>NC_087443.1:58077719-67465219 GCF_036321535.1 Camelus dromedarius | reverse complement strand
ATGTTCACTGTGTGATTACTATTAGAATCCTGGTTGAGAAACAATCACTTCGGAGCAAACCCTAAACCAAATCAGTGTCATTGCCGTAACCCATTCTGGAAATATCAATGTTATATCTGTATCAAAGACTGTTAAAAGAGTATTTCAGAATCTATTATTCTATGAGTTGAGTGATCCAGTTCTTCTGAGTACAAGTCCATTTCAGGTTACAGTCTGGGAAACATGCATTCCAGGAGCATAACTGATGAAACTGTTGCTATAGGCACAAGAAAAGAATTAAGTCATAGAACGATGATGGACTATATTTTAAAAGAAATGCAGATGTGACGTTTTCCGCTTTTAGAATTAAGATTTCTAAGTCCACACAATTCAGCTTAAAAAAATAAATCTGTCGATGATGCTGATGGTACTAAGGCACAAGAATTTACTAATTCTATTCATTGCTAGATTCAAGGGAAAGGGCTTCATGTAGTTTCTGCACATAGTGGTTTTCAAGGCTATTGTTAGCCGCATTAACATGTGATTCTTCACCTAAGCCTGAGCAGATGCAAATACATACAGTCTGGCAGAAGAATGGAGCTGATGTATCACTCACCTCGAGAATAATCTTATACATCAAAACTGCATTCGATAATATTCATTTAGTGTATATATATATCTGCTTCCATGCAAGGAAGACAAAAAACACAAGAAGGTTGGAGGGTGAGGGTTTTGTGTATTTTCACCCTTTATTTTATATATCGTTATTACTCTTACTGAGGAAGGCATCACTAACGCACCTTAAATCAGAAGAGTTGTTGAAAACCACTCTCTACAAACCTCTAAATTAGCATTCACATCACCTAGAGAATGATGACACACCAATAAGAAAAACTTCTAGGAAAATCTCAACAACGAAGTCAATCTAAACTTGAAAATAATTCGCAGTACTCTATTACAATAAGCAATTAGACAATTTATAAATTGCAATATGGGCCTTTGTTTTATGCACTAATATAAAAGTAACAGAACTCAACTCCATCTCTGAAAAGAGTAGCAAAGCATATTTGATAAGTTTGGTCAAATTAAAAAAATAAGAAGGAGAAGCATTCCACATCCCTCATCCATACAGGGATAAAATTATAAACACTGGTGCAAATATTTGCTGGGCCACAAAAAAGTCTGAAGTTGTATTATGAAACAGACTAGCAAACTCAGAAAAATGAGAACTCACTTGGGTGCTATTTCCTACAAAAAGGAAAGTGTTTAACAATGAGGAAAGCTTTGGCTATTCTTAGGTACCTGTGTACACAGACTAGCAGGGCATTTATAACATGCGTGTGTTCCCCCAAAAGGATAATAGACTCATGGTATCTAATGTTGCATCTGAGAATTTTAGCTTGAGGGAAAGGAGTTTATTTAAAAATAGTTTTCAGTAAAGTAAATCAGAATGTCAGAAAAAAATTTTTTTAATCATATTGATTCCTTTGAGAAATGAGTACAAATAAAACAAATCTGAAGCTGGTCTACATTAAAACTACACGTAGGTATAGTTTTAAGATATTCCTTTATTTTTCCTCCCCGACTTGGTCTTTAAAATAGGAATTTTCTTTGAAGTTAGCAAACAATGATCACTGTGATAAGCATGATTAGGATATACTTGTTTTTATAAAGACAGTCAGCAGAGAACATTTCTAAACAATATAATCAATACTTTCGCTATGTGTAGATTTTCCTGGAAAAATGAACCTAAAGATCTTACTTCAGATTTAGAAACTCAATTTTATAGGGAAAAGCAGAATTAAAAAAAAAAAAAAAAACACGGCAAGCTAGGAAGTACTCACCTCTTCACGTAATTTTATCAACTGCAACATGAATGCACAAAAAAAAAGATAAAAAGGAAAGAAATGGCAGGAAAGAAAGATCAGTTGTGTGACAGGATACAGAATTAACATTGACAATTTATCTGTTTACATGTTTAGCATTTAAAAATCACAGACAAACACATTAAAAGAACCTAAGCATAGACTACATGCAGAGTTTTTTGAACGAATAAAGATCACTTTCTCACACTGTCACATTAAACAAAGAGAATAGTGTGAAATTCTCTTTTAAAGTACATCTAAGACACCATCATGAAATAAAGGGGAACGACTTCATAGAAGTCTATATTATAAAGAAAGAAAACAAGTTTACTGTTCCTCTCTTCTAAGAATGAACCACTGAAGAGGTTTTGTATGTACAAGTTTTCAGGATGTTTCTCTATTTTGAATCTTGACAACTGATTTCAGATTTTACCTCCAAATGAACATGATTAATAGTTCATGCTTTTGTCCCAATAAGTATTTAAACCACAAACTGTTATGTTAATGTTATACTTGTATCCACTCTAGTAATAGGATCACCTTTGGAAGTAACATTATTTTAATTGGGAATAAAGCATGCCAGGATGGATAATATTTAGGACAGAGTATCAGAAAATATTTCACTATCCTTAGAAATGTTGTATATAATGGCATCGATGTCCAGGTTTTTGTTTTAAGAGGCTACTGAAATCACATGGTGTTTTTATTTCAATGTCTGAAATTTCTTCACTTCTCAGTTTTATTTATCTTATCAAATGGGCCATCTCAAAGCATCTCACTTCCTTTGTACTATAGTCTATTTTGACCAAAGTCAAACCCAAAAATCACTCTTTACCTGTTAGTAAACTCTTGCATGATAACATTTGGATTCTCCTGTGTAGAATATTTTTCTATTTGCCTTATATATAACAGATAAAACCAGTTGCTTAACTGTTTACAAACTAGAAAATGGATATAACCATATATCTAGTTCACTCTGTGTGTGTGTGTGTGCGTGTGTGTGTGTGTGTGTTTGTGTTTGACAGCACTATGTTCTAAACCACAAATATCACTGTACAGTTGAGGTGTCTGCCATAGTTTCCACAATGAATAGAAACTAAAACCTACATTGTAAGAGACTATAAACCACATTCTAGGTCTGAAATTTGCATCCTCAGCAATTCAGGTCTACAACTGATAATTTCTAAGCATCCAAATATGTGTAACATCTGTTATAACACTTGACATATGCAGGCCAATAAATTAAACTATTGCTTTGGGAGAAACGTGCCATGAATTGCTCACTATAAGTCTTTCTAAAAGTATCATGTTTTCTATAGCCCGGATTTTTCAATGCTTAATGCTGTTTTTGTCACCAGTTCAAGGAAGGTAATATGTATTCCAGCATAGTTTATTTCATTTGTTATCTGAAAAATATTTCAAGTACACAAGAATGAGGTTTCAAATCTGTTATGAATCTTTTATTTGAAAAGGTCATAGAATCTATTACATAACGTCTTACAGCGCATTTAGTGAAAAAGAAACTTTTAATATCCTTTCAAAAATACGCACAAAGTTGTCATTACTTTTCGTTACTCATTCCCTCAGCAACCAGAGTGTATACGAGTCGAGTATCTCCTCATTTCATGTGAAAAGTTACACTTCTTCTCCAGAAGAAGTAAAATTCTAAACTAAAATACCTGGCCTATCACATACTGGAATCTTTCTCTTTGCCATGCAAACATCATGGGAGAAAACGGTAAACATTAATTCTCAGGAAGAGCTGAGCTGGGAATTGATCGCACAGCTATTTTTTTTTCTTTCTGGGGGCACCAGCCTTCAGTTGACTATGATACTTAAAGGGCCAAAGTTTAAAACTACTCTTCAGCAATAGAGACCATTTGGGCCATGCCACCCTGCCATAATCAATGAGTGTTTAAAAATGCTACCCATTTGTTTTTTCAATAGGTTCCAAACAAAAAACGTTCTATCTTGTTTGTGCTGCATGGCTGCATCCCAGCTTTACACCGGATTTGTAGCTAAGCTAGGTAATGGGAGGGTTTTTAATCTTTATCTTTTTTTTTTTTTTTTTTTCTGTTAGTTAGTCCGAGAGGTCTCATTCAAGGAAACAAAAGATGGTCTATTTTTGAAAATTAACAATGCTTAGGCTAGACTGAAAATGGTGATTTCGTCTTTTCCCGAGTTACGAGTTCCGTCATAGGCGACTTGAAAGTGCGCCATGCCACCATGTTGAGTTATGATAATCAACATCTTTTTTGAAACAAAGATTTTTCCCCCCAATGCAGAATTTGATACAAGAGGTAATCTGTTCCTTTGTGGGCTGAAAAAATCTGGTTTACGCTGGTTTGAACCAGTGGAATCTCTTGTGGTTAAGCCTTCTGCTGTGACTAAAATCAAAACTGCACTGCGGAGCCTGGGAGGGTTCGTGCGCGCGCCTCTGTGTGTGAGGGGCGTCACGTGACCCCCAGAACTCCCCAATTTTTTTTTTAAAGCTGATAACGCGACTGCCGTCTCTGTCCGCATACAGATAACGAATAAATGCTGAACTCTATTAAACGCCCTTTACACATTATCGTGGGTCGAACACACAATTTTCTGAACTTATGATGACAGTCTATTTATTTTGCTATAAACCCTCAGCACGTAACGAACAGATTTGTGCCTGGTAATGATCTGCTCTGCCAGGGCTATATGAAATGATACCGACCTTCTTTAGATCTTGGGGAATTAAATTGACCGACTTCACCCCCTAGTCTGGAGCTGAAGTTTGACACACTTTATGCACAGCAAGCCCAAATCGGAACTTAAGAGAACCTTACATTAAAAAATTAAGCAATCATATCTGCTGAATATTGCTTTACCACAAAAATTTCCACACGTTTAGAAATATCCCACTCTTTATATATTTTTTGAGCCTTCTATTTAGGATTTACTCAAATTTCACTTACTCAGATTTATTCACTGATCAATATAATATTGCATATGGAAACTTTGCATATAGACATTATTAGGGTTCAGAAATAGAGCTTGGAACATTTGCCTCATTATCATACTTCACTATGAAGGGGATTTAATTCTGTAAGATTTTTTTTTCCTTTCCTAAGAATGGTTTTCATGAAACTAAATCAAGTTAACAGCTATTAAAGTTTCCACTCTAAATACAGCATCACTATGTTTCAAGAAAGAATTCTCTCAAAAAATTAAAATGTCATATGCAATGGAAAATACGACACAGTAAAAGAACAAAATGATAATGCCTAAGACAATAGTCCTTGGAAAGATCCAATAATACTTGAATGTGCAAAGTAGGTAATTCTGTCCCTTTTTTGTAAATCAAGGATGAGCTGTATTTGACTGTATGAAATGAATATAATAGAGATGAATTTATACAAAGCAATTAACTTGGAATAAAATAAATTGTGCATGGCATGAAGGACATTAAAACACATTTGAAAATTTTTTAATTTTTTAAATTTTGATATTTCTAATCGTGGCAAGAATATTTTTATATATATAAGAGTAAATTAATATACTTTATAGTTAATTGGCATTTTATAATTATGTGTATTGACTGCCAGGCTCTAAATGCCTTAAAAATTGCATTATAAATTGGCAGAATGAGAAATCATAGCCATGGCAGTCACATTTATCTAAATCTGCAAAGAAGTCACTAAAGGGAGGATGTGTATATTGCATCAAAAATCACTAAACAGCCAGTACTTAGTTTATTTTATCTATTTGCAACCATCACTATTAATTCTTTATTATTTTTCTTTTCTGATCTATAATTTTTAAAAAATTGAGATATATCCCAATTTTAGTTAAACAAATATTGCTATTTTTGTCTCATTTTGTTTATCTCCAAGTTTTCCCTGTATGTTAAAAGTTTATCATAAATATTACATGGCCAACACGTTCTAAAAAATCAATTTATCAACAATTAACTTGAAAAATATACTTATCTGTGTGCAGAAAATATTTTCTTATATAATTAGCAGGTGATCCTACCCAGAAAAAAGCTCAGCCACTGAGCTACAAAAATTAAAATCAAAAGTCAACAAAAGCCAACATAAATCTCTTGTTTCTTTAAAGAAAGGGCTTCTGTTTTGATTCCATAGTCTGAATGAATACTGATGCAGAATAAAGAGTTATCCTCAAGTGACCATTCCTGGTTAAGGATGTGTTATAGTTATAGGGATTTTAATTCCTATATTGTGATAAAGAGTCTCAAAACAAAATTTAAAGACTACATTATGAAATGGAAATTTTGCTACATTTGATAACAGAATATCTAAAAATTTAAATGTAATCTCTAAAGTTTCAAATCTGAGTCAAATTTGACTGAAAAGTTCACGTAAGTAATAATCTAACAGTTACACAGTCTCATGACAATAATTTATCATACTCTATTTATTGAAGTGACAGCTCCTTACAACTAAACTTCAGAGTCTCCAAGCACTTTCAGAATTTGTAAGTTTGATTTATACAAGTCCAGGGGAAATCTCTGAGTAATCACTTTAAAGTGACAGGAATAGAATTTTAAAAATTCAGAAAATGCGAACTCAATCTATTTTTGTGGAATAGTTTTCTTTAGGCATAAAAAAGTCACACTTATATGTACGTAAGGCAAATGTTTTAGGCACATAAAATGTCCATTAAGAGAAGTGAACATGCTTCAAAAAAAAAAAAAAAAAAAAAAAAAAAAGGATCCCTGTCACAGAACTGTAACATCCATTACAATAAAGGAGCCTGAGTTAGACAGAAACACCCCCTTCCTTTCTATTTCCTCTACATTAGGCAGTAGTTTCAAATGAAGGAAAGATCTATAGCTTTTTAAAGAATTGACATGGGGACTACGTATTCACTTCTTTTTTTTTTTTTGGCAAAAAAAGAGTGCTTTTTTTGCAGTAAAGATAGAAAATAAAACTGTAATTCACTCAAGAGGTATGAGCAATCTAAATCTCACTTAAGATAGGAAGAAAATATTTTTTCCTCTCATCCTCACGTTATTTAATCTATTATGAGTAAAACTCCTTTATCGCATCACTCTTTTATGTTTGATGTGTTCCTTATATTTTTTTCCCTTAGCTGTTCTCACATTTCAATCAGGGAAGCCGAAATCCCAAGTCAAATCTTAGAGTGTTTACATGTCTGAACTCAAGCTGATAACATCCGAATAGTGGAGGAGGTGGGACCTTTACAAAAACAAACATAATCAGCTCAGTGATTCTACTCCTTTTAGGGAGGTGGGTAGATGGGGGCTTTAATCACAGAAGCAACAACCCTATTTACAATATTAACATTTTAGGAGATAGTATTATAGATTCAGCGTATATAGACTTTTACTCTATTTGAAATGGTAAATACTATTAATGCAATTTTTATAATGTGTATCAATACATTATCTTTTACCATCTTATTAAAGTTTTGGTTTACTCAATGAATGATTTATGTTCATTTTTATTTAGGCAGAGTAGAGACCTTTACTAGACTTGCCAAAGTAACATTAATAAACACATTCAGGTCTTGCTTCTGAAGTTCCCCATCACTTATTTTCTTTAAAAGTGTCAAAGAGAATCAATCACTAGGGCTGTTTGAGACATTTTTAAAATCATCTCTACACTGAGGTTCTTGAAACATTTTTTTTAAAGTCATAAATATTATCTGCATGAATTAATGAAATCTGCAGTATTAATTCAAAGAAAGAAGTGGGACATTAATTAGACTCATGACACTACTGTGTGATCCAGTGAGAACTGACAGCCAAGTTGTAAGGCCCTTTTAAGAAGAAATTGTATCTTAATTTTTGCCTATGCGGATCTTAAACTGCAAAAAGACTTTTCCTATTACTGCTACTACCACTGTCATCACCATCACCATCATCACCATCATCATCACCATCATCATTATTTAACAGGGGCAGGACCTCTGTGTGAGTATCCAAGTTCCACCCTGGTGCTTACAATTTGCATTCTGGTGAATATATTTTTTAAGAAGCTACACAATAGGAGACTGAGCTGCCCTGTCGAATTTTGAAAGCTTACTTTCATTTGTTTTGCTGCAAGTGTTGATTTAATTATACTGCATTATTATCAAAGCTGCATTATGTACTTTTTTATTCCTTTTACATGTGTTTGAGGTGAAGACCTTGGCTTTGTCTGCAAACAGTGTGTTTCAAGTTATTCCTTAAGTACTAAATAATAAAGAAAAGAGAAGAAAAGATTTTTTTAAAAGATAGCAGACAGTGATCACAAGGTAAAGGGTTAAATGTAAGATCTCCAAGAAACATTTTGAAGTTGATTAAGACTCCAGCTTTGCATTAAACAGTATCGCTTCCACATGAGTTGCTGCTAATACTGTTACGGAGCAGCTTGAGAGCCCAGTGTGCCAGTGACCTCCTTCACCCTCCAGCCACCCACCGGGCCTTCCTGATTAGCATTCTACCTGGTTCTCTGAGGAATTCCCATCATCCCCTAGGAGCTCATTCCGTACTTCGTCACTGTAGGCGATCCGTGACCTTTTCTATAAAACAAAACAAAAAGGGAGAGAGCAAGATGAATGTTAGAAAGTAAAGGCTTCGAAGCATTATTGGTATCAAGGCTGATCATCTCAAACCTCGAGAGCCCCCTAATGGAAACCCATTTGCTAAAATCTGCAAACCAAAATTGTGCAAAGTTCTTGAACTTGAGAAGTTTTAATGTAAATGAGAAGTTTTTCAAAGGCCAGTAATGAAAGAAAACTCTGCATTGTGTAAGTAGTCTATTAATATTCACAAACAGATCCGAACTGATGTATTATTCCATACAGAGTCATTCAAATAAGACCATGAAGCTGGAGGAAATACAGCTGTCTGTCTATCTGCAACACTCACCGGATTGTAATTAAAACAAGAGTATATGAGGGTCTTTAATACTGTGGCAGGAAATGGACTACACAATATAGGTCTTTTAAAATCTCTAACTCTGGGATATTATCTCCAACTATACACTGGAATGCCTGGAAAATAGCACATCCATATTTCCTTCATCATTGTGATGTTACTAACCAGAAAGAGGTGGAATTTTAAAAGCCCATCCCATTTCCAAACAATAATTTTAATGTCTCCAGTCCTCTAAAAATAACTGCCTAAGGAAAAGTAGTGGGGGAGAGAGAGAGAGAGAGAGAGAGAGAGAGAGAGAGAGAGAGAGAGAGAGTGTGTGTGTGTGTGTGTGTGTGTGTGTTAAAACAAATTAAATTTCCCAATCCCGGTCAATAAAGGCAAATAGGCTATGAGTCAACTTTTCACAATTTCTATAAATAAAGACAAGCAGGCTATGAATTGATATTTCCCACACTGAAATTTTGTTTTACAAGAAATCTACCTTTACCTGTAAAGTCAGAGGGACATGTCTGCAAGCAATTCATGAATTATCTAACCGTGCACACATTTGGAAAAGCTAAAAGGCTCTGAAAATTAGTTGTGAAGCTAGAGTGCCATCCTCAGATCCTACTTCAGCATCACTATTTCAGACCCAAATGCAGATTTACAGGTTACTTTGCTGTATTTTTCTGCTTCTGAACTAACTAAGCAAAAAACATTCAATTAAAAAATGGCTGTTGGGAAACAGTAATCTTTTCTCACTTGGAGTCTATAGTTTAGGACTTAAAATTTCTTACCTGCTCAACTGTGATATGAAAAATTATTGTAGTTTAAAAGGACTAGCCATAATCCGTGAGCAGAAGTCAACAAGATTTTTAATTAGATTTTTAAACCAGTGAATGAGGAACACTGCTTTGCCACATAGAGATCATAATATCTTAAACACAAAATCATATTATATTAGAATTTAAAAGGACTTTTGACATGAAAAACTCACAGATTTTAAATCATTTTAAAGTTGCCTTTCTCAATTGGGGTTCCTTATCTGAACCACAAAACACAGAAAATTATTTCAGTGGCTATTTTCTCAATTCTCCCAAGGATGGGATATAAGAGAGAGTTTAGTTCATTACACAGAATAGAAGCCTTAGGGCATTCGGGCTTAGCTCTCCTGCAGAATCTGCTTGAAGAGGGCTGAATGGGGTATAAATAAAAATAAAATAAACCTAAACATCCCTTTATTTTCTAGAAAAAAAAATAAGTCTTGTGGAATTCTAAAGGTAAAGCTTTGGTTAAATGGAGAGTAGAACCCTGTGGTCCTGACTTACAGCTCAGGACTCACTCTACTGCACAAAATTTCCTCCTTATTTTATTACCCTCTGAATATACTCAGGAAAAAAATATAAAAATTGCAAAATGTTATAAAGGATACGGTGGCATCCCCTCCTGCCCCGAGTCTCTACCCGAAGCTTCCCTTCCCTGCTACAAGTGTGTATCTCATACCTTGGCAAATGCAATAAGTCTGGAAGGAGATAAATGAAACCAACAATGTTGCAGAAATGACAAAATAGAAAAGTTTGGTCATTAGCCTGAGGTCAGTAATGACATCTCTATCAGATGTCTTAACTATTCAGGAGTGACCCAAGTCATTCGTTTGTGAACATGCCAGGCTTCATACCACCGCGAACAGCTTCTCTTATTGAACATCTTCTCTTATTGTATTTACTGAAGCTACTATTAATTAGCTATTTCTATTGACTTCATATAGAATTATATTGAAAACTGCTAAATTATAAGGACAATACACTTCATGGTCTTATACAATATTTCAATCAAGCCAAACCTTTCTTTTGCCCATTTGGAGATCCCTGCTACAGTAGTTTCAAACTAGCTAAGCAAAAGTATTTTACAGCATTAAAGGAAATGAGAACCTTTAAACAGGCTGTGTTATCAGAGCTGCCTTTTTAATTATTCATTTCATCACTATGGGGGACTAACACATTCCACAGTATGCAAGAATATCATATGGAGATTGTTTTTGTTTTTCCCTTTTTTCACCAAAATACCAACAAATTGGCATAGATTGTTCAGTTACATTATATCCTTATTTTGATTTACTCTACTTCAAAAGAAGAAAATTACAAACATGTATCCCTAAATATCTAATCTTGTTTTGGTTAGAATCCATTGCTTTTGAAAACCAGCAATTAAGGGTGTACATGCTCGGCAACAGAGGAGAACTAAAGATTTAGCCACAGTTGAAGGGTAGTCCCTGTAAATGTCATTCTTTACCATTAGGATGGTAAAAGCTGGTCATTTGGATGGCTTCCTGGATGTAATTAAGCAAATAATATGCTGAGTTAATAAAATGGTCTCTGATACAACTGACTTCTCTTAAAGAATGAAAAGATATCTTATTTCAAATATCAGAAATAGGTCCTCATGAAAAGGACACAACTAATAAAATAGATCTCCTTACACTCAAGTATCGGTTTACAAAAATTAAAAGAAAATAAGACTTTGCTTTATTAAGAATTATATTTAAATGCCAATATTGGTATTTTCTCCTAAGTTTTTACGGTTTGAAATTTTAAGTAAGCTGATTCTAATTAACTCTAATTTAGCCTACAGGATCATCACTAAGCTGATTACCAAAAAAGACCAATTCCTTTGAATGACAAACTGCTTATTTTATGAAATTTTCCTCCAAAATACCAATAAACTATTTTACCTTTTGTGGAATTTTTTAAAACTTCACTCTACATCACTAAGTACTATGTCATACTTTAATTTGGAAGATTCAAAGTTAATGAAAGTGAAACATCTACTGTATCTTGATAAACTATTTTTTACTTTATTATCAACTGTATAAAATCTGTACTTTCTGTACTTTAGCCAAATGCAAGCATGAGAATTTGAGCTGGAAATGTCACACACTCAGCTACAGTTTGAAGGAACCCAATTCATAATGCATTTTATAAATAGTTAATGACTTCTATACATAAGCTAACCAGGCAAATCAAGAAATTGTCAACATTTTTAGTCTTAGTTGTCAGTTACTACTGTCTACTGGTGCTTTATATGTGGCTTCCAGAGAAGACAGAAGCTTTCTGCAGTTTGTAATCTATTGCAATTTCGGATCTGTACCATAAGGGTGGAAAAGCTTCAACTGACAATATTTGCCACACACACACACACACACACACACACACACGCACACACACACACACAGACTGTTAAATATAAAGGCATTCCTCACTTTAAGTTGTGTATTTGTGTAAAGTTTATTCCTTCTAACTTATATACTTTGGAGGACTAGACAGTTGAACAGAAAAATCTCCAGGTCGTATATGAACCGTAAAAAAAATGACAAATTAATGACTGATTGTTATCCCTAACACATTAGTTGCACAAAGTTTCAATGGCTATTTTAAACTGATGACATAAGTGAGTCTTTAGTTATGAAAGCGAGAATTTCAAATTCCAAGCAGTTTTTACTGGATGAAACAGAACGTTTGCATACTGAT
Organism: Camelus dromedarius; assembly: GCF_036321535.1. Taxonomy (NCBI): domain Eukaryota; kingdom Metazoa; phylum Chordata; class Mammalia; order Artiodactyla; family Camelidae; genus Camelus; species Camelus dromedarius. The sequence goes on along the minus strand of NC_087443.1, from coordinate 67,452,989 downwards.
TGGTTGATTTTCTTAAAGCCAATTTCAAACAGATACACGTGCTCAGTTCTGCCTGGAAATTTGGCTTGAAACAATCTATCTACTTGACCTTAACATTTCCCAACTGAGCTGAATGTTTTCCTGGACAGGCAATGCTAAACCAGAAACAAAATGAATTAACTTAGCTTAAACTAATTAAGAACTGTGATCTGTGGTACCACCTCCTGTATGATTCTACATGTGAAACAGAGTATACATAACCAGAATGAGGATCCTAGCACCCACTACTAGCATAAGCATAACAATGAAGTTGGTTTATTACTAAAGCGTATATAAGAATTTAATTTCCATGGCGTGCACATGGCAAAGCAATTGCTTAAATTGCCTCACCTGGGAATTTAATACAATGTTATCATCAGACCAGCCACATTGTAAATAGATTTATAATGCTTTCCATGTGCTGCACTCTGTTGCATATGAATTAAGTAATGATCTGGTATTACAATAAAATCAGCTCATTCCCACACCTGGCAGACAGGATATTTCACTAAATTAATACCCATACAGCTACATCATAAGGCACGGGAGAGGAAACAACCTCTCAGGCATTCGACTTGAGTTTTACATAGGAGGCAAACACTCCGTGGCTGTGTAGAATGTCACTGTGTTGAATGGGCTGCTCAAGACAATCTGTTTCTAACATCTGTATTACAGAATTAAGACTTTCTCATTCCCATTCAATTTTGGCCTGATTTTCTTCATTCAGGACTTTAATTACTAATCAGCAATCCGCAACATTCACAAACACTAAGAAAGCCCTTTATTCTAATCTATGTGCTGCAGACAGCCAAATAATTGATACATAGTGCAGTAAGGTTTTGGTAAGTAATGAAAGAACAGCTTGTCCTACTTCCTAATCAAATTGGTCTATAGAAGAAATGGTTAATAGATTTCTCCCTAGGTCTCAAACAAATTACCCAGTCTGGCCAGACTTTTCCATTGCTTCTACCATGTCTTTCCATCTCCATATATTTTAATAATGCCCAAGGTTACCAGGTGATACATCTATTAAAAACTGTTATGCTTTCATAGCCAAAGAATTTAACTGCTCTAAAGAATTTAACTGCTCCTGTTATAATTAACAGTTTGGGATAGCTACAGAATACCGTGAAATTATATTTATTAGCTAGTCATATAATTGTTGGCATTCATTTCTTACCTAATTTTATCTGGTTCTAATTAAATAATAGCATACTTCCGTAATGCCCACATTGCATTTTCTAAAACGCATCTATCTTTGGCACAAAGCATTCCATTTTTAACCTCACTTCTACTTCTTCACTGGCAATTTCAGCTTTTTATCCTCACTCCACCCCTGACCCAGGACTTAAAAAGGCGCATCAATACAGGACAGGAAACTTAAATTCTGGAGAAAAAATAAAAAGGAATTTATGAAATTGTGTTTATTACAGTGTTCCCTGTGCTATATTAACTTCTAGCAAAAAGCGATTTAAGATTAAAACATAACATGTCACATGATATGGGGAAAGCAAAGTAAACTGTTAGGTAAATGCTTGACCTTTGGAAAGTTGTTAGGAAGAAAAAGCACAGGGCATGAGTGAAAAGAACAGAGATAACATTTCAGTATGTGATCTTGGTCAAATTAAGTTTTCTGAATATCAGTTTCCTCAATCTCTAAAACAGTGGTGACAATATTTATTTCCCAGGGCTTTTTGTGAGGATTTAAATATTAGAAACAAGTGGAAACCAATCATAATACCTTGGATGTGATAACCCTGCAAAGGATGTTCAACTAAACCTTAGTTGATAATATTGGAAAGGATGCGATAAAACCAGTACACATACATGACTGAGAATATATATTACTGCATCCTTCCTAGAAGACGATTTGCCAGTAGATACCAAAAGCAGCTTTAAAAAATTCATATTATTAAATCCAGTAATTCTACTACTACAGTGTTTTGCCCCATTCCCTATTTTATGATGCCACAATTTTGGGATGATGTTCAATGGTAAAAAACAAAAAAAACAAAAAAAAACTTTACTGCATTTCTTTAATACTATCAGAGAAAGTAAATTCCAATCTGTTTCTTCTAAGTGATCATTACACTAAACATGGCTTGCCCTTGCTCAAGGGACTGTTTAGAGTTAAAGGTCAAGCTCATTCGCTGGAAAGTGCACATGCCACATGTCACCAATACTGTAGCATTAATAAAGGGAAAGAACACTTTCTATCTATCATAAACTCAGGGCCAATGGACCATATGCAAGCCACCAGAGGGAAATACTAACACGCCTTGCTGCTAGGCTTCCAGCAGTTGGAAAAGCAGGTTCCCGTGAGAACACTGAAATAACCTATTGTTCTTGAGTATGTAATACCAGAGAAGAAGTTCAAAAAAAAAATTTTTTTTAAATACCAATGTCTTTCTATTACAGTCATTCTCATTCATTATTTTTGCTTATACTTTCAAAAAATTTTACATGTTTGAAAAGGATATTTTATGTTTTGGCTGTAAATAATAGATCATACCATATTTTCTCTTAATTAATTTTTTAAATTTAACTTTAATATCATATGTGAATGTTTATTTGCATACGATGAGGTTATAGCTGTGTGTGTATATATATACACACACATATAGATACACACAAACCCATATGCAATCCATATGGAATGACTCTATTTGTCTTCCACAATGCTAGAATTGACTTTTATTTATACTAGGAACTCTGACCACATTGCCGCTACATCATTTAATGATTTGCAAAACAGAGGGCCCAGAAATCATATAACTGCACTTCTTCATTTCCTCCTCCAGCATTTCTAAACTTACCCCTGAAATGTAAGTTTAGCATTAGTGCTTCAAAATGCAACTTGAGAGAGTTAGCATCATGGCCCCACTTGCTTGCATATGCTTACAGTTTACAACTCTGACACTGCTATTGAACACAGTGTGGCTGTGTCTTAAATCATGTTAGCTTGTCAATCAGTAGTTAAGTTACTTCACTCAGAAACTCAACTCATGATAGAATGCCCAGATGTTGTTGTCAACATCTGGAATAGTGTAAGTGTGCAGTAGAGGAAGCCTAATTCTTTAAAGTCTTTCTCGACATAAAATAACTCTACTTGAAATAATCAAAATATCAAAATGTTCATTATTTTATTTGATAATGATATATAAATACCCTATACATTCCCACTGGAGAATGACACTCTGATAAATGAATGCTATAAAACAGATGCTTCATTTGTCTTTTTAAAAGAACTACTGAAATAAAGTATGTAGATGTATCTAGGTTTCCCTCTGTAATGTGCCTAACATGAGGAAGGAAAAGTGACTCATTCCTTGAAATCTGTCCACAGTCATAATTTCAAGCAATCTAGACATCCAAGAACAAATGATCTTGAGGATTCTGTGTAACTGACACTGAGGTTATCATATAAATGACAGAATCTTACAGTGGACAGTGACATAAGGCATCATCCAGACCAGCCTGCAAACTTAAGAGATGAGGGGTCCTAAGCCAGATGGGTGATCTACCTAAAACCACACACCTGGGGAAGCCCGGGCAGAACAAGAACACAAGGACAGAATCCACTTCCCAGTGCCAGTGCTCTTTCACTTCACTATAGCACAAAGACGGACTGGGGTGACCTATCACTCAGTCCCCAGGGCAAGGATGGCTGTACCATTCACCTACTTCTCTGAACTCATCATCAGCTATAAAGTGAATTAGTCTGTAGACTTCGTTTCTTGTCAGTCTCCTCCAAAACAAACAAACAAACCTTTGTTTATACACTGTTGTCAACATCTGGAATATTGACAACAATAAATCTGAAAGTTCAAGGATGACAAATGCTTAAGGTAGAATGTTTTCTTTGATGGAATAAACTATCTGATCTCAGACAGTGAGTCACAACCACACCTATGGGTGTAACTTAGATATGTTTCAAGATTAATCTTCAAAGGCTGCACCATAAAGCAACAATAATCTACCCACATGGCAGGAGAGGAGCCATGCTGGTTATTAAGATGTGTTAAGAATTGACAGCTTACCCATGGGATCTGGTGACTCCCTAAGTGGTTACTCTAAAATTCTAGCTTGGAACCAGTCATTTTATAGGCAAACAATTTTTACAGTATTTTTTTTCTTGGTACTTCCTTTTGGAACCATGTTGTGACAGCTACTTTATTAAAGAATATGCTGTTACAGTGAAGTTACAGTGCTCATAATTCAGAGGTGTACAGTATACCTTTTAATGCTTAATGAATATAGCCAATAAAACTGTGATGCATAGGCAATAAAACTCTTCTAGCCCCAATTCTCTATGGAAATATTTTGAAGATTACTTCTATATCAGGGTGACCCAAAACTATAAAATACAATAGAGTAAATATGAAGATTCATACCTAGTTCATATGTTTATGATTCTAAAAGATTCTCCATTTTTAGCTGAATAGAATAAAATTCTGCCTACTCAAGGGCTTTGTTTCATCAGGTAAATGTTCTTTCTCTTGTATCTTCAATGTGCCACTCTCTACTGGTTCTTTCCTTTAAGAATACAAACATTTTTAAGTGTACCCCAACTTTATGTATTTTAAAAGGTTATTTCACCCTATATGACTCTCCCCACCTATTGTCCAACCTCTCTTTATCCTTCCTTTCCAAATCAAGCTTCTTGAAAGAGTGTTCTACAAGCACTAACTCCACTTATTCCTATTCCAGCCACTTCCCAACTTACAACAAACTGGATGTTTTTCTACCATGCCACAGGACTCCCCAGGAACACCAGTGACTTCCTAGTGGGCAAAATCATTTTAAAATATTTTTTTTAGAATAGTTATAGATTTAGAGAAAGGTTGCATAGTACAGAGAGTTCTCATATAACCTACACCTAGTCTACCCTGTTATGAACATCTTACATTAGTATGGTACATTTGTCACAATGGAAGAATCAGTTGTTCACTATTACCCATTATTATAATCTGTGATCTGTATTTTTTGGAGACTTCCTTAGTACCTAATGTTCTTTTCCTATTCCAGGACACCATCCAATATCCCACATTACATTAAGATGTCATGTCTCCTGAGGCTTCTCTTGACTATGACAATTTCTCAGACTTTCCTTATGTTCGATGACCTTGACAGTTTTGAAGAGCACTGGTCAGGTGTTTTGTAGAATGTATCTCAGTTGGGATTTGTCTGATTTTTTTGCATCACTGTTCTGAGGTCTATGTGTTTTGGGGAGGGAGACCACAGAGGAGGCTCAGGGCTATTTTCATCAACATCATATCAAAGGTACAGACTGTCAACATGACTTAGCACTGTTGATGCTGACCTTGATCACCTGGCTGGGGAGGGGTTTACCAGGTTTCTTCACTGTAAAGCTACTGTTTTCCCCTTCCTGTACTGTGTGCACTATGCAGAGTCCACATTTAAGAAGTAGGGAGTTATGTTCCACTTCCTTGAGAGAGGAGTGTCTGTATAATTATCTGGCATTCTTCTGCATGGGAGAGCTGTCTATTCACTCATTAATTGATACAAGTATGAATCAGTCGTTTTTTCATTAGACCTCTCGATAGCATCTGACACTGTTGCCTACTTTCTCTTTAGCAGTTACACCTTCCTCCCTTGAAATTCCTCCTATCCTTCTGGTTTCTCCTTCTTGGTCTCCTTCATCATAACTTCTCTCTCAGTCTGTCCTAGGTCTCCATCCTTAGCTCTCTTCTCACTCATCTGAATGATCTCATCTATGTCCTTTGTTCTAACCACCACCTAGAGGCTGGCAAAGACATGTTTTCTGCATAAATCTAAATCCTACTTGATGCCTTAGATAATCTAAAGGCATCTCAGACTTAACACAGACAAAGTGGGGGCATTTTCTTTCTCCTATATACTGCTTCTCCTCCTGTTTTTCCTAATTTGATGTACGGTGTTACCATGCCCATAGTCAACCCAGATAAAAATCCTAAAAATTATCCAATTCTCTTCATTACTCTACAAATCCAATCACTAAGTGCTATGGATTAAACTCTTATTTTTCAGAATATCTACAACCGGGGCTCTTAGCCATATTTCCAGGATGTCTGTTACCTTATGCACTAGTCCCAGTTCTTTCCTCAGAATTGTTGTTACCACATATTTCATCATTCTTTTTCTACATGATTATATTTGACAGATACTTGTATGGAAAGACTGACATGTTTTTAGGCAGATGTAAGTCAATAGGCGTAAATTCTCAGTTCCTCATCTTGGAAAGTAGAGGAGACCCTTTCAACCCTATCTGTAGCAGAATATCAAAGCTATAAAAGAACCACTGTCTAAAGATTTAACTTATTTCAGAATAGGCATGTTAAAATAGAAAGCAAATTCATTCGACAAAAGCCAACACACTATGGGAAAATGCTAAGCAGTAGACCTCTCTCCAACTTTCTAAGTCAAAACCACATTTCTCTTTAATTTCAAATACAGGCATATCTCATATCAGCTACTATACTGTTCTCCTAAGTTTGATATTCCCATTTTTTATTATATAGAAGCTAAAAGACCACCCTTTCAAATGAGATGATGTTCATGCATATTTCTTCTTTGTCTGTCTGATTCGTGGACCTGAGGAATATGGATTATTTCTGTTATCTGCATGAAGAAGCTTTGCTACAAGCCTGGCATTCAGTTGGCTTTTATCTCTGAGACCCCAAATTGTACCGTTAGGCAACAGAGGGCACATATCTAGATTGAACTGTCATACAAATAGATTTTTGTCAGCCATTCAATTTGTATTGAGGAACATGCCAACAAAAACAAAACCCAGCAATTTAAAACAACAAACCTATCCTCAACTGACAGGAACAAATTGCAGTATTTCAAATGAATAAGAATTACTATAGATTGCATATTCTGTGTGTGTGTATGTGCATGTGCATGTGCGTGTGCGTGTGTGTGTGTGTGTGTGCGCACATGCTCCAGAAAGAAAAATATTCTTGGAATTCTGTCTAGTTTTTCTGGTGGTGGTCTAACATAAAGTAAGCATAAAATATACTTAATACTAATAAACATAGAGAAAAATACTAACAGAGAGGAATGATATGTTATCAGAAGAGAATGAGGCTTTCTAATAAAATTCCAAGTCAAAATCCAATGGCTACATGAGGAAGCTGACATTGTGCTGCATTTTGAGTTTATTCTCTGACCTATAGTCCTGGGAATCCAGGTGATGCCACACAATAGTCAATCTGAGCAGTAAAACCATCATTCTCCCTAAGCCCAAAATGAGTCCGGTCCTGCACCTTCAACATTCACAAAGAACAACTGAAAACTTTAGAGACCTGACCTCATCCCAGCTACATCCAATCTCCTGCATATCTCAGACTATTTGGAAAAGTATTCAGAGTTGATTCATTCTAAGTTGGTGTTAATCTCAGACACTAAAGATGCTGATAAATTATATCAATAAAAATACAGCAATAAAACTTTTCAAACTTAAAAAATAACATCAATTTGCCCAACAGTATATCAAATAGTTTAATCCCCTCCCCTATTATTTTTGTTTGAAGTGAATCCCATTCCCTTTTCTAAAAGTTTCATCTTCATTCTGGAACTTATGGAGCTACTCTTTCAGTGAATTTCAGTCTGAGACTTGTGGAATCAGAAGCTGCTGGGAGGGAAGAAAGCAAAAGTGCAAATTCAGCCCTGTAAATCCACATCAAGCTGAAATAGAAAATAACCTTAAAGGTCAAAAACTCCAGTTGAACTCACGTAATTTTACTAAATAGAAATCTAATTAATTCAGTTACTCAAATGCAAATATTTACATTCTGAAAATGAGTTTTCTTCAATTAAAATTATGTAACAAGAACTTCGCATTTTACAAAATTCTGTAATATGTTACATAACAAAGCTATAACATTTTATGGCATTTGTAGCAACAGGTGCTTATGTCAAGACTTGAGATTTCATTAAAGGACAATCTGACAAAATACTATATTCCTGATATAAGGCATGAAAAAGAGCCATGAATAGTAGTTAAAGTAGACAGCAGGACAAAAGCAAGGTAGAATATAATGCTCCAAGTTGCCTCTACATTTTGGTAAATAATAGAGCTATCCGAGAAAAATTATTTTTACTTTGAAGAAAGTTATCAAATTGCGTTACTTTAAAAAAATGAACAGATATGCATGATGTAAGCAAGTTACTCTTAAATGGTTCAGAAAAAAGTAGACATAGATGCAGAGAGGAAAAGATTAATAGAGAAAGCATACAAAAATAAAGGAAATGGAACAAAATATTAATAAGTAAATCCAGGTAAAGAGTATATGTATGTTCTTTGTACTGTTCTTTAAAATCTTGTGAAAGTGTGAAATTAGTTCCAAATAAAAAGTTTAAAGTGATTTAAAAGTGTGAAAAGATTAGTGGGAGAGGGAAGTAGAGGCTCTTCATAAGCTAACTGTCTACCACTAGCTAATGCCTGAGATTAACTAGATGTCTAAATAAATCCTCGATTAGACAGACAATCGTTCATGTTAAACAAAAATATGAGAACATTATTCCTTTCAAATTCAAACAATTTAAACTGTTAATTTTTTTGTATATGATAGTGTTTTCCATTATCTTTTCTCAGTAAAAATACAGGATTATATTTGCTCGTTTTAAATTAGCAACACAATTTTCTTTTGTAGTTTAGCTATTAGAATGGACTCTAAATGGTCACGGTCAGAGAAGCTCAAAGTTATCAGCTCATAAGAACAGAATATTATCTACAACTTAAAATAGTTTGCCAACAAAATACAGTTCTTTTTCTCCTACATTTCATTCTGAATAAAGTTTTGAGGACAATAATTCTAAATTAAATTGCTTAAAAATAAATTATTATTATTATTATTTTATTGTTATTTTATAAAAATGCCTAGAGGAACTTAATACAAATCTCATTGGAGTGTTTTACACTAACTAAAGATCTTTTACTATACTCTTAGATCATTCCCTAATGTTCTTGAAGAGAACACACACTCTCACATAGTTAGACCTATGCCCACTAAACTTTGACTTGATTTGGCAACCAAAGTATCGCTGATCTGTCTAATTTTGACTGTGATAGCCCTGGACAGGGATTGAATGTAATTCCATTCTCTGAAAAGAACACAGCCAATTCTGGCGCTCTATAAATATGCGATAATAATAGAAGCTTAGGGCTAGAAGGGACCTTGAGAGGTCCTCTAGTGCGCCTTGCTCCCTGATGTCATTGCACACTGAATGTACCTGATAAAGACCTCGGGAAGGAGGTCCCTTAACTTTCACAGATGAGGCTTACCAACAATCACTGATGACTGTCAGGAGTTACTTCCCTAAATTAAATTTAAATCTATGGTACTATTGTTACACATGCAGGAGAGCCCAACAACACCTGCTGGCCACGCTTGGCATCACAGCTCTTCACAGACTTGAAGACACTTAACAACTCCACAACTTTCCATCCAGGGAAATGATCCCAGGAACCTTCTTCATCTGCCTAATTTTCCAACCCTTTAATCATCTGAGGGGCCCGCCCCAGAATTTTCTCTGAATTATCTTTAGGCATGGTAACCCCAATAATACTCAGGGATGGACATTAGATTCTTCACAGATTCTCTCATGAACCAAAGTGTACCCAATTTTATGATCTGTAAAGCTAAGGAGGCCACTCTTCTTTTTCTGTTCTTTCTTATGTCTGCTCTGAACACATTTAACATCATATATACACACTAATTTTTATTCGAGTTTTAAGGCTAGTAACTATTACTCTTTTAAATTTGTTTTCTTGTCCTTTGAAGAAACTATGATAAATTAGAAAGGCCTCCAATTTAGGCATCTGATGAGCCTGGGTTCAAATCCCAGCCTTTTCCTTTTCTAGTTGTGATTAATAAACAAGTTCTTGAACCCCTGTGTACCTCAGGTCTAGTGAAATGAAGTTTGTGAAACAGCTAGAATAGTGCTTACCGCATACTAGAAATTAAAGAAAAATAACTGCTCTAACCATAATAATTATTATTGAGAATGCCAAGGAGTCTGTTCATCTAGCATGTAAAGCTCTGGGTTTGCTCCCCTCAAGTCTTTATTTTAAGATGGCCTCACACACCGATGCCCAACGTGGCCACTTCAGTTCTGCTCCCAGTTCACCCAAACTCCAGACTATAAAGACCAGACTGCTGATCTATTCCAGCTCCCCCTGGCCCTTGGGACTCAATTTTGCCTCCCATTTTTGGTCTTTTTTTCTTTTGACTCTTTTTACTTATATCTGAACTTGATTTTCTCCACTTTGACCCTCAACGTTTTCTGCGGATTTAGGTTCCCATTTACCCTTTGGTGCTCTCTCTACAAGAGAAAATACTTACATATGTCATCTCCAGAGGAAATACTTGTAGATGTTATCCCAAACCCTGAAAAGAATTTAGACAGTAATACAACATAGAAGCTTCCAAGATAACATGCTTCATTATCAGCACATCATTTAATGGTGTGAGTTAAACAGACTATGATTCAAATCCCAGTTTTGCTCTTTATTATCTCTGTGAATGAAGAGAGGGTGTCTAACCTCTCTAAGTCTCAGTCTCCATATCTGCATAAAGGAAATAAAAACACTGTGTAGGAATGACTAAATAGGACTTGCAATATGAGCACAGCTGTGTAAGTTAACAAGTTCTTCTAGGTCATCACTTCCCTCTCCTTCCCCACCGGGATGGGGTGAGCGGTTGAATAACAAAAACAAATATATTCTTAAGTCTCCATTCTTGGCAAGACTGGAAAACAGATATTATTCATAAATCCCAAAATATGTGGAGAGGTGTCCCAAAGCAGATGAGATCGTGCAGGGGTACTTGGTAGAAGGTGACAAAATGCCTGAAGGATGATAAGAGGACTCAACCATGGCTGAGCTCAAAAAGCACCAGCTAAAACACACTTCTTAAAGGTGAGGGACTCATTTGGAAGCACAAAATCTGTATGCTTTATCTGAAACACTGGCTGTTGGAACAGGTGTAATCAGGCTGCTAGCAGAAGCCCTCCCAGACAGTTTGTTCAGAGAAGCAGAGGAGGCGGGGCAACAGAAAGAACAATGCAGGACTTCTGTTTCCCAAAGAATGCAGAAGATCACTAGAGACCATTGCTTTCATCTTAACCAACCAAACAAGCTGGAGAAACTACAAAAACCATAATTTTTAAAAACTATCAGAGAGATGACAGTACAAAGACACCTAAATGAAGTACCTTCCAGAAAACCATGAGCCTTTAAGACAGAGAAGAGACCCATGGCTGTTCTCATCCCTGGGGTACTAGAGGAAGCCTCCACAGACATGGGTAAGAGGAAACCAACCACACTTCTAAGGGGAGGGTATAGCTCAGTGGTAGAGTCTGTGCTTAGCATGCACAAGGTCCTGGGTTCAATTCCCAGTACCTCCACTAAACAAACAAACAAACAAACCTAATAACCCACCACCAAACCAAACAAACAAACAAACAAAAAAAGAATTTAAACCTAACCACACTTCTAACAAACTATTAAGGGCTGCTTCAGGGTGAGCATAAGAGGTTAGAATTCTGAGGAACCTGAGCCACAGAGTGAGGCATAGGGTCTACCAACCAATGCTTTCCTATGGGTCATCACTGAGTGCTCAGGGCATGGCAGGATTTCTGAGAAAGATGCTCCCCTGGATTTCACATGACCTCCCCCAATTCTAAGACAGCTGGCTCTCTGAAGGTAGGGTGGAGGCATCAGAAGTCCATGATAAGGATTCTGAAACTTTGACTACTGTAGGCTAGGGAATGGGCAAGAGAGCTGACAGAAACCTCTCAGAGGCATCCCAACATTTCAGCCACCAAAAGCTGGAGTAGGAGAGAAGAGAGCTGAGAAAAAGCCCTTGGAGGCATTCTGGATCTTTAAACAGTGTAAGGCAACTACTCCTCTAACACTCGGCTTATGCAGCAGGGCAGAGAAGAATCTGCCAAGATACACAAAGTCAGGAGCAAGGCTGGAGAGCAAAGAGAATTCCCGGGAGACTCAAAAAAAGGTAGCAGTGGAGCTGTAAATCAGAAGGAGGGGGTCTCCCACAAATCAAAAACATGGTGGCCCATCTGAAAAGCAGAAAGAAATTTCTGGAAACTTACCAGTGCTTAGAGTTCAAGCCATGCTCAAAAGGAAAATCCTATTTCAAGCCTCAAAACAAATTAAACTGAATTAAACTGAAGCTGAGGGGGGAAAAAAAAAAAAGCCCACAGCACAACTAAAGGTTAGACTGACTTAGCCACTCTACCATAGAACCCGGAAACAGAAGGGAGGTTTTGTCTGTTTGTTTTTCTGGGAGGGAGAGGGAGGTTGATTCTTTATTAAAATATCCAGTATATAGTCAAAAATTACAAGACACATGACGAATCAATGAAAATGTGACCCATGGTCAAAGATGATCTATATACTAAGATTATCATTCAGGGATTTTAAAATAACTGTCATAAAAATGCTAAATGATATGGTGGAAAATGGACAATATACATGAAGAGATGAGGAATTTCAGTAGACACTATAAAAATGAACTGAACAGAAATGACAGCACAAAAAATATGGTATCAAAATGTTATTAAAATATGATATTATTAAATACACTTAAGAGCAGACTGGAAACAGCAAAGGAAAGGATCTGTAAACTTAAAAGGAAATCACTGTAAAGTACACAAACTGAAACACAAAGGTAAAAAGAAAAAAAAAAAAGAGAGCGAGAGAAAAGAAAAGCATCCAAGAACTATGAAATAAAATTAAGTTACCCAATATATTTGTAATAGGAGTCAAAGAAGGAAGAGCGAAATGAGACAGGAGAAATATTTCAATAAATAATTATTGAAAAATCTACAGAAAACAGTGAAATTACACCTTTAAAATGCAGAAAAGTAGAGAGGGGAGCAGGAAACAGTCAAACTAAAAGTCAATATCTTGTGAAAATATCATTCAAAAATGATAGTGAAATAAAGATTTTTTTGAGTCAGATAAAACCTGAGAGAATGCATCTCCAGCAGAATTGCCTAACAAGGCTAACATGAGCTCGTTAGACTAAAGGGAAATGACACTGAATGGAAAATGTGATTTGCATGAAGGAAAAAAAGAGTTCCAATCAGAAATAACTGAGTAAATATAAAAGATTTTTTCTAAGTATGTGTCACGAGGACAGCATATGTAGAAGTAAAATACAAGACAATGAGAGTACAAAGGGTAGGAAACAAGTAAATAGAATTCTACTATGTGAGGTCTTACGCTGTCCATGATGGGATGTGATATTGTTTGAAAGCAGACGGAAATAACTTAAAAGATACACGTTATACTCTTTTATAGGAACCACTAAAATAACACAGAGAGGTACAATTAAAAATTTAATATGGGAGATACAATATTAAAAAGCATGTCATTTATTCAAAAAAGAAGGCAAGGAATAAGGAACAAAGGAAGAAAGAATATAGTTATACATATAGTCTTATACAGTCATATGTAAAGTCACATATGTCAAACATGTCATAAATATGTCAAGTAGATCTCAATAAAACTGTTTTTGATAAAAGAAAAAAAGTGACTAACATTATTATTTAACATTTTCCATCCCTACTTACAGATGATATAATTGTATAACTCAAAAATTCAATAGAATAAGCTGAAATTCCAAACAATAAGTGGATTTAACAAGGTAGCACACTGCAAAATTAAAATACAGAAATCAATTCATATATACAAACAACCAGTTAGAATATATAATGGAAGAAAAGTTCCCACTTAAGTGAAAAAAACTTAAAAGATAAAAGAACAAGGAATAAACTTAATTTATAATCCTGAGGTGAAAAAGCCTTTCAAACTATGACTCTAAATGCAAAAGCATACAAGATGGATAATTTCAACTGTACAAAAAATGAAAAATATAGAATAAAGATAGAATAAATTTAGTGTTTGAACAAACTCAAAAGACAAACTATAAATTGGAAAAAATCATAATTGTTTTTTGTACAAGGGTTAATCTTCAAGACATATTAAGAACTCATAGAAATTAATAAGAAAAAGACCAACAACTAGCCATCCTCTCCCCTCCCCATCAAAAAAATAAAAATGGCAAAACATAAGAATAGTTCCTGGAAATATTCCATCTGGCTCACGAGTACAGTTAATGAAAACCACAAGCTACCCCTTTACTCCTATCAGTTTGACTGATATCCAGAAGTTTGACATTTCATTTTTTTTAAGTAAACAGTCCTCTCAGGCACTTCCATGGGGGAGTGTAAACTGGGACATCCTCCAGAGAGGACAACTGCGAAAGGATCATCAATATTGCAAATACATGCACTCTTTGAAGGAGTAATTTTATTTCTTAAGATCTTTGCCCACATGAAAAACAACAAAGCTCAAAATCATTCATTGTAGCACCATATGCAATACCAAAAGCCATCTACATGTGATTGGTTAAATAAATTTAGTATATCCATTCAATGGAATACTACTCAGGGATAAAAAAAAGAATAAATAAGTTCTTTACGTATTCATATGGAAAGCTCTCCAAGACCAACTGAAAAGTGAAGAAAGCAAAGTGTGGTATAGTGTATACAGTTTATGCCATCTTTTGTATGGCATGCCATTTTGTTGCTGCTATTTGAAGGGGGAGGGAGAAGAATACATATTTGCTTGTAAATACATACATAAAAGCTGGAAAGATACAAAATGAATTAAAAACAGTAGTTACCTGGTTGGTGATTTGGAGGATGGTGAAATGGAGAACTGAGAAGGGCAACAGAGGTGGAAGGGAGAATTTTCCCTGCAACCTTTGTAATTATCATAACTGTAACTGTCTTCACCATTACCAGCACCAAGATCTCCAGCATCTGCTGGGTAAAAGGATACTAACAATGTAAGAAGGAACTTCAGATTATCTTTTTTAGGACTTTCCAGCACTTGCCTATGAATATGGGGTAGTTTAAATATGGGGAAATTTTAGCCATGAGATTAAGAAAAATCTCCAAACAGTGAGATCTTTTGGACCATGGAGCAGTTTCCTGAGGGGAAAAAAGAAAGAATCCTGTGTTTGACTCATTGAGTCAAGCGTGTTGGGCAGAAGGCTGAACAATGTGTCACAGGGAGTAATCACTCTCTGGCCCTGTAAGAAGGAATAAGTAATCCAATGAATCTTTTCCATTCACAATTTCTGCAGATAAGATGTCAGACTTATATGCATGGGTAAAATAAAAAATGGTAACGGAAGACCCAAGGGATAACAATATAAACACACTACTTCACATGGATAACAACAAGCAATAAAACTTTCAAAACTAACCAATTAAGTGATAAAAGATGATTTCTATTACACACCCCACAAGAAGTAAACATTAACACAAGGGTTGTCCTCTTAAACTCTCTCTCAGAGCCATCATTTGTTAGTGGAAGAAAACTTGGGAATTTTATTTAAAGAAAACATTTGCTCAATATCAAAATTTTAACTTTAGATTTCATTAATTACAAAATAAGCACCTTAACAAACATGAATCCCCTACCTTCTTAGGAAAAACAATAGGCAACACAAAAATGTGTTTGCTTTCTTTCAGGAATGAGAGAAAGTTGAGGCAATTTAAATTTAAGGTACACTCCAAACTTCCATAGAAACTCTTTGTTTTGTTTGTTGCTAAGGAACTAAGATGCAAAAACATAGAAATCGATTACTTGCGGGGTACCAATCCTAGAACTAGGATACTGAAAAAGAAGTCAAGTTAGTTGTGTTAAAAGAAGTAAAAGAAGTAGGTTTAATTCTAAATTACCATTAAAAAAAAAGTACATATAGTTATAGTGGATTAGAGTTTACACTTTCTCATAAAGGTCAAGATCCCCCAATTCCTAAGCAAGCTGTGGGCATTTGATCCCAGGGACTAGAGCCAATGCTAATAAAGACAAGATCATGCTGTTGTTCACAAGCAGGAGTTGGGGGAAAAATGAAGAGAAATGTATACAAATCTAGTTTCATTGTTAGAGAAATAGTTAAAAATGCGTGACCTGATGACAGTAGGTCAGCAGTCATGTTCATAGGAAATTCATCACATGTAAAAATCATGTGCAGGCATCCTTCTAATACACCACATTTATCTCACTGGTGAACCATTCAACCCCATTCGATTTAATGTTGTCTTTTTTTTGGTAGGAAATGTTGAGTTGGAGGTCACAGATATAACTGTAAATACTAATCTCTGAATTATCTAGGACAAGTGAAAAAAATATACTAGATTTTAAAAAGTAAGAATTCTAGGAAATATCTTACTATTCAATTTAAAAGTAAACTTTGGTACAAAAGTTTTAGATTTCTGGGGAAATAAAAGATAGCTAGCTAAAAAGAATTTTTTAAAATTTCCAATTAGTAATTAAATCACAGAGTTCTTGAAAAATGCATTAATATAGTACTCTTCTTAAAAAAGTGTGTCAAAATACTGATGAGGAGAGAAAAGAATTTTGGAATTAATATCTCATTTATTATTGTTGTTGTTGTTGTTATTATTACTAACTTTTTTTTTCTTTCTTGTTTTTGGTAAATGCCCTAACCTAGAATTTGCCTTAAGAGAATACAAAGATCTAAAGTCATTTAAATAGTTTTTACCATGGAAGACCAGAAATATCTGAATTATATAAAACTGAGTATGTTATGATAACATAAAATAAGTATTGCCACTAGTTGAAAGAAATCTATTAATTAATAAAGGCCAAAGTTGCATTGACTATCTCATGCTCAGACCAAACAAAGTAACAAATCTAAATAAGACTACATGCCTGAAGTTCTGTGTCATTCACTGATTCATTCATTCATTTCTGCATTTTTTTTAACAAAATAAAATTTGAGCAATACTACATGCCAGGTTCTGTATTATTGATAAAACAGAATCCTGGACTGTGAGCTCCTCAGTGATACCAGGCGAGGCAGGCATGAAGACAAAACACTGCAATAAGCATAAATTTGTACTACAAAATAGAGGTTTACACTAGTACAGTGGAAAAAGGAACTAACCTGGTGTGATCAGGTCAAGAACAGCTTTGCAAAGGAAAAGATGTGTGGCTTGGGGCTTAAATGACAAGTAGTTAATCAAGTGGAAAAGGAAGAGAGGAGAAGCATTCCAGGACAGGGAAACAGCAACCAATTTCAGCATATAAAAAACACTGAACAGTAAAAGACATCACATCTTTTAGCTGGATTTGACTGACAGACAAACATTTGACCTCCTCTAGGTACTGGACAGTCACAAAAATAAGAGTTTGATCTAATCAGATTTACATATATTTTTCTTAGGAATTTTCCTCCAGACTCCAAGTGGAAAATAGGCGGGAGGAAGACTAGCCTGAAGACAGAAATCTCAAGCTTGTTTTCAAAAGCCAAGAGAGAAGCCACATGGTCCTCAATTAACAGAGGGTGTGAGGATGGAGGGGAGAGATATTCTGGAGGTAGAAATCAATGGGACTTAGTGACAGTTAGATGTGGGTAAAGGCAAAGAAACAGCGTGAAACATCTCCCACGTTTCTGATGGGGGTAACTGAGTAGATAGTATATTAATCAGCATAACCAACATACCCATCAACCAGCAAAATGAATGCAGGAAGAGGAACAGATTTTGTATGAAAGATAATAAGTTTAATGAATTCAGGTTGGAACATTATTTTTGAATATCTGTAAGGTTGGGACATGCACAACTGAAAATAATGGTACAGTGTACGATGTGAAAATCTGGACTAGAGACACAATTTTGAAGTCATCAATACATGTGCTAGTGGAAGCCATGGGCATACGTAAAATTAACCAGAGAGAACAGAGGGATAACACGCCAAAACAACGATGATCTGAAAACACAAAACATTAAGGGAAGGACAGAAAAAAAGAATCTAATGAAGGAAACAAATCAAAGAGCCAGGAAGACACCAAGGAAGTACAGTGTCAAGGAAGCTAGTTTCAAGAAGACAGGAGTGAATCAGGTACCACCAAGAAAACAAGTAAGGTAAAACCCAGAAAGGGACCTCCAAAACAGGGGTCATATGTGACTTTACAAAAAAGTTTCAGGGGTATGATATCTGACATAGATGGGAGCAATACCATATTAAAAAGTTAAACACCTGAGTTCTTCCTTACACATATTTTTAAAGTGTAATATCCTCTTTTCTCTAAATGTTGGAATATTTGTACAATAGAGAGACAAGATAAAGCCACTTTTCCCAAAGCCTGGTTATTTATTCATTTACTTTAAACATTTGCTGACATCCAGCAGATGAATGATTGATTGTACCATCGCCTTCACCCCATTCTCTTTGGACAAAACTCTATTGGATAACATTTTAGTCCCTGTGGTGAAAATAGAATAATTCAGGTAGAGACACTCAGGAAAGACATTTATTAAAGTGACAGGTTACCTGAATAGAACACCTACCACTTGAAGCAAAAGCATTTCTAGGAAAATTGTTCATCTGAATATATGATAAGATAACCCTTGGAAGTCACATCAGAAAAAAAAAATGGTGGTCAAAACTCCAACTGCAAACTGAGGTCTACTCAATCTTTATTTAACTTGAGCACCATATGAATAAACGCAAAAATAGCCAACTGGGTTAAATACATCCCACAAGCTTTATTTATTTTTTTCTGTGTAGTTTAAATATATTTGTAAATGACTGTCATTTTGCTCCACTAAATAATCATAGCATATTTCATAATGTTTTTCTAAAAAGGAGATTTTACAAAGTATTGTCTTCATTTGTTATTGGTAGTGGGGAGGTTAGTTTGCTGTATGCTTGGAATTTGTAGGTTGATCAAATAAAATAAACCACCTTTAAGGGTCTTACAGGATAAAATACCAACATCATTAACATTTTATAAATCATACAGTAATAGCACTTCAGAATTAAAAAGGCTCTTCAAGAGTAACAACCTAACCTCATCTCCTCACAGATGAGGAAAATGCAAATTATGGTCTAATAAAATAGGAAGAGTAATTCTCTGGTCAGTATAAATGCAGCTGTGCTGCTGACAAAGACCTGTTTCAGCTAAGAACTCAAGTTTTCTCTGAATGCTTGGACAGAAAGCACTCACATGTAGTGCATAATCCAGTGGAGAAAGGACATGCCAAGGAATAGGACCTACTCTGAATCATAATGGAAATGATTTAGGAGTGATCTATTACATTACTTCACACTATTTAGCATAAACAATGAGAGACTGAAAATGATGGTATGATTTGTTGTTTTAAGAACCATAAATTTTAGGAGAGAGTAATCAATTATCTTTCACCTTTTCCCATGTATAAAACTGGCACTAGTTTATATGAGATTCCACATTAGAGATAAATTTTAACCTATTTACATATTCATCTAGATCTGTTTTCTAGAGCTGGAAAATACAATTGTGTTACACTCCTTTAAATCAATAATTAAAGGGTGTCACTCAGTAGACTGAGTAATCAAATGTGGCTTGTGGGTATACAACTGAGAAAAGTCTCATGTCAAAGAAATTGTCTCTTTTGGGGATTTTGGCCTAATTTAAATTGTGCTTTACTCTGAAATTGAGCAGAAGTTATTTAAAAATCAACCTAATTTGTGTTAAAAATAATAGTTAATATATTTTTGGAGCTTACTATGTATCAGACGTTATTCGAAGAGCGCTGTGTGTGTATGTTCCACATAAAATGTATTTGACATAAATTACTACCATGATTGGGATGCAGGAAAATTAGTTATGATATCTAATTTGTATTTTTTTTGTGACTTGATCAAGTTACCCATTGCCCTGATAAAATTCCTACACTGTCTAAAAAAGTAATAAAAGCATTATGTGAAGTAATAAAAGGCTAAAATGCACTGGAAAAAAAATTAAAATATAATTCACAGTAATCCTATGAGGCAGACACTATTATTACCCCATTTTACAGGTATGAAAACTGAGGCAGAGAGATTAAATAAGTAACTTGTCCTTGTTCAAACAACTAATAAATATCAGAGTAAGAACTTAAGACCAGGCAAAGCTTCTAAAGTAAATCACTTCATATAAGCAATCCAATCACATTACTCAAATGTTCCCTTTCTTTTACTACCTTCCTCTTTCCATTGCTGAAGAAAGAATAACCAACAGGTGGTATTATTATTATTATTATTATTATAATACCAGCAGGTGGTGGTATTATTATTATCATCATCATCATCATCATTATTATTATTTCAAGGCAACTTGTTTTAATCATTGGTCTAACTGGCAGCTAGCTGTACTGGTTGGAAATAAAAGAGGTATAAATAACTATTGAAAAAATCTTGTAAGTGGTCATGATCACATTTAAATGCTCTGCCCAAACATTCAGAATAAACTTAGGTTCTTAGCTCTCATCAGCACAGCCAGGATCTCACTGACACCCAAATTGTACATCCATCTTATCAGAACACAACCTGCATTATCACACCCATTTAAATGACTTAAAATTAGTAGCTAATAAATACCTGCTTAAGTGAAATGAACTTAAATGAATTTGTTTAATGGAGCAATAATTTTCCTTTAATGGTCTTCATATATAAATATTTCAATGACTATGGTTGAGAGTAACCAAGCCAAGCTTTGGAGGGATTTGTTGACTCTTTGTTCCAACCATTCAACCAACAGGTTCTAGTCAAGGTCAACAGTGTCATGCTGACAATCTAGTGGACACTTTTATGTTCTCATTTTATTGAACTTAATAAATAAATGTGAATCAAGTATTCAATCAAGTTGGTTGAAATACCCTTTTTCTTTAAATAGTCTCTTCTGTAGAAATGATCTGGCTTTGCTTCTACCTCACCAGTAGCTTCCCCACCTCCCCCGCCCCCAATCCAATTCATACCATTTTCTGCTTGAACTGGAAATGCTAAAATTCCTGTGAGATTAGTCAAGAACCTTCTTCAGTCACTTTCTTCTCTCCCTAAGTATTTTCATCTATTTCTAAGTTTTAAATACTATCTATATGCTAATGTAAAAATAGATCTAACTCAGTTTCTCTTCTGAACCCAAACTTGATGTATATCCAACTGGCTGTTTAATTTCCCCATGGGGATGTTCTGTAGGTATCTCAAATTTAAAACATCTGAGAGTAAATTATTGCTACTTTAACCACTATTCCCCCACTAAACAAACAAAAAAACAAACAAAAATGGCATGTCCCACACTAGTCTTCCCCCACTAGTAGTGTCACCCATTGAAAAACCTAGTTATTCAAGCTAGAAACTTGAGAGTTTATCCTTGATTCCTTCTTGAGAAAAATGCATAGATTAAACAAGTTAAGAAATCTCTCTCTGAAAGCAACAGAGAAAGCAAATGAAGGAAATAGCTACTACTGAATTTAAGCAGAGGTATATAGATAACTAGTGTACTCTGCTTTCAACTTTTCTATATGCTTAAAAACTTTCAAAATTAAGAGTTGAGGGGAAACTTTTTATGTTAAAGGGAAAAAAAGGCTTTGTTGAATTATTCCCTTCAGTGAAACGGACTATTAGCAGGTGGCCACTATTATTCAGTTAATGTTTTTAAGGCAAAAGCAATTTGGCAGAACACTCAGGCCTCTTTACCGCACCTAGAAAAAAACATTTCCATCAGACTGAGTATTTCCTATATCTTGAAAAATGACTGGGACCTTAAAAGCATTTGACTCAGTATTAGGCAAAAAGGCTCTGAATATTAGCTTCCCAAGCCTATTTTCAAATTTCATTTTAGCCTAGCAATATTAATCTGGAAAATAAAGAAAATGGGCAGGGGTTTAAATTTTTAAAAGAAGCTGGTGGAAAGAAATTTAAGAGTTTTAAATATTCATCTTAGAAAGGAAGAAGGGTCTAAAATCAGTAATCTAACCTGCCACTTAAAGAAGCTAGAAAGAAAAAAGCAAATGATATCTCAAGTAGAATAAGGGAAAAAAATAAAGGTCAGAGATGAAATCAATGAAATAGAAAACAGATAAAATAATAAGGAAAATCAATGAAGCCAAACATTGTTTTTCTAATGAGATCCAAAAAGCTGATATACTTTTAGCTAGACTGACTAAGAAAAAAAGAAAAGACATAAAATTACCAAAATCCAAAATGAAAGAAGAGACACTGTCACAGACCCTACAGAAATAGAAAAGATTATAAGGGAATATTATGAAGAATTTATATTAACAAATTAGAGGATTTAGATGAAGTGGACAAATTGTTACAAAGACATAAATTATAAGAGCTGACTCAAAAAGAAATGGATAAATATACCACAACATCTTTATCCAGTCATCTGTCAATGGACATTTAGGTTGTTTCCATATCTTGGCTATTGCAAATAGTGCTGCTATGAACATTGGGATGCAAATTGACACAACATTGTAAACTGACTATACTTCAATTAGAAAAAAGTAAAAAAAAAAAAAATTAAAAAAAAAAGAAATGGAACTAGAATAGACCCATGACAAGTAAAGAAATTAAATTATATATATATTAAAAAAAACTCTACAAAGAAAAGCCCAGCCCTACGTTGCCTGGTGAACTCTATCAAACATTTTAAGAAGAAATAAACAACCTACACAAAGACATTTAGAAAACAGGGAGAAACAGTACCCAACTCATTCTATGAGACCAGTACTAACATGATGCCAAATCCAGACAAAGATATGACAAGAAAACAGTAGACCAATATCCTTCACAAACATAGATGTAAAGATACTTAGCACAATATTAGCAAATCAAATCTAGCAACATATACAAAAGATTATACAATATCACAAAGTGGAATTTATCACAGGAATACAAGGGTAGTTTAACATCTAAAAATCAATTAATGTAATACATTGTATTAATACAGTAAAGGACAAAAACTGCATGATCATCTCAATAGATACAGAATTAGCATATGACAAACTCCATCATTCATTTATAATATAGACTGAAAACAAAGATTAAAAGGAAAATTCCTGTACCTGCTAAAGGACACTTATAAAGCATCTCAGCTAACATCAATCTAATGATAAATCTTAATGTGTTCCCTCTAAAACTGGAAGAAGGCAGGGAAATCCATTCTCATTACTTCTAGTCAACACAGTAGTGAAGGTTTTAGCCAGCACACAAAAAGGCAAATAAATAAATAAAATTAGAGGTACACATATTACAAAGAAGCAAAACTGTCTTTATTCACAGTTGACATCTTTTATGTAGGAAATTCAAAAGAATCTACAAAGAAAACCACTTGAATTATTAAGCAAGTTTAGCAAGGTTGCAAGATACAAGATCAATATACAAAAATTAATTGTATTTCTATGTATTAACAGTGAACAAACTAAAAATAAAATTAACATTCACAACAGCATCATAAAGAATAAAATATTTACTGATAAACAACAAGTTCATACTGTATAGCACAGGGAACTATATTCAGTATCTTGTAGTAACCTACAGTGAAAAAGAATATGAAAATGAATATATGTATGTTCATGTATGACTGAAGCATTATGCTGTACACCAGAAATTGACACAACATTGTACACTGATTATACGTCAATTTAAAAAAAAGAAAAAAAAGAATAAAATATTTAGAAATAAATTTCACAAAAGAAATACAAAAACCATACACTGAAAATTATAAAACACTGCTGAGAGAAATTAAAGAACATACAAATAAGTGGACTGGAAGACTTAATATTGTTAAGATGGCAATTTCCCCCATATAGATCTACAATGATTCTATTCAAAGAATCTCTATCAAAATCTCAGCAGATTTTTTTCATAGAAATTGACAAGTTGATTCTTAAAGTTAAATGGAAATGCCAAGAACCCAGAATTTTTTTTTTTAAAGAACAAAGTTGGAGGACATATACTATGTGATTTCAAAACTTACTATAAAGCTACAGTAATCAGAACACTGTGATACTGACATATAGCTCACTAAAACAGAATTGAGAGTCCAAAAATAAACCCTTACATTATGGTCATTTGATTTTCTACAAAAGTGTCAAGGGAATCCAATGGACAAAAAGGTAAGTCTTTTCAACACGTAGTGCTGGAACAACTGGATCCATACACAAAAATAAAGAATAAATAAATGAGATACTTTACCTCATGCTGTAACAAAAACTTAATTTGAAATAATCATAGACCTAAATATAATAGAACTCTAAAACTTCTAGAAGAAAATCTACGTATCCTTGGGTTGGGCTGAAATTTGTGAGATACAATGCAGAAAGCACAGTTCACAAAGAAGTCTGTGTGGACACATATTTTCATGTCTCTTGGGAAATTACCTAGGAGTGGAATTGTTGGGTCGTTTGGTAAAATATATACTTTCAAGAAACTGCCACACTGTTTCTGAAGAGATTATACCATTTTACCACCTCACCAGCTACATATGAAGCTTCCAGTTTCTCCATATCCTTGTCAGCATTTGGTATTCTCAGTCTTTTGACTGTAGCCATCTAGTGGATATGTAATGATATCTCATTATACTTTTAATTTCCCTAATGACTAATGATATTGAGCATCTCTTCGTGTGCTTATGAGACATTTATATATCTTTGGTGAAATGTCTATTTAAATCTTTTGCCCATTTTTTATTAGGTTGTTTGTCTTCTTATGATTGAGTTCTTTATGTATTCTGAATGCAAGTCCTTTATCAGATATGTGGCTTGCAAATATTTTCCCCCAGTGGGTGACTTTATCTTTTCACTTTCTTAATGATGTCATTTGAAGTACAAACGTTTTAAATTCTGATAAAGTTTAATTTATTAATTGTTAATGGGAATGATTTAGAAATCACCTGCAAAGCTTTAAAAATTCCTGTGCCCTGGCTGCACCTCAACCAAGAGAATCCAGGCAGCAGTATTTTCTATGGCTCCCTGGGTGGTGCAGCCAAAGTTGAGAACCACTGGTTTAGTGGAAGAGGTAGCAGCCTAAGAACCTTTATTTTCATGCCCAACTGTCTCCTAGGAATGTAGTTTGGAATAGTTGGATTATAGCATCTAGAGCTGCTGTCCAATTCAGTAGCCACCAGTCATACGTGATTATTGAGCACTCGAAATATGGATAGTTGGAACTGAAATATGTGTGGAAAATACGCACTGGCTTTTGAAGACTTAGTAAGAAAAAAATAATGTAAAAGATCTCACTAATAATTTTTAAAACTTACTACATATTGAAATGATAATATTTTGTTTGGCTCTATTGGGTTAAATAGAATATATTACTAAAATTAATTTTACTGCTTTCTTTTTGCTTTTGTTAAAAAATGTGGTTACTAGGAAATTTAAAGTTGTGTGTATGGCTGCCATAATATTTTTATTGGACAGTACTGATATTCAGTTTTAAAAAGAATCAAAAAATCTCACAGCTGAAAATGACCTTTGGAATTATCTAATTCAATCTATTCATTTTACAGCTAAGGAAACTGAGGCCCAGAAAAAGTGATTGGCCCTACACGACACAGGTAGAATGTGACATTGCTGAGATTAGTCAGGTCCCATGGCTCCTGCTGTCCATGGCTATTTCCATCACATTTCCTCAAGGATTGTTAAAACAAAAGTGCTCTATCATCTCCTCCCAAAAATAGACGTTTAATTTAGTCCCAACCAGTACTGAAATATGTGCTTTTTATATATGCCTTTTTTCCCCTCTAGGATGTTCTATGTAAGTCTCATGCCTACAACTTCTACTGACTTTGGTGCCATGAACCCAATGTACTACTCTTGTTGTCATAAAATAAAGCAAGAAAAATATAAAAAGATCAAATCTCACATTCCTCTTTATACTAGGAAAGGTTACAGGTCAAAGGGCACTCGCAGAAATACCACAAAAATAAACCCAAGGGTAAGAAATTGGTAGGGGAGGGCAGGCAAGGGGGTTGAAACACAATGAAAATAATACTTTGTGTTCCTATTTTAAGTGCGTTTCTCAATGCTATATGCATAGCAGCTAGAGGCAAGCTGGAAAGCCGCCAGGTCCTGGCTGCCAGCAAAAATTTTGTCACCTCCTTTGAACATCTGAAGTATGTTTACCCAATAGATTTCATTAAATTACACTTCCATTAGGAAGCATACAATGTTGATACTCATCTCAAAGATCAAAGGGATCGCTAAGAGGCATGTCATCCTGCTCCCCAGCTGATTGCTATTTCTGGGCCAATCAAGGAAAGGAGCCAGAACAATACTTAGTTAAAAAAAAAAAAAATGGTAGCATCTCCCCAAGGACTACAGACTAAGAATCTGCAGCCCCATTATTAAAATGAGCATATCATTAATGACAATACTCATACAGTGAGTTATTTTAATACAACTCCTACACAACAAACAAGCTGGATTTGGGTCATTAGCTGAATTTGTAAAGCAGTATTTCTGAGAGCTGAAAAACTGTTCAGTAAAAATACAAAGTTTAGAAGACGGAGAAAGTCCTATTTACAAATAAAGGAGAAAACTCTAGTTTCTATTTGTTTCATTGTGATTTTAAATAAACCAACAGGTGAGCCGAAATGGAGATGGCTAATTTAATCACTGACAGGTTGTAAGACTTTTTTCTCAACTTGCTAATGTTTTTGATGGATGATTTGAAAGAAATACCATTTTTAAGTATATTTTTTGAAGGTGAAACTATTCTAGCTTGGAATCCAATGACTTAACGGTGAAAAC
Source organism: Camelus dromedarius (assembly GCF_036321535.1). Classification (NCBI taxonomy): domain Eukaryota; kingdom Metazoa; phylum Chordata; class Mammalia; order Artiodactyla; family Camelidae; genus Camelus; species Camelus dromedarius. The sequence continues at coordinate 67,426,334 of NC_087443.1, read as the reverse complement.
ATTTAACTTCCAGGAACAAGGGACACTAATTTCAAAGGAGATAAGAGTCAGTCATTGAAAATTAGAAAATAAAAACAAGTCATTACAACTGGGGAAAGAAATATTTCAGATAGGTTTAATGGAGTTTAAAAATATAGATGGTACTAAAAAACAGCTACAAATCCCAAATCCTTTATTTGACATTAGAAAAGGTAATTCAGCAACAGCTCAATGTTCAAAGCCTGATTTTAGGTAGTGGGGACTCTTTTCTAGTAATTTTTATTATAAAGAATTTGTCTCAAATTGGATTTTTTTTTTTTTTTTTAAAGGCAAGGTTTAGGCAACTGCTCTTTCTACCTAACCCTTTCTTCAGGCTCTGGTGGTAAAGGTAAGCCACCCATTGTAGCCACAATGAACAAGCTAGACTTCAGCGGTTCTCTTTCAATGTGTAGTCAACCTCTTGGCTACCCATATGTGACACATCATATGAACTCTAATTATCTATCTTTTGCAATTAATCATCTGACAATCATATTTCCTGCATTTATAAGCATCCAGCTGGGAACTGAGTTTTAATCTGAGAGAGAAAAAAAGAGGATTCAGGTCTCTAACAAATTACTTCTAATTAACCAGAACCTTTTTTAGTCATCCCAATGTAAAGATGCCTACAGCTAATCAAAGAATTTATTGTTTGCATTCTTAATGATACTTTAAAATTTCATTTAAATTTCCCCAAAGGGCAGCTCTAGAAATGCACTGCACTAACATTAGTTAAACAAACATTCTGTTTGTTGGCAGTACACAAAGGATGGGGGGAAAAGAAAATAATTTCTAAAGGAAAGGGACTTGCAGTATGACTAGAAAGGGCATCAAACACAATGAAATAAAGCAGAAATTCAAAGCATACATCTTCAAAGTGGAAGACACAGCTATCTTCCAGTAGGTCCAGGAAATCGACTGAGCTGAGTCAGACAAATTTTAGAGCTGGTAGTGACTTTATGGATCACCTCGTCCAGCGGCTCTCAGAGTGTGGTCCCTTGCTGAGGCTTCAGCATCAACCTGGAACTCTTTAGAAATACAGATCCCCAGGCCCCATGCTGGGCTTTCTGAATCAGAGGCTCTAGAGTGGGCCCAGCAACCAGCCCTCCAGGTGAGTCTCATCTACTGGTCTACCGGTCTACTTCAAGAATTCGTCTAGTCTAAACCACTTCATTGTACACATTGGAAACCGGGAGTGGAGAGAGAGGCAAAAGTTCCACACACAAGAATGAAATTAAATAATGACCTTGAGGAACTTACTATCATCTTTTCTATTAAAAATTAAAATTCAATTTAAAAAAACCTCTGTTACTACGTAAGGTACACTACTGTGACCTATCCCGTAACTCCCGAGGACTACTGACCCTTTAGGCTCCCCAGCGGCTCTTTTCTTTCACAGTATACTTAGCTCTTGGGCTCTTAATTACTAAAACACATAGACATGCCTAGAGTATTGGTTATAAGGTTCCCTACAACCTAATTGAACCAACCGTAAATGAATTGAACCAACCGTAAATGAAGACCAGAGAGATGCGCCAGGGTCCTACATGACTTTTGAAAAACTGGACCACTGCAGGAAGTGCATTTGGAAGACAGAGTGGTCTATTGGAAAAAACACTGGATACAGAACCAAAGAATCTTGGTTTCTTATTCTTGCTCAGCCACTGATCAGCTCAATGACTTTGGGCAAGCCAAATCTGAGGCTGTGTCTCCTCATCTTTAAAATAGTACTAACACCTAGCTTTATCAGGCTTCTGAATAGATAAAATGCAAACTGTCCTTAATACAGTTTTTGGTACATAATGAGCATTCCATAAACACTAGCCCCTTCTCCTTTTTCCTTTTCAATTTAGGGAGGATGTCGATGGAAAGTCAACATTCCCAGCTTGCTCTTTGTGTTCTGAGAGGCGCTATCTAGCTTCATTCTTGAAACGTGTGGTTCTGTCTGTTACCTCTCAACCATTGTTTCGCTCCTCCTGCTTTACCAGATATCCAGGAAGGTTCTGAAGGGCTCATGAGTTGTTTTCAATATTTCAGATAATATACTTAGCCAGTACAAGACTATACAGCCTAATTAAAACATTAGGGTTTTTGTGTTTGGGTTGTTTTTTTTTTTTTAGTTTAGGCTAGAATTATATGAATTGAGTTCTCACACAATGATTTAACAAACCTTGACTTCACTCATATATTTAAATCCTATCTCCCTGTGTTAATTTTTTTAGAATATGGAAATTAATGCTTCCTTAAGAAATGCTTTGGATTTGGTTTCCCTGGTTGTGTGAAAACTGGGAAGTATTACCCTAATGGTTCTTGTTTAAAGATGTACTTTGGAATCACATGGGACCCCATTCAAGGGGGAGTTCTCGACTCCTTTCTTTTTCTTTTTCTTTTTCTTTTTCTTTTTGTCAAATGCCACAAAGAATTTGAGCACTCCTGGTTGTTAGCTACTGCTAATCTGCAGTTAATATCTTCAGTATTGGGAAAGGAAGAGCCATGAGCCTGAACTTGACCGTGACTGTCAGCTGCCTGAATGGACAATGATGAAGGCAACAGCAGTTGCAGCTGGATAATGCCCACTGTGAACTTAAAACCATGGCTGCCAGTTTGTGAACAGAAAGGTCCTCCACCCACCAGTGAGAAAGAGATATATTTTCAGAAACAGAAGAAGAATTCAGAAAATTTCTAACAACTTAAGATGGGAAAAACAAAACCCCACCGGGTATTTTAAACAAACACAGCTGCTTAGGTTGTAAAAGTAAAGTTTATGTTGTGATTGTTTTGTTTTATATTTTAAATGTAGAACATTGTTTGCTTGGGGTATGATAAATTAAGTATAAAAATGTATGATTTTAAAGGAAAAACTCAATTTTTAGAAACTGTTACCAAACGCAAGTTAGTGCCTGACACAGTGAGGTCAAAAAATATGGAAACGTCAGAGTTTGAAGCAGAGAAGGATTTATTGCTGTGCCAAGCAAGGAGAACCAGTGGCTCATGCCTAAAAGACCCCTGAATTTCCCAAAAGATTTCAGCTGAGCACTTTTAAAGGCCAGCTGAGGGAGGGGCGTCCCAGGGTACGTGATCAGCTGCACACAATTCTCTGGTTGATGGTGATCAACCAATTGGTTGATGCTCATGATCATCAAGTAGTTAATTTCTTCCATTTGGTGGTGGCCTATAGCATTCGAAAAACTCAGGAAAAACGTATGAGATACCACTGTCGGGTACTTCAGCGAGGAGCTGCAACAGAGGATATGGGGGAGGTGTCTGTCCCAGGAAGGTCCTATAGGGTCCTGCTGGGTTACAAAACCAGCGGACATGATTACCTTCCTATTAACTAATGTCTTTGGGTCTGGTTCTGGTTGCTATGGGATAACCAAGCCCCACATTTTAACCAAGAAGAATACAAGCATTTTACCCAAACTTAGGAAAGCTCTGCATTGTAAGGTATGTTTTATAACACAATCCAACTTGACTCTCTTCGCTTACAACAGAGATTAGCTAACTGGGCAATTTTTACTTTTTCCTTGGAATATCCAACTTGATATGCCTATCCATCTATTAATTCACAAATATTTCTTTAGAATGTATATGCTGTTACACGGTACAATAGGTCACAATTCCTATTCTAAGATAATGTACCATGTAGTTGGAGCAACAAGACTGTTGGACACAAAGCAAACTATGAGGCAGAATAAGGTTTAGGACCTAATAGTACAGCTTTTGGGACCATGATATGGAGATGGAGGACAAAGCAATCAGAAACATGTTAGGATTACATCGGAAAGGTGTTTTGACAGTGTCTGTACTCTTTCAGTTTATTTATCACAGCATGATGAAATGTGACCCAATAAACCAAATCACCATCCAAACAGTTCTTTGCACATTACTTTGTATAATTACCATCTTGTCTTCCTAAGCAATCTATACAGGCAGAAAATAAAAGGACTCTACCTACTCATCACTACCAAAATATCTGTACAGGCTTAAGTTAAATTTTGAGATGAAGGCCAACTCTTAAGTTAAACAACTTGGACAAAAGCATTTTCTTCTTTTCAGGTACGTCCACTACAGAAGATATGTGGAGTAGAGGAGATGGCATCAAGTCTAACCAAAGACTAGCTGGAGTGATGGTTTTGAATCAGATACTGAAGGCCATAAGGTTATAAGCGGGAGGAAAGACTCCAGACAGAATTGCATGTATGAAGGCAACCAGGTGAGCACAAGAGAATCAACTGCACGTAACAACAGCAGATTAATTTGATTATGGGAAGCAAACAGAGGCAGTGAAGCTTGTAAAATGATAAAGCTTGGACTGGGGAGAATTAGGAGTGAAATGAATGCTAGAATGTGAATTTTGGATTTGATCCATTGGCAAGGATAAACTCTGCACTAGGCTTACCTCTGTTAGTAAAAATATCAAACACTTAGGACACTGATTACTTATAAAATCTCAACCTTCCCCAATGTTAAAACTTACTGTTCCAACTATTATATTAAACCACTAACATGATTATCAAAAAATAACATAATTTGAATTAATACCACAACCTACAGCTTACTAATTAGCTTTATTATGCTGTTCCTTATTGACCACTTTAATGGCAACAGCCTTAACTTTTCATTAATCTTCTCTGACTCTCTGTCAGCACCTTTACTAACTCTAACAGCAGGACTCACCACTAATACTCACAGCCGGCCAATTCCACCCATCTAAAGAATCACTCGCTCGGAAAACGATACGTTACTATACTTCTCAAGGAAGCAATATTGAAGAAGCCCCTCCTTTTAAAAGTTTCCTAGCTCTCTCACAGTGTTTCTCAACCTAGGTGCAGAGACTTATAAGATATATATGCCTACACAATCCCCCTCATTCTGAGGTCACTTTACCCACCAAAAAAGTGATATTATCTCTAACTGATATATTACTGTTTTAACAGATCCACCCACAATGCACTGAAGTGAGAAGAGATTAAGTGTGGTCAAATCAAGGATATGCTGTAAACAGAAGAACGTGGATGTGAAAATTCAGGAATGATCTGGCCTAGGAACTGGTCATGGAGTCAAGGATAAAAAAAAAAGGTCTGTGTGTAGATTCAGAAATGACAGTATCTGAGTATTTAATGTGTTACTTCAGGGAACATTAGGGGTTACTTGTGTTTTGGGGTACCTGTATATTCTTTGGACCTGTGATGTTTCTAATGGTTTCTGCATGCAATGACTATAAAATCTTACTATCTTGGATTTAAAGGTGTCCATGACTAGTTTTGGATAGCATTTAAGCAGAAGACTACTATTTCAGAGACAGTAAACAAGGAGACATCAAAGACACCCCACACAGGGTCCTATGATAAGGATTTCCTGACGTGTCTTTCCCATGCGTTTTCCAAAGCATCTTCATGATGCTATTTCATGCTTATGTAGACAGAACAGCTATTGTTGTTCTCACTTCACAGATGAAGAAGAAATGCCCCGAAAAGGCAGGTGAACTGCAAAAATTCTGAAAGGAAGTTGGTGGCCAAGGCAAGATTTAAATCCAGGCCTCCTAACTAGAATATCCAGTACCCTTTCCAGTCCCATAGGAGCCTCTACAAGCCAAATTTTTTTCGAAGTGCTACAAAACACTCTTAACTATTAGACCTTAGCACAGATGTAAGTGTGGCAAAGTGTTATAAGAAATGCTTCCACATGAAGTATTTAGGGCAGGGAGGAGGTTTCATAATGTTTTCCTTAGGCTTTCTTATTAACCCTAAATATTTTGTATAGGTAAATAGAAGGAGTCTACAAAAAGGTTCGATAGGAAATGAACATGGAAAATAACATGAAGAATTAGAAAAATACGTACATCTATGCAGTTGCAATTGTTTAAGCAGGAGCACGAGGGAGAAACGTTCTCAAGTGTAAATCTTACTGCAGTGGCTGCTTTCAGCAGTACATGAAATGGTAGTGATAAGAGGCTAAAAAAATAATAAAAACTTTGAAATAAAGTTGAAAGATACATGTAACTTAAAACGAACATCTTTTTCTACACAGAAAGGTTAAATTGTGAGGTTGACATTTTCATTTGTTACGTTGTCAATGCTTTCTGTCTATCAGAATGTGTACAAACAATATCTGAAGATGTCATCTGCATATTTATACCAAAGGGGCTTATGAACGGGACCTGTCAGTATATTTTAACACCATTCCAAAACGTCAGCTTTCATCAGATATAAACATAACATTTAATTTATTAGTTTGGTCTTAATATAAAAAGTTGACAATCATATGTCACTGTAACTATTGATAAGGCAAATAAGGACTACAGGAAAATGTCAAAAAGTTATTGAAATGTTTGCTGAAATACTACATCAAATTGTATTTATCAGCTCTTCTCTGCCAATGAATATGTCATATTTTCCTAAAGATGGCTATTTCTGAAAAGATGTACCCAATGGAGCATTTCAGAAACTTCATTCTTAAAGCATCTTAATTCCCAGGTCTGAGAAATTTAAAAGGAGTCAGAACAGAGAGAAAACATATTGCAACACATATCATTACTATTTTGCTCCACTAAAGTTAAGTAGAAATTATGCTTAAAGAACAATTCACAATAGATGTTTGGTTGGAATACTTTAATGTTTTATGCACCTACCATGTATCATAGATGTTTCATCTGAAAAAAGTTGCTTTAAAGTAACAAAATCTTAAATTTAATTCAACAGGCACTTATTGAATACCTACTACATACAGCATTTATTAAAAACTTAAAAGTAGACGACCCAGTCTTTCCTCTTGAAGATCTTATAATTTGGTTGGAGTAATAAAACATAAGTAAGTGAAAATCAATAAATCATTTCAGCTCTGACATGGAAGCAGTGTCTGTAAGTTGGTACAGGTTAATAACGTAAGTGCCAAGGCAAATGGGAAGTAAAGAAAATTTATCATGACAGGGAAGATAATTAGAAAAGACTTCACAAAGGAGCTGGATAATGGGCTAGGGATTGTAGAAATGGAAGACATATCAATATAAGACTGAGAGATTAAAGTCAGCCCAAAGTTCCAAAGCACATCTATTGTCCTAAACTGCATATAGAATAGTTTTAAAGCAGTGTGAAACTTTTGCTGGTCTTAAAATGCCAAGCATTCCAATTTTCAACATCATTAAATAACACAGCTCATGGACTTCAGAGAGTGTGGAGGTTGACCCTGCATTCTAGAGTTGAAGAAGCTAGGGTGCAATGACTTGCCCATGGCTCTCAGCTAGTTAGTATCAGAGCTGACACCCAGAGCCGGAACTCTTGATCCTTAATCCAGCGGACTTTCCACTATGTCACGTTGCATCTCTTGGTTTACAGCCTATTTGAAATAAATGTAGGTTAGTCAGTGAACCTAGTCTCCTTTAAATTTGATACATTGGAACTAACAGGGACTTTAGTGACTCTCTAAAGAGAAATGATATAAAGCAGTATGATTTAGTGGCTTTAGAGTCAGATTTGATTTTAAGGTCCTGGATCCACATTATGAGACCTTGGGAAAGTGTTTTAGCTTTTCATAACCTCATATATCTGAATTATAGACTAGCTGTGAAGAATAAGTTATATAAACATGATATCTAGCCTATTAGAGGCCCTCGATAGTTAATTCTCTCTCCCTCTTCCTTTAAAATCCCTATTGGTGATCATTCTAGATTGAGGGGTTCTCAATCAGGGATAATTCTGCCTCAGTGGGGACATCTGGAATATCTGGAGACACCTTCTGATTGTCATGACTGGGGTGGAGTGGAGGTGGACTACTGGCATTTAGTGGGTAAAGGCCAGAGATGTAGCTGAACGTCCCACAAGGCAAATGACACCTTCCTCCCATCCTCAACACAGAATTACCCAGTCCAAATTTTTAATAGTACTGAGGTTGAGAAACTCGGTTCTAGAACAAAGAGAAAAACTACCATTACTACTAGTATTAAAAGAAAGATCGTATCTTTTCTATTCCTAAAAGCAAGTACCTGACTTTATGAAAATATCATCAAGGTAGAAATGTATCAGATCCCTAAGCTTACGACGTGGAGCACCGAAGTACAATTAAGTTAATACTCCTCGCTGTGGGGGGTCTTCTCCTTGCATGCAAATCTATATTTCCAGACACATGGAAAGATTATTTCCCTAGAATCTATTGGAGGGAATAATAATTAGCAAAAAAAAAAAAAAAGACATAAATTTGTAAATATTCATGGATTTTTTTTAAATTAGAGGACTGGCAAATTCTTTAGGCAAATTTGAACTTAATGATAACTTCGGTTTGTACTTTGAGATACTTCTTAGGACTACCCAGATTCCAAAAAGACATTACAAGTATCAGGATACAGCAGGAGTAGGCAGATCATTGCAGAGTCTCAACAAACTGGCACCCGAGGCAGCTGCCGCTGGCACCCTCACCCTACCGGTACATCCCTGGTACTGTCCCTCCCTCTCTCTTGTACTTTTGTTTTACCCTATTCCCACTTTCTTTTCTCTCTTTTTCTTTTCCCTGCTGTCTATGCCTCTTGTCACTTGCCAGTGGCAGTTGTTTAGCCCCAGCCATGACAGAACTCAAAAGACAAAATGCTTGATTTCGTGGCAAGGTTTCAATACTGCTTTCTAGGAGATGAGAATGAGAATCACAGGCGTGCTTTAATTGGCATGCTCCAGCCACTCTCCCTACGTAAAAACATTTTGCAGAGATTGTGTTAAAAGAGACCCCATTTTGGAAAACATTATTGAGGGCTCAAGAAATACAGCTGCTCTTAATCCATTAACTAATGCTAAAAAATATAGTTAGTATTTCTAATTCTGCTGGGTTTAAAATCGCTCCTCTTCAGAGGGAAAAGTAAACTTGTAATACAAAGGGGCTTTTGTAAATTAATTTGGTCTTGGAAACTTCTCTCAGAAAATGCCACAATATGGTTATATTTTAAATATCAGTGCGAGCCACAGTGCCATCTATGGCCACATTCCATTTGAATTAGAAAACGTAATTTTGCTACTTTGACAGTCTCTGAACAGACTAGGAAAATAGAAAGTCCTCTCAGCTATAAAATGCACTGACAAAAATCTCACCCTAAATCTTTGTTTCCAGACACTTGGAAACATGACTGCCTTAGAACCTACCTGAGGGAGTAATCACTAGCTAAAAAGACATAAATTTGTGAATCTTATAATGAAAACATCTTGACATTACATACTTTCATGAAGATAATCTGACTGGATAAGTCTGTAGCAAAATAATTTAACCATAAACCAAGATGCTAATCAATTCACTATATTAAAAAAAAAAAGAGGAAAAAATTGTTTTACTTTAAGAAATAGAATAGACTTTAAAACAGCAATTAAGACACAGGATAGTATATTTTTTCCTAATCTCAGTCCTCAGTTCAGAAATATTTTAAAAGTTATTTCATAATTAAAAACTCTAGATACCATTGATATGAGGTTCATAATATTTAAATTGATATCATAAACTATGGGTTATATTAAATTAGAAATTTTCCAACCTGGCCACAAAAGGAACTTCAATTTCCCCCCCTAAACAAGAGAAATCCTCTAATAATGCTACTATCAAGTTGTAAGTTATTTTCCCCACACCAATGCACAGCTATCATCATTTGGAACCAAATAGATTTTCTCTCTTTCTGTTCCAAATTCACTCGGCTTACTGCCAAGAGAAAATACAGACACAGGGGAGGCAAAGACCAATTCTGTTAAGATCAATGAAGATGTTGGCCATAACAGAATCCTATTTATCCATCACATCCGTGCTTCTTTTTCTCTGATTAGAGATTACTAGCAATTTCTTGACAATTCTTGTACAAAATTAAGTTACAATCAGTCTTGCACGACTTCACATGGGGAAGAAAAAATATATATACTGTTTTTCCTATTAAATCCAGAAACAGCATATATATAACTTTTATAACCATATTTCTATTCTTACAAGGGGATTAATATGCCTGCTTCCAAAGCAGTTAAAAGTGCTTATTTATAAACAAAAAATTCACATGGAGATGTTCTCTTGGCACTGGCTTAAGGTAAGAGGGCAAAGGCAGAGTCTATTTAGTTGTATGAACTTAAAGGCTGAGGGTTTTCTTTTGTTTTAAGCTCAAGTAAAAATTTAAAATATTTGTTTTGCCACCTAGGAAGAAAAATTATTCATGCTATGGCATCTGCTTCCCCCAAATAAAGGTTATCATAGTACCTGACTTTAAACCAAAAGGAAATTAATTTTTAAAATCATTTGATGCAAAAGAAATGTGGGTAACTGTCACTGTGAAATACTGGATTTTGCCAAGTTAAAAAAAAATGTATTTAAAAGAATAGCATTGAAGATTTGAGAGAAAAAAATAAAAAGTTAAATGGCACTGCATCTCATATGAAAGAAAGAGCTTCATTGTCTTAAATGCTTCATTAAATATAAAGCAAGCCCATTACCCAACGCGGGTAATCTTTCAATCGCTCCTAATCAAGAACAAGATAAAGGCCAAGTTCCTCAACTTAACCAGCAAGGCTTTGTTGGTGCCCAGGTCACAGCCAAAACCAATTAAGTCGCAGTGTCTGGGAGTGGGCTCTGGGTGGCAGGATTCTTAAAGGCCCCCAGGTGATTCTAAGGTTTGGGAACTAAGGTTCTAGTCCCACACTTTACACCTGAAGGGTATCAGACACTCCGGGCCTCCCCTTCCTCTCTTCCTCGCCTCCCCACTGTGTTTATGTTATTCTGTCCACCTGAGTGGACCCTGCTTCTCTCATCCTTCCTCCTCATCCTTGGAGGCTCAGTTGGGTAATTCCCTGCTGCTGGGTGCCTTCCCTCACAACCCCACTTCGTTCCTACACAGACACCTGCATTGGATTCCCCTCCCTAAAAGTGTGCCCTTTCACATACTATCCCATCAGAACCTCCATAATTTCACTTTCCTTAGTATTATGATTATTGACTATGAGCTCCTTGAAGAATATGTCTTACTCCTCTTTGCACAATGCTTGATGCATGATAAGTACTAAATATATGTAAGTTGTTTGTAAGTAATCTAGACCAAAACAACAACAAACTGTTGAAAACTACTAACATTAAAACTAATGAAGTGAATAGAAAGAACACCAGCTTGAAAATTCTCCTCCCCAGCTTCTTCATTTGTACTTTAGTTTGAAATTAATTTAAATGTTATTTGTTTTACTAGTGAGAATTTGATTTAAATCATTTAAATTTCCACCACATTATTTCTGGCTGTGTATCACATTGCCTTGTATATTTTGGGCATATTATAAAACAGATTCTCAGTATGTGACAATATTTGAAACTTCTTAATTACAAAGCTATTTGGTTGCTGTCTTTCAGTATGCTAAAGTCCAATTCTTTGTTGACATAAATGACAATATTTAACAGGTAGTATAGCATCTTCCCCCTTCTTCTCAATACTGGTGTGTTAGGCCACTGACATGATGATGCAAAGACGGTGACTTCTAATAGTTTCTGGGAAATGTCAGTTATTAGAAATTAGGGAAGGATTCGGGAGGAAATTCAAAGTAGATAATTCAGCATGTAAATAATTCAACTCTAGATGAAAAACTCAGGGCAAATATAACTCTAATGAGTAATATGATACATATTATAAAGTGATACATATAGATATATATGTGTGTGTGTGTATATATATATATACATATATATATATATATATATATATACATATATATATATATATATATATACACATACAGTATCATAATTCTTCTACCTTTAATTCTGACTCCTTTACCACAAGGTCAGGGAGGAAGCTTGCTTGCATAGATTAATTTCTAAGACAAAACAAAATATGCTAGAATAGAAAAGCAATCCAACATAGAAAGTTATATCTGAGGATAAAATGGAAGATTTCATGTTTCAATCCATTGTGTAAGCTCCTGCAGTTCATCCTGAAGCACTGAGAAAGAGGGTTTAGGATACTGAAGGAATATTCTGACTTAGAAATACGTTAACTTCTAAACTCTTTAATTCTAGGATTACTACTTGTACACAGCAAAATCAGTGACTAGAAATCAGTGCAGTTCTCAGAGTATTTGCACATTTATTATTTTATTTGACCCTTATATTCCCCACTATAATTGATATGACGATCCAAATTTCCAGATCCAGAAACTGAAGTGCAGAACGAATATGCCACGTCTGAGGTCTCAGGTCTGCATTCCTTGGCTTTTCTCACTATTTCACACTTCCACTCTTGGCAAGTGGTCCATGACCAAATTTAGCACCACACAATATTAGAAAAATATGAAATGGACCACTTCTAACCAATACCTAATAATACATATATGATATTTCTGAGGGGTAAATAAAGCCATCAAATAAGGACTTTGAATCAGATAGCATTTGAAATGGATAGTACTGAACCATGTTCTTCAAAAACAGGTAGAAAAAGAATAATTTAAACCTCATTGAAGCTAAAAAGAAATCTGTAAGATTCTAACCATGGAGACTGTTTTCTCCTTTCTAAGTTTTACTATAAAAATTACATATGGTCATAAATAAGACCACCCTGGCCTTCAGTTGAAATTTATCTGTAGACAAGGTTTATATAAAAAATCAAAATAAAAAAATAATGAAACAAAAAAGTCAGTCATTCAATATGCAAAGATGCAATGTTTCATTTTGAAAGTCAAAGGGTTTTTGGTTAAAAAAAAAACCCAGATGAGATTCACAAAAGGCACCCTTGTTTTAAAGCACAGTTACGTTTTTAAGAAACTCATTTCATTTCTATAATCGAGCATTTCACACCAAGACCAATGTGACTTTCCAAACCATAAAATCTGACACTTTCTCTCCATTTTAAGAATGCAATTACAGGTCAAATTCTTTACAACCAATAACAGAAATCTCCATTTTCACAGTGGATTTTCAAGTCCAAGACAGTGAAAACTTCTTTTAAACAATATTTAACAGAACCAAAAGGAGAGTGAGGGAGTTTGTACATTTCCTCAGAATTTTCTGTGATGAATGTTGACTTAACAGTAGCCTTTGTGAAATTACAAAGGCACAAGGAGCCTTAAGAACTAATAAAATGCACTGAGGATGAAGTCCTATTTCTTGATGTTTCCCAACGTGACCACACTTAAGCATTTCAGAGGCATTTCTAGCAAAGGCTTTCAATTCATGATCTGATGAACTTCTCAAAAGAAAAAGCCAGAAGAGCAATTTGACTCCACATTTGTTATTGGTTTTTATTTTTAAATATGATTTTTCCATTTGGGGGAACTGAAGGACAGAGAATTAAACAAAACAACTTAAGAAAAAAAAAGAGAGAAAGAGACTATTTGTACGCAGGGTCCATGTCCTGGTAGGCTTCCGAGGAATTGAGATCAAGAGAAAAGTCTCTGGCAAAATCTCTTCTAGCCCCATTTTAACTTCTTGTACAGAAAAGCTTAAACTAGGTGACATACCAAAACTCTTTAACTATTGTACAGTTTAAAAACTTTCACCCTGGAGAACAGATCTGGCTCCATCTTTATCACAAGAGCTCAATGCTCCTAAAAGCTATGAGCTAAGTCAGAAGTGCCTAATCTGTTTTAAGTTTTGTTCTGAACCTCGCAAATGTGGAACTGGATAAAAGACAATGAGAATGGCGTGAAAAGCAATGGAGGATTCATGGAAAAAGAAATGAGAAGCCAAAGTCAGAACCACGATGTGTCATTTCCAGTTGCTAACTCACTTTAGTGTAGCAAAGCACAAAATTGACATGCTTTATTCAAATCTATTTCAACCCTAGGGCCTAAGTATAAAATCTCTAGTTCAGTCAGTGGTAGTAAATAGTGCAATTTTGAGTTTCAAGATCCCTAGAACATAAGCTTTAAGAAGGCAGTGGCGTGGACATCTGTTTAGAGCCATGGCCTTGAGGCCTTTGGTGGCCCTCGCCATCACTGTCACCCTTCTTTAAAGTTTGGTGTTTACCAGGAGAGTGACTGGCAAGGGCTCTGATAAAAGACAGTTTACTTAAAAAATCAATTAGCCACTTTTCTTTCCAAGGAATAGTATGCCTTACTTAAAAAAGGAGCATGACCCAAAGGCACAGTCAAGTAAAAGGCTTATCTTTTAAACTACATAGTAATTTTCCCAAGGAAATTAACCAAGGGCTCCACAAATCTTGATAACAGTCTCTGACTATGTGTTTGCAGAATATCAGACTATTTTTGACCATGGGACAGTTTATAAGCAACCAGTAAAAAGTTTACTATTTATGAGCAAACAATTTAACACTGAAACAGAGCTGGCTTTTTGACGAGGGCAATTAGCTTCTTCATGTTCCAAACACCAAATAACATTTTCCCATTAATTTTTAAACCAATGTGGCTTTAACTTAAAATAAACTGTACATCAAAAGAATGGAAAATAAACAGCCAGGAACACAATTTGACGAATTGGATTTATTTAGTTTATTTATCTAAACAGGGACCATTGGATCTCTTTAATAGGCTGACAGTTGCACTGGGCTGGTTAATAAAACATTCAACAGTGTCTTCAGCCAATATAGAAATGCAAATCCCATCAGAAATATTTTATTCATGAGGCAGTAATTTCAGTTACTACCAGTCCTTTTTTTTTTTTTTTAAGGCACTCTGCAAATAAACAGTGCCATCTAGTGACTAACAATGAAGCCAAATTTATCACCAGTTTATAATCAATCTTTCAAAATCTTACCTGTTTTTATCTTTCCTCTTTATTTCCTAGGTAAGATCAAAGTGGCTAGGCAAAACAAACAAACAACAGGAAAGTCGATAATAATTTGTTAAGTCATTTAAGAAGGATTATAAGCAGAGACAACTACATTAAAACCAATAAGCTTTATAATTCTTCCTCTGTTTTAAACCAATTTAGCACTGTCTCCAGAAAATATACACTTCATCTGCTTAGAAAACTCAAACCACTAGAAATAACATAAAGTCATCACAAAAATTTGCTCCTTCTGCCATAAAATGGCACTAAAACTTTAATTCCAATGATTTTTTTTTTAATTAGTTAAGTAGGTAGGAAAAAATCCTCCAGTAAAATTGCAGTACCTAATCAGGGATCGACACAAATTTTTAAAAAAACGTACACACACAAGAATGTGTGAGTGCACACACAGAGATCTATCTATATCAGTACACACTTCAACTTTGCAGTGACTACAGTGGATACAGAAGTTATTTTTGCAGGTCATAAAGCTCTACAGGAGCTAAAGACAACAGTCTAAAGCCGAAAGCAGTCATAAAAACAGCCACTTTGTAAGAAAGAGTCACAGCTTCCAAAGGGAAGAAAATCTATTAAGGCCAACCTCAAATTCAGTACACAAGACCAATGATAAAATATTTAATACATACTACTATTCAAGTTAAATATACATGGTGGGGACAAGGGTCAAGAAGATGAACCTTTTGCAGCATCGAATTAGGGGACCAGGGTGACACACAAGCACAGATCAGCCCCCAGAAGACTTCACTACAGCTGAAAACAGACTTTTGGGTCTATTTTCTGTGTCAGCCTTTGAAATTATTGGAGGCTCTGTGAGTAGATTTACCAAGGTCAAAGCCTGGAATGAGAATCCTACAAACAAAGGACAGTTGCACGATGATTTTCTAACAATTTCACCTAGCAAGGCCTTAGGAACCATTGTTCTAAGAAAATAACTGCAAAGAAAATCATGTATGTGCATGTGAATACAGTATCACTTTCTCCCAGAAAGGGGTCATAGTCATATCCAGATAACTAAAATATTTTTCAGTTTCTGTTTATAAAATTCGGAAAATGTGAAATGAGATGTTTTAGACTAGGTATGGAGAGCAATGCATATCAGCCAGCCTTACCAATGTCAATGTCTTCCACGGAAGACTATCTCAGAAAAAGAAATCTCAGTTGTATTTAATTCTAGAGTTGCAAAATTGCCATAATGACGGATAATAACACTAACTTTTTCATGTAATTGTGGGTTAAATGAGTGATATACACAAAATATTTAGCTCTGGTCTGCCTATGAATTTTATTTCTTATTTAACATTCTAACACAGAGAGGATTGGAGAAGAACAACAAAAATGATCTGATAAGTCACAATAAAAATGTAATTCTAAAGAATATTTAATGAAAGGTATAATATTGTTGATACCCTTTAACTCAATAAAATGTCTTCTGAGAAATGACCCTGATGAAATAACCCTGTTCTAATAAGTTCATTGCAGCATAATAAATTATGGAGAGAATAAATGGAAATATATTAGGATTCAACAAAAGATGAACTAATATCATTGACTGAAATATTATGCACCTATTAAAATGATTAAGAATTTATAGAAATGGAAACTTCCAATGTTAGAATCTTGTGTTGTAAAAAATATGAAAAGATGTGGATTGAGTAGCATCATTATTATGTAAAATAAAACGATAAATTATACAAGGGAGAGGGAAAGGGAAGATTAGAAGGAAGCAAATCAAAATGTAGGGTGTGGATCTTTTGAGGTAACAACGGCTAAGGTGATTTTTTTGTCTTCTTTCCTTATTTATTGCCAGAATATCCTGTAATGAGCAGGTATTATTTTTACAGAGAACCAAACAACAAATGTAATTTTTAAAATGTAAATCATACTTATTAAATGTACATAGTGGAGGAAAATTTTTCTGGGATGATTCTGTCCAGTCTGGCTTTCTTATTTCTTTCTGGAATGCACTTAGCACCTCCAAGAAGGATAAGCTAATGCTATAATTACAACATATTACTACTGACACTACCCAAATCTCTACAACATGCTTTCATGGTTTTTCTATAGCTTCCACAGAGCAGAAGTAAAATATCTCAGGAAGGCATAAGAACAGAAAATACAAAATGTAAACAGAAGCATCAAGTTTGTGACCTTTCAACAAAAGTCGTAATTTGAAAGGGTAAATCTCTCTCATTTGGACTTCCTTAGTCTATCTTAGACTTAAAAAAAAAAAAACTAGAATATAGCTACTGGCTTCACTCCTAAACTCAGATACTCAAGTTGTCCATTCACCTGTTAAAAGAGAGTGTAGGCAGTAGCAGTAAAAGCTTCAAGCTGTTCCACAACATCCTTTGAACCCTGACCTAAGGGACCAACTCCGATAGTCTGCAGGTAGTTGGGTTTCCAGGACCATTCAGCCTCACTGCTGAGACTGTCAATAGAAGTGCCATTCTCTGATGTAGACAGCTCTGCACTAGGAGCGGGTCTAACAATCACATCACATAGCCTGCCAAACAGGAAAAGGGTAGCATTCGGGCACCACTGACCTGGGAGAGAAGTGAACTTGAGACTGGGGCTAAAAAGCTCGACTTCTAACATTCTTTACAATCTAATCCTCCACCCCAAATCCTGTAGTCTGTGTATGCATCTTAAAGGAAGTTCAGCTTTGTTACAAGAAAAAAGAAACATGCAACTATACAAATCAACCACAAGATGGTGCTAGCATCATAGTACAACATCAGATGTCAACGATTCAACACTCAACACACCAGGTCCTCGTAACTTTTGGAACATTACCCTGATACATCACTTACTTGTTCCTTTCTTTTTCTACTTACTGAGACTTGGTCAAACATTTCATACAATGTTAAGTTCGTTGTGGTGGTGGTGGTGGTGGTCTGTACGACTTTAGGGGTATTTTGTTTGATTATATTTTCCTAAGAAGCAAACAATAATCTTAAACTTGAAAAAATCCTCAACTATGTTTCCCCCCTTTTGGCTGGTTCATTTTCCTGGGCATGACCACATCCTAGCTAACCTCATACCAATATTGAAAGAAGAAATTATAAGGACAGCTTAAATACATGAATTCTATTTTTTTTAAGTTGTTTTCAAATACAGAAAGAGGCTATTAAATTGATTTTTATTGAAACATGAAGTTGGGGGTAGGGAATTGCAAAGGATCATAGAGAGAACATTTGAATGTGTGTTTGGCTCATCTGATTCTGGTCCTGGCTCTCAACAGCAGTGTGACTTTAAGGTAAGTCATTTGGTCCCCCTGGTCCTTCCCTTCCTTGTCTAAAAAATAAGGTGACTGGATTTCAGCTTCTTTGGACCTAATATTCCTAACTTACTCTGACACTGTGAGAATCCAAAATGAATGATACAAAGCTTTAGGAGGCCAAAAATCATGAAGAATGGAATTAGGCAGGTGAACAGAATCATCAAGAATAGCGATAGTACAGAAGGGAACACAGCAAGGACTGCTGACTAGCTTCCCGCAACGATGACTACAGGTCACAACATACATTTTAAAATCTTTTAAATAGGTATTGAGTCAGCTACAAATTAAATTTTATGACAGGTCATTGTAGAGAGAAGACTATAATTTTTTTCATTCTTAGATGTACACAATTATCCACTAAGAATTAACAAACGTCAAACTATACTGAACTTTCTTGCCAGTGATGACAGAGTAACTGATACAAGACTAACCTTCCTGCTCTAAACAACTATAAAAATGGAGAAAATGTGTGAAGCAATCATTTTCAAAAATGGGACAATAGGCAGCGTAGGACTGAAATCCCTTGAGAAAAGAAACACTTCCACCCTACAGCGGCCATGGCTCTCAGCCTGGAGGCACCATCCAGATTATAGAGCAGGGGGCGGAGCCAAGATGGAGCGGAGCATGACTCTGAGCTTCGGAGCAGACCCTGGAGGTGCGGACTGCTGAATGGATGAAATTTAGCAAGGTAATAGAGAGAAGGGAGCCACATAGACCAGGAGCTCCGGAAATCTATAAAGGGGTCCTGGTAAGTCTTTGGCTGAAAATGTACTTGCATATATAGAGGTGAGAGGCCTTACAGAGGACATGTACTGAGGAGCCATGAAGGGGAACAGAGACTCTGGAGGTCACCTAAAGCAGGGAGCTAGAATTCTGCCCACACAGAGAGTTGAACATTCCCTGCATGTTCTAGTCATCCAAATGGAATCCAAGGAAGGCCATACTGTAAAATTCAGGCTACTCTAGACATGTCCTAACAAAGTTAATAAGCCTTGAAAGGATCTAGTAAATTATCTACTTATTGACTTAAGCTCAACATTCTCTAAAATATGCATTGTCAACAGAGGTGATATCATGCCCACGGGCGCAAATAACTGGTTCTTGGGAGGATGAAGAACCTTAGATATTACAAAGATATTGCTGTGGCCTCCAAAGAGCCATAGTACATAAACAGATGTACAGATACACAGTAGATCCATGGTATATAAATTTCCTGGGGAAGAGAGCGGCAATTAGTGGGGGGAAAAGTCTAAAAAAGTTCCTCAGAGAGATGCTAATGAAAAAAAAAGGTTGAGATGCACTGCTCTAAAGTAAACTAACAAAATTTAGGCTTTGAACAACGTAGGGTCCACAATATCAAGCATATACTAATAAAATTACTAGACATGTGAAGAAGCAATGGAACAAAATAGAAAGCCTAGAAGTTGACCTGAATTTTACTCAGCGGGCAATGAGAACGCTGTAGGATTTTGCGGAACAGTATTCAGATCAGGATGCTAATAAGATAATTCCAAAGTGGTACAAAGGAAGGTTTAGAGTGGGAGAAGAATAGAAGGAAGAAAGGCTACTACCATCACCCAGATTGAGAAACGTGAAGGCTCCCTGCAGGGGAGACGGAAGCAAGGAGTATTTCACTGGCAGTACTGTTAACTCTCAGGGACCAACTGGATGTGCCAGGCGGTGGAAAGGGAAAGATTGAAGATGACTCTGAAATGACTTGTCAAATCTAAGTGTTTGTGTTTAAAGGACTCTGGGGTGGAAGTGTCTAGTAAGTAGTGAGAAATACGAATTTAGAGCCTCAGGGGAGTCTGAGTGAGAAATGCACGTTAGCATAGCGGTGGTCACTGTAGCCGCAGGAATGGATGATAACACAAGGGGTAAGACAGTGGAGTAAGTCTGAAGAATCCAGGTATCTGAAGGAGAGGCAGAGGAGGAGGAGGAAGGAACAAGAAAAGGAAGCTGTGTGAGTAAATATACACATAACACGTGAATTTTTAACAACAGCCTGGAGAATAAATGTTTAGTTCATAGTTGCTGGCTCTATTTTTCTTTATAACAGAAAACATAACAGAACCTGAGAAATGCTTATCCAAGTACATGATATCTAAATACCTAAAGGAACTCTACTCAAGACTACATTCTTCAGGAAACAAAAAAGACTTAAGATTGGGTTAGCTGACTTATAAGCCACAGAAGCAATTTAATTTCTGAAAAAAATATTTAAGAAGAAAAGATTAAAAGTAAATTCAGCATTATAGGCTGAATTGTTTCACTCCCCCTCTTCCCCCAACCCCCACCCCAATTCATGTGTTAAAATCCTAACCCTTAATACCTCAGAACGTGACTGGATGTGGAGATGGAGTCTTCAAACAGTTAAAATGAAGTCATTAGGGTGAACCTTAATCCATTGTGACTGGTTTCCTTATAAGCAGAAGAAATTAGAACACAACATATAAAGAGCATATGAAGAAACAAGGAGAAGATGGTCATCTCCAAGCCATGGAGAGAGGCCTTGTAAGAAACAAACCCTGTCAACACCTCGATCTCAGACTTCCAGCCTCTAGAACTTTGGGGGAGGGTACAGTTCAGTGGTAGAGTGCGCACCTAGCATGCACAAGGTCCTGGGTTCAATCCCCACTACCTCCATTAAATCAACAAACAAACAAACAAACACCTAATTAACCATGTCCCCTTCGAAAAAAAAAGAAGATAAATTTCTGTTAAGGCGCCCAGTCTGTAGCACCTTGTCATAGCAGCCCTAAGTGGGCTCACATGCTTAGTTGTTTTAGAAACCAAGAGTAAAATCTCCGGAAAAGAGTTTCATAAAGATGAGGTAAGCAAGCCAAAATAATCCTTATAAATATTTTAATTTACTTTCATCATTTATATTAAAACATTAACTTTAATTAGAATTGTCTAAGTATAAATTTGAGTTGTCAAATTCTGAAATCAATCCAATTACCTCACCATATCGCTCACTCTTGCTGAGAGAACCTGCCTTTCCCAAAGCAGTGAGAGAGGGTTTCATCTAGTGCATAGCACAGAAACTAGGTGATTACATTTCTTTTCTGAATTTAGGCCCATTATGGATTCCAATTTTTCTTTTAAATTACTAGGAACACAACTTAAAAGTCAACTGCATCAAAGTCACTGATGTAGCCCATCTCAGTTTCTCAGGAAAATACCTATTAGAATACAGAATAAATATGCAAAGCTGCAAATCACCCCATTTCCAGACTCTAGGTGGAATTTCCACCAGAATCAGTACCACTGGCCTTGTCGTGGAAAGGTATACTGTAGTCTAGGAGATGTAGCAAAAGTAAAACACCTAAGGAAGGAACAGAGGCAGAAAGATAAATTTACATGGCAACACCTGACTCCTGTCACTCACAGGTAAAGCTCAGATCTTTCCTCATCTGCATTTTCTCTATTTTAATTTTTAATTGTGGTAAAATATACATCATATAAAATTTACCATCTTAACCAATTTTAAATATACAGTTCAATAGGGTTAAATATATTCACATTGTTGAGCAACCAATCTGTACAACTTTTCATCTTGCAAAACTGAAACTCTATACCCATTAAACAGTAGCTGCCCATTTCCCTCCCTCCCTCCAGCCCTAGGTGACCAACAATCTATTTTCTATAAGTGTAACTACTTTAAGTGCCTCATATAAGTGGGAACATACAGTATCCGTGTGTGACTGGCTTATTTCACTTAGTCTAATGTTCTCAAGGTTCATCCACGTCATAGCGTAAGTCAGAATTTCCTTCAATTTTAAGGCTGTACAATATTCCATTGCACGTACACACCACCCTTTGTTTATCCGTTCATCCGTGGATGGACACTTAGGTTGCTTCCATCTTTTGGTATTGCAAATAAAGCTGCTGTGATCAAGGGGTACAGGTGTCTCTCCAAGATCCTGCTTTCTGTTCTTCTGGATATTTACCCGGAAGTGAAACTGCTCACCTGTATCTTTTCCACTCCTATTACTTCTAATTACTAACAATTTAACATTACGTCTTTAAATTTACATTCTTAAATTTGCTATAAAGTGGGTGGAGTTGAAAGTCAGATATATGGGAAGAGAAAGCTAAATATTCTCATGAGACAATCAATACAAAGGATCACGTATATGAATTATCGAGTTCCCTCTGTCTTCTGGTGGGGAGGAGTGGGATGCACCCTTCTAAGATTCAGATAACAAAGGCTATGGAGCCTGTCCCAGAAAAAAACGCACAAAGAGGTGCGCATCAAAACACTGATATAAGTTCAGAACCTCATGAGCGGTGCATCCCCAAGTAAGATTTCAAAATTCTAATAAATGCTAGATACCAACAAATACTATCCAAACTCAAAAAAAAAAAAAAACAAAACCCCACATGATTTGGATCTATTTTGTGAGTCATGAATCCAACATACCTTCAAGTCTACCATGAGCTAGCTCTCTAAGCATTTTTAGATCCCCAAGTCATAACAATGAAAGTGGTTGCTTGTCTTTGGCACTTATTGCAGACCGAGGCATGAGAGGGAAACAGTAAAAAACAGAAGTGAAAGTCAGTCTAAAGATTGTAAGTATGACAAAGGATGGAATCTGACTCACAAAATCTGTCTCAAGTTTTCCCATTTCTTGCTTGTAGCTTCTCATCCTGTTGCTGTACATTCCTCGACTTTGGGGCGGTATCTCTCGGACTTCCAAATCCATCTGTTCCAACTGGAAGGGTAAGAGAAAAACATGATTTAAACCAGATGCTTTACTCTCCATGTGACTAGACGTTTAGAGTCGAAAGGATTTAATCCCAATTCCTCATTTTACAACTTGAGGAAGCAGACCCAGGGAGCTAACTGCCTGTGTCAAAGGA
The DNA here is from genome assembly GCF_036321535.1 of Camelus dromedarius. Taxonomy (NCBI): domain Eukaryota; kingdom Metazoa; phylum Chordata; class Mammalia; order Artiodactyla; family Camelidae; genus Camelus; species Camelus dromedarius. Next base: position 67,403,440 of record NC_087443.1, on the reverse strand, counting down.
ACATTGGGACTACTTTTCTGCTTAACTTTCGTTAAGGTCAACAAACAGTTACTGAGTGCTTGCCAAGTGACACGCGGTGTGCCAAGGTGCTTACTCTGTCAAGAATTTCTTTAAAAACATATGCATTAATCCAAACATCCTCAGTAATAATGATTTTTCTATCCACGGAGTATCCTATCATTGAATTCAACCTCGTTTGATCTTCTGACCCCAAACCATCAGAACGATGAGAAGAGAAACCAAACTGTTATTATTGCTCTGAAATGTCAGCCTAGCCTTAGTCATTTGGTGAAAATTCTTCTGGAAAGTCTTATCTGGTTGGGAAAATCCCATGCCAACCATTATGTAATCCTGACCTCCAGCCTTACACTTTATAACCATGTTGATATGGAGTTAAGTGGACACAAATAACATGTTAAATTACACAAAGCTCACTGAAATCACAGCAGGGCATTTTATAACAACCTGCCATAACACTTTGGATCCAACACAGGAGCATTTAAAGGGAAGCAATACAGAAGTAGTATGATGGTTAAGAACACAGGCTTTCAAGTCAGGTACCCACATTCACATTGTAGGCTCCACCACTTACTAGTCATGAAAACTTGGACAGGTTTCTTAACGTCACTGGGTCTTACTTTCCCTGTTTCTAAAAATAGTATGTCTTTTGTAGGGCAGCTGTAAAGATTAAATGGGGTAATCCCCCTAATGTGCTTAGAACAGCGTCTCTTACTTGGTAATCACGAGATTAATATTAACAACAGTAGTTGATGATTGCTGATGACGAAGGAATACGGCAAGCATGATACAAAGTATCAGAGGTGGCTTATTTATACTTGGCACTGAAAAATAAAAACCAACAACTACATATTGGCTCAGACCTTGTCTAACAAACTCACATCCAAAAATACTGTCATAGATTTTGCCTTTTAAAGCATTCTAATAAATTATTTCTATGAACACTATAAGCTCTGTACTATTAAAACTCTTACTTGCCCAGTGTTAGAGTCTGAGTAACAATGGTGGAACTCAGATAAACCAGAAAACCATGTTTCAATTCACAGGCCTTAATTTTTATAAAGAAAAAAAAGAATGATAGTTTTAATTCGCCTGGATTTAAGCAGTAACCATTTAAATTATTGACATGTCTCACCGTAAATGTGAAGCACCAATAAATCAGTTACCAGCAAGGCAATTATTTAAAGCACTTCTCTGAAATCATCATTAAGTACTTAGTTCCAGTAAGGCTGAGCCTCCAGACAAATAATGGCAAAAGTACACGTGAGTGACAATCCAAGAGTTAACTACATTTTTGTTTCAGGGATTTTACAAGGACACTTAAAACTACATTAAAAGTAGGTAAGAAAAAAAAGAGGAAACACAAAACAGCACTTAAAATGAAACCAGAAATAGGCTAATACATACTTGTTTCATGTTGTCACAACATTTACAAGGCCAATGTCAAGTGGAAGACGTGGTAATTACAAGACATGCAGTGTCTAAGAGATGCATACAAACTGTTCAGCAGAAATACAACTAATCCTAATAAGTCAAAGCATAATGAAGGTTTTTTCCCCAGGTCCTCATCAGAAAGACAGTATGTAATATAATGATCAGGGTCCTTAACAAGGATGTCATCAGAATCAAGTAAATCAGCTGCCTGATCATTTCAAACAAATAGAAACACATATCTAAGACACCACTCTTCACGTTAGTAACAACTGGAGATGACTATAAGATCCATGGTGGCATAGCTATGTTTTACACTTCTTGGTACAGTAAAACTTTGGTTCTCAGGAAACCAGCTTTCTAACATCATCAAGTAAATCAACGTCTCCAAAGGAAGGCAAACCAATGAACCAAAACACAGATTTTGATGGAAATAAAACAAAAAACAGAAAAAACCCTGCTACTGACAACTCAATAATAACATAAGGAGTTAACTCAAGGTTCAAAGAATTGACCGGCTGTATTATTTATGGTTAGCCTGCCAACCAGAAGGAAGAAGCATCCTGATTGGCAGCTATGGTATACAAAAGATCAATCTTTTCACATGAGGGCCAGGAACCATGAGAGAAACAGTTGACTATAAAAAGGAAGAAAGGACAGAGAAAAGTAGTTGAAAAAAAGAAAAAAAGGAAACTTTCAGAAGAGAGGCCAATGTGGGAAGCTGAGGTGTTAGAAGCAAAGCTGCCCCAGCAGAGACAGTGAGATGAGCGGCAGATCTCACAGGGGGAGGAGAGAACCAGCCTTCTGACAGATGGGAAAGGCCGGAGACAGGAAGACAGAGCAGCAGCGCTGCAGCCCGCTGCCTGGGCATTCGAAGACACAACGGAAGTGTCTGTGATGTAACGGGATTGGGGGGGGGGGGGGTGGACAGCCGCCTACTTCTCCAGACCCTGCAAAGCAGCCCCCGGCATGTGGTCCTGTTAACTAATGTTACTCAGGCAAATCACCTTGAGAAAAGCTGCCCCTTACAGCCCCTTCCTAGAGATCCATCACACCTCTTAGCCTACTTAAGGGTCCAAGAAGGTTCTAGAGAAAAACAATAGCCAAAAACCAAGGCCCAACCTCCAATTCTGTTGAAGCTGCAGTTTCCCAAACTTATTTGAACAGGCAACGCCAGTTAATAGAAACACACTGTGGGAAACTGTCTTAAGTATATCAGTTAGTATTTAGTATTGAAGGAACACCAAGTAGTACCCTTCAATATTCAAAAAAGCAACACACTCCTTTAGGAGCACAACGCAGCAACAAGTTGAATCATACTTGCAATACCAGGCCTTAAAAATCAAAACTTAGGACATGATACTTTTTTAACACTTTTTGCTCCTTGATTGGCGAATTTATTTGTATCAAAAAGTAGTGGTTGAGCTGAGCTCCGTGTTTAGCATGTCTAAGTACAAATCCTTACTTCACCACTCACTGGGTATGGGACCTCAGACAAGTTACTTAATCTTTCTAATTCTCAATTTCTCCATTTACATAATGGGGGTAATAACAGTGTTGGGAATCACTCCTCTGTGGGTCTCTCATGCTTCTGTGTCTTCTGCATATGCCAAGAATGCACGACCCTGAGCACTCTTTTCCTGGACAGGGAGCAATCTTGGAGAAGGAAATAATGTGTCCCTTGGGAACAAGGGGCAGTCTTGCTTACAGGCTGCTATAAAGCAGGGTGTTTCCCCTGCTCCATATTCCTCTTGTGTAAGATAATCCACTGTAGGCACAGGCATGCTTCTTGGGCAACCCTGCATCAGCCCCATGGGAACTGGGGCTCAGGGAACTGATACAAGCCTGCTGAAACTTTGGCAGCTGCTTTTGCTGTTAGTAATAAGTCTTTTGTCTCTGACCTAGGACTCGTGTCTTCTATCGGCATCCATGAAATAGTGACAAGGTCACGTGGTAGTGAGCAAGTAGGGGGAAATCTCAATCCTTAACAGTTTTTGACAATTAGTACCTGTCTCACAGGGCTTTTGTCAAAATTAAATATTATAAAGCAATAGGCTTAACCCAGTGTCTGGTACCCAGGATGCCTTTAACAAGTATTAGCTATTTATAGCTATTATGAAAAGTATTATGAAGGAATAAAAATTCAAGACGGGTGTTTAATGAATCACCTTTATTAAGAAGAATGAAATCCCAAAAAGCTATTAAATTCTCAATTTAAAAACTGATGAACTCTAAATCATGAAATGCTAATTAGCAATGTCTCACATTTCTACAATGTATAAAAGAGGCTTAGAGGAAGGCATCAACTTCAGTGGCTCTGGCTGTGTGTTCAAATATATTACCAAGTCTGCACGTACCAGTTCTTTTGCTTCTTCGAGCTGCTTCTCCACATTTGCAACCATCTGCTTCTTCTCATCTGAAAAAAACAATAATATTAAGGAATTGCTAAGGATACAAATAAATAAGTTTAATATTTTAAGACTTCTATTTTTATATACTTTTTTCCTTTCTGGCCAGAGTAGAGAATTAACACATCAGGCAAATGGCCATATCATTCTTCGGTAGGTTAGGAACCACTATAAGCCACTGATTCTAGGCACCGGGAAATACATAATTCTGTGGAGCACCAAATTACTAAGAGATGTCATAACATTTTTAAGAGAAACCAAAAATTACTTTGTTCTTTAGAAGAGACTGGGTAGCAGATTTAGTGGTGGCATGAGGAATTTGCAAAGCAATGACTTTAATAAATTGAGAATAACTGATTTATGAATACAGTTTAAAAGTCCCATACAAAAACAATTCCTAACACTGGGTAAGATGTCACAATTCTTTAAAAAATTGTGCTTGTAATGGAACAGGTGTAATGGAAGGAATATTTGAAGTCACTGATTCTAAACCCACGTCCACCATCTACTCATTGGTTATGGGATCCTGGGTAAGAGTTTTTTTCTGAGGCTCAGTCTATACTCTCTAAAATGGAAATTTAAAACATCTGTTGGATTCTTTTTAGCTCAAATAAGCTGATGCAAAAGAAATTACTTTTTAATTTGTGGAGTGCTAAGTGTTCATATGTTATTTATTCAAACTAACACAAGTTATAATCCAACTGTAATTCTGTTTTCTGGTAGAGACATGTTCTAGCAGATATTTTCATAAAAATTTTCCCTACTCCCACTCCAAATCAATTGGCCCATTTATGTAGAGGTGGCACCTAAGTTTTGTGCTAACTAAATTTATTGAACATTTGTAGTTTTGTCTGCCTGACACCCATCTCATCTCAGGCAACGACCCTCTCTCTTAGATGCTCTCCCTTCACCAAGTAAGTCAATAGGAGATATTATCTCCACCTTTTAACACCAAGCAGGACTCTATGGGGCCTTCCCAGGACAAATCCCTCCCCCATATCTTCTGCTGTAGCTCCTTTCTGAAGTATCTGTTAATAATATCTCATGCATATTTCCTAAGTTTTTCAGATGCTAAAAACCACCATCAAATGGAAAAAATTAACTACTTGATGATTATGAGCACATAGCTCCCAGGCCTTCCAGTGCCTAAGGACTGATCACCGTCAACGAATCAGAGAACTGTGCACAGCTGATCACATACCCTGGGATGCCCCTCCCTGGGCTGGCCTTTAAACATGCTCAGCTGAAACCTTGCAGGGAGTTGGAAGGTGGGGCTTGGGCATGAGCCATCCATTTTTCTTGCTCAGCCCAGCAATAAACCTTTCTGTGCTCCACACTCCAATGTTTTGATATTGTTTGTTCTCACGGGGTGTCGGACACACAAACTCACATTCAGTAACAATTTTGGAGAAGCCAGCCTAGGATTCTGTGCCTGTGGCAGGTTGACCCTGGCCAAGGGCAGCCCCTTCCCTGGGTCCCTAGCCGTTGCCGAACTTGCTTCACTTGAGGCAACTGGGAGGGACTCTCCCTGACAGGCACAGGCAGGAGGCTATTTGGAGCTGAGAAACATCTGGAGCTACAGTCCACATTTGGTGTTGCCTGGGGGTGAGTCGCTCCAGCTTGTGCAGGCTTGGAATTCTCTCCACTCCATCTGGGCTCATTCCCTTGCAGGAAGTGAGCCACTCTGGGCTCCTTGAAAGCCACTCTGGGTCCTTTCTCTTTTGAGAGTTGGGCCCATCTGTTTGGAGGCCTCTGTCTGGGAGTGGAAGTGGAATTTGGGGGCTACACCTTGTCTGATTTGTGTGTGTGTGTGTGTGTGTGTGTGTGGGACCATGTTTGTTGTTTAAATATGTGTGAGTCAGTACCGCATTGCCCAGTTGAGACATCTTTGGTGAATAACACAACTCAAGTGTGACGACACCAGGGTCTCCTTCCTATTGTTCTGGCTTCAGCTGCAGTGGAGCGTTGGTTGGGATTTTCCCTTTCTAGCCTTGATCATTCATTCGGCTCCATCTCTGATGGGGCATTGTCTGGGGTTCTCCCCTTCGGGACTGATGGGGCACTGGTTGGGAATCCCCTTTTGGGGGCTGGGGAACTATGACCCTGAGAGACCATTTTGAATTGTTGTTTGCTTGATGTTTGATAAAATAAGCAGCAAATGAGTAATGGACGATCAGAGCTCTGTTCCATCTTATAGCCCCCCTAGGGTATATTTTGCAAAACTGGGAGATTTTCAGCTATGCTCCCATAAACGAAGGAAAATGATTTTTTTTTTAATTATAACACTGTGTGGGCCCCCAGTGGCTCTGCTAATATATCAAAGTAGGCCTTTTGCAGTTACTTTGGCTTTTATTGTGTGTGTGTGTGTGTGTGTGTGTGTGTGTGTGTGTGTGTGTGTGTGTGTGTGTGTGTTGATACCTGAACCCAAATTCTGTTCCCTCTTGATTTTGCTGAAAGTGAGGCATGTGAATGTGAATGAATTTTATACATATATATATATGTGTATAAAATTATATATTACTGTTTGTTATTTCTTCAAACTGAAGTGGATATATCGGAACTGGGGAAAAAAAAAATCTCTGAAAATAGCCAAGATGGTTGGTTTTGGTAAAAGCAGTTAGAGAAGGGATCTGCATTTCTCTTCCTGTGCCTTTGAGATGTAGCTACCTATCCGGGCTCTCAAGGAAAAACAAGGGTTTTTTGTTTTGTTTTGTTTTTAATCAAGTGGAAAAACTGCAAGATCTCTGATTCTGTCTATCTTTATGTTAAAAAAAATTTGTAGATGAGCTCTATTGAATTGACTTAAAAGTAAGTGCTTAAAAATTAAATACTTCCAAATATAAAAGAAGCTAAACAGAACACATTTAGGGTTCATGTGATCTGGGAGATATTCAGCATTGAATTGGTATCTGCTATTAAAGATAGCTTAAGCTTGTTGGTATAATCAATATAGACATGTATTTTATCGTACCTATGTTTACTGAAGGTCAAGTTCATGTTGCTTCTGTTGCAGAGTTTGTCAGCAAAAAGAAAAAAATTAATTAACTTGGTATGAGGAAATTCTTATAAGTAAATTAAATGCAAATGAGATTAAAACTTTGGGTGAACAATTTAGAAATAATTACGTTTTAGGAATGTCTACTTAAAAATGATCTCTCTAGATACTTGGTAACTTGAAATTTTAGAGTTGTGCTAACTTGGGTTAAATGATAGATGTTATTGAATAGTTGAACAGCTAAGTCATTCCCAAATAAGATAAGATACTGAAACATTCACTAGAAATTAAGATTTCTAAGAATTGATGATTCTAATTTAAATATGTAATTGAAGCTACTAAAAATAATGGGGGAAACACTTCAGTATAGAGTAGGAAAGCAGGATATATGTTTTGCATGAGAAAAAAAGGTATGCGGAATGTAATTACACTCTGTTAAGGTAAAATAAAGTGATTTGGTCTTAGAGTTGGTTATTTCTAGATGAGAAAAAAAAATAAGGTACAGATATTTTGATCATCAGTGCTTTCTACTGAAAGATTTGTAATCAAAAGGGGAAATGGGGAAGTCATTCTAGCTTGTGCATGCTTTGACTTAAATTTTACTGATCAAACTGGCCAGTTTTATGGCCTTTTGGACATGCACTGTACATCTGCTTTGGCCTTGAGGAGGGGAACACATTTGAAAGTCAAAATGAAGTAACTGTGGTTCAGACATCCAAGGTAAAACTAGGTGGCCATTGTGGACATGATTTCAGATAGGTTCCTGTACTGTTGAGAACTAATTTTCTGAGCTGTGTCATACTCAGAACACCACCAGCCATTCTCAAAGCAGTGTCTGCTGGCAGATGGCAGCTGCAACCTTATGATCTCAAGGTCTCCTCTAGTAACCATTAAGTTTTTAGACAATAAAGTTGCTTTAGATCAGATGTTAGCAGAAAGAGACATGCATAGTAGCCAATAACACTTTATTTGTATGTATATATGTATGTGTGTGTGTGTGTATGTACATATATATAGATACATCAAAAGTTAAAACCTACTCAGATAAAATTGGACAACTGGCTACCTGGCTACCAGTCTCCCTCAAAGTGCCAGGTCCAGACTGATTTTCATGCTTATTCTCCCGAATTCCTCAGGGAATGAGTTCTTAATCATACAAGTCTTAGATCCAGGACTTGGAACTTGGGAGTATTTCCAATTCAGTGTCCATTCCCTAGATCTAGGCCCTATTTCAGCAGGAAGTAGCCAGAGCAGTCATCACCCTATTCCCTGAAAAATCTAGGGACGGATGACACATGATTGGAGATTGAAACCGTTCCTCTGCCAAGTTTATGATTAACCTCTCTGTCCAAAATATCATTCCCCTTCTTGTCCAATACCTGTTCACCTCACGATTGAGGAGTATCAAAGAAAAGGGGGATGTCACTGGAGCAGGACCCTATGGAGCCTTCCTGCGACAGAGCCCTCCCCCATATCCTCTGCTGTAGCTCCTCTCTGAAGTACCCAGATAATAGTATCTCATGCATATTTTATGAGTTTTTCAGATGCTAAAAACCACCACCAAATGGAAGAAACTAACTACTTGATGATCATGAGCATATAGCCTCCAGACCTCCTGGTGCCTAAGGATTGATCAGCATCAACCAGTCAGAATTGTGCACAGCTGATCACATACCCTGGGATGCCCCTCCCTCAGCTGGGAAACCCCTAGGGGAATTCGGGGTTTGGGGGGCATGAGCCATCTGTTCTCCTTGCTCAGCCCAGCAGTAAACCTTTCTCACCTCCAAACTCTGACATTTCGGTATTTTTTGGCTTCACTATGTGTCAGGTACATGAACTTGGGTTTGGTAACTCTGGTCACAGTGACTTGCCAAAGGCTGGGCTTCTCTTCCTAGCTGGATGAACGCTAGTAGCTCAATCCCTCTGGCTACACTGGCCTGGGCGTGGGGATGGAGTGGGTATAAGATCCAAGCAGACCGAAGTCCTGGAGTAACAGGAAAGGCTCTTCCTCTCTTTTGGTAGAGTTATGAGAACATGAGTCCAGAAGCTGTTGGCATCCATTGTTCTAGCTACAGGGAGCAAGCCAGTTTGTAGTGGTTAAGAATGAAGCCTACATTTAGAAAGAAGCAAAGTTGATAGAAAGATTAAATAGATTTCATTAGTTTCTTGTTCCAGATAACTCTGGAATAGGTTTTGCTTGACTTTTTCATGGTTTGGTTTCTTAAACCAACACATTTCTTTTTATTTAAAGTTAAGTTTCTGTAACACGGAACCCAATGATTACCATCTGACTAATACAACAGACTAGAAAAGTCACAAAGCTTGAATGGGTACAACACCTAGCAGATAACTAACTCTTCAGAAGGACAGTTAACACTTGGTGGGGATTCTTTTAGTAGAAGTTATTATTTTTCTAGAATAATAATTAGGTTCTGATAAACTCAACCCCTTCCCTTTGATCCTCCCCAAATTAGGGGGGTAGCTGTCACATAAGGTGTTTTGTGTGTACTCTAAGTATTTCTCCCAAAGAAAAATGCACACTTAGATTAAAATCCAACTTGATCTTCCCTCTTTGAAAAAGCCTATATATGGCCAGATTAAAACTTTAGTATATGACCCCAAATTTATTTGCTTCTGGCACATGTCAATCCATCTAAACTCTCCACAAATTATAGTAGAACCACACTGTGTTTTTATAATAGAGCAGAATATGAAATAAGACAATCTTGTGCTCAGTCTTGGGACTAAACCTTCCCACTCAGAATAGCAAGTTTCCCTTTATAAATGTAACAAAGCCATTCTAGAATGACCTGGGTGATAAAGGACTAGAGTTGGAGATGTCAACACAAACTCATGTTTAGCTTACTATAAATATAGTTTCATGTACAAATTTTTATCAATGTATGTAAACATGAGTTAGTATACACACATATTTTTCCTTGCTGTCAGCTGAAAGGACCCAGAATCAATAATACCACAGTAGCAATGAGCACATCAAGTGTCCAGATCTTGGTTTCTAACACCATTTTTCAATTTAAGAAAACAGGACTCCTTGGACTGCTGTAGAAAAATACAAGATGATCCTGGAGTATCTTTTAATATCAAAAAGTAAGAAAGTGCTAAAAAGAAAAAAAAAACAATGCACAATGATGGGGGTATATCAAAAGGACACAAGCCAGCTGAAAGGGCTTCTAATGGTCAAAGCTGGAATAATCTGAGCAACAAAATAAAGTAGTATTGGAATACAGCACAAAGTATTAACTATTATGAGTTCATGGATATGTGACTAAATAAATAGGTGGAGAATAGACAAATCTTTCCTGTATAGAATTCCAAATAAATAAATTCCAAATAATTTACATAGATACTAAGCTTTCAAGGAGGTGGAGCATAACCCCCTCTTCCTTAAGTGTGGGCTAGCCATATGATTTCCTTCCAAACTACAGAAAAGGGTGGAAATGGTAACTTTACAGTGGAGAATATTACAAATACTACCTCAGCCAGGTGATCAAAGTTAACATCAGGAGTGATAAGTTATCTTAAGTGTGTACTCTTGATATGATATGATGGAAATGGTGCTTTCCATCTGTGGTCTTCCTTTCAAAAACCTATAACCCCAGTCTGATGATGAGAAAAACATCAGGCAAATCCCAACTGAGGAACATTCTATAAAAACATCTCTAAACTGTACTCCTCTAAACTGTAAAGTCATCAGAAATCAGGAAAGAGCTGAGAACCATCACAAATAAGAGAAGCCCAAGAAGCCATGACTACTAAATGTTTTGTAGTATCCTGGATTGGATCCTAGAATAGTAGAAGGACACTAGGTTAAAAAACAAAAAACAACAACAACAAAAAACTAAGGAAGTCTGAATAAGGACTTGAGTTAATAATAATTACCAATATGGGTTCACTGGCTGCAATAAATGTATCATATTAATAGAAGATGTTAACAATAAAGGAAACCGAGCATGGACTATATAAAGGATTCTCTGTATTATCTTTGTGATTTTTCTATAAATCTACACCTGCCCTAAAACTAAAAGTTTATTTTAAAGAAATCAGTGAAGCCATTACTTAGGTTAACTAAACTGTTGAAAAGGAGGTTCTGCTGGAATTAGAGTGTGGGCATGTATGTGTATATATACCCAACTCAAGTCCTACCCACTCCAACTCACTCTGCACCTGAGTTCCTGATTAGGACTGGAACCATCTCTTCAACTAACTTTACAGAACAACAGAGATGCAGTGCATGCAAGTCACACCATGTAATTTTAAATTTTCTAGTAGCCACATTTTAAAAAGTAAAAAAAAAAAAAAGTGGAATTTTAATTTTTGTTTGTTTGTTTGTTTTAATGATATTTAACCCAATATATTCAAAACATTATCATTTCACTATGTGGCAATAGCCACATTTCAAGTGATCAATAGCTACATATCAACATTACAGCTCCAAAGCCACATATACTGTTGTTTATTTATGAATTACAGTATACATAAATAAAAGCAGACTTTTCTGAATTCTCTTACTACAACCACCTTACAAAGGCAAGAGAGAATCATGTAACAATGTTACAGCTTCTTCTATACCTGGCTATGTCCAGATGGTCTCCAAAAGTCTCCAGGGCTTGGCATAACCAATCAGCGAGACTGGAACATTTCCTTCCAGGAAGGACACCCATCTTGCCCCACCACTTCCACTTCTCTCCCTAACTCCATCCTTGATTTCCTGAGTTCAAGGCCTAATTCCAAGTTCATATCCCAAAGTCCCTAATCACTCACCTCCCTTCAAATGTAGGTGTTCATCAAGAGAGATTCATCCAACTCTAGTCTTGCATGGAAAGGAAGCAAAAATTGAGGCCCAAGATTCCTTTAGAGTTCAATTAATATCACCAAGTCTGAAAAGCTGGGTCCTGACTAGCCCTACCAGCTGTTGTCTTCACCAGCAGCAATAACATTACTAGTAGCTAACTTATCCCAAGCACTTTCTCTGGGGAAAAAAAAAAATTGTGCTAGTGTATTACATGCTTTAGTTCATTTGAATCTTATAACACTCACTGTAAGGTTGAAACTATCAACTACCCCCAATTGTCCAGGTTGAGGAGGCAGACTTAGAGAGGCCAAGCATTTTGCCCAAGACTGCACATCTAGTAAGTAGCAGAGCTGGGATTCTAAACAGATCTGGTGCCATGGATGAATCGTTACCAATTTGCCATAAAGCCTTTCTTGGTAGTTCTGACAATAGCTACAGAAGAATAGGTTTCACAACAGACCACCTATCTCTCTGTGAATGGTGAGCTAAGCAACTAATTGCAAAAGAACATTTTAAGACCCTTCAGGAAGCCTACCTGATGTAATGGAACCTCTGTACCTGTAAACTGTCCCCCTGTTTTGGATTCAGCATTAGAGGAAAAGGAACTTCATAATTAGTATTAGTTACGGTTTCCACTCTTTCATTTTCCTGACTACCACAGAATACTAACCATTAAAATCAAATTTCAAATACAGTGCCATAAAAATATTACTCAAGATGGGGCTGATCTATCTCATAAGTCCAATGACTAAAACTGGTTAAAATTCAAACACTTTAGTCTAAGAGCAAAGTCTTTTTTATTGTTTGTCACAGAGTAGTCAAATTTCTTTTTTAAAATAAAGTTTAAAAATATTCAATCTTTTCTATTCTCTTTGGAAGTAACACTTTAATACATTGTACATGCACTTTAGAAAGTGAAGTTAATTGCAATCAATCCTGCCCACTCTGCTGTAATTTAAATAAGTAAAAATTGGGGGGAATAAACTGCCTTGACTGAAAATTGTGCTCCAATTTTCAACCTTCTTAACTCAAGTAAATTCTAGGTCAACCACCAATGATGCTCAGAGGAAGATATTATAATTACTTTTAAATATACTGTTTTTCCCATGATTGTACATATTAATATCTGTTAATCCACAGATATACATCTAAAATTCATAACTAGATATATTTTTCATCTTTTTCTATTTGTCAATTAGAAATAGATTATAAAGCAAGTAAAAGTAATTATTAAGAGGAAAATCACAGCATTTTTAAAAATTACTAGCATTTAATTATTCAAGTCAGTAAGCATTTTTCCACTGTCAACTATACAATTTCCTTTCAATTTCTAACGTAGCTGCTGTGTTTGGGCTTTATATTATACTATGGCTAAAGAGAGTCAAGGCCTTTATTTTTAAGGTACATAATTCAGAGGTTTCCTTCTATGTGGTAAGAATGGTTATATTAAAATATAAAGGTAAGAAAAAAAATCAATTGTAACAAATCTGTTTTCTTGGGACTGGCTGTTACAACTTTGCCCCCAGGAATGACTTTGTTACTTTATAAAACAGCTTCCCAATATAAAAGCTGTTAGCCCAAACAAAAAAATGTTTCTACTGCTAAAACTATTACAATTTAAAATGAGCAAAAAATCCCACTGTAACCACAGTCCTGATATTTTGAGGTTCTGGGACTGAAGTCAAAGGAAGCATTTTCCAACAATGACAACAAAAATCAACATGATCTTGGGCAGTGGAGAAAAGCAGAACTGAAGAGAAGAGGCGACGGAGGTGATGTATCATGAAATGATGAGGCCATCAGCCACTTTTGCCAAAAAAAACCTCCGAGGCAGCAGAGCTCGGGGGTATACGCTACCTTGGTTATCTCCTCTTGTTCCCTCACTCGGACTCATAAACCTCTTTAAGACATCATACACCTCCTTCAGAACTAACTGGGACTTCAGGAGATGAGTAGGGTGTCAGTTCTGAGATCCTGGCTTCAGGCAAAAACCCCTATTTAGTAGAAAATAGGTGAGGGGAAGAAAAACAAACAAATAAAGGGAGAAAATTATTTACATAAACACATAAATTTAGGGGAGGAGGCAGGGAAAGGGAAGAGGAATGATAAATAGGATAGGTCCTGTAGAAATTATTGCTGGCATCAAGGGTTGACTAACAAAGTGGGAAAATGAAGTTGCCCACCAATTCACAGATCAATCAGCACTGCTTTTCCTACACTTCATACCACAGAGCTAAGGTTGGGTCAAGTCTAGATGGTTCAATTTCCCTAACGAAACTAGGCCCAAAAGTAACAATCTTATCTGCAACTGAATACTCAGATCTGTATTTAGAGAAAAATCCTAAAACAATGTCCTACAGACAAAAATTACAAGATATCATAGTTATGTATCTTTATTCACTTAAACATTTTCCTGAGTCCCTTCTAAGTAAATGCCAAGGGAATCAAACATAGCTCCCACCTTCACATAGCTGACAACCAGCACTGAAAATAAATTGTGCTAAAACACAGAAACACACAAAAACTCTTCTGGATAAGAGTTGTGAAATTTTGAAAGTGAGAAAAATTATTCTCCACCAAGTTTTATAGAACACTGGGTTACAGACGCCCAAGAAGGATGAGAAATAGAAAATGGGGTTGAGGGTATAAAAAATACTACAGATAACAGCAGCTAATATCAAGAAAGGGCTTTACATATGTCAAATCATTTAATTTTCACAACGACCCTACGAGAGAATTCAATTCTCCCCATTTTACCAAGACGGAAAGTTGAGAGAAGTTTAAAAACTTGTCTAAATACCACAACTTCTAAGTGGCAGAGTTTGGACTTGAATCCAGGCACCATGAATCTTAACTCTGTTTTGCGGCCTAGAATAATAACTTCATTACTAACAAAACCACGTTGCTGCATAATCCAGACCCATGACCCAGGTACGTTCATTCATTCTCTTTGAATACTCTCACATATCTATATTTTACAAACAAACAACCCCCAACCAAAACTAAGACTCAGGGAAATATTCCCAATGTTACACAAGTAACAAGGCGATGGAATCCAGATCAGAGCCCAGATGGCTGAGACTCTAAAGGCTCTTTACACTGCACTCCACAACCCACCTTGGATTTTGCCTTTACCCTCAAACAACCTCAAGCTCCATCCCTTGGAGAGGCCCCAACGCCACCTCACTCCAAGCTCGCGTCTCAGAGACACTTATTCAGGCGGCGTTCCATCGCTCGGTGCCGGAGGCTCCCCACTCTCCGCCCCTCTACCCCCCATCCCCGCCCAGCCCCAGCAGGGCTCTCACCGGGCGGGAGTCGGGGGACCCTCGCAATCCTGTTGGTGATCTCTGCAGTGAGCACCGCGAAGTCCTGCTCGTAGCCTTCGAAGTCGGACGACATGGCAGCTCCGGAGTGGCCGGCCCGGGCCGGAGCCTAGGTCGGAGCAGGGGTCACGCGGGGCGGGAAAACTCTGTGTGAACACTCCGGGAAGCTCCCTCAGAGCAGAGCGGAGAACCCGGGACAGCTCCCAACCAAGCCGCTTCCTGGTTGTTCGTCGCAATCTTGGTCCCCCGGAAGTTGCACTGGGCGAGCTTTTTTTTTTTTCCACTTAGGCTTCAAGATTAAGAAATTCGCTGAGGAAAAGTACTTCAGCTAGTAGCCCCCAAAGCCAAAGAAAATATGCGGGTTCTCAGAGATCACCGAAAACATTTTTCTACCTTTCCACGTTTTGGAAAGCAGCTCCGGCTCCCCAAGCTAGAAGTCAGAGGAGCTTGCTTCCCGAGGGAAGTCTGATGCGACGAACCTCCCGGAAGTGGCTGTCGCGGAGACTGCGCACAGAGCCTGAGCGGGAGAGCAGCGGCGAGGGCGCTGGCGGAGAGGCTGGAGGGTCGTGGCTGGTCCTGTATTCCAGCCTCTAGCACGCAATATTTGCTTTTCACTTGGGCTAGGCCGGGGTACCCGTGACGGAGTTACCCGAGCAAGAGGGAAACTGCTCCGGGTGAGCCCGGGCCGCCCCGGAAATGCGATGGCCGAGGAGCGGGCACTGAGGACCAGACCGAGGTGGGAGGCAAAGCAGGGGACGTAACCATGATTTTGGCGGTCTTCGCGCAGGGAGGCCAGAATCTCCAAAATGTTGAGACCAACCACGTTTACCAAGATCTTCCCCGGAGTGAGGATTTCTAAGCGCTCTGCTCCATGACGCGGGCGGGAAACTGAGGCACAAAGCAGCGGCATCTGTTGCGTGGAAGTCTCTGTTACCCTATCTCTCAGACCTTCTTCCCTGGACTTACTCCAGGCCAGTCTGAAATGCTCTTCTACCGATCTTCCTGGCGCTCGCCGTCCTGCCTTCCCTGTCCCTGGCTCCAGGAGGCACTTCTTATTTTTTTTTCTCAAATACTGTCATTCATGTTCATTCTCATACACGCCTCCGGTGATGATTTCACACACACTTCTCTCTCCCCTCCACTCCCTTCCTCCCCTTACAGTTTCTTTCCTTTCACCTTCCTGCTTCTTTACCTTTGGCCAAAATGAACCCTTATGTTAGTGGTTGGGGGCAATCACAGGCAAATGGTGTGGACCATGTCTGGACCATATTTGATTTAATTAGAGACTGGGTAAGAGGCAGATTAGAACTCTGTAAAGGGAGTTTGATGACTTGGTTTCTGTTCTGAGTATAGCTGTTACTTGTCACCGTGATTTAATCACTTGTCATCTCCAAGCCTTTTTCTTTTCTACGAAGAAGGAAGCTAGATTAGATCAACCCTTAGACCCTACTTCCCAGCTTTAAAAGTCTTTGTTCCCTCCAACCATTCACTAAACAATTGCTGAGTCACAGTCCTCTGACAAGTTGGGAACAAAGTATATAAGCTATTTTAGAATCACATATCCAGTTTACAAGCCATTCAAACTTGAACCCTAGTTTGGATAAGATGAAAATAGTTCTTTTTGACATTTGGGGAGATACTCATTCCATGGTAATGTACTTGTGAGCTGCTTTTGTTCAGGTGATTGTTGGATTTAACAAATATAGTATATAACGTCTTACTGAACTTTCTCATTTTGCTTTCTTTAGATTGGGTTTCAAATCAAGATACTGGATTCTCCCAGATAAGATAAAAAGCTCTGAGTGTGTAACAGTGAAAATGGCTTAATCTGCATTAACATCCCACAGCGTAAAGTCATGACAATTAAGGAACACACATGGACTTGAGGCACATGGAAATGTGTGCACAGAAAAAGGAAATCTGTAGTTCTTTAAAAACAGGAAGGCGTTCTTCCTCACCAAAATGGGTACATTCTGCTCAGTTATCAAGTTTGAAAATCTCCAAGAATTAAAGAGACTTTGTCACTGGGGTCCCATTATAGCCCTTGGTGTTATAGCAATATGTTCTACCATGGCCATGATTGACTCCGTGTTGTGGTACTGGCCCTTACATACCACTGGAGGAAGCGTGAATTTCATCATGTTGATAAATTGGACTGTCATGATTCTTTATAATTACTTCAATGCCATGTTTGTTGGTCCTGGCTTCGTCCCTCTGGGGTGGAAACCGGTAAGAAAGATTCCTTAAGATGATGAACTGTAATGATAATCATATATTTAGTTTTTGCCTTATCTGCTAATCAGTAATATCAAACACGTTAGTAGAGCCTAAGCATATTATTCTAATCACTTGATCATTTAAAGCTCAAAGAATGTATTTCATACTGGTTTGAAAGTATGATCTCAATTAGTATTTCCCAAAACAACTTCATTGAATACTTCTGCATTGGAAAAAAATTAATGGAGGAGTGGTGATGAGTACATAGTCGTAAGTTTCTAGGAAACACTGCATATCATATACCTCAATTCCACAGTGTGGTTTGGCTCTAGGATCTTTTTTCATGTAGTATATTAACATCCCTCATAACTGAGAAAAACTCTAGAAATTGCTGATTTAATCATAAAGTGTTCAGAACAATGGACAGCCTACTAATAACAAGTCAAGCCTTATGAATAAGTACTTTCCTACGGTTTGCTTTTCTTTTATGGGGGATAGGGAACGGACGGACTCTTGGATTTCTAGCCCTTTTATTTGAGCTAAAATCTTTTTAAATAATGAATTTTTGGTAACAGCAGCATCACTTTTCCAATTACCCAGAAGTTTATATTTTGTTTCTATTTTGCTGCCAAGGAAAATTCTCAGGATAGCGTGTACCTCCAACATTGTAAAGTCTGCCAAGCGTACAAGGCACCACGGTCACATCACTGCAGAAAGTGTAACAGGTACTGTCTGACTTTGCTGTTTATTGGGGATTGATCAATTTGATTACTGGTCTTTTGTTGTTATTCTTTCTGCTGCATCAATCCTAGTTTTATTTTCTGCAAGGTGGGTATTTTACAAACAATGTTGTCAAAATAGTTAAGTGTCCATAATCTTCATTTTGCTCTTAAATTGTCAATTCTGATAGTAAATAAGTCCCATTCTTTTTTGTTTTTAGTGAAAATGTTTTTCTAGAAAAGTGCAGATTTACTTTGCTTCTTGCCCTGCCAAGAGTAGGGTAAGAAGTTATACCCTCAAATTGTTTTCAAACCCAGATTAATTGTGCTTGTTGACTGTCATCTTGACTAGCTTTAGAATTGTTCTGAGTCTGAATTATAAAGGAGACCTGCTTTTTCCATCATTTAGTTGACTAACATTTATACTTTATACAAATCTAGTAAGTGAATCCAGGTGCCTGTTATCAGTTTTAATAAAGAAAACTTAATTGGAAGAAAATGGAGTCTGTAAAAAAAAAATATGAATTAATCTAGAACCTTTTTTAGTGAACATTTATATCCTCTGATAAATAAGAAGTTTATGATGAGAATGTTGAGATTTAGGGAAACCATTGGAGGTAAATGAAGTTTAGTTTGATGCAGGAAAATTTCATCTCGAAACTTCAAGAAAAGGCAGCACGGTAAGACATGGCTTATTGTACCACATCTCATGTTCCGGAGTCAGCTTGCTTAGCTCCGAGACGCCCCGTCTAAAGGGTGAGAACAGGAAGCAAGTTACAAGCGTGCGCTAGGCTCCATCAACCCCAGTGAAGATTCCTGATTTTATTCAGGCTCTGTCATATCACACATCAGACACCACATGTCAGAGCTAGAGAACCAGGAAGCACCCTCATCTCTTTATAATGAACCTCTCAGTGGGCCTCCTTCTTTAAACAAGTTCACTTATAGCAGACATCTTTCCCTCAGAAGCTGTTACAAAGCCTGCCCTTTCTTGTCATGTTTAAAATTTAAAAGAAGTCACTGTTCAGAGCTCTTTAAAAACTCATAAAGATTTTTCTTTCTGTTCCATGAAGTGTCGTGCCTCTGTGACTCATGCACAGACATGCTAGATTCCTGTTTGCTTAGTCTTTTGAAGACCAGAGTTATTGAAAGTAGACAGGATTTTCCTACCTCATGTTTTATGTGAGTTTTTCTTGTAGATGTGTGATGAAGATGGACCATCACTGTCCCTGGATCAACAACTGCTGTGGTTACCAAAATCATGCTTCCTTCACACTGTTTCTCCTTTTAGCACCGCTGGGTTGTATTCATGCTGCCTTCATTTTTGTTATGACGATGTACACACAGCTTTATAATCGGGTAAGTGAGAATGTTTGTTAAGAAGTCATGCCAAATTAAATAGTAGTTACCAAGATTTTTAAAGAATTCCCTTTTGGAAATATGCTTTCTACAATTTGGGTGAGGAAACAGAACTTTACCTCTGGAAGGACTCCTTTTTAAAAAGCATTTAAACAGTTTTTAAGACCAGGAAAGATGATTTTTTTTCTGGAAACTCGCTTTATCTGCTCTAGTTGAAGTTAATAATTATTTTAGTACTATCTGTGTCACTTATTGGACTTCAAACTTGGTATCTGTGGTAAGAATAGTTAGAGGCAAAAAGAGAAGAACAAGAAAAAAAGGCAATACTAGTGCTTTCTGTTTCATCCGATTCCTGTGGCAAGTTGTAGTTCTTTTTCATTACTAATTCTGGTGCCTGGAATATGGCTCATGTTCCAGTCACATGTCCTAAAATATCCTGCAACTGATTGAGTTGGTTGGGGCAGTTAGTCCTGAGAGAGAAAGTTTGGTGGTCACTAATTTAGGTCCCTATCAAGGCCTGGAGGGTATATGAGGGACAGAGGCCTGATGGGACTGTGGCAAACCAGAGAACACATGTCCTTCACACAGGGGACAACCTGTATTTGACTTCAGCCAGTTTTTGATGTTGGGGAATCCAGCCTGGTGGTGCCAGATCTTCCAGTTTTTTCAGGAAAAATCTGAAAATCTGAATTTTCTAATGTGAAATCTCCTGATTTCTGAAACACTTCATTTTTAATGTTGGCACCTAACTCTGAATATTTTAAAACATTTTGCAGGCCAGGCAGTACACATCAGCAGGCCGTATTTGGCCTGCTATATTTGTTGGCGTGGAAGATTACTGTGAATATGGAAATGCAAGGAGAAGTTGGGAGACACAGTTACAGTTTAGACTCGTGTCCACTGTCGTTCCTGCATAGCAGTGTTTGTGCGGTCTGCCTAATGCTTTGTGAGGAAAGAATAAAAAACAAACAAAAACATTTGAGACTACCCAAGAATGACATCGTGCCTGTCAGGATGGTATCAGTATGAGGTCAAGCCACAGTATTAATTAGAAACAACCATATTTGCTTTGGCCATATTTGCTGATCTTTCTAGTCAGGTTGTTGTAAGTGGTACAGTAGGGTCTGGCTGTTGACAACTATTCTGAGTGTGTGTTTCTGTTGCTGTTTATAGCTCTCCTTTGGGTGGAACACGGTAAAGATTGATATGAGTACAGCCCGGAGAGATCCTCTTCCGATTATTCCATTTGGATTAGCTGCATTTGCTGCTACCTTGTTTGCCTTGGGATTAGCTTTAGGAACAACCATAGCTGTTGGGATGTTGTTTTTCATCCAGGTAAGTTCCTCCACTACCTCTAGCTAAAAGCTGTCAAGTTATTGGGGCTGCTTGTAACGGGAAAGAGATAAAGGCTGCATTTAAGTATGCAGTATGAAATGGAAATTATGGTCACTTATTCTATCTGGGTGATTAAATTTAATCTGCTAGTCAGATAACTTTTGGAATGACTTTGTCAGAATTGATTTAATTTTTAAAATATTAAGTTAAGAGCTACATAGCACTTTATACTTGGGAGCCTCTTCTCACATTTACAGCCTCTCTTGATCTTTACATCAACCCCAAAAGAGATGGAAGAGGAGTATTATTTTCCCTTCCTTACAGATGAGTAATTGAGTCACAGACAGGTTAAGTGACATATTCAAGATCACCCATTCATGTATTCAGTAAACATAATTGTAGTGTTATAATAGCATATATTTAATCAAAATTATAGCATAGCTAACATTTATTGAGCACTTAGATGCAAGACACTCTTTTAGGGACTTCATTCATTTAATCTCCATAACAACCCTATGACTTTAGGTGCTATTTAATGTCTACTCTGTAATGAATCACTCTGCTGATTTCTGAGGCCACAATAATGAAGATGATGATGTTCCTGCCTTTGGGGAACTCACATTTAGTAGTGAAGAGCTAACGAACACAGGATCATATCATAGATTTATTTATTCATTCGTTCAAGGCCCACTCGGTCCAGGTATCATGCTAGGTCCTTGGAATGTGAGAAGGACTCCTAGTCCAGGGCTCTTGTTACTGTGTCACACTGTCTCTGTGAAGGCACAGCCGAACTTTACGGAATTGCAGAACAACTGTGGAATTAGGAATGCTGGGCTAGACGGCCCTAATGCATCACCCAACCCTTTTTGAACTCTTGGTTTTAAAATAAGCAGCTTTTGGTTATACTTCAAGTTTTCTACTAGCCTGAGATCAATTTTTTTGAAAAATTTTCCCCAATGCCTGTAATTAAGAATCACATTAAAAATAAACTAAAATACTGCAGTGTAAAAACCTACCTAAATGGAACTGTCATATCTAGAAAAATCAAAAAATGAAATTGACTGAACATTTTCAGTTTTTAAGGCAAGCAGAATATCTAGGTTGACTGAAATGAGTCGTTACTTGTAGTAAATAGATTACTCATATATTTAAGATTTATTTAAAATAGTGATAAAATATTTTAATAGCATACATTTAAATATTGATTAAATAGATTATATCAATGTTTAATTAATACTCTGAAAACCTTCAGAAGAAAGTGCTTAAAACGTGCATTTTTATTTGTTTAAACAGTAGATTCAGATTTAATTGTGGATCGATGTGATCAGTTATATGAAAATGTTCAGTGGTTACAAAGAAGAACTTCAGAGTCAGGTGGACCACACACTGTGTTACTTAATCTTTATTATCCTGATATTTTCATCTGTGGAATGGAGCAACAAAAAGTGTCTCATAGGGTTAGTGTAAAGATGATCATCTTCAGTGAACCAGTCACATAAAATTTTTACTATTATTTAATTTCCAGATGAAAATAATTCTCAGAAACAAAACTTCTATTGAATCGTGGATTGAAGAGAAGGTAAGTTTTATAATTGTTTCTTCAATGTCAATAAAGTATTGATTAACTAATAGACCCAATTAACTAATAAATGCCCAAAAGTGAAAGCTTGGCTACCTGATGGCTTCCGTAAGCCATTTGCATGCCATATACATGATCATTCCAGGAAACATTTGATTTCTTCCTAGCGTAATACAACTTCCCACAGAAGTATGCTTCTCACTTACTCTGTGTTGCTAGAGAGGCCTGAGCCACATGTTAAGCCATCTGGCTGTACTCTCTCAGACAGCCCATTGAGAAAGGAACTCCCGTCCTACCAAGGTGCCACCAAGTTTTTCTTCGTGCTTTAGACATCAGATAGGACTTAAAACATTTAGCTTGTCACAAACCTCACAACCCCCAATGCGTACTTCCCACTGTCCACTGTGATTCAGGTGTAGGAAGTCCCTCTGACTACCCCGCTCCCTACTTAACACCTGTCAGAGCCTCACCATTGCCACAGCAGGGCTTGTAAACCCAAGTGCACGAGGGGCCGGGCAGAGGCAGGCGACCCGAGGAGTGGAGCCAGCCCACGTGCCTCAGCTGCCCGGCATTTGGGGCTGATTGTTGTCGCCACAGGGAAATTCTCACCCAGTATTTTGAGTCCTAATTTTTTTTTTCTCAAGAGAAGTCAGAGATCTGAATTTCTGTGATACTTCCTTTCTGCTTTTAAACATTGGCAAGCAATTCAAATTAAAAACAAACAAAAAACCTTTGTGGGCTGAATAAAACCCACCTATAGGACATATTTAGCCCCTGGCAGCCAGTGTGTGAGCTTTAATTTACAGCAGCACTTCTCAGACTTTTTGGTCTCAAGACCTTTTACATTCTCAAAAATTTTTAAGGACACTAAAGAGCTTTTGTTAATGTGCAGCTATTGATATTTGCCATATTTTCTGAGAACATTTATTATTTCATTTAAAAATAACAGTAATAAACTTGTTATATGTTAATAAAAATAGCGTATTTTTTGGAAAAAATAATTAAATTTCCAGAGTAAAAAATATGATGAATGGCATAATTTCATCGTTTTACAAATCTCTTTAATATCTGACTTAACAGAAGACAGTTGGATGCTCACATCTACTTCTGCATTCAGTCTGTTGAGATATGTCGCTTTGATTGAAGTATATGAAGAAAATTCAGCCTCAGATAAGTAGGGAGAAAAGGGTGGAGTATTTTAATGTGCCTTTTAGGTAATAATGGATGTTCTTTGATACTACATTAAAACTTGACACGTGATCGTTCTTGAGAGGTTAGTTGCATGTGAGATCTGAAACTACGTCAGTAAACTTTTTGTCTTCTTTTATTTTTAAATCCAGTCTGTTTTGCTCTCTGAAAGGATCTTTTACCCACACAGAGCATCAGACATTGGTCATTTGGAAAATTGGTTTACAGAATTATGCGGATTTTTCAAATGTTGACACATTTCATTATATAATATCTAAAAGCCACATTCATTCATATCACTACCAGTTTTATGGGGGAAATCTTTAAATATTGAAAAGCTGTCAAGTTTATCATGGTATATACAGATTTTTCAAAATTCTGATTTTCACTTGAAAGCCTTATTTTTTCCACTGGCAACAAACACACAGTTGTTTACGTGAGGTAACAGCCTGATTTTGTTCTTTTTTGAGACAATGTCCGTGAAATACTGAAGTCTGAATAACCTTGGTTTGTCTGCTACATTACTCATTCTTTCAAGTAAAAATAGCATTACATGAAAAAAGTTGGCCACACAGCTTTTGTTAGCTCACAAGTCAAGCAAGTGTTTTCCTTGAGATAAGCACTTCAGCCTGCTTTACATATACTTCCCGTTCTGTCACACAGAATATTAAAAGGACATCTACTTGAGGGTTGAGATTTCATAAAAATAGTTTTTATTGCTTCATCAAGGATATTGCTGTGTAAAACTGGGCTTTTTGTTGGTTTTGAGCTATGAGTATGTAGCAGGGAAGGCGATAACAGCTACTTACACAGCTTGGTGCCAGTCTTGATTCCTGCTCCAGGTGCCAACAGTTTTACCACCGCTGCAAATGTCAGCACAGCGAGCAAGGCAGATGACAGCTTAGTATTATTATGAAAGTTGTTTGACTGTTGAACCCCAAGAAAAGGTCTTGGGGCCTCAAGAGATGTGCAAAGCATGTTTTGAGAGCCCCTGATATACAGGTTTAAGTCCAGACCCCTGAGCTCATGTATAATAAGACCCTTCCTGTTTCTCTAGCTGTATTTCCCACCCCACCTACCCCTTCTCACACTGGGTACCAGCTGATACCAAGTAGTTTGCACATCTTACGTGCCTGTATCTTCCACATGTTGTTCCCTCTGCCTAGAACATTCTTTCCTCCTCTTTTTTTTCCTTATTTCTCATCCCTCCCGATTTAGTTTAGTTGTCATTTCCTCCAGGGAACTTTCCTTGACTCTCCCTAGACTGGGTAAAGACACATCTAACACACATCTCACACATAGTATTGGTGGAATCCCCTGCCTGCACTGAGTGCTTCTCTGAGGCAGAGAGCATGCCTTAGTCATTTTTTTGTAAGCTTCTCTCGTCCTTAGCACTTTCTCCTTGTTAATATTCTAGATCTCTCTTCTCTGAGACTCTTCATTCATTTTGAAGCCTCTGAAGCTTTTGTTTATACAAAGGGGAAAGAAAGTACCCTTTACTACATGGGAGGGATTTCCATGTTGTCATGTTACAGCTTGACAGTTCTTTTAATTAACATCAATATCACTTTATAAATAACTGCAAGAAATTGTTCCCTAAACTACTATCCTCTGATAATAAAATATTTCAAGGTATCATTTTTAGTGACATTAGATTTATATATTTAGTAATATAGTGACATTAGATTAACTTTTTTTTAGCTAATGACCAAGGCTCTTTATAAAGTTCTATGCTAAATCTAGAAGTTATTTTAAAACTGGCACTCTGTTGCTGAGTAAAAATCAGGTAAATGATTGTATGAAGTTACAAAAACGTATCAAAATTACCAGACACTAAAATTTACGAAACAAATAATCAGCTGAGTTTGTACACTTATTGTAGGAATAAATAATGTATCTCTATTACCACTAGGTGTCAGTGGAACCTAAGAAATTCTAAGCCAGTTTATCCCCTTAAGTAAAAGCTAACAATTTAAATGCCTAGAATATAATTTATGAAACCTGAACATTTGTATATATATATATATATGCATAAAAGGTACATGTAAATGCTTATGTAAATAAGTATATAGACACATGTAATGGTATATAAAACTGAAAGATCTGCACATACCTGCTGGCTTTAGAAAAAAAAAGATAATTTAATAGAATGACAACTCCCCTGTTACATCTTTCCTGCCATTCCCACAGGGTTGCTGCCACCCAAGTACAACATGGCATCCTAGTGTACCCCACCAGACAGTTCTTCCCACCCTGGATAGACCCTTGCTTTCTCTTAAATCTGTTTATCAATATCCCTTCTTTACACCTGGATTCTTTTCTGCTCAACAAACAAGAACATTTGAGTTTTTGATAATTTTTAATACATGGAAGAAAGTTGCTAACTCTTTTAGTAAGCGTTTTTGAATGCTTAAAATTCAGTCATAACAGGCTTATTCACTGAGTAAGCCCATCAGACATTTTCAGGATGATCTCATACAAGGTTGGTACTGTGTGTCAGGTTCTTCCTATATTGTGATAAACGTGTTCATTTCTTCTGTGTACCCTAACGTTACAAGGAGGAAGTGTTTTGGGGAATGATACAGATTTGAGGAAGAAATGTTCTCAGTGGTATGTGACAAAGCCATTGAAGGCAGAGGCATCTGCCATCTTACATCTTTGTTACCCACAGGCTAAAGATCGAATTCAATATTATCAGCTGGATGAAGTCTTTGTTTTTCCGTATGATATGGGAAGTAGATGGAAGAACTTTAAACAGGTATTTACGTGGTCCGGGGTCCCTGAAGGAGACGGACTGGAGTGGCCAGTAAGAGAGGGCTGTCACCAGTACAGCTTAACAGTGAGTATTTTTGTTCAAATAGTCTTTCCTTTTTGCCTTATCTTCTGCTTAAGTTCTTCTTAACTCTACTTATTTTACAGTAAAATAGGGAATAAGAATTTTTTCAGTATGGCAAAATGAATCTAAGTTAATAATTCGAAAGCACGCTTTATCTCATGTTTCTCCATTTATTTAAATCTCTCCTTTTCTCCCCATACCTGTGAGATAAAGCCCTGATTCCTTAACTTAATTATATAAAATCTGGCTGAAAACTACCTTTCACCTGTTTCCTAACAGGAATCCTCCTTTCCAATCAGCCTGGTCTACTCAGCGAATTCCTCATATATTCCTGACGCCTAATTGTCCCCACACTGTTTTTTTTCTCTCATATGACCTCCCCTCTGTTGGAAATTATTCAGACCACTTCTAGTCCCACCTCTTCCATAAAGTCTAACCTCCGCGCTCAAGACTGTTCCGGACTTGGCACTTAGTCACATGCTACTGTGTAGTAGCACATACGGTCTCATTTTCACTTAATTCTTATAACTTAACTTGACAAGATTCTAGACAGAGATTATTTCCCCTACGATATCCAGTGTAGTACCATTTAATGTGAATAAGTGAAGAAAAGTGAGTTGAAATGATGGCTTTTGATCGAGACTCATTGTTAATGAATTTTGCAGTCTGTCTGCCATGTTGCTAAAGAATCATTGAGTCTCTGCATCGTGTTCACTTTGAGGACTAACCTGGAAGCCCCTTGAGGGCAGAGAGCACATCCCTCTGATCCCTGGGCCACAGGGTGTGCTCTGTGAACATACACAGAGGAAGGCCTTGGAGAGGGAATGCTGAGAAGAAAGCCCCACTTCAAGCCTGTTCTTAGTCATAGAGCCTTCTTTCCATGCTCAAAAAAAAAACCAAAACAAAACAAAACAAAACAAAAGAAGAAGCAGCCTTTAAACTGTCAGCAGTTTGAAATGTTGGAAAATTGGGCGTTTGTCATGTCACTCAGATGGAGTAAATCAGGAAAGCCTGTTTTTCAACATCGAGATGAGAGACTTCGTTTTTTCTTTTTATATCTTCCAAACAGATAGAACAGTTGAAGCAAAAAGCAGATAAAAGAGTCAGAAGTGTAAGTAATTCTTTTGCAATGATACTTATTTCTTTTTTTCTTTTGTCAGGCTCTGCTCTGTAGCTTTTAAAATTGCCTTTGAGTAAAAGCCAACTGTTGGCTTTTATTAAATAATATTTCTTAATACATTTGTTGATATATGATGCACATTACTTTTGTTTTCATTTAAATAGTTTGGGGACTGGCAGTTCGGAGGAAATTCATTCAGTTTATACTGTCAAAAGGAAATTATCGTCAATATAGTTCCTTATTATGAAACCTGTCCTTAAAATTAATGCTGTACAATACAGTGGCCACAAGCTACATGTAGCTATGTAAGTTTAAATTAATTTAAACAAAATTAAAATTTCAATTCCCTGGTTGCACTGGCCACATTAAAAATATTTAGGAGCTACATGTGTCTAGGGGCCACCACATTGGATACCACAAATATAGAACACTTCCATCACTATGGAAAATTCTATTGATCAGCACTACTTGTAGAATTTCATTTTTAGCCACGTGTTTGAAATGAAGGCTAAGAAAAGCCTGAGAACTAGAAGCATCAATTATTACCTTCCATGAGGGATCTGGGTGGACAGAGAACCGGGAGGGAAAGACTTGTAGTCTGATACTTTGGATCTACCTTTAGCAATTTACATTCAAACTTAAAAAAAACCTCAGGTATGGATTAATGTCAAATTGTCCTTCTGCTCACTGATGGCAGGTTCGGTATAAAGTGGTAGAAGATTATAGTGGTGCCTGCTGTCCTCTGAGTAAAGGAATCAAAACCTTCTTCACGAGCCCCTGCACTGAAGAGCCTCGGATAAGGCTACAGAAAGGGGAGTTCATTTTAGCCACCAGAGGGTTACGGTAAGTGACAAAAAGTACTGAATTTCTTCTTTATTGATAAAATTAGCATGTAGCCTTTAAAAAAAATTAATTTTAATCTTTTAAATATTTCAGATACTGGTTGTATGGAGATAAAATTCTTGATGATTCCATTATAGAAGGTAATGAAGTGGAAGGGGTGTTTCAAGGACAAGACTGTTAGCAATAACTGCAAATTTTATAGGAATAACTTTTATAAACAATCACACGTCACATGCTTTAGGGAAACAATAGGAAGGCACATCATTAAGCACCAAAAAGAAGCTCCCTGTATGATTTCTGCACAGCACTTGTGTTTACCGGGTCTTTGTAGTGATAGCTGACATCGGATCCCATTGTGACAGGCACTTGTAGAAATGCTTCACTTGTGTTAAAGTCCCCACGAGCCCTCTGAGGTAGGTGCTGTCACTGATGTTTTATTGATAAGGGAACTGAAATGTGGTGTGGCTGAGCAGCTTGCCCGAGGCCACAGTAAATGCAGGTGGAGCCAAGACTCCTGGGCCTATGACAAGGCTGTTGTGCTGTGCGCCCCCGCCCCCATTGAATGAGTTGTCCTGTTAAGTTATCATAAAAATGAATGAACTGAAACTTTCTGTGCCTTTTTTAAAATTCATTTACGTTAGTTTTAATTGTTGTTCCTTTTAAAGTAGAGATTAACCCAGTATGCTCTTTTGAAAACACTGGGTTAATCATAAATTAACCCATGGGACAGGTTAGGCAAGCTTGACATGGAAATGCACATGTTAGAAAAAGTCTAAAAAGGAAATTCTCGAAGGCTGCAGGGAGATAGATGGTTGCTTGGAGCAGGTGAAGTGTGACAGTGTGCCACACCCCTTCACAGGCACACACGTGTATGTGAAGTTCCCGCAAGGCCGCAGCAGCTCCCTGAGCCACGTGCGCTCCTTTCCCAGATAATGGAATCTGGGAAATATCTGTTTCTAGCTTGTTAGGACCATATTTACATATTTTTAAAATTTTCTTTCATTTTATTTATTTTTAATCTCAAACTGTGCTTATGAAAGACGGTAAGAGGGGAAAAAGTAAGGTCTAACTAAAAGTGTGTTAGTTGGAAGCAATAGGACTTAGGGGTCTCAGTAATTGTCATTGTGCTATATCTGACCTTCGTATCAACTTCATTTTCTCCCTCAGGTGTTTCAAGAATAAGAGGATGGTTCCCTAGGAACTGTGTGGAAAAGTGTCCCTGCGATGCGGAAACCGATCAAGCCCCAGAGGGCGAGAAGAAAAATAGATAGCCACTGTTACAAGAAACATCACTCTAGGTCTGCTCCATTACTTGAAACCTGTACATATTCCTAAAGAATTATGCAATGAGTCTACTCTGGTTAAGGTGTTCTTTTCCTCAAAGGTGCCCTAGTGCCATGATCTAAATATTTTTATTACCATTTTGAAATGGAGAAGCCATTCTGCACATGCCTTTGAATTCCTACGCCTCTTTGCCACCTCCCTCTCCCCAGAAGGAAAAACACTTCACCCAAGTAAATCTACTGTATTTTCTCTAGGATTCTTTTGTGCGCTGCACACAATGGACCTCACTTGCAGATATAGTTCCCCCTTTGCCAGGAGCATCTGCCTGTGATGCTTTTATCCTCTTTCCCCCTTGGTCGAAATTTCTTATGTAATATTCTAGATACTATAGGACTTAATTTGTCAGATCCAGTATAAGCTCAGATTTTATTACCCGTCTTTTAATAATGAAGATTTTGTCAAATCAAATAAAGATCAGTGGATGTTCTGTATAAAGCATAGTTTTTACTCAAAGCATCTTTCTTTTTGCTGACTAAAAAGGATTGCCTTACTTCGTGGAGCAACTGCTCTACTACCTTGTGAAAATCAGCATCTTTCATCATGAGTCTTAAGACATACATGTTTGCCTCAAACAAATACCCAATTAATGGCATATTGAGATCACAGGATTCTAGGAGACTTTTTCTTTAATTGAAGTATGATTGATTTACGGTGTTTCAGGTGTATATCAATGTGATTAAGTTATATATCTCTATAGATATGCATACATATATATATAAGAATATTTCAGATTATTTTCCATTATAGGTTATTGAATACAGTTCCCTGTGCTCTACAGTAGGTCCTTGTTGTTTATGTATTTTATATATAGTAGTATATATCTATTAATCACAAATTCCTAATTTATCCCTCCCCCACTTCCTGTTTTGGTAACCATAAGTTTGTTTCCTATGTCTTAATTTCTGTTTTGTAAATAAGTTCATTTGTATCATTGTTTTTAGATTCCATATATAAGTGATATATGATATTTGTCTTTCTCTGTCTGACTTCACTTAATATGGTAATTTCTCAGTCCATGTTGCTGCAATGGCATTATTTCATTCTCTTTTTATGACTGAGTAATATTCCATTGTATATGTATATATATGTGTACACACACACATATACACATTGTGTGTATACACACACACACACACACACACACACACATACCACATCTTTATTCATTCATCTCTCAGTGGACATTTAGGTTGCTTTCATGTCTTAGCTACTGTAAATAGTGCTGCTATGGGCACTGGGGTTCATGTATCTTTTCAAATTAGAGTTTTTATCTTTTCCAAATATATGCCCAGGAGTGGGATTGCTGGATCGTATGGTAACTCTATTTTTAGTTAATTTCAAGGAAACTCCATACTGTTTTGCAAAGTAGCTGCACCAAATTACATTCCCACTAACAGTGTAGGAGG
Organism: Camelus dromedarius; assembly: GCF_036321535.1. NCBI lineage: Eukaryota > Metazoa > Chordata > Mammalia > Artiodactyla > Camelidae > Camelus > Camelus dromedarius. Next base: position 67,372,506 of record NC_087443.1, on the reverse strand, counting down.
GTTCTCTCTTCTCCACACCCTCTCCTGCATTTATTATTTGTAGATTTTTTTGATGATGGTCATTCTGACTGGTGTGAGATGATACCTCAATGTAATTTTGATTTGTATTTCTCTAATAATTAGTGATGTTGAGCATCTTTTCATGTGTCTGTTGGACATCTGGATATCTTTGGAGAAATGTCTGTTTAGGTCTTCTGCCCATTTTTTGATTGGGTTGTTTGTTTTTTTGATATTGAGATGTATAAACTATCTGTATATTTTGGAAATTGATCCCTTGTCAGTTGCATCATTTGCAAATCTTTTTTACCATTTTGTCTTTTCATTTTGTTCATAGTTTCCTTTACTGTGCAAAAGCTTTCATGTCTAATTAGGTCCCATTTGTTTATTTTTGCTTTTGTTTCCGTTACTCTAGGTGACGGATCCAAAAAATACTGCTGAGATTTATGTCAGAGTGTTCTGCCTATGTTTTCCTCTAGAAGTTTTATAGTATCCAGTCTTACATTTAAGTCTTTAATCTGTTTTGAGTTTATTTTTGCATATAGTGTTAGAGAATGTTCTAATTTCATTCATTTACATGTAACTGTTCAGTTTTCCCAGCACCACTTGTTGGAGAGGCTGTCTTTTATCCATTGTATATTCTTGCCTCCTTTGTCATAGATTAATTGACCATAAATGCATGGGTTTATTTCTAGGTATTGTATCCTGTTCTATTGATCTATGTGTCTGTTTTTCTGCCAGTACCATACAGATTTGATTACTCCAGCTTTGTGATATAGTCTAAAGTCAGGGAGTGTGATTTCTCCAGCTCCCTTCTTCTTTCTCAACATTGTTTTGGCTATTTGGGATCTTTTGTGTTTCCATACAAATATAAAATTTTTCTGTTCTAGTTCTGTGGAAAGTGCCTTGGTAACTTGATAGGGATTGCATTGAGTCTGTGAATTGCCTTGGGTAGTATGGTCATTTTAACAATACTGATTCTTTTAATCCAAGAACGTGGTACATCTTTCCATCTGTTTGTGTTGTCTTCAATTTCTTTTATCAGTGTCTTATAGTTTTCAGAATACAGCTCTTGCCTCCTTCAGTAGGTTTATTCCTAGATATTTTATTCTTTTTGATGCATTTGTATATGGGACTTTTTCCTTAATTTCTCTTTCTGATTTTTCATTGTCATTGTATAGAAATGCAACAGATTCCTGTATATTAATTTTGTATCCTGCAACTTTACTGAATTCATTGATGAGCTCTAGTAGTTTCCTAGTGGCATGTTTAGGATTTCTATGTATAGTATCATGTCATCTGTAAACAGTGACAGTTTTACTTCTTCCTTTCCAATTTGGATTCCTTTTATGTGTTTTTCTTTGATTGCTGTGGCTAGAACTTTCAAAACTGTGAAGAATAAAAGTGGTGAGAGTGGGCATCTTTGTCTTGTTCCTGATCTTAGATGGAATGCTTTCAGCTTTTCACCTTTGAGTATGACATCAGCTGTGGGCTTGTCATAAATGGGCTTTATTATGTTGAGGTATGTTCCGTCTATGCCCACTTTCTGGAGAGTTTTTATCATAAACGGATGTTGGATTTTATCAAAAGCTTTTTCTGCCTCTATTGAGATGATCATGTGGTTTTTACTCTTCAATTTGTTAATGTGGTGTATCGCGCTGATTGATTTACAGATATTGAAAGATCCTTTCATCCCTGGGATAAATCCCACTTGGTCATGGTGTGTGATCCTGTTGATGTATTGTTGGATCCAGTTTGCAGTATTTTGTTGAGGATTTTTGCATCTATATTCATCAGTGATACTGGCCTGTAATTTTCTTTTTTTGTAATATCTTTGGTTTTGTTATCAGGGTGATGGTGGCCTCATACAGTGAGCTCAGAAGTGTTTCTTCCTCTGCAATTTTTTGGAATAGTTTCAGGAGGATAGGTGTTAACTCTTCTCTAAATGTTTGGTTAGAAGTCTGTTTATATTTTCTATTTCTTCCTGGTTCAACCTTGGGAGATTGTACCTTTGTAAGAATTTGTCCCTTTCTTCTAGGTTGTCCATTTTATTGTAGTTGCTCATTTTAGTCTCTTAGGATCCTTTGTATTTCTATGGTGTTGGTTGTAACTTCTTTTTCATTTCTAATTTTATTTGGGCCCTCTCCCTTTTTTTTCCTTCATAAGTCTGGCTTTTACCTTCAATGATCTTTTCCATTGTGTTTTTAGTCTCTACTTCATTTCTGCTCTGATGTTTGCAATTACCACGAGGTTTTTGTATAGCAGTCTTATCTATATACGTGATAACGTTTTAAGTTGCTGATCTCTTAATTTCAAAACCATTCTAAATACCCTGCATTTGTACTCTTCTCCCCTCACAATTACTGTTTCTGATATCATGTTTTACATCTAATTGTTCTGTGTGCTCCTTAACTGCTTATTTTGGATACAGGTGATTTTACTTTTGTCTGTTAACCTCCCTACTAGTGTGCATGTGGATGCTTTCCTGCCTTTGCTGTATGTTTGCCTTTACCAATGAGCTTTTTCATTTTGCAGTTTCCTTGTTTCTAGTTACGGCTTTTTCTTTTTTGCCTACAGGAGTTACTGTAACATTTGTTGTAAAGCTGGATTGGTAGTGCCAAAGTCTTTTAGCTTTTGCTTGTATGTCAAGATTTTGATTTCTCTGTCAAATCTGAATGAGAGCCTTACTGCATGGAGTATATTGTTGTTTATAGATTTTTCCCTTTCATCACTTAAAATATAATGCCTATAAAATATTATAATAAAAATTTCAGAGTTTCTGCTGAAAAATCAGCTAATGGCCTCATGGGAGTTCGCTTGTATGTTATTTGTTGCTTTTTCCCTGCTGCTTTTAGTATTCTCTCTTTATCTTTGATTTTTGTCATTTTGATTACAGTGTGTTTTGGTGTGTTCCTCTGGGTTAATCCTGTATAGGATTATGTGCTTCCTGGACTTGGGTGACTGTTTCCTTTTCCAGGTCCCAGCTATTATGTCTTCAAATATTTTCTTGACCCCCTCTCTCCCTGCTCCTCTGGGGCCCCTGTTATGCAAATATACATTAGTGCACTTGATGTTGCCCCAGAGGTCTTTCAAACTGTCCTCAATTTCATTCTTTTTTTCTTTTTTGTTCAGCAGCAGTGATTTCCACTACTCTCTCTTCCAGCTCACTGATCTGCTCTTCCGTATCACTTAGTCTACTGTAGAATCCTTCTAGTGTATTTTTCATTTCAGTTACTGTATTCTTCATCTCTGGTTGTTCTTTATATTTTCTAATGCTTTGTTGAAAACTTCTGACTTCTAGCTCTGTGCATCCATTCTCCTCCCAAGTTCTTTAATCATCTTTACGACCATTACTCTGAACTCTTTTTCGGGTAGATTACCTGTCTCCATCTCACTTAGTTCTTCTGTGTTTTTATCTTGTTCCTTTGTCTGGAGCATATTCCTCTACCACCTCATTCTGTCTAAATTGCTATCTGTATTTTTATGTATGTGGTACGTTAGTTACATTTCTTGACCTTGGAGAGGTGGCTCTGTGGGAGACATCCTGTGTGTCCCAGCAATGCATTCCCCTCATCACCCAAGCTATATGCTCTAGGGGTTCCCCCTAAGAGTGCTGCATGGGTCCTTCTGTTGTGGCAGGCTCTGTGGGTGGTCTGGTAGGCTTGGTTGGCCCCTAGTCTGGTTGGATGCGAGGCCCTGCCTTGTGCAGATGCTGCTGGCTGCTCTTTAGTGGAGCATGGCCATGATTTGGCAGGTTGTGGAATTTTAGGGGGTCCCAGAGGTAGTCTGGTGCACTGGTGGGCAGAGTCACGGCCCTGAAGACTCTAGGGCTATTGCCCACCCACTGGCAGGTGAAGCCAGATCCTGGGGTTAATGCTGGACCACTGGCAGGCAGAGCTGGTTCCTGGAGTCTGGCTGCAGAGTCCAGGGATCCCAGAGCTTGCTTCAGATCATTGGTGGCGAGTGCTGGTTTGGTTCCCTACACAACTGGGTACAGGGTCAGGGGTGTCCCGAAGGTTGTGTTGGCCTGTTAGTTGGCAGGGCCAGGGCCTGGCTGGTTCCAGGGTAGGGTCTGGCCTAAGTTGTGGGTTTGTAGTTTTCTTGCTTCCAGTGTCTGTTCCTTCTTGGGTGAGGCTCATTCAGAGGCTCATGCAGGCTTCCTGGGGAAGGGGACCAGTGCCTGCCCACTAGTGGGTAGAGCTGGGTCTTGGCCCTCACAGGCTGAGCCATGTCTAGGGGCATGTCTGGAGGTGGCTGTGGGCTCTTTGGTCTTTAGGCAGCCTGTCTCCTGATGGGTGGGGCTGTGTTCCACCCACTTGGTTGTTGGGCCTGAGGCATCCCAGCACTGGATCCTATAGGCTGTTGGTTGGGGCCAGGTGTTGGTGCTAATGAGCCAGTATGGCAGCTGCCAGGAGTGTTCACACAGTTGAATGTTCCCCTGTGTGTCTACCACCAGTGACCACGTCCCCAGGGTGAGTTGTACCCACCCCTCGCCTCTCCAGGAGACTCCAAGAACAGCAGGTAGGTCTGGCTAGGCTCCTATCAAATTATTGCTTTCGCCCTGGGTCCTAGTGTGTGCAGGATTTTGTAGGCCCTCTTTAAGAGTCGTCTCTATTTTCCCCAGTCTTGTGATCCTGCAGTTAAACCCCGCTGGCCTTCAAAGCCAAATGCTCTGGGGGCTTATCTTCCTGGTGCTGGACCCCCAGGCTGGGGAGTCTGATGTGGAGCTCAGAACTCACTCCTGTGGGAGAACCTCTGCAATGTAATTATTCTCCAGTCTGTGGGTTGCCCACCCGGGGTTGTGTGGGATCTGATTATATCATGAGTCCAACCCTCCTACTGTCTCATTGTGGTTCCTTCTTTATGTGTTTAATTGTAGAAGATATTTTCTGATAGTTTCCAGTTTTTTTCATTAATGGTTGTGATTCTGGTGTGCTCATGAAAGGAGGTGAGTTTGGGCTCTTTCTACTCCGCCGTTTTGGCTGCTCTGTAGGGGACTTACAACCTAGTGATGTCACACTGCTCATGTACACTTGAATCTATCCAAACCTGAAGCTTATGAGTGGTAGGTTCTAGGCTGGCGGCCTGGATGCTTAACGTCGGGCTCTTCTGAACACATGAGTAGATTCACAGAAGTCACCTATCCCAATAGCAATTCTTTCCAAGTCAGGGAACTTGAGCTTTGGGGGTCTGGCGTCTAACAGTTGACAATAAGGGAAGGGCACTTGGGGACTGAGCAGTGAGTGAAACACAAGTCTGCCCCATTCCAGTGAGAGCCAGAGTGGCAGACAGACAGTGAATGAAAATATATGTCAGATGGAGTCATGTATTAAGAAAGCAGGTGGGACAGTCTGATGGAGGTGACACTGGAAGCAGATGAGGGGACAAGTCACATGCCTCCGGGAGTACGTGTATTTTAGGCAGAGGGAACAGCCAAAACAACAGGCTGTTGGAGGCACAGGAAGGCGGCCGGTGTGGTCCAGCTGGAGTGAGTGAGGGGCAGTGGGAGGAGGCCAAAGAGGCAACGGGAGTGAGACCACGGAGGGGAATTCATTCCTGCCTGCCTTTTGTTTCAGACACCCAAGAATGGACACTGCTTCAGCTTCTCTGGGCTCAAGGTCTAGAAAGAACATCAAGGAACATTCTCCTTAATTCCAGTTCCAGGACAGAAAGGAACAGTGTTCAAGACTATTAAGACGTCCTGGTCCTCGAGGTGGTGACCAAACTTGGTTGCATACTAGAACCACCTGAGGACCTTTTAACAATCCCAATGCCCAGGCTGTGCCCCAGACCGTGTTAATCTGAATCCCTGAAGTGTCACCCAGACATCAGTGTATTTTTAAGCTCCCAGGTAATCCCAGTGTTTAGCCAAGTTTGAGGGCCACTAGCTCACATGACTGCTAAGGGGTCCTGTCTTAGGCCAGTTCTCATCACGGCCTACAAAGAAACGCGCACCACATCCTAAGTTACCTGCGATAGTTTATTTTAAGCGCTGCACACTTACAAATGGGAGCAACCCATGTTGAACGGGGGTTAGGCACAGCAGGAACTGGGGTCCAGGGGAGGGAAGAGGAGTTCCTTCCCGGAAGGTCAGCCTGTCACGCAGGCTTCGTGCTTGCCCGTAGGTCTTTGTTCCCAGTTCAGGAGGTTGTTGCTTGGTGCCTGCTTCGTTTACCGGAAAACTTGACATGAGTTTCAACTCCTTCCCCCTCAGCTTCCAGCTCTGCAGCAAACTGTTGGGAACAGATCCAGTCACCAGATATACTGTAGAGAACACTTCCAGAACATTGTTTTTGGACAAAAGGTCAGAGGCCCAGTTTTTAAGTCTCTCAGAGAAACTAGAGTTTAGGAAATGTTCAGTGTAATCAAACTTTTCCCTTCTGTGCACAGACTTTCGTGGACACAGAAGTACACAAAAGAAATCTTTCTCACAGATTTGATGACTATTAGTGATAGCTTAAAACTCGACTTAAAATTTTAGTGGTTATCGGGGGAGGGTATAGCTCAGTGGTAGAGTGCATGCTTAGCATGCACGAGGTCCTGGGTTCAATCCCCAGTACCTCCATTAAAAATAAATAAACCTAATTACTTCCCCCCAAAAAAGATTAAACATTAAAAAAATGTTTTAAAAAATGTTAGTGGTTTTGTGGAATAGTTAGAAAACATGAACAGCTTTTCAGAACTTGAAGTTCTCTTAATTTGAACACTGGAATGCCTGAGTGTTGAGACTGCCAACAAGTTAGGTTCACTGTAAAACAAGGAAGAAGTCACAAAGGGTCACTTTGGCCCTTGAACCTAGTTATCACTTACAAGGGTTGGAGATCATGAGGAAGGGACAGAGACTACACATGGACCTTGACGAAAGGTACCTTGATAAAAGTAGCCCTAAAACCTAATGCCAGCAACATGTAAGATGGAAAGACAAGAGTTCTTTAGTTCAAGGCTAAGTTTCCACATGGTAAGTCTCACTTAATACTTTTTTAAAAGCCCTAAAACTATGGTCAGTAGTTTAGTAGGTAAAACAACAGACAGGAGAAAAGACAAAAAAACGAATGGAAGATCAGTTTTTAACCCACACTCCCACGAGGCGGCTACCCGAGCCCCGCCCAGCCGTAAGTACCCTCCCCTACTCCTGGACGTTCTCTCGTACAGACTGCTGACACCCCGCCCAGCCGTAAGTACCCTCCCCTACTCCTGGACGTTCTCGTACAGACTGCTGACACCCCGCCCAGCCGTAAGTACCTTCCCCTACTCCTGGACGTTCTCACACAGACTGCTGATACCCCGCCCAGCCGTAAGTACCTTCCCCTACTCCTGGACGTTCTCGTACAGACTGCTGATTTGAGCCCGAAAGTACTTGGAAAGCTCTCCCCGCTTTGCTTTCATGGTTGGTGTCAAGAGCCCATTTTCAATGGAAAACGGCTCTGGATGAAGAAAGATGCTTTTGACCTGGAAGAGAAGGTGTATGTGTTAATTAGGGACTTGGACTGTCCTGCAGAGCCCTCAGTGCTATGTGAAGAACCTTAATGACTAGTTCCCCTTATAAACGTGGGGTTGATGAAGTGGGAGGTAAGTGCCCAGCCCCACACACTTCCAATTTGGGAGAGAAATGAGTGGAGAAGGGGAATCAGTAGTGAGCAGCGTAAAGGGACCGTACAGGTGGCGGCAAAGTTCAGGGCCATCTGTAGTTCATGGGTTGACGGTACATCTAAAATCAGTTCCCTGGAAACTACTTTTAAACCCCACTGGATAAAAGCGAACTTTAAAACTTCCTAGTGTGACTTGAGAGACCAGGGTAACACCAGTAGTACACACCTGTTCAAAGGATTTAAGGCCTCCTTCTTTCCCAATTTTCTGCAAGTCTTCTAAAATGGCTTCCTTTACAATCTGAGAATATAAAGCAGGGCATAAAGCATGGCTGTTGAAAAAGAGCCCAAAGGAAAGGCTGAGCGCAAACCAATTCAAGTGCCTACAAAGCTCATCAGGATAAAAGCAGGATATAGGGGTATGGACAGGCACACGTGAAACCGACATGTGGCTCAAATTAAAAAATTAACGGGAAGAAAACACAAATCTCAGTGGTAATGGGTTTTCTCTGGATGGCATATTTTAATTCCCACTTTTCCAATTATTTTTTTCCACAATGCACGTTACTATAAAAAGAACGGGGCTTTTGGTGGTGGTGGTTTTTAAACTCCCCACCCTATCCTGCAGTCTAATTAAAAACCCACCAATCCACACTCAGCAAGAGTCTGTTCCTCCAGAAAGGAGGCTCTGGGAAGCCCGAGCTGGTGGGGCCTCCCCCTCCCACGACGGGCCCATGGCGGTGCATATGCTTTCCTAAGGGAGACTTACCTGGCTTTGGCACAGTTCCTCAAAAGAGCCCTTCACCCCAAGTTTGGCTGCAAATGAGGGAAGCACATCTGGGTCAGGAACCACCACTCCCACTAGGACTGACTGTGGAAAGAAAACGGTCATGTGAATGCACGCAGCACTGCCTCCAGGTGGGGAAAGAAAGGAGTTACATCTTCTTTAACACCTGATACTTCCCAAGCCCTCAAATTCAGTGCTACTGGCATCCTATTCTTCTCTCACGATTATTTCAAACCCACATAGAACTCAAATCCCATTTTCCCATTCAACATCTCTACAAAGATGTTCTACTCAAATCTGATTGTTCAAAAAGAAGTGGCACTCAACATTAAGCGTCAAGCTTCTCCGGCCTGTCCCTATGAACCCTCCCCAACTCCCAAGAAGCTGAATTTAAGCTCAGCAGTATAAACAGCCTGTGCCAGAGGAAATCCTATTGTGGTGGAAATGAAGTGCACCGTGGGGCTCTTTTTTTTAACTGAATGGCTACCCTTTCACAGAATTGTTCTAACAATCCTACTGACGTGTTTTACAGAGACCATCATAGTTTCAAAACAAACTCTTTTTTCCCATTATATTGCCTTATTTGAGGTTTGGAGTGTGGCTTCATTTCTTTAGTTTTATAAGCTCAGATCTTCTCGTTCTAAACCCACCTACACAGATTTCCTGTAGTTACAGAAGTCGGCGTGTCTGCCTGAAGGTGGCTGTTGCTAAAACATTACCCTTAAGCTTTCCCCATGTACAAAAATCTGCAACACCGGGCTGCTCCTGATGTAGATATTTTCTATCTTCTCGGGAGCAATGTACTCTCCTTGGGCCAGCTTGAAGATGTTCTTTTTTCGGTCAATGATCTTCAGAGTCCCATTCTGTAAGAGACGGAGAGAGAAGAGCATGAGTGTCGCTGAGCCCCGCTGGGTGATGTCAGTGGGGAGAGGTGAAGCCCAGAATAGCTCCCCTCTTTCAACAAGACCTCTCCATCAACTTCTGAGCAATCTTTCATTTCTCTTTCTTGGCTTTAGGGGAAGGGGAGGGAGGCAGCTTTCATCCAAACCTGTCTATACCTCATGTCTCTGTGAAGACTCAATGGACAACTTTGGGAAAAGTCCCCTGGACCCACTTGGGATTATGTAAATGGTTGTCTCATCCAACGGAGACATTCTGCAGCTCCGTAGTTTAATTTCCAATTACTCCACTTCCAGAACTCTCAGGAATGGGGAAGGTGTTGTCTTTTATTAAGACTTTTGAATTAGATCTCCCCCTCCTCGGCACCCTTTTCTGTTTGTGTTTCCTTCCTGTTGGCTCTGGGAGCAGGCTCTGGAGCGCCACTGTGTCACTGCTAATGGAGCAAGTAGTCACTGCGCTTGTGAGGACAGAAGCAGGGCTGGGGAGGGCTCTGACCGGCCGCCAGAGGTCATTGGCAGCTTCATTTCTCTGGGCTAATTGGTCTGAGGAGCTTAGGTTTTTAGAGATTTGAACTGTTGGATTGGGACAAGGGGCAAATGCAAGCCACATGATCACACCCTAAGTAGGGCAGCAGACTGCACCAACCCTGGAACCATCAACAAGGCCGGCTCAAGAAATTAGCCATCAATTCACCCTAAAAGATGTTGCCTGGAAGTGATTAGTGAGGCTCAGCCCTTTCTAACTCCAGTGTGAAGACCCATCCATTGCATACACGGTAGGCTGATAAAACCCTTGTTCCAGAGAAACAGATATGTTAGCAAAATACGACTAGACCCAAATCTACGAAATAACGTCATTGCGACCAATGTTCTTGGAGGTCCTGTTGTCAAACATTCCTTGACTATCACTTACATCTTGAGAATATTTGAGCAAGAGGGGAGTTTTAAGATCTGGTTACATTCCCGCCTCCCCAGCGCGCAGTAGACAAAAACTTTTCAGAGGAGACTGCTTGAAAAACCTCCCGCAGGCGTTCTGCAGCTCCATGTTACCTTGCAGTCATTTTCCCTCTTCTTGGGAAAACAAACGGGGTTGACAGAGACTATTTACTGCTGATTGCCTGTCAGCAAGCTATGCTTTAAAAAGCAAATGTCCCAGTGTCTTCCACCAAGAGAGGCACAAGCTAGCCTCTGCATACACCGAGCTTCACAATCCTGTGTCCTTGTTCTGATATGTCTCTATTAAGTGGGAGAAACATATCCCTTTGAAACTCATAAAAGGCAAAGGTTATAGACCCATGGAGTTATCAAACCACAATTTCTGCCTCAGGAAAAGTTAAAAAACAAAACAACAACAAAACAGAATACTACACTTCTTCTTTGGAAAAGGCACCTAATTTTTCTTTGTCTTTAAGCAGATCTATTCCATTGTCAGGGGACTTTCAGAAGTTCTGAAGAACTACCCACCGGGAGCCAGCGACCGATGTCTCCTGTGTGAAGCCAGCCATTCTTGTCCAAGGCCTCCTCCGTCTTCTCGGGGTCCTTCAGGTATCCTTTGAACACATTGACGCCCTTGATGCAGATCTGCACATAAGAAGGGACAGGTGGTGACAACAGCAGAGGCTGCTAACCCTGCCTGGCTCGGGTTCTTTACAGAACACCTACTCCCACCTTTCATTACTTGATGGTTCCCACTATAGTGTTAAGAACACCAGATTTTACTCTCCACTGTGGAGGATAGGAATGTTAGGCTCCGAGACTTTCAGGCCCTTGCTACAGATCTCAAAAGGAGTCAAACCCAAGCCTGCTTCCAACTGTGTGCTTTTCCAGATACAAATATCCCCACTGTGATGCCTGGAAGGGACTGCCACGCACAGCCTACCCACCTCTCCTTCGTTGTTCACTGAAAAGTAGTTCATGTCGGCCACATCTTCCAGCTTCACATGATTGCAACCCATGGGGACACCGACGTGGCCTAGAACACACCACACTGGGTCAACCAGGATACCGCAAAACAGTGATGATTCCAGGCATATTTCAGAGATATTTATGGATTGACTCTAAAAGAATCAAACTGAAAAGTCATCTGGTACCCATGCTGGAGAGCCAAGATGGGAAGGCCTGGATCAAAACTTGGAAGTTTGGCATCTGCCACATTCATCCAGAACATTGAGGTTATCTAAACTCCTAAGTCCTAGTTCAGTTAGAATCCTTCTCCCAACCACCGCACCTCCTGCCTAGGAGACAAAGAACCTACCTGATGTCCAGTCCCCAGGTGATGTAATTGTACAGCCAGCAGTGCATTCTGTTTGACCATAAGCTTCAAACACCTGCACAGACCAAAGAAGGGCTTTGAGACTGACTCAAGATAAAGCAGGAGCTGGCCATGCCCTGTGGCAAGACAAGAGGAATGCAGGCTTTCTCAGGGCTGACGGCCACTTAGTGTCTTCGTACCTTGACTTATGCCTGAGCTGCTAAGTCTTTACAACTGTGGATTCACTCAAAAACCAAAAGGGTCCAGAAATAGACCAAGTACTGCAGGCAGTGGCATGTCATGAGCAGAGTTGGTGGAAAAGGAGAGCATGGCATTTCTGGGAGGCATGTGGCAATAGGACCCTTCTGACCTATTGGTTTTAGGAGCTGAGGGAAAGGAACATATTAAGAATGGTCAAGAACATATATCTGGAGAAAACTCTAATTCAAAAAGATACATGCACCCCCAATGTTTATATATATATATATATATATATATATATATATATACACACACACACACAATAGCCAAAACATGGAAGCAACCTAAATGTCCATCAACAGATGACTGGATAAAGAAGCTGTGGTATATTTATACAATGGAATACTACTCAGCCATAAAAAAGAATGAATTAACACCATTTGCAGCAACATGGATGGACCTGGAAATTGTCATTCTAAGTGAAGTAAGCCAGGAAGAGAAAGAAAAATGCCATATGATATTGCTTATACGTGGAATCTAAAAAAAGAAAGAAGACACTAATGAACTTATCTACATAACAGAAACAGATTCACAGACATAGTAAACAATCTTATGGTTACAACAGGGAAAGGGGGTGGGAAAGAACAAATTGGGAGTTTGAGATTTGCAAATATTAACTAGTATATATAAAATAGCTAAACAACAAGTTTTTACTGTATAGCACAGGGAACTATATTCAATATCTTGTAGTAACCTATGGTGGAAAAGAATATGGAAACAAAACAAAACAACAGAATGGCCAAGAGGATGCTAGTTGGAAAGAATAGAGGGACTCTGGCCTCGACATCAATTCAGAATCCTTTCTGATGGTGGTTACACACACAGGGGACCCAGTGAGGACCACCATCTATTTCATTCATGTTGTGCGTGTTGGCCCAATGAATGAACTAGTTAGCCATTTGGAGGAAAAAAAATATGAGACAATATCCAAGCTCAAGCCCCTTTATTAAATTCCAGATGGAGCAGAGACTTAATTGGAAAAAAGTAAAGCCATAAGGTTACCAGAAAAATCTGGGTAAAAACAGTTTTATGAACTATTTGAGGGTGAGGAGGCCTGTCTAAACAATTAAAACACACACACACACACACACACACAGAGAGAGAAAAGATGAATCCGTTGACTGCATAAATATTTGAAACTTGTATATAGCAATACCCAGTGCAAAAAGATGAGACCAGGAAAAATATTCCTAACGTGAGAAAGACTGATTTTATTGCTATGCGAGGAATTCCAGGAGAGCAAGGTGAAAGGGAACCAAACTGTCCTCTGCCCATTTTCCTATAAGGAAGCAATAGAGTGACGCACTGAAGAAGTACAAGTGCCGATAAGCAACAGAAGAGATGTTCAGTGCGGATAAAAGAAGCAGAGCTACAGTAAGACTTTTCATGTATCTGCTTGTCTAAGATGCAAATGACTGAAAAAAGCCTGTCCCTCACAGAAATGTGAGGATGTCAGGTCTGGTGCATTATTTGCAGGAATGTCTCAAAAAGATCTTTCTGAAGGGAAGTATGATAATCTACATTAACATGTTTTAAAAAACCCCATATACTTTGACCCAATAATCCCCACTTCCAAGGAGTTATCCTAAATTGATAATTGTGTAAGTATACACAAGTCTCCTTATCACTTCACTGATTATAACAGCAGAAAGAAAGAAAGAAAGAAAGAAAGAAAGAAAGAAAGAAAGAAAGAAAGAAAGAAAGAAAAGAAGGGAGGAAGGGAGGAAGAAAAGAAGGGAGGGAGGGAGGAAGAAAGAAAGAAAGAGAAGGAAAGGAAAGGAAAAGGAAAAGGGAAGGGAGGGAAGAAAAAAGAAAAGAAAAAAGAAAAGAAAAGAAAGGAAGAAAGGTAAACAGCTCAAGTGTCCCTCAAAAGGAGGCTAGTTATTTAGGTACACTCAGTAAACTACTATAAAACCATCAAAATGATGCAGAAGTTTATTCAGCAAGGAGCAGTGTAGATGGGGCACTGCTTTGCAAGTAGTTAGAACACTGACACCATTTGTGAAAAGATTTCTGTACAGAGACACATAGGTGACTGGAGATATTTTCTCATGACTGAGATTTCGGCTGACTTTCTCTTTGGCACTTGTCAGTTGCGTTTTCATTTTCATTTAAATAGTGAGCTTTATTTGTGCAGAAGTGAAATAAGCTATCATCAGAAAAGGTGCTTGGCTTACCGGACATCCCATCGCTGCCCGGAGGAACGTCAAGACGGGAGAGGAGATGGGCGCAGCTCCGGTGACCAGAAAGCGAACCTTCCCGCCCAGGCTCTCCTGTTTGGTAGAAACAAAAGACCTGCTGAAACCTCTTCCTTTGGCTTTAATTTCCTGCACTGCAAAAACAAAAGCCTACCTACCCGGTATTGTCATGAGAATTAAACCTGTTAATTTACAAAGCACTTAGAATTTAGGGCCTGGCATTGTGGAAAAGAACTTAAAATCTTAGCTATTACTGTTAGCATCATCCATAGCTAGGACCAGACCTGCAATTTTCTTTTTCAATTTCTTCAAATTACCTATAATTTCAACAAACCATTTAAGAGAATGAGAGTGCTAGAACCTAAGTAAAATCCATTTTCCGCTTTTTGACCAATTCCCTTCAGTGACAAAGTTGTCCAAGGGAGATCTCAAAAGGTGAATGAACACAGAAAATGTGAAAGGCTATCAGTTAAAGAGAAGCTTGACCATCAAAGGAAAAGCAAAGGAGGCTGAGTCAGTGGGCAGTGCAGACACTCACCCGGCTCTGTCCAGGATCCACCCAACGTACCTGGATCTTTGAAAAGATGAGCTTGTCCCAGAAGCTGTCGCGTCTGATGATACCCCTTTTCACTTCACTGAGTTTATAGGAAATGGCCAAGTTCAACAAGAACTTCTTCAAGGGTGTCCTGGCTTCATTTTGCACCTGCAGGGAGATAGCTCCTCTTAGCTGGAAACCTATTGTAGATAGGATGGTGCCTCCTAGCTTCGTAAGGAAGTGGCTCTCATTCATGAACTGATTTGCTGAATAATCGCGAGCCCACACTTAGAAAGCAGTCAACTTAATACATACACGCAGAGCTCCAGCTCCTCCAGATTCCTTGTCCTTAGCAAACATCTTTGACAACTGAGAGAAGCATGTCCTCAAAAAATAGTCAGCATTGGGAGAGGGAAGGGAAAGAGCTCAGTGGCAGAGGCAGGCCTAGCATGCACGAGGTCCTGGGTTCAGTCTCCAGGACCTCCGTTAAAAAAAAAAAAGGTAGCATCTATCTACAGAGTCACATAGGGGTACTAATTGAACGGCTCATTGAATACCATGTATCATGTGTGTGTGTGCATGTCCTATCTAATATTACAAAGAAAACATCTCCTTGACTATTTTTGAAGATCGCTAGGGCACCCATTTATTGTTTTCAAGATTGATAAATAAAGGCGAAAAAATCAAATATCTGTCATGCCTTTATGGAAGAATCTCAGCTAATGCAGGCAAGAAAAATGACTGAATTAGAAAAACCACCAACCCCAAGGAAAAGAGTGATCTCTTTAGTAACAGCTATAACCATTCCATGGCAGTGGGATTCTGGCCTGACCCCTTAATAGATGTGACTCTGGCCAAGTTATTTAACCTCCAAGGTTCAGTCTCCTCATCTGCCAGTTATAGATAATCAGCGTAGGCATGACTTCCTGTGCTTTTACAGGGAATAAATGACGGAATGCACATGACATGTTTACCGTTGGGCCTGGCCCCTCAGCAAGAAGCACACTAACCAGTAGGTGTAATGAGATCAGAGTAACAACTTCCCAGCAAGTCAGCTGAATTTTGAGGGGGTCCCCAGGTCTCTGAACTGAGCCCTTTCTCCAGATCAGTTCTAGGTAATCTCATCCAGGGGAAAGAGGGGTTCATTGGTTATGGTTTTCACGGCTGCAATTGTGTATACGGCTGTAACCAGATGCTCGTAGCGGGTTGGGGGTGGAAACAGAGCACGTTTTTTAGCAACAGAGTCCCTGAGAGCCTCAGTCAGGCCTAAGCCACAGGCAATTCCTTCATCTCGGGGCCGGCCCAGCAGAAGCAAGGCTAGTACCTTGTCGTAGACCCTGTTAAGGAGTCGCGGCACCGCGGGAAACAACGTGGGCCTCAGAGTCTTCATGTCATCAGGCAGCAACCTAATATCTCCTTGGAAGAATCCAACTTTGGCTCCAGAAGAGAACACAACAGCCTACAAGCAAAACCAAAGAACAGTGCTCAGAGCCCAAGGACCACTTCAGGTGGGGTCTGTTTTGGACAGAACTGAGGAACTAATTCAACATCCATGGGCACTTTTCTATGTACAGAGCCCCCTACCCCTAACATTTCAGGTGTCCAGAACTCTGAGACCCTACCCAATAGACGGGGTGGAAACTCACTTCTGCCGAGGTATCAGGACAGGTAAGACAGACTGTAAGGCTGCAGGTGCACCTTTACTCCACCCACAGCTCTGGGTGAGTGACCAAGGCATCATCCTTTGTAAGAGACCATTTGTTACATAGCACTTAGAAAAAACACTGCCAATTAAACTAGAACACACCTACAAGTAAGACCATCTCAATTTCAGAAATGGTAAAATGTGAAAAAATAGACTCTTACATAGAAGCACTATTTACAATAGCCAAGACATGGAAACAACCTAAATGTCCATCGACAGATGACCGGATAAAGAAGTTGTGGTATATTTATACAACAGAATACTACTCAGCCATAAATAAGAATTTAAAAATGCCATTTGTAGCAACATGAATGGACCTGGAGATTGTCATTCTAAGTGAAGTAAGCCAGAAAAAGAAAGAAAAATACCACATGATATCACTTATATGTGCAATCTTAAAAACGGACACAAATGAACTTATTTACAAAATAGAAACAGACTCACAGACCTAGGAAAAAAACTTATGGTTACCAGAAGTGAAAGAGGGTAGGGAGGGATAAAGTGGGAGTTTGGGACTTGCAGATATTAACTACTATGTATAAAATAGATAAACAACAAGTTTCTTCTGCATAGCACAGGAAACTATATTTAGTATCTTGTAGTATCCTATAATGAAAAAGAATATGAAAAGGAATATATGTATGTATATGTATGACTGACACATTGTGCTGTGTACCAGAAACTGACACAACATTGTAAACTGACTGTATTTCAATTTAAAAAATAGACTTCTTAGATTTGATATTTTATTAATCAGATATCAACACGTTAGCCCAAGGAACTGAATCTTCCATTTTGGCACTTCATGCAACAACAGACAGGCTGGTTGAAAAGCATGCAAGTGGGGAGCAGAGAAAGGGTTTTTCCATCCACACTTTTACCCGTGCTTTTACCTTCTGTTCTCAAATCAGCCTCATAATAGCCTGAAAAGCCTGCTGCCCACTCACAGAAGGCCAGCTCTCTCCCCGGGAGCAAACAATCCCGGGGAGCTCCACCTTCCACACTCCACACACCTCACCCAGATCAAATGCTCCTTCTCTGCCCCTCTGTGGGGAACTTCCTCTTCTCCAACCCTAGAGCTTTTCAAAAAATTCTAACCTAAACCAAAGGAAAAAGAAGAAACAGTGCCTAAAATCCCAGCTCAGAATTAAGGGTAGATCGTAAGCTCCGGGCTAGGACCTCCCTGGACTCACAGGCAGCCTGTGTGGAGGCAGGAGCAAGTGCTCACCCCTATCGGACACACAGACCCCACAGAGGAAGGCCCTGCGGCAGCTCAGGGGTGATGCCAGGATGAGGACTCAGCTGGGCCAGCTCCCTGCCCATGCCCTTCACGTGAGAGAAAGGACTGTAAATCCTGTAAAGCTGCCTTTTGCAGTGAACATGGGATGGGCAAGTCAGGACCCTCTTTTCACATACCTGCTGGGAATACAGAATCCTTACCTGTACAACCCTCTCAAACATATGAGCCAAGGGGAGGTAGGATATGGCCACATCCTCAGGGGTGGGCTCGAAAGAATACTAGAGATCAGGGAATGGGAGGAAGACAACATTCGATTAATGCCAACTTTCTTTTCCAAAGAAGATTTAAGCACTACTTCTTTCTAGGACCGCCACATACAGTTGCACAAGTGTGCACTGCGCAAATCTAAGAGATGCCCTAACTGCACTGGGTGGAGAGACCGGCAGTGATTCTTAAGAGTAAAACTTGGAAATGCACAGTCCTCCAGAAAAAGATGCACCAGTCTTTGTCAACCCTCGGGCTTTAAACCTGTCATTTTCCCTCTCTGCCTCCTCTAACCTGAAGATTAAAATCTTATGACGGATTCACATTTTAACGAGGGTGTCTTTTTCAGTTGATCACTGACCTCCATAAATCTGAGAAAAGCAGCAACATTTGAAACAACATTTTCATGGGTTATCATGGCTCCTTTGGGGTCACCTGTAGGAAACAAAAGGTGGAAAGATCCGTTATATAGTTAACAGGTTGTCTTTGTCATTGAAGTGAGAGGCTACATTCAACTGGTTCTGTTCCAGGGAACCAAGAGCTTCTCCTGTCGTTTTGTCTTTTTATGAATGATGTATGACTCTGCTTATGAATGATTGATGCCCCCAGAGATTCTACTGCTGAGAGCATCATCAGCCCTCTACTACCACCCAGTGCACAGCCACAATCTCAGATAGCAACACAGTGCAAAAGAAAGATCTAAGTAACCCACCTTGTGCTTTTTTTTTTCTATGTCTAAGACTTCAGACCTAAAAATATGACCTAGCTATCACCTTATAAACTGGGCACAGTGGAACGGAAATAACTACAGGTCATCCAGGGTCACATTACAATTTATTAAGAGATCTAATAGATAGGGAGCGGGGCGGGGCAAGGTGGGGCAGGGCACCCAGCATCTGTGGAGAGTATCACTGGGTTACCTTGACTGGGTGAAACCGTTCCAGTGGTGTCAAAGTGAGAGAATGGTGGGTTGGGGGAAAAAAGTTGACTTGGTGATGCCATCTTTAAGACCCCCGAAATCCATAGCATGTAAACACCTCCCAGTGTGTTCAGTGAAGTTCATTTGCTTGTGGTTAGGTCTCTCTGTGCGGGCAACCATACTCAAAAGTCTTGGGTTGTAAGTCCCCGAGGACAGGGCTCATGGTAGGGTCTATTTACCAGCCCACCAGGAAGGGGTCAGTGACTCAAGCCACGTTTTTGGCTGACCAGGGCCCCCTGGGACAGCTTCCTGGGCACTGACCTGTGGTCCCACTGGTGAAGCAGATGATGCTCAGGTCCTCTGGGGCAGGAGGCTGGAGACAGAAGCACAAGGGCTTAGTCTACCGTGAGCTTTGAAAGTTGAATATGGCAAGACTCAAATTTGAGCAGAAGAAAACTTACCACCGGTTTTCTGAAGTTCTCTTTGCCTAGATTCTACATGAACAGAAAACCATGAAAGAAAGGCATTAGTTGAGATGGACAGACTTGGGACAAACGCAGCCCTCCTTTCCCCTTTCCATGAGAACACTTCTGTAGGAATACAACCCCATTTCCAACCTGGATCAGGCCCAGAAGCCAACATTCAGGCACCATGGAAACCTCAGGGAAGAGCATAAATTTTCCTTAGAATACCAACTCAAGAGGGCAGGTCCCCAATGTCCAAACTTCCCATCAGACTCCCAGGGTTCAGTCATTTGGGGCCATTGCTAAATCTTTTTGAATAATATGAATCTTTGACATTTCAAGACTTACTACCTACCAGTCACTGTCCTGAGGACTATAGATGCTCTCTCGTTTAACTCTTTACAAGTCCTCTGTGAAGGAGGGACAGTTTTACCCTCATTATACAAAGAGGGAAAGGGAGCTGTAATTTGCCCAAGGCCATCTCACTAAGGGATGTGGAGCTGGAATATGAACCTAGAAAGCCTGGCTCCAGGACCACATCCTTGACCACCACTGACCTCTGTATTTATAAATTCTCAACTTGGATGCTGGCCATCGGTCTTTCTCACCCACTAACATGGTTTCTGAGTTGTCTGGGGGAAATTATTCTCAAAGCATCACAGCATGAGTCCAATTTACTCCTCTAGGGCCACCTCTGGAGAACAGCAGTCTGCTCCCTTGTGTAGAAGTCCTGCAAGTTGCCTGTGGCGTCACACGAGACCTTGAACTCTAAGCTGAGTTTCAGATCCTTACCTCGGCATCAAACAGGGATAAGATCTCAACTCCACACTTCTCCCCTCTCTGCTTCAGGTCGTCCTCAAAGGGATCCATGAGGATGATCAGTTTCAGGCCTGGGGTGAGGCCCTTCTCCACGTTCTCAATCAGAACTGATGCCTTCTGGGGCGTATCACAGATCACCGTGGCGATATCAGCTGAAAACAGAAGCAGAGCAGAGGTCACCCTCCTGCTCTGCCATGTACCTGAAGGTCTTGCAAGGAGGAAGAGGTTTTTGAAAGTTTCAAAGCTACTGGGTCCCTAAAGAAGATTATGTCTGCAAATCAGATTTAAAATGTATAAAATCTGAGACATTCCATTGATAATAAATAAGCTTAATTGAAACAGAAATACATAGTTTTCTTGCAAGCTGCCAACAGTTTATAGTTTCTAGCAGAGCCACAAAATTCCTCCTGCTTAGAAACACAGACAACGTGTATAAATCACTTAGATGTGGTCCTGTCAATGTGTTTTATTTTGGGGCGGGGTGAGTGGGGATAAGAAGGGAAAGGAGGGGCAAGGGGGATTTTAGCAGATAAGCATTTTATGATTTTTAGGATTTTTAACGTAAGCATTTGCTTTGATACTTAGTTACATAAACAGAAAACTTCTGATTATGTCTATAGTTCAAATGGGTCTACTCACTGAAGCTATCAGTTCTGTGACAGAAAGTAACATCTGGTATGTGTGTTACTTGCCCATCGAGCCTGAACTGTTTTCTCTTACAATGGTAATTTTCCCTACAGACTCGCAATGGACTTTGGTACCTGATGGTTAACTGTATTGACTTAGAGTTGTAAGAACAGGAAATTTAGCCAGCAGTTTCCCAGTGACATAGTCAATTAAGTGATTTATTCACTAACTCTATGGCCTTTCATCCAATATGGCCAGTGAAAATAGTCTTATCTTTAAACCGTATTGTCATGCTACACCACCTTGAAGCATTTCATTGAAACCTCAATCTGAGTCTCTCCCTGCCTCGTGGGTTTTTTGTAACTTCCCTCTACATTATATCCTAGGTACCACGGGACAAGAAAGACTTGAGCGTTTTTCTGGTGACAGCATTCTAAGTCTGCTAACAAAAGCAGATCTTGAGGAATTACTCAGCATCGAGCAAGAATCAAGTTAAAATGTAAGAGCAAAGTTTTACCCTTGTTGACAATGTGTATGACGGCTTCTGCTCCCAAGGTGTCATACAAGGGGACAACCACCATGGAGTACGTGTAACAAGCGAACTCGGAGATGACCCACTGTATGGAGAGAAGTTCAAGTAAGGACTAGAGCAAACTCTGAAGAGGAAAAGTATTAATCCCATCATTTAGTCAACAAAGGCTTATTTTGTGCTGTGTGTTTAAAAAAAAAAAATCACTGTAGTGCCCAAGGGACTGCCACTGCTGATACTATAAAATATAATTAAATAAAGGAGATAAGATAGGCAGAGAGAACTATAAAACAGAGGCAGAGGGTGATGAGTTGTATCAGTAAGAGTTATGGAGAGCGGCAGGGAGGCTGAAGGAGGCAGGGTCACTTTCGGGGTGGGGGGTAAGGCTCTCTGGGACCACTTTGGGAAAAGTGATGGAAATTGGGCAGGGCTTTGAAGGACTGGTAGGATTTCGTTATGGAGATGGAGACAGAGAAGGCATTCAAGGAAGAAGTGAATGAACAAGGTAGGACTGCATGACATCACTATGTCCACATCAGCAAGCATGAAGAGTGACAGGAAAAGAACTGGAAAGGTGGGTCAGGATCTGCTACCGGTGGATCTTAAATGTCAGTCTAGGGGTTTTGAACTGCATTCTCCCCTCCCCCCACAATTCATGTTGAAGCCCTACCCCAATGTGATTGTTTTTGTAGACAGTGCCTTTAAGGCGACATTAAGGTTAATTACCATAAGGGTGTTTGACTAATTGTAAGTCAGAAGGGCAGGGCCCTGATATAAGTGTTGTCCCTATAAGAAGAGGAAGAGACTCTGGGGATGACAGACAAAAGGTCTTGTGAGGACACAGCAAGAAGGTGGCTGTCTGCAAGCCAAGAAGAGAGGCCCCAGGAGAAACCAAACCTGTTGACACCTTGGCCTTGAACTTCCAGCCTCCAAAATTGTGAGAAAACACTTTTGTTTAAGCCACCAGTCTGTGGTATTAATAATACACTAGGTTTGGTGTTGAGTTCCTGAACTAGAGTCAAGGAAATCTCTTCTTACTGAGGGTGGGTGTAACAAAGAGGGAGTACGCAGATTCACCGAAAAGTGCAGCCAGTGCCCCCTCAGATTTTCGGTGAAGCAACTGGCTCGAGTGAACATATGTCACTCCACTATCCTGAAGCGTACAAAGACCTTCTCTGAGGATTCTGGGCCTAATGACTTAACTTGAACTTGGAGATGATAAACTTAATTCCAAGCACCTTAGTGTCTAAAATCTGCTTTCAATTCACTGGGGAAGATGGCTATGGCTGGTCTCAGGAGCAACGGAGGCCTTGGTTACTAGTTCAGGTACAACATGCAAGTTTCAATTCTTTTTTCTTTTTTTTTAAGTTAAAAAGAGTTACATTGCCTTCCTTTTTTTCTCTGCTTTCATTGAAGTATAGTCAGTTTACAATGTTGTGAAACTTAAATAACTGTGCCTTTATTTTTTGTGGGGGAGTAGTTAGGTTTATTTATTTTTTTAATGGAGGTACTGGGGATTAAACCCAGGACCTCTCGCATGCTAAGCACACACTCTACCACTGAGCTATACGGCTCCCCCCAACAAGTTTTAACTCTAATACAAATATATCCCTTTCCACATCATCCTCAAGGTCTCACTCACCAGTCCCTCATAGCTTCCTTACTTTCCTCATACGATAGGCCGGCTTAAATGACACACAACGGGAGACACGTAAGAGAAGTCCAGTCACCTAGCACGTAGCACTAGACATTCAACCAGGCATTAAAGAGGTCCTGAGCCATAACTCTCTCAAGGAGCAATATTTAAAGACTCTAAGGTCTTTAAATAGCTTTGATAAGTCATCAGCAAGCACCAGAGAGCTGGATTTGGGGTAGGGCATCAGATCTTTAGACTTAGCCCTGGCTCATTTCCTTGAGTTAATTTCAGTATGGTTACCTCTGGCCTATTCTGAGCAAAGATGCCAATAAACTGGTCTGGAGATGGCTTGTATCCTTTATGCAAGAGACAGGAGCCCAGGTACTCTGCTCGATCAGACACCTACGCAAGAGAGAGGAAGAGAGAGGAAAAAAAGAAGCAGTCAAGACCCCCAAACAGACCAAATTAGCTCAGGATACCACGTTAACAAAAGACTCTCTCCAAAATCATGGGTCTGACTTACCTGTTTGTAGGACAGCCATCTGTAGGGCTGGTTTGGTTTTCTATATCCCAAGCAAGGCCCATTGTCTAGAAACATAACATTAAAAGAAAATCAGCTCCAGTCACAATGTTTTTGGACTAGAGAAGGTAAGAGACGGTTGACAAGACACAAAGGATAAATCCAGTGAGAATGTGAGCTTCTCTCATGTGCCAAGGAAATTCAAAGACAGTAAGTACTCAGTTCTCAAAGGCAGAGCCTTGTAAACTGCACTTGAAACATTTAGGAAATTCTACAAAACAGGGGTGGTTCCATGGTGGAATGTGTCACCTCCACGGTAACAAGCCTTTGGAGAAACGCACACATGTGGACTAGCCCACGTGATATGAACAAGCAAAAGTCCAGTGAACACAAACAGCCTGTACTGGATAATCTTGGATCAAACTTCCCTACAATAAAAGACACATACGCTCAGAAAAATTTAAGAAAAAAATCAAAACACAAGTCATCAATAATCTCATCACATAAATACCATTATTAGCACTGATATTTCTTTTCACACTCCTTTTGCATAGCTTTGCAGGATTATGTTCATTTCACAGATATATTTTGGTCTCCAGCTTCCATCCCCTGTTTGATATAAACACTCCCTTGTTATTATTTCTTCTCTGCGGAGATTTTAATGGCCTCCTTATGGCCAATCAATGAAGGGCTTGACTGTAGCTGAATTTATCTCATCGTTGGCATTTAAGATTGCTTCCAAGATTGACATCTTAAATAATGCTATGACACATACTTTCAGGTTGACCATTTCAAACTTAGAACATTTCCTTAGAATAGAATATTTATTTCATCTAGAATGAAATGACTGGGTTGGGGAGGGCGGCAGGGGCTGGTTGGTCAGAACAGGTCAGGTTTTTGATACCTAGCGCCACACTGCTTGGTGGGGCAGTTGTGACAAATTGGCTTTTCTCCCAGTAGCAATCTATCAGGTCCTAGGCACTAAAGCAGTCCCTTTTTAAACATGTCTTCTGTTTTAAAAGCTACTGCTTTAGTCTATCAGCTATTAAAGTGGGACCTTTCCCCTTGTGTGTTCAGTTTTATTTACTCCCGTGAATCATCCAGTAACGTACTTTGCCCGTTCCTATGAAAGTGTCTTCTGAGACACTGAGACTCAAAGACCTACAAGAACACACACACATGAGCACACAGCACAGGTGCACACGGGTACACACACGTACATTTGCCTTCAATACTTTCACAGTGGTGTCTTACAGTTGACCGTAGAATTAAACTTCTGAACACCTAAGCTACTCAGCCTTATTTAGAATCAAAATGAGTCTGGGAATATCCACGTGCCAGAGTGAGAAGTAATCTCACCCACAGAAGCCACAGAAGTTATGGTATTAAGATAAGAAACAACCTTAACTGACTGCGAAGCCCCCACATCAAAGCCAGAATGAGGCTGAGTTATAAATAGAAAAGCCAAAGGGAAGGAAATTTTACACAGCGGATCTAGCCAAATTGCTGAGAGGAATTCAGGTCTGGCCGAAAGGAAGCATTCCATGAGAGGGTTACTAGGAATCCAGAGGCAAATAAGTGAACTTCCAGACTAAGGGACAGAGGAAAAAGGAAAGAAAGCAGGAAAGAGCTAGCCATTCTGATTAAAGGGATGTTTTTCAAAAAAAAAAAAAAAAAGAATGAGGAGGCTGTCCACAGGAAACATTAGTACTTTTTCTTTCTGCTGAAATAGCTCCATGAAAGCTCAAGAAGTCAAGTCTCAGGCTGAGACGTTCCCTGAAGCCAGGCAAGCTCTGTGGTCAGTGCCCCCAGCCACTGCTCCAGCCCAGAGCGCGTGCTGCTGGTGCTCTACCAATGGGATTGTTCGCAGTGACATTAATCACCGATGATGGTGACCATTTATGGAAGGCTTACTCTGTGCTAGGCACATTGACAGTAGTTACTGGGAAGACCCAATGAGTTAGCATCATGGTACTGAGAATCATGAAAGGCTGTGATGACCCCAGATTTAGTAAATGGCAGAGCTGATGAAGGTGGCAAAAACCCTATACCACATGCCCTTATCACTTCCCTGTTGATGTACATACTAGCAGAGGACCATGGCCAAGGAAGAGTCAAATAACTGGCCCAAAGGTGAACCACTGGAGTCTCATTAAACTCTGTGCCCTAATCAGCTTCCGTCTGATTAGCTGAAGTCCTGACCAGGCAACAGGCTAGCCTTTGATAAACTTATTCAACTTAGATCTCCTTCTGTATTAAGACGTGGCCGCCCACGAAGCGCCCACCCATGAACAACTGCTTGCAAAACTGGGGCCGTAAGCTGGGCTGAAACTCTGGCATGCAGAACCCCCGGAAAGCTTTGCTAAAACTCCATGTTCTGAGGTCAAACTATCCAGAATTCTGACTCAGTGAAACAAGGATCTATGATTAAACATGATCCACAGGTGATTCTCAACATAGACCATTTAGTGGGTAGGGGTTCAAGCTATAGTTTAGGGCTGAGGTAGTCAATCCTAGTTGTAAACAGAGGGGTCATTCTTCTACGGAAATAGCCAGGCTAGATTTCTCATGCCTGCTTACCCGAGAAGCCATTTTACTTTTATCTGTGCAGTTTTAGTTTAGTATTGAAAAGCCAATTTCTAAATGAAGTAGTGTCCTGTGTACTGCATATCACATGCTAAATGACTTGTTTCTAGTTATAATAGCAACACACACTGAAAGAAGAAAAGTTTATAAAGTGGGAAATCCCAAATAAAAATCTAGCACCTTAGCTGTGTACTACCTTAAGTTGCCAAATAAGTAAGGAAACTAATGATTGGTTTGGTTGTGGTTTGTTATTTGCCTGGAAGTCTAAGTAAGTGCTGACCTGGAACCAGAAATCCTGAGCGCAGTCCTCCCTGGAAACTTCAGACAGCTTTCTTTAAAACAAACCTTTTGTTGCCTGGGGAGCAACTACTTTTATAAAACACTTAGAGCTGACCTCAAACAGAACAATCCACTCGGACAGACGGACTTAGATTTCAGTGTCAGCTTCGACATTTTCTAGTTCTGTTACCTTCTGGAATGTTCCTGAACCTGTCTCTGTTTCCTCACTTTTAAAAATGGGGGTGATAACAACTAATCCCTAAGGGGTAGGGAAGATTAAGTAGACGATATATGTGTGGTATGATAGCCTGGTTAGTGATCGACAGGAGCTGGCGATTAAACACTGCCATGGTCGCAGTTAAAAGGCAGAAGGGGAGGGAGGGACAAGAAGTCACATAGGTAAACCTCTGCCTGGACAGGGTGTCACCCAAAAGATAAAAGTTATGGGGGGAGGGGTATAGCTCAGTGGTAGAGTGTGTGCTTAGCATGCATGAGGTCCTGGGTTCAATCCCCAGTACCTCCATCACAAAAAAATAGTTATAGGAGAGCTAAGTCCATCGATTTTAAAACAAAAATAGTGTACCTAACATTGTGTTCAGTGCTACAAGATAACAGTACCGAGGCTTGCTATGTTCCAGGTGAGCATACCGAAGGTCATGTGGTGAAGTTTCTAATAAAGACTGAAAGATAATTGCCGTCTATGATGCTAAGAGCAGTGGCAGGGCTAGTAGTGTGGGGCTGGGGGCAAGGGCAAGTGAGAAGCCAGGAGGCCCAAATGCTAATTCTGGCTCAGATTCTGTAAGGCAGGAAACTGCGTTTATGTAAAGCATGCTCCTAAACAAATACAACGTATTAATGAATTAATCACAGTATTTTCCTACTGTTGACTCTTTAACAACAGCTTGGCCGAGAATTTCTCCTTGTGTTAAGTGTGAGGAAAGATTCAGGGAGGCAAAGTGGTTTGTACAAAGTCACACAGCTGGAAAGAGAAGGACTGCGCTTCAAAGGCACGTCTACCCAGATTCCAGCACTCATCCTGATACTGGGCTCTCGTCCCCTCTGCTCTGTCTGTTGTGATTCTTCTCCGACCACCACATTCACACAGCTGGGGTTTTAGAAGTGAGACACGGAAGGGGAGGTATGGAACAAGACCCCGCCCTGGGCTTACAGGCAAGGTCAGACTGCCAGGCTTACCAGACACAGCAAGTCCTCTCTGGAAAAGTTCATACATTGTCTTGGCATCCGAGTAGTAGTAACGTATTAGGTCATTGTTTTTCTGGCAAGGACCTCTCCGTGCTCCTCCCTATGACACAAGATCAAGTTTAGGCAAGCCTGAGTCTTCCCCCACCCTTTCTAAATCCTTATGGATTGAATTGCAGCGACCAGAAATGGTGATGACCGTTGAGGTCACAGGGATGACCTCTTTAGTATTCAATCAGTTCTTTAAAATCTCAAATTTGTAGAATCTTCACATCAGAGAAACCCAGAGATTATCAGTTACATTTCTGGCAATCTCCTCCCAATTCCCTAGCTTCCCCCACAACCCCATACACATACAGAGGAGAGATAATATTATAACTAAATCCTTTTTTAAAAATCACATCAATTTTCAACATCTATCACATGCATACTATGTTCCAGGCACTGTGCAAAACTCTAGATGCCAAGTGAGTTAAGACAAAATCCCTATCCATGAGCACCTTGTAGATGAGAGATTTTGGAGCTGGGGTGGGGAAAGAAGGGAAAAACATGCAAATATAATACAGTGACGAAATGTTGCAATAAAAAAAAGTGTTTGGGGAGCTGAATGGAGCAATCAATTCTGTATCAAGTAGAAAGGCCATAGGGAAGAAATAATATCTCAATAGAGACTTTGAAGACAAGTAAGCACTTATCAAAAAAGGAAGCAGTCTGGTAGAGAGGAGGGAAAGGAAAACAATTCAGAGCGAAGGGACAGCCTGAATTAAGGCACAGAGAAAGCAACAAGGATTTACCGTACAGCACAGAGAATTATACCCAATATCTTATAATAGCCCAGAATGGACTACATAAAAGAAGTGGATCACTATGCTGTACACCAGAAACTAATGCAGTACTGTAAATCAACTGCACTTCAATTAAAAAAAATACAAGGCACAGAAGCAAGAAAACACATTGCAGAGTCTGGTGGGCAGTTTAAGAACAGGGTATCTGAGAAAGAGGGAGTCGCCGAGGATACGTCTAGAAATGTCAGCTGGAACTACAGGACCAGGCTCTGACGCAGATCCTGGGGCAACCAGAGGAGCTGCAGGCACGGTCCCACCCTCATGAGAGTTAGTTTAGAGGGAAGAGGCATCAATTAAACAAGCATTCAAAAATGTACATTACTACCGAGATAAGGGCTATAAAAGTACAAGGTCACACACGAGGCTGTAACAAGAGATGTGACCTCATCTACAGCATCAGACAGGATTTCCATGAGCTGTCGCATTACAAGTCAAGGTGTCAAAAATAAAATTCTTTTTTGTAGGAAAGGAAGACGGGGTCTTGCTGCCTGTTTACACAGACCGAGGAAGCAGGAAGAATGAAAGATGATTTGACTCAACTTTAGGCAACTGGGTAAGGAGAGAGGCATTTACCTGAGATAGAGCAGGAGGGGAAACATGGAAGGGTGTGTGTGTGTGTGCATGCGTGTAAGGGAGAAGATGCACAATGAAAAGGTGTGTTGAGCCTGAGGTACTTGAGTGTCGCTGAGATGAACCGGAACTCGGGGAGAGGTGAGGACTAGAAAGTCAGATTTGGGACTCAGCGCCTTTTAGGTGCACTTTCACGTCATGGGAGAGGGGGCGCCTTCTCAGCTGTGAGACTATGAAAGCAGGGATTGGCAGACCATAATCTGGGGCCATATATGGCTTGTCACTTACTTTCATTTAAAAAAAAAGCTGTAAGGGAACACAGCCATATGCATTCATTTACATAGTTTCTGGTGCTTTCCCACTGTGACAGCAGAGTGGAGTAGTTGCAACAGAACCCACGTGGTCTGCAAAGCTTAAACTCTTCACTGTCTGGCCTTTACAGAACATGTCTGTCAACCCGTACGTTAGAGGAATCAAGAGATGGTGAGATTGAAACCGTAGGATGAGGAGAGGAAAGGACCTAAGTGACGAAGACAGACTGTCTTGGAATTAGGAAGAAATCTCATTGATGGATATTAAAGGCAAAAGGAGAAGTTTCAAGGAAGATGGTGTGTCAAATCCATTGAGAGGAAGGCTGAAGGGGAAATCCTTAAATTTAGAAGTGAGATTATGAGTGACTCAGAGAAGTTCAGGGAGACGGTAGGCGTAAAGGTCAGACCTCAGCGGGTCGGAAGTCAGAAGGGGAAATCAACAAGCAGACCACTCTGAAAGACTGGGTGTGAAAGGGACGACTGAAGGAGAGGTGGCCTGAAGCAGCAGGGTCCACAGGACGTGAAGATGCTGATGAACATCTTCCAGATAAAAGGGAAGGTGGTGGAGGGTGGAGGTAACTTGGAGTGAGATTCCAGAGCAGAGGAACGAAATTTGTAAAAAGATCAGAGCGGGGTTAGCTTTACAAAGGAACAGTAACTTTTTTTTTTCTCTGAGAAGGACTGAAGATGCAAAATGATGGGAGAACATTCTTGGAGCTTTCCCTTGGCTCAGGGATATAGGGAGCTGTGTGATTGCCGAAAAGTCAGGGAAATTGAGGGGAGAAGCCCAGTTCAAGGTCTGTCAGTTTTAAGGGTAAGTGTTAACTCAAAGCTGGAATTTAATGCAATCACTTCTTTACTGTTCTCAGACACTGACCACCCAATCAGTGTTCTCTTGTCCCCAGAGTACTGACTCTATCATTCTAGATATGGGTCAGCAAACTTTTTCTGTAAAGGGCTAGATCGTAAATACTTCAGGCTTTGTGGAATACATATGATCTGTCCCTCTTTTAAAAATTTTTTTTTACATATCCCTTTAAAACTGTAAAAAACATTCTT
Source organism: Camelus dromedarius (assembly GCF_036321535.1). NCBI lineage: Eukaryota > Metazoa > Chordata > Mammalia > Artiodactyla > Camelidae > Camelus > Camelus dromedarius. The sequence continues at coordinate 67,342,419 of NC_087443.1, read as the reverse complement.
GGCTTGCTACTCATACAAAAAAAGATGGATTTTGCCTGTGGGCTGTAGTCTGCCAACCCCAGATCTGGATTACTGGCATCATAAAACCTAACAACGGTTTCAACTTTATTACAAAGGAAAACGTGCCATTACAAGAAGTTTAAACTTGTAAATTTTCTGGGTTTTGCTAACCCAAAAAAGCTTACTTTCCCACCACACTACACCCAGTTAATCTAAGGTCTTGAATGACAGCGTGTGTTCTTCAATCAAAGCTGACACACTGAAAGGCTGATTAGTTAAGTTACCTCGATTCCCACCGACTGGTTGTTCAGATCCACAAGCGGCAAGACTGGCTGAGGTCTGTTGATTAGCCACAGGAAGATGGCAGCTCCAAAGGTCAGGATGCAGAGCAGTGCCGGGGTTGGAAGTGGGGAAAACAAGAAGTTAAAAATAAAAAGCATCTTTGTGAATGGCAGCAGCAGTAAATTCAGACCTTAAAAAAAGAAAAAAAAAAAGAAGGAAAGAAAAAGTTAAGAGGAAATGGCCATATTTTTTTTCTCAGTAACTCTATGTTTACAGAACACACACACACACACACACAGCCTCTAACCCTCCAAACAGCCAGGGTTGAACCTCTCTAGCAGCCAAACTCCCCCCACTGTTTACCTTAGCAATATCGAAAATAGTAGAATGCATTCTCCACCTCTGCTGCTTGAATGTCCTCCCACAAGGCGGAAAGGATCAAAGGAAACATGTTAATCATTTCCCAGGTAATTTTGAGAAACGACTACCCTTTCATTTTTGGCTCACGAAGCCTAGAAGAAGCCCTCTGGACCCGACACAGGCGGGTAGTCAGAGGAGGATGCTCCAGAGAGCTCCCCCTGCCCTGGAGGACCAAGGGCCATGAAGGACCCTTACAGCTGGATTTCCATAGTGTAAACCGGAGGGGGGAACCTCTCGAGAGGTGACACCACAGATCTTAGAAATCAAGCATTCTGTGTGAAGGACACTTTCTGCTGACCAGCTATGCCTTGCTTATTGCTTATTGCCTTCTTTTCTGAGCCATCAGGAGGGTCTCAGAGATCAGCAGCATCACAACTTGCTATGGTCCAACGTCCTCTCCTCCAGAGACATGGAGGAACCATTCTTATTGGAGGCAACCTTTGCCAGGTGTACAGCAACAATGCTGGAGAATGGGCCCAGCACACGGTAGCAGGTGAGCACTGAAGATTTAGGCCAGGAAGAGATCGCAAGGAACCAAAAGAAACAAGGTCCTCCCCCGGCCCCCCCCCTTAGCTTTTCTTGTAGTTTCCAGCCAAGCTGAGCTTCAAACTACTCTAAGAGGAGGGACGAACATTTGGGCAGGTCCTAGGAACTTACTCTCGCTGAAGCCATCTCTCCCAGCTCTGCCCTCACAACTTTCAGATTTGATTAGGGCAGTAACAGCAGCACACACATGGGTGTTTACGTGGATTATCTAATTTAACTCAACCAATGTCCCGCAGTAGCGTTTTACAGACAAGAAAATAGAAACTCCCAGAAATAAAGTGACTTGTCCAAGGTTGGTCACCATCTCCCACTGCTGCTTCCCTATTAAAATCTACAAAGCCACAGCTCATTTTTACCTTATAGAATCGAGCCACAGAGTTTAAGGAGCCTGAATTTGTCTGGCCCCTTACAGGTGACAGCAAAGGAAGTTCAGAATTTGTATTCTGTAAAGTTTACTGCAGGGCTCCATAGAACAATATCACAGAGATAAAGCCAAACACTCCCACTGATTCAAAATCAGGAGAGCCAGGTGAGTCCAATGAAAGGTTTTATCAGATCAAGACCGCAGTTACCCTTAGAGCTTTGGGGCAGCTGACACTCGCTAGCACCTGGAGCTTTCTCCATTAAGGGAAACAGTTCATTCCACTCTAATAAAGGCCATAAGGCCTAGAAATTTTCCATGGGAGCAGGAGTAGTCACAGGAAATCCTGAGTCACTTGAATCATTTTTCTGCCCCTCTGATGGTTTATTACCTGAATTTGGTCCCTTCCCATTTTATGGAAGAAAACAACTTCCGGAGACTGGGATGACTGTCCCCAGCTCCTTGGTTTCTTCCACATTGTGTTGAAGGGAAGATAAAAACAAAAGCCCGGCCCCACAGGTGCTAGGTTACCTAACAATGAGCGCTATTGTGACCACCTGCCAAGATTCTGAGAGCTGAGCTTTTTGGAATCCGGCCTTACCTGGACTGGCAGGAGAAGTGGCAGTTCAGGAGGCAAAACATGCTCAAAAGCCAGCCAGGCATGACGCCGTTCTAAGGCCAGCCACCCAACCCAGACTGAGAAGCGGGCCGCCCGGGGAAACTTGCAAAATTGACAGAATGTGTAGGAGGGCCAGACGGAGGAGAAACTGGCTTTGTGCTGTTCCGTCTCTGCCCGCCACCAATGAGATACTGCCAGGGGTCTGGTAGCATCCTAGGATCCAGGATGCTTCTCTCTGCCCTCACCCCACCTTCAAATAAGAGATTCTTACCTGCAGCCCCTTCTCAGCTGGGAGAACAAATTGTGGCACTGAGAACTTTTGCCCTGTCCTTACACGTGGCAGATTTTATATTTTAATGGAAAACTAAATGGGAGACTTTGCAAACAATGTCTTCAGAAGAAGGTCTAAAGGTGAAATGTGTGTTGAGATGTGGCCGTGTGGGTGGGGGAGGAGGGAGGGTGAATTGCCTGGCAGGTAACACAAAGGGAAGAGAGAGAGAAAGCCCAGGACCAGCTTCTAGGTGGCACCTGCAGTCCAGCCCGGCCTATTGTTACGATGTTATGATGTTATGTGAGCCTGGGATCACCAGACGGTCAGATTTTTTTTTCTCCCTAGAAAACCTGGAACACTGGATTTTTATGAAACCTCAGTAACTATTGGTTCAAGTAATGAGAGTCTGGTATGGGATAGACAAAAACATATCTGGTTTAATCTGGACCGTGCTTGGCCAATTCTTGAGCATTCCTTTTAGACATATTCCTTCCTACTGCCCACAAATGGGATGAGCCTGTCCACTTCACCTCAAACAAGGGAGCTATTCACGAATGCCAAGGCCACGGCTTCAAGAGAATGAAAGCACCTTGCCCAAATTGACAGGGGATTTTATTTGCAGGAAACACCGAACGACATACCTATTTGTCACCTGAAATCGCTTACCCACTTTGCTGTTGCTGACCAGGTATCCAGTCCGAATAGGATATACACGGAATTTCAGAGACTTCCTCCCTGCCTCCCCATGTTTTTTTTTTTTTAATTGAGGTACCATTCACATAACATAGAATTAACCATTTTAAAACCTACAACTTAGCAACATTTAATACATTCACAGTGTTGTGCAACCACCGTCTCTGGTTATTTCCAAAACATTTTCATCACCCCAAAATGGAAACCATGTACCTATTAAGCAGTCACTCCCACTCTCTCCTCCACCTCACCCCTGGCAACCACTAATGTACTTTCTGATTCTATGTATTTACCAATTCTGAATATTTCATATCGGTAGAATCACATAATAAGTGACACTTTTGTGTCTGACTTCTTTCACTCAGCATAATGTTTTTAAGGTTTATCCATGTTCAAGCGTGGACTGGGGCTTCATTCCTTCTTCTGGCTGAATGATACTCCGTTGTACGGATAGACCACATTTTGCTGATTCATTCATCGGCTGATATTCGGGTTGTTTCTGCCTTTTGGCTATGGTTAATAGTGCTGTGAACACTTGTGTACAGACTTTGTCTGAATACTTATTTTCAATTCTTTGGGAGTAAATGCCTAGTAGTGGAATTGTTGGGTCATATGGTAATTTTACATTTAAATTTGTGAAAAGCCATCAAACTGTTTTCCACGCTGGCTGGATCATTTTACGTGCTGATGAGCAACAGAGGATTCTGATATCTTTACCTCTTTACTTCACTTGCTATTGCTTCTTTTTTTGATAACAGCCATTCTAATGGGTGTGACATGTCATCTCATTTTGGTTTTGATTTTGCATTTCCCCAATGACTAATGATGTTGAGCATCTTTTCATGTGCTTTTTGGCTATTTCTATTTCTTCTGTGACAAAATGTCTATGGAAGTTCTGTGTGGACTGGACTGGGAAGTTCTAATTATCATTCTAAACTTTAGAATCCATCAGCACTTCCAGATGTGTTCAAATAAACAAAGCCACCATCTTTTTCATCACATGTCTTGTGTCACTCAAATTCCAATTTTGGTTCATTTATTCCACAGAACCCCCTGCAAGCTGTTGGCGTGATGACATTTCCTCTTCTCTTAACATCACTCCCAGTTGGGAAAGAAGAGAGTAGGGAGGGGTGCAATTGTGGTAAAGAAAAGAGGAAAGAGAGTTCTGTCAGGTTGTTTGTGGGAGTTCCTGTCTGAGGTCATCTACAGATGGCTAAACAAGCCACAGGATGGCCCCCAGTGGAAAGCTGCCTCCACTTTCTGATATGGTAATAGTGCCATCCCTCAACTCCATAGCCCAGGATGCCCATCTGTCCTCAGCCCTTCCCCCAGTTCACTCCAGGGCCGCCCTCCCTCCCTCCATGGTATGGATGGCCATAGCCAACATCACTCATCTGGCTCCTAACATGTTTAATTCCCAAGCTAGCTGAACACCCTCTGCCTCCATATTTGGTTGAAAGCTTCTAGGACCAGCCTTGGTATCTAGGTTATGACCACCCCATCTTTGGCTTTGAAGATTTAGGACAGCATGTCTTCATTAAATCTCTTTTTCTTCAGATAAAGTCCCTCAATGACCCCCTTCTATTTTAGTGTTCAAGTTTTTGGTCAACTGTCTTTGTTGCTATGAATCTTTCAGAATAAACCTATAACTGATAAATAATTTTTCTTTTGAAAACCTTTCATCTAAAAGATTTTATTTTTCATACACGGATTCTGCTTTTCAACCACAAGTCCACTCCCATCTAAGCGTCTCTGTAGTTGCTCCTCTTTTTGCCTGAAACCCTGCTCCCCAGGTCTGTAACGGTTGTGTGTTGCTCATGGGTCAGATCTCAAGCCAGATATCATTTTCCTCAGAGGCTCTCTCTAATCACCCTGTTTGCTATGGCCCTTTTCACCTCAATCACCACCACGGATCTGCCTTCTCTTCTCCACGTTCACTGTCTGAAATAGTGCTGGTCCCTTATCGTCCATTGCCTCTCGGGAACTGATGTTTTAATTGGAACAGGGGTTTTTGTTTTGTTCGCTGCTATGTCTGTAATTCCTGCTCCATGCCTGGCACATCGTAAACGTTCAATGAGTGGTTGTTGAATAAATGACCAGTTTTCTCATTCAGAATTATCTGTTCGGAGGGGAGAGTATAGCTCAGTGGTAGAGCACATACTTAGCATGCATGAGGTCCTGGGTTCAATCCCCAGGACCTCCTTTAAAAATAAGTACATTTTTTTTTTAAAAAAAGAATGATCTGTTCTAAATAATCTCAGCTGAACCCATTTTTCCCTTAGTAAAACTCTCCCACCCCCAAACTCCCCAAAGCCACTTTGGACACTGAGGTAGGGCCTTCCAATCAGTGTTTTGGCAAGGTATGGGGTTAGGGAGGATGGAAGGTGAAAGGATGTATTTCTAACACACGTCAAAAACCAGTCAGGATCAGTCTGCTCCTCCAAGCTTGGAGGAATCAACAGGATGGATCTTACCAAACAAAGTCATCCATAGTGGTAAGTGGGCAAAAAGTCCAGCCTAGAAATACATAATTCTGTTACCCTGGGTCTCTGGAATTCAAAGGACAATAAGACAAATTATCTTTGCTTTTAGGCTTGAAGAACTAATTACTTTCTATGCAATAATGAGATTTATTGCAATTATAAGCTTTTTTAAAAAAAAATCTGCCTTCTAGAAAATGGCACACTCATTTGGATTTAATTGGTTTCTCTGTTCTCTTGCAAGTATGGGCTCATTTTGTGGTGATAGAAAGCTCATTAAACGGGAGACCAGGGTCCCCAAGTTCTTACACCCAATTAGTTAATTTACTCTTCCATACTGAATTACCTACTTTCTCCTAGAGACTGTCTCACAAGTCTTCACATCTCTTAATGACTCCAAAGGGTCCTGGTGTTATTTAGGAGGCTGTAAATGAAAGCTTTGCTTTCTTGGTTGGGCTTTAAATTCTAACCCAGCCTCCACTGTTATTTTCCCTAAATTTCTGCCACCCTCAACTTAGGAGGTCTCCACTTCATTCCTTAAATGCATAGTTAGTATATATAGACAAATCCCAAAGTAACGGCAGAAGGTCAACGGGACACCACACACCAATAGCTTCATGAGCGCACCTGGAAGGGTCTGACAACCTCTTCCTTAAAATTGCAATCAGCATGAACCAGATACGTGTTCTACTGCAGGATCTTTTGTCCAATTTCCTCAGAGCCCCAGAGCTAAGGAGTTTTCACCTTTTCTTACACTGGTTTACTCTTCTGCAGCAAATGTCATTTTTCTCCACTAAGAAATAAAAAATAACGTGATGTCAGACAACAATCTGTTTTGCAAAACTTAGTCAGAAAAAAGGCTGAAATGGAAAAGCACTGATTCCTAAGGAAGGTAAATCTCAGCTACCCACACTACTCTAAATGATTCAAAGATCAAGAGGGCCAAAATTCTATTATACCCAAGATAAAATTTGTTGTCATAGTTGCTGTCATATTTCCCAATTAAAAAAAAAAAAAGCTGAGAGGGAAATTCTAAAAACCCTCTGAAGGAATAAAAGGCAATCAGAAACCATGAGACAGTTCAGTAAGGTGGCCAGTTACCAAATCAGTAGCCGGAAAGTCAACATTTTTCCTATATTTAATGCAAATAACTAATTTGAAAACAATGGAAAAGGTACTATTTACAACAGTATATCTAAGAATAAATGTGTAAAACCTACTTTTAAAAGGTTTAGATCTGAGGGCCACAAGAAGGCTTGAAAAATGGAGAGACATACTTGAAATAGTCAAGGGGTCCTCTCTCCCTAAATATACCTAGACATTAATGCAATCCTAATAAAGACCAACAAGATTTTACTGGGAACTAAAAAGTTAAAGCTCACCTTAAAAAATAAAACTTACAAAAATAGAATTTTTTAAAAAAAAAATAACAGAAATTGACTGGCAGAGAGGTAAACATTACCAAATTTGCTTATTCTGCAGCTCTGAAAGGTTTCTATTGGTCAACAGTGGATATATCTATGTAGTGAGATAATCCTGAAATACTCCAAGGGGTGCTATTATCATTTACTAACTTGGTCCAGTCCCAATCAAGATAGGTTTTTTCCCCCACTTACAATCAATGCGTTGTGACAACTGGCCAGCCCTTCAGAGAGAAAACCTAAAGCTAATTACTGTCTTATTCCTGCAACAAAAATATATTGAAGATGGATAAAAGACTAAATATAAAATACTGAAAACCATGAGAATATTTCAGGATTAAAAAGTATGGAAGAATTTTAAAAATAATCTTGGCATGGGGAAGACTCAAAACAGACACAAAACCTAAATGTTACGTAAGAAAAATGTTGGCAACCTGGATTACATAAAATTTAGAAAGATTTTTTTGCCCTGCAGAAAGATGCCAGAGACAAAGTCAAAGATAAACTGGAAAAGGTATCAAACCCAGACAGGCACAGAGCTCATTTCCTCAGTTGGAATGCTTAGAAGTCAGTGAAAAACCAAACACAACCCAGTCAAACAAAGGGCAAAAGGCATGACTAGAAAGTCCACAGCAAAACCAACAGGTTCCTTAAAAACAGGGAAGGGCATTCAACTTCACTTACGATTTTTAAAAATGAAAATTTAAGTGAAATACCTCTTTCCCATCTTTTAGCTTAGCAATGAGGAAACAGTGCAAAATGCACTGCTAATCCCAGAGACGTACATTTGGTGCAGACTCCTCAAGGGTGTGCCCATAACCTGCTACTACAATTTAAAATGTGTGCCCTCTTACCTAATGACTCTATGAGTAATTTATCCTATAGGAAGATATCAGATCAATAAAGTGCATCCCTTTAAGTGGCTGTGTGAGGCACGGATTAGGAATGCAGACTCTGAGCCAGACAACTTGCGCTCAGTCTCTGTCTGTGGTCAGCTTGTGACCTGGGATGGATAACTGATGTGTGGTTTCTCATCTGTGAAACAGCAATAACAGTATCTCCCTCATAAGGCTGTCACCATGGTGACGGGAGTTAATGTACCTGTAGGTGCTTAGAACAATGCCTGATGCGTAAAGGCTCAAATATTAGCTATTATGTTCATCATCATTAAATCTGTAGGGCTGTTGATAACTCCAGAGGCAGGGAAAGCCTTCTTTAATAGGAGAGTAACCAAATAAACGATAGCACTCCCACACAATGGAATTCTTGGCAGGTATTAAGGAGAAAAAAGCAAACCTGTATATACTGATAATGGAAAGAGCTATATGCTATTTTACCAAGTAGAAAGGGGGAAAAAAAACGCTTGGACAATATATGCGTTTGTGTTTCTGAAAGAACAATCTTCATCAGAAAAGACAGATGGAAGAGGAGAAATCATGAATGGATTTTTCCAGAAAGTTTTGAGTATTCAGCCATCAGCCAAAGGTAATTGAAGGCTTGACTGTATATTAATGGCATCATTTCAGATGCTGGGGCTACAGCCGTGAAATCCCGCCTTGTGGAACTGCATTTTATTGTCGAGTCTGACGACAAGCCTGAACAATAATTTAGACTACAGAACACTGTGGAATAAAAACTACAGGAGGGCAAGAGGACTGAGGGTAGAGCAGGGGGGTGAGTTTTGATCAGGGAGGTTAAAGTCGGTCTCATTGAGAAGGGAATGCTTGAGCGGGGTATCATTGAATCTGAAATATGAATTTTTTTAAAAAAGTAAAAACAAACAACTCCAAATTTTCCCATCTCCAACTCAGGCAGCTGACTTAGACACTTCCACCACCTTGGTTGGTGGCATTTCACGTGGCTACACCTGAGAACACAGCCTCTCCCACCACCAAAGCTACATTCCACATCACCAGCCTGTCTGGACAGCAGCTTGGGTGGTGGAAATGTTTTTCATTCATTCTCTTAGCAGATAAGAAACTGAAGGTGAAGGTTGGGTCACGGGGCCAAAGGGGACCCAAAAGTGTGTCTTTCAACATTCAGAATATATAAAACAGAGGCTGGTGTAAGCTCATGAACTGTGAGCCTGCAGATAACGTCCCAGCACTCTCCAGCACCGGGTGCTCAGGGTACTAGTTTGCATTAGCCTTTTCCACCAAGAAGGGCCAGGTTCCCAGGCCTGGTGGCTCTCCTCATCGCGGGGCCTGGCACCCAGCATACTCTGAAGACACACCCCGCGGGATGTCCCCAGGCAGATGGGAAAGGGCCTCCTTGTCACCTCCACAGGGTCACTCATGCAGGGCTAAGCAGGAAGACAGTATTACCAAAGGGGATCCCTGTTAAAACCCTGAAGGTGGTGAAGGAGTTATTTCCACAGCATGGAAAAATTCTGTGAGTGCTTAAGTAATTAAAACAGGAAAGCGATACTAAGCTCCCACATCTGGCTTTTTCCTAGCCCAGTTGCTAAGCTGCATCCAACAGTTCCAGTGCGTAAGGCGGCTGGCAGAGAGAGAGGGTGGGCTGGGCTTGCCGTCTGCAAACACACCATAAATAAATCCTCAGGGCTTCAATGTGTACCCACCAGTGATCTCTTCACTGCTGAATTGCACAGGGAAAGCTGTAGGAGTCAGATCAGCTCTTTCCCTGGGATCGGGTCTCGGGGGTTCCTGGGGCTCAGTGGACAACTTGGGCTGTGAGCATTCCCAGGCATAGGCTGTCTTAGCCCAGCACCAAGCCTGAGATACAGTGGGAACCCACTGAGTGCCAGTGAGTCACCCTCCCCTTTCGCTCACCCCTGGCACAAGTTCAGAGAACGGCAACTAGGGAGGGAAGTCTGGCAGAGGAAACAGTTTGCAAAATTCAGTCCCACCAGCAAAGTCACTGCCATGTGCTCTTATACACGAGGCGGGTGGAGGCAGGTGCTGAGCCCCCTCCGAAGTGCCACAGCCGGGGCCTCACGCCATGATGAGGGCAACGCCAAGCAGCCCAACCTGAACAAGGTCAAGGTTCCCTCACTCTGCAAGCATTGGAACATGTGAGCACTTACACATGCCAGGCAGTGCATGAGTGTGGGGAGAGCACACTCAGAGTTCACGGCCAGTTGCCTAGGCAGGAAACAAATGCTCTGTGGGATGCACTCTAGCTTTGAAAGCATCTGCTGGATTGGAGAAGTGTGTGTGGCAAGAGGTACATTTACCCCTGCACTTTAAATTTATGTATAATTAACTTTGAAGAAGGCAAACAAAGATCCTGGACTCAGTATTTGCCCAAAACTGTGCTGGGTGCAGACGGCCAAACACTTAAAAGACACAGCTCCTGCCTCTGGGGACATATGGGTCCATCAAACACTAAAATCACTTATAGAAGGATTCAGTGTGTGGGATGAGCTAATGAATCTGGAGAAGGGAGAGGCTAGTGTAGACTGGAGTGGATTAAGGCGGCTCTAAGGAGCACTAGGCCCTCAAGGATGTGTGGCCCTTGATTCCCTGACTTTATTGACAATAGACTCGTGTCCAGGGTCAGTCAAGGACGATCACTCCACCAATGAAGCCAACAGCTGATGATTGCAACCAACTATGACTGATTCCAACCAGGGTCACTGTCACCAAACCATCTTTCTCAATTGTTGTCTGTGTCTCTCCATCCACTTTTCCTCAGAGAGAACAGCCACCACACAAGGTTGGACAAACCTAAGTGTAAGAGAGGAGGAGGAATGCCCAGATGCAGGACGGGACGTGGAGTATGATTAGAGGCACCAAAGCGGGACATCTGGGGAGGGGAAATGGCGAAGAGGCGTGATGGAGGTAGAGGATCCATCTTTAGTTGAAAAGGGGAAGAAGAGTCTCCAAGAAGGCCAAATAAGAGAGCCCCTGGGCCCTGGTGTAGACACAGCACCAGTGGAGACATCCAGTTGATAAACACCAGGGAATCCTGGGGCGCCAGGCCTCGGCCAGTTGAGCTGGATGACATTTATCAAGAAAGCCCTCATTAAGTCATGCCAAAAGTCTCTCAACTCAGTCCATGAAGATAGCGTAGGATGGTTGCTGAGCCGCTCATAGGCTGGTGACAGACTATGACAAATTCCACTAATCTCAGGTGGACTTAGTCAACCTTGATCTACGACTGTGCTTCCAACGACTCACAGTCCAGCAGCTCTACCCTGAGGAAATCCTTGTCTCAGGAATCAACCCCAAAGACTCCCCAAGCCTACTGCTGACCAAGTGAATTATGAGAGAGCTGAGGTGGGGAGAACCAGTACCGGCCACTGGAGCTGATAAGACAGCCTGTATAAAGATAGGCTGGACAAAGGGCTAGGACCCCGTCACCCGTGCCGGGATAAAGACAGGGTGATGCAAGAAGCTGTGAAAGGGCGTTTCTGCAGAATGCAGAATCAGCTCTTGCACTACCTGGTCGGGCCAATGGTCAGGGATCACCAGATTCAACGTGCAAACAACAAGCTTTATTGCTAATAGTCTCATTTCTAGTGGCAAACCTTTAAGGCCATGGTCTTTCCAGATACCAGAGCAACAGCTCTACCACTTACCATGTGGCCCCAGGAATAGTCACCTAATATCACTGAGCATCAGTTCCCCTCAACTGCACACAAGAAGGGGCAGGTGATTATCCCAACTTAAAAGGGATGCTGTGGAGAGGACTTTCCATTCCTCTGTCTGGTACATGGGAAGTCCTCGGTGAAGACTGGCTCCCTTTTCCCTCTTCCACCTGCCTCAGTTCCTAACTCCTGTCATCCAGATGTTCTATTCTGAGACATCCCAAAAGAGAAGAGATGATCATGGTCTTCATGCTGTAACTGCCCTTCAACTCACACACAAAGGTCTTAACATCTCCCCCAAAGACGGAGGATACCATGGCCACAGCAGTACAAGGGCTGCCTGACCTCTCAAACTCCAAGGCTCGTATTTATCCAAAAAGCATGAATTAAGAGCCTGGGGAGTACCAGGCCCTGTGCCGGGGGAAGAACGAGAGAAGCCATTTCTGATCTCAGGATGCATGGTCACGTAGGGGAGAAACAGACCTGCATGCATTTATAGCAGAGTGAGGTTAAAGCAGTGATGGCTGACCTCAGGGCTGCTGGGGATACGTCACCCTAGCAGGGTGCCACCAGATACAAGAGTCACCTGAGGCCGCACCCCAAAGGAGGGTCAGTTCCTCTGCTTGCCAGTCCTATGAGACAGACAGAAACAGAAACCTCATTCCTGATTTCTAAAAAATTGCCAAATCCTGGTTTGGGAATTCACCTGCCTAAAAGTGGGAGGGTTTGGTTTGGTTTTTTGGGGTACAATTCACAGAACATAAAATTAATGATTTTAAAGTGAATGATTCAGTAGCATTTAGTACATTCACAATGTTGTGCAACCACCACCTCTATCTAGTTTCAAAATACTGCCACGACACCCCCAAGGAAACCCCCTACCCAGTAAGCAGTCACTGCCTCTTTCGTCTTTCCTCCCACACCCTGACAGCCACAGGTCGAGAGCTTTCCATTTCTATGGATTTTCAGAAGAAAATGGCTTTAGCCCATGCACTAAACTAGACTCATCAAAAAACAAGGCACAGTTTGCCTTCAGAACTAAATGAACCAGAGTTCAAATTCCAGCTCCAATCCTTTGTACCTGGTCCAGTTTCTTTGTTTCTAAGCCTTGGTTTCCCTATCTATGAAAAAACGTACCTACCTCGTAGGACTGTTTCGAAGATCAAAAGATAAAAGATAAACAGCAAGCACAGCATTGTCCCTCCTCCCCAGTAAATATTCAATGAATGGCAGCTGCAGTATTTGCAGTTCTAGGAAAAAGTCAACCTGAAAAGTCCCTAATGAATATACGAAGTCAGTATCTGCCCAGCTCACCATACACAAGAATCTTATTACAACTGAAAATTTCGAGGAAATCTGAAGAAAGGCTAATTTTACACACGACTGGATGGAACGTGGCTTTTTAGCATCACACTGACTGCAGCTTCAATTCCAGTTGGTAACTGGCTGCTTTGTGATCTTGGGAAAGTTGTTTCACCTCTTTGAGCCTACTCTCTCAACCATCTACCTCCTAAGATTGACTTAATGAAATGTAAACGTACCCACTATGAGCTGGTGCTTAACTGGTTTCCTCTTTCCTCTCTCCCTTCGTTGCCTGACCCTCTCTCCTTCCCTGAGCCCCAGCCTCCTCCCTTTAGCATCTGCGGCGCCCACTAGTGCTCAGGTACTCAGTGATACACTGATAATATTTTAGGTGTCTTTGTCCCCAAAGTGTTAAAGTAGAACCTGGGAGAAAAAAACTATTTTAGGTCAGGACCTCAACAAATGCTTGGCTGAAGTAGTCTGTTTCATCTGGATAATGTTGGTTAAAAAAATATTAATTGGAATATGTTTATATGGGGTGTGCCTGCCTTGTACTTTGCCAGGGTCCCCGCCTTTGGCATCTTACTATATATCACCTGGTTTACTCAGCTATATTGCCTGCCTTTTTTATAAGTATTTGTGACCCTTATTTTATTTCAGTTTTTGTTCCTTTTATTATGGGAAGCACACAAGTGATGCCTACAAGATTTTCAGTATGCCTCTCCCAAGACTATTCTGCATTCACCTCAAACGCTTGTCCATTGGAGGGAACAACCACAAAGTAACTCCCATGCTGGAATTCAGAGGGAGAAATCAAGCAAAACCAATTACTCCCTTTTTTTTTTTAACTGAACTAATCTTTCATTTTTAAATTAAATTTAGTTCAATTTCTTTTTCTTTTTCTTTTCTTTTTTTTTTTTTGTTGAGACTGCCTCGGTATTAGAGAATACTGATTTTCTACAAGCTGGAGCTATAGATTCGATCCCCCTTTTCAAACCACCACAAACACAGATGCCCACAGAAGGTGGCCAGTCCAAACGCTGAGCCCCTTCCCAACGCTCTCTCCTTGAAGGTCCTTGGAAGTTCATCTTACGTTCAGCTTGTGGCCCTGCCCTCTAAACAGATCCAACTCCATCCAGAAACCATTCCGTCCACTACTCACCTGGCAGCTCTTCCCCTGGGAAGGACTCAAAATCCATCAGGAAATTTGAGGGCAACCTCCTGCCTAATAGGGGAGCCATGGAAGAGGCTCAAGACCATAGAAGGGGGTCTGGATGGTGTTTCCTCTCCTCCAAGAGAGGCAGGAGAAAGGAAATACAATCCACACCTCACAGTCCTCCTTCCCATCGCCCCTCCTGGTGAGGAGGGTTCAAAGGAGCCCCTTAGAGACCAGCGTGGAAGAGAGCAATGACACGTGCCTGGGACACAGCAAGCTCCAGATTCGACAGAGTCAGAGGTCCAAATGCCCCCCCACCGGGTCTCTGCCCCATGCCCATGAGACCCCTGGTGAAACACCCCCTCCAGATGTCCCCCTTACCCTGCCAGGGCCTTGCATCTCTCAGTGCTTCCAGCAAATGGGGCCTCCTGGCTCAGAATTCTTCCTGGCACGTGAGCCCCTGTCCTCTCCTCTCACCCCTGGTTCCTCCAGGGACAGGGGGGCTTCAGAGCATCCCTGCAGGCTGAAGGTCCCCAGTTCTGAGCCGTCAGCCCCTGTCTGAACAGCCCCGAGTCAGGAGTCAGGCCATGACCGGCTTCTAACGTGCTCGGGGACTTCACTTCCTGGTTTTTCTTTCACAACTGAAAGTGGAAGTGTTCTGACCGGGAGAAAAGCCGCCAGAGCTTCTCTGGCTCCGTTTCAAAGCCTTTACCACCAGCCCCTGAGGGCTGATACAGAAGCCAGCCTGCAGCCACATGGCTTACCCTTTCCCTGTCTGTCTGACTACGTCTCAACCAAGACCGAAAACTAAAAGAGAGGGACCACCAGTGTCAGAGAGGGGAGACTCCCTGCTGGATCCCAGGACAGGAAGGTCCAGCCAGAGGGCACCTCGGCCCTCACATCCTTCCCAAGTCCGTGGGGACACCTGGAGGCCAGCCCGGTCCAGCCAGCATCGCCAGCCAGCCATGCACCACGTCACCCTCTCTCCAGCCTCCAGTGAGCCTGCCCCAGTCCCTGAAGCAGTTCTGATAAAGCCAACAAAACAAGCACACCAGGGAACGACGGGCACAGGGGTGCAGGGTTGTTTCTTCTCCTCTGACATGTCAGCTCATCCTTTTCATACCAGAAACTTGAAATTAAAAGTGTATTCTGCTACCTTGCTCCTCTCCCAGATTAAAAGTGGGACATTTTAAAATCAAGAATCTGCAAGCACATATGCCATTAGCTGTCAGAGTGATCGCATGTCTTGGAGCATTTGGAAAACTCCGTTGGACACATGTGAGATGATGACAGTGGGAAAGGCAAATAACTTCTTGGTATTATTATAAAAACTGCTTCGAATGCGCAGATGCCCTAAAAGGGTCTTGGGGATTGGTCCACAGGGCATCAGGGCCTGTAGTTGGATTCACCTAAGGCTGTGGCCACAGAAGGGCGTGGGAGCTTCCAGTCTCAAATTTCTGCCTCAACCCCTCCCCGTACCTCTCAGATGCCCTGGAATTAAGCAGAACTTTCCCCAGCCTTGGTCCTCCAAGGAGGCTCACAGTAAATCCATCCTGAGCCTGGCTCTTTCCTAGAGTTAGATTAGGGTTCCTTCTCTCTACACAGAGTAGGTCCTAAAAGCCTCTAACTATGAAAGCCACAGAGAGGGAACATAAGAGCTAGTCCCCTTGGTCTCACAGGAGCCCACTTTAGACATGGGAAAAGATGAAATAAGGAAGATGAGGGTCCCCCCACCCCGGCCTTTCCATCTTGTGGGTCATCTCATGGCTGGAGGAACACTTGGCTTTGCCTAGTTTCCAAGCTCATCTCCCCAAGAGGCAGCTCCCTCAGCAGAGGGCAGAGGGTGGGTGTCAAGTCCCGGCCACTCTAATGCCGCTGCTGGGCTCTTCCCTGAATGCTGTCTTCTTTTACCAACCAGACGAAGAGCTTAGGGCCAGAAGAAGATGGGTTTCCTCCAGGATCAAATGCTCAAGCTCAGAAGGGTCTGGGTCATTCTAAAGCTATAGAGCAGAGTTATATTCCTGTTCAATCCTACCTGCACGAGGGACACCCCCAAGATTTGAAGGAGTGTTGGAAGGTTTTCACAACACCCAAGAATTCTCCATCATGCAGCAGACTGTAGTGACCTACTGATCAGGACTCAACTTCTAGCCCCGCCTCCTCCCAGCTATGCTGCCAAGGCCGAGCTGTTTCAATAGCCCAGAGGCACATTACTCACCCATGAAATGGAAACGATACCACCTACAGGAGGTGGTGAGCCAATGAGGGGAGCGTGTCACACATCGAGTATGGACCCCAGCACCGAACAGGAAGTCTGCCAAGGCTTCGCTTCCAAGTGGGAATCTCCGCCAGCAGCAGCTGATGGATGGCCTGTCTAATTGTACTGATACAGACATCTTTTTTTCTCTCTTTCTTTTTCTTCTAATTATTTTGATACAGACACCACTTTCTTTCTTTCTTTCTTTCCTTCTTTCCTTCCTTCTGGGTGGGGAAGGTCATTAGGTTTATTCATTCTAATGGAGTTGCTGGGAGTTGAACCTGAGACCTACTCATGCTAAGTGCATACCCGACCACTGAGCTATGCCCACCCTCGTTGATATAGTTTCTACATGGGAGATGAAGGAGACCCACATCCTGGCTTCAGCTATAACTCTTAAAGTTTTTAAGTCTGTTTTATTGGAAGTTAGTGAAATAAACAACTCTTCTTCCAAGCCCATCTCCTGCCAGCATTCAGATCCCTTCGATGTCTCCACCCTCTTTTCAGCTGATTTTTAGTTTCCCTCTCGCGCAAGTCAGCTGAGATTACTACTCAACCAAATGTTATTTCACGTTGTAGAACAGCCTTAGGCTGCAAATTAGACACGTCCCACTTTCTTCTCCCCAGTCACCCCCATCTCCGCTATCCCACAATACATAAACTATAGAGCAGGTAGCATAATTAGAGCTTACCTGGTGAGAATACTTTCACTTCCGGGGTCCAGGAAACCCACCCCTCACAGCTGGCTGTGCTGGTTTCAGTACCACATTCAGGCACCCCTGCCCTCTCCTCAGTGCCAGAGATGGGGCCACAGCTGAAGCCAATGCGTACTGTCCTGAGCGGCTAACCAGCTCTCCTAGAACCTTTGAACCTGTTGCAATAGAGGTTCAAAGGTAGAAGTTGCCTGTTTAAACACTTGTAGTAACCCCCAACAGTGAGAAGTATAGGATTTGGCAGAAGGTTAAAACATGAGATTGTTATGCAATGGGCTTTAGAGAAAGAAAAAGAGAGAGCCCTCAGCTCAGAAAGCTAACATTTAACAAGCAAAAGCTTTCATAAAGCCCGTACCTCGGGGGAAGGGAAGGGGTCAGACCGGGCTTTGCATCTGCTTTTTGGGCAGAATCCTTGAGATTGTGACAGGAAGAGGAAGGTCTAGGTAACAAGAGGAAAAAAGTGCTCCTTGAGTTAAGGGTGAGAGAAAAAATGAGAAGCCACTCTGACTAGCTCCAGCTATAACTTTAAGATTCAGATAAGCAGAGGTCTGCATTTAGAGATGAGCCTTCTCCTGGAAGGGGCAAGTGACTCCTCCAGAATCAGAATGTCTCCAAGACGACCAAATAAGGCAAATCACTCTAGAATCTAGATGGCGGGACAAGCGTGGCTGGGCCGTATTTAGGATGCAGGCAGAATCATGGATACAGCCTGCACCACCTACGGCTTAGCAAGTGCTGGCAGAGGCAGGGTTGCTACTGCATCACTGTCCAGCCTATCCTCCTCTGTCTTTCCATTTTAAAGTCACTAGTCACCATTCTCAAGTCCAAAATCTTTAAGCCTGCAATGCATCATCACTAAACAAAAACGCTGGATGGAGGTGCAAGAGCCTCAGGAGATCGTTTGCAACCTCTATTTTACAGGTAAGGCCAAGGAGGCCTTTCCAGGTGAAAGAAATCACCTAGAATCACACAGTGAGTTAGCAGTCAAGGCAAAACCTGACCCGGAGCCCCAGACAACCACCGCGGCGCCTTTGCCCCCACGTGCTGCGGCTTGTTGGTAAGTGTTCCTTCAACCACCAGCGGACCTTAAACCCTCGATACCTTCTGAGTATCAGGCCTGTAGCAATTCATGGAAATGCTGTGTTAGGCTTCTTCTTACTGTATTTGGTCAGATGGTCTGCATCAAAATTAGAAGTCAGTACCACTTCCTGCTGACTCCGCGGGGAAGAGTGGCTACCTCATTGACACAGAGGTTTTGTTCGGCCAGATTCTCATTCAGGTTGTAGGTGCATCAACTCCTGAAGGTCACTTCTTGCCATGGAGCCCTAGTCCTGCCCTAGGACCTGAAAGAAAAGGCTTCTAGAGGTGGCTAAAGGAGATACAGTTCGGTGAGACCTGGGGGCAGGAGACCCACTTGATTGGGTTAATGTCAGCTTGTGTTAAGCAGCAACCTACCGAATGATCTGCAGGCGCCACCCTTGCCAGACAGCAAGATGCTCCAAGCCTGTGGCTCCCAAACTTCAGTGATAATCATAATCCCCTGGAGAGTGTGTGGCACTGATTGCGGGGCCAGTGCCAGAGTTTCAGATTTAGCAGGACTGGGTTAGGGCCTGAGAACCTGCATTTCTAACAATTCCAGGTGATGTGGATGCTGCTGGTTCTGGGACCAAACAAGGAGCGCCACTGCCCCAAGCAGCCACCCAGTCCTCAGTGGGCTCCACTGCTGAACTGCTTAAAGGAACAGCGCACGGGGTAGCTTTGGCTATGGTGACCCTGCAGTGGGGAGGACAACTTGACAAAGAGCGGAACTCATGACGCGTTCTGTAAGAGGAGTTACTCAGGCCAGTGGGAAGGCCACGTCCCAGGTGCTTTGGCAGCAGCCGGTGGGCATTGCCACTCACTCTTCTCCTTTATGTAAGTGTAAATCAGAGCCGACAGCATCCCAGCTAGACAACCCACGTGAGGGTGTGTATGGAGGGGGCATCACCTGATCTAACAACCTTAACTTTATTCTCAAAGGCACGTGAGACCCACTGAAAGGTGAACCAGCTGGATAGATGAAGCACTGATCTTGCAGGAGAGGGAAATCCAGAACCCAGCAGGCACGCCGTCTCCTGATCAAGGGTTTAACATTCCAGAGTTTTGTAAGACAGCCTCAAAACAGCCCAGGTACCTCTTATGATAGGACTGGCAGCTCTCTGGAAGCGGAAACCAGGTTTTCCCTGTTTCTGAGAGCAGTGAAACACCTCAGCAGGCCAACTTCACACAGCGCCACTGTGCATTGCTCTAGCTCCTCCCAGTTTATGAAACACTTCCAGACTGACTCTTAACACACCTGGGCGATATATGTGGGGGCAGCATTTTCACCATCCAAAACTTTGGTGGCTGCCAATACCCAGGCTCCATGACAAGGATTTCATTCTGTCCTAACAGTCAATCTACCAGGAAGTTACGATTTATACGGATGAAAAGATAGAAGCTCAAAGCAGGTACGTTACCTTCCTATGAAGATGATGATGATGATGGGGCCAAGCATTTCTTTAAAACTAATTTCAGGCTATTTGGCAAAGCCGGGTGATTTGTAGCTTGATCCTGGAAAGGAGACCTTCTTTCAGGAGCACGACCGATGGCAAAGGAGATGTCAGAGCAGGCTGAGAGGCACGAAGCAGTCGGGGCACCAAATGCGATTTAAAGATCTTTGGGGTGTTCCCAGATTCCAGACATCACTGAACCTTCGTGAAGTCCTTCTAGGGAAAAGTGGAATCTCTCCTTTTAATAAAACCTCTGCCCTCAGAATCCAGACGATTCATCTTGCACCTCTGGCTCCTCTGCCTTAGAATGTTTCATTGGAGTCAGTTACTGTGGAACAGCTACTCAACAATGCTCCTGGTCAGCATTCCGGGTGAGGGCAAAGCAGACAGGTGGAGATGAGGAGGAGGAAGAAAAGCACTAGAGTGTGGCGTAGCTGGGACCTGTGGGGCATGGGGAGCACTTCTTTAGGAAGGATCTGAGGCTGTTTTGACCGCTAGTCCAAGTCTTTAGACGTCATATAACATGACCCAAGAAGAAAGAGAAGCAGGGTCCTAGAGATATACTACTACTATGAATCTACTCATGTTGGCTCAGCAATGATGAATCAGAGAGGAAAGAGAGGTGCTGTTCCTCCCTAGAGTTATCTCTACAGCAGGGCAGAGGCTGTGATGACAGAAAGTGGGCAAAACCAAAGCTAGGATGTACCAACCTTTAGCTTCCCACATGGCAGAGCTGACTTTGAAATTTACCCTTCTCCTGAGATGTGAAAAGGAAGGGACGAAGTTCCTTCGACTCTTAACAAGGGTGCCGTAACTGGCCATTCCAATGATCAGAATTCCATTCCCACCCCTTGCCTGGTTATCTGATGTTTCAAAAGGCTAATGGCACTCAAAGTACACCTCACAGAGAAGCAGCCTTAGGTTCTCGTGTCATGAAGGCCTTCAAGATGATCACAATTGTGAATGTTGCTGAGCACTTCCCACGTGGCCGCGCTGCACTGAGCTGTGCAATATCTCATTTAATCTCACAGCAACCCTATGAAGAAGTTATTATCATCATTTTACAGAAGAAGAGAAGTTCAGAGGGGTCAAATGAACTTGCCCAAGTCATGTGGCTAACAGGTGGCAGAGTCATAGGGTCAGATTTTGAGCCCAGGGGGTCTGAAGTCCAGAATCCAAGCACATATCTGTGATTAAGGATGATTCATCCCATGAGCCCTTTGCAGTCTTGGCTGTTTACGTGTGCACTTCTCTTGGGATCCTTCACTGACATTTCAAAGAATACGAACGTTGCTCTAGAGGAAGGAGAACCCAATGTCAGCCACATGGGCCTGATACCAAGGGTGGAACCACAGCTCTCCTTTCCCTCTTCAGAAGGGCCTCCCTAGACACACTTCTTGACGCTGAGCTCATTTCCCACACAGAGGCTTGCTTCACTCGCTGAAGGTGGGGTGGGGGTGGAGGGGGGCAATGGACCACATCTTTTAGCGGTGCAACCCCCAGCTCTTCCTGTTGCACTGTCTGCTGCGCTGAGAGCGGCCACAGCGCTATTCGGGGCCCCGCTGTCAGCCCTGCACCTCGGGGCATCACCGTGCACAGAGGAGAAGCTGACCCCAGAGCTCAGTGTCTGGAGCAGCTTGTTTTGTTCAGCCCAAGTCCCTGACAGCAATAGCTGGGGCACTTGAGCTCTTGAGGCCACTTGCTCACTCTCTGTGGGAAGGAAGTGTTACCTAAGCATGAGGACTTGGTTGACAAGAATGGTGCTTGCACAGATTGGAATGAAAAGCTTCCCTCAACCCCAGATACTCCTCCTCTACTTCCCTCTTCCAAACAACACATGCAGAGCAGACTGTCTCGCAGACTTCGATCTGAGCTTCCCAACCAGAGAGCCGTGGCTCACTGGTGGCCCGAGAATCACTGATGCCTCAGCCCTCGCAGAGCTGGGTGGGCTCAGGGCCAGCCTCATCTAGGGGACTCAGTGTGTCATCTAAATACTGTTATTCTCAGGGTCATGATGTCAACAAGGCTGGAACACAGTGACAAGTGAAACTTGTTCCTTTATCAGCAAGAGCTTCCCAAGAGCATTTAAGAATCAGATGGGGGTGGGGGAGGGTAGAGCTCAGTGGAAAAGCGCATGCGTAGCATGCATGAGGTCCTGGGTTCAATCTCTAGTACCTCCATTTAAAAATAAATAAATAAACCTAATTACCTCTCCCTCCCCCCCAAAAAGAATCAAATGGAAAGGGTGAAGGTCTCCAGAGAGGCGTCAGCTCAGAATTTCCAGAATCTTCAACAACTCCCCCCCCATTTCCCATCAGATTAGATGCACACCTCAGAGTGAAGGTTTAGACGTGCTCTGTAACTAGTAGCTACACCTGGCTACTGAGCACTTGAAATAAAGTCTGCACTAAGATGTAAGTACAAAGTACACACACAAATTCTGGAGATTTCATATGAAGAAAATAACATAGAAATCTCACTTTTTAAAATATTGATTACATGTTGAAATGCTTGTATTTGGATTCACTAGGTAAGTAATCTGACTTATTTCTTTTAATCTTTTAAATGTGCCCACTGCAATGAATTTTAAAATTACATCAGTTGCTCACACTCTATTTTCCTTGGACAACACGGATTTAGACCAGAGGTCCTCTGCCTTCATGCCTAGAGGATACAAGTGAAAGGTGGTGTTATCCAGGGTCCGCAGTGAACATGTTACACTTCTGGGTGAACTTGAGGACAGTGATCTTTGACCTGTTCTTCTGGGTTCTGTAACAGCAATAGTTTGTTCTGTTGGGTTCACACAGCATTCATTCAACAGAGGTCATGATCTTCCTGACTGAAGCAATAGTTCCTTATTAGAAAACTGCTACCGTTCACTGACTGCTGTTCCGTGTCAGGCACCATCTGAGTGTTTAACATCTATCACTTCATCGAATCCTCACATGAGCTCATCAGGGTAATTAAAAATGAGGAAATCCTGGTTCAGACAGTACAAAACTTGTCCCAGCCAGCTGAAATCTCCTTCCAAACCTGCGCTCCTCACCGTTCTGCGACACTGCCTCTGATGGGAGGGTGTGGGAGAACTCTGGGACATCAGCACTTTGGGGGAGCGATGCCCACACCTCCCCTCCCCCCGCCAAGCCTTTAAAGACATCATCCACTTTTCATCCTCGGTTCCCTGGGCTCACAGCCGGGGAGAACGACACCAAGGGCCTGGGTGGAGAGCTATTTAGGGGCTTTTAACAGGAGCAGAGCCAGAGTGGAAACACCAGGAAGTGGGAGGAGTTCTGGTCTCTCAGGACAAGAAGCTGAAGAGGGTGGAGAAGCCAGAGGGACATCCTGCTTTGTTTTAGACACTACCCACCAGAGAGCCACTGCCCCGACGACAAGCTTGGTGCCACGCAGGCCCCCAGTTGGCTCTGACAGAGAAGCGCATCATTCTTACGGGTCGGAAATGTGTAATCACCAGAGAAAGATACATTAAGGCAGGGACATATTCTTTGTTCAGTGTATGGGACACTGTGACAACCAAGGTGTTCTTGGAACACTTCAAATATGACAGAAAGTGGCTTGGAAAGTCATTCCATCACTGTTGATCATATAGTATCTGTGGTTACTGAGCAGGTAGCTGGGCCTCTTTCCCTGCAAGTTTCTGGAAGCTTTCTGCTCTTCATGAGAAAGTTAATTGGGGGGCAGTCATCTGGGAGGCAGGATCCAAGCCCACAAAATAAATCTGCAGATCGGAAATGTGGCCTTTGGGCCAGACCCACCTGCTACACTTCAGATTATATCTGTAGCCAGAAGAGAACTTGAGAGGACTGGTGAGAATTTCCAGGTTGTCAAAAGCAACCACTCAGGCATCAAAAACCCCTTCCTGGTAAAAACAGGTGTGAAAGAGAGCAACACGTGCCAGGCTGGAGGAGGCGTCTGTTTCAGCAGCACAGGATGAATGTCAAGGTCTTGAAGTACGTAGGGGACAGGCAGTGTCCTCAGTAGGGAGGAATCTCCTCCCTCACATAAACCTTTTCATAACAAGCAGCGTGTCCTCATCAGAAAGCCAAGGTCATACAACTTTATAATAAAAAAAAAAACCAATCCAAAAATGGGCAGAAAACCTAAAAACAAGCAATTCTCCAATGAAGACATATAAAAGGCCAATAGGCACATGAAAAAAAATGCTCAATATCACTAATTATCAGAGAAATGCAAATCAAAACTACAATGAGGTATCATCACACATCAGTCGGAATGGCCATCATTAAAAACTCCACAAATGATAAATGCTGGAGAAGGTGTGGAGAAAAGGGAACTCTCCTACACTGCTGGTGGGAATGCAGTTTGGTGCAGCCATTATGGAAAACAGTATGGAGATTCCTCAAAAGACTAAAAATAGACTTGCCATAGGATCCAGCAATCCCACTCCTGGGCATATATCCAGAAGGAACCTTAATTCAAAAAGATACTTGCACCTCAATGTTCATAGCAGCACTATTTACAATAGCCAAGACATGGAAACAACCTAAATGTCCATCATCAGAGGACTGGATAAAGAAGTTTTGGTATATTTATACAATGGAATACTACTCAGCCATAAAAAATAATAAAATAATGTCATTTGCAGCAACATGGATGGACCTGGAGATCATCACTCTAAGTGAAGTAAGTCAGACAGAGAAAGAAAAATACCATATGATATCACTTATATGTGGAATCTAAAAAAAAAAAGACAAATGAACTTCTCTACAAAACAGAAACAGACTGACAGATATAGAAAACAAACTTATGGTTATGGGGGAGAAAGGTGTGGGAAGGGATAAATTGGGATTTTTAGATATGCAGATACTAATTAATATATATAAAATAGATAAGCAACAAATTCACACTGTATAACACAGGAAACTATATTCAATATCTTGTAGTAACTTATGGTGAAAAAGAATGTGAAAATGAAAAAAAAAAAAGTAAGCCAAGGTCAGTGGCCCATCCTCAGCCTTCTAGGAATAGAATGTGCATAGTTACCTAGAGGAGCACCTTTGGATCCAAGGAATTTGCTCTGTGCAGTTCTAAGAAACACAGTCTCTCTCTTTGTACAAGTTCAACATTTACTTTCCTATGGCTCTTCAAACATTTACTTACTAGGAGCTTTTTTCTAAATGCCTGCATCATAACTATTTGCAAGAGCTGAGAACACAGCAGGGCAGTTTGAAGTTCACTCCCTGACAGGTAACAGCCTCCTTTAACTTGTTCTTACCTCTGGGGTGGTTGGTAGACCTTCAGGAATGCTCCCCTGGGGAACCTGTCAGAGAGACCTGGAAAGAAATTTGTTGCCATCACCGAGCATGGAGTACTTGCTTGGGTGTAAATGCACCAGAGTCCTAGGATTTTAGGGCAGGAAGCTAGTAAGGTCAGAAGTCTTTGCTCTCGACCACCTTCCCACTTCATAGATGAGAACACGGAGGCTCAGATACAGCCATTCACTCCGGAAGCCTGAGGCTGATGACTCTTCCCAGATGAGGAAGGTGTGAGTGTGAAGGCAGGAGTGACGGCTGCCTCCCCCTTTGCCCTTCCCTGAAGGCGATGCCAGGCTCACCTCACTGCATTCCAAGTGCGCCAAACATCTTTTTCTGCTTCTCGCTTTTTGGAGAAGTTCCAACCCACATTGTTCCAAATCTTTACTTTTTCTCTAAATATGATCAGGCCACATACAGATTTACAAATTGGAGGGAGGGAAGGGGAAGTAGGAAGGGAGGAAAACAGCTCCATCACCCTGGATACGGCTAATCTTATCTGATCTCAGATGCCGAACAGCTGGCCCTATACCCGGTTTATGGCCCAGCTGGTCAGCAGTGAGAAAACTATAAATTGGGAAGAAAGAATCCTCTGTAATTATCTTTTTAGGAAACAGAGATGGGATAAAGTATGTAGGAATCAAAGTGCTAGGCCCACTGACCGAGGGAACCGAGCTCTGCACCTCTGGGAACCAAGCACAGATCTCTTTTGTTCCAAAGCATCGTGGGATGAGACAACGTGGCTTCCCCCATCAACCACCACGGACTAGTAACTTGCAGGCATAAGAAGCTCCTAGAAGAGAGCGGAGCTGGAGAAGCAAAGGGGAGAACAGCGCGCCCTCTCCAGCAGCCACAGTCCCTACCAATCTCAGTAAGTGGGTTTTAACCTCCAACTTTGCTACTCCAGCCAATCAAGCACTTTGCACAAAGTGGGTAGGCCTGTTACCATGGCAGCGGTTTCCAGCTGATGATCACCATTGCCTGGAACACCACATCTCTGTCTCTCTCTCCCTCTGAGGCCAATGGAGAAATAGAAGGAGCTGAGCTCAGCAGAGAATAGTTAGGTCCCACAGGGGTAGGCCGTGTGCCTGTAAGTGTGAGGGCCCAGACCAGCGTGAAGTGCTCCCGATCTGGGAATTCAGACAGCATAAGTTTAACCCCCTGTGCTTTCACTCTGCAAATGCAAGTCTGTAGAGTTCACTTTTAATTAAAATTTTCACTTTTCTTCCTTGTTGCAAAGACATGAAGATAAAAAATGCGAAAATTAAGCAAAGAGAGGAAAAAAACACCTGTAACTCCTGTCACCCAGAATCCATTGGAAAGGGTGGTCTTAAAGATGATGGTATAGACTTGAATCTCTTGACTTGGATGGCATTATTATAAGACGATACATATGTATTTTAACAGAGGTACTGGGGATTGAACCCAGGACCAGATGCAAGCTAAGCATGTGCTCTACCCTCACCAGAATCCTAGTCTTGAGATCCTGACTTAAGCAATGACACACCCATTTAGAGCGCTCCTTTACTGAGTTCCTACTAAGTGTGATAAAGGATAACTATGTAGGTCTAGGGTATCATTTCTTTGAGATGCAATTAGACCATTCTCTTTAAGGAAAACCTTTCAAATCAATATCATTAGTTCACTCACTAACTTGTTGATGTTCATGAACTAACTTGTTGATTGTTTGGACTTGGTGCTGTTGTACACGGACTCATCACTCACTCTAATGTTGCCTACCTCACAGAACAGTGAGGATTAAATAAGGTCATGCCTAGAAAGTGCTGGACACAGTCACTGATCAACATATGGGAGTGAACATTTTCGTTGTGGTGCTTATAAGGCTCTACTTTCTTTTTAGCATGAATTAGTAACTAATTCCGTTCTTCAGATAAGCTAAGCTCCTTCTGGCCTTGGGTCTTTGAGACATGCTGATCCCTTGGCCTGGAGTGCCACCTGCAATCCCACCTCGCACCCCCAACAGTGCTCTTTCCACAGGAGGCTTCCTCTGATCTCTCCAGACTCAGCCCAGAGCCCACCTCCTCCGAGGGGCCTTTGTTGACTTCTCCATGTGGAGCTGCCCCCCGACCCCACGTTAATATCACAGTTTCTTTTCCCCCTTCATAATTAGAATCTTGAATGATCTCTTCACTCTCTTCACTTGTATATTGTCTGTCTGACTGTCGGCTTCCTGAGAACGAGGGCCCTCTCTTTTGCTCACTGCTGTATCCTGTGCTTAGCACATTGCCTGGCACCTGTTTGGAGCTCAGATAAATAGAATTCAATTTATCTCACTTAAAAAAATCAATCGCTATTTCATTTGTGTGTCCTGAAAATCCATGCTGACGTGTTTAGACGGAAGAAAAACACCACGGCCCACTTCTTGCCCCCCCTGCCCCAAAGCAGACAGTCTGAACGTGCCCGATTCCAGGTCCTCTGCCAGCTCCTCTGACCTGATGATGAGTCACTAGCCAGACCTGCTGCTGTGAGTCAATTAAATGAAGAAACTAGAGCATAGACGTGGTCTCAGACTCTTTCAATTTGTACTTGGGGAAAGAGCCACAGCAAAGACTTCAGTTCTGCAGGGCAAAATCTGCCCATGTGTATATTCCCGGCATGGTTTGAGAAGTATATGCTCAGGGAACAGCTTAGGCATTCCTGTTTCCTAGGAAAGCATGCTCAAGGAAAGAAAAAGCTCATGTCTCATTTGCAGAGGCTTCAGGCTAGACTTTAAAACATGTGCGTGCGTGTGCATGTGCACAGAGGTGTGCATGTGACAATGTCCTGTTGGCTGACTGTTTTCTCTTTTAGTTATCATCTTAATCTGCAGCTAAGAAGATGCCAAAATGATTCTGCTGGCTGCAGAGAACCTGGGACTCCACACTGGGGAATTCGTCTTCATCATTTTGCAGCAGTTGGAGGTGGGTGCCGATGGCCCCTAAATGGCCCCCGCAGTAAGAGGTAATAGGTACAAAGCACTGGCAACATGCCGGATGCATTAGCTCACTGAATACTCACTACAAGCCTAGAGGGCAGCCAATCGTGTGTCCTCATCTTAAGATCGGATTCTGAGGCTGAGCTGAAAGCACTTAATCAGAGTTCCTTTGCATAGTTACTGAGAGGGGAGCCAGGCCTTGAACCAGGCTGCTGGCTCTGGAGTCTGGCCCTCTGTAGTCAATGTCAGCAAATACCAGTTGAGGAAGAACTGTCACTCATGCAGGGTAGCTGAGACCTCCCCAAAGGCTCTCAAACACAAATAGCTCTTACTTCCTTTTCTTCCACAGCCACCTTAGTTTGAGCCCCAACAAAGGCCTGGAGAGGCCCACACACTGGTTCAATGAGGCAACTTGCAGGTGGTTTGGTTCTTTCCGGAATGACAGGGATGGCTGAAATGTACTAGGTACCTCCTATGAGTACCGAGTGATACACTGTACATACACCCATGTGCTAGATTTTCCCAGCAGCCCGAAGAGGCAGACAGTCCATGCAGTATCTACATGCATCACTGTAGTCGATATTTCCAACAGCCTTGTAAGGTAGAGATTATTAGCATTCCAACTTACAGATGAAAAAATTGAGGCTTAGATAAATAAGGAACCTCACCCAAGATCTCAGAATCCCTAAGTGACACAGCTGGTCTTCCAAACTGGGTCTTTTGGACTCTGGGATGGGGCCCTTTGCCCCAGAGGTGCTGCCTTGTGGAGTGTGTACTGGGTCCTGGGCCTCACTGTGAGCACGTGATATACTAAAACCCATTTCAGCTCACACCACCCTGTGGGGAGATGCTTTTATTTTCCTTGCTTTGCAGATGAGGAAACTGAGGCCCTGAGACGTAAAATAATTTGCCCAAAACCACACAACTAGTATGAGGGAGACTTAGCAGTCAAATCAGGAGGGCTGGCCTTAGTGTCTATACATTTAACCACCACACTACACCAGCAGGCTTCTAAAAAAAAAAAAGCCCCTTGCATTAGTCATGGACACACTGCATAATTTTTCCAGCGGTTTTATCTTTTTAAAAGGAACTTGTTTTATAGGATCCTGAAAAACAGGAATGGGGCAAAAGGGAGGACAGGAAGATGCATAATAACGTTCCAGCATAATAACTTTTATCACAAAGGGTTTCAGACGGCCAAAAGTGTCTCAGTGGCCCAAGTGGGCAACCAGTTGGAATTCTAATCCTATACCAGACTTTCCAGGACACCCTCCTACCTTCCCTGTTCATTGCTGTCTACCCTTCCTCTTCACGTGTCCTCTCACCTCTGCCTTCAGACAGATGAGAAGGATGAGAAGGAGTGACAGTGGAAACCCTTCCTACTCCCTCATCACTTTCTCCCCAAACCCTGATGATCAAGTATCAACTGGCCGATAGTGCAGAAAAAATATAGGACTACAAATAGACCACACCATGTCCAGGCAATGGAATTCGTGCTGCTTTAAATTCATTCCCTAAGATGTTCTCAGTATAGGCTTAAGTTGAGACAATCAAGCTGCACAACAGCATCATCGTGCGGTACCCTTTACAAAAAGCACACTCACTCCGACACCCCTCTTTGCACGTCTAGAACATTCAGATACCTCTCAGAGCAAACAGGAGGCAGCAACCGGGAGACTGGGGCAGATCTTACTGTCTTTCACATGTGTACACACAATAAGGGGGTATTACTTTCATAACAGTAATAACATAGGTAATAATGATAATAAAAAAAAATAAAACCACCTAAGCCACAAGCAGAAAATGGAGAATCGATAATCCTAAGTTTTTCAGGTTTCTGCCATCCATTGTTAAAAGGTAAGTTTCCTGCATCTTAGCTGCTTAATGCCCCAGGTAAGCTTTTCTTATTGACTGACTTTTTGGATTTCCTTTCCCATTGCTTCCACGCTAAGGAAAAAAACACAGACTTGGCCTGGCACGCCTTCCAGAGCCATTGTATTTCCAAGGGTTAGAATGTAGAAATTCAAATTCAATGTTGTTTTGACAAAGTTCCCTTGTTCAGGGTATGTCCTACAGAACGGCTACCTTTATTTCATTACTTTTCAGGACGGATTTTGGAAGGAAGTATTGACAGACCAGAAGGTGACGCACTTCCCCACAGTCTATGAGGCAGTGTTTATCACAGCCAGCTCCTATGGAGAAGGCCCTGGAGATGAAAGCTTCCGAGAGCAAGTCTACCGAAGGCTGAGGGAGCTGCCCTTCCACAGCCCCATCTCCACAGAGGAAGAGGTCTGACAGGGGTCCTCCTGAACATGTGTCCTCCCCGCTTCCTTGAGGATATCTGTGTTTGGCCTTCACTTTTTCCCTCTTATTTCTCCTCTTCTTCTTCCACTCCCCACACTCCTAACACACACACAGAGGTCTGGTGAGGTCCTGTAAATCTGCACCAAGTCCACAAAGAGGACAGAGGTTATTAGATGAGAAGTCAGGTGGCCTTTAGAGTCAGACACCCGGGCTTCCATTCTAGTTCTGCTGTTTACAAAGTGTGGGACCTTGGGGGTGATTTGTTTAACCACCCTCCATCTCAGACTCTTTACCCAAAAACTGAGACTAATAATGACATCTGCCTTCCAGGCTGTGGTTTTGAATATCTAATAACACAGTACGTGGAAGGAACAGAACAGATAATGGTGGGCACTCAGACCATGACAATTTCCTTTCCCAGCTGGAACCAAGAACCAGAATGGAATAGTCAGAGGTGCAGAGCTGGGGCAGGTAGAGGCAAGCAGATGGTCTGGGATGGGGAGAAGGCAGCCAGGAGAGAGATGATCAGCCAGTGGTGGTTCTAGTATGTGTGGGATGATGGGGCAAAGTGTCTGATTCCCACAGAAAATTTTTTTATAGACAGACCATTGGTCAGAGCTGGAGCTACTTTCAGAATGGGGCCAAGCTGAGCCTGAAGGTGACAGGCCATTGATGACAGGGATTCCATTAGGAATGAGGTGGCCAATTGTGGGTCCCAACACATAAGAAGAGATGATCCATCAATGAATATCTGGGGAGTCATCTACTAGGTGTCCCTTCTGTACCAGGTTCCAAGGAGGGAACAGTGCTTAGCACTTAGTAGGCACTTGCATTTGTGTTGATTAAATGAAGTTTTGAAGACCTACTATGTGCTGGGTGGTGCACTAGGTACCATACCTATTCTTCCTCATTGAACTATCTTTATAATCACCACAACAGTGGCTTTATCCCCATCTTATAAATGACTGAGCTGAGATTCAGAGTGTTTCTGAAATATACACCCAAGTCTCACAGTGAGTAAGCAGCAGGGCCAGCCTGGCCCCAAAATCTACCTTCTTTCAATTAAGCCATATTTCCTCCTGCTTATGGCCTAAAAAGCTGTTCCTGACCCAAAGGATCATGTAATCTAATCGATAAAATGAGACATAAAGAGGAAAAGTGCAGACTGTGTTATCTAGGTTTAATAGCACAGGCCCAGACAGGTGAAGGGCCCTCCTTTCTCTGTGGAATGATGGAGAACGTGTGTTATGTTACACTATTAAGAGGATGGAGAAAGAGTCCGTCTAACTGAGCCCAGACTGCGACGTAGGAGGCCGTGGGCCTTTTAAAATCTGCTTTTGCTTCCCTCATCGAAGGTGAGCCGCTACTCTGCCTACCTTTGTGATGCGGTCCTGCTGTATGCTCAGACGGTGAAGGAGATGATAAAGGCCGGAAGGGATTTCCGTGATTGGCGGCAGCTGGTCCTCACTCTGAAAGGCTCCAATCAGACTGCCTTTCGGGGTAAGTGGTTTGACGACGGTGGGTTTTCAGAACTCAGGCCGGCTGCTTCAGTCTGTGGGGCTTGGAGATGCTGGGCATGTGATCACAGAATTCCTCTTGCTCATGGAGATTCTGGTCTTCCGGAAGGGGTGGTTGAGGTGAAACCTCCCAGCTGCTCTTCCTGCTCTGTCCAGAAGGCTACCCACACCAGGTGGGGGGTGGGGGGCCTCTAGGGTACCTTTTCCCCCACCCTGAAAAGTCTGTCCTACAGTTCCTTTCAAACTGAATCCACCAAAAATAAAACTCAAGAAGGTGAGATCGGCCTCCGGAGGTCCCTGCCATGATCCTTTCTCAACCTGCATTCTCCCTGAGGCAATGCTGGGCCTGAGCTGGGACCATCAGCCTCTAAAGATGGGGCTGGTCCTATTTTATTTTTCTTGTCGGGGTGAGCAGAGACTTGGAAGCAAACTGTTTTGAAATCACCCCGGGAGCTGGCCAAGAGCTATCAGCTTGCTGTACTTCAGCTTTCTATTTTGTAAGACAGAGATAATATCTCCTGTCATATCTAATGATAGTAAATAATAAAAAGCAGCATTTGCAGAGGGCTTACCTTATACCAAGCTCCGTGCCAAGAGATTCTGTGTGCTCTCATTTAATCCTCACACTACCCATGAGGTGGTGCTATTACTAGTTGTAATATACCATAGAGGTGGTGAACTCAGGGTAGAAAGGTTATGTACTCGCCCAAGGTCACAAAATTACTAGATGCTGGAGGCCGAATTCCAAACAAGGGCTGCCTTTTTCCAGGGCTCTTATTCTTCCCCGCTGTGTAACACTGAGGAGTAATTAATAGTCAAGTGCTTGGCATATAGTACGTGCTCATTAAACAGCAACTATTTATCTTTTCTTTGGCTTTTCATTCTCTTAAACTTTGTCCTAAAATGTAAAGAGGACAGCCAAGTCCTGCTCTTTGGGGCGTTCATAGGGTCAGCTCACAATGACCCCACCCATACCTTTTCCAAGTGCAAATGTTAACCTGCTTTTCTCCCTTCTTTTCTTCCTGACCCTGAAGCGTTTGCTGAAAAAGAGGAGGAGGTGCGGGAGTCCGCCTCCCCGCTCTCAGTTTCATTCCCTCTGCCACGTCTACTTCCTTGTTCTATCCTGGTTTTTGCATTCGCTGCGCTGCCGCCGCCGCCCCTGCGCAAACTCAAGCCCCACGTCCGGGACGCCAGTGCGCGTGCGCACAGCGAGGCCGCGAGCGGTGCTGGGAAGAACACGGCCTTGAGGTCCTGTGGGAACTCAGGGCACCTTGCGCTTTGGAGCCCTGCTTGTTAAGAGTGAGAGATGGTGCCTCCCCCGCAGGGTCCACTGGATGTGACGTGTGAAGTCACTGCATCCCGCAGTGCCCGGTGCTTACGAATGGTAATTTTGTGTCCTGTCCTCAGTGGGAACAAATGGTCAATGAGTCCTATGTCGGACCTCGGGTCCTAGTCTGGGGTGTGGGACCTGCAGTGCGTTACTCTTCCGTGATCTCCGATGCGTCCTTCGTGCATGGGATAGGGCACATTCCGAGCAAGACTGGGGAACGCACCCGGGCCAGGCCTGAGCGCCGAGCCGAGCACAAACTAAGACCGGGAAGGAAGGGCCCGCGCTGAGAACAAAGCTTGCAACCTAGTGCTCGGGGCTCCGCAGCGCGGGGAGGACGCGAGGTGAGGAGAACGGTACGGGCTGGGAGGAGGGGCAGCCCCACCCAAGTGCTGCCATGTCCTTTGGCCTTCTTTTGTCACATCCGATTTTCCCAGGGAAGCATAAATCTTGGGTTTTATGTGAAATTAGGTGGAAACTACTTAACCTTTCTTTCTTTCTTTCTTTCTTTCTTTCTTTTTTTTTTTTAATGCCGAATGAGCCTCCTGGGTAGAGGCCTAAACAAAATACATCCGCCTGCCCAATGTGGCCCTTGAGCCGCACCAGGGCACCACTTCTGCACTCTCTCTTTTTCTCACTCTCCTTCCTGACCATCGTCTGTCAGATTCCCTGAAATGACAAAAACCTCACTGCCGGCTTTCAGTGGCTGCCAGGGAGGGAGATCTGCAAATATCAATCCGCAGGCTGCTGTTTTGATCCACGAGTCCTTCTCTGTCCTCACCGTGACCAATCTCCTCTCCAGGAATCACCGGCCCGTGTTTGTGGATCCCCGGGGAGAAAGGCGCATGGATTACTCGGTCTATGCCCTACAGAAATCCTGAAGTGGGTCCCTTTTGCTTTCTCTTCTTCAGTACCACAGCTCTCAGGAAGCTGTCAGGTATGGCAGGGCCTTTCCCTGAGTTTAGCTCGTGCTAGGGGAAGAGCCCTGGGAGGAGAGGGAGGGCTGGGGTCCTGCTGGGAGGCCGGTGTGAGATCCAGCTACTAAAGTCCACCACGAGTTGTCTGGTGCTTTCTGAACTCATAAAGATGGACTTTGGGCTTTCAAGGGTATCCTGCCCTTGATTGTGGGTGTGGCTTGGCCATTTCAGATAACAGTTTTAATAGCACCCTTGCCTGCACCTCCACGTGGGCCTGGGCCTCCTCTGATGCTCCAGCTGGACTGGTACTACAGCTCTAGGGTCTCCTGGAGAGGTCCTGGCCAGGGGGGTGATGGAGCAGGGTGCCCCTTCAGGGTAAGATTCATGATCCGTGAAACCAACTCACTCAGGTAGCCTGACTCCAAAATAGAACCATGGGGATATCAGGACCTGGATGCCATCCTGGGCTCCCAGTACCTAGAAATTCTGGGGGGGCAGGGGGGATCTGTTTCTGTTCTCTCAGCTGTAAATCAGTGAGCAAATACACAGGAACTTCAACCTTAATTCAGTTTCTTCTTGCCTCCCACTGCCACCACTCACAGTCCAGATTTGATCTGACACTCCTCTCTCCTACTCTTACAGAACTTTAATGTCCCCAAATGGGTTGGCCCAAGAAGTCAACCAACCGTTACAAACTCAGTACTGTAAGTACAGGCATTCTCCATCCAGACCGTTGTGGTCTGTGAAGTGTCACCATGCTTTGTGACACCACATCAAACATGGGACAAAATCCTAGCAACATTGGGGAATTGATGCATCATCTTTTAAATCAATCAATCCATGGTTTAAATCAAACAACAGAGTCAGCTATGCCACCTAGCAACAAAAATCTGCTCTTCCATGAATTGCACTACCTGGGGGCTGGGTTTGAAGAGTCTAGGTGAGGTGGGAAAACTGGGTAGGTCAGCAGATGTTTGAATTAAGAGACCAAGGCCTGCTTTTCGCAAATATGTGCTTCAGTTGCCTGAAGTAGAGACAAGTAGAATAAATCAAGTGGGGACTGACCTTTCATTGTTTTCTTCTCCTTTTTTTTTTTTTTTTAAGACTCACAAGGAAATTCTTCACTGTTACTTGGCGCCGTGGCTCCCTTCCTAAAGACAAACCTGGCTGTGTATTTTCCAATGAACTCTATGAAACTGAGCCTGCTATTACAGGTCAGTATGGCCACCTAGAGAAGGCAGCCGGAAAGGATTCTCTCCAGCAGGGCTTCACAGCAGCGGCAGCAACATTGGCCTTTCGGGCTGATAACCTTTGCGTGTGAAGGAGGGCAAGTCATGGGCTGTCCTGTATGTATTAGAAGGCCTAGCTGCATCTCTGGTCTCCATCCACTGGAGGCCAGCAGCCCTCTCTAGCTGTAACAACCCAAACGTCTCCAGACATTGTCAGATATCCTCTGGAGAGACAACATCACCCACCTCCCCTGTTGAGAAGCTCTGCTCTAGAGAAAACTGGCTAGTGAGATTTGAGTCTCAGGAACTTCATTTCTAAGGAGATAGAGTGTGGGCAAGGAAGTGTCGCCCGGTGGTTCAGAGCCCAGGCCTGGAGTTAGGTGGATCATCACTGAGAACAAGTGAGAGTAAATGTGAGGTCTGTTGAGTGGAAGTGGTGATGGTATTAGAAGTCTTCTTTTTCTTGCTCTACTGTGGAGGTTTCTATGTAAGAAGGAGGTGAGTGTGGTTGCCATGGGAACCAGAGGGGTGGTCAGGAAAGGATTCCTGGCAGAGACAGCTTGGAGCAGACTCTGTATGTCCTAACTCAGACCTGTGTCTGGGCAGCCTTTGAGTCATCTGTTTGGCAGGGCTGGGCTGGGGCCCTAGTGTGCTCAGTTCTGCTCAGGCAGGCCTGAGTAATAATGTCTCCGCCCTCCAGGTGTGACTGCTGTGATTTTCCCGCTAACCCTCGGGATTACTGTCCTGGGAGCTGTCATCATAGGTCTGATGTTAAGGATAAAGAGGGGAACATTGCAGAGGCAAAGGAAGGACATTTGGTGGCAAATCAATTATGATGATGTCACCATTCTGCCCCGGAGCAAGGTGAGGCCACACCCGGCCCAGACGTTCACCTTCCTGCTCACTGCTGCTGATTTGTGGAAGAGGTCTCATCTGGGAGTTGGTGAGAGCGGAGGCTGACTCATTTATAAAGTGAGCTAATGGAGAGTCCAGAGCCCTGAGTTCTGGTTCTAAACCACATTCACTCCCTTAATCTACCAATAACTAAGACAATATCCATTTGCTCAACACACATGTGTGGAGCAAGGCCCAGCATAATGTCAGGCAGGACAAATGAATGCCTTCCAAGAGAGGTAAGCACTCTGGAAGGTGTCTACAAGGTGAGGCAGAGGCCCTGCAGGTGGAGGGATTAAATGTCGCAGCATCGTGAAGGCTTCAGAGAGGTGACACTGAGGAGAGTGGGCTTGCTAGTGGTGACCGGGAGAGAAGCAATGCAGGGTATACCAAGGTGTGGGCTGCTCAGGGCTTTAAGGCTTGGAGCACATGTAATAAGCATGACATTATTCAGTAAGTATACAAAGTTTACATCACTCCAGAAAATACAGCCATGACTATCTTCTGCGCAGATTTTAGCTTGAAATTGTGAAGTGTTTTTTCTTCCTTTCCTTTTTTCTTTCTCGCTTTGTTGTGGCCATTGACATTAAACCGTGTAATCTTTGTAAGCATATATTGATCATTCTGGACCACTTATTGCCTTACCAGAAAAGTTAGTAAGAATTGTTCCTTACAGTAGAAAGATAGACCTGGGTTTCTACTCTTTCGTAAGAGCTCTTTGTTCCTGGGGAGAGGTGGAGGGAAGGGTTGAATTTTACTTTCCTCTCAAGTGATTAAAAACACACAACCGAAATAAATTTTATTTCAAAGTTCTGCAACTTTAGAATTTTAGACAGTACGTGCTCAGGAATACATGCTACTCAAGATGTTAAGAGAAAAACAAAATATGCAGCTTAACTATTGAATCAATATCTGTGTACTTGAACAAGTGTATGACTCTTAAATATCTCAGAGCAAAAGAAAAGTGCCCTAGTATGTTTTTGTTTGTTAGAAAAGTGCTCAAGTTAGACCAAGGTATACAGGCTTGTTCTAAAGACATTTAGATTAATTGCAAGGATCAAGAAAGCATTGTGGGTCAAAACCAAACATTTCTCTCATGTTATATATATTTTATTCCTGTCATATTGGCTTTATTTTCAAATTTTAGTTTGTAGTATTAGTTTTATTTTATTAGTATTCTTGAGTAAATGAATTATGAGTAAATGAATCATGACTTTCAAAAAAAAAAAAGGTGGTTGGGCAGGTACCATGTCAAGGAGGCTTCAACATGCTATGACCAGGAGATTGGGATTCATTTATTAGTCATTTTCAAGTGTCCCTGAAGATTCTGGGGCTGACTGATCTGGTCTTGGTTGAATGATGGATCGAGGAAGAGGGGTAGTGGGGAGGAATGCTGGGTCTTCCATCTTCCTCTTCAGCCAAAGCAGCTCAGTTTCTTGGTTAGGGTTCCAGGTAAGACTCTCCCTGAAAAACGGTGTTCCTCTGTCTAAAACACATTCTCTAAGTGTTGGGGAGACACTGGGGGTTTTAAACAGAGAGGTCCCCTCCCTAGATGCTCATTTAGGAAAACGACTCTGACATCATGAAGTTGAGTGCCAGGCTAGAACTTGAATGTGGACAGCCTGACCCCAGCGTCTTAACTACAGCATCGTCCATGGTGGTTCAGGCACAAGAGTGGTCCGTATAGCAGTTAAGCACTCACACTGGGTGTGAGAGATCAGACTTTGAGTCCTGACTCTCATTTATTAACTGTTACTCAGCTGGGTGTTGATTTTTCTCATCTGGGAAAGGCACCATGTCTTCAGCCCTCGGCTTGGTCATGCTACCGAGAACAACCGAATCACGTCCTGTTTTACAGCTGGCCCAGAGAGGCACGCCTGTGTCTACAGAGAACAGTAGCCGCTCGGCTAGCGGGATGATTTCTGGAGACTTGAGCTCCTTTGTCAAGAGCCAGCAGAGGGAAGAGCTGTTTCATGCCCCACTAGGACTTTACCAGGTACTTCTGAGGACAAAGAGGCAGCATGTAGATCTTAGTGTGTGCCTCTGTCCTGTCCCCTGCATATCCTTTCTGTCAAGCGAAGTATTCTGAATAGGGGGACATCTTTGGTAAAAGCCAAGGCAGTTTAGTGACTCTGGACTGTTGCTTCTCAAACTGTAATGTGCATATGAGTCACCTGGGACACTTGACAAAATGCAAATTCTGGCTCAGTAGGTCTGGGGTGGGGCCGGAGATTCTGCATTTTCCCTAGCAAATTCCCAGTTGATTCCTACACAGGCTTCCAGATTAGACTCAGCTCTGTCCAACAGAACATTTTATAAAGATGAAAATATTCCAAATCTATGCAGTGCGATATGATAGATACTACCATCATGTGACTGTTAATCGTTAGCATGATGGGGAACTGAATTTTTGATTTTACATAATTTAAATTAATTTAAATTCCATTGGCCCCATGGGGCTAGGGGCCCACCTTCTTGCACAGTGCAGTCGGAGAGCATAGATCATTTCATCCTTGGTGCTTTAGCACCGATGAGGCAGTCACGGGAATTGATGCTTCTGCAGTATAAAGAGTGACAGCTGCCGAAATCTGCCGCATAATTCCTGCCTGCCCCTTCTCACCCTCCCTTCCACATCCCAGACCACTATGGCTGCCTGTGCCTGGCACTCCTTCAGGAGTTCAAGACCCCAGAAGAAAAATTATGTAAAGAAAAAAAAATTCTGTGTTTATTCTTTGAATTGGCAGTCCTGGAGAGTAGGGGCAGAAAGCTCCAAGCAAAGGGAAGACTTGTTCCTTGCTCTAAATTGGATTTAGCGAAGATTGGAGCCACATCATTCCCTATGCAACTGAACTTATTTTTATAATTGTTTACTTGAGTTTTTAAGCAACAAAAAATCTCCTTGGATATTATCACCCATAGAACCCTAAGGACCTTCATTCATGCAAAATTGTATGTTGTGGTTAACTAGCCAGGTAAAGATGGAAGCCAACAATCCACAATGTATCACTATTGGTAATCTTCCTAAAATATTTACCCTCCTCTCCATCAAACACAATCACCAGGTTCTCACCTCCTGTATGATAGCATCCAAACCCTTTAACTAGGAACACAAAGACTCTCCTGCTTCGTCCTAATCTACTTTTAGAAACTTTTTCCCCCTTGGCCTAAATCCTGTACTCATCCAGTTGGTCTTGCTGTTTATGCCACGTGTTTCACCCTCAGGCAGTCCCATGCCTACTGCCCTCTACCCACCCCATCTGGAACCATCTTGTTCTTGAAGGTTCAGCTGAAGCATCACCTTTTCCAAGAAACCTTTCTTTCATCCTGCAGGGACTCCTTCCTCTTTGGAAATCATATCACAGCCCTGAGTCCTTTGCAATTAATCCCACGTGAAAAGTGGCAAATCTTGGGTGAACATTTTTCTCATGCTGAGGCTTACCTCCTCTTATGTCCAGATTCTTTTCTTTTCTCCTACCCAGATCTTTCCAGGTTGTGGTATGTTTTTATAGTATTTGATTAAATGACTCTCTAAAAGCAGATTCAATAGGTAATAATAAGAAGATATGCCACTGGCTGGAAACTAGGTATGTGCCAGGCATTGAGTTAAGAATGTTACATATTTTAACTGATTTAATCCTCACAACGAATCAGTGAGGTAGGTGTTACTTTTGATTTCCATTGCACAGATGAGGAGATGAAGATTTGAAAAAGTTAAATCCCTTACTCAAGGTTATGCAGGTAGTAAGTGGTAGAAATCGGCTTTGAACCAGGTATCTGACTCCAGGCTTTACTTTTAGGACCTCAAATTCATTCATTTCCTCTGAATGATAGTGGGACATCATGGTTAATAGAAAGTATATAGTCTTGGAGTCAGATGTTCAAATTCTGGCTGTACTGCCTACAAACATGTGACCTTGGACAAGTTCCATAACCTCAGTGATCCCATCTGGAAATGGGCCCATCATACCCACTTTGCAGGGCTGTGATGCCTGTTAAACAAGATCTCCTGTGCTGAGCAGCTAGCTTAGCTCCTGGACGTAGCACAGGGCCCCCTGAGGGCTGATCTGGGCAGTGAGGAGCTCAGTGATTGCTTTCATAGGTAGATTTCTTGCCAGCCTTCCTGTGCCCCTTCCTAGCTCTTTCTGAGTGTAGCTTTTTCTGGATCATCCTGGGTTAAGATCATTCCACTCTGTCTCTGGTTCCAGGGAAACCGTGTGGCCATCTGCTATGTTGGTGACCAAGCAGAAGCCTGGGTCAGGAAGCCGTCCGTGCGGCAGGAAATCCTGCTGGTGAGGCCTCCTTTCCTGGGAGGAGACAAAGCATTGCCGCTCCCTGTCAGCTCCCTGTTCCCACCTGGGGTGGGAGTGGTCCTCACCCCCAAGAGCATCAATGGGAAGCTGCTTCCCTTAACATGGCCCATGAGCTCTACCCCCAGACTTAAGATCTCAGACCCTTATACCTGACCCAGGCATCTGAACCCTGGGTCTCGCAACGCAGCCTGTTCTTTGCCTTTAATTCTTCCTGATCTTAATTCTGCCTCTGCATTCTTTGTATCTGTGACTCACCTCCCCAGGACCTGGTCCTTGCAGGGAGTTGGGTTCATGGGATCCACTTCTCACCCCGTGGTTTTAGTTAACCCCCATTACTTTGGGGGGCTTTGATCATTCCTCTGGTTTATTTGCTGGAGGCAGACTGCCTGGATTTACCTCCCAGCTCTGCCACTAATAAGTTGTATGATCTTTAACACAAAACTTTATCTTTTGAGCATCAGTTTCCTCATCTGTAAAATGGAAGCAGTCATAGTTCTCTCACAGGGCCTTTGTGAAAATTAGCTGAAAACGTGTGAAGCACAGAGCATAGTCCCTAGGACAGAAGACATACTATAGTCATCAGCTGTTATTACCATTACATTCTTTTCAGATGTGTGAATTAAGGCACGAGAACATTGTGCCCTTCTTTGGTGTTTATGTGGAACCACCCAACATCTGCATTGTCACCGAGTATTGCAAAAAAGGAAGTCTTAAGTTAAGCAAAATAGTAAATCTTACCTCACATTCAATTAGCGGCAGGTGACAAAGAAGCCTATCAATGCTTTTTCCCCTTCGTCCAAGAGCAGTTCTTCTCTGATCTGATTGCAAGACCTGAATTATCTTGTTGGGCCGTCTGCAGGAGATCAAATTAGCAGTGTGGTTGCCGAGTGCCTGGTTTCTTGGTTCTGGGTGGAAATAGTCTGAGCTTGGTTTCATGCCCTAAGATGTCATAACTACTTCGGAGCTATGTTCCCGGGCCCATCCTCCCCATGGTATGTGACCATCAGGAACAAGGAAGTGTTTATAAAATTCAAGACTGCGTGGCTTTCTCAATACTGAGTCAGGTTATGGCTTCTCCCAGGAAGACTTCCGGTTACTAGATTCAGAGTGCTTGGCCTCAGTTCTGCTTAGCGTCATCCAATGCATTAAAATCAAATCCACTGAAAGTATGACACTCACTGTGCTTCCAGTTGAGTCATTGGTGGTGTCTTGAATAACTGTGTCTTTCAGGATGTTTTGAGAAACTCAGACAATGAAATGGATTGGATATTCAAGCTCTCATTTGCATATGCCAGAGTCAATGTGAGTATCGCATAAACTTGTGTAAGGAAGAGACACTGTAGTGTTCTTGAGTTCTGTGTCTTGGGTGAACTGTGGTCTTTCCTGAACACTCTGATCCTCCTCACATCTCTTCAAACAACATAATTCCACTTCTGAAATCCACCTCTTCCATCACAGTTTCCATCCTTTTCATCCTCCCTGATCTCAAGTAAATTTCAAGAGAGTTAAGTATTTTACACTAAAGTTGAAAGGGATACCTAATCAGGAAAGAACAGAGTGTTTACGTTTGAAGGTGGGACTTTTTACCCCAAAGAAAATCTAATTACTAGCCCATAAAGCGAGTTGGGGAGGGAGACTCCTAACACCCCTTCCTTCTCCCTCATCCATGATTCCTTTCCCCAGAGAACGGGGGTCACTGCCCCAGTAACCACAGAGCTGTTGCCCTAAGAGGTGGACTTGGGATGCACACCTGAAAAGGTAAACCAGCAGGCGAGTCTGTCTTGGCAAAGAGGGTTTAAGATGCTTGTAAAGAAGACTGGTGGGAATAGTACTGCTACTAATAACGACTAAAATAGAATTAGTGCTTGCTTTGGCTCAGATACTGTCTAGCACTTTGTGTACATTAATTTACTTATTCTCACAATAAAATATAAGGTAGGTCTGTTCCTATCCCTATTGCACAGATGGGAAGTGAGTCGGGTGGGTCGTGTCAGTATGGACCCGCATTCTGAGGATGCTCTCCTCACCCTGGGCTGAAATCCAGCTGCTCTTCCTAAGCTCACTGAATCTGCTTTTGCCATTAGAAGGGACCACGCCAGTGACCTGGGAATGGGTCCCGGTGAGGAAGTCCCTCACTCTGACGCATGGCAGCAGGACGAGGCTGGTTGTCATCTGTCAGTCAGCAGTTCATACATCAATCGGCATTCCCATCCATCAACCAATAGATTCCTATGGGAAAGACCCTGGCTGGGTGTTGTGAGGGATACCTAGGTGAAATGTAAGTTCTGCCCTCCTGGGTTATAGGGTCGGTGACTCACTGAGTAACTGTGACAAGTCACTTCCCCTCTCTGGTCCTCTCTGGACCTCAGTCAGCCTCCATGTAGGTTTAGTGGGTGATGTTGGCCTGAATGACACAGGAAGACTTTTCTTCCTCAAGGATTCAACTGCTCTTTGTGTCTAAGAAACTGAGTATTAGTGACCCCGTTAGACTTTTATTTCCTAGGCCTTAGTGGGAAGCCAATATATTGTTACCAAGTGAGGTAGACAAACAGAAACCTCCCTGTGATTAGGTCTCCATGGACAACCCTGAGCCACCACTGTTAGTTCAGTAAAAATTTATTGAGTGTCTGTTAAGAGTTGGTTCCACTCTGGGCACTTTCATAGGAAGACAAGGGCTTGTTTCCATTTCTGAATGGCTTAAAATTAAACTAGAGGGAAAAAAATATAAAAGTCAAGAAATGTGCATATGA
Organism: Camelus dromedarius; assembly: GCF_036321535.1. Lineage (NCBI taxonomy): Eukaryota > Metazoa > Chordata > Mammalia > Artiodactyla > Camelidae > Camelus > Camelus dromedarius. The sequence continues at coordinate 67,299,341 of NC_087443.1, read as the reverse complement.
AATGATTTAAATGGCAGTGAAACAGTATAAAATGGGAGGATCAGATGTGACCTCCCCTCCTGCTCTGGGCTCCTCTCTTTTTCTTCACCCACTTTCCCTTCCCTTCCCACCCAGCCCAGGAAAGTACTCTAGACTCCCATGACCAGTCTCCTGCCTCAGTCAAAACAGTTGGCATCATTTATATTGGATGTAAAGAGAAAGCTAGTAAGTTCTCACCGCAGTATGCATGCCTAGTAGATTTAGCCTTTTCAGTGGGGGCATGTGACTCAAAAAGAACTAGCTCAGAGGTTTCTCTGGAGAAATGCTGGGGTGGGGACGAATGACAATTTGAAGGGGGAAATCTCGCTGGTGGCCATTCTGGGTCTCTGAGTCTATCCTCTGCTCCATACCAGAGGAACAGGGGACAGCTGGACAGTTTGCTTTGGCAGGCGCACTGTCTCCTGAAATGGAGTGTGCAGCTTATGGGATCGTGTGAAGGAAGTCACAGTGAACCAGACCAAGGCGCGTGTAGGCCCCCTGAGGCCGATCACTCTGCCCACGTTCTTTGAAAGGAACTAACAGTCACCAAAAAGTCACTACAGCCTCTCCAATCAAGCACCCTTCCTCCACTCTGATCACTCTCTTGCTTTGGCTTCCTCTGCACTCAGGCTTGGTTTGTCTGATGTGTCATCTGCAGCTCATATAGGTTCTTGCGTTTGGGCCCAGCACTGGTGTATTCTTTTTAAGCTCCTCGAGTGATTTGAATGTGCAGCCAAGACCAAGAACAACTGTTAAGGACAGGTCTTCTCAGAGTAATAGGCACGTACATCTCCTGGGGATCGGGTTAAAATGCACAGTCTGACTCGGCATGTCTGGGCAGGGCCCGAGATGCTGCATTTCTGCTGAGCTCCCGGCGATGCTGAGCCTCCTGGTCCCTAGGACATCTTTCAAGTAGCAGCGGTCTTGGCAGACCCATCTCACAGGTGGTAAAATCAAGGCCCAGTGAGGTAAAGTGATTTGTTTGAAGAGACTGAGTGGTAAAGTCTAGACCTGAATGCATCTTCTTGACACTGAAGTTCTTTCTGCCCTCTTTTTAAATAATGGTACTTCATCATTGCATAAAAATAATTGATGTAACCTCTGAAGAACACAGTGAATGACATGAGAATTTTTCAGTGTTCTTCATGTTACTGCCTCTCCCTGTGAAGTGTTCACACAGGACCCTTAAGGGCATGTAATAATATTATATTACTATTCTGTTATTATAGAATCGTTATATGTAGGTAGTAATAGAATATAATCTGTAGTATGTAGGTAATAAAATATTCCTAATTGCATAGTGTTGTTTCTATAGTGTTAATATCCTTTATTATATTTATACAAAATTTTCATTATAACTTACAATGGTGTTTACTTTGTGTCAGGCACCATGTCTGGTGTCTCACGTGCATTATTGCATTTAATGTCCACAGCCACCGTGTGAGGTGAGGGCTACCGTCATCTCCATTTTAATGAGAAGAGTGAGGCTTACAGGATAAAGAAACTTGCCCTCTACTATGCAGTCAAACTGGGATTTGAACACAGGAGTCTGACCATGAGGCTACATTTTTTTTTTCACATGTAGGCCAAGTGTATTAGTGTTTTATTGCTGTGTAACAAATGGCCACAGTCTTGTGGCTTAAAACAACACAAACTTATCTCAGTTTCCATGGATCAGAAGTCCAGGTACAGCTTAACCTCATTTATTTTAAGCTGGCCTTGCATTCATGACTCTACATTAAGAGACCACAAATAGTTTTCTTTTATGGGGGGTGTCCCTGCCCAGGTTGAACCTGTGGGCAAGGGACTGTGTTAGTGGCTCTTGAACAGATGAACACAGAGATGGGCGTGTCTCCTGCCATGGGTCCATCTGTGTCTGTCCGACTGTCTCTCTGGCTCTGTTTCTTCCAGCAGCATCCATTGGCACCTGCTCTAATTCATTCGCTCATTTTCACTCTTCAGGGGATGCTGTTCCTCCACAGGAGCCCACTGGGGTCTCACAGTAACCTCAAGCGTTCCAGCTGCCTGGTGGATGGTCAGATGCATTGAAGCTGTCAGGATTTGGGCTGTGGGAACTAGGTACGGCCGGACACACAGAACGTGTGATGAGAAAACGATGGACCCCTCGGGTAACCGCTGGCAGTTCCTTACACACTGGCTGTCACCAGGGTGGTAAGGGGCTGTCTCACCCACCTCCACTTTGTGGTGCTCACCTGCACAGCACATGCAGGTGGGTCTTCCTCTCTTCCTCTGGAGCTGATGGCATGTGGTTATTATGTTCACCCAAGAAGACGAGAAAAAAAATAGCCCCCACGGGTGTGGCATGAATCCACTGTGGGATGTCTGAGTTAGGAGACTAGTTCTCAGCCTGGCTTAGCGGGGTGACCTGAAGTGAGTCCCTGCCCATCTCTTTATTCCTCCATAGTTCCCTGCATCTTCATCTGCGTGCTCACAGAGAACGCACAGTCTGCCAGGCACTTTGCAGATGATGAGTTCAGCAGCTCTCCATCCTCTCTGTGCTCCAGTATCACTTGGGAAGCTTTAAAAAATATGTAGGTGACAGGGTCCCACGCCATGCCAACGGAAACAGAATTTGTGACGATGGGGTCTGGGTATCTATATTGTTTTCAAAAGCTCTCAGGTGATTCTGACGTGCATGTCAAGACAAGACCCACCACCTGGAACCCATCCCTCCTTTACGTGTGCAAACTGAGATGGGGTGACTCGGCTTGGCTATGTTGCCTAAACACCCTCGAGTCTCACCTCGCAGCGTCCTGGCCGTGCTGCGCGCAGTGCCCTCAGCCCTGCCTACCTCCGTCTGAGGCAGCACAGTGTCAGCAGCTTCGCTGTGTGCGTGTTGGGGAGCTTCTGTAATGTGGGGGCAAGATGGCGTCTTACAGAAAAAGACGGGGACATTTTGAAAGCGTACTATTAGCCACTTCTGTTTTCCCAACCCCCCACATATTTTCTTTTCATGGTTATAACCTATAATGACATAAACTGTGAACATCGCTGCAAAGTAAATGTACGTTTATAAAATATCCAGAATAGATGAATCTGTAGAGACAGAATGCAGATTTGTGGTTGCCAGGGGCTGGGGGTGGGGAAAGGGGGAGAACCTCTCAGTGGGCACAAGGGTTTAGTTTGGGGGGATTACAGAAATGTTTTGGAACTAGATAGAGGTGGCGGTTGTACAAAGTTGCAAACGTACTAAATGCCACGGAATTGTTCTCTTTAAAGTGGCTTGTTTTATGTTCTATGAATCGTGTCTCAATAAATTATTTTTTAAAGGAGGCCGCACAGAAAGGGAAAAGGGGAAAGAAAACCACCTGTAATTGCACAGTCGTAAGTCAGCTGCTGTTAACTTGCCAGTGCACGGCCGGCCTGATCATTTTCTCCATATTCACACACACGGACCCCCATTTGCTCTTTAAAGTCAGGCCCCAGCAGGCCGACTTCTTGGGGGTTGGATGCCTTCATTGCTCCTGTTCTATCCCCGAGAAGGAAGGGCTGGCTTTTCCGGTCCTGCCCGGCAGCTCTCACACCGTGCTGACCTCCCTCTGGCATCCTTTGCTCTGCAGAGCCCTACTGGACGGCCCCAGTGCTGCTGCGGCTCTCAGAGGCGCCCTGGTCTGGCACTGCGAAGGGAGACATTTACAGTTTTGCCATCCTAATGAGGGAGCTGGTCCACTACCAGGACCGTGGACCTTTTGGTGATCAAAGCCTGGCACCAGAAGGTGAGGCTGGGAGAGACTCCTTGGCTGGCTTTGGTCACTCAGGGTAGCTTTTCCCTTCTCTTTTCTTTTTATTGAAGTGTAGTCAATTTACCATGTTGTGTTAATTTCTAGTGGGCAGCATAGTGATTCAGCTTTTAAAGGCTTGTTTTTATTCATCGTTTTGTGAAATAATTTATTAATTTACAATCTGTTCCTTTTAAAAATGTTTTTGAAATTCATATTCTTCTTTAATTAGAAGACAAATTGCAGTTTGGTTACAAAAAAAATTTGAGTAACTCAGAACTATGTAATTTATTCTGTAACAGCAGCCAAAGCAATCTTGTTAGAAAATGAGTCAGATCTGGTCACTTCTCTACTCAAAACCCTCCCCTGACTTTCATGTGGGTCGTGAAAACTAAGTCCTTACTGTGTCCTGTGAGATCACTGAAGGCCTCTGATGTGGTCTCTGTGACTTGACAAATGACCACAAGCTTGCTGGCTTGAAACAATAGAAATGTATTCTCTCACAGTTCTGGAGGCTAGAAGTCCAAAATCAAGGTCTAGCCGGGCCGAGCTCCCTCTAGAAGCTCTAGGGGAGACCTGTTCTTCGCCCGGGCTGGCTGCCCCAGCATGCCTGGGCTCATGGCCACCAATCTCTAATCTCTGCCGCCATCTTCACATTGCCGCCTCCTCTGTATCCATCTCCTCTATATGTCTCTTAATTTTTTTTCCATGATTAAAGCTTTATTTAGTTTATATCTCTATTTCTTCACACCCTCCGAGGGTAACATAATTGTTGAGTATGTCTCCAATGAAAGTGAACCGAATCCCATAAAGAGATGATAGTTTTACTCCTAGTGGAAACTGCCACATTGGATGCATAATTTTCACATTTGAAGATTTTGGGAATCAAAATAAAGTAAGTCTTTAAGGTTATACAAGCACCCCCTTTTACTGTAGACTTCTGGTAAATAGATTTTGTTTTCAATGGACCTAGTCAGTGCCGATACCTTAGCAGAGAATTACACCCAAGCTTACAGTTGCATCAGTTTATCTGAAACATAAAACATGCAGACTGACTTCTGTGTGTGATAACATTGGAAGGAATGTATGTCTCTTATGAGGACACTTGTCATTGGATTAGGGTCCACCCAGATAATCTAAAATAATCTTCTCAACCCCAGATACTTAATTATGTATGCAAAACCCCCTTTTTTTTTTTCAAATGAGCTCATATTCACAGGTTCTGTGGATTAGGACGTGGACGTATGTCTTTGGGGACCACTGTTAGCTGCTGCATCTTCCTAATTGCATCTCCCATGCCTCGTTCTTTTCAGTCTCACTGGCCACCTTTATGTGCCCCCCACATGCCACACACACTCCCACCCCAGAGCCTCTGCGCAGGCTGTCCCCTCTCCCTGGGCGTCTCTGACCTCATATTTGTATGTACAAATTGGCCTCATTCTTTCTTTAGGACTGCAAAATTTTTCACTGTAAGAATGTGTCAGGTATCATTGATTGATAGACATTTTGATTGTTTTCCATTTTATGCTGTTACCAGTTGCAGTCAGCAGCCTTGTATCTGTGGACATGTGCAAATATTTCTTCAGGCTAGATCTCTGTTTATGAAATTGAAGAGATAAATGTATTTAAACATACTTAAAATATTTAATAAATGGTGCCCAATTGCCCACTTACAAAAGGTATGTTCAGGCTTGTCTTCTTGCCAAGTTGTCTCGTAACACATTTTATGGGGGAATTAAGGGCAAAAGCAATTGGAGATGAAGCAGAATGTTATCAAGATAAATTTTTGAAAAAGGATAATGGGTGTAATCCCCAGAACTGTTGGTTTCCACTTTGGATGTACATTGGAATTACCTGGGGAACTCTGAAAACTCCTGATGCTTAGATCTTAGCCTCAGAGAATCTGTCACTGGCCTGGGGTGCAGCCTGGCCATCAGGGTTTTTAAAGTTCCCCAGGTGGTGTTAACGTGCAGTATGGGCTGAGAACCACTATCTTGGAGGGAGGATAGAGTGGTGTGTGTGTGTCAGTTTCCTTGTAAACCCAGCCCCTCTGACTTTTTTCCTCTGTTGCCTTGCCTCCCATTTCTAGCCCATCCCCAGGGGCCTATCCCAGGGTTCCTCTTTAGAGCCTCATGCACTCCCTGGAGACTTGTTCAAGTCAGGAGTCTTTCTGAGTGTACTAGTTGCTTTGAAACCAGATTCTGGTTTCCAGTTTACGGCTAAATGAAGCAGAGGTGAGACTGATCCTATAAAGTTAATCCCAAATGCAGGTGCATCTAAGTTTGGAACCCAGCATCTAGACAGGTCTGCCCAGGCAGGACCCCATCTGCCCTTGCTAAGCTCAGCTGCCAACTGATCATGCCAGCTGGGGTAGGGGAGGGGTGGGAAGACCGGACAGTCGGTATATTTCCCCCTCACTGTGGTCCTCTGCTGACCAAGGTGAATGAGAGCCGCTACAGGGAACTGTGGATACACGGCACTGCAACCAGGAAAAATAGAACGTGCACCTATTTTACAGACAAGCACACTCTTCCATTAACTTCTCAAACATCCCTGCAAACAATCCAGGTGCTAGAAATAGTAAATATCGATTCTCTGTGCGCCCTAGACCAGTGGTTCTGAGACGTTTTAGCAGGCATCATCATCACCCGGAGGGCTGGTTAAAACACAGACTTGCTGGGTCCCATCCTCAGAGTTCCTGACTCAGAGGGGCTGGAATCAGGTCTGAGAATCTGCATTTCTCCCAAGTTCCCAGGTGATGTTGAAGAGCCGCGGTGTGGGAAGCGCTGCCTGGCATGCTCCCTGGACCTGCAGAAGCAGCATCACCTGGGAACTTGTAAGGAATGCAAATTTCAGCCCCACTCCAGACCTTTCTGAAATGGAAACGGGGAGCGGGTCAGGATCTGTGCCCTAATTAGCTCCCCCAGGTGATTCTGATGCCTGCTAATGTCTGAGACTTGGCTTCTCCTTTTCCTATACTGTCCTCTCAAGAGAGAAGTCACCGTGTGAAGGCTCCACTTAAGGAGTGGGGAGTTGCTCCATCACTTTGAATGGAGAAATATCTGTAAATTATCGGGCATTTCTCTCTCCTGGAGATTTGTCTATTCTCTCCCATTTGTTTATTTATTCAATTACTTATTCAAGTATGCTGTATTTCTATATTATATTTAGATGTAATTTATTATATAGTTATTTTATGTTTGGGGTTATATCTAATACTGCTTTATTTTGTTGCTCGAGTTGTTTTATCTTCGATCATTTAATTTCACTCGGCTTCTGGGTACCTTTGACGTATACCCATTGCTGAGTTTTGTTCTGTGCTTCCTAACTTTCTGGTAGCATGAGACACTTCAGCCTCATCTTGTGTCTTCCCTGCCCCAGTGCTAGAATGGGCTGTGTCTCTAAGAAGCCCTGGCTCCTTCATTGGAGAATGAGCACCAGGACGCTAGGTGTGCTTGCTGCTGCTGGGATGCTGTTGCCTCTAGCCCCTCCCAGTGGACAGAGCAAGAAAATGTGTGTGTGTGTGTGTGTGTGTGTGTGTACCAACCCATATGGATACACACATTCATATCTCTATATCTGCCCATCTGTGTCTATATTAAGCTAAACATGAGTTCCTGTTGACATCTCCAATGTCATTATCACATGGTTCATTTATTTCAGTCTCTACCCCCTCATTGCTTATCTGTAACCACCCTTTCCAACAGTGAGAATCCTGGCTCCCACCACCTGCCATCCCTTTACTTATTTGTTCAGTCCCAGTCTATGTGTGCAGTAGTTTCAGAGTAGTTCATCTTTTCCCCCGTGAGAGGCAATTTTACCAACGAGAGTACGGTGATGATGAGTCGGTCCTTTCGCCTTTGGTCACTTCAGAACTGGCTTAAGTCGGCACTTTACCCCCATCCCCTTCTGCGAGGTCATATTGTACATCTGTAATACAGTTAGATTGGTTTATCACAGTCTGCACATCTCACGCTCACAGGGCTGGTAAAGGAGTGCGGTGCTCCAAGCAGAGTGGTAAATTCTCCCTTTATTTCATAAGTGATACAGAAATGGCTCAGACATGGGTACTTTCATTGCCCTCCTCTGTCCATTCCAGATGCCACTAACCAATCAAGGCTGTCTTTCCCAGGGAGTTTTGACATGGCCTCAGAATCTTTTTCAAACCAGCATTCCAAGGGTTATGACTAATGCATTGGGACTGGAAGGTGCAATGAAAAACTACTCACCGACTGCAGAGTGGTTGTGGACTGAAATTATTCAAGCCTCTCGAACACTTGTCTGGATAGTAGCTCACCCCCACATCAGGGTATTTGTGCCATCTTTTGACCTTTGAACGTATGAGGGCACAGCCATTCAGAAGGAGCCTGAGTTGACAGGAGGCCTGGGCTGGGAGTCAGGGCATCTCCCCCTAATCTGGCCATGTCATTATACATTTCTTAACACAGCAGCCCACGTATTCTGTGTTTTCCACATCAAAATGGTTTTAAATCGTGTCTCTTGGGTTGGTCATAACTTTTTACTTAGAAAACAGGACCCCAATATGAAGAAAAGTCTATTTCCTGTGCAAGCCCCAGTGTCCTCATCTGAAAGATGAGGAATTTTAATGATTTCTCTGAAGACCCTTCTAAAACAAGAGCCTATAGGATGAGTGCCCACTGGGGGCCAGGCATGGCCCAACTTCTCATTATCTCCCCAAACCTTCAGAACAACCCTGTGAGGTGTGTATTATTATCCTCACTCCCCAGATGAAGGAACTGAGGCTTAAAGGAATGAAGGGTGCAGTTCAAGATCACAGGGCTGGTAACGGACATCCTGCCACGCGGACTCACAGCCATCGCCATCGCCCTGCTGCCCATTAACAACACCTAAGCAGGAAACCTCAGGGTCAAGACGTGTTGTCTTAGAATGTGTACTTGGAAGTTGTACTCCACTGTGGCCCTACAGTTCTTGGAAAAAGACGTAAATCTCTGGGTTCTTTTAAAGCCACGTGAATGTACTAGACAGTATGGTGAACAAGCTGGAAGCGTATGCCAGTCACCTGGAGGAGGTGGTGGAAGAGAGGACCAACCAGCTGATGGCCGAGAAGAGGAAGGTAGATGGGCTTCTGTCCACAATGCTGCCCAGGTATTCCAAAGTAGAGGAACCTGGAAGCAACACCATCACTATCTCAGGAGCCTCCCCCTCTCCCCCATGGGGAGAATATTTCCTTTGTTCTTTCCCTAAGCGTATATTAGGTTCTTCTAAAATGAGAAAAGCGTTTCAGGTGTAATTTGGTACACCTTGTAAAGGAAGATAGAGGCAAATGCCCTGGAATCCACAGAATGTAGGTTGTTTACATGGAATATGGTTGATGCAGCAACAGGAAGAGACCATGAGATGGCGCTCCAGTCCCATGAATCCAATTACTTGCTAAGTATTTCAGGTGATGTGTCAGTCCAAATCCTTTGCACAATACCACGTGTACTCATAACTTCAGATTCAAAACTTGCTCTCTTTTTGGCTCTGGTATCACCTGTGCGCTCTCTGAACAACTGGCAGAAGCATCTGCTGTTAAGATTCCTGCACCCTTCTTATGTGTCTTGACAAAGAACCAGGGTTGGGATTTGAATGTATTAATGTGAGATTGGTTGATTGAAGCAAAAATATTGATTCATGGACTGGTGAGTGCTTACATTTGCTTCCACATTTGCATACTGAATCTTTATAATCACACTATAACTGATAGGGAAAAAAGGAGAAAATTTTTTGAAAAAGAAAATCTTTTATGTGACCCACTTCTCCCCCCTCCTCTAATTTATACCCACCAGTTAAAATATCTCTTTAGAGAAAACACAGGGGGAGAAATGAGTGTCAAAAGAATCCGTCTAGACGATGGATTTGGTTAACCAGAAACCTAACCCAAAAAGATCTACCAGGGAGACTTCATAGGGGTCTGTAGGGACAAGATGAACAAGACACTGTTCAAAAATGATCCTGTTCTCTCGTTTCAGCTTCGCCGGAGAACAGCTCAGACTGAAAAGTCCATGGAACTGGAGCATTTTGAGTCTGTGGCAATCTTTTTCTCAGACATTGCTGGATTCACAAAACTCTGTCCTCTCAGCTCCCCCTTGCAAGTCGTCAAGCTCCTTAATGAGCTGTACAGTGTGTTTGATCACAGCGTTAAAGCTCCCGATGTGTATAAGGTGAGACGCCTGGTTCCCGAGTTGTGGGGCTACACGTGCTCCTTGTAGGCTGGCTCCCGGGCACGAGTGGGGATGAACCCAGATCTAGATGTCAGCCAGCAGGAAGGCTCTATTTCAGGCTGGCAGTCTATCTCAATTCATGGCAGAAACTCCATGTTTCGTTCCTGTTTGTTTTCTTGGAAAAGGGCTTGATTGATGACAGGTGTATGTGCTTGTCAGGAATCATCAGTTCCCTCTGTTTCCTTCCATTATTTTGTCTCTCAGTAAACACATTTCTAAAATGGGCATTGACCTTCTACTGGCTAATTCCTCCAGCTCCCTCCTAGATACACATTTATTCACATTCAGAGAGGCTCATGTTTACTGTCCTTTAAAGGTTGTCTTTGGATCTTGTGTGAGTCTCACTTCTGTTACCATGATCCTTAGCAATTTGGGTGAAGCTCAACCCTGAAGCTGAGACCGCCAGACTCATGGTTAAGATCAGACAACCACCACCTGCCCAGTGCTTTTCTGGGGAGGTAGGAACAGGGTCACGTGGAGTGGAAAATGAATTTTAGTGGGAAGAATAGCAAAAATGTAGGCAAATTTGGCTTTGTTCATTGGTGGTGACGATGCCACTTTATGTGTTTTCTGACTTTTCAGTTGGGGCCCAATCAAGAGTCCAGGGAGCCTGTGTTCACACATACGTGGTGGGCAGCCACAAGTGCACCAGCTCTGACCATGACTGCAGGGCTCTGCCTGTGGCCGTGGGGCCAGGAAGACTTGGAACAGTGTAGTCATGTCCTCAGTGACACATCCTCAATGGTTATCCCCCAGAGTTCCCCAAAGATGTTGCCTCTGTCCGAGGGTGAAAGGAAGGATCGTATGGATGGTCTCAAAGAGCAGATCACATTCACCCAGCGAAAAATGGAAGCTGCTCTACTTAGAAGAGCCCCCTCTGGGATTTCCTCTTAGTGTTTTCCTCTCAGTTATGTTTTGCGTGAATGAGTGCTAAAATCAGTTTGTATTACTAAAGGGCGTGCTCATGGTGGAGAGCTAGCCTAGAAGCAGTTGGACTTGTGTACTTGTTGATTTGGGGTAATCTCAGGGCCATCGGGAAACAGACATGTCCTTCCTTATTGTCGCTAATGCCTAAAATTCCACCTTCACCACATCATCTTTGGATTCTGCTGAAATGCAAATGTATCTGGAAAAGGCTGTTACATTTGCCATTTTCATTAATTCTCATTCATTGTGAATGAAGGATCTGAGAGCTGATTTTATTCGGAGGATTGGGAAAGAGGAGGACAGATCAGGCAGATACATACATTTATACATGTTTTGTATAACGTATACATATGTATAAATGTATACAAGGGCCCTTGTGTGGGGTGAGGACATTTCACATTGGGTAAGATGGAGTCCCCTTGATGGAGCCAGGAGCTCCTTCAAGATTTACCCCATTACAGGCAGATACATACATTTATACATGTTTTGTATAACGTATACATATGTATAAATGTATACAAGGGCCCTTGTGTGGGGTGAGGACATTTCACATTGGGTAAGATGGAGTCCCCCTGATGGAGCCGGGAGCTCCTTCAAGATTTACCCCATTAGTACACTGCTGCCTGTCTAACTGGTTTTGAACTTGGGTTGAGGAAATATGGTCACCACCGCTATCAGATTGCAAAGGAGAAAGCAGTGACTGCAGGGAGGAGGGCTCAGGGAAGGAAGGCTTTGTGGAAGAACCGGGACAAGAGCAGGGACTTGAGTCAGGACTCGGATGGAGTGGAGGTCAGGGAGTGTGACCCTTCAAGGATGAGGCCTCAAAGCAGGATCAGTAATGAGGGGCCTTGCTCTGACCCCCACCCCCAGCCCCAGCCTCCCTCATGAAGCACACAAGATGACTTTGTTGCTTTATTTTCAGGTGGAAACCATTGGAGATGCGTACATGGTGGCCAGCGGACTTCCTATCCACAATGGAACCCAACATGTGGGTGAGATTGCCATGATGTCCTCGCACTTCCTAAGTGCCACCATCCACTTCCAGATTGGGCACATGCCTGAGGAAAAGCTTAAGCTTCGGATTGGCCTCCACACAGGCAGGTAGCACCAATGGCAGGAGGCCTTAAGGACCAGATATGGCAGCCGGTAGTTGTAAATTCACATCCTAGGTCTGAGGTTTTAGGGTCCCCGAAAGCAAATGGTAACATCTTCAGGGGACATAAAAGATGGATTCGTCTTTGCATGCGTGTTTCTAGCTAACTGGATTGCTTGGTAACCACAAGAACATGTAAAGACTTTAAGGTGTTGAAGCCAAATAAGGAGGAACCCCCAAACCAGGAAAGTTACATTAACTAGGATGGCTATATCTGTCTGCTTTCCCTCCGTGCCTCTGCTTCAGATGCCCTCTGATGTCTTCTGTTCTCATCAGGTTCACGGGCATGTGACTTGTACAGAAAGTGACCTGCACTTGCTTGATTGCTATCCTGCACTGTTTTGAAATTCTTGATAATTTTTGAATGAAAGGCCCCTTATTTTCATGTAAGACTGGGCCCTGCAAATTATGTAGCCAGACCTGCTCCTACCTATCCCCCACAGCTGAACTGAAATAAAACCTGGCCCCTAACCAGAATTAATCACTCCCATGTTTGTGCCACTGTTGCTTTGTTTATATCTCCAGTGCGTGAATAACATTGTCATTAATTTCTGTCTTCATCAGCTTCGTTGTTACAACAAAATACCAGAGACTGACTTAAGCAACAGGCATTTCTCACAGTTCTGGCGGCTGGAAAGCTAAGGTCAGGATTCTACCATGGCTGGGCTCTGGGGAAGCCCTCTTCCCAGCTTGCAGATGGCTGCCTTCTGGCTGCGTCCTCACATGGTGGAGAGAGAGGACTCTAGTGTCTCTTCCTCCTCTTATAAGAGTACTAATCCCATCATAAGAGCCCTGCTCTCATGACCTCATCTAAACCCAATTACCACCCAAAGGCCCCGCCTCCTAATACCATCACATTGAGGTTGGAGCTTCAACATGTGTACTGGGGGCCGGGGGGGGGCGGGGGACACAAATATTCAATCCATAACAATTGATTATGTTGCTTTCCACCGGAAGTCTGTGGACTCTGTAGTTTGCCTCATTGTAAACCCTGAGATCTATTGCCAAGTTTTGCCCCTAAAGGGTACTTTACAAATACTTACTGGATGCCATTTGTTGACCTGATGTGCAGCGTGGAGTCTGACGCTTGGGAAATGCGGACTGGCCATTTCCCCTTGCAGGTCCGGTGGTGGCTGGCATGGTGGGAATCACCACGCCCAGATACTGTCTGTTTGGAGACACAGTGAACGTGGCACCCAGAATGGAGAGCAGCAGTTTGCGTTCGTGTCATTTACAGCACTTCGCAAGCACAATATCTCTGTCCCGCCAGCCCCCTGTCTTTAACCAGAGAGTATTTGTAGAAGAGTCATTTGCATTTTGTCCACTGTTTTCCATCTGGAGGATAAGATCATTATCCACTCCAGACAGTGCTGGTCACAAGCTTCGTAGTTGGGGTTTTGCCCTATGCTTTCAATGGAGCCTTGTAAACACATATATCAGCCTTATTCCAAGACTTTCCATGCTAAACAGTCAGGTAGTCATTTAATAAGATAATTTAAATGAAGAGTAGGAGTTGGCAGACTATCTGAGCAGGGCCAGACAGTATAAATATTTTAGGCCACAGTCTGTCTTGCAACTACTTAACTCTTGATGTAGTGTGAAAGCAGCAATTTGTAATATGTGAGGAGTGTGTTTCTGTTCTAATAAAACTTTATTGGCAAACATAGGTGGTAGGCATGATTTGGCCTATAGGTGGTAATTTGCTCAGCCTTGATGTACAGGATAGTTTGGGAAATGTCAAAGAAATCTATGGCCAGGAACTCCAAAGGAGACCAGATGCTTTTGCTTTAGAGTGATTTTATTGTATTGATTATCACTACACATATATGCCATTTATCAGCTGGAAAAAATACTCAGAGATTTAAGTTTTGAAAAATTAAGGTTTACATTCTTTTGAATTTGTAAATTTTCTACAATACATAAAAAAAAAAACAAAAAATCTTTTCCCCTCTTTTTATGTTGTTATCTAAGTTAATCAGCCAAGTTGCAAATCCAGGTTTAAACATCTCTCTTATCTTGTAAGTAAAGATTTTAAAAATAAATTATGAACATGGAACTTAAGTTGCAGTTCTGGTTACAGCTGAGATTTTCAGTGATGTGTCCCAGCTCTGGTACCATCCCAGGGAGCCTAGCTGATCCCCATCCAGGGGGAACACCAACTTGCATATGGAGTCAGTTCTGTCTTCTGTTTCTAAGTGGAACATGTTAAAGCTTGGGCAGCACCTTACAGCATCTGGGCAATGCCTGAATGGTTGGGCGTCCCAGCCCACGTGTCCCAGACGTCAGAGAAGTTGTCTGCGATTTGCTTAATGAGAGGTGCTGGCAGTCTGAGGACTTGAGCAGTGCAGAGTTCCCTCTCCGCAGCAGCCCCCGCCCCACTGACATGCATGTGAAAGTCACGGCCGAGGTGGTAACTGTCACTGCTTTCTGGCAGCGCTCCGAATTCACGAACTCATGTCTCTCAGACCATGCAGGTGCCCTGCTGGCACTGGGAGGCTACGACTTGCAAGAGAGGCATCATTCCAGTCAAGGTCAGACCAGGCGGACTGCGCCCCACCTGCCCCTTTTGGTTCCCTGGAGGAGATGTTGAGGAACTTGACTGAATGAGTGAATCTCCCCACCGTGGTTTGTGGAGACCACCAAGGCCCACGTGGAGGCTCTCATGACTGCCAGGTTGTCTTCCTCCAGAGGGGACAGTGCAGTTCCCTCAAAGGGTCAAATGTGGAACCTGTGACAAAAAACACACCTCGGCTCCCACCTAGACCAACCTCCTGTGCAATGCCACCTTTCTGTTTGCCACAGCGGCCTCCTGGCTTCTGCTTGAACACCCCAGTCTGGTCTCCCACACAAAGCAGCAGCAAACACAAGCCCAGGAGTTATAATGCCCACGTTCCTCTGTGCCCCTTCCCCCAGGTCTAAAGTACCCATGTGGAAGGGGCAGAGCCCCTTGGTTGGGGGCCCTTGGACCTCACCTCGACACATGTAAATACCTCTTCCCTTTCCCTCTGCCCTCTTTTCCACCTTGGCTTTCAGTCTGTGTGTGAAGCATACCATGATACTTTCTCATCTCCCTGGTAAATGTGCTCTTTCTTGGGGACGGGGTGGTGGTTCTCTTGATACTTTCTCAAGGACGTCTTGGAGATGCTCACAGTGGGCATGATGGGTGGTTGCACTGACACTGGGAGTTTGAGGGGGTGGGGTCCCAGGGAAAGGAGTGAAAGGGAGGGGGTGGCATCAGCTCCTCGGTTTGCGGAGCCTGGCCCTGGCATGATGTATTTGATCAGCTGACTTCAAGTAAGAGGAAGACTTTTCTAGTAGGCAGCAGGGTAGACCTCGCTGTGGATCCCTCCCACTGCTTATTACTGTCTGACTTGGGGGCTTGGTTTTACCAGCTGTAAAATGGGAGTGGTGAGGATGCTGTTCTCAAAAGGTGAACGTGAGGGTTGATGGTGAACGTGTTTCACCTGCTGCCCCACTCTTAGGAAGAGCTCAGTACATTTTATTATTATAAAAATAAGGGGGTTTTTTTTGGAAGAAACTTTAGTCTCCTCTGGCCCTCACCCCCTAGGCCATCGCTGACTGTCCATCTGGGCTTATCAACAAAGTTCCAGGAAATCGTCACGATCTCACCTGTAAAGAGGCTTTTCCTTCACTGAGGCAGCTCCTGCCTCATTGTGACTACAAAGTGCGTTCTCAGTAAGCGAGCACGGGGACCCGGGGCCACACTTCACAGGTGGCCTCACCAGCACTCTCTCTGCTTCCCACAGGGCAAAGGAGAACAGACAACTTTCTGGTTGAAAGGCAAGAAGGCTTCACAATTCCATTCCCCGAATTTACTGAGGAAGAAGCTCACGTCCCAGAGATTGTCTGAGGTGAGTATTTTCTTTAAAGATGTTTGTGGGGTTCCATAAAATTCTGTGTGGTACGTTAAATATCCCATTTAGAGGATGTAGTTCCGGGGCATTGCATCAGTCTTCCAGCAGGGGGCGCCATCGAGCTGGCCTCACCCCAGAGTCCTGTGGCCTGGAGCAAATGTGGAGGTAGATGAGCTGGACATAGTGAACTCATCTCCTGGGGGACCAGGGCTGCTGCTCCCAGACCTGCCAGTGAGCCTGCCCTCCCTGCCAGGTATTTCCGGCTGTTAGCTTGTGAAATTTGCAGTGAATGTGAATCCAGCATTATTCTGGTAAAGGGGGGAGTCTGGAGAATGAAGCCTGGGGCCTCAGGCCTGCCTGCCTTTGCAAAATGACGGTTTCCTAACCTTCAGTGCTTATTCTCCTTATCAGCTAGTCAGCCAGCAAGGACCTAGGATTCCACACCAGAAAGCATCTCAGGAATGTTTTCAGGGGGTAGAGCTCCACCTGAGGTATGAATCACTGGAATCCAACAGGATCCGGCCATTCCAAGCAGACAGAACCCCTGCAGGCAGCGGCTGGAAGGCCTGGTCCTGAGCTCTGGCTTCCTGTGAGCGCTGCAGCTTCCAAATGGCGCATGTCTCGTCCTCAGTGTATTGCTTAATTTCTCTCCTATCCACTGAGCAAAGGCTGCAATCAAAGCTTGAATTTCAAGAACTTTGTATTCATTAATGAAATATTTAATTTTTAAATCTCCACCAGAAAAGGTAAACCTATCCATTCCGCTGTATTTCCCCTTTTACACAAAGACTAGGATTCCATGGTGTTTGGTTTTTCTTCCCCAGTGATTCTTGTAAGAGATTTACTGAACCACCCATGCATTTACAGTACTTTTTAAAAAATTCCTTACAACTCCAGATTGTCTTCTGTGTGGCTGCTCCTGAAAATGACAGAGCAACTTGAATGATAAATCGTGTTTGAGAGACATTCTCTGTTGACTTTTCATGACGAAGAATGAAAGCCAATGAGGAATATTTTCTCTTTGGCTGGACCTCTGAGCTGCCTTTGTGGAGCTATTGCTGAGCTCTGTGTGGGGAAATAAACCACTTTTTGGTAGGTTGAGAGTCTTTAGCACCAAATTTGCCAAAAGATTTGGTGGAATTCCTGTTGCTTTTTTTTTTTTAAGGAAGAAGGACATGAAGTAAGGACCAAGGAAGTGCTTGACACACAGCCCCACCTCCATCAGTCTCCTAAGCGTTTCCATCGCAGGACCTGTCTGTCCAGAGGTGGGCGGCTGAACCCCAGGACCTCCACAGAATCCATTTTCTATAACACGATTCCATTTTCATTGTGTTGGGCTCTGCTCCTCTGCAGAGGTCTTCAGCATCAGGGATTGAAAGTTTTTGACTGATGCTCAGTGAGAGGGGTGGTAGAAGCATTTATATGAAGGGGACAGAGAGCTTCCCTTGCTGCCCCAGCATGGAGACAGTGGGCCACGACTGATCACCTCACATCTCGTAACTTCTTCCCTTGTTTGGGACAACGGCTTCTACATCCCAAACACTCTGCTCCATTGTGAAAGGGAGCAAGGCAACTTCTGCTACGGGGTCTCTTAGAGAGACTGGCCTGTCCCCACCCATCTGTTCATCCATCCATCTATCCATCTGAACGTTCATTAATTCAAAGAGCATTTATTGGGTACTTACTCTGTGCCAGGTACCACACTGGGGGACACGAGAGAGCATGAAACTTTCCTTGATCTTTAGCGCTCCATTTAGTTGGAGCGAGGAGGCATACATAGCAGTAATGCAATATATTAAGGACTAATAGAGGTAAGTACGAAATTGTAGCAGTCACTGAGCAATCCAATATTGTTCCATTGAAAGAGAAAATGATATGCAGATATAGAGATGGAGTGTGGGATATGACGATCGACTATTATTACCCCATCTTTGTATTTTATATGGAGAGTGTGTGTGCGTGTGTGTGTGTGTGCACGCGTGCCCTTCCAGCCCTGACCCACAGGCTTACACACTTATGTTCTTATGATAAAGACTTTGGTACTTATGCCCTTTTCATTGAACTTTAGAACATAAACATCCGGTCACACACATGCATATAAAACATTTACACACGTGCATAAGCACATTCGCAGCCACACACATACGCATGTACACATTCACATGCATAAGCATACATACATGTGTACACGCATACACTGAGTGTACACACATGTAAATCTCTATATCTCGCTATGGCTGTAGCTGAGCTGTATCTATCAGTTGATCAATAGGTAGAGATTTATGTGTATATTGCATGTCTCTATGTGTATTTCCTTTGTGTTACTCAAGTTTAGAGAGAGAGGGGGAGATTCTGTCTTTAAGATTCATAACCCGGCATTTTAATAAGAGCCGTTTCCTAAAATCTATATCCAGTGCTTTTTCTGTGTCAACCAAGGATACCTAAGGGAGAATATACTCTTTCCTCCTTCTCTGTTTTATGTTTAGCACTACTAGGAATTTGCAAGAAAGATTGTTTTAAGGGTGCTTTCTCTTAATTCCTTAGTAGAGAAGTTATGAGACATGAAACATGCAACCAAACATCGTGGGGCTGTCAGTTAACTTTAAGTCACAACACAGCCAGTTGCTGATGATAGACATTAGCGTATTCGAGACAGGGATGACCAAAAAGACTTTTCCTCCCAAATGTGAATCATGCAAAATGGCTCTGCCTCCTTGCATCAGAAACCCAATACTGGAGTTTTTGAAATGCAAATGTAGGATTAAATAATTGATAGTCTGTGGTATTTATATGAATCTCAGAAGCTCTAGTTGTAGAAACCCCTGGGAGGGTCGAGGAATTGCCTTTCAGCATGATATATTAACACTGTAAGCTGTAGTCACAGGTTACTTATTTTAAGACATTTTATTTATTCCATAGCACCAGGGAGAGATACAAGATCATCAAACATTATGATAAAACAAAGCAAAACTAACACAACATTGTTTTACTCTGACAGCCAAGGATTTATGATTATGGCTGAGAGAGTCCTATTTAAGAGTTTTTGACTAGAACCAATAAAATGTCTTCTGTCCTTCCTAACTACAAAAATTCTGAATTTACAGGAAGAAGAGATCCCAAACTCACTGGCTGGTGCACCAGCTCTGAGACCAGTTTAAACTACATAAAGTCATTTTAATCTTAGCCTATTGCTAAACATGCACTCCGTGTCTCCCAAGATTTGAGAACTAGCTTAGTTTCTGAGTTCATTAACACAGATGTCAAGGAACCATCAAACTACAGATCTCAAAACTTCTCAAATACATTAAATACAAAGACACATGCTGACATGTTTGCAAATGATAAGCCCACTAATTGAGTCTGTACAAGATGAAGAAAAGAATTTTGATTTCTGGCTTTTCCTATCACATCCTAGCTTCTAGCCTCAAACTGGGGTTTTCCAGTGCATTCTCAGGGATCTGCCATTCTCTACCAGGACCAGTTCCTTCTGTGTTTATTTGATTGACCATGTAAATCATTGCTCTCAACATACTCTGAGTCGCTGGGGTGGGGGCTACTATTAGGGTGAGGCACTGCATAATTTCATTGGCCATATCTGCATTTGCATTTCTGATTTTTTGTTGGTTCCATTTCAAGGAGCGTAAGTTAGTGAGATGAAAATATGGCTTGAATGTTCAAGTGGAGGCTAAATGAGGTCAGACCATTCTGTACCAATGAAGATTTCTCACTAGACCACATAGAAATAGTGGGGGCACTGGGCATCACAAGGCGTAGGTAGGATGGGGTTAACAGGCTTCAGAGAACCTGTCATGGTGGTCCCTCCTAGACATGTCACAAGCAGCAGTTTCGTTCAGGCGAAGCCACATTATGATGTTAAATTAATGCTAAGGTGAATTTTTTTCTTTATGTAGTGGTATTCCTATTCAATTTTGAATTTTCTTTTCCTCTTAAGACGTTCATATTAGCTATAAAAATTAGGACTGTATGCCTATGTAATGTTTATACATAGTTAAGAAAACTTATAATAAAAAAAATTAGGTTAGCCCTCACTGGGGGCTCTCGAGAACCATTTTCCTTTATGTTATTCAGGTTTGAGCAAAACTATGGCATACTGCTTTGATTCACACATGATCATTTGAGAGATTAGAACCCCTGCCTGGCGGCTCAGCTCTGGTCCTTAGATAGAGTCGCACAGCCTCAATGACAAAGGCCCCTTCAGAGAACAGCAAAGTTGGCTGTTCCTGTGCCCTCTGTACTTAGCACTGACTTTGTGCTTATGCCCTACATTCTCCTCAGAATGCTCAGCTGCACTTGGTTGGGTGTGTTAGTCTTTTAAAATTAGAATAGCTTTCAAAGGAGTCTGCTGCAGTCCCCGACTTGAATATGGGGAAGGGAGACTCTGCCAGCCACAGGGCAGGGACTGCAGAATCTAAGAGCCACAGGAAGTCACAAGAGGAAGTGGGACACCAAAGAGAAACAATCGCTGAAATTCACAAAAATCACTGGAACACATATTTGGCAAAGTGCTATTCTCTGCTCCCCAACAATATGGTCTTCTGTTTGTTCTTTTTGGCAGCACAGTAAATGTGAGTTTGACAGAGGAGATGGTCTTGGGCGGAGGAGCCGCAGCTGCCTGCCTAGCTCTCCCTTACAGGACAGCACAAATCCCCAGCATCACGAGGAGGTGATAGAGAACATCTGTGGACCAGACAAGAAGGGAGACAGAAAACAGTTCTATGGGGAGCAAGGAGAACTCAGCGAAAGAGTCAACTCAGCAGAAGAGTCGACTCAAGGGCATCAAGTAGGTTTTCATAAAACCCTGCACATTTTACACAACGTCAGTTTTGTTCATCCTCTGAGGGTTCCATAGCTCAGTACAAAGACCCCACCAGATAAACCTAGGATATGGATCTCTAACAGGTGGGAACCAGCATGTTGAACCAGCAGTGATGGTTTAATTTCACTGTAGAGCTTTCGCTAGAGAACTTCCTTTAAAAATAAGAATCTGGGAGTCTTAAACAGTTGCTTTACATGATTGCCTGTAATTGTGAGAGCAAAGACTACATCTGTGAGTTTATTAATAAATACAGCTGCCTTACCTCATCCCGTCATCATTTGGTGAGATCTTGGGACTTAGCTGAAATGCTTCTTCCTCTAAGAGGCCCCGGTTGCTATCTGAATCATTTCTCAACCCCCACCCACCGTACTTCACGTGTACTAGGAAGCGCAGGAGCCTTGCCTGCCTAGTTCACTGCAGGAGTCACACCAGCTAGAAAAGTGTCTGGTCCAGAGTCAGTAATTACGGCTGATCTTTACCGGATGTTTGCTGTGTGCTGGGCATTATTTAGTGCTCTTAGCTGCCATATTTAATCCACACCCCAACTGTGTATGATGGCGACAATTATTAACCTAGTTTCACAGAGGAAACTGGGGAACACAGCGGGGGGAAGGTCATGGCCCAAGGTCACTCAGTTCATGAGGGGCAGGATCATAGAAGGGACTCAGAAATACTTGTTGAGTGAATGGATCATGGAAAATCACATTCTCCAAATGCAGAAAACCAAGAGAAGCCACCTGGTGATGTCTTTGCTGAGACTTGGGGGAGCGGGCTTCATCCAGCTTCCACCCAGCCCCTCCCTCCCTTCAGAGCTCAGGGGCTGGTGCAGACCTCTCCACCTCCAGCCCCCTCCGGCCCACTCAGGTGTGCTTTAAAGTGTACCCTTCAATTATTAAAGGCTTTGCTGGGGTCTAGGGTAAGCTTTGAAAACACACATCCACCTGTTAAAAGCATTACCCACGACATTCCCCAGAGCTGTTTCTGTTCCTTACCTGAGAAACTATAGAGGCTGGAGAATCCCCTGCCTGTTGTGAGTAAAGAGAGAGAAGTTTTAAGAAAAGATCATGGGAGGCAAAGCCTCAGAGCTCTGTTCCTAAAACACAAACCTGACCGGATTCTCCCCTGGTGAAACCAGCAGGCGTCCCATTGTCCTTAGGACAAAGTTTCCAGCCGCTTTACAAATGTGTCATCTCACACCATTTTCTCCTGGCTCTCTAAGGCAAGGGTTGGTAAACTTTCTGAAGAGGGCGGTGCTAGTAAATATTTTCAGCTCTGTGGGCCATGTGGTCTCTGTTGCAACTGCTTGTCTTGCTGTCACCATTGAAAGCAGCTGGGGACAACACCTAAATGAGCCTATGGCGCTGTGTTCCAACAATACTTTCGGTATAAACTGAAATTTGAATTTCATAGAATTTTTGTGATATGAAATATTATTCTTTGGATTTTTTTTTCCCAACTACAGAAAAAGGAAAAACTGTTAGAGGGAGGGTGTAGCTCAGTGGTAGAGCGCATGCTTAGCATGCATGAGGTCCTGGGTTCGATTCCCAGTACCTCCATTAAAAAGAAAAAACTGTTTTTAGCTTGCAGACCATACAAAATCAGGCAGCGGCTGGGGTTCAGCTCCTGGCCATAGTTTGGTAATCCTCCCTTAAAAGCTGCAGCCTTCCCACAGGCCTTGCTCACCCTTCTCGTCACAGCACTCTTCAGGTCACACTTAACAGATGACCCACAGGGGTCTTCCTGAGCCTGAAGCGGTTGAACCCCTTACCCATCTGTTCCCACCTGACCCCCCTCACCCCCATTAACAGTAACCTCCCTTTCCCTTGCATTCAGCATCTCTCTCCTTGCTAGATGGCACGTTCTAGAGGATAGAGCCCGAGAGGGGGGTCCTTTATTTCTGAAACCCCAACAGCCATGCAGACCAGTGCTGGTTCTGGATGCCCCAGAAAGTCTCATTTTCTGTTATTTTTGTTGCCCACACACTGTCTGGAACCTCAGCACTTCCTGGTTCCTTGGGGGCACTGGAATTTGGGCGGCAGACAGAGCTTTTCAGGGTAGTTAACAAACCTTGATTGGGCGTGAGCGATAGCACCCCCCCCCCCGCCCCCCAGGTCGGAAGACTCAAGGTGCAGGTAAAGGTTGTGTCTACAGGCACAACTGGTTTGGCAATTTAGTTAAAATGCTCAAACCGGCTGTGCCTGTGGATGCAGCCCAGCATGAAGGCAACCATTTGGAAAAGAGAGACGCTTACTGCGGAGGGAGAGCTCCACAACCAGGACGCCCCCAGTCTGGTCCCGGAGGAGGCGTTTCCGTTTGTCACAAGTCTGGAGACCCAAGAGAAGCCAAGGACGAGGAGGGCGGAGGTGGAATGAGAAATGGACACAGGAGAGAAAAAAGGAGAGAGGTTAAAAGAAAAAAAGCCACAAACTTGATGGGGTCAGAATTCCCCAGGCCTCAGATAATCCCTTATTGTTTGTATAACCTGAAGAGATGCTTTCATCCCTCCTCCAACTTGAGAAAAGGAGGACAGCTTCCTGTCATTAACTCTTCAAGCTGGAACAAATCCACACTGTGTGTGGGAGGGCTCGATGCCATTTCTTTCGATGAGAAGGCTCTGACCTGCAGTTACTCTCATCACAGTGATTTGAGAGGTAGAAACTGTGCTCTGGTTCATTTTCTTTTTGTAAATGCAGTGCCAAAAATTATCCTTTCATCAGCAGTTAAATGTCTCTCTGGTCCCTTCCTTTTCACTATTTGTGCTCGCAAATGACCACTTTCTGGCCAAATGAATCCATAGAAATAGAGATTATCATCTTATTTCTGTTGGTTACTGTAGGTGATGCGAGCAGGTACCCTCTTCAGAAACACCCTGTCCCTCCCCGCCAGGACCTCCAGTTCACATAGAGCAGAGGAGGTAACAGTGTGGGATTCAACACTTTTAAATCTTCAAGGCAGTGGCTCCCAAACTTGAGCATGCCCCAGAATTACCTGAAGAGCTTGTTAAAGCACAGATTGCTGGGCTCACCCCAGAGTGTCTGAATCAGGTGGTCTGGGGCCGGGGGGTGAGGTGGGGGTTGAGAATTTGCCTCTCTGACAAGTCCCCAGGTGCTGCTGAAGCCACCCGGGACCACAGTTTGGAACCACTGCTCTAAGGACCAGGTTCCCACCAGTTCACAATGGAAAATTGTCTTCCACCTGGATTCACTGTGCATGTTGATTGATCCTGCGGCAACTTCTTAGCGGGGCAGGTGGAGGGGAAACTGACTCCCCCAGCTTCTGCATGAGCTACTCTTAACGTGTCTGTGAAGCTGGAGCCCGACCGTGGGGCCCGTCCTCTCATGTGGCCAGGTCACCTGTGACCCCATATCGGGAAATTCTGCATCATCTCTCCGGTCCACCTCAAGTCCCCGAGATGAGCCCTCAGGCTGGTAAGTCAAGAGCTATTAATACCCACCTATGACTTCCATCCAGAGCCCATTGCCACCACCTAGATTTTGAATTTCCCTGGGGCTTAAACTTTTTCAAAGCATTTCCATGTACATTGCTTTCATTTTACCTCACATTGCTCTCTGAAAAGAGAAGGGCCATTACTTATCACCGCTCTAAAGAGGAGAAAACCAAGCTCCAGAGGTTAAGTGACACGTGCCAGACCATGTGGCTTGTTGGTGGCAGGGTGACACCCCTGGAATGTCTGCCCCTACATCCAGCGCCCTCTCCTCCAGAATGACCTCAGCACACGCCTACACTGCTCTGGTTACAATTTGCCAGCTAAAAATACAGTGTCTCCAATACCCCCCCCACCCCCCCCGGGTAACATTCTCATTCTCGATCAGGGGAGGTGCGGCTCACCACTGGGCAGGAGAGCTTCTCACTGTCACAGATGAATGTCTCGCAGTGTAACCACACCTTGGACAGTTTGGGGACGTTCTGGAACCGGAAAGCGTTGAATTGGAAGGTTGCCCTGTGATCTTTCCCATTCTCGTGTACGAGGACTGTTTCATCCGTGGGGCAGCTGGAACACACGGGGGAGGTGGGGAGGGAAGGGGAGAGAAAAGGTTACCTCCTGAACTTCAACAAGGGCGTGGGAGGCAGATTCATGCATGCACAGCCTCGCCTGGGCTTTTACACAGTGTGTTATCCTTTCAAAGCCCTTTGACCAGCAGCACCTAACTTACCCTCACTTCTGTGGGGTCAAGGCGAGGAGCTATGAGATGGGTGTGATCGTCCCCTATCTACAGAGTACAGCAAGGGGGGTAGGGGGAGATATATGAGAAGCCACACACCTGGTAAGTCACCACACCTCTGTCCCAAAGTAGTGAAATCCCTAAGACAAAGCCCTCCGGAGACCTGGGATGTGGAGACTCCCAGTGTATGTACGAAATAAAGATGATGGAGCTGGGAACGGTGTTTCCCAAAGCTGCCAGAGCCACCCAAGGCAGACCCAGCACGCTTCTGTGTACATACTGTTAGGTTTCGCCGCTGGGAATTTGAATTTACATTATACTATTTAAGTTCTATAACTCTTCTATTACATAATTGCCTTTGTAAAACTGTGATATTTTTAATCTGCATACAGAAGAAAAATGACTGCAAAGATATCATCTAAAAGTTAACACTAGCTATTGTGGAGTGGTGGAATTATGGACAGTTTTTGTTCTTTGTACCTTTATGCTTTTTCTAAATTCTCTGTCATGAGAACGTAATATTTGGGAAGTTTCAAAGCCCCAAACATACAATTGTAGCAAAAGAAACAATAATGACAAAGATGGGCATTTGTCAAAACTAATTGTTCTCACCTGGGGCCATTTTGTGCCCCCCCCCCCCCAGGGGTCATTTGGCTTGTGGTTGTCATGAATGGGAGGAAGGTGCTCCTGGCATTTAGAAAGAAGAGACCAGAGATGCTGCAGAATGTCCTACAGGGCACAGGACAGACCCCACAACAGAGTGATCCAGCCCAAGAGGTCAGTGGTGTCAAGATTGGGAAACCCTGGTTTAGGCACAAAACTTGTTCATCTACCAAACACATATGGAGTCCCTACTGAAGTGCAGGCATTCAAGCAGTCTTTGGGAACAGACACAATGGTTCTTGGGAATGGTTCTCAGGCCACACTCGAGGCCTGCGGAGTGTGGGTGTGTGACAACGAGCACCAGCACTGTCCTCTGTAGAACAAAGGTCTGTGGGTCAGAAACTCAAGACCAGTGGATTGCGCCGCAGTGGAACCCAAAGTTCAGGCCCCTCCTGGAGCTTTTCTCCGACTCTGCTGTCCTTCCAACTCAATACACACACACCAGAGAGCAGTCCAGCCCTCCGGCAAAGCCACCCCGCTCCATCAGAACCAGACGTTAGGGGCCAAATTAGAGGTAGGACTGAAGGGATGTGAACTCTGAGAGTCAGGGAGTGAAACGAGGTGTGAACACTCTGCCTTATATCTGGACCAGGGTCAGGAGCTGGGCCCTGTTTGTGGTGGCCTCTGAGCAGTGACAAGAGCTGGGGGCATTTTCCGAGCTGTGAAACAAGATTCTTGCAGGACCATCTGGTCAGTAAACCCGAGATCCTTGTACGAACTTAAGACGTTAAGTCCCTTAAAATAGCTCCTTGCTGCTGGAGCGTCCAAGGCCTGGTGTCAGCCAGCGGAAAACAATGTAAGCCGAGCTTTGTTGGAGGCAGGGAGGAGGCGAGTCACAGGCAGGCCTGGGTGTCTTGGCACTGCTGCCTCTTGACGTTGGCTGGGGCACCCGCCCCTCGGGGACAGGTAGTGCAGGATTGTGGAACGCCCACGGAGAAGCCTTCACACCATCACCTTCCCCACCTGAGATCAAAATTCCTGGTAATGCATCTGTTCTCCCCTCTCCAGGCATTGAAAACTGGGTTTTTCTCTCAAAAGGCCTAGTGTGAACCAAAGGCATCTGGGAGGTTATGGTCGTGGACTTGCTAAGTCTGCCCTTTGGCACTGGTCTTTGTCTGTGTGTCTCCAACCTCAAGAGACCATTTCAACTAGGCAGACTATGGAAATAGGTCAGGGCGTCTTTAATTGGGCTGTGCGTAAATGCAGGTTCCCAGGGTTTGCCCGGGGGCTCCTGATGCTGTAGGTGTGCAGTGTGTCTGCACGTGTAACAGGTGCTCGGGGTAATTCCTGCGCACCCAGGAGTGTAAGGACTGCTTGTAGGGACTACCCCAACGTCACAAGCATTCCTTTTCTTTCCTATTACACATCTGTTCTGTGAGCGAGAGCACCAGAACCACCTGCAGGACACGCTTCCATGGTGTGGCCATTGTCTGAGAGAGGTTCCCAGTACATGTTGGTAATTTTTGGTCTCTGTAGGTCAATAATTTATTTCAGAATCTCCCTGAAGTCATTTGGTTTGTACCATTGTCAACAGAACCTCAGTGAGTCACTCAAGGACACATGTGAAGTAAGGACCCAAACTCAGTTCCCGTCTCTGCAGGAAGGTGGGGTGCTTAGCTGTGGCTCTTGCTGGCCTGTCCCACCCAGTGTTACCAGGAGATACCGCTGCCCAGATCATCCATCCCCTTACTAGCTTAGACTTTGGGCAAGTGTCCGCACCTGTCTGTGCCTCAGTTTTCTCATCTGTAAAATAGTGATTATTATACTACCTCCTTTATGGGGAGTTTAATGAAATTTAAATAAATTAGCATTTGTTAAGCACCTCCCTAGACCAACATCTGGTATGTTGCATGTGCTGTTTAAGTGTTTGTTAAATAAAAATAGTTAAAGGTCCAAAGTGGCTTCACCTTTATTATCTAATCATCTTTGTCCCTGGACCCAGAGTTTACTTAACCCTGGTGGGTTCTGGTACACTGGTTGGCTTTCGTTTGCGGAATGGCCTTTTCTATGTTTACTGTTCACTCTAGTCTCACTCATCCTGTCCTCTGTTTTCCGAGGTTACAATTCTAAGTGCTTCTAGACAATTGTCATCTCAAGCTCAACATGTCACTCCTGAACTCAAGGAGAATTCAGACTCCCTTATCCAGAAACTCTCTCCCCAGGAGCCTACAGCAAACAGTTTCTCATCTTCACAACCCGCAATTCAGCAGCAGAAAGCGTTCTTTGTCACATGTTCCTCAGATGTTGTGCCCTGTCCTTCCCTCTCCCATATCGAATTAGTCACTAAATTTTTATCAGTTCTCCCTCCCTCGGATGACGTTGGATGACCTTTTTCCCACTCACTTAGCTACAACCTCATTCAGATCTTATCGCCTTTGGCTCTGCGGCTGCCACAGCCTCCAACCTGGTCTTCCTACCTCCCGTGTACTGTTTCTAAACCATCCTACGTATGATTTCCAGAATCACCTTTCTGTGTTGTAATTCCAGTACATCAGTCTGTTACTCCAAAATTTTAAGTATTCCCCATTATCTACTGAATTATTAGTAAATAAAAACAATCCCCTTTATTAGTAAATAAAAACAAAGATATTACTAAAAATGATTGGATACCAACAAGGTACTATGTGCTAAGCTTTTTACATGGATTACCTAATTTAGTCCTCATCATGGTTCTGATGTCAGATTGATTGGATTTGAACCCAGCCTGCCCACCTTCCCATAAACACACACACACACAAACACACACACATACACACACACACACAGTATGTGACATTACTTAACCCCTCCTATGCCTCAGTTTCCTCATCTGGAAAATGGGGGTGATGGTAATAATACCTACTTACAGTAAGACAAATGAATTAATATGTGATAAAGCTCTCAGAACAGTACCTGGTACCTAGAAAGCACTATGTTAGTGTTTCCTAGTATCGGTACTCAGCCTGGAAGCACAGAGGAAGTCACTGATGTGACACCAACAGACTCTGCTGTCCCAGGCTTCCTTCCTGTTTGTCCCAAGCTGTCCTTCCTTCCCAGCTGTCCCGAGCCAGAGTCGCCCTGGATCTACCAGGCCCCACGTCTCAGCCCTGAGCTCCAGAGGGTCGTACCTACCCCTTGTTGATCAGCTGCCACTGCAAGGGATACATGAAATCTGCCGAGGGTGTGGCCCAACAGCTGTTCAAAACCACTTTAAACCTGGAAATGAAACAAAACATATGGCTTTGAGCTAGAGAGTTGCATGCCTAGAAACACTGGGTGAATAAAAAGTCCCTGGGCTGGTCTTTTTTTGCTGTTGTTCTTGGCATTTACAAATACAAACATTGGGAACATGTACTTACCTAATGCTTAATCCTTTGGCTTCTACTCCTGCAAACAGATCTGAACCGATTTCGGATGTCTCCAGGACAAAGGGCGCTTCTTTCTTAGTGGAGAACTTGGCATTCTTTGGAAGGAAATTGACACTGGGCATTATGACCTCTCGGACTGAGCAGTTGGTTCCAACAGGAGCAGGTGAATCAGAATGGGATGGGGGTGGGAATCAACCCAAATGCACAGGCACACAAGACCACAGTCAGACCCTCCAAGACCAGAGAAGCATACCTCCTAGGATGCTGGTGCCATCTTAGAAGGGGTGAGGACATCACATGTCCACATCAGGTTTGCTAGTTACAGTGAAATATGTGCCGTATGCCCCATCTAAGCCAATGAGGAGGAAGACTTGGTTGATGGGAAAAAAGTGGAATCCAGCAGTGCTGAAGCACTGTGCTTTACTGAATCACCAAAGGGCATGGGGACCAAATACTCACAACCCACAACCCTGCTTTGCCCTTGCCCCTCTACTATTTGCCTGAGCTGATCTACTCTGGGTTGGAAGGTTTGTTCCAATTCCCAGTACAGTTAATAGCAACGACAGTAACAACTTTCTGGTCACCTACGATGTGTCAAATTCTGCTCTCTCTGTGTCTGGGTGTTCTGACAGCTGAGATATATCAGTAACCAAGCAAAGATCTCTAACTCCAACCACCTGACATTCTAACAGGGGAGACAGACAACAGATGACAGATAAACAGATTATATGGTTAGGATAGAATATAGTATGTTACATAGAAAAACTATAAAATTTGTAGGGTCAGGTGGGTTGGGAGTGCAAGGAGGGGCACGTTGCAATTTCCAATACAGTGGTAGAGGAGGCCTCACTGAGGATAAGACTTGAAGGAGGAGGTAAAGGGGCCATGCAGGCATCTGGAGAAGGATGTTTCAGCCAAGGCAAAGACCCTGGGGTGAGAGTGGGCCGGTCAGGACAGCGAGGAGCCCAGTGTACTGGAGCATGAGCAAGCAAAGGGGCAGGTGGGAAGAGGCAGGGACTGGGGGAGGGCAGGAGATGAAGTTAGAGAGGCTGTGAGGGTGGATCCAGAAGACTGTGGCTTCAAACTCAAGTGCAACAGGGACTCTTTGCCATGATTCAAGCACAGGAGCATAGCCTTTGGTCACCAGCCTGGTGTGGGTGGTCTTTACCTGTCATATTCACCAGGCAGTTCTGGATGAGTTATTAGAAATAATTGCAGTGTTTCCTATTGGCTTGCCCAAAGGAGGCTGATTAGTCCATTCTTTGAGTCTCGGGTTCATTCCATTCTAATAATGACCTTTAACTACCCTCCAGGTTTAGCCTCCAGAGACAAAACCATCATGATGGAAGGACAAAGATCCTGGCCTACCTAATCCTAGCTCCCACTAGTAACCTTGGACACACTAGGGGCAAGCTGGGTTTTTGAGCCTCAGTGTTCCCATCTGTGAAATGGGAATAACCTTTGCATCCATCTGCCTTGCAGAAATGTTTCTATGATGGTGATTTTATGTAATAGGAGCAGAAGAAAGTTTAGACGAGGATATACTAATTTAAAAGATTGAGTTTCATGGACTTGGAGGTTTGCAGAACTTGATCTGTAACAATGGCCACAAGGACATCTAGTTAAAATGGACTTTAACCCTCTAAGGGTCAAATTCAAGGAACTGCTGAGAGGTCTCAGAATCATCTTCAGGCATCTCTTACGTTATTTTACTGATAGCAGGTCCAGGCAGGGCTCCTGACTCAGTAACCTGGAAGTCAATTGTTTTCATCCTCTCTATCAGCCCCTGCACCATTTAAATGATCGCAATGATTAAAGCATAATGTCCTTAACCATAAGTGATTTACCAGCTTAACCTGCAAGTTGAAGTGGCAGATTTACAGCGGTTTCTAATGATCCTTATTATTTCCTGAGATGTGTCATATTTCAAAGGACTGTTTGCAAATGTGGGACCTAACCTTGGGGACCACAGTGCTGTCCCCAACGTGGCCAGAGGTACCTCTCCTGGTCCCGCCTCCCAGGAACCAGGAATTGGAATATTAGAATAATGCCTCTACTTGCAGAAGAACCTTCCTGATTATGTTATAAAATGGAGAACAGAACCTGTACCCTTAATTCAATTTCTGAAACAAAACATTTTTAATGGTCAGTTTCTCCACTTCTCACCTGACAGTAATGCTCAACGTGATTTCCCCCTACCTTCTTTATAACATAAAAATCAGGAACCTATGTCCAAATAGCTTCACCCCATAATACCTAGACAGTTTTTTGTGTTTTTTTGTTTTGCAAATTCTGGGCTCCACGTTTTAATAGTGACTTTAACCCAGGGGATCACGCTCAGAGATGAATAACCAGGTTGATGAATGGACCACAAACAGTGGGAAGAAGTTTAGTTTGGGGAAGACAAGCTTGAGATGGTTGAAGGACCATCAACAACATCATCACATGGTATTATTTCAGAGGACAGAACCAGGACCAACGGGCCAGAGTTCAGGATGCCGGATTTCACACATTGACCTAAAACGGGAAGACCCAACTTGCCATAGTCCTTGGAAAAGGTAAGAAGCCTATCCCTTAGCAGTGTTGCAGAAAAATTTGGGGCATTGGGTAGACGATTGAGATTAATCACATTTGAGGTCTGTTCTGACGTGGGAAGTCTATGGTTTTGGTCTCTGTTGTTTGCCTTTGTTCCCTCCCAAGCTTCGTCATTTGTTTCTGTCTAACTAAGAGGGATAGTCGGTACCATTTTGACCAAATCAAAGTCAACCTAATCCCACGCTGGTACTGATGTTCAAACCCTATAAAAGTAACAACACAGGTACTAGGAGTGCTCAGTTTCCACTTTAAATGAGGTCAAAGTTTACAACCGCGATCGTGACTATCTTCTCAGGCACTTTGTGCGAGGCGCTGTGCAAAGTGTTTCATAAGGATTACTTCACTCAACCCTCATAACAGATTCCTCAGGTAAGTGCTAATCTTATCCCCTTTGTAATAAACACACAGGTGGAGGCCCAGAGAAGTTAACTAACCTGGCGAACATCCCACCACTAGTAAATGGTGGACCCAGGCTTCAAACCAGTGGTCTGATGTCAAGGCCTGTCTTCTTAATGGCAATGCTAGGCTGCGTCTGCAAGTTGACTGACTCCCTTTAATTTGGATTGGAAGTCAAAATAACTTTTCCCCAGGAACGCCAATCATGGGCCGTTGGCAGGAGTGAATGCGATGGGGTAGAGAGAGGGGAGGGGGCGCGCGCTGAGTAGAACTGGTGGTTTTAGGGTACAGCACTTGGAGCTTTCAGAATCTAAGCAATGAGCGGTACGTGGGTTCCGTCGTGGCCTCTGGGCACAGCGCTGTCTTTGGTAATTTGATGAAAATATATGCAGGGAGCAGCTGTTTCTTCAGAAACACACAAGAATGCTCTCAAGTGGAAGAAGGGAGGGGAAGAAAAGTAGCAGCCTCATGGGGCGGGCACAGGGAACCGAGCCCCCCGTGGGAATGTTAATCAGCACCAGAGTCTCAGTTGGAGCCTCAGAGCCTCCTCGTTGCCAGGGCTCATCTGTCCTGTGAGGGTCTTGGTGGGCCTCAGGGAAGACCTTAGCCTCATTTCTAGAGCGGTTCAAGGAAGCAGTTCTGTCTAGCCCAGAGGATGGCCTGGTGATGCTGAGGACATGCCTCTTAATTTTTTAAAAAGTTCTAAGATTTGATCTTGATGTCTGAAACTTAGCCTCGCGTAACTGATGGTGGGTGATGATTTTTGACAACCCGGGTGCCTCCCCACTTCTAACTGTTGGAAAATCTTCACAGGGTCATATCTGTCATTTCATCCGGTTAAAACAATCATCATGTACTTCCAGACAGGGACTTGGTAGTAAAGACAGCCTGTCACAAGGACGTCCCCTGAGCCTGTTGTCAATGTGTGTGTCAGTAAGCTTTGATTTTCCTCCCTGGATGACCTTCATCAGCCACCACGGTGGTTTTGCCATCCTTCCATTACCCTGACGATCTGCACTGAATTAACCTCGCTGATTATAGGTCAAGGGGCTATGTGCGATTCCTTTTCTCAGGTCTTAATCACTAGTGGTGTGTGGCCCAGGGCAGATCCAGGTTTTATGGGATCTTGAAGCTTATATAATTTAGAGAGCTCTCTTTAATTAAAAGAACCAAAATTTTGAATACAAAATTAGACACAGGGCCTTGAAAGGGGCCTGTGTAAGTGAGGGGCCATGAGACTTAAGCTTCATTCCCTGCCTATAAGTGTTCCTTGGAGACCCATGTTAGGAGCCCTGGGTTCCAGACTGGGTACTGCTGCAGCCCACCTGCGGGATTTCAGGCAGATCATTTCCTTGTTGGGCCTCAGATCCTCATCTGTAAAATGATTTAGATTATTCTAGGATCCCTTTTAGCTCTCACCTTCCAAGTTCAGTAGGGTTGCTAGTTTGCAGGGAACTGGTAAAGCAAGTTCAAAGAGTTCAAGATCAGTGGAGTTCCAGGAAAAATAATCATTTCCTTTGTGAAATGAGTGGTTTGGACGTGATGTCCTCTAAGGCTGCATAAAGCCTTCTCTTTCTGCCTACATTTTCCTTTAGCCAGCTGGGCTGTTGTCACCGTGTGCATGGCTCCTCACTGGGAGCTGTGGGTCTGAGAAACACAGCCCTGCTTCTAAATAGGAGGGCAGCTGGGCTAACGGCCACTGTATATTTAGCTTCTCTGGAGCACTCTACTCTGAGTGCCTTCAGCTTTGATGTCAATGAAGGCAGCACGCCCAGATAAGACAAAGGGGGAGCCACTAAGTAAAGGGCTTTGGAGACCAAAGAACTAGACAGCAGCGGCCAACCTCAACCTCTCTCCTTAGCCCTGTCCCAGGTAGGACGCTCACTACTCTGTGCCTGATGTTTTAAAAAGAGCTGGATCCTAAATATAGATCTCTGGAGTGGGTTGTAGTGAAAACTAATCTTGATGAAGAATTAGACATTGACCTATTGACCTTCGGTAACTCACAGGATATCTCTTGCTTCAGTTTTCTCATCTGTAAAATGGGAAGATTGACCTTTTTACTCTGTGCCACCTTTCCATTCTTGTATCCATTCTATGAATCTGAATGTCTGCTGCATCTAGTCTTTAAAGAGGTTTAGAGCTAGACCAAAGTTTACATCTCGACTTAAATTCAAGAATGGGGCTCTGCATACAGCTCAGGGGAGGACCAATCCTGAGAAAGCATCCCATCATCTCCTGGAAAGGCCACAGGGCAGCAGTGGGAACCTGGAGACCACTTACAGTATAGAAGTTGAGGGACAACTGGCTTTCAAATGTGCCCATGCTCCCGTTCTTCACATGGACAGTGGCCACTCTGAAAAGGGGAGAGAATTTTGCATAAGGACTGAAACATGCCTGGTTGACAGCGACTGCAGAACACACACAAGGCAGCCAGCCCTCTGCTCTCAGAGCAACTTACCTCTGGTCAAAGGCAGCCTGGTTCACCAAGTAGGTGGAGTGGTAGGTGCAGGAGAAGGAGTAGTTCACGGGCTGGTTTTTTACAATCACTGTGCTGTCGTTGGAAACAATGTGGCTGTAGAAGTGGTAGATGGGGGGCTTGTACTGGAGAAAGGAAGAAGGTGGTTAGGGTGGCCCTGTACCCCCATGATGAGAATGATGGTTCTTGGAAAAGTGATTGGAGATGGCTCAGAAAGAAGCCCAGTGGGGAGACATGAATATCTACCACTGATAGTACCCACTCTTGTATCTAGGTGAGCTAATGAGTTTTGTGATGGGTTCTTGAGTCTGTTCAACCGAGATTGTTTAAAATAATCTAAGTTGTTAGCCAATAGGCATATAAAAATTTGCTCAATATCACTAAAAATTATCAGAGAAATACAAATCAAAACTACAGTGAGGTATCACCTCATACCAGTCATCATTAAAAGTCCACAAACGATAAAGTGCTGGAGAGGGCGTGGAGAAAAGGGAACCCTCCTACACTGTTGGTAGGAATGTAATTTGGTGCAGCCACTATGGAAAACAGTATGGAGATTCCTTAAAAAACTAGAAATAGAGTCACCATATGATCCAGCAACCCCACTCCTGGGCAGATATCCATAGAAAATTCTAATTCAAAAAACACATGCACTCCAATGTTCCAAGCAGCACTATTTACAACAGCCAAGACATGGATGTCCATCAACAGATGACTGGATAAAGAAGATGTGGTATATATGTATATACAGTGGAATACCACTCAGCCATAAAAAGGAATGAAATAATGCCATTTGCAGCAACATGGATGGGCCTAGAGATTATCATACTAAGCGAAGTAAGTCAGACAGAGAAAGACAAATATGTGATGTGTTGGTTTAATCTGTTCAGTTTTTAATTTTTTTAAAAAGATTTCTTGCTGGAGGGATAAATTAGGGATTAGCAGATACAGACTACTATATATAAGATAGATAAACAAGGTCCTTCTGTACAGCAGAGGGAACTATATTCGATATCTTATAATAGCCTATAATGAAAAAGAAAAAATATATATATATATACTGAATCACTATGCTGATTCAGAAACTAACATAACATTGTAAGTCAACTATACTTTGATTTAAAAAAATAAAATAATCTAAGTTGAATGTTGTGCACTTAAAAAAAAATCCATATACCCACTGGGCTTCTGACCAAAACGAACGGGCTCAAGAATCTGTATTTTGCAACATCAACTTTTTATCCATTTTCCCTGCCCAAGTAATCTCATGTGACACTTTCACCCGTCTCCCATCTCCAGAGCATTACTGTCTAGTTCTTAGCTCTTTCTGAGACTCTTTCCTCTGACTCATTGGACTCTAAAATCACTGAATATCAGAGTTAAAAGGGATCTTGAACATTCACTTGTTAAGTCATCAGCCTAAGACCACACAGATGATTTCTAGTTCGCTTTGCCAGGATTTTCAAAGGCGTGATGTTTTTGTTAATCAAGCCCATGACGCTTCCCACTAAATCACTCAATCCTTGTGGGCCCTGTGGGAGGAGGAGTTGGCGTGGGGAGCCCTTCACTCTCATCTCCTGAGACCCAG
The DNA here is from genome assembly GCF_036321535.1 of Camelus dromedarius. Lineage (NCBI taxonomy): Eukaryota > Metazoa > Chordata > Mammalia > Artiodactyla > Camelidae > Camelus > Camelus dromedarius. The sequence goes on along the minus strand of NC_087443.1, from coordinate 67,263,294 downwards.
TAGATGTACTTACTGTCTTCTACAGTCAAGGTGGTAGGGATGCTAGACATCCGTCAGTGTCAGAAGACCCAGCCTCCCTTCAAGACTTCTGGTTCTGTGGCCTCGAACTAGTGACTCTGCTGGGAGGTCTCAGGTATCTCCTCTGATGTGTAAGGATGCTTTGCGAGAGGATGTCTGTGGTTACTTTTTTTTTTTTTTAATTGAAGTATAGTTGGTTACAATGTGTCAGTTTCTGGTGTACAGTGCGATGTCCCAGTCATGCATATATAGAGACATATATTCATTTTCATATTCTTTTTCATTAAAGGTTATTACAAGATATTGAATACAGTTCCCAGTGTGCTATACAGAAGAAACTTGTTCTTAATCTATTTTTATATATAGTGGTTAACATCTGCACCTTTTCGCTCTGATTTTCTGTCCTGGGTACTTCACAAGATCCAGTTATGGATTGTGTCATGCTCTGGTCTCTCCTTTCAGATGCCCTTCCAAATGCACTTTGTCACCACTTCAAAGTCTTGGGCAGAGGCTGGGCCACCCATCCAGCCCAGGAAGGATGGCAACTTGTGATCCCTTGCTCAGAACTTGAAGTGGGGTGGAGGTGGGGCATGTCCTTTGTTCTACTCACAGAAGGTGGCCTCGGTGCTCAGGCAACAAATTAGGAGAATAAACTTTAAATCCAAAGAGTCACTCATATTAGGCAGAAGAGAAGAATATAAACAACACTAACATCCCAGGAAATTTGGGAGTCAGGATTGACTCTTGAAAGGAAAATGGTGAATTCTGAATCCTTTCAAGGGTAGGCAGTAGACGTCTCATTCTTGAGCCCAGTTGCCTCAACTTGGCAACTCCTTCGTGTGTGGCCTGGACTTACCTCGGACTGGGTTCCACAATAGGACTTGTTTTTAGGTGACAGATCTGGGATGACAAATTGATAGTAGCCTCCCTCGTGGACCCCGTTGTAACACAGCCCACCGAGCGCCAGCTGATGTACCTCCCATCCATAGGGACATTCGGGGATTTTGGTGATGATCGTTTTGGGATAACAAAACACAAGAATGACATCTGGAAAGAGGATAGACATAGTTTGAAATCAGATCTTGTCACCGTATTAATCTACACAGGTTGGGTTCCAGCTACACCTGAGCATGCAAAGCAGTTGGTTAAAAATACTTTCCTCACTATTCTTCATGAGCTATAATGAAAGTTTCTCTCCAAACTTCAGTCACTGAAGTTCCACTTTTATAGTTTTTGCAATCTCTTGTGTAATATCTGCACTATTCTTACTATGTGTTCAAAACTGGTCCACTTTTAAACTTTAACCTGTTTCAAGGAATGTATCTTTGAAACCAGATTGAATGGATTGGAAATACGTGTGTGTGTGTGTGTGTGTGTGTGTGTGTATAAAATTTTGTATATATATAATTTTTTAATTTCATGAAATGAGTACATAAAATTTTAAAGGTCCATTTATGCACAGTGCTGTGAGACAGTCATTTATGGCACAGGACAGAAAATCAACAGTCAAATAGAAAGAATGTGGAGATTTTATCCCTATTTATGGGTTTATTCATCCATCTAGCATTCTCTCATTTTTAAAAATTTCCAAGTTTATCCAATACATTTGTACTTTCGGTAGGAAAAGCCTGATCGGGATTGGGGTGCTTCAGTGCTTCTCCTTGGCTACATTACTGCATTTTCATAACAATATCAGCCCAGAGCTTTGAGCTCTGCAAAGGGAAGGGACCAGAAACCTTCCTTCCCAGAAAGATGCACCAGCACAGAGCGTACCTGCTTTACTTGGAGTGCACGATCTCGCAGAGGCTTCTGCAAAGACGACCAACAGGACAAAGGCCCTCAGCACCATGGCTTCTCAGAACCTGGTCTTTGCCAGGTGGCCAATCAAGCTGGCCAAACGTTCACGGACAGTCCTGCCAGGGCCGAGCCTCAATCATTCTGGGTCAGAAACATGAGTGAGAAATTAGAATCAAGGGTGAGAACAAAGCAGCACATACAGTCTTGGGGGGACTGTCCAGAGGAGATGGCCCGTGCCTCCCGTTTCTAGTGGCTCCTTTTCTGCACAAACATGGGGCTCCTACCACAGAGGGTGTCAATGACACAGGCGGCTGCTCCCGTTCCCGACCGTTTCATTCTCTTCGACTGTGGATGCTGCTTCTCAGATGCTCCCCAAATCTCTGGCCCCAGTCCTAGCTCAACTTTATATAGGCCGAGGGTGAAAAAGAAACCGGCTCCAGATAAATCACAATGAACACGCATTATCCACTGCAGGGGGAATAAAAGGCAACCTTGCACACAATCCGATGGGCAGCTCAGTTACAGCCACTTGAGGCTAATTTCTTTTACTTTACAGAGTAGGAAGGACTTTTTTTTTTAACCACTTTTTAAACCAGGGTTGGAATAAAAAAGTTGAATTTTTTCCTCCTCCTACAAAAAATAGCTCTGATTGAAGACAAACTAATTTCTGCATAGTTCCAGGAGACAATTTTCTTTCTTTACATCTCTCTTTCTTCACTTTAGTTCTTGCTTTCTTGTTTTTATGTGTCAGTTATCTGAACTTGGAGCTGAAGAAGACTTAGGTTCAGCATTTTGTTGATACCGAACAAAAATTAGGCTGTTTCTGTTAATATAAACATATTAAAAATTTTTTTTCTCTCATATTTTATAATAAAATCTGAACTTCTGGAGTTTCATCCTAAAGTTCACCTAGATCTTTATCCTGAAATACAACTTTTGATTGTTGACCCCCTAGGTTTCTAAAGTTGTGTTAGTCTTCCAGAGTGATGATATTGGAAGAAGGAACTTAAATAGGCAATCTTTTTTTTTTTTAATTTTTATTTTTTATCAAAGTATAGTTGATTTACAATGTTGTGTTAGTTTCTGGTATCCAGCAAAATGATTCAGTTACATATATGTATATATGTTCTTTTTCATATTCTTTCCCATTATGGTTTATTCCAGGATATTGAATATAGATAGTTCCCTATGCTATACAGTAGGACCTTGTTGTTTATCTAGTTTATATAAAGTAGTTTGTTATCTGCTAATCCCAAACTCCTAATTTATCCCTCCTCCTCCCCTTTCCCCTTTGGAACCATAAGTTTGTTTTCTATGTCTGTGAGTCTGTTTCTGTTTTGTAAATAAGTTCATTTGTATCATATTTCAGATTCCACAGCTAAGTAGTATCATATGGTATTTGTCTTTCTCAGGAAGGCTATTTTACAATTCAATCCTTCGTCACCAAACAAGATCCCACCAAAAACAACAGATAAAATGCTTGTCCTGGGAACTTTCCAAATATACTACCGGGCAATGTTTAGCGCCCAGAAATTTAAGAATGAAAAATAAGAATTTCTTTTAGTTTTGTTTTTAGAGGAAACAGACTCTTTTATCAACCAACAGAGAGCATATCATACAAAAGCCACCACATTAAGCTTTTTGAGGGACAGATGTAAGAAGTATAGGAAAATACCCTGCCTTGCAGAGTTTCTAATGTAGCTGAGAAGGTAAACCGCACACAGTGACTCAGAGTTAGAATGCCGTGTTAAGTCATCGTTTTGCCTCTCACTACATTTCCTTAGTTTTAAGATACATGTCTCGCCCTCCAAGTGTATGTAACTTAAATGTCTCAGAAACAGTGGGATGTGTCTTATTAGCAATATGCATAAACAACATGGTAGAGTTTCCTTATATCCCCAAATCCTGTTGTGAAAGCGATCGTATGCCTTACAATGATGGTAGTGAAGAACCGAGGAAACAGCCATACAGCAAGCCACCAAAGATTTCTCTGACTCCTCTATAAGTGGAAGCCACAGCCCTGGGCTCACCCCACAGGGCGGAAGAGCCATGATGAGAAGGCTCTTGTAAACTGTAAAGTGCTAGAGAAAGGAATAGATTTGAAAAGACAACTAACAGTTTCTGGCAACACGTATGTAACCTTAAGTTGTTTTACTTTTCCTTGGAAGCGCCCTGAAGTGCCCACTGTGGATTCACACAACATGAAACACATATGCTGTACAACACACATGCAGTCACTATAGCTTATGAATAAAGACTCAGTGGGCTGAAGAGGGGAAGAGGAGGGACCTCATTCATTTTTTTTTTCACACTAGGATGGAATTTAATGTGACCTGGAAACGTCAGCAGTTTTATACTAGTGCCTATAACTCATTATAGGCATTATTCCTGAGCAAAAAAATGGCACATGAATTTCACAAGCATGTGTAAATTCTCTTGAGTTTCTCTTCCCTAGGCTTAGCACTAACTCTGAGCTTCTTCCTTCTTCCATATTTTAAAAAACACATTTGAGTTCATACAGTACACCAGGCACTGGACGAGCTCCTGGGAAGACACAGGCAAATCAGCAGAACTGGGAAACGGGTGGGTGGGTGGCAGGTGCACAGAGGGATGGAAATCTGTCCTGGGAACGTGGACTGGAAAGAGGGGAAAAGGGCGAGTCAACATGCCTGACAGAGAAAGTAACAAGTAAGCTGAGTCACAGAATCTAAACCTAGTTGCATAAGAAACGGCCCCTCTGAGTTCACATAAATGATTATTCGTCACTGACCCTTCAGTATGGCTCTCCTTGTATGTTAGCATACTTGTTTCTATTTCAAGAAGATTCTCTTCACCCTTCTTCAAACATGTCCTTTTCAGCCAACCTTGACCCTGGCAGGTCAATAGGATCATCTTAGCTCTGACCTGAAAGGGCAGAGTTCACTTATGGAAGGGGACACAGTGGAACTAAAGGCCTGTCCTGTCTCCCAGTGGAAGTGTCTGCTGGATACCTACAAGATGCTGGGCAGACAGACTCTGCAGTCGGCCTGGGATCGAGAGCCTACCTCCACCACTTACTAGCTGTGGGTTCATGGGCAACTTACTTAGCTTCTGTGAGCCTGAATTTCCTCTTTTACTGAAAGGATCTGATAATATCTATGCTGTAACGTTACTTGGAGTATTAAATGAAATGTAAGTTGGTTTGCACAGAAAGGCTTATTTTCTTCTAGAGGGGCAGGGCATCAGGGAAGATTTTCATGTTATGCCCAGTTCTGCTTGGAAAATCCAAATTGTGGAGCCTGTTAGGAGTGGGTTATCACTCAATGGTATGTATACCTTATTGTCATCAGTGCTGAATTGTGTCACGGGTACTGTATGGAACTGGAGGTTGTGGCTCTGTCACATTTCCAGTTGTGTGATCATGGGCAAGTAACTTGATCTTTCCAAGCCTTCAGTTTCCAAATCTGTACAATCAGGCTTCGTATCTCCTGTGGCTGTTGCAAGGGCCTGATGAAACAACGCATGTCAGTTACTTAGCACAGTTCCTGGCACACAGTAAGAGCTCAACAAATGTTCACTGGTTTATCCGTCTGAGGCTGGTATCCTCAGGCTGGGAGGACAGGTCAGTAGTGTCCCTGTATGAACTCTGGATGTTCTCTAATGGGAATACGTCTCTCTTTAGAAGCCCACCTTCTCTAAGAGCAGGTGCCTTTAATTTCTAAAGAAGCCAAATCATGATAAGATCTTGCCTTCAATTTCTTGAAGGGGGTCCCAGCTAACAACCAGGTACATGATACTCCTTTCAAGGGCAAGCTGAATAAAGTTGGGGAAGCGGAGTCAACTTTTGTGGCAGGCTGGTCTCTAGATGTTTAATTTGCATAAGAAGCAGAATGGGACAAAATGTACTTGGGCCAAACAGTATTTGATACTTGCTCTGATAAAAGGTTGGAAGCTCCTATTTTTTCCCTAGTAATTACTCACCACTCCACTGCTCACCCCCACCCCCCACCCCTATCCCCTCTCTGCCTTCTACCACTCCTCTGCCTTCTACCACTCCTCTGCCTTCCTGAGATGATGGAGCAGGAGGGGGTGCCACTGGGAGGCGATCCCAAAGCCACCCCTACTGAGGCTCATTGCTATGTCTCCATAAAACACAAATAAAACTGATGGGAAGGTTTTAACAATGTCAGGATCTTGAAGGAGCGCAATAAAGAGGGTTTGATGGCAGACTCATCGGAGAGATGAGTTTGTCTCTCCTTGTATCTTTCTCCTGCGAATTGCTGGGCAATAGAAGATACCTGTTCTATTCGAAGGTCCTGCATGATTTGGGAAAGCTGGCTCAGATGCAAAAGGGTTGTTGCCATTTGCAAAATTCCAATCAACATTGTCATTCATAGCTCAGAAATCATGTAAGTGATGAATCATGATGATAAGCCAATAAACTCTTACTGAGGTAACAGATGGTAGTTTGAAGATAAAGCTAATAAGCATGCATTAAAGTTTAAAAGGCTGCTTTATTAACTTATTTTTTTAAAGCGCACTGTTTTAAATGTTGGCTTTGTTAAATGGACTCCATTGTTTTCTTTAAGCCCTGAATCAAGCCTTCTTCTACTTTGTGGGAGACTCTGTTTGCCAATTTGCAAATGAGTGGGTGTTCCCTTGCAGGCTTCAATGACTTACTCCTCCCAGATTCACAGTTCTCCAGAGAAAGTGGTGTTCCCCTCACGGAAAATGTGCTTCATAAAGGAGAACTGAAAAGTGAGACAAGACCCTCTCTGAGAATGCATCAGAAATTCAGAACAAGTAGCTTAACTCCCGCATCCCTCTTCAGACCCTGCAGCCACCAGTTTCCCAAGGCAGATAAACTGGCCTCTCCAGGTTTATCTGGCTAATCTCTAAGCAGGGGATAAAGCCTTGCCCTCTTTCTCTGAAGAGGAAGACCCATCCGCCTCTCCCTTTCCTATCTACCCACCACCCTCCTGGTCTCCGATCGCAGGACTGGAGAATGAAAAATAGCTCCTCCTCAGATCAAGAAAGTTGAGAACTTGGGAAGTTACAAAGGTAGTTTCTACTATTCATATAAAATATGCACCCGACTGTTTTTAATGGCTGTAGGGCGATGGTTTTGATTAAAGCAACTTATAAATCATGACAGGATTTCCATTGTACCATTTATAACTCATTATTTGTGGAGGAAAATTAGAGCAGTAAGTTTATGTTGCAAACTTTCTTTGTATGGTAATGATTAAAAAAGAAAACCCTTTAATTGGATTGACCAGTCTTTTGATTTCTGAAATGAAGTTCTTTGCTTGCATAGCCAAAGGGAAATAGTAATTAAAATGGATTAATTGATCAATAGCTGCAAGGACCAAGGCGATAAATGGGAGCAATATACATGAATAATTATAGTCTCGTTAACCAGCAGTTTTTTTTTTAAAGCCACAAACTCAGGGCTATGATGAACTCAAGTGGAAGGGTATCAGCAGTTCTGAAGCTGGACATCCTTCCTTTCTTGAGCCAAAGCTTCTGGGGATGGAAAGTGGATGTTAGGTGATTTCAGAAAGTTGCAGATGGCTGACAGCATAACCAGGGCCAGACCACATTGGACATCACTGGCAGAAGCCATGAATGATGGGAGAAATACTGAATAATAGCTGAAGGGTTCTCCAGATTACAGGGGTAGATACTGGATGATCGGGGAATTTCTTGTTGATTTTTTTAAATGTTGGTGAATGAATGGAGTCTCCATTATCCAGACAATTCATACCCCATCTTCAAAGACAAGCTCAGTGCTACCTGCTATGTGAAGCTATCTCAGATCTCCCTACCTCTGGACTTTGAACTTTCTGAACTTCTGTTGTCTGCATCATATAAACGACATCTAGCAAGTATTACTATGTGTGTGTGTGTGTGTGTGTGTTGTCTTCTTAAACTGAGAACTTGCAGGTTTATATATATATATCTGAAAATACCCAAAAAGGTGATCATGATCATTTATGTCAGGTTCTGTGCAAAAATAGAAAGATAGAGATAAAGCCCCAAATCTTATTGGCTTCATATGAATAGAAATTCATTTCTCACTCACATGAACTTTCAAACAGTCATTCCCAGCCGGTCGGCAGTCTTCCCACGGTTGTCCAGGGAAGTGAACCTCTTGAGTCTCATGGCTCTGTTCTCTGAGTCCTTGGAGATCTCTGTGTTGAGCCAGCAGATGGAGAAAAAGTATGGAGAACCTCCAATGGGGGATCTAAAAAGGCCAGGCCTGGAAATGGCACACATTTCTACTCACAGTGCATTGACTAGAGCTCAGTCATGTGGCAATATTTAACTTCAGCTGTCTTCCCAGGGAGAAGAGAAAATAGATTTTGGTGAACAGACAGCAGTCAAATATCTATAGCTACCTTTTGGAAGAGCGTGAACCTGTCTGTCTGTCTATCTAGGAGTGGGTATTATTGTTCTCATTTTATAGATTAAAAAACTGACATGTGGGAAGATTAGGTCACTTGCTGGGGAAAGTGCTGGTGTTCGAATTGGATCCATAATGGTCTGGTTCTACACCCACCACACTCTATTTGCCTATTACCGGGTTGATTCCACTATTCCATCCTTCTCTGTTTCACCTGCCACCATTCTTATTCATGCCTCGCAATATCCTAACTTAACTGCTGGATCAGCCACAGCTGTGTTCTTTGATGTCCATCAACCAGGTGAATTACTGACAGATCAATCTCCTTGAAAGACAGCTGCAACCTCATCACTTTGTGGCCTGAAAATCTTTAATAAATGCTCAGTAAATACTTGCCACCTGACTTCCCAATGATTACAAAGCAAAGGCCTTGCACTGGTTCAAAGCCCCCGATTACAGAATTATCAGGACACAATCTGAATGTATACACCGGGCCTCAGAATGTCCTAACGCTCTGTAGGTAAGCCTTAGAGAAGGCCGTGTTCAGGAGCATTGATTCTGGGTTGTTAGAGAATGACTTCTTTCCTGATCTCATTCTAGGAAGGGTTAGGTATCTTACTCCCTGAAAATCTTCTGGTTTAGCCACTCAGTCCTCTGGCTTTGGTAGAGAGAAGGAAGGAATCACCTCTGGACATGCCTTGCCACTCGAATCCACTCTTCTGCACATACTCAGTGAATACCAGCCTCTCCGCTGGTTGTGCGCAGGGAAAGGGCCGCAGAAGGGTCCTGAACCTGTGTAGGGGCTCTGTTTAACGAATCGAGTGATTCATCTGGAAGGACTAGTTTATACACCATGGTGGCAGTAGATTTTCTGTAAGGAAAGGATTTAAGGCAGCAACCTAGTTGAAAAATGGGATGTTTTGGTGATTAAGGGTAACTTACATAAGTCTGAAAAGTCTCAGTCTTCCATGATGAAGACTGAAATGGTTGATATGAATTATAGGTAAGCTGAGGTCCCCCAACTCTCTATTTCTTTGTACTACTACCCAGGAAATGCTTTTGGTGATACTGAGATTCTCTGTCCCTTCTTCATCACCTGGTACCCCTACCTCTGCTTCCTTTGGCAACATTGCAAGGTTATGCCTGTCGATCGCAGCTGCAATAGAAGTGCCCACTATCGGCCACCTCCTGGGCCCTGGCCCAGCAGTAGAAATGGAGACAGTGTGATGGGACCTTTGATGGCAGCTGACCATGTGGGGAAAAAACATCAAACAAACAGAAAGGGGCTCATTCTCCCTTTTCTGTCATCCATGGCTGAAATCTAAAGAGCAGGCCCTGCAGAGATAATGGGAACAAGGTGCAGCAGGAAGACTTTACACTTTGCGGAGTGGCCAGGCCTTCTGACCCGAAGCAGACAAGCCTCAGGCCTCAGAATGCAGAGTGGTGAGCTCTAGCCTTGGGGAGATGGAAGAACTCAGGGTCTTGGCTGAGTGTGTCAGTGGCTATCAGATTTGAAAAGATTTTGGTGATTATCTGTCTAGAAGAGTAAATCTCGGCACGATGCTCCTGCATCCCCTTCTCCTGCCCAGCACAAACAAACTGCCCACCACTCTCACTTGCCAAGCCCCTTGGTGGATTTCTGGTCAAACCCAGGAGAGGTCCTGATTGGTCAGCTGGTACCTTGTTGGCAGAGCTCTTTTGACAGGCCAGCTGTCTGAGTGGTTGCTGGTCAGTCTATAGAGTGATGAATCCCTGGTCCAATCAGCTGAGGTTAGGGAGACAAGTTCAAATCAGTTGAAGTATGGTGATCAGGTAGGTATAAGAGAATTTTGGCTTCTCTTTCCTTCGGAAGAGTGGGAGGCCCTCAGACTGTTATGTCCAGGACATTCAAACAGGCCCTTTAACGACGGATTTCCTTATCTTCAAAGTAAACATGTTGTTGAATGGGATTTTTCAAAATTGGATGACACTGATAGTGAGCTATCTTGTAATATAATTCCAGCCGATAGTTGTGCCACATTTACGATGTTGGCACTATAATAAACACTTTTCATGCTTTTTTTCCCTTGCCGCAGCCCTATGGGGTGGATGTGTATGGTTATCTCCAACGTAAAAGTGAGGATATTGAGACACAGAGAGGTTAAGAACCCTAACCTACATCACGCAGCTTATAGGTGGACGCCTGTGTCCCTACGCTGTGTGGCTCTGTGGTCTGCATTAATTCAAGCGCTTATTAATTCAGTTCATATTGTAAAATGAAAAGGAAAGCCAAAAGTTCTGTAGGTCTTATTAGCAGAAGTACTAGTTAATAATTATTATGTCTGACAGCTAATAAATATTTATTAAATGAATAAAATAAGAAAAATGAATAAAACACGCAGAAGCCTTGGAAAGACAGTACCTAATTATTCAAATGGTTTTTCATCTCATTAATTATCTTACTGACCACAGAGATTGAAGTCATCAGTTCTCACACTTTTTGGCCTCAGGATTTTTTTACTTGCTAAGAAATTGTTGAAGAGCTTTGGTTTTGTGGGTTATGTCCATTAGTATTTAACCATATTAGAAATGAAAGCTGAGAAACTTTCAAAATATTTTAAAATTTATTTAAATATAACAATACTAAGCATTAAATTTAAGTATAAATAATGTATTTTTAATGAAAAATAACTATTTTCCAAAACCAAAACATTTCATAACAGTGCTACTGTTTCAGATCACTACAAATCTCTTTTAACATCTAGCGATGAAAGGCAGCTGGATTCTCATATCTGCTTTTACACTCAATCTTTTGTGATGTTATTTTGGTTAATGTATAAGAAGAAAATCTGACTTCATACAGATTTATAGTTCAAAAAGAGAGGAGTATTTTAATAGACTCTTTAGGTAATTGTGAATGTTCTTTTCAGTTAAAATAGCAAAACTAAACAGTCATTTCTTATATATTAGTAGCAATGTGGAATCTGAAACCTATCAATGAACTTTTTGTACTCTGCAACACTAAATCCATTGGTCTATCTTCTACTTTAATAGATCTTCTACCTATGCATAATTTATAACACTATTTTATGCATTGGTCTTTGTTCACTGAGTTTTGCAGTTTTGTCCAAAGGTTGACACATTTATTATAAGTATTTTTAAAAATCATGTTTATTAATATCACCAACACCTCTTCAGAAAATTCAGTGAGTATTGAGAAGCTGTTAAGATTATGGTGGTGGATAGTAGATTTTGGAAATTCTACTTTTCTAGTAGAATTTCACCTTTGATCATTGACAACAAATATCATCACCTATTTTCTTATGGTGACAAGCTCACTTAGTTCATTTTAGAGAAAATGTCTGCCAAAGATTCAAGTCATAATAACCGTAGTTTGTCTGTCAGTTGCTCACTCAAGTCAAAGTGCTGTTCCCTGAAAAAGTGGCTAGTTCATTCTTTAGTTTAAGCCACCTTACAAATGCTTTTCCTCAAGATCATACTTACGCTTGGGAATGTAGCAGGAGTGCTTAATGCAGCTTCCCCTTTTGTTATTGGCAATAATTAATTTAACATTAAAAGTTATGTACTAGGGGAGGGTATAGCTCAGTGGTAGAGTGTGTGCTTAGCATGCGCAAGGTCCTGGGTTCAATCCCCAGTACCTCCATTAAAAAAATAATAAATAAATATACAAATAAATACCCACCCCCCAAAAAACCCAAACCAAAAAAAAAAAAGCTATGTACTTAAGTGTTGGGATTTATTTAAATTAATAATTTTTACTGCTTCACCAAAGATATTCTTCAGGGAAAATGGCTTTTTTCCAAGGCTGACAGTGCACTACATTTTTGATTACAAAGACTCTCAGTATTGTTTGGTGCTACTGCCTTGATTCTTGCTAAGGCACCAGCAGTTTTACCCACCATTGTTTTTGGACTATTAGTGCAAATGTTAACTCAGTAGAAAAGGTAATTAATGCCTTAGCATTATTATGAAAGTAATTTTCACCTCACTGACTCCCAAAAAGGATCTTGGGCACTCAAAAGGGCCTGGGAAAAAAAAATCCCTTGCACTGTCATTTTCGAAGCCCTTTGATGCTGTCAGCTAGTGCTTTAACAATCATGTGATTATTTCTTGTTGAATGCTGGTCTCTAAGGTTATACTGGAAGTGCTGTGAGGGCAGGGACCTATCTCTGGATTATCCACAGCTGAATTCCCATTATCCAGTGTCCAGCATTTAGCTAACTCATCGTTTGTTAGATGATGACATAAAATGCAATGCTTGCTGCCTGAGGTTCATCTTCATTGGGGGAAGCATCCTAGTTTGGTACATGAGCATGACGTCATTGTTTCAGTAGCGATGGGGCGGGGGCATGGTGGATGGAGGGGTATGTGGTGGTTACAGCTGGGCATGAGAGTAAGAGAGACCAGCTGTGTGTCTGTGGATAAGTCTCTTAACCTCTCTTTCCCTCACTTCCCTCGTTTGGGAAGAGGTGGTCATCCCAACACCTGCCTCCAAGGAGTGCTATGAGAGCTTATGAGAGAAGGCAGATAGGGTACCTGGCACTGAGTAAGCACTCAGTAAACGGCAGCTCTTGCTAGCACCTCATCGCCATTTCTCCAAGTACCTGTAGGAGGGCAGTTTTATCTGGCTCCTTCTTTGGAATTCTGTCCCCTACATTTAAAGGACATCTTTCTTCTGAGCCCTCTGGGCTTCTGTTGGATAGACTCAGGGACTCCCTTTATATGTGGAGCTGTTCCCCCTTTGCACACTTCCTCCACCATTGCCTTCAAGAGCCTGGGAGCTTCAAGTCTTACAGTACTTCTGGCCCCCAGCTCAGCTTTTCTAACACTAACTTTGCTCTTAAATCACATCCTAGGGGACCATTTATCCACCAGTTCTGTCTTGTCAGCCCATGTCTGCTCACCAGTTAGGAAATCAGGTCAAAGCAGAGGAGCATGCAAGTTCAGAGCTTGCAGGAAACATTTAGGCCAACCCCCTACCACCTTTCACCTGCAGGACTGGGATGCAAGTGACGTGCCTTTCCAGCTTTCTTCCCACTTGCTTTTTATCTTCATCATCTGTCTTTACAGAGCCAACTGATATGCGGAGTGTGTGGTCAGTGAATATTTTCCCAGCTGTGAGATATTTTATGGGAGAATGTAGTACAATGATACATTTGTTTTCTTTTGAAAACAAAACGAAGCAGAGTAGCCCAGGAAGTTGAATTTGAGCAATTTGGACAGCTGCCTGGTCAGGCCCGCAGTTTTTTTCAAATATTGCGAATGCTGACTAGTTCTGTGGTTTCCTGCCATGACCTTTGCACCCTTATGACTTTCACTAGCTACTACAGACCACGTGTGTAGCTTTAGTTTCGGGTTGAAATCAACTCTGTTCTCTTCCAGTTGGATTAAAAAGCTATGGAAATCTACCCTCCTCAGTGGACTTAAAAGATGGTTAAAATTGATAGGAGATCCATTTGCAGCTCTGAGTACAGCCCAAGATAACCACAGCACAACGTGGTCTTCCCTTGGAGAAACAGGGGGCCTGGGCTTTGGAAACCTTAGATTTTTCCAGCCCCCTCTCTCCTCCCAGTTTGGTTCTGCCCTTAATTCACTGTGCAACCTTGGGCAAGTGGCTCCATTTCTCTGGTTATTCATTTCCACCAAACTCCTTATAAGGTTGCGATGAGGGACAGAGGAGAGGCATTCAAAAATACTTAGAAAAATTAGAATTTGTATACCATAGTATATAATTACTTACAAGGACTTATGCAAAAATAAATATATAACATCGCTTGTTGCTAAGCAGGGAGACAGACAGGCAGGTGGAGGTTGTGAAAGCGTTTTCAATGCTATAAGGTCACACACACATGCAAGGAGCTGCTAGCGTCACCCTTGCTGACAGTGAAGCTGGCCTGGTGGCTGGTGGTGTTTTTATCCTGAGGAAAGGCTAGACTGTTGTGCTGACTACAATTTATTGGATGTGCAGGTGGAGGGTGGTGACTCAGAGCTGGGGCTTGCATGGCTGGGTTAGGTTAAGACTGACCCCTTCTTTCATGTTTCTTACCCTCATCCTCCTCCTTCCCCTTTGGTTTCTTTTGTTTTTGTTCTTTCTATAGAAGGAATCCTTGCTCTTTGCAGAATATCCAGAAAGTTTATAAAACATTAAAGGAACAGAGAAAAATACGTAATTCCATCCCCTGGAGGCAACCCCTAGTCTATGATCTAATTCCTTTCTTTTGTCATTGTTGTTACTGTCTTTTAACTGTTCATTTAAATAACATCACCGAGAGACTGCTCTTCATACAGTTTTGGTATCCTGCTCACCCTCATTTCTGACTGCACCGTATTAGAATCTTGACGATCTTTAGGGATGGGTCTCAGGACCTTCTTGAATCCCCATGTGTGGTAACACTCGTACGGAGTAGGATTTCCCTAATAAAACTTCTCTATCTCACCAGCAGGTGAGTATCTGTTCAGGGTTACTTCCCACCATTTCCATGAACTAGTACATCCATGAAAATAACTGGTCTGTTGACGGGTCTCCACCACTGACCACAGAACAGGATCCCATAACCTCGTCCCCCACTCCTTGCAACTGCAATTCACATGACCGAAAAGAGCAAATGACTCCAGGTCTTGGACTTTCAGGATCTCTTGTGAATTGTTTCCACCTCAAATATCCCACTGTGACTGTCAAAGGTGCCCCGAACGCACCTCTGAGTAGGAGGGGCAGTTCAGGATTCTGTTTCTCATCTTCTCCCAGGTGGAGCTCAGAGAATTGGAGCCTTGGAGAATCACCTCACTTAGCCTCATTGCCATCCAGGGAGGGGGGACCCACGGCAAAAGTCTTTATTTCCCAGCTGGTGAAAGGGCTTGAGGTGGAAACAGCGCCGTGGCGGTAAACTACACACCCGGATCTCTCATCAGGGCCCAGGAGAGTTTCCCTATCAAATGGCCCCTGGAAAAATGCAAATGTCGACCTCTCCACTCTGTACCTGAGCTTATCCTGAGTGCAATCGGAATTCTCTCCTCCACATCACTCAGGCCCATGACTTCACGCCAGGGCCTCCTTTCTAACACACTGAAACCATTATTCTCCCAGGCAATCCCTGGTTTCAAGGGAGCCGATCGCGTCAGTGCCCATGGAGTCAGCCTCATTATCCCAAGCCCTTCGGAGCCCGTATTAAGTAACTCCTAGGTGGCCCCGTAGAGGCGGCTTACACGTCGCAAGTGAGAGAATGACAAGAAAGTGGCTTTAGGGAAAAAGAACAAAGTCCAGTTGGTGAGTTAGGGCTTGGGTTTCAGCTGTCCCAGGACCACGGAAGGGGCTGCAGCCTCTACCACTTTCCTTTGATTGCAGTCTACTCGTCTAATTAAAGGGAGGGAGAGAGTTTCCTGCTTCAGAAAAAGATATTTTAGGGATGGCCAGGTATTCTAAACTCTTCCTGCAGCCAAGTGTCAGTCACTCTCTTGTTCAAACATACTTAATGGCTCCTTACTCTTCCCTGGATAAAATCATATCCCTAGATATCAAGACTTGCGTCTCCCAGTGACCTCCCTTAATTAGTGCTTCCAGTTTTATTTCCTTTTTCTCCATCCCTCTTAGTAGGTTAATCACAGTCCCTTCATTGTGTTCCATTGATTGACGCCTCCCAACACTTGCTCATGTGTTTCCGCTCTATTGGCAGCGCCTTCCCTCCCTCCTCCTTCCCTACTTTCTTTTCAGGGTCACTTCCCACTACTTACCCAATTTGTAATTATTTACAATGAGCGTTCCCTTAGATCAGAGGTTATGAGCAGGCAGGCCATTGGCTGATTCATCCAGCAGGTGACATGACGTGTTTAGCCCTCACTGATTTTGTGAATTTGAGCCAGCATTTTAAAATGGGGAGATTTCACATCACAATGTAGTTTTTAACTGAACCTGAAGAATGATACACTCTCTCAATACTGTGCCCACAGTTGTGCACGGCGCTAGCTGTGGTTGCAGACAAGTTCCTGACCCCTGTTGACAGGTCACAGACTCTCCAGCTGTCACGGTCCCTGCCACTCCCTGAGAGTCCCTATGTGTGCTTCCATCTGGTTCTGCTTCTCACACTCATATTCCCTGTCTGGACTCTGTAGGCATTTGTGTTTGTAACTCCTGCTCGAAAGAAACAATAATAATTTTGAAATAATATATAATTAAGATACAATCAGGAAGTCTTCTAAAGCACTGCTAAACGCCTGAATGTGCTGCCTAGAACATGATATTGCAGAGTTGAAGGGGATGTCTGGGTTGTGAAACCTAGATCTCCCCATTCTGGTTGGGTCCCATCAGCATTTATGTGGACAGACAGTGAGGGATGAGTTGGAGTGTGTGGGAGATGGAGAGGACTCCAGGGGGGTGGTGCCCAGTGCAGACAAGATTTATCTAGTCTAGAAAGAGACCTAATGAAAGTTCTAATATTACCAAACTCAAGTTCACGTGCCCGATGCACAGTGAGACCAAAGAAACCGAAGTGTCAGAGTTTGGAGCAGAAAAAGGTTTATTTTGGGGCCAAGCAAGAACAGGTGGCTTATGGCCCCCAAAACCCCAAACTCCTCGAAGGGTTTCAGCAAAGCATTTTTATAGGACGGCTTAGGGACGGGTGTCCCAGGTTATGTGATCAGCTCATGCACAATTCTCTGATTGGTTGATGTTGAGGTAACAGAGTGGTTAACATTATCAATCTTTAGATGCCAGAAGGTCTGGGCACTGTGTGCTCATGATCATCAAGTAGTTAATTTCTTCCATTTGGTGGTGGTTTTTAGCATCTGAAAAACTCAGGAAATATGCATGGGATACTATTATCAGTGAGGAGCTTCAGCAGAGGATATGGGGCAGGGATCTCTCCCAGGAGGGCCCCATAGGGTCTTATTTGGTTACACTAAGTTTCATGGTCTGTTGTAACATGGGAAAAGCTTGTACTTCAGTGAGGGAGACACTGGAAATTAGTTGAAAGTGACTGTTGTACCATGTCCTGGGCAATAAGAAATCAAGACAATGATTGGAGGCTTCTTGGTCAAAAGACAAATGGAACCAGAAGGGAAGAAACCAGGCAAGATGTTCCCTTGTCCTTCCAGCCCTCTTGGCAAGAGCAGAGATGGCAGCTAGGCTTTATCTCTAGTGCCTACAACGACTGATGGGCAGTGGCTGTCTAGAAAGCTGTGTTGAGAAAGGTTAGTGGGATCAACCTTTGGATAAAATGCTGTGATTGACTGATGATGTCTGCTATGAGCATTGAATTGGAAGTAGCGAGATGCATGACGCACATTTGTATCCTTGGGTGAGTGTATCTGGTTGTCTGCAAAGTGTATTTCATGACCTCCATGGAGACCAGGACATTTTACTATAGAACGTGAGGACAGTATCCTGCATTTTCTGTCATTCTTCCTTTTTTGTTTTTCCTTAGTATTCCAAAGGTTTTTGTCTGTTTATTTTTTTTAAGTGAAAATGCCATGAGTTTTGGCTCTGCTGAAAGGAACTAAAGAGGACTGACCTTTTTTGACCCCCTCCATGCCTGAGTGTTAAAAGGGGAAGGGCTCTGCTGGTGCTGGGGGAAGGGCTGATGTAGAGATTGGGACCCAGAGCTATGGTCAAGGTTTCCTGTGTTGTGAGGCCCTCCTAACTCACTCTGGCTCCAGCCAGGAGGTTTTCATTTAAGGGAAGTCATTTCCTCCTTATACCTTGTATCCAACCAGTATCAGCAGATAGCTGTGTGAATGAAAAAAATGCTGCTCCCCGTATCAGTACACAAGGAATGCTGAAGCCATCAAGTCATCAGCCAACAAGCCTGCAGGCCAGCCTCTGCAGCCTGGGGGGACTCAGAATAAGAAAAGACAGGGCACTGGCCCTAGATAGCGAGATGCTTGTCAAAGGAATGAGTTCAAATAGCCCAAATGTTTGATCCCTCCCATAGGTAGAAAAGCGCTAAATTCTTTAACTTGGGATGTCTGGTTTTCTTCAGTTAACAAGTAATCTTTCAATGTTCCAACTACCTCATCTTTGTTGTAAAGCTCCTATATATCCTGGCTCCTCCCTTACCTCTGAGGAGCAGTCCCTCAGAACAATCTGAGAGGCTGTCACCCTGGGCTCGAAGGGATTCGAGTCCTCATAAATGTCCACCAAATAAAATGTAACTATCAACTTTAAGGCCGTGCATTTATTTCAGTCGACAGCTGTCTCCATTTTGGGGATCTCACGCCTTCCCCTCCTCTGCTTTCCTCTCCCCACCCCGTCTTCATCAAAGTTCAAGGTCTTGACATCTCAGAGACAGTTCTGGACAAGAGGCCTGGATAACAGACCTCACAGGCTGGAGGTACATTAGCCTGTGACTTGGCTAGTGGTTGGGACAGCCTTCAAGGGGCCTTAGGACACAGCTTTACAGGCATTCTCCTGGGTGACCTTTTCTTGTGGTCCTGTTCACTGGAGGCCTGCACAGAGCATCAGCCAGCGTGGAGGAGAAGGAAGAAAGGACCGAAGGCTGGAGGAAGGGCTTTTATGTATCAGAACCACGGGGCCAACTTTCTCTTCCCGCTTAGAGAGGTTCGGAGGGGACGGGGTGGGGGACATAGGAAAGCAGACTGAGTTTGGACGAGCCCCCAGGTAGCTCTGGGTGGACACCCCCTAGTCTCTACCCAACATACTCACGGTGTGATTGGAGGGGCTCCCCAGCCACCTTGCCTCTTAATGTTTCTCTTTCTGACTGCTGGAGTCTAAAATCTGTCCCCTACAGCCATTCCTCAGCAATAACTCCAGTACTTACCCTTAAAAAGACATTAGGGTCCATGGAGCAGGTGTTCTCAAATGTCCGGGATCGAAGGTGAATACAACACTGCAGAGCCCTGGGTTGAATTTGACTCTGTCCCCAGGTAATCTGCGTCCTTCTCTTGGCTCTCAGGCCCTCATCTGTGCAGCAGGAGAAAGGAATTCAGTGATCCTGACCCCATCTTTCTTCTTCTGAGCTAGTTCTAAACCCTCCCCCTCAGGGTGATGGGGGCGGGGTGGGGAGGGGAATCTCCATGCACCTTCCTCTTCTCCCCCTGCCCTCCGGCTTCCAGTACTTTCCACAGCTGAAGGTCAACTGGAGTACCACGGGCAGCCCCTTGAAAGGGGAAAATGTCACAGAAAGTCAACATGCCACCCTTGGGTTGTGAATGTGAGTGTGTGGGGCAGGGGCCCGGGCAGGGGCCCAGGCAGGTGCAGAGAGCAGGCTGTGTTAGGCCCAGCAGGGCCCGAAGCCCTAAAACGCTCATTAGTCCCATTTGTCATTCAACTATAAATACGAAACAGCAAACTAGACATCAAGAATCCAACGCAGTTTTGAATTTTTAATGATCTTTTGGAAATACAAAAGAACAAAATTCTTTTAGAACTCTCTCTCTGGGTGGTGAGTTGGGTGGAGGATGCTTGTGCTTTGTGGAGATCATTGTCACAGCCCTGGCCTCCTCCACCTTTAATGAGGAGCCACTTCCCTTTCTAGGTCATCAGGTCCATAGCTGACCCTGAACAAGTCCCGTCTCCCATTTGCAAAACAAGGAGTTTGGAATGGAAGTTCTCATAGAGTTGACACTTTCTTACTTTATAAATAGATCTGGGGCTTTGGTTTGCTTTTAAAAGTCTTCCTATCAAGGAGTCTGCCCTAGAGCAAACATGCGCTAAAAAACAAAACAAAGCGAACAAACAAAATCCCCCCAAACCCCTGAAGTGTTTTGCATGAGAGACAACTGGTTCTCTGTAAGCCTGCCCAGTCTGTCCAGGCTTGGGGCACTGAGGACCAGCAAGTGTAGGGAACAGTCATATTCTCGGGTGTTTTTCTTTTTTTCTTGCAAATGGATACACTTTGGGGGAAAAAATGTGTGAGAACATATGGAACATTCCATCCTGGTGTCGCCTGGCTCCTGTCCCAACATTATTAGAGGGATCTGGGAACAGTTAAAGCATTGTTCTGAGAGCTTTTTGTTGCTCTCTTCTGCCTTTCAAAAAGCCCCCTGTTACCCTCCAAAGGCGGTGGGAGAAAGGAAGGGTCCTGAGGGAGAGGCTGACAGGAGAGGCCTGTTCCCTTGTCTCACTTTGACCGCCCCCTTCCCCTCTGTTTCAAGGCCAAAATAGAGAAAGTTCTGCATTGGCTGCAAACAGAAAAGCTCTTTTCATGGGTGGGTGGGAGGGCCGGGGAGGTTCAGGGTAAAAGTGGCCATTTTCCAACTTCTGAAATAGCCTCCTGTGTTAGAAGAAAACATGAGAAACTGGAAGGAAGGAAAATGCAATTTTTATCAGATTTGTAAAAACAGTGGAGGGTGGGAGTGGTACAGACGCAGGGCTGATGGAAGAGGGTGAGCATTTCCTCTTGGCCGGCTTCAGAACCTCCTCTGCACTGACTGGCTGCTTCCATGCTTTCAGGAAGGTTGCGAGGGACTGAAAGAAGCAGGGATGTGGTGAGTTGGTTGAGCAGCAGGTGTGCTGTCTGGGAGAGCTCCATCGGATGCTGAGAGGGACACCATCTTGGTTCTTATAGATGTCACTTCCCTGAGGCACCATCTGGGTTACCCCCTGCCGGCCTAGGGGAAGGTGGTGCCCTCCCTGGGAGGGTAAATTTCGGAAGTTTGAAAATATCTAAGGAGAAGAGTCTCTTTCTTTCTTTTACTAGTTAGAAATAAAACCAAACGTGTGTCTCTGAGGGCAGACTATGGCTGGATATTTCCAGAGACCTTCAAGAAGGCAGAATAATTACATAAGAAAAAATGCTTGTAACTGAATGTTTCATGGAAAAGTAAGTTACAAGACATTAGGTAGAGTATGATCCCAAATTTAGATTATATGTACACATATGTATTATATACACATATTAGCTTATACAGACATGCATATAAGCTATATAAAATGCTAACAGCTCTTCAGTGATTATCTGTGGGAAAGAAGGTTGTCTTAGACTGAATGTTTGTGTCCCCCTGAAAAATCGCATGTTGAAATCCTAACCCCACACAATGCAATGGTATTAGGAAGTGGGGCTTTTGGGAGCTAATAGGTCATGAGGGTTCAGTCCCCACGAATGGGATTAGTGCCCAGAGACCTCTCTCCCCATCCCACCATGTGAGGACACAGTGGGAAGATGGTGGGCTATGAACCAGGAAGTCACTCATCACCCGACATTGAATCTGCTGGTGCCTTGATCTTGGACTTCCCAGCCTCCTAAACTGTTGGAAATAAATTTCTGTCATTTATAACCTATCCAGTCCCTCTCTGGTGTTCTGCTACATACAGCAGCCTAAACAGACTAAAACCAGAATTGTGGGTGATTTTTATTTCTAGTTCATGCTTTCCTGTACTTCACCATTTTATACAATAAAATCAATTACTTTCACAATGTAAACAGTGCCCAGAAATGATAAGAATTTTGTCATCCGTGATGCTTAGCTGGTTTGTGAGCTTTCTTTCCATGAGAGCATTTACAGCTCCTGGGTTTCCTCTCACACATCATGAGAATGACAGACCCATCCCCCAGCTGCCTTCAACATCAGCAGGGCACCTGCCTCATCCCGTGGGATGTCCATAAAGTCTTTCATCCTGGGTGCAAGAAGGGAAATGATCCCCCAGGATCCTGCAGCCCTGCAGCCCCGGGGCCAGGGAGCACTTAATTTGTTCACAGTTCCTGCCTTGCATGCTTTTGGAGCTGATTATTTTCAAGGTGAACTTGAATCCCCTCCTGTTTCCTCACCAGCTTTATACTTTAATTAATTAATTTGTCTGTGGCAAGCTCTGACTGTCTGAGGCAGGCCTGGAGCTGACATAGAGGCATAGCCACGTGGGTTTTAGGGAGCTCACTCTGCCCCGTGTTTCTCAACGTTTTCTCCCTCGTGGTTGAGCATGTGAATGGATTATGCCTCCTCCCCTGTCTGGCACATCCATGAAAACTTTGTGACACTGTAATATTCCTGTGTTTGTTTCAATAAAAGCAGATTTTATATTGCCACTTAAAAAACTTGGGAAGAAAAATAAAAACTAAAAAAATAAATTGGAATAAAACTGGTATCTCAGGAGGATGAGGTGACCACCCTGTGTCTTTAGGTGTCCCCAGCTCCTGTCATATTCCTGCAAGGCTGCCAGTCCCTCAATTGAAGAAACAAGAGCCTGTTACCATCTAATTCTATCTGTAGGGTATGGAAGGCCTGGACATTTCACTGCCTCCAGTGTTCCCTCTGTGGTTGCCAGAGAGGTGAAGGCAGACCTTTGCTATCCTTCAGAGAGAAGTGTCTGCAAAGAAGTTTCTCTTAATTTTTGGCCAATTTTTATGTAGCAAGTCTTTGATGGGTTATTTTGTTGACAGGGCTTCTCTCTCTTTTCCCCATTTTAATAAAAATTCCCTCCCAAAGTAGCCAGGAGTCACGCTAGAGACAGGAGGTGAGGTGGAGCGGGGCCAAAATAGGTCCTTTTGACATAGATATGATTTGACCTACGCATCCTGATGACCATGAAGCAGAGGGCCAGGGAAGGGAACTCAGAGAAGACAGACACTAAAATTCATTCCCATGGGCCCAGCACACTCAGAACTGCATAGTCCTTTCCACCGTGTGCCTTATTAATCCTCACAACCCTGTGAGTCAGGGGTACCATCTCCATTTTTCAGATGAAGGAACAGAGCCTCAGAGAGGTCATTTAACCTCCCAAAGTCACACAGCCCACAAGCAGAGCTGAGATTTGCTCCTCTATCGAGTTGACCCTAAAGCCAGGGATCTCTCCACCCACATTGTGGTGCTTTAGCTCCATGTGCTCACCATCTGCCTGGAGGTATGTCATAGGAGTTTTTATTTTTAATGATTTTTAAAATTTATTTTAATTTTACTTATTTTTTTAGTGGAGGTACTGCGGATTGAACCCAGGACTTCATGCATGCTAAGCATGTGCTCTACCACTGAGCTCTACCCGCCCCTGTCATAGGAGTTGGTAACACACATTCATCAGACTGCTCATGTCTGGAAATGGTTAACTTTTTTTTTTTATATTTCTATGATTTTACTTATTATACACATATATATATATATACATATATATAAAAATTGAAGTACAGTCAGTTACAATGTGTCAGTAATCTCTGGTGTACAGCACAATGTCCCAGTCATGCATATACATACATACATTCGTGGAAACAATTAACTTAAATTAAATCAGGAGGAAGTGCTGTTGCTCAGCTGCTCGTGTGCCTTCTTGGGTAGAAATGAGAGGAAGGACAAAGTGGGTGGGAAGTGCAGGGGCATGGAGGGGTGCAGGCGTGTGTTGTCATAAAGAATATTCTGGAGCATGCTGTTAATGTCTGCAAAGTGTTTAGGAATGAAGGTTATATTTTACTTTCCTATACATTAAAAAAGAAACCAGACAAACCTGTTTTCCAGCGGAAAAGTCCTTTGTTGTTTCTTGTGGCAGAATATAGGTTAAGAATGGCCGCAAACCTCTTTGCTCTCCCGGACTTCCCTGCGGCCACTCTGACTGATTAGTAACAACTTGAGTCAGAATTCAGGTTTCTCAGTTTCCAGTCCAAAACTTGTGTAACATTGCTGCTTTCAAGATTTGGCCTGTGAGTGCTGACTTAGGTAATACTTTGAGAGGAATTTGGCCACCTGGAAGAACCCCAACGATGTTACCTACGACCAGTGAAATAAATGAACCCAGTCTTAAAAATGTGCAGTTTGCACATTTCTTTTCCTGAAGTTATTAATCCAAGTAGCAAATGGTTATTAAGGAGATGCTCATTCAACGCTTGTTAGATGTATGACTGAGCAGCTACTGTGTACTTGGGGAGTGGATCTTAACCCACTTTGGGAATCTGATAAAAGCTATCAATCCTTATGGCAGATGTATGAACGTCCTCCAAAATATTTACATACATTTTTAGAGGGTTGTTGGACCTGCTGACAGCTCTCCATCGATGTCATGGACCCCAGGTGAAAAGCCCTTGATCTAGGGATCCAACCTTGAATCAGACAGCTGCTGTTCTCGAGTCACTCATAACCTACGTACTTACTGCTTAACCTTGAATTTCACAGCCTATTTCATTTAAGGATTGACAAGCACATTCTGGTAACGAAGGAAAATGTGTTTCTCATTACAATGCCCATGGCGTTAGAGGAAAGTCATTCATTCTCAAGCTTTAAGAGAAAGGCTTTGTGTCAGGGGCCGTGAGGAAACAAAAATGTACCCCATACAGGCTATGTCCTGGAGGTGTCCTTTGTCCCTAGGAAGTGTGGACAGTGATACTGAAATATAACAATTTCAAGTTCTGGTGAGTGGAACAGCTAATGAGGATCATGGATGTTTGGAGCAGGGAGGGCACCTGGTGGGCTCAGGTGGTACTCAGGTGATGCTCAGGTGAGAGGAGGGGAAGCTGAGGCCAAATCCCTGCTTTGCCTCCTGTGGCAGGGACTCAGAGCAGGATCCCACGCAGGGTAAGTACTCAGATAATGCTGGCTGTTAAATCTCACCCCTAGGGCCCAACATCCAATATTACTGGCAATAACTGCAGAGTATGGAGAGAGGGACTATGGAGCTGAGGGACCCGAGTGGGAATCCTGACTCCAGTCATTGCCTTGGTGTCCTCAGGTCAGTTCCTTAATTTTTCTGAGCCTCACTTTCCTCATCGGGTTGTTGAAAAAATTAGAAATAAGATGTAATACAGTATACATGTAGGTGCCTCACAGGTCAAGTTTTGTTAGTTTTCACCCCTCAGTAAGTCAGGGGCCAAGGAGACGTTAGCTCTTCCGACTTGGCCCATGACCGTCCAGTTTCCCACGTGGTGACTCATTTCTTCCAATCCATTTCACCAGACAGCTTTGGGAAGCAGGAAGGAGCAGGGCATCCAGAAACCAGAAGTTCAGTCCCCATCCCCTCACTCACCAGCTAGTGAGTAGCCACTTCGCACCCCCTTCCTCAGTTTCCTCATCTGTAAAATGGGGATATGAGAGCTGTCTCACTGAGCTGTTGTAAAGATTAAGTGAAAGAATATATGTTAAAAAAAATGTATAGTACATGTAAAAAATGAAGCCATTGTGAATAATCCGTAAAATGCCTGTTGACATCACGATGATCTCACAAAGCCTGGGAGGAAGTGTATGGACCAAGGCAAGGTGGCCTGGCCTGTCCTCTCTGAGGAGAAGATGGAAGAAGAGATCAGATGGAGGCTGGGGCTAGTGATTTTATGTAGTCTCTCTTTCCTTGAGCTCAGCAAAACAGAACCACGAGGCACCTAGAAAAGGAGAGAATGAATACTTGCCAAGAGCCTGCTCTGTGCCAGCTATAAGCTTATTTCATGTTCAAGAAGTCTTACTTCACCCCAAGAGGTCTGCGTGCTTATTACATTTCAGAGATGATCCAACTGAAGCTCGGGAGACCTTCTCAAGAACCTTGTCATCAGGATTGCCCTTGAGTGTGATGGAAGGTGGTTTGAACAGAAGGAAGAAATGGAGAGCGAAGACATGCCGAGTAGAGGAAGGAGGAGAGAAGATGCAATCCTGGGTGACTCTGGCATTCCCTCTGCAGGGACTTAGCATCTCACGGAATACTAACATTTCAGAGCTATCAAGGAGTACATGCAGAGGATCTAGCCTGGATCCTCTTTTGCAAATTACGGTTCAGAGAAGATATACACAAACCCATTACTACAGAGTGGAGAGGGCTAGACTAGATTTTAGATCCCTGGGCCCTGAGTCCAGCCTTGCTTCATTGTCCTGTCATTCCATACTTCTGTGTGTGCCTGTGTGTCTGACTAGGGGGAAAAACTCTGGAGAGGAAAATCACTGTTAGAGCACCGCTCAGGTGAGAAGCTCAGGGATCACTGAAAACATATTAGACTGTTCAACGTTGCTGAGATGATTGGTGACACTTGATGGGTTGCGTGTATGCCCAGAACTTGTCTTTCTGGGTCTTAGGTAAGCAGGGTCAAGTTGGCTCTAGGACACTTGGTGTTCACACGAGTCAAGAATGCTTTACTGCAACTAAACTTGGCTGCTTGAATATAATTAGTTTTGAAAGTCGGCCTGGTCTCAGAGCCCAAGGTAAACTTGGAACTGCTGTAGACCTTCCTAATAAGGGGGAGATGATCATACATGAATATACGAAAATATCTAATAGTGATAAGAGCTATGGGGAAAAACAGTAGGAGGTGACAGGGTGTTCTAAAGGTGGGGCGTTTGGGGTAAGCCTCACTGAAAAGGGGGTATGTGAGCAAAGACTTGCAGGGGGCTAGAGACTAAGCCACAGCAGTGACTAGGGACAAGTTGTTTCGGGCAGAGGGAAGACGAGGCACGAAATTCTAGAGGCAGGAGCCTGCCTCGGAGGTGGAGGGGTAGCACGGAGGCCGGCGTGGCTGGACCAGTGCATTAGGGAGAAGCTGTAGAACATGAGGTCAGAGTGGTTGGTACCAAGGGCCAGAGCATTGCAGGGACTTAGGCTGGGACCAGAGTGATAGCAGCTGAGATGGGAGAGGTGGTCTGATATTGGGTGTATTTCAAACACATCATTCAATGCAATTTAATTAACAAAGATATGATGTGTGCTTTTAACATTCACGGTAAACACAGCACAACTCTGAAGCACTCATCGTGAAGATGAAGTGATAGGAAAAGTAAACAAATAACTGTAATAGGAGGTTGTGTCTGCTAAGCACCAAGAGGAGCAAATGACTAGGGGAAGTCTCTCTTAGTGTGGGTCAGGAAAGAAGGCTTTGCTGCTCGGGCATTTGGACAGGTTTTCAAGAATGGATAAGATTTCTGAAGTCTTGCAATTGTTCTGATAATAAAAATAATATACGTTCATTATAAAAATGTTATAAACACAGAAAGATACAAATATAACCACCGGAGAAAACCACCATTAGTGTTTTGGTGTATTTTCTTTCCCCTTCCCTTATAAATGCACACATACACAGGATGAAATTTGGATCAAACTATCACACATGGGCAAAGGGATGTGAGTCTCCTGTTCCTGTAACAGATTACCACCAACTTAGTGGCCTGAAACAACACAAATTTATCATCTTACAGTTCTGGAGGTCAGAAATCCAAAATCAGTCTCAGTGGCCTAAAAGTAAGGTGTTGGCAGAACTGCATTATTTCTGGAGGTCCTCGCCTCTTCCCTCGCCTTTTCCAGATTCTAGAGGCTGCCTGCATCCCTTGGCTCACAGCCTGGTATCACTCTGACCTCTGCTTCCACTGTTGCATCTCCTCCTCTGACTCTCCTGTCTCCCTCTCATGCAGACCACTGTGACTGTATTGGGCCCACTTGGATAATTCAGGATAACCTGCCTCCCTGTGGTAAGATCCTTAACTTAATCATATCTGCAAAGTCCCTTTTGCTGTATAAAGTAATATATTCACATGTTCTGGGGATTAAAACATGAGCACCTTTGGAGGTCATTACTCTATCAGGGCTTATGATGTGAGTGATCTGTTTTATGAGGCATATTGGTGATTTGGGGAGGTGGTGCAACATGAGTCTGGAAAGGAGAATCTTGAGTATCTTCTGCAGTAAAAAGACTGCTAAATTGGGTATCAGGAGACAAGGGCTCAAATCCCTGTCCCACCTCTCCGTGTGTGGCCTTCGGAAATTCATCTAATCTTTCTTTGGCTTTAACTTGCTTCTCGCTAAAGTTTTCATCTTGCTCTTAATCAGTGGTTTCTGTGGGCTGTGAGCCCCGGGGCCCATGAGGTTCCTGCATGTCAATGAATCTATATGTAGTAAGTCACATGGCAGCTCTCAATAGGTGCTGTTTGTCAAGCACAGGGAGATGCTGTTGTGATGAATAACACCCTTCATTTGAAAGCGTTACTGAATCCACAGTAGCTCTTTGTCAGTTCACAAATTCTGCAAAGAGGAAACTACTCACACATGGGGAATCAGTGAATTTTTCTTTATAATGGGGCTTGGAACCACTCTGGTGAATGGATCTTTCCAGCATAAAGATTCCTGTTGAATTGAGGAGGAATGAGGGAGACCTGTGTTTTTCAGAATTGGGGAGACATGGGTGGGGCTATCTTCCAGGAAGACCATGCTAGGGGATGTGTGGGGCTGTGGCCTGAGCAGTGCTCCTCAGCCTTGGAGGCTCATTGGAATCACCTGGATCATAGAGGCCTGCAGGGCCCAAGCCCGCCCATCCTGAGGCTACTGGTCTGGGGTGCACCTGAGCACAGGGCGGTTTAAAACATCCCGTGATTCTAACATCCAGCAGAGTTAGAGAACCACTGGTTTAAGGTGGAGTTAGACTAGACTCATCAAGAGGCTGAGATGGACCACACGAAAAAGAGGCCGGGCCTCTTTCAGGGGAGAGGAAAGGAAAAGGGGCGGGGTGGGGAGGAGGGGACAGTGGAGACTCTGCACAGATGGAATCAGTGGCACTTGGATTTGGGAGCTGAAGAAGTTCAAGGCAAACTGAGGTTTCAATACTAATGTTAATAATAATTGTGATAAAATACAGGAAGAGAGGAGACAATGAACCTTAAAAAAATGCTCATAATGTGCTGTGCTGTGTTCACCTTTCCACACGTTATCTGTTTCCCCTGGTGGGGTTGGGGCTCTGAATCGCCGCCTCTGCGCTGATGAGGAAACAAGCTGTGAGAAGAAGGACAGCTGGTAAGGGGCTGAACCAGGACCCAAGCTCAGGTCTGTCTGAACCACCTGACCCTTGGCCTTCAGTCCACACAGCCACGTCGTCGGGCTTAGGTGGTCTCGGCAGTGTCTCACCAACATGGTGGGAAGCGCCTGGGCTGGTAAGCTGTCAGGATGTCTGCCTGGGTTCTGTCTCCAGGCTGCTCCCCAAGCTGTTCTGGGCGAGATCCCACTTCAGGTATAACACACCCAACAGTGGTCAACTCTAGACCCTGAAAGGCCTGCTGGTTGCTATCGGGAAATGAGTGAGCAGGGAAGTGCTTCCCAAACTTCAGGCACTTGCAATCCAGTCTCTGATCTTGGCCAAATCCTCCCACAGCCTCTACCCCAGGTGCTTCCAGAAAATCCCCCTCAAGGGCTTGCTTCTCCCTGGCCAAAAGGTTTTAAATGCTCCATGTGGCAAGTTTAAGGAGGACAATTTAAAGGGCCTGTAATTGTGAAGAAATTACTTGGAATAAATGATTTAAAGGGTGTGTTGACAAGATTGGAATGTTTCCCTGCACAACTGACATGCCCTTAAATTGGAATAATGCAGTAATTGCTTATTATGGGGTTTTGTTCCCAGAGGGAAGGATTTAATTATTTAAGATTTTGAATTGAGTTTTATTGTTAGAGAAAGCATTTGAAAGATGTAAAAGGTCTAGCCCAGGAGGCAGCCCTGTTCTTAAAAGGATGACTATTAGTTAATTCACCTGTGGTCCCATATGTTCTTATGAAAATTAATTCATTAAACAAATACTGAGCACCTGCTGTATACTAGCCACTCTGTTGTTGTTAGGAAGACAGGTGAGCCAAAGAAGATTCGATCAGGAGTGGACCTTACAGTCCATGGAAGAGAGATGCAAATCCAATAACCACACAAATGGATGTGGTTAAGTGCAACCTGAGACTGGTGCTGTGATGAAAACTGACCAATATTCAAAACACTGAACTGCGAACTGACCAAGACTGAGGAACAGAGATACCTAAGTATAATATAATTATTATTAATGAAGGAGTGGCTTGGGTGGGACACTATATAAGCGTCTGATAAATAACTAGACAAATAAGTAATCTAGTGTTCTTTCCATACCATGGGATGTGGCACATCAGGGAATTGTGAAATCAATTTGGTGGCTTGCAACTGGCATTGAAAAAATACAATGGAATAGAATCAAACATCAGAGTGCATTGCCCATAGGAAGAGAGGTTTGTGAAACTTCTAGTTATACAGTATGTATGTGTTGAGTGTGACCTGGGTCCTTATGTAAAATATATTTCATAATGTGTTATCGTCAAAAAAGTTAGAGAAACATTTAATGAGCTCTTGTGATCAGGTGGAGTCCTCGGTTTGAATCCCAACACTGCTTTATGTTTCCAAAATCACTTTAGGCAGCTTATTCAATTTCTCCAAGCTTTCTCCTCTACTGAAACACAAGAGCATCTCTCTGACCAGTTGCAGGCAGAGAATGAAGCAATGCCTGGGAAGTGTCTAGAACCAGGCCCTCTCCCTTTCCACAGTGGCTTGGTCTTGTTCAGAGGATGCTCACCTAGCTAAGGCAGCCCCACCCACCACTTTCCTCACACCTGTATCCTTTCTACACGATGGGCACCCAAGGTCTCTTGCATCATGAAGCAGATTCTTTTTGTGTCCCACATCCCAACTCCTTGGCACCTGCCTCTAGTTTCAGGCGGTGGTGGTGGGCAGGTCTTTGTCCATTGCCAGCATCAGGGCCTTCTCTGAAGCCGAGGAAGCCTGCTCAGCCCACATGTAGGTGTAGCCCTGGAGAAACTCTCAGCCAGGAGGGGGCTGGCTGACAGATAAATGCTTCAGTCTTCAGTCCTTCCAAGTCACTTCCTATACCGTGCTTGGGGAGACAGGGCTCCATTTCCCATGGCGGCGGCCAGCTCAATAACGCATCCGTAACGGGCTTTCTCCCTGCTGGTCCCCTCACCTATGTCCCTCATCCTGCTTCCTGGGATCTTTTCCCCAAGAAACTACCTGCTCCCAGGTGCTTCTTTTAGGCTCTGTTTTCAGGGAACCATTGAAGACAGATCAGCACCTGAACAGGCTCAGAAAACTTTTCTGAGCTCCCAGTTAAGGAAACTCCATCCAACCTACCGGCTTTCACTTCCCTGGATTAATGAAAACTCAGAAGGATGGGGACAATGAAAGCCCCAGAGAATCTACACTTTTTTTTTTCCCCAGCCTTCTCAGTTTGAGCTTAAGTACTGTCTAGGTTGGTTCATGCCTCACTTTCTTTTGTTCTGGAAGATGCATGGGGAGAAGTATTAATTAGATCATAATAAATGCATGAAAATAATGACAGTTGTCATTTAGTGAACAATCTGTATCTACTAATTTTTAATTTTATATTTCAATATCTATTAATGTTAATCTAATTTAAAAATTTAAATGTAACATTTAAATTTTAATTTCTTAAAAAAAATTTTTTTTCTTAATGGAGGTACTGGGAATTAAACCCAGGACCTTGTGCATGCTAAGCACATGCTCTCCCACTGGGCTATATCCCTTCCCTTTAATTTCTTTTATAACAGTTTTCATGAGATGTAATTCATATACCATACAATTCATCCATTTGAAGTGTACAATTTAATGGATTTTCGTAAATTTAAAGAGTTGTTCAGCCATAGCTACAATCAGTTTAGAAGACTTTCACCATCACACTCACAAAAAATCCCTTCTCCATCAGTAGCCATTCCTTACTTCTCATGAGCATCACACCCACCCCCTGGCAATGACTAATCTGTTTTCCATCACCATGGATTTGTCTGTTCTGGACATTTTATAGAAATGGAGTCATTTTTTGTGTTTGGCTTCTTTTACTTTGTATAATATTTTCAAGGTTCATCAAAGTTGTAACATGTATCCATACTTGATTTCTTTTTATTACAAAATAATATTCTATTGTTTGACCATACCATGTATCTATTTCTTTTTGATTGTCTCTTTTGTTCAGTGTAGTACTCCTAACACCTAGAACAGTGCCTGCCACAAAAACTGCTGGACAAATATGCACATAAATGAATGAGGGATGAGTGACAGCTCTCATACTAGGAATGAAACTTAGTCCAAACACGAAGTGGTGAAAGAGGTGTACATTTCCTTTTTTAAATTTAAATTTTTTTTCATTTTTTAAAGTTGAAGTATAATTAATTTACAATGTTGTGTTGGTTTCTGGTGGACAGCATAGTGATTCAGTTTATCTCCTTTTCATATTGTTTTTCATTATAGGCTATTGTAAGATACTGAATTACATTTCTTTCTTTTTCTATAACTAAGTTAAATTCCTATTTTGAGCACCATCCTGCACAAGTCAGGGTCTCCTAGTCTGAGAGGATATATATCTCCAGGACCATCATCTACCCATACTGGTGTCCTCTGAGACAGCCTCCATCCCAAAGATGGCAGGTGTAGGAGTCCATCAGGCAGGATGCAGCTGGGTTATACCCTTTCCCAGCTGAAGTGCAAGAATTCTCCTTGAAACTTCCCTGCCCTCAGACTAGACTGAGGGATAGCCATGAGGCTGGCTGAGAACCTCTCTGCCTGAACACACAGCCAGTGGCTCTCACTCTGCAGTCTGGCAACTTTCTCAGGTGTTGCAAACTGACACAGGACAAATTTGATTGGTTCACAGGCCTTGACTCTCATTCTCATCCCCCGAGTGCCCACTTTTCGGCTAACTGTAGTGGGAAAAGCAAGGCTTGATCTTACAGTCACAGGTCAAATTCAGGTCCTGTCACCCTGGCTGTGTGATCTTGGACAATTCCTTTCCCTCTCCTGACCCTCACTTCCCTTATTGATAGTGTTGTGGGGGTGAACGGAATTAATGCACAGGTCCCCGCAAAGTCCACTAGCCCTCTTGTCCCTATGGGTTGAGCCTGTTCTGACCTCACCCCCAAAACTAAACAGTTTTGTTCTCTGGGTGATCACCACCCCGCTCACACTCCTACCCTCACTCTGCTCCAGCCCTCCCAGCCAACTTAGATGTTTCTCTAATGTTCCAAGCACGTTCCCCTTCCAGGATCTTTGCATTTTCTGTTTCTCTTCCTGGAGTGCTGTTCTCCCAGTCATCTGCAGGGCTCACTCCCTCATTTCCCTTAGTTTTTGGTGAAAACTCACCTCTCGTACAAAGCCCTCCTGGCCTGCCCCGACACCAAACCCCTCCCCTCTCTCACCTCCCCTCACCATGTGTCTCCTTCCTTGACTTAGGTGCCCCCTTAGCACATATCACCACCAAGCACTTGAGATCCTTCGTATTTGTGCCTTCCCCACCATAATATCCTCTACACGAGAACAGATTTTGATCTGTTGCGTTTAGCTAGTATAGTCCCGGCACCCAGAACACTTTGCAAGGTGTTCCGAAAGAGCTTGTTGAATGCATGCATGAAGATGTGGAGGATGGGGAAAGCCTATATTGTCTGGCTCATCTAACTCACTGTCTGCCTTCTGGGCTCAGCCCCAGGGCGGGGGGAGGGGATTTCCCCAGCCTCTGAGATGCCGGGCTCCTTTCCCTCTCCCCTTTTTCCCACCCCCAGGTCTCTAGATGTCTCATCATTTCCTTTTGCACAGCAATTCAGCTCCTTCGAATTTGCATGCCGCACCTGAGGAGGTCAGCTTAAAGAGGCCTAGAGTTCGGCAGATGCCAGACTTTAAAAAATGGTTTTTTTTTCTTCTGTTGGAACAGAAGCGTGTATGGGTAACAAGTGTGCAGTGCAGGTGACAGTCTTGCCCACAGTAGGCGCTGAGACTCAGAGGGAAGCCACTCTGCAAGTTGAGATTCAGAGGTGCTACCTCACCTTGCAGCGCCATCACAGGAGTGAGGTACCACTCAAATGTCACGTTTCAGAATCTGAATGCACCTGATTCCACCTTTGTGTCATTATTAAAAGCTCGTCAAGGAAGGGAGAAGTAGAATCGAGAGGAATTGGGATGCCCAGAGATGTCGTGGATCCCCACCCACCCATCTCTCACTCTAGGACAAACACTGCAGGGTTACAACATGGAAAGGAGTCCACTAGAGGTGGGGACACAACACTTAGAGGGTGAAGCGTTGTCATTTTCTCCCACACTTGGCACACTTGCTTAAATAGCCTAAGGCAGACAGTGGCATAACTTAGTGTTGGATTTGTTTGGGCCCTGAGCAGCAAGTGGTCTAATCAATTGGGACTGCTTTGTTCTAACTCTGTATTCACCTCCCACTTGCTGTGTGACCTTGAAGAACACTCCCAGCCTCTCTGAGCCTTTGGATGATTCTCTGCAAAGATCATCCACTGGCAAATTACAATATCAACTGATTTTCAAAAGCTGGACTACTGCTCGATGTCTATACAAATGAGATGCCGGGGACATATAGGCCTTTCTTTGTGTACAATTTTCCAGAGACCTCAAGCAGAAGTGAGAAGCAGCTGCATGTCTGGTGTGTCAAGTTCTCAGTAGAGATGTGGGCATCTTCTGGTAAAGCTTCATGCACTGATGGCTCTGTTGGGCTGGTCACTTTCCATTTCTTCCTTGTCAGTGGGAGGATCTGGGGACTCATGTGAGGAATCTGGACTCCGTCCTTGACTCTCTTCTTTATACTCACATCTAATCACCGGTTTTGAACAATTCCACGTCCTAAATTGCCTCCAAGCCGCCCGCTTATCTCCCTTGCTCCACACACCACCTTAGTCCAACCCCCACCCCACTCCCAGTTCCTGTGACACCCTCCTATCCTGTGTCCTCTCTGGTTTGCAGAGCAGCTAGAATGACTGTTGGAACTAGACTAGGTAGACTAGGATCCCTCGCACCCCCGCCATTGCTATCCTGTAAAGTCCCAGTTCTCCCCATGACTCCCACGGCCCTCTGTGTTCATCTCTCCAGCCCCTTGGGCCCCTGCTCTTTATAACCCCAGCCACATGGAATCACTTGCCCCCTTTCTCACTTCTAGTCCACACACATGCTGCTCTTTTGGTTGGAACCCCCATCTTTCCCATCTCCAATTGATCAACTCCCACTTGATCCTTGGGGGTCTCTTTTTGGGAAGCACTTTCTCCCCCCAGTTTCCCTGACCTGCCATCTCTGGCTTAGGCTGAGATTTCTCCTCCCCTGCTACCTCTGATTTACTGGAGGCATCTGCCTAGAATGCTAGTTTGAGAAGGTTTTTGAGACCAATGTTAGTGGGAAAGAGCTGTGAATGGTTAAAGGCGTTTGCAATGGAAGGAGGCGGGTGTGTGTGCAGCCAAGCCTTTATCATCTGACGTGACCCTCCCCCTTGCGCAGGGCTAGCCCACTTGTTCCCCATGAAGTTCTCCGATTGCTTCTGCTCACACTGCAAATCTTAGCTTCTCCAAATGCCTTTGTGTAGGATCAGAGTTACACAACTTAGCCTTGAATTCTTCCATAGTTGCATTAGGCGGTGTCTCTGTCTCCTGAGGCTGGATGTGCCTAGGAAGTAAGATTTTAATTGAATCTTCTCTGTTCCCATCCAGCAGGGCTGGAAAATAGTTGCTGATGCTGGATGGCTACTTGCATACCTTCGCTCCGGCTCCCCAGCACCCTGATAATGGCCACAGGCCCTCCTCCTTATAGGCTCTAAGACTCCATGCTCCTAGTGCTCTGATCTCATCTCCTGCCATAGCCTGTCTACACCATGTTCGAGCGTCTCATGGCTCTCCTCTTCCCATTGTTCAAGTTCAGTTCCAATGTCATCTCCTGAAAGATCCTCTCCTGACTGCCCACCCTGCTCCTCTGTGACTCTCTAGAACATTGTCCTGCTTTATATTCTTCATACCATGCGTCTGCTTTTGAAAGTGTTATTGATGTGTTTCCTCTTTTCTTATTGCCTGTCTCCCCCACCCCCATGCCCCCCAAATATAAACTCCCTGGAGGCTGCATTTTGTCTGTCTTGTTCTCACTGTGTCCCCAGACCAGGCACTGCTGCTGAATGGATGGATGGCTGAGTGAGTGAATGAATGAATGAACAAATGCCTAAGGAACGGGCTGTCTGTCTTTGAGGCTGATCCAGTAGAGGG
This sequence comes from Camelus dromedarius, assembly GCF_036321535.1. Lineage (NCBI taxonomy): Eukaryota > Metazoa > Chordata > Mammalia > Artiodactyla > Camelidae > Camelus > Camelus dromedarius. The sequence goes on along the minus strand of NC_087443.1, from coordinate 67,227,427 downwards.
GTGCCTTCTACCAGACTTAATTTCCCAGGCCTTTGGGATTGCAGCATGTGGCTCTGCAAGTTCAGGAGAATTGTAGATGGCCTCTTGCATTGCTTTCTGGGAGAAAGCAGAGTTTTTTTACTGGAAAGAAAAGGGTGAAAAAAAAAAACAAAACCCAAGAGAAAGGAAATGGCGGCTGGATTTGAATATGGACTGGGCCACCTGAAAGGCAAAGGGGCCATCAGCCATCTTTCTGCCCCCAGCTTCTCTTCTGGGGTGAAAGGAGGCCGGGAAAGCACTCCTTCCAGGGGCCGTATTTGCTGGAAAACAATAACCCACGTTTCACAGCTGATGCACCAAAAAGGAACAAACACCCCTCTATCGGGCTCTGAGCCTCAGACTTGAGAATCCCCTGAAGATGTTAAAGGGTTTAACGTTTCTCAGCGGAAAGTGTTTTGAAGAAAGAAAACAGGGAGGGAGGGAGGGAAACATTTTCCTGTATCCTTTTTGGTCTTAACAAATGAGGCCTGTTCCTCAGGTGAATGTTTTTTGTTTTTCAGTTCTTTTGCCGCAGTTTTCATTCTCACGGTTCAGCAATACTCAGAGGCTGTCTGTCCTCAGGTCCAGGCAGAGGGCTACTTAACCGGAGATCGCTGTTTGTTTGTTTCTGACATTTTTTTTTTACTGTGATCAATTTGGAAAATACCAATAAACAGAAGGAAGAAAATGAAAACAATCTATATTCCCAGCACTCAGCGGCAAATCTCCAGATTTTTGCTTCTGTCATATATATATAAGAGAAGCAAATTACATATATATAATTATAATATATAATATTATATATAATAATATACAATATATTAATATATAATTATAATATATAAATATTTATATAATAAATATATGTTATAATATTAATGTATAATGTTATATATATAATTTGCTTCTCATATATATTTATGAAAATTAGGAACATGTCATATATACTGCTTTTTCACTTGTCAATATATCATAAACAATCATGAACATTCTTAAGAAAATTTTTCCTTTTCTTATTGAAAAATCATACATTTTTGCTAAAAAATAAAATGAAATAAAAAAATCCCCAGATAGCACAGAGAAATTTTAAAAATCTACAATTTCATCATTCAGAGATAATTGCTATAAAATATGTATCTAGCTATTCTTTAAAAACATATCCCTAAAAATATAATTATATCTAAAAGAATATTCTTAAAAGGATAAAAATAGAGCCATGTTGTACATTAATTGAGGCCAGGGATATAGCTTCTCATAATATGACCATTTAAAATCAGGTACATTTCATGCACTACATGATTAATACATGATAAATATATGACAGATGCTATTGGTCCAGTGAAACCTATTTAAATCACTTTCTCCCTTGCTTTTCTCTACTATGGAGCCTGGAAAGTGAAGAATACTTAGCTTCCCATGCTGCTGGGAGGATGGCCATGTGATTTGTTCTGATCAGTAGGATGAAAGTAGATACCTGAGAAAGGCTTCTCTTCCCAAATAAAAAGAAAATAACTTAAAAAAAAAAAAAGAAGACTTTTACACTACCCTTTCTTTTTCCTTCTTGGAATGTGGATGTGATGCCTGGAGTGCAGCAGCCATTGTGAAAACAAGAGGATAAAATCCACAAGCAAAGGGCAGTATAGCAGGAACATAGTAGAAACTGATCATTTTCATGGTAAATTCTCCAGCTGCGAGCTGTCTACTTTTGAAATTTTTGTTGAGTGAGAAGAATATGCTCCATACTTGTTCAAACCACTATTTGTGAGTTTTCCTGTTACTTGTAGCTGATTGCTCTCCTGATTTGAGATGCATATAAAATCCAGCATTGTACACGTCTGTCCTTCATCTCTCCATGCTCCATGTGAAATGACCAGCTGTCATATGGGGAATTGGTGGGGCCATGGTCACAGTAACATGTCTAGTCCAGCAAGGTACCTACCTGTTTCAGATGTTCATTTCAGTGGGCGTTCATAACATCAGGCTATTTTCACACACTTGTTTTTATGTAGGTTTATAATTTTTCTGTCTTTAAACCCCCTTCAGTGGCCAGCTCACCATCCCCAAGTCAAGGGTTGAGTTTTGTATTTCTGTGTATCAACCCATAGCACAGGGCTTTGTGAAAGATAGCTACTCAATAAATACTAGTGATTTGATTGTCTGAACTTAACTCTCTGATTTTTGGTTACAGAATTTGTAAAAATTTCTGAGACTGTTGATTAGACATCTTCACAGGATGCACAAACACAAAATGATGTTTGTTTTTTTAAATGCTAAAGTGGTCAAAATAACACTCGCACACTCTTTCATTTAAGGAATATTTTCAGCTGCCTATCATCCAGCATCTAATTGTTGCTGCCAGCAACATATCTCAGTCCAGTGGTAAGATTAATGTTTTGAAAGAAAGGTTATGCTTGAGAAGATCTGGGAACGATTAGTGAGGAGGCTATGATGCTGCTCTTGTCTCATGATTGCAGATGGGAGGTGGTCAATTAGTTGAACTATGCTTGGAGCGTATGGTCTCTTGTAACTGAGGGGCTGATGTTCTTGCCTGTCTGAGCAGGTGGTGGGTCAGCAGGGAGCCTTGTGCTCAGGCAGAGAAGAGGGAAAAGGGTAGTGTGGTTGCACAATACGTCTTCAGAACAAATTGATCTGGCCTGTTTGTGGTTCCAAAAGTCACCAGGTACTTTCCAGGTAGTTCTCCTTGGTGTGTCATTGGGCAATGGTCAGGAGTAGGGGTGGGAACTTTGACCTCCAGCAGTCCACCTGCAGCCACAGGATGAGAGCCAACTGCTCAGTGACTGTCTTCGGTTCGTGTCTTCTGTTGCCTGGCTCAATGCATCTTCTTCAGCCATGGGGAAGAAGTCACTTGAGAGGATAGTCTTGTTGGCTTCTGCCTGGTGGGTGACCAAAGGGCTAGAAGCCAAGGCAAGGCCACTTGGTGACTGAAGGAGCTTTGGCCTCACAGCCATCACGGGGCTTTGGCCTCACAGCCAATCAGGTGAGTCGCTTGAGCAAGAGAAGAACAAGGACAGCCAATGGCTGGGCTCCAGGAAGGAGAGGTGCCAGAGGGGAGGGTGGAGCAGGAGAGAGGGCTCAGGGGTTAGTTGGAAAGAATAGAACAGAGAAACCACTGAGTTCTATTATGCCCCTTCATCCCTCAAACTAATTTTCCTTAAGAAGTAAAAGTTCAGGTTTCAGGGACTCTCTTTTATACAAAGACCACATTTATAGAAGTCACTGTCTACACAAAGGCATCACGAGAGGGTCCATGAGAAGTAAAGGAGGAAGATGCTGTGTGGGTTAGAAAGGACCATAGATGTCTGCACTTAGAGCGATTTGGAGGTCATCCAGGCCACTGATTGCCTTTTCTGATATGGAAACACTCAACAGAGGGAGAATGGTGTGCCCAAGGTCATATGGGTTCAGGCAGCATCCTGGCTTTTTTGTGCCAGACCTGGTGATCCTTTCCCACATCTCTTCTGAGTCTCCTTTTATATTTCCAATGGGAAATGGTTCCCTACTGCCCTTCAACCTCTGGGTTCTAATTTGTATGCTCTGAAAGTCCCTTCTCCTTTCCCTCCCATCCCCCGCCCATGGATGACCTTCCGCAATAAGGAGCAAAGAAGTAAATATAGAGCCCAGAGGTGGCTTGGTGCTTGGGGATTGGCTGAATGGATATACCGTGTTTCTGGTGAAGCAGAGCATCTACAGGAAAATGAACATTATCTAAGATTCAGTTTACTGTTGTGGTACCCCAGACAGGCATGTCTCCACTTTGGGCCTAGAAATTTATTGCAACATGAGGAGGATCTTATTAGCATCCTTTTAAGAATAAAGAAAATGAGGCTTCATGAAGGAAAGCGCTTTGCTCAAGGTCACAATTGTCGTATGTAACTGTATATATCCCCCAGGGGCCCTGATTCACTCTGTCGTGGCTTGTGGCTTCAGCATAGGAAAGAATAGCTTAGTGCGATGCAGAATTTATTCAGTTTATTTACATTAGTTCCAAGGTAAACTGGGAGATCAATAGAATTTTTTTTTCCATGTGTAAGAAAGGAAGTGTGGAATTCCCTGGTTATTAGTGGAGCCCAGGCTCTTTAATGGCTTTGGGTCCTCAGAGAAGCAGGTGCTAAAAACAGAAGTAGATGTGTTAAGAGATTTCTTGGGGGAAATGCTTTTGCAGGATAAATGGAGAAGAAGCAGAAAGAGGCAGGCTTTGGACCAGGATGCAGGTGTGAGCCCTGTGAAAGGAGAGAGGGAAGGAAGGATTGAGTAGGAAAAGCCTCAGACCACAGTGCAGCCCTGGACCATCTCTGCTGGGCTGACAGAGGAATGCCACATGGGCAGGAAAGGACTGGCTTTAGAGCCCCCATCATGACCAGCCACCGGCCAGCCGCAGCCTGGGGGAAGTGTGGCCTTGGTGGCAATGTGCCGTGGGTCTAAAGGGGCAGCCCCTGGAGGCTGTCAGTCAACCACGCTCCTGCAGCAGCTTCTCTTGAAGGGGAAGCTGAGCTGTGCAACTCTGTGGCTGCCACGACACGCATTGTTTGCTTACTCACCCTGTATCAGTTTCCATGCTAAGCCCGGAGGCTACTGAGATCTGAGGAACAGTATTCCCATCCCCAGGGAGCTCGAGGTCTAGCTGGAAAGACCAAACATGCACACCTGAACAAGGGAATGTGCGTTAAATAATGGCAAAGGCAATCTAACAGGAGATTGATGGAGCAGCCTGAAATCACGGGGAACAATGTGTACCGGTGCTTCAAAGAGGGATCCCTGGAGGAAAGCCTGGGCTGTTCCCATTAGGCGATGTGACAGGCGTGTGTGCCTGGTGTTCTGCATCATTTCAGCCTTCCCCACGCCCACGTGTTGCCTCCATCCATTTCGCATTTGCTGAAGACCTACCAAGTCCTATGCCTCATGCCAGGTGTGGTGACTGTGTGAGTCCTTGGCCATCACCAAGCTTACAGTATTGAAAGGCCTTATAGACTGATGGGTCATTTTAAAAAGCAAATCTGTAGACGCATGTGTGGGTTTGTATGGGGCTCCTAATGAGTGCTCCTGCTAGTATTCATGGTGAGGCTCCAACAACGAGCAAAGCCATTCATTTCACTACCATGTATCTGTTAAGCTCTGTAATGCAGCAGCAGGAAGTGTTTTATTTCCATTCACTATAAAAAAAACTTATAATAACCTATAATGAAAAAGAATATATATGTATAGCTGGATCACTATGCTGTACACCAGAAATTAACACATTATAAATCTACTGTACATCAATTTTTTAAAAAACCACAAGTGAAAAAAGAGAAAAAACTTATACATAGAAAAAATATGAAAAAATGGAATAACAAAGCATATAATAGACCATGAACACACACATCACCCAGCTTCAACAATGGTCAACTCACGGCAAATTTTGTTTCACCTTTAGCCTCATCCAGCTCTCCCTTCTTGTATTATTTTGGAGCAAATCACTGACATCATGTAATTTCACTGGTAAATATTTTAGTATGTATCTCTGAAGAATAAGGATAGTGTTCTTCTTTTAAAACTTATCTGCAATACTACTATCACACATTTACATTTCCTGAGCCTCAATTTTCTTATCTATAAAATGGGCATAATGATATCTATTTTGCAGGGCTGTTAGCTACATTTTACGTGAACTGCTTAGCCCAGTAGCTAGCCATAGTCATGTTCATGTTATAATACATATGATCTCTGCTAGGCAATGTGGAGGAAAATAAAAGAACTCCAAAGCATGATTTCTGCCCCAGACTTTCCAGGCTAATTAGAAAAACAAAGAAATATGTTAGTTGTGTGTGTTTTCTGCTTTCATAGAACATTTTGCATGGGAAATGATACTTGGTGAATTTGAATCCAGGTTCAGAGACCCTTAGGAAAGCCCCAGCCCAGGACCAGGTCCTCAGAAGATGCCTGCGTTAGGGAAATTGCCCCAGTCACAGGAGCCAAATTTCTCTGCTCAGTAGCCATCATACAATAGGAAAACTGTCACTAACCAACTATCTCAGGAAAGACTTGTACGTGGCCTCAAGGAAATTAAAACTAAAGGCACTTGTACACTTCTCTGAAGGTGACAGAACACACAGAGCTAAAAGCTAGGAGGCACACACATGAATATACGTACACAGATATGTGTTCTCACAGGTATGTAGGGGTATGAACCTAGATGCATATATGTTATATATCAACACATGCACACAAGTGATTTGAGGTGTGCTAGAAAAGTCACGGAAGGAAGGATGGGGCTAAGCGGCAGCTTGTCAGAGACAGAAGAAAATGAATCCAAGAAAAGAGTGGTTACATGAGGAAAAGAAAGACCATGGGCTTTGGGGTCAGATGACCTCAGGCTCAAGTCCTTGGTCTGCCACATATTAACTGTGTGACCTCCAGCAAGCTTGTTGACTTCTCTGAGCGCTACTCTTTCATCCTCTAAAATGGGTATAAGTAGCTCTACCCTATGGGGTTTTTATGAAGAGAAGGCGTGACAGGGAGAGCATCTATCTGGGACCTGGCCCATGTTAGGTGCCATTGGATACTGTTTTTTTTCCCACCAAGTTGAACCTACTGGTAAGTGTTTGTGTTGTTCTGCATCCCGATGCCCAGCACTGTCTGGTGCTCTGAAGTGGGAGCAGATCTAAAGATACCTTTTCATTTTCCAGAAGCGGACCTTGTAGATGGCTCAGAGATTTGAGGGGCGTGGGACTAGCCTGGGTCTGCTTCCCACTACTAGAGAGCATTTTTAGCTGACTTCTTCTGACAGTGCTTTGCCTGCTGTGTACTGAATTCAGCAAGTAATGGGCCCAAGGAAACCAAATTAAGTTGGAATGCTCTTGATGCAATGAGTTGAAATCCAGAGCCATGAGACACCTGGCTGATTCCAGACCTCCGGCATGCCCACGTCCCTGCTGTTCCCCCAGGTGAGAAGCACTTGGCACTGGAATCTCCACCTGGGAGGTGAGCTGTGTCCGCCCCCATCACCGGTGCTTGCTTGCTCACCTGGCCTGCTTGGCCTCATCTCTCCCCATGGAGATCTTTGTCCTCCTGCTTCCGGAGGGTCTCTCTCCAGGGGGGCGGGGCTGTGCTCTTTGGTTGGTCCTGGAAGGGTGATGAGGAGCTGGGAGGACTCTAGCTCTGTCACTGCACTTGCTTTGCCTGGTTGATATTTTTTCCCACACCATTCCATTCAGAACATCTGTTCATGTTGTTTATCAAGTGACTGCAAAGGTTTGGATGAAACATTCCTGGCCCCTGGACGTACTGGGAACTTGGCCAGCCTTTCAGCTGGACTCTCCCTCTACTCTCTGTTTTCTCTCCTACTCTTCTCTTCATAGCTGTCTTTTCTCTGCATCTTCAGACTTTCATGTTCCCTAATCCCCTTCCACACCATCTGCTCTGTGTGGCATCTTCTGTACCCAGGCTACCCTTACCTGCAGGGTCTCCTTCCTAGATACCCTTCCCCCACTGGAACAACCAAGACCTCTGCTCTCTTGGTTAAATGCCAGGAAGAAAGCAAGCTGATCTAGCCTGTGCTTGGAAATCACATAGTTGCCTTAAAATCAGCAATAGCTGGCTTATTAGCTCTGTGCCTTTAGATAAGACGTTTAATCTTTCTGAGCCTGAAGTACAAATTTTTAAAATGCAGACAATAACAACAATTTGTTAGCTTAATCGCCACTTTCTCCATAGATAATGACGAAGCTCTTTTTCTTTTCTTCTTTCTTCTTTTTTTTTTTTCCCCTTGAATTACACATCCTGGAAGCCAAGACTGAGTATGTAAGGGAAGAATAAAGCCTGTTTTTATGTGTGAAGAGCTGGAGTAGAGAGAACATAGGACTTAATTCTGGCTTCAGTTCTTGGCTGGGTGACTTTTGGCAAGTTACTCAAACATTCTTACTCTTTACAATCTCATCTTTAAAATGGCAATAAAAATAATACTTCCCTCAACCTTAGGGTTGAGGGGAGCGTTCCGTAGGAGGGAATGAACGACAGTGCTTTAGGTGATGTGAAAATCTGTGTACATGTGACTCAGCTATTGCTGAGAAACCTCAACTTCTGGCTGGAGAGGAGTTCTTCAAAAGCTGCCTCTCTCACCTGCTTTGTTTCCTTGTTATTTCCCTGCTATGGGATTGTGAGTTTGTGGATAAAAGGGAGTGGAGACTTGTACATGAATGTCTATAGCAGCATTATTTGTAACAGCAAAAATGTGGAAACAATCCTAATGTCCATCAGTGGATGAATGATTGGATAAACAAATTGTGGTGTTTTCTTACAGTGGAATATTATTCAGCAATAAAAAGGGATGGAATGAACCTTGAAAACATTATGGCAAGTGAAAGAAGCCAGTCACAAAAGCCACCTAGTGTATGATTCCATTTGGATTAAATGTCCAGAATAGGCAAGTCCACGGGAGACAGAGTGGACTGGTGATTGCCAAGAGCTGGCGGTGGGTGGGACTCGAGAGCCTGGGATGGGAAATGACTGCTAATGAGAAGGAGTTTCTTTTTGGGGTGATTAAATGTTCTAACATTGATTCTGTACAATTGTGTGAATATACAAATCATTGAATTCTATACTTTAAATGGGTAAGTTGTATGGGATGGGAATGAGATTTTAATGAGGTTGTTATATATATATATATATATATATATATATATATATATATATATATATATTTTTTTTTTTTTTTAAAGGAGTGGAGCTACAACTCTGCTATTCCTCCCTTTCCCCCTAGTAGGATACCGGTAGGGAGTTCCCCTGTGGAAGGCTGGGTTGCACTTGGCCTTCTGACTTGAGCCCATTTCCAGTGCACCTTTGCTGGTTTCTCCATGCTCCCTTTGAACAAGACCAACTTGGCTGCCCTGCATTGGCTCCCTTGCACTGAGGACTCTAATAAACTCCTGCTTCCTGTGCTGTTTCCCGAGGGCAGGGGACTCACCTCGGTGCTCCCCCAGAGGTAGATGCAAAATAAATCCTGTTGACTGAATGGCTGTTGGGAGGCTGGGGTGGGGCATGGGGGAATGACGGCGAGAGGGAGGGGGCTCCTATCGGGGATGATGAAAGGTCCTAAAACTGATTCTGCTGATGCTAAGTGTCACATAACGAAAGGGTTCTCTTTGAATTCTTTTAAACATTGACCTCCAATATATCAATACCACTTAAGGGTTTGTTTACACCTCCTCAGGGCCCGTAAGAACCTTCTAGGGGCCTGGCAGAGATCTCCCATTTAATCCCTGCAGCAACTCAGCAAGGAACGTGCTGAGTGATGTGTTCAGAGTCACAGGGCTGAAGAGACGGAGGGCCATTATTCACTCCCAGGACTGCTTAGCTCCCAGAACCCACCCTCTTTGTGATACTTCTGTGGCCTGAGTGCTGATGGCATTGGCAGAGGAGGTGGGGTGGGAAGGATGCAGGCAAGATGGTAGCTCAAAGTCACCGCTAATTAAAGACCCCTAGGAAATGCCTGTGAAGCATCTCCAGCATGTGACAGCAAGTCACTGGGGTCTCCACGACCTCTTAGGGTCACAGTCGATGAGCTGCACATCTGGTGTCAAATATGCTCACTCCCTGGTCACCCGAGCCTGCTTCCCGGCAGCAGTGAGAACTCTCCTGGAAGTGTGGAAGCATGTGGTCTGGGAGCTGAGTACCACGTGATCACTCAGGGTCCTCAGCTGCAGCCCCGGGGCCAGGTGCCTCTTTGGAGAATGAGGTTCCTGAGCTCGGAGCTCCACTTCCCAGTTAGAAAATCTCGCCAGGCAAAGCCAAGAAGACACCACCAGCAGCATCATTAAATTATAACAAGCCCTGAAACTCACTCCAGGAGCCTGGCGTCTATTTGTCCTGACCGTCAGAAGGAAGCGTGTGATTGGCTGGCTGAGCTCGGCCTAGCAGGCCTTATCTCTGGCTGGTTATTATTTGATTACAGAGGCTTCCTCCTCCCGAGGTGTCTCAAAACCGTTCTGGGAGAGTTTGTGGCTGCCCGGGGCATTTTTCTGAGGTTACTACCAACCACCCAAACTCCTTCAGTCTCTGGCTGTAAAATCAGGCCCCAGAGGAGATTTTCATTCATCCCCACACGCAAGTTGGGCCTGTTTTCTCCAGCGTCTCCATCAGCTTTGCTTATCAACTGGTTGGAAATAATTCCTCAAACAGCACCGAGTCAAGGATACAGGTATTAAAAAAAAAATTAGGGGGAGGGCATTTGATTCGTACTATGTCACGACATGAGAAATAGGGGTAGGGTAGAGGGCTGGGATAGCAAAGCTGAAAGCAGAAAAGGCAGAGAAAGTGGAGGAAGGAAGTGGAAGGAAAGAACTGGGGGTCTTGAAATTCTACAAAAAGGCAAAGCCAAGGCGTGAGTTGTTTGCATCTGGAGACAGGTGTGAGCTCAAACGATCGTGATTTAACATTCTGGTCTGTGTGCTTTTGCCCCACTGTGAAATCCTTCCCAAGGGCTGCCTGCTCTCTGAGCCTCCTTGTCATCCTCCCCCCTGGTTCAGAGCCCCACAGTCCCGAGAGGGCTTTGCAGACTTTATGAGAAACCCACTTGCTTTAGCTTGTAACGTTGTCAAATCTGATTTGCAAACGCGACATGGCCCTGCAAGGTTCTACTTGGCGGTACCAATCCTTGTGATGTTGGCATCAGGAAAGGAAGAGGGGGGCCGAGCTCCTCACTGATGAAAATTCATTTCCCACTTTGGGATCTGTGTTTAATGAGCTTTGTCCATTCTCATCCCCAACCTAGTCCCATCTCAGTGGTATTTTCTGAGCTTGAGGTGGGCAGACATGGCTTGATGTTAAAGGACTTCCCTGCTATGGATGAGAGCTGGGCTCCTTGTGGTGCCGGCAGGGCTCTTAACCACTTGGAATGAAGATGAAAGATGAAAGGATGGATTCTATCCTCTAATTGTTAGGTTCAGCTGAAGGTGGCTGAGGAGGGGGAGGATGTGATACAAAAACAAGGAAAACAATCATTTTATTTTGGCACTAAGTGGAAAAGAATACTTTAATGGTAAATTGCTATTCTGAAAACGGATTTTTCCCTCTGCATTTTCAGTTCAGAAATAACCACTCCAACTGCATTTCCTTTCTCTAGTCTTGGAGGCTCCCTTAATCTCCAAATGTTTCTATCTGTGTGGCCTTAATTCTCAAGTGTTTGTGTCTGGGTTGTCCCTGCTCCGTTAGCTGCAATGGGATGCTCTCAAGGTTTTGTCCCACAAAGCAGCTCCACAGGATGGAAGATTGTTCTTTTTGCTGACTACTTTGTGGTTCCCAGGGAGTTCTGTCTACTGGGGCCCAGCATTGGATTTCTTGAGACTCTTCAGAGTAATTGGTCTGAGAAGTTCAGCAAAGAGAATCCTGCTTATCCCTCATAATTTTAAGGAAAATGTCAAGAGGTAGAGGACAAACCCAGTGCACAGAGTTGTCCTTCCTGAACCCTGGTCTACCACCTGGCTTGGCAAGACTGGGCACCAGCCTGGGGACATGGGCTCTGAGCTGCCCTCTGTTCTAGGGTGACCCCTCTCCCTCTCCTCCTCTCTCAGAGGGTGGTCCTGGGGCAACTGGTCCTAGAACATCGGGGCACAAAAAGCCCAAACCAAGGCGTCCAGTTTAAGGGAATCCCTCTCACCTGATAATCTCTGTTAGAAATGTAGTACAGCCTGGGGGAAGGGTCATTCAGATCCACTGCTGAAGTTTGTTTTTTTCACTTGTTATTTAAATTGTCTACGCCCCAGTTTCTTTATCTGTAAAATGGGTATAATACATATTTCATGGGGTTACTTTGTGAATTAAGATTCTGCTTTCAGTAAATATCAGTGTGTGCCTTCTGTGTGCAAGGCATTGGGCTATATTGGAGAATGAGGCAGAGAAAGCTCCCTGCCCTCGTGGAAGTTATAGTTGAATGGGGGTGGGGGCGATAAGCATTAAAAAAAAATCACGCAAATAAAATAGGTCTTCCCCATCTGTGATGAGAAAAGGAGCAAAGGATCTCATTTAGATGGGGGTGGAGAGCTAGTCAAGAAAGGCCTCTTTGATGCACAAACAGCATGTGAGCACATAACACACCACTACCACCAGCAGAACACAGTAGGTGCTCAGCTCCTGTGATCCTAGCCAAGTCCCCGCAACCCTCTGGGACTCAGAGTCTGTGAGTATAAAGTGGAGGGGTAGGGGGTGTGGACTGAATGATTCCTAAGACTGAGTTGCTGGTCTCTGGTGTTTCCTGATTCCTTGACCCACAGCAAGGCAGAGCCAGGTGAAACGGGGGCCTCCTGGCTCCCTCCCTGTCCAGTGCTCTTCTACACGGCCACCTCCACTGCTGGAGAGGCTGGGCCCAAACCCAAAGAGGGCAGGAGGAAGAGTTGGCCGATTCTGTCTCCTTCTTCTCCAGCACCTCCTTCCTACTCCCCAGCTAGGGCTCAGTATCCTCACTCCCCTGGGATGGCTCCTATCTGATGAAAATCCTTAAGCCCCTTCCCAGGGATGGGGAAGAGATAACAAGTTCTCTGTGTCTTTCTCCCTCAGGGTCCTACATGTCCAAACTGGATGATTCATCCACCTGGGGCGGTCATCTCTGGCGGAGAAATTCCAAGCACAGGCAGGCTGGGAGGGGAGCAGGGAGCGGAGGATTGGGGGGAGGGCCCGTCATCTTCTTTGGCTGCACATGAGTGCCTCTAAGGCGGCTGCCCGCTTCCCCACCCACTCCGCCTCCCAGGAGCACTGTGTTCCTTCCGCATGGCACACAGCGTCTTTTGTGAGCTCTCTGGCTGGGGCCTCAGCGACAGCTCTTGTAAAGAGCTGATTAGCATTTTTTCCCAGACAAAGCCAGAAGTTCTGGGAGGTGATGGGAAGGTTAACCCTGCAGAGAGTGATGGAAGGAAATGATCAGCCTCCAGCTCCTAAAAGAATGGTGATGTCAGCATCTTCAGTGTTCTCCCATCTTCCCTGCGGGGGTCCCTGTCCCCGGGACCTTCAGAGGCACGTCAGTTCCTCCTTCATCTACTTTTCCTTCCCTGGGGCCTCACTTTCTTGCCTTCAGTTGTCTGCTAGCCAATCCCCACCTGTTGTTGCTGGCTTAGTAGGACCTCCCAGGGACATGGGTGTTTTAGCCAGTGATGCCTGAAGGGAGCAGTCATGGTGGGAAGACAGGTAATAGGATTGATACCTCAAGGCACACAACTGTCTTCACCTGAATTCAGGATTTGAAAACCTCTGTCTGGTGGGAGAGTCAGAGGACTGGATGTTGAGAAAGAACAGAGATGCTGTGCCATAAATAATTCACCAGACAAGACAATTTCCAACGAAACTTTGAATACCGAGTTGTACCCCAAGGCAAGTTCTTCCCAACAGGTCATAAGAGGAGAATGGTAGGGTATTTACAGTAGGAAAATCACCCTCACCAGTCCCCAGAACCCACAGGCTTGCTAATCCCACCAAAGTGGAACCTGGTTCTCTAACCACCGAGCAGCGTTTCAGATACTTAATGAGGCTCCTGGTTATCATGCTGAGCCGGCTCATTAAAACACTCAATCCTCGCTCCTGAGCTCCTGAGTCCTCTCCCCACCTCGTCCTCCCCTTGCCCGAGTGCCCTTGCTGGGTGAGCTTTGCATTTGGCCTCCACCCAGTGCCTGGCGAGAAGTTTAGTGGAGGCTGACTCTTGTCTATTGGGCTTCAACATCCTGCCAGAAATCAGGTTTGTTAAAAAACCACCCAAAGTGAGTCTTGAAAGAAAGCAACACCCATTTCCCTGGGGTCTGGGCTTTCTCTGCAGGGGAAGGGTGGCTGTTGTGGAACTTAACCCTGGGGGCTCCTGGTAACAGTGTCCATGATGTTTTCTTTGAGTCAGTTCCAGAAAGTGACTATGAGGAACAAGAGCCTGGGAAAATTGAAAACCTTGGGACTGAGAGCTCTTCTCAGACTTGGCAATGGGAAAACCAGGAGGATCAAGCAGCAAACAGGCGGGAGGCTGGCTGCTCCCCACCCACCCCCAGACCTGCTTCTGCCCAGAGAACCACAGGGACCAAGGGAGCAGAGCTGAGCCTTTGCTCAGTGGTCCCCTGGAGCCTTCCTGGGGCAGCAGCAGTCCTGACCCCCATCAAGCTCCCCTTGGGGTACATTTTAATTATCTTGTGGGATGATGCTCAGGGTGAGCCTGCTAGGTAGGATGGGGGTGGAGCCCCCTTCCAGCACACCAGCCAGAAACTGCATGCATGACAGAAAATAGAAAATGCGCCCTCTGATCCTCAGATCATATGGGTCCTTGAAGCAGCACTGTGTGTCCCTTGTGCTTTGCCATTGCTCCTTCGAATGCCCCCTTCTACACTACCACAGCTAATTAGGTCTGTGACTCAGGACAACAGGGCACAGCCACTGCTCTCAAGGAACTCAAAGCCCAGTGGAAGAGACTGGTAATTAAACAAGCAGTGTACTGTAACATTACGGCGTGGAGAGTGCCTCCACGGAGCAGGCAGGCTTATTCTCAGGGCGACTCCTGTGCCCCCAGTTCCACCCCTCACCCCTCCCTGTCCTTGCCCTGGAATATCTTCCCCTTGCAAGCTGGGTCTCAAACCTAATTCTTCTCCATGCAACTCCAGTGGCTACTCACAGTACCCAGATTCCAGACTGAGATGGGGGCTGGTCTATGAGGTTTTCCCAGTCTAGGGTGACAGAAGGACTAAGGACAAAGTAGCAAGCCTTTAAGATGGCCATGGGTATTCAACATGAGAAACTTTTCCTTGCTCTGAGAGTCTATTCTTCCTACTTGTTGGGATGTTAAATCATCCTTTCTTTTCTCAAATAATGATATTTGTAGATAGTCAGTTTCTGTTGAGTTTAATAAAATGAATAAAAATGGTAGCTCAAAATCTGGGAAGCATCGCCCAACAACTCATCACTGAAATTCGCACCCATATCCAAACCCAAGTGGGAGACCTTGGGGTGTCTTTCTTAGCATCTGATTTCCCGGTCTGCAGCAGAGTGGCAGAGCTGATATATTCAAATTCCACTCACTTCCCCAAGACACTTAGCTGCCTGTGGCCACCAAATCCCTAAATAGACACTACTGTTTTCTTGGCGTCCCAGGCTCCTGTATATTTAATGCTTTCAGTATCCAATTTCTGGGCCAAACTCATGAAAATCTAAAGGGGAATTATCCGTCTCAGAAAGAAATTGCAATGGAAATAAAAGCTGTTAGTACTCAGTGTTATCAGGATGTTTAATTTTTCATTGAAATTTCAAGATAAAAGTCGATCTTCAGAGTTGTGTTAACTGAGATCTCCAGCTTCCACTGAGATGCAGCTTAGAGACCGCTGGAAAAGATGCTGGTACCCTGGCTTGGGGGCAGCCTTTTGGGGGCCCCCTGTCTACCTTCTTAGGTTAGGGGACAAATCCGCACTGGTTACGCAAAGTCCCATATTGCATCCGGTTACCCTGTCCACCTAGGAGGATCCAGGGCATTAGAAGTCCCCCATGAAGCTTGATGGATAGAAGAAAATGTCCACCAGGCAAACCAAACACCAGAAGTACAAGTGGTAAAGTCCAAATTCTTGGGCCGTATTGAATGTTTCTGTTAAAAGTTGTTTAAAATGAGTGCGTCATGCACAGCTTAGCTATTAGCCATAAGGAAGGTTTTGTTTTACCCATTTCGCAATGTTGGCTTTGCTCCGGGATGGCGATTGCAAAGAAGACCTTCATGTTTGGACTGAGTGCTTCTTGGGGTCAAGGATATACTTAGGTGTGATATTGGCGGACACCCTCTTCTTCTTCTGTCCATCTCTCCCCTGGGACCCAACACATCTCTTGGCGCATAGGAGGCCAAAAAAAAATTGTTGGTGGCAACAATGACAGTGCAAATGACTAATATGTTTTGGAGAGAATCGGTTTCTGGCAATTTCTACTTGTGCCAAAATGAGCACTTAATCATTAATATTTTTAACTTGCCTATTTAATTATTAAAAGAAAATTCTTTCTTTGACTTGATTGTGCTCAGTTTACAGCCGCAAGGAAAGGAAGGGGTGGGAGTGAGAAGCTGGTGGGCAGCAAAGGCCTCAAGGTGAGCACTCTGTGCTCTGAGTCTTGGTCTCCCAGTTCTCTGGAACCTCCCTTGGCTGCTTGTTCAGGGGATGATCCAGACTGAAGAGCAACACTCTTGGTCCATGTGAATCTGTGTGCTTGTGTTTGAGTTGCCAGGGCCATTATGCCAACATAGTCTTTCCTTCCCACTGAACCCATCCCTGTGGCAGGCAGCCTTCTGGCTGGTCAGCCTTGAAGTCCCGCAGGAACTGCTGTAGAAAGGTTCAGGGGATGTTTCTCATCTTGGCTCTGCCATTAACCAGTTGTTGATGTATGACTCTGGGCAAGTCTGTCGCTCTGCATCATGGTTTCCTTGTATGTAAAACATGTTGGATTAGATCAGAATTTCTCAACCTCTGCCCTACTGACAATGTGGATCATAATGTTTTGTTGGAGACTGTCCCGTGCAGGGTAGGATGTTTGTCAGCATCCTGGGCTCTACCCACTAGATATCGTTAGCACTCCTTCCCTCTTTTGCGGCACCAAAAT
Organism: Camelus dromedarius; assembly: GCF_036321535.1. NCBI lineage: Eukaryota > Metazoa > Chordata > Mammalia > Artiodactyla > Camelidae > Camelus > Camelus dromedarius. The sequence goes on along the minus strand of NC_087443.1, from coordinate 67,210,825 downwards.
TGTCTCCAGATATTTCCAAATGTCCCCTGGGGAGCAAAATCACCCCCCAACTGAGAATTACTGGATTAGATGATACCTATGTCAGTTTGACAAACCACGCTGAGTTGTTAACTCATCCCATTTTATTGAGCTTCTACTATGTGTTAGGCATTGTACTAGGTTTTGCAGGCTACATATTTTTTTTTTACAGATATTTAAAAAATGCCATCTACTTCATGAAAGTCTGGATTAGAGTAGGATGGTGTCTACACAGGCATTGAGGTAAAGAGTGAGAAGAAGAGCTGGAATCTCTGTTTGGATTCTTACTAGCCTCATCTGTGAAACAGCAACTTTACCCATTGTTGTTAGAACCTACTCAGTGTATATAAAAGCACATGGATCGTAGCAGACATTCAGTATTTAAACTCAGTCCCCTTATCTCTTCCCCACCCCTGGGACAATCAGATCTGCACACGCCACTAACTTTCCTCGCCTTGCTCTCCTATTTCTGGGAAGCTTTCCTTATCCCACCATGTGCCCCCACCTCCCTCTCTGGCCAGCCCAACACTGATATGTCATGTCAAAAATAAATCTTTGTCTGTTTGTTTCAAGGAGAGCCCCCAGATCTCTTGTATCACCAGATTGTTGATTTGGTCCATCCTTCAAGTGATTGCCTCTCCCTAGTAAAGAAAAAGTTTCTCTGATAAACAGGTTTTCAGATGTCATTGTTTCATGTTGGCTTGTGCACAAAAATGACAGTAAGGAACTGAGGATGAGGGCAGTCCTATTTTGTGCTTTATCAGCACTGCTCCTCCTGGGCTTTTTTTTTTTTTTTTATCATCTCGCCTGGTTCTAAGTGTCTCAAGGGCAAAGACCATGCACTGAACATCCATGGAAGGTCCTCCACTATCTCCTCCAGGAAAAACATCTTGGTTTTTTGTAGCCTAACCCAGTGAGGGGCGTCACGGTGCAGTAATAAAAGGTTCAAGGCAAGCGAGTTTAAATCTGCATTTTCCTCTCTGGTCAGACCCTGACCAAGGGCTACAGGGCTCATGAAGACAGTATAGTTCTGAGGAAAAAAAAAAAAAAAAGAGTTCAGGCTCAATTCCCAGCTCTGCCACTTACTCCCTAATTGACCTTGACAAATTTGTTACCTCCCTGAACCACAGCTGCCAGGTGAGACTGCAACCACCGAGGTCCCTCCTCACAGGGAGGTTATGAGAATGAAATATTAGAACATATGGAAAGCAAAGCATATGACAAAACTGGGTAAATGCTAAGTGTTCAATAGAAACCAGTTAATAATATAAACTATGTTAAATAGTAACTATTAACAACCATAAATATAGTAGGCATTAAACAGACAACAAAAAGATGGGTGTCTACATGAATGAAAAGGTATGAAATTGACTCATTGTGTTACTGATAAGAAAAGACTCAGAAAAAGGAAGCAAGTGGGAAGGGGTACCCAGGACATCACTGCAGGTTAATGCAGAGCTGGGGCAGAGCTGCATCCCTAACTCCCCCTTCAGATGCTGGTTCTACCATGCTGGGGCTGCTTTTCTGTGTTAGAGGGGGAAAAAAATCCTCTATAACTTTTGTTAAAGTTGGCAAGGCAGACTTTACTCGGGACCATTGTGATAAGCATAAGGCCCACTGCGATGGGCTTTTACAGTCAGGGAGAGAGATGGGGCTCAGCTTCAAGTAAAGCATGGGCAAGTGGGGGTTTATAGTTAAGGGGCAGGTCAGGGGTCAGTGGATGGAAAATTACTAAGAGGAAACATCCTGGGTGAGGGGGATTCTGGATAAACTGACCTAACAGGATTCTTTGCTGAAGACAGTCCAGGGTATCAGAAAACACCTGGGGGATGGCAGAGGATAAGGAACTCAATCAGATGTCAAAGGTGAGGGTTCTGGTTAAACCGACTTAGCAGTGTTCTTACAAAAACTGGATTTTACAAGAAAGGACACACGTGGGTCTAGAAGAAGTTTCAGGAGACCAAGGGTTGAATCTTTGTTGTCTATTCAAACACTGAAAGCCCTTGTTTAGGAAATTGCATACAGATTGAGGAAAAGGCACCTACTGGTTTAAGAACTGCGTGTTGCTTCCAGAGGGAGTCTTTCTTGAAGGCTGTTTCTGGAGGAGTTCTTTCTTCAGGGTAAGAGAGAAGTGGGCATTTTGTCTACTGTGTTTCTAATGCCCCAGGACAGCCCAAGGATAAAACAGTGGGTGGAGAGGAGGCCTTGCCCTGCAAGGTTCCAGCTCACAACAGCCTTGGCTTATGCACACCCAAGCACTATAGAAGCCACCTTTGTCCCTGCCTCCCACCTTCTCCGGGTTCAGCCCTTTGCTCACAGCCCAGGCTCAAGGGACTGGTGAGTTGATCTTTTCCTTTAATGCTAATCTCCAGTCCCGAGAGCCACTCTGATTAAACCACAGGGGACAAATACGTTCCCCTTCCCAGTGAGGCTGCGAGTGGTTTCTCTGGGCTGGCTCCGACCTGTGATTCATATTTCGTCTTTCACTTCTTGCCAATGAACTCATATGTTTGCTTGAGAGGAAAAGAATGAAGTTTTCGGCTCAGTGGCTGGAAGAAGAAGCGTTTTAATAGTCGGAGTGATACTTTGTCCTTCAATATTGGCCATCTTGGGCTACTTGGGATGAAGGTTATGTGGGTCTGTTGGGGTGTTGGCAGGTGAAATCACATAGAATCACAGTACAAATGGAACCTTGGTTAAAATGGAACACCTTATTTGAATTAAAGTCTCCTGCAGTCTTCAGTGATGGTTTTGATTCAGTGGAGAAGTTAAATCAGTGGAGTTGTAATTCCAATGTAATTGTAATTCAGAATCCTATCACCTATTTTGCCCTTTTTAACTTAGTTTATTCACCTGCTGTCTTTCTTAATTGAAGAGCATGCATCTTAATGCTTTTCTTTTATTCTGCTTCTCCTCTTCCGTTTAACCCCCTCTAGCAAAGCATAAATAGAATGAGGACTTAAGAGAGGGATCTGCAAATTACAGCTCCTGGGCCAAGTCCTGCCCACCGCTTGTAAACAACATTTTACTGGCACACGGCCGCAGCCCTTTGTTTATGTATTGTCATGGTTGCTTTCTACAACAGAGCTCAGCAGTTGTGACAGAGACCATGTGGCCTGCAACGCCTTAAATAATTACTATCTGCATGCTGATTCCTGATTTAGTCAGTGTTGGACTCAAACATACCTTGATCCAAATCAGGTCTTGGTTACTTGTTAGCCTCGACATTGGAAAAGCTGCACAACCTCTCTGCAACCTAATCTGTGTCATGGGGACAAAGGGAGAAATACCTACCTTGGAGGGTTGCTGTGAGAATTCAAGGAGAGAGGATTTGTAAAAACTTGCAGCCCTGTGCCTGGCACAGAGAAAAAGCTCGATAAATGTAGCTACCATGATGATCATTCATTCCTTTATCCAACAAGTGTATATTTGGTTCTTTCTCTATGCTGAGCCGGTGGGGAAGAGGGGGCTCCAGCTGTGACCAAGACATAGAAGATGCCTGTGCTCACGGAGCTCATATTCTAATGGGGAAGAGAGACAATATGAAGAAAACAAATCAAGAGATTATTTTCAGCTAGTGATAAGTGCTATAAATAAAACAGGATAATTTGGAGGAAAGTGACAAGGCAAGAGACAGAAAGTTGCTAACTGAGCTAAGACCTAAATGTAAGAATGAGTCAGCCATGCAAATACCTAGAGAAGGAATGTTCCTGGCAGGGGGGATAATAAATACAGAAGCCCTGAGCCAGGGATGAGCTTGGGATGGTTCAAGATAAAAAGAGATGGCCTCGGGGACTGGGGAAGAGTGAGGGAGGGGAGGTGGTGGAGGATGAGGGAGCAGAGGTGAGCAAGGGTAAGAGCAAGTCACTGCTTGCAGACCCTGAGAAGATGTTTGGCTTTGAAAGGCAGGGGTGCAATCTGAGACCATAATGGGACAGAAATGTAACCGGGTCCTTGGCCTCATTCTATGACCTTTGTTGTAAATACATTATTCTTCCTCTTTGGTCTCTGGCATTCATCCTGTTGGAAACAGGAGATGAGTGGGGAACCTAGTAAGCCCTAAGCAAAGTGGCAAACCCATCCCACCACTCCAGCTGGACCCATCCACTCCACTTGGGCTTTTCTCCTTACAGTACCCCTGACTCACCAAAAAGATCTTCTCACCGATGCCATTGCCTCTTTGAAATCCTTCCTTATCAGGAGACTTTAATGCTTCTCCAGGTAGAGCACTTAAGGTAAAAATCAGTTAATGTAATCTTAAAACCCCCTAATAAATCTCGCGCAACTTAAGACAACCAGATAATCATTTTGTCCCTAGGGTCACTCAAAATTCACAGCTCAGTTCCCATAATTAGCATTTCTTTTGTGTCTGAGTCATTGAACAGGCGTGAAGAGCCCCCAAGATAATATTTTACCTGCTTGAGGTTTAAAGGAAAACTGTAGATACAATCAGTTGCTTAAACTCCCCCAGAGTTGCCAATAATAGCGGTTACGCAGTACTTCCCAGTTCAAAGCAGGGCTGCATCCTCGGCTCACTTAGAGGGAAAAGTGTACGTTTAGTTTACCAGCCCTGATCCATTTCAGGTGACGGCTCCTCCTCCTCTTGTTCTCCTTCATTTTCCCCCTCTCCATCATCCTCCTTCTCATCGAAACCCTTTCTTTCTCAAAACCCCTGGCTAATAGTAATTAATACTTCCTTTACAAAGTACAAGTGTACTTTCTGTCTCGTTTTGTTTAGCCACTGTTAAAAGAACAAGATCCAAACTGGCTCTCTCCCAAGCCACGCTTTCAAATACTGATGCTTAACCTGGGATCCATGAATGAGCTTGGAGGGGGTTATGAACCCCCTGAAATAGAATGTAAACTCTTACATGTACTTTTTTTTTTTTTTTCTTGGAGACAGTCTGGCCTTTCCTTCGATTTTCAAAGTGTTCCCTGATTCCAAAAAGTTAGGAACTACTGCTTTAAAGACTTCACCGACTCAATCCGTAGGATAGTTATCAAAGGAAAACTCTAGAAACGTTCTAACTGGGAAAGGAAAATTCGTTGGACTGAAGCTGGGGAAGCCTGTGATTCACAAAGACCGTATTTATCAACTGTGACCTGTGAAAGCAAGTGGGGTTGATACTTGGATCAAATGCACCCTTCCTGTTGGAGGACTACACATTTTCCCAGGAATTCTTATGATGACTACAAACGTGATATGGTTCCCACTATTATTAGTACCATTATTAGCCTTGTTTTACAGAGGAGGGAAGTGAGGCACGCAGAGATTCAAACCATAGACTGAGTGTATATTCAACATTCCGAGACCGTTCACAGTTCTGGATAACGTAGTTTGTCAAGCTGTAATGGATGGTTCAGAATAATTATCATTTTGGATGTGTTGAATGGTGGCCATGTGGTAATCGTGAAACACATGCCCAATCGTGAAACACATGCCTATGAATTGATTGCAGGTGACAGATTGCAGGTGAGATGCAGAGGACAGCCAGCTGACTACTGCACTTAATTTGAATTTAGCTAAGGGTCACTGTGGTTTATAAAATGAGTTTACTGACCAAGTAGATAATTCTATTATTATAACTACTGTTATCACTAAAAAATTTCACACTGTATACATAAGGCATGCCATACCTGGTAGAGCTTAAAGTTAACTAAACCTTATCTCTGGGAGGCTAAAATAGTTCATTCATTCCATGAGTTGATCAACTGATGGGACTTTAGATATAATTCATCCTTTACCTAGACTATATTTATTCAACAGTTAATGAGCCAGTGACCTAGAAATTTAGACCGATGATTCCTTAAAGAACATCACTTATAAATAATCTATAGAAAAACCAACATTGTGGATATTAAAGTTTGTTCCATCCCATCTGAAGCTATAGTGGTTAATAGACATTCTACAATTCATGTATGGGGGCTAAATTTACAGACAGAGGTGAAGTAGGAACCCTGGGCCAGAACTGAGGGCCTCTGGAAAAAGTAACTGTAAAATAATGTGATCAAGGTGGAAAAGTTTTGCCATCTCCTAAGCCGGATTGGGGGTGCAACAGGAATGAGTGAGGAGTAAGTCAACCTAACTGAGCGGAGGGCAGGCCCAGTGCCCCGCCCAGTCAGCACTGTAACAAAGTGGGACTAGAAGAGTGGCTTGCACCCTGTGGCCCTCAGCTATGGAAAGCCTATTCTCCAGTATTTTACTTTCATGTTGGGGAGCATCCTTGTAATACACGATTTCAAATTATTTTATGAGCTATGCATGATGATGACCATCAGAAAGTATTAGGTTAAAACCATAGCCAGCTGTATTATGATTATTCAGGTGTCACTTTCTATCAGGGAATTTAGATCATTAGAAACCGGGTTGATAACACTCTTTACTTCGGAAAACTTTTCTTAGGGAAACCTATAAGTTAAAAGCCAAAGACAGTTATAAGAAGTATGTTTAGAACACCCAGGAGAATAACATTTCCAAAAGACAATCTTAGAGCTTCTAGGTCCCAAAAAGTAATGAAAGTAAATTTGTTTAAAAGTATTCCATAAATTAGCCTTAGTTAAACCTTGACTGATCTTCCTTCCAATTAGACTTGATAAGTAAGTTTCTAATTTACTTTGAACTCACTAGAAAAAGAATAAATGCAGAGTAGTTCTGCTTCTCCTTGTCTTTCTTCATGAAAACATTCTCCTTCCTGACAAAGACAGGGAAGAAAAAGAAAAATGTCTCCAGCCATGTCTGGCTTTCCCTTTCAAGTATTTTCTAATTCCTCCCTGCAAGTGTGTTGGGCACACGTGTTCCCCACTGTGGTGTTCTTATCTGTGGACCACCGTCCACTGTGTTGCTAGTTACACTGGGGATCTGGGCCCCTATTTTCCCTTGTACTTATGTTGTTTCCTCTTCTCTGGCTTAGGAAGTGGGGGTGGGAGAGGAATGGGAAATCTGCTTCCTACCTCTCTATCTAGCTTGGACACATGCCTTCCCCAAGACCCATGACTCCTGAGCCCCAAAACTCTACAATTCATATACCCCTCCTTGAATACTTCTACTCCTAGAGCGCTCCTTGTCCAGGACTCCTGAGAGTTGTAATAGCCATTCGAATGCTTCTTGATTGTTAGTTAATCATGTCTTATATTTTAGACATTCGACAAAGAGATCTTAAGCACCTATGTTGTGCAAGGCATTGTTTGGTGCTAGGGATACAAAGGAAAGGAAGGGGAGAATTCAAGAATGACATTTAAGAGGGAGGGGCAGATCTTAAATGGCTAACTCTACAATTAAGTATTCAACTATAATTGTGGTAAGTCCCATGGGGAAGAAGCATATGACAAGGGGCCTGCCTTAGCCAGAGGGTCAAAAGGTTTTTCATGAGGCAGTGAGATTTGAGCTGGGTTATGAAGCATGAGTTGGAAAGAAAAGAGGGTCATGGGGGAGACGACTGCAGGCAGAGAAAGCAATTTGTGTAAGGGGAGAGCAGAGACCGCTTTTCTTGGGGAACTGAAAGAAAACCAGAGTCACTAAAGTCAGAGAGAGAGAGGGAGAGTGGGAGGAGATGAGGGTGGTGAGGTCAGAGAGGGTGGAATATGTTAGACATGGAAGGTCCTAAAAACTATAAAGAATAATGAAAAAGACGTTAATCAGTTGGTGTGGGGATCAGGCAGAGAAATGGGGGTGTTTGACATCATCGATGTTGCATCTTCAAATGCTCATCCTGGCTGATGTGTGGGATGTTTGGGAGGATGGTGGATAGAAAATAGAGACAAAGAGTCCAGGTGGTGAGCTGTTATGCCTCCCAGGGAAGAGGATGGTGGTCTGGAATAAGACAGTTCAGGCAGAGAGGGAGATAAAAGGATGATGAAGTTTAAAGCTATTTAGAAGGTTAAATTGCTAGAAGTTAGTGTTGGATTAGATGTGGGGAGAAGTTAAGGATGACTCTTGGGTTCCTGGCCTGCTAAGGATAGAGTGTGGAATGAGAACGAAGGAGACCCTTGAACCAGCAAAAGATGCCGAGAAAAAAAATGTTGAGGTAGGTAGAAAGAAATCCAGCAGGACATGAGGTTGTGAAAGCCAAGGAGAGGCTTGCACCCAGAGCTTGGACTTGCTCAGCAAGCCCTCAGTAGCCGACAGTCTGACATCAGGTTTTACAACAGTACAAACGTTCTGGGTAGGTCTGGGAACACACAATCCAGGCCACATTAGGATCCCTCTTCCAGAAGGTGCTTTGCTTATAGCCAGCATCCCAGCTCCACAAACCATCTTGGGCAAAAAGATCCTAGAACTAAGAGTGATTTTTCAGAGAAGTGGTCTTAAGCAGTATTTAGGAACAAAAGGTTTTCCTGAAAGACATATTGTCTTCAGAGATGCGATTCTAGGCACAACAAAGACAAACTCTTATGATGTCAGCTAGGGTAGTCTGGCCTAATGAAGCTCCGAAAAGACCTTTGCTTCATCCAGTCCCACCAAAGGAAGCTTCACTGAGGTGGTTCTCATAGTCATTAGGGTTGTTCATAATTGTTTAGTTATCTGGTTTGGGGCACATGTTGGGATTACATTTCTTCACTCTCTTGCTTTATCTGATGCCTGAGCTAATGAAATGGGAACAGAAGTGATGAGTGGCTTAAGAGCCAGTGCATGGTTCACTAAACATTCTGGTGCCAGCCTCAGCCATCAAGGAAGCACGTGTCAGGATGGAGCCTCCCAGTGACCTTTATGAACAGAGCCCCTGTAATAACCTGCAGTTTACATGTAGCATCAGCAAATAAACTTTGTTGTCTTAAGACTCTGGGTCATTTGTTACTGAATCATAACCTAGCCCATCCTGACTGATACAGAGACATTCTTCCCAGAACAAAGTAACCTTCATGGTTCATGTGGGTTTCAAAGATTTTAGGGCAAATTCTTTGCCAGGATTCAAGTTCAAAGGAATGAGATCTCTCTTTTGTCTCCATGGTCTCTGAAAGAGGAGACTAATTACATAGTAATAGCTACTATCTAGTGCACCGTCCCATGGGGCAGGCCCTATGCTAATTATCTTGTGTACATTGTTCCATTTTACCTCAAAATGACCTGGTAAGTAAGTGAACATTAGCAAATTCACTTCTAAAATGAGATCACTGGGGCTTAGAGAGGTTAAATAACTTGCCTAGGGTCACACAGCTGGTAAACGACAGAACCATAATTGGATCCCAGGTTGTCTGGCTCTAGAGCCCTCGCACAGCTCTCAGATATTCTGCTTGAAGGACTCCAGGTTAGTCCACTGATGCCCTGTCCCACTGTAGCAGCTCAGTTTTTAAGCCATTCGCCTGTGAGTATCACTACCCTCAGGTCCTTCACAGAGTGGGGTTTACCATGAAGATACGCTTTCACACCTGGAATCTGGTGGCCTAATCCTAACTACCAGGCTGGCTAAATAATGTGTCCATTATGTGTCTGGGCTCCAGAATCAGACAGATCTGCATTCAAATCAGGGTTCTTCCACACGCCAGATTCACCTCACCTCTCCCTGTGCCTCAGTTTTGGAAAATGGGGATAATAATAGTTCCCAGCTTATGAGGCTGTTGGGAGGATGGACCGCTTATTTGCCTATTTGCTCTCAGCTCGAATCCCCATCTTTCTCTGCTTTACTCTCTGTCTGGGGCGGGGTGTGGAAGGCATGAAGATAAATTTAATGCTTAGGCTCCCTTGCAGCTTATTTCAGCCAATAGTTGGGGCTGGCGGGTGATGGGAGGGCAGAAAGAGGGCAAGGCCAGGAGGGTATCCCCCTTTCTCAGGTGGCATCTCCAGCAGTGGCCGCTCTCTGGTTTACGTGCCTCCCAGGCAGCCCCTCTCTCCTTGGTCCCAGCTGTTGCCAAGGTGGCTCTGGCCCCTGCTCTGTTAGCATCTGGCTTTCTCACTCCAGCCCTCAGGAGGGTCGTGATCGCCCGTTGTTGCTAATCTCAAGGCCGCCTCATTGTCTCCTTTTGTCCTTTCAGCCCTCCTAAGACCTTTCTAAGTAGAATTCTGTATTAAAGTCCACTACTGTCTGGCGTGGGCTGCTTTCCACACCATGCCATGGTGGTGCAGAGGATTGCCTGAGGTATGTCTATGAAGTACTGGGAACAGTGCTTGGCACATAGTAAGTGCCCGATGAATGGTAGCTTACAAAATGTACCTACTTACCTCTCGCCTAGATTCTCTGAGGCCGAACTGCACCAGGCAGGCATCGTGGCTTCTCATTTGCTGTCTGTTTTGCCTCCTTCCAGGTTGTCGAGGTCCACAGACCCAGGTTTGTTTTGATTCATTCTTCTCTAATCTTTACAGGGTAAAGGGCATGTGGATTCCTCCAGGACACTGATGACATGTCACCATTTGATTTCTGATTTTCCAAAACTATTACTACGGCTTAAAAAGCCTGGCTTTCTCTGACTCTTTCTGTCTTCCCAACCCGCCTCTTGGCCGCTTTCCCCTTTACTCCACTCCAGCCCGCACCGGCCTTCGTTCAGTTCTCTCTGCCCAGCTCTGTCCGCCCTCAGAGCTTTGGCAGGTGCATTTCCCTCTTCCTGGAAGACTTTCCCAGTTCCTTTCCTGTCTTCCTCACACCCCAGCCTCAGGGTAGCTGCCCCTTCCTTGGAGAGGTCCTCTCTGATGTCCTTACCTAATGTGGGCGCCTCTGTTACTCTCTGTGACAGAGGCTGTTGGATCTTCCTTGCAGTTTCCACAACTTGCCCTTGGACTCTTGGTTCCATCAGGGCAGGATCTATGTGTGATATATTCATCTGTGTATCCTTGGTGCCTAAAAAAGATGCTTGGCACAAAACAGGCTATCAGTCAACGTGTTATGAGTGAATGGATGTTGAATTAACCTGGCTCCAAACTGCTCACGTCAAGGGTCCTGAGAAGGTCAATGGTGATCGATGTTGGGGTTCCCCCCCTCGCCCTTTGCCTGGCACTTGTGTTGTGAGAAAGGCCTAAAAGCAGAGGCCCTGGCTCTGTCCAGGCTGGGCTCCTTCCCCACTGCTCCCTGGCCACACCCTGCTTGGTGCGTGGAGCTCCCCCCCTACCCCCAACACACACACAACATGCTCAGCCGCTGGACCTCTGCTGAGCCTCTGGAGAGTCTAGACTCTCACTCTCCGCAGTCATCCCATCCTCACCCTCCTTCTGAAGATCTGCCACCTCTGAGGCTCTGCATCGGAGCATCTCAAATCAGATCCACAAGCAGAACGCTCCATCCTGAGCCCCTTCTCAGGGCCCACACCTTCCCAGCCTCCACCCCCTCCTCAGACAACCTCTCCTTGTCACACAAGCCAGCTTGATTCCACCGGAAAAGCAAAGGCCCATTCAGGTTTTGCCTTCTTGGCGGCTGACCCCGGTGGCTGGTTTCCCATTTTTTAAGGCTGTTCATTGCAATTATTTAGTCTCCCTCAGCAGAACCTCGGGGACTGAGTCCATAGAGCCTGTCTATGCTCCTGGGAGAAGGGAAAAATAACTTCCATTTCTTAAGAATTAGCTAACAATTGCAAAAAAACCAAAAACTGACTTGGAAGCTAATTTCTTAATTACCCAGCTTGAGCAGTTCCTGATCCAGGGTCCCAGTGCCCTGAGGCTCGTGGCTGAAAGCCTGGGGCCCTACATGGGTCCTGCAGGCCCTCCTTCCTGGGCTGGGGGTGGGGGTGGGCAGGGGAGCTCAACTTGGTCCTATAACCCACGTGGTAGGAGATGCCAAGACAGCTCTCCCAGAAATCTGACTGCCTCCAGCTTGACTTATCTGAAGTTTTTAGCTTAATCTACAGATGATGCAGTTTTCAGCCAAACTAATGTGCTTGTTCTGCCGCAAATGTGGTTAAAGTGAGTCAGAGGGCGTCCATGCTCTGCTGGCCCAAGGTACTTTCAAAAAGGCAGGCTCCAAGTTCACTTCCATTGCCATCCCCCAGCATGATACACTGGTGGGAACTATTTCTCAGCTCTCTCTTTTTCCCCCCCATATGTTTGAGTTATTGAAGCAGCCAAACTGTGCTTAAAAATTAAATATGAGTCAGGAATGCATTTGCCTGTGAATAACAGAAAACATGTTTATACTGGCTTAAGCAGATAGAGGTTGACCAAAATCCAGAGGTGTGTGATTGGCAGTGTGGGGACTGGACATTAAGTTACAGAGCAAATGGGTGAAAAAGTGAAAGAAACGCAGTGCCAGCCATATCTGTTTCCTTTTACTAGGAAAGAAAAGCTTCTCCAGAAATCTCCAGGTTTGACTTTCTCTCAGGTTGTTCATAATCGTGGATTTTTCTACTTCTCCTAGCATTTCTGTCAGTTTTTTGGTTCACCTTTTTGGAAGCTCTGTATTAGATACATAAATTGTTTTTTCCTCTTGATAGACTGACTCCTTTATCGTTATAAAATGATCCTCTTCATTTCCGGTAATAGTCTTTGTATTAAAATCTACTTGTATTAAATTAATATAACCATCTATATTTCTTTTTTTCACTTTCTTAGTTATTTTATTTTTTTAGTTTGTAATGTTGTGTCAATTCTGGCGTACAGCATAATGTTTCAGTTATACAGATACATTCATATATTCCTTTTCATATTATTTTTCATTATGGATTACTACAAGGTACTGAATATAGTTCCCTGTACTATACAGTAGAAACTTGTTGTTTATCTGTTTTATATATAGTAGTGCGTATCTGCAAATCTTGAACTCCCAATTTATCCCTTCCTACCCTCTGGTAACCATAAGATTGTTTTCTATGTTTGTGAGTCTGTTTCTGTTTTGTAAATAAGTTCATTTGTGTCTCTTTTTTTTTTAGATTCCATATATAAGCGATCTCATATGGTATCTTTCTTTTTCTTTCTGGCTTACTTCACTTAGTATGATGATCTCCAGGTCCATCCACGTTGCTGCAGATGGCATTATTTTATTCTTTTTTATGTCTGAGTAGTGTTCCATTGTATAAATATACCACAACTTCTTTACCCACTCATCTGTCAATGGACATTTAGGTTGTTTCCATGTCTTGGCTATTATTGTAAATAGTGCTGCTATGAACATTGGGGTGCCTGTATCTTTTCAAATTAGAACTTCCTCAGGATATAAGCACCTATATTTCTTTTGACTAGTATTAGTATGGTACACTGTTTTTCAATTGTTTACTTTTAACTTATTTGTCTCTATGTTTAAAGCAATTTTTCTGATAGGCGGCACACAGCTGGTTCTTCCTTTCTCTCCAGTCCGACAATCTTTGCCTTTTAACTGTGGTGATTACGTATATGCTTGAATTTAAATCAACAGTCTTGCTATGTATTTTCTCTTTATCAATCTATTTTTCTTTCCTTTCTCCTCATTTACTGTTTTCTTTTGGATTGGAGTTTTTTTTTTTTTTAGTAATTCTGCTTTATTTTCTTTGTTGATGTATTAACTATAACTCTTTTTTTAACTCTTTTTTATTGAGTAATAGTCATTTTACAATGTTGTGTCAAATTCCAGTGTAGAGCACAATTTTTCAGTTATACGTGAACATACATATATTCATTGTCTCATTTTTTTTTCGCTGTGAGCTACCACAAGGTCTTCTATATATTTCCCTGTGCTATACAGTGTAATCTTGTTTATCTATTCTACATTTTGAATATAACTCTTTGGTTTGCTTTTACAGCAATTGCTTTAAGAGTTAGAGTACACATCTTTAACTTTTTATACCTTCAAGTATATCATACCACTTTATGCTTCTATAAGAATATTACAACAACAGAATATTTCCCCTTTCTGGATGCTGTACTGTTGTCATACATTTTGTTTCTACATCTGTTATAATGCCCCCAAAACATTGTTTTTCTTGCTTGCATTAAGCAGTTATCTTTTAAAAGAGTTTTGAAAAGAAAAAAATTATTGACCTTCATGTTTATGATTTCTTGAACTCTTAGTTCCTTTATGTAGAATCAAATTTCCATCTGGTTGTATTTTCTTTCTATCTGAAGGAGTTTCATTGAACACTTCTTGTAGTAAGTGTTGCTGGTGGTGAATTCTTTCAGCTTTCGTATGTCGGTATGTCTTTATTTTGTCTTGTGTTTGAAATATATATGTTTGGGGAAAGAGTCCTAGATTTACAGTTTTTGATTAGAGAACTTTAAAGATGCTGCTTCACTCTCTTCTGACTTGCATAATTCTAATGAGAAATCTGCTGATATTCTTATCTTTGTTCCTCTGCACCATGATGTATCTTTTTTTCCCTCTCTCTCTGCTTTTAAAATTTTCACTTTATCACTGGTTGTAAGCAATTAACTGACCTGTTCCTTGGTATAGTTTTCTTCATGTTTCTACTTAGAGTCTGTTGAGCTTCTCGGATTTGTGAATTTATATTTTCATCAAATTTGTAAAGTTTTCGGCCATAATTTCTTCATATATGTTTTTCTGATATTTCTCCTTTTCTTCAGGGATTCCAATCGCATTTTTATTAAGCTCACTGGTACTTTATTCATTTATATTCCAGTGCTTACTTTTTTCCCCTGTGTTTCATTTTGGTTAGTTTCTATTACAATATTTTCAGTAATATCTAAATTGCCTTTAGTCTCATACAAGTGGTGTATGTGTGTTAAAAATCTCAGACAATGGTTTTATAATCTCTAAATGTTTGGTTTGGGTCGTTTTTTAGGTTTTTCACATCTCTCCTTACATACTCAATCTTTCCTCTACTTTCTTGGACTTACAGAATATAGGTATGATTATTTTTTGTGTCCTTATTTACTAATTCTATCATCTCCGTCATTTCTGGGACTCTTTCAATCGATTATTTTTTCTCATTATTGTTCATTCTTTCCTGCTTCTTTTTGCATGTCTGATAATTTCTGATTGGAAGACAGACATTGTAAATTTTTCCTTGCTGGGTATCAGATACGTTTGATTTCCTATAAGTGTTCTTGTGCTTTGTTTTGGGACATATTTTTCTTGGGAAGTTTGATACTTTGGGGGCTGCTTTTTAAGATTTGTTAGGTAGGACAACCTAACTTGGGTTAATTTTACCCTACTACTGAGGTAAGACTTTTTGCATTGCAAATTAATGAGGTTTTCCCATCTGGGTGCCAGGACCAGGCCCTATTCCTGATTCTGTATGTTCACTGGGTAACCTGTCACTCTGTCTGTGGGAACAGGAACATTTCCCTACCCTGTACGGGATCTTTGGTGATTGTTCTCTCTTTGTATAGGTGGTCCTTTCCCTGGCCTTGGGTAACAGCCTCCTACTGATGCGCTAATCAGCTGGAGACTGAGCAAGACCTTCTGCAGGTCTCCAGGGCTCCCTCTCTTTCTGTATAGCTTTCTCCTCTCTGGTACTTCCAACTCTAGCTACTTTGGCCTCCTGGTCTCCCAGCTCTATCTCCTTAACTCAGGAAGTCTGCCTAGCTCTTCCTGGGTTACCCAACTCTGCACCAGCAACTTTCTCTAGGCACTCTTAGTGCCTGAGACACTCTTCGTGCTTACCTCATCTGTTTCCTTTCCCTTATGGACCACTGTCCCACTGTCCTGCACTGCTGCTTGCTTTATTTATTTTGCTTGTGTTTTGTTTGTTGTAATTGTTGTTGTCTTAGCAGGAAGGTAAATTCAGTCCTTGTTTGCTCCATCATGGCTGGCTAGACTGGATCTGCATTACTACAAATTATTGTGGTTCTGTTGATAAAACAGATTGCCAAGGGTGTCACTTGTTTCCAAAACAATTCTCATTGAGTAACCTGAAACACCCCCCCAGCCCCACCCCGTGCATTGCAATCCACATCTCCTGCACACACAGTAAACTCTTGTGCAATGGGTGTTACAGAAGAGTTGCCTACAAATGAACTTTATGTAAGACAATCTAATTTCTCCCTCTAGCTTACGTTTTAATTCCTATGATGCTCTTCATTTCTCATTACTTTCTCTTCAGCAGACTTCCAATCCTGTGACTTCCCTCTACTTTCTCTTTTCCCTCCCTTTCTTTTTTTCTTTCTTTCTTTCTTCCTTTCTTCCTTTCTTTCTCTCTCTCTCTCTCTCTGCCCTCTTTCTCTGTCAGGGACCAGTAATTTGTACACAAATTTAATGATTTAATGATATTTTGGGATAAGAATTCATCTTATTCTAGTCGACATAGGTCTTGAGTACTTAGGAGCTAAGTGCTTGGAGCTAAGGTGTGTGTGTGGGTTGAATAAAGAAGCTTAAAATCTTTTTTCTTTTTATTGAGGTATAGTCAGTTTACAATGTTGTGTCAATTTCTGGTGTACAGCACAATGCTTCAGTCATACATTGACATACATACATTAATTTTCATTCTTTTTCACCATAAGTCACCACAAGATATTGAGTATATTTCCTTGTGCTATATATAATATATAAATAAACAAGTATAAACTTGTTTATTTATTTTATACATACCAGTCAGTATCTGCAAATCTTGAACTCCCAGTTTATCCCTTCCCACCCCCGTCAAAATCTTTTTTTTAATGAATAACCATCCTACTGTTTTGAATTGTTTTTGGATGGATTTATAAACAGAAGTAGAAAGTGCAAGAGAAGAAACTCTTTGTCTTCTTATTCCTCAGCTTCAACAAGTATTTACTGAATGCTTACTATGACAATGCATTGTAGTGTTACCTAAGAAACTGGGGCAAAACTGAGGCATTGATGTTGAGTTCATAATCTTGTGGAAGAATGACACAAATTGATATAGACACAAGGCGTGGTGCCACAGTAAATCTGTGAGATTTCACAGGACAGTGTGATTATGGGAGGCTGGAGAGATTAGGGAAGGGTTAGAGACTAGTTCAGGAAAGGACTATGGGATTTAGGGGAGGGTGCTGTGAGCACAGTCAGAAGTGTAAGTGTCCATGGTTTGCTTAGGAGCAATTTGGGAGTAAGGGACTCCTGATGGAGAATAGTGGGGAAAGCAGAGGCCTATGTGTGAGGCCTTACATGCCAGGCATTCAGACTGTGGGGGAGCTCTCGATGGTTTTCGATGGGTGGACAGGGGTGGAGACCGATTTGAAGAGAGGGTTAGGGTTCATGAGTGCAGAGATGAGGACTGGTGGCAGAGGTGTGACGGCTGGGACTATGCTTAAACGATCTTTGTATTCCCAGCTGCTAGTTCATACCTAATGCTTGTTGCTCAAATGTACGTTAAAGTTTATCTTTTTCCTTCGAAGTTGCTAATCCCTTGATAACCACTGGCCTTGTTAATGGCATGACAAATATTGTGAAAGAAACCCTTTGTGCGATAACCACTGGCCTTGTTAATGGCATGACAAATATTGTGAAAGAAACCCTTTGTGCCCCTGGTTATTTTGTTTCAACAGCTAAACACAAGGTTATTTGGAGTCAGGCTCTTCCAAGCCTTACTTGTTTCTCTTTTAATTCCTCATTTTTCTGCCTTTAGGAAAAGGCACTCGGCCACTGTTCGCAAAATTATATAACAGGGCCATTCCCAATCCCCACCTCCCTCATACCTAATAAAATCTGCATTCTTATGAATCCCCCAAAAAGACAGCTCACACCTATACAGGTAAACCCAGACTGCTCGCGTGCACCCTCCCAGGAGAGCCTGGCGGAGATGCAAACTTCCCGATGAGCAGCGTTCACACGATGCACACTTAGGTGTACACACACACACACACACACACACACACACACTCACAGGACTGCACCAGGCAGAATCACCGCGCGCTTAGGCCCCACACGCCATGCTTGGACACAAAAACACGTCGGTGGGCACAACTTCTACTCTCAGATCCACGCGGTGTTCCAGGACACCGACCCCTCAGGCCCCCGGGCCCTCGCCGTAGCCCGCCAGCAACTGGCCGGCTCGCGGCTGTGCACGTCACTCCCGGCGCCCGTTGCGTCATCAGGGCGCGACGCTGCAGCAGCTCCGGCGGAGACTTGAAGTGCGGGCAGCTGCAGAGCTGAAGCCGGAGGAGCCGCGGGTGTGAGCGGCGAGGGCGGGAGCGGGCTGCGCGAGGCTGCTCGTGCCGGGAGCGCCGGGACAGGTGCGTGGTCGCCCTCTCGGCCGGACCCGGCGCGACTTCCGCCAGCTGTCGGGCGGTCTGCTCCCCCCGCCCCGGTCCCCTCCCTCGAGCTCCAAGGTTCTACCTGAGAGATGGGCCCGGCTCGTGCGGGCAGAGGGATCGGGCTTGTTCTCTGCCTGGGCGACCGGGCTGCGGCCGGGCTTCCCCTGGGCGGACGGGAAGTTCCTGTGGGCTCAGAATCCTGCGCATCCGAGGGGGACGTGTGGGCATTGGCTTTGGCGTTGAGGCAGCAGGGGTGCTCAGAGAGCAGCTGGTGCTGGAGACAATCCGATGACAGATGACCATTGATTGGATTGAGCACTCACTGTGTTTCAGACACTGTGCCAGGCGCCTTACATGTATTATCCCGTCCTCCCAGAAACCCAGGAGGTAAGAGTTAGCATATCATGCCCATTTTCCAGATGGGGAAACCAAAGCGAAGAAGTTAACCAACTTGTGCAAAGTCACATAGATGGTAAGCAGTGGGGGATTCGAACTCAGATATGCTTGGCTTCAGAACTGGCTCTCTTGCCTTTGTGACTCCTATGGGCCGATAGCCTGGAGCCTCCAGGATTTTTTTTTTTTTTTAAACTTCTTGACCTTGGACAAACGTGGGGAGGGAGCAGCGAAGCGTGGACTTCAATTTGCGCCAAGACTCTTCCCCTCCTGTCCTCCCGCCATCACTGGGGCCAGCCCGGTCTTCATTTTCCCAGGCAGCAACGGGCTCCCCTTGTTGTAGCCACATTCTGCACCTGAAACTAATAGCTGAGTTTTTTAGTACAAGCTTTCATGCCAGGTACGTTGCTTTACGATTCTCTCCCCTCGCCTATTATGTTAGATGGTTACTTACGTAAAATTGTAAGGATGTATATAGTTATGCTGAGAATAACAGTTACCGCAGTAAACCCATATGGGGATAGTAAAGAAATCAGGATCTGCCTTCCAGGGAACAGTGTTGACCTGGATATGACCTTTCAAGATTTTAAAGGACTAATTTAAGGCCGAGTGAGAAATAGCCAAAAGAGAAAATAACTTGAGAATTATGTTAGAAGATTCTTATATTTTAGGTTAATAGCTATTTTCTTTAGTGAACATTTTTTCTTAGGGTAGGAAGAGGCTTATTGAAAAGATATGAAAACTTATAAATCAGATATTTCTGAACAGCGCACTTTTGTTTTAGAACTTTGTGAATGTATTAAAAGTGCAAATATCATTTCATTTAAGGCAGCACAAGAAAATTAAGAGCTTAACTCAGTTTAAGTGGGGAAGTTTAGAGGTGCCGTCATTGCCTTTACCCATGTTACATTGCATAGTATATATGACCCAAAATTCCCAGCACATTTTTCAAAATTATCTGCTTGTGTGCATACATGTAACTTATATTTAATAAATGTGTGTCTTCATCCTCCTAAGAACTATGCAATTATTCGGACAGGTGAAATAATTCTTTGTCATGTATCTGAAATAAGCTGTTATTTACTCTTGCAAATTCGTAGCTGTTTGGTTCAGGAAACATAAACAAATGTTTATTTATTTATTTTAAATCAAGATAGCTTGAATTCATATATACACACCAAAGTTTGTTTTCACACTTTGACTAAACATGGTGGACATCCTCTTGTAGTTCATTTGACATCCTATTATGGAGCAAAATAACATAGAAATTAGAATTTTGAGTTCTAGTACTTACTCTCTGGATCCCTCATTAACATAAATGGAATTTATTTTTTATAGCGCATGATCTGGGAGGTACACTTTGTGACATGGATGAATCTGCACTGACCCTTGGCACGATAGATGTTTCTTATTTGCCAAGTTCCTCTGAATACAGTATTGGTCGATGCAAGCATGTAAATGAGGAATGGGTAAGTTTGAGATATGAGTTAAAAGCCTTCAGCCTAAAGATGTTCGTGTCAATGTTGTTTATGAAGGTGGAAACACTGGAAGCAATAAATTCAAATAGAGGTTAAAATAGCTACAGAAGCTGCCTCCAGGTATTAGAAGGTATGTTTATTCGGCCTAATATTTAAAAATTCTGATGGTGTTACACTATTGGAAAGATTGTGGGTAGGAAACTTGTACAGATTATGTTAAAAAGCAAAACGCTTTTGCATAGAAAAAAAACTCTATTAGTTGTTTTGGCTGATGTTATTATAAAGAGATTTCTTTCTTTCCATAATTACATTTAACAAGTGTGAATTTTGTAATGCAAATCAACTTTACTTCAGAAATTAAAAATGGGAAATTTTAGTATGAATCCCAATCCAAAGGCCATGCATTTTTTTGTGGTTTTGTTTTCCATATGCAATATAACATGGCGTGTTTTAAATATTTCTTGAAAATTATCTGCTTTAGATAAAAATTGATGTTGAGGTTTTGGGTAGTTTTTTATGTTTCTTTTTCGTTTTTGAGAATGTTACATCAGTGAGATTGGAGTAACTGATGAACTCAAAGTTAAGAGAAAATTGTTTAGAACAGAAGAACAGAGTTTGACACTAATTGGATAATACGGCTGTAATTTTAGTTCCGGCTTTTAAACTCTCTTGTTAGGATAAAGGAATGTTATATAAGTTTACCTTGTTTTTCATTTAAAGTAAAATATTTTCAGCTGCATCGTAACAACTTGCTTACTCTGTAAGGCCTTTGTAGGTCTTTTGTGGGAGTGTGTGATTTAAGAGGGAGTGAGATGAAATTATTAGTGTAGGGATCCAGGAGTCTGATTTTATTTATCTTGCTACTGTCAGAAGGCTGCCTGGCCTTTTACAACTTAGTTTTTAAACTTTGGTATGCTGCTTTGAGTGTTGCCAGCTATTACTATTCTTAGGTGCTCAACTTCTGCTTATTGTTCCAAGCTTTGTTCCAAGTGTTGTCGTGGAGGGAGTACCTTGAATGAAAATCACTCAGAAATACATGCAGACAAGAGGAAAATATGTCATAAGTTTCTCTCTTATCTGAAATAGCTTCATTTTAGAGATCAGGTAGACAAGTGTAATTCTCTTGCCATTCAGACACTATTTTTCTGTATTTATTAGGGTGAGTGTGGTTTCAGACCGACTGTCTTCAGATCTGCAACCTTAAAGTGGAAAGAAAGCCTGATGAGCCGGAAAAGGCCATTTGTGGGAAGATGTTGTTACTCCTGTACTCCCCAGAGCTGGGTAAGAATGTTGCCTCTAACAACTTTGTTGGCCTTTAATAAACAGTGAAATACATGATACAGCTTTCCAACTTTGTGTGAATTTTATTGTTGTGTAGTCTCAATGGACTTCATTCATTTGTAGAACTTAGTCCCATATTTATAAATCAAATATTCCAAGTAAAGATGTTGACTCGATTTTCTTTCCACTCATTTGTTCACCAAATATTGGTCTAATAGTTGATGCCAGCAATTTGTTTTTGTTTTTTAAATTTTAGTATGATTTTCCGGGGAGAGTAGATCTTACTTTCAGATAACTCTTCCAAAGAGTTGGTGGAAACCTTCATGTAACTTCTAGATGTTGAACTTTAGCACTCAACATTAAAATCCTAGCGAGATGAGTCAGAGGGGGAGCGAGAGCAGGACGGAATAAGAAATTAAAGCTGTGGCTTTGCCCTGCTCTCCCTCTTGCTAAGTGTCCATTGTGGGGATAGGGCATGGGGTGGAGGGGTAATCTCAGTGATGGTGAAGGATGGCCACTAAAATGTTAGGAGGAACATTTGAGAAAGAGTGTGTATGGGTTTGTTGTTTGTATTTTGGCGAAAAAACTCAAGCCACGTAGAATATTCCACATTGTAGTGTAGTATTTGAGAAGAGTCGACTGGATAAAAGGTGTGTTTCTGATGGCATTTTGCCAGAGGGATGAGTTAGCACAGGAATGTAGAATCCACTGTGGCTGTGCTCTCAGACAGTAGAGTTATCTTTTAAAAGGTATACCTGGATGCTAACCTCTCTCTGGGATGAGCCAGTTAGCAGGACGTAGAAATTCTAACATTTAAGTGCCATGTATTAACGCTGCAATTTATAAAGTTTCCTTATAACTTTTGTGGAGAGCTAACTGTGCCGTGTGAATTTTCTACTTGGAGTTAGGGGGCAGGAAGTAGAATTCTGAGTTTGGTATAAAGGATTTACAAACCTGGGAGAGATTTGTGTGCTACCCAAGGAGTTTATGTTAAATATTCATGTCTGCTCAAGAATGTCCTGATATAAATATCGTTTCTCTTAAATCACAAGTGCCTTGTTGCAGAAATTTGGTAGAGGTGAAGGATCATGGAAATTTCTAGTCTAGGAGTAAGGCCAGTTCAGATTAATAGGCCAGTAGAAATAAAGATTTAAATAGAAGATCATGTGGCTTTTCTTTTTAGATCTGGCATCTCATCTAATTCTAATTTTGAATGCTTAAGAGACCAGAACAATACCTTAACTCTAAGGAGAGGGTATAGGAAATAATTTGGTGGTGGTGATGGTTTGGTTTGGGGATAGGTGAATATTATAACAGGTAGTATAACAGATAATTGTTTTTTGCCTAAATGTGGTACCTGATGGAGCTGAATTTGATCTTAAAATCTTCCATGTTTATTTAAAATAAACATATTTTATTGAAAATAAAACTATAGAATTTTTTTGACATTTGCTACCTTTCCTCTGAAACCCTATTTTCCTTTTCTCTAAAGTGATGTCATTTAAGTATTTTTACATCTTTTGTTGAGGGTACAATGTGCTTTCTCAGCATTTACTTGTGGCAAGTTTACATTTTTGCCCATGTTGTTAGAGTTATGAACTTTCTCTTTTTAGCAGAGCTATTTCTTAATTATCATTCAAAATTACCTGTAAAGAGGGTGACCGTTAGCCGTGTTTTCTCATTAAGTCGACAGTCATTTTAGGGGAATAGAAAGACCACACTCTTTGAAGCAAGGTCTAGGATTGAATCCTAAACTTCTGCCAGCCTCAGTTTTCCTATCTATGAAATGGGGATCATATTTCTTATGTGTCAGAATTATTGGGAAATACAGTAATCTAACAATAACTGTGTGGTACTCAGCATACTATTTTTCTATTTTAGAAACACTGAAACCTCCAGTATTCCTGTCAGTGACTTAAGCTGTCTGTGACTTTAATTATTTTCTGTTGGGGGGTGGAGAGGTGGGCAGGAAAGAGGGAGGCAGTACTCACTTTACACAGTGCTGAGGATTAGTTTCGGGTTTGTGACTGTCTTTGAAGACTAAAAAGTACTTTTCAATAAAACATTTTTTTCTTCATCTCCTAGATTTTTGAAGCAATGCCTAACTTTATGCTTGAATTATAGAAGTCCTCAAGAACTGGTAATGAGTCCTTCACCAGTAATATAGTTATATATTTATATCTATGTTTATTTTGTTTTATGTAGGATAAATTTTTCAACTCCAGTATCCCGTCTTTGGGTTTGCGGAATGTTATTTATATCAATGAAACTCACACAAGGTAAAAAAAATTTTTACACTTCTAATGCGTCTCAAAAGAAAAACTCTATAATAACCAATTAACACACTTCAAGATGAATCTCTTTATGTTTTTCAGAGTTAATAGAATATTAACTTCTGACATAAGAGGCTTTATCTAAAAATTGGAATCTGAGACACCTGTTACTATATCACTGCTGTAATTATGTACTAAATATTTTCATGAGAGTGGATATCACTTACAGCTTTCTCTAACTTATTCATATATTGATGTTGCATCTGAAATGTGCCAAAGTGTGATAAAGATTTGTCTGAGAAGAGGTGTAGGTTTGAATGTCTTATGATCTATTATTATTTAATACTTTAAAGTATGACTCTTTGAAATATGACTCTTTGAAATCTGCCTAATCTATAGAGTTTTAGAAGATTTTTTTCCTCTACTGAGCAAATGTTCTTTCACTTATGATTAGCTTAAGACTTTTCTTAGAATTCTTACTTCCAAATTCCAGACATATGGGGATGGGCTTTTGGGCATCATGAGAGAAAAGAGGCTTTGTTCTATGTGAATCTAGGTTAGAGGATAAGGAAGGAGGGTGAAAGTCTGCGAGGCAGGAGAGAAAAGGCAGCCAACCATGCTCCTAGTCCTCATAATTCTAAGAGTAAATGCCTGGAGCAGGTAAGTAGTAGGCTCAGGTGATGAGAAATACGTGAAATTCTGTGAAAAACTGATCGAAGAGGTCAGATACTAAATTTTAAATCTTTTTGATGTTACTGCTTGTATTTTGATCATGAGATTATAAATGAGTATGACAATACTTGTATGTATGTGTTAAAAATTTTTTTAATAGAACTAAAGTCAAGGCACATGTTTTTCCAGTTCCCATGCTACACCCTGTGTCTCTTGCTCTCTTAAGTTTGAAGGCCAGAAGAGAAATTTTTTTCTCCTTTGGTTAATATGATTAAGATGCTAAGGAAAAGGATTCCATTGAGTAAGTAGTTATTTTACAGACAAACCAAGAAGTTCATGTGTTGTCCTCTGTTGGAGGCAGTTAAGGAAAAAAAAGCTTATGAAATGTACATATACTAACACACACTCTTTTTTTTTTAGTATGTGTTATACTGACTAGGCAGTATGCAACTATTCAGTGTAATGAGCCACTGTGCAGTTGAGTTGGTTATTTAGCTCTTTTATGTGTTGATGAAGCAAGAACTAAACATTTTTATACACACACACACACACACACACACATGCTGTTCTCAGTCAGTTGCAAAGGGATTTCATCAAGAGTTTGGATTTTGTACATTCCAGTAATAATTTTGAAAATGTTCACTGATGCAAGAGTTTAGAATTAAACACTTAACATACTGGGCCAAGTTTTCAGAGAAACGAGACAAAGGAAAGGAGGAAGAAAAAGAATGTCAGGAAGGAGAGAAGAAGAAACCTGTGATTCATAAACAGTTCTTCAAATTACTTTTCCTCAATCAAAGGCTTTTTGGGCCTTTTCAGAATTAATTTAGGATCAAAATTTTCCACTTTCTATATGACTGTCATTATGGAGAAAATGATAATGAGGCATTATATAATCATTACAGGTGGTTTCAAATCATTTGAATAATGAAATTTGTAGCATTCTTATTCTGAGATCCCTGTTCTTAACCTTCATCCAAATGACACATAGTTGCTGTCTGTCTCTGGTGGGAACATGTCCTATCCCTTAGATATATTGACTGTGTTAAAAACAGTAACAATGACAACAACAACAACAACAAACCAGTAGGAACTTCTGGCTTCATAAGCCCAGAGTACAAATATTCAGACCACTGTCCATTTATCCTCGACTTCTCTCAACTGGTCAGCCTTGCCAATTTGAGATGTCAGCGAACACCTTAGAAAAACTACTGTAACAACAAGAACTAATTAGCCCTTCACAGTAGGAAGAGACTTCCAAATAATTTTTCATAGTCCATAGCTGTGTGCCTTATGTATAGCACTCAACATACTTTTTTTTATGGTATTAATAAAACGGTTTTATTTCTTTCATTTTTATATTTGGATAATTAATTTGCAAAGTAACACTATTCAAGTATTAATGCACAAATTATAAGTTTCAATTTTACCTGAGAGTACATGAAAGAAATGAGAAATAAAATTGTCTGCAAAGCATCTGGAACTACTTGCTAAGGCGAGTTTGCTGTAGAAGAACCTGAATCTCCAGAATAGATGAAGTAACGGTTTGTTCATACAGGAGGGATACCACTGTATATTTAAGCAACTTGTTTTAGGTATTCCTAGAGTCCTTCTCTGCTAAGTCATTTTCACATTGCAGGCACCGAGGATGGCTTGCAAGACGTCTTTCTTACGTGCTTTTCATTCAAGAGCGAGATGTCCATAGAGGCATGTTTGCCACCAATGTGACTGAAAATGTACTGAACAGCAGTAGGTAAGAGCAGGCATGCTGTTGTGAAGGGGACAGGCCGGGATGGGCGGCAAGAGTGGGAGTGGAGAAGTAATTTCCTTGATTAACCTTTAGTTTCCCTGGGACTCTGTCTCAAGAGGTGTCTGTGTTTCCAAATGTTAGATGTGAAGCCCCAGGAGAAACCAAGGAAAGGCAAGAGAACAGACAGTTTTGATGAGCAGTGCCTTGTGGGAATAGCAGTCTTTTCTATGCATTAATAATTGAATGGGCTTCTAATATATGAAAGGCAAGTTGGAGTTCAGAGATGCATATGTTTCTAGAGTTCTCTGTTAAGTTTTCTGTAGTAGGAATATTTGGGGGTGTTTCCTATTTTATAGCCAGAAGAGAGGCAAGTTTGATATTTCTGTCAAACAATTATTAAGCACCTAGGCACAAATTCTTGTATTAGAAAGTCATTATTAGAAATTTTAGGAGAATAAGACATTATCCTTGCCCTCAGAGGATCTTGCTTACAAATGAGAGAGGCTGACCTGAATTCAGATGGAGTGGGGAGATAAATTATGATGAAGTTAAGCCTTTAGACTGTGGCAGTTTGGGTGAAGGTCAGTCTCTCTTCCACCTCATTGTTGTGGCCTGTGTTAGGCATCTTCCTGATTAGGGATGGGGATTTGGTGAGCTGGAGACTAGAGTGGATTGAAAGAGGCTTAGAAATGCAGGCCCAATGGTGTGGTTGTTAAGGACTGAATGGTAGTGGCACATAGTAGGTACTCAATAAATAGTTACTGAATGAACGAGTGAATAGTTGGTAATGTAGATATAATAATTACATGAATCACTTGTGAAAACATTCCTGGCTGTATTGAAATAAATGCTACTCAAGGAATAGGCTTAGGGATGGTGTGTCAAGTGTCCTGTGGAATTAGTGTTTTTGTATTAATGAATGATGGGGCTCTGGAGTTTTGCTGTACACTAGTCTAAAATCAGCAACAGTGGGAGAAAACACAATTATTTGGAACTCCCTTGGTTTATTGTATATTCTGTTTTCTAGATAAAACCCCTGAAGTATGTTTCATTCCATTCAGATATTTTGACTAGTAACTAGGATGTTAGAAGCGATTTAAGGAGGTTTAAACCTCATGCATTCTTCCCTAAGTCATGTGGAATATTTATAAGACTGGATTAAATCTTCCCTTTTACCTCACTGCTTACTGGTCTGTGCTATTTAAATCTTGAGCTGGGCCTTTTTAAAATTACTGGTTTGATTTGGAAACCACTTATAAATTTTTATGTCCTTCTTTGATCTCTCCTAGAGAGTTTTACAAATAGTTCCACTAATAGAGCCACAATGTGAATGAATAATAAGTTTGGTCTTCAGAAGAAAAATCACACATTTCTTTGGCAGTGGGCTTTGGATACCTCTGAATTAATATGCCTAAAGGGATTGATACTCTTCCTTTTTTTCCCTTCTGCCAGAGTGTAACTGTATCCCTTACAGCATAACTGGAACATTCAAATTCACTAGTTGTTGCCCAGTGAATTTGAATTAAATTCTCAAGTCTGTCTTCTAGCTTCCTCAGAGAGTAACTAATTCAGGAATATAATATCCTTAGTATTTAATAGACAGCCAGAGAAAGCACTTCTAAATTGAGCTTATTCTCTTGTGTTATCACATTTAAAAGAGAAAGTATATTTATTTTGTGATTTATACCTGTGGTTTAGAAACTAATACAGAATGTAGCATAGAACCAGTTACATTGTCTTTCTTTCCATTTGCAAATCAGAGTACAAGAGGCTATTGGAGAAGTGGCTGCTGAATTAAACCCTGATGGGTCCGCTCAGCAGCAATCAAAAGCCGTCAACAAAGTGAGAAAGAGAGCCAGAAAGATCCTGCAGGAAATGGTTGCCACCATCTCACCCTCAATGATCAGGTATTAAAAGACAACGCAAAAAACTTTCAACAAGAGCCATCCTGTTGTGACAGTCAGGACTGAACCATTGGACTTCCCTTTCCCAGAGCAATGCTTTTGGTCCAAAAGAGGTTTTAACATATTCTGATGTTAAAACTAACTCCTTTTTATATTCTTATTTAACTTTCCTGGAAGTAGCACTTGGGAGGCTTCAGGGTGCCTTAAATGCTCTGTTAACTGTTAGCAGTCATTGTATTACTGCTGACATCTCTCTAGACTAGTTGTGAGATTTCACTTGTTCATGCCTTTTTTTTTTTCTTTCAGTTTTATTGAGATATAATTGACATACAGCACTGCATCAGTTTAAGGTGTGTAGGCTTAAGGTGTATAGCATGTGGTTTGACTTACAGACATCATGAAATGATGACCACAGTAAGCTTAGTGAACATTCATCATCTCATGTAGATACAAAATTAAAGATACAGAATTAAATTTTTTTTCCCTTGTGATGAGAACTCTTAGAAGTTACACTCTTAACAATTTTCATATATAACATACAGCAGTGTTAATTATATTTATCATGTAGTACATTATATCCCTAGTACTTACTAATCTCATAACTGGCAGTTTATATCTTTTGACTGCCTTCATCCAGTCCCCCCTCCGCGCATCCCCCACCTCTGGTAACTACAAATCTGATCTCTTTTTCTGAGTTTGTTTTTGAAGTGTAATTGACCTACAACACTATGTTAGTTCCTGGTACACGTATTAGTGATACGATATTTCTGTACATTTCAAAATGATCACCAATATAAGTTTAGTTATGTTCTATCAAGGTACAAAGATATTACATAATTATTGACTATATTCCCCACACTGTAAAGTTCATACTTGTGACTCATTTATTTAACAACTGGAAGTTTGTACCTCTTAATCTTCCTCACCTATTTCTTACCTCTCCACCCACCTCTCCTTTAGCAACTATGTTTGTTTTCTGTATCTGTAACTCTGTTTCTGTTATGTTTGTTCTTTTGTTTTGAATTTTAGATTCCACATATAAGTGAAATCATATAATATTTGTCTTTCTATGTCTGACTTTTTCACTTAGCATAATACCCTCTAGGTCCATCCATGTTGTCACAAATGGCAAAATTTTGATTTTTTTTAATGGCTGAGTAATACTCAATTGTGTGTTTGTGGGTATATGTGTATACATACTACATCTGTATCCATTTATCCATTGATGAGCATTAGGTTGCTTCTATATCTTGGCAATTGGAAATAATGCTGTTATGAACATTGGGGTAAGTGTGTCTTTTCAAATTAGTATTTTTGGGTTTTTCAGATACATACCCAGGAGTAGAATTGCTAGGTCATATGTTAGTTCAATTTTTAACTTTTTGAGGAATCTCCATACTGTTTTCCATAGTGGCTGCACCAGTTTACATTCCCACCAACAGTGTACTACAGTTCCCTTTTCTCTACATTCTCCCCAACACTTGTTATTTGTTGTCTTTTTGATAGTAGCCATTCTGACAGGTGGGGGATGATATCTCATTGTGGTTTTGATTTTCATTCCCTTGATGATTTGTGATGTTGAGCACGTTTTCATGTACCTGTTGGCCATCAGTAAGTCTTCTTTGGAAAAAGAGATCTATTCAGATCCTCTGCCCTTTTAAAAATTGGATTGTTTGGTTTTTTGATGTTGAGTATTTGAATTTTTTGTGTTAACTCCTTATCAGATAAACCCTTGGCAAATATCTTCTCCCATTCAGTAGGTGACCTTTTCATTTTGTTGATAGTTTCTTTACTCTGAAAGTGTGATTTTTTTTTTATTTGATGTAGTCCCATTTGTTTGTTTTTGCTTTTGTTTCCCTTGCCTGAAGAGACAGGTCTAAAAAAATAATACTAAGACTCATATCAGATTGTGTACTGCCTGTGTTTTCTTCTAGAATTTTTATGGTTTCAGATCTTAAAGTCTTTAACTCATTTTGAATTTATTTTTGTGCATGGTGTGAGAGAGTAGACCAGTTTGATTTTTTTGCATATAGCTGTGTAGTTTTCCCAGCACCATTTATCGAAGAGACGTTTTCTTTCCCATTGTATATTCTTGCCTCCATTGTCATAGATTAATTGCCCGTATAAGTGTGGGTTCATTTCTGGATTTTCAGTTCTGTCCCATTGATCTGTGTGTCTGTTTTTGTGCCAGTATATGCTGTCTTGATGATTGTAGCTTTGTAGGATAGTTTGAAATCATGGAGTGTAATACTGCACCTTTGTTCTTCTTAAGACTGTTTTGACTATTTGGGGCCTTTTGTTTCCATACAAATTTTAGAATTATTTTTTCTGGTTCTCTGAAAAATGTCATTGCTATTTTGATAGAGATTGCATTGAATCTGTAGATTGCCTTGGGTAGTATGGTCATTTTAACAGTATTAATTATTCCAGTTCATGAACACTGTATGTCTTTTTGTCTGCTTGTATCATCTTCAGTTTCTTTTCTGAGTGTCTTATAATTTTCCGAGGACAAGTGTTTTACGTGCATAGCTAGATTTACTCCTAGGTATTTTATTCTTTCTGATGCATTTGTAAATAGGATTTTTTGCTTAATTTCCCTTCTCATAGTTCATTTTTAGTGTATAGAAAGGCAACTGACTTCTGTTTATTAATTTTGTATCCTACAACTTTACCAAATTTATTGATGAGTTCTCGTAGTTTTTTTGGTGGCGTCTTTAGGATTTTCTAACTATAGTACCATGTCATCTGCAAACAGTGACATTTGCACTTCTCCCTTTCCACTTTGAATTTCTTTTCCTTGTCTGACTGCTGTGACTATGACTTTCAATACTCTGTTGAATAAAAGTGGTGAGAGAGGGCATCCTTGTCATGTTCCTGATCTTAGATAAAATACTTTTGGCTTTTCACCACTGAGTATTCTGTTAGCTGTGGTTTTGGCATATATGACCTTTCTTGTGTTTGTATTCCCTCTATATTCACTTTATTGAGAGTTTTTATCATAAATGGATGTTGAATTTTGTCAAGAGCTTTTTCTGCACCTATTGAGATGATCAAATGATTTTTATTCTTCTGTTTGTTAATGTGATGTATCACATTGCTTGATTTGCAGATGTTGAACCATCCTTGCATCCTGGTATAAATTTCACTTGATTATGGTGTATGATACTTTTAGTGTATAGTTAAATTCAATTTGCTAATATTTTGCTGAGGATTTTTGCATCTGTGTTCAGCAGTGATATTGGCCTTTGATTTTTTTTGTGTGTGTGATGTCTTTGGTTTTGGTATCAGGGTGATGCTGACTTTGTAGAATGAACAGAATGCAGAAGCATTCCTTCCTCTGCAACTTTTTGGAATGGTTTGAGAAAAATACGTGTTAACTCTTCTGTGAATGTTTGGTAGACTTCACCTGGGAAGCCATCTGATCCTGGACTTTTGTTTGTTGGGAGGTTTTTTTTTTTTTTTAATTACTGATTCAATTTTATTACTGCTAATAAGTCTGTTCATATCTTCTATTTATTTTTGATTCAGTCTTGGAAAATTGTACATTTCTAGGAATTTGTCCATTTCTTCTAGGTTGTCCATTTTATTTGCATACAGTTGTTTGTAGTACTCTTATACGATCCTTTGTATTTCTGTGGTATTGGTGGTAACGTCTCCTTTTTCATTTCTAAATTTGCTTATTTGGGCCCTCTCTTTTTCTTGATGAGTCTGCACATGCCCATGTCTTAAAGGGAGTGGTTTGTATGCCGTGGAGGGATTAGTCTGCTTAGGTAAATATTTACTTGGTCATTTGCTTCTGAAGTATAAAACATGCAATTAGAGTGAAATACAGGATTTGAGTACGTAATAAATGGATGCTTCTGTAAGTAGTATATATGTAAAGTCAGGTTTTTAAGTCCACAGTTCAGATGTACACATGTACACACATGAGCTCATACGTGAAATCAATTACAGTACTTCTTATGTTGTAGGTTCAAAAGTTTAAGTAGACAAATAGCAACCATGTATGTTTATATATATATCTATATATATATATCTATATATATATAAATATGTGCATATACATTAAAATTATTTTAAACTTCCTTTCAGACTGACTGGATGGGTGCTGCTAAAACTATTCAACAGCTTCTTTTGGAATATTCAAATTCACAAGGGTCAGCTTGAGATGGTTAAAGCTGCAACTGAGGTAAGAATTTATGTGAATCTGTCATCAGTCTGTCAGATGTGAATCTGTTTTCTCCACATCTGCAGAATGATTTGGGAATTCCTATGAAAATGTTCTCTTGTGTACTGTTGTACTTCCCACACATTTGGCAGATTTCCCCCATGTGAGATAACTATGTAGCTATGTATCTGGGGAGGATAAGTGGGGTAAAGGAAGGCCTACCAGCAAGGTTCAAGATTCCTTTTGTAAATTACCTTGCAATAACTCTGAAAATCAGGTACAACAATCTCTATTTTATAAATGAGGAAATAAAGGCACATACAGATTAAGAAATTGTCCCAAGTCATGGCCAGTAAGTCACTTTCCCAGGATTTGAAACCAAACCAAGCTCTTCTCCAAAATGTACACCCTTTTATATGATTTAGGGCTTCCTCTCAAAAGATACATAGTAGAGTCAACTTGCCTTCTCACTTGCTCTTCTCCTTCCCTGACCCTTTGTTGTTGTTGTAGTTTTTTTAGCTAGATAATAATAAACTGATAAAAATTTTTACTACTGGAAAATGTTCTTAAATACTGAATCACTAATTAGCTAGTGTTTGAGTGACTTTAACCAAATATGAAGTTGCCAAGTGTGATTGTACTTTCCATTTGACGTTTAAATTTGGCATTTTTCCTTTTGCTAGATGAATCTGCCGCTTCTATTTCTACCAGTTCATAGATCACATATTGACTATCTCCTGCTCACTTTCATTCTCTTCTGCCACAACATCAAAGCACCATACATTGCTTCAGGCAATAATCTCAACCTCCCCATCTTCAGGTGAGATCAGCTTTCTTTTTTTGAATTGAAGTATAGTTGATTTACTGTGTTGTTAGTTTCTGGTTTAAAGCATAGTGATTTAGTTATACATATATATTCTTTTTCATAGTTTTTCATTATAGGTTGTTATAAGCTATTGAATATAGTTCCCTGTGCTATACAGTAGGACCTTGTTGTTTATCTAGTCTGTATATAGTTGTTTGTAACATCAACTTATTTTGAAAGTTAAGGTATGAAGATTATATTATGAATTTTTTAATTATACTTTTTGATACATGTTATTGTAATGAGGACGTTAGCTTTTAATTTTTTTTGTAAAAGTAATGCACATTTATTTTGGAAAATCTGGAAAGTACAAAAAGGCATTGAGATTATCATTATTTCTGTGCTTTCTATAGGATATTTGGTGAACTGTGAATACCTAAACCTTATGAGCAGTGTTTATCAAGTGGATGAAAGGCAATTAGAAAGACAAGATAGCAAATTACTGTATCTGGCCTGGCAATAAGGAGGGCAGGTCAGGGTGGTTGTGGGTGGGTGGTGATGGTATAGAGGTAAGTAAGAATCATACCTGTTACTTTGACCTCATAATTTAGTACAGCTAGAAACATAATTACAATATAACATGAAAGATATTTTAGAGGTTTTCAGGAGAATGCGGTGCATTTCATTGAGAGGAAATAGTATGTGAAAAGGCAGAGAGATTTAAAAGCAAGCATGATGTGGTCAGGAAATAACAGATGATTCTTAGACTATGGGGTTAGAATGTAGGGTGCCCTGGGAAGGGTCAGAGGCTGGAGGTGGTGACTGCATAGATAGTGAGAGCTAGGTCAAAACAACTTCCAAGCCAGGAGCTTGGAGAGTATCCCGTAACTGAGAAATAATATGTTCAGATTTGCATTTTGAAAGGTCCCTCTGGATTAGAGGTAGTTAGATCAATTCTGACTCTGTTGCAATAGTTCAGACAAAAGATAATGAAGGCTTAAGTAAAAAGTATAGTAGTGCTCTTGGAGAAGAGGGCGTAGGTTTGAAAAGTACTTAGCAAGTTGAATTTAATAAAACCAGGTGCTGGTCCACATGTGGTTCAACAAAGGAGGAGAGGAGGGAAGATTCAGGTAATAACACCAGGGTACTGGGTAGTAGTGGAGCTGATAACTGACAAGGGGTAGGGTTAGCTGGTTTGGGAAACTGAAGTTTCAGACTTCAAAGCACAAAACATCTCTAAGGTCAACTCTGTGAGTACAGAGCGTAAGAGGAGGAGGAATTTGGAGAGTGACTGGAAGGGAAGCATGTTGGCAGTTTGTACAGTTGGAGGGCAGCCATTACTATGCATACTGTGAGGTCTGGTCCCAGCCTTACAGTCCAAGGAGCTCTTTCCTAATCACTTGGCTCAGAGTTCTGTAGCTAACCTGGCTCATGTGAGTGTCTGAAGAGAAACCATTGACTGATTTAGTCAGCCAATACCCAGCTGTGCTTTAGATAAGAGTGAACAAGGTACATAGTCCTTGTTTTCAAAAAGCTCACAAAATATGGGGAATATGGCCAAACAGCTAGCTCTAACACAGTGTATGGCCCTACAGGGCAGATGTGCTTTTCCATGTATCAGAATATCTGTGTTTTCTCTCATGGGTACCTCTTCCCAATGATAAAGAACCTGAAAAGGTGCATTAGAAAGTCATCAGAAAGGTGCTTCAGCGTAGCCTTAGGGCTGTTCCCTCTGGGCTCTCGAGAGGCCTTGCCCCATGATAGTTTGCCTCTTCCTAACCAAAGCAGCTCACGTGCTCCTGCCCTGCAGGTTGGGTTCTCAACTTGAATCTCTTGGAAGTGCTTAGTAAATGCTGTTAATTTCTCATAATCCAGCTTCCTTTTCATGACCTCTGTGCCAGCCACTGCTCAGCTTCTCATTCCTTCAGACACAGCAGGCTCTGGATGACCTGCCTACTCATCTGCAGTTTTCTTACATGCTGATCTGTATATTCACAAACCAATTTTCAGGGTGGGTTATTTTTGTGGATGGTTTAGCTCAATTATTATGAATTTATTCAGCAGAGTTTTACTTTCAAAGAGTGACATTAAGCTCTGGGAACATCGTACTGGGGCCTCCTCATGCTGACTATAGAAGATACTGAAAATACATATTAATATTTATATTACTATCACTCTATTACAAAACAATAGGAGTTTGGAAGGGTTGGCTTACATACTAGAAAATTTCAGCCTCATATCAAAATTAATTAATGTTGTAGAAAGAGACATGTTGTTGTGAGAATTGTCTTATTCTATGTGTATATGAAGCACATTTTAATCTCATGTTTTGGAAAGATGGTTATACTTGGTTTTAGTTTAATAAAATTATCCTTGTCTCACCAGGATACTCTGTTAAAAAATACTTACTTGAGAAAGTTTCCCCAAAGGAGCTTTTGTAACATCACATTCATCTTGTACTAAACGTGCCATAGGCAAATTTGGGGATGTCAAAAGGTCATTGTCTTAAGATCCTGGACAAGATTTTAAAATTCGGCAGTATTTCATAATCCTCTTAAAATCTGTACCAGCACTTTTGCAGGGCAATATACCCTGTAAATTCCTTTTGGCCTGAAACAGATGTAGTAGAGGCTAAAGGCTGATGAATAATGTAAATGACTGAAACATGTCAGTTATATGGAAAAATGTCCACATTTTTCCTGTTAGCAGCTCAGACAACACATGTGATCTGTATCCAAATGGCACATGTATTGAAGTAACTTGGAATTTGAGTATTCCTCTGACTTTTTCCTTTGTGAAAAAATTCTTGAATTTATAGTACCTTGATCCATAAGCTTGGGGGATTTTTCATACGGCGGAGGCTAGATGAGACACCAGATGGACGGAAAGATATTCTCTATAGAGCTTTGCTCCATGGGGTATGTATGATGTCTAATTATCCTTAAAGCTGTTACGGTAGTTACCACAGTAGAAAGCGAAAGAATCTTGACTGTGATTTTAAACAGTTGTCTGAGTAATTATTTGAATGATTATTGCTTGGGTATGGGTTTGATGATTTTTTGTCATCACCAAAATAATTTGAGTGAGATATTTTGTCAGTAATGAAGTTATAATTTGGATTTTACTGATTTATT
Organism: Camelus dromedarius; assembly: GCF_036321535.1. Taxonomy (NCBI): domain Eukaryota; kingdom Metazoa; phylum Chordata; class Mammalia; order Artiodactyla; family Camelidae; genus Camelus; species Camelus dromedarius. Next base: position 67,174,948 of record NC_087443.1, on the reverse strand, counting down.
TTTCTTAGATTGCTGAGCTTATGCTAAGTTGGGTGGTCTTGAGTTCATGTTTTACTTTCTCCTTATATCCCAGCATATAGTCGAACTACTTCGGCAGCAGCAGTTCTTGGAGATTTTTCTGGAAGGCACACGCTCCAGGAGTGGAAAAACCTCTTGTGCTCGGGCAGGACTTTTGTCAGTTGTGGTAGATACTCTGTCTGCCAATACCATCCCCGACATCTTAATAATACCTGTTGGGATCTCGTACGATCGTATTATTGAAGGTCACTACAACGGAGAACAGCTGGTAAGAGGACCGCTTACTTGAAAGTCATCTTTGCCTTGTCGGTCTTTTGCTTTTAGATACTATACAAGCGCTTTTGGAATTAGTTAGTGATATTTGGGCGCTGTCTAGTTCTGCAGCGCTGTAGGGGCCTGGGGGGCGGGCTTTCAGCTCCTACGGCGGCCGGATTGGTCATGCTGACGTCGCGCTTCCCTGTGCTCGGAGGGACGTGGCTAGAGTTACCAGCACCGGCCTTGGTCTCGGGGTCGGGACACAGAAGAGCACTTGGCACTGAGTTGCTATCTTTACCCTAGGGGGTTACTTTACCCTGGGGCTCATTCTCCCCAGGACTTAGTGTTTATGTGTAGTTTCAGTTAAGCCTGAAGAACTGGTGGGATCATGTTGACAAAGTAACTACAAATTAACTTGAGAACTGACATTTCCTACCTGCAGCGTATGTTTTGGGAGGAATTTAGTTTTTGTCCTATTTAGTGTGGAAGTCTTGGGCATGGTACTTGTTTCAGGCTTACTGCCCAAAACCTGTTAGAAGCTCAAAGACTTTTGATAATGAGAAGCTTTAAAAATTATATGGTAGCCCTGGATTACTATCTGTTATCTCCCCTGGGAGACCCCGCCTTGTGCTACATGTGTCTGTCCTAAACGTGCACATCACTCTCTCTGACTGGGTCTCATGAGGTCCTGTCTGAGGCCCGTGTCTGCTACATGGCCATCTTCGTGCCTTACGTATTTTAAATATTCAGGAAACGCTTACTGAATGAGTAATTGGCTCCAAGGCCACTATGGGACCGGACGTGGCATTCACTTGCTAATATTACATGTTTGGACTCTGGTAATCATCAGACCACAGATAAGGTGGCCTCTTTGACATCTTATTTTCATCTGAGAACTGCGGACAGTTTTTCAGGCTGTTATTTCGTTTTTATCCTTCACTAGTTTGCAGTTGTATTTTTGTGAATGATGTAAACAATGCACTAAATGAAGTTGTGTTCAATGTTTTGTTTTTCATTGGCCAACTTACCTCTTCTGATGATGTGTTTACACCTTTCAGCATCCTTGAATGCTAAGCATTTTCTGACAGGTCTCATTCAATGAATACCATGAATACTTATTTTCTTTCTTTATTCATCATTGTCTTTTCCAGATAAACCTTCAGTTTCCATTTAAAAAATGAATACATTTTATTCTTTGGATAACAGAATGTTTGCGTATGTGTTAGTTTTATTTCTTACCATTGCTATTCTTTCAAAATTGGAAATTAGGGAAAACCTAAGAAGAACGAGAGCCTCTGGAGCGTAGCAAGAGGCGTCATTAGAATGTTGCGGAAAAACTACGGGTGCGTCAGAGTAGATTTTGCACAACCATTTTCCTTAAAGGTGAGTGTCTCTGGAAGTGAAGCTGTGTTAAAGCGTTGGTGTAGCTCAGTGTCAGAAGATCTGGGCTCTTGTCCTGCCTCTGATGCCTCCTCTCCGTGTGAGTGGGGCCTCAGTTTCTCCTCTTGTAGAATGAGGACTCGACAAGAACAGTGTTTCCTGAATTTTTCCACCAAAATATGCCTGTTGACAAAGGAGAGTAAATGTCTATCTTTGGGAGATATTGGTCTCAAAATTTACTGCTATATTTTAAAAGTCATGAGAATGAATTTTTAAAAATTCATGTTGCTTTATAATATGTATCAGTATTTTATATTATGTTCTAAAGTTGCCTTTAGGAGAAATTTTTCAAAACATGTCTCCTGTCTGGGTAACACTGATAACCTAGGATGATGCTCCAGTTCTACTGAGTGGAGTCGAATCCCCGCATATTCAGAGGGATGATGCCATCCGTATGCAGGAGCCTGGGACTGGTGGGACCCTGAGGTCCTGCGGTTTTAAATTCTTAAGATTTTCGAGTTGGTAAAGGAGAAGAAGAAGGACGGGTATCTGCAAATCTTGAACTCCCAATTTATCTCTTCCTACCCTCTTCCCCCCGGCTCTGTAACCAGAAGTTTGTTTTCTATGTCTGTGAGTCTGTTTCTGTTTTATAAGTAAGTTTGTCTGTCTTTTTGTAGATTTCACATATGAGAGATATCATATGGTATTTTTCTTTCTTTTCCTGGCTTACTTCACTTAGAATGACAATCTCCAGGTCCATCCATGTATATGTAAAATAGATAAACAACAAGTTCATACTGCATAGCACAGGGAACTATATTCAATATCTTGTAGTAACCTATGGTGACAATATGAAAACGAATATGTATGCTCATGTATGACTGAAGCAGTGTGCTGTACACCAGAAATTGACACATTATAGACTGACTATACTTCAATAAAAAGAAATATATGTATATATATAAAGAAAAAAGAAGGATGAATAGTTGGGTTAGGGAGTCAGAAACCTCTAGGTGAGGCTCAGAGATCCTGCTTCTCCTTTTGTTGCACTTTTTGGGTTTACTTTTAAAGGTTCTAACTGCTGTGTTGGATGCTTTCTGTTCTTAAGTGCTTTCAACTCTAAGGGGCCTTGTCATTTTCTTACCACTTTAAAAAAATATTACACAGTTTTATCTTGTTATGATTTGCTTTAGAATATTATGTGACTTTCAGGTTGTCAGATTCTTTTTAAAGGTATGGTTGATCAATTATCATTCTTAATAATATTGGGAATGCCAAATAATTTACCGAAGATGTGAGAAAAGTTAAATTTTTTCCTTTAACTTTTAAGTGATTTTGCTTAAGCATGGTCCTGTTCTTTATAACTTCAGTTCTTCAATTTCAGGCTTAACAACATTCTCTGAGTCGCTCTGCACTCCTGAAGATAGATTAGAATGTAGAAAGTATTTTTCATGTTTTGTAGTATGGCTCATTTTATTAACAACTCCCTTTTTACTTTTTGAAGATGAAATTATGTTTTCTAAATGTTCATGAAGTGAGACAGTGGGTGTAAATGACTGTGTTGTGTTTTCTCCCCCAGGAATACTTAGAAAGCCAAAGTCAGAAACCTGTGTCCGCTCCACTTTCCCTAGAGCAGGCATTGTTACCAGCGATACTTCCTTCAAGGTAAGATTTGTGGAAATATTTGAATCAAGCTAAACTACCACATATCTGTCATTTCTTACACCCCCTGGAAACGTAGGCTGCCTTTATTAGGAACATGCTTGTTCTTATTTTCCCTTCCTCACTGGAGGAACTTTCCTCTTGGTCTGATAAAGAATCTTGAAGTGGCATGTGTCCATATCAGCTTGAAGGTTTTTTATTATTTGCATCATAAAATCCTTTTGGTTTTGTGCCTCATGTTAGAGTTCTTATTTGATTTGTTTTTGAATGTTTGAAATGTTCTTTCGGGTAGTAGCTTAGGTTATGCAGATTGTACATACATGCAACATGTGAAAGAGTTTCCCTATGTGAATTTTCCGGAACTGAAATCAAATTGTCACTTAGAGAAATTGAGTATTATGCAAATTATATTGTATGTACATGTCAAATTTTTGAAAATGTTTTAAAATGACGCATGTTGTTTTATGCATTCTTTCTGCCAGCGAGTTCTAGATATGCTGTACCAGCTATTTAGTCATAATTAAATAACACGCCTTGGGCAGGAGAGTATATTAAACATAGTAAGGTATATTCTGGAGCAAAACAACCCATAGAAATAATGTTTGTGGTTTAAATTTAGAATATATGTAATTTAAAGTATCTAATGCATTTATATCTTAGGCCCATGTAGTTTGCTTTATAAAAGAGTGGGATTATAGAAGTCTAATTAAAAAAAATTTTTAGACCCATTAATGCTGCTGATGAAGGTACAGACATGTCCATTAACGAGTCCAGAAATGCAACAGATGAATCGTTCCGAAGAACATTGATTGCAAATCTGGCTGAGCACATCCTCTTCAGTAAGTAGAATTCCACACTCTTTAATTCTGCAGTCCAGCTTCGGCGTGGTGCAGTGCAAGCCATACAGGTTTTGGAATCTGCTAGAGTGGGATTCTATTACCTAATACACGGGGTCTGATAATTAGCAGGTGCTCATGTGGTAGTTCTTACGCTTTAAAAAAAAATAATGTTGCCAAAATGATTTGTTGACTCTTTTGCTCAAGAATTAGTTTCTTTGAACTAACTTACAGTACAGCATCTAGGTTTATCGCTGCATGTCCTTTCCCCCTGTGACCCTATGGATCATTTTTATACGGCAAATTCTGTGTGGCTATTATGTGTAAAGCTTTGTCTTAAGGAGCTTGTGTTCTTCTTAGTGGGATAGTTGTACACAAATAATTCAAGTGGGAGTGACCCAGAGTGAAGTGAGTGGAGTGTAGAATTAGCCGTCCTTAAGTTCCAGATTGCACCGTTGTGTCATGTTGGAGAGGCCACTTCAAGATCACGCAGCAGCAGCGTGGGCCCTTGGTGCACTGCTGGGATAGGGGGTGGGGGGCAGGTGGCTCGCAGGACCTCCTCCCCTTCGACACCCATCGTGGAGGCTTCCCACCTCAGCCCACTCCTTCCACTCTAGCTGCTGCTACTCCTGCTTCACACTGGGCCAGGGTGTTCTTTCTTAAGCATATCTGATTGTATCTCTCCCTTGCTTAAATTCTGGATGCTAAAAATACTGCATCCTTAATGTTGAAAAGTGGGAAAATAAAACTCACTGCCCAAATAACCTGCGGTGTTGCTATCTAGTCTCCAAAAATATGTTTTACAGTTTCGTATTGTGCTGTTTTCCATTTATAATGCAATTTTTTTTTTAAATGGAGGTTCTGGGGATTGAACCCAGGACCTCATGCATGCTAAGCATGTGCTCTACCACTGAGCATACCCACCTCCCCTTTTATTTTTTTTTAATAAACTCCTTCTAAATATTCTTTTTAATGGCTAAATATATATGGTACTGGGTACTTTTTTGTTTCTTAAACACTGGAGACATCAGTGAATTCATTATCGTCTGAAAACTCACAACTGTTGTCCTTACTTTAGATTATTCCACAGATGTTCTCATATTTGATTTGTATAATTATAATTTTTTACAATTTGGAATATTGGGTTATGGGACTATAGTCATTCTCAAATGTGTTTCTATCCCCTTACTCCTTACCTCTGACCTGCATCTGGGCCAGATTGAAAAGAGGAAATTAAAATGTATTGAGTGCCCATTACTGTGGTGGGTTATGTGCCAGGTCAGTCATTTTGTTCTGACCCAGCCCAGGGAGCGAGGTGGGGTGCTCATTTCACCAAAGGGAAGCTGAGAAATACACACACACACACACACACACACACACACACACCCCTACCCCTTCGTTGTCCTGTGCGGTGAATTCTTGCAAGAGGAGTGAAGTAGAGATCTGGTCATGGTAACTGCAGCCGGGACCAGGTCAGGAAACACAGGAGGAAGATGTCTTATTGAGCCCTCTAGGACAGCTTCATACTCTGGGTCTTGGTGTTTCCATAAAGGTGTCTCTTGGTTATTGAATAACTAAATTCCAAATCCCATTGGCCTGATTGAAGGTGGACCTACCTTAGACTTAATTCTGTTACATGAGGAATAATGATCTCTAAGGAGGTTCCATCAGCCCAGAATATGGTATAATGTTATAACTTCCCTTCAGTAAATCATAGTCACCACTTTGGGAAATGTGGTGGAGGACTTTTATAGGTTTGATATTTAGGTACTTTTAGAAAGTGTCAGCTATATTTAAAAAAACAAAGTGCAACTAATGCTTTGTGCTTGCCTTTTAGCTGCTAGCAAGTCCTGTGCCATTATGTCAACACACATCGTGGCCTGCCTGCTTCTCTACAGACACAGGCAGGTATGTCTGCAGTGTCACCTGGAGTTGAATAGAAAGCGTGTGACTATGCTTCAATTAAAAAAAAATCTTCGGAGGGGAAAAAAAATAAAGTGTTCTTTATCAGCTGTTCAGATACTTACTGATAGATTTGGTCCCCTTCTGGCTAGTTCTGTGAGATAAACAGTAAAATAAGCTAAAGTCTGCCCACAGGAGCTTACAAACCAGTTGGAGGAAGAAATCTACACAAAAACCTTGGAGACTGCTTTAAATAAATAAATAAATAAATGTCTACACATGTATATATATGTTGTATATATATGTATGTAACAGTAAGACATTCTTTGAGTAATACAGTTAATGTAAATAAAGCATATCTCATCAACATGCAGAAAGTATTCTGATCGCTAATAGTTTCTAAGCTATTTGATTTATACTCAGGACCTGCACTCTGCTTTCCCACAATCCACTTGTCTAAGCCCTGTGATGGAAAAGACTATGTCTGTCTGTCTGTCTGTCTCACTCACAGTCATGTTCTCAGTACCAAACATAGTGCCAATATATAGGCCCCAAATAAATATTTGTCAGATAAATATTTAAAGTGAGGGAAATTCTTGCTGAAAAATAGGCACTTCTTACTTTCAGATGGTGGCTTCTTCCTTTTGTGATCTTATGTGCTCATCTCGTGCGTCGTGGCTAGAGTGTTCTCTGGATGTGGAAGTATCTTGATGTTCCTAGGAGACCAGCTTTTAGACCAGTTTTCTGACCTCCTTTGCTTTGGTCTCCTGGCTGTTTTTCTGTATGTGCTGACAGTGAGCTGTGTAAAGCCAAGACCAAAAAAAATCTTTGGAACGGACTCTTGGCCTTTTGGAACTTAGGTTTTCTGCTCTCACGAGACCACTTCTGCCTGTTTCTCTAGGGAATTGATCTATCCACGTTGGTGGAGGACTTCTTTGTAATGAAGGAGGAAGTCCTGGCTCGTGACTTTGACCTGGGTTTCTCAGGAAATTCAGAAGATGTAGTCATGCATGCCATACAGCTGCTGGGGAACTGCATCACCATCACCCACACCAGCAAGAGCGATGAGTTTTTTATTACTCCCAGCACAACTGTCCCATCAGTCTTTGAGCTCAACTTCTACAGCAATGGGGTGCTCCATGTCTTTATCCTGGAGGCCATCATAGGTATGTTGGGCCCTGAAACACTTCCATGGTAGGTGAAGTGGCCAGACGCTCGCAGTGTTGTCTCCTTCCATCTGAATGATCGTGCCTTGTTTGAGGGAATATGTTGCTATAGTCTTAATTTTCGAATAAGAATATGATCTGCTATTATCACTGTTTATAGCTGATTTTTACATTTATTGTTCAGCAAGTAGTAACTGAATTACTGTAGGCATAGCATTACACTTTTTACTAAGGAGGAGAGGTAAGATGTCTTGCTATCCAGGAGCTGAAAATGTAAGTGAGATGAGACATACACGTGGCCGGGAAGTGAGTACAGGGAGCTCATTTGTGATCAGGAGGGAAGAGAGGAAGAGAGGAGAGGGGACGGAAGCTTCTGAGGAAGGTTTGGTAGGGTTAGGATCCCGTGGAATCATGAGAAGTGAATGCTGAAGGGATTTACTTAAATTTCTCCAGTGAATACAGATAGTTATCTTTGATGTTTTAATAGTCTATTAAGGTAATCCAACTTACTGAGCCAGTTGAAATTTTTCTTGGAGATCGAAGGCTGCGGGCTTCATCGATGCTTTTACTTTCTCAGCCTGCAGCCTTTACGCGGTAGTGAAGAAGAGGCCCCCAGGGGGGCCTGCATCCGCCAGTGCGGTCAGCCAGGAGCAGCTGGTGCGGAAGGCCGCCAGCCTGTGCTATCTGCTCTCCAACGAAGGCACCATCTCTCTCGTGAGTGAAGACTTTAGCATTGCCTGCTCTCTTTTTCTTGAGCATTTTTACAGAAACATAAAATGCTTTTCTTTTAGAGAATTTTTGAAGCTTTACATTCCACTCTTGGGTTGCAGTGACCTCCAGGCCAATTATGTGGTCACTACCTTGGTTTGCTGTTGGGGTCACCGCTCCAGCAAACCCTTCATGCAACTGTGAGGTGTGACAGTTCTCTATTAGTTGGATACACAGTCACTGAGCTGTTATTGTGCATAAGGCACTGGTCCTGGGTTTTTAAATAATCACCACGCCCACTCGTAGATGATGGAACCAAGCAGATGAGAGTCAGAAATAGTCATAAAGATCATCTGCTCAGCCCCTGTCCCTTACAGACGGGGAGACAATGTCCCAGCAGTACCAACGAGCACTTGTTATATTTAAACGCTTGTAGACGTTTATTATGAGGCACACATGTTAAACGGTAGAGAGATTTTTTTTCTCAGAATCATCAACAAATAGAATTCATATTTTATTTAAAGTCTTTTCTTTTCCACTGATATAAATGTGCCCTGGGACATTTCTGAGCACATGTATCATGAGTGCAGCCCTCCTCCCCAGCGTTCTTTGTATGTGCCATGTTGTGGCCCTGTTGAGGAATCTGTTTTGCATGAACCTTGGTGGGTGGGATAGGAAGGGGTGCGATGGGAGGCGATAGGGTAGATAAGGCTCTCAAGATTGACCTTGTCTTCACCTGGGTCTTTTTTGAGTTATTTGAATCCATATTCATTTCCTCATCCACCACCTTTATGAACAACATTTACTGTAAGATAAGCTTTTGCAGAGACATTATCTTGTAAAGAAGAAAACGGGTGGCAGGGGCCTGACAAGCAGCCCTTTGAGGCCTTGCTCCTCTAGAGGGAGACACTGAGCTCAGGAGCCCTTTTTGCAGGTGGTGCCGCATTGGGTGCTCTGCCAGTCAGGTCACAGGTCTCTTCTCAGGCTTTGTCCGTGACTGTGCACTCAAGTTGGTGGGCACATCTTGGGGCTCACCCCGTGGAGTGAGGCAGGTGATACCATGGAAATTTTGGCAGCTACCTTGTACGATATTTTCTGTCTTTAAAACAAAAATAAATGTAAGACAATGCCATTTTACATTGGAATGCCTTTTCTTTTCAGCCCTGCCAGACATTTTACCAAATTTGCCATGAAACAGTAGGCAGGTTTATCCAGTATGGCCTTCTTATAGTGGCGGAGGTAAGAGGCCAAGCTTGCCTTTGTTTACCTTTATTTAGTTTTGTGCTTTTCATTTCCCTGTCATTCCTACCAGTTATTTTAACCAGTAATTCAATTTGACATATGGTCACCTCCAGATGAGGTGGAGAGAAAATAAGATTGGGGAGACTGAATGTCTTTGGGGATTATTTAATACTTTGGTTCCTTTTGTGTAATCAGTATTGTCTAAAACATATCTTGACTTGATTCTGTGACATCCAGAAGTCTGCATTCCAGGATGAGTGTGCTTGTAGCTGGCACGTACACATTTTTCTCTTTTGAGATTTTGTTTTTATTTTGACAGATTTGGTGTAGAGGGTATGGCCTGGGAAAGTGGGCATCAGTTTAGAAGAGGTGATCTGTCTGGTAGCTTTCCTTTCTTTTCCCCTCCCTCTTCCTTTGTTTTTCCTCCCCTGTTGTCTGCCACGTGATTGTGAGAGTGGAGACGGTAGTGGATTGACGCTGTGAAAGGCTAGACAGAGGAGAGTAGGGAAGGGAACAAGGGAGGACTGCTTGGTCTGGGGTCCAGCTGGGCGGGTGTCTGTGTGCCTGTGCGTATTTATTTACCGTTGGTCGTCTCCTTGGCATAGCAAGATGATCAGGAAGATACTAGTCCTGGTCTTGCTGAGCAGCAGTGGGACAAGAAGCTTCCTGAACCTTTGTCTTGGAGAAGTGATGAAGAAGATGAAGACAGCGATTTTGGTGAGGAGCAGCGAGATTGCTACCTGAAGGTACTTGGGTAGAGAGCCCTGGTGGACATCACAGTGATGAGTTGAGGTTTATGTTGCCACTAGTTCATGAGGTTCTTAGAAACTGGGACTCTGGGAACTTACTTGTATCTAAAACACCCACAAACCAGCTCTGATGCTCTACACCCAGTAAAGGTACTCGAGCTGTTTGAATTGAATTAATACCTTAAATTGTTCAGTTTGGGTAGAGATAAGTGGAAAAAGAGACAAGAGTCTGAAGATCCAGGGAGATGGACACCATAGATGACACCTCTCATGATCCTCTCCTCTGAATGCACAGGTGCAAACCTGTTTGCCCACACCTGCACTCACTCCTGAAGAGGTGGTAGTCTTGTTCAGTCATCACCAAAGCAGGGGAGCCCCATCCCTGGTACTGGTGAGAAATTCATATTCAGCTGCCATTGGCTGGCTTGCTCTTTTTGTCATTCTCGGTCTTGCCAACCCTCCCGAAATTTCATATGTGGAGCTCTTTGTATTCAATTAAGCCAAATCTGTCACAGAAGATTTGGATTTTTAAAAGTTGATTTTCCCTGCTTTAGAAGAATCAATTTTGTCTACTTTGTAATTTTAGAAATTAGTAATAATGACCCATCTTTTCTGAATACCGTAAGTGGATGAGTCACTTTGCAGTGGGATAGCATCCCTCATTTACACACACATACACAGTCAGGAGAATTCAGATGACTTTTGGAAGTTTTTCCATTTTGGGTATTATTAGTTTCAGGATGGGGCGGTGGTCTTGTTTCCACACTCCAGGGGGGCTTATCTGAATGTGAATGTTTTGGGTGGGTGCAGTGAGAGCCCCCACTGCCACAAAGCACCCCATCACCACCACCCTCTTCCCCACTCTGCAGGACTGTGGGCCAGAGGCTGTGCGGGGTGGCAGGCGGTGAGGGCGGGGAAGGACTGGGATGATCTTGGCCTGTGGCCTTTTTGCACACGTGAATGACTGTCGAGCCAGACTTCAAACTCTTTAGGGTCCCGCCTCCTGACCAACTATTTTCAATTATGACAGTATGTCATAATTATGTCACTCAAGTATGACAGTTTCTTCTCGGCAGCTGTTCCATGAACACAAACCTCAAATACTGTGGAAGTCAGTGATTACAATAAAGAACGCATTTCAAAACCAGCATTCGTTCCAGCAGGGACTCTGTGCACACAGAGCAGTAGGCTGTTTCTGTGTGGGGACAGGGGGAGGCAGTCTTCTCAGGTCACTGGTTCTCCGAGGCTGTCCCTCTGTCCGCAGGCCTTGTTCCTTCTGTGCTCCCTGCATGACTGGATCTCCTGCTCTCCCACCCCCAGGTGAGCCAGTCCAAGGAGCACCAGCAGTTCATCACCTTCTTACAGAGTCTCCTGGGGCCTTTGCTGGAGGCCTACAGCTCCGCTGCCATCTTCATCCACAACTTCAGTGGCCCTGTGCCGGAGCCTGAGTATCTGCAGAAGCTGCACAGATACCTACTAAGCAGAACAGAAAGGAATGTCGCAGTATATGGTACATGTGTCCCTGTTTGGCTTCCTTTGCAAGCTGTGCCTTTTTGGGTTACAGGAATCTGCTAATTATAGACAACTGGGGAAAAAATTGCAAAATTATCCTGACCTCTAACTCCATAGGTTACTGCTAATACCTGTTTTGGTACATTATGCAAATTGAAGAATGCAGCTTTATACTTTTATGTCTGGCTTTTTTCACTTAACATTGTGAGATTCATTCACGTTGTTGCACGTGGCTGCTTGTTTATTCTTCGTGCTTTGTAGTATTCCACTGAGTAAATATTTACTGTGTTCTGTTTATTCATGCCCATCAGTGAAGGCTGTTTGAGTTTTGCAGTTCAGAGCTACTGTGCGTGGTGCTGCCGTGAACACGTGTGAGTTGTCTTTGGTGGACGTGTGGACTCAGTTATGTGGGGATGTGCAGGAGTAGAAGTGCCTGGTCACAGGGTGTGGCATGTGGCGTTAGTAGGTGCTGCCAGATGGTCCCCAAGTGGTGAGCCAGTCTGCACTCATGGTGACAGTGTGCGTTTCAGTTGTCTCCCATCCTGGCTGGCACTTGGTATCGTCTGGTGTGTAAGAGGTGTGATTCGGCTGGGAGCAGCATTTTATACAGTTAAAGTTAGGACTGAAACTACTTTGAATCAATAATTTTTAGAGCCAAAAGGAATTTAGAGATAATCTATCTCTAGATATTGATCTAGAGAGATCTAGGCTGGTATCACGCCCTTTCTCTCTCTCCTCAGGTACCATATATGTATATGTGTATGTATATAATACATCTGTATCTCTAGATACACCCCTAGATTGATATCCTCACTTTGCAGCTGAGGAAACTACCCCAGATCACATAGCTAGTGACAGGGCAACCTGGCTTTAGAGCTCGTTTTTTCTGACCTCTAGACTTGTGCTCTTCCTGGTGCCACTGATGTAGGAATCATCCACGCAGCACTGTGCAGTTTAAAGGACCTTCTGCACACTGTCTCATTTGATTCTCACAGAAACCCTTCAAGATGGATGTTCTGGGTATTTCTCTTTCGCTCCCTCTTCTCTCTGCCTGTCCCTGTCTTCTCTTCCTCCCTCTTGCTCTCCTTATCCCTCTCTCCTTCTCTCTCTTTTTTCCTTAGCAGACGGCAGAGTAGGTTTAAAGACGAAGCAAGTCCTTTGAGGCCTCACAGGTCACCGGTAGCGGAAGAGGAGCTTGACGCCGGTCGGCGGACCAGCTCTGATCCTCTCCCCAGCCACCCACACTTTGTTACTGTGGAGACTGGGGGTCTCGTGATTGCCAGGCCTAAACCTTTGACAAGTCTTATTCTTTCTCTACAGCTGAGAGTGCCACGTATTGTCTTGTGAAGAATGCTGTGAAAATGTTTAAGGATATTGGGGTGAGTGTCCACCGCTTATGGTGTAAAAGCACTTGTTCACTTCTGTCCTCTTTCCGTGTAGATCTAGTGTGTCTGAGTCACCTTTGTGCTGGGGTGGACCCTGAGCGAAGCTGTGTCTGTGGATTGATCAGGGGGGCATTTCTGGGGATTTGGAGGAGATGGGGCCCATCAGCACAGGTTTATTTGAATGTTCAGAGTGTTCCTGGTTTTCATCTTCATTCCAGATGAAGGTGTCATTGTGTTTCAAGAGTCTACTACAGTTTTAGTGGGGATGTTAATTATGCCATATGACTTTCAGTCCTTTTCTTGTGTTTTTACCAGTATTGCTAGAGGTATCCTCAGGTGTCCTCCACCTTCACATATCGTTTGGGACATGAGTCCCATGGAGATGCTAGAAGTCTTTGTCAGGGACTGTTTGTGACTTTATTCTAACATAAATTTTAAAAAACAGTGCACTGATTGAACTCCACTCAAAACCCCTCATACCTGCCCCCATCACCTCCCCACCTCATACTCTCACACACCTACCTGTACATTTAATTAAAGCCTGGGTATGGTTTTATGTGTCTTATTGCATTTTGGGGTCTAGGACACAGGACAGGGTTGGTGATGGAAATGACCCCCCCCACCCCTTTCAGTTTGTCTTTAATCTAAACTTTCTCTCTAGGTTTTCAAAGAGACCAAACAAAAGAGAGTGTCTGTTTTAGAACTCAGCAGCACTTTTCTACCTCAATGCAACCGGCAAAAACTTCTAGAATACATTCTGAGTTTCGTGGTGCTGTAGGTAATGCCTGGCACCTCTGGCAAGTGAAGGGCATGGGATGAGCCCCTCGTAGACTCCAGCCTCTGGCTTGAGAGCTGAAGGTGCCATCATGGGGTCGGGCCTGACCTGTCCTGATGTGACCTCCTGGAAGACAAGTGCCTTCTCCCCTCCGTGGACCTGTGATCACCCCGACTCTGAGATGACACAGCCGCCTATGCGTCACACGCTGGGGGCCTGCGGCCTCCGCTCACAGTTCATAATCAATAGGTTACAAAATGAAATCTCAAACAATTATTTTGGAGCTTATTAAAGATTTACACTTTCAGTATAACTGTTAAGGACTAATTACTGTGATGGACACAAAAATGTAGTTGGTTCTAGAGCTGAATCCTGTATAGGACACTTAATGTTGTCAGGTAATTTGTTGGTATATTTTCTGATTGATGGTTAATGCTTCCTTTAAAAATAATCGAGTCATCCATTCACTGTTCTATTTTGGTTTTGTTTTTAGTTTTATCTTTGTCAATCATAGCTAAATTTTAAATGGGAACACGTTTCATCCCAAAGTGCTTTACAAATGAACGGGCTAATGTACATCACACCCAGGGATCACTGTGCTGTCCTCCGCAGTCAGATTTAGAATGTGTCTAAGAGCTAAGTGAAAACACAATGTTAGTTTAGGTCAGAAATAGAGATAATGTGACCAAACAGCTAACATCAGGAAATAAATTTGGCTGGCAAAATTCAGGATAAACTTGGCCAGAAAACTGACTTTGAAAACTTTTGCTTATATAAAAAAAAGTGCCATTGAGTTTTAAATGACCAACAAGTATTTAGGAACAACTCCTGTTTAATACCTGAACCCCTCCACCCCTCAGGTAGTGCCTGCCCCTCGCAGGTACAGCTGTTTCTTGGAGATGGCAGGTGTCCTGCCTCGACTAGCTTGGTCTGATAGACCACACTGGCACAAAGTGCTCTGGGCGCAGGCAGGCTGCCCCCCGGGCTCTCGTGCACCACGGGCGGGTTGTGCCCTGCACCTCTTCTGGGTGCCTGGTACCCGCTCAGGTTGGACGGTGTACAACCTGGGCAGGATGTGTGGGGGCCCTACTGACTGGCAAATCACTGAGGGGCCTGTATAGATTTTTAGCCTCAAGGAAAAACCATGCTTCTTTAAAAAATGTCTGTGGGCAACATGCCGAAACCCCGAAGCCACATAGTGGCAGGTAATTGTGAAAGGTTGTCTGTTCATAACAGGCAGGTGCCTTTTTGTGAGCAGGGATCATAATTGTTAGCTAATTGTGGTAATTATGGTGATTTCTTAAAGATCATGTGATATTAAACATTTGCTAACAGCTTATTATTCCTTCTCTTCTCTCCGTGGTGTTAGGGAATTAGGAGTTTTTCCTGATGAATGTTGCGGATAGTCTTTGAGTTTAATAGAAGAGTACAGAGAATGAAGTTTGTACTTTCATCAGCTTGGATTATAAACGCTAGTAGTAGCTCGTGGATATCCTGTGTCTGTTGGGAGAGGGAAAGATCCTGATTGCGATTCACGTTGTAGGAAGTTTTTGAAACCGGAGCAATAATGCCATGCCGTTGTGATTTTCTTCCACTCTTCTCAAATTCTGCATTTACAATACACGTTTTCTTTATAGGAACTCATGTACCGTTAAACCATTGTCGGTGTAGCAGCAGCCCCGGTGGGGAGCTGGATCTTCACCGTGTAGCATCATTCCATTTTCGTAAGCAGGATGGAGCTCTGCATTTGGGGGACACCCAGGCAGGCTTGTTTAGCTCCCTTTGTGTTCCGTATCTAGGCAAGCAAACATTTCACTAGTCTCTTTTATTCGTCTTCTGAATTATAGATCACTCGGACTCTTTAAGTCAAGGTTGGGGGATTCTGCCTCCCCGCCTGTGACTTCTGCTAGGAGCTGCTGCTGCACCAGCCTGAGCAGGGAATGATGCTTTTCTGGCTTTGTTTCCCCTTTCAGTTGGTTTGTTTTCTAGAAATCTAATCAGATGCTTTGGGGAATGCAGTGTATGATTTGCTAGCTCTCTCACCACTTAACTCACTGTGAGAATAAATATGCATGCTGTCTGTAATTAACTGGTGCTTTGAAAACCTTTTTTAAGGAAGAAAAATCTCAACCAAAGTTCTGCTAATCCAGACAAGTTCATCCCTGAGTTAATTTTAGCACAGCTCACTCTTGAGTGCCTCGTTACTGAACGAACATCCATCCTCACAGCAATGCTTCCAGATAGCACTGTTTTGCTAAAAAATTTATTTTCATTGTTTTCCAAAAGTGAATGGCTTTCATGTAAGATTAAACAAACTAGGTGCTTGTAAATAATTTATTACAGTTTACTCTGCTGCATTTCTATAAAACTGAAATGCATGCCTTCCAGGGGAAGACTGTGAGTTAAGTTAAAAAGCAAACAAAAAGACCCGATTATTAGCAATATGAAACTGCACTCTTTCAAAATGAGATTGTCCCAAGTAATTCAGAAGAGGGGAAGGGATTTTTGCTGTCAAAATTTTATGAAAAACAAAAGGAAAGAACTAGTGTGTAGAACTAGGAACAGTCTCATGAAGTCACGAGAGTGAGTGGAGATAATACATCAGGGGTCGATTGCAATGAATGTAAACTTAGACTGTGGAATTTCCAGTCTCAAGGGGAAAAGCATTTCCCAAAGTTCTCCAGGTAACATGAGTGCTCTGTGAGACATTCGTAGGTGTGCTGTAGAAAAAGTGTTGCTGGTAAAAATAAATTTGCACAGGGATCCACTCCCCTAGAAACTCACAGTGCACTTCCGTGCAGTAAGGGCTCAGGGTCTGCCGGTACCGAGCCTGTTCAACCCAGCGTGTCCCAGTCTGTGTGACGCCAGGGCCTTGTGCCCTCTTGGGGCACCTACAACCTCTCATTAGGCTCACAGAAAACGTTTTCGGAAAAACTATGTTAGGTAGTTCTTTAAGGGGACAAAGCAATAACTACCAGATGGCACAGAGGCAGCATTTGCATGCATTTTGTACAATCAAAAATTGCATTTAATGGATGTGTATTTCCTCTCCTGGAGACAATAAGCACAGAAAACTATAAATATAGGTGGTCAGAGCTCTTTCCTTTGGAAAGATCAGCCTTCAGTGATTCTGGGTTTTTCACTGAAAGTAGCAAAATTAACACTAAGATTATTAACGGGGGTAGATAACTAAGATTTTAATTCAGATCTGGAAGAAAATATCACACAGTTGAATGCAGATTTTTATCCACAAAGATTTCTAGGGTTTAGAAATGATAGGACCTACCGCTGAGGTTTATAAGACTTAATTTTGAGGTAAATCTGTTTTTTAAAACACTCTTTTTAGGAACTTGAGACTTGGCATCTGGCATTTGAGTTTAATACAAACTAATGATTGCATTTGAAAGAGATTTTTGACTTTATTTCTGAACATCTGAAGCTCTGAAATGCCTTGATGGAAGATGTTAAACTATTTGCCTATTGTACAAAGAAATGTTTGATTGTTGTAAAAGATTTACTATAAAGTCCCAGAAAATAACACGGTGTAATGTTGTGAATGAAACTTATTTGGAAACGTTGATTGATTTTTATGCCTGTTAATATATTGTAAGAAGCACCGAAGTGTAGTTTTGTTTTAATAAACCAAAAAGTGAATATATCCTTGATGTCCTGCATTTGTAGTTAAAAGTTCCTTCATAATTCACTGTACAAACAGTTCTTATTTGATTTCACATAGGACTTTATTAAAGTGCTTACAAGGAAAGATCTTACATAAATTTATGAGCCTGCAGTGTATGATTGTATTATTGACACAGAACACTTCAGATTTGATGAAGCATTTGGAGATGTAGGCACCTACATCTTAGCTCCTCCCCTCCTTAGTAAATGTTCATATCCCAGGGATGTTCTGTGGGTTTCTGTAAATATTCTCCTAAATGTGGTGCTTCTGTCATATTTTAATACGTTTAAGTTTATAAAAGTATCAACTGTAAGTGTCGGGTTTTTCCCACTAGTTCGTAATAGTTGCTAAAAATAGTTTACTTTCTTGACAAGTATTTTGCTAGAGCACGTTTTCTGTGGATGCTTTGAAAGTGCTCCAATGCAGCCCTCTCTCAAGTGTGTGCTCTCTGGAAAGGGTGTTAAACAGGTGCCTGGTGATGCCACCTGTGCCTCTTGGGTGCACGATGGCCCATGACAGGCTCTGAACCTGATCAACAGCCGAGATGGTCCCATCTGTTCTGTGCTTTCTACTTGAGCCCATCTAGTCTCCTCTGGCGTGTTGTTGCCATGACTATGCACTCACCCTTTGGTGCATTCCTTCTTTCCTTTGCACTAGCAACTTTCTTGTTGCTGCCAAACATTGCCTTCCCTTTACTATAGCAAAATTCTTTTTATAGCCACTCACTCTCTTTAAGTGAATATTAATTTTGAAATCTAATCTTTTAATGTTTAGTCCTATATTCATTAATGTTAGTCCTATTTATTTCCTTTTTAAACACCTTACAGTCCGGTGCACACATAGCTAGTAACACTCTAATATACAAATACAAAGGCATTTTCTTAATTGTTGTCCACAGCATCTGTGATGTCCACACTGCGGCCTGGCCTCACTGAGATGTTGCTTTTGCTCCTTTCGTTCTCATGGCCCTCTTGTCTCCTGTCTTCATGGTCCCACTTTTCTCCAGCTCGTCCTTGCCTCCCATCCCCTGCTAGATGGTCCTGGTGGTGTAACTGGATCCTCTGATTTTTTTCTTTTTTAAAGTTAATTTTGTCTGAATTTTTTTTTTTTAATGAAAGCACCCAATATTTTACATGTTGGTAGAACAAATTGTGGATCAAGTAAACTGCCTCTTTGGGCCATTAACATCTTGCCAGCTGCCAGGTCACGTCTTTTGGCCTAGGAAAAAGACCAGTCAAAGATACCCCTTTCAGGAGCCAGAAGGCAATCCGTTGTTGGGAGGTTGACCTTATCGGAGCTGATCAGGGATCGAGCCTCGAAGGATGCCTTTGGTGAGGACCATGGGTGATGTGTAACAGGCAGTGAGCTTCTGAGTCAAGCCTTGATGTCGGGCTCCTTGCAAGGCCTGTATGAAGGAAAGCCTCTTTCTTTGGTCTCTCCTTGCCCTCTGTGTACAGGGGCCAGTTTGCAAAACAACAAAATGATTTTATTACTGTATGTGCCAAGCATCATGCTGATCACTTGATGATTGTCCTAGACTCCAAGAGGAAACTGAATGTAAGTGATTGCTCAAGGTCGTGTTGCTGGCGGGCTGTGAGGCTGGTTTTCAAACTTGATCTTCAACATTGCATTTTACAAGTGCTCAGTGGGAGCGCTCAGCCTCCCTGGTGGGTCCAAGTATGGAAGAGAGAACAAATAACACTGAAACAATCTGGAGGTGATGTTTATTTGGGAGGGGTTTTGAGCACAAGGCAGGCTCTGAAGCCTTCCACTGTGTTCACTGGGTTGGAAGAGTCTCTGTCTGTTGTGCAGAGGGAGGAAGTTGCATGCTCTGCACGCTGCAGTCCTGGCCCCTCCATCTGGGATCAGGAGATACCCCTTCCCTCCAAGGCACTGCAGAAATCACTTCTAAATCTGCAGTCCTGGGACAGGAATGGAATTAACGGGGCCACAGCTTTCTAATCCTTTAAGGCTCCAAACTGCAAGTCATTTTTTACATGAAGTTTGTTTCCATCTCTGGATTGGGAATTGTTTCACAACCTCTGTTTTGTTGGAGACCTCCAGCCTCATTAACTTTTCCCCATAGAAGTTCCCTCCCGAGAGTCGATGGAAATAACAACACACAACATGAGAGCTGTGAGTTTCTGTTTTTTTTGGGGACATACTGGGGACTGTAGCCTTGGAGACAGCCTCGCAGATATCTCTGAGTAACCGCTCCAAAGAGGTAGAGAGAGAGGTCAGCATATATGTGATTGCTGGAGAAAGCGTATGTACAATCAAGCATACATCTCGGAAGGTTGCTGCTAGACACGAAACACAGATGTCTCATTTAATGATTGTAGTGCTTGTCTGAGTATGAGAAGATGCAAGAAACTGGGTTCATAAAATTTTCTCCTGCAAATATCTATCTGAAGGTCTGTTCTGCCAGTTTTTCTCAGAACACAAAGTGCCTCATTCCTGATCTCCACCCCGCACTCCTTTCAGTTAAAGGTCAGTGACTGCAGTGGCTAATGACTCAGTCCTTGTAGAGTCGGATGGCAGTGACATTCATTGGCACAGAGCAGGCAAATTATTTTGGAAAGTACATCTGAAGTGGGTGGTGGAACACAGCCATTGCCTTTGATCAGGATGAAACTTAATTTTCATTGGCAACAACCTGCATTTAGGTCATTCTTGATGAAAATTCATCATGCTTCTCTAATCTATTGAACCCAGGGGGTCAGCATAAATGGTGTGTCTATGGGTCCGGTTTTAAGTCAGCTTTACTAACAATAAAATCTTGTCAGTGCCCAGAAAATCATCCTATATAAATAAAGGTGAAATGTAGAGATTGAAAGAGTAATTGTCAGAAAGTGCTTATGGGTCTCATGACACTGTGAGGGACCAGGAAGTGGCAGACATTGAATATGACGGTTACTGCAGCAAATTCAACCACACGAGCCCAAGAAGACAGACGCCAAGAACCAGATGAATTCCCGAAAAGCTGTAAGGAAATCAGTTTTTAAAATTACAGGGTAATTTTATGGAGCAAATGCTTTACTACTTAAAGTGACCCCCTGGCAAGGTTTTTAGTTATACGAAATTCATCAAGTCTGCAAATTACAGTTAGTAACTGGTTATATGACTCTGGACAAACTCTTGATTTCTCTCATTTGTAGATTAGGGCAAAGAATAATGACCCCACATCTATTATATCTAACATGGGAGTGTTGGGAAAGCCACCGGAGCCAGTGGGTGGTGCTTTGAAAATGTAATTTAGTCTCTAAGTGTAAAGACTGGCTTCTCTCATGATGTTGGGTTTTCTTGAGGCAGAGTTCTTGCAGTAGATTTTGTAGGACCCTATTCGTATCCCTGTGGCCACCTGGGGGTCACCCAGGGACGTTCCTGCACCCTTGTCTGCCTGGATCTCCCTGCTGAGGGTGTTCTCTGAGTCAGGAGTATGTGGGGCCCACAGAGCACGCAGGAAGTTCCTGGGGAGTCAATACCAGCAAAGGGGAGAAACTAGAGATACGAAGAAGCCCCTCACTGGAACAATTTGGAGGGTTCCCAGTGGGATTAAGCTCTAGTTGGCCATCCTTCTCCCTCTTCCTGTCCCTTACCGGTGCTTCCTGACATCAGCTCACACATAAAGGACCTGCAGCCGAATCCTGTCTCAGGAGCTGCTTTTAGGGAAGCCTGAACTGACACAGTCCTTGTGACTATTCACTGATTAGATGCTCAGCACAGTGATGTCGAGTTAGTGTTTCCAAAGTCTTACCAGCACATGGTCGCAGAATAAGTGGGGAGAGAGAGAACCTGGCGTATCTAGTTCCCAGCTTGAGATCTGTGTTTGAAGATGGTGGTGAGGAATGGATCTGTAAACACTGCCCCGCCTCCTTTGGTTGCCAGTGAGAAAGATCAATGTGGTGGTTAGAGAGATTAGAATTCAAGGTGGTAAATGTTCAGGGAGTGTTACTGTTATCAGTAGCCAATATTGACAGAGTCTAGAGGTAGGCAGGGGAGAGGATACCAAGCGTAAAGCATGGTGTTCACCTAGAAGCAGCGCACAGTCTCCTAGGGGACCCACAACGTTACCCAAGAAAGGTTACCTAATCATACTGTAGTTGGTCAAGGCAAATGCAGAGCCTGCTGTGGGCGATCCGGGTGGTGTCACTGAGGCGCCCCATGGCAGTCAGACTTTAACTGGGCCTGGAAGGAAGGGCAAGAACCGGAGAGTGGGAACAGGAATCCTTTCAAAATCTCACCTGAGAACTAAATTGGAGTAAACTTAACATTAAGGCTCATGTACACGACCTGAGAACATGGGTGACAAGCGGGCATACTTCAGCCTGCAGACTTGCCTAGTTTGGTCATTTAAAAATGTTAAACAGAGTCAACGTTTAAGATATCGGATTTTTCTAAAATCTAAAATAGTGAAATTCTAGCTTTTGTTAAAACGATTGTAAAGCCTGGCAGCACTGGGCCCGCACTGCACGTGGAACAATGGGCTGGTAATGAACACAGGTCATTTACACCGGGCATGCGCCCTTGCGTTTGTTATGGTTCCCGAGGCGGGAGGGTCCGCGGGCACTGAGGTCAGGGGTCATTGAAGTATTGGGCATGCGCACTTTTGTTTTCGTTTTCCAAACCGAAGAGCGATGTGTCTAAATGCACGTCTTCATTTAAAATGGAGAAAAGAAAGCCATTTGAGTGTGCAGATGGGGAGAATAAAGTAATACGTATCGAGGAGGAACTAACTATAATCTGCAGTCGCTGAGCAAGCAGCTTTACAGGCACGCCCAGACCGTCCCCACTGTACAGACCGGGAAGCAGAGGCGCGAAAATCTTGGGAAGCCGCTCAAGGTTCTTGAGGGCAGCATGGCCAGCCTGCTGTTCTTTCTGTGGAACTCTGGAGTTTCCTTGACCTGGGCTTCTTGCCGAGTGTTTGGATTTCATGATCTGCGTGTTTGGTAAGTCCCCACTGTCACCACATTTGGCGGTGGGATAGGGATGAGGGTCGTGGAGGGAAAGGGAGGGTGATGCCCTAGGATGTGGGGCCTTATGGTTTCCACCTCTAGTTTACGGCCTGGCTCCCAGCACCCAAACGTCTGCCTCAGGCGTTAAACCCGCCCAATCCAGGACAAAGGGGCCGCGGCTGGTTCAGGAGGGGAAGAGAGGACTGGCGTGGAGCGTGAGGGGTGGGCCAACCCCTGGTCTGGGACCGTTGGGGGATGAAAAGAAGACCATGGCCATGAAGTCAGGGGCGAGTCCATTTTCAAGGCTTTCTTCGGGTACAGAACCCAGACCCGCCAACAGACTAGAGTTTTGGTTGCCCGCGCAGGAGTCTGGGTGCTTTCGAGTTATCTTTGTGACCTGCCTGCGGCCGAAGCGTCTCTAGCTTTGTGATTCAGTGCCCAGAATCCAGCTCAGGCTCCCCGGGTTCGAATCCCAGTTCCACGCTCACCAGCCCAGCGCCACCTGGCACCTGTTTCTTTGATTGGCTTTCTCCACCTGATAGCCAAGGAAGTAACAAATGTTCACGAAGCATTTAACGCTAACCGTGGCAGACAGAAATGCTTTATAAGTGTTAGCTCTGTTCAAGTTCACTTTCCCCAGGACCCTCTGCTTTTTCTGCCTCCACCTGCCCTCTCGCTCCCTCAGCCAGCGATTCCCAGAATATTCTGACAGGTGCTGTGAAAGCCACCGCGTGAACAGGGGCAACCGTGGTCCTGACCCCAGGACTTTACGCTTCCCCAGCCTCCTCAGCCTCCCTGAGGTCGTCCAGTTTCTGGGGAGACTTTTGCTAGAATCTGGCCCCACCCGCACCGGGCTGCAGGGTGTGGCCACGCCGCGCATCCCAGCGCTGTCCACGAGGTGGCGCTGGAACTTCATCTTGGGCTCCCAGGCCCAGGGCTGAAAGCAGGATGCCGCCGCCCAGACCCTGGGACTAGAGTGTGTGCTTCCTGGGGGGCTTTGGGTGCTCCTTAACAGCGGGGCTTCCCACTGCCTACCACAAAGGAGACTTCAGGATGGATCCTCCAAGTGGAGGAAAGGGAAGGGAAGAGACAGAAACGGGGAGGGGTGGGATATAAGGGGCAGCAGTGGGCGTGGTTCCTGCAGCCCCAAGGTTTCCTGTCTGTGGCCTTGTCTCTGCCCGGTGTTCTGTGCTACTCCAGGCTCTGGTCTCTTTTCACTCTCTCTGGTCCCCTGCCTACCCCTGCCTTGCGGTGCATTTTCAATACACCTTTCTGCCCCTGTTAATACCTCCGGAGCCCTCCAGACCAATTCTTGCTTTGCCCTCCCTCTTCACTGCAGGCAAACCCAACAACTCGCCGCTTCCTTTCCCTGCTCCACGCCTTTGCTTCTGATTTCTTTGTCACCACCTCTGCATGTTTAAATCTTAGTTTTTCTCCTTGGGTCACCTGGAAGTGATTGTTCTGTCCCATCACAAAGGCATGGGGCCCGGTGTCAGGCTGAACACCAACTCCGGTGTCTGGGGCTGGGGTGCGGGTTACTGCCTTCCCGAGTCCTGTGCGGGAGGGGTTCTGAAGGCCATAAGCAGTCTGAGAAGCAGAGTGACGGACTGAGCCCTCCGCCCTGGTGTGGGTGCACGGGGTGGGTGGCCTGGACTATGGACCTGACTCACAGCTCCCTGAGGGCAGGAACTGCGTTTGATTAGCTGTAACCCTGGAGAGCGTTTCCTGGAGTGGCCTCCTTTTGGCAAAACAAGCATCAAGATTTGATAGTCTTGGAGATGCGGGTGCCAAGGGGACTGAAGCAGGGCCCCTTTGCTGCCTGTCACCCACCGGATGGGGAGCATTGAGGATGCTGGCCGTGACTGCAGAGTGACGGGGCCAGGTTGGGCCATTGCTTTTCTCCTTTGCTCTGTGCCTGGGGTTCCAAGCCCATTCGGCCCTCATTGCTCTTACTTAAGCAGTGAGCTCCAGTCCCTCTTCCTCCCCTGTTGTGGTCCACGTGCATGCTTCTCCACCCCTGGAGAGTGGGGTGCTGGTGGTTTCAGGAGTCCTATAGCCCGGCTTGCCTTTTAGAAGGGGAGAATGGGTACCTCCCATGCTTCCCGGAAGTGCCTCCGGGATGCCTGAATCATATGAGAACTTCACTGCTAGCAAAGACTTTGCTGGCTCTAAACTGACTTCCTCCTGACAGGGCTACCATGTTAAGTCTTACTTTCAGTGTAAGTTTGAGCCTTAGCAAAACTGACATCCACAGAGCAAGCTGGGGAAGGTGGTAGGGAGAATTCGAACTGTGTCTGGGACCTGTGGGAAGATGAGGAGACTGAGGAGAAGCTGGGGGAGTGATACAGGGGCTGAAAGGCTGGTCTCCGGCACTTCACAGTTTTGCCCTGGGCGGGTGCCCCTCTGGGAAGGTTAGCCTTCCTCCCTGCCCCAGGGATGAAGGTCCAAGTGGAGCCTGGCCCTTCCAGCCACTAGAGGGCGCAAGCACACTGCAGTGTGGCTTCAAAGGCAGCTGATAGTGGGAGAGGTTTGGGGTGTCTCAGGGCCCTGAGAAATGCCATAGTGCCTGGAACTGCAGCCTCCCATCCTCTGCGCCCCCTCCTCCCCTATGCTGTTCAGACATGCCTGCTGTTTCCTTGGGCATCTCGCAGACCAGCTCTGGCCCCCTGATGCTAACATGAGCCCCGGAGAGTGGGGACCCCTGGCTAGGGCTGGGGGGCTCTGAGCTGCTGTGATGAACGTCAGAGGGGCTCCCTGAGCTGGCCCCAGTGTGTGTGCTCGGGTCTGCCTGCCCAGGAGCCTGCGAGTGCCCTCGGCCTCCTCCCTGCAGGGTGAGTTTCCTGGGAAAGAGAATCTGTCTTTGGCATATGTGTCCCTGTTCCTTCATCCTTCAGGGCCCAGCTGGATCCTGCACTCAGTAGGAGCCCCTCAGTCCCCTGGACCTGGGTGCCCACGGGGTGTCGGCTCCCTGGATGGGGTGGTGGCCGCCCCTGGGGAAACAGTGAGTGGGTGAGGAGGTGATGGCCCTGCAGGATTGGGCTCAGAGGCAGCTGAAGGGTTGGGGGTACCGAGGGACGAGGAGGAGGAGGAAGGGTCTCCATCCAGAGGAGGTTTGGCCCAGGGGCCACCCTGGCCTGCCACTGTTTGAGAACCAGGAAACCGACTCATGAAGCTAGCTCTGCTCTGGGCTTCCGGAGTCTTCTAAGCTCCAGGCTGCTCTGGGCCAGGGAACCAAGGGGGAATGTTTTCCTGATTCCACCCTGGCCTTCAGCCATGGGGCCAAGCTCTCCAGAGGAGCTGGGGAGACTGACCGTCCTGGGCTCCTGGGGCCTGCGTGCTCCACGGGGTCCCCAGAGGCCCCGACAGCTGCAGGCGCAGGTGTCACGTCTGCAGGGGTTTTGGTGGTTGATGTGAGTCTCGCTGCCAGCAACTCGGAACATTTCTGGCCTGGGCAGGGGGCTGCATCGAGTTCTTGTGTGGGTTTCCTGCCTTAATAATGTGGGCTGTGGGCACATTGGCCGGGCTGCACATCCTTCTCCCAGGGGGTAGCAGTTAGTTGTGTGATGGGCTTGTGTGAAATGTTAATTTTAAAAATCGCTGGTTGATGGTTTCCATCATGACGAGGGTCTTGGTGTTGGCATTTGTCCAGAGCCTGGGGATTTGTGCGACGTCGGTGTGGAACACGAGGGGATCCAAGGAGTGGGGTGGGGGTGGAGGGTTAGACATGGTGATGCCTCTGAAGGCGAGGGTGATAGAGGGGTCATGTTATAAATGCAGTTTGCAGGAGGAAACCAGACATGGTGGACAATGGCCAGATTTCCACCCAGTCTGTACTGCAGTGTAACTATAAGTGTGACTTTATTAGAGGAGGAGAGGCTCAGAGAGGTTGAGATTCTTGCCCAGGGCCACACAGCACAGCAGAGACAGAGCAAGGCTCAGAAGGTAGATTTATGCATCATGATCTTCAGGGTTCTTTCTGCAAAATGGATCCCTGAAAAGTTGGCAGCTCAGAGTTCAGTCCGTCAGATCATGTTTACAGAGTGCTTACTGCGTGCTAGGTGCCGAGGACAGCTCGGAGGGTAACGGGGGTGCAGGCAAGTGAACAGCCCATTACGACATAAGGGTGGTGGTGAGCCCAGGCGGGGTGGCAGGGTGACTCAGAGGAGGGACCCACCTCAGCTGAGTGGGGTATCAAGCAAGTCGTCTTGGAGGACATGAAAAGTAGTTGAAAAATAAATCCAGTAATTTGATGCCCTGTTGAGAATGTTGTCAAAGACACAGAGAACAGGCACTAACAAACAAACGAATAACAGGAATACCTGGCGGTGCTGGAGCTCTTATTAGACACTAGCCCCTGCAAGGCGGGAGTCCTTACCCAGAGGAGACTGGGGCTCCGGGAGAGCTGGGAGCTGGGCGTCTGCTGGCCAGAGGTCTTTAAAAAAAAATCCATGTTCATCCTGGGAAACACACGCCCAAGTGGAGAGAATATGTAACGAGCTCCAGGCTCCCATCACTTACCTTCAACAGTTACCAGCTCAGGACTGGTTCCATTTCATCTGTATCCTCTCCGGTCCCCAACGTCTGCATTATTTCAGAGCAGATCCCTGACGTCCTATCACTTCATCCGGAAGTACTTTGGCCAGCAGCTCAAAAGGATAATAGCTCTTTAAAAAAAATATAATCATAAGGCCATTATCACACCTAAAAACATCAGCAGTCGCTCTGGTCGGTGTTCAGCGGCCTCAAATTTTGGTGTAATGGTTGATCAGGATCCAAGTAAGAGCCACACGTGGCAAGTCAGGTCTTTTCAGTTTCTTCTGAGCTGTAGGTTTCCTCTGCCTCTCAGTTTCCCCTCGCAGCGCACTTAAGCAATGGGGTCAGTTATTCCGTGGTTTCCCACACCTGGCTGTTGGCATCTTTGGGGTCCTGTCCCACATGTTCCTCTGTCCCCTGTATTTCCCGGAATCTGGAACTTGGATCTGGAGTCTTGGTCTGATTTAGGTTTAATTTTTGTAGCGCCAGCATTCTCAAAGCACAAAATCAAAAGGCAGCTGGAGCAGTGTGCATGTGTGTAAGTCTGTGCCCGTGTGTGCATGCCTGTGTGTGCGCACACGTGTGCATGTTCCTGTGTGCATGTGCCCCTCCCTTTGGCCACCTCCCAGAAGCCACTGCTCTCCTGTTGCCACAGGCTCCTTTCAAGGTTACAAAACTGCTTCAAGGCTACATGTCAAGGAGCAGATACAAAGTGTCTCCTTTCTCAAAGCCAGTCCGCTGGGCTGCTGCCTCAGAGAAGTCGTCTGCAGTGGAGAGCAACTTTATTTTGATGCCTGCTTACCAGTTTCCTCCTGCCGCCTCCTTCTGTTGCCCGTATTTTGACTTAGGGTCTTTCCTGTCAGGGACCTTAAACTGTCTGAAGACCCAGCCTTTCCCTCCCATTCGCTCCCCGCATTTAGCACCAGCTCTCTGCCAGAGCTGAGAAGTTAGATGTGAGCTTCTTCCACTACGGAGGTCCCGTGGGCTGAGGGGCAGACTGACATGGAAACTGCAGTGACAACAATCACCTGAACCCCTGGCCAGAAGTCCCAGGCATGCCCTGGAAACAGAGGAGAGGGGCTGGGGAGGACCAGGAAGCACAGTCTGCTCCCTGCCTCTCCTGCTGGATGGAAATCACCATCCCAGCCAAAGACTGAGCCTGGAGGTGTCAGCTGCAAAGTGAAGAAAGGTCTTGTGCTCAGTGTTTCAGATGCCTGTCCCGGCAACAGAAATGCTGGCTCTGGGAGCCATCCGTCGACATATGGGTATTTCCTGAGCACCCACCTCATCTGTGTGTGTGGCGGGGAAGAAAGGGGCATCTCGTACCCTCAACGTGTGTGGCCCGATGGTCAGCTGATGCCCAACTGTCCAAAGAACGGGGAGGCGTTCTTGACCCCACGTGTTTGCCCCTTACATTCAATCCATGGCGAACTGTGTCAGCTCAACCTTCAAAACAGATTTTATTTTATCATTATTATTTTTTTGATGGAGGTACTGGGGATTGAACCCAGGATGCATCGTAGGCCCCTGCTCTACCACTGCCCCCTCAGGGCAGATTTTACGTCTGCCCCCTTCTCTCTGTCATTTCCCCATTGCTCCCCGCCAACCCTTACCTTCTTTCTTATTTACTCTCATCCAGTCCTTGCACTGCAGCCAGAGTCCTGTTTTTATAACATAAATCCCACCATGCTTGTTTTCTACCTAAAGTCCTGTGGTGGCTTAAATCGCGTTCCCCCAAACTCGTGTCTATCTGGAGCCTCAGAGCGTGACCTTACTTGGAAATAGATTCTTTGCAGGTGTTGGTAAAATAAGGTTATACTTGATTAAAGTGGGCTTTGGACCCAGTGACTGGTGTCCTAAGAAGAGAAGAGGACTTGGAGAGACACAGAGAGAAGAAAGCCATGTGAACGGAGGCGGGTTGGAAGGATGCACGTAAGCCAAGGGTACCAAGGGTTGCCAGCAGCCGGGAGGAGCTAAGAAGAGACACAGGAGGCTTCTTCCCTGGAGCCTCCAGAGGGAGCGTAGTCCTGCCAACATCTTGAATTCAGATTTCTCCCTTCTAGAACCAGGAATACATTTTTGTAGTTTTAGGCTATCCAGTTTGTGGTGCTTTGTTATGGCCGCTGTGGGAAACCGATAAAAACCCTTAATAAATGGCATCCAGAATTGTACCTAGAATAAGACCCACAACCATCGGCATGTCTGCCAGGCCCGGCCCGGCCTGGCCCCTTCTGTCCCGCCGCCCTGGCCTGTGCCCTCCCCCGCCTCCTGTCTCCCTGTCCTGATCATCCCGCAGGGTGGCTCCCAGAACAACCCTTCTTCCTCTGACCCTGCTCTGTTCAACCTGTGGTACCCGCTCCCCTAGCCCCGTCAGTCTCTCTTATATCATTCTGTTTTTAACTTCCTTCATCGCACTTTTTACAAGTCATGATTTTAAAGAGACTACGATGCTGTTCCCTTGCCAGATTGTGGGCTCCTGGTGGGACGTGTGTCTGTCTGGTGGGTCCCATCTCCCCAGCTCTTTATTCTGTGTGTCTGGCCCATTGTAGGTTCTCCATAAATATTTGCTGAGAAAATGAACCCAAAATGGACAGGTGGAAATATGTCACAGGGGCAGGCTGTACAGAGGGTCACGTCAGGGTCAGTGAGGGGTAGAGAGGAGGGAGGGCCTGTGAGTTAGGGAGGGGTCAGAAACGACCCGAGTGACCCCTCCACAGTCCCTGAGGAAGACTTTGATGGATGCCAGGGCTCTGGGTCTCACTGTGAACTCGGTGTTGGGAGGGTGCGAATGCTCTTCAGGATGTGCCAGCCTCTCTGCCAAATGGCCAGCCCTTGGCTCTGCTTGCTGGTGGGGAGGGCCCTGGGTTGGAGCACGGATGGCCTTTGAGCTCTCTGGGCTGTGATTTACGGGACCCGGGCAGAGGGCAGGTGATCATGATTCACATGAGCCTCCGACCATTTGGACGAAGCGACTGTGGTGAATTACATCACCCAACAGAGGAGATTTATGGCACAGGCAAGACACCAGGGCTTCGGGGAACATCTGCTCCAACTCCAAGTTTATGGATGGGTCCACCGAGGCCCCAAGAGGGCGCATGACTAGCCCAGTGTCAACCACGGGCATCCTCCCTTGGGCAGGGCGGGACTGGGGCCCAGGCCTCCCTGGGCTGGTCCTTCTCTGCACTGCCCTGAGGCCTTTCCTCTTAGCAAAACAGCCCAAACCAAGCAGAGAACCCCGTCTTATGCTCTCTGGAGGGTTGGCGTGTGAATCACTTGATCTGGCCCAGCTTTTCCTTAAAGTGAATAGAGGCAGCCGTTCTGTTTTATGCAAAAGTTAAATTTTTAAAAATTTCCTAGCTTTTCTGCCAACGTAGCCGATGCTGTCGGTCACTCCTGTCCTTCTGCAGCCTCCGCTCCTGTCTTGGCTGCTCGTTTGATTTTTTTGATGCCTGAGATGGCCAGGGGTGGAGGGGACAGAGTGGCGCGGTTGCAGAGGATGCCTGTGGTCTCATCTACCTGTCCTGATCTCTCCGTGTACTGCCCACCCCATCCAAGTGGAGCCTAAACACCTGGCTTTGTGCTGGGCACACAATTGATGCCTAATTAAAGCTGGCTGAGGTGATGAACAGCCTTGAGTCCTTGTAGTTAAGATGACATTTTTGGAAATGACTTACTCCACCCACTGCATCAGCATGGTCTCCCTCATCTGTAGAAATGTGACCATCTCAGAGCTAAGAGGGCGGTGCCGCCCATCCCCATCCACCTGCTCAGGTCAGAGACCTGGCCTGGCAGTCACCCTTGAGTCTTTCTTCCCCTCTACGTGCAGTCCACTCACCGGAGCTGTGGCTCTTTCTTCCTGCAGCGTCTCGAATGCCCCCTCACTCTCCATCACCCTGGCCCCACCATCATCTCGCTTTGAGAGAAGCCCTGTAACTGGTGCTTGCTGCCTCCCCTGTGTCCCAAACAGTCCCTGCTCCACGAAGCAGCTTTACAAGTCACTCAGATTTTGTCAGCTTTTGCTTAAAACCATCCAAGGCTTTCTGTGGCACTCGGAATAAAATCCCGATTTTACAGCCTGCAGGGAGGGCCTGCCTGCGAGGGACAGTGCCCTTCAGCTCTTCCCCACCCTCCACCCACTGTTTGCCAGGCCGCCCCTGCCCCGGGCTCCCTCTGCCCGAGGCTCTGTCCTCACTTCCTGTGGCTGCTTTTCCTCAGGACCCTGCAAGTCTCAGCTTAGATGTCACCTCCTTAGGGATGTCCCCTCTACCCCACCTCCTATGCGTGGTGCTCAGGGGTCACCCAACTACATGGGCCACATCTGACCGCAGCCTGGTTTTGTAAATAACATTTATGGGAACACAGCCCCGGCCAGTCCTTCACCTGTTGACTTTGGCTGCGTTGAGGATACAATGGCCGGGCCAAGCAGTTGCGACATAGACCATATGGCCCACAGAGCATGAAATATTTACCATCTGGCCCTTCTGAGAACAAGTTTGCCAACTCCTGTTCTAGCTCAGCCTTTGCTTTGCTTTCTTGATGTCATTTTTCACATGTAAGATTTGATGTATGTATTTTCATGTTTACTTTTTTTGGGGTCTATCTTTCCATAAAAATGCAAATTCTCAGAGCCTAGGGGCCTTATGGGACTCATTCACACCCGGATCCCCAGTCCGAGTATGAGAGCAGGCAGAGAGGAGGCAGTCAGTGGTTTGTTTACCAAAATAAAAATTATCATGACATTGTCCAGTACTTTCCTAGGACTAATCGAGTTATTAATTACCGGTTAGATGGGTATTTTTGGATTATCTTTAGCCCACTTGCCCGAAACACAGGTCCACACCCCCTGGGTGGGACAGACGAATGCTACCTGTGAGGTTCCATCACTTCTGGCTGACGGCAGTCACACCTGCGTAGGCTCTTCCATTTCGCTTCCAACCCTGTTGGTCTCCTGGATAATTGGAGGGAATAAACTGGCTGAATACCTTCAAAAATGGCTAAAACGATTCCCTTGCCAGGAGTGGACAGGATGGAGGAGAGACAGCAGGCTCGCTTCTGGAGGAAGGACTCCTAGGCGGGGCGTCACGTTCTGGTCTTGGTGCCGTGAACTTGTTTTGAGTGGCCTCCGTTTCTTTGGGAGGAGGTAGCTTATAAACAATAACTAACTGTGAGAACATGTTCTCTCTGGGCCTCAGTGTCTTCATCTGGAAAATGGTTTCCAAAGTGTACAGAATTACTGCTGAACCATTTTCTGGGGCTCTTGTTAAGGTCAGATTCTCCATGTGAGACCAAGTGTTTCTGACTCACAGCCGGAGCCACTGGACTGAAGGTGCCTGAAGTCTCACATCTCATCTTGGTGCTGATTTCTGGCTCAGGTTCTTCCACGAGCATGTGTTCTGTGTCTTGGGACAGCAGACCTCACATCTCTGAGTCTGTCTCCTAACTTGGGGCAGGGTCATATTTTGGAAGTATTAACTGTAGTTATTTCTTTTTTCTACTTGGCCCTTCCATTCACCAGTGAGTCTTGTGTTTCTCCATATTCCTCCCTGCGACAGCAGAAGGGAGAAGGGAAAGGAACTCTCCCCAGCTTTTGAGTTTCAGCAGCCTAGATCCTTTGGGGAACAGACAGGACGCAGATCAGAGAAAAAATGTCCTGGAGGAAAGAAGCCATATGAAAGAGAGACCTTCTCCATCCCTATCTCTGACCAGAAGAAGACTGTCAGGGCTGCAGGCAGGGAGGTGACCTGGGGGGAGTGCTGCAGGGAGAGGAATGGAGAGGGTGTCGACACAGAGGGAACCCCACCAGGGCCTTGGCCTCCTGCTTTGCAGGCTGAGCCCCAGAGAAGCGGCCAGACAGATGTGTTTGTGGGAACTGAGGGCAGAAGAGACTCGTGTCTGAGGCCACGGGACCTCAGAGAAGAAATGGTTCCCTGAGGAAGCCTTGATGAGCAGCGTCCCGGGGAGCCTCAGCATATCCTCAGCCTAAGATGAAAAAGGAGCAGTCGATGATTCTACGGGGGTCCTGGGGCCAAAAGTGGCCTCAGGGGTTGGAGTGGAGATGCATCTGCAGTGACCTGCATGGGCAGAGGATGCCCGTGTCCAGATGGCTTTCTTCTCGCTCCCCCACCAAGCCTCAGCGCGGCACTGGCCCCCCTGAGCCTCTGTGCAGCCTCAGGAGGAAGGAGGGTGGGCCTGAGTCGGCTGTTACTCCACCACCTTGATCAGGCCA
Organism: Camelus dromedarius; assembly: GCF_036321535.1. Taxonomy (NCBI): domain Eukaryota; kingdom Metazoa; phylum Chordata; class Mammalia; order Artiodactyla; family Camelidae; genus Camelus; species Camelus dromedarius. The sequence goes on along the minus strand of NC_087443.1, from coordinate 67,141,965 downwards.
CAGGGACTACTTTCCCCTGCTTGTGCACGTTTGAGGTTGGGCTTGAAAACAAGGACCAAACAGGATGAAAGGAGGTATGGAGTTTTGAAGTGCTGAGAAAGTAGGCTTGGAATCAAAACGCGGAGAGGTAGAAGGGGAGGGCGAGGGGAGAGAAGAGGGAGAGAGAGGGACACAGAGATTGAGGAGCCAATCCCCTCGCCGCGGGCAGCCCAGCTGGTGGGTACCAGCTGGGAAAAGGATGATCTGCACATCAGGTCCTGTTAACAAGGCTGATGGCAGCCGTCAGAAACCACATGCAGCTGGCTTTGTGGAAAATCTGGCGCAGGAGTATGGGGGTTCCAGTAATCCATCTCAGGAACCGCTGAGCCATGAACTTGTTAAACGGTGCCTGCTGAAGACTTGCTCAGCTCCCGCTCAGCTGCAGATGGAGGCGGGATCTCTGCCCCTGGAAAGCCAGATGGCGCAAGCGGTGGTGGTGGTCCCAGGGTCCTGCTGCCGCCAACATGCCCTGTGGCAGATGCCAGGGTTGGCAGCTCCTGGGTCAGCCGAACTCATGCTGCTGGCCCTTCCCGAGCACTGGAGAGGCACATCTGTTCACCCTGTGGGTGCCGTTCCCTTCCTCCCTCTTCCTGTCCTCTGACCAGCATCTGCCCATCTGCTTTGACGGAGCCGGGTCCTGTTGCTCACCTCCACCTGCAAGGATCAGGCCGGTCCTGATGAGGAGCTGAAACTGTTGGAACCAGAAGGGCTGGACAGTGTGGACGGTGTAGCAGCGTGGATGCGAGGGCTCTGGGCTCAAATGGACTTGGATCTCAGTCCTGGCTCCACCCCTACCTGTGGACTATGGGCAAGTGACTCAGGCCACTTTAAGCCTCAGTTTCCTCCTCTGTCCAAGGCGGGCATCTACCTCATGAAATGGATATAGGGATTAAATTGAGTACTAATTTCCTGTTTGCTTCAGTCCAGGTGCCCAGCACCACCAGTGCAGCTTCAGAACCACAGCCAAGCACACACATGGAGGTCTCACATAACCCGGACAGAGTGACAGCCCCCGGTGCCCCGGCACAGGAGCCCAGCGCCCGGCGCCTGGTGGGACTGTATCTCTCCCAGGCCTCAGTGACCTCGTCTTTTCAGCCAGTTTCCCCTACTTGTCCCGGAACGTGCTCTCCCTTCCTTCTCCGCAGGGCAGGTCTCGTGAGAGTCCCAGCTGCACGTGACGGTGGAAGCTGACTCTTCCTAGGCAGAATTGTATTAGAGGTTTCCGTTTCCTGAAACCCTGCCCATCGGATACAGCCTGTTTCCAATTACTGTACCTACAAGTAATTAGATGAGAACAAACTGAAAAATCGCTTTCATGGGAGACACTGGCACTGGATTGGCTTTGAAGCTTTTAACCTCGTTATTAATAATAAACATTTTGGTGATGAACTTTTGACCATGCAATTGTCAAACATCCTTCCTCATAAGTGCTCCTCACTGGAGAGGCAGCGAGCATGGCGGAAAGGGACTTCGCGCCTGGGAACTCGGAAGCTTGGCATTCAGATCCTTGCTATGCTTGCAAACTCACTTCCTCTCTCTGTGCCTCAGTTTACTCATCTGTAAAATGAGAGGGTTAGACCCTGTGACCTCTGGGGTTCATTTTACTGCTTTATTCAACTTGAATGCTTGTAGGAAAAAAGTTAAAGCACTGAGATCTAGAATAATCAGCTCAGAGTGGCAGTAACCAACCAGTGCCCTTTGGGTTGTAGACTTGCTTCTCCAAGAACAGGCCCATAGTGAGAAATGGTGCTCAGGGACCCTTCGGAGGGAGAGGTTGAAAAATGACTTCCTGGGTTGACACCATCTTCATAAGAATTTTTTTTTTTTTAATCCAAGGGTAAGTTGAATTGGGTTTAGTCGTGTCTCTCTAAGTACTTCCTAACCTTGGCTTTTCATTAGAGACGTATGGGAAGTTTTCAAACTTTCTGTGCCCAGGCTACACCTTGGAACAATTACAACAGAATCTCTGGGAGTAAGTTGAGGCATCAATACTTTGTAAAAATTGCCCATGTGATTCCGATGTGTGGGTGAGGCAGAGTATCACTGTGTGACAACAGTGCGTTCCAGACATCCATGAATCACCGGGGGTTCTGCTAAAATGCAGATTCTAATTCAGTAGGCTGCCGCAGGACCTGGGGGGCTACAAGTCTAACAGGCTCCTGGGTGACACTGCTGTGGGTTCTGGGACCACACTTTGTGTTACAAGACCTGGAAGTCTCAGCCATCTGGCCCTGCTGTCAGGAACTACAGGTCCGTGAGAAACTCGGGCTGCAGACATCCATCTGGGAAACCTCTCTGCTGCCCTACTCAGTAGGACGAGACTGGAAAGTGCGGGGGCCCCGGTCAGGTGAATCATTTGACCCCTCTTCAGATGGATAGTCTTTAAATATTTGTTCAATATATTTTTTTAGTGGGGGTGTCATTGGTGTTGGCAAGGATTTTTAAAAATTAACTTGAATGTTGTGTCTGCCTCAAGGAGCGTGAGTGTTCTCCACTCTTAGAGCTGAACAGCATCTGAAGCTCCCGCTGATGCTTTACGAATTGCCCACTGTGCACCTCACCACACAGCCCTGCTGCTATTCACGTGGGCTGACGCTATCCTGCCCCAGGGCAGCCTGGGGAGGGCCTTGGTCTTAGCTTGGAAAATTGAATGCTTCTGCTTAAGACTTTAACCTGAGCCAGGAAGTACCTCAGAGGTGCAAGAAGAGTTACAGTTGACCGAGGCAGCAGTAAGAATATCCAGATCTGGGGGTGGTGGTGACAACCGTGGGGACCCATGTCCAGCGCTGGTGGCCATTGTTCTTGGCCAGTTTCTGCTTATGGTTTGAACCAGGGCAGGGATTCTGACCATCCAGTCTGCCTTGGTTCCAGGCATCCCACTGATTTTGTGAACTACTCAATACCCCTCCAATAAATATATTTTTGGGCTTAAATAGGCTTCATTTCAATTGGTGAAATTAAGATTCCCAGCTGATATATGGGGCTGTTGCCAGATTAAATGGAATCATCCATGTAGAGAGCTTTGAGTTTCACCCAACACATAGGAAACAACCAAAGTTAGTTATGGTGATGAAGAAGAAGAGGAAGGTATGGGGGAGGGGAGGAGGAGGAGAAAACAAGGGGGATGCTGAGAGAGACAATACTGAGGGGACCTGCTTCCAAGAAAGAGGTCAAGAAGACCTGCCTGAGTGTTACCAAGTCCAAGCTCGTACTCCTAGCCACACAGCAGGCCAGTGTATCAGAAGACAAGGTGTTGGGGCAAGGAATAACGACTCTATTTGGAAAGCCAGCAGACCGAGATGATGATGGACTAATGCCCTAGAGAACCATCTTGCCTGAGCTAGAATTCAGGCTTTCTTTACACTGAAAGGGGAGGGAGTAGAGTCAGACATTTCCTGGTTCCCATCAGCCTCTGGAGGGGATGTGTTGATTTCGTCCTTCCTGCAGTCACTCACAGGTGGGTCTGGTCAGGATGAGTCCTGTGAGCTCAACAAAGGTATTTCAGCTTAACACTCATTACCAGGGAGGGAGGGTTCCCAGAGATGGGCCATTATGTATAATTTAAGCTTATAGGCCACGTTCCTTTAGTGATTAATTTATAGCAAAAGCAATAGAATATAAAGGTTAAAGTCAAAGAAACAAATACAATAGGGAGTCAGATTTATTTTCCTGTTACATAAGGACATGCCATAAAAGTTCAGGCTTGGAAAATGAAAAGGAGCCAACCATGTGAAGCATGTTAAACAGAGGCCACAGCCTGTGCACCAGCCCTGAGGAGGTAATGAGTCTTGCATATTCCAGAAATTGTTGGAAGGTCAGTGAGGTGGGGCTGTGGTGACTGAGGGGGCCACGCATGAATTGCTGTGTGGAGTAATGGGTTTTCTGAGTCATAACAAGGAATTAGCACTTAGCATTTAATCCTAAGAGCATTGGCAAAGCATCACCAATCTCTGGCCCTCTTCCCAGCCATGGTTTCTCTCTGGTTGATGTCTAAACCTGGCCTGCCCCAGCACATCAAACATTTGAGGCAGAGCCTTGGGAGATGGGAAGGGAAGCCCTTCTGCAAAAGCAGGACATGTGTGAAGTTGGTCTTGGAGTGGAGCATCCACCTCTTTGGATGAGTTGCCCTTCCTGCTGGCTTGAATACTCATGACATTCATCTGCCTGGCTGTGGAAGTCTTTCTTTGGAAGACAACTCTATTGGTCACTATAGGATAAGCTATGCCTTGATAATAGATACTTTCCAAATCTCAATGGCTTAACACAGCAGATATGTGTCGAGCAACTCTGCAGGGCAACTGCCTTCTGCTGCTTTGATCTTGTGGCACCATCTTGTCTTCATGCAGCTTCTTGGGGCAAGAGATGAGAGCAATGGAGGGTCAAAGGCCAGCTCTTCAATGTTCGTCACAGCCCATTGGCCAAGACTGGTCACATAGCCTCACGGAAATGCAGGAGGGCTGGGAACATAGGGGAGTGCTTGGAATGTTTGATGAATGTGATCATTTCTGACACAACCTCTAATCTAATCTAGTTGAGTTTCTTACTTAAGAGACACTGGCATTAAAGGCCAACACTTTATATTTGTTGCTACCTCTTGATTAAACCTCACCATAACCATAGGAGGTTGAAAACTGATATTAGCGCCATTATAATATGAAGGAACACAGACTTGGAGAGTGTATTAGTGAGGACTTGCGGTTGCAAAGGTTAAGAATCCAGGTCCACTTGGTGTAAGGCAAACAGGGAGGAATCTATTCACGTACGTAGAAACTCTAAGGCTTCAGGCACAGCTGGATCTAGAGTCTTAGTGATGTTGCCGGGACTCTACTTTATTGCCTTGGTCCTACTTTCTGCTGTGTCGGTGGGCTTTGGGCTTTCTTGGCGTGGCAGCCCCAACAACTTCAGGTTTATGCCTTTTCAGTTTCAAATATAGTTGGAAAAAAAAAAGAGAGATTTCCTTCTCAGAGGTCCCAACTCCAGATCCCGGGATTGAATCTCCTTGGTCTGACTTGGGTCATGGGTCATGGGCCATGGGTCATGCTGATTCGATCGAAGCGGCTGAGGGGATGGAATACGCTGACTGACCTCTTGGGATGTACCTCCAGAGCTAGGATGGGGTAGTTAGACGCGTTCCACCTGAAGGAAAATTATGGTGCTGTTACTTGGAGAAGAAGAAAGAGATAGTGCACAGGCGAACCAAGAAATCAAGAAAGCAGGCATCCGCTTCAGTGCATTTCAGTCGTGTGCATTCATGTTTGCAGCTGTGAAGTGGCAGTGAGACAGCTTGAACTAGCTTCCGTTTGACTCCAAAGCCCGTGTTTCTCCCAGGTGCTGCCCTAAGCACTGGGTGAACACTGCTGCCGTGTGACCTCCTGGGCACATGGTCCACTGGCGGAGCCACGGTTCCTCCGGTGACAGGGAAATTGGCCTCCATCAGCCTACACCACTTTGGTGGAGTGGTCCTGTGGAGGGAAACGTGCCTTCTTCCTCCCGAGGGGACCAGGTGTTCCCTTCCGCGGGGATGATTACAGTGTAATCCTAGTTCTGGCCTTGGTGGGCAAGGAAGGCTCCCCTTTGAAGGAATTTGGGACGGAGGATTCAGGAACCCTTGAGGCCCCGAGATTTATAGCAGGTCAATGTCTCCATACTGTGCCTGGCGTGGGAAGCTCTGGGACTCGCCTGAAGTCCAGCCTGGGGTCAGGAAGGCTGCTCCAGGAAGAGAGGGGGAAACACAGACAAAGGTCGTCCCTCTTACACACACACACCTGATCCTGCTAACATCGTAGCTGACTTTGCTTCCTGTGGCTTTTGTCCATTTTTATGGGCATGCACCTGCCTTCCTCATGGAGGCGGCATCTTTCCCCCTCTTCCCGGATTTAAAGTCCCTTGAGGGTAGGGACTGTGATTTCCATTTGCGGCAAGCCCTGTGGAGTGCTTTGGAGATGCCATTTCTGAAAGCAGATAGGCCTGAGGGAGGGGAAAAGTAGGCGTGCTGTCTGTGTGGCCTCTGTACCAAGGCTGCGTTTGTGCGTGTGTGCACGCGTGTGTGTATGTGTGTATGGTATGTATATATGTGTATTCATGTGTCTGTGTGTCTGTGTGTGTTCATGTGTATGTGTCTGTGTGTGTCTCTGTTATGTGTATGTGTGTGCATGTATTTGTGTGTGCATGTGTGTCTGTGTGTATATGGCTGTCTCTGTTGTGTATTTGTGCCTGTGTGTGTTTGTGTCTGTATGTGCAGAGCACCAGGTTTTTCCCTGGATAGTGGTCTTCCTGAATAAAAAGCGTGTGAAAGATACCTGCCTTTTTATGTGATAATCCAAGGCTGATAATACTCTTGGTTTTCCTTTTTTTAAAAGGAAGGATAGAAAAACACGGCTGGTGATACTTTCCAGGTTGTTCATAGCTGACGGGCTTGTCAGCTGGAGTCCTCTCAGGCCCGTGGACCATGCAGGAGCTACAGCTGCTCTGAGATGACAGAGGGAGGGGTCACGTGCTCACCATTTACTGGCTCGGAGCTCAGAGCCTGCAGTCTCTCCTCTCGCTGCCTCATCTTCTGTTACTGAAGGACGCACATTATTCTCACCTTTCTGACTACTGGGCCCCTCACTTTCCACCTCCTGCCATGTAGCTTTTCCTCCTCCACTTCCTTTTATTTGATTTTGATTAAGATGGAAAAAAATAGGGAAAAAACCAAACAGTGACCCACTCTGAAATTTGGCCAAGTGTGGATTTTTCTCTTAACGATGTCAGTTTCCTTCTTTGCAGAAAGAAGGAGTTAGACCGGTGATCTCACTGGTCACTTCCAGCTCTCAAGTCGATTACGGCCCCTGCCCTGACTCACCACCCCCAGCACATTCTGGAACCTGATGGGGAGATGTGTCAGTACCTAATGCAGCTTCCAGTGTTAATCCTCTGCAATCTTCTGAAATCAGCCAGGGAAACAGCAAGAGAGAAGGAAGATGTGGGTCTGGGGAGGTCCATGAAGGTCACTTTCCAAAGCATGGTACGTGGAAGGAGTCCCATTAAACCGTGGTCCTCTTGGGAATCAGCAGGGAGCCCCAGAGGATCTAGCAGGTGGGGATCTGGGGTTCAGCCCCAAAATGTGCATGTCTAAGCTGCACTGCAAGCTGATTCTGGTGCAGGGAGCCTGAGAGCCAACCTTCAGGAGACGCAGCCATAGCCAATTATGTAACCTTGGTACCACTGACATTTGGACTGATGACGCTTAGTTGTGGAGGACCGTCCTGTGCGTTGTAGGATGGTCAGCAGCATCCTTGGCCACTACCCACTAGATGGGCCAGTAGAAAGAAATCCCCACCTCCCAAATGGTACAATGAAAAATGTCTCCAGACGCTGTCAGTTGACCCCTGGGGGGGTAAAACTGACCATGATTGAGAACCACTGCCATAGACAGTGCTTCTCCTTGAGAGCTAAACCCACACATTTTGAGACAAGCAGACTTGGAGAACATTTGGACATTATGAGCTTCAGGACCCACCAGGCTTCATCACATTGGAAAGTCAGCATCCCGGCAGCGAGTGTCCCTCTAGCACCCTTGTTTTAGGCTGAGCGTTGTGCTGAGTGCTTTGCAAATATTATCATTTTTCATCTGCCCAGCAACCTTATGATGCTGCTTCTATTACTGTCTCTATTAAACAAGAAAAGTGTGTTAAATAGTATGTCCAAATGGTTGACCTGGGATTTAAACCCGGACAATCTGACTCCAGAGACCATTCGTTGTAAACCTCTGTGCTGTGTGTGTGTGTGCATGTCTCTCCCTGCTTCCTGAAAAATCTGCCTCAGTCTTGCCCAGTCACCAGGGAGATATGATTTTTGGGTGAAGTCACATCATAATAAAAATGAGGGGATACTTTTTGACACATCAGCCTGGGGAGCAGTGGAGGAATGAAGTCTCATCCAAGGTGTGTGACCTGGCACTTTCTTTTGTCCATGTCCCTGGCTGTTTGGAAAGCTTTGCAGTGTCAGAAGAGAGACCAGGGGGGAGGGGGAGGTGACAGGCAAGAGGACATTGGGTGGGGTTCAGGACATCTGCGTACATCTGTCTTCCCCACTGGGAGGTTTTAGGTGAAGTTCTTTGTGGGTTTCTATAAACACCACCAGAAAACCCCACTGGGATGATAGGGGCGTTGGTTGGATGGTGCTGTGAGGATTCCCTTTGTGCCTGGCTCATTCCCAACAGATCAGCAAGTAGGGGACAGGTGAAGGCATCATTCAGAATGGTTATTGCATCTGCTAACGAGCATATTGCTGTAGCAGCTAAAAACCCCTTACTTTCTATGGGGACTGGAAATCGGAAAGCAAGGAGCCGTGGACCAGGAGGTGAGTGTGACTGCCGACCACTGGTGAGCTGTGATGCCTTTTGAGGTGCTGCCAAACTGTGACCAGTGTGTCAAGTTGATTGTCTTGGAGCTGAAGATGCCCTTGAGTAGAAAGTGTCAGAGCAGCAGGATGGTGAGGGAAGCAGGTCTTCGCTGTGGGTGGGTCAGCTCACAAACTGTTACAGAACAGAGGAGGCGGCGTCATGAAGGGCAAGCCCGTGGCGACGAGAGTTGGCACGTGTAGTGGAACATGAGTGATTCGCCTTGTCTGTACGTGAAGAGAGCGCAGTCCAGGCACAAACAGGTGTGTTCAAACAGCAGTCCTGATGCTGACGGGGGTCCACGTGGATGGGATAGTGATTGCTGAAAATAAATATTCTAAGTTGTGTGTTCATTGGGACCTTTGTTTGCAAGTGAAAGAAACCCAGTTTAAGTTGATTTAAGCGAAAACAAAAAAGAACAAAGCAGAAAGCAAACAAAAATGTGTATATGTGTGGAGGGGGAGGGTCATTAATTAACTCACTGGAAAATTCCAGAGGTAATTTATCTCAGACACAGGTGTATCCAGAAGCTCCAGTGATCTCCAGTAGTGCTTTGTTTATCTTTGTCTTTTAATATCACCATCTTCCATTGCCGGTCCCACGGGCAGTTTTTCCTGCATGATGGTCCTTCAAGTCCAGCCGAAAGAGGTTTCTCCTTGTCACTGGTCCCAGCTAAAGTCCCTGAGTGTAGTCTCCTTGGCCAGTCCTGTGTTCCGTGTTTTCCCCGAGGTTGGGATTTAGGTCAGGCCCACCTAGACAACATGGCCAGGAAGGATGAAACCTGGGCTCCAGATGGAGTCAAATGGGCAACTTGACCTCTTCTGCACCAGGCTGAACAGCAATCTACAGCCACAAGCTTGCTGATCATGTGGTGTTCACACCAACTCTTCCTGCCCCTCAGTCTACCTTTCTGGAACAAGCTTGGGCTGACAGTTTGATTTCATTGATAGTCACAGTGAAACTGGTGGTTTTTGATTAAAAAAAAAAAAAGTAAAATCTAGGGTTGGGTTTACTGATGAATACAACGTAAAGTCATAGAGATGAACATAAAATACAACTTTTTTTCTTTCTTTTCTTTTTAATTGAAATATAGTTGATTTACAATGTATTAGTTTCTGGTGTACAGCATAGTGATTCAGTTATACATATATATTCTTTTTCATTATGGGTTATTACAAGCTATTGAATATAGTTCCCTGTGCTGTACAGTAGGACCTTGTTGTTTATCTATTTTGTATATAGTCATTTGTATCTGCTAATGCCAAACTCCTAATTTATCCCTCCCCCTCCCTTTGCCCTTTGGTAACTGTAGATTTGTTTTCTATGTCTGTGGATCTGCTTCTGTTTTGTAAATAAGTTCATTTGTGTCATTTTAAAAAATAAACTCAACTGGCTTAAAAACTTAAACATGAGATAGGACACCATAAATTTTAGATCTCCTAGAAGAAAACATGGGCAAAACATTCTCTAATATAAATCTTAGCAGTCTTTTCCTAGGTCAGTCTGCCAAGGCAATAGAAATAAAAGCAAAAATAAACAAATGGGACCTAATTAAACTTATAAGCTTTTGCACAGCAAAACAAAAAGGCAACCTTTGGACTGGGAGAAAATATTTGCAAACAATGCAACTGACAAGGGCTTCTCTTTTTTTTTTAATGTGTAAGCTTCTTTCTTTTTCTTTTTCTTTTTTTTTTTTTTTAATGTGTAAGCTTCTTAAAGGGAGGCCAGGTCTTTGTGCCTCTTCTAAGTCTTCCAACACCCAACCCAGTGGCCCTCACAGTTTCTTGTAACACAGCTGATTCACACAGACCTCAGGAATAGAAGAGCCTTGCCATCCTGTGGTGAGACCACCGGATAAAGAGGGGAGGGGAGGTGGGCACCTGAACATTAGTTTATTTGATGGTGGCCGTGACCACAGCTGTGGTGACAGCTGGTTTGCTGTCCAAGAAGTTTCTGATTGAAAGGCTCAGTACACCCTCCCCACTCTGGGTTTTACAACCCTGGACTATCTTCTTGTGATCCGATCTTTGGTCCAAAGCCCCTTTAGGATCAAAACAAGGTCCTAAAGGGGCATGATGCAAGCCCCTCCCAAACTCCATCTGAGATCTTCCCTAGATGGGTCAGCAAGGCCACATGCTGCTCTGCCCCCAAATTCCCACTTGTCTGATTGGGTCTGACTTTTTCCTCATAAGATCATCCACAGGAGGGCACGACTGGAGCAGATGGGGTGCCTGCTCCGTGGATCCTCAGCTCGAGCCTCCCTGCGTGGTGGGGGCTCTGATGGGACTCTTGATTTCCTTCTCTCTAGAGGCCCAGGAACATGAACACTTTCTACCCACAACTTATCTTCACTGTGTTCTCCTGCGTCTTCCCTGAAATCACTGACGGCACTCTCTGCTTCCACTGATATTATAGAGATCTTCTAGATCCCAGGGCTTTATATGGTTGCTTAGGTTCTCAGAAGACAGTTTTTCATTTCAGTGAAGCAGGAAGAAGGTCTATATCATATTCCAGAACTTTCGGCTTCAGATAGCCAAGGACATCATTAGTCATTAAGAAAATGCAGATCAAGACCATGAGATCCCACTTCATACCCAGTAGGATGGCCATAATAAAAAGGATGGATGGTAATAAGTGTTGGTCAGGATGTGGAGAAAGCAGATCCCTCAAATACTTCTGGCGGGAATTTAAAATGGTGCAGTGATCTGGAAAACAGCCTTGCTGTTCCTCAAAATGTTGCGCATAGAGTCACCATGTGGCCAAACAATTCTACTACTAGGCAAACATGAAAGAGAAATGAAGACATGTCCATGCAAATACTTGTACATGAATGCTCACAGCAAATTTATTCATAATTGCCAAAAAGTGGAAATAATCCACATGTCCAGCTGTGAATGGATAAACAAAATACGGCCTCTCCAGACAATAAAATATTATTTGGAAATAAAAAGAATGAAAGATTGGACGTTAAAAACATCATGCTAAGTGAAAGACGCTAGTCACGAAAGACCACATATCATATGATTTCACTTCTATAAAATGTCCAAAATAGGTAAGTCTATAAGGACAAAAAGTAGGTCAGAGGTCCCCAGTGGCTGGGGGGATTGGCAAGTTGTTGCTTTTTGTAAGCGGTTTCTTTTTTGAGTGATGAAAATGTTCTGAAATTAGATAATGGTGATGGTTTTGCAGCTCAGTGAATATATCAAAGGTGACTGAATTGCACACTTTAAGTGGGTAGATTGTATGGTATGTAAATTATCTCTCACTGAAATGGATATATACAGGTGTATATGTATCTATTTCTCTATATAGAGAGATGACTGTAGAAATTAGCTAAAGAAAAGAATTCAGTGTTAAAGTTACTTCATAAATAATAGTTGGACAATGTTCTTCTGTTCCCTCTAAGCTCGTCACTTCCGATCAAGTTTTGGTCTGTAATTCTTTATGCTGAATTATGATGATTCTTGTTATTGAGCAGAAAGATTTAAAATCCTCTGTTTCGGGAGCAGGTATGTAAATTTTAGCTTTGATGGTTCCGTTCCCTGAGACTCTGCTATGGGAGGTGGATGGACAGTGCCTTCTGATTGTGAAGTATGGGGGAAGCATCTCACAGCTCAAAATGAGACTCTTAAAGAAAGTACAGTTTCTCTCTCACTTAAGAATCAAAATGTTATCCTTTATAAGAGTAATTCAGAGTGTTTTATTAGCCTCAGGTCTCACCTAGTGTGATGACTTACAGGAGCTCTTTCCTTCCCAGGCTCTGCTGTCGTTGGCTTTTGTGTCCCTGCCAGACCTAGAGGGGCCCTTCAGAGGCTGGTGCAGGGGGACCAGAGGAAGGATCTTTTCAGCAGAGTCAGAATCAATGTCCTTAGCTGACCAAGAGGACAATATTGGAGCCACACTTGGCTATAAACGACTTGATTTTAGGGACTGGGTCTCAGCCAGCTGGAGACCCATGAGACCCAGCATTGTGTCTGACTCATGGGAAGCATTTAATGTTACTCTCTTGAATGGTGAGTGTTAACTAGGACACAGTGAGTGACACGAATGGTCACAGACCCTGACAGATGTAAAGGGAGATGTTAATCAAATAATCACATGCAGATGCAATTATAAACTGCAAATTGCCTTAAGGGAAAAATATGGGGGGGCATGTGGAATTGTTGACGACAGAATGGCCACAAGAAACCCCCCATAAACGTTACCTCTGGAACACTTTAGGGCCCTGTAAGGGGATGTGTTTAGACAGAGGAGAGAAATTAGTTCACCTTGGCTGTCACCTAGGGCTTAGATGGTCAGGACTAGTTTATTGAAAGGAAAACAGCTTGTCCCAGCCTGCCTCCCTGTTGAAAGCCCGAAGGGCAAATGGAGAGGGCCTCCTTGGGTAGCTTCTTTAGGTGGAACATTGGTGTCCTGTGTCACCAGTTAGGACCTGAATATAACCAAGAAGCAGCTGGCCAGTGGGGAGGGGACTGTGCTGCCCCCATGTGGTGAGAACGGAGCCTGCTCCTTCTGTTGCCTCTGAGCTTCCAAGTGTTCTCGTTTATGCCACAGCGGGTACTGGCCCATTAGGGAACCCAGGGTGTCCTTTTTCCATTCCTTATGACCTTTATTGTTTTGATATGTGCAAGCTGTAAGGAGTTCTGACCCCATTTCCATCAGCCTACTGGATATGCCTCCTCTTAGAAGATCCATAGAAACCTGATATTTAAGATATCCTCAAATAATTTCATCACCTCCCTCCTCCAGCTCCCCAGCTGTGTCTCCTCCTAGTCTCTGAGCTAGTAAATGGCACCTCTCGGTCCCCTGGAAATCTGAGTGACTTGCATACCACCTCCCTTTCCCTCTCTTCCCAGGGCTAATCAGTCACATTCCTACTCGCCACAGCTGTATATATTTCATCAAATCTCTCCTGTCCCCAGTGATTTTTACCCCATGCTAACAAAGTTATTTCTTATCTGATCTTCTTGCCTTCCATCTGGTGTCCCTCTAATCCATCTTCCACTGTGTCAAGGGATCATTCTAAAATGCTAATATGACCACATCAATGTACCTGCTTAAAGCCCATTGTTGCTCCCACTGCTTGTGGCTCAAGTCCAAACTCCTTAGCGTGCATTTAAGGTTCTGCACTGCCTGTCCCTGTGGATGTCGCCACTTCTCCAGTCCTTGCTTTGAAGCTGCCCGGAGGGCTAAGATGCTTGCACCTCTGTCTTGCTCCTGCTGCCCTCTCCTGGTCTACCTTCCTGTGTACTCTCTCATCTTTTAGACTTGGCTCAAAAATCACCTCCGTGAAGCCTTTCCTGCTTTCTTCTCCCCATCCCCATCAGAGGTGAAACTCGCCACCGCCACTTTGCAGGATTATATTGTGGAGAAGTCAAGAGCAGAGGATTTGGAGGCAGAACATCCCTGTCCAGTTACCTCGTGCCATCATTTATTCTCTGTGTGATGCAGGGTGGGTTACTGAACCTGTCTCGGCCTCAGTCTCTCCCTCTTTAAAATGTGGAGATTATAGTGCCCTGCTTGATTAAATGAAATAACCCATATAAAGTTCTTGGCACTTGGGAAACCCTCAGTATGTGTTCACAATGATTTGAACCCCCAGGGTATTCTGAACAAGTCCCCACCCGAGGAAGGCAGTGCCTTACTACATCCTGATTTATATTTGAGTCCACGACTAGATCAGATTTGATGAAGACGGGTGGTTTGGTTTCCCGAGTTCCTAGAACGGCTTTGGGGAAGTGATATACTCTTAACAGTAGACTTCTAGTCACTGTTTAAGGGGTGAGTGGAAATAAAGTTGTAAAGGTGGGAATAATTTCCTAGCTTCCTGTTGTGTCTCGGTGGGTTTTAGGAAATCAATTAGCTACAGTTCATCGGTGGTGTGATTGAGAGGGGACCTTCCCAGTGGAGATGTGGGCCTCAGGACAAAGAGGAAGATGAAAGTACGTATTTTATGAAACTTTTATCATTTGATTTACTGTTTGTCAGGGTAGTCATTCTTGTCCATAGCAGAAACTTCCCTAACTGTAAGGCACAGTGTGCCTGTTTGGTTGGAAGTGGGCCTCCTTCCAGGAACCGTATCAGTCATCTGCCTCATTTAGCTGTAAATAAAATGTAAAGAAAATGACCCCACCATCTAGTCATTTTCTGATGGAGCTATACGTTTAATCAAAAAAAGACAAAGTATTTCATGGTCTGGAAATTGTGTGCCTTCTGTAAATGTCCTTCTCATCCATCTTTCAGTTTAGAGGAATGTGTATGAAAGGGAGAGCAAACAGTGCCAAAAACAGAAAAGAAAACAAATATATGTATGTATATGAATGACTGGGACGTTGTGCTGCACACCAGAAATGGACACATTGTAATTGTCTGTACTTCAATTAAAAAAAAGTGTAAATGCACATCTCTCAGAAATCCATAATTAAGTGGAGTTTCCTTGGTTAATACTTTAATTCACAGTTTGTCTTAGAAATCCAAAATTCCTTGTGTATCACTCACTGTTAGCCAATTGATCGACTGGTTAAAAAAAAAAAATTATAAAGAAGCAATTCTTATGAAATATTTATGATGTTTTTTTCCTTGCCTGGAGAAAATTTTATTTAGTTGGTGATATCGTAATCTATAATCCTGATAGCAGTTTGACCTTTCTTAACTCTCAAGTGTGTGTTTGAATAAGAAAAAAATGGGCTGTGATGGGGGAAGTGAGATTTATGTCATGAGAGGAGTTTGGCTTATGCATGAGTAGAGATCACTGGCTTACTAAAGGGTTCCTACTGTTTAATTTTACAAATAATTGGAATAAAAAAATAAGAACCAGCCTCTCTTTTGGTCAAAATATTCCAAATTTCTTAGTATCTCCTTGCCTGGATACTTTTCTTTGCTCTGTTTCCTTTCATCTTAGACAGCTATCGTTGCAGAATCATAGAATGTCAGCTCAGCACAGTACTTTGAGGCGATCCTCAATGGGAAGCTTCTGGAAAGATTTACAGTCTATTTTGGGTCTTCTGTGTTCAGAGTTGGAGGCCCTTGGGCCTAATTTTGGCCCACGTAACCCAGTGCATTATTTTCTTCTTGCCCTTTGTCCCTCCTCCCACCATCCGTGAATAAGCATCACCAAAAGAATTATTGGTCACCTCTCATTCATTTTGCCAGTGGCCTTGACCAGAAGCCGCAGTCACGAATTCTGCCGAGAGACACTGTGTTTCCCAGGTGTCTCTGATAAACAGTGCTCTGTGTGGGTGGTGAACTGAGGCAAATGAATTATCTGCTGGTGTAGAGCTGACGTCATGGAACTAGTTTAGTTTTATTGAGTTATCTGTCCTATTTGGTATAATAAGTTGTGTTGAAAAATGCCCCACTTCTCTGCCTGCTCATGTTAGCTTAAAATTTGGGTCTTTTTTTTTTTGTATTGTTGGTGCGTAGTGCAGGCTTTACAATGATGTGCGATTATTTCTGTCACATTCACTTTGGTTTAGTCTCCTATTTGTACCATAATGGGGTAAGTCAGCAGAAGACCAGGCCCTTTGCTTGAGCATTTTGCATGAAAGTATCTCACATAACTTCATAAATTATTTGCAATTCCAGGCAACCTGGGAACTACAAACGCCAGAAACTAATTCCATGCCTACTCCCCTTGAAATTGCCTTAAAACCAAACATCTCTCCGCATGACCGGAGAGTCTGCTTGTTTGGTTCAACTTTTCTTTTTCCCATTTTTCCCACTGCTTTGCTGTATCATGTAAATCTGATTTCTGCCATAGCAGATTCCATCTTCTAAATATAGCAGATCCTTGGCATTTTCAGATTTCTAAACTCATAGGGACTAGCTCTATTCCAGAGGCCCTGACGTTGTTTGTAGTTTTGTGAAGACTGGAAATAGAATTGTATCTCCCATAAGCTGGTATGCCAGAGAGAGGCCCTCTGCTAATAAAGCCACCTTCCTGATCCAAAGCTTAGCATGGAATCGCTTTTCCATCAATGGAAAGTCCTGGCTGTCCCTGGGTAACTTGGTCTTTAGTCGTCAGGCCTGTGTTAATGGACTAAGTGATGGATTATAGAGGTATAGATTGAACTGGGGGCTTGTGATAGCTTAGAACATGGTTTCTCAGCCTTTTAAAAAAATGTCTGGCGCCTGAGAAACATCCCTAGAAATTCTGATTCATTTGGCCTGGGGTAGGAGCTGAAGAAGAGTATTTTTGAAAAGCTCCCCAGAGTTTTTCTCATGTGTAAACAGGGTCGGGAGCCAATGGACAAAGAGATACTCCAGTGCTTCCGAAGCTCCACCTCCAGCTTAGAAGGCTTGAGTGATTTCCCACGGCTACTAAGAGAAAGACCAACCCTTTGAACGTTCCCGAAGCCAAAGTGTCTCCTGATCTCGACGCCACACCCTGTCTCCAGCCTCTTCCGGTGCCACCTTCATTTTCTCCGCACACGTCTCAGCTTGCTGTACGTACCACGCTCCTTCCTCCCATGACCTTTGGATGCTCTCCTTCCTTTGTCTGGAAAGCTCTTTTCATCCCTCTTGCTTCAGACTCCTGTCCATCCCATACATCTTAGCCCAACCGCCGTTTCCTCAGGGATGTGTCTCCCGGCTTAGGTGAGATCCTACCATCACTCGCTCTCACACTTCCCTACAGCACTTACAGCTGCAGTTTCATCTTGAATTTGGTGATTCTTTGCCTGGTGCCCATCCCCTCAACAATGCTGTGAGCTCCGCGAGGGTTGGGACCATCTCTTCTTTGCTCTAAACCCCTCTTCCCAGCATGGTGCTTGCCTACAGTTGGAATTTAAGACAGATACTGAGTGAATGAATAAAAGGTTTGCGACAACTGTCTGTCACATTGACTACTCTACCATCAGAATAAAAAAGAGTTTTCATTCAGTTAGAACTGAAAAAAGTTTATTAATTGCCGATTAAATACAGCACAGAACATTGCGCTAAGCCAGGGTTTCTCAGCCGGGGCACAGCTGACATTTTGGGTTGGATAATGCTTTGTCGGGGGGCTGTCCTGGGCATTGGAGGATGTTGAGCGATGTCCTTGACCTCTACCCACTGGATAGCAGTAGAACCCCCCCCCCCCACCGAGTTATGCCAAACAAAACAAAACGAAAATGTCTCCAGACACTGCCAGATGTTCCCTGGAGCCAAAAACCAACCTTGGCTCTTCAAGGGAACCTAGGGAGAGAGACCAGGATCAGAAGTTATCATAGCTACCTATGGAGATTGGCCCCCATCATAATGATCTGTTACTCTTGGAAACACTGGAAAGGAGGAACTTGGCATTGATGGAATAATTTGTTGGAAAAAAAAAAAAAGAACAGTTTGGGAATGTTGAATTCTATCAGGAGGGCTTTCTCGTATGTGCCCCTGACAATTTAAAATTTAAGATTAAAAAAAATAAGGATGGTGGCAATTGATAATGACTTGGTTTTGTGGGACCAGTGTCCTCATCCTAAAGTCTGGGGGCAGTGGTAGGTGCATGAGGAAAGTGTGCCCCTCAGAGACCTCCCAGATCAAAGTGTCTGTTGTGTGTCTTTTTGGCAACATCTGGTTCCTCAAAGGTTTTCTGCTTGTTTCCAAACTTGGCTGATCATCAGAATGACAAGGAGAGCCTCTTAAAAGTAGAGGTGCCCAGTCCTCTCCCACAGGGATTCTGATGAGTCAGGACAAGAATTGTGAGGGGCTCCCCTAGGATGGTGCTGACCCTCTGCACTGGGGGGACACTCACCTGAGCCCTGGGCCCTGACTGCAGAACCCTTAGCTGGCCCTCCAGCAGCTAACCAGGTAGCCCAGTTATCCCAGGTGAGCAGTTAGGTGCTAGAGAGTTAGGGGTTGGGATGTGGTTGTGGGGAGTCACCTTAACACTGTGGGGTGGGCCGGCAGTCTGCAAAAAGTCAAGGTGGCGGGAAATGAGTGGTGGGTCTGTGGAACTAAGAGCACTGGTAGGAAAGGAATGAAGAGAATGTTTAGACCAGGGACAATGCCTGTAGCATCAGAAAGCTCAGATCCTTTATTAGTGAAATTCATTCGAATTCTTTTGGTTGCCAAGAGGGGGAGGGGTTCTCATTTTCAGCCTCTCTCTCTCTCTCTCAGTCTCCCAGTATTTTCTTAATATTTTTATTTGGGAGAAAGAGAAGGAAGATGTGAGAAAGATGATCTTGGTGTTTTGCTCCAGGCAAAATTTCTCTCTACCCTGAGAAAGCTGAGAAGTCTAGGAACCATTCACCAAATAGCGTCCTCCTGGCACCTGGACCACTTGGGGCTGTGATGATGGGAGCAGGGTGTGGACGGTGCTCTGGGAGGATCTGGCTTGGCCCGGAACTTCAGTGTGATCAAAGACAAAGGAGGGCAGAGTGGGGACGAGAGCTCTTGTTCTCAGTGCAGTAAGATTTCCTCGCACATTCCAAGTAGTACTTGCAGACTGTGTAACAAGTTCAATTTGTAAGAATCTGTTTAAAAGATGTCAACACACACGTCCAAAAAAAAAATATTCTTGCAGGGGTAGAAGTTAGTCATGTTTCCTACTGCAGACAATTTGGAGGAATGGAGTTTGGATTACAGGACATGAGTACAATACAAATGTAATTGTTTGGACGTAATTTGAAGAAAAATACACTGCTCTTGTACCGGGAGTTCAAGGACATCAAACAGTCTTTATATAATGGAGTTTTGGGTACAAGCTCTGTTGGAAATTCAGTCTGAGTCCTGAGCTGTCAGTCCAGGGACTGGTTCCTTCATTTCGGGTGAACTCTCAGCTCTCAACAAGGGGAAAGCAGCTCTTCTGAAAATCCTTCACCATTCAAGGATTTCTCTTGCAGTTCTGTGTAAATGGACTCTATTTCTTAGCACTTAATTTTACCCCTGCACATAATCCCTTGGGTGTTATTTATGATATTGTTGGTGCTTGTGGTTTTAGCAATGGCACAGTGTTTAGTTGGGTACTCTGAGCATGTGGCCAAGCGGAGAGTGAACCACAAACTACACTGGGACTCTGCCAGAAAGGAGTGGCGGGGGGAAGGAATGACTGGTGAGTAGTGTCTGGCAAGACAGGCATCCTCGTGGCTTAGCACAACTTCACAGTTGTCAAGTCTGACTCAGGTTAGAGTTCTCCATCTGGTGACGTGGTTCCGAGCTCCCATGTTCCTCCATCTTGCGAGGCCTCCATGTCACCACGTGGCCCCCAAGCTTGCTGCAGCCAGGGAGAGAGTGACAGTAGAGGCCTTCATTTTAACTTCCACCCAGAAGGGACACACTTCACGTCTGCTCATTGTCCACTGACCGAATCTAGTCAGTTGGCCCTGACCTAACTCTAGGGGAGTTTGGGAAGTGTTGAGGGACATGTGGAGATTTTCGTGAGAACTGTCTGTCTTGGCCATAGCAGGCAACCAGATCAGAGGTAGGGACAGAAAACGCGAACTGAATTCAGAGGAAGGGGAGGATGCTGGGTCAAAACATGCATGGTTGTGTGTCCAGCTTTTGATGCCAATCCGGTTGGATCCCCATTGTCTCCACTGCAGAGATGAGATACTAGTCACCCCTTGTACTGGCGCATTAGGGAGATTTTTGTTTGTCTCTTTAAAAGCATTTGTAAAGGGCATCTGAGCACCTCAGGGGCAGGAAATATGTAAATGCTTGGTGCCATTACCACGCTGTTTGATGGCCCCGGAAGCTCCGGTCATTATTCAGCTGTGTGTCTGCATCCTGACATGGCAGAAGAGTGATAATACTTACATTTAGAGAGAAAAATGATGCTCTGCAGCCTTGCTCAGCTCCCTCGTGCCTTGGTTCAGTAGCCCTAAAGACTCCTTTCTTAACGCAGTGAGTCACTTCCCCCCAAGTCCTTGAATTATTTTCAGAGAGCCGTTACACTGACTCATCTGCTTTTGCAGGGGAAGGTGGTCGTGTTTGCTCATGAATGCAAGCGTGCTTGTACATTTTGGGGGCTCTGAGTTGAATTTTGGGGGTCTAGAGCTTTGGATGTAAACAGCTTGTCATTAAGGGAGACTATAAACTTTCCCAGTGCAAAAAGGTATAGCTTATCCCCCCGTGGTACCGAGCATGGTCCTGGGTTTACAATAGGAGCTCTGTGAATCCAATTTACTAGAGAATGATGGATTGTTTCATCTCTAGGGCTAGAATGTGCTCAGTTCCTAGAAGCCTTTTGGTAATGTACAGAAAAGGTCAGTTTTACTTTGTCAGTGTGAGTTATCTATTTCATGGTCTTTTCCAGGCAAAGTATTTATCTCCGAATGACATCTTTCCCCTAGGCTGATGTTGCTAAATAGCAGTTTACAGATGCTTAGAAAATACCAAGTATTTTAAAACAACGTTGCGTCACTTAACTGAAGATCATGAATCTGGCGACATCGACCATCAAAATGCAGCTAAGACCCAGCAAGTAGGCAGCAAAAAGCCTTTGGAGCAGATGGAAAGTGTAAGAAAACTCTCATGTTAAATTTCCTCATATCAGCCTAGACTCCTAGATTCTTCCAGCCCAGTAACGACTCTCATTGAACCCCAAGTTCTGAAAGAAATGATCATCTGGTCTCAGTGAACGTTATAGCAGCAGTCAGTACAAGCCTGGTTAAAGAAATTAAGCTTTCCATGCAATACAATGCAGTCACTTAGAATGACGATATAACTCTGTCATGACTGACACAGAAATACGTTCACTGTCTATCACTGAGGGACATGGCAGCTCATAGAACAGCACGTAGGGTTGCCCCTTGCGAGAGACAGTGAGTGTGTGCTGGGTACTTCTGACAGCGGTGACTTAGGTAGAACTGGCCCTGCCCTTGTGGAGCTTACAGTGTGGTAGGAGAAAGAGAAGAATCAGTAGTAATTGCATTATCACAGGGTGAACAGTTCTGTGACTGGCACTGTGAGTGTGCAAGGCAGGACCCACCATCCCAGCCTTGGGGAGTCAGGGAGGGCTTCCTGGAGGAAATCATGTCCAATAATTATTATATAGTATTGTGTTGCAGTGTAGTTTACTGTATTTTATTGCATGGTATCACGTTATCAATGACATAATTAATGAATAATTAATATAATCAGTAATCATGTCTAATCTAGGACCAGGGAAGGAGGTTGAAGGTGGGGGTTTGGAGGGATGAGAAAATGGTTTGAGACAAAGGGATCTGCTATGGGAAGGCTTGAGAGAGGCCTTGTTGGGAGGAACTGAACAAAACTCAGTTTGGCTTGCAGTTAAAAAAAAAGTAGCGCTGGTACTTTTGGGTGTTGAAATTTTGAGTTTTATTTACTTTCTTCCTTAGAAATAGCTATACTTTTTTGAATATATATAATGGACACATTTTATTTTCCAATGGGAAAAGCCCCATAAATTTATTTTTGTTTTGGAAAAAAAAAAAGACACGTTTGCTGCCTGGAACATTTACCTACGTGGCTTAGAGCTTTTGTTCTGAAAATGGCATGTAAATCTGACGGAAGCACCGTGAATCGAGCATGATAAGGAAACTGTGAAATTATCCACGGCATTATTTAGATTGCTGAGGGAAGATGACTCTCTGTATTGGGTGTTATTTTAGACTGTCCACAGGAATGCTCCATTTTAATATCACGGAAGACCTTGGGAAGGATCACTTGCATAGATTCATTCTGCTTTCCCTTTTCATGAAAATGCAAGATCTGAATTGTTCTTCAAAGATTTTTTTTATCCCCTTGGTGGAAGTAGCTGGGTTTTAGAAATTCATGGGAGGCCTCTGGGTCCTAAGCCCTTAAGGGAGAAATGTCACTAAATATTCTTTCAATTTCTTCCTAACAGTGGGGACAGCTCCAGTCCCTTGGTCACTAAAGACTGGCCTCGCTGGTCATCTCCTGCCCAAATAATGGCGAGGGTAGGGAGTGGAGTGAGCCAAGGAAATGGATGGAAAATGCCTTTATGTGCCCTATAGCCTTGGTGGTCATCCATTGACTCATCCAAAGGAACCATCCAAGAAGGAGAGTGTTATTTGGGGACTGTTGTCTCTCCATCTCATGTGTCAGCACAAGTCACTTGAATCGATTTTTCCTATCTGCTTGCTCTGTGATGTATTCTAGGGTTCCGTGAAAATGAGCAAATGCAGTACGGTGTGATTAATAAGCTGCTGTGAGAATATCCAGGAGGGAGAGGAGACTTAATCCGGACCAGTGGTGGCCAAGGAGGCCTCTGGGGAGCAGCAGAAGGTTAGGATGAGGCATGAAAATGAGTAAGAATTAGCCAGGGAAAGGAGCTACAGGAAGACTAGTGGTGATAAATTCAATGAACTGAAAGTGGTGGGTAGGATCCAGCCTGTTCCTCAAGACAGGGTGTGCTAAGCAGAGGATGAGATGACGAGGGGTCAGCTCATGAAGCACTTTGCTGTGTTCAGGAATCTGGATTTTTTCCCAAGGCCAATGGGAAATTGGAAAGATCACAATCAGGCTTGTATTTTAGAGTATCCATTCTTATTGCAGGAGGACAAGAGACTGGAGGAGACAGGGAGGGCCTTAGGGGTCTGGTAACAGATTGAGAGAGTGAAGAGGTGACCTAGCCTTGGAGGTGGCTCGAGTCATTCAAGCAAAGAAAGAGCCAACCTTAATTTATTTAGTCCTTTCTGTCAGGGAATTACAATTAAATAGACCAGATTTATTTTGTAAGAGTGAGTGGTTCAGAAAAATGTAGGCAGGAATCAGGGGCCTTTTGGGGGTTTTTTTAATTTGTTTTTTTGTTTGTTATATTTATTTGTTTTATTTTTTAGATTCCACATACAAGTGAAATCATACAGTACTTGTCTTTCTCTTTCTGACTTATTTCACTTAGTGTAATACCGTGCAGGCCCATCTATGTTGTTGCAAATGACAAAATTTCATTATCTTTTTAATGGCTGAGTAGTATTCTGTTGTATATATATACCACATCTTCTTTATCCCTTCCACTGTCAATGACACTAGGTTGTTTCCATATCTTGGCTATTGTAAATGGTGTTGCTATGAACATTGGAATCCATGTATCTTTTTGAATTTGTGCTTTTGTTTTCTTTGGATAAATATCCAGGAGTGGAATTGCTGGATGATATGGTAGTTCTGTTCTTAATTTTCTAGGGAACCCATACCAGTTTCCATAGTGACTACACCAATTTACATTCCTACCAGCAGTGCATGAGGATTCAAGGTGCTTTTTTTTTAGACACCACAGGACACCTGGTGATGGTTTGAGCCGCTCTAGGGCTCAGGCTAGTGGTGGATGCAAGAGAACTGCGACATTTATGTACATGAAACTGGTACAAAACAGCTGCTGAGTTTCCATTGCCCCTGCTGCTATAAGCAGTGGTTCCCCTCAGGCCATGTGACTGCAGTGGGATCTGGACTCCATCTACACCTTAAGCATTGCCTCTAGGCTGAGCAAATGTTTAGTGTAACTGAGCAGGACCCTACGAGGCCTTCCTGGGACAGACCCCTCTCCCATATCCTCTGCTCTAGCTCTTCTCTGAAGCACCCAGATAACAGGATCTGATGCACATTTCCGCGTTGTTTTAAGGATGCTAACCCCCCCACCAGATGAAAGAAATTAACTACTCGATGACTGTGAGCACAAAGCCCTCAGACATACTGGCGCCTAAGGATTGCTAGTGTTAACTGCCCTGTTACCATCAGCCAATCAGGGAACTGTGCACGAGCTGATCATGTACTCTGGGACACCCCTCCCTCACCTGGCCTTTACAAAGGCTTTGCTGAAAGCCCTCAGGGAGGTTGGGCTCATTTGAGCACCAGCCATCCTGGACACCTCGACCGGCACCGCACAGCAAGCGCTGTGCTTGCCTTCACCACAACCCGGCGTCAGTGGATTGGCTGTACTGTGCAGGCACACCCACCCAAGTTTGGTCCAGTAACATGAGCACACAGGTATGAAGCTTCAAATTCACATGATAAATACAATACAAATTCATTTATAAGTGTAATGAATTCAGAGTAGTTTTCTTTGTGGATTTTCTCAATCCAACAAGGCTAAAAGGAAACTTACTATTAGGTGGGGCTCTGAGAAGTATTTTGTCCTTAAAAATATCCTCATACTTAAAGCTTGAGAACCACTGTTTTGGAGGGAAGCATGAGCCATAGCCTCAGCCCCTACATATCACCTGGACCTGCCTGATGACTGACTACAGATTTGGATCCAACCCAGACAGGTGCTTTTAAGTGGACTTCCATGAAGAGTAGGGACACAGTAGGTGGATTTAACTGAGGTTCCAGTGTCTCATTCCTTTGACTCCTCCTGTTTGCCCTTTCCTTAGCACTGGCGTTTCCTCTCTTGGCAAACTGCAGTCCTTACAGATGGCGTGTGTGACTTTGCCTAACCAGGACTTCAGCTAGAGTTGCAGACTTCCGGATACAATTTCACAGCATGGCCGTGAAATCTCCTGATTTGATTTAATGGTGATATTAACAACCATAACTAACACAAAACACTGAGTAACAAGAAGCTTGACATTTATGAAGCCTTTGAAAATGAGCCTTTGTGGAGCCTGGCCAGTCCATCCTGCAGGGGTCAAACATGCAGTGTAAGGGCAAATGTCCGTGAGCAGGGAAGAAAGACAGGTGGGAAGGAGACAGTGGATATAACTCTGTCTTGGAGCAAAACTGCAGGATTTTGTACACCCCGAAGCTGTGCCTTTCAATAATGACTGTTAGAGTCAACTTGGAGATTTTTAAAACACAGATGCCCAGGCCCCAGCTAGGCCAGACCCAATCAGAATCTTTGGGGAGTGGGTATCTGAATTTTTTAAAGCTCCCAGTGCTGTTACCTTAATGGGCATGAGTGTCCCCAGAGGGCTTGTTCAAACACAGAATGAGGGGCCTAGAGTATCTGATTCAGTAAGTCTGGATGCTGCCTGAGAATATGGATTTCAAACAAGTTCCAGGGTGAAGCTGTTGCTGCTCTGTTCCCAAGACCGCACCTTGAGATCCACGGCTCTAAGCTCTTAGGACATAGGTGCCAGATGCTTTGAAATTTATAACCCCATTTTGTGGGGGCCTCAAGTCTTTCCTTCCACTGTCTCTGGAAGAACTTTGAAGATGGATCAAATGAGTAGTATATTTTCCTTGGCTAGCCCTAACTCCAGAAACAATTTTATAAAGTCACAAATGGCTTGATCTATAATCCTTCATTGCTTATTTAGGGGGCATAATAAGATTGTCATAGTTCTTTTCCTGTGTGATCTCCATCACATAAGTATCTCGCAGTGCTTATGTGGGAAAGTACAGGTGGAGCTCCAGCATTGGGCTGCCTGTCACTTGGCCATGGGTATTTCTGTCCTGCCAGTCTTTACCTGTGTGCAGGCTGCATTTAAGGGATGGGCTTGTGGGCCTGTTGTCTTGGTGTCATGGCTGCCACAGTGCATATTGCTTAATACAGCTTGGTGAGTCACGCTGGGACCAGATAAGACCTACCCCCTGAGTGGGGACAGGCATGAGAGACAGTGTCTGGGAGAAATGGCAGTAAATCAGGGGTAGCTTCTCTAATGGTCAACACCAGGGAGGGTCATGCTAGAGTGTTGGGGTGGGGCAGGGCAATGAGGAATTCAGGAGGCGATGATGCTTGGAGACCTAGGCAGATGTTACCAGTGAAGATATGAGGCTCTTGATGCTTGGGCTGGGACATCTCTCAGAACTCTGGGAGAGGACTGCTGAGAATGAGGTTGATGTTTGGTCCTCTTGGGGTGGAGGTCTGAGGCAGGAATTGAGGCATGGAAAAAGAGGCAAGGTTCTATGAATGAGGCACTGGGTTTCAGGAACAAGACAGAGACCCACCCACTCAAATTGGGTTCCAATTTGGGGCCCAAACACCCAGAAAGTGGGTAAAGAGTTGCCCAAGTGCCTCCTGCCTGAACACAGGCTTGTGTCAAGAGAACAAGCAAGGTGGAGCCATACGACAGAGGCCAGCTGGCCTCCACTCTGGAGAGAGGTGTTTTACCGAGGTTTCGTATCAGCAAGGTCGGATACATCGCAGCAAACCTTTCCTCAGTGGAAACTTGCATGCATTTCTCTTACCTAAATATCAGTCAGTTGAGCTGCATTAAAATGTTTGCATGAAATGTCATGTCACTGCCTGAATATTCTTCAGTGGTCCATGCTAGAACATGCTTGCCCAGGTGACCAGTGTCCTACAGTGAGGAACACATGCCCTGCACAGACGGAGCGGATTATAGCAACTTCCCAAGGATCTTCCACAGAGATGACTTTAGTAGGTTAAAGAAGCTATTCCATTTTGTTTACATGAAAGATTTTCTCGAGTTTCTTCCTGTGGAAACAGACTTCGCCCTTCTGGCTAGAGGATGATCCTGGGAGCGAGGCATGGTTAATTGTAATCAGTAAGGATGCATCTAACGGGTGGGCAGGTAATCACCACAAGACCAATTAGAGTCCTTCTCTATGACTGACACACGAACACAGAGAAGAAGCTTCTCTCTTCTTCTGCTAGGTTTGCTAAATTGAATTTGCTGGCAGCTGTGTTCCCAACGTGTAGAAATGGCATGTGAGGCAATGCAGAAATGAACAGGGATAAGAGAAAGATACATACACCCGGTACACACCGAGCGGTGTTGAACATCTGGTGCTGGTTCATGCATCTTGTTCTTCAGTTTTTTGAGTAATATTCCCAATGGTGAAGGCTAATAAATTCCTCTCCCCCATTTGATTGAGCTTCATTAATAACAGATCCCCAACAAATACAATGTGTGGATTGGGAATCTCAGAGGCTAGAGGAGTAGCCCAGAGGACTAATTGTGAAGATTAGGAAAAACTGCCAATGAGCTCTCCTGGAAGGGTGGACCGTGAGAAGGCGCCCCTTGGAGGATGCTGAATCGGAAATCTGGAGAGCAGAATCCTCGTCCTGCCCTGTCTCTGACTGGCTACGTGAACTTCAATTTTTTCATCCTTAAAAGGAGGGAGTTGAAGAGCTAGATTTTTATCAATATCCATTTCAGGTCTAGCTAGTGAATCTGCTTACCTTCCTTTTCTTTAAGATATGGAGGGTGGTGCTTGCTCCCTTTTACATTATGAGCTGAAATCTGGGCTCCAGCCCTTTCTTTCTTTGCTTCTGCCTCTAACATCTGGCCTCTCCAGTTCATCTTTACTCTGTTGCTGCCACTGCACCTAGACAGCCCAGCCCATGTCACAGCTCTGTTCCCAACCGTGTGCCAATGCTCCCCCAGCTTCAGAGAGAAGCCTGTGTCCTGTCCTAGGGTTGCAGGCTCTCCGGTTCTGCAGTCAGCAGCCCTCTCTCCAGCCTCATGGAATTACAAAGCTGCAGGACCTTAGTTCTCCTTTCCTCTGCTGGAAAGCTGAGACTCACAGAGGTCGTGATGTCCAGAAACCCAGGATCAGGCTCCGTCATCATCCTTTCCTCGGCATATGCCCCAAGCTGCTCTCTGAAGCCAGCAGAGAGCTTGCCTTCCCCTAACGGGTCAAGTCCACTCACCCCTGGACCTTCGCTCCCACCAACCCTTTGCCTGGCACGCCCTTATTTTCACATCCAAGCTCTTGAAAGGACTACGGATTTCCGAGGCTCATCTTAAGAGAAAGCTTCTAGGTCCCAGGATCCCTCAGCTGGGATGAACTGCCCTCTCCTTGTTATTTCTCTGGGGCTCTGTGCCACTCCAGGAATCTTTACTTTTTTTTTTCCTCTGGGTTTTAGGTTTTTTTTCTTCTTTTTTTCTTTTGCACAGGGAGCTCCCTTGAGAAAAGAGGTCTGTGTCTGCCATCTCTGAAACCTTCTGAGTGTCCAGCACAGGCCACCCACTCAAGGAACAATTGCTGTGTAGAATCCACGAGATTTGGTGAGGGTGTTCCCGAGAGGGTCCCTACCAAAGAGCCCCATCCTGATGCTGAATGCATCTCCCACAAGAGTCGTCTCTGAAACACAGTGTGGCTGGAATAAAGTCTCCTAAGAAAGCTGGTTCTTTTGGCTCACTTAGCCTCATGCAGATCAGTAATGTTTTTGAAACCCATCAAACCTTGGAAAGTACAGTGTGTTAAATTAGGTGATTTAATTAGCCTTTATAGGCTAATGAAATACATTCTGGTGACACATAGTTTATCTTTTGGGGAGGTGGCTGGATGAGGGTATGGCGTGGGATGAGGGGTGATTTGTGCTGGAAGCCTAGGTGTTCATGAGGTTATATTACACCTTAGAACAGAGAACAGGGACAAAGTTCAGTATTTTTCACACTGGGTCTTTTCCTCCACCTGAGATAGGATTGTGCTGGAAGTAGTTATATTTTTCCTGAAATTAAGGCAAAAGATAAGAGGTAGCTGAAATCAGTGGCTTGATTTCCCTAAAATGTGGTGGAGGAGCGCGCCTTTTGTTTTGGGCTTGCGAAGAGGTGGGGACAGCAGGCACGTGGCTCGGCCACCAGGGCTGTGCTGAGGGCTCCCTGTCTCGGACCACCCAGCCTTCCACTTGTTCTAGACCCCTGCACTTTGAGGCTGGCACTTTGAGCACATCCCGTCACTGCAAAAGGGAGCATTAGTGAGACCGACATTCTCCTGTCTACTGCATGCATCTTCATTACTAAGATGAAAGCTGGGTGCCCAAGTGTGAGAGCGCGCATGCATACCCCTCACATCCGTCACCCTTGCTTCCTGCCACCACGCCTACCCTACTCCTAATCCAGCCGCGTGTCCCCCAGGGGAGTCGATTTGCGGGGTAGGGGACAATCTCTACTTTTGCCTTGCGTGTTGGCGCTCCTAAGGGTTGCCACGTTGGAAAGTGGAGTGGGGGCAGCTGAGGGACAAGCAGCGAGATGTATTACTTCGTCTGGAGGTCAGCAGACCTGCGGTGGGGAGAGGAGTGAGGAGCTAGGCGGCAATGAGGACAGAGGCAAGAGCGGCGAACCCTGGGCAGGTTATTTCTAACTGCAGAGCCAACGGCCAGTCCGGGAGCTTCAAGATACAATTGTTTCTGTTTTCCATCATTAAACAATGTACTGCAGAGAAATTTCCATTTAAAATAAAATTAGCCAGGACATAAACCTATTTTGGTCCAGCCAACACTCCCTAGTGAGTGAGGGTCAAAGAAATTCCACAAGGTCTCTTTGAGGATTGAGGGTCGAATGAGATGGAAAAGGAAGATTTTGATTTCTTTTTTCAGACAAGTAGTTTATTTATTCTAAGTCTACTTCACTAAGGTACTCATCATCTGCTTTATTTCCTTTCATGATACAAACCTACTCCAAGCCTCTGCTCAGACACTCTGAAAATGGAAACTTGAAAACAGTCACATGGGAGCCGGTCAGCCTCCAACAAGGTGTGTGTAACCTTGGCGTTGGTCATGAATGGGGAAGCACGGGCCGTTGTTTTTCCATAAAGGATGAGGCAAGAGGGTTTAATTGGAGCAAGAAGGATTCATGTAAGACATTTGGAATTCAAGTGAACTCATTTTACAAAATAGATGTCCTAAAAATCCAGTTAGAAACTCAAAGAACTACGGAGTAGCTTATCCAACCTTTTCTATAAGATTTATAACAAAAAGAGGCAGTCCTATGTCACACTTCTTTTTCCCTCTGACCCTCATTCAAGAGGCAATGACAGGGGAGGGGATAGCTCAGTGGTAGAGTGCCTGCCTAGCATGCAGAAGGTCCTGGATACAATCGCTGGTTCCAACACTTAGTAAGTAAATAAATAAACATAATTACCTCCTCTCCTAAAAAAAAATTAAAAAATAAAAAAAAGAGGCAATGACAGTTCTTTACTGGTTTCATTCCTCCCTCAATAACTTTCATGTTTCTAAGTACCATGCATATATACTTTAAAAACAGTTTCAACGGTAGATATTATTTTTTGATTTCCTATTCCTGAAGATAATGATTTACTTTCTTACCATGACATTTTTTCTCAGCTCTACCTCTCAATAGCTAAAATTTTTTGTTAACATCCAGTGTTTACCTTACTGTGAATATATAGTCCCAACTGAGAAGTCATACACACACCCACACACCCACACACACACACGCGTACAGGCTCTGTCACTCCAGAATCTCCCTCCTTCACCACTTCAGTGGTTCCCTTAGCCTGTCTTCCATATTGGATCCCCCACTTCCTCACTCCCGTGTCTTCCCATTTGTTGTTTACTTTTATTTATTGTCTAGGTGAGCATTATTGTCTTCTGGCTTTCTGAGAAAGGTTGTATGGTAAATATACCTTTGAAAACCACCTTTGAAATGACTGAAAATGTCATTCTGTCTTCACATTTGATCATCACTTTGACTTGGTATAGAATTCCAGGTAGTCAGTAATTTCCTTCAGGATTTTAAAGACATTTTCCTCTTTCCTTGTTACCCCTTGGTTGTCACCATTGAGAAACGTGGTTTGATTCTGATTCCCAGTCCTGTGACTGACCTGCTTTTCCCCTTTGGAAGTGTGAAGTATCCACAGTCTGTTCACAATGTTGTGAACCATCACGATGGTGTGTCTTGGTCTTTTTAGTCTGTAACTCCGACCTCTGGTTCTGGAACATTTCTTTAATTAACTTTTTGGTAATTTCCTCTTTTCCTGTCTTCCTGTTTTCTCTTTCTGGAGCTCTTCTTAGTTGGTTTTCCTGAATCTATGCAAATTGCCTTATCTCCCCCCCCCCCCCCGCCCCTTATTTCTCACCTTTTTTGGGCTTACTTTATGGAAGATTTCTTTAACTTCATTTTCCAGACCTTCATT
Organism: Camelus dromedarius; assembly: GCF_036321535.1. Taxonomy (NCBI): domain Eukaryota; kingdom Metazoa; phylum Chordata; class Mammalia; order Artiodactyla; family Camelidae; genus Camelus; species Camelus dromedarius. The sequence goes on along the minus strand of NC_087443.1, from coordinate 67,110,860 downwards.
GAATTTTTCATTTCAGCTGTCATATTTTAAAATTTTCAATAATTTTTCACATGTACTTTCCTTTTTAAAAAAATAACATCATGTTCTTTTTGATGGTGGCAGTGTCTTTTCCTATTGCTTTGAGAATATTAATTTTAGCCTTCATTGGATTTTTGTTCCTGCCCCCTACACATTCTATTTTCTCTGAGTTTCTTTTTTTCTGTTTATTATTTTGATTTCTACCTTTCAGAGTAGACAGTCTTCTCAAATGTTTGAAGATCCTTGGTTCTCTACTCAAGATTTTTTTGGTTTTGAAATGCATGTAGCTAAAAGTGACTGGAAGCTGTGTACATTGATGGGGCTCGCCAATGGTGGACTCCACCTTGGGTGACTGGGGAAGTCAGTTTCAGTGGGGAACGTCCATCTCTTTCAGTCTCCATAGGTCATTTCTCTTAGGCTTTTGACTTTTCCCAGAGAAAACTTTTCCAGCTTACTGCCTAGAGGGTATAAACCCGACCGAACATTTATAGAGCGAATTGGAAAAGAGGGAACCGTGACTGTCACTGTGTCCTATGTGGTCATCTGACTCCTGTTTTCAGCATCCTACTCGCAGTCACAGAGGGAGCCTGGGGGCCATGAGTTCAGAGTCCCTTTGGTTCTATGCACCTAACTCTCTGGTCTTTTGCTGGAGCAGAATAGCGGCTTTTGCTTGCCAGAGTGGATTGGGTCGGGTGGAGGTTCATGAATCTAACTATTCCTTAGACCATCAGCCTGTCCTGCCGCATCCATGCCCTTGTGTTCAGAGGCACTTTGTGCTTCCAATTTCTGAGCCTTCCTGATGTTCTACAGAATAAACAGGCTTAATTTTTGGCTTCTCCCACTTCTAGCTTAGCTTTCAGGGTTGTTGTTTGTTTTTTGCTGTGCCTAAGTTTATGACCATGATTCCTTTTTCTTTTTCTTTTCTAAATTTTGGTGCTATCATCTCCTTTGCCTTCTCTCTATCTTATTGGGTTATTGAACTCTCTTTTCAAGTCATTTACTGAAATTTCAGAGAACTTTTTTTTTAAGAAAGCACAGGTAAATATGTGTGTTTGATCTGCTATGTTTAACAGAAGGCGCCCCTCTTCATTTTATAACTGAGAAAACAGCCCCAGAGAGAGTGAAGCATTTGCCTAAGGTCATATCTGCATTGCACATCTTTAGGTTTAATCCATTTACCCCTGTGTTCCTGAGAAGTTTTTCTGAAGTCATGTTGAAACTCTGTGAGTCCTGTTTTAAAAGGTGTTAGTGGAAGCATCACCAGTAATGCCACAAAAAGACCATTTCTTGATCTCATCCATTTAACAAGCTTTTATCAAGCACATATGATGAGCTGATATAATGACACACAGTCCAATCTATGGACTCACACAACAGTGAACACAAAAGACACTCTGTTTTCCCTTATAGAGGTGACTGTCCAGTGGGGAAGGTAGACGTCTATCAAACAGTCACATGCAGGGGAACTTCACCTGCCAACAGTGTGACTACATTCATGGACTAAACCTCTCCAAGCTCAAGTTGATTATCTGTGAAATGGTTTTAGTAAAATGTGAGGATTAAATGAGATGATACAAGGTAGGGGCTTAACACAATGACTGGACCACAGTAAGTTCTTGATTAAGTTTAGCTATCATTTTCATTATTAGTAGCTAGGAAGGAAAAATGAATAGCATTATGAGAGATTGCAGGGGGTGCCTGTTGTGTGCACATGTGTGGGAACGTGTGTGCTTGCATACATGTGGTGAGACTGTCCTGGTCTGAGAATCGCCTACGATGTGTAGGACTCTACTGGTTGCTGAAGGCATTTGGTCAAATGCTTAAAAGAAACTTTGGTATAAAGTCTTCCCACAGAGAGCAAGTGCCGTTTGATTTATTGGTTGTGTAAATTGCCATTGATCACAGAACATGTTTATTCTTGTTTGCATTTGGAAGTTGAGCCAGTGCCTCTGATGACCGTAAGAAATTATGGAATGCCAAGAGAGAAGTAGACCCACAAAATGAAATGTTATGGGTTAGAGCAATGTGGCTATTAGAAAAAAATTGAGACTGCAGAAAGAGGAAAATGGAGATGGGGTGTGGAGATGATGGTGGTGTTTTCCATTAGTCAAACTTCCCAGTTAAATAATATCAACAGTTTCAGGGCAGGAGGAGAGAGCGAACATCCATTCAATAGAGGGAAAGGAGTTATCTGATTTCTGAGTCCACAACAGTGAAAAAAAAAAAGAAGATGTCTAAGATCCTGAGAGAGTGAGCCAACCAAAGATGTGAATAAAGAAAAAGATCGTGGAGGATCAGTTAGGATCTTGGAGGATAAAGACTTTTCTGGGCAGCAAGAGTCGGGTCAAAGGCATCATGAGGAGAGGAGGGAGGGAGAGAGGAGAGAGAAGGATGCACTTCTGAGTTTTGTCTGCAAGTCATGGAGAAATAAAGACTTTTGAATTTGTAGAAATGGTTCTGGCTTGTTAGGGAAAAAATTATGAGTATGTGAATATGGAAATATCTTTTAAATATAAAATTTAAACAAATAACCCTGGGGGTTAATGTTCTATCTTTGCATTTCCCTAGAAGGAGAAATATGTGAGGTGATAAAAGACCAGAAGGAAGTTGCTAGAAGAGGACCAAGACGTGAGGCAATGGCCAGTTCCCCGCCCTCCCTCCCCCACCCTCCTCCTTGGTGTGACCAGGAAGTGGCTGGGTGACTATTTTATATATGTTTTAACTGTGATGGTCATGGCCATTCTGCTTAAACCTCTTTCTGGGTCACACTTTCCCTTTTGCATAAAGTTCACAAAGGCTTCAGTCTATCAGAGGAAAGGGTAGATTTTCTTGGCAAATGTAAATGGTGAAACTTAAAAAGAAAAGCAGGGGAATGTTTTGCACACAATTCATGGTGGTGGTTCCTTCTGGGGAGGGAGGGAGTCGGGAGGAAGGGGAGAGAGGAGTGCACTTCGGGCTGGGAGCAGAGATGCCTCAGCTCCCTCCCTGGCAAACCGTTACTCCTGGAAGAGCTGTTTTCTACTTATTGTAGGAGACGACGTGAGCTCCTTCGGAACCTCCACAAGGTGACCACTGATGTGGTCACTTCTCAAGAGAGGAACCTTTTGTTTTGCCAGTCTGGCCTCACGTCCAGTAATTCAGGTATCAAAGCCCAGGTATAGGCTCTTAGGCCCCCCAGCTCTGGATCTCTCTGGAGATGCTCCAGTGCCTGGGATGTGTCTGGGGCAAGCTGCGAAGTCTCTGGCCCCAGTTCCCTCCTCTCCCAGAAACAGGGGTCACCCATGCCAAGACTATGAGCTTTGAGTCAGAGAGTTTAGGGCCCAAATCCCAGCTGGGCTGGTGCAGTTGTCATTTTGGGTGATTACGCCCTCAGATCCTGATTTAATGCATTTCTAAAATAGGCACAGTAATGCCTAGACTGGAGGGGTGCTCTGAGAATTAGAGATAGACGGTGTTCAGTTGTCACTATGAGTAAGAATCATCACTAGTTCTGATGTCTGGCCTTGCTTGAGAGGCATTAACCATCGTGATATAGCCAGCTCCTGCTGGGACTCAACATAACTTAACTTCCAGAGTTGCCCTTGTGAGAGTAGCAGTAACAGATCATCACCTGAGATTTGGGGGATCTGCCCCTGTGAACTTGATTTAGTGTATTTCCCTTTCCACAGAAGTTCACACTCATGGCTTATGTTTCCTGATGAGCAGTCCTTTTACTGCATCTCAGTTTCAGCGGTGAAACTGAGAGTGAATTCCATGCATAGGTGTAGCCTGTGTTCTAAGTCAAACCTTTCCAAACGTGTCTTCTAAACTTGTGGGTAATCAGTCTAGCCATTTTTCATTTGATGTAATAACATATATAGACAGAAATCTGATTTTATTTCTCTGGATGAGATAGGTTATAACAGTAACATCTGTATCTGTCTGTGTCCTTCTCAGCACCCGGAGAGCCCCATAAACGTCAGAGAATCCTATCTTATACTTTTTTTGAGATTCCCAGTGTCCAGCAAGATGTCCAGACTCAAATGATTTAGTAATTTATTCAGCAGGGCATCTTCAGGGATATTCAGTGTGAGGTATGGGTAATGCCGAGATCTGGCCCTGAACAAGATGGACACGAGCCTACAATTTAGGGAGAGACAAACATTAAACAAACAATTGCGCAGATAATTACTTTCTGTTGCTACACAGTGAAGGAGAAAGACAGAGGACAGAGTCGGCGTGACAGTGTAAAATGCAGATCCGACAACGGCAGCGTATTTCTGGAGGCTGGAAGGGTTGCCAGGGGAGCGTGACCGCAGTCTGTGCTCCTGCTCTGAGCTGGGCTTACAGGGGCTCTTGTCACCTGCCTGGTCTAGACGCACTGAAGACCAGCGTTTCGGCTGCTCTCCATACCCTGGATGAGGATGGGGTTGCTCTCCTCTTGTGCTGTAAATGCCTACTCTGTGCGTTGGAGTTTCGTGCATGTTGTCTCACTTAGTCCTCACAACAACCCAGTGTGTCTGGTGTGAACCGCACTTGTTCCTAAAGGATCAGAAAAATTGCAGTGTGTCTAGTTTCTCACAGGCAATAATTGGCTGAGTCTGGAAAATACCTCGTCTTCTGACTCCAAGCAGTCTTGTGTCTAGAGTGGTTTTCTTTCCTTTAAAAAAAAATTCTAAATAACGAAACTTTTTTTCTCAAATAAAGCCCAAATCTATAAAGCTGTCAGAAGAGAGCTGGCCTGGTTGAACTGGGGGTGGGGGTCAGGTCACCACCTGCTAGTCTCCCCCTGGGCCCCCAGGCGGTCTCTAAATTGCCTTAGAAGGACCTGAGCAGTGTGCGAGGCTTGGTTTTGAAGCTGTAACTCTCCACCGTGTTGCACTTCTCAGCTCACAAAACCCCGCAGCCTAGTTACTGTTGGACGAGCACAGTTGAATGCCAGCAGTCACCAGAGCCCTGTGACTGTAAGGGAGACCCCTCTAAACCCAGTTAATAAACAATTCCTACTGAATATTCATGAGTGTTAATATTGGCCAAAGCTTTCTAATCTCAGGCTACTTTGGATTTTCACCTATGATGTTTAATGTAAACCAGGAGCCTGCCATGGTCAGGGAGGAGAATTTGCTTCCAGCAGGTGCACAGTATTTGTTGATTGGGTTTTCTAGGTTAGCCCTGGAGGAGGATATATTTGAATGCCCAGAATGCAGGCCATGCTTCCCCTTCTGGGACTAGCAAAGATGTAGACTCTCTGGGCTTTGGCTTTGAGGACTTCACAGTCCAATTGAAGACAGAACATGAATGCTGAAACAAGTAAACAACCCAGCAAGTTGGCATGACATCAGGAGATCAGAGAAGAAAGAGATTAATGAGAGGGAAATGGAGTAATGGAGGTTAACTGTAGAGCCAAGTGGTCCTCTTGCTGGGTCTTCATACATTGGTAGGAATTAGGGACTTAGAGAGAAAGGAGAGGGTGCTCAAGGCAGGGGCAGTGACAAAAGTAAAGGCATGGAGGCAGGGGTCGACAGGGCTGTGCAGAGAACGAGGGAAGGGATTTGAGTGATTGGAGAGCATGCTGGGAGTGGGGAAGTGGGGAATGACACTGGGGGGTCAGTTGGAGAATTAGTAAAAATGATACACCCCTTAATGTGGGGCACAATCACAGGAACTCAAAAGAACACAAGGAATCAGAACTCTAGTTACCTGGCCCCTGCTCCTGTGAATATTCGTGGTGGGTGGGGTAGAACCACCGTGTATGAAGCCAGACAGAGGAGCTGTTGCTTGATCTTATGCACAATGGGGAGCCATTATGGGCTCTTGTGAGAGGGAGTCCTATTTTGGAAAGATTGCGTCTCCAGCATGTTCTTGGAAGATCAAAGGGATTCTGCCCAAACTTGAGTCTTCCGATGTTTGCAGGTTCCCAGTGACCCAACTTGGGATTGGTTTTGTAATGTTCCTGAGAATGACTTCTAGTTAGTTTCAGTTCTAGATAAATTACAAATGTTAATCAAGCCAAATGCTCTGATGAACAATCATTTGGTGAACAGATAGAGTTAAAGAAGTGCTAACGATGAAACCCAAAGAGCCTCGCTTAGGTAAACTATCCGATAATGTGGTAACAGTATCCCTGCAGTGACATTTTTGCAAACACAGAAAGGACATTTGATAGATCAGACTGTTAAATCAGGCAAGCACTAAGCCTGACCTCTGTAACAATGATGTCATTTGTGTATTGATTTCTGTGAATCAAGAACTGAAGTCTTGCCTCCCTCTTCCAATTTATCTTGTGACCTGCATGCTGTGTCTCCACAATTCAGAGGGAAGACAAGACTAGGTGTCTCAGATCAAAGTACAGTGAGGGACTGGAAATTAGACAGTGAATTGGTGCCTTGGGGTTAGCCAACCACTGTGTCTAAATAATGATGATGATATCATATGCTGTTTATCAAATGCCCAGCGTCCAATGAATGAAAACATTTTACAGTGCTCATTAAATCTTCAAAACACTCCTTTTATGTATATATTTTCATTTCCTCTGTTTTCTAGGCAAAGCGGCTAGGGCTTAGAAATTAAGTAATGATGGAGATGTAAATTATAATTTCTGTGGCAGACATTGTTAGCTGCCTGCCCAGTAATTATTTGGGCAGACTCCTTTGCACCTAAGAGTGGCCATGTGATAGAATTCTGGCCAATGACATAAGCTGAAGGTTCTTGCTGATTTCCTAACACAGGCAGAGATCCTTCCAGCAACTCTTTTACTCCCCTTCCTGTCTTGAATGTGGATGCAATGCTTGCGATGTACAAGCCATCTCGCAACCGTGTGGGCAAAAGTCAGATACTAAGGTAGTGGAGCAGGAATAAAGAGACAGCTTGAGTCTTGGATGGCTCTCTTGAACAGTGGCCTGCTTACAGCCTAACTACTTTATTATGTGATAAAAAACAAATCTTTCACTCTTTAATCCACTTGTGGCTTAATGCAGCCCTAACCAATAAAATCATGCCTTTATAGCTCTTGGCACACATCAGGGTTTTTCAGTTGTGATACTTACTGACATTTGGGGGCTGAATAATTCTTTGTGGTGGGGGCTGTTCTGTGCATAGTAGGATGTTTAGCAGCCTCCCTGGACTCTTTACCTGCCAGTTGTGACAACCAAAGATGTCTCCGGACATAGCCAAATGCCCTCCTGGGATGGAGAGAACAAAGTGGCCCCAGTTGAGAACCATCATCTTATTTGGTCTTCTCAATGTTTTTAGAGATAGGTAGGAATATTTAAATGATTTAAAAGGTGAGGAAACTAGACTCTAAGATATTCCTTGATCTGCTAGGAGTTGCACCTTAGTCAGTGGACTGGAAACTAGGACTTTTGGCTCCAGGATCAGTGTATTTTCCATTGCAGGGCCTGTGTTATTTGTTTTGATTAAAGTCACTGATCTAATTATTTGAATGGACCTCTGCTTTGGATACTGCCAGATTGTTGTAAAGAAGTATTGTGGCTGGATAAGGCAGAGTGTTCTGTGAACAGAAGATGATAAATGTCATTTCCCCGCTTGCTCCCTTGAACAAACGTGTTATTCAGTGTTTCAAAAGGTAATTCACAGGTCAGAGCTTCCTAAGTGTGCTGACATCATTGTCGTGGCTGCAGTTGGATTGCTTTCTCTTATTTTCCCAAAAATACTGGCCTAAGTAAGCAGATACGAAAATTTTCCATAGATTTTTCTATGCCCCAGTGATACCTCATCCTCAGTCAACTGATGGGAAGTTTTAAAAAATGTTGAAAAGATCCCATTTGATTGGATTCTTTGTGCCCCCTCCGTCATTTACTGTGACAGCAATCTGTAGCACACTCACCAGCCACATCCATCCTCAGGCCTCTATTTAAGTCAGATGCCTCATCTGGCTTCTCTGATGTTTCTGGATTTCTCAACTGGGATTGCCCACTGTAGTGTGATTTAAGTAGCTTCATCCTGAGCTCCAGTTCTGAGCCTGTAAGCAAAAGAGCACAGGCTGTCTTAGCCCATTAATAACTGCCAAGAGAACTGTTCTTCGGTGGAAACAGGGAGCAGGGAGAGCCTCTTGAAGGAAAAGGGTATCTTCAAGGGAACAGTGCTTAATCGACCCACTTCAGCCTTGACCTTTGGCTCCTCCATTTTTTTTTTTTCCTTAATGCTTTCACACTAAAAGTCGATTTATTTTTAAGTACATCTCTGTCTGGTGTCTTCAGAGAATCCCTGCAAAGTCTGCTAGACTTGCTAATAGCTACCAAGGCTGAATCATGTTACCTTACTTACTACCATCCCCTGTCAACATTGAGCTTATGGTGGGGGGCAGTTATTGGGTTGTTTATGAACAAAGTGTGAAATGTTCTTCTTGAAAAGTTGTTTGCCATGCCGTCTTGACACTAAGGTAGATGGATGAGCACTCCAGATGAGAACACTGTAAGAAAGGTAACAATTTATGGGTGGCTTTGCCGCATTTTTCTTACTTATTTTTTCATAGAATTAAAATTGTTTCCCTATATCGTATGCTCTCTTAAATTCTTTTTCTTTTTAGAATAGGGTGGAATAAAATGAACAGTAAATTTATGAAGCCAATGTTGTGAAACATGACCCCATCACATTGATAGGGAATTATAAAATGATTTAAGGGTACACTTACAGATCTAGTTAAACCTGCCAGCAGACAGGTAAGCAGAGAAGATTAAAAAATGCAAAATGATGCATCAGTATGAGTATGCTTTGTAATTGGAAAACCATCCATTCCATGGAGTTCTGGTGTTTATATAGCAGTTGAATCCATTTATTGATTGACTGAACAGATATGTATTTCCAGCCTGTTACACCATAGACATGGTGTTAGACATGGGTATTGAGGTTAAATTGAAAAATGATCATCTTCTGTGAAGGAATGTAGTCTGATAGGAGAGTCAGATAAAAAAATAACTAATTATCTAGCAATATAATATAAAAGTGTGTGGAGTACTGTAGGAACAGTAATGAAAAAGTGATATGGAAATGACAACTTAAACATTTGCAGATGGGAAAGGGGGGTGGAGGGATACAGTGGGAGTTCGGGATTTGCAGATATTAACTACTATATATAAAATAGATAAACAAAGTCCTACTTATAGCACAGGGAACTGCATTCAATATCTTGTAATAGCCTATGATGAAAAAGAATGTGAAAAGGTATAAAGGTATATATATATGTGTGTGTGTGTGTGTGTGTGTGTGTGTATATATATATATATATATATACATATATATATGTATCTGAGTCACTATGCTGTACACCAGAAATTAACACAACACTGTAAACTGACTATACTTCAGTAAAAAAATTAAAAATTTTTCTCGCACTTTCCATTTTGTAATATCTGTATTGTGAGGAACTCTGATTTTCTCTCCCTATGATTCTACAGGAGATTTCTGCTTCCCTCCAAATGATGGGAAAATGCTGGAGCAGACCTTCCCTCCACTCCCTACTCACTTTCCTGAAAGCAGAATGGAGTGTCCAGTTGACTGCAGAGAGCTTGATTTCCGTTGGATCACATTTCCCCCCAGAGTGCGTCGTCTCTGCGTTGACAAGGTAATGAAGGTCCATGTCTGATTCTCTCGGGTTGTCATTCTGCTGGGGTCTAGGTTTTAGAGGTGGGCTGATCGGGTCGTTGACATGTACTCAGAACTTGTTTGCAGAGTTGACTTTACCACAGGAAGACACCTAGCCTAGATTTGGGGAAGGACAGTAAGAATCTCCCATCTTGGCTTCAGGTCCAAGCAACATTCTGCAATGCCTCTTTACTATGGGACCCTCATTATCAGAGGCTGGTTAACAAAACTGATCCACTGATCTCCATTTGGTTTTGGATATTTATCCTTATGAGTTAGAACTCAGAAGGCAGGAGAGATGAATTATTAGCACCACTTACATTCAACAATCTCACTTGATAATTATGACAACCTTACGTGAACATTGCAGTGGGGACTGTTTTTCTCATGTTGCATGTGAATAAGTAGGCAGAGATTGAGGTCATGTGGAATAATAGAATTCCAGCATGACAGATATGGGTTCAAATCCTGATGCTGCCACCTGTGAACGGGCTGACCTGGGAATAGGTTCCTTAATTTGATGAGCCTCAGTGTCCTTCTCTGTAAAAGAGAAACGGCATCATCACTTTTGTAAGTTGTGAAAAGTAGACATTGTGTATATAGGACGCTAAGCACAATGCTGATGCATAGCAGGTACTCAGTGAATATTTGACCTGAGTTGGAGTTGTGTTATGAAGCCAAAGCAGAGAATTGGGGGATCTAGGGAAGCTGAGACCAAGAACTAACTGAATGAGCAAATGGGGAGTCATCTGGAAAAACTGCAAAATGGGTGTAGAGATTGAGAGCGAATTTACAGGGGTACCAGCATTATCTAATTTGGGAATGCTGATTTCATTCATAGATGCTAAAATGAGATGAGTATTATAAGTCTTAGACTGTGTTAAACTCATTGAGCAGCTTCTTCCTTAGGAGAGGGTCTAATTTTTTTTAGAGGGATGGGGAGGGTTGGGGGAGCCATAGATTGGGTGGTGAACATGTGTTACAGGTACAATTTGCTCCAGGAGGGGAGGGGCCAGCCTGCCTTTTCCTCCATAGTATTTCCAGTGCCTCGAATAGAACTGTGCATATCTCATTGCTCAATAAATATTTGGTGAACCAGTTAATAAATGAATTTAGAGATAGGAGAGTGCTATGAACTTGAATCAATGGAGAAGACTTCTTGTGAAAGGCAGCTCTTGAGAAAGAGCTGGAGGAATGAGGAGACTTTGTAGGGGAAGAGGAAGTGGACACTTTGGAATGGCTGACAATGTTAGAAAATATTTTTAATGTAAACTGAGGGCTAGGAGTGAGCTGATCTTCACATGGGTAATCTTATGCGCTGCTGTGAATTACAACATGACGTATTCAGGTCTAGCTTTTGTGTCTCTTCGGAAGAGGGTGGAGATAAATGGATTGGCTCTGCAATGTGTCGATTGGCCATATAAAGTCATGTTTTGCATTTGCGATTTTCCAGGTTGCTGGTGGCAACAATGTCTCCTTAAAGCCTGCTATTTAGAATTACCTCATCCTTCCTGGGGAAGGATGGTGGGTGCAAGTGGGAGAAAATGGCAAAATGAGTGACAAGCTTGATGCACACAACCCCTTCTATAAATGCGTCTGAGGCATAACTGAGCAGTCATGACACTCTCCATTAATTTAATGAAATTAATTTTTTTCATACACCACTTTCAATGCTACAAAATACTTTACAGTGAGAGGCAAAAGGAGATAATGAGATAATGTTTTATGGAACCACGCAGCAGCAAGTTTCCTATCATTAGCAAGACGGAAGAATATATTAAAAACGGCATGGATAGAAGAGAACTCCGAAATAGCAACCAGAGAAGAAAGAGCAGAAGCAGGATGTGGCTCTCAGAGCTTTTGATCCTTTCCTGTAAAAATCACTCAATTTATTGGCAGGACTCGGAGTGAGCCCAGGGCAAGTGAGCCTGGGGGCTGAGTACTTGCCTTTTCTAGAGCAGTTAGTCCAAAGGAAATATATTCATCACTCCTAGTTGCTAATTCATGAGATAGCCTAGTAAAGTAGAAAGATTATGATATTTGGAGTCAGTCAAATCTGAGTTCAAATCCAATTCTGCCATTTGGTGGCTGTCGGCTTTGGCCTCTATGTGTGACTCAGTTTTGTCATCCATAAAATGGGTGTGGAAACCTGTCTCGTAGAATTACCGTGAGAATTACGTTGGTAAATTGCTTTAGCTTATTGGTCAGCACATAGTAGATGCTCAACATATCCTACTTTCATCTCTGCTTTTGACAGTAACAGTAATCCCAAGTCAGCCTATCACATGATTTGGATCTTCCTTGCTGCAGCTGTGTGTGTGTGTTTGTGTGTGTGTGTGTGTGTGTGTGTTGGATGGAGAGTGGCAGGAGTAAGGAGGGTTCACCAGATGATATAGGTTGCCTGCCCAGCACCTATTATTCCCATGATTTATGTCGGCAGAGCTCTGGTTTTATTCCATCCTCCCCTAAGTGACTTGGACAAATTTGGATTGGTCTAAGCCAATAATAATTATTCAATTCTCTTGACAATTATTGCTTTAAGGGTGGCCACTGGGACCCAGTTCTGGTCAATGAGACATAAAGGGAGTTCTTCTGGGAGCCTCCTGGGGAGATTTATTTTCTCTTCAAAATAGATGTGTACATCTTCTTTTGTCTCCTGGGTATTATCATATCTACACAATTTTCATGGAATTGCAGCCATCATCTTGGACCAGGAGTGAAATTAGTCCCAAGTCTCTCTTCAATAGAACCTGCTATAGAGAGAGATAAGAAATCCGGGTACTACATGGTGGTGGTGCATGCTGAGTTAGTCAACTCTATTGGCTACTAAAGGGATGCTAATACATCCCTTTATTGTTTTAGCAAGATTTATCTGAGTTTTCTGTTATTCATGGCTGCAGGCATCCTAACTCATACAAGAGGCTGTCAGGTGGGGATCTGGAGTTTGAACTTTAGTTTAATTTCTTTTTAAGTTTTGAGGAAGATTCTTATATTCTTCTCCCTGGCGATCCTTTAAGTAGAATAAAGAAGTAAGTTTCCATGTCAGCCTGTCCTGAGCCATTATTTTGGGAAACATTTTGAAGCCAGCACCTGTTCTGTTCTTACACCGGGAGAAATCTGACTAGGTCAAGTGGAATCATGAACTAGAGAGAAAGGGAAGCTAAAAAATAATTTTTGGAGCACTCATTCTGTATGTTGTATTCTATAGAGTCATTCTATATTCTGTGTGCTTCACATATGTTTTTAGCCCCACAATAGCAGTTTACAAGAACATAGGTTATGTTATCATTTAAAGATGGGAAATTTGAGGCTCAGGAAGGTTAAACAATTTGCCAACATCTGTCTGCTATTAAGTGAAAGAGCCAGTATCAAAAGGCTGGAAGCCGGGTGCTGTTTCCTGGATGAAGGGATGCAAGTCCAAAGAAGTTACTTTCATAAGCAAGTTAATTGCCAAGACTGGTTAGTCTAGAATCTAAGTTCTTGGTGTCTTGCCTTGAATTTCTTAAATTAATGCCCCTCACCAAGATTCTCTGATGCCAGCAATGAGTAGATTAGCAGAGATTTGCCTGTAATTCATTAATTCATTCAATAAGTTTTGCACATCTACTAAATACCCAGCCCTGTGCTAGGTATTATGTATGATACAGTGCTGGACAAAAGACATTGATCTCTGCTGCTCACTTCCTTAGTTGGGGCTGCACCTCTGGGTGTGTTATGGGTGGGGCTGAAACAGTTGGTGAGTGGCCCAAGGAGGCAGTGAGTGCAGAGAAGAGCAGGACTTGGCGTGAAAACCAGGGCACTGGGGCATGGGACCTGTGAGAAACTCGCCAGCGGTGAGAGTGATGTCTTGGGACCTTGGAACCCGTTGTCTCCATTGAGAGTCAACACTGTGTTTCAGGGCAGAGCAGGAAAGGTTGAGGGATCTAGAAAACTCCGACTCTCAGGAGTAGACTGCTGGGAAGGTCTGCTTTATCCTGACCCCTCCAGAAGCATTTAGAGATGGCCCTAGTGTTTATGTAGCCTTGTGTCTCAATGGGTAGAATCCATCTGGAAGATGGCGACGGCTTTTCTTCTTTCACTGTGAATGTGCTTTGGTGATGCTCGGCAGGTCTCCCACTATGGCTGATTTCAAGCCACCAACATGATGTCAACCAGTTCCCCAGATTCCTAAAAATTGGGAGCCAGTACGGGGTGGCTGCAGCATACCCTGGCTCTAGCACAGCCCTGAAGAGTCTTCCTGGGGCCACTCAGGAAGTTGTCAGCTCTCTAATGTACCTGGAAGGGAGAGTTTGAGAGCGCCAGGTGACATCCCCGGTGGCGGGGCCAGTATCAGGAAAGATGCTTCCTCTAAACCTTGCATTCACTTTCTCTACCTTTAAAAAATAAGCCAATTTCTGGCCATTCCCCTTTTCCTATCTCCCCCTTTGCAGTTCTTTTTTTTTTTTCTTTTACCTCTGATTTAAAAATAAATATATTTTCAAAAGAACTAGAACAAATAATCTTTCTGTTTAAACAGAAGATCTTTTTTCAGCCTTGTTATTGATTTTTTTCCCCTGTTATTCCCCCAGTGCATCAAGTTAGAAAGAAGAGGTTGGTTTTATTTTTCCTGCAAGGAAAAACAACCTATGGGCTTTTTCTAAGAGTGTGAGCCCACACCTTCTGAAATGTATTCAAAAGTGAGATGTGGGCACCATTATCAGGGGCTGCCTGATGAGGGTCTTCTGTTTCTGATAGATGCTAATCATCATAATTTCTCCTTCCCTCAACATGGTTTAGAATTTTATTTGTTCAGCCTGTAAAGTAGAGCTGAGAATATGATGGACCCGAGATATGAATCCTGTTAATGAAACAGCATTTAGAAATGAGAGCATGGCCGTCTTGGCTATTACATTGTGTGTTGATTAGTCATAATGTTCTTGAGGACCCTGCCCAATCAGGAGCTTATTTTAAATTGCAAATTTCCTGTGACTAAAGAGTGCAATTATTGGTTGCTATCTTCAGAGGACAGTTACAGGGCAGATTAAAAAAAATGAACATTTTTAAAAAGCAATTAAATGGGCGGGAGACAAATTCTGAAGATAGAAGGAGGCAAAGGCAAAGTAATGAACTGAAATAGAATGGGATTTGAAAATTAAAAAGCAAGTTAATTTGTCACTGTTGGGTAGAAAAAGCCCCCAGTGGTGAGGTGATTACCTGGGCTGAACTCCTGAGGTTTTTTGGCCACGCGCTGTAGACGGGTGTCCCTTCTTTTTCTCTTGTCTTGAACAGATGGGAAATACTTATTGGAAATCAGAAGAATTTCCAATTGGAAAGAAGAATTTATTGAAAATAGAAGATGTCTCCTCATTTCATTGATGTAGGAAATCTTCTCTAATAACCACACTTGCCTTAAAGATGTTCGCAAGGAATGTCTTAGGAAGAAAGCAAGGACAAACCACTTTTTTGAACAGGAAAGAGGGAGGGAGAGAGGACAAGGGAGAGAGAAGAGGACAGGGAGGGAAATATTCCTTTCTAGAACAAGGCTCTCCAGTGGGTGTAGCAGAGAGACACCAGGTCTGGAGTCAGACATACCTGGATGTGAATCTTGTCCCTGCTGCACCTCCCCTGTGTGACTGTGGGCAAGTTTCCTGACCTCTCTGAGCTTCAGTTTCCACTTCTGAACAATGGGACACGTGCACCAGGGTTGCTGTGAGACTGAAATGAGGACGTGGTAGAACACATTCACTACATGTTTTTCCCTTCTCAGGAGCTTGACTAATCTCTGAGCCAAAATACAGTTACAATTATGTGATCTGTGTTGAACAGCCAATTTTGATTGTATTTCCTGAGAGTCTGATGAGATTCTGTGGGCCGAGCCTTAGAGGCTGCCCAGCCCTGCCAGATTCCTGGTGCAGGGTTGGGAGACTCACAGGCACCAGAAATCCTACCTGGCGAGTGAGGACCAGGTTCATGATGACTTCTTGGCTGCAAACTGTCCTCAACGTCACTATTCCCAATCTACAAACAAGTCGTAGGGGGAAGAGAAGGGTATTTCATTGTACTTTTGTTAATAGAGCTATTATTTTCTTATTTTCTTTATAAAGGTGATTCTGACTCATTTCCAAAAAAAAAAAAAAAAAATCAGCAAACACAAAGAAGCCAAATGAAGAAATATCAAACACCTATGATTTTTCAAGCCAGGTTAAGACAATGTGGTGCTTCTCCAACTTTTCATTCTTACTCAATGTTTGTTCCCTTGGGAATGAGTTCCACTTATTCTAGACCTGTATTTATTCCAATGTGAGCATCATGATTTAAATTAAATTACTTACTGTTCCCTACTCCCAGGTCCTTGAGTAGAACGGACTGGGGCGACTGCATGACTAACTGTATGGCGTCCTCCACCAGTAGATACAGCAAAGCGTGCCTGAGTTGGGGTATTTTTTTCCCAGCCTATTTTTCATTTTCTGTGCTTTTATACACTATGCTGCTGGTAACTCTGGATAGTTGTTTGCTCTGAATAGTTAAAATCATAGATGCTTAAAATTTTCAATATTTTGCTGGTCTATTTTTGCTTATCATTTTGGTAATGAACATATACCATTTTTAAAACAAGCAGTTCACTTTTATATGAAATTTTCAGAAAATATGTTTTCAGAAACCAGCTTGTAATTGGATACTATCTATACTAGAAATGTAGTGAGGGCAGATACGTGTCTATCCATACACACACACACACACACACACACACACACAGCTACATAGGGATTATATAGCTGTATATGTAGTTGTATAAATGTATGCTTAAAAATCCCAAGTTATGTAATAGATATGTGGATGATTTTATGGCAATATATCATGAACATATTTTCATATCATTTTATTGGTTGTATAGTAATCAATAGTATTGCTATAACATAGCTACACAACATATATATTGTAATATATATATAGCATACACATGTATATAGTACAGTTTAACCAAGCCTATATTGTTGAGTACTTGGTGTTTTCCCAATTTTTTATAGTATCACCAATGATATCCTACTGAACATATTTCTATACATCCTTAATTATTTGCAGTGTTGCATTTTATAAGTCAGGTGGTAAGTTTACACTAATGGCAATATGTTCCAAGTTTCAGTATTATGAACAGTGGTTGTGTTCCCAGGCTAGCCTACAATGGTTAATTTAATATGCACTGTAGCCAACCTAGATTTTGGTGCTATTATATCTGGGTGGGTTGAATTATGTCTCCCCTTCCCCTCAAACATGTTCAAGTCCTAAACCCTGGTACCTGTGAATGTGACCTTATTTGAAAAAGGGTCCATGCTGATGCAGTCAAGGTCAGGTGAGGTCATATTGGATTCAGGTGGGTCCTAGATGCACTCGTGTCTTTACAAGAGAAGCAGGAAGGAGATTTGAACTCAGAGAGAGAGGGAAGATGGTCATGTGAAGGCAGAAACAGTTAGGTTGTCATAAGCCAAGGAATGCCGGGAGGTGCCAAAAACTGGAAGAGTGAAAGAAAGATTCTCTTCTGAAGCCTCAGTTTCAGAATTCTGGGCTCCAGAACAGTGAGAGGTGAGGAAAATAAATTTCTGGTGGTTTTGTTTTTGTTTTTTGTTTTAGCCACCTAGTTTGTGGTATTTTGTTACAGCAGCCCATCGTAACTAATGCATATGCATGACCACCTTTTGGAACAGATTTTACTGAATCTTTAAATTTTTTTAAAATTTTATTTGTTTATTTTTTGGAGAAAAACTCTTTGTTAGTTTATTTAGTTCTTTGTTTTTCTTTTTTTTTTAAAGTTGAAGTATAGTCAGTTTACAATGTTGTGTCAATTTCTGGTGTACAGCATAATGTTTCAGTCATACATATACACACATAGGTTTGTTTTCATATTCTTTTTCATTATAGGTTACTACAAGACATTGAATATAGTTCCCTGTGCTATACAGAAGAAACTTGTTCAACGAATCTTATAAAGGGAAGTTAGATCCCAGGACTAGCTCACAAAAATACTTAATGTATGATATAGCACTATCCCATTTAACAGTGTCTTCCCATAAGAAATCCCAAAATATACGCTGATAGGAGGACTCTGCCTTCTCAGGCCCCACAGGAGACAGTGCCCTTTCTGCCACAACGGGGTGCTTTGGGCAGGGGTTCCAAGATGGGGGACTCATACCAACTCAGCCAGCATTTAATGAAGACCTCTCATACTGGTGAACCAGACGGAGTCCAGTCCTGCATAGGATTTACAGTTAGTGGAAGGATGTATAAGTGAACTGTACAGAATTCTATTGGGACTGGTGATATGGGCTGGGGGTCTGGCACCAGAGGGAAGATGCTGGGGTTGGAGAGCTTTGCTGGGATCAGCCTTCAGGCAGTACCAAGCACCTGGAGGTCCCTTGAAAGAAAGTGGGGATTCTGGGGTGAGATGGGAAGATGAAAGTAGGGGTGGTAGTGTCTTTGAGATGGAGATAATTTAGAAAGTCAATTTGTTGTTTTCAAGGATTGTATACACAAGAGGGATATTCTCCTAAGAAGAAAGTGAGTATGTCTCTTTCAGATTCATCTGATTCTAGCTACTTCTGTATCATTTTTAGTGCTTGTTCCATCTTATTTCTTATTCGTTCCAGGCCAAGAAAACCAATCTGTGACTTAAATTTGATTACCATAGATTCGTAGGCTTGGTAGGATTGTGTCCTTGAATTCGTTTAATTGGCCTAATCCATTCAAGCAGTGTAACTGAGCACCGGCAAAATGAGTCCCAAGCTAATGGCAACGGCTTGCTTTCTAATAGAAAGATTGATTTAATGCAGTGAATCGATATTTGAGAGTCATCAGTTAATTTCCTTTTATGTCCCACATGTTAATTACCAGAGGAAGCAATCCCATACCTAACTGAAAAGGATGAAACAAGATGTTGGTTCTCATGTCAAATCACTTGGCATGAGAAAATCTGGGAAAGCCACAGATGGGCACTGCCCCTGTGTGGTTCAACTGCAGTGCCTTGAATACTTGCATTTAACAAAAAGGCAGATGTGTATCTGTGTAATGTCTCAGGGAGTCGGATATGATGTTCCAAGGCCAAAGGTTGGCCATATGATAGAGACATTTCCAAGGCAACAGTGAGAATGATTGTAAACCTTTTCTAGCTGTTGTTCACAGCCTGCTGTATTACGTGGCTTACCCAAAATGCTAGGTTTCTCAGACTTGAGGACCTCCACTGCTTGCTTAACTGTTTTTATTATAAAGTTAATTAATTCTATGTAAACATAAAACTTTGTATAAACCCTTTTATAGCTCCTAGGAGGCTCTGAAACCCCATCACATTAAATAATTGTGTTTTATTTTTTTGAGTTTTATTGAGTTTGGAGTTTTATTTGTGTCTAATGTATTGAGCAATGTCTGGTTGAAACTAAATCATCACTCTCACATGAATTTGGTGCTTTGGGATTTGCCATGCCCTTGCTACAGTGTCCCTCTGAACTGTTCACATCAGGCCCCAAGCATTTTATTACTTATCAGTCTTTGTTTATTAATTTTTAACATTTGAATAGTATTTTGTAATGGCTACATGCCTATTGTTTCTTGTATTTTATGTTGCTTGCCTATTAACGGGATTATGATGTTCAAACTCAAAATTAAAACCTGCAAATCTCCATGAAGATCTATGAGAAATGTCTCACCCCTTTGGGATATTTCAGGGTCTTGAAGAAAGAAGCAGTTGTGTTTGGAATCAAGCCTGCTAGAGGCTTTTAACCCTTCGCAGTTGCCAGTGACCTTAGCTCGATGCAGCGTGGTTTAGAGAACTGCCTAGCACAGCAGAAGGGAAGGGCAGAGCTTGAGAGAGCCAAGGTTGGAAAGGAGAGAGTGCAGTGAGATAGAAAGGAAGGATGCCTCATGGTTCAGTCTGAGTGGCCCTCCCCTCCGAGGGATAGGTCATGCCATTACCATAACTTTGAGCATACCAGTGTGATGTAGCTATAAGGGACAGAAAGGTTTCTAGGTCAAGGTAAATATGAGACAGCCTGGGTCTAAGTTCCACTTCCACAGTTCACAGCTGTTTTGAAAATACAGGTTAGGCTGCTGGGACCAGAGGTCCCAAATGCAGTGGCTTAAGCAAGGTGGGCAGTATAATTGTTCCCCACGTAACAGCCTGGGGCGAGGAGTCCAGGGCTGCTTTGGTGGCCTGACAGCCATGGAGAAAAAGCTCCTTCCACCTTATTCCTCTGTCAACCCCTGCCTTTGTCTACGTGGTTGCAGGTGGCCAGCCTCTGTGTTCACATTTCAGCCCCAGCCAGAGAGAGGGAGGAGGAAGAGGGCACCTTTCCTTTATTTTATTTCCTAGAAGCCACACCCATCACTTCTGTTCACAAATCACAATCTAGAATCTACTCATGTGGTTCTGGGTACTGCAATGGAGGCCATGTATCCAGCCAAGCAAATGTTCCCAGAGAAGAAGAAACAAAAAGAGTGTGTGTGTGTGTGTGTGTGTGTGTGTGTGTTGAGTGAGGGATGGGAGGGCAACTAGCCATCTCCACCTCCGCTCCCTAAATCCCAGTTCCCCATCTTTTTTTTTCCATTGACCTCAGGTTGACTTACAATATTTTATTAGTTTCAGATGTACAACAGTGTTTCAGTATTTTTATAGATTATGCACCATACAAAGTTATTGTAAAACTGTTGGCTATGTTCCCTGTGACTTACTGATTTTATGGCTGCTAGTGTGTACCTCGTGATCGCATTTACCTGTTTTGCCCATCTCCCCACCATCCTCTTTGGCAACTACTAGTTTGTTCTCTGTGAGTCTGTTTTGTTATCTTTTCACATGTTTTGTTTTTAAGACTCGACATATAAGCGAAAACATCCAGTATTTGTCTTTCTTGTCTGATTTGTGTCACTTAGCACAATCCCCTCCAGGTCCATCCATGTTGCCGCAAGTGGCAAGATTTTATCCCTTTTTTATGGCTGATTAATATTCCTTTGTACATATGCATACCACATCTCCTTTATCTGTTCATCTGTTGATGGACACTTCAATTCTGAATCATAACCATCCAGGGTAGAGCATCCTTGGTTGTAGGTTTTTTTCTTCCAGCACTTTCAATGTATCATGACACTGTTCTGGCAACATTTCTGCTGAAAAATCAGTTGATAGCCTTATGGGGGCTCCCTTATATTGACTCTGTTTTTTTCTTGCTGCCTTTAAAATTCTCTCTTTATCTTTAGACATTTTAATTACAATATGTGTTGGTGTGGATCTCTTTGGGTTTGTCTTATTTGGTACTCTCTGTTCTTCCTGGAACTGGATATCTGTTTCCTTTCCCAGATTAAGGAAATTTTCAGCTGTTATTTAACCAAATACATTTTCTGCCCTTTACTCTCACTTCTCCTTCTGGGGCCTCTATAATGCTAATGTTAATATGTCTGATATTGTCCCTTATGTTCCTTAAACTATCCTTATTTTTAAAAACTTCTTTTCTCTTTTTGCTGTTCTGAGTGATTTCCACTATTTTGTCTTCCGAGTGGCTTATGCATTCTTCTGTAATCACCTAATCTGCTTTTGATTGCCTCGTGTGTATTTTTCAACTCAGTTATTATTTCTTCAGCTCTGATTGGCTCTTTCTAATATTTCCTAATTCTTTTCTGAAGTTCTATCTGTGTTTTTCTATTCTTCTCCTGAGTTTGGTGAGCATTTTTATGACCATTTCTTTAAACTCCTTATCAGGTAAATTAATTATCTTCATTTCATTAAAGGTTTTTTCCCCCTAGTGTTTTATCTTGTTCTTTCGATTGGAAAATATTCCTCTATATTCTCATTTTGTTTGGCTTTCTGTGTTTCTCTCTATGAGTTAGGTGAAGGAGTTACCTCTGTTTGTCTGGAGGTGTCTCCCTGTGTAGTAATGTCCCTATGCAGACTTCATGAGCCTGGTGGCTTTGGCAGGAGGGCTGGAGCTGATGTGAGTGTGGGCTGGGGCTTCTCCTGGCATGTGCTTGGGGCTGCCATCTTGGTTGAGGAGGTGGTTTGAGGTGGAGTTGGGTGTAGAGTGGGGGGCATTCTGGGGCAGCCTTTGTAGGCCAGGTGCTTTTCAATCTGCTGCCTCAGCCCTGGAGGCCAGAGCAGGTAAGTGTGTACATGCTCCTTTTAAGAGCAGTCTTGGTTTCCTGCAGTCCCCTGGCTCTCCTGGTCATAGCCCTGCTGGTTTTCAAAAACAGTTAAGGCTTCTCAGTACCAGTTCCCATGGCTCAAACCCAGCTCTTTAGGGAGGACCTGTGAGTTTGTGATATCCCCTTCCTCTTCTAGATAACCCACTGGAGGTGTGGCTCCTAACGGGATCACTTTTCTTCTCCTCCTACCTGTCCTGGTGTGGTTTCTCTTTTTTATCTTTAACTGTAGAAGAGCCGTTCTGTGAGTCTTCTCAGGTCATCCCCAGAGAGAGTTGTTCTATATGTAGTTGTCGTTTTGGTGTGTTTATGTGGAGGAGGTGAACTCAGGGTCTTCCTACTCCTCCATCTTCCTGTTTTCCCCATCTTTCAAGTAGGAGTAATGCTAGTCGACTTCACAGGGTGGTGGTTGTGAGTATTAAGTTGTAGTTTACACGGAAAAGTGTTGGTATAGCACCTGACTCTTAGCACGTGCTAAGGAAGATGAGCTGTTAGCCACAAGCTCGGGCAACATCAGCCATGGCAGCAACTTCCCATCACATCCAATAATGTAAAATGCTATACATGTTCTAATGATGATTGTGGTAACAGTGGTGATTGCAGAGATGCTACTGTGAAGCCATGCTGTGCAGAACGCTTTTCTGGTCAACCCCAAGTTGTCACAGGCAGCTCTGCAAAGTGGTTAGAGCATGGCTTCCAGAGTCAGACTGCCTGGGATAGAAGCCTGGTCCTGCCCGTTAGAGATGTGCCATTTGGGACAAGTTACTTCACTGTTCTATAGCTCAGTTGCCTCATCTCTAAAATGAAGATGACAGTAGCATCTGCCTCATAGGGTTGTTATGATGATTAAATGGACTATTATTTAAGAAGTGCTTATACCAGCATGGAGCACACAGGAATTGCTATGTAAGTTGGTGCATATTAAATAAGTAGAAAGACATTATGAACCTTCCCCTTTCCTAGGTCCATCAAAAAGGAGGTTGATTCCTTACTTGCTTCCTAGAATGGAAGCTCCATTAAGGGAGGGAATTTGTCTTTGTCTCTGCTGAAAGCCGAGGGCCTAGGGAAAAATATTTGGCCCTTTGTAGGAATTTAATGCATAACTAGATTCTGGAGGCTTGGTGTTACTAACACATGTCAAAACTGACCTGACATCCTAGTTTCTTGTAGTGTCATCTGATACTGAGGAGATAGTTAGCCAACCAAAGGAACAAGTCATGATCTTCAGAGAAAGCCCTGGATGCCAGACCTCTGGGAATGGAGCAGTGGAAAGAATGATTCCGGGGTGCAAAGCTTGCATTCAAGACTTGGTTCTGCCTCTAACGACTTGTAGGACTTTGCAGGTGGCAGAGGAGTAGTATCCAAGCCTTAGTTTCTTGATCTGTAAAATGGGAATAATATTTATCTTACTGGGCATTTTGAGAAATTATGTGGCAATGCATTAAAAACATAGGGCGTGTCTTACGTGCCTGCTGTGGGTGGAAATGTGTTCCACAGCATACTGTATCTTGGCCCAGATAAGGCTGCCCTTGAAAGCAGAGAAAGGCCTTGAAATGCACGTTTTACATGGGGACATCAAATAATCTGTAACTTGTTTCCAATCAGAGGAAGTCTGCCTTTTGTGATGTGAAATCATTCTATCTGTAGGTCCAGCATTTGCTTCCAATTGAAATGTTTTTGTCCAACACAGGAGGATTTTGTGCACTATTCTGAGAAGCCTTGCAGATCCCTTCTGAAGTGACTGTAACATGATTTGCTGCATACATCAGAGGGTGAAGTAGCCGTGTCCTTGTGCGGCAAGCAGATTTGATTTCAAGCTCTGGAGGCAAATAAAGAAACCCTGGGAAGCGTGTGAAGAATCTGAGCAAACGTGGAAATGAAAAGAGGGGGATGGAAATGGGATAAAAGGTGGAACAGTGGGTAAACAAGCGGGCTGGCTTTTGCATCCTTACTTTCTACTAACGAGCTCGGATGGGACCTTCGTGGGCTGTTGTTTCGGTGAGATCTGCCTCACCTTGGGGACACATAGCCAGAAGCTTTCCTTGATAACACACAGAATAAAGAAATCTTGTTCATTACGAGTAGCAGAAGGAACAACAGAGACTTGGATGTTTTTAAAATGAATTCCTCAGAAACTATTCCAGGTGGAGTTTAGGAACAATGAGGAACAAAGAGTGGAAAAACTCTTTCTGCAGGCATGGAGTCTTAAGTACAGAGAACTGTTTTGCAAGGCATAATGTGAGACTCATGACCTGACAAAATGCTTCTGGGTCAGGGTTACTTCCAAGGTAGGGGCCCTGTGCCTGATGCTGCTCCTCCCCACAAAGGGCTCTGTGGGTCACCATTTGTCTGTAGTCATTCTCTGTTTGTCGGGGGTGTGCAAACCAGTCTGAGTATTTAATCCATGCTAAGCAGGGGTGACCCTTTCATACAAGTGCCCTCTGGCCTTACCAGCCACATATTATGGGAGTGGTCCTCTGGAACTCGTACAGGGGGAATTCTCATCATACCAGTTCCAGCTCGGTTGGAAAGGTATTTTTGTATTCGGGCAGGCTTGGGTGGGACGGTGGATACTTTGGGGAAAGCACAGCCTTGAACCATCTCTAAAACTGTACCAGGCAGGCTGCTGACGACTTCAGCGGCAGCAGCAGGGTAAGCACTAGGCCAAAGAAACCATCGGCAATCATGGTGAAAAATGAAGACAGCGCCCCGAAAAATGACCTAAGAAGAAAAACAGGGCTCCCTAAAGCTGGGAGACAGGGATTGGGACAGTCCACTGTCAGCTGGAGCACGGGAATCTGTTCAGACACTCCTGTTGAGATGATGTGCCTTTCCAGGATTATGTAACCAATAGACATGCATTTGTTCATTCATTCATTCATTCTTTCATTCAAAAGGCATTTACTGAGTACCATCTAGGTGGCAAGAACTATGCTACGGCCTGGGATTTCAATGATACATCTTACAACTAGTTCCTGCTACAGGGAACTCTAGCTAGAGGGGAGACAGACCTGCCAACAAACGTGCCATAAAATAAAACAATGTGGGAGTGTGCAAGTGAGAAGGAGTGAGTTTTCTTGGGAATATGGGAGGGGAGCTTGAAAAAAGCCTCCCAGAGGAGGTAGCTTCTGCTTTCTGCCTGGATGAGCATGATTGTGTCACCCTAACAAACTTATAGGAACCCCCCCCCTCCCACAGAACTTAATTCTACCTGTAAATACCAGAAGGTTGCAGGAGGCAGCAGTCTGGATTCTAGAATTCTCTTAGTATCTTATGTGCTTGGGGCAAATAACTAGGCACTTAGAAAATGCTTCTAACAATGATGAGAATGAGTCACGTAGATGGCAAGGATTTATTTATTCTAAGAAAAACAATGATGATGCTCTTCTTTCCTGTGGAAAGTTTGGAAGATGGAAAAGATGAGATAAAAAGGATTCAAGGTAGTGGAAAGAGATAAAATATTTAATAAGCTTATAAAGAAAAGGAGTGGAAAAAGCCATTGTTAGGGAAGTAAGCAGAGAATTTAAGTGGCAGATTTATTCCTTTAGTCTCCTCTGACCTCTGCTTCTGATCTCAGCAGTCAACTGTGCATGCTTTTTCTAATATGACCCATGAGGTCCAGCTTTCTGTTGGCAATCACCTGAGCCCTGGTCTCAACCTTTGTAACTGAATTATATGTCCCCAAGGGACAGACTGATTCAGAGGAAGGTACTTCTGCAATTACAGGGAAAGAGGCTGTGGGAGCCTGAAGCTGTTTTGAAGAGATGCCATTAGGCAGCAGATGCAGGTGGTAGTGTGGAAGTGAGGGGGTACAAGCATGCTGCCCTCCCTGGCTCCGTTTTCTAGAGAAAAAACACACCCAGCGGGCAAAACAGGAGGTAGAGGACCCTGTGCAGCAGGGCTTCAGTCTTCCCGTCTGTCCTGATTGTCCATCCAGCCTTCTGCCAGAGGCCATTTTGGGAGATGCCCTCCTGATAGGTCTGTTGTGAGCATCGCTGAGTTAACAGATGAAAAGCACTTAGGAAGGCGCCTGCTAGCACTTAGGAAGTGCTGTGTAAGTGCAGCTGCTCTCCAGAGGCTGAGGAATTAGACATACATATGTGTTTATATCTACGAGAAAGATACAACCTTAAGAAATTCAAAAGTGTATATATTTTAAATGTAAAACGGAGTTCCAAAGTGAAGGGTGTGTGTGTGTGTGTGTGTGTGTGTGTGTGTGTGTGTGTGTGTGTGTCTGTGTCTGATTGGGAATATTTGATAAAAGGAGAATTTAATGCCCCCTGATTATTTGAGAGCTTTTGAGATAAATTAATAAATAATTATAATCATAATAGAAGTGCTTCCTCCCATCTGGGGGCAAAGAAGTTTCAATTTTTGGTCCATAAACATTGCGGTTGTGGTCTAGGATGTTAATTAAAGCTAGGACGAACCTTAGGTGTCTCCTTCTAACTCCTGAATTTCATCAGTGAGAAAACACACTCAAAAAGCAAGGCTCATCTGAGACCACACACCGGAAAGGGGCAGAGGCAGATTATAGATTCTCTTAGCTTAAGAGGAGTGGGACCACAAGGACTGTGAATTCCCTTCAAGCCCTACTCACTCTACAAGCAACAGATAGCCCTTTGGGTTATGCCAGGACCAGGCTGGCCGAGCACGCAAGGGCTCAGGGAGTGGGGTGTAAATGTGACCGTGAACAGAGAGAAGCAGACGTGGACATGCTCCAAGGCTGCTTCTGCTTCCACTGTCTTGCCTTTGTCCTGGATGTCACCTCTGCTGACCACACAACCCAAGAGCGTAGGCTGGTGCCATTAGTCATAGTGACACACTTCCAGCTGTCCTGGCCGTCCTGTGGTTCTGTGAGGGACACACTGGTGAGCTGGTGTATGAGTGTGTGTGGCGGGGGGTTAGGGAGAGAGACAGATAGACAGGTAGAGACACGCATAGAGACGGAGAGATATAGAAACACAGAGAAAAAGACAGAGAGACAGCCCCTGGGAAGTCTCAGATAGGCTTGGGAGAAAATTTTTGGAATGATAGGAACTATTTCCATTACTCCTCTAAGAGCTTTTCTATTGGCCTAATTCTCCAATCTCTGCATCAAACTAAAAACATAAATAAATTAAAGTCCAACACAATCATATTCTTAAAACAAACTTTAATACAGAGTGTCCCCAAAGTCTAAATGCTTGCTTAAAACTGCAGAGGCACTCTGTAGGTAAGAGGGTTAAGAATTGTAATTCAAACGTTGAGAGGGTGAAGGGTGGGAGGGCAAGGCGATCGGGCATTGGGACCTACCTGGTCCCCAGGGAGGAGTAGGGCAGCCACACATCTCAAGCTTGAGGCGGTGAGGAGGAAGATTTGTGGGCGGCAGGCTGTGTACGGTGGGACCAGCTGGCAGACGGCTATGTGGTAAAGGGATTTGACTCAGAGATGCTCGGCTCAGGTGGCCATCTTTGTGGGGATTGGTGGAGAGCAGAACGGAGATGCTGGGTGCTGGCAAAGTAGCAGGGATAAGGAAACGAGGCTGGGAATTTACAGAAAGAAGTGCTTTTTTGGTTTCTTACACGGAGGAAGTAGAGTTCAAGCCAAGTTCAGCTTGGTCGTTGAGGGACAAGGAGCTGCAGTTGATATCTGGGTTACATAAATAATTCAAGTATTAGCTGTCTAGGAATCCAAGTCCTGGGAAATTACAGGGTCATCCTGTCTTTTAATATTTAAAAGCAAATAAAAAAAAGAGGCTTGCATGCTCGCTCTCACGTAACAGTAGAAGCCCAGTTTCAATCTTAATATTCTCATGCGTACCTTCAGGTTTACGTTTTCTTTCTTACCTCTCTCTCCAACTTATTGTTGTCACCAAATAATTCTTGATCTTGACCTAGGTTCACCTCCTCTTATTTTATCCCATATTCACCTAAATGTGCCATAAACCCTCTTTAAAAAGTTCCCTAAAGCATCCTCAACTCAAGACGGCTGATGTAATGGACTTTTACCAAGGAGGAGTCACAACACAGCCCAGACAGACAACTTGAATCATTTACTAGACTCTTCTGCTCTATAAATCTCCCTTGTCCTTTTCACTACCAGGAATGTCTCACTGCCTCTCTCTGTTCTCAGGCTCTAGTCTCCCTTCATTTTGTTGGCACTTCTTCCTTTTTTTTTTGAGCACATCTGTTAATTTCTACCTGGACAATATCTCCTTTCTCCTGGCACGTTAAATAAATTTTACGTTAGTCTGGTGATCTACCAACTTTTTATCTCCTCCATCTTCCATGTCAAGGCTATAGCCCATCCTTTTGCAACCAGAAAAGCCCTTCAACATATTTTTCTAAATAATAGTTTTCCCTCTAAAAGGTATTTTGCCATCAACTTTTAAAATAACATGTAAGAGGTACAAGCTACTATGTATAAAATAGATAAGCCACAAGGATATAATGTGTATCACAGGGAAATAGAGCCATTATTTTGTAATAACTTTAAATGGAGTATAATCTACAAAAATATTGAATCACTGGACTGTACACCTGAAACTAATACAGTGTTGTAAATCAACTATATTTCAATTTAAAAAGAATAAAATAAAATAACACATCCCTACCTCTACTTCATTAAAGCATTCTGATTTCTTAATTTAAGGAGGAAGAATATTTCTTGAGGACTTATTAAAATCAGATCCGGGACTGGTGCTTTTTATGCACATTTTGTTTAATGCTCACAAAAGCCTCGTGGGAGTGGGGCTCCTCTCTGCGCTTTGCAGGCGAGGACAGTGAACGTGAGGGCTGTGAGGGTGCGCCAGGTCACCCAGGCTGGTGAATGGAGGACCTAGAGTTCAGGCCAGTCTCTGGACTCGGAACCCGTGCTCTGCATCATTCGCCTTGCCTTGAAGCTGGGATGGTCATGGAAACCTTGTCTGTAGACACTTTCCTTGCTTGGTCGTCCGCTTGGCTTCCTCAGGCCCGGCTTTCCCACTTACTACGGGGGCAGCTCTGGTTCTCCCTTCCCCGTCCCCCGCTGCTCTCCTCCTGACTCGGTTCTTTCCTGCTCTAGTGCAAGCCCTCAGTCCTGTCCTGAGCATTCCTGGAGTGGCATCCCCAGACCCCCCTCAGCCTCAGTGTCTTCTCCCCACCCACCTGGACTTCTGGCCTGTAGACTTGCCCCAGCATCCTGTGATGGGCACGTGGTTAAGAGCCTGGGCTGGGAGTCAGAGAGATGCGGTCCAAACTGCAGCCTGGCCTCTAAATCAGCTGTGTGATTTCAGGTACGTTAAACAATTTGCTTTATTGGTTTTTTCCCCTTCTTTAAAATGGGGACAATTAGAACACCCAACTCAGAGGGTTGCCGTAAGGGTTCAATGACATGATACAGCTAAACAGACCAGCACAGGGTCTGGTACTAGTAAGGGCTCCTAAATGGTACCAGTTGATGTGGTTACTAATTTGGATATCACTCCTCCTCGAGCCTTTCACGAACACCCATGACTTGCCAGCCTAGACTCCTTGGCCTAATGTTCAAGGTCCCCACCATCTATAATCTGGCCTGAGCCTACTTTTCTTTCTTTCTTCCTTTTTTTTTTGAATTGAAGTGTAGTCGATTTACAGTGTTGTTTAATTTCTGGTGTACAGCATAGTGATTCAGTTTTTTATATATATATATTCCTTTCCATATTCTTTTTCATTATGGGCTATTACAAGATATTGAATATAGTTCCCTGTGCTGTACAGTAGGGCCTTGCTGTTTATCTTCTTTTTATTTAGTAGTTAGTATCTGCAAATCCCAAACTCCCAATTTATCTCTCCACCCCGCCCCTAGTGACCATAAGTTTGTTTTCTGTGTCTGTGAGTCTGTCTCTGTTTTCGAAGTAAATTCATTTGTGTCATTTTTTTCAGACTCCACATGAGGGATATATGGTGTTTTTCTTTTTCTTTCTGGCTTATTTCACTTAGAATGACAATTTCCAAGTCCATCTATGTTTCTGCAAATGGCATTATTTTATTCTTTTTTATGGCTGAGTAGTATTCCATTGTATATATGTACCACATCTTCTTTATCCATTCATCTGTCAATGGACATTTAGGTTGCTTCCATGTCTTGGCTATTGTAAATAATGCTGTTAAGAACATTGGGTGCATGTTATCTTTTTGAATTAGGGTTTCCTCTAATAATATATATGCCCCAAAGTGGAATTGCTGGATCATATGATACGTTTTGTTTTTTAAGGATTCTGCATACTGTTTTCCATGATCCTGAGCCTACCTTTCTTGACTGATATGTCATGCTGTAATAATAGTGGACTGCACACAATCCCCAGGGTATGGTCCCTGGTGGTTAACTTGGAATGGCCAACCTCTGTCTACCAAGAGAAAGTCTAACCATGTTTCCAGGCCTAACCATGTTTCAGTCATTTCCTCTGAAAACCCTTTCCTGACCCACTGCCCCCTGCCATGGAATGTGAGCTTATCTGTCTTCATTCTTTCAGCTCTTTGTGCATTTTAATAATACACATCTCTTGCTACTACTGTCAGGGAGGGGGAGATTTCCACCTTACCTCTCTTGAGTTCATGTGGGTGGATTAATAATAAAATCGACACAAGAGAGATTAATAGGAGAAAAAGAAATAAGTTGTAATTCATGACCATGGAGGTCTCATAGAAATAGATCCTAAGAAATGGCCAAAGCAGGCAACTTTTCTACTTTTTAGGCAAAGAAACAATCCATTGGTGAGGAATTGACAGGACAAAGAAACTTAGGTTTTGAGTGCTCATTTAGTGAAGAATCTAGAGAGAGTTTGGGTTTAGGGTAGTAAACTAAAGAAATAACAAGGTTTGTTCACATAGGCTTCTCTGCCTGAATTCCCTGTCTCCAGTGATGCAGGTGCCCTTCTACCCCCAGATGCAGGGCCTGCACACATGAGAGACTTATTTCCTGCTTTCAGGGAGACAGAAAGGAGGGTCAGAATGTCCCTCTTGCACCAGCCGTTTCTTATGTAACTTTAATTAAAAATAACCCATATGCCATTAAGGCATATTTTGGGGTGTCCTGCCCTGAGCCCCAACACTACCTCTAAGCATGTTTATTTGCCCTGCTTAAAAATAAACTCTTTGAGGACAGGGAGTTATTTTTATGTCGTTGGTGCCATGGGCAGCGTCTAGAACGAATTCAAATAATGGTCTGGGAAACAGGAGTGGAACAGCTTCCACCAGGTGGAGTATGGTTGGAGCCCTCCCTTAATCCCCCCTGGCACTGGCCCCACTTCCTGCATCTTCCTTCCAGTCTTTTCCCACAGCTTGCCTCGCCCCCGAGATGAACACCGGATCTCACGCTCCAAGGCACGGGTGCAGAACGGAAGGGCTTCCATTATCTGCTTGGAAAGTTACTTTTTTCCTAGTGGTCTCTGAGATAGCATGCGTAGACCTCAAGGAACACTCTCAGGTGTAGGGAAAAATATTAGCCCTTATATTTACTTATCTTGTCTACTTTTTCCTTAATTCCTTTTTTTTAATGTATGCTTTACTACATACATAATATACCAGGACAGTGGTTCGTGTATATAATTGATAAATAAATATGCATTTATTGCATGCTTAATTTTTTTTACTTTGTAGGATGCTTGATCAAATAAGCGTAGAGCCAAAATTTTCTCTCATCATGCTGCTACTGGCTGAGAAACACAGCTGTGAACATATCACTCCTTGATCAGAACAGTTCATTGGTGCTCTGATGTGTAAAATAAATACAGTACATACTCCTTAACCAGCTCTTCAAGGGCTCATGAGATCTGACCCTAGCCTACTTTTCTAACTTTAAATCCCACTTCTGGCGTCCCCTGTATGCACACAGCACTTTCCCAGCCACACATGTTTACATGTGCTTCTTCCTTTTATATGGCATCTTTATAGTCACTTATGTAGTCACTTTATCTGCATCTGCGTCTCTCTGTCATGTACTCTGAACTCTTCATCTTCTCTTTTAATTATTTATGTAAATATCTTAATCCTATTTCCAGACTAGAAGCTCCTCTTTTTGATTTCCATCTTTTCAACCTTATCTCTTATTCTAGTTCCTGCACAGAATAGGTGTTTGATATAATTTTGCTGAATAAATGGAACGTGTTACCTGCATTTTAAGTAGTTCGCTCAAATACAACCCTGACGGATCCATCTATGTCTTACTCCAAGCCATCCTTTCTTCTTCATTAAGCTCCCACTTCCATCTTCTTTTGCAAAAACAGCTCTGTTGCTAAGTAAAGCCAGCTCATAAATAGAGGGGCTGTGAGGGTCACATCCACACCCACTGACCAAGCAAACTGTCTGCAGATGAGTGCTGTGTAGGATTGTGGTGTTGCTGGGGATGCAAGCGGAGGGAGGTCCTGGGCTTGGAACTTCTGCATAACTGGACTGTTAGCCATCAGGGACTGCCCCCTGCACTGCCTTTTTCAAGGAAGTGAGTAACATGCTTCTCCTCTGCTCCTGCTCAGTCTTGCCTCACCTCCAGAGACAAGCTGTCACCTGGTTCTCTTCTATCCAGCCTACAGACACCTCAAGGAGGTACCCATTATCTTAAAGCGATGTCACTGTTAGGAAGGCCTGGGTCTGCTCATTGTTAGGATTTGTGCACAGTACCATTTGGGATGCTCAACCCAAGAGACCATTCTCTCCTCTGAGCAGATACGGACCGTTCATTTCATCAAATATTTATTGGTTTTCTAAGTATGATATTAATGTTCTGGGTATCCTCTAGCTCCACTCTCCTACCCTTTTCTACCCTATTCTGTGGCCCCTGAGGCTGTATCAGTGGGCTTCCTTGTTCTCTGCCTTCCAGACGGGATCTGCTAATGGGGAGCACCAGAAGAGATGGGAGGAAGGGAGGAGATGGCATCAGGCTGGCTGTCTCTCCCCTCGGAGGCTCACAGCTCCTGTTGGGTGGCCCTCTCCATGAAACTAAGGAAACTCTTTCCATCTCTGGGTTCTGGTAGCCACTCATTCTGTACCTCTTCTCAGGCCCTGGACTATTCCTTGTGCTTTCCCAATGCTTTTGTAAATAGATCCTTCACTAATCTCTCCTCAAATTATCCTGTTTGAGTATGCCACCTGTCTCCTGAGAAAAGAAGAGAAGAAGGAAAGAGGAGAAGAGAGGAAAGGAGGAGAGGGGATGGGACGGGAAGAGAGGGGAGAGAGAGAACGCAATACCCTAGCACAAAGTAGTACGGAAAATGTGAACAGTGTTCACACAGATGAAAGGGAACTACCAGTGTTGCATTTTAGAAACAGAACATCAGCATCACTGAAGCAGACCAGGGGTGTGAGGCCTGGGATCCAGCGGTCTGTGTCTTAATAAGCTCTCCGACTGATTCTTATGCCCTAAATCTAGAAGCAGAAAGGCAGTTGGGTGGCTGCTATGGTAGTAGGGAAAGGAAGGGGAGGTAGTGGCGAGTCTGGGATAGATGGGGAAGGTAGTGAAGATTTAGGACTGATTAGGCTTAGAGCTGAATAGATGTGGGGAAGGTTAGAAGGGAGGTTGATCCCAGGTACCAGGCTTAGATAGTTCTGTTAACCAGGATCAGGAGAGGAGGGGGAATAACAAAGTTGTCATGGACAGTAATAAGCACAGTGAGTCTGAAGTGCTTGTCGGGACAGCAGGGGCAGGGGTCCAGAATGCTTGTTAACATAGGGGTCTTGAAATCAGGAGCAGGGTCTTGGCCGCATTTCATTTCCAGCATTCAACAAATTCTCACTGTGGTGACTTTATAAAATTTCAACTTGGCTAGGCTGATGGAAATTTCCCAGAAGTCCCTTTTTTGGGGTATAACTTTGGTTAGGGTGGGTCATACGGGAGAGTCTCGGGAGATGTGGAGGGTGGGAGGGAAGCTGCAGCCGTTTCTGTAGCTCCTGGGCGTTGCTGCTGATCTGCTGACTCACCTTGTTGGTGTGAAGCAGCAGTTGGCCCTGCAGCTGGACTCCTGCTTCAGCTGCTCTAACTCCTGGCTCAGGGGTGTGCGTTCAGCTCCATGAGGAAGGACTCCAGCTTCTGCAGGGCACCCACACCATCAAGATGAGAGTCAGTCAGAGCTGACAGAGGTTTCAGTCCATCCTCCTCAGATGGGTTCCATCTTCTAGCGTGTGGGTTCCAGCTTGCCTTTGATCTCCTTCACTTTTACTGTCCCTTACTGACTGCATGCCTGGAGACTTCAAGCTCCAGCATCAGAGATAGAGAACAGCCTTCCAGAAATCACTGTATCTCCTAGTGATGCTGGTTGAACCCCCTGGGTGTTGCATTCATTAAAAGAAAGACAGCAGGAAAGAGTAATAGATGGAGCCTGGTGGAATCTCCTGTTCTATCCAGTAAGCACCTGCCCCAAGTGACATGTGTTTCCTGCTAAGTCTCAGTTCTTCTTTTTTTTTTTTTTCAATTGAGTTTTAGTCAGTTTACAATGTTGTATCAATTTCCAGTGCAGAGTACAATTTTTCAGTCATACATGAACATACATATATTCATTGTCAAATTCTTTTTCACTGTGAGCTACCACAAGATCTTGTATATATTTCCCTGTGCTATACAATATAAACTTGTTTATCTATTCTGTATATACCTGTCAGTATCTATAAATTTCGAACTCCCAGTCTGTCCCTTCCCACCCTCCTCCCCCTTGGCAACCACAAGTTTGTATTCTGTGTCTATGAGTCTGTTTCTGTGTTATATTTAAGTTCATTTGTCTTCTTCTTCTTTCTTTATTTTTTTTTTAGATTCCACACATGAGTGGTATCATAAGGTATTTTTCTTTCTCTTTCTGGCTTAACTTCACCTAGAATGACGTTCTCTAGGGACATCCATGTTGCTGCAAATGGCATTATGTTGTCATTTTTTATGGCCAAATAGTATTCCATTATATAAATATACCACAATTTCTTTATCCATAAGTCTCAGTTCTTAAGTGACTCTCATGGAGACATCATTTGGCCTTATTGAGTGTAGAAGTTCAAGGGTAGTTTTGGCTATACTCATAAGTTTCACCATGTTCTCTGACTTTGGGTCCCAACTCCTGCATAAGATGGGAATCCACTGTACAGATGTGGGAGTCATTGGTATAAAGGTGGAGAGAGTGGGTAATATTCCTCAGGGAGAACCTGCAAAATGGGAAGAAAAGGCGGCCCTGGGAACTAAAATGAATTCAAATTGACTATGGCGACCCCAAAATTTGGTCATGCAGTCTTTATAAAAGACCATTTTTCATATTTCTATTTACATAAAAGGCCTAAACTTCTATAGGTAGCAATCACTTAATAAAGATTCTTTATTGAAAAGTATAAAGCATGAATTAGATTGTCCTAAAAGACTCAGAGCTGTGCAATTCCTAAGGCTCAATTACGAGTGTGTTGCCAGAGAATAAAAAGTGTTTTCTGACCATGGGTTTAAAGCACTTTGCTATGTTCTTGCTTTCATCTGGAGTCCTCTGCTGCCTATACACTGCTTTAGGGGGAAATAGCAGTTGGAAACCCTGATGATGTTTACTCATTTCCTGTTTGCTCAGGGTGTCTGAGCTCACCATTACAGTGAATCAACAGCTTAAAAGAGAAGGCAGGACTGGTACTTCAGCTTTGCACTACACTCAAATGTAAAAAGAATGGAGATTTTCCTTTTTGCACTTTGGGGAGAAATAGACTCATTGGAGAATTCAGAACTACTGGTAGAAAAGAGAAGGCTTCCTGCACCAACGCCAGCTTCTTTGACCATCAACTTAGATAAGGTTTTTTTTTTTTTTTTTTACATTTTTTAATTGAGTTATAGTCATTTTACAATGTTCTGTCAAATTCCAGCATAGAGCACAATTTTTCAGTTATACATGAACATACAAATATTCATTGTCACATTTTCTTTTTGCTGTGAGCTACCATAAGATCTTGTATATATTTCCCTGTGCTATATAGTATAATCTTGTTTTTCTATTTCTGCATATGCCTGTCACTATCTACAAATTTTGAAATCCGTCTGTCCCTTCCCACCTCCTGCCCCCTTGGCAACCACAAGTTTGTATTCTATGTCTATGATTCTGTTTCTCTTTTGTATTTATGTTCTTTTTTTTTTTTTTTTTTTAGAATCCACATATGAGTGATCTCATACGGTATTTTTCTTTTTCTTTCTGGCTTACTTCACTTAGAATGACATTCTCCAGGAGCATCCATGTTGCTGCAAATGGTGTTATGTTGTCGGTTTTTATGGCTGAGTAGTATTCCATTGTATAACTATATCACTTCTTCTTTATCCAGTCATCCGTTGATGGACATTTAGGCTGTTTCCATGTTTTGGCTATTGTAAATAGTGCTGCTGTGAACATTGGGGTGCAGGTGTGTCATCCTGAAGTAGGGTTCCTTCTGGATATATGCCCAGGAGTGGGATTCCTGGGTCATACGGTAAGTCTATTCCTAGTCTTTTGAGGAATCTCCATACTGTTTTCCACAGTGGCTGCATCAAACTGCATTCCCACCAGCAGTGTAGGAGGGTTCCCCTTTCCCCACAGCCTCTCCAGCATTTGTCATTTGTGGATTTTTGAATGACGGCCATTCTGACTGGTGTGAGGTGATACCTCATTGTAGTTTTGATTTGCATTTCTCTGATAATTAGTGATATTGAGCATTTTTTCAGTGCCTATTGATCATTTGTATGTCTTCTTTGGAGAATTGCTTGTTTAGGTCTTCTGCCCACTTTTGGATTGGGTTGTTTATTTTTTTCTCATTATGTCATATGAGCTGCTTGTATATTCTGGAGATCAAGCCTTTGTCAGTTTCATCATTTGCAAAAATTTTCTCTCATTCTGTATGTTGTCGTTTTGTTTCACTTGTGGTTTCCTTTGCTGTGCTGAAGCTTGTAAGTTTAATTAGGTTCCATTTGTTTATTCTTGCTTTTATTTCTATTGCTTGGGTAGACTGCCCTAGGAGAACATTTCTGAGATGTATGTCAGATAATGTTTTGCCTATGTTTTCTTCTAGGAGGTTTATTGTATCTTGTCTTATGTTTAAGTTTTTTGTTTTAAAATATAAACAGGCTTGTTTTGGTTTTAAGAATGAGAGAACGTTCTATTTCCTCTCATCTCAGGCCAAGCTCTGTAGAGTAAGTCATTGACCTAACATTTCCAAGTAGTCGAGATATTGGGTGACCTCTGAATGCTTGGCCTCTGTTTGCAGGGGGCTATGACTTCCTGACTTCAGCTGTGTCTGCTGAGTTTGTCTTCTTTTCAAAATGCTTTGGATGAGGGCATGGATGGTCATGGTTCCTGGAGAGGTTGAGAATGCTGTGTCTTTGGCAGGTCTTAGATTCCCGAGATCTCTGTTACATCCTTTGTCAAATGGACCTCCCCGCAAACCTCAGTTGTACTGAGTTCTGCTACTTCCTTTTATGGTAGCCATTCGGGGCTCTGCTGGCTGAGGAGCTGGTTCTTTTCTAGTGGTTTCATTCATACTCAGACATTCTTCAAATTTCTAATGATCTGAGAAGCTCTTCCCTATACTGCGTTCTCATTCACACGCTGGTTGGAAACCAGCTCTCGTGACCCAAACACCAGGCATGTAATGTCTTAGAGAACATTGCTTTAGGGTTTTAGATGGTCCTGTTTTAACAAGAGTGATGCAGTGCTTATATAAACTAGACCCTTAATACTGATAGGCGCTGTGCCAAACATTTCACATTCACGAACTCATTTATTCCTTAAAACA
Organism: Camelus dromedarius; assembly: GCF_036321535.1. Taxonomy (NCBI): domain Eukaryota; kingdom Metazoa; phylum Chordata; class Mammalia; order Artiodactyla; family Camelidae; genus Camelus; species Camelus dromedarius. The sequence goes on along the minus strand of NC_087443.1, from coordinate 67,073,406 downwards.
ATCCTGTGGGATAGATAATTATGATCCCTACTTTATGTGTGAGAAAACTGAGCTTAAGCAACATTCCCAAGGCCACAGGTCTTGTAAATACTGGAGCCAGAGTTCAAGTTCTGTCGGATACCAAAACCATGCTCTTAGCTGCCTCACTTCGCTGCCTCCTTTGTTCCAAAGGTCTTCATTTCCTCACTGCCTGGCTTTTAGCCCTGTGTTTGTTAAGAACAAAAGCCCTAGATCTTGTTTCAGCTCATCTGACATGACTTGCCTTGAGCATTTTGTTTTGAGGCTAAAAATTTTGAACATGAGCATCTCAATTAAAGTGCTCTTGAAAAGATTTATTAAGCAGATTGCTTTCATCTTGACCATAACTAATCATAGAAAAGGGAAAACAAGACAAGTGGCCAGAAGTACTCTTTGAAACACTACATCTGGTGAAACTGGCAGAGTAGCTTTTAAGAATACGTTCAGTTCTCACAAGCCTGTCTGGGGTCGAAGGGAAGCAGAATTTGCACAATAAAAATGTCTGTAAGACAATCATGTCTTGCAAGGTGGCGGGGGTGACTGCCAGATTTCTGTAGTCAAGTCTCTGGAAATGCATACAGTCAACTAACATTGATCCTAAGGTGGTGATATCACATTCAAAGCCTCCCTCTCTTCCCAGACTCAAACATTTATTGAGCTCATTTAATGCCAATCACTCAGGGCTGAGGATTCAAAGATGAACATGACAGAATCAATAAACCCACACGAGGCTGTTGAAAAACAAAAATTCAACTGAATAAATCTGAAGATCTAATTGGCTTTATTCAATGATTCAAGAATCAGCATCCCATTTAGTAAATACAAGGGCAAGCCAAGGGGCTGTACCAAAGGAAGGTTTTTATAGGGCAAGGAAGTTGTTAGCAAAAGAAAAGAATTGTTTCTAGCCTGGAGGTCATCTTTGTTCGGGGGAGAAGGGAACAGCAAAAGTTTTATCATGCAGATGACCTCAATGGGCTGGTCAGGAAATTTCACAGGGTCTGCTTAAAGGTCACCTTCCTGGGAGAGGTTGAAACTGCAAATATGTCTTGCTTTAGTGTCATGGGGGCAAATGACTCCATTTGGGTCTCACTATTTCTTTTTAATAAGGCTTATTGCAAGTGAGAGAGACAATAACAAGTAAATCAATACATATACAATAGGTTAAGCAGAGATAATTACTGATAGGGAAGTGGCTAGGTAATGAAGATGCGCGTCCTTTAAGTCGGTGGGCCAGGAAGGCCTCTCTGGTGAAATATTTGAGCAGACACCTGAGAATTAAGGGGTGAAGCCACTTGGATTGTGAAGAAAGGCTACTCCACAGAAGGGAAGCAGCAAGTGCAAAGGCCCCTCGGCAGGAGCAGGCTTGTCATTTCAAGGCACTGCAGAGACCAGTGCAGCCAGAACAGGGCAAGGGGAGTGAGGGTGGAGGAAACTGGAGGAAATGACATTGTAGAGCTGGGCAGGGGGATTGGATTCTATATCACTCTAACCTTGAAGCCATCACTCTTAACCCTGAGTAATACACCACTCTGAGAATTGTCGACTGAAATAAATGTGCAGCCTAAAAGTTGAGAGTTATGTTTTATTTGGCGGGAGGACTCAAGCCGGGATGACAGCCTCTCAGATCGCTCTGAGGGACTGCTCCAAAGAGGTAAGGGAGGAGCTCGGATATATAGGAGCTTTACAACAAAGACCAGGTAGTTGGAACAATAAAAGATTACTTGTTATCTAAAGAAAACCAGGCATCTCAAGTTAAAGAATTTAGCACTTTTCTATGTATGGGAGGAAGCAAACATATGAGCTCAATGAATTCATTCCTTTGACAAGCACCTAGCTATATAGGGCCAGTATCCTGTCCTTTATTATCCTGAGTCCCCTCAGAGGGCACCACTGTGAGTGGCTGCAGAGGCTGGGCTGCAGACGTGTCTTCACTGGGGGGTGGCGGCAGCGGCTGATGACTTGATGGTTTCACCATTCTTTGTTTACTGATATGGTATGCAGTATTTTTTGTTCACAGAATGAAGGACCTTTTGAATCTGAAGGTCCCTTTCTGTTCTTCCCCAAGATGCAACCAGTACTAAATCTTTAGAATGGTGGTTCTCAAGGACCAGCAGCAGTAACATTGCTAGGAGTTCACAGATCACATTTTAAAAGCCTCTACTACAGGATAACTTGGAGAAGGTTAAAAAAGTGGCTTTTGGCCATATCCCCTGATTCACCTGTAATTGTGATATTATGCTCAGTAGCCTACAGCTACAGTCATTTGGTTAACATTTATGGGTACATTTTAAAGTTCTTCAGGACTAGGAATGCTAGTTTTTTGTTGTTGTTGTTGTTTTGGTTTTTAAATTTTTCATATTATAGTCATAGTGTACAAAGAGATGAGAAACAGTGACTTAATGAGCAAAGAAAGAAGGTAGGCAAGACAGGGCTCTCTGAAGGTTGGTTGGGGACAACATACATGGTGGAGAGTTTCAGTATTCTACTTTGGCAATAAGAACTGCAGAGAACTCTTGGCACAAAGAACTACTCCATCCAAATTCCTGCACTAGGAAACTTGACCAACTCTAGTCATGGCTTCTAGCCCTGGGACCAGAGTCTCCTTTTGAGTTCCTGTCTGGAAAAGCTCAGGGCTATCAAAAGAACATACTGTTTGTCTAGCCAATACCTGAAAACAGGCCCCTGACCTCCCTCTCTTAGAGCATTTATTAGAAAGGGCTGACAGTTGTCACTCCTTCTTCTACTGAAACAGGCACTCTGGGGTGGGGACGGACCTCCCAATCTGCGGTTGAACAGGCTCTTCAGGTAATTCTGATGCTCGCTGATGTTCGAGAACATAGCTGTGGCGAATGCCAACAATATCAAAGGCAGCTGTACGGGCAAGGCCCAGTGCTCTGTTTTGAGAGGCAGTGCTGCCCTTGGGTCTCAGCAGAGGCAACAGTTCTGCTGGGCCTACCCCACCATTCCTCCTGAGCTACTAAACACTCGGCCCCAGGAAAGGCCACTTCCTCCCACCCTAGAAGTGAACACGTGAATGTTTCTTAGAGCCCCAGATGAAGATTTCTTAGGTCCCCAAAGCAGACCATGATCTGCCCTCCTTTTGTCCCACTTCTAACGGAAGTGCCAGCTCTTCCCTGGCTAAATATTTCACCAGGAAAACTTAACCAGATATTCCTGGTTTTATGCTGAGGAAAGAAATCAGACACAAAATAACACGTATTGGTGACTTTATCAAGTGTAAGATGAGGCAAAACTGCCCAAATGACAGAGTAGTGGTAGCTTCTGGGGGTGGGTATAGATTGGGAAATGGTATCAGCTGACTGCAGGTGGTGAGGGCGTATAGATCTGTACATCTCATCGAACCGCGCATTAAGAAGGATGCACGCTAATTTATTTTTTACCTCAATAAAAATCAGTCATAAACCTTTTAGTATAAACGTGAAAATGTAGATGTTAATACAACAAATATTGAACTAAATTCAGTTCAGTCACTTGAGTGATTGACCCAGTCCAGCGTGCTTTGGCCCCGCCTAGGGATGCTTCTCTGGCCACGAAGTGGGTTCGAACCTGTTTTCGGAAGAATGGATGTGAACAAGTAGATGAGAAAGACCGAGGCCTGCTTTGCAGCCCGGGCAGTGTGAGGAAGCCTCAGCGTGCCGGGCTGTTTTCCTGCCTCCTACGCAAACATGTGTGCGGATACATTTCTCAGCGTTAGACCTTCAGCACTTTCCAGGGAATAATTTCCGCAGCAATTACTTCCTGCTGTTAATCGCCAATTAACAAGTAGGAGCTAATAACTCCTCAGTTGTATTGCGGGTAGGTAGAGCAGGGTAAAGGCAACTAATTAACATCCAGTCTTTTCACGTACTAATTAATCTAGCCAGGCAAGCGCAGTTTATTTGGTGGTGCAGGCTCTGAATCCCCCCAGCTTCATTTTTCACCATGCCGATAAATAATTGAAGCCCACAGCTTTGATTCGTCCTATTCATCCCTCTTCTTTGATGCCACTCAGCTTTGAAGTGGCCTCCCTAATAGGAGAAAGCTATTTATCTATTTCTTTAATAGCCTCATGAATATTTCTTCCCTGTTATTCCTCGCTAGCACTTGCCAGTTCTTAGCAGCTCAGGTTTTCTCTCCTGAGTCATACTTTCTTCAGCCTCTTCTTTCCTTGGCTTTGGTCACCATAATCATATAGGTTACTTAGGATTTTCTTAGGACTAGTAATGACCCTTGAGTGTGTTGCTCTCTAAACTGTGCTTGAAAGTCACCTGGGGAAGCTTGTCATAAAATGAAGACCCGGGGGTCTCACCTGTTTCCCACACCTCCCTCCTCCCCCCCACCCAGCCGGTGCCACAGTGATTCCAGTTCAGAAATTCCAGGTTGGGCCCAGAATCTGCATTTTGAATAGTTCACTGCCACGCTTACATTCCCAGCGATTCAGAGGCGGATGACCTCGCTTGGAGAAATACTGCCTGGGTGGACACATGAGGTCTTTGATGGCTTTTCCTCGTTGAAAAGTGAACTACTAGGAAATAGTTAAGATAACATCTCTTTAAATTTGAACCACCAGCTTGGGTCTCTGACCTTCTTCCCTGTCTGAGCTGGAAACAAGTTGAAAATAAAACAAAGGAATAGCAGGTGGGGGCTGAAATGTCCCCCTGGCTATTGATAAGGACTAATTTGTAACACGAAGTTCAGTGTGAGAGTCAAATAAGCCACAGACTGACCCCCAGAATGTGGCAGTCCCTCTGTGCCGTGTGGAGGAAAGAAAAAGAACAGTTTTCTGGGGCAGCTTGTGCCACGGGGGAGAAGCTTAGGGGAGAATGACCGTACATCCTAAATTTACTAATCTGATAAGTGACTTCACCTTCCTGGGGGGCAGAGGGAATGAATACAGAGGTAGAGAGAGCCATGGGGGGGGGGGCTCCCCTTCACTTCTCAGGAAACAGCAGGAATAGAAGCAGTGTTCTTCGCCTCCATCTCCACCTCACAGTACTAGGCAAAAATCAAAAAGTTTAACAGCCCACTGAGTTCACTGGTCTCTGGGAAAACAGATCCTCTGGTGGGAACGCTCATTGGTGCCAACTTTCATGAAGGGCAACGTCACAAAATATTTCAAAATCACAAACACACGTATCCCTTGCTTTCTGGAAACATCCTACAGATATACTTAGATGAATGTAACAGGGCAATAATTGCAGCATTGCTATTAGTAGGAAAAGATTGAGATTCCCATTAATAGGAGACTGTTAAATAAACCATGATATGTCCCTATCATGGGATAGTATGAGGGCATAGAAAATCTGAGAACTTTTAATATTCTGATATAGAGCAATCCTCAAGATGTATTTTTTGATGATAAAAGCAAGGTCAGAATTATTTAGATAATATGCTGTCATTGATTGATGTAAACCTTAAAAAAAGGAGGGGGTGAATGAGAATATTCTTGGCTTCTTTGATATAGACTATGCCTGGAAGGATAGGCAGGAAAAGGGAGAGGAAACAGGTGTGGCTGGGGAGGAGAGCAGGGAAATTTAAAAATCATATATAATTTTGTACATTTTGAAATTTTAATGATACGACTGTTACCTATTCAAAAAATTAGATTGTAGCAACAGCAAAGCCAGCCGTCTCCACAACCACTCTCATCTCAGTCGGCATCTCTGTAACTAACTCTGGTATTTCAAATTCTCCCCTGTGGACAATCTCAGAGGATTTACGTCTCTCCAAAAATCTGGCGAGATTTCCCCCGCTTAGGCCCCTTCCAGATCCAGTTCTCACCATCCAGGTTTATGTCCTTGATACTCGCAGCAAACCTGTCTCTGTTGGTCCTCTGACTCCTCCCACCTCTGCCTGCGGCACTGCCCAGAGGTTTGGTTTTGCCCTTTGTGGATGCTTCTCTTCTACCACTGTCTCTCTGTTTCTCTCTCTCTCTCTCTCTCTTTTTTTTTTTTAATTAAAGTATAGTTGATTTACTATGTTGTATTAGTTTCTGGTGTACAGCAAAGTGATTCAGTTATACACACATACATATATATATACACATTGTGTGTGTGTGTGTGTATGTTCTTTTTCAGATTCTTTTCCATTACAGGTTATTACAATATATTGAATATAGTTTCCTGTGCTATACACTAGGACCTTGTTGTTTATTTTATATAAAGTAGCATGTATCTGTTAATCCCACACTCCTAATTTATTCCTTTTCCTCCCCCTTCCTCTTTTGCAATCATGTTTGTTTTCTATGTCTGTGAGTCTGTTTCTGTTTTATAAATAAGTTCCTTTGTATCATTTTATTTTTAAGATTCCACATATAAGTGATATCAGATGGTATTTGTTCTTCTCTGTCTGACTTACTTCACTTAGTATGATAATCTCTAGGTCCATCCATGTTGCTGCAAATGGCATTATTTCCTTATTTTTGAAGGCTGAGTAATATTCCCCCCCACACCACACACACACCCCACATCTTCTTTATCTGTTCCTCTGTTCGCCTGCCTCTCTTTGGAGATCCAGATCTAGCCACACTTCTCAAACGAAACTCCCAGGAACAACTGGAGTTGCAAGTGGTTTCTTCCTCTTCTGAATGTCAAGAACAGTTGTTCCCTGTAGCTCTTGTTCAGCCCTTAATTGGCTGCCTAAGATGGTTAACTTTTCAGGCATGTGTACAGGGTGGCAAATGACTCCTTGTGAATTAAGATGTGCCAAGGAAATCGGATCTCTTCATGTTTTCTGTAGATGATCTGGTCTCCTTCTGAGCCCCCACAAAGCAAAACAAAGTGAAACATCTGATGAGGAATCAATCCGAGCCAGGAATCAATCCATCTCTTTCTCTTTTTCACTTTTAATGGGGGTGGGGTCATGTTTAATGTCTTTAAGTTTTATCAAAGGATTCACTGTAAGATTATTGAAGCAGAGAAATTTACTGTTAAATATATAATTATTTCCTTCTGAATAAATAACTTTTTTTGAATAAATAACTTTTAATTAAAGTGACCATATAATTTATCTAAACAGGGATATTTTTGAGAATGGAAGGGGATATTAACTGGATGGACCATGAGGATATTATGTATAAACAAGAGCTCTCCCAAGAAAACTGGGACATGTAGTTCCTCCAGTTTTCACATACTCTCTTTCAGAGACTTTTAACCACAAGGGATGGCTGACCTGGGCTTCCCCTTACTCCTGACATCTACAGACCCTTCTTCATTTCTCTCACGTCTTTAGCTGGATTCTAAACTAGGCAGTCTGCCCTGCACCGAGCCCCGCCGGGCAGGGGCAGCCCAGTAGGTCTGCAGGTGCTCGGCGTGTACAGTGCCGTGGGAATGCTTATACATGCAGGTCTCAGCGAATTTAGTATGTTCCCTACCCTAAACGATGATTTCATCCACTTGGAAACAACGGCTTTACAAAAACAGAAATGTCAAAGAGAAGAGGTTAGGTATCTTGATAACCTAATACGTTTTACAAATGTACATTTTCATTTTTATTTATAGTGTCTCGTGAGATTCTTCCAAGCACCCCCGAAGTCAGGTCACCTTTACTCTGCTTGGAAGACTCGGCTAAATGCATTGGTCTTTAGAGTTCCATGCTCACTTCTCTCCTCCTTTCCAATATTGTGGCAAAGAATGGGGAAGGGGGTGTGCTTTATGTTCCTTTGAGGACGGGGGTGAAAGTGGGCTCTCTGGCCTTGGCCTTGAATTTTGGGTTTGCTGGTCTGGTCCCACACCTGGCCTTTCTGCTCTAGTTCACTGCTGATGGATGCTGGTGTATCTGCACCCAATCTTTTTCAGCTCAGCCTGAGTCTTGTCTCCCTTCCCTGCTGTCTTGTCTCCCTTCCCTGCTGCCTTAGCTTCCCTTGCTGTCTAAGGACTGAAGGCCCCCCTGGGAACTTTGCTGTACCCACTAACTGGCCCTGAGTCTGAGCATTCTCTGTGCAGGACTAGCTTGGTGGGGCCCGTGGCTGGTCTGTTGGCACGCAGCTTAGCATCAGCTTGGCATTTCTCCTGCACTGAAAACCAGGAAGATCAGGAGAACAAGCTTGATCTTGTCTTTGCCCCACCCTCCCACTCCATCCTCCTAGCTGTGTTGGGGTTCGCTGCATCAGCACAGTGCCAACCTGCTGGGTGACCTCCTAGGTCCCAGAGGGCGAGCTGGGGAAGAGGCCATCTGCCAGTAATGTGTCAGCAGCTCCTTTTCCTCCAGGACTTTGTGGCTCAGGACACGTATCTGATCTTGCACATCTTTCCCCTTCTCTCTCCCCACATGCCACTGACCCAAAGGGATGGTGTCAGGGCTCAGGTTCTCTGAAAAGCAAATGCTGAGATACAGATCAGTTTCCAGAAGGCTTATCAGGGAGTCCTTTCAGAATCACCGCCCGCGAGAGGAGAAAGGAAGGAAGCCTGATTGGGCGGAGGGAGACGTCGTGCTGTGATACGGCTCAGTGGCCCCGCCAGCACCGTGGGAAGCCAGGAATGGCCCTTTAGAGTTGTCCTGAGTTGGGGCAGGAGGGCCAAGCCTTTATCCTGCCCTGCATGCACCAGTGATCAGAGGGGAACTGCCCTGAGAAGGGGGGATATAGCCTGGTAAGGTGATGCTTTAGCTGAAGCATTTTCTGAAGAAGGCTGACAGCTGAGGGCTGTTTGCCTGCAGTACTCCCAGCCGCTGGAAGGGGTAGATCTTTCAGTCCCAAGGGAGAGGCTGGGGGACCACAGGGTCCACTCTAGTTTGGATTTTTCTTCGCTTCTCCTATGTCATATCTTCCTTCTGCTCTGGGGTAGCCATCATAGGTAGGAACTTACATTCTCTACACCATGGAAGAAAGTCTGTGATTTAATATGCCAAGACTGGCTCTTGGTATGTTAAACGGGAGCGAAAAGAATTTAGAAAATTGTTTCATTCTCAACAATGTTTGGCTTATAACCAATTATCTTGCAAGAAAAATGCTATTTTGAATTTAAGAAGCTTAATTAAAACCCTTTCTTCTTCTTTGTAGCTTTTCTATAATAATCCTAATATCCCCAAAGCATCTGCTTAGATAGTTTGGGGCCACTAGGGAGAAGATAAGTGTATGCACACAAGCCCAAAAGAAAAACCACTGAAATTTTTTTTTTTAAATTGTAATCTACCACTTGTATGTTTTTCTCTTTCCTTCTAGCTCAAAGTTACTTGAAGACTGGGGTCACATTACTCTTAGGCTTTTTAATTTCTCCCACAGTACTTAGCAGAAGGCTTGGCATATGTTGGATACTAGGGAACAAATTAATGTATTTTATCATCTTTATGTAAGTTCATATATACTGGTGCTTGAGTTATGTGTGTAACAAATTGGTCCATAATTTAGCAGCTTGACAACTAACATTATGTCACACAGCTGCTAAAGTTAAGGAGTGTGGGAGCAGCTTAGCTGGTTGGTTCTGTCTCTCATGAGGTTGCAGTCAGGCTGTCGGCCAGGTAGGCAGTCACCTCATGGACTGACTGGGGCTGGAGCACCTGCTTCCAGGCTCACTCACGTGGTTGCTGGCACACCTTGCTTCCTCACTGGCTTTTGGCCAGAGGCTTCCTTTCCCCACCAGTGGGCTTCTTCATAGGATTGCTTACAGTATGGCCATTTGCTTCCCCAAGAGCAAAAAAGACAAGCAGAGAAGAAAAGAGAGAGGGAGAATTCAAGAGGCAAGCCACAACCCTTTATAACCTAACCACAAAAGTGATATGCCATCACTTCTGCCATGTGCCATTGGTCAGAGAGATCAGCCCAGGGCATGACTCCCAGGAAGCTGGGACCTCTGGGGCCATCTTGGAGGCTGGCTGCCACAGCTGGCATACATTCTTGCTTCTTCATCTGAAGCTTGGCACACTGGAAAAACCCAGGGTTTGGGACTCAGATATGGATTGAGAAAAACTCCCTTCCACCATTGAATACCTGTGTGATCTTGGACAAATCATTTTAACTTAGCTCAGGTTTTCTTATGAGTAAAATGGAGATAGTCATACCTTCTTTGAAACAGTGTTGTGAATAACAGGTGAGGTAAAATCTGCAGAAGGTCTAGTGTATGAGGAGCCATGGTGGAGGGGATGTAATAGTGGTAGCTGGTGTTATTCATAACAAGATCAGCATTCTTTCCCCACATATACATCATGCCATGTTATCTGCCCCAAGATAATGGTCACCTTTAGGATCCAGTGGGTCTTCCAGATGTAGATTTGCAGAAATGGAGAGGGTCTACCCAATCCAAGAGCTGCATCTTCCGGGCTCTTGCATTCTCCTGGCTCTCCCTGGGGAGTGACAGTCCAAAACTGGAACTAAAGAAATCACTCCTGGTTCAGGTAACCCAGGGTACCTTTGCCTCCTACAGTTTTTCTTGCTCAATGTCAAGGCAATTAGTTATTGCAATTCAATTTCTTGAGCTGTGTATGTCTTGGTCCCAAAACAACCTTAGGGGAGGAGACTGAGGATGTGATTCTAATTTGCTGTAATCACAGTTGATGTTATCATTGTTTTGAAGCATTTGTATTGTCCCCAACAAAATGTCAAACATACAAGGCAAATTACATTCTGAAATCTAGATTAAATATTTAAAAATACATGAGTGGTCTGAAAATAATTACCCTTTTAAAGCTATCTGGAACTAATATAGCTCCTAATAGTGCCAACTGGTTTACAGATGCCATCAATTACAATAAAGGAGAAAATTCAGTCTTAAGTTAGTTATATGCTGAAAATTCTTAGTATGGGAAACAGATTTAAGGCTGCTTACCTCTGCTGGGGTGGAGTGTATGTTTTGCTTTAGTTATACTCAGTTGTTCTCACTAGTCAAATGTCCTTTATTCTTAAATTGAAATTCTAACCTTTAATATAAGTAATAGATCTTGTCGGGGGTTTCTCTACGTATTCTCTTTGGAAGAAAGCAAATATGAAAAACAATAAAGCTTGCCAGATGGGTATTTTAATGGGTGTTTTTTTTTTTCCTTTTTCGTATTATCCAATGATTCTTGATTTCCCAAAGGATTTACTTGCAGCATGAATTCCCAAGTACATTTCAAATATAATTTGGTTTGCATACATCTTTCCAGGAATACATCTACCCTGTAAAGAGAGCTCTCGTTATATGATTAAGGTTAGCACTGTACCTGACTGTCTTTTCACACGTGTACCATGCACACAGAACAAGGGCGTTTTGAAACCTACAATGTAATTCTAAATGGAAATGTGCTACGGAAATTAGCTCACTTCAGACATATTTTGATGCATACCTAACGTTTAGAAGGCGCTGCAGGAGAGCCGATAAATAATTTATTTTTCCTTCGGCTCTTTATGCAATTTTTTCCTTTTAGCTAATTCTCCTCAAAAAGTGTCTTTCATTAAGAACTTGAAAGAATTCTCTTTCTTTTGTTCAGACTCATAAATATTTCCTTTTCCATTATCGCTGATAGTTAAAACATGTTTCAGTAAAAGTTTTCCCCTAAAGGTATGTTGTTTTATCTTTGTTCATGGAGTGAAATGAAACTAAAATCTGCTGTGTTTTGAAATTCATGATTCAGGTTCACTTAGTAACGTGAATACCACAGTTTTTTAGAGAGATCACTGTGTTTGTTTAAAACCAGTACATTCAAATATCAGAATGGACGCAGAATCCAGAATCTAAATCTTTGTTTTTTTAATTTGTTATGTATTTACATATTTTAGAAGATTTTTTTCATTACAATAGTACATGTTTATTAAAGAAAATTTAGAAAATACAGAATCATTAGAAAGTACTGGATATCCTGATCATTCCTTTACTCAAAGATGAACACATGGATCTTTTTGTGTATTTCCTTCTTTTTCCGTTTTTGTAAAAAGTTTTACTTGGATTTCTGAATGTGAAGCCTGCCTGATGCGTGGTGTTTTCCAAAGAAATATCTTATGCCTTATTATAAAGGCTTTTCTGCAAACAGTATAAGAAATATTTTTAGTATTAAGCTTTATCCAGATATCATTGTAATTGAACATACTTGTGCTTTCCACTATTTTTTTTTTTTTTCCAGACTCATTAGTGTTTCCGGTACAATCAAGTAGGATTTACTTAGAGGCAAATTCTCCTCAAGACTCTATCTCATGATAAACTGGGTATTATGCTTGTTAGGAGTTGCCCTGGCCAGTGGGCCAGGTCATTTACACCCTGATTGATATCATTATTCCTGACTATTTTAATTTGGATTTAACTCTTGGTCATCTGGAGTATACCTTCAAGCAGTCTTTTAAACAAGGTGAATGCTAGTATATTTTTAGAGCTTTCACACAACAGTTTTCTCCCCTGTCACATTCATAATTGAGAAGGGAATAAAATTATGTGATCATAATTTACAGTTTTTCCTTCTCAAAACTAGAATTATTGCTTTATTGTCTCTTAGTATTTCTTGTTGCAGAGTAAATTTTCGAGGCCAGAATGATTTTATACCTTTATATGTCATCTTTTTTTTTTTTTTAATTGGATACCTGAAGAAATTTCCTTTACATTATAATGCTTGCCAGGATGAGATGTCTCCTTTTTAGGGAGTTTTGCCTTGAACAAAGCAGGTCTTTAATTTAACATCTCTATTCCTGGGTTCAAATTACTTGTTCTTTTTTGAACCTCAGATTTCTTTCTCCTTCCCTCCTTCTTTCCGTCCTTCCTTCCTTCTTCCTTCCTTACATTTTATTCCTGTAAAATGAGGATGTTAATACTTTACCAGACTATTTTAAGGATTAAATAAGACACTGCATGCTCAGGGCTTATCTGGTAAACACAGATATCCTGCTCAGTTAGAAAAATCACCCCCCCCCAAAAAAAAAAAACCTAATCTAGGGTTTTCCTTATTGGTTAAATTCTGCTTCAACAAAATACATCATAGTTGGAAAAAGGAAGAACTAATCAGTGGTCACAAAATCTGATACAACAAACATTCCAACTGCCCATTCAAGTCTGTTGTGATGGGAGTGATGTGTATGTATCTGTTTTTAAATGCATATATTCAGATATGTGATATTGTTCTCTGAAACAGAATGTGAGTAAGATAAAATTCCTTGGAAACTGCTCAGGATCTGCCTTTTGGTGACTCCAAAGAGATATGTGTATGGGAATGTTGGGGTAGAGGGGGGGAGAAGAGGGCTTGGGGTTGGGTTTTTGATTGATTGGTTGATTGATTGTTGGGGACCAGCAGGAGAGTAAGCACCAAACCCTGAGTGCAGAGCAGCTGGCTTAAAGTACATCTCTTTCCTTGTACGTATGGATCTTGTTCTGAATTGTGCCTAGGAAAATGTGTCTCTGAGCTGGGATTGCAGTTTGATAGGGGTTCCTCTAAGGAATAGAAATTTGGAGAATACCTTCTTTTCCCTCCTCCTCCTCTCCCCTTTCCTTGTAAGGCTGTTGGAGAAGGTCCCTGAGGGTGTGGGACCTCTGGTTGACCTGTGAGTTGGACCCAGGCAATCAGAAACTCCTCACCCCTTCCCTATCCTTGGAATGTAAGTTTCACCCACTGTTCTCACACTAGGAGCCACTTCAAGGACGCAGACTTGAGAGAGAGTAAGGTGCTGTCAAGACATCTGGATGAAATATGTGACTAGACCCAGTTAAGGGCTCTATATAAACTTTTAAAATTCTGGCTGATGGGGGCAGGGATACACTCATCTCTCTCAGCCGCCCAGGACAGTCCTAATAAGTAAGTTCCCTTGCTTTGCAAACCTGCCCCTACCAGTCTAGAGCAGTCTGCCTCTCACTTCTGTCTCTCCCTGCCCCATGTATATGAGGGCCAGCCTGTGACCCAACAGGGGGTAGTGTCAGAGAGCAAAATCTGCCACCCAAAAATGTCTCTTTGGCATAGGGAGTATTTCAAGCTGAAAAAAAGAAACAGAAGACTTAGCTTCCCTAAAGCTGCCTAAAGAATTCAGATAAAGGGCCTGTTTGCAAGACAGAACTATCACCAGATGTATTTGCAGAGAATATGAGCTAAGCTTTGTGGGCTGAAACTCTAGGCCGGGTCTAAGATCAGAGTCCACTCTGTGTCTCATTGTCTCTGCACCGCCCAGCAAACATGTATTTATCAAACATTTGCTTTTCTATTTTCTTGTCAATTGCCTTCCTCCCCGTTGAGGCCCCAAGCCACTACCTGCAACATCCTCTTTGGTCTGTAGCTGAAGATGGTATTTAAGGTGAGTGTCTTTGGCCATTTTGGTGAGTTACTTAGTTTTCCTGGGTCTCTCTCATGTATACATGTTATTAAACTTTTGTGTGATTTTCTCTTGTTAATCTATCTCATGTCAACTTAATTCTGAACCAGAAGACTCTAGAAGGGTAGAGGAAAACTTCCTCCTCCCTGACAATTTCCCTCCTTTTTACAACCACTACGCTGCTTTTGGCTGCAGCCTGCGATTTTTGATGCTCAGTTTTCTTATTTGGGAGTCACTATTCTATCTTCTATCTATATTCTCTAGCCAAGATTTTACTTTCTGTGGTTTACATTTTAGAAAAGAATAAGCTGGTTTTTTTTTTCCTCATTTTATACAATACGCTTTTACAAACTTGAAAATTTTCCCAGACTTGGGTGTTACTCTTGAAGACAGCTTCCTCACCCAGCCTGTCCATTGAGGCTCACCAAGGAAAGAAAGTGCGTGAGGCTTTCTTGGAAATTGGGGTGGAACCTCACATGCAAATAAGTCTTACCAAGCTCTCCAGCATCATGGGACGCTACATCAGGAGAGGGTACACCCACTTCCAGGTGTTCAGTGAACTTCCAGGTCTTCACTAACCACTGGTTATTAGAAGACCCTGTCTTGTTATGAATTTCTTATTTCTAAATGATGTGGTTCCATGTGTACCCATAAAGCCTTAGTTAGTGACTCAGTAATATCTAAGAGTTCACCTTTGAAGTCAGATATATCTGGATTCCAACACTGGACCTATCGGCTGTGTGACCTGTCAAGTTAATTCACCTCTCTGAGCTTCAGTTTCCTCTGTAAAAATGAGGATAATGGCACCTGTCTCACAGGCTTGTTGTAAGGATAAAATAATAGAATATAGCAAAACACCTGGAGAGTGCCTGGCATGTAATAAACCCTCATTAAATATTGGCTGACATTTCCCTAGTATAGAGCAATGTTTTCCTGGTATCTTCTCTTCCACTCCTAACAAAAGGCCACCTGGCTTCAACTGATTTCCAGGAGTGCCAGCCATCATCCGACGCTGCAGATCTGATTTTGTAGCCTAATCATGAACCTGGACCACACCATGGGGGAGGAAGTGTCTATCTTTTATTTAAATAGGGCCTCCAAAGGGAGGAGTGGGAGGTGGGCTGACATGAATGATTGCTTCTTTTCCACAACTAGAATCATGAGAATTTTTCTAAACCAAAAGGCTTCATTATTCTCGAATATTGCCATGTATACTCCTCAACACCCTCGGACATCCTGGGACATTTTCTTTTACCAAAGATCCTACTGAATAGCTTGATTCCTATTTTTCCCCCTGACAACAATTATCTGATTGTGTGAGGCTATACCTGGAAGAAGACAGACACACTCTGAGCTCCCTCTGGAAGGACAGCTCTGAAATGAAATAGTATTAGAGTTGACGTGAACTTTGCCTCAGTGATAAAAATCTGAAAACTCCAGAAAGAGAAGCCTTGCTTCTTGCAAATATCTTTGTACAGGCACTAGCAAGTATCATGTTCAAGTCTGAATTGTTACAGTAGGAGTAGGACTGGACACTGTCCGTATGGCTGAGCAATATGATGGGAGGTGAAAAGGTGGTCCACAGGCCTGCAGTGAGCACAAAAGGTTATTTATGCGAGAGTTTCTCAACCTCAGCACAACTGACATTTTGGGCCAGATACTTCTTTGTTGTAGGGGCTTGTCCTGTGCATTGTGGGATGTTTAGTAGCATCCTTGATTTTAATCTTTAGATGCCAGTAACACCCTCCTCACTCCAGTTGTGACAACCAAAAATCTCTGATCACTGCCAAGTGTCCTCCAGGGGCAGTCATCCCCTCCCCAGTTGAAAATTGCTAATTCACTCAAAGACTTTTCTGCTAACCCTGCAATGAATGTTTGGTCCTTCTTTGAATATCAGGCATTGATACTTTAGAGCAAGGATTGGCAGTACGTCCTCCGGGCCACATGTGGCCCATATAGCCCGTTCACACGAGCTAAGAGTAACTTTTGCAGATGAATATTTGCAGTCCATTTGATGAGAGAGAGGGCATCCAGTTTGAACCCCAATTAAGTGAAATGTTATCCTGAAAAAAACTCCATTCTTTTCATTAGTGGACCTGCATTACACTAAAAATTATACTGTTATTATTATCAACTCTATGGTGTTATATATTAAAGCGGATTTTTTCTCTGGGAATGAAAGATAGCAGAGTTCTTCAACTTCAGTGAAACCTGTATTCAATAACACTGTTCTTGGAAGTATCATAAATAAACACTTTGTCTCCTGTTCAGCATCACTTCGAGAGGAAATGGCCAAGTGGAAGGGAAAACCTCTGAATGTCACTTATAATCAAGGCAGCTCTCTATGTTGCCCAGTCAGGCCACAAAGACATTTTTTCCCTTGAGTTTTTTTTTTTTTCTTAATGAATCTTTATGGAGATGGGAGGGGTAGAAATGTGAACTTTGATGAGGATATATGTATTTGTAACTTTCCTGTCTTAAAACAGCCTCTAAAAATCTATAGAGATTAAATCAATACCCACTTATTACTGTCCACAAGAAAAAAAAATGAACCTTTTGGTTTTGGTGAAAAAATTAAGGCGTAATTAAAGAAGTGAAGAAAGAAAACTTAAACTTCAATATGGATTCCTTACCATTGGGTTTGGGTTAGTCTATCTTATAAATAGGGAGGCTTATACATTTTAATTCTTTGTTTTCATCTCTTTTTGGCCGCATCCTCCGCAGTACACAGCCTAACTAGGCTGAAACCGCTGCTAAAGCAGCCATAAGTGTTGAGCAGAATTTGGGTATTTATCAGGTCCTCTTGGGAGGCAACAGGTTCACCTCCTCCCCCACCTCCTCCTCCTCTTAGCGGAAAGCAGACAGGTTTGGAGATTGACAACCATAGGTTAGAATTGAACACAATCTCATTAAGTATGTGATATTGAGCTCTCTGCTGAACCTCTCTGAGCCTCAGTTTCCCACTTGGCAAAGCAGGTTGAATACCTTAAGGTCTCAAATCAAAAGTCAGGGCTTCAGTGATAACTTCCCTAATCACATTGCCTAAGTGGTGCCTCCCTTCACTCTCTACTGTATCATCCTATTTATTTCCTTGCACAATTGTTTCTTTACATTTTTTGCTGTCTGTATCTCCAGACTAGAATGTAAACTCCCAGAGGAAAGGACTTCATCTATCTTTCCCAATGCTGCATTCCTAGCAGCCCACATGGCTTTGTACTTTGTAGGCCCTTTGTGAGTTTTTGTTTCGTTAATGCATGGATGAATGACTGAATATCTCCTTCATCTCGTTACTGGGGTGGTTATTTCAAACAGGCTTGTAGAGCATCCAGTCCAGTGCGAGGCAATCAAATCTTGAAATCCATCCATCCATACAGGTTTAGCCACCTGTAAGGGAGAGCGGGTAATGCTGACACGAATCCTAGGATGGAGTCCCCAAGAACGGTCTTATGTGAGGACTCCGAGGAAGTGCTCCCAAGCTCAGGGTTTTTAAGTCCTTCTCTGTATTTCTGAAAACCTAGTGAGAGTCCTACGTTTAAGTCATCCTGAAACAGCATGTGCTGGGCACCTCAAAATTGTTTATTTGGCTCTGTAGTCAAACCAACTCCCAAGTAATGTGGTAACCCTGGTATCTCATGCTGCTTAAGCATGCTGCTTGGTGGTTATCTGCATCTGCTCAATTAGAAGTGGAAAATTAATTAATTGAATGTAATCAGTTCTGCTTTTAAAATAAACACAGCCTTTGAAATCTTGGTGGGTGTTCCAGGAAGAAGAGAATGAGAAATCCCTGTGGCGGTGAATAGACTGGGGACCGCTGAGCTCAGAGGGTCCCGAGCACCCCAAGTGTCAGGCTGGGTTGGGAGAGCTTTGAGTTCGTTTGAAGCTGATCAACAGAGACTATTCTTATGACGAGTGAGCTCAGGAGGAATGACTTAGCTAAGAGAACCAACCTCTCTTTCTTTTGCCCCAGGTTTTTTAAAAGACTCCAGTGACCCAGTTAACAGCACCTCAGTTCTCCATCTTTTTGTGAAAATTCCCATTCTGGTTGTACGTGTGTAGTTTGCTGGGGCTTGAGGTTGGGGAAGGGGTGAGTGGAGCTACACCTGGAACAGCTGGTTCTTTCCGGTGCTTGAGCAGAAGTCTGAGACTATTCTTGACTCCTTTTTATAGCAAAGAAATAGCAAAAAAAAAAAGAAAGAAATGTTACAATTGCAGTCATGTCCGGGGCATTACGCCTTGGTTTTGTGAGCACGCATCTCTTCCCTGTAGGAGCTCAGGTAAATTCCTCTAGGAAACAAAAAGCTTAGAAAATCATAGCTGGAATAGTTGACTGTCCTCCGCTCACACAGGAGGGGGAGCGCGTAAACCATTGCAAATTACTCATTTGATGCTGGATTTTCCCTTCATTATGAAAAGCCCAGCTATAATGCCACAGTTATGAAATCCATAGAACAAGGTTAATCCTTAGGTAGAAATCCGCATAGGTAATAATAATTCTTGTTTCCTCCATCAAAGACAAACTGTGAAGCATCATCATATTTAAATACAATGCCATTCAAGGTGTGTTTTGTTTTTTTGTGTGTGGCACGGTTGGCACTGCTTGATGAGGCCTCAAATATTCCATAATAATCAGACACTTACGCAGTTTTTCTTCCTGTAAGTAATTTTAGCTAAGAAATCAACCAGAGTTAAGCATGGCATTTGGGCCGGAAAATGAGGTACTTTAGGATTTATTTGTTATATGCTAATATCCTAGGGAGCAACATATTCTCAGGCAAGGAACAAAGAAACAATAGATGTTCGTGAAAATGTAATTTCACAGCAGCGTTTTACAATTCAAAGTTTCAGATTCTTTTCATATGTTTTTAGTAACAACTTGGAAGAATCTTTTTTTTTTCAAGATGTGTTTGAAAGTGCTTTCTTGTTTTACTCTCCAGCTTTAAAAGTAAATTCCGAGTGATTGCTACATGTCCCAAGATTAGACACAAAGAGACAGTGGTTATGAATCCTGACCTTGGAGAGTTTATTGTCTTTACTTGGCAAGTAGGACAGGCATGAAGGAAGCAAGTGAAATAGGACAAGCACGGAACTGATGCTGTCAGAGATGGACCTGGTCCCTGATTGAAGGTGTAGAGGGTTCTGGACGTGGCTGTAACTTTCCCGATGTGTGTATTGGGCCTTCGGCCCACCAGGTCTGAGTGTACTTCTCACCTTTCCAACATACCTTTCACTTTAAGGAATGTGATCTGTTGGGAGCTGTTGCAACGCTTTCAGAAACTCTAGGCCAACTCTTCCTTTTACAGTTATCCGTATATATCTTATCAGACTGATTAAAAGCCATCACATCTTACATTCACTCTCACCGTTGAAACTTTTTGAAAGGATTTTAAAGTTATTTTTGCTTTTAAAATGATTTGGCTACTTGTAATCAAATTTACTATTGTTTATAATATGTCAGCAGTCGTTGTAAGATTTCCGGAGTATGTATTCCTATTTTCTGGATTCAGAAAAATCTGACCAAAATTTTGTTTTTAAATAAAATGAAACACTCTTATGAAAAATCTAGCTATTAAAAATGATATTACACTTTATAGACATTTAATTAAATATTTATTGAATTCAGTTTTTTTAGTTTCTTGCATATATTAAAGAACAATTTCACCTCCAGTTTTCAGACATTTCACAGGCCCTTGAAAAATCCCTAGTTGTTAAGACCCCGTGCAGAACTTCAAACACAACTCACCACATGTAGAGAGCAAAACATGTATCTTCCTTGCTCAATAAGCAAGGCTTTCTCAAGAGAAGTTTCATTGCCGTCGAAGTAACATGAAATAGAGTTTGGGAGGGGCGGAGGCTTGACACTTTTACCACTTCAGCCATTGATCAAAGCTCTAAATGACCTTCATTGGGTTGTGGTTTCAAGCAGGGAGTAGGTGAGAAGTTTCTCCAACAGTCGAACAGAAGGTTTTGTTCAGTGGTTAAATGTAAATAAATATATACTTAGCTCTTTTTATATATCATGAAGAGCCATATGGCCAGTGGTCCTCAAGGAGAAGACATCTAATATTTGTTGAGTACTTCCTGTATTCCAGACTTCGTGTCGGGTGCCATATATACGGAAGTTTATGAACTCACAAGTAGGTGAGCTCAGTATTTTAAAAGTCGTTTTACAGATGAAGCAACTGGGGATCAGAGATTTAATATATTTATATATATGTATATATGCATTTGAATAGATTCACACTAAGCTGATAACAGCAGTGATGTTCAGAGAGAAAAGTGGTGCTTTTTACCTGTTTGCTTGAGTATTTCCACAGTTAAGACCACGTGCATGCATTCCTTAATTTAAAATGATGTGTTCATTCATAAAAGGAAAAGGAGGAAGACGAGGAGAGACAAAGGACAGCCTTGCACTCCTTGGTGCCCTCTCAGTTCCTTCCGCCACTTCCTTTTCACTCCTGGCCGGTGCTCTACCTGGGCTGAGCCCTGGAGAGGATGAAGTGCCACATCTCAGAGTATGGGACCTGGTTTTTGAATGGCTGCTGGGGAGACCAGTTGACAAAAGCTACAAGTGTGAGAGAGGTGGCTCCTGGTGAGCTGAACCTTGAGCAAT
The DNA here is from genome assembly GCF_036321535.1 of Camelus dromedarius. Lineage (NCBI taxonomy): Eukaryota > Metazoa > Chordata > Mammalia > Artiodactyla > Camelidae > Camelus > Camelus dromedarius. The sequence continues at coordinate 67,052,587 of NC_087443.1, read as the reverse complement.
GAAAAAAATGGGACCTGGGGAGACTGGGAGGGAACACCCACAAGAGGCCAGAATGTGCACATAAATTCCCACCTCCAGGTATTTATTAGCCTTTTCTTCTATTTGGAATGACCCCTTCCTCATGTAGGTATCGAGCGTTTACTATGTGCAAAGCATTGTGGGACCTTTGGGCGTTAGAGTCCTTGTCCTCACAGCATCCACTTCTGTCGTTGCCATCCTCCTGGACAGAGCAGACTGAGGGAAGGTCCAGCAAAGCCCGAGTTAACCAAGGCACAAGATCAGGGAACGGAAGTGACCGGCCAGAGGAATTACTCTCACCTGTGCTCTCAGGTCTAGCTCACAGAACCTTTGCGGCTTACCCCATCCGAACTCCTGCTGCTTAGGATAAAATACCCTTAACTCGCAGTTTGCTTTTCAATAGTAAGAAACAATGTTTTCTCATGCCAGGCACAGTGTTCTGGACTTACTTGTATTACCTGACTTAATCTTCACAACAGCCCCGTGACCTGATTATTTTTCCTACGTCATCAATAAGGCAACTGAGGCAATTGTGGTTCAGTTACCTGCCCAAGGTCACACAGCCTCATGAGCTTCGTAAGTCAGGCTCAACTGCTCCTTGTACAACTAAGAGAGGCTGTTGTAGTCTCTGGGAAATGGACAGAGGAACAGCCCAAGGGAGGCCTCCAATGGGAAAGAGAAAAATCCTTGGGAAACAACAGAAATTGCTGCTGGCCCTGAAAAAAGAAGATCCAACAAGCCAATGACTTGGTATTTCCAGTTATTAAGACCATCCAGCTGCCATAGCAACACGTGCAGTGAGTACCGAATCTCCCTCCCAAGACAGAAGCATCCTTGTGACTCTGTTAAAGATACACACTCAGGGCGTCATGTCAGCAATCAAGGCGTTTTGCTGTCTCCCTGAGAAGGGGTCTCTCCACGTCCCTTGTCACTTTAGGAGCACAATTCCCACTGACTCTTCTGTCCTGGGGAACAGGGGAGAAGGGATGGGCAAGATGATGGGGTTGAAGTTGATAAGATTCAGGGGACCTTTTTGGTCTAGAGTTTGAAGGTCTCCTTCAGACTTCGGTGGAGCTCAGAGTGACACTGGATAGTTCTCCCCATGGTCTTCTCTCCCTCCCCTTTGTCCTTCCTCTCATGTCACTCCTCTGTGACGGCTGTGTTAAGCGCATCTCCTTGCCAAGGGCTGTGATGGTGTTGTCGGCTGAGCCCTGGGAAAGGGCACAGTCCTTGTGCATGTGTGTGTGTTGGGGTGGGAGGCTCTCTAGAGCTGGAGTCCCTAGAGTTCCATCTTGCAGCACAATGAGAATAGTATCCTAGGGCAACTAGTTAAAATTTTTGGTTTTATTTGGCTTTATTAATCCCATTGGGACTCTGGATCTGATCTGAGCACCTAAAATGGGAAGTAGTACATGGAATAGAAAACAGACTTGAAACTTCTTATCTGGGTCTAGGATTGAGGATGGAGAGAAAGAACTGGAATTGGGTATCAAGTGATGGGGAGAAGGCCAGCACAAAGTGCCCTGCAGCGATTAAGGCTTGGAGGCAGCGGTGGAGAGCAGAGGGTCAACTCAAATTGAAGCCATCAGTTTGGCCGGGCTTTTAGTACATGGGGTATGTTTTCTAGGGAACTTTGCATGGGGGGTGGACCTTCGGCTGGAGATCATGACCAAATCCATGTAAGGTAAAGAGGGTGACCCTTAGCTGCCAGGGCCACCTCTGTCCATCAAGCCTTGCTCCAAGCCTGCAAGGAAAAGGCCAAGGAAAAATATTGGTGGGTTTCTGAGATTAGTTGGAACCAAGTCCAGGAGAAACATATTTGCCCTGTGGGGGTCTCATGCTGTTTTTGCCAACCCGGAATCCTTTCCCTCTTTTTCTGGGAATACACCTTGATGTTTGCTGAGGAAGCCTACCCGCACATGTGCGCACGCACATGCATATGGGAAGGCAGATGCTCCCAGTTCATTTATTTGACCTAAGCATGACCTCACCCTCAGCTCCAGGATGGGGACAGGACTGGACCCAGGTCTGATGACTTACCTCTGGCCATGGTGACTGGGTTCAGGAATGAGCATGGGATGAATGTGGTTATCTACCAGTTGACCTCTGAATCCACTCTCCACCCTTCTCTACCCTGCTCTGTGCCCCAGGAGGTATGCCAGTGTGGACTTCATTGGTGAGCTCCCTTATCTTCTGGCTCTTGGTCAGATTCTGCTGTTGCCAAGCATTGGCAGGAGAGCAGAGGGAGGAAGGAGATCAGAGCAAACCATGCATTCACCGTGGGCTCGCTGCTGCCCTCAACCGAAGGATATAGCTCCTGGCAGGCAGCTCGTCCTGTTTCCAGACGTACAAGTAATAAAACCCAAGTGTTAAGGCCACAGAGTGCCTCAGTTCCCTGTGGTTTCCCTACATACTGCCTACCCTTTTGAGAAAAGCCCCTCAATTAAACTCTCCTTGAATCATTCAATATGAGCGAACCATTTCCTGTTAAGGCCCTGACTGGTACAGAATATATGACACAAGCAGAAGTGAGAGCCTACTCAGGATTTTGGGTGGGACTATTAGGAAAGAAAAGATCTCTTTCTACTGAGGGGCTAATGCAAACTCAAGCTGGCATGGGGAAGCTGCCAGGGAATGCAGCCAGCCCGGAGGAGAACTGAGCCCAGAGGCAGGGAGAAGAGGAGCGGGACTCATTCCTGCCACTGTCCTTGGACCACTTGGATCCAGTTGTGCATGGAGACTGAGTACTCCTGGACTTTCCGTTAATCAGACTATTTTTGCATGAGCCACTCTGAGTGCATTCCTTCACTTGCAAATGCAATAGGCATGACTTCACCATTGTCCTCATGCTCAGCATGTGGTTCAGCCTGGGTAGAGGGGCGCATCAGACATCCTTGGAGAGGTGGACCAATGGGAAGGACGAGAAGAGAGGAGGAAAACTGTCACTGTGGCATGATCCCTAGAAACAGTGCCTGGATATCAGCACATTGTAGGGTTTAGTTATTTTCTATTATGGAGGAGGACAGCGAGGTCGAGAGAAATGAGGCGGCGAGGCCAGAACTAGAGCTGGGGCATCCACCACCCAGGGCCATGTGGAGTGGAAATTATTTTCCTCTGAGCCCAAGTGTCAAACAGGAACAACTCATATAAGAACATACTTGTGGTCTGGAGCCACCAGGAGAGTTACGCCTTTGTCCTTAAAACTTCTAAAAAGCCCAGTTTTTTAGAGATGTGTTGGCCCCATATTTCCTGAGTTGGAGGCACCAGGGGAAGAGAGGTGGACTTCGTTATATCAAGTCTGTTATTGTTTTCTGAGGCTGGATGCTTTCCAGTCTGCAGGGGACTTTCAAGAGGCTAGGGGTGTGTCAGGAGATGAAACCAAGCACAGTGGAATTTCGTCTTGATGGCTGTAACACTGGCCCTGCCCAAACAGGTGGGGGAAAACATTTATTTTTCTGCTTTTGTTTTTACCAACTGGACATATAAAAATGAACAAGAGCTTCTTGCTAAGGCGAAATGTTACTTAAAACCATATGGAGTACAGGATGAAATTCCACAAGTCTCTAGTGTTTTTGTCTTTACGGCATTCTAATATGGCAATGGGAAGTGTGTATGTGACGTGAACAAATATTTTACTTCTTAATAAGCATCCTTATTGGGAACCCCAAACCTCAATTGCCAATCTCTAATTAGAAATGTAAAAGGCCTTGAGGACCAAATATCAGTTAGAATTTTCTGGATTTGATGCTGTAGTTCTTACCTATGTAGAGTTGTAGATGAATACGTGGAAAAATAAATGAAACTTTCAAAAAATTCAATACTAACGTATATTTAGAGAAGAATCCCAGCAAAATTGAAATAGGAGTTTTCTTAGGTGTGATAGAGCTAATCTCCCAAAGTCCTATATCAAATATCTTACTTACTGATGACGTTTTAAAAACATTTACATTAAAGTTAGGAAACATAAAAGGAGACCCGTTATTATGGATTCTGTTTCACATTTTGCTGTCAGTATAATCATCCCAAGAGAAAACCTGAAAGAAAAACAGTCAGGTTACTAGAACTAATGATAGAGTAGTCTTTAATATAAACCAGCAATAACCAAATTAAAATAGAAAAAAATCAAGGTAATGATATGCGTGTGTGAATATCTGCACAATGTGTATAGGTGTGATGTGAGGTCTCCCTTTTACAAGCTGTGAGTAACTGGTTATACAGGATGTATTCATGAAGAAAAAATATGCCTTTGTTTTGTACATATTTTATTTAATAAATGAGACCATTCTGTATTTATTGTCCTCCAACTTGCTATTTCTCCTTAGCTATATATCTGAAAGAATTTTCCATGTCAACACTCAATCTTTTTCTTGGTATTGTTGTTTCCTAGTTTATTTAATTAATTATCCACTAATGGAGACTTCAGCTGTTTTAATTTTTCTGTGTCCTAATGATCTTCATAAAGCATGAGTGATTATTGTTGGAGAGGGGAGAATTTCCCCCTCTACCATTCCTGAGGTTTTGTGGCTGGATTAACAATAAAACTGACACAAGACAGATTAACAGAAGAAAAAGAAACAGACTTTAATTTGTACACACAGAGATCTCATAGAAATGGGACCTAAGAAGTGGTGGCCAAAACAAGAAGCTTGTATATTTTTTTACACAAAGAAACAATAAATTTGAGAGGACCTGACAGGACGAAGAAACTTGGGTTTGGGTGCTTAATTAGTAAGGAATTTAAGCAAAGTTTGGGCTTGGGTAGTAAATTAGTAAAGAAGTAGCGAGGTTTGTTTACATTGTCTTCTGAGCCCTGGATTCCCTGTCTCTGGTAGTAAGGATGTCTTTCTAGCTTCTGTACAGGGAGGGCACCTTTCATATGGGAGATTTATTTCCTGCTTTTGGGGAGAAAGAGAGGAGAGTCAAAGTATCTCTTTTGCATCAGCTGTTTCTTAAGTAACTTTAATTCAAAATAATCAATATGCCCTTGAGGCATATTTTGGGGTGGCCTGCCCTGGGCCTCAACATTATACACAGAGCTTGTTTTTCTCTTAGGAAAAATACCATGCAATAGAATTGCTGGGCCTTTTAGTAAAGTCTTATTTTGTAAGTTTAAGTAAAGGTTTTGATTTTCTTCATGAAAGTCTTAGAAACTTTTGTGAGCTTTATTCTTAGCTGGTTTCATAATTTTATTTCTATTGTGAACAGAATTTATTATTCTATTATATTTTTATCATGGGTTAGCTTTGGTGTGCAGGAAAGTTACTGATTTTTGAGTCCTGATCTTCCTTTTGACCACTTTGCTGAAACTACTATGAATCCTAAAATCCTCTTAAATTTTCTAGTGAAATTTTTGTCACGTCATATGCAAACAATGACAGTTTAATTGCTCCCTTTCTAGTGTGTATATTGCATTTCTTTTCCCTACCTTATTGCATTTGTAAAGCTATTTACACTCTTTAACCTCAAAGTTTAGCTTGTCTCAAGAATGTCGGGAGGATATAGATTTAACTGCTATTTCATGGTGCTTCTCAGGAATAGTTATTTCTGCCATGAGAAATGGTTTGGTGAGTAGAGGAAAGCACATTGGGCCAGATTCCAAATGAGATGTAATTGGAAAAAAAAAATGGGATATTCTTTGAATTGAAGAGCTATCTAAAGGTTATGTCAACATTATCCACTAACCAAAGAATTAGGCAGTGCTTATGGCTATGGATTTAGGCTTTCTGTAAGTTTATCCTGTGGTAAAGGATGTCTTGGTCTTGAGGTTGGACGGGAGGTTCCCAGGCCTAATGTCAGGCTCTTGGTGGATCACCTCCAGATAGACACCCCCGACTCCATCATTCACACCTGTGAAGGTGACAGTGTGGCACACTGTGTCCTGACCTGACATGGTAGGGTGTATGGAGAACCAGCTCCACTGATCCACACTCCTTCTTCACCTCCCATTGCCATCAATTCCCTATATTGTTAGATGATGTTGAAGATTGACAGTCTTAACAATGAAACCAAATAAACTGATTGGATATAGAGCTAATCTACAAACCTCAGTCTCTTTAGCACAAATCTCCGAATTATGGATTTAACCAGGCTAATGGTGTGAGGGTAGGCGTGGAAGCTGACAAATGGGGTATTGTCAGAAACGTACTCTAGAAACCAATAAAATGAGGGTTGGAAATTCTGGCTTATGGACATGACCACATTGGATGTCATTTTTTTCACAAGACCTTTGAGGGACGCTGCACATCAGACCTCCTTGTATTTCAGCAGTCGCCTTCTATGAAATGCTTCAAGTCGCAGCTCTATTTGGAAAGTGATTACGAAATTACTTTGTCTCAACAGAAGTTGAATTCTAATTTAGTGCTTTAATTTTCATGTCTTATTTAGAGTTTCCCCATCCCCTCTTAATATTGTTATTTCACAGGAGACGTCTCATCCCTGGAGTTCATTGATATGAGTAAGTTGCCCAACTTCAAGTGAAAACCTTAGACTTACTGTAATGAGGTGGATTTTTCTCATCTTCCATCTTCTTGCCTCCAGAAGACTTCAGACTTTGGAACTCAGAGCGGAACTGAAGGGCCTTTGGTAAATCTACACAGAGATGAAATGCCAATGCAGGCAGCCTGGCTCCGGAAACTGACAGTCCTAATAATACTGCTTCTGTGGGTTTTCCCCTCTCTTCCTCATGTTCATTTCTTTCTGAGTGATGTTTTGGGCCCAGTGGAAAAGTGCACGATGTTTTCTGGCAGTTGAAATGAGGTTAAAGTAATGAAATTCTGCCAACTAAAGTTTAGGAGGAAAATGCTCAGTAGCTGCTGGAACGTGGCCAGTTCCCAACAAAGCAGTTGTGTAACTAGAAGAGGAACTGAGTGGCTTGTGCAGCAGTGGGTGGTTCTCGAGTGCAGGTCCTCAAGGGTTGGTGCCAGCACTTTGGTGGACCTTGGGAAGATTCCTGTTTGAAGTGAATTTCCACTGGACTGTAAGCTCCATGAAGGTAGAGCTGTCCTCTTTTAGCCAGAACATCCCTGATACCTAGGGCACCACGCTGTGCTTGGAAAAATCGACTGAACGAGTCCAAAGGGGAGAAATCTGAGGGACAGAGTAGATGTCTGTGGTGCCTGTGCTATACCCCCTCACCTACCTCTCAATCAGCTGCAGCTGCATGGGCCCGTTCTAGACTCACCTTGTGCTGCGTGGCATGCAAGGCAGTGATGTGAGTCTTCCTGCCTCTGCCTCAGGTTCTCTTTGAGGTCAGAGGAGTTTACGTGGCTGTACAGGGCAGACTAGAAGTGGGGTGATGTTAACACTCCTGGGGGAATTCTCAGCCAGTGAGGGCTCGGAGCTGTTTGATAAATGTTGGTGGATAAAGTCTTGTGTCTTTTGGGGGGACGACTGTGGGAGGCATCCCATATGTGTGAAGTGATTCCCTGTTGCTCACAGTAGCGACTTCGATGTACCCTGACGTTGGCTTTTCTTGGCTTTTCTTCCTTCCGTGTCCCATTCTCCTTCCTGCCTCTTTCTTGCTTCCTGAGATCATCTAAAAATGAATAGAACTCTTGCACTCTGGTCCTTGGCACTCTGTTTTGGAGGAAACCCAGACTAAGACAGGTGGGTAGGTGGGAGGCATAACTTTTGTCTTTCCAAGTAGGTTCTCCCAAGATTTCGGGTTTCCACCGTGAGCCCTACTGTTGCCATCCGAACTAGCAGGGGTGTGAAGCACTGACCCTGGGTCTGGCTGCCTGGGTTCACTACTTACAAACTGTGTGACGTTGGACATGGTCCTCAATCTTTTTGTGCTTCATTTTCTTTTCTGTAAAATGAGGATGACAGTATACTTACTAGGCTGATTATTATAATTCAGTGAGAGGGTGTCTATAAAGCTCTTGGCTCAAGGCTGGCATGTGCTAAGTGATCATCCTTTCTAGCTGCTGTTAGGACAGTCACTTCTCACGTGAGGCTATTTTTAATCTTCTATATACTGCGACTATCTGTTTATATCTATTATTCCTAATACTAAACTGTAAACATCTTAAGTCCAGAACCTGTGGGTTTTCCATCTTCGTGTGCCCTGCTGCACCCAGCATCGTCACATTCACAGAGAAGGCATTCAGTTGCTTTGTATGAATGAAAGGATGTTCTTGCTGTTGTTGGCAGTGATTTGACTAGCGACCACCTGTTCCCAGAACTTGGATATCTGGAATCACTGTACTGTCCTTCAGAAGCAAAGCCTGACCTCCCATGGAGTGTGCATTTGAGTACATTTTCCAGAAATATCATCATTATCAGATTGCATTTGTAATTGATTCAGAATCATCAAGAGTAGAAATGTTTTCTTCATCTCTACCAGTGCTGTCCAATAGAACTTTCTTTGATGTTGGGAATGATTTTTCTACTGTCCAGTACCGTCACCAGTAGGTGCCTGTGCTCTTGAGCACTTGAAATACGATCAAGTGTGACTGAGAAACTGAACTTTAAATTGTAGTTTATTTTAAATAATTTTAATTTAAGAGCCATGCATGACTCATGTCCATCATATTGGACAGCACAGCGCTCTAGAATTCCAGCAGCTAGCCCAGTGCCTGGGGTTGATGCTAATCAAAGTTTGTTGAACAAAAGAGTGAGTGAATGTAAAATACCTCGTGTCTTTCCATGTCTGCTCTCTCCTTTGTGCTGCACAACTATGCTTTGAGGAATCACAGCAAAGCAATTATTATTTGATAGATGGTGGTGATAATACTGCTATTCCTACTCTTCTCATTACTACTAACTACTAACATTAACAATCATGACAACTGCTCGGTACTGAGAGTTACTCCAGGTGTGAGCCAGGTCCTGTAGACATATTGTCTTACTTAGCCTTCATAATAACTTCATGAGGTGGTGCCTTATTTCTGGTTTCCCCCTATATTCATTTGCTAGAGCTTCCATAACAAATACCACAGACTGGCTGGCTTAAACACGGTTGTGGAGGCTGGAATTCCAAGGTCAAGGTGTCAGCAGGTTTGGTTTCTCTTGTATCCCGTTTCCTTGGCTTGCACGTGGCTGCCTTCTTGCTGTGTTGTGATTGCACCTCTTTTGTTTCTTACTTGGTTTAGTTTGGTTCCTCTCTCTTTTCTTCTTGATGAGGCTAGCTAGAGGTTTGTTAATTTTGTTTACTCTTTCAAAAAAACCAGCTCTTGGTTTTATTGTTCTTTTTTTTTATTTTTAAAATTTCTCTTTTATTTTTTCCTCTCTGATCTTTATTATTTCTTTCCTTATGCTGACTTTAGGTTTTGTTTGTCCTTCTTTTTGTAATTCTTTTAGGTAGTAGATTATGTTGTTTATTTGAGATTTTTCTTTTGTATTTTTTTTGAGGAAGGACTGTATCGATATGAACTTTCCTCTTAGGACTGCTTTTGCTGCATCCCATAGGTTTTGTGTAGTTGTGTTTTCATTGTCATTTGTCTCCAGGTTTTTTTTTTTTTTATTTCCTCTGATTTTGTCACTGGCCCATTGGTTTTTTAGTAGCATGTTGTTTAGTCTCCATGCAATTATTTTTTTCTTGTTTCTTTTTCTGGGGTTGATTTCTAATTTCATGCCATTATGGTCAGAAAAGATGCTTGAAATAATTTTTATCCTCTTAAATTTTTTGAGGCTTCTTTTATGTCCAAGTGTATGATCTATCCTAGAGTATGTTCTATGTGCACTTGGAAAGAATGTATATTCTCGGGTTTTTTTGGATGTAAGTTCCTGAAAATACCAATTAAGACTGTTCTATTGTGTTATTTAGGGTCTCTGTTGCCTCATTGATTTCCTGTCTGGAAGATCTTTCCACTGATGTTAGTGGGGTATTAAAGTCTCCTGCTATTATTGTATTCCCATCAATTTCTCCCTTTATGTCTATTAGTATTTGTTTTATGTATGCGCCTATATTGGGTGCATACATGTTAAAGAGTGTAATATGCTCTTCTTGTATTGCTCCTTTTATCATTATATAGTGTCCTACTTTATCTTTCTTTATGGCCTTTGTTTTAAAATCTGATATGAGTATTGCTCCCCTGATTTCTTGTCATTTCCATTTGCATGAAGTACCTTCTTCCATCCTCTCACTTTCAATCTATATGTAGCCTTCACCCTAAAGTGGGTCTCTTGTGAGCAGCGTATTGTAGGCCTGGTTTTATTATCCAATCTGCCACTTTGTGTGTTTTGATTGGAGCGTTTAGTCCATTGACATTTATGGTAACTATTGATAGGTGTGTGTTTATTGCCATTTTAAACCTTGTTTTCCATTTGATTTTGTATTTCCTCTTTGTTCCTTTATTTTTCGTTTTGTTTTTCCTTTTGTGGTTTGATCATTTTCTTTTTTATTATACTTTGTGAACCCGCACAATGGGTGACAAGAGGCACCACAGAGGGCACTTCTCAGTGGACATCTCTTGCAGAGGAACTGTCAGCAACTCCCCCCGAGTAAAAGTGCCCCAGGTCTGCCTACCTCACACAGCAGCTCAGAAACAGATCTGGGGACCTCTGCTCCTACAACTGGGGAGCAGATCTGGCCCCCAACAGGGATGTGAGAACCACAGAGCAAAAAGGAGTCCCTGGTCAACATCCAGTGCAGACTCTGGTCGCCACACCACCAAACACACTGCTTGTCAGTAAGGGGATAGCAGCCAGCACACGCAGAAGAAAGATGTGGCAGGCATCCATACTAAACACAACAAAACTAGGAGACACACACAGGCTACACAAGGATGCTCCCACATAAGAACAGCCCTTCAGCACCAGAGTAGATAACTGTTACTCCTAAATACAGAGAGTCAGAGAAATAAAAGTAAAATGAAGAAGCACTTCCAATTAAAGGAACAAGAGAAATCCCCTGAAAGAACAAGAAATGAAACAGACATCTCCAGTCAACTAAAAATTGAGTTCAAAAGGAGATGGTAAAAGTACTGAAGGAAGTAAGAGAGGCAGGCTATTAGTAGAAATGCAGATTACTGTAACAAGGGACTAGAAAATATAAAGAGGAGCCAATTAAAATCAGAAACTCAACTGCAGATGAAAACTGAGCTAAAGGCAATAAATAGTAGACTAAATAATGCAAAAGGGTGAATAAGTGATCTAGAAGATAGAATAATGGAAATCACCCAATCAGAACAGCAGACAGCAAAACAAATGAAAGCAATATAAGAGACCTATGGGATAATAGAAAGCATGCCAATCTGTGCATAATAGGGGCCCCAGAAGGAGAAGAAAGAGAAAAGGGGACTGAAAACATATTTGAAGAAATTATGGCTGAAAACTTCCCAAACCTAAGGAAGGAAACAGATACTCAAGTACAGGAATCATGGAAGTCCCAAACAAGATGAACCCAAATATACCTACAGCAAGACATTAAATTAAAATGGTCAAAGTTAAAGAGAAGATTCTAAAGATGGCAAGAGAAAAATAGTTACAAGGGAACCCCCATAAGGCTATCAGCTGATTTCTCTACAGAAAGGTGCAGGCCATAAGGGAGTGGCAGTATGTACTCATAGTCCTGAAAGGGAAAAACCTTCAACCTAGGATACTCTACCTAGCAAGAATATCATTTAGAATAGAAGGAGAGATACAGAATTTCTCAGACAAGCAAAAACTAAAAGAATACAACAATACTAAACCTATCGTAAAAGAAATATTGAAAGGTCTTCTCTAAACAGAAGAGAAGCAAGAATCTATAGAAAAAAAGAAAATCACAATTGAAAATGTGATGACTATAATGTGATGACTATAATGAGCAGCAAAAGAATAAACATGAAGATGAAAGAGAGGACATCAAAATCATAATATGTTTGGGAGGGGAGTAAGAAAAATGTAGATTTTTTTTTCTTTCTTTTTAGAATATTATTGATCCTATGTGATTACCATCCTAAAGCAAGTAGATATAGTAATGGGTCAGAAACATACAATAGAGTCACAAAAATGAAAAAGAAAAGCACTCAAGCATGATTTGATGTTTTTATACATAGCAAAATGATCACCACAATAAGCCTAGTTACCATCTATCACCACACAAAGTTATTACAATATTATTAACTATTTTCCCTATGCTGTACCTTTGTTACTACATTAATGAAACTCATTCATTAATTGAATAAACATTTCTTGGGTATCTTCTCTAGGCCAGACATACCAGTGCTAGGTGTCTAGTGATGTGTTAAGACACAGATCTGCTCCCAAGAAGCTCGTGGTCCAGGAGTGACTTATTCAGAACTAGTCAGTGGCAGAACTGGGGTGATAACCTAGGTCTTCAGACTCCTAGTATAGTGTTCTTTGCTCTCCCCAAGCCAAGCTATGGACCCACAGGTGAGCATCAAACACTCTCAGGCTATTTACATTCCTCTTTCGGACACTCCCTTCTCAGCCTCAGAGATCGGTCCTTTTGCTGGCAGGAAACATCTTGTTCTTTAGCCTTGCTCCCAAAAGAGTCTTTCTGGAAGATGAAGCAAGAAGTGCACCTGTGGTTTATCACTGGCATTTGTTTTCTCCAACTCGTTCCCTTTTGCTCTCTCCCCCTCACAACGCTGCCCGTGCACGCAGGCGTTGCCGGGTGCAGCGGCCTCTGCACAACACGGTCTGTGATGGGGCCCAGGTGAACGTGGTCAAGGTGCCCGCGTGCGCTGTGAGACGTGGGGCTCCACCTAAGAGCCATTTGAAAGGCTCCGTGGACCTGGGGTAGGAGGGACGGACCGAGTCCAGCAATCTCCGTCAGTTACTTTGGCAGAAAAAGGAAGTCTCTCCTCCCAGGTTTGAGTTGCTTTTAATCAAATTGATTTATTCCGGGGTGGCAGGGATACGAAGAGACATTAGAACGTGTGTGTTTGTGTAGCTATTGAGTCTTCATGTCTGACAAAGATCGATACATTGTGCCTGTGTTGACATTTCTGTCTCCTGAGCTGACAAATCCTTACTTTTTGCCCTTCAAATGTGCATTCACTTATAATACCTCTTTTCAGTCTTACAAAAGCCTTGTGAAGTCGTTAGAGCAGACCTTGTCCTCATTTTCCAGTGTGGAAACGGAGGTTGCAAGAGTTGAACACTGGTTCTACTTCACAGGACTTTTTGGAAGAATAAATGAAATTATAAATGCGAAAGGATGTTTGTAGAAGGTAAAGCATTATGCAGATATTATTCCCAGAGCTATGTAGCCCTTTTGTGACAGAGCTGGCCTCCAGAAGTGTGCGTTTTGACGTCTGGAGCAGCACAGGATGCTTCTGTAGGGTGGTTGTTTTTCACTGAGGCCTCTCAGACTATCAAAGGAATCTAATTACCTTGCAGGTTAACACTGAAAATCTTGATGTTAAGCAGATCTGTGAATTACCATTCCTAGGTGTTCTGGTTGCTGCTGCTTCAGAAAAAATGACTCCAAATTTAGTGGAGCAAAACAGATGTTTTATTCAGTTTTGGGGTTCTGTGGGTCAGAAATCCCAAAAGGGCATACGGTGGGGACAACTTGAACCTTCCCTATGATGTCTGGGGCCCTAACTGGGGAGACTCAAAGGCTGGGGAGGACTCTACTGGTGGGAGCTGGGATGACCTCAGGGCCCTTTCACTTGCGTTTTTGGTGCTTAGACTGGGAAGAGCAGGACTGCTGCTCTTATATCTGGCTTGGGCTTCCTCACATCATCGCTGCCTCAGGATAATTTTCTTACATAGCCCCTCAGGACTCCAAGTGCAAGTGATTCACTGGACAAGGCAGAAGCTGAATTGCCTTTCTTTGTGCTACAAGGGAGCCACAGACCCAAGAAGGAAAGAGGGGACACAGACCCTACCTCTTGATGGGAGGAATGTCAAGGTCACACTGTAGAAGAGCTTGTGGAATGGGAAATACTGCATCCACTTTTTGTAAAATGCAATTTGCCACACCTGGTTTCATCTTACTGTCTTATTTATTGCCCTCTCAATTTCTTAAAGTTCTAGAACTGTATGTATTTATGTAGGCTGCTTCCATGTTTGTTTGGAAAAAATGTAGACATCCAAAAGATAAATATAAATATTAGCCTTGTGAGCAAGAGAGAAAACAAGCATAATTTACATTTTGTCTGACTTCACAAGTATGGGTGTTTCTATGAAACGGTGAAGATTAGGTTAGCCATTGGGTAAATACATCAGCCATTCCACGTTTCACTGGTAGCATTTATTAACGAGGCAATTCTTGACAGCCGTAAATTGTTGGTAGTCAGCAGCTGCGGTGCAGATCTGTTTCCACTGTATACATGTTAAATGCACATCTATCAACCCCTCTCCTTGAGTTAATAATAAAAGTCTGTACCGTGTAAAACAGGTTGGTTGAAAACTCTGCTCGCGTGGTAGCAGGATGCAATATTGTAGGGTGAGAGAGACTTGATGGGCAGTGGGAGATTGAGAGGGACAGGGTGAAAGCAGGCAGTGGGTGGTGTTACAGATAAAGCAGCAGCTGGGTCGAGCCCTGGTCAGAGCTTTGTTATTGACACGTATACGTGAATAGGAGCCAGACAAGGAATGGATCTCCAGGGAACTGCTGGGAAGGGGTTTTATATGGGAAAAATCAAAGCAGCACAAGGTGGTTTTACAAAGTCCAGGATGGTTGTTTCAAGGGAAATACTGAGATGCCCTTGCCAGAGAGGCTAGTCTTGGTGTTCAGATTTCCAAGACACCACTGATGTTCATATTAGTGAGTACACACACATGCCATGCTTGGTAATGCCGGTGTTAGTTAAGGTCAGATTAGGTTTGTACCTAATTGTGGTTTCGGTTTGCAGAGTTGTTAGGGACATAAGGGTTTATTACGGGATGCCTGCAAGATCTGTTCTCATTAAAGAAACTTTCTCAGCAGCTGTTGAATCCTCCTTACTGTGTAGGGACATAAAGACACTTGAGGTTTGAATCCTGCATTCTGCTTCAGGAGACAAGATGTGAAATGTACAGTTTTGCGTTGTGAACCAGATTTGTGTTTAGGAAGCTGAATGTTGCAGACATAGTTTATTTTTGTTGGGAGGAGAATGTACTCTGTGGGATGAGGCTGTCAGGTCAGTTTTCGCCGAGGAGATAGGGCCCGAAATGAACTTGGTGGGTAACTAGGATTCAGAAGATGAGAGGGCGGGAGCGTTTCCAGGCTCAGCCTGTGGAGGCCGGGACTGGAGAATAGGGTGTGTCAAGGGTGTGTCAAGGGTGTGGAGGCAGGAATGGTGTGCTGGGTTCCCTGCCCTACCCCGCCTCACCCAGAGAGTAATAACAACTGAACTTGAAATGTATATCAGGGTCCTTTTATAGAGGGCAGCTGGCTTTTCGGCTGGAGGCAGAAGGACTCACTGCACATCTTTGTTTGCAAGTAAGGCCCGGAAGTCTAGTTCAGAACTTCTACAATGAACGGCAGCTGAGAACAGCCCCACCTGGGGAGTTACAGCCATGTCGGATGCCTGCTTTTGATTTCACGATTCCTTACCAAGTAATAGTGCCGATAAGGATACTTGGGCCAACATATAAATTACCCAGATCAGATTAAAGTCATCAGTCTCCAGGATAAGCCCAGTGGAGGCTGGGACTGCTTCTGAGTTTGAATCGGAGTAATGAATCCTGCTTCGCTGCTTACTATGGGTGCTCAGAGCTGCTTGTTAGCTGATGGGAAAAGCACAGGGGCATTAGTGCGTACTTAGCATTGGAAATTCAAACCACTACCAAACTTGTATTCCTTTGAACAAACAGCACAGAAGTGATGGGGAGTGGAAAGTATGTTATTTTTAAGCAGCAACTGTATATAACTTTTCTCCAGCAAAGCAAGGGAAGTTATAATTTACTCCTGTATTGAGCACCTACTATGTGTCAGGCATTGAACTTGGTGCCTAGGGTGCAGTGGAGAACAAGACAGAATCTTGTGTTACGGAGCTTTGATCAAAGTGGGAAGTGTACTAAAGGGACATGTAGAGTGCTGTGGGTTTCCTTTTGTCTTCTCGGCTAATTTTTATATACTCAAATTAAGCTATCAACTTGGAACAATATTCTATTGAACAGAATAATCAAAGAAGTGGATATGGCTTTAAATGACATCTTCACCATCATTATTATTTTGCCTATGTAACAAGTCAGAAGATGATACTATTCAGTTCTGGTATTAAAAATACTGATATTTAATACTCACACATGATGACACTGTCATAAATGGGCCCAAACATTTTGGAAAACAATTTAAAAATAATTATCAAGAACCATAAAGGTGTTTACACATTTTAGGCCAGTGACTCCGGCTTCTGGGAATCAGTGTTTAAGAAACAATTCAAAGTATGGAACAAAGAAAGATGCTCTATTCACAAAGTGAAGATGGGGTGCCTTACC
This sequence comes from Camelus dromedarius, assembly GCF_036321535.1. NCBI lineage: Eukaryota > Metazoa > Chordata > Mammalia > Artiodactyla > Camelidae > Camelus > Camelus dromedarius. The sequence continues at coordinate 67,036,246 of NC_087443.1, read as the reverse complement.
TAGTGCTGCTTATCTCCACATTCTGAATCCTGTAGGTGCTCTGATGGTTTCCCTGGCTCACTGGTTCTCAAAGTATGGTCTCTGGATCAGTGACAACAGCATTGCCTGGGGACTAAATAGAAATGGAAATTCCTGTGCTCTCATCCAGACCTACCAATTTGGAACCTCGAGGGTAGAGCCCAGCAATTTTGGGTTTTAGCACACACCCCAGGGGATGCCACTGCCTGCTCAAGTCTGAGGACCACCAGCCTAACTCAGTAGAGCCTCTGGAAACTTGATAAAAGCAGCTAAAGAGGGGTGTTCAGTCTGGGCTTCCACTGCTCCCCAACTTATGACTGGCACACAGTTCATCAGGCATAGTTCTTGATTTCTTTGGCCAGTCATCAGAGGCTTCCAGCTACTGCACATCCACATAACATCTACAAAGGATGCTAGGGTGGGTAAAACAGAAAGGCAGGAGACAGGAAACACATGGTTTTTAAACTTATTTCCTCTTTGAGTTGCAGGGAGAGTACAAGAAATTAGGGATCATTTCTTGTTCCCTCTCCAAGAAATCACCTGATAAACATAATAATAAAATTGTCCTGTCTTGAGTACCTTGAGAAGACAATCTCACTTGTTCCTTATGCCACCCCGGGGTGGGGAGGGAAAGGAAAATTCCGCTAGAAAATAAACCCATCCTCCAGGTGCCTGACCCACGGGTGACCCATGGGAGGGAACTGCTCAATGGTTGGTACAATCCTCGGGGTTTTCACCGCCTGCGATGAGCACGGCTGCTTATGCACAGTAAATTAGACATGGCTGTCGTGCTGACATGGACAAATTGGCAATTACAGCAGAAATGATTCTGCTCTGGACTTTTGTTCCTGAGCCTGTGCTTGCCGGAGATTTCCCTGGCTGATCTCCTCCCGAGTCGGGTGTTGCACACGATGTCCCCTTGACCCCCTCCTCCCCTCTCTCCCAGGAAAAGGGCAGCACAGGCAGTTTTCCAGCTGTGTTGCACTCAGCCTCAGCCAGCTCAGCAGTCGGAGCTGCCATCGCCCGGTGTATCCTCCACAGGACCCGTGGCGGTGGGATCCGGGGTGGTCGCGGTTCCACTCAGACTGAGCAAACTGGGCTGAGCATGCGTCCCACAAATTAGTCAATTTATGCAAGGCTCTTTGAGTGTCCAAATGAGCATGTGGTGTCTGTGAGTGCTGAATTACAAGGATGACAGGCTGGGTCTCCCTGCGGCCGCTAGGCAGTGAGAAACGCTTTCCTTTAGGTTGGCTCATGAGAACTCGCTTGTCTATATGGGAGAGTGATGGTTCTTCCCATCCAGTTCTGGAGCGCAAAACTCGATAGCCCCAGGCAAATGAAGCGATGAGAAATTGGTCAAACGGGGCTTCTCAAACTGGAGTGTGCATGCACATTATATGGAGATGTGTTAAAATGCAGATGAATTCAGTTCTGGGAAGGGTCCCATGACTGTGAATTTCTAAGAAGGTCCCAGGTGATGCTGCTGGTCTGTGGACCACTATTTGAGTAGCAAGACTATAGAGCAGTGATTTTCAGACTCACCTATTCACTAGAATCACCTGGGGAGCTTAAATAACTACTGATGTGTATTCGACTCCCCCCTCCCCCCAGTGATGGTGATATTGGACTGGGGTGGCCTAGACATGGAAACATTAAGACTCCAGGTGATTCTAATGTGCTCACAAGTTGGAACCCAGTACTCTAGAGGCACTGATAAAATAGCTAGCAGCCTGGTCATCCAGCAGACTCGTCAAGAGCCCACTAGCATGGGAGCCAGGCTGAGGGAGAGCGTAGCGTCCTCCGACGAGGTCGCTTGCAGTGTAGGCTCATCCTGTGTTTTCAAAGCTAGCTGGGCATCCGGCTGAATCTCCTGGGAGCTTGTTAAAAACTTGAAATTCAGAGCGTCATCCCGGGTTTCCTGAATGCGAGTCTCAGTGGGGTCCTGGAAATGTGTATTTCTAATAAACTTCTCAGATAGTTGAGAATGGCCAGCCCAACCTAGGTGCTGGCCTATCTGAGCTGATCAGGCATCTCTCAGGGGCCTTTCACAGGGGTGATTTTTTTCTAAGGTACCTACTGTTCCTCTACACTGTGTGTGTATTGTTTGGAATATATCTGTTTCTTTATGTCTTATAAAAATTCCCACGTGCTGCTATTGCTCTCCTGTAATAGATATTAGTGACTGGCCACAGGGCGTCAGACTGCAATGATTCCAGAACTCTGGGACTTACCCAGCCATCGCTGTGCACTGCAGCTGCTGGCGTCACCTTAGTCTGACCTCAGCCCTCTACAGAAGAGGTCACTGCAGTCTTGGGAGACAGAGCTGTGCTCCGAGTGGTGCTCTGGGCCCCACCCCAAGGCTCGGCTCCCATGGACTTGTGTGCCCTGCAGAGGACCTCTCCTCTTTGAGTTACCTTTTCTGGCTTTGAGGGTTAAAGCCCGTGATTATGTTCTGTATTTAGAGAAAGATTTCTCTCTTCTTTCTGTTCCTTGTACTTTTTGTCTCCATCTGAGGCAATCAGTATTTGGCATGAATATCCCTGGGCTATGGAGGAGAATTGAGGAGTCTGAGAGCTGACAAGGCCATGTGGTATCAGTGTCTCCCAAGGACCTTGTTCCAGACAAATTTGGCTTCTTAACGTTCCTGGTTGCACCTTGAACCTTTCTAGTCTTGTGATTTTTGCCTCTGTCATTCCTTCTTTCCTTCAAGAATCAGCTTCTTTGTCTATTTTCCTGTTCAAACCCTTCCCATCCTTCAGTGGTACACCAATTCCTCTTCCTCCGTGAAACTTGTCAGAGTGACGGGTGGGTAGGATCTGGTACTGGAAATGTAAGATGGTTACTGGATGACTAGCTAAGATGTCTGGATTTTTTTCTGCTAAGCATGGAGCACTAAGGAGTTGGGATATGGTCAGAACTATGCATGAGGAATACTGATGCAGAGCATAAGAAATAGGGACTAGCTATGAGTCTACTGCAGAAATCCAAGTGAGAGATGAAAAAGGGCACTACAGATGGAGAAAAGGGAATAAAAATAAAATAAAATAAATAATACTTCATAAAAGATAAGCAACTGTTTAGATTTATTTAGTGGCTGACCCTCCCAACTTCCTAGGAGATCATGCATGTGGAATTGCTTAAATAAACGGGAAGGGGCTATGTAGAAGTGGGCTGTTGCTATTAGTAACTCATTGCTCACCAATTTATCCAAATCTTGGAAAAAAGTATTACATTTAAAGATTATCCCAAAAGGTAGATTAAAAACAGAAGCCATGATATCTATGATACGATGCCATGATGTTTCACCAAAGGAAAGTTATCCAAATAGCATATCTGCTTAAAAGGCAATCCAGATTTTGTCTCAAATTCTGCTTTGAAATGGCATCAAAATGGAAATTTCTCAAGTGAGTCACTCAACAGGACAGGCTGTTCCTCTTGGCTGTTCTATTCAAGCTACTCTCTCATCTCAAAAGTTTAAAAATACTTTTCTTCTGTGTCCCAGTGGAGTCGCCATCCATGGCTTGGTACACCAACTTATGGTTTAGATCCAGGAAACAGCTTGACTCACCTATTTTTCCATTGGGTTTTTAATAAAACATTTCTCAACATAGCTTCTTTCAAGTGGATGTCCGTGTGTTATTTCCAAGGGAGATGAGTACAACAGACTGCCACCGAAATCTAATGGGTTATCTCAGACGCTAGGCATGTTATAAATGTTTTAAGGGAAGGGGATCATGTCTTAATCCTCTTAGAATCCTTCAACGATCCCACTCCAATATCTGGCCCAGTGTATGTGATCAATACATATTTTTAAAATCAGATGTCATTGCTGTGGTTTAAAAGTATTTGTCTGCTTGGCTAGTAGAGGTACCGAAACATTCTGATGAACACATTCATACCTAAAATATGTATGGAATGCCTAGCATGGGCGTAGGGCTTAGTTGTGGCATTCAGTCGAAACTGACAGAAATCCAACTCAAAATGACTTTTTTTTTTTTTCACTTCATTGCTCTTTGTAATAGAGAGACCAGAAATACCTTGGGAAAATAAATTGTTCACTTTTCATCTCTCAGCTCCGCTTGGCCCTATGTTGGCTTTATTTTCCTGCAAGGTGTCTTCTTGTTATGGAAAGATGGCACCAGCACCTCCAGGCCTGCATTCTGTAAGTTTCACTAACTTGGGAGAAAAAAACATTTCTTTTACTTGTTTCAGCAGCAGTCTCAGACCGACGTGAATTCACAGTCTCTCATTGATGAGGCTAAGCTCGTGGGCCTGTCCTTCAACCAATCATTGTCACCAGGGGATATGAAGGTCACTCCTGGATCTGAGGGACAAGGCTGACTCCACCAGAGCCAGTTGGTTTGAGAGTGCAGGGACGTAATTCACAAGACAATCCAACAATAAATGCTGGAGATGGTGTGGAGAAAAGGGAGCCCTCCTACACTGCTGGTTGGAATGTAGTTTGGTGCAGCCGTTATGGAAAACAGTATGGAGATGCCTCAAAAAAGTAAAAATAGACTTACCATATGACCCAGCAATCCCAATTCTGGGCATGTATCTGAAGGGAGCTGTAATTCTAAAAGATATATTCACTCCCATGTTCATGGTAGCACTATTTACAACAGCCAAGACATGGAAATAACTTAAATGTCCATTGACAGATGCCTGGATAAAGAAGTTGTAGTATATTTATACAATGGAATACTACTCAGCCATAAGAAAGAATAAAACAATGCCTTTTGCAGCAACATGGGTGGACTTGGAAATTGTCATCCTAAGTGAAGTAAGCCAGAAAGAGAAAGATACCATATGATATCACTTGTATGTGGACTTTAAAAAAAAGGACCCAAGTGAACTTATTTACAAAACAGAAACAGACTCACAGACATGGAAAACAATGTATGTTTATCAGGGTGGGAAGGGGGTGAGAAGGCATAAATTGGGAGTTCAGGATTTTCAGATATTAACTACTATATGTAAATAGATAAACAAGATCCTACCATATAGCACAGGAGGCTATATTCAGTAACTTATAATAGCCTATAATGAAAAGACTATGAAAACGAATCTATATGTATAGATCTGAATCACTATGCTGTATGCCAGAAATTAACACATTTTAAATAGACTATACTTCAATAAAAAACAAAAAACAGAACAAAACAAAACCAAGACTGCACCAAAATCCAGGTGCTGCTACTAGAAGGTAGAATAGATTCTAGACAGGCCAAAAATCGTGCATACTCATTTCAAGAGTATTGGCGCATTTATCTGGAACCTTAGCCTTCAAGGAGCTTACAGTCTTAAACTATTGACACACTTCATTACAAAATTAGCCTACTTGTATTCCATTTATGTTCCTAGGTAGAATTCAGACATGGAAATCTACTTTCACAGACTGTTCAAATGCAAGGCACTTAGTATAAAACTTTGCATTTAGGGACTCCTCAATAAATGTTTGATCAAGTTTAAATACAACTTTGCTAACAGTTAAAATGTATCTGCCTTAATCTTAACTCCACCCTACCCTCAATTAAATGATTGAAGTTTGTCTTTAATTAGAAATCAGTAGAGGCTTCCTAAAAACTTTATGCAAATACACACGTTCCTCAGGCATATTTTCCACACAGCCATTCCTCAGAGCCTGATCTCTGCTGGTTCTGTGAGTAAGATTCGGGCTCTGTGCATATGAAGACACACTGATCCTTTGAAGTCCAAGGATGCTCCTATGCTTTGATGCTGAAATAGCACCATGGAATGAAAATAAAAGACATACACCTCTGAAGGAAGGGGCTACCATCACTGATGTCCAAGTGTGATTTCCTATGCTTAGCATTGCTCCTTACTCAGTGCCTTAGGTTGGAATTCCTAGAAGCAGAGCCTAGACAGAAATTCCTGTGTAAGGAATTCCTTGAGTGAGTGTTATCGAGTACAGCCTTTAAAGGGCAAATGAAGCTGGAGAGGACTGTGGACAGCTGGGACGGGGATGGGGGTATCTAGCTTCAGTATGATGGTTAGGGGGCACTGGAGCATAAGTAGCCTCGCAGAGTTGTCCCAGGGAGGTAAGGGAGCCAGCCTTTAATATCCCATATTATTCAGTCATTAGATGCAGGCTTCTCTCTCTCTTCCCTGGGAGACTGTGCCTTGAGTACCCTCCAGGGCATTGCTAGGGCAAGTGGTTCCTATTGATGAGAATGATGATCATTCTTAAGGGAAGGGTGGCAGCTACCATTGGTAGCCAACACTCTCATTTGGGGTCTGGAAGAAGGACTAGTGTACCAGCCTCTAAAGAGGCTCTGGGTGAGGCTCCAACAGCTTCTGCTGTCACAACAGTAAGTCATAAATGTGTTGATGCTAAGGTTAGTCTGGTAGACAGCTCGTTTTGTTTCAGAGTCACTATCAGTGAACAAATTCTGAACACACACGCACGTACACATCTGTGGCTATACTCCCACTGAAGGAGATTGTGGGGCTGCCTGTCTCACTGTGGTCCATGATTGTCAGTATTGTATATAAGTGATTATTTCACCAGGAACAATGGAATCATTGCCACAATGCAGCCAAAATGCTTTCCCTTTGGATTGCTAGTAAGACATCCCAAAGGTTTTCATAATAGCTCTGCCTTTTAAAGGAGCATTAGATTGAAATTTATTGTTTTCTGAGTTTTAAGGTCAATATGATAGGAAACAGTAGAGGTTATAATCCACCCTTAGGTCTTGCTCTGTAGTTTGTCATTGGCATTTCTGAGGAGACAATGCAAGGGAGAAGGGCGGGTCACAGTTCTCATCTGAGACCAGCTCTGGTTAATTAACTGGAGTGCATCATTGTACAGGAGGACAGCTCTTAAGGAGAACTGAGGAAAACATATTTCATTTACAGGGAGAGATTAAACTGGGCTCTAGTGGAAACAAAGCCAGGAAATAAAAATGGAATTCCAAAGGGACTATGGGACACACAGCCCTTTCTGTCTCTTTCTTACCATGTCAGTGGGAACATCCGAACACCTTCCCTAACAGATTAAGCATCCAGTTTGAGTGCCTGCATTAGAGCACTGTGGGAAGATTTGAAGGTGAAGACACATCTCTGCCGGCTTGGGGCTGTGGAGTAGATTGTGGATTGTCTACAGGATAAAGCTCCTCTCATGTGTAATTACTGTTGGGGAGAAGAAGCTGTTCTGATCTTTCTTTCTTTCTTTCTTTTAACATTTTTTTATTGAGTTACAGTCATTTTACAATGTGTCATTTTTTTGTTGTTGTTGTTCTGGTCTTTCTAAATTAAAAAGAAGCTTGAATAACATAATAAAGGCTATTCCTTTTCGTTTACGAGTGGTTATGGCAAGGAACCTGGGTTCTCTACATTAAGTGGCAAGGGAACCTTTTGGAGCAACTGAGCCATCATTATCTTGTTTATGTGTGAAGAATGAAGCTATATAAATGAAAAGTTGACTTTTAAAGGCAAAATGCTCCTGCCGTCCCTCTTCTCTAACGCAGTGAAGTCCTTTGTGGATTACAGAGGCCAGCCAGGACTGAACCTGCCCACGTGTGCTCACACCTTTTAGGTAAATGTCTTTGTTTCTCCCCTCCTATCAATGCTGAGCAGAGCAAATGTGGGAAGAGGATACGGAAGCCAGTGTCCCAATGAAGAGATGAACTTGAGAAGATTAGAGACAGATGGAGAGATGCAGGCTAGAGAGATAGGCGTGCTCTACGCTTGCCCAGTAGTGATGGTGGAGTCATGTTTTGTATCCCACCCCACTTCCCCAACCCTAGGGAAGATGGCTGGTCTGAGATCAATCAACTAGTTAGCAGGAGGCAGATCTAGGGTCTCCCCACTTATCTTCATCCAGAAGTGGGGCTCTTTTACCTCCCTCACAGGGACTTGGGAACACATAGGAGATACACTTTGGAACCTGTGAGCCATTATTTAAATATAAGGACACTTATGGATCGCTCTCTACCTCACTACCTCACTGCCTTGCAGACTTCTGGAAAATACTCCTCCCCCAGGTTGCTCATCCCTATAACATTCCAGACCGTGGGTGCTCTTTGAGGAGAAGGTAGAACTTGTTCATGCTGAGGGTTTAGAATGGGACTGTTTGGAAATAATCTTTGTCCTGCTGAGAAAAGGTGCCGGTCTTCAGAACGCCAGGCGTTTATTTCATGATGCATCAAAGGCTCCTCATGAAGCCTTTTGTATTATACAGAGAAAGAGAGAAACACACGTTTTCAGCAATCACCTTTCAATTCTTCCGCTAGTGAGTACAATATTACAAGCAGCCCTGCAAAGATTACAGCGGACCAGCATTCTCTGTGGTTTTCCCTGGCGGGGATGCAGGGAAGGAGCAGCATGGTGCGGCTCACGTCTGGTAAGAAACAGAATCAGGCTCTGAGGTTATGGTTTCTGTTTCCTTCTCGAGCTGTGAGTTAGCCAAAGATGGAAGAACTCCAACCTCATCAATCAGTACCCCTTCAGGCGATGACTGTTAGCTCTGAGCACTGTATTAGGTGCAGCCAAAAGGCAGTGCGGAAGAGAAGAAAGATCGCCGCAGAGAAGAGGGAGATGTCTCCACAGCCGGCTCACTGGGTTTCCCTTTTCCCTTTGGCTTCTAGAGGGCTCAGAGCCAAATACATGGCTGTGAATTGGCACTATCCACAAAATTTTCAAAGGGGGCTTTTCTTATTTGTTCTTAAGTTGTCTTCCAGGCTCCATATGTCCCTATCCTTGTCTTTCTATGTTCTCTTCTACTAATTTATCCCATCTCGCATTTTATAATGTATCCTGCTAAATGGCCATAAATCCCCTTTGGAACTATGTGGGTAGAGGTCACAATGACTGTGAGTCTGGGCTGGTCATCCTCCGCTAGGCTGATGATAACTTGACTGGGATCCTTCCTGCCCTAAGAGGCAAAGAGTTGATGATCAAATTAGCAAGATGATCTTGCTAATTTGACAGCGGGAGAATACATTCACTCTCCGAGGCTGGTAAGTAGGGAGTGGCCCAGGGCAAAGGATTAAGACCACTGTAGAGACAAGACTCAGAGAATGTCAGTGCTGGAATGGAATCTGACAATCTGAGGGTCTTAACTGTTTTGTAGGTGAGGAAACTGAGGCCCTGAGAGATGTGTGTTGCCTACACTCACAAAACTGGTAGCAGTGGTTCTGGACCCTAATCCTGGTTTGTGTTTGTGTCAGGACAGGATGCTCTCTTTACTCCTTCCTATCTTCAGCCAAGATGGGCCAGAGGTCATTTAGCATAATAATGATCAATGTTACACAATGAGAGATGATCTATATTAGCAAGAGAAAGAATTATTTCTTATAGATATTACACTAATAGGTGGGACCATTCCATCTATCTGTGCTGCCAGGGCTGATTCTTGGAATGTCAGCATTGAAACAAGACCTACAGTGTGTTCAGTCAAGAAGCAACTGTATGAAAGAGGGGAGCCAGGAGCCCTCAGCCCCGGGGGAAAGCTAAATATGACCCTTGGGAGGACTAGTAAGGAAAGGAAGATGAAGGGACAAACAGGGGAAGGGTCTTCAGGACATCGTATGGGCAGATTCCTCAGCCTTGACTGAATGGATACCCAGAAAGAGCAGAAGAGGAATGTTTGTTTCACCCTCTGTGCTCCGACTTTGTTCTTCACTGGTTATGAGTAAACCTGGAACTTTGTAGGGGATGAGCTGAGCCTATAAGCCTTTTTGACCGTTACAGGGCATAGGGACCAATATATCTATAGGTGGTTCTCCTTTTCTTAGAGACCTTGCCCGGTGTGTGTGCTCCTTGTGTGCACTGAAATTTGACAGCTAATCCCATCTGTCAATGCCAACTTGAACTCCAGGTCTATCCTCCCAGGCATAGTAAACCCCATTAGCTTGGGCTCATCTGAACATTATACACTTTCTGTCATATTCCATGAAAATAAAACCCATTATCCGAGAATACTTTATAGAGAAGACGAGACTTCCAGGAGCTTGAATAAAGCTGGCATCACTGATAGAAAACATTACTTTTAGCATTGACAGTTACCACCAACCACCAAGCAGAAGTGTCTTCCTGTAATTAATACATTTGGAGACAAATCCCTTGGTTCCAGTGACTTGTCAGTAGAAATGTCAACTTTTGTCATTTTCCTCCTGATGTGTGGCGTCTCTGATTACTAAGTATTTTAGAGCTGAAAATTACAGATGGTCTTTTGGAGGCAACTTTAAAGATGATTTTGATGAGATCCCAATATTGCTTATCCTGCATGACTGGCCTCTTCTTGCATAAGCTTGATGACGTTTCCAAGGCGAAGTGGAAACAGAAGTCAGAAGGAGGAAAAGAGGTTGTGCTAACCCAGTGTCTTTATCAAGCAGCGGTAGAACTTAGTGTTGCCGGTGCTGCATTGGTCCAGAGACGGGACTCCAGGAGAATTTAAGACATTACTCACAACGTTCTTCTTTATTTATGTTTTTCAAATTTTAAAAGCACGAGAAAGCTACTTTTTGGTATAGATATAAAGGTATTAACTGATCAGTTTTACAGTAGACTGATTTTTAGCTCCAAAAGCTGCCAACTAGCTCACTTGGAATCTATAGAGTAAATGAACTAATGAAAAACATCACACAATCTCACATTTTTATTTATAGGTGAGATCTCATGTTTTATTTTTGAATAGGATAATGCTGTCAGCATAAATGATATGACCTGTTGATAGGATTGTCCTGGAAATGAAATTCCCAATGGTGAGCTACCTCCAGTAGAAGGCGACCACTCATCCCATGGGTTTCTGACTGGTGCCCTTTGTAGCAAGCAAGTGACTTCAGGGGGTGACTTGCTTAAGAAGTCCCTACAGCGGCTGTAGGAATGTGGGGTGAATCAGGCCCATGCCCTTGCCTAGGAGCACCTGAACAGGTGTACTTGAAAAACATCTGAGGGATGCCAACTCCTTGGGGGTTACCTTTAATCCTGCCCGAACCACAGAGAGGATTAATGCCATTGGAAATGGAAATGGTTCCATTTGATGCATTTCTGAAGCTTTGCCTTGTTAGCATTCTGGGTGAACCTTTTAGATAAAAAGCTCTTAGTGGGAAAATAGAAAAGCTGCTATTATGCTACCTTTAAACCTTTCTTCCTTTTTGGTTTCAATTTAGAGATTTAAAATGCCCTCTTGTTTCCACCCCTCGGTTTGTTTCACTTTTATTCTTGCTAAAAGGAATAGCTATTTAGGAGGTAAGAAATAAATCAATGGGTAATTTTTTTTTCTTAAGCATCTGACAGTTTCCTTAATGTAGATAAGAAGTGTTTTTTTTGTTTTGTTTTGTTTTGTTTTTTGTAAGATTTTGAGTGTGGTTTTGCTTCTGGGTTTGCTTTGGGATTTGGAGAAGGTTTTAGAAATAATTTAATCAGATTGTCATTTAAATAAAAATAGATGAGTAATACAAGACACAGAAAGGCAAAGTATCTTTTCCAAGGTCACACGGTTGGATGGTCATGGTGCTGGGTCCACTCCTGCCCAACCTGTGACCCCACTGGCTTTGAACATTAGTCACAAATACTCACGGTTGTTTGTGGTCATGCTCCCCCTCCTGTCCTCCTGGCGATTCCCTCAGCCTCCTTTACCTATTCCTGACCTCAGTTCTCTATCTCCATTTCCATCTCTATCTGGTTCTGTGATTTCCCTGCCCCTATCCTCCCTCTGACTTGGGGGCATCTTCTCTTGGAAATTTGAAATTTGGAAATACCTCCCTTGTTCTCTGATCCTCAGTGCCTGTGTTGCCTCACCTAGGGGTGCTCAGCTCCAGTTCCAGCCCTGCAGAACCCAAGCCTAATCTGGACCAGCCAGCTACCATCCTGGCTGCACTGTTCCAATGCTGAGTCCTTTCCATTACCCCATTTGATTTGGTTGGGACACATGTGATTGGTAGCCCCTAAGACTTTTCAGCCTACAAAAGGCATTTCCCTCTCTTACCGTTTCGTGCTCTGGCATCCTTCAATGACCTGCCATTCCTTCTTTGGAAATTCGATGAAAAGGGGCTGAGAGTAGGTCTTTTCTGAAGGGAAAATCACCTTACGAGCTGCTAATGTGTTCATGTGTTAAAATCCTCCTGGCAAATGTGCAGTTTTAAAGGCTTTCTGAAATTTCCTTTATCCCAAAGAGTGATGTTGGTGGTGAAAATTTCAGGCAGTGTGGAACTTTAGTGCTTAAATGTGTCTGTTCAGTTTGAGCCATCTGAGACCCTCTTCAAATCACGAAACTTAACACAACTCTTCCTTACGCTTGGGAGCCATGCTTGATTTAAGAGCTTTGAACTTGCAGTGAGAAGACCTGGATTTGGGTCTTGCCTCTGCTCCTTGCTCCCAGCATAGCCTTGGCAGGTCTCTAAGCTCCTGTGAGTGTTCGTCTTCACATTAGTGAAATGGAGGTGAAATACTTGCTTTTTGCTCTCCCGAAAGGGTGGCTGAGAAGATAAAATTGGATTCCTCATCACCTGACCCCCAAGATCATGAGCTCTTGTTTCTTCTCCTTCCCTGGCCCCTCTCTGCCCTTCCACTTAGCTTTCTGTTTCTGCTTTTTGCATATGGCATGCTCCAGTAATCAATATTTAAGAATAACGGTCCTCTTTGATGGCCTTTGAGAAATTTCCTTTAGCAGGTGACCATCCATTTATATTTCCAGCCCTAATTTCTCTCCTAAGTGTCATATCTTAGCCTTATGAACTTGGATGTATTACAGGCAGGTCTAATTCAACGTGTCTGTGGCTGCACTTACATAGTCTCTTCTACCATCAATTTGATGATTTTTATATATATATAATTTATTATAGGAACTGGCTCATGTGATTGTAGAGACTGAGAAGTTCTACCATTTCTTGTTTACAAGCCAGAGAACCAGGAAAGCCAGCAGTGTAATTCAGGCTGAGTCTGAAAATCTGATAACCAGGATGGCTGATCTCCAATGGCAGGAGATGATGGATGTCCCATCTTAAGGAGAGAGCGCGAATTTGCCTTTCCTCTGCGTTTTTGTTCTAGTGTGGCCCTCAATGGATAGGCTGATGCCTCCCTGCCCTGGTGTAGGTGATATTCTTTACTCAGTCTACAGATTCAAATGCTGATCTCATCTGGAAACACCCTCACAGACACACCCAGAAGTAATATTTTACCAGGTATCTGGGTACCCCTTAGCCCAGTTAAGATGACACATGAAATTAATCATCACGCAGCCCTTAACAATGCTGCCTTGTAATTTTATGTCTGACTCTTATGCTGAACTTTAAGATCCTTGAGAGCAGTGACTTTTCTCTTCATCCTCTTCCCCCAGAACCTGACATATACTAGGGCTCAGGAAATATTTCATCCCATGGTGCTTTGAACACCAGAGAGTCTATATTCAATTCAGAGATCAAAAACATTCAGAGATGTCTCTTGAATGCAAGCAAGTGGGATGTCTTAGACTTTTCCTATGAGGACAAAACCAGTGTTTACAATTAAGGTTATTGTTCATTTTGGTGAACATTTATTTGAACACCTGGGGTGTGTTAAGATCTTTCTTCTTGGCAATTCAAAGATTAATGAATAACCTGTCTTCCTCTTTTTCCCACTCACTGAACTCCAGGATCTCAGTCAATTGGAGAAGCCACATTTCAGGGCTGTAAATAAGGTTTAAGCATAACATAATGGAATATACCAAAATCCAACTTCTTTAAAATGTTCTTCCCTTACTGTTTGAATAATCTGAGGATGGCAGGGTCAAATAAAAGTGTATTATGAAATTCATGGGCCCATGTACACTATAGTGATTTACTGATAAAGATTTAGAGTAGACGAGGTACTTAGGTATTAGTTCTTTGATCAATCAATGTACAAAGATTCATCATGGCGTCCAGACGTCATCTCTTCATGTTTAGGTCTGTAAACTATTTCTTCAAGTTCTTTCCTGCCAAATGAACCATTTCTAGAAAATTGCATAACTCCCACTGAGAGAAAAAGGTGGCAGTGTTGTTATTACTCACAATGCCATAGTTCTTTAGAAACTGGTTGAATTAAGCCAACATGGACCTTCTGACCTCTGCAGCTCCCTAGTGGTAGTTATTTAATCCTAGTTATATTGTTATTCATGATACTGCAGAATCCATGACATTGCCTGTGACAGTTAGCTTCCAATGATTTTCTCAGATTTTTACTGTGCTTTGTTAATGATGACCACAAATGAAAGTCCTACCCAGAGTATACAGGAAAATGGGGATGGTAACTCATTTTCTAGTCATGTTAAGTTCACGTTTCAGAATTATTATAGCATAAACAGAACAACACAACTTGCAATTGGATCTTCTCTTGAACCCTCTAGGATATTATCACTGCATTCCTAGAATGTGATCTCTTTTCAGTGTTGACTGTGTCCTACCATGGGAAGGATAGGTGAGGGACCATTGGTGGACTGAAAGCAGTGGTCCCATTTGTGGAAGAAATGTCCATTCTTTGTCTAGCATGACTTCAGAGAGACCCAAGAGAGTGTATAACATCACTCCATCAATCAAGAGAGGAGATGTCCATCAAGAGAGGACATCAATTGAGGAGGGAGGCGGCTGTAAAATTTACAGAGCAACAGTTTCAAGAGCCCCCAGAAGAGATAAGCACAGCTGTTCTGGGAGACTGCTGCTACATGGCATGGAGCCTGTGGGAGAGGTAGAGTGACTGTCCTGGGTACCAGCAGTAGGAGGTGCTCATGGTAAAGGATGCCTGCTGCCAACCCCACCACCCTTGGGTATTGTAAACTGGAGGTGGCATCACTGATGGAATAGGAATAGTCAACACACAGCAGGCTCATACACCCAGCTGAAGCCCAAGAGTAGACCAAGGGTAGCCCAGAGTCTTGAACTTGTCCTTTGTTTTATGTGAATGAGTCACCCCAATCAGCTTTTGAGTGCCATTCTAGTGGCCCAATATTATGCTATTCTGTGAAAGAAGTATTGTGCCAACCAGCAGGAATGATTTTCTTTCCATTCCTTCCTCTTATACCTGGGACTCAGCCCTAGACCCTGGATGACCCTGTTGGTGTGAGTTATATAGTTCCTGGTCAACCCACAGGAGGGTCAAGTCCAAGAGGACTCTAAAGGGAGATTACAGGGGTCCACATAGATCTCTGTTTGGGTTCAGGGCTCTCTGCCTGGGCTAGCATTGCTGGCTCTTGCAAATTCCAGGCATCTGACTAGGGCTTAGACATTTTTGAGCAAGAGACTCCAAAGTGTGGGGTCCTTAGGTGAAGTCCTTGCTTGCCAGTGTTGGGTGGTACTGTCTGGAGAGCTATCTCAGCCTTCCATTATCCCAGCTTACATGTAGACCTGAAATTCTCAGCCCTGACTGCACAGGACCATCACCTGGAGACCTGTTCAAACTAGCCTGGGAACCACCCCTAAGATTCTGATTTCATTGATCTGGGATCTATGAGGCCTGGGTGTATGAATATTTTAGAAGTTCTCTAGGTAATTCTAACATGCAGCCAGGTTTGAAAGTCAGTAAGAAAGACAAAGTCTCTTATGTGATATTCTCTTTGAAGAAAAGTGCCTCTTGGGGGCGTGGGCAGGACTTGAAGGAAGGTGGGGAACTCTGCTTTCTAGGGAGGAAGAATTTCTCCGTACTCAAGAAAATGCCTTGTAAATTTGCTGGGGAAGAGGATGCTCAGTTAGTTTGGTTATGTTTAATATATAATGGTTACAAATCTATTATGGAGCAGACATCTTTGTCAGCTGTTGACAACACAAGGACAATGAAGACAGGTTCCTTTGCCAAAGTTGTGAATATTTAAGTGGAGGAAGGAGGCACACAGGCCATTTGTACATGAGGTCGTGGGTGCTGTACCAGAGGTAAGGGCAGGGGCGATAGGAAAACTTAGCTAAGTTTGGGGAGGGAGCATTGAAGGATGAATAGGATATGGCCAATGAAGAAGTGATGTGCTCGAGGCATCTGTTTCTCCACTGTCAAAGGCAGATCCCTAGCAAGGCATGGAGGACATTCACTTGTTGAGGGGTTGGAGGAGAGTGGGGGACATGTGGTATGTGGTGAGGAAGCAGTGGAGAGAGATGAGGCTGAGGAGGGTACGGGATGCAGGTGGTGGAGCACAGTGATTGCCACGCCATGAGCTGAGACTGTGCCTTAGCCAATAGGATCCCTGTTACTGAATAGTTTTATTGACTAGAGTGCCATGGTCAGATTTGCGTTTCAGGTGGGTGGGATGGAGAGCTGTGTAAAAAGGGTTTGAGGGGGGTGGTATGGAAGTAGAGGACAGTTAGAGGACCCCAGCAAAAGTCCAGGTGACAAAAGATGAAAGCTGTGCTGTGAGAATTGACACTTGAGGGGTTGAAGAAATTTCTTGGAGGCAAACCCTTTGGGGCCCAGTGTGTGGCTGGTTGGGTGGTGGGGGCGAAGAGAGGGAGGGGTCTAGGAGACCAGTGGTTGGCCTGGGTGACAGGGTTTGTGGTGCTGTAGGGACCATAGCAAGAGGACCAGCTTCTAGAGGGCTTTAGATCTGGGGTATTAGCCATGCCTGCGGGATTTTCAGCTGGTTTCTAAATCTACCTTCAAATGTAGGCTTTGGTGTGCGGGGAATGGATGGTCCTTGGAGGCTCAGTCCTGTGACTTCATGGCTCTGTCCAGCTCAGCCACTGTTGAGAAATTCATTTCCTGAGAGGATTTTTTTTTTCTGTTACGCTCCTCAGCACGAGAGAAGAAAAATCACCTCACAGTTCTTTGTAAGTTCTCATCATGCTATTGTGGCTAATCCAAGACTAAGATTTTTCTTTTACTTCTAGCCACCTATATGCATTTTTTTTTCAAATGCTTTTTAAGAGGGAAGCATGGCACTAAAGCCAAATTAGTACCTTAGAATTCTTTTGTATTTTCATTAACTAATGGGAAATGCTACTTTTTTTTTTTTTGCCAGAGGCAATTACTTTAATTTCCCGAAAGCACAATAATTTTGCATGTTATACCGAGGGTGGAATTCCTGATGAAAATACTGAGTACCCATCCCTCCCCCATTGAAATTTTACTCGCACGTTCTCAATGGATCACATGTAACTCAGTGTGGAAGGGAAATGGGTTAGTTTGGGCTGCAGCAACATGTCAAAAAAAAAAATCATCTTTAAATGGGGAAAAAAAAAGATAAATATGAAACAGAAGGGTTTTACTAAAGTCACATACACACAAAATGTTTTTGCTTTCAAATAAACTGAGAAAGGAACATTAGCTATCACAGAAGTAGAGATGGAGAATGTAAAATCTGTTACAGTGAAAAAGATACAGGGAAAGTTGAAACGCAGGGGAGACAGAGTTAGAATGTCGCTCTGGATGGGACATGCATTGACCACACTATGGAGAAGGTGCTGTATAAGTTACTAGGAAGCAGTGAGGCCAAATCACCGGGTAGAGCCCTTCCCCCATCAGTTGCAAGCTGGCACTTAGTCTTGGTCACAGCCATTTGCATCCCTGGTTCATATCTTTGCCTGTTTTACTTTACATTTGATTGTTTACAATTTTTATTAACTTGTAAGAGCTCTCTATATTTAGGAATATTAAATCCTTGACAGTTATAAATTACATGTATATAGTGAATATTCTCCTCTGATCTTTTAAATTTAAATATGATGTTATTTACTGATAGGACATTTAATTTGTTATGTATAGATAGTAAAATATGACATGTCATTTTTTTTTCTTTTATGGCTTTTGATGCTTTGTCATGCTGAGAAAAGTTCTGCCCATCCAAGTATTATAAAAACTATTTTTCCGTTGCGTCTCCCAGGATTTTAATAGGTCTCCCTTTATCCAGTTAGCTTTTTAAAAGTAAACTTGTTATTAAGATGTAATACACATAGAGAAAAATAAAATATACAAATCATCACTGTAAGCTCTATGAATTGTCTCTGGTTAGCTTTCTTCAGAAGTTTTAAAAACATACGTTTACAAAATTTAATGATGGTGTAATGCACATCGTATGTAATTTACTCATTGACGTGTACCATTCAAAAGTTTTAATATACTTACAGAGTTGTGAAACCATCGCTATAATCCATCTTAGAACATTTTTATCCTCCCAAAGAGAAAGCCCTGACCCCTTACCCGTCATCCTCCATTTCCCACCAACCCCCAAGGCACCGGCAGCCACTCATCTATTTTCTGTCTCTGTAGAATTGCCTGTTCACTCTGGTTAGCTTTTTAATCCATCTGGAATCTGTTTTTGTGTGCAATGGAGAGCTCTGACTTTTCCCTCTTCAAAAGGAAAAAAAAATTGTCAGTTGTTATTAACAGTCCGAGTAAACAAATGAATTAATCAACGGCCCAGAGAAATACAGGGACTGAGAAGCAGGAGCAACCGCTTATGAGTGTGTAGTCAGGGAAGGCTGCATGGAGCAGGTGAGGTTATACCTGAGGGCGATCTGGAAAGATGGATGAGGGACAGAGAGAGGAGTGGTGGCAAGGGAGACGATGCAGACAGGGCCACCACAGCTCAGAATAAGTCACGGAGTCCAGTCTCTCTGAAGCTATTCACATGTGAGAAGTCATTCCCTGGGAGGCTGGCAAAGGTAGCGTGGGTCCATGCCATGCAAATCCTCAAACACTCGTCTGAGAATTTTGCACCAAGTTAAAGAGCGATGCAAAGGCCTTTACAGTGGAAGTGGAACAGCGAATGGACTGGAGAAGTGAAGTTTTGAATGTTCTCTGTGCAGATGAAGAATCAGCAGCAGCCTCTCCTGGTGTGGCCCTCACAGTTGGAGAAACCTTATTTACTGAATCTTTATCCCTTTGTTTCTCATCTGTGTTTGGGGGAGACGGAGGACACGCTCCTTCTGGCTCTATGATTCAGAGGTTTCTGGCCTGGGAGGTGAGTTGCACAGTGAGCGGCAGACTCAGGAAGCGATGGTCACAGCTGACGTTTGTTGAGCACGGATTCTGTGCCGGGTCCTGTTGTAAGCGCTGCGCACGTCTGTCTGTGGCCTCTCACCAGTTCTGAGAGATGGTTGCTATGCAATCAGCCCCTTCTGCCCGTGAGGGAACCAAGGTCCAGCCGCTCAGTGACCTGCCCCTGGTCCCACAGCCCTAAGGGTGAAGCCAGGATGGGATCTCTCTTTTCCTCTCTCCCTCTGGAGAGCAGCCAGTAAGAAGCTGAGTCCTGCCAAAAGCCAGGAGAGTGTGTCTCGAAGTGGATTCTCCAGCTCCAGGCAAGTCTTGAGGTGACTGGAGACCCGGCCAACAGCACAGCTGGACTGAAGCCTGGGAGACGCCCTTGAGTCAGAACTGCCCAGCTAACTTGCTCCTGCATTTTGGACCCTCTGAAGCTGCATGAGACAAGACATCTCAGTGTTTTAACCTACATTTGGGGAATAATTTATTACACAGCAATCGGTAACGAATACAGGCATACCTAGTTTTTTTTTTGTGCTTCGCAGAGAGCACAGTTTCTACATATTGAAAGTTTGTGGCAACCATGCATTGAACGAGTCTCCTGGCTCCATTCTTCCAACAGCATTGGCCCAGCATTTGTGTCTCTTTGTCGCATTTTGGCAATTCTCACAATGTTCTGAACTTTTTCATTGTTATTATATTTGTATGATGATTTTTGATTGGTGATCTTTGTTACTGTTACAAAAAGATTATGACTCACTGAAGGCTCAGGTGATGGTTAACATTTTTCAGCAATAAAGTATTTTTTAATTGAGGCAGCTACTTTTTTTCTAGACATAATGCTATTGCACACTTAGTAGACTACAGTATGGTATAAATATAGCTTTTTCTAAATTTTATTGAAGTATAGTTGATTTACAATGTTGTGTTGACAACTTTTCTATGCACACCAAAAAGTTTGTGTGACTCTCCTTGGGATATTTTCTTTATCACTGTGGTCTGGAAGTGAACCCACAATATCTCCAAGGTATTCCTGTACCCTTCCTGAAAATTGTTTAAATAAAGAGACATTGAATGTAAGATGTCAGGGGACTCTTATAGAACCCAATATCGGTAAAGAGTGGGGCCTCCCTCGAAGGGGGAAGTTTTCACTCCGCAACGTCAGTCAGCCACTCTCTCTGGCTCTTTGGAGTGGCCTGGCCTCTTGTGTCTGCCGTGTACTGTTTCCCATCTCTCATTCTGTGTATCGACTTCTCTTTGTTCTTGCTTCCCAGGGGCATTGGTTGTGTATGGTGTGGGCTTGGTGTGGGCTTAATGTGGGCTGTGACTGCCCTGACCCCATGTGCTCTTACTTCAGGGCCCAACACAGTGCAGCTCAGTCCCTGGGCTCCGTGACACCGTCTCTGTAGAAGATCTAATCAGCCTAACTTGAGTCAGATTGTCTATCATGACAATCAGCTGTGACCAGGGGCAAGGTTACGTAGCACTGAGGGTTTCCTCTGCCCAGGCTGAAGAAATGGGCAGATTATAGTAAAACTAGAAATTGCATGACAGGCAAATTGATGACCACTTTCCCAGTACACCGATACATTCTTTATTAGCAACAATGAAATACATTAGGGCATTGATTTCAATCTTTTTTAAAAGGAAGAATCCTTTGGAGAGGTAAATAGTTGCCCTTAATTTATCTGATTGCTCAATTTGTTTTCTCATTTTCAGCATTCATGAAGGAGGAACACACCTGCAATTTTATGTACTGATTACCATGTTGGATAATATGCTGTCAAGTGGAACCACTTTCCTGGGGGAAGAGCCCCATTTCTGTGTGGGTGCTTAATTTAGCAAAGTGCGAAGTTTGTAAAAATTTCGTGCTTTGGAAGGCAAAATAACACAATTGACAGAGTAAGGGTATTAGAGTCAGATGGACCTAAATCTGCACCCCGACTTTAGAACCAAATGATGATGGATTTCTCTGAGCCTCTGTCTCCTTTCAGTGAAATGGACATAATCATTATCTCCCCAGGTTCTCATAAGAAGTCGATGCACTGTCACATGTAACATGCCTAACACAGTACCTGACACGTGTTAGGAGCTCACCAAAAGCTAGGTCATTACTATTTTTGACAAACATTTTTCAATCCAAAAAAATACAGATCGATCTGTTTAAGAATTCATTGTATGCTTGGGGAAAAGGTAAGCATATACAATGCCTGCTGGTTTTGCCTTTGAGATTTAGAGCTGGTTTTGAGAAGAATAAGTGAGTCACACATTCCACCTCCATCCAGATAACTTATTTTTGTGACTCTGTGAAATAGCAGGTCGGGTCGGAACACCTGGTGGAGGGCTGTGTACTGGGTGGGACCCAGTGAGCCAGAGTGGACAGGGAGCCTTGAGTAAGTCCCCCATAGGACGTGAAGGCTGTTCCTCCCTTGCTTATCAAAATGCAAATTCTGCCCGTCCTTCTAGGGGACTTTATTTTTTTTTTAATTGAAGTATAGTTGATTTACAAGGTTGTGTTAGTTTCTGGAGTACAGCAAGGTAGTTCAGTCATATATATACATATATATATATGAATACATATGAGTATATATATTCTTTTTCAGATTCTTTTCCATTATAGCATATTACAAGATATTGAACATAGTTCCCTGAGCTGTACAATAGGTCCTTGTTATTTATCTATTTTATATATAGTCATGTGTATCTGTTTCGGGGACTCTTAAATGCCACCTCTAGCATATGTCCTCTCGGATTCTTCCCAGTTTCAAATGTGCCCTTCCTCCTCTGGTGGTTACATGTCCTCCAGGTCCCCTAGGGTCACGCCCGGGGACAGCTGGAGGGTGCCTTATTTCAGTTGTCCCTGTAGTTCTCCTGCAGACCCTTGATCTTGTGCCGAAAAGAAGAGGTGCTCGGGGACTTGTTTCTGTTTTTCTTTGCAGGCAGTTGCATTGCAGCTGCAGTAAAGCTTTAGGAGGGAGCTTGCAATAATATAGTAAATATATAAAGGCTTGGGGGTCAACTTGCATCCTAGCCTGAGCACATCTTAACTGTAAAAATGTGGGCATTTTAGTGACTCTTTGTAATTCAGTGTCCTCATTTGTAAAAGGAGATGATGATCCCTATCTTGACAGATAATTGTGAGACTTAGAAATCATAGCACAGTGCCAATCTTGAGTAAGCATTCAGTCATTGTCCCTAGTAGATTTCATTTTACTTTATTTAGTCAGATCGTTTTATTTAGCCAGATATTTACTGATAGCTGACTCTGTCCCATCCCAGGCCGTGTTCTGTGCACTGAAGGTCAGCACAGTCCCTGGTCATATGGAGTTTATATTCTAAGTGCTGGAGACAGACAATAGACAGATCTATGTCAGGTGGAGGTAAACACAAGGGATGAATAAAAAAGGCAGTACGGAATTGGGGAGAAAGGAAATAGAAGGAGTTGGTACTTTAGAAAGCTGTCCAGGAGAGCCTCTCTGATGCACTAGCATTTGAACAAACACGGCAATGAAGTGAGGGAGTAACCCAGGTAGTCGTAGGTTCTATCAGTTGCAAGGTTAAGTGCTAAGACTCTGGAATGGAAACATGCTTGGAGGGCAGTGGGGCTGGGGCGGAGTGGGAGAGACATGGAGATGAAGAGATGGCAAGGGACCACATCAGCCATCTCATCTAGAACCTATCAGAGAAAAACCAATCCATCCAGACTCAGGAACGAAAGACTTACTCAACAGGATTACTACAAGGAGGAAGGGGACTACTGCAGTAGCGTTTTTTGTTTGCTTGTTCTACAAATAATTTGTTCCCTGATAACATTTAATTCCCCACGAATCACTTACATAAATCAAACAGTTGATACCACTGTTCCTGTGCACTGCCTGTTGGTAGCTTAAATCACCATGATATCACTTAGTTGTAAGACTGGCCACCTGAGGAAATTTTGAGATTGTATTTCTCTTTCATTCTACTTTGCTAAACCACTCGGAGTAATTTAACTCACTTCATTTAGTTTTTCATTCAATTCTGTTAGAAAAATTCGTGTTCTGGAGTTTTCCTTTCCTTCTATCCTTTTTAAAAGTTAGATATGACTATTACTGAGGGGCTTCTAGACCGTTTGCTCTAACAAGGAGTAATTTTGGCTACCAGAAGTTCCTTAGAATGAATATGCAATAGAGTTTAGATTTTAAAATGTTATTTTGTTTTAATTCACTTTTATTTGGACTGATAATATTGGACATCTGTTTATGTGCTAGCTACTCATTTTTATTCTGTTCCCTCTAATATTTCCACTATAACTTGTTCCTCAGTATTTAGAGTCAAGGTGACCAAGCTTTGAGCCTGCCTCAGATATTTTCCGTCTGTGTAACTCTGGGAAGTAACCTTGTCTTTCCAAGTGTCAGTTTTCTCCTCAGTAAAATGGGAAGAGTTATATGTATGTCATAGTCTTGTCTTGATGATCAAGAGTGCATGTGTGGGTGCTTGAACACCTTGGCATGGGGGTCGTGAAGGTTTAGAGAGGCTGACTGATCCTGTATCTAGATTTCCTCATGGTTTTGGTCAATTTAAGTTTGTAATTTTGTTTTTCAATAAGCATGCAAAAGCAGCAAGAGAAGACAACAGTAACTGAAACAAACCACCATGTGTGCATGTAGTAGTGAGAGGTCCAACCTGCAGGTGTGAGGGTGTGTTACATGCACAGGTTATGTGGCGGGTGCCGGAATACAGATGAACAGAGGCTGCCACCCACACTGGATCTGCAGGGCCTGGCCAACCTTGGGTATAAGTAGAACTCGATGATTTATTACTCTGAGGTCTCCTTACCTGTGTTACCATCGTCCCAAGCCTCCTTGCCACATCCTGACAGAGCTTCCACCCCTTCTTCAGTAATTTGGGAGATTGCCAAGGTGAAGACATGGCAGCCTGCCCTGCTGTCGCCCTCTGTGTTCTTGCCTGGCTCAAACATCACCTCTTCTCACTGCATTGACCTTGCTCATGTATCTCCCTGCTCCCTGATGATTGCAGCTCCTCTTCCTTGTTCTCCAGAGCATCACTGCCTCGAGGCTGTTGTGTAATAGAATTTAACATAGGGGAAGTAGAAAGAGAGATCTTGGTACTTGTAAGCACACAAAATAACTTAAAATTTAATAGATGTCATTAAAACTTCCTGGTTCATCCCTGGTCCCAGAGAATTTCTCCTCTATTGTCTTTCACTTTGACCTCTGACTGTTCCAGTTGTTGACATTCCTTTTACTTTGTTTCTATGTCAGGCTTCTTGACCTCGGCCCTGTTGACATTTGGGGTGGGATAATTCCTCGTGTGGGAGCTGACCTACGCACTGTAGGATTTTGGTAGCATCCCTGGCTTCTACCCAGTAGGTGCCAGTTGCACCTCTTCCCCAAGTTATGACAACTAACAATGTCTCCAGATTTTGCCAAAGGGCCCCTGGGAGTCAGATCACACCTGGTTGAGAAATACTGTTCTAGAATTATCTTCCTATATGCCCCTCTCTTTTCATTCTTGGGTCCCTAGGCTCCTTACTCCCTCAAGCACCAAAAGAAGACTCGAAAAAGTATTCATACTTTATTATGTAGAGCAATTTAATTTCTAACTTTGATCTCATATTAGGCTCCTGCTGTGACTTTGTGGGGCTAAAGGAACATCAGAAGTGTTTATTTTGGCTAAACCCAAAAGCTGTCTGTTGAGCCTCCATCCTTAGAAATACAAAGAATGTGTGGGCTTTGAAATTACACTTCTTTCTTTAACTTATCCTAGACCAAATTAATGATGAAAAGTCCTTAGCTCCCCTGCCAAGGTCATGGATGCGTGTGTGTGTGTGTGTGTGTGTGTGTGTGTGTGTGTGTATGTGTTTCTAGCCTTCCTCCTCCTCCTCCTGCCTACTGAATGGAAGGGCTGACTTAGTGGTTTCTGAGGGTCTTTCCAGTAACTCTATGCTCTAACTGAAATTCAAATTTTAGATATTTGCTATTTGCAGTAGAATGTACTAAGCATATAAAAGTCTGCCATACCTAAAATCCCACCCTGTTATAATCTGGGTATTTCCTCTTGTGAAAGTTCCGGCTCCCTCTGGTTGACTGTGGGTGTGGGTGACTGTAGATGTCTGTGGGCCTTCTTCCTATGGGCCCTGCAGCAGAGAATCGTGTCAGTGGTTTCCCTGCATGGGACCCTAGAACCCATTTCTCCATGCACATTTCTGTACCTGGTTAATGTATTTCTGATGGCAGGAATGATGAAAAGTTTAAAGTTCTGAGCTTTCAAAAGTGCATTTTTGGTGTCGGCTACATGAAAGAGAGGAAAGGCTGGACCGGTAGTCAAAGCGACAGGATGCTTTTCTTGACAATGGGCAGCCTCCTTCCTTTGTCCTGGCTGAGTTTAGGTAGCTGGAGCAGGGCTGCCCCTGCAGTTCCCTGGGAGAGGCCTTGTAGCAATCAAACACACGGCGAGATCTGGGTGGCGTTTTCCAATTCACTTGTGTTTGTTCCTTTCCTCACTTTCACACCATTATTCCTACTTACAGAGCTTTCTCTTACATCATTATCATTCCATTTTTTAAGAAAGTGAATCCATGCATTAGGGACTCAATTCTGCCATCTTCCTCCAGATACACTTAGAAGCAATAGGCTCTCTGACAGTCGAGGCAACGCTATTTGGGAGATGCTACGTTTTGTGAGCTGTCAGTGCCAAAGCACTCCTCCCATTCCACCCAGAGGTGCTCGTGTGGCCCGAGGCAGTCACTTAGCCTTTGTTCTTCTTTCCTTGTCTGTGAAAATGCAGACAAACCTGCCTTCCTTTTCTTTGCTGAATAGCGAGTGGGAGGGAGGCGATGTTGGTAAAGTCAGAGAATTGAGGAAGGTTTAAATAGCAGTGCTTTCTTTAAATCACCATGTAGCTTCTTCAGATTGATTATGCATGTGCTGGGTGCTCGCTGCTGTGCTGTGTTCTTAATATGCACTGTCTCATTTACCACTGTAATACTCTACCAAATTGGTTCTATTATTCTTATACCTATTTTACAGGTGAGGAAACTGAGGCTGAATAAGTCTCATATGCCTACAATGAACTATTCAGCCAAAAAGGGGCATACGCCTGACATTTTCTGTGCCATAGGTGATGGACGAGCTTCAAAAACCTCCTGTTAAATAAAAGAGGTCAGACACAAGAGACGTCCTATTGTGTGATTCCATTTAAGTGAGGTATCCAGAAAGGGCACATTTATGGAGACAGAAAATAGTGCTGCTTGGAGCTGAGGCTGGGAATGGGGCTTCACCATAACTGAGGAGGAAGGTTCTTACTGGAGAAATGACAATGTTCTAGAACTGATCTGTGGTGAGGGCAACACCACTTGGTAAGGTTACCATGCCATTGATTTGTGCATTTGAAATGTGTGAATTTATATATTCACTATAATTGAATAAAACTATTAGAAACAAGAAAGAAAGGAAAAAAAGAAGAGGGAGAGAGGAGAGAAGTGGGAAGGGAGGAAGGGAGAAGACAAGAAATCTTGCAGGAAGGAGCAGAACCCAATCTGAACCCAGGTCTGTTTTTGGAGGCTCTGGTCTTACCCACTGTACCTTATTTTTATTCCTGTTCTATCTTTTTTCTTCCTCTTCAGTCCCTTGCTCCATTTTCCTTTCTTCTTTCTTCTAAACCTAAAGATAGGCTGCCTTTTGTCCACCTTGGGCCTTTTCCCCAGGCTGACCCCATGCGCCATGCTACTGGAACCCACTTACAATGAAGTTTGAGTGTCCAGCCCCATTTTGCATTATTATACTTGATTTCTTGACTCAGTTTTGCTGTGGTTCTAGCCTGGTCTCATTCCCTGGACCTGCAGGCGTATTTTGGCTTCCCAGGTTTGTTATTTGGCAATCTGAGATGTGAGGCGCCCTTCTTTTCTGCCTCCATCTGCCCTTGGCTATTCTGCACAACCACCTGGATCCCAGGGCACGGAGTTGGCCTCAGCAGTCTTGTCCAGTGCCTCTGCGTGGCTGCCCAGAGCTTGTAGAGAGAGGGGCTAGGCATTCACTAATTCATCGCTCGAGTTAACTCTGACTCCTCTTCTACATTTTCCTTTTTCCTTCAGTGGAGCCTAGATGAATTTCTTTCCACTAGATTACAGACTAATGTAGACAAATGCAGATTTCAGTATGAGAAGGTTGGTCACAATGACCATTTCTTCTTTAAAGATCAAGTTACTGAGACTGAAGTATATTTAATCTGTACCTAAAATATTGAGATAAACTAAAAGCTGTAGAGTCCCTGTTTCATCTGTTAGTCAGGAATCATCTGGTTTTGAATGACTAGAAACTCAACCTATAAATAATTAAACATAAAAGGAAATTTGTTGGCTCATATAACTGAAAGGTCCAGAACCATACCTGCTTCAGGAATGGCTGCATCTAGGAGTTTGAATAAGTTTATTGTGGGCTGGTCTCTATCTTTCTGTGCCCTGCTTACCTTGATGTTGCCTTTGCTTGAAGATAAGTGTTTCCATCATGGTTAAAAAAACAAAGTCGGAAATATTACTCAATTCAGCATTTAAGGGAGTTTTGAAATATTTTGTGGTCAAATTATCAATCTTTTGATATACATTTCCTTTTATTGGCAATTCGTGTGCATGCAATCTTGAAACAGGGAGCGGTCTCAAGCATTTCTGGATCTTATCCCCTCAGAGAAGATCTAGATGCAGAGATGGTATCAAACTGCTCAGAGTAATAGTTCAAATTAGTAGCAGACCCCAGAACTACTTATTTTGGTGATATTTTCTTCCAGTGGCCAACATGGGCAACAAATGTGCCATATCAGAGCTTGGGAGAATGTGCAACCGGTTATGACAGCATCTGATTTAGTTCTTAAGTGATCTGAGCTAGGACTAAGTGTGTGGGAATCAAAAATAGATGTGTGTGTGAGCTTTAAAACTACCACTTGGAACTGAGCCTCTGCAATCTGGTCCCCAAGAGTGAGTTCAGCCACCTTCTGAGACATTCATCATGTCATGTCATTCTTCAACGCTCACTCAGCCTTGAAGAGACTTCTGGGTTTGCCAATACTGTGACTGATTCTCATGTAACTCCCTGCCCTCCACCCCAAGACTGAAGAGCATTTGCAGAAAGTGGCTGATGTCCTGAGCAGATGTGGTGTTCCCTAATATGACTGAAGTTGTCAACCTGTTCCACGTGACAGATAACAAGTCACATTTTGTACGGAGAAAGGAGCAGGCAGAGTCGTGCAGCATTTGCCATTAGCTACGTATTCGTAGCACTGATCTCTGACGGCACTTATTTTTATTTTTATCCCAGACCTCTCCATTTCTAAAGGGATGGGTATCCACCTACCACATCTTCATTTGTCAAGTATTGCACCACCAGGATTGCATTTGGTCTTAACGTTGTCCTCTCCTGAGAAACCATGAGGTCAAATTGAAGTGAGATGTGATGAAGGAGTCTGGTTTTGTTAGCAATACGTATGATGATGACAGTAATTTCCTGACTGGTACAGAGCGAGCTGCAGAACATACCCGGAATGCACTGTCAGACTGATTCTCCTCTTAGAAGGCATGCATCTGGGCTTTGGAAAAAGTCCCTTTGATTCTCCTTAACCCTGGCCCCTTCTGAATTTTATTGGATGCATAGCAGACAAACTCCAGCAAGACTGTTTTCTCTAAGCAGTATGTGCAGCAATGAAAATAAGATTGGTACTTGATAGTTTTTTCTGTTTTCTTTTTCTTTTTTAATGTGCACGTTCATTTCAGTTGCTCCACTTCCTAGCTGTTTAAGGGATATAGTGATGTTAGTTTTTACTGTGGCTAAAATTAAGGCACATTCTGGTGCCAGACCCCAAAATCCTACATTCTCGTCTCTTAGCCAAGCTGATCCTCTTTCTATGGAATGGGCTTTCTCTGTTGGCTCCTGTCCCAGAGGCCAGTGCATCTGGAAGTTACAGAATCCACTCTGCCAGTGAATTGGGCTATGACTGGCTTATTTTGGACTCTGATTTATGGGCTTTGTAATCTACCACGATGGCTGAATATAGGCTGTAACGGGAAGATCTCCCTGATGTCTTGTAGGGACTGAATTTCCAGATGGTTCACAAGTTCACTGCTCCTCAGTCAAGGCTACGGGGCTTGACTTGCTGCCAAGTGGAGGCAGAAGTTCGGAACACACATGATGTGAGTGCATCCTTAAAAAAAAATAGAGGAGCCGTGGTACCTGGAAAGTGAGTGTTCCCAGTTTTGCTCACTAAGCAGGTGGCCGTGGCCCTATGCCTCAGTCTTAGCAGTGCTGACGTGGTGCGGCCAGACTGCTCCCAGCACAGGAAATTCTTTTTGAGGTCTCGGAACCAAAGGAAAATTGCTGGTGGATAGTCTGTTGACATGCTAAGCTTTGCGCTGTTTAATACTGTGTGCTAAAAGGGTGTTCTTTGAAGTAATAACCTTTTAAAATTAATAGTGCTATCCCTGAGCTGCGATCGTTTTCCTGGAAATGTAACTCTTCACTTTTATTTAAATGATACTGCACTTCTAATGATAAAAGGCACAAAGCTGTCAAAGCAAAAAAAAAAAAAAAAAAAAGAATAAAGCAATTTTTAAAAAGTTAATCATCAGCTAAGTGGGGAGGGTATAGCTCCAGTGGTAGAGCACATGCTTAGCATGCATGAGGTCATGGCTTCAATCCCCAGCACCTCCTCTAAGAATAAATAAATACTAAATAAACCTAGTTACCTCCCCCCACCAAAATAAAAAAGTAACGACCAGCTTAAAGAGACCTTTCTCCATTGAGGTGAAAGCTTTTCCAGGAACCTGGGGAAGATGTAATTTGGAAGAAGGTTGGGGTTCCTGTGAGGAGCTCCCTAGAGAGGACCGTCATCTGCACAGGGCTCCTGTGAGAACAGGACCTGTGTCTTGTAAGTGTGAACCTCACGATGGATGGACGAGGGTCTGTTTGTTACCAGGGGACTTGGAGAGCACCCTGAAGGGCTTCAAAAGCTATTCCACTTCTCTCTAAATTACCCCTGGGCTTCTGTCTTAGGGATGTGCATGGCTGAGGATCAGGGGAGACCCTTCTCTTTGCCAAGTCCTAGGTTAATGAGTAGGGTCTCCTAAAAAGGTGGCGAGTGGAAGGTTCACCACTGAGAGATAGAAGTCAGGAGGGTTTTTAAACCAAATTTTTTGTCTGTTTGTTTACTCAGAATGCCATTAAACATTGATTAGCTATTACCTGTCCAGTTTCTTCAGCCCGTGGCTGATGAGTGGATAACTACTAGTTGTTAGTTACCTCTGGCATCTAAGTAGAACCAGTGACCCTACCCTACCTTAGGATGGGTGACAAAAAAAAGTAGATTCATCCAAAATCAGGCTCTGTGGACATGACCTGGCCACTGTTCCTTCCTCCTGAGGTGACAGGCTACTTTCTTTCATAGGAGATGAACAGCCAGGGTGACATTTGGGGTCCCAAGGGGAGGATTTTCTTGATACTCTAATAAAAATATTTCTGAGGGCAATGTTGAATTTTCTCTTGATCTTGAAAGATATAAAGAGCAAAGAACAACTCATACTTTCGTTCCTCGCCCTTGTTAAATACGTAAACCGTTTCTTGGGAACGGGACGGCCCCAGCCTTGAGAAGCCATGTGTTCCCGGAGGTAGTTTATTAAATATCTGTTCTCTTCAGTTGAGGGCAGGACATTTAAATGGTAATTGATAAGACCATCAGTCTGTCTCCCTGTTCTAGGAAGGACCCCTGGAAGCTGTGCTTTTGTAAACCTTTTTAAAATATGAAGGGCAAAGTTTTGATACTTGCACTTGATGAATTTAGTTCTTTTCTTTTTTTTTTTTCCTTTTTTGCAGCCCAACCCCATGGCTTCTCATCTGCTCTCAGCTATGCAGCTTTGCTCCTCAGCAAATGTTGCATAAGTGCTCTTCTTCCTCACTTCTGGCCACTTCCATCTTTGACTGGCATTTTTCTCTAGTGCTGCCTGAATTTTGTCTTGCTTCACTGGGGGTCCATCCCCTTTTTCATTAACTCTTTGCAGAGTAGGGAAGGATTTGGTATTGAGTTTAGAGAGAAATTAGCTGACTTAGAAACATGCAGGACAAAAGCCAACCTAAAGAAAGGGGGATCATGAGTTGAGTATGCCTGCCGCTACCCGCCTGCAACTCTGGTTTGTGATCTCAGGTCTCCTGTGGTGGGACCTCTGTGGTACGTCTACACCTGGGGCCTAGCACAGTGCCTAGAGCTTCATAGACACTCAGCATTCCATTTATGAACAAATGAGAGTTTTCAGTGGAGTAACGAGGCTGACCTGTGATAGTGAACAGTTCCTAAACCTCTAGCTGCCCTGCAAAGACCAAGCAAAGGTGAGTGAGGGAGGAATATGGCCCCAGCTGGGAAGTCAGTCACTTACGGATTAACTACCAATGAGACCACTCCAAACTCAGTGCCTTAACACAACAGTTATTTAGTTGATGATTCAGAGGGGTGGAAGTTCAAGTTGGCCTCAGCTGGGCAGGTCGCCTGGCCTTGGCTGAACCCCTTCGTGTGCTCAGTTTCCTTAGCTGCAAGCCAGGCGGAATGTCAAAAGGGAGAAGGGATGACTGGGTCATGTGTCTCTCATCCTCTTTCACACCTGCTGGTTCATATGGTAGCAGCAGGGTTCTGAGCGAGTGGGTGCTATAGTCTGAATGTTTGTGTCCCCACCCAAATCCGTATGTTGAAATCCTAACCCCCAGTGTGATGGTACTAGAAGGTGGGGCCCTGGGCGGATGATTAGTTCATGAGGGCAGAACCCTCACGGATGGAACCAGTGCCCTTACAAAAGAGACTCCTAAGAGCACCTTTGTCCCTTCTGCCCCTGAAGACACAGTGAGAAGATGGGCATCTGTGAACCAGGAAGTGAGCGCTCACCAGACGCCGAAGCTGCCGGCACCTTCATCTCAGATTCCCCAGCCTCCAGAGCTGTGATAAAAGTGTTTGTGGTTGAGCCACTCGGTCAGTGGCGTTCTGTTAAAGCAGCCCAGACGGACTAAGACAGTGCGGAACGTGCAAGCCTCGTAAGACCTAGGCTCAGGACAGGCAGCTACATCATTTCCTGCACATTCTGTTAGCCATCCCAGATTCAAAGGATGGAGAAGGACTTTTCCTCCTTATTTTAACTGAAGTATAGTCAGTTTACACTGTTGTGTCACTGTCTAGTGTACAGCATAATGTTTCAATCATACATGTACATGCATATATTCCTTTTCATGTTCTTTTCAATTATAGGTTATTACAAGATGTTGAATATAGTTCCCTGTCCTATACAGAAGAAACTTGTTGTTTATCTATTTTACATATAGTAGTTAGTATCTGCAAATCTCAAACTCCCACTTTATCCCTACCTGCCCCCTTTCCTCCCTGGTTACCATAAGCTTGTTTTCTACGTCTGTGAGTCTACTTCTGTTTTGAAAATGAGTTCATTTGTAAGACTCTTCCTCATGTTGGGAGTAGCTGCAAAATTATATTGCAAAGGGACGTGGATATACAAAGGGAAATATTTACAATTATTGCTTTCAAAAACAGCTTTATTGAAGTATAATTAACATGCCAACAAACAGCCCACATTTAAAATGTACAACTTGATATGTTTTGATACTGCCATATGCCTGTGAAGCACTGTCATCATAATCAAGATTACGGACATACCTGTCACCCTGAAAAGTTTCCTTATGCCCCTTTGTAATCTGCCTGTCCCTTCTGATATCCCCAGGTGAACACTGATCTGCTTTTGATTAGTGTGAATTTTCTAGATTTTTATATACATGGAATCATACTTTTTCGCCTCCCTTTTTCCTTCAGCATAAATATTTTGAGATTTTTCTATGTTGAATCATTTATCCACAGTATAGTCCCTTTCATCTGTGACTATTCATTTGTATGTATGTAACAGCTTATCCAGTTTTTCGCCTGTTGATGAGTTGGGGTTGTTTCTACTTTTTGGCTACTCCACATAAAGCTGCTATGAACATTCATGTGTAAGTCTCTGTGTGGAGATATACTTTCATTTTCTCTTGGGTAAATACCTAGGGGTAGAGTGACTGGACCATAAAGTAGTTTTATGTTTAAGTTTTTTAAGAAACCGCCACACTGTTTACCAAAGTGGCTGCAGCATTTATGTTTCCACCAGCAGTGTATGAGAGTTCTAGTTCTCTAAGTCATAACTGTCCCTTGACATTGGTAACCTTTTGAATTTTAGCTACTCTGATAGGTATGCGCTGGTACCTCACTGAGGTTTTAACTTGAATGTCCCTAATAATAATGCTGAGCACATTTTCATGTGCTTATTTGCCACTGGCATATCTTCTTTAGTGAAGTATCTGTTCAGATCTTTTGCTCATTTTAAAAATGTGGTTTCTTTTCTTATTACTGACTTTCAAGAGTTATTTATATGTTCTGGTATAAGTCCCTTTTGAGAAATATAATTTGCAAATATTTTGTCCCATTCTGTGGCTTTTCTTTTCATTCTCTTAACAGTGTCTTTTAAAGAGCAACAATTTAAAATTTTGTTGAAGTCCAATTTATCAATTTTTTAAATAGATTATGCTTTTAATATTTTATCTAAAAACTCTTTTCTTAACCCAGAAGTCACTTAGGCTTCCTCCTATATTTTTTTCCTAGAAGCTGTATAGTTCATTGTATAAAGTTTATTGTTTTAGGTCCCATAAGCATATTGAGTTAATTCTTCTATATGGTGTGGAGGTATAGATTTCCAGTTGTTTCTGTAATATTTGTTGCAAATATTATACTTTCTCCATTGAATTGCCTTTGCCTCTTTGTCAAAACTTCTTGGCCATACGTGTGTGGGTCTGCTTCTGAACTGTTTTGTTCCACTGAAGTATTTGATGACCTTAATGCGAATACAACACTATCTTGTGTAGAGTTCTATAGTAAGACTTGAAATCAAGTCCCTTCCCTTCCAAGGAAAGCTGAAGTTCTCTAGCAGGACTGGGAACGGATGCTGAGGATGCAAAACCAAATCACGTCTCCCCTGATTTACTTCTGGTTCTAGCGCAGCAGCTCTGTACTTGCTGAACGAAATTGCTTAACCTCCGCCACTCTCGAGATCCTGTCTCACATCTGTTTCTCCAGCGTAGTAACCTGTTCCCTTGTCACTGGGCATCGTGACTTCTCCAAAGAGGCAAGACAGATTGTGCACATTGTTACCATGCCTCCCTACAGTAGAGCTGGCTTCAATAGGTTTTCAAACAGCCAAAGAAAGAATCCATATCCCGAGTTTGCATTCATAGTGTGAACTCAATGTGACTAATAAAAATGCCTCCGGAATAGCAGTGTCATATTGGCAATTACACTTATGTGATGTGCATGGAAATAACAGAACAGCACAGTTTCACTGAAACAGTTAGAACTGGCAGGCACCTGAGAATCATCTGACGCAGTGTTGCTCACACTCTGGATTCTAGGACCACTTTTAACGCTACGTTTTTTCCACCTCCATTTGTGGGCATTTTATTCAGATAATACCTGATGCTTGCAAGGATTAAAGAACCTCTGATGATGGCTTTCTGATGGCTTGGAAACCCCGAGTCTAGTTCAGCAATTGTCGTTTTGACACTTGAGGAAATTAAGGGAATTGATAATGAAGAGAAGCGATTTACATGACATTACACGGCAGAGCTAGAACAAGAACTGTGATTGCGTGGACCCTTTTCCTAATTTTGAGGTTTTCCCGTGTATCGGGCTGAACCTGTTGTGTATTCCACTAGAAGAGAAAGACTTGGAGTTCCGTAAAGTAATGCTGACATTTAGGGAGGGATTATTAGAGTAATTTTCCAGGCAAGTTGGATTGTTTGATTTTGTTCCTTTGATTCCACTTTTCAGAAGAAATCTGTCCTTGTCCTCTGTGTTTAATAAAAAGGCAAAGAGACCTGCGACTTATTCAGCACTTACTCTGAAGTTCTTTAATCCTCATGGCAATCCTGCAAAGTAGCAATGATGATTTGCATTTTACAGATGATGAAAGGGGGCTCAGAGAGGAAGAAAACTGCCCAAGTTTGCACAGCTAGTAATGGTGGTACTTACCAATCATCATGGCTATGCCCTCTCTCCCTCTTTTTTTTTTAATAAACATTTTCTACAGGTAAGCAAGGACACTTCAAAGATGCTGAGAATCTCGGTGGCTATTTAGTTAACAGGCTATCGAGGCAAAGCATAACCAATAACAACAACAATGATAAAATAAGGAAAGGATAAGTGCCTAACCCTTCAGACCTTCAAAAAGAGCCCATGCTGGCATCTAGGAGTTGCCCTGTCTTTCTCAGGATCCCCTTTCAGCTAAAGCGGGGATCAGCAGTCTATTGCCTGCGGGCCAAATTCAGTCTACCTCCTGTTTTTATAAAGATTTATTGAAGCCCAGTCATATCCGTTCATTACCTGTCGTCCACAGTGGGCTGCGCTTGTGTAACAATGGCAAGTTGGAGTATGTGTGATGCAGACTGTGGTTCTCAGCGTCTAAATATTTACTATCTGGCCCTTTGCAGAAAAGGTTTGCTGACCTGTGGTCTAAAGGAACAGTTTGCAAACCATATTCTCCTTTAGGTCACTGAAATGGAACTCAAAAGCCTCTTTTACTGGGGTGTGAGTGTCAGTTGACAAGGTTCTTGGGGCCTAATTTACTTCAAACAGAGAAGCCTGCTTTCATCTCGATTATATATTGGGTTTTCACAGTTTGAGTCTGTGTTAGGTCAGGGTGATGGATGGACTGGGGACATTAGGTCAGATTCCTGGAGAGTCCTATAAATATTTGTCTAACTGCTGACCCTGGCGGGAAAATCCAGGTACCAGTAGAAAGTAAATTTGAGCATCTGGCACTTTATTTTCATAACTCTGGGGAACAGAAATTCTCCTGCAGACTGCAAAATTGTGTTAGTGTGAGGAGTTAGAAGCTTTCGAGTGGAATTGTGCTGGATATTTTACTTAGGACAAATGTCCTATAATGAGCATAAAATTTGGGTGGAAGATAAGCTAGCAGAATTGGTATTTTGGTTGTGGAGCACTTGACTGATGATGTAAGAAGTGCCTGGGGCATCTTACCTCCTGCAAGGCAGTACCTACTTACCAGGAAAAATCAAACTGCATTTTTGTGACACTGTTTCCAGGTTATTGAAACAACTAAACTTCCTTGAATAGCTGGTCCAACATGTCCTTAATGTCCTAGGTGAGAAAAAGAGAGAAGAAACTCTTTGATCCTTTAGAGCATATTTTTAATTGTTAAAAATGCCACTTCTGAGCCAGTTCAGTAATGGCAAAGTATCCTGGGTCCGTTAATGCTTCCACTGACAATAATTATAAACTCTGGATGAAATATAGAACAAAAGACATTTGAAGGCACTGGAGATTAATCCAGGCAGACAGAAACTGGAAGGTTATTAATACTTGAAAGAAGGAAACTGCACTGGATGAAATACACATTTATATGGTTTTCCCATTTGGGTCACCTGGTCTCCGTGTAACGAGATGACTAGAACTGAGCTGGAAAGACACAGTATTAATTTGACATGATAATAGGGCAGAAGTCAAAGCTGCCAAAGAATCTGGAAAGTGAAGGAGGCTATTCCAGAATGGAGAGAGGAGACCCCAGATATGCATATAAACTCTGCTTAAATCCTTGTCTGACCCTGAACTACATGTGCACAGGGGAGATTCCAAGAGGCTCAGCACAAAGCAATAGCTAGAAGGTTGAAAGATTTAAGCAGAGCTTTCAACTTCTACCTAGTAAAGAGGGGACAGACTTAAGCATTTCAGTCCTTCCAAGGTAGGGGGTCTCGGTAAACACCTTGAGTTTTCCACTGAAATCCCATCCTATCCCTAATCTAAGGGATTTGCCTTAGAATGAAGAGCCAAATCCAAACAGAGTCATCAAAATAAAGGGTAAAATCAGGCTTCCGTAAGATAAAAATGCCAGTCAGTAAATTGGTGGTCTTCTGGAACAACATTTGTCAGAAGAATATGTCAGAAGCCAGAGTCTACCACACATCATGTACCATACCTTTTTTTCAGTATGCTAAAAAAAAAAAATTATCGGTGGGGGAGGAGGGATAAATTAGGAGTTTGGGATTAACAGATACACAGTACCGTATATAAAATAGATAAATGACAGGGACCTACTGTATAGCACAGGGAGCTATATTCAGTATCTTATAGTAACCTATAATGGAAAAGAATCTGAAAAAAATATATGCATAATCACCTTGCTGCATACCTGAAACTAACGCAACATTGTAAATCAACTATACTTAAATTTTAAAAAAAATATTGAGGAAGAAAAGACAGACATAAAAAAAGTTTCAAAAATTATTGGACATGTGGGCAATGTAAAGTAGGAAATAGGAGAATTTGATCCATAATCAATAGAAAAGTTACTCAGTAGAAAAAGACATAAGATGACGCTGATTTTGAAATGAACAAACAAGCACTTTAAAGAAGTTATTGTAAGTAGGTTCAAGCATTTAAAAGAAAATTTAGTCATACAATTGACAGATTGGAAATTGATATAAAAATGAAACTGTAAAACTACAACCAAATGAAATTTTAGAGCTGAAAATGACAATATCCTGAGTGAAACACTTAGTGGATATTTGGCCTTCCCTCCTGATAGCTTTCACATTTTCCTCATTGAACAAACCACAGATCCATTTGGTTAAAAATAACCCATCTAGATGTGTTTTAAACTTTATAGAAATACTATATATGTTCTTTAATTTTCTCTAGGAATACGTATCTGCCTGTATATTGGAAAAGTGTAATAAAGAAGTGATAAACAGCGAATCTAGGATGGTGATTAGCTCTGGGAGGAGGGAGGGTAGCATGATAGGGAAGGGGTACACTGGGATCTTTCACTGGTAATATTTTATGTCTTAAGCTGGGTGCTCATATCAAGGTCTTCATCGTATTATTCTTTATTGCTTTCTACAGATCTTACCTATTGTGTAATGTACTTATTTAAAGGAAAAAAAACTTCAACAAAAATGCAAACAGAGCTATCATTAATTTCCATCTTATTTATGTCAGTTCTCTTTTCTCATAGTAATAAAAACAAGGATGGCAGGAATAACTGGGAATTTTGGCAGGAGTTAAGGGTGTAGTAGTGGAAAGTAAAAAGTTGGAACTTAAGGGAAGATGTCTCTGATGGGAGCCCTGGTTGTCAGGTGTTGTGGGAGCTCTGGAGGCCTGGTATGGGAGGGACAAAGAGAGTTCAACAGAAAGTGGGAGAAGCTCTGGTAGTAACTGTGCCTGCTTGGCTTGTTTTGTCTTTTGATGTTTTGATACAAGAAGATGCTTCCAGGCACAAAAGTTTCCCTTGCTACCTTGTGGGGACAGTGCTGCACAAGGCTAGGGAGATTCAGCAGAACACTGAGACCACTGTGGAGCCTCTGCACCAGAGGGTTGGAAAGAAGCCATCAGTGTCCATTCCTAGGGAGTTTCCCATGCAAGCTCAAGTTCCAAACCAAAGGCTGGGGCTCGGACGGAGCCACCAGAGGTGATATAGTCAGTTTACCATTCTGAGAGTAAATTGTTCACAATGGGGAGCTAAATGAGTCCAGGCAAAGAAACACGGAGATAAGAACTAAGACACAGGGGATCTGAGATCAAGTCCATAATAACAATATTAACGATGACTTCCATTTATGTAGCTCTTACTGCATAAAAAGTTCTAAGTACCCTTTAAACCCTTGACCAGGTCATCTCATTAAATCCTCAGAACAAACCTGTGAGTTAAGTACTAATATTATGCACATTGGCTATATGAGAAATCTGAGGCTCAAGGTCACACAGTAATAAAAGAAGGAGCTTGGACTACAATTGAGGCTGTCTGACCCTCAAACATGTACTTAACTGTATACTGCTTCCTCAGTATAATGTTGAGGAATAAGGATGACTATGGCCAGGAGCTGATTCTAATCCATGATCAGAGTGTCCAGAACTCAAGAATCCAGAGAACAGATTAAGGTTTTTAATCAAATGCCAATATCTGCCTCTGGGAAGGCTGAGCCCATAACTGCCTATTCTGAAATAATTGTCGTAGGGGCAGATAGAGGTTTTCTGGGCATCAAGTATATGCAAATTTAGAAACCCTCTTTAAGAAAAGTAATACAAAAATATGACCATATAAACACACAGCCAGAATTTCTCCCAGTGCCTTAGAAGAGCCCATGAAGGTGGGGAACCCTGAAGATTAAGCTTTTTCTGTGGCAGTTAGTCAGCTGTGGCTGCCTTGGTATCTGCGGATCACATTATCTTGCTGTTTGTGAGTCCTTATTAATGTCTCTCTTTCTTTCATCCAGAAAGAAACTCTGAAAGTAGAGAGGATACATGGTTTTTGTATCTTTTTTTTTTAACATTTTTTATTGATTTATAATCATTTTACAATGTTGTGTCAAATTCCAGTGTTCAGCACAATTTTTCAGTCATTCATGGACATATACACACTCATTGGCACATTTTTTTCTCTGTGAGTTATCATAACATTTTGTGTATATTTCCCTGTGCTATACAGTGTAATCTTGTTCATCTATTCTACAATTTTGAAATCCCAGTCTATCCCTTCCCACCCTCCACTCCCCTGGTAACCACAAGTCTGTATTCTCTGTCTGTGAGTCTATTTCTGTCCTGTATTTACGCTTTGTTTTTGTTTGTTTGTTTTTGTTTTTGTTTTTTAGATTCCACATATAAGCGATCTCATATGGTATTTTTCTTTCTCTTTCTGGCTTACTTCACTTAGAATGACATTCTCCAGGAGCATCCATGTTGCTGCAAATGGCATTATGTTGTCAGTTTTTATGGCTGAGTAGTATTCCATTGTATAAATATACCACTTCTTCTTTATCCAGTCACCTGTTGATGGACATTTAGGCTGTTTCCATGTTTTGGCTATTGTAAATAGCGCTGCTGTGAACATTGGGGTGCAGGTGTCATCCTGAAGTAGATTTCCTTCTGGATACAAGCCCAGGAGTGGGATTCCTGGGTCATATGGTAAATCTATTCCTAGTCTTTTGAGGAATCTCCATACTGTTTTCCACAGTGGCTGCACCTAACTGCATTCCCACCAGCAGTGTAGGAGGGTTCCCCTTTCCCCACAGCCTCTCCAGCATTTGTCATTTGTGGATTTTTGAATGACGGCCATTCTGACTGGTGTGAGGTGATACCTCATTGTAGTTTTGATTTGCATTTCTCTGATAATTAGTGATATTGAGCATTTTTTCATGTGCTTTTTGATCATTTGTATGTCTTCCTTGGAGAATTGCTTGTTTAGGTCTTCTGCCCATTTTTGGATTGGGTTGTTTATTTTTTTCTTGTTGAGTCGTATGAGCTGCTTATATATTCTGGAGATCAAGCCTTTGTCGGTTTCACTTGCAAAAATTTTCTCCCATTCCGTAGGTTTTCTTCTTCTTTTACTTCTGGTTTCCTTTGCTGTGCAGAAGCTTGTAAGTTTCATTAGGTCCCATTTGTTTATTCTTGCTTTTATTTATTCTAGGAGGAAATTTTTGAAATGTATGTCAGATAATGTTTTGCCTATGTTTTCCTCTAGGAGGTTTATTGTATCTTATGTTTAAGTCTTTAATCAATTTTGAGTTGATTTTTGTATATGGTGTAAGGGAGTGTTCTAGCTTCATTGTTTTACATGCTGCTGTCCAGTTTTCCCAACACCATTTGCTGAAGAGACTGTCTTTATTCCATTGTATATTCTTGCCTCCTTTGTCAAAGATGAGTTGACCAAAAGTTTGTGGGTTCATTTCTGGGCTCTCTATTCTATTCCATTGGTCTATATGTCTGTTTTGGTACCAATACCATGCTGTCTTGATGACTGTAGCTCTATGGTATTGTCTGAAGTCTGGGAGAGTTATTCCTCCAGCCTCTTTCTTAATGTTTTGGCAATTCTAGGTCTTTGATGGTTCCATATAAATTTTATTATGATTTTTTCTAGTTCTGTGAAATATGTCCTGGGTAATTTGATAGGGATTGCATTAAATCTGTAGATTGACTTGGGCATTGTGACCATTTTAACAATATTGATTCTTCCAATCCAAGAACATGGAATATCTTTCCATTTTTTAAAGTCTTCTTTAATTTCCTTCATCAGTAGTTTATAGTTTTCTGTGTATAATTCTTTCACCTCCTTGGTTAGATTTATTCCCAGATATTTTATTACTTTGGGTGCTATTTTAAAGGGGATTGTTTCTTTACTTTCTTCTTCTGTTGATTTATCGTTAGTGTAAAGAAATGCAACTGATTTTTGAACGTTAATTTTGTAACCTGCTACCTTGCTGAATTCTTCAATCAGCTCTAGTAGCTTTTGTGTGGACCTTTTAGGGTTTTCTATATATAGTAACATGTTATCAGCATCTAATGACACTTTTACCTCTTCTTTTCCAATTTGGATCCCTTTTATTTCTTTCTCTTGCCTGACTGCTGTGGCTAGGACTTCCAGGACTATGTTGAATAGGAGTGGTGATAGTGGGCATCCTTGTCTTGTCCCAGATTTTAGTGGGAAGCTTTTGAGTTTTTCACCATTGAGTACTATGCTGGCTGTAGGTTTGTCATATATAGCTTTTATTATGTTGAGATATGTTCCCTCTATACTCACTTTGGCGAGAGTTTTTATCATAAATGGGTGTTGAATTTTATCAAATGCTTTTTCTGCATCGATTGAGATGATCATGTGGTTTTTGTCCTTTCTCTTGTTGATGTGATGTATTACATTGATTGATTTGCATATGTTGAACCAGCCTTGTGTCCCTGGGATGAACCCCACGTGGTCATGATGTATAATCTTTTTTATGTGTTGTTGGATTCTATTTGCTAAAATTTTGGTGAGGATTTTGGCGTCTATGTTCGTCAGTGATATTGGCCTATAATTCTCTTTTTTTGTAGTGTCTTTGCCTGGTTTTGGTATCAGGGTGATGGTGGCTTCATAGAATGAGTTTGGGAGTATTCCCTCCTTTTCAATCTTCTGGAAGAGCTTGAGAAGGACTGGTATGAATTCTTCTGTGTATGTTTGGTAGAATTCCCCAGTGAAGCCGTCCGGTCCTGGACTTTTATTTGTAGGGAGGTTTTTAATTGCTATTTCTATTTCCTTTCTAGTGATCGGATTGTTCAAGTGTTCAGATTCTTCTTGATTCAGTTTTGGTGGGCAGTATGTTTCCAGAAACTTGTCCATCTCCTCTAGGTTATCCAGTTTGGTTCCATATAGTTTTTCATAATATTCTCGTATGATATTCTGTATTTCTATTTTGTTTGTTGTAATTTCTCCATTTTCCTTTCTTATTTTGCTAATTTGTGCTCTCTCTTTTTTCTTCTTTGTGAGTTTGGCCAGAGGTTTGTCGATTTTATTTACTTTTTCAAAAAACCAGCTTTTGGTTTGGTTGATTTTTTTCTATGGTCTTGTTAATCTCTATTGTATTTAATTCCTCTCTGATCTTTATTATTTCCTTCCTTCTGCTGCTTTTTGGGGCTTTTTGTTCTTCTTTTTCTAATTCATTCAGGTGGTGGGTTAACTTGTTTATTTGAGATTGTTCTTCTTTTTTGAGGAAGGCCTGTATCGCTATAAACTTCCCTCTTAGCACTGCCTTTGCTGTGTCCCATAGGTTTTGAGTGGTTGTGCTTTCATTATCATTTGTCTCAAGGTATTTTTTAATTTCAGCTTTGATTTCCTCATTGATCCATTGTTTTTTCAGTAACATATTGTTTAATCTCCATACTTTCCTTTTTTTCTCCTTTGTTTCTCTGTTGTTGATTTACAGTCTCATGGCATTGTGGTCAGTAAAGATGCTTGAGATAATTTCTATCTTCTTAAAATTGTTGAGGTTTCTTTTGTGCCCAAGTACATGATCGATCCTGGAAAATGTTCCATGTGCACTTGAAAAGAATGTATATCCTATTTTTGGGGGGTGTAATGCTCTGAAAATATCCACCAAATCTAGTTTTTCTATTGTAGTATTTAATTTCTCTGTTGCCTTGTTTATTTTCTGTCTGGAAGATCTGTCTAGTGATGTTAATGCAGTGTTAAAATCTCCAACTATGACTGTATTCCCATCAATATCCCCCTTTATCTCTGTTAGTAATTCTTGTATGTACTTAGGTGCTCCTATATTAGGTGCATATATATTAACGAGTGTAATATCCTCATCTTGTATCACTCCTTTAATCA
Source organism: Camelus dromedarius (assembly GCF_036321535.1). Lineage (NCBI taxonomy): Eukaryota > Metazoa > Chordata > Mammalia > Artiodactyla > Camelidae > Camelus > Camelus dromedarius. The sequence goes on along the minus strand of NC_087443.1, from coordinate 66,993,138 downwards.
TTATAAAATGTCCTTTATCTTTCTTTATGGCCTTTGTTTTAAAGTCTATTTTGTCTGAAATCAGTACTGCAACACCTGCTTTTTTGGCTTTTCCATTTGCATGGAATATCCTTTTCCATCCTTTCACTCTCAATCTATATGTGTCCTTCTCCCTAAAGTGGGTCTCTTGTATGCAGCATATTGAAGGTTCTTGCTTTATTATCCAGTCTGCCACTCTATGTCTTTTGACTGGAGCATTTAGTCCATTAACATTTACAGTAATTAATGATAGATGTGTGTTTATTGCCATTTTGAACTTATCTTTGCAGTTGAATTGGTATATCCTCTTTGTTCCTTTCTTCTTCCTTTTGTGGTTTGGTAATTTTCCTTTGTATTATCATGGATTTTATTTAATTTTTGTGACTCCTTTGTAAATTTTTGGCTTGTGGTTACCCTTTTTTGTAAATCTATTAACCCATTACTATAACTGTTTTTATTAAACTGATAGTAACATGATCTCAAACCCATCCTACTGTTAAAAAAATTTTAAAAAGAAAGAAAAAAATATTCTATATTTCCCTGCCTCCCTCTCCCACTCTTAGTGATTTGTATGTCTTCTTTTATAATTTCGTGTTTTCTTTATTTGTAATTCATGAGTTACCACCTTTCCAGTTGTGAGTTTCTCATTTCTGTAGCATCCTGCTGCTTTTCTATTTAGAATAGCCCTTTCAATATTTCTTTTAGCATGAGTTTAGTGTTGCTAAACTCCTGCAGCTTTTTTTTGTCTGTGAAACTCTTTATTTCTCCTTCTATCCTCAAGGATAGCCTTGCTGGATAAAGGATCCTAGGCTGCATCTTTTTTTCATTCAGGGCTTTGAATGTATCTTGCCACTCCCTTCTGGCCTGTAGTGTTTGTGTAGAGAAATCAGCTGAGAGCCTTATGGGGGTTCCCTTGTAACTTACTCTTTGCTTTTCTCTTGCTGCCTTTAGAATCATTTCTTTATCCTTGACTCTGGCCATCTTGATTATGATATGTCTTGGTGTGGGTCTATTTGGGTTCTTCCTGTTTGGGACCCTCTGAGCTTCCTGTACTTGGATATCTGATTCCTTCTTTAAGTTTGGGAAGTTTTCAGTCATGATTTCTTCAAAAACCTTTTCAATCCCCTTTGATCTTTCTTCCCCTTCTGGGACCCCTATTATGCGAAGATTGGGACGCTTTATATTATCCCATAGGCCCCTTATGATATTTTCATTATTTTTTATTTGCTTCTCTTGTAGTTCTTCTGAATGGGTGCTTCCTATTGCCCTGTCTTCTAGATCACTAATTGTTCCTTTGCATTATCTAGTCGGCTTTGCACAGCTATTAGATCATTCCTCATCTCTGTCAATGAGTTTACCCATTCTACTTGGCTCTTCTTTATAGCTTCAATTTCATTTTTGACATATTTTATATCTCTAAACACTATCTCTTTTAATTCCTTCAGCAATTTGATCACTCGTTTTTTGAAATCTTGATCTAGTAGGCTATCAATGTCTGTTTCATTGATCTTTCTTTCAGGGGATTTCTCTTGTTCTTTTAATTGGGAAAGGTTTTTCTGCTTCTTCATCTTGCTCATACCTCTTTGGCACTGTGGTTTATGGAGTATCAGTTGTGTATTTTGGACCTTAAGGGTTTTATCTATCTAATGCCTATTTAGGAATAGAACTTAGGAAAAAAAGAAAAAAAATAAGAGAGAGAGAGAAAGAATTTTAAAAGAAGGGAGAAAGAGGGTTTGAAAACAGTGTATAATGAATAATAGCAGAGCGAGTTGAAGCAGAGTATTAATCGGGTTGAGACGTCCTTTTAAAACCTTTAAAAAAAGGGGGGGGGGAGATAAATAGATGTATTTGAAACCTGTGTCTAATCAATAACAGGACATCAAAACCCAAGAGAAATAGAAATGAATTAAGAAGTAAAAATAAGAGGGTAATAGAAAATAGAACAGGTAAAAACAGATTTAAAAAAAGGGGGGGGGGTCGGTGTTCTCCTGGAGTCTGTGCTTTTAATGTGAAGTCTTTCTGTCTTCGTCCTGTTTTGGAAGCTCAGCTTGCTGTTTTCAGAGGCCCTCCGTTGGCGCCCTCTTCTGTGCTGCTCCCAGTGCCTGTCGGCAATCAGATCGCACCTCCTCCTAACAGTGGGTCAGGTGCAGCTCTCTGCTGTGGGCGGGCGGGTCGCTGCCCCTCCGGATGCCGCTGTCAGATGTTGCAGACTGGCTGGGTAGGAAGGCGCGTGGTGCCCCCTCCCAGCACCTCGGTCAGGGACTGTGTTCCTGCCCGAAAGGCGGAGGGCCGCTCTCCGTCTACCTGCGCTGCCGGTAGCTCCGCTGCTCTGTGGGGCTGCGCGCTCCGCCCTGGTCGGCGCTCCGCAGGTGGGCTTGGTTGGGGAAGACCGAGGGACAGCCCTGTCCCTGCTCCGAGCCAAAACCCAGCTCCTTGTTTGTCTTTGTGGAGCAAGTTCTCTGAGGGACCAGGATGGAAGGATCCTATCTGCCCCGGGCTGCAGGGCAGTCTCAGTCTGGCCTTTGAGGCTGCTAAGCCCTTCGGTGCGGATGCAGGTTTCGCCCCCGCCCCCGCCTGGGTGCTCAGCGCCGGGGGATATGGCGGCTGTGCCTGAGCCCCGCCTCTCTTCCCCCAAAAACTTTCTGCGGGTTTTCAGAGATGGGGGTGTGCACCCTTCCCCCGAGAGCACATCAACCTTGCTGTTTCATGGAGGGCCCAGGTTGTTCTGCCCTGTGCACCCACAGCCACGGCGCGCAGCCCCTTGCGTTCCCCCGGGGCTGCCTCCGTGCAGCCGCCCCCGTCCTCCGCCAGGCTTGTGCAGCCTGGCCCTGCCCACCGCTGCCGGCCCGCGTCTCAGGCTGGGTGTCGGGGGGGGGGGGCCCTCTGTGCCCGTTTAACTTAGTTCTGTCAGTCAAGGGCTGCTCTGTACAGATCCGAGCCTCGGAGGCTCCCCCTCCGTCCCGCTGGCCTCTCAGTTGGAGAGGGGAGACCCAGCGAGCGAGCGCCAGTCCTCCTTTGCCGCTCCCTCCCCGCGGGACCCGTCCCGCGATGCTTTGCCTTTTGTTCTTTCTTTTTTCCTTTTCTCCTACCAGATTTTTGGCGTCTTTATCTTTTGAAGAGGGCGATGTTCTGTCGGAGTTCCGCAGGTGCTCTGGTTGGCTGAGTGGGTCTGTAGATGTGGGTCTTGGTGTATTTGTGGGAGAGGGTGAGCTGCGAGCTCCCTTCTACTACGCCATCTTCTTCGTGGATCTCCCCCATGGTTTTTGTTTCTTTATTTTATTGTCACATAGTAGGCACTCCTTTGTGTTCTAAGAATCTAGGCTGAGCTTTTATTTTTTTGCCTTCTGCTAGAATTATCTTTCTGAGATTGGGGATGTCACATTCAGTCTAGTAGAGAAAGAGAAGATACTCTAACATTCAGAGGGGAGTTAATGCAGGGAACTGGTTAGCCAGATGGTGGAAGAACTGAGAAGCCAAACAGAGGGTGTGGGAGCACTTCGGAGATTAGAAACTGCAGAAGTCTATCTCCATCCTTAGGGATGGAAGGATAAAGGTAGAAAATGGAATTACCAGAGCCAGAAGCCAGGACTGCCTGACAGGAGCTACAGCCATGGTGAGGCCTGCCCAGCAGAGATGAGGACCACAAAGGAAGAGCTTTCTGCCGAGTGCTGGGACAACGGGGGAGAGTCATCCACTATCAGAGAGGCTGCTTGAGGCTGAGAGAGAACTGTGCTGGCTTCTTCCCTCCCCTGCTATTCAGTACTCCCCCAGTGCCTTCTACTTACCCAGAGCCATTTGACAAGGGAGCTGGGAAGTGTAGTTTTCTGTAATACAGAGCAAATATTGGAAATAAATCGGAGAGCAACGAGTCTTAGCACGAGAGACAACACATTAAGTAATGCCACCAGCTGAGTTGTGTCTCTCGCTAAAACTCATACGTTGCAGTCCTCATCCTCAGTGATTCATATGTGACTGTATTTGGTGATAGAAGTTTTAAACAGCAAATTATGTTAAAATGAGGTTCTCAGGGTGGCCCTAATGCAGTATGACTGGTGTCCTTATAAGAAGAGAAAATTTGGATATGGATAGGCACCATGGGAAGACCACGAGGAAGACACAGATGATCTGCAAAACAAAGAGGCCTCAAAGAAGCCAACTCTGCTGACACCTTGATCTTGGACTTCAAGTTTCCAGAATAATGAGAAAATATATTTTCATGGTTTAAGCCACCTAGTCTATGGTACTTTGTTACAGCAGCTCTGGAAAACGAATACAAGGAGATGGCAGCATCCTGAGGTACAGTGTGTGTTCCATTGTCCCCCCTGGAGATTGTCTCTAACACTCAGTGATTAAACTTGATTGTCCCCAGGTTTGTTCAGCTGTCTATTTGCAGAAATCAATTGGATCACTCCTGCAGATGAAAATTGCATCTGTCACCGTTGTATCCTCCTCTTCTTCTTTCTGAGGTTCCAGGAGATTCTTGCTGTTTCCCCTGTGTCAATTAATTGTCTGATTTCAGAAAGCAACCCCTTTGCTTTCAGAAATACGAAGAGGTGGTAAAATCTGCTTCTGGAAGTCTCCAGCTCCTCAAGGCAAAACAAAAACTCCTTTTGGAGCTGCCTCAAATCCTACATGGGAATGGTTAAATAATAATTTCCTTAAGACCAGATGGCAATTTGATGCTTTAGAGGCAAACTGCTACCTTTTCATTTTCCCTTTGCTGCACCACAATTCATGTGGATCAGGACAACAGGAGCAGGAGGAGGAACATTCTGCATTTTCTCCCCATCTGTTCCTGTGAGGCCAGTGTGATAACAATATGGCATTCACTGTGGGATGCCAATGCAAGGCTCTAGACTCAGACCAGCAGAATCCTAGTTTATTTGATGGGAATTTGTACTGATAGACCCTGGAGGCAAATGTGGCCAATTCCAAAGCCTGTAAATATAAGCACTGTGTCCAATTATGTAGTAAAAAGAACATTGTATTTGGTCTCAAAATACCAGGACTCAAGGCCTGGCTATGGGACTTTCCATTTATGTGACCTTGGGCAGGTGACCTCCTCTCTCTGAACATGATTATCTCATCTGTCAAATACGGTCAATACCTGCCTTCCTGACAGATTGGGCCATGAAACTGATCAAATTAGATAACGTGTGAAGGTGTGTCTCTAGCTCTAATTTAGTGCTTTGCACATGGAAGTTGAGATTGTTATTTTGTCATGTTCCCAGGCTATAATAAAGTCAAATTTTTAGGGACTGAAGGCTGTGTTCTGCCCTCCTTTGCTGAATACATATAAAAGCAACCACCATCTACCCCCTCCACAACCCCAACCAAAACCCAGGGTAATTTATGGTTAAAACTTTGATTTCTTGGAGACACTGGAAGTGTTAAGACAGCCTAAAATGGTAATTTCCTCCATATAAAAAAATCCATATCCAAAGTATTTCTCCCCCAAATTTCTTTGACTATAGTGTTATTCATGTAGCAGGATAATTTTTTTTATCAGTTTTATTGAAGTATAATTTTCATACAGTAAATTTCACCAATTTAAAACGTACCATTCCATGAGATTTGACAAATTTGTAGTCATAAAACCACCACCACAATTGGCAAGGTAATCTTTGCAGATGATGATTTATAATTTTCTCTCTTTCCATCTCCCCTGGGTAGCAGGCTCTGGTTTCCTGACTGAGAGGAGGTTTGTGGCTGTGCAAAGGGCAAACAGCCTGCAAGATTCATTGCTTCCTGACTTCAATTTTCAAAATCCTCAGCCCAGGGAGGAGTTTACGCTAGGCGTCCTGGTAGGGAAGAAAGAGAGTGCCCTGGAGAGAAACAAGAAAGATGTGATGATGATGATGATGATGATGATGATGATGATGATGATGATGATGATGATGAAGGAGAAGGAGGAAGTGCCAGGCCCCAGTCTGGGAGCTTTTAGATATATTAGCTCACTTAATCCTCACAACATCCTGTGAGGTAGATTCTGTTTCTGTTCCCATTTTATGGATGGGGAAATTGAGGTGAGAGGTTGAGGCTCTTATCCAAGGCACGTTGGCTTGTAAGTGGCAGAGCTAGACGTTGAGCCCGTAGTCTGCTCTACGGCATTCATGAAGAAAAATGAAAGGATTTTATTAAAACTAGAAAGAGATTTCCAGAATCTGGAAAATGAGAGGAAGTATGGTTTTTGCAAGCTATGGGAAATGATACCTTACCATTTTGGGGAATGGTCTCATTGGAGAAGTCCAGGCTCTGAAAGGACCTTACAGACCAGGATGAAGGATTTGTCAGGACTAAACAAGGTGAGGGGGCTGTACCTCAGTATCATGGTGTCAGGTGGGGACTCTGTGTCCTTCGCTTTATGTTAGTGGGATGGTCTCCAAGACTGATGGAGTTTATACAGGTAGCTAGTCCACTGGAGAAAGGCCTGGAGATAATATTAAATAGACTTAAAGAAATAAAATGTGATATATTTTGTTCACCTGAGTTCATGGACCAAGATTCATGCCCACTGCACATAATTTTCATATGTTCTCAAATTAATTGGAAACATAAACTCTCATATTATAGCACATTGAAAAGGAGAAATGATACCCGCTATTCAAATTCCAGACCTGGGTGACACCCCCAGAGGGGGCGCTCTCGCCTATCCTTGAAATCATCCGTTTCATTAAACTTTCCTTCCTAGGAATGCTAAGGGGCAAGAAGGACAACAGGTAAAATTAACTCATCAGTATTATCTTAAAAAAAAAAAAAAAAAAAAGAGACGGCAATACCAATGTTAATGCCTCATTTTTTTAATCTCTCCACCTCTTATCTTCTGGAAGATAGACCTGAGGGTTGAAACAACATAAGAATCATTAAAGATGATGTTACTCAGGATTTAAAAATTAATGCTGTATGATTGATTACATCATACTATTAAGTGGGGAAAAAGCAATTCTAAAATAAAACACTGATTGTGTAATTGGCCTGATGAGAGTCATTCTGCCCCTCCCCCGCACTTGGTAGTCTGGGCTGGAGAGATCTCTTCACTCTCTCAGGCAGCCCCAGCAGTGCCAGACAAACCACGCAAACTAAAATAAAAGCACAAAGGCTCCGAAAATTAAAACGCCATTGCAGCCATAGTCCGCAAAAGTTCAGACGCATAAACTAAACCTAAACCTAAACAGTGGGGCCTCTTGCTAAAATAAAAGATTTAGTAGAGCTACATTTGCAAGTCTCAAACTCCCAAACTTATCCCTACAAAATCCCCAGATTTCTTCTGTATGGCACAGGGAACTATACTCAACATCTCATAATAACCTTTAATGAAAAAGCATATGAAAGCAAATATATGTATGTATATGCATGACTGGGACATTGTGCTGTACATCAGAGATGGACACCTTGTAACTAACTATACTTCAATTATATATCAGGTTCAGGAAGAGATAAGGCCCCTGGACTATAGTTAAGTAGAGCTCCTTCAGTACAATCACCTCCAATATGAGGATCTGAGAAACTAAAGGGAAAGTAATCTGCTCCCCTTGTCCCCAACATACAGCAGTGGGACAGGCATAAGGTAACTGCTGTAGACATTCCTGTTCAAAAAGAGGAGAAATGTGAGCCACAGAGCAGTAACCGATCTAAAGCAATTCTGAAATCTCCTCCTTGGGAAATGTCCCATACTTTGCAATTCTGTGTTCTGTGGCCACGCTTTAAAATTTCCATGTAGACAGCGTCCTTATTCTAGCTCAGAAGAGACTGGTGTATTGGAATCAGACAGACCAGGGTTTAAATGATGGCATCACTGACGAGTTACTCAATCTCTCTGAGCTCAGTTTTCTTCTCTTTAAGGTAGGACTCATCCTTTTCTCTCACAGGGTTGCTAGGAGGGTGAAAAGGAAAAGAGATGCCATGTGCCGGGCTCCTGGGAGATGGCTGGGCATAGAGTAAACACTCAATAAGTGTTAGTTCCTTTCCACCTTCAATTAATCAGTGAATGAGTAAAACCATCTGAGAAACTAATTTATAAGGTCATTGGAATGTTAGCAATTGATTTTTATAGGCTTGATATAACTCCAGTTAATGGCTTATGGATTCCTGTGTGGTTGGGCTCCACTAGAGGTGTCTGTTAAGGTCCCAGGCAGCCTCAGGGCTGGATGCTGGGCCTTTTTTTGGGCCAGACGGGCAGGGATCTGATCTTGATGCTTTATGAAGACATCATAGGTCCTTGCAGGTCTGAAACTGTAACTGATACAGGCCCCTTTACACGAGAGTCTTCAGAGCTGAGTGGCAGTGGCCTCTGAGAATGAACATGCATTGTTCCCTGGTTCTGAGGCAGTCACCTGGACAGGAGGTGTAGAGCTGGGCTTGCGGAGAACAGCTTCGTGTGCCCGAATCCCCGAGGTTGAATCTTGGCTCTACCACCCACTAGCTCTAGTGCCTTGGGCAGGTCACTTAACTTTTTTTTCCTTTGACTTATTTTTAATAGTAATAGTGTCTACCTCATTGGGTTGTGGTAAAGATTAAATGAGTTAATTTAAATAAAGCAATTAGAAGCATGCCTGGCACAAAGGCAGCACTATGTAAATGTTGACTGTTGCTGTTATTTCAAGGTTAGGAGGGCTTCTCAAACGGATCTGGCTGCAGCCAGCACCCATACTGAAGACAATGGCGGGAGGCACCTGGGGAGTTCATCAGATACTTGATTGTAATAGTTCCAATTTATTGAGCATAAATAGTACCAAGTTCCTATACATGGAACGTTACCATGTAAGGATCTTTTGGGGGTGGGGGACACAACTATTTAAAAGAGAGGGGCTATAAACCAAGGAACTGATTACACAGGTGGAAGAAGAGCTGACAAGGCCATCTGGGATATGAGGCAACCCAGAGATTAGCCACAGCGGAGGGCTACCTCCACCCCTGGGCTGGGGGGACAGCAGAATTCAGGGTACCTGGAAGCCACAGGATGGGGTTACTCAATAGATGCTAGAATGATGGTGAGCCTATCTGGTGGGAGCCAGGGCCATGACAGCGGAGCCACTGAGGGATGCCACCAAGTCAGAGAGAAGGGGAAAGAATGCCATGGCTTCTGCCTTTCCCCACCAGCCGGTCTCCCACAGGGTCTCCCACTGGCCAAGCCAGAAGCTAGCCAGTGGGTGTCAGCTCCCCGCTGTGTGAACTGGACCAATGAAGAGATGAGGAATGGATCTGAAGCACTAGGAGGCTCAGGACGGGCGCAGTACACCATTGCCGTAAACGTATAGGGAGGCGTGTACATCCCCGAGCTGATAGACGCAGATGCTGCAGCCGAAGGACGTTAAGTTAATGGTTTAGATACTCAAAGCTGGTGAAATGGCAAAGGCAGGAATAGAATTCAGACCAGCCTAACTCCAAAGTCATGTCTGCCCACCGTGCAATGGAGCCTCTTGACTTGGTTCTGCAGCGAGTGCTCCAACCCCAGACTTACCTACCTAGGGGTCTGGGGTCCCCATGTAGAACCACCTCAATGCATTTGATTTTACCTGGGGGTCCTTCAGGTGTTCAGGTGAGTAGGTGGGAGAGCTCCTTGGAGCCTCAAGACCTCAAGCTTTTCTCATGAAGCCATGGCTCAAGGCCTCTCCTGCATTGGGAACCACACCAGGCACATCAGTATCACTTGTGGAAGCTTTTTAAACTTATATTTCTTAATCTCTGGAGGTTCTGAATCCAGCTAGAGAGGCCTAGAAATTGAAGATATATGTTTTTAAAACTTTCTGGGATGATGCTGAAGTCTGATTTTGCCTGGTATCCTCTGGTCTTACCATCTGCTCTGATGGCCTGAACGGGTGGTCCGAAGTTGTGTTGTTCAAATTAAATTAGTCATTAAAGGTCATATTCCCATCCAGGCTGCCTCAGCAGCGTCTGAAGTGAATATGGGGGAAGGCAAAGGAAACTTTTTGGCCCCAGAACCCTACAAATAGGCTCACCAGCACAGACCACGATGCTCTGGTACTTGCTCTCAACCTGTGTTTGACATGCAAATACGCTAGTCAGTACTAGGTTCTCGTTGGAGCTAGGAACTCTGTCCTGTCTACTTTTTGTTGCTACTGTTTGATATGCCAGAATTTTACATTCACTTTTTAGAGTCTGTAAAGATTCTCCACTAAGAGAGGGTACTTGGCACACAGAACTAGCTCACTCTGTTCCCAGTCACTCAGACTTCTTGGCCTGGTGTGGAACTATCTCAGGGCGGAGAATTTAGAGACACAGCTTAAAGGAGAATTCAGTGTGTGTGACTGTCTCTAAATAGGAGTCTTACCTAGACATTGTTTTAGAAGATAAAGAAATGAATTCCAAGTTGAAATTCTACGAATTTGTAAAGGTGTCAATTTTAGTTGCACTTTGGCATAAATGTAGAGCTTTAAAATATTGATGCAAATCAATGTTTCACCCACAGGCATTTTGATTAAATCAGTATGTGAGATGGGTTTGGGCATTAGTTTATATATATGTATTTAAGTTCTCTAAGTGATTCTAATGAATAAATGAATTGGGAAGAATGAACTGTAACACCTATTTCTAACTATTATGCTCTTTGAAACTAGGCAAGCCTTTCTTGTCAGTAGATCTCTTGTCTACTCTAAAAATATCTTGCTTTCACCTCTCCTCACATCATATCTATGCTGGAAACAGGACCTCATTGTTCATATGTAAGTCAACAGTTACGCCTAGCCTCCAGTTACCTGCTTCACATGCAGTAAGACAGATCATTTTTCGAATGCAGAATCTCGGGAAAGAAAGTTGGAAGATAATACACCAATAGGCGTGCGATTCTGGTTAAACATAAAATTTTGATTTATAAATTACTGCATCATTTAGTCTTACTCTAATAATGTTACCCATTATAGCTAACGGTAACTTTCGTGTACACCAAGCTCTGTGCCGAGAACTTGACCTGTATCATCTCGCTTAATTCTCAGTGCAACTCCATCACATAGGTTCTGGTACTCTCCCTGTTCCACGGGTGAGAAAACTAAGGCCAAAGAAGGCTTACTTCCTTATAGCATGGTGTTGTCTATAGGGCCAGACATACAAGGTCTGTGAGTTAATTCTGCAGATGGAACACTCTAGGGAAGTTCTGTTTCTGGAGTTTGTTTTTCGTAGGATTCAGAGCTGCACAGATGCCTCATAAGGGTGGGACGTCCAGCTGTAGCCTCACCAGCTTTTTTGGACAGTTCTGTGGCCTTCTCACTTGGAGGCACCTGCTCCCACCATCCCTTCATCCTTGAAGCATCCAAACATCAGCTGGCATCATGGGGCATCTTATATTTGCTCTTCTTAAATGGGTCTGGTCCTGTCCAGTCTGGCCCAAGCTGCTTTGTAGGAGAAAGCTGTCTGCTGAAGGCTTCGGTTGGAATCCTTTCTTGGCTGGTGCAGTGCTCTTGTAATTTTCCATCTCCATTCACACGGACCCTTGGTCTTGGCTATATAGTCTGGTCTCTTTCCTCATGGGTCTATTTTACATGCACACATTTTCTAGCTCATTATCGCAGTGGCCATTGTGATGACAATTGGCTTCTTAATTCATAGCTGCTCTAATCATTAAGACAATTATGGCTAATTCACAGCAGCTCTTATTGTTGTCATTATTATTCATTTATTCAGTTTCATTTCTAATACAATTATGGCTTAAGCCAGGACATCCCAGGCCTGTAAGAGGTGAGGGTACCTCATGCTGTGCCGTGCAATCAAAATAGTATGAACCTCCTTATTGCAAAAGCAGTATTAATAAAGGAAGTGGAAAAGGGAAAATAAAAGATTCCTAATTTCACCACCCTTGCAAAACTTTTCATTTTTCCTATTTCTTTCTCAATTACTTGAATGCTTTTACTCTGTAGTAATTACAGTGTGAATATGATTTTGTATTTTTTTCTTCCATTTAGCACTACACCAGATACAGTTTTCCATGTTGTTTTACTGTCCCCACAAATTTTATGTTAGATTAGAATTTGAGTCCAGCTGCATGACTGTCAGCCTGGTAACATGGCCTTTCTGAGCTAAACTGATAACATAGTTTCCAAAGCTTTGCCTCTGTCTTGAGGATTTTTTTGTTTTGAGTCAATGAGAGGACAAATACGCAGATGATTAAAAGAGGACTCAGAAAAGAGTTTCAATACCCATTAGCTCCTTTTTTTTTTTTTTTTTTTTTCTGGGTATATACGCGGGGTGGAATTGCTGGATCACATGGTAACTCTAGTTTTAGTTTTTTGAGGAACCTCCATACTGTTTTCCACAGTGGCTGCACCAATTTATATTCCCACCGACAGTCTACGAGGGTTCCCTTTTCTCCACATCCTCTTCAACATTTGTTATTTGTAGGCTTTTTGATGATAGCTGTTCTGACATGGGTGAGGTTATACCTCACTATGGTTTTGATTTTCATTTCTCTAATAATTAGCGATGCTGAGCATCTTTTCATGTGCCTTTTGGCCATCTGTATGTCTTGGAAAAAATATCTGTTCAGATCTTCTGCCCATTTTTTGATTGGATTTTTTTTTATTGAGTTGAATGAGATGTTTGAATATTTTGCGTATTAATTCCTTGTCATCATATTATTTGCAAATATTTTCTCCCATTCCATTTGTTCTCTTTTCGTTTTGTTAATTATTTCCTTTACTGTGTGAGAGTTTTAGTTTAATTAGGTCCCATTTGTTTATTTTTTTGCTTTTATTTCTTTTGCCTTAGGAGACAGACCCCTCAAAAATATTGCTACGATGTATGTCATAGAGTGTTTTACCTTTGTTCTCTTCTAGGAGATTTATGGTTTCAGGTCTTTCATTGAGGTCTTTAATGCATTTTGAGTTTACTGTTGTATATGATGTGGGATAATGTTCTGATCTCATTCTTTTATATGTAGCTGTCCCTGTTAGCTCCTGTGTATTTCCCTCCAGGTTTTGAACTCAGTGGCCTACCTTTGATCAATATCTTACCCTTTAGGGCTGAAAATCTTGATAGTTGAGATTCCTTTGAAAATGCAGGTATTTCTTGACGTTACTGAGCATTATAAATTAGCCCTTGATTTTTGTGAGCCAAACCCACTGACGACACAGCCTTGGGAAGCCGTACTTGGCCATCTTGCCGGACGCATCCACATACTTTCTTAAAGATAGCTGGCTTTCTTCAACCTTCTTGTCCCCATGCCAAAAAAACCCTGGTATCTATATGTTTTAAACCTTTAATTCTCCAGTTTTTCTGATTGCAAAAAAAAACAAAGTTAAGTTTTAAAACACATTTAAAAAAAGTTTTAACCATCCTCCATAACTTCAGCACATTCAGACAACTGCTTTATTTTTAGATAGTAGTAATTGTGATCTATGATATTTGGAATGCCTTTTCGCACGGCTACTGAGTGCTGTGGCTTTCATTTTTAATGCCTGCAATATAGTCCATCAAGTTAATGGCCTCTAATTTATTAGCTCATTCCCCAGTAGTTGGACATTCTGGTTGTTTTCAGTGTTTTACTACTATACATAATACCGCAATAAGCAACTTCACCTAATGATCATTTTTCTTCTTTTAAAACACTTCTCCAGGACAAATCCCTAGGAGTAGCATTACAGGCTCATAGGGAATAAGCTTCTTAAGAGTTCCTGAAGCACACTGATGTGACTTTCCAGAAGATTTTACTCTCATATCTCTAACATAGTGAATTCTTTGCTTCTATTCACGGTGGCCAATTAACATCAATTCTTTAAAATCATAGGAAACTAGATTAAGGAGAATTTTATAAAAATGAAAATGTATTACACCAATTTTTTGAGAAAGTGAGTAATCGGTTGGTGATTTCTCCCCTCTTTTCTTCTCACTGGTCTCAGCCACGCCCTCAGTTTGAGGTACCAGAAGTCGAGAAGTGAGTGAAGTAGAAAGGGAGAACCGAAATAACTACAATTAGTGTAATGAATTTTGGCTTAAGGACAAATAATTCTAGCACGGATTTTAACAACAGTCCTATAAAGGCTAATGGGCAAAGTTGATTCTCATTTTACAGATGACAGAACTGAAACTCAAGAAGGTACAGTGACTTGGCCAGAGCCATCCAGCTGGTCAGCTGCCCAGCTTAAACGATGACTCCCATCTCTTAGTCTTCTGACTTCTAGATCAGTTTTCTTTAGATGGCACAGTTTCTGTTGCCGTAACATGGCTTCCCTGTGGAGCCGTCAGAGAACAAATCAGGAAGTGCTGATTCCCACGATACTGATAATAATACCAACAAAACTAGCAAACATTTGTTCAGTGTTTACTATGTCCCAGGCATGTGCCTTATGTTGTTTAACCTTCACAGTGATCCTACAAAGTAAGTATCGGTCTTATCTTTATAGATCAGGTAACAGAGTCACAGAGAGGTTAAGTAACTTGCTAAGATCACAGAGCTCAGAAGGGTCAGAGCCAAGATTTGAAGCTAGGAAGCCCGACAGAGCTCCTGCTCTTGGCACCTGCTATGGGACCTCGGACACATTTCTTTGCTTTGCTGAGACATTGCTTTCTGGCCCTGAGAAGGGTCCTGGTTGGAGAAGCGGGTCAGGACTGCCTGCAATGTCAAGGGTGGCATTGGGCATCCGGGGGATGGGTTGAGGGGGCCGGCAGCACTTCATCGGCACTCTCAACTTAGATTGTCTCTTGAGTGGCCTGTGGCAAAAAAAAAAAAAAAAAAAAAGTTCTGAATTCCCTTTGTTCTCCCCTTTTATGTTTCCCAAAGGAAAACCAAAGCAAAAAAAATGCCCTTTGAAGCCTTATTCTATATGAAAAAATAAACAGAGACCTTTGCAGTAAGAGACTCCAGACTCGGAGTAGGATTTCAGTGGAGCTGAATGATGCCTAATTGCCGATGCCCTGAGGAGGACACCTGCAAAGCCCACAGCCAGTTACATTTCTTTCTCCCATTCACCAAATTCAGTTCCTGACAATTTCCCTTCTTTTCAAGTTGCATGAATAAGATGCTTTAAGCATCCTTTAAATCATAGAAAGTCAAGGAGTATGCTGACTATGAATAAGCTTGATTCTTGTGTTCAGAATGGCAGTGGCCATGCTTTGAATTGGTGGAGAGGGTGTGAAGAGCAGAAGAGGAACTGATCCGGAAGAGAGGTCCCTGCAGCATCCTCTGGAGTCCTGGTAGACCTCTTCCGGTTCTCTCACCCACTTCCCCCACCAGCATACATATACATATGCAGATGTTTCTTTGATGACAAGAATGGCTCTGGCTGTTGTGGTCTCTGATCACTCTAAGAGAGTGGCTGTAACAACAAGACATTCCTGCCCAGGAATGGTCCTTGATGACCTGTCGAGTCATCATAGCGCAGAGCCTTGAGTGTCCACTTTCGGTTTCCTTTGATCTTGCAACTCATCCTGCCCTCTTGGGGAACTCACGTCGTATGTTCATCATTCCACTTTCCCAAAGTCCCAGCAAAGAGTAATGGGCTCCAGTTCCCACAGGCTTTGACTTGGTGCTTGGCATTACAGATTGTGCCATGAAGGCTCTCCAGCCTGGTTAAGGAGTTTAAAATGAAGATCATAGATGAGTGGACCCATGGGGAGCCAAATTTTGTTTGGCCTGTGTGATGTTTATGAAACATGAAACCTCATGACGTTTCACAAAAGAGTCAGATGCATTAGTTTTTCTGCAGGTGTTGGGCGATCTCACAGCGTGACAATGGCCCCCTTCCCATTTGATTGACCCTGAGCAGAGGCATCACAGTCCCCATTTGCCCCTCTCATTTATGTCCCCAATTGATTCCTTTGGGCTCAGGCATTCAATGCCTGATTTAAAGGTCTGAGGGTGAAGGTAGAGCCTGGAGTCTTTCTGGCTCTGCGTTCATAGCCATACTGGCCTGCTGGAATCTATCTGGGTCATGAATCAGCTGCCTGGTGGATGACCACAGGTTGGCCAGGGCAGGAGTGATGTTGCTGGTGAAGTGAAGGTTACCTGTCAATCTGTAGGGCATGCACCTTGCGCTGGTCACTCTGTGCACCATTCTTCTCTAGAAATGAGCTGGGCCTCAGGGGTGAGGGTGCAGAAATTATGGTCAGCCTTCTAGACACTTACCCTTTTCTTGTGAGTACTCTTTGGTTGCTGAAATGATCTGCTTTGTTAATATAGTCATTACATTAGTTGTTTAGGTGAAATGTTTTTGGCCGTTGTCAGCTACTCATTTCACAGTATCCCCCTTGCTATGTAAGAATACAGCTTTCCCCAAATCTCCAGGAAAGCGGATGTTCCATCCATTTTGCACATGCGTGTACACACAGGCACTCTGCCTCACTCTCGCCTTCCTCACACCCAACCTTTCGGTTCCAGGACAGAGATTCAGATAGAAAGGGCTGGGCTTTGAGGGGAGCAGCACTGGCTCCCTTCTCTCCCTGGCCTCTGGGACCACGCACCTTCCCGTCAGGACAGTGAGCTCTTTCTAACTTCTTTTAGTGGCACAAGAAATAACCCCTCTGCTGCTCTGAAGTGATGCTTATAGGTATCTGCTCATCTCATTATACATCTGATGCCCTCTTTCTGCTCTAACACTCTTCACCAAGTAATTATCTCTGCAGCCAAGCATTTTATTATGGAAATATTCAAATAGAGAGTGACATGTATTTCTGATTTTCCCCAGAAAACAGAACAGACCGATTTTTTTTACTTCCTCCCTCAGCAGCTTTTGGTTCATTGAGAGGTTAACATCAAAAGACTACGATACAGTCCTGTTAGACCGATGGCTCTGGGGTCGTTTGAATGCAGATCATTTCCCTGCATCCAGTATGACTCCTGCTCTCGTGCTTATGTTCTTATCACTGATTCTTCCTGGAATGCTTGATACCAGGTATTATTCACTGGGAGGCGAGGATGAGTTTAGAAGATAGTCTCTTTCCAATCAAGGCAGGATGCAAACATACAATAGAGCAAATGACTGTCTTGAGACACCCACTGCCAACATATGCCTCATTTTTTCCCTAACTCACTTTACAGGTTCAACAAAGAAGAAACTCAGGGACCAGAGGGGAATCTCCCAGCACCACCCCTCACCCCCATAGATGCATCTCATCTGTACTGGGCTCTGGCCCACTTCTCAAAATTGAGTTATACCACTGAACACATGTCCTTCGGCCTCCTTAAACCATAAATAGAAGAAGGGAGGAAGAGTGCCAGGAATGAGGGCTTTTTTTGTTTGTTTTTTAAATAGTTTGAGGAGACAAGCAGAGTCAATGGTGTATGGAGAGATTGAAGAAACAGCATTATTATCAGGGCTGGTACCTTCTTTTCCATTCACTACTATTGATTAAAACTTGGCAAAGGGGTTCACTGTTAATTTGCATGACATTCATATCACATGCTGTCAGATAACTGGCTGTGTCTTCTAATTCTTATCCTTTAAAATGCTGAGATACCAGATAGCACGATGGATTTGTTCTAAATTGGCTTAATTTCTAACCAAAGCCAGCTGAGATCTTGGTTAGTAATGTCACTTATAAAATAATATCCCAAATAAGTCCCACGGGATGGAAAATGTTTCCCAGTATAGCTCAGTCTCGAATCATATTGCAAACCTGATTGCATATACAAACCTGGATCGAATCAGCTCCTCTACTGATCCTTGAACGTCTCTGTTCCACGTTAGAGGTTGGTAGGCACCTGTGTGACACGTGGGGGTCGGATGTGTGCAGTGAAGACTAAACCCAGGGTGAGTTTGCTCCATGTGTTCTGCTGTTGCAGGGAAAGAAATTAGGTGGCATTCGTTATCTCTGTGTGAATTTCACACAGACTCCAGGAGAGTTATCTGTTCAGAATAAAACTCGTTTTTCTCCTCTAAACCTTCTTCTTCCTCCTCCATATTACCTACCTTGATGTGTGACACCATTACTTATCCTACACTGAAGCTAGAAATTGACTCCTCTTCACAAACCCCTCCCTACACTTTTGGTAACCAGTCTGGCACCGTGTCCTAAACGTTGTTCCTGAAAGTTCTCTGTAATTTGACACCCTTTTCCCATAGCCTGTGGGGTCCTTGGTTTTGGTTCTCATCACCTGGAGTAATAGTTTCTTAAGTGATAAACCTCCATCTTTCTCTTCAGTACAGTCTCGTCTACCCTAACCTTGCCACTAGAATGCTCCGTACATCGCCATGCTGCTCGCCGGAAACACCTCTAGTGGGTTCCTGTTGTCTGTGGGATAAAAGCCCTAGTGCAGAAGAAGGACGCAGCCTTTCATGACCTTGCCCTGATCTACTCTTTTGGCCTGTCATTCTACGGTTGAAACACAGCAAACTTCTTGCTCTTCCTAGTGTCTGGGCCTTTGCAGTGTTTTCTGCTGGAGTAAGATTAAGAAGCTTCAGAAGTAACCTGAAAATACGGACAGGGGTTTTTGTCTAGCTGCCTGGACTGGGACATGCAGTTAAAGCCTTCTGTCTTGCTGGGGCCTTCTCACCCTGCCCAGTCTCTGGATTAGACCACACAGTGATGCCTACTTTGCCTTTTGTATCTGTAGTTATGGCAGAGCCAGAATTCCTTCCTTCCTTCTCCTTGTTAATGGAACAGACCCTTCAGGATTCTAAGCAATGTTCTTTGGCGTCTAGGACTATTTAGCCCAGTGGCTCTCAGCTATCAGTGTACATGGGAGTCCTCTGGAGAGTCTGGTAAAACACAGATTGCTGGTTCCCACACCCAGTGTTTCTGATTCAGGAGGTCTGGGGTGCGTCCTGAGAATCTGTGTTTCAAACAAGCTCCCAAGTGGTGATGATGTTGCCGATGTGGTGACTGCACGTTGAAAACCACCACGCTCAGTCAGCACGTGTCACGGGCAGAGGATGAGAGGGGAACTCGGAGAAGACAGACACCTCTTGGGGACACACGGGACCAAACTGGCATTTGCAGGCCCTCTGCTCTGTTGGGATGTCGGTGGTGGGATGTGTGGATTGATACAGAGGTAGAAGGGAGATGGGTGCAGATGTATCTCTGGAAAAGGACTTGTCAGTGTAAACAAGCGGGTGACCAGTGGATGTTTTGTCAAAGGGAGAGACGCAGAGCCTGACTTTGGGCGTCACTTTTCCTGTTCCAATGCCAGTGGAAATAGAGGGCCAGTAAATGTCACTGAGTCAGTGAGCCCCACAACTCTCCATCCTCCTTTCCGTCATCTGGGTTCCTCGAGAAGGAGCTGTGGTCATCGACGTGAGCAAGGGGACACCCTGACGACAGTGATAACTCTCCCTCTGCCTGGACAGTCCTCTCCTCTGTGCTCTCCCTGAAATCCTGAAGACAGTTCCAGTATATTTTCTGTACGTTCTTCCCAGTCCTTCTAGGATAGTTATTTACTCCTATGTGTCAAAACAAAAGAAAAATGCTTTTTATAGAACTAATCAAATTATATTGTAACAACTTGGTCTAAGGATTTATCACTTGCATTCTAGACTAGTAACTCCTTTGAGGGCAGAGTGTGTCTATTTACGTGTGTGTGTGAAATATATATACATACACAGTGTTTCATCTTTTTCTCCTCAAAGCCAGTGAATGTTTGCCGAATGAAAGAATGAGCCCTACATTCATGCGTTTTGTAGTTCCTCCTTTTTCAAGTGGGTAAATCTTGTTTTGCTGTTTCAGGTTTCTGAGATGGGGGTTGTGGGGGTGGGGACCACAGGTCCTACTTTGAATTTCTGAGTCCTTTTCTACTGATACCCAGCCCCAAACTGAATATACCATCAGAATTAAAAAAGAAAAAAAAAAAACCTGAGGATAAATTGATTTTCATCTGTTTCTGGGAAATGGGAGAGCATTAGCAAGGAGGGTTTCCATTTTCTATCCACCCCCTTTCAAAAGAGGCTAAAAAGATTAAAAGCGGCTGATTGCTTCAAAGTTGAGCTATGTATTTGGGAGATGGATGTAAGTGTTGTCCTTGTCTGTAAAAGTCTTCTCTGATTGAGATGACTATGGCCTTTGAAAGATCAAAGAGTCCCTCATCCTCCTTTCTCCTGGAGTCGCTGTGACTGTTAATAACCCGCACTGGCTTCCTGGCTGAAACGGAGGGCTTTCTTACCTCATCCTCGTCCTGACTGTAGCTCTCCGCTCAGTCCCTGGGTCTGGTTTTGGTTTAAGTACAAGTCTTCTGTGAGAGCCAGAATGGATGGAAATGGGACTGGTAGGATGTAAACACCTTTGTGAAGGTAGCAGTGAGGAATCAGAGGATGGTAAGCTTTGTCCTGACAAAGGGCTATGTCGACTGAAAAAGCAAAAAAAAAAAGCACAACCTAAAAGTCGAGAATGATGTTTTAGACGGCGGACTTGCTGAGGGCTTAAGCCCAGAGGCAGCCCCTCCGATAGCTCTGAGGGAGCGCTCCAAAGGGGTAAGGGAGGAGCCAGTGTATATAGGAGTTTTGCAACAAAAACCAAGTAGTCTGAACATCAAAAGATGATTGTTAATTAAAGAAGACCTAGACATCTCAAGTTAATGAATTTAGCACTTTTCTGTATATGGGAAGATGCAAGAGTCTGGGCTCATTGAAATCATTCCTTTGATGTGCACCTTCACTATCTAGGGCCAATATCCTGGTTTTTTTTTTCCCCATCCTGTATCCCGTCAGGGTGCACAGTCTGGGGGCAGCTGCCACAGCTGATGGCTTGACGGCTTGATGGCCACGACAGCCTCTACTTACTGATATGGCAGGCGACATTCTTTGTCCACAGCTAGATAGTAAATGTTTTAGCCTTCATGGGCCATATGGCCTCTGTTGCAACACTTCAGCCCTGTCCTAGTGTGAACACAGCCCTAAACAATATAGAAACAAATGAGCATGACTACCTTCTAATAAAACTTTATTTACAAAATAAATTGAGTAATTTTGTACTCAGCCAAGTTGCGTGTGCCTGTGAGTAGCTTCCTTTTCAAATGAAAGGACAGGACCTGCAGGCAAACAGGAAGAAGCGGACCCCTTCTCTTTCCCTCCTACCTTCTGGTCTCTCCTCAGAGCCTCATCTTGGTAAGACCTCACTGGGAGCCAGATGACCAAGGAGCAAGGTGTTTTGCAGAGTCCCAGACCCGGCACCCCAGGGCAGAGTACAGAATGATGGATCTGAAGCTGAGAGACAGTTGCTAGACAACTGGCCCAGACTTCACCAAGGGTGTCAATACTGTTGACATGACATGAGGTTGGCAGTGAGATCCGGTGAAACCTACGCACGCGATGGCTTTGGTGACCCAGCTGTAAGATTAAACTGATTCCACCTCTAACCCTGGCACTGCAGACTCTGAGGACACACAGATGGCCTTTATATAAGTCCATCTGAGTTTATTCTCAGAGAGACAAGGAGGGCATGTAATTGTAAGTCATTAAGTAGAAACCCCATCATCATATTGTAGGATGTTGGGAAAGAGACTGTGTGAGCAGAAAAGCTCACATGGCCAGCCTAGAAAAGACATCCGAAAAAGCGTGTGAGTGCTCTCAGAAGTGGCTGTAGGCCCGACATTCACAGATTCTCTGAAGTGACTGTTTAAACTGTGGCTTGGCAGCAGCTGAATATTCAAGGTAATAAGTCTAATTGATTGTAAGAGAGTGTTCCTTTTAACAAGATGCAGTAACTGCTGAGGGCAGGTTGGCTGCTTGCGGGGTGCACTGGCGAGAATTTCAAGTTTGAAGTAATAAGAATGATTGGAATGTTTGAATACACACAATTAATGTGATTAACTTCCTCTGCAGCCTCCATCCTCATCCCAAGGGATAAAATAGACTGATACTCCCCAAATCCCACTGCTAGTGGTTCTTATTGCTTGATTTAGATGGGAGATTTCAGGCACTTCAGTAGACGCTTATGCTAGTCAAACCCTTGCTGAGGGGCTAGGCCCCCTGGAGCCCAAGACGGCCAGAACCGACACTTTCCCATTTTTCTGTACTTGCTGGACCAACACTGGGGAGGTGGGGTGGGTGGATGAAATCACCTTGGGTTGCTGTCTTGCCAAAAAGCCTTCCTCACTGGGAGGCTAGCCTTCAGGGGAAGTGGACCTTGGCAACAAGAAGTGAACATGCTTGATCACTTATTTTCCTACATCGTTTAGTTCAGGGACTTGTTCCTCAGTCTTTCTTCTTTGCAGTAGCCTTTGGCATTTCATGTGCGTTTGTCTACAAGCAGAGAATGCTTTATCATGTCTGCTTGAGAGCTCTGGTTCTCATGACATTTCTATTTCTTGTCATATTATTAACAAATTGCTAGGCCTCTGGCTTTTACATCAGCCTCTCTTAGCTTAGGTTAACATAAGCCAACCCCAGATCATTGGGGTCAATCTTGCAGTGCTGACAAATCCAGATCCTGAGACTTCAATGGCAGGTGCCAGAGGTGAGCCATGGTGAATTCACCAAAAAGTGACTTCTTTGGAGTCCTCTGAGAAGCTAGCCGACGCAGTCTCCCTGACCTTGCTGGGCAGTGTTCTGCTCAAGCCATAAGAGACTTTAAAGTTCATTTTTAGGTAGTCTTTTCTACAGGATAAAATGGTGACGCTTCTAAGAGGCTTTGCTGCTGACAATGAAGTGCAAATCTTTATGCCCTTATTGCCAGTCTTTTGGATAGAAATAAGTAGTTTTCTATCAAAAGAGAAAAAAAAACCACAAAACAGTAGATTTCTTTAAAAAATGAACTTACAGGCAGATCATCTGCACATGAAACATATAAGAGAAGCTACTGTTTGAAGCAAGGCTGAAACCTGTGACCCGGTCTACTGGGACTCAGTGGGCGTCTGATTGAAAGTCACGTCTAACCTATTGAAAAGGTTGGAGGAGGGATGGAGGTAAGGTTTTGTTCAAAGCTTCTACTATTCTCAGTTTTTAATATTGGCAGAATGCAGAGCTGGAACTAGGTATGTTGCCTTAATTCAAATAGAATGCTGTACACGCTGAAAATTTCACGAAAAGTTCTATAGCTGGCATTTTTTCAGTAGCGATATTTAATCAGTGCTGTAACTTCAAGAATAATCATTCTGCTTTTCTGAATTTCTCTACACCTCATTGACTCTCCATCTTGTAGGATCTGAAAACTAGCTTTTCGAAAGAAGGAGAGCAAGACTGGACTTTAAGACAAAGAATCCTCAACCTAAAAACAGGTTCTAGCCCCCCAAATTCACTTGTAAGACAATTATTAAAATCTTTGTCTCCTTAGAATATGTGTGCTTGCTTTTAACAGCAAAGAAACCCTGCCTCATTTTTGCCTTGTCTGCTAGGGAGCTCAGCATGAAAGTTAGTGTCATGTCAATTCCAGCTTACATGTCACTTCTTGAGAAAGATAACTTAATTCATCCAATCTAACTACGTTAGCTAGTTTTTTTTTTTCTGATCATTCTAACGTACTGTATTTATTTTCTTCAGACTGTTGAAACAAGGCACCACAAACTGGGTAGCTTGGAACAAGGGAAGTTGATTATCTCCTAATTCTGGAGGATGGAAGTCTTAAGTCAAGATGTCCGCAGGGCCATGCTCCCTCTGAAGGCTCCAGGGAAGAATCCTTCTGTACCTCCTCCTGGCGTCTGATGGTTACTGGCAGCCCTTGGCCTTCCTTGGCTTAGAGCTGTATTTATTACTCCAATTTCTGCCTCCCTCTTCACATGGCCACCTTTCCTCTGTGTGTGTTTCCTCTGTGCCTTCTTATAAAGATACCAGTCACTGGATTTAGGGCCCAGCCTGATCCAGATGACCTCATCTTTACTTAACTAACTGTACCTGCAAAGACCCTACTTCCAAATAAGGTCATATTCTGAGGTCCTGGTAAAAATGTATTTTGGGAGAATGCTGTTCATCCTGCAACACTCATCACAGTCCATATTGTCTTCGCAGCACCCATCACTGCCTGGAGTTATTTTAGTGTTACACGTTTTCCTTGTTTACTGTCTGAATCCTTACACCACCCTTCCTGCTCCAGGACTGTAGAATAATAGTTTTATGAGAGCTGGGACTTTTCCATCTATTCCATGCTGTAAGCCTGGCATCTAGTAAGAACTTAAAAATATTCCTGTTCAATTAATTATTTAACTGAGTTAGAGCTCAGTTTTAATAGCTCATCCCTGTGAACAGTGTGTTCTTCCCTTTTTAAAACTGGCTTTTGAGTTCTGTTTATCCTCAGCTAACCATCTGAAATCCTTTTTGAGAAGAAAAGGTGGAGCAGAAATTATAAACAAATAAAAGGAAGTTGTTTGGAACTCAGTGTATTTTTTTCCTGAGAAATAATGTGGTGAATAAGGATTTGGTTCCCAGGCCATTTTGTTTTTAACTTTTTTTTATTGAATTATAGTCATTTTACAATGTTGTGTCAAATTCCAGTGTAGAGCACAATTTTTCAGTTATACCACAAGATGTTGTATATATTTCCCTGTGCTATACAGTGTAATCTTATTTATCTGTTCTACATATGTCTGTCAGTATCTACAGATTTTAAAATCCCATTCTGTCCCTTCCCACCCCCCGCCCCCTTGGCAACCACAAGTTTGTATTCTATGTCTATGAGTCTGTTTCTCTTTTGTATTTAAGTTCTTTTTTTTTTTTTTTTAAGATTCCAAATATGAGCGACCTTATATAGTGTTTTTGTTTCTTTTCTCTTTCTGGCTTCACTTAGGATGACATTCTCCAGGAACATCCATGTTGCTGCAAATGGCATTATGTTGTCATTTTTTGTGGCTGAATAGTATTCCACTGTATAAGTATACCACATCTTCTTTATCTAGTCATCTGTTGATGGACATTTAGGCTGTTTGCATGTCTTGGCTATTGTAAATCCCAGGCCATCTTTTAAAGTTAAAAGTTTTTAAGGTTAAAGCCTCTTAAACTTTAGCATACCAGAAATATTATATATTAGCAATGAAAAAGACTGAAAAATAATAGTGTTTTCAGTGTAGTTCCTTTGGTGAGCTTGGGCATAGGACTGTGAAGGCACCTGACATATAGTAGAAGGCCAGGAAATGTCTGTTAAATGAATCAATTAATCAAAACAAAAGAAGCCACCAAGGTACCTGGACCACCAGAGGTTCTCTTTTCTCACTAAAGAAAATATGGTGAGGTGTTAGGGTGCGGTGGGATGGACGTTGGATCTGAATTCTTGACTTTTTGCTACTGTTGGCCATCTGCTGTTTTCCGTTCAACTGGAGAATGCTTACCATGTTTCTGGAGAGACCTCTAAATTTGATTGTCCTTAACAGAGCCCCACCTTGGTTTAACGTTTCTGAATCACACCTTTCCCTGAGCCCTTTGGTATTGTGCTCAGAATATCATGTGGCGAAGAATTTGGGAGCAATCCTTAATGAAAGTCGGTCTGAAAAGTGATACAAAAATGCAGCTGATGTCATAATTCATACATTTCTTTAAAAATGATTCCAAAAGGGAAAAAAAAAGTGAGAAGGGGATATGAATGAGATGGAGCAAAAGGCAGAAGATCTGCCACCTTTGCTGTTTTAAAGAGACCATTAGATGAACTGTAGAGAATATTCTAGAATGATTTTCACTATAATGGTAGTGCCTCTTTGCTGCAAACCATTTCATTTATATTCCCCTCCCCTTTTAATGGGCTAAGAGCATTTAGCTGTAGGAGGGCATGACTGTTGAGTCCATGTTAGGAGTTCACAAATATATTTCAGGGGTTCCTGAGAATCATTCTGTCAGATGACATCACCCATGGCAAGGGAAAATTATATTGGGAATAGAATAGTAACCTTTCTCTTCATGACCACTGCCTGAATGCACTGACATAGTCCCTGAAAGACGTTTCCTCTTCAAATCAAATAGGAACATGTCCTGTGAACCTGATGATGGTCAGTTAAGAGCTAGAGTGACTGTGAGTGCTGTGACTTGGCCTCATCAGAGGAGCACAGTGCTCTCCACCTCCACTCTGCGTGTCATGTGAAAGCAACCACGCAAATCCAGTAATTCACCTGATTACCCAGAGTCCTTACTGAAAGTCAGATTGAGGAGAGCAGCAATAAGTCTCCTTCTGAGTTTGATGATGTCTTTTTAAAGTACATCAATTTTCTTGAAGCTGAGTTTATTAATTAAGAGAACATGAGCTGTTTTCATAGATAAGCCCCCAATTCTCAGGGAGTTAGCACAGTACACGTTCATTTCTGGTTTACATCCCTGTCCAGTGCAGTTGTTTCTGGACAGTTAGCTTTCCCCTGGCCAAGGACTTACACTCTTTTCATTTTGTGGCTTCACCCTCTTGAGGCCCTCAGAACCTTCACCATTCAGAGCTGGATGGAAAAAGAGGATGGGGTATCAAATCTGGGAGGCTTCTATGAGTCAAGCCTGGTAGTGGCTTACGTCATTTCTGCCCACAGTCCATTGGCTAGAACGCAGTCGCGTGCCCCACCTAGCAGCAGGGGAAGCTGAACTATGTAGTCTACTGGCTGCCCAGGAAGATGAGGTAACAGGCATAGTGAGTATCTTGCTAATCTCCGCCTCAAAGGACAGGGTTCAGAGAGCTTGGTCTTTCCCACAAGCAAGACGATGTAAGAGGATCGGCAGACCTGGCCCTGCGTTAGTTTCCCTGGTGAGTTCCTTGGGAGGTTTAGAAGTAGCGTGCAACCTTTGGTGCCCCATGGGTAACACGCTCCTATGGGCATATCCAGGTTATTCTTGGCTCCCTGTGTGTTGTTGGGTATAATTCCAGCCATTTCTCAAGAAACCAGGATCCAGAGAGGGGCAATGTTTATTCAGACCCCATAGCTAATTGTGGCAAAGTATGCAGGAATAATATTGATATTAAAATACTGTTGAATTTACATATCTGTATATAATTACTTGCTTTAATTATTTGCTTTAACAGGTAAACACATATTATGTATACATACATATAATTATATGCATATACATGTGTTAAAGTAAATAATTTGAGGACTTTAATATTTTAATTGGCATGACTAAAGTTTACTTTTGATACACCATTGATATTTGAAATTTCAATTAAGAATAGCTGATTCAGAGGGCTAAGAAAAAGTCTATTTAGATGAATAACCTAGACTGTTTAAAATAATAAATAAGTAAATAAATAATTTATAAATCATTTAAACAAACACTTTATAATGCCTACAATAGGCCAGACACAGAGAGCCCTAACATAATCCTCATAGCAACCCTATGGGGGAAGTACTATTGTTATTCTAGTATTACAGATGAAGAAATTGAGGTCCAGAGGGGTTCTGTAACTTTCCACATTCACATAGTAGTTTGTGACAGAGCCTGGATTTGAACTCAGAAAGTAGCTTCTTAGCCAGTTCTTCTGGCCACTGCATGTATGGAGCCTTGTATCAGGACCTAGAGAGGCAGAGCAGGTCTCAGACTTGGTTGATTTAGTAGCTCAGCGGCACTCATGTACTATGTAGATTCCTTACAAATATCTCACCTGCTGTCTTTGCTTCACCGTATGGAATGCAAGCAAGGTGGCCACCAGCAGCAGCTGGGGCAGTGCACTTCTTATGTATGTCTAATGGGGGAGATGGACTAGTTTCTTTTTCTTATTCCTTAGTCTTCCTCTCCTTATTTGCCTTTGGCTCAAACTTACCCAGTCTGCCTCCCATCCCTGAACCCACTGGTGAGGGGGTGGGTTAGCATCATTGGCTTAGCTTCAGGTCAATTGCTTGGTATGAAGTGGATGGCATGACTTGGTATGAAGGAGTCAACCACAAGGTCTGTTGCATGTGCCAACAGTTCTAGGCATTAAGCTGATTCTGACTCATTGCCTTATTAGCTTAGACAAGCGGTACATGGAAGTTCTTGGTATTTCCCTATAATGAAGTGACATTTTAAAATAGCGGAGCACTTTTACATATGTTGTCTCATTTCTCAACAAGTAGCAGGACAAGTTTTGTGGTTCCTATTTCTTAAAGAAGGAAACAGAGGTTCAGGGAGGATGTGTGTTTTTCAAAGTCATACCCGCTAGTTAAGTGTCAGAGCAAAGACACTCTTAACTCATGGTGCAGCCATTTATCAACTAACTACGCCATCTATTAGACGTAAAGTCACACACTAATGAGTAATCTTGGGTGGAGTTAGTATCTGACTGGGTCATTTTAGGCTGATTTTATTTGTTTTTAAATTTCTATAGCAGGACTTAAATATTTCGTATTTGTCGTAATTCTCCTAGACAGATCCTAACTAGGTTTTTGCCTCTCCTACTCAGCCAGAATGTTCTACTTTTTCTATCCCTAAGGACATAGGCTGTTAAAAATTCTTAATGCTAGAAGCTTTTTATGCATGAAGAAGAAAAAGTTAGGAAGAGAATTACAGCAGCCAAATCTCCAGGACATGATGCTCTTCCCCTGCAAGGAATTAAAACTTTTAGAACTTCTTTGTTTCATTAAAAGTATAAGAACAAGCATTAATTAACATGAAAAATTATTAAAATAATGCATAAAACATGTCCTGTTGGTTGCTGGAATCTAATAGTCTTAGTTTTCTTTTCTTTTTCTTTTGCTCTGTGTGTTATATAAATAGTATCCAAAATTTAACCAGCATGCCACAAAGTAATTTGTTTGGGGGAAATCTAAGTGTAATAGGGATGTGACTTTTAGAATTGTCATACTGAGAGACATTGGAGTATATGATGTTGTGAAGCAGTGTATTGGTCCACCATGGCCCTGAAGGGTCAGTACATTGTTGGTTCTGTCATGACCCTTGTTAAGTTCTGACTCTTATAGAAATGATAGGAGCTGAGAGGCTGGAAATATCTCATAATGCCTGGTATAGCAGCCTATATATATATATATATATATATATATATATATATATATATATATATGATATATATAACATACATGTTGAATAATTGAACTCTCACCCTTTTCAAATGAGAAAAGTAAAACCAAGGCTAGTTCAAGTTCATATGGTCTATTATGGCAGAACCAAAGCCAAGATTCAAGATTCTTTTGATTCCTAGTCCTGTGTTTGTTCTACCAAGTTAGGAGTTGGGGAAAGCCCTTCATGCCAGTGACCTAAAGTAAGTCATTTATGTTAAATCTAAAAGTTAAAGTAGACATTGTGCAGAGTTATAGGAAAAATGCTCTTTACCTGGGAAGGTCTTTCAATTGAAAATAATTCAATTTGATTAGAATTATGTGAGGATCACAGTATGACTAAGTTTAGGATAGGGAGAAGCATCAAGGTGAGGATTTGAAGGGAGGGTTTCAAGGAGTCTTAGTGTACAGACTGTCAATGCTTTCTATTGAGGAGTTCTGGGAAGTTCCAATAATGAACAAATAGGTGATCTGCCTGGGTAAGTGTCCCCTGAAATGGTCACGTTGTGTTTACTGAAACAATGGTATAATAATGTCATGTTAATGCAGACAAAGTCAATTGTGTAAGGTAGATAGTTTCAGTTTTCAGAAGGAAAAAAAAGAGCTGCAGATGCCCAGAGAGTGGGCAATTCAGAGAGCAGCCCAAGATGGAGGTGAGCTGAGCGGCTGACGCCCTGGCAGTGGTCTCTCCACTTACATCCCTTCGCGGGTGCAAAACCTTCCACGGAAAACCCAAGAATTGTTTTTTATTGGGGAGTATAGGATGTAAAGTGGTAAAAATTTGGCCTTTAGTGCTAAGGAAAGTTTTGGAAACTTAACAAAAATTGGGTATCTTCAGGACAAAGTTAAGTCCTTAAAATTATTGAATAACAAAACAAAACAAACCCAAGCCAAAAAAAAAAAAAAAAAAAAAACAAACCCAAAAAACCCAAGAAAACGAAAACCACCTAAAACAATAAGAACAACAAAGCACTCTTAATTTCAAAAGAATATTTCATTTGCAACCTTTGGAAACAGTGGTTGATAACTGATCACTCTAAAATTGTTGACTAATGATTGGGGTCTAGGTCATAGTTATCCTTACAAATCTGTTACTCAGTCAGTGTAATACTTATTTATGGTTTAAATTTTGCACATAGTTTAATGTCAGAATGGCCCAAGAATAGAAGTGGGTGTACCTGCTATATGCCAGATGCAACGGCTTGGTTGATTCTCTTCCAGTGAACTTGCTAGGACCACTCTTGGTGTTAGTAAGTTCATTGGAATTACCAGGCTGAGAATCATACTGGGGTCTACTTGCAAAGGTCTAGAAAGAATTACAACAAATTATACTCTAAAGATTTTCAGTTTATCAAGTACTTTTAATGCCTCTTGTTTTCTTTTCTTAGTTTTTGTGTCCTTGACTTTTCAACTACAAAATCTGTTGTTTGAGGTCCTCCCAGGCTATTTTCCCTTTGTTTCTAGAACCTCTCTTCATATTTTAATCCATCTTCCATGATTCTCCCATAAACAACACAGATGGAGGCTTCCTTTCTCTTAATACCCAAGAATGCCTAGGTCCCTGGGCTGGAAGCCCTGCACTTATTCATGAGAAATTGGTTACATTTTTCCCCTTTCCATTTTTCTCCTCCCTACACCACAATTTTTGGCCCTCGGATGAAACTCTGAATGTCATGAAGTGGGGAAAACTCCAATTTGCAGTGAAGAATTTTTTTACCAAGAGGTCCAGAGCTGAAACCATCTCCATGCAGCATCCTGGCACGAGAGCCAAACGTATATTGAGGAAATGTTTAAGAAGCAATTGCTGCTCCCCCTGTTCCCGTTCAATGTCCACGTGGCTCAGATAAAGAAACCGAGGCCCCTCACACAGAAAGGAAAAGTGATTTGCTCAAGAAAACATCTTGGTCTCTAACCGCTTCCAACATAAAAATCGACGTTGGTGATGCAACTTGAATTGTGAAGATTTTTTTTTCCCACTACCTTCTTTGCTCAGAAAATGTGTCACCAGTATGTGTAGTTATGTTTGTGATTATTCACAGCATTATAAACAACAGCTTGAGGACAGGCTGTGTCTTTCTTCTGAAAATATCAAACCACGTTTGAGTCTTTGATCTCAGCCGGCAGTACCTGATGCCTATCATGCTCATTCTGGCAGATCTTAGGGATTCTTAATAAAATATTAATACATGTTATGTATTTATTCATAGCTCATTGTAAACATGTTTACCCATTTTGTTCCTCTCAGATAAAACACTTAAATGCGTTCAAAGGAGAAAATGCTGAGAGGGCAACGTTAGCTGCCGGAGATCAAATACAAATATCAGAAGGCAACTTCAATTCTTTTACAAGTCTTTCTTGCAACATTTGAATATTTCTGACATGCCCTTCATGCAATCATTGAGCACTTGAGTATTCATTCACTGGCTGGAGGGATTCTGTGAAACCTCCCGCTGAACCCTCGGGAAGCCTAACCAAGCATTTTGTATATATAGATGCTCCTTCCCTGTGTTTTCTTTAAAGATGGAGATGGAGGCTCATGACATTTTAATAAGAGTCTTTTTTGTAAAAGGACAAAAACAGATTGATAGAGGATCTCTAGTTTCTGTTGCCTCCAACCCTTGCCTTTTTTCCTCTAATTTTCCTCTTTCTACCTTTTTTTTTCTTTCTTTCTTTCCTTTGGGCTTTCTTCCCTGCCCCTGAACCTTAACTAATTGAAAAAACTGCAAGACTTGCTAAAAGAGTTTTTGAAAGTAATGTTCTGACATGTATCAGAACAGTAGTGCACACATGATCCTGGGCAAGAGGCAGGAAAACTGGAACAGTCACCCTGTGTTCTAACTGCAAGTTTTGCAGCAGTTCAAGACAAACGCTACACCGGCACACGTCCTTCTCTGCTACTTACCCTTATAGGACTCCACCCCAGCTCTGACTCAGAGTTATCCCCTCTCAGGTACCTTCTGATTTGCATCAGCTGGATAAAGCCTTCATTCTAACCACTGGAACTATCTTCTTCAAACACTTTGAAAGTCCTCCTCACCCTAGTATCTCCTCTTGGGAATTCTGACTCACCCCTAAGGACTGGGTGGATGTCTGCCTTGTGTTCTCCAGCCCAGCCCATCCAGAAATCCTTTATCATGGGCATTTCGCAACTGAATGACAGTTGCCTCTGTTACTTTCAAGAGGACACAAGCTTCTTGAAGGCAGTGACTTTGTCCTCTGTTGACACATAGGAGACAGTCATATATTTCCTAAATAAATGACTGAACTGAGTGATGTCACTACAAAGTGGACACTTCTTATTAAGCTTGCCTATTTGAGGTCTAGCTATGCTTGTTAACTTGGCCAGACCTCAGTATTTAACTAGGTCAAAAGAGTGTGCATAATTGAGAAATAGGGTAACTGGTAAGGGTAAACTGCTGATTATCACCAATCTCCAAGGAAAACTCTCCAGGTTTCACTTCCAGTCATTCAGTCATTACCTCATGGTTCAGATGATGTTAAACAAGTTAATCACTATTGGTCTGTTCTTGGCAAATGACTGCTGAACTTTCAACCTGGTACCACCATTCTCATGGATTATCTCTGCCCACCTCCCCCTACCTTGGACCCTCTGAGTTGTTTTGACAAGCCTAATCATAGGTGTTTTTAAGTTTCTGCACAGACTCAGTAGTATTGACTTGATAAGTGATGGTTCCTCTGGATGGACGCGTGCTGTCCTTTTCTAGACTGGTTGTTACTTTGAAGACCTAGATCTCTAGAATATGAATCAGTATCCTTGGGGATGAGGTCTTGATGGATCCAATTTCTTAGCCTTAGCTAAGAAAAATGCTTCTGTCTCTTTTGCTTTCTCTATTATAGAATACCAAAGATAGACAGACTATGGGTTATTGGAGTTTATGTTACCAGCCCAGAACATGGCACATGTTTGTTGAGTGGGAGGAAAACAGACAATTAAAGGTTATAATCATTGCAGTGAGTCATGATAGAAATGAGATCTGGTGCCATCAGAGGTTAGAAGAGCAAACAGAGTTATCTCAGTCATATTTGGTACCCTCTGTTTCTTCTTTTCATCACTTTTCTTCTCATTAACCTATAGCCTAACAGAAAAAAAGAACCTCCCACATTGTTGTCATCAAAACTGACCATTCTCCAAATCTGTTCTCCAAAGTGTGGGCCATGGGATTTTAGTTCCACAAGGTGCAGATTTGACCTTGTCACACAATGTATGGGATGCTGGCAGTAGCCACTCATCCCTTCTTGGCAGACACTGTTCTGGGATCTCTATGGCCTCCTCCTGCAAGCTACTAGAACTTTTTAGGCTATTCAAAGGCTTTCTATGTGCTCAAGCCACCTGCAGGACATAATGGAGGTTCTAAGGAGTTGGTGACCCTGGGATTAGCCTTTGACCAAGAATGGGAGGGAGTTAGTAGATGAAAACCTTAGCTTCTTTGCCTCTTAGGTGGGACTACTCTGCAGTGTGTTCAGCACTGTCACCCAGAAGTCCCCAGAGGAATCAATAGAGGTAACTTGTTCATTAACATGCCCTGTATTGGTTTTCATCTCCATCCTGTTTCACTTCTTCACTTCTTTAATAAACTATTTGCATTCAATTCCTTAGTTTCATTTCTCAGGGAAATAATATATCAAATTGCCTCCTTAGTCAAAGAAACTTGCAAAGTCTTGGTTTAAAAGTTACACAGGTGTCTACTTCTCAGATTCTTTAATATGCTAATATTTCTTGTGAATCTCAAAGGGAGGTGATTAGCATGGATTATTCCCAAACTTAATGAGGACTGCTCCCCCTCCCACTCACCCCCCCCACTCACCCCCCCCCCCCCAGCATTTTATGAGATTACTTTGTGAGGGACAAACTTGGGAATTATACCTTCGAGACATTCTGACTCCAACAAAACGTCTTAATAAGAAATGTTCTGCAGCAACGTGCTTAGCCTTAAAGGATTAGGACTTTTCACATTGGAAGTATTAGTTGTGAGGAGTTTGAATAGCCTATCACGGTTTTCAGGGGGTGAGAAACCCTGAACCAGTGTGAGGTCATAACTGCAGCTCTGCTGTAGATGGTCAGCCTTGGTGAGTGGACACTTAACCCAAATGGTGGGATAACCTCAGTCACTAAGACCCTGGCAAGGAAGTAATGGCAGTGGTAAACACAGAAACATTTAAAGCCATATGACTTTGATAAGAAACACAACATCTTGTGATTTAGAAAGATGGGTATGCGTCCCATTTTGTAATTAAAGGAAATAAAGCTCTCAGAAAAGTTGAGTGAGGCATCCAAAGTCACCCCGCTGAAAAATAAGTCCAGGGCCAGAAGTCATGTCCAGAGCTCCTTCCTCTGTTCTGCTTTGCTCCTGTGTGATGCAGGAGCCAGAGGATTGGAGACAATTAGAGCGAGAATCTGCGGGGTTTGTGTTAACGGATCTTACCTTGGTATATCTTTGGATAGAAATAAAGGTCTGTGTGGGCTTTCCCTTTCTGTCCTGTTATTTCTCTTTTTTTCTTAACCACGTTATGGTAGCCATGGTAGGGAACAAGCTTTTCATCCCAGTATGTCTTATGTCATAACCTCTTCTCTCTACTCATTTACAGCTTTCTGAGAAATCCAATTTGTGGACCATATGTTTGACTTCAGGAAAGAGTCTTGAGTTAAAACTGCTTTCTTGTTCTTGAATTAAAGGAGCAGGACTGATAGGGTTTTTTTTCACTTAATCCTTAAGTATTTTAAACACAGGAAGCTTAGTGATCTAAATAGGAAAGCTAGGCACAAGGACTACAGCCCCAGCTCTGGGAAGAAAATCCACTTGGAGACCCTTTTAAAAAAGGAAAATGATGATTTCTTTTTTGAAAGAAAGCAGAATGAATGATGAAAAGCTGGCTCCGGAGTTCTCCTGCCTTGGAGTTTCTGTGTAATATATATTTGTGCTGTGTCACAACCACAGCTCAGCTGTGTGTCACTTAGTCTTTCTCTCTACTTTTTTGTAGTTTTCAGTAGGGCCAATACTCTGAAGATGATTCTAAGAGATTGGGACAATGATAAACGGCTTGAAGGTAAAATAAAAAGGAAACAAAGACTATTCACACAGAAATTCTGATTCTTGGAAGGGGAGAACAATGCAGTGGTTCTCAGGCCTCTTTCTGTTGCAGAAAGATCGTCCCCGTCCCTCTGATGAGCCAAATAACTCAGAGACCCGGGTCTTGGAGTTTGGAAGAGAAGAGGCAGCTTTATTGCTTTGCCGGGCAAAGGGGACTCACAGCAGGCTGGTGCCTTCAAAACTGTGAACCCACCTTGGGGATGGGGTGGGGTGGTTGTACAGCCATAGCTCAAACTGTAAAGCATCGATAACAAGCAACAGAATCATTTTTCTCATCAGAAGACAGAATGGCGTCATGATGCCTCCAGGCGACCAGTTCTGTAGAGGCCAGCCGTTTGATCTCTTTATCTTGTAAGCACTCAAGGTGTGGTCTTCTTGGTATTTAGCCTAGTTCATAAGGTTAAAGTCCTGTGACCTTCTCCCTGGAGATCGACTCAGAGACCAAGCATGCTTATAGCTTTTGATTACTGGAATAAAGTAGAAACAGTTAAGATCAACAGCTTTAGTTTTAACAATGAGCCTGGAACCATGAGTAGCAGCCAGTCAGTCAGGTCAGTTGACCGTTTTAAGGGCGTGTTAAGCAATCTGTTAGCCTACGTGTGGCCATTTTATTAATCCTCCTTCATTTCCTCCATGGGACACGGGACAGATGATGCTTTGTGATGCCTCCCTTGTGAGCATACCCAACATCGGCCATGGTGTCACTTCTCTTTCTTTCATTCAAGAGGACCTGTCCTACTAAAAATTAACTGACTGCAAATTTAGTAATTTAGCACTATTATTATTTTAAATGAGCATATTAAAAATAATTAAACACTTGAAAGTTAAGTATTTCAATACTAAAGATTCGTCTCTCATTGCACAGTGTGATTCTATATTCTTGTAAAAATTTTTTAACAATAGACTTGTATATAGATTAAAAAGTAAAAACTTCCCTTTCCCCCTGCTCTACCCTCCCAATTTTGTTTCCTTCCCAGAGTCATCACTATTTATGGTTTGAGGTTGTATTTTTGTTCAACAGGAGAACATTTAGGGTTTTTGTTTTTGTTTTTATTTCTAATTATCCTTTTTATTAGTATAAATTATAATACATTTATCTCTGTGTATGCATACACACATTTTTTCCCAGAGAGCCAGTTATGAAACAGTAACCAGCAAACCACGTACATCAAACTTTGCAAAGTGCTTTGGTGATGGCCATCACATAGAATTATTTGGTATAGCCCCCCAGAAATCTCTAAATATACTTCACATTTGCAGTACTGAGTCTAGGTGATTCACATGGTAATATAAACATGAGCGTTTGCTTCTCTGAACTTCGAGTGATTTCAGAAAGTTCCAAAAGAAAAAGAAAATGTTTCTTTAACTGCCTTAATAAATCATACTAATAAGCTGAGTGACAATCAGGGGTTTTTGTTATTACTGTTCTTAGGGGTTTGTTGTTACAGTTGTTGCTATTTGTACCCTTAGAAACAGTGCTGCATCTTTTGCAGATGGCTGGTGTTTCCCAGTCTGAAGAGTATGCCTGTTTTAAACTTTGACAGATGCTGCCAGTGCCTCCAAAGGGCTGGAGCAAAATACACATGCATCAAAGTCAAAGAGATGCCCCGTTTCCCCCCAGCTTTGCCGATACTGGATGTTATCACTGCATATTTTTCTAAGTTGATGGTGGAACAAAGTCATTGATGTTTCCATTTGCATTTGCTTGGCCACTAGTGAGAAAAAACACATTTTAAACAATCTCTTTGGCCATTTTGACTTCTTCTTGTAGGAATTAGTTATTCATAACTCTGCTAGTTATTTCCCTATTGTGCCTCAACTCTAAATCCATCCTTCTGTGTTCTGCTCTGTTGTTCTGGAACTGGAACTCTGAAAACCAGATTTCTCTGTCATCCTTGCTTCCCTGGGCCTGTCAGTAGGAAGGAGTCTGTATAAGGGAGACTGGAAGGTGGGAGAAAGGGAGAGGGCCTTCCTTCAGGTTTTTTCCTGCTGCTGTTGCTCCCTCAGCAGTAATTAACCCCAGCAGGCTCCTTAAAACAAGTCGCATTGCTGCCCCACAGCCGCACCCCCGGATCGGCAGGTTCTGGTAACCCTACCTCTTAATTTTCTTGTTCCTTCAGCACTAGAAGTCACAGCGACTTCCTACAGTTATTTTATCTGGGCTGCCTCAGTGTTGTTACCTGTTTGTTCCTTCGGCCCTCCGACACCTGAGGAACCAGTCTCCTGTATTAAATCCCCTGTTCGGAATACCTAGTGTCTTTCTGGTTTCCTGACTGACCTTTGACTACTGGCTGATCTATCCATTAGGGTATCTGTATTAGTCATATTAATTTGCAAGAGCTTTTCCTGATTTTATATATTGGTTTAAATGCAAATACACTCTCCCAGTCACCCACTTATCTTTTAACTTTCTCTGCGTTGTCTCACGGAAGTTTTACATTTGGGTAGACGGGGGTTAAATCTTGTTCTTTATGGTGTTTGACTTTTGTTTCGCTAAAAAAAAAAAAAAGACCCTCTGTCTTGAGTAGTATAAGAAATATTTTTCTATATTTTCCTTTTATGACTTACAGTTTTTTAAAAAATATCTAGATCTTCAATTCATACCAAACTTACTTTCGTGTAAGGCAGGAAGCTTAATTTTTTCCCCCCAAATTAAGAGCCAATTGTCACAACTCAGTTACGGAATCATCAGTATCATTCCAGCTTTTTGAAATGTCATGATTGTTATATGCAAAGTTTTTCCATATTATGTTTGTGTCTTAGCTTGAGTTCCCTAGAAAACACAGCTTGAGGCAAAGACTATGTGAAAATGATTTAACAGAGGATGCAAGTCATGGCCTCCAGAATGTGGGGAAGTAGAAAAATGTGAGACAGCAAAGGCGAGGAAGTAAATATAAAGTAGTTAAGTACTGGACTGGCCCTACAGCTTCAAAAAAAAAAAAAGCTGATTTCTCAGTCCTTTGGGGCTGGCAAGTCCATATGGAATCACTGTGTCTTCGTATGGTCTCTTGAGGAGGGGGAGATGAGAAATTTATGTATAGGCTTCTTTCTTGGTCACATTTTGCCCCTTGATAGTTAACTTTGGAGCACTTTCCAGTTATGTTAACCACTGTTCACCTAAAACAAATAGACCGCTTGTTATTTCTCCAACAAAAAAGGGTTAATTCAGGCTCAGCAAAGAATTGTAATTCAGGGCCTGCAACCATGGTAAGCCCCGTGCAAGTCCCCAGGAAAAATGG
Source organism: Camelus dromedarius (assembly GCF_036321535.1). Taxonomy (NCBI): domain Eukaryota; kingdom Metazoa; phylum Chordata; class Mammalia; order Artiodactyla; family Camelidae; genus Camelus; species Camelus dromedarius. The sequence goes on along the minus strand of NC_087443.1, from coordinate 66,955,012 downwards.
AGAGGAACCCTCTTTTATAGAAGGAGAAAGGAAGTTGGGAGGGCTACAGTAAATGAAGAGCCCTGGCTTTTCATTGGTTGGGTTGTCACGGTCTCTCACTGGCTGAGCTCCTGCCAGGAAAGAAAAGGAAGCCTTTCTTCTTCCTGTTGGGCTCTGCTATCATTGTAGGGTGTGAGAGCTCCCCATTCTCGTCTCTCGGTTCTATTTAATTGAGGTTTCTGTTTATTAATTTTTTTACACTGTCACCCCTCTCCTTTCTCCCAGCTTCCCAGAAAGTCTGAGCAGCTGTGGCTATGATAGGGTCAGACCTGGGCACTGGTGGCGGGGGCCCCCTGCAGCAGGCACAGTGATGTCATGCTGGAACCCAGCCTTATGTGCCTCAAGGAAAATGAGACACCCAGCAGTGCTAGAAGATAAGTGATGGCTGGGGACCTCAGGGTCTCCACTGAACAAGAACTCCAGACGTAGGGAAGCAGGTGGGCCTGACCAAATCTAGGGAAACATACCCTCTACACTGTGGATCAATATAGTACCATATGGATCTGTTTCTCTACAAGCTGTTCCATTGATCTGCTTGTCAATGTCTTCCTATAATGATGATTCTAAACCTTCTCATTGTTGTGTAAAAAGATCTTTCTCATTCTTGTGTTATTTTACATTCTTCATACTTTTAGAATCACAAATCTTCTTGAGACTTTTATTAGAAGTGATTGATTTCTTGATTAAATAGAACAGACGTCTTTATATTTTTCTAGGCATGAAAATGACCTGTCTTTTCATACATTTAAGGTTTTTTGAGCTTGTATAAGTTTAAAAAATTCTTTCCTTCTTGTCTTGTATATTTCTTGTTGAGTTTTTACTCCTTTTTTGTATTGTATTTGTGATAGTTTTCCCACCATGCCATTTTCTACTTATTTCTGGCCTTTTGTATGTTGGTATTATTCAATTCAGTCAACTCCCCAGAGCTTTCTTATTAGTAATAATAGTTGGCCAGTGGTTTTTGTTAGCTTTCTGTGTAAATGAAAGCTTTATCTTTTCTTTTCACTGTTTATACATTTTCTTTTTTTCTATTCTTAATTCATTTACTCATTTTCCGGTTCAATGTTGATTAGCCAGTGTAATAGTGGTCATTCTTATTTTAATCCTTTCATGAAAATATTTTTTAGGAATAGTTCACCTTTAAAAAATGTTAGATTTTTAAATAAATTTTTATGAATATCTATTTAAGGAAAATTATAGATATTTTATCAATCTAAGCTTATTGAGAGGTTTGTTGATTTGCAAACACAAAGTATAAACTTTATTAAATAATTTTCTAGCATCTTTTTATTCAAGTGACTATACTGTTCTTATACTTTAATTGGCTAGTTGCAATCTACGATAGTAGATTTCCTAATGTTAAGCATCCTTGCTTTATTGGGACATAATGGTTATAATTTGTTTTTCCTTTAACACACCACTAGATTGGATTTGCTAGTATTTTATTTAGGATGAGAAATCTATAAACATAAGTGAAATTGACCTATTTTTTCTACTTTTCTTTTGTCTCTGTATAATCAGTAGTGGGTTAAACTGGGCTTTTAGACTGAGTTGATAAGTTTTCTGAGTTTTTCTAATCTTGAAGAGTTCATCGATTTTTTTTTTTTTAATGGATACTTCATCACATAGGCATGATTGATAAGAAACACAGTCTCCAGCCCCTCTCCCTCCCTGAAGGATGGAGAGTAGGGCTGAAAGTTCCACACTTCTAATCATGGCTTGGTCTTTCTGATGATCAGTCCCTACCCTGAAGTTATCAAGAGACCACCAAGAGTTACCTTATTAGATCAAAAGATGCTACTATTATCCAGGAAATGTCAAAGGATTTAGGAGCTCTGTATAAGATGCTCCAATCACCATCATCACTCAGGGAGTCAATAGGGTTTTAAGAGTTGTGTGTCGTAAGTCAGGGGCAGAGACCAAATGTGTGTGTGTGTGTGTGTGTGTGTGTATCTGTATGTATGTACGTACACACACACACACACTCACACACACATATATATATATATATATAAAATTTGAAATATAGTTGATTTACAATATTAGTTTCAGATGTACAGCATAGTGGGATAGTTTTTTTTAATAGATTATACTCCATTTAAAGTTATTACAAAATAATGACTATATTTTCCTGTGCTGTACAGTATATCCCTGTTGCTTATCTATTTTATATATAGTAGTTTTTCTCTTAATCCTGTTCCTCTGTGTTGCCCTCCCCCCTTACCTCTCTCCGTTGGTATCCATTAGTTTGTTTTCTGTATATTTGAGTCTTTTTTCTGATTTGTTATGTACATTCATTTGTTCTATTTTTTAGATCCCACATATAAATGACAAAATGCAGTATTTGTCTTTCTCTGTCTGATTTATTTCACTAAGCATAATACTCTCTAAGTCCATACCTTGGCTATTGTAAATAATGCTGCTAGGGTCATTGGGGGTATCTTTTCAAGACAGTATTTTCATTTTCTTTAAATATATACTCACCAGTGGAATTTGCTGGATCATATGGTAGATCTATTTTTAGTTTTTTGAGGAGCTTCCATATTGTTTTCCATAGTGGTTGTACCAATTTACATTTCTACCAATAGTACACAGGGGTTCCCTTTTCTCAGCATCCTCATTAACATTTGTTATTTATAGACTTTTTGATGTTAGTCATTCTGACAGGTGTGAGGTGATATCTCATCATGGCTTTGATTTCATTTCCCCAACAATTAGTGATGTTGAGCATCTTTTCATATGCCTGTTGGTCATCTGTATGTCTTCTTTGGAAAAATGTCTATTGAGGTCCTCTGCCCATTTTTTTAAATTGAGTTGTTTGCTTTTTGATATTAAGCTATATGAGCTGTTTATATATTTTGGGTATTAATCCCTTATCAGTCATATCCTTTGCAAATATTTTCTCCCATTCTGTAGGTATTCTTTTCATTTTGTTGATGGTTTCATTTGCTGTACAGAAGCTTTTAAGTTTAATTATGTCCTATTTGTTTATTTTTGCCTTTATTTCTTTTGCTACAATTTATGTCAAAGAGTGTTCCCCCTATGTTCTCTTCTAGGAGTTTTATGGTTTTAGATCTTACATTTAGGTCTTTAATCCATTTTGAGTTTATCTTTGTATTAACACAATTTCTATTCATTACATTTTTCGTAGAACTGGAACAAATAATCCTAAAATTTATATGGAACCATAAAAGACCCCAAATTGCCAAAGCAATATTGAGAAAAAGCTGGAGGTAGCCTGCTCCCTGACTTCAGACTATACTACAAAGCCACAGTAATCAAAAGAGCATGGTATTGGTACTAAAACAGACACATAGAGCAATGGAACAGAATATAGAGCCTAGAACTAAACCCATGTGTCTATGGTCAATTAATTTATGACAAAGGCAAGATTATAGAGTGGATAAGACAGTCTCTTCAATAAGTGGTTCTGGGAAAACTGGACAGCTACATGTAAAAGAATGAGATTAGAACATTTCTTCACACCATATACAGACATTTACCCAAATACATATTTTTTATTATGTGATTCAGAGTAATGCTATTTTTTAATGTTTCTTATAGTGCATGTTTGGTGGAAGTAAATCCTTTTAGATTTTGTTTGTCTGAAAAAGTCTGTATGTCACCTTTGTTTTTGAAAGACGTTTTTCACTAGGCATTGAATTCTAGGTTGATAGTTACTTTTGAATTCTGAAAAGTATTGTTCCACATTCTTTTGGTTTCCATTCTTTCTGATGAGTAATCTGCTATGGTCTTTATTTCTCTATACACAGTGTTTCTTTTTTCTGGCTGATTTAAAGATTTTTTATTATTACTGGCATTAAACAATTTGATTATGATGGGCCTTTGTGTAGTTTTCTTTATGTTTCTTGTGCTTGGGGATTGTTGAGATCTGTGAATCCGTGGGTTTATAATTTTCATCAAATTTGGAAAAGTTTTTATTATTTCTTTAAATACTTTTTCTATTCCTCTTCTCTCTTTTAGAGAGTCCAATTACACATATGTTTATAAAATATATTGGAAAGTATTCCATCCTCTTCTGTTTTTATGGAAGAAATTATGTAGAATTATTGTCATTTCTTCTTTAAATGTTGGATAGAATTCTCCAGTGAAAATATCTTGCTTTGGATATTTCTTTTTTGGGAGTTTTAAAATTGTGCTTTCAATTTCTTCAATAGTTACAGGGATAATTAAAGTATGTATATCATATTGAGTGAGTTGTGGTAGTTTGCTTTTGAGGAATTAATCCACTTGTCTGTTATAAATGTATGTAAATTTGTATATTTTAATATGCAAGTAGTTTATAGTTTTCCCTTATCTAGTTGTTTTTATGTATATCTCTTTGAAGGTTGAATTTTTTCCCCATTGCGTATTTTGCCATAGTTATGATGACAGACAATCTGACATTTCTTCCCTGCTACCAATTGGAGATTCAGTGACATCTTCCTAGATTACAATTAATGAAGGAGGTTCCGTGACCATTTGGAATTATAGTTCTCAATCCACAAGGAACTATAAATTTAGATTTGTGTAAAAATTTATTGGGGGAATCACTCAATTGGAGAAATATGATTCACATATTGCTAAACCAAGCGGAGACAACCCACACCCTTATGTGGCAACATAGCTGTAGATGAAGGGATGTCTGAATTGATTGGGGCAACTGGGAACACCATGATCACAGCCAACAGAGGCAGCAACCCGACTGATTCCTTCTCTGGGCATAATTAATCTTAATGTAGAGTACGCAGTAAATGGCTCCTACCAATAGATGTTAAGGTTTTGGAGGAAAGTCACTTCACCTTTGTTTGCTTTAATCTTTCCAACAATACAGGAGGTAAGCTTATCTGATGTCAGTGAAGGAAGTGAGAATGGGGTGAAGGATTCAGGGGAGTGGAAATGGTTAGAAGCAATCACTGTAGGGAAGATCAAAGGAGGCCAGAAATTCCATAGCCTTAAGAGCTGTTGACACTAGCAGCTAGCTTTTGTCCTCTCTTACTAGGACATGAACTCTTTGAGGTCAGGATTACCCTTGAATAATCTGCAAGGTGCTCAGAGCAGTGACTGGTACAAGGTGAGTACTTAGGAAGTACATTTTAACTGAAAGACAGAGAAACACATTTTTATTTTGACTAATAGTCCAAGTTATCTAATTTCTTAGAACTTAAGCTATCTTTAAGCACCCACAAAAACTTTAGTAAATAACTCCAAAATAGCTCTAGTCTGAGGCAGTTGTTCTCAATTTTGGTTTCACAATACAACCGATTGATATGATGGTTAATTTTATATGTCAACTTGGGTAGGCGGTAGAGCCTAGTTGTTTGGTCAAACACCAGTCTGGATATTGCTGCAAAGGTATTTTTGTTAGATGCAATTAATATTTACAGTTAGCTGCCTGTAAGTAAAGCAGACTATCTTCCAAAATGTGGGTGGGTTTCATCCAATCTTTTGAAAGGCCTTAAGAGCGAAAGCTAAGGTTTACCAGAGAAGAAAGAATTCTGCCTCAACTCTGTAACAAGAAATCATGCCGCAGTTTTCAGGGTTACAGATTTTTTTTTAATTGAAGTATAGTCAGTTGTCAATTTCCTGTGTACAGCATAATGTTTCAGTCATACATATGCATGAATATATTCGTTTTCATATTCTTTTTCATTATAGGTTACTATAAGATACTGAATATAGTTCCCTGTGCTATACAGTGTGAAGTTGTTTATCTATTTTGTATACAGTAGTTAATATCTGCAAATCTTGAACTCCCAATTTATTTCTTCCCACCCCCTCTACCTGCTGGTAACTGTAAGTTTGTTTTCTATGTCTGTGAGTCTGCTTCTGTTTGTTTGTGTCTTTTTTTTTTTTTTTTTTTTAAGATTCACATATAAGTGATAGCATATGGTACTTTTCTTTCTCTTTCTGGCTTACTTCACTTAGAATGACGATCTCCAGATCCATCCATATTGCTGCAAATGGCATTATAGTAATACTACTACTCAGCCATAGAAATAAAAAAAGAATAAAGTAATGCCATTTGCAGGGCTACAGATCTTGCACTCAAGACTGCAGCATTGACTCTTGCCTGAATTTTCAGCCTGCCAGCCTACCCTGCAGATTTCAGTCTTGCCAGTCCCCCAGGATCACAGTAGATAATTTTAAAAAACAAATAAATCTCTCTCTCCCTCTCTCTCTTTTCCTCTGTCTCCCTTTCCCTAGATAGATAGATAGATAGATAGATAGATAGATAGATAGATAGTCAGTCTCCTAATCTGTTTCCCCAGAGAACCCTGATTGATGCATTTGGTCAACTTAAAAAAAAAAAAATACAAGATTCCTGGGTTTCATCCGCAGTGATTCTAGTTTTGTTTGTTTGTTTGTTTGGGGGGGTAGTCCTTCTCATTTTTTAACTGTTTATCTTCTGTGTCCTCTAACAGTATGCTCTGTTCATGAGAAAATTTTTCCCTCAGAAAATGTTTTCTTAATAAAAAGCAAACTTTCATCGAAAGGTTAGACTAGAGAATTAGAATCAGGTTCTATTTCCTGAATTAATCTCTTAAAAGGAAATACTCCAAGTCCGGGTGTGCGTTCACATCACACACACACACACACATACACACACACACACTTTGGGCTTCTGGTTGGTGTTTGTGCCTGGGCTCAGCTTCTGCCCAAGGTTTTTCTCTGTTTCACAGCAATGCAGCCCCCTCAGGCCACTGAGCTATGAAGAATTGTCTTCTCGGCAGGACGATGTGGTTTCAAGACCACAGAGTGAGTGTAGAGCTTAGTAGCAAACAGAAAAAACAAGTGATCCTTGGAAAGAGTAATAGGAGAGGCTGAAGAAGGGACTCTTCACCAGAGTAAGGTGCCTTCCATCTGAAGGTAGGACAGTCAGGAGGCAGGTTTTTGTTGCTGCCGTTTAAAAACGTTTACTTTTTATTTATTTTTATCAAATGAAGAAACATAAAAGGCATTTTTTTTTTGCTCTTGTGGAATTGCAAAAAATAAAAAAGCCTGTTAGCAGAATTTCTTATATCCTGATAGCTGTGAAGGTTTGAGAAAAAAAGCAGCAGATACAGGTTCGTAATGAGCACCAGGCAACATGCAGAGTGTGAAGGGCGATTTGAAGTCAAGAGAAAGTAAAGGCCTCTTTTGATTAGTTTAATCATCCTACTGAGAGGGAGATGCAGCCCTGAGAAGAGGGAGAGGGACCGACCTCCCAGGAGTTTCCCTACTTCCAGCCACGGAATGAAACGTCGCATCTTTCAGCATCAACATTGCAAAGACGGCTTTGTTTTCAGGAGCCCAGAGGGAGGGCCCCCTTTCCAGTCCCTATAAAGCAGTATCCTGGGGTATCTTTCTGTCTTTGCCATCTGACATTTTCGTAGACTCTGTTTATTGGGTCCTAAGGCTAGGGTGGAGCAGAGGACACCGCTGATGCTTTTCTGTTCTGGGGCTGATATTCTGAACTCAATGTGGGGTCTGAAGAGGCCAAACAGAACCTATTGAACAATGTCCCCGAACACTCAGTGCTTTGCTGGGGCTCTGGGGAAAGTGAACATTCATCGCGTGAAGACGGAAAAGGAACGAGGCCTCTTTTGAATTCAAGACAGTTTTTGATCAAAGCAAGTTTAGTTTTCCTCCCAGAAATATTAAATAACGGTTTAATACCTTGTAACTTCTCAGTTGCCTCCTGGGAGACCAGCCTTGACTGAAAAGGAATCCACGCCTTGGACAATAAACGTGCTGGTAAAGTCTCGGTCGGGAGGGGAAGCCCGGCTTTGTAGCATTTGCTGATTTCCTTGGTGGAAGTAGTCCCACCCGTCTGGTTTCAAGCTGTCAACGTGAAGTGACTGAAAGCAGAGCTGGGAAGAGGTGTTTACAGTGGGCTGTCGAGGGTGGGTGGAACCCACTGAGGTACATCTCTGGTAGATGAATGACAGGCTCCCTTACCTCCCCACCTTTAGGAGTTCATCATGGAAAGGGAGATGGTCAGAAGCAGTCCGCTCTAGGTTTGTGTCTAACGGAGTAACTTGACTTCTCTAAGCTCAGCTGGAAGACCAGAACCTTGATACAACTCCCACAGTGCTTTAAAAGGATGAGATTAAACATACAACTTTATTTGGAGCACCCTATCAGAGGGTCCAATACACAATAGATGCTCATAAGTGTGATTTATACGCCATCTCTTAACAGCTGTTACTACTTCTGAAATGTGTCACTTTTTAATCTACCCCAGGTCTGCGGGAATGGAAAGCCCCACCCTCTGGGCAACACGTGTGAGTCGATCCTTAAACAGGTGTGAGGACTGGGTGGTCGCAGGCTTGCATCTCCTCTTTTCTGACTTTCCTTTCCTCTTACATTGTTACGTATTCCCATAAATAATCACTGGGCTGCTGAGGCTTTTATAATGTTACTCAGAGATTTTAAACCATGCCTTCACAGGCACACAGAGAGTCAGCCGCAAAGTCACAAATCAAACCCAAGTTCTCTTATTTCCGGTCCAGCCTCCCCACGGCCCCCACTGCTGAAGCTGGATCCCCAGGCGGTTTTCCACTGCGTGGAGACGGGGACCGGCATTTACCACCTACGCTTGTGACCAGCTGGCTGCCACTTCCTAAGAAGGTAGATTCACGATAAATAATGGCAGCAGGACATGTCGGTGTGGAATGAAGAGACAGCGCAGTGAATGTCAGAACGCGAAGTTCTGAGCCCCAGTTGCACCACGTGTTGTCTTTCTGGGTCTGTAAGGTGGGCAGAGTAGTGCTCTCCTTGCATATCCCTCAGGGCGGTGGGAGGACAGCCTCCATCATGGAGAAAAGAAGTGCTGTGTAAGCTGCAAAGTTCAGAGCAAATGACAGATATCATCACTGCCACTGTCATAATAAGCCCACAGCATCACGGCTAGTGCCTGGACTCAGGAGGTAGACCGGTCTGGGTTCAAATCCCAGTTCTGCCCCGTACTGGTGGGCTAAGCCTCGGCAGGTTACTAATCCTGTTTGAGACTCAGTTTCCTCCCAGTTACCTTGTAGGGTTGATGCTTCCTACCTCACAGGCTTGTTACGCGGTTTACATGTAAATGCGGTATATCTCTCGGCTCAGTGCACGGCATCTTGGAAGTGCTCATCAGTTGTCCCTTACTGTCATCATTATTATATGTTGTAGTTTATCCTGATCTTAAGAACAGGGCTTTAAAAATGGACCCAAAAGGGCACAGAGGGAAAGCTGCCAGGGTAAATTTGCATCCCTTCCTGGTTTTGCCCTTATGAACTCTTGGTTGAGGGCAGAGGAAGGACGTGTCTGTGCTGATGCCACTGCTTCTGTGGCCCGTCCCCATCTCTGGAGCCTGCTGAGGCTTACCCACTGGGTCAGGCTGTATGCACCCCTCTTCTTCACAGCAGCATTGGGGGCAGTTCCTGTCACCCATCCACAGATGGGCAGTGGGTCTCTTAGTGATTAAGGCACTTCCCTGGGGTCTTGTAATTAGTCAGCTGAGCTGTAAGTTACACCCAGGTCTGGCTGACTCCAGAACTCCCGCTGCCTCCTACTCTGTGGGCCAGCTGGTCTAGGACCATAGCGCTGAGCTGTGGTGCCTGGCCTGGCAACAGCAGCATTACCTGGGAACTGGGAAGCGAGTCAGAAACTCCGAGGGAGGCCCAGCAAGTGTGTGTGGCCTAACAAGCCCTCCCTGGGTTCTGACGCTTGCGAAGAACCACGGGTGTGGGGCTCCTCTTGGGGGGGTTCTTTCAAACGCCTCCCCTGCCCCAGATTTCCCGGGGCTGCCCTTCTGCGGTGAACTTCCTCCAGGGTGAGTGATGAAGCAGAGTTAGAGCTGTCTTTTACCATATTTCTCTTTCTAGGGAAATTCCCCATAGATCAGGACATTACTGTAATTAATTAATTAGAGTAAATTAACAGCTACTTACATTCTGAGCATGCACTTAGTTCCAACAGTATTTTTAATTTTGCAGTGATATTCCCTCGAGATGGGCAGAGTAAACAGGGCTTCAATGGTTACTTTCAAGTAAGTCCCTGACTTTGCTGTTGCTCTCAGTACTATCTGTTCTCTCCTTTCATCTGAGCACAGTAGCAGAGAAGCTGCTATCTGTCAGATGTATGATCTTCCATGAAAAATTTGTTCTTTTTTTTTTTTTTTACCTGTCTATCTCTCAATTAAAGTAGATTGAAAGTTAGGAAGAGTTGAAATAAAATATTCTGTAGAAGACCTAATTTCGTTTGCTACCATGAGAAAAGGTGGAGGGTAGGCAGAATGGCCACCAAAATGCTGTCCAATAATGCAGGATTTTGTAATAATACATATATATTTATTTTGGGGCGGGGGCTACATTTTGAGCATTTCCTTCCTGATTTTGTGTATCTGGCAGATGATGGGGTTGGGAGGGAGCTGTCAGTCTGGCAGGAGGCATGAAATGGTATTATTTCAACAAAATTTGTAGGCATGCAAAATTCAAGCATAAAAGAAGTTATATGATGTTTTAAGGTCACTGGTTGGGTCCACAGGGTGCCTAGACTACAGCTGTAGTAAAAATTTGAGAAAATGGATTCATTTCTCCCCTTTCTCTTCTTCCATGGATTTAGTTTCCTTTGTTTATGTATGGTAAGGATGAGAGAATATGCCATTTCAAAATATGCCGGTTTGGCACACTGGTTATTTTGAGTTGTAGGCACTTGAAATATAGCAACTGCAGAGAGAGGCTTTCTTGAAACTTCCCCTTACCTACCTAAAGACAGATCCTCCAGAAGGCACTCAGTTTTCATAAATCCCTTCCCTGAAGGTTCTCATCAACCAGGGAAGATTGACTCTTGTCGGAGGAGAGAAGACTGGAAGTCAGCATCGAATCCAGACACACTTTGTCACAAACTGTTACACCTCCCTATTCTTCTGAGAGCTCATCCATCTTTCCTAAAAATCATGTACTCTCCCCTAAGAAGTCTACATTGCCCTGACCCTTTCCCTATTAGCACGGTATGTAAGCCCGAATTCTGAGCCACCTCTTTGAGTTACACATTTTCCCCTGGGTATCACCCAGCTATACGTGTTAATAAACTTCTGTTTGTTTTCCTCCTGTTAATCTGTTTTTTTAATTAGGGTGTCTCTTATTAAGAACTCAGAAGGGTAGAAGGAAAAATTGTTTTTCCTCCCCTACAATGGGGTGTACTTAAGATGCTGGGTTTTATAAATGGATCCACACTCTCGTATTCATTCCCATCAGCCACAGCGAGCACAGCCAGGGAGCATCTGCTGGGGCTGAGCTATATGGTGCTTGAGGAAGGGAGAGGTGGCTGGGGTGATTCTTCTGGGCGGGAGTCAGGAAACCTTGCTGAGAGTCCAGTTTGGCTCTGGTGTGACTGAACTGGTGAGTTCAGACAGGGGTTTTGGTATCTCAGTGCCTGTTTTCTCATCTAGAAATGGAGGTATTGTAGTTAGTCCCACTAATCTCCTAGAAATAGTGGAATGAGGAGCATGTGAGAGTACAAACATTAGTGTGTTTTGAAAAGCTTAAAGTGCTAGATGAGGCTGGGACAAAATGTATTGAAATGAGCGTTTCCCAGCCTTTGCTGAACTTCACGGTGCTTGCTTTGAAGGGACCTGATCTTCACTTGATCAGCTCCTCTCTCTCCCTCTTTCTTTTTGATGAGGGTTCTGCCTCTGCGTCTAGTTCATAGGCCAAAAGGACAAGAAAAAAATACCACGTAGATTCTGGGGTTTGGAAGTATCAGAGGTGCGAGAGGAAATTGTGGGCGTAGGAGTGTGCGGCTCTGAAGCAGCCACTGAGGTGCAAGAAAGGAAGGAGGCTGGAAAAGCATTAAGGAGGTTGGGGTGTATCACTAACTCAGCTCCCTTCCACGTTCTTCAAGTAATAACTGGAATTACTCTCAAAGTATTTATGGCTGTTGGACTGTGTTACTTCGACTGTAACACCCTCTCTAGACAGGACCATATGGGGCTTCAGTTTGCATTTGGCTATTATTTTTTTAAGTGGCATTCCAAATTGGGTGTCTCGGAAAGCAAGTTCATGGTGGGAAGCATTTGAAGCTCAGAGAGATGTTCCCACATCTCTGGGAGTCCTGTTCCCACCTCTGATTCCCTGAGTTACATAGTGAGATATGAATAGATGTTTTTGTATATAAACAATTGAAAGCCTTTGCCTCTATAAAAAGAAATAACCTGTCTCCAAGAAAAAAAAAAAGCCATCCCTACTATTTCCTCTCCAATTTAACAAGACCCCGTTGCAGAGGAACTTGTTAAGTTTAGCAGCAATGTTCTGATGCTAAAAGAAATGAGCACTGTGCAGCTCACTGACCTTTGCTGCTTCTTGACCTCTCTCTGTCCTTGACTTCTAGGACCTCTGCTCCTCCCCTCAGTGTTGTTATGTCCCAGGGTTTCATCTGTTCACTCTTACCCCCTCCCAGTGCGTAGTGTCATCTTTGCCTTTGGCTTCAACTCCTGACAGAACACTGAGTGCTTTCCAATCCTTAACTCCGTATCTCTGATCTCTCTCTGGAAGTCCAGCGCTGCTTGTCCATAGGCCTCCATCTGATGATTCGCAGACCTGACAAGTTTATAAGTCTGTTCTTCATCTTCCTCTCTAGTCTCTTCTTCCCTAGTGAATGCATGACTCTTTCCAGTCACCGAAATCAGAACCTTGGGAGTCATCATTGCCCTTTCTGTCTTCAGCCCCTACTTTTTAATCTATCATAAGTTCCTCCTAATTCAGTCTCCTAAGCACCTCTCAACTCAGTCCTTGTCCTTCCATCCCCCCCGTGGATGCCTTAGTTTTACACCATTCCAAACAATCTGAATTGTTCTAATAACCTCCTAGTGGGTTTTCCCACCTCTCTTCTTGCCCAATCCACTTTGTCCACTCCCATCAGAGGCACTTTTCTAAAATGCAAGTTAAAATAATTTCAGATTTCTTCAGTGATTGAAATGTCTTCATTGGTTGCCTGTGGCTTCAGAATAATGGAATAATTTATCATGATATTTAAGACCCTTCAGAATTGATTCCTACCTACATATCTAGCTTCATTCCAGTCACACCAAATAAGATGCTCAGATCTACTCAGGTGAGTTCCCAAATGTACCTACTTTTTGTACATGCTCTTCCTTTATCTGGGGTGACTTTCTTCCCTGTCTTCCCCTTTATTCCTCCTTTGCGTTTCCACACATCTTGCACATCCTTCTCTAAAATGGCAGCTTTTTCAGTAGATCATTGTTGAACAACTGGTTTGTGAGCCTCCAAAGACAGTTTTGTTAAACTCTGTTTCTAGCATCTGAGGATGTCCTGGCACAGGATAAAAAATCTGGGGTTGTTAAAATTGCATGATTGGCTGGGGCACTGGACTAGATCTGCAGGAAGTCAGAATTCTCTCCAGAAGTTTACTTCTTTCCTTCAATTCCTGAGCACCAACTCCTTGAGCCTCAGTTGGTCACCCTCCACTTTCTCTGGAGAATACCTGAAGACAATTTTTCCCAAAGAAAAGAGCACTGAAAGAGGAGTCAAGAAATCATTTTCTATTTAATATTCTGATAATCACTATGCTACCTGGATCTAAAAATACCACCTCATCTTTCTCACAGGGTTGATTTATAGCCTAGATAATGCAAATAAATGTAGTTTTCAATATTATAAATTTATCTGTGAATGTTAGAGTTTTTTTAAATTATAATTATTAATTGGGGAAGAATATTTCCAACACACTTTCAGCCTCAAATAAGGGAATTGAGATGTCTGGGAATACAAGTTAAGGTTTAAGTAGTGTTTGCTGCAGCTGATTGACTTCCCTGATTGTGCTTTTGCACTGACCACGCTAAGATGAATGTGGGTTTCCCGGACTTGCAAGCCAGCGGCACAAGAAGCCTTTGAGCCGTGAGAATAGAGAGTGAGGGTAGCGTCAGCTGAAACAGCAGTAAGGCTGCAAGAGACAGAGGGGGGTTAATTGCGAAACCTTTTGAAACTTGTTGATTTCAACACCTGGCAATTAGCTTGTCAGACTGCTGGGGCTCCAGGAAAGGATTTGACAGTTTAATGACACCTGGCAACTTCACTGTCACTCAGCGTTGTAGGAAACGCCCCGTTGCTATTTGGCAGCTGGTGCCTAAAGCAAGAAGGAAACCTGTTGGAGTCTCTGTTCCTTTGGGAAAGTTTATAATTGAATAAGAATTCCGAATGCTCAGCTGGCAGTGGCCCTTCACAGCCTAATTGAAAATCTCTGTGGCAAGTGGTTTTGCACAAAAATGGTTGGTGGCTAGGCTGCCTTCAGGTGCTAGCGATGGCTGAGTGCCGGCCATTCAGGGGAGAGCTTGGGTTTAGAACCAGACTTGGGCGGGAATTCTACCTTTGTACTTTCCTTGTTGTGGGACCTTGGGCAAGTTACTTCATCACTTCCTTGTTCTTTAGATTTCCCGTATGTTAAATAAGGACACGTAGTACCCACTTTATTTAGTTTTCGTGAGAATGAAATGAGATTATGTACGTTACTGGCTGGCACGCTGGAGGGTCTCAGTGGGTGAGCTCAGAATAAAATTGGGTGGAAATAAGTTGATGATCGATCATCTACACTGGAGGAATATGTCTAAGAAGTGGAGGTGGGCAGATTATTGAAGGTCCCAGGTATTTCTCACTTTAATAATGGAGTAATAATAGACAAAACCATTTTGCAGCTTCTACTACCCCAACCCTGATTTGTCTAAGTTGTATACTCTATTGGAAAGTGCATGGACTTTGGACCCAGACCTCTCAACTAGGCCACTACAAGCTGTGTGTCGTTAAGTAAGTCCCTTAGCCTCTCTGAAACTCATTCTGTTCAGATAAAAGCAGTAACATCTAGCGTGCAGCGTATTGGCAAGGCTTAAATGAGAAAATAAATGAGAATGAATCTAGCATGGTCTGTGGCTCCATCAGTTTTGGGTTTACTTCACTTTATTTTCCCTGTCTTTCCTCATGAGCAAGGGCTGGGGCCCTTCCAGCAGTCCAGTGCAAGGCCCAGGGGCGGACCACTCAGGTAGTCAGGATGAAGAGCAGCAGTGATGGTGTTAGTCGTATGTCTTATCAAGAGTCACGATACCAACATCTTGTTGGCCCCTTGAGGTCAGCGAATGGTTATGACAGTTTAAAGACCTTGTCAAAGAACTAAGTGTTAAAACTCGATTACACAGTGCCAGGAAGTTCTCAGCAGAATAAGAGCAGGACTGTGAGCCTCTGTTGCTCTGGGTAGCAGGTCCCACTCTGAGCCTCCATTTCCTTTTTCATGTAAATTGGTAACAAAGGGGATGGTTCTCTGCTCATCACACAGTGAGATTCAGTGGAACCTGAAATGGTTTATCTTTAGGCTAAGACTGATACCCCAAAATTAATTTATTATAATTCCACAAACACTACAGATCAGGATAACTGGTTTCCTAGCCAAAGCCAAAGACTTTTCTTTTTGTGGCTTATCACTCTGTTTATTCTAATATCTGTCCATGTGAGAACCTGTAAGCATCCCAGCACTGAATCAAAATACATGTTCACTGGATATACGGAAACAGAAGCCAGAAGCTGATTTCCTGAGTCTCTCAAATCTGACTTACCACTGCCTCCCGGCCTCCATCTCTGCTCCACGCAGGCTGGTCTCCTGACGTTCTCCACTCCTGCTAGTCCCATCAAGGGAAGGTAGCCTTCCCTCTTCTCAGTACTGCAATTGTGCTCTTCCTGTAGCCCTCAAGTTCTGTCTCCTCCATGGAGTGGTCTCTGAGATTGTTAACTTGAGTTTTGCCAAAGACATCGCTTTTCTTTCTGGCAAGGCTAGGATCAGAACAACAATTCTCAATGATTCTCTGGGCAGGGTGAGCCTAATGAAGTATTTACCACTTATTACAAAGGGTCTGAGTCCATCCAGGCACCAAACATTGTCTGTAGACTAAGTTAGTAGAGTTTCTGATATTTATTTGAAAGGCTGTTTTTCAAAAGTATGTGGAGATCTTTGTGATGAATAATGATGTTAAAGGTGTTGCTAAATTCATAGTTTCTTTCTGTCACCATATATTTTCTAAGTTGACAACGTGTACATATACACTGTTCAGGTAACCTGGTATGAATCTGCTGACTCAGAGTTATTTCCTGGTTCCTTTTAGTAATGGTTCCTCTACCCCTAGTTGGGCAAACATCAGTGTAGAATGATGCAGGAGATCTGTGTTCCATTAACTGTATGATTTGGATTAAGCCACAGTTCTTCTTGATGCCTGTAATAATGGCTGTTGATTTTGCCTAATATGTACTCATCTGTATTCTAGCTTGACAGTAGCCTTGTTTTCCTTCAGTGACCTACTCCTACCCTCTAGCCTGTGGTCTTGGGGTGGGCATGTGCCCAGGTCTCACCACTAGCATGTTCCATCTACTCCAAGTACATGAAAGCATGGATCTATGACTCCAATTGGCCAGTGAGTGTGAGCCCTAGGTCTTTTTGCTGAAATTCTGAGGAAGAGAGCTCTTCCTGTTGGAGTTCTAGACTGGAGGTCATGCCAGCCATCTTTGTTTCTTCAGAGAGTCTCGTCTAAAACTAAGGCAATACATTGGAGACAAGTAGAATCAGGTATTGAGACAGACACATGCCAGATGCTGTTCCTTAAACACTTTGTTTCTGTCCATATTGGAAGCAAGTTACTTGAATAACAAATTTCCATTTTGCTTTAAGCCCGTCTGAGCTGGAGGTTTCTGTCATCTATAGCCTGACTGATAAGAGTTTGGTTCCTCATCTCTAAAATAAGGGGATCAGACAGGTGAATTCTAAGGGCATTGCTGGCTGGAGGATGCCATATATTCTAAAGCTGATTTTCAAAGTTTATTAGCAGGGGGCATAAACCCCCCAATTATTGGAAGAAAGATGACTACAAAGTTCTAGTAAGGTAGTTAATTGATCAGTTTGGGATTCCACAGTGAAACCTGTCACAGAATCTCAAAATGCTCTTTGATGGAAAACATCTTTGAAGAGCTGATTCATTTTGCCTGGGGATTTACTTTGAAATATAGATGGAGTGAGAATCATCTCATCTTTTTAATTTTTTTCCCCAAACACCCTTCCACTAGCTTATCTATACCATCATTAAAAAAAAGCAAGACACGCACACGCACTAACTCCAACAGTCTTCTCCCTGGGTGTAATGCTGGGCATGGATGCCATGGTCTGCAGTTGTGTGTGTAGGTGTGTGACCGTATGGATCAGTACGTATCCTGGAAGGAAGTGTCTGAGCTTTGTTTTTGAAGATTGCTATTTGTTATACTCACCTCTGGAGCCTGTCTGATTAAAAAAAATTAGATTGCACAGCATCATCTCAAATAAGCTACTCTTTTTTTCCCCCCTGTGGCAAAACAGATTCCAGGTGGCATGATGGAAATTTCCAAACATGCGCTCCAGATGGAGCCCTGAGAAGTAAGTGTAGGAATACACTTTCTGGAGGGAACGCTCTGCTTCCTTGCTCATGCCTGAGCCTTTAGCAAGAAATCTTACTACAAAATCCTCATGTGAGCAGACCTAAAATGAAATAACTGTATGTAAGTCCTGAGAAAAATCTTCCTTTCAGTTTGCACTTAGAGGCACTATTTTGTGCTAGAGAACAAAGCATTTGCTGAGAATCCTTACTGCACTGGTTCTCCAGGAAAAAGTGACTCTTAATGTCTATGAAGGGATAGAGCCAAGCATCTCCAGGTCTGGCATATCCTGTATGTATCTAATGATCATGGTGAGAATAGATTGCAGTTCATTGGCCACCTATGTGCCAATTTCCATTCATGCTTTCACTTCGGTGAATTCTCACATTCCTCCTGAGCAGTGTTGAACACGACCTTCATGTCATTGAAAAGGAAGCAGCCCCACAGAGGTTAAGATCTGAGGTCTAAGCTGGATCCCAAAGTCTGTCTTTCTACCCACCAGGCTACCCTGCCTCCAAGTAGCCCATTCTATAGATCCTGTCTAGTTAGCAGACAAAGCCTTTCCCATTTTTCATAATTTCAGGTTTCACTCGAGGGAGCCCATTATCCTTTCTGCTTTTCCCTACTCACGTGTTGCTGAGGTTGAATGGCACCACGGAGTGTTTACAGTTACATTTAGATGTATCACTAAGGTGATTATTTGCAGAAAGCTAGTAGTCTCATAAAAGTCCTTTATGTGGCACTGGGAGATTTACAGAGCTGCTGTTTTTAAAAGCATCTCATTAGTGGAGGCATGTACAGTGGTTTTACAGTACAGAAACAACACTGTTAACTGGTGACCTTCTAGATGGATGAAAATAAGTTTTTAAGTGAAAGACTTATTACTAATGAGAAGGTTTTTGTTTTTTGATAATGTATTACAGATGAAAAGATCTACCAAGTAAATGATTGATATCAAATGTCATTGGGGTATCAAATGCCCCAGTAGAAACTGAAGAAAATAGAATATGTTCCCAGGATGTACTCAGAGAGGGCAGCAAGGCAGAGAGCCTCATAGCTAGCTAGCCATTACTGAGGCTTACTAAGGGCCAGACCATGGATCAAGGATTTTACATACTGTCTTGTCTAATAGTCACAGTAACCTCACTCTCTAACTCTGCTCCATTGACCGGGAAGCCTCGCTGACTCTTTCTGATTTAGGACAGATTGTTTCTCAGGATCCTCTTCTGCCCATCGTGCAACTACATTCATCCTGGTGGCACCCCATGAATCCTCCACTGAAGCAGTTCAATAACATTTAGCTGCCTCAGTCTCTGCAGTGGACAAGATTCAGTTGATTGTCCACGTGAAGAATTGGGGAGAAAGGAGAATTAGGCCAAGGAGATTAATTGGAGTTGCGGTGCCATAACTGGAAATTATTTGCAGCTGCAGTAGCCTGTCCCCAGGCAGGAAGTCCTTTTGCACCACCTTCCTTGACCTCGTTAACTCTTGCTTGTCCTTAAATACCCAGCTCTTGTGTCCACCCCCCCCTCCCCAGCACAGAGTCTTCCTTGATTCCGTCCGTCTCAGGCTTCCTTTCTCTTGCACTCCTTTAAACGTCTCCTAAATGCTGGGAAACAAGCCGCTGCAAAATGAACAGCTGGAAAACAAGCCGCACCTAAATTTCCACGAGCTTAAAATATTATATTCACACTTGCTTGCTTAAAATGCACACATGTGCTTTGTTTTAATGTTTTACGCAGTGGATAACCTATAGCACGTAACTTGCTAAAGAAAATTTGTGGTGGGAAATCCTGAGATTGACCCTAAGGGCACGAAGGAAGGCAGATATTTCCTTAGGGTGAAACAATGGGTGGCCCTGGAAAGCCAGATCATCCATTAACAGAACTTTGTTCTGGCATGAAAGCATGTGGTTAAGCCCAGGGGAAATATTTGCTATCTCGAGATGTCCCGGAGGCAATAACAGGATAGATTTAGAAATTTTGCATACCCTGAGGAGGGTGATTGTTCCTGGAAGGGATAGGCCTGAAATTAATCAGTTAAACAGTAAGCAGAATTTAGCGCGTATGGCATGGAATATCTAAAGCCCCACCTCTTTGATTGCATTTTTTTCTGAGCTGTATACTCCTAATGAATATGACATTGACCAGGCTTTCGGGACTGGATCCATGAGGTCTTGAGTCCCCTGGTCCTATCTTTGCTATTTACTTTGTCTCTTTGTTTCTTAAGCCTTGCGTCACCCGTCCTCAGACACGGTCCCGAGCTGCACTGGACGCAGCACCTAAAATGTGCTTTTACAACCTTATCCTCAGATGAGCACTGTGTTCTTTTGCTCCATGTTGAAATACAGGTAGCCAGACCCCAAACATTCCCCACTTCTCCTCTTGTATTCCCATCATTCCTACGTCACCCAGGAATACCTTGAGATAGATGTTTGGTTTTGATGTACACATCTAAACGTATAGGGAAGGAAATAACTACAGAATTCTTGACTCGCGTTCAGAAATTGCTCTAAGTTCATTTTTGTTCTTTGAGGATCACCAGCAAGCCAGGCTGCCTGATGAGGCTGTTTATTTCCTTTCTATCTGAGTGATTAGCCCTTGGCAAGAGCTCTTTGAGAGTGGGGAGGCTGAGCACTGTGATTTTGCTCTGTTAAACATTGCTGCAGCTTGAGGTTCCCATGGTTTCTAGGTATCTCCACAGGATCTCTTTCCTGCGTTGGCAGAGTTCCTTGAACTGGACCCTGGGATAGGATTCTGATTCTCATTTTAAAGTAGGCGAAGAAATAGAACAGGTTAGGAAAGAGACTAGAAGGGCTTCTAGGTAGATTGTCTTAGCTGAACTGTCTTGCTACGAGCAGGAACAATTGTGAAAGCCTTTGAAAGGGGCCAAATATTGCTTGAAATCCTTTTGCTGGAACCTGAATCTTGACTGAGAATCCTTCCAGGATTATTATACAGGGGCCTGGGCCATTCACTATCTTTCGCTATTTTGCAATTCTGGAGTGGTGGAAGTTAATCTGGTGGTGCCGCAAATGATTTCCTGTCATAGAAATGCAAATGGATTTTGTCCAGTGAAGATGCATATGATTTCCTTCCTGTGGAAGAGGGCTGTGTTGTATCTAGTAGAATATTTTCTCGCACATTCCTGAGTACCTATATGTGTGTCCTTCAGCTTCCCCTTTGAACCAGCGATAACATCTTACTGGTTCTCTCATTATTAAGTCGACTAAAAATAAAATATTTGACACGCGTTCTCTTGAATTTGTGAGTCATGATTTTACCCTTTAACACTCCCGTGCCCTGTCAGTTAGTGGAGTGGAAAGCACTAAATTCAGTCTCAGTTGCCACATTTAAATCCCTGCTTTGCCACTTGCTGGTTCAGTTTCTTAATTTGTGAAATTATTTTACTTCACTCTTTGTAATGCTGTGATTGAGAATTAGAAGGACTCACAGAACTTTTGGAGCTGGAATAAAATAATCTGATATATTTGTCGTAGTTTAAAATTCACCCTCTAGCAGCTGTGGGCTTCTGAGGTTTTTGATAATCTCGAAGAGATAAAGACAGATCTGACAACCCAATCCAAAAATGGGCAGAAGACCTAAACAAGCAATTCTCCAAGGAAGAAACGCAAATGATCAATAGGCACATGAAAAAATGCTCAGTATCACTAATTATCAGAGAAATGCAAATCAAAAATACAATGAGGTAGCACCTCACACCAGTCAGAATGGCCATCACTGAAAAGTCCACAAATGACAAATGCTGGAGAGGCTGTGGAGAAAAGGGAATCCTCCTACACTGCTGGTGGGAATGTAGTTTGGTGCAGCCACTGTGGAAAACAGTATGGAGATTCCTCAAAAGGCTAGGAATAGACTTACCATATGACCCAGGAATCCCCCTCCTGGGCTTGTATCCAGAAGGAACCCTACTTCAAAAAGATACCTGCACCCCAATGTTCATAGCAGCACTATTTACAATAGCCAAGACATGGAAACAGCCTAAATGTCCATCAACAGGTGACTGGATAAAGAAGAACTGATATATTTATACAATGGAGTACTATTCAGCCATAAAAAACAACAACATAACACCATTTGCAGCAACATGGATGTTCCTGGAGAACGTCATTCTAAGTGAAGTAAGCCAGAAACAGAAAGAAAAATACCATATGAGATCACTCATACGTGGAATCTAAAAAAAAAAAAGAACATAAATACAAAACAGAAACAGACTCATAGACATAGAATACAAACTTGTGTTGCTGGGGGGAGGGGGGTGGGAAGGGACAGACTAGGATTTCAAAATCTGTAGATACTGACAGACATATGTGGAATAGATAAACAAGATTATACTGTATAGCACAGGGAAATATATGCAAGATCTTGTGGTAGCTCACAGTGAAAAAGAATGTGACTGAATAAATGTATGTTCATGTATAACTGAAAAATTGTGCTCTACACTGGAAATTGACACATTGTAAACTGACTATAACTCAATGAAAAAAAAAAAAAGACAAATCTGGTTGGTAGGAATGACAAAGTTTCTCTCCTTGAACAACTCTAGTTAGGCTCCTCTGAGCTCTTTTTCAACTACTCCCCATCCTTCGGCAGGTCCCCAAGAGCCCAGTTTTAGCAGGAATCCTGCTAAGTCAGCTTAGCCAGAATCGCCCACCCTCACTGTTTGATCACCCCTGATACTGACCAAATTTCCCACTCCCTACCATCCTCCAGCTGATGTCTGAGCGCCCCGGCCTGCCGTCAGCAGGAATCCCATAAGTCAGTTTAGCCAGAGCCCCCCACCCCTTTACCCCTCGTATTTTCTCTTAATTTTCTATCCACTGATCCTATCCCGCAGAACCCTGCTCCTTGGCTGTAAATTCACACTTTCTTCTTGCTGTCATTCAGAGTTAAGCCCAATCTCTTTCCCCTGCCGCAGCACCCCCCTGCGGTAATCCCTAGACCTGTCGTGATGGTCTCGAGTAACGTCTGCCTTTCTGTTTTAACAAGTGTCGTGAACATTTTTCTGACCAGCTCAGGCGTTCTTCAGAGCGAAGGTCAGCAACTGCCTTTTGAAGATCCCACTTGCGTATCTCATTCTATTCTGTGTTAGGGCCAATTCTAAGTAGGGAATAAGTATACAGTGAAATACAAGACAGGAGAAGTCGATTCCTTCTGGGTAGCACGTCTAGAGGGGACTCGAGGATCCTATTAAGGCCTTAAAAGGTAAATACATGCAGGAGGACTTTGAGGAAATAGCGGGCAGCCTGTAATTACTAGCTGCAGCGATGAAGGAAACAAAAGGAAAGTTTGTACGTGGATTTCTGGGTTAATAGGATTAATGAGAAATGGGGGGAATTCTTTGCCTGCATTATTTACTCTTTTCTGTTTTTCTATTTAGCTTTTATATCCTTCATCTATTTATTTCCTAAATTTATTCACACTGCAGTTTACTCGTTTATTCAACAGATAAATACTAAGGACCTTTAAACACACCAAGCTCTGTGCTGGGCCCTGGAGAGAAAATGATGATTCATAAGGTCCTTGCCCTAGATTAGCTCAGAGTCTAATGGATTTACTTGCTATATTTCCCAAGAGAATTGTGTGTTTTTTTTTATGCTTGTCCCCAAAGAATGAATTGATGACCATGGAATTTTAGGCATCAGTTACAATCCAGGAATGGAGATATTTAGCATGGGTGGTGTTGTTATGAGTCCCTAAGATTCCTGCAGGCAGCAGATTATCTGTTCCTCCTCACCAGTAGGCCAGTCTCAGCTTAGGGGAGACAAGAAGTCTGTGGCCCAGCAAAACAGGGAGGGCTTTGGAGGGTCTTAGCCCAGTTTCATGACTTACAGTGTGACTTCTGGTAAATTAATTTCTCCAAACTTCAGCTGTTTCATCTATAAATGGGGCTACAGTGTCTATTTCACATCATCACGGTGAGAATTTAACACAATAACCCATGCTATATATGCATGAATAAATAATGCAGGCCAATCCTGTGAGCTGCTCAGCATTTAACAAGAGTTCCTCAAACCATTGTTTTCTGTCCCCACAATAGACAGACTCCAACCCATAACCGTCATTTTGTGGCCCATTTCTTTGGTTCAGTCTGTTCATCTATGTCACTCTTGTCTGAGATGTTCTTGGAAGGGAATGAAAATCATCCTAATGTTGTCTCCCACTGGTGTTTTGTCTCTTCAGCTGGTGACCGGTAAGGCTGTGCTCTTTTCAGCTGGGAGAATGTTCTTACTGCAGACTCCTGGTGCCTTGTTATGTCCCCTCAGTCTACCAGGAAGTCAGTGGATACCCCATGGCCTCTCATCTTCCTTGTCTGAAGGCCTTCTCTGCATGCAGAACGTAGTCTGCCTACAGGGCAAGCTGGATGCCCCAGGGAGGTCCTGCTGCAGGAGGCACCCTCAACCAGTGAGGAGAGGTGGAAGCTTGTGGCAAAATTCTCCAGCTTCTTCACTCATCCATGGGGCAACTCTGAGTTATCTGCATGCCATCTCCTGGGCAGTGCCAAGTGCGACTGAGTACAAGTTGTCCACGCAGTAACATGTTCATCAATACACTCTTTCTTGTTAATTTCCTCCCATCTCTCACAGTTTCTTCCTGAGACTGTCTTGTATCCACATCCTTGTCTCAGGGCCTCATTTTGGGGAATTTAAACTTAAACCATCCCTGAGGTAGACCAGACTGGGACAGCTGGAAGTATGAGCCTGACCGAAGGGCTTTACTGAGGCCTGGAGCACTCTCCTCTGAACGTCAAGTCTAACGGGCAGGATTGGATTTGCAAACAAGAGCCTTAGACAAGAATCGGAACTCAGACAGAACCGAGATTGGTGCAGACTGTGGTGCTCTCAGCTTGTCTTTGTGTCCTAGCTGGTGGACAGTGTGTCAGGGAGGTCTGAGACAGGCAGCCAGTGGTGCTAGCAGTAGGTCGTTGGAAGCTGCAGCTGGGTGATACTGTTTCCTACCTCAACCTCCTTCCAGGCGGGAGAACTGTCCCTTTTGTCCCTGTTCAACAGAGCAGTTGATTTTTGGTGGTGGCATTGAGACTGCAAAGACTTTAATGTTGCATTGGCAGGTCCCATCCAGAAATGATAAACCCCCTCTCTGGATGGGATTCAGTGCAAAAGCTGCCGGCTCATGGGCGCTTGGGGACTGCAGCATATATTGGGATCTGTGCAAATAAATTTTTTAACCTTGATGGAGTCAGTGGGAGTTTAATGAGTAACAGAGATTATAGCAAAGGAGATAAATATGTAGGCGACCAGGAAATATAATTATAACATTTCCTTACTTCACTAGACTTGGCAAACTAGATGAATTCAAGAGTGAAACATATTCGAATTCAAGGAAATCCATGGGTGAGAATGTGATGGCTCTCCCCTCCTCCTCCTTTACTCCTCTTCCATCAAGAAAATAAAAATGAGCATTTTGTGCCATGATGCAGGAGGAATTTAATTGGGTGCTGATGATTCAATTAAGCTTCTAAATTAGCTGCCAGAGAGACTACAAGTGCCAGAAGAACCAGGCCTGCTGTCTTTTTGTTAACTTGTTGACACATTTGACGTAAATGAGCTATCGATTTATGGGACCACAGATGACTGACTTCACAAAGCTACGTGGCACATGTCCTGAAGAATGAGCGACCAAACACGGGCCAAAAAAAGTTGATCAGCTGATCTCAAAGAAGTTAGCTTCTTCAGGGCCACTCTTCATTTCAGTCATTAAAGAACAAATGGAGAATAGAACTCTAATCTTTCTTACCCTGTTAAGTGGTACCTCAGCTTTGAGAAGAAGTGTCATTTTTTTATGTACCCAACACACAGACCTGGTGATTGAGGTGGACTCCCAGCAGATGGTGAACGTCCTCTGGTCATATATCTAAGAGTAAGGAAGCATTCAGCTGCACACTACACAATCATTACCATGTTTAACCTCCACAACAACCCTATTTTTACTGAGTCCAAACTCATTCTGCTTGCCACTTAACATGCTAATAAAGTGAGAGATGAGGTATTGGGGCAAGGAATAAATGGCTTTATTTGGAAAGCCAGCAGACAGGGAAGACAGCGGACTAATGTCCTAGAAAACCGACTTACTCAGGCTCCTTTTATACTTAAAAGGGGAGAGGGTGTGGTTGGTTGCTGCAAACTTCTTGATGCTAGAATCCTTTGTTCTTGCAGCTGTCCACATAGGTCAGGTCACAATGTCCGGTAAACCTCCAACAAGACAAATCTTATTCTCTGTTCCACAGCATTTTATCTCTATATGAATGGAAAAGTGTTACACCCTTAAAAGTCAGAGCCTTGAGAATGGGCTATTCTGTGTATTTCAGACTATAGGTAACATTCTTTTAAAAAAGGTGAGAACCTGCATGACTAAGCATAGAAAACAGCACAGGGTTAGAACTAAAGGAACAGATCTAATATGGAGTCAGGTTTGTTCCTCCCTATTACGCTAGGAGTTAGATACTCTTTTTTGTCAAATGAAACAGACTCAAAAAGTTAACTAACTTGTCCAAGCTCATGCTGCCGGCAAAGGGCAGAATAGGAATTAGAATCCATGAAGTCCAACTAGAATCCAGATTGGCTGACTCCCACAGCGGATGCTTGCCTCCCTGCCTAAACTGCCTGCCTTCTGACTCTGCTTGGGTTGGATATCTCTACAGGCATCTTTGTTAACTCTCCCTGGCTGTATGTCTAGGCCGTCATTTTCAGAGAAGCCTTTGGAAATGAGAGCTAGTGGGATCCATCTGTAGTTCTGAGCCATAACTCATCATCTGATCAAGCATTTCTCTGGTGGATGTTGAATCTCCTTCCTCCTATGTTTGAATTCTTTCAAATTGGCCGAGCTTCTGATAAGCATCCTGAGGTTGGGGAATCCACCTTGGGGTAAAGATAAGGGAGGTGCAGTCACATGTCCACCCCTGCACTGGCCCCGAGCTTGAGGTGTCTGGGAGAAGCTTTGCTGCCCAAACTTGCACCTTAATTTGTGAAATAACCCATGCACAGAGCTCCACTCAGCCTTCCACACCCCTGCTCTGCTACTCAGTGAGAACATGGTGTCTGAAGCCCCTTACTCCTTACTGTCCTTCCATATCTGGTACCATTCCTTCCTTCCTAGTTAAGCAAATTTGGGAAACAATCATCTCAGTTGCCAGTCTGCCTTCTAATTACCTCAGTAAGTCTCCCTTTCCATTTATGCACTTGGCGACAGAAATCACCAGAGAAAAATCTGCCCACTAGTGACAGATGACGTCATTCATCATTGCTTTAAGCACATTTACCTGATAAGCCTCTGGTGACTACTGAATTCAAAGAACTCCTGCCCGTTCTCTCACGGCTGGGACTAGTGATCTATCACAACTCCTAAATATTTGAAATCTACTGCTTTTTTGTTGTTGTTGTTGAAGTGCCCATTTGGCTGATCTCCTGATTTTCAGGATTCTGACTGAGGTTTCGGTGACCTTCACCTGGCCTGAGGGTCTGTATTCCCCCCGTGCTCTTTCCCTGAGACAGTGAGTCCCAAGTCAGTTTGATTATCTGAATTGTCTTCGAGGAGTATTTTTGCTCCTACCTTAGACGTGCAAAGTGAGGATCAGGAGCAGGGGTATCTGTCATTTTGAAATATTTCCTCTGGGTTTTCAATTATAATCAGGTTTGAACAGCACTGTTTCGGGGATCTAGTCCCACACCTCTCCCCTGTACCAGAGAAAACTTCCCATGAGAGCATGTGAAAATGTGTTAGTTTTCAACCCAAATCACTCATTGGTTCACTCATTCAATTAATTATTTGGTTGGTACTAGAGCTGAGCATTGTCGGGGATTCAAATGTGGGTAAAATAATCCTTACTCCCTCAGAGTTCAAAGCTCTGTTGTGTATCTTGAAAGTCACTATCATAAAATAAAAGGAGTATCCAGCCTACTTTTCCAGATATGGGCAAATGATTAATTCAGAATTGGCTTGGTTATTTCTACTTGTGTGAAGGGCTGAAAATGAATTAGTCGTTATCGTTGATAGAATGACCAGATCCTCTTTTCTTTCTGACCCTGCTGGATTGCTCTGTAAGTCCAGGCCTGGGACCTCATCAACATGTGCTCGGTCTCTGAAGACATACACTTCTTCGTTTCGAAGACTATTTCCCCATCTTGTTTAAGAAAGTTTGCAAAGGAGAGTGCTGCTTCTTGTACGAATGGTACATTCTCAGTTCTCTTGGCATTAATGGAACATTCCAAAGACTCCTTAAGAGAGCCAGGGGCAGAGTGGTCTTAGTGCCCTGATGCCTTAGGAAGTCACTTGGACAGGTTTGCACATGCTTTCCCGTGGCCATTCAGCATTCATAGTCAGTATATTCAAAAATCGAGCCTACATTTCCCATCCTGGGAGCATACACTTGTGCAGGGGTTTGAGTAGACGTGTCTGCCATTCACTAAGCTTCCACCACGTTCCTGGCACTGTGCTAAATGCACTGCATACCTTTTTTCAGTCCTTTCCATCTCTGTGAGTAGGTGAGTGGTACGTATCATTGGCCCCATTTTACAGATAAAGCTATTTAGGTTCAGAGAGGTTATGTAGCTAGCTGGTAAGAAGGAGAATCAGCTTAGCCACCCAGCTCTGTTTGACTCCAAAGATTTCATGTCTGTACACAAGCATGATAACTGCACTGGAGATGCATTCAGGTGAACAGTTATATAAAAAAAATTAAGCTTAATGCAAATCTGGGGCCAGGACCTGTAGTCTGAAGTACAATCTTTCATCTGAAATAAAATCTTTATTAAAATCTTTATTGGAGCGCTACCTTTCGGTTAGAGATGATGTACTTGAAATTTTCAAGGATGAGCAAATTGCAGTCTTGAATTTCCAAGGACTCACCTAATGTTTTCACAGAATAGCAGTTTTCCAAGTGGCACTGTGATTTAAACTGACAGTGTAGTTCCCTTTGCACTAGAATTACAGTAGGCCTTACATTTTATCCAATGAAGAATTCAGTAAAAGCTATTTCCTGTTTACAGATGTCAGTCTAAACGAGAGCTTTAATTAATGCACAAGTGCTCTGCACAAACTCCATGGTTCAGCTTCTGCCGACCTCTACACTGTTCCCCAACAGAAATCATGCCTCCCTTCCTTCTTAGCTAGTCCTTCCACTTAAGAAGTCTGCCTTCTCTCTCTGCTCAGTCCTTCTGAACCCTCAGCTTGACTCATCCTTCTGAACCCTCAGCTCAGGTCTTGATGCTTCTGCGATACTTTCTCAGACAGTTCTGCTCAGAGTTATCTTACCACCCCCTCCATGCCTCTAGCTCAGTGATATCCCATAGAAACAGAACGCAAGCCACAGATGTTAAGTCACATATGTAATTTAAAATTTTCTGATAGCCACACACACAAAAAAAAAAACAGTCAAAAGAAACAGGAATGTTCATTTTAATAATTTATTTCTTTTAATCCCATACAGCCAAAGTGTTACCACCTTAATATATAATTGATATAAAAGCCTTTATTAAGATATTTTGCATTCTTTTGTTTACATGAAGTCTTCAAAATGTGGCCTGCATTTTACGTTTACAGCACACAAACTTGGCCTAACCACAAAGTGCTTGGGAGCTATGTGCACCTCGTGGCCACCGTACTGGAGAACACAGCTTGAGCCCTGCCTTCTGGGACATTCCCATGGCATTTATCTTATATTCTGCTAGGCATGCATTCTCTGTGTGGTGCAGTGATGAAACAAGGACCCTGTTAGAACTTCTGTGATTTCCCAATTGTGTGATCTTGGGCAATATTCAACCTCTGTCAGCTTCAGTCTCTCCATCACGAAAATGGAAATATTTTTACTGTAGCCTCCATCACACTGGGCTGTTGGGCGGAAGAAATAAGATCATGTATGTTTAGTGTTGATCACAGGGCCTGGTGCATAGTAACGTATTTAATAAATCTTAGGCAATAGTGGTAGGAATGGTGGCAGTCGAATCTTCTTGATGTGCTTCTTTATCCTTATATTTCCTGTTCAATTTCTGTCTCCCCAGGAGCCCTTGTCAAAATTTGCAAGGTTGAAAGAATTTATTTCGGCAAGCACTATGCTATATTACGGTTATCTTAGCTTTGAATTCTTGTCACTGATACATGAACGTGTTCTTCTCTCACTCCTACTTTAGACTATGAACTTCTCCAGGGCAGAAACTTTGTTTTGTTTTTCTCTTTATTAGAGAACCTAGAGCAATGTCTACCAAAGAATAAAATGATGCATATTGATTAAATGAATGAAAATTACCTTCAGCTGTTTTTAATTTTTTCCTGTGTGGATATCTGGCCTCTACAATAGGAAGTGGATGCATTTTGGAGTTATCTGGTGAATTAATGAAAAATTAAATCATCAGGATGTATTTAAAATGAGGTGTCAAGAATGGTTTCTGACTTATGGTTGTATTACTGGAGGCATCTTTCATTGAGATACAGATTATAGGAGACAGAACACAGTTGGGGGGAATGCTGGTTAAGTTTTAGACGTGTTGGATTCAGGTGTCAGTTGGAAATCAAAGAATCTATATCCAGCAGGCAGTTGGACATTCAGGTTTGGAGCTCAGAAGAAGACCTTGGAGTGGAGAATGGCTTTGAGAGCAATCCTTCAAATGCCGTCCTTGAAATCATGGGCAAGGACAAGATTGTAAGTTTCTGCCTTTGACCATCTTCTCTTCTTCCTACGAGAACACTGCTGTACACAAGAGTTGACCAGAGGAAGAAAATGATGTAAAGACTGGGAAGGAGATACTAGATTTTTGGGAGGAGACCCAGGAATGAGTGGGATCAGAGCAGCCAAGGAAGGAAGTCCTTAAGACTTCATAAAGCATGGATTGGTCAAGCCATAGTTGAAGTTTTATTCCATTTTTAAATTTCTGATTTCTGATTTCTTAGTCTTAGTTCCTTATTCTTGGATGACTTTCAGTTTCTCATTGCTTTTTAATTTTTGATGCTGAGCACTCCTCCCTGGTGTGAGTCATGGTAGTTCCTTTGCTTGATGAAGAGCCTAAAGAACTGACAAGGACCCCAAGAGGTGGAACGCTGACTTTTTGATCCAGGTGACTTCCAGTAGCTGCCCATTGAGGTACTAGAATGAATTTTCATTAATTATAAGAAATCCATTTCCTCTTCTGTCTGTTTGGGGAAAAAAAAGGTGAGGACATTGATGAAAAACATTTATTTGGTGCTTGCAGCATTCAAATCACTGTGTTAGGAGCTTCTTATGCACGTTACCCTATTTGATTATTACCAGTCACCCTGTGAAAGCGATATTATCCCCATTTTTCAGATGAGGAAGTTGTAACTTAGATGGAGTCACTTACCCAACTAGTAAAAAGTAGAGGCCATACTTGAACTTGGATCTCTGTGACTCAGAAACCCAGGGTCTGTTTAGTACTTTCGCCTAATGACTGGATGATGTTATTTTTACTTTACTATTTCCCATAGAAAAATAAATTTTTAGGACTGATGACTTTTGGTAGAGTAGTCAGCCTTTATATAAATGCAAATTTAACTCCTCTGTTGGGATTTGCAGGAGCTCTAAATTAACATGAGATCCAAGTGAATATATCCGGTTCATTAAAAGACATGATGCACTGTTCTTCCTCAAAAGGCATGATTTTCTCAGGAGTACTTCAGGTCTGAGTTTACTTCCTTCAAGCTTCTCCTTCCCAACAGACTGCAATTTTACACGTTCCCTGGGAATGATGATTCAGATTTCCAAGATTTCATCTACGTAAGTGTCAAGCTTATAATGCTGCAGTATCTGTACTCATGTTTGCCTGAGAGTCTAGGGGAGGCGACAGGAAGTGAAGATGTATAGCAGAACTTTTACACTATAGTCTAGTTGAC
The DNA here is from genome assembly GCF_036321535.1 of Camelus dromedarius. Taxonomy (NCBI): domain Eukaryota; kingdom Metazoa; phylum Chordata; class Mammalia; order Artiodactyla; family Camelidae; genus Camelus; species Camelus dromedarius. The sequence goes on along the minus strand of NC_087443.1, from coordinate 66,923,676 downwards.
AAATAAGTGTCTTTGAGTGCCATGACCAGGGCTAGGATATGATCAGAGTGCCCGGGTACTGGCGGATTATCCATTGGAACAATTTTGCCATTAGCCATAGTCTTCTGTTGCATCTGAATCAGAAGATGAGCCACGTAGACTCAGAAACCAGGCTTGTGTCAGGTTCTGCCTCCCACACCTCGTATAGTACTTCTTGACTGGCTGTATGTTCAGGTTGCTTGGGGAATGTTAAAAAAAAAAACAAACAAAACCCAGAGTCCAGGCCACTCCCCAGAGTAATTAAAAACAAAATTTCTTGGGGAGGGGACCCACCATTAGGGTTTTTTTAGTGTGCCCCAGATGATTTTAATGTGCAACCAATGGTTGAGACACACTGTCTTTGAAGTTTGAGGTCTAGAAAAATGGTTTTCAACTTCAGCTGCACATCAGAATAATCTAGGAAGTTATTAAAATACACACTTCCATGGCCTGCTTAGGATTTAATTGATCTGTGGTGGGGTTTAAGTATCAATAGTTTTAAGAAAATTTCTAGGTAATTCTAATATTCAGAAGGGATGAGAACCACTGATCTAGAATGAGCTTTGAGTAGTGGTCCCACATCATTTCTCTTACCAAAGGTATCCCTGAGGATCTTTTAATACTGGCAGTAGTACCTCACCCCAGAGATTCTGATTCAACAGGACTTGGGTAGAGCCTATGATTTTGTGGTGCCAACGAGCTCACAGGTGCTGCTGCTCCTCCCCAGACCATTCTGTAAGCATCACTGCTGAGCGTCTACCTTATACTGCGTGTCAGCCAGTGAACTTCCTAGTAGGTTAGCAGAGCTGGCAGATGGGAACCCACTTTCTCCTCTTCAGATGCCTAGCAGGTACGTCACAGTCATCAAGTACACGGACTTGGGATTCACACGTTCTTGGGTTTGTTCTCCATCTCTGCTTCAGTGTTTTCGTGCTATGGGATATAGGCCAGGACAAGAGAGGTTATTTATCTCTCCTCAGCTGTAAGATGGAGATGATAATAGTACCGACTTCACAGAGTTACCGTAAGGATTAATAAAAACGGTGCATACAAGGTTGCTAGCCCAGCGCTTGACGCATCCCAGGCATTCAGTAAACAGTAACCACTATGATTGTGCATCCATGACATCCATGGGATGTCGGATTTTTCAGTAGGTTTTAGCTTCAAGACCCTTCTTCTAACTTAAGGCGAAGATCCATGTATCTATACTGGATAAAGTTGGGTCCATTTTCAAAGCAGAGATTTGTGTACAGCATCTGGAATCCTTCGGCTTCTCTCCTAGCCTTCCACACCCTTAGCTACCACAGCAGATAGGACATCTTCTTTGACTATCCTAATTCTAGACCAACCTATTTATTTATAGAAAAATCCCTTAGTGACTTACCCAAGGTCATGCCCAGAGTCCAAGGTAGAGCCAGACCCCAGGGCCTGTTTTAGTAAGTTCTCACTAGTCATCAAATAACAGAGGACTTAGAACTTAAGAGCCATGGACTACTAGATCTATGTTCTTTTTAACAAAGAGGGATTTTTAATTAACTGAATATTAATTTTATATGAATGCATGCTTATAGTAAGAAAAGTAAACACAAAAGGAAAATGGAAACCCCTTTCTCCATTTTTTATGACTCCCATCCCTACTTCAAAAGGCAACCATTGTACATAGTTTCTTAGATATTTTTCAGAAATTTTCTGTGTTTATATAAGATAGAATATAAAATATTTATAAATATGTACTCTTTTATACAAATGGAGACAAACTCTACATACTATTCTGTTTCTAGCTGTTTTGCACTTAATAATTTATCTTGCAAATCATTCCACATAGTACATAGAGATCTACTTTATTTTGTGGCTATTTCCAGATTTTAATGGCTATGGAATATTCATTTTTAAAAATGATGGTGATGGACATCGATGGCTTATTGTTTTGGCTGTGACAGTGCTTACATACTGGAGTGATATTTCTGGATTCCTAGAAGTAGAATTTGTGTGTGTGTGCGTTGGGGGGTGGTTACATCTGCATGCCCAGCAGTCCTTCAGCTTTGCCTCATTGCGCTGCGCTTTTCTTCCGTGAGCTTGTGAGTTAATCATCCTCGGAAAAAAAATAAAGGAACTTCCAGAGCTGAAGTACCAGACTTGTTCCACCGGCTTTAGCCTCTTCATCTTGGTCTAGCTTGTAAAGGTGGAAGGTTTCAGCACCAGCTGTGGGCATTTTGTTTTGAAGAAGAGATGGAGCAAATGTTCTACCCTAATTCCCACTAGAGAACTAAACAAATATTTACAGGCTCAAATGGCCCATGTCTCAGTCACCTCCCCCTGGCCCCCATCACTCAGGCTCACTTGTCTGACCAGTAAGTCCAGTGTCTCCTAAAAAGCACAGAATGACCTTATTTCCCATAAATAATTCTCTCTACCCACTCTGGGGCTTGTCCTGGAAATGAAAGTCTCTGAAACACTCGCCCTGATCTATGAATTTTCTAGTGGACAAAGTTGTTCAGTGATTTTTCAAATAATGCAACTAGAAGAGGAGGGCTGGCTTAAAGCCATGATTAATGCCACTGTGTTCCCGGCTGAAACCCTTCCTCTGCTCATCACTATAAGTAATTACCTGCCTGGTCCTGGACAAGTCCTTCTTTTGGGCTCAGGTCAGGTATTGATCATTTATTTAAGAACTGCGTACTCCAGGGAAGGTTAAAAAAAAAAAACAACTTCTCTAAATTAATTTTTTGAGCCCACTGTGGTCATGAATAAACATCTTTCATTTCAGACAATTTACATCAGCAACTGCTTAGCACTGGGGATTTGTTTACCACTTCTGACCCACTCCTCTGCAAATTGGTTTTCCAACCACTCTGCGAGTGGCAGTTGTAAATTGACATATTAAATTTTCAAAATTGTATTTGACTCATTGTCTGCTGTTTGCAGTGTAGCTTAGTGCAGTGACAGATGCATGCTGGTGTTCCTGGTATGAAACTGGAAGGCTCTCAAATGCTTTGCTTGTGGGAGCACATGCTTATTGCACAGGTTGGGACTCTGGATAATATAATTTTCTTTTTTTTCTTTTTTTAACATTTTTTATTGATTTATAATCATTTTACAATGTTGTGTCAAATTCCTGTATAATATAATTTTCTTAACTGGAGGCTGTAGGCATGTGGTGAGCAATCATAGTATGAAAAATAAGCAAAAAAAAAAATTATCCAAGCAGGCTATTTTATTTTTATTTTATTTTATTGAAGTACCATCAGTTACAATGTGTCCATTTCTGGTGTACAGCACAAGGTCCCAGTCATGCATATACATACATTTATTTGTTTTCATTAAGGGTTATTGTAACATATCAAACATAGTTCCCTGTGCTATATAGAAGAAACTTTTAAAAAATCTATTTTTATATACAGTGGCTAACATTTGCAAATCTCAAACTCCCAAATTTATCCCTTCCCACCCTCCTTTCCCTGGTAACCATAAGATTGTTTACTATGTCTAAGCAGGCCATTTTAGAACTGGCTTATGTTTATTTTTCCTGGGTCTCCCTCAGTGTGAATCTTTATGAGCACTGACTATAGTGTGGTTTAAAACCGTTTCTAATAACTTTAAAATATTTCTAATCATGCAGCCAGAGAGTGGAAGGCTGCCATGATAGACTCCTTCCTTCTTTATAGTGTACGAACCTGTACATGTATGTGTGTGAACACATCTACCTGCTTTGTGTCAGGCAATCATAGTGTTAGCATATTCCTATCCATCTGCAAGTATTTCCTTATTAGTTGCTAGTGCTAAAAACTCCCTTAGGTTTTAAAACAATCTTTTTCGACAATGGATTTGCTGCTACTTAGAAACATTTAATAGGCAGGCCAGAAGTTTCTCGCTGTGTGCATAGCACTCAGGTTGGTTCAGGCGGGCTGGACCACTGAACCTGAATGCAGCTCTCGAGTACAGTGAAAGTCAAGTTTAACCATGAGGACCTAAGGCTAAGATACAGCATCATGGTCCAAAAGTTATGCTTTTGAAATTGCGTGGCTCACCTTAGACTCTACATCCTAGTGGTTGCTCAGGGTTGTTCTTCAACAATTACGTTGTATCTCCAGTGTTTGAGGAGACAGTTTTCTGCAGTTCTTTTCCTTTAAACTGTGAATTCTCCAAAGTTATAGGCAAAATTCTGTTAAGAGCCTCTTCTAGAAAAAACAAGATTGAAAAAATGCAATTCTAGAGTTTCTAAGAGCACGGTCAAGAGGCAGGGCTTGGCAGCTGAAGGGAAGGCTGAGTTAGGATGCAGGCAGGCACAGTAGAAGACCAGCAGCATGGCTGTCACTGGCTCTTGTTGGCCTCTTGGCTGCCTAGTGAGTTCAAATTTGCCAGTCTTTAAACCTCAGGGATGTGGTCAAGACCCAACTCCTATGTGGGCTGGGAAAGGTGCTTTGTGGGCACAGTGGGAAATGATCAGAGCAGTATTTTATTAAAAGGACCACATGATATGGACATGATGGACATTTAACCTTCTATAGTTTTGAAGAAGCAGATTTAGTGCAGAGTAGGCAGAAAATTCCTAGAGTAAAGTTGAGTTTTTCTCTGACCTCAGAATAATGGATGAAGCAGAAAAAGCATGTCTTCCTAGCAAACTCTGAGGTCTATTTTTTTAATGGATATACAGTAACCACTTTCATGAGGAACTATATGTAAAAAGCAGGACTAGAATATTGTATCACTATTTTTTTTTTTTAAAGCTCCCAGATCTAAGGAAGGCATGCAGACTGTGACAAAGAATCCAAATGTGTTACAAATGTATGAAACAATTTTACTGAAGGAGGTAAGGGGGGAAAAGATGCTGACCTAAGTAACTTTGGAAATGAGAGAGACTAACAGCAAAAGGAATTGCACACAAGAACTTTATTCTAGTGGGTAAAGTTACTTCCCATGAAGTACGGGTTATAAATTCTGATACTGCTCTGTATGTATATATGAACAACTAAGTAAGTGGGTGGTGGGTGGTGGGAACCATAGTTCTCACTGTTGGAGGGATAATTTACAGATGAGCAAGGGAGGAGATGAGAATGATCCAGTGATAGTGGCTTAGAGTTGGAAACAGTCTGTAATAACTCATGTTTAGTTTCATATAGATACAGATGGCTGCACATAGAAATATTCTTTGGTGTGTGGATAAACACAGTTTAGTATATGCTTATATATCTGTTTGCTCCATCATCTGAGAGGGCTTAAAAGAAATGATACCCCAGTAGCAATGAGCATACCTAGCACTCAGACCTTGGTTTCTAAAAACCATTCTCAAAAAAAAAAAAAAAAAAAAAAAAAAAAAGAACCAGGGTTTCTTAGAGAAATGTGTTACTAGGACTGGGGCAAGAAATACGCAAGATGATCCTGAAACATCTTGTGGTGCCTTAGAAAGTAAGGAAGTGCTCAAAACAAACAAAACAATGGGGGCATGTCAAAGGAGCACAGGAGCTAACAGAAAGAGCCCTCAATGTGCAAAGAGGGGAAAGTTTGAGCAACAAAGAAAGAAAGTAGTATTGAACTATAAACTATAGTGTACCACAAATGTTAATGAGTTCCTATTGATTTAAATAAATGATTGGATATATGAATAAATGAATGGATAAACTAACGAACGGAGAAGAGATAAATCTCCTGTATAGAAAGCTTCCAAATAACTTATGCAGATACTCCACCGTAAGGAGGGAGCGTAGCTCCCCACTCCTCAAATGTGGGCTGTGCATGGTGATCTCCTTCCAAAGAGTACGCTATGGGAAAAGGGCTAAGGAAAGACTGACTTTTCAGTAGAGAAACCTGACACAGACTTCCTGACCAGGGTGGTCAAGGTCAACGTGTATACTGATGCTACGTTGATGGTGTTTGCATACCTTGATATGATGTGATGAAAATGGCACTTTATATCTGTGATCTTCCTCCCTAAACTCATTATTATGAGAAAAAAATTAAACAAATTCCAGTAGAGAATTGTCTTACAATATACCTGACCAGTGCTCCTCAAAACTATTGAAGTCATTAAAAACAAGGGGAGTATGAGAATCGGTCACAGCCAAGAGCCTAAACATGAACATTGAATGCAATGTGCTATCCTGGCTAGGATCCTGGAACAGGAAAAGGATGTGAGGTAAAAACTCAGGGAATTTGAATACAGTATGGACTTTAGTTAATAATAATGTATCGATATTGGTTCATTGATTGTAACAAATATACTACACTAATGTAAACTGTTCATAATAGGGGAAACTGGATACAAGAGGTATATGGGAACTCTCTGTACTAGTTTTTCCAAACTATATGCTCAGTCTAAAAGTGTTCTAAAAAAATCAGTCTATTAAAAGAAAACTCAAATCTTAATGTCTTGAAACAACAAGGTTTAATTTTTGTTTATGCTACATGTCCATCTCGGTCCAGTCAGAGGTTACTCCGTACGGCCTCATTTGGGGGCACTGGCTCTTTGCTTCACTCTAGACAGTAGTCAGTCAGCACAGAAGATGGGACAGTTAGGGAACGTCATGCACCAGCCCTTAAATGAATTCTGGAAGTTACTGTATCATTTCTCCTCAGATTTCACCGGGCAAAGCAAGTTGTATGACCACATCTAACTTCAAGGGGTTGGGAAGTGCAATTTCTCGTATGCCCAAAAGGAGAGCTAGGCATTTTGGTGACCAGCACTGATGACCAGAAAACTATTTCATTACTTTTTTTCAATGCTATTCTGCAATTTCTACTTCTTAAAAACAAAGCATCCCCCCAGCTCCCAACTCAGCACCCACTCCTCCATTTGTGGGAAACACTGAAAGGCTGAAAGTATAGTTCCTGCCCTAGAGGAATCTACACTTCAGTTGGGAAAAATGAGATAATTATTTAGGGACTCAGGAGGCAGCCCAGTGACTCAGAAGACATCCACTCAAAAACCGCATCAAATGAGGAGTGTGACTACATGTACTCTGAATTCTCCAAGGGGAGGACTCCCTTTAGGTTGGAAAGGGGTGCATGCTTGACAGGCAGGCTTCACAGAAGAGGCAGACTGAGCATTGCACTGGGAGAAGGAAATGAGAAGTTACAGGGGAGTGATAGTGAAATTGTGGTGTGCCAGGTGGAGAAAGATGGCAAAACTGCTCCACTCAAATATCAGACCCTTGAGGAGGTTGGACTAAATACACTTTATCTGCTTTTAGCACCAGGCCTGGCACAGAGGGAGGGTTCTCACACAAGTTCATTGGCTTGAATGACATTTGGAGATGATGAATATGCAAGGTGGTGATGATGTGTATGGACTGGTTGGAACCAGACTGCAGAGAACGAGGAATGCTGGACCAGAAAGGCAAGCTCATGCCAATTAGTAAAGAGGATGCTGTTTTTCTACTTAAAAGGGAGGAAACCAACATGCATTGAATTTCCTCTTTATAAGGCACTCTGCTAAATTCTTGTTTCTTTCGATGTATAGAGGGGTGCTCTGCCCCCACCCTATTTCCCTAGATGCTAATTGCTTTACTCTTTTTAATGGGATGTGGAGTTTATTGAAGTTAACAAAAGGGGACATTAGGAAAAAAAGAAAAGAAAAGAAAAAGACAAAGAAAGAGGAGAAGGAGAAGAAATGGAAAGAGTAGGCAGAATAATGATCCACCAAAAACATCCATGTCATAATCCATGAAACCTGGGAATATATAAGGTTACACCACAAAGGGGAATTAAAGTTGCTAATCAGCTTTAGCTGACTTTAAAATTGGGAGATTATCCTGGATTAGCTGGGTGGGACCAGTGTAACTGTATGTATCCTTGAAAGTAGGAGAAGGAAGCAGAAGTGGAAAGTCAGAGGGAGATGTGACTGAGAAGAAGGGTCAGATAGATGCACCATTGTTGATTCTGAAGATGGAGTAAGGAAGCCACGGGCTGTGGAATGTGGGTGGCCTCTAGAAGCTGAGAAAGGCAAGGGGCAGGTTGTGCCCCAGAGCCTCCAGAAAGAAACACAGCCCTGTCAGTACCTTGAATTTAACGCAGTGAGACCCATATCAGACTTCTAACCTATCAAATAGTAAGATAATACATTTGTGTTCTTTTGAGCCATGAAATATATTATAATCTGTTATAGCAGCAATTGGAAAATGATAGAGGCTTGAGCTTAATAACACACTGGAAATGTGTTAAGAGGAGACTCATCTCAACTGCAAAATGGCTGAATGCTTTGGAGTTGTTTTAAGGGGTACCCCAGCCCCTGATCCTCCCCCTCACCTCCACTACTTAAGTGGTGAATTTAAGATTGAAGAGGAGGGAGCAAAGGAATTAAAGGGATATAGGAGCCATGAGGTGAAGGGGGGCAGTTAAGACAGTCAGGGTCTAAGAGGTGTTCCACCCGAACATGTGGCCCTTGGGCATAAGGATTGTTTTGAGCTGAAGACAGTTCCCTTCGTGCCTTCCTCCTTTCTGTTTAAAAGCAGGATGTGAATTTCCGTTTGTAAAGGGGTCTCCCTCCACTTCTACCGGGAAGAGAAGTCCCCTGGAGACAACTCTCAGCAGTGAGAGGACTCTTATCTGCCTGGCATGCCTTCTTAAACAATCTTTTTTTTTTTTTAATTGAATTTAATTGTATTTCTTTTTACATCTCATTTTGAGTATATGTGACGCCAGGAAATACTAGCCAGTCATCTCACTGTTACTCTGACAACAGATTTGCTTTCTTACAACTTTAAAGGTCTTTTAGTTTGAAATTTGCACCTCTTGGGGAGTGACAGAAATGTTAGCTAACGTGATTGTGGTGGTGGTTTCATGGGTGTATACATCTATCAAAATTCATCAAACTGCACATCTGAAATGTGTGTGGTTTACTGTACAGAAATTATACCACAGTAAAGTTGTTTAAAAAATTAACAAAGGAAGGAAGGAAGAGAGAGACAGAGAGAGAGAGAGAAAGGAAGGAAGGAAGAAAAGAGAGAGAGGGAGGAAGGAAGGAAGGAAGAAAGAAAGAACGAAAGAAAGAAAGAAAAGAAAGAAAGAGAAAGAAAGAAGTGCCCAAGCTTCAGTTAAACAACCCTTCTTTACCTTACATTTCCTACTCATCCTCCAGGTCAACCTGAACCCCTTTCTCCTGTGTCTACCCTCTTCTCCTCACCTTACCACCCCTTCAAAATGGTACATGAGCCCCAGACTCTAACCACCTCTTTGAGTTACATTTCTCTGTGAACTCCCATGCCTACACAAGTAATTAAAGTGGTTGGTTCCCACCCCACCTCCTATTAATCTGTCTTTCATCAGTTTGATTTCTCAGGTCCCAGCCACTGAACCTAGGAGGGCAGAGGAAGGTTTTCCTTCCTCTCATGCATTGCTCTTTAGTAACTGTGTGGGAGTAGCCATGTTTAATGGCTTCAGAAATTGAGATTGAAGGCCCGGGCCTCGTAAGGAGCTAGTGATGGGTTGAAAGAAGAGGAACCCCTTCTGAGTTCCTACTTTTCTTTAGGCTCCAAAAAACTTGGAAAGTAGAGCTCTAACCTCAGGTAAAAGACTATTCTGGGCGTTCTTCTGGACTGCACAGCCTGCATGAGCAGCTCACAGTGAGGGTATTTGACTTGGGTTTCATGTGTGTCTTCTCATACAATTTTACAGCAACTTTGTGAGGTCGGCGTTGCTATTCACATGTTGTAGGCGAGCAGGGGCTCAGAGAAGTGGAATTACTTGTCCGCATTCACATACTGTAGGGTGGAGAGCTTCAGATTCAAATCTAGGTCTCTCTGATCCCCAAAGTCATGTCTCTTTTCACCCAATCTCTCACATGCTAAGTGGGGAATTAGATGATGGCAAGTGATTGGAGTGAGGCTGGAGGACCAGAGGAGAATCTGCTGCAGTGAAGCAGGCACAGGTGCTGAGAACCTGCACTGAAGTGGTGGGTGTTGAGGTGGACTGGAAGGGAAAGAAGAGCAAGGCTTACAAAGAAACACTGATGCTACCTGGGGACTGACTGACTGGCGATGGAGAAAGAAGAGAACAGGGATCGATAGCTAAGCTGTGAAGATATTTCAACTCTTCCATGGTACACTGTATTGTCTACTGGGGCCTCCAGAGATGTGATAGATCCTTTTAGGGGACAAGTGGTTCAAAAGCTGGTTGGTCCGAAAGCCGGTGGGTACCAAGACATCTGTCTGTAAGGAAGAGGCAGCACAGAACAGTTATGTCTGTGACCACGGGTTAAGCAAATGCTGTACTCACTCCAGCCCCACTGCTCTGATGTCTGTTGTACAGATGAGTATTAAGTGAAACGAGTAGTCTTCACTATAAGTTTACAGGAGGCATCTCTTAAAGTTTTAGTGCTTCTGAAGAACCAGAACTGGAGAATATCTACTTCTCCTTTTTCTTCTTAGAGAACAAGTTTAGGCCAAAATTTCCAATCCTTCTCAAATAAACCAGGGAAAGAAAATAATTTCGTTTCAAAATGCACTTCTGTATCAAAGGCTACCATTTATCCCTTCTCTTTCCAGCTGAAGTGATTAATACTCAAGCTGGTGCTATGGAAAAGATTAAGCTTTACTGTGTATTCTCCAGCCATTTATGCTAATTGCAGCCTCTCATTTGTATTGAAAGATTTAGAAAAGTATCAGGAGACACTTTATACTGAATTAAAGACTATTGGGCTGGGTGTTTCAAGGCTCTTGCTCGGAAAAGAACAATTATTAAAATGTATTATTCAATGAAACGTGGAAACCTATATCTATCTCCAAAAGTAAGTAAAAGTGCAACCAGTTAGAACAGGTCCATTAAATCTGACAGTTGTAGCCTATTGTGCTTTATGTGAAGTTGCCCAGGAGAACAGGAAGTAGACAAAGACTAGTGATGGGGTTTAGGACACACTACCCCCAAATATGGCACCTTGCGTACTGAATCTTTTAAGCTGAGAGAGTTTGAGAAAACTCCAGAAGCAGGAAGGTCCCTCCTCCCTCCTCCTCCCACCCTCCCCATTCTCCCCTGGAACAGGTTATAAATCCTCCTGTGAGAGGTGCCCTCCCTATATCTGGAGGAAAGGGAGATCCTTATCTCCGAAGACAGAGGGACTCCAAGGAGAATCCTAACAAGGATGTCTTGTTAATTTCCCCCAGTTTGCTACAATTACCTCATACTCCTTAACCTATCAGATTCCTCCATGATTGTCTACTTTTTATTAAACCGAGCATAAATATACAGAGGTCTTTTTCTCGGATTAGGAAGGCTCCCTTGTCACATAAAACTTATGTTAAATAAACTTGTATGCTTTTCTCCTGTTAACCTTTTGTAGTTGATTTTCAGACCCAGCCAGGGACCCTAAGAGGGTAGAAGAAAACGTTCTGCCCCTTGTACTAACAGGAGGCAGTGGGAAAATCCTGAGCTGTCTTCTCATTCTCTAGTAGTTGAAAACCCACCTGGTCAGGCGAGTAGCCTTCTGGAATTCTAATAGTTTCTAAGCTAGTCAATGACCTTTGAGAGAAGTCCACCGTCCACTCAGTTAGAAAGCCACCTGCAGACACTTGCCTCAATGAAACAGTGACATGGCAAATAAAAGAACCAGAAAAAGAGGCCAGGATGAAAGATTCCCAACTGAGAGCAGACTTCCTGGGCTTAGCTTTCCCCTCTCCCAGGAAACATGAACCAATGAAGTCCACTCTCAAATACCCAGCGCTGCCCCTGGCTTAGGCCTCCATCGGCACTGTCTGCTCGTCACTCTGTTTGATGGATTTTAAACTGCCCTGAGCTACCTGTTTCAGGCAAACTTGTTGAGGCAACGCATCCGGCAAGTCCAGAGCCACCTGGCATGGAGCCTCAGTCCCCTGGTCCTGAGTACATTAGGTGTGTGCTGGCTGCTGCTTTCTGCTTCCTGGCTTGGCCAGAACACACGTTACATAAGGATGGAAAATAGCTAGGAGGAAGGAAGATAGATCGCATTATTTTCAAAATCTCTAACCAAGAGATGTGTTTGCTGTCTAAATAAAGCAGCCTGCTGGGGATGCACCTAGGAATTTGGCATTTAGGATGTGTAGTATAGAAGCCAAGAGCTACCTCCCCAGGAGTCTGTTAAATCTGAGGAATGGATTTTCCCCAGGCCAAGGTATCTGGCACATTGTCAGTCCTTGATAAGTAGCGAATGAGATCTGGATCTGATCATCATCTTTGATGAAGAGTCTCAGTATTGGCCAGGGATGGGGTTGCTTCAACTTCCAGCAGATACATCTGAAAAGTCCTCAAAATGAGAAGTTTTTATTGTCATTGTTCTACCATTTTCTCATAAAGCATTCCACTAGCGCAGTTTTGACTCTTGGTTTGATTTTGTTTGGTTTGTGAAACAGGTGACGAGCACCCGTGTGACCCAGGTGCTGTTCCAGGCACTGGAAGACTGAGACCAGGGTAACTCAGGCTCTGTCTTTGAGGATTTCCAAGGCTGTGACCCAATTACACTAATAAGTAGCATATTTCTTGAGATGTCACCTAAACCCAGTTTTTCTGTGCAAGGCACTATGAGAACTATATAGAAAGTAGTTCTCAGAGTTTACTGAGGTTACAAAATATACACATGTGAATAATAAGGGCCAGTTTACCTGTGATGTTCCTTGTGCAGTACCTGGGTGAAGGTCAATGGTGACGTCCACATTGGTAAATCCTATCTTTTTTTCATGTCCCATTGTACTTGAGCTTTTATCACCAACTGGCAGGGGTCATCATTTTTTCTTTTGTGTGGTGGTTTTAAAACCTGGCTCCAACATTTGTTCACAGTCCTTCCAGGGAGAGGTAGAATCTGTGTCCCTTCCCCTTTAATCTGTCTGGCCTTGTAATTGCCTTAGTCAGTGGAGTGCAGCATAAGTTAGAGTGTATGACTTTTGAGACTAGATAACAGTAGGTCACACAGCATTTCCTGCTTCTCTGGGGATACTTGCTCTGGGTGAAACTAGCTATAATTTATGAAATCCATGTTGGAGAGTTCCTGTAGGCAGTCTGGTCAACAGCCCCAGCTGATTCTCCAGCTGAAACCAGTGTCAATTGGCAGCCATGACCCATGAACCATCTAGATGTCCAGCCTAGTGACCATGGCCCTAGTTAACATCTGATTGTATCTGCATGAGAGACTCCAATTGAGAACTGCTAAGCTAAGTAAGCCCTTTGTAAATTTCTAGCCCACAAGATCATAGGAAAAATAATGGTTGTTTCCAGCTGCTGCATTTTGGGGCTATTTGTTTTGCAGCAATAGTAACTGAAATACCTTGGCTTACGTGAGAACACATTCTCCTGGGTTGCCATGAAGCCTCTACCCACTGTTAGCCTCTTATGTCAGCTCACTCAGGCCCATGGGCTGACAGCATAGAGATGGCCTCAGGATCCTGGGGCTTCCTTCCATGGGCTTCCAGTTCCAAAGATCCAGGTGCCCAGATGAATATCTCAAAAGCACATTATTGCCTTCTTTGGTTCCTTGACCACATCATGCATGCTGTTTCCTCTTCCAGAATGGCCACCACTACCCTTCATTAACTCATCATCCCTCAGATCTGAGATCAAGTCTTGAGAAATAGCTCATCCTTAGAAAAGCTTTCCCTGAGAGCAGGTTCCCTTGTTTTATAGGTGCATTTAACTGTTATTTAAAGTGCAGTAATCAGTGCTGTATTTCCTTTTAGAGCTAAGGTCTGGTTCCAGTACTATACGTAGTCCAAGACAGCAGAGATGGCATCTGAATTTTGCCCAGCCTTTTCCCCCCAATGCCTAGCACAGTGCCTAGCCCAGAGTAGTCACTCAATTATTATTCATTCATTCATTCATTCCTCTCCCAGCTCTAGTCCCATTTCATTCATTCAGTGATTCCCTCATTCAACAAATATTAATCATGAAAGTACCACTAATTAAACCCCATTATGTGCCAAGCCTGAACTAAACACCTTGTAAATGCCCATCTCCTTAATGCCTCTTTCTAACACTGTGAGGAAAGTGTTATTATCCTCATTTTACTGAGGGGAGGAGTGACTCACAAAGAAAGCAAATACATTTTCTAAGGCCAGGCAGTTAGGAAGTGGCAGATCAAGGATTTGAACCCAAGTCTGTCTGGATTCAAATTTCATGTTCTTGAGCACTGCTCTTACAAAGAGTGGTGGAGGCAAGATCTCCTGGTGGTGAAGGGTAAGACCAAAGCCAGTAGTCACCTCCTTTCCTCATCTGGTTGATGGAAAGCAGGATATGGATTGTAGCTACTGTCCCCTGTGATGAATTTAAGGGCAGGTGAGCTGGGGGTGGTGGGCAAGAGAGCCCTGTGCCCAACTCCCCTCTTCCAGCACCTAGCATCTCACAAAGCCTAAACCTTGTTTCCACCTGCCACATTGTCTTCTTAGTTAGGCAGGCCTTCAGATGTGAGAGGAAAGAGGGATCTGCTTTTAGGCTCTCGCCTGCCTCTGCTGGAATCCCTTCCATTAGGGATTAATGGAAGCAGGAAATCTGCTACATGGGGAGTAGCAGAGCCATCCTGTTGCCGAACATGCCTACTCATTATTTGGTGAACAGAAAGACTCCCACGTCTGATTTGTCAGTCTGACTAGCAGACCGGAGCTGCTACAGGACCCCTGACTGCCTGGTAACCCAGTGGAACGTAGAATACTTCATTATCCTTTAGTTTTCACACTTATTTTGAACCTAATTATTATCGTTGTTGCCTCCTACTGCTCCGTGTTGAACTGGCTGACAACTTATTATGGTTGCATCAGCCTTTTCTGTCGCCTGAAGATGTGTGTCAGCTGTAGTGTCCTAGAACTTAAGGGATTAGTAATGAGCAGGGGATGAGTGAGGCTAAGCAGAGAGAGATGGCCTCTGATTATGAAGTCTGATGTGTCAGAAAGGTTGCTTTCTAAGTGCGAACTCTGAAACGCTTTCCTGAGAGTGAGTGCTGATTCTAAGAAAAGGTTCCAGACAAATAGAACAGAGAGAGTGATCTCAGATGAATACAGTGGCATTTACTCTCATGTACACAAGTGCACAGCCTCACTGGCCTCTCACCCCCTTATTGAAAGGTTTATTACTTTACAGTGCCAGACCTATGTCCCTTTCAGAGTAGGCTTTCTTCCTACTCAAGCAGATCAAGACATATCTCTCATGTGAAAATTATATTATTTATATGCCAAACAGGTATACTTTTGAGAATGAAAGGGGGCACTAAAATAATCAGTAAGCATTAGTAGATGTATAAAACTGGGACTCTTCTGGGCAAACTGGGACAGTGGCACGTTGGATACGTTGATATCTGTTCCCAGTATGAATCAAGGAGAAAAATCTCTGCTGGGAAGCCCTAATTTTTAAGACTAATGGGAAGCTGTGTGGCATAAAAGGTGGGACTTGGACTGCTTTTTGACCACACAGATTAGCAGCCCTCAAAGTCAGCGCCACTGGGGATCTCAGGGTTCCCAGAGCGGTCAGATGAGAGGAAAAGATGGGTAATAGAGTCGGGTAAGAGCGTGGATAGGGCTGCAGGTGCCCTGGGCAAAAACATGAAACTGAATAGAAAGCTGGTTGAAAAATGTCACCCCATTGTAAACGATTCACTAAACAATGCAGAGTGGATTAGAGTTTTCCCAACCCTAGCCAACCTAGGACTCCAGCCGCTTCCCATCCCTTCCCACCCGGCTTGTTAGATCGCTGAACTGAAAATGCAGTTTATATCATCCAGCCCTCCAAGTTAAGATTTGGGTGGGAAATTCTGAAAGCAAATAGTGGTTCAGTGAATAGGACCAAAGAGAACACACCCAACTTGTTGAAGGGCGAACATCCAGCTTGGAGAAGCAATTTAAGATGGGAAAACAGAATGCTGTGGGGGTCCAGGGAGCCTCTGGCAGAAAGGAGAGTATTGTTCTCACATGGCCTAGAAAGGGGGCATTCATGAAACACATAGGAGATATACTGATCTTACACAAGCAGGTCCTTGTGTAGCTTTAAAATAAGTTCTCTGTAAAATATGCTCTCCAAAAAAAAAAAAAAAGATATTAATAACAACAATAGTTAACATTTATTGAGCACTTATTCTGTGCCAAGCACTATTCAAAACATTTTACATGAATTTTTTCATTTAGAGAAGATACAGGAGGAAATAAAAGGAAGCTAAATGAATTTACATAAAAATAAAATTGAAATTAAAATTGCAATAGCAGAATTTGAAACCATATTAGAATCCCCAAAGAGCTGATTTGATACCTGAGAGACATCTAATCCTTGGTACAGAAGAGAATTTCCTCTAAAATGAATATGAAAAAGGCAAAACTGTTAAACATTATGACATCAAAATACATAAAGCAAAGGCCAATGAAAACACAAGGAGAAAACGACAGAAAGGTGAAAATGCAGTAGGCAGCTTGCACAGTTGTTTGCATTTGACAAGCCAAGAGATAAAAGTAAATAGGTAATTAGATATACTAGTTAGCATCTGCAAATCTTAAACTCCCAATTTGAGATTTGCAGATACTAATATATATAAAATAGGTAAACAATAAGTTTATACTGTACAGGACAGGGAACCATATTCAATATCTTGTAGTAACCTATAGTGAAGAAGAATATGAGAATGAATGTACGTATGTTCCTATGTGACTGAAGTATGGTGCTGTACACCAGAAATTGACACAACATTGTAAACTGACTGTACTTCAATAAAAATATATTAAAATAGTAAAAAAATAAATAAATAAATTGGTAGAGATTTTGAAAAATAAAATTTTAAGGTTAATTTAATAAACATATATTAAACTTTATACTCTATAAAGAATATTCCTTTTTTATTTAAGTTCTAATAAAGCACATACATAAAATAGCATATATATTATGCCATAAAAAAGTTCCAAGTGATTCCAAAAAATCAGAAATCAAATAGATTATATGTCCTACTTTCAGGCAATAATTTACTATCCTAAATAAAATAATATTACAAATTAATAACAAGTACATATTTTATAAATATAATTATTTGGAAAACATAAACATTATAAATAAATCTTGGTCAAAGAGAAAAGCAAAAATAAATAATATAAAATTTACAAGTTAACAATAAGAATATTAAGTATGGGACTGTATAGACAAAGCTAAACTCAGAGGCAAATTCTTACACTTAAATGCTTTTATTCTTAAATAATACAAAATAAAAATAAATTACAAAAAATTAGATAATAAAAGCAATAAACAACAAGAGGTAGAAATTAATGTAGATAAAAGAAATTATTTTGTTTTTAAAAGTTAGATTTTTCAAACTGAAAGAAAGTGATATATTTCATACTGTGTGAACTGTTACAGAATATAGATAAAGAAATTTAACCAGTTCTTTTTATGGGCTTAATCTGATACTAAAACCTCAGATAGGATAGATCAATCTAAATAATGTACTAGTGTGTATTATATATGTTAAAATAACAGATGTATGTATATTAAAATTGTACTATTGTGATTTTATTACAGAAGCGTAAAAATAGTTTAATAGTAAGAATCTATTAATAAAAGTCATCCACATTAATAGGTCAAAAGAGAAATGATTTAATAAGACATATAATTCAATGTCCATTATGTATTAAGTGACAAGTTACATGTTCAGTAATTTGAGAATTTAAATCCAGCTTTCCTCTACAGTGACAGAATTATTCACCTAAAGCCTAAACTCACATTATATTATTGTTGGAAAGATAGAGATATTCCCATTGAAGTCACAAGTAAGATGGGATGTGCTCTATCACATCTGTGTAGAGAGTGATCTAGGGAGAAAATATTTGCAAAAGATACCTCTGATAAAGGATGTACCCAAAATATACAAAGAACTCTAACAGCTCAATAAAAACTGAACTATCCAATTTAAAGAAGGGCAAAAGATCTTAACAGACACTTCACCAAAGATGATATACAGATGTGAAGTATATGAAAAAGATGCTCACCACTACACATCATTAGGGAATTGCAAATTAAAACAACAATGAGATTTTACTACACACCTGCAAGAATGTCTAAAATCCAGAACACTGAGGATGGAGAGCAACAGGAACCCTCATTTGTTGCTGGTGGGAATGCAAAATGATATCAGAAGACAGTTAGACAGTTTCTTACGAAACTAAACATGCTATTACCATGCAATCCAACAATTATGATTCTTGACATTTACCCAAAGGAGCTGCAAACTTATGTCCACCCAAAACCTGCACACAGATATTTATAGCAGTTTTATTCATAATTGCCCAAACTTGGAATCAGCCAAGATATCCTTCAATAGCTGAATGGATAAATAATCTGTGGTACATCCGGACAATGGAATATTATTCAGTGCTAAAAAGAAATGAGCTGTCAAGCCACAAAAGGACGTAGAAGAAACTTATAAAGCATGTAACTAAGTGAAGGAAGCAAATCTAAAAATGTTACATGCTGCATGATTCCAGCCACATGACATTCTGGAAAAGGCAAAACTATAGAGACAGAAAAAAAAAATCAGTGAATGCCAGGGTTCAGAGGAAGGAGTGAAATAGGAGCACAGGGGACTCTCAGGGCAGGGGACTACTCTGTGCGCCCCTGTAATGGTGGTCACTGGCGTTATACATTTGTCGAAACCCATACACTATAAGCACAAAGAACGAATCCCAGTGTAAACTGTGGACTTGACAGTGATGTGTCAATGTTGGTTCACTCATTGTAATAAAAGTACCACTGATTCAGGATGTTGGCAGTGGAGGAGGCTTTGTGTGTGGCAGGTGGGACAGGGAAGTGGGGAAAGCAGGAGTATGTGGGAACTGGGTCCTTTCCATTAGATTTTGCTGTGAATCTAAAACTGCTTTTAAAAAATTAAGCCTATTAATTTAATAGCAGAAAACCAAAAGTGATCCTGGAAGTTCTACTAATGTGGTAAGAAGAATTGAAAACGTAACATGTTATAAAGGAGGGGATTCCAAATTACCCCTATTTGTAAATGGTGATGCTCTTCCCAAAAACCCAAGAGATGGCTTTCATGGGATCAACTCTAAGCCAGACCTTTCATCTCTTCTCTAAATTTTTCAAGACATATTTGCTCCCTACCTCCATATCCCTCTGTTCAATACGGCCTCCTCCCTCTGCCTCTCTCAAAACGCTAATAGAGTGGAATGATGTGGACACACCCACATTACACTCACGTGCACACTCACACACACTGCTCATGCTCATATAGCTGTCTCTTAGTGTTGCCTCCAATAATGATGGTGGTACCTTTGGTCACTCACTCATTCCCTCATTCAGTAAGTGTTTATTTAATACCTAATAGGGGCCAGGGTACTGAGGACAGGATAATGAGCATAGGCGAATCCACTCCTCCAGCTCCTGGAGGTTAATTCTGGAATTTAGTCCAGTCTAGCGGGAGAGGCAGTCAAACAATTGCACTAATGAATGAAGTCACTGCTCTTTTTGCATTCATTCCAGAAACATTTAGCAGGTGCTGTTTTCCTAAGAGCTGGTGGCACACAAAGGTGAGACACTCATGGACTCTGGCCTTGAAGATCGGGAGGCGCAGAAGAGCCGGGAGGCAGCGTCTTTAGAGGACCTCCCACAGACCAGGCCCTGTGCTGGGTGCGTCCCAGGGGTTAGGCCTTTGAATCTACCACAGACCTGGAGGATAGACGTTACTACCCCCATTTTAGAGATGAGGAGATCCTGACTTAGACTGAAGTAAATTAGCCAAACCAAAGTCACATGACCAGATTTGAATTCAAGCCTGACCAACTCAAAAGCATGCTTAATACACATAGCCATAATACAGAAGAGGACATAGCTATAACAGAGAATAGTCCCTACGTGCTGTGAATAATGTGGCTTGTCCTCAGAACCCAAAACTAAGTAGCAAGCACGATGCTGCTCCATCGCTCCCACCCCGTTCAGGACTACAGACTTAGGGAGGCCCCCCTGTGCCCAGCTGCATCCTTTGTGGTTCCTCTCTGTCTACACCCACCTATATCCTTCCATATACTGCTTGGACATGCACAGTTTCCACGGACTTTGCTCAGGCTTTAATGACCTGAAATAAAACCGATTGCGAATGAGAAATGCAAAACACAAATAGCACTTCACTGAAGAATAATGACGGAGCCCATTTGTCCCTATGTCAACAAGCTTAAAGGGAGGAGGCTGACTGTGGTGATTATCATGTGCATTCCCCTCAAAGAGTTCCATGAAACTCTTATCATTTGCAGAATTAAACTGTAGTTTGCATGTAAACAAGACCTTCATGGTTCCTGGAAGATCCCCACATTTTAAAATAACAATCTTGAAAGCTGAAACCAAACATCAGTGCCCGCAGATGCTGTGAATTGTAATCTACGTATCTCAAGACATTAGAAACCACCTATCTTAGAAGAAAATGCATCAATTAACAACTCTATTGAATATGCAAGGCTGTCGAATCACAGACACTGTGTAGGAGGTGGTGTGAACGGCTGCTTTTAGCACTTGGGTCACGTTTATGGGCCAAAAATTAGTTACGTAGAAATGTCTTGGTAGAAATGGCAATGAGGATTGTTCCTGGGAAGATGTGGGAAGCTGCGAGCTACTCAGAAAAAAACGTTGACTTAAAAATATATTCTTAGTGTTAGAATTTATATGCAGTGAAATGCACCAAATCAGAACTGTTTAGGTTACATGTGACCAAACCTGCCAAAACCTTGAGTCACAGTGACTTAATCACCACGAGTGTGTTCCTCGTGCAGCTGACAGTTCGAGGGCTTCAGATACAGCTGCATGCAGGCGCTCAGGCAAGGTCATCAGAACATCTCTTTCTGTTTCTTAGCTCTGCTTTCTTTCTTTGCTGGGCTCAGCCACCCTCTCTCCTTGTGCCCTAGCAATTCCAGGTCTGCCTTTTCCTGAGTGGAAGTCCACACAAAATGAGAACTGTTTTCTAACGGTTCCAGCCAAAGTCAGAGGATTGCAGCTCTCTGGCTTGGCTTGGGTCATACGCTTTTCTAAAAACTATTCACTGTGGCCAGGGGTTTGTGCAGTCAGTCCCATCCGCCACCCCCCCCCCCCCCATGCAGTGGGGAACAGGATAAGTGGAGAGCTAGTACCGGAAAAGGGAAGAAGGGATGCTGGACGAGGAAATCAACAAATGTCCACGAAAACTCGGAAGGAGGCTTTGATCTCTTCTGAAGTGAAATGGTGATGTGATGATATTAACATAATCACTATTGCTTATTAAACACCTACTATATTCTCAGCTCTCTGCTAACGATCCTTATCACAACACGTAAGATAGGTGTTAACTATGCCTGTTTTACTAACGATGACACTGAAACTCAAAAAGTTAAAATGAATTGGCCGAGACTGCATAGCTAGTAAGTGGGGAAGTTAGGATTTCAACTCGGATCTATCTTAGAGTCCTTGCTTGGTCTAACGTGCCTGTCCCTAAGTTGGCATTTCCTACTTCTGATCTGATAGGAAAAAAATGGTGCATGTCTGCATGTGTGTGTATCTGTCTATATTGAGAATTCAGAGACAGATGGCTAAGGAGGCAAAGTATAAGGGGAAAGAAGATGCTTTCAAGGTGGGCACCCCTGACCGGGTGGGTGTGCACCACCAGCAGCACGTTCTGTGTCTCTGGAAAAGCCCAGGCCCTTTCGTGGCTGGGAGACCCCATCTGGAGAGGCCCTGAGAGGTGGGCAGGCCGTTTTTCCACATCACATATTTCAGTGGCTTTGTTTTCCTTGTCAAGTTCCCAACAGCTGCGAAACTTATTAAGACCGAATCGTATTGCATATTCATTAGACGGCTTGTTAATCATCTGCCGAGCCCCTCTGGAGAGCAGGAGTCCTGGAGCTCAAATGAAGAGTGACAGACAGCATGTCCTCGCCCGCTCTTGAGCGATGTGTTATTGGCAATTATATAAAAGTTTTCAGGAAAGTGGGTTTAAAGCAGAGGGAGAGTTTGTTGTTTGTGGCTGCAGAACGCTTTTCTTTTTGATCATCTATTTGTTGTTTCCCTCTATTTTCACTATGTAGGTTAAGTAGGAACACTCTCCAGTTGGCAGAAGGGAAAACTGAGGCCCAGAGAGTGAGTGATGGAGAGCTTCAGTGTAGGGCACGTTAGAATTCAGGTCTCTTAACCCTCCTTCAGCATCCCTAATGGTAGGGATCTGTCGCTTGTGCTTTGCTGCCAAGAAGCTGCTCATTAAGACATGTGATTCTCTAAGATGCATGCCCTCTGCCTCTTTAGTTCGCCAACAAATTCCAAGTTCCTAGAACAGCACCTGGGCCATAGAAAAGATTCAAAATGAAATTTGTTGAATGAATGAGTGAATCCAAACTCCCCAGACCCCCAGCAGGCACCTTACCTATGGTACCCAATCAACAGAGCCAGTCTCAACCTACTGTGATTTTCAGTTGTGTCCTCTGTAAGCCCTCCTAAGGAGCCCCAGTGAATGCTACTGATGCGCACAAGCCCCGTCTAATTGCACCCCCTCGCTTAAGACGCTGCTTCAGTTTCCTTGCCAGATCTCAAAATGGTGCCTCAGAATTGCTCCTCCCATCCGACGTGCCCTCCCCTCACCTCTTGTCCTGAAGGATGGGCCCAGCCCCTGCCCTAGTTCTTCCAAAGCACAGGTAATGCCAGGCTGAGGAATTTAAAAGTAAGTTCTCTCTTCTGTAGAATGAGCACAGTAACAAGAGAGCCTGTTTCTAGTAATGATCAGATACCTGTGTGATTTATGAGACAATGTGTGTGAAATACAGGCCACCCCAGAGTAAGTACGTAAGAGTCACTATTGTCATTATCATCAAGAGGTGCTGGAACCATGTCTCTGGGTTCAAGTTTGAGGTCTGCTGTTCAATAACTGTGTGATCTTGGGCAAGTTGCTTAACTTCCCTCTGCCTCAGTTTCTCATCTGTGAAATAGGGATAATAATAGAATTTGCCTCACAGGGCTTCTGTGAGGCTTAAATAAATCAATGTCTTGTAAAGAAGCTAGAGCATTTCCTGACACATAGTGTCATAAATGTAGCAGTGGTGATACCCAGAAAAACCCAATGCCAGCTATGAGATACTGCAGCTCCTGCAGTCCAGTGCACTCAGAGGCCCCCATTTCTCTACCTCCTTTTATTTACCACCATCTAGGAATTCCTCGCCTTTACCCTACCCAGTCTCTGACAAATCCCAGGCCCTTCTTCAGACTTTGTCAGAGGAAGAACAGAAATGTTAGAGCCAAAATGGCTTGGTTGACAGTGAAGATGGCCAGTTATACTGTTGACTGAAATTCTCAACATCTCAGAAGCATATGCATTTGTCTGTGTATATGGATATATGCCTAGAGACATCCAGGCTTTGCTGACTGCCCATCCCTCTTATATGTCCACCCCCTTTCCTTGGCCTTGCGCCTCTCCTTCAGGGCGCAGCCCTGATCCAGCTCCTTCAGGAGTTCTCTTTCTGTCGGGGAGCATAATAAGGCTAGCGGTTAAGGGAGCAGTCTTCAGAGGCAGAGAGCCCCAGGTGGAAGTCTGGACTTTGTGATGTCCACCCAAGGCAAAGTTGCTTTCCTAGCTATTCCTCAATTGCCTCATCTGTAAAGTGGGTACAATAAAAGCTGCCTCATTGGCTGTGAGGTTTAAATAAATTATGTGAAAGCACATCTATGTGGAAGTAGGTAGCAATGTGGCAGCTGTGTATAAAGTGAACCGCCTGCAGTGAGCCCTCTGGTTCTTTAACTCACAGCACAATAAACAACAGATCATTCATTTTCACACTTTGCTACACGTTAAAATCACCAGGGTAGATTTTTAAGACTCTGAGGCCCACATAGCACACCTAACTGATTACATTAGAATCTCTGGGGGGTGAATATCAATGTTTAAAAAATTTACCAGGTACTGCCACATTTGGGACCAGGACTCTAGATTGCTTTCTAGTCTCTTTGCAAATGGCATGAACCATGGAGCTGGCCCAGCAGTGTGTTCCAATGCTGCTGTATCAAAGGCCATCTTGCCTATTAGGGGTGTTTTGCACGTGTCCTGTCAGCTCAGCCAAGAGAGCTGACCAGGGCTCCAGCCTCCTCGTTTTTCCCATCCTGGAGCCTAGAAAGATACATGGTTTGAATTTAGCAGATGCTTGTCCTTGATGAATTAATTGAAATAGAAAATAGGCTTCAGCTGGTAGAAAGGAGACCCGACAGGCCATTTCCAAGCTATTTAGAGCTAAGAACAAGGGCTCTGAAGCCAGGCTGCGTTGTTTTGGGCTGAGATATAAATGCTCACTAATTGTGTGACCTTGGATAAGTTAATTAACCTCTCTGTGCTTCAGTTCCCCCATCCATAAAAGGGAGCTGATAATAAGACCTACTTCTAGAGTTGCTGTGGGTATTAAATACAGTAGCACCTGTGAAGTACTTAACATGATAATACTTGGCACATCAATAAATGTTACCTTTTACTATTACTATTATCCTGAAGACTTGTTCTAATCTGCTTCTAGCTGTAGGCCAATGTAACAAGCTGGCGTGATCATAAAGATCTCTCTTTATTTCTCAGTTTCCTTGGATGGGGTCTAAAGCAGGAGAGTTGCTTTATTTGGCATTCCATGATACACCAGGGTATTTTTTATTTTTCTTTCTTTCTTTTTTTTTTTTTTCCAGTACTCAATGCCATGCCTGATACACCCTAGGACTCAATACATGTTTAAATGAAAGCATGAAGTTTAAATGAAAGCTGGACTGTCTATCTTACACACCACCGGTTTTCCCTATAAAAGTCAGAGAAGGGAATGTGTCTGTTTCAAAGGGAAATACAAATACAGACAAGACTCAAAAGATGGAGAAAAACAGACGCCCCTGGCACTTGGTCATTTAAATCATCACAGGATGCCACGTGAGATTCCTGACTCTGACTTCCCACACGTCTGCCTTACTGTTTCAGAACAACTTTTTCTGGCAGTTTATTTCCAGGACATCTCCCTATTGCAGCTCTTGCTGGGTCCCTATGTCATCCTCACTAATTCATTCAGTCATCAAAGTGACAATGCCTAATTATAAGCTACAGTGACTCAGGTCCAGAAAGGAAGAGGCAAGCTCTCCCCCTGCCTGAGGAGGGGGCCACAAGTCAGTGTGTGACTCAGATGCCCCCCTGTTTCTTGAATGCGTCGGCCTAGCTACCAGGTCTGTGGCCATGTCATAATACATTTGTCTTATAGACACTACAGGTTCTGCTTGGACTACGGGTCTGTTCACCTTTGGAAGGGAATGTAAACCTTTTCAGGGAGGGTACGTTTATCCAGTAGCTTGGGAAATCCAACCGCTGTGGCTTGAAAACTGGGTAAATGGTGGATGGCAGCAGAGCTGCATTACAGGAGACGGTGGATTGGGCTAGTTTTAGGAGAACAGGCATTGAAACTGGGCATGCTTGGGTTTGAATCCTCACAAAGTTCTGTGGCCTGGAGCAGTGCTGCACAGTGCGGTTCCCAGACCTCCATCAGTCTGCAAACTGTTACCAGTCAGGGGAGAGATGAGGAGCTTGTGCCAGAATGTAAATGAGCGACATCACTAAAAACACCGTTAGTTCTGCTGACTTTTAATTTTCCCCCAAAGGGAGACTTTTTCAATGAAGGAAGCAGGGTATTGGTTTACATTCTAGCGTTAAGTTTCTTATTCCCTGGCTGACTGACAGAGAAGAGCTCACAGAGCAGCATTTTGAGCAGCAGCAACCTGGGGCAAATTACTCAACCATCCTGAGGCTCAGTTACCTCATATGTAAAATAGGGATGACAGTTCCTACTGATGGGGCTGCTGTGCGAATGGAGTGAGATGCTGAGTATAATGCCTGGTGCATGTCAGGCGCCCGATAATGAGAGCTATTAGGAGACAAGATAAGGTAGTCCTAGTTATTATTAGTCCTAATTATTATTAGACAAGATAAGCTAGTCCTACCAGATGATGTTAGTACTGGTTATCTGAAACAATGAAAAGAAAAATGTGTGTTCAGGAAACAAAGGGTTCAGTGGTGAAGTAAATTTAGAAAGGTGATTGGACTCTGGGAGACGAAAGGAATTCATTCTAGAGGTATGCCCTGTTTCTGACCCTTTGAGACCAGAGCTATTTTATTTTTAGTTCTCCCAAACCATCAGACACTGTGTAATAAATGTATGGAAAGCCTGAAGGCAGGTTTTGCCTTGGAACCAACTGTCCTGGCGTCAGTATACTCAAGACTTGCCCTAGTACCTTGTTTTTCTCTTTCCATCCCCTGGCTTGTGTTGAGCATGAGTTATTGTCTCTACTGGGTTACCTCCACCTGGCTACAGCTCCCCTCCTCCCCTGCTAGGTCTCTTCTCCCATACCTTACTTTTTGAATCACTTTTAACCATCTGGCAGCAAGAAACCTTTACATTAGCTGCAGGCACCCTGAACATCCAAGAGGGCTTTTGGCACTGTGGCTCCAGCAAGTGCTTCTTTAAGGGCCAACTGACCTGGAACAGAAAAACGATCTTTCCAGGAAGTCACAAGTCTTTGGTGGCAGACAGATGTACCCACATACAGGATAAAGTTTCCCAGTGAAATCTCAAAGGGGTCCACACAGGATACGTGGAGGCAGAACCACGCTCTAAACCAGCAACTTTCAAGCATTTTCATCCTACAACTTCCCATCACGTTTTTCCACTGCAAAATTTTATGGTTTTTTTTTTCTTCCATTTAGTTAAATAATCACGTACTTGCTTTAGATTAGGTCTATATTAATGCAAACTCTTGAATAAAGGGGACAAAGCTCAAATTAAAGTAGCTTGAGAAAAAAAGAGAATTTGTTGATTTCCACAGCTAGGCGGGATGGAGGGGCTAACCTGTGGTGTGACTGAATCTGGGAACCTAAACAATAAATATCCTCGGGTCTTCCCCTCTCTCAGCTCTGCTTTGTCTTCTGCTTCTCTTTGTCTGTTAATTTCATTTTCTCTTCCTGCAGCTTCATTTTCTTTCAGTAGATGTAACTTGGATGCCAGCAGGTCTGGGGTCACATCCCCACAGCCTGTAATCCAGGGGACAGACAGGCTTCTGTCTCTGAACACCCAATTATGAGATCCCAGGTCACCTGCCCATCCAGGATCAGAGAAGTGAGATAAGATAATCAACTAGGGCTGGGTCATGTGACACCCCTGCCCATCTCCCCTTTCCTCCTCATAGCCAGGTGCTGGGGAATTGCAAACTGAAGCCCCACCAGAACTATTTGGAGTCAGGGAACGTTCAATTCCTGAAAGCATGGAAGAGACTGTTAGAAATGGAGGAGGCTGATTTAAAGAACACACATGTGTGACAGATTACTACAGAGAGCGGGCAAAGCTTAACAGAAAGACATAACAGAACTTCAAACAAAAAGGAGGGAGCGAGTTTAGGGGGACAGTTCTTAAGGTTGCTCAAATTACTCAGTATAAGCTGAATACCTTGTTTGCCTAAGGAAATGAATGATCTTGCTGAGGAAAACCACTCTTTAAGTCACCTTGATCTAAAAGAAGAATCGTATTCCCCACATTTTCAACACAAACGTGCATTTTTTTCCATCACTAACTTGGCATTGCTGATGAACCCAACTCTCGTCTCTCTCCATCATTTCTCTTCATAAAATGTCTGCCGCATAATAAATGTTTAATGCACGTTAGTTATTTCTGTCATTTTGACTTAGGTTATTACAAGAGCAATCTCATTAAATATTTATAATAACCTTATATATAATAACCTTATATTATAATTGCTCCTAGTCTCACACGAGGAAACTGAAGCTCAGAGACTGTGTGATCGTGAGGTCATCCCGCTAATAATTGGTGGGGCTGGTATTATTCCAGGTTTGTCTGACTCCAGAGCCAAAGCTCTTGATCTCTGCATAATGAATTCGCTCTCTGGTAGTTGGGGGAGAGGAGAAAGTTGTCTTTCTTGACCTAAATCCAATTCCAGAGTAACTTGTACTACCCCAGCCTTTAGGCAGTGTCTCATCGTAATTACAAAGCATTTATTATACAAACACCCTTTATTTAGTTTTTAAGACCGTTGAGTAAACGATGCTGTTGTCTTCACATCCCAATCCAATAACATACAAAATCTCCCCACAGACATTTCTTGCTTAAATACAGGTGCTGCATCCTATTTAATTTGGAAAGCTGAAACACAGTTGGGCTAGTTTTCAGCAGTTCCATTTGGTCCTTTATTGGTACCTTTTTGTTAATAATAATCTCCTCCTGTGCTGTGGATAATTTCAGCATTCCTGAAGCTCCAGGTTGTCTCATTTCGGTTGTTGCTGGTTGCCCATGCTTGTTCATTTTCCACCACCTGCCAAGATGTTCATCTTCATTCTGTATGTGTCAGCTGCTTGAGAGCCTTGAAAGATGTAACCAAGATTTTTTTAAAGAAAAAAAGGAATATCAAACTCCCTTTGGGTAAGGCAGTGACAGTGGTTTTTCTTCCTCCATTTACTTAACTCAGAAGTCCTCACTGACCTGCATCTGTATTTGGAAATGGAATGAACGCTTGTAAAAGAAAGCAGGTTATCTACTTAAAAACCTTGGATCAGATGTGCACTTTAAATATCTTACATTTTATTTGTCAATGATACTTCAATAAAGTTGAAAAAAAATCTTTGGATCAGAGAGTTCCATGGGCACAGGAGTCCCCCTCCTGGGTCTCTTCTTTGGAACTTCATGGTTCTCTCCCCTCTTCCCTGATTCCTTCTTGTCTTTTCCCCTGGCTCCCCTAACCTGTGTTGTTTCCATTGTTCCTGTCTGATGTATTCGGGTGTTTCAGCTGTAAGTGACAGCTTACATTGTAAGGACACTTGTCACACATGTCAAGAAATCCTCACATCAGTCGGCTTCAGGCTGGTTAATTCATCAGCTCAGGTCCCTTCCCTCTTTTGTTCTGTTCCCCGCAGCAGGTTGGCTTTGTTCTTAGGCTTGTCCTCTTGTTGTTGCAATTGGCTTTGAGTCCCAGTTGTCATATTATACAACCTTGCTCACAGAAAGAGACACGGTTTTGTCTCGCTTCCTTTTCATCACTGAGGGACGCTCGCCCAGAAGCCCTCAGCTCTGACTTCAGTGGGCAAGCCTGAACCTTGCAGGGGCAGGGATCAGTCTTCACAGCCTCAGACTAATCGGCATTCATGTTCTATGGTGGGGAAGAGGCCCCACCCTGAACACCTAACCACGTGGGGTGAGAAGGCGAACAAATATCTAGGTTCTGTCACTAAAAGAAGTGAGGTCCAGAGGGGACAGTCTGTCCCTCTCTGGCGCAGACTCTAGGCGTGGCTAAATTATGATCTTGGCTGTATCTAGCAGGGCAGTGATTCCTAGTTATTCATGTTTAGCCTATATTCCTTCTGAGAATCAGAGGGGAAACTCAGAATATCTTAGTGATTCCATTGAGGTATATAGATCTTCCTTTTGGATAACCTATAAACCACCAGTCACACACAACTTAGACCCCACAGGCTCTTTCCTGGAAAATACCAGGTGATCTTTCAATTTGCCTCATTCATTTTTGGGACTGTATCTAGTCCTAAACAGAGATTTAGAACCCCAAGCAGCAGTGAGTTAAATAAACAAAGGCCACACCAGTGGATCTTATTCTCCAGCATACTATGGGCATCTTTTACGGGGCATTATTTTTGTATTATGCCTTATGTGAGCAGAACGCCTCAGTGAAAGGCCAGAGAAATACAGGACATCCTCACTTTGCATGGTAGTGTGGGACAATAAAAATGACCATGCAAGCTGAATCCACACAAAATCATCTTGATAATCGATCAGAAAATATACTATTGTTCTGTGACCTTTAAAAATTTCTATCAAAACATTAAAAGCTGTCTTAATGTTACTTATAAAAGGAGAGGGGAATGGAGAAAATAGTGAAGCCAATATTCACTTAATACAGTGTTATTTAAAAGATTGGAGGGCAGAGGGTATAGCTCAAGTGGTAGAGTGTGCACTTAGCATGTATGAGGTCCTGGGTTCAATCCCCAGTACCTCCTCTAACAATAAATAAGCCTAATTATGTCCCCCACCCTGCCACCAAAATAAAATAATAAAATCATTAAATAATAAATAGATAAAATATTTTTTTAAATTAAAAAAGTAAAATATTGGAAACAATGAGAATCAAAATGTTTTGTTTCTTGTTAAAAAAAAGCTATAAAGAGTAGTTTGAACAGTGCCTTCTTGTTCATATAACTCATAATACTGCATGAACATCTTTTCTGTGCCTTGGCAAATTGCCTTGCTTCTTTCTAAGGTTGGAGTAGCTTCCAACATTTTATCCTTTGCACTTTCAATGTTGCGAAACAGCTCCAGGAGTTCCTTTCATGGGAAGGTTTTTGAAGGTGCCACCTTCTCTGGGATATTTTCCCCTTCTCCTCATTTGCGTGGGTAAGTCACCTTCACTAAGTTCTCCAGCTGCCTGTCTGGAGCCTCTCGCATGGCAGCCATCAGCATCCACTGTCAGCTATGGCTGTGCTATTTACATTCGATGTGAATTTTGCTCCTGGTGTTTTCACTTTTTATTTCTTTGCTGTGCCTCCCTCTTTGTTAGCCACCTTCCCCCTTTTGATCATCCATTTTTGTAAAATATCCCCAGGGCTTATCACCAAGAGACAAGGAGGCAACACAGCCGCAAGTTTTGCTGGCTGTGCGTGAACTGAGCTGCATGTGCAGAGACCAGTCACTGCCAGCCTTTGAAAGATGTGAGTTGATTGGTCACCGACCATGGGCGTATCTGTTATTGACATAGTGACTTGTGGACGGAAGAGCTGGCGGCAAAGTTTCTACTTTATTCAATGACTCAGTTAAAATACTGTGGGAACTGAAAATGGAACCGCGTTATTGGGGGACTGGTGTTACTCAACTAAGCCATGATACCTGAAATCTACACCTCAGATTTCAGAACCGTGCAGAGTGAAGGCTGCTTGTGTTGTAATTTGGGGCATATTCACCCACTGGCCACTCACTGTCAGTGTTTCTTTCAGCTCTATACTGCTCAGACACCCTAGTCCAGCTGTGAAGTAGGCAACGCGCAGAGTCTGATCCAGTGTCCACCCCTGGATGGTATACCCAGTCTCTAGCTTTAGGAAGGATGTACTTTTAGCCTTGAGTCTGTGCAGTTGGCATGGACTGGAAACAGCTGTTACTTAGGGAGGTGATGCTCAGCATAGCACTGCTGAGAAGCAAGAATGCCATTAGCAAGTTTAATAGCCAAATGACTGCCCATGTGTCAATCAAAGTTGGGAAAGGGAACAAGCATATAATCTACAGATTTTCTTCTCTGTTTCTGGTCCTTTGGTAAAAGTGAAAATTCACTTTCTTTTTAGTGGGTTAGCCTTCAGAATCTAATCTAATCCAATGTAATAAATGGACTGCCTGGAAGACTCTGGCCCTGCTTTGCTGTGTGCCCTTACACAGAAATCTTAACCTTTGTTTACCAGCACTGTATTCCTTCCCCCAGCTTTCACATCCTCTCCTTGCCATTTGTATGTCACAGGCCCTTCTGATACCCTTCAAGGTGAATTCTACCTTAACCTCTAGTGGTTTGAATTAGTGGAGACAATTTTGGGCTTGCTAACTTGCAGCTCATTAAGATACCACTCTTTTAGGGAAAAAAAAGAGAATATATGCATCTCCTATTTTTTCTTGTATCTACTTAATTATATGCTTCTTTTTATGTGGCAAAGAGAACTATTAGGTTATGGAAAGAGCACAGATTTTGGAAGCAGACAGGGCTAGGTTTGGAACATAGCTTTCTACTGACTGTACTTGACACATTTTATGTCATCTCACTGAGAATGAATTCAGTGTGTGGTGGCTGCTATCATTAACTGCTGATCATAAGCTGATGTGTGGGTCAAATAAGCTGATGTATGTAAAACATTTCACAGAGTAACTGGGACATTAAGTGTGTACAAAAATGCTATTTTCATACCCTCTGTATTCTCCTTTCTACTTTAGCTTCTAGCAAGTTCAGAGACAAGCCTATTGTTCAATTGTAATGATTCATGAATCCTAAACAGTTAATATAGCTAGATTTCTGCTCTTTTTAACTACTTTTCTTTTTCCTCTTTTTTTTTTCAAATCGTTGTGTTCTTGTTTCCTTTTGGATGTGCTTTAATGTTAGAACTTCCCTCGATCATTTGCAGATGTAGATGGGAGTACAGAAAGAATGAGTTAATAAATTGCCATACAGGCATACCTTGGCGATGTTGCAGGTTCAGTTCTAGACCACCACGATAAGGAGACCATTGCCGTAAAATGTCGTGTCAGTATTTTGGTTTACCAGTGAATGTAAGTTATGCTTACACAATCCTGTATAGTCTGTTAAGTGCGCAGTAGCATTATGTCTAAAAAACCAGTATACATATATTAATTTAAAAATATTTTATTGCTAAAAATTGCTAACCATCACCTGAGCCTTCAGCAAGTCATAATCTTTTTCCTGGTGGAGGGTCCTGCCTTGATGTTGACAGCTGCTAGCTGATCAGGGTGTTGGTTGCTGGAGGTTAGGGTGACTGTGACAATTTCTTAAAATAACATGACAATGACGTTTGCCACATCAGTTGACTCTTCCTTGCTCGGTAGCACACAATGCTGTTTGATAGCATTTTACCAACAGTAGAACTTCCTTCAAAACTGAGTCAGTCCTCCCAAATTCTGCTGCTGCTTTATTGACTAAGTTTACATAATATTCAAAATCCCTTGTTGTCATCTCAACAGTCTTTACAGCTTCTTCAGCAGGTGTAGATTTCTAACTTAAGAAACCACTTTGCTCATCCATATGCAGCATCTCCTCATCCAACTAAGTTGTATCATGAAGTTGCAGCAGTTCAGTCACATCTTCAGGCTCCACTTCTTCTTCTAGATCTCTTGCTATTTCCGTCATTATCTGCAGTGACTTCCCCCACTGAAGTCTTGGACCCCTTAGAGTCATCCATGAGGGCTGGAATCAGTTTCCTCCAAACTCCTGTCAGTGTTGATATTTTGACCTCCTTCCATGAATCGTGAATGTTCTCAATGGCATCTAGAATGGTGAATTCTTTTCAAAAAGTTTTCAATTTGCTTGGCCCAGATCCATCAGAGGGATCACCATCTCCAGTAGCTTTAGCCTTATGAAATGTATTTCTTAAATAATAAGACCTGAAAGTCAAAATAACTCCTTGGTCCATGGGCTGCAGAATGGATGTTGTATTACCAGGCATGAAAACAACGTTCATCCTGTACATCTCATCTCCATCAGAGCTCTTGGGTGACCAGGTGCATTATCAGTTCTCAGTAGTGTTTTGAAAGGAATCTTTTTTTTCTGAGCAGAAGGTCTCACTAGTGAGCTTAAAATATTCAGTAAACCATGTTGTAAACAGATGTGCTGTCATCCAGGCTTTGTTCCATTTATAGGGCACAAGCAGGGTAGACTTATCGTAATTTTTAAGGGCTCTAGAATTTTTAAAATAGTACAGTGAGCATTGGCTTCAACTGAAAAGTCACCAGCTGCATTAGTGCCTAGAAAGAGAGTCAATCTGTCCTTTGAAGCTCCGAAGCCAGGCATTGACTTCTTTCTAGCTACAAAGGCCCTAGATGGCATCTTCTTCCAACAGAAGGCTGTTCGTCTACATTAGTTTTGTTGTTTAATGTCGCCACCTTTGTTAATTATCTCAGCTAGACCTTCTGGATGACTTGCTACAGCTTCTACATCTGTACTTGCTGCTTCACCTTACACTTTTCTGTTATGGAGGTGGCTTCTTTAAATAAAGAAACCATGAACCAACCTCAGCTAGCTTCCGACTTTTCTTCTGCAGCTTCCTCCCCTCTCTCCCCTTCATAGAATTGAAGAGCGTTAGGGCCCTGCTCTGGATTAGGCTTTGGCTTAAAGAAATGTTGTGCCTAGTTTGATCTCCTCTCCAGACCATTCAGACCTTCTCCATATCAGCAATAAGCTGTTTTGCTTTCTTATCATTCATGTATTCACTGGAGTAGCACTTTTAATTTCCTTCAAGAATTTTCCATTGCGTTCACAACACAGCTGACTGGTGCAAGAGACTTAGCTTTCAGCCTGTCTTGGCTTTTGACATGCCCTTCTCACTGAGCTTAATCATTTCAAGCTTTTGATTTGAAGTGAGAGGGTTGAAAGTCTCATCCTTTCATTTGGACGTTTAGAGGCCACTGAGTGTTATTAACTGACTGTATTTCAATATGATATTGTTGTGTCTCAGGAAGTAGGGAGGCCCCAGGAGAGGGAAAGAGATGGGGGAGTGGCCAGTCCATAGAGCACAGAACACACACAGCATTTATCCATTAAATTCATTGTTTTATATGGGCATAGTCTGTGGCACCCAAAACAATTACAATAGTAACATTAAAGATCACTGATCAGAGATCACCATAACAAATATAATAGTAATGAAAAAGCTTGAAGTATTGTGAGAATTATTAAAATGTGACACAGAGACATGAAGTGAGCAAATGCTGTTAGAAAAATGGTGGCGATAGACTTGCTCGATGCAGGGTTGCCACAAAAACTTCAATTTGTAAGAAAATACAATATCTGTGAATCAAATAAAAGCAAGGTGCAATAAGATGAGATCTGCCTGTATTTCCACTTCAGTCCCGATGTTGTACAGATCATTTTGCCCTGCTTTCCTCTGGTCTGGCAACCAGTTGTGATATATAGCAACATTCTTCAGCTTGTGGAGAACTTCACCTCTGAAATAATTCAGTTTGCCCTGCAGATGTTTTGTTGCTGCTCTGTAGTTGGCACAATTTCAAAGTCTGTGACATGATATTCAATTTCCCAGCCCCTCATAGACAGCATGGAACAGGAGCTGGTGCAGTTTGAAATGGCAGAAATAAAGCTTTGTATTCAGCAAACCCCATCACATTTATTCTTCCTGGCTCACAAGAAAACAACCTTTTCTTTGCTGTTATGTTGAGGTCATGGCTGGGTTCAGGCAAATAGGATGTGGGTAGAAGTGATGGTCTGACCAAGAAGTTTTTGGGAAATTGATAACATAATGTTCTGATTTCCCAACTGACTTGTAAGGCTATATTTTTAAAATGGAGAATTATAGATAATATGGAAGAATACTGGTTATCACTTGGAGGAAAATCACCTCAAAGAACCACCTGGACCTGCACCAGATGATATGCACATGAAATCAATCTTAACTATTGAGTTAAGCTTCTGAGATATCAGGGCTTACTTGTTACTGAAGCATAGCCTATTCTATGCTGACTAAAACACTTCCCTCTCTAATTCATGAGACTTCTCTGGAGATAAAATGATACTGTTGCTCATGTTAGTAGTTTATAAAGTGTATAGGAAAGCAACATGTGAATGTATCATGTTGTTATTCGTGGAAAGTGCCTAGGTTTGGAAGGTTAGAGACCAAGCTCTTACAAGCGTGACAAGTCCTTGCATCTCTCTTATCTTTAGCACATGTCATCTGTAAGGTAACAATTGTAATTCTTGTCATGACTATTTCTCGGGGTTGTTACAAGATGCAAATGAAATCACGGATGTGTAAGCTCTTAGTATATTGTAAAATCCTATCAAACAAAGGCACTGTAATGATTTCTCTGGAGCTTCCAACCTCTCTCAGGATTATCCTTTTCACATAGAAGAGGGATGCCTCACTACCCCAAAGTGTTACTGTTTTCTAGAATGTTAGCGCAGATTCTTGTTCAGTAAAGCATGAGCCCAGACCTCCTGAATGTAATCCGAAGCACTTGGCAGGCATTTTCTGCCTGGGACATCTGCTTGAAGCTGAAAATAAAGGTGGCTATAATTCTAAACACAAAATGTCTCGGGGTGGGGGAGTGGGAAAGAACCTTGAATAGAGTTTTAATCTCTCCTGAAGTCGAGGGTAGAGGAGGGGAAGAGGGTGTGTGGTTGGGGTCTGGCATAGGAGAGGGAGAGAGGTCAAACTTCACTGGAGGGGAAGTGCGCAGCTCACAGACCCCAGGACGGCCAGGGCGTGGTCATGGCTACACACTCGACCGCCTACAGCATGCGTTTGCAGGAACAGAAGGCCCCAAGACTCCGTTCTGCTCTAAAGCTGGCCTCTGAAGCTCCCTGGTCAAACTTCTTTCTTTTTAGCTGGCAGCTTTGTGTCTTGTCTAGAGCCAACCAATAGAACAGTCTTGTGGGAAGGATTGTGCTGAAAGTTAATATAGTTCTAAGGAGGCTTTGGGGGAAGAAAGAAGCTGAGATGCAGTTTTGATAGCAAGTGGAGGCACAGTGAGTGATTCACAGATAAAACTCTGGGGCCAAGGTCAACCAACAGTCCCCATTACCCAACTTTCCCATGTAGGGCCCCCCCCCCCACTGCCAGGGCAGCTGTGTCCTTGAGCCTCAGTGTTTGCCTTCATCACTCTGGCTCCATGCCAGGCACCCTGTTGAGTGTTTCACAAATATTAGCTCATTGATCAGTCATAAAAAAGCCCTAGGAAATAGATACTATTATTATCCCCATTTTAGAAATGGGGAAACTGAGGCCCAGGGAAGTTAAGTTCTAGGACACAAATAATAAGCGGCAGAGCTGGGGTTCAGACCCAGGCAGCAGGCTCTACAGCTCTTGCCCTGAACACTCTCTGAACTCTGCTGCCTCATCCAGAAAAGAGGTCGAGGATGCTTGTGAACCTCAGAGCTCCAGTGCCTTCCATATCCTGGGATTTTTCTGACTTACATTCACCAGATGAGAGTCAATTAAAAGGAAGAATGAAGCAAGAAAGCCACGTCTTGACCAGTTCATACTGTGCAGATATGTGATTGTGGCTAACAGGAATAAACCACAAATCCTCGTGGCCAATTTCTTGCTCCTGGAAACATTGCCTTGCTCATTGAGTTTGGGAGGCGAATCATTTGGATCCATCGGAGACCCCTCAGTGCCCACAGCGTGGAAAGCCAGACCCAAGTGAACTCATTACCTATCACTTGGTTGTTGGCTAAAAATAAATAAATAAAAAGAAAGCCTGCTGGAGTTATGCTTGCAGTCGGGGTGCTAACATTCATTAGCATATCTTAATAAAAATGTGTGTTTGCCGCACGCTTTTATCGCTCATCACGATGCTTGTATGCACCTCATTAACTACCAGTTGCCTTTAGGCGTTTACTTGAAGACAGTCAAGTACTATGTAATCAAGTAGAGCTAACAAATTACTTTTGTGAGGAATCCGGAATAAGGAAAGTGTGAGATTAGCAATTAGTATTTGTCTCCGACTTTCCTTGATGGCTAGTTGCTGCCTTTTAATGATGTGAGCATCACACAGCTGGGTTGCAGTTGAATCTTTTCTATAGACTCCATGTCTGCATCTTCCAGATGAGAGTTTTTCTGCTGTCTTTCTTGCTACTAAGTCAGTGTTGTTCAAAATGTGGTCCAGGCTACCTGCATCTGGTTTGCCTGGGGTGCTTTATTAAAAGTGTCTGGAGTCCCTGACTCCAGAACAGGCCACTGAATCAGAAAACCTTTACAGGTGAGGCCTGGGTGGCCTGCCTGGGTGGGCTGACTGCGTGAACCAGTTTACAGCCATTGGCTCGGAGTTGCTTTCATTTTCAGAAGTGTTCCGAGTTTAATCATCAACTCCATGGGTGCTCTGGGCCTGAAGCTCTGCATTATAACACGTGCCCTAGGTGCTTCTTATGTGTATTAAAGTTTGAGGACCACCATTCTAAGTGTAGTAGAGGGATTGGATGTGATAAAATTGTCAGTAAAAAAAAAAAAAAAAAAAACCTCTTGGATGTCATTTATAGAAATCATATTCTTATAAATATCACTTGTCTAGGGCAAAAAATATGCAAAATACCCTATCTTACATGTTAATTATGAGACTACTTCTCTGGGCTCAAACAAGTCAGGAAATCTGGCAAACTCACATCAAGGAATGTAGTAGAGTTCACCCCTGCCTAGAAATTCTATAAAGGCGGGTGTGACCTATACACACCCACGGGCTTCTTTAGAACTGGCCCCCAAGGAGTGGCCACTGTGAAAGGGCATCCCAGCGCTGTCCACAGGGCTGAGAAACTTTGCAGGCAGAAGTCACAAACTGGCAGTCCCTGGCCCACAGCCACCCACAGCTGTGTTCTGTTCTGTACACAGTCACTTCACACATTTTGTGTCATTTTTCAGACATTTAAAAATCAGGAGATTTCATGTTCAAATAATCATTTCTAACTTCTCTTGAAATATCAAAGGGATCGGCAAATATGAATCATGTTCCCGCATGACAGGAGTTGACTGGCTGAGTCGTGGCTCCCCTCTTTGGATGGAGCTTTGGTTTCTGCTTCACTGTGGTCCCCAGCCAGCCTGCTTCCTTCATTTCCATCTCCTGCCAAGCCCCATGGCTGGGGTGTTGCTGCTCCTGCTCTGTGACCTGGGAGTTCTCAACCTTGGCTGCATATTAGAAATAACTTAGGAGCTTTAATTTTAAAAAAGGAGGAAGAGGAAGCAGAGGAGGATGGAGGAAGGAAGAAGAAAAAGGAGGAGGAGGAGAAGAGGAGGAAGAAAGCAAGAAGCAAAGCAAAAGAAAAAGGCTGGGCTTACTGTAGGTGATCACTGCAGAAGGTGGAGTCTAGAAATCTGAATTTTTAAGCCCTCCAGGTGACTCTATGCCAAGAAAGAGTGGAGAACCATGGGCTCACCCTGGAACCTTTCCAGAAGCTGCCTCAAGGGAGGATCCCAGCATGTTCTTGTGTGCATGAGGGCTCACCTGTAATTAAGTGGTTTAAGAATCACCTGGTGAATTGACCTCAAGGTGCTACCTTCAGAGATATGGTTTAAGTGGGGGATATGGAGCCAGGGTTTGCATTTTTCCCAGAAGATTTTACTGCAGGTAGTCCAGAGCCCACGCTGTGAGCGGTTTCCTTGCTCAGAGCTCTCCTTCCCTTTCTCCTAACAGGTTTTTTCCTATGTGCATTTCAAAAGAATTCCACCCTGTTCTTTTAACCTGACTGCAGTGAACAGCCTGTGAGGGATGAGCTGTTGATGTTCGAAATTTAAGTGCGAATAACACTTTTGGACGAGAGCAAATTCTCCCCTTCTCAGCCTATTTGGTGTCATTTAACTTTCAGAAAAGCTGCCTCTACTTTAACAAAATGATGCAAATGGAAATTCATCAGAGGAAAGGCCACTCAGGTTTTCCCTGTAGCTGATTCAACTAGCTCCACCTCACCAGTCTGGATGTGGCTGAAAGTCACATTCGATTTGATAGTTCCTTTCAAGGTATAAAAAACAAAGAGAAATGGGAAAATAAAGGAGAAATTCTTGTGACATTGGGTCATGTAAAGATATCCTAGATAGACCACCAAAAGAGTAATCTATTTAAAAATGATAATTTAGACTCTATCACAATTAGGAACTTCTCTTTGAAAGTTACCATTGACATGGAGAAACTATTTGCAAATCTCATATTTGATAAACAACTTATATCTGACTTGTATAAAGAATTGCAGAATTCTCAAATATCAAGAAGAAGAAAGCAAACACCCTAATTTTAAAAATAGGCAAAAAATTTGACTAGACATTTTGGTTTATAACAAGATGGAAAATAGTATGTGAAAAAAGAAGAATCTCAGTATCTTTACTCATTAGGGAAAAGCAAATTAAAACCACATTGTGATGCCACTACTATGTATTAGATTGTCCAAAATTAAAAAGACTGACTGCATCTAGTGTTGGTGAGGATGTGGGGGAACTCTCCATGGTACTGGTACCCCATGTACAGCTAATGGGAAGTGAAAACAAGCACTTTGCCAAACAGCTTAGTGAGTTTTTGAAAGATTAATGCTATACAATCCAATCCAACCATTCTACCCCTAGGTATTCACCCAAGGGTAATGGAAGAATATGTCCATATAAAGACTTATACATGAATGGTCTTAGCAACTTTATTTGTAATAGCCTCAATTAGAAACCATCCAAATATTCACCAACAAGTGAACATATAAACAAATTATGGTATATGCATACAGTGAGGTACTTACTACGCAGTAATAAAAATGAATAAACTATGGCTACATGCAGCAATATAGGTGAATTAATTTCAAAATAATATGCTAAGTGAGAGAAGTCAGACAAAAAAAAAAGAATATATATTGTACTGATTATATTCATATAAAATTCTAGGGTGGGGGGTGTGTATAACTCAGTGGTCGCCCTGGGTTCAATCTGGGTTCAAGACTGAAAATAGTACAATGTTTCAGAGGTTATTGGTG
The DNA here is from genome assembly GCF_036321535.1 of Camelus dromedarius. NCBI lineage: Eukaryota > Metazoa > Chordata > Mammalia > Artiodactyla > Camelidae > Camelus > Camelus dromedarius. The sequence goes on along the minus strand of NC_087443.1, from coordinate 66,883,497 downwards.
TTCACTAAAATTTCACTAATTAAAAAAAAATTCTAGCTAATGTGGTCTATGATAGAAAGTAGGTCAGTGGTTGCCGGGGAAAACGGTAAGAAGGAATGGGAAGGAGGGATTATGAAGAGAGAGGAGTAAACATTTGAGGGTCACATGTTCATTATCGTCACTGTATAGATGGATTCCTAGGTGTATACATCATCAAACTTTATCAAATTTTACACTTTAAATATGTGCAGTTTGTTATTTACAGTTATAGTTACATAAATTGTTTAAAGAGAAAAAAACTAAACATCAACAGAAAATTAGTTCTGTGATTTTTTGCTGTTGTTGTTGTTAAGATTTTTCTAAGTGATAGAAAGTTGAATACAAACTTAGGTGAACCTGAGTCCTCTGGAAGACAATTACTTCATTAGAAGGAATAAAAGTGAAATTAAGGAAGGTAAAGCTTAGAGAATTTTCTGTTCAACCCTTTTTCCCCATCTAGCATGATCAGAAATAAATGGGCCTAACTCTCTTTCACATTTGCTTTCCAAAAAGTTTTTTTTTTTTCTTTTTAAAGTTTAGAGACAGAACAAGAGTATAGCTTCTTGGCTGGGCATAAGATGCTATTTCCTCCATCAAGAGGGCAGGACTCTGAAGAAAGGAAGGATATCTCTTCTCCCTCTCATTAAGGTCTTTGTAAGCTTTTTCTTTGCTTTTCCTCTTTCAGAGGGAAAGGTGTAGGTCAATTAACTTAGAAGGCAGGTCACACTGAAGAGCTGGAAATCATAAGGAAGCTTAAGGCTCTCTGAGGACAAAAATTCATCCATGGCTCTGATTCCAGACTGTGGTGGAAAGATGCCATGCCCTTTTACACCCATCAATGTCCCATTTGAAAGAAACCTTTAACGGCAGTCACTAAAGATACAGAACAGGGTGATGGCAACTTGAATGTCCAGGCAGTTTATGATGTGGGTAAGCAAGGGGGATGCTGACTGTTGAGGAGAAGATGAGCTTTCAACTCATCTGGTCCTTCGGAAATGGATGTGATAAGATCAGCTGCATTGATAACCAGGGTAAAATATCTGGAGAACTCCTAATTTTTTTCAAACAGAACTTAAACTTCTAGGCACTTATTCCTCCCACCAGGAATAGTTAACATAATTTTTAATCCTTCCCTCTGTTGTGTATCAGAAGGGATACTGACTGCTCCACCTGTCATCATCCCTCTAGAGAAGTTAACCCACCACAGCTTCTGCACAGATTACTTCTCCATATGACGTGACCTTTCACACTGGCCACAGTGATTGGATAAAGTCACTTGACCTAAAGCCAGCCAATGACATCAACCAATCAGATCCTCTATGGAGACTCTGAATTAAGGTCCAAGGACCCACCTGACTTTGAGATGGTGGTGGGTACCAATGTTGAAGGGTCACAATATGCTGAGGTGTTGAGGAAGCTGAATGGGGGAGGAAAGGTGGTTCCCAGGGGACACTGAGTGTAGTGTCTGTTTTTCCCTCTTGTCGTTCCAATCCTCCTGAAATCTCACCCACCTTTCTTGGATGTCTGTGTTCTCACCTAGTGTGCCCTTAACGTACACCCCTCATTGATTTAGTATGAGTGAGTTCCTGTCCTTATAATCCAAAGAGCCTTGATTGATCAACACCATAGGGCTAGAAGTGCCTCACAGTATACAGAAGCACTTTCAAAAGAATTCAGTTTATTTCTCACAACAAGTCTGTGAGATAGAAATCCTTATTTTTATTTTGCAGAAAGGGACCTGGGGGAAAAGATGTTTCAGGGAGGGGAAATAAGTTGTCCAAGGTCACACAGATGGTAAATGGCAGGTTTGGAATTCAGACCTAGGTGCTCTGATAGCAGTTGCCATTTCTACCAAAGCTAATCCTTTGTCCTCGGTGTAGGTACAGTATAGGTTTGGCTATGTGCAATATAGATTAAAAAATAAGAGGCTTAAACAATATTTCTCCCTGACATAACAGTTTCTGAGTGGGTAGCCCAGTGCTGGTTGATGGTTTTGTTCCGTGTGATTATCCAGAGCCCCAGGCTCCTCTGTCCTGCTGCTGTGCCCTCCCAGGGCCTCCTCTTCCAAGGTGGCTTTGCTCCATGACCATGTTCCCAGAAGCAGAAGGAAAAAAGGGGATGCACAGAAGGCACATACCTCCTCTCTTTAAGGATACATGCTGTAAGGTGCACATGGCTTCCCATTGCATTGCGCCATGCGTGATGTAGTTACCCGAACAGCAGGGGAGGCTAGACAATGAAATCTTTGTTCTCAGTAGCCATGCCCTCATCACGCTGATCATTAGGCTACTGGTACCAGTTAGAGAGGAGACTCCGGAGATAATGGATTTGGGTGACAGCTGGAAGTCTCTGCTTACATACCTATTTCCTCACAATCCAGATTGTCTCTTCTCCCCATTCAGAGAAGCAAGTGGTTGTGCAAATTCACACTAAGATGATAATGACTGGCAAGTGTTGCTGTTTGAGAGGAGATCCCACAAACAGAGGATACAGTAGGGAGAAAAAGAAGGAGAATAACACCTGAAACATAGTTGGGGGACCTCCCATGGAGAAAATGATACAAAAAAGGAAGCTAAGGGAAGAAAAGTCAAAATCTGCCAGTTTCACAGTTTTGCAAGGATCAGTTTTATTCCTCGAGTTCTTTCTGTTCTGTGATTTTGAGGATAAATGTGAGCACAACAGTAATATGTCAATTAAATCAGTCTCTATCTTTTCCACTAGGAGTGAATAAAATTTCCATACCAGATGCTGGACACCCCAGGCTGGTGAACTAAGATGCAGACTGGCCCAGTCCCACCAGTAGCGGTTCCCTGTTGTTTATCTTTTTCCTTTAATGAGTGAAACCCAAAGAAACCCCGGATGCCTCATTCCTTCTCTGCCCACAACGTCAGCATTTTAGTTCTGACTCTAAATGTGGGGATGACATTGATGGAGTTCTCCCTCTTTCGGTCAAGCTTAAGTGTTGAGGTCATCATCTCCTCCCAGTTTTGTCTGAGCCTCTTCCTCGGTGGGGAGATCTGGTGATGTCACTCATCGGCTTGAGAACTGATAGAGCCTCAGATACCATGTGGGTGAGCCCCATCTTGAAGGCCTGAGAACTCAGACTGAGAAAGGGAAATTTCACAATCCTTTCTGGTAGAGCTGAGGCTAGAATTCATGTCTCTTCACTCCCAGGCCTCCGCTTTCTTCCATACCAGCAGCTTTTGTCCTTTTAGCTTTTACTTTATGAAGAACAGTCTTTCCATCATTTGTAAGGGTGACCCTAGTAGAACTAGCAAGTGTCTACATTTCTCCCATTGATAGACTTTCCCTTTCCTGGAAAAAGAAGTTTCCTAGAGCTCCAGCCCACCCAGCCAGCATCACGCTGTGGCTGTGGAGAAGCGAGGATGTGTGACTTTCCCAGGAGGGGTCTGATCCTGGTGGCCAAGGCAGTAGGAAAACCTATGGAGAATGTTCAGGATGGGACTGGATCTCCTCCTCGCCCCTGAGCCAATCACATGAAATTTGAGTCTTCTTTCTTGCCCACCTTCTGAGCCAGCATAGTGTCCACAAGTCAGAAACCCAGGACTGGACTGAGACTAATTGATTAGCCTGGGGAAGCCCCCGTGTTGATTTTTACATCCTCCGGAAATAAATACCATGTGAATTCGACATGATTAATGTGGACACAAACACCGAAGAAAGTAATAAAGATTTGACACTTATTAAAAAGTGTTGCCAGAAAAATATGAATGATTATTTTAATATCAGTGCCATGTGGTACATATCCCCCCGTTTTCCTTTAATTTCCCCACAGATATGCCGCTGTGCCTGCCATAGCCTTGTGAAGCAGATGAGAAATTATATTTAGAATTAAACTTAAAAAAGGAATTGTGATCGTTTTAATTATAAGTCACGCAGTGTGGGTCCTGAGCTAGACAGGCTCTCAGGCACTGATGACCGGGGCATCAGCACCAGCGTGGGACTGAGATCCAAAGCTGGGACTTGGCTTTGCAGCAGATGTTCATGCCGATGCCCAAGTCCCATGGGGAAGAGCATATTCATTATTGATTATTATTAAATGCAAAAGCAGGTTGAGGCCCTTTATCATTCCAGCATCCATGTGCCTTCTAGCTATATAAATCCTGTTAAACCTGAAGGGACTCCTCTGATTAAAGCTCCCTGCTCTAGATCTGAGAGATGCTCTTCAGTGCATATTTTGAGGGAGCCTCCTGAGATCTATTGGGTGAATAATCTATATATTAAAAAGCCCTTACGTTATCATTAGAACTCAAAAAGACTCCTCCAGCGTATGTACTGAATCCACACTGGTAGCTAGGTGTTCTGAAGGAACCGGTAACCCTTTCTAATTCAGCATACTTGTCCTTCCTACTGTACACCTGTTCCTCCTCTTGTGATTTTAGTATCAGTTAATGACACCGCCCTCCACCCTAATATCTATTCCTCCCTTTTCCTCCTTCTTACCAAAGCAGACATCACTAATCATCCTGGCACCGTTTCCTTCTGACCGTAGATGCTTCTCATCCAGAACTCTAGCCCAGCTCTGCCCAGGTACAGAATTGGCCCTCACCGTGAAAACATTTTCCGGTTCATCCTAGTAGCTTTTCTCATCATCCACATCTCTGGTCACTAAGTGCCCTGGATTCTAACTTCTGCATAGCTCTTTCATTTGCATTTTCTTCCTACCCTTATTTGGACCACCCTCCTTAAAGACCCTCCAGGATTTCCCCATCACCTTCCAAATCAGTTCCAAGCTCTGTCATCTGGTAATCGAGATCATTAATGATCTTTCCTAATTCTCTAGCCTTACCTTTCATTAACCCCTCTCTACGCTGTTTTCTTCTGAGCCATCTCAACTAACTGCAAGTCTCTAAACTCAGGAGGCTGTTTCAAGTAACTGGGACTTTGCTTCTGCTGTGCCCCGTGCCTGGAATGCCTCCCCGCGGCTCCTCTGTGAAGATTTTCCTGCCTCCACGTCTCTCCTCTGAGTCTCTGATGTACTCTGTTCAGACTTCAGTCACAGCATGCTACTGCCACAGCCAAGGCCCCTTCTCTTGGTGATACGTTTGATCCTTTTGTTATGATGAAGACTTCCAGATCTCACCCTTGTCTACGTCCCCTTCGTAATTAGTGAGAGATCAATGGGGTAGGATTTTGTGACTATGTGGATGTCCTGTTCTCCACTAACAGTTTACCCAGTAGTTTAACAGATGTGATCATTTTTTCCTGAACTAATTATTACCCAAGGCATTGAAAAATGGTGATTTTTCTATTTCTGTCATATCTTATATTTCTTGTCTAGTATTGCAGTAAAAAGAATGACTTTTCCTCTTTGTCTCCATCTTTCTCCAAATAACCAAATGCTATATTAACCAAATATAGCATTCAAGATACAATAATCCTTTATTATCATTATTTCTTTCTGATATTTAAATTCTTCAAAATTCAGCCAGTGAGAACTATTCAAGTCAGTTCCTGTGTCACTCTAATGTGATTCTGTTATACTTGAGTTCCCTTTGGCACCGAATAAAGTGCCAGGTTCACCTTATCCTGTGTCTGTTCCAGACTCAGACCTAGGCATCTATCTAAGGAACTCTGGTGTTTTTCTGTGGGAATGGTGTTTAGAATCCAGGGTATGAATGCTGCCGGTACCATTGCTTCCAGGCCCTGAGTTTATAGTAGAATTTTCTATTCAGTCTTAATGTAACCAACATTATGAGGTTTTTCCTTATCTTGTATTTTGTATGCACATTTCTTTTATAGTAAACATCTTAGTACTAAGGACATTAATATATTTATCTTATGCTACTTTCTATGTCAAAAGAGTTTCAGGATTACTATGTCCATGTTAATACTCAAAATAAACCTACTATATAAAGTTCCAGCATCCTTTGCAGTCCTTTTCAATTTTTTAAACAAATTATAGATTCATAGGAAGTTCAAAAAATGTATAGAGGTCCTGTGTACCCTTCACTGTATTTACCCCACTTATAGTATGATATCAAGACCAGAGATTTACATCAGTGCAATCCACAGAGCTGATTCAGATTTTTACCAGTTTTGCATGCATTCCTTTGTATATGTTTGTGTGTGTGTATAACTGTGCAGTTTTATCACAGGTGTAGATTCCTATAACCATCACCATGGTCGAGATAACCTTCCTGTAACCACAAACCCCCTCATTTTTAGTTCTTTTTGTTACAGATTATATCCCTCTGAATTTTTAAATTGTGTAGAAGCTACTTGAATTAACTTTTTCTATGTGCTATGCCATTGATTTATTTATATTTCTTGATTTTTGAAAGAAAGCCTTTTAATCAATCAAAAACATATACAAATCAAAACTCGAACTATTTACATAATATCTTCTCTCATCAATGTCAAGAACACTGTTAATTGATGCTTAATTACTTGCGTTTTTTTCTATGCCATTGATTTAATACAGTTTCATCTGTTTCTGTTTGTCCTCAGTTTTCAGGTTTGCTTTTTTTCATCCCCTTTGATCTCACTCATTTCAAAATCACAGCTACACAAAGGTATCCTTGGAGAATTCCTGCCCCTACCTCTGTCTTCCTCATCCCTTCCCCACCTGTCCCGTAGAGGTGACAGCTTTCAGCAGTTTCTGATATATTTTCCCTAAGATTCTTTTTGCAAAATAAGATACATACTTTTCTTGTTTTTTTCCTTACACCAAAGATAGCACACTGTATTTGCTTTTTGCAGCTTTATCGCAGGGGTTCCCAGACCCGCTTCAGTCAGTCCTAGGGCTCCACAGGTGTGCCTCTGGTACCTGTAGATGGCTGTGATTGTGTGTGGGTGGGCGGGGGTGAAGAGGGGAAGGCAGGCAGGACTTCAGGCTTATCACCTGTGCTCCGACCTTAGCTGTCCACTTTCCATGGGTTTTGTGTGATGAGCTTCTATGGAATATTTTGTTTAGAATAAAAGATTGAAAACCTCTGATATAGATTGAAGAAAGAATGGTTTGCCACACAAAGCCAAGAAGTATGGTTCACATACTTGCTTTGTCCAGGAAAAAAACCACTCAGCCATAAAGGATGAGTTTAGAATGGCAGGAGCTGTGGCCATTCTCCCCACCGTCCCCACATCTTGTCTTCCTTCTCTGCTTCCTCCTGGGGCCCAGGCAGGGCTGACCTCTGATGACTGCACTGCAAGGATTCTCTTGTCCTTTGGCTTCTAGCTGAGTCTGGACAATAGAAGGCCCTGGCCAGAGACTGGGGCAGGGGTTGGGGGGTGGGCAGTGAGAGGACAGAGGTTTTGGTTTGCCAGATTTTGCAAATAAAAATACAGGATCCCAGCATCTCCCACCCCACCCCCCACCCCCCGACCAGGCCCTGGTAATCACCATTCTGCTCTGTTTCTGTAAGTTCAGGGTTTTTTTTGTTTCAATTTCACGTAACAGTGAGATCATACACTATTTGTGTTTTTCTGTCTGGCTTGTTCCACTTAAAATAATTTCTTCAGGTTCATTCATGTTGTAGCAAATGGCAGGACTTCCTTCTTTCTCATGGTTGAAGAATATTCCATTATAATATAGATTACGTATATAATATATAATAATAATGTATTATATGCTTCAAATTTACTGAGAGTAGATCTTAAGCATTCTCATCACGCACATAAAGAACAGGGAAGTATAGGAGGCGATGGATGTGTTAATTAACCTGATTGTGGTAATCATTTCACAATACATACATGTATCAGATCACCACACTGAACATTTTAAATATATATAATTTTATTTGACAATTCTATATCAATAAAGCAGGGGTAAAAATTCAGGGTCCCAGTAAAGTTTAAATTCTAGGTGCCACGCAATATTTTGTAATGTAAGTATATCCCATGAAGAATTTGGGGCATACTTATACTACAGAATTATTAGTTGTTTATCTGAAATTCGTATTAAATTGTGTGCATCCTCTATTTTATCTGGACATCCTAGAGAGGCTGGGGTGTTTATTCCTGTTCCTGCTGCTTCCTGCCTGAGGTTTTGATAATGACTGTGTTCCTTTGACAACAGCTCCTGTTGGGGCCCCCTTTCTACGGGTTGAGTTTTCACTGGGCTCCAAAAACTCCATTCCCTCCCCTTCACACTTCCCACTCCTTCCAGTTTCTGAGAGCCTCACCCTCCCTTGTTGGACATAGACCCTCAGGAAATAGTCCCTTCATAAAATTCAGTTTGATAAACTCTTTTGGAATAGGCCATCTGCTTCCTGTCTGACCCAAGGGCCACCCCTGTACAGGCCATCATCAGGGCCCTGGTCTGTCAGGACAGGGTGCCCCAGCTGGGAGCTTCACAGCACATCTTTCCCCACGGCAGCAGGTCAGGTGAGGGGGCCCAGTGGTCAGTCACCAGCACACCAGTACCTACTGCGAGGACTGGAGTTAGAACGTGGTGTAAGTGTCAGTGCTCTACAGAGGGGGATTTCTAGGCTGGAAATCAGATTGGGTTCCAGAAACATAGGAGGTGTTAGCGTATGGATGTGTCTATGTGTTTGTACACATACATACATACATATGTACATACATATGCATACATACATTACAATAGGTTTTCTAATTTTATTTTTAAAGTTCATGTCTAAGAAAAATTTTCTTAAAGTGAATTTCTAAGAAAAAGAATCTTAAAAAAAAAAACCATAAACCTATTCCTCGTCTGTAACAATCTGTCTTATGTGCTATGAAGGAAAAGAAAAGCAAACCAAGGGGGCTGAGTGTGATCCCTGAGGGAGGAGGGGCTGTGGGTTCATCAGCTCGTGATGCTCAGGCTGGTTTAAAGAACCGCCGAGGTGATGGATATCATCTGTTGGGCGATCAGTGCTCTCTATCATGTCTCTTGATTTAGAATTTCAGAATGTATTTGTAAGATGCTTCTCTTTGTGTTTTTAATAACATGAAAAGCAGATGATTTGCTCCATTTGTCACTTCTTGCTTAATCATAAAATTTTAAATTCGCACATATACCAAAGATGATTTCCATAATTCCTTGCAGCGATTCATTTGCAAGATTGTTTTTTGATGTCTGCCTCAATCTAAGCATGCATTATGTCTCGTGAGGCCCACTGGTATCCCATCATCGATGTTATTATAACAGAAGGCATGTCCTTGAGGAACTAAATTGGGAAAAAGCTGATCAGATAGTCTCAACATCTTAGCTGCCTGTGTTCTCTGAATCACAAGCCACCACCAAGGCCCCTCATTCTCATCGGGGGCCCCTGCTTCCTCCTCCTAAGGCTCACAGGGCTGTGTCGGGGAACGGAGACAGCCCCTTTTCTGCCCTTCTCAGTTGCTCCGTGCCCCAGCCTCAGAGACTTTCTCTCCAAACCCCTGTCCTCAGCTCTTCTCACTCCTCTCTTCCCTTCCAGGGACATCTCTGTCATCTTTTCCTGTGCTCCTGCCCCTTTGCATTCACCCACTCAGGAATTTTGAGTCTTCAAAGAAATTAGGAGATGCTCCTCCCTAAAAGTTAACAACCGCACTGTTGGAGATCCCTGATTTTGGCGTAAGAGTCCTTGACTCAGAAGGACTCTGCAGACATGGGTGACGCCCTAGCTCACTCTTTCCTAAATGTTGATTTCAGGCAAATTTTATCTCCATGCTGCTCAGTTCTCATGTGAAATGGGCCTAATAATATCCATCCAGCTAAGGACTTTGGCTGGTACCCAAGGAAGTGATAGACTTCAAGGTTCTTTGAAGTATTGAACAGCTGATGTAAGTCCATTGTAAGATTGCAGCAAGTGGATCCTCTTGACTAACTCAAGTGTATCGTTCAGGAAAACAGCCAGTGAATTTTTTTTTGGTAGAACAAATCATGGATTTGTCTCAGCTTTTTGTTTTGGCCTTGTGGGAGGGAATTTAATTTTCTTTCATTTTAACAAATCTGATTTAAGTACCTGCAATGTACCAGGCAGTGTTAGTAAGAGTAAAATGAGAAGTTTGTTCAAAAACCATAAGCCCTTCATCCAAGAGCTCACAACTTAGTTTGAGAGCTATGAACTGAAATTTAATATGGCAAGAACAATTAATGTATCTGCAGAGCGTTCTGGGAGCGTGGATGAGGGAACAATACATTCTGCCTGAAAACCAGAATAGTTATGGGGAAGTGTTGCACTGGACATTCATTTGCTCACTCAAGTATTCATTCGACAAATCTCTTTTGAGTCTTGGCTTTGTTTCAGGCACTGTGTCCAGTGCTTGAAATACAGCAATGAGCAGGTCAGGTGTTTTCTGCTCTCAGCACCTTACAGGATAGTGGGACAGTCAAGCATTAACCAGTATCTTGCAAATATGTAAGGTGTAGTAAGTGCACAGAAGGAGTACAAGTTACTCTTGCAGAGTCCAACCAACTTAGCATGGTGGTCCAGGGATGGAAACTGACCTAGTACACCTTGTAAAAGCCTCACGAGGTGTCCTAATCTTTCTGTACCTGGATTCATCTTATTTTCTGCCCTTGTTCGATCATCTTTTCTCAGGTCACCAGCTAGAGCAGCAGTGTCCTCCATTTTTGAGACACGCTACACTTTTTCAGCTCTGCTTCCTTTTCTTGGACATGTACTGAATCATTTCACCGAAAACAGGAGATGAACAGGCAAGACTGGAAAGACTAGGAACTCAGGAGCTAAAGTTCAAGGACCTTCTCTCAAACGACAATGAATGTGACTCAGAGTTCGATGACTCCTGTGTTGTTTCTGGTTTACAGTTCTGAGTAAAAAGACGTGGACTGGGCTGCCTTGGGTGAGCTGTCTGCCCCTGGATCCGTCTCTGTAGCAGGGGGTTATAATACATGTAGGGTGTGCCCACCAGGGGCCAGGTAGTGCTCTGAGTGCTTTGGGCATGAATCCCATCTAATCTTCAGAGTAACTCCAAAGTAGTTCCCACCACAATCCCCATTTTACATTGGAGAAAGTAAGATATAGACAGATGAGACGCTTGCCAGGGTCAGAGCAAGTAGGAAGAGCCAGGTTTTAAACTCAAGGAGTCTGATTACAGGCCCTGTGCTCTGAATCACTGTGCTATCATAAGGCCACTCCCATACAGACATGGCCGCGATGCCTTCCCTGTGCATTCAAGCAGTTTTCAGAAAAGGAGGGATTGCCATGAGCCAAGCAGACATTTCCAGGCTTGTTTACTGTATATTCTAGCTCAGGTTTAAAATTCTTTTTTCTTTGGACCAGGTCTTCCCCAGCCATCAAGACCACACAGCCCAGCATAAATTGCAAAATTTTAGCCAATCCAGATGTCTACCACTGAAAACATACACAGAAATATGCAGAAAGCAGGCATGTCTACCTTCCCAACTAGATGCAGGTCATTCTCTCAACAATGACTATCAAAAGTTCAACCAAAGGATCTTACTAATTTCGATGTTTTTTGCTTTATTTAATTCTATGTCCCCCAGCATTTGCGTTTAATTTCCACTGTTTCAGAATGTAGTCATGTCTCTACCATTTCCCTTTGCATCTTCCTACAAGGAACTTTCTTCCCTTTGTCTTTAAATAATAGTGCAGAGAATCCATTACTTCATTTGTGGGGAAGATCTGAGCAGGTCCTTTGGGGATAATAACATTACTGTCTTTGTTTTTTTCTGCCAGAGAGTGACAAGGAAGCAAACACAATTGACTGCAATAAAAGAACTTTCCAGGAGTTTGCTGAAGCTTCCTTAGTCACAAGTGCTGTTTCTTCCTAAGCAGTCTTAGGCAGAGGAGTTGGTGAATGAAGCCTACTGCCTAGCTCAGAAAATGTGTCAACTTCTTTTCATTGGGAAAGTTACAGAGCTCTCAAGAGGGTCTTTGGACACATACGAGTCAGGAATGGACGGTCGTTAAAGAGTAAGCTGGTCCAACTTGTATATGTATTCCAGCATCAGGGTATTAGAAGCATTAAGAGGCATGCTCTCAGGAGAGAAGACACAATAGTGGCCACTACGTGGTAGCAATTCACTACTGTGGAAACAGCCAGAATGAATTAAAAGGGCTTCATGTTGTCTGGAAGTTCACATAATTGTGGATAGAGAGGAAGTCAGAGAAGCATATTTGTAACATTTCTTCACTCCATTTTCAAGAGTTATATATGCAGCAACTACAACTGTCATGAAAAGGAGTTTTGCTATACACTTCAAGTTTGTTTTCCCTTGTGATCATGGCACATGGAAGAGGCATTGCTCTTTGGCATATCGATGATGCTTCGTGGTCTGCTCTCAGCAGTCCCTCTTCTGCTACTTTCGTCTCACTTAGTTTATAATATGATGCTTACTTATTCGATCATTTTTATTCCCATTCACTCATGTTATTTGCCAAACTTTTATTGAGTAATTACTATATGCCGGACATGTGTTAGGAGCTCTGTGTGCGGAAATGAACAAGATACCAAAAATTTCTTTAATTGATATTTTAAGGTTTTTCAGTGTCCAAGTCTTTTACAGCCTTAGTTAAGTTTATTCCTAAGTATTTTATTCTTTTTGACGTGGTTGTAATAGGTGATTTTCTTGATATCCTTTTCAGATAGCTCACTGTTGGTATATAGAAATGCAGCTGATTTTTGTAGGTTGATTTGCAGCCTGCAACTTTATTAAAGTCAGTCTAACAATTTTAAGGGCTTCTTTAGGCATTTCTACATACAAACAGAGACAACTTCATTTCTCTCTTTTTGGTTTGGATGCCTTTTATTTCTTTTCTTATTGTCTAATTCTCTGGCTCTGATTTCCAAAACTGTTAAATAGAAGTGGTGGAAGTGGGCGTCCTTCTTTTGTTGTGGATCATAGAGGAAAAGCTTTCCTCTCTGTTTTTTGTCACTGAGTATGAAGTTAGCTGTGGGGTTTTCATGTATGGTGTTTTTCTGTTGAGAAAATTTCCTTCTATACCTTTTTTTTTTTTTTTTTACCATAAATGGATGTTGAACTTTGTCAAATGCTTTTATCTGCATTTTTAAAGTGATATATGATTTTTATCCTTCATTGTGTTAATGTTACATTGATTGACTTTTCTATGTTGAAACATCCTTGTATCCCAGTGATAAATCTCATTTGGCTCTGTATGATCCTTTTAATGTAATGTTGAATTTAGTTTTATTGAGGATGTTTCATCTATGTTAATCAACGATATTGGCCTGCAGTTCTCTCTTCTTATTATGTCTTTCTATGGCTTTGGTATCAGGATGATGCTGGCCTCATACGATGAGTTTGGAAGTGATCCCTGTTCTATTTTTTGGAAGAGTTTAAGAATTGTTAGTATTAATTCTTCTTTGCATGTTTGGTAGACTTTACCTGTAAAGCATCTGATCCTGGGTTTTTCTTTGTTAAGAGATTTATGATTACTGACTCAGTTTCCCTATTTGTAATTGCTTTGTTCACGCATTCTGTTTCTTTTTGATTCAGTCTTGGTATGTTTTATCTTTCTAGAAACTTATCCCTTTATTCTATGTAATTGTTCACAATAGTCCCTTAGGATATTTTTTGTTTTACTTCTGTGGCACCAGTTGTAAAGTTTGTTCTTTTATTTCTACTTTTATTTATCCGAGTCTTCTCTCTCTCTTTTTTTTCCTGGTTAGTCTAAGGGTTTGTCAATTTTGTTTATCTTTTCATAAAACCAACTCTTAGTTTCACTATTTTATTTTTTCCATTTTCTATTTTATTTATTTCTGCTTTAATCTTTATTATTTCCTTTCTTCTGCTAAATTTGGGCTTAGTTTGTTCTTCTTTTTCTAGTTCCTTGAGGTGTAGTCAGGTTGTTTATTTAAGATTTTTTTTTTTTTAATGTAGGTGTTTGTCTGTATAAATTTCCCTTAGTACTGCTTTTGCCACATCCCATACATTTTTGTATCTTGTGTTTTTTGTTTTTTGTTTTTGTCTCAGGGTATTTTCTTTTTTTATTTCTTCTTTGACCCAATGGTTGTTAGAAACAACAACTGCATGTTGTTTAATTTCTATTGTATTTATGAATTTTCCTGTTTTCTTATATTGATTTCTAGTTGCATTCCATTGTAGTCTGAAAAAAGAGAGTTGGGGAGATTTCAATTTGTATTAAATATGTTAAGATTTGGTTTTTGACCCTAGTGTGTGATCTATCCTGTTGAAACATTCCATGTGTACTTGAGAAGAATGTGTATTCTGCTACTCTTGGATGGAATGTTCTGTGTAAGTTTCTTAGGTCTGCTGTTTCCTTATTAACATTCTGTCTGAATGCTCTGTTCATTACTGAAAATGGGGTTCTATTGAAGCCTACTATTATTAGATTGCTATCTGTTTCTCCCTTCAGATCTCTCACTATTTGCTTTATATGTTTAGGTACTTTGATGTTGGATGTATGTGTATATGTTTGTCTGTGTATTTAAATTGTCATATCCTCCCATTGAATTGACACTTGTATTATTATATAATGACCTTCTCTGTCTCTTGTGAGAGTTTTTGACTTAAAGTCAGTTTTGTCTTATGTGAGTATAGCCACCTCTGTTCTCTTGGTTATCATATGCATGAAGTATCTTTTTTTCACCCCTTTAATTTCCTTAAATAATTTAAGGATTATTTAATATACTTAAAAAAAGAGTGAATCTCTTGTAGACAGCATATAGTTGGATTTTATTGTTTTATCCATTCAGCTACTCTATGTCTCTTGATTGGGGAACTTAATACACTTACATTTAAAGTAATTATTGATAGACAAGAACTTAATAATCACCATTTTATTAATAATTTTCTTTGTTTTGTAATTCTTTTGTCCTCTTCTTATCTCTTGCTCTTCCCCTTTTTTGATTTGGTGATTATTTTGTTATTAATATGCTTTGATTTCTTTCTCTTTTTCTTTTGTGTATCCTCTTTAGGTATTTTATTTGTGATTACGCTGAGTATTTAACTGAAAAATCTTGTAATTATAACAATCTATTTTAAGCTGATAACAACTTTAATTGTATACAAAATTTAGACTTTTTCTTCTCCCTTCCCTTCATATTTTATGTTATTACTTTCATAATTTATACATTTTATATTGTGTATCCATTAAAAGTTTTTTGTACTTGTAATTATGTTTAATACTTTTTTCTTTTAACTTTTATACTAGAAATAAAAATGATTTATAACCATTATTGTCATATAACATTTTCTGTATTTGTCTATATACTTACCTTTACCAGTGACATTTATATGTTCATGTTTTTGTGTTACTGTTTATCTTTTTTTTTCAATTTCAAAATTTCAGTTTGAAGAGCTTTCTTTAGCATATCTTGTAAAGCTGGACTACTGGTGACAAACTCTCGTATTTTTTGTTTATCTAGGAAAGTTTTTATTTTATTTATTTTCATTTTTTTAATCTTCTTTGTTTCTGAAGGACAGGTTTGCTGGACATACAATTCTTGATTAGCAGGGTCTTGGGTTTTTTTGTTTGTTTGTTTGTTTTCTTTGTTTTAGCAGTTTGAACACATCATCTTACTCTATGCTGGCCTTCAAGGTTTCTAATGAGAAATTTGCTGATAGTCTTATTGGGGCCTGGATATTCCTTTTTATGTGATAAGATTCTTTTCTCATGCTACTTTCAAAATTCTCTCTTTGTCTTTGAGTTTTGACAATTTAATTATAATGTGTCTGTGTAGACATCTTTAAATCTGGAATCCTTTGGGCTTCATGAATCTGGATGTCCATTTCCCTCTCCAGATTTTTGAAGTTTTTAGCCATTTCTTTAAATATCCTTTCTGCTCATTTCTCTTTCTCAGCAACTTCTGATAATCCCATAAAACATATGTTGTTTCTTTTGGCATATCCCGTAAGCCCTGCAGGCTTTCTTCATTCTTTATTTTTTTTAACTTCTTGATTTTGTTTTTTGTTTTTTTACTTAAATTTTTTTTTTGAAGTATAGTCACTTTACAATGTTGTGTCAATTTCTGGTGTACAGCGTAATGTTTCTTTTTTTTTTCTTTTTATTTCTTTGATTGAATAATTTCAAATGATTTGTCTTCAAGTCTACTGATTCCTTCTTCTGTTTGATCAAGTTTGTTGCTGAAGCCTTCTATTAACATTTTTGGTTCAGTCATTATATTCATCAGCTCCAGAATTTGTTTTTTGTTTTTTTTTTTAATAATTTCTATTTCTTTTTAAACTTCTCATTTTGTTCATGATTGTTTTTCTGATTTTGTTTAGAGTCTACCTGTATTCTCTTGTAGCTCACTTAGCCTCCTTAAGACATTTATTTTGAATTATTTTAGACAATTCATAGATGTCCATTTATTGGGAGTCAATTACTGGAGAATTATTTAATTCCCCTTGTAGGGTCTTGTTTCCCTGGATCCTCTTGTTCCTTGGATTCTTGTATTAGTGTCTTTACATTTCAAGAAGCAGCTTCCTCTTCCATTCTTTATGGAATGTGTTCTGGAGGGAAGCCCTTTGCCAGTCAGCCCAGCTGGAGAACCTGAGGGTAACTTAAACCCTTTGTATGGACGTACACCCTTGACCCCTCTAGCTTCCCCCTGAGGAGGAAGTCTTAGGATTTTGTGACTTCTCTCAATTCCCTAGATCTGTCCTGAGTGCTGAGAGCCACTTAGTCCATCTCCTGAGGGCAGTGCCGTGAAATACTGGGGCACTGGGTACAGGCTCCACTTCTCTCCCTCCCTCCTAAAGGAGGCATATTAGGACTGTACACTTTCTCCCCACCCTGCAGAGCCATGCTAAGCACTGAGAGTTGCCCACCCCTTTTCTCTAAGGCAGTGCATCCAGATGCCGGGACACTGAGCGTAATCTCCACCACTCTCCCCTGCTTCTGAAGGAGCAGCCTCAGGATTGTGTGACTTTTCCCAATCCCAAATAGTTGATCTGATTGCTGAAATCCATGCTGGCTCCTGACAGTTGCACGTCATCTGTTGGGCCACACTTGTGGCATACGTAGGGGCATATGGCATGCCAGGTGTGGAGGTGCACACAGGACAGTTGGCGGGGCTTGCAGTCAGCCCATCTGGTGAGGTCCATGCACAGACAGGTCGCTGGGAGGTAGGGTTT
Organism: Camelus dromedarius; assembly: GCF_036321535.1. Taxonomy (NCBI): domain Eukaryota; kingdom Metazoa; phylum Chordata; class Mammalia; order Artiodactyla; family Camelidae; genus Camelus; species Camelus dromedarius. Next base: position 66,866,486 of record NC_087443.1, on the reverse strand, counting down.
GTGTGTGGGCTGGCTGGCTGGTGGGATCTATGGGTGGGCTGGCTGGCAGGGTCCATGGGCCAGCTGGCCAGGCCTCTGGGATGGTTGCTGAGATCTCTGTGCCATTTGCTATGAGCCTTGCCCCTTATTTTTGTTCTTTGCTGCCCCCAAACGATCTATTTGTGCCAATTCCCTCAGTGTTCCGGGTAAGGAGGGTAGAAGCAGGCCTATCAGGCAGTGCCTTGAAAGGCTGGGGAAGCGGTACCCTCAATTCTCTCTCTCTTTATCCTGCAGGAGAAATCACAGCCTGAAGCAGTCTTTCCTGATGCTGAGTGGGCTGGCTTGGGGGACAAGTGATGCAGGTAAAGTGAAACGATACTTCTTACCCTTTTTGATGCAACTCTTCTCAAATTTTGTGCTCCATTGGGGTGCTGGAACCTCTCACCTGGCAGAGCTCTCATAAAGGTTCAGTCATCCATGGATGGTTGTTAATTCAGTGTTTCTATCAGAGGACAGGGACTGAGACCTCCTTTCTGTGATCTTACTGATAGATGATTTTAAAATCCATATGGAAAGGCAAATGGACTAGCATAGCTAAAAACTGTTGAAAAGGAAAAATAAAGTGGGAGGAATATCACTACCTCTTTTAAAGACTTAACTATAAAGCTGTAGTAATCAAATGTAGGGGTAGACACATAAACTAGTTAAATGGAATAAGGGCTCCAGAAATAAACCCACACAGATACGGTCAATTGATTTTTAACAGAAATGCAAAGCAATTTAATAGGGAGAAGGGATAGTCTTTTCAACATATTGCACTGAACAATGAGTCATGCATATTAAATAAAAACAACAAAAGAATCTACTTAAACCTCACCCCTTACCCCTTTTGCAAAATTTAACTCAAAATAAATCATAGATAAAGATGTGAAATATAAAATTATAAACATAAGAGAAAAAAATACGTGTGACCAGTGGTTAGGGAGAGTTCTTTTAACATGACACCAAGAGCAAGATACACAAAAGAAAAAATTGATAAAGTGAACTTCATCAAAATTTTAAACTTAAGCTCTGTGAAGGATCCTGTGAAGAGAATTTAAAAAATAAGCTACAGACTGAGAGAAAATATTAGCAATATCCCATCTCTAACAAAGGACTCATATCCAGAATATATTTTTAAAAACTACTGTTAACAGTAAAAAAACAAACGACCCAATTAAAAATGAGTAAAATCTTTGAATAGAGACGTCACCAGAGAGGACATATGGAAGGCAAATAAACACTTAAAAATACTATCAACATCATTAGACATTAGGGAAATGCAAATTAAAGTCATAATGTGATGCCACTGTACTCCTATTGTAATGGCTAAAAGTTAGATGATATATAGATAGACAGACAGACAGACAGACAGACAAGTGCTGACAAGCACCTGGCACTCTCATAGGCTGCTGCTTGGGATGTACAGCTACTTGGGAAAACAGTTTGGTAATGTCTTATAAGGCTAAGTGTACACCTAGCCTAAGACCCAGTTATCCCACTCCTAGGTAACACCTTTCAGATAGGAAAAGTTATGTTCACACAAAAACCTGTACACAAATGTGTCTATCAGCTATAGTCATAATAGGCAAAAACTGTAAATCACCTAAGTGTCCTTTAATGGGTAATGTGAGAAGCATCCTGCCGTACGTCCACACAGTGGAATGTTACTCAGCACTAAAATGGAATGAACAACAACAACTTGGATGAATCTCAAGGTCATTATGATGCGTGAAAGAATCCAGCGTCCAAAGGTTAAGTTGCTATATGATTCCCTTTGTGCGACATTCTCCAAAAGAAAAAAATCTTAGTGATGGAGAATCAATTCGTGGTTGCCATGGTTTGAGGGTGGGCTGGATGTGACTCCAAAGAGGGAGCCTGAGGGTGTTCTATTGGTCTGGTTGAACTGTTTTGTACCCTGATTATGGTGGACATCAGAATTATTCCCAGTCTTCTGGATATGGTGTCATTTATCAACCTTGGTGACAAAGGAGAAAGAGCTTCTTAATTTGGGGGAGGAAAGCTGTTGTTGTTCGATACGTTTTATTAACTTGTTTACGCATATGAACATAGCCAAGTGTGAGTATGGCCTTTTTCAGTACTGTTGCTAATGAGGTTTTTATTTCCTACAACATGCTTGACAAAATGTTCCACTTGTCATCCTGGGAATGTCCCCTCCTGCTGTTTACAGGGCGCTGGGGACTCTGCCTCTCTCTGCTCTGCTACGAGCACTGAGTCCTCTGAGGGGAAGTTTGCCTTCTCATTTCAGTGTTTGCTGCAGAGTTGGAGTAAATGCGCATGTGGTTCTAATGTCTTCTTCCTGAAAAAGTAACTTCCCAGTTTCAATCTGAAATATACTACCCCATGGAGCAGAATCATCAGATTGCAGTAGCATCTCTAGCGTGCCCATATGTTTTTAGACTCCTTCTGCAATACACAGCATTTTTACGTGATTCTTCTTTCTCAATTTCATAGCCAAAATGATGAAGCTACAAATACAAGCACTCAAATGTTTTCATTCTAAGTAAGCTGCCTGTGAGGCTTAGGGTTTTTTCTCTGCTGCCCACATTCTGGCCTTCTCGTGTCTTCCAGCACTGTCTGTCATAGCTAGGAACAGTCTCAGTTCTCAGATATTCCCTTGGTTACATTTACTCTCAGAATAATTTGTACATTGCAACTAGTTAATAGCATATAAAATCTAAATAAGAAGGGAAGATGTACCAAGGATAAGGTAGCTTTAGCAAACTCATTGAGGGAGCGTCAGTTGCAATTTAAAAGAAACCCTGTATACATTTTCTTTCCACGCCCTTCTTGTCTTTTCCTTTTCTTCCTTCCTTTCCTTCTCTCTTTCTTTCTACCTTTATGAGTGTGTTAAAAATGAGTAGAACTCTAAACAAAAAGCACTTTTGAGAAATACTTTCATGTCTTTTTAACAGCTGGTCAGGTTTCAGGGTTCCACCTTTCGTTATGGTGGGGATTTAGGACGACTAATCCTCAGGCATGTGCTTGCTCTCTGGTACTTTAGAGAAAGATTAGAAACTATGGGGAGAAGCAGCTTCTGCTTTCCTAAAGCCCGGCACTTCTGAAATCTCCAGGGCAGATTATACGTAGGACATCTGAATCCCAAACTGAGGATTAGCATCCGTTTGTAAGATGTCAGAGATGAAACCTAACCCAGGATTGACTCATGCCCGGGTGACTGGGCAGATCAGCATCGTGCTCTTGCTTTTGGAAGTACGGAAAGTCTATTTACCCAGCTTAATAGCCATGGCTGTAATCTTGACATGAACTGTATCCCATGCCTGCAGAAGCTTTCAGAAGCAATGCCGTGAAAGAGGGTGAAGCACATTTTCTATGCTGAGTTGCCATGCTGAGTTCATGCCTGTGGCAGTAGGACCCTCTTCATTCTTTTTGCTTCTGAGACTCAGATGGCCTCTAAACCCATTTGTATGAAAGTTTTATTTTCTACTGATCATTAAGCCACGTTGTAATCAGAAAGGCAACAACACACAGAATTACATCCAGGTGTGTGCCTCCTCCTGATTCTTATTGTTGAACAGGTTTTTTTTAACAAGAATTATGATCATTATTTATTATTGTGTATGTATTGCCTTTGTTTTCCCTTCTAAAATGAAAGTGCATTCAAGTTGTAAAAACTTCATTTGCTATTGTAGAAGTATACATAATGCAAAAATAAAGTATAAAGAAGAAAGTAAAAATAATCACCTAAGATTGAATCACCTAGAGAAAACAATTTTCAGTGTTTTCATGAAAAAAAATAGATTGCATTTAAAAAGCCATCTTGGATTAGGTGTGGTTGGGTTATGGGGTGTGGGTGGGTGTGAGGGCAGAAAGAACAGCAAGAGCTGCCCTTAAGGTTTTCCCCGGATAAGAAGTAGCATGGGAACCATGTGTTCAGAGGGGAGAGAGGTTGACAGGTGTGTGTGCAAAGAGAGGGGGATGCTGGAATTGCATGAAGGTAGGTAAGTCCAGACAGTGAACGTGGTTAGAACCAGCTTGTAAAAGAGAGGACCTTTCTCTTTAGAAAGGTTTCCTAGGGCTAACAGTATCGTCCACAGGGTTAACATGTGTCTGAGCAACAATTGAACACTTTTCGAATGAACTTCCTAAATTAAATTCTTTAATTCTATGTGTTAAAACTGCTAATTAAATTCAACTGAAAATGTCCAAGTGGCTTGTCTGTGTGTCTACGTGTGTGTGTGTGTGTGTGTGTGTGTGTGTGTGTGTGTGTGTGTGTGTTTGTGTGTATTTTCTATGGCTAAACCAATCCACAGAGATACAGATCTACTGCTTGGGTCTTAATTAGAGAAATGAAGAGTTCACACAGTTTGTCAGCTTCTCCCTGCGGAGTAGGACCCTTCACTCTCAGCCAGGTCTCAGGCATATCTATGCTGGGTTTGTCCTTGAGTTCAGAGAAGCCCCACAACCTCCTTTGCAACTGAGCCCAGACCCCTGGGTGCAAAATCATTGGCCCATGATGGTTCACTGAAATCCACAGAGGCCAGGAAGCAGAAACCAGCATATCTACTGGGAATACCAAGTCGTTTTGTTTTGTTTAGCTTTTTTTTTTTTTTTTTCTTCTCTTCCCCTAGGACGCCCTGGCTGTTAAGCACAAGGAGCATAATAAACACATCTTAGGTTTAATCAATTTTAGACTCTGCTCTGTTTGCTGACTAGGTTGGGTGTATTGAATTTCCTCAGCAGGTTGAGAAGGGGGAACAGTGGCTTATAGCTCAGTGGATCTTGGCTTCTTGCATGAATGTTTCATCCCTTGTTTGTGACACATCCAGTAAAGATTAGTTTTGTAACCCTGCTGAAAGGCTCCTTGCCTGCTAGCTACCCTCAGACAGTAGAGTTTTATCACACCAAATCACCATAATAAAAATCATTGCCAATGTTTCTCCTGGATAAATAGCTGCTTTTTGCCTAAGCTTGCCTTTGGGGGTAAATGGTTAAAGACCCATGTGACTCGTGTCATTAACAAGTTAGCAGGTAAATTATTCTATTTGGGAATTTTCTTTGCTAGTATAGACAATTATAAATTCACATAAATGAAGGAGACAGTTTTCATTCGGAGTCTCCACTTAGCATTTTGTGCTATTGATGCTTGCCAGATAAAATAAAATCAAATCTCTTTGTTTCCTTGGCAAGCAGCTAGATTTGTTTATTGGGTATCCTCCAGCCCCAGTATTTTTTCCTGGGTTCTGGTGCTGGAGTCACTCTGAAGTCAGAAGCTTTTTCCTCAGGAGCAAGCTGACCTCACAGGACTGACCGTGTAGGAATACACTCCTTGAATGTAGAGAGAAATTCCTCTGACAGAGATAGACCAGCATTCCGCCGACTATGTGTGGTTCTACAGCAATAATTAGGTTTGAATTAGGAAAGAATAAGAACCACTGAACATCAGGGGAGGAAAGTTGGTCCAAGGGAGGGAACTGCCTTGCCTGGGGTCACACAGCTCATCTAAATTGGGGTAAAAGAAAAGATCCACACACCAGTCTTCTAAGAGATGTGATTCTCTCTGACACCCTTTGCATGAGTTCTGTTGGGTGAGGGTGACAGTTTCCACAATGGGCCTGTTAAAAGGAAAGGCTGCTTAGGAGAGAGCAAGCCTGAATGCCTTGTCCTTCCACTTTAGCAATTCACAAGAGTTCCTTTATCTGGGAAATTACCAATGACAGCCCAGCCAAAAAGGTAACGTGGAACCTCTCTAACTTCTGTTGAAGTTGGATTCTTCCCAAACTTCTGAGCCTAATGCCAAGAGAATGTAGGGAACCCTGGGAGCTCTGCCCTTGCAAAGCACCTCCCTCCTCTCATCTGGGCGCCTTCCTCCATTCCTGCAGTGCTTGGTACTTTCAACCAAGCCCTTCCTTTTGGATTGTTTTCTGTGTCATGATCCCTTAGCCTCCCTGATGCCCTGTTTCTGATTTCTTTTCCCTGTAGATCAGGTCTTCTCCCTAACTTGAACTTAATTCTGTTCCTGATGAGGGACATTTGGGAGGGACTCAGCTGCTCAGCACCTGGTCAGAATCCATACTGACCTCGTGCCCAGCTTTAATGACATTCATGGCGACTCAGTCTCTGACTGATGGGTGGAGAACAATGAGATGGTTGCATGTACTTTCTTAAAGGGTTCAAACAACCATTCTCTATTGATTCAGGGCTCTGCCTCACTCAGGATTTCCCTCCACAGGGAATTCTATAGCTTGAGAACTGGGTGTGCCTGTCCACCTGGCTAAGTCCACTCACAGCTTGAAAGACAGATGGCGGAGGTGGATGGAGCTGGAGGAGGCAAATAGCTAAGCAGCCAGGAAGTCTCATGCAGGGAGTCAGAAGACAGATTATATTGCCAGATGTCCTTGGCTGTCCAAGGCCAAGAAACCCAGAACGTGCCGGGCAACTACCAAAGGGAAATCCATCTTTCGAGTCTACCCTGAAGGGCATAGGACCCAGAGGTTGCCTTTAGCCAGAGAACCATGAGGTCTGTTCCCGGCATCTCCTCTATTCCTGGGACTAGCCATGAGGCTGACTGATGAGATGCCAATGACCTACCCTGTAAGAGGTGTAGATAAAAGACCAAAGAAAGAGTATCTGAAATCAGCCTTGGACCAACTGATTGCAGCTTAATTTTCCTGTAGAAATGTATTTTCTTTTGGCACTCCTTGTTTCCAGCTGAGACTCGAAGGCTTCATGCTGACAGGAAAGGCCATCTGTTTGGGGAGGATACTGTTATTGTTTGTTTGATGTTGAGCGCTAAATGGCTCATTTTGACAAGCCCCAGAGGTTTGTGTAATTCAGCTGACAGTCTGAACTTAGAAGTGGCCACCTGAGGACCTCAAGACAAAACGCCAAGCAAACAAGGAACACAGTCACTTCTCCATGACTGACCTTTCGGTGTGGCTTTTTGTATTTCACGAAGGACAGAACAAATGCAAAAGGGACATCTTAGACAGTCTGGGCTGATTTTAAAAAGTACTATTGACTAAGTGGCTTAAACAGCAAACATTTATTGATCAGAGTTTTGGAGGCTGAGAAGTTCAAGACCAAGGTGCAGACAGATTCAGTGTTTGGTGAGGAGGACCAAAGAGGATGCAGGGGGGAGAAAGAAAGGACTATTTTTTTAATATTAGGGATTTGATTCATTGAAATTTCACAAATGCTGTGTTAAGATTTAATCCATCCCTCCTTGCCTTATGAAACAGGAACTTGAAACTCAGTAAGCTAAAGGATTCCATACCTAGATAGATAGTCAATTTGTTAATGAGGGCTGGACTCAAATCTTTTGACTCCCAGCTCTGAGCTCTTCATCCAGTGATGACATTTAGAGATAGGGAACATCTTCTCGTCTCTGAAAATGTTCAAGCAAAAGACCTACACAACCACTGTATCAAGAAAGGATTGGATTGTTTGGCCCCTGATGTCTTTTCTATTGCTGGGATTCAGAGACACTGCATCTAACTCCCCCAATTTACAGATGAGGCAACTGAGAGAGGTTAAATAAACTGCCCACACTCTGTTGGCCACAGAGCCGTGATGTAAATTGTGGTCTTCTGGCCCTGGTCAGCATTCTTCTCTTGCACTTTCCATCTTAAGTGTGTCTCATGTAGATGGGAACCTTCTGTCTCGGGTGTTTCTCACCTAGCACAGCTTCACATTTCCTGAATCTAAGTGCTCCAGAGCAGCAGAGAAGATTCCGTGCTTCTTATTTGCAATTGCTGGATTCATTTCAGTTGCTCCTGGGCCAGGAACCCATTTTTCAATATTTGCTGCAAAGTTGCACAGAACCCTAATTACTTGGATCATTTAAAGTAATTGATTTTTTTCTTTATTTTTTTTCCTCTTGCTTTTTCTCAATTCCTTTGGAAGAATCCAAACAAAAACACAAAGAAAATAGCAATTTTTGAAAAACTAAAACATCTTGATTCCTTAAATTAATAACAACTAAATTTTCCCACAAAATATCCTTGATAATGGAGGAGAGTGAACTTGTACCTCTGGAAGTCTGGAGACGCAACCCTTAGGTGCTCCACTTTGAAATCTCTTTGAAACCTTTAATCTTTTTTTTTTTTTAATGGAATTTCACATTCTACTCTGCAACCAATGCATTTTTCTTTGTGTTTAAGTGTTTCAGCTTATATACCATGAACTAAAATGGATTCTGCAGGAAAGGCTGCCATACTTACCCTATGACACCATCTCTCCCAGGTATACAGCCACCTATTGCATTGCAATAAATATTTTTGATTAAAGAAGAATGGCTTTAAATATCAGGTAGGGACGATGTTGATCTTTATCTTGTCCTTGAAAATCATGAAATCACTAAAAGTCGTATTCAGTAACTGTCAATATTTAATCACCCTCAAAGGTATTAAAATTACGTTCTGTCCCATTAAGGAATAACACCTTCCCCAATGTGTATTTTATATATAGTGTCTTGCAGTATTAAAAGCTGACATTTGAGTGTTTTATGTGTAATCTCTCTTCATCCTCACAACTCTGTAAAGTAAGAACAGTATCATCAGCTCCATTTTCAAAGACAAATTGCAAACATATAGCAGTTAAGTCACCTGCCCAAGGTCACAGAGCAGGTAGAGGGGTGGAGGTGGGGTTTGTGCGAGAACCACCGTAACGTTCCCGCTCCTCTCTGTGACTTTCTTTCAGTTCTTGGCAAATGGTTGCTGTTCCAGTTGAGAGGCTACCCTCCCCAGGAACGACTGTTCTGGAAGGCAGTCCCATGACTTGTGTATCACAAGACAATTTGTTGTTTTTTGTCTGCCCCTCCAGCTGAGGAGAGAACAAAAGAACCCCATGGCCATTTTCAGATATCTCCTGCCTTTTTAAGAAAAAGAGGACATTTGAATCAAAAACAAAAACCAAATGAAACCAAAACAAAAACGCAGTGACTCAGATACTGCAGGGAACTAACCCTGGAGATACTTAAACCAGCAACGATGCGGTCAGAGAGAAGCGCAGGGGGTGTCGCGTTAAAACCTACAGAGACAAGACTGAATCATTACGGAAAGGATTCTGGGAAGAGAGTCCCCAGAAGCTGTGTTGTGTTGTTTTCTGGCTTTTGTGCTGTGCGTTGTCTGTCTGCCTGCGTTCTCTTCTAACCATTCGTCCATTAACCCCTTTAGATGCTCAGCCATTTTCCCTGGTTTGTGTCATCAAAGGATATTCTGGCCATTGGGAGCAAAGATAGTACTGTCACCTTGATCCACTTCTTCCTGGAGATGGTTTCCCCAACTCTGTCCCGTTGAATATGGGCGCCATGCACCCAGCGCCCCAGAAGGAGAGCTTTGGCTGTCTTGGCTCTGGTCCTCTAGAGTCGTGGAGCTCATCATCCTATTTGTTTTCCCTTCAGTCAACAATATTTATTAAATCTCTGCTATGTTTAAACCCTGGGCTAGAAACTGGACCTAAAATGGTAAACAGGCATATATGCTTCTAATATCTGGAAGAAAGGAGGACTCAATTTATAAATAATACAAATATATGCAAACCTACACTGGATAAGTGCATTAAAGGAGATGCATGTGATGATACTATGAGATCATTTAGCAGGTGCACCTTACACTGCCTGAGAGAGTAAAAAAAAAACTTCTGTAGAAACTAAAGAATGAACAAATAAAAGCTGGGTGAAGGCTGAGGAAGGGCAGAAATCCCAGGCAAAGAGAACAGCATAGAACACTTTTGAGACCAGAACGCAGAGACCACAGAGAAATGTGACATAATATGAGGCCGCAGAGTTGGGTAAGGTTATGCAGAGTCTTCTAGGTCATGTGCATGGTTTTATCCCAAGAGCATAGGGAGCTGTGGAAGAGCTCAGTTAGTGGGGGAAGCCTGGGGATCTTATGTAGGCAGAGTTATGGTTTGGAAAAGATTACTGTGGCCTCAGTGTGGAGAATGGATTAGAAGGAGGGCAAGAGGGGATTAGGGAAATCAATTAAGAGGCTATTAAAGATGTTCAGGCAAAAAGGCTTAGACTAGAATATTGATATTGGAGCTAGAGATGAATGTTTAGATAAGAAAGATATAGGAGTATAAATTCAATAGGAATTGCTGATAGATTGGTATGGAGGAGTAAAGAATGGCTTCTACTTCCTGGTCTGCACAGCTGGATGAATTGCAGTGCCATTCAGTGATGTGGGGCACACGCAGAGGGCCAGTTTGGGGAGTGAAAATCATGTTCCGTTTCAGACCATTTTTAATTTGGATCACCTTTGAATTTGAAATAAAGGTGTTAAGTAGGCAGTCAGATATATGGGTCTCCAGTTTAGGAGAGAACTCTGAATCAGAAATTTAAAATTGAGAGTCATTGGAATAGAGAATATAATTAAAACCATAAACAAGAGGGTAACCTGGGGAGAGAATGTCAACTGGGAGGAGAGGAACTAGAAATAAGGAGCTCAAATACTTAACCACCGTAATGGTGGGAAGTTTTGCAAAGGAGACTGAAGACAAGTGGGCTGGAAGTCAGGAAACTCAAGAGACCAGGATGTTACGGAAAATGGAGACAGTTCTTTAAAAAGGGAGCAGTTATCCAAATGCTGTTGACTGGTCAAGTAAAATGCTGTATTAGTTTGTTTGGGCTTCTATCATAAAATACCACAAACTGGGTGGCTTATAAACAACAGAAATTGTTTTCTAATAGTCTTGGAGGCTGGGAAGTCCAAGTTCAGGGTGCCAGCAGATTCAGCGTCTGGGGAGGAGCTGTCTCCCAGATGGCAAAAACGTAACCTCGCAGCAGAAAGAAGGGGTGGGCTTGCTCTCTGGGGGCGCTTTCATAAGAAGATCCATCCCAGTCACAGGGGCTCTACCCTCCTGACCGAATCACCTCCCAGAGGCCCCACCTCCTAGTACACCTTGGGGGTTAGGATTTCAACGTATGAAATTTGAGGGAACATAAGCATTCAGACCATAGCAGTGGGCACTGAAAAAATGCCCATTGAAATATGAACGACTTGGAATTGGTTAGTGACTTCATCAAGAACCATGTTATGAACTAATGGGGATGCCTGCCAGACTGAGGAGTGGCTGAGAAATAAGAAAGTAAAGACAGCACATGGAGATAACGATTTTGAGAAGTGTGGCTGTGAAGGGCAGGTGGGAGACAGGGTGATGGCTAGGAAACCATGGACAGTCTTTTCCCCACCTTGGCCTTAGCTGCCACCTGCTTCTCAATTTTGGACAATTCCTTGCCTTCTTTGTGTGTGTGTGTGTGTGTGTGTGTGTGTGTGTGTGTGTGTGTGTGTGTGTGATAGTTTTAACTCACTTTCTGGCTGTGTTCCTGACCATCACTCCAGGTGACAGCCTGCTACAGTCCCACCCTCCCTCATGACCTCTCTCACCCTGGCCTGGTTGCTTGATTCCCATCCAGGCCTGCCCGGACAGTAGGGTTGTGCTGTCGCCTAACACCCCTTAAGAATAAAACTTAAGGGAAATCTGGCCTGGAATTGGATATCCAAGTTTATTTAAAACCAAAGTAATCATGTGTGTGCCTTGAGTGGAGAGATGAGAAGGGAGAGTTGGATTGATCCCAGACCCTTGGTGTTTCTCTCATCAGCTGAATTCAATCAGTAGCCTCATTCCACAGCTGGAATATGTTAGTTGATGGTAATGGCAGATAGCATTTATTGAGTTATTACTGTATACCAGGCACTGTGCTATGTGTCTTATGTAGATCTTATCTTTTAATCTTCACAACCATAGATAAATAGTATTATTATCATCCCCATTTTATGTAAAAAAAAAAAAAAAAGCCTGAAGAACAATAAGACTTAGAGACGTTAAGCAATTTGCTGAACATCATACTTAACAGCTAAGAAGTGGTGGAGCTCCTGAGTCCACCGGTCAGACTCTAGGCCTTGTGCTCAGCATCACCCCTCTCTCTCTCCCCTCAAGTCCTCTCCTCGGAGAGCATTTAGGTAGATCATCTCCCTAAGGACTAGGGGCCTTGAAATGGCTCCATCTCTGTGCCCAGTCACAGAAGGAAACAAGTACCCAGGAGATTCGCGATACTTCGTGTTCTCAGCTAGAGGGAGTGAGGTTTAGCGGAAAGAATGCTGGACTCAGAAGACCTGGATTCTCTTTTGACACTGCCACTTGTTAGCTGTGTGATCCTGGGGAACTCATTTCACCTTCCTGAGCCTCCGTTTGCCATTGGTTAATTGGAAATAATATGCACTGAGTGCTAAAGATCTGCAGGGCGTTTTCATTCCTATTATCTCATTAATTCCTACTCTCCCCCCAAATCCCATGTAAGGTAGTTATTAGTATTCTCATTTTATAGCTGAGAAATGTATCCTTATCGAGGTAAATGCATGGTGCTTTCTCTGGACGTAACCCCACAAGTGCAGGGCTGGCCCCTCTTTCCTGCCCGCAGAATCCACCATTCTTGCCCCTTTCCACCGCCTCTGAGAGATTAGCTAGTCTCCAAGCTCTCACTTACGCCAGCCAGCTTGCTTTTTCACCTCTTCAGTCAACAGGTAATAACCGAGCACCTACTCTGTGCATGTCCCTGTATCACTGGGGGAAAGGGGACTTTCTCTGCATCTTTTGAAGCTGGCGTGATGGGCAGCTGCCAACGGCTTGGTAGAGCCATCATCTTTTTAGGGAAGCTGAGTCTCTCTTGCCAGTTCCACGCCATCTCAGTGTGGCTCATGTCTTCATTGGCTTGTCTGCTGAGTCTCCCGCAGAAGGGAAGGGAGGAGCATGTGGCCATGGACGTGTATCTGACAAGGGTCATCAGCACACGCACGGGGGGCAGCCCACCCACTGCACAGGGAGCCTGGGGTCCTTGGTGCCCACTCAGGGCATCCAGCTGACCACAAATCTCCACTCTATGGGCAGAATGAGTCTGATGATCATGGTTACAAGAGGCGAAAAACAAATGTGGTCATTTAAAAAAAAAATCAGCCTCCAGCATACATAACTTTCAAGTGGTATGAAAATGGGGGCTGTTTCTTGTGTGACATTATCTTGACCTGGAAAAGTACTTTCGTGACCACAGTCAACCACCACCCTTAGAAAAAGCTATTTGTCCTCAGGTACTCCAAAGTTAATTTCTCCTTCCTGAGGCCCTGGGTATGGAGCGCTTTCCTCCTCACAGCGGGGGCAGGGGCTTTTCTGGAAGGAGCTTGTGCTCCAGGCAGGAAGCCTGAACGTGGTGTCCTCTCCACCACTGCACTGCTCCTGACCTCAACCAGCCTCCCTCACTTCTCTGCACTGATTCTCTTAATGACTGGTGTTGCCTCCCGAGTCCTTCCTGACAGCCTTTCAAAACCAACTGCAGGAAGAAATCTTTTTTTGTTTTGTTTTGTTCTTTCTCAGGTTTTTAATTACACAAATTCCATCTGACAGAACATCTCAGCCAATACCCTAAGGCAATTTTAAAGATTTCTCAATAAGATGAAAATAGGTGCCTAGCTTGTGTCTATAGTCTGATACTGACAGCCATGACTTGCTTTGAAAAAATGTTGACTTTGACAGGGCTCTCTAGTTAATCACTAGGAATGTTCGAGTTCACATCAGTGCCAAGCCTTTAAAATTAAAGAAATTGAGGTGAAAATTGCCTAAAAACAAATGATGGGGGTAAAGTGCTATTTTTTTTCTGGGCATTTACAAATTACTAGGAATCACAATCAACTAAAGACATATGAGCATTAAAGTGCAATGACCCCACCAGCTCACGCTTCCTTTACTGGAAAAGTTTGGCTTGCCGCTGAAGCCTTTGGGTGTTGTCATCCCGAAAGTCTTCCTGCCAGGAGGTGGCGCTGCAGTCTATAGCCAATAGAGCTTTATGGTTTTCTTTGTTTCTTCTCACTTAAATTTTAATACACACTCACATACTTAATACTTCAAATTTAACTTGGTGATTCCTTGCTTTTACTTTCCCTTTTTCCTTCTCTATGCTTCTGTCTTCTTTCTTCTTTTCCGCCTTCCTTTATATTATGGCAAACTTTGCTCTAATTTAGCCTTATACGGCAACAGTCCTAAAAGGCTAATAGCTGATGCTACTAAAATTTGTATGTCATTTGCGTGTGTGTTTGCAAGTATACACGGGTTTGATGTTGCTTTTCCAGTATTGTCCACCCCTATTCCACAATTCTGTGTCAACAGCACATGAAAGTTTTTATATACTAACCAAGTTACATTGCAGGGATTCTCCCCTACAGTTAGTATAACTCCTTTTGATAAATATTATCCTTTATTGTTGTTCAGTATTGTCCAATACTGAATGAATATTGTTCTTTAGAACAACTTCCTGACCTGTTTTCTTGGTGTAGAGTTATATGGTAGGCTCCCCTATGCTGCTGCTACTGCACCCCCATTTTTCTTGCATATATTTCCTTTTTTAAAATTTTTTTCCCTTTTGTCTGTGGGCATAGGCTAGATGTCATCTTGGCAGTTTGGGCCACTGTGAATGAACAAACAAAGAACTAGTGGGCAGTTGGTTGAAATCCTTCATGTTGCAGCTTTAGGAAATAAACTGTTTTGTCCATCTAGTTCTCATAAAACAACCTCCTTCTCCTAAGCTCTCCAAAAACATCTGCCGACCAGTAGAGCCAGCAGTTTCCACATCATCCATCTTGCTGTCTTTTCATGGTATATTGTGGTCCCTGTCACGTACATATTTGGAGTTTATTTTATAGCAAGGACTGACTAGTCAGTTATTAAATTCCCCACGTCCCAACAGCAAATGCAAAAACTTTGTGCACAGATCTTGGAGAATCTTCTTGCAAGGTACTCATTCTAATTTATGAAAATTGTGTCCTCCCTATTTTCCTCTGACTCCTTTGTCTTAACAGAGTGAGAGCATCATACACTTTCAAACTTGAAAATTCTAAAATTTGGCAGGAAGTTGTCTTGAAAGCCATTGCCTTATGCTCACCTAGAAGCCATCCCAGTGTTTGCCAGAAATCTGGTCCCTGTCTAAAATCATTGTTCAAAGAATCCTGGAAAAATCATATCCCTAGTCTTGCTTGTGACTCTGTGCCATTCAGAACTCAGTTTAAGCATCACTTCTTCAGAGGAGCCATTCCTGACCACCCAGTCTTACGCAGTTCTCTAAGCACTTGCTATCACATTGCCCCACTACAGTTCTCCTGGTATTTTCTTCCTTTCATATGTGTTTATGTATGTATTTATCATTGTTCTCCCACAGAGGAAAGATGATTCCTTGAGAACAAGGACATTTTCTGCTTTGTTTACTGTTGAATCTCCAGCACTGGGTCAGTTTGCTCTTGCTGTATAACAAACTATCCCTGGAACTTAGTGGTCTAAAACAATAAATCATTTATTTATTTGCTTATGGTTTGGGGGAGGTGGTCAGCAATTTGGGAGAGACTCTGCTGAGACAGTTTTTCTCTGCTCTTCATGGTGTCAACTGGATTCACTTATACATCTTCAGTCAGCTAATGATCAGTGGCATATTTGCAGATCTAGGGGTTGACTGGTTGTTAGCAGGGCAGTGGAGATAACTGTGTGCTCATGTGTTGTTCTCATCTGGCAGGCAAGGCTGAAATCATTCATGTGATGATGGTCACATGGTTTCCAAGGGCAACAAGAGGATAAACCCCAATGATGGAGCACTTTTTTAAGACCCTGATTGCATCATACATGTTAATATCCCCATTGGCCAACACAGGTCACATGGTCAAGCCCAGATTAAAGGAGTAGAGAAATACACTCTTTTCATGGAAGAAGCTTCAAAGGTACATTGCAAAGGGACTACAGGATGGGAAAACAGATACAGAGACAGGAGGAATTTATGACTTTCTACAGTCTATAACAAGCACATGCTACAGGGCAGTCACTCAGTAAATACTTACTGAGCAGACGAGTGGATGAGCAGGATGAGCAAATGAAAAATCAATTATCCAAATCTCCCAAATGGAATCTCAGGTCTTTCATATAAGTTCTAGTTTCTGATACTGAGTATCATCTTTATCCCATTATGGTTTCTGCCTTTAAAGAGTTCATGGTCTAGAGCAGTCTAAATTTTGCTAGAAGTTCACAACAGAGCTTAACCTCTGGGGTGTGTGCTTGTGAGAGCTCCTGTATCCACAATGGCAGATGCACTTCAAAAAAGAAGCTAGAAAAGTGCTCCTCAGACCACATCACCAGAGGCACAAAACTGCCAGTCTGGGAAATTAATAACAGTGAATTCAAAAATCACTTACCAAAGGGCCAGGTTTTTGCTATCAGCCATCATTTGTATTTCTGTCCTTAAAGCCTTCTGTTTACTTCCCTACAGAATAGAGATTGAAGTGCGAGGATCCCACAGTGTTGTAACAAGCCTGTGGTGTCCATCATCTTCCACGTTTCATAGCTGAAGACTCGTGCTAGCTCAAGTCAGGTTTTAAAACAGATGCCACACTCACCCCACGAAGATAGGGAACATTTAGATAAATAAAGAGACAGGGGTCTGGGGAAAGCCTTTCACCGCTTGGCATTTCAGAATTCGCCCCCTCCCTCTCCCCATTCTAATTTTATTTACCTCTCGAATACCGTGACTTCGGCGATACCTGTATCCTCTCCAAATCCTGATAAAAATGATCTTTGGCCCAGCCACATTTACCTCTTAATTGGATTCCACAGATGGAACCTGTTCTGGAGGTTTTAGGGACTTCTTTTCTCTGTCCGATTGAGAGGCAGCGAAGGCGGGGAGATGGAGAGCAAGCTACCGGCTGTATCCGCAGTGAGATTCCTATGGGGGGCGTGGCTCGGACACGCAGCAACGGGATTACTGATCCTGGACCCCAGAATTGGACTCCCCGCCTAGTCACAGGCTGCACTGCGCAACCATAGTCCCTTCCTCACAGGGACTCGTTCTAAATATTAAGACCAGGAGGAACAAACCAGAATTCTAGTTTCCAAGAGAAAGAAGAGAGAAGCTAAACCCACAGTGCTCTGCTTCTTTTCTGACTACGACACCCTTTTCCTTGTAGAGAGAAGAGTGAGGATGAAGGTGGAAATTCAGGGAAAGGGGCCAAAGAGGTGTCCCCATCCCAACACCTTGAACCCACCATATATTTTCTGTTGTTTGCATTGAGAGACCCAGGTTTCTCATCCCAAGTCCCCCAGAATAAAGGCCAGTGCCACTTAAGTATATTCCCAGCTCACCAGACGTATCCATACTTGGCTGAATGTCATTGTCTTAGGTTTGGAATTCAGAAACTTTTTGAGACTTTCTTGTACTGCATCGTCTGCATTGTTGCTTTGTATGCTGCTTGAGTCTCCCTCCTGCCAGGCTGTAGCAGAGAGCGAAACGAGAACCCCTTGGCTGGCTGGCAGTTTTGGCTGCAGCCTCTGAGTATTCCAATTGTGTTTCGAAATAAGGAACTTCAAAGTAAGGACCTCTTTCGGAGGTCCTTAGCTAGATTGATCAATCCACCCAGGATTTATTGAGAGGCTCCTCTGTACCAAGTGATGTAGTGGCACAGAGAAGTGTCACTAAGCTTGTAGGGATAGCTTGGATCATGCTACCCTGTGCAGTAAGATTTATTATGGGAGTGGGACAGACACGCCCATCCCCCATCTCACTCACTCAACCGCCAAGGGGTACCATCTCCTATGTGTGGTAAATATTAACATTTTAAAATAAATGTTACCTTCTTATTTTAAATGTACCTAGAGGAATCTAAACACTTTAGCAATGTGATACTATCTTTAGTTTAAAACACACATGCAGAATAAGTTAACAGTTGGAAATTTTACATGAGTTCCTTTTCTCTCTGAACTCAAATTTCCATTCCACTTCCCACACAGAGTTTTATCCTAATGCAGTGTATTTTAAGCTTGAAACTTTATGAAAAAAAACCCTATTATGCTTTTCTGCATCAAAAATATTATATATAAATGGACACAACTTTTTATTGCCTATGAGCATAAGGTGTGACATACCATCAAAACTACTATTTTGTATTTACTCAAAACAAATATTTTGTAAATTCTGAAAAAAATATTTAACTAAAAATAACATTTCATAATAACTGTATTTCTTAATGAGGTGAAAGGAATTTTAGATTAGATTCTGTATTTTTTAAACAAATACCACTTATTGCACCATCAGTTTTATTTCTCACTCTGTCTTTTTGTCTTTAAAATGTAAACAATTAGAAACTACATTTAGGATTTGTAACAATGCCACTCAATTCTTTGAATGCCTTCTGAATTACACACTAAAAATCATAGGGATTTATCATTAAAAGTTACTGTTTCTCATCTATTTACTGACAGGTTAGATTGAATTGTCCTTCAGTTTTATTGAAAACCAATTAGAAGCTACTCGTCTTACAAAAGGATTGATTTCTAAGTCATAAGTCATTCACTTTCTCAAAACCAGTAACAGCGTTTCAAAATGTGTCTCTGTTCAGTGCCCTGGAAGTTTCCACTCCCTACAGCGGGGCTTCTTAGTGAGAATTAAGATAGTGTGGTCTGTGCTTTCCTTTTGTAAAGTTGGGAGAGAAAGAAACACCACCACAACCTTAGCCACTTTATCAGGCAATCTCTGATCTGAAGATCGATTTCCATGAAATTGTACCTGCCTGGTATCCAGGGATGTTCTGATAAATCTACTCTCAAACGCAGAAACGCTCAGATTTATAGTATTTGCAGAGTTCTGTGTTGTAAATATTCTCGTGATACTGATCTGACATCACTGAACTGCGGAGGTGGAAGAAGATGTACTGTCAGCTCTCATGAGCCAGTAGAAGCTTGTTCTAGAACACCACTGAGCTGTGCACCTTAGAAAATCTTCATCGCTGCCACTTTGGATCCTGCTGCTCTAGACCACTCTCTCCGTTCCAATCTTAGCACTTCTCTTTCATTTCTTTTTTAAAAAATTGTTTATTTATTTTATTGAGGTATACTCAGTTATAATGTGTCAATTTCTGGTGAACAACATAATGTCCCAGTCATGCATGCATATACATATATTTATTTTCATATTCTTTTTCATTAAAGGTTATTACAAGATATGAAATATAGTTCCCTGTGCTATACAAAAGAAATTTATTTTTTATCTATTTTTTTATAGAGTGGTTAATATTTGCAAATCTCAAACTCCCAAATGTATCCCTTCCCATCCCCTACTCCCTAGTAACCATAAGATTTTTTACCATGTCTGCGAGTCTGTTTCTGTTTTGTAAATGAGTTCCTTAGGGCTCTCTTTTTTCTTTCTTTCTTTTTTTTTTTTTTTTTTTTGATTCCACATATGAGTGGTACCATATGGTATTTTTCTTTTTCTTTCTAGCTTACTTCTCTTGGAATGACCATCAGGTACACCCATGTTGCTGCAAATGACACTATTTTATTCTTAAACCAAAAGGCAATTTAAATAACGATTATATCTTGCAATCCTGAAGGTGCATTTTGCAGATAAAGGAGCTATACAGTTTATAAAGAACAAGTAATTTGTTCAAGGTCATATAGACAGTTGTTAGCAGAAGAACTGAGCCAAGAACCCAGATTTTCTACTTACAGAGTTGTGTTGCGTCTCCAGGTTAGTTCTTTCTGGAATCCTACAATCTCAGAGTTGGAAGGGACCATGTAGAACATTTGGTTCTATGTCTGCTACTTGCAGGAATTCCCCTTCATAACATTCTCTAGAGATAAGCATCTAGTTTCTGGTGAAATATACCTAGAAATGTTGAGTCTTGCCATCATGGTGTGTTCAATTTCATTTTTGAACAACATTATCCACTCCCCACCTCCACTTTTTTAACAGTGACCAAATTCCATTTCATATTAATTTCAGTAAGCTCTTTCTGATCTGCTTTCTGAAGGCTCCAGAATAAATCTAACTCCTCTTTCATGGAACAGACTTCATTTATTTAGAGGATTTTAATATAATGGCAGCCCTCTCTTTTAACCTCTCAGTGAGTGAAGAAAGCAGAGTCAATGCAGCCAGTGGTTTACATTGGGGTCCATAGGCTATGAAATTCCTTGGTCATCTAAGGAAGCATCTCTGATATTATTCATAGGCAAACTGTCTTACCCTTGTCATTGAAGCATCCACCCTCTACTCTTAGAAATCTGAGTCTGCCACCTAAGATAAAACATTCCTCTCAACTCATGCTCTCCATCTCTTTTCACACTTAACCTCAGGTCTTCAGTTTACCTCCAAATTGTATACTTCTGCAGAAATTAACAAGCTAAGCTTAAATTTTATATGGAAATGCAAGGGACTGAGAATAGCCAAAATTTGTTTCAAATGAAAGACAAAGTTGGAGGGAGGACTCATACTTCCCAATTTCAAAACTTAACTACAAATTACTCAAGACAATGTGATACTGCATTAAGGATAGACATGTAGGTTGATGGAGTAAAATTGAGAGTCCAGAAATAAACCCATATATTTATGGTCAATTGATTTTGGACAAGAGTGCCAAGATAATTCAAAAGAATGAAATTGGATCCTTATCTCATACCATACTCAAAAAATCACCTCAAAATGGCTCAGAGACCTAAGTGTAAGAGCTAATATTATAAATTTCTTAGAAGAAAATACAAGAACAAATCTTCATGACTCTGGATTAGTCAATAGTTCCTTGGATATTATAGCAAAAGCAGAAGTAACAAAAGAAAAAATAGATAAATTAGACTTCATCAAAATTAAAAACTTTCACGCTGTAAACAATAACATCAAGAAACTGAAAAAGCAACTCACATGATATAGGACAGATATATTTATGAAGGACTTATTTTCAGAATATATAAAGATTTCTTACAATTCAATAATATGAAAGACCAATAAAACCAGTTTTTCTAATGGGCAAAGAATTGATGCATATTTCTCCAAAGAAGATATACAAATGGTCAATAAACACATGAAAAGATGCTCAACATTATTAGTCATTAAGGAAATGTAAATCAAAACAATGAGATACCATTTCAGGTCTGTTGGAATGGCTGTAATAAAAAAGACAGTAACCAGTCTCAGTGAGAAAATGAAGAAATTGGAACCTCATACTCTGTTGGTGGGACTGTAAAATGATGGAGCTGCTCTGGAAAGCATTTGACCCAGCAGTTTCACTCTAAAGAAATAAAAATCTATATTCACACTAAAACTTCTACATAAATGTTCACAGCAATATTATTCATAACAGCCCAAAAGTGAAAGCAAGTCAAATTCTGATCCACTGATGAACAGATAAACAAAATATAGTATATCAATATAATAGAACACTACTTAGCAATAAAAAGGAATGATATACTGATACCTGCTATAACATGGATGGATTGTGCAGATATCTGCTAAGTGAAAGAAGCCAGTCACAAAAGATCATATACTGTATGATTGTATACTGTAAGTGAATTGCATGGTTTTCAAATCATATCTGAATAAGGTTATTAAAAATAAAGTTAGACACAGGATTAAAAAAAGATGAAGAGATAAATATAAAGAAGGGTGTGGCAATAAGTAACTCCTGGCTTACCTGGAGTCTTCGATTTGAAGGTCCTTGGTGGAAACCATCTACGTTGTTACAGTTAATTTTATGTATCAACTTGACTGGGCTAAGAGGTTGCCCAAGTAGCTAGTAGAACATTATTTCTGGATGTGTCTTTAAGGGTGTTTCTGGGAGAGATCAGCACTTGGATTGGTGCACTGAGTTAAGAAGATTGTCCTCATCACTGCAGGTGGGCATCATTCAACCTGGTGATGGCCGAAATAGAACAAAAATGTGGAGGGACAGATTTGCTCTTTACTTGAGCTGGGACGTCCATCTTATCCTGCCCTTGGAGCTCCTGGTTTTTGGGCTTTCAGCCTGGGATTGGAATTTACACCATCAGCTCCACTGGTTCTTAGGCCTTTGGACTCAGACTGAATTATACCTTCAGCTTTCCTGGTTCTTCAATTTGCAGACAACATGTCATGGGACTGCTTTGCCACGAAATAAAGGCTGACCTGCCTCACCTGAGACTCAGGACTTTTCCAATATGGAGTCATTTTATTCTTCATCAAATGTGGCAGACACCTCTGGTACCTCAAATTCACCCCTTGACCCACCTCTGATTTTAGCCTCTGCTATGATGAACAGTTCCTGAGAAGTAAGTCTGACCTCATGATGACTTGTCTTGCCTCAGCACAAGACACTCAATTTTCTTTCCCTTTTTTCTTTTCACCCCCCTGAAATCTTCCAACCTTGCAGAGATGCTTACAGTGCAGAGAAATCAATACCCTCAGGGTGAACCTCAATCAATGGCAATGGAAGCCGGTAAAAAAAAATGCCCTGGCCTCCCATCCTTCACGAGTTAATTTCTGTATGTTTTCTAATGGATACCTGGGAAATTGGGCTTCTACTTTAGATACTGTAGGTAATGCATCCTTAGATTAACCTTATGTTTTTACTTCACTTTACCTACTCCCTCACTCTGGCTTTTTGGGCTTAACACCCAGTTAAACTACCTGTATCCAAGTCCTTGCCTCAGACTCCGTGTAGCAGGGAATCCAAACAAACCACATCTAACATATATTCATTTAATAGTCATCAAGCATTTATTGAGTACATAGTATGAGCCAGACACTGTTCTAGATGCCGGAGATAGACCAGTGAATTGAAGCAGAAAAAAAAAATCTCCATCCCTCCTGGAGTTATGAGAGGAGGAATTTAAAAACATACAAAGAACATTAAAATAAAATAAAATAAAAAACATAAAACACATTCAAATTAAGAAAGTAAATTACATGTTATCTCATAGAGCTAATATTTATATCCCATCTCTTTCTTCAAAGAGTTGCCACCTCCTTTCTCTAATTCTAGATCCTTAAAAAAGAAAACATTAAGTTTTATTCTGATAATGAGTAATTCATGCCCACCATTGAAAGTTTAGAAAATATGGAGAAGATACAGAGAAGAAAATGAAAGCAAACAGCCACCCCCAGGTAGAGGCATCCGTAATTATCATGTTAGTTTAATACCTTTTCAAGCATTTGAAGCCTGCGCTAGTGTTAAAATATATTTAAGTACTAACTTACTGAAATTTAACCTAATATATTAAAATAAATAAGTATATCCAGTACCACCTCATCATTTTTCTTTTTCAAGATTTTCTTGGCTTTTCTAATCTATTTGCTTTTTCAGATGAACTTTGTCATCATTTTGACAACTCAAAAATAACCATGTTGGGATTTTGATT
The DNA here is from genome assembly GCF_036321535.1 of Camelus dromedarius. Taxonomy (NCBI): domain Eukaryota; kingdom Metazoa; phylum Chordata; class Mammalia; order Artiodactyla; family Camelidae; genus Camelus; species Camelus dromedarius. Next base: position 66,843,302 of record NC_087443.1, on the reverse strand, counting down.
GATATGCATTAAAATCTATAAATAATTTAGGTGTACTTGACATCATAATATTCAGTCTTCTTACCAAGAAACCACAGTATAATTTTCCATGTATTCAAACCTCCTTTTATGACCCTAAGAAAAGATTTATAGTCTCCTTCATATAGTTTGAAGTATGCTTATTAAATTTTTCCAAAGGTGTTTTATATTTTTATTGGGAAACTTTTCCATTATATTTCAAAATTGGTTGTATAGAAAGATAATTGTTTGGTATGTTGTGTGTAACTAGTCAGTTTGTTAAGCTCTTTTGCTAATTATAACACTTTCAGAGTTCTCTTGAGTTTTCCTATTGGATAAAAGAGAAGGTATGAGCAAAAGGAAGTGAGACTCCAAACCCTCCTTCCCACACCACAAAACTTCTTTCTCCTTGATTTTGTATCCACCCCGTTATTGTTCTTCTCCCAGAAGTTGTGGTGGGTTAATCTGATTGATTAGAATCCAGGACAGTTGATGGGAACACCTCTATTATTAGATACAACACATTGTTTCCTATTTTGTGTTACATTTATCAGATTTTGGTTATCTGAACTATACTAGCTTCAAAAACAAACAAACAAACAAACAAACAAATTAGGAATCTTTGTATCTCTTTTTATGGAAGAGTTAAAACACCATGAGTATTGTCTGCTTCTTGAAGGAGTCATATAAAACTCATCTGGGTCTATGACACATCTTAGAAGTGGTTTTGGGGAAATTTAGGAGGGGGAGGTGAAGGCATCCTTGATTATTGCCCAATTCTTTTTTTTTAATTCTTAAGTAAATTTTGATCATTTATATCCTCTACAAACTTTATCAATTTTATTCAGACATTTTAATGCCATTTAAAAAGAATTAAAAATTTTTCAATTTTCCTACATGTTATGAACTCTTACTCATTTCTAACAGAAGACACCTTCCCTCCCCCCGAGCCTCCCAGCCACCCACCAACACACACACACTCTCTTATTCTCTTTTTTCCCTTAAGAGATATATATATATATATATATATATATACACACACACACACACACACACACACACACACACACACACACACACATGTATTTCAAGATGTGTGATTATTTTATAGAACCACCTCTGGCTTATTAAGAATTTTTTCTCTGCTTTCTAATTCATTTCATTTCTGCTTTCATCTTTTTCATTCTTTTCTCCTGCTGAAGTATATTCCATTAATTTCCTAACTTCTTGATTCGAATGATTATTTCCCGTCTATTTATTTTTTGGCATCTAATGAAAGCATTTATGACAATATCATTTCCTTTGAGTGCAGCTTTGACCACATTTCACAGATTTGGTATGCAGAGTTTTTATAGTAGCTATTCTCTGTAAGTCTGTAACTGCAATGCTCATTTCCTCTGTGGTCTAACGTTGGTTTAGAATGCTATTTTAGAATGTCTAAGCTTTTTTTTAGATCAAAATGTTTCCTATTAAGTTTCGTTTTCATTTCTGTTTACCCATCATCCAGTGTAAGAACGTCTGCTTCTCAGGAGGGTGGGACTGAGCTCCACTTTCTCTTGCATCTCCTGTTATTCTGCCTCTGAGTAGTCCTTGCTTTCTCGATCCGCTGTCATACGTAGTTTAGATTGCTTGGTGTCATGGTTTTGTTTTGTCTTGTCTTGCTTTGGTTTGGTTTTTTATGTCTATCTCTCTACCTGTCTCAGTGAAAACACCTTAAGGATTGAGTCCACATTTCATAATTCTCTCTATCCCCTAATATCACCTAACACTTTAAACGTATTAAGTAGTCAATAAATACATGTATATTGCTTTCTGTTTCAGGGATAGTGAGACTGATACACAATGTAAATAGATCAAAGCCCTTGTTAAGTGTTGATGATGTGATTAGTCACTTTAGTAAAATATGCCTACATTATGCATTCCTCTTCTGGTCCTGGAAAGTACTGCTTTCCTGACCATGCCCATGAGCAGGGTAACAAGTATGACTGTTCATGCTGACCATTTGTCCAGCACGTCTCCATTCCAGGCACTGCTTTAGGAAATTTATATGCTGTGTGTTATTTCATAATCCTCACAATAGCCTCACAATAGGTAGATATGATAATTACCCTCATTTCCCAGATAAGGAAAATGGAGCTCCCAGTCAAGACCATGCCCATAATCTTCCCACTGTAATAATGATGCCTGGGTGGGACTCCGCGTGTGTCTGCCTCTAACCCTTCTGTTCCACACCAGTTTTTGTTAATTTCTTCTCTCACTTCCTTGCTCATTCTTTCTTTCATTCTGTCCCACATTCAAACAACTAAACATTTACTGATTTATTTTTGCCAGATACAGGACTAAAAGGCAAGGAATATAAATGTGAATAAAATATGGCTCCTGCTTTTGGTGATCTTCCAGAGCCCAGGGCGGGGGGCTTTTTTGGTCATGTGGCAAATTTTGCAGTGTTTCAGAATGTGCAAATCGTGTCCAGGCTTCCTGAAGTTCCGCTGCTCCCCTGTTCTCTGCTCCTGTGATGTTCAGGAGTTTACTTCAGGGTTTGCCCAAGCTGATTCAGATCCTTGCTGCCAAGTTGGGGCATCTGGAGTCATTGTATGCTCTTTGTATTTGCAGAAAGAATTCAGGGTTTTAATAGCTTTTCTCTACCCACCTTCGACTCTGTTTCCCTGAGAACAATATCCTAAGCTTAAAGCCAAAGACAATTATGACCATGTTATTATTTCTTATGGGAAAGAGTGATGCAACCTGTAGCATGTGCCAGACTCCTGAAACTTACACAGAAATCACTCTTGGAGGCAGGGAAGATTAGCTTCAGAAACAGGTTTTGTATGAAAGAAACCACCGAGGTCTTTGTTTGCCTGGACTGTTTGGTCATTTGGGCTTGGAATAGCCTTAGAGAAATCTCATCCATAGGATCGGGTTCTGTAAGTTTCTTCTGCCTGTTGGCCTCCAAGCACCCAACTCCGAGTCTACACAAATGTGTGCTGCCGTGTACCACCTAGAGTCACAAAGTTTGGACCGAAGAATAAAAATGAAGAGGGGCCCACTAGAACCTGCCTCATTAATTTGAAATCTTCCACGGGTTTTTAATTTTACTGGGAGATTTTGGCTCTTGCCAGCATCACCCTCATCATCCTCATGGTTACCATCGCCACCTCACATCATTTTCTGTCCCTTCACTCTACTTTTTCTCTTGCTATCCTAAACTCTAATAATTACATGACTATTCCTCTATTTCTAATTTTCCTCCCAATAAAAAATAAGGCAGTTACTTCATTTCGTCTACCACTGTACACATGATGCGAGAACAGTGCCTAACATGCCCTCAGCTCTCAGCGTATGTGTATTTGCTCAGTGAATGAATCATGGTGAGTCGTCATGACGATCCTTATTGTTTTCATCTTATTTACCACCACTTTCTCCTGCTTCTTTATCATGACAGTCATCTTTCCCATCATCGATGTCAATGTCGTCATCACTTTCTCACGGTCTTTTGGATGTGACTGATGCTTTACAATTCTCATGGCGCCTGCCCATCATTGCCTCCTCTCTGTATTCTCAGCCCTAGTTCCTGATCTCAGGTGAGGTAAGCAGGGACAAATCAACATCCCCCGCTCACAAATGAGAAAGCCGAGCCCCAAAGACATAAATTAACCTGCTCAGGGCCAGGCTGGGACAGGAACACGACTACTGCCATGGTACTAATGACCCACTGCCCTGGACAAGGATGATTTGTAAGTGGCTTTAGAAGCAAAGTCTTTTCCTTCCTTTTTCTCTTATACCACTTCACACAGTGAGTGCCTGGCACATGGCAGTTGCTTAGGAATATTTATTGAAAGACCAAATGGCTTGAGAGTCCTCCATGATTTGGCTTCTTGCTTCCTTTTCCGTCTTTGCACTCCTACATCCCAGTACCTGTCTAGAAAGTCCTTTCTGGCTGTTGTACGCAACCAACCGTTCGGCACAGTGATCTGCTTGCCTGAAGTACCCTTTCTTGCACCCCTCTGTTACTGCCCAATCTGCCTTTTTAATGAAAGCTTTTGGGGCTCTCCCAGCTTGACTACTGTTCTCTTAGATGATAACCATACCCTGTAACACTCCTCTGTTACAGTATCTTTGGCAAACTACTAAGTGTGATAGACTTTAAGCCTCTAGAGGGCAGCACTCATGCCAGTATTGCCCATCACTCTATTCACAGTGATAGCAGGACACATTTACTGAACACTTACTATCTGCCAGCCACTAGGTTTGTTGATGTATATAGATTATCTGATTTAATCTTCATAATAACCTTATGAAGTAGTGTCATTATTGTCCACATTTTATAAATGAGAAAGTAAGTTTCAGAGTTGTTAAATAAGAAGCCAGAGCCACCTCTCTAACTAGTGCCAGTAAACAAGGAACACATTCACTTTTGCCTCATGTGGATCTGTCATTGAATCTCAAGTGCCTAGCCAGGATCATAAAAAATGCTTAATCAATGTGAATTAAATATTTTTTAAAATTATATGGAATAATTTCTAATCTCCAAGTCCTGTGCTCTAGGCTTGATTTGACTTGGGGCAGGTGTCTCCCACCCATCTTGTTGAGTGATGTATGTTGCTCCAACAGAGGACCCATTCACATCCAAGACCTCCTTCTTTTGTGTTTCCAAATAAAGAGAAGTGGATTCAATGTGAACGGCTCTCTCTCTACCTGTTCTGGTAGAGGGTATTCTCCACAAGGTAACGTGATTAACTTGGCTTTCTTTTCTTAATGCATTTCCCTTCGTACAGAGGGTAGCCTGGTGGCAAGTCTCAGTTTTAGGGACTGTGTGCCATTTCCTGGCCCCTCCCCAGGCCACCTTCTCACAAATATAATCTGACTAAGAAGGTGGTGGTAGCCCCACGGGATGCCTACTTCAGCGCGCTTCACCAAGTCATGAAGCCTCTTGCCTGTTTTCTTCTTAAGAGTCTAGCCAAAGGAAACTGACTTCTTACCAAACTCTCCAAGCCCATAATTATTATAATGATGTTCTTATGTGTACTGTTTTCAGAGTTGCAGAATCCAGCAAATGTATACAGTGGTAATTCTTCTCCCTTAACTCCTGGGAAGATCAAGAAGGCTTCAGAACTTGGATGGAAGAGAAAGAATATACCTGCTTTCTTTGTTTTTGCTTCTTCCAATGCAGCCTTTGCCAAAACACAGGGAGGGCACTCATCCTTTGTGTGAGCAGGGCCGTGCTGCTGTCTGTTAACCTGGAGTCATGCCAACCTTGTTTGAAGGAGGGTTGAGAACCTCTCTGAGAGTCTGTAGTCTAATTAGCCACCAATAATGAATGAATAAATAAACCAACAAATGAAACTGCCGGGTGTTAAGAGAAGATTCTGTAGCCCCATTTTACAGAAGAAACCACTGCAGCTCAGGAAAGATGAGTGACCTGCACCCCGCTCTAATAGCCTGGTGGTTTGGTGTATAGATTTTAGAATCCAGAGGATCATGGATCTGCCATTGATCTTTTATGTGACCTTTGGTAGTGATTTAACCTCTCAAAACCTTGGTCTTTTCATCTGCAAAGTGATGGTAATAATGGTTTTGTCTCATGGAATTAGAGACAGAACAGGATATTTTCTGTCCTCTTGAGCTATATCTCCAGTGCCTAAAATGATGCTTAACATGTAGAAAACTCAGAATGTACCTGTGCGACAAGGGAAGGACTAGCACAGCGCATGGCACGGAGCAAGTGTCCACTAAGCGCTGGCTAATCTTGCTATTGATACTGTCCATTCTACCGAATGACAGAAGCAGGATTCCAAACCAGGTCTTCGTTAATCCTGAGAGCAAGTCCGGCAGTCCTTCATTTGTGCTGCCTCTTCCCTCTCTCTCATCCTTTCCTCTCCTTCCACCACCCATGAAGAACTTCATCCTCAACCACTAAAATGACTTTCTAAATCGATTCCATCACTTAATTCATTCCGTACCTGACTGTCTGAACTTGACCAAAAAAGCTTAAAGCTTTTCAACTGTCCATCAGGAAAAACACTGATCCTGTCAGCTAACTCTCGAAGTCTCTTTTTTTTTCTTCTGGACCCACTAACACCTCTCAACTTCTCCACAGTGCTGAAGACAGATGGTATCCACCAGACCGAACCACTTCCAGGGCCCAAGTCCTGCCACTGCCTGGCCCTCCTCACCCCTGTCCACTCGAAGGTTCTTACCCTGTTTCTCAGTCAGACCAAACTCAGCCCACATTTCAAATCTCACCCGAACCAGAGCTTATCTTTTTCTTCTTTTGGATTGGACATTTTGGTCTATGACACCCCTATGACTCTTTCTTTGTTTTAAGATACAGTTGTGATCCAGTTTCCCATGCTACTTGTATTACTGATTTTCAAACAAGTATAACTTACTACCCCTTGGATAGGCATATGCTAGTTTTAGTGCTGGTGGAATGACTAAGCAAGCTATTCCTCTGTGAATGTCCATTCCCTCGACTATAAAATGGCAATAATAGTACCTGCATTTCTGGATCGCTGTGAAAGTTACAACGATAAATGTAATGGGTTCATTCCACCAAATGCTTTGCGCATAAAATGTAGCAGCTAGTGTTGTTAGATATTATTTGTTTGCTGAATCTGAGCAAAGATGGGCAGAGCATGTTGTAAGAATAGCAAGTAATCTTGGTAAGTGTCTTCCAGTTTATAAAACCAATCCTGCATTGTCTGTCTTTGGTAGCACCTAGTTTTCTACATGTCAGGTACCCCTAAATTAATGATTACTTAGTTTGCTGTGAAGGACCCAAAGGCCATCATGAGTCCCCTCATTAATACAAGTTTTTTATCCCCCTCCCTAGGGCTGTCTCCTTATTTCTGTACTGTTCACCCAGGCAAGGACTCATGTGTGTAGGAAGCAGACCAGGTATTGCCCGAGGACTGAGAAACCCACAAACACTTCACCTCACCCCTTTTCTTATAAGGAGTGCCTCCCAGATGGTCTGCCCAAGGTGCCTCTTTTTTCATTTGTTTTTTGGTTCTGCCTGTTCTGATAAGGTTAATTTTGAAGCTCAGCCTGGAAGGGGAAGGGCCAGGGTAACATCAGGAGGCTCCAGCCCTCCTGCAATTTCCTCTTGTGACTAGCAATAGGATGGAGAAATCTTCCCGGCAGTTCTGTTCGCTTGAGATTACTTCTTCCCAAAGGTCAACAAGGAGTAGTTACGGGGTGGGGAAGAGATTCTGACAAAATTCCAAGCTTTGAAGAAATCGCAGTCTCCTGGCTTGGCCCCAAGCTTCCTGGAGTTCCCCTCTCCTGAAGGACACAGGGAAACTTGTAAACCCTGCACACCTGAATGTGTCCATACGAGGATGGCTACTTGAGCAGAGCAGCACTGGCCCCAGCAATTAACTCTGCAAGAGCTTTACAACTTCCCCCACTAAGGCCAACAGTGAGCATCTTGACAACAGTACTTTCCTACCAGGCAGGGCTTGACAACTCTGAGCTGTGTCTACAACCTCTCATAAGTCATAAAAGGGAGAAGTCCATGTTCAAGTTACAGCCAGGCATATTTATATTATATTAGTGCTAGCAGGTGCCAGGGTGTTGGGTTGCAGGATTTAAGGTTTGCATCAGGCTTTGGCTACACTTTTGTAGTGGAGGAACAAACATTTAGGAAAGTCATGGTCTTGGACTCTTGGAATCATCTATTTGAGCACCCACATGAGGCACCTGTTTAAATTGTGGGTATCTGGGTACCCACCTCCAAACCAGATGCAAACATTTAGAATTAGACTCTCTGAGGCAATTCTCCTAGGAATCTGCATTTGACAAACTGAGGTACCCCAAGCTACTGAGAACTGAGTGCTCATGACCTTTTGTGTTATGAAACTAAGGCTTTGTTTTTCTTCATTACTCATTGGCTGGAGGAAATTGACTCCCAGTTTTAATCTGATTTGGAAGAATACACAAATCTCTTATGTCGTATCATTTTTGCATTCATTCCTTAACACATACATTTATTGAGCACTTTCTGTGTGCCAGGAACATTACTAGATGTCTGGCTCCAAATAAGAATAAGACAGAGTCTCTGAATTCAAGGAACTTCTAATCGCTTAAGAAAACACATACGTGCAGTTAGGTGTTAGAGGAGCTACGAAAGAGGTTCACAAGGATAAAATGAAACCAGGAGAGAGCAATCAATTCTCCTTGGGGGAACGTGGTGGTCATCATAAATATTATCACATAGAGAAAGATGTATGGGTGTTCACCAAGCAAACAAGTTAGAAGAAAGGCAGCATTTTAGGCTGATGGAGCAAAGACATAAATTCTAAAATAGCAAGACAGGTTCTGGGATCTGAGGGTAGTTCAGCGTAGCTGGAAGACGTGACGATGGGTAGAGGAGGAGGACGGAGCAAGAATTGATCTCTGGGAAATGAGGAGCCAATCACAGATATCCGTGCTAAGGAATTTAAAACATATCCTCTAGAATTGTTTCCTCAAAGTGTGGACCTCAGGATTTCCACAACAGAATTGCCCAACTGAATCAGAATTTCCAGAGTTTGGACCTCATAGTAGATATTTTTACAAGCATTCCAGATGACCAGCACACCAAGCTTGGAACCCACTGTTTGGCAATGTGGGGCCACTGGAGGATTTTGTGCAAAGGAAAGAGATAAGCAGAAAGACTATTCATTGAAATGTATGATGGATTAGTTGGACTGAGGTTGGAGGCAAGGAGTGTTCAGGAGGCTAATTAGCAGACTGTAGTGATTCTCCAGGTGAGAGGTAATGAGGGTTCACTACAAGTGGTGTGCACCTTGGAGATGAAGGATGAGGAATGGATTGGAAGGTGCTAAGAAGAAAGATTTGTAGGTCAGAGTCCAAATAGAAAGAGAGAGATTTCTGAGAAGATATTGTAGCCAGGTGCAAAGCATGGTATTTGTTGAAAGTTTTAGCCACTTTTCTCAGATCGTTTCTATTTTGTGTGACAAAAGAAATGCTCTTTCATTGGGACTTTCTTTGTAAAAGTAGACACCTTTGTTCATTTTTGTGCATAGACATGAATGTGCATGAGAAGCCACAGTAGTTTGAGAACCATTGAAAGTTGTACCATGGATGTTGCTGAAAAAAAAGTGTCTCTTCTCAGAGACATAATTCTGCACGATACTCCCACTAGGAGTCGTGGTTGACATGTTGTCTTAGTCTCCCAGGGCTGCCGTAACATAGAACAAGAGTAGATGTCTTAAACAACAGGAATTTATTTTCTCACAGTTGTGGAGGTTAAAATCACATGATCAAGGTGCCCACAAGTTTGGTTGGTGGTGAAAGCTTTCCATTTGGGTGCAGATGGCTGCCTCCTCACTGTGTGCTCACATGGCCTTTCCTTGGTGTGCGTGCTGAGAGAGGGAGAGAGAGAGAAAGAGAGAGAGGGACGAACTGAAGTGATTTCTCTGGCATCTCTTCTTACTAGAACACTAATCCTATTAGGTCAGGGCCCCACCCTTATGACCTCACTTAATCTTAATTACTTCCATAGAGGCCCCATCTCCAAATGCAGTCATACTGGGGATTAGGGCTTCAATATATGAATTTTCCAGGGATGCATAACAGTCCATAACATTCGGTCCATAACATTCCACCCCTGGTCCTTCTCATATGCAAAATACATTCATGTCGTTCCAGTAGACCCAAATGTTCATTTCATTATCAACTCTAAAGTCTCAAGTCCAAAGTCTAATCTAAATATCATCTCAATCAGGTTTGGGTGAGACTTGAGATAGAATTTAACCACAGACAAAATTCCTTCCCAGTTATGAATGTGTGAAGCCAAGTAAGTGCTGTGCTTCCTATATACTATGGTGGAACAGGCATAAGATAGACATCCACATTCCAAAAGGAAGACACTCCCATTTCCAAAGGGAGAAACAAAAAAGGGGTAGAATTCCCAAGCAAGTCTCAAACCTAGCAAGGCAAACTGTTAAACCTTACACCTTGAGAGTAATCCTCTTTGGCTCAATAATCCTCTTTGGCAATGTTCCTGCCCCTGAAGCTCTACAAGCCCTTCCTGCCCCTGATTGTTTGGCCATTTGAAACCAAGAAGGTGGCCTTGCCCTTTGAAATCAGGGAAAGGGTGGCCCCTCTGATGATCTCTGATTCACCTTCGGGGCATTCTTCCTTTGAAGAATAGCACACGTTCATAGCTGAATAGCTTTATTGTTCCATTCGGTGGAATCCAAGAAATTCACCAGCCTTCCTTCTGTCCAGTCTCCATCTAGGTTTGAATCTCCTCTGTGCTGATTACCAGTTGTGTGGGGTTGGCTATCTATTCTTAGTTTCTTACTTGTAACGTGGATTTATACCTGTTTCGTAGAGCTATGCATTTGCCTATCAACTCAATCAACAAATATTTATTAATCTTTTATTTCATAAATTAGAAGTTAGAGGAAAAAAAGAGAGTTCCTGTTCTCATAGAAGTTATATTCTAGTGGAGGGATACAGACAATGAAGCAAATAAGCATATAATATATTAGGTGGTAATAAATGCTAAAGCAGAAAATAAAAGCTAAGTTAAAAAAAAGAGAGAAAGAGAGTTATAAGGAAAGTTGAGTGGTCATTTTTTGAAGGTATAGTCAGGCGAGCGTCTCTCAGAATGTGACATTTGGGCAGAGACATGAAAGCAGTTAGACAGTGACCCAGCCAGATGTATGGGGCAGGGCATTTCTGGGAGAGTGAAGAGCAAAGGTGTGAAAGCCCCAAGCTGGGGAAGGGCTTAGTGTGCTTAAAGATCTGCAGGAAGGTCCGTGGCTGCAGTGGCTCCAGCAAGGAGTGGCTGAAGCGAAAAAGTGAGCGAGAGAGAGGAGTGGTTCCCTCCGCTTAGGCAGGTAGTTAGCGTTAGATATCTGGGAAGGGAACTTTCTGGGCAGAGGAAACAGTGAGTGTGATGGTTCTGACATGGGAAGGTGTTACCATGTTTGAGGAGGAGCAAGAGAACCAGAGTGATGGGGTGGATCCATCAGGGTATAAACTAGTAGGAGATGAGATCAGAGGGAAAAGAGGGCTGGGTCCTACAGGACATCAGAGGAAATAAATTCTGAGTTTAATAATGAGAAGGGAGGATGTCATTGGAGCGTGCTGAGCAGAGGAATGACACAATCAGAATTACACTGAGATGACATCATTCTGGCTTTGAAATGGACAGGACTCTATATGGGGCAAGTGTGAAAACAGAGAGATCAGTAAGGAGACCAATGCAATAATCAAGGCAAGAGATGGTAGTGGCCCAGTCCAGGTCCCAGCAGAGGAGATGGTTAGGGTGAGAAGTGTTCAGATTCCAGATGCATTTCAGGTTGAAAATGACAGCCATCACTGATGGATTGGATGATAGGTGACTACTCCCAGTGTGCACAGCCTCTAGTTACAAAGGGAAGTGCTTTTCCCTTGTGGATTGTGACATTGCAAATTTTTTTCATTTGGCAAGGAAATGGTGAGGGAAGATTTGAAAAGAGGTTCCGGATTCTGGAACTAGGGGACCCATCGCTAGGTATGTTTGCTGAGCCAACATGGATGTTCTCCTTGACCCAAAGACTAGGAACTCCCTGTCTTCAGAGGAAACACAAACCTTGTTACCTTCTCCACATGACCATCTCTCACATCCCTGTCCTTCTCTTAGCCTTAAAGCAGAGCAGATCTTATCCAGAAAAAATTGTAAAGACTGTCTCGCTTCTGAAACTGTAGGAGAAGACAGCAAAGAAGGGAGAGGAGCCATAGGTCTTTTCTGATTCTACAAAATATCATAGAATTGTTACTGAGTCCAAGCTCGTGCTGCTCACTGCACCACAGGTCAATGAGTCTAAAGATGAGGTGTTGAGGCAAGGAATAGCAACTTTATTCAGAAAGCCAGGTAGACCGAGAAGATGGGGGACTAGTATCCCAAAGAACCATCTTACCCAAGTAAGTCTTCTTTTATAGCAAAAAGGGATGCGGTATGTCTGGTTGTTGCAAACTTCTTGGTGCTGTAATCCTTTCTTACAGCTGTCCACATAGGTCTGGGTACAGTGTTCCAGTAAACCTCCAACAAGACAAATGTTATTCTCTGTTCTGCAACTTTTTGTCTCTCTATGGATAAAAAATGTTCTACCTTTAAAGGTCAAGCCTGACAGGCAGAGCCTTGAGAATGGGCTGTCATGTACATTTCAGGCTGTAGGCAACATCCTCCTGCAAAAGTGCAGAGCCAGCATGGCTAAGCACAGCCAACAGAACACGAGGATTAGAATCAATATGGAGTCAGGTTCGTTCTTCTTTGTTACAAAATGGTGTTTCTGTAGCAAAGGTTCTGCAGCAGGAATCCACAAGACGGGATTTCTTGGGCAGTCACATTGAGTGCAGTAACTCAAAGCTGTGCAGAATGGAGCTCTCTCTTATGGGACGATGCTTTGTTCACTGTCTTTTTTGCTCATCTGCGTCTGCTTGCTGTGTCCCAGGCTTCAGTCTTCTAACAGAATTACCTGGGATACAGGTCAGCTCCCACCAAACGAGGGAGAAGCAAGGGTGGGTAACGTGAATACAGGTTCTGTTTGTTCCAGGTTTTACAGGTCTCCTGCAAGGCTGGGCTCTGCCCACGTGGAGGTGTACACTGTATCTCTGTTCTCTGCACATGCTTCTCTCCCACACTACAGCTGCTGACTCTAGACTCAGGGGCAAGGTCATCATCTTCCCAGAGTGGGCTGTTCTTCTGCCTGCCGATTTAGAGCACTGCATCAGATTTTAACATTATGCTATGTATTGACAATGATGTTAATTTATACAGTATTGTTATTGTTTTATACACAATAAAATAGCATGAACACAGGGAATAGTTTTTTATAACTGATGATTCAGAAGTACCTCAAACACTTCCTCCTTCACTGAGCAGTAATAACTAGTGTTTTTAGAGGGTTTTTCTTTCCCTGACAATACAAACAATAGCTAAAAGGATAACCATTCTAGCACAAATGCTCTCCAGATTCAAATGCCACTTGTTGCTAAGTAAGTAAGATGTCCTTACAGACGCTCATTTTGTTGAGCTGCAAGTGTTTGGACTTTTATCACCTTGTTAACTAGGAATGGGAAATTCAGAGTAACAATAGTGGCTTCTCTTTGGGACTAGATATGAAAATATTAGGAAAATAAGAAAAATTCCCACTATCACAGAAGGGGAAGAAAGTATGGAACTGCCTGCCTGCCTGAAGACTGGAAATATAAATTAATGAAAACCAAACAGGTTGTGACACATGTATGGAATGGAGCCACACACCAATCCTGAGAAAGGAATCCATCTTTAGGGTCAAACTGTTATTTCTCCAGCTCCAAGCATAGCCCCTGGCTCAAATCCAACTCTCAAGAAATATTTGTAGATTAAATGAGTAAGGGTCAGTTTGGCACTACAAGGGTGGATGGGATGAAAGCTGGCCCAGATGCAGGATGAAAAAGTATCTTCTGTGATATTAATTTTGATCATGGTCTGGGATAAGAGTCAAGATTTATATGAGCACTAAGAATGAAGCTGGAACAACCTCTCCCAGATCCAGTCCAAGTCCCAAGAGAGCCAGATCAGATCCCATTTTTGAGGGCAGTGTCACAGCAGGGCAGTGACATGAGCTACTAATTTTCCATTCAACTCCTTAGACATAGACCAGCCCTAATGACCATACACAGCTGTTTTTTTTGTTTTTTGTTTTCAATTATCCAGCTTATAAAACATACACTTTTGGTCAAAAGGTAAGAGATTTGTTCTACCCAGGAGAAGACTTAGTAAAAATTCACACTTACTACTGGAGAACGTATCAAAGCAATCATCCTGGTGATGATAAAATAAGTGAAAGCTGCCATCTTGTTATTGGTGAACAATGTGGCAAAAAGGAAGTTGTTGAATCACTCTTCCCAAGGTGAATATGTTTAGCTCTTCCTGTTCATCCACAGAAATGGGCTATCCAGAGCCTTTGCCAGTTTGTCCTCATTATTTGATCCCACCAGGCTGGTGACCTCTTTTTCACCTCCTTTTCAGGGTAGCTCAACAAGACTGTACTCCCTAAGCAAACCCTGCTCTAGGAAGTGATCGGGAAATGTTTTGTTTAGGCAAAGCACACTTCTATTTAAAACTTCTCTCTTCGGTCCCAGTGGTATTAGTTTGAGAAAGAACACTAAGCATCTGATAATCAGTTCTAAATCTCTATTTATTTGATTTCAATTTTACTGCCTGGAGTTGAATCCTTTACAGGATAAGAACACCAAAACTGACAGAGAAAAATAATTTGAGATTGATTCTGAGTCAGTGGGAAAATAGCTTTGAGATAACAATGTAGATGCTCAACCAGAACAAAATCCCAGGTTGAAAAACAGAGCATCCTCATGGGAGAGAAAAATGTATATTGTTGTCTTTCCTCCATGCTCATTACTTTTCATGTCTGACCTTTAATCAGATGGAAATTTTCAGCCTTATTCCTTGCCTTTCTGATCTATTACTAACTCATTCTGATGAGATAGCCAGATTAGTCTTCATAAAGTGTCAACTCAATTATTTGCAGTCTCCCTTTTAGTGGTTCCCATCACCTGTGGTACAGAAATCCACACCTTGGTCTTTAGCTGGGCATCAATGACTGAGAATCAGTTCTGTCATCTTCATTATCATCTACCATTAGCACCATCATCATAAACATGTCCTGACTATGTAGCATGTGGCAGGTATGATTTATGTGCCTCATCTTGTTTCATCTCTACTAAAAGCCTATGAAAAAAGATGTTTATTATTATCCATATATGAGAGATGACCAAACAGGCTTAGAGAGGTTGTCACTTGTCCAAGATCATGAAGTTAATAACCAAGCTGAAACTCAAAGTTCACATGGGACCAGCCTCAATCTTCCCTTTCTGCCTCCTCGATACACTCTCCTAGGGCAGACTCACCTCCTCATCGTCCCCTGACTTGGCCTCAGCATTCCCATATCCACGCTTTGGCTCTTATCCTTTTTAACCCAGAATGCTTGCCACTTTTTATTTAAATAAATCTATTTATAAATGATGTTTTAATATTTCAAATAATTTTATTCCATATTATTAAATTTAGTGTTTATTAATCATATTCTTTAGTTTCCATCCTACAGTATCTTCAGGGATCATGTTATTAATCTTTCCCTACTGCCAACCCCCATTGAACACTCAGGTCCAGTAAATAGACTTTCTCATGCCCTTTGAGTCAGTTAAATTTTGCTCTCTTCAAGGTATCCCTGTCACTGCAGCCCATGCTCTCCTGTCTTGCCTCTGAAGTCAGCATCCTTACTATCTTACTGCTGTTTAGTAGCATCTGTTACTCTTAGGGTACATGCTCTAAATTATATAACATGAGGGCAAAGATTCTGATTGATGACACTCACTGTATGTGTCATATCAGTTCTTGGCACATAAACTCAATAAATGTTGTTGACTGAATGAGTGACTGTAAATCTGTAGGGTCAGTGAAAGATTGTGTGAGAAAGCTATAGTTGTGAAGTTAACCTTGGGACTCTTTGGCACTGCCCTGGCATGCACTGATATTCTTATGTGAAGTAGCAATAAGGTATAGTGGAAAAAAAAAAAAACTAAAAAAACAAACAAATAGTCATTGCTATCTGAAAAACCTATTTCAAACTCTACCACTACCTAGATAAGAGATCTTACATCTGCTTAGTTAGGTCATCTCTAAAATAGGACTAATATTGCTGCAAGGTTAGTAAAAAAAAAAACTGTTAGTAATGACGTGTGTAAAATGCCTGGTCTAGAGCAGGCACTCAGAAAACGGTAGCCATTTTATTGGAATTAAGAGGCAATAAAAAGTAACTATAGTTCCTAGAAAGTTAGCAGCAGTAGTATAACTTTTCTGTTCTCCCTGAATCCCTCCATTAAATTAGCAGAAAAGCTAGAAGAGCCAAACTAAAGGCCTATGGACATCTACAGCAGAGTTGGGTAATTTGGTTATTTCCATGAGTGCTAAATATAAATGGATGGAGACAAATTCCTGAAAAGGCCTATATGGCATTAGCATCTGTGAAGGAGGAAATAAGGGGAAGGAAATTAGGCTTATCATGGCCCTGAGGATAGAAGAACTTCAAAAACCTCAATAGGTACTCACTGGGAAATACTACTCACAACAGAACCTGGGAAGACGTTCTGAAATATATAATGTATGAGCGAGTGAAAGGGAATCGGAATGCAGTAAGATCTGAAGGCACTGGAGCACTCTGGGTACTTTAAGTTCTTGGAATTGAAACTTCCTCTCAAAAGAAAGCCCTGCATTTTAAAAGTTCCACTTGGGGTGGAAAAATCTGGAAAGAGCAAAACACTCCCAAACAATAAGAACAAGCCAGATAAAAAGAAAATCAACACGAAGGAAAAAATAACAATAAGGAAAAGCTAGATCGTCTATAACATCTCAAAAGCATAACTTCTCTTGAACCCATCAGAGATCCAGGGTCACAAAACCAACTAAACTTACTCAGGGATCCAAGGTCACAAAAGCAACTACACTTACGTCTAAGGAAAGATGGACAGTAATGGAACTGAGAAACAAAAATGATGTAAGCTGTATAGCAAACAAACAGTGTAATGCTAGAAGTAAATTCTTCCTTATCGATAATTGCTTAAAATGTCAAAGGACTAAGTGGGCCAATTAAAAGACAGAAATTGGTAGAATGGATTAAAAAAAAACCAACAACCTGATTTACCTATAAGCTGTTTATAAGAGACACAGTTTAGATTGAAATTAGGTTGAAAATGAAAGGATAGAAAAAGATATTCCATGCGAATAGTTGCCAAAAGAGAGGTAGGGTCACTATGTTAATCTCATAGAAAATAGACTATGAGATAAATCAGGCATGAGAGACAAAGAAGACATTGTATATTGACAGACGGATCAATCCCTAAAGAAGATAATGACATTTACAAACATATATGCACCTAACAGTGGGTTCCCAAAACATACAAAGCAAGAAATGATAAAAATGAAGGGAGAAATAGTTCCCTACTAATAGTTGGTAACTCTAGTACATCACTTTCAGTAAGGGATAGAACAACCAGACAGTAGGCCAATAAAGAAATAAAGTATTTAAATGACGTTATAAAAACAAGACTTAACTGACTTACAAAGAACACTCTACCTGGGAACAGCAGACTGCACATTTTTCTCGAGTGCATGTGGGAAATTCTCCTGGATAAATTATATAACTGTTAAGTCACAAGACAGGTCTCAGTGAATTTTAAAATCGGGCAAAGTATCTTCTCTGAGCACAATAAAATGAAAATAGAAAACACTGATAGAAGGAAAACTATAAAATTCACAAATAAGTGGAAATTAAATGGCACACTCTTAAACAACCAATTGGTCTAAGAAGAAATTACAAGTGAAATTAGAAAACACTTAGAGATGAGTGAAACTTAAATACAATATACCAAACCTTATGGGATGCAGCAAAAGCAGTGTGCAGTGGGAAAAATTCATAACTATAAGCACCTGCATTAAAACACAAGAAAGATTCCAAATCAGTATCTTTGTACCTTAAGAAACTAGAAAAGTAAGAGCATGCTAAACCCAAAACTAACAGAGAGGAAGAAAGAATAAAAACTAGGTCAGAGATAAACAGAGGACAGAAAAACAAGAGGAAAAAAATAAGTGAATTCAAATTTTGTGTTTGAAGGATCAACAAAATTCACAACAGAAAGAAGACACAAATTACTAATCTCAGGAATGAAAAAAAAGAGACCTATAAAGTTTCTGTGGACACGCAAAGCTAAGACGGGAATAGCAAAACCACTGCATGTCCATAAGCTCACCAACTTAAATGAAACTAACGCATCTCTTGACAGACACAAATGACCAAAGAACTAATTCAAAAGGAATTTGATTACCTGAATTGTTTTATATGTAATCAATTAAATTTGTAGCTAAAATCTTCCCCCCGAAAGAAAACTTTAGGCCCAGATGGCTTCAGTGGAAATTCTACAAAATGGTTAAGAGAAGTAATTCAAATTCTATACAGTGTCTCCCAAAGAAGATAAAAGAGGAGAGAGAACTTCTAAATTCATTTCGTGAGATCACAATTACCCTTACACCAAAACAGAGAAATTAGAAGGAAAGAAAGCTGCAGGGCCATACATTTCATGAATATTGATGCAGAAACACTCTGTAAAATATTCGCAAATAAAACAACACGATGAAAAATGATAATATATCATTGCCACGTATGGTTTACCTGGGAATGCATTATTAGTTTAGCATTCAACAGTCAATGTAATTTACTAGACCAATAAATTAAAGGAAAAAAATACTCATCTCAGTAGATGCAGAAAAAGCATTAAAAAAAACTTCTAGAAATGATAAATATTTTCAGCAACATAGGAACAGAAGGGAACTTTTTTAAGATGATGAAGGGCATCTTCAAAAACATATAGTTAGCATCATACTTACTGGGGAAAGATTGAATATTTCTCACTAAGATTATAAACAAATCAAGGCTGTCCACTGTAATCACTTCCATTTATGTTGTAATAGAAGTTCAGTAACAAAAGTAATATGCTACAGATTACCTAAGAAAGGAAGGGATAAAGACACACTTATATTAAAGAAATGGAAAGATATCTCATAAAAACTTTAAAAAATATTTGACCTATAGTGAGAAGAATGGGCATGGATAGAAGCTGAACTTTGAGATATTTCTCTGTAGATTTTATAGATGTTTTACTTAGTTTTAAGACAAAACTTTAGTTTCAAGCAAGAATTCAAAAGTAAAACAAACAATTAACATGACTGTGTTTAAAAGCTGCTGGCAGAGTCACCTAGAAAGTATTCAAAGTGACTTGAAGACATAGTTATTTGACCAAATATCCCAGGTGGGGATGAGGACAAAAATGAGTGATCAAAACCAAAAAAAAATTTAATATTATGTCAGCAATAGCATTGGCAATGTTATTCTGAGATAGGCTGCATGTGTCTGAGGGAATAAATCAAGGGTGTTTATGTTGATACCTTTGAGGACCAACGCTTTTTGTGTGGCTGAAAGGAAATACAGATGTGATTTTGATATTAAGTAAAAGCATCAAGTTAACTACAACTCTGTAGTTCTGAATTTGGATTGGAAGAATCATATGATCTCATCAAGCAGTGTAGCTTAACAATCATGTTTTGTTTTGTTTTTTTTTAGTTCTGTCAAATGAAATTACTAGGAATCACGACCAACTCAGTGAGATGAGCACAAGTGCTGCACACATTGTGATTTCTAAGTCCCATTTCCCATTAAAAAAAAGTTCTTTTTTTTTCCCCTCTCCTTATTCTTTGAATAGCTTTCATTGACTAAAAGTGTGGGTGGTGGCTAAAGTCAGCAGAAGAAGAGGATAATAAAGTACTCTGAGCTTTGAAGCATGGATTTGATATCTACTTGTTAGCCTGAGTATAACTTTAGGCAAGCTGGTGTACTGTATCCTTCCCTCTCTGACAACAGATAGAAAAAAAAAAATATATGTACACAGGACTTCTTTAATTAAAACTTGCAGTAAGTAAAAATTCAGCTGAAGTCTGTTTTTGCAGTAGATTTTTTTTCAGATATTTTGATAACCCAGATCATTGGATTCTTCTGAAAAATAAGACTGGGAGAAGATGGCCCTTATTCTTGCCTAACAACATACAGCTCAAATGAGTGCAAGCTGCCCTCTTCCAGTAGTATAAGTCCTCCAAAGTTTGCCATAATCCCCACCAATCCCTACTGCATCTTCCACAGGCCAGCTTTACTTACCCTTCATTTCCTGCTGGACCCCCTAGCCATTTGTGTCTGTAGCTCCTGATCTGTTCCATACTTAATCACTCATAAGACCCCTATCATATACTTCTTGTCATAGTTACTACTCTACATGTCTTGTGTCTGTAATTGCACTATAATGTTCTATAAAGCAGAAATTACATCATTATTATTTTGCATTTATACATCCATTGAATAAATCAATTTAATTAGTTGATTAATGAAAAGTAGAGTACAGGCACACCTTATTTTTACTGCACTCTGCTTTATTGCACTTCACAGATACTGCTTTTTTTTTTTTTTTTTCACATTGAAGGTTTGGGCTACCCTGCATCATGGAGTCTGTTGGCACCATTTTTCCATCAGCATTTTCTCACTTTATGTCTCTGTGTTACATTTGGGTAATTCTCAAAATGTTTCAAGCTTTTTTATTATATTTATTATCTTTGTTATGGTGATCTGTGATCAGTGATCTTTGATGTTACTACCATGACTCGCTGAAGACTAAGATGATGGTTAGCATTTTCTAGCAGTAAAGTATTCTCTTTTTTTTAAATTGAATTATAGTCAGTTTCTGGTGTACAGCACAATATTTCAGTCATCCATATTCATACATATATTCCTTTTCAGACTCTTTTCATTTTAGGTTACTACAAGATATTAAATATAGTTTCCTATGCTATATGGTAG
The DNA here is from genome assembly GCF_036321535.1 of Camelus dromedarius. Taxonomy (NCBI): domain Eukaryota; kingdom Metazoa; phylum Chordata; class Mammalia; order Artiodactyla; family Camelidae; genus Camelus; species Camelus dromedarius. The sequence goes on along the minus strand of NC_087443.1, from coordinate 66,822,846 downwards.
AAACTTGTTGTTTATCTATTTTATATATACTAGGTAATATCTGCAAATCTAGTAGAACTCCCAATTTATCCCTTCCCACCTCCTTTCCCCTCTGGTAACCGTAAGTTTGTTTTCTATGTCTGTGAGTCCATTTCTGTTTTGTAAATAAGTTTATTTGTGTCTTTTTTTTTAGATTCCAGATGTAAGTGATATGATATTTTTCTTTCTCTTTCTGGCTTACTTCAGTTAGAATGACAATCTCCAGTTCCATTCGTGTTGCTGCAAATTTTATTCGTTTTATGGCTGAGTAGTATTCCATTGTATAAATATACCACAATTTCTTTATCTAGTCATCTGTCGATGGACGTTTAGACTGTTTCCATGTCTTGGTTATTGTAAATAGTGCTTTAGCAGTAAAGTATTCTTAAATTAATATATGTACATTATTTTTTTAGAACTAATGCTATTGCTCACTTAATAGACTACCATACACATATTGTAGACATAACTCTTATATGCACTAAGAAAGCAAAAAACTCATGTGACTCACTTTTTTGCAATATTTACCTTTTTGTGGGGGTCTTTAAACAAACCCTCAATATCTCCAAGGTATGCCTGCAGTTGCTAATTTAGCTGGTAGTTATAGAATTAGTTGATTTAAGAAGACTTCCAAATGCTCGTTCAAAATGAACTGTCATGTCTGCCACCAGGAAAAGTAAGTTGCTAAAAACATGATTCAGACAATGTGGTCTCTTGTTGCACACTGGAAAAAGTTGTACTGAAAATAGAGACTTTTTTATCTTTGAAAACACCATCTTATTCTCAAGATCATCACTCTCCATGAAACGTGTATTTTACAGCTGAAATAATCAGTTTCTGTGGGGTGTTATTACTCACACTATCTTCTCTGTTGAGAGAAAATGTGTTTTCAAAGCACAGGTTTCCAATCTTTCAAAATAAGTCATCTTCCTAGAGAATGAAGATGTAACTTTAGTATGTCCAGATACTGCCATATAAAAGGAACATTTTTCCAGCTGTAGTCACCTATGGGGAGCAATTGTGGGTATTTCTGTAGCCTGGCTACCCACAGGGACCTGTAGAACAGAAAAAGCTTTGAATGGCACAGCCCTAAGGAGTGATATAACCAAAAGAACAAGACAAACCCAGTAAAGGAATCTTCCCACTTGTATGCATTGTTCTTCTTTCCCTCCCTGCAACATTCAGAAAGTATAATTTGTTTTTCTATGTTTTAAAAAATTTTAAACATTAACTTCTTCATAATACACTATGGCTAGAAAAAGATTGGGATGAAAAGTCAGTGTATCTTCTGGGTGGGATTGTTTAAGGCCTCCCCTCCTCTGGCAGGGTTGTTTTTTGTTTGTTTGTTTGTTTGTTTGTTTTAGGTTCAGCTCCTGCAGCTGAATTCTGAGATCCAGATAGAGTAGGGGGCTGCGGGTATGACCTTGAGTCATCCTCAGTGTGCGGAGTCACAGGTAGGAGAGGAGAGACCAGATGTATAGCCCCAGAACTGACCAAGAGCCAAGTTTTGGCTTGGAGTAGCTTTGGGGATAAGCCAGGAGGTTCTCACGATTACAGCCTTGAATATTTTAGTCTTCTTTATTAGAATCACCTAAATTGGAAGGTGGAACCATGATGAAAGGGTGAGCTATAAAGCAAGGAAGCATTTCCCAAGGACCAATGGGATCAACAGGACATTTTCATAACAGAAGATTGTCTAAGAAATTGGCCAGTTCTGAGTAGACCTCTTGACCTTGTCTTCTTCTCATTGTAATACTGTACCAAAATTTCCATGGCACTCAGGGCCCTTGATGATCTGATTCCAAGCTACCTTTCTGGTTTTATTACTGAAGTCTTCACACTCACCGTCTACTCATGTTATAAGTCAAGTCATACACACGAGGCACATACACTTGCCCATATTTTCAGTTATGTCTATTCTTTAGGAATGTCCTTCTCCCAGGAAGCCCTCCTGGGATTCATCTTTCCCCTCTGTATTTTCATACTCCCCCCTATTTTTCCCTATATCTCCTGGCTCCTTAAAGTCACATCTGAGTCTGATTTTGTGTTCTCTATAAAACCAGGGACATGTCTTGAGTACATTAGATACCCAAAGTCAAGAGAGAAGTTCAGTCAGACTCAGGCTGACTCCATGGAGCACCTTGCTCAAATACAATAGTCTGAAATCAAATGGGTTTGAATAATCTGTCCTCTTTCATTATTTCAGTCCCCAGTTTTCTTACCTATTAAACAAGTTCAGTTCTTTTGCCTTCACCGTTTATTTGGGTCTCTAGTTTTCATGCTGTAGTCGCAGAACTCTACACAGTCGAGGAAAGTTTCCAAAATCCAACAAAGAAGGTATGACTTGATAAAACTTCCATCATGGTATCATGGTGCTGTTTTGACCTCTCCCATATCCAATATCAAGAAATTAGACAGACACAAAAATTATTTGAATTTTCCATATTCAGAAAATGGTTTGTAAGCCTCCTTTTTAAATTTATGGAGCACCTTATTAAAATAATATCATATGTGAAGTATCAATATATGGAAAAGACAATTGTGAGCTTCCATATAAGATTTGCTGGTTGTTCCTATATGGGATTAGGAGAGAACTCAGCCCTCTGTTACTAATGAATCCCAACTGCTTGTCAATGGAAAGTTATTTAAGTTATTGAAGAAGCCAACCTGGGAAGAAATCATCAAAAAAGAAGGGGAAAATAAACCTTTGGAAACGTACACATCATTAAGTTGGACATCAGACCTCTAAAGGCTGCTTTTATTTAAGAGACACACTCAATTTTAACCTGATAAGTTGTTGTTTTGTTTAACTGTGTCCTTGTTATAAGATGTCTTGCATTCCTATGGGCTGCATTTATTGATAATCAGCATGACCAAGAACCTTGGCTATGCACTCACTGTTGCCTAGCTCCATTTGGAAAAAAATAAAAACAATACAAGGTTCAAGTAAAGAGGGAAGTAATGAAGTGAAAAGAGTGCAGACTTCAAGGTTCTGCACAGCTGGGTATTGCCTACAGGTCTACCACTGGAGATGTGTGACCTTATGCAATTTACTTATCCTCACTGAACCTTAGTTTCAATAAAATGGGCATGCTAGTGCCTGCCTTAAAAGATTGTTATTAGAATGAAGTATGTACACTGTATATGATGCACCTAAAAAAGTTGCTATGCAGTGACTGCTTATCCTACCCATATCCCACACTTCCAACAGGGAACGTCACATAAGAGGAGTTACTAAATCAAAAGCAACATAAAGTGAGAACTGCCCATTTTTGTTTGTAGATTTTGATTAAAGAATATCAAGAAATCACCTTTTGTTTCATCTCATGCATTAGTTTATTAATGTGGAAAGAAAAAAAAATGCATCTAACTTTCCCTCCATTCCCATGTCTCATCTGTGGGTCTCCCTTGGTCCAAGCTGCTGTGAAGTTTTGGGCTCTGGGTTCTGGTCTCTGCAAGGTGAATCCAGGTGAGGATCTACACAGCAGCTTCAGAGATCCTCAGGGAACTGAAATGTTGTGGACTCTGGGAAAATTTTGGGCCAGAAAAATATGAATCTGGAGGCAACGCATGACTACCTCCAGTGCCCTTAGTCCTCAAGAAGCTAAAGCGAAGCTGAGTGCTTGGGTGAGGCATCTCTACTTCCAGGGCTGGGAGAGTTCAAGGAGATGGAAGACACAACAGCCCACAGAGCACAAAACCTTTCACTTCCCATCCCTTTCAAGGGTTGCTACCACAGCTTGAGACCCAGTGAGCTGACAGTAAAAACAATAACTCATCCGTGGGAACTCAGGAGCCAGAGAAACGGAGATCAAATAGAAGAGGTGTCCAGCAATACAGAACTACTGGACAACAGCAAGAACCGAAACAAAATTAAAGTATTTAAGGAGCTTCAGGAACAGCACCACATAATGAATTAGTGATTATTTAAGTAAAAATTCCAAAATATCAGTTGAAACCAACAATGACCAGAGTAGAACACTTGCATAAATCAGTTGCCACTGAGATGAACGAGGTATGCAAAGATCTACTATCGAAAAGGCACCATGTTACTATATTGTTATGGTGTAAATGCCTGTACAGAATAGGTGCTTAATAAATGGTAGCAGCTACAAAAAAAACGAAAGAAAAGAAAAGGCACCAAGACCAGGTGGGTTAAAAAGGGAGTGCTCTCTAACTTAAAAAAGTAATTCCAAAGTTTTTTAAGCTGTTCTTTTATTAAAATGTGTAAACTTTCCCACTTTATTTCATGAAACCAACATTATGCTCATATTTCAACCTGACAGATGTAGTGCAAAACTACAGACCAATCTCAATCGTGATTTAAAAAACAACAATTCTAAATAAACTATTAGCAAGTAGAATCCAAAAATATATCAAAAGGATACTATGTTATGACTATAAAGGTTTATTTGGAGGAATGTGTAGACAGTTCAAGTTAGAAATATCTCTTGATATATTCTAGTATATCAACTAATTAAGGAGAAAAGTACATATGAACATACCAGTGTCAGATGCAGACAAGGCATTTGATAAAATACATAGTCATTTCTAAAAGTTATCAAGTATAACAGAATCTGTTTAATGAAGTTTCTTAAATATAATATTTCCCCAAATCCAATAGCATATAAAAGTCTAAAGAGTAAAACAACAGACCATTTACAATAACAGAAAAAGAATAGAATGCCTGCTATCAAGATTATTCATCAACATTGTCTTGGAAATTTAAGCAAATGTAGTAACTTAAGAAAATAAGGTAATTGTTATAAACACTGAAAGAGATACAGCTATCTATTTTTTGCTCATATTGTGATTGTATACCTAGAAAGTCCTGGAGACTATAGGAAAAACTCAAATTAAAATTAGTAAAAGCATTTGGTAGGTACCTGGATGTAAGATAATTATATGTAGAACAACTAACATACACACAGACTGACACACAGATGCATATGTGCATGTATGTATTACTTGCATATTCATGGATATGCACATATGTATTTATTGCCCTCATGAAGTATTTTATAGCACAGCACTAGCTGATGTAACAGATAAATCTAGGAACTCAGTGGCCCATCATAGTTGGAGTTAAAGTTCCCCATATGAACCGATAGGGGTGTGCTGGGGTGGAAAGAATTTTATTCTATGGAGTAATTCAAGGAATGCAGGCTGACAGAGCCTCCATCATCTTTATTTGAAGTCTTTTGAGGCTGCCCTAGGTAGTAACATACAACAGATAAATAGAGAGAGAAAGCCTTGGATCTTTTTGATTCAGTCCTAAACCTAGTAAACAATATTTCTGCCATTCTGTTGCCCTAAACCCAGTCATTTAGAACCATGCAGATAAAGGGGAATCTGTCAAATAGAGTTTTGGGGGTACTATACACCCATTACCCAGGAATAACTCTTTACTATTAAGTGAGAATATAAATTTCTGATGGATGGCTTGCCTCTATGTTGTAAGTGGGCACTGTTATCTCCATTTTACAATGAACGTGGGCAATTTTGCTCCAGAATCCATGGTCTTAATCATTACGCTACACTAGACTATATCATTTATCTTTTGTCTGTTCTAGAAATAATCACCAAGAAATGGAGATAGCAAAAAAAAATCTGCACTATTAAAGGAAACTATAACGTTATTAGGCATAGATCTAGTGAGAAAGATATAGATCCTATGTGAAGAAAACTATAAAATGCCATTGAAGGACATAAAAAACTGTGAACAAATGAAAAAGTACTGCATGTTCTTGGATAAGACTTAATAGCATAAAAGCATTGATTCTCCCAGAAGTATAACCCCAAAGAGTTCATTTTTTAAAACTTGGTTAGACATCTGTATAAAATTTTTAAATTGCTCCAATATTAGTCTGCAAAAACACAACAGTGGGGGGATTTCCCTACCAGATTAATTAGAGTATACTACAATCAGATTATAATGGAAATATCAGAAAAATAGATAGACTAGAGAATCCAAAAAATAAATACCGGCATATATTAAAATTTAAAAGGTGCTAAAAATGTTCTTTCAATGCAGTCAGGAAAGGATGAATTATTAAATAAATGGTGATAGTACCATATGGCTTATCCATGTTGAAGAAAATAACATGGGATTTTTATGTTATATCACCCACAAAAATAAATTCCAGATGGATGAAAGACTTAAATGTAAATAACAAAAATGTAAAAACATCTTAGTAACAATCAAGGAGATTACATATCCAATCCATAAGCCAGGAGAAACCTTATTAACCAAGACAGGGAGACCAGAAACTTTTAAAAACAAACAAGCATACTTGCTTATATAAAAATAAATTTTTAAAATGCTTCCTGCAGAGCAAAAGATAAATCAATAAACAAACTGTGTATTGGGGGAAACTGCAGTGCATCCAACAAAAATTAACTTTAATTATATGCAAAGAGGTCTTACAAATTGATAAGAGAAACAAACAACTGAACAGAAAAATGAGCTGAAAAATATGAATAGGCAGTTCAAAAAAAAAAAAAGAAGAAGAAATCCAAATGGCTAGCATACACATTTAAAACTCCGACTCACTAGTGGTCAGGGAAATTCAAATTAAAGTAACGATGAAATACTACGTACCTATCAAACTGACAAAAATTGTAAAAACCTCTATTACCTACTCTTGATGGAGAATCTAAGTATACATTCATACATTGCTAATAGAAATCTGAATTATGTGTTTTGGAAAAAGCAATCTAGAAATGTCTATTTAAAAATACACACACCATTTGATGCAGCAATCTCAAAAAAATAAGCAGACCACATCTCAAGCTGTAAGTGGTTCAATCCATCATGAAAACAAAGCAGACATGCGATGTATAATATTCTTGAAAAATCAAAAATAATACATATATTTATGGATGAGTTTCCTTTCATCAGTGATTAAGGGCTGCGGCTCATCAGTGCTACCCTGGTTTGACTTTGAAATACCAAAACTAGAATGTCTCTGTGCTCAGTTAAGGATAATTTAGGAAGAACATCCGTGTTCGGCTCAGTCACAGAGTGTCTAGACCTCTGGGTTTATGCTGAGATGATTAGAGAAAAAGGCCATATTAGGTTTGGGGCAAAATGGAAAGGCACGTGTAAGAACTTTTCTCTGAAATCTCTCCCAGGAAGGTGCAGCACAGGGGTTCATTCAAGAGGAGAGAACAATGTAGGAATGTTAGAATGATAATTGCCCTTGCTCCCATGCCAGGTGGTTGCAGTGATGGCCTGCAATTTATCCACATCTCCCTTAGGCAGTCCCCTCCTGCACTGACTTGGGGCTTGGTCATGTGGCTTGCTTTGGTCAAGCAAGGAGAGGCTTGAAAAAATACTTGCATATTTGGGCTTGTTTCCTCTTGCTGCTCTTGGGAACCCTGAGACCATCACAATGTGAACAAGCTTGATCTAGCCTCTTGGATGATGAGTAACATTTGGCCCAGTTATCCTAACAGCCAGACAACTCTTAGCCAACTAAGTGCCAAACAGATGAATGAGGCCATCAACCACCAGATGGAAGATGCCTGAGTGAGCCCGGTTGGGATTGTCAGAACCACCCAGGTGGGCCCAGCCCAAAATGTTAACCCACTAAATCTTGAGCTAGTGAGATGGCTATTACTTTAAGGTGCTAAATTTTGGGGTGGTTTATTACACAGCTGAAGCTGCTAGACTCCTAAAGGGCCGGGAGACCAAACTGTCATAAAATTTTAAAATCTGTTGAACATCCTTGCTTTAAAGCAGGAAACTTACATGAATATAATCAGCTATAAATTTATAGAAATGCATATGGATAGAGAGGTGGTATACCAGGAAGGGGATTGAAAAAAAAGGCAGAGCTTACCCTGAACCATAAGAATGCCTAATCAAGTTGATTCAATCCTTAAAAGAAAAACAAACTGAAGTATGAAATAAAAGCATTGAAAAGTGCAGACGCTTCAATTGTATGAATAATGCAGTTTGATTATAAGCATATCTAATTTCTCTAATATTAAATTAAAGTAGTTCTAAAGACACACGGTACATGAGATACAAAAACAGGAGACTCAGAGAACTGAATCATTTTTGTAAAAAAATCTAAGTGGTATCTAATTAGTTTGAACTAGTACTTATGATGGATAGCTTGGAAAGAATTGTTTTAGATATGAGACTAACAGTAAGGACCTGGGGGAATTATGGTCAGTGTGGATCAATCCGAATAAAATCCACCGCCTAGTAAAACAGGAGTTGTCATTATGAATTTCTCCTGAGCTTTGTTTTCCGTCACTGTCATCAGTGAGAAATAATTTACTTCTCTGCCCAACCCCTTGTCTTGTTCCCAATGGATCACCTCAACAAGCCTTTATTGTGCTTCAGGTAGGTTCAGGAAGATAAGAACTCTAGTTGGAAGAGTGGTATCTAACCCATGGTGGCTACAGAGTCGCATTCTGTCCCCAAAATAGTTCTCAGGAAAAAGGCCGCTGTACAGGGATGTGTACCTTAGGCATTACAAAGCACCCACAATATGTCATCTATTGAAACCTCAACACAGTCCTCGGAAGGTAGACATTGTCCCCTTTGTGCAGAGGAGAAAGTTTAGGACAGGCAAGTTGGCCAGCACCCAGGCTCTTGTCCCCTAAGTTTTAGTGATTCCAAATACTACAACCAACTACCTCATACTCCTAAGTGGCTGGAAAACGCCCTCCTACTTCGTAAGTCTCCACTAAAGCACTGGTTTGAGAATCTGGGTGATAAGCCCTGTGTGCTAACAGAAGCTAGTCATCCCAGATGTCAGCTTTCCAAGCCCCTCAGCAGACAGTAGGTTTTACCTGTGTCTGGAGCGTTGTCTCCATTGCGGAGATGTCCCTGTCTGCCCTCACTGTTAACTCACAACCTCTTCGGTTTTTATCTGCCCTCTTTCCCTTGGCGTCCTGCCCTTCCTCTAGCCCTATGACAACTAAGTCAAACACAAGAGTTTTATAAATGTGGGAGCAGTCGTTTTGCTAAATTAAATTGTTCTGCATTTGCAAACCTAAAAGTTTCTTTGAAGGGAAACAAAAGAGCACAAAGAGTTGGATTTCAATTTTTGGACACACAGACCATGTTCCCCCAGAAATCTAATTTTCTAGATTAATGAATCATATCGGCATTGTAAATTAGAAATTACTTTTACAACACGGGAGCGATGTGAATAAATTGAAGCCACTTATTGAAGAAGACGTTGTGGTACCCACGTGTCACACACATTTAAACGTAGCTCTGTGTTTTTTAGGCCCAGTTGAATTGGTTCTTTGCAATTAGAAATCTTCTCTTGGGCTTTTCATTAGATTGGTCTCTAAAAGGACTGGGGTTTCCCCCCTTCCATCCTTTTTTCTTAGACTTTTAAGAAGGATCTGAACCATATGGAATTGCTGAAATATCAAAGCATTCTTTCCTACGGCCCCTTTATGCAATAACACTAGTATTTTACATTTATTATCACACCATTATTTCCAAAGCATGACTGCACATTTGATTTCATTTGATCTACAGAGATTTCTAAAGCATTTACAGAGAACACGGCTGTTCGATAGGAAGAAATTGCTGTTTTATGAACAGGAGCCTTCAGGCAGAAAGCTTAGGGGGGATTTGCTGGCCACCAGTGAAGAAATTGCTGGTAGGGGGCACTGTTCCCTCTAATCCAGCTCTCTCCCTTGCAACCTGCAAGAAAGTCTTGTCAGAGTTACTATCCCACTGTGGGGAGATGGGCTTTCTCTGTCCCTTGGCAAGACACTACTGCTCCACCTTGGAGAGACAGTGGGAAAAGTGAAGGGCGGGGTATCAGGAGACCCGGTTCCTCTGTCATCCTGTCCTGAACCACCTATATTCATTTCTTAGACCCCAGTGTCTTAAAATGGGAATAAAGATACCTGCTGTATTCACTGGCTTCTTATGACAATAAAATTAAATAATAAATATAAAAGCATTTTTTGAACCATAGTCGCGACGTAAGTGTCAAGGTGAGAAAGGAAATCTGCAAGGATGGGAGCTTCTTTGAGGCCTGAGTCTAGCCCCCGGAGCCAGACACCAAGCAAGCTGATTTAGATATAACATCTCATTTAATCCTCAAATCAGCCCAGGGAGTTGAATATTACTATTATTAGATCCATTTCGCTCTTTTCCCAATTCTTTTAAATTTTGAAGTAATTCGAATATTTTATAGCATGAAAACACACTAATTCAGAAAAGTAATACAACATAAGCATCTTTCCAAATTGACAGATGTTAACATTTTACAAATATTCTGCAGATGTCGCTGCTTTCCCCCTCAGAAATAAAATGTTGCAGGTAGATCCAAAGCCCCACCTCTTTGAAGAGCTCCGCCTTTTTCATGTCCCTGTACGTCATGTGTACTCCTCCCATGCATATGTTTATAATTTTACTATGTGTGTGGCTATCCATAAAAATGCATGCTAAATGTGTGTGTTTTAAAAATTTATGTGCATTTTAGTCAATATTGTATGCCTTGCTTTATGTTTTTCTTTCAACATTGCAATTTTGAAATGTATCCATGTTGACAGATGCGTTCTAGTTTATTCATTTTAAATGTTGAACGCTATTCTGATGTTGGACTAAACCAGCAATGATTATCCATCTCCCTATGAATAACAGGCTTGCTTGTTTTCACTATTTTGCTGTCCCATACAGCAAGATACGTTTACAATAAACATATTGGTAAGTGTCTTCCTATATAATTGTAAGTGAGTTCCTCTATTAATATATTAAGAAATGGAACTGCCAGTTTACGAGGTATGAGCATCTTCGCCTTTATGAGGTGTTACCAATTTGCTTTCCAAAATGGAGCAACGGCTCTCCTGTCCCCAGGGAAGAGTTCCCATACACCATAGCTATGCCCACCCTTGGCGTCATCAGTTTTAAGTGTGTGGCCATTTGATGGGAGTGAAATGACACTTTGGTTTTAATTCCCTTTCTGTTTCTGTTCGTGAAAATTCAAAATTAACCTTTCCAAAGTTATGATAGCATTTGAGAAGCCCAGTTCTGGTCTTATCTAGGTCTTCTGTGGATTGGGCCCTCACTTAGGGGGTGCTGTGGATGCAATAGTGTTGCCCCGCGAACTTACATATTGAGGTCCTAACCTCTGGTATAATGGTATTTGGAGACAAGGCCTTTGGAAGACGCTTAGGTGAGGACATGAAGATGGGACCCTCATGATGGGATTAGTACCCTTATCTGAAGAGACAGACAGCAGAGAGTTTGCTCTCCCTCTCTGTCTGCCATATGAGGATACAGCGAGAAGAATCTTCTCCAAGCCAAATAGAGAGCTCCTATCAGAAGCCAATCAACCATAACTTGATCTTGGACTTTCCAGCCCCTAAAACCAAGAGAAAATTTTCTTTTGTTTAAGCCATCCAGTCTGTCTGCTGGCAACCCCAGCAGAGTAAGGCAGGGTTAAGAACTAACTCCAGAGTCAGATGAGTTGGTTTAAATTGCAGCTCCCTGACATACCAAACAAATGGCCTTGCGAAAGTTTCTAGGCCTCTCTTGGCCTCAGTTTCCTCATCTGCAAAATGGAGATCTTAGTGGTTCCCATCTCACAGGATTGTCATGTAGGTTAATGAGCTATAGACTATGAAATACTTAACCCAGTGGCTGGCAGTTAAAAGTCTCTGTGAATCTTAGCAATTGTCATGATTTGTATTGACAGGAGCTTTTTTTAAAAATATCATTCCCCTGCTCAATAACTTTTTGTGTTTTCTCTTTACCTACAGCATAAACTACAAAAGCAATGCTTTCCAGCATCTGACCCACACCTTCCATTCTAGGTTGTTGTTTCCCAGTCACAACTATTTATATGCTGTCCTCCACCAGACTGTGTGCTTCTCTGCCCCAGTACTTTTGCACTTGTCAGTTCCCCTGCCTAGGGGAATTCACTGCTCTCCATACTCTTTTCTACTCATCGCAATCCTAGGCAGCCTTTGAGAGTCTGGCCCAAGTCTCTTGTGGTACGTGGAATAACGCCCCCCCTGTGGCTATACACAGCCCAATCCCTGGAACTTGTGAATATGTTACCTTACGTGGTAAAATGGACCCATGTTATACTACTGATCTCCAGAACTGTAAGAGAAATACATTTGTGTTGTTTTCAACCACTAAGTTATGTTACAACAACAGGAAACTAATGTATCTCTCCTTTACCATATAGCCTGTCCTGATTGCTTCTCTGCACTCCCTTGGCAAGTGTCCTTACTGCTCTATTTGAATCCATGCCAGCCTATACCCTCAGCCCTCCTCCCATCCTCTGTGCTGCACTTCTATGAACAGTAAGCAACATATCCCTGATCCCCTTGTGAATGGCTGAGGTTCTGCCAGTGGGTGGGAGGCTGGAAGGTGGCATTTGGCAGTGTCTTGAAGCAGCATCAGGGACCGCAGTGGTTGCAGAAGATGTGATGGGAGCAATAACAATGACAACAGTGGTTCCAGCATTGGCAGCTGCAGCAGAAGCAGCAGTGGCCTTATGCTCCTAGAGGTACAGGCTTCTGGGCCATGCTCAGGCAGCTGGACCTTTAGCAGCACAGCACACTGGCTGCCAGATAGACGTTTTGTTCTTAGGGTCTGGAAACAGTGCCGGTATCCTACAGATACTTTGAGTAACTTTATCTTCCCCTCTGTTAATAACTTCAGCCTTTGCAATTCTCTTGCAATCAATTCCTATATTAAATATCTTCTGTTTAACATACCTAGAGTGACTTTTGTTTTTCTGATTGGATTATGAATGATATAGTCCCAACATATTCTTCAGTATTGAAGAGGTACTTTTATGTGTACAAGTCTTATATCCCAAACTGGTTGGTAAATTCTTTGAGAACAGGGACTGTATCTTAAGCATAATAGAAGAGCATGATGTATTACGATAATCATTGCAGGATGTGACAAGAAGCCACAAAATCCTAGTGGCTTAACACAATAAAAGGTACTATTCTACCTAATGACTCAAGTGAGGGTGCTACTCCACTTAATGCTTCAGGGCTTCAGCGTCCCTCAGTTGTGACACGTCATATCAGCATACACTTTACAGTTGTTGCTTGGCAGGGAAGAGAGGGATGAAGAAATCTCACCAAAGCATAAGTGTTCTGGTCCAGAAATGACTCATCATTTCCCATTTGCCAGAGTCCTTCATTTTGCCCAATCAAATGGCAAGGGAGGTTGGGGAACATAGGAACAACATGGATTTAAAACAAACAAACAAACAATGTCTTAGCCATTTGGAGAGCTTCAAACCAGACAGAATTGAGTTCAAAACTGCATTTTGTCTTTTACTAGCTCTGTGGTCTCAAATTGGCTAACCCCTCTGAGCCTTAATTTTCCATCTGTAATAATTCTCCACTTGCAGGGTTTTTGTGAATATGAATTTAGATGATGGCTGTGGTGATAAAAATGATGATTCCGATGATGATGATAGTAGGTGATATTTAAGAGTGCTACACTATGCCGGCAGACACAGTGCTAAGAGCGTTATTACATACGTAACCTCACCTCATTCAATTCTGAAATTATTTCAGCAAGGTACTAAGATATCCCCATTTTATGGAGGAGAAACAGAGGTACAGAAATAAACTCTGCCAAGAGCACACAGCTAGAAAATGACAACTGGTATTTGAAACCATGGCTGTCTGACTTCAAAGTCCATATTCTTTCCACTGTGCTTAAAATATGTCATAAACTCTTAAACTCTTAATCCATGGCAGTCCTGAATTCTGTAACAAAGATCAAAACACCACCAACAATCACTTATTGCTTCTATAGTACTTCCTATACTATGGCATTATTCTTAGTTATTTATGTGTATTAGCTCATTTAATCAGTTTAATTTCACAGGTTGAAAATAAAGAATACAGTTAAGTAACTTGCCTGAGGTCACACAGCTAGTAAATGACTCTTATAAAAGGGTTAGCAAGATGGTCAATTACGTTTGGGAGCCACCATTCGCAGTATCTCCCCTTTTGGAGATTCACAACTTAAAATGACCTGTTTTGGGCTCCCAGACATGCTATACTAATGAAACCCAATCATTTCCTCAATATAGTTGCCTATGGAAGACTTTGTCTTTTCTGCTAGCACGTGGAGGGACTAGCTCTTTGGATCTCTGGCTGGGAACATCTGGACCACATTGTCCAAGCCCATCAGTCCTTCCAGTGCTTCGAGGGAAGAACCTGACTTAGTTTGCTCTTCCAACAAGGCCCAACCACAGTGGACTCATGAGCTGCATATGGGGTGACAACTCACACTCTGGCAGGCCTTTCTTCTGCACAAGCCCAAATCATTACCTTCCCCTCTTTTCCGACGGCCACATCCTAGCATTTTGAGAAAATTTGGTCCATCTCCCTGTCAGGCAAATTCGCTGAAACACAAGCCTGCTGTAAGATGCTATTAAGGGAAGCTTCCTCAGTGAAGTGGAGATTTGGGGCAGATCCTGGCAGGGTGCATCATTCTTCTATGTGGCCTGCAGAGCACACGTGACTCCTAGGTTCTGTTCCGGATGAGACAAGGCGTGAACTGCCCATCATTTCTCCCTGGGCCCGTCAGCTGTCTGAGAATGAGCATAAGGAGAGAGAGTTTGCTCAGGACCTTGATCAAGAGAGTGAGGAGAAACTGTGGAAATAATAAATACCCATGCATTATTTATCACTATTACCACTTGGCACAAACAGCTTCATTCCATTGACTTCTCACTTTTAAATGAGCTGGGAAGAGGGCCAAGGTTGTTTTTATAGATTCCCCTGAGAAAATACAAGTGAGTCTATGACATTTGTCTATTATTAACTCATAGAGGTTTTCTTTTGTTTCTTCTGAATGATATAGTATGAAATGGGACCCTGTCTTAAGTTGAGTGAAGGTTTGCCAGCAGACCCTTAGTTACCCACTAACTGTTTATTTCAATATAGAAGCATAAGAACCCTTAAAGTCAAAAATTCACAACTATGGGACAACAGAAAATAAAATGTTACCTTCCCAATGCCTCCTGGAAACTAAACCAAATAAGTAAAAGTAGTGGCATTAAACATCATCAAAAGGAAGGTGTAAATTGCAATTCAACAGAGTTAAGAGTTAAAATAGAAGTCCAGGGACTGTGTTATGCAAGTCTGGCAGACAACTCTGAAAGGCACGTATGAGCAGAGCAGGGTTCTGACCACACTGACTTCTTTTAACAGGAAAGTTTTGGTGAGTTTATGAATAAGTTAGGGGAGACTCTGCCATGCTACAATAACAAATAAACCCAAGTCTCTGTGGCTTAACCACAATCATTCAGAAACAGGTTCTGTCCACTTTGTGGAACTTCCATATTCAGAATGTGTCTTCCAAAGTCATCATGGAAGGAGAAAAGAGAACGGAGTATTGGGCATGGAAGGTTTTTATGGGCCAAGAGTGGCTCACATTGCATCTGACCTTGTTCCATTTGATCTAGACTCAGTCACATGGCTCCAACATATCTCAAGGAGCCTGGAAAGTGAAGTTTAGTTGTGATAGCAGAGGGAAGTGAAATGAGTTTTGCAAACACATAGCAGTGTCTCTGATAAGATACACTTCTCACACAAGGGCTCTCCAGGGACTGACCCATACACTGGGGAAGCAAAATGGTGTTGTGCTTTTGAGAATCCCTTAGGTAGATCCAGATAAAGCTAATTTGGATTTGAATCACTCTTTTCTATCTTTATAAATTCAGGCAGTTCCCTTGTTTGTAATGTAGGGGTTAATAACAATGCCTAGTTCAAAAGGTTGTTAAATCAAAAAGATTTAACTGAGATCATCCCTGCCATGTAGTACATGTTTAATAAATGGTAGTCGTTATTTCACAGTGTGGATTCCTTGCCATGACCTACCCCCATCTACACCAAATGGTATCTCAGTGCAAATATCATCGTCCTGTGATTTTTATGAATAATTAGGCTTCAGGGTGAATGCATATTGCCTTTCTCACAAACTGAAGCTCTACTCCCACCCAGAGACATCAAAGTCTGCATTGAAGTGAGCTGTCTCCCTCCTTCCTGCAGAATCTGTGCAAAGTTCCTGAAACACTGGATCAGAAACTTCATATGTTGAAAAATTCATAATCTGAATCTGCATACTATTAAATGAAAACACGAAGCCTTATAAAAAGTTAAAGAAATAGAGCAGCAAATTCCTGCCAGCAAAAGATCTTGTGGTTCTCCAGAGACCTTGATGTGGCAGAAGAAAAGAAGTAGTCATATCTGCCTCCTCCTCTCCCAGAGAAAAGCAAAGCATCAGTGAGCCAACAGTGTATAAGACCAATTTTGCTCCATGCTTAACTCTGCTCAGGCAGATGTGAACGTAGCCCTGTGGTGTACGAGGGTGTCACATAAAGGCTCACGAGAGCCAACTGTGAGCATATCTTCCCAAATCCTTGTTCAGTGACACAATGTAGGGTCTTTTGGTAGAATGGCATTTGCTCTTCTATGCCTTAAATAATTGTTCTTGTAAGATTTCTTTACTCATTTAATAACATGGCAATTTCAAATTCTGGATTTTTCAATGTATGAGGTACCATATTCAATGACATGACATCAGTAGGTTGAAATTGGCCATGGAGGGAGTATTTACATCATGGAAATTGACAAATACTCAAAATCTGGGTTTCTTTTTTTTGTTTCTTTTTTTTTTTTTTTTGGATGGGGGAGCAGGCTAGAGTCACTTGTTAAATATTTATTAGCACACCACCTGCATAACCCTCTATGTGCACTGCCCACACGCAGTGAGGATGCAGCCCAACAGTCAAAGAGATTTCAGATCTTTTGGTGAGAACAAGACTGACATATCTATGGATAATTGGATTTATTTGTTATTATATTTTAAATATAAATTTTGTCTATATCTTCTTTTTTGCAAAAATGACACTTCTATTGTATAAAAGGAAAAAAATACGAATCACCTATAAGTCCATCATCCAGAGATAACCTCTGTTAGTGTTTTGGTTTCTTTTATTTATATGTAAATAATAATATCAAAAGTAGTATCATACCACACATTTTGATCATTTTTTCCATGTAATTACGTATTCTTTTGTAACAGGACTCCTGGTGGTTGTTTGACGTCATCAGGGCATAAATTAATTACAGGCATTATGCAGAGTGCCATCCTTTTCATTGGAAAGAGGTGTCTCTGTTAAGTACTGAGTGGCAGAAAATGTCCCACGAGCTTCTGCCACCTGCACGGACAGGTCAGGCTAACAAGCCCAGTGGTGCTGTTTTAGCCATTTGGCTGAGCTCTCTCTTTCTCTAATCTTTGGCTGGTAATTTTGAGGTTTCTTACAGGTGCTTTTGACCCATTCTGCGCAGCAGGAGGAAATAAATGAGAGGACATTTCTAGGTAAAGAGACTGGCTCGTGATTACCTGGAAGAGTTACCTTGCATCCAGAAGAGAGACATGACTGGAAAATCTATTTGAATAGATGAAGGTGAACATCCCTGAGCACAAACACACCTTCCCATCCCATGAGTGAGCTCATTGCCTGTCTGATACTCAAACATCAATTAAAATAATTATTCTTAAATTATCATTTCCATCGGCTTTTCACACAAAGCAGCATTAAACATCTGCAGATTCAGCTCAGAGCTGTTATCTCTGAGGTGATATTAATTATGATGCCAGTTGGGTGAGACTCTCCGAAAACCAATTTAAAAGCTGTCACAATCTGCCCCATCCCCCATGCTCCCAGTCTCTTATCCTAATCTCTTTTCTTTTTTTTTTTTGTCCATAGTACTTTGATCATTTTCTCACACACCGTATAATTTGCTTATTAATTCTGTTCGTTGTCTTTCCCTCTGCTGCATCGTAGCTCCATGAATGGAGGGATCTTTGTCTTATTTACTGGCGTGATGTCACAGCTCACAGAGTGCCTAGCACATGGTGGGTGCTCCCTGGAGATGCTTTTTAATGAATGTCATGGCCCTGGTGTAAACTTGGAGGCTCTGTATCATGGCTGTTTTTCCCATCTGCACCTCTGAGGACAGCTGTGAGTTGGACATCAGCGCCAGTCATTAGACAGGAAGGCGGGAGAACTGAGTTCAAGGCTCTCTCCTTCTGTCAGGAACAGCCGTGCAGTTTATCTGCTTTAGGAGGATGAAAGGCAGGGAAGCAGGAGATGATGTCAGAGCTTTCAAAGAAGCCCATCCAGGTCAATCTTATTTCCCTGAAATGGTGTCTAGATCCAGATATTTGCAGTGCACTCTTGTTATCTGTCCCATTTTTGACATCAGATTGTGGTCTGTGTTCTCATAGGTACCATTTAATTCACATCAACTAAGTGCCAGGAAGTGATCTGGACATTTGGCACACAGTAACTATTTTATATTCGTACTGACAAACCCAAAAAGTATGTGTCACTATCTCCATTTTACAGACGAGAGCCTTGAGAAATGAGAGGTGCTGAGTAGCTGTGGTCTTGCTACCTAGTGCCTCTGCCTTGCTACAAGACTTTGGGCGCCAGACTCCATTCTCCTCAGTTTGCTACTCTGTGAAATAAAGATAAAACTGGATTCTATAAAGGTTTGGAGTGAAGATTAAATGAGATACTATATACAGAAATTGGTTATCCCAGTGCCTGACGTTCAGTAAGTGGAAGTTCCTGCCTATCTTTTCCATTTGATAAATGGGAAAACCAAGTCTTCGTGTGATTACGCAACTTAGCTTACAGTTCCATGTACAATGATGAGCTAAGTGGACATGAATTCAGGTCTCCACGCTCTCCATCTGTGCTGCTTCCTGACCCATCCAGATCCAAATTCTGGCAAATTCTCAGGAATAAATTTCCTTTCACAGCCGCACATGCTCACAAATTCAATATCCTCACCACAGGCATCCATTCAGATTCATGACGAGGGAGAACACACACACACAAAATACTGTAATAATAATAAAAACAAAAGTTTAAAGACATTTGGTTTATTTTTCTAGTGCTGATTGAAGTTCGAAAAGGGAATATCTGTCATCTGTTATGTCCCTACTCCTGGACCAGCTCTGCTAAATAAAGCTTCACATGCGTGTATATATATATTATCCATCCTATTTTACAGATTTAGAAACCGAGGCAAAAAGAAGTTGAGCAGATTACTCAAGATCACACGGTGAGTGATAGAGCTGGAAACTGAACCCAGATATGTCAGATCTCAACACCTCATTTTTAACCTGTATGTTGAGTTGCTGATGGAATGACTTCTGGTTTCAGGACATCAGTTCTCTCCTGATGCTCTGCTTCCTTATAAACTTAGCTATCACAGCCAGGGAGATAATTGTGAGGATTACATCTCAACTAAAGTATAAGCCTTTTAAAGACAAGAGATATATTATTACACATATCACTCATCATGTCTAGCACAAGCCTTTGTTATTTATGGATACTGAATAAATATTTGGGGTTGACCCATCCATAAAAGAACATGACTTGATTCCTTGGGAAAACCTTGATCTCTCAGGGGTAAGTCCATAGGAAATGAAACTCCCTGTTATGAGATGAATAGAGATGAAAGCCTTTGGATCATATGTTAAAATGTTTTTCACTTTGGAATTGATTTTCAGTGACAACAGCCTCTTACTCTGTACAAGTTTGTTCAGACACTTCCCCACTCATTTGCTTTCTCTCAGACCAGCACAGCTCTGCTGTTTATACAAAGGCCCAAACTGTACTCTGAGCTCTGTGGCCACCCCAGGAATGTGCCGTGGTCTCATTTGTACCCACGACTTGGGCGCCTCTGTTAGGCAATGACTTTTCTGCTTCTGATGGAGATGCATTTGTCTTTGTTCTGCACCTTTATCTAATAACTGATCCTTCTTAATCATGTTAGAAAACAGACAAGATTTAATCACACTATTCATCATGATCGAGACACAATGTGCTAAGGAGGGCAATTTATTGCGTTGTCCAAACTGAGTTTTGATACAAGTAATTTTGACAACTAGGAGATGCTCTTATTATCCAATCAGAACATCACTACAAGTACAAATCTGTTCTAAATTCTTAATGGAGAGTATCAAAATGAGTCCTATTTAGTCTCAAGATGGCTTTCTTGAACCTTTGAAAATGTTCCTAGTTGTGGAGGCAGGGCTGTGTATGAATTCCTTGATTGTATTTTGAGTTCGCCCCAGATGGAGAAGTGAACACACAGCGTTACCTATATTGCTCACGCAGGGAAGCTGTTGGCAGATAATGCTGGTGTTATATAATGAATCATCTGTTTCTCACCTGTATCATCACAAAAGAGATGGAGAGATACTGGGGAAATCCTTCCCTACCCCCACCTGCACTCTTGGACTGTGAATCCCAGTAATTCAATATATGGAGGGAAGGAATGGGCACTTGCTCTGTTCTTTCCTCTCTCCACGAATCAGGGAGCATTAAGAGAAAGTTACCTTATGTGTGGGCCCCAGTATTGACTGATAGAGGGGCTTGAGGTTCCTATGGAACTCAGGAATCATTTCCTGATTATGTAGAGTTTAAGCAAGGGAAGGTTTCTGGGCAGAATAACTCTGGGATAACAAAGAACAACCTGGCAGGAAGGCTTCTAGTTTCTTGGGTTTTATTCGATTACAAAATATTCCCATTGGTCATGATGATGACGATCATGACGATGATGGTACCGGTGGTGATAAAAACACCATATGTAGTGTTGAGACGTATGAAAGAATTAAAGTTGCAGGGACCAAACACCATACATTAGGATAATACATGTTCCGTACTCTTCATCTTCCCTACAGGGGAAGAAATTTCACCTCCACTTCCTCCTCCCCACTCCTGACTCACTCACGCATTTCCAAGGTATAGGAAGGGATGTACCCAGTTAGCAAAACTGGGAAGCAAGGATTGAGCAGCCCAGCAGAACCGTTACCTTCTTGCAGAGCAGGCTATTGGAAGACCTCTGCTTCTGACTTTGCTCCTAACTTCTCTGCACGCCAAGGCCAAGTCAAGGCCTAGGCTGGCCTTTGAGAGAGAGATTCTATGACATTTCTCTTGTCTTCCCTCCTGGGGAAATAACCAAAAGCCAGCCAAATGAGAACAAGCAAGGCTATTTATTCAGAACTTGCCGTAGTAAGGAAGTCAGCCCCCATCAGTTGGTATTTTGGCAGAAGTGTGAAGACAGTCAAGGGAGTGGAAAAGCTTTATAGAGGAAAAGACTGGAGGCTGTTGGCTTGGGGAAGCTGTAAGCAGGCCAGCAAGAGGTGGGGCATCCTACGTGATTGATTTGCAGTGTATATTTGGCTTTCTCTGGTTGGTCCTACATTGGAAGTGAGAACAAAAGCTGGGGAGGCTGTCGGCTGTTAATTTCTTCCGTTCTCTCTCCTTTGCTTTTGGTATTCTAATTATGCATACGTTACAGCTTCTGAAATTGTTTCACAGCTCTTGTGATTCTGCTTTTTTTCTCCCATTATTTTTTCTCTTTGTATTCCAGAGTAGAAAATTTCTACTGACATATCTTCACATTCATCAATTCTTTCCTTATTCGCATCCATTTGAGCCCATCAAAGGCATTCTTTATTTCCATTACAGCATTTTTGATTTCTAACATTTCCTTTGATTCTCAAAGTTTCCACGTCTTTACTTACATTACCCATCTATCCTTGGATGTTGTCTAATTTTTTTTTTTTTTTTGCAGTGGAGTCCTTAGTATATTAACTGTAGTTATTTTAAATTTTCTGTCTGAGCATTCCAAATTTTGTGTTATATCTCACTCTGATCCTCATGCTTGCTCCGTATCCTCAGACTGTGTTTTAGCATGCCTTTTAATTTTTTGTAGAAGCCTGAATATGATGTATAAGGTAATAGGAACTGAGATAAATGGGAAAAAAATCTGAAGCTGTACACCTGAAACTAACACAATGAAGTAAATCAACTATAGGTCAATTAAAACAAAAAAAGTAGGGAGGCAGAGGTGCAGCCATCCCCACTATCCTAGCTGAGTCCTGCTCCCACCAGCTCTCCAGCTGCATTCAGCCTCATGAGTGAGCCCAAGGAAACCAACGGAAGAACCAGCTAGCCAAGCCACAGAACTGTGAGAATATGTAAATTATTGTTTTAAGCCACGAGGTTTTTAGATTGTTGATTGCATATAAATAGGTAGCTGGTACTGTGCGTTTGGACTAGTTCCATAAGTCCTAGAAGCCTGAGTTTCCCCTTCTATAAAATGAGAATAATGCATTCACCCTGTAAGGATATTGTGAGGATTGAATATAATGATGAACTTGGTTATCGCGAATTCTGAGCCTGGCCCATAGTAGACACTGGGCTTTTAATAAGTTACATCTTTTTACGACTGTTTTGCTGCCTCTGTATCTGTAGAGGAGAAAAAGTGGATTTGGTTTTTGTAATGAAAATTTAGTGAATTTTCCATGTAAATTATTTATAGGTACCTCAGGGATGTGGAAAGCTTTCCTTCTCACAGGATACTTTTGGAAGTTGTTTTATGTAAGGAAAAATGACTTTTGTCAGAACAACAACATTTGCCTAACTAATGTTGGTTTGTTTTCAAATGGCTCATTGGACTATGCATTTTGACAAGACAATAACTACAAGGAGAGATTCTATCATGATACTAGTTTAAAAAGGCATATAACAAACTCAGAAAATAATTGGGGAAAGCAGCTTATTTATTTTTGAGACAAAAATATCACCCCTCACATACCTTAATGCTGACCCATGCCAAAATATGGCACAAATAATTTGCTAGGAATATACATTTGTAGAAAATGAAGTCTAATGGTGTAATTATGGAGAAAATCACAGGCCTGTTTACCATGCATTCTAAACAAAAATTTTCTAAAAAAGTGCAATGGTAGATCAGTGGTTTGAAACTGTGATGTACTTAGAAGTAGCTGAAGGATCCAGAGTGGTTCAGTCCATTGAAAACACATTTACTGAGTAGAGGACATCATGACACCCAGTGGACATTCAAGATGAGATAAACAAAACAGGAAGAATATAGAATGATGAAATTACTTTGGCTCTTTTCAACACATTGTGTAATGAGATTCTCAGGCTATTATTGACTGAGTTGGTGAAAGCTAGGAAATGTGAACAACATTACTGGAGAAATTATCAGTATTAAAATACAAAACTACCCAGAAGCTAATTTGGGGCAGACTTCTATAGAGGTTAGAAATAATTAAAACTATTTTTTGATTTGAGATTTATTTGGCTAAGTTTGGCAAATTTTTATAACATTTTTCTTATGTTACAAAAATAAAAATTTATGGTACCTTGGATTATGGATTACACTTTAAGTTGCAACAGGAGCATAGCAGACTAGCAGGGACACATGTCTTGGACTCAAAAGGCCTTATATCTAGTTATGGTTATGTGACCTTGAATAAGTCACCTCACTGGGTCTCCATCTCCACATCTTCAAAATGAGGGTATTAGAGGTTATCAGAAATTCTTAAGTTCTTAAAAGTGCCTCATTTTCCATTTATCCAATAAGGGGTTAATATCTAAAATATATGTGGAATTCATACATCTCAACAATAACAACAAAAACCCCCCAAACAACCCAATTAAAAAATAGGCAGAGGATCTGAATAGACATTTTTCCAAAGATGTACAGATGGCCAATAGGCATATGAAAAGATGTTCAGTATCACTACCTATTGGGGAAATGCAAATAAAATCCACAATGTGATATCACCTCACACCTGTCACAATGGCTATTATCAAAAAGACAAGAAAAAAATATTGGAGAGGATGTGGAGAAAAGGAAACCCTCAGACACTAATTGTGGGGTTGTGCATTGATGCAGCCACAATGGAAAACAGTATGGGGATTCCTCAAAAGTAGAATTAACATATGACCCAGCTATTCCACTTCTGGACATTTGTCCAGAGAGCACAAAGAGACTAATTTAAAAAGATATACACAGCCCTATGTTTATTGTAGCATTATTCACAATAGCCAAAATATGGAAACAACATAGGTATCCATCGAAAAATGAATGAATAAAGAAGACGTGGTGTATATATTTGATGGAATACTACTCAGCCATAAAAAATATGAAATGCTGCCATTTATGACCATATGAATGGACCTTGATGGTATTATGCTAAGTAAAATAAGTCAGATGGAGAAAGACAAATACCATGTGATTACACTCATGTGGAATTAAAAACCTAATAAACAAAATAGAACCAAAGATTTTTTAAATGTTGAATGCAGTATTTTCACTAGTTTTTTTTATTTAAGTCAGGCAATTATGATAGGCTGAGCAATGGTCCCCAGAGATATCCAAGTCATAATTCTTGGAATCTATGAATGTTACCTTATTTGGGCATGAGGGCTTTGCAAATGTGACTGAGTTAAGGGTCTTGAGAAGGGATTATTATCCTGCATTATGTGGGTGGGCCCTAAATGTAATCACAAGCATCCTTAGAAGAGAGAATCAGAGGGATATCTGACTAGAGAAGAAGTGGGAAATGTGACAAAAGAAGCAAGAAGTTACAGGGGTCATAAATCAAGGAATGCAGGTAGCTTTCAGAAGCTAGAAAAGGCAAGGAAACAGATTATCCCCAGGAGCTTCCAGAAGAGATCAGTTCTTCTGAACCTTGACTTTAGCCCAGTGAAACTCATTTCAGACTTCAGAACTTTGTAATTAATTGGAATTAGGGTCTAAGGAAGAATGAGATGGATCAAGGACTACTGTGAAGGGCCTGGCATAAGTGAGGGATTGTTAGGTAACCAGGAATGAGCTTGAAGCACCCCAGGACCTGAGGTAGAGATGTCCAATGGGCAGGGTATGAGGAGAGAGAGAGCTAGATAGAGGTGTGAGTCTCCCCAGGACACAGATGAGGACCAGGAGGTGTGGAGACATAAAGAAACTTGTCCAAAGTCATGAGACAGAAAGTTCCTGAAGCAAGATTCAAAGCCAGGCCTACCAGGCTTCAAACTTCATGCTCATAACTCCTGCCCTTAACTTAATTTGTCTTCTAGTAGCTCTTTATCTATAGAGTTTAACAACCACCAGCTTTGCAAATGGAAACTTAAGCTCAGAGATGTGATTTGTTAAAGATTATACAGCCATTAAGTAGTAAAGTTTGGCCTTGCACACTGGCCTTTTAATTTCACCCCCAATCTCATTTCCAGTACATAGCATTGACTTTCTGTAAAATTTTGCTATCCAAAGACTTAAAAAAAATTTTTTTTGTAGTACCTATACAGGCAAATTTTTGACTAAATTGGCTCATGTGAAATTCAGAGAAATAAAAATGAGACTAGACTAATTTTCTTTGGTGGTAGTTTTCAACCTAGGTGATTTTGACTCCCTGGAGACATCTGGCCATTTTGGAGATGTTTTTGGTTATCACAATCGGGATTCGAGTGCCCCTGGCATCTAATGAGTAGAGTCCAGGAATGATTCTCAACATCTTACAGTGCATAAGCCAGCCACCTACAACAAAGAATTTTCCAGCCCCAAATGTCAATGGTGCCGAGGTTGAGAAACTGCCCTACAGCAATAATGCTTTTAATCGGTGGATGGGGCATTGTGGACCACCCACCGTCTCTATATCCCAACCACCAGAAGCTCTGCTTTCCCTTTTCCTTCTCCTGTTTCTTTTTCTTTTTTATCCAATTTCTCTCTCTAAGTCTGAGAGTCTGCTTATCAGCCATGTTTGTCTGTATTTTTGTCAAAGCTAGAAGTGTCGTGATTTAGAAGGGTCCTTTCCTGAAGTCCTAAGTTCATATATTCAAGTGTTCTCTCTTATAAGGCCTTGAAACAATGATTTGATCAACCTGAAAGGCAAATGGAACATTCTTTTCATCGGGAGGCAAAAATAGCAGAGCTATTAGGCACTTGGACTTTGGAATCTAGCATAACTAGATTTAGATTGCAGATCTACCTGTGTGTCTTCAGTGAGCTAGTTGACTTTATTTTTTTTCCATAATACCATCTCTTTAATAGGGCTATCAACATAACTAAATGAGATAATCCATAGGAAGTGTTTATAATGGACTGTTAGTTTCTATTGTGTGTTGGCTTTTACGATTAACCAGTGGCCATCAGCAGGTGCTATATTTAAAAATGTGTTCCATTCAAACAACTGAACTACTTTCAGTGTACGGACACAAGCTTTTCTTTGGATAACTATACTGGATGTTCTTTGTTTGGCAAACAGGAAACTTACTAATAATAGATTTATTGTGTAAGTAAAGAATGGAAGGATTGTAGATTACTAAGCCAAGAGCCTCTTACATGTCAAAATCTGGCTACATCAGTATATTAGTCAATTCAGGCTGCTATAACAAAATACCGTGGACTGTGGGGCTTGAACAACAGATGGTTCTCTCTCATAGTTCTGGAGGCTGGGAAGTCACATCAGGGTGTGGGCGCGGTCAGATCCTGGTGAGAGTCCACTTCCTGGTTCGAAGACGGCTTTATTCTTGCTATATCCTTGTGTGGAGGCGAGAGAAAGTGCAAGCACTGTTTCTTCCTCTAAGAACCCCGCCCTCATGATCTCATCTGCACCTAATTACCTCCCAAAGGCTCCACCCCAAACACTATCACATTGGAATTGAGGGCTTCAAAATATGAATTTGGTTGGTGGAGGCAAAACTCAGTCCTTAGTAATCAGTGACAGTGTGCATGAGTGAAATACATGGGGAAAGGAGTGTAAAAGAAAGAATTGGGCACTTTACAATATAAAGTGGTAGATGAACTTAACCTTCCTGTGTGGTTTGTGAATCAGTCCTCTAGATTTTTTCAACAGTTGGGAGAGTGAGAGTGTTGGCATGGTATTGTGGAAAGAGATTTTGAATTTGTAGGCAAAAACTGGAATTTTAATTGCCAAGAATAAGAATTCTCATCTGTGGACCTCAGTGTCATACCTGTAAATTGTGGGAATCAGATGAGATAATTTCTAACGTTGCTCTGGTGTTACTATCATAAAATGACTCCACAATGATCTTAGCAATGTGTTGTTAAACTGAACCTTGGCTCTATGTCATTGCCATCCCCTTACCATCATTTAAAATAAAATAAATGCAGTGTATTAATAATCATGTCCCTGGAGGCTGACAGGATACATTTTTAGGAGGAAACTTTCTAGGAAACACTTAAAATAGTTTTACTCCTAAAAGTGAAGCTATGAACCTAATGACACTATACCTTAAGGAAAAGTGTACCTTTTCCAGATGAAGGCAAGTGGTTTGGACAGCAATTCTAGAAGATGCATAAATGACTGGATTGGTGCCTTGCCCTGGTGCAGGTTCAATGAAGGGTTTTTCCCTTAATTCCAGTTGTTCTGTCTTCCTTGTCTATCTCCCACAGGGTCACGCCTCCTCCTTTTGTTCCCTTAAAGAAACTGCAAATTCCCATGAGCTCTGAAGAGACACAAGGTTGGTTTGTGCTTTCCTAAATTTCTTCTCTTCTTGGAGTGAGTTGTTTTTTTAGATTTAAATTGACAAAATTATACACAGCCATTTTTAAAATTTTCAAAAAACACTGTAAAGGGTAAAGAAGAAAAAAAATCATCCATAATCCACAGCCCAGTTAGTAACAGTGGTTGGATCCAACGTTTAGGATTTTTAAATATTTCATTCCTTCCTTTGATGTAAGTGATTGAAAATGTTTTCACTTCCTGGTTTTGTGTCCTTTATTTTTCTTGGCATTATGTAATAAGCACTTCCCCATTCTGTTGACAATATTTGATTTAATGGGTGTAGATTATTCTACTTATTCACTGTACACTTAAAAAAAAAACTGGTCTTCCATTGTTGGGCATTTCTTTTTGTTGTTATTGTGTTTCTTCCACTATTATAAGTAAGTCTGCTGTATCTTTGGAAATAAAACTTCACCTGTATTTCTGATTATTTATATCAGGTTGTATTCCTAGAGGTGCTCAAGCTCTGGGTCAAAGG
This sequence comes from Camelus dromedarius, assembly GCF_036321535.1. NCBI lineage: Eukaryota > Metazoa > Chordata > Mammalia > Artiodactyla > Camelidae > Camelus > Camelus dromedarius. Next base: position 66,794,941 of record NC_087443.1, on the reverse strand, counting down.
GCATGAGGACTTTTAAGATTGGCCAAATAACTTTCCAAATTATATTAATTTACAATTCTACCATCATGTATGAAAAAGGTTAGTTATGTAAGATTCCCCGGACCAAAAGAAGGAGCTTCGATAAAGAAGTATCTGAGTATAGTGAGTGGTATGTACCAGAGTTTTTAGATTGGAGAACAGAATTCTAGAAAAAGAATTCTTAAGAAACAGATCATTAGCAACTATCTTGGGGAAGTTAACTGCAGATGTCCACCTTCAGCTTTTATTACACAGCTGAAGGGGCAATCGTTGGCTTCTCATTTTCTCTCACAGTCTGCCGGCTCTGTGTTTGAAAATATTTGTTAATTTCAAATCAATTCATTTTAAACAGGTGGAATTTTCCAAAAGCTGTCTTCATATTACTGTCCATGCTGGGTCAGGGACAAGCTAAATTCACCCAGGAATAATCAAGTCAAGCCAGATGTATTAAGTGATGGAACTCGTAATTTATAAAGCAGAGATTATTCTGATAGGTAGGTTATAAATTATTCTTTCTTCAACATCTTTCAATAACAGACTTATTGAGACGAATAGGAGGGTTTCCGGAGGCCATAGAAGTGCTTAATAAAGCAGTGGGGAACATGTCACAATTGCCAAATGGAAAAACCAGCAAAATGTTTTGAACTCAGGTTTATATCAGATGGGGAGATGGAGACCACTCCAGAGGAGAAGGGAAAGGGAACATCGACCGTGAGAGACTGTGGTAGCTGGGACAGCCGAGCATCACTTAGAATTAAAAAGAAAATTAAGACACACTTGTGTATATCAGGACTCCTTTTAAGAGTAATCACTGGAAGGGAGAATCTAGATTAAAGAGTGGAAAGGAAACAGAATAGGGGGAAAAAATATCAGGAAGCCAGGTGATAAAGGAAGCGCTTTAAACTCTGTTGATTTTATTTGATTTGAGATTGTAACCAACCTTCTTCTGAAAAGATAAGATCACTACAGATTAAAAGCCTAATGCAAGGTAAGACATGGAAGCCCTTTGACCAAAGTAGAAAACTTGCATATTTAGGCTACATGGCATGAGACAGTCCAGCTGGTGGGGTCCAAATAGAACTTCTCTTCGCCCTACCACCACGTGACCATAGTGTTTCACTGAACTCACTTCTCAGCCTCTGTATTTTCAGCAAGACACGTCTTATACCAAATGCCCATGGATCTCGAGTTCACCAGAGTTTCACATGTTGATACAATCTATAGCCCGGAAAACAGCGGTGTTATTGTCCAACATGCTGTTGCCACCATGCAGTTACCTCTGCTTGCAAGCTTTTGTGCTGTAGATGCTCTTTAAAGACTTCGATCCTTATTCCAAAAGTACCATGTGGATGCTAAGTGAGAGGTGGCAGATATTGCTGCTCCCCAGCTCAGGTTCTCTGTGTTCCCTTTAACTGGGTCACTGCACCCACCCTGTAGCTGCCCTGAGTATTTTCGGCCAAGGGTTCATGACTGTCCATCTTCTCCAGAGAATTGCCCTCTGCTAACCCTGGGAAAGGAGACCCACCACCTACCTGGGCTACCCATAGCCAGTGACTAACTGATGAGGGAATAAAGAAGCAGCCCCTTTGCCCCTAGAGGGAACACTTCTGTGGTAGGGGTTATGTTCCAGAGCCCACCGACATCACCCCTGTCCCCCAGGAGATCAGGCCAGGACCAGTCTGTACCTAAAACCACAGCCTTGCTTGGCTCTGTCTCCTTATCCTCTTTTCCTCTCTCTTAGGTTTTCCCTCAGGAATGTGCCATCAATAAATCACATGCCCAAATCCCTGTCTCAGCATTTGCTTCCTGATCTAAGACAGGAGAAATGATTTTATCATAATTATTTGTGTATCTTGCAGTCTCAGAAGAGAATGTAAGTTGCTTAAGAGCGAGATCTCTCTTTTCCCATCCTTGTAATCTCTCTCGAGTCTAATATATTCCCTTTCACATTTTAAGTCCTCAAATGTTAAACTGAAGTGACGATATTGCAGAAATATGTGAAGAATCAGATTTTAAAAGACCAATTGCTCTTAATAATGAACTCAAATAGATTGTGGTCCACCTTTGGATTAGTGGGACCCCGATAACGTATCCAAAGCCCAAAGTGCCTTTATCTCCTGTGACTCCAACATTTAAGTATTTTCAAAACTCTTGACACATTTTCTTATTCTTTCATCGCTACCACCAGCCTCTACTCAACTCAACCCTATAATTCTTTATTCAACTGATTTTGAACATCTAATAGCCAAATATACTAGTGAATTTTATTGTTGTTGTTGTGTTGACATTGACAAAAATAAAAGAAACCAATCTGAGCTAGCTTAAGCAACAAGAAAAAATTTTGGAAGGATATGAAAGTGTCTTCTAGCATTCAAAGAAGAGTCAAACAATGGGTTATCTGAACGGACAAAAACCAGGATATATTTGGCAACTCGGGTATAGAAGTTTATGAACCTTCTCTTTAGAGACCGACCATTAACATATCTTATGTACCCTCAGCCTCTTGTGTCACTTGGTTAAAAATTCTAAGTGCACAAGATGAAATACATGGTATATGTGTCAACTGAAAAAATAACCATTATGGCCAAAACATATCATGAATCAGCTACATGGCCGTCAGGGACCCATCTTAGAGAAGCAGGAACTTTTATGAATAGGCATCTCCCCTAAAAGTGTGCAACCCAGAAGAGGTAGCATGCTAGACATTTTAGGTCATTTTATGATTATTAGGAGAGACTCAAGAAGGCTTAAAAAATCTAGTAGAGAAGCTGAAATGCTTGTTCAAATAGTTACTGTCAACCCATGCCTGGTAAAATCAGGCATGAACAAGGTAAGAGCTGAGGGGCGGGGAGAGGGAAGGGAGACTTGAGGAGCCAGAAGACCACACACAAAGGTTCGGACAGGCAAAGTGTGGTGATTGGAGGTGGACCGCTTTGTTGGAGACCAGAGACCACCTTGGAAAGCAGTTAGAAATCAGGTACAAGAGGGGAGACTTGGATGGCTGGTAAAGGAGCAGGGGCAGGGCTGGGGAGGTGGAAGGTTTCCGAGCAGGGGAATGAGGTGATCAAGATTGGGCTTTTAGAAGATCAATATGCTTACACCCATGTTCGCCAAACACTGCTCTCAGGAGGAATGAAGCCCCAATTTCCTATACTTTATTGATGTTTGTTGACACAGAGGCAGGAAAAATAAATGATTTCACCACCTTTAGGGAACCCGTGTGTGTGTGTGGGAAGGTATTGCATAGCTGAGGCTTCTTAGGTTGTGCATATGCATGCAGAGTGAAGAATTAGGGCAATTATCCAAAAAATCTTGACTATAAGGCTCCTAGTCACTTGACAATTTCCAATTGTTAATGGAAAAGTGGTGTGTACGTGTGGTTTTTCACCCCTTAGTTTGGTTTGATTTGGGGTTGTTTACTTGAGTCATCCAGATAATTGCTTCATTTTCCCACCTTTCCTGGTTTCTGAAGTCCCAACCCTCATGTATGAGAGTCTCAGGGGCCTTAGAAAGCTCCTCTCCCAAGCTGGACCCATCTCTGTTTCCCTGTCTACACTTCATCTCAGGAGGAACTTAAAGCCAGAGCTCTGTTCAGATTGAAATTCAACCTCTTTTTTTTTTTTTTCCTCTTCCTCCTCTGGAGGAATTTTGGAATTATTCCCTTTGGTAGGTAGGAAGCAAAAATCAGCAGGAACCCACTGAATCACAGCCAGGGAAGTTGCTTTGCTAACTTGAATGCTGACTTCTCAGAAGATGGCAATCACTCTGTAGGGATTTAGCTGCTCAAGATTGCTCTTTTAAAGGTTTCCAAGTTTCTTTTTAGACAGAAAAAAAAGACAGGAGAGGATATTGGTGACTTCTGCCTTTCCACATGAGCTTGATGCATCATTCGTATGTGTAGTTAAATGAAGAACCATATTATTACTTTATTTTCCTTAATACAAGCTAGCTGGAGCTCTCATCTACTAGAGCATTCAAGAGTTTCTATCTCTGCTGGGTTTTGGGTCTCTGCTGGGTTTGGAGAAGTTGTGTTTGTATTTTAGGAAGTTCAGCTTCTTGGGCCGTGACAATACTGAGGGGCTTACATGGTGCCCGGAATTGGGATGATGGGTCCGGGCCTTAGTTTACAGTGGACATCAAAGCAATATGGTCAGGTGACCCCATTATGCCCATACGCCTATTGTTAGGTCCTTAACACAGAGAATCTGCCTCTTGGTATTGCTTTCAAGGCTTAACATTTAAAGTCCATCATCGAAAGGCATCCCATATTTATGCCCTATTTGGGAAACTGCTGGCTGGCCCTGGATCTCTGCCATTCCCGGAAATACTCCAAACTGCCATTCCTTTCATAGTCTCATTTCACTGACTAAAGGCTCCTCTTTCTAACATTTCCCCTTCCAGGTCCTTGAAAAATAACTGTTTGCTTCTCCAGATGGGGGTGTGTGTGTGTGTGTGTGAGAGAGAGAGAGAGAGAAAGAAGGACCTATAGATTGGGAGAGTTAGTTTTAGATTTGGGTAGAGAGGACAGATCAGACAGATCTTTTAGAAGTATAATCCTTACCTCTCATTCCTGGGGTAAACATTGTGATGTGGATATTAAAAAGAAGTTTGGTTGTTCCTTGGTGACTTCACAGCAGCTTCCCCGAAACCTCCAAACCCTTCTAGAAGGTTTTCTTTCACAGGGGTGTGGAGTGGGGTGAGGGGGGTGGCAAGCATTTTGAGGGGTTCTCCTCATAGCTTTGTTAAAAACAGAAATAAGTAAAGAATCAGGGCAAGACAGAGAATAGAAGGTATCGACTGAAATAAATGCGCAGCCTAAAAGTTGAGAGTTATGTTTTATCTGGCTGGAGGACTTGAGCTGGGATGACAGCCTCTCAGATCGCTCTGAGGGACTGCTCCGAAGAGGTAGGGGAGGAGCTAGGATATATAGGAGCTTTACAACAAAGACCAGGTAGTTGGAACAATAAAGATTACTTGTTATCTAAAGACAATCAGGCACCTCAAAGTTAAAGAATTTAGTGCTTTTCTGTGTATGGGAGGAAGCAAACATTTGGGCTCATTGAATTCATTCCTTTGACAAGCACCTGGCTATGTAGGGTCAGTATCCTGTCCTTTCTTATTCTGAGTGCCCTCAAAGGGCACATTATGAGTGGCTGCAGAGGCCAGGCTGCAGGCCTGTCCTCACTGCGGGGTGGCGGCAGCTGCTGATGACTTGGTTTCAGCATTCTTTGTTTACTGATACGGTTGCAGTATTTTCGTTCACAAAGGGACAGGAGAAAAATACTAGGGTTTTGGCCCCAGGCTGTCTACAATGTTATTCCTTCCTGGTGCCAGTGAGCGAGCTCTTTCTAATCCTTGTTTCAGGAATAGGAATAAAATAGCTCTTCAAGACTCCAGGCCTTAGGCAGGAAATTCATTGCCAGTCTACTGAGAACATGAGATCTGTTCCTCATACTTTCCTTCCAAGTTCAGCACCTAATCCACAATGTAAAGACCAAGATTTGGCTCCCACAACCCCTGGCTTCGTTGCCTGTCCCTACTCTGAAATTCCTCTTCCTTTTGAGCACCCTAAGAATCTCTTCCTGTCGATTGCAAGCTTGACTACATATCCACCCATTATTTTGTTTTGTTGTATCCAGGAACTCTTTTTAAGTATTTGGAATGTTTCTTTGTTGCAGGAAGTTCTTTGAATACAGATTCAGATTCTCTAATAGACATAGGGCTACTCAGTTTTTTTTTTTTCCCTTGAATTAGATTTTGTAAGTTTTTTGTTTCAAAGAATTTTTCCATTTTAAAAAAGTTGTTGAATTTATCGGCGTATGCTTTTTCCTAATTTTCCATTACTGTCTTTTAATATCTGTAAAGTCTGTAGTGCTGTCCCCATATTCATTTCTGACATTGACAATTTGTGTTTTGCCCTCTTATTTAAAAATTATTTTTGCCAGAAATTCTCGATTTTTAAGTATTTTTAAGAATGAAAACTTGACTTTGCTCATTTTCTCTGCTTTTTGTCTTTTATATTTTATTGATTTTACTCTTGTTATCTTTTCTGTCCTTCTACTTGTGGGTTGACTCTACTTTTTCTAGCTTATTGAGGTAGAAACTTAGATAATCGATTTTTAAGCTTTCCTTGTCTTCTAACATAGACATTTAAAGCTATAAATTCCCTCATAGCATTGCACAATATTGTTAATCCCCTGATTTTTATTATCACTCAGTTTGAAATATTTCCTAATTCCTCTTATTATTTCTTTTTTGTCTTATTTGTTCCTTAGAAGTATGTTACTTAATTTTTAAACATTTGAGGATTTTCTAGATATCTCATTGTTACTGGTTTCTAATTTAATTCTGTTTTGGTAGGAGAATACACTCTCTAAGATTTCAATCTTTTGAAATTATTGATATTTATTTTATGGCCCAGGACATGATCTGTCATGGTGAATGTTCCACATGTGTTTGGAAAGAATGTGTTTTCTGCACTTGTTGAGTGTGTCCATTGCGACTGGCAGCCGAAGTAGGGAAGATCCTTTCAACTTAGGAGGCTTGTCATGAGTGCTTTTTCATGTCAGAAGTTATTAATTAAAATACGTGAAGTAGTTTATAACACCTTATTTAACCATTTTTTGTTATCATTTACATAACTTCTTCCTCTTCTCCTTCTTCCTCTCCTCTTTCTTTTTTTCTTTTCTTTTTTTCTTGCTCTTCTTTCTGATAGTTTATTTTAAAAACCCATCATTTTGTATATATTCATAATTATTTTCTTAGGGTAAAATTCTGGATTGAAATTGATGAGTGAACATGTATGGGATTATTGAAGACTTCTCCTTCTTGACAAATAGCCTCCCTGAAAATTTTCACCTATTCCTGTAAATATGTTATATTTACAATAGATTATTCTTACTAGTTTGTAAGTTTTCATTCCATATTAAATCCTTTAGACATTTATCAATAAAATGTAAATATTTCCTTTTGAATATTTTTCTGAGATTTCTTGAGGCATAAAATGTTTCACTCTTTAAATGATCCAATCTATTTTCTTTTCTTTTATGCTTGGAAAATCTATCGATATCTCAAAATCAGATTTGACTTCTGTGTATTTTCTTCAATGTGTAATATGTTTTTATTAATTCATATAGAAAATATTTTCTTGTTTGTTTTTAAGATCTAATTTTGGAAAAATTTGTTAACTCGTATCACCACTGTACTTATTGAAAACATTTTTTTCCTCCATTGACATCTGATGCTGCCTTCATAAATTACTCAATTCTGATTCATTCAAAACCTTTTCCAGGACTCTCTGTTTTGTCTTGTCAATTTGGTCAGTATATTTTTGTGCCAATACAATATGTTTTAATTGTTATAAATTTAAAATACTTTTTAATATCTGCCGGGGCTTACCTTCTTTTTTTCCCCTTTTTAAAAGAGAACTTGGTAATCTGAACATATGTGTATAAGCAGTTTATTGAGGAAATATATTATTATAACTACATTTTGTTCACTAAAAATTTTAATGAAAAACAGTTAAGGCTCTTTTAGTTACCACTTTCAATTCTACTCCTCTTTACTCCAGGAGTTTAATATATGTTCATTTATTACATTTTAAAATAATCTGGCATACAGTTATATAAATCTAAAAACTACATATAGTTTTCTAAATATTTTAAAAATTTACATAAGTGGTGTCACACCATATAGCTCATGCTGGTTCTTGGCTTATTCGTTGTTATGTTTAGCATTTATCCATTGAAATTTATGTAGATCTAGATAATCTTTACAGCTATATAGTTTTCTATTTCATGAATAATACATTATTTTATTTAATCTTTCCATTATACGTAAGTATTTAAGGTGTCTTCAGTTTATTTACAATTATGAACATCATCGCAATGAATGTTCATTCATATTTTCCTTGTAATCAATACTCATTTTCAAGGCTATGTATCTAGAAGTGAATATTGGGCCATAGGGTACTGCACTTTCAATTTTATAGGTATTGCCAGGTCAGTCTCCAGTGTAACTCGCCCAGTTTGACTTTGGATTAGCAGAATATCAGAGGACTATTGTTCATATTACTATTGTTAGACTCAGATAATGATATTCTGATGAATATCAGAATAAAATTAAAAATTCTCACTATTTTTAAAATTTGCATTTCTCTCGTGATTGGCAGCATCTTTTCATATGCTTCTTGGATACTTATATTTCCTTTCCTGTGAATTACTTATTCATATTCCTTGCCCTTATTTATTTTGAGTTATTTGATTATGTTCTTATTAATTTTTAAGATTTTTCTTAGCTACTCTAGGTATTATTCTAGATAGTATAGAATAAAGGGAGAGAGGGCAAATTTTTCTACTGCTCTGTTGCCTGGCACTTAATTTAGTTAAAGGTGTACCTTTTCAAACTGAGATTTTTAATTTTTTTTTTGAGATTTTTAATTTTAATGTGATCACTTTTATATGTTTTCTTCTCTGCTAAGTGCTTGGTGTGTTTTAAGAAACTTGTTACTGCCAGAAATTATATAGATAGTCTATATTGTCCTCTTTAAAAAAATTTAAAGAATTATTTTTCATGTTAGTTTTAAATGTATCTGTAAATTATTCTTTGTGTTTACTGTAATGTTGGACTCTTTTTTTCCTACCAGAAAACTACTGAGTGGTCTGTCCATTCCTAATCATCCTCACTGATTTGTGATAGCACCTCTATTACATACTAGGTCTCATATATTCGTATTTGTTCCTGAATTCTCTGTTCTATTCCATTCATCTATTGTCTATTTTTCTATCAGCCTTACACACTTGTAATAATTACAGCATTATAACAAGACTTGAAATCTGGTAGGACAAAATCCTTCTTCTTGTCATTCTGTTATGAAATTGTTTTAGCTAATTTATTCCTCTATTCATATGAAGTTTAGAATATGCCTGTCATATTTTGTATTGTACTGACTTCAAAGATTAACTGGAGATTAAAGGACATGTTTAGCATGTAGAGTCTTCATCTCTAGTAATAGACTCTGTTTCCCATTTTATTAAAGTTCTTTTTCTGTCCTTCAAGAAAGTTCAGTAAATTTCCCCATAGAGTTTCTAATTTTTTATTAGATTTATTCCTAGTAATCTTACAGTTTTTGAATCTTATGATATCTTTTCTTCTCTTAACATATTATTGAATTTCATTATTCCTGGTATAGTGGAATGCTAATAACTTCAGTTAATTCCATGGTTTTGAATATTAAAATATAATGTCGAATTATAATAATCTTAATAAATAACAACTCTGCCTACTTTCTTTATGATCTTGGGTTTTCTATATTAGGCCCCTACCTATTTTCATCACTTTCTCTCCCAGGACTCCAGTTAAATCATTCAAAAACCCCAAGGAAGATGTTCCCAAAGTATTACCCTGAAATTGATTTTCTGGACTTTAGTTGTGTAATGAAGAACACATCAGGCCCTGGAGACATTCTTGTCTATTTCAGCCAGTACCAAAGCTAATTATTACACAAGAGAGTATTTCTTCTTTAGGAAAATATCAGCCCATTAGCACAGAAAAGAACAGTGATCTTGTGTGTGTAAATTCTAGTCATATAAGTTCAAGTTTCCCATAGAAGTACTTAACCTTTCGTGGTTAAAATTGTTACAGGGAACATTAGCAGAACTGTGTTGTTATCTATCTACATTCTGTAAGTGTAGATTTGGGTAGAAGAGAAGCTGAGAATAGGCTGCGACCTTAGCTAGGCAATGAAGTCATGTCTCATGAGGAGAAAATATGCTTTATTCATACGAATTAACCTGTCTTTGAAACTCTTGCATCACAAAGTAAAAGCCAAATGAATGGTGTGTGTTCTGTAATATTCTGGAGTGGCAGCAAAGCCAGCTTTTTCGCTCCCAGAGCATTCTGCTCAGTGCTTTAGAGGTCATTAGGGAGCACACGTGATATACACAAGACTGAATGGTGATGGATGTATGTCTCAGAGGTGAAAAGAAATTATAACTATTTGGCAAAAGTTTACAGAATACCTAATATGTGTACTAACCTGTTATCCTACTATGTGCATTGTGCATCTTTTCTGGAAAGTAATATAGCAGTGTGTATAATAAGAGACATTAACCTGTTCATACCTTGAACTGAGCAAAGCAATTTATCCTGAAGAAATAATCTAGAAGCAAAAATCTGCATACACAACACATTGTAATATATTCATGTTTCATTCTACAAATTCTTATGTAGTGTCACACTATACCAGGTACTTAGTTTTAACGGCAAACAGGAACGCTAATGCTAATGACTTCCATTCTGGAAATACAACAGTTACAGAAAGCCAGAAACTCCCCGCTCTTACAAAGAAACTTAAAAGGCCACATGAAATGAAATTTTAAAAGGACCATTTAAATAAATAAGTGAGCTTGGCAGAAAGGTCAGGGACGGAACGGGACTATAACTCAGTAGAGGTGAAAAAACAGTGAGGCTGCATGTGTACCAATTCATGGGACTGGCTTTTATTTTTGGTTTCAACAATCTCATTAGCAAGAAACAGGTGGCAAAAAGTTGGCCCAATAAATGGCATCGAGTCAGATTGGATACCCTCCTGCATTGGATAAAGTATGAAACCACAAAGGATGCCTGGGAAAACCTGGCTTTTTTTAAAATAAAAGCTCCACCACAGCAGAAAGGAGAGAGACAGCGTTAAGAGTTTCAGCATTGGCTTTGACTGAAGGTGACGAAAAAGTTTACTTTGAGAATCTATGGCTTATGGTCAGCCCTCTTGAGAGAATGGGGACTGAATTCATATATTTGGGGCCTGAAAAGCCATAACCTGACACTTTTACTTTAAAATGAACAGAGATAGTACTGTTACCAGCCCTCTGGTGGAAATAAATGCAAATATTCTCTAGAGGAACTAAGAATCCATGAGATTCTTAAAGAATTCGTATTGGTAGAGTTCCAAAAATATGAAATAATAATAATAATAATAATAATAATAATAATAATAATAATAATAATAATAAATCCTACACAAAAGGAAACAGGATACTATGAATGAAAGGTAACAGAAAATAGAGAAAAAGAACTAGAACTAAAGCCAAAAAATTTTAATTGTTTGACACAGGACATAAAATAAATATGTTTAACCTGTATTTAAAAAAAAAAAAAAATGAAAAAACATGATTAGGAACTAGAACTTTTTTTTTTTTTTTACAATTAGAAATTAGTTTTAAATGACCAGAAAGACTGGGAATAAAGAACTAACTAGAACTTATAAAAATAAATCTATGACAACTAAAGTAGAATGGTCAAACATCAAATTATACAAAGCTGAAAAGAAAATTAGTCAACTACAAAGAAATAGGAAAGTTACATAGACTAGAACAGAAACAAAGAGAGAAGCTAAGAAAATACATTAAAAAATAGACAGAGTGGAGGGAATAGGTTCAACACACAGTCATTAAGGATTCTAGAAAGAGATTATGGAGAGACTGAGAAGTCAAAACTCGAGGAGATAATGGCTAAGAATTTTCCTGAATTATTTAAAGACGCAAATACTCAGATTCAAAAATCCCAGTGGATCCCAAGCAGAATAATGAAAACTCTACCCAGATGTAAGCACATTATCTTTGAAAGGTTTTGCAGTTTCGTTATTTAAAGGCATTATAAAAGTAGCTCGAGAAAAACATGATTAAAGAAATGACTGTTAGGCTGACAACTTGCTTCAAAGTACTGAGAAAATATTAATAACAATTTATAATTCTATACTTTCAAAATCAAGAATAAAAATCAAGAAAGTTATAGACAATCTAAAACAGAGCATTCATTAGTGACAGAACTTTGCAGAAAGGAACCTAGTACTTGTACTTCAGAAAGAAGGTCTAAGGTATAAGGAATGTTGACTACACTAGAGAACAAATATTTGGATACAAAGAAAATATTGATTAAACTAGATAATTGTAATGTTGACTATTGAGAGTTAAGTAAAACAAGATATAACCTATAAGCAACATTACCATGATAGAAGGGTTTGTGTGAAACACAATTGGATTTGTGTATTCTAGGATCCTTTTATTATTCAGCAGTAAGGTGAAGATACTACATTTAAACTTTTTAAAGTGTACAGGGCAAAAATGAAATCTCTCAATGAGCAAACAAACTAAAACTTCACAAGTACAGCAAAGGAAAACAAGAAAAAAAAAAAAAAAAAAAAAAAAAGAACAGGGAGAGACCAAGGCGAATAACACAAAATTAGATGGCAGAAAACATCTAAATGCAAGACTAATTGTAATAAGGGAATATAAATTGAACTCTTCAGTAAGAACACAGAGATTACCAGAGAAGATACAAAAATATGGAAATCAATTACATGTTGTTTATAAGAGACACACATTAAACATAAGAACATAAAAAAGGTTGAACAAAGATATGTAAACAGAGACTATAAACAGAGATAATAGGCAAATACCTGGTTTTTGTTACTAATAGACAAAATAGACTTCAAGGCAAAAAGCATTACTACAGATAAAGACAGTCACTATATAATAAAAAAAAATTGTCAGTTTACTGGGAGGTAATACAACCTAAAAACATAGCTTCAAAATATATAAAGAGCTCTCTCTCTCTCTTTCTCTCTCTCTGTTGATAATCGATATATCAAGTACAAAACAATTAGAAAGGATGTAGGAAATTTGAACTACACAGTTAGGAAGCTTGATCTGATGGATTTGGAATATATCCCCAACAATCAGAGAGCGCAGTGTTGTTTTTAGCACACAGGAAAGGTTTATGAAATTAACAGCAAACTCCAAAAATTGGATATCATATATATCTTGTGTTCTGTATACAATAAAATTAATTTATAAATTTATAATACCCAAAAAAAAAAAAAACCCAAAAATAAAGTAGCACCACTTGGAAATGTTTAAAAAAAAAAAAAGCTCTAAAAAGACTCATGGATCAATGGAGCAATCAGTATGGAAATAGGAACCTGAATGATGTAAAATGCAATGTGAGGATTCAGGGAAGACTTCCTGGAGGACGTGCTTGTATCAGAAAATAAAAGGGCTAATGATTAATGTGCTAAGGATCCAACTTGTGAAGTTAGAAAAAGAAAAATAAAATAAGCCTATAGAAGTAAACAAGAAAAAAAAACAAGTTTATAAAACAAATAGAATTAATAAAGCTAACTAATTTTTTTCAAATTTAAGATGAATGAAATCAACATGTATCTAAGAAGGCTGACCAAAGTTAAAAAAAAAAACAAACACTGTTAGTAATAAAAATGAAGACATAACTATACATAAAGCAATGATTTAAAAAGATGATAAAAGTATTGTGATAAATTGAAAAAACTTTAAATGGAATGAACAAAATACCTGGAAAGATACTTTACCATTGAAATTGTAATTGAGTCTTCTCTCAAAGAAAATAGTAGTCTCAAATGCTTCTGCAAATGAATTCTGTAAAACATTTGAAGGAATATTATATCGATATAAATTCTTCCAAAGAATAGAATACATTAGGGAGGATTTATTCTTTTCCTATGAGGTGATTATGACCCCAATACCCAAACCAGAAAAGGATGGTAGAAAAGGAAAGGAAAATTATAGATTCATTTCACTCATGAACATGCAGGAAATATTTTAAACAAACTGTTAGCATCCTGAATCCAGCAATATATTAAAAAATAACTGTTAATGACACTGGTCAAATCCTAGAAATGCAAGGGTATTTTAATATTAGAGAGTCTATCAAGATGTAAATCACCAAATTAACGGATTAAAGGGAAAAAAACCCATATACTCATCTGAGTAGATGTAACAAAAACATTAGATAAATTCAGTATCCACTTATGATAAAAACTCTCAGGGAAAACGAAGTGAAAAGGAAGATTCCTTAATCTAAGATGTTACTGCCAAAAACCTACTGGAAACATCATACTTAATGGTGAAACTTTAAAAGCCTTCCCTTGAAAATCAGGAACAAGAAAAAGATACTTGATTTCACCGTTTCTATTCAAAATATTGCTATAGATCTTAATCAGTGCAGAAATGCAAGACTGAAGTAGGCAGTGGGTCCATGAGCACTCGTTTTATTATTTATTATTGTGTTTTATCATTTACCTCTATGTTGTATTATCATTTTGAATGTATAGAATACCTAACAATAAAAATAAGTGCAAGTGCTTGATAAAGAAAGGAAACAGCAGAAAGGAAGGAAAAGTAAATGGAAAGAAAGATGTCACCTCTCACGGAACTTAGAGTCGAGCAGGAGATACAGGCGAGTCATTTAGGCATCTGGAATACTGCGTACCAAGTGACGAGATTAGTGGGTTGGTGCTTGGGCACCAGCAGACGGTCCTGACACCTAATCTCTCTTGGAGGGTTCCAAACAAGTTTCCTGGAGGAAATGATATACAAGTTGAGGCTTAGAAGATGAGGAAGAGTTTGCCTGGCAAAGAAGGTGGGAGATTGAAAAATCGGGTGCTAATGGGTGGGAGTAAGACCATCGGTTAAAGGGAGAGAGAATAGACAACACGTAGGGAGCTGGGATCCTCTAAGAACATGTCCTGAGCAGGGAATTTCAGGTCAGGACAGGCAAGAGAAGAAGCTGGAACGGTAAGCAAGGGCCAGGTTGCAAGAAGCCAGATTCATTCATTTTTTTGTATATCCTCTAAATCATACAGTAAAAAGAAAAAAATCTGAAAATAATCTAAATATCCAGAAATTGGAGATGGACAAATACAGGGGAAATATTGTTGACTATAAGCAGGTATGTAGAAATGATCATTATGAAGACTTTGTAGGCAATTGGAAACATCTTTATGATTCTGGTGAAAAAATTCAGAACAAAAGTCATACTTTACCACTCACACTGTAATTGTAAGTTTATAAAATATGTATGCATGAAGACAAAGTTAGGAGGGAAACATACTGAAAAGAACATCGTGTTAGGAGATGGTAATGTATGGTTGAATTTTGTTTTCTCTTTTCAGAAATGTTGTTTAATATCTTCTCATTTAAAATTTAAAAAATTAAATAGAGGGACGGTATCAGTAACTTCAGTGAGTGCACGGAATGAGGTTTTGCTCATTACTGAATCTGCAGTGCCTGGCACATAGTAAAGGTTGAATAAATATTTCTCAAGTAAATGGGCATTGTTCTGAGATGTTCTGGAAGAACAGCTGACGGTACCCTAACACAATGTCATGTCGGTCAGAATTGGGCTTCTGCAGCAGTTCAAAGACAGGGGATGCAAACTGATTGAACTTGAGTATCTTCAGGATGGACTGAGCTGTCTGACCTTGCATACTCAAGGCAGATTTACGAGGAAGAGGAGGCAACACTTTTCCAACATAAGGACTAGAAATAGAGGAAGAGTTGGAAGTGAGGGTTGTTTCTTTCTTTTGAGAGAAGATATGAAAGGCATGTTGTTTTAGTTGCTCATGGTTTTTAAAAATCAGAATATTCTTAAATAAATGTACAACATTTTTAAGAGCATATATTTAAATAAGGGAAAAAATTCCCAAAACTACAATAGATTTTATTTTTGTGAGTTCTTTTCCAATTTTTTTCACATGTGTAATTATTCTATATATTATTTTATATTCTACTTTTCTATTTAATACTATTTTAATAAAGTCTTTTAATATTTTAAAATCCAATTTTCATTGAACAAATATTACAGTTTTTCAAATTTTGAACCTAAATCTTGAATCTACTTAACCCTCAGTCCTTTCATTCATGTGCTAGTTTCTGGTATTGTTGTCTGGATTTTTTTTTTTTTTGGATGGATTTTTCTTTTTTAAAGTTATATTTGCTTTTTTTCCTCCTTCGTAGAATTTTCGTGAAAGAGAGTTTCAGGGAAAGAAGGAAGTTCTGGTCAAGAGTTAGAAATACTGTGATGTGTATATGTGTATCTAAATTCTCCCGCAAAAGAATAATAGAAAAAAAAACCTGTTTCCTTGTGTATCCTGCTAGAATGGAATGGGCTGCCTCACTCAGTCAGCATTCTAGGATGAGATGTTCATTCTCAGCATTTTGAGTTCTAGATTTTATAGATAAAATCTATTGAAAACTTTTAGGGATGGGTGAAGACAGGTGAAGAAATAGCTGTAATAGTCCTGCAGATCGTTTTCTCATTTGCTTGCCATAAAATATGGTCTGGCAGTCTTAGACCCATTTTGCTGGTCAGGAAACTGAGGATCATTGAAATTAAATAACTTTTCCAAAGTTACTCAAAGAGCTAATGGCAGGTCTCAGCTGGAATTTAAGTTTCAATTTCTAGACCACTATAGCCATATGTGGAAATTCCAAAAAAATGATGGATTTTTGTCAATAAGAAGTCTGAGATTAAGAGAGGAGGTATTGGCTGCTTGGTACCAAATACAGACTAATCTCTAACCATATGATCTTGATCTAGTCTCTGGCCTTCAGTTTCTTGAACTAGAAAGTGGGGGTGGATAATAGTGTTTGCTTCTCAAGCTTGTGTGAAAAGTAAAGGAAGTGATGTATACAAGTATGTGTGCAGTGCCTGCACACAGCAACATCTAGTAAGTATTTGTGATACACCCAAGTTTCAGACTCTTTAAAGTTGGCAAGGGAGTTAACCTGACTAACCATTAACTATCATCAATCCTTCACTTCAAGGCAGCTTTAGGACTTAGGATTTATCTGGGGATTTTTGCAGTTGTAGTTTCTATCTCTAGAGCTTGCAAATTTTGCATCTATAAAACTTGTCTTCCTTTTGCTCCAACAGTATCCTAATTTATTAGAGAACAAAGTATCTTTTCAGGGGGAGGTTCAGCTTTTATGCCATTTGTGTGTGTCACTCTGTTCCTGTTTTAGCTCTTTATTTTGGATCCCAACAAGATTTTATTATTCCCTATACTCTATTATCCTGCCTTGTCTATGCCTTCTTGAGTTAATGTCATTCTGTGATTGTGAATGACATGAGTCATAAAGGCAAGACTGTATTGGTATATTCTTTAGCATTTCAGGCTTATTGCTCTGTTTTGGACAATGATATACTTTGTTTTACAGAGTTCCAACGAATGATTGTGTAAACAGATAATGGTAAAATGAACTTATATTAATAACCACTAATTATAGTTACACTGTGTGGTTGAGGGGAGCAAAGATTTTTAAAATGAAAGAAAATAGTCTATTTCTGTGTATGATCTATGCTTATGTGGCTTTGTACCTATGATTCAGGAAAATATCCCAGATGAAAAAGCTATGATCCTTTATTTATTAAGCTAAACGTATTTTTGTTAACCTTTAATATATTCAGGAACAGAGTGAACTGGATACTTGAAGTCGTTTCTATTTGAGATTAAAAGTTTAGTGTTAAAAGTATCTTTTCTATCACACACATTTTCACTTGTAATTAATTTGACTGGCTACTTTTAAAAATGCCACGTTAAAAAATAATGCCATATTAAAGTGGGAATTCCAGAGAAAATGAACAACCATTCATTCCTTCAGTCATTCATTCCTCTTTTTCCATTATCTTCACATCCATTCCAAGTGCTTTTTATTCCTGCCACTCTAATGACGCATCTCAAGATCAAGGTCAACCATTTTCTCCATGTTGACAAAATTAATAGTCATGTCTTTAATTTCTTTCTTTCTTGATCTTATAACAGCATTTCACATAGCTGATCCCTCTAACCTACTTGAATCATGTTCTTTCCTAGATTTCAAGATACCCCTTTTAGCTGTGTTTTCTTGCATTTTTCACTGTCATCCCTGAGTCTACTTTATGGGCTAAATAAAGACTTTGCTAGTTACCAGACTTCCAAATAGTGGTACCCAAGGTCCCCCTGTGGTTATCTTTTCTATTTACACTCACTCCCTAGATGGTCTCAACCTCTCTCACAGCTTTAAATACCATGTGCTATTGACTTTCAAAATTCTGTCTCCAATTTAGTCTCTCCCTGTGAGGTCTAACCTTAATAGATGCACAAGCCTACTCAATTTATCTGTTTAATATGTACAAATGTTCATTGTCGCCCCATCAAATTTACTACCCTTCCCTGCCCTATAAGCCTTACAGTCTCACTAAATGATATTGCTATTCATGCAATTGCTTATGCCAAAAATGAATTCAGCCTTGAATATCTCCTTCCCTATAATAATGTAATACGATGATTAATTTACTTAATTTTAAATCTACTGTCTCACTATTCACTTTCTATTTGTCCCATCCATTCTCATTTTCTACCTTATTTTGGATCATTTGAATATTCTTTTGTGATTCAATTTTACCTCCTTTATTGGCTTATTAGTATAAGTCTAGCCTTTTCTATTAGTGGCTGCTTTTGCATTTACAGTATACACCTTTAATTTATCACATTCTACTTTCAAGTGATATCTACCACTTCACATATAAGAACCTTACAATAGTCCACTTCCATTTCTCCCTTCCTTGCTTTTATACTGCTGTTGCCACACATTTTACTTCTAACGTGTTATAAACTCCATGCTGTATTGTTAATATTTTAATAGATTATTTTTCAAATTTAAATAATAAGAAAAACTTTTATTTACCCATGCAGTTACCATTTCTGGTGCTCTTCAATCCTTGGAATCCTTGGTTTTGATCCAGATTTCCATCCGGTAACATTTTCCTTCTTTTTATCATTCTTATACTATACATTGGCTGGTGTTAGATTTTTCAATTTCTGTATATATTTTTGAAAAAAACCTTTCTTTTGACTTTGGTTTTGAATGATTTTGCTGAATATAGAATCCTAGATTGACAGATTACCCCCTTACCCCAGTACTTTAAAGATGGTAGCACTCTCTTCTCCCTTGAGTTATCTCTAGTGAGAACTCTGCCATCATTACCTTCATTCCCCTCTATGTAATTATGCCTTTTTTCTTTTTTTTTTTTCAAGATTTTCTACTTATTACTGATTTTGAACAATTTGTTTATGATGTGCCTTAGTGTAGCTTTATTTTTCTTATTTTGGTGGTTTGTTACACTTTTTGGATCTATGAATTTACAGTTTGCATCACAATTAAAAAGTTTTCAGCAAATATTTCTTTAAATATTTTACATCTCCTCCTTCCTTTTGGGTATCCAATTGCATGTATTTTAGGATGCCTGATATTGCCCCACTGCTTGCTTGAACTCTTATTTGTTTTTTCAACTTACTGTTTTCCTCTGTGTATTTCATTATGGATAATCTATTGCTGTATCTTTAAGTTCACTACTTTTTTCTTCAGTGTCTATCTGCCGTTAATTCTATACGGTGTTGGTTTTTTTTCCCTCAGACATTGTAGTATTGTTAGAAATTCATTTTTTATATCTTTCATGTTTCCACTTAGCATATTAAGTCTTTTGATTTTCCAAACATATGGAATGTTTGTAATTGATTGGCTTTTCTTCTCCCCGTGGGTCGCATTTTCTTGGGTCTTTGCGTGTATGGTGTGCTAGATAGTGTGACTTTTAAGGAATTGGATGCTAGGTATTTTTACGTTGCTGTCAATATTCTTGTACTTGGTTCTAGCATGTACTTAATTCATGTGGCAAGTTTCATCCATTTGGGTTTTCCTTTAAAGATTTATCAGTGGGACAGAAGTGAGGGTTGTTTCCATGGCTAATTCATCCTGAACACTGAGGCAAAATCCTTCTGAGTCTCCACCCAATGATCTCTGAATTACGGATTTTCCAATCTGGCTGATGAGAACGAGCACTAGCCCCAGCTCTAGGCAGGCATCTGTTACTATCTGCCTACCTTTTGGTCCTTTCCTTCGCCTTGGGTACTTTCCTCATGTGCTCTGATTAGTATGTAGCTCAAGGCTCTAGAAACCACATGCGTGTCACCGGCTTTTTTTCTCTGCATGTGACACTCTCTCCTGCCTGATTTGCTGTCCTGTGATCTCTAGCTGCCTTGGCCTCTCTGGGCTCTCAGTTCTGTCCCCTCAACTCACAGAGTCCGCTAGGCTCCACCTAGGCTCCCCCTCCCTGATTTGCAACTTGTGAACTCTCTGAAAGCAACAAACTGGGCCAATTTTAAGCTTATTTGATTTATTTCCCGTCTCTCAGGGAACAATGCCCTTAATTGCCTAATATACAAAACCTTAAAAATGTTTTTATATTTTGTTCACTTAAAATAATTTTTTAGGCAGAATGGTAAATCTGGTACCTATTATTCCATTTTGGCCAGAAATGGAAGTCTCTTGATTTCTCATTCTCAGTTTTTAGCAAGTCTGGGCATTGTGTTGGCATATATTTTGTAGAAATAACTTGAGGCTTACAATGATATTACTTTCCTCCAAAATGTATTTACATTTGCTCCTCCAGGCCTCTGAGGGCACTGGCAATCTGAGATCACCTTAATCAAAGTTTAGGTGTTGTGATGATATGTTGCCGGATGTCAGTTCCTGTAATAGTTCATCTAATTCCAGTTTTAATGGCTCATCTAATTCAGCACCCACGATGCTGTCTTTTGGAATAACAAGGCCATTGTGGTTCAGTTTACTAGCCTCCTGATACCACTCTCGTGGACCTTTCATTTCAACTCTTGTTACCCAGTGTTATTGTATTCAAAGATAGCACGTAGATGGGTTGTGTTATATTAAATACATTCTTCTTACCTCTATAGTTTAATTGGTTTATTTAGATCACTTATTATATGTGTTAATATGCTGTGGCTCAAGTCTGCCATCTTATTTGTTTGCTTTATTTATCATTCCTGTTTATCTTTTCTTACCTTCTTTTCGTTGTATAAACATCTTCTTAGATTCTATTTTGATTTATTTAGTGTTTTGGAGTATATTTCTTTCTGTAACTTCCTTGGCTATTGCTCTGTGTATTGCAATGTATATATATAGATTATCACTCTCTCCTGGTATTCATATTATTCCACTTCAAATAAAGTATAGAAATCTCATTTATATATGTTTCTTCTCACACCTTTAAAGTAAAATTTACTTGAGTATTTTCTCCACATTCACAGTGCATCACATCTCATGATGTTCTAATTTTTGTTTGAACTGTCAGACATGATTTTTAAATCTCAGGATAAGAAAAATAGTGAATTTGCCCTTATTTTACCTATTTCATTATTCTTCCTTTCTAGAGATCAAAGCAGTCTTCCTTGAGCCATTCTTCAAGGGTAGACCTGCTATAACAAATTCTCTCCTTTTTTTTTTTTTTCATTTGAGGACATCTTTATTTCCATTTAATTCCTGAATAATATTTTATTAGATACTGAATTAAAGATAAGAAGTTCTCACTCAGCACTTGAAAAATCTTATGCTACTCCTTTCAGCCTCAGTGGTTTCAGATGAGAAATCTTTTGTCGTTTGACTTGGTCTTCCCCTGTGGGTAAGGTGCCATTTCTCTCTGACTGCTTTCAGTATTCTTCCTTTGCCTGGATCTCAGTACTTTAACCACAGTGTGTTTAGGGCTGGATTTCTTTTGTTTGGTGTTCACTTAGCTTCTTGATCCTATGCCTTTATATCTCTTACTAACTTTGGGAAATTTTGGGGTCTTAATTTTTCAGATATTTTTTATCCTCAATCTTGTACTAATCTCTAGGACTTCAATGGCATGCATGTTAGATTTGTGTTATTGTCTCACAGATCCATGAAGCAATGTGCATATTTTTTACAATCCCTTTTGTCTTTGCTGTTCAGATTAGGTGATTTCTATTGTCTTACAGTATTAATTTGCCAGGTCTGCTGTAACAAAATACCACACATTGGGTGGCTTAACCAAAAGAAACTCACTGCCTCACAGTTCTGGAGGCTACAAGTCTGAAAATCAAGGTGTTGATGGGGTTAGTTCCTTCTGAGGGCTGTGAGAGAAGCATTTGTTTCTGGCATCTCTCTTCTTGGCTTGTAGATGGCTACCTTTATGTTCACATGACATTCTCCCTATATGCATATCTCTGTGTCGATTTTCCCCTTTTTATGAGGACTCCAGTCATACTGGATGATTACAGCCCACCCTAATCACCTCATTTTAACTTGGTTACCTTTGCAATGACTCTATTTCCAAATAATGTAACATTCTGATGTACTGGTGGTTAGACTTCAACATGTGAATATTGAAAGGACACCGTTCAAACCATAACAGTATCTTCAAGTTCACTGATTCTTTCCTCTGTAATGTTCATTCTGCTATTGACATTTCCAGTGAGTTTTTTAATGTTAGTCACTTTACTTTTTCAGTTATATAATTTCTATTTAGTTCTTTTTTATGTCTTATTTATTGGATGAGATTTTTTAATATTTTTATTTGTTTCAAAGGAATTTGCATTTTCTGGTTGAATCATATTTATGCTGAGTGCTCTAAAATAGTTGTTAGTTAGTTCCAAAATCTGATTTATCGTGGCAGTGATATATGTTCACTGTCTTTTTAAAATCATGTTGTGATTTTTCTGGTTGTTGATATGACAAGTGATATTCTATTGTATCCTGGACATTATCCTGGAGATTTGGCTCCTATTTAAATCTTCTATTTTAACATAATCCTATTTAGATTGAGAATGCAAGTCCTAGCCTCCTCTTGTGAGCCATAGTTCCAATGACAATTTAATTTTGAGAGGTTTCGTAGCACTATTTCTGTTTGCTCGGTTTGTCTAGGGCCACCGGGGCTCCTACTAATCCCTGAGGGTCCCTCCTGCAGTGATGGAAGTGACTTCCCCTACTCAGGCCACTAGTGACATTAGATGAGGGAAGAGAGTCTCCAGACTTGAGGGATGGAAAGCACTTCCTTGGGCTGAGCTGTTGTTCTCAGCAAGACTCCTCTTTGATCCAGGGGAGAAATGTGCCTGGGATATCTTCTGCTGCTGAGTTGAGTACTGGGAGATTCCAGGCCTGGATCACCTTCTGCTCCTGGATGGGTATTTGGGATTCCCTGCAACAGTGTATTGTTTTTCTAGTTCTGGGGCCGCTTAGCACTCTGATTACTTCTTCATACCTTTTAGAGTTTTCCTATGGTTGTCTGTTGCATTAATTCCAGGGTTTGTAGTTGTGTTTAATAGTATATTAGTTAGGGTTCTCCAAAGAAACAGAATCAATGATAGATAGACAGACAGACAGACAGACAGACAGAAAGGCAGGCCTGGGAGTCAAGGCAATTGATGATATAAATCCTGAGACAAGAATAGGGGAGAATGAGATGAGATGTCCCAGTTCCAGCAGAGACTGAAAGAAACAAAAGAGAGAGAGAGAGAGAGAGAGAGAGGGCTGCAAATTTCTCCTTTGTTGGCCTTTTGTTCTATCCAGGCCCTCAATGGATTGGATGATGCCCACCCACATTATGGAGGAAATTTACTTGACTGAGTCCACAGATTAAAATGCTAATCTCATTCAGAAACACCCTCATGGACACGCCCAGAAATAATATTTAATGTGGGCATCCCACGACCAGTCAATTTGACACACGAAATTAACTATTATAAACGAAGAGGAGCAGGGAGAGGCAAGTCTGTGTCATCTTGTCCATACTAGAAGGCCTGTATTTATTTATTTTTAATACTTTTTCTGTTATTTATTTGGATTTTGAGTGGTAGATGAAGAGTAGACAGTGTTCAGTCTTCTACAGCATATTCTTAAACTGGAGGTTAACACCTGAGATTTTTCTAGTGCATTTCTTTCACGCTGGAGTTGCTTAAGAACAAATATTTTTGTGTCTGCACGATGTTTTAACAAACAGTAGTTGTAGGGTATAAGGAGGGACTTCCGTGAGCAACCAATTGTGATCTATTGAGAAATTGAAGTGTGAAAAAGCATAAATAATGGAGGATGTTTGTGAAGCAAAAGGGAATAAGGATATCCCAGGAATTAATAAGGCGACGTAATGTCTTCTTTTGGGCAGTTTTATTTCTCCACCTCCATCTCCAGTCAAATAGATCTGCGTCTTCACTCGTAGGAGCGTAAGTTCTTACGTCTTTCTCTTCCCCAGGCATGAAATTCATTAACTTATTTTATTAAAATGGAGAAATTTTTCTTGATTAGCCAGTGTTAGTGATAAGGCTACTTCTTGTTAGTTTAGAGATGTTTAAATTTTTCTAAGCCAAATGGAACTATCAACAAATTCCTATTCATAATAATCAATGTGAAAAATATTTCTAAATCATTCTTTAGGCACTAATTAGGAATAAAATATCTCACCCAACAGCCACCAACACAAATGCCTCTTGTTTTTAATTTTAACATCATGGAATTGCCTCATCTGTCACTGTTTAGAATCCAGTCAGGGAGAAAGGAATTTAAAGGTTGTTATTAAAATCACTTACGAGTTTCGGAGATAAATAGTTCCATGGGTTTTACTTGGAAAAGCAACATGCCACTTTAAAGTGGTAAACTTTAGTTTAATTAGTAGAAATAAAATTGTATATAAATCAATTAGGAAGCACGTGAGTGCCCCTTATATGCCCTGCATCCTGACAATTTCTGGGAAATGTGCATAAGGCAAGGTACATTCTGTTGATCACAGCCTGAGTTTGGAGATAAAGATTACACACATGAAATAATTAACTGAGAATCCAGGACACTGATCATCAGTAAAGAATGAGTCCTGAGAAGGAAGTACCAAGTACATGTTGCCTGGAGTAATCAAGAAAGATTTTTAAGAATGAGAGAAATGTGAGCTGGGATTTGATAGAAGATGAACTTTGGCATCATGTAAGGGAGACAGGAAACATCCAAAGGGAGAGATGACACCCCAGACCCACAGGTGAGAAGGAATTTGGTCAAAGTTTCCTAAATGGAGGAGACCATGCTAGCGAAGGGATAAAGGTTTGGGGAAGAGAGTTAGGGATCGATCACCAGGACAAGACTGGAGGGGAACCTCCTGATGTCCTCCTAAAGGAAAACAATAATCTTGTTTGTCAGTGGATATGTGAGTTCCCTGGGGACAAGAATTGACTTTTTGATTCTGTATCACCAGCACCTGGCCCTCAAAACTTTTGCTGAATAAAACAAAAACAAAAGCAAAAAACTTCTGCTGAATGAATGAATAAAGAACATGGAGAATCTAAGCTTAGTCATTTCTTCAGCTTACGGATAAAACTTTCATGGTCATCATTCTCCTCCTCCTCCCCCTTCTCCTCTTGCTCCTCCATTATCTTTTCCACATGTTCTACTTCCTGCTACCTTGAGCTCAGCCTTCCCTACAATTACTTTGTACTGAATGTGCAAAGCTACTTGTAAGTGAGCCAAGCTCACTCGTTAGGATTTTGAGTCAAATGTTCCCTTCTACAGTTCTGAAACGAGTTGCTATTTTTCTTCTGTATGACTCATTTCCATGGTAATTTTCATTTTGCCTCGTTGTTTTATGGCAAATCCTTGCTCTGAAAACCCAGTTTTGAAATAGATTTTTTAATTATAAAGTTATTGCTTGAAGTTTTAGGTTCACAGAAAAATTGAGTGGAAAGTACAGAGTGTCCACATATACCCCTTCCCCACACACACTTAACAGCTTCCCTCACCATCAGCATCCCACACCTGAGTGGTACATTTGTTACAACTTATGAACACACACTGACGCAGCATAATCGCCCAGAGTCACTTTGGGTTCGCTGTTGGTGTTGTATATTCTCTGTTATGACAGATGAATAATGACATGTAGCCATTATTATGGAATCAAACAGAATAGTTTCACTGCCCTAAAAATCCCCTGTGCTTTACCTACTCATTCTTCTCTCCCCACAAGCCCCTGGCAACCACTGATGTTTTTACTGCCTCTATGGTTTTGCTTTTTCCAGAATGTCACATAGTTGTAATTATACAGTACATAACCTTTTCAGACTGGCTTCTTTCACTTAGTAATATGCACTTAAGCTTCCTCCGTGTCTTTTTGTGGCTTCCTAGCTCATATCTTTTAGCACTGAGTACTATTCCATTGTCTGGATATACCAAAGTTTGTTTATTCATTTACCTATTGAAAAGCATTTTACCACTTCCAGGTTTTAGCCATTATGAATAAAGCTGCTATGAACTTAGGTGTGGACACTTTTGTGTGGATATGTTTTCAGCTCCTTTGGGTAAATACCAAGGAGTGTGATTGCTGGGATAGTATTGTAAGAATATGTTTAGTTTTGTAAGAAAATGCCAAACTGTCTTCCAAGGTGGCTGTGCCATTTTGCATTCCCACCAGCAATAAATGGGAATCTTTTTTGTCAAAATAGTTTAGTACTTAAAAACTCTGAAGGAGGAAGAGGAGGCTCCTTTTTAAAACACATAAAAAAAAACTTATTTACAAAACAGAAACAGACTCATAGACATAGAAAACAAACTTATGGTTACCGGGGTAGGGAAGGGATAAATTAAAAGTTTGAGATTTGCAGATACAAACTACTATATATAAAATAAATAAACAACAAGTTTATACTGTATAGCACAGGGAACTACATTCAATATCTTGTAGTAACCTATAATGAAAAAGAATATGAAAACGAATATATGTATGTGTATGCATGACTGAACTAGTATGCTGTACACCAGAAATTGACACTACATTGTAAACTGACTGTATACTTCAATTTAAACAAAAGTTACTTGAAGTTAGAGACAAGGCATGATATGTGTCCCTGATCCAGCCGCCTGCCAAGCACTTGGTGGTTGCTTGGTGGAGTTTACCTATTTGACTTCTTTCGTCACCCTTTTAGTATTTTTTCCCCATTAGGCAATATTGCCACATCAGTTGATTGGCTCAATGTTCAGTGCTGGTAAGTTTTGTCATAGAATGCCTGCTGCTGCTTCTTTTTTTGAGCTAAGTTACCTCCTTGCTGGTTCTATTCATCTACAGCAGTCCATTCACTCAGTTTAGTCAACTCCCATTCACATTAAGTATTTGGAGTTTGTGTGGACAAAACACGCATTAGGCAGCAGCATCCGGATCCAGCTATGGACAGAGCCTGGGCCCAGAGGAGCAGTGACACACCTCCCAGTCCGATGGAGAACTGGCATGATGCTGTGGAATATGCAAGCCATTACCACACCATTATTATTAGCAATCAGTGTTTTGGAAGTGAATCTAATATTCAGTTTTAATTCAAAATAATTGCTTTCAGCAAGTTTATTTTAAACTTAAACCATATAGGCTCAGCTTGTTTCATCTTCTGTTGCCATAGGAATAAAATAGATTAATACAGTTGTCTGGGCATGGTGCAAATACTTTCTTTGGTGTATTGTTTTTCACTTGAGAACGGAAAACCTGTCAAATTAAAGGACTAGAGTTCTCCCCCCAACATTAAATGTTATAATTTTGACACCACATAATCTATCTCTCATCATTTTTAGAGATATTTGGAAGTTTTAGCCTTGATTCATTAGCACACAGCCAAGAGCTGTGCATAGAACATTTGTGTTTTATTTTCTTTCTCATGAATCTCATGGTTATCAGGTGACTGCTCTGTGTAAGGTCCATTTTTAAGTACTACATGTACAAACAAAATAGTAAGGGCTTGTTTTTGACAAAATCTCAGGGATCCCCAACATACTAGTAAAACTCTTCAAATTGACTTAGTAGCATAAATAAATACTTCTCTAAAGTTCCAGTAAAAATTCAAATCAGAGGACTTGAAGGACTTCTTCGACACATGTGAATGCATTGGGGAGAGTTCCACAGTCTGTTCCCTGCTTTGTGAATCTTGTTATCAAATTCAACAGCCCCGGGCTGGAAACAAGAACCACCACCTAAGGGTATGAAAACCCTTATGATGTCTTGATCTGTCTTCAAAAGCATCACATTGGGGCCGGGGGAGCAACAATGTTAGGACTATTTTAATATTATTTTAAAATTAAGTGGACTTACTTATAAAACATCAGCAAGACCAGAAACTACACACGGAGTGATTTAGGGTGCAGAGTCGAGGTCAGTCTACCTGATTTGCATCCCAGGCTCACCACTTGTTCGCTGTGGGAATTTGGACAAGTTACTTAGCCTCTCCAAATCTCAGTTGCCTCTTTCCAAAAGTGGGATATTTCCTACCACCTGAGAGGATTAAATGAAAGTGAAATTTATAGAAAGTGTTTACCATAGTGTCTGACCTATAGCAAATATTTAAGCAACATTAGTGATTACTAGCACTGTTTAAACAGATGGCACATTTATGTGTTGCTCACTATAATTCCACCAGCTTTGTGTGATAACGCCGTTTATCTCCTTCTGATCAGCTGTGGCTAGCCGTTAAAGATGACTTTAATTAAAATGGGGTAATTAACTCATGTCCTAATAACTGCTGTGTATTTGATGAAATGTGTCAAAACTAAATATTCAAAAACAAAAATGACAGAAGCAAAAGGGAAAAAGGATCTTGGTGGCAAGAAGGCTGAAGATTTCCAGGGAAGACCCTGAGCGCAGGAGAGCGTCTGGAAAAAGGGGAAAGTGTGGGCACAGGAGGAAAGAGACAGTTATCATCACGGCCTCGCCACGATTCTCCTGAGCCTCTTCCCTGCAGCCGCACTGGCCTTCGTTCAGTTCTGACTCAACATCTTTCCCCACGTTGGGCCTTTGCACTTGCTCTTCCCCACGTGGAACAGTCTCCCCACCCTCTTCTTTATCTAACTAATCCTTCTGTCCTTTAGCTATCAATGAAAATGTCACTTTCTTCTAGAAACCTTCCTGATGCCTGAACGAGCCTAGGTCTCACTGCTAAATTCTGCCACAGCACTGAGCTCTTGCTCTGTCATCGCATGTTGTTGGATCCACTTGTTCAATCTTCAATATTTGCCTTGCCTGCCAGATTATAAGCTCCATGAGAACGGAGGCTGCCTCTGATGCCTCGTTCATCTGGCAGAGGGCATAGCACATAGGTGGTGCTCAGTAATTACAGGTTGGCTCATTGGTGGGGAAAGGTAAACTCCAGGTGCTTCCATATTCTTCTCCATCCACCTGTCCCCAACTCCCTTTGTGGCAACAGTGCTTAGAACAATGCTTGTGTCCTAGAGGATGGAGAACAAAGATAGGTGCCTACTCAGCAGATAATGGACGAGATTTTCCCTTTTCGTATTCTCCATGCTTTTCTCTCCTCCTGATCCCATAAGGCTATCGATAGCATCCGGGTTTCCCATTTGTGGTGCTGAAGGTCTCTTATCTTGGGTTTCAACAGCACTGGAAAGCTATGGTGAAGAGAAATTATTGAGAACTCTGTGGTCAAGGCAAGGAACCAGAGACTTGAGAAATCTCTAAGGACAGTCATTCAACAGTAATTTAATAATAATTGAGTGCTTATCTTGAGGCATATCACTTCATCCTCCCTGTGAGCTTATGAAGTAATTACTATTAATATGCTCTGAAACAAATAAAACTAAGGCACAGTGCAGTGAAGCAATTTTGCCAAAGTCACACATAGAGCAAGTTGTGAAGCCACGATTTGAACCCAAACTCTTAACCATGATGCAATTTTGCATCTCATGGGTGTTGGTATAGGCGACGATGTACCAAACATGAGCTTAAGTACCGGGAAGTCCAAAACAACCAAGAGTCAGACTCTGGTCTTTGTGAGCCTGTAGTTGGGTGAGGAATTCAGGCAAAAACCTTAAAGGCCCTGAGCTAAAGACTGGGCTGGTGGGGTTTATTGCATGATGGGATGGACAGCAAACCACCAGGAGGGTACATGTCCTACTATGGGAGAATGTCACTTGGTGGATATTTTAATCCAGTTTGTACCTGCACAGGCACAGGCATTCAAATAAGGGTTTGTGGTACTTGGGCAGTTTGTGTTCTTGAGACACCAGGAGGCATGTTTATCCTCAGAACTCCTGCAGTCTTTTTCCCTTTGGCCAATGGCCAGTTTCTCCTTGGACAAGGATGTTTCTTGACTTAAAAGGGGAAGAAATGGACTTCAACTTTGAAAGCATGTGGTGTAATTTTAAGTCATTAGACCATGATGATTGTTCAGGAGAACATTTCTAAAATGTTTTTCTAGGCCTTTGATTCAAAGGAAAACTATTCTGTTAAACTGTTTTGTATTTTCTACCTAAAAATTGGCTAATCTGTGCAGTTTGTGGTTTAACATTTTCAAAGACTCTAGAAAAGGAGATATTTATTACCCACATTTTGCTAAATACTCTTCTTGTTGTCCTGCTCTGTTCCTTTCATGAGATTCCAGAAATGTTTTCTATATAAGCCTCTGGCTTGTCATGCAATGACAGCGGAACAACTCTAGTTCTTTCACCTCCTCTTCGGGCTCACCAAATACATATGGGTTTATAGATGTCCATGATAACTATAGATTTCATAAGTTAGAAGTTAAAATTTTAAATTAATTAGATGTCCACTGACCAAGCAATATGGAATAATGAACACAGCACAAGAAGATACCGATTTGAGCTCTTGACTGTCACTTACCAGCTGCTGAACAAGTATTTCTTGAGCATCTTCTATGCACTGCTAAGCTCTGGAAATACAAAAGGATACAAGGCAACATGGCCCCTGCCTTTTATGGAACCTTTATTCCAGGGTATGGGGAAAAAAGCTTATTATTTTGAGGAACTAAAGAGAATTAAACTGGCTGGAATGTAATGAAAAGGTTAGGGAGTGGCACAGGATTAAGTCATAGACTTAAAATAAGCCTGGGGTGTGAGGTGCTTTTGTTGTTGGTGGTATTTCTTACTGAAGTATAATTGAAGTAAAATTCATATTAGTTTCAGGTGTACAACATAGTGATTCGACCTCAACATGCATTACAAGACGATCGCCACAGTAAGTCTAGTTATAATCTATCACCATTTAAAGTTACGACATTATTGACTATACCCCTATTCTGTATATTACATCCCCATGATATTTATTTTTTAACTGGAAGTTTGTGACCCTTAATCCCTTTCACCTATTTTGCCCATCCCCAAAACCCCTCTCCTCTGACAACCACCAGTTTGCTCTCTGAATGTATGAATCTGTTTCTGTTTTGTTTATTTCTTTTGGTTTTTAGATTCCACATATAAGTGAGATCATACAGTATTTGTCTTTTTCTGATTTATTTAACTTGATGTAACCTCTATGTTTATCTATGTTGTCACAAGTGGCAAGATTTCATTCTTTTTTTTTTTTTAATTGAAGTCAGTTACAATATGTCAGTTTCTGGTGTACAGCATAATGTTCCAGTCATGTATATATATTCATACATTCATTTTCATATTCTTTTTCATTAAAGGTTATTATAAGATATAGAATATGGTTGCCTGTGCTATACAGAAGAAATTTGTTTTTTATCTATTTTTATATATAGTGGTTATCATTTGCAAATCTTAAACTACCAAATTTATGCCTTCCCACCCCCTTTCCCCTGGTAACCGTAAGACTGTTTACTATGTCTGTGAGTCTGTTTCTGTTTTGTAGATGAGTTTATTAGTGTCCTCTTCTTTCTTTTTTTAAGATTCCATATATGAGTGATATCATATGGCATTTTTCTTTCTCTTTCTAACTTATTTCACTTAGAATGGCAATCTCCAGGTCCATCCATGTTGTTGCAAATGGCATTATTTTATTCTTTTTTATTGCAGAGTAGTATTCCATTGTATAAATATACCACAACTTCTTTATCCAGTCACTTGTCAGTGGATATTTAGGTTGCTTCCATGGTGCTACTGTGAACATTGTGGTACATGTATCTTTTCAAATTAGAGTTCCCTCCAGATATATGCCCAGGAATGGGATTGCTGGATCATATGGTAAGTCCATTTTTAGTTTTTTGAGGAAACTCCATATTTTTCTCCATAATGGCTGCACCAAACTATATTCCCACCAGCAGTGTAGGAGGGTTCCCTTTTCTCCATCTTCTTCAGCATTTATCATTCATGGACTTTTTAATAATGGCCATTCTGACAGGTGTGAGGTGATACCTCATTGTAATTTTGATTTGCATTTCTCTGATACTTAGCAATATTGAGAAATTTTGATGTGCCTATTGGCCATTTGTATGTCTTCGCTGGAGAACTGTTTGTTGATCTAGTCCCATTTGTTTATATTTGCTTTTGTTGCCCTTGCCTGGGGAGACAGATCCCCCAAAATATCCCTAAGACCAACATCAATGAGCTGACTGCCAAGGCTTTCTTCTGGGAGTTTTATGGTTTCAGGTCTTATTTCAAGTCTTTAATCTGTTGGTTGCTTAGTGGTGTGTTGTTCTGTCTTCATATGTTTGTGTTTTTTGCAGTTTCCTTCTTGTTGTTGATTTCTAGTTTCATACCATTGTAAGTGAAAAAGATGCTTGATATGATTTTGATCTTTTTACATTTATTGAGGCTTATTTTGTGGCCTAACATGTGATCTGTCCTCAAGAATGTTACATGTGCACTTGAAAAGAATGTATATTCTGCTGTTTTAGGGTGAAATGTTATATATATGTCTGTTAAGTCAATCTGGTCTATTGTTTCACTTAAGGCCAGTGTTTCCTTATTTATTTCCTGCCTGGATGATCTATCCACTACTGCAGGTGTAGCTGGCTCCAGCTGCAACAGTTGTGGGTGTGTTTGTGGGCAGGATTGGTCCCTTGGGACAGGACCTGCTGGGGTGGCAGAGGTACTGGTTCAGGCCAAGGCCACCCACCTGGTATGGCAGGGCATGAGACACTTTGGAGGGGCACCAGTAGGGTGGGCAGGTTTGGCAGGGCAGGTCTGCAGGAGAATGCCTGTTGGGAGGAGTAGTGCTAGCAAGATAGACGGTGAATGTCAGAAATGGTGCCCACAAGCACCAGGGCAGCTAGGTAGGTGAAGAATAAAAATAATGGTGCCTGTCAGTCCTTGAGTCTCCAGAGACCATTCCAACAGATCAGCTCCCTGTCCCCTCACCCAAAAGTTAGTCAATGAATCTCCTTCCTGTATGATCCAGAAACTTTTCAAATTGCTGCCCCTGCACTGGGACTCAGGGTGAGTGAGTTTGTATGCAAGCCCTTTAAGAGCAGAGCCCTGGTTTCACATAGCCTCTGCCTTTCCTGGACATAAGCCCTGCTGGTATCCAAAGCCAGGTGTTATGGGGGTTTGTCTTCCCAGTGCAGGTCTGCAGGGCTGAGGTGCCCCATGTGGGGCTGGAACTCATCACTCCTTAGGAAAGTCCTCCATGTTTGTGATATCCCCTCCCACTTATGAGTCACTGCACCAGAGGCATTGATCCTGACTGCATCTCTGTGCCTCCCACCTGCCATGAGGTGTGTTTTTCCTTTATATCCTTAGTTGTAGAAGAGCTGTTCTGCTAGTCTTCTGGTTGTTCTCAGAGCTGTTCTATATGGAGTTGTAACTTCAGTGTCTTTGGGAGGAGCTGAACTCAGGACTTTCCTACCCTACCATCTTGATCCCTCTCCAAGATTCTATCGAGAGATGTTTTCAAACTATGATAAAGACTTTGGCTTCTATTCTGCGTGAAGTTAGGAAGAAACTGCCAATAAAATGGATTATTCCAATTCACGTTCTGCTGGTTGCAAGTAATAGTAATTCATAGGAACTAGCTCAAGGAAAGATGGTTTATTATCAGGCAAGAGAGGTGCCTTTTGGAAATACAAAGTCAGAAAATGAAGAACAGCCGGGCCACAGGAACTGTGACTGAAGCAGAAAGCCACTAGTACTGAGGACATTTTCTCTCATGCTTTCTCCACTCTTGCTTCTCTCCTTTATTGACAAACTGCCATTTTCTGTTTATCCATAGTACGCTTGTCCCATGATAGGTGGCCCACGTCACAAGTCTAGGTAACGTATCAGCTCAGCTACTTAGAGCTTAGTGTCTTGGTTTCCAGTTCTAACTTTCCTAGAATGAATTCGAATAAGCTTCATCTCATTTCTTTATGACTGAATTCCTTCACACAAGGTTTGATCATAGAACTTATAATAGGTTACCTAAGTCAGTTATCCATCTTTGACCCAGGCGTCTCTGGCTAGCAGGATGGTGTCACATGGCACCACCATAGCTTTTGCCCCTCAATGGTTGTGAAAAGTAATGCACAGAAATCTCTCTTATTAGTAAATTTTGCAGGTATTTGAAAGCTTTGCTTTGTCCACTTCACACAGTTTTAATGAGGGTGAAATGAGATCAAAATTTTTGGAAACTGTGGAGGTCTATTAGAAACTAGTAAATTTATGTTGCTCACTGTCAGACTGCACTAAGTAATGTACCAATATAATAAAAATGTATTAAGGCACACACAAAAAAATCTAGAGAATAAGGTAGAGAGAAAATTATTCCAGTTATCTACCAGCCATAGCTTCTAAAACCTGCTCCCCTGATGACCTTGAATACAAGGTGGTTAAAGTGATAATTAACTCCCTGAACTCTAGTTGTAACTAATTATTTAGATATACATTACGATCCTTTCAAAACCCTGTCACACCGTGTGGGGCAGTACAATAAGAAGGGGAATATGGAAACTGTGATTTAGTGACTAGAGTATGCCCTTACAAAAGTGGAGATGAGAAGCTGATGTTGTTAAAAGGATACGGGTACTTCTTTTGTTATTGAAGGGTACCGCTCCCCGCAAGTAGATGGCATTACCTAGGGTTCTATTGAGGCAAGTGGTTCTAGGGATCAAACTACCTGTTCAGTGTGAGATGTCACATCCTTTACAAGAACATTTCAAAGATTTGTTTCTTTAATGGTGGCTCATCACAGCAGAGAAGTTGGGGACACAGTTTGTGTAACACAGAACCGCCTGGATGTGAAGGGTTCCTGGGAAACTGAGGTAGACAGGTAGCCTTGATAGGTATTCTTACTTTGCTTGGTTTGTTTGACTGAGTCACACCTTAAGATTCTAGCATGAGCTAATAGAAGAAAGCTTGTACAGGAAAAGTAGGTTCACATTTCCGTGGCCTCTAATCTATGAGACCTTGATGAGATGACTGATGGTCAGCCTCTTCACTGTAACTCCTGGCAAGTTAAGCAAGGCTTCCCTATTGCCATGGCATTTGGGCCGAGGTCCAGAAGCTGGGAAGCAAAGAATATACTTATGCATATTAAAAAAATAAAGCCTAGACCATATATTTAGAATTTGCTAAGGAGTGATTTTTTAAAATTATAGTTCATCATCTATTTTAAGTCTACCTAGGAGGAGATGTGAGGGAAACCAAATTTCTTTGAGAAAGACTGGAGTGAAAGAGTGTGCTTCTCCCCACTTCAAGCCCACTGCTTATAGAAGAGAACGTGCTTCCAAAAGGGAGCTTAACCCCTCAACGCACCGGGAGGTTGTCGAGGTGGGGCCCCAGTGCCACTAAGAGATGCTGGTTTTAGGTGTGGGGAGGGAGCCTTTGTCCGACATGCATATCTCCTCCACGTCTTCTTGGTGATACTTCCCTGAGTGTTTAACACTGCACTTCCCTTTCAATGATCTCCATCTCCCTCCCCTGCTTCATTTTTCTCCATAGCATCTATTGTCTAATCTTTTATATAATTTATTAGTTCTTTAGTTAATTGTCTCTCACTACACTAGAATGTAAATTCCACGCAGACCTGGCCCCTTATCTTGTTCATTGCTGTAATCTCAGCACCTTGAACAGTGCCTGGCAAGTGGTAGGGTTTCAATAAGTTCCTGAAGTGAATTAGATTGTGAGGACCCACGTGAGTCTTTCAGAGTTTGGGTGATGCAACGAGCCCCTCTCAAGAGGACAAGCTAGCGGGAGAGGCCCTGAGGGTGGGCGGCAGAGCAGGCTGCAGGGGGCAGTCCAGACAAGTACCTAGGCTGCGTGTATGCAGAAGGCAGTAAGTGGCTTGAATGGTCCCAGAAGGCGTCCCACCAAGAGGACAGCCTATGGAGTGAGCGTACGGTCAGAGCAGGGCACAAGGAGGAGTGGTCAGTGACAGGAGAAAGGACATCGAGGTACCAGGAAACGACACAGAGTGGTGCCAGCACTGAGGACTCCCTGAGCCAGATTATAACTGCATAGTCCGACCAGCCTTTCCTCTCTCCCTCCGGCTCCAACCTGGGAGGAGAGGAAACCAGTTAGTGACCAGGAAAGAGGGTGGAAGAGAAGGGATAAATTGGGAGTTCGAGATTTGCAGATTCTAACTACTATATATAAAATAAATAAACAACAGTTTCATACTGTATAGCACAGGGAATTATAATCAATATCTTGTAGTAACCTGTAAAGAAAAAGAATATGAAAACAAATATATGTATGTATATGCATGACTGAACTACTATGCTGTCCACCAGAAATTGACACAACATCGTAAACTGACTATACATCAATAAAAAATAAAGTTAAAAAAAAAAGATGCAGTGAGGGCACTGAGCTTGCCACTGCCTTCCCACCATAGGTATCCAAGTTGGAGCCCCACACAAACCCATAGCAGGGAGTTTAAATCTACTGAGAGACTAATAGTTGGATAGTAGAAAACACTGGACTTGTAAAAAGTGAGACTCATTCTGTGTGAAAGTAACCAGAGAAGACGAGGGATCTGCTTGAGACTTTACTGAAGTTTAATTCTAAAGGGCAGATTTAAAGGGCAATACTGACAGCATTTTTTTCTTCCTGTTGTTACCCTATTGAGTCAGCATTTACAATAAGCCTAGCGTGTGTAAAATAAGTGAAGTAAGTGTGTAAATTGCCTAGCACACACTAGTAGACCCTCAATCCATGTCTGTGGTTGGAGAAGTATCGTTCCACACAACCTTCAGAAAAGATCCCCAACTGAGCATCCAGCCTCAGCCTTGTTTCCCTTCCCAGTTTGCCTATTTCTATATTAACCTGTCTCCTCCATGGAAATTTCTCTGGATCTCCATTTTTTCACCCAAAGTAGAGTAACTACAGATTTATCTTCCTTCAGAGTCTCATGCTTCCTAGTGATAATAATGATGATTTTCAAGTGAGCCAAAATTATTGAGAACATATTAAAATACCAGGCACCCTTCTAAGCACTTTGCATGCATTATTTCATTTAATCCTCACCACAACCCTAAGAAGTCATTTTAGACTGTGAAAATGAGGCTTTTCAGAGTTGCTGGGACTTGCCTGAAATCATTCAGCTGGTGTCAGACGTGGTATTTGAACACAGCACTCAAGGACAAGCAAAGAAAACCAGCCGGGGCTGCCCCACGTCTTGACAGGTGAACCTACACACAGTGGAAACAGGTGTTCATCCTCTCCTGCACACCTTGTCCGAAGATTCTTTTTTGTTGTGAAATCAGGAGGGTTAATGCTGCTCCCTTCGCTGTGCTCCTTGCCCGGAAAGCAGATTTTGTAGTCTCATCACATGTCTGCCAGATGAAAACCAGCTTTCTTGGTTCAGCAGGTAAAATCAATGCTTCAAATAATAATCCTTGAGCCTCAATTACTAAGTGCAATGGTCCAAACAGAAAGTCTGGTTGTCCAGGCAAAAATATTACCAAGAGTCCCTTTGTCTGTTTCTAATTAAGCGTATCTTCAGATCCTCTGCCCTATCCATCCCACTTGGATGCATGCTTGTGGAATGAACCAGCAGGCACCATCCAGTTGCTTTTGCTTTGTCTTTAAACTCTCCGTGATCTTATGTTCCCAGAGGCAGAAGAGGGCTCTGGGACTCATGGCCACTAGGTTGCTTACTCCTAGAAGAGAGCACATTGTGTGATTTTGCTGTTGATAAATGCAAGGTTTGATAGACCTCTACACACCTCAGATGTTGTGTTGTGCGCATCCCTCTTTCAACATCCTCACGGCTGCATCTTCCCAGTTAGTGCCACCTGAATGAATGAGGGGCTAGTCAAGTGTGGAAACTCTCGCAGAGAATGAGAAAGTACTTCGGGAGAAACATTTCCATAACACTGACTCGGGTGGTAGCACTTTCTTGCTTAGGCTGCTGCATTCCACCCAGCCGGTAAGAAGTCTCTGTTATGATGTTGCCAGTTGTGGGCATGCACAATTTTATTAGCTCTTCATTTGTAAGTGATTCCCTGGACCACAGGTATATTAATACGTGTAATAGGCACATCCTCGGGGAGAATATGAATAATGATTCAGTTGTTTATTTGCTTATTATCTGTGGATCTGCACACACTGTTAGGGAAATGCGGGACCACAGTGTGATTTGAATCTGCCAGCGTATGGGGCTGTATTTTTCAAATTCTTCTTTTGGCCCAGGGCACGGAGATTAGATTTGGCTTCATGAACTGCAGCTACTCATCTCTTCCCGCCTGAACCCAGAATACCCATCAGGCAGCAGAAGAGGCCCAGCCATATCTATCTATAGTTTTGGCTGCAAAAGGGGGATAGCATGATGTAGGCTTTGCTTCGTTTTGGCTTCTGCACAGACTGCCATGGTGATTAGGAAGAGAAAACTGCTAATCCTCTGGAAATGACCTCGGCTATGTTTCCTATCCCCCAAGTAACTGTGTTCAGAACACAAGTACCTTTCGGGGAAAACACATGGGGAATTGTTCTCTGGATTTCGGCAAACATCACATCCTAATCCCTTTGAAAATTCCGTTTGGATCTGGCTGTTCTGAATATCTCATGGTTGTATATATTTCATTAATCTACACTGCCTTTCTGGCAGCATTCTTACTGCATCCGTGATATTTATTCTGTTAGGTAACTTGGCTAATGATGTCAGTGGCAGACTCGAGGCACGCTGGAAGGCCGTATTCGATTTGGCTAATGAGGAGAGTTACTGTTTGCGGAGCCTCCTACTAGGTGAGACACAGAGCTAGGCCCTTAAGCGTGTTACATCTGTTCCTCAGCATAGTCAGGTTCACACACACACATCGATGATCACTCACAGTTCACTGAGGAAGACACCGGGGCTCAGGTTGTACAGACTGCTTTAGCAAAATCATTTACTAGCAAACTTGGCAGAGGTAGGGTTGTAAGTCTCACCAGGGAGTTATCACCTGTCAAACCCCAGAAAGGTTTCTGAGTCTCAGAGCCTCCGTTTTTTCATCTGTACAAATGGGGAAATAATACCTGTGCTGTTTATTTTCCTGGGAAGATGCAGAAAGCAACTGAAACAAGACCTGAGAAAATGCTTTGTAAACTCTATGGTGCTACAGATACGAAAGGTATTACATAGTAGAAGCATTAGGAGGCACTCATAACCCCCAGGCAGGGCCAATTCCAGAATGTTTATGATGACCAAAGCAGGTGCATCAACAGGGTAACTGAACACTCTGTCTCCTTCCATGTAGGGTCCTGCTTATAACCTGGACGAAATAAACGTTTTCCTTGTATCACATAGGGATTAAAAAACTTACGGTTAACATTGTGGATTTTGTTGGTGACCTTCTGAATGATTTTCTCCAGGCGTCCTTCTTTCCACGTACACAAACAGATCTTTTAATATTCTATTTGTGCAAATGTACCAATGTCCCCTTTAATTTTTGTAACAAAAGGTAAAATTAAATGAAAATTTTATCCATATCCACAATACAGGTTAGGGGCATTTTAACCCCCTCTCCCAGCCAAAATAATAATAATGATGATGATGATGATGATGATGATGGTGATGTCATAAGCAGCTGGGATTTTTGACTGTTCTCATTCAGAAGAGCACTTGTACTGTCCATCCCCCATTCCATCAGAATCCATAAAATATGAGCAGGTTGCATGATTCCCTGCTTAACTCTGTAACTTCTCTAATCAGATTTCTTTTTAACACATTGATCAGGAAACCAAGCAGAGCTCTGGGTATTTCTGTGGCCTTGGACTTGCAGCTTTTGAATTTTTGAAATAAATGGTAACGCCAGGGGAAGGATGAAGGAGGAGGAATGGGCATGGCTTCATGCATACGCCTTTGCTGGATTTCTGTGTCTGTTTGCTGCTGTCTGTAGCCCCTTCAGATTTGTGACTGGTGACAGCCAACGCCCTCGCTGAGAACCTCGCGTCGGCACGAGACGTGGTGTAGTTGAGAGCAGCTTCCCGCCTGGGAGAGGACGGGTGCATCACCCGAACCGCCTCCTCTCCCATCCTGCTGCCCTCAGTCTGTGTTGACCTTGTGTTGGGGCCAGACATGGCTTATCAAGAAGCAAAGAAATGCCACAGAGGAACAAACTGCATCATGAAAAAAGGACGTGTAATGTTAATGTAGCAGAACTTTAAGAAGAATAATATATATATTTTTAAAACTAGGCCATTCAATTTTAAGATTAAGATGAAATGGGTGAGTTCCTAAAAGAAATTAATTACCAACTAAGTCAGGAAAAAAAAAATTAGAAAACCTGAGTTGAACTATAAATATTAGGGAAATTTGTATAGAGGGTGACCCCAAAGCTCATCTGCAACATTTGTAAGCAGGACCTCATTCAAAGAGCTTGGGCCCAAAAACCTTACACAGCGTGGTCCCTGTCCCGCAAGGACCTGACAGCCCAGGAGGCACAGCAGATGGTTTACACACCCTGACGTGAAAGGTGCAGCATTAGCTGGAACATCTGCACGTAAACCTGGGAGTGAGCACCAGCACGGAACCACCATATAAAAGACCATTATGATCATAGTAGGTATCAATTACTGAGCACTTTACCATGATTTCGGCACTTTGCATCCATCAGCTTATTTCATTTATTACACACATTAAGCCTATAAAAAAGATAATATTATCGCTATTTATAGAGAACTGAGGCAAAAAGAGATTAAGGCATTTGCCCAAAGTCGTCCTGCTAATGACTAGTAAGAGCTGGACCTGAGCCCAGGCCTAACCCCAACCTGGAATTCTGGGCTGGACGATCTGATTTAGGAACAATGTTCTCTTCAAGACACAGGAAAGCAGAGCAGAATACACCACACACGAAAGCTTTGCTTTGGAGCAGCTGAAAGGAAGTGCATTTAATCGGTTTTTGTGACTGCAGAATTTTTCTATTAATTTTTCTGAGGAATGTTATGTATCATCCATATTGTTCTTACATCTGGAGTATAATTTCATTTAAATATGATTACAACGACATTTTGCACAGGGCGCTGAGAAGAACTGTGCTTTTTACCCCCCTCCAATGTCAGTTAATGTCGACTTTAGTGCTTTCCTCCAGGATTTTGTCACTAGGCTCCTACAGTGCCTCATCACCTGGAAAAGACAAGCCTAAAGGCTTGAGAGAGCACCTGTCTCTTTTGACTGAATAATACTGTTAAATTATTTCATTATTACTGTGTGTCGCAAAAGTGTGGGAGCTGTATTTCAGTAACTGCCACCAAGCCTGGCATACAGTAGGTCTACAGTAAATGTGGAATGGATGCATGCGGTGCCTGGCATGATGCTGAGCTCAGTGAATACCAGTTGACATGTCTTCTCGTGGCTGAA
This sequence comes from Camelus dromedarius, assembly GCF_036321535.1. Taxonomy (NCBI): domain Eukaryota; kingdom Metazoa; phylum Chordata; class Mammalia; order Artiodactyla; family Camelidae; genus Camelus; species Camelus dromedarius. The sequence goes on along the minus strand of NC_087443.1, from coordinate 66,753,784 downwards.
AGAGACTGAAGTCCCAAGCACAAGAAAAGACATGATTTTTCCCTAAGAGGGCTGGCTGTCTGTCACCGTCCCCATCACCTACTTTGATTTCTCTGAAGATAGAGACATCTAAGAGAATACAGATAAGCGCCCCCCCCCCACCCCTTAGCTGCATGGTGGCTAAAGGAGTGGGGAAATTGTCTGGGGAGGAATCCTGATAGGAAAGGGGGTTCAGTGTTGCCCATGAAGACAAGAGAGAACATGGAGAGAGTGTTGATCGTCTTCAGATTTCTTTATGGCTTTGCATCCCACGGGATAGGGATCGGGCAGTAAGTGTAACTAACACCTTGCCTTAAGGATGTACTAAGTAAACGTTCAGATGACAGGAGAATATCCACCCAAGGTTTTCTGACAACACACTGGACTGGACTGGTCCCTCTGCCATGGTCACTGCCATCGGGGGAGTCATTGCCCAGGAAAGAGCTAATTGGCTGCTGTGTATGGGAACTGATTGCAAATATTGGAGGACAGAAATTTTGGATGAAACAAAGATTCAAACCAAATGTTTGAAAATCAGACGGTAGGGAAGTTTCGGAAAGTATGTCAGGTCAGGATGCTAAGATGACATACCTCCTATAGTTTGGAATGAAAATCCACCATGACATTGACCCTTCTGCCCTCCTCCCCTTCTCCAGTCTGATTGTCTTCCTTCTTTCCCTCTAGGGCACCATGGAGCCTAATGGGTTGTTACACAGTTTGAGGTTCTTTAAAAAAGAATCTCATGGCATTTTTAAATGCCTTTTTTTTTTTTCATTCAAAGAGCATGACAGAATTGCAAACAAGCCTGTAAAAGCATCAAAATGAGATGCAAAAATAAAATAAAGGAGGGAAGGCTCAGGAAACAAAGAGTTAGAAACCAGGTCTCCAGCAGAAGGGCCACTTCTTTAGAACAAAACTGGAAAGAAGCTGTAAGTGTGAAAGACCATTGTTCTCAGGTCCTGAGTTACCCACTAGATAAAGTTTATTTTTTTTTTGTTCTGTGAGGTACTCTTCCTCCCTAGACTCCGTCTCCAGACACACACAGGCACATCACCCTAATCCAGGCCACATGAAGACCTTTTAAGTCCTACAAAGATGGCCTTGCACGGCCATGCGATGTAGAAATCAAACACAATACTAAGTGACAAACTATTTTAAAAATGTAATTTTTCAGAATTTTACTAAAAGTATATGTAAGTCAGTGTTAAAATCTCTTTTTCTAGCCTTCCTTAACTTTTCCTGTTTTGGGTACTTCTGCTTTTTGGTGCCCTAAGCACATGCTTAGTTTGCCTACTGGGTATCCCTTCACCCATGTTTTCTCATTCATGTTCTTCACCCTACTTTCCTCCTTCACTTATAAAGACATCCAGGCAAATCACCTCCATTCTTTTATTTACTGATGGGCTCACCCCGTTTCTCCACCCCACATTTTATTTCCCTCTACTTAAAAAGACAGAGAAACTGGTGCCCTGTGAGTTGGGTGACTGCCTTACTTGAAAGACATGTTTATACCTTCAGTCTGTAAGCTTTCTCAACTGCAAAGCTAAATCTCCCTCTTTCAGTCAGGTGTTTTGTATCCTTGGAGAATCCTTGGAGTACACATAGACTCAACTTTCCTTTTCTTGAGTGCATGTGCGTATAAGTGACTGAAACAGGTATAATTTTAGACAAGCACCATCTAATGAAGTTCTACAGCATTAGAAATAAAGTGTGGCCAAGGATTGGCTCTATACTAGTAGATTTTTAAATGTTAAAAATCCAAATCTTGTCAGTTTCAGTTGGATGCTGGGGAGGTTGATAGAAAAATGTCTAATATACCCTGAAGGAGGCTCTGGTCAGTGGGAGAATTCTACTCCAGCTCCACTCCCCACAAAAGCGTTGCCTTCTCTGGCTCAAGAGGCAGCGTTTCTGAAATAAAGTGAAGTATTTGCCTACTTTTCCCCACAAGTAGCCCTGATTTCCCAATATGGCCACGGAGAGCTTGTATGGACTCAGCAGCTTGTTGAGATGAAAGCCCTTTTCATTCCCGTTGAAAACAAAAAATGCTGTTGTGTTAGTCGGGGTCCTCTAAGAAGCAGATGCCAAGACAAAATTATACGTGTGGAGATTTTCTTAGGATAAATATTTGTGTGAAAGAAAGTGAGTAGGGAGCTGGAGAAGGTCAAATCGCCGTCCGACTGCTCCACGAGTGTGACCCCGAGTGAAGGGGAGAGGAAGAGAAGGTGGGTGGAGTGTCTTAGGCTGCTCTGCAGTCTCTCAGAAGTTTGACAGAGCCCTGGGGGAGTCCTTGAGCCTACACTGGCAAATAAGGAAGTCTCTCTGTGTGACAGGACCGAGTCTGCCTTGGTGTCCCCAGTGGCTTCAGTCTTTGGTGTGACCTTGGCACAAATTCTGCAGTGGGTTTCAAAGTAAAGCATCTGGGATGCCCAGTGATTACACTCCCTGGAGGAGGAGGTGCGTCAGACACGCTCGCTTAACCTCCACAATCCATCCCTTCCGCCCAAAGCTGTGCTTCTCCGCACAGGCTCAGGGAGCAACTCCTCCATGGTTTCACGGGCCTTTCTTCCTAAGGGAAACTCAGAAGGAAATTAGTGGGATGCTCTCTGGACCCCATGGCTGCTGTTGACCTTGAGGTGGCATCTGGTACTCATTCTCTCCCTTGCCTTCTACTCATTCTAGATTCTTCTCATCCTGATCTGCAGCCTCATGCAGTCATGGCTTACCCGGTGGGGTGATCCAGACCATTATACTTGAACGTTCTGAAAACTTGATAATCATATCCTTCTCAATCTAGGAATGTTGTGCATGTCTGTCCTCAGTTAGCAGGCAATGCCAGGAGATGCCGAGGTAGATTACCTGGGTTTCTTATATATCGTCCCTGCCTCCTTTGTGTAAAAACAGATCTCTGTTTTCAGTTACCCCTGCCAGCATGGTGACTCCTCTTTTTACGTGCTGGTTCCTGAGCACAAGGAGTCTAAAGTCTGGTAGCAGCCAGAATTTGTAATTCAGTGGCACCTTTGCTCTGCCCCTTTGCAGAGTGTGCCCCTTATGGGACTAAGACCTCCGACCCTGCAGAGCCCATGGTGCACATTGTGGTAATATATGTGGGGCCACTTCTGCTTCCATCTCTTGGTTCCTGAACCCATGTGTCCTTCCTGTTGGAGACAGTGCCATATAATGTCTCTGATTTAATAAATGTACTATATCCCAAAGGAGACATCCCATCCTTTCAGAATGTTTCTCCTGGGCTGGCATTTCAGTTGTACCTTCTAAAAGGCTGTCTGTTGGTGGTAGTATATGATACATTCAGTGGATCCAAAAGTAATGGGTCCCTTCCTGCATCATTCCATGTAAAATCAGTGCCCTTGTCAGAGGCTAGGCTCCTGAGGATTCTGTTCCCTCCGCCCTGGAGAGTGGTGCTAGCTGAGGCTATGCAAGCAGGAAAGACGAGCCCACACCTGGAAAAGACCTCCTTCCTTGTAAGGATGAATCACTGACCCTTCCATCTTTGATAGAGGTAATGAGGGCCTCTTTAATATCATAGAGGCCCTCTGGTTCTCACGTTGGCTTTTAATTGCTTGTCAGCAACGCTCCATCATCTTTATTTGAGGCATCAATACAATTTAGTAATAACCAGCCAACTCCTCTGTTTTTGAAAGCATTTTTCTCTCCGTATTCCAAATGCCTGTGCCATCACACCTGCCCCAGCATCTCCCTCCACCGGGACACTTTCCCAGGTCATCAAAGGTGAAACATTTAGCAGTTGTACCATCCTTGTGCCAAGAGCTACCCATGCCCCACCTACCAGTCAGGCCTGCTGGGTAGAGGGTGAGGCGGGACCAGATACCATTTTATTGATTATTTTCCCAGACCACTCTTCGTGCTCCTTGTGTGAGTGTGGGTCCTCTGAGACACAGATGCCAAGAAGTGATTAAACACGCAAGGATTTTATTAAAGGAAAGAGAGAAAGAAAATAAGACAGGAGCCAGAGAGGACTGGGAGAGCCCTCAGACCACTGTTAAAAATAAATCTGGATGTAGGTCAGGAGAGCCTTTATTCAAAGGGATTATGACAATAAGGAGAGACGAGCCATAAGAAAGGGGCTCCAGTCACGAGATGATGAGATGTGCACGTGTCTCAATGGGCAGGACAAAAAAGGGAGAAGCAAACAGGGCTAGAAAGGACAGGATGTGGGAGAGTGGGATGAATGGGCACTTGAAGGGATCAGGGAGTGTTCTTCCCTGCGGTCAGCAGATTCTTGGCAAGGGCCTTTAAGAAGAGGTGGTTGTGTTCCCAGTGTTCAAGGGTGAGCCAGATTTCAGGAGCCTGTGGAAAGGAGAAAAGCCTCACTAAAAGTTCGGTCAAGTCAAGGGTAGCAGGCATGGTATCCAGATTGTCAGTGGGGACCGACAATTCAGCCAATGATTTATGAAACAAAGAACAAGATTTGAGGAGTCTGTGTCTGGTCTTGTCATAGGTAAACAAGGAGGTCATCTATGAGTCCTGTCTAAGTCGTAGGAGGAGGGTTACTCTTTGCAGTAAGCTGTTTCCCGGAGCACAAAGGGTGGGGAGTAAATTTATTTATTTATTTATTTTTCATGGTTTTTTTTTTAACATTTTTTATTGATTTATAATCATTTTACAATGTTGTGTCAAATTCCAGTGTAGAGCACAATTTTTCAGTTATACATGAACATATATATATATTCATTGTCACTTTTTTTTCTCTGTGAACTACCATAAGATCTTGTGTAAATTTCCCTGTGCTATACAGTATAATCTTGTTTATCTATTCTACAATTTTGAAATCCCGTCTATCCCTTCCCACCCTCCGTCCCCTTGGCAACCACAAGTTTGTATTCTATGTCTATGAGTCTATTTCTGTTTTGTATTTATGCTTTGTTTTTTGTTTTTGTTTTTGTTTTTAGATTCCACATATGAGTGATCTCATATGGTATTTTTCTTTCTCTTTCTGGCTTACTTCACTTAGAATGACGTTCTCCAGGAGCATCCATGTTGCTGTAAATGGCGTTATGTTGTCGGTTTTTATGGCTGAATAGTATTCCATTGTATACATATACCACTTCTTCTTTATCCAGTCATCCATTGATGGACATTTAGGCTGTCTCCATGTCTTGACTATTGTAAATAGTGCTGCTATGAACATTGGGGTGCAGGTGTCATCCTGAAGTAGGGTTCCTTCTGGATATAAGCCCAGGAGTGGGATTCCTGGGTCATATGGTAAGTCTATTCCTAGTCTTTTGAGGAATCTCCATACTGTTTTCCACAGTGGCTGCACCAAACTGCATTCGGGTAGGGAGTAAATTTTTTAACCATAGCTGGCTTCTAGGGATGCAAGGCTCTGGTGAAGTTCAACACTGTGACCCTAATGCAAGTTTGGCCCAGAGTGAAGGAGAGAGGGAGAGAGGGTAGGTAGGAAGCACTCTAGACTGCGTGCAGATGGAGGAAGTTTCAGCAAAGCCATCAGTGAGCCCTTGAGTGAGAACTGGCTGACCAGGGAGTTTCTCTGTGTTTTCCAGGAATAGGTTTGCCCTAGTATTCCACCCATGGTTCTGTTATTGGCAGCCCATGGGAGGTGTAGCCTTGGTGCACACGTGGAGATGGATTGCAAAATGCAGCATCTGGGGCCCTTGATCAATTTTGCTTCCTATTGAAGAAGGTCTGCCGGGTGCATCCTCGTGGCGGCAGAGCTGGGATGCTGGCTGCTAGTTTATAGACACAGATTTGCAAGCCTGGCTTTGCTAAGCCTTCATTAGAGATGTCTCACCCTCAATGTGGCCCGTTATCTCTGAAAAATGGGAAACTGTGAGCTTCTGGCGGACAGACAGTCTCCCTTCACAGTCAGAAGGTTCCTCATCAGTAAGAATGATGTGCCATGTGCTTCTGCTTTTTCCATAACACTTGAACTCATTAAGATGATGTTGGAGAATAATTAATCAGCAGCAGCATAAATACATTACAAATAAATGATGCTTTGCCGCAAAGGTCATTCCGCTACTGCTCACAGAAGCATGGTCTACATACCTTACAATTTTATTTGTCAATTATACCTCAATAAAGCTGAAAAAAAATTCCAGGAAGCCCAGTGGGACATCTAGTCTACTGTTCTATTAAAAAATAAACAAAACAAAGCTCCTGCTCGTAAGCTAAATCTGGCTCATCACCTCCATCTGAAAATAATGTTTTAATGGAACTCACCCAGACCCGTTCATTTGTGTATTGTCCGTAGTTGCCTTTGCACTCTAGGGGCAGGACTGAGCAGTTGGGAGAGTTACTGTCAGGTCTGCAAAGCCTAAAACATTTACTGTCTAGCCCTTTATGGAAATATCTGCCTGTCCTGCTTTAGGTCAAGATTAAAAAGAAATATAAGACCATCTAATATTTCCACCATGCGTTCTTATTGTCAAAGTGTGTATACATGTATTATCTGATTCTCATAGGAATTATGAACCACTTTGTATAACTTGACACTTTTTCATGAATCCTGAATGTCAGTATTTTATTGAGTCTCACTTCTCCCTCTAGCTCTTCAGGAGCTCTGCCTACGTTTCAGAGATGCCTCGGGAAATAGGTGTAACACTGAAATATTAGGGAGTCTCATTGTGTAAAGCCCTAGGCACCAGGTTCTAGTTAGGGCTTGTTGTTTATTTTTTCACTATACTTGATATCTTAATGTTGGCTCCCTCAAAAAGCGTCCCATCCTAAGAGGAGGCCTGGGGTGTAAGCAGCTTAATTGGGAGGTGATCCCAGGAAGCACTGGGATGAAGTAGGAAAGTGAGTCAGGTAATAAAGCTAATACAAAAAAGCTGTGATAATTAGCAATTACCACCTGGTGATGCAGACTCAGTCCTGCTCCTTTGAAAGACGTTAGCAGAAACTCAAGACTGTCCTACTGAGGGATAAGGAGCCCAAGATATTTATCCTCTACATGCTGTCCCTTGTCGCTTGTGAATAGCCCCTGAGAACCGCAGATCCCTTTCTGGCTTTCTCTGAGTGGGAAGGGCCTTCAGGCAGAGCATCACTGGTGCTTGAGTTGGAAGCCATCAGTCTGTATAGGAACGGTATCCTTCGAAGCTGCAGCTGACATTTGGGAGATCAACAGAAAAGGTACCTCACTGGCTTTTGGCATTACCATTTAGTTTCCTGAGCATCTCTGCTAACTTCTGAGCATCTCTCTGTAAAAAGAGAAAAATTCATGATGTAGCTTCCTATTGCTTGCTTTTTGAAAAATACACTTTACTTTTCCAATTGGCATTCTCTTGTAGTCAGCTTCCAACTCATTCCAAACCTCTCTTTCTCATCAGAGCCCTAGAATTGCAGCACCATAGAATTTCAAAGCTAAAAAGGACTTTCCAGTTTCATTATTTTTTCATTAGCAGATGCAACTAAAGTTTCACAGCTTCTTTTTTTTTTTTTTTTTTTTGGTCACAGAAACCACACTTACAAAGGGAAATTAATTTAAAATTTAGAATACACATGAGTAGAAAAGAGTCCACTCTTGAAACAGAGCTAAAAAGTGATTGCATCATATGGTTACAGGTCCTGTTCTCTGCCTTGCTCTGGGTGTCGAAGTATAGGTCATTCAAGGGATGTCTCGGTCTGATCAGAGGAAAGACAAAGGGAGAACGTGGGCAAGAAAATACCCTCCCAGTGATTTTTACAGGGTATGGACATTTCTTGACAAATACATGTAGAGAGTCCTGGGGACTTCCTTGCATTCAAACAAGGAATTAGAGGTCCAGTGATGTGTGGTGATGTATCAGGCGTGGCTGTCAGAGCTCATGCCAGAAAGGAGATTTAGTTTCTGTTCTGCAAGTCTTCCCAACTGGTCCCTTTGGCCAGCCTGCAACCAAGCCGAGTCAGTAAACTGAGGAAAGCACACATCCTAGCAAAGTCAGATTCCCCACTGGCTTGATTTATTTCCCAAAGGGGAAAGGGGGTACTATGAAATGGTGAATTTTCTTGTCTTATAGGTGTTCCTGTAACATCAGTGAGTTTAGATCTAAGGAGGATTGCTACAGAGTGCAGGCTCTGAAGATACGAGGTTCAGTTTTGTCTCATTTAGAAAGCCCAGGATCCACTTACTAGATGAAATCAATAAAGTGGGAGGTGTTTTCAGCTCTCAGGTTTAAAGGAACTAGGGGACAAGATTCGCAGTTCCATTTTCAGGAGATTTTTCTTTTTCTGTACATTGGAAAACAGCACATTCCCCCCCTCCCCCCACTGGCTGCAGAAATTGGGTCCATGTTCTTTTAGCTAAAAGGCAAATTATTTCTTGGTCTTTTTTCCTGCCTGAATTATCAAGTGTAGCTCCCTGAGCTCAGCCTCTGAATCAGCCAGAGACTAGGAGTTGCCATTTAGAAAGTTATACATTGCCTTTTAAAAATCTAATCACTGCTTATTTTTTGTAAATTGTATGCACTATGTTGACAGATCACATACATTACTAAATAACGGTAGATACATAATAGATGGGATAGATAGACAGACAGACAGACATTCATTTAGTTCTCACAAAAATCTGTGGGACACTAGTTTGCTCCCAAGTTATCCATGAAATAACTGAGACATGGAGCAATTCCGTCATCTGCCTGAGGTCACGTGACAATCTGGTTGAGCAGGTGGGAGGGGAATCAGAGTCTGTGCTCTAACCACTACACCACACTGCTTTGTCTGTCAGAAAACTATACGGGCAACACACAAGGCTATGTTACATATCATCAACATTTATAATCTACCTGTCATACAGTCAGAGCAGAAATTATCTACCTTTATAAACTGGTAAAGTAAGAATCAAAATGACTGCCAGGTTTCAGTCAGCCTCCCAGTTCCCCTTGAGTAGTGGCGGCTGCCTACAGGGCTGCGGAGAACTGCTTCCGGTTGCCTGGAGGGCTGTGGAGAACTGCTTCCGGTTGGTGCAGGAAAGAGCACCGCGGCCAGTCTTGCCAGTGCTTGCCCAGCGTAGCCCCTTAGCTCTCAACAGCTCGGTGCTCGTAGAGTCCAACTGCAGAATACTCCCCACGGCCTCTAGAGTTTGGCAGTCGGTGTGGGCCAGGCGAGAAGGGCAGGCAGAGAATGCCTGGCCCTTTGTACCTCTGGAAGCAGTGAAGGACTGGCTGGAGCTGGGGAACACACCCTTGTGGAGGACAACTCTGAGTCATTCTCCGCGTGCCCTCCCAGAGGTCACGAGCGGCCTGAGCCGCTCACAGAGCTAACCTGCTGACGAATGCACCATACACTGGCTTCCATCAGTTCCCTGTCTTTACTCCCCCTTCCCTTCCTCATCATGGGATCAACTCCCAAGTTAATTTCTTATCCTCAAATCTTCATCTCAGAGTCTGTTTTGGAGTGGAGAACCCTAACCTAAGACAAATACCAGAGCTGGTGCTTGACCTGAGCACAGAGCAGGGGAGTGGCTGCGGGCACACCAGGTGTCCTGCAGCCCTGAATTACATGTCAGGAAGAGAAGGCTTAGGTGCGCGGCTGTGCGGCTTGATGCTGTCATCTGTAAAATCGGGTGATGACAGCTCCTCCCAGGTTTGGGGAGAGCTATACATGACTCTCTTACATGTGCTTTTCTTTCAACATCAGACTGTGCTTATAAGTAAAGTTGATGAGAAGTTAGTTGCAGCATCTATCCAATGACTGACCTACAGAAAATCGTCCCGCCTTAAAAAATGATACAAGAAGGGCCCAACCAATCCTGGAAGTTCGCAGTCCTCACCCTCCAGGAACGGTTATTACTATCATGAGATGGTTAGAACAAACGAAGGTGGATTAAGTTATAACCTGTGTTCCAAGTCTTAATCCTAAATGAGAAAGTACTTTTCAAAACTTGAAGGATGTAGTAACTTATTATTGGCAAAGTACTAAATTGGTCCATCCAGGGAAGAGGGGAAGCAACATACAAAAAGTGTTGAGCAGTGGTGGGAGGTTCGGGAGACTCTGGAAACACGAAAAGAAAGAGAGAGAGATCTGGTTATTTAACCTCACTAAGCCTCAGTTGGACCATCTGTAAAACAGGTAGTGGGACACCCAAGGTTGTAGCAACGAATAAATGTTAATACAGTTCCAGGCACGTGGTGTTCACTCATGTATGCAAGATGTATTGTTAATATTACTATTTGACTAAAACTATGTAAAGTAGCCTCATATCATCTGCAGATTATAATGCAGTTTGCATAAGGACATCAATGTGCTGACAAGGACTGCTGTAGTCTGTTATGCTCAGGAGTGCTGGAGCTCACCCTCTGGGTCTCATTACACTGAAATTCCATTCATTGTGGCTGGTATTTTCTCCAATAAAGACTATTGTAAAAAGTCCATTCTTTCTTTATGGCTGCTGCAAGACAGCATCTTTGGGAGAGGAAGATGTGGGGTTCTGTTTTAAAGGGCACTGGCAGTGCCAATTCATCCTCACGAGCTACTGGAAATCAATTAAATTGGTCTTGGCGGTGAAATCAGAGGAGTGCCTGTGGTGAAGACGGCTGCTGTGGGCAGAGGAAAGAGGTTGATGTTTGTATCACTGCTTCCTAGAACTCGTTGACTTAAAATAGTCTTCTTGAAGCAAATAAGATGAAAGGACCTAAGGAGGAGGCTGGTGTTTTTGATAGTCTTTAAAGGCCAATGTGGCCCTTTGCTTTCTAGGATGAGGGCAGCACTGCTTATGAGCTTACTGAGGGGAAGCTTTGCTGCAAAACTGTCTGTCGCTGCGCAGAGTCCATTGCCTCCGGAGAGCCTGGTGTGTGTATCACAGAGGTGTGAGATCCCTCACGGTACTGCAAGTGACAGGAATTTCTGGCATGAAATATTCTGAGATGGCTCTCAGCGGTTTCGTTTTTTAGTAACATTTCTATAAATACACTTATTTTTGGTGTATTTTAATAATTACAGCATAATTAATCTCTCTGTTTCTCTCCCTGTCTCCACACACACACACACACACCTTTTTATAAAATTTGGAAAATAAGAAAGAAAAAATGCTCATAATCCCACTCTAATACTTTAATACAGTATTTATTTTTCTTGTTCACCAGGTCTTTTTTCATATGAATTTTTATAGCGTTATAAGCATGATTTTTGTGTCCTCTGATTTTCAAAGAACATTCCATCATAAAAATTTGTTTTGTTCCCAGATTGTATTGTTCTTACTTTTGTTAGCAACATAATATTCCATGAAGTGGTTATCACCATGATTTTCTGCACTACTCACTAGTGTTGGACATTTAAGTTCATTCCAGATTGCTTGTTATTGTAACCACTATGGCAATGGGCCTCTTTCTCTATGTGATTTTTCTACCCTTTGGGCTCTTTCCTTGGCAGAGATTCCATCAGTTGGATGATAAGACAGAATGTACGACTGTTGAGAGGATGGAAAGGAAGACAGAATCAGTAAAAGAGACTGAGAAGCAGCAGCTGTGAGCGGGGAGGGTGGCCTGAGTGTGGGGGACCCCAGAAGTGAAGTTAGCAAGTGTTTCATGGACCAAGTGGTCATTTGTGTCAAATGCTGCTGAGAGGGAATGAAAAGATGGTAGGAAATTGACAGCTGGAAATGTCAGGCCCTGTGGTAGACACTGGGGTGAGCAACTGAGCTCTGACAGCCACGTCCCTCCTCTCCTGAAACAGACTATCTTGTGGGAGACACATGATCCCATAACCATGTAGTGACAGTTTAATGACAATATGAGACAGCTGTGCTAATGGAAAGGCACATAGTTCTATGAGAGTATATAAAAAAAAGAATCTGACCTAGACTTGGAATGCAAAGAACATACTAGACAAAGGAGACAGCATATGCAAAGGCCCTGAGGAGGGAGAGGGTGTGACACACTGGAGACCTGAAGGTCAGTGAGCCCTGAGCCAGGCAGACAGGGGATTCATACTCTGTGGGACTTGTGGCGACCAGGCAGCCTTGCCAACCCTACTGAGAAATTTAATCTTTACCCTAGGGAGGGACATGTTCAGATGTGTATTTTGAAAAGCTAATTCTGGTTACAGTGTGGAAGGTGAAAAGAAGGTGTGCTCAGGACACTGCAGTATTTCAGTAGCAATCATAGAAGAACCTGCATCAGGCTAGTGCCATATATGCCTCCCAAAATATCCTCCACAAAGACTAAATCTGAGGCCACTGGTGGTTTCAGTACAATAATGATTGTACAATTGGTGTTCCTGGGAAGCCCATGAGAACTGTGTGTAGATTGATTTCTTCATGGAGAAAGGGTTACTTACGCTCATAAGGTTCTTCTCTTCATCTCAAACTTGGAAGCAACCATTACAGCCCTTTATCAGCCATGTGCAGCAAGTTGATTTGAAGACAGGACTTTTTTTCTGTCTTTAAGTTTCCATTTAAGTTCCAGAAATTTGGAAACACAAACCTTCTGTAAACTTTCTCGATTAGGATCCGCTGACTACCAGGAAGTGGTCAAGCTGAAATAATGATGAGGCATGTTGGGGTTGCTTTGGAAGAGATTGGTAAAGACACTTAACCACTTTAAGTTTCAGACTTCTTTTTATTTAATTTTTCACTTTATATTCAGCAAGAGAAAAACCAGCCAAAATATTAGTACTTGGGGTGGAATAATAAGCAGAACCCCGTCTGTTGCAAATAACTCAAATCATCTCGAACAAAGATGGAGATTCATTGTTACATAGCAGAAAATTCCATAACACACTGGTTTGGCATTTAGGTGGATTCAGGAGCACAGAGAACATCACACTGAGATAACGTGTGTCATTTTCTCAGAAAAGTACCTTTCACACGAGGTTGGCAGATGGAACACGTAATGACTACTGCATTCATAATAAAACCTTGTGTCCCCTTGCTTTTCCAAATTTCTTCCAAAGAGAAGAGACAGCCCACCCACTGAACCTGCCTCAGATGAGGTAAGAAAGATTGGATCTCTGTACCACCAAACATCTTTGCCCAATGGATGATGATGACAGCGAGACGGAGCACTTCCTCCCTCTGGAGTTGTCACTGTGGGAAAGCAGAACCCTTGGTGTCCACTCCAGAAGATGTGGAAAGTCCATATCTGTTGACACTCTGAGTAAAAGAAAAGAAAACCTTAGAAGAAGAGAGCTGAAACTAGGGAGAGATATTGCAACGTGCCAAGAAGAGGAAGGAAAACACTTGCCATCTGTTCTTAGCCTCTCCGACTAAGGATTCTGCTTCATCCTACAGAACCTCGTCCTACAGAACCAAAATTGGGCCCAAGCCAGAGAAGGGAGTGACCTCTGATTTAGGCAAGACCTAAAGCTGTGTGCTTTTACTCTGCTGATCAGTGAGTGGAGTATTTGTTTCGAGTCATCAACTGGATGGTACATTTTACTTTTTTAGCAGCTTCTCCAGAAAAATCACCAAAGTCCCAAGAAAGAAATCGATTCCTTCACTGGCCACCACATTAGCTGAAATAGCATTTCTCTGTTCACCACTCACAGAGAGAGCCTCACAGAAGGCAACAGGAGAGGTCATTTAAGCGGAGGGCCGTCATACTGTGGTTTGATCTTGTTGCTTTGGTCTTTTTGCATGCCTGTGTGACCAGCTCATTTTGACCCAATATAGTTCTGCTGTTAAAGCCATTCTTTTTCTGGCAGGTTTGCTGCTACCCAGCAAGAGAATAAATTGAAGGTAATGGAAGAGATGAGAAATAATCATACCCTTGACATTCCAGCTTTTGTCTGACTTCTGTTAGTAATTTATTTGGCTGAGCATTTCGTGGCTGGCCAGGAATAAAATTATGTCCCCACTTCTTCTCATCCATCTTCAAGAACATCTGAAGGAAAGCCTTAGTCTTTGCTTCGTTCAAGATGTGATTTTGGCATCCTGATGTCTTGCAGCCTTGTGAGGCAATTACTTTAGATGAAGTAAGGTCTGCTCCAAGTTTGAATAGAAAAGGAAAGGGGAATTGATTAATTGGTCCAGGAGCCTCTCTGCAGCCAAATAAATGTTACGGTCATTTAAAAGCAACACGCTTGCCCCTAGTTTCTCACTCCTTTTGGATCCTCGCCGAGGAAACTGCTTTAATTAATGACTGATCTCCGTTTTCCATATCTTTTCATATCTTTAAAATATTATAAGTCCAAAGGCTGAACGTTATGGTTCACGATAGAGGAGGGGGGAAAAAACCCACCCTTTAAAGCCAGTCTTTACTCAGAGTCACAGGAGAGCATGTATACAGCATCGTAAATTTCTTCTTGTAGACACACATCTGAAAAGAATGGTGGAGACTGCACTCTGTAGAAGGTAGGGTGAAATGGTTCTAAATCCATGTGAGTTTGGGCCAGATTAATCTAGGTTCAAATACCTATTCTATGTTTAAATGTTTGACAATGAATAAGCGACTTTCACAGCTGTCTGCAATATGCTTCTCGCCATTGTTACTATTGTTTAGATATAAACCTGTAAAACCTAGGATGTAATAGCTGCTCAGTAAGAGGTAGTTGTTTTTATAGCTACTGTCATTTTATTTATTATTAAAGAGTGATTGAAGACACAATGAGTAATTCCTGAGTGGCCTTAGGTAATACCCTCTCCTTTAATGAGGGGGAATTTCTCTGGCTATTGCGTAGAGCTCCATGTGTGAAGTTTACAATCCCTGGAACTGACTACTTGTTTCCCAACACCCCCATCCCCCAAAACCAGGCATAGAGACGGAATTCTGTTCTGCTGGTTTACCTACTTGCTTTCCTGCTCCCTGTAAGTTGCTTGACCAATATGAGAACTTGGCATGTAATCAAACACGCAGGGAACCTGTGAGTAGGCACTAGATTTCTCTGGAATTCTCTGATCATTAGACTCAACCCTTCTCCAGGCTACAACATTCTTCTTTCTCCATGATGACTCCCCTGGGGAGAGAATGGTGATTGAGATGCTATTTTTTTGTTTAAACTGAGAGACAGTGAGTGGGATCCTCAGCCCCACAATCCTCCAAAGTATCTGTGCTGCCAGAACCTAACAATGGATTTTGGCTAGCACAATAATCTACGATATGACTGTATCTGTCTGCACTGGGGTCATTTGTGTGATCTGTCCAACCAAGAAGGAGCTTTGGAATGAGAAGGAGAAGATTAATAGGTGGCCTGGTATTCTGATGGGTCATATGACCTTGGGTGGACCTTTGCTCTTGTGGAGATGGTTTTTGTATCTCAGAAGTGGTGATGATGATAGTAACTTCTGACTTTGACCTGCCACCATGACCCTGAAATAATCATAGATGCTTTACTCTGCTTAAAAACTGCTTGTATGATTCCAGCCATTGGTGTCTTTCATAGCTGTTTTTCGGATTTGAATGGACTGTCCGTGACATTTTTTTGATAGCTTTTTCAAATCTCTCTGAATGCCCATAAATGCATGTTGAGTTGAGTTGAAATGAAATCATGTGATTCATCAGGACTTGGCTTTCTCTAATACATCGTGTTTGATCTACTTCAGTCATTTCTTAAAAGTCGTTTCTAACCCCAGGGCATTTCTTCCTCCTTCTGGCATTCTTTCTCCATTAATGGCTGAAAAGATGCTTTTGTGCCGCAGTAAAAGATAGTGCTCATTGCTGCGGTAATTGCTGTTCATTTATTTAACTTTGCCAATTAACTGTTAGCTCCCAGAGAGTATTTTACGGACACCATGAGGCGGTCCTGGCTAGGTGTACTGAAGGCTAAAAACGTTCACGACGTGAAATTGCCTTGGGGGCTTTATTTAATGGTGCTTTATTTCTTCTTCTTTTTTTTCTCTTTTATTCCCCCTTCTCAGCCTAAGATAAAATAATGAAAGTTTATATTTTCACGCTATTTATTTTGTACCTCTTACCTACCTTAAGCCAGCTCAAGGACACTCCTTGACAGTTCTATTGAAAGCTGACAGTCTTTAGAATCAAGCCAACTTGGTGTGACATCTCAGACCTGCCATTTTCTTCCTTTGAAATATTGAACACATCACTCAGCCTCTCAGGAGCTAGTAGTTTCTTTATCTAAGAGCCATTTTCTTTTTTCCCTTTTCTAATTGAATTATAGTCGGTTTACAATGTTATGTTAATTTCTGGCATAAGCATAGTGATTCAGTTGTATATGTATAAAGTAGTTAGTATCTGTAAATCCCTAACTCCCAATTTGTCCCTCCCTGCCCCTTTTCCCCTTTGGTAACCATAAGTTTGTTCTCTGTGTCTGTGAGTCTGTCTCTGTTATGCTGTTCTGTAGGTAAGTTCATTTGTGTCCTTTTTTTTTTTTTTTTCCAGATTCCGCATATAAGTGATGTCATATAGTACATATGATGTTTTCCTTTCTCTTTCTCTTTCTGGCTTACTTCACTTAGTATGACGATCTCTAGGCCCATCCATGTTGCTACAAATGGCATTATTTTATTCTTTTTTTATGGCTGAGTAGTAATAAATAAAGTACCAGACATAAAATATATGGCACCTTGTAAGTGATCAAGTGACATTAGTTTCTTGAGAAACTTTTCTTGGGAAAAGTTGAAAGCATTTGACTGAGTGTCTGTAGCTTTCAAGGGGTTGTTTAAGACATGAAGATTAAATGCATTTTTTAGGATCAGAATTTCTTCACCCTCTAGTTTTATTTAGGAAGAATTTGTTTTACTTTTTAAAGAAAAGACTCTTCAGAAAGCTCAAATATCTTTAGCAGTGATTCTGAAATCTTTGTTGAGTTTTCCTTAAAACATATGTGTGTTTAAAATTTGAAAAGAAGGGGAGACTATTTGGCAATAATGTGTTTAGAGATTTGATCAAAACCCCAAATATTTTGAAACCTAATGTAACCCATACCTAGATTATTTTTAGCTCTTGAAAGTCCAGTTATTTAATCTCTTAATCAAACTGCCTGAAGTTTCCATTTCTAAATAAATGAAATGATAATAAGTAGTGAGCCAAAAAATAAAATGCACCCATTTAAGGGGAAAAATGGAAATTTGATGGAAAATAAATGTGAGTTTGAATAAAATGAAAATATCATCTGTCTCCTTTGATTTTCAGCTCCAAGTAAATGAAGTACTGAAGTAGGAGTCAGCAAAAGTACTTTTTGTCAGATTCTTTGGTGTGGAATACTTCATTCGTGTCAAGTAGATTACATTTGTTCAGGGATGAAAGGAGACCTGGGAATTTAAGGTCTGTTAACCTGACCATGCTGTGCTGGCATAGACTCTCCTCCCAAGGACCATCTTATTTTATTTCATGCTGCCATTATTTCTTCCTTACATGGTCTGATAAAATGCAGTCTGGATAATGTGTGGAGTAGTTGATTGTGGTTGATTGAATCATCTAGTCGTGATGGAAAAGCCTAGTGTGTGTCAGGCCCTGGGTCAGGTAAGTCATAATCTTTGTTCTGAAGAAGATCGCCCTGTTGCAGGGTGACAAGTAACATTTCAACAGGGAGTGAACAGCAAATCACAGAAATTAAATAATGATTTATAAGATCATGGAGAAACCCAATGCAGTGAAGAGGGCACAGAGGAAAAGAATTGGATTTTAATCTGAGTTTCCACCACTAATTAGCTCTATGTATTTGGATATATTATCTTCCTTTTTGCTCCTCTGTCAATCCATTTTGAAAGTACATAGCCAGAGGAATGAAAGACCAAACAATCTCTTAGATTTTTCCCAAGAGTGTTTTATCTACGTATCATCCATCTTTTTTTCTTGATGGAAAGAATCCTGTAGTAGCCTGGGAGACTCAGTGAAAGTAAAATTGAAACTTCTCAAAGGGTGGGCTGAGAAGAAGAGGAAATTGTGCAGATGTGACTTGCTTAGATAGGGAACAAGTCTTCTCAAGTTGTCAGTTTTGATCCTAGCCTTGGCAGTCAGTCACTGCCTTCATAGACGTGGTTGCAAATGAGTTGAAACTCATGAAGTTATGCTCCACTAAAAGGCAACTCAGTGTCCTACATTCCCTTTCATTTTAGGTAACTAATGAATTCACTGAACAAACGAACTCATCTAAGTACTTAGCAGGATACAAGACTCTGGATGGAGATAAAATGTTATATGCATTATCTGCCCCTCAAGAGTCTTAATTTTTCTGAGGCAAACAGAAACTTACCCATTGGGTCCTGTATTGGGTTTTTTATTACCTTTTTATTGAAGTATAACCAACATACTGAAAAGTACACAAATCATAAGTGCATACTTTAATGAATTTTGGTAAAGTGTACACAGTCATGCAGTCAGTATCTAGATAAAACACAGGGTAATTCCAGCCCCCACCCATCCTCTCAGGCCCCTCCCAATCTCTGACCATCATGCAGGATCCTGACTTCTAACATCAGAGATTAGCTTTGTCTGTTTGGGAAGTTTATATAAACAGAGTCATACAGTATATATTCTCTGTGTCTGCCATCTCTCTCTCATTATTACGTTTGTGAAATCCATTCATGTTGTTACATATGGCAGTAGTTTGTTGTGGGCACGTGTACAGGCTTCTGTTAGGTGTATACCTTAAAAATGAAATTGATGGATCACAGAGTTCAGCCTTAGCAGCTACTGACATCCAGCCAGTCTTCCAAAGACAAGGGTAGCACATAGAAATTGTAGCAGGGAGCACACTGCTGGTAGGAGGTAAACTGTTACTGCACATACGTGCTAACACTGTCTTCTCCATTTCAGCTGTTCAGGTGGGTGTGCAGTGGTACTGCACTGGGATGCTAATTCGCATTTCCCTGATGACTAAAGATGTGGAACACTGTCTGACATGTGTATTGGTCATTTGGAATCCTCATTTTTGAAGTGTCTAGGTGTACCTTTTACTCATCTCTCCCGCATTGGGGTAGCTATATTTTCCTACTAGCTTTGTGGAAATTTTTTTATATACTGTCCTTTTTTGGGAAAATGCCTTGCAAATATCTTCTCTCACTTTGTTACTTGCTTTTTTACACTTTTTCTGGTGTTATAATGTTTGTAATCACTCATAATCACTCATAATGTTTCATAATCACTCTCTTTGCCTGTTCAACTTCATTCACAAGATCCAGTTCACTCATTTTCTGAGCATTTGCTGGATCTGTGGAGGTGTAGCAAAAACCCAAATCATCACCACCTTCACTCCCTGCCAAAATTAAAGTACAAAAATATTTAATTTATTTCTTCCCAACTTGATGCCTTTATTCTACACATATGTAAAAAGGAATTATACAATGTAGAGAATGTGTTTAGTGAAAAGAAAAATGAGAAGCCCAAGTTGAATTTCCTTTAGGAGACTACTTCCTTTGCAGAGCAGACACAGGGCCTGTTACAACCTTAACTCATTTCCGCCTGAGTTGTGAAGGAACTTGACCAGCTATGAAGGGCTTTAGATACAATACAATGTAGATGTAGAATAAAATAAGATCTTGTTTTACAAATCCAGGTAAGGTGAGATGTTGCAAATTAACCCTGCAAGTGACCAGCCTGTGCTGAGGTTGAGGGAGAAAGCAGATACACTCCTTTTTTTAAAATAAACACCTTTATTGAGAATTAATTCATATACCATACAATTCACCTATTTAAAGTGTACAGTTCAGTGGTTTTCAGTATCTTCACAGATCTGTGTAACTGTCACCACACTCAATTTTAGAAAATCTTCATCTCATCAGAAGGAAACCCTGTAGTCTTTAAATGCCACCCTCAATCCCCTACCACACCCCCCACTCCAAAAAGCAACGAATCATTCTGATTCTATAGATTTCTCAATTCTAGACTTTCATATGAATGGAATCATATAACATGTGGACTTTTTGACTGGCTTCTTTCATTTAGCACCATGTTTCGAAGGTTCATTCAGGTCACAGCACACATCAGTACTTCATTCCTTTTTATTACTGAATAATATTCCATTAAATGGATATGGTTTATCCATTTATCCATTGTTAGTTTTTGGGTTGTTTCCACCTTTGAATATTGTGCATAATGCTGCTCTAAGTATCTGTGTACAAGTATTTGTGTGGACATGTTTTCATTTCTCTTGGGTATATTAACTAGGGGTGAAATTACTGGGTCATGTGGTCACTCTACATTTAATCATTTGAGGAATTGCCAGACTTTTCCAAAGCAGCTGCATAATCTTATGTTCCCAGCAAATTTATGCTTAAAAAGATCTCAGAAAGCAATTTTTCTTCCCAAACCTGCAAAAATACATAAGCCATAATGCAGCAGAAATACGCTGTGAACCTTAGACTCAGACAATCACTGTTTAAATGTTGTACCTATGAGGAAAGACAGACTGAGAGTCCAGGGATTGACATGTGGACCTCTGGAATATAATCTGTCTTTAACTGGGGACTCCCCGTATGTGACTGATACACTTAACCAAAAACACCATCTGAGGAAAGCACTCATGGCTACCATTAGCTTCGAATGTTCCAGAACGAATGAATTTTAAGACGTGAACTCCCCATTTCACATGGGCCTTAGGGAGGAAAAGCTAACATCTTTTTCAGAGAAATAAACTGTCAAGATGAACTGGGGAAACTTTGGGCAAAACGTTAGCCCCATGTAAGGTTCTTGGTGAACTCAACGTTTTTTGAGCTGTGCTTCAGAAGCCCTATTTCTTTGGTGTGTAAAGGAAGTAATTAAATGGAAAAAATGTGCAGTAGAAAAAGGGTCTGATACAGAACATTTCCAGCAGGAGGGACATTACAGCTCAAATTGAGGCTACAACCCTTTCAAAAATCTATACTCATGCTTGACTGGGATAAGGGTGGTGTCTTGCTTTTTCAAGGCTCAAAAAAAAGGAAGGTTTTGAGATCAAAGGTATTTGTATTGTGTTTCTTTTTCTTTCTGTACTTTTTTTTTTATCACAGTAATTTGTTCTAGGATATTTTCATGTCCTACAAGAAGATAAATTAATTATTCTCTTTGCTCCTATAAATCATCTCCCATGATAAGAAAATTGGTTTCCCTCCTGTTTCCTGTTTGGGTTAGAGATGTAAATATAGTAAATTGTTCTAGTTTTCTTTTTTTTTCCTTTGTGTGAAGAGTAAATTATGCTCCCGATAAACGTCTCTTCACTATTACTTAAGACTGATTAGAAGTGAGATGATGCAGAGGAGAGATTTATTCTCATTGCCATATTAAGTATAATTTCACTGTTCTCTAAAGCAGTTGTTTCTGTCATATTTCTTCAAGAAGCAAGCTGAAAAAAATAATGCCATAAAAAAAGATGGAAGGCTTTTCAGATGTCAAATTTTGGATTTTTTCTACCTCTTCTAAAAAAAAAAAAAGATAAGTTTCAAAGGATATATAGTATCATTGTCTACCACCCTTTAAGTCATTCAGTGCAGAAATCTGCATTTTCAGACAGTGTTGTACTAAGACTAATTTTTTTTTTAACCTAAAATCTTCAAACCCTGTGGTGCTATGACCAGGGTCCCTGGGGTGGGGCAGGAAGGAGTTTATACTGAATTGTCCTTGCGCTATCCAGAGTCAGCAAGGCGATTTCAATGCCTGGCAATGAAAACAGGCTCGCCTGCTCGCAGACTTCCCAGGCAGTTGTAAAGGGTCCACGTGTGACAAACTCACTAAACTTCTGTGGTTTCTGGAGAAAACCAGAGCAATTTCCCTTTGTTTCCTAATAACACAAACCTTCTGAAAGGGGTCCTGCTCAGGAAAGAGGTCTTCTTTCATTCCTATGTGATAGTTCTTTGTAAAAAATTTTTACATGTATTCACATACTCAATAAATTAACTTGCTTAAGCAGTTTAAAAATAAAGGAATGTGAAGATGACCACCTCCCCCCAACCGGTACATTCATCTTAGGCTCTAGCTTTTAAGCAGCACCTGAAGCATACCAAACAATAGGGCTCCTGGCTTGAAAAGAGTTTATCTTTCATTGTATCTCTGGGGGCCTTTGTAAAATCGTAAGTCAGTGATGACAGTAATTGCTGCGATTTGTGTGATTTATGATATGTGTTAAACTCTATGTTTATAATTTAATGGAATCCTTAAAAGAGGCCTAAAATATAAGTAGCTTTAATTTCCCTCAATTTCTAGATTATAAAACAGATGATCAGAGAGGTTAGAGTACTTGTGCAAAGTCACACAGCAGTGAATGGAAGTGTGAGAATCCTGGATTATCTGATTCTGTAATGCATTATCTCAGTGATTCTAAGATACTATTATTAGACAAATAGCTACCAAGGAAACAAATAATCCGGCTCCTTTATTCCATCAATAAGTCTAGAGATGTCTATATCCAGAAATTTAGTCCAGATTACAGTCCAGAGACGGCAAGGTTACACAGCTAGTGAGGGGTGGAATTCAGTCCAGAACCAGGTTTTCCTGTCCCAAGGCCCATGCCTCACTTACCCCCAAATCACTTCCTTATCTTTATCCTCTGCTTGGAAATGCTTGATGTTGATTCTCTCAGTTTAAATCTATAATTGGCATGGAGAAAACCATGCCAAAACTTTGGGGGCCTTTTCTTGTTGAGTGCTCAACTCTTATTTTTAAAAACTCTCTTTGGGTTTAACCAGCGGGATAATGGTAAATTGATTTCAAAGCCTCCTTGGTGCAGTTCTGGGGAAAGCTGAGCCAGCTCACACCCAGCACGGACACCAAGGTCCGATGATTATGCTCTTCGAGAGTCCAAAGGACTGCAGCCCCTTCACCTAGATTTTGTAATGACGCGAAAGCCGAGTAGGTATGGTTGTTCAAAGCAGTTTTCTCAGACTGAACTGTGAGCATGGAAAACCTGGTTTGAAATAAAAAGTGGCTTGTGGTTCCCCTCCAGCCTTCAGACTTCTTAGAACCAGTACATTTCACCTTTATTAGGGTCATCTTGGCTTTCGCAGTTCAGGGGCAGTGGAAGAGTTAATGACGTATTTTCATCAGGACCCTTTCGGCTGCAAGTGATAAAAGATGCAATATGCATTGTTTTATGCAAAAAGAGATCCGAGGGCCCACTTAGGTGACATCTTCAAGGACAGGGCTCATTGTAAGGCATGGCTTGGTGAGTAGCTGATATTATGACACTAAGAGTTTCTTTCTGCCTTTTTCTTTCCCTTCTGCTGTGTTAGCTCCATTCTCAAAAGTATTCTTCCCTTTTAAGAGTAAGATGAAATCAGCTCAAGTTGAGAAACAATGGAAAAAAGAAGTGTGCTTCCCCGAAAGCTCGAACAGAATCCTGGAATTGAGTCTCACATGTGCTCATAATCTCAACCAAATTCTGGCCAAGTTTCACCCTCTGGAAGACCAAAGGTGAAATTCAGTGAGGAAATAGAGCATTTGCTGGAAGGCAGCCAAGGTCCTGGACTGCAGTTACTTGATAGTTTTACCATTGTGTGGCTTTTGGTCAGTTAATTTGTCTTTCTAGACCTAAATTTTGCTCCCTGTAAAATGGGGGACTAAATCACATCTCAGAGATGTTTCAGTTCTCATACGCAATAGTTTCTGATTAGTGGAAGTTCTGTCATTTGGGAGTTAAAGAGATCTGATAGTATCAGCCACAAAATAATCTAAGACAGGTTTGAGGCAGAAGCTGCATGCTTTACACATGAGACCATGGGACCTAGAGGAGAGAAGGGGAAGGGGCAGCTTGGCCATACCCAGAGGGGCCTAACCTCACGGAGAGCTATCTAACCGAGTGAAAGTAGAGATGGTGAAGGGAAGCTGGATGAGTGCATCCTGGACAGCTTCAAAATAGTAAATAGTCACTAAAGAAATCAGAGGCCAGTATGTACTAGTGACCAGGATGAAGACTGATATCACGCTGTTACACATTGTCGTAAAGGAATTCAGTTTCCAAAACACTGAGACCTAATATTCAACGTGAAGTTTCCTTTATTATTATTATTATTATTTGATTATTCATCAGCAGTTAACTCCTACTCTCCCTCTTCTGGAGAAAAAAAATACTTCTTTTCAATTTTCAACTGGATAGTGTTCTGCATTTTGTTACTATTGGTGCTGCCTCTACTGTGTAATTTAGTCCTTTGCAACATGAAGTCTTTCTTGTCCCCTGTGTGTGGGTGTGTCTGTACACCTGCAGGGACAGTCATTCTTGACCCCACAGCAGCAGCGCCACCGCAGGTGATGCTTTCAACTTTTAAATATTCTCTTCTCTTAACTACCTTGGTCTCCTTGTTGTCCTTACCTCTCTGGATGCTCCCTTCAGTCCCTTTTCTATACTCCTCTTCATCTGCTTACATGTGGCTGTTCTTCAGGCTGCTGCCTGGGACCCACTTCTCATCTCAGTTCTCATGCAGTCCCTATATAACTACGCCCACTTCCTGTGTTTTTAATTATCACTCATTTCCTGGGTGCTCCTAAAGCTAGGTTTCTGATCCTACTTAAATCTTTCCCCCAACTTCTAGATGCATTTATTTACCAGACATCTCTACCTGAATCTTTTGTCACTAGTTCAAACTCCAATATACAAAACTAAATAAATGAATTCTCCACATCTCTTTGTAACCACACTGACCTGATTATCTTCATCCAGGCTTTCCTGTCTAAGTAAATCCCATCACCATCCAATTGCCTGGGTCAAAAACCTGGAAGTCATTCCTTTTTTTTATTCTTTTTTTTTTTTTAATTGAAGAGTAGTCGATTTATAATGTTAGTTTCAGGTGTGCAGCAAAGCAATTCAGTTAAACATATACATACATACATACATATATATTTTTTCAGTTTCTTTTCCATTACAGCTCATTATAAGAAACTGAATATAGTTCCCTGTGCTATGCAGTAGGTCCTTGTTGTTTATCTGTTTTATGTATAGTAGTGTGTATCTATTAATTGCAAACCATTAGGAGTTTGGAAGTCATTCTTACTGCTTCTTCCATTATTACATCCAATCATTCACCAGGTTTTGTGAATTTTACCTCTTATATCCCTCAGAGTTAGGCATGTCTGCATTCCTACTCCCAGTACACTAATCCAAAGCCAGCAGCATCTTTCCCCTGTATCTCTTCAGGAACCTACCCACTGTTATCATTCCTCCGTGATACCGTTCCTTCCTACCCCCAATTCCCTCAACTGTTCTCTTTCCTGCTTCCAGAAAGAGCTTTCACAGATGCTGGAAGGAACGTTGACTCTATCCTGCCCCTGCTTAAAAATGATCAGTCACTGCCCATTGTTGTTAATGTGAAAAAAATGTTCTTAAAATAATCTCGCATGGTTTATCCCCCATCTACCTCCCTGGTGTCACTCACAACACTTTCCTTCTTTCTCTCCCAGCTTTGGTTATCCCAGATACAGGAACAATTTTATAAAAATTGGAAATGCCAAAACAAGCCGGAACCCAGTTTAAACACACCAAAGGGACTGAGGAAATAGTTTTCGTTTTTGATCAAAGCTAATAGCACATTTAAAAACCATATTTTAATCAAATTTTATTAAAATATAGCATTTTAAGGGCTATTTTCCTGAAGCCATGATACCATGGCAGGTTACCCTTCTGGAATTGACAATGTTTCCCAAAATTTAAGGTATGAAGGAGTCAACCAGGAAGTTCCTAAAAATAAAAAATAAAAATTTTAAAAACCCTAATATCCAGCCCTATAGATTCTTAATAGATCTTAGATAGGGCCTAGAATTCTGCATTTTAGTAAGCCCCTAAAGGACCTCTGATGCAGGACGTGCAGAGATCACAGTTTGAGACGATTTTATGAGAAACAGCGTTGTCCTGCTGCAGCCAGGAGGGTGTCCACTTTCTGCCAGCTCAGGGTAGGGGGGTGAGGGGGGGAGTCATTGCATTAAAAAAAATGTGCTTTAAGCTTCTTTCTGTCCAACTCTTTCATGTGTGTTTTAACCAATTTTCCTGGATAAGGAGTAAATTCCTTACGAGCCTAGCTCTCTTCTTGTCTCTTGTCCCATGGTGGTGTCCGGTCCATATTTGCTGCCCCCGTACCATGGCCTGTTCTGGTGGGTTCATATTCTTCACTTGTGTTCTTTCTTCAAGATGAGGGTGGTTTATAAAGTGCATTTATACATGTATATATCATTTGTAATATCTTAAATTTTCTGATCACGTTTGTCAGACTTGGTCCCAGTTCCCACAGAGCTCCTAGTCCAGAGGAAAGAAGAGCATTGCACATCCTGTAATCACAGCTGTGGAAGTGCTATGAGGGAAAAGATATGGTGCGCCGTAACAGCAAATGCCATGGGGCTCATGTGCACGCAAACACCCGCGTGCTATTAGAACTGTCTTCCTCTTCAGTTTCTCTAGCCTGGTAGGGAGAAGGGAATCTCTTTGACCTAAACACTGGATGAAGTTAGATTAGCAGTTGACCAAGGAATATCATTAGCTATGTGGAGTTGCCCTGGGTCCTGGAATATCCTTCAGTGTTGATGGAGATGTTGAAGATGGTGCAATTTTTCTCAAATTTGATTTAAAAGAAATAATACCCAATTTAAAAAAAAAAAAAACTTGACTATTACAAGATTCTGTAAGACAAAGGAAACAACTTAAACCGATGCTAGGTATGTGTGTCATTTCCTCAGCCTGGAAAGGAACGTCGTTACCTGCTGTGGAATCTACATCTTTACACCGTAGAGTCAGGGAAATGCCTCAACAGCGTAGATGGACTGGGTGTGTTACACATTTGGGGGGTGCTGTAGATGGATGTGATGTTTTTATTCCTTTTGGGTGTCTTAATTTTCAGGTTTCATGATTCACAATGAACTTTCCTGGAGTTGACCCTCCTCCCCAAACTCCTCCTGGGGGAAAAAAAAAAGGTCTGTTTTGGGGGTGGGTGACTTAATAATATTTGAACCTTTGTAATTATATAATGACAGTGACAGTGATGCTGATAGGGAAAATGCCATTTGTGCTTCCCAAGTACTTCTTTTCATGAACATTTTTACTTTGCTGGAGCCTCTGCGCATCCCGTACAGGTGTGCCCCCCGCTGAGCAGGAGGGTTCCAGCTGGGGCTGCAGAGACAGGACACACCAGCCCCTGTGCTTGTGGCCTGGCCCAGAGCAACGGCTCTTTCTTGTCAGCTGGCTGGCTGCCAGGCTCAACCAGAGGGCGTGCTGATTCCCAAACAGAATGCTTGGCTGGGGCCGGAATCAAAGCTGTCAGTAGTAAAGAGCTCTCTCATCTTTCTTTCCTCTCTTCTTGTACATTCAGTGGGGATTCAGCAGCGAAAACATGACCAGCAAAAGGCAGAAGCCCTGTACCAGTCTTTACAACCTCAGAAAGATGGTTTTCAGGTCTTAATTGTCTGAACATGGTGCGCGTTCTTGGTTTAAATATTGGCTTTAGGGCTGCAAATTAGTTACAATAACTTTCTTACCTATCTGTTGAATCTGCTGTTTTCTCCCTCTGCAGGATCACAAAGTTCTTATCTGAAAGACTTGTTTGGGGCACAAGAGGAATCTCTGAGTTTTTTGCAAAATGTATTAGTAATTTCTAGAAGTTATGAGTCACTTTTAACAGCGAGGTAGCTCCATCAGTTGTAAAATGCAAAAGCATTTTTAAAAATTGAGCCAGAAGTATTTTGTTGATCAGGACTCTGTTGTTTGAAAGTGATAGCAAACCAACTCATGTGGCCTAACCCAAAGATACATTTATTGGCAAAGTCCAGGAGTTGAAGTTTCAGTCAGGTATGGCTGGATCCAGGAGTCCAAATCACATGATCAGGGCTTAGTCTTTCTCCTTCCATAACTCCACTTGTCTTTATTCACTATTTTGTTCGTTACCAGACATGTGGTGAACTCTGGCGGCTCACATCCTTACAGCTGACGAATGGCAGCTATAGTCTTTCTGGACCCTAGGGTTCACTCTGATTGGACTATCTTAGGTGGCATCACCAATTTCTGAACCAATCATTGTGGTCAAGCAAATGGATTATGCTCATTATCCAGGCCTGGGTCACGTGACTATACTTGAAAATAAATGTAGGAATGAGGGTAGCTGATTGGTGCCATCCAAATCACATAGCCATAAAGTTCAGGGGGGATTATTTCCCAAAGGAAAACCAGGCTGTCATTTTCAAAAGATAGAAAAATGGGCCTGGGGCAAACAAAAACAGTCCATGTGCATGGCTTGTATCATAGAACATCCGAGGACCCTTCCTTATAGAGCACCTGTCCCCTCTTATCCTTGCCAACTATGCTTGAGCCCCTGTGCCTTCTCGTAGGGCCTTTAATGCACTGAGCTTCATCCCACCTAAGGTTCTCCTCGCTTGCGCTGCATCAGGCAACCCCATGTTTCCAAACAATCCTCTCATGTTCATGTCTCCAGACTCAGACTCTGCACTTTCTTCTTTTTTGTCTACCTTAGTTATAATTCTCTTCATCTTTCAAGGCTCAGTTGTCAACTTTGCTTCTCCCTACCCTAAACATGCAACCCTCATTGCTCCTTCCTCCACTTTCTCAGAGGTCAACTGGAGTAATGGTCACGTTGTATTCTAGTTAGCTATGTAAGCATTGGTTTCCTCAGCTAGTCTGCATGCTCTTTGAGAGTCTGAGCTGTATCTTTTGCACCTTTATATAATGAACTAGTAAAATCATATCAAAATAGCACTTCAAGGGGTTTTCTTATGGAAGTATTGTCAATATGACCTTAATAAGCCCACTTGGAATGGGTAAATGAGCTAAGTGTTTTACATACATTATTCCACTTATGCCTCACACAGTCCTATAAGGTAGGTATAATTTATTATTACACCATTCTGCAGATGAGGAGACTAAGGCTCACAGAAGTTGACACTTGTTTGCAGTTACCCAGAGAATAAGTGGTAAAGCTGGAATTTGAGTCCAGATCTGCTTGATTCCAAAGTCTGAGGAGTTTTTCACTGTGCAAACTGTCTCTTAGTCTGCAACTCTGTTTGCAAATGGGTGCTCAGATATCAATGGATGCACCAAAGAGATGCCACTTTCTCCTTCTGCCCCACCCCATCCTGTCCCTGCTGACAGTGAACTCTGCTTTCGGGATATGGAATTCTCCACAGCAATAGACTCAGTGTTGAAGTATCTTCTGTGCCAATTTTTTTTTTTAAGCATCTGTATTTCCTACTTTGCAATTGATCCACCTGCGAGCACCCTGTCCTAATGGAATGAAGTGGTTCTTTCTTTAATAAAAGTTCAAGCTATAGTTGACAGTATTTTTCAAAATGCATGCCATTCATGGAAATCACATTTACTCTTTGTGTAAACCTAGGCAGTTTGACTTGTATCCAGTAGGTGTCACTAGACTTTCCTCTCCTGGCTACGACTGTAATTGAATATGGAGTCGTTCTGTTACTAAGCAGTTGCTGGAAGGGACTCTGGCTGTTGCATTGCTTCTGAAAAGCTAAATCGTCCTAGATGGAGCAGGATTCTTGCACTCGCCTTTCTCCCTGCCAGAGCGTGTGGTCCTATAGATCATATACCGGTACTTGGGGACACGAGAGGGATGTGCAGCCAGCCCCAAGTGGGGCAGTTTCCACAGACCACTCCTCCAGCTGCTGGCTCTTTGGCACTGAGTTGCTTAGCACTGATGATGGAGAGGTGAAGATACAAATACTTTTCAAGGCTTTAGGAGGGAAGATACCTCAGACTCAGGAAATCTGGACTGGAGTGGAAGTCCGGAGGAGAGCAAGTCATACAAGTTCTCCGAGGTGAGATTATTTTAAGCGGGGGATCCAAAGGTAAGTTGGAGTTGAATGGGAAGACTAGGAAAGGAGGAGAAGGAAGAGAATTGTGTGAGACAGAGTAAAGAGTCTATGCGAAGGTCCAAAGGCAGGATGGATGAGGTACCTTTGAAGAATTGAAAGAAAGTCTCTCAGGGGCTGGAGCTAAGTTGACAAGGAGAAAAGTGGCAGAAGATGGAGCTGAAAAGATTGATGGGCAGAGCCAGAAGACAGGGGACCTTGTATACCACTTTAAGGAATCTGAAATGTATTTAAGAGCAATGGGAGCCACTGATGGATTTTTAAAAGAAGAGTTTTATAATGTTATGAATTATTTGTTTACTTACTAATATTTATTATATGCCTATATGTGCCCATGTGCCAGGAGCTGGAAACTAATGGAGATATAAACTACCATGAAAAATAGAAAAATAATTCTGATTCAGGAAAGAAGGAGATGGGAAAGTCATTTCAGAATAAACAAATCTATGCATGCAACAAAAAGTTACTGAGCACCCCGGTACGTCTTAGGATCTGTTCTAAGCCCTGGGGATTTGATAGTGAATTAGACTCAGCCATCATCACAAGGAATAGTCATAGTGTGCATTTACGATCAGGGCAGAGGATATAGCAAGTCAGATATGAGAAAAAAATTTACAGTTAGTGAATGGAAAGACGTGTTCTGGTCGACACTGAGAGTGTGCCAGAGTATAAGCAGGTATCAGCAAGGATCCCGGCACGTCTTTAGTGTTCATGGTTTTACATTCATGATCCTATTTTGTGAAAAATGACTGTGTCCCACTAAAAGAAACCAGAACTCCAAGGAGGAATGGCTGATACCAGGTCTAAGGCAAGAAATGTACAAGATGAACCTGGGCCATTTTTTCATACGTGGTAGCAAAGAAGCAAAGACTAATGGAGTCATGTCAGAAGGACACAGGAACCAGCTTCTTGTTGACCAAAAATGAGATGTTTTGAACATCAAATAAACCCCTATTTTTAAAAACCTCAGTATATTTATAAAAATCTGTCGGTTTGTAACAACAGTTTAAAAATGTGTAGACCTTCTCCCCTCAAAATCCAAAAACCTCACTGATCAACTTTGAAGTAATTCTTCATTCTGAAAATTGGTAAGGGGAAATCATTTAATATTTATTCTGCCTTTCCTGGGTAAGCAGTATTTCAATGTTACCAAGTAAGCCCTAGCTGAATAAGAAAAGTACTTCATAGAAGAATTCCAGCTAATAAATGCGGAAGGATTGACAAAATGACAGAATTATGCAAGCAACATTTTAAAATTACTAATAAAATGATTGATTTAGGTAAAAATGATTGGTCAGTAAAAACATTTTTTTTTAAATGTAGAGGGAATTTTGTGATATGGAGGGACGTCTCTTACCACCTGAACCCAGTGATCAGTGTAAGCATTACTCCTAGTGGCAAAACAAGGCATTTTTAGCACCCGAGGCAAGATGAAATACCCAGAACCGCCCGTGAGGTATTAGTGGAAATAAAAGGTCAAATGTGAATATAATTGAACCCATGGAGCTAAATTTTTGTTTACAAGAAATACGGGGTATAGAGAAACAAATTAAATGCCACCATCGAGCAACAAGCAGAACGACTGAGAATGTGAAATTGCCTAAACTGTTTTCTTCAGTAAAGACAATAGAGTTTAAAAAATACAGTGATGGAGGAGGCACTGCTCTGGATTAAGAGATTCTAAGAGGCATAACCACATGCAGCATGTGGATCTTATCTAGATATTGTTTTGAATAATTCAACTTTTAAAAAGACATTTTGATATAATCATGAAATATGAATATAGTGGATTGTAAAAGAAATAGAAGAATTATTGTTAATTTTGTTAGGGTTGATAATGGCATTACAGTTTATTAGAAAATGTCTATTTTGGGGGGAAATGCATACTAAAGTATAAAAGGGTTCTGAAAGTTGCTTTACTTAGCCAAAAAAGGAGGGAGTGGTATATAGTGCTAGGGTAGCAAAATCTAAGAATTGTGGAATCTGAGTATAGCTTATAGGTGTTTGATACACTATCATATCTTCTTTTGTATATGTTGGAAATTATTCATGAAAAAAACATGACCTTGTGAGAGAGGTAAGACAGAAATCCTCAACACACAGATGATAGAGCTGGAGTTTAAGTTTTGGTTTGAGGTCATGTAGCTGATAGGAAACAACTATAATTAGAACCCTAATTCCAAATCTAATATTCTTTCCATAATATCCCCCACTGTGTTTCTCTAGAATCTGTTGAAAGGCCACTGACTTTGGCTAAGGAGTGTACTCTAGGGTTGGGATCAGATAGCCATCATTTTGTTCCTAATCTCCTTGCCTGTTTCCTGAGAACTGGAAAAGAAAGCTGTGGTTTGACAGCTGGCTCCCTGAGGGAGATGGATTCTAACCACTGAGTAAATGATCAGACATTAGTAGGGGGTTCATTCACTGGCTAAAAGAAAAGAAGGCCCTGATTTCTGGCCTTTCTCAAGCCAGAGACAAATCTCAGGGATGCTCATCAGAGGCAAACATGTTTCTGCCTGCTCTCAGTTCTGCTCCAAACATCAGCTACACTATCTCACGTCTGAGAGTATGAAATTCTTTAATGTGGGTTAAAAGAAACTCACCTAGTCACGTATAAGCAGATCTATGGGAAACATTCGCATTTAGCTGGTGTCTATAATTCTCTTTCACTATATAATTCAGAGAGGTTTCCCCTGGATCAGGAAAGAGGTGGGAGTGCTAACACCACTGAAACGTAACTAGCTCTGTTTTCGGTAAAAGGACACTAACTAGCATTACTGCCTACAGCATGGCAGGCACCATGTGAGTGGCTTTCCAAAAGTTAACTCACTCAATTCAACATAAGTTTTAACTAAAAGCAAAACCATCTGGAGAAATGATTTTTTAAAAAGCCAAGGCCTAAAAGAACATTGAAAGTCTACTGTTTACCTTTCCTTCTCCAGAAACTCTGGGACAATGGCTGCTGAAACACCATGTATTTGTGATTCTGTAACAATACATTAAATTCCTGGGCTGGCACCCATAGAGTTGGAACATTATAGAGTAGACATAAGGAGGAAGTTTCTGTTTGCTTTGGATAAAGGTGCCCATGCATAGCTTGTGAGGACATTAGTTAGGATGTGGTTTTATAGTTAGTGGTTGTTACCTAGAAGAAAATACATTCACAGGATGAGTTAGCTGAAGATGTTGAAAAATTATCACAGTACTGTAAGCTCCATGAGAAACCACGTCTGTTTTGTTTATCATTGTCTCAGAAGCACGTAACACGATTTCTGGCCCAGGGTAGATGCTCAATAAGTATTTACTGGATGAATGAATGAATGAATGAGTGGAAAATTTTCTCTCCTTCAAACGTGGCCAAAACACTTGTTTATTCCTTGCCAGGTAGACCACAGTCAGGCAAGCAGTGATACGGAATTTTGTTGTTTACAAATGATAAGTCATAGAAAGACATGGATTCTTCTGTGTTATATATACACTGGTCTTTCCCAAATCTTGGCAAGTGTGGCTAAAATCTGCGCATTTTTCCTCTCTTGCATCATTTGAATTCAATCAGTGCTGTGGGTTTGCCCGTCTTTCCAAACCATCCCATTCCTAATCCAGATGTTCACCTGCTAAGCCTGGGCTTTGGGATCTCCTCCTCTAGAGGGGATCTCAAAAGCCCAAGCCTGCCCTTGACCTCTGTATTTCTAGAGTGTTCTACAGACTGCTCTGCATATTTTTAATCATTTCCTACCATAATCCGAATTTCCCCAAATTCCTCATTGTCTAGAATTACTCAGAAATGCCCAGTCTGGCGGATTCTGTCATTGGAACCTTCTCCCTCAATCCATCAGTCTTCCCAATCTATCTCAACAGGAATCTCTGCTCCAACCAAAGGGGTGCTTGGTACTTAGCCCTGGTCCTGGGAGGCCATGACCATTGGCAAATCCATGCAGAAGGAATGAGGCAGCTGCAGTCAGTTCCTTCATTTTCCCAAATCCTTCAGAATTCTTTTCATCCATGTGTGATGAATCACACTTATACACACATTACAGATATAGTCTTGATGACTCAAATTCTTTGCTAACATTTCTGTGCTAATTTTGACTCTGTCAAAGGGTATGTACACATAAGAAGGATCTGACTTCCTTAACCACTTCATTTCCCAAGCTGTCCATCTGTATTAGTCAGCTCAGCTGCCATAACAAAATACCATCATAGTTGAGGGGGCTTAAGCAACAGAAACTTATTTTCTTAAAGTTCTGAAAACTGGAAGCCTGAGATCAGTGTACCAACATTGTTGAGTCCCAGTGAGAACTCTCTTCCTGCCTTGCAGATAGACACCTTCTCACTGTCCTCACATAGCAGAGGGAGAAAGCTCTGGTGTCTCTTCTTCTTATAAAGGCACTGGCACTATTGGATCAAGGCACCACCCTTATGACCT
This sequence comes from Camelus dromedarius, assembly GCF_036321535.1. NCBI lineage: Eukaryota > Metazoa > Chordata > Mammalia > Artiodactyla > Camelidae > Camelus > Camelus dromedarius. Next base: position 66,719,746 of record NC_087443.1, on the reverse strand, counting down.
CATTTAACCTTAATTGCTTCCTGAAAACCATATCTTCACATACAGTCACATTTGAGTTGAGAGCATTAACCAAAGAGTTTAGGGGGACAGTACCTCCCCATCACTTCTGCAATCCACCATTCTAGTTGCTTGTATGTCATTTTTGAGCCAAAGCTTAAGCTAAAAAATGCCTTGTGGATATTATAATTGGTCTAAAATCAGAATGCTCAATTAGAAATTTCTGAATGACTTTAATTTTTTAGACAGTCTTTTACTTTTGTGTCATAAGAACTCAGAGAGACCTGACACTTCTGCAATTCACAGAAATGTTGTTCTACCAGAGAAGCAGTTGAGTCCAGTGATTTGGGGAACCAACTATGGTATTAGACTGGGGTTCAAATCATGGTCTTGATACTTATTTATGACTTTGGGCGTATTATTCAGTATCTTTGAAATTTGATTTTCTTATCTGAAAATAGGAATAGTAATGCCTAACTCACTGGACTGTTATAAGGATTGAAAAGAGACATGGTATGAAGTGCTTGGTATGATGCTCAGTACATAGAAAATTATATAAATTGGTGAATGCAAAAAAAGTCAACATTTATTGACAATCTACTATGTAATTGACACTGCTAAACTTCTTACTCTCATTACCCAATTTAATTTAATTCTTATATCATATCCCTATGAAATAAAGACACTTATTAATTCCATTGTATCCATTATACAGGATAGAATTGAGCCTAATTTTTTCTTACCACTCTATTGTGCTACCTCCCAGCTGCATTGCAGTACAGTTTAAAGGACTGTGTGATGCTTGGATTCCATTTGAGGAACTGTGTGGCTTTATTTTTGATCAAATATTCTTTCTGCCTTCCCCCTCCACCTCTAGGTTTCCTGTTTGTATAAATTGGTATACTTGAGGGCATCCCAGAGATCTCTGAGGCTCTGTTAATTTTTTTTAATCATTCCCTTTTTATTTTTTGGACTGGATAATCTCAACGGACCTATCTTAAGTTTGCCAATTTTTAATTATGCCTACTCAAATTTGCTGTTGAATCTCTCTAGCACTTTTTTTTAAAAATTTCAGTTGTTACAACTTTCAACTTCAAAATTCCTATTTGATCTTCATCTTATAATTTCTATCATTTTTACTTATGATAGGCAGAATAATGGCCCCTCCCCACAAAGATGTCCATGTCCTAATCTATGTAATTTGTGAATATGTTACTTTATATAGCAAAAGAGGCTTTGCAGGAGTGATTAAGTGAAGGGTCTTGAGATAGAGAGAATATCCTGGATTTTCCAAGTGGGTCCAATGTTGTCACAAAAGTCCTTATCAGGAGGTAAAAGGGTCAAAATCAGAGATGGAGCTGTGACAATGGAAAGAAAAGTCAGGTGATAGATATGGGGCCATAAGCCAAAGAATGAGGGCAACCTTTAGAAGCTGGAGAAGACAAGGATTCTCCCCTACTGACTTCAGAAGGAACAATGCCTTGTTGACCAATTTTAGATTTCCGGAGCTGTAAGATACTAAGTTTGTATTGTTTTTAAGCCACTAAGTTTGTGGTAGCTTGCTATAGAAGCAGTAGGAAAAAATGCATTATTGATATTCTCTATTTGATTAGAAATCCTTCTTATACTTTCCTTTGATTTTTAGATATGTCTTCCTTTTGTTCTATGAACATATTTATAATAGGTGATTTAAAGTCTTTGTTTAGTAAGTCCTAGATCTGGTCTTTCTTAAGGATCATTTCTGTTGACTGCTTTTGTTCCTGTGTTGGGTCATACTTCTCTGTTTGCACATCTCATAATTTTTTTTGTTGAAAGCTGGGCATTTTAAATAATACAATGTGCAACCCTAGAAATTATGCTTCCGACATCCCATTGTTGTTGTTCTTGCCAATGTTTGTTTGTTTGCTTGTTTAGTGACAACCTTAGACTAATTCTGTAAAGTCTGTTTTCTTTGTCATGTGTAGCCACTGATATCCCTGCTTGGTTAGCTTAGTGGCCAGCTAATGGTTGGACAGAGACTTCCTTAAATGCCTTTAACCAGTAAGTCTCCCATCTCTCATCCTCTTTTGAGAAGCTGTGTGTGTGTGTGTGTGTGTTTGTGTGTGTGTATGTTGAGATGTGTCTTCACCACTCTGGCAGTTTACAGCTCTGTCTTAGCCTTCACTTCTTGCGTATACAGGAACTCAAAGTCAGTGAGAAGTGAGAGATTATATCTTTCTCAGGTCTTTACTGGGCATGCACACAGTCCTGCCCACGGGCATGGCTTTCAAAATCCCTAGAAATATGTCAGAACTTTTCAAATCCCCCCAGGGACATCTCATTCCCCAGATTTTCCTTCTAAGTTTCTTGGCCCACCTCTTGTTTACCCCAGCATTGATACTGCTGCCTTAGGTAGCTACAGTGTTAAACAATTGGCACTGATCATTTTTGATAGACATCCTGAGGCCAAAAGTCTTTCCTCATTAAGTGACCTCTGAGTCAAGTCAAATAAAAATTAGCCCAGAGCATGTGACCTCTGAGGAGCTGCCAGGCAGGCCAAATGGTGACAGTGCTGTAAGAAATAGGACTTTCTGAGGGATCCCAAACCTGATATGCCCCCTGTTGTGGTTACAGGGCTGGTGGTTTTCAAGGCTAACATGGAACTGGGGAACAAGACATGGAAATAGGATCAGGTGAAATATCACAAAGCTCACTCTTCTTAATGAGATCCAATCAATTTTCTTGAATATACATTCTTTACAGTTTTGCAAGTCCTTTACTAATTTTCAGAGTTTTAATTTTTTTTTTATTTTGCCCATTTTTGCCAGTGTTCTTACTGCTTTATGGAAGAGCAGATTTTTGGAGTTCTTTACTCTGCCATTCTAGAAGTACTTCTCATGGCCTTATTTTTGTAACAGCCTTTTCTCTCCCTACTCTTGATGAGAGTTGAATCCAGGCCCTTTAATTTCATTGAAAAAATACCTTCATAGATATATAAAACTGCATGTATTTAGGGATAATCTATTCCCCATCCAAGCCAATTATTTAATTCTCTACAAAACAATACTGAATATGATCACTGAAGTGAAGTGATTTGAAGAAATCACAGATGATGCTCCAACTTCAAAGCAGTCCAACACTAGGACCTGAAATTCTGTTCCCATTTAATTTACTTTGATTAAGCATTGTTGAACTTGCCCTCAATGTAATATAGGAATAAAAATCTCCCTGAAAGAGAGACCACATTTAAAACTTAACGGAAATTTGGGAATGGTCTCTGAGTTTTAAGAAGATCCAAACTGGGACTCTAGATGAACAGAGTGGTTGGAAGAACTTCAGGGAGGCTAAAGGAACAGAGATCAATGTACTTCACAAATTGGCTTGGGTACACACTTGTAGTTTAATGTGGGGCCATGGATCTACTAGGAAATGTGGCTGTTAGTTTCCCCTGTTTTCTCTCCTCTGTTTCCATTTCAGTTCAAGGCTTTATTATTTCCCTTTGGGCAACTCAACTTAAATTTTAATAAAAAGAAAAGTGGTCTGGAGCACTACTTTTAGAAAACTCAAGGTCTAAGGGTGCATTGAAAATTCACCATTTTTCCTTATCCAGAAAGCTGCCTTTTCTCAGAAATCCAGAGAGAATGTTTGTAGAAATGCCAGGTACTTCATATTCTTTAACTGTTGGCAAAACCTCAGGCAAACCTTTAGAGTTTCCTGTCATCTTTCATTTTCTTCTTGGCCCTCCCAACCCCTTATCCACCCTCTCTGCCTCCACTGAACAACTCAGTCAATACGGTGCTGTCATGGTAGCCTTCGGAAAGAGTATTGTCAACCATGCAGTCCTCTGCTCCAAAATCTTAAATGACTCTTCATTTATGACACCTTGGGGTACATACTCCTCCCATTCATATCTTTAATGATCTGGCTTCACTGTATCCTTCTAGCTATATTTTTTTCTTCTTACCTTATAAACACTGATTTCTAGCCACACTTGTCTACTTCTGGAATGCCATTCTTCTTCCTCTCTGCCTGTTTAATTGCTACATATCCTTCAAGGCTCTCCTCTTTTAGGAAGCTTCCCCCAGACCACCCAAGCCCAGAAGGGTCTCAATGACCTCCAAATTGTCTTGTACTTGTTAACAAATATCTCTTTCTTTGTGATCACATGTATCCATTATAATGGACAATTAATTCAGGTATTGATTTATATGTCATTTAACTGATAAAGTTCTAAATCCTTTATATCCAAGTTAATTGAGTCTGAGATACTGTCTTACACGTACCACATCCATCACAGAATCATGTGCATGAAGAGGGCTTAATAAGTATTTGACAGATTAACAGATAAAATGACTTCTGGGTCGTTGATAATAATTCATTAACAGTGGGAAGGCTATTGTGAAAATTGCCATCAGTACACCATTCAACTCCAGGTCTAGACCAAGTCAAGCAGGGTAGAAGCTTCCCAGACTGTCACAACTTATGAACGTATAGGATCTGCGGACCAGATAGACATGATGGACTCCAGTCTCTCTCCTGTTACTTTCCCCCTCACTCCCTCTGTTTCAGGCACACTCACCTCCTTAAATAATCGTCAGACATTCTTAACTATTCATGTAAAACTGCTTCTGGGATGTTGCTGTTCCTTCTGCCTGGAATGCTTTTCCCCAGATATCCATATAACTTTCCTTCCTTGAAGTCTTTTATCAAACTTCACCTCCTCCATGGGGCCCTCCCTGACTATCCTCTTTAAAATGTTAAACCTTTGTCTTCCCCTCACCAGCATTCTCAAACCCCTACCTTGCTTTTTTTTTTCCTATTACTTTTATTGCCTTCTAACATGTAATTTACATATTTAATATGTTTGTTTTCTTTCTTGCCCCACCAGCATGTAAACACCAGCAGCACAAGCATTTGTAGCTGTTTTACTCACTGGCATGTTCTCCATGAGTAAAACAGGGCTTGACATATAGTAGGTGCTCAGTAAAGTTTTGTTGGATGAAGAGACATTTGAGTGAGGGCTCTGTGATAGCTAACTTGTTAATGTGCCAACTCGCCTGACCTGCAGTGTACTCGGGCATTTGGTGAAACGTTATTGTGGTTGTGTCTATGAGGGTGTTTCTGGATGAGATTAACACTTAAATCAGTAGAAAGAGTAAAACAGGTGGCCCTACCTTCAGTCAGCTGAAGGCCTCAATAGAACAAAAACGCTGGTCCTCCCATGAGTAAGTCAGAATTCCTCCTACGTGACTGACTTCAAGCTAAGACATCATTTTTTTCCCCCTTCCTTTGGACTCCAAACTGAAACATCAGCTCTTCCTGAGTATTGAGTGGCCTTGGACCTGGAACTACACCATTGGCTCTCCTGGGTCTCCAGCTTGCCAAGTGCAGGTCTTAGGACTTATCAGCCTCCTTAACTGTATGAGTCAGTTTCTTATAATAAATCTCACTCTCTCTCTTTCTCTTGATGAATGGTTAGATAGATAGATTGATAGATAGGTAGATATCTTCTGCTATTGATTCTATTTCTCTGGAGAACCCTAGTTAGTACAGCCTCTCTTTCTTTTCTCTGCAGATTTGATGTTCCTCAGTTTTCCTACTTTGCTCTTATCCCCCCCATATCAGTTTTTGTTCCAGATGAAACAGCAACATCAAACTGACTAACTGGAGCATGAGTCTCCTTCCCTTCCCTGCTTCCATGAACACTTTCAACCCCACTCAGTACAGAATGTCTAATAGGTACGAAGAGCTATTAGCGTTGTATTTCCAGTTTCACCACAGCCCGATAAGAAAAGCACTGTCACCTCTGATGGGCAGAGAAGCAGACAGAGCTCGGAGGATTTAGGTGATGAGCCCAATGTCATCATCAAGGAGTCTGCCATTTGCTGTTTTAATGTTTGCATCCCTCACAATTCCTCTGTTAAAGTCCTAACCTCCAATGTGATGGTATTAAAACAGGGGGTCTCGGGGGGTCGATTAGGTGGTAGGGTGGAAACAATCATGAATGTAAAGAGTGCCCTTGGGGACCCTGGAGTGCTCCCTCACTCCTTCCTCCATGTGAGGACACAGCAAGAAAATGGCCTTCTAGGAACCAGGAAGCTGGATCTCATCAGATGTCAAATCTGCCAGTCCTTTTATCCTGGATATCCCAGTGTTCATAACTGTGAAAAATACATTTCTGTTGTTTTTAAGCCACCTAGCCTATGTTATCTTCTTATAGAAGCCCACACAGCCAAAGGCATTACTTAATTTCCTCTTGTCTCAAATTCCTCATCTGTAAAATGGGGACAGTGAAATTAAAACACCACCTTTCAGGATGTTGTGAAGATTAAATGAGTTATCGTCTTATTGAATGATGCATCATTATATGTAGAGTGGTAAGAATAGTACCTGGAACATAAATAGCCCCTCATTTTAGCTTTTACTGTTTCTGTCTCAGAGCCTCAGTTTCCTGGACCCTGTAGCTGGAAGGCTGGACTGGATGAGATCTGGATGAGCTCTGGATGTCCCTCGCACCAAAGACTCCATTTTTCCTTTGGAATTGGGTGGTGTGTGGAGCATGGGTGGGCTTCAGCTGTCCCATGGCCTTGTCCCCCCAGAAAGCTGTCCACCTCCACCAAGGCAGGCAGAGAGCCCTCTGCTCTCTTACTTCTCTTTCTCAGATGCTGACTCATTGCATCAATTGAACAGGCTGCCGCAGCTCAGTCTTTCCCTAGGACTGGATGTCCTAGTGGAAGGCATCCAGGTACCTTTGTTCTCTTGGGCTACCGGCCTCCCTGCCTCCTTTCTCTCTTTTCACCGGGAGAGATTTTAATATAAAGTATAATGCGTGTTGTTTATGCTTTCATAGATGTGTACATTTTTTCCAAGATGACGCTCCCTTTGGTTAACTGTCAAAAAGACCATGGTTTTATAGGAGATTATTTTTGACTGTGCCTACTTAAAGGGACAGAAAAGCAACTCTCTATAATTACCTTCAAATTCAGAAGAGAATTCTACTTTATGAGAAGCTGAAAGAAATGAGCGCCTTTATTTCTCTCCACCTGTTTTGAATGGTCTCTTTAAAAATTGTTTTGGTTCATGTTCAGAACCAGTAGAGAGACATGAAAAAAAAAGGAACAAAATGGTTCCTCGTGGGCTTCCTATTTCTCTCTCACTGTTATTTTTTTTTTAGAGCATGCGATACAGTTCTGCCCCTGGTATGTACTCCCTTTGTTCAACATTATTGCCTTTGCCACCTGCCTTGAAATGGCCCTTCAAGGGTTTTGATAAATCAGTTGCAAAGGTGTCTGATTTCACTGTAACATCTATAAGTGCCTTTTCTCAAAGGCTCTTTTTCTGCAACCTAGAGAAATTCACCTCAGTGAGCCTTAGGAGAACCCTAAAATCTGCTATAATATATCGGAAAGGGTGAGGGAATTCTTTTTCTCTCTCTTCTATACTTTGGAAAGACACTGAGGGCATTTCAGAGGGAGGAAAGCAAGTAATGAAAGGAAAATGATCATTTTGAGAGACTCTTCATCCTTTTTCTTTTTTCTTTCTTTCTTTTGTTTTCTTTTTGATTCTGTGATGCTAAGAAATTTGGGGACCTAGCCCAGCATTCTTCGTCAGTCATTCACCCCTTCTGAGGTGCTTCACCTTTTCACATCAGCCAGGGAGTAAGAAGATGCTTCAGACATTGATGCCCCAGTCCCATCAGCTGACGCTGGCATTCCTCCCCATGTGAGCTCACTTCCAGGAGCACAGGACAGAGCTGCAGAATAGATGGCCCCCGGCAAGATGGGAAGAAATGAGGGGCTTTATTATTCTCCAGGATTCTCAGGGCATAAAGATATATATATGCCCACCACACATCGTGCTGTAGGTTCAGCACAACCTACAGGTCACTGCTGTACAACAGAGACCTACAGAAATTTAACCAAGTGATTGGATTATACCAAATTATCTAGGTGTTCAGAAATCAACCAATCCTGGCTGATCTGTGATTTTTCAATCGATGAGTCCATGAGGGTAAGACTGTCCAAATAGGTGGGGATGGAATTTTTCCCTCAAGGAACGAGAGATCAATTACATGAAAAAGATAGTAATTAGGGACCAGTTAGGCAATCCATGCGACTGGAAGATGGCATGACTTTCTTCTTTCTCAGGCCAGGCTTCTGACGTGGGATAAATCTCGGCCACGTAGGCACGGGGGCTGAGAGCAGGTGCACCACCCAACTTGCGCTCTGAGGGACCAACAGCAGTAGGACCTCTAGACTCTCATCTCAGCCCAAGAAACAAGGAAGCTTCTCTAGCACATGTATTTTCTCTGTGAGGCACATCACAGCCTTCTTGCACTTAGTAGAACTAGATGGCACCTCAGCGCTTAGCTTGGGGGCCATTTTAAGTAGTAAAATCACCAAGAAAAAAACCCCACAAAAATGTGAAATACATGTCGCTACCAGATCACACACACACACACACACACACACACACACACACACACACACAAAAGCGCTTGTTTACAGTATAAGGGCTCAAATATGAAACAGCATCATCATGTTTGACCTCAGCCAGGAACGGGTGCGTCACGTGACTCAGGCGTTTTGCCACTCTGCGCATGTGCATGAGTTACCGCGAAAGCACCCCGAGAACTGATCCGGGGGTTGCAAATAAGTGTTAGTGAGTATACAGACTTTCGAATATGCAGTCTGTGAATAAACCTCATCCTGGATTTTAAAGCCTCCAATAAGGCCATTTCCTCTCCAGTATTATATCCCATCATGTGCTTAGACGTCACTCCTGCTAAAGTACTTAATCTTTTTGATTTTACTTCCTGTTTTCTCACCTCCACATCTCTCCCTGTTATTTATATCTTTTAAGGATTTTTTTCACTGCAAGCAATATCAAATGGCTTGAACTGACTTAAGAAAAATAAAGGGGGAGTATAGGGTATTAGGTAGAAGGGAAATTCACAGACCCAAAAAAGGAACTTGACGATCAACAATTGGGAAGGCTGTGTACCAGGGCGGCTCAAAGATCCAAGCAAAAGAAGCTCGTGGAAGTTCTCAGAGGCTTTCTTTAAGATGACTCCACCCCCAATTAACCCCCTATAACCTTCTCTAGCTTTTGTCTCCAAGTGTGTAATTCTTAGGAGAGACAATCTGATTGGCCTCGCTTGAATAAGGTGTCCCTTACCCACAAGGTGTGGTTAAAGTTAGGTAGAATAATTGGCCTAACCTGGTTCATTTGCCCACGACTTCAACCAGTGTGGGAGGGTCTGTTACCAGTGTAAGACTGGGATTGGTGCTGCCCAGATGAAGACAATAATTGCCTCATTTGTTTTTCTTCTCTATCTCCATAAGCTCTAACTCTATTCATCCTTCAGTTCTCGTCTAGATATCACCCCTTCTAAAGGGCCTATTCTGATTCTGCCAGCTGAACATGGTTTTCCTTTCTGCCTTCTTTGAAGCTAATAGAACTTGGTATTCATCTTCTGGCTGTCATACTCAGCCCTATTTTATAGCTATATGTGACCATATCATTCATTTACTTACTATTCAGTAAATAATTTAGGCGTTAAGTACTTACTGTGTTCAGAGATTATTCTAAGCCTACCCTGGGCTCTTAAAGGGTAGGGACTATGGACTGTTCATCTTTGAAGTACCTGTAAAGACTAATAATGGGACCAATGGAGTCCACGTGGAAATCACCCGTCTTCAAGCAGGCTGAGTTTATGCAGGAACGAGTCCTCTCATAAGGGCCATCGAGCTTGGTGTAGTTAACTTCATGGTGAACATTATAATCAATGCTCTGAATAAATTCACTGATGTTATGTTAATTTACCTAGAATAACCCTGCGGGAAGGATTAGATACAATACATTACCTAGCAGAATAAAAATTCACACACACACATGTATATATATATTATTTTTAATGACGCCAAAGGAAGAATCCTCACAGACCTTCATAGGACATAGCACCAGAAAAGATTATAGGATTCAATTCTCCACTTGTGTTAAGATCCATTTATTAATTAATCAAATAGCTAATCCATTTGTCAGGAATTAGCACAGCAGTAATGAAGTGAAGGTATAAAATGGTTACACACACACACACACACACACACACACACACCAGGTTATAATCTGAAAAAAAGAAACAATGAACTTTAATTTTAGTGTAAGTAATTCTAATGAAAAGAAGAAATAGGTATAACCTAGCCCTTGAGTTAAAGAAGCCACAAAGACAGACAAATTGGAACACGATGAGTAGGAAAGTAGAAAAAGGCAAAACTATAGATATACTATGTAGGTTTGACGTAAGTAACTGTGGTAGGAGTTTGTAAATTAGACAAACATCCCAGGAAATGCTGTCCCCCAATCGAATGCCACCCTCTCCTTTACATTTGCCTGCACTGCACTTCTTCGCAGGCCAGAGGATCAAAATCCAGATGTGCAACAGAGTAGATTCAAGTTCCTGAGAATGATCAAAGCTCTTTTCCAAGAAAGAGGTACAGTCTCTGTCTGGCAAGCCTGTGATGAAATGAGATGTGCTCTGGACCAGACAACAATTCCACATCTTAACCTCCCACCCCTGCAGGCCAACTCAGCCTCTTTCATGACTGGCTATTCAGAGTCCATTTTGGCTGATAGTCTTGACTGTCTGCAGTCCCTGAGATTTGTACTTTTCCAAATTGACTGCAAGTCAATGCCTACAAAAGGCTTGCTTGAAGCAGCTGTAATTTGCTGGAAAGGGTCTAATGGACATAAGAAGTGTCTTCTTTCTTCTGGATCCTTTAAGTGAATTCCCTATCGTAAACCACAGTACATGGACCATAATGCCTCAGCTTTCTAGAAAAGTGCCTTTGTGGATTTATACAACTCTTAACTTTTACAGTCGGCCCAAGAAGCATTTTTAAAACTGCATTTCTGTCTTCGAAATTTTTATCGACTACGTTGTCAATTACACAGCCAACGTCCCTTATATGAACATCTACAGGATAAGTTCCTCTTTCAGTGGAGTTCAGAGAAAAAGCTAATCTCTGTAGAGTGATTCTGATATTTTCTTGTTACCAGATAATAAGCATCATGCAAACCATCATTTCCCTTCTTTCCTCAGTTTCCAGAAAATTCAGCAGAATTAGTCATTGAGTTTATCTACTGTAAAATCATTTCCTTCTGAGGGATAAAGAGATTTGTGTCCTCTTTTATCCTCCCTTTATTGCTTTATTTTGTGCAGTATTTAATTTTCAAAGTGGTCTCAAATGCCTTTGTAATAGGTGGTGGATAAACTTTAAACCAACGCAGATCTAATTTCTGATCCTCCTTGTATTAATTCAAATGCCTGTAAAGATCCAAAATCAGGGGTAATATCTCCTTCAGTGCTTATTCAAACACTAGTCAGCATTGGGGAAAGGGGGAAAAGTAAACTGTGTTTTACTTTCTTGGAGATGCAGCCAGTAAGACCATTTGTCTGAGCATCAATAATAATTAGATCTTAATTGTAAAGATACGTTCCAAGAAACATTCTGCTCCCAGAGGAGCAGGTTTGGGTAATTGGAGACTCAGATTCATTTTGTCATCAGCCATGAAAGTCATGCTGAAGTGGATATTCAAGTTCAAAGTGATGAGGTAAAGGTATAGATCCTGGACTTGCATCCAACCTTTGAAGGCTCTACTCTTTCACTAAAACTGGACCTACGGAGCAGAAACATCATGTGCTTCCTGTTTTCTTATACTGTTATTGCAAATAATTGTGTGTGCAATCCATAATTACACAGTAATAATTTTGTGAGTAAGGCTAGTGAGTTCGTGTAGCTCTGATACAATTTCAGACCCTTTGCTAGCCTCGCTTGGCACTTAGAATCAAGTCCACACTCCCTATCGTGGTCTGTAAGCCCAGCGTGATCTAGCCCCCTGCCTAGCTCTCCAGCCTCATTTCTTTTCACTACCCATGACTCACCATTTGTACTGAAGTCCCTTTCTGTTCCTTTAACTTCATAATCTCTTTCCCCTCCCAGGCCCCTATGTGTTTGCTCTTCCCTGTCCTTTCCCGTTTTCTCATGTCTGGCTCTTACAATCTCAGCTAAAACAACATGACTTCTTCAGAAAAGATGCATGACCCCATGACCTGTTAGGACACTGTCTTATTTCCTTCCCAGTTCTCACTGCATCTATTATTTATCATCTCTTACGCCTAGTAGACAGTAAGCTCCATGAGGGCAGTACCTTGCATGCAGTTATGTCCTTGTACCAGGCTCACAGCCTTCTTCTTTTATTATTTTCTGGATTGATACAATTTTTTATTGAAGTCTAGCTGATTTACAATGTTGTGTTAGTTTCTGCCAAGAGACTCACAGACATAGAAAACAAACTTATGGTTCCCAAAGGGGAAGTGGGGGTGGGGAGAATTAGAGTTTGGGATTAGCAGATACTACCTACTATATATAAAATAGATAGACAACAAGGTCCTAATGTATAGTTCAGGAAACTACATTTAATATCTTGTAAAAACCTGTAATGTGGATTGATACAACTTGAGCTCCCCAACTCTCAAAGACAGAAACAATCCACAAATGAGAAATCTTGCATATTAGAACTGGAACATCCCTTAGAGGCAATCAGGACCCTCTTTCACAGGGAGAGACACTGAGGCCTGGAGAGGTGAAGTCACTTATCCAGGGCACACAGTGGGGAAACTAGACCAGGGATCTACTTACCTTTCAGTAGCTGCTCTATTTCCTGACTACATGTGACCATTGGTCTTCCAACAGGTGAAACTTGGCCCATTTAGGGTGCTGTCCTCCTCCCAGTTGCCCAGGACTTTCCTGGTTTTAGCTCTGAAAGTCACATGTCTCAGGAAACCCCTCTGTCCTGGGTAAGTGACATGGTTGGCCACCCTTTACGGGGCAGGGTGTATGTGTTGATACATCCTCTGCCCCCCTCAGTGTATGCATTACTGAAGTAATAAAGAGCTTGGGCCATACATGCTCAGATTGACTGAGAGGAACGTGTCCTCAGAAGCTATAACGAGCAACTGACCACTGACAGCAAATCAACACGCCCAATGCCAGCAGACACACTTTGAACTCCAAGACATTCCCTTGCTTATCAGGAATCCAGTTTTCAACAGCCCATTCTCCTGGGACAAGTATGTCTTCGTCTGCTTAGGCTGCCCTAACAAAATATAGACTGTGTGATTTCAACAACAGAAATTAATTTTCTTACAGTTTTGGAGGCTGGATGTCCAAGATCAAGATTCAGCATGGTCAGGTTCTGGTGAGGACTCTATTCCTCGGTTGAAGACAGTTGCCTTCTCCATGAGCCCTCACGTGCTTTTCCTCAGTGCATGTGTGGAGAGAGATCCATCTCTCTTCCTCTTCTTATAAGGCCACCAACCCTATTGGATTAGGACCCCACCCTTATGACTTCATTTAACATTAATTACCTCCTTAAAGTTCTTAAAGATCTTATCTCCAAATACAGTTACATGGTGGAGAGAGGGTTAGGGCTTTAACATATGAATTTGTTTTGTAGGTGGAAGGACTACATTTTTTAGTCCATAGCAAAATGCTACAATAGTTCTAAGTGGTGATCATATCATGTCTGCAACCAGAGGATTTATTTGGTGGTGTTAGCTTGTGGTTTGAGTTCCCCAGCACTGGGAAAGTCCCACAAAAGCAGTGACAACTTGTTTGGTGTTACGTTTTAAACACAGGCTGGGAGCAGCAACAGGTTGGTGCCCACCTCTTATGGCAAAAGAAGCATGAGGAACAGTGTCAGAAAGGAGAACAGAGATCTCTGTGGAGCCTGCCCCAGTTAGAGCGGCATATTTCTATTTTATTTAATTTTATCTTATTTTTAATTTTTAATCAAGGTCCTGGGGATTGAACCCAGGACCTCGTGCATGCTAAGCATGTGCTCTACCACTGAGCTATGCCCTCCCCACTGGAGGGGCATATTTCTGACAACAGCCACAGTTGTAGGAGGCAAGGAACCCTTGCCTCCTACAGGCTGGACACACAGTTGTAGGAGGCAAGGGTTCCTTGCCTCCTACAGGCTGGACACACTATTTACAACTTCAGTGGGTGCTGTCTGCTGTTGCTAGTGAAGACTGACCTGGTGTGAGTTGGGTCTGTGGTAACCTCAAACCCGTTTCTGTTTTCTGTATCCTCTCCCCGGGAGCTTCATTATTCACTAGGGAAATGAAGGCCCCACATGTACACTCAAGCCCAGGCAGAATGTTTTAATTCCCTTTAAACATCCATCTGGCTGAACAATGCTTCAGAGACATGCATCTCAAAATTCCACGGGCACAGAAATTACCTGGGGGTCTTGTGGAAATGCACATTCTGATTCCGTGGGTCTGGAGGTCTGCCTTTCCGAAGAGCTCCCAGGTTTCTAGACGCTGCTGGTCTGAGACCCCATTTTGAGTAGCAAGGCTTCCAAAGATGTTCACAAATTGCCTCACGGCCTCTCCCTCGTTTGGTTTCTGAAGATGGAAGTAACCTAGTAGTTGCGTGTGTAGATGTCTCTTCACTAGAGCTGCAAACCTTGCTGCAGCTCTCTCCCCTTCTTCCTCTCGAGATAACCTTCGCCTGCAAACCCTGCTTCTCTTCCCCAGGTAGCCCCTGCTCCTTGTCCTTTCTCCACCTCCCTCCCTGATTCTCCAGGGAAAAGCATATGTGTGATTGACAGGACTTGGGCAGGACTCTGGTTTAAAAAAAAATGTGTAACAGTTCATCTCAAGGAGATCCCAGATTGCTCCTCACTCTCCAGGAGGACCCACGGGCAATGCCAACTGCAGACTATCAATTTACTTTTTAAAATTGTTTTGCCTCAAAGCAATCACACAGCAGCTCTCCGGATCCCAAGCTGGAATGGCATACCTGAGTGCTTCGGGCTTACTGGAACTTCGGTTTTAGCTTCTTCAATAAAACGATACACTCCTAATTATACTGCCACAGAATCCTTGTGTCCCGATGAGTCAAGGGTTTTAAGGTTAAGGATGTGAATCTAAATGAGACTATTTTAATAATTTTCTAACTAAGCACAATGGTCTGGCAAAAGAAATACCCAAAACAGAGCTTGCTGACTTGCCTCCATATATGGTTTGGATATTTTCTGAAAATCACAGATACAAAGAGGAAAAAAATCCTTAACCAAGACTTCAGCCAGTGAAGTCTGAAAACTTGGAAAATTTTATCTTCGGTGCCCTCTGTTCCCTCCCCCAACCACACACCTCTTTGAAATCCCTTCTTTTACAGATACCCAGTTTCCTCATTTCTGTCTTTGTTTCCACTGCTTACCACTTGCTCTCGAGAAAGTCATTTATACCTACATGTGAATTTGAATCATTGCTCTTTTTTTTCTTTCTCCAGTGGGTAAATGTTTAAGCCTCACCTCTGACTGTGGAAAGGCCCTGGTTGTTTAGTAAATAACTTCAGGGACCAGGTAGTTCGTTGTAGGCGACCTCTTGCCACTGTCTCTGAAAGCAGCGATAAGCATTGATTCTTGTTTGACATGTTGGCTGGTACCTTGGATTAGTGTTCTCGCGCTGTCACAGCAAAATACCACAGACCAGGTGGCCTCAACAGCAGAAACTTACTTTCTCACAGTTCTGGAGGCTGGAAGTCCAAGCCCAAGGTGTGGGCAGGTTTGATTGTCCCGAGGCATCCCTCTTTGGCTTGCAGATGGCCACCTTCCTACTGTGTCCTCACGTGGCCTTTTCCCTGTGTGCTGATATCCCCAGAACCTCTTCCTCTTCTAATAAAAACACCAGACATATTGGATTAGGGCCCCCTCACTTATGACCTCACCTTGGGAGTTAGGGTTTCAGTATATAAATTCTGGGAGACACAGCTCTGTTTATAATATGTCTCTGTGCCCTCATCCTTCACATGACTTTTCAGTGTTTCCTTTTGGAAAACAACTAAGCTTAATTCATTTTAACTTGTTGGCTGGTGGATTCCTGGGTGAGTTGGCTGGTAGATCCCACCCCGGTAAAGTCATCAAAAGACAAATGCCAGCTTGTTTCTACTGCCTAGGCTCAAATTTCTTCTTGTCTTTAGGATAAAGAGAAGAAACCCTACAAAGAGCAATGTGGGGTATCACTCCCTTTACAGAGTCTGCCTGCCAGGTGCCTCTGTTTATTAGGGACATGTTGAGGTGGCAGTCACAAAGTCAAAGAAGGTGGTTGGTAAGATAATTGCATAGGTCAGTGCCTGTTTGCCCTCAGAGCATTCTCTGTCCTTCCTCTGCTCTGCTCTGCATTTCAGGGACTTATATTTCCCAGGCTCCCTTGCTCTCTGGTTCCTGGGTAGGTCCAGTCAACGGGGCACACTGGGGGAAGGCTGGACCGTGGGAGCTAGAGAGACCCTACGTCTCCCACCCCTCTCCCAACTTCCTGTTGGGTCTGTGGAAGCAGCAGTATCTCTTCCAGAACTCCAACTCACACAGGGAAGCCCCCCTTTCAGGGAGCCCCACTTTTGAACTCAGGTGACACCAACTCCTACCAGGCCTCCAGCCCCAGATGTAGGATAGTAGCAGCTTCCTTTTGTTGCTAATCTCTGAGTTGCCTCCCTGCCCCCTTTTGACTTTCTCAGCTCTCCCCTTCTGATGTAACCAGTTGTCCCAGTCACATCCCTTCTGCTCAAAGTCCTACAGTGGCTCCTGTTTCTTAGCTGATACAATAATCATTGTACCTACTTTACACTGTAGGAATTAAATGCGAAAGAGAGCTCAGCTTACTGTAAGTGCTTAAAATATAGAAAATGCTGAAAAAGAAACTGCAGAGCCATTAATGAATTTTGTCATTTTGGAAGAGTAATTTTAAAAATAATGAAATTTTATCTATAAAATATTATTCAGAAATGGAACTATTAAATATGCTTCTATATATAATTCACCAATAATTCAGACTAAAATCTGAAACTCAGTTTCGTAGTTCTGACTTTGGTCTTTTCTAGAACGAGATGGATATAGTAGAAAAGACCTTGGACTTGGAGTCCAAAGACATGGCTCTCCACCAGCTCACTGTATGATCCTGAGTTTCTCATTTTCTTTAATGGGCCTCAGCATTTACATCTGTAAACTGAGGTGGTTCACTAAGATAATTTTTAAAGCCCCAGTAGCTCTAACTTTTTATGGCTGTAACTGGTTTAACTTATTTTTCATCTTTGGGGGAGGGTAGGAAGTGGACTATTGTTCTTCCTTTACAAATAAAATGGCAGTGACTCTAAGGACTCACATGTCTAGCCTGGTAAGAAATCCAGTTTTTTTTTCCTGAGGTTTCACTCCTCAAATATTTCTGAGGATGTCCCCATTCTAGAGGATGTTGGGCTAAACTGGTCCATCTGTTAGTCCAGAATAGCATAATATGTGAACTGGCAGAAAGGTAAAGGATGGGTGAGTGGAGGAGAGGCATTCCTGGTGAGTGAATGTACCATGAGGTGAGTAAAAAAAAAAATCAGTACATCTCCTTCAGATGAGAGGAGCTCGGCCTATTGGACCAAATGATGTATCTGAATGGGCAGTAAAGAATATTAATTCAGATGTTTAAAGACAGGGAAACCTACACTGAAATCTTGGCTCTGTCCTTTACCAGCAAAAGATCTTTGGGCTAGTAATTAGCTTCTCCAAATCTCAGTCCCCTTCTCTGTAAAATCTGTCTAAATCATTGGTGCTCAACTGGGTGCGATAATGAAGTCCATCCACTCTGGGACAATGTCTGAAGACATCTTTGATTGTCAGAACTGAAGACAGAGGGAAGCTACTGGCATCAGTGAGATGTGCTAACCATTCTGCAGTGCACAAGACAGTCCTTCACAATGAAGGATTATCTAGCCTCAAAATGTCAAGAATACCAAGGTTAAGAAACCCTGGGCTAATGATAGTACCTACTCTTATTAAATTGCAGTATAGTTGACATACAGTATTACATTAGTTTCAGGTGTACAACATACTGGTTTGACATTTATATACATTACAAATTGATCACCATGATAAGTCTGGTAACCATACAAAGTTATTACATTATTATTGACTGTATTCCCTATGTTACACATTACATCCTCAATACTTATTTATTCTATAACTGGAATTTTGTACCTCTTAATCCCCTTCACCTATTTTTCCCAACCCCACACTCCTCTCCGCTTTGGCAACCACCAGTTTGTTCTCTGTATCTATAAGTCTGTTTCTGTTTTATTTTTTTTCTTGTTCATTTGTTTTGTCTTTTATATCCCACATATAAGTGAAATCAAATGGTATTTGTCTTTCTCTGTCCAGCTTATTTCACTTAGCATAATACCATTTAGGTCCAACCATGTTGTCAGAAATGGCAAGATTTTATTCTTTTTATGGCTAGGTAATATTCCATTGTGTGTATATATACCACATCTTCTTTATCTGTTCATCTATTGATGGACACTTAGGTTATTTCCATATCTTGACTGTTGTAAATGATGCTACTATTAACATAGAGGTGCACATATCTTTTCGAATTAGTGTTTTCATACTCTTTGGCTAAATACCCAGAAGTAGAATTGCTGGATTGTATGGTAGTTCTTGTTTTTTTTAAGATGGAACCTCCATGCTGTTTTCCACAGTGGCTATACCAATTTACATTGCACAAGGGTTCCCTTTTCTCCATATCTTCTCCAATACTTGTTTTTGTTGTCTTTGATAATAGCCATTCTGATAGGTGTGAAGTGATACCTCACTGTTGTTTTGATTTGCATTCCCTGATGATTAGTAATGTTGAGCATCTTTTCATGTGTCTGTTGGCCATCTGTATGTCTTCCTTGGAAAAATGTCTATTCAGGTCCTCTGCCCATTTTTAAAAATGGAATTGTTTGGGTTTTTTTTTAATATTGAGTTCTGTGAGTTCTTTATATATTTTAGATATTAACTCCTTATCAGACCTATAATTTGCAAATATATTCTCTCATTTAATAGGTTGCCTTTTCATTTTATTGAATGTTTCCTTCTCTGTGTAAAGTAAAAGCTTTTTAGTTTGATATAGTCTGATTTATTTTTGCTTTCATTGCCCTTGCCTTTGGAGACAGATCCAAAAAAAATATTGCTAAGGACAATGTCAAAAAGCAATAGTTCCTACTATTTCATGTAGTATATGGATTAAATTAGATAATGGATATAAGCTTCAGTGCATTCTATGGCAAATGGATGATGGACCAATTTGGTAATATTAGTACAGCTGATGGTAAACTGAAATCTTGACAAGTATGAGGATTTTATACAAGAAGAAATAATCAAGGGTTGAGTTTAGATGACCAAGGTGATGATTTGGGATCATACCCAGAGAGGAATTGAACGGAAGGGCAGATATGGGAAGCAGACAAAGCAGAGTGACTGTTCTCAACATTTCTGGGTGAGTTTTAGGCCTCATGTGCCAAAGGATTAACACACTGAAATAGGTAGCAGATCTCAGTGTCTCCCAACATCTCTAAAAATATTCAGTTATCTTACAGTCCTTTTGGCCACCCTGCAGAGCTGGATTTGCTTAGACTATTTACCTCTCTGTTCAATATTGATTAGATATGCATGAAGCAACTTTCTTACCTGTCTCATTAACTGTATGGTCTTTGGTTACCCTTATGTCGTGCTCCTTGCTCTTACTCAGAGATGGTTGTGCTGCATTCTACTTTATGTCACAGGACCTGTTAAGTTCAACTGTCTGTCTGACAGACATTGCCATAATGTATACATTGAGGTGAACTAAAAGTTAATTTCATACAATGATTCAAGTGTATGTTTGAGTAGTGATGCTTTGGGCTGCATGAATAGAACAGGCCAGGGATTGGCAAGCTTCTTTCCAATAAGGGCCAGGTAGTAAATATTTTAGGCTGTGCAGATTGGTGTCTGATAATAGTTGCCACCACCTTCTCCTTCTTCCTTCTTCCTTCTTCCCATCTTCCTCCTCCTCCTTTGTCTTTTCCTCTCCTCCTTCTCCTTTTTCTTTGTCTTTTTCTTCCTCTTCTAAAAACCCTTTAGAAACATAAAAACCACTCTTAGCTTGTGGGCCACACAAAAATGAGTCAGATTTGGCCTATAAGCTATGGTTTTATGACCCCCAGAATATCCTGTTTGAAATGGCATGTTAAACAAAACATTTCATACACAATATAAAAGGTAAATTGTGACATCAAAAACATAAAAGGGAAGGTAAAAGAGTAGAGTTTTTGTATGCAATCAAAGTTAGGTTGTTATGAGCATACAATAGACTGTTATATCTATAAAATGTTTTATGTAAGCCCCATAATAACTACAAAGCAAGAACCTACAGTAGATTCACAAAAGATGAAAAGAAGAGAATCAAAGCAGACAACTATGGAAGAGCATCAGTTCACAAAGGCAGTAAGAGAGAAAGGAACATGAGAGCTACAAAACAGCCAGAAAACAATTCATAAGATGGCATTAGTAAGTCCTCACCTGACAATAATTACTCTAAAAGGATTAAAGTTCCCAGTCAAAAGACAAAGTGAATGTATGGGGGAAAAAAAGAAGAACCAACAACTCTATGCTGCCTACAAGAGACTCTTAGGCAGTTTAAAGCTCTTTTCAGCTTTAAAAAAACACATAGGCTCAAATTGAAGGGATGGAAAAAGGTCTTCCATACAAATGGAAACCAAAAGAGAGCAATGGTAGCTGTACTTATATCAGACAAAAGAGACTTTAATACAAAAATGCTAACAGGAAACAAAGTTATTATGTCATGACAAAGGGGTCAGTTCATCAACAAGGTTTCACAATCATAAATTTATATGCACCCAAATCAGAGCACTGGAATATATTAAGCCAGACTGATAGATCTGGAGGAAGAGATATACAAAAATAAAATAATAGTAGGGGACTTCAGTACCCCATTTTCAACAATCAATAGGTCATCCAGACAGAAAATCAACAAGGAGGTGTTGGACTTGAACCATACTTTGGACCTAACAAACATATATAGAACATTCCATCCAATAGTACCAGAATATACATTCTTCTCAAGTACACACAGAACATTCTCCAGGATAGATCACATGAAAGTTTATAAAACAGGTCTTAGCAACTTTAGGATTGAAACCATAACAAGTATCAAAAAGAAAATCAACAAATAAATGAAAATGAAAGCACACTATACCAAAACCTATGGGATGCTGCAAAAACAGCTCTAAAAGGGAAGTTTATAGCAATAAATTCCTAAATTAAGAAAAAAAGAAAGATCTCAAATGAACAACCTAACTTTACACCTTAAGGAACTAGAAAATGAAGAACAAACTACTCAAAGTTAGTAGAAGGAAGGAAATAACAAAGCTCAGAGCAGAAATAAATGAAATAGACCAGAAAAAATAGAAAAGGCCAATGAAACTAAGAGCTGATTTTTTGAAATGATAAACAAAATTGAGAAATCTTTAGCTAGACTAAGAGAGGACTCAAATAAATCAAATGAAAATTGAAAGAACACATATTACAACTGATACCATGGAAATACAAAGGATCATATCAGACTATTATAAATGATTTACACCAACAAATTAAATAAACTCAAAGAAATGGATAAATTCCTAAAACAAACAAACAAACGAACAAAAACAACCTACCAACACTGAATAATTAAGAAATAGAAAATCTGAACAGACCAACAAGTAAGGAGATTGAATCAGTAATCAAAAACCTCCCAACAAAGAAAGCCCAGGACCAGATAGTTTTACTGGTGACTCTTACCAAACATTTAAAGAACTAATGCCAATACTTATTTATCTCTTCCAAAAATTTGAAGAGGAGGGAAACCCTTAAATTCATTTTACAAGGCCAGTGTTATCCTGATACCAAAACCAGACAAGGACATCACAAGAAAATAAAAATGCAGGCCAGTATCCCTGATGAACATCTATTCATATTTTATATGAAACTTACAAATTGTTTTCCAAAGCAACATGGGAGAGTTTCACTTGCTGCTTGTCCTCTCCAACACTTGGTGTTGTCAGTCCTAAATTTAGCCATTCTTAAGTGTATGCAGTGTGTCCCTTTATATTAGGAAGAGAAGACCTTTTCTGGAGACCTCCTAGCAGACTTGCCATATTGGCCGTGGCTGAGTCTCATGCCTGTGCCTTAGCCAGTCACGGCACTTTCAGTCTCTAGAGTGGAGAGGCACAAAAGAAGGGACATGGAATGAGTGTCAGTTAGACAACCAGTAATGCTTCCCTGATGTGCCATGGTTCACTGGCTTAGTTCTACTGCAAGCTGCTGAACGCAGTGATGAGGACTTGGTAACCAAGTTCCTTTGAAAGAGGATAAGGAAAAGTCAGAGCAGACCCAAGTTTTGAGCTTGGGTTATTAGAAACAGGTGGCATTGGTGAGAAAGGTGTGGAGCCAGGTTTGGCTGGTTCACACTGTGCAGAACCTGACTCCTTTGATCCACTGCCTTTCCAGTGTTTCCTAAGATTTTGAAATACAATGCAGTCTTCCTGCATTTTTCAAAACTTGCAAGTCATCCATCTGGAGGGAACAAAATGACCCCTACCTTGGAACAATTGAAGAAAGTGTGTGGACCAGAATTGATTGTGATCATAGTGTTAACTCCAGCAAGAGATACAGCGAGAATCTGTGCCTCCACCCCCACCCGCTTTGAGTTCTGATAAACTCTCTAGGCCTCCTTCCTATGGAGAAAGGCTCCTGAAAGCACTGACATCTGAATGAAAACCCCAGTAAAAGCCAGGGAGACACTCTTTCAACAGTCTCCAGCGTGCTCCCCAAGTTTCAAGCCAAGGGTTTACAGAGAAAGACCGTGCCTACCTTGCAACTACATTTCAAGTCAACCATTTTCACTCCTTTCAAGATGTTTCAAATGACAGTGACAGTATAACAGAAAAAACAGTCATTATGTCATGTCACAGCATTGAAAATATGAACATAGTAGGAAATGATCTCTATTAACCAGAGTTTGATCTCCATTTTTATTTAGGCAGACATGAAGGGCTATTTGGATTAGTAATTATGTTTTTGGCATTTCTTGGGGTTTCAAATTACTTACTGGAAACAGCCTGCTGAATTCAAATATTGGATCCTAAATTCCTTATTCATCTATAAGCCATTGCTCAACATGGATAATGGAAATGCTGTACCAGTAAGTAACGACTTGGAATGGAAAGTAGATCATTGGAATTCAGAGTGGATTTTTAGGATTTGGTAACAGCTTCTTAAGAAGACTTGAGTGGACTTTCCATGTAACTGAGATGGACTTGGAAGTTTTAGTTTATTTAGTTTCTTTTTTTTTTTTTTTCCTTTTTCACTTCTGTTTTTATGAAACTTGATTTCTGGGGAAAAAAATCTAGCATGTTTTTGAAGTCTCGCCAAGGATACATTTGCTTTATTTAACTTACCACAGTATGCCTCAGTTCAGTTTTCAAGTTTCATTATGCAGAGTCCCAGGTATAGCTCTGTGTGCTGTGCATGTGTTTGCAAAGAGAGAGAGATGGTTTCAAAATTGCCTCAGGAAGGTACTTACTATCTAGCCAAAAATAAGATATAGGAGCCAATTTCATAATAGGGAAACAGATAATTATAAGCGTATCTATGGCACTTTTGGGCTCCCTTCTCTCAAATGCCCTGGAAGCATACTGTTCTCCGAGCCCAGAGGGAGACTTGCCACCTCCACTCAGCATGCCCTCTGCTAACAGGCTGACTCTGAGATACAGAAAAGAATCCTTGCTCAAGCAATCCTTCCCCTGCCTTCTGCTTATGATATTGGCAGCTTGGGCTCACTTTAAAAATCTACTCTGAGCAGAGTGTGTGTGTGTGTGTGTGTGTGTGTGTGTGTGTGTGTGTGTGTGTGTGTGTGTGTGTGTGGGAGAGGGAGGCTTTGTAATCATAAGAGGGTCAGCTCTAGGCAAAATATTAACTTTGTTGCATTTTAATCTGTGTCCCTTCTTCCTACCCCTTTCCCATTGGAAAACAGTGTTTTGATCACACACACTCTTTCCTGATCACACACATCGTTCTCCTTCCCTTTTTCCATCACTAGTGGCTGGGAGGGGGCCTGATTCACGCAGCAGAATAAGGTCTGTTCAGGGACCCTTTCCCATCTTGGGCTGTCTCGTGGACTCATAGCAATGGTACTCCACCTTTTTCCCACACAACACACCTGATGGATGCCACTCAAAAATTAGACACACACTGCTGAGGGTATGAAGAGTTCTAAATCATTCCCAGCCCACTAGGTCGCCCTTTTCTCTCACAAGCATTAAAAAAAAAAACAAAACCAAATGCAAGAGAGTAAGAGAAAACTATTGTAGGGATAATGAATCTGCTTTAATTTATAAAAGAAAATAATTTGCAAGCAGCAAATTACTTCTGTCCCACCCTTGTGCTGGCCATCTCCATCTGCCTTTCCAGATCCTCTCCACCCTTCCCCATCTTGCTTTGTGCCCTGGGAGAGTACACTGTTGGCCACTTCATCCATGTAACTTTGTCCTCCGGCCACTGGAGACACCATCAGGATACTGGAGGACAGGAGGAAAGAGAGGTTGGTGTATCTGTTCTCATCTCTTTCTCTGTGGCTGGCTCCTCTTCCAAAGGCCACCAACTTCGGATAGGCAGCCCTCTTCCATATCTGCAACCTGAGTTGCCGCTGCAACTCTCTCAGGGATCCAGGAATCGTTTCCTCCTCCTCATCTCAGGGGAGTGAAAGGAGTAGGTGGGGAGGAGACCTCCCTGTTACTAACCCCAGGGTACCTCACCAACCCTTACTGATTCCTCTGAACATTGCTCACACCTTTGTAATAATCCCCAGTTGGGTGTGCCACCACACTGTCTCACTCCTGCCAGGACCCTGACTAATTCTGTGGTTGAGAACTAATTAAATTTACTACTCTTGGGAGTAGTAAAGTACTCTGCTGCTTAATAGGACACTCTTATTGTTGCTAGAATAAAGACTGAAAACCCTTAATGGCGGAAAGGAATAGCTCTCAAATGGCGGACTTGTCAGCTTTTGGCAAATAAGGGTGACCTATTTGGGTGCAAGATATCCATCCTTCATTGATAGTGCCTATATGGACTTCTTCATAAACACTTGGGACACTCCAGGAAACACACACACACACACACACACACACACACACACACACACACACACCCCTTATAATGAGCATGATTTTCACGTTCTAAAAATGTAACCATCACTGTTTGCCAGACTTTGGACAATGACTGTGTTCGTGTTCTGACTCCATGTCTTGTATAAACTGATATTATAATTATAATACAATACTTAAAAGCATGATATTGACTTCAGATGGATGAACCTGGAGGTTTAGATCTGCAGCTACCTACTGTACATGTATACATTAATATATAACTTTTCCATACCTCAGTTTTCTGAAATGAAAATGGTGATAACAATATTCTCATAGGATAGTTGTAAAAATTAAATAGGCTTTTTGTCCTGTTTTTAAGTGTGGTGCCTGTTGCATAGTTAATTCTAAATGAATATCAGCTAAAGTAAACATACAAAGAACAGACTGCATTGCTTCCATTAAGCTCTTTGAAGGTAAAAGTCTGTCTTCACATCTTTGTGTTCTCTCAGTAGAAGTCCAAAATATGTTGAGGATGGATGAATGATGGATGATGGATGGGTGGATGATGGATAGTTAGGTGGATGGATGATAGATGGGCGGTGGATGGATGGTGGATGGATGATGGATGAATGATGGATGGGTGGATGAGACTGACCTCAAAAATTTCTTCAGGCTACTTAGACAGTACTTGGCAGAGATCACATTTTTAAGATTTCCAATCAGTCCTTTGGATCTCTGGATGTGAGTTTTCTTTCTGCTTAATTCATTCAAATCATGGATGTGCATTCCTGTGTTTATAGGTTATTTTTTCATTTTCCTTTTAGTGAGGAATTTAAATTCCCTCCTGCATGTGGTTCAATCCTCATTCAGCTCTTTGGGAGCTTCACACAGGTATTTGTCCCCTTTGAGGATTATTTTTGTGTTCCTTTAAGAACAAGGGATGCAGCTCCTGCCAAAGCTAACAGCAGGGGATGGAGGAAATCATGAGTTGACTAAACATTTCCACAACAAAAGCTGAGAAATTTAACCCTGAGGGTATTGATATTTCTAACCATTCTCTATGGATCAGCAATTAGGCCAAGTTCATCTATCAGTTATGAAACAGCCCAGAAAGAATTTGGACTTTTATTTTTGCCAAGCAGCAAAATAAACAGAAAAGTATCAAAAATACCACACAACAGCCCAGATTATTTATTCCTACATCTGTTACTGTTTTCTGTCTTAACCAGTCAGAAATTACTTAATCCAACTCCATTTTTTTTATTACCTACTATGTGGTAGGCACTCTATATATCCATTAAAAGAACTCCTTTGAAACAAAACTTGGCTTCATTAAAACAATTACTGTGATGTATTTGCATTACTTGACATAAGTAGATTTTTTTTTGGCCAGAATGACCCCATCTGCAGTTGAGTGCAACAGTGATGATGGCCTAAGTTTTTCCAAAGTTAGGAGAGTGGACCTTACGTGGATTTTGGAGTCACTTTTATTCCTAGCTGCACAGTTCCCAGCTCTATGATGAAGCAAGTTCTTTTGTCCGTGTGAGTCTCTTTCCTCCACTGAGAAATGGGTGTAAAAGTAGCTCCCTCACTAAGGCAGAGTTGAGGAGTGAATTCGGTAGTGTGAGTTTCCAAAATATGTCAGTTTCCCTTGTTACTTTGCACTCTCATGCATCTTTCATGGCATCTGGGACAGGCTGGAACAAAAGCAAGCACTGTGTAGTTTGGTTTTTGCTTATTTATTTAATGACCACAAGAGTAGAAATTTGACCTGATTCCTTTCGTGCATCTTCGAGACCTGTGAAAGAAATAACCTGGGCTTTGATATGACATTACTAAAACTTATCTTTTTTTTTTTTCTCTACTGCAATTTTATTGTTTTGTATATGCAATATTTTATAAATGTAAAAACCATAGCCTACCATAAAGTACTGAGATTCGTTCTTCAAAGCTTGACATTCTGGTATGAATGTTGATGTTTTACACAAGACCTCTCTGGAGGCCACAGGGAGGCCCTCTGTATGGACGGATGGAGAAGAGGCCACACAGGGTGGTGTCCGGGAGACCTCAGAGCCCACCCCCAGCCACTGAAGCCAGCTCTCCGGAGCTGAGACAGAATCATGAGTTTCTAGAAACAAATCCTCAGGTGATTCTGATGCACACCCCTGATGGAAGAAGCACTGGAAGGGGGGCCGAGGAGCAGGTGCAGAGCCACATGGGCACCGACCAACACACACTCTTCACCTGACCAGCACGAAGGGCTAGACTCCGTTATCAGCTCAGCCTGACGGGAGAGAACCTAAGTGTACCACGTTAAGGCGGCCTCACGGCTCTGGCTCTGTTTTCACAAGCACAAGCCCAGTGCACACACTGTGTTCCCGAAGGCTCGGGCCTCACCACGTGTCTGCAGCCCAGTTCTGCACATTCAGCACTGCACACACGTGACCCTCTCCCACTCTGTGCGTGGGGTGCAGGCACTGAGCTGACTCCGGGGTTCGCCGGTGCTGTGGGTATCTTCACGGACCCCAGAGCTCTCCAACACCTGGCCTCATTACTACTTTTGCTGCTTCAGTCGATTATAGTCAAATGCTGTTTAAATTACTGGCCATGTACTTTCACACTGATGGGAGATGCATTTATCTCCTTATGAAGAAATTCTATATTCTTACTTGATCACTTAGCAGTTGTTTTTTTTTTTAATCACTCCACTAATCTTTATTTTCTTTCTTTTTTTTTTTCCAACATTTTTCATTGATCTATAATCATTCTACAATGCTGTGCCAAATTCCAGCGTTCAGCACAATCCCTCAGTCATTCATGGACATGTACACACTCATTGTCACATTTTTTTCTCTGTGAGTTATCATAACATTTTGTGTATATTTCCCTGTGCTATACAGTGTAATCTTGTTCATCTATTCTACAATTTTGAAATCCCAGTCTATCCCTTCCCACCCTCCACCCCCCTGGTAACCACAAGTCTGTATTCTCTGTCTGTGAGTCTATTTCTGTCCTTTATTTATGCTTTGTTTTTGTTTGTTTGTTTGTTTTTGTTTTTTAGATTCCACATATGAGCAATCTCATATGGTATTTTTCTTTCTCTTTCTGGCTTACTTCACTTAGAATGACATTCTCCAGGAGCATCCATGTTGCTGCAAATGGCATTATGTTGTCGGTTTTTATGGCTGAATAGTATTCCATTGTATAAATATACCACTGCTTCTTTTTCCAGTCACCTGTTGATGGACATTTAGGCTGTTTCCATGTTTTGGCTATTGTAAATAGTGCTGCTATGAACATTGGGGTGCAGGTGTCATCCTGAAGTAGATTTCCTTCTGGATACAAGCCCAGGAGTGGGATTCCTGGGTCATATGGTAAGTCTATTCCTAGTCTTTTGAGGAATCTCCACACTGTTTTCCATAGTGGCTGCACCAAACTGCATTCCCACCAGCAGTGTAGGAGGGTTCCCCTTTCCCCACAGCCTCTCCAGCATTTGTCATTTGTGGATTTTTGAATGACGGCCATTCTGACTGGTGTGAGGTGATACCTCATTGTAGTTTTGATTTGCATTTCTCTGATAATTAGTGATATTGAGCATTTTTTCATGTGCTTTTTAATCATTTGTATGTCTTCCTTGGAGAATTGCTTGTTTAGGTCTTCTGCCCATTTTTGGATTGGGTTGTTTACTTTTTTCTTATTGAGTCGTATGAGCTGCTTATATATTCTGGAAATCAAGCCTTTGTTGGTTTCACTTGCAAAAATTTTCTCCCATTCCGTAGGTTTTCTTCTTGTTTTATTTCTGGTTTCCTTTGCTGTGCAGAAGCTTGTAAGCTTCATCAGGTCCCATTTGTTTATTCTTGCTTTTATTTCTTCTAGGAGAAAATTTTTGAAATGTATGTCAGATAATGTTTTGCCTATGTTTTCCTCTAGGAGGTTTATTGTATCTTGTCTTATGTTTAAGTCTTTAATCCATTTTGAGTTGATTTTTGTATATGGTGTAAGGGAGTGTTCTAGCTTCATTGTTTTACATGCTGCTGTCCAGTTTTCCCAACACCATTTGCTGAAGAGACTGTCTTTATTCCAATGTATATTCTTGCCTCCTTTGTCAAAGATGAGTTGACCAAAAGTTTGTGGGTTCATTTCTGGGCTCTCTATTCTGTTCCATTGGTCTATATGTCTGTTTTGGTACCAATACCATGCTGTCTTGATGACTGTAGCTCTATAGTATTGTCTGAAGTCTGGGAGAGTTATTCTTTCTCTTTGCAGCCTCTTTCTTTCTCTTCAGTAATGCTTTGGCAATTCTAGGTCTTTGATGGTTCCATATGAATTTTATTATGATTTTTTCTAGTTCTGTGAAATATGTTCTGGGTAATTGGATAGGGATTGCATTAAATCTGTAGATTGCCTTGGACAGTGTGACCATTTTAACAATATTGATTCTTCCAATCCAAGAGCATGGAATATCTATCCATTTTTTAAACTCTTTAATTTCCTTCATCAATGGTTTATAGTTTTCTGTATATAATTCTTTCACCTCCTTGGTTAGATTTATTCCCAGATATTTTATTACTTTGGGTGCTATTTTAAAGGGGATTGTTTCTTTACTTTCTTCTGTTGATTTATCGTTAGTGTAAAGAAATGCAACTGATTTTTGAACGTTAATTTTGTAACCTGCTACCTTGCTGAATTCTTCAATCAGCTCTAGTAGCTTTTGTGTGGACCTTTTAGGGTTTTCTATATATAGTAACATGTCATCAGCATCTAATGACACTTTTACCTCTTCTTTTCCAATTTGGATCCCTTTTATTTCTTTCTCTTGCCTGACTGCTGTGGCTAGGACTTCCAGGACTATGTTGAATAGGAGTGGTGATAGTGGGCATCCTTGTCTTGTCCCAGATTTCAGTGGGAAGCTTTTGAGTTTTTCACCGTTGAGTACTATGCTGGCTGTAGGTTTGTCATATATAGCTTTTATTATGTTGAGATATGTTCCCTCTATACCCACTTTGGCGAGAGTTTTTATCATAAATGGGTGTTGAATTTTATCAAATGCTTTTTCTGCATCGATTGAGATGATCATGTGGTTTTTGTCCTTTCTCTTGTTGATGTGATGTATTACATTGATTGATTTGCGTATGTTGAACCAGCCTTGTGTCCCTGGGATGAACCCCACTTGGTCATGATGTATAATCTTTTTTATGTGTTGTTGGATTCTATTTGCTAAAATTTTGGTGAGGATTTTGGCGTCTATGTTCATCAGTGATATTGGCCTATAATTCTCTTTTTTTGTAGTGTCTTTGCCTGGTTTTAGTATCAGGGTGATGGTGGCTTCATAGAATGAGTTTGGGAGTATTCCCTCCTTTTCAATTGTCTGGAAGAGTTTGAGAAGGACTGGTATGAGTTCTTTTTTGTATGTTTGGTAGAATTCCCCGGTGAAGCCATCCGGTCCTGGACTTTTATTTGTAGGGAGGTTTTTAATTGCTATTTCTATTTCCTTTCTAGTGATCGGATTGTTCAAGTGTTCAGATTCTTCTTGATTCAGTTTTGGTGGGCAGTATGTTTCCAGAAACTTGTCCATCTCCTCTAGGTTATCCAGTTTGGTTCCATATAGTTTTTCATAATATTCTCGTATGATATTCTGTATTTCTATTTTGTTTGTTGTAATTTCTCCATTTTCCTTTCTTATTTTGCTAATTTGTGCTCTCTCTTTTTTCTTCTTTGTGAGTTTGGCCAGAGGTTTGTCGATTTTATTTACTTTTTCAAAAAACCAGCTTTTGGTTTGGTTGCTTTTTTTCTATGGTCTTGTTAATCTCTATTGTATTTAATTCCTCTCTGATCTTTATTATTTCCTTCCTTCTGCTGCTTTTTGGGGCTTTTTGTTCTTCTTTTTCTAATTCATTCAGGTGGTGGGTTAACTTGTTTATTTGAGATTGTTCTTCTTTTTTGAGGAAGGCCTGTATCACTATAAACTTCCCTCTTAGCACTGCCTTTGCTGTGTCCCATAGGTTTTGAGTGGTTGTGCTTTCATTATCATTTGTCTCAAGGTATTTTTTAATTTCAGCTTTGATTTCCTCAGTGATCCATTGTTTTTTCAGTAACATATTGTTTAATCTCCATACTTTCCTTTTTTTCTCCTTTGTTTCTCTGTTGTTGACTTACAGTCTCATGGCATTGTGGTCAGTAAAGATGCTTGAGATAATTTCTGTCTTCTTAAAATTGTTGAGGTTTCTTTTGTGCCCAAGTACATGATCGATCCTGGAAAATGTTCCATGTGCACTTGAAAAGAATGTATATCCTATTTTTGGGGGGTGTAATGCTCTGAAAATATCCACCAAATCTAGTTTTTCTATTGTAGTATTTAATTTCTCTGTTGCCTTGTTTATTTTCTGTCTGGAAGATCTGTCTAGTGATGTTAATGCAGTGTTAAAATCTCCAACTATGATTGTATTCCCATCAATATCCCCCTTTATCTCTGTTAGTAATTCTTGTATGTACTTAGGTGCTCCTATATTGGGTGCATATATATTAACGAGTGTAATATCCTCATCTTGTATCACTCCTTTAATCATTATAAAATGTCCTTCTTTATCTTTCTTTATGGCCTTTGTTTTAAAGTCTATTTTGTCTGAAATCAGTACTGCAACACCTGCTTTTTTGGCTTTTCCATTTGCATGGAATATCCTTTTCCATCCTTTCACTCTCAATCTATATGTGTCCTTCTCCCTAAAGTGGGTCTCTTGTATGCAGCATATTTAAGGTTCTTGCTTTATTATCCAGTCTGCCACTCTGTGTCTTTTGACTGGAGCATTTAGTCCATTAACATTTACAGTAATTAATGATAGATGTGTGTTTATTGCCATTTTGAACTTATCTTTGCAGTTGAATTGGTATATCCTCTTTGTTCCTTTCTTCTTCCTTTTGTGGTTTGGTAATTTTCCTTTGTATTATCATGGATTTTATTTAATTTTTGTGACTCCTTTGTAAATTTTTGGCTTGTGGTTACCCTTTTTTGTAAATCTATTAACCCATTACTATAACTGTTTTTATTAAACTGATAGTAACATGATCTCAAACCCATCCTACTGTTAAAAAAATTTTAAAAAGAAAGAAAAAAATATTCTATATTTCCCTGCCTCCCTCTCCCACTCTCAGTGATTTGTATGTCTTCTTTTATATTTTCATGTTTACTTTATTTGTAATTCATGAGTTACCACCTTTCCAGTTGTATGTTTCTCATTTCTGTAGCATCCTGCTGCTTTTCTATTTAGAATAGCCCTTTCAATATTTCTTTTAGCATGGGTTTAGTGTTGATAAACTCCTGCAGCTTTTTTTTTTTTGTCTGTGAAACTCTTTATTTCTCCTTCTATCCTCAAGGATAGCCTTGCTGGATAAAGGATCCTAGGCTGCATCTTTTTTTCATTCAGGGCTTTGAATGTATCTTGCCACTCCCTTCTGGCCTGTAGTGTTTGTGTAGAGAAATCAGCTGAGAGCCTTATGGGGGGTTCCCTTGTAACTTACTCTTTGCTTTTCTCTTGCTGCCTTTAGAATCATTTCTTTATCCTTGACTCTGGCCATCTTGATTATGATATGTCTTGGTGTGGGTCTATTTGGGTTCTTCCTGTTTGGGACCCTCTGAGCTTCCTGTACTTGGATATCTGATTCCTTCTTTAAGTTTGGGAAGTTTTCAGTCATGATTTCTTCAAAAACCTTTTCAATCCCCTTTGATCTTTCTTCTCCTTCTGGGACCCCATTTATGCGAAGATTGGGATGCTTTATATTATCCCATAGGTCCCTTATGCTATTTTCATTATTTTTTATTTGCTTCTCTTGTAGTTCTTCTGAATGGGTGCTTTCTATTGCCCTGTCTTCTAGATGACTAATTCGCTCCTCTGCATTATCTAGTCGGCTTTGCACAGCTATTAGGTCATTCCTCATCTCTGTCAATGAGTTTACCCATTCTACTTGGCTCTTCTTTATAGCTTCAATTTCATTTTTGACATATTTTATATCTCTAAACACTATCTCTTTTAATTCCTTCAGCAATTCGATCACTCCTTTTTTGAAATCTTGATCTAGTAGGCTATCGATGTCTAGTTTGTTGATCTTTCTTTCAGGGGATTTCTCTTGTTCTTTTAATTGGGAAAGGTTTTTCTGCTTCTTCATCTTGCTCATACCTCTTTGGCACTGTGGTTTATGGAGTATCAGTTGTGTATTTTGGTCCTTAAGGATTTTATCTATCTGATGCCTATTTAGGAATAGAATTTAGGAAAAAAAGAAAAAAAAATAAGAGAGAGAGAGAAAGAATTTTAAAAGAAGGGAGAAAGAGGGTTTGAAAACAGTGTATAATGAATAATAGAAGAGTGAGTTGAAGCAGAGTATTAATCGGGTTGAGACGTCCTTTTGAAACCTTTACAAAAAAAGGGGGGGGGGATGAATAGATGTATTTGAAACCTGTGTCTAATCAATAGCAGGACATCAAAACCCAAGAGAAATAGAAATGAATTAAGAAGTAAAGATTAAGAGAGTAACAGAAAATAGAACAGGTAAAAACAGATTTAAAAAAGGGGGGGGGGGGGTTTCTCGGTGTTCTCCTGGAGTCTGTGTGCTTTTAATGTGAAGTCTTTCTGTCTTCGTCCTGTTTTGGAAGCTCAGCTTGCTGTTTTCAGAGGCCCTCCGTTGGCGCCCTCTTCTGTGCTGCTCCCAGCACCTGTCGGCAAGCCGATCGCGCCTCCTCCTAACACTGGGTCAGGTGCAGGTCTCTGCTGTGGGCGGGCGGGTTGCTGCCCCTCCGGATGCCGCAGTCAGATGTTGCAGACTGGCCGGGTAGGAGGACGGGTCGTGCCCCCTCCCAGCACCTCGGTCAGGGGCTGTGTTCCTGCCCGAAAGGCGGGGGGCCGCTCTCGCTCTACCTGCGCCGCCGCCGGTAGCTCCGCTGGTCTGTGCGGCTGCGTGCTCCGCCCTGGTCGGCGCTCCGCCCTGGTCGGCGCTCCGCAGGTGGGCTCGGGGAAGACCGAGGGACAGCCCTGTCCCTGCTCGGAGCCAAAACCCAGCTCCTTGTTTGTCTTTGTGGAGCAAGTTCTCTGAGGGACCAGGATGGAAGGATCCTATCTGCCCCGGGCTGCAGGCCAGTCTCAGTCTGGCCTTTGAGGCTGCTAAGCCCTTCGGTGCGGATGCAGGTTTCATCCCCGTCCCCGCCTGAGTGCTCAGCGCGGAGGATATGGCGGCTGTGCCTGAGCCCCGCCTCTCTTCCCCCGAAAACTTTCCGCGGGTTTTCAGAGATGGGGGTGTGCACCCTTCTCCCGAGAGCACATCAACCTTGCTGTTTTATGGAGGGCCCAGGTTGTTCTGCCCTGTGCACCCACAGCCACAGCGCGCAGCCCCTTGCGTTCCCCCGGGGCTGCCTCCGTGCAGCCACTTCCGTCCTCCGCCGGGCTTGTGCAGCCTGGCCCTGCCCGCCGCTGCCGGCCCGCATCTCAGGCTGGGTGTCGGGGGGACGCTCTGTGCCTGTTTAACTTAGTTCTGTCAGTCAAGGGCTGCTCTGTACAGATCCGAGCCTTGGAGGCTCCCCCTCCGTCCCGCTGGCCTCTCAGTTGGAGAGGGGAGACCCAGCGAGCGAGCGCCAGTCCTCCTTTGCCGCTCCCTCCCCGCGGGACCAGTCCTGAGCTGCTTTGCCTTTTGTTCTTTCTTTTTTCCTTTTCTCCTACCAGATTTTTGGCGTCTTTATCTTTTGAAGAGGGCGATGTTCTGTCGGAGTTCCGCAGGTGCTCTGGTTGGCTGAGTGGGTCTGTAGATGTGGGTCTTGGTGTATTTGTGGGAGAGGGTGACCTGCGAGCGTCCTTCTACTCTGCCATCTTCTCCGTCTTCCCTCCTAAAACTTACCTTTTGATGGCAGGAAGGAAAGTGTTTGCTGAGATCTTTCTTATGTATTTATTTATTTATTTATCTTGGATTAGTGGATTAATAAAAATAGAGTGATGGTCAACATAACCCCTTAGTGCTAAGAAGTTATACATATATAAAGTTTTCAGGCTTTGTCATTTTTTTTCCAGTTGAGTAGAAACTCTGACAACCTCTTTTAGGGGAATCTCCTTTGAGCAGGGATGGCAAGATGTACTGGAGCCCAGACCTTCTGGTAGACATTGAGAAGTACATCACTCAGGATAGTCCATTGCCAACCTGGGAAAACGTATCAGGCTAATTTAAGCAGCACAAGAATTTCCTTGAAAACTATTAGGTGGCTCACAACATTGGGAGCCTGGGGAGCTGAGCTCAGCAAATAGGCAGAAACCATGGGTGCCATTAAGATCCAGTGACTGGAACAGTCTTTCTGGACAGCTGCCACCTGCCTTTCCGCTGCAGCATGGGCTCTAGGCTCCAGCACAGCCGCCATGATTAGTCTCCAACCTCCCCTGTATATGTGTCACATTCTTGATGTTCAGAGTCCTGAGTGGGAGCATCTGATTGGCCAGTTTAGGTCACGTGACCTTGCTCTACTCATCCTAGAGCTAGAAGAGGGACCAAGATCTATAATGCAGGTGGGGGGGGGGACCCTGATTTTAAGCTACCATGATTCTTAAACACAGGTAAGATGTGACAATGCCTGGCAGCCAAAAATAGTAAGTATTCGCTGCAGAAAGTTCACTTTATCTTTCCCCTGCTCTGTTGCTTCTCTTTCACTGCAGTGGCTGGCCTGGTTGTTTGGGGGCATGGTCCTCTCCACAGCAAACATACTCTTTGCAAAGGCTAAGAATGGACATACACTTTTGATGAACACAAACTTTCTAGAATGATCTGGCTTTGCATCTTGTCGTGCTCAGAGCAGAGAGTTTTCTGGAACCCAACAAGATTACAGGTGAGCACATCCCAGGAGTGAGAAACCCATGATGGAAATATTGCCTGTTGGCTTGCCCCAAAATGAAACATGGGATATGAGCTGCTGAAGCACTTGAAGACATCATGGTAAAAGCTTCTTGCTTGATTCTAGGCACTAAATAATCTTTGTGTCCCTCACTCAAACGACAGAGGATCAGTTTTGCCAAAGGAGAAGAAGCCACTGAGATACAGAATAACAGCCAAGTGAAAAGTACTTTTTTGAAGGCAATGTATTGTAGTGGAGGAAAAAAAAAATCTCATGTCGGAGTCAGTCAGGCGTGGATTGGAATCCCAGCCCCCACTTTCTAGGATGACAGTCTTGGGCTGGTGACTTCAGAGTCCCTGGTCCTCAGTTTCATCATCCATAGAATAGGGATAACTGTGTCCCTAAAAGTGGATGGTTGTGAGGATTAGAGACAGTCTAGTTAAAGCATTTAGTCACACTGCTGCTCAGCCAACATTTGGTCCTCTCTCCTCCCTCTTTCTTGCTTACAAAAGAAGCAAGGAAGTCAGGAGAGTTACTCAACTGTGAAGCACGAAGTTACGAGAAACAGTTTGAGTCAAAGGTTAGATGTCAGTAGTGAAAAGAAACATCAGTATAGAGAAGAAAGAACCTTGAACTCAGGCAAAGAGGAGGCTGAGCTGTGCTGTCAGCATAATTTCTCTCGGTACTAAAGCCATTTAGCATTGGAGTCACCTGGAGAAAGAGAATAAGAGAGGACTCTGAAAGAGAAGAGGAGTAAAATTACCGTGTGTATCCTGTGCTCTAAGCTGGATGCATGACCCACACGGTCATACTTAAACTACACAGCCACCCATGACATGGGTACCTTATTCCCCTTGCTGTGTGGACAGTGAAATTGAGGCAGTGAGTAGGTCCCTTCTGAGCTCAATTCCCTTGCTTTCTCGT
Organism: Camelus dromedarius; assembly: GCF_036321535.1. Lineage (NCBI taxonomy): Eukaryota > Metazoa > Chordata > Mammalia > Artiodactyla > Camelidae > Camelus > Camelus dromedarius. The sequence continues at coordinate 66,682,930 of NC_087443.1, read as the reverse complement.
TGAGTTAGCATCAATTTATATCTCTTGCTCTCCTCCATCAATTTATATCTCTTGCTCTCAAGACAGCAACCAGCCTGGGACTCACTTAGTCCCATTTCAGATTTGGAGGTTGGGTCAGGTGCCAACTGTGGTCCAGACAACACTGATGAGGACAGGCAGGGAGGGAATGGGGTCCCTCGGAATAAACACGCTCTGCTGTGTCTGTGTACGTGGCCAGAGGGGCAGGAGCTCTACATCAGCAAGCCCAGAGACCCCATTCACTTTTTGGTGCTGTTAAAAAATGAACCAAAAATCAGAGACAATGCAATGGGATAACTGCATGTCCCCTCAATGTCACCCTTAGGCAATGTATAACTGGCTCACCAAATATTATTTAATCATCTGGGGTAGGAGTTGGCAAACTCTGAACCTCAGCCGTATGCTGTTGTAGTAAAGTTTTACTGGAACAACCACGTCCACTTGTTTGTGTATTATCTAAGGTGGTTTTCATGCTACAATATCAAAGTTAGTAGCTTCAGCAGAGATCATCTGATCTAAAAAGCCAGAAATACTCACTGTCTGGCCCTTTAGAAAATTCGCTGAATCCCTGACCTGGGAGAAGGTGCCTGTGTTTGAATTTGCTGTTTCCTAGTCTTTGGTTAAAGCCCAGATTCTCTGAAGTTATATGTCTCCTGACTGGTCAGTTTCTGTAAGGTAGGAAACGTGACCAGAAGGCTGCAGCCTCGTTGCTCTGTGAGACATTAACTGGTTTCATAATCTTTTAACAAGTACATCTCAGTATCCCTTTGACTGAGTGACTAGAAATTCCTTTCCTATAAATTCAGTTCTCCTTTGAACCAGATTTACCATCCAACGTACCCCTCATTCATTAATAAGTTTGGAGAGATTTTTGATTCATGTTCATTCTATTTTGTATGAATCCTGTTTTTAACTTTTGGAAAGTTAATGGTGATAAGTTCTCAAGGCAGGGATGGTGGTCCTGGACAGCCAACCCTACTGGTTCCCTCTACAGTATCGTACATCATTTAATCCACACAACAGTCCTATAAAGATGTTACCTGCAAAGTGGAGCAATTAAAGTAACAGCAATGCCCACCTCATAGGGTAGTTTTGGTGGTCAAAAAAGTATTTAGCAAAATACTGAGAGTCTAATACTGACTGACTAAATTCTAGCTCTGATTATCATTATTAATGGTATAGCCTATGTACTAGTTATTTCTTTGGTTGAAAGTAACATGTTTGACTCCTACCAACTTTAGCAAATAAAGAAGAAGAAAAGGAAAATAACTGGAATAAACATCTTGAACTCATAGAATCAAAGGAAGGACTAAGCAGTTGAACCCCACGACTGCTCTTCTCCACAACGGCTGAGACTCGGAGGCGGGAAGAGCCTGCCCCATCTAAAGATGCCAGTGACTTGGTTTCGGAGGACTGCAAAGCCCGATCAGGTAGGCGGTTCGCCTCATTTCTTCTACCCTGTCAAGTGAAGCAAAGATTATAATGTCCTCACCTTTGTTTCCCTACGTTGCTCAGCTCAGTGCCTGCCACGTGGTTCCTGCTCGGTACAAGTTTATTGAGCTAAATTACCAGTAGGTTGATGGAGATGATAAGTAGATATGACTGGCAAAAAAAAGGTCAAGATCATCTATAGAAATAATAATATGTCTGACCTGGTGGTGCCGATGGAGACCAGGTTAGGGTGGAGGGGGGCTGGAGTGGTGGCCTGAGGCTCCATTTCCTCTTCATGTCTATAAGATGAAATGAAGGTAACACTCCCAACACAGTCTGAGCATGCAGAAGTCACTTTTATGTTCTCTGCTTTGTCACTGGAATCTTCCTCTGCTCCTGGGAGGAGGTGGGAGATAAGACCTGTTCCCCTTAACCCCTAGGGGCACGGAGTCAGCCAGCTTTATTGCATTACAGGAGCTGTCTACCTCAGTTGCTTTGACAAGACATGCCAGGCCTGTGCACACATCCTGGTCCTTCTAATCTCTTTAGTTCCATCACCTGGACATTTTATTTGAAATTGATTTTTAAATGTCTGAGTAATTGAGGTTTATGTGTAGTTGCTTCGCTGCAACAGAGGTAAGCTAAGGCTGCTTATATCCTCATTAAACGCTGATTAAAGGTGATTGCATTACCGGAGGCCCCAGCTGATGCCATTCCTCAGGGCTCGCATTCGAGAACAACTTCCGAACGTGGCAGATCTGAGCGTCTGGACAGCAGGAATAGTACAGAGTCGGGCTTCGCATCCCCTGTGTGTGTTCTGCAGATGATGAGCTCTAACAGGAGGCTGACTTCCAGGCTTCCCGTGGGTTCCATCTCTGGGACATTTACAAACCAACAGGTTCCGGTGAAGGCAGAATATCCACATCCCCCCCCCCCCCCGCCCCCCATGTCCCAGGCATACCCAGTAATTGTGACCCTGGCCTTGTTCTTTACCAAGCAAATTGGCCTTTAGATTTGGCAGAGATCAGGGAATAAACGAGAGTAATAGGAAGGGTCGTGATCTTAAAAACATCTTCTGTCTTCTATGCTCTGAGAGTCACTTTGAGCTCTGATGTTGAAGTCAGAAGGACTCAGGTTTGAATCTTGGCTCAGCCCGTTAAAGGCTGGGTAGAATCTTGAATCTCTCTTGGTTCATTTTCCTCACGTGTGCAATGGGGGTCTCAAAGCCTACTTCACAGAGTGTGAAGACACCATGAAATAAGGTGTATAAAGCAGGGCATAAAAGAAGAGTGCAGTCAATGTGAGCTGCTTCTTCCCTGAAGGGATTGTGGAAGTCTTTTAAAACATAGTAATAACCCCCACCTGGCCCTTGCAGCCTTTTTCAGTGTTGCATTTTCCACGGTGGATCATGACTTCTGAGTTAAAGGACATTTGCAAAATTTTGAAGAGAAAAGGAAGACCAGAAAGGCGGGGCTCTGAGACCTCCAGCCTTCCCTAGAACATACACTACCTGGAGCAGTTCACTTTTTACCTCTTTAGATATCGAGGTTCTACGTAATTTTTCCATTGAAAAACTGACACTACTTTGAAAAGTTGACTACTATTACTCTATTAGAAAATTCATGGAGTCCACAAGGTAAAGTAAAAACTCCCATTTCCCATCACACTGCCATGCCCTCTCAGCACACCAGGGGGCAGAAGCTCTTTGGCCTGTATGTGAGGAACTATCACAACCTGTCTGGACGAGTGCATCACTAAAGCTTTTGCAACAGAGAAAGGAAGATGCACACAGATCCAGATAATTAGGGTTAAATCTCTAGGACGAGAAGTTCCTCTCCTCTTCTAAGCCAAAACCTAGAGCAGCAGAGCTCTCACTGTGATTGGCCTTTCCAAAGTTGTCCCCAACACATTGTTAGACTGTATTCCAGCACCCTGCACTGAGCTAGGCAGTGGGTAGGAATTCAGCACGTGCTGGTCAGTGGGAGAGCCTCCGTTCCAAGTCGATCAGACCTCTGTCCTCACGGCCTGTGCTGCTTGGCCCAGAAAGGCCTGAGCCATGGATGTTGTGCACTGAATTCACTGAATTATGCCAAGAGAACAAACAGGAGAAGCTGCCAGAGGTGGGAGGTGGCAGGGAGGACCTCACTGAGGGGGTGAGATTGAAATGGCCCCTGCCAGAGAGTTAGGACTTGGAAGGGCAGAGAGGGCCAACGATTCTTGGTAGGATGCAGAGTCAGAGCAAAGGTGAGAAGCCGGACTGAGCAGAGTGTGTAAGAAGAAGACCAGGCTGTGAGTGAATGGGATTCAAGAGAAATGGGAAGATGTGTCTCCCTGGATGACGACAGAAAGTGTCAGGTCCCTGTCCTCACTTTTGATCAGAGAATTCGCAGCTGCCATTAAGCAGCACGAACAGAGATCTTTTCCCCCAGCATTTAACCAGAATCGGTACCCCTTCCCCAGATGAAAAGAGATAAGTAGGGGCAAAAGGTTAGTCCAACAAACTGATTGGATGTTTGTATGTAGACACTTTAAAGTAGGCTCATTTGACCCAAAGAGTGACCCTGTTTATACATTCATTCATTTATTCATTCAACATAGATGTATTCAGTGTTCAGTTGTTCTGGGCTCGGGGGAGCCAGCAGTCTACGAAATGCTCCAAGTCCCCATCCTTCTGGAGCTTATATTTACAGGGGAGAAAAGAACAATAAATAAGTAAAATCACAGCTGGCAGTATTAAGAAATCTGAGGCAGGCATGCTGATCCTTCTCTTGGAGGGAGAAGGCTGAGGCCTGGGGAGATTGTACAGAGTGCCCAGGGTCACCCACAGTCCACAGCAAACCCAGACACAGACGTCTTTGAATCCTGTGCTCTTAACCACAAGGCTTCTGCTCTTCGCATTCCTTTTACATCAGTGAAAAATGTCTAGCCTTTTCCCTTGCAATGCTCTCACCCTGGAAGCGCAAGCAACTGGCCAGCATCGACCCCACACCTTTGGGAAGCATGTCAGGCCCGTGCCTTGCCCATAGGATGGTTCTGAGTCTGTAGAGCTTGCTTGTTTCCGGAGCCCTGAACACGACTTCATTCTCCCTCCTTAGATCAGATCACATCATTGCTTTTAAGCCATCTCAGCTCAGCTCCAGGTATTAATTTATAGATTGCCGCTTTCAGGCCACTGTGGTGTCACTGGGACTTAGTGACCTGATTTCACAGTTTTTACTGGTTCATTCACTTATTGGAGCCTTTGCGTGGTGTTCTGCCCCTCCCCACTTCTTAAAGGGACACACTCGTGGCCCGAAGCAGAGGTAAACTCATTAGAGTTGGAGTCTGTATAGTTAGGAACAAGGGGTTCCCCTCTGTGGGCTCCGGCCTGGGAGTCAGCTTCTCAGTCCAGCATCTTTAATGAGGGTTCAATCTGAGACCAAGGCAGGATTTCCTGTGAAAGTGAAAAGCCTCCAACCGCAGAACAGAATGAGTGGTACAGAGTGTTTCTCAAAATGATTGCAAATTACTTATGTATTATTTATATATTCATCTCTCTCTTTCTCTCAATATAAATGAATGTCACTGAAATAAAACAATTTGGGCTCATTCAGATGGTAGATCCAATATGAGCGTGTGTGTGCCCATGTGTGCCATGGGTGTGGGGGGAGGTCTACACTTCCCCTCCGTTGTAACTTTCCTTTGTTCAGGGAAATGTGACGTGAACATTAAAGCAGTCCTCTTCCAGAGGAGAAATCTTTAAAACAAATGAGAGAGAAAATCCTCCTTCCTCCTTAGCACTCCTTTTTAAATCTTGAAAAAAAAAAAATGTTTACCCTGGCTGTTTTAGGGGGAAAAAACAATCCAAATATAAGACATGCTAAGACATGCAATATTTTTGGAGAAAAAAACTTGTGTGAGACCCAGTGTAGAACATTAAAAACATCATTTTCTCTGTCTACAGAGACTGACCTTCTAGCTACAAGAAGTAGGCTTGCAAATTAATGAAAAGTGAGCCCCAAAAGATTTCATGTAGCGTGACACGTTTTCTGTAAACTTAAAAACAAATAAAACATATGCTTATATGCATGCATTAAGATTTCACAGAACCATATGGGAAGAAAAGCAAAAGGACGATGAACACAAAATTTGGATTGGAGTAGGCGTGGCATGAACCGTTGACGAGAGCATGTCATGAGCCACGGATGCTGCACCTGAGGTCTGTTTAAACAGCAACAGCAAAGGAAGGATAAATAAAATCTTGGCACCTAGCCAGCCATGACCTTTCAGAATAGAGACCTTCCTCTCCACCTCTGGAACCTCTTCTTATTTCGTTTGTAGGAAGAGGAGGCGTGACCTTTCTCAGACTTTCTTCCAAATTGGTCTTCACTGATCCTCATATGGGACACACACATGACATCCTTTCATCTACTTCAGATTCTTGCATGTTCTTAAGGCAGATGTGGGCACAAGGTTCTCAATAAAAGCAAGGAAAGTAATTGAGTCACACAGGACTACACTCATGCATTTTTTATTCAGCAAATATTTATGTATCAGGCACAGAGCTACGCACTGCATATAGAATGGTCTTCAAAATTGGCATGAACCGTCTCGTCCTAGAGCCTAGAGACTGATGGGAAAGACAGGCGATGCACATGGAGACACATGAACTGACTACATAATTACAGACTGAAAAGTTCAGGGAAGAAGGAGAGATCTGGGGGCCAAGAGAGAATGACAAGGACTTTGTCTTTTTTGTTGTTTGAAATGGTGCTTTTAAGAAAGGATAAAGAGAAAGCCTGATGTCGCTGGGGAGGCTGGCAGTGGATGATGTGTGTCCCTGTGTGAATGGACGCATTAATTTAAGGAGTGTGTGTATCAGAAAGGGCTTAGCTGAAGCTTCATGATGGGCTGGTGAAGTTCTCTCACCAGCCTGGCCAAGGCGGCTGATGGTCTTGATCTCCAGCCTTCTGATTCCTGCCCAGTGGGGCTGGGAGGCATGAAGGGAGGAGGAAGGCAGGATACTAGCACACAAAGGTAGGTCAGAGTAATGAATCTGCACTTATTTTGGGTTTGATGGAGGAGCCATATGGGGGGGGTTCAGCAAAAAAGTAACATGTTCTCATTTAATTCTTAAAATTTTTACCTTGACTATGTAAGGGAAAATGGAGTGAATAGGGGAAGAAGTAGAAGCAGGAAGTCCCTTTGGAGTTTAGAAATAAACCTAGAGAATGATGGTGCCATCAGCTGGGTGGTATCTGGGGAGATGGAAGAAAGAGGGCAGGATTGGGGTGTGTTTTGGAGATAGAGTCAATAAGACTAACTAAAGGATTGAAAGTGAGATTTGAGGGGAAAAAAAGATAAACCAAAGATGATTCCTAAACTGGGAGCTTAAGAAATTGGGTATTTTATGGTAGCATTTACTGAAATTTGGAAGAAATGGATAAAAGCAAGATCTGAGGGGAAAGGACATTGGCAAGTTGCATTCTGCTTTTGATGAGTTAAATTTGAGATACTGGGTAAACGTTTAAATGTCAATTCAGGTTGGAGGTTGAACTTTTAACTCAGGAATTTTGAAGAAGTCAGCGCTAAAGATATAGACTTGGGAGTTAACTATTCATAGATGATATTTAAAGTCATGAGACTAGAGACTGGCGAAGCACAGAGGGCAATGGAAAAGAGGAGACCCAGGGTGAAGCTCTCAGTACTGACCACTACTGAGAGGTCAGTCAACAGTGGAAAACGCGGAAAAAGAGACTGAGAAAGAGCTGTTTCTGAAGTGGGAGGAAATATAAGAAAGTATGGATCCTAGAAGCCAATAGAAGAGAAGGTTTCAAGAAGTAGAGATAGCCAGCTGTCAGATGACGCTGAGACATACGTAAAGGGAGGAGAGAGACCTGCCTGTTGGTTGTATTAACATGTACTTCGCGGAGTTGTCTTCATGGGTTGTGGGAACAGGAAACCCAACTGAGAGAGGTTCAAGGGAAAAGGCCAGGTTAAGGGAATATAGTTCTCTTAGGGGTTACACTGTGTGGGGCATTTTACAGGAAAACCAGCCTATATCTTTAACAAGTCCGTGGCTTAGGAAAAAAAAAAAACATGTATGTTTCAGACTGAATGCTATTCAAAATTGAACTCTTCATTTAAAAGATAAAAATCAAATGCAACGTAGGAACCTTGTTTGGGTTGTTCTTCAACTAAACCAACATAACAAGACATTTTGGAAATAACTGAGGAAATATGAATCTAAACTGGATATTAGATGATATTAAGGAATTTTTGTTAATTGTGATAGGTATGATAATGTAATCACGGTTATGTAAGAAAATGCACTTGTTTTTAAGAGATGCCCTGAACTATTTAGCGGTGAAACATCATGAGGTCTGATACTGGCTTTAAAGGGCTAAAGCAAAAAATAAAATAAAAAATGCAGGAAATATGACCAAAAGTTAATCACTTTTAAATCTGTATGGTGAGTACATGGAGGCTTATTATACAGTTCTACTTTTATGTATATTTAAGATTTTTCATAATACAAGTTATAAAACAGTTGTACTGCAAAGGCAAACAGAAATAGGACGGCAGCTAGAGGAAAATGTAGGTCGAGGAAGTTTTGAGGGTTTTTTTAAAGACTTTTTTTTTTTAAAAGAACAGGTTTTGTTTCACAATAAAACTGAGAGGAAGGTACAGAAGTTTCCCGAATACCCCAACCTCTTACATGCATAGCCTCCTTCATTATCACCATTCCCCACCAGAGCGGGACATTTGTTACAACTAATAAACATGCAGTGACACATCATAATTGCCCAAAGTCCATAGTTTACCTTAGGGTTCACTGTCGATGCTATACCTTCTAGAGGTTTGGACAAGTGGACAAGGGCATGTATTCATCCTTATGATGTCATACAGAATATTTTCACTGCCCTAAAAACCTTCTGTGCCCTACCTGTTCATCCCTCTCCCCGCGCTGCCCCCGCCCAGCCAGTGGCCCTCACTGCTCTTCTTACTGTCTCTTGGTTCTGCTTTTCCAGAATGTCATGTAGTTGGCATCATATCGCATGTAGTCTTTTCAAGTTGGCTTCTGTCACTGAGTCATATGCATTTAAGAGTCCTCCGCAGCTTTTCGTGGTTTGATAGCTCATTTCTCTGTTGTTCTGAAAAACATTTTGTTGAGGATTTTGGCATCTTTGTTCATGAGAGGTATTGGTCTGTAGTTTTCTTTCTTGTAATGTCTTTTTCTGGTTTTGATATTGGGTTAATAGTGGCTTCCTAGAATGTTAGAAAGTGTGCCCTGTCTTTCTATCATCTGAAAGAGAATGTAGAGAATTGGTATAATTTCTTCCTTTAATATTTGGTAGAAGTCACCAAGGAACCTATCTGAGACTTTGAGGGAAATTTTTAAATTGTTCTTTAAAAAGAAACATTAGATCATTTACACAATGGCAATGATTTGAGAGAGAGAGAAATTGATATAGGAAAGGCAGGGTACTTTCATGGTTCCAAGTACCTAAGGAGGCCAGAGGATATTCAATCAAGATGAAGTGCCAAAGCTGGCCTTTGAATTTTGAGAACAGCAAAGAGAGTGTGAACCAGAGGCTAAGGTGCCTGTGAAAGGAATGATTTCATTGAGCCCAGACCTTTGCACTTTCCCATGCATAGAAAAGCACTAAGTTCCTTAACTTGAGATATCTGACTTTCTTTAATTAACAGTAATTGTTTAATATTCCAACCACCTGGTCTTTGTTGGAAAAACTCTTATATATCCTGGCTCCTCCTTCGCCTCTCCAGAGCAGTCTCTTAGAGTGATCTGAGAGGCCACCTCCCGAGCTCAAATCCTCAAAAAGTCTGCCAAATAAAACATAACTCTCAACTTTCAGGTTGTTCGTATTTTTTTCAGTGGACACAAGGATGGTGACAAGAGGTGAAGGGACAGATCTCTTTGCTGCAGGGCTTCTGAAAGTGCCAGCTTATTTTATGTCAGACCAAAAGGGACATGCATGCACTGCATTTCCCATATTTATTCACTGTGCTATCCTTTCTCTTCAAACTCATAATAATATATTCATAGGAACCTAGTCCAAGAAACAGTGCAGGGAAACAAGCTCCAGAGCAAAGCCCAGATTTTATCTCCACAACACCTAACCCTTATCCCCCTGAAAATTAACCAAGAAACAATTATGAAAATATGTCTATCCCACAGAGGGGCAAGCATGTGCCTTTGAAGAATTATTCATTACAAGACCCTGAAGTTTTTCATCTTCCTTCATCTAAACAGCTTCTCTGTCCACGTTACGCTTCAGTCCAAATGGTCAAGTGAACTGCAGTTCTGCTTGCCAGAAAAAAATCTCAGCTGCAAGCCGCTCTCCTGGAGCAACCCTGGCCTGCTTTCCAGGCTTCAGAGTTTGAGATGAGACAAATAATCTGTAAGACCAACATCTGACCTCCTCCCTTACCGAAGCGAACCCGAATACTTGCTTTTTGAGATTCACTCAGCAACAGTCATTTACAGTTACTGTACTCGGAGACCTGAGCACGGTTCAGATAAACAAAAAAGCAACCTACCTTTTCCTCCCACCTCCTCTGCTAACGGAAACCATTAAAACTGAACTTTTTATTGGTTATTTGTTACTGTCATTTGCCATTGTCTGTTCCCAAGATGATGGATCTGTCACTACATCCACTTCTCCCTAAGCCTTGGCGGGAATTGAATTGACATTCAAGTGCAAATAGCCCAGCCAGTGACCACAGTACAATTCCAGCCACCATGACCCCATGTCCAGACTAATTTTAATCATTTGGAAACAGTAGGTGAGTGAGAAAGTCAATGAAGAAAGAGGATAATATTGACATTAACAGGAACCAATAATTCCTTTAAGCCACTCCCAACCCACCCCGGCATCGTTACATATCACTTCACCGAATGGAATGCGTTTTGCCTCCACAGTTCTTTACAGTTTCAGACTAGCTTAGAATGGCCATTTTTCATATTGCTGTGGACTGTATTACTAGCACATTATAACTATATGCTATGATTACATTTTTATTGGAATTTCTAAAAGAGAATTATCTCTCTTTTCTGTTTCCACTGAAGAGGAACTGTAGAAACCATCTAATAAAAAATATTAAACAGCATTTCATAGCCCTGGGCCAATATAAATGCTTATCAGTAATTTCTAGCAAATAAACCCAGTGCCACTGGCTTATTCATGATGTTTTGTTTTTCTAACAGCAAACGACTGTAAATGTAAATCAATCAATCTATGTATTAATATCTGTCTGTCCATCTATCATCTTGTTACCAGTCACTGAGAATGTGTTGGGAAATTACAATGAACACGGAATTCAGCTCAGTGATCTCAGGGAATTCTGGTGCCAACACAGGATGAACTTAGAAGTGTCAAAAAGATCTGTGGAAGGAAAGCCCATTTAGGTTGCTCCACAGAGAACTCTCTAAATCAGCTTCTTAAAAATCAACATTATTGAGATCTAATTTACAAATAACAAAAAGCCTACATTTGAAATACACAATCCGATGAGCTTTGACAACTATATAAATCTCTGCAACCGCCAACCAAATCAAGATAAAAAATATCTCCACATCGTCTCAGAAAGTTCTCTGGTGTCCCTTTCCCGTCAGTGCCTGCCCCCACAGGAAACTCCCATTCTGAATTCTGTTTCCACCGAATCTTTAGCCTGTTGTTTTGCCTGTCACTCATTTTATATAAATGAAATCATGCCACATGAACTGTCTTATATCATGGCTCATCATGATACTTTTGAACTTCATCTGTTTTGCTGTTTAGCTTTTATAGTTAAGTCCAGGTCCCATTCTGAACTCATCTTTTTATCTGGTGTGAGGGCATGGTTGAGATTCATTTTCTTCCCATAGAAATAGAAAATTTTGCTTTCTGTACAGAACTATATTACAGCCTTTGTTGAAAATGATTCAACCATATATGTGGGTCTATTTCTGGAATATCTGGGATGTTCCACTGATCTAAATGTGTATGTTTGCCCAATATCACACTGCTGGGATTACTGTAGATCTGGAATCTTAAAATCAAATACTGTAGGCACTCCCAACTCGTACCTTCCTTCTCAAGATCATTTTAGCTGGTCTAGACCTTTGGCATTGCTATATAAATTTTAGAATTTGCCTGTCAATTTTAAAAAAGGTCTGGTAGAATTATGATTGTGATTTTGTTGAATCTTTCTGTATCAATTTGTGGAGACTTGACAACAATATTGTATTGTCCAATTCACGAGCATGATATTTTTCTCCATTTATTTAAATCTTCTTTAATTTCTCTCAGCAACGTATTGCATCTTTAATGTACAGTTTTTGCACATATTTGGATATTTCTGTGGTATAATTTAAATTTTTTAATTTTATTTTTAATTGAGTATTGTTAATGTATAGAAATATGGTTGATTTTTGTATTATGACTTTGTGTTCTGAGACTTCATTAAGTTCATTCATTCATTCACATAGCTATTTTTTTTTAAAGATTATGTTGGTTTTCTTACATAGACATTTATGTTGTATGTGAATAAAGGCAGGTGCACTTCTGCTTTTCTAACCTATTTCTTACTTACTGCACTGACTAGGATTTCCAGTACAGTGTTGAATAGAAATGACAATATTGGATACATTTGCCTAGTTTCCAAGCTTTGGGAGGAAATATTCAGTATTTCACCATTTTTTGGTAATGTTGGCTATACATTTTTCATAGATGCCCTTAATCAGGTTGATTTTTAGCTTTTGATATGTTGTGTTTTCATTACTCTTCAATTCAAAATATTTTCTAATTTCTCTTGGGATTTCTTTTTTTAATGTATTAATTATTTAGAAGTAGGTTGTTTAATGTATAAGTATTTAGGAATTTTTCTGGATCCCGCATTATAAATTACTAATTTAATTATGTTGTGGCATGTTTTATAAGATTTCTCTTTTAAAAATCACTAAGGCATACTTTATGGTCAAGTATATGGTCTATGTGAATATTCCATGTACATTTATAAGGAATGTATTTTCTACAGTTGTTCTGCAGATCTCTGTTGGGTCTAGTTGTTGACAACATTGTTTAGGTTTTTTCATACTCTTGACAATTTTTTTACCTACTTATTATATCAAGTATAGCAACACTCCTAAGAGAAGTATTCAAAAATCTCTAACTACAATGGTAGCTTTGTTTATTTCTTCTTTAATATTTTACTTCATTAATTTTGCTGCTCTGTTATAGATGCATAAATATTTTTAAAAATTATTATATCTTCCTGGTAAATATTATTATGAAATAGCTACCTTCATCCATTGTCTTATAATTATCTTGACAATTACTTAGTCAAATAGTAATATAGCCATACATGTTTTCTTATGCTTACTTTTGGCCAGGTATATCTTTTTCTATTTTTTTGTCTCCCAATTTATCAGTGTATTTAAATTTAAAATATATTTCTAGGGTACAGCATGTAGTTGTGACTTGCTTTTTTTATCTAGCCTGCCAATCTTTGAATTTTAATTGGAATCTTTATTTCATTTACATTTAATGTAATTATAGACATGGTTCTATTGAAGTCTGCTACCTTGCTATTTGTTTTCTATTTGTCCAGTCCAGTATGTTTGTTTTCTTCTTTTGCTCTTTTCCTACCTTTTCCTCTTAGTTAAATACTTTTAGTGAGGCATTTAGTAACTTCTATTGGCTTTTTAGCTATAATTTATTATTTTTATTGAAAAATTACTTTAGGGTTAAAAAAATACAATTCAGCTATAATTCAATTAAAAATAAATGCTACATTAATGTATGAATGTTTATTTACAAATAAATATTGTATCTCTTCACAATTCACACCAGCTAGCTCTCATTTTCTTCTTCCCAATTCCCAATATGCACATCAAAATAATATAATTATATTTATTCAGCCTCACATTCTTTGTGCTATTTTTGTCATATATTTTACTTCTGCATACATTATGAACCTCAAATTACAAAGCTATTACTTTCCCTTAAAAGAGTGAGCTATCTTTGGAGGAAATAAGGAAGAAAAAAATAGTCATATATTTACCCAATTATTTATGCTTCCAGTGTTCTTTCCTTCTTTTATATCCAAGTTTCCATCTGACATGGATCCCTTCAGCCTGAAGAATATCTTTCAGGTCTGGTGATGATGAATTCTCTCAACCTTCATCTTTATGAAAATATGTATGTTTCATCCTTGTTTATGAAGCATATTTTCTCTTTATACAGAATATGTGATGTCAGGTTTTCCTTTTTCTTTCAGCCTTTAAATAATGCCCTTCCATTATCTTCCCACTTCTATTATTTCTAATGAGGTCAGCTTTCACCCTGCTAGTTATCCTGTATGTATTCTGCTTTGTCTGCCTTCAAAAATGTTCTGTTTCTTTATTTTTAAATGTCTGCTCTTTGCGTCTGCATGCTTAAATGTGACTTTGTATTTTTCTTGTCCACCAAGCATTTTGGATCTGTAAGTCAGTTGTTTTCAACAGATATAGGAAATATTTGGCCACTAATTTTCAAAGTTTTTATACTGTTTCCTTGCTCTCTTCTCCGTCTGAGCCTCTAATTACATGTTTGATAAAGTATCCAATAGTATTCCAAGTAAGTTCCTAATGTGCTGTTAATTTTGCTTTAGTTTTTTATTTTAGATTCTGTTAAGGCAGATCTAGAGTGAGCCTGATTCTAAAATATTGTCCTAACTTTAAGGGTAACACTTTTCTGCTGTCTTAACTGGATGCTAGAGGGTTAATGAGATTTTTCCACTCTAACTGGGCTGGACCTCCAGTGTTTCCCAGCACGTATTGATCTCTGTTCCATTCTCAATGCCATTAACAGCCACTTTTTCATATGTCTCCATGTCATCTCACCCTGCACACATGCAGCCTAGTCCTCAACCAAGGATTCACGAAAAACCCCCATGCAAACTTCCACCATCCCTGCCCGACCCCCACCCCGCAATGTGCAGCTTTCTCCTCTCTGATGCCTCGCCTTATAGAACACAGCTCCTTCAGCTGCCCCGAGTTCCCAGCCTCCTTTGCTCAGTGGGACAGCGGCACTCTGCCTGGACTTTGGCTCACTGTGTTAAGATCAGGCAGAAAGCCAGGTGGCTTTGGGGGCACATCTTGTACGTTTCCTTTATTCCAGTGATTGTAGTTTTCCATGCCTTTTATCCAGTGTCTGAAAACAAGTACCTTGTATATGTCATTCAATTTTTTGTTTGTGTATCTGTGTGTGTGTGTTTTGATTGTTTATAATATAGGAGGACTAATTTGGTACCAATTAATCCATCAGAGACAAGTGGAAGTTTCGTGTGTGTGTGTGTGTGTGTGTGTGTGTGTGTGTATTTTAAACTTTGTCTAGAGATGAAGTTCCAAGCAAAAATCATGCATTCGCCATCTACTTCTTCAAATCATTCTCATATAAACTCTACAAAAGCATAAGATAAGGTGGTCAAAGTGTTCTTATCATGAGAAGAGAAAGGGAAAATTGAAAAACATTTTTAGCCTGTACCCTCAGAATAACTCTACTTCTACATGTACAGCCCATCCTCTAGGACAAGAGAGCCTCTAAGTGTTCTGTATAATGACTCATTTCTTTTTCAGTTGTCAGTCTTCTCTGGAAATTCTAAGATTCCATCAGTCAAAGCAGGACAGATTCACTATTTCTGTAGCTTCTTCTAGATTTGCAATAGCACCTTCCCTTTCTGCTAGTTCAGGGCCCTCTTCTTTGAGCCATCAGTGCTCCTTCCTAAACATTAAATCCAGAAGGTCATAAGAGAAGGAATGAGGGGCTGTTTCTTTTGAGCGTTTTGTTTGAATAAGAAATACCAATATTCTCGAACTATCTTTTCAGACTATAAGAGTAAGGCCAACACTCTTGACCAGCTGGAGTCTCTTCTATTGCGATGCTGCGTTTTGCTTTGTTTTCACTCCCAAGGTATTATTGGTGATGTATCAGGATATTCCTTTTAAGCAGGTTTCAAGCAGGAGCTAATTATGCTGACAGCCATCTCCTCAGGAGTAGACAGCGGCGGGAAAGCCAGCAAAAGATGAGGGACGTTGGGTATATTCAACAGGCCAGATGGTCAGACCGGAAGGCTGGGCCACCTGAACACACGGCGTTATCTTATTGCCCATTAAGCAAAGTGAAATTTTGCTGGAATCTTTAACAACGTGTGTTTTTCTCCCTCATTTGAAACCACCAGGCCTAAAATGTGTCAAATGAAATTTCAACTCAGAGTGCAGTCTGTGTTCCAGGAAATGTCACTAAGGGCTTTGAAGCAGCTGTCACTGTCACTGCAGCTTTACGAGAGCAAGACTATAGAATTCATCCAGGATTCCCTGCCTGATCAGATGAGTCGGAGAGCTGTGAAATCTCCAGTGTTGACTTTATTTTTACTTCAGCTCCAAGAAGGAGACCATGGAAGTTCCCCCCCAAAGTCATCCCTAGTAGAAAGTGATGTAAACAGAAATTCTAACCCTTCACACCACCTGGCACTGAAACAGAGCCCAGGCTTCAGCCACTCCCTTTGAGCTGCTGCTGCTCTCTGTGCCCGCATCAGAATTACAGTTGTGGGATTTGGTTATATATCCAGACCTCCCTAAAGTCTCTGTCCTTCTCCAGCAGAGTGAACGTTTGTGTTCTTTTCATGCTGATGTTCTCAGAAGGATTGTTCCTCAGAGGATGCTTGAATTGGCTTCAGAACTGCCATGAAATGTCAAGAGGGCTCCTAGGATCTGGGCATCACTGTTTCCTGCTGTTCTCCATGCAGTGTGTTTTGATCTTCCTTTCTTTTAGTGCTGCTGCTTCTCAGCTGCCCCTTTCCCTCTCTCTGGGACCGCATGGGTCCTCACCAGCCCATCCTCTCTGTCCTCTCCGTAGCTTTGATCTTCAGTGTGACTCCTTAGTCATCTTTAAGCAGCTTCAGAATTAACTTTAGGTAAATGTCTACAGTGTATGAAAGACTGGAAAGTTTTGTTTCTTTACACTTTCAGTTTACTGAGTTGAAAATTTTAATTTCTATCCAAAGACCTAGAGGCTCTAAGTGTCAAAGAGTAAAATAAAAAAATTTTTTTTTCTAAAGTTTCAGCCAATTCTGCCCAGAAAATGTAGCCAGACTCAGTATTCCTGACTTTGGAGTCGGCCTAACTTCCTACCTGGTTAATCCAGTCTCAGGGGCTCTTTTCTCTCCTACCTCACCCTCATCGGTGAAATTCCAGGTTGAAGAGAGAAATATGAATTGTATATGCCACGTTAAAATGCAGAACCTGATTTTTCACACTGATGCCATCTTCACTGACTACATTAAAGTTTCTGGTGCAGTTTCAGTAGACATTCTGGCGCCAGCCAGTGTGAAACTCGCGTGAGGGACACCAAGACAAAGGAGATGGTGCCCTTGCCTGCAAGGTGTCCACACAGACTTCATCCATCCCCTATCTGACAAGAAGAGTCCTAAAACTGTTTGTAGTTCTGACTTTACAAGAGAAAGGAATCTCCAGACAGCACAGCCCTCTGCTGGACCGCATTATTTTTATACAGCCTGATGCTTCATTCCTCCCCACCTCTATAGCAGGAGCTCCTCGGCTCAAATATGATTTGCCACATGTGTCCTAGCTCACTTCTCAGGAGTGGAATTGCATCGTTCTTTGCCATCTCATGCTCTGCCAGCATCATGCTACCTGGCCACTCTACTCCAGAGCAGGAAATTGCCTCTGCTTTCTTAAAAAATAGAGGCCAACAAGAGATGCTCTGAAATCATCTTGGGATTTCATAGACTGTTTGAGTAAGGAATCAGTGCAGCTTAAATATCTGTGCAATGCCTGTGCCTGGTTATCTTGACACTGGTCCTAGGCACTAGAGTGGATGCAGATGTGAATTTCCTACGAGGCTCATGAGGTGTACACTCAGGGCCCCTCCTTTGCATGGTCTTGGGAGAAGTCCTAATAATGTCTCATGGTCACTCTGTATTTTCCTCTGGTAAAGAAAGTTTACCCAAATTGGATATGCTTCTGTTCCAACAAAACTGGTGTCTGTGTTTGGGTATGTTTAAAAAAAAATCAATAAGAGATAGTCTCCATCCTTAAGGACCTTAATTTCAGTAAGCAAAAAAAGAAAAAAAAAATGAATGCAACAGAATGAGGGGGCCCCAAATAAGGCAATGCTTCCATTTTCCCATTGACAATTTTTTGGTGAATTTTAATCTTTAAGTTCTTGAAGAGGTGGTTGAAGTGATCAATATTTCATTTCTTATTTTACTTACAATATATATTTAAATTCGTGTTACCTAATATAGTGATCCAGTCAATTCAAATTTCATGGAACAATTTTATTCAAACTTTTCACGTGGAACTTTGACGTCAGTAACTTAATCATCACTAGTGTTGCTTTTTGAATTATCTAACAAGGTTTTCTTGCACATCGTATTCACTGCTGACTAAGTTGTGAAACTACAGCACTTCCTGATTCCATGCATAATTCTGCCAGTGGAAATTTTGTCCTATGCCACCAGCACCAACTAGCATAATATACGAATGTGCTTTTCATTTATACTGTAGATGGATATTTGAGGTTTCTAAAACTTATAATGATGAGGTATCTTTTCCAAATGACTTTCTAAAAAAGTTTTGTTTTTGCTTTTTTAATACTGACAGCCCCCATTTGCAGTCGTGGAGACTCTCCCCTCAGGAATACTCACTAAATCTGTCCCTGCTTCCGTCAGATGACCTTTATAAACATCGAGCACTAGCACTAAGGTTGTTTTAGGTTAACGGTGATTTTCAGACCTAACTGTACATTGGAATCACCTGGAGAGCATTTAAAACACCACTAATGCCTGGATCCACTGCCATGGGTTCTGATTCAATGGTCTGGGATGCAGCCTGGACATTGGAATTTTTTAAAAGTTCTCTGAGTGATCTGAATATGCAGACAAGGTTGAGATCCCCTAACTTCCCCTTTGTTATTCAAAATAAAAGGAGAAGGACAAGCACCTAAACATAAGAGACTTCATGAGGACTCAAATATGAAATAACTGCCTCTTTTCTAAGTGATAATTCAAGGAAATATAAATTCCACATATATAGATATGTATGTATAATATATACACATATGCATTATATATATGTATACACAGGAACTACTTTTTAATATAATAGATTTTTAATATTTTTAAAGTTACACTTAGTCATTAAATAAAATTTAGAAAAAGTCAGACTATCTGTCTCAGTTGAGGATTCAAAGACAAAAGAGATTCAGCTATGATTTCAGTTAGGAGAAACTGACGTCAGTGGGTTCACCTGGATGAAGAGTGAGGAGTCCTGTAAGCAGAGACAGTAAGGGAAGGCAGGTATACCAGGCAAAGGAAATGAAAATGTAATACTCAGAGCCCCCCGAAGTGTGTTGTCTCTGAGTTGGTAATGAGAATTTCTTAAAAAAAAAAAAAAAGATAAATGTTTTCTTAATGAGCAAATCTACATTCCTGGCTTCTAGAGATGACCAGCACTTCAAGATGACTTATTTGGTAACTTTCAGCATGGAAGGAGAGACTAACACAACATCTGGACATGATCGTCCAGTCATTGATTGTGCCATTTACTGCTTTACCCATGACATAAATGCAATTTCCTGCCTGGACAGGTCTGAATTCATGGGTAATGGCTTCCTTTGGTCACTGGGGTGTTTGACATTCGTCTCTTCTCCTGCCTCTTTGTTTTGGTTTGTAAGACCAGTTGACAGTGAATGATACAAAGAGCAAGAGTTAATCAGCCTAAATATCTAAATTGAGAAAGTCACATCAAGCTTAGTCACTCCTAATATGACAGCTGATGCTTCTGGTTAAAATTCACTTAGAAAGAAGGAAAAAGAGAAAATAAATGCTATGGGAGTTTTATATATTGATTTTCTTTGTAAAGGGTAGAGGCAAGAAATAAGGATGAAAGCAGGCATGGTTCATGATGAATCTTGGTTTTCAACTCAGTTGGCTTCATCTGCCAAAAAAAAAAAAAAAGAGGTAAAGGGGCAGAATTCAAGCTTTAAAATGGTGAAAACTGTGCGATTGTAAAGCAGTTTACATTTTTTCAGTCTTTATCAGTCTTGCATGATGTTCTTGTTAGTTTATGAGGTGATCCATCAAGTATTGTTATTCCTATTTTGAGGAAGAAAGAGATCAGAGAAGTTGAGTGACTTTTCCAAGGTCACAGAGCAGGAGGAGACCCAAATCCCTCAACTCTAAATTCTGGGCCTTTGCTACCACCCATAATAGATCCATACAGTTTATGTTTTTCTTCTACTGGTAGCACTAATTTAATGAATACCCAGAAAGGTCACCTGTCAAAAGGATGAGAAAATGTAGGAATGAATTATTTTCAATAAACTAAGAGATTTGTCTTTATTTTGAAAACTGTGTATACTTATTAAAGAAATATTAGAAAACACAAGAAAAAAACACAAATTCCTATAGTTCTATTTCACTCCTAACTTTTTTGTATATCCTTCAGTTCTTTTTTTCTATTTACAATTATTATTTTTAATGTGAAATGCAACATTGTTTCACTTTTAAGATGCCATAAGCATCTCTCCTTGATTTTATACAGATTTCATGAATATTAATGGCACTATAATAGTAAGCTCTCATTTATGAAATGTCCACATTTTCCAGGCACAATGCTATAGCCTTCGTTAGATACCCCAATGACTTAATTAGGCAAGAGTTGAACAAATAGAAAAAAACAAAGCAAGAGAGCACCTGCAGGCCATGTACACTAGAAGGAGCTCTTGTGGAATTCACCCTTCAGGGTTTTGTTAACCCCACTTTACTACACAATTTATAATCAAATGGATATTCTCTGGTTTATTCAAACATTCTGATAGAGTTGAACATGCAGATTGCTTCCAATATTGTCTATTACAAATAATACTGAAATAAATACTTGAGGACCAATAGCATTTTCTCAATACTAATACTAACCAAGCATTTCCATTGGATAAATTATAGAAATACCATTCTATGGAGATCAAAGAACAGAAACAATTTAATGTGACTTGATTGTCATTTCCCCTTCACCGCATTAAAATAATACCCACTAATGCTCCCAGCTGGGAGTCAGAATGCCCATCGCACAGGACTTGTGCCTGCATCCAAGCCTAGGTTAATATTTCCTTACTTTTCCCCCTCTGTTAAATAGTAAAGGTAAGAAATAGTAACTTTTTTATAGTTTTATCAAGGTATAATTGAAATACAAAAAACTGCACACATTTGATGTATACAATGTGATGAGTTTGAACACATTCATAATCCGTGATACCATCACCAAAATCAAAGTATTAAACATATGCATCACCTCCAAAACTTTCCTGTGTATCTTTACTTTTAGTGTGTGGTAAGAACACTTACCATAAGATCTACTCTCCTGAAGTCTTAGTTGCTCAACGCTGTATTGTTAACTACAGGTGTAATGTTGCACAGCAGGTCTCCAGAACTTTATTCATCTTGTAAAACTATAACTTCATACCTATCAAACGACAGTTCCCCATTTCCTACTCCCTCCATCCCCTGGCAGCCACTATTCTATTTTTTTGCTTTTATTAGTTTGAGTATTTGTACCTCATATAAGTGGAACCATACAGTTTTTATCCTTCTGTGACTGACTTATTTCACTTAATATAATGTCTCTCAGGTCCAGTCATGTTACAAATGGTAAGATTTCCTTTTTTAAGGCTGAATAATATTCCATTGTATGTATATACCATATAGAAAATGCAGTCTACATGTGCAATGGAATATCATTTGGATTGTTTTCCTATCTTAGCTATTGTGAAGAATGTTGTAATGAATCATGGAGTACAGCTATCTCTTTGAGATCCTGATTTTCTTTCAGATATATAGCCAGAAGAAGATAACCACATGCAAAAGGATTAAATTAGACTCCCATCTTACACCATATGCAAAAATTAACTCTAAATGGACTAAAGACTTAAACATAGACCCCAACATATAAAATTCCTGGAAGAGAACATAGAAGGAATCTTCATGACACTGGTCTTGGTAACAATTTCAAAAGAATGACACCAAAGGCCCAGGGAACAAGAGTGAAAATCTGTAAGTGGAGCCGCATCAAACTAAAACCGTTCTGCACAGCAAGGGAAACACTCAACAGAGTGAAGAGGCAACCTGTGGAATGGGAGAGAATCCTTGCAAACCATATTGTGGTAAGGGGTTCATTTCAAAAAAATATAAGGAGTTTCTACAACAAAAATCAAATAACCTGATTTTAAAATGGGCAAAGGAATTGAAAAGACCTTGCACTAAAGAAGACATCCAAATGTCCAACAGACATATAAGAAGGTGCTCAACATCACAAATCGTCAGGGAAATGCAAATCAAAACCACAATGATGTATCACCTCATACTTGTTTAGATGGCTATTGTAGAGGAGGGGGGGAAAAGATCTTTTTCCTCTACCTTTGTAAGTTCTTGACTGGGAGCCCTGTAACAAAAGAGAGATTAGCGAGATAAAAGCACACGTAATATAAGTTTATGTGACGTGGGAACCTTCATAAGGAAATGAAGAGCTAAAGAAATGGTTAAACCTGAATGTCTTTCTGCTTGGGTTTGGTGAAGAGCTATAGAAACAAACAACAGGACAAAGGTGAGCCCAGGATGGTAAAATGGGGGACATTTGGCAAAGACTGTTCAATCAGATTCAATCAGTCCCTTTGTCTTCAAAGATAAGGATGCTCCGTTTCTCCAGGTATAGAAGGGCACCTCTCCCATGAGGATTACACAGCTTGCTTCAGGGGAAGGTCAGAAAATCCTTCCTGCACAAACTGCTTCTCACACTCTTTCCGCCTGAAATATTGGCTATGCCAAGGTACCGTATGTTGGGGTAGAGTGTCCTGAACCCCATTGCTATTATAAAATAAACAAAAACTAAAGATAAGTGTTGGCGAGGACAGGGAGAAAAGGGAACCTCTGTGCGCTGTTGGCAGGAATGTAAATTGGTGCAGCCACTAAGGAAAACAGTATGGAGGTTCCTCAAAAAATGAAAAATAGACCTACCATATGACCCAGCAAGCCCACTTCTGGGTATTACGATATTTATTCAAAATAATGTTCTGACCTAAGTTGTCGGCCTCAGCCTTTGCCTTTTCCTCCCACACATACTTTTCTCTCTTTTACTTAGGATTTTTCTCTCTACTTTTCTTATCATCATGAACAAAAGTTGTTCACTTAATCTTCTATTTGTAAGGCTTTGTGTTTGATGCAATTTGGGGACAGTGAGATACATCGTCCCGCCATCAGTCTTGAAGAGCTTAACGTTTAGTTGACACATTGGGAAAATAATTGTCCAAAGAACTCCTCGTGTTCAGAGGAAGGAGGGGGAGACCAAAGGTTCCTCACTGCCTCTCTCCCTCTCTTCTCTCTCTGACAAGGGCGAATTTTCTCCCCTCCCCCACCCTCCTTCCAAACTGCCGAGTCATGTTCCTGAATAATTATGAAGCAATGCCTGTGTGTGTGTGTGTGTGTGTGTGTGTGTGTGTGTGTGTGTACATATATATATATTTTTCTTTTTAATTGGGAAGGGGTGAGTGTGGGAGATTTGCTTATCCTATAAGTAAAGATTCTGGAACACTCCTTAGTATAATAGATGCTGTTCCGGATAAGAGGTTATTAGAATAAGCTCAGAAGCTTTCCCTAGTGCAGTGTAGCCCTTAAGAAGTGCAGATTATGCCAAATTCAATTGCAAATTGGAAAGTGTCTATTAGGCCACAGGAGAAAAAACAGTTGCTGTGGGAGGAGGGTTTTCCTGACTGTCGTCATTCCTGAGAGCAAGGGCAGTGAGTGAGGCTTTGGATGAGTTAGCATCCCAGAGCAGCCTCGGGAGGATGAGCACCCGTGCTTTCACAAGGGCACAGATTAGCACACAAGAACCAGCAGCTGAAAAAGAAATTACCTAAACGTGGAGTGATGTCAGTTATTTTGCTGTCCTTTGGGTGGTGATGGGGTGAGACAGGAGGAGTCAGTTACTAAGAGTCGAAGTGGGGAGACAGAGAAGAGAGTCCAGGGTCTGCTGCTGTACCGGATGAGTGAGGGGGCATCAGGGGAATGGGCTTAGGAGCCAGGGATGATGGCCAGAGGTGAGGGAAGGGGGACAGGCTGAAGGATTCTAGTCTGGGTGTGGAAGAGATGGAGACAGGGAGGCAAGCCTTCGTGAGGGTGGTGACCCTAGGGACCCATCACAGTGCTTGGCACAAGGTCACAGCCCCCCCATAATTCTTCTACCACTCATCCCTTGTTTTACAGACTTTCACTCATCTTTCAAGTATCTGGCTGCATATCTTAAGTCTCTCTTCCTCAAAGAAGGCTTTCTTGACCCCCTAGGGGACAGATTTGCTGCCCCTATTAAGCCCCTCCTAGGCTGCTGTATTTCCAATACCATCACAGCACATTCCACACAGTATTTTCCTGGTCTTTCATCCTTTCTAGATTGTAAACGCATGAGGGCAAGAGAGTCTCATCTAGGGCTGTATCCCCAGGGCTCAGCACCACGCCTGACGCATAAGGGCTTAAGAAATCCTAGTTGAATAAGTCAATTGGTTTATGCAACTTAGTAATTGCCTCTGTAACCCCGCTCTGTGATCACGAGAGTATGAGCAGCCCATGGGGAAGGCCTTATGGGACTTGTGTCCACACAGGAGCTCCTGCTGCTCAGCCTGGGACCGACCGAGCAGGCACTCAGCGATGTTACTGAACCAAACTGAGCTTGTGGGAGCACAGGGGTGTGACAGGGCAGACTCAGGCAGTTGGCTCTACCGGCTTTCCTTTCTCTTTTAAAATTCAAAACCCAGATTTTCCAAAGACAACAAAAGCCAAGTCCTAGAGATAGCTTGTGCCTGGTTTGCTAGTCCCACTGATGCCCACACAAAAGAGATTAGGAGGCGACCCATCAGGATGTTTCAGAATAGACATCCGTACAAAGATACGTTTTCCCTCAGCAAAGTTTTGCCATTGTTGATTTTTCACAACTTTTCTGTTTTGCAGAGAAAATGTCATGAGCAAAAAGAGGGTTTTTTACGTGTGTTCATTCTGGCTTGTTTGATTGTATAATTCAAAGTCCAATTATTTTCCATTGTTTATGGCTAACGACTAGATTCTATTCAGTGACGTGATCAATATTATATAGAGAACTCAGGATAATGTAAAAATCTGGTGAAATGCTCGTGTGGGACAATAAACTCAACTCCCTGAAGGTCTGAAATTTTTAGCACTTTATTTAAAACGATAAAGAACTCTCCTATAGCTTCATAAAATTGAATATGAGTCAGACCTGAGTTAATGATCTACACATTAGCCAAGGCCTGGACGTGAGATGCAACATCTGTTATCCCTTAAAGTAACTGTATACTCAGAAATGTGCCTAATTAGCTAACGGATCAGTCTCTTGCATTGACATTTCCAAGGATAAATCCTTAAAGCGGAATAAGAAGTTTGCTGGAAAGGAGAAATGCACAATTACATAATATAAGAAAAATACCTAAATCAAACTATTTGTAGGCATGAGCCATAATTTTGTATACTAGTGTGCTTGGATTTCTGTTTCATTTTTTAATTAATTTATTATTTTTAATAATATAATTAATCAATTCATACATTCTTTTTTTACTGAAGTACAGTCAATTACAATGTGTCAATCTCTGGTGTACAGCACAATGTCCCAGTCATGCGTATACATACATATATTCGTTTTCATAGTTTTTCCATTAAAGGTTATTAGAAGATATTGAACATAGTTCCCTGTGCCATACAAAAGAAACTTTAAAAAAAATCTATTTTTATATATAGTGGCTAACATTTGTAAATCTCAAACTTCCAAATTTATCCCCTCCCACCCCTTTTCCCCGGTAACCATAAAATTGTTTACTAAGTCTGCAAGTCTGTTTCTATTTTGTAGATGAGTTCATAGTGTCCTTTTTTCTTTTTAGATTCCATATATGAGTGATATCATATGGTATTTTTCTTTCTCTTTCTTATAAGAATTCAAACAAATAATTCTACAAAAAGATCATCTGTGCTGCAACAATTCCACAGCCTTCTACAAACATAATTCTATGCACTTTGGTGTATGTATGTCCAGATCTTGTTTTACATATACACATGTATATATGCTTAAATTTAGAATTGCATATTTTTTGTTTACTTGTTTTTACATAAAGGGCATTATATTGTGTATTGTTTTATATAGGTTGCTTTTTATTTCAAATCCATATATGTCTTAGACATCTTTCTATGACAGTATATACAGATATACCATTCTTTTTCATTGCTGCATAATATTCCATAGAATGGGCATGGTCTGCTTCCTTTAACTGTACCTTACTGATGGACATTTAGTCATGTTCAGTTTATCATTATAATAAACATTGCAGTGTATACATTGCATTGTGCATATATGGGAATATTTCTCTAGGAAAATCATTAGCTTTAGAAGTGCCAAAGAAGAGGATATACATATTGAATTTTGATAAACATTGGGAACTTTTTTTCCAGAAGAGGCTGTGTCAATAAATGTCAGTATTAACAACAGTGTATCAAAAGTCTTCATGATCTTCTTCCCCATCCTCCCACCTCTTCTTCCTCTTTATCTTCCAAATTTATGGGGAAAAATATTTCATTTTTGTTTAATTTGTATTTCTCTGATTATAAGTGAAGTTTTATGTCTTTTCATATATTTCTGGCCATTTGCATTTCTTTTTTTTAACCTGCTTATATTTCTTTGCCTCTCTTTTTTCTTATTGATTAATAGAAACTCTTTGTGTATTTTAAGCATTTACCTAACTAGACTGAAAGAAAATATTTCCAACATATATGGTTTTGAATTTTAACTTAGTTAATGTCTTTTGCTAGGTAATTTGTATGGAGTCAAATTAATCAACTTCTCTGTCTAACTTAAAATCTTCCATGTGCCAATATTTATTTTTAATTCTTTCCTGTATTTTCTTCTTTATATGATGCTTTTACATTTTTATCCTTAATTTAGCTGAAATTATTTTTGTACACTGTTTTAGATACAGATTAATTTTCTTTCTTCTCACATAGCTAGCAAATTGCCCCAAGTTCTTTTTTCAGTTATGTGAAGCATCATCTCTGCAATATATGTATCTCTGACTTATCTCTGGATTCTTCTGAGTTCCACTGAACTTTTAAAAATCTTATTTCCATTCCAGTACCATATCTTATTCATCACGACAGCTTTAGAGTATATTTTGATGTCTAACAAGACTTATCCCTATCATTGTTTTCCTTAAAAATAAGAAAAAGATTTACTCATACATTTTCCATTCCACAAGGATTTTATAATCAATTTGTTGATTTCCATAGACATTTGATTGGGAATGCATTAAGTGTTTATATTAATTTATGAGGAATTTATTGAGTCTTCCTAAACACAAACATGGCATATTTCTATTTCATTAAGTCTTCTTTCTTGTCCCTCAGTATGTATAATAGTTTTCATCATCTTCATATTAGAAAGGTACACTTTATAACTATCACTAGTATACAGAAATAAATAGGTCTTTAGGTAGGTGAAAGTTTAGATAGATAGATAGATAGATAGTACCCAATGAATTTGCTGAATTTTCTTGAGTCCTAATAGAAAATTCAAAATTACCTAACAGATTACTTAGATTTTCATATAAATTCCAAATAATATCAGCTGTACCTCTTTCTTTTTAGTAGTCATTTCTTTTTTTTTCCGTGTCTTATTGCCTTGCAGAACCTCCATTATAATATTGAATAGTAGCGATCATAATAGCCATGCTTCTCTTATTCCTGATTTTAATGAGAATGTTTCTAATATTTCAACATTAATTGATATGTGCACTGAAAGTACATAAGTCTTTGTATAGTTTGTATCCCTCAAATGAAGGCAACTCTGTGTTGGTGAGGGGGGTCATCTTTAGTCTCATAGGCAGTATTGAAAAATAATTAATTTTGGAAAGTTTCCCAATCTTCAGTCACATCCTTTTAAGGAGCCCCCAAAAGCAAATTGTGAAGAGAGCCCTAATTAACATATCCTACCACTGAGTCGTGTAATTTTATCTTCTTCTCACTCATATTCTGACAGGTGCCAAGCCTGCCTAGTGTATTTCCATAAAAAGTTCACTTCTATAGCCACATTTGTCCCCACCTAAAGTATTGTTATCCTCATCCAAGTGGCCTCCCCACCTCCAATTTCTCATCTCTCCAATCTATCAAATGCACAGCTACCATCTCAATCTTAGAGAGAAGCTTCAAGGATGCTCTCACTCCTCAGAACTTTAATGGCTCCCCATTGTCTACAATAAGCCCAAACTGTTCATACTGATCATTAAAATCCTGGGTGACCTCTCCTACCTCCTTACCAAGAGCTGGTTTGCTATAATCCAATCAACAGAACTGTTCAACCAAGTCCTTTCCTTTCCCTCACTATTATATCTGCTGGGATATGCTCTCTTATTATTCCAGTGCCTAATCCAATACCAAAAACTTTTCTGCATTATTTCCATCTCTCATTAATTTCACCTTTCACTGGATTTCACAGCCCATTTAGACTAAGTATGGCAATTAAAGTATTAACTGCATCATTGCTATATTTTCTTATGATGATCACAGTGCCTAGAACACAGGACGGCTTTTATAAATTCCTCTTGAATTGAGTTGAGATAATCAGAGGTCATAAGTCTACCCTGTATTGGGGAAATTTCCATTCATAATATTTTGTGTTCATGGTCCAGAAGAGTATATATAAGCCAGTTTCAGGTACTGAGTAATTCAAAATAGAAATTTTTAACTTTTGCTGCAGTGTGCCTAGACCTATCCTTGTTTGTTTCTTCATTTTCCCTAGAACATCTACAACACTGTCCTTCCCTTATCTTTAGGGAACACCATAGCTCTCTTCATTAGCATTCTAATTTTAATGTTTTAGAAAATAGCTATTCATTTGGAAAATCAGTTGCATTTCTTTTCTTTTCAAATTTTAATACTACTCAGTACAATACAGTTCCTAGAACAAGATAAACATCTGAAACCTACAAGGCGTCAGAGAGAACACCTTGCAGTTATTTAGATGTTATTCTGAATGTTATTCAGAGGTGCTGCCCAGGGGATGGACACTGGCAGACCAGGCCAATGACACTGGCTTTTACCTTCTTCCTTCTAACTGTGCCTCCATTTCAGAGGATCCCACTGCCACACATTTGTGCCGTTCAATACCAATGAGATGCAAATGGTTAAAAGGGACTTCTGAGTTCATTGCTTTTCTTCAAGTATTTATGAACAAAAAGTTGGAAAAAGATTCACAGCATAAGTACATTTAGAGAAGGCTAAGAGCAGCAGAAAAACCAGATGACACATTCTGGAATGGGAGCAATCAAGGTTCTATTCAATCCTTTCCCCCGACTCCATGCATCAGAATATTTTCTTTGAAACTTCATGCACAGTTGCATAGGTGTATTGAATTCACACTGGTCCACCAAAGAAAAAAAAGCAATAAAACTGTTCATATGTCAACAACATCTAGAAATTTCAGCAAATTCTTTAGGATGCAAATATTAAAAATAATCCACCAAGGATTATTTCCTACTATCAGAACAATGGTGATGCTTTTCAGTTATGAATAATCTGTTGATAAAGTATTTCTTGAGAAAAAAATTGTGCTTACCTCTTTGTCAGGTACTGGGAAGGTATATGGCTAGGCCAGAAGTCAGCAATCTTTCTATAAAATGCTAGGCTATAAATATTACAGGCTTTGTTGCAATTACTCAACTCTCCCTTGTAGCTTGAAAGCAGCCATAGACACTAATAAACAAATGGACATGTCTGTGCTCCCAATAAAACTTTATTAGCAAAACAGCCAGCCAGCCTGTAGCCATAGTTTGCCTTGGGTTAGACTGTTTGTTCTTTAACTATAGTGATCATTATCTTTCTCAGTAACCATTGCATCTCCAGTGTCCAGATTAGTGTCTGACACAAAACAGGTGCCAAATAAATAATTGTAAACACAAAAATTAATTTTTGAAAACATATTTCTGGTCCTCAAAGAGCTTGCCATCTAGTTTTTCATGGAGGACAAAGATGAGAAAATGTAGAAAGTTCAATGATCGTGCATGCAAGGTTAGCTTCTTGACTCACCGTCAACTCTCTCTACCAACTATACTGAGGGTTTATATTTTTACTCATCAGATCTCCCTATCTCAAGGACTCAGTTTTCCTAACCACTGAGATTGAGTTTAGGTTTAGGGTTAGGTTATAAAGCCACTGTATTTAATGGCTTTTCAGGTTGTTTTTGTGAAGCTCAGCTCATGTCAGAAAACCAAAAGAAGCCCCATGAAATTCACAAGAGAAAAGAGACTGAGGTTGGCCAGATAACTAAGTCCCCCACACTATTCACTCTTACCTGTCACTTCTGACACCATGTGCTTCTCCTGTGGCGCGGAAGATGAATCAGACCCCATTCCGATAATCAGTTAAACTCTAGCCAGACTCCTAGGAGGGCTAAGTAAGGGAGATATATAGCAAAATTGGAGGCACATTCAGAAAGACAAGTGTTCTTTTATATGGAATTTTCTCCCGAGCCAACAGAGGTTATCAGCTGGGGGTCTGTAGCTGGATCTTGGTTTGACACAAGGTGATGACCAGTATATCAGTTAGAATCCCAAAATAAAGAATACGGCACACTCAGGATAATTCAAGGATAGTTCATTTACAAAGGGATTATTTACAAAGATGTGGACAGGGTATAGGAAAACCACGAAGGACGGTACGACACCCCAAAGTTAATAAGAGAAGAGAGTCACCACCCCAAGCCCAAAGGGACAAGAGGAGGAAGAGTTATATTAATCCTGAAGGGGGGAGTCATCTAGAATAGTTCACCACGTGAGGAGCAGTGACCTTGTGCTGAGTGACGTGGGTAGATGGAGGCGACCTCACATAGAGAAAAGCCTGGAAGTCATTCACTGTTCTCACTTCCCTTCTTCTCTCTGATTTCCTGCTGGGCCTCCTGACTGGTTGAACTGAACCATATGCCAAAGGGCAAGGAAGACACACAGGTCAGCATTCAGGGGCAGAGAGCAGGGTGGAGACGATGGAGAACAGATCTGGAGGAACAAAGAGAAGATGTCTGGCACAAATGGAGCCCAAAGGAGCTGAAAGCTGATTACACTGAGACTGCCCTCTACAAGGACTAACATCAGGGCGGCATCAGATTGATCGCCCACACCCTCCCATTTTTCTCCTGAATGAGATTTTCACCACTGTCTACAAGGAAATAAATTGAGCAATTTTCTGTTCCCTGCAATGTAAGGAGAATCTCCTGCCAACCACTCTCATTCAGCAGATGGTAGGTGATACCGTGAGGCCTCTTTGGGTCCGTGTAAGGTAAACGGCCAGGGAGACAGCCCTGGAGACGGAAGTCCCAGTTCCCAGCTCTGACTCTGCTCCTAAATGGCCCAGCGACCACAGGGAAGTCACCTCTCCTGGAGCTGAGTCTCACTTTCCAAATCTAAAATAGTAAAGTCATTGGAGCTGATCATCTGTACTCAGGATTCTTAACCTAAAGTCCTCTTGAAATTATTTAGAACTGTTGAAAAATTTGTGCTTGTGCACATGAGCAGTTTCCATCAGAAGAATAATGGCTCTCTCTTATCAAACACTTACTACCAACTGGGCACTTAGGCATTATGCTTAGCTTGTTCTGTCTCTTCTCTCTTCTCTCTTGCCCTCCTCCACCCTCTAGGACATCTCACTGTATCCTCACAGCAACCTAGGAAGCTTGAAAGTCTTCTTCTATTGTATCATTCCCCAGGACACACACATGGTTAGGAAGTGGCAGAACCAGGATTCTTCCCATGTTCTGTAACCTGCATGATCATGCCTCACCTGCCCCCCATGTTGTCTTAACCCCAAGGTCAGACACACAATGGCTGAGGATGCCAAACCTGCCTTAACTACTGCTGCAGGACCAGCCTCAGGGCATCATGGGAGGGCTCTTTCCTGGAGTGAGAAGATTTGAGAGTTTGGGTGGTGAGGTCCTCACTGGTGCCTCGTAGTGTGGGAGAGGTTGGGGGAGGGCAGTTCTGGACCGAGGGAGTCAAGGCCTGCCGAGCTGAGCTCTGGGGGTGAGGGAGACACCGCAGATGGCTGACCTGAAGGCCCCGGAGGCCTTGAAGTTGAGCAGGACTGCTTCCTCTCTCATCAAAGATGGTTTTTCCTGTTGACATTCTGTAAATTTTGTTGGATCTTGCTAGGAAGGATCACATCGTTCTCTCCACAGCAGGCTCAGAAGGCTCCAAGGAGAAACTCCTCCATCATAGAGGGAGAGCTCATCCAGACTTCCCAGAGAGCAGAGGCCACAGAAGGTCAGGGTCCTTGGTCCTCTGCGACCTGGCCTATCCAAGCTGCGGGAGCCACCAGAGCCCCTGCTGGGACTGCTGCTGACGGCTTTGCCACCATCTGGAGAACCTCTCTGCCAGGCTCTGGCTGCCCTTTGAAAGCCAGGCTGCTCTGTTGCTTATTCCAAACAGAGCAAATGCTTAAAGAGCAACTACAAGGCGAAGATTTCCCATCTGCGATGCTCCCAAGATACTCTGAGACCAAGAAGGGTTTTTCTGACCTCTCCTCTGGTCTTCAAAGTGGAAGAAATTCCTCTGAGGCAACATGCTGCCTTCTGGCTAGCCTGGTCAGTGGATGCCACCTACTGTGAGACACCAGGGACACAGCAGACATCCCTGTGGAAATCCCATTCCAAGGAGGGAAGGATGTGCCCGCCTGTCTGAAAGGGCAGGGGGCACTTCAGAGCTTATCAAGCCTGTACCACAGATGGAATGTTCTACTGGGCGCAGGCAGCCAGCAAGCCAGGCTTAGTCCCTCTGCGCTGGCACGGCCGGGGCGAATGCAGGCCCTGGCAGGCCGGCCTGACCTGGGTCACAGATGCGAAATGCTCTGCATGGCCTGGCGAGGCCTCGAGATGCCGCTTCGTCCTGCCAGAGGCCTCCTCGGCACAGCCCGTTGATCCTGTAATTCCTCCCTTATTGCCCGGCTGCACGGGTGGCTTAGCTCTCCTCTGGAGCCTGCAGTCAGCTGCCGCTGCTGGTGCCAGAAACCCCAGTCTCGTACCCAGGGCAGGAGGGACTCGGAGGCTCTCCATCTGGGCGCCAGGATGGAGAGGGATCCCTGGAGTTGCCCTTCTCTGACGGAGAGAAACGTGAAGATCTTCTTGAGTAGCCCAACAGTGAGGAATCAGTGGATGCGTGTACACCTGGGAGTCTGCGCTGCCTTGTCAGCAAGAAGCAGATTTTCCTTCGGCTGGTTTGCTGATTCCCAGGCTTCCTACTGATGATAGTGGCTTTGAGATACCTGGGAGTTTCATTTCATCTTTAAACCTTGGCACTTAGCTATTCGAATGATGGTTGAACCTCGAACAACACTGATTTGAGCTGCAGAGATTCACTTATATGTGGATTTTTTTCACTCAATATGGATGTACTTCAGTACTGTGTGATCCACGGCTGGTTGAGTCTGCAGATGTGGAAGCACAAGTAGAGGTGTACCACAAGAAAGGATGGTAAATTTATACATGGGTTTTTCGGAACCCATAACCCCTTGTTCAAGGGTCAGCTGTACTCCCGTGGGTGGGATTTCACAGATAAAGAAACTGAGATGCCGGGAGGGGAAGTAACCCATTCAAGGTCATAGAGCTAGTCAGTGGCAGAGCTGGAAAGTAGAGGAAGAAACAAGACTGGCCCCAGCACTTAACTGTCTGGTTTTCAAGGCGTGACTTGGCACTCTCCACATATCACCTTCAATTCCTAACTCTCTCTTGAGATGGACACTCTCCCTCCTCATTGTTGCTGCCACTTCTGAAGACACATGGTCCTAGCCTTTCAAAGCTTGCAGTCTGAAGTCTTTCCATAACACCACACTCATCTGCATTTCTTCAACCCATTTTGAAGACCTGCTTCTTTCATTTTCCTTCTTCTGAAAGCATCCTTTTTGTTTAGGAAATTAAATCTGTGGATGACTGGTCTTGCATTTTACTTCTTCCTGTCAAGGCCAAATTTACCCAGAAACTCATGAAATTCAGCATGTCCCTGCTTCCTTCCAGTTTGACCCTTAAACCAGCTTTGACCATCCTCTCTGTGAGAGGCAGCAATCAGCACTCAAAAGAAGAGGCCCCCTTCCTCTAGAAAATTTCAAGTAGATGAAAAACAATGCTGAATTTTCACTCCTGTGGGAACTTCCACACGTGGGAACCAGATGACAGTTTCAAGAATGGCCACTGCAGTATGAAAATGAGTTTTTAACCCAAATACGTATCAATAATAGAGTGCACACATAAATTGTGGGAAAGCAAGGCAAGTAACACTATCTGGCAGTGATAACTGAGTAAACAACCCTAGG
The DNA here is from genome assembly GCF_036321535.1 of Camelus dromedarius. Taxonomy (NCBI): domain Eukaryota; kingdom Metazoa; phylum Chordata; class Mammalia; order Artiodactyla; family Camelidae; genus Camelus; species Camelus dromedarius. The sequence goes on along the minus strand of NC_087443.1, from coordinate 66,649,048 downwards.
CATAAGTGGAGATCAACTTCAAAGCATAATGTAGAGTGAAAGAAGTAAGTCACAGGAAAAATGCAGGTAATACATCCATCTATATGACAGTGAAACATGCAAAACCACAAAATAGTATTGACTGTTCAATATGTAGGTGGTAAAACTGTAAGGTAAAGCAAGGATGTGATTAACATTCAAGCCAAATGATTGGTTCCTCTGGGTTTGGGGGAAATGGAGCAGGTGGAACTGAGAAGGGACACAGAGATCCTTCTAGGGGAGAAGTGTTCTGTGTCTTCACTTGAGAGGTACCAAGTGGTCTGTCTTATTCTCTCCTCTCGTTTCTTTTTTAAATTGAATTATAGTTGATTTACAACGTTATGTTAGTTTCAGGTGTACAGCATAGTGATTTCAGTATTTTCGCAGAATATACTCCGTTAAAAGTTTTAAGATAATGGCTATAATTCCCTGTGCTGTACAATATATCCTAGTTGCTTATCTATTTTATACACAGTAGTTTGCATCTTTTAATCCTACACCCCTAATATGCCCCTCCCCCCTTCTGGTAACCACTAGTTTGTTCTCTGTATTTGTGAGTCTGTTTTTATTTTTCTATATACATTCATTTGTATTTTTTTAGATTCCACATATAAGTGATATCATACAGTATTTGTCTTTCTCTGTCTGACTTATTTCACTGAACATAATATTCTCTAGGTCCACCAATGTTGCTGCAAGCAGCAGAATTTCATTCATTTTGAATAGCTGAGTAATATTCCATTTATAATTCCATTTATATATATATATATATACACCACATCTTTATCCATTTGTCTGTTGATGGACAACTTGAGTTGCTTCCATATCTTGGCTGTTGTAAATAGTGATGCTGTGAATATTGGGGTGCATATATCTTTTCAGATTAGTGGTCTGGCTTACTCTTACTCTTTAAACTGTACATCTGTCTTTGCAGACACTTTTGTATGTGTGTTCCTGGGTCTATGTCATCCCCTATAGTAAGTTTTAAAAGATAGGGTTTTACCTGTTTTGTTTATTGCCAGATCATCAACATATAGAAGTGGGCATATATCAGCTGATATTCAACACATATTTTTGAATAAATGAACAAATTCATTACTTAATGAATATTTTCACAGTATAAACATTTTAATACTGTTTAAAATAATACAACCCATAGATAAGAGCCCTTTTGCAACGTAGTCCACAAGTGCTGGTGAGAGACATGAGGAGAATGGAATGAAGTGAGGGGAGAGGTGTTCACCGTGACCAGTGTCATTTAGGGAGGACAAGCCAGACATGGAGGACATGAAGGAGAGAAGGGAGGGGAGGGGAATTCTAGGCTGAAGGACCCATATGGTAATTTTTACTAGTAACTGAATTTTTCCATTGTGCCCAGATCTTACTTCATTACAAGCCATTAAAGTAAATGCCATTATTACCGTCATTTCACAGATGAGCTCACGCCTTTGTAAGAGCTAGGAGGTGGACTTGTGAGCTGGTCCATCTGACTCTTGTACATTCACAAGCAGAGATGGGACACACAGGGAGAACTCAGCAGGGGGATGGGGACTGGGTCCTACTAGGCTGGGTTTGCCAAGTTCAGCTCTGACCCCACTGAGCTCACTCTCCACCTGGGCACCATGGCTCCATGCTTGGAGCAACTACTTGCCGGGGTGTGGGGCGTCCGCTCCTCTGCAGTGAGTGAGTTGAGTAGCAGATGACCAGTGGTGAGTCACCTGCTTCTCCTCCGGCTGTGCCAGCGAAAGCACCATCATCTCCGCAGAGATCCTCTTCCTGCAAAAGATAGATGCAGGCTGAGGAGCTGGGGCTTTGCAGCTCAGATTTCTAGTGATGCATGAGGACCAGCCAAGGTCGATGGGATCGCAAACTAAGTCCAAACTTAGAAACAGTCATGGAAACTTCCACTCTTCAAAGAGAAGTCCTCATATGTGTTCCAGGGAAAATTAATAATAAGAATAAGAATAAGAATAATGGCAGCATTTACTCAGTACTAGGCTCTAAGCTAAGTACTTTATATGCTCAAAAAAACAGTGTGAGGTATTTAATGTCTCCATCTTACTGATGACTTGTCCAAGGTGATACGAACTGTAATCTAAGTATGCAGGACTCAAATATGGGTTCACAGGTTACCAAACCTAAGTTTTTAACCACTTCCCTCTACTGCCTCTTGGACGTGACAGTGCAGTGAAAGGGTCAGGAAATACTGGGAAAGAGTTAAGATAAGAATGGATGGTACTGCCCATCATGTTGAGGACCCCGGATAGGGATTTAGTTGGGTGTCCTTGGGTCACTTCACCAAGAACTCTCTCTCTGCCTTCATCCCCTCCAACTGTTCCCACATGCTTCCCCAGACCTCAAGAAAATGTGAGTTTCTCTGAAAGCTCACTGGATGAGCAGGGACAAGCCTTCAGGCCGTGCCTCTCCTTGCAAGAATAAGGGTGTGTGTTAAGTTCCCCGCGGGAGCTCATTGTGATTCCCTTTTGCATTAAGTTAAACTTCAGACACATTTTCATCTTCATTTCACCTTGAGCTTCTATTGGCAGTGGTTCCTACTGCCTTAGCTTTCAGTTTTTCTGTTCTTTTCTCCACACCACCCTAACTCCTGTAAGACTTGAGCAGAAAGATAATGCTCTGAGACAGATCAGCAAGACACCCAGAAGAGTTCAGAACTGTAAAAGATCTTTTTTTTTTTTAATCAAGAATAAAATGAAAAAGAAAAAAGAAAAAAAAGAACACACTTCCTGATTTTATCTTATTTGTAAGTTTGGGTTTTCTAAAATCAGGACTCCTTTCTAAATCAGATCTCATTTGTGTTGTGAGAAAAATATGATTGGAAAAAGAGATCCTATAAACAAAGAAAAAGGATACTCAAGGCTTATTATGCAAAACTCCTAACCCCTCTCCTGACTGTATCTTTTATACCTGAAATGCGAAATTTCATTAAACTGCTTCCAATTTATACATTGGAAATAGTGCCCAGACAGACTCAGTGACAGTCCTTTCCAAACTAGGATTCACCTAGTCTCCATCCTGGGCTCACACGGAGTTGAGTTTCCTAGCCCTGCCTCCCTCACGCACACAGCAGTCACACCCCTTTTCCGGTGGGCTTCATGGATGTGGTCCGCAGGCACTGGAGCTGGGCAGCTGCCCTAGTGCCCACAATTGTCTCTGTGTGGTTTCCCTGCGCCCTGTCACTGCTAGAACTTGGAACACAGGCAAGAAAAATCAGACTGAATTGGCCTTATCCTGCCTCTCCCCAGTGCCACAGAGGGCTTACAAAGATGTTTTTGATATCATGTAGCAAGAAAATTGCCAAGCAGAGACCTTCAGAAGAGTCTCTGACAGACTTAGCACTGTGATCAGCGGGAAAGCTATAAAAATGGAAGAAATCTAAAGAGAAGGTCAGGCAATACAAGCGGGGAGTCTCAAGGGAGTGTTAGATGAGAAATTTAAAATATTTGAAGACAGGGCTGGTCCAAAAAAAGGGAAGATCATTTTAAGAAGAGACAAAACTGAAAATATGTATCATGAACTTCAGTACAAAGAGAAGTCTCCTGATACTTTTTTTCTTTTTTTAATGGAGGTGCTGGAGCTTGAACCCAGGACTGCGTGCATGCTAAGCATGCGCTCTACCACTGACCTATACCCAAGCCCCGTTCTGATATCTAAATGCTTATAATTCTTGGTGTCTGGTTGACAGGTGCAGGATTTTGTCATGAAGTTTTCCCCTGTCTCCACCTCTCCCTGTACACCACTCTCCCGTGTGCATATGAAACAAAGCGAGAGAGATGTCACCTTGCCCACCAAGATTCCTACCTTCCCTTTGCTGCCTCCAGAGTTTCCATTTCAGTCAGTGGATTGTCGGATACTTAGTGGTGTACAATCAGGAGTTAGATGATACTATTACTGCTACTGCTGCGAATAAGAATAACAAAAGCAGCTAAGATTATTGTTTACTGGGTACCAGGCACTGTGTTAAGCACTTTCTAAGTCTGAACTCATTAATCATAATAGGACTTTGCTCACAGGATTAAATGGTATGTACGAGAAAGCTGAGGCATGAACAGTCTGTTACATGCCCAGTGTCACGTGGCTTGTAAGTTACCGCATACTGGAGACGCTAGAGGGAAAGTCAGAAGATTTAGGCGACGAGACTCAGACAGTCCACATAATAGAGGTCTGGGAGGGGTCAGGGACGAAGAAGAGAGAAAAGCCAAACAGGCTGGGCATTAAGGAAGACTGTGGTTACCAGAGCAACAGCGAGTGGGAAAGAATTAAGAGGAAGAGAAGAGATGCTTTTTAGAAGCATTGCTATAGACTATGAATTGGATCAAATTTAATGCTCTTCAAGAGACATATGTAAAAATTGAGCTCCCTTTTGTAATATTCTATGTGTTAGACTGAGTTGTCAGATCACAGCCCTACAGAGCATGGGCCATAGAACGATTACACATCTCAAGTGCTTTATGGTTTCACATATGTGATTCACCAGTTAAGCATAATAAAGTCATGAGGATAAAGTGTAGGAATGGTGTGCATTTGCAGGAAGAGAGTAGGGAGGAGTGATGTGCCTCCAACTAGCTTAGAAACAAGATGGCTCCTCTGATAATTCAGCTATGAAATCAACAAACAATGGGTTCATTCATTTAACAAACATTTATGGAGCACCTACTATGTGTCAGGAACTGTTCTCCACGATGGGAGATAGTAGTGAACAAAATAAACATTTTCTGGAGCTTACATTCTAGTAAGAAGAGAAAGAAAATAAGCAAATAATTGAAAAAAAAAAATTTTACCATAATGTCAGTTCGTACCTGATCCAGTGGCTCTGAGCAAAGATCTGCAAAGTCATCCCAAGAAAACTGGATGTCTACCGCCTCTGCATATCCCATTTTCACCTATAGGGCTGAATGTGTCACCCAACAGGGGGAAAGGAGGTGGGGCGCTATAGAAGAATGGAAAAGGAAGAGTTATAAGAACCCATTATCAGCAGAACCCACAAAAAATCTCCAGGAGAGACATATTTCAAAATCAAGCTCTACCCTCTCCAAGCTGTGTGACTTCGGGCCAGTTACTTATCCTTTCTGTACCCCAGTTGCCTCAACTATAATTCTACTGCCTACATCTTAGGATTTGGGTATGCATTAAACAAGGCAATATCTAGAAATACTATACTATTTACTGTAGACCATCTAGAAATACTATTTACTATAGTGAGCCCAATAAATGTTGCTTGCTGTCAATATTATTGTAGTGTCCCTACTGATGGCTCTAGGAGGACTGGAGAAGCTCATTCATTGACTGCAAAGACTGGCTAACATTTATGACAAGAGTCCAGCTTGGTGACACTGGTGCTGACTGCTGATTACAAGCCCCAAACACTTAGGTTGAGGGCTAGTACGGAGCTCAGCATTGTTAGAAAATGCCCTCCAGAGATGCTGGAATCAAGTTGTCTGAACATTTCTCTTTAATCAAAATTCTTCTTACTTAATTTTCTTGTTAACAAAGAGAAGCACCAGTAGTCCTGACCAGGCACTAACTGGATACCGCCCCAGCCCTGTGTTCTGGGGAACACAACGACAACAATAACAGAAGCCCAAAATCATGCTTCGAGGTGCTCAGACCCTAGTTAGGAAGTGAGATCTACATGAACTCTTAGATCAAAAATCCCAAAGCAGCACAAATTAAGGACAAGCCTTGGGGTGTCCCCCTGAGCAGCACAGAGGAGAATAAGAAAGATGTTTCGTTGACAGAAGGCTGAGCCACAGCCGGCTCAGTTTTGTGGAGCACCTCCTTTTTGTCAGCCACCAGAACACACGTTGTCGTTTACTCCTTCCACATGCCCCAGTAGGATACATTCGTAAGCCCATTTTCTAGATGAGAAAACTAAGTTTCAGAGAAGTGTTTGAATGACCTGTTTAAAGTCATCAGACACTCAGAGACCACTCCAGGTTACCAAGTCATGTCTGACCTCTAACTTTTTGTTATTTTCCTATTACAGCAGTCAGTTCAGGATGCCATTAAGAGTGTGACGGGGTCTGGGGACAGAGCTGGGATTGGAATTCATCTAATTGTATGATTTGGGCAAATTATTTTATCTCCTGGTGCCTGTTCCCTCAGATACAAAATATGTTTCATGACAATATCGCTCTCATGATGTTTTTGAGAATTAAATGGCCTAAGCCTTGTTTAGCACACAGGTGGCACTCAGGAAGTATTGGCTGTGCTATCAGATATGTTACCACTACTTCCTCCTCCATCCACTCGCCTTGGTGCTCCCACCCTAGGACAGCTCTAAAGATCTGAAGACTAGAACGCTTAGGCAGAAGTGTACCTTGAGTAGGGAGGGAAAGAAGCCATTCAGGGATGTCTGGGGCAAATGTTTGAATGAACGCTTCCCAGGGCTGGCAGACCCCTCCCCGCCACTAGCTGTTTGGTTTCCTTCAGGAGTTGTGTTACTCAGGATGGATTCTTTTGGAAACAACTGTCCTCATCATAGAGGCTGTCATTGGTCCACTCACATGCCCCCGGCCCCGCCATTGTTCATCCCTGTTGTGCTTGGCCGGAGGGCTCACTCTGGCTAGACAAGCGGGTGAGGCTTCTGCATAGAGCAGCCTGAAGCAGGCAGATGTAGCCTCCAGCTTCCTTGCTTCCTGGATTAGGACAAGTCTAAAGCGTGTTCTCCATCATGTGCCAGAGGTCTGCGCAGGACTGAGCTCCAGTTGCCCACACAGTGATCTGCTCATTAACACATCCTGTATGACCCCCTTTCCTCTCTCACATCCCCACTCCTGAACCTGTGCTTCCTGAGATCACTCAGACCCCAGTTTCAGAGTCTGCTTCAGGGGGAACCCAGCTCCCTAGCTCAGCACCCAGTTCCAAGTGATGTCACCCCATTATCCCTCTCTTAGCCTCTCTTTCCATGGGAACTTCTAATAACAGCCTTTTGGCTTCTGATTAGAGCTAATGACCACAACACCCAGTCTGCTTATAATAGGGACTGGAACTCACTCAGTGTCACCAGCCAGTTTACCAGTTTTTCAGTGTCACCTTGTTCTCCACTGCCCCCAGCTCTGCTCAGGATGGGGTCCTCCCACCCTTGGTTACACTGATGCCCTTGTCAGGCGAGGACTGGAGGAAGCAGTCAATTTCTGTAGTATCTCTGAACTAAGGAATGTTTAACCTGAGGATTTGAAAAGAAGATGAGTTTCCTGAATCAGCAAAGATTTGTGCTAAACAACCTTTATTGGGAAATGACCCACTGAAAAAGGAGAGTCTCACTGTAGCATTTTAAGAGATTCCTTGGGGGAGGAGAGAGGAGTCGTATTCTGTCTCATTAGCTGACTCCAACTACTTAGGAAATCTCCCACGCTGCCAGCTGGACTCTTAGCAAGGTGCAAAACATCCGATACCATCGATCCGTCTAGAAAGTATTGAGCACCCACCATGTGCCTGTGTAGGCACTGGACTAGGTAACGGGGATAGATGGGTGAAAACAAACAGCAGCAACGAAAACAGTTTCTGCCCTCACGAGGCTTACATTCTGTACCAGTTGTTTATTGCTCCACAGCAAGTGCCACCAAAACTTCATGGCTTAAAGCAGTAACCGTTTGCCTTAAATTCTGCAGATTAGCGATTTGGGTCGGGCTCCGCTGGGCTGTTCTGTTTGTCTCAGCTGCCATTCATGCAACGGTGGTTACTCTGTGCATCAGCTGGGCCAGGAGAGTCTGAGATGGCTTGACTCCCATCTGGAAAGTGGTGCTGGCCATCAGCTGGTTGGTCTAGAGGGCTTCAACTGGAACAGCTTATGCCTGCTCCACCGGTCCTCTCTCCCCCCCGTAGGCTAGCCTCAGAAGTTCCACCGTGTCACGCCTGTAGCATTCTGTTGGCTTTGGCCAGTCACAAGGCCAGCCCAGATCTAAGGGGACACTCCATCTCTTGATGGGAGATGCTTCAAAGACACATTGCAAGCCGCATTGATACAGTTTGGGGAAGAATTTGTGACCATTTTTATTGCGATCTACTATATTTGAATAGTAGAGACAAACAGCAAATATATAGCAATACTTATGCCAAGAAAATTAATTTTGTAACTATGCTTGGTGACAGATATTAACTAGGCCTATTGTAGTGATCATTTCACAATATATACAAATATTGAAACATTATGTTGTACACTTGAAGCTAATATGTCAATTATAGCTAAAAAAAAAAAAAAATGCTTAGTCAGAAATTCTCAACCCAGTTTCCACATAGGAATTACCTGGAAAGCTTTTCAAAAAAATACCAGACCCTCCACCCTAGATCAATTAAATCAGGGATTGGAGCTCAGGAATCCACATGATTAACCAGCTTCCCAAAGGGTTCTAATGTGCAGCCAGCTTTGAGAATCATGGGTTAAAGTGTACAGAAGGAGAAATAAAGCAAGGTAGGGGACCCAGAGCAATCAGAGAGCTGTTAAGATGTGGAAGTCAAAGAAAGACTCTCTAAAGAGGAAACCTCTAAGACCCAAGTGAACCAAGAGAGCCCGAGAACCTTGGTGCCGGTGCAGAGGAGAGGGAAGCCAGTGAAAATCCTCTGAGGACAGGGGTCGAGAGGAGGCTGGGGCGGTGAGAGCAGATGTGGTGGAAGACACCTTGGAAGCATGGTCCAGACCACGCAGGCAGTGCCTTGGAAGAACTTTCTGCTCGCTTTCCCACGGTCAGGGACTTACAGTTGATCGGTCACTTCGCTTGGTTTTTGTAAAGAAGCGAAAGAACTAACTGAATCGACTGTGGAAAAGCACACTACTTTTAAAGAGTCATTTTTCAAAAGAACTCACTCACTCAACGGCAGTCTCTAGGAAGTAGGAGACAAAGCTGGAGGGGAGGAGAATGTGAAATAGGAGGAAATGGACCTCAAAAAGCATTGCTTCAGAGAAGATGAGTGTGGGGAATAAAAGAACTCAGTACCGAGAGTTCACCAGCGATGGGTTCTTCGCTTTGTAGGAACAAACGGAAGCCCTGGTGCCACGTCCCATAGCTAATGAGTAGCTGGAAGGATAAGGATGCAGGGATTGCAGCTCCTGCCTCCCTCCCCACCCTTCCTTGCCATCCCCCTTCCCTGCGCCCCCACCTTCAGTCTGTCCTGGCCAGTGCACATTTAGTGAACCCGCCCCCAAAGGAGTCCTCAGCATCTCCAACAAAGTGTCTAACTAGATTAGAGCTTCCCTGGATGAAGGCGGCTCAGCGTGGAGCTGTTACCTCACACACCTCCATCCACGTCCGCGCTGGAGGTGGCTGCATCCATCCCCTTGCGGAGCCATCTTAAAAGGTAAGGAGGACATGGTGTGGACCAACTTCCCATGACAGTGCCTCCAGAGGGAAGGAATAGTCCTAGAGAAGAGAAAACTGCAGCACAAACAGAAAACTCTAAACCCACCAAGGGGGAAATGACCAGTGTCCTCTCCCCAGAAACTACACAGCTAGAGTCTCCACCAGCCTCTTCCCTGCTCATATGGGATCCAAGTCAGCAACTGAGTTTTCACTGCACTGCGAACTGCCAGCCCACAGCCTCCCCCCGGGCCAGGCCCTCCCTGAGGCCCTACAGGAGAATTACGCAGGAGGAGATTGCTGTTAAATACGCAGTATCCCAGAGCCCTCTCCAGACCCACTGGGTCAGAATCTGTGAAGTGGGGACCTCGGACTGCTCATTTTAAACAAGCTCCCCAGGTAATGCTGTTGCAAGTTGAAAATCACAGGTTTAACTGAAAACTTAAATGCAATTCTCAACCCCTCAGCAACCAAGTGAATTTCTCTCATCAGCTGAATAGGAAACCCCAGATCCCAGATCCTTTCCCAGAGCATATCACTAAACAGGAGGCCCCAGAGCAAGACTGTGAGCTCTAACTCTGGCTGAAAGAGGATATTTCCCTGAGGAAGTGCTTTTAATAAGCTTGGAAAGCAATTGACTTTGCAGCCCACACCGTCTGCAGCAGCCTCCAAGCTCTCCACAGATTAGAAGGATCTTACTAAACACCAGTGAGGAGACCCTCATGACCAGGGGTCTTAGCTGGCTTGAGCCCACTGCCCCCATTTGGATATTGACATTGTTGATAGAAATCCCAGAACTTCTCGGGGAGGAGAGAAGCAGGGCCCTCGCTTGCTGCATTTCTCACAGGGGAAAGGGTTTTGCCCAAGCTAGTTCCACTGGAGACACAGACTTTAATCGGTGGGGTGTGGTGATGATGGTAAGAAGTGATGAAGGAGGAGAAAGCCATTGAGACAGGCACGGCCCACAGGAAGCCTGTTCCACCTCCTGGGCAGCTGAGTTCTTTCTGTTCTCTCTCTTTCTGTCTCCCCATTTCTCTCTTCTCTTTCTCTCCTTGTCTTTTATTCTCTTCCTTTTAACTTCTTTCTTCTTGTATCTCTCTCTCCCTCCCACGGTCTCTTTCCTTTCTCTCTTCCTCTCTCCCTTTCTCCCTATCTACTCTTTTCTTCCTTTTCTTTTCCTCCTTTCCTCCTCCCCTCTCTTTTCCCTTCAAACTTGCAACAAACACTTACCAGGTGTCCCCTCTGTGCCCAGCCCTGTGGGTAGTGTTACCCCAAAAGGGGAAGAGAAAAAGACCCCAGTTCTTGTCATACCCAAAAGATAAGAATTCAAACAGGAGATGAAATGTTGTGTAGCAAAGGATTTTAAAGGTTTTATTTAGCAAAGGGAACATACACCTCCAAGAACAGGAGGCGGGCTGATTTAAGGGCAGGCAGCAGTGCCGGGCTTTGGCCCCCTATCTTATACCCCCGCTTAGAGGCGGTCTCTTGATTGATTGATGGCTCTTGGCCCTGAGAGCTTAGTCATATTTGTCCCCTTTTGTGCATGTTCTTACCCATGACACACACAGAAAAACCCATGGGGGTGCCTAAACCACGATGCTAATTATATTACAATCAGCACTGGGTCATGTCCAGTTAGGTCCTTGTCACTACTGCGCAGCTGCGGCTGTCAGGTTCTAACCAGTTTTTTACTGGCACTTTTTTAGAAGAAGTAAAGCCCCTTTATGCTGAAGGCAGGCCTACCACCACCTTCCGGACCATGCTCTCTCTCCCCCACCAATCTGCCCAGCGCCCACGCTTATCTAACTACCTAACGTTTAACACTAAAGAAAGAGAAGCACACCATCAGTGGTGCCTAAAAGCTCCCGACGCATGAGGAAGATCCAAAGAATAGGCAGTTGCCGTTCAGTTACAAGTGGTAAGGTGGGGACACCTAGACCAGGCGTCTACTCCAGGCTGAAGCTCAAAGAAGGGCTGTCTAAGCAGACACTTCAGAGGTGAAGGTGCAGCAGACTAGCAAAGGGCTGGAGGAGGGGTAGAGAGTGCTCAAAGCTGGTAGAAGTTCCTAATGCCAGAGAAACATGGCACCACTGAGGGACTATGAGGGTCCAGGGCTGCCATGCACAGTTGTGCATGTTGCATCCTGCACAAGGCACCGGGTCCAGGAGGCATCTTTGGGCTCAGGCCTTCCTTTCACACAGTGATCCTCCTGCGTTGGGCTCCTATATTGATGAGAATGTCATGCCAGTTTCTTCTACTGTTACTCTTCTCCATGGCCCACTGACAAAAGATTGGGACAAGAATGATAAAGCAGGACGTTAAGTAGAAGCATCTTTCTCTGCTTGTTCAGGGAAGTTGCATAATATTCTCAACCTCTACTCAGGCTGAGGCTCACTAAGTCTAGCCACATCCGGAATTTCTTCCCCTACACTTTAGCCTTACTAGGTACATTTGGTACCCCTGACGTCAGATTAGTCTCTCTTCCCTGAAGTCATCCATGCCCTTGCACTGGGCTGCCTGGCAATGTTTTGTTTTCCAATGTTTCCCACGTTTACCTAGTGATGCCTCATTACCATTTAGAGAACAGCCTTCATGGGGTGCATCAGGAATCATCACTCATTCTCCCCTTCAGAAAGAGGAGGCATTTGATAGATCGCATTCTTTTTCAGAGTTTGACTCCATCTCTAATCAAAGACTCTTTAAACCGTTAGATGCATTTAAGTGATAACTGCATACTTTCCTAGTAATTATAACTCATTTAACTGGTCAGGGAGATGATTTGCAGCTGTGACAAAGACGGCCTCAAGACACCAGTAATAACTTCTTTCACCTTCAGAACTAAAACCAAAAGGGAAACTAAGGGTTGCCTCTCCATGTCTTTTTCCTTCACAGTTGAACCCCCAAATCAACTTTACTCTGATTAAAGTAGCATTAATTCAACCTTGCCCAGTAGAGTTCATTGAAGGAAAGATTACTTGGCAGTAACCTTCAGAATCCCACTTAGAAATGGGATTCTGAAATATTTAGGAAAATTAATATATATTGTTATCTTTGGGGAAGATGTTTCAAAACGAGTAGACTTCATCTTCTTTGTATAGAAGAACCTATTTGAATGCATAAAGAGTAAATGGGGCTCTTTTAGGAAGGGGCTCCTCCAGCCTTTAAAATCTGTGCCCTATGAGAGAAAGGGGAAAGGAAGGGCGTTTTTGCCTCCAAAGGGGATGAGTGGTGACAGAGATGCATGCTAATGCAGTAGCCTGTCCCTAGGCGTGGAGACATGGCTGGAAGACATCATGGTCCCAAAGTAAAAGACAAATGGCTTCATCTTGCTTCCCCTGCCACAAAGGAGCACAGCATCTGGTGGACCTCTTTGATTTCTAGAGGAAACGTGTTCCATACCTAGGTGTGTTGCTCCAGCTGTGTACTGGATGACACGGAAAGATGCCAGCTTTGAGTGGAGCCAAAACAGGCAAGAGCCCTGCAGCACAGCCAGGCTGCAGTACAAACATCCCTGTAAATTGAGCCCTGTGACCCCTCAGACCCTGTGGGATCAGATGTACTTATGGGGAGAAAGGTGCTGTGTGACATTTATGGAAGGCACCAATGGGAAAACCACAACTCAGGCCTCTAGGCTTTGGGAACACGGTCATGACATCTGCAGGAAAACTTATGCATTAGGAGAAACTTCTCCTCTCATGTTCCTGGGTCCTGGTAGGGATGGAAAGCTTGACTCTGGGGCACGAAATGACCGCATGTCCATAGCTTTCCACTGTGAGCTAGATCATGCTAGACCCAGCAAGTCACATGGATGCAGCAGCCGTCCATCCATAAAACAGGAATGACACATCTGGGATGCAGTCGGACAGAGCAGGACAAGGGCTACAAATAAGCTGCTCAGGCAGGTAGTCCAAAGCCTCATGTGACCCACCACAGCTGGATGAGTGGCCCCTCCAGCTGGCCATAGAGAAACACCTATGCAACCAGCTAAAACCCAAACCTAGAATACAGGTGGGTCAGCTTGTTATGTGGGTCCATGCCAATAACAGGCAATAGCTACCCTGCAGGAGTGGCCCTGAAAGACAGTGAGGAGTGAAAATCTCATCGGGTGAAGCCGTGATCAGTGTACCTAGTCATCTACTTTGTGCAAAAAAAGAAGTCCCTCAAGGTGGGAATATAGTTCTTGAATGGCTGCTCAGAAACACGGAAAGGAGAAATCTGAAAAACTGATACTAAGGATGTCCATAGTAGAGATTGTGGATGGACATATTGGTGTGGACCCAAAGAAATCTGTATCTCACATTAAAGTCGACCAGAAATCCTACACCATGGAAGAGGCACTAAGCATCCAAGCAGACAAAATGACTCAGCCATCGACATTAGCCAGACTTCCACTTCAGCCACCCCAGAATTGGGATGATGGGCACAGGAACAGAGTGGCCATGGGAGCAGAGACAGAGGTCACAGTGGAGCCAACTTAATGGTCTCCCACAGCTGCACCCCTTTTAATTCACTGTCCTGGAATTTCATATCTCTCCTGTACTGCGCTTACCACAATCGTCACTAAGCCTCACCCCTTCCCCTAGACAGAGCCTGAGGGGGGAAAGAGGACCTCGTCCTAGATTAGACATTTCACAGTTTTTCTTTGTGTAAACTAGAGAGCCTTTTACGAAGGGGCGTTTGTTATCTTCCTTATTCCAGCAGGCCCCAAAGGTTTCAGTCTGGAAGGAGGAAAGAATAATAATTGGGTTTACTAACTGTGGGAAAGGCAGGTCACTGCAGCTTCCAGGTACTGGAGAAGTTGCTTTCTTCCCTTCACGGTTTGAGTACGTACTGTCCTTGAGCGCTAATAATGTCCTCAGAGATGCAGATATATGCGTGGATCAGCGAGTACTAAGTTAATTAAGGAGATGAAGCTGCAAGTCCTCCTGTCAGAAAAACCACGCAGGGAGATACGGTCAGCCCACTGTGAGCCCTGGAGCCTCCAATCTCCTTGCCCGCACTGAGATGTCAGTGAGCACCTCCATTTGTCCTGCTGCATTTCTAGGAAACCATTCCTGACATGAGGGCTAAGACTGGCAATTATACAATGAGAATAAGACAGGGGGATCTGGCTTGCCAACACCCCACATGGAGAGGAGTGGAGTTCCTCACAGGGAAAGACAGACAAAGAGTATGAATCCAAGGGCAGAGAAACTGAGGGACTGACTGGAACCCCTTTATGGAGGGGTTGTCTCGAGAACTGCTTTTCCATTGGGTTCTGAGAAAGTTGTATTCAGCACGCAGCTTTGTGTTTTCCTTTTGTGTGTTGTCTTTGCCTTTTAAAAAAAACACACATTTTACTGGGACTGTAATATACATGCCAGAACATATTGACCCTAAGTATACAACTCAGTGAATTTTATTAAAGTGAATATATCTCTGTCACTCCAAGTCCCAAATTAAGTCAGAGACTCTCGTCACACTACCTACCGGTTACTACTTACCCCTTCCTCCAAGGTAACCACTGACCTGGCTTCCTGATAGGGTGGAAACATTCATGCAAGCCAACATTCCCGTAGAGAACAAGAAAAACTTGAGAGGTTGGTTGCAAAAGTCATACATTTAAAAGCATTAGAGAGCTGCAGAAACAATAAGGACTAGACAGAGAAAAATTCCAAGGGGTAGAATATTCCAGAAGTGAGCTAGGATTTGCACCTACCCCTGGGAGCATTGGCCAATTCTGAGTATGGACCAGAGGCAGATAATTTGTATTTGGCCCAGGAAAAGTGCTGATGCTGGAGCAAGTGCAGAGAAACCAGAAAAGCAGTGGGAGACACACAGGGAGGGAGTGACAGAAGTGAAGAACTGAGGGGCTTCAAATACACATTTTTCTCTTAAGACATTTGCTGAATTTTGAAGCTGGATGGAACAAGAGTATAAAGGCATGGAGCTAAACTCAGAAAGGACAGTGGGATTTCCCATCGCCTGTCAGTGCCTAGGAGGAAAGGCCCTGAGAAATGTGGACAGGAGTGGACAGTCCTTGTCCTGGGCTGAATAGTGTCTCACCAAAATCTGTATGCCCAAGTCCAAACCCCCAGTACTGCAGAATGTGACTTTATTCGGATATAAGGTCTTTAAAGAGGTAGTTTAGTTAAAAGGAGGTCATTGAAGGGGAGAGGCCTTAATCCAATGTGACTGCAGTTTTTATGAAAGAGGGAATTAGGAAACAGACATGCATAGAGAGAAGACCATGTGAAGACACAGGGAGACGGCAGCCATCTACATGCAGAGGAGGGAGGCTGCAGAAGAAATCAACACTGCTGACCCTTTCATCTGAGCCTGACAGCCTCCAGAATTCTGAGAAAAAAAAAAAAGTTAATGTTTATGGCTCCCAGTCTGTGATAGTTTGTTACAGCAGCCCTGGTGAGGCAATACTGATCTGCAGCTGTTTTTCCCAGGGCACTTGCTGATCTGGGCACATCTAAAGTCTGCAAGTCCAGGCTTGGCCTCTGGCAGATGGCTACTGCTATGGGACAGACAAGCTGGTGGAGCAAGTCCTGGTGGTTATATTAGGCTGAAATGACAAAATTTAAGACTTGAGGAACCTCAAACGTAGTACCAGTCTCCTTGTCAGTATATTTGCGAAATTCTGAAGCTTTAAATGTGGGGAATCAAAATGTTGAGCCACAGATCTCCAGAGGCTGAAGCAAAATTTTCTACAGGTACTGCAGGGAATTCAGGCTCTCCATTGAAGTTCCTGATGGCCGCAACAGAAAGAAATGAGATTGAGACTCCAACTTTAACAAGACTGTAACCCAGCTTGAACCAGGTAGTCTATGACTGGATTAAGGAGATTAGCCTCCTACTATTTGCCTATCAAAGGATAGAGTAAATTTATCTGTGGAAGATAAAATCATCTGGAACTCTACCGCATTTTGAAGATGTTTAATTAAAATTTACTAAGTGTGTAGAAACAAAACCATGTAACCAATAACCAAGGGGACAAACAAATGATAAAAGCAGATCCACAGATGATTCAGAAACAGTTCTTATTATCTGTAATAGTTCTGTTTGATAAAGTTGCCAAGAACACTAAGTAATGAATACTGAACTGCTTCTCCAAGTTAGGGGTTAGGTTCCTGTAAGCCTCTGATCATTTTTTTTTTCCAATCAGTATGCCATTTGCATTATATAGTTTTGCTTGACAACAGTCTTTCAAAACAAGCCAGCTTCATCAGCACTGAAAACCTGCTGATCCACATAATTATTTTTTGTGTAACAGTTAGCAAGTATTTTAAAATTCTTCCATGGCCTCCTTCTCTGCAGAACCTGGCTGGCCTACAAGTTTAGCATTTTTCATGCCATACTGCCTTTTGAAATGTGTGAGCCTTCGAGGAGTAGCTAAGAAGTGTTTCGCATTTTCCTGACCCTAAGTAATGTGATGGTAAATTTCATTGGTATTCAGTGTCACGATAGTGCTACTCACTATACTTTTGAATCCATAATTTTAGCTGCTTTTCCACAGCTTCAGCATGTACTATAGATTTTATTTAGCACTTTCTGGAGTTGCCTCACACACAGATTGCCAAATTTCCTCTTTCTTTTTCCAGATGTACCATATTGCTGATTCATTAACATTGAACTCACAACCTGCAGCACTGTAACTCATGCCCAAAGTTTGTATCACATACATACTTTCTGTGTGAGATACATCACAGCCTTTTTGCACTTAGAAACACTAGACAGCACCTTAGCATTATGCTTGGAGGCCATTTGAAACAGCTAAATCACCAATAAGGCACAAAAATGCAAAATAAAAATGTAGCACCAAATAGACCACAAAACATACTCATTTACAGCGTGAGAGGCGAAACAAGAAAGCAGAGCATTGCCTTATTCAACTTTAGCTGGGAGTGTGTGTACCAACTGAATCAAAATTTTCACCCCTCTGCACATATCCACAAATGACTGAATGAGCTGTGAGTATTGATTTGGGGGCTACAAATGAATTTTAGAAAATAGGCAGATTCACAAAAGAAATCCACAAATAATAAGGATCTACTCTGAGTTTTAGCAGACAGACTTCAAAATAACTATCATTAATATATCCAAAAGCATAAAGAAAAAAATTGGAAAAAAGGTAGACAATTTCAGCAGAGAATTTGAATCTATTTTGAAAAAGTCAAATGGACATAAAATTGGATTTATGGAAATAACTAAAGGATTATTTAATTGGAAGAAAGGAAAAACAGGGCAAACTGAGGGATTATTTTTTCAAAAGACCAGAACAGCCTAGTAGACATATGAGAAACATCAGAGTCAAATTGACAAATATGAAAGACAGAGAAAATCTTAAATGTAGCAAGAGAAAAAAACATTACCTCCAAAAGCGTATTAAATTTTACAGCTGCCTATGTAATGGGAACTATGGAAATCAAAATCCAGTTAAATAATATCTTTAAAGTTCTGAACAAAGACAATAATTATCCTGACTTCTACCACCACAGATTAATTTTTCCTGTTTTTGAACACTGTGTAAGTGGAATTATATAGTGTGTTTCCCTTTGGGTCTGGCTTCCTTTGCTGAACATTATACTTGTGATATTCATCTGTGTTGTCGCATTTAGCATTAGTTCACACATTCTAATTGCTCTGTAGAATACTATTGTAGCAAATGATCACAAATAATTTAACCACACTTCTATTTATGTATTATTTGGTTGTTTCTAGTTTGTGGCTAATATGAAAACTACTGCTATGAACATCCTTGAGTGTGCTTTTCGATGCCACATTTCTCTTGGGTACATTTGAGCAGTGGAATTGCTAAATCAGGAAATATGCAGATGCTATGAACTAAATTGTGTTCCCCTCACATTCACATGCTGAAGCTGTAGCCTGCCTCCCATGTGACTGTATTGGCAATAGGCCCTTTAAAGAGGTAGTTAAGGTTTGAATGAGGTCATAAGATCCAATCTGATAGAACCAGTGCCCTTATAGTAAAAGGAAGAGATACCTAAGTTCTCTCTCCACCATGTGAGGACATAGCAAGTAGGCAGCCATCTGCAAGACAGGAAGAGAATTATCACCAGAATCTGACCACACTGGCGCCTTTCACACTGGCTTGTTTCACTTAGCAATGTGCATTTAAGTTTCCTCCAGATCTTTCTATGGTTTGATAGGTTGTTTCCTTTTATTGCTAAATAATATTCTACTGCATGGATGTACCATACTTGATTTATCTATTCACTCCCTGAAGGACATCTTGGTCACTTCCAGTTTGGGGCAGTTATGAATAAAGGTGCTATTCATGTGCAGATATTTGTGTGGACGTAAGTTTTCAGTTCATTTAGGTTAATATCTGGGAGCACAGTGTCTGGAATGTATAATAAAAGTATGTTTAGCTTTTTCCAAAAAACACCATCTTTTCATTCTTCCCATCAGTGAGTGAGAATTCCTGTTGCACCACATCCTCCCCGGCATTTGGTGGTGTCAGTGCTTTGGACTTGAGCTATTCTTAGCAGGTATGTAGTAGTATCTCATTGTTGTTCTAATTCACAATTCCCTAATGACATATGATGTTGAGAATCTTTTCATATGCTTATTTGCCACCTGTATATCTTCTTTGGTAAAATTTCTGTTCAGATTTTTTGCCCATTTAAAAAAAATTGGATTGTTTTTCTTCTTATTGTTGAGTTTTTAGAGCTATTTGTATACAGCTGATCCTTAAACAATGCAGGGGTTTGGGTGCCAACCCTCTGTGCAGTCAAAAATCTGACCTTCCATATTCATGGTTCTGTGTCCACAGATTCAATGAGCCACACATTGTGTAGTGCTGTAGTATGAGTTTAGTGGAAAAAAACCCACATATAAGTGAACCCATGCAGTTCAAACCCATGTTGTTCAAAGGACAACTATTTTGGCTGCCTTCTTACCTAACAACCTATTTTATCTGATATAACTTGAGTTACACTAGTTTTATGTATAAGTTGATAAGCATATATAATTTCCATCCTTTTAATTTTAATTATTTTATGTCCTTATATTTAAGATGTATCTCTAGTAAGCAGCATGCAGTAAGGTTTTGTTTTGTTTTTTTTACCAGTCTGACATTCTTTGTTTTTCTAATGAGCTTATTTATGTTATTTATTTTAATGTATCATAGATAACATAAGAAATGATTTACTATCACAATATTACATCATT
Source organism: Camelus dromedarius (assembly GCF_036321535.1). Lineage (NCBI taxonomy): Eukaryota > Metazoa > Chordata > Mammalia > Artiodactyla > Camelidae > Camelus > Camelus dromedarius. The sequence goes on along the minus strand of NC_087443.1, from coordinate 66,629,534 downwards.
ATAAATATATAATTACTAATACATTTGGGCTTATGTTTATCACCTTTCCTACCAGTTTTATGTTTCTTTTTCCTCCCTTTCTTACATTCTTTAGGATTAATCAAGCATTTGTTCATAATCCCATTCCCTCCTCTATTAGCTTCTTTGTGGTGCAGTCTTTTGTCATCTTTGAGAGGTTACTCCAGTCTAGAAGTTCTCATTATCCTTGGCTTCCTGCATTCTAAGTTGTTACTTTTATCAATTCCTAGGTGATGATGATCTATATAATGTTTATAAAAATAAAACATACACAAGTAACATCTCCACAATACATTGTTATTATTTACAGTCCATATTTATTTAGACTTACTACACATTGCACCTAGTATTCTTTTAAGTATTTTGGAAACAATTTTTTGCTGTTTTTGTTTGTTAAGGTAAATGTCTTGTGACACTCAGTTTTAGACTTTGTGAGGCTTCGTCTAGCTTAGGTTCAATCCTTCTCTTAACTTGTAGTTCTTGAAGAGTCCTACCTAAGGGCCTTGGGTATTTTCCATGATTCCTCACCCTTAGAGGGTCTTGAACTTCCATGTTTATCTCTTCTGTTGTGTTAGACAGATGGAAGTGCCACTTAGTTTCTCAGCTACATTCTGCTGTGTTCCTTGAGCTCTCTCTCCAGCTTAAAAAAAAAAAAAGGTAAATACCTCAAGGGAATTACCATATCAGACTCACATTTCTGCCTCTTAAGCCCTCAAATTCGTGAAAACTTAGAATCTCCCCAGTGCTCTCGAGTAAATTATATTTAAAAATATTATCCAACTTTCCCCACCATTCTTGGTGAGAGTATTGATCCACTACCAGCCATCTAAATAGCCATCATCCCGTATTTTTTACCATTTAAAGAACAGATGTTCAGTAAAATCTTCAGTAAAAAATCCATACCAGCATGAACTGGAAGATTGAAAAGACTCAGCAGCAAAGCAAGAGGATTCTTTGGTCTCTGATGCACACTGAGAGGCATAATCTCCTGTGCGTGAGACATTTCCCCCAAGCCCCAAGGAAGAGCTGTAAATTGAGCAGGGGCCACGGAAGACCTGGGAGAATCCAAGCAGAATACCTTATGTTAAAAAACAACTTCCAAATTAATTGACTAATTTAATTAACTAGTCAATTAAATGTATGATTCTGTCTTGATATCTGTCTTGTCTGGCAAGAGTATAATCTTGCTGAGGGGCAGGACAAACTTGCCTTTTGCACTGCTTAATTAAGTAGCTCGGTGCTTAGCATACAGTATACATTCAGTAAATTTTAGCTATTTTTTGGAAAGAACAAAAAAAAAGAGAAAGAAGAGACACCTTTAAGAGAAAGTGTCCCTTAGAGAAGCAACAATTAAAACAAGACAAAATTATCAAAGATTCTTAAAGTTGAATGTACTTGACGCGTGTGTAATTATCGGACTGCCCTGCAGTGGAAATGAAACATTTCTAAAACTTAGCAGTTTGTTCATTTTCCATTCTCTGCCTTCCTCTGTCCCCGTGGAAAGAGGAATGTAAATCTTCTCATATTAGAGGCTTCTGGCCTCGTTGGGTTCCATGTGGTATTGAGTGAGTTGTTAAAAGAAAAATCCAAAGAGAGACCAAGGTAATGGTTTATGGGAAATAACTGTAATCTTCAAATCAAAGCCATAAATCAACGATGCAAATGAGCCTGGGCCCAGGGCAGAATTGCAATCAAACAGCCTGCAGAAGGAAACTTAATAAGCCCTGCCTCTCCTTCTATTACCTTGTGAGCAAGTTTCCTGAGAGTCGGGGTATTGTGGGGACACTCAGAGTGTAGCTTCAGGCATTCTGGCAGGTCTCACAGCAAGTATACTGGGACCTGGCAGCATTCTAAAGCTTCAGGAAGGGTTGAGCCGTTCGCATCTGTGTCTCCATCAGAAGGCATTAAATATACATCTGATCAAGATAGTAGTTAGGAATAGGAAGCGCCTATGGGGGAAATTGCTTGAAATTATAGCCATGTGTACATGCTTTCCCTCTGAAATGGCTTTGGGACTAAAATTCTCACAGGAGAGTTGGGAGACTATCCAAAGGAGATTGGTTGTCATCAGTTTCCGGGAAGGGTAGACCAAAAATCAGGGTTAGTTACCAAAGATAGGACCCAATTCTCCCCATGGAATTTAATTTGTGCCATTTACTGATGGCCATAGAATCATGGAAGCCAAGTGACCATCCATCCTGGTTTGCCCAAAAGAGTTCCATTTTTAAACCATCATTCCGGCATAAGCGTGATTATTACCCCCTTTCACTCTTAAACATGTCCTGGTTAGGATGATAAATCATGTGGTCCACCCACAATGTGAGGATCTACAAAGTTATTCACTTTCCAGGTAAGTTAAGTGCTGAGTCCAATAGCACAGACAGCCTCACATCTCATAGCCCAGATTTATGTTCATTACTGATGAGGCTGGTAAATTTCCTGTCTCTGGAATATTTCAGATACAAGCTAGATAAGGAGATGAGGTGGAGGAGATTCAGATAGCAAACAGGAGCCTAAGAAAATGACTGTGCTTTTTTTTTTTTTTTTTTCCTTTCCCTGAGATTCAGCAAGAATCAGAGGTCCAGCAAGAAACAGAATCACAAGGGGAAAAGTTTCTAAAGTTTCTGCAGGAAGATGGCAGCCAAGGAAGGGTCCTGAGTAGCTCGCTGTCTTTACTGGATCCTGATCAGGGCGGAAGAGGTGAGACAGAGGTCAAGAGTGAAGGTGCTTACAGGTACTACACACCCGCCAACCACCCCTCCACCTCCAGCTGAAATCTGGACTGAGACTCTAGTTTGAACTCCAAGGACAGTGAATTCTTGCTAGATGCAGGAATTCTCGTTAGATGTGTGTCGGCGCCTAGGGGTTTGTCTCAGCCAGGATAGGGTAGGTTTTGCTGGAGTATTAAAATTTTAGTGACTTAAAACAACAAAGTTTTTTTTTTTTTCTCTCTGCCACACTTTCCATCATGTGTTGGCTGGGAGCTCTCACTCCTGTCAAACTGACTCCAGAACTCCATATTCCCATGGTTACTGAAGCTGGGAAAAGGGGATGTGGTGACTCACTTGCCAGCTCTGAAAGTTTCTGTCTGCTGTGACACTCATTACTTCTACTGAGATTTCGTTGGCCACAGAAAGTCACCTTTACATGGATAGACCTAATTTCTTACAGGAAGGAAGTCTTGTCCTGTTCATGGAAGGCAGGAAACAGGGACTATTTGGAGAAGAGCACCAACTACAGGTTTATGGGACAGAGTGTATACAAGGCATGTCCGAGTGCCTGGGACCCAGCAGGAGCCAAGCATATGCCAGCTCCCTCCAGAGAAATGCCCCCATCCTGCAGAGCACCTCCTTCCCAGCTGCTCTGTTCTTTCGCTTGGAGGAGACTCCAGCACTGGAGATTGTTTGGTCTGGGGACTCATAAGGGGGAGACACCTGGACGGTATTCCCCAAGCAAGTGAAGCGTTATTACATGAATCACAGGCAAGGACTTAACTTGTTATAGTCTGACCTGGGCACAGCAAAACACCCCCAGCAGTAGAAGGAGCAGCAGCTTAGAACTAGTCTGTATTTATATGGCGCTTACGAAGTGCCAGGCACTGTCTGAAGTGCTTCACTATACATTTGATCCTCACGATAGTTATTTGAGATAGTTACTATTCGTGTCCTCTTTTTACAGATGAGAGAAAGGAGGCCAAAGAGTGAAGTAACATCTCTAAGGTCCATGGTAAGTAAGTGTCTGCGCAGGGATCCAAGACCAGGCAGTTTGCTCCAGAGCCCATGCTCCTTAACCTGGGTGCTGGACAGATGATGGGGAATCAAGACACACCTGTCCTGATACTATTAGATGCTATGGGACAACGACAGATGCTGTTATGTTTCCCACTAGCATCTAATGGCACAGCAAGTTCTGCAGTGGTGTTTCCCAGGGAATGGAACACCTGGGGCCATGTGACACGATTTTCTGATACCTTAAAAGCATTAAAAAGCCCTGAATCACGTGGTGATAAGTGCATTTCCTTTTCACTGCCCTGTTCTTTGTTTCCCTGTCTTTCTGATTTGTCAAAAAGAAAACTTAGATGTTGAAGACGTACTGGCACTAACCAGCACTTGTTAATCTCACTTTGGAGGAAGAAAAAGAAGGCCCTGGGTGCAGTCTTCTGCAGGCAGCAGTGTCTGCCTAGAACTGAAGAACATCGTTTTGTTTGCTCTATATTTATTGTTATTGTTACTTTCTAAAGTTGAAAAGGAATGCTAGATTTTCATTATTTCATTTGAAAAGACATTTGTTAAAAATTTTTCACATACGTCAATACAGTGAGATAGACAGTTAAGTAGCAAGGGAGCTATGCAGACGGGTCCCAGATGGCGCCGCGCAGTGGGTCAAAAACTAGAATTTGGGAAACAGTACTCTGTACAAACAGGTTTTCAGGGTAGCAGGTTGGACTTAGGGTATACGGTAAGAAATTCTTTTCCTTAAAGAATTAAGTCGCCTGAGATGGTTACTAGCTGTGTGACCCTGGGCAAATTTCCTACCATCCCAGAACCTCCAGGCCATCTACAAACTGGGGGAAATAAAACTTGCCTGTCAGGGTTCTTGTGATGATTAGGGCATATTATGGGGAAAATACCGCCTGGCTCATTTTACTGGCTATTGTGAAGGTCAAGCCTCATTCCACAAAATGTTACGAAACCTACCACGTGCTGGGCAGTGAGAAATGTCAGTCTTTGCCCTGGCAGAGCCGGGTCTTGTGGGAATTTACACAAAGAGCAGCAACCAGAGAAACAAAACCATGGAACTGCCGTTTATCAAGGATTCACCAGAGGCCACGTGTTGAGCCACTAAGTGTCACATGTGCATTATCCTGGTTCATGCTAACGATAGTTCAGCGGGGAAGAAAGTAATTATCTTCATTCCCATTTTATAGATGAGATGCCAGAGACTTGGAGGCATAAGGAGCTTACATAAGGTTATAGAATCAGTGGAGGGCAGAGCCGAGACTCAAACTCACAACTCTTTTCTTCTTAAAACAGATGTCATCCAGGAAAATAAAGATGGGATGGATTTTAACAAGAAGGCTGGAGATGCAATAAAAGCACATAAGCAGAGTCAGTCCTGCATCCACCCAAGCACTTTGTGGATGGTGAAGCATTAACGCAGGAAACTCGGTACTCATTATTCCTTCTGCTTTATTTTTAGAGTCAAATCTTCCCCAGGGGGCATTTGAAGTTTTCTGAGCGCCTCCATGCAAGCGTGTGGGGACTTCCATTATAAGAGCGTCCCTCCTCAGTGCTTCCCAAGCTTTTCTGTGCATACAGGAATCACCCCAGGGATCTTATTAAATGCAAATTCTAAGTCTGGAGGGGGACCCAAGATTCTGCATTTCTAATAAGCCCCCCTGGTCTGCACTGCTGGCTCACAGACCGCAGTTTTTATAGCATGGTATCAAAGTCCTCCCAGAAGGGTATCTTTCCCCCACCCTCCCGTGCACAGTGCCCTCCTAGGCTCTAAATTGAGGTGCAGCCTGTTGACAGGGTGGGCAGCCTCCCAGCCTCAGTGGAAATGGGCAGGACCACTCAGGGCTGGATGCACAGCATGGCAACTTCAGCTCTGTGAGGTGGCGGGGAGACTGCTGGCTCATCGATCCCCACCAGCAATTAGCCAGAGGGAAGTTGGTCTGAGGAGCCGTTAACATTTACAAGTCGCTCCAGTAGCCCTCCCCACACTCACTCAAGGGCACCACAAAGTGAGGGTAATGAAAAAGCCTATAAAATGTGCAGTTAAAAGGCACTTACTCAGGGAGTGGGAGCTCATTTGGGGATGGGGGGGGGCTCCCTCCCCTTGGCGGTGGCCCCTTGGCTTGGTCCTTTGGTTGACCTCCTGTCTCTGGCCCGCTGGGCTCTGAGCTGGTGCATGCTGACCAAATCGGGGGCATTGGGCTCTTCTTTGGGGTCACCTCGTTTCACCCTCACTCCTACTCAGGCTGACAGATGGGGCTGCCGAAACTCACACAAGTTAAGCTGGTGGTAACTCAGGTTCAACCCCAGACCCCTGGACTCCAGATTCCGACCTGCAAATGGACTGTTGTGAAGTGAGAGGAGGAGGGGTGTCTATGAACTACCTGCAGTTGTACACAGAGCTGTGTGTGGGTGCGCACTTAGCACTTCTGGGTGCGGGGAGAGTATCTCAAAGGCACCTGTGATTATCCCAAAAGATAACAGCTCCCTGGCTAAACGGTACAGCTGAAAAAGCAGCGCCCTGGGGCACTGGTTCTCAATCTTTCCTCGTGAGAGGGCCTGGTTTTTAATGTCACGTTTTCCAACCACCCCCTCAAGAGAGAGTTGGGATTTCAGAGGCTGTTACTTGAAAAACATACAACAACAGGAACTCGGAATTCAGGCCTGTTTTCAGGTGAATCTGTACTTTAATCTTTATACAGTTGTCCCTCGGTTTCCCTGGCTCAGATACCAGAATCCGTGGATGCTCAAGTCTCTTATATAAAATAGTGTTAATATTTGCTTATAACCTATCAGTATACTTTAAATGATCTCTTTATCTCTTGTAATAGCTAATACAATGTAAGTGCTATGTAAACGGTTGTAAATACAATGTAAATGCTATGTAAATAGTTGCCAGTGTGCAGCAAATTCAAGTTTAGCTTTTTGGAACTTTCTAGAATTTTTTTCAAATATTTTCCATCCACCATTGGTTGAATCCGTGGATTTGGAACCTGCGGATACAGAGGACCAACTGTACTGGCATCAGTGTGCACTTGGTAAATAGGAATAAGTGACTGTGGCATATATGGTTTCTTTCTTCTCCCTCTATTCCCAACCAGGATGTGGCTGGACTGAGTCTAAATGACAGACATCCCTACCCCAAAGGCAGCTCCTGCCACAATATCATATGCTTACAACAGCAGCTGGAGGATTGTCCCTGTCTTGATCACAAGAAGCCATTTATGATAGTGATTAAGAGCACCAGCTGTGTTTGGGTGCAAAAGGCAGTTGTGTAACCATTGGCCAATCACCTCAGTTTACTGATCTATAAAATGGGGATAAGAATGGTATCTACCCCCTAAGGAGTGTTGTAGGATTGAAGAGATAATGTATGTCAAGCATTGCTTACCATTAATTTAGCTCTTTCAAGGTGCTGACCAGCTTATATTATCTCATTTAATTGTGAGGTTTCGTATGTTTCGGTAGCTTGTTCAAAGTCCATAGAAGAGTGATGATTTGAATTAGGTCTGTCCAGAATCTAAATCCATAAGTGGTATGCTTTTCTCTCTCTCAGTCATGTCTCTATGGCCTGAATGCCACCACAGAGCCAGGCACACATAGGCACTTAATAGATACTTGTTCATTTAAATTGATATGGATTCTATTGGCCTGTAATGTGCGTGTGTATGTGTGTGTGTGTGTGTGATATCTTTGTCTGGTCTTGGTATCAGAATGATGGTGGCCTCATAGAATGAGTTCAGAAGTGTTCCTTCCTCTGCAATTTTTTTTGGAACAGTTTCAGAAGGATAGGTGTTTACACTTCCCTCCGTGTTTGGTAGAATTTGCCTGTGAAGCCATCTGGTCCTGGACTTCCGTTTGTTGGGAGTTTTTAAAGTACTGAATCAGTTTCAGTGCTGGTAATTGGTCTGGTTCAGTCTTGGGAGATTGTACGTTTCTAGGAATTTGTCCATTTCTTCTCGGTTGTCCATTTTATTGGTGAATGGTTGCTCATAGTAGTCTCTTATGATCCTTTGTATTTCTATGGTGTCGTTTGTAACTTAGCCTTTTTCATTTCTGATTTTATTGATTTGGGCCCTCTCCCTATTTTTCTTGATGAGGCTGGTTAAAGGTTTATCAATTTTGTTTATCTTCTCAAAGAATCAGCTTTTAGTTTCATTGATCTTTTCTGGTTTTTTTTTTTTTTTTTTTTTTTTTTTAGGTTAGGTTAGGTTAGGTTCCAACCCAATGTACATATTTGGAAATGAAACACAAGGAGTCAGCTAAAGGTACACACACATCATGCACATCTGAGAAGCAGTGTGCTGTTTTCTAAACAAGGAGTTGACAGGCATCCTAGGAGAGAATCCAGGGAGGGCCTCAGATAATACAGACCCTTGTCTTGAGGGGATGGCATGGCCAGGATTTCCCCTCTCTGAGCTCACCTGCAGTGTAAGAATATCAGTAACCACCTTGCCTGCCTTTCAGAGTTGGCTCTGAGGAGTGAAATCACTTATAAGAAATTGTCTGACATTATAGGTAAGGTTTTCTCGTCATTGTATTACAGTCAGAGTGACACGCAGGAAAGTAGAAAAGCCCCAAGAGAACTCCACAATAATTCTGCTTTGGAGGAAATAATACATTTAAAGAGAAAGGAAGGAGCCGGGGCTATGGGAAGATTTTTGTCTTTAATGGAAATTGAAAAATAATTGATTTCTGATCTTAAGGCCACAATGGGAAAAAAGGGAGGGGGGTGGCTAAAATTCATGGCCTTCCCAAATTCATCTTGCAGAAAGAGTTTAAAGTGATTTAAATAAGTAAGATGTTTACCAACATTTAAACTTTACCACCAAAATGACCCAGTTTTCCTTACAATATTTCTAGCCTAGCAGCTGGGGGACAGGAGGAATCCCATTATGTAAGCACAGAAAACTGGTCAAAGGATCTGTAGAAACCAGGAATCCAAAAGCCCTGAATTGAATTGGTACAGTTCAAGAGGTGGCAGAGATCAGTAAATGATTTCCAACAGAAAACAGCACAGAGCCCGCCTTTCCAAGCTGAGTGAGCAAAGCCCTCCAGAAGTGCCCATGACAGCTGGGCAGCTGTTCCCAGGGAGAAGCAGCGGGGAGGCTGAACCCAAGCCAGGGTCAGCCTCCCGGCACACCCACATGTGTCCCCAGGGTTGGCTAGGCCACCAGCATTAGTAATCAGGCGGCAAAAAACGGCTAGCCGTCCCTCCCTTGGGAAGCTTCCCCAGCGGCTACAGAGCCTACAGAGCCAGGTCCTATTGGGAGCTAATGAAATAAACCTCTGCATTCCCGGTAATTCCTTTTCCAAGCCATGCTTAGGTATCAGAGCAAGCAGATCTCTATACGATTCATCCCTCTGTTTTCCAAGTGGAATTAAAGAAGCTATAATTAAAGTACCTTATTTGGGTATGCTGTAATTAGTCGCCAATTCAGTGTGCCATCAAATGTAATCCGAATAGAAACACCAGGGCTGCAGGTGCCAGTCCCCTGGTGAGTTCTGGGAACTAGTGAGCCCAGCCTGCCTTTCTCTTAAGACCTCATCAGCCCTGAGTGATTCACCTGGTGAGGACCGGTGAGAATGAGCTCCACCGGCAGTCTGTCTTTTCAAACATTTCTAAGCCTCGGGAGTTCCAGGGAGCAAATTTTGTCTCATCACCACATAGAGAAACTTGAGGTGGAAACAGCTTTTCAGTCTACACTTCAAAGGCAATGATGTGGCTTTGTGATTAAACACACGCTTTGGGGCCACTGTTTATCCAGTCAACAAATGTTTTACCAAGCCCCTGCTGTGTGCATGACAGTGGGGGTTCAGTAAGGAAAAAGACAGGATGATCTGCTGGAAACTCCATGCGAGGAAAACCATGCACTCAAGCTGTGTGACCTTGGCTAAATAAGTTGACTTCTCTGAGGCTTAGTTTGCTTATTAATAAAATGGGGATAATAGCATTCATCTCACAGTGTTGTCATGAAGATTGAACATGAGAAAAGATGTAAACATCTAGTACTTTGCTCAGCACAGAACAGAGCTGGGACTGCAAAATCAGTCTCTCTGGATGAGTCCAGCCCTCTGATTCTAATCTGCGCGGACTGGCTACTCTGCTGCACCTCAAAGCAGGGCTCCGATGAAAGGAGGACATGGAAGTATGAGCCAGAGTCATGGGACTGCTCTCTTCCATTTGGAGCTGAAGTGTTTTTCTCTCGCCACTAGAAGGGTGTGGAGATGGCCATTTATGTGCAGGGATTGTCTGCTTTGTACTGGGAAAACCTCCACCTGACATTATTTATGTGCATGGCTATTTTCTGCTGGACCCTTAGCTCCGGGAATCCCTCTCCCCCTCTTGCTTCTCATTGATCAAGGCATTTCCCAGTTCCCCATGGAATTTTGTCCAATGTCTCATGCATAAGGGAGTCGAGCCTGGCTGCAGTAATAAGTGGGCGCATTCAACCAGCCTGGGGAGGTGTCTGAACACGTATTCTCCCAGCACCTGGGCAGCTTTTCCTTTCAGGCATGTTCATTCTCCTCCCTACCTCTGATGCTCAGCCCACTCATTCAGACCATCCGCACAGATATTAACTGAGGCACCTACTGTATTAGACACTCTCAGGACTGCTTTCATACATTATTTTATTTCCTCTTCAACACGTGGCATCAGCAACTGTAGATTGTTTAGGCTAAAAAATTAAGATTCCATCCTTGATTTCTCTGCCTTCAACTATCATGTCCAATCCATCAGCATGTCCTGGGAACTTGACCTTCAAAACGTGATCCCCCATCTGCCCATTTCTTTCCGTCTTCACAACCACATCCGTCCAAGTCACTATGCAGTCGCCTCCCAGTCAGGCTCCCTGCTCTGTCCTTATGATCTGTTCTCCACACAGTGGCCAGAGAGAGTCTTTTTTAAAATGTAAAGCAGATCTGGTAACAGTTCTGTTCAAGACACTCCAAAGGCTTCAGTCACACTTAGAATCTAATCCAAACCCCTTTTTCTGACCTCATGCCCAGCACCCTGCTCCCGGCACCCTCTCCCGCCATGGCTTCTGCAGCCCCAGGGTCTTTGCATTAGCTGACTCTGCCTGGGCACCTCCTCCACAGATCTCAGCACAGATGGAAGCTTTCTTAATGTCCACTCTCCACCTAAGATAGCCCAGGCTTCTCCCATCCATTCCCTATCACATTTTAATTTAATTTTTGTATCGTGTCCATGTCTGATAATTTCCTGTTTTTCTTTAGTCTGTCTCTCTCCCGCCTAGAATGGAAGCCCTCTGTAGGAGGTACTACCTCTTTGTATTTCATGCAGCAGGGCCTGGCACGTAGTAGACACTCAGTGTATTCGTTGAGGGAGTGAATCGTCATAACCATTATCTGTAAAATGAGAATAAACCCACCTGAGAGAGGTCAAGTGGCCTGTATGACACCGCCAGTACGCTGCAAGCCTCAGCTCAAAGCTAAGGCTTTGTCACTCTAAAGCCAGTGCGTTTTCCACCCTCACAGTCTTCTGATTCATTTCTCTTTCCCTCCCTCTGCCCTCAGCAGCTAATGCAGTGTTATCTGACATTTCATAGGTAGACTATGCCTGAACATGACCTTAAGCTTCTGCCTCTTTTTTTTTTTTTTTTTTTTTGCTCTGGCTTATGTCTCACATCCCAAATGTTTGCATTTTCAGTCCCTGCTGCTTTTCTGAATCAATAGGAAACACTTATTCAAAGCAGGCCCAGCCAACATCCTTTACCTTTTACAAGAGATGCCCACCAGTTATCAAGCATCTGGTGTTTCTGTCTTCTACCCCCGCAGAAAAGAGGTGTCCACCACACTGAGATCAGAATGTAAGTGGGGAGTTTCTCTCTATGAGGACGATTCAACCAAGATAGCTAATGCTGGGACTGGCTCTCTGGATGGAGGCATCATAACAGCTTCAAAATCCAAGACCGGGGCTGGGGGCAGGAAAGGGGGAGTGGGTTGGGGTGAGAGCATGGTACCATTTGTACAGAGAACTCATAGAGGGGGGAAGGGCATGCCTGTGAGGAGCCCAGTGGTTCTGTAGTGCAGGAGTGAGTGTGTGACTAGCGACAGTCGGCACCCATCTACATACCTGTACTCACCTGTTAAAACTAGAAATGAACAGCACTGGACTGGGAGTCAGAACACTTACGTTTGGGCACTGTCTGTGATTTGCTTGCTGAAAGGCCTTGGGCAAGACTTGTGACTTTCCTATCCCTCAGAATCCTCATCTCATGTAGTTGCGGGGTCAGCAGCCAACTCTTGCCCACCCCAGAGCTTATGTGGGGACCAGGCCAGATGATCAGTGGAACAGGATCTGTGCAAGAGAAAGCAATTATTTTGGTGGTTCTTATACTAAAGGATCCCACACTTTGCAGTTCAAGCCACGGGATGGGGCAGGCAGGGGTAGGGCAGGCAAAGATGGGGACTTCAGTGGGGTCAAGAACAGTACTGATGGGGGGCAGTGGACAGGAAGAGGTTCTGTTGTTTATTACCATGGGATCACAATCATGTGTGTGACTTAACTTTTCCAAGCTTCAGTTTCTTCATCTGTTAAGTAAAGAAAATGATAAAGTTTAATTCATAGGATTTAGATGGTGTTCCAAGAAAACTGCATTTGAAAGTAATTTTAAATAAAGAGTGCTATTAGTTTGTTAAATAACCTCATAGATGCCAGCAGCAAGAGCAGAAGGTGGGTATTGATAAGGGAAAAGACAGTCTTTTCCTCAGCTGGCTGGAATGACAGAGTGCCTTGAGAAACCTCCATGATTTTGGTAAAATGAAATGGTTCTGATTTCAAGCTGTTACATGCAGCTGTCCAGTTTTCCCAGCACTACTTACTGAAGAGACTATCTTTTTTTTCCCATTGTATATTCTTGCCTCCTTTGTTGTAGATTAATTGACCAGAAGCGTGTGGGTTTATTTCTGAACTCTCTATTCTGTTCTGCTGAACTATGAGTCTGTTTTTGTGCCAGTACCATACTGTTTTGATTATTGTAGCTTTATAATATAGTCTGAAGTCAGGGAGTGTGACAACTCCAGCTCCAGCTCCGTTCTTCTTTCTCAAGATTGTTTTGGCTACTTGAGGTCTTTTGTGCTTCCATGCACATTTTAAAATTATTTATTCTAGTTATGTGAAAAATACCATTGGTATTTTGATAGAGATTGCATTGACTCTATAAATTGCCTTGGGTAATATGGTCATTTTAACAATTCTTCTAATCCTTGAACATGATATATCTTTCCATCTGTTTTTGTTGTCTTCAATTTCTTTCATCACTGTCTTATAGTTTTCTGAGTGCAGGTCTTTTACCTCCTTTAAGCTAATTTATTCCTAAAACATTTTCTAATTCCATATACAAAAATAAATTCAAAATGGATTTAAAGACCTAAATAAAAGCCTGGAAGCCATAAAACTCCTAGGAAAAATATAAGCTAAATACTCTTTGGCATAAATTATAGCAATATTTTTTGGACCTGTCTCCTAAGGCAAAGGAAACAAGCAAAAACAAACAAATGGAACTAATTAAACTTAAAAGCTTTTGTGCAGCAGAGGAAACATCGACAAAAGGAGAAGACAACCTATTGAATGGGAGAAAGATTTGTAAATGATATGACCAATAAGGGGTTAATATCCAAAATATAAAACAGCTCATACAACTCAATATCAGGAAAACACAACTAGATTTAAAAAAATGAGCAGACCTGAGTAGACAATTTTCCAAAGAAGGCACGCAGATGGCTTACAGACACATGAAAAAATGCTTGACATCACTAGTAACCAGATACATGCAAATGAAGGCCACAATGAGGTATCACCTCATACCTGTCAGAATGGCTATCTTCAAAAAGACCACAGATAACAAATGTTGGCAAGGATGTGAAGGAAAGGGAGCTTCACAAGGGACCTTGTAGACTGTTGGTGGGGATGTAAATTTGTGCAGGCACTATGGGAAACAGTATAGAGGGTCCTCAAAAAACTAAAAATAGAATTACCGTATGACCCAGCAATTCCACTCCTGGATATATATCCAAAAAAATGAAAACGCTAATTTGAAAAGATACATATACTCCAATATTCATAGCAGCATTATTTATAATAGTCAAGACATGGAAGCAGCCAACAGACGAATGGATAAAGAAGATCTGATATAAATATATGCATATGGGCTTTAAGAGGAGTATGCTTAGTGAAATAAGTCAGATAGAGACAGACAAATACTGTGTGATACCACTTATATGTAAAAATCTAAAAAAACAAACTAGTGAATATAACAAGAATCAGACTCACAGATATAGAGAACAAACTAGTGGTTACCAGTGGGGAGAGGGAAGAGGGGAGGAACAAGATGGGTGTAGCAGATTAAGAAGTACAAATTACTATGTTAAAAGAAATAAGCTACAAGGATGCATTGTACAATGCAATATTATATAAATGGAGTATAACCTTTAAAAATTGTGAAGCACTATGTTGTACACCTGAGACTTATATAATATTGTAAATCAACTATACTAAATTTAAAAAAAGAATAGCATAACAGCCAAATTGTCACCTGAAAAAAATAAAAAGAAAGAAAGAAAGAAAGAAATGCTTCCAATGGTGGACCTTGGACGAGTTAATTACCCTGTCTGTTCCCCAGTTTTCTTATCTGTCGAATGGTGTTGTGAAGACTAAGTCAGGTTATATGTGTAAAGTACCTGGAGCAGGTAAGTTCTGTACGTGTTGGCTGTTTGTTATTATCCCACATGGACATTTAAAGGCAGGTTGCTCCCAACTTGAAAAGAGGCCTTCCCTGACCATCCTATTTCATCTTGCTCTCACCCACTACCCACTCCTTAGGTTGTCATATGAAATACAGGATGCTCAGTTAAATCTGAATTTCAGATAAATAATGAATCATTTTTAGTACAACTATATCCCATGCAATATTTGGGACATACTTATACCGAAAAAATGTATTTGCTTTTATCTGAAATTCAAACTTAACTGGGTGTCCTGTATCCTTATTTGGTAAATCTAACAACCCTACCCATCAGTTATCCTGTTAAATAATTCCAGGCAGTGAAAAGTGCTACTAAAAGTATCATTTTTTACTTGTTTATCTTAATGCCTTCCTCACTGGAATGTAAGCTCCCTGAGAGCAGGACCTTGTCCACCTTATATCTATCTGTATCTCCAGGGCTCAGCAGAGTACCTGGCCCATGGTAGGAACATAACACAAAGGTGTTTTTATAATGATGTTACCGAGTCCAAGCTCATACTGCTTCACCACACGACAGGCCAATAAATCAAGAGACAAGTTGCTGGGGCAAGGAATAGTGACTTTACTTGGAAAGCCAGCAGACCAAGAAGATGGTGGATTAATGTCCCAAAGAACCATCTTGTCTGAGTTAAAATTCATGCTTCTTTTCTACTAAAAGGGGAGGGAATAAAGTCAAACATTTCCTGGTCCTGGTCAGCCTCCAGAGGGGATGTGTTAATTTCCTCCTTCCTGCAGTCATTCACAGGTGGGACTGGTCAGGATGTTTCCTATGAGCTAAACAAAGGTATTTTAGCTTAATGTTCATTAGTTGGGAGGCAGGGTTCCTAGAGATGAGCCATCATATATAATTTAATCGTATAGGCAACATCCCTTTAGTGATTAACTTGTAGCAAAAGCAATAGAATACAAAGGTTAAAGTAAAAGAAACAGATCCAATATGGAGTCAGATTTGTTCTTCCCTATTACGGTTACTGAGTAAGGGATTCTTTCAGAGCAAGGGAGAAGCCCTTGGAAGCATTCAACCTTCTTCTTTTCTGGTCTTTGTCAAATGCTACTTTAAAAAAATCTTTGCAACCAACATTCCAGTCCACGTACCTTGGTCTGAGCACTCCATGTTCACAGCCTGGGGACCCTAATCCTTCTTGGAGCCTGGACTTCGATCTGGGCTTCAGTGTGGGGTTGGGAAACATGGTATGTTTTCCTTTGAACTGGGAACAATCAATCTCCTGCATTCCAATTCTGTCACAGTCCTGGGCTCCACAGACTACAAGAAATGGACTTGCCTTATGCTAATGGCATTTCATTTATCATTATGGTGCCGAATGAGGGGAGACCATTAAGCTGAGCGTGATGTTTTATTAGTGTGTTTTCCTGAGGTCTGTGACTCTGCATAACACAATGAATAAAAATGACCTAAATTTCGCTTCGTGAGACATTTTCAGGCTTCTCTTGCTCAGCCGCCCAAGCCTGTTGACACCCTTGGTAAATTAGCTTCAGACTTCAGGTCTTCCCTTTTCAAGCGTTAATGCAGGTGTGGCTTGAATTAACTTTCATTTGAATTTTTTCAAATCCAAATTTCATTTGGTGATAACTCTGGTTCCCCATAAAAACAAAAACCACTCAATTCTTTTTGATTTTTGGTTTTAAATAATACAGATTTTAGGGACTTACACACGAGAATATCTACCCTATACCTGAAGTAGGCAACGTTTGCCGCAGTGTTAACATGGTGTTTCCAAGTGTGGTTGAAATCGTTCATAGTCCTTTTTGATTTGGAGTGTCGTATTTGCTGTGTCTGATGTACTGCATTTAAAGAGAAATGGCTCTCTCTGCTTGGGAATTGAGTTTTAAATTGAATGGGTGGTTATTCAAGCGGCACCATCATATGAAAACACTGATTTGTGAGGGACAAATGTGAGGGAGGAAAGTCACTCTGCCTTGCCTCCTGCATTTTGGCATCATGAGGACCTAATTATCTACATAAAAGTTAGCTACTTTGCCCTCAAGCTCTTGTATCATAATTTTTCAAAGATAACAAAGAAAGGGACAGTAAAATAAATGGGCTTGCCCAGGTCTCACTGGACACTTTTCACAGATCTCTTCAAAAGGGACGGTTGATAAGAACTTGTGTCCCAAGTCCTCCTCTCTAAGCTGGCCGCGGGAGGGACCACCACAGCTTCTACACAGCCCTATTTCAAGGATGTAAATATTGTTTCACAGACTCCAGCAGTTAGTTTCAAAATACAAGAGGGCTTTTTTTTTCCCCCTTTAAGAGTCAATAACTCATCAGGGGAAAAAGAAAGCTGTATGCATAAAGATGTTAATTAACAACATTATCAATACTAGCAAGAAGAAATTGGAAGCAATCTCTGTGTGCAGCGCTCTGGAAATTGTTAAGTAAATTATGGTGTGTGGACAATGATGAAAGATAATGCATTCATTGAAACGATAATTGGAAAGACTAGGTTACATGGAAAATGTTTAAGCTAACATATCAAATGAGAGAAAAATTACCAAATAAAATGGGAATTGTGATTGCAACCGTATCAGCATAACTAAGTCCATGAATACAAGTTGGAAGAGGAGGCAAAAATGAAAATAATACTTGCATAGAGTTAGTTGGATTAAAGGTAGTTAATTACCATTTAAAAATCATTTTGAAAAGCTAAAAATTCTTTTTTTAAATAATGATGTTTAAAAAAGAGTAATGGCAGAAAAGTGCAATCAGTTTGAACATAGAGTCTGCTCCTCAGTTCACAAGACCACCAAGCTTATTAGTGGCAGGACCTGGTTTAAAACCAGGCTGGTCTAACTGTAAAGCCCATATTCTAACCACTATTTTGTAACACCTTTTTGCTATCAGTCAAAAACTCAATCCTGCCATACATTCTGTGAAAATTATACTAAAGGTCTGTTTAACTCTATGTGTGTAACACAAATTTGTTCTTTTTTTAATATGTGGGGTTTTCTCGTTCTTTTGTTTTGTTTGATATGATTTGCTCTGCTTTACCTCTTTATCTTGAAACGGAGTATAGGTACATGTGTATGTGACTGGGCAGAGGTGGGGATGGGGTGGGGCGGGGGCTTGCTCCAGACCATAGAAGACCCTGGTTATTCTGATCTTCCAGGGCTAATGATTACTGCAGATTTTCTAATCAGGATTCCTGGGCCCACGGAGTCTGTGGCTATGTGTCTCCTGTGAGGAAAGGTTTGGTATTAAAGAATCCGTGCAAGCCTTTTTGACCCGGTTGTCTTGCCCTGGTGGACCAAAAACCACTATGACCTTAAACTCTTCTTCCCCTGAGCCTGTTAGAATGAATTGCCATCCCTCTAAATTGCATTCAGAGCCTGTAGTCATTCTGGATTCAGATCTGAAGATCCTATGAATGCAAATTTTATTTTAAAAATTGAAACAGAGGAAAATAACATACGCTTGCATTAATGGGAGAAAACAATTGCTTCTACATATTATGGTTGGGTCTCAGATTCCATGAACTCTGGAATGAGATGGAAAATATAATAAGCATGACTCTGAAAATTGAATAATCAGCATTCCACAGGGATCCAGCTGTAATGGGTGGAAAGACATAAGTAAAATAAAAGGATTGTTTGCTCTTAAACTTTTCTGAGACTATCATCCTAAAAGTGGACTTATCTCTCCAAACGATTGATGGTTGAACTGTGGAATAAGGAACACAACGTCCAAATTTGAAGTATCACATTCTAAGTCAAATTTTGAAAAAAAAATGCAGACATTTTCAAATTTATAGGATTAATCTTCTGTCTTTCCTCCAATAACAAGTAAATTGAATCTGCAAAATTCTGTTCAGTATATGATTTTCAACTGTAATTATTGTTTAAAGATACATGTCTTCAATCTCTTCTATTCTCTTTTGAAACTCAAGTCTATTTCAAATCTTTTGTTAATAAGCAATTTAGTTCTCAGAAAATGGTTTCTTTGTGTTGGTAATTAAGTGTTATATTTACACAAGGGGAATAGTGAAACAGAATCTCTTCCAAAAAGAGTTTTTAAAACATTCCACTGAGTGCAAAAAGCATGACCCTGCAGTGTCAGAATTTCTGCTGGTGATGCCAACAAAAACACCTTGAGCTATTTCACAAGGAACCAAAAAGAAAGTCTGATTCCTCTGAATGATAATGTCTGTCCCTTTTAAGTGTGATGGTTGAGGAAATATTGAAACAACTCAATAGCAATTGTGAAAGTAAATAAACAGCAACTATAAATTTACTGCTCCGTCTTTGACATTAGATCTTGCCACTGTGGCATGAGTTTGTTTCTTAGGCAGTAAATACTTGCAGAGCAAGTGTGTTTTCTGCACACTTGACATAGTTACAGATGTGAGTTTTGTCCTAAGGTGACAAATGGACATTAGCTAATATACCAATAAACATGCGTGGTTCACCTCCTGACCATGCAGCAAGCACTCTGCCAAGAGCTGCAGGAAACACAAGTCTGAGTACGAAGGGGCCCACCCTCACTAGTGTCCAGTCTGGTCAGGGAAATGAGGTGATGAATAGGATTTTGACAAGCAAAGGGAAGCAGGTAAGAGATTCCAGTGGTGGGCAGTGGAGTGGCAGGGGGAGGGAGGAGGCAAAGGCTTGCAGAGAGGAAATACAAGGATGTTTAGGAAAGAGAAAGTAAATATATATAATGATTGTTAGCATCATATTTATTATGTGCCAAGCACAGTGCTAAATGTTTCATTTGCAATATGTCGTGTAGAATGACCAGCTCATCCCAGTGTGCATGGGGTTTCCCTGTTTTAGTGCTGAAAGCCTTGCATACCAGAATGCCCCTCGGTCCTAGACAAACTGAGACTGTTGGTCACCTACGTGCATTCCTTACAATGACTTTACGAAATCCATCTTACTGTCATTCTCAGTTCACAGATGAGAGTTTGGATGGTCAGAAGGTGGAGGGACTTATCCAGGATGGCATAGTTGCTAATATATGGATAGCTGAGTTACGAAGAAGAATGCTCTTAATTCCTAGTGCAAGACAGGAATCCTTGGGCTAAAATGGAAGGTTTTCCTGGCACAGCTCCAGGCGGCAAAAAGGAAAGAAGAAAGTCGGTACAAAATTGGGGTGAGATCCAAATTCAAGGATTTCTTCCCGTGGATATTGAATAGTCGTTGAAGGTTTCTGAGTAGTAGAACATGGCAGAAGCTTTCCTGATTAATTTAATATTCACAGCATCAACGCAAGAGTTCCAGTCAATGATTTGTCCAACCACTCTTCCTATGCCTAGAAATCTACAACCTCACCCCCTTTAAGGCTACGTCTCCCAAACCAGAAACAAACCAAAGGCAGCTTTTTGAAGATCAAAGAAACGTTCCGTTCCCCTGTCCTCAGTTCATTTCAAGACTTTTTCCCCTTTACTCGTTAATATTTTCCCCGTGTTTCTCTCTATAGCAGAAACTAGAAATACTTGAAAGGTTTTAAGTGGTTTTGCTTAAACATACTTCTTTCATAGCCTATTATGCCTCAAATCTCATTTCCTTAGAGAAATAACAGGTAGAACATGTCTAGGCTTCTCTCTGCAAGATGAGAGCAGAAACTGGGCAGATCAGTGCACCACGCGGCGTGATTTAGAGTGCGTGTGTGTGCACATCTTTTGTTATTTTACCAGTTTCCTGTGAGTCTGCTGATTCCCTTTCATTGCCTTTTATTCCAAACTGTTATGTGGTTATTTGAGAGGCGATGAGGCAGGGGTATACTCTTCCTGTCTGTTGAGACGGATGCCATCTGAGATCAACGTAATTCCACCTCTAGTGCAAGACAGCCAAGCTGAGAAAAGTCCATTCAGAGGGGAGGTGGTAATTTTTATGAAGTGCCTCTCCCTGCCTGATTCAAGGAGATATATTATGCAGAAACCTGAAACAGAGAGCCTTTGGGCTGGGAACATCCATTTAATTGTATTCCATCATGTTTCCTGCCAAGTCACCGGATCCACACATCCCCAAGCTCCTGCTTATTCAAAATTGAAATCATTTTCTTTGCAGAAACAACCCATCCTTCTCCATAAGGTCCCATCCTGTTGGTCAGAACTCCTTTCCGGGAGTTTATTTGTTAATACATCGTATCAAGGAATTAAACAGAAACTCCATTAGTAATGTTGACAGTATTCCCCACACACATGAAATATTTAATGAAAATCAAGCACTCAGGAGTTGAATTTGCACATAAAGAACCTGTCTAAGATGGATGTTCTCTGAATGCTAATGCAAGTCTGTTGCTGTTGGTTTTTTTCTAAAGACTTTTGCAAATACCCAAGGGCTGTCCCTCGTTTTACTTTTAGTGACGAGGAAACATCCACTTGGTAATTTCCTGCCTCAATTGATTCCACCCAGATCGGGGTGTCCAGGGGTATTTTAGAAGCCCAAGGACATTCTGAATATGGAAATCAAAGGGTGGAACTAGCCCCGGTTGGTACCATCTGCTAAGGAGCTGGAAGTGTGAATAGCCAAAGAGCCCTTCCTTTTCCATGGATGAGTGGACTCAGTCAAATGAAAAAGAAGGGGGTTTCTGCTGAACATAAGCATAGGCAGCTAAAGGGATTGTTGAAAATGGGGACAGCTCAGTCTTGCTTTGGACCCTCTATCTTTAAGTCAGTTGCACCATTCCATAGAAGTATCTAAGAACACTCTAGTATAGCGGTTCTCGACCCTGGCTGTACATTAATATCACTTTTAAGATGCCTTGTGTCTGATTACAGTGGACCAATTAAATCAACATTTGGTTATGGGAGAATCCAGACAACTGTATTTTTTTTTTTTAATGTGCCTACAGTCAGTGTCCTTTCAGGACGCAAAAACCAGATACAAAGAACTTAAAGTAATTTTTAAAAAAATTATCCAGTAATTGAGGAATGTGGGAAGCAGCCACTACCTCTATGGGTGGGGGGAGCAAAGGAATGAAGTCAGGGCTGTTACAACTTAGAGCGTAGAGGAGGGGCCGTGTGGTGCTGAGACCCTGACCTCTGGGGGAGTGCCACCGATTGTTGCTGGTGTCTGAGCTCAGAGGAAGAATCTCCTGGAGTCGAATGAAACCCAGATTTCTGAAGCGGAGGCACTGGCTTGCTAGAGCTTGTATCTCAGATACAAATGGTTCTGGGATTGTGGTAAAAATGGTTCTGGAAACTAAAACCAGTTGTTGCTACTAGAACCAACTGCTATGGCCAGGGTAACTCTGATAGGAACAGAAAGCAAATGGGAAAGAGCAAAATCCTTTCTCCATGGCCCATTCTGTCAGTCTCCTCTAGCTCCCCCTATTGGCAGAGCTGGTAAAGGAGTAATACTGTTGGCCAAATCCAAGGTCCTAGCATTTCAAAGTGAAACATACAAGGGTAGATTTGAAGTAAGAAATAAGAATTAATAACCAGCACTGTTCCCCCAGGTGATTCTATTGGGCAGGCAGGGTTGAGAACCATTGACTATAGAAAGCTGTGATTCAGGACTGTCCTCAGGCATTCCTGGTTTGCTTTTGTTTTGCCTTGATCCCCAGTCAGTTCAGCCTGATCCTTTGGTTTCCGTGTTTGCCTTAGACTCTTGACCGTTAGGTTCCCACAATTATGGCTTAGATTTGTCCCCTGGGTTCCCCCAGCTTTGAGGCTCTCTGGCCCTCACTGGCCCTACGGGACCCAGGGCTAGGCAATTAGAGACAAGGGATCGGACTTTGGTTTCCATGGAGTCTGTTTTGGCTCATAATTTCAGGCCATGTTTCCCTGGAAGCACCCAGCTCTGGTGGTCCATTACTTTTTCGTTGATGGCCAGTCCCAACAGTGGTCGACTTCCATGGGCTTTGATGAGAACCCAAATAGAAAAAGTCAATTACCCTGTGTGGTGTGGCTGCATGAAAACATCACGCCTCTGCTTTTGTTCTCTGGAGAGCTTGATTGGGCTCTTTCCATTCGTTGTGGGGTTCGTTACTTACAAAACACCCAGTCAGGTAGATCAGAAGATAAATAAGACCAGTCCTTCCCATCCTGAGGACTCCCACATACATGGAAACATGATAAGTCCTCACTCAGACCATTAGAATGAGTGTCAGCAGGCTTCAGTTATTCGTTTAACAAATGTATATTCTGCACCTACTATGATCCTGGTCAGGTTCCAGGCACTAGAGGTACCTCAGTGACCAGGGCAAAGTTACTGTCCTCATGTAGATCACAGCCCACTTGGGAAGAGAGACAAGAAGTAAATAAATCAGTAAACTTACAATGTACTAGATGTCATGTTCATTAGATGTTCCTGTGTAACAAATCACCTCAAATTTAGGACCTCAAAACATCAAAGATGTATTATCTCATAGCTTCTGACAGGCAGGAGTCTGCTGGGCGGTTCTGGCTTAGGGTCTCTCACGAGGTTGTGGACAAGTTGTCATGAGCGTTGATCTGAAGATTTATCTGGCATTGGGGGATCTGCTTCCAAGTCCACTCATGTGGCATCATCATGAGGCTCTGTTCCTCACCATGTGGACCTCTCCCGAGCTGCTCACAGCTCAGCAGCTGGCTTCCCCGGAGTGAGTGACCCCAGAGAAAGTGTGATCAAGGTGGAAGCCATGGTATCCTTTATAGCCTAACCTTTGCTTCTGTCATAGTCTGTTGTTTGTCACCCTGATTAATGCGGGAAGGGACTCCACGAAGGCATGAATACCAGGATGCAGGGGTCTTTGGGGCTGTTTTGGAGGCTGGCTACTCTGGATGGAAATAAGTGCTATGGAGGACACAAGGAAGTGTAACAAGGTAGGGAGGGCAGGGTTTGGAGTGACTATTGCTCTTGATACAGATGGTCAGAGAGGACTTCACTGGTACAGAGCAGAGACCTGAAGGAATTGAGGGAGTAGCTTTGTGGCTTTCTTTTTAAAGGAGTCCACCGGGAGGGGTCACCTCTTCTGGGAAGACCCCCTTCAGCTCCTGCCCCACTCCTCAGTTTCACTAAGAACTCCTACTGTGAGCTCTCAGAGTACCCACGCTTACTCCAAAAGCTCTCATCGCCCTGTGGTGTCTTCTTTCTTTCTCTTCCACTAGAGGGTAAGTTCTTCGGTGCCTTGAACGATGTTTTATTTACCTTTGTATCCCCAGAAAAAGATGATGCTATGTCAGTTGCATTGCCCACAGATACTGTTAGTTTATGAGGCACCATATGGAACAAAAATATGTGGCAACTTATTGAATGGGAACATTCTGTGAGAAAAATATTTTTGTTCCCAAGCGGCAACGTTTCTATGTTTCTATTAAATAGCTTCTAAATATGTAAAAAGAAAAAAAAACAATACTCAGAGTGGCAATTGAATACCCTAAGGAGTCTAGAAAGCATCCAAAACAGCAATATTATTTTATAATGAAAAACAGATATGGGTGATACTGTTTCCTCATGCCCTCCTCTCTTCTGGCAGTCGTTTTCTTTCTAAATATATGTCCCTTGTCCAATAAATCACATGCTCTGATTCACCCACAGCCCTGGGCCAGAGGCAGCCATATATAACATAGATACACAACAGGATCCTACCGTGTAGCACAAGGAACTATGTTCAACATCTTATAATAGCTTACAATGAAAAAGAATATGAAAAGGAATATATATGTGTATGTATGTATAAATGAATCACTATGCTGTACACCAGAAATTAACCCAACATGGTCAACCAACTATACTTCAATTAAAAGAAAAAGAAGGAATTGTCTTCTGTGGATCAGCTACGTTCCCTCCAGAGACATTGGTCACTCACAGAACTATGTCTCCCTTGTGTTTGGGAACTAAGCCAGCAGTCTGGCTCCTTGTGACTCGCGAGGTCTAGTCTGGCACCTAGTTTAGCATTGCTCCCAAAGTTCAGCCCTGACAACTGAAAGTACAAAGCCAGGAAAACTGTAACGTGCAGAACAGTCACCTAGGGATCTTGTTAAATGCAGATGCTGGTCCAGAAGGTCTGGCGTGGGGCCTCAGATTCGGCATTTCTAACAAACTCCTGGGTGATTCTTCGGGGCTGGTCCTCATATCAGGCTTTGAGTAATAAGATACTGAAATAACTTCAGGGAGTCCAAAGTTGACCTGTCTGCCTGCATTTGTAGATGGTTTGAGGTTTCTTTTTTCTTTTCCTTTTTCTCTTTTAAAAAAAAATCACCCTAATGATGAGCTCCCTAATAATCAAGAAGCAAATTTGCTTTATTAATTTGTAAAGTTGTTAAACCACTTATTCTCCACAGAGCACATGACATTTCAGGTCTCTGTTCCCTCAAACATTAACTTTGAAGAACGTGTTCCACCGTACATGTTCATTTGCACAAGTGCCAAGATGCCAAAGAATCTACAATTTAGACTTTAAACCTAACGAAATCCTTACCTCTTACCTCCACGTCAAATGTTCTGTTTTTCAAGCATTTTCAAATCGGAAGTGAGCCAAAAAAAATATGGCCATTAAAAATAAAATTAAAAAGTTATATTGATCATCTCATATGAAATTCCAGGTTAACACCTCTCTCCTGTACTCCAGCTGCATAGGAGAAACAGGAGGAGTTCATCCATGATTTATTTTATTTTTAAATATTATTTTATCATTTTTATATTTTAAATTGTATTACTTTATTATTTTAAAATAAAAAAACATTCTTGTGATGTGACACTGATCTAATTCTCAAAGCAGTACAGAGAGTGTGCAGGGTCACTCACCAGTCTTTGGCCTATGAATATTCAAATCATCTTATTAGGATATACGAATGTTGATAAGGCTGGAGACTATTGGCTTTGGTTTATTTTTTGTTTTGAAGATTTAGCGAAGTACAAAAATGTTTCAGAATGAACAAGAACTCCCCAAGCTTGCATCTCCTAAGCAGCTCACCAACCATGCCCTAGTCCTTAACCCAGTCCCCAGCTACGTCTCCACCCTTAGAGCCCTCACCCTGATCTAAATAGGGAGGGGCACCTGTGCCCAGCAGGCCTTTGAGACCCACCAAGTCTCTGCAGCAGCCAAGCCCAGCTCAGTGTTTTCCCGTCAACAAGCCAGCAGCCATGGGTCATTTCAGTCCCCAGTTCGATGTGTCTCGCAGCTCTCAAAGCACATATCATTTATGGACAACAACTCACGGAGTGAATTTGGATATTTTAAAATGTCTATGCTTGGTGGATTTAGGCTAATCACAGATTTGCTGTCTCACTTCACAAGTGAGACGAACCTCATTGCTACCTCAAAGCTGTTGAGAGTGCTTCTGATTTCTGAGTATTCGAAAGGCAGTGACAGTAGAAACCCAGCAGATTCTTTCTTCGGTCAGCGACAGCATCTTTATACATATTTTCCTCCTCCACTTGCCTTTGGCTGCTGTTAACTATTTTCCAAGTTTTCTGTGGATCATGTAAACTAGAAAGCATACTGTCTTAATGTTGCTAACACCTACTTAGTGAAAGGTGGTACCTGTAAGTATCTTCAACTCAGCCACTTCAAAGGATAAAAGTGCCTATAACAATAACAAATAACACGCATGTAAATAAATAGCATTTTTAAAAGCTTTCACATATGTCATTTCATATGATCTTCACCAGGGCTCTGTGAGGTTGAGGGGACATAAGCCCGTTTCACCAATGAAAACACTGAAACTCAGAGATTAAGGGATTCATCAAAGGCACATGGCAAGCAGGTGGCAGAACCATGACTTGCACTTGGGTCTTTTAATTTTAAATCCTATACTTTGCATCAATTAAGGCCAGAAGACAGAGTTTTGAACCTAAAATTGGTGACTGATCTGAATAAATTTCCAGCATACCCCAAGTCTCAGTCTTAAGACTTTTTTCTTGGCCCAGACATCCAGACTTTAAAATCAGAAAATACATAATCAGAATCTAAGGTGGGTCAGTGCATGCTGTGGAAGTGGTTTTGGAGATGCCACAGGAAGTGAAGGGGAAGCCAAGTGTGAGGATCTCCCAGCTTCTGTTCTTTCCAAGTCTTCTCTGCTTTCTGCTTTTTTTCATATGTTGGGAAACAACAAAATAATGCCATTTGCAGCAACATGGATGGACCTGGAGACTGTCATTCTAGGTGAAATAAGCCAGAAAGAGAAAGAAAATGCCACGTGATATCACTTATATGTGGAATCTCGAAGAAAAAAAAAAGACAAACGAACTTATTTGCAAAACAAACAGACTCTCAGACACAGAGAGCAAACCTGTGGTTACCAGAGGGGGAGGGAGGTGGGAGGGGATAAACTGGGAGTTAGTGGGAGTTAGAGATTGACAGCTACTAACATATATATAGAATAGATAAACAACAAATTCATACTGTATAGCACAGGGAACTATATTCAATATCTTGTGGTAACTTATGGTGAAAAAGAATATGAAAATGAATATATGTACGTTCATGTATGACTGAGACATTGTGCTGTACACCAGAAATTGACACAACATTGTAAACTGACTATACTTCAATAAAAATATATAGAGGAAAAAATCAAAAACAAAATGTAAGGAAAAAAACCCATATACTCACTCTTAAAGTGCAGAGCGCTTCAGCTGTCAGGAGACCCAGACCCATGTTTAATGCTAGCTTAGTCACCATCTGTGCCTGGTTAGCCTGGGACACTGTTCATCACCTCTCCCTGACTCCGTTTACTCATTTGGGAAAATGAACCAGCAGAGCAGTTACTATGAATACCAATGAAATAATACAGTCCTACTTTGGGAGTAAGTGCAAAGCCTTCTCACAAGCACGCCCTTCCTGAGGTAGGGGGCAGGGTGAGGGGAAGCAGTCAAGAATTCTCTGCAGCATAGAGCACAGTAGAACCTGCAGGAAAATTCCCATAACTTTCCCAGGGATCATCCTGCCCTGGGAAAGGGCTCGAACTGTCCTGCAGAGAAATTGGACCCCTTTTCCTGTTCCCCATTAGGAAAGTCGGCATCATCCAAAGAAGTGGAAACTTTGGGGAAAGGAAGGGCATCTGCCATGTCAGTAGTCAGTTCTTTCCCAGCACGGCCGATGAGAAGCCCATCTTGGAACCAACCTCGTGGGAATGGACCAGACAGTACTTCCTGAGCTGATAGCCTGGAAGCAAGCAGGACATCAAAGTGGCCCAAGTGATTCACTGGAACTGGAATCCCATCATCAGACTGTGAGACTTTTTTTTCTTCTTTCTTTTCAGTATAACGTCAACCTGAAGAGGCAGTATGGAGAAACAGAAATAGCACAAGGAATCTGGGTTGACTCTCTGGGTTTAAACTCTGCTTCCATCCCTGCTCTGACTTTTACGAACTGAGTGAATTCAGTTTCCTTGTATGTAAAAATGGACACATGTTGGGATTTGAGCAGGCCAATAAATAACGCTTTTCTCCTCCTCCAGATAAGAATCTGAATAAAATGAGAAATAGACACGAGTCAAACTGAGGTGGTCAACAGCAGCTACATAACTGATTTGGTACATCTGGATTCCGGATGGCAGCCTGGATCCACAGCCAGTAATTCCTACTATTTCTAATACTTCCCCTTTTCCAAAAACTAAACCAAATTCAGGCAAAAATAAGAGCCATAACTATCCACCTTCCCCAGAAGTCACTCTTGGCAACACAGAAGAGGATAGACAGAGGATCAGACCAAGAGGAGGAACAAGAGGAGGAAACGGGGACCTAAATCCATGGTCTTAAATCACCTGGAAAAAGAACAATGGGCCAATGGGTGTGCACACCCTTGGCACCCGACCAGCTGAGAAAAGGAGGCAGATTCTTGGTGGTGGAATAAAAGAGAGACTGGGAAGATCTGTGATGGAACCTGAAACACAAAGATAAGGAAGAGGTTCCCCAGTGAGATACCATCTCCCCTCTCCCTTGTAGGGCTGGTGAAATAATTACAGGTGATCACATGTATGGAGCACCAATCAGAGAGCTAGTGACCAGTAGTGGTTTTGTTTCCTCCTTTTTTCTTTCTCCCCCAACCTGCTTTAGAAAATGAGGAAGATTAAGTTTTATAGAAGCTGCCCTGAGACACTGTCCCCAGGGCAACACTATCTATGTCGCTCTGTCGTTGTCAAGCCGGGACAGTCAGGCATCCTGGTTTCCCCAGGGCAGGCTGTGGCCCCTGGGTCTTGCCCACTTTAGCATTTGCTGGATAAAGGAGTCCTAGCTGGGTTGTACTTACCTTCTTACTAGCAGGAAATTTTTAGGCAGAGAAACAACAAATTCTCCTCCCTTTGTTTCCAAATTGTTCTTTTAATAAAGGTCCGCATTCCCCAGGAGTGGTTCCTTCCTGTTCTCTTACTTCCTTTGGCCAGTCCTCTCTGGGTGATCCCACCCGCTCTGTCTTCAACTACACAAACTACACCAGAGCCAACTTCCAAATCTCTGTCCCCTGCCCTAATTTCCCTGCTCACATCTCCAACTGCCGCATCTTTACTTGGATTCCCTTCAAACATCCCAAAGGTAACACACTTTCTTAGCCTTCTTCCCTCAAACTGCTTCTCTTTCTTGGATTTTCCAGCTCTACTTTTCCCACTCACTTTCCCCAACTGAAAAATCTTAAAATTATCCTCAGTTGCTGGTTCTAATTTACCTCCTGCATTTATTTGAAGCTCAGTTCTGTCAGTGTCTCTTACATCTGGCTTCTTCCCTCCATTCTGGCTATCACTGTCTTAGCTAGATCCCCATCCTTCATCTTCCTCCTTGCAACGGCCTCGTAAATGACCTCCTGCCTACATGTGATGTGTCAGTCCCTCCAGGAGACTGTCACTTTCATTCACATTTAGGGTCGTTTGCAAAAACCTATTCTCTCTCTCTCTCACATGCACACACATGCCACGTAATTTGCAAAACCCTCCTTACTGTCTTCACCCAGTGCTCTGAGTCCAACATCTTAGAAAGGCTCTCAAGTCCTCTAGTGCCCAGTGCCCCCTGCCTTGACTCCTATTCATTCACCCTCCAAGCCTGAGAACCCAATGGCACTGAATTTGTATCACCATTCCCAGAAAAATCCATGCCCTTTACCACCTCTCTGCTTAATGCTCCTCCCACACCCACCACTTTGAATGTCCTTCCCCAATGTACACACCTAATCCCTGGCTTGTAAACATGTTTTTTCCTTTAAGGATACCTTCAGATGTCCTTGCCTTGACGAAGCCTGCCCTGAGCTCCCTGCTTGTTAGTTATGTCCCTTCTGTGTGTCCTCAGTATTTAACTGCTGTAATAGAGTTACACATAATCAAATTGTAAGTAATCTGTTGGCATTTATGATTCTCCCATTATAATGGTAGCTTCTTGGGAACAGAGGACCATTTTTTTCATCTCTTTATTTCCAGCATCTAGATATTGAGCCCCTCTTAGGTCTAGTCACTATGCCTTGTATTGTGTGCAGAGATAACTGGAGGGACGGAGACTGATCCATGTTAGTGTGATAAAGCATTCCCGTTAACCGCAGGTCTGGGAGTCGGGAAACAAGCCTCAGGCATCAGTGTTGGCTCTACTTCGCCTTGTGAAGGAAGACAAGTCCCTCCCCCAAGCTGTGTTTTGCTTCTTCAGTCTGAATGATGGTCAAATAACAGTCAAACAATTCTCCCGATGGGTACAACAGCCACATGAAAAATGTTCAGAGTATTTTCATGTCTAACTCGCAAGTTGAATATACTGAAATATATCACTGTTACTACCGTGAATTAGACTTTCCGGTTAAACATTCAGGTGACACATTCATCTCAGATACTTTGTAATAGGTGAGTGAAGGGATGATATATGTGCAGAAGAAGGTTTAAAGAATTAAACATACAGAACTCCATTTATAGTTTTCTTATTAAACATAAACATTATCAATTAGTAGTTAGTAACATCCTGATTTCCTATCATCTAGGCTTGCATAGATTTTTTTTTCTTTTCATAAATCCTGATTTTGAAATCAAGACCCCTCCCGGGATATAACTTCAGACCAGCTTGTCTTCGAAAGCTCTTCCTAGCATTTTGAGAAAGTAAAGAAAAATTGAGGACAGTTCACACTGCTGTGGTACCAGAACTCAGTCTATATTAGAATCTCTCCCAAGAGAGTGATTCTAAATATGGAGAACTCTTTATGCACTGAAAGTTCAGCATAATGTTTTTTTCTACAAGAGGGAAAAAAACAGAAACCATAATGTCCAATAAAGAGGGCAATGCCTAAATGAATTAGTGTATTTGTGTGATGGAAAACAGCGCAGTGATTATATGTTGGGTCACAAGGATTTGTAGCAACTTGGGTTGGCCCTTGTGTTCTAATGTCATGCTGTCATGCAGGACAGTAAGGTTAAAAGCCTCTATGCAATATGAACACAGGTTTCTAGAAAATTAGCCCAAGAAATAAAGTAGATCTACGTATCTTTTGCTTATTTCTGTTGCCTCTCGCTCTGAGGGCTGTGAAAACTCGGGAAGGACAACCATCTTGGTTTCAGGAATGGGAACCTCCACCCAGAATTTTTCATCATCAGATCTTCCTCTGCCAGTTTGCCTGTGGGGAAAGGATTTCAATACTCTCGGATTCCCAGCCCTACTTCATTTCTCTGAACCGTTTTTTGTTTTTGTTAAATAACTTATGGTAGATTACCAAAGTAATTTATGTTCACTTGAAAATCTTCCTGATTTTAAAGTTTCTTAACCATGTCTGGTTTGAAGGGAAATTGGAAAGTGACTGTTCTTTTAGCAACCAAAACTTTTGGCAGGTTGCCTCCAAACAGAGCTTAGAATTATGCAGCTCTCAGTTTAGCAGGAAAAAAAAAAAAAAATCCTCTTTTCTAAAAGGGCTAACTTCTCTTCTAGAACCCATCATTTCAAAATAGCTTTTAAGCAGATTGTAGATGGATTTTACCACCATGGCGGTGTTTCCAGCACAACACTTCAAAATGTGATACAATTTGTGTGTGGGTGTGTGTTTTTAATGCCTTGTAATAGGTAGTTACTTGTAGATAGACAAGAGAGCTGTTAGTAAATAAGTACCAACTGGAGATGAAGAAATAGAGTATAAAAAGGCTGAATTAAGAAAAAGTTGTGGACTCGGGGGTGGCCGCTTTCTCAGGGAGTCGGGCAGTAACTGGATGTGTATAGCTGACGTCACCTGGTGTGTAAGGCTGACTTCCTCATCTCTGTCATGTGTTTAGAGGCCTCTCTGTGGCCCTCACTGGTCTGAATAAGTCTCTCCAGGGCCCTGGTGTAGGCAGATAGGCTCTCACACCAAAATCGCCTGGTGTGACAATTACAAACACAGATTCCAAAGCCTCACCCCGAACCTACTGAATGGCAGTCACTGGGGTGAGACTCAAGATTCTGCATCTGAACAAAGTGTCCTGGTGAGTCTCATGCACGCTTTACAGAACAGGAATCTGAGGTCCAAAGTGGGAACTTGACTCACCTAAGGTCACACCAGTGGGTGGTGGCAGGGCCTCCTGACCTCCAGGTCAGCCTTCCTCTGTAGGGATATTATGCCTTTGAAGGACAGACCCATTTAACAACAGAGGGCTGGGTGTAATGGTCAGTTGGGCCAGAAACAAATTTGCTGCTGATCACTATCCCCCCAAAGTCTTCCTTGGTTGATACAGGTGTCTTGCTGAGGTTTGTAGAGGGAACTAGAGAAGAAAACTGCAAATCAAAGCAGGGTTTCTGCAAGCATATTTCTTAGAAAACTAGTCCTTACAGGGTGAGCCATGAAGAAAAAATTCCACAGTTGAAGAAGACATTGTATCATTTCTCTCTGTTTTGAATAATCTAGAGTCCCTTGTTAAGTGAGCCTATAAAGGCACTGAGAAGTCCTGCAGTAAAGAAGCCAGAAGGCCAATTGAACTTTCCTCTTTCTAGCATCTGCTGACTTACTCGACAGAAATGCCTCCCTGTATGTGTGTAATAATACCTTTAACATTTTTGAGGAACTAGTGTTCTAGAGAAACCATCTACTCATCCAGAAGTTTCTTTACTCAAGTTGATGTCACAAGCAGTGAGCTGGCTGGTGTAGTGGGAGAGGCATTAAACTTGGAGTCTGGAGATCTGGGTTTTAGATTACTGACACTTGCTAGTTTGGAGACCTTGGGTGAGTCTCTTGTCCCCTTGTACAACTGAGGAAAGTGAAAGGAGACATACGTTTCCTGTCCACTTTAGTGGGCTGTTTGGAGGACCACATATAATGGCCCTCAAAATACATGGTACTAAAAAAGCAAATTGCCATCATCTCTTCTTCTCCTCCTCCTCTTCTTCCTCCTCCTCCTCACCTTCCTCTTTTTCCTCCACTTCCTCCTTCTTCACATACTCATCACTCAGGAGGTCATCTCCATCCCAGAGGCCTCATCCCGTCTTTAACTGCAGGGCCTTGACAAGGTGATATCAGGAGTTGGTTATGAAACAAATACAGCATCCAAGGGTAACCAGCTGGTCCTCAAATTGCTGCAACATCAACATTCTCTTGTCACCCCCCTCAAACTCTCAAAGCCTTGACTGTAGGAGGTATTGACCCGGGGGTGGAAACTTTGTCACTGAATTGCAGGTCAGTTATTCATGTAATTGATTTTCTTCTCTAGAGACACTGACGTTGCTAAAGCTATTCCCAGTCAAACAGTGGAAGACAGACCAGTTTCCTTTGGTTTTTCTTGTTCTGTGTTTTAGTGGGTGGTTCTCTGCCCACACATACTTCTATCAGTTGCAGCCTCTCCCCTCCTCCCTAAGGGAGGGACCCCACTGCAGAAAAGGGAGTGAAGGCTGGAAAAAAATGGAGGCACGAGTTTTCTCACAATAACCTTAGGGAAATAGCCACACATCTGTATTACTGGCTCTGGTGAAGTGTGACCAGATAAACTTCATCCATCTCTGGGCCTCTCACAGTGTTTGGCATGGTTCCTGCCGCCTCCTAGGTGCTCAAGAAGTATTTCTGAATGAATGGATGAATAAATGAATGAACTGTGTCCTCTAACACCCTGTCATATTTTTTTCTGATTTAATGGGGGCTTCTCGCCCATGATAGGTAACACCCTATAGTTAGGTTGAAAATTTAATACAAGAGGCTCATTAATACAATCAGAAAATCAGGCAGTGGAGGCCCAGAGGTGAACAGAGCATTCTTTGGACTCCCCATGATTTTGCTGTACAGTGGGAGAAATTTATCAGGCTGCAGGTATCCCAAGGTAAGGCCATGGCAATGTGGGAATTCATTTTACTTTCCCCAATAGATGTTAAGCTCCCAGAGGGCAGGACCCACCTTCAGTAACATTATCATTATCACCATCTTCATCTTCATCCTTATCATGTAAGCTCCATGAGGACAGCAGTTTTCATTTTGTTCCTGATGCATTCCAGGCATTCAGAACAGCTCCTGGCACATAATAGGTGTGCTTCAACCCTCAGTGAACACTGAATAATCATTATCAATGTTAGGATATACTGCCTACTTCCTTCCTTCCAGGCACTAAGCCAAGTACTTTATATTCATTATCGCAGCAGTATGAGGAAACTGGGACACTGGAGCATAAGTAAGGGCAGAAGTGTCATCTGTTGATGGAGCCATGCTTCCTACCCAGGCAATCTGACTCCAGTGAACACACTTACCCACATCCCTCCCTGTGACGCCATCCCCAGCCACCTCTAATGCTCTTCTCTGTCCCTCACAGTTCCTTGTAGGACAAGTGGTGAATGTTTGTCAAATTAATGACAGGGCAAGATTCCAAACCAATGTAATGGCCCTGGCTGTTGACTGTATCTGATAGCTCTGATCTTGAAGGAGCCGGCACTTCAACCATCCAACACCAAACCAGGGTTAATAAAGGAACAGAAAGAGGATTGACCAAATGAGTGTGCCGATATTAAACCCTGCCCAGCCAGGCAGTTAACAAGATTTTTATTGACAGGAAGATAAAGACTTCAGGAAGACTTCAGGAAGAAATATGATTCATTCTGCCTGGTCTTTAAGTGAAAAATGAGTAGGACCAGAGAGAGAATGGATCACTTCCCCTTTTGAAGACACTCTCCATAGTTTCTCTCCAGTGACACAAATGCTGCCAAGCAAGCAGCAGGGCCACTGGTTCAACTACCACCTGGACAGGGGGGACAAAAAGCATGAAGAACTGGGGACAAGAGGAAAAGAGCTGCAGGTCCCCAGGCCATGGAGACTGCCCTGAGACACCAGGAGGGACATCCCTATATGAGCCAGGGAGTATGCCGAGACCTTTCCACCTGAGATGCAAGCAGGAATATTCACAGGGGTATTCCTGGCAGCAATTAGACAATTAGAAAAGCCCCCGTTCTTAATAATTCTGTGTAATTCATTTCAGCAAATATCTGCTAGTCACCTTCTCTGTGCCCAAGGCTGCATTAGAGGTTTGTATCTTTTATATCTGCATTGCCTAATAATAGTAGAAGTACCTAATAGTATGTGACACTTTACAATGTACTCGTAACTGCTGCTCATCGTGATTTCATACCCAAACGACAGATAACACAGGATGAGCGTGGTGGGATTCATTATGCCGGTTTTATAGCTGAGGAAACAGGGTTCAGAGACCAGCCACTAAGCACTAACACTGAGTGTTTAACATGTGCCAAGCACCAGGCAAGAAGTCTGCACATATTATTTTTATAACAACTCTATAAGGCGGATACTTTATTAACTGTGCAGATGAGAAAACAGGCTTTGAGAGATTGTTAAGTTTCTCAAATTGCACATATGGTGGGTGACAGAGTTGGTATGTAAATGCAGGAAGTTCTATACCCTTGCTCTAAAATTCAAGGTTATTCTGTCTTCAGAGGTTAAATAATTAGCCCAAGATCACGTAACTTGCTGGAGATAAAGCTCCACTCACACCCAGAGTGCTTTCCTCTAACCTTGCTGCTTGAGGAAGTTATGCATTCATATTGGAAAGGGTCCCTGCTTTAAAAGCATTCATCTTCTGAAAAGGAGAGCAAGACAAACATAATACAGAGCTAATATCAAGGTGAGGCCAAAGTCTGGCCTTCAGTCAATTAATAAGATCCCCAGGCATAAAACATTGTTTGCGTTCAGAATAGAAAGAAAATCAATTGGTACTGCGTCCCATGATGAACAGACCTTTATGGAGAATTTAGCTCACACTAATGTTTTACTTGCCTTGGCAGAGACACTTACTGCTCGTGGAATATCCAGATGCCGCCCACATCTCTTTGCCCCTTTGCGTTTAGGCAGAGCTATGTGATTCCTCTGGGACAATAGGTTGTGAGTGGAGGTGATGTGTATCACTTCTGGACCAAAACAAGAAGAGCACATGAACTTCCTATATGTTCTTTTTTTCCCAGAAACATTCCAGATTATGGAGTCTTTGTCACCCTGGCTTCCTAGGTCCCTTTGAGGAGAAAATCCTGATGAATTGTACTGGACATGTAGTGTGGAAGAGAAATCTTTATTGTGTGTTAAGTCACTGCAATTTGACATAAACTTGTTACTGCAGCATAACTTAGCCTATCCTAACTAATGCAGAGGCCAGATATCATGTAAAAGGAGACTACACCAAGGATTTATTTGAATTGTGCCTTGGTATTTCTGCCAGGGAAAGATGAACGTGGGAATTTGTAGGCCAGAAGAGAGAAGAGATCGCTCCACCCTGAGAGCAGTAGGTGTGTTTTGGGATCTAGGCTCTGCTACAATTGGATTGGGGAAGTAAGATGAAGCCAGAAAGAGCCCTTAGTGCCACACCTAGGGGTCCAAATTATAACATGATGAGGCTGAGAAGTGCCTTAAGACCATTTTGTATTTGAAGAAAAGGATACTTTGAGATGAAGATTAAATTGTCCTCAATCATACCACCTGGGCTCCATCCTGTAGGTAGAGAGGACACTGTTGGGTTTTGTTCAAGAGAAGGACAGATTGAAGAGTCTGCGTTAGGAGAATGCAAATGGCAGTAGTGTTAGTGTGGTTGATATTTGGAGAAACTGAAGCCAAGGAGACAAGTTAGGAAGCCTTTTTCTAAGGCAAAACCTAGAAAGCTCGTAATACTGAAAGTTGGACCCAACTCTCTCAGATTTTACTGACATAAAGATGGGAAGGATTTCTGAGATGAGAGGTTAGTCTGAGACAGGACACAAGAAATCCAGGTCCCGACATCCAGGGAGGGGTTTGTTCCCATCCACCTGCCCTTAAATCAGAGCCAGTCCCTTGTCCAGGGCTTGACATGTACATGTTCTTTGCAGTAGCCACATTCTGTTGGCCAGGAGAGCTCTAGAAAAAAGAAACCAGAGACCAGCCCTATTTTCAAAGAAGGTTTCTCCCAAGGACTAGCTGCCTCTCGTCCTTACATGTAGCCGTCTGGTTCATTTGCTTATTAATCTATCAACAAATTCATTTATTCATTCATTCATAATGAATGCTAGGCACTGTGCTATTTCCTAGGAATACAGTCATGAGAAATCAGCCACGGTACCTTCAATTCCTGACTCAGTTCCTGTCTAGCAGAAAAGTTATATTTTGTCATTGCTTGATGTCTGATTATAAACTATGCTAAGGGTGCTGAGCAAGAGCATGGGGTACTTCCGAGCCCATCCAAGAAGGACATATTCTAGTTTCTTGGTTAAAAGAAGGCTTCCCTGAGGAAATGACAATTACACTGAAAACTAAGCTGAAACAAAAATTAGGAGGATGCGCATCCTGGGCAGAGAGAAAGGCAAACAGCAAATGTTGTGAGGAGAGGCCATGGCATTTAGAGTTCAGAGATAAAGAGAGGATCAGGGAAGATGAGATGAAGACGTGAAATGGTTCCAAATTCCTTGCCATGACCTACCAGGCTGCAGGAGGGGACCCCACCTGAGAGCAACAGGGAGTCCCCGGCTGGCATGGAACATTGACTAAAAGAACCAGCTGCAGATTTGCTGTCAAACTAGCTGACGTGTGAGAATGGACATGAGGGAGGCCAGAGAGCATAGGGTGAAGAGTTAGGGGCTACTGCAATTTCCCAGGAAGGGGATGATCATGGTTGGTTAGGACCCTGCAGGAAAAGGTGGGAAGGACATGGATTTGAATGATGTACATAAAGTTACAGGACTTGACGGTAGACTGGGAATGGAGGATGAGGGAGAGGGGCTGAGGATGCATTCTGGTTTTCTGAATTGTATAGCTGTGTGGATGGGGCTGATGTTCCCTGAAATAGTGGAACCAAGAGAAGCCAGGTTTGGGAAAGGGGAAGGTAGTTCGTTGGGTTTTGAGGAAGCTGGAAGAACCCGGGCTGGGACCGTAGATGCCAGCTGGTAAGGACACTTGAGGACTTCTTATTTTCTGGGTGGTGATGCATCCTGTTCTCCATGCCTCCCTGAAGGACCCTGGGCTTTAGAACTGACCAGTCCCTTCCCAGACCCCTGAGCAGAGGAGCAGGACTAATACTGTCATGCTCTCACCCTGTTGGCCACAATTTTGATTCAGAGT
The DNA here is from genome assembly GCF_036321535.1 of Camelus dromedarius. Classification (NCBI taxonomy): domain Eukaryota; kingdom Metazoa; phylum Chordata; class Mammalia; order Artiodactyla; family Camelidae; genus Camelus; species Camelus dromedarius. Next base: position 66,591,639 of record NC_087443.1, on the reverse strand, counting down.
TCAGAGCTACAGCATTCGACCCTTAAATCTTGTCTGTATTATACAGTTTATGCCTATTAAGCCCAGTTTGGCAGTTGACTTAAGATCCGTAATGAGAACTTTTTTACAGGAATAGACACACGAAGACCATACAGAACTGGGAGCTGGGGCACAACTAATGGTTTGAGATTTTCCACTGTTTACAGGAGAGTCCCATCAACATCCCAGGGGAACACAGGATTTCAAGGTTCCAGAGAAAGAATAGTTGTTTCTGGCGGGGGATGTGAAGGAAATACTTCCTGTGAAACTTACATTTGAGTTGCATATTGGAAAGGATCATGAATTTAGACAAATGGTGATGGGAAAGGAGGGATAGTTCAGGCAAAGGAAACAACGTGGGCACAGGCAGCAGACAGCTAGGGAGAAGGCACGTTTCCTCCCCGAGGCATCCTCCAGGACCCTCCACGTTGGTGCCCTGTCCTGAGCTCAGAGCCTTTACCATTCCTTACTTCCTCACTTGGTGAGAGTGATTGCTACCTGGAACAGGGGTTTCAGATCAGCAGTCGGGGGCGGGATCACACTGGACGAAGAGGAAGTGGTTGAAGACAGGGAGCAAAGAGAACACAGAGAAGACACTTTATTTCCCACCCACTTCCCTCTCCTCTACAGCCACATACATGCCTCATGCCCTCAAATAGCCTTTTTGTCATCGCCAAATGTGCCCCCCACTTTCCCCTCTCCCCATCTTTAATTATGCTATTCTCTCTGCCAGAAATGCCCTCCCTCCTCCATCATCTTCTGTCCAAATCTTACATCTCCTCCACAATACGACTCCAGGGCAAGGCCCCAGGACTCTCCCCTCCCTCCCCAGCTGGAAGTGACGCCTCCCTTGCAGCAACTTGCCTCAGTGCCTCTCACTTGGCACCTCTTACATACCGAGCTCATGTGCAGTCTACTTGGGGTCATGCTCTGATGTCCCTTGAGGCAGGGACTACATTTGGTTCCTCCTCGGAGACCCAGGACAGCCTAGTTCATCAGTGAGAGCTCCACCAATGTTAAACAAACAGAGGGTAGAGCCTGGATCTAGAATTCCTGATTCCTCTTTCGAATTCTGATTCCTATCAGCGAAACACACAGGAGTAATGCAAACCCAGCTACACCCATGGAGTGCTTTTATTCCATAGCCTAAAACCACAAATAGTGAAACTCCAAGCACCTAGGTGGTTTATCGCTGAATTTCCTTTTACTTTGTATGAATTTTACAGCTTTATCTTGTGGGGCAAATTGCTTCCTGCCAGTGTATTGGTGGTTCCTTTGGGGCCCACGTGCTCCACCTCCGGGTGGAGGGAAGATGACCGTGGCGGGAAGAGTCTTGCTTCTCTGCCCACCAGGCTGCCCAGGCTGAAGTCCAAATGTCACGATGTGCGTGTGCCTATGCACACATGTGCTGTTTGTGCAAGTAAGTGCATGTGTGACCACAGACACGGGGGTCAATGCAGGTGTGGGCATGGGCATCCGTTAGGACCTTACCAGCTCAATTCTCTATTTTGGAAAATTTTTGTTTTGGGCTCTTTCACAAGCTGAGAGGATGAGAGACCCAGAAAGAGGGAGAGAGAGCTATTCCCCAGCAGTAATCACGTTACTGAAAACCACCAGCAGTCATCGTGTTTATCTTCCTCATTTATCCAAACCCCAAACAGCCCTCTGCAGCAAATCACATTTCAGCAGGGCAGATTATTCTGTCTGTAGCATAACCTTCTCATTGCATCTCTCTCAGGAGCAGCCTCTCTAGGTAAATATAAATCTCATTCTAATAGCAACATTTGGAGAAGTAATGTTATTTGCCCTGATTTAGAGAAAACACAACATCAGCTCTGGCAAAGCTGATCTTCTTCCTTAGAAATTAATCAAAGGCACATAATTCAGAGGCAACGCGGATGCTCTCCTGGCAGCGTGGAGCGCTGGTGCGTGTGTGTGGCGTGTGTGTGTGCGTGTGCGTGTGTGTGGTGGGATGGGGGTTTTGATGAATTGTTCCAGCCTCCTAACCCCTTCTCTGGAGAGGAAGAGTGGGCTCCCTTTTATTTATTTCCTGTCATGTGAGCGGTTTCTGGAGACCAGTTCGGGAGATTCATACAGAGTTGAGAGAGATCAAATGGCTATTTTTCACTGCACAAGTGAGAATCTGCATGTTTTACCCGAAGGGGATATGAAAACTCAATCCAGTATTGACCTCCTCTGCCTTTGGAGGCGAGCGTCTGAGAGGGCAGCGCTGGGGCAGGCGGCTTCCTCCGGCGAAGGATGGATGGTGGGGCAATGGAACCGAGGTCGGGGGGAGGGAGGAGTCACTGCCTTTCTGAGCCCACTCCACTCTGGCTCCTGAGGACAGGGAGAACTGTAATCAGTGATTTAAAAAATAACAATTACAGTGCAGCCATCTTCTAATGTGGCCCTTGCTGCTCCTGGGTCAGTAAGGCATCATGGGAGAAAGCAGGGGTCCCCAGGTCGGACGCGCTCAATTCAGATCCCACCTCTATGGATTACAAGCTGAGTGATCTTGGGCTAGCTACTGCCCATGCCTCAGTTTCCTCCTTTATAAAGTGAGTGGATAGGATAGTTGTGAGGATTAAATGAGTTAATATGTCGAAAGGACACAGAACAGCATCTGGTACTGTGAACACAACCTGTGAACTATCGTATCGTTATCATTGTTATTTCTAGTATTAACTAACCCTCCCTGTGAACCTCTTTCTGACCCATGTTCCTGTGAAAACCACATTACAGGAGAGGATCCAATGTGTGGGCTCACAAACCTCATAGGTTACCAAAAAAAAAAAAGCTACAAAGGGCTCAGGATGGGGTGGGAAGGCAGTAGGAGTTCATCCATCCATCCTTCCATGGCCTAAGGTCTCTCTGCATCTGGGCCAAAGACAAGCCTTCTGTTTTCCTTGGGTTGGTTGTATCACATCAGCCTTTACGGTCAGAGGCCATTTTCTGTCTTCAGTGCAGAAGTGGGCTTCTAACCACATTTAGAGCTGGAAAGAGCATAAGATGAAGAAATCAGGTTCAAACTGAATATCAGTGGGCCATGTGATTTGTACAAGTCCTTTCTTCTCTGTGGACCTCAGCTTCCCTGTCTGTACCACAAGGAGGTAGCATCCACAGTCCACCCCCCGCCTTCATCCTCTACATAGGCTTGACATAACTGTACTCCGGCAGCGGGAGATACCGTGGTAGTCACCACTGGCCCAGCACTCAGGCTGGAGAGGTGAGCAGAGAGTAAAATGACCTGTTGACTGTTGGCATCTCAGTAGTTTTCTTTGTGACCTGGGGGAGAAGGCAGAGTCTTCTGCCTGACCCTTTCTGAGACGCTCTCACAGTGACACCGATAACAAAGACCAATCAAAATGAAGGAACTGGCTTTTATGGATCAGCCGTGTTCCCTCCAGAAAGCTGGTGGTTCCCAGACTTCTTCATCTCGTGACCCCTAGGGGTTCCTGGCGGGTCTGGACTCCGGTCATCTCATTTTCCAGAGGACACTGTGCATCGTGCAGGCCTTGCTATCCCCCAACAGCCTCAGACAGCGCTGCATGTTGTCTCCTTGTTCTGTGGCTCTTGTCAATCTGGGGGCTGGTGACCACCCTCAGGGAGTGGAGGCTGGCCTGGTGCCTCCTGGGATTTCACTCCTGAAGCCACTGCCTTCTCTTCCACAACAATTTCAGAGCAGGGCTTGAGAAACTCCATGTTTCAGAGAGAGCGGGAACACCACTGTCTAGACAAGGTGAGAACACTGAGTCCATTCTCAGCGGTCAGAGAATGGATTAGTCAGTAAATCCTCAAACAGGGATTGGACGCTTACTACATCCTCATAGCAGGAGAGTAACCTATGAATGCAAACTGGTACTAGATGTTGTAGGAGGCACTTTACATGTGTTATCTCTTTAATATTTACAACAACCTAATGAAGGAGCTATGGTGTAGTACACATTTTACAGCTAGAGAAACTGAGGCTCAGAAAGCTTTAAGAATATGCTAGTAGTATTCCACTGTATATACATACCACAGCTGCCTTATCCAGTCATCTGTTGATGGACATTTAAGTTGGTCCCATGTCTTTGCTATTGTAAATAGTGCTGCTATGAACATTGAGCTGCATGTACCTTTTCAAATTAATAGTTCCCTCTGGATATATGCCCAGGAGTGGGATTGCTGGATCACAGGGTAAGTCTATTTTTAGTTTTTTAAGGAACCTCCATACTGTTTTCCATAATGGCTGCACCAAACTACATTCCCACCAACAGTGTAGGAGGGTTGCGTTTTCTTCACACCCTCTCCAGCACTTATCATTTGTGGATTTTTTTTAACTATGGCCATTTACAGGGAACTATATTCAATAGCTTGTAATAACCTATAGTGAAAAAGAATATAGTGAAATATATATATGTGTGTGTGTGTGTGTGTGTGTGTGTATAATGGAATCACTATGTTGTACACCAGAAACTAACACAACATTGTAAATAAAAAATGTATATAACTTCAATAAAAAAAATGTATATACTAGTAAGTGAGATCACCACGACTTGACCCAGAGATGTATGAGAAAGCGGAAGGCGTGGCTTCTGCCTGGTTGGTTGGGGAAGCAGGATGTGGCAGGCTTTGTCTTGTGCTGCATTTGATGTTTTGATGCCTGTGATAGATAAGAACGCGGTATGAGATTATGAGATGTGAGAGTCAGCTCACTGTGGCCGAGGGAAGTGAGGAAAGCTGAGTGGGCTTCTGGCCAGGCTTTGCAGGATAGCGAGGGATGCTCTAAGCAAGAGGAGACCAGATTAGGGGAGAAAAATTGCACTAGCAAAGCCACCCAACTGTACCAGTCAAGATCCTATTTCCATCTAGTTATCCTGGGGGAAGGATGCTGATTTGGCTCATGGAAAAAGAGTTAGGAAGCAAATGTCAGGTATCACCTCTCATTCGGAGCTGCAGCTGGCCTGCAGAACAGGGGTCGGTCCATACAGAAACGTGGTCCAGGCAGGGGGACTAAGAAAAAGTCTTAGTGGTACGTGGTAAGACTCAAATTAAAGTCAAGTTGGATTCCTAAGCTACAGCTCCTTAAACGTTTTCAGCAAATGTCATTAGTGAGAGAAAATAAAAAGACACACTCCTGGAATGTTTACCTGTTTGGATTTTAAAAATTCATGCCATGCTTGTGTAATTCTAAAACATATCCATGTTTGTTTCTGTTTCAACTCACTTATTAATTGCACGGATATTTATTGAGCTCCTGTTGTGTGCTGGGAACTGTTCTGGGCACCAGGGGAAGAGCAGTGAATATAACGGGATCTCTATCCTCATGACGTTCCATTCTGGAATGTCTTCCCTCGTTTGGGTGGAAAGTGGTAGTTTCTTGAAGATGTAGCATATCCACCGTGGGCTTCCTGGATGCCCAGCACCTTGCTGGAGGAGGTCCCCGGGAGCAGGCGCATCCACATTTGAAGAGCAGTGTCCCCAGGAGACACTCTGGCAAGTCATGGGAACAGGAAGGACTTCCCTCCTTTACTTTAAGGATTGTTCTGCTAAATCTGGGGCTGGATCTTCCAAAGCCGCACATCAATGACAAAGTCGAATTCTCTTCCTCTCCTATTATCAACAACCCTTAGGAAGAACCGGAAGCTTGCTCCTGTGAACCCTCATTGTCACTGCGTTGTGCCTCTACCCGTCAACTCTGGCTGCCAACAACAGAAAATCCAACCCCAAACGCCTGGACCGGTAAGTACCACATTATTATCTGACCTAAGAAGGGACGTGTGATGGGGGTTCCAAGGCGACGAACTCAGCATCGCAGCAAGCATTATGAACCTGTATTCTTTCCCCCTTTTTTCCTTCTCTGCCATGGTCAGCATGCTGGCTCACCCCCAGGCCAGCTCTTTCATAGCCCCAAGAGGACCACTACATTTTCAGCGTTCATGTGCAAGCCTCAGGGGGAGAGCGCACAGCTTGTTTGCTCTACGTGCCTTTTGTTTGGTTGGTTGTTTTTAGAGCACCGAACCTTACCCAGAAGCCCCCCTCACATCTCAGCCAGAGCTGAGTCACGTGATCTCCCTTAAACCGGTCCCTGGCAAAGTGAGTGGGGCTTCCACGATTGGCTGGCCTTCTTCCCTTTGCTGGAAGATGAATCTTGGATGAAATAGGGATCTGTAAGCAAAGAAGAAAGGAGAAATGGCTGCTGGGTGGGCAGCAAAGAGTGCCGACACCATGGCTTCCTCTCATATGTTGAATTCCAACAGGATACTACCGGATAGGATGTAAAATGAAAGCCCCCTTGTATTGATTGCTTCCTGCCTGACAAACGCTGCACTTGGCCCAGTAAAAACCATTAACTCCACCTGGCCCCAGCCCTGTGTTTTCTTCAAACCCCCTCTCGTACCCTGAAATTATTTTGTCTGCTTACTTATTATTTTGCTTCCCCAGTTAGAAGGCAGGCTCCAGGAAGGCAGCCCTCATGTTTCTTTTGTTTATTGTTCCAACATCTAACACAGCACATAATTGGTCCTCTGTGAATATTTATGAAGGAATAAATAAATGAATTCTTTACGAGGCACACGGTTCTCCCTCTTATTCTATAGCCAATCTTCCCGTCTTGCATCTGGGGAAACTGCCTAATAGAAGTTAGGTAATTTGCTCAAGGTCGCTTGAGGATCACGTGACATAATCAAAGTTTAAACCCCATCTGTCAGATTCCAAGTCTATGCTCTGTCCCCAGTGCCCAGTGCTATAATCCTTGTCCACGTGAAGAGATGGCCTTTGACTTAATGATTCCTCTCCCTTGAGCAGTTGCAAACTGACGTTCACCTGTGCTCCTGCTCGTCCCCTGGTCTAGAACCTTCTCTAATTCTCTGTGCAGAGCCTCCCCTCACGTACGGACATCAGTGTCCAAAGTTCAGTTCAGACCCCTCCCCTTCCTGAAGGCATCATTCTCTGTTCCCTGCCTCCATCATTCCATCCTCTGCCTCTGGCTAAACTATCCCATCAACTCAGGCCCGCTATCCCCAGGGAAAATGAAAGCCCTCAAGGATGGGGCTATCCCATCTCCTTGGGAAGCAATATAAAAATAATAGTTAGAACTTCAGATTAGAGGGTCAGACTATCCTGGTGCAAATCCCAGCCCCTCCACTTGCTGAGTGTGTGATCTCAGACGTTTCTTCACTTCCTCAGGCCTCAGTTTCCTCACCTGCAAAATGGGGGTAAGCCACTTAATACAAAGCCCGTATAAGAGCCATGTAAATGTCAACCATCACTTTTCATTTTTCTTCTATTCTTTCCCCGACAGTGCCAGGCACCTAGAAGGTGGTAAAGAAATTCCTGCCAACAGGAATTTGCCAGTCCACTGGCTACTTCCTCAAAACGTGGCATTTCGCCCGTACTGGACTACAAATGCCAAGGACAGGCATTGCTCGTGTTTTTTCCTTCCTCACTACCCGTTCAGAGTCTACCGCAGTAGGAAGAACTTGACAGGTACTTAATCCTAATGGAAAGGAACAAACCCAAAAGGCCTAGGGCTTTGGAGAAAATTCTCATTTGAATCTCTTTTCTGCCTTTCCTTTCTCCTTTAATTGTACATCTCTTCTTTCTTCCTGAAAACAGATTAAGCCCCATTGAGCCCAAACTGGTAGTGTTTTTAAGTCATTTTCTTAATGGATATGAATTGACTGTAATCCTTTTGTTTCATGGCTACTGGCCGTTGGTCAGGCAGGTGACTGAGATGAAGACTTTAATCACTCCAAAAATACGGTGTTGGCTTACAAAACATCAGCCCTCTGCTGTACTGGAGAGTCATTCATGATGACACCGCAGGGAAAGGGCCTCAAGGAACTTTAATTGGCTTTGGCTGATTTCAGGAACTAGACTCTCCTTGTAATTTGCTGCAAATCTCATACAATTCCGTGAAATAAGATCAGTCATGGGACACTGCCGTGAGAACATCATAGAAAATGGCTCAAGGCCAGATCCATGCACCACAGATTCGTTAGGGAAGCTGGGTCCAGACCCACCTTCTCATGCACTTGTCTTTGGGAGGACTCACTTCTCAGGACTTGACTTTTAAAGGCCACTGGGAGAGGTGCTCCCAACAAGGTGTCACATCTGCCCTTTGATCCACACTCAGGTGAGCCCAGAGAGAAACACTGATGAGAAGGAAGAACAGGAGGGCTGGTTCACTTTGGGCAGGAGACTGTGTCTCCAAAAAAAAAAAAAATGAGTCTGAAATTCAAATTAAAAACAGGGCATTTCAGTTGAAGCCATCCCCGGTGGCACCTGGGCTCACACACATACAGTAGACCTCATTAACTTAGAACAGGGATGGCAAATGGGTTTCATTTTGTATGACATGGCTGATCGATTATAGTGGCTGCTGAGAACACTGTGTTCAGAAAGATTTCCCCATTGCGTTTCAGCTCAACAAGACCAAATGCTGTGATCGTTCAGCAATGTCTGCTGTGGCGGAAGGAGAGGAAGTGATACCCAGGTGCTTACCATCCTCAACTTAGAATACTAAGCCGGGATGGACTTCTGTCTGAAATGTCAAAATATCTATAAAATCTTATTGCATTATTATTTTCATCAACTGTTTTTTGTTGCAAACAGTAACATAAGTCATAAATATGAATGTCCAAAGTTCGAGTGCTTACTTCGAAGTTTCTAATCCGTGGACTCTCCCATTCTTTGTCTCCTTATCATTAGAGCCCTTTTCACAGGTTTGCCAGTGAGAGAAACAGGCCTCTGCTGAGGAGCTGTTCTATGGTGATAAAGGAGAGAAACCTAAATCCCAGTATTGCTCATGGCACACTCCTCTCTGAGTGAGACCTCCTTGAAGCCAACTCCACACACCCACTCCCTGTTTCCATAAGTGGGTTCAGGCAGGCCCTGAAAAGAAAGATCCTGCTCATTCTCATCAGTGACTAGGAGAATTGTCTGGTGAGTAACTTGGCTGTTTCCCGGAGCTCGAGATCTGTGTCATTGGTTCAGAACCGTTGGCGGGAACCCGCGGGATGCGCAGGAGAAAAGATCACGTCACCAAAGGCAACGCAGGCTCCCCGCTGACGCTGCCCTCATGTCAGCTCTGACAGCCAGTTGGCAAATCCACCCCTCCCGTCCTGTTCTCTGTGACAGCTTGAGAGAGGGCTGGGGAAATTTTCCCTTTTCTGAGAGAAGTCAACAGAGCAAGAGACAGCATCTTTGCACATTTCGTGGGGACCTTCCATCTAATGGAAAAGGCACCATTGATTCAGGAGAAGGGGATGTTTCCGTGTGTCTCTGAGCCTGGAGCACAGGAACCTGGCAGTAACCCTGGAATAAAGGCAGTATGAAGATTTCTAAAGACATTTCACTCTTTTCAAAGCCTGGTCCTGTAGATTTCAGTGGAAGTCTTAGATGTAAGACGAGTTTTCTCTGAAACAGCTGCCGCAGTTCCACATTCTGGCTGATCAGTTCCCCTTTCTAGCTGATAAAAGCAAGAGGACCTCTTCAGCGTCGCCAAGAAAGACATTGGGAAAAAGTCAGCAGAGTTGGGCTAGATATTGGCTCAGAAAGTCATTATCCTCCTCTCTCCCTCCCCACTCTGACATCAATAGCTGCAGAATCATTCCTGGTTGCTAACAAAATTCTTGATGAAAATCTGAACAATTATTCGGTTTTACCTCCTCATGAAGTAGAAAATTCCCAAAGGGGGAAAAAAGGACTACAGCCTAGTTGGAAATTAAGTTAAACTCAATTCATCTACATCAATGCATTAGGTTGCTTTGGTATTGTAATTAATTCTCGGTTGGTAATGCAGAGTTTGTCCCTGCAGACTGTCCCAGGAAGTGCCATGTGGAAGTGCTCTAACAGGGCTGGCAGCCTGGCTTCAAGGGCACCCGCAGGCTGATCGTAAGTGCTCAGAGGACAGAAACAAGGCTGATACTGCTCTGTTGGATGAACACGTGTTCGCTTGGTAAGTGAGCATCCACAGAGGTTGTACACCAGCCTACCCATGGTGCCCAAAAGTGAGTCAAACAGACAAATGCCTACCTTCATGGGTCTTGTGTTCTAGCTGGGGAGAGACAGAGCATAAACAAATAACCCGATCAATAAACAAGATCCTTTCAGGTGGTGACAGATGCTATGAAGAAATAAAACCAGGTACCAAAACAAAAAGCAGCGAGAGGGGAAGACTCCCAAGAACTGAGAACTAAGTGATAAGGAATCAGCCATCATTCCCAGCAGAGGGAATGTGAGTGCAAAGATGCCGCAGGTGGACAACCTTGGCGTGTTCAGAAAACAGAAGTAAGACCAGCAAAACATTACCTGGCGGTGAGACAGAGAAGACAGGAGAGGAAAATGGTGACATAAAAAAGGGACAAGATCATGGTACAGAGTCTGGGTTTTATTCTAAGTCCAGTGAGAAGCCACTGGAAGGCTTTAAGTGAGAGAATGACGATCTGACAAAAGATCGCTCTGGCTTCTATTTGGGAAGTGGATTAGAGAGGGTACGCCTAGATGCATCTTATGTGTATATTCTCGTTCTAAACCTGGGGTGGGGGTAGGTGAGGAAGTGTTGAACCAGAGTAAACAGGCAGGAAATAAGCAGGTTGTATTACATGGGTATAAGACAAGCTGCTGTTTAAAAAAAAAATCCCTCAATATAGTAATTCAGAGAAGATACAAGTTTATCTGTCTCTTGTGTAACAGCTGAGCTGTGGGGTTTGCAGGGCGGCACTTACCCTACAAAGTCATCAAGGACGTAAACTACCAGGTTGACCCAGCCATGCCCAAGCTATGGCTTCCTTCCCCGGATCCCAGGCAAATGCTGGAGTTTCATCATTTCCCAGCCATGGGGCAATGGGAGAACTCCAGAAAGTGGTGTGCTGGTCAATGTTTAATGACCGACTCTCTTGGTGGGGAAAAAAACCTGATTCATAACATTTGCTGATTTCCAGGGTGTAAATTCCTCTCTGGGCTGATTTGAAACTATCCACCTGACCTTGCTGAACTCAGAAAGAGATGCTTACAGTGGAATCTCACGGGTCCTGACAAGCTGGCTCTGACACACCCCTTGGCTCCAGGGCAAAAGCTTCCCCTGTGGGACCATGACAAGGTATCACGCATCCAGGAATATTAGACAGTAGGGCTTTGTGGAAGCCACACAATGATTAGTGCAAAAGGTTCAGAGTTTTCCTAAAATTCACAGAAAAGAAAATTTTTAGACAATAGGGGTAGAGCATGGGGGATTTTTATGGCAATAAAAAAATCTATTCCACCTGATACTGTAATAGTGGCTACATGTCATTATATGTTTGTCAAAAATCCATAGAATGTATAGCTCAGAGTGAATCTTAATATGAATTATTGACTTCAGACAATAATAAAACATCAATATTGGCTCATCAGTTGTAACAAGTGCCACTAACATGTGCCACAACTTATACATATATTAATAATGGGGGAAGTAGGGGAAGGGGTATGAGGGAGTGTGTTGGAATTCTGTACTTTCCACTCAATCTTTCTGTAAACCTAAAATTGCTCAAAAGTAGTCCATGAATTTAAAAATTATAGACAAAGAATCACCATGTGTGTGTGTGTATGTAAATGTGACTGTATACATGGGTCTGTGTGTGCATGTCTGTGCCGCGTGTGTGCACGTGTGGTGTGGGTGTCGTGTGATGCCAGGGACCTCCTGAATCAGATGGCCAGAGACCTGACTGGCTCACTCCCTGACCCCTAGACCCCAGGCCTGGCAGAGTAAGGCCAAAAGGCCATCCTGTGAAGAAAAGGCCCATCTTCCTTGAGTCAGCACTCTGCCCTCTCCGACAAGGAAGGTCACTCACTAATCGGGAGCATATTAAGGTGGGCTTGCCTGAAACTGCACTTTCATTGACTGGAGAGATTTCCAATGAGAAGATGGATAAATCAGGGGTTCTCCCTGTCTTTCGTCTCTTTACTTGTAATTCTCCTTTCTGCAATCCTATTGGAAATAACCATCCAGGTGTGTTCTCTCTTGGGGCACTGGTGGCAGGGAAGGGAGATGAAACCAAGGTAGAGCTTTAGAGAAGTCACTATCTGCCTCTCCTTGTCCTCACCCCCAAAACAACTGCAAAGGATCATCTAGATCATGTCCCAAAATATCCAGTTAACTTGCTATTAAATTATGGTGGGATAAATGATGGCCTCCTAAAGACGTCTGTGCCCCAATCCTCGGAACCCAGGAATATGCTTGCTTTTTAAATTTATTTTATTTATTTATTTGTTATTTAAGAATGAGAGTCTTTATTTCTGGTTCCTCTGTGTTAAGGGGTAAGCCCAGAAGTGCAGACAATGCACTTCTAATTAACAATGTTAGTTTCAGGTGTACAGCAAAGCAATTTAGTTATACCTATACAGACGTACGTATATACATATATTTTCAGGTTCTTTTCCATTATAGCTTATTATAAGAAATTGAATATAGTTCCCTGTGCTATACAGTATGTTCTTGCTATTTATCTATTTTATATATAGTAATGTGTATCTGTTAATCCCAAACTCCTAATTTATCCCTCCGCCCACCTTTTCCTTCTGATAACCATAGTTTGTTTTCTATGTCTGTAAGTCTATTTCTGGTTTGTAAATAAATTTGTATCTTTTTAAAAATTCTACATATAAGTGCTATCATATGATATTCTCTGACTTACTTCACTTAGTATGATAATTTCTGGGTCCATCCATGTTGCTGCAAATGGCATTATTTCATTCCTTTTTATGTCTGAGTAATATTCCATTGTTATTTATCCATTCATCTGTTTATGGACATTTAGGTTGCTTCTGTGTCTTGGCTATTGTAAATAGTGCTGCCGTGAACATTGGGGTTACTGTGAATATGCTTCATATATGGCAAAAGGGACTTGGCAGGTGGGATTAAGGATCTTGAGATGAGAGATTATCCTGGATTATCCAGGTGGACTCAATGCCATCACAAGGGTCCCTATAAAACAGAGAGCAATGTACTGAGGGAAGCGGAAGGACAGAGAGGGAGACTGGAAGATGCTATGCTGCTGGCTTTGACAGTAGAGGATGGGTCATGAGCCAAGGAATGCAGGTGGCTTCTGAAAACTAGAAAAGGAAAAGAAACTGATTCTTTCCTAGAGCCTTCAGAAGGAATGCAGCCCTGCAGACCTATTTTAGGACTTCTGACCTCCAGAACTGTAAGAGAACACATCTGTGTTGTGTTAAGCCACTAAGTTTGTGATTATTTGTGGCAGCAACTTGTGACACAATAGGAAATGAATACACACACCTTCTACCTGGGAATCTGCTCTCTCACCCTTCTCCTGCACAGTCATTTCTTTTAGCACCTATCTGAAATCTGTGGTTCCTGGGCCGGGCCCAAACAGAAGACACACCACCATCTTGCCTCTGTGTTCTTAGAGTCTGACACAGTGGTTGGCTGGCATATGAGGACATCAATCAGCATTTGTTGAATGAATGAGTGAATGAATGAATTTTGTTTTCCAAATTCATTCCATGCTTTAAAGAATGTCTTGGGAATTTTGGTTTTTTCAGTATTCTGTTTTTCAGTTGTGCTGTTTGCTTGAATCTACCCTCTATCCTGTAAAAGTCTACCCCTGCACATGGTGGCTTCTAGCTATAAGTACACATGAATTCATTTTCTTGTTTTTGACTTGGATCTGTGGTCTCAGCTCTTTAGGGGACTCCAGGTCCCAGGACTTCCTGCTGGGTAAATGGACATCTCAACTTTTTTGTGTGTGGGGCATCAATCTAAACTAGAATCAGATGGGAAGCTCTGGAGAGCCCCAAAATATACAGCTCTGGGTTGGGGTCAAAAAGAGACAGTAACAGTATCCAGGACAGCACGATGATCCACATGTGTGTAACTAATAAAGAAAACCTGGAGGCTGGTCTCTGTTCAGGCCTAGTGGGGTCACAAAGAGGAAAACTGCTCCCCTAACCCACCAGCCATCTCAGATATGCAATGACCTAGGTCACAAGGGGACTAGGCCACAAATTACAAGCAGATGAGGTCGTAAGATGGGAAAACATCTCAAAGGATGTCTCCTTCTGAGGGCAGATCAGAGAGTCGAAGAGTATACAGGAATGCATTGCAAAGGGATCTGGAGACCAATAGTTCAGCTTCTCTTTAGGGCTGGGCACATCACTTCTCCACAGCCCCAATTGTCTTAAGATGATGTAAACAGCAGACGGCTGGGTCAGCATAAGTACAGAAAGGAGGCACACTCGCTTTTAACTCCAGATGGGTCAGCATACAATGAGATAATTAAATGATCACATCAACTTTCAAGATCTTAATATTGAATAATTTCCCTTTTTGGTCCTTTACAAAATAATTGAACTCATTCAACCAAGAGTACACACACACACACACTCACACACCCACCCACACACACTCAGGAAGAGGGCTGCTCCTCTGAGGTGAAGATGGCTGTGCTAAAAATCAGCCTTTCTCACCCTCATCTCTGACTCCTTTCCACGAAGCTGGGAAATGCCAAGTGTCAAATATTTCCAGTTACTTAAGCCCCACAAGATGGAGCTTTTATTTCTCAGCGAGGACAGTGAGCAGGATTCCTCAGAGAAGGCACCATTTAAATGTCCCAAGTTGATTTGTCTTTCGATGGGAACAGAGGAGGAGGAGGAAGTTACCAATTAAACCAAACCCTCGGGCACAGACATCTCATTGCAAGCATCTGTCGAGAGGAACACGCTCAGGACCACCTCCTCTGTGCTAGAGCTCGTCTGGGGCAGTCGGCCACCCCTGAGGACGACCCCCAAGCTAATGACAGACATTATTTCTGTTATTCCAAATGAGACCCCACTGCTGGGAACCGACGTTTGGCATTTCTGTAGCGGTTCGTTTAAAACTGGTTCCCCACAGTCATAAGGAGAAAAATTTACATCAGTTTAAATACCAGGAAATGCCCCAAGCTCATGCATCACTAAGGAGGATTGGCAGAGTCCACTTGATATGAAGAAAGACACTGGCGGCTTTGTAGCTCTGTTATGTTTTCTACAGACGAGCCTCATTCGCATCGTGCTCCGCTTCAGTTTTAAACTGCAACCCACGAAATGACTGGGAAAGGGAGTTTATAGATAAAGAAATACCTTTAGGTAAAACTATATGGGAAAAATGTGATCTCACTTGTAATCAAAGATGTTTAAGCTGATATAACAATGAGACGCCACTTTTGTCTGTAGGCAATACACGTATAAGATGCAAATCTAAGATAATATCATATATATATCAGAGAGACTGAAGTTGGGAAATAATAACATTCTCATAGTGCACTAGAGAGAATGTCAACTGGTTAGATGATTTTAGATGGAAAACCAGTCATTTTATTAAGAACTTTAAAAAGACCCTTTGAACTAGTAATGCCACTTCTGATAAAGTATTTGAAGGCAATTATTCAACACAATACACAACAACGTTCAAAGCAGTGCTATCCACAGCATCAAAAACAATAAAAATAAGAGGAAACACTCTAAATAGCCCCTCAATAACTACGAAGCATCTACGTGATGGAATGTTATGCAGTCCTTAAAAATAGTATATAAACACCATCTTAAAACATCTGGGAACATTGTAAAATGCAAATTTGGTCATTTTCCATTTAAAGAAAAGGCTAAAGTTGTACATATAGTGTGCTGACAACTTCTGGGGAGAAAGCCTTGTATTAAATGTAGGCACATCAAAATGCAATTGGGTGGTAAGATTGCAGGAAATGTTTTTGTTTTTATTGTTATTTTGCATTTTCCTGTGGTCACGATAAGCACATACTATTTTTACAATCAGAGAAAGGTAAAAAAGATAAACAGACTATGTTTTAAAACGATAAGTAAAATTAAAAGTACAAGGAAAATGTGGTCCATTTATACCTCTACTGTAGGGAACATAAACTATACGAAAAGCCACATCATGTTCTAATCCATACGCAAATAAAACCCTAGTTCTAATCCATATGGAATAAAACCCTAGTTTTTCTATGCAGATCAGCCTGAAGACGGGGAGTCTGGGAGTTGAAGCTAGTACTTTGATGTACGCCAATGCATGCAGAGCTATTAGGAAGAGGATTTGTGATAATCCTGTTGACACAACCCAGCCATTCTTACCTATTCCAGAGCTCAACTGAAGCACAAAAATAATATTGTAGAAAGACAAACAGCATGGGGTCATTTAGCAATTAAGGGAATTGCAGTGCTCAGATTGGAG
Source organism: Camelus dromedarius (assembly GCF_036321535.1). Lineage (NCBI taxonomy): Eukaryota > Metazoa > Chordata > Mammalia > Artiodactyla > Camelidae > Camelus > Camelus dromedarius. The sequence continues at coordinate 66,575,411 of NC_087443.1, read as the reverse complement.
GAAACGCTCGTTAATCTCCATTTCCAAATTTTCAATAATAGACTTCTCTGGAGGGTAAGAGAGAATAAAACACTGCCAGCTAATATTCACGTTGAGAAACACTTGGGTGCAGGAAATGTCTCTTTTGCCATTTTGGAAAGGTTAAGGCAATGAAATGCCACAGTAAAATGCTCTGGAATCTTACAGAGCTGCAGGTATCGCGGGACGCATTGCGATCCTGGCTCTGGAATGGTCCTCTGCGGCACTGCTGAGATGAGACCCCCCCATGGTACCGAAGCTCTGTTCATGTCTAACCCCAAACAATTTTGCCCGTAACACATTCAGGAAAATTCAGGTTAGGAGATTGGTTTTCAAGAGGCAGTTTGGACTTCCCTGCAAGCATACTACCCAGTTGAATCTGCTTTTGATTTGAAACTTTTGTTTCACCATAAAATACATAAGGCAGTAGAAGAGGATATATTGTAGGAAGCTGTGAAAGAAAACATCTTTATAAAGATAGTATTTTGTTTTAAAGACCCAATAAACAAGCAATATCATGAATGACACTGGACTTGGAGCAGCAGAACTGAGTTTCAGTACTAAATCTGCACACGTCTGGACTTCATCATTTTTCCTTTCTGAGATCCTGTTTCCATAATTGTAAACTGGAGGCAGAAGGGGCAGATAGGCAGGGCGGGTGGGAGTGGATTTGCATTAAATGAGTTCTGAATTCCATCACAGGCTTAATGTTCGCTGAACCAAAGAAGATGGGAAATCGTTTGTAGGGGAGCATCTTGCAAAGAAAGAGATTGTGCAAAAAAAACCACACCACTGGCTCCCTCAACATTGTCCACGTCACGGATGGTTAAGTTTGCTCATGTCATGTAGCACCATCTGGATGCTACGCTTTAAACCACACCCACCACACAACTGTCTAGCATGAAGCACTTGCCTGGGAACCAGAATCAATTTCTTTGTCTCCGAGCAAGCCTCAAACTGCACATCACTCAAGCGACCATCCCTGAGCTCATGTTGCTAGTGGTCAGGCTTTTACTTTTGATCTTGGATGCCCGCTCCTTCTGCAGGCAGAGAACCAAGTTGCTACCAGGGGCCGATCAAGTCCTGCCTGTCACATCAGCCCTGCTGCTGTACTTAGAAATTCCCCCTTGTGGTTAAGTCTTTGGTTGGTTCCCAGGCCTTTTCCCACCTCAGAGAACATGCACTTTTGAACAAAGCCCCCAGGTAACAGAGAAAATCAGCTGATTCATCAGATCAGCTGTGTTCCCAAGCTATAGGGGTTGGTTGATATTTTGATGATGATCCCTGGCTACATGTCACTAAAAAAGCAAATCACCAAAACTTGGAGGAAGCAATATTTAGTAACTTGAAGTCTAGTCCCAGCTCTGCCACACACTTGCTAAACAGACCCAAATGAACCACTTATTTCTCTAAACCTTGGTTTTCTTTTCTAGAGTGTGTTTGGGTCTGTTCAGAAGGATTTTTGCTGTTTCGTTTTGCTTTGTCTTAACCTGGCTTCAGTGCTAAAGTATACCCCAGGAAATTGTGTGTCATATGTAGGATGATTTTTCTAGCAGAGAATAAACAGCTTTCCTCAGCATCTCAAAGGGATCCAGAATCCAAAAGTCAATTAAAGTTACTTCTTTAAGCAGATCCAGAATTTGTACACAGGAGGGGCTTGGTGGTGCCATGCTGGTTGGCAAACAATTATCTGGAAACTGTGTTTGCACAGCGAGCATACTAATTATACTTGCAGCGTACGACACAGATCAATCAGAATGGCAAAGTGTTCTAAAGATGCTTTACAGCAGACAAAGAAAGTGCTCTTTGTCCACGCCATCACTCTTATTTTCTCACCAACAGTGTTATTACTATTGAGGATTACTTTGGAGATGAAGGAGAGGCCAGAGCAATCCCAGGTCACCTCTTGGCTCCATCAATGGCTCCAAGGTCTCACAATGCTCTGTTAATTTCTGTTTGCACCTGTAAGGTTTATAGAAGCTCCAAAGAACCAAGTGCTTCTCCACAGAAGGCAAGCCCAGGAAACCAGAGAAGCATGAGGGGGTGGGGCATGCCGCCAAGTAAGGTCAGAGGACCCGGCTGATGGGCTCCTCAGCTGAATCTGTCCCATTTCATAGCTGTCTCCTTAAACATCTCCTCCTTACCTCTCACCCTGTCTCAGTCTCATTTTTTAAAAAACGCTGCAGTAACTCTACAAGCCTACTGGATTGGGGCATTGAATGAATTTTAAAAGATGGTTATAAACTGTGCCAGAGAGGAAAAGTTTTGAATACTTGTACACAATCATGATGTTTTAAATAATGATAGTCCCCACTTCAGGCTTGGAAATCAACACTCCTGGAGGTGTTAACATCATTATTTCGCAGGAATAATCCACAGAAAACACACAAAAGCAAGAGAATATTGTTTCTAAACAATGATGTGGAAATCAGCATTAAGTGAGCTGATGACACATCATTAAATAAGAGATCGTGTTTCCCCAAGGGGTCCCCTCGAGAACCGCATTAATTCAGAAAACTTAGTTGGGGAAGGGCAGTTCTTTCCTGGAAAGCATAAATGTGCCAAAGACTATATTTGATGGTTATGGACCATTGTTAGGTCATAATGACCTCCTGGGAGAGTTTCCCAAGCACTTACATGACAAATACGTGGAAATTGGTCCACATATTTCAAAATTCTAAATACATGGAATGGCTATTCAAGATGGCCTTAGGATGATTAACAAGTTGGTGACCTCCCTGTGACCACCATGGAAACAAGACCACCACCACAGCTACCAGGCACTCCATGAAACAAAACACTGAAAAGAATTTAACTGTCCAATGTTACAAAGATAGTAGCAAATTATGATATGTCCATAAAGTAATTATGATGCTGCCAGTGAGAATTACGCTCTTGAAGTATATTTAAGGACATGAGAAGAACGCTTATGTGCTAAATGAATAAATTACGATTAAAAATTATATATAAATAAGGCATGATCCTCGATATGTTTAAAAGTGATCATCTCTCTAACAGATAACAGATAACTAGTGTCATTTGTTCCATCTAGCCTCTTTCTTCCTTACAATTCTGTATTTTAAAAGATAAATAACTTAAAAACAAATACCATGGTGTTATTCTGATCAAGAAAGAGCTTTTAAATGTAAATAGCTAGAAATAAAGAGTTTTTCCTAAAATTGGGAAGATGTACATCTTTTTCTCCCCAGGACGTGAGTCTGCAGCATTTGGTGAATTCAAAGGAAGGGCTATCTGGTCTATTGCTGGAAGGAACTTAAAACTTCTTGCCAGCCTCCTCTCCCTGTTTATTCTCCCAGCTGCTCTGAGTCCCAAGACAGAGCACAGCAGAGCACAGTAGTCCTTGCCCTGTTCCTAGCCAGTGAATTTTGGCATGACAATGGGGACAGAGTTCCCCGACTCGTGGCCTCCTGATGGACTCTGAGCATCCTCAGAGCACCCTCTGTTGCTGGCACTTGAAAGCCAGTCTGAAGCAGTAATACATGCTATGGTCTGAGAACAGACTTGGTTTCAGGGGTCAGACTCCATGGGCACCATCAGTGGCCACTGAGGCTGGCTTTGAGTATTCTTATGCTAGGAGCATGTTCTTCAAGTCAGACACAGGAGAGAAGGCACAGGCTGAATTCTGGTAGAGTCCTACTTCTGCCTGTTATGAGCTGTGTGGCTTTGGGCAGATGATTCAACCTCTCTGACCCTCAATTTTCTGGCCTATATATGCAATATCTACCCCTAGACAGTCATTGCAAGGGTTAAATGAGACCACATACGTATACTGCTGTGACCAGGGACATGTGTGCTTTGGCATCAGTCAACCATCACATCAGAGATGAGAGCTCAGCTGTGCATTACTGCTCTGGAAATATATTGATCCATAATATGGAAGCATCTTTCCATAGCGAGCAAAAAGTCCACTGCAGAGACATGAAAAAATGGCATGAACTCAAGACAATCTTCCATTAAGTCTTCAAGTTAGTGATACCAATTTTACAGGAAATTCAGACTAGAAAAAGCCAAATAGAGGCTGAGATAATCAGAAATGACCATGGAAGAGGTGACATTTGAGGTAGGCTGGATAAGAAAAATACTTTTTTCCTATCTGTCTAGGTTAACATAATTCTTTTTGGTAAAATGCACCCAGTGTGACCATCCTGTAACCCCAAGTCTAAAGTCATAAAAAGGAGTCAAATTTCCTTTGAATATCTATCCTCCTGCTTTCCATCCTACTCTTATTTTTCATTTTAAGGAGTTTAGGGTTAATATCTTCAGGGAGTTTGTTAAAGAAAAAAGATGTCAAAAAATGGGAACATTCACAGGTTATATAAGTCTGCAGGACTTATATTATGGTGGGTCTTCTATTTCAGAAGGCAGATGTGCTTGACAGTCAGATGGTTGGACATTACTCTCAGCATCTCAGATTTTACCCTGAGATACATCTAGTTTGGTGGGAAGTCAACCCAGGCAGGCTACTCACAGGCACCTTCTGGTCCTATGTGGAACCCACAATCCCACAAATACCCCTAAGAGAGGAAGCCACTTCCCAAGTGGCCCCAGTGACTCCTGAAGTATGTTCCTCATTGACTTGCTGTTTTGTCACCCAAGAACTATCTACCAGTTGGTAAACACTGCAGCACTGGGCATGCATTGCTCCTATGCCAGGGGACACAGTGGTAAATAAGAGAAAGTAAATCCTTGCCTTTACAGAGCCACATTCTGGGGAGAAGATGTGCACGCATATGAACAATGCAGAAGACGACTTCAGATGGTTCAATGTGTCACAAAAAACAAGGAAGGGCAACGGGTGATGGTGCATGAGTGGTCACTAAAGGTCTCTCAGAGGAGATGCCTTATAAGCAGAAATCTGAGTGATGAGACTTGTCTCCTTACTGACTTGCAGCAACACCCCTCACTTCTGGAGGAATGACAGACTTTACAGAGTAACACTCTCTAGCCTGTTCTGTTTTTCAACAAGCATTGACTGAAGACTTCTCATAAACTATTTGTAGGGCGGGAGTGGTACTGTGATGGTCAAAGCACAGAATGTGCACAAGCATGGCTATTACACTGTGTAAGATTTCCCTTTTTAAATTTCATCTTCCAAGTAGACTGGGGCCAACCTGACAGACTGCTACGGCTGCACAGAAAAGCAGCTGAAGAGCTCTCTGAAGAAACCTGCAGATTCTCAGAGAGACTGACATTTGCACTGGATTGTAAAAGAAGAGCTGGAATTCTCCAGACCAGGAAGAGTAGAGCATTCTGGCGAAGGAAACAGCTTACTCCATATGACTCGAATCAAGGGAGTATTTCTGGGAGAGTGGAGAGGTTGCCACACACAATGGGGACTGGAAGGCCACCTGAGTTCCAACCACAAGGGGTCTTCGATGCTTCCCTAAGTCATGCAGACTTGAATCAGTCGGCCACGAGGAACCATGGGAGGATGCTAAGCTGGGGTGTGACATGGCCAGGTGACTGCATTAGGAAGATCACTATGGGTGCCAGTCAGGGACAGGAAGAATCCAACCAATCCAGGGAGCAGAAGTGAGATCTGACCATCTCTTTGCCAGACAACATTGAACATCCCCAGCCTGGAAGACTTTACTTGATTGAGTTGCTAGATGAATTATATAAAAGACAACAGGCAGATGTTCAAGCAAGATGGCTCAATCATGACTATCAGGATTTGTTTCCAGGAAAGCCTTCATGTACTCATTCGTGTCATAATTCACCTCTCATTCAACAAATTGAACTGAACATCTCCTGGGATCCAGGTGCAGGATTTCACACTGAGGATACGGAGCTTCAGAGTTGGCCCTGCCTGCTCTCAAGGAGTCTTTGGTCTTGAGAAGGAGGAAAATTCCTAAGCAAATAATTATCTCGTTGTGAAGATAATTATCTTGAAGGAAGTTCAGAGGAAGAGTAGCCAATCCAATCCAGGGAGAAAAAAAAAATCTTCCCAGAGGAGGTGTTGTCTGAGTAGGCATCCAAATTGACATGGTGAGTAACAGGAAGGATGCTCCAAGCAGAGACCTCAGCACAATCTGCGGGACAGTTCTGGGAATCTGTGTGACTAAAGTGTGGGTTTCAGTGCAAGGAGAGGTGGAAGAAAAGCCCAGCAAAGCAGATAAGGGACATGTTCTAAATTTCTGTAAAAGAAGCAGAAGGAGAAAGCAGAGAATTCAAGTTTATGATAAAAAGTTCATCGTGCATTTTCCTAAATGCTGAATCTCCTGCTGCCTATCCTTGGGCTAGGGTAACCACCTTGTGACAAAGGAGAAAATGGGAGCCTTCTTTCTTCTTCTTCTTCTTTCGGTTTTAAATCCCACGCTGATGAATCAATATGTCTGCTTTCCAGTGCAGGCTCTCAATTATCCAGGCGTTTGTTTTGCCACTCAGAAATGTGTGGCTGGGGAATCTTACTCTTCTCTCGATTTGACTCCATCCTCTTCAAGGCTGGCTGCTGCTCAACCAAGCAGGGCTATTTTTTCAGGGAAAATTAAATTGATAGACTCTTTCATGTCCTGCAATTTCACCTGCCATAAATTCCAAGCAGCAAAAAGCAATTCCATCATTACCAGCTTTATTGTAGGCAGTGCCAGGGTTTGGAGAGGACACCAAAAGCTGGGGCAGCACCGAGGCAAAGAAGAGCCTCCAAGAATTTGCACATGGTGGCAGATACGATGAGGATTGATTATCTGCCCCCTCCAGATATTGAGTAATGTGTTACACTGTCAATTTATCTCTTTCTCTGAAACCACTTATGGATGCAGAGCTAAGATAGGAAGCCGGGGGCATCTGGGTCATTTGAAGTCATCTTGCCCACCTCCCCCTCCATCTCACGAGCAGCATTCATTTTGCAGATCAAGGATAGAGAATGGAATTACTGACCTGCACCCAGTATTCTTGTATTCCTCCGTCTGTGGACTGCCTGTGCAATGTGAGGTAATCTGAGCAAACAGGAGAGAAAAATCCCCAAGAATCAACCTGCTCATTGTGCCTTATTATCCTCTGTGCCCCGAGTCCAACATAGAGCCTGGCATACAGGAGTTGATTGTTTTTTTTTTCAGTTGAAGGTTTTTCTGAAGGATGACAAGCTTCATAGATAGGTAGGTGTGTATAGAGTGTTGAGAGATAAACTGGGTCAATGGATTTTAATTATTTTTAGCTATAAAATCTTTTCTTCAAAAAAAAAAAAAAACTAGAAATTTCTGGTTAAGCAAGGAGAGGGAGTCCTGAATCATACAAACCTAGTTCCCTTATCCCTTTTATCCACCTTTCTTCTCCCACTATTCCAACAAGGCACAAAGAGTAGGTGATCAGCGGTAGTGAGTAGACTCCAACCAGGAAATGGGATGCCTGTCTCCCTCTTCCTGGAAGTGCCAGCCTCGTCCAAAGAAATGAGGCCTTTGGAACACAGCCTCTCCCTTACTTGGCATGACTCTGGTGTAGCAACAACTCCCTCCACCCACACTGAGAGGACAGTGGTGGAACTCACTATTCCAACAATTTCCCTTAAGTCCTTCCCCTCATCCCGCACCCCACACCCAGGTGTCAGATTTCCATTAATTCATATGAAATGGAGGTGACATAGGTAGTAGCAGAGCTATTAAAAACTGCATGAAGCATTTGCCTTCCAAATGTTTTCGGCTCGTTGCAGAACTTGGGGTACAGATCTTTGCCCTTTTTTGCAGGTCCTAATTGTCTATTTCTAGACAACAGGAAAAGTCTCATTTAACATCCTGTTAGACAATGAACACAGTGACTGCAGGGATTTTCAAAAGATAGATGATACACAGCGCCTGATCTAAGACTGCTAAGTTATTTGAGAGTCAAGACAAACATACATGTGCATATGCACACACACACGTAAACACATGCACACACACGTGTGTGTCTTGCTAGACAAGTCACTAGGTTGTGCATTCTTAAGGAATCCTAGGAATAGACTGTCCATGGTCCATGCTGTGGTTGAGATGAAAAATAAATCCCCGTGGATTGGGTGATCAAGAAAGGATGGGACTGAAACTACTCAGAAGGATCACTGCCCAGGTTGGGGTGGGTGGTGTAAGAAAATGTGAACAGAGTGTGCTGGGCAGCAGACCTGCCATCTGGCTGGCCTGCAAGGATCACCCAGGGAAGTCATGACCGCCAAGATGGGGCCGTCTCGGTGCCTGACAGTGGAGTCTGGACTCCATTCTCTAGGCAGCTGCAGAGCCATATGGGTCCTTGAGTCGAGACAGGACAAGAAGAAGGTATGTGAAAGGGGAGAAGGAGAAAGGCAGCAAGTCCCAGTCTTTCCTTTAGTTCTGTCCATCACAGAGTTAGAGAAGCAGTTTCGTCATTTCAGCAATCACACAAAGACCATCCCTGATGAAAAGCCTGGACTGAATAGTCTTGTGAGTCTAGGCCAGAAAACAGGAGATGTCACAGAGCATGAGAAGCTGTGCCCACAGCTAGATATTTGCAGGGGACTGCAGGGATGGGGATGCTGTTGAGATGTCCAGAAACATGGTCCAGACAGCTGCCCTTTTGGGTCACTAAGGCCCACAGTTCATCAGATGCTTGAGGTCCTTCCACTCACCTATGACTCTGACTTCCTCCTCCCTGGAGGCTCAGATGGCCAATCCCACTGCCCAGTTCTTGGATTCTGGAATCTCATGCACTTCAGCACAGCTGCCTGCCTCTTAAAGGTCAAAACCAAGACATAAGACAGTGAGACAGGAGATGGTGGTGGCACTGGTCTTAGCCTGGAGCTGTCTAGCCACTCAGTAGAGGAGGCAATTTCTAGACTCTCTGATCCGTGAAGCTGGCCTGGGCAATGGGCATAGTGGTAGCTACCAGCTGAGTATGACGCATGGACTTGTTTTCCTATTAGAGAGTCTTCATTTCCAAGGGCAGGTTTGCTCTGAACTAACAGATAAAGAATGCCCCCTCATTTTTTGATACAAGGAATTTCTTAATTCCTCAATTTCTTGAGTTGGGCTTCTGTTGTCAACCTGAGAGAAGGACAGAGAGGTCACACCACTGAAGTATAATCCTTTAGGCTGACATATGAAATAGACATAGTTGAAGACTGGGACTTCAACCTGGATCAAGATCAAGTTCAGCTTCTCTGGTTCACTACTGTGTCAACGGGAGGTCCTAAATCCCAAATGGCCATGGCCATATGTGCAACAGAATTGTTTTCTCGTGCAGCTCCTTGATACCACACATTCCCTGATAACTAAAAAAGACCCAAGTACCTTATATAAAGTACATCCCTTATGGCATAAACCCTAAGGACAAAAAGAAATGCTGAAAAACAAAAATCCAAATTTTAATCTGTTTACACTAATCATATTGTTAGTGATGATGTTGAAATTATTATTTTAAGATTTTTACGTGTATCGTAGGATAAAGCAAATAAGTAATTATATGATATTCTAATTCTAATATCTCAGGTGTTCTTGAGACCTGGGGTTCTCAGAGTGGAAGAGAGAGATGCAGTTTGTGAGAAAGGCTATCTTAAGAAAAACTGTGTTAGTTTAAAGAAGTATCAGTATGAACTTAAGCTGTATTTGATTTTAAAACAAATGAAACAACATATTTCCTAATTCTGTTCTCTAAAAAGACTTAGAAAGGCCTAGAAATATTGAGCTATTCCAAAAAGCAGAGCCTGAAAAAAGGATCTGGATTCAGGTAGTTTGGGGGCAGGGCGGCAGGGGATGGGGGTGATCCCAGGGTGCGAGAATGAGGCATCAGAGAAAATAAGACAGGGAAAGCGCCAAAGTCAATCAAAGGTGTGTTTTCAAGGTCACAGTGTTGGGCACAGGGGGTTCGATTTGATCCCAGAATTGTCCATCAGCAGATGGGAGGCCTGGAGAGTATCTCTCACTCCCAGTCCCCTTTGGATAAGTTGAAAACTCCAATGTTGATATTTCCCCACATTTCAGAAATGTGAAAACACACGGCGTACCTTTAAGGAGCAACACTTTTACCATCAGTGGGCTGAGTTCCCACAGAAACTTCCGCAGCTGCAGCTGAACTCAGAGCGGGGCAAGCAGAGGTGACACGGGCCGCCACATGCTGCTACTACAGATGCATATGGTGGTATTTACAGATGAAATGCTACGGGTCTGGTTGGGATTGTTTTCTAGACAAAGGAACAAATGTCTATAGGTGAAGTGAGCGTATGGCCAGAAACACATAATTATTCAGGCTGAGTAAAGAGTAGCTGGGGGCTGGTTAAACTATTGTGTCTAATTCTGTAAATGTTTAACATTTGCTATAACAGAAAGTTAGAGACAGAAAGAACAAAAAAAGAAAGAAGAAAGGAAATAGGGTGGGAGGAAAGAATGTGGGTGTGAAAGTTTTTAAAAGAACAAATGCCCTGGAGTCAGAAATCCTGGCTCCACTTAATTGGACAAGTCAAATCACCTTTTAGAGTCCTGGCTTTCTCATCTAAAAAGTGGAGCTGGTAAAAAGAATCTACTTCTTAGAGTTAATATAGATGAAATGAAAGTGCACTTACTGTAGCAGACAATGTCACTCACACAGTAAGTGCTCAATAAATGTTAGCTATTACCTTATTATTGTGAAAACGCCACGTCCAGAGAGGGCAGGAAGGGGTAAGCAAGCCAATTGGGGTTGGCCAGGGAGGAAGCGCGTCAGGGGCAAAGTGATTTCACAGTCCCCTGTGATTCTGCTCAGCTAACCTATTCTGAAATACTCAGAAGAAGGAAAAAGACAAGAAAGCCTTGTGTTGTGTGTGCCTCCAGGAAATAGTCATTGAAATAGGAGGCCCCACCTGCCCAGTCCACTGGAGTGACCCCTATTTGAGAAAAGTGTGGAACGACACCTGTTTCTCCCTTCGGAGAAGGAGACACGACCAGAGAAACCTCACTTAGCGGCTGAAGGAGGAGGAGGGCATGGCAGCGTCTCTAGCATGAAGCGCTCCAGAAGCAGTGGTCGGGTCATGATGAGATAATGACTCTTTTGTTGGCTGCTGCTGCTGCTAGGTACCATTTCCTCCTCTCATCACATTGACGCCACCATGAATCATTCCCTTCCGATTCTTAAAAGAGATCATCCCCTCCTCACCGAATGCCTTCCATTCTCAAAGGACCAGCATGAGAACTGGACAAAGTGAATGGCAAACCCAGTGAGGCATCGAGTGCTGTACAAAAGGACCCTCTTAGAGCGAATCCTTCACCAGCTGATGCTGTTCAGGAAATGAAAGACGAAACCTTCTCATGCTTTGAGAGCTGCCCGGAATCCTCTTTTTATTTCCACCCTTGTTGAAAACTTTCTAATGTGTATCAGCCCAACTTGCGGGTGTGAAAACAAAGTTTAATTTCTGAAGACTTTGATCCCATTGTGCCTTGGGGTCATCTTTCTGACCATCTATAGTTTTGTGCAAGAAGATCAATAACTCAGAAGTCACCTGACCTCAAAACACTGCAAAGGAATTGTTTTGACTAGTCAATAATAATTTTCTTCTTGTCACTTGCCTCTTATATATGAAAAATTGAGTGCCAGGAAACAATTTGGCTATTTGAATGTTCTAATAAATTAAATTTTTATTCCATTTTCCTGGCTTATATGAATCTGGTGTTAACTTGATATAAAAATCCCGGTAAGTCAAGTCCAAGGTTTTCCAATCATTTTAGAGTTCCAAATGGGTATGTTATAAATGGTGCCTGAATTACATTTATTGACTAAGTCTTATCACCATTACTGAGCCATTTTGAATATTTTATCTATAATTGGAGAGAAGACTTCATGTAAAAATTCTTAAACTCTCTTGGGTCACAGTCCCTATTAAGAAGCTGATAAAAATCATAGACTTTCATCCCTAGAAAATGTGTATATGTATTTAAGGCTTATCTGTAGACTCCTCAGGGTTCCAGGAACCCCAAGCTAGTAACTACTGGTTGAGATTTTTCTTTCATTGCTCAATGATTAAACCCTTCGTGAAAGCAGTGGTCCCAAGTGCTTAAATAGTACAAAGATAAAACAGTTATTCTGAGGTCTGTAAGCCTCACATAGAAACCACTATTATTGAATTTAAGCTAATTGAAATTTTTAGGCCATTGAATTTTGCCAAGAGGTCACATATTAATCAAGTAAAGATAAACTTTTCCTTCCTAAAATGGGGCCACATTGGAAAATGTCTCTGTCTGTCTCCCTAAAGAACATGACATGACACACTGGCATCTGTCACCTCTGCCCACACTCAGCTGCTCTTCCAGCCCAGTGGAAGCTCCCTGGTGTCTTCTGGATGGAATACATTTCACATCATAGTCAAATCAAAACTTTAGGACAGAGAAGAAAACTGGCTCCCAGATGAAGAAGCACATGCACACAAAAGAATTAGAGCTTCTGGGGGGAGAAGGATGCCACAGGAAGCATGGAGTCCATTCTTTGGCTTCATGAAGGTATTCGTATCTAGCCGGATCTTTGCAGTCAGGGGACTTTATTTCTGACTTTAAAAATAGATAAAAAGCACATTTCACTCACTCTTTCAGATGGTCCCTGAACATTCGGAATTCATGAAACAGATGGGGGCTAAAGGCCAATTCTCCTTAGCTAAAATACTACACGTATCTATTTCCTCCTTTATTAGCCTATAAGCCTATCAAGGTGAAAAATAGTGAAACCTTATCATTCTCCTTCTCCCAAATTTAAAAATAGTTGATTGATCTTGAGAAAACTGTGTAATTCTTCTAAGTTTCAATTTCTTCAGTATTAAAATGGGGACATGAACACCTGCCTGAGATGGAGTTGGTGTGCAGTCTACTGGATCACATTTGTAAGGTGCCTATCACTTTGCTAACATGAAGTAGTAAAACATCAGTTGAAGGTAGACAGTGGTCAGTTCAAGACGTATATTGTAAACCTAAAGCAACCACTAATGTGACAACAACAAAATATTATAGCTACTCAGTCAATAAAGGAGATCTTTTTCAAATAGCAGTATTTGATTTATCAGAAAGGAGGAAGAAACAGAGAAAAAGATAATGAAGAACAGAGAACAGACGGATAAATAGAAAACAAATGGCAAGATGATAGATTGAAATCTAGCTATAATAATCGTCAAATTAAATGAAAATGCTCTAGATATCACACTTCAAAGGCAGAGATTGTTGGATTTAATTTTTTAAAAAAACCAAGACCCAACTATACTCTGCCTTCAGGAAATGCACTTCAAACAGACATGTACAAATAGTTTTTATGGCCCAGTACAAAGATGGGAGATGGTGTACTATACTAGCACTAATCAAAAGAAAGCTGATGTATCAGCATTAATATCATACAAAGTAGATTTGAGAGCAAAGAATGTTACCAGGGATAAATAAGATTATCTCACAATTATTAAAAGATCCGTTAATCAAAAGGAAATAATTATTCGAAACACTGATGTAGCTAATAACAGAGCCTCAAAACATATGAAGCAAAAACTGATTGACTATAAGATTAAATAGCCAAATCTACAATTTTAGTCAATATAGTTCAATTACAGGGATGTTGCTCAGTGTCCCTTTCTCAGTAATGGATAGACTAAATCAGTCAAGATAGAGATTTAACAACACCATTGATTAACTTGACTTAATTGATACAGTATTTTCCACACAACAGCAGAATACACATTCTTCTTAAGCGTACATGAAACATTTACCAATACAGACCACATTTTGGATCACAAGAATAGCCTCAATCAATATAAAAGATTTAAGTTTTATTAAGTATATCCTTTGAACACAATTGAATTAGAGATCAATAAATACATGATCTCTGAAAAATCTTCACCTATTCAGAAACTAAATAACACACTTCTAAAAAAACCCCATAGAACAAAGAGGAAAACAAAAAGGAAATTAAAAATTATTTTAAACTGAAGAACACAACACATAAAAATTTGTGGGATACTGCTAAAGCAGTACTTGGGGGAAATATATAGGGAAAAACTTTGAAAAAGAAGAACAAAATGGGAGAAGTAACATTATCTGATTTCAAGACTTAATATAAAAATAAAGACAGGGTGGTATTGGTGTAAATATGGACAAATACTGTTGACCTTCATTTTTCAGTTTTTGTATTTGCAAATTCACCTACTTGCTAAAATTTATCAAGGGCCATCAGAAAACTTTTGAAATAAATGATACGTTTATTATCTTGCCTGGAATAATAATTTCACAGATGCCTACAGGTTTGAAAACTTTCAAATTCTACACCTTATATGTATGCAGTTTACTGAATGCCATTAAAATTGTAAAAAAAAAAAAAAGAAAGTTGGAGACCCACTCAATATTTACACTTGTTTTCTACCATGCTAGACTGACATATTCACACATCCCCCAAGAGCTTACTAAATTTGTAGAGAAACTGAAAACAACAATACATGCTGACGATTCCACTGAACAGAATATAAATTTTCCATGCTGTTTCAGAGGGCACGTTGGACTCCATCAGTACCTCCAGTCATAAATATGTATGTGGATTATCATTTTCTTATGGAGCCAGCACTTTAAGATAAACCAGTGGTGGCTTTGCTTTGAATTTCCCTGTCAATACTCACATGTGTGCAGGAGAATCAAAATCATTCCACATACAAATAATTAAAAGTATGACAGCTATCAAAATCTTCCTTCCTCTGAGCTATGTTGCTCATTGTCAGAGAAAAATTTTACAAATAAGTAAGAAGGAAAGGAGAGCATGAACCTTCTAGTACTTGATTAGACAGACACTTATCTGAAATCACATGTAGCTTAATATAGAGAGAGCTAGACATACACAGAGGCAATTATAGACATGTGTATATACACTGATTAGTACACATATGTAAGTTTCCTAGCTCTGTCTTTGAGAAAACCTAGGAACAGTGACACCCTAATGCCAACAAGCACACCTGTGCCGAGATCTTGGTTTCTAGTATCATTCATCAATAAGAGGCACCAGGGCTCCTTGGAGAAATAACTGATTCTAGGTTTAAGATAGATAAAATACAACATGAGCCTGGAGTATCTTAGAGTGCCAGAAAACTAGAAAGTGTCTTTAAAAAAAAAAAGAAAAAGGATGGGAGCTTGTCAAAGGGACATAAGAGCTAAGGCTAGAACAATTTAAGCAACAAAATATAATCCAATACATACATAGTGTTGGATCATAACTCAGATTATAAAATAAATATACATGAGTCTATGCTAATATAAATAAGTCACTGAATAAATAAATAAATAGGAGGGCATAGCTTATTTATAGAATTCCAAATAAAATATGTAGATACTCCCCTCTTCAGAAAGTAAAGTTTAATTTTCTTCCCAACCTCGAATATGGGCTGGACTTAGTGACTCCCTTCTAAAGTAAAGAATATAGAAAGAGAAAAATAATAACTTTCCAGTGGAGAGTTCTGGAAAATGTTACCTTAACTAAGAGATCAAAGTTGCCATCACCCGTGCTAAGTTGTGTTGCCGGCACGTACCTCCTGGTGTGATGTGGTGAGACGGGTGCTTCACCTCGGGGGTAGGCTTCCCCCGAAACCCGTAATCCTAGTCTATACATGATGAAAACATCAGAGAAACCCAAATGAAGGGACAACCTATGAAACACCTGACCATGACTCTTCAAAACTGTCAAGGTCGTAAAAGACAAGACTGAGAAACTGACAAGGACCAGAGGAGACTAGGGGGACACCTGACATAAACACAATGTGGGATCCTGGGTGGGATCTGGAAACAGAAAATGGGCACTAGTAGAAAAAAAAGTGAAATCCAAATAAAGTCTGGAGCTTAGTTAATAGGAATATATCAAAAATTATCCCTCAGTTTTGACAAATGTACCATAGTTAGGAAAAAGATTACATTAGGAAAATCTGGGTAATGGATATATAGGAATTCTCTGCTTTCTTTGCAACTTTTCTATGAATCTAAAATTATTGCAAAATGAAAGTTTATTTTAAAAATTTCCATCCTCTCATTAGTATGGTTAAAAGCCTTCAAAGAGTGGCAGAAGGTTATCATCATGAAACTGCTCAACTGGACAAATGAATGCTGAGAACCGAGTCTGGCCCATGGCATTGAGAATATCATTCTGAGGAGGAAATGGTAATTTCAGTTATTCTCTTCCCTCTCACCCCAGGAACACCAAAAACTGCATCTGCCCTTGTAGTGGTCCTGGCCCTTTAGAGAAGAGAAAAGACCACAGGCTGGAACAGCTATGGACTGCATGGACTGCATGTGTCTATCATGATACTGGGCATGGCAGGTCATAAGGCAACGTTCTGTTAGCCTAGGTGGTGCCAGGTGGGCAGGTGAGCTGGCTGCTCAGTGAATCTTTTCTGTTTAAGCAATCCAAGCAGCCCAGCCAGCTTGATATTTTAAATGCACTGAGGAAAAACAAGTCTTAGACATACTAAAATGTATGTCATCTTTCCCAAGAGGCAGAATCACATGCTTATCCAATTTGCCAGCTGACAATTTAGCCATCACGCTGTCTGCGTCTCAAAACCAATTCAAACAGACACATTGCTCTTCCTGAGTGATGTTAGATGGACATGTCAGCAGCCAGACTGTTTTGCTACTCTCGCTGGGTAAGTGCCTCTGTGTTTTATTTCCTAACATTTTAAAAGAAGAGCCTACCTTCAAAGGATGTGAGATACACAAACAACTTCAAATTATGCTCTCTGGAAATGTCACCAATCTCGCACCAGCTCCAAGAATTAACTCATGACAACTTTTAAAGAATGCCCAGCACTCAGCCCTGTAATTCATCACTGTACGTCACTGATCTTTTCCCCAACTCCCTTAGACGTCTTTTCTTCATCACAGTGACCCACTCTCTGTGTAAAAGACCTTAAAGATTCATGAAACATCATTTGCTCAAATGAGCTCTGTTTAAGTTCTGTAGAATGAAACCAGCCTGCCTAAGAGTGAATTCCAATTTCTAAAGCCTAGAGCTGAGTAGGTATCAGGAATGAATTTCCTAGAAGTGCAAGTTTTATAAAAGAATGTTTGCTATCTGCATCCCTGCTGATGCCACCTGCCTGCCTGGACATATTGGGGTGGCTTTCCCCAGATAACCCTCCCTTGTCTTCCCCTTTTCCTCTGATACCATCCCCAACACTTTGTCATGAATCCATTCTTGGTGACTAGATGGCCCCATACCCTGTGCTCACCCACCAGACCAGCCTCTGCATCAAAGGCTGCCAAACAAAACAGAAGAGAAGGAAAATAGAAGCAGAAGAGAGATCCTCATCCTTTCCATGGGTTTACTGATCTCCTACCACCAGAAGTGCATCTAGGAAGATGCTCAGTTCCGGTATTTGTTGGGGATTTGCTTTTGTTTTAGACAAGAGACATGCTTTTTTATTTACCATGTCACTATGTGGCTTCAGATTTATTTAGTGTGACACAGGCTTTACCTCAGCTGGCGCTGACCCGATTTAAAAGAAACTCATGTTCTTGGCAGACAAAACTGTTCTCTCTCAAGACTAGGGGATGAGGAGTGGCAACAAGGCCAGGCAGTACCACAGGAAGGAGCAGAAGGAGAACAGACTTGCTCTAGACTCCCCAGCAAAGCAGGGCAGGTACAAACTATCAGGTATAAAACAAGCTACAAGGATGTATTGTACAACGTGGGGAATATTGTCAATATTTTATAATAACTATAAATGGAATATAACCTTTAAAAATTTGTGAATCACTATACTATATACCTGTAACATGTAATATTGTATATCAACTATACTTCAATTTAAAAATATGATATTGTAAAATAAATATATATATATAAATTTAAAAATAAAAAATTAAAGTAAAAACACTAAAAGTGAAAAAATAATAACAAAAAAATAAAATAGTGGTATTAATGTCATCAACTGGTGGCTGTCTAAGATTTCTATCTGCTTCAAAATCATCCTGGAGAGAGGCAAGATCAAGAGTAGAACTCAAAAGCTTTCTTCCCATCTACTCTCTCTGCTGCCTCTGACTGATGTCTGCCTCTGGTACAGCCATTTCCCTACACACACACACACACACAATTTTTGTTAGTTCCTCTTAGTTATGCTTTCCTTTTGCTTCTATAATTTTGCCAAAGCTGTGTTCTTTCAGGGTTTGTCTTATTATGTAAATTCCACTTTTATTTCAGGGAAGTTCTTTTTGAATTGCATCTTTGGGTATTTTTTCTAGCAGTTATTTTCTTTTTATTCCTTAGAGGGAATGACAATTGTACGTATGTTGGACTTAATTTGCCTGTCCACTATATATCATTTTCTCTCTAACTTACTTTAATCCTCTCTATTTCAACTTAATGTTGTTTACTTTTCTTATTTCTACTGTCTATACTCTTTATCAAGTTTTCAGCAGAGTTTATTCTCCCTTGAGTTTTTTCTAATTTCTTCATTTCTATGATGATTTATGTCTCTTCTCCCCACATACATATACACATGCATACTTTTTCTGAGTTTTGACAACACATGTTTTTCTCTGTCTTTTTTAAAAATCATGGTTAAAGTTTTGGTCACAATTTTCATTGACTCTATGATAACATTCTTTTGGTTTCTGCCATAGTTTGTCCTAGTTCTTTCTTTCTTTTTCTTTTTTTCTCTTTGTGCTATCTTTGTATGGTTTATGCTTATTTATCTTTTAGGTTTTGTCCCCAAAGAAGAGAAGATTTTCCTAGACCAGCTATTGGCTGGAGGTTTGTGTTAGGGCAGATCATATAATATTGTGGTTCAGTTCATGGGCTTTTGCATCAGACAGATTTGGTCTAAAATCTGTCCTGTGACTTCCTAGTTCTGTGATCTTAAGCATGCTACTTAACCTCTCTATGCCTCAATGTTTCTCACTGGTAAAATGAAGATAAAAGAAGATAATGCACTTACTAGAGATCATTTTTATAATTATACAGATGTCAGTATTTACAACTTAATTTGTTTTATATATGTTCTCCCTACTCATTTCCACTCTTCTCCCTGTATCCAAATACCAAATTCTTAAAGAGGATCCACAAAAGTCGGTCTGGAGGAAATTCTATTGTATTTAGGACCAATGAAATGAGATCTTTATGCCAAACATGGTGACTTGCTCTGCTTTGTGGTACATATTATCTCCTGCTATGAAATAGGTTCTCAAACTGTGCTCCATGCAACATAGACTTTCATGAGATTTGAAAAGACTTCACCAAGAAGATATACTAATGGCAAATAAGCACATGAAAAGATTCTCAACATTATTGGCCACTAAAGAATTTCAAATCAAGACCACAACAAGACATCATTCTTCACTTATGATAAGGTTTAAAAAAAACAAAATTGACAATACGAAGTGCTAGAAAGGATGTGGAACAACTAAAACACTCATAAATTGCTCTACTAAATATTGTATAGCCACTCTGATAAATCATTTGGCCGCTTCTTATCAAATAAAGCACACACTTACCATGCAAACTAGGAATCCCTATTCTTAGTTTGTTCCCCTAGAAAAATGAAAATTTATGTTCACACAAAAACCTATGCATGAGTGTTTACAGCAGTTGTATTTATAATTGCCAAACCTAAACGACACAAATGCCCTTTGATGGGTGAATGAATGGATAAATGAAGTCTGGTATATCCATAAAATAAATGCTCATCACTCAGGAAAAAGAAAAACAATATAAACACAGCAATATGGATGAATGTTCAAGGGACTTTGCTGAGTGAAAGAAGCCAGTCTTAAAAGGTGATGTATTGTATGATTTATTTATTTGATATTTTGGAGAAAGCGAAACTATAAGGACAGAGAATAGAGAGTGGTTACTAGGTGTTGGGGTTGGGGGAAGGATGTGTTTACAAAGGGGCAGCAGGAGGGAATTTTTTAGGAGTGATGGAACTGTTCTCTTGATTGTAATGGTGGTTAAATAACTCCATCCATGGGTTAATGTTCATAGAATTCTACACCAAACTAAAGTTAACTTTACAATATATTAATTTAAAAAGGAAAAAAAAAGAAAAACCAGTCAGAGAAAATGGCAGCTAGATGTTATCTTTTGAGATATTTTTATGCCTTCACACACATAATCTTAAATACATGCACATATTTTTTTCTTGTTTTATTTTTAACTGAAAAGCAAGATGATATTTTGAGATTTTTATAGGATCCCCTTCTCTCAGAACTGGAAGTTCTTATGTATATGGAATCAGGATGTTTTCCTTGAAAGATCTTTTTTGGTACATACATTGTATTCTACTTGGAGTTTGGTGAGTACATTAAAGTCAGACAGAGTTGAGTGCCGCACTGGGCAGGAACAGTATGAGAGCTTCCACAGCAACGTATCATGAGGTTCTCTGACAGATGTATGCAAAGGACACTGTTGGTGAAATACTCAGCATTCTTCCCTCACTTCTTGTTTCTCAGAATCCCATTTTTTTTTCAGGCTATTCAAAACTCTTTGAAATTTCATTAGAGGTTCTCTAAGCAAAAAACTTCACACATTTAAGGTGACTTCTAAAATTTGTCCTTATATGTTTAAATAGCAACAAAGAATGATTTTTCCAGCAGGCTGCAAATATTGATATTTTCAAATAAAACCATTAGATTGCTTTTTCAAATCCATTTGATGGGATATAATACCATAGTGGTTTGGGGCCTCAGCATCATCTATTTAAAAAATACTTGAATAATCTTTTTTTTTTAAATAGACATAAATATTTTATCATCGATTTATTTCCTAAAAGTCATATTTCCATTTCAGTTCCACCAAAGAACTTTATCCTAGTATATTGGCTTAGAGTTTTTTAAAATGCTTGTATCATCAAACTTTTCCTACAGTGTGGACTTATAAATGAGTCCAAGTCTCCCAGATTTTGCTTTCAGGCTGCATCATCATAAGTTTGCAGTAGACACAAAATAAAACATTTGCTGATCATCCTTTCATCACTCCCGATGGTATTTACCAAAACACAAACATTTCTCCATTTCCAGAGTCAGGGGCAGGACTTGTCAACCAAACCAAGTATATTTAAGCATCTCATCAGTGATGAGAAAGTAAACCCTGAGTGATGAGCTGGAAATAGGTTACCCAGAGGTTATCTCTTACAACACGGAAACTCACAGGGTTTTGTGGTAAAAAGAATGTAAATCCAAACATTTAAGAAAGAAATCATAACAATCAAATACAAACTTAAAAACAAAAACAGACAGAGAGAATCTCTTCCTAACTTGTTTCCTGAGGCCAGAGAAACTGATAACAAACTGTCAAAGATATTACAAGAAAGGAAAATTATATCTCTCATAAACACAAACATAGATATTCTAAACACTATATGAACAAATTGAATCCAGCAATTTGATATGCAGGAGAGGAAAACTTTCTGACGAAAAGCAGATTAACAAGCAAAAAGCATACACATCACATTTTATTTGGTATTAAATGTGGCAACAAGATAGGGGTGGGGGTGAGGAGGAGCTTCATAGGAAGAACCAAAAAGCCCCAAAGAAGCCACTAGACTTGGAGGTTTTTATACCATTCTGATAGAGGACAATACATTTATAGAAGAAGTCACAAGACACAGGAAAGGGACATCTCAACTTTTTAGGGGTGAAAATTGTGGGAATAAATATATGAGGGACACTAATGGTAGATAAGGGTTATTTAGTACAATGGTTCATGTAGACTCATCTTGATGCCATCTCATCTCAGGTGATAAGCTTGTTCTTCCCCTCCTGGTACAGGAAAGGGTAAGGAGGATCTTCACAAGGGGAATTGATACTCTGCTTTTCAGGCAGATAAGGAGAGGGCAGAGAGAGCCTCCTGCGTCTGCTTTTTCTCAATTACCTTCAGCTCAAAATGAGCCTCATGCTGAGTGACATGTTTTGGGGTGGCATATTTGAAACCCTACAAATACATCATGAAGTGAGTTCATCCTTGAAACGCAAGGTTACTTTAATATTTGAAAATCAATCAATGTAAATCACCACATTAGCATAACAAAGGAAACAAACAGAAGAAGAATGGGCAGTTGATAAAATTCAACACCTGTTTGAGATTAAGGAAAAAAGCTTATAGCAAATTAGAAACAGAAAAAAAAAATTTTATCTTTTAAAAGATATCTACAAAATGTCTATACCCAACATTATGCTTTTTTTAAAAACTTTTTTTATTGAGTTATAGTCATTTTACAATGTTGTGTCACATTCCAGTGTAGAGCACAATTTTTCAGTTATGCATGAACATACATATATTCATTGTCACATTTTTTTTTGTCTGTGAGCTACCACAAGATCTTGTATATATTTCCCTGTGCTATACAGTATAATCTTGTTTATCTATTCTACATATGCCTGTCAGTATCTACAAATTTTGAAATCCTAGTCTGTCCCTTCCCAACCCCCACCCCCTTGACGACCACAAGTTTGTATTCTATGTCTATGAGTCTATTTCTGTTTTGTATTTATGCTTTGTGTTTTTGTTTTTGTTTTTAGATTCCACATATGAGTGATCTCATATGGTATTTTTCTTTCTCTTTCTGGCTTACTTCACTTAGAATGACATTCTCCAGGAACATCTATGTTGCTGCAAATGGCTATCCAACATTATACTTAATGGTGAAATGTGACAGTATCTCTCCCTGAGGTTAGGAACAAGAAAAGGATGTGTACTACTACCACATCTTTTGACAATGTACAAGAGGTTCCTAGCAACACTATGAAACAAGAAAAATAATGTCAAGTTACCAAGATTAGAAATTTAGAAGAAATACTGTCATTATTCACATATGATATAATAGTACATTTCAAAAATTCAAAAAATACACAAACTACTATTGTTAATAAAGGAATTTATCAAAGTCATTGGATTCAAGGTTAGTAACAAAATCAATTATATATATAGTAATATATATTTTATTTTCATATATGTAGAATAATTAGAAAATAAAATTTTAAAATATCCTTTACAATAGTATTTTAAAAATTAAATACACAGGAATAGATCTAATTATAGATGTGGAAGACCTCTAGAATGAAAAATAACAAATTGTATTGAGAGAAATTTTAAAACACCTACATAGTGGGAAAATATTTCATATTAATGGATTTAACTTTTCAATATGGATCGGAAGATGTCAATTCTTCCCATATTGATGTGTAGGTTCAATGCAATCCCAGTCAAAAGCTCATCAAGATGCACGTGTGTGTGTGCACATAAATTGAGGAGTTGATTCTAAAATGTTTACTTTGAAAGGCAAAGGATATAGGAAAAAATTTTGAAGAAGAAAGTAGGATGGCTTCCATTACCAAATATTGAGACTACTATAAACCTACAGTAATTAAGACAGTGCCATATTGGTACAAGAATAGAACAGAATAGAAAGTTCAGAACCAGATCCACGTATATATAGTCATATGGCTTCAGACCAAGGCACTGCTGCATATATACATACTATGATTTCATTTATAAAAGTTGAAAGAACAGGAAAGGTCAATCCTTGATGACAGAAGTCAGAACAGCGGTTATTTCTTGGGGAAGAGGTATGACTGTAAAGAAGCACAGAAGAACTATTTGCATACTGGAAATACTCTATGTTTCTTCTGCCTTATGGTTGCATGAATCTACATATATTTTAAAACCCATAAGCAATATGGTTGAGATTTGTGCACTTACTGTGTGTGTGTTGTACTACAATAAAAAAAAAAAATTTAAGAAAATGTCAGTCCAGCATGGTAGAAAGCAGGTGCAAATACTGAGTGAGTCTCCAGTGTTCTTTAACAGCTTTATTGGCATACAGTAAACTGCACATGTTTAAGGTGTAGAATTTGAAAGTTTTCATATATGTATACATCTGTGAAACTGTCACCACAGTCAAGATAATAAACTTGAAATTTCATTTCAAAAATTCAGCAAGTAGGTGGATTTGCAAATACAAAACCTGTGGAAAATGAAGGTCAACACTATCTGTCCATCTTTACATCAATACGACCCTGTCTTCGATTATTATACCTTTATATTAAGTTTTGAAATCAAGTAATGATAGTACTCCTATTTTGTTCTTCTTTTTCAAAGTTTTTCACAATAAATTTTCCTCTAAGTACTGCTTTAGCAGTATTCCACACATTTTTATGTGTTATATCTTATTTTCCTTCCATTTAAAATAATTTTAATTGTAAGCCAGAGTTTGACTCCATTTTTTGATGTTTGACAGCTTTTAAGCCACACCCTATACTTTTCCCCTCTGCCCCAATTCTGAGCAAGCTGATAAGAAAGCCTGGGTACTTTCTACTTTGTTGCTGCTCAAGCCTCTACTCTAGCGGGGGAATCCTTACCCCAGCCCCAGCCCTTAATCACTGTAAGAAACTCAAGCCAGTCTACTTCCCTGGTTCTCTCAAGTCACATTTGGACCTGCTTCAGAGCTTATCTGCTATTCCCAATATCTCATTATGTAAATAATAAATCTTTTCTTAACCTCTTGGTGTATGTGTGGCATTATCAGTCTCAACTTCCAAATCAAATTTTGACTTGGGAGTCTATTCTCCTTCTGCAAATGAATGACAGAGGGAACATGATTTTGCTCTTGTATTTTTCTGTTTAATTTTCTGCTATGTCCTCAACACCTACAACAATGTTTCGCACACAGTAGTTACTCAATAAGTATGTGCTGAATAAATGGAGAGCAATTTGGCAAGTGCAAGTTCAGAAAATAAAGAATTTGAATTGGTAGAAAGATAGGTGGGAGGATGTCAGTAGAAATCTCAATGTACATCTCTAAACCAAAAAATAATAATAATAAAGACTCCCCCCAAAAGGAACCCTCCTACACTGTGGCTGGTAATGTAAATTGGGGCAGCCACTACAGAGGACAGTATGGAGGTTCCTTAAAAAACTGAAAATAGACTTACTTTAATATCTAGCAATCCCACTCCTAGGCATACATCCAGAGAAAAATACAACTCAAAAAGACACATGCAACCCAATGTTCACAGCAGCACTGTTTACAGTAGCCAAGACATGGAAGCAACCTAAATGTCCATCAACAGATGAATGGATAAAGAAGATGTGGTATACTTATACAATGGAATACTACTCAGCTATAAAAAAGAATAATATAATGCCATTTGCAGTAACATGGGTGGACCTGAAGACTGTCATACCAAGTGAAGTAAGCCAGAAAGAGAAAGAAAAATACCATATGATATCACTTATATGTGGAACCTAAAAAAAAGAACAAATGAACTTATTTACAAAACAGAAACAGACTCAAATACATAGAAAACAAACTTATGGTTACCAAGGGAGAAATGGGGTGAGAGGGGATAAATTAGGAGTTGGAGATTTGCAGATACTACCTACTATATATAAAATAGGTAAATAATAAGTTTCTGTTGTATAACACATACAACTGTATAGCACAGGGAACTATAGTCAATATCTTGTAGTAACTATTATGAAAAAGAATATGAAAGTGAATGTGTATGTATATGTATGACTGAAGCATTATGCTGTACACCAGAAATTGACACAACATTGTAAACTGACTACATTTCAATTAAAAATAATGCAAAAAATAAATAAATAAAGATGCCCCAATCAAGCATGTGTCATAGGAGATGTTGATTGTAGTGGAACTACGTCCATGGTAAAATAAATCTACTTAGAGTTATGAAAAAGGAAGCCGTCTGGTAAATGAGTAAAAATTCCATGTGTTCTGGGGCAAAAAAGTCATGAATTTCACTTCTCATTATGTAAAGCAGCAGGCAAATAGGTCTCTATGGAAATACTCCACCCTCCAGTGAACACAGTGTGGCTCTTGTTCAGAAAAAAAAAAAATTAAAAACAAAAACAAAAAACCAAAAAAACCTTGCTGCTCTGGAGCCATTCTCACTGCCCTATCCATAGGATGTTTTATTCTCTGGAGAAGAGTCTTCTTTGATGGGCTCCAGGATTCAGCAACACAGCCTTCCCAGAGTTCCCCTGCATTTCCTCACCTATGAATGGAGACCCATATAAACCTTTCATCTTGGAAGAGTTTAGCTTTCCCCTAGATCTCAGGTGGCACCTCTGTAATGTCAAATATGTGCCTGTTCTGCTGGTGCTGGTTACTGGGAAACAGCCAGAGCCCTTAGGGCTGGCCGTGAGCAGGAAGGGAGGTCCAGGTCTTAGCTGGCTTCATGTATGGGTCTTTGTCTTTTTACATAAGAAGTGAAGTCTGTGCTTATGGAATGAAAAGGCTCAGACTCACTGGAAGGTATTCTTAGGGCGTCCACTAACTGAGGTCCATGGGGATGGCTCACAGGTGGCCTTATATGACCAGTAATTTGACTGGATACAGAAGTATGACTCTTTTTTCACAGGCAAGAAATCAGGAAAAGAATTTTCAGAACCGCAAGAAGGAAGAGGTCCCACATTTAGTCCCATCTCAAGCTTAAGAGAAAAAGCAGAAAGACCTATTTCAGAACAATGGAGAAGCATCCAGACAGAAAACCACCCAATATTCTGAAATGCCAGTCACTTTCCTTACAATTTAAAATTTTTACCATTTTATGCTTTAGGGTAGGGCAGAAATCTACAGATGCTAGCCTTGAATGTGACTAAGATGCAGGATTTGGGGGAGAGGGTTATACAAATAAGGCTACACCAAAAGTTTGCTTTCCAAAAATGAAACAAAAGCATTTCCAAGCTTCCTGTCAATCAAAAGCCACTGATGAAAGTTCAGAGTGCCGTGAGAGCCACTTTCGGAATGGGGCTTCTGGGATGCAAGGTCATTAGCAGTGCCAGAGCTCTTTGAAAGGGGTTGCAATTATTTGAACTAATATTTTCTTCATTAACTCCTAACTATCACTAATCAGAAAACAAGATTTGGATATTAGATGTGAGCACTTAATAAGCACTTAGAGATATTTCAGTCACTGTGTTAAATGTTTCACACACGTTACCTTAGCTAAACCCCCCAATCACCCTATAAGGTAAAAACAGAGGCACAGAGAGGTAAAGCGACCCAGCTAATCAGGTGTGAAGCTGGAATTTGAACACAGGATCCAGGCTCTTGATCGCTATTCATTCTGCCTCTGGTGGCAGAATGCATGTTGGAATTTAGTTGTAAAGATGGAAATTTCACTTCATAATTTACCTGAGCATAACCAACTACATTCTCTGTCTCGTGTCAGCATCTCATGTAACCTTCCTGGATCCACTACACACACATATATGGAAGGTCAGTATTGTGATTGACCTATGGAGGGAGGTGGTGTTGATCTGAAGCCTCTGACACCCAGCCGGAAATTCTGCCCTAATCAATTGTCAACGTCTGTAAAGGATGCAGGTTAGGAAGAAGGTAGCGTGCTGGCCAAGAGTGTGCCATGCCTGATCTAATCCCATCCTACTGTTTCACAAACAATAGAATTGAGGCCCAAGGAGACAAAATGAACTGCTTAAGGCCCCATGAGTTGGATGTAGCCGAGCCCAATCAGAGCTCAGGTTTTCTTGATTCTAAATTTGCAGCTCTTCCCACAAAGCCCTGCAGCCTTCTGCTTGTAAAGCAACATCCTAACCCCCCACTCCCTATTTGATACTATTGGGAATAACCACTGAGTTAATGCTCACAAAACATCTTTAAAATCCAGAAAGCCTGATTTTCTAGCAGGGGGTTGTAAAATCAGCAGCAGTAGCAAGCCATTCCTTACTTACGAATTTTCTCTTTTGGAAAGGTTCATTTTCAAGAGAATTATACAGTCAGAATATTTCTTCCAGTAAAACTTCCCAGGCCTTTATCACCATAAAGATCTTTGCTAATTATTCTTACAGAGCCACCACTGTATAGTCATGTGAACACTTAAGGGCCCACTTAGTAATGGCTGTCTGGTGGCCAAAAAGTAGTTAATGCAGCTTTCTAAGGTGCCTGAAATTACCCCAGGGAACAGTTTTAACACTAGGAAAACCACGCTCACTCAGGTAACTGTCCAGCAATGTGAGGTAGGAAATCCATCAGCTCTTTAGGGTACCATGACCATTTTTGCAATTTACCATTGGGGGAAGTAGCTAGCACTTTAAATGCACCCAAAAATGAGCCTAATTTTGTTTTGGGCCCCATCTCTCACACCATCTATTACAAGTTCAATTTTGCAAAAAGCATCATCCTAATGCAAGCATTACTAAGAAGACAACAGACGGACATAAAGAAGACAGAGACAGATGTACCTTTGGATGGGAGTTAGGTGTGGAATTTCACACCTCTAGAAATAAAGAGTGATTTTGACACCAAAATTAGTCATTTGGAAGGGCATCCAAGAAATATTCAATGAACTCAAAACTTTCACAGATGTTGCAGAAATTGCTTACATAGAACTCTCTTCATTCACGATTTTAGCCTGAATTTGTTATAAATATTAAAGAGCTTTTATCTGGCTTTCTGCTTCACTAGCTGAGCAGGTCAACAGTGGCACCAAAAGCCTTATTTTTTTTTAAGATGGACTTTGATATCTCAGAGAGGTAAGTTTTGTGCCTAACCCAAGGTTGTGCATACAGCAGACATACACCAATTATTTGTTTATCATAAATTGACGTTGAATCTGTGCTAAGCCCACTAACTGCTTAGCACTAGATGTTGGCCCCACACGGTCCTAATCACCAACAGTGCCTACTCCCCATGTGGTTCCAAAGATTGTCTTCCTACTACAAGAGAGGGAAGTCAGATAACTCAGCCCAGATCACACAGCTAATAAGCGGCAGAGCTGGGACTCCAAACCAACCTCTCTGGTCCCTGGACATACTAAGCACCACCACATTGCATTTTATGAGTTAGATAAAATCAGACATTCCAGTCATTGAATACTTGGGGAAGTCAGCATGTGAGTTGTGTTCAGTTGTGAGATTTTATGGTGGCCTGATGTAACATGGCTGGTGTACAGGGTGTTTTAGCACTGACCTTTGAAATTAGCTTTACAAAAGATTACACTGGTTTTGAAATGTCATTTCTGGTCAGTTATTTATGTGTCCCATGAGGGCTTGTGCCCTATTGGATTGGCTGCTATTCTGTTTACAAAATGGAAAATAGATCAGCAATGAGAAAGGAGGACGATGTAGGAGGTAAGACTGAATATAGAGATTTGGTAAGCAGAGTTGCTGCAATATTCCCCACCCTGCAACCACCAAACCATGCCCTGCTCTGTTGCAGGCAGGAAGAAAAGAAAGCTGTAAATCAGCTTTCCCTAGTCAGCTTCCTCATCATTAAAATGAAGGCAAGGAAAAATACAAAAGGAGACTTCCTTTTGAAAATGTGTTACCTGGGTAACACCAGCTCATCTCCCACCCTTTGACCTATCAGCAAATCCTGACTTTCAATCTGCCTCCTGCATCAGAACCCAGCACCCTCCTATTATCTTATCATGAACAGTTTAAAGTCTCCCTGAAAAGTAACAGTGGAGATTACAGGAGGTTTTTTGGGTTCTTGTTCTAGCTTTTGGGCTCCTCATCAAAGTATAGGTCAGGCTCTGCCTAGAGAGACAATAAAAAAGGCATTAGCCTGGCTCAAGAAAGTTGTGTCTTTGGAATGAGAGGAGAGTTTCCTATTGCACTGCACTCCTTTCTGTTCCAGTGTTTGCTCACCTTCTGCTGTGACCATGTGCTCTGGTGAAATCAGGCAGGGAAGAATTCAGCACAGCATGGTGGCTTGAGCAGCCACTACTTAAATTGACTAAACCCTACCAAGGCAGTGGGTTTTCCTCTGTTTCATCAGAGAGCAGCAGGCTAATTTGATATGAGGATAATTTTCCTGGTTGGAAACATTGAAGGAAAAGCCATCTATTTCCCAATCATGCTCAGATTGGGTCAACCAGTGAATATGTTTACCAGGGACTGGAAAGGAGAGAACAGAATCTGTCAATTATTCAGCAGCAAATTCATGATAATGAGATTTTTATATCCTCCAAATTAATAGGTGTCAAGGATGTTTGGTGCAGTATTGGAGCCTGGAATGAAGGCTCCACTGATCAACTCAATACCAGAGACACCTACCTAATATGTTTTAAGAGGAGTCCATCAGAATTAACAGTATCATATCCTCCAAATGCTGTTGAGTGGTATGAATCCTGAGAAACAGGTAGACAAACTCTGTCAGAGACAGTGGAAGAGCTGGTTTTGTCTCCAGAGGACTTTGATATGGCCTCTGTCCAGCAATAAAAGAAAAAAAAAACATATATACTTGAGTTCCTAAACCTCTAAGTCTCACCATTGGCATAAACGGCATTCCTTGGTCAAGCTAAAGTAGATTAGAGCAGAAATTGCAGGAGTCACTTCTGAAGTTTTTAGACCTCTGTTACCAAGCTGAGTATTGTTGGCCAAGACAGGCTTCAATGATGTGGCTAGAAATGAATACAACTTAAAGGTGATACTGAATATTTATACAAGCAGGTGATGTTGAACCCCATATTTGCAAAATTTCCCCCCCCAAAAATACCCAAGCTTCAAAGACACTCATAAATACTCATTCCAGAATCAAGTGCTATCCTCTCCCCATTCAAGACCAGTCTCCACCACCAGCTTCAGGAACCTCTTCCCCTGGCCTCTCCTCAACTTTTCCTTATCAAGCCTGAGAATTGGTCACCAAGGCGCATGAGTGCCTGGATGTGATGCTCAAATATATCACACAACTGATAAGAACCCCAGAAGTATAATACAAGGGGGTTGCCACCACTGTTTGGTAATTCTTCAACTTGCTTCAAGTTAGGAAGAGAGTTTGAAGAAGTACCACTCGCAGATAAACTGAAGCATCTGTTCAAGGCAAGACTTACTGCTCTGTAAAGCCAGAAAAGTATGATAGTGTTTCAGACAGATGGGGATTCCCATTGTATAAAACACTATGAAATTCATTGTTGGAATTACCACATTTACAGATGGTCAGAGTTCCCTCTGAAGTTCCTCTTAACAGAATCTGACGTGGTCTCCACCTATGGCCTTAAAGCAGTTGGGTCTCCTTCATGCCATCTCACCAGAATGGAGGGGAATGAGCACGTATGATACAGAATTGTTCCAAGTTCACCTTTTTGTTTTCCTTTTCTTTGCATAACATCTATGTGGATATGAAGGAAAGGGCTGGAAGCTTCTCTTTGCCTCAGAGCTGACTCCTTGCCTTTCTGCCTTGCTCCTTACTCCACTAAAACATTACCAAGCAAAATTTTCACCTTTCAAGCCTTTGATGGAAATCAGCAACCGGATATCATTGGGGGATATCAAATGCTGGGATTTGGCAAAACCCTTCACATATCTGGTCAATTTGTTTTGTGCTGGAAGGACATTTAATCGATATCTGTCTGATTCGCTTACACATGTATCATCCAAAAGTCATTTTGAAAGAACCATTTTACTCCCAGGAAACTTTTATATATCTGTTTCCAGAAATATATAAGAGATATTGTAAATTTTCTTGCACCGAGAGAACGACCGTTTAAATCCCCCACACATCAAAACTTTAGGAAACACAAGGTTTAGGACGACTCTAAACATATAACATCATACAGATTCTTCCATTGCTCCTAAGAACATAGCTAATGATCCCATCTTTTTATTTTTATATAGAAACAAAGGCAGCTATTAGAAGAAAGTGAAGGAAAAAGAATGCGACAATGAATACGTGTATGTCCATGTATAACTGAAAAATCGTGCTCTACACTGGAAATTGACACAACATTGTAAACTGACTATATCTCAGTAAAATAAAATTTAAAAAAAAGAAGTTAAAATATAAAAAAAAAAGAAGAAGAAAGTGAAGGAACTGACCAGTTCTTAACCAACCAGTTCCTCAAATCCCTTAATATAAAAACTGAAAAAATATATATGTATGTATGTATATGTATAACTGAATCACTTTGCTGTACACCTGGAACTAACATTATAAATCAACTACACTTCAATAAAAAATAAGAATAAAAAACTCTTTTATTCACTAGACCTAAAAAAGAAAAAAAAAAAAAAACCCTCCACACACAAAAAACCTTGAATGTTCCCGAGAAAGGGCCAGTTCAGATTATAAATAGATAGAAATAAATGCATTTTATTCTTCTAGAAAACTGTATTTTCAAAACTCTACAATTTTGGCAGAACATTTGGACCTCATATTAGTCTATAAATAAAACACTGTCATGAAAAAATGTACTTAAACCACATGTTTCAAATAAGAAGTGTTAAAACTTAGAGCAAGAAAAACTCTTAGAGATCATTCAATTCACCTTTTTTTCAGTCGCTGAGATCCAACAAGACATTAAAACTCCTGGAAAAGAAGAGGCAAAAGTGTCACTATATGCTGACGACATGTTACTATATATAGAAAACCCTAAAAGGTCCACAGAAAAACTACTAGAGCTGATTGAAGAATTCAGCAAGGTAGCAGGTTACAAGATTAACGTTCAAAAATCAGTTGCATTTCTTTACACTAATGATGAATTAACAGAAAAAGAAAGTAAAGAAACAATCCCCTTTAAAATAGCACCCAAAGTAATAAAGTACCTAGGAATAAGTCTAACTAAGGAGGTGAAAGAATTATACACAGAACTCTGTAAACCATTGATAAACAAATTAAAAAAGATTTTAAAAAATAGAAGGATGTCCCATGCTCCTGGATTGGAAGAATCGAAATTGTTAAAATGGTCACACTGCCCAAGGCAATCCACAGGTTTAATGCAATCCCTATCAAATTACCCAGGACATATTTCACAGAACTAGAACAAATCATAATAAAATTCATATGGAACCACAAAAGACCTAGAATTGCCAAAGCATTACTGAAGAAAAAGAAAGAGGCTGGAGGAATAATTCTCTCAGACTTCAGACAATATTATACAGCTACAGTAATCAAGACAGCATGGTATTGGCACAAAAACAGACATATAGACCAATGGAACAGAATAGAGAGCCCAGAGATGAACCCACAAACTTTTGGTCAAACTAATCTTCGACAAAGGAGGCAAGAATATACAATGGAATAAAGACAGTCTCTTCAGCAAATGGTGTTGGGAAAACTGGACAGCAGCATGTAAATCAATGAAGCTAGAACACTCCCTTACACTATACACAAAAATCAACTCAAAATGGATCAAAGACTTAAACATAAGACAAGATACAATAAACCTCCTAGAAGAAAATATAGGCAAAACATTATCTGACATACATCTCAAAAATGTTCTCCTAGGACAGTCTACCCAAGCAATAGAAATAAAAGCAAGAATAAACAAATGGGATCTAATTAAACTTACAAGCTTCTGCACAGCAAAGGAAACCATAAATAAAACAAAACGACAACCTACAGAATGAGAGAAAATTTTTGCAAGTGAAACCGACAAAGGCTTGATCTCCAGAATATATAAGCAGATCTTACGACTTAATAAGAAAAAAACCAAACAACCCAATCCAAAAATGGGCAGAAGACCTAAACAAGCAATTCTCCAAGGAAGAAATATAAATAATCAATAGGCACATGAAAAAATGCTCAACATCACTAACTATCAGAGAAATGCAAATCAAAACTACAATGAGGTATCACCTCACACCAGCCAGAATAGCCATCCTTCAAAAGTCCACAAATGAAAAATGCTGGAGAGGCTGTGGAGAAAAGGGAACCCTCCTACACTGCTGGTGGGAATGCAGTTTGGTGTAGCCACTGTGGAAAACAGTATGGAGACTCCTCAAAAGACTAGGAATAGACTTACCATATGACCCAGGAATCCCGCTCCTGGGCATATATCCAGAAGGAACCCTACTTCAAAAAGACACCTGCACCCCAATGTTCATAGCAGCACTATTTACAATAGCCAAGACATGGAAAGAGCCTAAATGTCCATCAACAGATGACTGGATAAAGAAGAAGTGGTATATTTATATGATGGAATACTATTCAGCCATAAAAAACCGACAACATAATGCCATTTGCAGCAACGTGGATGTTCCTGGAAAATGTCATTCTAAATGAGGTAAGCCAGAAAGATAAAGAAAAATACCATATGAGATCGCTCATACGTCGAATCTAAAAAAACAAGAACAAAAACAAACCATAAATGCTAAACAGAAACAGACTCATAGACATAGAATACAGACTTGTGGTTGCCAAGGGGGCGGGAGGTGGGAAGGGACAGACTGGGATTTCAAAATGTAGAATAGATAAACAAGATTATACTGTATAGCACAGGGAAATATATACAAGATCTTGTGGTAGCTCACAGTGAAAAAAAAATGTGACAATGAATATACGTATGTTCACATATAACTGAAAAATTGTGCTCCACACTGGAATTTGACACAACATTGTAAAATGACTACTACTCAATAAAAAAAGTTAAAAAATAAGACATTAAAACTCCTAATAAAAACAATAATAACTAATACTCACGAACAGATTTCAACCAGTCAGCACTGTATGACCACCCACCTTCCATTGCCTTATCTAATCGCCACACCCACCTCATGAATAGATCCAATTATCACACCCATTTTGTAGAGAAGGGAACTCAGGCAATCACACTGCTTGTAAGTGGCAACAGAGGAATTCAAACGTCGCCTGTCTGACACCACGGCCTGTTTTTAACACTATTCTGTCTCCAAGTAACTCGCGAACATAAACATATTACAAAAACTTCAGAAAATAGGAAATAAAAAACAACCCATTAATCCACCCCACCACAACACTTTGGAGAACTTGATTATTCTCTTCCATGAAGCTCTTTCCTCATCTGGACGGTAATAATGAATATTTTCTTTCTTTCAATTACCATTATATCAAATATTTTCCATGTTACTATAGAAACCTCATGACCGTCATTTTCTTTATTTGCTGCCTAACATTTCACTGTGTGGATAGACCGTAATTTATTTAACTATTATCCACTTGATTTAACAGTTAGGTTGTGTCCATGTTTCATGTAGTATTAAAAACATCATTAAAGAAAAATACCACATGATATCACTCATATGTGGAATCTAAAAAAAGAAAAAAAGAGGACACTAATGAACTCATCTACAAAACAGAAGCAGACTCGCAGACATAGTAAACAATTTTGCGGTTACTGGGGGCAGGGGGGGTGGGAAGGGATAAATTCAGGAGTTTGAGATTTGCAAATGTTAGCCAGTATATATAAAAATAGATTAAAAAAACAAATTTCTTCTACATAGCACAGGGAACTATATTTAATATCTCGTAATAACCTTTAATGAAAAAGAATATGAAAATGAATATATGTATGTATATGCATGACTGGGACATTGTGCTGTGCACTAGAAATGGACAAAGTGTAACTGACTGCACTTCAATAAAAAAAATCATTAAACATCTTTGTGTACATAAATTCCTTCTTAGAATATACTTAGAATTGATTCTCAGAAATGAAATCACTGGGTCAAGGAGAAAGGATATTTTAATAGCTCTTACTAACCAATTACATTCCTTTCCAAAAATGTATACTAGTATGTATCTGAGACTGCCTTTGCTATTACCACCTCATTAGCATTAGGCATTAAGCTTCATGTTGTATATGTTTTTGTTGTTTCAAAAGGTAAAAACCAAAATGGTGACTCAGCAGTAGGTAAAACTGCACTTCTATGATCACTAATGAGATCAAAAGTCTTTTCACATTTAAATTACTTGAAGTATTTCAATACTCTCATTTACCAGGTGAGGAAGCAAACTCAACCTAAATGACACAACTAGCACTAGAGCTGGCTCTGGAATGAGTTTTCCAGAAAGTGTTTTTTACTTAAACAAATAAATGAAAGAATGAATTGAAAAATGAGCAGGCATCTCATTCCAAGTTTTCTTCCACTAACCACATTGCCTTCCCTATACCCGTCTTGTTTGCTTAATTTCTAAATTAATTTTTCCAAGGCTGCCACAGTAAAGTCATAATGTTGGGAGTTACTTTCCACTTCCAAGGAGCAATGTATCCGACATCTTAAACAGAGAGGTGGGATGAGCTAAACAGACCAGGGTGGGTCTGGTTACAACCCTTGCCTGTACTGAGCTGCACAACCCTGGACAAGGCAAGTACCACATCTTCCTCAACGATGGGAAGGGAGCACTTGGGTAAATGATTTCCCAGCTCTTTGCCACTTTCAACTAATGGTGATTGTAAAACTGAGAGCCACAGCAAGCATCAGAACAGATCATACTCTCCCCCTGTATCTGAATGACAGAAAGTCATGCCCCAGAACAGTAAGACAAGAAACACGTGCTGAAGACCCTGAATCTTTCCAGCAGATCAACACAGTGAATTAGAATGTTTTTCATCCATTGCTAAGACAAAAAGAGAGGTTCTTAGCCACATTGGAGACATTACTCCCGGGGCTTCACATAGTCAGGGGATGATTACTCCCTTCTGTCGAAAAGGAAAGCTTGTGCCTTGGCAGTTCAGAACAGGGACTTGGGTCAGACGGACCTGGGTTTGAACCCTACCTCTCCACTTTCCTAGCTGTAAGGCCCTGGGCAAGTTAGCATCCTACCTGAACCTCAAACTCCAGTATCTGTAACATGTGGATAAATATGGTCCTTCATATGGAGTGTTTTTAAGGATTCGAGGTAATTGTGCTTATGAAGTTCTTGCCATGTGCCACACACTGTGAAACATGTTCTGTAAAGGTCAGCAATAATCACACATTTTATTACTATAGCAGAAGATGCATCTCAGAGTCACAAAAAGGAGAGTGACAAATGGACTGTGCAGGTGGGACTCGGGTGCCCACTCCCACAACAAACTAGACCAGTTCGGGATGGACTGCTTCCTCCTTTTGAGAACCATCACTAAGTAGCCCAGGCCTCCGCAGAGGCTGAAGCACTGCTCTGGGGCACACTGTTGGACGTAGTGTCCTCTCTGGTTCCACAAATACTCCGCGGTGCTAATGGAAATTTAATCTATGTGACCGTCGATACTTAAACTGAGCCCTGAGTCCTAGACTCAGTCTTGGCTCATTATCCCAGACTCCAGTCAGCTCTTTGAACTATTATTATCCTGACCCCTCTACTTAGAGTCCATAAAGTGGTTGAAGATGTTTTCGGGGAAAACTACTAGACACTGATTCTGGAAACCCTCGGCGTAATTAAACACCAGAGACACACTGAGAACCCGAGGGGCTCTGGGTCACAGATTGCCACGGTGACTGTTTACATGCTATTTCACAGCATATTCATTTCTATTCCGCAGAGGCAGAAGGATCCCTTTGTTAGCAAACATGCGTGCCTTCATCACTTGGCCAAATTATTTCTTTGGATAATTGGGAGACAGAGGATGAGCAGAAACTTGAAGGTGCATGCTGATTTAACGATTAGCTGGAGAGAACAGAAGGTCTTCCACACAGTGGCAGAGGGCAGAGGAGGGTAATGGCAAGAAACGTCCCTGCCAGTCTCACTGGATAATAAATGGCTGCCAAGAGACTCGGCTGCAAGGGTTTTTGCTGCTGATGTTTGTTTGGGTTTGGCTTAATTCGGTTTAGATTGATAGAGCTTGGTTTTGACTCTTTGTTTTACTTTTGCCTATATGGAAGTACAGTGTCTATTTCAATCAGTTCCCCTCACAGCTGTCTTGATCCTCACTCAGACTGAGCATCAATGTTTTGGGCCAATCAGGCATCAGCTTGTGTTAACTTTCACATTTTTCTTTACTGAATGTGTTAGAGGCAATTATCATACCTTCTTCACAAGGTTGCAGTGAGGTTATAAACTTGCCAAAAAATACAAAATAGAAGAGGCAGAGATAGGATTCATTTCTACACCCTTCTTCCAGCCCCTAGAAGGTGGGTGCCCACACAAGAATAGAAAAGGAACAAGGAACAAGAACACTGTTTCAGACTGCACATGGCTCGGTCACAGGACTTAAGTACCTCAGGGTGGTTAAGTAGGAGGTTCTGCAAAGCCCCTAGCCAGGGACTGGATGTGAGATGAGAATGAGAAAACTCCCTACAAGTCTAGAAGAGGAGAGGCGAGCCATCCATTCGTGTGGCCAGTGCAGACTCCAGGCACATGGATTGTGTATCACATCAGACTAATTGGCAAGAGTTGCCTGAAATCATGCCTTGAGAAGGATTCTGGAGGTTCTGAGTGGTTCAGTGGAGAAGAGTTTCATGTCATTTATTGATGTTCACCATGGAGGACAGGCCAAGAGAGGAGAGAGAGAACCAAGTATGTCATATATTTGCCACCTGCAGGAATCATAGCTGTATTCTGTTCCTAAGAAGACGTTGAGATACTATTAAGAATGATGAGCAAGGCAGTTCCCTCCTTTATTCATAAAGGCAACTCCTGCCAAACACTACCCCACATCCTAGCACAGTTCACTGGCCTCGTGTCTCCCACCAGCCTCTAGCTCTCAAGCTTTTCAGCAAGTCCTCCAGGAATTTCACACAGGGAAGCCCATTCCTCCAGCTGAACTTCCAGAAAATTACTTGCAAAGCTGAGAACTATCTGGGCAAGGGGAAACAAGAGAGAGATTTTTTTCCCCAAGTGTAATGCGGAAAACATGATGTGATTTCTTCAGTCTAGCATTCAAAATTTTTGTGATTATAGCAACTCAAAGAAATTTGACCCCTGAATCCAAAAACAGATGGGTTCCATCTTTCTGTCCCACTGTAGATACATTACAGGTTTTAATGCATTCAACAAACATCTATTGAACCACTATATTTGCCCAATATCGGTCCAGGAACTTAGAGCACAAGGGTAGATATTGACAGTCTTTTTCCTCAAGGATCTCATGTCTTGGGAGAAGGCAGATAGCAAACAGCCAAACAATCAAGCAAAGGCCATGGTAGACTCTGTACAACACGTTCAGAAAACAGTGAGAAGAATGCAACCCACTCCAATGAGGGGGCCCAGAGAAGGTCTCACAGAAAGAGAGATCAGAAGAACTTTGGAACTGGGTCTTCAAGAATCATAGGAATTTTCCAGATGAAGAAGAAAGAGGAACATAAATAGCCTGCACTGAGGCAGGGAAGGATGAAAGGACAGAATGAAAATGAGTTTATTTGCGCTGCAGGGTACTCTTAGGAAGGATGTGGATGGGAGCCGAATTGGACCAACTTGTGATTCCCACTTAATAATCAATAAATGAGCATTGACCCCTCTCCACTGGAGTCCTCCACTGCATGGCCTATCCTTTTACCCTAAATTGCTGTGACAAAATTGAGGAAATCAACTTTGCCAGGATTCCTTTGAGGGACAGTAGTGCATCTGTCAGGAAAAAATTCCTTGGCAAACTACTTGCTATCAAACCCAAGGAGTTCGAGGTGTAGAGAACTTAAAATTCTGGAGAATGGGAAGGTTTTGCACTAGAAAGGAAAGAGAGACAGAATGGGAGAGAAAAGCCCAGGAGAATACAGACGGTCAGTTGTTTTGCCACCAGTAAAGTCTACCAGACAGTAAAATAAAAATATAGCTTTAGATCAGAGCAGATTTTTTGGAGAAGAAGTTGAATTCTGTGTTCTGGCAACAGAGGCTGGAGTAGAAACAGCCCAGAAGTGGAGATGGAAAGAAGCAGGAGGGTGGAGGTGCCCCCACAAAGCTGTGGAATTTCACCAGATCTTGACAGGGAAGAGGCCTCAGCTGACATCAGAGATTTAGGTTCTAGTCTCTGAAGCATGGAAAGTACAAGAGAGGAGGAAGCATGACGTTAATTCTGCAGGCATCCCCGCTTCTTCTGAAACCTCGCGAAAGGTCAGCTGCTGCGATCTGTCTGCGGTATTAGGACGAGTGTCTTCAAACAGTTGTGTGACTAAGGCTCACTTGCTGCGGACGTACAGCGACTACTGAGGATGGCAGACATCAGAAATAGTGACCACCTAGGCTGTGTTTCTGAAGATGTATGTTCAACCCAATAAACAGGGCGTTACAATGTGGTGGTTTATGCCAAACTTCCTAGAGGCTGAGCCACATGAGGTCCCAGCCTCAGAGGGGCCCATTTTCTATTCCAAAGAACTGGGTTGGTATGACTGGCTGTCTTTGCCAGTGTTAACTACAAGAACAAGTTCATTAAAAGACAACGAAGCAAACCACCCAAAGACTGTCGTGATTAAAAGATCTGCTGAGTTCTTTTGTTGGTTGGCACTGGGACAAGCGAAGGAGGAGGCACAATCTAGAGAGTAATGAGGATTTTTAAAGCCCTTTGCAAATTGCCTCTGATCAAAATACTTTATTATCATAATCACTCCCATTGCCAATTTGGAAATGACAATCTGGAATGACGAAGTGCTCTTTAAATGTTTAGAAAACAAAAATCACAAGGGGGAGGTGCTTGGCAGAAATGAGCACGCTGCTTAAAGCCATAAGCCATGTTTAGACTCTGCCTTCCGGAAGGAATAGGGGGTGCTCAGTTTTATCCTCCTGCCAGAAGCTATGTATTTTTCTTTCTTCCATTATTCTTCTTTTTTCTGCCATGTTCCTGCAGGACTGCTCATTCCCAAGCTGGAGACCCCACTCAGCTGTCTACTTTCACATACTCTCAAACGCCCAGATTTACTACAAGGACACTGTCCACCCCAAGGACCAGCCATGGCTGCAGCAACATCTCCTCCTCTTCTCTGAGCTCCTGCAGGGCAATGGCACGATCTGACTCATTGTTGTCTCAGGCCCTGCCCTGTGGTAGCACCCAATGAACAGTCATTGTCTGCTGTCCAGACCCCTCTCCTCGCTGTCCACTGGGACAGTGGCAGTAATCTTCCCTTTGCTTCATCATTTGACCCTTCCTGACATCCCCGTACCCTCCATCCCACATCGGGGTGGCTGGACTCACCGGTCACACACCATTCTGGGCTCAACTTCTGGTGGCCTCATTCAGGAGACCCAGTGTGACAATGTTAAAGGAAAGAATTCCTCCCTACAAAGAGCCCAGGCCTGTCTTGTGGAATGAATATCCTTCTATGCAGCTTGGACTTGGACAGTGAGTCCTCTAAGGGACATACCTGAGGCAAAAACTGGCAAACCCTCTCACTCTTGTTTTGCTCAGTGGGTCATGATCACAGAAAGCAAGGTCTGATTGCTTGGGGTTAAGAAGGGATTTGTAGAGGCTGACGAGAGGAAGGAAAAGAGGGAAAATTAGGCGGTTGCTGGAGAGAGGAACCAGGGTGGACGGGGAACTAATGAGAAAATCTAAAGGGGGTTGTACTGATTCTGCTCTGGGTTGAGCAGCATGATTCTTCTTCCAGATCCCCACCAACTGTCTTGCCAAATATCTCCATTTTCCATCCATGCATGTGGAATTCATATTCTAAGCTTCGGTGCAGTAATAGTGTGAGAAGAGAAACTGCCCAAGGGAGGAAATGCCATATCTGGATACAGATACCACATATAGATCACTGAGATTGAGTCCAAACCTTTTAGTCTGGCATTCAGGGCTGACACAAGGCCAGGAACCCTTGAGGGCAACTTGTTCATGGGGGTTGTGGGTGGGACTGTGACTGCCTTTAAGCCCCCCCCCCCCATGAAAAGAATCCCAATGCTTGTCATCATGGCCTGAGAAACCCCTCCTGGCTCTGCCTCCCATGTGTCCTTCCAAATGGACTCTCTCAATCTTACCCTCCTCTCCCCTCGCCTGACCCATTTCATCTCATCCTTCTCTTCTTGTTTCAGAACCGGCTTACTTCTTTCTCCCTAACATCAGAGGCCTCTGTGCTGTCCCTGCAGACAGAGCCCACATTAGAGAAGCTCATTTGATCGCATACTTTGCCCAGACCACCTCTGTGGTTCTCTGCCTTTCTTCCACTCAGGACACCGCCTTGAGTCACCCCCTTGCTCTACTCTGCCATCATGGGCCATCCCCAGTTAAACCCCAACCATGCCCCAACTTTGTTTCTGACCCTAAGTCCTCCTCTTAGTAGGAAGAGGAGTAGAAAGTCCTCAACTCTCCCCTCCAACTCCCCTTCTGTTTCTCAGTAGCACATGGTCTGCACTCCAGCCAGATACTTTTCTTCCAATAAATCACAATTCTCAATCCCAAGCCTTTGCCCATTCTATCACACCAGCCAAAGCACCCCTACTTCTCCCCTTTATCTATCAAAACTGTGTTCATCCTCCACAGTGCAGGATAATCCTGATCCCCACCACAAATCATTTTCCAACCACTCGATGTCCAGTCTACTGATACTGACTTCCCAGAAATGCATCCAAGACATGTCACTTCCTGTTAGGAAGCCAATGTCTACTAAACATGGGACTGAAAACAGGAGGTAGATTCTAGTCAGTTTCAAATATTGCCTCTTTCTTCAGAAGCCCGCTGTCTACGAATAGGTAAGAACACAGGTGTGCAGAAGTTTAAATAGCCACTGATCTAGAAATCTGCCAAGTTTCTGTATATTTCTTAGGAAAGAGAAGAAATACATAGCTGATTAAAATAAGAGGAAGGAATCAACTTCCTCTTATGGAAATGACTGCTCCTGTTATGCCTGGACCAGAAACGAATAGGCAAGAGTTACTGGGATGGAGAACTATTAGAGACCAGGGGAAGATAAAATTTAGTTCTCAAGGCCTGCCTTCCTACATCATTTTCTTCCCACTCTAACCCACCGGAGTTTTAGCTCACGTGTTTGGAAACAGCTATATGGTGAGTTGATGGGGCCCTCCTGTCACTTCCTGGTCCTCTGCCCTCCTGATCAGTTGGAGCTGCAAAGAAGGAGGTGATTCTAGCTAGAGTTATGAGCCTCCTCCCCTCCCCTCCCTGCCACATACATACACACAGCAGTTGGCAATTTAAAAATGAAGGGTGATGTAGTAAAACCATTTTGATGCACCATTCCAACAAGTCAAAATCTATCAGTTGTCACATTCTGGGTAGCAGTGGTTGGTTTTATTGTGCTGTATAAAACCATGCACTGGTTCTCATTTAAGACACTATCAAGGCCAAGAATATCTTCTGACTTTTCAAAAATAATTCCTCCTACACTCATTCCACTCCAGACACTCAACCCTCTTGCAGTTCCTAAACTCTCCAGGCATACTCAGATCTTAGAACAATTGACCGTGCTCTCTTTTGGATACAGCTAGCTTGCTCAAGTCCTGTGCTAGACATTCTCTGTTCTCTGCTCCCTCCAGACCCACTCTCCACTGCCTACTGCTCAGCCTCAGAAGGCTGACCTCTATGGACAATGTCACCCAGGCTCCCTTGCGTTTTGGTTTCTGATTGGGTTGACCAATGGGAAGCATTGGCAAGAATTAGAAGCTGGGGAGAAAGGTTGGGGTATTTCTCCCCTCAGCTCCCTCCTTGCCAGACACAGTTTGGCAGTGGCTATGATCCTCCACTCAAGGCCAAAACTCATGCCAAGCAAACCCTCTCCTGATGCTACAACTGTCATTAATCACCTTCAAGCCTTGGAGTGTAATAGTCCTGCTGGTCATAGTTTTTGAGGGCTTCACATCCCTCTTAGGTTCCTTCAACTGTATCTTCATCATTGTAAACTGTCATTTCATTAAACTTTCTTAAGATCCTTCTTGAACTGGCCCTGCAGAAACCTTTGCAGAGACCCTGTCTAATACGCCTTTTTCGTATCTCTGTACAAGTGTGTCTTGCTTAGAAGGTCTTCCCTTACCACTCTGTTAAAAACTGTAGATCTATGAAGTAGTTTATAGAACCAGACTTACTCAACCTGAAGATCTATAGGTAAAGGAAGATTCTGAGATCTGAGTATCAGCTAATGGAACAATACTGTCAGCTACTCTCCATTTGCACTGGGAACAGAGAATATGAGGTCAATAGAGAGCAAGAAAGATGCAGGCAGGACCTCCAGATCTTGAGATACCATGAGGACTGGAGGACCTTGAAGAGTGTAATGAGAGAGAATACAGAGTCTCTGGGAGGTAACTCCCAAACCAGAACCTTCTGTTCAGTCTGAGGAGGAGCTCAGTGGCAAAACAGAGTGTACAGACTTGTTGGGGATCACAGACATTTTTGTCTGCCTTTTCAAAATATAAAATGACAAATTGTGAAAAATGATATTACAGTAAACACTTAATGGTTTTGTCTGCCTGCATCCATTTTTCCTTCTGATAACTGCACCTCCTCCCCTGTTTGTAGTCCCTGTCATTTGAGGAGCTCCTACTCTCAGCTTCTAGGAGTAGGCTGGGAACCCAGGCTTGGCCAGTGAGGATACAGCCTCACCTGGCCACAGAAAGTGGTTCTGTTTCAGGTGTGTGCATCACCCAAGCCAGCCTCTTCAGAGCCAAGGGCATCAGGCATGGTACTGCTATGTTGGGAAAGAAGACTCTTTCCACTAGAATTGCCCAGCTGGTGGGATGTGAACATGAAGCTATCATGGGACCACCTAGTGAGAAGGGCCTGTAGAGAAACGTGAAGAAGAGCAGACAGATTCTAATAAATGGATTGAGTATGCTAAAAGCTAGTTGGAATTGGCCTCTTAAATCCAATCATCCTTGAACTGCCCAGTTACATGAGTCAAGTCCCCTTTATAGTGTAGTTTAGGCTGAGTTGGTTTCTGTCACTGTAACCGTTCAGAGGGCAGGGCACAGGGAGCTAGGAACGACAGCAGGAAGGGGACTACATTATCTTAGGCTGCAAGGGGAGGGCTCTGGGAGTTGATGGCGTCAAGCTGACTGTAAGAATCTGGAGGAAGGCAAAGACCTATAACATTGATTAGGTGCCAGGCAGTTCTCTCATGTCTGTAAGCGATTACAGTTAAGATAAAATCTTATTTTCTATTTTGTCTTCTAAGTCAGGCTCTAGTCCTCTGTACCTGCCAACCTGATATAACTTGGGTAAATCACTCCTTCCTTGCTGTCATGTTTC
This sequence comes from Camelus dromedarius, assembly GCF_036321535.1. Classification (NCBI taxonomy): domain Eukaryota; kingdom Metazoa; phylum Chordata; class Mammalia; order Artiodactyla; family Camelidae; genus Camelus; species Camelus dromedarius. The sequence goes on along the minus strand of NC_087443.1, from coordinate 66,530,679 downwards.
AAGTCACCAAAAGGAAATAATGTGACTCAACACTTGCCCTGGATCATGAAGTTTATCTGACTAACCAGCAAAATGGATGTGAAGCTGTCCTCATGCTGAGCGCTTGCTTCTAGCTTAAGAGTCCTCCAAGGAGGTAGCCCTCAACAGGAAGGTCTATTTTTCAAAACCTTAGGGAAGGATGAATAAAACTGAAAATGCCTGGCCTCGTCCGTATGTCGCTATTGGCAAATAGATCACACCTCTTTACCACTTGGGCAGCCTTCTAAATTAAAGCTGCTGACATCTGGATAGGAGTTATTGTAACAGACAAGAAGTATGTGGAGGTTTGATTTGTATCTACCCCCGATTTCTTTCAGATCGAAGGAGATGGGTGGTTCTCTCCTGTATGTGCACACCACCGTCTCTCTCTCTCTCTCTCTCTCTCTCTCTCTCTCTCACACACACACACACACACACACACTGACATTATGACACTTTGCTTCTCAATCTTGAGGTTATGTGCCTGGAAGCAAGGAAGTCCTAGCTTCAGATTCCTCCCCTAGAGACTCTCAGTCACAGACAGAGGAAGCAACCAAAACCAACATCAAGTCAAAAAGCCAGCTCTGGGCCAGCTCAGGGAGGTGGGGAGCATCCCTTTGGATGGCTTAGCACCTGTGCACTGAGAGCAGGTATCTTTTCTCTTCTTGATAATATGAAGGGCAGTGCTCTGGGCAGTGCCGAGGTCTCACCAGCTCAAGGATACATATTCTGCTCAGAGGCATGGCCTTCTTTTTTTCCTTCTCATAAAGAAGACCAAGAAACTGAGTTCAGTCACAGGCCAGGTGCTCTCGGTCCAAGTTCAACGTCAGTTGGGAATGATGACCCTGCACAGCCCCAGGAACTGTCCTCAAGGGGACACTAGGATTCTTAAGTGGCTCTCCTCCCTGATGGGCACCAGCATCCGAAAAGCACATTAGAAACACAGACGGTAAGACTGATCCACGCTGGGGAGAGCAAACAAAGGCTGTTTTTGGCAGAAAATTCCTTTCTTTTGGGTACTGGCTTCCTGGACAATCAAGTGCCGGTTATAGTGCATTAAGCTGCACATTTCCTCACCCAGGATTCCTCACCCCAGAGAAGTCCAGATACCTCATTGGTACAGGTGGCTAAAGGAATCTAGTCAATGTCAGAGGCCCACCACCACCTAAGTCTATTTCCAAACTACTTTGCTGACAGCATCTCCCAAGCCATCTGCTCTTAATTTCTTCACACAGACTCCTGATCAGACAGCACTGGGACCCAATCCCACTCTAGCACTCACTTACAGAGATGGGGGCAAGTTACCTGACACATCTTCCCATTCCCTATGCAGTTGGAAGCACCTGCTTCATGAACAGTTATGTGAGTTACATCACAGATGAAGGGGCAGTGTCTAACCATCAGGTACCTAGTAAGGGTTCAATAAATGTTAGTCCCCTGTTTCAGCTCCTCTCCCCGCTATGGAGACTGACAGGTTTCCCCCAACCCCAGATCGTCTCGGCTGTGTACCTGCCCCTAGAGGTCCAGCAAGAAGATCTTAATGGGCAGGGGGAGGGAGCTTACCTTGTTTTTGCACAGCAGGTTAACAGTGGCCCCAAAGCCTTTGAAACTACGAAAGAAATTAATTGAGATGAACAACAGCAACCTCAGAGGTGCCACTTCACCCAACAGTTAGCTTAGGTACTCAGGTGGCTCGTTGCTCCCTGTGGAGCCAGATGTGGAATCTTCATTCCCCAAATCCCTCTTGAGCAAGAGACAGAAATTCTTCTGGCCTCGGGCAGCTGAACACAAACCCTTCATCCGATCAGGTGCTGCACGTGGTGATGCAGGTCTGGCCCTGTTAAAGTGGGAGCCGAAATCCAGCCTCGGGTCCACTTGGCTCCACCCAGCTCAGCTGAGAACCCAGGCCCCAGAATCCGTCTTTCGGAGGAAGGCGTGTCCCTTTCTACTCCGCCAGGGTGGCATGATACTGCCCAATGAACCCACCTTGCCCTGTCTACGCCACCACTGCCCTGACCACATCTTTTATTAAGGGGTCTGAAACCCTGACGGCACCTCGGTCCAGCCCCGATCGCACGTTGGCCAGTAGCACCTCTTCCTGCCGCTTATGACTGGTTTCCAGAGCCTCTGGGCCCATGACCCACCAAGATTCTGCTCAAGCCTGCAGGTAGAGCCCCACTCAGTACAGAAGCAGCTTAGCTCACCCCTGTGGTTTCGAGAAAGGAGAAATAGCTTCTGGGCAAAGTGCCTCTGGAAAGACTAAAGTAAAGGAACACACTGACTCAGGGGAGAGAACGTGACCTTTTCCTGTTTCCTCATCAGAACTGCCCCTCAGCTGTACCAGGTGAGCAAGGATTAAATCCACATTTCTGCACTTATCGAAAGTTTTCCTGGTCTGCACAAACACCCTCTGTTCCTCCTGAAGCCTCTCACTGCCCCTCCCAACCCCTCCTCACAAAGCACAGCAGGTTCCCACTTGCAAACCCGGGCATCTGTCTGGTGCCCGCCCCTGCTGATTTGCTCATCACTCCTGATCCCTGGGATGGAAGGGATCTTGCCACCTATTACTCAGTTCTTCCATTCAGCCACCGGTACCGGCCTCTGCTCTTCCCACTGGGCCTCCCCCAGGGCATGTGACAGCACCCCTGATGCTCTGGAACGAATGAGAGCTTCCAAGGCAGCTGTCACATCCCCGCTTGTCTTCTCCGGAGATGCCAAGCTGTCTGGCTCAGTCCGTCAGCCCACCGCTCCAGAATGTAAATCACAGGAGGTCTCCTGCCTGAGAAAAACAATTAACACGAAATACCAGGATTACCGTCTGCCACATTTACAAATCTCTCCAGCTCACATTTGTCTCTCCCAACAATTTATGACTTCTCAGTGTCAAGCTGTTCAAGTACCCCGTCTTTTCCTTAAATGGACTGACTCGTGGTTCTTGGCACTGCTGGGGCCATTTGTTGTACAAGCCAGAGCCATCAGCAGCAATGCCCCATCAGAAGAGCTCACGCCATGGAGAGGGCCAGAGTATTTATCTTCCTTTGTCTTCAGCAAAGTAAAGCACATGTCCTCTTTCCAGTGAAAAAGGAACAAGAGGTTCAAATCCTTTTTTTTTTTAACCACATGCCTTGCATGGTTTGCACCTCTTTTCTGAGATGCTCAACATGACCAATTGTCTGTGCATAAGTCACAAAGACAGGAAACCACCGTGACAGTGGGTGTGTGACAATAAGTCAGTGGTTCCCAACCACAGGTGATTTTGTCTCCCTAGGGAACATTTGGCAATGTCTGGAGAAAGACACAAAACTGAGAGCAGGGATTCTATTGACATCTCATGGGTAGAGGGCGGGGCTACTAAACGTCACACAATGCACTGGACATCGCCCTCTTCTGACAACACAGAATTATTTTGCATAAAGTTTCCAGTGTCAAGGTTGAGAAACGCGGCAGATAACCCAATGCAGGCTGCCTGTTCTCACATTCTGCTCCGTGTACCTCGGAGCATTGCCTCAAAGCAAGAAGGAATTTGGAGTGGAATGAGAGAAAGAAGGACCCAGGCCAGCCGGTTCACCACTTCCAGACCCCTCCTAACCCTCCAAGAAACAGCTGTCTTAGAGCAAGACAAAGCAGAAAGGACATTTTACCAAAAACAAGCCATGCATAGTTGGGCGTTCCCCACCTGGAGGCTCAGTTTCCTAACCTGCAAATGTGGCCACGAGACATGGCGGCCCCGGCTGGCTCACACGGTTACTGCAACATTCAACAAAGGTGGCGCATGAAAAAGCTCGCTGGAGCGTCCGGTATTCTAAGTGGTACTGAGAAACATGCATTGTGGTGGTGATAAAGTAAAAAGAAGCATTGTCCTAGCAGCTGGCACAAGAATTCCTGTTGGAAAGAGAATTCTCTCTTACCTCTCGTTTTCCTCCTGGTCTTCTGGAAAAAAAAAATTTGATGAGTACACTTGAGGCAGAAGAATCATCAAGGCTCTAGAGGAGAACCATGAAATTTCTCTGCAGTAGACAAAGAGCAAAATGTGTTGATATAAAATAAACAACAATGCCCTACTGTATAGCACAGGAAACTATATTCAGTACCTTGTAATAGTCTATAATGAAAAAGAATATGAAAGGGAATATATATACCTGTATGTACTGCTGAGTCACTATGCTGTACACCAGAAATTAACACAATATTGTAACTCAGCTGCACTTCAGTGGACTCAGGTGGAACGGGATGGGGTGAAGAACTCCATGGAGTGAGTTCCCTAAAGAATGTCTTAAAACAGGGATGCCAGCTTTTCCATTTGAGCTCATTCGGGGGGATGTAATGTGAATTTGCCTACTATTTTGAACCCAGATTCTCATGAATGCTTTGGGAAAGTGTGTATGGTGTTTGCATGTGTGTGTGAAAATCAAAAAAGTTTCTGAGTTTCACATCTGAATCAACATAATCTGGGGCAGAGACAAGATACACAAACATAGGAAAAGCCATAAGCAAGTAAGCCATCACTTTACACACACACACACACACACACACACACACACACACACACACACGTATTCACAGAAATCCTGAGAAAAATCATAGGAGTTTAAGGAGGAAGAGGTTTGAACTAATGCTACCTAGATCATAGAGAAAGGAAGGTACCCTGCTTGACTCCAGGTGTATTGCTGGCATCAGAGTGGGATTTTCATGCATTTTTAAAAAGCTGTCCTGCATTCCTAGCCTAGTCCTTAGCATACGTCTTTGGTTTGCCAACTCCCCCCCACCACCAGGTGTTGCGGATGGTCACTGCAGAGATGCTTGCTTGGCCAGTTACAAAATCTTTCAAAGCATATCCAACCAAAAGTGCCACCTGGCTTTTTGCCAGTGCAGAAAGCCTCTTGCTCCCTGGAGAAGAAATGAACGAATTCTAGAAACTGTAGTTCGCTTCCTCTCTCCCATCAGCCTTGGATGGACTTGAGGATATTTGTGGGTTTTGTCTAAGGAACCGTTGTTGGTGTTAATTGGATGGCAGCCAAGATGGCTTTTAGGAAAAAAAAAAGTTTTTAAAAGATTAACATTCATTAGTCTGGTTCTCCATTAAGTGGAGCACATGTGGTGAGGGGAATAATTAGTGAAGTTAATCGTGGCTTCTCGGAGAACCAAGGGGAATCCAGTGAAATGTCCTGACATTCAGGAGGAGCAGTATGTTCAGTGCTCCTGCAACTAATTGCAATTAGCAATTGAGGGAACATACATACGGTCTCTATGTGTAATTAATCACAAGCCTTCATCACAGTAGACACGGGATGCTGAGTGACAGGCGACGGCTGCCCTGTGCTGTGCCTGTGAACTTCAGTGTCGATTCCTGCAGTGTTTCCTACCTTCCTTGCACCTGTTTTGTGCCTCTTGCACATTCAACTCCTGTCTTTCTGGGGCAGGGTTTCTCAGCTACGTACCCACTAAAATACACATCTGCAATATCCCTGGCATAAAATAGGTGCTCAGTACCTATTTGATTAATGAAAGAGTAGACGAATTCATTACTCAATGGGTAAGTAGGTCTTCTCCCATTCTGTGTAGATTATACTTGCCACTGATATTTGAGAACCACAGAAAGCCTGGCTCTGAGGTTACAAGGGGCGGACAAGGAGGTTTCAGCTGAATGGGGCAAGGATGAGGCTGCTTGTCTAGAGGTAGTAGCTCCTGGGATGCCTGAATTAATTGTATAAGATGACCTTGAAGAGAGTCCTCTCCTCTTTTCTGGCACTATCTTCTCAAGCATGACTTTGAATGGTCGACACTGGCTTTCCCATTGCTTTCATTGTTGTCCCCAAATGTATTTCCAACACTGCCCACTGCCACAAAGAGAAACGTGATCCACTCATAGGTAAAATATAGATGCTTGCTCACTTGCTTCTTCATTGATTGTGCAAATCTTAGACTAGCAAAGGAGGGAAGATCCTGGAAGAAGGTTGGATCTTGACTCTTTGGTACCTGAAGACTTGAGAATTTACTTTACTTCAGGGTGTATATTATCTTAGATGTAGAAGTTTCCAGAGTTGAGCTTGGATCCAAACTTTGTCTGACTCCTAGGTCTTCAGGAATCTCATGTGGCCAATAAAACTGTCTAAGTTTCTACTCAACAAATGACATTCATATTATTTTGAGTTACTTTAGAACCTCAAAAAATTCATGACTATTTAATTTGTTACAATAGAAGGTATAATAAAGAGATCCCCAAATACAGTGGCTTCAAGTACTTGGAAATTCACTGCTTTCTCATGTGCCTGTCCAGGGTAGGTGGCCAGCTCTGCTCTGTGAAGTTATACAGGAAAGAAAGCAAGAAGGCAAGACAATGCCTTCCCAGGTCGTTTGGCATTGCCTTTCCAGACGAGAAGAGAGAGAGGAAATTCACAGCAAAGGTTTTCCTGTTAAGCAAGGGACCCAGAAGTTGCACTCATCATTTTTGCTCAGATTCCAAGGGAAAGAACTCAGTGACACTAAGCAGCAAAAGTGAGACTGGGACATCCCATCTTTCTTCAACCACCTTTTTTATGCCCAGGAAGAAGGAAGGATGGATTAGGGTGGTGAACTAATACTGAAAAGAGAGGGCTGGTCTTAAGATATTTAGTTAAGGTAGCTTTATCTTCATTGTTTTAGTTAACTAAAGACATAACATCACGTGGTATACAATTACCATTCCACCACTCTACCATGAACTCTCTGAGGCAAGGACTGATGCAGTATCTAGACACACAAAGTGCTAAGAAAATGTCTTGGACGTGAATAATTCAATGGATTAATGAATCAATAAATGAATGAAGTATCACCTAGATCCCAGTTTGGCTTGAGTCCAGCCTTGTTTGGAGAACATATTTCTGAACATTTCAATGGTATTTTTCCCCTTCCATGCTTCAGTTGTTTCTGAACAAATGAGGCCCTGTGTCTAGTAATCTGGCAATTCCTTAAAAAGTCACTCAATCTGGAAGCTTCTGAGCTCTGCTCACCTCTCTATTTAACTGGTTCCTGAGCCTTGGTATCACTAAGACCTCACCCTCTTCTCAACTCTATTGACACTTGATTTTTACCTAGACAATCCCATACTAACACAACCCCAATTATTAGGATCAAAAAAAAAAAAATCTAATCTAAATGAAACGCAACAAATCTTACAACAAACACAAGGCGGGAAAAGGGAAAAAGACATCTGCTGGGTATCTACTGCATTAAAAATGTGAAAACTATTGTGCTAGATCCTGAATATGCAGGATATTCACACCATCCCAGAGAGGTAGTTGCTATCATCTCTAACCTGAAGATGAGAAAATGAAGGCTCAGAGAGGTTAATGACTTTCCCGAGGTCACCAGTGAGAAAGAGACATGGCAGAAGTCAGACCCAGAACTGTCCAAATAAACCAGTGCAATTCCCACTAAACAAAACCACTCACTGAAGGCCAGCAAATCCACAGCTCATTTCTGGGTTGACTTGGGTAACAGTGGCTTGTCATGGCTCTCAACAACAACAACAACAACAACAACAACAACAACAACAACAATAACAACAATAACAACAAGTACCCCTTGCAAAAAAAGCTCTGAACTGATTATAATTAGAGGATTTAGCTTCAGTCTTGTTAAGTGAGATTTTATTTAAAGGATGGAGATCTCATTAACCTCCATTAGAGTCTGAAGAGCTTCTAGACCAAGGGACCTGGGGGGTCACATCACAGTTCAGAGCACAAACAAGGCAAAATGTTCTCTAGTGATCAACTCAAGAGGGACAGGTGACAGCTTCCCAGGTGGGAAGACCCCTTCAGACAGCAGACAGCCCAATCATTTAAAAAGAACGCCAGCCAGACCAACAAACAAGTCTTGTTGCTCTCTTACTTAGTCAGGAAACTATTGCCTTTTTAGAAATGCTGATGGCATAGGATAGATGATAAAAATGAGAAGCCATCCAACAAAATTATATCTGACTGGGTAATTAGAAATAACTCCTGATGCCAAAACATGCACATTATCCTCAGCCGCAGGTGCAATGACACTGAAAACAAGGAAGAAGAGGGAAGCAGCCTGTGGAGCTGATTCTAGGGGTCACAGGGCTTAAGGCTAATGAACCCATGTCCCAGCAGTCTGTCAAGGAGCCTTCTGCTTTCCGGGGCTGGATTAGGAATGACAACTATCTGACACACACGCTTCCCTCCTATCGTCTTAGCAGACATAACTTATGAAGCTTAATAAAACTTCAGAATCCTTTTCAACATCGTAATCCCTTGGCCACTAACAATCAATCTGAATTGGCAAAAGTCATGCTGAAGTGTCACCCCTCACCTAAAACGACTTCTCATAGAGTACCTTTGATGAAGGGAGCCAGAACAATCTCTTTTTCTTTTTCAAAGGATTCTCCCTTTGCCCAATATTTTCCCAATACATATTTATCACATTCACCACCGTGTCAGTCAATGGTTGCAAAGCATGCTGGGCAATTCCCATAATTTCAAGCCACTAAGCAAAATCCAAAAAGACCACTAGCAGGTTTTCTCCCTCCGACTGTCTAAAAGATAATGACACCAAAACTATCTCCTAAAGCACTTGAGGATTTGAGGCGAAACCAGGCAGAATTATCATAATGTTCACATTTTCCTAAAGTTGTTTCTAGCCCATCAGTAGACTGATGGCAAGTTTTAGTCTCTTTTTCTTGTTCAAAGGACTCTCCCTTGGCCCAACATTTTTCTCTCACACGTGTTTATCTCATCCACAGAGTTCTGATTTTTAAATGGCAGCTGAGTCATATTTTGCTTAGATCCTTCTAATTGATTCATCTGTCAGGAAACCAATGTTTTTAAAGGGGACCGTGAACCAATAGCATTTGAAAAAAGTATATTAAAACTTAATAATAATGTCCCCTAAAACTAATGACTAAGTTTGTGCAAATCCCCAAGTGTCTAACTTTGTACTGAAAGTGTGATCTGTAAATGGGTAGCATTGGGGTCGCTGAGTGCTTGCTAGACATGCAAAATATCAGGTCTATAGGAAGTCAACCAAATCAGAACCTGTATTTTCCAAGATCCTCAGGAGATTCTGATGCACATGAAAATCTGAGAAGCCCCAACTAGACCAGAGACCATTTTGTCTCAAATATCTAATTCTTCCATCTCTAAGGCTTACTGACTTTTGTGTACCATAATGTGCTAACCAGTTTGTTAGCAAGTTTCCAGGCCACAGGAGAATCACAGGTCCACATTTGAAAGAAAAGATACAGAAGACACAAAGGATGAGGAACAAGAGAAAAATAACAAGAGGAAGAGGAAGTTATGAACATACAGCAAGGCTTCCAAACACACAAGAAATTAAAATTATTTTAGTGACCTGAAAAGTTTCTAATGATCTAAGTGGAAATAAGGCAGAAAAACAGAGTGAGTAGCAATAGAGAAGACTTTTTTTTAAAGTCTATAGTCAGTTTTGTTATTAATGTTATTCTAAATTTATGAAAGAATATGATAATTATATGTCTTAAATAGCCACACACCACAGGTCCTCATGGGATATTCCTCGTGGGAATATATATACACTTTCCTCATTGGAGGATTAGAAGGCCTTGTATCCTCAGCAGACATCAGTCATTGTGGGTCCACAGGTCCTTGGAAGAGTTTCAGAGCTTCAGTCCTATGGGACTTTGGTACAAGTCTGCAATGTCTATGCCAAAAGCTTAGAGATGTGACGTGCACACACACGTACACATACACAGTCCCAGACACAGAAGCACAATATTTGCCATCTTAATTTCCTTGGATTGTGAGTCACCCTTTGAGAGTGGGCCTTTGTAGCCAGGAATGAGCTCTATTTCTCATCACTGTGCAATTCTCTAGGGACACAAAGGCAAAGGAGACGTGACTCTTGCCTTCCAGACATATACAGTACTTACAACACAGTCACGTTCAAGGAAATCTGGGTGCACTGAAGAGGCAGTGATTCATTCCTCCTGGTGTGTGGGAAAGAGATGGGTTGGGGATTATGTGACTCTGCCATCTTTAAACCACATGTTGACTTGTTATACTTGTTACACTCCAGTGTTGAAGAGTAACTCAGTCAATATATGGTCTCAAAAGCTTCTCTTCAAGTAAAGTATTTTCTGCCTCCTTCTCTTAAAAAAAAAAAATCCCCCAAAACAAAGGGAGTGAAAAACAGAAATTTAATTTTCAGTAAAACTAAAAGATATCTGTAAGTCCAAATAATAGGATATGAAGATTGAAAGCTGATGAGGGATATGTCAGCCAAGGTGCCAGTAGGAATCCAATAGATCACACAAATAGGGCTACTGAGTTTTTTTTTAAGGAGTAATTTACAAAGGTGTACCAGGTTAAGGAAAGATACAAGATGCCATACCAGGACACACAAGAATAGAGAACTTTATTTCCTGGAAAGAAAGAGTTTTCTATTCCAGTCCTGAAGAAGGAAGATGAGGGAACAGTTTCTGGAACCAAGAGAGAGCTATGAAGATGACTGCCTGCCAGGAGCTATAATCTTAAGTAGAGCAATACAGAGGCCTGTTAGGGAGGGAAGCAGGTGAAAAATGCTCCAGTCTTATCCTCCTCTTTTCCTCTTGTCTCTGCTAAGACATCCTGTTGGCCAAAATCAATCAGAATCCAGAGTACAAGTAAGCCTATTGATAAATACTTAAGAAATTTGGCTTTATTCCAAAAAAAAGCAATCATCACAAAATGTTATCACTTTATCATCAGCATTTATCATAAGTCTCAGACAGAACATAACAAAAAATAAAACTACAAATCAACATTCTTTGTGGCCATGGATGCAAAAATTCTTAAGCTATTAGTAATCAAATCTAGCACTTTATAAAAATATTTAAACATCATGGTCAAGAAAGCATTATCCTGAGAATGCAAGGTTGGTTCGACATTCATAAATCAGTCAGTGTACTTCAACATGCCAATAGTGTAAAAAAAGAAGAAAAAAATTTGATCATCTCAACTGATGCAGAAAAAAAGCATTTGAGAAAGTTTTAAATATATTCATGATAGTAACTCTTGGCAAACTGGGAATAATACGCAACTTCAATTCAATAAGGGTATCTACAGAAAACTATAATTAGTGTCATACTTAATGGTGTGATGGATATAGACGATATTCTCCATTATGTTGGTGGTTACATAATACTATGTTTGCCAAAATTGATAGAACTGCTCACCTAGAAAGGGTAAATTTTACTGCATTAAATTATACCTCAATCAATGTCACTGTTAAAAAGATATTCTCAGTTGCCAGTTTTTAATAATCACAACAAGGTTAAGACATATTTTCTTTATCCTCTTTTCTAATGTTTACATTTCTCAAAAATTTAAATTTTGTATCTGACTCTCAGAAATTCTGATTTGATAGCTCTCTGGTGAGGCCCAGAAATCTGTATATTCGGCAAAATCTTCTGGTAGTTCTGATGAAGATGGGCCTCAGAACATGCTTTCTCTCTCTAGTCTTGTGTTTCTAAAAGATAGACAAGCCAACATCATCCCTGGCCCCTGCTGAGAAGCTCATGATTTCACAGAAGTTTCTAGTCAGAGTGACTTTCAACACAACTTACTTATCATCTCTGAACTTCAGTTTTCTCATCTTTATAATAAAAATAATAAAACCTAACTTAAAGAGTTTAGGAGGGAGTAAAAAGAATATATGAGAGTACTTGGTATGTCTGGCACACAATAGGTTCTCAAAGAGTACTGTTTCCAGTCCATCTTTTTTCCTTGACTGGTTAGCATGCCTTATGCCAGACCTTATGATATTTCATCATTTTTTAAAATCCTTGCATGACTGTATTTTTAACCTATGTGTTTCTAGTCAATGTCCCTAACTGAGTTGCCACTTCTTTGAAGGCATAAATATGGTTTGTGTATGTCCTCCATATGGTAGAATGTACAATGTGGTCATTTACCTCACTGATCAGAAAAATGTTAATAAAAACTGCCCATTTATCCACCTACCCTAGCAGCCTGCCTGAAATTCTTCCATTACCAATCGGTTCCTCAAGTTAAGCCAGAGCTCAGTGCAAAGGTTGAAAGTACCCATGGGGTTGGGGGGAAAGATACGCTGAGTTATTGTCAGTCTTCCCCATTTAATTTAGGAGTCTTTGGTCCTCAATCACTTAGTTCTTCCTCACAAAACAGGAGACCTAGATCACAGAAACTTTGAGGAGGTGGGAGTGAGAGAGATGAGTAAGATTTAAGGGAAAGTGGCCAAAACCTCTATCCAATTAAAGGGAAAAGTAAGTTGTAAGGAGAGAGTTGGGCACCTGAGAGCTAACTTGAGAGAGGAGTTTAATCCAGTCCCTATCGTCAGCCCAAGACAGCACAGGGTGCTGAGAAGAGACGGTGCGTAATGCGGTGGTGGGGGTACCACAAAGGGGAGAGAGGCTCTAGGAAGCCCAGCATCCTGCAGCACCCTTCCGCTAGTCCATTCCCCTAACAGCCACTCAGGTGGCCCTGGCCCCTCCCAGGCATCTGAGTAGCAGCTCCACGTGGACACGCGGGAGCCCGCAGTGGGCACTCTCGTGGTGCCTCTTCCCATCCAAGGCAGAAAGGGCACCTGCAGGGAGATTTGGCAACATCCATCCCAGCATCACGTGAAAGGAGCCATTTGTTGGGACATCCAGTTCCCTCCACGGTCAGTGCTCATGTCAGCATGAGGCTATCTTCACGTTCTTTGAGCTCAGAAACCAGAAGGTGGAAAAACACAGAGGTGCTGTACTCTAGCTGAAGAAAACTGAACCCTGGTATTTTCCAGACAACTCAGCTAGGGCCTCCAGGCCCGGAGGTACCCGCTGGGGCCTCTGAGAGGCATTCACCTGCCCCACAGGCTCGCCATATGCTCGTCCTTCTCCTCAAGCCTCCATGAAGGACGGCATCGAGCGGAAGGATGAAGTCTTTGTTCAGGCTTTTGCAGGCGCCAGATTTCTGCAATGAGGAAGCACATATCCCTGTACCTTTAAAAGTCATCTCTCTAGAGGCTTCTCCTACTCAACGCCAGGCCCTGAATCCGTGGCCCTTCCGACCCCTGCCAGTGGCTGTAACTCGGTCCACGTCGAGGCCGCAGGCCAGTAGGGCTGCTCGTTCTCGCGAGACCTCACCGCTGGTTGTATAATGTAACCTGGTTTCCTGGTGTTTATTATTTACATGTATCGCATATGTCTGTTTAATATTAACACTCTGTGAAGGACACCTGCTTGTTGCTAGGGGATCCAAAGCTAAATATGCATAGTCCCTGCTCGTAAGAAGGGTTTAGGGAGGTTAATAAACATAATTTATTGACCATATCCGAGGTATCCTATTAGGTCATAATTTTAATTCTTTCATATATATGTGTATGTATATTTTTATAAATGTATATGTGAATATATATTCATATATATGTATGTGTATACATATATATACATTTGTAAAATTTTTACATATATTAATATATATCATTTCTATATAAATATATATTATACCTTTATATATCTTGTATATAACAGGTGTATTTGTGTACATATCTTCATTTATACAAAACATGTTTGTGTTTTGGAAATGACAATGGCATTTTTTTTTCTAATAAGAAGAGAAATAGAGGAGTGGTTAAAAGCATAGGATTTGAAGTCAAACTGTGTTTGACCTTGGGCAAGTTATTTATTTATTAAAAAAAAAAAAAAGTCAAGCAATTCCCAAAAGGCACAGAGAAGGAAATGAGAGTGTCCTGTTAGCCCATCATCCAGAGGCAAAGCAGTTAATACTTTGCTAAATACAATTCATGAGTGTTTTCTATGCATTTCATCCCTCTACATACACTCATGGGCTGTGTTTTTAGAAAAATGTAAAAAAAAATTCTACTTACTGTTCATAACCTACATTTTCCCCCAATGTGGAGTAGACATCATTATGAATTAGTGTGCAGAGAACCCTACTGGCTGTCCTTTTAATGGCTTCATAATATTCTGCACTCTGCAAATCATGATATTGCCTCCTCTATTCATTTTACTTCTTTTTCTAATAAAATCGGCATGTTTGGGGGAAAAAAACACTACCAGATAATAATTAGGACAATAAATATTTTTGTGTGTTTCTGACTTTAGTGGGAGTTTTACCAGTGAGCACAAGCCTAGCCATGGATTATAAATATGTCTTTAATGCTATGAGCATATCCATCCATTGAGATATTAGTGAGTTTTTTTTATACCAAGCATGGATGTTAGTTTTTATCAAATGCTTGTTCAATATCAGGATGATTAATTACACTGGTTTTTTTCCTTTGCTGTTCATAAATTAAATTATATGATTTCCTAATATTAAATAATTAATGCAGTCCTAAAATGAATCTTACCTTGTCATGGTGATTTTCTCTTAACATACTGCTGGATTCTATTTGCTATGTGGTTTATACAGATGCCCAAATCTCAAGTAAAATATTATATTTTATCTTAATAAACTATTTATGTATACATAGATAATCTTTTTATGTGCTCTTTGCACTTGTATTAGAGTTGATAGTTTTTCTTATAAAAATAATTGGAAATATTATGCTTAAAAGATTAGGTAGATTTGTCCCCTGAAGGTTGAAGATATTTGCAAAGAAAATAATTCTCAATTTTCAATTCTATTTACTACTACATTTTAGCGCTCTTTCTCCCAGGGCATTTTTGTCCACTTACATCTTTTCCTGTTTGGGGGTGAAATAATCACAAAGCCCTGAGGTTTTCAGCTATTTGGTGGAACCTTTCCCCACACGGCCACCTTGGTCTAGTAGTGCTCTTTGTTCTCTGTGACAGTGGCTTTGTCCAGAACCTCCAGGTTAAAGAATCACTCCCCGTACACCATGAGAGTAAAACTGCATGGCTGTTGAATCAAAATCCCAAAACAGAACAAAGTGCGTGGTGAGGTGTGACCTTGAGTTGTGTCCTCCATCCCAAACAGTGTTGTTTTTACTGCAGAAAGAAGATTGGGCATTGCCTGCCTGTTTGCCCTCCCTGGGCCTCCAGTCCTCCATCCTCTAACCCCAGAGATCTATTTTATCTTAATGAATGCCCACCTCACGAGAACACACTTATGAACTCCATTTTACAGAGGAAACGGAATGTGGGAGATTTCTTAACCAAGCTGAGCTCACACAGGTAGTGAGCAGGGCAGAGGCAGGACTTGAACCCAAGGCTGTCTGCTTCCAAAGCCCGTGGCCCTTCCACGGCTGTTGGCAGCACATTTCTGGTCTGAGCTCCAGAGATCCTTGAAGCCCTATTGCACTCTGGGCCTCCCACAGAGTTGGGGACATACAGCAGTAAGTGACAAAGTTTCTGCACTTGCAACCAAAAACTATCCAACTTATAAGCTGGCAGCATATATTCATCCAGCCCTACCCAATTGCAAATCTACTTAATGGCATGCTGTGCTCCCTCCTTAGAGCCTGCCCAGCACAGGGACTCCCATAAAAAGGCAAAAAAGAAAATCAAGTTTCCAAGTAAGTCTGGAATCATTAGATTGATTCTGGGTTCCAACTATAAATCATAGGCAAACTAATTCAAAATGTACAACATAATTAAACATTAATAAATATGATATGTCAATGAAGAAAAATGGCAAGCTTGAGGAACTGAATCTTAGCACCCTACACAGATACGATTTGGTCAATCCTGGCTAATTTGGTTATCTCTTTGGATTTTAATGTCCACAACTGTAATATAAATCACTGAGCTTACATGGTATGAACTGCATGTGAATCCTCGAAGATGAAGAAGTGCTGGATGCAACCAAAAATGAAGGAAAGGAAACTTTTCTAGCGACAAACAGAACCTAAATCTCAGATTCCCTTAATGACAGCAAGAACATGATAAGAAGCCTACTGTCATCATTTATTGGACGAAAACTCTGGCCTTTGGCAAGTTTCTGTCTGGAAGAGCATAAATCATATCTTGAATAATCTCTGAGTCCCACAGTGTCCAGAAAGCCTCCCTTTCTCCTTTTCTTATTCATCTATCCTCTTATGAGTGTGAAAAATCAGTGCAGGGGGAACACTGAAATTTTTCTAAGGTTTTCTCTTTCGCTGTGCAAGTCTTTTCATGTTGAGAGTTCTCCATCTTCTCTCTTTTAGGCAGGAAAAATTGGTCATCTGGAGGCATGCTGCATTTTTTTTGGCAGTCCTCATTTTGCTTACGTTGCTAAACACTGTCAATTCCTTTCATGATATCATTTGTAAGAACAGCAATTGCCTCTAAAATGGCCAAATGCTCTATTTCACAGCAGCTCTAATGAAATGTGCCCCCCTTTGAACAGCGGGAGGAGACCCTTCCCCCCACTACAATCACTTGGAGGATATTTAATAGCACGGGCTCACTGTTAACTAGAAATGTCCAAACAAATCATATACCAGTGCTGTTCACTGGGTTTACTCATTGGAAACGTATAAAATCCACTTTAAAATTGAACAGCTATTTCTACTTCGTCTTATCTTTAGGTTTGAAAGAAAAATTATTTCCTGGCAACTACGGCTGAGCTTTAGTCCCCACCTGATGTGCTGGAAATTAATTATGCAGTTAAGGTTTTTGCTGCATCGGGGCTTTCTACAATCTTAAGAAATAAATGTTGTCTGTGAGTGTATAAATGGAAACAAATTAGGTGATGAGCTCAGCTTTGCTTCACCACTATCTGCAATGGAAAGGAAAAAAAAAAAAAAAAAAAAGAGCCTTTTCTTGTAAAAACAGTTGTCTTCAGGGCATGTTCTCTCTATGCCCAGAATAACAAAGGGGAATGTTGCTGGGGAATCAAGAGGATGTCTTTGCCTTTTTCTGAAGTAAAAAAAAAAAAAAAAAAAAAAGATCCTGAATGAACATAGATCCCAAGCGTCAAAAGGTGTCAAAATGTGAGTCTAGCCAATTAGTGGGAATTTCAAGGGAAACGACATTGTCTCCATATACCTGCCTGCACTCCTGCCGTTGAACAATCAGATGCCCTTCCTCCACCTTCTGAGTGATGGGAAATCATCCTCTCACCATCTCTGGTCTTCCTCCTCCTCCGGGAATAACCCGGTGATGGAGAGCCTTCTGTGGTGCCAGGTCCTTGGTCTGTGTGACATTTAATTCTCACGACAGCTCTACTGTGCTGCCAAAGAAAGTGAAGTCAACTGGCTGCTGAAACTGCTCAGAAGTTAGAAAGGAAAAGGCAGCCCCTAACATCCTGGAACTCACGACTGAGCCTTAATGCTATTAGGATTTCTGATGTTTACAGCGAAATCTTAGTTTTCTTTTCCTGGTCACAGTCTCAGAACATTCACTCAGACAGACCACCACACACCCAGAATGTCAAGCATCCTTCGTCTCCTTGGCTAAATGAGTGGCTGCTACTTCTGTACCAGTTATAACTTGACCCCCTCTGGTCTGCCCTCCTTCTAGCTAAGATGTATTAACCAATCATAGAATTGCTCAGTCAAGAGGGAATCTCCACTTCCTTGGTCACTCCCAAATTTACACATCTAAATCCCAAATCCTGTAATCGCTCTAACACCCCTTTATTGAGACACCCCACCGCTCCCTATGGTATGTGTTCATCCACTGTTGCAGTGAGTAATAGACTCAACTCCCTCACCTACAGGTGTGCTCCTGGGGTCTAAGCCTGTGGTTTCAGTGGCTTTACCACAGCCTCACTTGTCCCCTGAACCGACCTAAGCCTCTTTTCTCCTCTCTAAAATGGGAATAATCAAAAAATCCTGGGGCGCTTGTGAGGATTAAATAAAATGATGTGCTTAGCAAACGGGAGCCCCTCTTGATATCATTCCCACCTTGACTGTAATTACTGCTATTTTTATTCCCCTGACATCTTACTGCCTCACAAAGACCTTTCCTGAGAGCCCAGTTTGAAAGGCGTCACTCCTTCTAAACCTCACAAGTGTATTAAGCCCCTGATGCAGGAGAAACTTTTCTCTACCTCTTAGAATTCTTCTCAGCTGAAAATTTCCAAAATTCTCAAGAAGCATTAAGACTTCACACACTATTAAAAGTTCTTTACACTCTACCTTGTATATTATTTTTAACTTTAGGCTCTTTGTCTTTGACAGGATAGTTTCTGCCTTTAAGGAGCTTACCATATTTGGACGTTGTAACCCCTTTAGCTGGAGGCACATAGTAAATGACGGATAAAACATGTGTTGATTGATTGAAACAAAAAGCCAGTAATGGACAGAAGTACCACTGAAAAGGAGTGGCTTTTTGAAACTGCAGGTCTGAGGCCGGGGGGTGGGGGTGGGAGGGCAGGTGGGAAAAGCAATTCAGGTGCCTTTGGTTTAAGATCCTCCTTGCTGACCTTCCCTCCTCTCAGGGTCCTCAGTTTCCGCATCCTCCAGGTTAAAAAGATCACGATGCTTTAAGAGTTTGCTTCCTTCTAGGTAGGAAAGAGTCTTACAAAAAGAGGAACTCTCATTTTTTTCTCCTTCTGAATTTTTTTTAACACTTCTTTTCTTTCCCATTCTTTTCACCAAACTTTTTTTCTTGGCTCCGGGTAATATAAATTTCTATTAGTAATGAAGTTTCTTTCTGATCACTGATTTTTAACACACAAACAACTTCCGGGTTTTGTTCAGTGTTGGGGCGTGAGGCCTTCTAGAGAACAGGAATGTTTAATTTGCTACGTGTAGCAAGCACTCCTCTGATGTGCTAAGACGGCTCTGTTAGAATTTCAGAATTTCTTAGCAGGTGGGGGAGGGAAAGTCCTTTTCCCAAAGGTAAATATATCATTTTCTTTGAAAATTATTTGGCTTTTATCACTAAGGAAATAATTACTTTCTTTAAAATGATTGAGCAATGCTCCCCACTCACACCCTGACTGATTGTGAAACAGCATCCTACATGGGGGGTGCCCATGTGCGTTCTAGATGGACGAGGACGGTTGACTGTGCTTCTGTCCTGACCCAAGTCGAACAACAAAGCCAGTTCTCCTTCCTCAACCCCCACCTTGCCTACTACGAGGACAGCTTCTCTCCTACTGCACAATTGTTTGCATTTCCTCCTCACTCAGGTCCAGGGATCAGAGTCTGGGAGGCTGGCATCCCTGTCACGCCATGTCCTGCAGTTACTTACGTGAATGACCGCCATCAATACCTGTGTATCTGAGATCGCCTCAATGTATCATTTCAAATGAGAAAAGCAAGATGCAGTCATACAGATAGTATGTTTCCACTTGTGTAAACTCTCACAACCTAAATTCTCACGTGTTTAAATGTTTGTGTATGCCTGTGAAACATGAGAAAATTATAGATGAATATATAATAAATTGTCTTGGTGACCTCCAGGGGCAGGGGATATGGGAGGAGCCGGGGGAGGAGGGAAGAAATTATTATATTTTATTTATAGATTTTGGGATGTTTTTTCATTCATTAGAATAAAGCATGTGATTTTTTTAAAAAAATAAAGGATGAAAACATGTAAAAGCACAAAGATATCTTTTAGTTCTTTCTGACTCTTGAAGTTGTACCTTCAGGGCTTAAAAACTCCCTCTGGCAAGAGTAAGAAATAGAAATCTCAGAAGACATCTGGGTCCTGAAGTAAGAACATCTGGGTATAAGGAAATTCAGAAGCAGCAGAATAGATTACTGGATGTCTCCAGAGGAAAATTATGTATTCTTTGGCTCTTCCCTCCCAGGATTTTCTGGTTCTAGTCTTTCATTGCCTCTGAGCAATTTTACAACTCTATAAGTTTTGAATAAGTGATAGCAAATGCAAAATAATTTTTTTCTATAGACAGGCAATCAGATTTTTTTTTCCAGTAGAGGGACAAGCCCAGCTCCTCCTCCACCCACTTTCCTGATCTATCAATGTGTTTGTTCTTCAGATTTTTCTTTGACTCACATCTTACCAGTTCCCAGATTAGTGATGAGTTAAACGCAATCTTTAACATTTTATTTTACATCTGAATAAGATTTCATGATTTTACGTTTTTTTCTTTTTAATTAGCTTTTAACATGGGATTGAATCCCATGGTGACCAGGACCAGAGCCAGCTGTGTCACCTAAGGCAAGTTCCTTTGCTTCTCTGTCCCCATCCATCCATCTCACTGCCCTTCTTTCTGTTGCATTCTGTCTCTCTCTTCCTCACATCCCTCTGTCCACACAGAAGGCTACGTCGGTAAGGATGCTCACTGGTTATTTCTGGGTGGTGGGATTTGAGCAGTTTTGTTGCCTTTTTTCACTTGTCTGCATTGCTTGGATCTTTTATAATGGACATTTGCCATTTTTATAAATCAATAAAGTACATGCGAGCAAGGTCTGACACTTGTCCAAATTTGTCAAGTGCCTCTTTTCCTTCTTTCTCTCTTAATTTTTTATACCTTTGATCTTCAAAGAACCAGAGCAGTGAAAAATCTGAGATATTTGCAGAGGCCAGTTAACTTTACCAAGGAAGAAATTAAAAGAGGAGCCACATTTCTGAAAGGCTGCCCAACATACACAGATGCCTCTGGCATGATGTGATCCCAACCCAGAAACACTCTTAGAACCAGTCCAGCCCCCCTGCCCCTGAGTTCCTGCTGTACTGTGGTCACTGTACAGGCCTTTTCCAGGTGGCTGGTAGTTTGCTGGGACAGGTCTGACTCCCTGATATAGTCCTAGCTGCACCGTGAAAACCGGCACATCCATTTTGTAACAACATCCACCAAAGGCAATGGAGGGAAATACATCACCCCAACAGGTATGTGCAGCACCCAGGTTTGCAAAGGACATTGTAAGATGTTTAGTAGCCACATCCCTGCCTCTCCCCACTAGATGCCAATAGCACACTCCCTCTCCTCTCCCTGGTTCTGACAACCAGAAATGTCTCCAAACATTACCACCTGTCCTCTGGGGAGCAGAATCATCCCTGGTTGGGAAACAGTGGTCTAGAGCATTGAGCTGCTACTCTAACCAAGCTTTGTGCTAAACTCTGGAACTAGAATGTTGTACACAACACAGTTGGGATAAGGGAGGCCTTCACGTGGCAGTTAGCCACCTGCCGACTAATGTAGTTCCAAGTGGAACCACATACGCTATGATGCTGTCGGAAGCACAATGCCAACGCCAGAAGGAAAAACCCCTTATAACAGCCTTGCACACCTGCCCTTGAAGGTAATGTTCATCTATTTGCCAGAGTTCACAAGAGCCAGATACGAATGATACTAAAACTCTTCATCTGATTGACATGACACATTAGCCACTTCTCTGTAGCTCAGAAGGAAGGCTTCAACTGACTGAGGGAGCTGAAGGAGTTGAAACAAGGCAGGAAGAATCACTTTGGCACAACTCATGCAGTGAGAACTTCCAGTTCTACTTTGACTCAGGTACCAGTGCCTAGATGAGGGCCACTAACCTTTCTAAGGATTGAAGCCTGATTTCACACAGATAATTGACAAAGGGCTACAAAAATGTCCTTTTAAAAATACCAATGCCTAGTTTTTTTTTAAAAACTGTCCTAGAGACATGCAAATGATTACTTATCTTCTTACATACACTCATGAAAAAAATCATTAGAAATTTTTTTTTGCCTAGTTGCCTTTTTTATTGGCAATTTTTATTGGAATTTTTCTTCCTTTCCTCTTACATCAAGAGCCACAAAGCCTTGGAACATAAAATGAAGCCCAGCATTGACCTCTCATAGAACCAACCATTGAGGTAAAATTTGCAACATAAGCAAGTTCTCCATCCTTAGCTGTGCAACCACCAACAGGGGGGACTGAGTCATCTCCACACTGCCACTCTCCTTCAAAGTAGCATAGTGCCTAGCAGATGCAACAGCCCAGCTTACTGTGGCTAGGCTGTGATCATTGGATCAGCCTGCTAATGGAGATCCCCAAACTTGGATGATCAATGGAACTATCTGGGCACTTTTCAAAATTCTGTTTCCAGGTTCCCTCTCAAATTTATTGAATAGAATTTCTGATCATGGATATTTAACTGTTCACAAAGTTCTGCAGGTAGTTTTGATGCTTAGCCAGATTTTGTAATCATTGTATTAAGTTTTCAGATTCTGAGAATTAGTAATATCTTGGTGGTGTTATACTATGCTCAATAAGGAGGTTTACTTGTAGTTGAATTAGCAGCTACTGTGTCCTCTAACTTAGAAATCAAAGGTAGTAAAAAAAAAAAAAAAAAAGGAAAACTAGAAGATATCATAACTACAAGTATTCTGACCTGTGGCAAATACAGGAGAGGTATGTAGAAAAATGTAATGCCTTGATCTTTCTGGAATATTTCTGAGTTAAACTCTTGTCCTTGTAGTCCAGTAAACAGTCAAAAAGTGTAAGAAATTTCACTTGGTATATATTGAAGTATAGAAACCAAATATTGCAGACAGCTTCTCCTATATAGTAACAGCACAAAATTCTCCCCAATCCAACATCCCAAATTTTGGCTCATTCATTCATTCATTCAACTGAAATTATGGAAACTTTTATGTTGAGGAGTTGATCTCAACAATCAATTAGCTTTTGTTCGTGGGAGCAAGTGTTCAAAACTACAATGCAAAAGGTCATGCATAATTGATGCTGAATTATGGAATGTCCAGTAATGTCAGAGAACATTTGAGGTTGGTGAAGACTAAGGTAGTAGGGGAGGTATCCCAGAGAATGGAGGTGGGTTCTGAAGAATGGAGGAGATTAGGAGAACCTGAGGAGGTGCTCCAACCAACCCATTACAGTTTTTCCCACTGCTTGAGTCATTAGCAGACAGATAAAAAATACAAGTCCTTAAAACAGTGATGCTTGGAAAATAGCGGTAGTAAGGCTATGTGACGTCTAATGCAGGACCATCCATTGTAGCCAATAACCCTTTCACCATTAGTGAGTGCATCTATTTCACCAAGACCTGATCCCATCCATCCCACACCCACTCCAGTCAGCTCCAGCTTCACCAACCAGAGCAGGGAATAATTAGAAGAAACAAGCAAAGCCATCCCTAAATCAAGCTTATAGCTAGTTATCTACAGTAATAGAGCCATAACCACACTGCTTAATTCATCCTAGCTCATCGCTGTCCAGTGGAATATACCAGGTCTTTGTGGGATATTGAGTTTTCAGGACCACAGATCACAGGGAATGCATGTATTTAGGATCTTGGCCAATTTACTGGCAGAATGCAACATCTCAGATCACTGGAGTGTTGTGTATCATATAAGCCATGGAGAGAATGCTGACTGATTCAAAAAAATGATGCTCATTATAGACAAAATTAAAATTTAATATGAAATATATCAGCAGGCTGCTCTCTCTTCACATTATTAGAGAAACAGAGAAGCTTTTTGTTGTGTTACTGACAAAAGCCTCTCTATTTCTCACATTTACTCAGAGGCTTATTGTGAATTGATGTTTGTGCCTAAAATTATTAGACAAGCATATCCTCCCCTGTTCTTAAACTTTCCTTTTGAATTAGTTTTGATTTGTTTGAGGATCAACACAGAAGTGATTATTTACACATGAAGTTGTTTTTGAAAATATAGTTTATAGATCTGGGATTTTCTTGGGTTACACTTAGCGGGAAAGCATTCAGAGTAGCTTTCTTAATAACAGAAAAGTAAACTTCACAACAAAAAAAATATTATCAGACATAAAGACCATCTCATAATGATAAAGAGTTCAACTCATCAAGAAGATATAATAATCCTGAAAGTGTGTGTATCTAATAACAGAACTTTAAAATACATGAAGCAAACATTTATAGAAGTAAAAAGAGAAATAGATAAATCCACAACTATTCTTAGAGATTTTAACACTCCTCTCTTGGGAACTGATCCGCCAAGAAAACAAAAAGTCAGTAAGCATATAGAAGATTTGAACAACACTACCAACCAGTTTGACCTAATTAACAATTATAGA
Organism: Camelus dromedarius; assembly: GCF_036321535.1. Classification (NCBI taxonomy): domain Eukaryota; kingdom Metazoa; phylum Chordata; class Mammalia; order Artiodactyla; family Camelidae; genus Camelus; species Camelus dromedarius. The sequence goes on along the minus strand of NC_087443.1, from coordinate 66,506,818 downwards.
CTATTCCATCCAGCTGCAGCAGAATGCACTTCATTTTCAAGTGTACAAGAAACATCCATCAAGAGAGATAGTAACGTGGCCTTAAAAAAGCATATGAGGTAAAGTGAATCATACAAAATGTTTTCTATGCTCACGAACCATAAAAAAATTAAACTAGAAATCAATAACAAAAAGATATGGGGAAAATCCCCAAATTGTTGACAATTAAACAACACGCTTCTATTTAACTTATGGGTCAAAAAAGAAATCACAAGGAAAATTAGGAAACATTTTTAATTGAGTGAAAGTGAAAACATAATATATCAAAACTTACAGACTACAACTCAGTACTTAAAGATAAACTTACAGCATTAAATGCTATGTTTAAAAAAGAATAAGAGATGTCTCGAGTTAGCAATCTAAGCTTCCACCTTGGAAACCAGAAAAAGAAGAATACATTAAAGTCTAATAAATAATAAGAAGAAAAATAATAAAGATAAAGGTAGAGAGTGAATAAAATTGAAAATAAAACATAAAGAAGATGAAACCAAAAAAATCAATAAAATTGATAAATATTTAGCTAAACTTATCAGGGGAGAAAGAGAGAAGATAGAAACTAGCAAACTCACTCAAGAAGAAACAAAAGGCATAAATAGTCTATATCTTTTAAAGAAGTGGAATGTGTAGTTTAAAACTTTCTAACAAAGAAAACACCAATCCCAGTAGGCATTATGGAGAATTCTACCAAACATCTAAAGAAGAAATAAAATCAACTTGATAAAAATTCTTCCATAAAATAGAAGAGGAGGAAACACTTTTACCTTATTTCATGAGGCTAGCATAACCTAACATCAAACCAGATAAAGATATTACAAGGAAATAAAAATCAGAGACCAACATTCCTCATAAACATAGGTGCAAAAATCCTCAACAGAATTTTAGCAATTTGAATCCAGCAATATATTAATAGGGGAATATATCATGACTAGGTGGAATTTATCTCATGAATGCAATACTGATTTAATATTCAAAATCAATTGATGGAATTCAACACTATCAACAGATCAAAAAATAGGTGATCTCAACCAATGAAGCAAAAGTATTTGATAAAATTCAACAGCCATTCCTTACAAAACTCTCAGTCAACTAAGAATTGAAAGGAATTTTCCAAATAAATAATCAGCATCTACCAAAAACAAGAACAAAACAAGAAAAAGCAAGCAAACAAAAATACTTGTAGTTAATGAGGAAAGGCTAAAGTATTTTGCCTAAGATCAAGAAAACGTCAAGATGTCTACTCTTATACTTTCTTTCAACAATGGCATGGTGATCATAGCAAGTAAGAGGCCAGAAAAAGAGTTTAAAGGTATAGATTGAAAAGGAAGAAGTAAAATTGTCTTTATGTGCAGATTGCAGGATTATATTTAGAAATTCTAAGGAATTTTCAAAAAAGTTACTAGGACTAATAAGTGAGCTTAGCAATATCAGTTTTAATGTATAAAACTTCCTAATCTTTCTATATGTAGCAATGAATTATCATTAAATGAAATTAAGAGAAGTTATTCCATAAACAATAGACCTTTAAAAATACAAAATACATTCAACAAACACTGTACAAGAGCTACACATTGAAAACTAAAACAGAAAAAATTCAGAGAGAAATCAGAGATGTAAATAAACGGAGAGATAAAATACTGTATTCATGAGTTGAATGATTCAATAAGATAAAGATGTCAAGTATCCTTAAATTGACCTATAGATTCAATGCAATCTCAATCAATATTCTAATAGGTTTTCTTGTAGAAATTGGTAAGATGATGTCCTAAAATAACCAAAGCAATGTTTTTAAAGAACAAAATTGGAGGACTTACACTAACTAATTTTAAGACTTTTTGCAACATTACAGTAATCAAGACAATGTGGTATTTGCAAATTAAAATATAAATGTGTATATGTATACATAAAGAGAACCCAGAAGAGTCTAGAAATAGACCCACATGTATATGGTCAATTGACTTTCCTCAAAGAGACCAAGGAAATTCAATTGACAAAAGAAAAACCTTTTAACAAATGGTACTGGAACAACTAGATGTCTAAATAGGAAAAAAGTAAATATTGTCCCTCACATGACATCATACACAGAAAAAGTAAATTATAAAACACCTAGAAGAAAACAAAAGAGAAAATATTTGCAAACTTGGGGTCAGGAAAATATTTCTAAATAAGGCACAAAACCCTTGAACCTTAAAAAACATAATCGATAAATTGAACTTTATCAAAATTTATAAAATTTTGCAATTTGAAAAAATAACATTAAGAAGGCAGAATGGTAAGCCACAGAGAATATTCACAACACATATATCTTACAGAAGACCTATATCCAGAATACATAAAGAACTCTTACAACTGGATAATAAAAAAAAATTATCCAATTAAAAAATGAACAAAAGATATGACCAGATATGTCACCAAAAAAGATATACAGATAGAGGATAAGCATAAGAAAAGATGTTTGACATCATTAATCATCAGGGAAATTAAAAATAAAATCAAAAAGTGATACCACTGCATACCAATTGGATGGCTAAAATTCAAAAGACTAACATATTAGTTTTCTTTTGCTATGTAACAAATACCACAATATTAGCAGCAAAAATTTTACCTCACAGTTTGGAAGATTATTAGTTCAGGTGGATTTAACTGGGTTGTTTTCTTCGGATCTCACAGGACCAAAACCAAGGTATCAGTCAGATGGACTCTTACCTGGAGGTCAGGGATGTGTGTAGCAGGCAGAGGGCAGTATGTGCCTCCAAGAGTATTCAGGTTGTTGGAAGAATCCAGTTCTTTGTGGCTGTAGGAATGAGGTCCCCATTTTCTTGCTGGCTGGTAGGTAGATACCACTCATATCCTGAAGACTTTCATCCTTTCTTCTCACATGCCCCCCTCCATCTTCAAAGCTGTCAAGAACATCAAGTTCTCAGTCTTTGAATCTTTCTGACTTCTCTTCCCAACATTCTCTTCTATCACTAGCCAGAGAAACCTCTCCCTTTAAGGGATCATGTGATTGAATTCAGCTCACTGACAGTCTCCTTATTTCAAGGTAAATTGTTTCATATAATGCATTCTCAGGTGTGATATCTCATCACACTCACAGGTTCGCAAGCAGGATGAAACGCCATAGTTTCATAACTTTATAGCTAAAGCTGCCATTCAGAGGTAGAATTTCTTCCCTCTTTGGCTTCTCCTGAGATGGCTGAGGAACGGTGCTCTTAAGTGTCCTAGAAGTCTTCTGGTTTGATTTAGAAGATGTATAACCTCTTGGAAGGGCGAAATACTCTGATCGTTTTGTGTAGCTGAATACTCTGATCTTTTGATCTTTCTGAAATTTCAGTAAACGTTGTATAACTACACCCTCAGCCTTTTTTCTATGTCACACGTTCAGCAGGCATTTTTACATTGTATCACCTTTTGCCACCTGGATATGCTGACAATTTCCCAATTATCAAGTCTTTGTTCCCTTTTGTTGAACAGTTCTTCACTCAATTTATCTCTCTCCTCACATTTTTCTAGAAGCAGCAAGAAAAAACTAGGCTGTCCCTTCAACATTTTGCTGCAAAGTCTTCTCAGCTAAATGTCCAAGTTCGTCACTTGGTAAGTTTCATTGTCCATGTAAGGGTGGGAGACAATTCTGCAAAGCTTTCTGCCACTACACAGCAGGACATCCCTTCCTCTAGTTCCCAATAACATGTTTCATTCTCAAAATCTGTTACTATGCAGTGTTTCTACTAAAGGTCTTTTCGAGGTAATCCAGAATTTCTCTATTAACCTCCTTAAAATTCTTCCAACATCTGCCTAATTCCAAACCCACACCCACATTTTAGGTTATTTGTTAAGGCAGCACCCACTTCCAGGTATCAAAATGTGTTTTAGTTTTTTATTGCTACCTAAAAATTTACCACAAACACAGCAGCTTAAAACAATGACCTTTAACATCTCACAGTTCTTTAGGGCAGAAGTCCAAGGGAGCTCTACTGGGCTCTCTGCTGAGGGTTTCCTAAAGCGGAAATCAAGGCTGAGCTGGATTTTTCTTAGGAAGCCCTGCAGAAGAGTCCGCTTCCAAGCTCATTCAGGTTGTTGGAATGTCCTTGTGTTTGTAGGACTGAGGTCCCTGATGATGCCTTGCTGGCTGTTAGTTAGAGGTCACTCTAAGCTTCATGAGACCGTCTGAGTTCTTTCTCATGTGGCTCTTCCATCTTCAAACTAGCAAAAGCAGGTCAAGTCCTTCTCAAACTTTAAATCTCTCTGATTTAATCTCTCTGCTGCTTCCAGACAGAGAAAATGCTCCTCTTATAAAGGGCTTGTGTGATGAAGTTGGGCCAAGCTGAATAGTCTTCCTTTTGCCATGTAACATATATAACCATGGGAATGCCATCTCATAACATTCACAGGTTCCATCCACATTCAAAGTGGAGGAGATTTTACAAGGATGACCTCCACTGAGGATCGTTCTTAGAATTCTGCCTACCAGTAAGTTTTTGGAGGTGTTGGAAATGGTCATTATCTTGATTACAGAGGTGGTTTCACGATGGTTTAACCCATTGAATTGTATACTTTAAATGGATGCAGTTTATTATTTGCAAAATATATCTCAATTAAAGTTTAAATACTTCACCTAATATCATATTTAAAGATGAAATATTGAAAAAATTCCCCTGTGATGTCAGAAGCAAGATAAGGATATACTCTGTCACCCCGTGTATTCGGAATTGTACTAGAAATCCTAGCTAGAGCAGTAATGCAACAAAAACATAAAAGCTACAAAGTTGGAAATAAAGGAGTATGAATACCACTTTGTGCCCATGACATGATCGGGTATGTCAAAGTGCCCACAGAATCTACAAACACATCGTTAGACTTAATATGTAAATTTAGCAACGTTGCATGACTGAAGTCCATTTACCAGTATCAATTAGTATACCTTAACAAGAAAAATTTGGGAAATGAAATCTTCAAAATATGTATCATTCACGGTAGCATTTTCAAATACCAAATATCTAAGAATGAATAAATGTGCACAATCTTCTACACTAAAAGCAACAAAACACTGCCAAGAGAAATTAAAGACCTCAGTGAAAAGAGAAAATATACTATTTTCATGAACTATAAGAATCAATATTGTTGAGATGTCCATTCTTCCCAAATACACCTATAGATTTAATTCCAACCAAAACCTCATGTTTTTACAGATATTGACAAGATTGTTATAAATTTTATATTAAAATGCATGAAGTCTAAAATACCCTAAATAATTTTGAAGAAGAAATTTGGAAGACTTACACTATCTAATTGCAAGACTTTTTAAATATGCTATTTTATTAACGTGTTATTACCACAAAGTTAGACAAATGGACCAATGGAATAAAACTCCAGCCACATACTACATGATTGTGTTTTATGAAGTTCAAGCACAGGCAAAATAAACCAGCAGTTATATGATCAGATTAGTGCAATGTTCCCTAGTCTCTTTCCTTCATTGCCCTCCCAACTCCTGTGACATTTTAGACATCTTTCCCCTAAAACGCCTCCCCCATTAAATTTTAATATCACAAGTATATTACATATCCTTTTATATACTGTGGCCCTTTGGCAGGACACAGACACTTGTAATAGCTAAAGGTGTTTTGCCTTCCTCTCCCAAGAACCAGCTCTCATCCCCTTGGTTGATATTACCCACCACGATGTCTGCCCAAAATTGAAACAGCGAAACACAAAGCTGAAAGATGGGAAGAAACTGGATCCTGATTCCTTCTCATTACCACTATTACTATTTTACTTTTTTATTGAAGTATAACACAAGTATAACAGATTACACTAATCTTGAGAGGCCAACTCAGTGTATCTGTACATACTTAGAAGTATGTATACATTTGTTACCACACCCAGATCAAAACACAGGTTATTTCAAGCTCCCATATGGTTCTCTCTTGCCCCTTCCCGGATAACGACTTCCTGGAGAGGACCAGGTCATTCACTGCAGCAAGCAGAGGACCAGGTCATTCACTGCAGCAAGCACAAGAATCCATCTCTCTAAATAACGCTCCTTCTAATCTTTCCCTCTCATGCTGCACTATGGGGATATGCCAGGAGCGGGTAGAAATTTAGGAGAACAATGGGGATGTTCAGCTGAGAGAGTGACTTTCTTTCTTTCTTTTTTTTTTTTTTAATAATTTATTTATTTGGAGGGGGTAGTAAATTGGTTTATTTATTTATTTTTTTAATGGAGGTACTGGGGATTGAACCCAGGACCTCATGCATGGTAGGCATACACTCTACCACTGAGCTATACCCTCCCCCTGAGAGTGACTTTCAATGTCACATGATGAACCAGTTTACCAGTGGGCCCTCAGTTAATACAAATATAATTTCTTACATTTGCCAACTCTCCATCTTAAGTTACCCTGGAACCCCCAAAGGACTGCAATTATTTAAAAAGTTGGGTCATATATAACAGATACCTCTGTGGTTAAAAACTAAAAGCTACCAGACATAGGTGAGAGTTTTACAATCATTTCTCCTTTACCTATAAATAAATTTTTACTAGTATAGGAAATTACCTTGAAATGCTGGAGCTTGCATTAAAATAAGATCAATGACTGAAGGGCAGCAGGTCAAAGAGAAGAAAGGACCAGTCCTGATCTTGCCAGCAATTGTTTCCCAGAGGTACAACTGACCTCCTGTAAGAGACACCCCTGCCCTTAGAGCCAGACAGTATTATGCTCTGGACGCTTGAATCGCTGTCTCACACACGCTGAGAGCCTGCCCCTACTGGCCTCTAGGGCCGTAATCCACAACCTTCTAACAGAGATGACTGTGGGAGGTTTTATGAAATGAAAAAAAACCCCATACCCAAGGATAGATGTGCGGATGTGGGTTGGAGAATGAAGGAGAGATGGCAATTTCACTTCAATGCTTCAGTTTAATAAAGAGATGAGTTTTCTCCTTGTGCACTAATCTGTCTTCATTCCCAGCACAGAATCGGCTGCAGACTTTTTAAGTTGCCAACAGGGACAGGAACTAAAGTGGAACATGAACCAGAAAGTAGAATGAATGTACTCATTTGCTAAATCCCACGGTGAATCCAAATATTAACTTTCTAATTGAATTGAAAGGTTTTTAAAACCAGTGAACCAGCTCAAACTGGAACTGAACGTATATATTTTCTGAAACTACTAAATGGGGAAAAAAAAGCTGCTAAAGGGAAAAGAAACAAAAATAAAACAAAATAATAAAAAACAGAGGTATGGTAACTACCCAAAAAAAATAAAAACATCTGTCCACACAAAGACTTTTCAGACAACTATTCATAGCAGCATAATTCAGAATAGCCAAAGACTGGAAACAAATCAAATGTCCACCAAATGGTGAAAGAAAATGCAGTATATTAACACAATGGCATATTTTACAGCAATGAAGAGAAATGAACGCTGACACATGCTATACCATGTATGAACCTCAAAAACATACTAAATGTAAGAAGCTAGACACAAAAGACCACATATTGCTTGGTTCCACTTATACAAATGGCCAAAAAAGGCAAATCCACAAAGAGAAGTTAGAATTGTGGTTGCCTAGGGCTGGAGGTAGGAACAAATGGATAAAGGGTGATGGAAAAGTTCTAGAATTGCATTGTGGTGGAGTTTGCATAACTCCACAAATTTACCAAAAATCAATTAATTATATCCAGAATTATATTTAATTCAAAACAATACATACACCTCAATGTCCATAGCAGCCCTATTTACAATAGCCAAGATGTGGAAACAACCTAAATGTCCATCAGCAGATGGCTGGATAAAGAAGTTGTGGTATATTTATACAATGGAATACTACTCAGCCATAAAAAATAATAAAATAATGTCATTTGCTGTAACATGGATGGACCTGGAGACGTCATTTTAAGTGAAGTAACCCAGAAAGAGAAAGAAAAATACCATATGATGTCACTTCTATGTGGAATCTAAAAGAAAGGACAAATGAACTTATTTACAAAACAGAGACAGACTCACAGACATAGAAAACAAACTTATGGTTACCAGTGGGCGAAGGGGTTGGGAAGGGATAAATTGGGAGTTTGATATTTGCAGATACTGACTAATATATAGACAATAGATAAACAACAAGTTCATACTGTATAGCACAGGGAATTATATTCAATATCTTGTGATAATCTGTAGTGAAAAAGAATATGAAAATGAATATATGTATGTTCATGTATGACTGAAGCATTATGATGTACACCAGAAACTGATACAACGTTGTAAACTGACTGTACTTCAATAAAAATATATATACAAGAAAAAAAATCAATTAATTATTCCCTTTTAAAAAGTCTCAGAACCAATGGATATTGTTTCAAATTGCTGATTCCTGCATCTGTTTGCAAACAACATGTATCTAGAAATGCCTTGATCCAGGGTGCCTGCCTAGCAATTCCATGACTATCCGGCTATAGTAAAGACATGTTGGAGAAACAGGTTACAATGGGTTTCTCAGTGGTCATGTCTTCTTTATCAAAAACCAACTCACAAAAATTCTGTCACTAACTCCACCCAATCATTTACCATCCATCCATTCATTTATTCAACAACAAATTTACCTCTTGCCTCCTGTATTTTCAAATGCCACTTCACATTGCTAAAACAACGCGTAATGATACCTCTACATATCTGGCTTCTACGGGAAACACAAAGGTGAGTGAGATCATGCCCAGACCTCAAGGAAATGATAAACCACCAAGGATGCAAGATTGTCTACTGACCCTGACTCAAGGCACAATGAGGGAGAGAGCTTAATAAAGGTAGAAGAGAGTTTCTAGAGGAAATTAGAGGAGGAACACATCTGACTTAAAGATCTGAGCAAAACCCAGCCAGGCAGGACATGGGCCACGGTCAGGAGCGAGAAAGCCAGCGGGGGCAGATGCAAGATCACAAGGGAGTTCGCACATCCTCCCACCTGGACCACTGCACTCGGGAGCTTCCTCTGCACCCCTCCCCTTCGTTCTTCACCTGAAGTCTGAGAGACCTGTCGAGATATGAATCTAATCACTCATGCCTGTTTAAGACCTTTCAGTAATTTCCTGTCTCTTGGAGGATTTTAGACCAGGCCACGGGAGCCCAGGTCATATCAAGTACCCCTGATGTCAGTGTGTGCTGAACCCCCTAGCTCAGCCACAGCCCTTCTTTTTCAGCCACTCCTTCATGACCTTGAGCCTGGGGCCATTGAGTACAAGAATAAAGCTCTTTGACCTTAATAAACCCCAAAAGCATCACAAACAGTGCAAGCATTAATGTCTAGGAATCAGCCTCCGTGCTTTCTGTTTAGAGGCCAAAAAACAAAACCTGTCGGGCAATAAGATCTCAATGAATTCATTCTAATTTGTGTTCTAATTTGGTGGGGGTTGGGGGAGGGTAAGGGAGAGTGCCACATTTGAGAAAGATTTCTAACCAAAATGGCAAAATCATTTTAAGTCCTGGTGTTTTAAAGAGTATGTGCCCACTTGGAAAAATAGGGCTCAATGACACTAATTCCCCGAGGCTTCCATACTCATCACATCTTCCTCTGAGGCTACTTGTTTGTATTCATAAGCCTCCCCACGAGCCTCCCCCCTCCCTGCTGCCCACATCCTGAATCTTGCTGAGCTGAGCAGCTCTTTCAGCCCAGGCGGAAGAGCCTTGATTCAGGTGGAAAACGAATTGTAAGAACAGATGTTCTTGAAATCAAATATCTGGTTCCATGCAAATATTGTCAGAAATAGACAATGAGAGAACCACAGAGGAAGTGCAGTCCACACATAAACCTTGTTTCTAAAACAAATTTCTAAGCCACCCACAAGCCTGAAGTGAGCCTCCAGGAGTGTGATTCAGAGGCAGCCTGAGATGTAAGCAAAATACTCAACTGCCTAAATCACACTTGTTTTAGGGATACCAAGAAGTTCTCCCTACTCTCAAATAGCTAGAATATCCTAGGGCCGAAGCACTAGAAATTTCACAGTTAGAAATTCACTCCTTTGGATTTATTTTCTCTCGTCCACTTTTAAAAGATGGGGGAGGGATTTGTCATTCATTTAGATGAAACTATAAACTGAAATCACACAAAGTGTGAGATAATGCATAATAATATTTTATGTTGATACAGCTTGTTAGAGCTTCCGAATTTCCAGGGAAGTAGGTAGAATAAGCACATTTTATCCAAATGTGTACAGGTAAGGAAACTGAAGTTCAAAGAGGCATTAGGACTTGCTCAAAGACATGACACAACAATTGCAGAGATAGAGCTGAAGCAGGTCTCCTGAGTCCCTAGCACATTGTTTCGCAGAGGTAGCGGCAATGGCAGTGTCAAAGAGGGCGTGGGGTAGGGAAAGGGTCTTCAACTCACCAAATAATGTCCATCGACACTTCTTTGATCCACATAAAGGTTTTCTTAATTGTTGATGAAGTGCATTGCATGCTGCCACATCCAGACTCACACACACCCACCTCCAGCCCTTCCAAGAAGATAACATCTGCAAAGCCCCTTCTCTGTGGAGCGGGTGCACTGAGGGATCAGGTCTGCAGGGCGCAGTGGAGAGGAGGGCCCAGCGAGGGAAAGGAGAAGGAGCGGATGCAAGCTGTGCACCATGTAGACGTCTCCAGGACTTGGCACACTGTGTTTCTTCTGTGCCAGATTCACGTGCCTTGTGTGAATGCTCACAATCCCCCTGTGCATAAGGATTATTGAATCCCCATATTAAGAGGGAGAAACTGAGACTCAGATAGAATTGACTTGCCCAAGACTACGTGTGAGCAATATTTGAACCCAAGCCTTGGGCTTTCCATAGTAGGTCTCAGAAAAATCTTTTTGTTCCAAGAGACCAAGAGGATGCTCTATCCCACATCTTCTCAGCACAAGTCAAGTCTATTATAAAAATTGTAAAAGAAAAATGGAAGATAAAAGGATTGTGTGCGCAGGTTGAGTGTAGCTCCACACTTGATTCATTTCTTCAAAGATACAACAGCCACCAAAGCCACTTGGTTGCATATCAGCACCCACAATCTCCGCAGTTGGAAATATGCAATTTCTTGCATCCACTGGGAGCAGGAAGCACGCTCATGAACCCAGGAGATACCCACAGAATGCATGCCCACCCTTTCTTGCCATTTGCATATAATATCTCAATGCCCCATGAGCAGGGAATCCCGGGTGACCCAAGACACTTGGGAGTTTAGCAAGATTCTGAGCGACAATGAAGTGAACACATTATACCTAAGATAGAATGAGAAGGAGCCCTGACAGCCCTGAGAGGTCACACTTTCCATTTGAAGAGGAGAACTTACTTTGAACAGAAAAAGGGTAGTGGTGGTCCAAGAAACCAAGGAACCTTCTCACAGCCTTTCTCACTCATGTATTAGTGAACCACTCACACCAACACCAGTCCATTGTACTCCCCGGACTGCACAGGCAAGTATCAAGCTCTCCAAGTGGCCCTTCTGAAGCCTCTCTCTTTGACTTTGGTGAATGGGAAAAGCACTCAACACAGAACCCCTCCAAAGAAATCATCCTCAGAAATGCTCAAGAATCCCTCTCTTCAATGTAAGTGAAATTTACACACAAAAATATTGATACGCAAATATTTATGGCCAATATTTACCAACAAAATCTGGAAACAACCCAAATATCTTCAACAGGTAAATGGAAAAACAAACATTATTACTTCCTTACCAATGGACTACTTACTACTTAGCAGTAAAAAGGAATGAACTGCCGATACAGACAACACAGATGATCTCAGATGTATTATACCAAGTGAAAACAGCCACACTCAAAAAAACTGTATGGAAATCTTCCGAGATGGACTCCATCTGCAGAAACAGAGGCTCAGAGAGATTAAACACTCTTCAGAGAGGTCAGGGCTCAACCTCTGAGGGGCCCAGCTGAGAGCTAACAGCTGGTAGGGAAAGGCGATATGCAAAAATTAGGGGCAGACTCAGGTAAAACCAGGCTTTTTCTCTTCCACCCTGGGCAATCCCAGAGCCAAATCAGGTTAATAAAGCAGGCAGCAGTTCACAACAGCTGCTCAGCACAGTTCTCTGCTGCTGTCTTTGCTGCTCAACGCGTATCGATCCTGCTGACAAAGCCAGAGCTAGAATTGTGCCTTGACCGTGAACTGCAACTTATCATGGTCAGTAACTAATTCCCAGAAAATATGCTGAGCAAATAGATTTCATTTTCCATCTCAGGGTGACTGAAGCTATTTTTATTCGGGGCGATTTGAATTCAAAGGCAGCCATAGAAAACGAAGAAAGAAAAAGAGACCCTAATTACAATCCATTTTTTTAAATGTATCAGAAATTATGAGAAGTCATTCACCCATTTTGGCTAAAATAAGGCTAAGCCAGACCTTGGCTGCAGCCCCAGGTCCAATATACCTGCTGTCCTCAATCTGTTTTTTTTTTTAAAAATCTCCTTTCAAAAGAAAACTTTGTTCTTGGCATCATTAGAGTGTGCTAGTCCCTTGACCTGGCCTCTGCCCAGCACTTTCCAAGCACTAGGCCATCAAATGGAAATTGGCACTAGCTGTGTGTGTGTTTTTTTTTTTTTTTGAGCTGCTACACAGTCAATCCAGGACAGTTTATATCAAGCATCTTCTGTGGGTTGGTGTTGAGCTGGTTGCAATGGGGGATGCAAGCCTTCAAGAAACTTATCTACGTATTGGCTCATGCATGGAACATCTTTCTCCAAAGAGAAAATAAAGAAAGATAATATAAACCCAAGTGCTGAAATTTCACAAAGGTAAGAATATTGAGTTTAAAACCAATGGTTCTCAAGCTTTATTTTGTATTTCAGAACCTCTCAGGGTGCTGGTTGAAAATTTAACCTCTTTGAGTCCCACTTACAGAAGTTCTGTATCTGTAAGTCTGGAGTGGACCTCACGAATCTGTGTGTTTAACAAGCCTCCCATAGCTCCAGTAATTCTGGTGCTAATGGTCCCAGGCTGCACACTGTGGCTCTCCACTAACCAGTGCTTCTGCAGGTGAGAGGACCACTGCCAAGAGTGATCAGGAAAGGTCATGCAAAGAGGCCGAGCATCATTAGGGTAAGTAGAAGTGTTTCTCTTACGAAACCAAATAAAACAAAACAGAGGACCTGACAAAAAGCAAGCAAGTCAACACCCCCTCCTTTCTCATTTCCATCAGTTTCAAACATCCAGATCTCCGGTCCCATCGCTTTGATGAAGACATCCTGTGATATGGGAAAGGTCGGTCTCTGGGCCTGCGGCTCAGAAAATATTTGCACTAGCAACATGATGGCCAAGACAGAGGCCAAGTAGGAGCCGCAGAGGGAGGTCTGCGGTCTGCAGATGCCACTGTTGGTTTGCTGCTGGAGGGAGCTCCCCATGGGTTTTGGCTTTGAGTGAGGGAAGTCCCCAAGAGGCCCATGTTATTGTGGGAACCGCTGTGGAAGTTCTCCACAGGCTCTGGGAGAGGCAAAGAAGGTTAGAGGGATACAGAAATGGCCCCGGGGATGCTGGCAGCCATCTTGTAAGCTTTGATCTGCTCAGAGGGTCTCACTGCTCCTTTTCTGGCCTTGAGGTTTCCCTGGTGACTGACCCATGAGAACTGGCAGGAAAATGGTTTCTCTGTAAAAGTTGCCCCAATGGATCTCCACACAAAGGGAAGAAGGGAGAAACCAAGGCAAAAATTCGCGTGATAGTTGAAACTAAAAGAAGAGTGGTAACCTGATAGTTTCTATTCCGGCAAAAGAAATTTGCACACATGTGGTTTCACTTATGAATATTTCTGCGGCATTTTGGTTTCAGGCTATGTGAATTGCCAGTCAAAAATGAGTAATAATGATATGAATATAATGCTTAACGCAATGTCTGTCATCAAGTGAGCCTCCCATGAATCAGTGGGTCTCAACCTTGGCTGTACTTGGGAATTACCTGGGAGCTTTAAAAGCCCTGATGCCTGGATACCACCTCCAGAGAATATGATCTAATCAACCGGCTGGGTGGGGGGAGTAGCTGGTATCACGAAAAATGTCATTATCTCATTCAGTTCATACAACCTTGCAAGGTCAGTGACCTAAGCTCTATTTTACAGGAGAAAAACTAGTATCTTCGTGTTAAGAGATTCATCCAAAGTTATTCACTTACCACGTGAGTAACATAAAAATGACTCAAATCTGAGTCTGTCAGACCCCCCCCCAAACATGTATCCAGTATGGAGATAATTAGATATTGATCCGCTATGGCGTTATCTAAACATTGCTGTTGAAGATGTTTAGAAAAGGGGAGGCTTAGGGTTTTGGAAAAGCAACGGCAAAGAAAATACAGCAAGTGTAGAGGTTTTTGGCAGTATAGCCTTGAGAGAAGTGAACTAGGGTAGGGAGAGTGAAGCCAGGCCCCAGATCGCCGCAGCAGCAGCCTCATGAGGGAAGGGGAACAGTAAGGGTCTTCCGATGAAGCTATGAATTCCATCTACTAAATAGCTCTTGAATTTCTTTGGTTTTTCCCATCTCCACTGCTGCCACCCAGAGAAATGTAGCTGAGGCAAATAACCAAGGCTTCATGTCTCAGGAATCCGTGTCATTCTGTCACTTATGGGACAAAAAAGTCCAAAAAGGGACCAAAGAACTCCAGGTGGAGTCTTCTAAGAGGTAGGATTTAGTGAGTTCAAATGATAAAATTCCAAAACATTGAACATTCCTGTGGAGAACTAGACTCCTGAAAAATCACATTGCATGGATCTTTTCCACAACAAAGCAAAATAAATGTACAAATATTTTGTCAAAACTATAGGAGAAGAACTTAAAATGTTCCTAATAAGCAGGTGATAATGAAGGGAGATTAATTCTCCATTCAGGAGATATAAAACATTACTGATATGCCCTTGGGTGTGCCATTATTATTAGATATGAATACATTTTCAAAGTACGAAAGATTATTAAATTCACTCCTGTTTTTGTTCTCACAATTCCCAATTCCATGACCCCCATCCCCCATCCCCAAGATCTTAGGCTCCTAAGTGACTGAGTCTCCAAATCATGGAGGTCTTCGTAAACTTAAACCTAAGAGTTGGGAGGAAACTAATACCATTTCTCCCAAGGAACACAGATAAGGAAGAGTCAAGAAGTAGTACTGTCAAGAGAGGACCCCAGGTCAGATAGGACTTAGACAACCGGAAGGATTTTTAATCAGGTTTACTGAGGTACTCCACTTAAAATAAAATTCATGATTCTCAGTGTATACTAGATTGAGGCGTTCTAGGGTTGTGAAACCACCACCCACCATAATGAATCTAGAACAATTCCATCACCACAAGAAGCTCCCTCATAATCATTTAGGGTCAGTTCCCGCTGCCCAGCCTAGGCTCCAGGTAACCTTTGATCTGCTTTTCTTTGCTATAGTTTTGCCTTTTATTGACATTCATATAAATAGAGTCATAAGATAGGTAGTCTTCTTGTCTGGATGTTTTCACTAATAATTATGCTTTTAAAAAACATCAATGCTGCTGAATGTTTAAGTAGTTTGCTCTTTTTTATTTAAATTGAAGTACGGTCAGTTTACTATGTGTCAATTTCTGGTGAACAGCATAATGTTTCAGTCATATGTATACATACGTATATTCGTTTTCATATTCTTTTTCATTGTAGGTTACTACAAGATATTGAATATAGTTCCCTGTGCTACACAGAAGAAACTTGTTGTTTATCTATATTATATATAGTATTTAATATCTGCAAATCTCAAACTCCCTATTCATCCCTTCCCACCCCCTTCCCCCCAGTAACCATAAGCTTGTTTACTGTGTCTGTGAGTCTGTTTATGTTTTGTAGATAAGTTCATTATTGTCTTCTTTTTTCTTTTGTTAGATTCCACAGTTTTTTTTTTTAACTGCTGAATGGTATTTCCTTGTACGAATTTACCACAGTCTATTTATCTATTCATCTGTTTTTGGATATGTTGGCTTTTCCAGTTTTTCGTGATTATGAATAAAACTTCTGTGAACATCTGAGTAAAAGTCTTTGTGTGGACATATGTCATTATTTCTTGGGTAGGATTGTTGGATCGTATGATAAATGTGTCTGTTCAAATATTTTCTCACTGTAAGAGAGCTGTTTCTCTTTTTCATTGACTTGTAAAAGGTCTTTTTGGGGATGTATGTTTTGTGACTATTCTCTCCCAATCTGTGGCTTGAATTTTCATTTTTAAAGTTTTTTCAAAAATCATGAATTTTTTGGTTTTCACAAAATCAAGTTTTTATATATAGCCTACACTTTTCATATTGTATGTAAGAATTTTTTTTTAAATTTTAACATTTTTTATTGAGTTATAGTCATTTTACAATGTGCAAATTCCAGTATAGAGCACAATTTTTCAATTATACATGAACATACGTATATTCTTTGTCACATTTTTTTTTCGCTGTGAGCTACCACAAGAGCTTGTATATATTTCCCTGTGCTATACAGTACAATCTTGTTTATCTATTCTACATTTTGAAATCCCATTCTGTCCCTTCCCACCCTCTGCCCACTTGACAATCACAAGTTTTTATTCTATGTCTATGAGTCTGTTCCTGTTTTGTACTTATGTTTTGTATTTATTTTTAGATTCCACATATGAGCAACCTCTTATGGTATTTTTCTTTCTTTTTCTGGCTTACTTCACTCAGAATGACATTCTCCAGGAACATCTATGTTGCTGCAAATGGCGTTACATAGTCGATTTTTATGGCTGAATAGTATTCCATCATATAAATATATCATATCTTCTTTATCTAGTCATCTGTTGATGGACATTCAGGCTGTTTCCATGTCTTGGCTATTGTAAATAGTGCTGCTATGAACATTGGGGTGCAGGTGTCATGTAAGAAATCTTTGCCTAAACCAAAGCAATAAAGATTTTTTGAAGTTTCATGATTTTAGCATTTATTATTAGATATGCAATACAGTTTGTGTTCAGCTTTGTATATTGTGCGAAGTAAGGATGGATGCTCATTTTTCCTATATGAATATCCAATTATTTCAGTACCATTTGTTGAACGACTATCCTTTCCCTTATTGAATATTCCCTGGCACCTTTGATTTATTATTGGGGGTCAGTTAACAGACCTTCTTCTATTACTTTGATCTGTATGTTCCAAAAGGTTTCCTTTAGAACATTATAAGAAGAAATAAGGATTTGTTGTGAATAGCTGCGCCCACACATCCAGGGGCACCATATGCCTCTAGTGATGCCTTCGAAAGCTGTCTGTTCCATACTTGTGGGTCTGTCACCCTCTTTGGGCAGCGTGAAGGTATCTCCTGTGCTCAGCTGACTGAAGGCCTCTTCCACGGTATTCAAATATCACTCCCTCTGGAAGTTTTTTCTGTCCCCTCAATCCTTCTACTGCAGCTTCTGGCCTAGCTAGAGCACCTTGGATGAAAAGTCATTTCCTGCTTGCCTGGGCATATTAGGGTTCTTCTGTTTATGAGTGATACAAATTCAATTCAATTAAGCAAAAAAAGGAGTTTGGGGGCCTGGAGGAATCCAAGGAAAGAGTGAACTGGAAGAGTGAAAAACAGGCACAGAGCTAGGACGCAAGGCAGACCAAACTTGAACCAGACATCCTCATGACATCTCTCCAGCCTGCTTCTCTCCATCTGTATCAACCTCTTCTGTTTCCCTCCAGCCAGTTTTCTGCCTGCGATGGAATACATGACAGCCAGCAGCACCCAGACTCTCTCCCACATGGTTTCACCTACCAGAGGTACTGTCTTAGTGGTTTTCTGCCCTTAACACCACAAACTGTCACGGAAATAACCTGCTGGCCCAACTTGGGTCACGGGTCTGCCACCGGTTCAATAAACTGTGCAAAAAAGGATGCAGCCAGCTAAGATGACTCCTTCTGTCTTGGGGGAGAGGGGAGGGGAGCAGGAATCAGAAGTTGGCGCCAGCAGTGCTGGGCACATAAAACAATCATGGTCCCCTACACAGGGACTCTGTAGTAGCAGCATTGTGGATACACGTTAAGTAAATAGCAAAGTCACACAGCACTCATAGCTGAAACGCACACACATGCACACGCACATGCATAAGCACACGAGCACACACACACACGTACAAATGAAGGCAGCAAATGTCATCAAGTTCCTAAGCCTTTTGGTCACTTCGTTAAGATGCAAACATTACTCAGGAATACTCCCAGACCTCAGTTTCCATTTCTGCTGTGTTAAGGAAGCTGGAATGGCTGACACCAGAGGCCCCTTCATCTCCAGTCTTCTGTCTCCCTCAGAAAGTGCCCCCAGCGGGGAAGGAGGCCAGGCCCAGGTTGCAATTTTCATTCCAAAGTGGACACCTTCCCATTTCCTACCTATGGGGCCTCTCATGGGGGGCGGCACATTTCCAAGGTCATCTTCCAGCAGGGAATCACCTAACGGGGAACAAACCTCTTCTAATTAAGCGGCTCTTCAGGAAATTCATTTACATATGATGTGACCTTGTTAATAAAAACAGATTAAGTTCTGTCTCTTTGGGGCTGCAGCGCTCCGCAGCAATCAGGGCACCGGAGGAAGCAAAAGGAAAGGAAGTGTGATGCGAGGCTGACTCCAAGAACAGAGCAGGGAGGGGTCTCAAGACAAAGCCGATGAAGGGGATTGGCAGAAGTTCAAAGGTCAAGGTGGCACGTTCAAGTGCAGCTTTCTTAAAGTCGCAAAATGGATGGAAGCTGACCATCACTCACCAGCTAGTTCCTTGGTAACCATCCTATTGTCATTTGTACCAGTTACCTCCATGTGGGGAACACAGTAGGTAACTCTGGTTTAGCTCCAGAATTTCCTTTTCAAAATGATAGAAATCACTAGAATAACCAGAGTACTGTGAGCTGAACCCCAAGCTCAAAAGTTCAAGTTCAAACTTATGCATTGGTGATCCTGTAGGGGTCTAAATGGTCTAACCTTAAAAACACCAAAGAATATCGAGCCAGACACTGAGTGGTGTGGGCTTTACAGACACAAGTCTCCTTACTGCTCTCAGCACCCCACTGAGGTATGTTATTATTACAGTGATCATCACCGTGTCCCTGGGTCAGACCTCCTGGCTTCGGATCCTGACTCCGCTGCTCTCCAGCTCTGTGACATTAGGTAAGTTAGTGGGCTTATTTGGGCTTGAGTTTTCCTGTTGATAAAATGAGGATGAACAGAATAACACTTACCTCAAGCGCTGCTGGGAGAATTATTAAGTCAATAAATGCAAAGAGCTGTAGACAGCCTGTCACTCAGCAAAGTGTCCCAGAAATGTGAGCCATTGTTAATAGCTCCATATTCTATATCAGGCACAAGAAGGGCTAAGCAATTTGCCCAAGATCCCTGGGCTAGTAAATAGCAAAGGAGATTCAAATGAACCCACGCCTCACAGTCTCTGCATACACTGATTGGGCTTAACAAAAACTGATACTACACCGAAGATACATTTGTTGTTACTGTTGTTGTCAATCATTAAGTGCAAACTTAGAAATACATTCAGTTTCATAGGTGCTCCAGTATTTTATTTGCATGCCATTTTTTGTTGTTCGTTAATGATTATCATGTCTGGGGATGTTTTCCCAGTGACCTGGAATTGATGTTCAAGTTCAAACTATAGAGAAATGTTTCTGTAAGAAAGTAGGTATCGGGCATGGGTATCTGCTGTTCTTAACAGATTACTGAAGAGCAGCTTTGCAAATATTCAGTTTATGTCCAAGCAGATAAATTCAGAAGGGCTTTGAGACACCATTAAAAGGAAAAAACAAAACAAAACAAACAAAAAAAAAACCCAGATGCTCAACTTAGAGAATAACTGAGGTAAAATAAATGTTCTGTCAAGCAAGTGATTGATGTCAGCGCGAAGTGTGAGGCAGCAAAACAAAGCGAGATTACTGCTTTCTCCGGCTCAGCTTCAAAGGAAAAAAAGGGAAATTGACACAGCCAAAGGAGGAAAGCAAATTCTCTGTAGGACAGGGAAGAGCTGGGTCAATCCCGGTTTTGCTGAAACTTAAATGAAGCACATAAACTATCGCCCCCCCACCCCAATTATAGTTCTTTCCCAGGGAAATTTTTTTCCCCTGTATCTCTAGTTCCTGGCAAGCGAAACAAGAAGCAGGAATCTGAAATGCCCTCTAGGGGATATCTCTGTTTCATTAAAAAATAAATAAATAAACAATAGATAAAACCAGAGAAGGCATCTACTTAAAGTTGCTCTTTAACACAACACTTTTGGACTAAAATGTGGGTTGCAAGTTCCTATGGCTTCAGCTCACCTTTCAAAGCCGTCTGTATCTAAGTGACCAACTTGTCATCGACTCCCCTTTGCATTACACTCGACTCATGTCTCACTGTCACCACCTGCCACTGCGACTCAGAGTGCAAATCAGCACAGCAGGGCTGGGCTCCCCCCCATAAATGCCACCTGGGGTCTAGATTACACTCATTCTGAATTTAGCAGGGGCTTAAATCAGAATTCAGGGCTCACCTCTTCCCAAAAGCGCTTCCTTATTAACCCCATCTCATCCCCCATTCATGTCATACACTGAGATCATACTTCCTCATTCCTCCCTCCATCCCATTCACGCTGAGGGTGACGGTAAAACTGGGGTAAACGCTTCCACAAGCAGGCAGCTGTGGTCACATATTTCCCATTTGTACAGTTAGTAATTTAATGTCTCATCTGCACTCATACACACCAGATTTCTTCCTCCCTTAAGATGTACCCTCTTGGAGTTTACATAGTCCAAAGGTGATCTTTCCAGAAGTCTGTATCTAAATGGAGACAGCTCATTTGAGCCACCACTGTGATAGCTTCTTCCTGCCACAAGGTGTCACTGTTGGAAACCGGACCCATGCAGTCCAGTGCTTGTCCATTGGTGCTAAGATCCCTTGCTGTGGTAGACGTTTCCACACAGGCTCCTATGGTTTTTTGAGGGAAGGGAAAGCCCTCCCTTGCTGCTAAAGCCGGCTAAAGCCCCCATGCTGGGACTGCAAGGTGCAGCTCTTACTGTCCAGTTCTGTCAGTTCCCACACAGAGAATCAGTTGGCCTAAAACAGGATCAGGACTGAGCCAAGACTATTACCCACATCCAGTGAGGGGCACTGCAAAGTTACCTGGTGAAAGTCATGAACACAGGGAGGGATAAGGCATTAGGGCCACATGATGCAGTCCACCACAGCGTGAGAATAAACCATCATACGTCACCACATGTGACCATGGAGAAGAGAGAGCTCTAGATACTCCACATGAGAATCCATGTGTTTAATCAGTCCAACCCTGTGTATTAATGTGAATTTGCATGAGACTTTAAATATTAAAAATAAAACATTCATAACATTTTCCATTCTTGCATTCTACTTATTTCTATAAATGATTTGAAACCAACCACAAGGTGGGGCAAGGGAGGGGGAACCCCAAACACAATAAAAATTAAAACAAGAACCAAGTAACAATGGCAAGTAAGGGAATAATTGTTTTAAAAATCCTAGGCTATGGAAGGTCCTGCAGTCGAGCTCCAAATTTGCTTTGAGCTTCCTGGCAGCCAAGGCAAAGAGGAAAACTCAATGGTTTATATATTTCCCATTGACTCATAAAAGGACAAATGCCATTGCATCATGACAGACATTCCCCTACCTCTGTGAGTGGAGAATGTGAATGTGGTAATGATACTTTGGTCCATAAAAATAAAAACTTAAAACATTTTAAAGGAAGATAGACCACGCAGATGTAGACAGAGTGACTATATAATTTGTTATCTAAACCAGCACACTTCTGAGAATGAAATGGATGCTGTTAATAATGATATTGGGACATTTAACGTTCATTAGGTCTGTTCTGTGCAAATGGGATATATGTTCATCCCAGGTCTTAACTAACATTAAGTGTTAGTTCATTAATGTGAGGTTAATGCAATTGGATTTAGCATAATATGCTATTTCTTTTAAGAGACATTCTCAAAAAATTAGGCACAACCCCCCAAAACAAATGTTGTACTCCCCATAAAAACCTGCTAGGCACTTAACTCAGCAGATAGGGAAGTTTTAGTTGCTCTTAAATAGTCAACCTAAGAACATGAACATTCATCCAACATCATGACCAATTCAGATGATTCTGATATTTAACCAAAATATCCCTGTGTATTTTGATTTAAAGTAGAAAATGACTAGGCCTTCTCAATTGCCTCTTAACAAAATGTGGACAAACTTTTCTCCATGTTTAAAGTCCAACATTAGAACAGTTGTCTTCAGTTTCTCAATGTAAATGACCTGCTAATACAATGTTTCTAAAACTTACATTACCGCTAACTCTAGAAAAGTAGCGACTGCCTTAAGATTTATGAATTACATTAAAAATCCAGGCTGATTCTTCTGCTCCATGACAACATGCAAGCCTCCTTAGATAAATAAAATTGTACCTAATTAAGTTATATAAATTAAATAATAATGAATAACATTTATTGGACACTTATTATATTCCAGGCAGAATGCCAAATACTTTACTTATAATTTCTCATTTAATTTCACTGCAATCCTAGGAGGTACCATTATCTCTGTTTTACAGATGAGGACACTGGGGATCTGAGAAGCTAAATGAATTGTCTACTGTTGTGTAGATGGTAAAAGACAAGACTAGGATTCAAACTCAAGTCCATCTGATTCCAGAGCTTAAACCTTACAACACTACATTAGTTTCCAGTCATCTTTCATCACTTCTAATCCAGTGGGAAATGGCGTAGGAAAAGTGTTTAAGCACAAAGTCTCATAAAGGGAAAAAGAAAACATCCCACTAGACCATTTTCCTCTGTCTTCTTGAGAAAAGGGCTTCCAAAGGCCAACCCAAGAGGAGATCCTAGCATCACATCCACCACGAGAGCTCTTGGTGACCCAGTTCTAAGAAACAGGAGCACTTTCCAAGGTCAAGCCTAGGATCTTATGCTTATAAATATTTACTGTTTATGAGTTGAACCAAAGAAACGCTTGGGGAAGGTAATGTGGTTAGAGAATTAGATTACAGAATACTGAAAAGGTCAAATTCTTGGGGAGAGGTTTGTTCAGATAATTGGATAATGACATTTTACATAAAACAAAAGAAGTCTGAAAATGAAAAGGTATATGGAATAGATTGGGTGGCTAACTGATGAAAACAATCATCGTCTCCTCTGTTGGGCATTAAAGACTGCAGTTTGCTTTTCATTTCTGAAGCACAGGATGTCAAGGTTTTAAAATCTACAGTCCCAAAAGGCCACCACCTCTCTTGATCCCATTTGTCCCAAAAAGATGACCCCAGAGGAAAGAGGGGCTGATTTACTGAGAGCCCTTTGTGATCAATTCTGGTTGTTTACTGTAATAAGAAGTGAATCCAAGATGTTAATAAGATGACAGATACTGTCATCCTGTTGACACAGACGCCAGCAGAGCTGCTCCAGGTCCAAACTTTAAGACTGTTGCTGAGAAGAGATGAAGGATCCTGCATCTGTGTGTTCTCTCGGTCTTCTGATGGTATCATTCAAAAGCCGGTACTTCACCAAGATGCTGCCTGCTGGGAGCCCACAGTCATTTTTATCCTCAGAATAAGAGTGAATAATAGAGGCAAGGAAGTTGCCAGCCTATTCAGTTTTGAGTTGGTGGGGGATGGGATGTAGACAGAGACAGTTGCTGTGCCCGTGGACATAATTAATCTAAAACTCCTAGATCTCCACCCTCAGTCCTTTCATTCTTTCTCCAAGGGAGGTAAACAAAGGGAAAGGATAAGTGTGGATTCAGCAGGTCTCCTGGAGAACACAGGACAAAAATCCAACTTAAACTAGATTAGGAGAGAAGGGAAGAGGATTAACTTGCTCCTGTTACCCAAACTGCAAGAGCAGATGTAAAGCAGTCTTAAGGACTTTGATCCTTTCAGAGCCCTCCAGCAATTGTTTCTGCCTCTCTCCAGAAGTCAGTTTCATTCTCAACTGCAGGCTGATTCCTTCCCAACCTGTGAACGTGGCTGCCAGTGGGTCCTGGCTCCAAGTTTTTCCAGCCTCAGTGATGTGATAGATGATTTGCAAATATTACTGCAGTGATTCCTTCCTTCCCTATACACAAAACCGTTTGCAATATAATTTTGTTGTTCCCTCCGTTAAAAGGTGAAGTATATTTCCCTTTGTCTTAAATCTAGGCTAGCCCTGTGATTTATTTTGACCAAAATACAGGAGAAACAATGTTGTTTGAAGTTCAATTTTTGGCATCAAGAGGCCTTGAGCTTCCATTTTTGTCCCCACAGGGTGCTCCCAATGCCATGAAAGGAAACATGGGATGGAGAAAAAAACCCAGACACGGGCCAACACCAAGCTCCTGAATATATGGTGATGCCATCATGGGCCATCCAGTCCCACTCAAGCCATCAGCTGACATTAGCAACATGAAGGAATGTATTGGAGACCAACATGAGAACCACCTGGGTAGCCCACAGAATCATGAAAATAATGTCATTTGCTATAACAAATCACTAAGTTTTGGGGTGGTTTGTTAATGCAGCAATAGGTAACTGATAGAGACATAATGCATATCTTTAAACCAATCCCTGTGCCCAGAGAGGCAGGATTACCTTCCAAGATGTCACGTCCTATTGGACCACATGTCAGAGTCAGGGACAAAGAAAATCAGTTCCCCCAAAAGAGGGGTGATGCTATTCCCTGAGCAGAGAGGTGGGTCTGGGTAGACAAATAAATGCCTACTGCCACAGTGCAGCACTTTACAGTTAGTAAATATCTTGGTTGAATTTTCACAATTATCCAATGATGTGACAAGATCAAATTTTCTAATTTTACTGATTAGGAAACTGAGGCTCAGAGAGGCTTTGAGTCTTTCCTGAGGTCACAGAGCTATTATATAGCAAAGCCAGAACTCAGATCCAACACTTCTGATTTATTTCAGGTACTCTTCCCTTAAACGGAGCCCTGGGACAAGGAGGCAGTGATTCAGTCCAGTAACAGCCATTCTGTCCAGAGTGGAAGACATGTGGCCAATTCAGCCTCTTAGCCACTGGCCAATGCACATGCCCAGCACCACGCTCTCCCCCAGCCCAGGGCCTCCATGTTAACAGATGGAATCCATCAGCCCTAATGAATTAATAGATCCATCACCAGTGGCCACACTGAGGAATAGGCAAACACTAGGAAGGCAGAATCATAAATCACAGAAATGGGGAGCTCCATTAGATTAAGGTACGAGACTGCTGCTACATTTAAAAGAAACATTATTTCAATTAAGACTGAAAATTGAAGCCCCTTCAGTGGGAGCCACAAAGGAAGACTCCATTCCGTGGTACCTCCTGGTGCCCCTAAGACGACCAGAGGCAGAGCAAGCATCCACGTACCCAGTACCTTCGCTGCAACAAGCCCCTTCTATTTTTTTTTTTCCCTCCATGAACATTAGGCTTTGAGAGTTCGGACAATTATTAACAATTGATTCCCTGGGTTCTTCTACATCAAAGACATGTCTGACTGCAAATTAAACAATCTAATCAGCATGAGATAAAGTGTTACCACACTGAGTTGCTATAATTTCAGCCAAAAGCAAAGAAAAATTTTAGTTTGCCTATGTATCTACAGATTTCACGGGCTATTTCTGTTAGACTTCTTTTAAATATTGAAGAGAGTTGAAGGACTCTCGTTAATACCTTCTATGATTTATGAGGGCCTGTGATACTAGAGAGAAATAAGAAAAAGAAAAAAAATAGTAAAAAGAAGAATAGTCAACACTTTTTGATTGTCAATGGGTCATAAATAGTCAAAGAATTATATACATACATATATACATATATGTGTAGAGAGATTGAAAGTTCTATTGAACATCTCCTTCTGCTCCAAAACTGTGGAAGAGAAGATTCCAGACTTATTCTTTATTAAAATGGTCACTCTGTCCACTTCCCAAGAGAATTTGAAGGAGTTTCAAATCAAATAGTTCTATATAATGAATGGAAAAATAAATTATGATCATTAAACATAAATTTTAAAATTGGAAGGTGTGAGGAATAAGTTAATAACAAACAATGGCTAATAAAATTACACTGATCAAACAATAAATTAACCTCTGAGCTTCCTGGTGGCCAAGGCAAAAGGTAAGAAAAGGAAGAATATTCCTAGGGCAGACAGCATATTACCACATTAGGAAAAAAAGCTATCAAAAAGTGAGCTTTTTTGTGTATTTTTTGGAATATTCTAAACTTACTATAGAAATCTGGGAAAGACAAAAAAAAGGTAAAAATAGAAAAAAAAAATTACCCATGAACCTATTAGCCAACTGCAAGCCCTATTAGCTTACCCTTTGGCATTTTTCTTTATCCTCTTTCCTACGCATGAGGTTTTTTTAAGCTCAATTTTAATCTGAGTGCTTGTGCAATTTCTTGTCCTACTTTTTTTCACTTTACATGATAATCATTACTCTATTTTATTACTTAATAATGTTATCAAAAACAATGATTGCAAAATACCCCATTGTATAAATAGTCCATATTTTACTCAGATATGGCTCTCCTGATGGACATTCACCAATTTCTCACTATTGTAAATAAAACAGTCAGAGTAACTTTGTATATAAAGCTCATTCTATTTTATGTATTAATTTTAGGATGTGTTCCCCAAAGTAGTATAATTATAAGTGAACCTTCTTGTGTATTTTCTCTCTGGTTTCGAAAGGAACACGTGTTTATTGTGAACAACTTGGAAAGTTTAAGGAAGTATGAGGAAGGAAGAGGAGGAATAGTTACACACAGAGGCAGTGGCTATTGACTGCTTATGTCTTTTAGGCTCAGTGCAGCGGGAGATCATAGTAACAAAACCGTTGTATCCTGCTGTATTCACTAATTATGCCGTAATTGTTTTCCCATCGTTGTACACTCTTCTTAAATATGGCATCCCATTGTTCTGTCATATGGCTAATCACAATTTACTCCATCAAAGACTTCTTCAAGCCAAATCTCAGAAGGATCAAAACCAAGAACTCTCCATTGTACATCAACTATACTTCAATTAAAAAACAAAGCAAAACAAAAGAACTCTCAAGGATTCTTTACAACAGTGACAGTAAATAAGAAGCAAGCTGCCAAACCTAGTCCACAGACCTTTTGTTTGACTGTTGTTTTTCTAATTTTTGAATTGCCAGAATTTTATACATGGGAGATTCCATTTAAACTCTGGACTTTCTGTTTCCCTCATACAATCAGAAGGTCTGAGAATCCAGGACCCACACGCCCACTTGGCAGCAAGGGGGCAGAGCTGAGGAGAGGTGGTGGCTTTGATGGACAGGTATGATCTGGTCACCTCCAGTCCTTCAAATGGCCCAAGGGACATTTAAGTCTCTTTTCCATTACAGATTTGTTTGGGTGGAAATTGTGGGTGTCCAGCTGCACCCACAAAAATTTGCTTCCTTGAATGCAAATGTTTTAAATATAGTAAATGGTTTAGATGGATATAAAGAACCAGGATGGCAGATTAACTACCCAGCTTCTACTCTGGACTCCACCAACAATTCGCTGGGTAATGTTAAGACATACAGAGTCTCTCTGAACCTCAATTCTGTCTTGAGAGAAGGAGATGAGACAGAATTTATGGTTTCCAAGGCCCATCCTGGATATAAATACATGTATCAGTCCATTAAGATAAAATAAAATAAATTCCATGGTCAGCGGCTTCTCGGGGAAACTTCTGACCCTGCTGTGCTAGGCCAGCAGGTCCTACACCTGCAGTCACTTTCCACAGGCCTGGAGGTCTGCACAGGGACCTTCTCTCCACGTGGCTGCAAGGGAAGAGCAGACACTGAGGAGCAGTGGGCTGCTGCTCTCACACTTCTCTCAGATCACCCAGGACATTACAAACGGAGTGAAAATAACTGTGCAACATGGATCCATTTTCCTTAGCATCTCTACTTGCAGCTGGATTTCAAAAAACTATCCAAATTTCAGATCTGCTTTCCTATGGCATCATTGGATAGGGCCGTAAAGGACCTAGGACCCCCCAAAACACACCTGCATCAAGAAAACAAAAACATGCCACCTGCTACCAAAGAATTAAGGAAAGATAACATTAATTTTTTTCAAAGGCAGCAAAAGCAAAACTTATTTTACTTTAATGTTTCTAAGATCAGATGCACCCTCAATTGCATTTAACTTGATGGTCTGTCTTATAACTGATAGCACCTTAGAAGTGAAGAAAGACTGAAAATCATTTTCTTTAAATGCCAACATAAACTTGACAACTCTCTTTCCTACTCTTTGTTCTGAATCTCTAATGTTTCTAAATTTTTTTAATGTTAAAGTGCCCTTTCATATAAGAAATGCTGGTGGCAGTCCACAGCTGCTTTGTAAAATTTTTTAAAAAATTATCCTTTCCAACAAAAATTAAAGGTTGTCAACCCAATCAGTCCCAAACATTTTTTTAACTGGCCTGTGAAATCAAACCATCCGGGAACCACTGAACCGGATGATTCGCCTGTCTCTTCCAGACCTACTAGTATATTATGTTCTCTCTGTGATCAGATGGCTTATTTGATGAGTCCTCTCAAATGTTTGCTTCAATTCATCTACTTCTCTAAAGCATTTCCCTTTTGTAACCAAAGCGGTTAATCTCAGAGGGTTCGCCATGATTTTATCCTTTACTTACTAAGTGCAATGACTCAGTGAAGCATCTCCAGGACCTCAGCACACCCAGGACCACAGACTGGTCTCTCTGGTCCACTCACTCGCCATCTTGGCTTCGTGGGGACATCCTAGTAGTCTTCACAACTTAATATCTCTTTCCAGCTCAGCTTGAGGTTTTGAGATGCCATAAACCTATTGATTCCACTCTCAATGAAGCTATTTACAAAACCTGTCATCTGAGACAAATCTCTCACCCTCATGTGTAGAACTGAGAGTAACATTAGACTCTACCTCATAAGAACAGAAAAAGGATTAACTAAGCAATTGTGACTGAAATGCTTAGAGGAGTGGTTGGCACATAGTAAACTCTCAAGTGTTCTGCAGAAACAAATTATCTTCTGAGACTGCTCTTGGTGAACTTCAAATACTCATGACTAATGAAGCCATTGACCGTGTACTTCAAAGGAAACGCAAGTGCTCCTTGTTTGCCTAGGAAGGCTGACTGACACCACTGGTCACAGCTCTACATCTGCTCAGCAAGCACAAAAGCTTGATCACATGACATCTGGTAAATGTTCAACTTCAGTGACCTTTGAAGGAAGTTGGAGAGCGCTAACAGTTCTTGTCAGCCCATTCTTTTTTCAGCCCGAAATGGTGTGTGTTCATGTCTTCCGTTCAATCACTCACCCAATTCACAAGCATGGAGTGAGTGCTTACTAAGGTCCGGGCACTGTGCTAACACTGATGATGTAAAGAATTAGACACAGGCACTACTCTAAAGAAAGAAGCATCGTCAGTGCCAGCTCCTACCGGAGGGCTTGGTGCGTCTACCAGGGGTTCATTCAACCCCTCGTGGACACACACCTGAAAGGAGAGGACAATTTTAGTAAAAACGTTCACATTCTCTCATTTAAGGAACTGTGGACACGGTTTCCTTTACCAAATTTCCCTCCCTGCATCTCAGAAAGTAGGAAGCTCTTCTCTCCCAGGGCAGGAGGTGGGGAATTAATAACGGGGTAGCATAGGGCTGCTTCTGTTTGACAGTGTTTGTCACAGCTATGACTCTGTCGATGTTCAAGCTTTTAGGGTTTTATTTATTCTTCTTCCAGCCGCACTGAGGAGACCAGATAGTTTACTATCCTGCTTCTTCCATCAGGCTGTTTTTTTTTTTTTTTAATTTGCAGATACTAGGCAAAGTGTGTAAATGGTTATGTAACAGTGGGTTCGTGCAGCTTGTAAAACTTGGAGAGGGAACAAAGGAACAAGGTTGCAGAGTGGCCATTTAAAGCAGAAATTACAGCCACAAGGGGATGATTGGCTAAGACAGCGAGAACACGACAGCCTGGTGGAATCGCTATTAAAGAGTAATCGTTTCTCAGTTCTCAAGCCAGATCCAGGCAACACGAGCTGATCCCTTCTCCCGACACTCTCCAGCTCAGTGTGCATTTCAGCAGCCTCTGACAGAACTGCCATGGGGACAGCCAGACATAACCTGGGAGCATCCACTTGCCTGCTGTGCCAGCTTTTGTGACATCTCTATGATCTTTACAAACCTTACTTCAGAGATGCTAGGTTTGCCTTTGCTGTTACCTCCTCCATAGACACAACCAGTGAACAGAACATAAAATAAATGCCTCCCCCCAAGGAATTCTCAGGCTCCTCCTAAGTTTCTGAACACATAGAGGCTGCCACTTGTCATGGTCTTTCTGAGAAAAGAGAAGGCTAAGCCATACCTATTTGTTTTTGTGTTTTGTTTTGTTTGTGACTCTCAGAAGGTTGAAAATGAAAACAAGTTGTACCATAGTTACAAAACTATAACATATTTTAAATGTTTATATTTCGCTAATTGTCATCAGATCACGGGATGCAATCTTAATATTATATGATGAATGTCTTCTTTTAGTCTTAGAGTAGCTCAAGGATTGCATGTAGAAACATGTGGCAGTGACACCAGAATCTAACCTGAGGCCCCTGATGAACAGAAGCCCTTCCAGGCTCCATCTGGAGAGCTGCCTGGCCATCCTGGAAGGGGGTCTCCGGAGTCTGCCCTGTTAACTCACCAGAGACTTGCACCCACCTCCTCACTCAGATGTTTTGACTTCTTTTTGTGCCTGGAGCCAAGCCCAGAGGAGGTACTCTATGAAACCATGGGGTGGGTGTCTTTTGGGGGCAAACCACGCTCCAGGGGCTAAGGGAGAAAGACAGGAGTGGCTGTTACAGCATGCAGCTGCTCCCAGATGACACCAAATCTTTCCTGATTGGACCCATCACTCCTCCCAGTTACGGAGAGCATTATATTGCCCAGATTTCCAAGAGGAGCCAGAGGAAGGCCAACTGCAGAGCTGTTTTCTACAAGAGATGCATTTAGATTAGGGGCTTAACTTCCCCATGTATAGACTGGTGGGCAGAGGGAGGTTAGTGAGGTCAGTGTGAGAAGGAAGGGGATGTAGCCAGGAGGTCGCAGAGCGTGGGTACCCGGCACTGTGTGCTGGTCCCCGGCGCATCTGAACCTGTGAGGCTGACACCTTCACTAGAGATGTGGGAATTTGCATGAGGCTGAATATTTAAAATTGGAAACAGTGCACCGGGTTGAGTCTGTGTCCTTGGGCATAGATGCTCCACAGCAGAGAGAAGCCTGCACAGGCAGGGTGTGGGGCTCTCAGATATCTGGGGGAAGTTTTTAGCCATCTTAGGATTCAGAACAAGTTCATCCAGACCTCTGAGAGGCAGAAGGCATTAACCAACAAGCAGATTACTCGAGTCACACATTTCCTGGGGAGAACCTTCCATCTTCCCTTTCCTTTTTCCAAAATTTGTTGCCTTTCTTTTCATCTCCTCCACTTTCTTTTCTGGGCTCCCTCTCCCTACCAACTACCCTTAACCCCAGTGACTCTAGGACTGGCAGGGAGTGAGTGGATTGGCTCAGTAAGGGAAGCCAGCCAATCTTCATTTCCCTGCAGGATGGCACAGCCGTGGCCCAGGGTGTGACAACTGAAGGATTAATAAGGCCAGCATAGCAGAGAGGGAAGACAGAAGAACCATGGGCTACTATCACCCTAAGGGACCCTTTCCTATATCCACCCACTGGCCTAAGGAAGCAGAGCCTCCCAAGATGGATATCCCAGCTCACCCCTGTGTTCACCTTGCCTTGCTGTGGGGGGGCATCTCGTCCCACAGAGAGAACCAGGGTCCCCAGTCATCCTACTCTCCTCAGCTCTGCAACAACAGCAAGGGAACCTCACCCTGGCCCCTGCTCCCACTGGACTGCTCTGTTAGCACTGAAGGCCATGGAGCCATGTCTTACAGGCAAACACCATCAGCCATTACTCTTGCGTATTGTCATTCAGCAAATGTACATTGAGCTTCCGCCGTATGCTAAATACTAGGCGGGCATACATTTATTGAATTAATAAATGACTGAATGGCATACCACCCTCTCCTGATTAGCTAAGGAATGTTAAATTGTTTTGTAAATCTTACTCAAATTATTCCCCTTTGATTTCAATTGATTTTTACGACAAATCTGTAAAGAGAGTATTATTACAAATAAGAGAACAAACCAAGCTTAGAGGACTAAAATTTTTTCTATTGTGCAACTGATAGTTTAATCAGAGTTCAGACCAATTCTTTTTTTCTTAAAGGGGAGCCTGGCCCAACGTTTGTTACAAAGTAAAAGCTTCTCAGTTAATGCTGACCAAGTCATTTGAGAAGAACCAGCGT
The DNA here is from genome assembly GCF_036321535.1 of Camelus dromedarius. Taxonomy (NCBI): domain Eukaryota; kingdom Metazoa; phylum Chordata; class Mammalia; order Artiodactyla; family Camelidae; genus Camelus; species Camelus dromedarius. Next base: position 66,474,456 of record NC_087443.1, on the reverse strand, counting down.
CACCACGTGCCTTTGTCAAATCAAATGTCTGCTCAAAGACGAACTATCTCATCAGGTAACTCAAGGACCAATCCCGGCTTTGAAAACCAGAAAGAGTATATTTTTTTCCCACAGAATTTCTAGAACTTTCAGCAATAGGAAAAAGCCCAGCACACCCAGATCTCCTGTAGGAGTGACTGCTTGGTATCAAGCCTAATTTGCTGAGATGCCCCCATTTCAGGTACCAAGGAGTTCAAAAGAGGACAGTTTCATATCTGAGAAACAGACTTTCAACAATAGTGCCAAAAGTCACTACTCTTAAGAGGGATATTGAAGCCAAAGTTAAAAAAATAGTAAAGTAAAATAAAAAATTAAAGATATTCAAGATGAAGGGTCATACAAGCAAATGTCCTAGATCTCTGATAAGGAAGGTCTTGGGTTATTGTCCCCATGAACTTCCTTTTGGTCCTGGATCAAAGCTTTTCACCACACCATTTAATGCCCTGTCAAAATCTTAGTGCCATGCTTCTTACTGTAAATTGTTTTTCTCATCCTTACAGCAAAGAATTTTCTGCTAAGGCCACCATTCATGCAAAGACCCACGTCCCTCCTCCCCAGTGGCCCATTAAATCTAGAGTGGAAGGCAGCAGTGGACTTTCCTGGTCTTTGCCCACCGTCAGGGGACTCTGTTCTCCTTTGATACTTAGAAAGTCCCTCTTGATGCCCAAGTCTCTTCATCCATCCATAAGCCAAGCAAAAGGCTGGCCCTCACTTCCTTCAAGGAATCCCTTTGGTTCAGATCTCCTCTCTCCAAGTACAGCCCTTATGGTCTTACACCACCTGACATGTTTTAGAAATGAGGAGCAAGGAATTAAATGATCCAGCATCACTCCACTTATCTGCTGCTGCATAGTAAACCACACCAAGGTTTAATGATACACAGTAGTAATCACCTGATGCTTACAGATTTGATGAGTCAGGAACTTGAAAAGGACACAGAAGGAAAAGCTCTTCTCACTCTGTGATGTTTGAGCCTTCAGCTTAGGTGTGCCAATGGCCAGAGGAGCCTGGAACAGCTAGGGCTAGAATAGTTGAAACAGAAGGATCCCACTCCAAGAAAACTGCTTTTTCATTAACCTGGGTTGGGATGGTGGAAGGACCAGATAAGCTAGAACTGTTGACCAGAATGCCTATATGTGGCCTTGCCAGCCTACATGTGGCCTTACCAGGTATCTCTGGGTAGCTGGAAGTTTTACATGGAAGCTGAGGGTTCCAACAGCAAACGTTCCTAGCAGTACAAGGAGGAAGTTGCATGGATGCTTATGATCTGACCTCAGAAGCCATCTGTCCTGCCGTGGTCTATTTGTCAAAGCTGTCATAAGCCCACTCAGATTCAGAGGAGGGGACATAGACACTACCTCTCCATGAGAGGAGTGACAAAGAATTGTCAGCCATGTGTTAACATCACTGCAGTTCTAGCTCCAGTCACAAATTATTTAGCTCCTTCCCACAGGCAAAAATACACTCAGCCCCCTCCCAAGACCCGCCTAAGAGTTTCATCCCATTACAGCATCATGCTCAAGCTCAAGGTTCAGAATAATATCTTCTAGGTCAGGGCCATGTGCCAATGAGGCTCTTCAAGTTCAGTGCCTTGTCTACAGTTTCTCTCGATCTGAAAACCTGTTAACAAAATAGACTAGTTATCTATACCACCCTCCACCACCAAAAGATACATAATGGTTGAACAGGCATGAGATAGTGAATATAGACACTCCTGTTCAAATAGGGGGAAAACTAGAGACATATGGCAGTCACTGGCTGGTCCATGGCAATTCTGCAATCCAGCCAGGCACACGGTGCCAATTCCTTTTCCAAGGCTCAGTTCTGTTCTTTGGGAGTGATTTCCCTGAGCTTTTGACTCTGCCCTCTGAGCTATCCTTCTTGTCCCTCACACCTGCCCTTGTCTGTAGCTGCATAGTTTCTCCACCTGCCTCCAGCCCATAGAACATGTCGGGGTGGGAGTGGAGGGTGGGTAAAGGCCTCTTTTCATTTTTCACTTTTTCCTTCCCTTTCAATCCAATCTGGTATAATTCCTTTAAAAACTTTGTGGGTCTCCTATGATCAATTTAAAATCTACTCCGTTAGACAGATGCTACATCCATATATATCTTCCAAATAAACATTTCTTTCTTTGAGTTAAACATTTCCCTTTCCTTCATAGGCCTCCCTATATAGTCACTATAGGACTAAGCCATTGATATTCTTGGGGTCTGCAAGATGCATCCTTAGGATCCTTAGAAGATTTTTGTCTATTTGAAAGTGTCTGTGAGGCACCATCTTAAACCGTTCTGAAGTCTTACCAAAATAAGGAGGGTTTTATAGTCATACTCTTGGCTTCATCTTCACCCCAGGACCACATTTTCCTGACAGTGCCTTGGACTTAATGTTTCCCCTGGGGCTTTTTGTTAGTTTGAGAATATTTTTTCTGGGTAGAAAGACTGTCCAGGGGCCTTTATGTTTGCTACAAATTCCATTCAAAAATTGAACACTTTATTCTTTAATTCATCTTTCTCCACCCACATTTGATTTGATCAGAGGCACAACAGAGAAGCCAAGTGGATCTTCCAACATTCTGCCTGGAATTCTCCTTAGTCATATCACTGAGCTCATTAAATGCATTCTTTTTTTTAAGTTGTTTTTTTTTTTAGGTTTTATTTTGGGGGTAGGGGTCGGGGTGGGGGAGGTAATAGGTGATTTATTTAATTATTTTTTTAAAGGAGGTACTGGGGGTTGAACCCAGCACCTCGTGCATGCTAAGCATGTGCTCTGCCACTTAAGCTATACCCTCTCTCTCCATTAAATATTCTTTTTTTAAACATTTTTTATTGATTTCTAATAATTTTACAATGCTGTGTCAAATTCCAGTATAGAGCACAATTTTTCAATTATACATGAACATATATATATTCATTGTCACATTTTTTTCTCTGTGAGCTATCATAAGATCTTGTATATATGTCCCTGTGCTATACAGTATAATCTTGTTTATCTATTCTACATTTTGAAATCCCAGTCTATCCCTTCCCACTCCCCACCCCCTTGGCAACCACAAGTTTGTATTCTATGTCTATGGGTCTGTTTCTGTTTTGTATTTATGTTCTGTTTGTTTGGTTTGTTTGGTTTTGGTTTCTTTAGATTCCACATATGAGCGATCTCATACGGTATTTTTCTTTCTCTTTCTGGCTTACTTCACTTAGAATGATATTCTTCAGGAGCATCCCTGTTGCTGCAAATGGCATTATGTTCTTGGGTTTTATGGCTGAATAGTATTCTATCATATAAATACACCACTTCTTCTTTATCCAGTCATCTGTTGATGAACATTTAGGCTGTTTCCATGTCTTGACTATTGTAAATAGTGCTGCTGTGAATACTGGGGTGCAAGTGTCTTTTTGAAGTAGGGTTCCTTCTGGATATATGCCCAGGAGCGGGATTCCTGGGTCATATGGTAAGTCTATTCCTCGTCTTTTGAGGAATCTCCATACTGTTTTCCACAGTGGCTGTACCAAACTACACTCTCACCAGCAGTGTAGGAGGGTTCCCTTTTCTTCACAGCCTCTCCAACATTTTTCATTTGTGGGCTTTTGAATGATGGCCATTCTGACTGGTGTGACGTGATACCTCATTGTAGTTTTGATTTGCATTTCTCTGATAATTAGTGATATTGAGCATTTTTTCATGTGCCTATTGATCATTTGTATGTCTTCCTTGGAGAATTGCTTGTTTAGGTCTTCTGCCCATTTTTGGATTAGGTTGTTTGTTTTTTTCTTATTAAGTCATAAGAGCTGCTTATATATTCTGGAGATCAAGCCTTTGACAGTTTCATTTGCAAAAATTTTCTCCCATTCCGTAGGTTGTCTTTTTGTTTTACTTATGGTTTTCTTTGCTGTGCAGAAGCTTGTAAGTTTCATTAGGTCCCATTTGTTTAATCTTGCTTTTATCTCTATTGCTTGAGTAGACTGTTCTGGGAGAACATTTTGGAGATTTATGTCCATTAAATACATTTTTGATTTCTGAATTATCACAGGTCACAGTATTGATGAACTTTCTGCCATTACAAAATAAGGCTGTTTTTGCTTCAGCTTCCAGTAACACTGTGCACATTTCCCTTCCAGTCCTCACAACTGCTTCCTGAAGTCTGTCAGGCTTCTGCTAACAATTTCCTCAAGGCCCTTCCGGTATCCACCTACCATCCAGTCTCAAAGCCAATGCTCTTCTTTTAGGTTTTGTTTTAGGTTTTTGTTACAGTGGCACCCCACTTCTAGGTGCCACACTATGTTCTAATTATCTATTGTCATATAACAAACCACCCAAAACTCAGTGGTGTAAAACACTACTAACCTAGTTTGCTCAGGGATGCTGTGGGTCAGAAACTGGGAAATTGGCAAAGCCGAGTTGGCCCTTCTCTGGTCCACACTGTCTGAGTCCTTAACTGAGATGACTCATGGGATTATGGAAGACTCAACAGCTGGAAGTTAGAATAGCTGGGTTTGCAGGATTCAATTCCAAGAGAGCTTCTTCACTTATACGCCTGGAGCTTGGGCGCTTACAGTGCAAGGCAGGCTTGGCTTGGACCGTCTGCTAGGAAAGCTATTTGTAGCCTCTCTAGCATGATGGTCTCAGGGTTGGACTTTCTCCACAGCAGCCCAAGACTCCAGGAGCAAGAAGCTCCAAGTTCCAAGAAGCCTAGAGCCTTTCGTGACCTAGTCTTGGAAGTCGCATAGCTGTACTTCCAGTGTATTCTATTGTCAAAGCAGGCACAGGCATGCCCAGATTTAAGAAGAAGGGACACAGATCCCATCTCTCAACAAGAGAAGTTCTAAGAATTTGTGGCCATGTTTTAAAACTTCCAACAGCGTTTATTGCCAAGTGTGCAGTCAGCAATAAAAATGAAGATGTTGGAATGAAAAGGCTAGCCGACTAGTTTATGATAACTGAAGGGGTCAGCATCATCCATCTGAAGGGATATGGGACCAAATTCAAGGAATCTAAAGGGTGGAAATAAATCCTCATCCCACAGAGGCAGAAATCAAATAAAAACCTCAAGACTAAAAAAAATCATAGAGGGAAGCTGAATTTCCAAAAAACTCAAGGCTACCTCTTGTCAAAAGATGTATAAAAGAGTGAGGACAGGGAGGGTTGTGGAGAAAGAGAGGGTGAGAGGGAGGTATTCATATGCCGTGAGTCTTCATTTTTAAAGAGAAAAAAGTCACACAGAAAAGTCTGTTTGGGTGTTTTGTTTTGTTGTATTTTGCTTCTGTACGTTTTTTGTTTCACTTTGTGATTCTACGTTAGGAAGATTTCATCCCATAATACTAGAGGAACAGATAGGAAAATATTTACTTAGACTTAAGTGATTAATTGAGAACTTGGAAGAAACTTCTTATCAGGAGGGGTGATGGAGAGCCATGGGTCAGGCAGCGTGCTGCTCTGCTCCAAGCACAGCACTGGGAGTTGGGGAACCTGGGTCCTAACTGGGGCTCCATCCTAATGTAGATAAGAACACCAGAGTGCAGGAAGAGGACGTGATTAGCCTAAGGAGGTCCCAGGAATCAGAGCTTCTCAAACTAAGGGCCCATCTCCATGAGTATATAGAGATATTCCACTACTAAAATCAGTCTTCCAGGTCACATAAGATCAAGTTAACACAGGCCATTTTCTCAATTTAAAAGCTTTACCCCATAATTTTTTAAGCCATCAGTGTACTTTTACTACTTTCCTCTGCTCTAAGATAGCTGATTTACTAAACTCAATACATCACAAAATAATATATTTTATGATGTTCCAAAATGCACCATGAATTCCAGATACTTCCAGATACTCAAGCTTAAGAATGATCTCAGCACTGATACTGCACATTTGAGAGGGAGATTATTCTTGTTCTTTGTTATTCCAGAAATATGACTTGGCACAACACCTCACAACTTGTACCAGCAAGAGAATAATAGATGGGAAAGATATTCTTGGTGAAGGCAGGAGGCTGTCTTGGGTGACTTCTCAGGGAGAGTTTTAGATATCTGTTTTCGATAAAGTTATCTATTTAAGTATGTTTAACTATCAGCACCCATTATCCCATATCTCAGAATTGTAATAAAAATTACATATGAAATACATATAGATTTATGTATATCCATTGGGACTGATATTTTTTTAAATGCCATAGACTAGGTGGCTTAAAAAAAATTTATCTCTCACAGTTCTGGAGACTGGGAAGTCCAAAATCAAGGCTCTGGCAGGTCAGATCTGGTGAGGACCCACCTGCTGGCTCATAGATGGCTGTGTTCACTGTGATTCCTTACATGGCAGAAGGGGGTGAGAAAGCTTTCTGGAGTCTCTACTGGAAGAGCACTAATCCCATTCATGAGAGCTTCAGTCTCATGACCTCATCACCTCCCAAAGGCCCCATCACCTCCCAAAGGCCCCATCACATTAGAAGTTAGCATTTCAACATATGAATTTTGGCGGGACACAAACTTTCAGTCCAAAATATATGTATAACTGCTAATATTCCACTTTGAACCAAAATCCTAGTAAGTTTCCTTCTAGCAGAGAGACAGAAGATTGGGAGACAATTCTCCGTGGGTCTGTGAGTTTCTCACATTTCTGAACGTCCTGGGGAGAGAGGGAGTGACTACGTTTGTCCTAGGCCATCTTTTCAACAATATTTGAATAGTGAACAGCCTTGGAAAATAGATAGTTTCTGCCCCTCCAGAGCAGGGGTAGGTTTGCTTACTGTCCAGAATCATGAAGACTCAGATTTCCTAAGTTTGGGATTTCCTTCCACTTTTGATTTTGGGAACCAAAATCTTCATGTGACAATATGAGAATCAGAGCTCAGGAAACTGGTGAAAATGCTGACACTTGGGCTACTGCTACTGGCCCTGCTGTGAGTAACAACCTGTCCTTTGTTACTGACCCTGGGGTCTCATCTCTTCAGCCAGCCTCCTCGAAACTGTGGCAGGCTGACCTGTCATCTTGTAAATAGAGTGAAATTTCAGACCCTTCACAGTTTTTGACACAGAGCTACCGGAGTTTCTTGCCAAGGAAAAAGTGCTTTGCTGAAAATTCAGAGTTAAAATGCTCACTTTCTTTTAGTTCTTTATAGTTCTATTTAGGGTCTTAGCTAGGTAAAGGTACTGTGCAATTCTTCCGTCTTAAGAAAGATATGAGGGTATGCAAAATCCTGTTCCCTGCATCATTGTTTACCAATGTCAGAATTTAGAAACAACTGAACTTCCTAATAATAGGATATTGGTAAGATTGCAGTACAGCCACGTAACAAAGATTGTACATCAAACAAGAACTGTATCCAGGGGTGTGTGTCTGTTGACAGGGTACAACATTCACAGTGTGTCACGTGGAGAAAAATCATTATGAACTAGACGTGCTCCCATTTTAGTACCAAGAGGCATGTCTTTCCACAGGGGGGAAAAAAACAACTCCAGAATGATAAATACTAAGATATTAATGACAGATATTCTAGATGGGGAAATTTCAGACCTTTTTCCCTCCCTTTGACTTACCTGTGCTTTATCACTTTTCTGTAATGAACATGTGTTTCTTGTTCACAGATGGAAAAAAATAATGTGATCAGTAGCTCTCTTCCTCTGAGTTCTTTTTTTTTTTTTTTTCTTTCAGTTTTTCAAGCTCCAGGGAAAATAGTAGTAGGAGGGAGACCACCGTGTGTGAACATTAAGAGCCCAGACGGGGCGCAGTGGAGGGGAGGGGGTGTGTCCTGCATTCTGGCCAGAAGCACAGAGCTCTCCGCAGTCAGCTGGTTCTTTTCTCTCTTGACTGCTTGTCCTCTAAGCAACCTGGCTGCTTTTGTGATGAGACCCATGTACTATCTTGCTCTGGCTTTATTGGAATAGCCCTTCAACATTGCCAGAATTTTAATGTGCTCAAGATCCATAGATATACCAGGTAATAGCCCCACTCCCCGCCCTGCTTATCTTCAGCAGAAATAGCTGTCCGCTCATGACTCCAAAGCCAGCTCTCTGCTAGCTGGCTTCATCTGCACCTAAAGATTATTGTCAATCAATATGTTGCTTTCTGACGCAAAATAGGAAATTCATTTCTACTCTGGTCAAAAGTCTCCAAATTGCTTTCTACTGTTATGATTAGCTCCCCACTAATCCAGAGATCTAGCCCTCCTAAGGCAGCAGTGTGTAGAAGGTTTGGTGGTTCCTGACAATGAAGTAGAGGATATCCTAACTTGTGAGTCCCACCCAACACCTGGGTTGGCATTCTGACTGTTATTTATTGCCTCTTGGTCCTTGGGTAAATCAGCAAACCCCTTAGCTTCCTTCTCTGTCAAATGAAGATTACAATGCTGTCTACTTCACAATTAAATGGGGGTCCTCAGTGGCCCAAGACCAAGAAAATACTAAATGTGTCCTTAAGGACATTTTATAGGACCTCAGCACCTTCACTTCTGACGGACCCAGTCCAGCTTCACATCAAACCTACTAAAGCATAGCCATACCCTGTAATAAACATGAACATACATGTGACCATAAATAAGTATTCACCACAAAAGTCATTTGAAGGAGATTTTTATAATTTTGCCTTTGACATCTGGTTACAGGTCATTCACCATTGATGGTGCCTTCTTAATGATTATCATGCCTCTTCAGGAATTCTTGTGAAGAGGGGGGGAAAAAACTAGCTTACAAATTGTCCTCAAAGGTAAGGATATTTTTATGAATACTAAATTCCATAGTGAGTATTGCTAGCAGGTTATGGTTGGTAGACAGTTTTGATTGTCTAGTTGTCTCTTCCTATTTTGGAGCCCAGGCACGATTTTTTGCTGGTCTCAAACATTTCTGTTGGGCCTTGAAAAGCTTTTAAGCCCCAGACGGTGTGCCTAAAATGCCCAATAGACAGAGGCCAGGAGTGCCGCCTAGAGGTGTGGTAGGTCAGTGGTTCTTCAGGGATGCTGCTTAAAATGTAGATTTTCTGGCCTTACTCAACCCTAGTGAACTAGAATTTCTGGAATCTACATTTTTAATGAACTCTCCAGGGGATCATTTGGCACCAACATTTGGGAACCAGTGATCTGGGCCCAAGAACAGGGAAGGTAAGAATAGTCGACTTCGCCCCACAACAACCCCTCTGCAGGCGCCCAGGGGTGGAGCAACCTGCAAGTTAAGGGAAAACAGGCGGCCGCGTACGTGCCTCAGTGCAAACCGAATTCCATTTTTATAGAAGCAGCATAAGCTATCTGTGTGCTGCATTCAGCCCCCAGATGTTGAGTCAAGTTCCTTTTTTCAACTGGCGATGAATAATTTATAATCCCATTGTGTTAAACCCAAAATAATAAGCCTGTCTGTTGAAGCAGTGCCGAAGTCCACACTTTGAGGACATCCTCATAAATCCTTAAGCACTTTCCTAACTATGGGTTGAAAGAAATTTTATGAAGTGGCTTTTGAGAAACAGTGAGTTGGGGTTCTGCAAAAGTGTGATCTGGTGTGCACCTGCCATGGACTTGCCCAGAACTTGTTAAAATGCAGATTCTTGGGCCTCACTTCGGACCTTTCAAACCAAAATGTTAGCAGGTGGGGCCCAGAAACCTGTATTTTTTTAAGAAGGGCCCTAGGTGACTCTTCTGCTTCCGGATTGAGAGCTTCGCCTCTGGGGCCCCGATTTGAGTTGACCCCCAGGGGCTGATTTCTACCCTGAGTTAGCTCGGTCTTCTGAGTAGAGAGTTGGCCTCCACCAAGAGGTCAAACCTATTCCCAGGGTCTCAAACAAAACTCTAATGGTGTGAAAACTGTCAGTTCATCTCCCAGACACAGAAAAAATGCCCAAGCATCCTCTGAAGAACACCCGCCCCCCTGTCCCAATCCCAGGAGCCATGTCCCAGGTCTTTCCAAAGACAGAGGCCACCTCATGGACAGTTTGCTGCGTTCAGTACTGCCTGGAGCTGGGGAGGCCCCATGTGGGGGGCGGGAAGCACTGTCTCTCAGCCTTCTTATTTCTGACCCATTCGCTTGGCCAGCCTAGACTTTAGTCCCCAGTTGAGTCAACTTCGCCTCATTTGTCCGGGTGTCTGGGTGACCTCACAGCAAGTGAAGCAATTTTCACCTCATCAGTCAAGATAGTGACTCCCCAGGTGTGACTGGTCACAAAACTACCCCGAGGGCTTCTGCCCTCTCAGGAGGGAGCTTAATGGACCCAGAGAAGTGGTTTAGTTTTAAAGAGTGGTTGCCACACTTATAGGTCTGGTACAATGGGAGCAAAAAGCAATTGGCTCTTGCAGGAAGAGTGTTTTACTGCACATTCTAGAAGACGTCCCTTAGGCCACTTAGAATCACCTTCACTCTTAAGGGAAACATGCCTTGGCACAGGGATGTAGCTGGGGATGGGAAGGTCTAGAGGGAAGAGATGGAAAAGCCAGTCTGACAGACTGTGTTATTAGCAACAAGAATGAAGTCTCTCTCTCTGAGTCATTTGCTGGGGCTGAGTCCTGATTAAAAGAGAGAGAAGGTATTTCTTTTGAAAATGTTCCTCCTGAAGAGGAAAGAAATCAACTGCTCTTTCAAATGGAGCTTCTTCTCCACAAGATCCTTTGCAAATACAAAAAACTGACCACTCCACCCTGGGTTGACCAGTCTTTTGGTAGAGACAGGGATACAGAGAAATATTCCTCTATTATTTAAAAATTAGTGTGAGCATAGTGGTCAAGAGCAAGGGGCCCCTGGCTTAGTGTTAAGGAGTGATGAGGAACCTGGGGCAAGCAGAGGAGGGCAGGTCCTGCCCGACAAGGGCGAGGCTCCTTCAGTGCTATCGGCCCTTGGCATATGGGAGCGTGGACCGGGGCTTTGCCAGATCGGTCCAGTTCACAAAAGTTGCTAAATACCCAGATTTGTAAGTGACTTCTCCCCATTCTTACTTATCAGCTCTATTTCGTTTTTTAAACACTGTAAATAAAATAAATGTGGAGGCTGCAACCTCTACCCTAAAGACAAGGGCCTGAAATATGAGAACCCAAGTTCTCTGCAGACCTCAGGGACTAAAGGAACAAAGGAGCAGTCACCGCTGGACTGGGGACTCTGCCTTGTCTGAGGCACCAAGGCCAGTGCTGGGTTTGAACCATCTGATGACACAGACAATTAGTGCTCAAGCAGTTAATGTAAGCAAAGCACGCAGCCACCTGCAGCGCGTGCCCTAAGTGGGACTTCCTGAGCCCTCTCACCTCCATCCAGGTGAGCTGGAATTACCAGGTAACAATGTCCTAGGTGTCTGTCTTCCCTTTTCCTTGTCTTAGTGATATCCTAATCACCCAGAGACCCAGCTCAAATGTCACCTCCCCGGGACATCCTGCCCGATGCTTTCAGTGGAATTAACCCCTCTCACCCTCCCTCCTCTGTGTCCCACAACAGTCCAGATAGATCCACCAACTAGAGAGCAAGATGGCACATGCTACAACGTATCGGGAACCCCCTGAGGGCTGGGGCCAGAGGTCTGATGGAGATTACCCTTACGGAGCAATGATCATGGACCGGGTGCCCACAGCCTTTGCCTCATTTTCATCTCATGTGCTCTGAGGTAGGTAGGCATAACTCTCTATGCTTTACAGAGAAGAAAGTGAGGCCCAGGGAGCTTCAGTAATGAAGGTCATGCAGCTAGAATGAGAGCTGAACTTGACTCCAGTCCTGGATCAACCAGAACCTGTGTTTTCCACACCACAGGGGCCAACCCAGAAGCATAAGCATTTGTAATTCAAGAAACAACAACAAAAGAGTCTATAAGACTCTTTAAGAGTCTAAACAGGTAGACTTGTTCAGAAAATGAAATGTGAAGTTCTGTGGAGTATGTATGTGTGCCCCATGGTGGAATGCTAAATAAACAAACACACTGGCACGAAATCAATACCATGGTATTTTGTTCATGAGAAAAAGGAAAGTACAGAGCAGCGGGTACAGTGGGCTGCCTTCTGTGTAGGGATCTGTAGGCTGAAAAGCATCTCCCCAAAAGCAGGCCCAGAGATAAGGATTTGGAAGCAAGTCATTTATTGGAAGGAAATTCCAGTGAGTGAGGGAAGGGAATAAACCTAATAAAGGGTATTATTCGTGAACAGGCTTCCACTCTGGGCAACTGAGGCTGGATCCCTCTGGGGACCTCCTGGAGGCTGTGTGAATGCAGGTCAGAGGCCAGGAGAGAGCTTCAAGCTTCATTTCAAAGAGTAGGAGAGGAGGGGTAGAGGGGGAAGAGGAGGCAAGAAGGAGGAAGAGCAGGAAAGGGAGGAGAGGGCCAGAGGAGGAGGAAGGAGGGGCCCCTCCTGGCTAACTAGGCACACGCAGTCTAGAAACTATTCCAAACCAAACGCTAATTGTGGGAAATCCATGACTCGGACTGGCTGAGGGTCACACTTACTTCTGAAGGGGAAGCCGCCTTCAGCTGACACAAATGCTTGTCTATCTCATTTAAGGAAAACCCGTGTCTATTTTTAACACCTTGCGTGGTGAGCCACTCGGTCTTATGCCATTGTCAGCTCTGAGGTCTCTGGCTCCGAGGCTCCAGTGGCCATCCATGTGGAAAGGTTCAAGTTCAAGCATCTTAGTGCCAAAATCAAGGTCAAAAGGCACGAGAAACCAGCACCACTGACAACAGCTAAGCTTCATCCAAGCAGCTTAGATACCAGTATCCACCCTCCCTGGTCTCCTTTCTTAATTATTCAGAAGAGCCCATTTAAAAGGCAACAACACCAAGTGAGTATAATGCCAAAGAGAACTTCACCTGAACGGCGTTTCACTTGTTTATTTCAGGGAAGGTCTGTACCAACGCGGTCCCATAAGCCATTGCTCCTCTTCTCCCTGCATGGGCTTCTCCCTTCTCTCTTATGTGGTCAAAGAGCCGAACCCTTTACAAACTGGTTATTTCCTCCCTTCCTTTGCAATCTCTCAGTTCGTACATGAAAATGTGAACTCCCCATGCCTGCTTGGTTACTTTGATCCCCACTCTGGGGGATCCCAGGCAATATGGTTATGGTGTCCCGAGCAAGAACAATACAAGAGAGTAAAAACTAGCTAGGGGTTAAAGGTATGGTGGGGAGCTTTAGTCCCCATTATAAGATGTTTCCATGAGGATGCACCCAGCATCTTTCCTGCTTCCAAGCAGACCATGCTCCCTCCTACTGAATCACACACACATGCCCACACTTGCCCCAGGCACTATCCTGTCTCCATTGACGGACTCCACCCTCCAGCTGGGCATCAGAAAGAACAGAGCAAGTGGATGCTTTTGAAATGCATGGACTATTGGATTCCTGTTGCTAGAAGTTCCCTCCTGGGTCTGTCCATCCTCTTCCATCCTACAGATCAAAAGATGCACACTCAAGAGCTATCCAGTCTGGCATGGATGTAACCCAGAGCCTAGTACACAGCATTAAGCAAGATAAGGTATAATGCCAAGAGAGTGTGTCACCTCCAGAAATTCACAGAATTCCAAAACCTCAACATTTAGGAAAAATTCTAGACCTAAAACTCATTTTCAAAAAAAAATCCAATTTTTGGATTAAAAATTGACTATTTTGGATGACTGTACTTGTCATCGATTGTCTTTCACACCTTGCAAAGCTCTGAGACTTCTGCCACCAAGACTCTAGAGGCCAGGTATAAGGAAGGGACTTGTTCACCAGCTCCCACAGGAAGACAGGAACAAAATCAAGACCAAAAGGCATCTGGGTAAACAGAAAGTTAAATTGGCTTTTAAACTGTACCTTGCTTCTCCAGCAAGCAGGCTCCCCGCAGAGCCAGCCTGGTCAAGAGAGGGAGAAGTTTCATGATAGTTTTAATTCAAACAGTTAAGCACATACACTACTGTTCTTAATCAGTGCTGCAGGGGCCACATCTTATTTGTCACTGTATCCCCAGGGACTCACTCCACATCTGGCGTACAGTAGACACTCAATATCTAGGGTGAATTGAGCAGAATCCACCTGAATCAAAGAAGGAAGCTAGCTGAGGGTCTGCTAGGTACCAGATACCAAGCAACATGACTTATGAGTTACTTCCTCCAGTCCTTGTATCACCTCTAAGATGAGCATCCTTCCCCTTTTGCAGATGAGAAAACAGAGATTCAACAGGATTGAAAAGTGGCAGAGACAGAGCTCAAACCCAGGTCTGATGATAGCAAAGAGAATTCTTCCAAATAGTCACTGCCCTTTTAAACTGTTAATCAATGTCACTAAATATCAGAGAAATGCAAATCATAACTATAGTGAGGTATCATCTCACACCAGTCAGAATGGCCATCATTTAAAAGTCCACAAACAATAAATGTTGGAGAGGGTGTGGAGAAAAGGGAGCCTTTTTGCACTGTTGGTGGGAATGTAATTTGGTGCAACCACTATGGAAAACAGTATGGATATTCCTTAAAAAACTAAAACTAGAGTCACCATATAATCCAGCAATCCTACTCCTGGGCATATATCTGGACAAAACTCTAATTCAAAAAGGTACATGCACCCCAATGTTCATAGAAGCACAATTTACAGTAACCCAGGTGTGAAAGCAGCCTAAACATCCATCAACAGATGACTGGATAAAGAAGTTGTGGAATACTACTCAGCCATAAAAAAGAATGAAATAATACCATTTGCAGCAACATGGATGAACCTAGGGATGAATACACTAAGTGAAGTAAGCCAGAAAGAGAAAGAAAAATACCATATGATATCACTTATATGTGGAATCTAAAAAAAAATGACACAAATTAATTCTTTACAAAACAGAAACAGACTCACAGACATAGGAAGCAAACTTATGGTTACTGGGGGGAAAAGGAGAGGGGAAGGAATTAATTGGGAATTTAGGATTTGCAGATACTAACTACTACTAACTATGTAAAATAAATTAAAAGGTCCTGGTGTATAGCACAGGGAACTATGATCAATATTTTATAATAACTTATAAATGAAAAAGAATATGAAAAGGAATATATCTATAAATGTATAACTGAATCACTATGCTGTACACTAGAAAGTAACACAGCACTGTAAATTGATTGCACTTCCATTTAAAAAAAGTTCTAATAACATAAAGCATTAAATCCTACAAGGTACTCCGAGCTAAAAGCATTTGGGGCACTATGTAATCTGGAATGTTAAATCATTAGAAGTTGCAGTGGTTCATCCAAACGTGAGGGTACCTGGACCAAAGAAATGATGGTGAGAGTGTTTTGCAGGCTCTTGTTTGGATGATGGAAGGGCAGTTCACTCAGCAGGACTTTGGCTGGGAGACAGTTTTCACGAACACTTGCACTTTGAAAAAGGGTCCAAGCACAGTGCCGGACACCCCTCCACGTAAATTATGGCTCAGGAGAGAAACACAACAAAGCAATTTGCCCCTGTAACTAATTCCTCTTGTCTGTAGCACTGAAGGGGCAATACTTTAGCAGCTGGTGAGCTGGATAATTGGAAATAAGGGCAACTCTCTGAGCGGGCTGACGAGGGCTGGCTTTTATCAACCTTGGACCTATTTTTTATAATCAGTGTCTATGTGCAAAGAATAAAATAAATAAATACAGAAAGGGAAATAAGCAAGACTTCCTCAGCCACCAACACAGGCAAATCTTTCTTTTTTAATGCTATCTGTAAACTCTTAAATGACAGTGAAACTCAACTTCTTGGCTTTGGCAGGGATCTTGGAGGTAAGGTTATCGAACTAACACTTTTGCAGATTGAGCAAAACTTTGCCAGAATCAACGTTCTCTCCGATATAGACAGAGAGGCGACCAGGCCAGGACTTTTCTGTAAGGATTTTTGTCTTCTGATTACTAAGCAAGATCGAAGCTCCTCTTTGCCTTTATAGTCACTTGCTGACTGGAAATGCTGGCAGACCTGTGTGCCCAGAGGCCCAAAAGACTGTGTGCACTCACACACACACCCCTGCCTGAATCAGTCCCCTCCCCTACACGTTATCCCATACTTTTGTGATAGCAGCTAATTCACACCCTAAATCAGGCCAACATCCAATCCACAGTTTAGAAGAGCATATCCTGGAGCCCCCACAGTTAGAATCTGCTTTTACACCAAAAAAGGCAATTTCTCATCCACCCTTCTCATCAACTCATTTCTGATCTCTGTGGCCATAGATTTTTAAGTGAAAGAACTACAGGAAAAATGACAGACTGGAGTCTTCCCTTGGGCAAATGGAGAAGGGAAACCTGTCCTGGAGTAGGGGCCTTTTACTGATTAGAGATTTTACAAATAATTCAACAATTCAGGCATAAACACTGGTACTGCATATAATAGAGAGAGACAGACAGAGAATATTCCAGTCACCGTAAACAAACACTGCCTTTGCTC
Organism: Camelus dromedarius; assembly: GCF_036321535.1. Classification (NCBI taxonomy): domain Eukaryota; kingdom Metazoa; phylum Chordata; class Mammalia; order Artiodactyla; family Camelidae; genus Camelus; species Camelus dromedarius. Next base: position 66,458,105 of record NC_087443.1, on the reverse strand, counting down.
TGAAGAAACAAACATGCTGTGAACCTGCTGAGGGCCAAGGTTAAGATTTCCAGAGCAAGCTCAACACACAAAGGTGACCAAGAAATTACTCTGCGTGAAAAAGGAGCAAGAAGTGAGAAATTTGAACTTGCTGGGGGAAATCCTGGAGCAGGAGAGAGGAGGAGAAAAGTTGATGCTGCTTGGCAAAAAGAAGGGAAAAAAGGACCCAGGTGACAGGGTGACCATGGAGTGGGTTTAAGCAGAAAATGTCTAATGGGGAATTTTCAGCATTGACTTGCCAATTGTTCTTAATAAAATATCTGTATTATAACATGGCTTCCTGCTCACATACCTTCAGTGACTTTCTGTTGCTTCCAGGATACAATTCGAAAGCCTCAGCCTGCTGTCCAGGGACCTCCCACTCCAGGCTGGTTCCAACTGTACCCCAGCTCCTGGGCCAGTTCTCCATCCATGAGGATGCTGCGGGCTGATGAATCAGGACACGGGGATGCAGCCCTGGTCCAGATGCCCCTACCTTGAGCAACCACTGGGTACCTCACTCTGCTCCAGCATCAAGTGAGAGAGTCATGCAAACTGGCCTGGGAAGGCCCTTTCCTCTCCACACTCCAGGAGGGTGCCCGACTCTCACAGACCATCTATTCTCACCCGCTCTTCCCTTATCAGTCAATCACACTATTGCTCAAATTACCTTTCCCTGCTTGCCCTCCCCCTCTTTGAGAACTACCCATCCTTTGAGTCCCAGCAGGAGTCCTACCAACTCAAAAACCCCAAGATGCTACAGCACACGGGCACCACACCCTCCTTAGAACCTCTGGGGCCGCCATCACCTGCAATGTTGCTTTTTTGTTCTGCCCACCCCTTTGCATCATCACTCAACCTTACCCCATGGCAACTTCCTGCTCATCTAGATCCTAAACCCTCTGGAGGCTAAAACAATTTGATGTTATTATTCCTACCATTCTGATATCACCAACAAACTTTTGTACAACTCTGCGCACCAAATAAATACGAAATAAACCAACGAGCAAACGAATGACGTCAGTTAATTATCCTCTCTCTGCCAGGCTCAGGGGTTTTGGCTCAGATCCACGGGCTCCCTTTAACTGAGAACTTTCCCTTTAACTTTCTGGGACTCCACCTGCTGGAGAAAAACTTGGTTGCTTTTGCAGGGAGCCTGCTGGTTCCAGATCTGGGCAGCCAATATCAGCCCCCGGGCAGGTATTTATACAAGTGCAAGCAAAACAAAGGCGTGGATGTTCTTTTGCAAGCTGCTGAATAAATAGCTCATGAGAGTTAAATCACGGCTTCCTACAACAGCTAGAATCTGATGCTTTGCCCATCCTGGGGGTCACAGGAAACAGGGACGCGGTATCTTTCTCCCTCCCCTTCACTTGGGGAAGCTATGTTCTGCCCCTAGAATGAGAGCTCCTTGGGAACAGAGTCCTGGTCAGCCTGCTTCATTCACCACTGTGTCCAGCACAGATCGGCCCCTGATGTGTGGGGGGAAGGCCTGAGCTAATGAACAAGTACGAGCACACTGAGAACCCCGGAGGATGTCCACAGCCTTCTTCCTGACAGCCCCTATCGGATGGTGGCTCTCTTGAGAGGCAGTGGGGGCAGGAGATGTTGAGCACTGGAGGATGCTCAAATTGTACTAATTTCCTCATTAGCAAAATGCTGCAGCTGTAGGGTAGTGTTTCATGCGTGGCTGACTCCAGGCTGCAACCAGAGTGGGCTCTGAACTCCTGCCATTTAAATACATTAGAAATGATGCTAGGTGACTGGGCAGCTTCCCTGCAGGTTTAGTGGGGTCCTGGGAGACCCCCATCCGTGTGGATGAGACACGGCTCCCCTTGGATCTGGAAAGGTCCCCCCTCTTCTCTCACAGGGCACAAGTGCGGAATGCTAAAGTTTATCCCATTGGGGTAAACGGTGACTGCTTTCATTTATACCTCTTTGTATTTCTGCTGGGAAGCACTCTCCAGGAGATGCTTCTCCACTTTGCCTCATCCGTCTCCTTCTTCCTTAATCTGCTGCCTGGTCACGTGCACAACCTAAACAAGGCTGAGAGGAACCCCAGAAGTAACCCAGGCACCTTTTCCTCAATGAACCTCAGCCACTCAGGATGGGAGCAGCATGTGGATGGATCTCATAAGAGACAATCTGGATGGTTCCTGAACACATAGAGCATGTCAGGTGAGTCCCTCCATGTGCCAGGTGGTGTGCTGAAACTCACACACACACTCTATGTCATTTCAGCCCACAACAGATCAGGGTGTTATCTGTAACCCTTTGGGTACAGGTGTGCAAGCTGAGGCCAGGGGCTCACAAATCCTAAGAGGCTAGTATTTAAACTCTAATGAGCTGGCTCACATCCCAGCCTCCTTCCTCTTCACCTTGGAGAGTGTGAGATGAAGAGGAGGCCATTTTTGAGGATGGGGAAGTAAAAGCAGGACAAGGCCAAAGTGAAAAACACAAACAAGTCCGTCGCTTTGGCAAATGGACCTCATACCTGGTCCAGCTAGTTCATATAGAGGAAGATGGAATTTTTTCACTGTGAGAAATCTTCAGGAACACTCCAAGTATGACCGATCCAGGAACCACCTGGGGAGCTGGTTAAAATGAAGATCGCTGCGTCCCACCTCAGATAACTGAATTAAAACCTCCAGGGACTCGGAAATCTGCATTGTTTGCAAGCCTTTCCCAACCCCCAGGGATTCTGGTGTCCTCTCAAGTTTGAGAACCTCTGTCCTAGAGGCAAAGGATGAGGTCCGCTGCCCTGGAGAGACAACAGGCCCTGCAGAGGGCAGAAGGGGAGGGGACACCACATGCCTGGCTCCACAGGTGTTCCCCCAGGTGCTGCAGGAAGGCCTTGAGAGACTGGCCCAGAGAATCTTTTTCCCAACCATACCTGGCCTCCCTCTTCAGAGACGTATCAACCTTTTCTCAATGCCAGAACCACTGAATGCGCATATGCACCTCCCAAATTCAGGCTCAGGATCTCATCTTGTCTTAAATTAGAAAGATCCTGTAAACAAAAATTTATTTTGTTTTAAAGAATTTATTTTTATTTATTTATTTTTCAGGGGTGGGGCGGTTATTAGGTTTATTTATTAATTAGGTTTTTTTTTAAATGGAGGTCCTGACAACTAAACCCAGGAGTACGCGCTCTACCACTGTGCTATCCCCTACCCTCCAACAGAATTTTCTAGGACTAACTCTTCTCTACCTGCTTGTGACTGGCGGGGTTGGGGCAGGGGGCTAACCGGGAAAAGGAAAAGTGTCAATGTGTGAACTATGACTTAATGTTTCAGGTGTGGGCAGTCTTGCATCCTCTGCCAAAGAAGCTTCTTGGTGAGTCTCGATATCGGAGCGTTAGCACAGAACAGCACAGAGAGCAAGTCTCACCTAGGTCTTCCGTGGCCGCACAACTGAAATTCCAGCAAACCACGGATAACAGCCTAAGAAGTCTTTTTTTAAAAACTCATCCTCCAATCTTCTCACTGATTACGTCTCTCCAGCCCTGCCATCCCAGCCAGCCATCAGGCCCACCTGATGTCAAACCTGGGCAGAAAGCACTTTGGCCAAAAGCATTTCTCTTTCTTCTTGTTTTGTTCGAGGGATGTGAAGGCTCGGCTTTTAAAATGTTCCCTAAGTTGAAAAATGTGATATATAAACTCAGTATCCAGGGAAGTGAAACTTGCCTTTGTGTAGATTTAGCCATTTTTTACAATTTGTGGGAAAGGCAAAGGAAAAAAAAACCATATTGAACTTCATACAATTTTTATCATGTCGTAAAGTGAAAAACCACTTTCCATTTATACGAGGAACTCTGGCTGGCTCCTGGGTCCCCTGGAAGAAGGCAGAAGCCAAGGAGCCAACAACAGAGCTGAATGTTCCCTGAGCTGCATAGACAGTTCTTGGGGAAAGGAGACTGTGAGAGACTGTTTCTGCGTGAACACCGCAAGGTATTTAAAAAAAAAAAAAATTGCTGGCCTTTTGCTTTCTTTGGAAAATAATGTCTTACAGGTTGTCAACTGCTCTGAGATGGTGATGTTTGGATTTTCTTTTCTCTGGTGTGCGTTGATCATTTAGGGATGGGAACACGACGGTGGCAGGATTTCTTGGCCCCATCTCTCCTCTAGGACAGGGCTCCCAGGGCTTCACAAATTGAGCTGATTCAACTCATTGCCAGGTGCCAGGACCTCCACTCAGGGATAAAGAGATGCACTCCCACTTCTGGAGCCATGCTCTGTGGGCATGGGCTGGAAGCTTTGAAAAATTAACTCCCACTGGGCACACGTGCTGGTTTCTATGGCAACGGCCATCAAGGTTTGGCCAAGGTTATTGGACTTAGTGAGTCCCTACAGAGACTAATGACAACTCCCAGTCTGGTGCCTTCCCAGGGACGATTTTTCCCTCTTCCCCAACCTGGCTTCTGATATCAGGTCATCGACAACTCAGTATAACACCCATGCTTCTGCCTCCCTGATAAATTCTACAAATTCCGACTTCCATCAGGCTGTTTTTCTGCTTCCAAACAAGACTGCATCACAATGTAGCAAGTTGCAAACACAGCATGTTTTATCTAACTCAGCTTTCTTGAAATAGAGGGTTATTTACACCTGCTATTATTATGCACTACTATTGAGTGAGTACCTGTGATGTGCCAAGCACTGTCCTACCCACTCAACATGCACAATTTCATTCTTCAAAACAGTCCCATGAAATCTGTCACAATCCCTATTTCATACATGATGAAACTGAGGGCCAAAGAAGCCAAGAAGCATGCCTGATGTTCCACAGTCCCATGCAGTGGATCCAAGATGGGAACCCAGCCCTTCTTGATTTCACCAAACCCATCTTATCTTTCCATCACTTTCTGCTGGCCTCCTTGGACAACAGGTACCTTTATCATTCTTCTTAGAAGATGTAAGAACTTTGCAAAAGTCTTAGGGTATTTCCAAGTTTCTCCCCTGTGCTTTAAATTACATCTCCTTCGAGCATTTCTAATGAGTTACAGGTTTTTGTTCTTTCTTTATCATCCTTTCATGAACCATCTTAATTTTTCCATTTTTCTCTATTTAGAACTAAATGAGAAAATTATCTTAATAAGACTAATGGCAGTTTTCAGATTTGTACTTTTCAATGCCACAGCCTATAAAGATCATGGCCTTCGGGATGTCTCATGCAGAATTATTTGAGTTACATTTGTTCTGACAATTATCTTTAGGGTTTCAACCTTCTTAAGGAAACAGTGGCAGGGGAGGGTCAAGGAAAGATGGCAAAAGAACAGAGATAAATGGTCCGGAATAATTAAACATCTGATGCATCAACAGGTAGTGGAAATAACAGGACTCCATCTTATAAACTATTCTAAAGCAATGGATGAAGAATGCTCACTGAACATTATAATGCAATGCTAATCTATCATTGGGGATGAAGCCTGGCATCTTTAGCCACTTGCAAAATGTTGCCAAGTGCCAGCATCCCAGACCAATGATCACAGCAAATAGGCTGTCTCCTAAGTAAATTTCACATCTGCAAACTCGATTGTCTCATTTTTCAGGCATTAAGGTGCAAAAAGACTGAGAATATTAAAGCCATCTCTCAGAGCAATGGTTACAGTGACTAGGCTGGAGCCAGTTTCAGGGTTTCTTCAGTTTTATAGAGTTTACCTTTCCCTAGGCTATGCTTTTATTTCTTAGTCCATCCTCTTTTTATTGAGCTTGTTGGGTTTTGCTTTTGCTTACAGGTTGGCCTCCGTTTACTGGGCCCCAGCAAAGGTTGTCATCCAAGCTCCCCAGAGAAACACCACACTCCTGGACATTAAATCAGGAACATAGAAATCGTCCAGTAGCTTGGGATGGTCAAGTTCTTTCTACAAAAGACCAACTTTTCAGTTCACAGGAAGAGAAGGATGACACCAAATTAGCAACCATTTAGTCCTTGTCAGAGTCATTATATTTTTTTAAGCAGAAAATAAAATGCAGATCCCTTACCCTGCCTGCCAGACACAGGGCATTCTGAATCCATCCCTGTCTCTCCCATCGTCCCTTCACTCCAAACAAAGGAGGTGCTTTGCTCTGATCTAATAACAATTAATAATTATTGAATCATTACAGTGTGCCAGGCACCGTGTGAAATGTCACTGACATGGGTTATCTGAAACTATTTCCTGCTGCAGACGAGAAAACTCACGCACAAAGAGGTTGGCCCAGCACCACACAGCCCTCAAGATGCAAAGTCAGATACTGGACCCTGGAAAGTCTGATCCCAGACGCCGAGCTCTTTACTGTGATGTCACTTTGCCTCTCAAGCCACCCAGGATAGACTGAACTTTCCTCTCCAGCCACCCAAATTTTGACCTTCAAAGCCCTGCTCCAATCCCAGTTTCATGACGCCTTCTCTGTCCACTAAAAGGCCATGGCGATCCTATCTTTCTGGATCTCTTCAACTACTTGCTGTCACCATGCTGACCCTCGCAATGATGCCCTGCTGCCTTCTGTTCTGGGACAGGGCAGGACAGTGGAAAGAATTGCTCTTGAATCACACAGAATTCGATTCCAAACCCACCTTGGCCACTTCCTAGCTGTGTGACTTTCTAGTCCATCAAGTATTCATTTAGCACCTAATTTGCGATAGACTCTGGGGTCTCAATGGTGAGCACAATACAGACCAGACCCTTACAACTTTCCTGGATCTTGAGCGAGTGATCTCATCTCTTTGAGCTTCAGTTTCCTTGTCTCCAGAATGGAAATAATATTACCAATCTCATATGCTCAGTGGCCAGAAAGTATCAAAGTACCCTATAGAGTGCTGGGCACATAATAGGTGCTTAAAAAATGGTAGGTGGTGTAATAACTACCACTAAACTACTAAATTTTCTTAGCTTCACTCTTATTTCCCTAACAAAGCTCCACCAAACACTTGCATGGCTTGAATACATGACTTCTCTCTCTCTCTCTTTCTCTGTTATTTCCAAATGGCAAGTCAGAATTTGGTGAAGAGAAAGATAAACTTATGGAGATGGTTGCAGTGGTGGGGCTCCTGTGACTTCCGGTAATCAAGAGTTGATTGCAGCCCATGGGGCTGCTCTTACTTATGGGTAAGGTTGGCCCAAACCTAAAATCTTGGGGCTGCTCCAAACTGATCAGCATTTTCTATCAGCTTCTATTGGGCGGTAAGAACTCCCCAAGTCATCTCTTGGTTGACATTGTTCAAACTTTTTGTTTTAAAGGGTGAGGGCTCTCTAAGCTCCAACCATTAATCATCTAATTCACCCATAAACTCTGGGCCCCTCGTGGCCACCATTCCTTGATACAGAAGTTCCCTACAGTCACAGCTAAATAGCTTAGAGGTAAGAGCATAGCTGTCCAGGCTCTGGGTTTAGACTCCAGATTAACACTGCTCCACTCGGAAACTGAAGTTGCGCATGCCCACCCCAAGGCTGGCCATCTCACAGCACATGTGACTGGTCCCTAAGGAGACAGGGTGAGAGATAGGGGATTCATTTCAAACTCATCCCACCACCAGCCAACACGCTCTGCTGGTGGTAATTCATCTCCATTTGCAAAGTCGTATTGAAAACAACCGAACATAGATGCAGATTTGATCTAGACCTTCACATGCTCAAAGGCTTACAACTCTCTGGAGGATAAGACCCCAGTTCCTTTGCAGGCACGTACTGCCTTTTCTCACCCGGACCCTGCCTTCTCTTCTGGGCTTGTTTCCTGCCAGCTCCCATCCCTCACCCTCTGCACTCAAGTGCAGTCATTCCAAACCTCTGGCTGCCTCCCTCATATACTCGCTGCTTCTCTCCCCTACCTGGTAAATTCCCTCTTGGTTCAGGCTAACTTCATAAATGAAGTCCTCCTACATTCACCCAGGGGGAGCTACCCACTTCCTTCCTTGGTCCTGTCCCTCTGTAATGGTTCCCACCATCCTGCAGGACACTTAGGTGAGATAGGGGAGAGGGTACCCCCAAACACATCAGATGTCAACCATATACCCCACACACCAGTGGCACTGTCTGTAAACTCACTCTGTTGTTTGCATAATCCTTCCCCGATTAGATTACAAGATGGTTGAAGGCGGGAATCACCTTCTTTTTATTACAGCATCCCTCATGCCTGGCACTTCGTAGATATCCAAGGATCTCTATAAATTTAAATTCAACTCCCAATACAGTTGACAACTGAATAATCAATGACTACTATGAAAGTGTCCAAGTGGTTACAGTTTCATGTAGTGAGACCAACAACAGAGCAGTTTCTATGCCTTCCTCCTTAGACTGAGCCCAGGAGGCCCACTTTTAAGGTCAGCTTTCAGGGCTGAGAATAACGAAAAGAAGGGGAAAAAAAAATACACAAAAAGCTCTCACTTACTGAAGTAAACAAATATCAACTGCAAAAAGAAGGCAAGAGATAAGAAATGGGTCTAAAGATTGGAGTGATGTCCTGGAGAATTCCACCCGAGCAGCCTCACTGCTGCGCTCTCCTAGCTGGATGAGCGGAGGCATAATTTATATGCCCAGACTTCTTCATCTTGATTTTTTTTAAAGGTGATAAGTTGTTTTAATCAACCTGGCTTCTTCATTTCTCCCCATGTCTGATACAGTCGTAAGCAAGAAGGCTGTTTCCTGCAATTCCTCCTTCGATTTGGCTGATATATTACGCTCTCCTCCCAGCTTTTCTCTGGAGAGCACCCCTCTTTTATTACTTTTCTTCTCAGTTCTTATAATGAAAGTTTTGCAAAGCATGACTACCGTTTTTATTCCTGATCTAAAAGGGAGATGGTACAAAATAGAAAGAATACGAGTACAGCTGGAATGACTTTTGAAAAAAATATGGTGTTCTTAGTGGAAAAACATCATGCAAATTAGAGAAGCCAGGGGTCACTGCAATTAGGGCACAATTAATTAGGGAGAAAGTCCTAAAGAAAAACAAAATGAAACCAGGAGGCAACCTGCCCTTCACTTAGGTGATCTGTCTTCTCCTGCTGCTTTATAAATTACTGTCTTTTTTTTTTTTTTTAATGAAGGCTGTATCCATGTTTATGCAGCACTGTGCTGGCTACACTGTCAGCACACGATAAGGTTTTCACTTCATTAATGGTAATAATAATCATGCAATGTAAGAAACTGTCAGTCACAACTTTATTTATCAGCTCCTTTGCATATTTCCTGAAATCACCAAAAAGAAAAAAGTCTTCATGTGCAAACACATCCACCTCTGTCTCAACCACCCTACTTTCTCTGAACGCCAGATGAATTTCCCCAGAAGGCAAGGTACCAGGAGGAAAGCACGGTGGTCCTGAAGCTCTATTTAAAACACTCCTCTAATTCTGCTGCGTGTCCCTGAGCAAGTCACCCAATGTTCTAAGATGGCTCTGCCTCCTTGCCTGCAAACACGGGTCACCACCTCTGGTCGTCTGCCCTGTCAGATGGCACGGCCTCGGGACCAATCACACTGACCAGTGAAATAATACTGCCTTTCATGATCTTCCATGGAGTTTTTTGTACTTGTCTTCTCTCTTGCAGGAAAGGGGTTTGAAATAATGCTGGTCGTATTTGCTCATTGCATGATCAAACCAAACTACTGAATTGCTCCTCTGTGGTTAATGCATTATTCATTCCTAGAGGTTCAGCCCCACAGTCATCTCTTCGCAACTTTTCTCATAGGTCCACCTTGTATTACCCACACAGATACACACCTTCTGTTTAGACCAACATTTAGACCTCAGCTTAATACTGGCTTCCTGTCTATTTCCTCCTTGAGGGCAGAGACCATGTCTTACTTATTTTGGAGTGCTTTGCAGCAACTTCATGGAGGGGTGGCTGCAAGGGTTCAAACAGTGATCAGCTGTAGAAGCCAAAAATGTTATGTACATGGGTGTCTAATTAGGTGGTGATGCCATTCAAGGGAGTTTACCTGAGCCAAGCTATGGAACAGAAGCCAGAAGTTATGACATAAGACCAGATAGGAACAGAGGACCTACTGGATATTAAAACATATTCTAAAGCCTTTGTGAATAAAATGTGCTTTGAATCTTTGATAGGCAGGCAGACCAATGACACAGTAGAAAACCCCTAAATAGATCTAAGTATATATGGCAATTTAATATCTGATAAAGGCAGTAACTCAAATAAATGGGAAAAGATAAGTTTTAATAAATGATGTTGAGGCTATTGGATAACCATTTGGAAAAAAAACAAAATATTCATTTCTCATATCATGCTTTAGGATAAATTCCAAATGGAGTAGAGATTTTAAAGTTTTAAAAAATAAATGAGGAAAATCTGTCCTAGCTATGACTCAAAATCTAAAAGCAATAAAAGAAAAGATACAGAAATTTAAGGACTTTATTCTTTTTTACAAAGGCTGTTGCACAGCAAAAAGAAAAAAAACCTGTGACATAAAGAAAATGGCAAGCAGGGAAAGCAATACAATGAATATCATAGACAAAAGACTAATATTCCAAATATATGTAAATCTCCTAAAATTAAGAAGAAAAAGACTAACAACCAAATTTAAACTAAGCAAAATATATGAACCAGCAATCAAAAAAATTTAATTAAATAAAAAGATACTTGACCTTGTTCAAAACCAGAGCAAATAAAACTACATATGTATGCTGTAAGAGTTGTCTCTAGAATATAAAAGAATTCCTAAAATAATTGAGGAAGAGGCAAAACAACCTAATATAAAATGGGCAAAAAACCTTTAACATTTCACAAAAGATATTCAGATGACTATGAAAAGGTACTGAACACCATTAGTCACTGAGGAAATACAAATAGAAATCGTGATGAAACTTCACTACATAACCACCAGAATGGCTAATATTTTAAAAGCCTAATAACAAGTGTTGGCAAGGATATGGAGAAATGAGAGCTCTCATAGGCTGCTGGTGAGGAATAATGTTGGAAAACTATTTGGCGGTGTCAGCTAAAGGTGACATGTGCCTACCCCATGACCCAGAAATTCCACCTTTAAATAAATATCCAAGAGAAATACATGCATATGTCCAAAAATGATATGAACAAAATGCTCATACTAGTGTTATTCAAAAAAGCACCCTCCTCCCACAAAACTGAAAAAACCCCAAGTGCCCATCAACACAATAGCCATGTCATAATTTATCCATAAAGTAAAATATCACACAGCAGTAGAAAATAACCAACATGCTACATATAACTACATGGATGAACCTCACAGATGTTATATTGAGTGAAAGAAGCCAGAAATAAAATAATACATTTTGTGTTATTTTTTTATATGAGGTAAAGGTATCCATGGTGCACAAAATCAGAATACTATTTGTTCTAGCAACAATGTTGACTGAGAAAGAGCAGAAAAAGAAGGCTTCTGGATTCTGGGAATATTTTATATCTTGACAGTGATGATAATTACAGACATTTATGTAAATAAAAGTATATCAAACTTTACACTAAAATTAATGTACTGTATATATTGTGCTGCTTTGCATATTGGACCTCAATAAACTTCAAGGATACCAAAAAAAAAAAAAAAAGAACTGAAATACCATTTCTCACCTATTAAATTGATAAAAATAAGTAAGTTCAACAACACTCTCTGTTGGTGAGGTTATGGTGAAATGGGCACTTCATATATCACTGGATTGCTGGTACAACTTGTACAGAGGAGAACTTGGCAATGTCTAGCAAAATCATATATTCAACTATCCTTTCACTTCACAATTACACTTCTGGGAATCATTACTGTCAAAAATACAAAATAGTGTTGTACAAAGGTGTTTAATGACAAGAGATTAGAAACAAGGTCAGTGTTCATTAACTGGGAGTTTGTTGGAAAAACAATGAAACTTCCATATGATGGAGGACCACACAGTATCAAAAGGGATATAGAATACTTCCCTGGCTATAGTCTTCCATGACAAAATGCTCTTTAGAGTATGTGATTTGTCATTTAGAGTATGTGATTTTAGAGTAGTGGTTTAAAGATAACTATGAATTTTTTCACACTCCTTTCATCCAGAATTGGGGCCTATTTTCTTTCCTTTTGAATCTGGGCTGGTTTGCAACTACTTTGACCAATAGGATATGGTGGAAATGATACTCAATCCATCAGTCCCCAGCCTTTGAACCACCTGGCAGCTTCCACTTTACCCTCATAGAACCCTAAGCCACCACGTAGGAAGTCCTACTGCCCTGCTAGTGAGACCACCTCATGGGAGAGTCTTGAAACCACTTGGAGAAAGAGGGCGGCCCAGCTGAGCTCATGTTTCCAGTCGTCCTTGCCAAGGCCTGAGGCATGTAAGTGAGCTATCTTAACTCCTCCCGGCCAGCCCAGCCAAGCCCAGCCACGACACAAGTATCATTGACATCACGTGGAGCAGAAGAATTGCATGCAGTAGGAATACATATATTGTTATTTTTAAAGTGTTACATGTATTTTGTAGCAAATAATCAACTGAACTTCATTAGGAATCAGAACGTTGAAAATAAAAGAGTATAAGTAAAAGAAATTAAAGAAAGACCCAGTAAAGTTAAATTTGAATGGAAAATACCAGTAAGTACTCATATTTTTTCTGTTGCTAAAAATAAGTATTTTCTAGTTCTATTTACTGAAAAGGCCTATGACAATCCAGTGGCAATGAGCAACCCTAGTGCCTAGACTGTGCTCTCTAAATATCATTACCCACAGAAGGCACTAGGACTTCTCATAGGGAGGACTGATGCCAAGTCTGAGGCTGGAAATACACAAGATGAGCCTAAGATATCTTGCTGTACCAGGAAGGCAAGGGAGCTATCAAGGACAAATAGAGTCATGCCTAAAGGTCACAGGAGCCAAATCAAAGGCTCACAGTGGCCTAAGATGACACCATGTGAGAAAAAAATGATGACTGCAATGTACTGAAACATACCAAATGTATAAAAATTAATGAGTTCATCATGATACTAAAAAAAAAATCTCATTCATCACCACTGGAGGTTGCTAAGGCACCAACTTATTACTCTAAAGTTTGATAAAGTGAAAGGATCAGACATTTATTCTGCCTTTTCTGTATGAATTCTATTTCAGAATAATGAAAAGATTACTGGGGGAAAGTTCTTTAATACAGAAAAACGCCCAGGTAATAAAGGCGAAAGAGTGGTGGAATTTGAATATCACCATTTGGCGACCCCATTGAACTAACAGATTTAGGCAATAACTATGAATGGATGCTAAAATTCATTAGCTCTAACGTTGATGGAGAATATTATAATGGAGAGATACCACTTAAACACACAAATCTAGGCCGTCATTCAAAAATCCACAAATGACAAATGCTGGAGAGGCTGTGGAGAAAGGGGAACCCTCCTACACTGCTGGTGGGAAGGCAGTTTGGTGCAGCCACTATGGAAAACAGTGTGGAGATTCCTCAAAAGACTAGGAATAGACTTACCATATGACCCAGGAATCCCACTCCTGGACTTGTATCCAGAAGGAAATCTACTTCAGGATGACACCTGCACCCCAATGTTCATAGCAGCACTATTTACAATAGCCAAAACATGGAAACAGCCTAAATGTCCATCAACAGGTGACTGGTTAAAGAAGATGTGGTATATTTATACAATGGAATACTACTCAGCCATAAAAACCGACAACATAATGCCATTTGCAGCAACATGGATGCTCCTGGAGAATGTCATTCTAAGTGAAGTAAGCCAGAAAGAGAAAGAAAAATACCATATGAGATCGCTCATATGTGGAATCTAAAAAACAAAAACAAAAACAAACAAACAAACAAAAACAAAGCGTAAATAAAGGACAGAAATAGACTCACAGACAGAGAATACAGACTTGTGGTTACCAGGGGGGTGGAGGGTGGGAAGGGATAGACTGGGATTTCAAAATTGTAGAATAGACTACACTGTATAGCACAGGGAAATATACACAAAATGTTATGATAACTCACAGAGAAAAAAATGTGACAATGAGTGTGTATATGTCCATGAATAACTGAAAAATTGTGCTGAACAATGGAATTTGACACAACATTGTAAAATGATTATAAATCAATAAAAAATAAAATTTTTTAAAAAAATAAAAATTAAAAAAAAAACACACAAATCTATCTTTGCAACACTAAAAGTGGGAGAAGCATACACTATATGCTTCACAATGTATTACACTGCAAAACATATAGTTCTGCCTATGAACCTATGAAATGCTTAATAATAATAATAATAATAATAATAATAATAATAATAATAATAATAATAATGACTCTGCTCAATATCTAAGCAATATAACAGGAAATACCAGGAATAGAGTAACAAGCTAAATGACATAATGAGACAGTAATCAATCAAATCAAAAATGTGGAATATTCTGCAAGCCAAACGTTCTGGCTCCTCCAACAAATAAAATGGCATAAGGCGGAGGGTAGGGGTGAGTAAGACAGTCTGATAGACATAAAAACCAAATGCAATGTGTAGATCTTTTTGAGATCCTATACAACTAGCTGCAAAATGACCTGGGGGTCAGAGGAAAGCCTTTGAATTCATCAGTTTCTTAGTTAACAAAGTAAAAGTTAAACATTTACATGTCTTATGACCCAGAAAATCAATCCATAGTTATTTACCGAAGAGAAATGGATACATCCACAAAAAGACGTGTGCAAGAAAGTTGACAGTCATTTTATTCATGATAGCCAAAACGGAGGAGGGTGGGGATGCTCATCAATAGGAGAATGGATAAACAAATTCTGGTATATTTTTCCAGGGAATACCAGTTCTTAACAAAAAGGAATGAATTACTGTATACACAACACGTTTAGAGCTCACAGATAGGCTTAATGGAAGAATCCAAACACAAAAATATTGTAGGAGTCCCTTTATATGAAGTTCTAGAATAAACGAATTTTTCATGAAAAAAGTAAGAAAAGTGATTGCTTCTGAAGGAAAGTTGACTGGGGAGAAAATTGAGTGAACTTTCAAAGGTGATGGAAATGTTCCATATCTTGATAGGGATGTGCATTACAAGAGAGCATGCACTTGTCAAAACTTGTAGAAATGTACACTTAAGATATGCAAATGTCATTCTAAGTAATTTTTTAAAAAGAACTATAAGCAAATGCTAACTGTAGTCAACAGGTTTTCTTTTCACAGTGGTAGATATGAACAATTCTGAAACTGCTTTTGGTATATTCCAGGCTTGGACAAATAAGTAAATACACTGAGGATATGACATACACTGAGGGCCAGGTTTCTCAGGTTTGGAGGATGGAGACATAAATGTGGAAACGGGAACAACCAAAATGTACTGACTGGGACTAGAGGCATCAATGTTAATTTACAGGTTTTAATATTTTAATTGTAATAATTTATAGTTTGGCATATACAATACCTGTGTATGCGTGTATTTCCTGTCTCTGTCCACTGAGGCATGGCAGAAGGAATGAGAGAACAGCAGCAGTGAGCACCCCTAGCACCCAGAGCTTGGCTTCTAAATACTATTCTTCACTAAGAAAGGATAAGAACTTTTTGGGAAAAAAAAAATAAATAAATAAATAAATTAAATTAAAAAAAAAAAAGAACTTTTTGGAAAAGCTGATTCCAGATCCAGAACAGGGAAAACACAGGGGATCCAAATTAAGGGGAAGTGCTCAGAGAACATAAAGCTCCCTACTAGTTACTTATTAAATAACTGTAGAGTGGAGACGACTGGGGACACTATCTTAACCTAATGATCAAAGTCAACATCACCAAGAGTCTCCTGATATGATGCACTGAGACCAACACAACATCACCGCTTCAGTATTGCCATCAAAAAGGCAGAAGTTAAATCTAATCATAAGGAAACTTCAGACAAACCCAAACTGGGGCCTTCTACAAAATAACTGGCCTGTACCCTTAAAAAAAACATGACAAAGTCAAAAAAGATTGAGAAACTTTTCCATATGAACAAGACTACAAAGATATAACAACTAAATGAGTGATTCTCAGTCAGCTCTGGACTGAAAGGAAACACCTAACTATAAAAAGAACTATTGGAAAAATTGCCAAATTTTGAACGTGGACTAAGGATGGATAATGGTATTAATATCAGTGGTAACTTTCTGGTTCTTGATAATTCTACTGTGGTTATATTAAAAAGTGTCTTTGCCTTCAGGAAACGCACACTGAAGTGTTCATGAATAAAGGGGTATGAGCTCCAGTATATGATCACATAATTCAGAAAAACAGATACACATCGTAAATCCAACAGAGCAAAACATAAGCGTTTGGCGAATTTAAGCAAAGGGTATAATGAGAGTTCCTTGAACTCTTCTTGCAACTTCTTTGTCAGTTTTAAATTATATATATTTTAAGGTAACAAACCAAAAAATAATTCTTTCATAAATCAGAGAAATGAATATGGACTGGGTTAGATGATCTAAAGCAATTCTTCATAATTCTGAGTCATGTGATAATGACATAGTGATTATATTTGTTTTTAAGTCTTTGCTTGTTAGAAATACATACTGAATTACTGTGGGTGATATGCCATGATGTCCAAATTTGCTTTAAAATATTCCAATAAAAGCAAAAAGTGAGAGGGATAGATAAACTGGGTGATGGACACAGGGAATTTCAATTTACTATCCTCTTTCTTGTTGCACGTAATTGAAATTTCCCATTAAAAATAAAAAAGTTTGCCAGATATGTAAGGAAAGAATTCTCCAAGTAATGGAGAGGGAATTATGCCTGGGTCCCAGTTTCCACTCTGCAGTGGCCACAGCAGGAGCTGCAGCGAGGAGATGTCCATCTGGTTGGCTCTGCCTGGTCATTTGCAAAATGAGGCTGGCAGGTGCCTGCCTGTCTCACTGTCAGGGCTTTTCGGCGGTGCAGAGTGAAAAGGATTTGCCAAGTCTCCCAGGCAGTGACCACGTGTGGCAGGGCGGAGCTCTTGGCACGTGGCTGCCCCCTGGCCTGCCATTCAGGTCAGCCAGGTGGGTTGTGCCCAGCCAGGTGGACCCCGCTGGCCGCCTGAGCCGCTGGTCTTCAGGGTCCCCTGTTGGAGAGCTGCATCCTGCATACACACCTTTTGCTTTTCCAAATACTTTGGCTGCAGGAAACGTATGGGTGGGAAGCAAGAGTGGGGGCTGCAGTAAGCCTGCCTTCATTTCGGAGGAAATAAATATATCAAGAGTGACTTTTCTCTCACAGGAAGAAATTAATTTCTAAATGAAATAATGAGTTTCCTGACAGTCATTTGCAAGGTTTGGGACCTTGGAACCAGGCCCTCTCCCTCTGTCTGCTCACCCCCGCCCACTCCCTCCACCGGCTGATTAACTTGCTCTGCCTTGTCTGCGGATTAATGCCTCTTCCCTGGCTGAGCTCACCCTAGCGACACACGAGCCCTTCTCAGTCCGAGAAATGGGATAATGAGACGTCCAATTAAGGTGAGGTTCCGTGAGCGCTGGTTCCAGAAACCATGGCCTAGCTCGCAGGAACAGATGACATTGGGACCACCGTCCTTCCTTGTGCCAGAATGGGCCGTTCTCAGGGCAGCTCTGGATATGCACAGCTGCCAGGTAGGCAAAAAGTGGCTCCCTGGCAGGTGAAGGAGACGACCCCAAAAGGCCCTCTTGTTGAATTAGGGTCACTTGGGTAACTAGATGTCTTGCTGTTCTGCTACTGGCCCCACCACTGATGCCACATGGGGGTGGGGAGGGAGCTAGGTGGCTCTCAAGGCTGAAGGAGCACTCCCTCCCCTTGCCCCCCAAACAAATAGAGACAGAAGAGCTGCATCTACAGTAAAAGTAATCATCTATCATTCATTAAGGGTTGAGTTTGAAATGTATTATTCATTAAATTCCTCTTAAAAAATAGATATTTATTATCTCTACTTTTGTTGTATAGTTTTGAAATATTTAGAAACGTTTATTACCTCCAGATGAGAAACCAGAAACTGGCGATCAGGTGACTTTCAGAGGCACAAAATAACAAGTGGGGAAGTGAGCTTTGAACCTAGAGCAAGTTTGAGTCTTAAGTTCTAGCTCTTAACTTCTGTGCTCTACTGCTGCCAACTCTTAGAGACCAAAGCCCAAATTGGAATGGCAGTTGCCCAGGGACCACCAGCTCCAGGAATGGAGGACTCAGTCAAGGGGAGTGTGGAATTCTGGGGCAAGAAATGTACCCTGGTCCCCAGGCACAAGGCTAACATCCAGACTCTAATAAGCCACCAGGCAAAAAGCCAGGGAAACGGGTCCCACGTGACACTCCTCCTGGTCATTCAACCCTAAGAGGGGGTTTCTTGGATTCATGAAGGAGAACCTGTCAACCTGAGAGATGATCTGAACTACCAAGGATTATCCACCCAGGAATAGAACCCAGGCTCCAAACCCACGCTCAGCAGCCCAGCCGTCCCTTTCCTCCACAGCAGACCTCTTCCTGGGGGAGCCGAGGGACAGCATCGCCACCAAGTGCTGCTCAGGGCATCATGTAGCCTTTTCATAAAGCAAGATGCACAGTCTAGTGACTTATTTCACACTCTTTGTTCAAAACGGATCATAAACAGAGCCCACTCAACAGCAGCCCTTGTGGCTCTGGCTCCCCTGGATCCCCACGGGTGGATAACTCAGTAAGTCCCTGTATTAGTTTCCTATTGCCGCTGTAACAAATCACTATAAACCTAGTGGCTTAAAACAATGTAAATATAGCCTCTTAATTTCTAGTTAGAAGTCTGGAATCCATTTCACTGGGCTAAAGTCAAGATGCCAGCAGGGCTGAATCCTTCTGGAGACTCTAGGAGAGAGTCTGTTTCCTTGCTTTTTCCCACTTCCTTGGCTCATGGCTCCTTCCTCCATCTTCAAAGCCAGCACCATAGCATCTCACTCCCATGGTCACATTGCCACTTTCTTCCATAGTCAGATCCCCCTCTGCCTCCCTCTTATAAGGACACTTGTGATTACCTTTTGGGTCCACTTAGGCCTCCTGATCTCAAGATTCCTAACTTAAATCACATCTGCAAAGTCCCCTTTTGCCATACGAGCAATATGCAGAGGTTCTAGGCATTAGGACCTGGAGACCTCTGTGGGCCACCATCCAGCCTACCACAGCTTATCCAAATGGGGGGAGGACACAACTCAAGACCTTCCAGGCAACCTTCCCAGGGCAATTAGGTTAATATTAAAATTGCTGGTTTTCCTCAGGTGAAGACAGGCAGGAGAGGAAATAAGAAACAGAATTTGACTGAGCATGGGGCAAGAAGACTAGCCTCCTATTGAACCAAAATAGAGTTGACCCTTTCAGAGGCATCAGATACCCCTCTTTTTGAGAACAGAATGAAAGCTTTAACCTTCTCCTCAAAAAAATGCAGACACCTAACATAGCATTCCGTATACAATTTTAGATGTTTCACAGATCCACGGTGGCTCATTAAGGCTAAACATGTGCTGTGTACCATCAAAGCTGACCTAACAGATGTGACTGGGTGTTCAGGTCATGGAGTCTCCACATCCTCAACTCGCTCCTCCTTAGCTCACGTGGCCTATGCTGACTCTGTGATGGGTAGCTGAGACTGGCCCACCAGTCAAGACCAGCCATAAAAGAAAGTGATATCTTCAGGCTTCTGCTGGTAAAGGCTCCAACTGGAATACACCAAAACAAAACCAAAACTAACAAAGCAATTTTGGAAAATCTAGCTTCACTCACATAAGTTCAGTTTTCATAAATGGCACAATGAAAATGTGGAATGAAAACCATTCGCGTGGTTGAGGGCATTTTATTTTCAGAATTCATCATATTAAAGTCAGACACTTCCCTAGGATAAATTAAAAATTTTCATACACTATGAAAAAAAAAGACAGAAAACCCAATAGAAAATAAATGGGCAAAGACTTGAACAGATAGTTCAGGAAAGAGAATAATAGGGCTCAATTTCATTAGTCATCAGGGAAAGGCAAATTAAATTCAGGAGATAACACTGCATAACATCCAAATGGTCAGAGTAACAAAGAGAGAGAGTAATCAAGTGTCAGGATGCGAAACAAGAGGGATTCTCACGTGATTTTGCAGGGGAGAGAGGTGTACATTGTACAACCATTTTGGAAAACTGTTGTCAGTATCAGCTAAAGCTGATGTGCACATGCATACTGCATAACCCAGCAGTTCACACAAACATACACATGTTCTTCAAAAGACATATATTAGAATGTTCATAACAGCACAATTATTTTTTCCTTTTCTTCAATTGTGGTAGAATATATGTAACATAAAATTGACTTGCAATGTATTTTTAAGCGTGCAGTTCAGTGGCATTAAGCATATTCACATAATTGTGCAACCATCACCACCATTTATCTCTGGAACTTTTTTCATCTTACCAGACTGAAACTCTGTACCCATTCATATAACTCTCCATTCCTCCCTCTCCCAGCCTCTGGCAACCGCCATTATATTTTCATCTCTATGAATTCTTGGTACCTCACTTAGGTGGAATCCTACAGTATCTGTCCTTTTGTGACTGGTTTATTTCACTTAGCATAATGTTTTCAAGATTTATCCATGTTACAGCATGAGTCAGACTTTTCTTCCTTTCTAAGGCTAAATGACATTCCATTGTATACATAGACCACATTTTCTTTATCCATTCACCCATCGGTGGACACCTGGGTTGTTTCTACCTTTTGGCTATTGTGAATAATGATGCTATGAGTATGAATGTACCAATATCTGTTTTATTCTCTGCTTTCAGTTCTTTTGGGTAGCTACCCAGAAGTGGATTTACTGGATCATACAGTAATTCTATTTTTTTTTAGGAACCTTCACATTGTTTTTCATAGTGGCAGCACCATTTTACCTTCCTACCACTGAAAGTGTTCCAATTTCTCCATATCCCAGCCAACACTTGTTATTTTCTGTTTGTTTGTTTGTTTGTTTGTTTGTTTGTTTTTATTATAGCCATGCTCTGAGTGTGAAGGGTATCTCACTGCAGTTTTGATTTGCATTTCTCTAAGACTAATAATGTAGAGCACCTTTCAAATTTTTATATTTCATTTGCATATCTTCTTTGAAGAAATGTCTATTCAAGTCCACTGCCTATTTTTTGAGTTGTTTGGTTTTTTGTTGTTGTTGTTGAGTTGTAGGAGTTCTTTATATATTCTGGATATTTGGATATTAATCCCTCAGCAGGTATATAATTTGAAAATATTTCCTCCCTTTTCACTCTGTTGATAGTGTCCTTTGATACATGAAAGTTTTAAATTTTAATTTAGTTCAGTTTATCTATTTTTTCTTTTGTTGCCTGTGCTTTTAGTGTCATATGCAATAAATCATTGCCAGATCTAATGTTATGAAGTTTTGCCCTATATTTTCTTTGAAGAGTTTTAGGTTTTAGCTCTTACATTTAGGTCTTTAATCCATTTGAGTTCATTCTTATATATGGCATTAGGTAAGCATCCAACTTCATTATTTTCATTATGTATGTCTAGTTTTCCCAATACCGCTTGTTAAAAGACTATCTTTTCCTCACTGAATGTTCTTGTCGAAAATCATTTGACCATATATGTAACAGTTTATTTCTGGGATTTTTGTTCTGTTCCACTGTTCCATATGTCTGTCAATAGCACCATTTTTAGGAGCCCCAAAGTAGAAACTACACAAAATGTCATCAATAGCAGAATAAATACATAAATTGTGAGATAGTTGTACTGTGGAGTACTATACAGCAATGAGAGTAAAAGATTTATAACTAGTAACAATACTATGGATGAATTTCACAAACATACATTGAGCAACAACAACAAAAAAAGCCAGACACAAAAGAATACTTACTCTGTGATTTCATTCACACAAATTACAAAAGCAAGCAAGTTTAATTAATGCTTCTAGAAGTCAGGATAGTCATTACTCTTAAGGGAGGAAGACAGGAAGAGGGTGTGGGAAGGACAGGAGGGGCTTCTGAGCTGGTGGTGATGTTACATTTCTGGATCTGAGTACTAGTTCCCTGAGCATTTTGAATTAATAAAATTAATGAAACTATACATCTATAATTTGTTCATTTTTCTGAATGGTATATTTTGTTGCAATTAAAGTTTCTTTTTAAACAAGTATTCTATAGATATAAAGCCTAGGAAATATCATTTTACTTCAAGGATCACTATCACAGCCTGCAGGTCTGTCACAATCAGCTGACCTGTCAGAAAGCTCAGCCAATCAGAACTCAGCAATGCCCAGACTGGTCCAATCACATACACGGGTGGTGTTCAGCTGAAAACAGCTCATAAAGTTCCTAGCAGCAGCTCATCCAGCTCATGTTCTGAGTTCATAAAGCTGATATAAACAAAGCGCATTATCCATGATCAGTGCCTAATAATAAAACAATAAGATTATACCTGTTGCTAATACATCTACGGCTGGGAGACAGCATGACAAGGGCAGACAATTAAATCAGGATATGCAGTAAGTTAATCCTGGGAGACTCTGGAAGAATGAAACGAGCCTCATCTCTGACTGTCACCAGGAGCCTTGTGAGTCACTCCAAAGCACCTCTGGCTGCAGGAGCCTCAGGAAAGCTGCTTTTCAACCTGTTTTGCCCCTTTGTACTGCTGCATGCAACACTGTCTTGCCTTTGACCCCTCACACCCTTCAAATGATTCCCTCTGAGATTTGTGAGCACTCACCTCATTCAGACATGGTGCTGAACACTCTGTGTCACCTCCTTTACAACTGCACAAACACCCTGGAGGTAGGGGCGACACTACCCTCATTCAAAGGGAAGAAGATCGAGGCTTAAAAACGGTAAGCACATGTGGGAGGCTGTGCCTATAAGGGGGGGAGGGGTGGTATATGGGAAATCTCTGTTCCTTGCCCCCCCCCAAAAAAAGCCTTAAAAACAAACATACCTAAGCATCATGCTCAAGCATAACCAGTAAGTGGCAAACTGGGATTCAAAATAGGGCTTTCCAACACTGTAACCTGCCTCTTGCACACGATCCCACAGTGCGTCTGTATCCTGATGTGTCCCCAGGCACGAATAATGCGGAGCCTTGCTGAGGAAATAGACCTAAAAGCACAAAAGGAGGATCCCCGGTGTTCTCAGTGATGCTGGGATCCCCTGCTGTCTCACTCACTAAGTAGGTGATGAGTATTTACTTCCAAGTCCTCGTACAGAGAGCAGGGCACAGAGTAAGCACAGCAGAGGAGGCGCTTCCTAAGTGTCTGGTGACTGAGAGGGAGGGAGGAGCTGTTCCCTTGACAGTAGACCATGGAACAGTCTAGAAGCCATCACCACTCTCAGAGCCCCGCAGGGCGGGAGAGTCGCAGTCTCCCCCACCTACACAACAGGGATTCGGAAGCAGAGTTTAGGGGTAGCTTGGTGCCTTCAGACCCTGGCTTTATTTAACATTTCAATATTTTGTTCAAAAGGGGTTTTCCCCCTCTAATTTTTATTTTTTAAAATATTGCCTTGAAACATTACTTACCTTGAATGTTATCTTTGGGTACCCCTCACATTTCACTCCTGGGCGAGTGCCCGGCTCTCCTCATCCTAGTCCCAGCACTGCGCTATCTTAACTCTTGAAGCAAAAGTCACACTCAGGACACAGCAGTCTTGTGAGTGCAAGCAGCGTGCACTTCGTTCACAACCACAGAGTTCATGCCCGGAACATTCAGGCCCTGCCGTCCTCAAGCAGTGCACACGCATATGTTGGCAGCTCCTAACCAGTTGAGGACGATTTGAACAATGTTTCAGGGTTTAATTAAATTCCAAGAACACCTGTTCCATCAGGTTATAAATTCCAACTGAATTTTAAGAGGCTTCTGTTTGGCGCACAGAGCTTTTATTTTCTAGGCTGTAACCACAGCAACATTTATGCTTGATTATCCATCCTTCACTCTGGCCACACACACTCCACCCTCATCCCCTGCCTTTGGTGGCTGCAGACAGCTTACAGTGGCTTTTCACACTCCCCAGTCAGCTCTCGGGTTGGTACAAGAGCATTTGGGGCTGTTGGATTCCCTTTTCTTGACAGCTCACCTAAAGTTGGGGCTTTTGTACAAGAAAGCACAGTGCTGTAAACTGAACTTCCTTCACTACCTAAAACCTAAGACCTAAAACAGCTGTCCTTTTTTTCAGCATCTCTAGCACCTAATCCAAGCCCTTGGCTGGGTGCCTCACATACATCTGTCCCCTCTTCTCAAAGCTTCAGTTCCCTGCTCTGTGAAAGGGAGGTGCTGACAGTCACCCCCAGCACTAAAACCCATGCCTGGGGTCTGACCTGGCCAGTTGTTAGTTCTAAATCTAAATGGAGTTTTCCAGATGCATTCAGGGGAAATGTATTTTGTGGAATTTTACTTTTTCTATTCCAACCAGAGCACCCTCTAAAGGGATTTTTAGCTAAGCCTGGTGGTTCTCCTTCCTTTCCTGGAACAGAAGGTGGCCAACTTTCATCTTCACTCTTCTTTTTTTTTAATTGAAGTATAGTCAATTTACAATGTGTTAATTTCAGGTGTATAACACAGTGATTCATTTATATATATATTCCTTTTCATATTCTTTTTCATTATAGACTATTACAAGGTATTGAATATAGTTCCCTGTGCTATACAGCAGAAACTTGTTGTTTATCTGTCTTATATATAGTAGTAGTTAGTACCTACAAATCCTGAACTCCCAATTTATCCCTCCCCACCTCCTTTCCCCCCTGGTAACCATAAATTTGTTTTCTGTCTGTGAGTCTGTCTCTGTTTTGTAAATAAGTTCATTTGTGTTCTCACCTTCACTCTTAAGTCTAACTTGTGGTCCACTTCTTCATTCCAGTTGATTTTCTAGAGGCTGCAATTTGTGTGTGTGTAGAGGCCACGGCTGACCCTCCTCTACCAAGCCAGCCCTCTTCAGGCTGGGAAGGGCTCATTTCCCACATGGCCTGTACACCTGCAGTGATTCCTGCTGGGGTCAGGCTTTGCCTGTAGGCCTCTCATTTCTTTGGAGCCTTGCCCTCCCAGGAAGCAGGAAGCCGAAGCAGACACTCAACTTCAGCATCACCTGCTTCCCAGTGCTGCCAGCGTTGATTCTTCTTAACCCTGGGCTCCACAACTGCTTTCATACACCTGTGAGACTTGCCGTGTCCCCTGCCTTAGCAGACTGTCTTAGACCTGACTTCATCCATTCCTGTTTGTCCAATGCTGGACCACCTACCAGGCAGGTCAGACTCCTGGTCCCGGCTGCAGGGTGTATCTCAGGAACTCTGGCCCCTGAAATCAGGCCAGCTTGGGTTCCAATCCTAGTAACCCTATTACCAGCTGAACTCCACTTTATCCACCAGCAAAACAGGGAGTTCCATAAAGTTAGAAAACAGGGGAAAAATATTATATCGTTTTGCAGATTGAGCATCCTTAACGACATTGTGTGTATTTACCTGGACTTCTAAGCTTAACGGACATCCAGTGATGGTAATAATACCAGTCCCAGGGGACTATCCTGAGGATTAAGGGGGTTAATATATGCAAAGTGCCGGAATTCCTGCCAAGTTCTCAGAAAAGACTAAATGAATAGTCTGTCCCCTCCATCTTTAGCTCAAACTGGTCCTTTTCCCACCTATGCCATTTTAACATGTGTTACATCACAACTGCCTATTATGTGTCCTCTAGCCCCACGCTGGATGGTCTTAATTATAGTACTCTTGGTCTTTCTATGCAACTGTCAATCAGAAACATCCACTTGCCCAGAGGGGAACGAAATCAGGGCTGGCTGTTGTCACTTGCACCCAGGCTTTTGGAGTCCCGCGGTGCTTAGGATTTTTACAGCAGTGTATCTTGGCAGTTGCAAGTGTCTCATGCTAAAATTAAGAAGTCAAGATGCTTATTTCATGGAAGCCTAAATTTTTGGCAACAATCTGTACCCTGTGTATTAGGAGAAATGAGTGGGTCTCTATATGACTTAGAGCCTCTGCGGAGGTTTGGTTTAGATTGTCTCCAACTATGTGAAAAGGTACATTTTCCAAGCCCAAGAATTTATCAGCATTACCTACATCTGAAAACCTGTCATTTATGGACGCTGTACATTACTTTGAGGAAAAAAAACCTCTGCTTTGTAACTAGAATTTTCCTTTTGCTTGATCATAGCTGTGGGCTGAATTAATGTGACAAAGGGGGTTGTTGGAGAGAGCCTATTACAAAGGTGTGGTAATGATTGCTTTCCAGAGGAAGTAACTAAATACACTCTAGTCTCGTTAAAAAGTACACGTCTGATAAATATACATGTGATTTCAATGGAAGAACAGTTCAAACTTGCTTTGGTTTTTAAACAGCAAATACAGTCTAGTTCAGCCTCTCCCC
The DNA here is from genome assembly GCF_036321535.1 of Camelus dromedarius. Classification (NCBI taxonomy): domain Eukaryota; kingdom Metazoa; phylum Chordata; class Mammalia; order Artiodactyla; family Camelidae; genus Camelus; species Camelus dromedarius. The sequence goes on along the minus strand of NC_087443.1, from coordinate 66,431,809 downwards.
ATCTCCCAATGAGAACCTTACAGATTATTTCAGTGTCTCGTAACCCAAGGACAAGATGCATATATGTCTGTGAATAAGTTTGCTATATGTGCGTGCGCTGCACACACTGTTCCATTTTAAACCTCTACTTTTCTCTGCTTGGGAACAAAATAAATCACCAGGTGATGGCTCCTAAGCACAAGGATGGGAGCATGGCGCTTATTTCATAAACGTCAGTAGGCCCATAGGAAGCGGCCTTGCAGGGAAGACTCAGAAACGCTTCTCCTGACGTGCTGTCAGCCTAACCGTCTGAGGCCCAGGGAAGACACAGCAAAATAGCAGAGGCCACTCAATATTGCCCCCAGCACCCCCACCAAAGTTCTATAACTCACTGCTGCAAGGGAGACTAGCATACACCTCAGCGTTTCCCAAATGTGTTCACCCCACGAAGTCTTTTGATGAACCGTCTCATAGGATTAATATTTTGTGAACCAGTTTGAAATTCATTGCTTGGCCAAGGGTGCCTCGACTAAGAGGATGATTTGGCAGAGAAAGAGAGGTCATCCCAGTATATTCTGACTTCTCACCATCTGGCAACCTTGATCAGCTCCTGGCTTTTCACTGAGGGCAGAGGTGTAGAGATGTTAAAGGGCTTAAGCGAGCTCCCCTAGGGAATTCAAATTCTCTAGAAAATAACCACAAGACGAAATGGCCTCCCGGAGATAGAGGCTGGAACACTCCCTCATTTGGAGAACCCATAGCTAGGACACACTACTGCACAACAGTGGACGCCCAAGTATGTGTTGGCTCCCTTGTTGGTATATGATTCATTTATAAGAGAGGAAACCCATCAGCCACCTTACCCTGCCAGCAGGGCTGGAACAGGCACTCATCTCTGACCTTGAAGCGTAAGCACTAACTTCCTTTTTGTGGCCCAAATGTGACCCAGGGCAGGCCAAGGGGAACCATAAAACTTGTGTTCCTGGCCATTCCTGGAAGGACAGGCTGGGCACTGGGAGAAAGTTTATCTGACTGCCTGTGATGACACCTAACATCTTTCCCACCTTTGGGAAATTAAATGGTAAAGTACCAAACAGGAGCTTGACTTCCTTCCACTGGGCTCTCCTAGACCAGCTACAGTGGGCTCCAGCTGCTCTGGCTCTTACACTGATTTTCAGATTAACTTAAATTCCGATTCCACTCCTCCCTGGGCCCCAAATCCCAGGAATACTAACTGAAGGTTGAGACTTCTCAAGGCCAACACCAGTTGAATCCATTCGTCCCTTCCTCACCCCTTCAAGGACAGGATCAGGGCTAAATGTAGAGATTAGGGAACTACCATTTGGTAAAACTAGCTAACTCACCCAGATAAAACTAGCTGGGTTAACAAAGTTACCTAACAAAAGAAAAGTCTGCCAAATTTGACATCTAGAAAATGTCTCTGTTAAGTTGGTGGTGAGATTGAAAGTAAAACGAAAACCAGGGAAAAGAGCTCCTGGAAGCAAGTACATTCAATTAACTGATACAGCTATAGTGAATGTTCCCTCTTTCTGTGAGGCTAAATGAACTCATGACAGAACAACCCCATTGAAGTAATAGTTACACAATAACACTAAGAAAAGGTTAACTTTGAGGACATGTTCTTTGGGCAAAGCACTCCGCAAAGCTTTCTTTATGGGCAATTTTATTTCATTCTCACAGTGATTCAGTGACAGTCATGATATTTCATCTTACTCAACACATGAAAAACTGAGGCTTAGGGAGGTCACCCAGCTATTAAGTAATGAAGCTGAGATTTGAACCCAAATATGGATATGCTCAAATCAAAGCTTCCAACCAATATACTCAACAAGACATAGGCTATAACTTCCTTCTAGAGCTGTGGCATTTAGGGAGGATCAAACCAAAGTCCCAGTCTCCTTTTCACACAGCTAGTGATTATCAAGTGCCTGCCATGTTCCAAGTACCTCCATGGGTGTCCTACATCCATTGTCACTGAATCCTTACAGTACTGCTTTGATGTGGGCTGTATCTCCATTTTACATACAGATAACTGGGGCTCAAAGAGGTGAAGTGTCCCGTGTCACCCTGTTAAGAAGAACAGTCCTTCACCCCAAACCGTATTTCATTCCAAAGCCTGTAACTTTCACCTCCAAGCTCATACTTCCATACTAGGAGTCACTATTTACAAATTTGGAAAAACTTGAGATGTGTGGAATTATCAGAGACCACTGAGAATCATGACAAACTTCCCTCATAAATTACCAGACTAATCTCTTGGTCTCCCCAGTTTTGCAAATCAAGCAACCAACCCCAAGCAACCAGCATCAATCAATATGTTAGTCCCTCATGCTGAAATTTAGTAAGAGAATATTGGTGATAAATGATTTTCAAGGTACAAAACCTTGCCCTGGTAGTGTCTCAGATCTTGGATCATGGAGGCTTTTATGCGAGTCTGGGCCTCCCTCCAGCTCTTTCTAGGGTTCCTGCTTGAATTCCTACACTTACGAATTGTTAGCTTTTACAGCAGGGTGAGCGGAGCCCTGCAGAGAGCTGTGATATCAGGTGCCAGTTGTCTTAGCAACTAACAGATGTGTGCCCTCTGCACTTTCCTCTCCCGACCACCCGATGCACAGTGAGTTTTAAACCCTTCTCTCCAGTTCCCACTCTTAATAGCACAGGGTAGCTCAGGATCCTAGCTTGGGGCCCAGGTGGATACCTGGTAAAGAACTTGGCTAATTTTCTAAGAATTTCTTCTCCTGCTCTCCCAGGCTGGCTTCATCTGCCAACTGGACAAGTATCGGCAACTCTCAGCACAGCATCAGGCTCTCATCTCAGAGGACAGCTTCATGATGGGGTTGGTGCAGCCCACTCTCCACCCTGTGCACTTGCTGTCATCAAATATTCGAGTGGAACTAATGAATGCCTTTCACATCTCTTGAAAATAAAGAGGCTTGAAGAAATCGAACCACCAGAGCCTGCCAACTTCTGGGAATTAGTCTGGTCTTTGAGAAAATGTATTTGCCATCCCCACCCCCCAAAACAGTTCTCAGTTTCTCGTGCCCACCTAAAAGGATAATAATATCTTCACCATTACTATGCCAGCGAGAAAAGTGTTTCTTTCCCCAGGAGGCAGAAACACATTTTCTGACTGAGCCTAAGAGACAAAATGTTAAAATTTGAATTTACTGTCCTTATTATATCTTTAAGCTATCTGGGATCTGTCCCTGAGTTAGATGCAGTCAGCAGTTTCCCCAATAAGCTCATTTATTTTTCATGCTGACTAGAAATAGAGTTTGACTTTCCCCAGTCCCATTTCTAGCTCCCCTGGAAACTTGCAGAGGAAGGACCTTGATGTCTAGGAGAAGAGCAGCTTGGAAGAGAAGTATGGAAGGGCTGGCTGTTAAACAGAGCGCACAGTGGTTTCTTGAGGAAGGCATCATTGGAGAGCACACCCCAGTGACTTTGCTCCACTTCCTTTCCTGAAGTTCCCCAGATAGAGTGCATCCCTGAGAGAGCTCTGGGGAGAGAGCTCTGAGCACCTGCTCGCAACACTTCATCACATCGCCTCACAACTGTAAGAGGAAGCAAACCCAGCTGGTGCAGGACGCAGCTGACACACTTTCTGCAGGCAGAAGCAGGAGGATCTGCTACTGAGGGGAACAAAGAGGGGGCCATACCAAGGCTCTTGTCAAAACTCTGAAAGTATCAGTGTCCTGAAACACAAAAGGAATCATTCCCCTTACCTGAGCCCCAAACAACCCACCCAGAACTATGGGGTTGCCTTCTCTCAAATTTTGGAGTTCTATAAGGACAAGGATGCAGCCTATTTGAGAACCAGAAATTAATCTACTAGTCAGTCTGTCCTCCTAGCACCAAAGAGCCCAAGTAGGTAAATAAAGTATGAAACTGATCTCAGATTTTTAAAAGGGTAGTTGTTGCTATAATTGGACCAAGGCGTTGGAGCTGTCCCTGGTGCTGCCTCAATGGCTACAACAGCCTGGGCACCCAAAGAGACTTTTTTTTTTTTAATTGGAGTATACTTGATTTACAGTGTGTGTTAGTCTCTGGTATACAGCATAGTGATTCAGCTGTACACACAAACACATATTCTTTTTCATATTGAATATAGTTCCCTGTGCTATACAGTAGGACGTTGGTGTTTATCTATTTTATATATAGTAGTATCTGCAAATCCCAAACTCCCAGTTTATCCCTCCCTGCCTCTTTCTCCCCTGGTAACCATAATGACACAAATGAACTTATTTACAGAACAAAAACAGACTCTCAAGAATCTTGCCTTTTGATCTGCCCATAGCTTCTGTCCATGTCCAATCCTTTATCACTGTTCTTCTGGTTATATAGTCCCATCCTTTACAATCACACCCATTCTTAACCTCTATATATTCTGTCACACTCCCATCCTCAGTGGATTGAACTCCATCTACTGACTGAGATCCTCTGTCAACAACCCAACCCGCCACCATCTGAACACAAACATATCCGAATTTCATCCTGAAACTGTGATTGAAGGGTTTTAAGTAGAGAAGTAAAGCCAACACATTTGACGTTTGGCAACATCATGCCTCAGTGAAAGGAATGGATGAGGAAATAGGAAACTAGTTAAGAGTCTGATGCATTAACCAAGGCAAAATATAATAGACTAGGAAAGGGTAGTGACAGAGGAACTAGAGAGAATAGATGGTGGATTCAAGAAATGTGTAGGCATTAAGAGAAACAAGATGTGGCTGAGGAAGATGTGGCTCACATGGAGGAAAAAAGAAGTGAGTGTCAAAGATAACCCCAAAGTTTCTGGCTGGACAATAGGCCGGACGGCATTACCAAATACTGAATTGGGAACACCAGAGAAGACACAAATTTTGAAGAAAAATATGTCAAATTCAATTTTGTATGTATAGGGTTTAGGGAATTTGTGAGATATCCATCTGGAAATGCTCAGTGGACAGTTGACTATAGATACAGAAATCAAGAGACACATATGAACTCAATATAGAGATGTTGGAATTGTCAGATACGGTGATGATCAAAGGCATGTGGTTGAGTATGAATGATCCAAAGTCAAAAGAGATCCAAGGAAAGAACCCCAATGAACCCAGTACTTGCTGCTGTGGAATATGATTTTTCAAGATGATTAATAAGTAGTGAGGAGACAGACAGGAGATGCACCCAGAGGAATGTGTGTCAGGAAAACAAAGTGAAGAGAATGTTTCCCTGAAGAGAGATTACATAAGATTAGACTTGAAAATGTCTACAGGATTTAATGACAAAGAAACCTTAGGCAACCTTCATCTGGCTAGCCTTTCACTGCAGAAAGGGTGATACTAAAGCCAATTTAGAGTGAGCCGAAGAGTAACTGGAAGGTGAGGAACTGGAAGACCAAACGGATACAATTCTTTCAAGTTTGGCTGTGCAGGAAAGGAAACACCAGAGCAGTGGGCTGAGGACACTGTGAAGAGTTTTATTTTTGTTGTTAAGATGGAAAACTTAAATATATTTAAATGCTGATGGCATTGAGCCAATTGAGAAGGAGAGGTTAAAGATGAGAAAGGAGATGACTAGTAGATAGAGATTCCTGAGGAAGTAGGGGTAGGGGATCTGGGATCCAAGACACTAGCATGTCTTTTCTGGAGAGAGAGGTACAGAGGTCAGAACTTGAAGATCTACAAGTAAGTGGGTCGAATAAGTGGCTCAAAGTTAGGGAGTTTTTGCCAACCCTGCATCAGATGCCAACAGTAACACACTCTCTCCCTACTACTTCATCATCTAAAAGAAGAAATAAATTTGTTCTATCAGAAAAACTGGAACATATTGGTGGGTGTTTGGAGGAGGCAGATTCTGATTCAAGAGAGAAAGAAATCTGCTAACAACTGGAGCTGCCCAGCGACAGAATGGAGGCTGTAGTGAGCTGTCTATCAGAGGCAGTGTTCAAGCAGAGAACAGAATGCTGTAGGCTTCCTGGCCAATCTCAGTGAATCTTGTACTGGAAAGAGGCTTGAGCTAGATAGGGTCTAAAGACTCTTCCAACTATAAACTACTTCTGCTTTCAAAGTAGTCCCTGACTCTTTCCCAGGAATGCTGCAGTTGGCTACTGTTTTGCCCATGAGGGATCATGGGGGTTCTTGGGGGCACCAGTGCTAGAGCTGTCATTTACAAAGGTGTCCCAAGAGGGTATTCAGGAGACAAATTTGTCTACTAATAAACAACCCCATATCCTGTCATTTCACTGTTGAAAATGTATTCGGTGGGGCCACAAGAATTCCCTGTGGAAATATAAACATAATGAGGAGGGTTTCCGTTTTACAGTGGCATTGGCCAACATCTGGAAGCAGACCTCTACGAGAACAGGCAGTCAGTCCATTGTCATGGCTGAGAATTGGCTTCTAGCATCATACTGCCAGGGTTTGCCTCCAATCCCATCAGTGTCAGCCATGCTGACCATTCGGTGAGTTACTTAACCTTTCTATACCTATTGTAGAGGATCAAAAATCCACTACTTAGAAAAACACCCAGCACATGGTGATCACTCAATTAAACATTTATTAAATGCATTAATGGGGCAATGATACCAGGAGGCTGGGACAGAGTATAGTCATGGTTTTTGAGAGGATGCTAAAGAAATGGTATTTACTTCACTATCCTCTATCAAAATTTATAATTTGAGATTTGCCCAAATCCCAACCTTTTAAAGGATATTCTTTCAATGTTACAATTATTAGCTGACTCAAAAAAAAAAAAAAAAAAAAAGGTCTGAGCTGTAACGATTGACCAAGAAAGTAGGTTCAGGTTCCTCTTGATTATGCTCTAGGGGAATCATTTCAGCTCAGCAAAGGATGCTGTACTGATTTCCACCCAATTATATTGGTAACTGACACTTTTTTAGAACTTACTATGAGCCAGGCAGCTTAATTACATATGTTATCTGTAATCCTTGCAAAAACCCTGCAAGGCATATTTTAGTCCCATTTTACAGATGAAGAATCTTGATTTAAGGAAGTTTTAGCAGTTTGTCCAAGGTCACATAGCTAGTAATTAGCAGGGTCAGGATTCAAAGTCAGATCTCACTGACTATCAAGCTCATGTTTGTTACTGTGCCCAATTTCTTCTCCATTAAAGCCCCTAGTAGATGGGAATCTTCTTGCAGGCAGGGTTACACCTTTGTTTCCCCTGCACTGCCTAGCCCCATCACATAGGAAAGGCTTAGTAAATAATTGTTCAATTAAACTGCCAAGTACATAATAGAAACTTGGTACTTTCCAGAATGTTAGCCATTGTTGCTGGATCCTATGCTTCACCTAAAATTCCAAAAAGCAACAGTCTACTAATAAACTTGACTTCCAAAGCCTCTTCACTTCTGTTTTGCCCATGGGGGACCCTTAGGGGCTCTCTTAGGGGATTTTCCTAAGAAATAGACCTTAGTCATCCTACTGCTTGTTTTTGAACCTATGGAGGAGCTATACTTCCCATCCTCTGTAGTAACCAGCTGTGGAAATTTACCTAATATTTGACACAGATGGAATCAAGAAAAGCCAGGATCGAAGGCATGTAGAACAAGTACCAAGCCTCTAGGGTGGCTGAGACCAGCACATTTTAGGCTTTTATCACCCAGCCTTCTCTGCATCATGCCTCTGCACCTCCCACCAGGATGCTCTCCAACCTGTGCCCTACACACCTCTTTTGTGGTGTGATTTATAGCAATTCTTTCCTCCAGCATGCCTCTTCCCACTACTTTGTCAATTCCTATCCATGCTTCAAAGATCACCTCCAGGAATCATTTCCTGACTGTTCCATCCCTCTTTAATCTTTGTCTCTTCATTTTTAACTCAAAACAGAACTTAAACATAATTATGTGTAGCCTCTCATCAGTCATTGACGCTTCATGCCCATTTTCCAAGTCCCCACAAGTAGACTGAGCATCCTTTGCAAGTAAGAACAGTGCTTTCTATTCTTCCCTCCCCAACTCCAGTGGCCAGGTCATTGCTCAATGAACCCAAAGATCCAGGATATCTTCAAACCAAAGTTTCTGATGCTGCGATACTCAGGGTGCTCCACCCTGGTAGGCATGGGAAGTACCCTTTCCATCAAAGCCAAGAGCCATCCTCATGCCATTGGCTTTCCTACATTTTCTCTAACCAGATTATCCTTCTCCCACAGAACACAGAATCCTCCACAGAGGCCCAGATGGACGCTTGGCCCCAGCTCTTCAACTAATTGCTCTCATCCTCTTCCGAAACAAAGTAAGGAATTATCTTCGCCAAAGCAGTATAGTCCTAGAAAAACATTAGTGGTGACTCATGCAGGGATGGGGGTGAGGGGCAGAGAAGAATTGGAGAAAGAAAAGGGAGAGCATACAGGCTGGTTATGGAGCCACAGAATGAGGCACATTAGCCAATTTTGCCAATTATGCAGCTGAAGCAATTAAATAAACTCACAATGGTAGGAGGAAGTGTAAACAGGGCCCACAACACTACCCTGTGGGCCAAAAGAAAAACAAGCTTGGCTGCTGGGATGGAAAGTCATGCCTTCATCTCTCCAGAATCCTTTTCTCCCTTTACAGCTGATAGTAGAATTCCTCTATATGGGGAACCTATCCCATGCATTTGGGGTTGGGCTCACCTCTTGGTGAGGTGGGCAGTGTACCAAGATTAGCTGAGAGTGCCTTCTGCCAACCTCAGTGGCTAACTCCAGGGTGGGTGTAGACCCTAACTGAGCTGATTAGAATCACGCCTGAGAATGGAAATAGAGATACGGAAAGAAGTCAGTTCCTCCTCCTTTTGGACTGTGAACTTTGAAGATGCCAGCTTGGACTTCCAGTAGCCATCCCTCCTTCCACATGGAGAAAGTCTGCCCAAGAATAAAGGCAAAATGCCGAGGGGAGCAGAGCAGAGGGGTGGAGAAAATGTGGAGCTCAGGTGCTTCATCTGAGCCCTAGGTCCAGCCATGCCTTAGCCCTGGGACAAAAACCTCCTCTTGCCCTCTAATTAGAGATGGGCTTCTAGATATGTTTTGTTCTGTTTCTGTGAAACAGTGACCCAACCAGTGTAGCCACCGAGACCGGGAGCTGATATTCCACGGGGGGGAAGGATGCCAAACATCAGCGACATCTATAAAACAGTATCACCCCCAAATTTTACTGAAGCAATTCAACAATTTGGCTGAACTTTCAGCCTCCTGCACAGTAGAAGCAACCTATCAAACTGTACTTAAACCAACAAAAGAGAACCATAAGGCTCAGAGAAGAATGCTGAAAGGGGAATTCTCTCAGTCTTCCCCTAAAATCTAATCTAATCTAAGCCTCTGGCTGGACGTGCAGCCCCAATTTGACCAGAGACCTACCATGAGCTTCTATGCACTCCAGTCCTGAACCTGAACATCTTCTGAAAGGCCCTCACCTAAGCCCTGAGTCAGCTTTTTTAAGGGCCTGCCTGGATGCTGACCACCATGTGAGAATTCCCACAACCACTTTCCAGCCAGAGATGTCACCAAGTCACTCTCTTGATGGCCTCCCAACGCATGGCTCTTCTCTCATCTCCCAGGCAGAATGCCAATGAGGCATCCACAGCTCCCTGGAGGGCCAGCAGCAACTTCTTAATTAAAGGAAAGATCTATACCTTCAAAGGGATTTACACAGGGACCTAATCTTCCAGTAGTGGGCACTCACACACACAGCAGAGGGTGTCTGGGCAGCCCTGGCATCAATGCAAAACTGCTCCAGTATTGCCTTGCATACTCTCCATTGGAAGGCCCTGCAGGCCTGGAGGTAGAGTACAATTCACCCACTGGTGCCACCAATACACGGTGGTAGTAGAATGCTGATTCTACATGGGACTTCATGTGAAGTCAGAAGGTAAGGGAGCCTGAGAAAGACAAAAAGACAAGCCATTTTATCTGGGAGCTGATCCTTGGAGTTCAGTTTGGGACGCCACATTCTCTTTCACAACCACAAACTAGAGCCAACATAGAGGTTTTCAATCCTGGATATAAACTAGAATCACTGGGGTAGCATTAAAATTTTTCGATGCCTGAACCCCACCTACACCAAAGAAAATCAGAATTTTCAGAGGAATCACCCCAGGCAGGATTGAGAACCACTGAGCCAAGAACATCATTCTTCATCCACTTCCTGTCCCTTCCAAGTACCCTCAGCACAAGTGGTCCAGAGAAACCAAAGATGACATCAGGGTTCCCCTTCCTCATTCCTCTCTCTGCTTCCTGGAGACACAAAATTCCAGCTGGCATTAAGCAGGACTTCACCCAGAGCTGAAGACCCTTGAAGCCAAAGTGCCAGGGAAAAGAAAACAAGCCCTCCAGATCCTTCTGTAGGACAATGACCTTTTAAAAATATGTTTTATTGTTTTATTTTATTTTCAGAGTGGGGACTAATTAGGTTTTTAAAATTTATTTTTATGTATTTATTTTTTAACAGAGATGTGCACTATCACTGAGCTATACCCTCCCCCTGCCCCAGGACATGACTACTGAATGGACACCTTAGAGGGATGAACGGATGGGCAGAAGCACTGAGTGGAGAGTGGGCTTAGTGCTTGGTCACCCCGCCTTGAGGCATAGCAGACTGGATGGGTGGGCCAGTCAGACTCTTCCCTGACATTGGAACACAGTTCCTACAGCCAATCTCAGTTGCTGTTTAAATGGCAGAAATATTTGGACCCATGTGTAGAGGGAATTAAGCAACTGAGAGGAGAAGGGAGCAGACAACAGTAAGAAGCAGGAATGAGCCAGAATGAGGAAAGTTACTCCTTCTCTTGGTGCCTTTCAGGCTCTTGCTCAAGCCTGTCTGGAAGCCCAGCAGCCATCCCTGTCTTGGACTTCAAGAAACGCCCCCAGCAGTGAGCAAGGAAACCAATGTCAGCGTCTCCTGACTGAACACACACCCCAGCTCTCTGCCCTCCTCACCACGGGGGCCATGTAGCACAGTGGAAAGAAAGAATCTGGCTCCAGAGTCCAGATAAGGGCTTTCCCTGGAGAGACCCTGGGCACGTTTCTTAACTTGTCTAAGCCTCAGTTTTCACAGCTATAAAATGGAGGCTTGGTAAACATGAAAGGAGTTAGTACAAGTCCCAGTCTCCAGATGGTGCCTGGCATGTGAGCCCTTGAATACATTCCAGTGAAAGTCATATTTTACTTCTCTCTAGAATCAAGTACTCTTTCCTTTCCAGTCCTAGGAAGGAAAACATATTTTCCAATAACCCAGTGGGTAAGTACACTGGCTTCCCTGGGAGTATATGGTGGTGTCTTACAGTTTGTAACTCTACACAACTCTACAGTGAAATCATATCACCAATAGGTCAAAGATCTCAACGTTTAGAGTCAAATTGTATAAGTCATGACCCTGGCCCTCAGGAGCCTTGCCTCCTAGTTGGAAAAATCAGGTATGCACAAGAAAAGGAAAAATTAGAATGAATTCCCAGTGACACTGTAGATGGTAAATACCAAGGCTGAGGGGTGCGGTAGTGGGTTGGCCGAGAACAGTCACTGAAAACAACAGGCCTGACCAGCCTAGTCCTGGAGGCTTCACAGAGGAGCTGGGTTGGGAGTCACTATGCTGCATGATGCCAGGCCCGGTAAGGTGGCCACAGTGCCCCTTGGCCACATGCCACACCACTCCTCCTGGGAGAAACTGCAGATGCCACTGAAAGGCAACTTCCACCATGTAAAGATTTCTAAGGATTACATTCCCACTGAGGCCCACCAGATCCGATTTTTATTTTTATTGTTTAATTTAATTCTTTTTTTTAATTGAAGTGTAGTTTATTTACAATGTTAGTTTCAGGTGTACAGCAAAGTGATTCAGTTATACATATATATACACATATATTTTTTTCTCTACAGATTCTTTTCCATTATATGTTATTACAAGAAATTGAATATAATTCCCTGTGCTCTACAGTAGGTCCTTGTTTGTTTTATACACAGCAATGTGTACCTGTTAATCCCAGACTCCTAATTTATCCCTCCTTCAAGGTCTGATTTTTAAATGAGGAGGTTTGGGTTTGCAGTTAACCAAAAACCAGTCTGTTTTGCTCCTGGAGGTGAAGCAGATTTGGCCACGCCCATGTTCCAGCCCCCAGGCCACCTGCAGACAGTTCCCAGGGCGGCTGGCTTCCTGTGTCTCTGTCTGGGTGCACGCTCTGCCATGGGACGTTGCTCAGCCATGCCCAGGGAAGCTGTGAGTGCCAGCGAGTCAACATCCCAGGTGCACCTCTCCCCAGTGAAGGATGAGAGTTCTTGACAAAAATCCCCATACTCTCTCCCCTCTTTGTGAGGGGCAAGACCAGTTCCGAGGTGTCTTCCACACAGTTTCTCAGAGTCTCCAGCAGGGCTGAGCCCCCGCAGCCCACAGAGGCTCCCACTCACTAGCTCACCCTTTCTTGGGTCTCCTCCGTTCCCTGTCTCACTTCCCCAACTCCTCATAGTGGTGCCTGAGACCACCTCCCAAATGAACTGCTGGCATCAAGTCCTCATCCAATCTATAAATCATCAGGATCCATTTTTAGAGGAACCCAACCTGAGCCAAGAGGGGAGCAGACCCTAATGGCCAGGTGGGGTGTCGGTTACTCTTGAGAAAACATCTCAACGACCCTCGGATGGGCTTTTCCTGGTACAGTTGCAGCGTTTGCTCTGCCTCCCTCCTGGGTGGTTTCTGATCGTGTTTCTTCCTGTTCTCTGCTAGTCAACACCATTTGGTGCTGCTTAAGAGGTCTCTGGACCTGCAAATGAATTAGCAATATTTCCTAGATGTTTTTCTGTTAAGCATCTTCATGGGGGTTTTATGATGTTTGGTACTACACTTGAACCAAAAGAACTATTAGTCATAGAGAAGAGAAGGCAGCCAAGTCCCTGAACAGACCCCTCCTAGCCCTGCTCAGTGATTCATTGGGGAGAAAATGGAGCCCAAGTTTATGAGGATTGAAAATCCTTACAGGTAAATAAACTGGCCAGTTTGCCTGCTTAGCATGTGAGTGCTGGTGAACAGGAGCAAGCCATTAGCCTGGTGGCTGCAGCAACCCAGCTCCCTAATGAGTGGAGACCCCACAGCCCAGCTACCAGGGTGGGAAAGGTCAGGATGTTGGCTCAAGGGTGGTGAGACAGGAGAGATGTCTGATCCCATCCTGGGGATACATGTGATTCCCTGGGCAAGACTCTGTTGGTGGATTTCAGCTCTGGTTCAGTAAATGCCATCCCCCTTTGAAGACAAGAATGACAGGGACTCAGAAGTAGCCACACTGACACGAAAAATCAACCCTGCCTCCTGGATGTACTCAGCCGTGCTCGGTGGCAGGAGCATTTATCAGAAGTATTTTGTTCCCAGGACAAGAAAAGAGGAGAACATGATGAATCTGGGGGCACAGGGTTCACAGGTCACCCAGGGACTCAGACCCTGGGACTGGGTCTATTTCCTTCCCCCTGTTGCATCTACGTATGTGCAGAAGAAGGTTGAAGCCAGGAGGGCTTGAGGTGGGAAATAAGGACACCCCTCGAATCATGCCAGGGTCTCCAAGTCTGCCAAGCTTAGAAGGAAGTTGGGAAGGGGAAGGGAAGGGAAAGCAGAGGGGGAAGACAGAGGAAGGCAGCTGAGGAGACAGCAGAAGTAAAGCCATCCAAAGGGCAGAATCCCTTCTGAGCAGATACTAATCAGAACTGGCGGTCCCTTCATTCCACAAATCCCAACTGAGCGCCTGGCCCGTCTCTGAGCCACGTGCTGGGAATATGAGGTCAACACAGTGCATCCCCTCGAGTGTCCTACCATGAAGAAAAGAAGATTTTGAGACAAAAACTAAAGTCAATAAATGTCAAAGGAGGGTCATCTAAGTGGAATTATCGGGAACACGGAACAAATGCTGCAGGGAGTAATCTCTTCCCGCTATGAGGCAAGTTCCCCAGAGTCTCAGAATGAGGGCGCAGAAAATGAGGAATGAGCAGGACTCAGCCAGAAGGAGGCTGGGGGAGGGGGATTTTCCAGGCAGAGGAAAGGCATGTACAAAGGGTCTCAAGGCCAGAAAGCATGGCTTCTCTGAAGTTGCCAAGAAAATGCAAGTGAGAGGATGGGCGAGAGCACTGGGGAGGCCGAGAGAGGCTTAAACGTGTCTGGTTAAACTGCAGACAGATTCAACCAAAGAAGGAATCAGGGAATGAACATTTCAGTTGTGAAACTTACTCAGAATGCCACAGAGAGAAGCCAGATGGGGAATATGAAGGAGAAGTTAAGGGGGCGTGAAAGAAAGAGCAAGAAGTAAGGAAGAGAGATGATGGGAGAAAGGCGATCTCCAAAGACATGGCAGTGGGGAATTCGCCAGGATTAAAGAACGATTCCTCAGATTGAAAAAGCATTAGTCATGCGCCAGATAAATTTCAGTTGTTTCAGAATTGCTAACCCCTACCCTTGGGAGAAGCCAATTTACCAATTAGAGTATTATGTTTGGTGCAATTCTTTTGGCCTTTTTTTAGCTAGATCCACTGCTTTTCCAAGGTAACCTGGGTCAGCTTCTTCCTTCCCCACACTCCTCAGTGTAATTACGGGATTAAATACACTTAGATTTAATTTGTTCCAGGCCCTATTCCAACTCTCCCCCTTAACACATGCACACACACACACACACGCACACATGCACACATGCACGCACACACACACACACACACACCCCTGGTTGGTTTTTTTAATTTACAGACAATAAAATATATTCTTTGTAGTTTGCAGTTCCATCATTTTGGCAAGTGCACTGTCACGTGCCCACCACCACTGTTCCACACACAACACACCTACCTATGGTTTGGGGACTATACTAATGGTCCCCGTTTTACACATGAGGAAACAGAGGCACACAGGGGAAAGTAACTCTGCCTGAGGTCACCCAGCTAGTTCTCATCAAACTGTGCTTTTGCTTGGGTGATCTTGGCCCCAGAATACCTGCTAAAAATCCTTGTGCTACACTGTCTTGGATTTCCACATCCAGACCAAGTCTACGAGAACATGTGATTGCCAGAAACCCTGTCACCAAGGGGTCCCAAATGTGTATCTGCTGGAATCCTCAGTCACAGACCCTGCTAGGGGCAAGTGGAAAGCTTGGCCTAACTTTCTTGGGGGTGAAAAGTCAGTAGGACGAAAGTGGTACCTTCTTCAAACTGTCAAATAGTTTGGGATTGGGTAGCTTGAAGGGGACAGGTTTTAACCTCAGGCTCAAGATTTGCTGAGGATGAGTTTAATCCTCCAGCCTGTGACCCTTTGAAATCTCAGATCTCATCTTATCCAGTTCTATATCCCTAGTACTTAGCACATGGCAGGTGTTGAAGCAAAATTTATTGGATGAATGTACACATGAGTGAATAAAAGATAATAAATTTAAATATCAAGAGGTACCAGAGAAGAGCTCGAGCCACAGGACATGATCCCTCTTTCAACTGACATTCAACATCCTTCCCCATCGTATGAGAAGACTTACACAGTCCTCCCAGTGTTACGAACAATGTCTCAGGCATTACGGTCCCCACACTTGTAGTACAGCAGAGGCCAGAGACATGCCTGAGCTGTTAGCCAAATCATGGATAATGACATGGGGCTTAGTGCTTCTCTGTAGTTTCTTTGTAGCGTTTCTTCTAGCCACATGGAACTATGTGGTGATGCAAGGCAAAATGAAGCCAACACATGGATGGATAATGGGTGAAAGATGAATGGATGGATGGATGGATGGATGGATGGATGGATAGATGGATGGATGGGTGTATGTATGTATGTATGTATGTATGGATGGATGGATGGATGGATGGGTGTATGTATGGATGGATGGATGGATGGATACATGGGTGGATGGATAGATAAATTAATCGACCAAAAGACTGAGCTACATTTAAGAGCTCCACTTACATACCTCTTGAGGACAGAATTTTTTGTTCTCCTTTATTGCCATACCCCTATGCCTAACACATTGCTTCACACACTATAGTTTCTCAATAAATGTGTGAATAAAAGAGGAATGAGAAGGAAGTGGCTGACAAGCAGCCTGCCTGTGCCAAATGCTAAGAGAGGTGGTGTTCAGAGCTTGTCCATATACTCATATAAATTTGACTCCTGTGTTTCAGCTTCTCTAACAGGTTTTACTAATGCTGATGAGGATAATTAGAAGGCAGCCCCTCCTAGGCTGATTTTGTTCACACAGCCTACATGAGTTAGAAATACCTAGAAGTTAAACAGGCTTTCTAAAAACCCAGTAGAAATACTCAGAGCAGAGGGGGCATGACTTTCCCAAGGGTCCCTCAGAAGATGAGCTTGGATACCATCAACTGTCTTCATGGCACCCTCAAGAGCCTACAGGCAATGATGCTCAGAGGCACAGTGGTCCTTATGTAGTCAGAAAATAAAACATTGCTAACAACATCCAGGGAGACCCTCAATAGAGGAAGCTGGACTGGAAGAGCATGGAAAGGCAAGCAGCCAATAGTCTGTGGTGGCAGATGTTCTGGGCCCGACCATGTGAAACAGAGAATCATATTTTTAATGTGCAGCACTTTCCTTTTGTCATGTCAGGTTCTAGGAAGGGGAGGGCATGTTCCCCAGTCCACTTTGCAGCACAGTCTTCCATTCAATAATCGCTTATGCAGGATCATGCTTACTGAGTCAACAAGAGCATCGCACTGTCCTTGAAATCGGCGTGAATATGCTTGACTTAAAAATAACCGGAGTGTTGCTTGGTCCTCTGGGCATCCCCTGAAGAGCTCCTGCCAAGGAGAAGCTCTGCTCCTCAGGGATAAGAATTTATAAGAGACTGAGTTTTATATATCATAAAATTATGCCCGCAGAAGCAAGCTTTTCTCTCTAGGACACATAAGACCACAACGAATAGCCCAGCTTTGAATAGAGTTCTCCATCCTGCAAATGCTGAGTCTCTGAATCTACAAATGAGGATTTGAGACGCCCTACTTGTCATGGTGGGGTAGGGCTTTGTTAGCAAAACCCAGTTCCAAGGTTTTATCCAAGCCCTTCGGGTGCACACCCGTGAATCACTGATGCCAACTCTGGAGAGACCGTCCACTGTAGAACCTGGTATGCTTCTCATGGAGTTGTCCTGAGGATTCTCCATCACTCACTTTCTCATCCTCCACCAGAGGAACCTTTGTTTCCCTGGTCCCTCAGAAAGACAAGCCCCTCTCAGAACAGTAGACAGCTCTGGGGCTCAGGGAACACGGAGCTTGTTCACAAGCACTAAGCTCACCACTGAACACACAAAGAGCCAGGAAGTCTGCCTCGAAGTTGGCTGAGGTCTTGCCCTGTCACCGTCCGCTCCCCTGGGCAGATGGCATGACAGTGTAGTTAGGTTGTGCCGGTCATTCTCTGCCCTTCTCTGCTCCAGGAACTGCATCCCCAGGGCTGGCAGCTGCCTTACGATGGGCTCACCCAGTGCAGGCACTGCCGGATTATCCTTCCCCTCCCCGTCTTTGCTTCGGGCCACATTGTGGAGAGGGGCTCCCTCCCTCCACACCTCAGCCCCTGCCAGGCGGCTGCTCTCCACTCACAGCTTTCATTAGGTTCCAAAAAGACCATCCTCTCCCCTTGACACTTCACGCCTAGGGATGGTGGGCGCTTCCTGCTCTTGCTCACCTCTTGGTACCTCAGCATCCTCTGTCGATCCTCATAACCCTGCCCATTGCTCTGTAAGTCTCCACCTCATCAAATCATCCAAGAGGACTTGTGTTTCCCGGCAGGGCTCTGGCAGGTAAACAGATGTGATGGAAAGGGTGTTAATCTTGGATTAAGAGAAACTGGGTTCTAGATGCTGCTCTGCTTCTGAGTCACCGTGTGACCTTGACCAGACCACTTCACCTCTCTGGACCACAGCTCCTACCTCATCGTCGGGCTCTGTGCAGGGAAGCACAGACCACCCTCTGGGCCTCCCCCTTCTTCACACAAACAAGCCCCGCAGTCCCTGGCACCCTTCCAGGACCCCGAGGCTCTGAAGGCCAAGCCAGAACCACGAGTCATTCTGGTTCATTCAGTGACTTTGATATTTGAGAAGCAGAGATTAGATGGTCTTCTCTGGCGAATTAACACAATGGTTAGGATAGGAACTCACTCAAAAGGGGCTGTCTGGGGTTCACAAGGGACTCAGGCAGGGAAGCCAGTTGCACCAGACATTGGCCCCTCCTGAGGCGAGGAGGCGGGCCTTTCCCCTGTATCCTCATGTGGTCTCCCACACCTGTGGGCTGCAGGAGGCCAGGAGGGTGGTCAGCGATCTGCGAGGAGACGCCCACTCCTCCGAGGGCAGGTCTCAGGAAGGGCACAGCTGTGCACCCTCGTGGTCAACACTCACAGCCATTGGCTCCAGACGGACCTGCGTGGGACACCAGCAGTGGGCGAAGCACTGACCCTCCTGTTTCCACAGCACTTTATGACTTCCCAAGTGCTTTCCCAAAAGTCATCCTCTCCCTTGACCATTTGGCAAGGACATTTGACAATTACACTCAATAAGTAATGGACAAGTGTGTTCAGGGAAAGTGAGTCACAGGGGCATTTCCCAAAGTCGCACAGCTAACTAGGGGGGAGCCGCAACCACAATCCAAGCCTTAGGTATCTTTTATGGAACCATATATTTGATTTGTGTAGATGATTAAACCAAATTACTAGCTTTAAGGACTTTGCATTTGGAATGCGGCCAGCTCGCATGTTTCTATTCATGATAAAAAGCACGTCCCCTGGCTGTGCTCCATAATGTCACAGGCTTACCGGGAAATAAAGACAACCCTCTGGGAACCTTGGCCTCTTATCCCTACTTTCCCACGTGCTTTTGTGAATGTCATCTCACACAGGTGGGGCAGTTTGGGCCAAAGTCACACAGCTGTTTGGCCCCCTCAGGTCAGCTCTAGAGCCCACATCCCTTGATTCGAAGTCTGGTTCTGATTCTACCTCCTTTTGATCCTTCAGTCATTCAACAAACATGTACTGAATCCTAGCATGGGCTGGGCCTGGGACTGGGTGAAGGAACAGTGGCAAACAAGACCCAGCTCCTGCCCTTAGAAATGTTTAGATTCTGGTGAGAAAATTGAGGCATGAACCACCGTGGAGGCCCACGGGGATTTCTGTGGGGAAGGTGTGGGCCCCAGTGTGCTGGGAGCACCAGAGGAGGAGCCCCTCAGTCCTTCACAGGGGACACTACACAGAGGAGCAGGGGAAGAGCTGACACTTAAAGGCCTGAGGATGAGCTGGCCTCCACCAGCAGCGGTGCTGCAGGAGGAAACACGGTTCTTGGGCCCAGAAGGAGCCACATGGGCAAAGGCATGAGTGAGCATGGCACAGCCAGGCAGCTCAGCATGGCAGGAGCCCCACGAGCAAGGCTGTAATGGACCCACACAGGTCACCAGGAGCCCAGGGAAGGAGGGCTCTCCCCAAGTCCACATAGAGATCAGCAATTTCTGGGGGAGGGGGGCCACCATGACATTGGGAGTCATCAAAGTTATCAAAGGATTTCAAAGGAAGCCACAGCAATTTATTCTTGGCAAGACCCATGTGATGGCTACCCAACCTGGGAGCATGGTACCCGATGACTTCCAAGAGCCTCTCACCAACAAGGACAAAAAGTAACAACAACAACAGACAACAAGAGTAATAATACCACAGCAGCTGTCTAGCCTGCCCGGCACCAGCATGAGCCCTCCCAGGGTTAAGAGAACAGAGTCAGAGTTGTACTGCAACATCTGTTTGACTCACCTTGCTCTGAGAGATGAAGATGTGAACGTGCTTTAAAAAGCAGAACCAGTCCACTCTCACGGCCAGTCAGGCGCAGCTCCTGAAGGAAGCTGCTCTGAGCCGAGAGGGTGAACTCATCCCTCCGGGTGTCCTGTCCTCTGGCAGGGCAGCCATCCCACTCTGTCTGGCGGGGCTGAGGGTTTCCTGAGTTCTGTGACTGGCCTCCTCGGCAAGCCTGGGGCTTCTGGGGCCAGAGAATACAGCTGTACCTTCACAAGACCGAGGGCCACACCGTATACATTGAGGGTGTGCAGTAAACAAAGGCTTACAAAGGCAGCCTCCTCCCCCCCGGATACAGCGATGCAGTACAAGAAGTGCGTGCGCTTCCTGACAGCTTGTCTGTCTGTTCGTCTCCCCAGGAGGGACAGCAATTGATTCCCTGGCATCTTACCTTCCTTGTGATCAATTTCTCCTGGCATTTGTCAGACACTAACACCTCCTTTGTGGCCCTCTGAGGGCCAGTTCTGTTCTTAGAGTCTGAGCACAGCTCATCTGAAGAGATGTGCCTTTTCCCCCCTCCACTTCTCAGTGGGAAAAAAAATCAAGATAAAGGAGACCAGAGAGAAGAGGGGCAGAGACCCAAGAACACAGGTGCAGGATCTCAAGTGACAGCGAGGGTCACAGAAGCCACAGTTAGCAGCTTCCTACATGGTGACTCTCTTTTGATAAAAAGCTGTGGCTTTCTCCCCTTCTCCTGACAGTGCCCAGCATTACACGTCAGGGAGCCAGAACCATGGGAGCTGAAGGTTTTTTCATCTCCAAGAGTCTCCCGTCCTCTGCCAGTAGCCAAGGAAGGGGTTATCAAACCATAAATTCTTAGTAGCCAATAGCTCAGAAATAAATTGATTTAGCAGATCCTGCTGATAATTCGGCCCTGGAAAAGCAGAACTAAGGTAAGCCCTATGGGGAGGGTGAGGCTCCAGTTGGCTAAAAGATCAGAAGGGAGAGATTTTCAACTCACCCTGTCTAAGCACCTATCCCATGCCAAATGCGTAACACACACGATCCATTTTCACGGCAATCCTTGTAAGAACAGGTGCCATTATCTCCACTGACAGATGAGGCACAATTAGGCCGATGTACTTGGCCAAGGTCGTAATGGCGAGGATAGGGTAGGTCTGGACTTGATCCCCTGCTAGTGAGCAAAGAGTCCTATGGGGAGATTTTTCAAAACAGTTCTCCTGGCCCCATCCGAGAGATCCTGATGCATCAGTGTGGGTAGGAGTCCAGGAATCTGCATTTTTAAAAACTGAAGTATAGTTGATTTACACTGTTGTGTTAGTTTCTGGTGTACAGCATAGTGATTCAGCTATACACACACACACACACACACACACACACACACACACATATATATTCTTTTTCATTATAGGTCATTACAAGTTATTGAATAGAGTTCCCTGTGCTATACAGTAGGAACTTGTTGTTTATCTATTCTATATATCATTGTGTGTATCTGCTAGTCCCAAACTCCTAATTTATCCCTCTCTTACTTTCCCCTTTGGTAACCATAAGTCTTTTTCTATGTCTGTGAGTCTTTCTGTTTTGTAAATAAGTTCATTTGTGTCTTTTTTTTAGATTCCACATATAAGTGATACGATATTTGTCTTTATCTGTCTTACTTCACTTACTATGATAATCTGTAGGTCCATCCATGTTGCTGTAAATGGCATTATTTCATTCTTTTAACGGCTGAGTAACATTCCACTGTGTATGTGTGTGTGTGTGCGTGCGCACGTGCGTGTACGCATACTACATCTTCTATACAGGAATCTGCATTTTCAACCAGCACCTCAAGGTGACCCCAATGTTGTGGATGTCAGGTGGTGGTCTGTAACCTGAGCCAGGTTAGAAGCCCATCTCTGGGAGGCTGAACAGGTCACTTAAGCTATCAAAGCCCCAGCTCCTCTATCTGAGGATGATGGAATGCTCACCACACGGCTTTGCTCTGAGGCTTACAGGGAACAACGCAGGAAAGTGCCGGGCACAGGCTCACCCCTGACATCTGGGGGGCTGAGGACAAGACTAGAAGCAGGCCCCCCCTGGCCTGCAGCTCACTGACCTTTACTTCTCACCCAGATTCTTTTCTACACCTTTAGGATCTTGTCAAGTGGGGACATCCCAGAACGTATTCCAAACTTTGTCCACACCCCCTGGAAACAGGGCCCTTTGGGCCTAGGGTTGTGCAAACCAGCAGCATGATCTGATCTCAGGAATATGGATTCAGGGAAGAGGCCTGCCCAAGTGGGCAGGAAATTCTAGAGTTCCCGGTACCTTCCCAGAATGAAGGCTTTTGATGGGCACATTCCATTGGTCCACAGACACCCCACCTCTTGGGGAGGGCGCAGCAGGAGGACAGCCAGTGCAGGGCCCTCTAAAGGGGCCCCAGCAGCCCAGGTCTGAAGGCAGGGGATCTAGTGCACAGCAATACTACGTCATACCCTTGAAAGTTGCTGAGAGGGTAGACCTTAAATGTTCTCACCACCAAAAAGAGTTGGGAATTATGGGACGTGATGGAGGTGTTACCTAAGCTAAGGTGTTAATCACATGACAGTAAATACATGTATCAGATCCACACATTGTACACTTTAAACTTATACAATAGTATACATCAATCGTGTCTCAGTAAAGCTGGGACAGGGCGACAATCCTACTTGGCAAAGGGTTAGCACATTCAAAGGGCCCCAAAGGCACATCGCTATTGCCAGCCCTGACAGTGGCATTGGTCTTGGTGCCTCTAGTGTCGAGCTCATGCTCTTCTGTGCCTCAAATCTGAAGCCATAGGTAGAGGCCCATGGCACCACTCACAGTGACACATCATCCCTGGATCCCCATGACCTACACTGGTGGTGAGAACATTTAAGATCACTGTGGGGAGGATGGCAGGGAGACGATCCCTGTTTTATGGATGAGAAACTGAGAAGTGAGAGAATTATCACCATTTTGGTATTGATCACTTTTTGTCTTTTAAGGTTTGGAGTTGGATGGACCTGAGTTCAAATCCTGGCTCTGACACCAGGACCTGGGGTGGATTATTCACTTCCTCCAGCCTCAGCTTCCTCATCTGTGAGATGGAGAACTACATGCTCCAAGTATTATGGAAACTGAAGTCACTAATATATGAAAATCAACTAACACAGAGCCTAGCAAATACTGAGAGCTCAGTGAGTGTAATTTACCTTGTATGATTTACCTCATTGGGGAACAGGGCTTATCCATCTGACTGAGTGGCAAGGCCCTGGAGAAGGGCTAAGACCCACATTCAGTTTCAGGCCCCTCTCCCTTCTAGGGCAGAGCACAGGGGACTCAGCAAGCACTGGATAAATGCTGGAAGAATGAGTAACATAACTTAAAACAAATGAGAAGGAGAGAAGAAAGAATGACCCACAAAGCCCACGATACACTAACCCAAGCAATGTCGAATCAACCAAGCCGCCAGGAGAAAGGGCAGGGCAGAAAACCCTTAACCCAGAGCCCTAACTGCTTCCGAGACACACCGATTGTATGCCAGGCCTGACTCAGGCTCCAGTGAGGCTGGGGAGGTGGTGTGAGAAGGCTCAAGAAGGATCTGGGAACGCGGCTAACATTCAGTGACTCATTTTCAAAAGCCACCAAGCTAAACTGGAAGCATATAGTGGATCACATGGATAATATAAAATTTTACTGTGCATATGCATATGTTTATTTAGTTTCCTTGGACAGTTTGACAGTCCCCTCGGGACCCACTTTATGACAGGAAAGCTATTTTCAGATAGAGATGTTAGGAAACCAAGTCCCTGCTGTGGACCTTGGCGTGCACCCCTGGGGCTCAGTGGACTGGGTGGGTCTTCCCCTCAGCTCCTCCAAAGTGACCTGGGCATGGCCTCCCTTTGCCTCATTCAGAGCAAGGCTAGGAGCCTAAGCCAGGAAAAAGTTCCCAGAAGAGAGATGGGTCATGGAGGACGAGGGCCAGAAAACTGGAAGAAAGATCAAGTCTTTGAAGGAATCTGGAGAATGAAGTGACTTTGTTTTCACAACAAATCCATTTAGGCAGCACACACATTCATCCTCTTTCAAGTCTACTTTTGAAAAATAGCCATATTAGCCCTGGAAAAGAATGATTGGGATAACGCTCAAGTGATTCAAACGCGACCCGCATTTCCAGAGCATTTTCCGGATTTGAAGCAAGGCTGAGAGAAGGTGAGAAGTAAATCAGAACTGAAGGCTTAGAAAAATAACAGAATTGCCCACCCAGGCAAAAGGAGGCTTGTCCCACCCTACCTCTCTCAAATGCCCCAGGGGATCTCCTTAAACGTGAGCCTATGGACTCCACACCTCCCCAGCCCACATCTATAGTCCTCGATACTCTGAGCATCTGTTGGAATCACCGACAATGAAAGTGTCCGATTGTGATCCATTCCAGGAGGCTCCTGCTTCTCTGTTCACAAGAAGTGAGGTACACAGCCAGGCCTTCTTCCCTTGGTAGGCTTCAGAGCTCCCAATCCCCCCTAACTCTTCCTCTCTGGGATGCCCCTGTCTGCCAGCCCCTTCCACACACATAGCATCCATGCCCCCAGCCAGCCCCATCCATGGGCTCCCTCTGGGCTTCTCCTCCAATCAAGTTTTTGGATCCTTCCCCCAAAACATGCCAAGATGCAGTCTGGGAAAGCAGTAGAACCTGAGGGAAGGATGGAAGAAGAGAAAGGAGGAAGGAATTCAGAGAGCAAGGGAGGGAAGGAGGAAGGAGAGGAGGAAGGAAAAAACCATTTCTTGAGCGTCCTCCAAACAGCTCCATGAAGTGATCCATCTTATGCCCTGATTTACAGAGAAGGAAGCAAAAGCCCGGAGAGATTACATAACTTTCAAGGTCACACCTGATCAGTGCAAGAGCTGAGAGTTTAATGCATGACTTCCTGGCTCCAAAGTTCACATCCTATATATTTTCCTGAAGGGTCAAAAATGAATTCATTTCTGCAATTGTTAAAAAGTAGTCAATTTCTCAGGAATACAAAAATCATCCAACCACAGAGAGTGATTCCAAACTCACCACGCTTTCTGTCACACATGCACCCAGCAGGACCCAAACTGAGGACGTCTGGTGGATCAAGGTCACAGCAACCCTGTCTCCACACTGGGAGTCACAAGGAATTTCCGAGCTGCTTGCCACAGTACCCTGAGCCCTCTGGTGCGTCTGGAAAAGACCAAACTTTCCCAGAAAGATTAATTTTCCCCTCCTTTTTCAGGAATTCCATGAAAAAGTAGGCCGCAGGTAGCCTTGATACATAACCCAGGGCTTGGATTTCATAAAAGTAGACAAGATTCCAACCTCCTCAGGGTCTAATTAAAACTCTGAGGCCCCAGTAGCTACCCCACATGGCACTCTGTTATATAAATGTGCGTAGCTATAAATAGATTAATATTCATGTGTACTTTGTTTCATTTTAAATCTATCTATATCAAAACATATGCATTTTGTTTTGTTTCAAAATCTATGTTATCATATATAGGTTTGTGGATACAGATGTAGATATAAAGCAAAACATACATGGGATGGAGGGTATAGCTCAGTGGTTGAGCACATGCCTGGCATGCATGAGGTCCTGGATTCAGTTCCCAATACCTCCATTAAATAAATAAATAAATAAGCCTAATTATCTCCCCCGCACAAAAAATACACATGGAGTTCTTGTTGGGGTGCCTCTGTCTGGCTGACACGTTAGCATGTATTTAGGCTGCCTGTGGACCAAGTCAACGCCATACTACCTAAAGCTTTCTTCCCAGGAAAATAACAAGAAGGGCAGGAAGATGGATGGAAGAAAGCCGCTTCATCGCACAGAAGAACGTGCATCCTGGAAAAGCCTCTGTGCCCCTCCTTGACTTTCTGGGTGCCCAGGAAGTCTATCGATATTTAAATCAAGGCATGGAACTCCTGCGTCCTCTCTCAGAAACAGTTTTATCCTGGCTCACTTTCTGAACACAAGCTGCCCAGCGTCTGGATGGGAAAAGCCCAAGTGGGAGGCGCCCTCACAGACAAGAGACGCGGGGTCTCC
Organism: Camelus dromedarius; assembly: GCF_036321535.1. Taxonomy (NCBI): domain Eukaryota; kingdom Metazoa; phylum Chordata; class Mammalia; order Artiodactyla; family Camelidae; genus Camelus; species Camelus dromedarius. Next base: position 66,406,030 of record NC_087443.1, on the reverse strand, counting down.
ACTGGTGTCCCCATCCCTCTCATTAAAGGAGCCAGAGCTCACACGTAGGCACTCTGACTGTGACTCCAGCTTGTTTTCATAATTGAAGAAAACTGCATTTGTGGTGTTCCAGGCCCCTTAGCGGCACACAAGCACAATATGGTTTCCCTACAGTAAGACTCCGACGCTGTGACTTCGGCACGAACTGAAGAGAAACCATGAAGACAGGTAGCACCGGGTGACTGCATAGACTGCTAATGAGCTTGGGATTTCTCTTCACGGGATGTTCATTTTTAATTCAGACTGTATTACTTGAGTATATCACTTTCTCTGTAATAAGAACCTCCCTCTCCATCACTCACTTTCCTGGTGCGGATACAAAGTCAATAAATTCACCTCCTCGGAGGCTCCCCTCCCCTCGTCTCTACAACCCCTTCCACACCCACACCACCCAGTACCTTAAGGAAATACATATGCGGAAGTAGCACTGGAAGGCGCCAATGTGAAAAAGCAGGTGTGTGACAGGTGTATCTGATATGGAAGGTACAGAACACTTTATCCTGATAGAGAGGAGTCAGACATGACAGGGGTAGGAAGCTGATTCTCAACCCAGGCTGGTGATGGGTGGGGATAAAAGACTTGAAAAATCAACAGGAGTTAAGATGAAAAGAGGAGAATGGAAGAAGAGTCGGTTGATCTAAGGCCGGCTAGATTTAAGAGGATGCAGGTCGAAGACTTTGCCTGAAGCCTTTGTGGCTCTCCAGGCTAGCCAACAGGGCAGCAGAGAGAATGTCTCCCAGACAGAATGAATGGATGTACAGGAAACAATGCAGGACTGAACTCACAGTGTCTCCAAATTTAAATATCACCCACCCTAAACATTCTCAACTTAGAATCAAGTTAAGTTGTACAGCAAATGGGCAGTCTTGGTATCACCGCTGTATGATCAATGCCCTCTGAGGGAGCATAAAGGAAGACTATAGGCTCAGAGTTTAGTCTAGCTTGCCATGACCTCCTGTCAAACGTCTTGGACTTGGCAACTTTCCTGTCCTACCTGGAGAGAGCGGCAGAATTCTCCCTCAAAACTGGATTCCTTGGCCTAATTTGAAGCCATGTGTTTGTGTGTATATGTGTATGTTTCCTCTAATCTAGACTCCAGTGAAACAGAGTAAGACCACTAGGGGGGTGATTTCCTGAGAGGACAAGCCAGGAAAAAGGGACGGACAGATCTTGCATTGGGAGCAGCCAGGGGCACCACAATGTGGGGAAAGGAGACTGTTCCCCCTACTTGTTACCCTCAAGCAGTGGCCTTTTCATGAGAAATCAGATCTCTTAGGCAGGGGACCCCAACGCCTGCTTCTCCAGCTTGAAAACTTCTAAGCAGCTCAGGAACAACCCCTCCCAGAGAATGTGCACTTCCAGCTGAGCCAAGTGAGGAGAGAGCTGCAGGACAGACATCCCGCCATCAACAGCGGGCCGCCTTGCTTCTCCAGGGGCTCCAGGCCCAGGCAATCGACATGCAAATGAGCCTGGCAACGTTCCAGAACCGCTGAAACGGATGATAGGTGTGAGTAATGAGCCATGAGGAGGAACAGGGAAGGCCAGGGCAGTTCACTCAACAGAGGAAGAGACAAAATGAAGGTGCCTCTTTCAAGGGGATGTGAGCAAGGAATATCTTCTTGTTCCCGTGAAAGTCAAAGGTGGAGGGTAATATCTTTTTCCAGTAGCTACTGTGACTCCAAAAGATGTGCTTAGATTTATAGCAAGAACCATGTCGAGGTTCACATCCTTTACCCAGAAATACCATTCCAAGGATTTTTTTCTAAAAAAAATCAGCAAACTAAAACAAAAAGGATATTATATGGCAAAAAAGACATCAATTATAGTATTATCTAGAATGGCCCAAACCTGGAAATAATCTGCCAACTAAACGGAAGTGGGTTAGTCATATTGGTTTGTATTTGCATTAAAGACCATTATCCTGTCGTAAAAATGACAGTTATGGAGATTGCATTAAAATATGCAATCATGTTTATGATGTCATTTAAGGTTGAAAATGGTTTCTATATATTGAGCACATGCAATGAGCTCAGCACTGTTATGCAGTTTGCGTAATTAACTCCTTTTCATCCTCACGGAACCCTGTGGGTGGGAGATGAGAAAATGGAGACAAAGTTGCTTAGTAATTTTCCAAAGTTCACAGTTGGCAAAGCAAGCCAGGATTCACACATAAGCTGACTGACATCGAGGCCATTTCTCCTTATTCAGTGTGCCATGAAAGCTGTAGACCTCAGAGGATAATAAGATAACAAGCAAAGTTTATGTGTGTAAGTATATGTACGAAATAATGTAGGACTGAAATATAGGTATTCATATCTCATCTGTTTTATATATTTATGAAAATAGGAGAAATAACAGATGGGATAAACAGAAAACAAGTAACAAGATGATAAATTTAATGCCAATCATATTGATAAAAACAGTAAATGCAAATAGTAATGTACTATTTGTTGTAAATTAAATGTAAATAGTAAATGTAAATAGTCTAAATGGTCAAATTATAAGGCAGAGATCATCAAGTTGATAAAAATAAGTAAGATCTAACTATACACTGAGAAACTCACTTTAAAGGCAAAGGTCTACGTAAGTTAAAAGAGGAAGGATGCCCCCCCAAAAAAGTTTATTTCTGTATATTAACAACAAACAATTGGAAATTAAAAAATTTTAATACCATTACAATAGCATTAAAGAAAAAGAGTATTTAGGAATAAATCTAACAAAATATTTGTAATATCCGTATGCTGAGAACCACCAACTTTTACCAAGATAAATTAAAGAAGACTGAAACACATGGATTAGAAGATGAATATTGTTTAGATGTCATTTCTCAACAAAATAACCTGTGGATTAAATGTTATGCCAACCTAAATCCCAGTGGGATTTTGTATAGAAATTGGCAAGCTGATTCTAAAATTTATATTGATGTGGAAAGAAAGGACTTAGAAGACCCAAAACAATTTTGGAAAAGAGTAACAAAGTTGGAGGACACACATTAACAGATTTCAAGACTTACTCTAGAGCCACAGAAATCAAAAGTGTGGTGATGGCATAAGAATAAACATATAGATGAATAAAGCAAAAAGAGTTCAATTGATTCTTAACAAAGATTCCATGTTAATTCAATAGAAAAAGGAGAATATTTTCAACAAACGTACTTAAACAGTTGGATATCAATAGACAGACAGACAAAGAAAGATTCCCAACCCCTATCTCACACCATATACATAGATAATACAAGAGCTAAAACAATAACATTTCTTGAAGAAAAGACAAAATTGTATGACTTTAGATTACTCAAGACTTCCTAGATAGGACCAAAAAAGCATGAACCATGAAAAAAAATATATGATAAACTGGACTTCACCAAAATTAAAAACTTCCATTCTTCAAAAGACTATTATGAAAATTAAAAGAAAAGCAACATATTGGGTGAAAATGTTTGAAAAACATGTATCTCAGCAAAAAATCATGAATACAGAATATATTTTTAAAAAACTTTTACAACTCAATAAGAAAAAAAGCAGTGAGAATGGGCACATAACTTAAACAGACAGTTCACCAAAAATGTTTACAAGTCAATAAGGACATGAAAAGATGCTCACATCACTCACCTGTAGCTAAAATGCAAAGGACTGACAGCACCAAGTGTTAACAAGGGTGTGGAGCAACTGGAATTCTCATACGTTGCTAGTGGGAATGCAAAATGATGCTGCCACTTTAGAAAGAAATACGGCAATTTCTCATGTTTAATACATACTTACTATGCAACTCAGAAATCTCACTCCTAATTATTTACCCAAGCAAAATAAAACCTATGTCCATTCAGAAAACTGCATGTGAATGCGCACAGCAGTTCATTTATAATAGCTGAAAATTGCAAACAACTGTCCTTCATCTAGAAAATAGAATAATAGATTTTAGTATAGCTCTACAGTAGAATATTATTCAGCAGCTAAAAACAGAATTACTGACACATGCAACAACATGAATGAATCTCAAAAGCATTATGTTAACTGACAGAAGCTAGACACAAAAACTCCATACCGTATGATTACATGTCACTCACATTCTGCAAAGGATAAAACTCTAGAGACAGAAGACAAATCAGTGGTTATTGGACTCAGAATGTGGAGAGAAAAGTGATTGCAAAGCGACACAGGAAACTTTGGGGAAGTAACGAAAATATTCTGTATCTTTTTTTTTTTAAGATTTAATGAATCAAATGATTTACTGACATACAAATAAATACTTTATTATAAAATATGTTTTTATGCAAAATATGAATGACTCTCAGACACATAATAAAAGAACTCAAACACTTTAAAAAAAAAAAAGACATTTTAAGATTCCACGTCTAACAAAGTACAAAACCAAAGTTAATCTGTGCTCTTAGTAGTCATAATGGTTGTTATCCTTGAAAGAGAATGGCACAGAAATGGGGGCAGGAGGACTACAAATGCTCTGTTCATTGATTTGGGTGCTAATTACATGGATATGTTTAATTTCTAAAAAAAAAAAAAAATTATCAACCTATAAACTTCTGTGCACTTAAATTTAATAATGATTATTTCAAAAAATGTTAAAATCAGAGCATATTCATCTAAAATACAGAAATCACAATGAAAACCCTAAAAAAACCACAAAACATTTAATTTCATAATCGAGAAACTATCACTTTATTTTTTTAACTTTAAGATTTTACAATTGTTGTAAAGTTAAACAATTAATGTAAAAAGATTGTAAAAATTCAAATAGAGAAGTATATTCTGTATCTGTATTGTTGTGGTGGCTACAGGACTGTATACATGTGACAAAACTCATCAAATTGTAAACTTTACAAGAGTGAATTTTGTTGTATGTAAATTATGCCTCAATAAACCTACATTTAAAAGAAGTGATAGAGTTTGTCAGGCATGTTAAATATAAACACCATTTTACTTTATAGCAAATAAAATAGACATGAGAAGGACTTTTTCTTTTTCTTTTCTTTCCTTTCCTTTCCTTTTCTTTTTTTGGCCTAGCTTGGAACTCCCTTGAACCTCCTGAATTATTAGCCTCTGGGCTAACACTCACCTTTGGACAAAGTAGTTTGCTGCCCACAGAAACCTCTCTGCTCTGCCTTCTTTAAAGAGGCTCAGAAGATCCACATTTCTTTAAATCCGCACTTACTAATCTACTGAGCAATGTGTTAACTGTAAGTAAATCACAAGCATGTAGACTTAAAAGATCCTTGAAACAGAGACTAACGTTTAAAAGGGACAAAAGGGGGACAAAATTTAAGTAGCATATATGGCAACTGAACCAGGAAATTATGATACCAGAGAATAACAGGACTGTTCCACAGAGTCCCCACACCCTGCCTTTCTCAGCTCACCCTGGATGAGGGGAGACCCATCACCTACAGTTTCTTGTTGGGGATCATGGTGACGTTGACGACAGCAGCAGTAGCACAGTGCCCGGTATACCCTGAGTACTCAGCAAATTTGCACTATGAATTTGTTACATACTCTCACTCAGAGCACAAGACAGCCCGACGAGTAAGCACTCTAATTACCCCACTTTACAGAGGAGGAAAATGAAGCACAAAGATTTTAGGTAACTTGCTCAAGTTCACAAAGATCCTAAGTAACAGAGCTGTTGTGACTGTTAATTTTATGTATTGGCTTGATGGGACCACAGGTTGCCCTGACAGTTGGCCAAACATTATCCTGGGTGTGTCTGGAAGAGAGTTTCTGGATGAGATGAGCATTTGAATTGTAGACTGAGAAAGGGGATTGTCCTCCTCTAACGTGGGTGGGCCTCAGCCTAACAACTGAAGATCTGGGTGGAACAAAACGGCTGAGTAAGAGAAATTTGGTCTTTTCCAGACTTGGGAATATCAACTCTTCTTGGGTCTCAATACTGTGAACTTTCAGATTGGAACTTACATCATTGACTCCCCTAGGTTTCCATCTTGTGGACTATAGATCTTGAGATATCTCAGTCTCCAAAATCATGAATCAATTCCTTCTAATATAGAAATTTACTAGAAAGAGTTGATACGTGAGATGTCCCAAGACTGATAGAGATGATAGAAATAGATGATAGATAGATAGATAGATAGATAGATAGATAGATAGATAGATAGATAGATAGACAGACAGACAGACGACAGACAGATAGATAATCTATTGATTCTATTTCTCTGGAGAACTCTAATACAGCTTGTCTTTGAATCTATGTATCTCTGACTCCAAAGCAAGAACTCTTAACAATGCAGCAATTCTTAAACTACCATACGTCAATGAAAAATCTACTTGCTTTCCTAAAAGCTGAGTATCTTCTCCAGATTCTAGGATGCCCAGTTTTGTTGTTGTTGTTGTTGTTGTTGTTTTATAACTATCCTTTACTTTCCATAGCTTCTAAAATTCAAACATAAAACACTTTGATCATCCTTGGATGTCCTAAATCCCAAGCTAGGACTCATAGTTTCTCATCCATTTGTAATAACTTCACAGTTCTCCCTGAGTCCCAAGTCCCAATAAAATGAGGGTTTCCAGTTCAATTTGAACTTTTTGTCCAAAGTAAGCATATATTGGGGAATCAAGTACTGAGACAGAAGGCAAAGTGGCTAAGGGGTAAGTGATTGAGATCTAGGACAACACAAAATTATGGTAAGCCTGAAAAAACAACTCCCATTCACCACCTCTAGGCTCTATGACCTATAATCATATCCTCCAGTCTCCACCTTTAACATCAAGATCTACATGAAGGCAGGAGAAGAATAGGGATTAGAAAAATGCCCAGGAAATGAACCAGGAAGAAAGACCAGGATCTCTGATACAATGAGAGAGAACAAAACGAAACATTTTCATCTCAACCAGATCCTCCCAGAGTGGCTCCTTCAGCCTTTAACAGTAGGGATCTATTACCTGTGAATATATCTGGTCCTTCTAAGAGGGCCTATTTCTGGACAATCCCACTCCTTAGGTCAGATGCTTACACTCTACTAGATAATGCTGTACCTTCTTTGAAATACCTAAAATGAGCAACTGAATTTGTAAAGTGTTTTACAGTTCTTATTCTTGTATGATCTCATTGTCCCTGTCCTATGGCCATGTGACTAGCTCTGGCCAAACAGTTGTGAGCAGAAGTAATGTGTCATTTCCAGGCCAGAGCATTATATTGCTGCACAGGATGTTCCCTCTGCTGGAAAACTGCAGTGTTTGGGATGGGCTGCTCCATCATCAGCCTGAGTCTCAAAAAGGAGAATCCTGAAGCCAAGTTCCCAGAAGATGTGCAATGGGCATGTGATGTGAGTTGTTACAGCTGCTGAGATTTGAGGGTTGTTTATTACTGCAGCAAAACAGAGGCTATCTTAAATGGTACAAGTAGTTAAAACTACTTCTTTAATGCCTCAAAAGGTATATTCATGAATTAGATGAGCTAGTTCTTGCTGATCCTTCCGAACCATTCATGAGTTTTAGAACTTGATCAAATCTCTTGTCAGGTTTGGTATGTCTAGTCTGAAATATACTAGCACTTAGAGGCCACCCTGATTAACTTCCTCCATTATCACCACCTAGCCCACTCACACACACTCATGCACTCCCACATACACACATCCTCCTCCATTTAATGGTGCCAGCTTGGCAACCTGGTATCTTCCTTGTTGCATTGGTTGAAAGTGACTTCACAGAGCTACAGGAAGGATTTAACATAAAAGAAGTATCTAGAGAGAGTGGCCCCTTTCCTTTTACAACTATGTGGCTGAAGATGGGAAAACAGAGCAGATGGGGCTTGGACTGTTGAACTGGATGAAGCAAGATAAATTGCAGGAACTGTGAGATGAGCCCTGGAGTCAAGGACAGAGAAGGGAATAACACTGTGGAGATTTAAACAAGTTCCTAATCAGGAAATTCATCAGATATTCCCAAATTAGGCTGCCCATCAGAACCCAAGCTAACGCTTGTTAAAATACAGTTGCTTCAGCCTCATCCTTGATGTTCTGAATCCAAATCCCTAGTGAAAAGAACAGGGAATATGACATTTTAGCGATCCTGCAGCAGATTCTGATGGTGAGCCAGATTCATGGCCCACTGGATTAGGTGAACTATGAAGCCCCTTCTAATTTTGAAACCTCATGTTCTATATGTAAAGCCAGGGATATAAGGAATCAGTGTCCCCAGATATGAAAACAAATGCTAGTCTGTGCTCAATACTATAGAGCTACAGTCATCAAGACAGCATGGTATTGGCACAAAAACAGACACATAGACCAATGGAACAGAATAGAGAGCCCAGAGATGAACCCACAAACTTTTGGTCAAACTAATCTTCGACAAAGGAGGCAAGAATATACAATGGAATAAAGACAGTCTCTTCAGCAAATGGTGTTGGGATGACTGGACAGCAGCATGTAAATCAACAAAGCTAGAATACTCCCTTACACCATACACAAAAATCATCTCAAAATGGATCAAAGACTTAAACATAAGACAAGATACAATAAACCTCCTAGAAGAAAATATAGGCAAAACATTATCTGACATACATCTCAAAAATTTTTCCTAGGACAGTCTACCCAAGCAATAGAAATAAAAGCAAGAATAAACAAATGGGACCTAATGAAACTTACAAGCTTCTGCACAGCAAAGCAAACCGTAAGTAAAACAAAACGATAACCTACAGAATGGGAGAAAATTTTTGCAAATGAAAACGACAAAGGCTTGATCTCCAGAATATATAAGCAGCTCATATGACTTAATAAGAAAAAAACAAACAACCCAATCCAAAAATGGGCAGAAGACCTAAACAAGCAATTCTCCAAGGAAGACATACAGACATACAAATGATCAATAAGCACATGAAAAAATGCTCAATATCACTAATTATCAGAGAAATGCAAATCAAAACTACAATGAGGTATCACGTCACACCAGTCAGGATGGCCATCATTCAAAAATCTACAAATGAAAAATGTTGGAGAGGCTGTGGAGAAAAGGGAACCCTCCTACACTGCTGGTGGGAATGCAGTTTGGTGCAGCCACTGTGGAAAACAGTATGGAGACTCCTCAAAATACTAGGAATAGACTTACCATATGACCAAGGAATCCCGCTCCTGGGCATATATCCAGAAGGAACCCTACTTCAGGATGATACCTGAACCCAAATGTTCATAGCAGCACTATTTACAATAGACAAGACACGGAGACAGCCTAAATTTCCATCAACAGATGACTGGATAAAGAAGAAGTGGTATATTTATACAATTGAATACTATTCAGCCATAAAAACTGACAACATAACACCATTTGCAGCAACATGGATGTTCCTGGAGAACGTCATTCTAAGTGAAGTAAGCCAGAAAGAGAAAGAAAAATACCATATGAGATTGCTCATATGTAGAATCTAAAAAACAAAACAAAACAAAACATAAATACAAAAGAGAAACAGACTCATAGACATAGAATACAAACTTGTGGTTGCCAAGGGGGTGGGAGGTGGGAAGGGACAGACTGGGATTTCAAAATGTAGAATAGATAAACAAGATTATACTGTATAGCACAGGGAAATATACACAAGCTCTTATGGTAGCTCACAGAGAAAAAAATGTGACAATGAATATATATATGTTCATGTATAATTGAAAAATTGTGCTCTACACTGGAATTTGACACAAAATTGTAAAATGATTATAACTCAATAAAAAATGTTGAAAAAGGTATAAAGAATTTTAAAAAATGGTAGTCTGTGCTCAGATAAACCTTTGTTCATTAGGTGAACTAACGAGAGGCTTTGCCAAATGTGAATGGTAAAATGTTTGGAGAAAGGATAACAAAAATGGCCAGGGTTATGAGACAGGAGGGAAGGGGCAGAGCACAACCATTAAAGAATGACACAGCAATTGAGGATATGAGACAAACTGGTTAGAATGACTGGCAGAAGACTCAATGGCCAGCAGACCTGAGCCTCATCATACAAGGTAAACTGTAAGTCAAATCTGCCATCTTGGGCTGAGTTGGTTCTAAACAGTTTACGTCGTATCTTCAATTGCTGTGTCATTCGTCTGATGGTTGTGCCCTGCCCTCATCCCTCCTGTCTCAGTTAGACAGGAGGGGGATCTTCCAGTGATGAAGACAGTCTGCCAGAAACTAAGCTAGGCTGCATGTGGTAAGTAACCTGCATGCCTTCAACTGGCCATATCCTCTAGTTGAGCCAGGGTTGGCTTCACATGTATGTGACATGTGCACTCACAGAGGGACTCACTTTCAGAAGGGGTCCATGCTTGGTTTACGCTTTATGGCTGCTATCTTGAAATTCTTCCAAATTTTTTCACTGAATGTGAATTTTGCAAGTAAAGTCTGATGAGACGACGGAGGATGCGTGGAAGCAGAGAGGAGATGCCAGGCAGCAATGCAGGCCGGGGGCAGTCCAGGATGTCACAGGACCCTGAGAGGGGAGCCAGGGCTGGGACCTGAGCCCAGGTAGGTGGCAGCAAGGGCAGCGGCAGCAGCCCCAGCAGCCCCAGCAGCCCCAGCAGTGGGAGGCCAGCCTGCCCGTCAGTCCCTGGAGCTCAGCCCTGTGACATCTGCACAAATGGGAACTCTCTGTCCTGATTGCCAGGACAGGAACTGCTGGTGCTTAGGCAGTAAACTCTGTCAGTAAATTATTACAAAATAAAAATGTACACGTGGACATCGCAATAAAGCATATCCAGGAGTTATTAGGATTCTTCAAAGAATCCAGTTTTGAAAATTGCTGCGACACAGGAAAGCAAACAGACACAGCCTTAGAAATAGAAATCGAATATAAAAGCTGTCACATTCAACAGAAAAGAAGCTTTGAAGCTTAAATGAACCAATTTTAAGAAGAAGAACAGTATTTAAGTTAATTTGTCCTTGTATGAAGGAAGACAACAGACTACATGAACAAGCATTTTCAATTATACACAAATTTGATTAAATCATTTTCAGTTGCTCACAGAATCTCTACAAGTTATAGGAAATACCAGAGACGACATTAAAATGCCATTGTGAAATTTTACATTTAAAATGAAATGCAAACACACCAAACTAATTTGTATGAAGAGTTAAATCTTTTTAGAAAGCCCATTAGACAAGAGTCATCTGCTCTAGATATACTGGTCTATATTTCAAAATAACTTTTTAGAAGTTTATCCTAATACCATTTTTCCAATAAGATATTCTTAATACTCAGTTGGATCAGCAGAAAGATCCTTCTCGAAATTTAAAATTATCAAAAATTATTTGTGATCTTGTACTTGCAAAGAGCAATTCACACTGCTTTCAATTATATCAACTGAAAACAAAATTGCTGAAAGTATAAATTTTCATAAATCTGATAAATAGATTTCCAGAAATGAGAACCAGAAAATCTTATGGTCAATCAAGATAGTACATTGATAAAGTATTATTATTTTTTTATCATAGTATATAAAATTATAACAACAAACTTATTTTTTTACTATTTATAAGTGTTGTTACTCATATATTACAATTGCACCATTATCTTTTAAAAGGAAAAGTTTTCTATTTTAATACCTTTAACTGTACTTTTTTTTTGTAACAGAGGCTCCACATTTTCATTTTGCATTTGGCCAGTTCAATGATGCCACCACCCTGATCAGAGGGGAACTATTTGAGGCTTTGCTGGAAACTTCAGGATGGGCCTGAGATCCTCATCCTGCCAAAGGTTTTTAGCAATTCCACCAAGTACAAGAGAGTACAGTGTACCCTGGAACCCAGAAACCAGGAACTTTATAGCAGCTACATTCTCAATGTCCACATTCTTAGGCATTCTAGGCTATCCTTGACTTTGGGTTTCTCCTTTTGTACCAAAGGCCCTCGTCTTCTGAAACAGAAGGAACTGTATTTCAAGCTTTCACCCAATGATTCATGAACTCAGCATCTTTAAACAAAAGCAGGGCAGGGAGGAGGGAAAGCATCAGTCTTCTTTGAATTTGGGCCAGTGTTATCAAATGCAAAATACTCCACAGCCAACCAATTTCCCCTGGCTTTGTAAATAAACAACAAGATGACCTTTTATGTCAGAAAGGAACAGTGAAATTTCTATTTCCATGGAGAATGTTGGGTTTGAAACCAAATTTCTCTGGATATCTTCTCAAGATAAAAACCCTCAAAGTTCCCCAATAAATGCAAATTATGGGATTCCTGCAGCCAATCCAGATGTTCAGACAAATGGTCTTGCCTCTTTCCTGAACAAAATATTACAATCACATCCTTAAGAACGTTTCCCTGCAGGATGGAAATCCCCCCTTTCCCTGCAGTGTTGCCTCCCGGGGCTCCTGAGAAGTGATGCTCCGGCCAGTGGCTGGGAAATTGAAGGCAGGGCAAGCCCCTGCTCTCCTTCCAGCCATGTCAGAAGGAACTGAGGCCATGTCCCTGAATCCCTTCTGGGAAGAGGGGAGCAGGGAATTCATTTTTCCCAGCGGAGAAAAAGGGAGCCATTGTCCAGTCTTTGCAGAACTTTTAATCCATCTTCTCTTCTTTTCTTATTCCCTAAGTTCTATAAGAGTAAAATCCTGATTTTCAGGCCACTTCAATCTGGGGATAAACCAAGATGGCTGTAAGAGTCATGTTCCCACCCTCCTTAAAAAAAAAAAATCCCTGCTGCCCCCGCCAACCTTAACATTCAGGGGGTTCTGGTTATTCTTTTTACAGGATTTCTTTAAATAACAACTCTTCGGGGGTAAACTTAAAATAGAACTTGAGTTACAAAATTTTGGCTTAACATGCAATCTTCCAAGACTAGGTCAAGTACATGTGATAAGGTCCGCACATGATTATTTTGCTTTTAATCTCTTGCAAAAGTTTTCGTTCTGCAATAAAAATGCTGAGAAAAAGAGCTACTTTTAAAAAACTTTGTTGGATTCTGTTTAATTTGCTTTTAAAATAGCCGTGTTATAAACGCTCTTTGTCAGAGTTCAAAACGCAGAGGGAGCTTTCTGCCAAACTATCCAGTAGGGGAAAGAGAGAGACCTTGACCTTGGGGATATGAGAAGGAATGGAAAAAAGTGGACTAAGTGACAGTGTGTCTGTCTCTGATCCTTGACATCCATCCCATCTCTACCTGCATTATCAATACCAGCATCAGAGCAAGTCCACTGAAGCAACAAGCTTCTACGTTCTCACCAGCACTAGCAGTTTAGCAGTGAATCGGGCACTGTTGGAGGTACAATGCCCACCCGTAAATTTGCCAGACGGAAGTGGATTCTAGACTGATAACAAGCACTGCCGTGACCATGTGAACCCACACAGCCAGACACAGGAACCGTGCTTGGCCCAGAGCAGCCATGGAGTATCTATTTATTGAGTGAGTCAATAAGTGGCCTTTACCAACTAGTCAAAGATATCAGAAACATGGACAAATTCCACCAAAATTTGGATTGGAAGATCAACACATGAGTGGGCCAGACAAGAGCTATGTCAATGCAAAGGAAAGAGAGAGTGAGCTCAGGAGGTGCTTTAGAAGGAGGACAAAGCTAAGAACTTCACCCAAAGGCAATTCCAGACAGACTTTCATCTGCTCTCTTGTCACGCTGAGAGTGGGGATGACGATGCTACCACTGGGACTGTGATGAGGACGACTTCATGGGTGATCCTACTTTATAGATAAGAAACAAATGGCTCTGGTTGGTGGGGGGGTCCCCTCAGCATTAGAATTCCCCGTTCACTCTCGGTGCCTAAGTGTGGCACAGCCTCATCCTCCCGAGGCTTAGAAGCCACAACAAAATCATGATGAAACTGCTTCCTTTGTAAAGAGCTGGGAAACGTACATGGCATAAGAAACTGTCTTCAGAGCTACCACTCCTACAGACTCACAGGTGGTAAAAAAGAGGAAGATGAAGGAAAAGAGCTTTCCCTCCCATCCACAGTTGAGCAAAGGAGGCTGCCAATGAAGTCCAAGCAGCACCAAGGGTGGCCCAGGGAGTGATGCTCTGGCCAGTGGCTGGGGAATGTGAAAGCAGGACAGTGGCTGGAGGATGAACCTTCTGAACCGGCTTTCCTGAGGATGGCTCCTTGACCAAGACAGAAAATCACTGTTCATGAATCATATGTAATTGTTCTCTGCTTTTATTTATACCCCCATCTTTTTTTTCCCACTTGAGTAGTTAATAAACCATTTTAAATGAGTAATTTTAAAAGTATATGAGGCTGTCATGTCACATACTAGCTGGGTACCCAAGCAAGCAATCCATTCACCAAAAATATCTCCAGTAGGAGCTGTATCACCCAGCGTCATCCCTGCACTCTTAAACGTACTCACCATGCCAAAGCCAGACCTTCACATAGAGGCCGTAAAACATGCACACATCAACCCCCTTCTCCACGCACACATGCACGCGCGCACACACACACACACGGCATGAATTATTTTATGCCTCATTTAAGCTGTTCATTTGTTTACAATAACCAAGATGACACAGGGAAACTGGAAGAAAATTGGGAACTGGACCATCCTTCCATACTCCTCTCACAGTACAGCCCACATGAACTGAAATTCCAAAGGCAAAGCAGTTACTTCCCTTAAGAGAGGAAATGGTGGCTTGCTCTTTTAAGTAGAGAAACAGCTGCTTTATAGTCTTTTTCCTAGTCATCTGACTTCTAATCTCTATTTTCTTTATGCCAAAAGTTGTCATCTTTGCATAACAGGGGAAGTAAGGTAGAGGGTTGATAAGCCTTATATTTCAGGAAAAGAAATTCAGTCTCTTCCAATGAAATTTTGCCTGCCTAACTGCCGGCTGCCACTTATGTGTACTTAGTGCTGTGTTATCTCCACCTTCATGAAAAGATATGAAAGTTCAGTTTACGTAGAGACATAAAACCCTAGGATTTTAAAATAAGAAGAACCTAAGGGGTCCTCTAAGGCTGATTATTCATCCTATTAAAATTATTAGCCCTGGGTTCCTTAAAACGACAAGCTCCTTGTGTGTCTTTAAGGTGGAATTTAATTACAAAAATTGAATCCACATAGGGTGCTCACTTTTCCAGGAATATGCCTACTATACATAATTAAGTGGACCTATAACATTATTTGCTTTATCTTGTGAGAGCTATAACGCAAAAGGATAAAATACAAGATGAAAGTTGCATGGTCATATTACCATGAAGAAAAGTATGGTGGTTCCTGCTATCAAGCCTGCTCCCTCCCTGGGGCCTCTCACTGCTCCTCCTTCTCCCCAGGACACTTTCTTCCCCAGAATATGAATATGTGACTCTTCACTTCGTCCAGGTCTCTGTTCATATGTTCTCAGAGAAATTTCCCCGGTCGTTCCAGCTAATAAAGTTGTCCCCACATCCCTCCTCTCCCCAGGACTGCCTTATTTCTCGTCACCAGCCTTATCAACCGCCGGACTTATCAGAGCTCTTCATTCATCACTCCTGACTAAAGCGTAAGCTCCATGGAGACAGGGCTGTTTCTCCATTCTGTTCTCTAGTGATATTTCCTGCATCTAGAACCATGCCTGACACACATATACGTTTAAGAGCATTGAGTGAGTGAGTGAAGGAACAAGCTAGCAGAGGAGTACTTGGACATGCCTGCAGCAGACGCTGGAGGACCTTCAGAATCTTCTCACGCTGCCGCACATCTGTGATGGTCTCAAATGTGACATTCCTGCAATGTGAAGGGACTCTCCCCCTTGACAACTCTCTCCTGGATGGTGGTGGGTACAGAACAGGCTGTGTGATCCTTCTGCCCTCTATTATTTCACTTATCGGGTTAAATGGTTAACCAACTTCCCTCCCTGTCTCCTTGGCTATTCAAAAAACACACTTGCTATGTGCCAGACAATGTGTATAACAAACAGGGAATGACTAAGTAGTAAAGTAAGAGCCAGGATGAGAGCGAGTGTCAGGGAAGAAAATGTGAGCCAAGTAGGGACCATGTTCTGAAGGATGAATCAGGTTCACCAGCCAAGGATGGAGAAACGGGCATTCCAGGAGGAGGAAACAAAAGAGTTATTACAATAGCAGAAATGATGAAAGGAAAGAAACTAGCTAAGAGATAAGACAAAGAAGGGGAAGAACTATAAATGAAATTTCAGTTCCTTGTGCTGGGTGAACAGAAAGTCTTTTGTAAGGGTCTAGCCCCTAATTCCCTTAACCCAAACACAGACTGGTCTGCAATGATCCCTATTGGTCTCATATGCATAGCAGCCTGTCTAAGCCGTAACTGCTGGAAGCCCTCACGAAAGGCTGGACAGTTGATGTCCCAGGCCGTGGAAGGGACAGAAACTGCTGTCTGAGCAGCCAGTCCTGAAAACTGTTTGATAAAGATAAGCCTCACCTGGCAGACTCCCTAGACTTTCAAAACCATGAATTTGATGATAACCTTGGTAGAGATCATCTGCCTGGTTTCATTTACTGGTCTGCGAACAAAGAGGCAAGAAATGATACAGAGAGTCATTTGGGCACTCAGGTCCCCTGCAGCTCAACTCAGAACTGAACACACCCAGCCCATAGTTTTACGCGTGCCTTTATAAAGAGACCCTATAGGCAACTAGAGAAACCTATCCTGTATCAGACATGCTACCCAGTGCTCTTGAGGACAGCGTCTCAATTAGACCTGATGGTAGCTGGAGTGAGGTTGGTAACGCATCCCTACCTTACAGGTAAGCAAGCAGAGGCTCTGAAGAGGTACCATGACCCTCCCAAGAGCACATAACTGCTGAGTAAAGAAGCTGAGAGCCTCAATATGCCTGACACCCAAAGAACCTGCTTTTCCCACTTGTATCTGGTCCCCTGGACAAGATATCTTTCTAAAGCCAGAGATATTCATTTGTCAAGATACAAAGTCAGGATATGATTTGAGAGAATGGACACAAGTGCAGTTGTCAGAGAGGACACCATGGTTGTCCTCACAGAGCCCCAGAGCCCCAGTGCCATATTTCCCACAGCTCAGTGGCCCCCAGTCCCCCCATCTGCCAATGCCTCCTCAGCACCTAGGCCAAGTCCTAGGGTCTGACTCCATCCCTGGCCTTGTTCTTCAGTCAAAATATACAGCATCCAAATAAAACATTGTTCCCAAGGAGTTTTTAATGATGAGGGAAATGGTTTTGAAACAAAGTGAGTGAAACAAAGCCAATACAAAATTGAGACATTTGTAAGCTTTTTTTTCTTTTTCTCTCTTTTTTAAAAAATATTCTCTGCCTCTTCCATCGCTCTGAAATTTGTAGGAATGAAGAAGTGTGCCTTGATAGAGTAACTGGGGGTGCACATGCCCTCTTACTATAAACAACTAGATAGTTGGAAAAAATACATACACAATGGTTTCCAAATATTGAACAACAGTCATTACAGGGCTATGATCTCTGAAAAAATGAAAAGTAGATAAACCCTGGGTTTGCTCTAGCTCTTGACCAGAGGAACTTCACAGACCATAGACGGGGAGGGAAACCCAAGCAGGCTGACAGTCTTGCTAGGCTGAGGAAACAGAGATCTGAATTTGAGTGGGCTGAGACAGCTGGACTCGGTGGAGGAAAAATTCCAGAGAAGAGAGCTATGCAGAGAAAGAGCTTCAGAAAGCTCATAAGAGTCCCCTTCCGTTTGCTGCCAAATACGAAGGTGTGCATTCACAGGGTAAAACTCCCCAAAGCCAGTAACATAATGGCCAGGGATCTGTAAACTAAACATTTTGACAACGGAAAGAAACTTAAGTTCTGGCCAGCCAGAGTAGTGATGCATCATTGGTCACCATTCAGTTAGAGAATCCAGAAGGACCATGCCCTAGCAGTGGGGCTAAACCAGATCTAGAGGAAGGGCTTCTATAGACTTGCCCTAACAAAACTGAAAACAAGCCTCAAAAGGACTGGGCTGTTCCCCAACAACAACACTCCCTGCCAGAACAAAGCCTCATTAAATTGTACTCATTAAGAGAAAATAAAACAAAACAACAAAAAATGTTATGGACTGATTTGTGTTCCCCCCAAATTCATATGTTGAAGCCCTACCCCCATTCAGTGTGGCTGCACTTGGAGATAGAGCCTTTTAAGAGATAATTAAACTTAAATGAGATCATAAGCCCTAATCTGATATGACTAGTGTCCTCATAAGAAAAGGAAGAGACATCAGGAAGCAAATATACAAAGGAAAGGCCATGTGACTCAACTGGAGAAAATCAATTGAATGAAACAGATCCAGAAATGATGGAAATGGTAGGTAAGATTTTTTTAAAAACGTCTATTATAAACACACTCAAGAATAAAGAATAACATGAATGCAATAAGTGCAGATATTCAAAACATGAAAAAAGGACCAAATGGAACTTATGGACATGAAAAATATATCAAAAATGAAAATTTTTATGAATGTAATTATATTAGTATTCTCCAGAGAAACAGAACCAATTGGAGATGATAGATAGGTAGGTAGGTAGGTAGGTAGATAGATATAGATAGATAGATAGATAGATAGATAGATAGATAGATAGATAGATAGACAGACAGATAGATAGATAGATAAATATTGATTTAAGGCATTGCCTTGCATAATTATGGAGACAGGCAAGTCTAATACCTGTAGGGTGGACCGGTAGCCTAGAGACCCAAGGAAAAGCCAATGTTCCAGTTCAGGTTTAAGGCTGCCTCCTGTCAGAATTCCTTCCTGCTCAGGGGAGGTTAGTCTTTTGTTCTATTAAGGCTTTCAGCTGATTGGATGAGGCCCACCTAAATTATGCAGTGCAATCTGCTTTCCTCAAAGTCAAGAATTATGTCTTTAATCAAGAAGACATAATCCTAAACCCATACATACACAGTAAGAAAGCTTCAAATTACACAAAGCTTCAAATAATGTAACAAACCAAAATGAAAAATAGACAAATATTGAATTATAGTTAGAGGTACTAGTAGTCTTTTTTCATTTATTAAAGTAGAAAAAAAAATCAGTAAAGATACAGAAGATATGAAAAACATTTTGAAACAACTTGACTTAATTGACATTTATAGACACTCCACCCATTAACAGTAAAATATACATTGTTCCCAAGTGCTCATGGAAATTTCACTGAGATAAGTAATCTTCTGGGCCATAAAAATGGATTTCAATAGATTTAAAAGGATTTAAACATTCAGAGTAGGTTCTCTGATCACACTGAAGTTATTAATAAATAAGAGAAAATATGGAAAGTCTTCAACTATTTAGAAATTAAGCAAATAGACTTGTGAATAACCCACGAGCCAAAGAAGAAATTACCAAGGAAACTAGAAAATATTTTGAACGGAATGAGAAGAAAAACCAATGCATTAAAATCTGTAGATATAGCAAAGCAGTGCTTAGAGGGAAATTTATCAGTGTAAGTATGCATACAAGAACAATCTAAAGTCAAAATCTAACCTTCCACATGAAAAGCCAGAAAAACAAGAGAAAAGTTAAGTCCAAGTAAGTAGAATAAATGAAATAAAGAACAAAAATTAATGAAATAGAAGCTGATGAAAATAGAGAAAATCAATGAAACTCAAAGCTGGTTCTTTGAAAAAATAAATACAAATGAGGGGAAGAAAAAAACAGAAAAGAATGCCCCAAAATATTAACATGCTTTTCCTTAGACATTTAGATTATAGTTGTTTAATTTTATCCTTTATATTTTATGTCTTCTAAATATTTTTAACAAGCACAAGATAGGGTCATAATCAGAAAATCAATCCTATTTTTAAAATTACCACTTCTGTGTTTATTTCAGAAGAGCTTCAGTGTCTTGCTCTCCAAGGCAAGACAGTTGACTTTCCCAAAGTCTGCCCAATTCCTCTTATACAAAGTATGTAAAACAGTCAAATTCATAAAATCAAAAAGTGGAATGGTAGCTGCCAGTGCTGGGGGAGGAGGAACCAGGGAGTTACTGATCGTTGGGCAAGAAGTTTCAGTCAAGCAAGATGAATTGGCTCTGGCGGTCCGCCGTGCCACATTGCACCATTGTATCTAGAGTCAACAATGATGTACTACACATTCCAAAGAAAATCGCTTAGAGAGTAGATCTCCTGTGATGTGTTCTTACTGCAATAAAAATGTTTTTACTTTTTAAATAAAGCATGTCAAAGGACACAGGGGCCTGAAAGAGCTCCCCAATGACCAATGCTCAACAAATTTGAGCAACAAAATAAATTAAAACAGTATGGAATTATAACACAGAGAATAAATATCCATGAGTCCATACTAATTCAAATAAATGAATGAACAGTACAAATCTTTGTATAGAAAAGTTCCAGTTGAAAAAAACATAAAGAATGAGAGACAAAACCTCTATCAGAACACTTCAGTAACAGTTGCTGCAGGCAATAGTCATTAGTGAATGCTAAAATTAACGGGTGAAGCTTAAAGGAGGAACCAGATGTTCGCATAGCCTCCAAGTATGTCTCCTAAAATATTGATTAATGACTGTGGAAGTTTTAATAGGTCCACAAATTCTTTGATACGCCTCCCTCCAGGAGGTGGAGCTTATTTTTCCTCACCTTGAGTGATGGCTAGACTTAGTGACTCCCTTCTAATGAATAGAAGATGGAAAAGGAAAAATAGCCATTGTACACAGTAGGAACCCCGGCATACACTGCCTTCACTACTGATCAAAGTTAATAACACCAGCATTTTGTCATATTGACATCATGTAACCCGTGATATGATGTAATGAGTTATCATCTCAGTGGTATTCTTCTCCAATATCCATAGCCTAAGTCTAATTATGAGAAAATAGCAGACAAAACCAGACTGGGAGGAACGCTCTACAAAATACCTGATCAGCACTCATCCAAAGTGTCAAGGTCACAAAAGACAAGAAGAACCAAAAAAATGGTCACAGGCTGGAGGAGACTAAAGAGACATGACAACTAAATGTAAGGTTGTATCTTGGACTGGATTCAAGAACAGGATAAAAACAAAGGATATTTGTGAAAAAACTTGGGGGATGTGAAAAAAGTCTACAGTATAGTTAACAGTATTGTACCAACATTAATTCGTTAGTTGTAAAAAATGTACCTTGGTTATGTAAGATGTTAACATTAGAGGAAGCTGAGAGAAAAATACATGGGATCTCTCTGTACTACCTTCAAAATTCTTCTTGTAAATCTAGAATTACTGCCAAAGTAAATATATATATATATCTTCAATCAGCAAAGCCAAAAGTTGGAATTTGAAAGATTAATAAAATTGAGGAACTCTTAGGACAGCTGACCAGTAAAAGAGAAAATGCAATGAATAACAAAACAAAACATTAAATAATGAAATAAATCAACAGGTCTTTACATTGGATACCACAACACATTATGAAATGGGTGAACAAAGACTGAAATAAATGGAGGGATATATCATGTTTGTGAATTGGAAGAGTCAATGTCGTAAAGATGTCAAATTCTAAATTAATCTACAAATTGTGTGTAATCCCACTCAAAATTCCAGCAGGTTTTTCCTTTGGAAATTGACAAGCGATCCTAAAATCTATATGGAAATGTGCAGAGAGAAAAAAAAGTCTTGAAGAATAACCACAAAGAACTTATATTACCTGAAATCAAAGCTTCGGTAATTAAGACAGTGTGTATTGGCACAGGGACAGACAAAGTGACCAATGACACAGATGACCTTCTAGGAACATAAACACAAAGATGCAGTCATCTGGTCTATAACAAAAGTGAATATGCAGTACAGTGGGAAAGGTCACTACTCTTCAATTGCTGATTCAGTTGGATATCTATATGGGGAAACAGATTAGACCCCTACCGTACACCACTCACAACTGTCGGTTTCAGAGAACTGTTGATCTGAATGAGACAGGTAAAACCATAAGATTTTTAGAAGGAAACAGAGAAAATATTTTTATTACATTAGGGTAGACCAAGATGTCTTAAACAGGTCACAAAAAGCACTAGCCAGAAAGGGAAAAAATGGATAAATGATGCTACATTAAAATGTAGAACTTCCGGTCATCAAAATATATCATTAAGAGAGTTTTTTGTCAAGTCACAGATATATGTATTTGCAATACATAGACCTAACAAAAGACTCCTCCAAAATATATAAAGAAATCCTATCATCGTTAAGTAAAAGACAGACATTCCAATAAAACAATAAGCCAAAGACTTGAACAGGTGCTTCACAAAAGAGAATATTCAGATTAGCTAAAGCAGAGGAAAAGATGATTGGCTGTGTTTAGTCATCAGTGGAAAGTAAAATTAAAAACCCACAGTCAGATGCCGCCACGCACCCCCCTCCACCCTGAATGGTTACAACGAAAAACGCAAACCAGGCCAAGTGTTGAAAATGATGTAAATCAACTGAGACTCTCATACACTGCTGGTGGTTGAGTGAAAATTAGTACAACTATGCTGAAAAACCATTTAGCGGTAGTTGCTAAAATTGAACATACCCATTCCTACAACCCAGCAATTTTACTACAAAGAACATGCCCGGCAGATATATGTACATATGTTCACCTAAACACTTGTACGGAAATGTTCACAGCAGCATTACTCATTATACCCCAAAATTCAAATAACTAGAATGTCCATCAATAATAAGATGGATATTCATAAAACACGGCATCATAAGAATGTTCAAACTACAAATAAATATGACACAGATGAATCTCATAAACATGATGTTGGATCGAATAAGTCAGAAACACACAAAAGTATAACTTGAAGTTCAAAAACACGTCAAACTGATATAAGGCATTATTAGGCAGGATGGTGGGTATTCTGTGTCAGGAGGGTGGGTGAAGGGAGACAGATATTGACTGGAGGAGAGCAGGAAGGTGGCTTCCAAGGTACTGATAATAGTCTGTGTTTTGATCTGGAGCTGATCCCACAGGTGTGTTCAGTTTGTGAATATTCATCAAGTTACCCATGAATGATCCGTGTAACTTTCTAAATGTATTATTGTACCCATTAATAAGTTTACTGAGGGACAAAAGGCTATATACATGCCCCCAAAAGGCATGCACACAGGTTAACTAGAGAGATATGAGCACCGTTCAGCACACACTTTACTGATCAAATGGCGTCCCAGAGGCTGTGTCCGGGCCAGCCAGTGGAAACAAACTAGAAGGAAATAAAGATCCCTGATGAGTGGGATGGAAATCTCCAGTGAGGTACAGCTCCTTTTTGGCAAGCAGTCCTTGCCTCAGTCATCCCATCTTTCCCATTTCTCTCTCTCCTTTTCCGTCTCTCGTTCTTTTTGCCAGAGAATAGAATTAGAGAGACAGATCACACTGGCTGCACTCCATCCTGAACTGCACTTCCTTTCTGGGGGAAATGCAGTGCCAGAAAAACCAACTCTAGAGACCAGAGAAAATGGAGGCAGGTCACCAATATGTCCACCAAAGCCTTGTGGGGAAATGAAATGTGAAGACACTGGGAAAGCATGTTCTTTTGTCAGCAATAAACTTGAGGCTCTGTCCTTCACCTTGCTATCAATCAAAGTATCTTGGTGACTTCATCTCGGAAAAAATACTCGCTCTGATGACACTTGTGCCTTGCCTGTGAACCAGAGTCAAGACTGAAGAACGATGTGTTGCAGGAAGCTCTAGGATCAATTAGGATTGTCTGAATTTGTCCTTAGATCACCAACTAAGTTCTGGTTTAATGCCAAGTTCTTTCAAACAGAGGAATGTGCAGGACCATGTGACTGGCCGGTAGAAAACTTGAGTTGACCCCTCTGTGACTCCCTTAGACCATCTGTCTTTAAAGTGTCCCCTCCACTGTCTGGCCTCCAGTGGCATTTCATGAGTCAGAAAGTCCCAGGAACTGAGCTACTTCTTGAGTTACCGATACGCTGGTGACCGTTTTGCATCCTCACCTGGTATTCGTTGACATAGCTTCCTGGTCATGGTCTCTCTGGGGATTTTTCCTACCACACTCAGGACCAACTTCCCTTCAGTGCCCTTCCAACCACCCCTTCCCCCACCCGGCCCCTCCCCACAGCACCTGTGCCACCTGGACACAGCTCTATCATTGCAGAGTCACATGATAGCATGAGTCCTTTAGTGGCTTTCTCCCCTACTAGACTTTGACCTCTACAGGGGTGGGGACAATAACTTACGTGTCCTGTTATCCACAGCTCCCTGCACAGCCCTCAGTATATTTATTGCTTTTTCTGATAACACATGTAATACAAGGCAATATAAAATTCACATCTTAGAGAAACACAAAGTGTAGGCAATGAAACTTCCCCCAGAACCTTCCTGTCACAAGATAACAACTGTCAGTTTGGTGTGTATCTTGTCAACAATTTGTGTATCAAAAAATATAAATTATTAATATTATACTTTTTCCTAAAGATGAAATCATTGCCTACATGCTGTTTTACAAACTGCTTTTACCGCTAAGCACCATAAGACATAAGACAAGGAGCACGCATCCTTGATGAAGCACATGGCTTTGCCTTATCCATTTTAATAGCTGCATAGTATTCCATTGTACGGAGGGCCTGTGGTTTACTTATGTACTCTTCTATGGAAGGACTTTTGCATAATATCCATTTCCCTGGCTATGCAAACAATACTACCATAAACTTTTTTGTTGTTGTTGCATATCTCTTTGTGCCCACGAAGGGGTATTTTTCTAGGATAAAGTCTAGAAGTTGGAATTCTGGGTCCTTAAAGCTTTCCTTTACCTCTGCAGAGAACTGGTACAGCTTCCGTAATCAACAGTGCCCCAGAGATGATCCCTGACTGATCATACAATGGGAGCCAATAAAACAAATCATCCTAAAAGCACGATTTCTGTTTCATTGTAGTGCAGCTTTTAGAAACAGGCTCCTTGTGAGGTACTTGGTCCCATAATAAAAGGATTCATGTGATAAACTCCTCCCCACTAAAGGCAAAGATCAGGTCTTATTTGAATTTGTTCAATTCACGAAATATTTTCTGAGCCTACCCTAAGCTAGAAGCAGGGGATGAAATTACCAGCAGTAATTTCTGATAAAAAGTTGATAGCCCCTGATGAAATCCTCAGCGTCCTTTATTAGCTAATTTCCCTTTATGCCGTGTCTGCTGGGAAGTTCAACACTCAGGGCTGATAAGAACTCTCTTTGGCCCCAGATTCCTGCTACGTGCAGTTTTCCTTCTTAGTTTTCCATCACATTTTTTGGTTACATTTTTTAAGACATATTTCTACACTTCTATGGTGTATGCAACTGAACTCAGGTTCATATGAAGGGTAATAACAATAACTAATTGATTTATAAAGATTTACATGTGTTATATCATGTAATCTCTCTTTTTTAAAAGTTGTTATGAAGGAAGGACAGGGTTTATCACTGTCATCTCAAATTTTCAGGAAACTGAGGATCAGGAAGATTAAGTGACTCCCTCAAGACAACATAACCAGGAAAACACAAATTGGAGAATCTAACTGGGGTCTTATGATTTGGTAACTGAAAAAAAAATTAAGAAAAACAAAATGAACATACACACAGAGGCATATGAACAACTGTATCCTCCCTTCCCCTTTACAGTTAAGCACAATCGCCGTCTGTCACCTGGGCACCCACATTCTCTGAACAAATAAGAAGTTCTTGGGGAGAAGCAGAAGTTGAACTTCGTATCAAGATTAACGCTGCCACCCCCACCACACATATCACTGTCTTCACCTGCGATCTCTCATGTTGCACCGTAACACAGCTATTTCTCTAACGTCTCTTCTGACTCCCACCTCATTATTCCAGAACCTTCCAGAAATGTTCAATCACATGACAGAAGGAGTGAAGAGGGAGGTTGGGAGAGCAAGGGACATATGGGAAAAAAGAGAAGGGGTGGAGTGGAGGGAAAGAGAGAGGGAGAGAGAGTAAAAGAAAATGTGACTGTGGGATAGATTCAGCCAGTGAAAGGTCCTTTGCAACATCAAACAAAACCCTCCCTTTTCTTCCTAGCTTCTCTCTGCTTTGCTTTGCTGTTTTGATGGGGTGGGAGGAGTGTGCTTTTTACACTGTAGCAAAACAAATAGAACTATGAGCTACATTTCACAATTTATGTAGCAATTTCATGTTATTCTGAAAATCTGTTAGAGTTCCAACAGTTAACTTTTTTCCCTCCCGGGAAAGTTTAGGAGGCATGGACCCCGCCATCCTCCCCAGCACCACATTTATGACCCTCATCCTGGGCCCTTCACAGGCTGCTTTCTATTGATTTTTCCCCACCAGCCTCTCTGAATACTTGACTCAGGGCTTTTCCCTGCTCATCCCTGGCATCTTTCATCTCTTTCCTCGGAGCTTGCTTACCTGACTCTCCGATGACTTTTGGAACCCACGGATTGTTCTCTAGACAAGACCTTCAGGTGTGTGGTCTTCATCTGCTTCCTAGCTGATGACCAGCCCTGGTACGTGATGCCTGGTGACCACTGCCTGCTGCCCCAGCTCTACAGATGCCAGTATCCAATGGTGATGGTTAATTTTACTTCAGCTTCTCCCTCCCTCCCTCCCTCCCTCCCTCCCTCTCTCTCTCTCTCTCTCTCTCACTCACTCAGTCTCCCTCCCCTCCGCTTCAAAGGGGTCTGAGACACCTGCTATTCAAAGTCCACATTGACAGAACCAGTGTTTGCCACTTTTGTGAATCCTGCCTGGCAGCTGAAGTGATAATGTTCTTTAAGCGAGGGAAGCCCAGAGTCAAGAAAAATCTGTGCTAGCAAATGGTGAGATTTCCAAAAAGTATCTCTCTGGGGCAGATCCGTGTTCTGAGTACCAGTCACACATATCACCTGCCTTCTTGACAGTTCCACTTGGATGACTCAAGGCAGCTTCAGATTCACAAGCGCAAAATGGAACCAGCCATTTTCTCCATCTCCACCGTCTCCAGGCTCCCCAGCCCAG
The DNA here is from genome assembly GCF_036321535.1 of Camelus dromedarius. Taxonomy (NCBI): domain Eukaryota; kingdom Metazoa; phylum Chordata; class Mammalia; order Artiodactyla; family Camelidae; genus Camelus; species Camelus dromedarius. The sequence goes on along the minus strand of NC_087443.1, from coordinate 66,379,181 downwards.
ACAATGGCATTTCAAAGAAGTGCCAGCATCATCCTGACACCTCCTTCTTCCTCAGTCATAAAGTTTACCTGCCGCATATTTCTCCAATACGTTTATGATCCTCCAACCTCACTACCATCACCCCTTTCAAACCACCAGGACCACATGCCTTGTTACTCCTGGCTGGTCTTCCTACTCCTCACTCTTGACTCTCTTCAATTAGCTTTGACATTAGAGTGAGCTTTTAAAAACACAAACCATTGCATAAACCCTCCAATGGCTTCCTTCTGCCTTCAGAATTAAGTACACAGACTTGGCTCTGGCTTACAGAGCCCTGCATCGTTCTGACCCCTGCAAACATCTCCAGTCTCAGCTCTCACCATCTGATACCATGTTGGCCCTCTCTTGTTTGCTCAGATGCGTTCTGTATTTCCTGCCCCCAGAGCCTTTGCACGTGCTGCTTGTCAATGTCCGCACGGAATGCTCGGGCCCTGTTCAAAGTGACTCGGCCAACGCCTCACCAACCCTCAGGTCTCAGCTTAAATGGCACCTCCTTGCGGAGGCCTTCCTGACCCTCTAGAATGAACTCTCACAGCATCTTGTACTTTTCAGCAGAATTGATGACAACGATCGTTAATTATTTTTGTAATTATTTATTAAATGCCTATCTCCCCCTCCCTCACCCCAATTCCCAAACCGTAAGCTCACTCAGTAAGAGACTGTACCAGGTGCTAGCCTACATTCTACATATGCAACCGTGAACAAGATAAACACAAAGAAAATGCTCAGTAAAGATTTTAGGGAGGACAGATGGGAAATGAAAGAGGGAGAATAGGAGAGAAGGACAGTGGTTTGCTCTTTTCTGAACTGATTTCTCCTTTATGTTTGGAATAGAGGAAACAATGGTTTCCTAAATGACTTAAAGAAAAATTATTTTTGAAGAAGTATGTGTGTGTATAAATAGACTTTCTCTCTTCCTCATTACTTTAATAAGGAACCCCCCTCCCCAAAATCCAAGCTTAGGCTTATACATAAAACTTGATAAACCACTTGAATAAAGGCATGAAACAAAAATAAAGACTGTGTACAGAAAACTCAATTCACTGTGGCAAAACCCCATTTTCCTGGATTCCAAATAACCGGGATAAGCAAAGAACTAAAGAAATCCCTAGTGTTTATTTCACTTTTTGTATGATAATCTCCTTTTAACAGTATTTTTTTCCTCTTTCCAAAATTTGCACAGGTCCTTTGGGGTTATTAAACATTTTCAAAATCTTTGGCAGAATCAGTGCAGTTCTAGAATTCATTGCTGTGGGACACCATCAAATCTGTCAAATGAAAATGAGGAATGTCCAAACCTAGCTGCCAGTTCAGAAAGTCTGTGCAGCGGGGTTCATGCCAGTCCAATGCTTCCTGGGCTCAGGGCTGCCGAAGGCAATGAGACCACAGGACAAACGTCCGAACACATCCATTCCACAACCAGCATCCCCGCCACAGCTGTTCCCGCTTCCTTCTAATACAAAGCTGCTACCCAGGCCAGTTTTGCATCTACCTTTACGCACTTACAGTGTGGCTAATTTTACCTGCTGAGGTTCAAAGAATGAGGGTTTGGGGAAGTGTCTGAAAGACATTTGGGGTCACGCCTGGTGCAGAACTGAAGACCAAGCTGAGTGACACCATGTTTTGCTTTTCTCAGCAGCCTCTGCATATTGTCAAGGACATAGAAAGTCTTGTATCTCATTTGGCTTTTCTACAGTCACCTCCCAAAGAGGACTCCTTTCCTGCAGGCATTTCTCAGAGAATTGTCTTGAGCTGTAGACACACGTAAGAAAACTGCTCTTAGGTTTTCCGTGAAAGTCTGGACCACATGCATTAGAATCACGGGGTCAAGGGAGCTGGTTAAAATGCAGATTTCGGAGCCCCATTCTGAACCTATAAGGAAATGAAACTGAATGCACTGGTGGAGAATAACAAAGGAGGCTGACAAGGATCCTGACAGGGCCTAAAGGACGAGAGGCGGTGCTGTGGGAGAAGCGGGAAGCAGCGTGGTCCGGGCAGGGGAAACGAGCCCAGGAAGACTAACATGGGGACGTGCTTCAGAGACGAGAAGGGGGCAATTAAGTGATTCCAAAACGTTCACTGGAGGAAACTGAGGAGTCCCTGGGGAGCAAGCAAAATATCACCTTGCGTAAACTGTTCCCCGGAATTGGGTGACAGCTCAGCCTCTGCGCCTTCCATGAGGTTTCAAGAAGGTAGGCTTGACATCAAAAGCCTTTGGCTTCCAGAAGCGGAGAGTGATGAGTGTGGCTGAAGGGACACATAAGGCCAGAAAAAGAAAACAGTCACCAACTCCAAAGCACCTAGGAAACGACGTGATTGGTGACAGAGACTGGGAGTTCATCACATAAGCCTCCGCAAGGAACAGTCAAGCCCATCTGTTCCAGGACCGCAAGCAATGCAGGGGTAAGGGGCAGAGGAAGAGCTTTTGGAACAGTCAGGAGCTGGAAAGCTCAACCTGAAAAAGGGAGCAGTCCTAACCAAGGGACCAAGCCATTACTACCCAGGAGCCATAACAACTGGGTGCAGGAGGAGAGGCGGCAAAGGGCAAGAGCAGGATGGCTGAGGTGGTGCTGAAGTGGCCGCCAGCCCCTCCCCATCCATCCTGATGGAGTGGACTTCCCAGCTCTCCAGGTAGATTGCCTGCATCCTCTCCAATCAGGAAGAAGGCGACCATCAGGCTTGAAAACGTTCAGCAACGCTGGGACTGGTACAAATGTCATTCTACAGCTGTAATCACTGGCCAGAGGGATGTGAGACAACCCCATTATCCTCTCCCCAAAACTTCCACCATGCAGCGTTTAACCCAGGCCCTGGCCACAGCGCTGCATCGCCGGTACTACACTAAACAGGAAGGTGTCAGTCCCATTTCTAAATTATCTTCCAGCCCTAAGCCGTTCAAACATGCAATAACCTTGATTATCCCCAGTCAGGACTGCAACTGAGGAATGAAATCAGTACCCAGCTGAGGAACAGCAGAAACAAGCCTTTCCCTCACACGGCGATTACCAAAGGAGCGTGACTCCTGTCTTGTAAAATGAAGTTTAAAGAGGCAGGGGTTGAGGAGTTTTTAATTTATTTTTCATTTTAATTTTTGAGACACAGCAGGATGTAATCAGCTTAGGAGTTAAATAGCAACACCTGTCTGGTTCTACCTGCACCCGCCCAGCTTGCTGTGCTTAGCCCAGAGTGCTTTTCAATAATGCAATAGGATGAAGATACAGAAATATGCATAAACACCAGAAGATGGAGAGTGGCACCCCCTCCTTTCCCTTGCCCTCCCTCGCCTCCCCTCAATCATTGATTCCCTGCTACCCAGGAGTAGAGGCCCCGCTCTCTCCAACAGGTGAGAACCCATGGCCTGCCGACAGCCAAACTTCATCTAAATATCATGGCACCTGGAGGGGCAAAAAAAGGCAGCCTCTAGGAAAAAAAAAGTCCTTCAGGATGAGGTCTTCCCTGTACTGCTCTGGTTATGGATTCCCGATACTGCTGCCAGTATTGGACACCAAGGGCCAGGAAAAAGCACTCAGTCGGTCATTCAGTGGGTATTTACTGAGCACCTACCTTGTGCCAGGCCCTTTGCTAGATGCTAAGGAGACAAAACGTGATAGACACAGAAGTGATATACAAGTGGGAGCAGAAAACACAAACAAACCGGCAGAAAGATGAGCAAGGTTAAGTGGAGAAAAGGTGAAGGATGATGGGGAAGGCAGAGCAATGGGAGAGAGGGTTACTTGGGGACAGGTGCTTGCTACAATAGTCAGGGAGGATCGCTCTGAGGACCTGATACTTGGGTCAAAACCTGGAGGCTACAAAGAAGGCAGCTTTCAGCAAAGGGAGCAGAAAATGTACCATGGGCACCAGCATGCTCTGCAGAGGAGCCATTCCCAGCCCTGCAAAGTGAAAAGGGAGAACAGACAGAATTATGCACAAGGCAGTTCTGCCCCATCCACACGCCTGGCAGCATGCATACATGTACATGCATATTTGCATATAAGATGTCCCACATTCCTTCCACGGCGGGAGAGCCCATCTGGCTTTGTTTAGCAAGCCCAAGGTGGCTCCAGAGCATGGAAATAAATGGTTAGAGGGACATACCAGTTCCCAGGCCGTGGAAAACCATTCTGCACTGACATCGGGGCTGCCAGCTCGTCTTCACTCTGAGTGTAGCATCGCCTGTCCGCCTCTGTTTTATTAGGGAAACCTATTGGTCACCCATGGGGAACAAGGCACCTTTCCGTCCAAATGGTCTGGAGTGGAGACAGAGCTCCCTCACATTTTACAGTGCAGCTTGGGGCTGGATTTATGCTGGGTCATTGTGCCCCATTAAGGTTGCCATGGTTACGCCAGACCCGTGTTACCTGGGCTTTTGATGTGCTGGGTGCAGGGGCAACACTACTTTGCTTCTTTTCTAATTTGCCAGGAAGGGGGCAGAAAGGCTCAAAAGGTAGAAATGCTGGAGGGGCCCCAGAGTTTAGAGAGCCTGCAGGTGGGAAGGACACACTCCCTACCACTGAAAAATTAAGGCTCTTGCCTAAATCCTCTAGCGCCAGGAGGGCAGGGACCCAGACTGATAAATCTTGGTCTCCCCCAGCACCTAGGAGGAGGCCTGGCACATAGCAAACTCAATAAATGTGATTGATTCACTTTGGGACAAGGGGAAATACTTGCAAAAGAATGCAAAGGAAGACTCCACCTTGGGCTCCACCCTCTTAGGGGTAAGGAGGAGGTTACAAGGAAAACTATCTGCTTCTCACAGCAAGCAGGAGATCACAGAGTGAAACTTCTCCAGATAAGGGAAAGGCTCTGAACCTGTGGGAAGGGAGACAAGTCAGTGTCAGTCCTGCACAGAGCAGATGCCAAGACAGCATTAGATGTGCGAGAGATTTATTTTGGGGAAATGCCTGTAAAGGATAAAAGGGGAGGAAGCAGGAGGTGGAGAGGAGAGACTTCAGACCCCATCAGGTCTAACACCCAGGAGAGGAGGGGTGGGGGAAGGAAATTTTGATAGGAAGAGCCTCAGACTACCTGGCAGCTCTGGAAAAGCCTTGACCAGGCTGACGGAGAGGCTCTGAGAAAAGGTGGTCTGTTAGAGGAGCCCCTCGCTGAGCAGAAATGGCCAACACTCTGGACCCCGCTGCACTCAGTCACGAGCTAGGCGGGCCCAGGGGTCGTGTGGTCTCATCGTGAACATCACGGGGAATCCAAAGGTGGGCAGCTGAGGCTGTCCGGCAGCTGTGCTCCCTCTGGCATGGAGATCTGAGCAGGGCACCTCCGTGACCACCCCGGGGTGGGGGATATTTGGGGTGGGTGTGGGAGTCTGGAATCAACGTGGCTGGAGGTGTGGAGAGTGTCTTCAGGCCACAGAGGCAGGGCGAGGAGGTGGTTGTGCCCCCCCAGTGTCTGCTCTGCCCTTCCTGCCCAGAAACATCCTGGACGCCCTTGCAGCTAGAAGTGGCCATGTGACCCAATTCTGGCTGCTGAGATGGAAGCATGGAAGCAGAAATCTTCCGGATGTTGATTAAAAGGGACCAGCTCTGCTGGCATGTGCTCAGTTCTCTCCCCTCTTCTCCCTCTCCCTCCCTGGAACCTGGGCCTGAGGCCGGCAGGGGCAGCAGTCCTCTTGCGCCCATGAGATTATAAGCCCGAGGATGAAAACCACATGCTAGAGATGGTGGGGTATAAAGCCTGGGAAACTGACAACATAGCAGAGCTGCTGCACGTGGGAAGCCCACCTCCAGAATTCTGGTTACAAAAGAAAAATAAACCCCCATGGGGTTAAACCATGAAAGTCAAGCTAGCACCTCACACAGCCAAGCCCCAATCCTAAACAATCCAGAGGAGAGTCGGACAGAGGGCCACTCTGAGATGAGCCATGGAACCCCTTCCCCTATATTTGGACAAGACATTCAATAGAATCCACTCCCCAGTGCTATCGGTGGCCTTGGTAGGGTCAGGGAGGGGCTGCTAGAGGGAAGTGGGCATGACAAAGTGTGTTTAAAGCATGTGTAGGACAGGAGGAGAGGCTGTCCCAAACAGTCGGTCATCTGTACTACAAACGAACACGTCCCTCACCCGGCCCTCAAGTTGTTTGCAATCTAACTGAGGAAACAAAGCAGAGAAATTCTACCTTATTCTAAATATTAACCCTTATGTTGTATTGGTTTTATCCCCAATCCCCTATTTAGTCCCATGCCCACCACCCATGACAGACATCAGTAACAATCTCATCACTCTTTCCCCTTCTGGCCCAGGGAAGGCATCCTCTCTGCCCTCAGGCAACCCCAGCCACTCAGTTGATGTTGGCCCTGGAAATGAGACCTATTTACCTGGCTTGATGTCACCTGAAAACTTGAAGATTTTAGGCCAAAAAAGAGAGCTGATACATATAAAATAGATGAACAACAATGACCTATTGTATACCACAGGGAACCATATTCAGTATCTTGTAATAACGTATAATGGAAAAGAATCTGAAAAGGAATACATGTATGTATATATGTTTCTGAATCACTTTGCTGTACACCTGAAACTAACACAACATTTTAAATTAACCATATTTCAAGACAAAAAAAAATGGTTTAAAAAATTGCATGTAGCACCTAGCAGGTGCTCAATAAATTTATTACACTAAAGGGGGGGAAAAAAGGAGAGTTGAAGTATACTTTTTTTCTCATCTTAACAGACTTAAGTAGGACAACTTCCCCCAAGGGATCCCCCACACATGATTTCCCTTTCAGATACCAGTGAACATGAAACAGGCACCCAAACCTGCCCATCTCACTCTGGCCAACATTAGAAAGTGATCCAGCCCTTCAACTGGTCTACCAGCAGGAACTCCTGCTTCTGCAGCTCTGGGAGGAGGACTAGCCCAGAGCAATTACCCTGACAAACACAGTACATCTGCAGTGATGAAGAAGAGATTTGCAGGCCACACTTCACTTGTCAACATGTCCATCTCAGAATGTCAGCCGAGACGCTCACTTACCACCATGGCTCCATGGGTCAGACACTGGAAATCGGATCAGGTCTCTGTGTTCTATGAAGGCACGGCTCATGGTCCAGAAAATTAATTAAGGCCTCCAAAGGAAACAGAAAACTCTGGTCTTTAAAAAAGTGAAATCAACTGCCCTCGCCTCCCCTCACATCCCCAGGAGACTCACATGAAGTCAGTCTTCTCATCTAAGCACAAGATCCATGTTCTTCTCCAACTGCTGTAACAGGGAAAATTTCCCCGTGGATCTTTTCTGTTGTTTCTTCAATCTGGAGAAAATACATTTGATTAATAGCCATGTAATTACATTTCCAATTCAATGACCATTAGCATTGGATGGGGCGACCTGGGAGCTTCAGAGATGAAGTCCGTCTGACAGGGAAGAGTCCACTAGAAGGGGTGTCATTGGTGATGGGGGAGGCTTTATAAGCATCATAGTCACCACGTGGTTATAGGATTAGAGTCCTACCCTTTTGCAAACTTCTTCTAAGAACCAATTTACCTCTGTTAAGTCAAACAGGTGAAACTAGGAAGAGAGGCAAGCAGATGCTGTTCCCTTAGAAAAGACGCCCAAGAGAAGGCAGCACAGAAGGCAGCTGCTGTGTTCTGCTCTCCCCAAGACACCTCCCACCCCTGCTGCCAATGCCCAGGTCGCTAAAATGCCCATCACCAAGCACAGCAAGTCTCACTTCCGGACGTTGAACTCCCCACGCCCTCATCAGGACCTAATATCCCAGCCATTTGCCCTCCCTGCCTGCTTGGCTCAGTTTGCCAACTGCCCATCATTTATTCCTTCACAACCTCCACCAGGCTGTGTCACCTGTGCTATTATATAGTGGGCTGTCCTGTGTGTCACCTGGCTAAACAGTCCCCAGTTATTCAATGAACCACTCTCTGGGTGTTGCTATGAGGGCATCTGTAGATGTGCTGAAAGGCCATCATCTGCTGACTCTAAGTGAGGGAGATTATCCTAGATGATCCGGGTGGGCCTGATTCAATCAGTTGAAAGACCTTAAGAACAGAGCTGAGGTATCCCAGAAGCAGAAGGAATTCTACCTGTGGAAAGTAGGATCCGCCCAGCCTGCCCTCCCTGACCACTTGCCCTATGGATTTCAAACTCACTCAGCCAGACTCCACAACCATGTGAGCCCCTTGCAATATAATCTCTTAATCCATACATCCTACTGCCTCTGTTTATTTGGCTATACCCTGGCTGATATGTACACGATACATGTAATTAAGAATGTTTTCTTTCAATCCACTCACCTTCTTTTACTAGAGGAAATTTATTCTGTAGATGTTTGTATGCCTACCATACGTGGAAAACCTGTACCACCTGCCATAATAACCATAAAGACAAATACAATCAAAACAAAAGCAATGCATGGAATTCCAGCTGGATGCTATAGCCTGCCAAAGGCTCTGAGCATGAGGCCCGTCCTGCTAGTGTTAGAAGGAAAATGAGAGAGTGGTGATTTGGTGCTGGGATGTGTCTACATCAAGGACAAAGTCTCAGGGAGATGCTGATCAGAAGGACTGATGGAGAACTGAGAAGGGAATATGTTTCTCACCACATGCTCCCTGTACATCTGAGCACTTCCCGTCTGAAATCCTCTATTGTGTAACCAAGAGTTTCCATCCAGCAGTTGCAGATACAACACTGTTGGTTGTGGAAGGGCAGCCTGGGAGCACACAGATCTCTTTCCTGGTGATCAATCAGTGTCCAGAACGACCGGTCTTGGTTCAACTGTAGGGAGTTGTCAACTCCAATCATGGGGACAGTAGATCAACCCTCCTGCCTCATTTTTCTTATGCACCCCTAGAACAGAGCCTGGCAGAAGGCTCCCTAATGACAAGTGGCAAGTTTATGCATCTTCCATGCTTCCTAAGGAATTCACTCTGCACCTATCAGCCATGCCACAGTTCCTTGGGGCTGACTCCCCATGGACAGTAATCAGATTTGCAGCACACAGCAGAACTCTTTTTCTAGTCCTGCCTGTGTCATTGGATTACTTCTTGCTCGACAGCTGGCTCCAGTTGTTCACCAGTAACCTGTAGGAATCCAAGCCCACAGAAAAGACACAATAGGTGCTCTTGAGAGAAGGACAAGGTCAGGCCCAAAATAGGCCAATTAATAGGAAGATGGGGTGAGGGTTCAAATCCCAGTTCTGGCACCTCCCCGGGTAGGGGAAATCTTCAAACAAATTACACAAATTCTCTGACCCTCAGTCTCTTCATCTATGAAATGTACCAATAATAGAACTGTGGTAGATGCCTGATGTTTAGTCTCCTTTGGATTAAAGGGGCCTGATCTTTGGGAACACCATCCCTTCCCACTCTCTGTCCATGTGCTATGGATGGGGTCTACTTTACTCCTTCCCCCAAAGTACCTGGGATACACACATGACCCAGCTCTGGCTGCTCAATCTACTCTAGCTCCCTGGCTTAAGTTTGTGAACTATCCTTAGAGTAGTCCACTCAGAATGAATGCTGGAACCACTGAGCAGAAGCACTTTCTTTCTACTTGGGTCTCTGTGCTGGGAGGATATAAGCCAGAGGCATTGGTGGCCATGTGCCTCACAGAGAGTTTCTGCTGAGAACAAAGACAAGATAAAGGAAGGCAAAGCAGTATGAGGAGAGAGAGAGTCCAATCATATCATTTGAGCACCTGGATCTAGCCAGACCTGAAGCTATCCAGATTTAGCCCAAAGAGTTTTTTTCAGTTTCACCATCCAATAAAACTAGCTTGGACATTGAAGAGAGCTGAGCCGAGTTACTAGCACTTGCATCCTCACTAGGTAACTATACCTCCTAAGAGGATATGAAGATCAAATGAGAATGCTGTAAAATCACTGAGCACAACTTGATGCACAGTAAGCGTTTGAGAAATACTAGCTATGGTTTTAGGAGGCCTCAGCTGAAATAAGGCACCTAACGTACTTCTCCACTTGCTCACACAGGGTGAGCACATAATAATGACGGTTGTTGCTTCTCCATAGAAGCCCCCTGAAGCACCAGATCATTCATCCAGCAGCCCGACCAGCCCACAGGCTCACATGGGTGTATTGCTGAAGCTCCACATTTTAGGCTCCAGAGGTAAAAAACTTAATAAACTGAAAAACTATTTTTTTGTAAGTGGAAAATCTCATCGTAGTCACCACTCAGCTCTATGTGGCTTGGTGACCCTCGGCAGAGCCGTTCAAACAGGAAAGTCATTTTGCTACTGATTAAGTCAAGACAAGCTCTGAAGAGTCACCATTAGGCTCCTGCAGAAGCTGAACTTTCCCAAAAGGGAAAAAAGGGGGCCAAGGAAAAAATTCATCTTGTCTCTAAAATCCAGATTTAGACGCTGCCAAGAATTATGCATGACACACAACCCTACTACATCTTGATGACAAGAAAGGTTTAATAATTACTTTTTTTTTCTGAAGGTTGATGTACTTAACCATTCTCCCAAAAATACCAAGGAAGGGAGGGAGAGGGGGGAAACAGATGGAAAGTGACAAAACGCGTCAATTATCCACATCATTTCACAACACCAGCAGTTGGAAGAAGTCAGTCTGCAAGAGATGGGACTGGCTTCTTTAGATCCAGCTACCACTGGCAGATTTCACTTGTACCTGCTGCAGACAAGCCCCATACTCTAAAAGAAAAAAACAAATCTGACAGAGAAAACATTGTGGAATGAATGTTGCTGGATAAACTCTTTTAAAATGATCTTTGGTGACTTTTGAATTCTTTCAAGGTCTATGTCACGGTCAGGCAACTTATGACATTGGTTACATCTTGTCGGGGTGAGGGCAGGAGAAAGGTTAGACATTAACACTTACTGAGCAGCTACCATCTAAGTTCTCTCCTTTAATCCTCACCCCCACCCCATAAGACAGGTAGACTGTAACCCCACTGTAAAGATCTTGAGTTCAAAATGGTTAAGCAATTTAGGTCACACTGGAAATGACAAGGACAGGTCTGTCAGACTCAGGAGAATCAGCCTGAAGTTGCAGTAATAACTGCTAACGTTTTTTGACCCAGGTACTTACTATCTGCCTAGCACTCTTTTAACCATTTCATTTATATTAACTCAGAGGACCTCCGTAGCAATGCTATGATTGGACATTATCATCATCTCCACTTTACAGGTGAGTTCTAAGGCCCAAGGAGGTAAAGCCACGTGGCCGGGATCACCCAGCTGACAAATGGTACAAACCAAAGCAGCTGGCCCCAGAGCCCACGCGAAATCTAAATCTGCCACAGGAGTCCTCAGTGCTAACCAGCGCTATTCGAAAAGCGTCCCCTAAACTGTGATCGTCCAAGACTCTGGGCACATCTGGACAAGAGGGCTTTGCCTGAAGAAGCAAGGAGTCCAGGAAAGAAGAAGAGATGTGGAGTTGCTCATGTCCTCTCTAAACAGAATAAGCCTGTGACAGGATGGGGAAGGGGCTTCACGTGCAGCCGCCCATCAAGCCATCCCCCTGTCCAGTCCCCAAAGATTCATGAATCTCAGCAATGGAAGGTAATATTACAGAGCTGTTAAAATTGCTAGAACCCTGGGTAGACTCAGTTGCTACCGAGGGCAGCACCAGATGCAGATATTGTCCTCAGTCTCCAGAGTGTTGGTCAGGAGGGCACAGACAGCAGACAGCAGGGGCAGCCAGGAGATGAGAGGCAGAGCCACCGCTGCTGGCATCCCCAGGATGTGAAAACCAGAGTGACAGAGATGGAAGAATCCTCGGGTACCAAGAGGAGAGTGGGTATGTTTATGAGTCCTTGGAGGTGGGCTGGCATTTCCACAGGACACATGAGGTAGAGACAGAGAAACTCTTGTCACCATCATCAAGACCTGACTTTTATCCTGGGATGGTATAATCTGGAAAGTACAGTGATGTTTACCCAGGAAAAAAAAAAACAATAAAACACACATTGCACAGGTATACATGTGTGTGCGCAGACCTACGTGGGTTTTGTATGTGGGTATGTGTATAGACGTGTGTACTCCTGTTTCCTTCATTTATAATTTTAACAAGTGGGTACATTTTCTCCTCTGAGTCACTGAATCTTTTGAAAAAGTAGAGAAGAAACTCTTAACCCTTGTGATGATTCTTCTGTTTCCTGAACAGAGCGCTTCCTAGAAGAGTCTTTCAGGACAGAACTACTCAGAACAAACTTCTGGAACTCAACGTATAAAATGCATTCTTGCCTGTTTTCAAGATCCTGTGGCAGCAGCCCACTGTCCTCATTCCCACAGCCCTCTTCCTCCACACCACACATGCTCTTCCTTCAGTCCCCAGGGAAACCCGCTTCACCTCCCCAACCTGCTTGTAAATCCCTTTGGTGAAGGACAGATTCACCTACTTATTTCACTCCCATCCCTGTGCCAGGCAAACAGCAATGATCCCTGAAAATCTTTACTCAACATGTGGAGGTTGAGATTTGAGAATTCGATCCCCTGGTGTCAGCTCTCTCTGGGTCATCCCACCCCCTTGCCTGCTTCACCCCTGAAAACCCTGGAGATGGAATGAGCTGGAAACCAAGCCAAGTCAGAGAAGCAGCGTTGAAAGGTGCCATGGAGGTCTGTGGTTCCATCATTGATTCAGCAATTGCCAGCTGAGCACTGGGAGAATGCCAGGTAATTCTTACACCCTGGGGGATGGTCAGGCAACGACATTAGCTTATCTCCTCAGTTGTCAATCTCTTTTGTTTTTGCACACTTTTAAATCATTAGAAATTTCATTCACATAGCCAATCAAAATCTTCCTCCTGATATTTTATCTCCTTTGATTTGGATATTAGTCTAAATGACATTGTAATTAAACTATGAAGGTTTAAGTGTAAAAGCAAAACCTAAAATGTACCCAGGAAAAAATATACATAGACATGTAATCTTAGGTCTGGAGATATTTTTCTCGCTATGACACAAAAGGAAAAGATAGTTTTTTGATGGATTAAAACTTACATGAAAATTTTTATGGATTTGGCAATATAAAAATTTGAAATATGCATACACTAAATCAAAGGCAAGAAGCAAATTGAAAAGAAACATTTGCAATCTAAATGGCAGATAAAGAGCTAATAGGCTCAACACTAAAAACTTTTCAAGTCAATAAACAAGACAATACCAGCAGGAAAAAAAAAATGAGCAAAAAACACAAATAGGCAATTCATTAAAAGAGATTAAAAAGGCCAACTATGAAAGAAAAAATATTTAACCTCACTAACAATCTAAACACAAATTAAAACAAGATGCCACATTTCATTTATCGATCTGGCAGGCTATTTTAAAAGCGTAATACCCAGTACTAGGGAGAATGTGGGGGAACAAAGGTGCTCAGAACACATTGGTGGCACAGCCTTGGGAGCAGTTTGGCCGTACTCATCAAAAACAAAAACAAAAAAATAAAATTCTTTGAAATGTCCATAACCCTTCAAATCTTACGACATCTAGAATGTTATAGCAAAGAGATACTCGAGTGTGCATAAAAATTCATGTCCAAGGCCATTCGTTCCAGCACTCTTTACATCAGAGAAAAATTGAGTGCGAAAATGTAAAAAATAAAATTTTGTAAATAAATTATGATAAAATAGAATGTTTGCAATACTTGAAAATGGCATTGCAGAAAAAATATATAATGACCTTGGAAGTTGTTTATAATAGCTGTTAAGCCAGTTTTCAAACTACATTCTTTCAAACTGTACCATATTTTAACATATATGTATAAGTAGAATTGTATATATAATATAGATATAGATATATATAATGTATATTTGCCTAAGGGAAAAAATAGGTTATAACCCAGTGGGTTAACAGATAACTGTGACAGAGAGAATTAAGAGTAATTTCCCACCACTCTCCCTCTCTCTCCCCTCTTTCTCTGTAATTGTCCAAGTTTTCTTGCAATGAGTACAAGTTTCTTTTCAAATCGTGAAATTTTGCATTTAAGATTATATTCAGTGTTTTAAGAAGTTTTACCACACAATTAGTCTATGTTAAGTCTTTCATAAAGAAATAAAGCCCAGGGAATTTTTTTCTCCTTGTCTTCTATAGCTGACTTTTTGAAACTAAATGCCATCTTTTGCACTTATCCCTACAGAATGTCACTCATCTCTCACGACCAGCCTGCCAGGGTCCTTTTGACTTCTGTCACCACCAGGGACACCTTAGTTTTCTGGCTCTGTACCTTTGGGAAATTTAATAAGCAGACTTTCTCTTCCCTCCTCCCCTCCCCATGAGCACAGAATTGAGGATGGGCCACCCTGGGATCATTTCCCCTGTCTGATCCTGTATGGGCAGTGGGTCTGGAAGGATGAGAGACAGAGCCATTTACCATGTCAACTTACAGACCGACAGGGAGCAGAACGGCAGAGGAGGGGAAATGGAATCAAAGCGGAGAGATTATATGCAAGAGCCTCAGAAATACATTCTCCTCCAATATGATTACAGAGCCAAAGAAATCAAAGCTCTGGGGCCAGCCCTCCTGGCTGCCTGCCCCACCTGCAGACCCAGGCACTGGGAATGACCCACTCTGCATCACTCACTTAAATGACAACAACATATGACAGACAGAGCGCTGAGCCATGGCCCCGTGTGTCCCTAATGTGGTTAGAGCTGGAGAAATTATTCATCAGAGAATATACTAAAGCGTTTAGTGTCCCCTGGATGCATTAGGGGCAGGTTCTGTCGGCCTCTGAGAGGCACCTCGTGTGCTTTTCCTGAGAACCCTGGAGCTGGCTCCACCCTGATGCCCTCATTACTCAGCCCCATGACTCACAGCCACATGCCTCACTGCAGCCCCTTTTCTCTTCCCGGCCCCTTGCCTCCCTCTTTCCTAGGAGCCACAATCCCAGAGAAGAGACAAAGGGCTCACACTTGCTGTCCTCACTCTCAACTCCCCACACCCTACCCGCCCAGCTGGTCCCTACTCCCCAGCATCTCCCTCCTGTCCTTCAGGACCTGGAGAAAGCCCCTTCCCTTGACGTCTTCCCGGCTCTCTTTAGTGAAAAGCACACCCACTCTCCAGTGCTCACAGAGCACTTGCTTCTTTTTTATTTTTTACTGAGTTACAGTTGATTACAGTATTATATGTGACAAGTGTACAATATAGTGATTCACAATCTTTAAGGTTATACTCCACTTCTAGTTATTATAAACTATTGGCTATAGTCTCTGTGTTGTACATTATATCCTTGTAGCTTATCTAATACCAAATAGTTTGTACCTCCCACTCCCCTCTCCCTATATTGCCCTCCACCTCTTCCCCCTCCCCACTGGGAACCACTAGTTTGTTCTCTATATCTGTGAGTCTGCTTCTTTTCTGTTACATTCACTAGTTTGCTGTATTTTTCAGGTTCCACATATAAGTGACATCATACAGTATTTGTCTTTCTCTGACTTATCTCACTTAGCATAATGCCCTCCAAGTCCATCCATGTTGCAGCAAATGGCAAAATGTTGTTCTTTTTATGGCTGAGTAGTATTCCATTGTGTGTGTGTATCTGTATCTATATCTATATCTATATCTATATCTATATCTATATCTCTAACTATAACTATATCTATATATCTTCTTTATCCAGTCGTCTGTTGATGGATACTTAGGTTGCTTCCATATCTTGGCAATTGTAAATAATGCTGCTATGAACATTGGGGTGCATGTATCTTTTCAAATTAGTGTTTTTGGTTTTGCAGTTTTTTTAAAGATATATACCCAAAAATGCAAAAGTGGAATTGCTGGGTCATATGGTAGTTCTATTTTTGGTTTTTTCAGAAACCTCCATACTGTTTTCCACAGTGGCTGCACCAATTTACATCCCCACCAACAGTGTTTGAGGGTTCCCTTTTCTCCATATCCTGGTCAACATTTGTTATTTGTGTTCTTTTTGATGACAGTCATTCTGACAGGTGTAAGGTGATAGCTCATTGTGGTTTTGAGTTGCATTTCCCTGATGATTAGTGATGCTGAGCATCTTTTCATGTGCCTGTTGGCCATCTACATTTCCTCTTTGGAAAAATGTCTATTCAGTTCTTCTGCCCACTTTTTAATCAAATTGTTTGCTTTTTTTGATGTTGAGTCATATGAGCTGTTTATATATGTTTGCTATTAATCTCTCATTGATCATATCATTTGCAAGTATTTTCTCCCATTCAGTAGGTTATCTTTTCATTTTGTTGATGGTTTCCTTTGCTTTGCATACAGCATAAAACCAAGTACATGGCCTTAGTGTGCACTGGCTGGAGTTTCCTGTGCTCCAATTTCTTGCAAAAAATGGTTCTACCATCATTCCAACAACCACTATTACATAAACACTTACCTACCTAACATTCTGAAGTCTGAGGTTAGGAAAAGATCTCGACCAAAGAAGCTCATTGTAACTTATTAATAACTATCATTATTATTGTTATCTTTATTATCAATCACCTTCACTTACTATGCAGCTGCTATGAACTAGGTCCTGGTCTACGTGCTCTGTCTAATCATCACAATAATACTTCAAAGTAAGTCCTGACTCCATGTTAGAAATGGGAAGATTAAGGCACAGTGAAGTACAGTGATTTGCCAAACATCTAATGACTCAAAATTATGGAAGTCAGGATTTAAACCTGAGATCTACTGCCAGATTCCTTTTCTCTCCACTATTTGGTGTTTTCTGGTAAACTTTAAGGCTCTTCCTGCAGATTTGGAATTACTGAGCTGTACTTAGGTATTTTTATTGGGGGGAGCAGAGTGTCATTGTTAAGAACAGAGATCTGCAGTTGGGCACACTAGGTTTAAATCCTGGCTCCACTGTTCACTGGCTGTGAGACCTTGTTCAAAGCACTCAGTGTCTCCACAGCTGAGTTTCCTCATCTGTGAAATGGCAAGTTGGCCTGATGGAATCCCAGCTCTTTCAGTCCTGTATGTCAAGCATGTTGTGGGGCAATGAGTTCATTCATCCCTGAGAACAGCCTGACGAGAAAGGCATAGTCAACCTGGCAGGGAGACTTCTGAGGTGAAGGGCTGGAAAGAGTTTTGAAACCACCACAACTTTGGAAGATCTCTCAAAAATTAAAAAAAAAAAATCCAAAAGTATTTTGTAGGTAATTTGGAAATCATTTTATGGTTTACAGAATGCTTAATGATGAGCACATTTTCAGTGACACTGGGTTTTCCAGTTGTCCTGGCAACCTAGAAAAAAAATCTGTCAGGGCATGAGAGGCAGAAGGGAGCCCTGTGCTTTTAGTAGCTCATTTAAAATCCTTCCTTCAGCAGGTCCTAAATGCCAATAGGTAAAAGTCCAATGCCTGAGCTTGCCCTCTATGAATCTTATCAAGCTAGTCTCTGGCCAAATTCCCAGTTTGGTCACCTCACACCTTAATCTCCCATTCCTGCATATTGTGAGCTCCTACTCACCCTTCAAGACCCTACTGTAAGGTCCCCTGCTCAGTGGAGCCTTCACTGATTCCTTGGGGTTGGGTCACTGTTACTCCATCCCAATCGCCACAGTCCTCTCGTGTGCCTCTCTTCTGTGGCACTTCCTGCACTGTGTGCTGACTGAAGGTTTACGTGTCTGTCTCCACTGTCAGTCAAAAACAGTGAGACGGTGAAGGGTGGGGGTCATGCCTGGTCATATTCTGTCTTTGTATCTCTGGCACCTGAGTGTATCAAGTACCAAGTAAATATTTTTGAGTACACACATAATTTAATAAATAACATTCAATGTTAGCAAAAAACAAACAAAAAAAAACCTCACTCCAGCAAAGCAGAATTTCGTTTGATCTTAATAAACAGTAGCCCCCTCATCCTTATCATCATCGTCAAGATCATTAAGATCCCAGCAATACAGCCCATGCACTGAGAAACTTAAGGTCCTCGGTGGAGAGTTTTCTTGCATTATTCTCCTAAATAATCAGTGTCAATCAAAAGGTTTTCTTAGCAATTTCAGATATAACTACCTTCCTCACACAGTCAGTCTGCTATGAAATGGCAAAAGCATGAGGACCATTCAAAGATTGGTTTATTGCTCCTGTGGGAACACGGAAGCCTGTGTTCACAGGGACAGCACACAGTAGGCACCCTGGTGAGTATCAGCATCATGACCAGTACTTATGGTGTAAGACAGCTCTCCTGTAGTGCCAGCTTTGAAGTCATTGTCCACACATCTCTGGTTCGAACACCTCAGTTACGAAGGAATGGGTGGTGTTACAAGAAAGAAAACATTCAGTCAGAAGACCCATGTTTAAGTCCTACCTCTGCTGATTAGCAGCTGGGTGACTTTGGGCAAATCACCTGCCTCTCTGGGAAATAGTGTCCTCATATGTAAAATAGAGATAATTTCCCTTGCCTTGCTGTGGGCATGCCACAAAAATCAATACATGAGAAAATACCTAACACAGACCTGATGGGGTGGTCCATGGACATCTGTAGGGTATGAACTTGGCTCTGAGGCTTTGCTTAACTTTTTTTCCTGACCCTCAGCTTCAGGACCCAGAATTTTATTTGTATCCATCTTACCAGCATCCAAAACAAGACAATGAAGGAGGAGTAGAAAGCAGAACTGAAAGACTGACTCCTTGAAGCAAAGGTGCTTTATCCAATTGGACTAGAAAAAGCATCAGGAATACAGAAAGTATCAGAAAAAACCGTCACCACCCCTCCCATACACACACACACACACACACACACACACACACGCACGCACACTCCGGATGCTGGTTTTGATACCGGGGACAAATTAAGAAAAAAACTCAGTTTATTTTGGAACTATAAAATTTGAAAAGTTACTCCCCTTATGGGAACTTCCATTTGTGCCCAATTCTATGTCATGCACATTATTAAATATATGTTGGCTCCACTTGGCTATATGTCAGTTCACGTACTGCATCTTCATAATGTGTTGCTTATTTGTTGGAGTAAAACATTTACTATTTTAAAAAATGAAAGGATATGTTGGCTCTTGTTCATATTTATGACCAAAGAAAGAGCAACTTCAAACATATATATGGATGCACCCATTCAGATGGCAATTAGTTAACAACAACAACAAAAAATGTAAAACAACAAGTGTTGGTGAGGATATGGAGAAACTGGACTCCTTGTACCTTGCTAGTGGGGCTTTTGAATGGGAGACACCATGGAGAACAGTATGGCAGTTCCTCAAAAAGTTAAACATAGAAAACCAGACAATCCAGTGACTCCTCTTCTGGATATATACCCAAGAACAATAAGCAGGGACTGAAACAGATACTTATATACCAACGTTTAGAGCAGCATTATTCACAATAGCCAAAACAACCCAAACGTCTATCAAAAGATGAATGGATAAACAGTATGTGGTACATGCAGACGATGGAATGTTGGCCTTAAAAAGGAAGGGAATTCTGACATAACACTCCAACGTGGATGAAGACATTATGCTAAGTGAACTAAGCCAGACATGAAAGGACAAATCTTGTAGGATTCTGCTTATAGGAGGTAACTAGAATAGCCAAATTCATACAGACAGGAAGTAGAATGGTGGTTACCAGGGGGAAGGGGGAAGAGGCAATGAGGAATTCCTGTTTAACGGGTGCAGAGTTTGGGATGATGAAAGGTTCTGAAGCGAGACAGTGAGGATGGCTGCACAACGCTGTGAACGTACTTAATATCACTGAATTCTACATTTGAAAGTGGTTCAAAGAGTCAATTTTATGTTGTGTCTATTGTATCACAATTTTAGAAAACTTTAAAAAATGTATGTAGAATAAACTTCTGGGATGCAGTGACTGGGATGGTTCTCGATTTCCCCCTAACTGTTTCAGTAGAATAGCTGGCAACCTGGCAATGGAGGGGGATCGTCCCGTGCTGGCCAGCTTCAGTGCTGTTCTGCAGACCTGCATTTGGAAGTATCCTGAAGGGACACTATTTTCAATTCCTCCTCTTGAATGTCCAAAACCCTGCCAGCAGGGTTGGCAGAATGTCGAAGGAGGGTATTCCTTCCAGAGCCTGGGACTCCCTGGCAGGTCTTTGACTGAAAACAAGCCCACCCTATAATGCTGCTCTGTGCTTCTGTATCTAGTCACCAGAATGACCAGCCCGGGCTCCTCAGAATCCAGTCAGGTAACCAGAACTAATTAAACAAACTGGTGATGTAGACTTAATAGCTTAACAGGCAACCTCTCCCAGAAAACAAATTTGCAACTTCACTGGGTTTTCTGGAGACAATAGTTTAAATCAAAAGAGCAAATACAAATCTGCTCTCTCAACAAATATCTGTTGCTGTGGGACACAGTGACACAGAAACACAATACTTCTCCTTTCAAAGATGCTCGGATCACATGTTGCAGTAGCTGCAGTTAAGGTCTGAGTTCACCTGCCCCAGAAAAAGAACAGAACGCTGGACGCTGCAGAGAACCAAGGGCACCTCTCTGTTTTGTGCCGGTTTCAGCCTATCAATAGTGATGTTAGAAGTGCCAGGGGGCACTCACCTGGACCCAGGTTCCTCTTTCAGAACCAGTGCTGTGGCTGGACCAGCTTTCATAGTGCTTATTATGGCTGCAAGGTGCCCTCAGCAATGACCATCAGGAAATTCTGAAAGGCGGGGTTTATAACTCACAAGTCCTGGAAGGTACACCTGGGGCCACATGGCGAGGTTAGGTCTCAGGGGCTGGGAAGGGGGTGGGGGGTGGGGAAAAAGAGAAGGGGTAGGAGGCAAGGAGGGAGAGAGAGAACACAAGAGAAGGGGAGCCTGGGGTTCTGCTTTTACTGGGGTTGAGTGTAGGGGCCTAGGGTTTCACAGGGTCACTCTTCATTGGTGAATTGAAAACATGAGAGTGGGAATGAAAGCTCAGAAAGAAAAGAAAAAAAGAAGTGGCCAACCGATCAGTTCTCTGAACCAACCAAAGATCTCTAACACAAAGGCACCTGTTGGGGGTGGGGGGCGTGGCCTGGGTCTTCATCTAGTTGTGTAACTGGCAGCGTGTTTATTCAACATGTTTATTCGAGACAGCTGTCTTTGAAGTGGATGCCTGAACAGCCAAAGCTTAAATCAGGCACTTACCTCCTCCCAACAAGGAAAACCAACGGTGAGGGCTTAAGGCTACACTCTCTAAGCGTGGGTCCTCTCACTTGTAAAGGACACTCTCAGGCTGCACTCCCTTTTTGGTTCTGAATTGCACTGATTATGCTCTGCTATGATCCTGGCCAGCTCAGCTCCAGCCACACAAGCCTCTCAGGTTTCTCACCTGAGCCACTTCCCAAAGGGCTTGGGGAGTAAATAACACTGCTTTCCTGCTCAGTTAATCCCAGCGGCTGCCTGAACAAGGGCAAGGCCAAAGCAGCTTTCGTCCTCAGTGTCATGGTTACTGGGTTACCCTCTTCGTTCCAGCTTAATTCCATTCACTCAAAGCTGGACTTTTGAAACAGACTGAAATTCATTCCCAAAATGAGCTGGAGCCTGAGAGACACCTTATTTTGCTGGACAAAGCAGACAGGATAGAGCACCCCAAAATGGCTTGGGTCCAAAGGTCTAAGGGGCTGACGGTTTAGCATCCTTGGAGGAGGCAGGAAAGAACGGGGATTCCAGGAGAAGGAGAAGCCACAGCAAGCCGCCCCTCCTCTCCCAGCCTTCCTGGATAGCTCAGGCCACACGAGTCATCCGCAACAAGCAATTCTAGCACAAAAGGGTAAAGATTCTCTGTGCCAGGATAAGGCTCC
The DNA here is from genome assembly GCF_036321535.1 of Camelus dromedarius. NCBI lineage: Eukaryota > Metazoa > Chordata > Mammalia > Artiodactyla > Camelidae > Camelus > Camelus dromedarius. The sequence goes on along the minus strand of NC_087443.1, from coordinate 66,357,482 downwards.
CACTGCCCCCACAGCCAGCTGAATAACCCCACCCAAGGGCATCAGAGCAGCTGCCCACCCTTAAGCACTAACAGCCAGTCAAGCATGTGCTGTACACTGTGCAGACGTCATCTCATTTAATTTTCAAGTGAAACAGAAACTATCTCCTCTTTGTAAGTGATGAGACTGAGACACACGGATGGAGGCTGACTGTGCAAGAAAGCAAATTTACAGCTCCTTGCAGCACCCCCCCAAAATGACATTTTTTTAAAGGCTCAAATCACGGAATGCCTCTGACCCACCATCCTTGAAGCCTTCCTCACTTTCCTAATTAGAAGCGGGTGCCTCTCCACAGCACCTCCAACCTAGGTTAGCATTTCCCCCTGCTTCTGTCCTTAGAAGAGATGTGAACACACTGGAGGCCCCTCTAGACTGGAAGTGCTTGGGTGCCAGGCTCATTTACCTTGTCTGTCTTAGATCCCACGTGAGCCGAGCCCTGGGCTGGAGCCAGACGCCCACGACGCCACGTGGGTGACACAAGAGGAAACCATCAGAACACGGGGTGGTTTACAGGGTGCTGCTTCCCAGCGATGCTGACACTGAAAGGACCACCGGACACTCTATCCCATCCTCCATGGCCGAGGGACAGCAGGACTGACTCTTGCCTACAGTCTAGAACTATCACTGAGGCCAAACCTTGGAGCGTATGAGCCCCGTGTATTTTCTTGGTCTGATGGAGTCATTTGCCTTGAAAATATCCAGCAGCTGTGCATTCCACAGTCGATTATAAATTAATCATGCATCATAGGGGGAAATGCCACCGTTGCTTCCAAATCTGCCAACACACAGACGGGCACCCAGCTTCTGAGCTGCTAGGGAATAGAGATAAGCCTCCAAATTCCAGCTGGCCCCTCTCTGCGTGCTGTAAAGCCTCAGACATCTGGCCAGAAAGACAGGCGAATGTGTGGTCCCTTGGCTGTGGAGTGCATGCTTATATAAGGGCTTGGGTGCCCTTGACAAAGCCGTGTTCACTCTCCAGCCCTGCAGTGGTCGGAGGGCGCCCACCTCAGCTCATCCCTCTTCCTTCTCCATTTTCTTTCTGTCTCTGTCTCTCTCATAGTCAGTCTCTCTCTCTGTCCCCCTCTGTCTGCCTGCCTGTCTCTCACTCTCTCCTTCCAACAGTTCAGGGCAGTACATGTTACAAAGAATTAGACTCAAAATATTCATTTTAAAACAACAGAGCAGTTTCTACTAGTTGAAGACCTACTATGTGCTAGGCCCTGCTCTAAGCTTCATAAACACCCTACAAGCTTAGCTCCTCCGCCATCTGCCACAAATAAACTGAAGGAACTGGAAATTATGTGACTTTGCCAAAGTCATGCCGCTGAGAAGTGGCAGAGCCAGGATTCAAACCCTGACTTGGTTGATTCTCTCATCACACTTTCTTTTCTTTCCCACAATCCTCCTGTCATCACTCTTACCTGGTCAGGATCCCGAAGCTTGGAAATAAAAATGACTCACCAGAGGCCAGGCCAGCTCAGGGCCGAGCAGGGGCCAGGGGTTGGGGGGTAGCGGGGCAGGAAGGCTGTCAGAGCAGGAGGAAGGTTATGCAGAAGGAAACTGTTTGTTGTGAAATGATTCACTGTTGCACTTGGGGGTAATTTATTATCAGAGAAATTAAGTGATTCCATTAGCCTCCTGTCGCTTTCCAAAATAAATCTGTCCAAATGGGGTGAGGGGGGAAGAAGAGATGAGAGCTGCTGGGTTTTCATTGGTTTGTCTGACGGTTGCCAAGTGGAGGTCCAGGCTCCATTTATCCAGGGGAAGGGAGTTGGCGACAGTCCTGCCTGAGCCTCTCTGCTGCATTCAGCCCCTCTGCAGCCACATTTCCATATCAGAACAAAAAGGAGCCCAGCTTGGGAAAATGGGGCGAGTGCCCCAGTCAACGCGGAAAGAGACCAGAGGCCTGGGAGCTGAAGCCAACTCCACCACCAACTGGCACTGGGGACTTGGATGACACACTCCCCGGCTCACAAATGAGATTCTCAGATGGTCATGCCCCTCCCTGCCCAGCAGCCTGGAAGCACCGGCTAATTCAAACTCCCAATAATCCTTGTGCGGCTGCACCACACCTGGCCCATAAAAAGAGTTCAGTCGATGGCCACGTTCTCCCTCCATCCCCACCACCAGGTGCTACTGCTCTCTGTCTCTAACAGAAGTGGCTCTGAGGGAGCCCATGGCAGAGTCAGAACAGGAACCCAGGTCTCGGTGCTCAGCCAGTGCTCTGAGACCCCGTCCTGCCCCGTCGCCTCCTGTGTGGGCCCCGGGGACATTCTACAGGTTCCTCAGTCGTCCCCATCAAAGCAAAGTCCTGTCTTCCTGGGTGATGAGCAATTGAAGGCGAGTCCTGTTGCTTTCTTCTTTCTATCTGAGCTAATCCAGAGCCTGGCCAAATGCAAAGATGCCTTATTACTCTTTGTATTTCCAGTGCTTGACAGGTACCCAATATATATTTGTTGACATAATTGATCACTCTGGAATATGAAATTTCTCACTTGGCTGAATGGATAACTAAGAGAGAGAGAACTGTGCCTTTTTCATGGAAAACCTAAATACCTGGAGAGAGAAGAGCTGGGGACGATCTCATAATTACAGTGAAGAGGAGCCAAATTATGTTCCTCTGCCCAAGAGCTCCGACTTCCTCCCTCGTGGCTCCAAGGAGATGAATGCCACCAACTGATTAGGGTGCCAGTGGCCACGGACCACAGAAATCTGCCTCTCCCAGATGCCCAGTCCTGGCAGTGGACCCAGGAGCAGCAATCGTTCTCCTGACCCAGTTTCCTGGTCATTTCCTTGTCTATAACTTGACAAAGGAGCAGCGAGGCTCAGCCCCCATAGGCAGAGACGGGTACTACAGGATACCAAGACCTGAGTTCTGGGCACTGGCAGATGCAGGCACCATGTGAGATCTTCTGGACGGTTCAGTGCCAGGGAGTCAGGATGATTCCTGGTCCAGACAGGCTCCAAGCTCAAAGCCAAAGGGACCCAACTCTGCCATGCACCAAGACACGTGGCTGCCACTATCAAAGAATTATCCCAGGTCCCCAGTCACGTTCTGTGTGCTGGGAGTGAGACTTCCCCATCGTGGACAATGTGTCTGACCCCACCCCAGGCCCACTGAACCAGCGTTCAGTCTGTAAGCCACAGCTGAAAGGAACACACACCCTGGGTACACAGTCTGGGTGGTTCTGTAAATCAATACAAATGGTTCAGAGCCAGCTCCAGGCACCTGACCCAAGTTCGGCACATCCTGGTCCCTGCTCTCCTAACATGGGGTGGAGTTAGAGCCATCCTCATCTCTTGAACAATGGCTGCCTGGACCCCTTACCTCTATCTGCCATGAGCTAGCTTGATGACATCAAGCAAGACCCCCAAATCAGTGTGTCTCAAACTTTACCGTGCACATGAGTCGCCTGGAAAGCTTCTTAAAACATAGATTTCGATACAGTAGGGCTGGGGAGGGGTCAGAAATTCTGCATTTCTAACAAGGTTGTTGAGACCACACTTTGAGTAGCAATGCCCTAAACCGCCACTCCTTAGAGGTGGCCCTCTCCTTTGCTATGGCTCTCTGCAGGCTTCATAACTGCTCCCTCCCCTGGACCCTTCAGATATGGGTGTGGTAATGGCTTTCTGCTGTGACTAACCCTGGGGTCCTTCATCATCCTGGTCAGCATCCTTTAACTTTGCCCATGCCTTTGTAAATTGTCCCCTCACTGAATTCTCCTTAACTGCCAGGTTGACCATGGCATCTGCTTCCTGAAACTCAACAGGTAAACCTGGAAATCTGAAGAACTGGGTTCTAATCTTGGCACTGTGGCAGCTGCCTATGGGCTTTTGGCAAGGCCCCTCCCATTCTGGGTCTCAGTCTTTTCCTATGTACCATGGATGACTTGACTAAGTGTCTCAAAGTCCCCCTTATGCTTCAAAATTATTCTCATACATCTCCAAGGGTCCCCAGGACAGTACTGTACACAGAGATGGTGCTGGAAACTACTTGATCAAAGGCTGCTAGGGTGGAAAAAGGAGAGTGTCTGGGGAGCACAGAGATATGGAGGAGGGTTTTTGGGGTAGAGATTAAAGTTAATACTACATTGTTCATTGGTTAAATATGTATGTATATTTATTATATTATAATATTATATTATAATAAATATTATATATTATATTTATAATATATATTATATGTATTTTTATATATATATATATATAAAATCTGTAGCAGAAGAAACAGGTTGCCAGTGATCTAGTTTTCATGTTCTCTGTGGCTGAAATGGCCAGCCAGGGACAAAGACCTCTGGCTGAGGAGAGGTGCACAGAAACAGGACAGCGCAATGGATAAGCAAGCATGGGATGAGAACAAACAGTTCGGAGTTCAGGTCTCATCTGTGCCATTTCCCAGTTTTGTGACCGCAGTTGTTTCATCCTCTAAACCTCTCATCGCTCAGCTTAGAGTGGGGATTGTATTAACAACTCCCTCAAGGGACTGCTGGGAGAACGAGGGATGTACGTATAGCATTTATCATGGTGCCTGGAACGTAGTGAGTGCTCAACATATATCACCCATCACTATAAAAGATTCTTGTGCCCAACCAGCTGGACCGGGAAGCAGAGTTCTGTGGTACAAAAACCAGGAAATCCAGAGAACTCACTCCCCACTATGGCCTAAGATGGAAGACAGGAAATGAAACCCAAACTTTGTTAGGTGTTGTGTCAGAGGGAACAAGAGAAAGCCTCAATAATCACCCACACCATCTTTCTAGGGAAAACTCTCCAACTTGGGTACAAGCAGAGCATGGCAGTGCCAATGAGCTTAGGAGGCAGAAGTCAGACTCCAAGGCAGCTGACGCAGCTTTAAAGTGCAAAGCAGGGCACTATGGGAAGAAGGCTTTTCAAAGCGGGGACAGAAGTCCATGTGGGGGTCCCCTGGAAGTCTCTGAATGAGGGCTACTGTACACGTGCAGGATGAGACAATCTAACCCTACCAGAAAGTGACTGCTAGCTGTTTGAAAGCTGGACAGATGGTACAGGTTGAAGAGTGCTGATTGACATTGGAGCCGTGGCCCAGCCAGAGCGCTGAGATCTTTCTAACACCTCGTTAACATGCTCTGCATCCAGATGAGACACCAGAATTCAGGGAATTAAAGAAAATATTGCCTCAATGGGTAAACAGATGGGGAACTTCATCAGAAAGAGAAATGAAAAAAACATTTTTAAAAAGAAGCAAATATAAATTATACAACTGAAAATTATCATCGCTGAAATAAGTTTCACTAGATAGGCTTAACATCAAATATAAGATAGCAGAAGAGTCAATAAACTGAAAGACAGAAATTATTAATCTGAAGAAAAGAGAGAAAAGAGATTGAAGAAAAGTGAATACAGCCTCAAAGGCCAGTAGAACACTATCAGAGGGCTTCACACATCTGCGATTTGAGACCTGGAAGAGTAAAGAATGAGATATGGCAAAATTTTTTTGAAGAAATAATAGGAAAAAACCCAAATTCGATTAAAAATATTGACGTACAGAACCAAGAAGCAAAATTAAATAAAACAAAAATAAAAGAAATGACAAAAGCACAGCCTGGCGCATGATAGTCAGATTGCTGAATGCCTCGCTTTCCTCGCCCTGGTCCTGGCACGTCTCCGTCTTAACTAGCCTGGTCTGAACATTGCTCTGACTTCAGAGCTTCCCTGAAGCAGAAGGTAGAGTCAAGGGGGAGGTATCCTTGAGCTTGGTCACCAGAGAGACAGGTGCTCGGGAGGATCCAGAACCACGGGGCCAGCAGACATGAGTGCAGGTGTGTGAGGGAATGACTGCATAGCCAATGACCGGGTCCACATTTATGCCACTGTCCACACTCTGCAGAGCAGAGCTCAGTGCGAGCTTATATCCATGGAAATAGGGCTGTCTCTTGGTGAAACAGTCAGGCTCTCCCTGTGCAATCATCCACCTCCACTGCAATCTAAAGCCAGGTCTTCCCCAAACTGTGAATCCTGATTTCAGGGAAGAGGAAGCGAGTGGGATGTATTTACCCAGGGACATTCATGCTTTAAAAGCAGGACCTCTCAGCATTTACGACTTAAAGCTCTCTGAGATCCAGCACCAAAGAAAGCACTCAAGGCCCACAGTACTCCTGGGAGGTATCTTCTCAGGTATCTTGGGAGATGCAGTCCTGTTATACCTGCTTCCCAGAGCACGGAGGGGAAGGTACCAAGTTTAGAATGAACAATCAAGCACAACCACCCAGTTCAAGCCGCATCCAAGCAGCCCAGAGGCTCGGTGGGGTCAAAGCTTCCAGAGAAGGAGATTTCACACCTCCATCCTCTCCTGCTTCTGCCCAAGGCTCCCAAATCATCAGGGGAGGTGGGGGGACAGGCAGGGCTGAGAGTGAATACCAAGCTCACTCAAGACCAGAGAGGAGATCAAGTTAACCCAAATGGCTTATCCTGCTATCTCTGGATAGGGGGTGGGCGGGGGTGGGGGACGGGGTGGCTGGGGGCGGTGGGAAAGCAGTTGTAGGGCTTCCTAGGCCTGGTGCTCCACTCACCACTGGACACGTGTCAGCTGTCCATGTCAAAGATGGGTGGCGGGTGTTTGATGGGGCCTGCTGTGTTGGGGTGCCACTCACCCCCTTGCCACTGCCAGTGACCTCGAGGGATTACAGCTGTAAAGGGGAAGGTATGGCGGCCTTTTTCCCAGATACCACGCCCCTACCCCGCCAAGCCCATTTGTTGCTAATGGTGGAATTTCAGGCATCAGGAAGAGAGAATATTGGAGAAAAGGAAACTTTCTTTCACTCTTCAACTCACACTGCCTGTTCCACCCAGTATAAAAGCAGCCCTAATGACTGGCTCAGCTTGGGGACTGGACAGTGAAATAATACAATTACCTGACTGGTCCTTGGGTATCTGTATCAGCCAGGGCTCACCAAGAAACAGAGACAATAGGCTATGTGTGAAGCAAGAGAGACTGGGACAGAAAGAATGAGACAGACAGATTGTATGAAGATTGGCTCGCACAATCGCAAAAGTGTCGAAGTTGGCGAGTGCAGAATCTGCAGGGTCGGCCGGCAGTCTGCAGACCCAGGGCAGAGCTGCTGCTGCAGTTCGAGTCTGAAGGCCGTCTGCTGGCAGAAATCCTTCCTCTTCAGGCTTTTTCTAGTAAGGAGGAGGTTGGTCTATTTCTTTAAGGTCTTCAAGGGACAGGAGGAGGCCCACCCACATTATTGAGGATGATCAGCTTTACTCAAAGCCTATTGATGTAAGTGATAATCTCATCTTAAAAAGCTATCATAGAAACATCTAGAATAATGTTTGATCAAATATCTGTGTCCCACAGCCTAGCCAAGTTGACACTTAAAATTAACCATCACATCATCGTTCTGACAAAACATGCCTCCTGAGGGAAGGGCCGTGCAGGACAGAGATGAGCCTGAGGACAGTGTCAGGTAGGGTAGAGGGGCCTATGACGACCAAACTCCAATGTGCTCTCAGGCAGCATCAGTAGACGTCAAGGGACCCATCTGCTTTCAGGGAGTCTGGACCAGAGTTGACCCGATTTGAATGTGCATATGAATCACCTGGGATCCCAGGTGGGGGCCCGAGATTCAGCATTTCTCACGAGGCCCCAGGGACTGCCCGCTGCTGGTCTGTGGGCCACACCCTGAGGAGCAGGGTGGAGGGGTTAAGAGCACAGGCCCGGGGTCAGAGCCCCAGGTCAGTCCCAGCCCTGCCCTCCGACCTGCTATGTAACTCTGAGGAAGACAGGTACTTACCCTGCCAGAATCTCAGTGTCCTCATCCAGAAAGTGTGGTGTGTGGGGCGTGGAGGGTGGGGGTGGGGGTAATAACAGTATCAGCTTTAAAAGGTCATTGTGGAATTGAAGGGAAAATGAACAGAAGTGGCATAGGCGTCAAGCTCAATAAATCTCTTGGCCACTACCATTAATATGCGCACCAGATTTTTAAAGAGTCCATGTCAGGGAGGAGATAAATAAATCTTATATCCATTGATCAGCATGGAGGAAGGACCTAGACAGCAAACCACAGGAAGAACAGTTAATAAAATTGAGAACATTCTCCCTGGAGAAGACTAGAGGTGGAAGGAGGCGGGGGCGGAGGGGGTGGACAGAACAAGAAATGATTAAGGGCTCCCTGAACACCCTTGAAACAGAGTGTTCGCGGAATTGAAATGAGAATTACCCTGCAAGGCTCCATGAGGTTAAACAAAGACCAAGAGATGAAGCTTAAAACAGGGTCAATAACAGAACCTGAGAGTAATTGAAGGTGTCCAAAAGTGACACGGGCTGTGTGGACGGAGTGATCCACCCGCCACAGAGCCAAGCCAGCAAACTGAGCCACCACCCTTCAGTCAGGGGCCAAGAGGCTGGTGCCACAAACCCTCCAAGCACTTCTAGAACGCGGGGCAGCTGCACGGGTGGCTCTCCTGGGAACGGTCTCCCACGTGCAGTCCCAGCACTCCAACCCTGCTGTCCAAGGGCCTCTCCTGGAGGACACTTGGCACATTGCAAGCTTAGTCATGATGTCTCTGCCAGTTCATTCAGATTTCTTCAATTCCATTACCAGGCCCTCTGGGAGCCAAACAGGAAAAAGAATCAGTACGTGTGCTGGCCAGAGAAGCATCCGTGTCCAGACAGCCCACCCGCCATGGAAAGAGGAGCCTGTCGTCCTGCAACCTCTCAGACCAGGGCTGCCACATTGCCAGGATGCTCAGACAACCACACTGCTTGGGCAGATATTGGGACACTTTGTACAGCAATTGAGAAAGTTCCGTCAGTACCCTTGGCCCCAGCCCCTATCCTAGGACCTCCTGGACAGACCCACGGTCTGGCAACCAAATGGTTAATGCCTGGTATGGCAAGGGTCTGGTCTGCCCCACAGCCAGTCACCAGCTGTGGAATATTTTGCACATCATCCTATACCTGAGAATCCCCTTCATGCTGAGCACAGCCTCCTGGGAGAGAAACCACTGCTTCCCCAAATACATGTAGCACCACGTGACCTTATATCCACACCTTCTGCCCCCACCCTCTCCACCCTCCCGGTACAAGAGAAGAAAGCCTGGAAGAGAAACAGGATGAAGAGGGTAGAACCAGGGTGGGGTAGGACTACCTGCGCCCAGCCGCTGGGTTGGAGGGTTGGACCATCTGGGGAGACTCTTTGCCCCAACACAGGAAGGAACAGCCCTCCATTTCCTCCTACCCCTTGGAGGTGGGGTCTCATTTATCTTCCTGCAGGGACAGTGAGCCCCTAAAGGCCAAGGACAGATTTGGGGGTCAGGCAGATAGGCCTGACTTCAAATCCTGGCCCTGCCACTCTACCCATGTACTTGTGGGGTGACTGAACCTCTCAGAACCTCAGTTTCTTCATCTGTAAAATGGGAATGAGAGTAAGACTAATACTTGCCTCACAGGGACATGGTGAGGTTAAAGCACAGCAGACACTTAGCCCGACCCTTGGCACTCAGGACTGAGTAAGTGTGGGAGGTACACCTCCTTGGGGACACCCCTCCACCCAGCCTGGCACAGAGCAGGCTCTGACTAAAAGTACATCAAACTGAGTCAAGTTGGAGACTGTCAGGAATACTCACCGGCTCCCAGGTCTGTCTTAAAGTGGATTCCTGGTGTGGAGGCAGCCGTCTCCTGGCACCCCCTCACCTGTGTCAGCAGGAGCCAAGGCCAGGGAGATGGGGGCCTCCCCACCCAAGCTCTACTGGGGAAGACAAGAGCTCTGCAGAGTTCCTGAGCCCAAGGCTCATGCAGCCGAAGCCACTTCAAAGTCACAGCTCCTTCAGCCCAGGGGCAGGGGGTGCAGGACTGGGGATGGGGGCGGGGGGTGCTCACAGCACGCCTTGCTCCCATCTCCTCCAGGCCCAAGCAGCTTTAGCCTGACTGTTCCACCTCTCTCTACTGATGCCCTCCCTGCCCTCGGTTAAAGGGACTTCTCTGCATGGGCTTCTTGTAGTGAATCCAGAAGGGAGTGCACCCATACCTGTCACTTCTGGCCCCAGCAGCCTCCACTGACTGCTTGACCAAACCATCGAGACAGGCCTACAGGTCTTGGACACGCTAGCCCCTACCTGGCCTAGGATCCTGGCTCTGGACCTATTCGAACAACTCAGTTAACAGTCAGGCAACTGATCGTCTGAAGCTTCAGTGGAAAGGGTCACAGGGGCCTGTCACAGATGCAGTGAGGATCTGCAGGGCTCATGAGGATGTTTCAGTGGGGACACAGGACTAGCGCCATGTCCATCAGAGAGGTGCTTACAGACCAGTGGAGAAGTGCCCCCAGGGAAGAGGACAGAGACGTCAAGAGAACACGGGTCATTCCTGGTGAGGTGCAGCCACAGGATAGGCAGGGACGAGCACCAGAAGCACAGACACTAAGGCCCTGCACCTGGGATCCAGGAATGCTCAGAGAAACACGGGCTTGGAGAGAAGTACACCCACCTGCCGTGGTCAGAGGTCGGGGCCAGCGGAAGGAACCCTGGAAGCTGCTCTCAGACCGTGCTGTCCCTCTTCCATGGAGCAGGGGGTGACCTCAGACCTGGAGAACCCCAAGTACTAGTGCAGGTATCCACCCTCTTCTCTGTAAGAGTCTTCTGACCAGGCTGAGCTTCAGGAGGCGGGTCTGATTGCTTTCAGCCAATCGTGGTGGTCCGTTGCGGTCGGACATGTGATTCCGGCCAATGAAATGCAAGCCTGCTAGAGAGCCGCTGGGCACGGGCTCCTTGCAGGTATGTGATGGTTACCAGATGGGAACCACGTGGATGTGACAGCGGGAGATACTGCATCCATCCAGTGACCCTGAGGGGCACCATCCTGGAGGCAGAGCTGAGAGAAACTCACAGCAGGTGGAGCTGGAGCTCAGGGAACCCCCTCCCACCTCCAGACTCCTCATTATGAACCATAATAAATGTACTTAATGCCCAAGCCCATTCATTCAGTGCTTTATTACTGGCAGTTGCAGGCTTTCTAAGAGATTTAGGGACCTGCCACCACCTCCTCCATCTCCTCTTCTGTCCCCACATTTTAACTGAGCAGGACCCTGTGGGGCCTTCCAGGGTCAGACCCCTCCCCCATACCTTCTGCCATAGCTCCTCTCTGATAATAGTATCTCATGTGTATTTCCTGAGTGTTTCAGATACTTAAAACCACTACCAAAGGGACGAAATTAACTACTTAATGATGTAGAACACTTGGCCCTCCAGACTTTCTGGCACCTAGGGGTTGATAGTGTTGACCGCTCTGTTACCTCAACATCAACCAGTCAGAGAATCATGCGCGAGCTGATCACGTACCCTGCCACCCCCTCCCTTACCTGGCCTTAAATATGCTTTGCTGAAACCCTTCAGGGTGTTCAGGGTTTTCTTGGGCATGAGCCACCCTGTCCTCCTTGCTCATCCCTGCAATAAACCTTTCTCGGCTCCAAACTCCAACATTTCAGTTTGTTTGGCCTCACCGTGCAGCGGGTGCACAAACGTGCCTTTGGTAACAGCATCTTTCTTGAGAAACATCCAGAGCCTATCCAAACTAGGGTTGCCAAATAAAACTAAGGTTAGCAAATAAAAATACACAACACCCAGTTAAGTTCAAACTTCAGGCAAATAATGAATAATTTTTCTAGTATAAATATGTCCTGTACTATATTGAGGACATACTTAGTTTAAAAAATTACTCATTGTTTATCTGAAATTCAGTTGTAACTGGGCATCTTCTGTTTTACATGTAACCCTACTCCAAATCACTCATCTTCTCTTACTGAGTAGCAGTCTGTGCTCCAAAATGGTTTCCCCACCGCAAGGGTTTTGTGAGTTGCACCAATATACCCTCTGGGACAACCGAGGAGGTGCTCACAGAGCCCCACCCACTGCCTCCCTCAGTGCTCTGGGGTTAGGGTTGGAACGGGCTCAACAAATGGTCCCAAATGGTCCCTCTTCCCTGCCAGGCCCTAACAAATGGTGAAGAAGAGGAATGAGCAAGAGAGGAGATCAAAACACCTGGATGACTGAGAAAGTCATTTGGCGGGAATGTGGCTGAGAGCTGCAAGCACCTGGGCCTCCTAATACTGAACCCCTGAATTAGAGCAATCAGCTACCCAGCCCCAGGCAGCCCTGAACCCTCCCATCCTGCTGTGGGCAGGGCGTGAGCCAGCAGAGGCAGGGCTGGGAAGGGGAGCTGCCATCCCTCTAACTCGCAGTAGGACCAAGAACAGTGGAGACACAGGCAAGAGGGAATGGTGAAGTTTCTCCTGACCTGTTTCTTCTCCCAAACTCACTCAACAGCTCAATCTTCAGTCTTCTTTCTCCTCACTTTCCTCGCACCATCCTCCTTGGGAGAAGATAAGTCTGGAGTATGGGGCTAATGGGTGGGGTCTCCAGGTGGGAGGCTCAACCTCCTGGCTTGATCCTGCCCCTCCCACAGTACTGAGGAGCCCACTGCCCCTACCAACAGCCCACACTCACACAGGTGCCCTTGGATGATGGGTCATGGAGTTACTAGTCAAAATGGGCCCTGGCCAACAAACAGACCTCACTCCCAACCTCTCTGTGACTCAGTTTCCTCATCTGTGAAATGGGAAGAAGAAAAGCACTTACGCCAGAGGGCTTGCACATCCACGACACAGAGAGCACGTGCCTCCCTAGCTCCAGCCAGGAGGGGAAGTGAGGGTGACTAGGCAAAGATGAGGCTCTTGAGGGAGGAGAGGAAAGAGGAGGAATCGGGAGGGCTAAGCTGACTTAGCGTGAGATCTGAACCTGGAAGCCAGCTGGGGATCTGGCCCTTGCAAAGAGGAGGAGAGATGAAGGGCTGAAGGGGCCAGGGCTGGCCTCCAGGGTGAGCTCAGGGAGGAAGCAGCCCCCACAGGGAGCTTGGGAATGGTACCCCAGCCCATCCTTAGAGCCTGGAGGTCTCAGAGTCCTGACAAGCTTGGCGTGCAGGCATGCTGTGACTCAGGGCATGGCTCCGGGCCCAGGCAGAGCGGGGGCAGTTCATGGGACCCAAGCAGAAGCCACAGTTAACTCACAGCAGAGACAATGAGGGAGGATACAGGGCAGCGGGACAGGCCCTTGGATACCTGAGTTCACACTCAGGCTTTCATCCACTTGCTCCTTTCACATATATCCTCATTCCTTCATTCCATGAAAATTTATTACCTCTTCTGCCCCAGGCCCTGTGCTAAGCACTGGGGATAGAAGGGTGAACATGACACTGTGGACCCTGCCTCCCTGTGGAAGAGCTTTCTCATATTGGGTGAGAAGGGCCCAAACAAATACATGAAATAATTGCACATCATGGACAGTTCTGTGAAGGAAACATGAGAGCTGAGATAAAGAATGATGAAGACTCTTGCAGGCCCTTCCTGGGGAAACCTCACAGAGGGCCCTCCGCCTGGAGTGTGTTCATGCACCGAGCTGTTGCCAGTACCAAGGGCACAGCAAGGAGCATTCTGAGCTCATAGGAGCAGTTGTGATGCTTTTGTAACCACTTTCCTACAGTTCTCCATGTGGCAGAACCTGGCCTGAGATTTGTCCTCATTGCCATACATCTCCAAGTAGCAAGAAGATGCCCAGCCCAACAGTCATTATTGGAGGACATTTGCCCAAACTCACAGAGTCAGTGGCAACTGGGATTTGAACACAGGCAGTCTCATTCCAGAACTTGTCCTCCTAACCACTGGTTTATAAAATACCAACAGAATTTGTAGGGGAGGGTTCAGAATAGACAATCAGATTCTAACATTCAAATAGGAAAATAAACAAACCGAAAGATTCATAGAAAGTCTGCAAAGTCTGCAAAGGAAGAAAAAGGACATGCTGTGTAGCTCCAATAATTAGATAAGTGTGTCGCAGCATATGCCCAAATAGCCCAATAGAACAGAATAAAAATGTGAGAAATAGACCCAGATATGTATAGAATTGGGTATGTGATAAATGTGGCATCTCAGATCAGTGAGGGAAATGTGAATGAACAGTACAATGGTATGGGGCCAACTGGGTGGCCATCTGGAGCAAAATGAAATTGGATCCAAACCCCGCAGCTTATACTTGGATAAACTCCAAATGGTTCAAAGATTTAGAACTAAAAATATATGAAATCATAAAATGACTGGGAGAAAACAGCAGGTTTTCTACACAGCCATGGGTAGACATCCTTAACCAAGACTCAAATTCCAGAAGTCATGAAAGAAAAGACTGATCAATTTGACTAAAAAGAGTTAAAATTTCTGCATGGGAAAAATGATAAGCAATGAAAATCTTGGAGGAAATATTTATAACACAAAGCACAGATTGAGGGCGAATCTCTTTAAAGTGTGTAAACGTTTACAAATTGCTAAGAAAAGGACAATACACAAATGATTGTGAGTAGACAGTAGAAAAGGAAACATAAACGGCCCTTAATTTTAAAAAATGCTCAACCTTATTCATAATAAGGAAAATGCAAATGAAAAGTACATGAAATGATATTATCTAGTAAATTGGCCAAAAGCCCAAAGTGCTCCCTCAGACTCTACTTGTGGGAGAGCCCCCCTCCCCACCAAGGAGGGCAATTTGGTAATATTGATCAAAATTACAAATGCATGTACCCCTTAACCCAGTAACTCCACTTCTGGGAACTCACCCTACAGGTAGACTTGCAAACATGTGAATTGACGTATTTACAAGGTTATTCACTGTAGCATAATTTATTATAGCAGAAAAAGATGGGAAACAGCCAGCGCTCACCAGCAGGGACTGGTTGAGTAAGTTATGGCCTTCCCACGTGTTCCACTCAGTGAAGTACATACAGTACAGCTGTTTGGCAAAAAAAAAAAAAAAGAAGAATGAGAAAGCTTTTCACTGACATAGAAAGAACTCCAAGTTGTATAATGATTAGAAGAGTGAAGAACATGTGTATAATATACTGATTTTGGTGTTAAAAAAAATGGGGAGGGGGTAATTTCTTTTCAATTTACATGTATTTTCAAAAGATTAAAACTTAACAAAAGAAACATAAAAGTGATTGCCTATTCAGGGTGAGGACAAAAACTGTGTAGAAGGGGGTCAAATGTGGGAGAGAGAATATTCACTGTAAACCTTTTCTTTTAACCATGTGATTGCATTACCTATTCAAAAAATTAAATTTGAAAAATTCTTTAACTCTAGAAAGCAGGGTATGCCTTAAGAAGAACTGTGAGTGTGGCTTTTGACACATGGAGTTGGCTGGAATCACATACACAGGAAACTTACAAAATTTTTGAGACAACTGTGTTGGCAAAAGCCCTGCCAACCTCTAAGAAAAGACACTGAGGCTTTGGGGATGTAAAATGACCTCTAGATCCCCAATTTTCTACATGAAAGAAACAACTGAAAAACCTAAAATCATACTTTGGGATGTTCTCTTTACAAATGACACAGAAAAAATTGTGTGCTATAGTGGACAATGAAATAAAGATTCTGCTTCTAGGGACCCAAATTAATTCATTAAGACTTTGATGTTACGTTTCCAGCTTTTTTCACAGTTTATCAAGCACTATGTGAAAACAGACATCTTCCCCACTCCCTCAGCCTCCTCCTGCCCCAGACCCTAGTGTGAGGCTCAGGGACCATTCAAGTGAAAAAAATGAGGGTCACAAATAACTGCTGGGTGTGTTACTTGGGAGTTAAAAACAACAATTTTCCATTTTATTGAGATGCTATCAGAACGTCCCACATCAAAACGCTCCCCCAGCCCACGCTCTGCCTCACCACACGGGGCACCTTAGAATCACCCCAGAAGCTTTAAAAAGAAGACCAATGCCTCGACCCCACACCGAAACAGTCAGATCAGGCTGGACCCCCTGTGGTACCCACTCCTACCACGGGCACTGGCTACAGTTCTAACTGCACATCTGTGCATGTAATTCTCTGATCCCTGTTTTACTCTCTTGGACAGTAAGCTCGTGGGCAGAGGATCTGCATTTATTTACTTTGCTCACAATTGTGTCCCACGTGTCTCGCAAAGGATTGGTGCTCAATAAATATTAGATGAATAAATGAATGAATGAATGAATCCTGGGACCCGGAGAAGGAAGCAGAGGGGCAGAGAGATAAGGCAATAGCTACACCAGGAGGAGGCCCCTGCCAGGACCGCTGGGAGAGACCCCCGTAGGCCCAGCAGCCCACAGGGAGAGGCACAGGATCAGGGCCGCTGTTACTGGGCTGTGACAGGCAACTTGTTTGTCTCCAGGGATATCCATCCCGCCAGTGGCCGAGGACATATTGCCCCTCAACTCTGACCAGGTCACTGAAGGCTTTCTGATTGGCAAATGACCCTCAGTGCAGCCCAGACAAGGACAAGGCTGGGTCCCTCTGCTCTGGATACCACCGCTTCCAGGGCCCTTAATGAGACCCATGTCTGCAAAGGAGAAAAATTGGCCAAATAGCAAAATGCCACATGGGAGGTCCTGCCCCCACACTCTCGGCCTGTCTCCTTAGGGAAGCAAAGGGTTCAGGAGAACTGGCCTCTGGGCTCAGCCCAGCACTCACCACTGTGCCCTTGGACAGGAGGCCCAGACTCTCTGGGCCACACATTCCTCATCTGTCCAATGAGGACTAATACCTACGGCTCAGGCTTTGTGTAGCAGAGCACACACCTGCTCAGCAGAGGTCGTCTGGAGCTAGGTAACCAGACCAAAGCAGTGTGGGGACGTGGGAGATGCAGGTCTCTCCTCCAGGAAATATCCCCGAGCCCCTGGCATCTTTGCTCTGGTGGCTTGTTGTCCATGGGGGCATCGTGAGTCCTAGGGAGCCAGAGACCAAGAGACACGTGTTAGCAGGAGGCACTACCAAGGTGGACGCAGGAGCCAAGTTTAAGGAAAGTTACTTCCAAAAACCAGACCCAAAGGGTGTAAAGCAGCGGTCCACACAGGCACACGGAAGAGCAGTGGAACCACAGGGGAGGTGCTCAGGGTTCAGGGCCATTAGGGAATAGGGGCGGCCTGGAGCAGCCCCCACAACTGGTGTCTACCGTGTCGCCCTGTTGTTCCTGTCAAGGGTCTGGGTCCCCTTCAGGCTCAGCACCCCAAGCACACCTGGAGCACCCCAATAATAATTCAGTGCGTAAATACGTACTGAAAGCGTTCTGAGCCCAGGGCTGTTCTAAGCCCTATGTCTGTATTACCTCCAGGTACTGTTATCGTCCCCATTTGTCAGAAGAAGAAACTGAGACTTGGGAGGCTAAATGACTTGCTTAAGCCTTTGAGGCTCCTGACATGTAGCTGTTGAGCACTTGAATGTGGCCAGCTTAAATCGGGATGTGCTGGGAGTGCAAAACACACTGCAGTTCGAAGTATGAGAAAGAGGGTGTAAAATATCCCATGAATGGTGTTTGTGTTGATTGCGTGCTGAAATGATCATATTTGGGTGATGTTGGATTAAATGAAACATCTGATTAAAATTAATCTCACCTGTTTCTATTTACTTGTTTAACTGGAAAATTTTAAATTACACACATGGCTCACATTCTGTTTCTAGTGGACAGCACCGATTGAGGTGTCAGTGCAGGGAACGGGCCACAGCAAACACCTGAGTCAGGCCAAACACTTTTTATGGCGGAAACTCATTTTGTGTAACTTTCTGAGGGCATATCTTCTTCCCAGATCATCAGGGTCGTATCCAAACTGTGCATTAGTGGAACCTCACTGTTGGTCCAGTCTCTCTCCTGAGCCCTGAGCACTTGGAGGGCAGGACCTCGGGGAAAAACCAGAGCGTGGTGCCAGGTGCCCAACCCAGGGTCAGTAGAGGATGATGACGGCAGTGGCATAGTGACATCCTCACTGCGCCCCCTCGGGGGAGAAGCTCTGAGAGCCAGACGAGGCCATATGAGGCCCCAGCCAGAACAGCCAAGTCCTATGGGGGCAGGTGAAGGAAGGGTCCCGGAGACACTTTTAGTGCTGACCTCCTCTCTCCACTCGCACTCAGCTCCAAGGGGCCCGTGGACCCCCTTCCCTCCCTGGCCAGTCCTCCAAGTCAGCCTGCCTTGTTCCAAGATGGGATGGGAGATGGGCTAGGACTGCAGCTTTGGGAGGAGTTGCCCTCCCTCCTTGCCCTTCCAGTTAGTCGGAGAAGCTGAGTGAGGATGAGATGGGGCTACAGTCTACTCACCTCCAAAAGATGCCACCTGGCACACAGACAGACACATCTACTAAGTCTACAGCTACCCCCCCACAACCAAGAAAGGAAAAACTGTGCCAACAAACACCCCACATTGCTTGCCCCACAGAGGCCAGCCCTGCACTGAGCACCAGATGGGCTCAGCCTCCCAGAGTTGGGATCTGGCAGGGGAGGAGTGCAGCAGAACCCGCCCCGACCCAGCGCAGAGCTCCAGGCATGGTGGCCATTGTGCACACGGCTCCAGCCCCTGCACACGCTGTTCCTTGCCTGGAACAGCATCCCTACCACCCCCTCTTCCCTCAAGCCTCGCTCAGGCCTCTCCTCCTCTGGGATACCATTCCTGCCCTGCCCCCGCGGTAAAGGCCCCTCCAACCACTGTCCCACCCGCATCCCGGGTGCTGCCCTCCATCATAGCAGCCAGCTCCATGCCACCTTCCTGCTCCCGGGCTGACCAGGGGATGATTAGAGACACAGGCCCTGCCTGGCAAAGCCAGCTCAGCTGTGACACAAGCGACGGGAAATTAGCACTGTTTTATCTCAGCCTTCCCTTTTTCATTCTAAACACGGAATAGAGAATTCTTATCAAGCACATTTAATCACCTCTCTTCCCCTCTTCTCTAGTTACAATGAAGGTGATTTAAACCGCATCCTTGACAGGCTAGAACAAATGGGACTAGAAATTCAAGTCATCTTACAATACATCCCGGAGTTCCTTCATCCTCACGTCAGAATTCACTCCATAAACCTTCACCCAGATCCTTCCATGGGCCAGGGGCAGTGCCACACTGCAGGACCACACAGTGGCCCCTGCCCTGCGGTGCCTGATGGGCTAATAAAGAAAGAGCTTGTACGTCCTGAGTTGTCTGATGATCTGTCTCCTGCTGTCCTAGGGAACTGGACGTCGTGCTGTGGGAAAACAGATGACGGAGGAGATGGTCTGCCTGGAGGGGTCATGGGGAGACTCCACAGAGGAAGTGACATGTCTGCTGAGTCTTAAAGGAAAAGAGGAAAGGGAGAGATGTTCCAGGCACAGGGAACAGCATGTGCAAATGCAGGGAGGTACAAAAGGACATAGGTTGAGGAGACAAGGAAAGAAAGTTGGGTCCAGAATTCAAAGAGCCACGTATGTTGCCATTGCTAGAGGCAGTGGGGAGCTGCTGATGTCTAGTTTTCGGAAGCTCACTCTGAAGCTGAGTAGAGGCTAGACCATTCTGGAGTATGTACAGGGCTGTGCTGGGCACACCATGCTGGAACCCTGTATAAGGTGACTGACCTTTTATTTTAAAGGACTTTTGGCTACAGACTGGACAAGCTAGGCTAGGGAAATTTAATTTAATCCTCTAATTAGGGGATAGCACAAGTGCCACTGCTCCTCTCTCCCATGTCCATGGCAGACATTGCTGATCAATCACAGCATCATCCTCATCCTACAATTGAGGAAATAGATAGGGGTGGAAAGGTGGGCCCAGGACCCCACCAAGTTAGGAAGCAACAGAGCTAGGACTGGTGTCCACAATCAGAGGAGTCAGTGACAGGTGTGGCGAGCTTGAGGTTCAAGCAAACGTGGGTGTATATCCAGGTTTTTCCACTTACTGGTTGAATGTCTGCTTCATCATTTACCTTCTCTGAGCCTCAGTTTCCTCAGCTGTAAAATGCGATAATACCGTCCCTTCATAGGCTGGGTGGAATGGGATAATGAAATGTAATGGGTGAATTCAGAGCCAATAAGTGCTCAATAAACGGTAACTATTAGTATTATTAGTAATACTATTATTTCTCACTGATAACACACCATCCCTCCAAATGTCTTGCCCAGTATTCTTCCCTCCCCTCACCACAGGGTCCCCATCTTTTCTATCTTTCAGCATGCTACCAAGGAAACTGGGTGGGAGCCACTAATTCTTTAAATAGTCATGGCACAGACAGACACAGTCTGCTTCAGATGGCTCTGTTTTGTTCTAGATGTGCCAAGAGACATCCTTTGCCCTTTCAGCAGTTGAGGGCAGTGGGGAAAGGCAGCTGCAACGGGCTGGGGTCTGACCTGCTGTCGTCCACGCCATTGCTCGTATTTGTAGATCTGTGGTTTCTAAGGGAATTCTCCTGGGACCTTAGCAATATTAATATGTGACCAGCCAGGCAGCTGCCTGGAGCTCCATCTGTACAGAACACAAAAAATCCCACTGGAAATTTAATGTGCTGGGGAATATTTAAGGGCGTTGCTTTCAAGGCAAGTCCTGTGACGTTGGAAGATTTTTTTGGATAAGTGGTTTTGGATAACGAACAGTCTCTCACTGGTGTGTTCTGAGAACACAAGACGGTCCCTAGACAGGCTGGAGACAGCTCCCTGATGAGCTTTGGGTTTGCTGGTATGTTTGGGGCGGGAGCTGAATGGTTTGGGGCATTGGAGGCAAGGCTGAGGACCACCATCCCAGGTCCTCTCTGAACCCCTCTGAATTCAGGAGGAATTCGTTTTTAAGGGGTACCTAATTATTTGCCAGCCTGGGGCAACCACATCCTTTGGTCAGCACAGGCCTTGGGGTTCAAGGGATTGCTGTTGTGGGGCTATGGAGGGCCCTCCATGGAAACCCAGGAACCCCCTTTCCAGGAAGCACAGGGGCCTCTTGGTCATGAGTCTGGGCAGAAGCAGAGAAGGTGGAAAGAGAGGAGAGTGGGAGGCCTCCTGCGTGTGGTTCTCCGGCTCCGACGCCATCCAGCGAGTGTCCAGCCCCAGCCTGTGTTAGGCAGATGTCAGTGTTAGGCAGATGTTGCAGGAACTCCCCAAGTGGATGCCCAACTGGGCTCTGACCAGGAAAAGTCACCCCGTCAGGAACTCAGGTGGCCCAGGAAGTGGGGTGCTGGGCAGTGAGTGTGTGTCATGAAGGCCACTGACCCAGAGGCCAAAGCTGGAGGAAAACTGACCCAGTCTGGTCCCAATCCTACAGGATCTGTTCGTCATTTCATGGGCCTGCGGGGTGACCATGGGTGATGACACTTTGGCATAGCACTGCTTCTCCCCGTGAAAAAGCATCGCACTTCACTTCTCGGTGAAATAGCAATCTCCCGGCCATAAGAGTGAGCGATGGGTCCGGGCAGCTCGCCCTCCCTGCGGGCTAGGAGGGCCATCGGCTGGATGTTAGCTCCCCTCACCTGACACTCCCTGGAGACGGTGAGCTGACTCCCAGACGACAGCCAGAGTGTGCTAAGCCCCCACCATGTGCCACGTACCCTGCTAGGTGGCTCCTATTGCCTCCAGTCTTCGGTCCTCCGGACAACCCTGCAAAGTCAGTGTCAGCGGCCCCATTTTACAGAGGAGGAAACTGAGGCCCAGGTTAAGGACTCAGCCCCTATCTGGCTGGGGACCCTGCCCTGGGCTGGAGGGAACCACCCACGGGTGTCCTACAGCTCTAACAGGGACAACAGATGAGGTTTCCATGCCTGAAGGGTCCTGGTGGGGTTTGCAGAAACCCCCTCTTCCCCGTGGGCCAGGGAACTCAGGACTTACAGATGCTGGCTGTGTTTATGAGTGGAGAACTGGATTCCTAAGCCCAGCCAGGTGATGGGTTCTCAGCCTGTTAGGGAACAGCCAAGGCTTTGCACACTGAGGTGATGGGGTAGCCAACACGTGGTTGTTTGGGTGCCCAGAGTGAGAAGGGGTCCATGCTTAGGGGGGTGGCGTGAGACGCCTTCTTACTGCACCTTGCAAGCTGTTCTAAAGCTGGGTTTCGGGAGTTCCGGACACCAGGGGCCAGTATCACTTCCCTTCTGCTTCCTGGGGTGGGGCCAGGGAAGCGTGAGAAGGGGAGGACAGCCCTGGGCAAAGGTCAAGTGCAGAGGAGGGGGGATCAGAAGCCCAGCATGCTATTTACTTGTCCTATTTGCTTATCAAAGGCTACAGGAGAGCTGACTGGCCACCAGAGCACAAAGCCCAAATCTTCCCTGAAACTTGAGCCTTGCTCTCACTCTGGAATTCTCCGCTGGGGGAGGGCATGGGGAGGTGCTCGGCGGGGGGCCAGGGGGTGGCTCTCACCTCTTTCCTAGCCGGGGACAGAGCCCGGCCTTCTTGGCCAGATAAAGAATATGGCTGCACTCCCCCTGCCCCCTTGGGAACCTCAGCTGGACGATTTCTTATTTACATCCGCCTTTGCAACTTCTTTCTCTTTCTTCAGGGAAAGCGGAAATTGGAAGGCCACACTTATGATGGCAAGGCCCTGAAAATGTACAGTCTCCAAGTGTGTGGCAGAGAGAGGGACATGTTCATGCTGATTACTGTGTGATTCTGCTGCTTTGTAGGAAAATTAACCCCAAGAGACTATTTTTTTAAAAAAATAGTACCTTCTCCACGTTGTGATCTTGATTCTTCCCCAGCAATACCTTGGGTTTATTTTGAACACTACTTCGCAGGAACTTTTACATGAAGTTTTCCTAGCTGGTTCTGCTTGGTTTGGACTAATGTCAATGTTAGGTTTTATTTCCCTGGGGCAAGAATGGCCAAAATGCATCATTTCATGTGCCACCTCAGTGAATGGGGGTGGCTACCTGGAGCTCTGTGTTGGGATAAAATCTGTGGCCAAGACCAGACTCAGCAGGAAACAGTGCTGTGATTGATTAGCAATGCCTGCCACGGACATGGACATGGGAGAGAGGCGCGCTGGCACTTATGCTATCTCCCTATTGCGGGGATTAAATTAAACTTCCCCACCCTGGCCTGTCCAGTCTGTAGCCAAAAGACCTTTAATATAAAAGACCAGTTGTTTTATACAGGGGATCCAATATGCTGGGCCCAGCACAGCCCCCTACACATTCCAGAATGGTCTAGCCTCTACTTAGCTTCCAGACTGAGCTTCCTACAAAATAGACATTAACAGCTACCCTACTGCCTCCAGCAACACGTGTGGCCCTTTGAATTCTGGACCCAACTTTCTTTTCTATCCTTCTCAACATGTGCCCTTTTGTACCCCCTGCATTTGCACATGCTGTTCCCTGTGCCTGGAACATCTCTCCCTTTCCTCTCTTCCTTTAAGACTCAGTAAATATATCACTTCCTCTGTGGAGTCTCCCTTGACCCCTCCAGGCAGACCAGCTCCTCCGCTAGCTGTTTCCCACAGCATGATGTCCAGTTCTTAGGACAGCAGTGTACATATCAACAGACAACTCAAGAAAAGCATCTTGTAAACAGCAAAGGACTGTGACTGCCGAGCATCTCCTGGTGTTTCTGATGAATTAGAGTGAACTCCCATGGAGACAGTCACCCCCCTCTTTGCTCCTCATGACCTAAAGGCCCTGGTCCATCCCCTTCTCCTTGGAAATGGTTTCTGAAATAAACAAGCTCTGTGTCAAGCTCCAGTCACACCAACTTCAGGTGCCTTGAGCCCTAAGTCCTGATGTTCCCTGGTTCATGCCTGCGCCCGGGTGATTCAGAGCAATCACGTGCCGACACACGAAGCCAGGTTACACAGGGCCCCTATGTGGGGGACTGGCTGGATTTTTCCCATGTGAACAAGAGACACAAGACATGAAAATAGAAATGGACAGAGGAACTCCACCCCACTACTGATTGGTCTTGCCGAGCTAAAAAGGAGAACAGGGTTTTAAGACCCAGGCAAGATCAACAGTGAATTGGCATGTTGGGAGGAAAAGACATGGCATTTTCTTGAGCTAAAGGGACTAAAAATAGTGTGAGGTTTTCCAAGAGGCTACAGTGGTACTTCAGGATGCGGCTATGAAACGTTTATTTCAACAGTTATTGGAGAACTCAAAGCCAAGTCCATTCACAGTGACGGTGACAACTGCTCCCCCAGCTCCAGGGACCAGCTGAGAGCCCCAGCTTGCTCCCAGCTCCACATCCTTCTCATGCAGTGCTCTCCCTAGAATGCCCTCCCTTCTCCCTCACACTGAGTCAAGTCGCCCCACATCCTGAGTTCCAGCCACACCTCCAGGGAACCTTTTTCAAACTTTCTCACCAAAGTACCCCAAGAGCAGAGAAGAAATTGCAGTGGCAGGATGAAGCGGTGAGGGGAGTGAGATCCGGGGCTTGCCTACAGAGGCTACCATGAGCGTGAATTCCCCTCCAAATCTCACTTTTATCCTAAGAATTCACCAATATATCTCACTCTACTCAAATAATAATAATAATAATCAAAGTCTGTGTTAGTTTTTAAAAACGAGTGTGCTCTCCAATCTCACAGTTATGTGGTCATCCTAGAAAGTAGAGTTGTGTTTGTCCTGTGACATCAAGAGCCCTGAGGCTCAACACTGCTGGTGTGCAGTGCCCCACAGGGACAAAACAAGGGCCTTCACTGAGGACTTCAGCCTCAGCACTCCTTCAGCCATTCAGGTAAATCAACCATCCATCCATCCAGCCATCCATTCAACAAGTATTTACTAAGCTCTTTTTTCAAATTGAAGTATAGTCTGTTTACAATGTTGTGTTAATTTCTGGTGTACAGCACAGTGATTCGGTTACACATATATATTCCTTTTCATATTCTTTTTCATTAGAGGCTATTCCAAGCTGTTGAATATAGTTCCTTGTGCTATACAGTAGGACCTTGTTATTTATCTGTTTCATATATAGTAGTTAGTATCTGCATATCCCAAACTCCCAATTTATTTCTCCACTCCCCACTGTCCCCTCTGGTAACCATAAGCTTGTTTTCTATGTCAGTGAGTCTGTTTCTGTTTTGTAAATAAATTCATTTGTGTCATCTTTTAGATTCCACATATAAGTGACACCATATGGTATTTGTCTTTCTCTTTTTGGCTTACTTCACTTACTATGACCATCTCTAGGTGCATCCATGTTGCCACAAATGGCATTATTTTAGTCTTTTTTATGGCTGAGTAGTATTCCACTATCTACAATAGCTAAGCTCTTTTTAAATGCCTCGAACTAGGAACAAAGCAAGGGGGATCCCAGCCCTCCAGGAAGGGTCCCATAGAAGAAATAGGTGAGACTAGGCATTCCCCGGCTCTGTGACAAGTGTCCCAACAGGGAAGAAGAACCAGAGGCTTTGGGAGCACAGAGGTGGAGACTGAGAAAGCCTTCCTTCTGGGGAAAGCACAAGTCAGGCTGCACTCAAGCCTAAGAGTTAAGATCCATGTGTCCTTGAGCAAGCCAGTTAACCGCTCAGCTTCCTCACCTGTGGGCTGGGTCAAATCGCTTCATACCGTTTTCACTGGGATTAAGGGAGTGATTCAGTGCAAAGTGCTTCATACTAAGTGTTCAATAAACATGATATATTAAGCTGGGACCAAAAGAATGGATGGAATTGGGCTGCAGGGATGGGGCAGAGATAAAGGAGGAGGGAGTGGAAGAGTGTGTTCCAGACGGAGGGACAATGCGTTTAAGAACAAATATTCCAATAAATAGTTGTTGAACTAATAAATTCTTCAAAGGAAGTGACAGTAATGCACTCTCCATAAACCACATCCTTTATCTATTGTTCCCCGGTGCATGCGTGTGTGTACGGAGCTGGCACTGAGTGGCACCTCAGGCACCGGAAGGCAAGCCCGCTGCATTTTTCTAACCAGAGTGTCAGATTCTTAAAGGCAGAGGTTGTCTTTCCCCTTTTGAAGCCTCACAGCCCTAAGCCTTTAATCCCCCCCCACCGTCCCCCACTCCCTCTTTCTGCTCTGTCACCAACACTTCCATCCTAGGGAAGAGCCTTTGCCAAGGTCACTGGAGAGAGCTCATGGATGACCTGAGAAATGCAGGCGGGGGGGCAAAGAGCCCTGAACTTGTGGTGAGAGGGCATGGATTCAAGTCCTATCCCTGCCAGCTGGCAGCCTTGTGACCTTGGGTAGGTAATCTGGGACTCCAGTCCAGAGAGCACACAGGGCTCCCACAACAAGCTGGTTCAGACAGAGGACCAGGGTGCAGGGTTCCGGGGGTAATGCAGTACAGTGACACATCATCCTGGTCTTCATGGGACTCAGAGATTTCCTGGGATTCAGGACTTTCAGTGCCAAGACCAGGAAAGTCTCAGGCAAACAGGATGAACTGGTCACTCACAAGCTTGCTTCTCCCCCCATATTCTGCCTCCTCTCCTCTGCAGACATGGGTCACAAATCAGCACAGGGCAGCATCTGGGCCCCGTGGCTTCGAGGCTGACCCATGGGCGGCATCTATGCAGAGGGAGGGAGGGAGGGAGAGGAGGAACAAGGCTTTGGTGTTGCCACCATGAGGTTTCCACACCGGAGACTGGCAACAGTCCATTGCTTGAGATAGGAGGATCAGGCCAGAGTCTCTCAGAGATTCAATGCAGGGCCAAAACCAGGCTGGCCAGGTGTCCACAGGGCTGGAAGGCAGGGGAGGTTGGTCCACATGGCTCTCCAAAGGGTTGGGGGCAGGGATTGAATTTATGAGGACCTTGGTGGCACCGAGTTATTGGGCTGGGGAACCTGATGCTGACCTGTTAGCCAATGAAACCCCTTCGAGAGGGGGATGCTCTCAGATGGACTCCAACCCCCACATACTGAAAAAGCCAGGAGAGCCCCTGGGGCCCCTGCTCAGACCCCCATAGTGTGCCCCGCCGTGGAGATCACAGCAGGCTCCCTGTCGCTCCATCAGAGGGACATCTTGTGTTTTCAATTACCAGTCCACATTTATGTCCTGGTTTGGGCTCGAATGCCAGGCTATATTAGGTCATGCAGAGCCGGCCCTGTTGTGCTTTCTCATTAGCTGCATCGCATCATATTTTTAGGGGCAGCCAAGACTGAGACAATGCCAGAGGGCTGCTTTTCTTCCTGAGTCCCCAAACACCAGCCCCATAAAGAGATTACGCTTGAAGGTCCAAGGGCCCCTGTAGTCCCAGCTACAGTCTGCAAAGGCGTCAGCTCTGAGAACCAGGGCAAGTGCCTGGATAAGTCAGAGGCAACAAAAGAAGCAGTCCCTCCGCCTGTTTTCCATCCTCTTCAGACACCTACACTTACCATCTCCAAGCCACACTGATCTGCCTCCTCATGGTCCAGTGTCAAAGGACAAAGGCCTGCTTCCTCGGAGCAGCCTTTCCTGTCCCTCCCGTCCCTCTGCAGACCCGCAGCACTGCCGTGGGGGCTCCTGTGCTCCGGCGTCTGCCGTGTCCATCATCACTACAGCAGGAGCATTACAGTTTGCAAAGTGCTGCCTCACCCGTGGTCTCATTTGACTTACCTGTGGGGGTGGTGGTAGGATGCCTATTTTACAGATGGGCAAGCTGAGGTAGTGAAAAGGGAGCTGATGTGTCCAAGCCACAGAGATAGTAAGTGGGAAGATCAGCACTCGCGTGGCCTCAGGGGTTTGGCTCAGAAGCCAGGCCCAGCTGCCCGCTTATGCCCACACACTGGGCCACCCCGGAGGAGCCCTCATTCATTGGCTTCTGCTCCTGAAGCGCACTGCTCACTGCTGGGAGTGAGGGGTCCCGCCAGTGCCCAGGCCCTCTGTACATCACTCCCACCCCAGCCTTCTCGTGCCAGGACAGTCACCATCCACAGGGCTGGGGGCCAGGCAGTGGAGAGAGAGTACTTTCTGTGACTTTCCACTTGTCTCTGCTCCCTATTTCTGTCCAGTCTTAAATCAGGTTGGAGGGGGAGGGGTGAGGCTATTCCTCTGGGGAGCGTCCATTTCTCCCCCGGCCAACAATCAAGCACAGAGCGAACGCACAAGGCCAGTGAATGAAGGGCGGCTCCCAGGGAGGGTGTAGCAGTCGTCCTGGGGCCCAGATAGTAGGGATGATGGCCCATTTCAATGCAGCCACTTTGGGAACAGGGCTGAGACCTTCAAGATTCCTGCATCCATGAGCTCCTTGGGATAAGGCTGCAGACAGACAGTAGAGGGTCAGGGCCAGATCCAGGTGCCTTCCACGCTCTCTGTGCAGGACGGGCAAGGACAGGCGCTTTGCCCATAGCTCCTTGGCCTCTAGCCCTTCCATGTCAGTCACACATCATAGGTCAGGACCACCCAGCAGGGCCAGCCAGGGGAAGGGACAGCTCAGGGGAAAGACAGCAGACCAGCAGGTCAACCCACCTTGTGTAAGTAGCTGTGGTCACTTTTGCTTTTGCCTCAGACCATGAATCCAGGCTCACTCTATGGAGGCTCAGTGCAGCCCAGGGGGAACCTGGACACAGACTGGACAACAGAGCAGGGATTTAGCCTGCACCATTCACTGGACACTTCCTCCTTCTTCTGGCTGCTCCACCTGTACCTCCTCTCCTACACCTAATTTCTGGCCTCAGACACTTCCCTCACACTCACTGGCCACCCCCTACCCACTGACAGCAAAGGCCCCAGGGTCAAAAGGCCAAACCAAAGACCCTCTAATTGCAGGGCATGTGATAGACACCGGGGGGTGGGGGGTGGGAAGAAAGCAAGACTGATCTGCAGAGAAATAAGGCACAGTCTTGACCTACTCAGCAGTTTCAGGCTAGTTCGAGAAAGGAAAGGCTCACATAAACTCCTGTCCCCTGCTGAAGACCAAATAATATGGCAAGATAAAAATCTAGAATTCATCTCCCTATGTCGTGGAATTAAACAACCCAGAAAGATCCTACGTGAGAAAAAAAAGCATGGAGGAATTTGGAGAGTTGGTGACACCCTAGCCTGCCTGGGAAAGACAAGAGAAATGTGGTCCGCTGACATTCCGCTCTTTCTGGAATCACATACCTTACAAGGAACACAGGTTTGCAGGCCCCAGTGCACACACTCTTGACCACAACACTCCTTCATTTCTCACTAGATCTGCATACACATGGAGCTGATTCACAGATAATATTGGCACTTATAGGATTCATGCCCAATCACCGTTGCACAGTTTTGAAGGCTGAACATCCATAAAAATGTGAAAAGAGGCAGAATGTAAATGCAGAAAGCTGGAAGCCCAAATGGCCCATGCTCTCAGCCCATATGGCTTCATTTTGCCAACTAGATCAAAGAAGAATATCCTCGAAACTCAACATGCAAAAATACACACATGTATCTCCACAACCTCTAAACCCGCTTCCTAGAAGGCTCAGCCATGAAATCAATCACTGGGTGGCAACAGCTCCTACTCAGGGACAGTCAGGATTTGGGTCATGAACTCAGCTGCCTTCAGTGATGATGACTGTGTTGTACTATTTGCTCAGCCAGGAAACCGTTGTGAGAACAACTGTTCTGTCCTCCTTAGAAACACATGCAGGGTAATCCGGATCCTGGGAGTGGAAGCCCAGATGACTAGCAATCTTCCACCTCCCACCCACAGCCTAAAAGAATTCCACGAATCAATGTATGACTGAAAGTTCCCCTCATTCATCCAGGGAGCTGTATCAGCTAATCCCAGGCATTCAACCTGTTGGCTCCCATAGGACCACCAGTAGGTTATGGGTTTCCAACTTCCAGACAAGTTCAGACAAGCTCACAGAACAGTTTAAGGCTGTTGAAAAAACCAAAACCAAAAGTAATCTCAACACAGTTTGGATGAGAATGTTGATCATAACACAAGGACCAAGTGACACCCAACCAAAGAAGCCAAACAACTAAACTCACTGCAAAGTCATGCAGCCTATGAGAATACTGATGAGGTGCCTCTGACCCAAAGGTTACAGGGCTGTATCCATCAGGACCTTCCTGGCTGTGAGTGACAGAAAACCCAAGTGCGATTGGCTTACATAAAAGCAAGGGAATTTATTCACTCATAAAATTTTTAAAAAGTCTAAAGGCAGATCTTCACACACTCCTGGATTAAGGGCCAAACTGATGTCATCAAGATTCCATCTCGTTCAGACTCTGCCATCTACCATGGTGAACCCAGGTGATAGATGAACTCAGCAGGTCCAGTGGGAAAGTACACCTGCCTCTCTCCCAACAATGCCAGCCGAAGTCCTCTGGCGTCTTATTGGCTCTGACAAATTCAGAGATGGAGCTATGACTGCAATGCTCTAAATCCCCCCCAAATTCTATGTTGAAATCCTAACCCCCAGTGGGATGGTGTCAGGAGGTGGGGCATTTGGGAGGTGCTCAGGGCGTGAGGGCCTAGCCCTCATGAATGGGCTTAGTTTTCTTATAAAAGGGACCCTGGAGAGTTCCCCAGCCCCTTCTGCCATGTGAGGAGATGATGAAAACTTCAGCCCAGGTAAAGGTCCTCACCCAACTGTGCTAGTGCCCTGATCTTGGACTTCCCAGCCTCCAGGACTATGAGGAATAAATGTCTGTTGCTTATAAATCACTCAGTCTGTGGTATCATGGTCTGTGTTATAGCTGCCTGAATGGACTAAGATGATGACCCAATCACGGTGGTCAGGGAGCGGGACACACAGGCAGGTTACAGGCCTGGCATAGCTCAGATGGTCACCTTGGAGCTCACTCCAACTACATGGACTGAGATTGGAGGGGGTGGTTATGGCCAGAAGAGGGAACAGAGGCTGGGAGGGAGATCACAGTATTCACCCCAGGACCTATAACAACCGATCACTTTGCACTCGAGGACTCCATCATACAGACAGAAACCATCGCCTCTGCTCCCTCTGCCCAGTGCAGGGGAGTTATTCCTGAGGGTGCCGTGGCAAAGCTGGAGATATGCAGAAGGTCAAACAAAATGTCCAGTCCCATGAAGAGCTTGGAGGTGGGACCTAGCAAAGAGCACCCTAAATCCACTCTGCTCCCATGGTCCTCCCGCTCCATGGGAACCGTCCGGCCTCATCTGCAGAGCTGAGATCAGCAGAGCGTGAGTCACTCCTGTCGGCCTCCTAGCAAGGCCCCAGGGACCGGGTCAGGGGGGCCTGCCCAAGACATTCTCCACGTGTTGCTGGGACAGAGAGCAGACATCACTATTACTGTGTATTCCTGTCTTCATCAAGAGAAGCTGAGACCCAGAAGGCAACAGCAGACGCCACATCCAAAACAAAACAAATTAAGACCGTAAGCGACCACATTGGGCACCAGGACAGCCAAGAGTAAGACACGACAGCAGAGGCAAGTGAGTTGCAATGAGTGGTTCGACTAATACTATGAACAGTGAGTACACCCGGAGCTGCTTGCCGGTGAGCGAGTGTGATGACAAGGAGGCCCAATGGGGGATGGCCGGTGAGCGAGTGTGATGACAAGGAGGCCCAATGGGGGATGGCACAGCTCAGGCGGTGGAGTGCATGCTTAGCATGCAGGAGGTCCTGGGTTCAATCCCCAGTACCTCCTCTAAAAATAAATAAATAAACCTAATTACCACCTCCCACCAAAAAAAAAAAGAAAAAAATTCCAGGAGGCCCGGGCCCTGCCAGGTCCAGGCCACACGACAACATGGAAGTGGCTATTAATACATGCCCAGAGTGACCCCGACTTTGAGGCTCTCCTCTCACAGTCTCCATGGAGAGGGGCATGGAGGAGTTGAGTCACCCGCAGAGCAGAATGAGGGCTGGTGTCTTCGCTGCACACACGAAGGATCCTCAGGAATATGATTGTGAAGCCCTGAGCCCAGGAGCTGACTAGTTCTGAGCCTTTTCTTGGTCCTTCCCTACGGAGTCAGGACCTGACTTAATGAGCTGAGACCACCTTTTGTGTGGGGGCCAAAAGCTGGGACAGGAAAACCTGCCCCCACCAACGCCACTGTCCTGAGCACAAACTCCTAGATCAAGGTTCTGTTTTAAACCTATCTATGATGGCTAATTTTATATATCAACTTAGCGAGGCCCTGTACCCAGATATTTGACTAAATATTATCCAAGATGTTTCTGTGAAGGTATTTTATTTTTTTAGATGAGATTAACATTTAAATTGATAGATTTTTGAGTAAAGCAGATTGCCCTCCATAATGCGGATGGGCCTCATCCCAGTCTGCTGGGGACCTTAATGGAAAAAGACTGACCTCCCCCAGACAAGAGGGGATTCTGCCAGCAGACCACCTTTCGACTCAAACTGCAGCTCTTCACTGGTACTCCAGCCTGCCGGCCTCCCCTGCAGACACTGGACTTACCAGTCTCCACAAATGTGGGAGCCGATTATCTAAAATTAATCTAGATAGCTAGATAGACAGACAGACAGACAGATGGATGGATGAAGAGAAACTCACATTCTGATGGTTCTGTTTCTCTGGAGAACCCTGGCTAATACACCATCTCTTTGGGTTTAAAAGCTGAAACCCTTTCCCATATCCCCACTCATCCCACTGCCAAATGAGATGCATATACATACAGATATATAGAGATACACACATACATACACACACACTCCTCTGTACCCCCAAGGCCCTGAACAGAGGCATTCTCTCTGGGGATCCCTCCTTGTCCCTCCAAACTGTGCTCATCTCAGGCCCCCAGGGACCTCGACAGCCCCAAGGTCTGTCCACGTACCCTGGCCCACCTGCTTTCCTCCTCTAGTCAGTCCAGGCGCCAAAGCACAGCAGAGCTGCAGTTCTTGGAGGTGGATTCAGCTGATTCAACCTGAGCCCAGAGAAGAAGCCTTTTACAAAACCGACCTCAGCTGAAATACCTTTAGGAGAAGGGACTCATCAACCTGGAGACAAGTTCTACCCTGCTGGGCAGCATGCCCCCTGTTCTTCAGGAACGTAATCCCCTCTGTCCTACCCAGCGGGTGCACACGTGGGGGGCATCACAGAGTGTTGCCCCTGCTTTAGGCTTTCCCTTCCATACCTGACATCATGCTTTCACCTTTGCACCCTCCATTCAGTGTTTTAACCTGGTTCTCAATGGTCTCATCTACTGACCTGGGTGTTCGCCATCACATGAAGTGCCATTCACTCATTCTTCAAACAGATGTTTATTGGGTCCTACTATGGGTCCAGCAAATAACAAAGTCCCTCCCCTTATGGAACTTACACTCTCTCAGCTAAAAAATAAACATGTAGATATGACATGATAACCGATGCAGACACGACACAGTGGAAATGGTACTACTTTACGCATTTTTCAGAGAAGGACCTGGAGGTTCTGGAAAATGAAGCAACTTGGCCAAAGTCACACAGACAGCCAGAGATGGAGCCATGGTGTGAGCCCACATCTGTCTAATAACAAAGTCCAAGGTCCTCTTACCCAGCTGCGGGAGAGCTTGGTGAACTTGTGGGCTAGGGGTGGCTGAAAAGGGAGATATTGTTCAAAAAGCAAAACAATTGCAGTTCCCATGTTCTCCTCTTAGTTTATGTCTGAAACTCTTCTGGCAAAAGTTCTCCCATGAAGTGGGTGCAGTAGAGTTTGTGAAGACACCAGTCCTTGGCCCCAAACCATTTGAGCAAGAAGAAAGAGTGGTGAAAAGGTGTTCCCTCGGAGTCTTGAAGGATGAGCTGGGTAGGGGACAAGCTCAGGAGCAGCCCCTTTGAGCAGCAGCTCGGCACCTCTCCCCAGGCACCCCCAGTGGGCATTTGCCACCTTCAGGGACAGGGAGGGACGTTCACAGGGAATTAGACCCAGGGTGTTGGCCCTGAAATAACTGGTGCTAAACCCCAGGTTCTTCCCACTATTAAAATTAAAAAGTGTTGTGGTGCAGCTTGGCTTTACAGTTTGGGTGTGATTTGGCTAGACAGCTGGGGAAGAGTTAATGTGGCATTCCACTCGCAGGAGAAGAGCTTGGGCAGAGTTATGGGGGCAGGAACAAGAGTGTTATCATCAGGAGAGAGTAAAACCAGCCTAGGGGGCAGCAAGGCAGGGAAGAGCCCCAATGTGGGCATCAGGAGACCTCGGTTTCAGGGCTGCTTCACAAGAAACCACTGCGGTCATCATGAGTCTTTATGAGTCTCGGAGTTCGTCCAGTCCCGCCCTCTTGGTCTACTAAAGAACACAGGGGGAGAAAAAAGAAGAAAAAAAAGAAAAGGAAGAAAAATAAAGGAAAAGGAAAAAAGAGAAAAAATGAAAAAGAAAAAAAATAAAGGTGGGATGAAGAATACAAGGGCTTTTTTTCATCAGGCAGGGTAGAGAGAAAGCTAAGAGCCTGCCAGGTCAAATCCCTGTCACAAACCACCCTAAAACACCAGCTCCAAGGGCCTGATGCTGGCACCACCCAAACCCACCAGTCCAGCGCAGCCCATCTCAGCCCGGAGCAGCTTCGTAAGCAAAAACAAGCCTCCATCTCCCAAACTGGAGCAGAAAAGTCTCGCGCTCCCGCTGTCTGCCCGGTGCCAAGCACTGACCCAGGCAACTCACCAAAACGCTGGGAACCATGCGCTGTAAGTTACAGGTGGGGAAAACGAGGCTTGGTCATCTGTTTTAAGTTCAAATCAAAGCAGTGTGATGGAACCAGAACTGTCATCAGGTCTGCTGACTCCACGTCTGAACTTTAAAGTGCCCTTCTCAGAAACGCCAGCCATTTCCTAGACCTCTTCTCTGGGACCTGACGCCTTCCCTAGGACCTCCTGGGA
This sequence comes from Camelus dromedarius, assembly GCF_036321535.1. NCBI lineage: Eukaryota > Metazoa > Chordata > Mammalia > Artiodactyla > Camelidae > Camelus > Camelus dromedarius. The sequence goes on along the minus strand of NC_087443.1, from coordinate 66,322,980 downwards.
GACACAGCTTGCTCGCAAACAAGCCTGTGTTTGAAAGCGCAGAGACTGGGTTTCTAGCAAACAAGCAAGCGTGGAGGGTCAGAGGGAAAGGCCCGCAGGAGCTGGGGGTCTGCAGCTGAGAGCTCCTCGTGGCCAGCAGGGCAGATGGGTGTGCTGAATGGCGGCTTTCCTGAACTCCTTGCAAACAGAGGGTTTTTCTCCTCCAGGGGGCTGGACCAGACTGGTGCAGGGTAAGCGGGGCGGGTCCCAGATTTGGAGCTGATCAGGTTCTCTGATCCCAAGCAGAATCCATGGGCTGCTCAGGGCCTCACACTCTGGTTTGCTCTTGCGTTGTCAGTGAGCATTTGGGCAACTCAGTAAAGTATGCAGCCTGCTTGTTTTCCGTGGTCTCCTCTAATCCGCCCTGACCTGTCGTATAAGCTAAGGCTGCTGAGGTTCAGCAATGAGAGGTGAGTCAGCCCAGGTCCCACGACCTGTTAGGTCTCCATACAACCAAGATGGACTGGGTTAACTGTCTAAGATGTTTTCCTGTAACGGAGAACAGGAAGATCTGTGCCTGAGAACCACCCCCTAAGGCTGGAAATTCACAGTGCTGTACAGTATTTTGCAAGCAATGGCACCTCTGAAATCCCAGTATCTGGGTCTGCAGCAAGACTGGCACTGCCTCTGGGTGACCTCAGGGGAGGGAGGGCCCTAGGCTTTCCCGAGTGTCACATCAGCACAGTAGTCAGGCCATTATTATCTCTAGCTTACTGCTCCTAGCACACCCCACCCCATCTCCACCCAGCAGCCAGAATATTGTTCCTAACAAAAACAAAATCTAATTATGTTCATCCTCTGCCTAAAACCCCTCCAGTGGCTCCCCACTGCTCGCACCATGAATCTTTCCAGGCAGCAGCACGGTCTGGCCCCAACTCTCTCCAGCCTCTCCTCTCTCCTTTTGGCCTCTCACAAGACATGGTTCAACCCACGTGGACTTCATTTAGTTGCTTGAACATATAGTACTCCCCTTCTCACCCCCAGGCCCTTTTGCCAGACCTATTCCTGCCCACCCCTCAGCTCTCGTCCTGCTGTCACTTCTCCGGGCCCTCCTCTGACACCTGAGCCCGGGTACCACCCTTGTCAACCTGCTTGCCTCTTCCTGGTACCCACTTAATATCTGTCTCCCCCTCAGAAGAAGAACCTGTGTGGGGTTCCCACTCTGCCCACAGCACCACGCACAAATAGAGAACCATCAGTGATATTAGTTTGGGGAGAGTGTCAAAAAATGGTTGTTGAGTGAGTGAGTGAATGAAGAACGGAGTCTGTCATTCATTAAAACTCTCAGGGCCTCCTCTGGAGCCAACACACAAAAAACAATCCTGGAGGTGTGTATATGCTGAGAAAGAAGGTAAGCGGAGCCGGCGGGTGCTGAGGAAAGAGCGCTAAATCCCTAGCGAGCCCAGGGGAATGATGAGATCCCTGCCTCAGGCCCCAGCCTCCTGGCTCACTACTGCCCAGCAGCTTAGTGTCTGCTTCTTGGCCTCCTAAGCTGGGCCTGAGCCACAGACATGAGGACAGTCTAGAGGACTTTGGCCAAGAGCCAGCCACATCGTGTCTGGGGCTCCCTCGCACCTGACTCGCCAGCTGGAAGGAGTGTGTCTGTGTCTATGTGTCTGTCTGTATGTCTGTGTGTGTGCACAGTCTGGCCATACTTGTGACACCCCCAGTACATGTCCTCACACCCACGAAGTCCAAGAGGCAAGAGGGCCTGTGTTTCTCTTCCACCCCTGCCCAGTGGCCCACACAGCTGGCTGTGGACAAATGGAAGGAACTAGGCAGCCGGCCTCCCTCCAGCCTGTTCCCCAAAGCGATACCTTTCTCAGGGTTGGTGTCTTGCCCAGGAGAGTCCCCATCTGCCCCTGTAGCTACCACCCCGGCCATGGTCCCTGCTCCTCAGAGCCCTGGAAGGCTGTCCCCAGGAGCTGCTCCCCTCCCCTCCCTCTCTCCCAGACTCTCCGACTTCTGGCAGAGGGCAGACACCAGCAGATGCGGGTGCAGCAGGGAGAGAGGTCAGGATGTAGATCCTCCAGGCCCTCTCCCTGCCCAGGTGCCCAGGTGCGGTTTGGCAATGGCTACAGGAGCCCTCGGCCAACCCCACCCGCCAGGCGTCCCTCCCCCAGACTGCAGATCTAAAGGTTGGGGTTACAGCTCCCTCCCCTCCCCCCTCACAGCTCCCACCTGCAGGTCTCAGTGCTTCACCACCCCTTGCCTGTTCAACCCTGCTGCACCTTGTAAATAGTTCCTCCCCGATCAGTCTTCACTCACCTCTTCTCAGCGCGCCATCTTGTTTTTCTCAGAAGCAGATTCCAAAGAGACCCCGAGTTCTGCCCTTGAGCAGACTGGGAAGAGCTTTAAAGGCCCTCCCACCTGGCCTCCCGCGCCCTCCTGAACTCTCCTGTGTCGCAGTTCCCCTTCCATGGAGAGCAGGACAGCCCGGCTGCTAAAGAACATGCCTGCTGGAGAAGCAGTGTGGGCCTCTCCGAACACCACACCCCGTCCTCCTTGCCTCCTCCTCAGGGCTCAGCTCCACTCCTCTGGTGGGGGAGGGGGGAGCCATCTCTCAAGTTGGGGTGGGGGCTATTATAATTAGGATCGATGGCACCACACTGCTCTCCCCTGTGTTCCCCTTGTGACCTCATCACGTCCACTCTTAGCACCCCGCATGCTTCCTCCTCAGATCCTGGTGAGCAAAGTATCTATTTAAAACAGGCTGTATCTGTTCACACAACACACACACACACATTCACATACACTTTCACACATGTCCACACACACACGTGTTCACATGTCTGTCTATACACATACACAAAGGCAGAGCCCACATTTGAAAAACACACCAAACCCTCAGTTTTACCCCAGGCCTCAGTAAGGCCACTGTCTCTTAGAGCCAGCCGTCCCCAAGAAGAACATACATCCCTGAGCCAGTGTGCCTCACCTAAGGCAGGGACAGAGGGACACAGCAGAGCCAGCATTTCGTAGAATCTCAAAACCGATCAACAGAAAAGCCCACTGAGGTCCATGAGACCAGCGTGATCCAAGTGTTCCAGCAAACATGATTCAATGAGATGTTCAGTAAAAAATGAAATTCTGCGATCCAGGAAGTTTGGGAAACACAGCACACCACATCATCCCCTCTTGGAGAATCACACTCTCCACTGGCAGAGACAACTGCTCCAAGCCCTGAAGGAAAGGCACCTGTTAAAGGGCGCTTAACTCGGCATTTCATCAGCTAGTTGATGTAGATGGATAGACAGACAGACAGACCCAGAGAGAAAGATTCTGTAGTTACGTAAACGCCACAGAACACACTTTTAAATAACATGGATCCAGACCAACCATTTTCATTCCATAAATGAAGAAATGGAGGCTCAGAAAGGGCTTTGCCCAAGGTCATGCCACCGGTAAAAGGCAAAGCTGGCACTGGAACCCAGGCCTCCTAACATGCAGGTCCAGGCTCTTTCCAACAGGCCCTCTTTCCTTTTTTGTTTAACTCTAAACCCCAGGATTTCTGGCAATCAAAGAGATCGATGCTGCCTTCAGAATAAACCCTGGTGTTTGTGATTGCACTCAGAGACTTCACAGGGCTTCCCTCGCAGGCCTGCCCTCTGCTAAGGAAGGTGCCTTTTCCTGCATCCCAGGCTCCAGGCCCACTGAGGCGATGGCAGAGCCCAGGGCAGAGGCCTGCTGGTGAGGGGGAGAGTAAGCCTGGCTCTGGGCACCTGGATCCGGCTACTCTGCTTGAACTGGGGAGGTAGGCTTCCTGATGGGTGTCCCCAAGTGGGCACATTTGCCATCCCCGCCTCCCCCCGGGGAACTCTTAGGCCTTGGGATACCGCCTAGGCCTGGCAGTGCTTCCACGAGGCTCGGCTGCTAGAACCAGAGCTGCCTTCCCAGCCCCTCTCCCTCAGCCAGAGTCCTGGTGTCCCTGAGTTCCCAGCCACAGCGACCTCTCCCGCACTGCATGCTCACGGCACAGATAGATGCCCATTACCCTCGGTGGACACCCAGCCCCACCCCCACCCCCACCCCCACCACAGCATATCCTGTCTTTCCAGGCAGCCTTAATGACTCCTGGGCACAGAGCAGACCCTCATCTCTGCTGACTCTCCAGGGACAAGTGCTGGGATCTGCAGGGCACACTTGTGAATGGAACAGTGCCTCCAGGGTGCTTGGGGTTGATAGCAAGATGGAATTCCTGGTGAAGATCAGCAGCTTCAGACAGACAGAGAGTCATGGGGCAGAGTGGGCTCGGGGGACCCCAGGAAGCCACAGAACCAGTCTGCTTCTCTGAGTCTCTCTTCCCCTGACAGCAAAATATGGGAATTATGTGGGAGACGCCTCTGGCTCTAAGACTCTGATTCCATTCTCGAATCATAGGAGAAAGCCTCAGCCACTTCATTACTCTCTCCTCCAGCCCTTTGGCACAGAGGAAATTGAACAAGGTCTTGCAGGCTGGACAGTGTGCTTGTGGCCGGGCTGCCCGTCCCCCAATTCAGGGCGCCTTGTGCGAGTGAATCTGATAAGACACACTTTGGACCCAAAAGCCAGTGGCTTTTGATACCCTGACCAAAGTCACACAAAATGGAAGATTCCACCACAAAGACAGGCCCAGATAATCAGGATCAGGTGTGGACAGGAAGCTGGAGGGCGACAGTCTCACCTGCTGATCTTTCGGCCGAAGTCCCCTCCCTACCCCAGATCTTTGCGACTGTAGCTTGAGCCCTCGGGAGTGAGCACTGGTGCTCCCAGCAGCCTAGCCTGGGCTCTGGCCCTCTCTCCCCTGCTCTCCCCAGGCCCCGTTCACCTCTGAGGCCTTTCTGCTGCTGGAATGCAGGGAGAGGGGAAAGTGACACTAGAGGCTTGCCCTCTGTGGCACCAGTGCCCACACTTCTCCCTTTCCCAGGGAGCAGGGCCTCTGGGGATGAAGGCAAGACAAACACTTCCCTGAAGGCAGCAGAGCAGAGAGTTAACAGCAAGTGTTTGTATCTACGGCTGCGTCTGGGATGCACAGCCCAGGTCCTGCAGTCCTGCCGAGCTGGCCTATTGTCTGGCGCTGTTTGCCTTTGGGGCAATGGGTGCCTTGAGCCGGAAGGGAGAAAGAGGCCTCAGTGGGGGTGGGGAGCAGGGCACAGCACCACACCAGGCAGCCTTGGTGCCAACAGTCATGGCCTGTGAAGCTCGGGGCAAGGGTCACTGGAGCCAAGTGCCTGCCCACCGTCCTGTCTTCAGGCTTTGATGACCCTGATGATTGTGGACACCTTCCCACCTCCCACAAAACCCCTCAGAACCATGTTTTTCCTTCTCCCAGGCCCCTCAAAGCCCAGATCACTTCTCAGGGCTCTGAGCCCTCCCACCCCTGCCCACAGACCCTGGCCCCCACCAAAGAAGTTAATACTATAGAGATGTATGGGTACTGCCCTGGGGGAAGAGCTGGAGGAGAGCGGAAGACCTGCTCCAGGGCATCCAGGGCCAGTCTGCAGGTGCGTTGTAGGTGGCTGGCCTTGCAAACCTGTCTTTCCCCAAACCGAGACCTTTCCTTGTGATTGCCCCTCAACCCCAGCCCTCCATCAGCGCTGACTGTACCTACCCGAGGATGACTCCACTCTCGGTCAGCTGCTTCCTACTGCATGTGCCCCAGAGCTGTGGGACCCTGAGCAAGTCACTTCCTCTCAGAAGACGAGGGGTTGGGTTCCGGATCTCTACAGACCTTTCCAGCTTCAAAGTGCCATTATCTTAACCACACGGTTGAGATAGACCGTCTAGACCCTCCTAGACATCAGGACTGGAACTCGTTTGTACCACACTTGGTGCATATACCATACTATGGGCGTATACCGCATGTTGCATATTATCACACTGCAGGGTGTGATGCACATTTTGGAGTATACGGCACACTTTGTGCATGTACCATACTTTGGCAGATATACACACTTTGAGGGGTAACCCACTTTAGGGTATAAAATATTTTGCAGTATGTACTTACTTTATGTATATTTACACACTGAGGACGTATTCCATGCTCTGTGGGTATAGCACACCTTGCGTAGAGACCTCACTGCTGTGAGCAATCTGCAAAGTGTTATTGATGTAAGCCTGACAAGGCTCTGGTGTGAAGAGTAAAGACCCTGGAGCCTCATCGTGCATTCCCACCGCTTGCTGTTAACCTTGAGCAAACCACTTGCCCTCTGAGACTCAGTTTCTTCACCTGTTAAGTGGGGATCATAACAATACCTACCTCATAGGTTTGGGGGAAAATTAAATGAAGCAAGAGCTTCTAACAGACTCAACATTGTGTACAGCACAGGAGAAACACTTGGTAAATGGCAGCTTTGTTATTGCTTGCATTTTTAAAGGGGTTTTATAATGCATATGTATTTTTTTAATTTCAAATATATATAAAATCAGATGGTCCTCGAGTCTTAACACTTTTGAAAACTCAGATAACAGACAGACCATTTAATTCATATTTATTTCACATTTGCTCTGTAAACTTTTTATTAAAAAAAAAATCCGCTGACATTAGTTTTTCTTTAGTGAAATAAGAGTGCAGGCCTGAAAGAGTCTTTGTCTAAAACATGTGGAAACTTGAATGTAAACAAAGTCTCCACCCTCCTCCCTAAACTCTGGGAGTTCAGCAATGACTTGAGCTCAACCAGAAAAAAAGGGAGGAAAAATGGACAACACTTTGATATGTAAGAGCTCTTGGGGCAGGAACTGTACATTCTGGCAGGCCCATTTGTCTTTTCAAACTGTTTACCTTGGGCAAATTGTATCAGGTTTGCTTCTTCCACATAATTTCCACTTCTCTGTGTCTAAAAACAGCAGGTAAAAGATTTCCCACAGTCAGCACTTTGGGGGAGGGAGGAGTGCACATACATAAAAGATGGAAACATACATATACTTCAAGCAGTGGCCCCAGAGGAAAGGAGGGAGGGGACACTGGAAAGAGGTTTTAAAGTGAGGTGCTGGGGCGAAGAATGCATCAGAGGATAATGGCTTTATACACAGGGCTGCTGCAAGGCAGAGAGTTTCATTTACTTCTTTCTTGGTCCATCATTGTAATATTTACATAGGAAAAGGCAATTATGCTGTTAGGCACAGGGGGAAAAGTGGACAGAAATCTTTCCCCCCTCAGGAAATCTCAAAGCAGGTCCAGTCCCAAGGGACAGTCACCAGTTGCTGGTGAAAAGGACACAGAGGGAGGTAATGACAGTAGAAAAGGGATCGAATTGCAAAGAGGCTTGCCCTGAACTAGACACCATCTGTCTGCCTGGAGGGCATCTCCAACAGCCAGGATTCCGACCTCAAAAGCCAAAAGACATTGGGGACCACCCCCCAACCCCCATGTACTATCAAAAATAGTGTGTATTTACAGGGGGTGGTTGGGAGGGCGGGCAGGGCTGCCCTGAGCGTTTGTTTAAAAATAGAGTTGGGGGGAGGGGAGAGCAATTAGCCAGGGCTGGGAAACCCCCATCCATTAACCTTTTGTGAGCCATGCCCGCTGGGATCAACTGCTTGCTCTGAACTACCATGAGAACTGGACCTTGGGAGGTGAAAATACCTTTAGGAAACAATACTGCTTTGCGGAGGCCCAAGAATCCAGGAAGATCGCTCCGTGTGAGGAGCGGTCCTAACAGCAATTGGGGACCCTCCCCCTTGTCAGGACTTTCTCTGGTAGGGGAGTACAGATGCCGGCAGGACGCCCGCAGAGCAACCCTCGGGCCAGAAAACTCAGAATAGGCAGGACCCCGGCTTCGGAGTGCTGGGGCTGCATAAACGCGCCCCTCGATCCCAGCTGCCTGCGGTGGGCGCGAGTCTGTTCGCGCGGCGCGGACTCCGCGCTCACACGATCCGCTTTCTGTCCCCTCGGCAGAGGATCTTCTTGAAGGCGCGGCGGAAGTCGTGATTGAAGATGGTGTAGATGACCGGGTTCAGCGAGCTGTTGCAGTAGCCGAACCAGAAGAAGAACTTGAAGAGCGTGCGCGGCACGGAGCAGCCGACGGCCGTGAGCGTGTAGGTGAAGAAGAAGGGGAACCAGCACACCACGAACACGCCGATGACCACCGCCAGCACGAAGGTGAAGCGCTTCTCCCGGTTCTGCCGCCCGCGCCAGCGCGACGCCTTGGCGCCCCCGCCGCGCTCCTCCCCGGGCCCGGCCACGGGCACCCCCGACCCCGTCGCCGCCGTCGACCCTGGTGCGCGCCGCGGTAGGCTGTCCCCGGGCTTCACCTGGCTCGCCCGGGTCTTGCCCTTGGCCCGGGAGCCGCGCTCGGACCTGCGGGGCCCGGGGGGCCGCTCGGCGTGCTCAGACGACGAGCTCTCCTCCAGGTCCAGCGCGTCTGCGTCGCGCGGCCCCGCAGGCACGGGCTCCCCCGGGGCACCGTTGAGCTGGACGGGCAGCGGCTCGGCCTCGGCGCCCACGGGGCCAACGCCACGCTCTGGGCCCAGGCCGTTGGGCCTGCGCTCAGCGCCCCCCGGCAGCGCGGCGGCGGCCACGGGACCCCGGCGGCTGGGAGGCACTCGGGTGCGGCGCTTGGCGATCTGGTAGATGCGAACATAGACCAGGATCATGATGAGGCAGGGTGCGAAGAAAGAGCCGATGCAGGACGAGATGACGTACCACTTCTGGTCGTTGATCTCGCAGCGCGGTTCGGCCGGCTGCTGGCCACTGCCGCGTTTCTTCTTCTCGAAGGAGATGAGCGGCGGAAAGGAGATAACGGCCGAGATAACCCACACGGTGAAGATGATGGCCTTGATGCGACGTGGAGTGCGCTTCAGGTTGTATTCGATGGCCTGGGAGATGGACCAGTAACGATCCAGGCTGATGGCACACAGGTGCACGATGGACGACGTGCAGAAGAGCACGTCGAGCGCCAGGTAGATCTCACACCACGCCTTGCCGAAATACCAGTAGCCCATGACCTCGTTGGCCAGCGAGAAAGGGATGACAAGCGTGGCCACCAGGATGTCGGCCGAGGCCAGAGACACCAGGAAGAGGTTCTGGGGCGCCTTGAGCGCGCGGCTTGTGAACACGGCAATGATGACAAGCACGTTTCCGAACACAGTGAACAGCATGAGCAGGCCGGCCAGGCACACCAGCGTCAGCGTCACCTGCAGGGAGTAGGGGGTGGCCCGGGCGCCGCCCCCCGGCGCCTCGGTCCCGTTCCAGCTTGCGTTGCCCGCGTCCGGCTGCAGGGACCCCATGGGCGCAAAGCTGCCCTCGGCCAGCGGCTGCTCCTGGCGGAACATGAACGCGGATGCCCGCTCGCCTGGGCCTGCTGCCAGCTGCCTTCCGGCCCGGCGCCCGTGGGTCCTCCTCTTCCTCCTGCGCCCCGCTCGCCCCGCCGCGCCTCACATGGGGAAGGGGCCTCAAGGAGGCCGGGCCCGAGCTGGGGGATCGCTAGCGGACCATGGGCCGGGCTCCTGCCAACCGCGCCCTACCCGTGCGTCGGGCGCTCTGGGTCGGCGCCTTCTTGCTCCCAGCTCCTAAACAGAGCCAAGTTTTATTTCTAAGCGGCGGGAGAGAGCAGGTCGAGCCGATGGGGAAAGAAGAGATTTATTCTTCAAGAAAGGAGAACAAAAATCATCGGTGTCCTGATGACTCGGAAGGATGACAGGAAATTAAATATATCTCTATCTATATCTTTGACTCGAGCCTGAGCGAAAGCAAGAGGTCTTACCGTGTGCGGGGCCCGCCCCCACCCCGGGAGGCAGCCGAGGGGTGCTGATGCTGGCTTGGGGTCCTATGTCTGTCTCTTTACATCCCCGAAGCAATTACCGACTCTCTCGCTTCCCCTAGACGCGGCGGGGCCGGTGCGGCCCGAGCTGGGGCCAGAGTGCGGACTCTGCCGCCTCTCGGAGAGCCGCGGGACTTCCAAAGTTGCGTGCCCTGCTGGGGCTGGGGCGCAGCGCGCGGAGCTCGGGGGCGGCGGCGGCAGGGTGAGGGGTGTCGGGGCTGCATGAAGGCACCCCCGTCCTCAGGCGGGCCGGGGCGGGTGGGCGATCGGCTCCAGGAGCCGCGGCAGAGGTAGAGGGGTCTCCTGGGCGTCGGCCCTGCGAGTTTGGGCGCTGAGCGCGACCGGACTGGTCGGTGTCCGAGGGCAGCGTGAGTTGGGGCAGCAGCGCAGGGCTGAGGGGAGAAGGTGCAGGGGGTGGCCGGGCGGCGGCGCGCCGGCTGCTGGGCGTCTGCACCGAAGCCGGAGCCGCTGCTTCTCCGCGGCGCTCGCGGTGGACTGGTTTTATAGCCCCAGGATCAAGCCCGCGTTGCCGAGCAGCCGGCGTCAGCCCCCACGTGGGAAGCCGACCCTCCCCGCCCCTTGCGCCTCCCCTCCGCGGGTCTGGAGCCCGCGTCCCGCGCGGGACCCACTGGAGCCTTACCCCCTTGGCGAGACGAGCCCTTTGGCCGGGGAGGGAAGAGTTACCTTAAGCGAGGGATTTAAAGAGCTTGCCCAGGGAGTGCGGAGAGGTCCCCCCTGGGAATTCGCCGAGCATCTCCAGACCGGCCGAGCATCGCATCCAGCACCTGGGAGTGTCCATATCGGGTTGAGTGGGACCCGGGAGGAAAGCGTTCTGGGGACCCCCAGCCGAATGAGGAGACTCAACCACCGGTAAGGGTCGCATCTGGAGCAGCCTCGCCCTGGACCGGGCTGCTCTCGTCCGCAAGTGCTCCCGGCGGCGGGATGAGTGGAGCTGGTGATAGAGGAAGGCACAGGTTCGGATCCAACCCCTGGGGCTCAATGGGAGGCACCCCGCGAGGAGCGGGCTCCGTCAGAGGTCAGAGCTCTGCTTTGGGGAGAGGCGGCCACATGTGGTCCCAGCCGCAGAACTGTCTGAGGGATCAGGGAGGCCCGGGGTCCGAACCTCGCCGGCTAGACCGCGGTGAGGAGGGGTCCTGGAGGCGGAAGCTGCGCTCGCTGGCAGAGAGAGGGCGCACTGACACAGCGAGGGCGCACTGACACCTGCCGGCCGCTCGGTGTCACCGCTGCGAAGCTACTCGCCAGTGCCGGGAGCCTTCTCCCGCTCCTGCAGTCCTTTGCCTACAAGCACCTTCTCCCATCTCAGGGCAAGTTTTTTTTTTTTGCCCAAGCTCAGGAAAGGAGAACCCAGATTTTTTAAATAGCACTTTGTCGTGTTGCAGAAATCTTCCTAAAGCATACCCTCCCACCGGCGAGAGTAAGGTTTCATCTGATAAAGCCACATCAGGAAGGGTTCTGCAGGCATCAGAGCCCGGAACTGTCATCCCACCCTGGACCCGCACAGGCCAGCCCACCCTTCCCGCAGACCCCAGAGGCCTGATGCTGACTGGCTGGTTGCTCAGTTCTGGTCCGCTCTGAATTATTGTGTCTTTGTTGAGGCCAGAAAGCTAGACTCCACATCCCCATTTCGGATGCACACACATTATCTTTCAGTAAGGGGAGGGTGGTGGCCAAGAGAAGAGAGAGTATTTTCCATGTTCTGTCTGCTAGGACTAGCACGGGGGGTGGGGGGGTGAGTGCAGTTTTCCTCTGCATGCTAGATATCCTGTGATAGATTTGCACGGTTGCCAGAGTACCAGCTTGTATTGTGCTATCTGTACTTTTCAAATAAATAGCAGGCAGTTTAGGGGTAAGGCCCTGGAGGATAGGAACTGTCAGCAGGAGAGAGGTTAGAACTAAAGAAAAATTGTCTTATTTAAGGACCCACTAAACCGAAATACTTTATGTAGTCAACTAAGCTGGAAATTGGATTGAACAGACTGCCTCTCTGCCCAGTAGGGTTCAGGCTCAGGGGCTGAGGACTAAATGAAAGACCATGGGCATCACCTGCAACCCCAGCTGAGCTCTGCAGCCCCCACCAGTGATACAGGCCAGAGATACAGTGACTGATGCTTTTGCTCTTGATGTAGATAGTCCTGAAGTCTGCACTTCTCAAAGTACTTCACGGGTGTTCCATGTGACTTCAGTACCTGTATCTCCCAATCTTTGCTCCAGTGGGATGACCTCTTCTAGCCTTAATTCTGAGGAGTCTTTTATAACCCCCTTTTCTGGAGCATCTAAAGAAAATTTCCTCCATCTGTTGAGTCCATTATTTCCCATCTTCTAACCAAGTCTCAGGGAGCAGAGACCTTGCAGTAGGCTCAGTTGGAAATGTGGTTACACTTATCTTTGTGCAGCAACCAGGAGTCCCACACCTCAAGTATATAAATGCTAAGAGAGACAAACATCAAAGCCCGTGGCAGTCTGGGGTTCACCATGTTGCTCACAGACCTTAGGGGCTGAGTTCTGAGAGGCCATCGCCTCCCATCACCACACCAGCTGCCAACAACGTCCTATCTCATTTCAGAAGCAAAGAGGGAAATGAAAACAGAGGCCAGGGTGCTTTCCTTTCTTGGAATCTCTGCTGCTGGCCTGTGTATGACACCTCTTGTCACATTTTCTAAATGCTTCCCAAACAGCCAGTCGATTTCTTAATTCCTGGGTTTGGAGTCGTTTCTCCTAAAATGGAAAAACAGGCTTTCCAAGGAGCTAGGATCCCGGAGACCAATACACAACAATTATTGATGACAACAATAGCTGCCTTTGGTTAAGTGCCTAGTTCACGCTATGTCCAGAGCTACACGCAGAGCCCTTTTAGATGCAGTTCTTCCTCTTAACACATGTGCCTTATCACCAAGGGCTCTGCCTCCTTAGTTTGACCCACAGGGTCAGTATCTCTGAGATTTAAAAAGCTACGTGGATGCCTTTTTTTTTTTTTTTTTTTTTTTTTTTTTTTTTTTTTTTTGCTAGAAGATTTAGTCCTGTGCTTGCTGAGTGAGACAGCATTGAGCAGAGAGATATTCACAAAGACAATAATTCTTAGCCAGGCCTGTATATCAGCATTGCCTGGGAAGGTGAAATACACTTACCAGGGCTCCACCAGGGTAATTATGATTCATCAGGTCTGCAATGGTTTGTAGAGCATGTAACTTTAACAAAGCTCCTTTGGAGATGCTAATATGTGCACTCAGTTATGACTCACTGCTCTAAAGCAGTAAATCTTAGTAGAAGCAGGAGTGGTAAGCAGGTACCTTGGTGGGGGTGGGTGTCCAAATGACCTGGGGACTTTTATCAAGCCTACCTGAGCTACCAAGAATGGGCCCCAGATTGACAATGCCCTGATTCTCCTGGGACAGCCAGGATGGTGTCACAGCCATCCAGGGACCTGGGGCATAACAACAGTTGAGAGCCACTGTAAATACAGGGGTTGGCTTTCTTGGCCTGAGGAGAAGTCACCTCTGGACACACAAATGGGGGTCCACTATGATTTCTAATATTAATAAACCCTAGAGAGGATCTGAATAGACATTTTCCAAAGAAAACTTACAAATGGCCAATGGGCACATGAAAAGATGCTTAATATTGCTAATCATCAGGGAAATGCAAATCAAAACCACAAGGAGATATCATGTCACACCTGTCAGAATGGCTATCATCAAAAAGATCACAAATAAGTGTTGGTGAGGGTGTGGAAAAAAGGGAACCCTTGTAAACTGTTGGTGGGACTGTAAATTGGTGTGACCACTGTGGAAAACAGTATGGAGACTCCTCAGATTAAAAATAGAACCACCATATGATCCAGCAGTTCCACTCTTGGTTATATATCCAAAGAAAAGGAAAACACTTATTAGAAAAGATATATGCACCCCTATGTTCATTACAGCATTATTTACAATAGTCAAGATATGGAAGCAACCTAAGTGCCCATCAATAGGTAAGCAGATACAGAAAATGTGGTATGTATACAGAGTGGAATATTACACAGCTATAAAAAAGAATGGAATCTTGCCATCTGTGACAACATGTAGGACCCTGAAGGTATTGTGCTGAGTAAAATAAGTCAGAGAAAAAAAATACTGTATGATTTTGCATATAAGTGGACTAAAAAAAAAACATGGATAAACATAAAACAGAAACAGAGTTACAGATACAGAGAACAAACAGGTGGTTGCCAGAGAGGAGGGGGTTGGGGGGAAGAGAGATATGGGTGAGGGAGATTAAGAGGTACAAAATTCCAAAATAAATGAGTCATGAGTATGAAATGTATAGTGTGGGAAATATAGTTAAAACTTTATAGTTAGTAACTATATATTACATGGTAACTAGACTTATCATGATGATCATTTTGAAATGTTTAGAAATATCAAATCACTATGTTGTGTAACAGGAACTACATAGTGTTGTAGGTCAAATATTCTTCAAATCAAACTCATAGAAAAAGAGATCAGATTTTTGGTTACCAGAGGTCAGGGGTTGGGGGGATTGGATGACAACAGTCAAAAGGTACAAACTTCCAGTTATAAGATAAACAGGTACTAAGGGTGTAATGTACAACATGATCAACATAATTAACACTGCTGTATGTTATATATGAAAGTCGCTAAGAGAGTAAATCTGTGGTATATATGAAAGCTGTTAAGAGAGTAAGTCCTAAAAGTTCTTATCATAGGAAAATTTTTTTCTGTTTAATTTGTATCTATATTTAATTTTATATCTAGTTTTGAGATGACAGATGTTCACCAAACTTAGTGTGATAATCATTTCATGAGGTATGTGACTCAAGTTATTATACTGTACACCTTAACCTCACATAGTGTTATATGTCAATTATATCTCAATAAAACCAGATAAATAAATAAATGCTATTCATTAGCGCTGACCCCATGCCAGGTACAAAGCTGAACAGTTTATATACTCTATTTTATATAATTCTCAAAACAACTCTATAATGTAGATTTTATTATTACCTGCCCTTACAGATGGGGAAAACAAGGCTCAGAGAGGCCAAGCAGATAGCCCAGTTAATAAGGAGCAGGGTCGGATCTGGACCTCATGTTTCCCGAGTATAAGCCCAATGAGCTTTCTAACTCTTTTCTGTGGACCTTGCCCTTTACCACACTGACAAACGGGAGCTTGTAAGGGAGAGTGCCATCGAGTTAGCCAAGCCTCCCTACTTCCCAGTCCACCCAGTCCATCTGTGGCTACTACGGCAGGACAGAACAGGGCAAGGTGCGTTCATCTTCCACTTCTGACGTCTGCTGGTTTGAAGGAAACATCAGGCACCCTGCACAAGGCTGAATACTTCCCAGTGACCTACCTGATGGAGAGCCAGTGTTACACCACTTGCTGTGCAGCCGCGGAATGGCGGGCCTCCCCCGTGGCAGAATCAGCCACTTTCTTTGATGGGACCCACACATATTTCCTCCAGAGCATGGGTGAACCTATCACCCTAGCTTACCTGTTCATTTGTACCATGGTCTAGCAGGGGGGAAAGACTGTCCTGTTTATCTTTGCATTCCCAGAGCATGCCTAAAACAGACTTTTTAAAAATCAAATTCCTGGAACCTATTCCTTGGAGATTCAACAGGACTAAGGAAGGACCTAGGCATTCACTTGTATTTTTTAACAAATACCTGAGTAATTCAAAAAATACCAAAACGTAAGACGTGTTGCCGTAGATATCTGATAAGTGTTTGTAGGATGAATAGATACTACTTACAATTAAGTTACCCAAAAGTAAAGAGGCCCAGAAGGTGGCTAAATTTCAAAATTAGGATTTAGTTAACTAGCTCTGGGATATAGGTATAGGATTCTTTCTGTCTATCTGTCTGTCTGTCTGTCTGTCTGTCTCTCTATCTACCTATCTATCTATCTAATTTTTCCTGAAAGGAACATGTAAATAGTGGGAGATATTCTATTTATAACCATCAGCCAGACAGTTTACCAACAAATTAAAGCTGCTTAAGCTAAATAATGTTTATCCTGGAATTACACCTGTAATTAAAATGTCAGGGAACACCAAAATGCTCCTTGACTTCATCTAAAAAGAGTAGAACTGGGGAGGAAGTGGTATTAACAGCTTATTTATTTATTTTGGAGACTTGACTAAGAAAAAACTCCAAGCCCCATTAGCTTGGACTCCTAGGCTGTAATATAACCTTCACAAATAGAACTTCAGACACACACACACACACACACACACACAGGCACAGGCACAGGCACAGGCACATGCACCATACTCAAATACACACCCTCACCCTCACCTGTCTGAACATGATGAGCAGGTGGGGAACACAGTGTTCCCACTGCCGCCCATGCCACGGGCACAGCTGGAGCCAAATGCTGCAGTAAACTACAAACATCTGTCAAGTCTCTGCATTGCTGACATGGGGGTAAGCGGGGGAGCAGTCACCAGAAAAAAAATCTGTTGCTTCCTCTGAGCTATTATTTAATTCCTTCACTTTCTTGTTACCAGTGCAGGAGCCCTTTGCAATCACATTGTTATTGAAGGCGAATGTAAGCCAAAAGAAAAGCATCACCTCCCAGAGTGTTATTGGAAGGAGCTGCCTTATTTACCACCCTCCGTGTTTCTCGCCCCTGACTTCCAGATCAATCCTGCTATTCCCACAAAAACAAGTATGAAGTCCCACCGCTGCCTTCATCTCCTTTTTAAGGTGCTATCCCATCCTGCCTCCTCCTGGAAGATGAAGCCAGGTGTTCTGCCCCTTCAAGGGCCTCTGGCCGAGACGGAAAAGACAGCCGTCTGTGCCAGGATCTACTCTACCTTCAGGACGGCAAGAAAGGCTGGGCTCCCGTCTGGCTCTTTGCTGCTTCCTGATCCTGCAGGTGTATTTGTGTTTCCACTGAAGCAAGACTGCTGAGGGCTGTGCGCACACATGAAACTTACCATCATCTCCTGAGTCTTCCCAGTCAGTCCTCACAAATAAGGGCCCTTTCCCACCTCATCCAGGTAAATTATCTTGCCTACTTTGTCCAGAAGCATAAGGAAAAGCACACCTTGAATCAGTTACGGGGAATGATGGCTATTTGTTCTCAGGAACAACAGGTGAGCTAGAGCCACTGGCCCTCGGGTATAAAGGAGATATTTGTCACCAACACTAATAACTTTTAAACCAACATTCATTAACCTAGGTAGGTAAGGCGAATCACCCTTAACATTTACTCAAAGAAACCATGGAGACCCCGTGCCTGAAACATACCACACACACACACAACACACACACACGGTTTGAAAGGTGATCTGGTCATTCTGCTCCCTGGAAATGACTTGTTTCCATTTGCCCTAGTTAATGACACCAGCAAAGCACAAGCTCTTGCCTCCTAAAGAGGCCCCTGCCTGCAGGTTCTGGCAGGCATTAGAGTGAAGTCATTAGGAATCTGGGCTTTGTAAGATAAACCTGGGCTCTGGTCCTGCTTCTAGTCACTTAATAACTGTATTAACTTACTTAACCTTCTGGACCTTGGTTTTCTCATATGGAAATGGGGAAAATAGTAGCAAGCACCTCATGCATGCTCTTTAGTGAATATTAAATGAACGAATACATGGAAAATATATAACAGAGTGTTTGGTATTTGATAGGTGCTTAACATATTAAGTACATTTGTTTATTTGGCAAAACTTTCTTTATTAATCTGATTCTTCCTCAGACAGATGCAAAGTGATCATACAATCTACCCATCTTAAAGTTTCATTGTTAATTATTAAATTAGCATAGAATGAAGAATGAAAACCAAAATAAACATAGGAAAATATTACTATAATGGGTTTTAACAAGTATTTATTACATTTGTGTGTGTGTGAATGGCAAGGGAGGGGGTGGAAGTCCCTTGCCCTGAGACTACATCAAATTAAAAAGCTTCTGCATACCAAAGGGAACCGTCAACAAAAAGAAAACGTAACTTACCAAATGGGAGAATATATCTGATAAGGGGTTAGTATCCAAAATATATAAAGAACTTATACAAATCAATCACAAAAAATATGAACAATCCACTTTTTTAAATGGGCAGAGTATCTAAACAGACATCTTTCCAAAGAAGACATACAGATGGCCAACAGGTACAACAAAAGGTGTTCAACATCACTAATCATCAGGGAAGTAAAACTCAAAACCACAATGAGATGTCACCTCACACCTGTTTGAATGGCTATTATCAAAAAGACAAGGAAGGAGACCCTTGCCCATTGTTGAAGGGAATGTAAATTGGTGCCGCTACTATGGAAAACAGTATGGAGGTTCCTCAAAAAATTAAAAATAGAACTACCATATGATCCAGCAATTCCACTTCTGGGTAAAATACTAACTCAAAAAGATATAGGCACCCTCATGTTCATCAACAGCGTTATTTATAATAGCCAAGATATGGAAACTACCTGTGTCCATCAGGAGATCAATGGATAAAGGAAATGTGATGTAAACATACAATGGAATACCACTCAGCCATAAAAAATAAAGAAATTTTGCCATTTGTGGCAATGTGAATGGACCCTTAGAGCATTATGCTAAGTGAAATACATCAAAGATAAATACTATATGATCTCACTTATACATGTGGAATCTAAAAAGAACAAAAACAAAAGTCCATAAATAAGAGAACAGACTGGTGGTTGCCAGAGATGGGGGATAAGGGGTGAGCAAAATGGGTGAAGGGCAAAGGGTACAAATTTCCAGTTATAAAATAAATAAATAATGAGGATGTGACATATAGCATGGCGACTATAGTCAATAATACTGTGTTGCATATCTGAAAGTCACTAGGAGAGTAAATCTTAAAAGTCCTCATCACAAGAGAAAAAATTCATTAACTATGTATGGTGATGGATGTTAGCTAGACTTATTGTAGTGATCACTTCACAATATGTACAAATATCAAATCATTATGTTGTACACCTGAAACTGATATGTTATATGTCAATTTATGCCTTACTAATAAATGAATAAATGAATGAATAATGAAATAAATTGAACCCCAAAGAAGGAAAAATAAAAACAGAAAACTATGTAGAAAAATCAATAAAACAAAAAGCTGGTTCTTTGAAGAGATCCTTAAAATTGATCAGTCTCTAACCAAAACAACCAGTGATACAACACACAAGGATACCTACTGGCTGCAAAGAGTCAGGGCAAGTTCATTGACCTCTTAATGGTCGGTCTTTCATTCCTCAGCCTGTTGCTGTTGAAAGCCAAATTTTCAACTGAGGCTGAATAAAGCATGAAGACAAAGTAATTGTAGCACAATATTTCTAAGCTAGTGGAAATTCTTAAAACCTGTAGGCCAAAGAAACATCATCGTAAGGTGATGTTAGGCTAAAGGAGGCAGAAGTAAGTTTCCTGGCTATACCTTAAAGAGATGTCTGGCAAGTACTAAAAAGACTTTCACCTTGCCAGACTTTAAATATTTTGGTTTCTAATAAGAAATAAATGAAAATTATTTTTTCATCTAGCTAGTTTTTTGTGTATATGTCAATCACCAAATAGCTATTTTTATAACAAAAACTACTTAAAATAATTTCAAACTTACAAAAAACATAAGAATAATGGTACAAAGATTTGTATGCCTTTTACTCAGATTCACCCGTCTTAAAGATTTTATACCATTTGCTTTATTATATACTTTCTATGTATGTATGTATGTATGTGTGTGTGTCTCAAACACACACACACAAATATTATACAATATTACTTTTCAGAACTATCTGAGAATAAGTTACAAATATCATGGCACTTCACCTCGAGATACTTGTGTTTATTTTCTAAGAATAGAAATGTTCTTTTACAGAATCACAGGAGTTATCTTCAGTTGGTACATTACCAATCTACCTTTGTATTTCAATTTTGTCGATTGACCCAACAGCATTTTTTCTCCAATACAGAAGTCAGTCTAGGATGATGTATTCCACGTACTTGTTATGTCTTTATGTAGCATGGATTACTTTCTACAGCCTTTGTCTTTTTATAACCTTGAAATTTTTGAAGAACAGGGTTTTGTCTTGTCTTTTAATAGAAGATTCCTCACTTTGGGTCTGTCTGATGTTTCCTCTTGGTTATACATTTCCAACAGTTTATGTGGTACTGTAGTATATGTGACATTGTGTCCGTCTTAGTATATCACATCCAGAGTAACATCATATCCATCTGCCCCTCACTGGTGATGTTAATTTTGAATACCCAGCCAAAGTGTTTATTGGATTTCTTTTTTATAGTTACAATTTTCCCCCTTGCAACAAATACACAATCTGTGGGGACCCATCTTATGGTCATGCAAATGTCCTGCTCATCAAAATTCCCCCCTAGATTTATCATCCATTGATATTTGCTTGAACCAATTTTTGCTACGATGATTACAAAATTATTTTCTCAGCACCGCCTCTTCATTTACCACATACTACAAGACTCCTCACTTATTCCCTGTTTATGTATCTATCACTGATATGGATTAGCAACTTCCTACTTTTTCATAATTTATAACTAATTACTGCTCTTATTTATTTTGGTGTCCAAATGCTCCCTTCAATTTGAATTAGAGTTTCCTCTGGATATATGCTCAGAAGTGGGATTGCTGGATCACAGGGTAAGTCTATTTTCAGTCTTTTAAGGAATCTCCATACTGTTTTCCATAATGGCTGCACCAACTACATTCCCACCAACAGTGTAGGAGGGTTCCCTTTTCTCCACTCCTTCTCCAGCACTTATCATTTGTGGACTTTTTAATGATGGCCATTCTGAGCAGTGTGAGGTGATACCTCATTGAGTTTTGATTTGCATTTCTCTGATAATTAGCTATATTGAGCATTTTTTCATGTGCCTATTGGCCATTTGTATGTCTTCATACATACATACATAACCCTCTCAGACTTCAGACACTACTACAAAGCTATAGTAATCAAAACAGCATGGTATCTACACAAAAACAGACACACAGATCAATGGATCAGAATAGAGAGCCCAGAAATAAACCCACACACCTATGGCCAAGCAATCTGTGACAAAGGAGGCAAGTATATACAATGGAGAAAAGACAGTCTCTTCAACAAGTGGTGTTGGGAAAGCTGGACAGCTGCATGTAAATCAATGAAATTAGAACACTCCCTCACACCAAACATAAAAATAAACTCAAAATGGCTTAAAGACTTAAACATAAGACAAGACACTGTAAACTTCCTAGAAGAAAACATAGGCAAAACATTCTCTGACATAAATCTTAGCAATGTTCTGCTAGGGCAGTCTACCGAGGCAATAAAAATAGAGGCAAAAATAAACAGGACCTAATTAAACTTATAAGCTTTTGAACAGCAAAGGAAACCATAAATAAAATGAAAAGACAACCTACGAAATGGGAGAGAAAATATTTGCAAGTGATGTTACTGACTAGGGGTTAACTTCTAAAATACACAAACAGCTCATACAATAACAAAAAAACAGACAACCCAATCCAAAAATGGGCAGAAGACCTAAACAAACATTTCTCCAATGTAGAATTGTGTATTTTAAAGAGCTGGTGTTTACTACATGGTATTCAAATGTGCTAGAAAAGCTGGAGAAATGTAATCTCAAAGAAGTGTGTGTGTGTGTGTGTGTGTGTACATATAAACTGAAAAAAGTAAACCCTAATAATCAGATATCCATCTACAATAACACCCAATTAATGTGTCAAGCCTAATTTTGTCCTGGGAAAAGTAACAGAATAAGTTCTTATTGTACAAAGGCACAAGACTAGAAAAATTTCTCTTTTAGTTTTCAACTGCAATCTGAATAAATTAGGAGTTACTTAGAATTCTTGACTGTACAGTGTTCTTTTCAAGTTGACATCAAAGGCCTAAATGTGTAGATTATTACTTGCATCTACACTGGTGTTCATAGAAGAAAATAAATCACCAAACATTTTGGGAAAAAGTGGTAATCATTCCAAATCCAGGCTCATCCATAACTCTGCATAATAATATTTTATTCTCTATACACATTCTCTCTAGCAGTACTTTTTAAAAAGGCAATCAGTGTACTCAGTTGCCTCAGGATGGCCTTTATTAAGCAGTAACAGGAGGTGCTCTGGCAGTTAGAAAAATTGAACTCTGAATGAGATTGGCTATTCTTAATTTTTTTTCAAGTAGATTATTCAAATAGGTGTGAAGTCCATTAGATTGTAATCTCCTCTGTGGCAAAAATTTGTGACTGTAGTGTGTGTCTGACAAGAAAACATTTATGATAAACATTGTTTTCCACCAAGAAATAGTGCTAGTTAAAGACATGGAATCTAAAATAAAATTCAACAAAAATAACAACCCTCCAGATCAAGGAAAACCAGTGAACTTCTTTACAAATCAGTCACCTGCTTGAGTTGAAACACATAAAATTCCCTTCATTTATGTTTTCACCATTGTGCTTTGTCTCTCTCACATTCATATATATGTACTCACATACACGTATTATATATCTTTACAGTTCAGAAATTCCCCAACACTGAACATTAAAACCCCCGAAGGAGTAAATTACATTAAAATTAGGTTTTCTAATTTTCAAAGTTAGAGATAAACAAATCCCCTAAAACAAAACAAAAACCTCCAACCATTCAGACTCTTACTCAGATTCTGTCAACAGCTAAATTCAAAGTAATTATAGTTATTCAATGAAGTGAAATCTTTAAAAATATTTGGATATTCACAATACCTAATTTTGAAGGTAACATTTATAACATATATTCTCATTAGACAATTATTGTACTTGTAATTTAAAGAACTTATTATCCAGTTTTTTAAAATCTCAGTAAAGAATAGTTTGAGTTGATAGTCTAATCACTTTAAAAAGCCAATAAATCAACCACTTAAACTTAATCTAAATATTCTTATATTTTATAATGGTACTTTTCTCAAGTCGGATTTTTTTTGTATAGATTTTAGAATTGTGTCCCTTCAAAATACAGACCTTCTCCCCCTGTGTCTGATTTTTCCCAGCAGGGCTAAGATCATAAAAATCTAGTTCTTTAGCTAGACCAGATAAGCCAGTCTTTATCAAAGATGAATAAAAAATCAATATATAGATTTGGCCAGTTATCTCAAACTTAATTTATTCCACAAGCTAATTTAACTACAAAGTAAATAAAGGGTTAAACAGAAAAAAAGTGAAGGGAGAGAGACCACAATAAACCAGTTGATCTAATACTTAGAATATGGAAAAGAGCAAGCAATAAAAATTTTTTTAATCAAGAAAAACAGGTTAAATCTTTAGGTGACATTTCTAGAGATAAGAATTTTAAAAATCAGATTTAAATAATAATGTAAGAATCATATAAGATTATTGGAAAAACCATTAAGAGCTGCTCTTAACATTTCTCATTTGGTGCCCTCCACCCAATCCTTTGGGAAAATAAAGTTACACACAGCCCCAACCTGAAGAACAAGCACTTAGTGTAATCTCTGTCTCAGCTTCAGAGCTGAAAACTAATCATGGAGAAAGAGCAGCTATAAACTAGAATGACTTCCAAAAGAATTTTGTGTCACAGAAATGTTCTGTATCTGCACTAGTATAAGAGACACTAGCCACATATGGTTATTAAGAACTTGCTATGTGACTAATGTGATTGAGGAATTAAAAGTTACATTTTCATTAAATTTTAATTAATCTAAATAATCTCACGTGACTAGTTAGCAGCAACTATTTTGGACGGTGCAGAGTCCTAGAAAAATAGGCACAGAGAGTAAAATGGAATGGAAGCAGAATACACTGAGGGATTAGAAAATACTGAACTCAATGAAATTGACTATTCTATTTTCAAAACACCATATTCCTTATTTCCTTCACGATGCTACTACAGCCACTTAGGCTTCTTTCTATGCAAAAGTTAAATGCTGGAATTCATCAGTATTCCATCCTCTTCCCATTCTATATAATCTCCCTAGGAAATTTTTACTTCAATTACCATCTATACACTGGACCATCTGTTTTCAGGCTAACTTCTAAGCACCAGACTTACGTATCTAGTTGCTCACTCCACATCTCCACTTAACATCCCACAGGTACTAGGACACATCTTCCCCTTACACCCAAACTAAAAAACGTGTTCCTCCTACAAGTTCCATGGTTTAGTAAATACTTTCAGATGCTTAAGCCACAATCCTGGACATAACCTTTGATTCTCTCACTCACTGTTCCCAACCAATCATCAAGGCTTACTAATTCTTCCTCCTACGACTCTCTAAAATGTTTCTTTCTTTGCATCCCCAATGCTACAATCCCAAAGCCACCATTGTCTCTCACCTGATTACTCCAACAGCCACCTATCTGGCTACTTGACCATTAGTTTTGATTCCCTTCAATCCATTCTTCTCAAGGTTGCCAGAGTGACTTTTTAAATATACATATCAAAGAATGTTATAAGGAAAGATGATTAACAATCACATTGTGCGCCGGACTTTGTTACCTTCCCTGGTAAGTTTTCTTCAGCCAGTTAAATAGTTCCATGGGGTAAGGTCTCTTTTACTGTCATAGCTTTGTTCTCACGAACATTTAAAAACACAACTTAATGTTCTTTATTAGCCAGTATTACAACTTTTCTTTTTCTAGGAATCCTGCACTTACTTTCCACCTTTAGTTACCAAGACATCTTAAACAGCAGAGCAGACTTTCTTATAAAAGGTTAACAAAGCAAAAGGCATTTTCTTCATGAAGGCTCAGAGAATGGGGGAATTACCCCTAATAATTCAATGTCTCTATTATAGGACAGTCTTCATTATAGGATTATTTGTTATATACTCAAATTGTTAAAAAAGAAACCTATAGTTTGAGATTTTATAGTCAGCATGAATAATATAAATAACTATATTAAAGGTCACTACCGACCATGTAAAGTATTTGGTTCCATGTTTTGTGCATCTGTTTTTGTACACCTTATGGAATGCCACTTGCTGTTTCACTTAAAGTTTTCCAGATTAAATAGCAATCAGCTCCCTCAGTTCCACATTTCAGTGGTTCAATGACACTGCAAAGATTAATTTCATGTCCAACTTTAGTTACACATAGGATTGGAACTTTTTAAAAAAATTCAGTGGCAAAACATTTAAGAATACATTATTTATACTGAATACTACAGAATGACTGAAATTAAGGTTATTTTTATATAGCCAAAATAATCAACACTATAATTCAGGTTAAATGTGCATTTTCTGAAGGCTGCTTATACCTTTTAGCCTTGAATCATAATTCAGAATAGCTTAAGTATTCATCACAGCACAAACCCTGTTAAACAGCAGTGGAAGCCTGATGTTAACTGGAGAAAAGTCAAAACTGTTAAATGCTGTTTTCAGATATCGTGTAGTGTTCTGCATATGTCTTGTAAACTGTACTGTGCAAATTATCATGTATCTAATTAAAAACAATTTCTGATGTACAGATTAAAATACAATCAAAGGACACGATTCACCACATAAAATACTTTGTTACATTCTTATTTAGCAATTACAAGACAACTTTTTTAGAACTGTTAAAAATGAGTTTTGAGGTGAGAAAAAACCAAATAAGTGAAAATATATATTAGATATACTTTCTTGTTAAAGACAGATACTAAAATAAATGATTTGAGCCATACACGAAACATTCCCTTTAGCAGTGGACACCAGGTTTAACTAGACTTATTGAAAAAGAATTTCTACAAAAAAAAAAAAGTATAGATGACTAACGCAAATGTTATCTGTATATTAAGCCTGATCAGAACAGTGTAAGTTTAAATTATCCAAATAAGTAATACCAGTAATAATAAAAGGTATTGAAATCTAAAAATAATGGTCACTGATAAAGCACCTATAGGCTCTAAGTAGATTTTCAGAGTAAGTTCCTTTTTAGTAATATCTATAGCAAATTAGCTGCTTATAACATTAGTCAAATAGTATTCCATTGTTACTAGATTGTTAGGATGGTGATCTAATAATTTGCATGAATATCAAATCTCTCCACTACCCTACACAGTATGACTGTGCAAATGAGGGGGTGAAATGCTCCTTCTTCAAGACTCTTTACTTCCATTCGTCAGAAATTTACATAATATATTGATTTTATGAGAACAAGGCACTTTACTGCCATCTGCTGAAAACTGTCACAGTAAGTATACAAATCTGTGATGTGAAACACCTCCCGCGCCCCGGCCAACACGTAGTGGTGGTTGTGTGCTGTACGACCTGCAAAACCTGTACCTGACAGCCCTGCCCACAGTACTCTCAATAATGGGCACTAGCCCTCCTACCAAACTCTGAAAGTCCCCAATGTGAAACACTATCCAGTGGAAGTCTTGATCACTATCAGGTATTTACATTCAAAAATGTTTATATTTAGAATGTATGATATCAGGGGAATAATAACAAGTGTGTAAAGAGAGTCTTTTTTTTTAAGGTACTAATGACCAACTTCAGTTTTAAAAGTTAAAATATTTTTTAAAACCTTATTTATATTTTAACTTATATTTCAAAGTTAAAAATAAACCCACAAATGTTTCCTTAGAATTAGTGTTATCAGGTTTAGAATTAGAATGCATTCTATTCAACAACAAAACAACTTTCTCATAATACTTTCTTAATATAACGATATTCTCCCTTAGATACCAAATCAATATCACAATTCTTGCATATCAGAATTCTCAGAGATTTGATAACCAAACATTGTCATATGTATTCCAGTTACCCAAACTGGCCCTTAAAGGCTAAAACTAACCAAAAGAATAAAGCAAGAGAAAAGTTTTAGTTAAAGATATGTGGTAAACCACCTTATATGATTTTGTTCTCTAATACAGGTAGAAGGAAACCTTTCTTCACAAGTTATTCATCTTAGTTAAATTTAAAAACGTCAGGAACTTATTCTTTCGCTTATTTTGGATTGTATCATTTGCTTTCATCTGATGTTTAATCACTCAAGAGTAACTGTGTAACCACCTGGTTTTCCAAAGACAGTTTTGATGTATGGCTGTTGGCCCAACATAACAACTGATAGTGCCCCCTTACCATTTCAAAGTGTCCCACTTTACACACTTTAACCATGACCCATTCTTACTGATAACCAAGAACAAATTCTGTAAGCTAAAATTTGGACTCAATATGTACGTATGGCTTAGCAATAACAGGAATGAAAAGTAAAAGTTGTAACAAAAGTTATCAGAGAAAGACTAGATAAATTGTGATGTATAACAGTTTATCTATTTTAAATGATTCAGTCTTTACAATGAGATGAATTAGAAATATGCAACGTTTATAGAGCTCATTCCAATTGCATCACCCACCTTTTAATAAAAGTACAAATAAATGTTTTATGTGTATTTTCTCCTCTAAGAGCGTCTATCTTCTACTGTTTTCATTTGTATCCATCAAATCCATAAATTATTTAGCATCTCCCCCTTTTCTCTGTATGATAAAATCACTTGGGATTTTAAAAGTATTAAACTACCAGAAAAAGGATTGTTTGACACTGTCTTGTCATTTTGCTACTTTATATATTAACAAAAAGCGAAGTTTAGAGCTATGCTTTTACAATGTAACATTCTATGCCATAATTCTTTTTTTATTTACTGAGGCTTATGGAGAGACCAAACCTAATTTCTCCCAAAGGACAATTATTGGACATGGCAACTAGTGCCACTGCAGTTTTAGGAAAAATATTAGTTCATATGTAGTCATTCAACAATATCCCTTATCGTATTCAAAGTATTTAAATATTAAATATCCCAATTTCACAAGGATATTCCAATTAGAGTCCATTTTAGTTTTGTGTTAGAAGAAGTAATGAAATTCATGAGCCCTTGCAAGGTGACAGTCATACACATGACATATGTTTTATGCATCTTAAAAAAAATTATAATTCCTCAGCTATAGATGGTTTGCCTTTGACATCATGTTCTACATGTAGGATTATGATCACTTTGCATTTCTGTTCAAACTGACATAAATGAAGGTAGGGGAACCAAAATGTTTAAAAAGTAGTATCTATTTTCATTTTTAAGAAACAATAACCATTAAAAAAAAAAGACATTAGATTACGGCCTTTAAAATTCAAGTTCCATCATCTTAATATATAAACACACCTGGATATGAGATTTTTAAAAACCACACATACACACAAGCTCTAGGTAGAGCTGTAATAAACAAATTCCTTTTATAAACAAAATTTTAACTGAAAAGCCACAGTAGATGGAAAAAAAGAAGAAAGGATATTACTTTGTAAAATCCAGTGACATCTACAATAGTTTTACAGCACATTTAAGCATTCTACGGTTTTATATCTTTACCTGCCTTCCACTTCTTAGTTGCTCCTTAAAAAATTGCCAATTACAAATACCAGTTCAACTTCAAACTTACTCCTGATTTTGAGTGCCAGGAAAAGCAAAACAACACTCCAAACTTCTCTCTGAATATTATAGTCTTACTTTAAAAATGGTTTTATTTAAAATACAATGCCCATCTAAATGGAAAAAAAAAAAACAAGCAGCAATACATAATTATACATAATAGTTATTAATTACATGGGAAGTGTTTTTTAGGATGATATCTAGAATGCACTTGCTCTGTGAGTTTCTTCAATAATTAAATCAACTTAGACTGACACTATCAAAAGTAAGAGTACTGTATAAGGGGCACACATTTACAATACTGCTAGCCTTAAAAGCAGTAAAGCAAAATAAAATATATCAAATAGCACATGCACATCTTACAGAACTTCCACTGAACTATCAATGGCTTCTATGCAATGTGCCTCTTTTCCATAACTGTATTAACAACTACCAAAAAAGGAAAGATGAGATTGAAATCAATGGTACTGAACTGAATTGTTTGAAGCCAGTGCCCCATATGTGGGGGAAAAGTGCATTTAGTTCAGCAGCAATATAGCACAGTGTGAAGATATTGTGCTTAGACGCAGATATTCCAGAACTGAAAGATGTACAAGGCAAGTCAAGATATAAAACCATAGTACACTGTTAAATAACCTTGAAACATACATATATTGCAGTGTTCAAAGAAAAACATTCATTTCATTGTACAAGGCTAGGGAGAAATCCTTAAAGTTACCTATCGTAGTTTATGATATAATAAATACATATCTATATAGCATTGTATATACATATATAGAATGTGTGTTTATGTGTATCTTTTTCTTTTTTTTTTTTTTTTGCCAAATTATTGTTAGTTTTTGTGGATCTGCAACTTTCAGGAAAGAAAATTCCTTTGCACTACCAGTTTCTGTTCCCCTAAACTTAAGAAAAGATATTTATACTAAAAAAGGTCTCAATACCTTCCCCCAACCCAAAGACTCACTTCAGATATGTTGCTTCGCAATTGATCAGAGAAACACAATTAAAGGAATTCTAGAATTTTTGACTGTATCTTTTTACTTTGCCAGTTATTTCAACAAGCAAATATCTTTCAATACTTTAATCAGCTGATGCAAATTCTTTAGGATATAAATTCTAAATTTGACTGATTAAAACAGAGCAAATCAAAACCAAAAAAAAAAAAAATCCAGTGATTTACTCTGACTGTAAACAATATATAAAATTCAAATCTCAAATTTCAAAATAAGTTAAAGAAAAATTCTACCTTTGGGGCCTACAATACTATAAAGATCTGACAATTGGTAAGGGGAAAATATGTATGAAAAGTTGCAACAAAATTGTTTGCCCATTATTTTCGCTAAGAGAAAGTATATCTAACTATACTACCTCTGGCCCTTAAGTTTAATAACTTCATAATTTGTTGGCAAATGTTTTAAGCAAACTGGCGTATCCTATTACACAACATAAAAACATCCATCAAGTTCAGCAAAGAAAACTTATATAAGCCTTTTGTACAGAATTTTAAAAATCTAAATGGCTATGATTCCTCTATTAGCAGAAACACATAATGCAGTCTTTATAAATCTGCCAAATATATCAATATCTACATAAATAGATACAGATATAGATATGAAACATTAATGGCAGTCTATTTTTGAACAGTGTGTGGGACCAGCAGATTTGTATCAGACCATGGCACGATATGGACCCTGCATCTTTAGGAACTGAATGATGAAAGAAGGACCCCCAGCAACAATCTGAGGCGGAAGGTGACTGAGTGGACAGTTCTCAATACTCATGATTGAAAGTTTGCTGCAAAGAGCCAGCTCAAAGGGAAGGCTATGCAGGTTGGGGTTGTCATTCAAATACAGTTCTTCTAGATTCTCCAGTGTACCTGTTTTAAAACAAAAAGCATTATTTTTTAAAAAATTAATTACTATTTAAAAAGTTCAACTGGGCATGATGCTATCCTGGACATTATGTATACTAAATACACATTTCCTCTTATTCTCTTCTCTTAGTTTTAAAACTCTCTACAGCTGTGGATCTCAAACTTCGCTTCATACTCAAATAAACTGGGAAGATTTAAAGAATCCTGATGTCCACCAGAATCTCTTCCTTTATGGCTAGTTTTCAAGCTTGGAATTTTTTAAAAAATATATACTTATCTCCAGAGATTCTGTTTGGAACACTTTGGCATCCATGTGTATTTTTTCAAAATTCCATGGGTAAGTTTATTATATAGTCAGTCCCTAGAATCACTTTCTTGTTGGAGAAAATGTGATGATCCCCTTATTAATTTCTTATGTGAGAGGTTTTTGTTACTTTGTATAAATCTTTCACTGAATTATCACATACTTGGCAGTAAGCCAAAATCAATTTATGTAATTTAAAAATTTTTTCTTAGACTGTCTTAGGATACTCATACTTTCTAGGCAAATGTCTCAAGCAATTGCATGAGGCCAGCTGAATAAATATAAGAGACATAAAAGTGTAAAGTTGCCTTGTATGTTTCCAGTTTTTAAATGTCAAAATTTGTAATATTTGATAGTGGTATATAGAAAACTAGTAAGAACAGCTACCAAGTAATGGATTTGTTTACATTTAAGATTTTATTATTCAGTGCAACCTTGCTATGAGGGGTTACTATTACCCTTATTTTACAGGTAGGAAACTTGACGTTTAGGGAGTTTTTGTACCTTATCCAAAGCCACAGAGCCAAAGCCAGTAGGCAGCAGAGCTAGATTTTGAATTACCTATTTTACTCCAAAACCATTCTTTTTTTTTTTTTTTTCCCAGTGGAGGTATTTAGGATTGAACCCAGGATCTTGTGCATGCTAAGCATGTGTTCTACCACTGAACTATACCCTGCCCTGCCCCAAAACTATTCTTGACCACTAATCTATAGTGCCTCTGGGACAGCATGGTATAGATGAGAGAACATAATACATGGGATTACTAATTTAAGAACTACTATGTGACCTTAATTGATTAACTCTCTTTGTAAAGCACTGCCAAAAATTCAAGGTGTTCATGTTGGTAATATGAAATAACGGATATGAAAACACTTTAAAAAATTCTAAAGTACTCAACTATTAATATTTATCAAATTATTAATATCAATCTTAAAACCACATAATGAAATGTTCTTTTGGCATAAGACTAATTTAATTCAAGCCTGTGTAATTTTTAAATTTGGAAGAAATATAAAATAACTCTTCAAAATTCAGGTTAAAACTATTGAAATATAAGTATGCTAAAACATTCTCAAATACTATATTAACCCTAACACCCCATAAAGAAACCTAATCAAAACCAACCAACCAACCAATCACTACTGGTGCTCTATAAAAAAAAAAATTCTGAGCCTGGTATAACCTGATTAAGTTGACAAAAACAGTAGATTTGTCGTATTTATCTAAAATACTACTTGAACACAAAAGCAATTTATTAGTACAGAGTCAAGTGTCCAAAGGGTTCATACCAATTTCCTCAGGAAGATGAGTAAGTAGGTTCTCTCCAAGGCCTAGATGTGTGAGATTGGTAAGGTGACCAATGCCTCTGGGAAGAGTGGTCAACTGGTTGTTTGTCAAGACTAATTTCTAAAAGATTAACAAAATAAAAGACAGTTACATACATATTTCCTACAACTGATGTAAGTTTAAAAAGAATACAACTACTAAACCAAAAAGATAAATTAACAGGGAAATTAGATTGGATAAGAATTATTAAATAGTTTTCTTTCAAAAAATACCATTTGTTAGGAAGACAAAAGCAGATAGATTACATGAACATAAAATTCAGCCCTAATGCTATAATAGGAAAATCTATCTGCTCCAAGAACAGGAGGAAATGTGCAATTTGGAATGCAGTCCCAAAACTTTAATCATCTATCTATAAAATCATCAAGATAGTATTTTACCTGTAAATCTTTAAGATAAGCAATTTCATTTGGTAAGGATTCCAATTTGTTCTCCTCTAGATCCAATTCTCTTAACTTCCTAAGGTTTCCAAGACCATGGGGAAGCTTCTTTAGAAGATTGTTTGATAATATTAGAACCTAAAGAGAAATTACTGATAAACGTTTGGCAGCTCATGAAATAAAATTATACAATACCATTGTGTGACTTAAAATTTACTGAGTGACACTAATTTTCTAAACAGTGAATATTAAGGGTAATGTTTAATTATGTAACATAAAACATTAAACTTATTATTCTTTAAAAAAAATCACCAGTTACTAGAAACAAAACATTTTATTTGATTAAGTCAAAACTAATGAAAGCAAAAGGAAAAATTTAATCTTAACTAAATTACAAAAATATAAAGTTATTAACTACTTACACTAAGGTTCATATAGTAATGGTATTTTGATACTAAATAGTTACAAATATCTAATAGGAAACCAATTATTTGTTCAAAACTCCTTACAAATCACCATTTAAGGGAGATAACAACTGACTTCTAAACTGCCCAATATCAATCCATTACAGTTGTTATTTGTGGTATATTTATTACATTGCAAGGCATCCTGCAATATCTTGAAGAAGGAAAATAAAAAAAGGTCAAAGATAGTAATCCTTAGTCTCAGAGAAGTTACACTGGAAGAGGTTTAGGTAGGGAAACAATACTGGCTAATGGGGATAGTGAAAGGAGAGCTGAATGAAAAGATCTAAATCAGGTTCTGGCTGATTTTTTATGCCCACTTATTTCCCTTAAAGTTATACCACTATATAATGAAATAAAACATATACAGTAAGACCAAGAAAATAATACTAGCAGCTATCACTTACTGAGTTTACTATTATTTGCAGGGCACTAAACTAAATGCAAAATAATCATTATTGCATTATTATTGCAAACTACAATTTTATGAGGAAAATACTATTATCCCCATTTCACAGTGAGGAAACTGAAGCCTGTGCATGTTCAATCCACAAAGAGAAATAAAAGTGGAGTTGTTTGATTTCTGTTTGGTTTCAAAGATCCTGCTTTTAACATTATTACACCATACTATTTTACCTTACCAAATACAATAATAAAAGATTAAAGAAGTTAGATTTTTTTTTAAAACATGGATACAGAGGACATTAAAAAAAATACTTGTTTACTATTAGTAAGCTTTTTCTTCAAAAGAATGAAAATTCTAGGGACTCAGAGGCAGGAGAAATCATTTCTGACTGAGGAGGTGACAAAAAGATGGATCTTTAATTATGAAAAATAATTTAAAAGAAAAACTTAAGGGGATGAGAAGAGAGTTCTAGATATTGAGAACAATAAGACTAAATGTACAGAGCTAGAAATATGCCCACATTTCCAACAAAAAATAACCAATTTAACTAGTAAACAAAGGAGGTGGGTAATTAGGATGGAAAAGTAGGTTAGAATTAAACAAAGGGTTCTGAATGCCAATCTGAAGAACTCATAATTATTTTGGTAGACAATGGTACAGCATTCTTAAACAGAGTTAAGAAAAAAAAACAATGTTCTAAAAGGTGCTAAGTTTAAAAAAACTCTTTCTTTCAGAGATACTTTATAGCATTCAAACCTACCAACTTTTAGTGGGCAAAGGTAATTCAAAAGCATTGAGCCCAGATTAAGTCAACACCTCATTCTAATAGGGTTGCATGTTTAAGAGAGCACCAACATTTTTCTTTTTCTTTTTTTAAATTAATTTATCTATTTTAATGGAGGTACTGGGGATTGAACCTAGGACCTTGTGCATGCTAAGCATGTACTTCACCAATGAGCTACACCCTCCCCCAAGAGAGCACTAACATTTCTAATTGTGATCTTTACCCACTTAAAAATTGTTTATTTTAATTGGAAATTTCATGAGTGAGATAACTAAGGAGTTCTAGATGCGCTTTTGTACTCACTTCAAGAGAAACCAGACCAGACACATCCTCAGGGATCTTTGTGAGCTGATTAGTAGCTAAATTCAATTCTACCATACTGGTCCAAGTTCCAAAATCCAGGGGAAGTGATGTCAGCTGATTGTCCTGGCAAAGACAGAAAGAAGCATTCAAGATAGAACCACAAAAACAAAGCTCCACATATACCTCCCTACAGAAAGAGAATTCTTAATTAAGCAGACAAATTCACTTCCTTTTGATGTCTAATTATAGAAAGAAAAAAAAAAACCTCTAAGCCTCCAAAGTTTTTCATGCAGTAATTTTTAGGTTTTTATTTTAAGGTTAAACTTGAAGTCTGTCCCTATGTGATTATCTGTACGGATATGGAAAAATACACTATACAGACCAACACTTGAGATTTCAAAGGTCCCGGTGATATATATGATGTTTTCCCCATTTCACAATAATGTATAGAAATCACTGAATAAAACGTGGATGTTCATGAGCACAAAGGAAGAAGAAACATCAAATTACAGCCCACAAAGAAACCAGACAAGCTCAGTAACTCGAAGTATCCATGATTTTCCTTTAAAAATCCATAAGATGATAAAAAAAAAACCTATTTACCATTGAATAATAACAAACAATGAAACAATATGATCTTATGTTTGTTTAAAAATTAGATATAGCTAAACACAGAAAAAACTGTGAAATATATACCAGTGATTCACTAGTTTTTTTTCCTGCTTCTTTATATCCGCTAATAAAACAACTCTTACCTCACTGTTGTGTGTTGGGGGTATTGGTATTGAGAGGGGACCATCAGCACTCCGTCCCATGTGGGTATCAATGATATACGCCAATATGTTAACAGTGATGTTACCTCTCAGTGGTGGGAATTTTTTATTTTATGTCCTTTCTGTTCATCTGTATTTAAATTTTTTTCTGCAATGTACATGAATTACCCAGTCTCATTTTACACAAAATCATCCATACGAAATCCCAAGGAGAAAACATCCATTTGAAAGCCAAGTTTTTCTTTTATTATAATATTTAAACTTATTACCTATGTATTTTAACATTTAAACTTATTATCTACCTCTGCCCAAACTACTGATAGTTAATAGTATAATAAAGCATTTTCATTAAAAAATTTACTATGGGTGTTTATATAAGAAGAAAATGTTAACCATTATTTTGACTTCTTTCAAGAAAAATTTTTGTTAAACATTTGTCACGATTTTGAAGAAAAATTTAGTTGAAAGCTCTATGCAAAGTTTTATTATTTCACTGAAAGCAGCAAGCCTTTCCAAGCTAACATATTACAATAACATCATATCCATAAAAATGTTGAACCAAATGAACACCTAGACTGCTGTCTAAGCCTCGTATTACAAACTGAACATTCAAAACAAATGCCATTACCACTGCTATCATATATACAGACTAGTTAATAATACATTTTATACTTGTTTAAGATTATCTTTAATTCTCACTAGTTTACTTATTATGTAATTCCAAACAACTACTATAAAGGATACATATGCTTATGAACAAGTATAGATAGAATTTAAAAACTGTATAGATAGAATTTAAAAACTGTACATTTAGACTGTAGTTCAAAGGATCACAATTATGTTGAAATGGTTCATCAAAGACAAAAGGATGTAGTACGATATAATATAAAGAACACTATACCTGGAAGCAGGAAATTTAGGTTTCCTGGATTCCTACCTCAGCCATGAATTAGTTATATGGCCAATTTACTTACTACCTCTGGGCTAAAGTTTATTTGCTACAAATTAAACCCCTGGACAAATCATTTTTCATTTCTTTCCTCCTTTTGCAATAAAATTGTTTTTCCTTATTACAAATGTGACACTCATTCTCTGTAGAGAATACAAATAAGCAAAAAGAAACCAAAGATCACCCATCAGGAGAAAATATTTGCAAATCATATATCTGATAAGGGATTAACATCCAAAATATATAAGAACTCATACAACAGCTAAAAAGCCCCAAACAATCCAATTAAAAATGAGTAAAGGATCTGCATAGACATTTTTCCAAAGAAGACTTACAGATGGTCAACAGGTACATGAAAATGTGCTTAACATCACTAATCATCAGGGAAATGCAAGTCAAAACCACAATGAGATATCACCTCATACCTGTCAGAATGGTTACTGTCAAAAAGACAAGAAATAACAAGTGTTGGTGAGAATGTGAAAAAAAAAGGAACCCTTGTGCACTGTTGGTGAGAATGTAAATGGTCAGCCACTATGGAAAACAGTATGGAGGTTCCTTAAAAAAATTAAAAATAGAACTACCATACGATACAGCAATTCCATTCCCAGGTATTTTTCCAAAGAAAATGAAAACACTAACTCAAAAAGAAATACACATCCTCACGTTCACTACAATATTATTTACAATAGCCAAGATATGGAAACAACCTAAGTGTCCATGAATGAATCAATGGATAAAGATGCAATATGTGTATACAATGGAATACTATCCACTCTCACTTGTGAGGACATGGATGAGGGCATTATGCTAAGTGAAATAAGTCAGACAAAGAAAGATAAATATCATATGATCTCACTTATATGTGTAATCTAAAACAAACAACCAACCACAAAAACCAAGCTCATAGATACAAAGAACATACTGGTTGTTGCCAGAGGCAGGGGGTAGAGAGTGGATGAAATAGATGAAGAGAGTCAAAAGGTATAGACTTCTAGTTATAAAATAAATAAGTCAATGTACAGCAAGGTGACTATAGTTAATAATACTGCATTGCATATTTGCAAGTTGCTGAGAGCAAATCTTAAAAGTTCCCATTACAAGGAAAAAAAATCTCCAACTATGTATGGTGATGGATGTTAACTAGACTTACTGTGGTGATCATTTAACAATATATACAAATATCAAATCATTATATTGTACATCTGCAACTAATATAATGTTGAATGTCAATTATACTTGTTTAAAAAGACAGAAAAAGAAGTGCCTACCCATAAATAATTCTGATATTCAAAGATAAACATTATATTTTGGTAAACACTGGCCATATGTATGCATATAATATCTATAGTTATTTAATATGTAATTGAACACATTAAAAACAGCTTTTAAAAACAATGTATGCAAAGAGAATCTAATACGCTTAACTTCTTCCTATTTAATAAATTGAGTATATTTCAACTGGTATTTAATATTCTTCTAAAGTATTACTTTTAATGGCTTCATAGTGTTCCACTGATATAATACTTTAAAGAAATGAAATCCCTATTAATACCAAGAAGTCAGTACAAATTAAACAGAAGGCTCTATAATAAATATCCCTAAAACTATGCTTTTCTGGACATTCACGATTTTTTTAAGACAAACTGCTAACGGTATGTATGGTTCTAAGATATTTGTTATCTAACACAAATTGTCTCGAATTAGCCTCATTATCAGTTTCAAAACCATCAGCAAGAAGCAAGTATCCATTCTCCACACTGATAAACAAACCATAAATATTAGTAGAAGTAATACTAGTCACAGCAGTTTTTTCCCCCAATACAAACAGAAGCTTACCTTCATATTCAGCTTACTTAATACTTTTGCTCTGGAGAAAATTCCAAATGGGATTTTATTGATTCGATTGTGTTCCATGTTGAGAGAATAAATGGTGGAAAACTGAGATGGACCACCTACTGGATATAACTGGAAGCAATTTCTAGCTAAGGTCAAACTATTCAGTTTCACAAGACTTGATAAAAGACTCTGTAAAAAATGAAATAAACATAAGAATTAGAACTGTAACAGGACTTACTCTGTAGAGTACAGAGCAACAATCCCAAACAGAAATGCTTCAAAGGGCCTCGCAGGTAACAAATCACAGAGACTGGATGGGCCAGTTCTGTGATGCCTCATCTAGAAGGAAAGTCACTACTCAGCTCTAACTAATTGTTGCCTTGCAGGAACATGGAGCCAATGTAGTCAGATTTCCAGATTTTACAAGAAACATGGAATTCATTTACTTATATTAAATCTCCTGATTTTTATTCATTGGCTTCAACTTATTTAAAACAC
Source organism: Camelus dromedarius (assembly GCF_036321535.1). Lineage (NCBI taxonomy): Eukaryota > Metazoa > Chordata > Mammalia > Artiodactyla > Camelidae > Camelus > Camelus dromedarius. Next base: position 66,284,885 of record NC_087443.1, on the reverse strand, counting down.
TTTATAAGGTAAAGAAAATATGTCTGTGGGTAAGAGGTTTTTCATGGGTGGCCAGTTTGAGACTTTTATAAAAGCAGAAAAGTTGGTATCAGAAAGTCCTAGGTCTGAGTCTTGGCTCTGCCACTTGCTGTGTGACCAGTCTTATCCAGGCCTTAAGTATCTACCTCTCTAAATTATTATTAAGATTGACATAATGCAGAGTAAGTTGTCACTCAGTGATTTAATGGTTCCTTTTAGGAATATTAAATTCAGAAGATAATACTTTCTGATATTGTATAATACACTGCTTTTCTATACAGTAAAGTTTCTGAGGGAATACACATCTATCAAACAAGTATTTACTTAGCATATACCCATTCCTTCTTACTTCGGTCTCCCACCATATAACCACAGTGCTAGGTGTTTAGGTATTATAAAAGAATCCTTGCCATTAAGAAGACTAAATTCCATTTAGAGAAATAGAGCACACATACAGGAAAAAGAAAATAATACAAAACTGTATATAATCGAAAACAAATTCTATAGCATAGCTTCTTGCTATACAAAGTCTGGTTCAAGGAAGCGTCAGCATTCCCTGGAAGCTTGTTAGAAATCTGGGCTCTGATGCCCCTCTCCTACAGAATCATCCTATGAATCTTAACAAGGTTCCCAGGTGATCTGTATGCTCATTAATGTTTGAGAAACACTGGTACAGGCTATAAAATAGTTTTGAATCCTGGTCCCATCTTTTAGCAGCTTGTTACTCTGAGCAATTATTTCTCTGAACCTTAGTTTTATTCACTGTAAAATAATGATGCCTTATTCTATAGGATGTAGTGAAGACTTTTTAAAGAAATAAAATACATAAATAGCTTTATAATACCTAGCATTATAATAAGTACTCAAATTTTAAGTTCCTTCTTTATTTAAATTCAAGGAAAAGAAGAAATACTGGAATAACTGGGAAAGCAGGAAGGAGTCTGAGAGGGAGCCAGATCCTAAAGGATGAAAAAAATGTTAAATACTCAGAGAAGTAGAAGAAAACATTTTGGATTGATGTAAAAGCCCAAGCAGGGAGAAAACAAACATTGTGAGGTGTGTGTTTTAAGTAATGTTCAAATTTCAGCTGTCTACCATGAGGAAATTGAATACTTAGTACCTGAGGTGTCAGCTGATCTGCAAGGCCTGCTGAAGAAATAAGATAGCTGCATAACTGAAAGTGTAATTGCACAGTGAACTGAAACTTGTTCTTTATGATCAATGTTAAGAAACTATTCAACATTTGTTAATTGCTATAAACAGAAACAAGAAAAAACACAGAAAGAGAAACCTTTACATGACACTCAAATTGGGAGAACTGTCTACATCCTGCTTTACTGAAAATAAAGTTCTACTGAGTCTCATGGCAAAAATATTATTTCTATTATTCTTACAGTTGACTTGCTTTATTAAACTGATATTCTATGAAAACATGTTAACATCTGACGATATTTGAAAAGGGGCAACAAGAATGTGCAGCTCTCCAACCTTTCCTTCTTAAGTCATATTATGAAGCTTTGAAATAGCTTATCATTGCTTTAGAGTCAGACACATCTGGGTTCCCATCTCAGATCTTCTACTTACCACTGTTGTGATCTTTGGTGAATTAATTAGATAATCAATATATCTCTCAGGATATTCCCAGAAAAAATATTTAAGGTGACAAATTTAGCCAAAAACATGACTTCTCTTAAGTCTTATTTCCCAAGTTGATGAGAATACCCCCAATAACTAGTAGGATTATAGCGAAGACTTAAATGGAATAATACATGTAGAGCTCCGAGCCTTATGCCTTGAGCATATGTGCTTAAATTTATTACATTTCTTTTCCTTTTATGTTTATGTCTACATTAATACCAGCCTATTTTTGGATAGTCTTCAAATGGAAAAGTATATACTCATTTTGCCAGCTCTGATTTCAGCAATATAATGAGTCCCAGGTGGAAACCACTTTCTTGATTTTTCTTGCCTAGCCCAGCTTGAATGTCTACTAAGTGCTATCTAATGGATTTTGTTGTTTTTCTTACTGTGATTACATGCAGATAATTACACATTTGCATTCGGAATATGCTACTTCCAAAGTACAGACTACTTTTAAATAAAACTTAATGTTTTCCCATATTTGAACAAGGCCAATCAAGGATCTCCCCCATAGCTTCCCTATCTGAAAACGGGCCTATTTAAACACACACACACACACAAACATACACACACTCTCTTCTTCCACAGCCAAATTGAAGAGAGCTGTCTTCTTTATAATTCTCTTTATCAAAAATAAATTCTGACTTAATTCAGTCATAAAATATTATATATGAAATACTTAGCACAATGTCTGTATCCTAATAGGTACCTCATAATTATTAGTTTCCCTTCAATGACAGTATGACTGGATATATAAATATTAAAATTTCTCACTTGGTGAAATTTGATATACACCCAGTCTTTATATTCAGACACACTGACATTGTAAAAGCAGTCAGTTTTACTTAAGCTCAGAAATCACACCCTAAAAGAATCTCAACAAGGTCTAATTAATGTGCTAATTATTTGCCTTATTATGGTTCTGATACTGTTAGAAAAGAGGATGACATTAAACAGTAGAACCTCACCCATTTTGATCATTCTAAATTGCCACTCTCATAGAAAGACAAAAATCCAGACAGCCTAGCTGTCAGGGCTATAACTACACTCTGTGAATTCTATTCCTTATCCCACTTAGACTACTACTAACAATGGTACTCTTTTGCCACAGGTGAGATGCTATCATAGTAGCTTTGGTGAATTGGTCTAACCTAGAAACTATAATTCTGAGAAACTTATTTTTGTACTCTGATCAAGCTGTTTTCTGAAAACCCAAGCACCCAGATTAATAGGAATCAAATTAATAGGTGCTACTTTATTTCTGTATCTCTAGAAAACAAATCAATTGAATAAATGTATTTGATAAACTAACTGCTACAATCCTATAGTTTTACCTACTCAAACTGTTCATTATAAATCAAAGCATATATCTGAAAAACATTCATCCAAAGAAATTTTATTCTTTTTTTCCCCAGACTTCAACTGAAATCATATTTTAAACATTATATATACTGTTAAATATCCAAGTAACTTTTCTTTAGATAGACAATAGACAGTTAAAATTCTTTTTTTTCCTCCTTTTTCAGTTTCATTAGGTAGAATTATTACAGTTGGACTGCACATACACATTATGCATGTAAATACATATAGACAGTATACTGCATTTTTAGTTTACATATATGTACTAATTATTGTTTCTAAGAACAGATTAGATCTTTAGCTTTTTAAACTTACATAGTTATCAAAGGAATAAAGTCAACTACAAAATAATAATCAACAGAATGCGGTAATCTAATCACAAAGGAAAGTCAAATGTGAAAAGCACCTTTATTCTTAATTCAAATACACACAAACTGGGGAAAATCAATAATAGCCTAAACATAATAGGGCCACTTCTATAAGATAATTTTAATTATTAGAAAAAAAGATTTTGCAAAGTTCAATCAATCCATAAATCCACAATTTCATTCTTTTAGTTGTTAGAATACTGCTGTAAGATATTATGCTCGAATAACTACAAGGAAATATACAAGTTGTTGTGTGTGCTACAACAGTAGGTAACAAAACAAGAAAAGGTAAGAGTAAAACAAAGTTGAGAAAGACAATTTTTAAAAAAGTATTGCATCTTGCCCAATTAATCTCTAAGTGAAGTAAGTGAAAATATTTTTCTAATAGGACCAATAAAATCCAAATTTAAAATAATGTGTTAAAAAAATAACAGATTTTGGTAACTGGTATATGCTGAACAGGATTTTATATTATTCTATAAACAGGGTAATAATTTGGGTCAGGAATGTTGCATCTAGTATTAATCTTGATAATAAAAAGTGCATTCTATGTAGTCTATTCTTTTCACTTATCATCTTTCTACAGTATCTTTTTTTATAACTGAACTGGGTTGGTGTAGTTGAGCTTTAAAACCCGCCATTCAGCTTTTCCATAATAGTTTTGATTGTCAAGTCCCAAATAACATAAAAAAGATTTACATGGTGCTAAAGGGTGATTTTCCACCTTGGTTTCTGTTCCCATAGTTACACATACTCTTTCTTCTTTGGAATTTTTATCTTAGTGGTGGGCTATATGTCCACAGCATACCCATTATTTAAGCAATCTCAATCATCAAATTATTTACCCGGTTGTAAAGACTGACTAGTTTTCCCTTCATTATCTTGCAGATTTGTTTCAACAGTTTATACAATGGGAGAGTGTATAGCTCAGTGGTAGAGTGCATGCTTACCATGCATGAAGTTCCCAGTTCAATCCCCAGTACCTCCATTAAACTAAATAAGTAAATAAATAAACCTAATTACCTTCCCCTCCAAACAAACAACAACAAAACCCAAACATATATTTAAAAAAAAAAGTTTACACAATCCACTTCTTACCTCTGGTAAAGTAGAAATGTTATTGTTCTCTAAATTTAATTCTTCAAGTGCACTGCATTTGGCCAATGATCTGGGTATTGCAGACAGTCTGTTATATCTCAGACCAAGACGACTTAAACTGGACAGGTTTCCTGTGAACACAAAATGGGGAATTCATTTTTTAAAAATCTGATGAGCCTGTCACTGTCTCAGGCTATGAACCAGGTATTTATGAATTACTCTGAAGCACTATTTCAGCAATATCCTTAACTTCTAGTACCAAGAAACTACATATTACACTCTTATTAGGATGAAATTGAAATCACTTTTTTAAAAATGAATTATTAGAAAGTATTGGCATATTTTAATAACATTAACCTTTAGATAAGGCCTAATTGAATAATATCAAAAGTAGTAGATAGTTTTAATTTATAATAGTTATCCCATTTGTATCTATGTGATGATGATCAAATACAGAACAAGTGGTTATATATAAAAATAGACATGTAATTCTGAAGAAATTTCTAAATTTCTAAAATGAATTTTAGAATTTCTAAAAAAAATTCTAAAATTTTCAAATTTCTAAAATTTCAACATATAAGATGCACAATTATTTTGTAAGATCAGAAAGGTTCAATATTTTCCATGAATTTAAATATAAGCATTCTAAAATTTCTTTGAAAAGTTAACCTGATGGTAAAAAATTTCCCAAAATAATTTTTTTAATTGCAAACAGAAGTGAAAGTTATAATCTCTCCTATTATCCAAGCATAGATATCCAGCTTGAACACAAATTTGCCCTACTGAATACCTAAAAAAGCAGAGCAGAAAAATAGGCATTTTCTAGTTTTATTGCCAAGACTACATGGCAAGTTACATGTAACCTACACAGATGAAAATGATATCTACTATCATAAAAGGTTTAAATCAAATTTAACTTTCCAAACAATATACATCTTTTAAAAGTTCATTTTAATACCAAAAAAAGGTAAGAGTATTGAGAATTTAGTTCAATGTATTTCACTGTCATGGTTCATTAATTTCTTTTCTGATTTCAAATTGCAGTTGTTGCTGTAACATTTTTAGAACAGGTTAAAATGTCAAATGTAGCCTCTAGTTTTAAATTAAACAGTATTACCAGTGTTAGAAATTACAGGAATACTTTCTTTGCACTTCACTTTTTTATGCTTCACAGATGTGGCATTTTTAATGCACTGAAGGTTCATGGCAACCCTGCATTGAGCAAGTCTATTTGTGTCATTTTTCTAATAGCATTTGCTCACTTAGTGTCTCTGTAATTGGTAATTCGTGCTATATTTCAAACGTTTCCATTAGTATTATACTTGTTATGGTGATCTGTGATCTTTGATGTTAATACTATAATTGTTTTGGGGGTATCACCAAGACAGTGAACTTAATTGATAAATGCTGCGTGTATTCTGACTGCTCCACTGACCAGCTGCTCCCCTGTCTCTCTCTCCTCTGAGATGCAACAATATTGAAATTATGCCAATCAGTAACCCTGCAGTGGCCTCTAACTATTGTGAAAGGAAGAGTTGCATGACTCTCACTTTAAATCAAAAGTTAGAAATGATTAATTGTAGTGGGGAAGGCATGTTGAAAGCCAAGATAGGTTGAAAGTTAGGCCTCTTGCACCAAACAGCCAAGTTGTGAATGCAAAGGAAAAAGTTCTTGAAGGAAATTAAAATGCTACTCCAGTGAATATGTGAATGATAAAAAGGAAAACAGCCTTATTGCTGACATGAAAAAAGTTTTAGTGTTCTAGATAGAAGATCAAACCAGCTACAACTTCATTTAAGCCTAATCCAGAGCAGGGCCCTAACTCTCTTTAATTCTATGAAGGTTGAGAGAGGTGAGGAAGCCACAGAAGAAAAGTTAGAAGCCAGCTGAGGTTGGTTCATGATGTATAAGAAGCCATCTCCATAACCTAAAAGTCAAGGTGAAGCAGCAAGTGATGATGTAGAAGCTGCACCAAGTCATCCAGAAGATGTAGCTAAGATAATTAATGAAGGTGGCTACACTAAACAACAGATTTTGAATGTAGACAAAACAGCCTTATATTAAAAGAAGATGCCATCTAGGACTTTCATAGCTAAAGAGGAGAAGTCAATGCTTGGCTTCAAAGTTTCAGGCAGACTGACTCTCTTGTTAGGGGCTAGTGCAGCTGGTGACTTAAAGTTGAAGCCAATTATGAAAAACCTAGGGCCCTTAAGAATCACAATAAATCATATTCCACCTGTGCTCTACAAACGGAACAACAAACCCTGAAATGACAGCAACCCGTTGACAATATGCTTTACTGAATACTTCAAGTCACTAGCTTAAGACCTACTGCTCAAAAAAAGATTCTTTTCAAAATGTTACTGTTCACTGACAAAGCACCTAGTCTTTGGAGATTATAATGAGATGGAGATTATGAGATTAATGTTGTTTTCATGCCTATTAACAAAATAATCATTCTGCAGCCCATGGATCAAGGAGTAACTTTGACTTTCAAGCCTCAGTATTTAAGAAATCCATTTCATAAGGCTAAAGCTGCCATAGATAGTGATTCCTCTAATGGATCTGGGCCAAGTAAACTGAAAACGTTCTGAAAAGGATTTACCATTCTAGATGTCATTAAGAACATTCATGATTCATGGGAAGAGGTCAAAATATCAACATTAACAGGAGTTTGGAGGAAGTTGATTCCAACCCTCATGGATGCTGTTGAGGGGTCCAAGACTCCAGTGCAGTAAGTCACTGCAGATGCGGTAGAAATAGAAAGAGATCCAGAAGTGGAGTCTGAAGATGTGACTGAACTGCTGCAATCTCTCAAAAATAAAACTTCTAAGGATGAGGAGTTGCTTCCTATGAGTGAGTAAAGAAAGTGGTTTCTTGAGATGGGACCTACTCTTGGTGAAGATGCTGTGAAAACTGTTGAAATGACAACAAAGAATTTAGAATATTATGTAAGCTTAGTTGACAAAGCAGTGGCAAGGTTTGAGAAGACTGACTCCAATTTTGAAAGAAATTCTATCATAGGTAAAATACTACGTTGTGTAGAAAGGGGGAGTCAATCAACACAGCAAACTTCACTGTTGTCTTATTTTAAGAAATTGCCACAGCCACCTCAGCCTTCAGCAAACACCACCTTGATCAGTCAGGAGCCATCAACATCAAGGCAAGACCCTTAAGACTCATGACAATGTTAGCATTTTTTAATCAATAAAGTATTTTTAATTAAGTTATATACATTGTTTTTTCAGACATAATGCTATTGCACACTTTACAGACTACAGTATTGTATAAACATAACTTTTATATGCACTGGGAAACCAAAAAATTTGTGTGTCTCACTTTACTGAGATACCAGTTTTGCTGCAGTGGTCTGGAATGAAACCTGCAACACCTCCAAGGTATGCCTGTGTAGAAGTGGATGCCTGATCATACTTAACTTTGTGGAGAAAAATATTTTGATGCCTTTCAACTTGCAGCAACTTTTTGATGTTTATCTCTTTCTTTTTGCTTTGACCATCTTTCAACAAGTTGTATGAATAATTTTCCTTCTTGGATACATTACCCCCAAGCTTGTAGAAAACATACATTATCCTATAGCATAAGCCTTAAAAGCTAGAAAGCCAGTCACCATGCCTCATAATTCTTATCTAGTTATACTCCTTTGCTGCCCTCCCTCTTGCTGAAGAAATGAGTGATTAAAGTTCTAAGAAATGACTAAATGGAGCTAATTTTTACCCTTTACATTTTCAAGGTAAGAATTAGTTACTGATATTGGAAATACTCTGATACTTCTACACCATAAGTCTAGCCAACTTAATGCAGAAAAACTTAGCAACCATTTCAATTGCTGCTATTAGAACTATTCTATTCATTTACTTACTTCCTTACAGGAGTATTTGGAAACTGGGCCAAGAGCTTGCTGGTTCTGATTCATTAAGATCCCAATAGGCATAAAATTGAATTAGCAAAAATAAATAACACTTAGCAAAGACAAACAATTTTGTCTTTAAAGTACTTTCTAAATTAACTAAGAATGTTTCACTAGTGTCTTTCTGATAATACTCTAATGAGATGTGTCAATTTTGGAGGGGAGGGAAAAAAAACAAGCAGAGGATTGGAAGACCTTCCAAAGCTCCAGAGAATTTAGAGGTCAGTAACAAGGGCAAGAGTAGTATTTACTATTGCTATCACTGCGCTATGACATTGACTATGATATAAATGTTACTTAGAAGTTAGGCTGGCAAAAAATAATCTGCTTCAGGATGAAAAATGTTAATTTACAGTCATATTTCTAATAGCAAAAGATGGGGACAACCTATATGTTCAAAAATAGATGAACAATTATTTAAATTGGAGGCATCACAGTGTAATAGAAAAACCAAGGATATTATAGTATCTATGTGACACTGGGCAAGTTTCTTAACTGAGTCTATTTCTTCATCCATAAAGTATGGATAATGCCAAATATCTGACAGGGTTGCTCTAAGGATTAAATACAATGTGTGTAAGGTACTTAGCACAATGACTGGTATGTAACAGATCTTCAAAACATGATTTCATTCTATGGTATTTCTATATTTTATATTCTGTACCTCTTAAAAATGTTATAATTTTTTTCTTAAATTGTAATATTTTTATACCATCCTCTTTTTGAGTGGATATTTTAAATCATGGAGCTGTTTTATACTAAGATGTTTGGTCACTTTACATTGTAAGGCTCATCTTCTTCATACAGTGAGGATATGAGCTATGCTGTGGAAAAACAGAGTAGAGTGGTTTGAAGTTTTAGATAACGACCTTGATAAAAAAGACAAGAGATGAGAAAGATAACCAAAGCAGCAGCAGTAAGAGTCATCTGAGAGTAATCCGCATGGACTTCAGCATAAGATAGATGTCAAAGTCACCAACTCGTTAATGACAGAGCTAGAATCAAACTCAGTTGGCTCCTTATCAAGTAATCATTGTTCAGGAATTTCACTGACTTTGCTCCAATTAGCTTGTTTCCTCTCGACACAGAAGCATGATATGTTCATTCTTGCCTCCATGCTGTTTGACTGTCCATGATGTCTTGCTCATAGAATACACTTTTTATTCCATACTGAGTCCAGCACATTTGTTCATCAGGCTTTCCCTGGCCATTCTATCAATATCTTGATGATCTCCCTATAAACTGAACTCATGGCCACATATTGTTTTCATCATACACTGGCATTTACTTATATTCTTATAGTCTTATGTTCTTAGTTGTTTCATGGATTAGTTGGTTATCTCCCTCAACAGACTGAAAACACTTTAAGTGAGGGAGCTTGCTATGTATTTACATATCCCCATAGAATATGTTTCAGTGCTAAACACACAGCAGGCATTCATTCATACTTTCTTAGTAAATATAGAAGCTAAAATATTTCACTATTTGTCCTCCTTTCCATTAAAAACAAGATGCAAGAACTTAAAATTATATCAAAAGCTCATAAAAATCTCTTTTCTTTGACCCATTCTCACTTTATAAAATAGCATGTCTACAAAACACAGACTTGAACTGGACACAATTAAAAAATACATAATCAGACTTGCCTAGTCTATCTGAATACAAACTAGTTCTTCTACAAATATTTGCAATAACTTTTTCTGGGATACCCAACTTCTAAGCAGCCCATTTTTGGATATCAGCCAGAAAACTAACTATTCCAACTCTTTGTACTCCCCCCATCCTACCAAACAATTTAATTACAAAATATATAAATATATCTTGCTCTCTTCCCTAGATAACAATGGTTTGTAGTCTAATATGTACCTATTGAGACTTCTCTCTAAGCATTTACTTACACATATACAGGGTTTGTTTTTTAATGTCTGCATGTTTGTTTTTATATAAATGGGATCATTCTATAGACACTTCCCTCCATATAGCTGGCCATAGAAATATTTTCTTGTGAGTAAATATAGCTTTATTTTATTTAACCATTATATTCTATGATATGTGTACCATTATCTATTTAATCATTCTCCAATTGACAGAATTTGTTTTTAATTTTTAAAAAGGAATTCTCTAATGAACATCCTTATATATCTTTGTGCACTTGTGAAAATATTTGCTGTCTCAAAAGACAGAAATATTTTAAATCTTGATATAGTACCACTAGGCTATAGCAATTTCTTTCCCACCATGGAGGGCAGTGCCTATGTTACATCCTTTCAAAATTGGGAGGGACGGAAGGTATCAATTATTTCATCACTTGACTATCCCATGCCCATGGTCACTATAGCTAAAACAAAACTGGTAAAGGTGGAAATCTTCCTATAAGCAGTGATAATGTGTGATACAAAGAACATCAAAATCTTATAAAATTTTAATTTGCAGTACAAAGTTGAAGATTAAAAAAGGCAGTCAATCTTAAAAAAAAAAAAAGAAGAAGAGAAGAGAACTGGAAGTAAATAAGTCCATCTCTTTCTCCTCTTCATACCACTGCTTTCCCTATGGAAGCTGTCCCATTGTAATAAAATGGCTGAAGCATTCACCAAGGGGTTTTTGAAATCTGCCAGAAGAGGAAAGGGCTTGTTAATAGTGGAAGGTCTGCATACTTTTGCTCCATCAACTGACATGCCTCAATCACTGTTTACAGTAGAACAGTAGACAAATACAATATTTTAACCAGTTTTTACTCTCATTGAAAACCAAAAGCTTTCTCTGGTAACAAAGATTAGTATCGTAACCAAATTCTAAATGCTTATCAATTCACAAACCCAGGAAATAGAACCAAATTCCTGAAATTTCCCTTCCAAAAGCAAAATAACTCGTAAGTTTCTCACTTTAAAAATCAGAATTGGTTTCTAAAATTTAAAAATTACAAAATGAAAATTATGTAGTGAAAATGCCACATGAAATTAGTACCTTTTTTTTGGTAGAGTAGAAGATGAACTTTAAAAAATGTAATCTATGAGACTATGTGCTTCTAATAAAGAAACTCATGTTTGCACATAATTTGTTACTTTCTTGAGAGCATGGTACGTTCAGAGAGTTGTCCACATTTTGCCAAAATCCATTACTCAGCAAAATAAAAGAGGTGAAAAAAATAAGGACAAAGTATTAATACTCTCTTATGCAAGAAAAAAAAAAAACCTGACATCAGAAGTCTGGCATTTACTGTGATTCACCCCCTGCAGTGGTTTCAACTCTAACCTCTTTCAATAAGTGGTTTTAACCACAAGCTAAACTGCAATCTAGAAATCAAGCCATAGCTTGCTTTAATGTTGAGCCATTGTGACTAAGATGTAAAATCAATGTTGCCAAGCTTCTGTGTATAAATGTAGACTGATTACTGCCAATCACTGGCATTTAGCTTTTTAAGTGCTTAACTTTGACTGTAAGTTGCTCTGTGCTCCGCTCTGACAGCTTGCTTTCTTATGCTGTCAGATTTTTAAAATATGGAAACATCAAATGGTTATGAATTAAAATTAGATGCTTTCAATTTCAGCAAATATAATCAGCATCTTTAGGTTTATTTAGTATAACTTTTAAGTAAGACTCTAACTCAAATAGTCTTGATCTTATTTTAACAAAGTAGAAAAAAAATTAGTAGCAAAGACACACAAGTTCTAACGATGAAATAATGTCAAAGGTACAATTTTTTTCCAGAACCATTAAACTGAGAAACTGAAAACAAGCAATACAAAAATTATTAAAGGTCAAAAACCCAAAAGAATGCCACCTTTAGAAAGAAAACTAGTTAAGCTGTTATATGTAAGCAGTACTGTAATTACCTAAAACCAAATTACTAGAACTCTGCTTATTGACATATCCATAATTACTATAACATTTCTTCAGAGCCAAGCCCAACAAAAAGACCTCTGTGAATTGTTCTGTGCTCCAGCCTTGAAGCCAAGGTCTTGTTGCATATTTCTCTATCTCATTTTAAGAAGAAATAGAAAATAAAACATTTTTTTCCTACTTCAGACCCACCCTCCTCTCCCTGATTTCATAAAACCATCAGAGACCTCAGAAGGCTTTAAGAAATCAGGTTCATAGTTTGAAACAAAATAACTCTTATAAGAAGCTTAATATTTTCTTCAGTTTACCGCTGATTCTTAAACTAGAAATATTTAGATGAAAGATAATACAATTTTTATTCTTCAACAAGGCAGACTAATGGTTAAATCAGAGAAACCATAAATACGTTTTTAAGCATTCTTTCAAGTAACTGCAACCAGCTGCCCCTCTCCCCATTTCCTTCTGCCTCTTCTCCAAATCCTATGAGCTGTCAGTGATCCTGGCACTGCTCAAATAAATGGCAGTGATTACTGCCAAGGAGTGATAACCACCCTAGAAGTATTCATGTTAAATAAAGAGAGGAGTAAAAATACCTCAGTCTACTTACAAGAAAAAGAAAAAAAGAAAAGGCAAAGAATAAAAGTGATTTTTGGAAAAATGATTGCAATGTGATAGGAGATTTGATTTAACTGTAAGTTTAGGGCAGCAAGTTTCTTTAGCGCATGTAAAAGAGAGCAGGGCAGCTGCTGTAGGACTGGCACCAACTCTCCAGGATAGGCGCTGGTTTTTTGGTTTGTTTTTCATTTTAAGTTGTACTTTTCAAGAAGACCAGGAAAAAAGAGGAAAAGTATCAGGAGAACTATATTCCAATACATTTGTCACTAACACTTTGGGATGAATTGTTCTTTTCCAATAGATTAAAGGGAGAACAACAAAGGTCAATTCAGACTGTTGAGATTTGTAACAGACGATAATGATACCCAAGTGTTCAGATTTCTCATCAAATCTCATTCAGCTATATAATCAAAATATGGGGGATGAGAGGGGTGAAGAAAGGCAAAATAATTATTTTGATAAACATGGTATATGATAAATGACTACAGTATTATTAAAATGTCAATAAACATTACCTATTCACCTTGCTGTTATTTGGAGTAACAGCTGTACTCCGTTGACAGCTACCAAAGAGTATTAAAAAGAAATAAAATACTTCAAATTTTTATTATTGTTAATGTTTTGGTTCTTATTGATTTCTAATACATAGTTGTGACCTGACCATGTAAAATGTGCTAGAAACGACGCACTTGTGTTATTCTGAGATAACATCTCAACTACTAGAGATTAATAATGAAGTGAAATATTTTCATATTAATAAACACACTTGAAATACAAAAGAATTACTTCTGATAGAAGAGAGAAAAGAAATGTAAAATTAAGAAAGCCAGGAGAAAAAAGGGTACATGGAGAAGTTACCCTTTGTGAGACGAAGTGAATCCAAAGGACTCTAGTCTGAGCAACTGGAAGACTTTATTGTCCACCACCTATAGGGCTTCCTCTGTTTGCCAAGACTATTCATTTTAATACTTTAATTGCATCCCCCTTTGACAGTTATTTAACAAGGTAGAGATTATCAGACCCATGCATAAAACATTAAATAACAAAATGTTGTTAAGACTATTTGAGAGTAAGACAGGGCTGATGATCATGCCCTTTATAGAACTTTATATATCCATTTGATCAGTTGAAGGAGTAGAGGAAATTATGTGTATATTTAGGAGAAAAAAACTTCTAAGCAGAGAAACCGAGAGGTATGAAGACCCTGAGGCTAAAACATTCCTGTTATGTTCAAGGAACAATAAAGTATTTGCGTCTACATATCCTAAGAAATGCACAATAATTAAGCATCAATGAGAGGTAATTTTATAATATCTCAAGCATCTTTAATTTCCATTCCCCTGTCTGACATGCTAGAGTAAACAATCTTTACTTTATTTCTAAGACAGAGCAAGCCTTTAATTTTACAAAAGAAGTTTTTTTAAGTGTTCTTATGTGACATTCTACTGAAAACTGATCATGTTAAGATTATGTATTATTCTTTTTCTCCTTTACTATTCCGATTAGTTGGTTGTTCAAAACAAGCAAACTTACAGACATATATCAATGTAAGAACACACCACAAAGTAAATATGTCAATATGTAATTCAAGAAAACTGTATTGAAATAAAAATTAAACCTGTATGTTGAATTGGCTCAGAGTATTCCAGGCAAAGTGGCCCAGAAAGATCAACACTGAGAAATATAATAGAGTTCTTAAACTTCAGAAATAAAGAAGTAACACTTTGGGTGGCCAGGCAAAAAGATTAAGTCACTTATAATGGAAAAAAAAATTAGACTGGCCTCGTACTTTTGTCCATTCAATTCCAGAAGACAACAGAACTACCTCTTAGTTCTTCTTAGATGCTCAAGAAAAAGAAGTTGAATCCAATGATTTTTATATCCCTCCAAACTGTTCTTTTAAGTCTAAAGGTTACAAACATACAAGAACTAGGGAACTACTGCTCATGAACCATTACTGAGAAAACTTCTAAAAAACTGACTTCAGCCAACCAAGAGATGATTTAGGCAACTATGGCAACAGTACTGTTGATGAATATTAGGATTCAAACAAAAAGAGAGACTGGCATAACAAGATACACCATAAATGTTCCATGTCCTGACAACGTAGCTGGTAAAAATTAGGAGAAAAAGAGACCAAAAGGGCAGTAGTAGAATTAGAATAAATTCACTCATTGCCTTACCTATGTTACTCCACTCAACAGAAGTAGAATACACGTTCAGTTGCATATGGAATACTTATCAAGATGGACCATAAACTGAGCCACAAAGTAAGTCTCTATAAATTTAAATGTTTCAAGTCACACAAAGTATGTTCTTGACCACAGTGGAATTAAATCAGAAATCAGTAACAGAAAGACCCTTGGAAAATTGTCAGATGTTGGGGAACTAAATAATACGATACTAAGTAAAACAGATCACAGAAAACAAAAAAGTAAATTAGAAAATATTTTGAACAAAACAAAAAAGAAAACACATGTCACAATTTGTAGGATTCTGCTAAAGCAGTATGTAGGGGTAAATTTATTGCACAAAATGCCTATATGAGAAGAAAAGAAAGGTCTCAAATCAATAATCTCAAGCTTCCACCATAAGAAACTAGAAAAAGAAAAGTAAGCAGATGAAAGAATACTAAAGGTAAAAGTGGAAGTCAATGAAATAAAAACCAGAGAAATAATAGAGAAGATCAATACTCAATCAATAAAACTGATAAAATTGATAAACTTCTAACCATACTGATTAAGGAAAAGAGAAAGAGAAGATACAAGTTAACAATGCCCAGAATGAGAGAAGTGGCATTACCATAAGTTCTATAGTTATTAAAATAGTAAGGGAATATTATGAACAATTTTATGCCCATTAAATGTGGCAATTTAAATGAAATGGACACATTCCTGGAAAGACACCAATGGCAAGTTTTCTCAAGAAGAAAGTGGTAACTTAAATAGCCCAATGTCTATCAAAGACATTGAAACTGTTTTTTAAAACATTCCTACAAAGAAAAGTCTTGACCCAGGTGGCTTCACCAATAAATTTTACCAAATATTAAAGGAAGAAATAATGCCAATTTTATACAAACTGTTCCAAAAATTTGAAGAAAGCTAAGAAGTATCCCCTTCCTCACATGTGGCCAGCATTAACCTGAAACTGAAACTAGACAAGGACAGGTTTTATAACATTATGTGTGAATATATTGTTTATTCAAAATAAGTAAATCTAATTTCTGAAACTTCTACAAGAATGGATCTTTTTAATTTCTTCTTTGTAAACAATTTCAATCCTTTTGTCTGGATTTTTGTGAAGTTCAGAGAAATATTATAAAATTATGTTTTATTAGCTTCTTCACTGTCTTACCTCTGTTCTCTTTCTAGAATTTCTAGTCCTGTTGCCCATGACTTTTTTTTTTATTTATTTTGTTTTTCTTTTTGTTCTAGATTCTAGGGGACATGAATCAGAAAGATACAGGTTCTAATGGCTAGCTGTTGTATCTTGAAGTCTCATTACTTTTCTGTGAATTGTTGCCATGTAACCAAAGACAGTCTATTATAACTTACTAAAAAATTCCTTAACAATTGCTTCTGTTTCAAGTAATGGTAGACTAGGTAATTCAAGCAAACCCTCCCACTGAAGAAAACCACAAACACTTCTCAAACAAAAATCAAAAGCTAACAAGATGACTAAAATTACTAGCCCAGAAACCAGCTGGGGACCCAGAAACAAGCAAAACACTGAAGATTTTGTCCTTAGAGCACTTGCCTAACTAGAAGATGCAGCTGAAAGGCTAAGGCATATTTCTGCCAGCAGTCAAAATCTAGAGCCTGCCAAGGGTGAGGTATCTAGTAATCAGTATCAACTGGGAGCTGACAGGGCTGCACCCTAGTGCAAGGGGTGAACTGGAATTAAAACAGGCCTCCAATTAGTCTGCAGTTTGCCTCTGAATCACTTAGGGGGACCAGTGAAATCTCAATCCTTAGAACATGGATGGTTTGAAGTGGTCACCCTAGGTACCTGACAGAAGCAAACGAAAGTCCTTCTGGAGAAAGGTAACATCATCAGAGACCTCATATGATTTAGTAATAGAATCTTGCAAATATTCATTACTAAAGTTATATAAATTAAGTACAGATGTAATTTTTAAAATAAACATTATAGTATCCTTATACCATACCAATTACTAAAAATTACCCACATTTTTTATAATTCCCTTTACTGTTTGTATAAATTTGGGGGCATTTAGAAAAATAAACAAGAATACATAAATATAGAACATAGTAAGTGCAATTCAACTTTTTGCAGTTTGGCTATGTCTTCAAAACATACTTTGTACTTTGAGACATCTCTTCTTTTAGTACCTCAATATTACAGATGAACAAACTCTAAGATATACTGGCCATGTTTTAAAAATTAAACAGCAATGGTTTTTTCAGTGTGGTCTATTTTAGCAAAGATGGGACCACACCCTATACAACAGCATGCAACATTCTGAAATAAGCAAAAACAGAAAATACACCCATTTTGCAATTTAAGCACAGTTACAAAATATATACATATGATTCAATATTCTATCTTCTTTATAAATTAACTGAGCTCATTTCCTAAAACTTAATTATTTTCTTTGCCAGGAAATAGAAATAAAAAATGATTTTAAAATACTATCTTTTAGAAGACTAACCACTTTCACAATGTCGAATTTTAACCTTTTAATCTTATTATCAAAATGGAACAAAAACACTCTTTTTAATGTCCGAGTAGCTATAAATGATGACCAATATCTTTTTTCTCCTCTCATACCTATAGTATCTGGGAGGTCTAGCAATTCATTGTGCTGCAAGTCAAGGTTGGTTATCTGTGTGCAGTTTCCAATCTCCTTTGGAAGATGTTCAAGTTGATTGTGAGCTACATCCAGCGTAATGAGGTTACATAATTCACCTGTAAATTGACCAACATAAAAAATTTAGTAAGAATTATTAAAGAATATATTAATGAAAGAAAAACTTCATTTTCTAAATCATTATTGTACTCTCTGAAAAAGTAAAACTCAAACACAAAAATCTGAAACTGTCATTTGAAAATGACATCTTACAAATATTGAGTCATTACGTTGTACGCCTGAAGCTAATATAATATTATGTCAGTTATATCTAAAGAAAAAAAGAAAAAGACATCTGATAATGTTAAAATATTGATTATAACTATCAACCAATGTTATATATATTTTTAAATTTAAGTAACTAATTCAGCCACATTTATGTTTGTATATTCCACACTTCAAAAAGAGCTCACTAATTTTTTAAAACAAATGCAACACAATAATATCAAGATACACCTTGAGTTTAATCTGAGGGTCACCTTCTATGTCAAAATACATATGTCCTCAAATAAACATATGTTCTGATGTTTTATAAATATATAAATTGAGACATAAATAAAAACTCCTCATTTAATAGTACTTCAAAAGGATAGAAAATAAGGTATTTTTCTCCTCATTCTAGCTGAAAGGGCTGTATTGGCAACTTAGACTATTCTTAGTGTTTTTCTGTATCCAAAAACTTATAACAGATATATTAGCTCTCCCATGATTTTCCTTTTTTTTTTTTTTTTTGGCAGAGATTGGAAATACTGAAAAAGTAAGATGAGCAAGGAAAGTGCATAAAACTCTGAAAAATGGGTGTAGAGCATATATTATGAAGCAACATATTACAAACATAAGCAACAAAAGAGAAAACAGGTAAATTGGATTTCATCAAAATTTAAAATGTACGTGCATCAAAGGATGCTATCAAGAGAATGAAAACGTAACTCAGAATGACAGGAAATATTTGCAAATCATATACCTGCTAAGGGATTAATATCCAGAATATATAAGGAACTCCTATAATTAAACAAGAAACAACTCAATCTAAAAGTGGGCAAAGGACTTGACATTCCTTGTAAGGTATACAAATGGCCAATAAACACGTGAAAAGATGTCCAACATCACTAATCATTAAAAAATGCAAATCAATATGAGGAGATACCACTTCATATCCACTAGGATAGCTATAATCAAAAAAATAGGAAGTGACAAATGTTCGCAAATATGTGGAGAAATCAGAATCCTTGTGTTGTACCTCCAGGAGCCCCACACTCCAGATTCTCAGTGTGAAGATAAAAGAAAAATTCCCTCTTGTTTCCACCTAGGCATATCATATTCAAACTACAGAAAATCAAAGACAAAGAGAAAATTTTGAAAGAAGGTAGAGGGGGAAAACCCCTTACCCTAAATAGGAACAAGGATGAGAACATATTGGACTTCTCTTCAGTAACCATGCAAGCAAGAAGAGAACGGAATAAAATATTTAAAGTGTTGACAGAAAAAAAATCACCAACCTAAAAGTCTGTATCCAATGAAATTATCCTTCAAAGTAAAGGAGAAATAAAGATTTTCTCAAACAGAAATTGAGGAAATTTGTCGCCAGCAGACATGTCTTGCAAGAAATACTAAAAAAGTTCTTCAGAAAGAAAAAAAAATGGTATAGGTCAGTAACAGATCTACATAAAGAAAGGAAGAGCATTAGAGAAGGAATAAAGATAAAATAAAAATCTTTTGTTTTCTTAGTTTTAACTGATCTAACAGGTAACAGTTTGTTCAAAGTATTAATAGCAACAATATATTGCATGGTTACAGATTAAGGATAAATGAAATGAATGACAGCAATGTCCTAAGGGACAGGAGGAAGGAATATTCAAGGTATCTACACTACCAATGAATGGTATAGTATTATCTGAAGGTGGACTTATATTAGCTATAAATCCTGCGGAATCCAGGGCAACCACATACATACATACATACATACATACATACATACATACATACATAAAAACATACAAACAAAAAAATTAAAACAAGTATAAATGATATGCTAAGGAGAGAGAAAATGAAATAACATAAAACGTTCAACTGAAACCAGAAAAGGCAAAAAAGTAGTGAAAGACAAGAGACAAAGAACAAGTTCAATTAATAGAAAACGAGTTTCCAATATGTACCAAATAAAAGACAGATTGTCAGAGTGGATTAAAAAACAAGACCCATTAAATATTGTCTTCAAAAAAACTCCCTTAAAAAGTCCAGGACCGACGGCTTCACCGGGGAATTCTACCAAACATACAAAGAAGAACTCATACCAGTCCTTCTCAAACTCTTCCAGACGATTGAAAAGGAGGGAATACTCCCAAACTCATTCTATGAAGCCACCATCACCCTGATACCAAAACCAGGCAAAGACACTACAAAAAAAGAGAATTATAGGCCAATATTACTGATGAACATAGACGCCAAAATCCTCACCAAAATTTTAGCAAATAGAATCCAACAACACATAAAAAAGATTATACATCATGACCACGTGGGGTTCATCCCAGGGACACAAGGCTGGTTCAACATACGCAAATCAATCAATGTAATACATCACATCAACAAGAGAAAGGACAAAAACCACATGATCATCTCAATTGATGCAGAAAAAGCATTTGATAAAATTCAACACCCATTTATGATAAAAACTCTCACCAAAGTGGGTATAGAAGGAACATATCTCAATATAATAAAAGCTATATATGACAAACCTACAGCCAGCATAGTACTCAACGGTGAAAAACTCAAAAGCTTCCCACTAAAATCTGGGACAAGACAAGGATGCCCACTATCACCACTCCTATTCAACATAGTCCTGGAAGTCCTAGCCACAGCAGTCAGGCAAGAGAAAGAAATAAAAGGGATCCAAATTGGAAAAGAAGAGGTAAAAGTGTCATTA
This sequence comes from Camelus dromedarius, assembly GCF_036321535.1. NCBI lineage: Eukaryota > Metazoa > Chordata > Mammalia > Artiodactyla > Camelidae > Camelus > Camelus dromedarius. Next base: position 66,264,225 of record NC_087443.1, on the reverse strand, counting down.
TATGCTGATGACATGTTACTATATATAGAAAACCCTAAAAGGTCCACACAAAAGCTACTAGAGCTGATTGAAGAATTCAGCAAGGTAGCAGGTTACAAAATTAACGTTCAAAAATCAGTTGCATTTCTTTACACTAACGATAAATCAACAGAAAAAGAAAGTAAAGAAACAATCCCCTTTAAAATAGCACCCAAAGTAATAAAATATCTGGGAATAAATCTAACCAAGGAGATGAAAGAATTATACACAGAAAACTATAAACCACTGATGAAGGAAATTAAAGAAGACTTTAAAAAATGGAAAGATATTCCATGCTCTTGGATTGGAAGAATCAATATTGTTAAAATGGTCACACTGCCCAAGGCAATCTACAGATTTAATGCAATCCCTATCAAATTACCCAGGACATATTTCACAGAACTAGAAAAAATCATAATAAAATTCATATGGAACCATCAAAGACCTAGAATTGCCAAAGCATTACTGAAGAGAAAGAAAGAGGCTGCAGAGAAAGAGGCTGCAAAGAGAAAGAATAACTCTCCCAGACTTCAGACAATACTATAGAGCTACAGTCATCAAGACAGCATGGTATTGGTACCAAAACAGACATATAGACCAATGGAACAGAATAGAGAGCCCAGAAATGAACCCACAAACTTTTGGTCAACTCATCTTCGACAAAGGAGGCAAGAATATACAATGGAATAGACAGTCTCTTCAGCAAATGGTGTTGGGAAAACTGGACAGCAGCATGTAAAACAATAAAGCTAGAACACTCCCTTACACCATATACAAAAATCAACTCAAAATGGATTAAAGACTTAAACATAAGACAAGATACAATAAACCTCCTAGAGGAAAACATAGGCAAAACATTATCTGACATACATTTCAAAAATTTTCTCCTAGAAGAAATTAAAGCAAGAATAAACAAATGGGACCTGATGAAACTTACAAGCTTCTGCACAGCAAAGGAAACCAGAAGTAAAACAAGAAGAAAACCTACGGAATGGGAGAAAATTTTTGCAAGTGAAACCGACAAAGGCTTGATCTCCAGAATATATAAGCAGCTCATACGACTCAATAAGAAAAAAATAAACAACCCAATCCAAAAATGGGCAGAAGACCTAAACAAGCAATTCTCCAAGGAAGACATACAAATGATCAAAAAGCACATGAAAAAATGCTCAATATCACTAATTATCAGAGAAATGCAAATCAAAACTACAATGAGGTATCACCTCACACCAGTCAGAATGGCCGTCATTCAAAAATCCACAAATGACAAATGCTGGAGAGCCTGTGGAGAAAGGGGAACCCTCCTACACTGCTGGTGGGAATGCAGTTTGGTGCAGCCACTATGGAAAACAGTGTGGAGATTCCTCAAAAGACTAGGAATAGACTTACCATATGACCCAGGAATCCAATTCCTGGGCTTGTATCCAGAAGGAAATCTACTTCAGGATGACACCTGCACCCCAATGTTCATAGCAGCACTATTTACAATAGCCAAAACATGGAAACAGCCTAAATGTCCATCAACAGGTGACTGGATAAAGAAGATGTGGTATATTTATACAATGGAATACTACTCAGCCATAAAAACCGACAACATAATGCCATTTGCAGCAACATGGATGCTCCTGGAGAATGTCATTCTAAGTGAAGTAAGCCAGAAAGAGAAAGAAAAATACCATATGAGATCGCTCATATGTGGAATCTAAAAAACAAAAACAAAAACAAACAAACAAACAAAAACAAAGCGTAAATACAGGACAGAAATAGACTCACAGACAGAGAATACAGACTTGTGGTTACCAGGGGGGTGGAGGGTGGGAAGGGATAGACTGGGATTTCAAAATTGTAGAATAGATAAACAAGATTACACTGTATAGCACAGGGAAATATACACAAAATGTTATGATAACTCACAGAGAAAAAAATGTGACAATGAGTGTGAATATGTCCATAAATGACTGAAAAATTGTGCTTTACACTGGAATTTGACACAACATTGTAAAATGATTATAAATCAATAAAAAATGTTAAAGAAAAAAAACTCCCGTAAACTACAGACACAGATGGATTAAAAGTAAAGGAATGGAGAAAAAAATACAATGCTAACATTAATCAAAAGAAAGCTGAAGTAGCTAAATTAATTTCAGACAAAGTCAACCTCAAAGTAAGGAAAATTATCAGAGATGCAGAAAACATTACATGATAAACTGAATAAATAAATGGGGGAAAAGGAAAAAAATGAATAAAGAACACAAAGAGATAAGAGAGATATCTTTAAAATACTGGGGGGGAAAAAAAAGAAAAACTATCAAACTAGAATTCTATACCAGGAAAAATAGCTGTCAAAAATGAAAGCAAAATAAAGACTTTCAGACAGAAAAAAGCCTACAGAGTTCATTCTGAGCAGACTTGCACTACAATATGCACTAAAGGAAGTTCTTTGGGTAAAAAGATATATACATGGGTAAGTATTAAAGACTTTTTTTCTATATTTTTTGATCTCTTTAAAAGATAACTGAAAAGGAAGATGGTATGTCAGAAAGCACAGGAACCAATCTAAAAGAATTCACAGTAACCAAAGCTGAAACAATCTGAACAAAAAAGATAAAAATAATATTGGCTTGGAACCCAAAGAATAGAATAAATGAATCCAGAGTAATATAATTAGGTAACTGAATAAATAAATGGGGGAAAAGGGAAAGCTCTTCCTTAAGGAATTCTTTTTATATAAGCATTTCAATTAATAAATGAAAAAGGAGTGGGGGAAATTTTAAAAATCACCATTAGAATACAGTGATAATTGTTTCAGAGGATAATCACCAGTGAATGCTAAAATTAGTGAGCAAAAGATTAAGGAAAAACAAGATATTGGCATAGTCTAAAATCAGTACTTCCCAAGATAATTTTAATTAAAAAGAAAAAATTATTAACTTCAAAGTGAAGAAGCACAGCAGAAACCACCATAACCAAGTGGTCTAGATCAAAATTACCAGTAATGAGACATCTCAACATCATTTATCTCCTGATATGTATGATTCACTGGGAAAGGCAATCACCTCTGTGGTTTTCTTACCAAAACTGCATAACCTTAAACTAGTCATGAGAAAACATGACACAAACAAAAAAAAATGAGTGATATATAATACCCCAGCAGCACATTTCAAAGGTATCCATGTCATGAAAAACAGGAAAGACTTTAGTCCTTCCTTTCAGTCTTTCTGACTGTTACTGGTTGGGAGACTATGACTATGACTACTAAATGCGGGATTTTGAAATAGAAAAAGGACATTAGTGGAAAAACTGGTGAAATCCGAATAAAATTTGTAGTTTAGTTAATACTATTGTACCTATGTTAATTTCTTGGTCTTAATCATTGTACAATGGTTACGTAGATGTTTATATTAGGGGAAGTTGGGTAAAGGGTATGTGGGAATCCTCTGTATTGGTTTTGCAACTCCTCTTTTAAGTCTAAAATTTGTTCAAAATGAAAAGCTTAAAAAATATGAAGTTTAAAGTAAAAACAATATCAATATATTATTATGGGATTGATAATATATGAATATATAATACATACGAATAACATTTTCATATGAATAACACATTATCATATATTGTATGATAATTGCACAAAGAACGGGAGTAATGGAAGTGTTCTACTGTAAGACATGTTCTTAAGACATGTAAAGTTGTATAATATTATATGAACGTAGACTATGCTAAGTTATAATATGTAAATACTACAGCAGATACTAAAAAAAGTAACAAAGATGTATAACTAATATGCAACAGTTGAGATAAATGGAATTTATTTAAAAACACTCAATCCAAAAGAAGGCATGAAATGAGGGGAAAAAGGAAAAGCAACAAATGGCACAAACAGAAATTAGCCAGACAGCTGATAGATTTTAACCTGATCATATTGATAACTATATTAAATGTCAATAGTCTAAATCCTTCATTTAAGGCAGAAATGGACAGGATGAAAACACAAGACCTAACCATATGCTGCCTACAAGAAACCACTTTAAGTACTATATAAAGACACAGAAGTGTAAGTATGGAAAAGATATGGCTGTATCAATATCAGATAAAAACAGAATTTAGAAATACTAGCAGGAATATTACCAGAGATAAAGATAGATATTCCACAATGATACATTGCCTTATCACAGAAAAAAAAAAACCCTAAGTATGTTATGTATGTATGTGTGTGTATGTATATACATATAAAACCAATCAGAGTCTCAAACTATAAGAAGGAAAAAATAATAGCACTAATGGGACAAAGACAAACCTACTTTTTTTTTAGTTTTTAATTTTTTGGGAGGAGGTAATTAGGTTTTTTAATTAATTTTTATTTTAATAGAGGTACTGGGGATTGAACCTAGGACCTTGTGAATGCTAAGCATGCACTCTACCACTGCGCTATACCCTCCCCTGCAAGACCAATCTACCATTATAGTTGGATATTTCAATACTCCTCACTAACTGAAGAAAAAAGTAGACAGAAAATCAGTAAGGGTATAGAAGAAATGAATAATATTATCAACCAACTTGACCTTGCTCCAAAAATAACAGCAAAATGCACATATTTTTCAACTGCATATAGACCATTTACCAAGACAGACCATATTTTATAAATCAGTGACAAAAAGTATATGAAAACATCTCTGAAATACCTGGAAACTGAACAATGCACTGCTAAATTATCCATGTATTGGGGAATAACAAGAGATATTTAGAAAATATTTTGAATTAAAGAATAATGAAAATATAACATATCAAAATTTATGGGCTGCTGCTAAAATAGTACTTGGAGGGAGGTTTATAGCTATCAACGTTTACATAATGAAAAGATCTAAAATCAATCAACCAACCTAAGAAAGTAGACAAAAAAGAACATATGAAATCTAAAGTATTAAGGAACTAGATAATAAAGGGTAGAAAACAAAAAAAAAAAGGGAAAATAACAGAAAAAAATAATAAAACCGAAAGCAGTTTTTTTTTTAAAGACCAATAAAATTTATACATCTATAGCCAGACTTACCAAGTAAGGAGAGAAGACTCAAATTACCAGTGTCAGGAATGAAAGAAGAATATTACAAAGTATATATTACAAACTTCAGAAAAAAATAAAGAACTATTATAAACTTGATGTCAAAAATGTTCAGCAAATTAAATAGACAAAGGCTTTGACAGATAAGAAACAGAAAACCCAAATAAGTCTCTATTAAGTAAAGCAGTCATTTAAAACCTTCCTACAAAGTAAACCCTAGTTCCAAAGTGCATGACTGATCAATTCTCCTAAACATTTGGAGAAATAATTACTAATTCTATACAAACTCTTCAAAAACATGTAAGAGGAACACTTCCCAACCCATTCTATGATATGAAGCCAGCATTGCTCTGACAGCAAACCATTACAAAAGAAAAGAAAAAAAGGAGAATTATGGATGAATATATCCATGATGAGTATAAATGCAAAAATCCTTAACTAAGTTTCAGTGAATTAAATCTAGCAACATATAAAAAAGCCACATTAAATATATATCTAACAGGCACTCAAATATCAGTAAGTAACTAATTTAGGTTTGCTCCATAACTTATGGTCTTCTCTATACTATCATTAGACTCACATTAAGGATGTTTATATTTTTAATATAACTCTGGTTCTTGAACTTACAAGGTTATTTTTCAAACATTCAGAGCTTAGCTATATAAAAATCACATCAAATTTTACTAAAATGCATTTGTAAATACTACATAATTAACAAGGGATGGAAATACTTGTCACAGAAGCTTGAACAGATTTAGGGACTTAGGTGAGAATACTATTACATTACTTAAATTTGTCTTAAAGGCTTAATTCTCCCTTTCACTGCAAAGAAAACTTCAGTAATTCTTCTAAGCAAGTGCTTCTGTAACCAAGCAACATGCACAATAGTGTCTATATCCTTCGATGTATAGTATGCTGTCATTTGAGTGCAATGATTACCCTCTTCCCTATATCCGAGCAGTGTGGGAAGTCAAATGTATCCTATGATCCTCAGATCTAAGATTGTTCAAGCGCTATTTTTTTCCTCTGCACTCTTTCTGCCTTCTTTAGCAATAATAATAATTCTTTCAGGTTTCTGTTGTTTAGTGAAAATACCTGACAATTTGATAACAATCAACTAAGTTAATATTTCGTTTCTGGGTCTCTAAGGTTTCTTGCTGATTTCCAGTCAAAAGGAGTTATTTATTAACAACTGCGAGTTCCCTTTCCTGATTTTTTTCCTGCCAAACTGAGTTACTCATTACCACTTGTACAAAACACTCAAAAAAGATCATTAAATAATGCTACCTGGACCACAAAAGCCATTGTAGCACCTCTGGCAGTCCTGAGAGAATTTCAAGAATTTTAGGGACAAAGGGTTATAATTTGAGTTAATACTGAAAAATGGGTAATAATATTGGGCTTCATTAAATTCACTTCAAGCCACATTCATTGAAAACCTACCATTTATTATCTACAAAAGTTCACAGAAAATGACATAATAGGGAATTGAACAAAATCTGTAAGATCCTTCAACTTCTAAAACATTGCTGATTCTGTTCTTTGTATTTTTATACATTTGGGTTACGAGTATACATACACATTTATTATATATTAATTATATTATCACTTGACATAAAATATAACTGCAGTATTGCAGTGCATATAGTAGGAAATTGATTTTGTTTTCAATAAATTTTAATGACTCAAATGGGTTAAAAAATTGCTGACTCTAATTTCTCATACATCTGAATGCTGTGAGAGGTTTTTTATTGGGTAAAATTAATCTGGGTTCTCAAAAAGCAAACAATTTAACACAGCAGATCATTCTCCTAAGCAAAAAGGATTATTTTAACAAATTCACATAAAATTGTATGTGATATAAATGATGTAGCATCTTATTGACCATATAATATAGGATAAGTAGATCAAAAAAATATTCCAAGTTAGCTGTTTTTTTATAAGGAATAATAAATAGGGCTCCTTAAAGAAAAAGAAATCCTCAACTAGCCTTTAATTCAACAAAGGAAAAAAAGTTGTAGGAATAACTCTAAGTAATAAATTAGAGACAAAGATGCAGTTTATTTCTGGTTTCAAAGAGCAATCATTTCCTTTCTAGAAGAATAAAATCATTTAAAACTCTATTGCCCAGAGTTTCCTGAACTAAAATGATTAATTATTCAAACTGACTACCTGACGGCCTCACCCTAGTCCACCCAGGCCAAAAAAAATTTACAGAAGTACATCTCTAACATGAAACTCAAAGGAACCAAGTGGGGGGAGAGGGGGAGTGGTTATTTACTGTTTTCCCTCTGAAAACATGATTTCTTGACTGTCTTGGTGTTCAGCGAAGAGTCTCTTTCAAGATTACAAATGGTGAAAGGAGGTATGGGCATGAAGAATGAAACACTGATCTATAAAAGAGAGCAATGACTAAGGTTTCCATCTATCTACTTACTACAAAAAGATAGGACATTTGCTTTATTTCTCCATGTCTTATCACACAAAAGGAAAAAAGTAAATAAACATTACTAAATGAAGGGTTTTCTTGGCTACTCTAATATATTCTGTCTAGCTCTTCATGTGTCTTTCAGTATCTTTTTACTGTTTTCTGCCAGTGTTCACCCACATGAATATGTATCATTGGTATCAAATTACATGGCATTAATAAAGATACCATTAGCGCTTAAAGATACAGGTATTCAGACTCTAATTTCCCTATAAAGGCAGTAGCATAGCTGCTAAATTTCAAACATGTTATTTAAACTAAATAGTAGGCTATGTTTCAAAATCTTCTAATTTCTCTCATTCCTCAAATATTCTCCTGAACACAAACTGGATGGCATGATTGAAAGTGGTATACTCATAAAAAACAACAAAGAAGAATAAGCACTTAATATGTATAATATAAGTCTAACATATATCTATAATAATGTGGATCTAATATGTATAAATGGAAGTTTAACAAAATGATAATTAGCACATATTTCGAACTGTAAATTCTCTTGTTATAGTTTCAGCAGAAAATCAAATTACATTAAGGGTGTATAATACTTTAAAAACAGTCAAATTCCATTTTGTTTGATCATGGTGCATGGGTCTTATTTTGCAAACATTTTCAAAAGAGCTCAGTATTTTACTTTTTTTGTAACTAAAAAAGTGATAAAGCTAGATCTGCGTCACATAAAATATTTGTCTTTATAATAAAAGATAGCTTTCAAGAATTAAAAACAAATCTATAATAATCAGTGAACTATAAATCAAATCATAATGAGATACCAATGCACATTCACGGATTGGCTGTAATAAGAAAGACTGATAATCACAAGAATGCTGAGGATGCAGAGGAACTGGAACCCTCATACACTGCTAATGGGGATGTAAAATGGTGCAGCCACTAAAGAAAGCAGTCCAGTAGTTCCTCAAAAGATTAACCTACAGTTACTGTATGACTCAAAAATTCCACTTCTAGGTCAGTATATATCCAAGAGAAATGTAAACAAATGTCTACACAAAAAATTGTATACAAATGTTCACAGTAATTTTATTCATAATAACTAGAAAGCAAAAACAGCCCAAATGTTCAGCAACTGATGAGTAGATAAATAAAATCTGGTATATTCATACAATAGAATATTATTCAGCAATAAAAAGGAATGATGTACTGATACATGCTACAATCTGGATGAAGTTTTGACAAAATTATGCTAAGAGAAAGAAGCCAGTCACCAAAGACCACATATTATATGATTCCATTTATATGAAATGTCCAGAATAGGCAAATCTATAGAAACAGGAAGTAGATTAGTGTTTGCCTAGGGCTAAGGGGTTGGGAGAAAATAGGAGTGGGGTGACTGCCAAGAATAGAGTTTCTTTCTGGAGTGATGAAAATGTCGTATAATTGTAAGAGTGAACAACTCTGTGAATATGCTAAAAAAAAAAAATTGAATTGTACACTTCAAATGCATGAATTGTATGGTATGTGAATCATATCTCAATTAAGCTAACATCCTTCCCCTTCAAAACAAAACAAAACAAAAAAACTACTGCTATGGCTTTCAACTGCAGCTACACATAGAATAACCCACCTTGAAAAGTACAGACCCCCTATACCTGTTGGACCACTAAACCATAACCTATGGGAGGGAACCCACTCTTCTAAGACTAATGGGGACAGTATAGTGAGACCTAGATTCAAACTCTTGACTCTGCCAAGAGCATGATCTTCAGTAAATTATTTAATCTCTCTGTATTTTCAGTTCCTTCTTCAGTACCATGAGGAGAGAAGTATCTACTTCACTGGATTACTACAAGAACTTAATGAGATAAGTATACATATACAGAATAATGTATGGTATATGACATACTGTGGTCAAACAACAGCTATTCTTATTATATAATTATGTTATTTTTACTGGACCTTTATTTTCTTGTTCCCTAATAAGGAAACAGATAATGCAGACTTCTGCAATATTTGTCCCAAATCCATTCATCTAAGTTAAACCTTATAAATCTTAACTCCTTATAGAAAATAGTAAGTTTTATTTTTAGAAGCAGTTTACTTTCTATCTGATGCCATGCTTGGAATAAAATAAATAACACTTATAAAGTTACTAATTTATAGAAATACAGAAATTACAAGAACACAAACTTCAATGTCACTAATGGTGGGAGGGTGCCTACTGAAAAACAAACTCAATGGTTATTTTTAAAATTATAAACTTAGGAATAAAAGTCAAAAGACTAGGCAGCCACAAATGTCAACCATTTAATTCACTAATTAAATTTGCCAATTTTTAAAACACATTCACTTTTTAGCAAAAATGCTATATTTATATGCTCAAGAACAAACTGAAGTAAATTTAAAATCCTACGAAATAATTTCTTATGTAAGAAATACATGTTCCTAATTCCCAGGTAATTTGATAACATTTTTTCAACAGGAAAAAAAAAATCCTTAAAGAAAGACTCTGATATGAATTAAAGCCAAAGTTTTACAATGGAGTGTAACACGTGCATAAAACAACAATAAGAACAAAGACAAGAAATAACATTTTATATTTCTATGTAAAAATTTAGCATTTCTTTCTCCAACAGCTTATAATTCTATTCCACAAATATTTCTATGAATTACAAACAGGTCAAATTTTGACTGAATCTGGTACAAAATCAAGTCATTCAACAACCACATTTCTATCTAAAGACATGGAAAGGAGCATTTCCATCCATATTCCTAGGGATATTTTAATATCCCATAAGTGTGTCATACTTTGTAAGCACAAGAAAATTGATCATGGACTTTCTACATATATATAATTAACCCAAAATTAAATTAAGATTTTAAGTGTCTGATTAGAGTTAAATGTAGAATATCATACTAAAATTTAAGCTGCGTCTTTTTCAAAGCTAAATAAAAATTTTAAAACACCCACAGAATATTATGTCTCTACAAAGCTACACAGCCTAAAACAAAGTTTCCTTTATCAATCATTATAAGATCAATGCTCAAAGCAACAATATATTTAATTGACCTGTTTTATTCAGAATAAACTTGCCTTTCACACGAAAAGGAAAACTTTCCTTAAAAAGTTGTACAACTAATTTTTATGTCAATTTAAAAAAAAAAAACCTAAAAAAGGGCTCAAAGATAATACCTTTATCAATTTCTCAAAATTGGTAAATTAATGGTTTACAATATTCCAAACACTTCTGAAAAATGTTCTATAATTAAAATATCAAAACAACTTAACTTGTTTTTACTTGCTTATACATGTATATTTCCTATTTTTTACCCTACTACCCATTCTTTCAAAAACATTTTTCCCTTTGTTTCTGAACAACTTAGCTTTATATATGAAAAGAATGAAATCTACCAAAATGTTAACAGTCTTTCATTTACTGACTTTTCTACTTTTCTGTATTCTTAGATTGTTTTTAATGAACATGTAAGTACTTTACAAATGAAATGTTTTTCATTTTCTTACATACGGCTTCTTCACAAGGCTTTGATATGCCAATCTTTGTGGTAAATTATGTAGAAAAGTAATGTGAATTTTAGCAAACATTTTTCAGGTAAAGAACAGAATGTCAGAGAATGGGAAAATACAGCCTTAAAGCAGCTTACATATCTGTAAATACTTTAAAAATAGGTAGTAACAACTTAATAATTAGGCAAAAACCTTTGTTCTAATTCAGATTTACTTTTTCCCCCAATGATGAAAGCAAATTAGGTCTGTGTGAAAAAGAACCAATTATAGGGGGGAGGGGAATATAGCTCAGGGGTAGAATGCATGCCTAGCATGAACAAGGTCCTGGGTTTGATACCCAGTACCTCCATTAAAATAAATAAATAAATAAAAGCCTAATTACCTCCCCCCAAATAAGTAAATAAAAATTTTAAATGTGAAATTAAAAAAAAATTTTTAAAAAAAAGAACAATTGAAAAAAATCTTAAGGCCCACTTACAGCTACACTGTAACTCATTTTCTAAGTCTATGAAATAATCTCAAACCATGTACTATTAACATTGCTAAAACTGATTAAGGTAAACCATAAAGAAGACAGAACTTAGAAACCAGCTATTTTTAGGCAAGTATCAGATATTTCTGATATGGAAAAGCACTGAACAGAATTATTTAGCATAACAAATACTACAAATAATAATAGTAATCAAAGGCTTCTTACCAATTTCAGCAGGTAGTTGTTTGATTTTGTTCTCTCGAATGCTAAGCATGCTGAGTTTTGACAGGTTTCTGATGTCCTTTTCCACAGTAGTTATACGATTAAAACGAAGGTAAAGAGTGGTGAGAGAATCTAGCCTATACACCACTGATGGAATTTCTCTCAGTTTATTATGCCGTAAATCAAGCATCCGCAGCTTCTTCAAGTTATCAAGAGAGTCAGGCAAACTGGTAAGTGAATTTTCACTTAGAGCCAGTGTCATGAGATTTACCAGACATCCCACTTCTGCTGGGAGGGACTGCAATTTGTTGCTATATAAATAAAGTTCTGTTAATTGAGTCAACTCTTTGATTGATGATGGCAATATGTGTATAGACCTCTTGGATAAGTCCAAACGCATTGAATTCTCTTCTCGGCATTTGTTGAGCTCTTTAATCACCTCTGCATTGCTAGACTTTTTTCTAGTCCCAGGTGCCGGATTTGGCCGTTTAATTGTATTATCAACTGAAAAAGCCACCCCTGGTTGGGCAGCACTGGAGTCCTTCTTTCCATCTTTGGCATCTTTCCCTTTGGTCTTAGGTTCTTTTTCTTTGCTCTCTTTCCCGAAACCTCCAGAAGCTTTTGCCTCCTTTTCTCTTTCCTTTGCTGATGGTACTTTGGGATCTTTCTCTTTAGAGTCTTTTTCTTTTCCTAAACTACTACTCATGGTGACTCAAGCTTGGGCAAAAACTACATGAACTCCTTTTGTTCGCCAACAATAGAAATTGGAATTCAAAGACGAAGAGACAAAGATCCTACACAATCAAAAAAAGTGTTGGCTTGAAGAAGTAATCACCATGGAGTAACAGCCATCTGTTACATGGTGGATCTAAAAGCAGTATGCCCATTTCTGATAACTCATTCCAACTGGTAAAATGATGCTGGTCAATCAATGATTCATTAGAATTCCTGAAATATAATACAGAAGAGAGAGTATTAAATTACTTTAGATTATAATTTATGTTAAGTACATGGGCTCTGAAAAACAATCTTGACTGACAATTGTCATTTTCCTATGATTTGATACAGTAAATATTTATCAAACACCTATTTCATAAAATTCATTGAAAAACTATAAAAATTACAAAGGTAGGCTTTATCTTTAAGGAATTTACACCCTAACAGCAAGAGGTAAGATAAATATACAAGTTACTGAATACAAAAGTTTGTAAGCCTGAAAAGTGGGAGAAATCACAGCAGCAGCTAACATCCTAATCTGAGTGCTTCCTATGCACAAGCTCTAATGCAGGGAATTTACAAATATTAACTCATTTAATGCATATAAACAGTTGTATGAGGTAAATTGTTAGCCCTACTTTACACACAGGGACACTGAGGCACAGAAATGTTGTTAAGTAACTAGCTTTGCACTCTTGGAAAAGTAACAGAGTTAAGATTCCAGTGTAGGCAGTAGGTACCCACAGCCTATGCTCCTAACCACTTTCACTGAAACTGCTCGATGTGCAGCTAATTATCAGATAGTTGCAGGGAACAGGAAAGATATGAAAGGCCAAAATGACAGAATAGAGAGGAGTCTGGCAAAAGAACAAGATGAGCAAAGTGAAATATGCATGCGGAACAACAAATAACTCAGGAAAGGGGCACTATAGAATCTACACTTTAATGAGCACCCTAGGTGACTCTGGTGCAGGTAAGGTAAGTCTAAGGACCACCCTGAGAAACAGTAACAAAGAGCCAGCTCCAATCATGTCTACATTGTGGGAACTGAAGAGGTGGTTTTTCAGTTGCCAGCAAGAAGGATTAAGGGTTCTTAAAAGTAGAAAAACTTCACTGATAAAATGACTGACCAAAATGATCCACAAAGGTTGAAAAGATGAGGGAAGATGGAAGTGAGAAAGCACCAGCCTAATAAGGTCTATTCTTGTTATTAGACTATAATGATAATCATCACATGTAAAAATTATTCACCTTAAAAAAACACATCAATGGGCCATATAGACTGAATGTGTTCCTTAGTCTTAAACACAAACGTGAAAGCTTTACAATATTGGATTTCAGTGACAATAAATAAGACTTCTGATTCCAGACAAGATGGAATAAGCCCATTTACTCCTGTTCTTCACATTGATTACAACCCAAAACCCTAACAAGATGTATAAAATAAATAGCAGAAGATTCTGAAAGGTAGAGAAAAGAAGGTATACTGCTTAGGGACCTTGAATGAAGGATGACCTACCTGGTGGTAAGTTCTTTGGTTTTTTTGTTTTGGTTTGATTTCCTATATATTACGGCCTGAGTAGTAGAGAAGTCCATAATCCAGAAGTACCAACAGGCACTGACCAAAACAAAGTCCAAGAAAAGTCCATTCTCTCTAGTCAAAGGACTATGAAGAGAATAGCACTGCAGGATGGAACCCTTTTCCCTCCCAACTGGCAATGAGGCCGCAAAGACTGTGGAGCAAAACTCTGCCAACCATCCCAGCCCTGCGCTAACTTAGACAGAAGCAGCACACATCCCCCTTGGCATCAGCACTGTGGTCATGGAGATTGTGGAGAAGATCCCTGTTGACCATCCCCACCCTGCACTAAGCAAATGTTAGCAAAGAGGTAGCACACCACCCCTTCACAACTAGAGGGGGAGGGAGAAAATTATGGAGAGGAGGGAGCCGGATAAAGGAATCCTTTCAATCTGTGTATTCCCAGGCACAATCCATAGAAGCTCATGTATGAAATTAACCAGAATCAAAACAACAAATGCTTTGGGAACTGAACTACAGTGTTAATACCACCTATTTTTCAAATTGACCTTGGGGTGGCATACAAGCAAGACAGACTAGAATACCCCTAAGAAGACTGTGAAAGCTATACTGGAACCAAAGACCACAAAAATGAGTCAGGATGTGTATTCTGAACCAAAACAGGTTGACTGCTAAAACAGATTGTAAAAGAAATCAAAGTTTCATAACAGTCTCAAAATGTCCAAAAAACAATCCAAAATTACTCATACCAAGAACTAGGAAAATATCTACCTGAATAAGAAAAGACAATTAACAGACACCAACAATGAGATGACACAGATGTTGGAATTATCTGACAAGGATTCTAAAGCAGCTCTCAAAAAAGCAAAACCAAAAAATGCTCCAACAATTACATATACTCTAGAAACAAATAAGCATAAAGTCTCAGCAAAGAAATAAAAGATAAATAGACAACCAAATGAAAATTTTAGAGCTAAATTATGTAATACATAAAAATTTAAAACTCACTGGATGGGCTCAATAGAAGAATGGAGATTACCGACGATTGGGTGAACCTGAAGAAACATCAGTAGAAATTATCCAATCTGAACAACAGAAAGAAAATAGATTTTAAAAGCTCAAAAGAGCCTCAGTGAGCTACAGAACAGAAATAAAACATCTAATATTTGTTTCTTCAGAATCCCAGAAGGAAAGAAGAATGAATATGTGGCTAAAAAATTATTTAAAGAGACAATGGCTGAATCTTCTAAAATTTGGTAAAAAGCATAAACTTATGGAGACAAAAAGCTGAGCAAAAACTAAACAGGAAAAACTCAAAGAAATCCATTCCCAGAATATGATAATCAGACTTCTGAAAAATGAAAATCTTGAAGTAACAACAAAAATCTATAGGAGAACAATTATTTGAATGTCAGTGAATTTCTCATCAGAAATCATATAGGCCTGAGGAAGTGACAAACATTTTTCAAGTTTTGAAAAAAAGAACTGTCAACCAAGACTTCTTTATTCAGCATAAACATTCTTCAGGAATGAAGGAAAAAAAATGACATTCTCAGATGAAGGAAAACAAAGAGAATTTGATGCCAGTAGCCCTGCTCTAAAAGAACTGTCAAAGGAAGTTCTTCAGACAGGAAAGTAAACAATGAAATTTAGAACATCAGGAATGAAGAAAGATCAATAGAAAGGGTAAGAATACAGATTAATACAATTCACAATTGTTCTCTTCTTCAGTTTTGTAAATTCTGTTAGATTGTTGAAAGCAAAGAATATATCTCTGAGGTGGCTGTCAATGAATATAGAGATACTGAGACAATCATATGATAAAGGAGTGAGAATGAAAAGACCCAACTGATAAGAAGATTATTACATTCTACTTGGAGTGGTAAAATGTTGATACTAGTAGACTGTGATAGCTTAGGAATGTATATTGCCTCGCAGTGCAGTAAGGCAAGAAAAAGAAACAGCATATAGATTACAAAGGAAGAAATAAAACTGTTCCTACTTGTAGATGACATGATTATCTTGCAGTCAAAAAACCTCATAGAATCAATAAGTGAGTTTAGCATGGTCACAGGAAATAAGGTCAAGACACAAAAATCAATCATATTTCTCTATGTTAGAAACAACTGAAAACCAAAATTAAAACAATACCATTTGCAATCCCTTCAAAATTTAAATACTTAGGTATAAAGCTAACAAATTATGTACAGAATCTGTACGCTTAAAACTACAAAACACTGATAAAAGAAATAAAAAATGACCTTCATTTAAGTTTTCTCCATGTCTTTTTGGGTCTGGACCTTTTATTGCTAAAAAATATTCCATTGTCTGGATGTCCCACATTTATTTATCTATTCACCTACTGAAGATCATCTTGGTTGCTCCCAAGTTTTGGCAATCATTAATAAAGCTGTTGTGAACATTCTTCTGCAGGTTTTCATTCAGACATAAAATTTCAACTTATTTGGATAAATACCAACGAGAGTGACTACTGGGTTGTATGATAAGAGTATGTGTAGTTTTGTAAGAAACTACGTTCCAAAGTGGCTATATCATTCTGCATTCCCATCAGCATTGTTGCTCTACATACTCCCCAGCATTTGGCAATATCCAACTGATTTCTAACAAACGTGTAAAAGCAGTTCAGTGGAGGAGAATAGCCTTTCAACAAATGTTGCTGGAGTAACTAACTTCTATAGGCAAGAAAAACACCTCTGACCTGAACTTCATACCTTATATAAAAATTAACTCAAAATGGATCTAAGATCTAAATGTGAAAAATAAAGCTATAAAACTTCTAGAAGAAAACATAGGAGAAAAATTTTATAACCTATGGTTAAGCAAGGAATTACTAGATATGACACCAATACTTAAAGGGAAAAATGATAAACTGGTCAAAATTAAAAACTTTTGCACTGTGTAAGACTCAGTTAAGAGGATGAAAAGACAAGCTGCAGCCTGGGAGGAAATATACCAAGAATATATAAAGGACTCCTTTGAACAGCAAGAAAATAATCAATTCAATTAGAAAATGGGCTAAAGACTTGCAGAGACATTTCACCAAAGATACAAATGGCAGGTAAGCACACGTAAAGATACTCAACATCACTAGCCATCAGAGAATTGCAAATATAACTATATACCTATTAGGAGAGCTGAAATTAAAAATACAGGTGATAGCAAGTGCTGGAGAAAATGTGAAATGTGAAATGAGAAACTTATTCATTGCTGATGAGAATATAAAATGGCACAGCCACTCTGGTAAATGATTTGGTAGTTTCTCATAGATAAACATACACTTAACCAACCAACCAACTGCACTCTCAGGTCCTTACCCTAGAGAAATAAAAACTTTACTTTCACACAGAATGGTCACAGCAGCTTTATTTGTAATACCCCCCCCCCAAACTGGAAACCACCCAAATGTCTTTTACTAGGCGAATTGATAAATTATGTTACATTCATGCAGTGGAATATTAGTCAACAATAAAAAGGAACAAACTATCCTTGCACACAAAAACTTGGGTGAATCTCAAGGGCATTCTGGTGACTGAAAAAGTTACCATCAAAAGGTTACATACTATATTATTCCGTTCATATATTGTTAAATGACAAAATTATAGTGATGGAGACAAAATCAGTGATCACCATTGGCTTAGGACTGGGGTGAGAGTGTGGCTATAAAGGAACAGCATGTGGGAGCGTATCTGAAGTGATGAATTAGGTCTGTACTTTGTGGTGGTGGTTAGAAAAATCTATGCATGCGATCAAATTTCATAGGACAATCAACCCTCACCCCCACCCCCACCTCCACAAAAAAGAGTGCATGGAAAAACTGGCGAAATCTCAAATGAGGGGTGTAGCTTAGTTAACAGTATTGTGCCAATGTCAATTTCCTGGTTTTGATAACATCTTACATAACTATAGTACAATTTCCATTGGTGAAAAATAAATGAAGGTATAGGGAACTTCTCTGTACCAATTTTATAAATTCTATGAGTCTAAAACTGTTTCAAAAGAAAAACGTAAAAAATAAAATACAATGAACAATACAAATCTATCATATGTAAATTACAAAGACGTATACTGATTTTTTCTTAAATAAGTGGAAGTTTAAAAACTACATTTTTGAAAAAACATTTTGAAAATAAAAAAATGTTAAAGTAAAAAATAAGCAGTCCAAATTGTCTGCAAAAAGATTTCTCTCAATCTTGTTCAATATCAGATATAAATATACCTGCATAGATACCATTTGATTTGGGAAGGTACATATTTCATAAATATTGCCGGGAAAGAGAAGGGTCTTTTTTTGAAGTAAACACATGTAAATATACTTTAGACAATGATCATTCATAAAATATGGTGAGTAAATCAGGAACATCCTAAGCATACAAGTTCTCTATCTTCCAGATAAAATTAAAAGATAACTAATTAAAATTAATTAAAAAACTGGGCTATTATATATCAAAATAATTGGTAATTCCATTTTGACTTGCCACCAAATCTAGCATAAACTGGCTGGGCTATTACTAAAAAAAAAAGTTTCAGTGGAGTGGAATAAGGGAAAACATCTCTGATATGTGCTACCATCACCCTGAAGGTATAACGTATTTAGTAAGCAGTGTTGTGCTGATGTCACACCATTGCTTTTAGAACTTGAGGGTCAAATTAAAAGGATAGTTGCAATAGTTTTTTTCTTGGAAATAAAGAATTTCACCATTTTGTAATTCATTTGATTAAAATTTAAGTACAAGTGACATATCTGACAGGTATTACAGAATCAAAGATGAGCATTACTACAGAAAAATAAAAGGTTAGTAAATTATTACCCTATTGGGCCCAAGAGAGGGGGACTAGAGACTATTCTGTGTTATAGTTCTGGTAACACATTAAAAGAAGCAATGCACAAAAACTTCATTTATTTAGGCGTTTTTATAAATGGTACATGTATAGAAGATGAATACTAGTAAGAATTATATAAACAGTTCCTAAATGGCAGTCCAAAGAAAACTTCAAGCAAAAGAAATACTATAATTATGTCATTTATACATTCAACAAATATTTATTAAACTCCTCCATGTGTCAGCCATCAAGACTAAGTGTTGAATAAAGAAAAAAGACATGTTCCTGCCCTCAAAGTGCTTACAGTCAGGTAGAAAAAAGAAACAAGCAAACAGCATCCCGCAAAGAAAAAATAACATGTAAAGCTGAGATATACAAGAATATTGTGAAACAGGAACTAAATGGAGGTTAATGTGCCCAGACTACACATGAGGGAGAATGATACGGGATCAGACTAAGGCAATTAAGAGAAGGACAAGATTATGCAGGATTTTGTAACCATAATGAGCTTAGATTCCCTTCTAGATCACTGAATGATTGTGAGAGTAAAATGATGTATGTTTTAAAAGGATCTCTCATATCTTTGTGTGGAGAATGGATTGTTGAGGGAAAGAGCAAAAACAGGAGAGCAATTAGAAGACCACTGCAACTGAGAGTTAATATCTTACACTAAAATATTACAGAATGGATGGAAAGTGGGTACATTCAAGAAATATTTAGGAGGGAAAACTGACAAACTCAGTATTATACTCTATGTGGACAGGGAGGTTGAGGAGGAGGATCCTGAAGCTAAGAGGTTTGAGGTAGAAACACATTTGGAAGGCAACAGCATATTGATGGTTTATAACACCATGATCAGGAAGAACAATAGAAAAAGAGGGGAAAAGAGTTTAAGACTGAGGCTCAGGACACCTGTTAAAAAAAAAAAAAAAAAAAAAAGACCTGGGCCCTTGGCAACTACCAAACTTACAGGTGAGGCAGAAAAGGTTTCTTTCTGAGGACAAAGAGTTGGTTGGAGAGGGAGGAAGCAAACTCAAAAGAATACAGTATGGTGTAATAACAAGTATTAGCAAGGATGTAGAAAAACTGGAACCTTAACTCATTGCTAGTGGGATTGCAAAATAGTTCTTCGAATTTGGAAAACAGTCTGTTACGCTAATAACAAGAATAAACTCTAGCCAAGTCAAAGTAGAACTAGGAAATTGTAACTGATTAGATTCCCTCAGTGCACTGTGTAAAAACTAACCTTCGATACCTGCCACGTGAATATTATTTATCTCAACATTCTGCCAATACAGTTCAACTACAGGGCCACCATGATGGAAAATAAATACTCATGTCTTGTTTTAGATTAAAAGCGATATAGTATAAAAATCAAAATTAAAAAGTAAACAAAGCATATACTTTCTCTTGGTAAAAGAAATTATCAATCATATTTATATCAGCAACATCAAAACTAGAAAAAACTGTGAGACCCATCACCCTTCCACCATCTGGTCATTCACCAAGCACCTATGAATTAGGTGCTATACTAGTATATGGGGCTAAAAAAAACAACCAAAACAAAAAGCAAAATCTTTGTCTTCAATTATCTTACAAAGAGAGTAAAACAAACAAGTTATAAAACTACGGAAAAAACAATATGAGAGCATAGGGATCGGGGAAATGGGGGGTGGGGCAGAGGGTAACTGTGATGATACTAGAACTGAAGCCTGAAAGTTGTTGAATAGGGGGCTCACAAACTCATTCTGTGCACAGAAACAGCATGAGAAAACTGCTCAGACAAGGAATCACAAGCAGTTTTTGTACAACTAGAGTTCAGGTCCCAAGATAAGGTTGGGAATGTAGATTGTCACATCTTAAAGAGGCTCAGCATTCAAATTCAGTAATCTGGACTTTATTCTTTAGTACCATGATTTTCAAACTCAGCTCTCTAAATCCTGTCCCAGGAGGGTAGATTCAGGGGCTACCAAGCGTAAATATGAAAAGCCGCTAGACGATTCCTGAAGAAGAAAAGGGGATGATCACAGGCATATTTTTTAAGTTTTATCTGATAGTGTTCAGAATGATTTTAAAAGGTCAGGGGTTCAAGAAGCAAGGCAGAAAAATTAGCTGGAAGGCTACTACAATACTCTAATAATTGATTCTCAAATGCTCAAACAGTGCCAGACGTGGTTTTAAAGTATCATTTGGGGAGCTTAGAAATCCTAAACTCTAACCCAAAAATGCTAACAAAATAAGTATCTGTGGTAGGGAACAGTAATTTGTATATTTAAAAAGTTTTCCAGGTGAAATTAAGACTAATGAGAATCCTTGAAGTACATTTTGATGAATAATTTTTTTAAAAGAGCAAGAAATTAGGAAAAAAAGAAAATATGGACTTTAAAAGATTATTTTATAACATAGGATAAGTAAGGGTGATTAAGCCAAATTTCTGTTGAGTAGCTAGCTATGTATTACTACAACACATCAATGAGAAATCTGGTTCCACTGAAAACCTTTTCCACAGCCCTCTGGAATAACAAGAGGAAACTTAAAACCCTTTTCAGTGCTAATGCGGTCAGTACAAGGTTATTTTATGGTTTTGCTCTGTCTTATTTGTCAATATTAAATTCAAGAACAGTAATTAAGGAGAAAAAGTTTTCCAGGTGATTCCAATGCAGGGCCAAATTTGGAAACCAAGCAATAAAGCCATGCCAAAGATGACAAGAGTAAATTTCAACTACTTTATTTGGGAATATGTAGGTTCATTTTATGTTGTCTCAGTATTTAGGAAAGTGCTGCTGGCAGGGTCTGGAGATGTGAAAAACTATCTTTGCATGCTGCACAACCTTCAAATGCCCACCAGATATAGAACCAGATATATAATTATTTGTTTATAATTTTGAGCACCTAGAATCTAATTCCACTTTACATGTAAATTCCAATTTTTCACACTTTAAGAAGTAAAAAGAATGTCTGCATTAAAGGAAAGCTACTTTGTTTAGTTTAGAACTTTAAGAATTATTTATTATTTCTAACAATTACTGACACACATACTGATCTTGGTTTTTGAGTCACCAATAAAATACACCTATATAAATTTGCATTTGTTACCGTTACAATGATACATATATAAACTTTTGTTCTTCATCATTTTCTAGTATTGTGCCTGAGCATTTTCATATTCACAAACAAAATGTATAATAAATTCACTGTTTTCTAAGTATTATTATGCTTAAGTATTTACAAATTGACATACAAAATATATGATATATTCCTTTCATTTCTCCTTTTAATTAATTAGGGTATTATATTGACTTTTGAAAATATACTACTATAATTTCAGAATAGTAAGAGGTGTTACAAAATGCTTGTTACATAAATGGGACATCAGGTCTAAGGAACATGAGAACTGCTAGTTTAACTTAGAAACAGAGGTAACAGGAGAGGATGAGAATAATTCAAGAGATATTTTAAAGACAGAATCAAAACTGTTGGAGGTGAATGGGAGTAAGGAGAAGGAAGAGATCCAGAATAATGTTAAGCTTCTGGCTTAAAACACCAGATAATGTAGCATGATTATTCAAGTTAGGAAACCAAAAAGAAAAAAACTAATAAAATTTTGGACAAGCTTATATTGAGGTTTCAGTGAAATCATCCAGGTATGTAGTCCACATTTGAAAATGGGATTTAGAATAAAGCAGGAAGGTCTGGGCTACACATAAAGATACAACTTTGATGTCAATAGTTTGGTTTGTAATGAGAAAATCCACAGAGAGCATATGGAATGAGAAGATACTGGTACTTTGGGGAAGATAAACATTTAAGAATCGATGGATGAAGTGCCCAATAAATAGCTTGTTTTCTTGACTTTTGAACAAAGCTCCATGCTCACCTAAAAAAGATTGCCCAGATGTCTAATTTTGCAGGTCAACCTAATCTTCTTTCAATTAAACAGAAATTTAAAAATTATATCTAACTTTCTCACAAAAGGAAGCTACTTACAAGATATTTCACTGATAATATGTATACATCTGAAAGAATACTTTGTTATTTAAGAAAACATTTTCCCAGAGCCAAATCTTTTCTTTTTATTTCTCATAAGCATGAAAGATATCAAAATAATGGTCATATCAGGTAATAAAAGCAGACAATCTAAATCTAAACAGATTAAGGGAAATTTAAGATTTAAAAATTTCATTTTATAAAAGATTAAAAATAACTTTTCTAACAATGTAAGAAAAAATTTTCAAACTACGAAGTATTAAGAGTTACTTTTTTATACCTTAATTTCAACACATTTTAGGACAAGGAACCCTTGATGAAATACAAAGGTATAAAACTAGCAAAAGTGTCATAGGCCACAAGGCAAAGAGGCAGAATTGCCAGTAGTTTTATCTGAAGCAGCAGAGTGGTCTTAAAGAAACAGATTGTAGAAGTCTGTTGCGCCACAGAAGTCACTTCAGGCAATTAGGCATATATGGATAGTAGGTGAAGATACACAGATGACTCTACAAAGCCCACATTTTAGTAATTTTAATCTAAGCTTCATGCTACCCATATATTTAATAAGGATATTCCCACTATTTATATCTCTTGTCATATTCTATAATTATGACAATTAACCTCTAAATTATATATAATTGTTTAGTTGTTTCTTGTCTTTATACTCGTCCCTCTCCCCAACTGGAATGTAAGTTCAGTAAGAGCAGGAACTTTTTTTTTTTTTTGGAATTTTTTTTTTACACTTTTTTATTGAGTAATAGTCATTTTACAATGTTGTGTCAAATTTTAGTGTAGAGCACAATTTTTCAGTTATACATGAACATATATATATTCACTGTCTTTTTTTTTTCACTATGAGCTACCACAAGATCTTATATACATTTCCCTGTGCTATACAGTATAATCTTATTTATCTACTCTGCATTCTAAAATCCCAGTCTGTCCCTTCCAACCCCCCACCCCCATGGCAACCACAAGTTTGTATTCTATGTCTATGAGTCTGTTTCTGTTTTGTATTTATGGTTTTTTTTTTAATCTCTTATATGAGCAGTCTCATATGGTATTTTTCTTTCTCTTTCTGGCTTACTTCACTTAGAATAACACTCTCCAGGAGCATCCATGTTGCTGCAAATGGCATTATGTTGTCATTTTTATGACTGAATAGTATTCCATTGTATAAATACACCACATCTTCTTTATCCCAAATTAACATCATCCTGTTAATAAATAAGCAAAGCAGACTAATGTAGAAAAAAAAAAAGAACAATGTTGAATTACAAAGAACTGATATGCTCAATTTTTTTTAAAAACCAAGACATTCCAATTCATATGTTCCTTAAATTTTTTCATCCCATAGTCAAGTAGAAATAATATCTGGAAAACCTAACAGTAGTGAGTGACCTTAGCTGAAACCTGCTTGACACAAAATGGGAACAACATACTGAAATCCATAGCTTGCTGTTTCCTTAATGTAAGGGGAACTAGGTAATAAATAAACCACTCTTAGTCTTTTGTTGCCAACTAGTCCCTAATCTTACGTCACTGGCTTCATGTTAATTTATCCTCTCAGTTTTTACCTTCCGCTGATTATATCAAATCTCTACTGTCCATACTATACTGTGTAAGAGGCCAAAACAGCCTTTTCTCATGCCTTTCTCAAGTCACTAAAGTTCCAAGCATTCCCCTCCACCCACTAGATTTCTACATTTGATTCTCCTTTGTGTTCTTAGTCTTCAGGCTCAGTCATCTTCCCATCGGTCCTGACAATGTAAGACTTAAACTCCAGAGCTGTCAATCTCTTCTTAACATCTTAACACCTCAGGTCACAAGTCCCACTTTAGGATCTGAGCTTGCTGATAATTTCTCCTTTTGACTATCCCATCATTTCTTAAACAAATTACCTCTTTATATTCTTAATTTTAAATCCTAAACAACAATCCAATCTCTACACCAAGTTTTAGGTTTTTCTATTTCTTTTTCCTCTGGCTTCCTCAAATGACCAGTTCCCAAGCCTCTCAACTCTTTGTTAGTTCTTACTGTACCCAATCTCCACAACTCTTGCCATGTTCTTGACTTTCACTAAGTTATTACACAAGATTCCAAATTCATCTCCCTGACTCTAGATTCCAAACCACCACCCTTCTCCATCCCAACCACTGATCGTAGACTAAGTGTCTTCAGGTTAAATCACTGATTTGAAATCACTCCTCTCCTAAACACACACACAAATATGTACACATACATATATCTACACATATGTATAAATACACATTGCATTTCTCCAAAATCAGGCTCCAATTTATTTTTTTCATATTTACCATTTATATCCTTAATAAACTCTCCATTCCATTCTTAAAATGCTATTGACAAAGAAGGCTTAAATTGCTTTCATATAACCATATCTTTGCTCAGACTGCCCCCTCTTCTTGGATGATCTCTTCCTCCTCTCCACTTCTACTCCCTAGTCCCCCAGGCCACACCCTTTATACACTACCCTCATCAGTAGTCTCAGTTTCCTGAACATAAGGTTTCCTGCCTCTATACCTATACTCTTGCTGATTCCTACTCTGCCTGTGTGCCTTCCCCCATGTCCCTCACCTCTTCCTTTTCCAGGCACCACCTTTCCAGATAAACCCATAAAAATCTTTTAAGACTTCTAGGAATCACTTTTTTCAGGAAGTCTTTTCTATGTTCTTCTGATTAGGCTAGGTACCTTCCAATAGCATTTATGAATATCTATATATTATTGGGTTTTTTTAATTACTGGTCTTATTTTTGGTACCTAGGTAAATCTTTACACCTCAAATTCTTGTTAACTTCCACAACAGCAGTATACTTGTCTTTTATATGTTCTTGTTTGTTTCTTTTAGGATCTTTATTTTTCTTATTTCTTTAGTAAAACTGTAATAAAATTATTGTGTCAAAAAATTAAGCACATCCATTCCCTATCCTGAACAAGTCAATACTAAAGCAACTGAATGTTGCAGAGCAAGGTGGGCATCCACCTCAGTGACGGTAGGAGGTGAGAAGTCAAAATGTCCCATAGCAGAAAGTTAGAGCTCATACAGTTTAAAGAGGGTAAAAGTACAGAAGACCCAACCCATCTTGGATTTCAGAGCCTGAATGAAATGAGAAAGGCATTTCCACAAAAGGGTAGCTCAATGGGGGTTATCAGGGCCTGAGAGGATGAGGTGGATATCAACACATACTGGAAACCCACAAAAGGTGTCAGAGACCAAGCAAGGTAGAGAGGGGCATACTCACAGGAGGAATGGCTCAGCATGGAGGATCAGAGCCTTATTGGGCTGAGAAGAGCATCTGCAGGTGGTGATAAATCAGCGTGGGAATGATTTGGTGAGGAAGATATCTACATGGAGGGGTCATGGTTAAGGGAAAGGTGGCATAGCATGGAGAGTTAAGAGTCCAAGAAAGGTATAAAGGGCATCCATGCAGACTTGCCTGGCAAGGGGAGTCAAAGTCTGAGTGAGATGGAGGTGAAGGTTTGGTAGAACATCCAAACACAGGATGTTAAATCCCAAGTGGAGGTGACATCAGGGAAAACAGCACAGTAAGTATCTCTAAAATTCTCTCCTCTATAAAAGCAACAAGAAAACTCACAAAAACAACTGGAACAAACTTTATCAGAACTCTCAAAATTAGCCAAAAGCTTGCACCCAGGGTGCAGTTACAGAAGGAAAGAATCTCAGTAAAAACAAGTTTTGTGACATTTTAATTTGCTCTAGTCCCTCTCCCTCCTCTCCGTATCCATGGTAGCCTTGAAAAACTACAGTCCACATTCCCAGTACAGCTATCTAATAGCCTAACACCAGAGGGAGGAGAAAAAAGTTAGAGCTCATTTAAAGCTTCATTCCCTTTCCACCTACACACCAAATTATCACTGTCTAGAGCTCCCAGAATACCCCATTTGCAGCACTATCTGTATTTGACCTGACTGAGAGCTTGCCCAGTGAAGATTTTTTCCCCAAGGGGATGTTTGCTGAAAACAACTAAAGGCAAGTGTTTTATCCTCACAGCTGCTTGAGGCAGTAGATAACAGCTGGGGCAAATAAACTAATCAAAAAGCTTAAAAGGAAAAAATGGGAATGAGATATCACAGGGACTTTGAAAAGCTCCAATATATTCCTGGGAATCTAGAAGCTGATGTACATGCTTAAGGCTGTGTGTATGCCCAGAGCTGTCTGTATGTTCAGCAAAAACTGGAGAAAGCGCCAAGGTCTCATTTTTGACCAACTTTGGGGCTGTGCACAAGCAGGAAGCAACAGCTAAGGCAAAACTGTCAACTGCCTGGATGACTGCTGAAGGTATGCCCTAACATACACAGAGTCCTTTGGCAAAGACTGGGAGATTTACTGGTTCCAGGCATTTAAAGAAACTGCTGCCCAATCATTAGCCAACCATTAAGCTAACCAAGTAGAGACTTCAGTAACCACACACAATAGAATTATTTCAGAAAAGTCACTAAACCACAAACAACCACAATAAGCAGCAACAAAAAAACACCCCTGGAAAGGGGGCAAAATTAATTTCCATAGTTGCCACATTTTGGTATTTAAAATGTCTACTAATTGGATGTGTTTATGTTATTTAAAATGTCTATGTTATTTAAATGCTCATTTATTATTTAAAATATCCAAATGTAATTTTTCAACAAAAAATTACAAGACAGACAAAGAAACAAGAAAGTATGGGCCAAACACAGGAAGAAAAGCAAACAAGAGAAACTATCCCTAAGGAAATCCAGATGTTGGACTTACTAGATAATGACTTTAAGCCAGTTACTTTAAATATGAGCGAAAGGAAAACATACCTATAGAACTAAAGGAATGCATAAGAAAAATGTCTCATCAAACAGAGAATATGAATAAAGAGAAAAAACATTTTTTTAAATAGAAACTCTGGAGTTCAAAGTACAATAAGTGAATTGAAAAATTCATCAGGAAGATTCACTAACAGATATGAGCAGGCTGAAGAAACAGTGAACTCATAATAGGCCAACTGAGATTATTCAGCCTGAGGAATAGAAAGAAAAGAAAAGGGAGGGGGGGAAAAAACCCAACAGAGCATCATAGATCTGTGAACACATAATTGGAGTCCCAGAAGGAGACAACAAGAGAAAGTGGCAGAAATACTAGAATAAATAATAGCCAAAAATTTCCTTCCCAATTTTGAAGAAAACCATTAATCTGCACCTCCAAGCTGAACAAATTCCAAGTAGCATAAACTTAAAGAGATCTATACACAGGCACATCATTACCAAACTGCTGAATGACAAAAACAAAAACAAAAAAAACCCATGAAAGCAGCCAGAAGTGACTCATCATGTATAAAATGTAATGAAATTAACAGCTATTTCCATATGTCATTTCTTATCAGAAATTATGGAGGCCAGAGGCAGTAAGAGGATATATTCAAAGTTCTGAAAGAGGGGAAAAAAAAAAACCAAACCCTGTCAACCAAGAATTCTGTATCCAGAAAAACTACCCTTCAACAGAGATGATTTTATTAAAACATTTCCAGATAAGCAAAAACTAAAAGAATTTGTTGCAGACCTGCCCTATAAGAAATACTAAAGTGTGTTCTTCAGGCCAAAATGGAAGGACACTAGACAATAACTCAAATACAAATAAAGATACAAAGATCACTGGTAAAAGTATCTACAAAAGTAAATATAAAAGACAGCAGTAATGTATTTTTTGCCCACAGCTTTTTATTCCTATCCAATTTAAGAGAACTGTACAAAGCGATACTTAGAAATCTGTGTTGATGGCTGTCTAAAGATGTAACTCTGTGTGACAATTACAGCAAAGATTGGGGGGGGGAGGTGTAGTAGAGCTAGCTATACAGGCACAAAGTTAAAGTTCACTATTGAAATTAACTTGGTATTGACCCAAACCAGATTCTTAAGACTTGATATGTTAATTGTAGGACAGCCACTAAGGAACAACAGGAATTTTAAAAGTACTCTAGAAAAAGCTATTTAACACAGAAGATGACAGTGATGGAGGAACAGAGGAACAAAAAAGATATAACATATAGAAAACAAATAGAAAAGTGGCAGATGTAAATTCTACCTTATCAATAATTAAATGAAAATGTAATTAAACCCTCAAATTAAAAGGCAGAAATTCACAGAATGGGTTTTAAAAGTGGTCCGACTACATTCTGTCTACAAGAGACACAATTTAGATTTTAAAACATGAATAGATTGAAAGTAAAATGAAGAAAAAAGGTATACCATGCCAGTAGTAACCAGACAAAATAGACTTTGAGACAAAAATTATTACTAGAGACAAAGGACATTTTATAATAATAGGAGGGTAAATCCATCAAGCAGACATAACAATTACAAACATATGCACCTAACGGAGCACCAAAATACATTAAGTAAAACAAACGGAATTGAAGGGAGAACTAGACGATTCAACAATAATAGTGAGCAATGTCAATATTCTACTTTCAACCCTGGATAGAACAATTAGACAGAAAGTCAGCAATGGAATAGAAAACTTGAACAACACTATACGCCAACTAGACCTAAGAGACATTTATCGATATTCCAGCAAACAACATACTCTTCTACATACTCTTCTCTAGTGAACATAAAACATTCTCTAGGACAAACTATATTTTAGGACATGAATCTTTAGGATTCAATAACTAAAAAGAAAAATACATTTTTCCAACCACAATGGAATAAAATTAAAAATCAGCAACAGGAAGAAATTTGAAAAATTCACAAATATGTAGAAATTAAAAACCACGTTCCTAAATAATCTATGGGCCAGAGAAGAAGCCACAAGGGAAATTAAAAGCCCAAGCAGATGAGAAGAGTGCTCACACAAAAAGGTGTCCAATTCCCTAGCAAAGGAAATCAGAGCCTATGAAGCTGAGGTGGGTGTTACCACAGGGAAGTGGCCTGATGTCAACTTTCAAAACCTGAGTAAGTGAAAGAGAATATATAGCTCTTCAGACTTGGATATTAGGCAGACATTTTCTTGAAAATGAAGCAATGAGCCCATCACTTTACAGAAAACAACTGAGAATATTTGCTACCAATGATAAAATTAGACTTAAAAATTAGAACTTTAGAAAAAAACATATTCTCTATCATGAGCTTGAAAAGCTACTCAATATTTAAAGACTTATCCAATGAGATCAGTGGCATTAACAAATGTGGGTTTTTAATATTGTATTATAAAATGTGCTAACATTTAGAAAATCTGCATAACTCAACAAACCAGTATTTTCCAGCTGACCAATGTATGATGATTCAAAAATCACACATGGGTAAAAGAGTCATTCAAATTTCAAGACAGATAAATGAATTTTATTTTAACAGAATAAAAAGTTCCTTGGATGGTACTGGAAAAACTGAATATCCATAGGGAAAGGGAAGGGGAAGGGGAGAGGAAGGAGAAGGAGAAAAGAAGGGAAGGAAAGAAAAGGAAGAAAGGAGGAAAAAGAATAAAAGTACCTCAACTTAAATCTTACACTGTATAAAAAAATTCTATTAATTTGAAATTAATTAAATAAAAACTAATTCAACCTATAAACCTTTGAGAAGTAAAGAAATGAGAAAAATCTTTGGGACCTAAAGCCAGGTGAAGATTTCATAGGCAAGACAGAAAAAGCATAATCCATAAAAGAAATTAATAAATTGCACGTCATTAAAATTTTTTAATTTTGTACTGCAAAGACCCTGTTAAGAGGATTGAAAGAAAAGCAATGAAAGTATTTGAAAACCACAGATTCAGCAAAGGTCTTACATCTAAACACTAAAAGAACTCTCAAACCTCAACATTTAAAAAACTCAATTGGAAAATGCGCAAAAGATACATGTAAACCTTTCACCAAAGAGCAGATACATATGGCAAATAGCATAAGATGTCCAACATCCTTAGCTATTAAGGAAATGCAATTAAAACCACAATAAAATACCACTATACATCAGAGCACCTTAAATTAAAAAGTTATAATACCAAATGCTGACAAGAACTCAGAGAAGCCAGATATCTTACATACTGCCAGTGAGAAGGTTTAAATAGAGGTGGATACTGCAATTCTGAAAACTAGTTTAGTGATTACTTATAAAATCAACCATATGTCTACCATATAATCCAGCACTTCACTCTTTTGCATTTACCCCAGAAAAATTAATGTTCACACAAAACCTGTACACTAATGTCCATAACATTTATTTGTAATATTTTTTTAAAAAATGGAGTCAACTCAAATGTCCTTCAGTGGGTAAATGGTTAATTAAACTCTGATACATTCACACAAGGTACACTACTCAACAACAAAAAGGAATGAACTATGGATATGTGCAACAACCTGCATGGATCTCAAAGGTTAATACCTTAAAAATGAAAAAGTCCATCTCAAAGTTACATACTTTGTAATACCATTTATACAACATCTTTGAAATGATGAAACTATACAGATATAGAATGGAGTAGGAATTGTCAGGGGACAGGGATAAGGTGGAGAGGGAGAATTCCTCTGTGGTAAATTAACTATTCTGTATCTTAACTATGGTTATGAATCTATACATGGGATAAAAATGCATAGAATTATAGACAAATCCAAATGAGTATCTAAAAAATGGCAAAAAAAAAGTAACAAAGTCTATGGTCTAGTTAATAGTATTGTATTAATGTCAATCTCCTGGTATTGGTATTGTAGTACAATTATACAAGATGCTAATGTTAGGGGAAGCTGAGTGAAGTGTTGTCTCTACAATTTCCTAAAAATCCATCATTATTTCTAAATAAGAAGTTAGGAAAAAAGGTTTATTGATATAGTTTTAGATTCTGGTTTGCCATTAACCAAGAAATTATTTATCACTGCCACTTTAAAGCAGTGTCATTGAATATCTTCAATTATCTAAAAAGGCTATTAAAATATTCCAACTATATATCTGTATGAGGCTTTATTTTCTTCATATTCTTCAGCCAAAATAACATTTTGCAACAGACTGAAGCAACTATGAAAATTCAGCCATTATCTATTAAGGTAAATGTTAAGGAAATGTGCAAAACAATGTAAAACAAATCTACTTGTTTTGAAAAGTAGTTTTTTTAATTAACAATATTTGTTACATGTAGTAAATTTTTTAAAGAATAATTTTTAAACTTCTTAGTTTTAATTTCCAATATAATAAATATGGATAAATATAACCCTTATATAGAGAAGTTCTGAAGTTCCAAATAATTTGCTAGGACTGTAAAGTTGTTCTAAGGCCAAAAAGTTACCAAATTGCTGCACTAAAGTACTCAGGCGGATGATGGTGCATCAGATGAACAACTTATTCTCAACTAATTTGGGGAAAAATAAGTTATTTTACTGAACTCCAAACTTCTAAGTTTGTGATCATTTAACAGTTTTTAAAGATTAAAAAAAAACAGAATTAAAATAAAAGAACATGCTACAGACTAGGAATAGATTTTCGTTAACTCATATTTCTAAAAAAGGACTTGTATCTAGAAAATATAAAGAAACTTATCAAATTGCTAAGAAAAAGACAAAAAGTGTGCAGGCAATTCACGGAGAAGAAACTTAAAAGGCCATTAAGTATTTAATATCACTAGTAATCAGAAAAATATGAAGAGCTATAACTGTTACCAGGTTAGCAAGTGAAAAAGTCTGCTAAAACCAACTCCAGAGAAAGTGGAGCTGTGAGAGAACTCACACTCTGCAGATAAAAGCATCAACTGTTAAAACTACTTTGGAGAGTAATTTGGCAAAAATTTGATGAATTTGAAAATGTCCATATCTACCCATTTGATCCATCAATTTTACTTCTAGGTATTTACAGTATGAGAACTTCTACACACTTGCACAATGAGCCACTGTGGCAAAGTCACTCAACCCAATGGAAAAATAAATCACTACACCTAAAAGAAGCAACAGAGACAGATCTAAGAAACAATGGTAAACAACAACAACAAGAAAAAATAAAATAAGTTGCAGAATGATAAAGAATGGTTCTATTTATATTGTTTCAAAACATACAAAATAATATATATTGATATATTGTTTGTGAACACATACATACATTTAGACACATAAAGGACTGAGAAACATCAAAGTTAGAATGATGGTTTTAAGCTATAGAGCAGGGTAAAGACAAGGTAAGGTAGTATGCTAACCCAATGTTTGAGAAATGAATTTCATAAAGTCCAAAGTTATGTTTCCATTTTGAAGTAAATGTTCAAATGAACTCCGGGTTCCTCCTTTGGCTATCTGAAAGATCTAGAAAGGCATCTTCACTAGTTATTAGAATATTTATTTAACAAATAAATGAGAAATAATGTTATATCTATCAAATTGGTTAAAAAATAAAAAAGAGCAGTGCTGGTGAGGATTCAGAGAAACTGACACTCTCACAAACTGCTGATAGGCATACAACCCAGAAAAGACTTACTAAAAATGTAGCTTCTTCAAAATATGATTAATTTGGCGGTTTTTGCTTGAAGAAAAACACAGATGTACATGAAAGGTACACATCTGTGTAAGAACACAGAAAAAAATTTAAAAATATACCCTCAAACTATTCATGTAAGTGCTTACTTCTCTCTCTGGAAAAGACATGGGAGTTTGGGGCGATGAGACAGAGACAAGGAGAGTAAATGGCAGGGAATGAGGTAAAGAAATGGAATTTGAGACCAAATCATAAAGGGTCATGGATATTAAGCTAAGAGTCTGGACTCTGCCATAGATTGTTCATCTAGGATCTTAAGAGCACTACATGGAGAACACTGATGGAACAGATATGCATTTTGGGTCTGACTTATCTGGAAAGGAAGTTATGTGTCTGCATGCAGCTCAATTTGCCAGTATTGAAGGAAGACAGATCTGTCTTCGAGCCCTCAGCTAAACCTTTCCCAAAATGCAGATCTCCACTCCCTCTGCCTTTTACCTTCTCAGTCCTAATGGTTAAGACTTGTTACCTCAGCTCAGGTGGGTTGAGAAGTTTATAAACTACCACATGATTACATTTGATTTCCAAAATAACCCTCCATGAAATAGGCACCCCAGTAGTGTTATTCCCATTCACAGATGAGTTAACCAAGATTTATGGAAGTTATTTGCCCAATAGTATGCATGGTGTGAATCCAAAAATAAAACACCACTAGCAGCAATAGCACATATTTATCAAGTACTTACTACACTTATCAGGCACTGTGCTAAATGCTTTTAGATGTTATCTCATTAAATCCTTGCAATCATTCTGAGGCAGATTAATCTCCATTTACAGATCGGGAAACTAAGGGCAAAAAGCAATCAAATGGCTTGTCAAAGATTACACAGACCATAACTGGCTAAGTCACAAGACTAACATAGTTCTAACTCCAAAACCCGTGTCTTAACCACTATACTATTTCAAAAGACATTAAGTAGTTAATCAAGATTAAACACATGAACCAAAGAAACTTTCTGACAGAATAAGATTTGAAAAGGTAAGATTACTTTCTACAGTCTGAAGAAATGTTGACTAAAAAAAAAAATCTAAATATTTTTAAAATTATTTCCCCCTTCATATAAATCACACTAATAGTTTACTTATCAATCTGGCATTTAAAAGAGAAATTTCTTCCAATAATATATTTCTTTATGTCTAAATGTATAATTCATATAAAGTCGAGTTCAATTATTTTGAGTGGAATCTTTCTGAAAAGTATAATTTAAAAAAGAATGTATTTTATAAATTAATTTGAATTCAGTACCTGAGAGATTAACTCTATAACCATTTAGGTCCACTTTTCCACTAACAGATTATATAAATGCTTCTGTAACCGAACACTAGAAAGTGATGATGCACCTCAATTCAGAAAAGAACCTGATTCATGTATCCTCTGCCCAAACACTAATTATTACAAACTAGTACTGACTATTCCCTTAGAGTAATGTTGTTAAGACTACATGCTTATTCTTAAACTACTCTTCTGCTGCCTAGGATAAAGATAATAATTCAAATAAGTGAGAGAAGAACTGGATGTCCAGAGACTTGAGTTCTATCTATGTTAAATTTGACCCACCTTATAATCTAACTCAGTTTCTACCCTGAATTCTCAAGTTAAATGAAGGTATCTCCTGGCTAATTTCTGTCTAATAAGGAATGTGGTTAAAAGTAATATACTGAAGGGGTGGGGGTGGGGAATGCAGTTTAAAAAAAAGAGAGAGAGAGAGAGAAGAAAAGAAAGAGGTTAAAAAATCCAGAGCTGTGGGTTTGGATTCCAAATCCCTTGATAAATTACAGTGTGATCCTGGGTGGGCATAGCTATGTTTCTAGGCCTCAGTTTTTTACCTGAAAAATGAGTTTGGGGAGCTACATGATCTCATAGGCACTTTAAAGCTCTAAAACTCCTACTGCTAAGTCTTAACAGAAAGTAGTTCCAAAGACCAATTTTGGGTGCTCAACACTTGCCTTCAGACTGGAAGACTCATTCCAACAAAACGTCCAGGTCAAAAAACAAACCCTCAGGATTATAGAAAAGGTACTATCATAATTAAGTATGTTCTGAGTAAGTTTACATCCTGGGACAGTAGTTATTATTTATCTATATTAAAAAGGCTATTAGGTCCCCTTGGCTATATGTAATCATAGCTGCAAATGTTCTGAAATACTCTTACATGTTAATCAGAAAATGTTCTATAATAAGTCTCAGCATTTCCCAAAATGTATTTCTACAACATCTGGTTCCATGGCCAAAGAGGTTTAGGTTAAGATGTTTTTCTGCTATCTTTACAGCAGAAATTATCAGTGCTTTTAATACAGCAATGTACTCTGTGATGAAGAACATAATATATACATATGATTTCCCAATTTATTTAGATCCAAAACTTTTTCTGAGGAACATCTATAATACCTCACAGTTTCAAGTACTCAAAGTACAAATATTTAGTAATAAAAAAAGGTTAACTGTTAGACAAATTAGAACACTGATAGAATTTTACAGAATTATTTAAAATTTTGAGATTTAAAAAACACTAGAGTGATCAGTAATTGGAGCAAAGACATAAAACTGGAATCTCCAATAATCCACCAGGCATTAAAATTTTCTGAGCCTATTACAATGTGCTTTTGTATTCAGGGTTAACAAAGTAATATATTCACTCACATAGAAGGAACAGGGTGGGGAAAAAAATACCTACTCTTCTTTGAGCTGTCACCCTGTTACTCTTGCTAATAGACAAAAGATAGGTAAAATAGAACTGGGTCAAATGAATATATGAATATGTTCAAATCAGAGAACAGAAGAAAGCTTGCCCACCAGCTATCAAGATTTTGGAAACATATTTCTTTTATTAGAGCCATTAAGTGAGGAAAATAAATAGACATTTCCCTTGAAAA
Organism: Camelus dromedarius; assembly: GCF_036321535.1. Lineage (NCBI taxonomy): Eukaryota > Metazoa > Chordata > Mammalia > Artiodactyla > Camelidae > Camelus > Camelus dromedarius. The sequence goes on along the minus strand of NC_087443.1, from coordinate 66,228,027 downwards.
CAAAGATGCCATTCAGAATACCAGATTATTCCAGAACTAACATTATTACGACCAAAGACTTTAAAAAGTCTAGTGGTAGCACCTAAACATAAAAGTTCAGTTTTTTTTCAGATTCAGTTGAAAAAGGAATTAACATCTAAGGTAACCTAAAGAATTAATGAGCACTCTAATTCCTAACTACAGGCATTAGTTTCTAGTCTCATTAATGCTTTCTAATGTACAAGGCTTTGGGAATACAAATTAAGTGGTATAATCAAACTCAAATGTTAAACTGTGATTTTTGTAAATTAAAAAAACTGACCTCAAAGAACGTCTGTAAATGAATTGTTTTCAGCTTTCAGAAAACTACATCAGCACATATTTTATTCCTTACATTTTTAAATTATCTTAATTCTTACAGAACTGGACCTATAGCTTTTATGATTTCTGGTTTGAAAATGGCAAGGTAAAAGATGATGCGGCCTCTTTCTCCTCTTGAAAAAAAATCTCAAAACTAAGAATGAGAAACAGAAATACAAACTACATCTCCATCCTTAACTACACTAGGAGACTTATCTAACCACACATATGAGAATGCAGTGAAGTTAAAGAGGGATGCTGGATGATCTCAAGCAAGGGACCAGGCTTGCAGCTTCAAATCTCAACACTTTCATAGCTCAGTTCTCTAAAGTACTTGGCATGGCCAGAAGGGCAAGCCCAACAATCCCGTTTGGAATATTGGAGGTTTTCACAGATTTCATCTGGCATCACTGAGACAAAGGAGAGTCAGAACTGAACTCACAGAGTTTAAGATGGCACATATTTTCCTAAGAAAAACACTATTGTACTTCAAGTTTCAAAAAAAAATTCCTTGGGAATCTAGGCAAACTCATTGCTACCTAAAAATGAAAAGGAAGAGGGAGTCATTGCCAAAAACAGTGGATCAATACGTATAATCTACAAGGGAAAAAAAAAAGACTCAAGAATTAATAATGTGTCTAACAATACAGTTCAGTATAAAAACAACAGTTAAATATTATTAAATATGTGAGGACTGAAGGAATGTTGTTACTATGAACTGCTCTTAAGGAAAACATTAATTAATAAAGTTCAATCATTCAAAAACAAAAAACCCAAAAAAACTATGACCTCCTGGGCCTCAGCCCTGCCCACCAGTGAGCTAACGCCAGATCTGGGACTCCTGAGCCCCACAGCTAGAGACCCCAATATCTGGCTCTACCCACTAGTAGGCCAGCACTAGCACCAGGACTCAGCTTCACCTACTACTGGGCAGGCATGAGCCTCAGGAACCCTTAGGACCCAACCCCACTCACCAGTGGGCAGACATCAGCCCAAGGATCACTGCAGCCCACAGCCAGCCATGTGAAGTAGCAGTCCACCCACCAGCAAGCCAGTACCACACTGGGACTCCTGGCCATGTAGCCAAACATGCCAGGACCTGGCACACCCACCAGTGGCCAGCAGCCTCCACAAAAGGCAGTGCCTGGCAACCAACCAGACTGGGGGCCAGCCACACCTGCAAGGGTGCCCACAGTAGTCAGCCTACCACAACAGAAGGGCCAACACAGCCCACAGAGAGCATATGCCTAGAGCTTATAGTTTTGATGATCAGAGGGAGTGTGCTGCTGGGCCCCATGAGACATCTCCTACATAAGGCCACCATTCCAAAATCAAGAAACGTAATCAAACTAACAAATATATAGAACTAAAAGTAGCAAAATGAGGGGGATAGAGGAATATATTTCAGACAAAGGAACAAGATAAAACCCCAGAAGAACAAAGCAGAGATAAGGAATCTACCTGATAAAGAATACTAGGTAATGATCATAAAGATGCTCAAAGAACTTGGGAGAAGAATGGATAAACACAGTGAGAAGTTCAATACAGTTAGAAAATATGAAGAGCAATCAAATAGAGATGGAAAATACAATAACTAAAATAAATACCTTAGAAGGAATTAATAGCAAATTAGATGATACAGAGCAATGGTGCTAAAGATATAGTAGTGGAAATCACTGAAGTTGAAAAGAAAAAAAAAAGGAAAGAAATGAGGACAATTTAAGAGAACTCTAGGACAAAATCAAGCATCCACATTATAGGGATGCTAGAAAGAAGACGGGGAAATGGGAGTAGAGAACATATACAAAGATATAATTGCTAGAAACTTCCCTAACCAGGGAAAGGAAACAGACATTCGGGTTCAAGGAAATACAGAGAGTTACAAACAGTATGACCCAAAATACCACCACACCAAAATATGTTGTAGTTACAATCACAAAAATTAAAGACAGAGAATATTAAAAGCAGCAAGGGAAAAGCAAGAAGTTATCTACAAGGAAACTCTCATAAGACTACCAACTGATTTTTCAGGAGAAACTAGTAGGCCAGAAGGGAATGGCATGATATATTTAAAGAGATAAAAGAGAAAAGCCTACAATCAAGAATACTCTACAAAGCAAGGATTTGATTCAGATTTGCAGGAGAGATCAAAAGTTTTACAGACAAGTAAAGGCTAAAGGAGTTCAACACCACAAAACCAGCTTTACAAGAAATGTTGAAGACAAGGCTGTAACTAGAAATATGAAAATTAAAAAGGAAAAATCTCATTGGTAAAGGAAAATACACAATAAAGGTAGATGAACCACTGATAAAGCAAGTAGGAAGGTTAAAAGATAAAAGTAGTGAAATCATCTATATCCACAATAAGTAGTTAAGGGATACATAAAATAAAAAGATGTAAAATATGATGTCAAAACAGTAAACAATGGGTAGGGAGTAAAAATGGAAGGTTGTTAAAATGCATTTAAACTTAAGAGATCAGCACCTTAAAATACATATACAGATATAGGTATACATAGATAGATAGTTGTATATAAACCTCATGGTAATTATAAACCAAAAATCTGTAATAGATACACACACACAGAAAAGAATCTAAACATAACACTAAAGACAGTCACCAAACCACAAGGGAAGGAAGCAAAACAAGAAAGGAACAAAAAGAACTACAAAAACAACCCCAAAACAATGGACAAAATAGCATTAGGTACTTACCTATCAATAATTATTTTAAGCGTAAATGGACTAAATGTGCCAAACAAGACACAGTAGTGGAATGGATACAAAAACAAGGCCCATATATATGCTGCCTACAAGAGACTCATTTCACATCTAAAGATACACACAGACTGAAAGCTAGGATATGGAAAAAGGTATTCCATACAAGTGGAAACAAAAAGAAAGCCATGGTAGCAATATTTATATCAGATGAAACAGACTTTAAAACAAAGACTGCAAGAAGAGACAAAGAAGAATATTACATAACGATAAAGAAATGAATCCAAGACAATGACATAGGAATTGTAAATATATATGCACCTAACAAAAGAGCACCTAAATATAAACAGCAAATATTACCAAATAAAGAAACTGAGAGTAACACAATAATAGTAAGGGACTTTAACACCCCACTGGCATCAATGGACAGATCACCCAGACAGAAAATCAATAAGGAAACACTGGCCTTAAATGATACATCAGACCAAATGGACTTAATAGATATATGTAGAGCATTAAATACAAAAGCAGTAGAATATACATTCTTTTCAAGTACACTTGGAACATTCTCCAGGATACATCACATGCTAGGCCACAAAACAAGTCTCAGTAAATTTAAGAAGACAAATTATATCGAGCATCTTTTCCACTCACAAGGCCATGAGACTAGAAATCAACAACAAAAATCTGCAAAAATAGAAAAAAAAAAAAAACCACACACACGGAGGCTAAACAATATGCTGCTAACCAACCAATGGATTATTGAAAAAATCAAGACAAAATTAAAACCTACCCAGAGACAAATGCAAATGAAAACATAATGACTCAAAATCTAAGCAAAACAGCAAAAACAGTTCTAAGAGGGAAGCTAACAGTGTTACAAGCCTACCTCAGGAAACATTAAAGAAATCTCAAACAACCTAATCTTACACCTAAAAGAACTAGAAAAAGAACAAACAAAATCCAAAGTTAGAAGGAAAGAAATCATAAAGATCAGAGCAAAAATAAATGAAATACGGAGTAAAAAAAAAAAAAAAACAATAGAAAAGATCAATGAAACGAAGAGCTAGTTCTCTGAAAAGATAAACCAAATTGATAAACCTTTAGCCAGACTCATCAAAGAACAGGAGAGGGTTCAAAAAAATAAAAACGGAAATGAAAAAGGAGAAGTTACAACTGGCACCAAAGAAATACAAAGAGTCACAAATGATTACTATAAACAGTCAATAAAATGGACAATCCAGAAGAAATGGACAAATTCCTAGAAAAGTATAATCTCCCAAGACTGAATCAGAGAGAAATATAAAATATGAACAGAACAATTATCATAAATGAAATTGAATCAGTAATCAAACATTCTCAACAAACAAAAGTCAAGAACCATATAGATTCATTGGTGAATACTACCAAACATTTAAAGAAAAGTTAGCACATATCTTTTTAAAACTATTCCAAAAAATTACAGAGGAAGGAGTGTTTCCTAAGTCTAAATTCTAGGAGGCTAGCATCACCCTAATACCAAAACCAGAAAAAAACACTGCAAAAAAAAAAAAAAAAATTACTGGTCAATATCATTGATAAACAGATGCAGAAATCTTCAACAAAATCCAACAATATATTGAAAGAATAATACACCATGGTCAAGTGGGATTTATCTCAGGGATACAAGGATGGTTCAATATCCACAAATCAATCAATGTGATACATCACACTAAGAAATTGGGGAATAAAAATCATATCGTCATCTCAATAGATGCAGAAAAAGCTTCTGACAAAATCCAGTATCCAATTATGATAAAAAATTCTCAAAAAAGTGGCTACAGAGGTAAGGTATCTTAACACAATAAAGGCCATTTCTGACAAGCCCACAGTTAACATTATACTCAATGGTGAAAACCTAAAAACAGGTTCTCCAAGATAAGGAACAAGACAAGGATGCCCACTCTCACCACTTTGATTCAACATACTATTTTAAGTCCTAGCTGTAACAATCAGAAAAGGTTTTAAAATCCAAATTGGAAAGGGAGAAGTGAAACTGTCACTGTCTGCAAATGACAAAGAAAATTCTAAAGACACTATCAAAAAACTACTAGAACTCCTCAATGAATTCCATAAAGTTGCAGGTTTACCAAATTTATCATCAGAAATTTGTTGTGTTTCTATACACTAACCAAACTATCAGAAAGAGAAATTAAGAAAACAATCTCATCTGCAGTAGCATCAAAAAGAATAAAATATCTGGGAATAAATTTTAACTAAGGAGGTTAAAGACATGTTCTCAGAGAACTATATGACTCTGATGAAAGAAACTGAAGATGAGACAAACAGATGGAAAGATATACCATACTCATGGATTGGAAGAATTACTACTGTTAAAATATTAATTCCATACTACCCAAGGAAATCTACATTCTAAGCAATCCCTATGAAAATAGCAATGGCATTTTTCAGATAACTCAGATAATTCTAAAATTTGTATGAAAATGCAAAAATTATCCCCAAAAGTCAAAATAATCTTAAGAAGACAACAAAACTGGAGGTATCATACTCCCTGATTTCAAATATACTATATATATATATTTTCATTCAGTTAACATTTTATTTCATACTAAATGCCATGCACTGTGCAAGCTAGTTATGTGAAAATAAGACACAGTCCTTGCCTCCTAAGCTTACAAACAAGTGGAAAAAGCAAGAACACAGTGTGGTAAGAGTCACTGAAGCACAAAGAGAAGGCACTTAAACCAGCCTTGGAGTTTGGGGGAATCAGGAAAGGCTTCTTCTTAAAAGAGATAACATCCAAGGAGAAATCAACTAAAAAGAGTGGAGGGGATCAGGAATCCTGGAGTCGTCCCGATTCCCCTCTGTCCTTCAACTCTCATATCCTAACAATCACCAAATCCTACCCATTCTTCCCCTAAAATTTCTCGTAACTCAACTTCTCTTCATTCTCATTGCCACTCTCCTGCTCCAGGGTACCCCAAAGTCCTCTACTAGCCTTGTAACTGGTCTCACCAAATCCACTCCTCATCCTGTTCCTAATCTAATCACTACACCGTACTTAGTGTGATCTTTCACATACTCAAATTTAAATAAGCTGCTATCCAATTTGAAACACTTGGGGGTTGGGGTGGGGAAGAGTTGGTGGCCCCACAAACATGGCTCTCAGGATAAAATCCATGCTTCCCTATTTGAAACTTCCCCTATCAGAACATTAATCATACTGTATTATACTTGCCAGGTTAGTTGTCTGATTCCCTCAGTTAAAGTAATGGGAAAATAGGGACTCTTCCGTCTTTTTCACAATTGTATCCTAATATTTAGAAATAATACTTAACAGTTATATTTGCTGAAAGAAATAAAAATATTTGTTAACTTGGCTTTAACTACCCTACTAGGTAGCAGCCTCCTTACAATTTTTACTCTACAAAACATTTTACTACTTCAAAGATATTAAGATATTATGAACTTTTTATTAAGTACACAATAAACACTTGTTAAGGATAGGTGAACCACAGACAAAAACAAAAAAATCTTGTCTCTTTGCATAGAGTTCCCCTATACTCTACTTAAAATTAAATCACTCAGATTATGTCATGAATATCTAAAAAGTGGCAAGATTTCAACTGTATTTTGTCTATAAAGATCTGCAATGCTGCTTATTCTCTTACATAGTTTAAAGGACAAAAAAACTGCTCTCCTCTCCAAATCACATAAAGCTAGTTTAAAAAGGAATCTTTAAAACTGGATGATCAAAGATCAAGAAAGCACCCCAAATTAACATGTTCAAGGGAATGTTACGTTCAAGAGAGAAATGGAAAAACACATACTCAAGCAGCATAAGTGAATATGAGGTAAAATTAGCTTTTATGGAGGCTAAAGAAATAGATGTCTAAAAAATAATAATAAAATGCTCTATACTAGTCTGTGTTAGTTAGAATCATGCCAGGAGTGTACAACTCATAGCACCTTTAAATTCATTCATTTAACTTTGGTAAGGAGGCAAGATGAAATAGTTTGGACTCACGTGGAGAGAGACAGGACTAAATTTTATGTACTAGCAAACACATGAGAGTTTTGCAGGAAATCTGGTGTTCTTTCTTATGGGAAAGCATAAGACTTATGTAATTTTGATTATGAGCAAACAAAGTTTTGAGCAAAGATCTGAAAATTCCTGTTTACCAAACCTAAAAATTAAACTATAATTGAGATTACAGCTCTCTCGTATAACACTTCAACTCACCATACACAAAAACTGCAAGGGGGAAGATATAGTTCAAGTGTTAGAGCGCACACTTAGCACGTACAAGGTCCTGGATTCAATTCCCACTACCTCCTCTAAAAATAAATAAATAAACCTAATTACCTACCCCCACCAAAAATATAAAATACATAAAAAACTGCAAGACTCTCCAGCAAAACAAAAGGCAGGTGTGGGGTAGGAGAGAATTAAATGTCTCAGTTTAACCAGGATATAATTTTAAACATTAAATATCTTAACCAAAATTTATCTGAAAAGCCCTTATGCCACGTACTCTCAAAAAAAAAAAAAAAAATTTACCTGTGAATATTTGCTTAAACTGCTTTTCTTTCCAAGGAACTCAAAACATGTTACACATAACTTAAGTATTACCAAAATATACTTTAGTCTTCACTTAACATGGGCTAATTGGCAATAAGTCAAAACATTGGTTACCTAATTATCAGCGTAGAGCAAAAGAGATAAAACGTAAATCTATCTTAGGTTATATGCACTAAAGTGACCACAGTATTCAAAAAGTATTTTCAATTTAAATGATTTTCAGTAATTTTAAGCTAAAAATTAATTACATTTAACTTTTTTGTCTATGTATAAGCCCACACATTCCTTCACTAGATTTTATCTGATTATAAATCCTTTCCATTACTCATTCTACAAACTATTTATCAGAAATTGTCAGAAAAATATAAACAAAAATAAATGTACTACACATAGCAAGATTAGAGGAGTGTGTGGTCTCAAGGTAGGTATCTTATATTTAAGAATCAGTATTTAGTAAGTTGCCATTATTATAAAATAAATAGCCTTCCTCAAGTTTAGATGTCCATTTTTGAGACTATTTAGATGAAGACAATATGCTCAACTAATTATGTTATTTATCTACTTATCCTGATGATAGCTGTTAAAATGGGGGAGGTAATTAGGTTTACATATTTATTTTTTAAGTGGCAGTACTGGGGATTGAACCCAGGCCCTCATAAATGCTAAGCATGCATTCCACCACTGAGCTATATCCTCCCATTCTCTGTATTGTATTTTTTTAAATATTCCAAAGAAAAAAATCGTCCTCACACAAGATCAAAGGAAATACACTGAACAGCCAGGCCCAATTTAACTTAAAGTTAATAAAGAATTTCTCCCATCAGAAGCTACTCAACATATTGAAAGGCAGCCCTTGCTTATATTTTTGAATATACATTTTAAGAAATTTATTTCTGTAATTTAACACATTGAATCTAACCAGTTCCCAACTTGTATGTACTGTCTACTATCATGTGACTGTAACTGCAAAATATGATTCCCACCTAGTTTACAGTTTTGATGTAAAAAATTCTTACATCACAAAAACGTAAATCGTTTAGTAACTTGCTGGTAGCAAGTGATATATTATTTAAATCATCCAGAAAGAAAAAGTATTATCTGGGAATACTTAATTTAAATTACTCTCAGAGGCAACTCATATATGATCATATTGTTAGTTATAAAAACTGGATAATGATATAGTCAGAAAAAAGCTGTGCCAATTAATAAATTATTTTTATTCTTAGCACATGAATCTACATTTGTGGATTATTCATTTTCAAAGAATTTGAATACAATAAAATATAGCAAAATTTCAACTACATGAAACTTAATTTCAACTTTCTTTGATGAAACAAAATTTTCAAGATCTTGCCACAGGATCATTATTATTATATCAAGTATCATTGTGTGTGTGTGTGTGTGTGTTTGTGTGTGTGTGTGTGCGTGCGTGTATGGAAATGTCAGGTATAAGTGAACTCCAGTTGAAAAAAAGCCAGGTAAGTTTTTTATATTTTTGTATGCAGATAACTAGTTATGCATTAAAGAGTTACTGATAGAGTTAACACTACAAGAATTATATAGCTGACTTTTAAGGCAAATTTACTATATGCTTTCTTTTCACGTCACAAAAATCTTTAAACTAAAACACTTAACTCTAATATTCATTTGCCTGATATTACAATTAGTGAAGATCAACTCAGCCCCCTTTTTAATTAACAAAATAAACTGGTAAAAGTCAGTTTTATCAAATATCTTTACAACCCTACTGAACAATGGATATAGACTAGATTTTATTCTTTACAGTTAATTTCTAATCAGTTTCAGTATCTGGTTCTCACAGTCTGACATAACGCTGCAATTTAAATCATCCAGATTTAATTGGGTTGCACAACATTCTGGGAAAAATGTTTAAAATTATTTCCACTAAAGTTTTTAAGTCCCGTACACAAGCATCATGGAAATGTTTACATCAGAGTTGTCAAACTTTTTAAATAAAAATGTTAATAAATTTTAATACAATTTGTAATGTCTGTTTCAAAAATACTAACTCCATTTTTAAAAAGTCACTTTTCTCAAGTCCATAAATAATCCTTGCTTTTCATGCCCTATTTGCAACCTAAAACATTATTACCTGATTTATGTCACTCACACACTCACTCACTATCATTACATGTCATCATCTTTAGGTTCTTAGTGCCCAACCCAAAACCCAACACAGTCTCACATATTTTGGGGGCTTCAATACACTTTGTTCTTGTCCTAAATACTCATGTTCTGTGTGTACTACTATAAGCTATTATATAACAGGAGGTGGGAAAAATTAAAAAATACTGCAGCACTATAAGCCATTTAGCATGCTGAGTTTCCACAGTGGCTTAGTGGGTGTTCTGAAACTAGGCCATATTTCTAGTATTAAGAATTTCAAATCACTACTTCCAAAGTACAGAAATAAATGTTTTCAAGATCAAATCATAAAGCCTTACTATTTTAAGCTGCCTGGTATATAAGCATCCCATTTCTATGAGTTTAAAACTGTAATTAACACATGGCAGATAAACCAATACTTGTTTTAGCAGCAAAATAAGAAATAACTAGCTCTTTACCTATCCTTATATAGTCACAGAATTCAACAGATTACAAAACTAAGACAAAATGCAATTTATCTGAACTAGAACTAAAGCCCTTTAGTGAAATGTCAAATTCTTTATCCCAGGAAGATACAGAAAACAAAACTGAATTAAAGATAATCCATTTCAAGTTACCCAAGCTGTTAGACTCTACATACTTATAGCAAAGAAGTAATTATGACCTCTGGTCTAATTTTTCCAGTCCAGGTCACCAGAAAATGCCAAAAAAATAAAACTTACTGTCTTTAACAGATAAAAAGCTGTGGAAATATTTATGCCATTTTGTTTTACCATTGCAACAGGTATGTTTTCATTTAAAACGGATGACAAAAACATATTATTACTCAATTTTACCTATTTCATAGCTAAGTACACAAAGAAACACATGTAAAACCTACAAATTGTAATGTAGTAATTTTTTTAAATGTCTTCTTTAGAAATTTTTTTTCTATTGAAGGATAGTCTATTTACTATTTTTAATCTTTTTTTTAATGGAAGTACTGGGGATTGAACCCAGGACCTCGTGCATGCTAAACATGTACTCTATCACTGAGCTATACCTACCCTACTACAAGGTAGTAATATTATATTGCACTGATTCAGTACTTTCAGACAATTATTTGCTTCAACTTAATTTTACTCAATAAATACTGATAATGCCTACTATATTTCATTAAGCAAATCTTTCCATTAACAAAGGGTTAACACATTAAAAATTTCAATTGTATTATTTTAGACAGAACCCTTTCTGAAATATATGCTCCTGTCATCTTTAACAAAATCTACTAACAGTAATTAATCTCTTTGTCATGATCCTATATGAACTTACACTGCTATAGTGTTCTACATGTAAAACAAATGGCATCTTAAAAGATTTTAAATGTTTATCACATCAAGTTGCCTTAAACTGCTATTAAATGTCTTATATCTGCTCTTTATGTATTTTCCCTTTGCTATTATTTTCAACTCTCATATGGCCTCTAGGAGTACCCCAGTCCTTTTTACATTTGGTTACCAAACATTTTTAAGTTGTACATTATGAGAGAGAGAGAGAGAAAAAAAAAGCCCTCAATTAAGGCCTGAAGAGTTCTAAAAGCAGGAAATATGTATAAGAGCAAAAGCACTATGACATCACTGTCTTTTTTAGTGGTCTGTTTGTTTGGGGGCTCTGAACTATTAATTTAAACTAATTTTCTATTAGGAGCCTACAAGGTCTAGACATTGTATACTGGAGAAATGGTAGTAAGGAAGGTAGACATAGTTGATGCTCACTATGAAGCTTACAGTATAGCAAAAAAGACAGACATTAGACACATCATTACAAAAATGGTGAGTTTCATAAAAGGGGAAATACAGGTGCTAGGGACCTTAAAAGAGGAGAATCTAACTAGAGATCAAAGAAGGTCTTCCAAAGGATGTGTTAATGAGGTCTGAAGGGCAACTAGGAGGTAAGCCAGGTGAAGAGTGCATGGGGTTGTATCCAAGGAGGTGATAGCAGAAAGTTTTAGTTTCCTTGAGATAAATGAAGTGCAACATTTATAAGGTAATTACTAAAATGTGAAAATTTTTAAAAGGAATTTCTCAGATAATAAAAATAACTGGAAGGATCAAAATAAACGAAAAGAGATTTAAAATGGGAAACTATGGCACTTTGCAGAGAATGAAGTTTGGAATGGCAAAGAAGATCCCCTTATTGTGCCCTCAAATAAGTATTAAATCATACTGTATAAAAAATTACTTAATATACAAGTTCAGAGAACTTTTAAATCATATAAGGCCACACAGACTTGTACCAGGATATAACTGCTGATCATAGTCTGACTTACATAAGTAAAAAGTGGCATTTTGAAATAAGTATGGAAAGAGGTTTTTTAAATGTTCTCAGAAAAATGTATTTTAAATGTCTGTATAATGAAAACTTACCATCAGTTCTAAGGAAGTTCATAAATGTTACTCTTAACATGATACATAAACGCTGAGAAAAAGATATTTAAATATTATTTTAAAATATATTATCATATCATTACACAAGTTCTAAGCCTGGGAATTATTCCACATTAGGTTGATATGTTCTCTTGGTATTTAATTAAAATATTAATGGAAAACACACTTACTTAAAAGTTTTAAATAATAATCTGGAGCAACTCCCGAACATTAATATAGACCCATAGTTCAAGGCTCAAATTAAATGAGGCACACAAGCAGTAATCTCTAAAAATATAACTTTAATGAAAGCCTACTGTGTCACCTAAAATAGTAGGTCATGCACGGACTCCAAATTGTTATTAACCTGCAATTCTCTAAGTGGACCTTAATATTTCTAATTTCTATGCTTGTTCTACCTTCTACCTATCCTACTATTCCTCAAGAGTTAGTTCAGGTCGTATCCTCAAGGAAGTATTGCTGGTTACATATACAGTCTAAGTCTTAACTCATCTGAGTTCTTCAGTGTATACAGCTATCAAAGCACTTGTCACATTGTAAAACAATTAACTACTGATTTGTCCCATTCATGCAACAAACCAAGAACCTACTGAAATCAGGAAACATAGTACACTTATCTTAGTACCTTCAGTCTGGAGCACATATGGCATTGAGTAGTAATAAAAAGTCTATGACATTAGTAAATATGAAACTGTAATTAATAAATATTTACAGAAAATGTAAAGTTACCTTAAGACTATCTGCAAAACTGTTAAACGTCCTGAAAGCAGGAAGGAGTGTTGTTCACACAAAACTGAGGAAGCCCAAATTTAACTGATGAAATTAACTCTATACTCTAAACATCAATGTCAGAACAAGTCACTTTCACTTCACCTCCAAGACATTAGAAAAACTGAAAGAAAAAAGATTGATCTGTCAACTGTGAAACTACTTAATTAAAATTGTAGGATTTATAAATAGTGTTTGAGGGCAAATAAAATGCTTAAATTGTGAGTGTTCACAGTGCCATAAACATTAAAAGACCGGCATGCCAAAAACTTCATAAAAGTCTTTCAGGTTCATTTCACATAGGGACTAATTATACTCTACTTAGGTCACCTGTAATGTTTTTCCTTTAAGCAATATGTTCATTCTTTCCAATAAAAGAACCCTTACCTTTTACAGCATGCACTAATTTTTGCAATCAGTTCTGATCTTTAGCAAAGTTTTTCAATGAGATATATAGTGTGAAATCATCTAATTAGTTCTTTAAAATCTTGGTAATGAGAATGTCACACTTTCCCAAAAAGCATGTATGTTACAAACATTGCAAAAGCTGAAGAGCCCTTTGTAATTAGAATACTCTTCATATATTAGAACTTTGAGTTAAAGATGTGCTAAAACCTGAAAACTAGGGGGAAATGCCAAACTACGATAGAAGGAACATTAGTTTACCTTAAAATAAAGCAATTACATATTTTAGAACATAAATCAGTTTCTTAGAGTTATGCATGTTATTTTCAACCTTTACTGACTGACAACTACATTTCAGAGCACTCTATACCAAGTTTAAGCAAACCATAGGTCACCCTATAACTTAGAAATTTTTCAGATTTTAAAAGTCAGCGTAGACAGAGGTAGGAAAATACAAAATTTTAACTACTACATTAACAGAGAAAAATATTTCCAGAAAGTTATAGAGCACAACTTTGAGGCAATGTAAAATTCAGAAGACAGGAATAGCAAAATTTACATATATATTATTTAGTCTATATAAGATTTACCCTCAAATTATAATATGCCTAATGTGTCATATGTAATGCATGAAATGTAAGCCTAACAATAAGTGAAAATAGCGACAAACTTTACATTTGAAGTACTCATTTCTCAAGTACCACATAAAAGTACTAAATCTATCACTCTGCTGATAAATTATAGCCAACTTCTAATTCATCAATAACAAAATATTTGCCAATTCCCTACTAGTCTTATTAATAAATGTCAAAATATTTATTTTATATCTATATTTCCTCTCCTAATTGATATTTTATAAACTAGTTCAAGAACACTTTCACCAAGGCCAAGACAAAAACCTAAGAATTCATTTAAGGACTTGTGGGTTAACATAGTTTGTTGTCTTTTATTGTTTGGGAGGTTTGGGAGTCTTGTTTTTTAAAAATTATTATAAGCATGGATTTTATGTTTTTCATACATGAATGATAAAGGGAACTGAGTCCTAAAGATATAGTACTTCATTTAATCTTCAAATTCCAAAAAAAAATCATCCTTATATACTCATGTACAGGTTAGAGTATATTTTTTATTAAAAAACACAAGAGTTTGATTTTTTTCCTCATAATACATTTAAAATCTAAAAGCTATTTAAATTGTTTAATGAACATGAGTCTTAATGAAATATTAAACAACATATATTGATAATCCAGCATATTTCCAAAACAAGTATGACTGCAATTTAATGGTCTGGATAACAAAGAATTTCAGTTTCATTCACCCTTCCCCCCACAATTCATATAGGTAAGCCAAGGCAAAAAATATACCAGCAGCTTTTCAGAAGCCATCTTTGGGAGCATTCCACATAGAATTCTGATTCATATCTCTCTGAACGTGGGACAAGACCTGTCCCAAGCCACTGAAGAAACAGTAATATTCAAAAGGCATAATTCCAGCAAGTACAACAAAACAATTTATAATTTTAGTGTTTCTTTTCAAAAGTGAAAATTTTCAAATTTCTGACTGGTTTCTAGTTCACAAGTTGCTGTATGAGTCTACCTGCTACAATTATCAAGACACAGCTCTAACTTTTTGAATATGGTAGCTTAAAAACTGGAAAAACAGATCCAGCTGTGAGCTATTAATGTATTTCTTAATATCCTTCTTTAATCCATAACAACTTATAACATATAACAGAAAAATTTAAGCTCTTGAAAATTGCATTACCTGTCAGAAATCAGAAAACAAATGTTAACCTGAGATAAATGTTTTCTTTCAAAACTGAACACCTTGAGAAAAGTGGTAACCTTAGAGATAGGCTAAGTCCATATCTCCAAAATAACGTTTCAAAAACATAGTTTTATATGTCAGCTTTATGTTACATGTAAGCCATTTGAGTGTTAAAAACCTTAGATAAAGCCTTTATTTGTTTGTGGTCTATTTCTCAAATACATATTCATAATTAAATAAAAGTTTTACAGTACACCTTACGTGTCCAAATTAGTATTTAAAGAATTTATCATATTCCGTCTAAGATCCTTATGTAGGGAATAGTCATTTACATACTTATTTCAAATAATTATTGTCACATAGAAAAACATCAACACTTGATACATTCAAACTACAAATGTAAGCCTGCTGAATGTTACAAATTGCACCCAACAGCTAACTCTCTTCAAATACTTAGTAACAGTTACAAGGGCTATGGCTGGAAGGTTGAGGGTAGAGATTAGTAACTAATAAACTAAGGTCTTTAAAACTAAGACAACCTTTCAGTGTTGATGCTACATTTAGATACAAAAATACTTGGTTACACAGGTGTACACTAGGATTCTGAAAAACAATAGTTTTAGATAAAATAATCCATTACTCTGAGTAGATACTAGAAGGTGTTGACATTTATGAAGAAGTGTACAAAACTGCACAGGTGTAAGATCAGCTAAAGGCTGTTGGTACTTATCGTGATGGAGGCAAATACTATACAGCCCACGTCTGCAACCCAATTTTGCTTAAGTATCCCCAGAGACTTAGAAAACATTTCTTCGGGTAGGTTGCAAAATACCGCTTCCTCTTTTATTCTCATCACCCCCATTATGATACAAAGCAACAGTCAGACAAGAGAATCAAATCAACTCTAAGGATTGAAACCTTACACACACACACACACACACACACACACACACACACAAACACACACACAAGCATCTTCTTTACAACTACCAAAACGGTATTCATTTCACCTGTTTGTAAATTCATACTAACACAATTACACCATAAACCCGCAGCTGATTTTTAAAAGGGGGGGGGGAGATTAAAGGTTTGGAGTCATTCTTCTTCTACCTAGGCAAGGGGCGGGGGAGGGGGATGGTACAAAACAATGGAAACTGAGGGGCTGGGGAAAAATCGTTTTGTCCTGAAGCCTCTAACGTTTAGAGCGGGATGAGGCGGGGGTGGGGCAGAAGAGTACTTTTCCTCTATCTCTAAAAGCTACCAAGGAAAGGTTGCCATTAAGCATGTCCAACAGAGCAGTCTTGGATGCCTACAACTCGCTTCACCAAGCAACACACCCAAAGCCGACTCACCACTCTTCACCGAAGGGAGAGGAGCCAGAGAAGCGCGGTGGGCTCTGGGGAGGGGGCGAGGAAAGACTCCACCCCGTATCACTACCGCTGCGCCAGGGCCCCCGCCAACGATTTCCACGCCCACAGGGCGCCCCGCAGCCCGGGCCCGGTGATCCCGGGAGTCGAGTGGAGCAGGACCGTCCGCCGGGCGCCCCCAGCCCCGGCTCTAGCGACGGTTAGTCTCCGCCGGGGCGCTGTCCCGGCCGCCCGTCGCCCCTGCAGGCCCAGCCCCGGCCGCTGTCAACCGGCCGGCTCTCTCTTGGCGCCGGGTGCGGGCGGAGCGAGAGACCGGCTCCGAGAGCCCGGCCCTCCCGGAGACAGCACCCAGGAAAGCGGCGGCGGCGCCTCCCAGGGCCCCAGTCCCTCGGGCCTCACCCCGACCCCACCGGCTCCCGCCTGTCAGGGCGCGCGGGGCCTCCCCCTATCGACAGCCAGCCCGACCGCCCGATGGGCAGGAAGGAAGGCAAGAGGAACCAGCCAACAGGCACCCTCCCGCCTCAGCGGCCCCTGGTTACCGTCAGGAGCCCCGACTCCGCCATCCTCCTCTCTCGCCCTCCTTCCTCCTCCTCCTTGGAAGCGACGCTGCCCAACCGCCGCCCCCCCGGGCCCCCTCCCCCGCTCGCCCCGCCCCGCCCCGCCCGCCTCTCCACACACTCTCTCTCCTACCGCCCCGCCCCACCCCTCCGGCACAGGCCCGTCAATCGCTGGGGAAGAAAAACGGGCGGAGCCAGGGCAACCGACGCTGCCCAATCAGAGTGAGGCGCCACCGCCAGCGACGCTACCCAATCAGAGTGAAGCACTGGCGCTAGCTTCCCTCTCTCCGCCCTTTTCCTTTCCTGGGTTCCTCTACGTCCTCTCTCCCGCCCACTGGGCGCCGCTGGCTAGCTGGGCCACAGAGTGAGCCTCCAGGAGGGTAGAGTGACAACTCTCAATAGGAAGTTATTGTTGACGCTAAGGCAGCCATAACTGGTAATGGCAACGGGAGTTTCCTGGCTTCCTGTCTCTTGTGACGTAGTTTTCCTTTCACCCAATCTCACAGTTGCGCCGTCTGGGAAGAGATACATCTGTAAGTAGGCCCAAGGAAGGTCCAAAGGTGACCAGACATCCCATGCCAAACAAGTTTAATTCATATTCCGGACTACCTGCCTGGGTTGGAGGGTAGAGGCAGCAGGTTTCCTGGCCCTTATTTTGCTGGGACGTCTGGTCACTTACCTAGGTGGACAAGAGTTTAGGGCTCCGAAAATCCCTGTCCTGCCCGGAAGTTGCATTTGACACTTCCGAATGGGGTCATGGCGGAAGGATGGGAGTAGCTTGCGTCCCCTTTGCCCCAGGGAGTACCCATTCCGACTGGAGTCGCGAAGCGAGGTGAGTGTTCCTTGATCACGAACAGGCCGGGGCCTGACGGGCCCCGGGAGACGGAGCGCCCAGCAGGCGAGCGAGGCTCAAAGCCGCTTCCGCTAGAAGAAGGTTTTCTTTCCGGGCTCGCGAGGTGACGGCCCGCCCCCTCCCTCCCTCCGCCCCTCTGAGGCTCCCTATGGGGCGAGGCCGCCCGACCGGCTCCTCTCGCCCCGGCTGCTGCCAGCCGGGACGGGAGGAGCCTGGGCGCGGGCCGCCGGGCGGAGCCCCTAACTCCCACAGCGTGGAGCTCCTGACCACGCCCTCGCAAGTTCTATTACGTACTTTCACCTCCTGACCTTTGAGGAC
The DNA here is from genome assembly GCF_036321535.1 of Camelus dromedarius. Lineage (NCBI taxonomy): Eukaryota > Metazoa > Chordata > Mammalia > Artiodactyla > Camelidae > Camelus > Camelus dromedarius. Next base: position 66,209,800 of record NC_087443.1, on the reverse strand, counting down.
GGAGAATTCGGGAGCTTGAGGAAAATCATTTTCCATTCTCAGCTATGAAGGAAAAAGATGGTCCTCTGCGACCGCGGCAACACCTCTAAGTCTTACTTTCTCACTCCTGTCTTCAAATTCTGTATCTTCTCCCTTTTGTTTCTCCTCTCTTGGGGGTTTGCCAAGGATTGACTGCAGTTCTGGACAAAGGTATACTGCCCTAGTTGTGCATGTCTACGGTTAATGAAACAACTCAGTGTTTGTGAATATTTGTAAAAGTACCGCATTACTTTTATATGGCTTTTTACAAGAGTTGTCACACATTATCTCATGTAGTTTCTTCTGTAGGTTTGAGTCAACACCTGTCACCCATCTTGGTAATAACAGGTTGGATCCCTAAAGCTGCGGGGAGAAAGATCAGGAAAACTTCAGGTAAACTGCAAATTGTTTATATCCAGCCAGTCAACAACAAGGGTACAAACCTACCTTTTTTGCTTAATTTCTTTCTACTTTCTTAGAACTTATGTCCAACCAAAATGAACTATTCTTGTTTCTAACAAGGTTAATCACTAAAGCACCAGTCTATTGTGATTCTGTGCTGATATCCTTGAAGATGTGTTTCTGGGTTCTCCCCAGTAGGAAGTAATTTCCTCTGAGCTTACCTAGCATCTTTTGTACCTCTTTTATGACAATGACTATTTCATATAACAGCTGTTTATGTGCTTAGTTTCACTATCATATTTATTTCTAAATAGAATGATTTGTGTTATATTTATCTGCCTATCATTGTACCCTGCACATGATACTGTTTTGGTAAATACTGAATAAAGACTGAATTTATTGAGTGTATCCTGGATGCCCAGGATACTGCCAGCAAAATTTTATGAAACTTCAGTTTATCAGAAATTATCAGAAATGCAGCATAGCCTGTTACTCAGCCTTGTCTTAGACTTCTCTGAAGTCTTTTCAACATTTCTTCCCCTAATTTTGTCTTAAAGAAATATTCTCTCATTAAAAAGTTTAAAGAATACAATAAACTTTCATATACCTTTCATCTGGATCCAACTGTTGTTAACATTATGCCATATTTATTTCATCCCTTTTCACACACTTTTTGTCATTGAACCATTTGGAAATAGGTTGCAGACACCTGTTGTTAAGCAGACATCCCTAAAATTGTATTTCCTAAGAATGTATTTCCAACATGTATTTACTAAGAAGTATAAAGGTCTCCTGCAAAACATATCATCACAACTAAGGAAATTAATAACTCTGTAATCTTTAAAATCTAGTTTATATGTACATTTTCTCATTTGACCCAAGAATGTCTCTATACCTTCTCCTTTCAAAATAATAATAATAATAATAAGGATCTAGTTATGGTTTATGTTCTGTATTTGGGTATTGTAAATCTTCAGCCTTAATCTAGAACAGTTACCCTGTCTTTTTTCCCTTGTGACAGTGGCGTTTTGAAGAGTTCAAGCCAGGGGTCTTTCTGAATGTTTCCTTTGTCTTATTTCTTATAAATCAGAAGTTGGTCTGGAGGTGTTCTTAGATTCAATATAACATTTTTTGCAAGAATATTTCACAGTATTCATACTTTTCCAATCATTAAGTCTTTTCAAATGCAACTACATTTACCTGTGCCATGAGTTGCTAGTTAAATCCATCCCACTTTTCAGCACACCACCCTTCTGTGATGTCCTACAAAAAAGAATTTAGCATTTAATCCTCCTGTCTGTGTAGAGTATGTTAGTTCCCTGCACTGGCAACATAGACTGTCTACCTTTAATAAAGTGTTGCTGCTACTTTGCCTACACTTGGAGCTGATGCAATGTAATCTACAGCAAAGGGTAGTGATGTCAGCATAGTTTCATGAGTTTCAATTCCTGGCACCCTGAGGACGGTTAATGAAAGATGTGTGGGCCCTGCAGTTCAAATACAGATGAATCTTGATGTTATCAAAGCAGATACTAAGGCAACAGATGGCCATCTGGCCACATTCCAGTTTGGGCAATGTTATTTTTCTCCCTGAGATTCTCTTGCAAGTCCTAATTGGTCCTGATGTTTTTGTGATAGCTTTTTGGTAGCATTCATCAGAGCCTATTAAAAGTTGCAAAATCAAGATTATGCTTAACACTTACTACATTAGGAACATTCTCTGTCTAAAGGATAAAGAAGTGTTTGGAGAACTTACTTCATAATCACAAAAGGAGAACTCCCAAGACTGCAAAGCGTATGTACTCCTCTTATCCTAGACTTACATTTGATCATGAATGATAAGCAGAAGGAATAAATGCACTAAAGGGAGCAGAAGAAAATGCTCTGGGAGGGCAGAAACTCTTAGATTAATGTAGAATGTTTTTAGCTTTCATAGTGAAAGTTAAGTGATGCACACCATCAGTCACTTATTTTGTGTAGAAGGAAATTTGCTCATGTGGGACTGTGAAACAATTTTAAGTTGATTCCAGATTCAAGCAAGGCAAAATAATATGCCAATTAAGACTACAGATTTTAGGTTTCAGGGGCGTTCATTAGCTAGTGACTTTGGACAGTTTACTCATTCTGTTTATCGTCTATTAAATGGAGCCATAAAACCTCTTAGGATTGTTGAACAGAATGAGTCAAATATATATAAACTGCTTTAGCATGGTGTCAAGCACATGATATGTACTCAGTGTATGGTAATTATTATTAATAACTTCTTAAGCAGTCCAATCTGAGGACATTATAGGCATTAAATATTTATTTGTTGAATGAGTGAGTGAATGTAAGACTGGTTCTCCAAGTTCAATATGGGGAACTTAATTAAAAATTAGAGATTCTGGTTCAGTGAGTCTCGGGAAGGCTCCAGAAATATTTGTATTTTTAGTAATTGTCCAGGGGATTTTAATGCAAGTGATTTGAAGACCAGACTTTGAGAATCACTGAGTAAAGTGTCAAACAATTCTTTATTTCCCTTTCCTTGCATACTGTTGAAGTAGTTATACATCTTTGATGCTGAGAATGTAAAAAGTTCTTCAGATATCTTTTTTTTTTTTAAAAAAGGTTGAACCTTTTTTGAAGGTTAATAGCTAACGTTTTTAGGACCAATTTCTAGTACTGAATTTTGAAAAAGCAAATGTTATTAGTAGAAGTCATTTTGCATGAGTAGGCTGTGTCATTTTCTACTAATGTAACAGTAGTGTCTGCTACTAGAGTATAATAACCAAAGGCATCATCCAGGTTCACCCAGGAAGAGCAGTCCTGTTCTTAGGCCGAGGCACGTTTTAAAAGCTAGACACTGCACATTTTATTCGCATGAGTCTGGATTAATTAGCCAAGTTGAACGTGTTAAAGCATTTTTCTACCAGCAGATGCCACATAGTAGCAAAACACAGTAGAATCTACTACTGTTTCCAACTGCACGACATACGATGTTATTTGGCCTCTCCAGCTAAACGTTATCAACCCAAAGGAAGCACAAGCTGGCGGGCAACTGCCTGAGTGAGAGTGAGTGGTACTACTTTGTGTCTGCTGACAAATACTTTCTTTTTTGGGCTCCCTCTTTCACCTTTTTCTCATGTTAGTTTGCATTCAGAAATCTAGTGGGCATTTGAGAATTTTATCTATCAGTCAACCACAGAAGTCTTAGATAAGACAAAACATAGATTTTTTTGTTTTTGTTCCTACCATTCCTGCTACCTCCATCCACAATCTGCACTAGGCATATTGCATTTACTTAAAAAGAATCAACTTAATATATAGTCACACAAGAAAAATATCCTTTACTGTCTTTTACATAAACAGGGTTACTTCTGGGACCTCCCTCAGTTCCCAGAGATTGTATTTTTACTTCTTAATTTCCATTAATGATTAAATAGGATAATCTGGTATATAATATACTGAGTGGCGCAGTATTTTACTGAAGTTGCAAGGTCCACGGGCTTGTAGTTGCTGGCCAAGTAAGGTGATGGTAAACAACAGGCAGTAGTGGGGATTGGAGAACTCCCATGCTCACGTAAATGAGGCATCACTTCCCAGCCCTAGCCAAATTTTGCTATGTGGGAATATGGGCCTGGTGTTACCAGATTTGTCGAGAGGAACTAAAATTTGGACTTCATGTGAAGTCTCCTGATCTTTCAACGTTGGTTCAAATACTGCTTAAACATTTAGTAAGCCAGCAAAACATTTTACTGGGAAGGACCAAGGACTACGAGTTAACAATCTCTGTGCTTCTTACCCAAAAACATAATTGGTACTTCAGCTGAAAATCTCAAAATGCTTTAGAAATGCTTTCTCTTTGACCTATTTCAGGCACATTTACTTTTTTAAGTTAGGTAACAAGTCACTTGTCACCTCCATAAAAAATTCAAGATAGACTGTTATGTACACCAGGGCCTATTTCCTTGATAACAATTTAAATGATTTTTACTCATTTCCACCAACTTAAAAATTTGTTCATATTTTGTCAGCTTTGAATTATATTTGGAAATACGTTTTTTATCATATTTTTAAAAATATAAGAACACAATTTGGTAGCATATGCTCTTTAAAAGTAAATAAGTAAAACAGGTTTTTCAAGGAAAACATCTTTAAATAGATCATGCTATTTTGTAGGTATCCCAGTGTTGATGAGGATTCAGAGGATTTTTAAGTATCAGAAGGCACTTAACAGGAAATCTGCAAGTCCTTTATTACAGTAATTTGAAAATTAGACCTGGAATAATAAATGTCACACTATATTTCTAAGCACCTTTACATCCCCTTTTCATTTGAACCTTGCAACCCAGGACAGATATTAAACATGTTTTTATGAGAAAATCAAGCCTCCAGTCAGTTAGGAGATATATTCCAAGTCACACAGCCAGGTAGCAGTAAAGCCAGGGTACAGCCCATGTGAAGTATGAACACTGAAGTATGCTGACCCCCCAAAATGAAAAAACTAACAGAAAATGCCAGTACAAGCTTCTGCTCTAAATCATACATTGGATTTTACTGTCTCAACTTGTTTAAAATACTTGGAATTCTAGAATACTTTGAAGCCTTCAGTTTCAAACTTTAAAAATGGGGTTTTGTACAATTAGGATAAGCTGGTAAGTTTAGTTGAATTAATGGAGGGGAAAAAAGAATTATGATGAAGAGCTAATGGTGGGTTAGAAGTTGTAGGCACATATTATGGAGGATAACCATGCTGACCCACAAAAAGGCTCTTTTGGGGCTCCTAGCAAAGATCAATTATTAGACTAAGGATACTTTAGTATGATCTAGGAGGATGGTTTAAAAACATCCAGATCCTGGCCTGAGCATATTTAGAAGCTAAGACTTGACTTTGGAATCCACGGTATGTTTTCATTTTGATATTTCTGATCCATATGTATATCCTTTGAGTTACCAGGAATGGAATTTGGATTTTAGTAATCCATTCCCCTTCTGCCTGCCCCCTATCTGACAGGAGCCTACATTTTCCAGCTGGCTAGATGGAAATGAGGTACAATCTAAAGCTAATAGTCCTGTTTAGCTATTTAACCCATGATTTTGATCTCATCCGTATGTTCTTATATAAGCTAGTCTATGAAAAAAAATACAAAACTTGTAAGCTTTTAAAGTGTTGCTTATTTCTAATTAAGCTTGAGATTTGAAAGTTCCAGTGGCAGCATCTTTCAAAAAATAATACTAATGCTATAAAACAAATCCACAGATAAAAAGCAGTATTTTTTCCCTGTTAAGAGATTTTTTTTCAGGATGATACCAAACATGACAAGTGGAGTGCTGACTCAAATTATGGAGAAAGAGTAAAGGAAAGAAAAACCACATGTTGGTTAAAGCCATACATTGATCTGATTATGACACAGTTCTCCAACTAAAAAGGAAAAAAAAAAGTAGTACTTTAGTCAGTATGGTGCAATTATATTTTTATCCTGAGATTTATTGTCTGATTCATATTTTTTGTTCATCCTCCTTTGCAAAGGTCATTAGTGAATTCAGATTTGCCCATTTTCAGTAACTGAAGATCACATGTTACTTTAATCTTTATTGGCTTCTACACACCATACTCTACTCTTAACCTATCATCTTCTTGAATGTTGGTGTTTCTCCAATTGGGTGACCCCAAATCCATGTTGGTCTTCAGGCCGTTCCTACAGATGCAGCATAGAGAACACTGAAGAGACCAGGCTTTGGAGTCAGGCGGACAGTTGTTCAAATCCTGTTTCTCCACTTATCATATATGTGATGTTGGGAAGATAACTTTTCCTAGATCTGGTTTTAGTCTATTAAGTTTAATAATATACTTATGTATGTATGAGGGGATTCAAAGGGAGGTGGGTAAGTGGGTAATTCAGTTCTAAAGTCACCTCTTAGGGTAAAAAGTGTTTATTTTCAAAATTACTGTAGAAAAATCCCTTAAAGTGTTCATATAATTAAAATACATGATTTTGTCCTCAAACGCCATGCTGTTATTATTAAGCAAACTAAAACTTAAGAGCCACTATGCTAAAGGAAGGAGCTAAAATAGATGTCTAGGCATTGAAACTATTCTTCCTTTAAGATAACATTTAAAATAATATGGGTGTAAAGGGAATAACTCTAATACATGTCAATAGCCTTATTTTTTCTAAGAATCTAATAGCAACATTGTAATGGCACAGTACAGTAAGCATCAGGATATTCACTGAGCTCTTACCATGTGCTGGGGACTGGTCTAATGGCTTTATGTGTATTATGTCATTTAATATACTATCTAAAGTTAATGCTATTATAAGCTTTATTTTACAGGTGAAACTGAGGCTTAGAAAAGTAAGTGATTGGTTTAAATGGCTAACCTGACTCCAGATCTTTCTCTCAATTGCTACACTGTACTCATCTCTTTTTACCACCAACCCTACCACCATTTACCATTGTTGCACATCCTTGTTAGGTGATTATATCCACTTCTATAGTTTATAATACTGTACTCTCTAGGGCTCCAGTTCTTTTTAGCTTCCTGGTGGACTTCCACACTCAATGGGTCTGAACTTGATTCATGGTCTTTACCCTTCCCTCCTAACCTATTCCTCCTCTGTGTTCCCAGCTTAAATTAAGGATACTCAGGCATATTAGCTTGAAATCTCAGTCATCCTTGATATTTCCTTATCACCCAGAGAGGGGGTAGAGAGTGGTAGAGGAGGTTTGAATCTCAACTTCTTATATCCTTGAATACCTCTTGTATCTTCTCCTCTTAATACCTGTTATTACTGCTTTTGTTCATACCCTCATCATCATACCTAAACAATGGTAGCTTCCTTACTAATCACCTTGCTTCTGGTGTCTCTTCTGTTTTTCCTTTTTGTCTAGAATATGTGTTTCCAAAAAACAAATCTTACGTCACATACCCATTCAGAGCCATCCAATTAACTCTCCCCTGTCTATAGGATATGAAGTCCAAACACAAGGCATGGCATTCAATGCTGAGCATGAACTGACCTTCATCTCGTTGGTCCCACCACAATATGTGTGCTGTATGTGCACTGTAGTCTAGCCATGCCCCCAAGCTTTTTTTTCACTGCTGCTTTCTTTGAGCATATTGTTCACTTTATCTAGAACACCCTCCCCTTGCTACACAGCCACTTCTCTGCGTAGTAACCCCCTATTCATCCTTCTGGAACTAGTCCCAATGTCATGTTTAGTAATTATTCTTCAGAGATCAGCCACTGTCTCCTATCCTGAGTCAAGTTATTCATGGTTTTGGTTTCTTAAGGCACAATAGATATGCTTTCATTAAAGTATGTTGTATTCAATTGCAATTGTTTACTTACACGTGTCTTGCCCCTATCTCTTCCCCCAAATTCCTGAAGGAGAAGAACTGTTTCTTAATCTACTACATCTCCCTCAATTAGCCATGACTGGTACATTATAGACATTTAGTATGTTTGTTGAAAGAAAAAATCTGTTTGGATAGGCATATATGATTCTAAGTTTCTGTTCTTAATTTTTCGTTTATTTTCCACTCTGAAAGAATAATTCCCTTGTCAACAAAAAGAGCATCCTTTTCTACTCCAGTTTTTACTGTCCAGTGTTTATTTCCAAAGCTTTGTCCTTATTAACAGTAGCCATTAACTTTATTCTTTATGCCCAGTAATTATATTATCAATGTGTAATTTATTTTTATCAGTTTTCATTAATAACTGGAATAACCGAATCCAGAATATTTTTAAGTTTTTCATTTAAATTTATAAACATTTATGTGCAGAGAAGTTATGGTAGGGTAATTACTAAAATATGTTCAAGCATGAAAACATATTACATTTGAATAAAATTAAGTGGAATGGAAACAGAGGTGTAGGGAGAAAAAAAGATGTAAAACTTCTGATTTAAAAAAAGAGTTCTTTATTTTTTTTAATCAATGGATGATGGTAGCTATCAAATTGCTATGGTATTTTATTATATTGTGTATATTCTTAAAAGATTGCTATAGTGGTTATTTTTAAATATGCTGGAAATTTTATCCTTTGTAACTAAACTTATGATAACAATTTTATATGTCTATTTAGAAATGTGTAAAAGGGTACCTAGTTTTTCAAAATCTCTTTGGGGGTTATGCAAACATAAAATTTGAGGACCACTGGTGTACATTCTCAAGGTTCAAAAGGATGCTTTTGTTCTTTTGTCCAATCCTACATGCACAATTTAGTTTGGTAACCAAACTAAACCTAGGGGTTTTTAACTTGTCCAAGTCGTATGACTAACTTATGTTATCAACATGTGTGATTGATTTAAAGTAGTAATCCTGCCTAGACATCAGTGTCTTTCAACTCTTACTCCTGCAACTTGTTCAAATTTTCATGACAAAGATTTGGTTTCCCTCCAGGTTCTTCTGCATTAATTTTAGACATCTAGCTCAAATGGCTATGACATGTTTGCTTACTTTGTCATGACTTTGAAATGTACCATCCATCAAAACCATTATCTCTGGGAGAAGTCACAAACTAAAGAAACTGGGGGAAAAGGAAGCAGCAGATTATTTTCCAATTACCCAGACCAAAAGCTTCAGAAATTGATTAATTGACACTGCTTTCTCTAAGCTTTAAAACTTTGGGTTCTGTTGGTGTAAGAATTTTATTTTATTTTTGCAGTTTAATGCTTTCTCATAAAACATGCCTTGATGATCTGTATCATTTTAAAATCTGGCATAGTATTCCATTGTATGACTTACTGTCCCATAATTTATTTAACCTGTGACATATGACAACATTTAAATTCACCTGTTGCTGAACATTTTGCCATTCAGTGCAATGCCCTAGTGAATATTCTCTATATCTTTATATACTCATGCTCTGTTTCTTTAGGTCTCATTATTAGTAGTAAAATATCTGTATCAAAGAAAATGTGCATGTTTGGTTTTAGTAGATACTGCAAAAAAATTAAAAGATACTGCAAATTATTCTTCTAAAAAAGCTGTACCAACAAACCCGCCCATCAACAGAGAGTGCCCATCTCTTACACATGCCCTAAGTGTGGATACTATCAGGCTTTTGACTTTCTTGCAATCTCAAAAGACATTAACACACACACCAAAATAAGACCACAATGATTTTCACTTTCTTAATGAGGCCATAATGATTTTCCTATTTAAACTGTAAATTCTACCCACCTCCCCCAGAACTCCTACATCCCTTTAAACTATTTTATTTCCTATAACATTTAAACTACTTTCTAATAGCATTCTGTTACCTGTTTCTTTCCCCATACTCTAGACTGTAAGCAAAAGGTTTTTCTCTCTTTTGTTCACTAATAACCTGTGCCGGGCACATGGTAGACATTCACATATTTATTAAATTGAATGATGTGGCATTTGTATAATACACATGAATTTCATCCATAACTGGTATGTTTCTTCTTTGGCCCATCTGTCCCTGTTGTTACACACATCGTACCTTACCAATAAGAAAGTACCTTTAGGAGTAGCCACAACTCCTTAGGGCACATTACAGCAGGCAAAGCACCCATGTTTGGCTTTTAGCAGGTCACCTGGAGAAAAATATAAATGTTCTTCCTACTCTGGGCTTCCTGAGCAGTTGATTATCAAGACAGTGTAGCCTTGCCAGTGCTGGCCATCCAACTACCACCTTGCTTATTTTAGCCCTTCCCTTTCTGTTTCTCTCTTGCTGATGCCTAGAGGGGCCTAGGAATAAGAACTAACCCTAGTAGATACTACCCCCCCAGGCAACTGACGGCACTGATCTTCCCCACACTAGGCCCAACCCACTCCCTTTGGCCCCACACCCTTTCCGGTAACAATGGCAGCTTAGTCAGAGAACTAAGGTTTGGTAGAGCACCAAGTTTCATTGTTTTCCTCAGTCCAGATTTTGGATGTAAAAGAAGTATAGAGAAGAGAAAGCATAAGATAGTGATTAAATTCTAGAAGCTGGAGTTGCTACTCTATAAAACAGCTAAGATTTAAGTATTTGTTCATCCACCATTTTAGCATTTTGGTGATAAAAAATTTGATGTTACAAAAACTTCCCAATTGCCAGGACCTGAGCTGGGGAGCCTGACTAGGGCTTAGAGCCCTTACTCCTGTGGGAGGGCCTCTGCAACTTAACAAATCTTCAGCTTGTGGGTTACCCACTTGGGGGGTATGGGGCCCAATAATATCGTGAGCACGCCCCTCCTACCATCCTGCAGTTGTTCCTTCTTTTATGTTTCCAGTTGCAGAAGATCTTTTTTGCTAGGTTCCAGTCTTTTTTCTATGGCCGTTTAGCATTCAGTTGTGGTTTCGTTGTAGTTGCAAGGAGAGGCAAGCTCATGGTCCTACAACTCCACCATCTTGACCGGAACTCCCTTGATGATACAAAAGCTCTTAGCTGCTATGCATTTCCTTTACATTTATCAACATTTATGTTTCTCCTCCTTTTCAGTAGCATATCATTTCAGATTTGCACCAAATAAGGGCCTAATGAATATTTTCATTGTGATATCTTTAATGAAGAAGCTAAGTGTTGTTTATTATAGTTATTTTCAGGCTAATCAGGGGTCTTCAGTGTTATTAGCCTTCAACATAACCTGGGGGGAGAGAAAGGAAATGATTACTAGTTACCCCTAGCAGGCCTAAGTAACGAAAAGGAAAGAACATGGCAGAAGAAGCTGTGCATTCTAAGTAAACTGTATATTGCATTTTTCTCAGATCCTAGTTAGTGATGAGTTGCTTTATTCCTGGTCCATTCCATACTTCATCTTCATTCCCAGACAGAGTAGTATAGGGGTAAATTTTGATGACTGTTCTGGAAAGCGGATAGAGCTTCCTCAGGAAAATTAGATGTTCCAAAATAAGGAATTTGAACAAGAGAAGGGGGAGATGCTTGGTGGATGGAGAGTAGGAAGCTTTTATTAGTAATGTCAGTTAGTAATGTAGTAATGGGAATCACTAAGACCAGAAGCAGCTTCACTTGACTTTAATTTGCAGAGGGTGGTAAAGGCAGGCACTAAGCCAGCATCACCACGTTGTAAATAATAAATCTTTCTTCTGTGGTGGTGATGTTGTGAAACACACAGGGTAAGTTGCATCAGTATGGCGAAATACCACAAAATGGGCGTGACTGTCTGGAGAAGCATCTATGTTTGGAAAGGGATCAAGCTACAAATTACAGCCCAAGACACCTTGAATATACGTAACCTGGCATAAACTGAGATATAACACTGGGAACAGATGTCATCAGCCATGGATGACATATATGCTAGGATATTCATAACAAAATACTCATGTAAGGGTATCTGCTGGCACTTCAGCATATAGTATCTTTGTATTAGAGGAAAATAATAAACTGAAAAGCATACCTCGCTTCTGGTATTCAAGAGCCTATTTCAGCCTTTTGTGTTGCTTCCTTACACATTGCAGCTGTGTAACCAGTAACTGATCTGTAGGATGCTTTTTGTCATTGTAACAAAGAAATTGGCTGTTAGCTCCTCCTTTCCCTAACAACCTGCCGTACTCCACCTCCCAAATTGTCATGTCTTTTATGTCACCCACCATTCAGGGGAGATGTTATCAGTGAACCAAGATGGCTGCACATAAATGCCTTTGTTTTCCCTCAGCTGGATAAATACCTATTAGATAATTACCTTTGTCTGCAAAACTTAAGACCTACCAGTTTTCACTAGGTGGGGTAAAATTTAGAACACGAAGCCTTCCAAATCCCACCACCATTGATGAGTGAAAATTGACAAGATCTGGATTCTTATATGAACTATCTCAACCTTGTTTAAATGAAAAGACACAGATAACTAATGGGAAAATTAAGCAAGGATAGTATAGTTCATTTTCTATAGAAATTGTGATTTTACTTCTTCAGCCACAGTGGAAATAAGCAATATGCTTTGGGAATTCATTCTTGAATAATGATAATAATTGATTTCTCATTGAAGGAAGAAACTGCATCAGATATGGCAGAAGTGAAGCCAATGTTCCAGGAAGTTCTTCCAAAACAAGGTATCTAAGTCACAAATACTTAGATCATAGAATATTTTAGGGACCCAAACATCTATGCTATTAGCTAAACATCTGAAACTATTTTATGTTCTATATGCCGCTACATTTACTGTCGGCTTTTACTATGCTTTTGTCATGAGTAGATTGCAAAGAAATAATCACTTTTTTCCCAAGTGAAAGGATGTAAAATGAAGGTTTGATTGTTTGTTAAATGTAGAAGTCCTGTTATACTCAAGATTGCAGAATTACATTAAGAAATTTTCAGTGAAAAAGATAAGACCATAATTTACCATAATGTTAAATAAGGTCTGAAAGTGGGGGAAAAGAAACCTAAATCAAACATTGTAAGAAAAGCTGAAGGCTTAAGTTAAACTTCCAGTAATTTGAATTCTTTCTGTTGGGTTAATACCATACTTTACAAGTACTTTTATGTACATTGTATTTCTCCCAAATATTTTTTTTCAAGTTAAACATCTGACACAAAAAGTTGTGTATCTCATGGTAGCTTAGAATCTTAGGTTGGAAGTTCAAAATCTGTCTTCCTCCTGAACTCCCTAGTATTAAATGTTGCTTATATTTTTTATATTGAATAAATGTTGCAGGGATAACTATGAGAGTAAGAGATTTTCAATGACAGAGGGTTAAGTTTGGACCTTCATCCTAGCTGCCAGTCGAAACCACCAAACAGCTGTGTTATCTCACTCCAATTAATTCTTATTTCTTTTTAAATGTAGGGCAGTTGTCTGTGGAAGATATAACCACAATGGTGCTGTGTAAACCCAAACTTTTACCCTTAAAATCTCTGACTCTGGAAAAACTGGAGAAAATGCAGCAAGCAGCACAGGATGCAATTCGCCAACAAGAAATGGCAGAAAAGGAACAACAACAAGTAACTCAGTGAATGATAACTTAGGACTTCTGCAGAACACCCTACCATACTTACTGTTAACAATAACTAGAAAATAATCTGCATCAGTATGCTGAAAGCAGTATGTGTTAATACAGCAGATAGTATTCATATAAATAATATAAAAATACTCAAGACTAATAAAACTTGTGCTGTGAATTTAAACACTCTGATTTGTATTGGACATAAGCAATTAAAAAATTGATCAAGTCCTACTGTATAGCACAGAGAACTGTATTAACTGTATTCAATAGCTTGTAATAACCTATAATGAAAAAGAATACATTTTTAAACATATAACTGAATCACTATGCTGTACACCAGAAACTAACACAACATTTTAAATCAACTACAATTTTTTAAAAATAGTCATCCTAATATAAATAAATAAATGTTTTTAAAACTGTGAACCCAGATTTTTGGTTTGTTTTTTTTAACCCAAGTTTAGAACTACAAATTATTGTTCACCATTCCTACTGTTATCAGTTTTGTAGATAACATTTTACACACGTGACTCAATGTAGTTTTTATAGTCAGAATCCTTTATATGTTTATTAAAAACTGATTTTGAAGTTACATCCTAATGTTACATAAAGTGTGTATAGTGGGCTTTTACACTACCTCATTTTTTTTCTTTTCATTTTTCTTTTTTTTAATTGAAGTATAGTTGATTTACAATGTGGTAGTTTCAGGTGTATAGCAAAGTGATTCAATTATATACATATATATAAATACTCATTTTCAGATTCTTTCCCATTATAGGTTATTACAAGCTATTGAACATAGTTCCCTCTGCTACACAGTAGGTCCTTCTTTCATCTGTTTTACATGTAGTAGTGTGTATCTGTTCATCCCAAACTCCTAATTTATCCCTTTCCCAGTGTTCCCCTTTGGTAACCATAAATTTGTTTTCTATGTCTATGAATCTGTTTCTGTTTTGTAAGTAAGTTCCTTTGTATCACTTTTTTAGATTCCACATATAAGTGATATATGATATTTGTCTTTTCCCTGACTTCACTTTTTGTGATAATTTTTGGGTCCATCCATGTTGCTGCAAATGGCATTAGTTCATTGTTTTTCATGGCTGAGTAATATTCCATTGTGTATATATACACCACAACTTCTTTATCTATTCATCTGTCAATAGACATTTAAGTTGCTTCCATGTCTTGGCTGTTGTAAATAGTGCTGCTGTGAACATTGGAGTGCACATATCTTTTTGAATTAGAGTTTTATCTTTTCTGGATATATACCCAGGAGTGACATTGCTGGATCATCTGGTAAGACTATTTTTAGTTATTTAAGGAACCTCTATACTGTTTTCCCTAATGGCTGAACCAATTTGTATTCCCTCCAACAGTGTAGGAGGGTTCCCTTTCTTCCACACCCTCTCCAGCATTTATTATTTATAGATTTTTGACAATCGCCATTCTGACCAATATGAGGTGATACTTCATTGTAGTTTTGATTTGCCATTTCCCTTATAATTAGCAATGTTGACTTTCTGTATGTCTTTGGAGAAATGTCTGTTGAGGTCTTCTGCCTATTTTTTGATTGGGTTGTTTGATTTTTTGATACTGAGCTGTATTAGCTGTTTATATATTTTGAAAATTAATCCCTAATCAGTTGCATCATTTGGCAGTATTTTCTCCCATTTCACTTTGTTTATGGCTTTCTTTGTCATTCAAAAGCTTTTCACTTTAATTAGGTCCTATTTGTTTACTTTTGCTATTATTTCCATTACGGTAGGCAATGGATCCCAAAAAATATTGCTGCAATTTATGTCCAAGAGTATTCTGCCTATGTGTTCCTCTAGGAGTTTTATAGTATCCAATCTTACATTTAGGTCTTCAATCCATTTTGAGTTTATTTTTGTATATGGTGTTAGAGAATGTTCTAATTTTGTTCTTTTACATGTAGCTGTCCAGTTTTCCCAGCATCACTTATTGAAAACTGAAACTGAAAACTGACAAAAACTATCTTTTTTCAGTTGTATATTCTTGCCTCCTTTGTTATAGATTAATTGACCATAAATGCATGGGTTTATTTCTGGTCTTTCTATCCTGTTCCATTGATCTGTGTGTCTTTTTGTGCCAGTATGATACAGATTTGATTATTGTAGTTTTTGTAGTATAGCCTAAAGTCAGGGAGTGTGATTCCTCCAGCTCCATTCTTCTTTCTCAAGACTGTTTTTGCTATTGGGGGCTATTTGCTATTTATGTTTCCATACAAATTTTAACATTTTTTGTTCTAGTTCTGTTCTAGTTTTGTTCTAGTTTCTAGTGGAAAATGCTGTTGGTAATGTGATAGGGGTTGCACTGAATCTGTATATTGCCTTGGGTAGTATCATCATTTTAACAATATTGATAATTCCAATCCAAGAATATGTCATATCTTTCCATCTGTTCATGTCATCTTCAATTTCTTTCATCAGGGTCTTACAGTTTTCAGAATACAGGTTTTTTGCCTCCTTAGGTAGGTTTATTCCTAGGTATTTTATCCTTTTTGATGCATTTGTAAATGGGATTGTTTCCTTAATTTCTCTTTCTGATATTTCATAGTCAATGTACAGAAATGCGACAGATTTATTTATGTTAATTTTGTACACTGCAACTTTACCAGATTCATTGATGAGCTCTAGTAGTTTTCTGGTGTCATCTCTAGGATCTTCTATGTATAGTATCATGTTATCTGCAAACAATGATAGTTTTACTTCTTATTTTCCAGTTTGGATTCCTTTTATTTCTGTTTTGTCTCTGATTGCTGTGGCTAGGACTTGCAAAACTATGTTGAATAAATGTGGTGAGAGTGGGCATCCTTGTCTTGTTCCTAATCTTAGAGGAAATGCTTTCACTTTTTCACCACTGAGTATGATGTTAGCTGTGTTATATGGCCTTTGTTATGTTGAGATATGTTCCCTCTTTTCCCACTTTCTGGAGAGTTTCTATCATAAATGGATGTTGAATTTTATCAAAAGCTTTTTCTGCATCTATTGAGATAATCATATGGTTTTTATTCTTCTGTTTGTTAATGTGGTGTATCATATTGATTAATTTGCAAATATTGAAAAACCCTTGCATCTTTGGGATAAATCCCACTTGATCATGGTGTGTGATCCTTTTAATGTTATTGTTAAATTTGATTTGCTAGTATTTTGTTGAAGACTTACACGTCTGTGTTCATCAGTGTTACTGGCTTGTAATTTTCTCTTTCTGTGATATCTTTGTCTGGTTTTGGTAACAGGGTGATAGTGGCCTCATAGAATGAGTTTTGAAGTGTTCCTTCCTCTGCAATTTTTTGGAATCATTTCAGAAGTGTAGGAGTTAACTCTTCTCTAAATGTTTGGTAGAATTCACCTGTGAAGCCTTCTGGTCCTGGACTTTTGTTTATTGAAAATTTTTAAACTACTGATTCAATTTCATTACAGTAATTGGTCTGTTCATATTTTCTATTTCTTCCTGGTCCAGTCTGAGCAAATTGTAAACCATTTCTAAAAAATGGTTCATTTCCTCTAGGTTGTCCTTTTTGTTAGCATATAGTTGCTCATAGTAGCCTTTTATGATCCCTTGTATTCCTGTAGTGTTGGTTGTAACTTCTCTTTTTTCGCTTCTGATTTTATTAATTTGGGCCCTCTCCCTTTTTTTCTTGATGAGTCTGAAGGTTTATCGGTGTTGTTTATCTTTTCAAAGAACCAGCTTTTAGTTTCATTGATCCTTTTTCTTTCTCTCTCTCTAAGTCTCTATATTCTTTATTTCTGCTCTGATATTTATTATTTCTTTCTATATTCTTTATTTCTGCTCTGATATTTATTATTTCTTTCCTTCTACTAACTTTGGGTTTTGTTCTTATTTCTCTGGTTTAAGGCTAGGTTGTTCATTTGAGATTTTTCTTGTTTCCTGAGGTAAGCTTGTATCCCTATAAACTTCCCTCTTAAAACTGCTTTTGCTACATCCCGTAGGTTTTGGATCATCATGTTTTCATTTTCATTTGTCTCTAGGTATTTTTTTTATTTCTTCTTTGATTTCTTCAGTGATCCATCGATTGTTTAGTAGCATATTGTTTAGCCTCCACATGTTTGCTGTTTTTGCAGGTTTTTTCCTTGTAATTGATTTCTAATCTCATAGTGTTCTGGTCATTAAAGGTGCTTGATGTGATTTGAGTTTTCTTAAATTTAATGAGGCTTGCTTTAGGGCCAGAATATCATCTATTCTGGAGAAAGTTCTATGTGCATTTGAGAAGAATGTGTGTATTCTGCTGCTTTCAGATAGAATGCTCTATAAATATCAATTAAGTCCATCAGGTCTAATGTGTCATTTGAGACCTGTGTTTTCTTATTGATTTCCTGTCTGGATGATCTGTCCATTGATGTGAGTGGGGTGTTTTGGTCCTCCACTATTATTGTGTTGCTGTCAATTTCCCTTTTTATGTATGTTAACAGTTGCCTTATATATTGAGGTGCTCCTATGTTGGGTGCATATATATTTACAATTGTTACATCTTCTTGGATTGATCCCTTGAGCATCATGTAGTGTCCTTCTTTGTCTCTTGTAACAGTCTTTATTTTAAAGTCTGTTTTGTCTGATATAAGTATTGCTACTCTAGCTTTCTTTTGGTTTCCATTTGCATGGAACATCTTTTTCCATCCCCTCACTTTCAGCATGTATGTATCTCTAGCTCTGAAGTGGGTCTCTTATAGACAGCATGTATACAGGTCTTATTTTTGTATCCATTCAGCCAGTCTGTGTCTTTCGGTTGGAGCATTTAATCCATTGTTTAAAGTAATTATCGATATGTATGTTCTTATTACCATTTTGTTAATTGTTTTGGATTTTTTTTTTTGTAGGCCTTTTTTTCTCTTTGTTCTTGTCTCTTGTGGTTTGATGACTATAGAACGCTACATTTAGATTCTTTTCTTTTTTGTATGTGTATCTGTTATAGATTTTTGGTTTGTGGTTACCATGAGGTTTTGGTATAGAAGTCTTTCTATATACATGATTATTTTGTGACTGATCTCTTAATTTCAAATGCATTTTAGAAACCCTGCATTTGTACCCTTCTCCCCTCACGATTACTGTTTTTAATCTCATATTTTACATCTAATTGTTTTGTGTATCCTTTAACTGCTTCTTGTAAATATGAATGATTTTACTACTTTTGTCTTTCAACTTCTCTATTTGTGTGTGGGTGATTTCCTACCTTTTCTGTATATTTGCCATTCCTGGTAAGCTTTCCCATTTTGTCATTTTCTTGTTTCTAGTTGTGGCCTTTTCTTTTCTACCTAGAGAAATTCCTCTCACATTTGTTGTAAAGTTGGTTTGGTGGTGCTGAATTCTTTTAGCTTTTGCTTATCTGTGAAGCTTTTGATTTCTCCAGCAAATCTGAATGTGAGCCTTGCGGGTATTCTTAGTTGTAGATTTTTCCCCTTCATCACTTTATAGCATGCCACTCCCTCTGGCCTTCAAAGTTTCTGCTGGAAAATCAGCTGGTAGCCTTAAGGGGGTTCCTTTGTATGTTATTTGTTGTTTTCTCTGTTGCTTTTAGTATTCCCTCTTGACCTTTAATTTTGATTACAATGTGCCTTGGTGCATTCCTCTTTGGGTTAGTCCTGAATGGGACTCTCTGCACTTCCTGAACTTGAGTGACTATTCTCTTTCCCAGGTTAAGGAATTTTCAGCTATTATGTCTTCAAATATTTTTCTTGGGCCCTTTCTGTCTTTTCCTTCTGGGACCTTTATAATTCACATGTTAGTGCACTTGATGTTGTCCTGGAGGGACACTGCCCTCATTTCTTTTCATTCTTTTTTCTTTTTTTGGTTCACAACAGTAATTTCCACTACTCTGCTTCCCAGCTACTGATCTGTTCTTCTGTATCATGTAGTCTGCTGTTGATTGCTTCTAGTGTATTTTTCATTTCAGTTATTTTATTCATCTCTGTTCTTCATATTTTTTCCACTTTGTTAAACAAACATCTTAACTTTTTGCTCTGTGCATTCATTCTCCTCCTTAGTTCTTTGATCATCTTTACAAATCATTATTCTGAACTCTTTCTCAAGTAGATTACCTGTCTCTGCCTCCCTTAATTCTTGTGTGTTTATCTTGTCCCTTCATCTGGAACATATTCCTCTGCCATCTCATTTTTGTCTAAGTTGCTATTTGTATTTTTTATGTATGTGATAGATGAGTCACTTTTCTCAACCTTGGGGAAGTGGCTCTCTGTAGGAGACATCGTGTGCAACCCAGCAGTGTGCTCCCCTCTTGTCACCCAAGCTATATGCTCTGTGGGTCCCCCTTAGAGAGCTGTGTGGGTCCTGTTGTGGTAGGTGGTCTGGTAGACTTGGCCCTGAGTCTGCTTGTTTGCCAGGTCCTGCCTTATGCAGACCTGGTCACAACATGGCTGGTTGTGGAACCCTAGGGGGCCCTGGGCTAATCTGGTTCACTGGTGGGCAGTCAGGGTCCCAAAGACTCTGCGGCTGTTGCCCACCCACTAGGAGGTGAAGCCAGATCCTGGAGGGGATAGTGTTGGACTACTGCCAGCATGCAGAGCTGGTCCCTGGGTCTGGCTGTAGGGCCCAGGGATCCCAGAGCTTGTTTCACATCATTGGTGGCAGGGGCAGTTCCTTACAGTTGGGTATGGGGTCTGTGGTACATGAAGGTTGCAGTGGCCTTCCCACTACCCAGCAGGTCCCAGGGTAGTGTCTGGCCCACGTTGCAGGATTGTAGTTTTCTTGCTCATGGTGTCTGCCCCCAGTGGGTGAGGATGGTCTAGAGGCTTATGCAGGCTTCCTGCCAGGGATGCAGGTGCTTGCTCACTGGTGGGTAGAGCTGGGTCTTGGTGCTCTGCTGGGCAGGGCCATGCCTGGGGGTGGCTGGGGGCTCAGGAAGTCTTTAGGCAGCCTGTCTGCTGATGGGTGGGGCTGTGTCCCTGCCCCGTTGTTTGGCCTGAGTCTGTATGTCAGCCTCCAAGAGTGTCCACACTGTTGAATGATCCCTAATGTCTGCCACCGGTGTTTATGTCCCCAGGGTGAGCTGCAACCACTCTCCTACCGTCCCTCCCCCTCTCCAGAAGACTCCAAGACCAATAGGTAGGTCTGGACCAGGCTCCTATCAAATTCTGGTTTTGCCCTGAGTCTCAGAGCATACGCGATTTTGTGAGCACCCTTTAAGAGTGAAGTCTTTATTTCCCCCAGTCCTGTCAGACTCCTACAGTTAAGACCCACTTCTTAAGAAATAGTTTTGTCATTAACTAGTATGATCATTGTACTTTTGATTTAAAAGTTCACAAGAAACAAAGTTTAAATTCACTAGGTTCAAATATGCTCCCTTACATGATTTAAATTTGCTATGTGAAATAAGTTTTTTGAAAGATCTAAAATAAATGTACTCCCAATAAAGAATCAACACTGCTTCACGTTTTATTTTGTCATACATTCTTCTAGAACCGGGTTCACTTTTCCAGTTTTGTAGAAAAATAGATGTTCCAGCCACCATTTACTTAACTACCTAGTCTTTAAGACCAATCAGTATGTTCCCTGTAAAGATGAGAAAGTCTCATGACTAACTCATTTTTCCTAAAATTCTTTAAGACAAAGAAATAACTTTTTTTTTTTTTTACTCCCAAAGCACAGTATTTCAACAGCAGCAGCCAACATGGGGTTTTAGCAGCTTAACTTCACCCCCTAAATAAAGCTTTGTATAAACCAGTGATTTTACTACAAAAACACTGTCCTTGAAAGAAAGGAGTGGCAGTCAGACATCAATGCAAAACTTGGAATGATTAGGTCATAAACATGGCACTTACAAAAGGTAGCTTATGAGAATATTCCACTTAAGAAGTGGTTACTTTTCTGTCCATCCTTTATACCCTCAAAAAAAGAAAAAGAAAAAGAAAAAATACTTCCTTTAAAAATTCCCCTTAAGTGTAAGTTTACAAAATTTCAGAAATGCCTTGTACCCAAAACAAGTGCTTAAAAAAAAAACAAACAAAAAAACACCTGTGCTAACAACTCTTACAATTCAGATACATATTTTTGTATAACATCTAAGACTGCAAGAGTTCTCATATTCAGTAGCTCTCTGGTTTAAGACGACCTCCATCTCCTTCACTTACAAAACGTTTTCTACCCCTGGAATGAAAAGAACACAAACATGAAAACAGATACAAATTCTTAGAACAGTCAAAGAATTAAAAACTTCATCTTTTTTATTATTAAGGTTTGAAGGGCTCGGGCAGGATTAGCCCTTATTCTCTGACCCTAACCAACATCCATAAGGCATTTGAGGCCACACACAAATGTGCACTTTGCCCAAGTAAGCAAAAGGACAGGATAAAAAGTGAAAGTTCTTTGATATACACAGTAAGTTTAGATATCTCCTCAAATGATCCTTGAAAGTAAAGAAATAACCAGTTAGACTTTTGAAAAGAGGCTGCAAAACTTCTAAAAAGCCAGTGCCAACGTGTTGACCCCTTCTCATACTAGGTCTAAGTGGACCAGCCACATTTTCCTGAATATAAAAGACTTTACACTTCATACTGTAATATTAGGAGACCAAGTTGGGAATGAAGCAGTAAGTAGCAAGAAGTCTTGGCAAAGTTGACAGCTTTTACTGATATATACCACTTGGCACACATCAGTACATAAATGATGCCATCACCAAGTAGAGATCTATGTTTTCAAACATTTTTATCAAAGCCATTAAACGTATATTCCACCATTATCTTTTCCCTCTCTCTTAATGGCTTCTAAACTTTGTAGAGCAAAGAATACTACCAAGAAGGTATTTTTTGAGATTTCTCACAATGCACTTAAATAAAAATACACAAAGGTTAGAAACTGTTTCATCTAAAAATTATATAAAATAGACATTAAAATATACATTATAGATATTAAATGTCTTAAAATATACATTAAAAAGACCCACAGAAGAAGTTTATCTGTTACTAAACTTTTATACAATATAGTGAAGCTTATATTGTAACAATAACAAAAACTCCTACAGTTTGATCCTAGCAGCACATGTATAATACCTCCAAAGAATCACACTAGAAAGGTAAAATCCAATCAGTCCTAACTCTCCATTCTATAAGGGAGTAAAAGGAAACTACATGAAGTACTGGAATGAGCCTATATCTTTAAAGCCAGAAAAAGTCTGGATTCTTCTTTGGCTTCTACTATGTGTAACCTTAGAAAAGGTACATTACAGCTCCGTAAGCCTCAATTTTCTCATTTTACTGGTGATACCTACTCTGAAATAACATTTAAACTACTTAGAGCCTGGTACACAGAACTGCTCCACAAATTAGTTTTCCTTCCAGTGATCTAGAGCTTCATGAGGTAGTCCTGTGCAGATTTACCACTTACAAGAGAACAAAATCAGCTTTGCCCTTGTTTCTCTATAAACTCAAAATAGATGGCCTTCACTCTTGAACGACTTCAGGAAAGATACTATTATTTTCTAACAGAAATGAAATGATAGAAAATTAGCTTAGCCTTCCCAAGCACCTCACTGAGAGTTTTACATTGAGAAAGTAATAAAGTACCTTGAAGGACAAAGATCTCTGAGTTGTTTGGAAATTATTCCAGCCTGAAAACATTCTTCTACAAATCGCTCAAGCACAGAGTATGAATGTGGAACATCCAGATTAATGTCTGGAATTTCATTGTAAATTCTCTCATAACCCTAAAACAATGGAATTATATACAGAATTGTTAGCCCATATAAAATACAAAATGCCATAAAACCCATCATAGTTACCAAGCTATATTTAAAGCCAAATGTTCATATAATTAGACTAAAGTCAGATCTGCACCTTGAAAAGTACAGAGTAAGTACATTTGTCACAGAACATTTTCTTTAAAACTGTTCTCTCAAAAGAGCTTCAGGCAGACATTGGATATCAGACACATTTCTTCCCCATCTACTTCTCTATAATACATTTCTACATTTAAAAAAAATAAAAGGCAAGTAAGAACTTCATCAACATTTTAATAACAATACCTACAATTATAAATGGGAATAAATTAAGTACTTTACAATTTGTTAAAAGTTTATATTTCTCTCTAGATATACAAAAAATTTTATCTTAGAACTCTTGAAGAATACACAATATATTTTTCAAAATACAGGTTAAAAAACACTGAAATATTACTTTCCAAGAAATGGATTAAAAGGTTCAAACAAACAATACCATTTAAAAATATATAAAGGCATAATATTACTGAACATACCTGAAAGAAAATTTCATTGACAATTCATAATCCATATTTGATCATTATATTTAAGGTACAGGCCTAAAAACAGTTCAAAATAATGTTATACTTACTCTTTTCATTTGGTCTAGAGTAATGGTAGAAGATTTCCAAAGGGATTTTAATAAATCCAAAATCATCTTAAATGTACTTTCTCCAGTTGACTCTAAAACCATTACAATGGCCTAAAAATTGAATGAATGAATGATTGAATTTTTGGTCATTTTCATATAAGAAACCACTTCTAAAAATCTATCAGATTTCTTTTCTTCAATTTGTTAACTATAAATATAAAAAATTTTAAAAACTCCCTTAATATTAAAATTTCTAAAAAGAAAACAAAAATGTATGTTATTGAAGAAGCATTAAGTCACTGTGATGCAAAAAGGAACACCTATTCTTTTTATGGCTGAGTAGTATTCCATTGTATACATATACCACAACTTCTTTTTTGGAAGGGGTGCAGAGGGAGGTGATATGATTGATTTATTTCATTAGTTTTAGAGGAGGTACTGGGGATTGAACCCAGGACCTCATGCATATTAAGCATGCACTCTACAACTTAAGCTATTACCCTCCCCCTCAACAACTTCTTTATCCATTTATCTGTTGATAGACATTTAGGTTGCTTTCAGGTCTTGGGTGTTGTAAATAGTGCTACTATGAACATTGAGGTGCATGTATCTTTTTGAATTAAGGTTCCCTCTGGATATATGCCCAGGAGTAGGATTGCTGGATCATATGATAACTCTGTTTTTAGTTTCTCAAGGAAACTTCATATTGTTTTCCATAGCAGCTGAACCAGTTTATATCCCCACCAATAGTGTAGGAGGGTTCTATTTTCTCCACATCCTCTACAGCATTTATCATTTGTGGACTTCTTAATGATGGCCATTCTGATTGGTATGAGGTATATACACACACACATATATATACACAACTGAATCACTATGCTGTACACCAGAAACAAATGCAATATTGTAAATCGACTATATGTTAATAAAAAAAAAAGAGAAATGGAAAAAAAAGGAACACCTAATAATCCCCTTTGGAATGTCAAAGTAATCTTACTTCATATACAAGCTCGTGGTGAAAATGAGGTACTTCCAGTTCCTTAAGGCAATGTTCAGCTTCAGATATGTCTCCAGAGAGTAAATACTCTTTCAGCAGCATATCAATCTATTAGATTTAAAAATTGAGATGTCAGAGTTCTTGATTTTTTCTAAAATTGTGCTTTGCCAAAAGGATTTATTTACCCTCATCTCAATATATTACATGATGAACTAGGTCACAAATAGATGTCTAAGAATAGATTTGACAATGACACAATCCTAACAGAATTTCTCCATAATTAAAAAGTAAATCCTCAATTTTTAAATTGGTTAACAATCATGAAGGGAACACAGTGCTTTGGTGTGTCTCTAAGTAGACTTAAGATGTGCATGGTTTGAGTTGTGACCATAATGCTTCAATGCTCTCTGTAAAACAAGGAATCCTAAATACCACTAGAGGGCACTAACTGAAAGTCTCCAGATAAATTTTTAAAGTGGCACAAACTCATTTCCAACAGGACGATCTTAATATTGCACTGGGAGCCAAAATATGACAGATGATAATAAGGCTTTAACTAGACTTAGGTAAAGATTTCCATATAGTTTTCTTTGTTCTCTACAACTGAGGATTTGAGACCCATTTTCTAAAACACTCATCAGTAATTCAGCTTTCAGTTATAGCTAAGAGGCAAGTCTTGACCCTCCTGTTCAAATCTGCACAATAACATCTATGGCTCCAGAGAAAAGGAGGAAAGGTTTTTAGGCACAAGAACTTCAACTAGGAATGTTCTCCCCTAGACACTGCCTGTTAAAATTGCCTTTGCACCTAGCAGACACTCGATGAATGTTGGCCGACTGAATAAAATAATCTCATTATGTTCTACTTCCAACTATTACAATGGTTTTTCATAAAAAGTAAAAGTTAATCAACAGAATACATCTTGATAAATAATTCCTATTATCATGCTTTAGGAAAATAAATATTTAAAGCATGGCACTTGAATAAAGTATTTATAAGCTAAGACATTTATTATTTAAATCATATCACTTAGCTTTTTAACCTTGTTATGTTACAAAGTATTTAAATGTTTCCCATTGGGTTCCATGTATTTTTTGAGAATGAAAAATTATAAATATGTGTATATATTTATAATAGTCCTCTTTGTCTAACTCATCCTTCCATGTAAAATGAGTATGTTAACCTAAATAATGTCAACCTCAAACACATTTACTGGTAGTTTTATTTCATTTTGATCTTGACCATTTTTTTGCTAAGATAATTCACATACCATAAAATAGTTTGGCAGGTGTATTATCTTAACAACATTAAGTCTTTCGGGCCATAAACATGGGATATCTATTTATTTAGGTCTTCTTTAATTTCTTTCAATTGTTTTGCAGTTTTTTTGGTGCACAAGGCTTGCACTTCTTTTGTTAAGTTTATTCCTAGGTAATTTCATCTTTTTTATGCTATTGTACTAAAAATTATTACTAATTTCATTTTAGATCATTTATTCATTGCTAGTGTAAAGAAGAACTAGAACTGAATTTTGTATATTGATCTTGTATCCTGTAACCATGACAAATTCATTTATAAGTTAATAGTGTGGTGTTTTTATTTTTGTGTGTGAGGATTCACTTGGATTTTCTGTAAACAGATCATGTCATCTGGGAACATAGTTTTACTTCTTTTCCAATTTAGATGCCTTCTATTTCATTTTCTTGCTGAGTTGCCTTGATACCTTGACTGTTTTTATACCTTACAAAAAATTTCTAAAAACTTTTTAATTTAAAAAAATAGATTTTATAATCATGACATTAAAAACACCAATTTACATAACTTAACATACATAAAAGCAAAAATGATCAAAGCTCTAATTGTATTTTGAGCTCCTAAACAAACTTGGTATACATATCATTAAAATAGTCATTAAATATCAAATCTATAGTCACATGAAAAGATTATACTCAAAAATCAGAAGCATATGTACTATAAATCTTCTAATTTTCTTAAAAACCTACAAATAAGAAAATTAAATACTTTTTTTGGTCTCTTACTATAGAACATCACTTCACTGCCAGGAAAAAAAAATCCAAAGATTAAATCTGGCATTAATGCAAAAAACAATTATTTTTTCTTTTAAAGCATGCATATAGGTAGCGAACTTCCTTATAGAAATCTACCACTCTCATCTATTCTTGTGTTCATAATTCATAACTTATTATCTAAGACCATCCAGTTTCAAGTCGCTTTTATAAAAATGGACATTTATTGTAACTACAAAACAAGAAACTCTTATTTCAACAGTATTTGAAAATTTTTAAATATTAATTTAAGAAAAAGACTTCAGGTACTCCTTTAAGGTTCACATACAGCCTTCTTAAAATTATTCATGAAAGCCCTTTTAACCTAACATAGTCTTATTTTTAAGTCAGAGAAACTGAAACCATAAAAATTTAATAATTACATAATTAGTACACAATTTATAGCAAAAGAGCATAAAGCCAAATATGGAAGGATTTTCTAGTTGCAGCTATAAGAATGAACTTAATTTCTGTCCAACAAATACCAGCTAGAGGGCAGAGTTTATTTCCGTAGAAAAATACATACAAATTTTTAAGTTAAAGATAATATTCAACAGTTACCTCTTTAACAAGGTGATTAACAGACTGCTGCCCACCTCCAGAGCCCCACACACTGTCTTTGCGCTTTCCACCTTTAGACATACTCAGGAGCACAGTAGCCTTGTCCAGAGCAGCTCTACCCAAAAAAAAAGTTAACTTTGATATTTGGACATGCTTGAGGTTGACCAAATTATGGCTAAGACTGGGGAGAGGAGGAAATGCATATACACTAAAAGCTTTCACATATAACATAAAAGCAACCTAAAATTCAAGTCTCAAACTATTTTTCAAAACAAAAAGTTGGGAACGAAAAAAGAGTTGCTTCTCATATTAATATTCTCATACTCACTTATTTCCATTTCTCAGTCAACAAAAATCTAACATTGAGAACGTTTTACCTAAAACTTTTACATAGATCCATGCGTTCCCACTAGGGCAACCATTCCACTGTGACCTGAAGCAGTCCTAGAAAATTAATATCTACACCTATGAAAACCTTAGACATAAGTAAGACCTCAGACATAAATAAGTTCAAATCTAAGGTTCCTGAAAGTTGTGAAAAATCATATAGTATAACTCAAATATCATATTTAGCTTGTAATTATACCAAAGAACAAAAGTGAAAAATATTTCCTAAAATATAAAATAAAATTGAAAATTGGGCTCCTTTGTTAATACTGTCCATCTTATAATTACAGAATACTAAAACCTGAAGGGACCTTAAAGAACATTTAAAGTCCCATCTTTTCATTTTATAAATAAGGAAACTGAAGCCAGGAGAAAAGTGGCATGAGGTAGCTAACAGTTCAGCTAAAACCCAGAACTTCCACATTATGTACTGTCCTCTTTGTTATATGTCCAGAATCTCTCGATTTTGTTTTAACGGTGGAGAGTACACTCAAATAACAGCGATGTCCACAATGTCTGATTAATTCAAGTGTTATTTCAATAGAATTGTAGAATTTCCCCTATTTCAAAAGTCTAAGTAGGAAAATCAATTTACTTACCTAGCCTGTACACAATCTACAGTTCCTTTGTAACTATCAATATAGGTATTACATAAAATTCCATCTCCAACAGCTCTAGCAATAAACTGGCCCACCAACTATAATAAGGGAAAAAAAAGAGCTATATAAAAAATCTAAAATGAACCTTTATAGGACACAATTTCTAAATTCATAAACAATGAAGACTGGTTGAACTACACAGCCAATACCTAAGACATGCTGGACTATTCAAAAAACACCTATTTAAATAGCACCTACTAGTTGTGCTTGGCATACATTCCCCATCTTAACCTTCAAGTTAAGTGCCATAGGGCAGGGCTGGAGCACATCTGTTTTGCTCACTACTGAATCCCCAACACTTTGCACACTGCCTGAAACAGTGCATGATCAAAAATACTTGTTAAATCAGTGACTTAGAAGTCAAGAGAAACCTCTCTTCTGGGGAATAAAAAAACCAAAACTGGACTACAGTCTCTCAAAAAACTGATTAAAGGAATTTAACTGAGAGGGAAAATTTGTATAGAAATAGTTATCTCAAAGAATGTTCACAGCATTATTTCTTATAGAAATTGGAAACAACCTAGCGTCTAACAATAAATGTAGACAGGTGTAACAATAAATGTAAATAGGTGTAGTTAAATGTATATACCTAAGATGGTATACCACGTGGCCAGAGGGAAGTGTGTTTACCACATATGTAAGAAATGTGTAGGATTTGTAAGAAAAATCAAGTTTACAAAATAGCATAGATGGTATGATTCCACTTTTTATTAGAACAAGTGAAAAATGTAAGGATATATAAAACCACACATTGATATATACCCACAAAAAGTAGAATGGAAGATTCAACACCAAAATGTTAACAGTTAACTGATTACTTCTGCTGGCTTTTCTTCCTTTTGGCTTTTCTTTATTTTTCAAAACTTCTGTAATGAGTATGAACTTGTGCACAATATTTTTAAGTATGGGTCTTGGTATAAAAAGAAAAAGAAGTCCACATTTGAATCACAGCTCAACACCTAACACAGACTACTGCCTACCACAGGGAAGTATAACAGAAACAGCACCGAGGTTAACCTACCTGTATCTATTCCTAAATTAACGTTTAAATAAAGTGTTCCTACCTTGCTTTAAAACTTTGGTCAGGTAAATAGCAACGATTTCACACATTTTCAATTTCAAACCAGAAAGTCCTATAATACTGTCAGTATGTATTAAACCTAATAAAAGTACAAGGCTTTGAGGACAGAATCTAAACAAAAGCATACACAGGTCATGAATTTTCTAATTATTTCCCCACAAAGCTACAAAAGGGAACAACCTTATTTACGATTATTTTTATAACAAACATTAGTCAAGCAAATTCAATCCTCAATTATAACAATTTACATTTTTTTTTAAATCCTAGCTCAAAAAACAGCCAAGCTACATATAAGAGAAAATATACAGAGAGGAAAAAAAAAGACCTTAAAACTACACAGAGCATGGGAAAAGTAGGATATAAAATTACAGTGTGATGAAAATTACATTTGGGGAAAAAAAAGACGCTGAGGAAAAATACACTAAAACGTTAGAGAACTATTTTTGTGTGGTAGGGAATATGAGCCAGGTTTTCCTCTTTCATCTACTAAAATATCCTAGGAGCATGTATTAAAGTTCTGTAATGCAAGGGTACTAGAGGGAGAGGATAAACAAGAAGAAGAATCATACAAACCTGTGGCGCTCTAGGAGTATCCAATGCCAATTCGGGTAGATCTTTCAACAATTTATCAAATGATTTTTCTACATCATTTGCGCTCATTACTGTCCCACACAGGTCAGAAAGAAGCTTAGATGTCATTTCTCTATGACTAGCTTTTCCCTCCAATGCCAAAGACACTGCCAATACTGGTACTCCACTTTTCATTTCACCAAGGTTTAAATCTCTTAGCATTTCCTATTCCAAAAAAAAAAAGGTATGTCACTGACTATAGTTCAATTTTATTTAATTTTTGAAAAAATCAAGCTTTTATCTACATATCCTTACCTTTCCCTGTTTGGAAATAACAAGAGAAGCCATCATATTTTGGGGGATAGAATACATCTTTAAATGTAATGCATATAAATTAGATACTGATCCACTTAAGTCAAGCTTTATCTCTCGGAACATCACTAAACTCAATAATGTGAATTACACCTATATACTTTATTAAACTACATAATATTGCAAAGTTTGGTGTTAAGAGTTAACTAACCCTTATATTCTGTTATTTTTAGAAATATTGTTTTGTGAGCATTTCTGGAGAAATTCATTTTACATTATCATAAGCTGTATTCTACTTTTCTTCAAAGCTTTCTCTTCACACAAGTACTTTATACTTCCATATAAAGTCTAAAATAAGATCTTAAACCACTGTTTTTAAGTAGGATTATCATTTTAAAAGCTGGGATAAAGTAAAATTTCCTCTTAAAAATATAATAGAAGTAGCTAATACTTTTGACCATTTATACTAACAGCCACCTTATTTTATATTATCTTATTTAATACTCAAAACAACTCTTTGAGAGAGGTATTATCATCATATTCACCATACCCAAAGCACAGAAAAATTAAGTATTTGCTAAGGGCATCCAGATGGAGTGACCAACTTGGAAAGTGGAATATAGGCAGGATGACCAGAAGCTAAATTCTAACTCAGTTACTTAAGAGTGTCTTCCTTTTTAATTAGCTTCTCAGAATATTTAAATCATCTATACTACTAAAAGGGTCCCAGAACTGTTTTCTCAGCCACCTAACTGGTGTCCTTGTCAGTAGTCTCTTTCCACTTCCAGTTCATCTTCTTGGACTGCACTTGAACAACTCATTGACTTTAAACATGATACACCTTCCTGTAAAACCACCTTCAATCATCTTACCTGGGCAAACTCCTAACCATCCTTAGATAGCTCAGAATCACTCACTACTCTCCATTTTATGCTTCCAAAACACTCTGTTCATAGTACTACTCAGTTAATAAACACATAGTATACCACTGGTCCCATACTAGGTAGGTAAGAGGATTTCAAAGTCCCTGCCCTCAAAGGACTTAGCTAAACTCTTCCTCTATAATAGAATGTTTAACAGTGTAATAATCTATTCATGTATCATTTCCTTCACTTGACTGACTTTCCAAAGGGCAGGAATCACCTATTACAAATATCTCCACATGGTATGCACTGAACAAATATTTGTTTTATATTCAAATCCTATAAAAAAAATCCAAAGATATTAAACCTCACAGTATCAGACAAACCAAGAAAGCCCAATCTGAATTAAAAGAATCTAAATTAATGAAGTCTTCTACAGAGATGCAATTTTATTACTCTGAATCAGTAATACTAAACTAGACTAACAATTTACCCTTTCAGATTTTATGAACAATTCATAACACAGTTAAGGTTTCCATGCAAATTATCCTTCAAAAGCACTTTCGTTCTCTTGATTTCTGTATACATTCTTTTTTCAATCTTTACATCTGTGTTCTTTCTTTTTGGGGCAGGGTACAAAAATAAATTTTATCCTAATCCTGAGCATTGAATGAATGTCAAAAAAATGGAACTAAAGCATTTTTAACTAACACCCCTGAGGTTTCAGAAGGTACACAAATGCCTTGAAATTGTTAAAATTATATTTTATAAACTACCAATTATAAAAATATATGTTACAATTACAAAAATTATTAAAATATTGTGTTGTGCCATTTTTCAGAGAAGGAAATGGCACATAGCCCTCATCATCAGATCCCAAATAGGTAAGAACTGGTCTAAGTTAATAAAATTTTATTCACTTCTTAGTTAGAAATTCATTTATGCAGAAGAAAATGCTTAAACTTTTTCAGTGATCCAGATCATTCTGGATATGATGTTTTGCTTTTAATAGTATTTTCTCTCCTATATTAAATAAATTATACTTTTAACTATAAACCTACCGCAACTTCATTAGTATCTCCATGCTCAAAATATTCCTGTATGATTGGTGTTAAAGTCTTCTCAAATGCCATTTCATCCAAAGGCAAAACTACAGTTTCATAAACACAGTTCTCCTGGAAGAGGAAGAAGCGGGAGAAGAATAATATATTAAAGAACAAAATATTCAGAGAAACTGAAATTGTTTCATAATATTATATTCTAACTGTTCAGTAATCCCCATTCAGGGCAAGAAAAAGACATGCTACATGCTTTGATCACATACTACATGTTTTGATCACTTCGATAAAAACAGAATCTATGTTACTGTTCTTTTACAAAACCTGAATACGATAAACCAATATACAGATTAGAACCACTAACCACAGCAAACATATGACTTGCTCCTGATCCCCTATATATCTTCTGTTAATTTTTTTTATCTCTCCCACAAAACCAATCCTTCAGTGACCAAAAAGCTTTAAGATGGCTTCCTATCATACCTAGTATTTTCATTAAAACTTCACTTAATAAACAGCAGGAACCAAAGCCTTCATGATTAGTATTATCATAATAAAAGTCCTTATAACAAGAAGCAATGCTGTAGTGGCCAAAAATCTCTAAGGAAAAGTACTATTCAACTGAAATTCAAAAAGAATAAGATGTCCAATATCCCCCTTCTCTGCAAAAAAGCCCTGAAATATTTATATGCAAATTGTGACTGGCTTCAGTCTAACAATATACACTTTTAAGTCTTTTAAAACTATATTAAAATTAGAATATTTAGCAAAGATTCTGCAGTATTTGACTCCTACTGGTTTTAAAGTATATTTTTTCATGTTCTCTTAGAAGTATTTCCATGTCCAACTATTAAATTAGATGAATACATACCTATAAACAATACACAATAAAAACAATCTAACATATACCCTAATGATTTCCTGTCTAAAATTTTCATCACCATGTCTTATCTTATGCAAAGACAGTACTTAAAAAACATAACATAGCATCTGGAATTTGCTTCAAAATAATACAGAGGACAGCGGGGGTGGGGCAGACACAAGAGAAAGAGTAAACAGAGGTACATGATAAAACAAAATCGACCATGACATTTTAATTGAAGTTGGTAAAGTGAGAGATAAGTACAAATGGGTTCATTACACTATTCTGCTTTTGTGTAAGTTAAACTTTTTCCATTACAAAGATAAATACATATAAATTCACCACAAAATCTATTAAAAATTTACATTTTCAACACTGTCCCTAGAAAAAAGGTCTACGTGTTCCAAAAATAAAATTCATCATATAGTTACCATCCTAAACTATAATATTTTAAAAGAATTTAGTTTCCATAACCCTTATGATGTTGAAAAGAATATATCCTTCTCAATTATCAGTATGATAGAAAGTATATTAACTCAACAGAATGTACTGAAAAAATGTCATCTTAGTAATCCTTAGCGAATTTGTAAAAACCTACTTTTGACTCACTTCAG
This sequence comes from Camelus dromedarius, assembly GCF_036321535.1. Lineage (NCBI taxonomy): Eukaryota > Metazoa > Chordata > Mammalia > Artiodactyla > Camelidae > Camelus > Camelus dromedarius. The sequence continues at coordinate 66,176,118 of NC_087443.1, read as the reverse complement.
AAACCAAGTGAAAATTATGCATCCATTACTATCAGTTAACTTGGTTTCCTAATCCAAAATTAAACTAACAGTCTGAAAGTACTGAGTGTATATATATGACTTAAGAGTGTGCAACATGTGTACACACATATATACACACTCATGTTACATACATACTATATATAATCACACATAAATAAAATATGTACTATATGTAACCACATATATATGATTTGACAGCTATAGACACAGAATACATGATTTGGCAAATATATGAGTAAACTATAAACATGAGGTCAAAAAAGTCTGTAAGCATTTTAAATATATATATTAATAAAAAAAAAACACTTATACCTGGTCATCATCATAGTTAGGATCTTTCACATCCACCTCCTCCACATCATACACCTGCCCAGGTGTACCCCAGACACCTTTGCCTCCAGCACCGCCTGAAAAAGTTTAGAATTGAGAAAGGAAAGAATATAAAGTAATCCATATTTCATAAATTTCAACTGAAATCTGAAATAATTCTAGATGTTCAAGTGTTAATAGCAGCTAAAAACTGTATTTTAATTTCTACACTGTTTTTTTTTTTGCCAGCTTAGTTATACTTTAAACCTCTTTTTATTCAGATCACTGCTTTCTCAGTAATGATTAGATTTTACATATTTTATAACCTATTTCCAAAGCATTGAAGTTGAAATAGCTTACAAAGTTAAAACTAAAAAAGCAGATGCTTTAAAATAAAAGCAAAAGCAAACCAAAAAAATCATAAAAATAGCTGTATAAGGCACATGATACTACAGTTGAGCTCTAAATTTTATTTGATATTTCTTGGCAACAAAACAAAATATGTTGAGCCAGTACAACATGGCATAGAAAATTCAACAAAGGAGAGATTATTCAACAAAGACAACAGTGACCATCATCAAATGTTTTAAAGTCTAATATTTTTTAGATCTGAAAGGACACATTAAACTATATTTTACAAATAGCAATAGTTACAAATAATTAGTTGCTATTTAAAGCATTAACAGAACCGATCATCATTTCTACTTCTACATACAAATTGACCAGAAGTTTAACAATTTCATCTTTCAAGTTGCTTTACTAAATAAACTTATTGAAATGTTTTTATAAGGCTCAATATCTTACATTACTTTTAAAGAACTTTACAGTATCACCGATTTTTTTTTTGGAGGTTTTTATTTTACACCTAGAGTATAATCCTTGGCATCAGAGCAAGAAAGAATCTGGTAACTAGGTTTCATTTTGACCCAGCCAATGGTTGCAGAGCCATTCAACAAGAATAATAATTTTTGACAGGGCACAAAAACATTTTACAAGAATCCTAAGCCGTAATTTGAGACTCCCACCATTTAGAAGCTGATGAAATCTCTAAACTATATCAAAATCCTACTACAGACAGAAGCCGACAGACCCCTGTACATGTAAGTATCTACATTGCTAGTCACTACTTCAGGCACTGAAGATACAGCACTGAAACAAGATCATTCCACTTCAGTATCTGAAATAAACAGAGCAACAGAGAAAACTCAGAACCAGATCTATGAAATCATTAAAATTCTGTTCCAGATATTACTAATCAGGTTTATATTTACCATGTGTTCTTAATAATGGATATACTTAATTACATCTATTAAAACATAGGCATGATGAATTTCTGATTCTACCTCTTTCATGCAGAATTAAAGATACATAACTGTGAAAAACACTGTTGCGTATTTTGGTTGCAATAAGATAAAGCTCTGCTCAAGTAAACTAAATCTAACCAAACAAGAAAAAAGGTCAACCTAAAAAAAAAGTGGCATCGTCCTCAGATTATTACTATGTAAAAATATATACAAACCACAAAACCTTACATTATCAGTTTAAGTTTCACTCCTAGAATAAGGAACCTGCAGTACAAGAATCAGACAGTATTTTTTCCATTTGTTCTTTGGATGTGGTATATACCAACCTTTCTTTGGTAGTCCCCTTCCTTTCCCAGATCTGGATCGCCTATCTAGCAACCTTCCCTTTGGACTGTTCGGTACAGTGACTCCACTCCTAAGGCCTTCACTTCCATTATCACTGACCGAATCGCCTCTGCCGGAGTCCCGGGATGAATTTTTTCGTAGTCGCCTTTTTGCCTTGGCATTAATTCTAGCTTCATTAATGGAGGATGCTGAAATCCAATTTCCATTTATCTCATTTTTTATTTCCTCAGTCCCAGCATTTTCTTCATCTCCAGAAAAGAGAGAGTCACTTAAATTATCAGGATCTTAAGAAGAAAATGAAGAAAATAAAATCTAAGTAATATAATCAGGGAGGGGCATCAAGAACAGAATTAGAACTAGGACTTGCTATAGTTAGAAAACAAAAAGTATAAAACTTAGAGCTATGCTGTTCAACAGAAATATAATGCAGGCCAAGTATGTAATTTTCAGTTTCCTAGTATCCACATTAAAAACTAAAGCAAGGAACTCAAATGAAATCTAAGTAAATGAAAAAAATAATAAAAATAAAAAATAAAAATAAGCAAAATTTATTTTAATATATTTTATTTAATCTAGTAGATCCATTGTATCATTTCAACATGCAATCAATTTAAAAAGTTACTGAGGATTTCATCTTCTCCCTTTCATACTAAGTCTCTCAAAATCTGGTATGTATTTTGCACCTACAGTACATCTCAATTCAGAAAAGTCACAATTCAAGTGCTCAACAGCCATATGTGGCTACTGGACAGCATACTGGAAAGTGCAGAAAAGAAACAATTACCTATCTGTGAAATATATTCTTAAATTGTGTTACTATCATCCCCACCACATCAAAGCAGGGACACGATACCCATTTATAACCCTAAAATACAAGCACTCATATAGCTATTGATTACAGCAGCATCAAAATAATCATTAATTACTGTATAATTTTTTTCAACTATAAGTTTCTAGCGCACTTTAAATCACATTTGTAAATACAAAATAACACTTTCAACTTCAAAGTGTCTGTTCAGATCAAAGAAAACTATATAACTGGACACAATCATGAATTAGAGTGATTGAAAAAATGAAGCTGTAGTGTTAAAAATAAAATATATTTAAATTATAGAAAAGAGATCTTTTCAATGTTAATTATAAAGCAAAGAATTACCTAAAATACACCAATATGAAAAGCTCTGACAATTCAGAATATTTCAAAATTCTAGTTAACTCTCTACAAAGATTATTCTGAAAGCTATATACACATTTCAAGTTGTCTGAAGTTATTAAGCTTTTGAATATCTATTCTGCAAAACCATTTTACAGTAATAATGTGCTACTGAAGCATCATGAAAAAAACCAGGGAAAATACCCATAGTTAATTTATAATATATAAATTATTAGTTAGGAAAGAGATCAATGATACCAATATAGTTTATATTGTAGAAACCACTAGTGAGCTCATGTGAGAATAGTAATGAGCAGGTTCGCTATTCTTCTCCCTTCTGCACCATATAGTTTATTACAAATAGTGGAGAAAAAATGTATGAAATGTGAAAGGATGGGCAGAAAAATACAACAGTGATCAATTTCCATAAAAATAAGAATCACAAACTTGACTATAAAAACAATATGACCTCTTTCCTTATAACATGAATAAGATGGCTTTGAAAGTAAAGACAATTTTAATATCATGTTTTCACAAAATCTGGTATTGCCTGAAACTTGCTCACAATACAGTCAAGGTTCAAGATATTATCAGTTACCTGAAGGGTTTACGCTCAGCATCTGCTCGTTTTCTACATCCATTGTTCTTTAATTCCACTTGCACTGATTAAATTACCAAACAGAAGTCTTCCTTTGGGATGTGTTTCTTTAAAAAGAAAAAAAAAGCTTCAACATCTTCCAAACTGATATAATTAAGGTAAATTCAATTTACTTAATCAGACTGTGAAAAAAAAAAAATCACCACATAATTCCTTTTTTTTTTTTTTTTAAGAGTTTACTTTCAAGTAGCTTCCCTTAGTTAACATTTGGTTTCAGACTTCTTGACAAATTTATCTGTGTCAAAATTACATCAATTTCTGGACGTGCCAAAGAACCCCTTTAACTTGAAATTAAAAGATAAATTTCCTATACATGTTTACTTCAGGTTAAAGATGCATACACACATTCTAAATTTTTTAGGAGTACCAGGCCTCGTAATTAATCTGATATACATAGTTCATTGGTAACGAACTATCCAATATCTATGAGAACTAATACTATAAAATGCAAACGACACAGTTTTGGTTAATCAAGGATATCATGATTGTCTTATTTTTCACACTAAAACATATCTGAAGGCAGATAAATCTGCCATTTCATCACCTAGGTATCTATAATTACTATTATAAGACTTCAAGATTGGGAGACATTTTTTTAAATTGGCATTTTCTATAATAACATTTTTATAATCTGAAAGCCAACTTTTTTTATTCTTACCTATTTAAGAAGGAAGCAAGTAGAATGATATTAGCATCTCAATATTTTAGACCTTGGTTTCAAAATGGCTTAAAAATTAATGCTGGAAGGTCGTGATGGATGAAATTAGTTACCTTTTATTTAAGCAATTAACTTAGTGATAAAAATCCACTGTCATTTGGGAAAAAAAAAAGACTATCAAAATATATTTTCAAGAAAAACTATCACCAGAAGGTGTAACCAAATATGATTCAGAATCTCTCTGGAAATATGTTTTAAATAGTGGTTCAGAGTACTTAAGTATTTATCTGTTTAAGTCACATAGATTATATATGTCTTTCCAGGCATTCATAATCATTTCACCAGCAGTGCGCTTTTTTTAAGATATAAAGTGCACAAAGTAATGAAAATGACTAACGAACTAATTACAAAAAGCATTTTTTTTCATGTAATATAATCCACTTTCAGATATCATTTTAGAACAATGACATATGATGCCTCCTGGAACTCAAAGGGGAAACTGACTTTTAAATTCCTCAGTATATACTATTTTAACATCTTATAAGCTTTACAGCCCTTTTCTCCAGAAAAGGGTATTATTTTGTAAAACACAAGACATACCTTATGGTAAAATTATAAACTTCTTAATATGGCATAATCCTTAGGCTACTAAGATGCTATCATGGATTGCTTCAGAAGAAAACGGTGAGACCACTCTAATGCTATTCAGAATAAACAGCCATATGTGATTCTATTTAAATACCTTTCAATATCATAACTCCTACCAACTTTAGATTTAGGGGAAAACAATGAACCTTAGAAATATGTATATGGAGATACACAGAGATATATGAACAAAAATAGTTTATAAACCTAAACATTTAGGGTCCTCCACAGCTGAAAATGCCGTTTCTGTTTCAGTATATGAATCACACATTATAGGAAAGCAAAAATGTCATAGGTTATGTGTATAAGTTTTTTAAACTAGAGCTACAGTTCAAAAGTCTTTTTCATACTTGACACAAGTAAAATCTTCAAGAGAATACTTTCTGCAGAGCCTAGCTAATAAAGGAAATGATTATGTTTATAAAGCCCTTTATAATTCAAAAGAATTTTACATGCATTATTTCATGTACCTCTAACAACCCTAAAGTAGGAACTCCACTTTGCACACAACTAAACAGATTCAAGAAAGTAAGTGATCTGTCCAAAGAGATAGCTGCTAGTTGGTAGAACCAGGATTAGAACCCAGACCTTCTAAAGCTACTACTGTTTGCACAAGTTCAATACAAGATTTTAATACCCCACAGGAAGATTTTTTTTAAGGGATAATAGAGAGGAGCTTATTAAAACACAGATTCCTACTCTTGTATCAAATTTTTAAGTATTTTTAAATGCTTTTCAAATGTTAAAAATATTAAACTATTACACAAAAGACATTCAGTGAGGCAAAGAAAATTATCAGGTAATGACTACAGATAACTTCCCAAGCTTGTTTTTATTAAGTAATTATAACAACCAAAAAAGCTCCGTCTGGGTCTTCTGGTAATGATAACACATTCAAGAACTCAGTCACACTTGATAGCAACACAGATGTTTTAAAAGAGTTTAGAGAAGGATAAAGATATTTTCCATGTTTTTACTCTCTTCAAACTAGGGAGGGTTTTTTCCAGTTATTTAACAATCCTTAAGGTTTTTAACCCAAATTTTTTTAAATGTAAAGCAAAAACATCTAAACGCCACATCCTTCGTACTAAACTATACAATTTTCAGTAAGAAAACAAATCAGACAAAATTAAGGCTGAAATTAAAGTTTTCATTTCTCCAACGTGCTTCACAGAAACATACAATCAGAAGTAATCAACTGCCAAGACATTTTCTAAAAGATAGAGCCTCACCCTCCACCCAACCCCTCAAAAAATCTATTTCCTGAAATATACCCCATAAACCACTCTGACATTTTTCTGGGGTCAAGTTTGGGCCATATGTTAACTAGGAAAGTACTTGAATTCATTCCAGGGCTACAAGCACAGCTAATTAGCAACTTAAAATTAGCTAAAAGCATTCAACTACAATGATGCAAAAAATGGGCAGCAGAGAAAATATCAAAATATCTTTTTTTTTTTTTTGCACTCCTAGCAACTATTTTTCCCTTTTCATTACTACAACAGAAAAACCAATCAAAGTATAATTCAAAGATGCCTGCTGAGACAGTAAGGAATTCAATAAACCTATAATACAGGATGGTTAAGGGCATAAATACCAAAAATTAAATTTAGAACACATCTGCAGTGGTCCCTTTTTTAAAAAGTGCATGGTGGATGCCTAAAAAGCCTCAGGTTAGCAAGAATGCCAAAAATCTAAAATTTAGCAGTGAAAATACAAGGAAAAACAGAATGTGACACACACCCTCCACAGGAAGCTGCATTTTTAATCACTTTAATCATCTACAGATATTACACAGTTGCTGGCTACGTCGTGAGCTCTCCCTAAAGCATGGGGAGATGGGCAATTTTGACGTCTGCAGAGTTCTGAAGCTTTTGAAAAAACCCCCTCCCCGTGTGCACTGCAGTACCAAACTGGCAAACGCATAAGACATAGCCTTCGTTTTACAGAAAGGGGGCTCCCTTCCCGCCTTTGTTTTCTCTGGGAGATTTCATTTAAACAAGCGACCCTTTACACCGACCCCGGGCGCCGCGAAGTTAGCGCAGGGCCGGGGTGGCGGGCACGTGTCCGCTTCCCAGCGGCCCCTCCCGCAGAGACCGGACCCGCTTCCCCGCCGCGGGCGCAGGCCCAGACCCCCGCAACCCCCAACACAGGCCGGCCCCCGGGAGTGACGGACCAGGGCGGCCTGGCCGGGGCTCTGAGGCGCGGGTGGAAGGCCCAGGTCTGGGAACGCGGGGCCCGGGGCCGCATCTTCAGGGGGGCCCCCAAGGTCAGGGGGCGGGGAGGGCGCACACCTTCCTCACAGGATTTTGGCCAGAAACACGCCTCCCGGCGCCCACTCCCAAAGGAAAAAGAAAACTCGGCCTTCACGGGGACGAGGAGCCCCCGCTGGCGTGAGCCCCGCGCGCCCCGCCAAGCCCGGAGGGGGTCCGGGAGGGGGCGGGCCCGCGCCGCCGAGCTCCGGGCCCGGGCCCAGAAGGAGGGAACGGGGGCCGGCCCTCCGCAGCCCGGGGCGTTGGGGCGGGCGCGGTCGGCCCCGCGGAGCTCCGAGGCGGCGGCGGCGGACCCCGGACCCGCCGGCTCGGACCTGACTGGGCCGCGGCCTCCACGACCCCTCCCCCTCCAACGAGCGGCTGCCTCCGAGGAGAGACGCGGGCTGCGTGAGCGGGCGCGGTCCTCCTGAGCTCGCGAGCCGCCCCGCCGCTACTGACCCCTCGGGCCGCCGCGGATGCCGCTGCTCGCCCAGATCCTCGGTCCACCGTTCCCGAACCCGCACCTCAGCCTCTGCAGCCTCGGCGCGTCTCTGGCCCTGCTCGCTCTGTTTGTTTTTGTTTTGTTCTACCCAGTAACACGGGGGCGACAGGGCGGCGTTTATTGGCCGAGGCGCGGGGATCGGCTGGCCAATCGTGGCGGTGGAGCGGGAGCTGCCGAGGGAAAGGGAGGGAAGTGAAACGTGGAAAGTTGGGCAGGGGCGCGGGAGGGCGCATGCGCATCTGGCTCCCGGGACTGGCTGGAGCGGGAGCGGGAGTGGGGCGGGAAGCTGAGGGAGGCTGGGAGGCGCGGCTGGATGGAAGCGTGGACAAAAGGGCAGTGCCTGGGGATGCGGACCAGGCGGAGGATGCCTTGGCCCGCTGACCCATTCCCCTCACAGGGCGGTCAGCAGACTCGCCTAAAGGAAAGGCTTTCGGCTTCCTAAGGGTCCCTTTTTCAATTTCCCGACACTCCAGGTGGATACCCTTAACCTCTCCGGTTCCTTTTCCCGCTGGCCGCTGATCACTCCTTAGCTTCTACTGTGTGCAAACCCCACGCTAAGAATATTAATGCTCTCAATCCTTTGAGATAGAAATCACTCCCATTTCACAGACAAGGAAACAGACTCCAAAGCTCTTTGAAGTCCCTTTGCTAAATATGACTAGTCGACTTTCTGGGGTTCAAACTCACACATTCTCGGCTCCAGGGCTGGGGTTCTCAACCGTGGCTGTAATTTCTTTACTGAAACTTAAGCCTCCAGTGGCTGTGTTCTCCTTGGCTAGTCTTTTCCTCACATTCTTCCAATTTCCCTACCTCTTGAGGTAACGACCAGAACCTTGCACTGTCTCTATCCTCTCTGGAGAGGACTCAGCCACTATTCTGGCCAGATTTTTCTGATTGTCTGATGTGCAACACCTGAATGGTCAGTTATTCTCTCTGGAACCAAACAGTCCTCTCCCATCAGTGAGCTCCTTCTCCTGACCCACCCCTTTCTGCCCAGTCACCCTGCCTGGGGATCATCTCTAATGCTATTATTTCCTTACACACACAGGCACATACACAACCTGTCGCTAGCTTCCTAGTGCCTGCCTGGAGCATCAGTACCTCAGCCGCGCATTCAAACCCCTACGGTGTGACTTCAAGACTTTCTGGCCTTGTCTCTCCACACCCCTCCCAGTCCACACACCGCCCCTAACTGGAACCCACTTGAACCACTCACTGTTCCATATGCTTCTCCAGTGCCTTGAAGTGCCTCTTCTCTTACTTCTGCTTCATGCAATCCTACCAATGCCTCATGGCTCTCCTGCTTAGTCCTTCTTGAGCCTCATAACTTGAAATGATCTTCCTGTCTCCTGGTTCCTCTCAGTATTGGCTTGTTCCACGTCTAGGGACACTGATAACACTCTACCTGGCATTTTGTTTTCTGAGTCCCTGTCCTAGCTCTTCTCCCCCGTTTGACTGTCACCTTGTTGAGAGCAAGACCTGTGTCTTACTCATCTGTTATTGTTGTAGTGCTTAAGAAAATGTCTTGCACATTTATTGTACCAGTGCAATAAATACAACCTGATTTGAGTTCATAAAGAGCCTCTCAGCAGTTGGTGCTGATCCGCATCTCCTGGGTAGGGCCTTCTGGCGTGGCTGGCATCTGAATTAGCCCCATGAGTCACTTACTTTTTAAAAGCAAAACTTTCTGATCAAAACCTAGTTTTGCTTTGTTTTTGTTTTTGGTTTTTTGTTTGTTTGTTTGTTTTTTCCCCATCTCCTGCAACTGTCTCCTTTCCCTTCTCTGCCAGAGCTCCAGTATCCTCCACTGGTCACTGACTGCTGGCTCCCTTTTTTCATCCATCCCTCTCTCCACATTTTTTCTTTTCTCACTCCTTTTCAGTTCCTGGCCCTTTCCTGCTTCCTCTGACTCCATCTAGTTTCTTTCATTTACCCATTTAACACACAAGCTCCTGTGGCACACCCAGGCTGCAATGGGCAGACACTCCAAGAACTATGAGATAACAAAAGAGTAAGATAAGTTTACCCATTTTTAAAAGCATCTAAAACAACCTCTATCTTTAAGCAAATTACCTCCAAAAGGACCTCTTATGAAGTAAAATGTTTACATTCTTTCTACCTTTTATCTCAAGGACTACCCATGATCCCTGGCATCCCAGGACCCACCTTAGGGAAGGCCCCTCTAGTTGGATGTGGTTGACCAGTTTGCAGTCAGGAAATGCAGTTCTAGTCCTAGCTCCCTCACTAACTACCTTTAAGAACTTCAGCCCCTCTTAGGACCTCTATTTTAACACTAGTAAAATTCAGAAATTGGGCTCTGATAAAAGTTCCCAGGATATTTTCCAAAGAACATGAATTTTGTGGAACTTTAGTGACTATGACTTTTTTAAATGGGAGAGGGATGGCTCCATAATCAAATTGACTTGGAAATCCATTGTTTAAACAAAGTTAAAGCTGGTTTTCTGTTTTGTTTTGTTTTGTTGCCCCAACTCATCAGTATATTTAATAAGCTGATGTGGGGTGGGAAGCATGCACAAGGTCCTGAATTCAAGCCCCAGTTACTTCCATTAAAATAGACAGACAGACAGACAGACAGACAGACCGACAAAATGACCTTCCCATCCTCAAAATAATAATAATAATAATAAGCTGATGTGCCTTGAGAATCTGGAGAGACCAGAGTAGGAAGCTCAGTAACGCTTTCCCAATTTATTTAAACACAGAACCTAAGTAGGAGAATCAGTGTTACTTAGAAACCAGTTCAGGAAATACAGATGACAGCTGCTGTACCTTCTGTCCAGAAGTATTGAAAAATGACCACCTGTGCCTTTGCTAAACATTTTAAAAGAATGAAAAATCAAAATAAGCTGAAAGATGGAAAAGTATCCAAGCGCAAAGAATTTTTGCCCACCAAATCAATCCACAAATATTTATTGTGTGCTAATGCCATGAAAAAAATAGAGCTGATCCAGCTGTGTTCTTGGCAAAAGGCACTGTATTCTACCTCAGGGTAGGTAACATTTGAAGTGTAGAGCTGCCCAGGCTTCTGGGCTGTAATGTACCGTTATATTTCACATTAGAACTGCTCACAAACTGACTTGTTCACTTCTTAAAGCCCTGTACCTATGGGTTATGTTAATTTAGCTGTTGGATGAGAGAAAAGGAGAAAGTACTTCCCCTTAATTCATTCTATCCAGAATGATGGAATTACAACTTCCATTTTCTTTAAGAGTGACCCATGCCAGGAGCTTAGGAGATGAAGGCCACCACTGTGGCCTGGGATGAGACAGCTGTTCAGAAGTGGCAACAGAAGCTCTGTGCTGTGTGGTCAGATAGACATTATGTTCCTCGTCTTCCCTGGAACCCTCAGGTTTAAGCACTGTTGATACCTAGAGAGGCACAAGGAGTGTTTAATTTGTTAGGGTGTATGGGGGCTGAGGGTGGAGGATGGTTTCTAGTCTTTGCCTCTTGAGACAAGTTATTGACTGTGTCCCTAATTAGCTGTGTTGCTTTGGGCGTTTCACTTCCCCTCTGAGTTGATCAAATGTCTTGATTTCTTGCACTGCAAAGGAGTTTGGCCCCAGCAGGGAGCCTTTAAGGAGCTATTTCTCTTCTGACAGCCGTTGATGCTGGACAAGGCACTGAAATGACAGCCTGTGGTCCTGGTAGTGGAGGACAAGAGATGAGGGGGGTTGCCACTGGTAGCAGGGGAGAATTCTACCAGGTGTGATCAGAGGGACTGTCACTCTCAACCCAGGGGCTTCCTCTGAATGCAAAGCTCAGATAATATCACCTTCCTCTAGCCCAAAGGCTGGTGTAGGGTTGGGAGTGCTAGTGAGTTAATGGGGTAATGTAGAAAATGCACAGAGTTTAGGCAAAGGATAAGCACCTCAAATTACTGCTATTGCCTGTGCATTTCTCTAAAGTCTTTTCGTTCTTTGGGCAAAGACCCATTTGAGAACGTGAGTTTCTTAGTAAGCACGGTTTGTGCCTTTGAATGAGATCAAGAAGGGGCCACCTCTGGGGACTGAGGGAGGCCTTAGCCCACTTCCTTCCGAAGAACTATCAGATGCTTGTCACTTGCAACAGCTTTATCTGTCTGCACTGATGTCTTGCCTCCTCGTCAGTCAAACCAAGGACTGAATTTTAGGAATTCTTGTAAGGCACTGAATTGCTCTTTAGCACAAATGGTAAAAGACATGAAACATGCTCTGAAGAAAGAGAGAACTGCATAAAGAATTCTAATATTAATGACAATCACTGACATTTGTGTTGTTCTGACACTTACTGATCACTTTCACATACGCTTTCACCCTTCCCTATGAAGTAAACAAGCAGATATCACTCTCTCTGCTTTAAGGATAAGGAAAATGAGACGAGAAAATCACTGGTAGCCAGGGGATTTTTATACTAAAGGGAAATTTGGAGATCTCTGGTCCAAACCCTTCATTTTACAAACAGAGAAACAGAGACTCAGAGAAGTTAAGTGAGTCTCCTGAAGTGACACAGCGAGTTAGAAGCAAAGCCAGAGTACAAATGAGGTCCCAGTGTCTCAGCCTTGCACAGGCTAGGGAGCATGTTGACAGGGAGAGTCCAAGATCTTCTGGCACCCAGGAGTGGGCTGAATTCTCTCTGCCACTTAACTTTGAGTCTTCTGGATAAAAATTAAATATATGAACCCATTTCTGGTCCTCAGAGCCTCCTGCCATGAGATGAGTCCATTTTAAGGTCCTGGAAGTGAGAAAGGAGCGGGAATAGGGCCTGGGGAGGCTTTGTATGATGTTTAGAAGCTGTTGACAGGGTATTTTCAAGAATGTCTTTCCTAGAGTAAAGAGCATAAAGTAATATGAAGCATAGCACAAAGAAGTAGATGCAGTGTTTAAAAATAGTGTGTCCCAGGGTGTACCAAGAAAGGCTAATAAGGTTTTACTTCCCCAATTCAAGTTTTGAGGGGTTTTCTTGGTGCATTCATCATTGGGCTTCCCCCACCACCAAATGGCTCCTGCTACCTGAGGATTTAGAACCTAGCTCAATTAGGGTTTAGGAACTCCAGCCAATCATCTTTTCCCAAAGAGCCCATAAATTTTAACACATCTCCTATATCTGGCCTGAGTTCTAAGCCTGTGAAAACTCCAACTCTTTAGAATTGTGCAATCACGGGACCGTTCAGCCCAGTGTGTACCAGTGCTTATGACAACTGCCACTCCCTGCATCAAATTAATTGTGTTGGGTCAGGGTAGAGAAGAACTCCTCTAGATGTATCTCTGGAGCTTTTTTTTTTTTTTTTTTTTGCATTCTTCTAGAACACTGGGTTCTCAGTTAGGCTTCACACTTCCCAGAATTCATCTCCTTTTCTCCAATAAGCCCTGAGTGCACATAAGGTGCCATTATGCCCCACTCCAGTCTGTGTCCCCACAGTTTCTGCCTGCTTCCCAAATGAGGCAGTGGAGCCCAAGCAGCCTGGTATGGAAATGGTGGACTCTTTGTGCTAGAAAAGAAGAGGAATGAATGGTCATGGGTTGTGATCAAGAGAGCCTAATCTGCAAAGAAACCCAACCAGGGAAGGCTGGAGAAGGCTGGAGAGCAGGCTCAGGAGGTCATTGCTGGGCAGAAGGAGACACACTAAGAAAAGGAAGTTGATGGAGGGAACTAATCCAACCTCTGTTTATTTTGGGAAAAAAGAAATAAAAGAAGTGGAAAGTAAGAACAGGGGTAAGCCAAGAGAGAGATTGCTTTTTATTATGAACTGTTTATAATAAAATGAATTAGCTGCACGGAAGGTCAGAAACAGAAAGTCCTAGAAGATGGCCAGCTTGTTCAGAATACAAATGAAAAAACTAAGGTCCTGAAAGAGGAAATGGTCTGGGTCCAGGCAAGTTATAGACAGCCATAGCCCCCCTCCCCGCTGCATGCAGCTGCCCTCCTTTATCCACTTGGGTCTCTGCATTGTCTTGTCCTTTAGCCCATACTCTTTCTTCCTTCCTCCCTTTCCTTTCCTCCCCTCCATTCCTCCCTCCCCTCTTCCTCCCACCTACCCTCCCTCCCTCTCTCTCTCTCTTTCTTTCTCTCTTTCTTTCCTCTTTCCTTCATTCTCTTTCCAAAAAGGGCAGCTTCCAGAAAGAAAAACAAGGACTGACATTTTAAAGCAGCTCCAGGAAATCCCCAAACTCCACATTTAACACAGCATGATTGGCAGCCCTCCAGCACAAATGACAAAGCCAGCATCGAAATAGGAACTAGCAGGCAACAAGGCACTAAGAACCAAGAATTCAAAAGAAAGAAAAAAATAACTCCTAAGGGGGCCACTTAAAATCTTACCATTTCTTGTGTTGTGTTATGCATATGTGCATGCATGTGCATTTGTTTTTAGAAAGGTCTGATTGAGGGGGATGAATCTATGTCAGTGATGTATTAATGAGCTTCAAAGGTTGCAAGAACATTCTAAAATTTTATGCAAATTTTATTATGGATATGTATTTTCTGGCCCAAAGGGTCTGTAACTTATTAAAATAAGATCCCCAAAGGAGTCACATCCCAGGAGGATCAAGAGCTTCTGGAATACAGCATGCTTTTACGTTTAGCCTCATCTTCAGAGTAGATGTTCCACCAAAGAAATGCCAGCAGACCTTCCTCTGTATGTCAAACCAAATGCAGAATCAAAGTCACAAAACGTTATGGTAGCTCACAGAGAAAAAGATGTGACAATGAGTGTGTATATGTCCATGTATGACTGAAAAATTGTGCTGAACACTGGAATTTGACACAACATTGTAAAATGATTATAAATCAATAAAAAATGTTAAAAAAAATGCAGAATCAAAGTGCCTTCAAAGTAACCACAACAGGGGGGTGGAGGGTGGGAAGGGATAGCCTGGGATTTCAAAATTGTAGAATAGATAAACAAGATTACACTGTATAGCACAGGGAAATATACACAAAATGTTATGATAACTCACAGAGAAAAAAATGTGACAATGAGTGTGTATATGTCCATGAATGACTGAAAAATTGTGCTGAACACTGGAATTTGACACATTGTAAAGTGATTATAAATCAAAAAAAAATGTTAAAAAAAAAAAGTAACCACAACAGGGAAACAAATCAAAACAAAATTGTTTTTTTAAGATAGCAGTGGTCCTAAAAAGAGCTGGAATGACATTTGGGAACATCCCAATGGTCATTCCAGTCCAGTAGGCAGCTACCTTCCATGATGTTGACCTCAACAGGTCAGATATATAGACTGAACCTCCTAGTATTTCCTAAATTAAGGACATAGTTCCAATACCCATGAATTTATCTCTTAAAAACTCTTGAACTTATTTAAGAGAGGAAGCAGTACATCTTGTCTCTCAAAATATGCTCCACAGATGTTCTACCACAAAAGGGTTCTAGGATGAAGTAAATTGGAGAAAACTGATCATCTCCTGTCTTGTAGGATCACAATAAACAGTGGTATTTTAAAGGTTCAGGGAAATCCTAGCAAAAGTCAACCCATTTAATTTTCTTTAACCCAATGTTTGCTGACCTTACTTGACCATGACACTCTTTTTTCACATATCTATTCACTCTTATGGCCTACACACAGGAAAGCACTGGTACAGTAGAATGGGACCTGGGCTAGAAGGCAAGAGGCCTGGATGCCAATCCTAGTTCTGCTACTAATTGGATGTGTGATCTTAGGCCATTTGACTGCTATAAAGATGTGGAACTTTAAAAAGTCTCCCAGATTCTTTCTGGGGCTGTGATCTATCCAATATGATGTCTTGGATTCTGCTCATGACCATTTTCTATGATTATGCATATTTTCATCAATACGGTACTATATGGCACCTGCTACCTTTATAAGCCACAGTCTCTTAAGAATCATTTGGAGAGATAAGGTAAATATCTAAGCACTAGAACAGGATGAAACAACACTGCAAAGTTGGGGTGGTTTTATCACTGTGATGAGTGCTTGTGGGAAGCTCAAAGCCATAGACCTCAGTAAACAAGAAGGCCACTGACAGGAGGCCATGTGCGTTTGATGGGGCTGTTTTTTTTTAAACTGTACCACCTCTTTGAAGGCAGCAAGGTCTTGCCAAGCATGATCACATGGCCTTAAAAATGAATGCCTCTTTTCAAAGAACCGAAGTTATTCCCACAGGCGTTATTATCCTCTGGGAGAATGCTCTATCTCAGAGAAAAGGAGTGCTGACTCTAGCTCACTTTCAAAGGTGTTTGAGTCAGTAACAACCTTGATGGCAAGCTTTCCCAGGGACTTCCAGAGGCCTGGGAACACTAAGTACCACCTGTGAAGGTCTTGGGCTCTTGCACAATCAGTGGGGAATTAGCCCAGGGTGACGCATTAAGACTACATGTGCTTTCTGCATCCGAGGCACAGGAAGCTCTATAAAAATTTTGCATGCATAACATAGGGAAGATGTCATAAAAAGCAGGGGCCCAGGGCTGCAGGGAACAGGGCCAGAGATCAGTTGGAACGTGTTCCACAGAAGGGCTTTCCCCAGCCACCACCGTGGCAGTGTATGTGTCCTTGTATCCAGATAGGGCCACGTGTTCCGGCACGCTGCACTGTTCCTCTTGCCTCATGTACGGAATCTTTCAAAAATAAACCTATCTCATCATCCCTTTGCTCCTTGGTGCCCCTGGAAATTTAAACAACTTAGCAAAGCACACCCACATCTTCCCAGCTGGGAACACACTGCCTTGTCTTTGAAAGGTTAGGATCAACAAATGGAGAACTCTACAGCTGTAGAAAAGATCTCTGTATGCTCCAGTGGAGAATTCTCCAAGACTGCACCAAATGCTGATCAGTGTTAATATATGCCACCATATGTGACAAGAAAGAAGAGAGAAATAAGAATCTTTATTGACTTGTATAAATTTCCATGAAGAAACACTGCAAGGATATATAAGAAACGAATGTAACTATTTACAACTATAAGGGCAGTGGGGAGATGGGGTAAACAGGGAACCAGGATGCGGATAAGATTTCTCAGCATATACCTGTTTGTATTCCTGTAATTTTTGGATGTATTTAAAAGTCTATCAGCCAAGGCTCTGGAATCAGTAGCACTGGGTTCAAATGCTGGCTCTTGTGTATCCTAGTTTTGAGCAAGTTACCTCATCTTCTCTGACCCTCAGTTTTCTCATCTGTAAAATCACCTGGATCATTACACTGCCTACTGCATTAGGGTCGCTATTCAAAAATAATGTTTATGGCGGAGGGTATAGCTTAGGGGTGGAGTGTATGCTTAGCATGCACAAGGTCCTGGGCTTAATCTCCAGTACCTCCATTAAAAAAAAACAAATAAACCAATAAATAAAGCAACCTAATTACCTCCGCCTCCCAAAAAAAAAATTAAAAAAAAAATAATTAGACAAAAAAAAAAAAAGAATAAGCCTCTGGCAAAAACCAGTGTTTGTAAAGGATGCCTGACATATTGTAAGTACCTAGTTAATAATAATACTTTGGTTGCTGTTGATATTATTTTTACATATTGAATTCTGACCCATCCTTCAAGACTAAGGTAAAACAAACCTCCTGTGAAACATTTTGCCCAGGCCAGGGCAGAGCAAACTGTTTCTTTCTCCATCACTCCCACGATAGTCCTGTCTGGTTTCGTGCTGGTCTCTGAGGCTCGGCTTTTTGTTTTCACGTTGGCTTCCCACTGGACTGCAGGCTCCTGAGGGGCCAAAACCCTCCTCCTGCACCAGGCACGGAATAGGTGCTTGTCAATAGATGTTTGGTGAAAGAATAAAGGAACAAATACAATTTCGATCTTCTGTGTAAGAGCCCATCTGAGGCTGTCAGGGGGAGTTTCACTTCCCGGTTTAGCCGAGCAGATGCCTGGCTGTCATTCGCTGGGTCTGCAGGGAGTTGCCTGGGAGAATAAACTGTAACAGGCAGCCTTCAGTGCTTGCAGCTGAAGCCTGGCTTTGCTGAGAACATGCCAAGAAGGGGAACTGTGGCAATTTGTAGGGGCCTCCAGGAATGGCAGGAAGCCGGAGCTCTCCCAGGAGCCCAGGCATGCCGGATCCAGGCAGAACGTGCCGAAGAACACTCCAGCTGTCCCAGGAACACGCTGACCCGATGGGCTGAGGCAGGATTGATGTTTCTGCCTCAGCCCAGGGGCCCAGCCTAACAGCCCCTGAGCTATTTCTGCTCTCATTGAGGCTGCTTCACCAGGGAGAGGGCAACGCAGAGGAAGAACTGACAAAAATAAAACCAGAGTGCTGAAGTCCCATGCAGGAAGTTGCAGGTCTGGGAGCCAGAGCAGAGCACAGGTATTTGGGTGACACACCACAAGAAAGCTACCCAAAGATCAGACCTTACAACCAAACCCCGATTCGATTTGCATCTGGGTGTTTCTTCTTTCAGTAGTCAAGTCGACAACACCCACTGTTGTCAGGCAGATCTGGATGTAGGGTGGGCCTCTGCCACTAACCAGAGGGCTCAGCTTAGTCAGGTGGCCTCTCTGAGCCTCATGTTCCTTGTCTGGGACCCTTTGGGAGACTTAAGCCAAAAACCCATACGAAAGGATTAAGCATTTACATAATAAATATTTCCTTCCTTCGCCATTGAGCACAATTGAAGGTGAAAGACAAGGCCTCAGTAAAAAGGTGAAAACCTACTGTACAGCTAACACACACCCCGCATACACACAAACCATGTGTGCACACCACACACATACACATTTTTATGTACCACCATACTCCTGCTAAGTTTAAAACATTTATGAATCAACAACTGTAAATTTCGCAGCTCTTCCGGTGGTTGCTCCCTAATTGGAAACAGACTGTCTTCCCCCCAGCTGTTTCTGGGGCAGAGTTCCTCTAAATGTGGGTCTCCTCCTGGTGATTTGTTTCCTTTCCTCAGTCAACAGTCATTCGACACCACTACCCAGGTGTTCTCCACAGCTTTGTCCTTTGATTAGTTTAGAAACCTTGGAACTGAGGGAATGCTTACAAAAACTCACAGACTCCCCCATTTACTGAATGACTACTGTGTGCCTGGGCATACTTCACGGTGTCTGAGCCTCCCCCCGGCCAGCAAGATACTTCTAGTGTCCTCTCTCATGGCAGATAAGAAAATTGAGGCTCAGAAAGATTTTTTAAATGGTCCAAGGCCTTCTAAGCAGTAAGGGGCCAGATTTGAACCTAAAGACCCATTAGTCTGAGCTGTTGCTCCCACCCACTGTAGCCTGGCAACACAAAACCCAATTGGAGCCCTCGAGGACTTCCTACTCCATGGCCCTAAATACCACCCAGGCTGTTTCTTGCCTAAGTTTCTACTTGGGTTCCTCTTGGCCCAAGTTCCCTCTCCTCCTCTCTTCCCTCTTCCTTCTTGGAGCAGTGCCCTGCGGGCAGCAAGCCGGAGGCCTCCACTTCTCTTGCCCCCATGAGCATGGCCAATGCAAACTTCTCACTGGAAAGAAACACAGCGCCCTCCGGACAAAGGCTCTGTGTGATGTTCTAATACCTGCCTGATGGGTCTTCTGTGAAAAGACCCATCTAGGATAGCTGGGCTGCCAGGCCTGGGACAAGCAGAGTTCATAAACAGCTTCTCCAGCCAAAGCTCAGACGGGTCTACAGCCAGGTGCTACCCTCAGTGCCTTCACCCTCCCTGGCCTTGATCAGCCCAAGCCCTTTTCTGGGAAACCAGCATATCAGCTGGATTTTCAGGGGCAGAGTCTGGGGGCCCTTTCACAACAGAAAATGATTTTGGAGTCAGGCAGACCCAGGTGTAAATCCCAGCTCTCCCATCTTCTGCCTGACTTTAGGACAGGGGCTTCTGCTGGCTGAACCTCAGGTCTCTTAGCTATAAATGAAATGAATAGTATCCACCATCCTAGCCCAGTGCTTGGGTCCATCTTCCTGCCTCTGAAATGCAAGGGAAGGGCTGGGCCCCATGACTTCGAGGTTTCTGTCTAAAATGCTCTCCATCAGGCTGGGTTGAAGGTGTCCTTCCTGCTCATGGGACAGTAGGGGCTTCGATGTCTTGTTTGCCTCTCTCAGGGTGAACTCAGCCCTGTGGGAGAGTTTTCGGTTTAATTCAACCATTTTTACCGAGCACCCCCACAACATCCTGTACCGTTTTAGGGACTCGGGGTACAAAGATAAGCATAGGCCCTGCCCTTTAGGGGCTCACAGACGAGACCAGTAGGGGTGATAAGACCCATAAAAATAAGTATAATATGTTATGGAAAGTGATAAGTGTACTAGGAGGGGTACAGATAAAAGACTATGAAGGCTGAGAGCAGGAAGAGGGTGATTCTAGGCTGGGCGGGAGATAAAGCTGTGGACAGTCCAGGAAGGGTCTTGAATGATAGTTTGGATGTTATGGGGCCAGATGGTTGGAAGTCATTAAAGGCTGCTGTCCAGGGCAGGTGGCAAATCAAAGCCGTGGCGACTGGAGCCTTTTCTTAGTCCTCTGCCACCTGGAGCAGCCAGTCTATGGAATTTCTAAAAGGGAAAGACTCAAGTTCCACCATTTTTACAAGGGCTTTATTCCTTGAATGAAATAGTTCAGGATTTGCATAAGCTGTGCAGGCTCAAAAGCTGCCCTTTGTCCCTGGTCCTGAGTGTTCCACAGCCCAATGTCCACTCTCTCTCTCTCCTCTGTGCCCACTTACCCAGGCACCTCCCTGCATGAAAGACATGAGAATGAGGCATATGGGGCAGGAGGCCAGCACCCAGCTCAGGGAAATGGTCCTGGCTCAACAGAGAAGGGCCCTGGGACCTTTGCCACCCTGCCAGTTTGCCTTGGCTCAGCTCACAGCCTTCTGGGAAGGAGCTGGCCTGTTGAGGAAAGGATGTGTCAGTGAGTTGCTGTTGGCTTAAGTTCCCTGCTCACGTGTGTGCGTGTGTTCAGGACTGTGTTTCGCAGCTGATTTCAATCTGGGTCAGAACTGTGCGGCCCTCAGCACGTCCCTATCTAGAGACAATAAGCTGGAACAATCCTCTCCGGGACCGAGCAGCAATCAGCTAGCCCTCTGGATGTAAACACAGCTGTTTTCCAGGCTCTAATTTCAAATGATGAAGGGGCCTGCTTCATTACCAAAAGGGTTCCAGGTGGATCACAGGTTTGCTTAAACCTCCCAGAGAGGCCAGAGTCTGCAGCAGGCCCACTCTTCTGGCAGGAAACAGAAGAGGCCACGATGAATTCTGCCCCAGCCAAGCTTCGGCCCCTTGGCTCATCAAAGAAAGCATGTGCAAGGCTGGGCCTGCTAGGGCCATGGGGCTGAGGACGACATCCAGCTTTTATTGCTTGTTCTGCCACTCAGCTACTGTTGTGACCTTGACCCAGAAACCTTGTCTCAGTGGCATTTGTTTCCTCATTTGTAAAGTGGAACTAATGCTTTCATCAATGCGAAAACCAGGAAGAAAATCCCAATGGCTTCTGAGTAATCAAAAGAAATTAATCCATCTGTCAGTCTATTTCATTCGTTACTCAGAGAAAAGCTCCTTAGCTCTTCTCTTGGAGTCTGTGTTTCCTTAGTTCACATATGCTTGGTTTTCTGGCTCCCTGGCCTACCACAGACGATAAGCTATTGATTAGCAGGGGGTTGGTCTGTTAGAGATAGGCATACTGATGACTGACAGAACACAAAGGGCAGGTGAGGGAGCAAGGAAGGAGAAAGAAAAA
This sequence comes from Camelus dromedarius, assembly GCF_036321535.1. Taxonomy (NCBI): domain Eukaryota; kingdom Metazoa; phylum Chordata; class Mammalia; order Artiodactyla; family Camelidae; genus Camelus; species Camelus dromedarius. The sequence goes on along the minus strand of NC_087443.1, from coordinate 66,154,626 downwards.
ATTGTTAGGCAGAAACAAGGTCTTTAAAAGCAACACAAGCCATGTAGTACCAGGGCAAATGAGTTTACACATGTTAATGGCTCCAAAGGCCATCACACCTTTAATCCTTCAAGGACATCCCAAGGAAATTTCTAATGCCTGCACTCTATTTATACTGTTTAAAAAGGGAGGGCTTTACAGAATATTATTTTAGAAAAATTTCCTTGCAAGTGTACTTAAAGGGGTAATTCTCCAAAATCCTGAACAATCAGACGTCAGAAAAGACATGCATATTCCACAAGTGCTCTGCAGGAAGGAGTCATATATGGTCTCTGCATATCAGTGTTTGGCCTGAGAAGCAAACCAGAAAATAAGAATGGAGAAACTACTGAAAAGGTAAGGTACTATCCAAATTAATTTTGGGGATAGTGAGGGATGATCCCTTGGCTTCTAATTGTTTTTGGAGACTGTTGAGGAATGATCTTATTGAGCATGCATGTTGATGAGCTGGCCTGGAAAGTAAGTTTGCTTTGCCTTTGCTCTTGTTTAGACTGTGAACTTTTCCCAAGACGTATGGCATGCCCATGATGGGAGGAGGGATGAGGGAAACAGGAAATAACCTTTCTGACCGGAAGGAATATCCTTTTCAATGAGCCAAGCTGTTGTCTTCACATCTTTGCGGACACTGTGGGCTTGTAGAGAAATTTAACCCATTGAGCTGCACCTTCCGCAGCAGATCAGGCCCAGTGCCAGATATGGGGTTGGGGGGGACACCCAAGAAGCCTGGTGTTGCCCTCAAGAAGCCTACAGTCTTGTTGCCTTCCGTGGATAGGGCCTAGATCAATGTGAGGTACTGCGTTAACAGCACTTTTCCTGATGCTTGTTTCTTTAAATACTTTCAGTGCACAAATAACAGTTGTTTATGTAGAAAAACAAGAAAATACAGATGAGAAAAGAAAAAAGAAAAAAGCATCTTCACTCCTATCACACAGAAATAATCAATATTAACTTTTGTGCTAATAACCAGTGTTAAGAAGTCGTAGAATTGTCCATATGAATGAGTGCATTAATAAGAGCACAGTGCACCTGGGGCTTTTTGCTCAAAAAATTATGGCTCCCTTAGTGCATTCAGAGTGTTGAAAGAAGAAAACTTCTGAAATACAGTATCTATGCTGAGAACATAAACTCCTCATCTACTCCAAATAGAAATTTCTGAAATATTAATGATATAAATGTAAATAAGCCATAAAAGCATTATGAGGAAACAGAGTAGACTAATTATGTAACATCAGAATGGGGAAGACATCTTGAGACAGGAAACCCAGAAGCCAGAAAGAAAAGATAACAGATTTGAATACCAAAACATTTAAAACACCTGCATGATGAAAGACAGCATAAAGTTTAAAAGCAAATGGTAGACTTGGGTGAAATATTTGCAGCATTTAACAAACAGAGAATTCATATCCCTAATGTCAAAGACTTCTGGCACCCCATACCAGACACCCTATCCCCATCCTTAGATGCTTAAAAATATAGTGGGTTTTTTTTAATACAAACAGATGTCCATGTTGAATGTACAAAGAGTGCCTATAAATCAGAACAACTCAAACATCCAAACAGAAAAATGGGCAAGGAGTATAAACAAAGAATTCACAGGAGAAAGGCAGATGGCCAATAAACATAAAAAGATGTTCAACTTCACTGTTGTCAAAGAATTGCAATTTTTTTTTTAAATTAATAGAACCTAATGCTTGCAAAGATATGTAGAAGTGAGTATTTTCGTACACCACAAGTTCAAGTATAAATTGGCACAACTTTGAGAGGAAGGTCATTTGGTAGAACCTAATGCAATTACTTTTTCTGTTCTTTACATTGAAGTATAGTCAGTTTACAATGTTGTGTCAATTTCTGGTGTACAGCATAATAGTTCAGTCATACACATACACACATATATTCATTTTCATACTTTTTCATTATAGGTTACTACAAGATATTGAATATAGTACCCTGTGCTATACAGTATAAACTTGTTGTTTATCTATTTTACATATAGTAGTTAGTATCTGCAAATCTCAAACTCTCAATTTATCCCTTCCCACCCCCTTTCCCCTCTAGTAACCATAAGTTTGTTTTCTATGTCTGTAAGTCTGTTTCTATTTTATAAATAAGTTCATTTGTCTTTTTTTTAGATTCACATATAAGAAATATCATATGGTATTTTTCTTTCTCTTTCTGGCTTATTGCACTTAGAATGACAATCTCCAGGTCCATCCATTTTGCTGCAAATGGCATTATTTTATTATTTTTATGGCTGAGTAATATTCCATTGTGTAAATATACCACAATTTCTTTATCCAGTCATCTGTCAGTGGACATTTAGGTTGTTTCCATGTCTTGGCTATTGTAAATAGTGCTGCTGTGAATATTGGGGTGCATGTATATTTTCAAATTAAAGTTCCCTCTGGATATATGCTTAGGAGTGGGATTGTTGGATCATATGGTAAGTCTGTTTTTAGTTTTTTGAGGAATCTCCATACTGTTTTCCATAGTGGCTGCACCAACGGTGGGAGGGTTCCCTTTTCTCCACACCCTCTCCAGCACTTATGGTTCATGGACTTTTTAATGATGGCCATTCAGACTGGTGTGAGGTGATACTCATTGCAGTTTTGATTTGCATTTCTCTGATAATTAGTGATATTGAGCATCTTTTCATGTGCCTATTGGCCATTTGTCTGTCTTCATTGGAGAATTGCTTGTTTAGATCTCCCATTTTTGGATTGGGTTTTTTTTTTATTATTATTAAGTTGTATGAGCTGCTTATATATTCTGGAAATTAAGCCCTTGTCAGTCTCATCTTTTGCAAATATTTTCTCCCATTCTATAGGTTGTCTTTTTGTTTTGCTTATGGTTTCCTTTGCTGTGCAAAAGCTTGTAAGTTTAATTAGGTCCCATTTGTTTATTTTTGCTTTTATTTTTATTGCCTGGGTAGACTTCCCTAGGAGAACATTGCTAAGGTTTATGTCAGATAATGTTTGCCTATGTTTTCTTCTAAGAGTTTTATAATGTATTGTCTTATGTTTAAGTCTTTAAGCCATTTTGAGTTTATTTTTGTGTATGATGTGAGGGAGTGTTCTAACTTCATTGATTTACATGCAGCTGTTCATTTTTCTGAACACTGTTTGCTGAAGAGTAATGCAAGTACTTCCAATGTGTGCACTTAACCCAGCAAGGGCCTCACAGCCATAAGAAAAGAGAAATTCTGGATGTAAAGGAAGGGGTGAATCTGTGAATTGCCCAGCCTCCCAAGAGGACAATCCCTGTGTCCTTGCTGTGCTCTGGAACCCTGAGCCCATAAAAGCTAAGCACCCCCTCAGCTATGCTCTGCAGAGAATGTTTAAGAGCCCTCAGCACAGGCCGCTTAGCTCCAGGCACTGCTCACCTTGTTTTTCATCCACCAGTGCTGCTTTTGACTAACCTCTCTGGCCTCTTGCCTGAACCAATAGGACAGAGCATCCCTATCCTGGTTGACTTTCCTGGACTTGGCTTCTCCCCGCAGGTCTCATGGTGCTCACCTGATCCTGCCTTCCTCAAACACCCTTCCAGAACTTCTCAGAGCATTTCTATGCAGCTGTGCCCTGGCCAAGGTGACCCACTGACAAGCTGACACATTTAAAACTCCAGAGTTGTGAGTTGTCACTTTCACTTGTCATCCTACAGACAGGCACACAAAGGCTGGTGAATTTCCAGTGACCTGACTTTGGAGTGTACCAAGCTTTGTACACCAATTCGGTACACTCAGGACTTAGTACGTACAAGGTCCCCAAAGGTCCCCATGAGGACTTGTTGATTAAATGAATACTGGGTGAATCTACTTACATTCCCTTCTCCCCTGCCACATGTGACAGTTTTAGTCATTCCAACACAGTGGATAATCCACTTGAGCAGGGATCAGAAAACTTTTCCTATAAAGGGTCAGAGAGTAAACAGTTCAGGCTTTGCAGGGAAAAGGCAAAATCAAGGCTATTACATCTCTCTTAAAAAGCAAAGAGAAAACAAATTTCTATGAGATATTTCTTGATGAAATTCAAAATATAATAATAATAATTAATAATAATAATACACATTTTTAAAATAACACAGGTCTCCTGATAAGAAGAATAAAATTCCTTTTTGACTTTCACTTAATTGGGGTTCAGAGTTACGCCCTCTATTATCAAAAGCTATAGCAAATATTCATCTGTCAATGCTGATGTGTAATGAGATTTTATGGATTTCATCTTTGAAAATGAAAGTTGAATTCCGTATAATTTTCACATGTCATAAAATACTATTCATTTCACTTTTTGTTCAATGAAGCTCAGCTTACAGGCAGAACAAAAAGAGACAGGGGGCTGGGTTTAGCTTCAGGCTGTAGCTGATTAACTCCTGCACAGGAGGATAATATGGAGATTTTCATTCTTTTTCTTACCTCAGCCCCCAAACCTTACATTTTCTAAACCTTGGGGTTTCTAAGACACTTTCATCCCTTTCCTTTTCAAAGAGCACGTAGACTGAGCCTGGCAACTCCCAAGAAGGGGATCTATGAGCTTCGTTATTACCCAAGGGCCCCAGAATCGCAGTGAAGTCGGAGCGGCTGCGGGCCCTTCCTTTTCCAAGCCTGGCGTTAGCTCTTTACCAACCGCCTGAAACCGCGGGGAAGGGCTTGCCTGTGCTTCTTCTCCAGCTCAAACCACAGAGGGAGGGGAGGCCCCAGAGCGGCTGGGTTAATGGGAAACAGTTGTGCTTGCCCAGCCCTGTGCACACAGGGAACAAATTTAAATGCCTAAAGCTCTTTGCATCCTGAAAAACATATCATTTGAAAAAGGCAACTGACCACAGCACAGAATTCAAAATGACATAGCTAGCAAAATAACATAGCTAAGGCACTCAAAGGATCTCACTTTTTGTAAATATAAAGAGTACCAAAGAGATCAGGAACTCGTGAAAGCATCCATCATTCACTGACTCATTGATTTATTCCACAAATAATTTTCTAGGGTCTACTATGTGCCAGGCACTGTATTAGGAGGCCCTGGCACACTGCAGAAAATAAGACTTGACAGTTTCTGCTCTCGATGGAGTTTGCCATATTGTTCAGTGGCCTTTGCTAAAGTCCAGGATTTCGTGGTATATTACTAAGTATTCCTTGAATTAAAGTGATTACATAGTAAAATAGTTGTGGAAAAAACTGATTAATTCAAGCCAACTAGGCTACTTTATTGCAAGAATCTTTAGTATGCAGCTTTCCGTAGAGAATCTCTGAGTGAAGGATATACGGAATGCAGCCTTCCAAGCCTTATTTTGACTATGGCATCATTTTGTGAGTTGCATGTTGTGGCACCAAAGTCACATGGAATATAGTTTGGAGAGTATGGCTCTTAGGACAACTGGGTTATAACCATGTAGGTTGTTCACTGAACAGCTTTAGTGGGACCACTCACATAGACTATCAGTCCATGGTGCCCTGGAGTTTTATGACAATGGACCTGATCTCTGGAACTACAAGGCAAAGCATGGATAACAGGGTTCACATGGCTATCACTTAGCTGCCTGCCATTTAGCTGTTTCGCACAGAATAGGCCAGAGACAGCACTCAGCAGCTGGGAAAACTGACCTAGCTACAGAGGTAGCCTTAGGGAAGGTCAAAGTATAGCATTCATGTGAGTCTTTGAGTAGAAAGCAAACAGCAGAATAAATTTAAAAAAAACCACACACACACACACAAAGTTACAATGCAGTTATGTATAAAAGAAGACCCTAAAAACTTACACAGGGGAGGAAAAAACAGGTCACAAACAAAGGAACATTTATAAGAACGATACAGGAGTTCTTAAAAGCAACACTGGAAACTAGAAGACAATGCAGCAATGCTTTCAATATTCTGAATGAAAATGATTTTCCACCCAGCAATCTCTACCTGACCAGACTCCCAATCAATTTTGAGTAGAATAAAGGCATTTCAAGACTTGCAAGTCTCAAAACTATTACTTCCCGTGCTTTTCAGGAATTATTTGAATATATGCTCTACTGAAAACAAAAGTAAATAAACAAAGAAAGAGGAAGGTCTGGGCTCCAGGATGTAGGAGACACGACACAGGAAAGATGCAGGGGCATCTGGGATGATGGCGGTAACAGTCTAAGGACCACAGCTGTGTGTAAGTCTGGAGGGTAACTGGTTCTGACTGAAACTGAGTGACAAGCAGAAGTGGGGAAGAAGGTCCAGGCATAAATAAATAAATAAATAAATAAATAAATAAATAAATAAATAAATAAATAAATAAATAAATAAATGAATGAATGAATGAAAAAAATAAAGGAACCAAGAGATTATCTGACCCTGTGAAAAATTCTACTTACAGAACTGGGTTCAAAGGAAACCAACAACAACAAAAAGAGGTAATTATTAACTAAAAAATAAGGTGTAAAGCAAGACAATGTGATCATAGCTTACTATTTGGCTCGGGAGTGATTCATATCTATTTAGCTTTAATAATAAAAACACAAATATTGATTGAGAATGGGAGGAAGGGAGGTTGGGAAAGGGAAGTATAAACAAGCTAAAATTCTCCTCTACTATACCAAGAAGTCAATGGAGAGTGTCTAAAATCCATTCATCAAGAATGAATGCATATTGGGGGAGGTATAGCCCAGTGATAAAGCATGTGCTTAACATGCGTGAGGTTCTGGGTTCAATCCCCAGTACTTCCAGTAAAATATTTTTAAATTAAAAACAAAGAATGAATGCATTGTATGCATATTATTGAGAAATGTGGAGGAAAATACTAGAAGGAATAGCTGAAACAGTGGGGAAGGGTTAGAAGCTGATTGTAGGTTATGGAAGAGTAAGCAGGGAACATGCAAAACCACCATTTTTAAAATAAACCTCTTAGTGCTATTTGATTTTTTGTGTTAAGCAAATACATGACTTTGATTTTCAAAATGGGGTTGGTAGGCTATTAACCAGGCTGTCACTGGATAAGCAGCTTACACTGTTTGTCAGTTTCAAAGCTTGCCCAATTAAAGTTCATGGATTAATAAAATGACAAACCAATGCATGTTGTGGACCTTTGGGACTCCTAGGGAAGAGTACAATCTGTGAATGTCACACCCCAAAATAGTAAGTGTTTATTGCCCCAATACTTCAAGTGCTACCCACGGACCAGAAGTGTGGGTATCACCTGGGAACTTGTTAAAAATGAACAATCTCAGGTACCATCCCAGACCTGTTGCATTTTGAAAGATCCCCAAGGGATTCATGTGCACATTAAATTTTGCCCTGGGAATGATGGATGGTAGCAGAGTAAATGGACTGGGGGCAAGTATATAGACCATGACAAAGTCAGTGGTGATCAAGAGGATAATTTGGGGGATGTTTTAAGGGCCCCCTGCTTTACAGGTCCTAATCCACATTATAACATTCGCACACTGAAATAAAGTGTGTATATCTACATACGAGATGGGATGAATTATAGGAGACTAGTTGACATATGACACATTTTGTAGGCATTTAAAAAATAAACATTTATTGATTACAGTCAGCAAGTACAATGTCCAGAGGCTGTCCAGAGGCTGTCTGGTATAGGCACAGGCAGAGAACACGGCCAGCTCATCAGGCAGATGAGGCTATTGTCAGTACCCTTGTTGCAAGTGACAGAAACCCAACTCAATTAGGCTGAAGCAAAGAAAATAATTTATTGTCTTTCATAACTGGAAAGTCTTCTTCAGGGTTGCGGGCACCTAGGAATTTAATCCAAATGTTTGTATATATCTGGACTATGACTCTCTCTGTTTCTCAGTTCTGCTTGGCTTCCTTTTCAAACAGCTTCTTGCCACATAATGACAAGGTGACAGCTAGCCACCTAAGCTTTTAAGCAGTAGTCCTCTAACAGCTCTTAAAAATAATTGAGGACCCTAAAGGACTTTTTTTTTTTTAATGTGCACTATAGCTACCAGTATTTAACTATAGAAAATAAAACTGAGAATTTTTTTTAAATATGTATAATTAATTCATTTCAAATAACAGTAATAAACCTGTTACATGTTAACATAAATAACGTGTTTATATGAGAAAATTGTATTTTCCAGAACAAAGATTATAAGAAGAATGTCCTTGTTTTACATTTTTTGTAAATCTCCTTAATCTTAGGCTTAACAGAAGATAGCTGGAGTTGCATTATCTACTTCTGAATTCAATTTGTTGCAATATATTGTTTTTGTTGAAGTATTTGAAGAAAATCTGGCCTCATGAAGACTTGTAGGTAGAAAAGGGAGGAACATTTTAATAACTTTTTCAGATAATTGTGGTTCTGCTTCTTTGATACTACACCAAAATTCAAAACTGGTAATTTCTTAAAAGTTTGTTTCAATGTGGAATCTCAAACCATATCAATGAACTTTTCCCATGCTATTACATTAAAATCCATTCATCTGTCCTGCATTTTGAATGGATCTTTTACCTATGCGTGATTTTAAAACATCATGGATTGGTCATTAGGAAAGTATTGGTTCACTGAGTTTTGCAGATCTTCTATTATTAACTCCTTTCATTATAAAATATCTCCAGATCACATGCTTTAATGTCACCACCAGTCTCATCAGAAGCCTTTAGGCATTGGGAAGCTGGCAAGCTCAAGGTAGAGAATATGAGTCCAAAATTCCAATTTTTGCTTCAAAGCTCATATTTTATCATCGACAACAAAACCATCACTTGTTTTCCTTGAGATGGCAAGCTCACTTCATTCACTTCTGAGGAAATGTCTGTCAAATACCAAATATGAATAACCACAGGTTGCCAGTCAGTCACTCTTTGCAGTCAAAATGGGATTCCATGAGAAAAAGTAGCTAGCTCAGCTCATGGCTCAAACAATCACGAGTGTTTTTCTTGAGACAACCATGAGATTTTGTTATGCAGTAGATGTGCTTTGTGTACATATAGAAGTGCTTTATGTACCTCCCAGAAACAGATTCCAAGACAAGATGAGATGTGCATGATGGGGAAACACCTGTGAAGGAAAAGGGGAAAACAGCTAGAGATGTAAGGAGATCCTTCAGACCATGATGCTGGTCTAACCCCAGGGGCAAAGAGAGGTAAAGAAAGAGGATCCGGTAAGAAAAGTCTTGGACTGCAGAAGAGTTCAATAAAGGCTCAGCCAGGCCAGTGAGGAGTCCTCAAGCCAAAGTCACCCAAGGTAGGAGTCCCATGTCTCTCAAGAATGAACCTGCGTTAGTACTCACACCACGATCAATCACTGGCAGGGAGCAGACTGAGGGAAGCATGGCCTCAGCACAAGTGTGGCGGTGGGTCCAGAGGACAGCAGATGCTCCCCCAGCAGATCTGAGTGGCGCATTTTCATGGCTACCACATGCATTATAGACACTTTCCATTTCATCACATCACAGTTTTATACAGATATATACCCAAGGGTTGAGGTTTAACAAAAATTAATCATTTTTACTGCCTCATCAAGACATTTCTTAAGTGAAACAGGCTTTGTTTTTTTTTTCCTGCAAGTGTGTGGCAGTGAAGAACATATACAAGTTCAACTTGGTGCCACTGCCTTGATTCATACCAAGGTGGTAATCATTTTTACCCACCATTGCTTTTGCACTATGCATGCAAACATCAACATAGTGAAAAAGACACATGAAATCTCAATATTATTGTAAAAACAGTTTTGCCCTCATGGATCCCCTGAAAAGAACTCAGGTGCCCCAGGGAGCTACATGCCACACTTGGAAAGAACCACTGACTTACAGTATCAACCTCAGAATTAGAGTGGTTTCTTTTTATTGTTGTTGATAGTTCTGGCAAAAGTCACAGGGAAGATTTTGATGGTCCCATGTCAACCATATTTCTCTCCCTGAATCAATTATTGTGAAGGGGAGGATGAGGCACTCTGATTGGCCAGGCCTGGATCATGTGATCACTTCTCTGAGAAGGATGGGACAGATTTGTCCAAATCACGGAGGATGGGTTCCCATAAGAAGAAGTGTTTCTCTTGAAGGAAGATGAGGGAAGAGATTCTACACAGGCAAATACAGCCCACTGTACAGTAATCGGGGTAAGAGAAGTTGACAATAATCGTGTGGGCTATGGGACTAGGCCTGTTCCTGAGGGAGCCTGAGGCCAGCATCAGGCAGGAGGATGGATCAAAGCTGAGGAGGAGGTTCCCAGAGAAGGAAGAGCCCTGCCCCTGAGGGCACCAGCTCCTGCAGCCAGTTTGGCAGCACATTAATTCAGCCCAACAGGCAGGACCAAGGAACTTCAGGTTTGGTCAAACTGTGTGTGTGTTTACCAGGGTGGTTGCTTCATTCATTCTGTGGCTGCCTCCAATGACAGTGGAGCTGTAACTGTTTATATGTCTCCTATCTTGGTCAGGCTTGACTCAGGAATTAGAACCCAGTGGGCCCTCAGGGGTAAGGGATGAAGCAAAGCAGAGGGGATTCAGAAGTTGGAAGCTGAGGATGGAGAATGACTGTGTAGACTGCCTACAAGTTAAAGGAAAACATATCGCATCAGACACTGCAGTTCTAAGATGGCATTTGCTCAAATGCAATTCTACCTGTCTTGGTTTTTTCACATTTACCATTTAACACTCTACCTCTTCTACTTGTTTATGCTCAGAATTACTGAAGCACTCAACTAATATAATCTATCAAGATAACAGATGATCAATTCAAGTATTCAACTCTAGTGACCAACTCTTCCCTTTGGAAAGACTCTTGCTTGGGTCTCCTCTATGTCACACTGTCTCAGGTTTCCTCCTGATTCTCTGGCTGCTTTTTCTCAGACTGCTTTGCACATCTCTTCAGTGACAGTAATCTTTGAGGACTCAGCCATAAAACTTTCTTTCTTCTCAGTAGGCAGTATGATCTGTCCTCGTGCTCTCCATTCCTGCCACATTTCTTTCTTAAAACCCTCCTCCCTTCAGCATGCACAAACACATTCTTTGTGTGCTAAATCCTCATTTATAGTTTCTTCAAGAGCCTAGGATAATCAGAGCAATTGGTAGGCTGCTGGCACCAAAGCCATCATAAACCCACACATATACAGGAGGACTGAAAGCAGGTCATCTGGTCAACCAGATGTCCAGCGTGTGGGAGGGAGGGAGTGTGTGTGAGTGAGAGAGTGAGAGAGTGAGAGAGTGAGAGAGTGAGAGAGTGAGAGAGTGAGAGAGTGAGAGAGAGAGAGAGAGAGAGAGAGAGAGAGAGAGAGAGAGAGAGAGAGAGAGAAAGGGACTGTCTGCCTGCCTATTCATCTTTCAGATTGTTGTTTAAGTAAAAAAAAAAAAAGTATAAAGACATTTGGAGAGGACCCAACTGCAGCCAGCCCCTTGAGAATGTGATTGCTGTATAAAATTTAATTGAGTAAATACATGAGTTCCTATGATGTGCCAGGCACACACAGTAGATGTTGTGAAGGTTATAAGGATGAAAAAGTCAGTGTCCCTCCCTGGGATGGGTTAGGGTGGGGGCACAAACACATACATGACTGTAGTCAGAATAAATCAGAATAAATTTAAGAGCCTCACTCTCCAGTCCCAGCATGTTGGTGAAATTTAAAGAATCTAAAAGTACTGTATTCATAATTTTAATAGGCACAATTTTTCACACTTTAACATTCCTGAAATCAAGCTGCATCTAACAAACGATTTGGTAACAATTTATGTGTTAGGATTTAATTGGCAGTGTTTTTTCTTTCCTAGTTGTATGGAAAATAAAGATAAAATTTATAATTGATGCTGTCTTAGATTAGATGAAAAATATTATTTGAGTCAAAGAAATTTGAGAACAAATTTGTAATCCACAGCAATGTGTCTTTAAATGCCTGTTTCTACTGCTTTTGGTTTCCAACTCTCTAATACCCTATAGCCGCCCAGAAGCCTCTCTTTCTCCATCCTGAACGCTCTACTCTCCATCAAAACATGATGAAACTTCCCTGACATCTTCCCCAGAGAAAGTGTATTCTCTTCCTCTCGCTCCTGCTGTCTCTCCCTCCCTCCCCTCCTCTCTGGGAGTCAGTCTCACATGGCCCCAGCCCCACTCCACTAGTTCTTCCCCAACCCTGCCTACTGACCCGTTTTTTTCTAATAAGGAGGGCAAATGCCTGGAAGTTAGGATTTTCTTTAGCAAGGAAGGGGAAAGGCAAAGAGGCTTTGAATAATCCCACAGAAATCATTCTTGAGGCAGGGGCGAGAGCATAGGCAGTTAATCCCAGTGTGAGTTAAAGCAGAGCTGGTGTCCTGGGCTGCAGCAAAGGGCAGGACTGGAGTGTCGCCCAAGACGGAGCATCCTGGGAGGGCTCAGATTTTAAAACCTCCAACTGTGAGTGCTGTTATCCAGAAGCTTCATGTACACACGCAGGCAGACCGGCACAAACACGTGCACATACGCACGTGGGCTCAAATAACTGCCCAAGGCCTTTCTGTCCCCCCTCACAAAGCACCAGGAGGGAGGAAGGTGGGGCCAGGATTGCTGCCTGTTTTCCTGGGATGAAGAGGCCTGGGGAAGGAGGTTAGGCTGGCTGGCCTGAGGCCAGGGCACCCCAGGGGCAAGAGCCCTGACTCCTCCCCACCTCTTCCCAAACAAAAACTAACCACAAAAGGCTGAACAATGCACTAAAAGAGTGGCCTCCACTAGGTGGGAAAGGCCTCTTAGTTCTGGGGAGATGTGGAGCTGGAAGGAGGAAGGATGGGCAGGAAGGTGACCTCTGGGGAGGAGACGATGCTTCCTTAGGACCTTGGGAAAAATAAGGGACCAGCTAGGATGATTTGCACGAGGAGTGGGGGGAGAGAATGAACGGGCACCGCTTTGGCCACCTGGCTAAGCTCTGGTATATGGGTCCTCAGCTTCCAAGTTGTCCAGCAGCCACCCTCAGGGTTCTTGTGGCCAGACAAGGACCACTCGAGAGACTTTAGGAGGCCCTGATGATGAGGGCAGAATGCAACCTGGTGACTGGCTCCCACCTCCCGGAGCTGGATGCTGCTTCTGTGCCAGGATCAGACAAGGTGCTGAGTGTGCCCTGCCCTTCGCAGAGCTCTGGGCAGTGGGAGTGCAAATAAGAAAGGGGAGAGGCAGCAGAAGGCAAGATAGAATTGAGGAAATCAAGTGTCAACACAGGTGGAGCCAAAGTCCAATCTGATCTGCAAACCCCGAGACACAGCTGCAGCCTAGGAATGGCCCAAGTCCTGCTCAGAGCTCGGAGCCTGTGGGAAAAGTCAGGGAGGCTTTATTTAGGAGTGGACTTGCAGGACCTTAGGTAGGTGAGAAGGAGGAGCCCTGAGAACCTCCCAAACCCCAAGGGATGGGAGCTGGGCCCATACTGTTTCCAAGCCTCCTTCTCTGCCCCTGATCTCTGCTGATTCCTGGCTGCAGGGTGTGTGTGTGGCTGGGAACAGGTCAGGTTTAATTATTAATCATCTGACCAGCCTAATCAACCTAGATCAAGGCCTCTCTCTTCCAGGGCTGTGAAATCCCCACCCACTGGCCCGAGCCCCCTGTGCTTTCTGGACGCTAGGAGAGAGGGGTGTCAGGAGGCTTCCTGCCGCCCCTGGGTCTTTAGCAGGCATTGACTAGGTGTGGGCACCAGGCAGGCAGGTGTGGTTGCCCAGATGCAGGGTGAACCGAGGCCATCCACCCAGTGTTGACACAACCATCATAAATCGTGCTTTGTTCCCAGCTCTGCCTGGGAAGGTCCCTGAGAACTGGGTGGGCCTGGCTAGGTGGGGATGCAGAGTAAGGACAGATCGGTTTGGAGAGGGGATGCCCCTGGGGACACAGAGAGATGAGGCTGGCATAGGAAGCCCCACTCTGTGGCTGTAGAAGAATCCGACTGTTAAAAGGGTGAGCTTTGGGCAACACAAGCAGTTTGTGTCACCAACTCTCAGAGCCACCTCCCAGTCCCGGGTGGGCAGGGACCTGGAAAGAAAAGATGGACAGGGCCAAAAGTGTGGTAGGGGGTTGGGGGAAGTTCTCCCTGGCTCTACCCCAAGGACACACCCGCCTCCTACAGCCAGCTGGTGCCTGGACAGACACCTGGGGCTCAGGCCTCTGTTGCTACAGCCTGCCCAGGGATGGCCCAGGGGGCTGCTTAGTCCTTCAACTAATAGTCACTCACTGGTCTCTGTTCTGTGATGGGCACAGGGCAGCAGGACACACTCCCTGTCTTTGTAGACTCAATGGCTAGTGCAGAGACACACCTATGAACAGACCACAACAAGGCAACCTGATAAGGGCCATAAAAGAGAGGCCTCTGTGTGTGTGTATGGGCTGGGGAACTGTGTCCTGGGAGCAGCGTGGGAGCAGTAGCACACCTCTGGGGGGAGAACAAAGAGGGTCAAAGAAGGCTTCATAGAGACGGTAACACTCACCGAGAATGAATGTTTAAAAAAAAAAAAAAAGTGATAGTTTCCAAGTAGAAAAGAGAAGGGTGTCCCAGGCAGTGGGAAGACCATGGGCAAAACCTAGGCGCAGAGAAGGGGCCTCTTTGGGGATCAACACGTGGCCCGACCACAAGTGGAAGCCGTGGGGGTGCTGAGGTGGGTGGAGAAGAGCCCGGCGTTGAGAAGGTGCAGCTGATGCCAAGTTAAGGCACCCACACCAGAAGTGGGACCATAGAGGCCAGGATGGCACATGAGTAAGCCTGCTCCACGGACGTACCCATTTTTGCTCCTGAGTAGGGCTTGTCCTCCACAGACGGGCCCCAGCCAGGGTGGGAGGGTGGAAACAGGATCAGTCTGCCCTGCAGGCCTGAGGCATGAGCACTGGGGCTGTCGGAAGTGCGGGGACAGAAGCCACCACCCCCGACTGTGACTGACCTAGAGTCCCGGCTCACGTCCCACTTTCCTCCAACAGCCTCCGGCAAGCACAAGGACAGGTCAAGTACAGAGGGAGAAACTGAGGTGGAGGAGGTGGACATTTGCCCAAGCTTGAGTGAGTTCATTGTGGATTTGACACAGGGACTCAGGGGTCGTGAGGCCCAGCACAGGGACCTGCCCCTAAACAAGAAAGTTCTGTCTCTCCTGGCCTGGCAGACTGCAGGCGAGGGTAAGAGATCTCAAGGGCGGGTCCTCTGCTCCCCTCCTCCCCAGGGCTGGTCCTTATCAGACAGGTTCGAGGTGCTTTCCCGGCTCAGCCTGAGGGAGACAGTGCTGCCCCATCTGGCTGGGATCCCTTCTGGCTGCGGTTGGCCCGTGGGGGAACCCCAAAGAGTAAATGCCCTCGAGATTTTCCTAGAACCCAGATTAGCAGGGCCCCCACCCAGAGTGCTCTATTCTCAGGTGGATGTGCCAAGCAGTCAGGTGATAGTGCTGACAGCAGCCTCCTTATCTTTATGGACATGGCTCCTGGAAGCTCAGCCAAATAACCAGAGACAATTTTAAAAGTTTGAAAAAAAAAACTAATGAAAACCCCACCAACTCAAGCCAGTACACCAGCTCAGGTGGGCTAGGCAGGCACGAACACAGGCTGGGCCTTTGGACACTGGTAGTGTCACCCTGACATCAGGAACCACTTTCACACAGACCAGGAACCATCCTAACGTCCTCTCCACAGGGGTCTCCGCTATGTTCCTCTCCAATATTGGGCTGTCAGCTACCCAAGGATTTTCTCCAAGTCTCTCAGTGCCCCTGCCCATACCACAGGATAACTCTTCTAGAATATGGAGTCAAGTAGAACGACTTCCCCAGATATACTTGAATGCTCTCTCTCTTCTAACAAGGAGAGCCAAGTAACAGAACAAGCTTCCTATTTTTGCCTTGGCTACCAGGAGGCTCCTGGTCATATCTCATTCTTACTCACCACCACTGCATCAGCCCTTACTGCTCACAGACTTGTTGCCTCCAGCCTTCCTCACCCCTCACTTAAAATTTGTCTGTTGCCTTAATCTGGTCACACATGCCCTGTATTGCATTATCTCAACTTGTTAAGCGGCGACAGGTCAATAAACGATGAGGTTTCACTCTGGAAGGAGGCATTAAAAGTGCAACGTCTGGCCGGCATTTTGAGGCCGTGGGAAAGCTCCTTTTGATCACGTCCTTACACCTCGAAATTCCCCAAGAACAGAAAACAGGGTGTTGCCCTCCCCCTCCTGGAAGCAGAGGCAGCCCCTCAACCCCAGGCCCCCACCATCCTCTCACCCACTAGATCCAGCTCCCCTGGTGAACTGCTCCTGAGTGAGGAGAAGGAGAAGGAGAAGGAGAAGGAAGGTGGAGGCCTTTCTCCAGCTGTATTCTAAGGAGGCGAAATGTTGAGATCCCTTTCAGGAATTTAACAATCAGGAGAGTCAGTCAAAAGCACCTGAGTCTGGCTAAATTAGGCTCTCCAATCCTCCCAAGCCCGCTGTTCCTGGCAGACCCAGGGTCTAGAGGTTTTAGGAAGAAGCAGGAAGACCCCAGCCCTGAGACAGACAGTAGAGCACAGTTGTTATAAGCGTGGTTTGAGTGTCACAGGGACCTGGGTTTGAATCCCAACTCTGCCACTTACTAGCCCGTTTCATCCTGGGCAAGCCACTTTGTGTCTCTGAGCCCCGTTTTCCCCATCTGTGAAATGGGAGAATAACAGTGCCTGTCTCTCAGGGTGTAAAGAGGCCAAGAGACTGTCCCCATAGAGTGCACACTGAGTGTGGCGTGCAGATGGGTTTAATAATCCGCAGGGTTAATCCTGGTATTCATGGTGGCTCATGGAGAGCGGGAGAGAGAATATGTGTGAACCCCATGGTTCCCTGCTGGCAGTGACATGCCCCTGGGGAATGCCCCTGTTCCCTGTGACTCCAGTCCCTCCAGAAGACATGCTGACTGCACAGCATTCTGCCCCGAGGGACCAGCCTACCACTGGATCTGCAGGAGACTGCTTAATAATCACAATGCATTCAGCCATTAATGAGCATAAAGAGACCATTGGAAGACTTTTGCCTAAGCACAGTAAATCTGAATTCAACTAAAAAAATCCTGACACGTGCCCCAAACCCAGTCTGATGACCACCCCCCTACAAGCTCCCCCATCTCCATGTGCCATGGCCAGACTGTCTCCTATCTTTAAGCCTTTTCCACACTGGAGTCTCCCCTACCTTGAATAGTCTCCATTCACATCTGTCCTGCCCTTCCCCCCAGTAAAAATAAATGTCCCTTCTATTCCAGGAGCTGCTGGGGAAGTCCCTGGTTGATTTGACATCTAGAGCAGCATTTTTCAAACTGTGAGCAGTGAACTCCACCTGCACTGAGTCACTCACGAGGTCTGCTAAAATGCAAATGCCTCCCGTGACCTACTGAGACACGATCTCCACGGAGGGGGCTGGGAATCTCAAGTTCTGACAAGCTCCCCAGGTCACTCGGATCCACACAAAGCACAAAAACCAATGATTTGTCTTGTGTCTTTGCTGATTGCTGAAGTCCAGCTCGGGCTAGACCTGGAAAATTCATGAAATAATTTAACTGAAAGAATCTAAACTCCCCATGTGTTCTCAGTAGGACCACCCAAGAGACCTGGAACCTGTTCTTACCTAATGCCAATAAGGTGTGTTGCCTTAGGCAAGTCACTTCCTCTCTCTGGGCCTCCGTTTTCTCATCTGTAAAAGAAGACCCAGGATTTGAGAGTTTGGGGGGCCATCTTGCTCTAATATGCTTGGAAAGCCACTTGGGATAGGCTTCTTTGTAGGACAGGAAGGGCTGGGAAGGAGCTGTTGGGGGAGAGCCCAGATGTCCCATTACCACCCAGGTGGACAGCCAACAGTTGCTACTGATGTTCAGAAGGGCACAGAGATCTCAGGCCAGGTGGGGGCCAAGGTCGGTATCTAAGTGGCCCCACCTGAGGGGGACTGTGAGGAGCAACACAAGTGTCTAAGCCATGGCAGAGTCAGGCCGGGGCAATCTGGCACTGACCCCCGGGGAGAGGAAGGAGCCTAGAGAGTGGGTCTGAGTGTCAGGGCTCCGGCTCAGAACCAGGTTCTAGGGCTCTTAGGAACATCAGAGAGAAATGGGAGTCCCCAGGCATGGCAGGGGACTGTAAGTCAGGGGGCCCCAGTAGGATGCCTCTACTGCACAGTTTCAGGGGTTCCATCTTACAGAATACAATGTGCATGGTGACTCCTGGAGTTGTGCCACATGGCAGGACATGCTGGGACTAGGCACTTAGGGCCACCCCCAGCCATCCTGGATCCTGAACTCAGGGCAGCAGGACACGCTCTAGGCCCACTCCCTGCTTTGGCCAGCTAGGGCACAGCCCACACTGGTAGGGAAGGATGTTTCTCCACCCCTCCTGCTTGGCAGCTGGAGGCCTGAGCTCAGCCCTCGATGGCCACAATAGGCGGGGGTGGGGTGCGGTGAGGGGAGCGGCAACAGGCTTGACGGGAACTTTCCTCAGATCTACAAATCTGCTCCCACTAATTACAGGCAGCCCCACTCACTTTGCCCTCTGGGGCCAGACTGCCCAGCCCCTCCTGGTTGACTCAGGAGCATTGCCAACAGGCGGGGAGGGCCCAGAGCAGGTTCCAGGCCAGTCAAAGGACTTGCCAACTGGTCCCAGGAGACTGGCATTGTTTTGCCAGAAGAAACGGTTGAGAAAGAATTTAAGAACCACTGAAAATTGGAGGGTCTTTGGCCTGAGCACAGATTCCAAAAACACCAAAAAAAGGTTCAGAGCTGAGCAGCATAGCAAGTACTTTCACCAGCAATTCACCCTGGAACAACCGAGGAGGCCAATAGCATCACCCACTCTGCGCCCAAGGAAGCAGGACTTCGGAAGTCACAGGGCTAACAAGTGACCAAGCGACGCGCTGACCACCTTACAAGGGGTGCAACCACCAGAACCAGCCTGACCCTGGGGCAGGACAACAGGGTTCAGCTACCAGAAGCCCCGGGAGCACTGGGTAGGTGGGCTAGGGGTTTAAAAAGGCCAAGAGATTTTTCTATCTGACCCTACAAAAGGAGCAGTGGCCCCCCACATTCCTGAGCCCAGCTCTTCTGGAGGGTCACCCCTGAGAAGCTCTGATCCCCTCAGAGGCCTGAGTGGAAGCTCGTGTCCTCTTTTTTCAATTCTTTAGAAACATTCTAGATTCAGAGAGGGAAACAAATCCCAACGTCTGTGCTTGGGGACATCCCCCAGCCCAACGTCGCGGGATCCCTGCGTGACAGACGGCTACTCATGCACAGGCTCTCAAATTGTCTTTATTAAAAATCTTTCCCCCACCCTTTTGTAAAAACAAACACTTGCGGTCAATTATACAGATCAGGAAAAGTGACAATTTATAGGACACTCGACAAATTCCAATACTTTACAAGTTCAAACTTATATGAACTAATGTTTTTCTTTTTCTCATAAGCTCAAAAATCAAACTCTGGTCCAGTTCAAGTATAATCTAACAGATCACAGCCTCAGACTGTCAAGGGAAACCCTGACACTAATGGCGGCCGCTCACACCAACATCAAATTTACCAAATTCTTTGGAAATACTCTCTGGATACACTTTATTTCAGGTGTTTACAATAAAAAGAACATTACCCAGGCCTTTTGTTATGTTAACCCAGGGTACAAATCAATCTGTTGCTCAAGGTAGCAGCTGCTCTTAAACAACATTTTCGGGGAGACACTTTGAAATGGTTAACACACACTGAAGAAAAGCTTTAAAAAATAAATCAATATTTTCCTGGTTGCTTTTAATATTGCATTGTGTATGACACACGTAGGAAGAAGAAGCGCAAATTATGGAGTGGATGAAATTATGCCAATGGAATTGTATAAAAATAAATAAAAATAAATATATATATATACACACAAATATGGGATCTTAGATGATTTTTTAAACTGAAGGTTCTGATTGAACGCAAAGAGCCTCTTTTCTCGCCTTCCCAGGGCCCTTCTCCAGCTTTAAAATATGGAGAAGATCAATCCATCAGCAACGGAGCCATTACACTACTAGGAAATGCTGTTGTTTGAACAGCCATCCTGGTTTCCATGGAAACTCTGCTGGTGGGGGACAAGCTGGCGGGGTCAGGTTCCACTTTGCTGGGAGAAAAAGACTGCCAGCCTCTCTGAAAATGCAGTTTTACCCTCTAAAACAGGAGGCAGCAGGCTTTTCCCAGCAAGATTCAGTAAAGAGGCCAGAGAGCTGGCCCTTGACTTCCCTCTCATGGGAGGAGAGACACAGAGGGTTAAAGGTTTTCCGAGAAATGGAGGAGGCTGGTTTTCAGAACACCAGGTGAAAAAACCGAAGGAGTGGGCCAGGGGATCAGGTCTGGGCTGAGTCACCCTTTTCAATGTCTGCTCTCTTTGAGACACTAATCCTCCTGAGGCTCCCCCTCTGGCCTGAAGCCAAGTTCAGGCTTCCCGCTACCTTCAGCCTCTCCACCCCACACCTGTCCAAGCTGGTCTGTCTGCCTCTGGTGCTTCTCGCTTCTCTCTCACAGGTTCCCGGCAGTTCTCTCCTTGCCGGTGACCACTTGCCCCAAGGCTTAACACCTGGTCATTTTCTGTTCTATCTTTCTTTGCTATGCCTCAGTTTCCTCACTGATGAAATGTCAGTGTCAAACTCAGACAATCTCTCTACACTTCTGCCATGAGTGTGGAGAACAAAATGAGCAGTGTAGTCTTATTTACCATGAAAAGAAAAAAAGCAAAGAACTTAAGTAAAACAAACAATCTTGTCCGAATCTACCTGCCTGTGGCCAGGAACAGAAATAACAGGGACCGTCTTCCAGGGGCTGAGCCAGGGAGGCCACCTCCAGGCAGGTGTCTCAGCTTGAGGAAGCAGCACCAGGCTCCCCTCCGACCTTCTCCAGGGCTTCTCCAGGGCTGCAGCTGAGCCTCATTTCCCCAGCACCTTCTCCCAAACCCTTACAATGGACTTCCGGGGCCCGAGGCCCTGACCTCAGTATCGTACAGCCCGACCAGAATAAGTGCTCTGTGCTTCCTAACATTTAACATCAATGTCTGCACCTGGGGTCAGCTCTGAGCTACCCTGACCTTCTGCCAAATTGAAAAGGGCCCACCTACAAACTCCCGGCAATCCTTAGGTGCTCCTCAGTCCTGCAGCCTTCTCCTTAGCTTCTCCGGCCTCTAAGAGACCATTTGAAAGCATCCACTGTGGGGCTGCTGGAGCCCAGAGTGCAGACACCAAGGGTGAGTCAAGGACAGATACTGTTTCCTTGTTTTGGGGTCTCTCAAGCCAACCACGTGAGGCCAACATTCGGCCTAAGCCCTGACCAGACTGCTGTTTTAGCTGGAGGGGGAAGATGTTTCTGTTTTCATTTTTAGTTAAAGTGAATTGAGACCAATTTAATGTCCAGAGTAGAACAAACCCTGGCATCTCCTGCAATCAAGAGGAGGGAAACTTATCAGAGCTTCCAAAATGAAGGGCTCTTCTCTCTGTAAAATTCATTAAACTTTAAGGCATGAATCTGAGAGGATGAAAGAGGTATGACAATCAGGGCTTTTCAAAAAGGTGGTCCAGCTGAAGGAACTCCCAGCCTCTGCTCACTGACCGTCTAGGGTGCCCCCCTCCAGGGCTGTAGGCACCCTGCTCGCCCCACCCACCTTCCCGCACAAGAAGCCGGGCAGAGAAACTGTCTTGGTGCTCTGGGCTCACTGATGTGGTTCTGGACCCAGGAGTCTCCACGAAATCTTCTCCTTGGAAGACTCAGCCTGGCATGGCCTATCCTATTCCATCAAGAATTTGAACACTGTGGAAATCCCTGAGAAGTTGGATTTTTATGAAAAGGAAATGACCCTGGGCACAGAAGGAGGGAGAGGGGGACAGGGAGGAAGAGAGAGAAGGGAATTGAAAGGCTGTCTGAAGGAAACAGGAGTCAACAGGGGGAGAGCGGGTGACCCTCAGCAGACTGGGCACACCAGGGTGCTGGCACTGGAATGCTCCAGCTCCAGAGGCAGCGCTTCATGAGCGTCTGAGAAAACCAGGCAAGTGGCCTGCCTGGTCTTCCTTCCTCTCTGGCCTCGGTTCCTGTCCCAGAGGTCAAGAAGGCCCCACCTCGGCAGGCCCTCCTCTCCCCGCTTCCAGCAGCGGCAGAGGTGTCAGAGCTTTTTCCTTTCAAAGTGCGGCACGATTCCACTGTCCTCGGGCCTCGGGCTGCCTGCTCCCTCGGTCTCCTTGAGGCCCTCCTCGGCCAGCTGGGACAGGTACTTCTGTGGTGGGAAGAGGGACAAAGGGAGGGAGAGGGTCAGTGGTGGGCTGGTGGGAGGGGAAGGGGGTGTGTGCCTGGCCCGGTGGGTGAGATCCCCTCTTCTCCCTCCCCAGAGCCTTCTGAGGCTCCTGGACTCAAGCTGAGCAATGAGCTCCAGCTCCCCCACCACCCCGTTCTGTCCATTTACAAACAATGCATGAAAGCATGGACCCAAACAATAGCGAACACTTCCAGGGCTCTCATCCTGTGCCAAGCCCTGTTCTAACTGCTTTCCTTACACAAACTAATTTAATCCTCACAACAACTCTACTTGTTTTCCAGAAAGAGCCCCAGTATCCAGGCAGCATGTCCACATCCACGTGTAAGAGGCAGAGGGAGGAGAGGAGACTGGATGGGCGGGGAGGGGAGCAGCTCTGTCCTATAGCGATTGTGAAAGACAAAACTGCAGCCTGACATTGGAGACTCAGGCAGGCTGGCCGGCTGAGTGTCCTGGAGGTCCCATAGTAGGGGGGAGGCGTTCCTCCGCCCGGCCCCAGAGCACTTCCTGCTCCCACTGGCCCCCAGCCCAACTCGGCAAGTCTGTAGGGCTGCTCCTGGAATTCTGGATTCAATGCGGTAAGATGGAACTAGAAAAGCCCTCAGGCTCTGTCCTCTGATTGCTAGGGCTCCAAGGAGCAATGCAAAGAGCACTGGACTAGGAGTTATCAAGGTTAAGTCCCCCGCAGTGGTCAAGTGTGTGGGCTCTGCCATCAGACAACTTGGGTTCAAATGCTAGCTCTCAACAGACAAATTCCCCACCAACTCCGACATCTGTATAGTAAGGTAATAATGGTAACTACTGTGTAAGGTTGCCGTGAAGTCCAAGAGAGGTACTATAAAGCATTGAGCACGGAGCCTGGAGCCTGGCACGGAATAAACACCCAGCAATGTTGCCCTTTATCTTCAGTGGCACCAGCCCATTGGATTTTGGGAAAGTCACTCCTTCTCCAGCCTGTAAACTGTTAAATGGGAGAAACCGTATCTTCCTTCTTCCTCCTCTGGGGTGATTTTGAGGGTCAGACAAGATGATGTTATGAGATGACGTGGTCCACCTGCTCTCTCTAGGAGACTGTGGTTGGCTTTGAGAGGTGGGTGAGCCTGCTGGGGCGAGGGGCAGACCGTGAATCCCTGCGGGCCAGGCTGCTAATGGAGGGCGGGTCTCTCCTCCACCTTGTCTCAGGGAAGGAAACGTGCTCAGGAAGGCGAGTGGTATAGGCCTGATCCTCCCTGGGCCGGGGGCCAAGCAGACGTCTACCTTCCCACCTAGCACCGACCCCACCTGCTGTTCTGGATCACTCTGGTGGGTTCTCTTGGAACATGACCATCAGTGGGGCACAGCCGGGGTTGCAGAGAGAGAACGAAGCTTCCTTCTACCCTGCCTCAAAGAACAATTCCAACCCCCACCTCAAGGCCTCCTGGGGGTGTTAAGTTTACAAGTGGCCTGACTTGGGTGTCAGCCAGCACCTGTTACTTGGGTCTGAATTCTTCCCTTTTCACACGTGTAATGTGGAGTGGGATGGGCACGTCTGTGTGGACAGAGACATTCTGTCAAAGCCACTGGCAGAAACCCTATCTGGGAGGCTCGCCATGAGGCTCCCAGCTCCCGGACAGGTGCCCCAGGGAAACCTGAACTGAAGCTGGTGGGTGTGAGGGGCTTAGCCAGTGTCTGGACCTGACGTGCCTGGGCCCACAGGAATGGCCCTGGCCTGCTGTGGGGAGGTGAGCCTTCCTGGGGGTTTGGCCCAGAGGCTGGGAACACGGTGCAGTCCGCTGCCCTGCAAAAACACAGAGTTTAGAATGAAAGGCCCTGGCAAGTCTGCACTCTTCCTACCTTCCTGGGTGACCTTGAGCTGTGTGGCCTCCTTGGGGGCTACACGATCCAGCTGAGAATGCCGGATGAGATCAAAGTTTCTCATGCTAAGGTGTCAGAATCTGCTACAAAGACTTAAAAATGCAGATTCTCAGGCCCTGCCCTAGAGAGAATGGACAGCAAGTATAGGGTAGGTCCAGGAAGCTACATTTTTAAAAGATTCCAGCTGGTATGAAGACCAAGGTTTGGGAAAATCAGGACAAGATGATTATCTCTAAGACTCCTTCCAGCCCTGCCATTCTAGAGGTTTCATCTTGTTGGAGGTAGAGGACGATGGTGTCTTCAAGGCAGATGGCTGCCCTCAGCTGGCTCTGCGGAGCACAATCTGAACCCTTCCTTGGTCTGGCCAAGTCGGGGTCTCACTGCCCTCTCCCAGGAGTACCTGGGACCTGGGCCCCAGACACCCCCCGTGGCTCTCAGTCACAGAGCAGCTGCTTTCCAGAGGAAAATCAAGGGGCTTAAATGATCTGAGTTTGCGCACAACCAATGGTAGTCCCTTGCAGATGGTAATGCAGGCCAGGGCATGGGTCTCAGTTTGCAAGTCCAGCTCAGTAGAGTGAAAAGAGAAAAGTGATTAAGAATCAGGCACCCTGGTCCCTGGCCAGGTAACTCAGCATGTGCATGGCCTTGGACAAATCACATGGCTTCTCTGGGCCTCGGTTTCCTCAATTATAAAACAAGAGAGTTGGCCCATATATGAATTTTCTTAACTAGGGGTACACATTCAAGTTATGTGGAGAACTTTCCCAAATCACATATTCCTAGGTCCCTCCCCCACTAAATTCTACTAAATATCTGACCTAAGTAGTACATACACTTTTAAAACACTGTCTAGAGGATTCTGGTTCACATCGCTGGTTAAGAACCACCAGAGCAGCTGTTCTTTAACAATTTAACTGACAGTAATGCCTGCTCTGGAGTTAGGGCACGCTCTACCACAAGGGTCTTCCGGAGTCAAGGCCTTGTGCCTCAAAAAGCTAGTCTGATTCACCGTAGTAAAAACAGGAGGTGCCTTGATAGACTCACCCCAGGGCGTCTGTCTCCCATGCTTTCTATTACATCACGAGTCCCCAGCTTATACCAGAAGTTAATTAGGAAAATCACATTCCAACACACTATATTCTAGTTAGGTACATGTTATAGAATATATTACTATATCCCATTGATTTTAAAAAGTGTTTTTTCCACACATTAACATCTCTGAAATTGAGATGCATTTTACAGTTGATGCAATTCACCATTTAATTTGCAACATTTTTTTCCCTTTTGGTATCACAAAATAGTGGTGTGCCTTACAACTAATGGCACCTTAGGTTGGATGAAATACGGTACACAGAGTATTTTTATATGTCACCTGTTAATATACTATGAAACATACTTATTTTATTTATTACTTATCTCCTATGCTAGAATGAAAGGTCTAAGAGGAAAGGAATTTTTGTCTCTTTTTTTGTTGTTGTATCTCCAGTGCCTAGAATACTGTCTAATCCACGGTGTGCCTGTGATGAATAGTTGCAGTATGGACGAACATTTACATAGAACAGAATAGGGGTTTTTCTTCTAGCAAACATGGATACTGCACAGGGAAAGAACATATAGAGAAATACCTGGAACATCCAGATTTTGTGAAAAGGGGTCAGCCCCAGCCACGGGCCAGGTGAATACTAGCTCGAGTCACTCAGTCTAGATGGACAGGCAGATGCAAAAACAAAGTAAACGTAACCCAAATACAATGTTTTGTACGAAGGTGGAGATGGATGCTCTGAGAGCACATGGGAGGCAGCCACCACGAGGAGCAGCCTGCTGGAGTCAGGTCTGAGAGAACAGCAGGAGTTTTCCATGCAGTGGAAGGAGATGAAACACACAGAAACAGAGCCCGGGCAGCCCCCTAGGCCTAGGCAGTGAGGGCCAATGGCTACCTGTAAGTTCCTGTAGTGGACAGCACTGCGACAGTGGCTCATCTTCGCCATCTCCTCGCTTGTGTAGAACAGCCCACACAGCTTGCAGTAGAAGCCGGTCCTGGGCACCACGAACTCCACCCCTGCAGCAGGATGGGGGGTGGACAGGGAGGCAGTTAGGAAGGTGGAGGGAGGCCCCTGGGGTCCAGACAGCAGTCTGGTGGACAGAGGAGCCATGCCCTCCAGCCCTCGTTTGCTGTTGACTTTGGCTGGTTACCCAGCTTCTCCGGGCCTCAGTTTCCCCATTTGCAAAACAGGGCAGAGAAGACAGCATCAGCTTCCGTCACAGGCGGCTGTGAGCATGAGGGGTGTCCCCCCTGAAGTGAGACGGCATGCTCAGCAATTATACGCCCTGCAACCCACTTCGGGAAGTAGGTCCAGGCTCTACCATGACCAGACTGCTTCCAGGGAAAGGAGGAAGGAGCTTTCTTACATTTCAGTGGGTGGATTTTGTTTCTCCACACTGTACCCGTCCCTGCAGCTGTTGTGACCAGGACTCTGGAAGGATGCACTCATTTTTGTTTGTTTATTCTAGAATTATGTCCATTAAAGAAAATTTTAAAAACAAAAGTGAAGAAAATTCACCCAGATTCATTCCAATCAAAATACTTCCTTCCACACTATTTACAGAGAGAGCCTTTCTGGGCGGGGAGGGGGCAGTTTTAATCATTCCCTAAGTGTATTTCTGTCTCCTCCCTCTTTCGTGTGATGGTCTGTCATAAATATTTCCCCATCTTTCTCCAGTCTTTACATCGGAACCACCAATTAATAGCATTTTATTTATGATTTGTTAAATAAAAGTCCCAGGATTCTGGGAGGCCTTTTGATTGTAAGGAAAGGAAATAGTGGCCCAACAGCCAGGGAAGTAACACTGTCGCAGCCCCGGGGATTCATCTCTGAAGGCCCGCCTCCACCAAGGTGTTCTGGGGGTCACGGTCTCCTCTGGAAGACAGTCAGCAGAGTGGAAAGAGCCCAGGACTGAGAAGGCTCAGACCAGACACTAAGAATCAGTGGAGCCCGGGGAGAGTCAGCGGAGCCCCTCCTGGGCCTCAGTTTCCTGGGCACCCGATTGTGAAGCCCCAGCTAAAGAGCAGGGTGTAATAAGGGCTGTGAAGCCCGGACTCCCTGCGGAAGTAAAGGAGAGGGGCTGGTCATGAGGGATGCCTGGACCCCGCTTTCAGATTGGGGCCACCCCCTGTGTGAGCTGACACACTTCAGCTGGGCTCTGCTGAGGTCCAACTGGTTAGTTCTGCTGGGGGTGGGAGATGTGGGAGAGCTGGCCGCCCACTGGAAGGGAGAGAGGGGCTGGGGGCCGCACACCAGGCCAACAGCAGCTTCCTGCAGAGAGGGGGGCAGGCCGGGTCTCCACCGAGGCGCTGCGTGCGTGTGACCACGAGGCTGGGCCTCCCTTCACTTGCCTCCTCCCGCCTCCCGAGAGACAGAGCTAAGCACACAGGAGACCCTGTCAGAGAGAAGCAGCTTAGACTTGTAATTACAGCATTTTTTTTTCCATTTCAAAAGAGCCACTTATCAGTGTGGAGGGGCAGGTCTCGAGGGCGGAGGGGGCCAGGGAGGCCTGCCCTGACTGATTGCTCCTCTGTGGTCTGGGGCCTGGGCAGTTCTAACTGCCACGCAGCAAGCCCACCGCCGAGCCCTCAGCCGTTTCCAGCAGTCTCCAGAGCCAAGGGGCCTCGCTCAGACCCAGCTGCCCAGGGGAAGGCTGAGCGGCCTTCCCCTCCCCACCCTCCTCCCACCCTCACTGCAAAGGATGGGCAAGCAGCCTGGCTTTGCCTGTGTGTGGCCCGCCCGCCCCGCCACCTCACAACAGGCCCTGGCTCCTGGCTGTGCTGGCAAACGAGCATTAAGTAAGGCTGGCCTTCATCCTCTGCTTCTACAAAATTATTCTCCCCGTTGCTGCTGCTCTGCAGGGAGCCAAGGCCCACACTAGACAAGAGAAGGGCAACCAGGAAAGGAGACGCAGCACCCAGAGGCCACGAGGAGCAGAGGCGAGCCTGCCATCAGAGCCACTCCCTGGTTCCTGTCCAGACCCTGCAGGATCAGCCAACTGGGTGGAATCAGGAAAGAAGTCTTGGGGTTTTCACTGAGACCCCACTAAGGCCTCCAGGGTTCTCCAGGTTTCCCAAGAGGCCTTCCGGCCCCTGTTCTGGGTCCTTCAGAAGGGGTGCAGCTGCCTCAGAAGCCACCACAGAGCATGAGGCAGGGCCTGAGCTGGCAGCTGTGGCTCCTTTCAACCCCAGGGGCACGGCTACCAAAAACAAAAAACAAAACCTGAAAACAAAACTTGGAAGCCACAGTATACTGGAATACTGGAGAGAAAATGGGAATATTTAGAGGCAGGTACACCTAGCTCTTTGATTCAACACTGTGTAACCTCAGGTATGTTACTTAACCTCTCTGAGCTCAGTTTCCTCACCTGAAAAGTAGGAATCATAGTATCACAAACAGAGTCACAGGGAAGCACCTATCATTTTGTCTGGTGCCCCGGAAAATATTAGTTTCCAGATATGTATTAAACATTTCTCCACAGAGGCCTTCCTGCCCTCCAGCCTCTCACTAGAGCCCCCTGGAGAACCCAGGTTCCATGGTTTGGCAGCAACTCTCTTCCCTGACCCAGCCCGGCCCGGCCTGCCAGGGGGCTAGTTGGGCAGTACCCAGGGGGTCAGAGACAGCACTGAGGAAGGAGAAGCCGGGGGAGGATCCCCAAACACCTGGGAACTCACTCCTGAGTAGCTGGGAGTTGCCGGGCACCAGGATGCCAACACCGCCTCAGGACACCTCTGGAACGTGAGGGCTGGGGGAAGTGGCCATGCCAAGACAAAACTGCCACAACCCATGAGTTCTGCAGCAACCTGGTCCTCCCGTTTTTTAGCCTCTATTAAGTATAATAATTAAAGCTGCATTTGCCTTCTAATAATAGCTCCTGGCACGGGTAATTACAACCCCGTCATCCCAGCAAAGCCTGGGATGGGTGGAGGGGGAGCTTGTGTTTTGCAGGCAGAGCCCTTTGGTTCTGATAAGAGCAGGCCTTGGCAGGCTTGGGCTGGCGGGGGTCACCCAGAGCTGGCCTGAAACGCACGGTGGGGGGGTACCCTTCCCCAGCCCCTGAGCAGCGGGGCTTAGCCTCCCTGCTCTCCATGGGGACCAAGCCGGAGTTGCCCCCCACCTCCCTAGAAGTCTCTCTGCAGTAGCGACAGACCATGGAGGGCGAAGGGTTATGCAGCCCCAGTGAGAGGAAACGTAGTAGGTCTCAATAACTGTTTCATAAACGAATAACAACAATAGACAACCCTTACTTAATACCTCCTACCTTGAAGACACTGAGGCCTGACAAGTGCTCGTTCGTCTGATCCTCAAAATCACCCCACAGGGGAGGCATCTGTTACCATCCCTGATTTACAGATGAAGAAAGCCAGGTAGGGAGGTTAACTAAGCAGCTCTCTGTCCCCCAGACAGCTGGGATTTGAACCCAGAGAGTCAGAGTCCACAATCTGTGCTCTTAATCACTGCACAAAAATCGCCTTTCCTCCACTGTGCTGCCTCAACTGGAGGAACAGGAGGGCGGGGCGGTCTCAGATTAGGAATCCTGAGTTCTGACCTGAGCTTGCTGTGAGACCTTAGGTAATAAGTCTCTGGGCTCCAGTCTCCTTACCTGTCAAATGCAGAAAATAGTGCCATACTCCCTACCCCTCACCGAGATCAATCAGGCAATGGGTCTGAAAGCTAATCGGAGACTGTAATCAAGCACGAAAGTACAATCTGTAATAGCCCCAAACCAGAAACAACCCAAATGCCCGTCAACAGCTGAATGAATAAACAAAATGTGATCTATCCACAACCACAAGGCGATCCTCCTCAACAAAAACCAGAAACCAACTATCCATACACCCAACAATTTGAAAGAATCCCAGAATAATGATGGTGAGTGAAAGAAGCCAGGTAACAAGAGTACATCCTGTATGATCCCCTTTATATAAAGTTCTAGAATGCAAACTCATATTCAGCGACAGGAAGGAGGGCAGTGGTTACCTGGGGACTGAGGTTGGGAGGGAGGGATTAAAAAGGATTTGCAGGAAATATGAGGGATGATAACTATGTTCATTCTTTTGACTGTGGTGGTGGTCTCACAGGTGGATACATTTGTCAAAATTGATCCAACTGTGCACTTTAAATATGTGCACTACATTAATGTCAATTATAACTCAACAGAGTTGGGTTTTTTTTTTTTAAATACAATGAGCCACCATTTTTCTCCTAACAGGTTAGTAAAGATTAAAAACTGATAACATCTGAGGTTGGCAAGGATGTGGAGAATGAGTACTCTCGAGGTAGCAGTGAAAACTGGTATAATCTTTCTGATGTGCAATTTAGTGGCAATTATGAAAATCTGAAATGCAAATATATATAACCTCACTACCCCCTGGCGAGGACGCTGTCCTCCAGAAACACTGGCTAGCACACAGGTTAGGGTTACAGCATGTTTGGAAGGCTGAGCACAGAGGTCACATGGAGCTAGGGGTCAAAGGGCTGGGGTTTCAATCCCAGCTCCAGCCTGGGCCTTTCATTCAATTTGTAACCCTGCATCTCAGATTTCTTAGCTGTAAGATAGGGATAAAAATACTAGCTACCTCACAGGTGTTTTGAGAGTTAAATGAAATATGCACTAGAAATGGTGCCTGCCTGATAAATGATAAAAATAAAAGCATAACTATTATAGCATTGTAATAATGGAAAAAAAAAAAACCTGAAAACGTCCCAAATGTTCACCATTCACCAGTAAAGGAGTAGGTCAGTCATTTACGGTACACCTTTTAAGATGGAATAGTGGTTAAGAAGAATGCATTCTCTATGTACCGACGTGAAGAGATCGCTAAGACCCCCTGTGAAGTTAGAAAAGCAAATTGCACAGCATTACATACATAGTGTGATCCTATTTTTGTGGGAGAAAAACTCCATGGGTATGACAGTGGCTACTTCTGGAGTTGAGCAGACACTGGGGGGAAGAGATACAACATTATATGGTTTTAAACATTTGTTATAATAATCTTTTATACTTTTTGTAATAAAAAATAATGAAAAGACAAGAATTATAAGGTAGCAGAATTTATTCTTAATTTTTGCCTGTGTGTGTCATACAGATTCCAAGTTCTTGGATGCCAAGAGACTTGTGTTCCATTTCTCGATTCTCCCCAGTGCCTCGCAAGGTGCCAGTTATCTAGGAAGGGTTGCTGACTGAATGAATGCATGAACAATTCCTAAACGAACTGCCTGGCACCCTTTCCCTGAAAGGCAGCCTTTGCAACTCTTCCAGCGTTAAAAAAACCCAGGGCTTTCTTGCAGTCATCTAAGTTCATTCTAAGGTCGGTATGTATTTCCCTTTTTTAGTTTTTGTCCTGAGGCATGCAGCAAACTCAACCCTTAAAAAAAAAAAAGGAAGTTTGCTCTTCGAATCTGACTAAATGGCACACTTGGAGGATAGAAACAGGAAGAAAAATTTAAAAGCAGATAGAAAAGGAAAAAAAGAAACTCGATAGAAAGGGTGAGCCTCCATATTGACTAGCGCCTCCCCCTGGGGAAGACTTGTTTGAGGACGTGCAGTCACTCAGTATTGGGAGGACAGGGACCCAGGTCTCTCTCTGCTCAGTGCCCCTTCATCAACTATACAGGGCCTGCCCCCCAGTGCAGTCTGTTCAGCATCACTGCCTCAGAGAAGCTGGCCCCTCAAAGAGAAAAAAATGGTTTTGGGAAGGGCTGGGGCTAAGAGGGCAGGGAAGGCATTGGCAGAAGAGGTTCATTTCTGTTGACTTTGTGGCGGCCACTGGGCCTCTGCTTCCCTGGCTGAATAAGGGCTGTGTGGTCATGGATAAAGCATTTCCTGACGGGGAGAACAGTCTCTTTGCTCTGGCTCCCAGGACAGTGCCGTTCAGAGTCTGACCCCTTGAGGTGGCTGGTCCACTACAGGAGACGGAAACTGCCAAAACCCTGAAAGTGGCACACAAATCTAGGTGACTGTATCAGACACAAAAAGACAACAACCAGATGCCAAAAAGCCCACAACCAGATGCCAAAAAGCCCTCTCAAGCTCTTAGATGTTATTACGGAACTATCATTTCCTGGAGGTGAATTCTCAGGAAGGGCTGTGGATTTATTTTACCCACCTAGAGGAATGCTGAGTTCACTGAACACATCCTCTGGTTCCCAGGAAGGCAAAGAAAGAGGCTGTTTCAGCTCAACTTCAGCATATTCTGGTGACCTCACGTCCAAAGATTTCATTTCCACGTACCTGGAGTTTTCTGCAAAACATGAGCCAGGGCAAAACTAATAAAACACATCACGCCTCTAAGAATCCCTGCAGTTCTATTCCTTGCACTGCGTGATGGCGAATGGTCCCTTGGGCTGCTTCATAACACGGGACTAGGGCGAGGGCTGCTAATCAGAAGCAAAGTGCCATAATGAAGAGCTTTTTCAGCTGCCAGAAGAATGCCACACACAAGAAAACTTGGCAAATCTTTGCATTAGCTCCTTGGGGGATGGGCTGCTGATGCCTTGCCCACTCCTTTGCCCCCCCCCCCCCCATTCAGTATCACACCCTCTCTGCAGGCAGAAGAATTATGGAAGTGCAAAAATTGTGCTGACGTCCGCAGGAGCACTGAGGCAGGCAGAAAAGGCAATGCCATTCTCACCCCAAGCCTGTCGAGCAGTGTTATTAAATGTGAACTCCAAACACTGGGTAAGCTAATAGGCCATTAACACCAGTGCATGTTGAGACTGGTACTGCGAAATGCACGGGGTTCAATCAGAGCAAGGTGAACGACACTTCGCTCCTTCTGCCTTCTTGCCTTCTCCAGACACAGCCCAGGCCTCGGCGTTTCTCTAGCAACAAGAAGGAAGCTCGTGGCAGAGTTTCTATGGAAACTCAGATCCACGCAGGTGAAAACAGCTCAGGTCAGCTTGACATGCGGGGAAGCCCAAGCCGCCAGCTCATCTACCAGCTCGCGCCAAGCACACAGCACTGGGTTGAAAGGTTTCTTTCTAAGCCTTTCATGTATATTTTCTGCCCTCGCCTCTTTTCCTCCCGTCCCTTACTTCAAACTCTGCAATGCTGCACACTTCTGAAAAAGTGAAATTTTAGTTACTTTCATTGGGAGAACATTGAGGGCTACTCGTCCTCCCCCCACCCCGCCCCCGCCATAACCCTTGATAGAGCTTAGTTTCCACTTGGCAGAGAAGACAGGGCTTAGCCTATTTTAAACTCTGTCTTTCATGATGTCATAGTACCGGGCACAGACACAACATCACTTCTAGTGGAGACAGAGATCTCGGGGAAAGTCTTGTTTCACCATCAGACACTGGAGAAAAGCGGGTCTGAGGCAGTGAGAAGGGGAACAGGCCGGACCCCTTGTGGGCCCCTCATTCTTGCCTCTGCCCGCTCCTTTCACTGCCTCCCAGGCTCCCGCCCCCTCACTCAGGCCTCACAGAAATAATGCCTGGGTGGTCCTCTGTTGTGAGGGTAAGAGAGGCTGCTTGTTGATCCCTAGGAACCAAAGCTCCTTTGATAGCTCAAAACATTTGCTAATTGAGATATCAGAGTCCGTCTGGGCTCCTGTAAATTCAGAGAAGTCCGTCCTATCTGAGTATGCTTCTCAGAAAACGCGGCGCCTCCTATCTGATTGCCTTTACACCACTTGCCTAAAAGCCCTAACAGTTTAACCAGGCTTTTAGAAGCTTGCCTTCTGCACCAGCTTTAATGCTGGTTAAAACCTTACTTCGGTTCGTTCCAGCCTGCTCATGCCCACATGCTGCTCCAGGGGAGCAGTGATCCCATCTACCCAACCGCCCAGGAGAAAGGGGAGGTAGTTACCCTGGGTCGACACTCCTTGGCAAGCCTGGCTTTGGAGGTCGGTTTCGGTGGTGGGGCTGGCTTTCTCCTCCAGGGGGCTGCCTTCACCAGCCCCATCTTCGGGGGTCTCCCTGGCCTTGCAGTCATCGAGAGAGGGGCTAGGCTGCCAGGCCCTCTCCTCTGCTGGCTTGGGGGAAGACATTTGCTGGTGTGTAGAGGCCAGGCACACATCTGAGCTCTCCGCTGCCTTTGCCTGCTTCTCGTAGCAATCTGAACCCTCCAGTGAGAGGCCTGTCTCACATTCAGCTGGCTTCCGCTCAGCATCCAGATTTAGGCCAGGCGTTTCCACCTCCATGTCACTAGGACAGCTAGTGGAAGCAGAAGGCAGTTCTTTGGGCGACTTGAGGCCGATTTCCACGGCCCCATTACCTATGGTCTTGACTCCCTCCTCGATGAAATCTTTGGCTAAGTCCAGGTCTAAGGTGGTCGTCACACAGGGACACATTTCTGGACAGATTTTGTCCTTCTGGTCAATGGGCACAATTTCTTCCAGTTCTGGGATGTCCGGTTCCATAATAAAATCTTCTTCCTCCCCCACCTCGTCTACTGTAACCAGCTCCTCCATGTTGGTGGGATACCAGCTCTCCCCCTCTGCCTCACTTCCACTCTCCAAGTCTTGCTCCTGAATAAAAAATGCAGAATGGAGGTCAGAGGGTGGCTGAGGAGTGGCTCTTCATATTCAACCAGAAAGGGGCACAAACCTTGACCACAGGACCCCTCAAACTAGGAAGATCCTCAACAATCTGACTCCTACTGGGAACATTTACTAGGTAATAAGAAGCTATAAACCATTCAGGTCTCTTATCACTGATTCATCTCTTAGGATGAGGCTCAAAACAGCACAGGATCTGAAATGAGCCCTTACTGCTTAACCAACCATGTTTAACGTGGCACAAAGAATTTCAACTCCTGGTACATAATATGTGCTCAATAAATATTTTTGAATGAATGAATGATTAAGTTATAAATTCTAAGCACATCAACTTGCTGGAGCTATTTCCTTGCACGCAGGACATCACTAAATGTAACTGCTGCACAGTCTTCACAAAACTCCCCCCAACACCCTCTCCCAGCAAGGGTGCAACCTCCACAGCCATGGCTCACACTTGGCCCCTCTCGACACTTTCATGAACCCAGCAGCCCAGGGACCCAGCAGCCAGATTTAAGAGATCAGCTTCCCTGCCAGCGATACTCATCTCTCCGCCTCTCCTGACCGGAAAGGCATGAAGCTGGCCATGTTCCAGGGACATTTCTTTCTGCTGTGGCGGTCTCAGCCCTGTAACTGGGTTTTTCATTTCAATTAAGTAAAGTAATCTTTACAAGCACAGTAGATGTTTTGTTAATCCCAGGGTCTGGGACTGCTGAGGTCAGGGCCCCAGCTTGAGTCCCCAAAGCCCCCTTCCTCCTCCAGCTCCTCCCATGGGACCTGCCTATTTTGGGAGCCTGGCTCTGAAACCTGACTCTTTTTTGGGCAGCCCATGTTTTCTCTTATAAGCACAGCCAAATTACTGAAGACTGAGGCAGAGCCCAGGCAGGTAGGTGGTAAAGGTCTCCCCAATAAAGACTGTGCAAAGGTCCCAGGCAAAGCCATCCCTCCAAGAAGTGCTGGCTTCATTCACAGACCCACTGGTGGGGTCCCGGACACGTCCCAGACAGCGAGCAGGGCATCACTAGGCAGGCTGGGGACCCCTGTGACTTGGTGCCCAATGGCTGTTGTGCCGATGAGGCTACACTGCCAGCATCTGGGACAAACCTTACCTTCCATGTCCTTGTATTTTCTGCATCAGAGGATTCTGTTTCTTTCTCCTGCCTGCCCACTGATGCGGGGCTATCTTCCATGCTGTCCTGTTCTTCTTTTCCAGCCTTACCAAGGAAAGAACAGAACAAACCAAGCCAACAGTGAGTAGGGACGGAGAAAAGAGGGCACACCAAGAGGAAAACAATGCTGCAGAGCACAGCTAACAGCTGTCGGGCATATTTCACCCACAGTATTTCCCTTATCCTCACAAAAGCTCTCGGAGGCAGGTGCTATTATCATCTTCACTATAGAGATGAGGAAACTGAAGCTCAGAGAGGGTAAGTCACTTGTTCAAGGTCACACAGACAAACAGAGGCACAGAAATATCTTCATGGCTGGCCTGAATGCTTGAGGGAGACAGAAATCCCTGGCAAATCAGGCACTTTCTGCAGCTGTGAAATCTGTGGATAGTGAGGGTGAGCAAAGGGGCCATGGGGGAAGTGACCCTGGATTTAACAACCATCATGGTGACACCTCCCCAACAGATCAGTCTTGGCCATTAAACAAATCACATCTAGGCTGTTTGTGGGTAGGAAGGGTGTTGTCACCAAGCAGTGCCACTCACCTCTCTTCTGCCTTATTCCTTTCCTGGGGCTACAGCCCAAACCAGCGATCCCTCCCCTTCTTCCTTCCTCCTATTCCATCCCTCAAGTTAAGCCCCTCATGATACTGCTCGAGTCTGGGAAACTGAACAATTGAAAGCATGTGTCTGGTTCAAGAATTAGGATTACAACAGAGGTCAGCCAAGTATCGCCCTTGAGCCAAATCTGATCCAGCGCCTCTTTCTGTGCAGTCGGGGAACCAACAATGCTTTTCACCCCTCTAAATGGTTGCATGTTAAATGATTCTCTAAGTACCAACATAATATCCTCAATCTTGCCTCTTGGCCCATACAGCTGAAATAGTTATATCTGGTGCTTTATGGAAAAAAGTTTGCCAGCCCCCAGTTTAGAAGTTTGAGGAGGAGAGTCTCCTGTGACTTAAACTTTGGCCACCAAGTCAATGACCATTCCCAGGCATTCTTGGGAGAAGGCTGCATTTTCTCGACATTTTTGGCTGAGGTTGGCTCAAAGGAAACCACTCCCGCTCTGACTTCTTATGACCAGACACACCCCTCTTTGCTGACGAGGAGCCAGCTGGGGCAGGAGCTCAGGGCTGACGGGTTTAACCAGTTATTACGGGACAGGGAAGGACAATTCAAATCCTCAGGTCTTCGCTTTTTCCAGCATCTGGAGCAGAAGCTCTACTCTAGCCCGCTGAGCTCAAGGCAGCTCCAGAGGCCTACTTAGCTTCTACCAGCAGGGGACCGCTTTATTTCTGTCTCCCTGAATGAATAATCCATAGCCCTCCCTTGTCAAAATAAATACCCCTTACCCTTCCCAGGCAGCTCCTGCCGCCACAGTCCCAGCTCAGTATGGTAAACAGACTCCCTCCAGTTCAAGCTGGGAGAGGCAGGGACTGCCTGGCCACCGGAAGCCCCCCACCAGGTGGACCCCTGCTCTTCCTCCCTGCAGGCAAAGGAAACAGAGCAGGGCCTTTCAGTGCACTCCTGGCCCTGGGATCATTTCCAGGTGACAGCAGTTTATGGGAACAGACAGATGCAACCAATGCCCCCGGCTCCCCCTACCGGCTCAGGGACCAGTGTATTAAGTCCAGACAGTTCCAGGCAGGGCTGCCACCGCAGGGCCGGGGCTACTGCTAAACCACTTCTTAACTGGTCTCCCTCTTGTGCTCTGTAGCCTCCTCCCAAGTGTATTCTCCCCGAGGTGATTGAGAATAGTGACTCCAAAATGCAAACCTATCACATCCCCACTGCACCTTTTAGCTTGAACATTTCATTTGCTTCCCCTTGCTCTGAGGATAAAGACAAAACTCCATAACCGGCCTACAAGGCCCTGCATGATGTGGCCCCTGTTGATAAATCAGCTTCACCTCCCACCATTCTAACCCTGGCTCTCTCTGCTCCAGAAACACTGGCCTCTGGCCACAGGGCCTTTGCACAGGATATTTCCTGTGTCTGCTCTCCTTCCTTTTCATCCAGTAAATACTCACCATTCCTTCAAGTCTCAACAGCCACATCCTAACTCAGGGAAGCCTCTGATTCGTCATAGGCACTAACAGCCCTATACACCTCCATCTCCTTAGCATTTAACACTCACACTCATCTACTCACTTAAGGAATTATTTGATTAATATGTTTTCCATTAGACCATGAGCTTCATGAGATCAGGGGTCATTGCAGCTCTGATTCACAACTGTAGCCCCAGTGCTAGATGCTCCATGAACACTGGTCAAGACAAGAATGCAGATGGGTAGGAAACGGTGGAGTGAATAATAGGCTCGCAACTGCCTCCCAGTGAGCTTGGGTCTGGGCTTTGAACTGAGCATAAGTGGTTTTTCTATTTCTCTCTCCAATGGCTTGTTTATACTGTGGGCTGCATCCTGGGGACCCCTGGGGCTCCATCTGGTCCACAGGCATGTTTTGGTCTCTAAAATGTGGGAAATGTCATACCAATATCTGCATCTGGACATGGGTCTTGCTCCCAGAAATGGGAGTGCTGACTGCACAGGGCATGCCTCCCTGAACGGCAGCC
This sequence comes from Camelus dromedarius, assembly GCF_036321535.1. NCBI lineage: Eukaryota > Metazoa > Chordata > Mammalia > Artiodactyla > Camelidae > Camelus > Camelus dromedarius. The sequence goes on along the minus strand of NC_087443.1, from coordinate 66,116,301 downwards.
ACAGAGGGGAGCAGCACGGCGGCTGCCCCAGCAGACAGCCCCCTCCTCCTGGGTCTGCCACGGTCCCAGCTCTCCATGTTGGCCCCACCCGTGCTACCTGGTGGCCTATGTCACCTGCCTGGCTCCCCTTCTCTAGGCACCTGGGTCTGTCGACCTGATGGCCCGTCTGGGAAAGCAGAGGAGCGCCTCTTTCCCAGGTCTCCCTATTCAGGGACTTGATTTCTTTCTTCTTTCTCTGGTCTCGTGGTCGGGGCTGGGTCTCCCGTCTGGCTGTGGCCACCCATGAACACTGAGCGGTGCACATGCTGGCTTCACCAGCACAGGCACCCTCTCCAGGTACTTTCCGGGGCTTCCCACTAGCACAAGCTCGTGGAAGTCCTACAGCAGCCTTGGGATCACATCCATTCCACCAACGAGAAAACTGAGCTGAGAAGAACAGCGTGTGACCCGGTTCTCAGAAGCCAAGCCTTTGCCTCCAGAATTGGCTCCGTCATTTATTCTTTCAGCAAATACATACTGAATGCTTACTCAGTTCCATACACTCATCTAGGAACCGGGGGCAGGCAGTGAGCACCGCAGACAGAAATTCCTGCCCTCATGGAGGTTACATTGTGGGGAGGGCTGAGAGGGAGGGGAGACCAAGTAACATAGAAACATTAGGGGATAGGTTAGAAGGAGACAGGTGCCACCAAGACAAGGAAAGCGGGTTTGGGATGTTGTGATTTTATGTGGTGGCCAGGAATAAACTTCGGAGAATGTGACAATGAGTAAAGACAAAGGTTAGGTGAGGAGGGCCGCGTGGATTTGGGGGGGAGGGGCTCCTGGGCAGGGGGACACGTGTAAAGGCCCTGCTGTGGTACGTGCAAATGCAAAGACCCTTCCTCAGCCCTGCTGCCTTTGTTCCCCAAATTCAGCAGCTGCCTGTTCTCTGACTCCGGGGGCAGCCCTATGGGGTCTGGGTGGTTCTCACGATTGAGATAAGAGTTTGAGATCAGGGAAGAAAACTCGTTGTTCTGCTGGGATTCCACCAAATGGCATAGGGCTGCCCAGCTCCAAACCCACAGAAACTATCTGTTGGGGACCCCAACAAGTCCCTAGTGATCCCGCTCTAAGGCTATTAACGGTAGAGCCTCCCAGAACAGAATCGTGGGGAAACCATGGGGCCTTTCTGGGAAACTTCTTTCGCATCAGGGGCTCATGAGATGATCCCCAGTATGTATCACCTTGAATGAGCAACGTGTGCAAACCAAGGAAAGCAGCGTGGGTATCACAGAACAAGTGAGGTTACCAAAGAAGAGTCTCAGGAGCGTGGGTAGGAGTGCAGAGGGGCAGCTCTCCTAACCTCGCCATGGGGGACAGAGGGCTACAGACCGGGGGTACGTGTATGAGGTCCAGCCTTGAGGCCCTGCCAATGCTCGCTCTCAATCCCTCTGTGCCTCTACTCCAGGCACTGACTCCACACCACCCCTTGGATGCCTCTAAGCATAGATGTATATACACAAAGGAATACTACTGCCAAAAAAAAAAAAAGAATAAAATAATGCCATTTGCAGCAATGTGGATGGACCTGGAGATTGTCATTCTAAGTGAAGTAAGTCAGAAAGAGAAAGAAAGATACCATATGATATTGCTTATATGTGGAATCTTAAAAAAAAAGGACACAAATGAACTTATTTACAAAACAGAAACAGACTCACAGCCATAGAGAACAAAGTTATGGTTACCAGTGTGTAAAGAGGGTGGGAAGGGATAAACTGGGAATTTGAAATTTTCACCTCTTGGAGAGTGATGGAAATGTAGGCTGTCTTGATTGTGGTGGTGGTGGTTTCATTGGTGTAAGTTCATCAAATTGTCCATCTGAAATATGTGTAGTTTACTGTACAGGGATCATACCACAAGAAAGGTGTTTAAATAATATTGACTATGTTGTAAACCTGAAACTCACATAATACTGTAAATCAACTATACCTCAATTTAAAAAGTCTTCCTTTCTCACTTTTGCCCTTGCTGCTTCCCAAATTGCTTTTCCCCCGACATTCGATGCTCAGCTCAAATGTCACCCGCTCTGTGCAGCTTTCCTCGTCTCCCTGCGCAGAGCTGACTGCCCACAGAGCAGCCCGTCCACCATGTGACTGCAGCGGAGGCCCCTCTATGGGAATTACTTGTGTAGCCCTGCTTCCACCGTTGGTTAGACCTCGGTCTCTGCCATAACATGACTATGCCTTGTTCATCTTCGGGTCCCCTGTCCCTGGTAATGCGTGTAGAAATAAAGTTGTGGCCAAAAGTGTGGCTCTTCAGTGTTCATGGAGTTGAGCCCTGAGATTCTTATTCGGACTTAGTAATTGGCAACAGCTCCTGGGGCAGACTAGAAGATATGCATGTAGGAGTTTTTATGGATTCTTTACGCAGACCACCCCCACCCCCAACCTCCACTGTTCCACTGGTACTTAAATGTAGGCGGTTCTGGCAAGAAGGGAGTGTAAGCCAAGCTAGAATATAAACCTGGTACCCAGAGTCCTGTGTGAACTGAAGTCATGCAGCAGGTTGGAAGCCCCGGATGAGGCACGTGGATGAAAGGTGCCAGCCAACTGCCGAGCATTTGTATTCCAGTGGAAGGAAAACACAGTGGACAGTGTCCAGAGAAACACACCAAGGCCTGGGCACCCAGGATAACTTAGTAGGTGGTGGCTGCTTTTCCTTTACCCCCTCTCATCAAAGCCCCGGGATTGGTAGGTGCTTTTGGCAGGAGAGAGGAAGCAGTGGACCAAAGATCTAATCTCTCGTGGCTGAGTGTGTGGATGCAAACACCTCGGGGCCACTCCACCCTGGACAAACAGGACCACCGAAGGCTTTTGCATCACGTCCCTGCCTAACTTCTAGTAAAGGCAGCAGGGTGCTGTGGGATTTGGAGCCAGATCACCTAAGTATGATTCCAGCTCTGCCATTGCTTGACTGTGTATCCTTGGGCAACTCACTTAAGATCTCTGTGCCTCAGTTTCCTCCTCTATAGGAAGAACAGAATTATGACTAGTATTATCTCACAGGGTTGCTACAAGGATTAAATGATGAGCTAAGGTGGTCAGCACAGTGGCTGGCTCAGAGCAAACATTCGGTAAGCGTTTCATTCGTTACATAATATGCATCATCCTATGAGTAGCAGTCTCCCGTGGGACCCGCCTCGCCTTACCTGCCACCTGGGGAAGGGATTGCATCATTACCTCATTCTCTGCTGTTCTGCTTTCTTTTCTGTCATCTGCTCCTTCTTGGTCTCTCTCGGGTCTCTTGGTTCTGTTTCTCTCACTCTGCTTAGACTTGGTGCTCTCGGGGGGCCTGGTGCCCTTCAGCTCTGGCCCGTCCTCCCTGCCTGAGTCTTCGGGGTGGGGGTGTCTGCTTTCCCGAAGCCTGGCCTCGTCCTTCCTCCTGGACCTCCCGGGGGCATCCTGTGGCTGCTTTACATACTTGTCCGACTTGCCCTTGGCCTCTTTCCGGTAGTAGCCGTCCTCTCGGCTCTTGTAGCCTGACGACGATGTCGCAGAGTGGAGTGGGTTGGGGGACCCCGACCTCAGGTGCTTTTCTCGGTAGCCCCTCCCTCCGTCTAGTCGCTCGTCTGACTCCGCTTTGTCTAGTTGCCGGGGGTAGTGTCTGCGGTCGTGAGGCCACGGGTCGGTCCTGTCCCTCTTGTCCTCCCCATTCTCCCTCCAGGGGGCCGGGCCTCGCTCCTCCTCCCTCCTGGGGTAGGGAGAGGGCTCCCACGAGTCCCGGCCGTTGCCCCAGTCGGCCCGAGATGGGCCCGGGGGGCTGTGGGAAGAGCTGCAGGAGGTGAAGCTCGGAGTGTGGGACCTCGGGGACAGTGACCGGCTCATTGGACTTCGAGATCTCGGTCTTTCTGGGCCGTATCTGGGAGGGAGCAAAGGAGTCATTTTAGAACCTGCACCCCCCGCAGCCCCCAAACCCAGATACACCCCATCTCTGCAACAGCATCCTGTGCATATGACCCCACCCGGCCACTGACTCTTCATCACAACCATGCAGACCACACAGAGACTGGTCCAGGGGAGAGGTCTTCCTCCTTCCGGGTTTCTGGGAGAGATTTTCCCTAGGCACAGTTCTGGCCGCTCTCTGCCCCTTCACTCATTTTGCTCCCGGTAAATGAATAATTGGGCTGGTTTGGCCCAGCCTCATCTTTCTTCCTCTTAGAAGTGAGCTACATTTGGGGAGCAGGAGATGTAGGGTGGACGTGGGGGCAAGGTTGCCCTGGCCCAGCCTGGTGGGCAAGGCTGCCTAACCTTGGGATTCAATCAACTGGCCTCTTGGCTATGAGACTGAAGCTACCCCTCCACCTGGCCACTACCAAAAAAAAGGCCACCTCTTGGCCTCCATTTTTCTAGGAAGGCATTTTGGGGTGGGAAGAGATCTTAGAGCTCTGACCTGCTCGTGTTTCAGATCAAGAAACTGAAACCCAGAAAAGAACCCTGGCCTGTCGAGGTTCAGAGCAAGACCTCCTAGTCACCTGCCCCCCGACTCTGCCGCAGAACTGCAGGGGCACAGTGGGGCTTCACGCGCATCTTTTAAAAACCCAAATAACCATACTTTTTAAAACAAAGAAGCAAACAAAAATTCCAAGCCTAAAGAGCTACATACACACACCAAACACTACACACACACAGCACACACACACACACCACACACAAATACCACATACAATACATACAAACACAACCACACCAACACACACCAAACATACACAGACACTTTCAGGCTGTTTCAGCAGAGTGTACCCTTGCCCCTAAGAGTCATATATCAACAGACCCCCTCCTACATTCCTTTCCAACAGAGGAGGAGGAGCTGAGAGGGAGCTTAGCATCTGGCATTTTCCTGAGCTTTAAGCTGAGCACTGGACTGGACTGATGCACTCCTTGGGGTACGTGGAAGTGTAGGGCCCAGAAAGGCTGAGGGAAGGGGCAGGGGCAAGGGCAGGGCCCAGAGGGACTCAAATACCCCAAAGAATGAGAGAGGGAGAATGTCCCAAGGACACAGGATCTGCCCTGAGCCCTAAGGCGGGGTCTCACCTGTCTGCTTCCCGGAACATGTCCCTCTCCCTCTGGGAATGGATGTCCTGGATGATGGCGGCCACGGTTTTCCCAGGTTTCTAGGCAAAGTCAGAGGGGTCACCATCAGACCAGAAACGGCCTTGCAAACACCAGAGGGAAGCAGCTAGGACTCGGGTTCACTACCCCATCCACCAAGGGGGAAAGTGCTTTTTCAGGGGAAGAAAAAGCTTGAACCAGGGGCTGAGGAGTATGAGCATAACACTGGGTGGCGGTGGGGCTGAGTGGTCCGGGCGCGAGGCATCCAGTGTGCGGGGGAGGAAGGGCTGAGGTTCCCCATCCGCATCCTGGGAAAGAGCAGCGCTTGTTAATAAACACCCACCTCCCCTCTTCTCCAAGTAAAAGAAAATATCTGAACGTGAAAGAAGGAAGGGAAAGAGGGAGGGAGAGAGGGAGGAAGTACAACCTGGAAAGAGACTTGAAGATCACTGAATGCAGCCTCCTTATTTTATACACGAGAAAACTGAGACCCAGAGAGGTCGAGGCAGAGTTCTGCCTGGAACAGCCCCAGTCACCAGCCATGTGGTATTCGATGGTGGCTCCTGGAGTTGTGCTGGGTTAAGGAATACATTCAAAGTCGTAGAGATCATTAGGGAATCAGGACTTGACAAAAGGCATGTTAGCTCCGAGGTCCTTTCCACGCCCCATGCTCTGCAACACCCGACTCCAGCACGGTCCTGCACGGGGGACATATGGTGCTCAGCGTAACTCTGCAAGGTGGGTAGTGCAGGCTGCAAGCCAGACTTCCCAGCTGAGGATGCCAGTCACCCAAAAGCTCTGCCCTTCCCAGAAGTCACTACACGGTGGCTGTGCCAGGACAGGAACAACCCAGCCCGCAAACCCCAACCAAAGCCCTTTCCTGAACCCAGAATAGACAACCAGTAACAAAACAATCAAAACAGTTGATTAAAAAAAGAAATTCATGAAAGGATAGGAGTATTTTCCAAAAGACTACACGGAATTTGTCCATTCAATGAAAATGTACGGGTGAATTTATGGTATGTTAATTATATCTCAATATAACACGTTTAAAAAAATACTTAAAAACCCTCAGTCCATAAGGTCAATTTCTGACAAAGAATTTTATTAAGAAAATTAATCAACTGCTCTTTTTATCCTCAATTTTTTTCCTATGGAGTTAACAAAGGCTCATGAAATCTTAGAACTACACAAATGTTAGGTATCATCAAATATGTCATTTTATAGCTGTGAAAACCAGGGCCAGAGATAAGAAAGGTACTCTGTGATCTGCTGGGACTGGAATTCTCTGAGTCCTCTGGCTGCCTGGCTGCTCATCTGTGTTACTGTCGAGACTGAGGGTCAGGCTAGGGAAACAGTCAAGGTTTCAGGGCAAGAGGTCAGAGCTAGGACTTAGGGAAGAAATGAAAATGTTCAAGCCAGGGAGGCGTCTCTTGTCGACTGGAAACGCAAGAGGAAAGAGAGAAGGCAGTGATCACTACCCTTGTGGTCGTGAAGAAGTCGGAGGTCAAGAAGCCAGCCAATCCCTGATCAGGGAAAGGCCCGGGAACTGAGCACTGGTCAGGACGCCCACCCGAAAGGAGGCCTCACAGTTTTGGCAAATGGTCCCTTTCACCTCACTACAGCCATAAAGGTTGACCCTCTGTAAGTATATGGAAGTGTCACCTACAAGTAACCAAATCAGACAGGCTGTGCACCGCCAACTAGCCCCTCAACTGCTTAAACTGGACCAGAAGCAGAGACCCGGGGCCCAGCAAGGGAGGGATCTGGGGCTGTGGGCCTGGGCTGAGAAGAAAGCTGCTTGCTGCCCAGGATGCTTCCTCACATCTGCCGAGACCACCTGTGCCCTCCCCCAGGGCTGTGGGTCACCACCTGGGGGCAGAACGAGAAAGTTCATTTGGAAGTGATCCCACTGAGAGAGTCTTCTTCCTGCCTGCCCACCTTGGGCCACAAAGAGGAAGTTCCCTACTGTATCATCGGGGGAGGCCAGCCCGGGATGGCTGGTCCTCAGAAGACCCACTGCAGCACTACCTCCACTTGGGCCAATGTGTGAGCAAAGAGAGCTTGGGAAAGCTGGTGGGAGCCGTCAGGACCAAGTGCAGGGACATGTGACGAGATCAGCCGGCATCCTGGGTCCCGTCAGGCTGGAATAGGCAAAGGCTAGAGAATGCACCCCCAAATTGGGTAAAAGGTACCATGGCAACTTTTCAGAACATATGAATTCCCCGAGGGGGTTGGATGAGGGACTCCTGCAGCAAAAAAGAGTCCCTCAGGTCCCCAACACTTTTCTTCTGTCCCCTGGAACCTCAAATCCTCATGATTTTTCCTTCCAGTCCAGACCCAGGAAAGCCTGGGGTGAGAGGAGGGGGCCTGGTCAGGGAGCCGCTGAGGTTTTGCAGGTTACCCAAGGGCAGCGCGGGGTGGAGCTGAGACCTGCAGGGAGGGGCAGGTCAGGCCAGTGTCAGAGCCAGAGGCATTCCAGGAGCTCGTGGTCCCTTCCACACGCACCTCCATCACCACAGATGGCAAACCCCCTTGGGCCCTCCCCTCTGGGGTGCCCCCTGATGAGGGGCAGAGCTGGCCAATCAGGCACCCCAGAGGAAAACATCCTCTGGTGGCCCATGCAGTAGATGCAGCTGGAGTTCTCTGGGGGCTAGCAGAGCTGCTTCTTGGCTTAAATATTTCTCTGACTCCTATCTTCCCAACCACAGACTAGCTTCCTGAGGCCACTGTCAGCCCAGAGCCCCCTGAAATTGTTTCTATTCAGGCCCCACATTCCCGGAGAGGCAGAGAATGGGGTTACTGATCCTCACACAGCCAGCACCAGCACAGGGCACCCCCTCCTCATATCCTCCCCGCCCACACTGCATACAAGAGGTGCTCCGCGGTGATTGGCTGAAGAGATGGAGGGGTGGGGCTGCTGAGAGAGGACACGACAATCTGCAAATACTATATGCTGGGGCTGGCGGTCACAGGCACTGTGACCCCCTCTGAGGACCAGAGGTCAGTTCCTCTATTTTAAATGGTAATTCCAAATTGTTGGCACTATCTGGCCCACACGCCCTGCCAGCAGCCATCTGAGAAGGGGTCTGAAGTGGTCAAAGGCTTTCAAGTAACAGAATCAACTTTTCAAAGCTCTAAGAAAATCCTCTCAAACTTCCTCTTCAGGCCTGGCCTCGTTATCTTGTGGCTAAAGGTGTAAAGAAAGCAGGTAAAATAAAGCTGTAATCACTGCAGATGAGTCGAAATGGAAAGAGAATGGAGTACGCGTACAAAGGCACTTTGGGTACTTTTTTATTGTGGAACTTCTCAGACACACACAAAAGTAGAGAGAATGGTACACTGAACACCCTTGAAGCCATTTCCACTGTCAACAAGCTCCCACGGGACCAGCCACCACGCTCTCAGTCTACACATCTTGCTGCTTTAAGACAAGGGTGAGATTCTGAGCCCCGTAGACCCCCAGGGAAGTACATTCCCAGAGGGAGGCCCCACGGCTTGAGAATCTCAACCAGGAAGAGCAGCCCCAGCTCTGCCTCCAGCTGGCAGGGTCACCGGGGGTCCTGGCTTGTTGCCTGTGGGAGACTCACTTTCCCCACCTGTAAAGGTGAGATAATGCAGCGCACCCACCAACAGCCTCTGGGCGTAGCAGGCTATCCGGATAAAAGCTGAGGATGCTGGGCCAACATAAAAGGAGCTGCCTTCTGACCTCTCCGTGGCTGCTCTACAAGTCTCAAGAGTCCCAGGAAGATTCTGAAACGTTCCAGATGAGCCCTGAACTTGGCAGAGCCAGATCCTGCCATAGCCGCCCTGCTTCTGACAACATGGGGCTTTCCAAGCTCTGCATCTTTTCCCTGATCCCTGCCCGGAAGCCCTCTCTCTCTCTCTCTCCCCCTCTCTCTGTTTAGCTAAGTTGCCTTATCCCTCAAGGCCCTACCCAGGAATCGCTCCCTTTTTTACACAACCAAGTAGCACTGCCTTTTGCCCCTGAACTTCTTGGAGCTCCACATGTAGGCACTTGTGTTTAAATCTTGTATAATTTCACACAAGAACAGCTTCTCTCCCCAGTGAGACAGCAAACTTCCCCCAAGTGAAGACCATTCTCATATTCATTGTAGCTCTCCGCACCACATCTTACACGAAGACCCTCAGGCATCATTTGTGATTCCTAACCAAGAACATCATGGATCACTCTCAAGATGGCTTCCCAAGGCCAGAGACCATCTCTGTGGCTAGAAGGCTGGCAAGAACAGTGGCCCTAAAACAGGCCCCTGCCCCCAGACCACCTGGGAGCCTCAGTCCCACCCCAGCCTACTAAATGAGAATCTCTGGGCAAAAGGACCTGAAAATTGCACTGACAATTCTCGGATGGAGAGACTGGAACACACAGGTTTGAACTATTCCAATTTCCTTCTGGTTGGAAGATGCTGTGATTCTGGAGAGGTCTCTATAGAGCAACCGACCTTCTCATGCAGGTCTGCAGGAAGGAAAACACTCGCTTTTTATTGTTTTTTCAGATTTTCTCTTTCTCGTTCATTCCACACATTTGTTAGAAACCTGTTATGTGAAAGTTTCTGCCCCAAATGCCCTGAGGAATAGAATCTCTGTCATCAAGTTATAGGGAGACAAGATTACCGGCATGAGGAAATATTCAAGAGGGGAGATCTTCAAATCTCTCTGTCTCCCTCCACCTTGCTTGGTGAGCAAAAGATAGAGTTAAGGAGAAAGACCAATGGAAATTTTCCCTACCTCTGCAAGCCCTGGTGGGACCCCATGTGGAAGCCCTTTGGCCCAGAGTCATGTGTGAATACAGTGGTCTACTGTCTACCCCCCACCCCCCCAGGAACCATACCCTCCTTCCCAGCCTGCTCTCAGGATGCAGAGGTGACACAGGACTGGCCAGTCCCAGCACGGCCACAGAGGTTGGTTCAGGGAAGGGCACATGTTTGAGGCTCGCCCTGAGTAACTCTCGGGACTTCCGTGGGAGCTACCAGGTAAAGCACTGGCTTTCTCTTGAAGGGAATGGACGGCTGAGGAGCCAGAGCGGCTGGAGTCACGGAAGCCATCATGCCACCTAGAGGAGACAGCCGGAGGCAGTCAGGGGCCATCCCAGGGAGACCCCAACCACAATGCCCAGCGAACAGAAGGCAGAGGGGAGAGAGAGCAAGTCCTAATGATATCACTTGGGCCCCAAATCTAGCTGTGCCTGCAGCCAGGGCTCCTCCTGGTCTTTTCAGTTACATGCACAAATACTTTCCTTTTTTTTTTTTTTTTTGCTTTAGCCGATATGCTTAATTGAGACAAATTTCTGTTCCTTGCAGGGAAAGTGCTAGCTAATTCATGTCAACACAGGGATCATAACGCACACATTACTACATAGTTGAAATATGTTTTGAGATGCTTTCACACAGACGCAGTGTGACCGCTTGGGGAGCAGAGAATCCTTACTAAAAGTCAGGGACAGTGTGTTCTAGCCACTCAAAGTGTGCTCTGAGAAACAGAAACATCAGCATCTCATGGGAGCTTGTGAGAAATGCAGGCACAGCCCTGCCCCAGACCTACGGAATCAGAAATGTTAACAAGATCCACAAGAGATTTGTATGCACAGTAAAGCTGGAGAAGCTCTGTTAGGGTACCGTCTCTGCTGCTTACTGACTGGGTGACTGTAAGCAAATTACCTGATTTCTCTCCTTTTTTTTTTTTTCATGTGGACAACGGAGATCATAAAAACACAATACAGAGATACAGATATAGTACAAAACCAAAACAGTCCTGGATTTTAATCATGGCTCTTCCAGTAACTATAATCTTGGGCAAGTTACTGAATTGCTATGAGCCTCAGTTCATTATCTGCAAAACTGGGATAATAATACCTGTGTGACGGGACTGACGTCAGCATTACATCATGTATGGAAGTGCTTGGCACGTTACTTGACCCAGAGTACCTCGACTCAATTAAAGGTACATAGTCTTGTTATTATTGTTGTACTATTATAATTACTGTTATTATCCACCCTGCACACCTCATAGGGGAGGGTGATTGTGAGACTCAAAGAGATATGTATGAAAAAAAATGTTTAAAACCAAAGAACACAAGGTATAGTCCTTTACTGATCTGGAAACTGAGGTTCACAGAGGTTAAGCAATTTGTCCAAGGTCATCAAAGCAGGAAGGGGTGGAGGCTAGGCTGGTGCTAGCACCCTCCAATCTGGTGTTAGCACCCTCCAATCTGGTGTGGGTCACATGGTTGGTGACGGTTCTGTTTGTGTTCTTCTTCCCACTAACCTGTCAGCTCTTCTACAAACTTGCTACCTCCATATCCGTGGGGCCTGGCCCAGTTCCCACCCACAGTGAGAACTCAGTGAACATCTGCTGAACGCAAACTTTGACCATCTGACCTCTTTAACCCATCAATTTTGCACCACCCCAAACAACCTCCCTTGGTAAGGGACAGCAGTGCCTTGGTCCTTTAAGAAGCAGAGGACTGCTGTTAATCCTAATTAGAAACTTATGACAGCATCTCATTTGGAGGCCAAAAAGCTCCACTGGGAATTCAGTGTAGAAATTCAATTTTAGCCCCCAGGGCAGAATCCAGGAGAACAAGGACTTTGGGTACAGAATGGGGCAGGATCTTTCACTTGTCTGACAAAAGCAACATGCTTTCACGAGTCAGGAAAAAAACAAAATTGCCAAGTTTCTGTCTGAAGAAGCAAGCAAAGCAGAATCAGGACTTTGGCAACTGGTGGACACGTTACGGATCTGCATATGTAGACTTGTCAGAATGCTAGTCCCAGCTAGAAACGACCATGGAGCCTTCATCTTCTGACTTGAACCTTGTAGGCGGATTAAGGGCTATGGGTCTTGAACTAAATGGACCCTAAGAAATGTGGAATGAGCTGAAGTGAGCTGGAAAATCCCTATTAAACAGGACAGTAGAAAGTACAAAATAAAAAAGTTAGATTTAAGCATAAATATGGCATTAATTATAATAATTCCAAATGGACTAAGTGCTCCAGCCAAGAGGACACCTACAAGCCAACAGGAGGACACAATCCAAAAGAAAAACATGGGCAAATGACTTAAAACAATTTTTCTCAGCAGAGAAGATCTAGATGAATATAACCAATAAACCAATAACCATGTGAGTAACTGCTCAACTTCAACCAGTAATATGGAAAACTAAAAAACCATGATAAACCATTACACTCTCTCTAGAAAGGCAAAAATGAAAAAGTTGGACAAGACAAAGTGTTAGCAAGGTGAACCACTGCACACTCTCAGACACCACTAGTAGAAATGCTGTTATCTGGTAAAGTGAAGGGTAAGCATGACTTGTGATCCAGCAATTCCATTTCTAGTTATGCACGATCCCCTGGTTATATGCTCTTGGCCATGGGTACTGGATTAACATGCTTCAAAATGTCCATAGTAGCATTGTCCACCATACCCTAAAACTGGAAACAACCCAAATGTCCATCAACAGCGGGACGCATAAACAAATTTATAGTCATGCAATGGAAATCTATATAATAATGAAAATAAACAGACACACCCAACATGGGCGGCACAATGCTGAATGAAAGAAGTAATGAAAGAACACAGTGTGATTCCATTCACATGAATCTCAAAAATAGGCAAAGCTAAACTATAATGTTAAGGAAGGCAGAGAGAGAGGGTAGAATAATAAGGAAAAGCAAGGAAATGCTTGTTCTCAGAGTCAGGAGAGGGGAGGTGGAGGGGCTGAGCATAAGAAAGGACTCACAGGGGCTTCTGGCTGCTGCCTATGTCTTGTTTTTTTGACTCTGGTGGTGATTTTATAGGATTTATGAGATTTTGCCCATTATTACTTTTTAAACTGTACAATACATAATTAGCCACTCTTCTGTCTCTATGTTATACTTCACAATAAAGCAAAAAAAGAAAGAAAGAAAAGAAGAGAAATGTAGAACAAGCTAAAACAAACACAAAAGTCCTGTTTGGAATTACTTGAATTCACCCCTGAGTTCAGACAGTGGCCAATTAGTCATGTGCTGCTTAAAAGGATTTGCAGGGGGATTAAGACATAAAGGATGGAGGAGAGAACAGGAGATCAAGTAGGGCGATGAAGGAAGAAAAAGTTACTGAAGACCTGTCTGGGCAGAGAAGGAGGTTACATTCAGGGGTTCATGCCTGAAACTCTCAACTCTGAAAAACAACCACCTTTCCCTTCTTGCTGCATCTTTCAAGATTTCCCTTAAAATTCTCATTGGGTCCCATGTGGTTCGTCATCCTGTCTCAAGGGTCCCTTTGCATTCTGAGCGTATCTCAGTGAGCACTTTTTTTGCCATGTTCTAATGATATCTGCCTTTCCATGTGATATCCTCATTGACAGTGGATAATTATTGGATCTTTTCCTGTCCTCTCCTTCCCGCCAGCACTTAGCCAGTGGCTGACAAGGTGGAGACACTCAGCTGAAGCTTGTTGAATAACTGAATGAGAGAGAATGCTTTACCTTCAGCTGCAATTCCTTGTATCGCTTGGACATCCGAATGAGCAACTTCTCACCATTGATCATAGCAGATTTTTCTTGGTAATACTGGACCATGGCCTGGGCAGCCTCTGTGTAAGCCATCTCTAAAAAGGCCTGGAAAGGAAGGAAGGATAGATATTAGACTTGACCTGAATGGTTTTAAATAAAATTCCATACAAGGTATGATTCTATGTATATGAAGTTCACGAATAGGCAAAACAAACTGACGTAGATAAAAGTTAGAGTTGAGCTTCCCTCTGGGATGGGGTTGGGGTATTGCCTGGGAAGGGGAGTGAGGTTCTAGAAATGTTCTGTATCTTGACCTGTGTGGTAATAACATGAGCGCACACATGTAAAAAATTAATGGAGTTGTACACTTAAGACTAGCACATTTAGAGTCGTGTTTTACGTGTTCAATAAAAAGAAAAAAATTCAGTACGAGGAAGAGCTCTCTTTGATCCCATCTGTTCAGAAACCTATTTGTTAACTTCAGCAAAAGAGCTCATAAGATGGCCCTCTCTCCTGATCCCCATGGTTACCAAACATTATTCTTAATTATGTGTGTCTATCCCAGGCTACATCAAGCCACAGGAGCCCCTTGGGGATGGGAGGGTGCATTAACCCACAGTTCTCCGAGGGAAGGGGGCAGGGGAGAGTGAGTCTGTTGCACAAGTGACCCTGGGCTGTTCCCTGCAAAACTTGCCATTTGGTGGTGGCGATGGCAGGAGACAGAGAGAGACACAAGCCCCGGGTATCTGAGCTCTCAATTTCTTTGCAAAGAAAGAAACAACACTAAAAAAAAAAACCTCAGGGGTTCCCTAGGCTTGAAGGAAGGCCAGGTCTTTGTGAGCCAGAGAGAGAGGAAAACCCTCAGTTATGTTTCCACAGCATTTCTCCTCTTTATTTAACTGTTCTGATTAAAGAAATTTTTTTTAAAAACCAAAACACAAGGAAACAACCTTTTCCATTCAATCAGTGTCTACAGGGAGTTTCTAAATAGACTGTTTTGATGGACCTGTCAGTTTACCCCAGAAGCTGCTGGGGTGGATTTGTCACTGTCATTGCTTCTTAGATTTGTTTGGTTTGTACCGTACTGACGCTGCACGGACCTGGTCCCTCGGGGTTAAGAAGGAAACACGGCCTGTGACAAGGGAGCCCTCATCTCCCACTTCCTTGAACTCGATGGGCCAAACAAGCTTGTCCTCCCTCCTTCCCTCATATTTGTTTCTGAATTTCAGGTGCCTTTCTCTGAGGTCACAGGACTGTGGGTCCCACTCTTCCAGAAGCATAGGAGACCACGAAGTCAGGATTCTTTATGCTTTTATTTCAAATTCTGCCACTCAACATTCTAAGTGGCTCTTTCTTTTTTTTTTTTTTAATTTTTAATTTTTATACAATTTTTAAAGGTTACTTTCCATTTACAGTTATGACAAAATATTGGCTCCACTCTCTGTATTGTACAATACATCCTTGGGCCTATTTTACACCCAATAGTTTGTATGTCCCACTCCCCCACCCCTATCTTGCCCCTCCTCCTGGTTCATAACCACCAATTTGTTCTCTATACATCTGTGAGTCTGCTTCTTTTATATTATATTCACTAGTTTGTTGTATTTTTTAAGATTCCAAATATAAGTGATATCATACAGTATTTATCTTTCTCTGTCTGACTTTAAGTGCCTCTTTCTTCCTGCAAACATCTTAGCACTTCCAGTTCACCTGTCACATAGGTATAAAACAAATTCAGTGACTCTCACTGCATTAATGTTGCAAGCTGAATTTCGGAAATTTACCCAAAATAGAATTCTGAGAAGGGGGACTGAAGAGATTAAGTGAGCATTCTAAGCCCGGGTTGATGGAGGAAGACCACTGATGATATGAGGTGGCTTTGAGTCTCTAAAGTTCAAGCCTTAATTAAGAAAAGCATTTCTCTTATGCCTGTTTCTCTGATTCTTAAAGTAAAAATATTAAAAATAAAAGACGAAATATTGTTACTTCTGATGAGTCTCTGTATAAACTCCTCCTCTGACTTTAGAAGACAAACATATTAGCCCCCAAAGACTCAGCCGATCCTCATGGATTAAGGGTTCTTAGTTCCTTGGATTGACCAGGCATCCATTAACTCCTACCTACTCTCCTGCTATGAGAGCCACAAGCCTCAGATGCTAACACCAAGCATGAGTAAAAATAACTGTTCCCAGTCAGTTGCTGGCTGGCTCCAAATCCTCACTCTCAGATATGACAAGCTTAGAAGGTGAGAGAGAGCAGCATTCGCTCAGGGGGTTGGTAACACAACGAAAAGACCCATGCCCATCGGATTTATATTTTAAGGGCCAGTTAGCTTTTCCATGCCAATGAGCATCTCCTCACCTCCAGGTAACTCACAAAGGCCTGCACCCATCACAAGAAGGGTAAGGTGAAACAAGAGGAAACAAAACACCACTGCCAACGAAAGCCTCTGTGCGGTACCAGCGGGAGGCCAGCTGTGTACCCACCCCTTTAGGTTATGAACAGCTTCTTTTAAAAAAAAATTATATGGTTCCTCTCCACCAATATGTGGTCTATCTGGTACACACCAGTGTGAAAGTGCCCAGACCCACCTGATTGGTAGACTTCATGAGGATGTAATTAGTGACCTTTCCAAAGGGCAGCCCCAGGTTAATGACGTCATTCTCAGTGCAGCTTCCCTCGGGCAGATTGCAGATGTGTACCACGCGGCCAGCACCCGTTTTCCGCTGCGCAAACTGATGGGGACAAAGAGCAGTGGTTGGTCATCAAAAGGCGTTTCCTTCTTGCCCCTACTCCAGATGTTCCTCATGGTTATCTTCCCCCAAATAACGACGGTAAGATTGTAATTTACAAAATGAATGCAGAAACAGAATCCATCGGCAGGCAAGAATAAAACATCGATTTTATGCCATCCCTTTACAAAAAAAGATTCATAGCACTTTTAATGAGCAATCACGTCCAGGGTTGTAGAAGAGACGAGGAAATAGGCCTTTCCATATGCTGCTGGTGGGAGGTTGTGTATCTACAATATTTGGAGAACATACTTTAGCAACACTGACTAAAACTTAAAACATATATAGCCCATGATCACACCATCCCACTTTTGGAAATCTAGCATACAGAAATAAATACAGCAATATGTAAATACTTCTGTGCAAGGACATTTATTGCGTAACTTACCAGGTGGCAAAATTTTTTGGAAACAGCCTCAAATGTCCAAGAATAGGATAGTGATTGAGTAAATGATGGAAAACTACGTAGCCATTAAAAGGAGGTGGTAAATTAGCTGATCAGGAATAATTTTTAAGGTAGTTTAAGTTAAAAAAAAAAAAAGGTTGCCAATGGTGTAGTATGATGCCATTTTTGTAAAACAAAACCCCAAAAATGAATGGGAAAAAGACAGATGAAGCAAGTGCTGTAAAATTTTGATAATTATTGGAATTGAGGGATGGGTGCACAGGAGTTAATTATACTAGTCTCTACTGTTCTGTATGTTTAAAGTTTTTCACAATAAGAACATTTTTTTTTTGGTTTTTGGGGGGGAGGTAATTAGGTTTATTTATTTATTATTATTATTATTATTTTATTTGACAGAAGTACTGGGGAACAAACCCAGTACTAAGCATTCACTCTACCACTAAGCTATACCCACCCACCCCACAATAAAAACATTTTAAAGGATGTCAGCACAGATAGAGAAAAGCGTGGGAGGATACACATCCACCTGTCAATACTGGTTATCTTCAAAGAAAAAACAACAACAACAAAGAGTAGAACTGGAAGAGAGTAAGGGGAGAGATGTTTAACCTTTTTCTTATATATCTCATATTGTTTGACTTCTAATTTTCTAAAAATCCAATAAAGAAAAAAGAACATAGGAAAGCTTTGTTGGAGTCTAATACATATACATAGACATTCACAGCAACAACCTTTGGTTTAGGGCAGTGGCTTTCAAAGCTTTGTTAGCCTTAAAAGCCTTTCTTCAAACAAAAGCTTGCCCACCAGCCCAATACATTCAACAAATAAAGGGCTCCAGGCAAACCTTGCAGTCCAGCACCTTGCCGCCACCCTCCCTCCAGCAGTCCCAAAGGCACCTCAAAGAATACAGTTTGGAAATGAAGACCTGGGCCTAATCAAAGCTCCTAGAGGAAGGAAGTGTGTCTGTTTGGTCTGTGCAAACCGTAATCAGTCTGGAGTCTCCAGGAGGTTCAAGAATTAGTAGCCAGAAAGCCAACCAACGGGGAAGAGAAGGATGCAATTTTCCAAACCCATACTAATAGCAAAGCTCACATTTGCATAATCACCATTTTCTAGGGTAAAGTGAACTTCAACTTCTAATT
This sequence comes from Camelus dromedarius, assembly GCF_036321535.1. Taxonomy (NCBI): domain Eukaryota; kingdom Metazoa; phylum Chordata; class Mammalia; order Artiodactyla; family Camelidae; genus Camelus; species Camelus dromedarius. Next base: position 66,098,356 of record NC_087443.1, on the reverse strand, counting down.
ACATTTGATGTGGTTCCAATAATACAGTGGGGAAGTCTGAGGTCCCATCCCTAACAAGGGCTAATACTTGGGTAATTCTACCACGAAAAGCCCTCATTTGTCTCATTTGGACTGAGGACAATTAGAGTCAATAAGAATTTCCTTGGATGGTTCAGCCTTGAATTGGAGAAACCCAAGTGCCCCTCTCGGCCCTCTCCCTCTGCAGTGTCCAGAGGTCAAGCACTTTTCCAAAGGGGAACAGTCTTCAGTGTATGGGCCAGGCAGCTCCCAGAGCGTCTCCACGCCTCCCTGAAGTGCCAGCAGAGCTCTCCATCAGCTGGGAGACTGAGCGTGAGCCTGGCTAAGGAGTACTGTGCCCTTCTCCAGGGACAATGGGAGGAGGACTTAGAGGCAGGCTCTCTGCCCCACATTAGGGTGGGGGCCACACGGAGACGCAGACCCAGCTGGGCATTCAGGCAGGGCAAAGCGGCTGATCCTCCGAGTTTATCAACAGGAGGGCTGAGACTGGGTGCTCTGCTCCGTTTGTCTTAACCAGGCACGTTTCTGCCCATGTGACTTTGCTGTGGTCGGTCCAGGCTCATGCGTGCTTGGACCACAGTGCTGCGCACAGGCAGGGAGGTTCTGAGCCGATCATCACGCCCTGCCTGTCCGGTTGCCTAGTGACCGGGCACGAGGGCCAGCGCCTCTCTCATTGTCTATTCCAGACCGAAAGAACAACTCAAGAGGCTTTTATCCAAGCATGAGGGCAGCAACTGCTGCTGAGTGTAGAAAATGTCCCCCAAGGAGTAAATACCTTCACGGGTGCCAGTCACCAAAGAACAAGATGAGGTCACACTGCAGATGAGTTAGAAAGGCACGAAAACGAACGGCTCTCAATTACGGTTTTCCTTTAAATCTTAAAAATACATTCCTGAGTGCTTTCTTCCCCAAGATATTTTTTTTCATGTTAATCCCATACTCCCAATTTATCCCTCCCCACCCCCGCCTTCAGTAACCATAAGTTTGTTTTCTATGTCTATGCGTTTGTTTCTGTTTTGTAAATAAGTTCAGTTGTACTATTTTTTAGATTCTACGTATCAGTGATAGCATACAATATTTGTCTTTCTCTGCCTAACTTCACTTAGTATGATAATCTCTAGGTCCATCCATGTTGCTGCAAATGGCATTATTTCATTCCAAGATTTTAATCAGAAATAGAAGTTGGATTTTATTGTCACTGTTGTTGTCATCTAAAATAACCATGAGATTTTTAGTAATCTTCCAGCTAATCATATAAATCTGGAGTTTCTTAACTGGTGAACTGCAGGTGGATTACAGGTGTGCCAAGATACTGGCCCAAGCCAACCATCTCTAGTGACCACGAGTAGCCACCTCACTTTAACCAGTTTCCTTCAATTTATCATTTCTGAATGAGCCAGGGAATTAAAATCTGGCCAATCTAAATCACGTCTGGCTTCAGAGCATGTGGTAAATCCTATCCAGTTAGAAACATTTGTTACGTGTCGTGTTCTTGTGCAAATATTTGATTTAGGATAGTTCATTCTACGTTCCTTTCTGTCACCGATCTGAAATATCTTTTTGTTAAACTCAATTAGGTTCAAAGTTGTATTTGATTCATAAAGGTATAGAGTTATATGTATAATCACTCTAATCTCTCCTGGAAACAGTTCATATAAATACGGTTATTATTTGCCTGATGTCTTACGGGAGACCTGAAATGATGCGGGAGGAAGGGTGAGAAGAAGGGAGAACACAGTCCAGGTGGTACTCCCAGAATAAAATCTGCTCCCTGGGGTCACAGACAGCCATGAGTGCCTGGAGCAGACAGCATGATGCCATACAATAATTCCCAAGCTGGGTTCTCCAAGAAGTCCAAGTTCTTAAGGGTCTTTGGAGATAATAATACATCAAGAAAGGATCATTATTTTTGACATTTAAAAAAACCTGAGTTGAGATCATGCTTTGAGTTTCTTTACTCTATCAATACGGTAACCCTCATTAGATCTGAGGCTGATGAGAAAGTCTGATCTGTGTGTCTGTGTTTTTGATTAAGAAACATGGGTAACTAGTTAATTACTCACATGAGTACTTTGCCACACCTGAAATGTACAACAGGGACTGCTTGAGGTAGGAGTAAATAATTTCAAAGGGTTTGGGCTGTAAGAAAGGCAGGACTTGCCGATGTAATAAAAGAACCTAATCCTGGAAGACAGAGGACTGGGTTCCAGCCCGAGCTCAGCCACCGATTAGGTGCATGACAAAGACAAACTAGTTTTCTTTTCTGGGCCTTAGTCCCCCAGTGTCTGGAATGAGGGAGATAGTCTATACAGCTTAAGTCCTCTCCAGATGTGAAATATCCGTGCTTATGTGGCTCACAGTCCTAAAATTCCACTCCTCTCAGAAGCCTTGCCAAGCTAAACCCTAAGATCCAGGATAATGATAACTTACCCCAACTGTATGGGGCATAAACAGGAAATCTGTGTCTTTCCCACCCCCCTGCCCCGATGAATGTAACATCTGCCCTCCCTCTCCGTGTGATCGGCTGTTCCAGCATGCATATGTTCACCGACAGGCCTGTCTGTGCTGGTGGTGGTCTCGTCTTCACAGGGCTGAAGATAAGCTCCAAGCAGTGAGCACCTTGCGGATGGGCTCTGCCATCCCGAAATGACTCTGCTCCCTGAGTGAGCAAGAAGAGCTGACATCATATACTAAAGACAAACCGGCCTGCTGCCCCTCCGAGGACAGACACACCAAGTGTGTGCCTCGTGGTCTCCAGGCACCAGTGCCAGGGCAGTGGGAACATCAGACAGGCCTGGGTCTGTGTCCCTGCTCCCCAGTGACTACCGTGGGCAAGTTACTGAATTTCTCCAAGACTGAGCTTGCTTGTCTATAAAACAGGGTAAATAAAAATTGATTCCACAGGATTGTTTAGAAGACCAAAATGCCACGATGTATGCAAAGTGCCTTCGTTCAAGGCCTGGCGTCAGCAGGTTTCTATAAATAAGTATTTGTCTCCTCACCTCTGACAGTTAAAGGACGTGCTGTGATGATCCTGGACTAGGGGGGAAAATGTATCTGTACTGTGATTGTGTAAGAGAAAGCTTGTGTTCTTGGGAAATTCATGCTGATGTAGTCAGGGGTGAAGGGGTAACATGTCTCCATCGGTTCAGGAAAAACATGCATGGATCTTTAGATGGATGGATGGACAGACAGATAAGATAGACATGAATGGACAGACAGACAAAGATGGAGATGGATGGACAGATAGACAATAAAGAGAAAGAGAGAGAGTCAGAGAGACACAGAGAGAGAACAATAAAGTAAATGGGCCAAAAGGTACAGGTATCCAGGCAAAAGGCATATGGAGGTACCTTATACCTTTCTCTTTTTTTAAGTTCTTTTTTTTTTTTTTTAATGGAGGGACTGGGGATTGAACCCAGGACCTTTTGCATGCTAAGCATGTGCTCTACCACTGAGCTGTCTATCCTTCCCCACTTATACTTTTCTTGCAACTTTTCTGTAAGTCCAAATTACATTAAAATTAAAAGTTACCAAAATAGTTCAGAAGTTATGCTCTAGGCAGAAGAGGATAGGGTTTAGAGAGACTCACGAGCCATGGTGCTGCCAGGCTTCATTACCATCTCACCCGCTGCTCGGCCTCTGGCCTCTCAGGAGGCACACATGCGACAGGTGCATGTGAAGCTTCCCAGTCCTAGGTCAAGTCTCTAAGATGGCTAAGGTGTTTGGGCTGTAACCAAAGCCCTCATCACTAACCTAACGGGACAATCATCCTTCACCAGCCTGGGGCACAGCTTCAGCTGGCTTGGGGCCAGCATGACCTGGAATGCCCCCGCATGCGACAAGGAGCCTGGACAGTACCTTTTCACATGCTGGGACCCGCCCTTCACTTAAAACCAGGTGCTGCTTCTAATGGTTCATGCAGCTGAGTCTCAGACTTCTCAAGTCACCCACAAATCTTTTATAGATGGGTGGAAATGTGAAAAGGGCAGACTTGTGTAGGAAGATTCTGAGAACTTTCAACGCCCTCTGATGCAGATGAGTTCAAAGAACAGACCCAGTTCAAATAACTCACAGAGTTGCAATAAAAATGGCTTAGGGCAACAGGCTTGTGGGGTGAGAGAAGTCTCTCAAAGTGTATCTTAGAGCTACGAAGCATAGATTCAATCGTCAACAAACAATTTTCTCTGCTCTGGCCTGATCTCCTTTAGGTGGGACCTAACTTCACCTGGCACACAGTCTGTGGGCCTCTGCCGGTTTTGGGCTAAACATACCTGAGGACACAGGGCAAATGTTTCTTTTCCATGGTGTTGATTTTGAACATACTACACACATAGTGAACAGGCCTGGGCTCCAGATCTATGGATCTTGGTATAACTGGGAGGATAGAAACAGATGTCTCTATTGGCACTTTCAAATATTTTATAAAGCATGTTAGCTGTGACTTAGAGAAAATCCATTTTTATCCATGCCGGATTGCCTATGGGTCTCGGGTGGCTCACCTGCTAAGCAACTTCAACATCACTATAAACTTTAGAGTCACGGAATCTTAAAACCGGGAGGTCATCTGGTCCACACTCAGCACTGTGTATGTAGACACTGATGTCTGGGAGAAGGTAAGGGACTTAATCTGTGGGCAATTAAGTAGCAGTAGTTTTGTGATTACAACTTAGGTCTCACCGAAAAAAACAATCAATCGCAGTTTTGTTAAATTACGGTAACATATACAATAGATGGTGTTACAACATAAGATAATGTTTTATGTTCAGATGTGAGCAGATGTCCAGAAATCAATTAAAATATGTATTGAGTTACGTTAAGTGAAAAAGAACCAAGTTGCACAACAGATGCGTTAACCTGATTTCCCCCAAAATATATACTTTCAGTAAGTAAACATGCACCTGTGTGCTGGCTAGAGCGATGTAGTTACAGCCAAAGATGTTTACCTTTGGTTTTCTCTGCAGGGTTGAATTTTCTATTTTTTTACGTTTCTATTACCACTGAAAACTTTTTATACCATTTTACCACTTTTGCAACAAGAAAAAATAATTCAGGTTTGTAAAAGAAAAAGAAAAAACCCAGAAGACAAAACCCACCCAAGTCTCCTGTTTCTCCACTCTGTTCTCTTCGAAAACGTACCAGGTGACCCCTGCCGAGGGGACAAGAGCAATGACAGTGCTGGACTGGTGGGGGAGGGGTCTCATCTGCCACATCAGTTACTACTCTTCATCTCTTTGGAAGTCAGGAGACCAGAGTGCTCTGAGCCACGGGCTTAGAAGGCCAGGGTGGACAGACACATGTTCCAGAAACAACCAGCAGTCTGAGAGGCAACCTATGACTTAAACCTCTGGCCTTCCACAAACATTTATATTTTCCCATGCCTCAGTTTCCTTATACACATTTTCTGGTGTGGAGGGTCCTGGTGAGAAAGAAACTATAAAAACAATGCGTATCGTCCCAGGCCAGAGAGGCCCCATCACCAGCACTAAATAAACTCCAAGGTGGCTGTGAAAACTGCAAGGCGGTTTTATGGGGACAGTCAGCAGGCTAAGTGCATCTCGGGCAGGCACAAGAAAGCTATTTACAGCCTGAGAAGGCCCCTCTGGCCCCTTCCAGAAACCTGATTACTCTGTTTATGATGATTCAGGCGGCCAAAGATAAAGTGCCTTTGCCCTGTCAAATGGCAGAAGCTTAAGTGAAAGTGAACACCCCTCTCCTGGGACCCTGGGGTCGGAGGGGAGGGGCCGGAGACAACGACAAATCACTCACCCTCAGCAAACATAGCACACAACTGTCACTTCAGTGCCCCATCTCTGTCCGAGATGAACATGGACACGAAAGGCCCACATTCCCACCAAGCCGAGACAAGTGTAAATTCAGCCAAGCTTGGGTGCGGGGGAGGGCGGAGGGGGGTCTTGTGGCTGTTTTGGATCTCGTGGCAGTTCCGTTACTTTCCGAAGGCTTATTCCCGGAGCCCCATGCGGCTGTGTTCTCCTGCTTAAAAAGAGGCAGCTTTGGAAAAAAGGACTGCTCTTTGCTCCACAAACAATAATGATACCACAATGGTGGAGTCCTGGCTGTTCCTGCTTCTACTCCACAAAATGTGCTTCTGAAAAGATGCACGTAAGTGGAATCAGGCAGAAAAAACCCTGGCACTGGACTGGAAAACACTTCTGGAGGAAAACACATCAAAGCCTTTACGAGTTCTCTGTGGGAGCTGAGAAGGGGTGGAAATGGGAAGAATTTTACTGTCCTCATCAAATATTTCTTTCGTTTGAATTTTCACAAAAAGCATAAGTCACGTAAGCAGGAGAGCACTAGACATGTACATGCAAAAGGAGCTCGCTGAGCACTCGCTGGAGCCTGGAAAAGCACCCTTTGATTACAGAGTAACTACTCCTTGATGTAACTGCTTGTCTTTGGAAGTCAGTATTTGTAGGCAGGGGGAAAAAAAATCAATAATTTTTCTGAGAGACTCTCCTGCTACTCAAAGAGCCTCACAGAGCAACTTTCAGTAGCAGGTTAGTCAGCCCTTCATTTCTTGAATTGTCTCCAAAGGTCAGTATTTTTGGATTTCAGGTTTTGCTAAAAAGACATGCCTACATTTGATTCCATTTGTCAGGAATGGCAACAAGAGGACCAGACGCCAACAGAGGGATGTGAACGTCCAGCCACTCACTGATGATGCAAGGACTGGCGGGGGGCAAACTCTGTCCTTGTCCCCTGAGTGCCCTCAGGAAGCTCATGTGACCAACCTTTTTGCACAACTTACAACGATAAAACCAGTCAGATGATGCCGCTTCCCCTCCACCGGGTGTGCAGAACTGCCTCCACACGTCTGAGTTCATCTTGGGAGACACTGTCACGGAGCCGAAGAATTCGGCTGCCGGGCTGACGGCCTCTTCACCTTCTGCTCCATGTTCAATGCTGGCCGAGGCCCAAGAAGGCCTCATCACCTCGAGGCAGCCTCAGAGCCTGCTAAAAAGCTTGTGGGGCAGGAGTCGGGAGAGCGGGGTGCTTACCAGGGAGAGAATCATCCCAAGGAAGAGAACTCGGGGACCCTCAAAGAGGGGCAGGAGGGCCTAGTGGTTAAAAGTGAGGCTTCCAGAGCCGGGTTGCAAGGGTTCAAATCCAGTGCTGCCCTTTACCCGCTGTGTGACCTCAGGCAAGGGACTTCGTCTCCCCATGCCTGAGTTTCCCCACCTCACAGGGCGGTCTGGAGGATTAAATGAGCTAATACGTGCAAAGATGCTAACCACGTGCTGAGCACTATATAAATGTTAGCGATCATGATCGTCATCCAGCAGCGTCTGGGCTCTCCATCATCTCCTGCCGCTGCCAGTGCAGGAAGAAAAACGTTTCTTATGTTGCTTCTCGGGCTCGAGCCAGATGAAAGCCCCATCTCTAGGCATCTGAAGGAATCTGTACTCACACACGATCATGAGTCAGCAGATTGCTTGTGCCTGCCCTGCGCCTAAGTAAAGCGCTGTGGTGGGAATCCTGCAACATCTCTTAGGGGGAGCAGATATGACCACAAGATTCCTAGACAGATTTGCACACGAGGGACACTGATACTGAGACCTGCACCCAAATCACACAACTAGCAGGCAGAGGTAACTTTAGGATAGTTAAACCCTGCAACAGGTAAAAGGGACTCGTTACCTGATAACAGCCATTATTATTACTTCTTATGCACTGCATAAGAAGCTCACAGTCATTATCACATACTCGGCTCACTTGATCCCCTCAAGGGCAGGACAATGCTGATCTCGCCTGAGCCCCTCTCCTACCCTCCAGCTCTGACCATCAAATCAGGAGGCTGTGCTCAAATGGCCACATACGATGTCCCAAGATCAGAGAGGTATCATCAGAAGGATCACAAGCCAAGTGAAAACCCAGTTATTTATCTGACCTTCAAAAGTCATTATTAGGGGAGTATTTTCCCCATTTAAGGAAAAGGAGCCTTAGACAAGTAAAGTGACTTGAACAAGGCCACACAGCCGGGGGACTCCAGAACTGGGACTTGAACGTAGGTGTCTTGCCTCCATAAGGAAAGGGCCTCTGGTTCACTGGTCAGTGCCGGAGGACGGGGTCGAGGCACAGACAGACGTAGTGTCGTCCCACCCTTGCCTCTCCTCACCCTTCCAGCCCCCTCTCCTTTATAAAGGGGCTCAGTTGACAAGGGCTCTCTTTCCTGTGCCCAGACCCCTGGTCCACCTGCCACCCAGCCCTGCCCTCCCTGTCTGGGTCACAGCCCCCTCCCGTTCATGCTGGGAGCTCAAAGCAGGTTGTGGGCAAGAGAACTGCCTCCGTGGTCCACAGTGTGGGAACAGGCCCTGGGGTAGGGGTGGGGCTGGAGCCGCCTGCACCCCCTCAGACACCAGGTCATGTAATGGTCAGGCGTCTGACTCAAAAGCAAACAACAGGCTCACTGAACCAACCACTCTGCTCTCCTGGAACTGACCCAGAGTTGCCACGGACCAGGCGTGGCTCTCAGCCTGAAGTGTGCAGAGAAGGAAACCACAAAATTCTCTTACACACAGGCTTGCAGACAGGAGCTCCATCTTGAAGCACTTCTCCCCTAAACATAAATAAATAGACATAAAGAAATAGAAATCTCGCCCCAGGCAGGCCTCCCTTCTCATCTCCTCACCTCCCTACTCACTTGGCCCCCGGGGCCTAAAACCTACACTTCTGGGCTTGCTCTTCTGAAGTTTTGCTCGAATGCCCCAACAAGTGAAGGGATGGCACGTGGAGGCCTGCTCTCCTGAGCTCAAGAAGAGAGAAAGAGGCTGCAGCTGCTCACCTCACGAACTTTACAAAATACAGGCGCGGACAGAAACACCCAGACACGCGCCCTCTAGCAGGGTTCGGCCAAACGCAGTTTGCTCGACAGCTGGTTCTGCATCTCTCACCCCCTTCCACGTGTTTCCAGGGGAAGCGGTAGCTCCCGGGGGATGAGGCTACGGTGGGAAAACCGAGTGGGGAGAGGAAGTGGTCACAATCAGTGGGAAAAGGAGGGATAAAACTTTAGAGCTTTGGGGGACCAAAGTGCACGCTGTAGACAGGAAAGGACACAACACAACTAAAAAGGAAGCATTCTGCAGATGTCACCATTTTCCCAAGGGGTCAACAATACCCTTACGGCATGGTCCTTACTTTTCAAACACATTTTCTCTTTCTGTTCAAGTTTCAGAATTACCCACTCAGAGGAAATGGTCCACTTCAATAAAATGGCAAAGTCTTAGAAAACACATACATACACACACAAACTTATTTTATTTTAAATGAGTGCCGAATGCCAGAAAGTTTTTATGTGCTTTCAATGTTAAGAAGTTGTCAGCTTTTCCACCTGTGTTTCCACAGCGGCTGGACTGAACTATACAGCGCTGGGCCTCTGCTTCCCGGCACCGCCCCGAGCCACACCTGCACTCTTCGTCCCAATCTTTCCCGCAACTCTACACTCAGGCAGAGCTGGTGTGTTCAATGCTTTGATGACAACAAAGGACAATGGAGAAAATGCTTCTGTACTCACATTTGTCCCCGGGGAGGTAGAAGGGAATGCGGGATTTGATTGAGTAAATGACCTTGCAGGAATGGCCACATATGACGTCCCGAGATTTGAGGTGTAATCTAAATGGTAAATGACACAAAACTGGGTGAAAACCTAGTCATTCCCTTGACTTTCAAAAGTCATTATGAGGACAGAAGTGGGACAAGAAAAAGGAAAATCCTTTTAACATATGGATTAGTGACTGTGGTGATTATACTTCTGGGCATGTTGATAACCAGCAAAGCTTTACATCTAAAACACGTAGAAAATGTCACAGAGCCCAGCTAGCCGGCCCAATGCATTTTAGTGTCTTGGGATCTGTTTGCTTTATAGATGCCTAAAAGGGCACATCGGGGATGTCTGGTTATTAAAATGGGGTGTGAGGAGCCTTTGGGAAGCTGATTTCTGCTTCAAGCTGCTGACCCGGGGGACCCTCCTCACCTTCATTCCCAGCAGGGTTGTAAACGGCTGTGCTGCTGGGAGAGGCACATAGCGTTCCCTCTGCCGAACTGAGTGCACACCGGACACCAGCGCTGGAGCAGGTGGAAGAGGGGAGCCAGTTACTCAATAAGTTAAACCAAGAATTACCATGTGACCCTGAAATTCCACTCCAAAACAGTAGAAAATAAATGTTCAAACAAACACTTGTATATGGACGTTCACAGCTGCCCTATTCACAATAGCTGAGAGGTAGAAATGCCCCAAATATATCAAAAGATGTATGGCTAAACAAAATGTTTTATATATACGTGAATATTATTCAGCCATAAAAAGAATGCATAAACAACAAGGTACACCACAGGGAACTATATTCAATATCCTGTAATAAACCATAGTGGAAAAGAACATGAAAAAGAATATATATATATATATATATATATATATATATATATATATATATACACACACACACACACACATATTATATATATATAACCGAATCATCATGCTGTACACCAGAAAACTAACACAACGTTGTAAATCAACTATACTTCAATTTAAAAAAATTATATGCTACAATGTGAGTGAACCTTGAAAATACTATGCTAAGTGAAAAAAGCCAGTTGAAAAAGGTCACATATTACCTGATTCTTTATGTATAAAATGTTTAGAAGAAGCAAATCCATGGAGACAGAAAGCAGATTAGTGGTTGCCAGGGGTTGGGGGAAGGGGGGAGTGGGGAGTGACTGATAAATGGTTATGGGGTTTCCCCTGGGGGTGATGAAAATGTTCTAGATGGAAAGAGTGGTAGGATTTGCATAACTTTGTGAATGTGCTGAATACCATTGAATTGTACACTTTAAAATGATTAGTATGGTGAGTCATGCGAATTTTACCATAATAAAAAAACTGGGGAACCAGAAAAGAAACACCTTTTAAAAATCATTTTTTAAATTATGGTATAATACACATAACATAAACTTTGCTATCATAACCATTTTTAACTGTACAGTCCAACAGCATTAAGTACATTCACATTGTTTGGCAACCGTCACCACCATCCATCTCCAGAAGAACTTCTTCCATGTTGTAAAACTGAAACTCTGTCCCCATTAAACACTAACTCCCCAGCCCCACTCCCCCTGGCAGCCCCCATTCTGCTTTGTCTCCATGAACCTGACTACTCTCTGCATCTCCTCTAAGTGGCATCATACAGCATTTGTCCTTTTGTGACTGGCTTATCTCACTTAGCATACCCTCCTCAAGATTCACCCTTGTTGTAACCTGTGTCAGAAATTCCTTCCTCTTTAAGGCTGAATAATATTCCATTGTAAGTATAGACCACATATATTTATCTATTCATCAGGCCTGGACATTTAAGTTGTTTCCATATTTTGGTTTTTGTGAATAAGAAAGGGAAGCCTTTTGAATGCAATCATTTCAAAACACTTAACCCCATCCTCTGTTCTACATCCCTGGGCCAAGGGTCCTCTTTTCTGTGTGTGTATCTGCAGCCCCTCCTCACTATCTCCAGGTATCTCCCTTTGCCGCCCCCCCTCATCTATTCTCAGCACAGCAGCCAGAGTCCCAACCAGTGAAGCCAGAGAACATCCCCCTTTGCTCAGCCCTCCAGGCTCCAGCCACAATCAAATCAAAAGTGAAAGTCCTCTCAACAAACTGGAGTGCTCAGCGTGGGGCCCCAACAGTTCCCCGGCTCCTCCCCAAAGCACTTCGTGCTGCTCACACTGTCGCTGCCTGAGCATCCCCGGACCATGCCAGGGCCTTCAAACATGCAGTTTTTCTGCCAGGAGTGCATGTGCCCCAGATGGTCACAGTTCACTCCATCCACTCCTGGGTGTCCTCAGTGAGGCCTCCCGCCACCAGTCCCTGTGAGAAAACACACACTCACACACACAAACACACACACACACACACACACACACACACACACACACACACTTCCTGCCTCTGCCCTGATGCTGTTTTCTGCTTAGCATGTACCACCAGGGATGTTCTACAATTCACTGGTTTATCATCTGACACCCCCCCTACTATGAAGTGTAAGCTATTTGAGAACAGGGATTTGCCTGTTTTGTTCTCTGCTGTTTCCCTAGCACCGAGAACAGGGCAGGGCACACAGTAGGTGCTTAATGAATGTTTATTGAGCATGTGCATGAGCCTGTCCTCCTGGACAGCACTTACTTTTCAGAGAAGAGCAGGCATTTCTGAGCATGTAGTTTCCCTTTTACATGCAGCTCCCAGTCCTAGGCCAGAAGGAAAGAAAAATGACCGAAGTAGAACTGAAACCTCAGGAAGGCAGGGGTGAGTGCAGGCTTTCCCTGTGAGGCAGGGAGCTCAGAGCACCCAGGTGCTGGACCGGCCCTACAGACACATCTCCCTCCGCTCCTCCTCTCCCTCCCAAACTCCTTCTCGGCTCCTGCCTCCCTGTCCAGCCTTACTCCATCAGCCCCCACCTGCATACCCCAGGCCTGTCTTGGACAGGAGCCCTGGTTCACAAGTCTCAGTGGGCCCTTGGTCCCACTGCCTTTCCATGCATTCCCATTTCCACAGGTTAATCTGGCAGGTGGACTCCCAGTGAGTTGCAAAGCCTTAGAAAAGGCTTATGAGAGACTAAATCCTCCAGCATCTCCCATGTCAGTCAGTCCCCTCCTGAGACAGGAGGGTGAGAGGGTGTGTCCCATCCAAGTGACAGGGATGAGTTTGCACAACATGACCCAAGTAGAGGTGAATGACACACTGCGGCGTGATGCTCCCTAAACAGGAATTACTGTACTCTGCAGACAGGATGGAAGACAAGAGGCAGCACAGCCCAGAGTCTGAGAGGCACAGGCTCTGGGAGGGCCAGATCCACGTGTGAATCTCCACTCTGTCACCTTCTAGCTGTGGGGCCCTGGACAAGCCATTTCATCTCTCTAGGCCTCAGTCTTTGCATCTGTAAAATGCATCTAATTCCTGAGTCCCTCTTCTGTAACCCAGGTGGGGTCACAATCCACCACTCACCTCAGCCATCTCATCTATAAACATGGGTAAGAATCTTTTACTTGCCTTAAAGCAAGGGACTGGCCCTGATACAGTTCTGAAGTTCTTTTGGGTTCTAATTAATTGAGGGTGGGGTAGGTAATTAGGTTTATTTTTTTTAATGGAGGTGCTGGGGGTTGAACCCAGGACCTCGTGCATGATAAGCATGCGCTCTACCACTGACCTATATCCTCCTCCCTCTTTTTGGTTCTAATACCTAGGATTTTAACCAAAGGTACTGATGACAAAATTCTGTTACCCAATCCCCAAACAGAATAGTTCCTCGTGTGAACTGCCGAGCGTTGGGTCGAGGTGGCGGGCGCGCCCAGGCTGTGGCTGTGGCTCGCAGCTGGTCTTGGATGACTCACCTTCAAATCAAACACCTTCTTGTCGCAGATGCTACAGATGTGTGGCAGGTGGAGGGGGGCCACACCATGCAAGTCATTCAGCTCATGCGCCTGCAAGGGCCGCACGGACAGCACCGCCTGCTCCTCCTTGGCCCGCCGCCGGGCTCCGCCGAAACCCGGTTTGCTGTTATTGAGCCGACCCCCAAAGGAAGGAGGGGTCCTGTCTGGGGTGGGCTCCTCGGGGTCATACAGCTCATAGGGCTGGCCGGGGGTTGGAGGCCACAGGCTGGGGGCTGCGGTCAGATCAGGCTTGCTTTGGCCAGAGAATCCGTGGGGGCTCTCCCACTGGCTGTTTGCACCCTGCAGCAGCGGACCTACCTCGCCCTTCAAGCCCCCGGCTGGCTCAGCGGCAAATCCGCCCGCCACCTGCGCCCCTTGGGAGTTGGGTCCGTAGAAGTCCTTGGGGAAGGCAGCTTGGCCATCTTGCCCTGAGTGGCTGTAGTGCCCTTCATAGGTCACGCTGCCCGAGGTAGAGGCCGAGGCCGGCAGGAAGCCGGGCTGCCCGTCAGCTTCAGAGCCGTAGGCCTGGCCGGAGCTGGCTTTGCCATACTCATAGAAGCCCGCGGCCGCGGTGGCGGGCCCAGTCTTGCCAATGCCCAGGATGACTGCTGGCTGGGCGGGGGTCTGAGGCATGACCCCACTGAAAGGGTGCATCACCACAGCATTGGGGGGCTGGCTGGGAAGGCTCACAGAGGGCCCTGGGCCTCGTGTCTGCCCGGGGGGTGAGAAGGCAATTGCGTTAGAGGGAAACCGGGTGCTGGGCACGGTTGTGGCGTGCTGGGGCACCCCGGTGTGGCCGTGGGGGGCGCTGATCATGGACGGATGCCTCAGCTGGTTGAAGAGAGGCTGGGACATGGCCACTTTGGAGAGGACCTGGTTCAGGACCGTGGCGGCCGCGGTGTTGTTGGTGACAGCTGTCTGTGCCAGCTTCAGCCGGTGGAGGGTGAGCTGAGCTTGCAGCTGAGCCAGTTGGAGGCTAGCGGGCGAAGGAAGCAGCGGGTTCGGGTTACTGACCGAGAACGGCGTCTTGTCCAGCAGCTTGGCGGCACTGCAGGGAGACAAAGGTCTAGATGTACAGCTGGTTTCCACCAAAAGGGGCAACGGGCTGTTTGTGTGCCCATCTGTGGTCACCCCACACCCTCATACAAACAAGACCCTCCAACACAGGCCCCACAGATAATCAAGGCTGCAAAAACCTGTGATCGTATATATCAATTAAACAATTTTTAAAAACTCGAACAGAAAAATTCTTATGTGACATAATGTTCACTCTCACTGGTAACCAAAGAGGTACAAGTTAAACCATTAGAAACAAATATTTGCATAGTAAAGCAGCAGATATATGCACATATATAATAAAGTATATATAAAATATTTATATACGTGTATAACGGCACTGTGTGCTGATGAGATTAAAGTGAGTGGACACAAAGTCAATGATAGTCTGAACTCATGCAACTTTGTCAAAAAGCAATACATACTCATTACAGCCATACTCTTTGACCCAATAATTCAGTTCCATAAATCTGTCCTAAGAAATTGAGCTCATATGCAGACAAAACTTGATCCCCAAAGATGTTTAATAATACTACATTATTTAAGAGTCTGATGTTGAAAGTCACAAATACCTGATAACAGCAGCAGAGGAGTTTGAAAGTGAGTAAATTATGATACATTTACAGAATGTAATGTTAAGTAACCATTTGCTACTGGTGGATAAGTTTCTACTTTATTATGTAATATTTAAGGCCTTCAAAAAAGTGTACCCATCACCAAGCTTAAGGTAGAAAACATTCCACCACACCATATTGCCCTTGGGGATCTGTTGTCCCCATCCTCACTCCACCCTCATCATTAGTGGTAGACACCACCTTGAATTTGGTAAGGCCATTGTTTACAAAGAAAAAGAATAGTGATATGAGAAAAATCCATATGCTAATATTAAGTGAAGTAGGCTTCAAAACTGCATACAGAATTAGTTGTGTATATTTACACCAAACACATTTCCCCCCTTGTCCTCATTTCACACCCAAAAGCAAGAATCATGCTCCCTTCAGTCCATCTTCAAACCCAACTAACATTGAGGAAGAATCTGAACTTGAGATCGGAGGCAGTGGTGGGCTCTCACAGAATCATACTGCAGGGGTCTTCTGTCTGCCACGTGCCTTTTCTGTGAGCTTTGTTGGTAGGTGATGGCGTTTACTGGACAAAAAATCAGCACCCAGGGTCTAGAAAGGGGACAGACCTTCCCAGAAAATCTAGGATATGTGGTTACCATTGTCAGGGCTCTTTTGTAAGACCCCCTATTTTCTGATCTTCAACTCCCCTTCTCGGGAGTGGGTGCTATCAGGAAATGTGTTCCGGATGTTGGTGAACTGGAGTTCCCAGGACATTGTAATGGGAAGGATGGGACTGTGCAATTACGATTGGGATTACCTTGGACAACCCAGGCTGCAAGTTCACCATGCCGACAGAAGGGTGGGGTAGAAAGTGCGAGGCTGGGACACTTTAGGCGAGGTGTCCACTGACAAGGCTCTGTACAGTAAAAGCCTGATGATGATGAGACAAAGGAGAAAAGCCAGGGGGTAGGCATGGGCGAGGACGAAAGGGAAGTGTGTGGCATGTCATACCTCTCCCACTCTGGAGACACTTGGAGGAAGGTTGGTTGGTGTATTGCATTGGTCCAAGAGAATGAGGGGAGCCAGGTGGGGAGAAAGGTGAGTGGGAGAGTCTCACATTTACTGTGACACTGTGTGACCAGTGCTTCACTTATGATACTCCTTGGATCTCTCCATTAGTCCAGTGGGGTAGGTAAATTCACCCCAATTTTGCAGGGCAAGAATCTAATACTCAGAGATCAGGTGACCTACTTAACAAATACCCACTATACAGAGCAGTCAAACCCCAGCCAGACTTTACAAAGCAGAGAAAATGCACAGGTGGCTACGTACGCAGCTCCTCAGCCCTCTCTGAGGATGTCTTTGTGGGTTTCTTCATGGTTTAGTCTGAAGTTAGTTATCAGAACATGAGGCAGAGCCATGTTCAAATACAAGTGCAAAACACATTTCAGAGCCAGACAAAAATAACTTTGGGTTACTTTTTCTCATTCTGTGAGAAATCAAGAATTTGCTATAAGTCATTGAAGAGATGGGTTTTGCACCCCAGCCCTGCTGTGCTCCAAGGACAGACAGGCCGACTGCATTTTAAGATGGGGACTGAGGGGGGTCAAGGTGAAAGGTGGAGACAGACCTTTTCTCCCTGGTTGCAGCCAAGCCTTGGTGGCCTCGGTGTGGCCCAGGCAAAAATCATGGCAGGAGCAGAGTGGGGGAGGCGCTAATTGTCCATGTAGGCGAGAATAGGAAAGAAAGAGGAGGATGGGTCAAGAGTCTGGTGATAGATTCCTACTCGTGTAGTATTAAGTGGCTGAGCTTCAGAAGAACAATTAAGCTTAATTCAAAACCCGGCTCACACAGGGCCAACCCCTCCTACCAGGTTTGTCCCCTACTCAGCCTGCCCTTGCTAACAAGGTGATAACGAGGTGCCAACCTGGTTTCCATGACTCGAGTAAGACAAAGTTGGTTTGTTTTTCCCAGAGAAGTCAGCTGTATTTTCTAAAACTGTGTTCTGGGCATGAGCGAGCTCTTGCAGGAGAGTCCCCTTTGCCTCTGAAAGGACACGCGAGGAAGAAGCTGTTTTTCCAAAGAGGAGAGCCAACATCACAGGGTGTTTGCAGGTCAGCTATGGGAAACGAGGACGGCCCAGGTTACAGAAATTTACTCATTCACATGCAGCACGAATTGAGCAGACTGATTAGATTTTCTTCCCAACGTCCGCTCCGCCCCGCAAATTCCTACTGACCCCAGCTTGAGTCAAAGTTGAGTCAACCTTGCGTAGAAGGGCCTTAAATTCTTAGCCTATCAGAGTTAATAACTTAAAATTCAGGTGCATATAACAATCATATTTCTCAGCCAAAAACTGGCAGGCATGACACCCTAAAGGATAGAACTGACGTCCACCCTTCTGTCTTCCCACCATTTCGGTCTGTCACTGTTACATCACTGCCTCGTATTGAAAATAACTGTTCATGTGCCTTTCTTCATCCACTAGACATAGGCTCCACCAGGGAAGGGAGCACGTCTTGGAGATTCTCACATCTTCCTGGCGCTCTGCCTCACTCTTGGTGAGCATGCAGTAACCACCACAAACAGAATGAAGAAGGAAGGTAAGGAAGATAATGGACCAATTATAGGAAGGAAAATCTAAACATACCCAGAAAGCAAGTGGATTTTGCTGTTGAATTCATCTTAAACTTCAATCAGGCACAGACTCACTGCCTAGGGGACCGTCTACAATTCCCCATTCCAAAGCAGTTTCGATACACTCTCTCCCCGAGAAAGTCTAGGTTTTGAAATCAAATGGATAATCCCTGTGGGAGACTGAATAATGACTTCCCCTGAAAGATCTCCACATCTTAATCCCTAGAATCTGTAAATCTTAAATAACATGGTAAAGGGGACTGTGCAGATGTAATTAAATTAAGGATCTTGAGATGGAGAGATTATCCTGGATTATCTGAGTAGTCTCAACGTAATCATAAGAGTCCTTATAAAACAGAGGCAGGAGAATCAGAGCCAGAGAGACAAGACACAAGGATGGAAGCAGAGTTAGAGAGGAGAGAAGATGCTATGCTGTTGGCTTTGAAGATGGAGGAAAGGGCCATGAGCCAAGGAAATGCAAATGGTTTCTAGAAACTGGAAAAGGCAAGGAAGCAACATTTCCCCCAGAGCCTCCAGAAGGAACCAACCCTGCTGACACCTTGACTTTGGCCGTCAGTCAGTGAGACTGGCTTTGGACTTCTGATCCCTAGAATAGTAAGAAATTTGCGTTGTTGTAAGCTACTAAATTCGTGGTAATATGTTACAAAAGCAATAGGAGACTAATACAATCTACCAAGAAAATTAGACGCAAAAAAGGCTTCCACTCAGAAAGACAGCGGTGGATGTGGGGACATTAGCTGGATCTGGCCCAGGATCTAAAGACCCTCTGGGATCTTAGCCAGGATCCAGAAAACCCCAGAGGTTTCTTCCTTTTCCAAGTCAGATTTCTCTAACCAGCTGGAGCAATGGCGACCTGGGAAAGCTGAGACTGCAGACCCTTAGGGAGCATCTCATCCTTCCCCTCATCAACAAAGAAAGTGACTTCCCCAAAGCCACCTAGTTGGGTGACAGCAAAACCTTCATGAGAACCCACATCTTTCACACCAGCTTCTTGTGCCTGGCAGAATAGCCCTGCCTCCAAAAGCCCTAAGTTCCAGAACTACCTATTTCATCATCAAATTATCATTTCTACCCACATTTGTCTGTGGTCCTCCCCTCTGTTCAGAGAGATACTGACCACCTTCCATACGCAAGGCATCACTGAGCACTGGTGCGATGCAAAGAGGCAGGCCCTTTCTGGAACCCCCGTCAGCTCTAGTGTTGATAGCCCCCTTGTCTGGGGAGCAGGTAGGCGGCACAGTTCTATGCCACATCCTCTCTTCTCCTAAATCTTGTGTGGCAGCCCTGTTTGCCGAGGTCAAACCTCAGATCTGGGGAGGAGGGAGAACAGCACAGTCAGGCACAGAACCCGGGCATGTGGTGCAGAACTAGAAGACCCACCGCACAGCCCCATGGAGGGCCGGTCCGCATTCCCAGAAGAAACAGCACAGCCACTCTGATTCAACCAGGCCTCACAAGGCTCACTGCCCCCAGGGCTGATGTTTCCTTTCCAAGGTATTAATTGTTACCAAGAATTCACAGTGCATAATTACATTAAAAACTTGGGTTCCCTACTCACTTAGAAAGGTTTCTTTTCTTTCTTTTTTTTTTTTTCAATTAAGGCAGCATTTCTCTGAAGAGTTTTCAAAATAAAATACAACATAAAGGAGAACGGGTTGCCTTTATAATGCCGGGAGATTTAGGAGATCCAGATGAAAACTGTTTCTAATGGTTTAATTCCATAGTGTCGAAAGGGTATGCAACATATTGCATCCACTGGGACAGCCAACAGCTGTCCTGGCTTGACAACGCTCACTATTTATTCCAAAGCTCTTTCACATTTTATCCTGAGCCCCCACCAAGATGCGATGATGGATTAGTATTTGGGCCCAAGAATTGAGGGACCGTCCTTCCTCAGTTCGAGTCAGGGTGCTGGAAATTCGGCAAGCCTTTTGTGATCTAATCCATCCCGTTCTGAAAGGAAGGGAGGGGACCAACGACACAGGCAGGGGCCGTGGGCGTCTGCTTTGAAACAGACTCCACCAAAGGGGCCAACGAGGCGTTTGTGCATTTGATTCAGCCCACACGCACTGGGCATCTACCATGTGCCAGGCGAAGTGGCTAGGTTGGGGAGGAACACAGAGATGGAAAAAGAGAAACCTTCCCGAGACCGCTTGGGAGACACATCAACACAGAGTGATGAATGTTCTGACGGAAGTAAGCTCAAAACAGCAAGGCACGCAAGGAAGTGGCTTGAGCTTCAGACGTTTCAGAGAAATGTAACAAGTGAAAGAAAAGGCCCAGACAAGGGCCGTCCCTGAACTCTGGACAAAAACTTACAAACATTCTGGGCTTATTAATCCACCTACAGATGCAAAGATGCATCAGCTGTTGGTGAAAGGCAGCTGGAGGGTGAGCTGTGGTCAGAGACTCGGTTTCCATCTGCAGGTTACGGGTTGTGTGAAGGGGAAAGTCACGTAATTTTTTCGACCCTCAGAATTTTCTCACCTATAAAATAGAACAGTGATCTCGATCCAACATGACCCAGCCCCAGCCCGTCAGAGCCTCCTGGCCACAGCGATTGGCTCAGGAGTGGACACTCCCTGACCTTGTTGGAGCTATAGGGAGGGTGACACTTGTCATCACATCAGGCCGGGCCTGGGTTGTTACATTGGTTGAATTTAAGCCACCACTGAAGGAGAGTCTGCCTGAATAAAGCCAACCCAAAGACACTGGCCTGGAGACAGGGGCACAGCCACTCCCGGCCGACTGCACAGGGACGCCTGGAGCTGGCTTTCCCCGGGTCTGCTTGGACTTCTCTGTACATGAACTGATGCATTTCCTTTATTGGCTTAATAAAAATAATAATGTAAAAAGAAAGCCAGCCTTCTTCAGCCATCTGCATGTAATTCAGATGGTTCTTTCCACGGCCCCATGTTCCTTGTCACACCCCAGCTTCCTCTGCAGAGCAGACTGACCGTAGGACCCAGCAGCACTTTGGTGGGAGTCTCTGCTGACCAGAGAGGCTGCTTCCTGGAGGTTCGGGCAACAGAATGCTCCTCCAAGCCAGGTGGACTGAGAGCCCCACACCCTGGTCACGAGGCCAGGGTGTGAATGGGGTGCAGGGGGAGAGTCCTGGCCAGGGGGTAGGCTGCACAACTTTTTACAGGTCTGGAGATCTGGCTTGGCCACACAGGTGCTCCTGTGAGAGGGGACAGAGGCCTCAGACCTCACCTGGGGACAGTTTCTAACCAAAGCCTTTCATTTCTCAGCACCTAACAGGCCATTTTTGCTGTGCTAAGAACTGGTTTTATTATGCAAGGCATGAGTTATCCCCCTAGGAGAAAAAAATTCATTAATTATAGATAATAATACTTTAGTCTTCCTTCACCTGGAGGGGAGGCGAGTAGACAGTGAGTACTGTCTACCCACTGGGCTGTGGGCTGCCCTGTACGAACAGGTGCCAGTCGTGACCCCGCGCTGGTCAGCAAGGTGAACACATCTTACCCCTCTGAGCCTCGGTGTCTTTATATATTGAAAGAGAAGTCACAGTCTTTCCCCATTTACCCTATAAGGGTTGGTGCTGGGTGGAGTAAGGAGCTGTCAGGACACTCTGTGAACTCTTAGGTGCTGTACAGAGGTACGGGTGCCACGTTGGCTGGAAGATTATTGGAAAGAGACCATTTCCTGTGTGGTCACAATACACCCTTCCCTTTCAGAAAACGCTCTTCTACAGAGGAAGTGGTATTCGTCACTCACATCCTTGGAGATAATCTCACTGCCACTAGGATTCAGGGTAGAAAGAGCTCAAATTGACTTAGCCCTATTTAAAGGAGGACCAAGCGTGCCAGTGTGACGGTGCTCTGCATGGCAGATGGGCACAGGGACGGGAAGGAGCGCTGCCCGGAGGCTAAGGGCATAGTTTTCAGAGTTCGTACCAACCTGGGTGTGAATTCCAGCTTGTCACACATCACCTGGTGACTGTGGGCAAATACTCACTTTCTCTCAGCCTGAGTTCTCGTCATAAAGCAATAATGGTGTATCTAAGCTATAGGTCTGTTCTGAGAGTTACACGACAGGGTCCACATAAATTGTTCCGCACAGCTCCGCGAGCACGGTCAGCACTCACTGAACAAAGGCAGCAGCGACCATCACTGCTCCTGGTCTTGCCAGTATCATTACCGTTATGACTACTATCATCACCACCATCGTAGTTCTCATCGGGGCAAATGGCAGGTGAGCTCTGCCAAGGCAGAGAGACAAATCTCCCTTGGAGACAGAGAGAGATGGATGACAGAAAACTCAAAGAGATGTAGACACAGACAGAAGGGAAATAAAAAATAAGGGTGGACATCTGCTGAGAGTGGAGGGAGCAGGAGTGGGGACTGGGACTTGGGGACAGAGAGTTACAACTGCTGCTTGGTGAATGGGATAAGTAATCAACAAACAACAGACTTAAAGGCCATGGAATAACACAGGGACACAGCTGAAGTTCAGTGGTATGAACGTGTGTGGACTCACAGTAAGCTTTTCCCGGGTAATGTCTGGCCATCCAGAAGCAGAAGCCAGGAACTGCAGCCCAGAGCACAGTGGTACCTACACCAACCGGACCAGCCCCATTTTCACTAAGCACCATACCTTCCAAGATAACCAGTCAGGAACTTAAATTCACTTCCAGTTCAAGTCAGTCCCCCTTCCAGGCCAAGCAATGAATATGACATTTGCTAAGATATGAAATATAATCCCGGCGAGAGAACAAGATGTTTTCCAGGTTTGCTGTCACCTTACAGAGCAACCAAATCAAATCAAGTGTAAGGGTCGGGGTCAGGATCAGGCCTTTCCTGCCCTCTGTTGCCTCCTGGGAGCCAAATCTCAAATCATAGATTGTCAGCTCTGCTCTAACAGTCTTAGAAGCTAAGTCAGGACGTGAACCACAGGGAATAGTCCCCAAATATCAGGTTAGAAGATGACAATGATGATGCCACAGTAATACTGGGGCTGAAGGTCCAACTGTAGCTGATTATCACAAATGTTAAGAGCAAAAAGAGATCTTAGAGACCACTTAGTTTAACCCACTCATTCTACAGATTTAAAAAAGCGAAACCCGAAGAAGTTGGTATAATGTGTGAATCAACCCAATCACACAGCCGGACAGCCAGATAGAGGAGAGCTGGGACTGGACCCCATCCTCATTCCCTGGGGCTAATGCAGCTGCTACAGTGGACACAACCCCATCAACACTCACCAGGGGAGTCTTCTCCTTTGTGAGAGGAGTGAGGTCACATGCTTTTTCCGTAGGGCTATCTTCCTGGTAAGAGTAGGGCTCCTGGATTATCACTAGACAGTCCCCTGTGACTACTTTTGAGATGACTGGGTCAACACTGGCGTTATCCCATGGTGGGTTTTAGCCATGACATTACTGTATGATGATTCATATCACCACGACACCTCTTGGAATGATTTGTAACAGCAATGACAATCCCATCGTCTCTCTTTTGTTTCACGTTTTTCAGCTGGAGTGTTAGTAAGTGTTTTCGCCTCACGAGCCATCTGACCTCCAGGACAACCACATGCGTAAGTAAATCAAATGTGTCCATTTCCAGTATCTATTAAGAAGACTGAGGGAGCCCAGGAAAGGTCAGATACATCACCTGAGGGCATCCAGAGAAGAAGGGACTTGACTGGGACTTGAATAAGGGTCTTTTTACTGAAAGGCCAGTACTCTATCCTCTGTTTACCCATTCTCTAAAGGGAGCTTCTAAAACCACACTCCTGGACCTATTTCCTGGGTGCAGTTATTTTGTTTTGGGTTTTTTTTTGTTTGTTTACAGGTACTAAAATACAAAGCTATTTCCTTTATTTTGTGGTTTTTCTTCCAATTTGTCATAATGTTTTATTTTATTTTCTTCCCCAGCTTTATGGATATATAATTAGGATCTAACATTGAATAATGATCTGATATATGTATATATTGCAAAATGAGTACCACAATAAGTTTAGTTAACACATCCAGGACGTGATTTTAAATAACACAGTTGACATAAAAAAAATCACCAGTGTCGGTCCATTGTACTCTGTATCACTTTCATCCATCAGGAAAGATTCTCGGAACCAGGGGGACATACAGTCACGAAGCGGCAGCTAGCTACTTTATAACTGACATGAGAGGGCCTGCCCCTCCTGCTGGAGTTATTAGAAGTGCTCAGAATGTTCAAAAGAGAGCTGATAATGCAGCAAACGCAGAGATAAGACGACACATCCTGCTAGTGTCATAACAGGAAAAGACTTAAAGCAAAGAGAGAATTAATGTCACCCTAACCACCAAGAACTCTGTATTAGCTTTGTTTGTTCTCTTCCTTCCTTCTGTACCAATTTTCTTTCTTTAAAAGTCCTTTATTTTATAAAATGATGGTACTGTAGGTGGTAGTTTAATTTTCATATTCACATTTGTTTTGTTTTGAATTTTTATTTTTCTTTTTTGAGCATTTTTTTTTACAATTTCACACTTTAAAATTATTCATCTATTTATTTATGGGGGAGGGATTAGGTTATTTATTTATTTCATTTTAATGGAGGTCCTGGGGATTGAACCCAGGACCCTGTGCATGCTAGGCACCCACCCACCACTGAGCTATACCCTCCCCCACCATTTTGAATTTTAAAACCACAAAAATATAACGACTATAACAAATACTGATGAATTAATTGCAAATCACTCCAAATTAGTAAATGCTACTATTAAAGTCATTTTTGCCTATTTTTTTAATTAAAAAAATTATACAGATAAAACTGAAGTTCCCTTTGAGACTCTGCCCAGTCTAGTTCCACCTTCATCTCCCCGGTAACATCCACAGATGGTGTGTGTGTGTCTGTATTTCTGTTTACCTATCTACCTAGAGAAGAAGAAGAAGAGACTTTTTCTATCCCTGCGTGAGCTCATAAAACAGCAGGTTAAGGCTGGTTTCAACAATTTTTCTCTTAAAGAAACAAATGCCTGTCCTCCCAAGTTTCCTTTCACACACTGAAGCCTTAAGGCAGTGTAGTGGAGTGAAACTTGACGAGCTAGGAATCAGAAGACCCAGGCCTGGTCCCACGGCCACTGTTTACTCCCTGTGGGACTATATGTCAGTCAACTTCCCTTTTTCTGGTAAAATGAGAAAGCTGGATGAAAGGATCTCCAAGGCCTCTTCCACCTTTGAAATCTGATGAGTCTAAGGTTTAATTTCCTCATCTGTCAAATGGAGATAATCATGTCCACCCTGTTAGCTGTTATAAAGATCAAGCACCATGCACAGGTGTTCTGCAAAGCAGAGTAGTGATAATAATAACAATAACTGAATAATACTGAATAATAATCGTTATTATTATTACTCACAAATTAAGCTATTTTTAAGCTCCTGGGAACGCTTTCAAAGAAACTACTGTAGTAAATATGGCTTGGTTCTGACAGATGTGTTGCAGTCCAGGAGGCATGAAATAATTTAATTTCTTCTAGCCCAGTTCTCTTGGACAGGCAGTCAGCACAAGGAGGCTCCCAATTCCAGCCAAGAGGACAGAGTGAATGAAATACCAACAGTGCCTCACAATGCCATGCTCTCCTCTACAAAGGCATGTCACGGCAGAACCAAGCATTCACAGTAAAATGCAGCTCAGATCCATGCAGGGTTGGAGTTGGTTTGCCAACTCTACAGAGTTTCACTGGTTCTGTGCAGGTTAAAATTGAGGGAGGTAGTTTGACTTCTAGGGGTAGGAGAGATCTTTCCATTTTCTCAGTAACATAAGATATGCTGACCTCTCAACCCACAAACTTTTCTGGGGAACACTGGGGTCTTTTGAGATGGGAAAAACAAGCTGCTTGAAATGTGTATTTAAAAACTGCTATACAAGTTCTCTAGGAAGCCAAATACTATTGTTTATACAAGCAAATGAAATATTTAGGGGTTTATAAGCCAGAACAGCCCCAGTGAAGGACAATGTACACACAAACATGAATGCCTTTGCATACACTGTTCCCTCTCCCTAGACAACCTCCTCCCTACCCTCCTCACTCAGGTAACTACTAACCTTCAACATGCAACTTAGATGGCACCTCCTCTAGGCAGCCTTCCCTGACTCCTGCCAGTGTGTGCTGGTGCCCCTTCTGTGATCCCCCATGATGCCTCGCTGCTCCATTAAGCCTCAGTTACACTCTCTTCTAACTCCTACCACTCTTGCTAATAGCTACCTACTCCATCACTCATCTGATATCCTCACATCCGTGATCATTTTGAAGGCAGGAATTACACATGCATTTCATGTCACAGTGCTGGCACATGGTAGATGTGTGCAACCAATAAATCATATCTATACGCATATCTGTACACACCTGCTCCGTGTGCATGTGTGCAGTGAGAATAGCTGTACATCACATTCTCAGCGTGATTTCCTGGCTAAATGTTCTATGTGTACGTTGCTACAAGGCTTTGAAGATGAAGCTCTATGGAGAATGTGGATTAGATTCAGTCTTTGAACACTGTCAAAGTTATGTAAATACCACCAAACACATCAAGTGTAAGTTTCTAAAATATTCAACAGACTTGCTGCCACATTTTTCCTTTTAACTAAATCTGAAGAAAATGCAATTTCAGTGTGTGATCTGAGCAGATATGTGTCTAATTTCCATGATTCTGAGATGAAACACATGCTCCAGAAATGGTCGCTGTGTTGTCTAAACTTTCTTCTCAGTGGTTTATATCACTGAAATTTTTCTGGTAAATATATAAGGATGGTTACAAAACTCAAGCCAATTTTAAAGCAAAATAAAATTTTAGATTCATTTCAAAGAATTTAAATTCTCAATCAGTAAAGCTGGTCTTTTCTTAGAGTTGCCTGTTACCTGGACATTTTAACTAACATGATTTAAGCCAAACACTGGGAGGCCATATGACACTGAAGGGTGGGGTGGGGTACCTGGGGGAGGAGGCCAGGAGAGATAGTGTTGTTTGTAAGTAGATCCACTTCTTACACAGGCTCTCCTGTGCATCTTATTGCAGTCAGTTCATGCTGCAGACCTTAGTTTTCCCATCTGGGAAATGGAAGGGTCGGAAGAGACAACATTTAAGGTTCCTTTATGCCTTGTGATTTTAGGATGGTGGGTATTTTCCTAAAGCTGTTATCTATGACACATGGAAAAGTCAGGATGATCTGGTCACAGTGTAGAGGTAGATTTCAGCCCCGAGAGATCTGAGTTTCTAGCCTCTACTGCTCCTCTAGTCCTGAGTGACTTCATAGGCACTCAATCTCCACTTAACAGATCTGTCTGTAAAATGACAAGGTGAAACCAGAGCAGTGATGTTCAAGTGCTGGTGGGCATCGGGAGAGCTTTAAACCATGCATGCTGGGCTCACCCCCAGTTTCTGTCTTAGGAGGTCTGGGTTGGGGCCTGAGAATTTGCGTTTCTAATGAGTCCAGGAGATACTGATACTGCACTTCAAGAACCACTAAACTAGACAATCTTTTTCAAATTTTTTAAAATTGAAGTACAGTCAGTTAACGTTGTGTTGATTCTTGATGGACAGCATAGTGATTCAGTTATACATATAAATATTTCTTTTCATATTCTTTTTCATCATAGGCTATTACAAGGTACTAAATATAGTCCCCTGTGCTATATAGTAGGGCCTTGCTGTTTATCTATTTTATACATAGTAGTTAGTATCTGCAAATCCCAAACTCTCAGTTTATCCCTCCACCTCTCCTTTTCCCCTGGTAACCACAAGTTTGTTTTCTATGTCTGTGAGTCTGTTCCTATTTTGTGAGTAATGAACTAGATGATCTTGAACCTACCTTCCAACTCTAAGCATCACAGTAAGTTGTAAGGAATTTAGTAACAGCCGTGTTTTTCACAAGCCACCTCTGCTAGCCGCACGGTACC
The DNA here is from genome assembly GCF_036321535.1 of Camelus dromedarius. NCBI lineage: Eukaryota > Metazoa > Chordata > Mammalia > Artiodactyla > Camelidae > Camelus > Camelus dromedarius. The sequence goes on along the minus strand of NC_087443.1, from coordinate 66,070,729 downwards.
CCAGGAAGGGGCTTCCTTTTCTGGAGGGGGTGGTTTCAGACACTGCAAAAATGTGGTTATTCTTATACCTACCTTCCTTGAAGAGACTCAGTCGACATATTCAACAACACTTGGCTTCCTGGAATCAACATTCAAGGTTCAGAAACCTCAGGTAATTTGTTTGACTGATGGCTCAGTGTCATGTTATCTTTGTTTAACAAAAAGAAAGCACAGCTCTGTTCACACTGAGTTCACTAACGCAGAGAACAGAAGAGTCAGATTCCAGAATGTCAAAAGTTCTTTAGTCAAGCAACATCACCATAATGAGAAAGTCCACCTTCCAAACTCACCCCAGGCTTAAAAAAAAAAAAAAAGTTTTGATAAAACCATCTATATCACTAGATTTCAAACTTGGTGGCACTGCAATTACGGGTTGTTTTTTTAAAATACTGACGCTTGGGCCCATTTCCAGAGATTCTTTTTCACCCAAGGCATTGGAATTTTTAATAGCTACTCAGGAGAAATATTGTGAAGTGAAGTTTGAGACTGGCCAATCTCTAGAAAAACAGAATCAATCTATTATTCTTCACCTTGATCCCCACAAGCCATTTTTGTCACTACAAACAGCACGACCATTTGTCTTAAATTGCACGTAAGAATAAACACTGAAATTTTGATAAGCCCACAAGGGGTCACAAACACAGCGGGCAATCTATCAGTATTAGCTATACTGAAGCATCTTTCACACAGTCCAGTAACTATTTTTTTGTGGCAAGACGTGCCCCAGATAGACAGTGTCTGCTGCAAAAAGCCAGATGAGGTTTGCTGGAGGATGACTCCTGTCTTCTAAATTATAAGCACCTTGCAGACATCATCCATGTCCTAAAATCTTTCAAATTCCTGAGTGTCTGTCTGGCTCGGTGCCGGACAAATGAGAGGCACCGAACAAACAGTTATTCAGCTCACTTGAATTTACGACTATCTCTAAGCCTACGGGACGGAGAACTTACGGAGTACGCTAAGTGATTCATTGCGTGGTACGAGGTATATGTTTCCGTGTGTGTGCTGGGAATGTACACTGTTTAATTCTTTTCAATTCCTTAGAGTAAATGAGAATATTATGGTTGGGTCTTTATAAACATACCATACAACTGTTTATTTCAGAAAGTGGATGGAAGTTTCTGGTGCCTTAAGAAACAGACCTTCCTGACGACAGCCAACAAAATACAGGTGCCACCCAAAGCAGAGAATATGCTATGTAGGTGACTTCGGACTTTTGCCTCTAGTTTACAAAGCTGTGGCCGTCCAAAAGTTACCGTGAAGAGGATATAACAGACGGAAAGCAACAACAGGGGGACAGGCCCCTCTCGGTTACAAGTGCACATGCCCTAGTGGAGCTTTTCTCACATCACCACAAACCAAACCTGTGGTCAGGATCCAAGCAGACTGAGAACTCAGGCAAGGAAGAATGGTTAAAATCCAATAGCTGGCTTTTCACTCAGAACTGCTCTCCAGCCCTCCTCCCTGCTACCCCATCCATTGCTAATTAGGGGCAGCCAAGGCTTGACATGTACACAGTTCTCTATGGTAAAATTGATTATTATATTACTATGGAAAATAAGGAAGTCATTTCGTTCAAAATATCAAATTCCACAAAATCATACGTGGCAGCTGTTAGCGTATGCAAGTGGGGGAGGGGGTGAGTGTGTGAAAATATTAACCCTCTCCCCTTCAGTTTTCTGACATCTTTGCAAAGACGTGCAAAAGACAAAGAGGGCGGAGAAAAGGGGATTCCAACACATAAGGCTGAAACCAATGGCAAAGTTACATATGGATTTTTTTAAGGTTACAAAAATCCCCCTGATAAGATATGTCATGCACGCCATTTTCCGAGTGTGTGGATTTGCTCTGACGCGCTGGCGAGCAGAAAACCGGTATTCCTCTCCCGAACGTGGTGAAGTAACTTTTAATGGCATCAGACAAAGAAACGAGGTGAGTCATGTTTGGTTGTGCATGAGCCTGCTAACAGATCATCACATCCGTATCTAAATATGTCCCCTGAACCTTGCAACAGAAGTTTATATATTTGCTTGCTTGCGGACTATTAACATAGCTTTGCTTTGAAATTTAATTTACTTCAAGACACCTAATAGTTGCTGAAATGCTTATCGCGGTTTCGACAGAGGTGCTCAGAAGCAACTTTCAAGCATTCTTTTCTGCCAAAATATCCCTGTTCACGAATCCTAACACAGCAGTCCCCTCCAGTTCACGAGTCTGACTCCGCTCTCAGCAGATACGGGACACCTCCAAAGCCTTCAGGTTCATCTTCCATCACTGACAAATTAGAGCAATTAACACACAACACCTCAACCTTAAAAGACCCCCATTATTCAAAAGGTTTCAGGGTTTTGAAACTTCCCCTTCCATTCCCTCCGATCTGGTGATAATGCAATCTGTTTTCCCGCAGCCACACGACTTTATAAAAGAGTTTGGTAACCAGCGTAAAAAGAGCATCTCAACTTCCTTGACATCGGGATCGCTGATTTCACTGGGGTCATGAGGAGCTGGTTTAGGTCACATGTTACCCTGCCGTTATGAATCATTTATTACAACTTTTTTAAACAGGCGGGGGTTGGGTACAGACAAATCGCATACTCATGCACAAATGCTTAGCGCCAAGAACATGGTCAGAAGTGCTGCCCAGACTGGAGAATTTAAAAAAAAAAAAAGGAAAGAAAGAAAAGAAACCCTTGATTTCCCTCTCGTGCAGGGGAAAGGTAGGATGGCGTCATGCAACCTTACCTTTCTGAAAAAGACCAGCGCTCCTGGCACGGAGCGCTCACCTGAGGCCACCAAAGCCGGGAGTCATTTTGGGTGTCGCACATGTGCCTCCCTAGAAAATTCCAATGACATTCTACCAGCTTCCTGCACGCCAATCATGACAGGCGTCCACGGAAACTCTCCCGAGTCTGGGAAGGGGCAGAGGAGGGGGAACGCGAGCGAGGGAGCCAGGGAAAGAGAAAGAGCGGTCCGAGGCACCGCGCGCCCGGCTGGAAGGGGAGTCACATGCCGCCAGGAGCCATTCCTGCTGCATTACACACGCTGAGTGTAAATGGCAAACAATATCAGTCCATGTTTATACCACATGTTCTCAGCCTCTTCACATATCAACACCCAGGCCAGCTCTTTGCAGACAGGCCCCCTGAGACCGCCTCTGAACAAGGGAGTCTTGCGCTAATCCTGAGGCCATTTTTAATAAAATTCCAAAGCCTCCACTCCTACTTACTTTCCCATTTTTTGTGGTTGGTGGCAATGGTGACAGTGGTTGGTTGGTTGGTTGGTTGGTTGGTTGGTTGATTTGCTTGGTTTTGAGTCTGGATTTTCAAGGAGAGCAATCTGGTCCTGAAGGTCCCCAAAAGGACCCCATAAGGACCCTAGCAATGTAGCCACATCACACAGCATGGTCATACTGACCCCCTACCCACAAGCTTCCTGGAAAGCTGGCCCCTCTTTTTTAATTTTTGTGGAGCGGGAGGAGATGCAGTGAGGTGACCCACCGTTTCACCTGTCCAGCAGTAACTACGACACTTTTCAGCCAGAAAAATGGACTGTCCTCTGCCCTAAGCAGAGGCTCTTAACGGGGTGGTGGGGGGGTGATATTCCCCCAGGGTATGCTGGAGACATTTTGCTTCAGAACTGGGTGCACTACTGGCGTCTACTGGGCAGAGACCAGTGATGCTGCTAAAATCCTACAATGCTCAGGACAGCCACACACACAAGGATTACCAGCCCAAGATACTAACAGTGCCGCTGTTAAGAAAATGCTCTACAGGTAAGTAAGTACTTCCAAGAGTCTTGCCAAAAAAACAAACAAACAAACAAACAAAAAAAAAAACACACAAAAAAAAAAGGAAGGAAGGAAGACAACAAAGCCAAGAAGGGCCTCTGAGAGGCACTGACTGAAGGCCCTGGTCCCGTGACGGGCTTGGCCTGATTTATGGTTTGATTACTTAGGAACCTGTTCACTTTTCTCCCCAGGAGTCACTATCCTCCTGCCACTTTTCTTCTTCTTCTCGTTCCAAATCTCACACTGTTATACTTAAATAATCAAACCAAATTGAACCTTCACGTGATTTTCTAAATCAAAATCTGCTGTCTGCAGGTACCTCGTTGCCAGGTTACATAAAGCAGCCATCACCCCAGTGTGTCCTGTCTGGACAGTCTGATGTTCATCCAGGATGCCCAGGATCCAATATAATCCCCTCCCAAAACTATTCATGATGGCACACGTTTTATAGGGTAAAACCTTCCTAAAAGAGCTTAGAAAGGACTAGGGATTAAAGCTCACTGGGTTCTCCTATTTTACTGAGACTTCCCGGGGGGCGGTGGGGTGGTCGCAGGCATCGGGGAGACTCCCCTCCTGCTAGGACTCAGGATGGGACGTTCCTGCAGTCACTGAAAAGTTGATGCAAAGGCCGCTCATGCCTGTCTGAACAGCCCGTTTTCAGCCGCCCACCAGGTGCATCCACCGCCCACTTGCCCAGTGAGCTCCCGGAGAGCTCCAGGGCTCTTTCTTCCTAATTTAGTCATAGCCCACAGGCTGCCCCAGGCTCGCCTGGCTCTCTGCCGCTCACTCAGTCACAGACACCTAAAGGCGCCAGTCCCAGATCCTGACCTACGGGATCCAGCCAAGCTGGCCACGGCCACATTTCTGCTCAGGCCTTGGGTCCCTCCCATAGTCTACTAGGTCTCCCCAACGCGCAAGACTCAGCTCTGACCAGTACATTTTGTCCTTCCTCTGTCTCTGTCTCATTTCATTACACTCAGGACTTTCCTAGGGTAAGAGTTTCCTGAAAAGCACTCCACCACACACATCCCCCTAGACTCATATGTGAGGCTCTGCCCTCGCTTCCCCGTGTAGCCCTGGAGCCAGGCAGCCCAGGCAGACCCGGGAAGTGGGGCGGGACCGTGCCTACCTCCAGGATTATGGTAGAAGGTGTGTGTCCAGTAGCCCAGTTCGGCGTAGTCAGCGCTGGCTGAGGATCTGCTATCATGGGCACCACAGAGTGAGACACTGATGGTGAACTTAATTATTAAGAAAAAAGGATGCCCGATACAGGGCCTGAAATGTAATTCTCAGGAGAAGAAAAGTCAGTCCCTAGAATAAGCCCTTGTTCTTTTTCATTCTCTTTTTATTGAGGTATAGTCAGTTTACAATGTTGTGTCAATTTCTGGTATAAAGCATAATGTTTCCATCACACATATACATGCATATGTTCGTTTTCATATTCTTTTGTAATTGTGTGGTTAGAAGGTCCCAGCTCTTACCCAGGGATTAGTACACAAACCCTGTCCCCACTTGGAAATGAAGAGGACCATCACAAACTGAAATGTAGTGAGCGTATGTTGAACACCTGCTGTACACCAGCACTGTGCCAGGCAAAGAGGGAGGGAGGAACAAGAGGTAATACTGAGGGTGGATGTGCAAGGCATTATGCTATCCACATATTTTCTCGATTTTCAGACTCTTAAAAAAACTAAGATCACTAGTCCCACTTTATAGATAGAAACACTGAGGCTCCAAATGACTGAGTAACTTACCCAAGTCTCAAAGTCAGTCTGTGGTCATTTGAAAAAGATCTGCTTGATTCCAAAGACCTTGTGCTTCCACTAAAACACCCCCCAGTGTGCAAGATAAGTCACAAGTGTGAATAACGGAGTAAAATGACATGAATACTGCGGGTAAGGCATGTTCCAAGTGTCATAAGAGCAAGCCTGGCTCATAATCTGTGGGGCCCACTGCAAAATAAAAATGCAGGGTCACTGTTCAACAATCACTAAGAATTTCAAGATGGCAACGGAAGAGCATTAAACCTTCTAAGCAAAGGGCCCTATGTGAACACAGACCCACAAAACCTGTCCTGAAAGGAGGGAAAAGCTCAGAGAGGGAGGGGGATGGGGAGGGAGCCTCACCATCCCCTCACTAAGAGGACGCAGTTCCCAGAGCAGCACAGCCCAGGGCTGTTTGCTGGACATCCAAGCCTTTGACTTTGAAGGTCAAAGTGCGTGATCCAGGTGTGTTTTCATACTTGTATGCCTGGAAAAGCAGGCGGAGCAGCCAGCACGTTGTTCAGGGGTCAAAAAAGGTGCATTTTATGACCTCAGACTTCTCCCCAGAGAGATCAAGGTTGTTAACATCAAGACAGCTTTGTGGTAGGTGCCGTGCTGTTCAAGGTTGGCAGTCTCTTTCCCTTTCCCACTGCTGGTCGTGGGACGAGGATGAGGAATTCTGAGTTAACCGCAGACAGGCTGGACCAAGGGGAAAAGGCAGGGTCACAGCTCAACCCCTGGAATTGGGCTTGGGTCCTCGGTCTCAGTCTTATATACCTATCAGGGTGGTGCTAAGTAATTCTGCAATTCTTTGGGGGTATGGAAGGACAAAAAGAGTGGTCACCAGTGACTAATCCAGGCTAGTCCTGGACTAGAGACAATAGCTGGGCCTCCTCTAACCTTCAGCACACTGAGCCCAGAGTGGCCGCCTCATCTCTGTTTTTGGTTGAGAATTTTGCTGGAGTTGAAATCTCTACCCGTGCTGGAGGGGCAGAGCCGGTCCCCGCCCCGGCCGTTCCCTTCCCCACTCTGCTGGGATAAGCCAGGAGCTGCTTGGAAAAGTCCAATTCTTGGCCAAGAGGTACAGAGGCTTTCACGGCCTAAGAGATCCCAGTGCGCGTGTGGCATGTGAAGAAACCGTTGCAAACATTCCTGGGGCCTTTCTTTTTCCCTCCTCCCCTCTCCTCTTTTCTTTTCTTTTTTAACCCTTTCAACAAAAGCGGCAACTCACGATGAAACTATCCCCAAACACCAGGTTCTCTTTATAACCCGGGCTGACTATGCCATTTTTAGCAATGGGGAGAAAAGCTAAGCCAGAAAAGATGGGGTTCCAGGCCCTAGGATGAATGGGAGGCAGTGAGAAGAGGGCAGAGGGACCCCTTAAAGTGCAATAGTAGAGGTTCCAGCCTCTTGTTACAAAAAGATGCAATGAAAGAACAAAGACAGGATTCGTTCCCAGAATGAACAGGCGAGGCCTGTGTAAGGGCCACATCCTACACAGACAAAGGCCAGCCCCAGCGCGGGAGCAGAGGAAACTGGGCAAGAATCGTGAGTCAGACAATGTGGGAATGGGCAGGGGTTTTTAATTCTCATCTGGGTAACTGTTGTTCCTCTGTAGGTTCTCCAAGGACCCACAAAACAGAGGCAGGAAGCAATTTTATGTTTTCCAGATTTGCTTTTTAAAGACTGAGCCCAGCTTCCAGACACAGATCCCATGCTGGGTTCCCAGGGGGACCATGTCCTCAGGACCTTTGCACAATCTGTTCCCTCTCCCTGGAAGTCCTTCCTCCAGATCTGCACTGTCCAATAGGGTAGCTATTAACACATGAAGCTATTATAAGTCATTAATATTACATACAACTTAAAACTCAGTTCCTCAGTTGTACTAGCCATAGTTCAAGTGTCCAACAGCCACACGGGGTTAGTGGCTACCACGCTGGACAGCACAGCATGTAACATCTCCAGCACTGAGAATGTTCTACAGGACAGCACTGCTTCAGATCTTCATGTGGCTGGCCCCTTCTCAACCTCAGGTTCCTGTGTTACTGTCACCTTCCCAAAGAGGCCACCTCAGACCCAGGAACCTAAAGGACATATGGTCACTCTCTGTCCTGTATCCTATCTTTGTAATATCTGAAATTATCCTGTTTATTTCGTGCTTTATCGCCTGTCCCCTGCCCTGGAATATCAGCTCTGTGAGAACAGGGAGTTTATCTGCCTCGTCCGTTGCCGCCTGCCCAGTGCCCGCACCCAGCACAAGCAGCAGCTCAGTACACAGTACTGACTCACAGCAGGGTCTGCCCCAGCGCTCTGGGATCAGAGGGCGCCGGCCACCAAGTCGGCTGCAGCTTATTTTCCTGTGGTCCAAGATAATGTCTAAGCATGGCCCATCAGGAGCACCAGGGGAGACTGTCGTAGGAGTGCCCAGGCGGTACGAGAGTAGCCGGAACCCAACCTTGCCCTGATTCTCCTCCAGGAGCACTGGTTACTTTCCTCACCTCTGTCACTCAGTCAACAGCGCTGTGCCCGCACTTCCACTGTCTTCCTTCTCTGCTTTTGCAAAAGATCAAAATAACCTCTAACATTGTATTAGACACCCTCCAACATGTGATCACTTTTCCTCTACATGTATATACAAAAGCAAGTGATAGGACAGGACTTAACCTTAGTTTAAGGAGTTAGCATTTTAATACTCTGCATATGCTATGTGTGCTTTCGGATGCCCTCTCTGGGAGAAAGGAAGAGAGGGAGGAGGAGAGGAAGAAGAGAGGGAGGAGGGGAGGAAGGAGGGGGCGAGGGAGGAATCAGTCTACTACAGTTGTGTTTTACTGTTTATTTCACTTAAAATTTGAATGGCAAGAGTATCACATTCAGCAAAACTTGATCCCCACAGCCAAACACCAGAGGAGTATGAAGATATAAAAGTTGAAAAACATATCATGTGTCACACGTTACTGAAATTTCATAACAAGCTGACTACAAAAGTCATCCTTGTTTGGGATCCAAACACTCAGCAGTCAGAGGGGCAGGACATGGAAAAAGAGCACTGAAAGGAGAGTAATAAGAAGGCAAAAATAAAAGCAGGCAGAATCTGTGCTCAGACTCAAACTAGGAAGGAATCCTCAGAGTCAAGGAAGTTGAGGGGCTGGAGGCTAAGAGCCTGCTTGCCAAGAAAGAGAGGGGCAGCTTGGAGAAGCGTTTGCCGTGGACCCTCTAATTCCTGCTGAGGAAACAAGCCTCATTTTAAGCTGCTTTCCCCTTCAAGGCACACGTGGCAACTGTCTGCTGAAGCTCTATCTGCTCTCTTGGTGGCATTAATAAGCTCACCAAACTTACTGGCGCAGAACAATGCAGAACACTGAGTTTTAAACAAACTGGCAACAAGAACACATCTTTCACTCCAGCCATGTTTTATTAATCAAATTCCAATATCTGTTCTAAGACGATTTCCAGGAAACTGAGTCTATTCTGATGCATAAATCATGAATTAATTTTTGTTTCTTTGGCCAAGGTTGTGTGAAGCCTGGTGATAGGCAGCAAGATCAGTCCTCACCTCCAGGCTTTCCCCACTCTGCCTTTTGCTGTGTCTTAGAAAGAGGACAGCCACCTCTATACCTCGACCAAGGGCTGGCCCTCCTCCCCCATGGATACGAGCCCGGATTCACGAGGGACGCTCACTGAGGTGTGGGGAAGGAAAAAAACATGAGCCCACCACACCAGCCAAATCAATGGGATGACAAACATCACAGCTCACTCTTACAATCAGCCTCAAGGGTCCCCCTAAATCTCAGTTTCTCTCTTTGAGTTCTCTGCAAGATGATAAGCATTCTGGGGGAGGGAACACCACAATACCAGCACGGTGCTTTCTAGTAGAAGAAACAGTAGAAGTCTATGAAATGTTTTCTGAATGAACAAATGATTTACAGGCTTTTCCTCATGCTGATTATCATTTCAGAGGCTTCCATCCAAACTGGGGACTGGAGGACCGTGGGGTCAAAAATTCATTCTTGACATTTGGGATTTTAAGTTTTAAAAGCTTGATCCAAGACCAACTGGTCAAAGCGTGATGTTGAGGGTGGGCCAGAGACTGGACTCACAAACCTGGCCCAAGCATACCCCCTTATCCATGGCCAGAGTCAGGAATCCGCCTTCACTGTCACAGCCACACGCTGGAGTGCTAAGGCATCGGGGCATGAGACAGGAAGCTGCTGACTAATGCTGTCTCCACCATCGATCTGAACCACAGCCAGCTGCCCTCAAAGCCACCCTGAACTTGAAGAGGCTGGACCTGGGCCACTCCAGGGCAGCTCAGGACCAGGCCAACGTGGCAGGGAAACCAGCTAAGAGTGGTCTTCCTTTGGTGGTTATTTTTCCAAGGCAAGGATGCAACTTACTGGTCAACCAACTGAAGTCACCCCCTGAGAAAAAAATAAGTGTTATCAAGCAAGATGGGTTCTTCAATTTCATGATGTCACTGGGACAATCCATCGAAGTCTCACACCATCTTCCCCCCAAAGTCTGCACCAGATCAGTTTTCCATATGATGACTACTTGTCTCTAAACACAAATAAAAACTTGTGGGCCTCCATTCCCTTGATTTTTCTGCACTATAAATTTCCTAAAGGCAAATATCATAATCGTTAAACACAAATGCATAATTTTTATATTTAAAAAATGTAATTGCTATTTCCCCAAAGGGCAAGTTAGGCAGTGGGTTATTGAGATAAACCCTCTGGCTGGGGGAACAAAAATAAACAAACTCTAGATAAATCACCTTTAAGCATTCAGGAGTTGAAAAGATAGCATAGGCCTGCCAGGCCAATTTTGGGGGGAAGCTTAAACCCAAAGAGATTAGAAGATTATTTGAGTGCCCAAGCTGCTTTCGCCTTGAAGTCACTGGAGGGGTAAAGGTGACGGATGTCCAGGCAAAGAGCACACTCAGTGCAAAGACTTACAGGATTCTTCTTCCAGCATTAAGCAGGGTCCCAGAGGGCTGCACTCTCAGAGTTAGGATGACCCAGAACTAATCTGCCACCTCCTATTCCTCCCCAGCCTCACAGGCCAAGAGGCCCCCAAGGCCTGCACCCAAGCAGAGCAAGGGAAGGAAAAGGAAGGGGGATAAAATAATCTTGAGAAGATGTGGCCATAGACCTGCCCTCATGCACACTGCACCCCAGGAAGGTACAGCATAGATGGGCAATGAATTTGGTTTGATGTGGTCACCAACTTGTAGTGCCCCCAAAAGGCAGCCGGAAGGAGGAAAGTACACTTATTCCAAGCCTCAGAGAATCTCCATTAATAATTTCTTAAGGGCAATAACCAGCACAACAGTTAAAGAAAATCAGACACACGGGGAAATAAGGCAACATGGGTGAGAACCAGTATAAACAAGCGAGAGCAGGAACAGACCTGGACAGGCTTCAGATACAAATGTATTAAGTTTATATAAGTCTACCACATAAAAAAAGCAAACATTTGCAAAGAAAAAAATTGAAAAAAATGACTTAGATCTGGAAGAGGGTCCAACAGAACTTCTGGAAAGGAGAAATTAAGTAACAAATTAAAATTTCAATAGAAGTGTTTGGCAGCAGATTAAAAACAGTAGAAGAGAGAATTATAAACCAGAGGTTAGATCAGAGGAAAATGTCCAGAAGATAGCGGAGAAAAGCAAAAACATGGAAATCACAGAAGAGTGGATTTACAACATGGAGGATACAGTAAAAAAGTCCAACATACACTTCACTGGAGTCCCAGAAGAGGAAGAGAGTGAGGATGGGGCTGAGATAATTTTGAGGAGATAACAGCTGAGGATCTTCCAGAACTACTGAAAGACACCATAGATTCAAGAGACCCAGAGAATCCCAAACAGAATAAATACAAAGAAATGTAGACACATCATGGTGGTCAGCAGTCACAGTCATCAAAACCAAGATTAAAATCTTAAAGAAAAATTACAGATTACCTTAAAACAAATGATGGTTAGACTGAAAGATGATGCCTCAACATTAAAAAAATGGAAGCTGGCTGGGAGGGTATAGCTCAAGGGTAGAGCACATGCTTAGCGTGCACAAGGTCCTGGGTTTAATCCCCAGTACTTCCTTTAAAAATAAATACATAAACCTAATTACCTCTCTCCCTGCCACCAAAAAAGGAAGGGGGAGGGGGAGGGGGAAGGAGGAGGCGGGGGAGGGGGAGGGGGAAGGAGGAGGAAGGAGGAAGAAGAGGAAGAAGAAGAAGAAGAAGCCAGAAGACAGCTGAATCATCTTTAACATGCTGAAAGAAAATAATGACCAATCTAGAGTTTCATACACTCCTATGCAAAGATGAATAATGTCCCCCCAAAGATATCCAGGTCATAGCTCCTGGAACCTGTCACATTACCTTATATGGCAAACAAGACTTTGCAGACATGATCTCCAGATGGGTGGATTAGCCTGGATTACCTGGGTTGGCCCTCAATGCAATCACAAGTGTTACTACAAGGGAGAGGCAGAGGGAGATCTGACACAGAGGAGAAGGGGATGTGAGAGGAGAAGATGGAGATTTGAAGATGCTACAATGCTGGCTCTGAAGATGGAGGAAGGAGTCAGGAGCCAAAGTATACAAGGAATACAGCTCTAGAAGCTGGAAAAGGCAAGGAAACTGATTCTCCCCTAGAGCCTCTGGAGAGAGCATAGCTCTGCTGACACCTAGCTGTTAGCCCAGTGAATCCGGGTTCGGGTACCTGGCCTCCAGAACCATATAAGAATAAATTCTTATTGTTTTCAGTCACCAAGTTTGCTACAGCAGTCATAGGAAACTAACACAACTTCCAAAACTATCCTTCCACAATGAAGGTGAAATGCAAGAGTTTTCAGGCTTACAAAACCTGAGAGCGTTCATTACCAGCAAAGGAAACTCTACAAGGTGTACGTCAGGCAGAAGGAGAGGGATCCCAGATGGAAGACTGGAAACACAAAAAGAAATGAAGAGCCAAAACAGTGATAAATGCACGAATAAATCTAAATGAAGGCTGACTCTGTAGAACAATATATTGTGTGGTGTTCTTAAAAGTATACAGAATTAGAACACACAGCAATGAGAGGGAAAAAGCAAGGAGAGGGTAAATGTTTTAGAGTGATCCAAGGAGCTGGTATTACCCAGTGAGAAAGTAAAGTTTTGATAAACTTTATACTCCAAGTACAAATATTATACATTTTAGAATACAAAGAGCAGGTAACTTTCAAAGTAGGAGAGGGAAACACAGGTGGTAAGACTATAGGGAAAAGCAGAAAGTTACCATAAAAGTGTCAGTGAGGGAGGAGGCTGGATGGGTCAGGGGCAATCAGAGGCTCTAGGAGCCAACAGCACCGCCTTCATCACCATCCTGGTGATAGTTACATACACAGGTGTTTGCCTTATTTATTAAACTCTGCCTATGTGCTTTAAGTATTTTGGTTGTGTGCGCAATGTTTTACAATGGAAAATAACTGAAAACAGCAACAATCCCATCTGTATCCCTTTCAACTACACTCTACATCCAGACTCTTTTATCTCAGCTCAGTGCTTAGCAAATCAAAAATCCATAGGTGAGTTCTCCAGAGGCCATTTCATCCAGCCTTCTGTCTACAGACAAGAAAATTCCTATTTTGTCTAGTTTATAGATGATGCAACTGCAGTCTAATGAAGTTGAATGATTTATCCAAGGCCATAGTGATTTCATCCAGTTAAATGAGAGTAACTTTTACTTCTTCTCTTCCAAAAAAATTTTAAAAAGCAAATTCTAATTTTCACCTGCTCTCCTCATACACACACTCCATATGTCACAAATACATCTGAAAGATTTCCCAGGGTTATATGTGTTGCGCGGAGAGAGCCCCAGAACTGAGCCTGCATCCTCTCGCCTCTAACTATTCTGCGTATCTAAGAAAGACATGCTAGTGGCCAGAAATGTGTGAGTGCCTGTAATTAACAGTGCTTTTGCAAGACTCTTCTGTAGTCTAGATGCCATGGTACAATTCAAATGGTGCAAGATCAGGGATTAAAAAAACAGGACATGTAATCAAGCCTGGACTTGAGGTGGCTTCCCAATGAGATGCTTGCCAGAAACAATGCTGCTAAAACCACAAATCATGCATCATACTGAAAGGAAACAGCACATACTAGGAGGGAGCCACCAACACCCCAGACCAAGGATCTCGCTCGGAGAGGAACCATCACACAGCCTGGGGGCAGGGCAGGCCTGGTGGAGAAGCAGCAGCACAAATAGTAATAGTGGCTTAAGAAATAAATCTGCACAGTTTTTAAGAAATCAATTTCCTCTTAATACAAATAGTTAGTTCATTGATAGTTTTTAACTATAATCTCCTAACAGATCAAAACAACTGCCATAACGCCCAAGATTTTCAACACTGGTCCCTGAAAAAATAGGAACTTCACATTTGCCTCTGGGCAATGTCCACCTTTCCCACATCCCTCTTACTCTCAGCTTCTGCATTGCAAACACCATCACTTCAACAAACTCGCTCAAAGGAGGGCACTTTCCTCATGGATGTCAACAAGCTAATGATGACGTTTAAAAGTTGCAAAGTCAAATCACAGCCAGTGCTTTGCGAACCTTGGGTTTCAAAAAGCATGGCCGTTTTTACTCCAATCGGTCAGGTCACAGACAGCCACGGTGGATTCGCGTTAGGGCATCTCCAGAGCACATCCTACAAAACAAAACACTGTTGTGATGACAGAGTGGAGCCTCTCTGAAGGATTTCTCAAACCACTCTGCAGGGAAAGAACCCAGAAGATGCAAAGAGGAGATGGCTAAGTGAAGTGAAGCATGGGAGAAACAGAGAAGAGAGAGGAAAAGACAAGGAGTTAGGCTGTGATAGAAAGGAAATGAATGTCTTTAGTGCATGCAGTGGAAAGATCGAGATGAATGGAGGGAGGCCGTGTGTCTACACTGCCAGTCTGATCCTGCTACAACCAGCTCTCCATTTAGATTCTCAGCTGAGTCTCAACATTCATTCCTGCGGCAAAGAGGGGCCATTAGAGGATGCCCTGCCTCTCCACTCTGATTTCCTTGTCATCAAGCACCCAGACCGGTTTTACAAGGACATCATGTAAAGTTTAAAGAACGTGTCCACACACACACACAAATTATTTAAGATGACTGAGACTGTTGTCACACTCCCTGCTGGGATTGAAGGCAGCGATAACTGTAATTGTAAATACTCAGCCCATGGAAAACTGTGCCGCCACCCCTCCCCTTCTTTTTGTTTTCAAAGTGCCCCCCACTGCAGTTAAAAAGGAAATGATCCCCTACATCACTCTGGTCTCATTCGGTCAGTCCCATTTCACAGATGAGAAAACTCAGACAGGACAGGCCGGCAGATCCGTAAGTGAGATGTAGGATTCCAAGACTCCTGCTTCTTAATGACCAGCCCACAGACAACTGCCTCGATCAAAACACTAGTACGTCCTTGGAGACCCCTGACATTCTTCCTCGCCCCGCCCCGCCATGCCCGGGGGAATTTCTTGGCTCTTGTTCAGGCTATGACTCTAGAGCAATCATGGAGACCAATTACATGGGGACGTCATTGTCAGCAGCGTGCCACTCCTACCAGTTCCAGCTAATTAAGAATCTCTGCCACTTGGCAGGGAGCACACTTATCACTACAGGGCACCCCAATCCACCCTGTCAAGGAAAACAGCAAGGTCAAGGGTTTAACAGGCAGGGCCCAGGAATTAGGAGGTCAGGCACACAGGAACTGAATGCAGTGATGATGACTGCCCTGCGCTCGCTCCTATAAAATTGATGCCTATGAGAATGTTCTACTCCCCTGCATTCTTCCTTCCCAGTTCCTCCAGCAGCTGTAACCTCTCCCAGGGCACGAAGAGAAAACGTGAGAGCTGGCAAGGGAGAGGACGCTAGCAGGCAGGCAGTCCACTCCTCCTGTTTTCCAGAAATGGAAGGTTCTTACCCATGGACACAGCCTGCTGATGGCAGTACAGGGACCGGAACTGGACTTTTGAGGCCAGGCAATTTCCCTAATACAACTGTAGCTTCCACATTACTTTATGATTTGGTTTGGTAGCTGCTTTGTGTTTTCTCAAAAACTGTTTTAAATACAGAAATATTTATATATGGAGGTGGGGGAGAGGAACCGGATAACAGCAGTCAAAAGGTACAAACTTTCAGTTATAAGATAAATAAGTACCAGGGATGTAATGTACAACATGATAAATATAATTAACACTGTTGTACGTTATATATGGAAGTTGTTAAGAGAGTAAATTCTAAGAGTTCTCACCAAATGGAAAAAAAATTTTTTCTATTTCATTAATTTTTGCATCTGGATGAGATGATGGATAATAAAGTTTATTATTAAAGTTTACTAACTTCATTGTGATAATCATTTCATGATGTATGTAAGCCAAATCATCATGCGGCACACATTAAACTCATACAGTGCAGTATGCCAATTATATCTTGATAAAACTGGAAAAAGAAAATTAAATTAAAAACTTCATGAAAAATATTTATAAATGTAACAAGCTTTGTGTTCCCACCATCCTAACTAATGTTAACATTTCCTCGCTTTTTACATTATGGATAAAGTTGAGTCCCCTGTCTCATTCTCTCCTCTCCCTCACTGTCCAGAGGCAACATTTATGTGCCCACTTCTAAGCCATATCCTTACACTATACATCCATAAATAATAAAGTTTTAACATAGTCAAACTTATCAACCGTTTCCCTTCGGAGTTGTGTGGTTTGGTTCTTTTCTAAGACATTATTTTAACCCCTGAGGTCATAATAAGGAAATTCTCCTGGGAATAGTGTCTAACAATGACTTCTAAAGTTTCAATTTTCACTTTTAGCGTTGGCTAAAATGTATCTTTGTGTATATTGTATGATAAAGATCTAATATTTTCTACAGAAACCCAGTTATCTCAGCATGAGTCACTGCAGAACACAGCCTTTCCCACTGACTTACAATGCTCCGCTACCCCACGCCAAGTTCACAAGGATGCTTGGGTCTGTTTCTTTGCTCTCTAATCTGTTTTATTGATCTCCTTGGGGTTTTTTCCCAGAAACATCAGACTTATTTATGTACCTTACTCTTCCAAATAAATTTTAGAATTAGTTTTTGAAGTTCTAAGAGCAATTCTGTTGGGATTTTTATTAGAAGTGTCTTAAAGGAGATGCTTTTATGCTAATAAGTTGTCCCGTCTATAAACATATCATTGTCTGTTTATTACATACCTTGGTAATGTTTTATGATTTCTCCATTAATGCCGTAAACATGTCTTATTTAATTGATTCCTAGGTGTCATACAATTTTTGTTATTATGAACAGTATCTTTTTTCTATAGCATTTTCTATAGTTTACTGTTATACCAAAATGCTACTGCTGTTTGTATGTTGATACTGTACTCAGCGACTATGCTTACCTCTTTTATTGTATACAATACTTTTCTGAATTCTTGAATATTGAAGGTACACAATCATATAATCTTCAAAAACTTTGTCTGTTATTTTCCACTCTTAGGCTTCATTTATTTTTCTTGTCTTGTTGCATTGGCTAGGTCCTCCAACACATTGCTGAGCAGTGGTGATATCTAGTATCCTTATCTTATTTCTGACTCTAGTTGGGAATGCTTCCAAGGTTACTCTATACTCTAGTAAGCATGATGTTGGCCATAGGATGGCAGCTGCCTTTTTTATGTTCTCAGATGGCATTTTCCCAACCTAGTAAGCTCCTTCAGAGCAAGGCATAAATCACATACATCTTTCCATCCACTTTAGCACAGTGCTTATCACATAGTAAGGTGCACAATACATGCTTGCTGTTGCTTTTATACTTTTAAACTCTACTAGTTGGTGTTTATTTTGCCACTTCCTGTTTCTCTAACCCTAGTGAATGTGGTAGATATTATGGCAACATTTGGCCAGATGGTTTTATGATGAGTGAGCGTGTGTATGTGTGTACATACTTAACTTCATGGAGATGACAGATTAAGTAGTGAGGCTCTGAGGGTTCATGAAGAAAACAAAATATTCCGGTTTTTAAAAAGTGAATTCTTTCAAGGATTTGGGATTTGATTACCCTCTGGAGATTGTCTATTCACTCCCTCCTTATTCAGCCCATATGAATGAGGATTAACTGGAGAGACCAACTAGCCCCTGAATGGGTCACTGACTTTTTCGGACACACAGGACCTATTCCTTTTGTAAAGCAGCAACCCCACAGGGAGGAGGAGGCTGCTCACACAGTTCACTTGGAGCAATGCCACACACCTCTGGCTTCCCAGCAAAGATGCAATTCCTGGGAATGTGGCCAGCACAGTCCCCCTGAGGCTGTGCACACAAAACCACCAGGAACTCCATTCAGTGCTGACAAGAACATGCCTGTGGTGGGCAAGACAGAAACAGAAGTGCAGTCCACACTTTCTTCTCATGCTCAAGTTCCTGCTCCCTTTGCCCCTGGCGGAGCCACTGGCAGTGTCCCCGAGTCATCTCCCCCAACTCCTAGCTCACTTGCTTGAGGTCCCTGAAGGAACATGAATGTCAGGAGACGTGATATCTGTCACCTCCACCTCAAACTCTCCTCAGCCTCGTCCAAGCAAACAGCTGGAAAGGGAGACGTGGAGTAATGCTGTACATCTGGGGCAAAATCAGAATGACTGAAGGCGGGGCCACCCCTCAGCCACAGAGTTGGGGCAGGCATGGACGGTGGAGAGGAGCGTGCTCCTCTGGAAGCCAGCAGCCTGGGTTGCGGTCTCAGCCCCACCGCTTACTTGCCATTATTACCAGAGGCAACCTTTGGGACTCTAAGTACCTCATCTGTAAAATGGGGACAGGCACGATGGTCCCAAGTTCCACTGCAGCATGGGCCTGGGATAAAGGACAGTCTGCTTAGTCCCTGAAGCATCCAAAGCCCCTGACGGAAGTTTGAACTGAGGATAGAGATTTAAAAACCCTGAACGGTTGGGTTGAAGGACCAGGTCAAGCTGAGAAGACTGGGGATAAGTTAGTAGCTGGGCTCTGTCAGGAGGACCCATCAAGCCTTCCCTTGCGGTGTCATTAAAACTCCTTAATTACTTAGCGACCTGTCTCAGGACACACCCAGCTCAATGCAGAACAAAGCAGAAATGAGAGGCTGAACTGGCTGGCTGGACCAAGGGCCGCCTTGGGCCCGTCTTCACCCCTTCACCTCCCTCAGCCCCCACAGCCACATGCTTTTGAGTCAGACTCTGCTAAGAATGGCAAATTCATCTACTCCTCGCTGTCACCGCCAATTGGGTTTATTCATTTATTTCTATTTGGAGGAGGTGTGGGGATTGAACCTGGGACCTCGTGCATGTCAAGCATGCGCTCTACCACTTGAGCTATACCCTCCCTCACCACTGCCAATTCATGGGTCAGTATTCTTGCCTGAATTGTTCTAACACTCCTTCCCATCACTCCCACCCCAAATGATGCTCCACAATGCCGCTGTAGCTGTCTTTTTAAAGAGCAGGGGGCGACTTCACCTCGGCGCAAAGCCCTCAATGGCTCCTCCCTGTCACTGAGTAGGTCCAGACTTCCCAGAAAGGCATTCAGCTCTGAGCTGGGTTCATCTCCCATCCTGTCTCCCTGCAGGCCCCACCTGTCAGCCACCAAGACCACGGGCATTTACCCAAACACACCTACACCTTTTCACCCCTGAACTTGGCTGCTCTCTCCTGTATCACTTGTGTCAGAATGAGCCACACACATACTTCTCTTCTCCAGCAGACAAGCACCCTTAAAGGCATGAACTATGTTTTATTCTTCTAGCCATGCCCCACAGTGCCTTTTACTGGGTCATTTTTCAGGATGTAAAACTGAGGCTAAACAACATGGATGACCCTTGAAAATACTGCAGAGTGAAGAAGCCAGACACAAAAGGCTGCATACGGTATGACTCCATTTACATGAAATATCTTGGAGGGACAGAAAATAGATCAGTGGTTATCAGGGGCTGGGGGAGGAGGGAGTAACTATTTCATGGGTGCAGGGTCTCCTTTGTGGGTGATGAGAAAGTTCTGGAACTGGACAGTGACGATGTTGCATGATCTTATAACACTGAATTGTATACCCTAGAACGGTAAATGTTACGCTATGGGTATTTTACCACACATACACAAAACTGAGACTGAAAGAGGGAAATGCTAATTTGAAAAGATACATGCACTCCAATGCTTGGAGCAGCACTATTTACAATAGCCAAGACATGGAAGCAACCTAAATGTCCATCAACAGACAAATGAATGAAGAAAATGTGATACACACACACGCACATGCACACACACACAATGGAATATTACTCAGCCATAAAAAAGAATGAAATATTGCCATTTGCAGCAACATGGGTGGACCTAGAGATTATCACACTAAGTGAAGTAAGTGGGACAGAGAAAGGCAAGTATTACATGATATTACTTATACGTGGAATCTAAAAAATAATACAAATGAATTTATCTACAAAACAGAAACAGACTCGCAGACATAGAAGGAGAAACTTATCAAAGGGGAAAGTGGGGATAAATTATGAGTGTAGAACCAACAGATACACACCACTATATAGAAAATAAACAACAGGATTTACTGTATAGCACAGGGAGCAATATTCAATATCTTGTAATAACCTCTAATGGGACAGAATCTGAAAAAAATATATGTGTATATTTATGTACATAGTAGAATCACTTTGCTGTACACCTTAAACTAACACAATATTATAAAACAGCTATACTTCAATAAAAAAAAAAATAACAAACCTGAGGCTGAAAAGATGATTATTCTGGGGACACACAGTTAGTAAGTATGATTAGAAGAGTTGATTTTTAAGAGCCCAGTTTTTCACTGCAATTTTAAGAGTCAATTTTAAGGTGACTCTCCACATCCAGCCCAAGTCCAGGGCATTCTCCCTGAAGCCTCCTCTCGGTGACCCAGGCCTCAGGAGCCCTCATTTCCAGAATCGCCGGTGGTACCCATCTCAGCACAAAAGCATCATTGCTCCGTGTTACTCTCTGGCGGCTTCACGCACGCTGGTCTGGTCTCCACAGCTGGACCATGAGGTCTTTGAGAGCTGGACCCATGGTACAGCCTTCTCACCCGGCTTACTGACTTCCCTGGTGTGGCGGCCACTGACAAGCACGCTGGGTGCTATTATATTTTTCAAAGCTTTGACTTACATTTTAACAGAATCGTTCCCACGTTCTTTGCTCAGCTAAGAACCACAGTCTCCTTTCGCCATGGATTCAATCTCAGGAAATACCTTTTTGCCACAGAACTACTAAGCCAGTTGCTACCTATTGTCTTCTCGTTGGTGGGAAAAAAAAAAAAAGTTAACACCACTTTCTCCACTTATTCATAAGAGAAAGTTCCATTTCTCTACTTCAAACAATGTGTGAACATCATAGGGTGTATTTTTACAGAGCAAGCCAATAAATAAAAACATGTGAAATAATGGCTTAGTGTTTAAACAGGGAAACTTCAAAACAAGTTTTATTACTCCACTTGAAAAAATTTTGTCTCTTTTTACCCTATTTAGAAATTGGCAAGGAAAATCTAGGTTAAAGGTCAAGACACGCATGCTAGCCTTGGGTTCATCAGTTATTTATGAACTTGGGCAAGTCCCTTATCCCTAAGAGTTAGTTTTCCTGACTCTGGGTCTAAAAGTGCCTTCCTGTGAGTTCCTCTCCTGGAAGAGCATTGCAAGACACCATTATGATCGTAAATGGAAAGTGCTTATTTAAAGGCAGAGCCCTGGATGTAGGAGGCACCTGGAACTGGACCTGAGTCCAGCGGGGAGGAAGGGAGGTAACAGCACCTCCATGTCCTTGGCGCCAGCTCCTCTGCACAGCTGGTCAGCTGGTCTAGCAGGGGCTCTGGGTCGCCTGTGCACTGAGGAAGTGGCCGGTGGATCTGAAGAGGGAGGAGAGGGTGCTACTCTGGCAGAACGATCAAAAAAAAAAGAACTTTTTTTAAAATCAAGGCTCAACTATCTTCTCTCAACCAATAATGCAAATACCAGTAATACACAAGCAGGTGGGGGTTATTTATAGAGAGGATATTTTTCACTTTCTATTCTGAAATAATTATAGGCTCACAAGAAGCGGCAAAAATAGCACAGAGAGGTCTATGTCCCTATTACTCAGCTTCCCCCAGTGGTAACAGCTTATGTAACTGTATTGCATTATCAAAACCAGGACCTGACACTGGCACAATATGACGAACCAGACTACAGAACTCAATCAGATGTCCCCGGTTTTTGCATACACTGTTGCTTTTAAGTTTACAAAATGGTAAACTTGATGATGGTAGAGGACAGAGAAGGCACTGGTGTAGAATAATTTACAACACTGTAATGAAATCAATACAATGTAATTTTGATAGGTAGCTCATGAGTACAAAAACTTTACAAACAATACTTCTTTGTGGTTGTGTCTATTGTGATGGGGTATCTACAGTGTTTCATTTGTTTACATTTGCAGAATCTCCCATCCCAGGAGGTAAAGAGGCTTCACTGATCTTTATTCCCATCACAGTTCTGTAAGAATAAGGAAAACACAAGAGACAAGTCCCTTTCCAGAGGGGCAGCCAATGCCCGTTACAGTCCTCATCCCAAGACTCCTCTATGATCAGCACCACTGAGCCCTGATCCCCCAACGCGGAATCACAAGAATCCTTCAGCTTTAAGGGCATGCCCACGTGGAATTTGGTACTGACCTTGAAATACTCCAGGTTGACTTAGCAATGCTGCCACCTGGTGGTCAGACAAAGAACTAAAAAAATCAGTGACAAAGGGTCGCTCTCTGGGGACCTTGAGTTACTGAATCGTCTTTTAAATCTCCTCCAAGAAGCTGTTCTTAAGTCACTGAATATTCTAATAAGGAATGTTTTGTAATGAGAATTACTCTACTGTAGATTAAATATGGCCACAAATTCTTTGAAGCCCTTTCAAGACTTCAAAGAGGTGGAGTCTATCTCTTGAATCTGGGCTGGGCTGGTGACTTGCTTTGGAACAGGCCACACAGCAAGTGATGCTGCTTGACTTCTAAGCCTCTGCCTCAAGAGGCCCCAGAGCTTCCCACTTCCCCCTCTAGGAATACGGCTGCTTGTTGAACAAGCCTGGGCTAGCCTCCTTGAGGCTGAGGCTCCACATGGAAAGGGAGAGGACAAACTATTCCAGCCATTTCTTCTAAGGCCCCAGAGATGTGAGTGAGGCCACCCAAGACCAGGCAGCCCCAGCCGAACAGCTACCAAGTGTAGTGAGTCCAGGCAAGACGGGGTGAAGCCAACTTAATCCTCGGGTACTAACCCACGGAATCATGAGAAACAGTAAATTGTTGTGTTAAGACACTAAATTGTGGGGCAGCTTGTAAAATATCAGTTGATAACTAGCACATAGCCTCAAATTTATGTTTTAAAAATATATATTCTGGGCTACAAGTTCAATGCTTATTTTGCGATTTTAAATTGGGGGGAGCAACATACATCAATATTTCCACGTGATGAATCTTGACTACTGTACAAATTTTGAATGTTGCATACTTTGATTTTATGCATTTTTGGACCCTGCCACGTGTTAATCATTCATTCATTCATCAAACATTAACTGAGCATGTCACAAGTAATAGCTACTGGGGAAACACTAAAGACTTGGCACTGAATTAGATATGATGCATCCCCTTAAGAAGATCCCGGCTACTGGAGAAGACATGTATGCAAACACATCACAACGTTGTGGTGTGTGTTCGGTCAGAACAGAGCAGCAAGTATCTGGGCAGGGACTGGGGGGTGGCAAGATGCATGTGTTTGTCAGGGTCCAATTAGGAAAAGAGAAACCACTTCAAGTATTTTGAACAAAGAGAATTTGTTATACAGGTGAGAAGGCAAACAAAAGATGGTGGGGACAGGAGACAGTGGATAGAGCCCTGGGAGACAGTCAGTCACTGCCAAAGATGCCATCAGCCATGGAGAAGGAGGAGCAGAAATGACCGGGCACCTCCCTTCCTCCACCCTCCAATCTCCCACCGGCAACTGGCACTGGTCAAACCCAGTAGACACCTAGGAGATGCTGCCTGCAGGGTCAGCACCCTGGGATGTGGAGCACAGCATGGGAAGAATGACAGCAAACTGGCTTAGGACTTGCCATGGGGGTGCTGTGGGCTAGAAAAAAGGCTTTACAACTGAGAAGACGACCAGATTATTTCCTGCCATCCATACATTTCTCTACCACAGTGCTCCTGCCTCTCCCACCCCCAGAGCAGTATCAAGGTCTCTGACTCTTCCATCCTGTGCAATTCCAGCTCTGCCATGAAAGATGGCCAAAGGCCATCAAAGCAGAGATGACACGATTCCCTGTGGGCCTCCATGGACTCTTCTCAAAGAAGAATCTCAATGAATAGTTAAATTAAAAGCATTAAACTACTTGGGATAAAGGACAGAGCACTTGGCTGAGTCAAGATCTCAGCCACAGGAGAAACCCTGGAGAAACGCGGGCCGCTCCCTGAACCATGGGGGGCTGGGCTGAGGGGCCCAGGGCTCTTCCAGGTGTCAGGTTCTTAAACAACCTGGAAGAGACCCCGAGCACCTCCACAGCCCACGCAGCCCATGAGATCCGGGACAGCTCGATGGTGGGCAGCGGCTACCAGGGCTGCAGGTTCAAACCTGAGCTCTGCTGCTCGCAATCCATGACTTGCAGCAAGTTGTTCTCTCTCATTGCCTTCGTTTCCTTGTCTGTAAAATGGGGTGCTTTTTCCTAATTTAGAGAGTACTGTGAGGATGCAGTTAACCCCTTGAGCACCTGTCAGATGAGCCAGGGCTGTGGCTTTCAGAGTGGGGTCCCTGGCCCAGGAACATCATCATCACCTGTGCACCTGGCAGAACTGAAACTTCTGGGGCCCCACCCAAGACTTACTGAGTCAGAAACTCTGGGCAAGCCCAGCAATCTGTCTTTGAATACGCCCTCTAGGGATTCTGATGCCTGCTAAAGTCTGAGAACCCATGAGCTAGCTAGAACCTAATGGACCCTCGATATACAGCAGCTATCACTGCTGTTTTTACAGCTTTAAGGAATGATTTTGGGAAAGGAACATCCTCGTTTATTACCAACAGCTGGAGTCATTAAGGAGGCTCTGGAACGTGAGGACACCCAAGGCTCTGAGCTCCAACACCAACTGTGAGAGTTATGGGCTAACCCCCTGTCACCCCACAGACCAGCCCCAGCACCCAGACCCCTCCCGGGGCCCCAGCTCTGACAGGCCTGCCCAGGGCTGCTACTGATCCTGCCGAGATAAGATGTTCTTCCACATCCCAAAGGAGTCTGGGAATATCTCAAATGGGGTGAGGGGGAAAAGGTACAGAGAGGCTTTCCAAGAGAGGGAGAAGATACAAAAGAAAGTAAGAAAGAAATAATCAGCTCTAATAAAATAGAAGAAAATCCAGGCAGAGAAAAATCTCAGCTCCGAGGTTTGGGGGAGAAGAACGCTGACAGAAGAGGAAGACGACAACGAGAACAAGTAGCCTAAGATTCGCGACACCCAGAGAAAGTACAAAAGGGTGATGTGCCGGCTTCAGAGAAGCAGGAAGCAGCAGAAACAACACAGGAGTTAGAGGAAATAATGTTCCATTCCTTTATGGCCCCTTTCTTGCCGATGCTGTATTAGGAGGGTCTTTTCTTCCACAGACAGCATTGTGATATTTGCTTTGTAACAGGTACATGCAGGCTGAGTCCGCCAAGAAGCTACACTCATGGGTGCTCAGACAGCCCCCTGCCACTAGATGGGGGTATTTTGCTGAACTGGGTGGGAGATACTTTTAAAATGTGACTATTTTGAGATATTCTGCATCACCGCTGGGGCTTGCTCATGCTCAGGAGGAACAAGGATGAGAAGGCAGAGGGACTACAACAGAGCAGCTGCTCACAACACTGACCCCAACAACAACAACAATGACAGACAGGATGCCGGAGAAGGATGCTGGTACACCCACAAAACACAAAGAACTTCTCTTGTTGGCACTGGGAAGAGGCGAGGTTGAGGCCACTGTTCAGCATTCCGACCATGGCTTCTCTGGTCCACGTGCCAGCCACTGTGTTTCACCATGAGACCAGCAAAGGATCCAAATGGACTCACCACCTTTGCCAGAAACTTTTTCTTTTCTTTGTACAAGTAAAAGTATCTTTAGATTTCTTCCTCAATTGCTATGTGTACATCTAAACTTATTTGAAATGAAGTAACGGACTGGCTCTTTAATTCTAAGGCGTGGCTGACAAACTTCAGCAGGCTTCAGAATCACCTGGAGGGTGTGTTAAAGCACGATATTGCCAACATCCACCCCTAGACTTTGTGTGTCCACAAGTCTGGAGTAAGGTCCGAGAACTTGCATTCTACCAGGTTCCCAGGTGACGCTGCTGCTGGTCTAGGACCACGTTTTGAAAAATAATGTTCAAAGTTAATAACTTTCCACCAAGTTCTTTATATTTCACATCACCCTTATATTCTTATCACATTGGTAGCCATCCCTGCCATCCCAATAATAAGCATCGGCTAGTGGCTGCGGAGACTACAGTTTCCCTGCCACTTCCTCCTCACAAGAGGATCTAAGGGTCTGGAATGCCATCCTCGCGGGCTCTGGGTGAAGTGCATCAGGCCCACAGGAACCACTGGCATCCTGCAAGTCTGCCGTGTCTCAGGCACTGGGCTAAGCGCTCGACAGGTGCTACTCCATTTAATTCTCCTTGTACTTTTCCTAGCATTTCCTCCTTATGGATGAGATCTGTGAGGCTCAGAGAGGTGAAGTAACTTGCCCAAAGTCACACAGCTAGCAGGTGGAGGAGCTGGAATTCACACCCAGGATATGTGACACTGTCGTGGTCCTGTGTTCTTAATCATCCTGCTCTATTTTCCTCCATATTGAAAGGGGTCTGGAGTTTCCATTGTTGGAGATCTGGATCACTGATAAATCTCTCTGGTGAAGGGAAGCTATTTCTTCCAATAAGGAACACCTAATAAAAAGACAGCAAAGGGCCAATGCAGGCATTGAGAGTGTGTACGTAGGTGGGGGTGTGGGGGTGTCTGTGTGGCTCTGTGTAGACTGTGGGTCTGCAGACCACGAGAAGGTGGGAAGAGGGACAAACCTGGGAGCAAAGCTAACGAGAAGTTTAAAGCCCAGTTAGTTCATTGACATCCTCACGCCTTCCAGCAAGCCACTGAACCCCTCTGAGCCTTGACTTAATGATGTGTAAAAGGGAGATTCTTTTTCCCCACTGGAGATTGAGAGACTCAGTGAGCTTGCCTTAACAGCTCCAGAAAATGTCCAGGAGAGCACACACTGTGAGGGAACTGATCCAGGCCCCACCCTCCAGACCAAGGTCCAGGGGTCCTGTTGAGGAGATAGATTCATAAAAATTGAAGACAGAAAGCTGGCAGAACCTGATGACTGGACATGGAGGGTAGGGGCAGAGATGAGATAAAGGAAGAATCCAGGATGACTTGCAGATCTCTGGCTTTCCGAGTCGGGGGTGGTGTCGTACAGAACAGGAGGAGCCGGGGCAAGAGGAGGATGAGTTCAGATTCAGACACGTGGAGTTTCTGGCGCCAGGGCATATAGTATGAAAATGGCCGGAGGTCCCTGGATTCCCAAATCAGAAGCTTGGGAAAATGACAGAGCCGGAGACCTGTATTTCCTTAATATTTGTGCTTCCTGCGGTACCTCTGCAGGCAGTTTCTTCTCATTTGTAACCACTATAAGGTATCTTAAATACCTGTGCTTATATGATCCAACAATCCGCTTCTGGGTGTATACTCAAAGGAAATGCAAGCAGGGTAGTGAAGAGATTCTGCACTCCCATGTTCACTGCAGCATTTTTCACAATAGCCAAAAACAGGTATCCACCAACCTAAGTACCCACCAATGTGAACAGATTCAACACAATCATTTTAGAAGCCCAGTTGGCTTCTTTGTAGAAATTGACAGGTTGAACTTAAAATTCATACGGAAATGAATTATATTTCAACAAAGCTTTTACAAAAAAAAATTTTAAGAAGCACTCATCAATGGATGAATGGAAAAAGATGTGGTATATATAGTGGTATATACATATGTGAATACTATTCAGCCATAAGAAAGGACATCCTGCCATTTGCAACAACATGGATGGACCTTGAGCACATTACGTTAGGTGAGAGACTAGTCAGACAGAGAAACTAAGTACTATATGATATCACTTATATGTGGAATCTAAAGAATCCAAACTCATAAAAACAGAGAGTAAAATGGTGGCTGGGGTTGAGGGGATAGGACAACTGTTGTGCAACGGTACAAACTCACAGTGAGTGCTAAGTAATCTCCAGAGATCTAATAAGCAGTACAGTGAAAATAGACAATAATACTGTATTATAATCATTAACTTGCTGAGAGACTAGGACTTAGTGATTCCAACCACTAAAAGGAAAGGATAGTTTATGTAATGTGATAGAGGTGCTAACTATCACTACTGTGGTCGTGATATCACAACATATAAATGCATCAAATTAACATGTTGTGCACCTTAAGTTTAC
The DNA here is from genome assembly GCF_036321535.1 of Camelus dromedarius. Taxonomy (NCBI): domain Eukaryota; kingdom Metazoa; phylum Chordata; class Mammalia; order Artiodactyla; family Camelidae; genus Camelus; species Camelus dromedarius. The sequence continues at coordinate 66,042,572 of NC_087443.1, read as the reverse complement.
ACAGTGTTACATGTCAAATTTATTTCAATTAAAAAATTTAATGTGTGCTTTTCAGCTCATCCACAGGAGCCTCTGGCATGGGGAGCGGGGGAGATGAGGCCACAGACAAAAAATGGAACGGAAGGCAAAGACAAAGATGCAGAGCGGGGCGGGAGACAAGAAGTGTGGGGAGCTGCCGAGGGGAGCACGGCCCACCTGGAGGGGTCTGCCATCTTGAATGGTCAGGAAGTGAAGGGAAGCCCTGCTGAACCCCACAGAATCAGAGGAAAAGACAAAGACAGGCAGTAAGGCAGGGAAGGACCTGGGCCCCAGAGACAGGAGCCGCTCATTACCCTGGGCAGAAGCGCCCAACACGCAGGATCGCTGAGGCTGCAGCTGGCTTCTGAGCCCTCTCTCTGGACTCACAGGAGCTCTCGTGGATGTCCTGCGTGTCTGCTGAGCCCTGTCTCCTGGAGGAAGTGTGTTACATGTTTTCACAGAAATAATGATACGAGATCTGCTTCCAGGAGACCATTCTCCTGAGGAAGGTGAAGAAACCAAGTCACCTTAACCCAGGAAGGCGCCCCCAGCCCATTCCCAGTGGAGGTCAAGGTAGCCACAAATTGTGCCCCCTCCCCGATATGCCCCAAGTCCCATGGGAGAGGAAGCTGTGGGTGCACAGGAGGGAAAGTGGGCTCGTCTCTCTGGCGGGTCCGTAGCCTGACTCTGCAGAAGGCAGCTCCCTGCCCTGGGCTCCCATCAGCTCCCCTGAGGCCTCCCTCTCCAGCTGGACCTTGGCCAACCTTCTCTTCCCAGACCCTCCCTCATCCATGAAGCACGCACACCAGCTGGTACTAACGCAGGGGCCCAGGTCTGCCGAGCCATTCAGGTCTGGCTGGTGCCAAAACACCCAACCTCAAAAAAAAATTCCGTTTTCTCTCCACCACACAAGCCTGGTGACCTACACTAAGCAAGTCCATTAGAAACAAAAGCGTCCCAACTTTCCAGGGTCAACAGTACCCCACCCAACCCACAGCCAAGGCCACCAAACACACACCCAAGCAGCCGATTTTATAAAAATCCTGAACAGCCGTCTTTCCAGAACTCTGAGGCGAGCGGCCCTGGGGCCTCCGACCAGACTTCCTCCTTGGCCAGGCATTGACCATGAACCTGTCTCAGGCTCAGCAGTTGGCCGGAAATGCCAAGCTGCTTTAGCGCCTGAGTTCCCAGACAAGTCTGCATTGCTGGGGATCAGGGAAGGCTGCAGCAGGTCTGGCACCAGGGCAGGGAGCAGGGGCGACCGCCCAGCCGGGGCTGAGAACACCCAGAACAGGTGGGCCCGCTGCGTGAGGCTTTCTTGCTGCTGTGTGGGGTGCGCTTGGGAAGCCTCGTACCTTGATGGCCAAGACAGCCCCCTACTGGTGTTCAGGCCAGTCTTGACCTATGAAATCTCAGTTCGTCTTCACAACAATCCTGCCAGAGGGGATTATTTTAATGTTTCACAGATCAAAGGTGCCCAAAGTCATCCCTCCAGGAAGTCGCCCCCCCCGCCCCTGCCTGAGGTTCAAACTGATGTTGAAGTTCTTCCACCCTCCACTCTGCCTCCCCCAACCAGATCAGTCCTCAGATTGAGTTCTATATGGAAGGCTTCCCAAATTTCTTCCCTGACTTCTTTCTTCCTTATGTCTACACACGAGCACTTTTTCCTAATGTAAAATTCTCTGAGGTGTTAAGAAATCAGGCAGCTCAATGAAACAACCCTATTTTGAGAAAAGACTGCGGATGAATGTAGCATCATCAAGACGGGAATTCTGTCTCTTTTGTTCACTTCAGAATGTCCAGGGTCTAGGACAGCGCCAGGCATATGCTGACACAGAGAAGGCACCCAATCACTGTGTGTTACACAAACACCCTCCCAGACTGCAGATTCTTGCAAAGATATCTTGGTTTCCTAGTTGAACCCCTTCCTAAAAACAAAGCAAGATTTCGAGCGCCTTCAGCTAGTCTACAGCAGCGACACCAACACAGGCTAACTCAGATGTGTGCAGATAGCAGTTCCAGGAGACCAGCCGACACTCAATAAACAGTAAGACACCCCTTTGACTTCCCTTGTCCAGCTAGAAAGCCGCCTGCAACAGCGGCCTCCTGGAAGGAAACCAACAAGCCCCACCCACCTTCCGTTATGTACCAGCTCCCTGAAGGATTCTGAATAGTTGGGGAACATTTCAAACACCTGCCACTAATGCTGCAGCAAATGGGCCCTTCCCACCCAGTCAGTGCTGCCAGCCTAGGCTCCCAGCACAGGTCTCCTGAGTTCCACAGAAGAATGACACATAGATCAGCCCCTCCATGTCGCACCAAGCCCCTCACCAGGTTCCCTGCAGGGAAGGCTGTGTCTGAAGATCCTGAGGCACCATTTACTTCCTTTGGAAGGAGAGCAGACTGATTGCAGTGGCCCTCCTGAGACTGGGCAAGGTCCCCTGGCCCCCATTTTATTTCTGCTGACGTGAAGGAAAACCGCAACCAAGGAGCGGAACCTTCCGTCCGCTTGGGAATGGCCCCCAGACAGGGATGAACAAGGTCTCTGTCTTCAGGAGCTGACAACTAGGATGTAAGCCAAGTCAATTTTTAAATTGGTTTTCAAATGTTTTAAATTCAATTAAATGTTTAAAATACATATTTAAAGATAATTTAAAATTTTTCATAGAATAAAATTTGTTTTTTTTAATCATGAAATAAATAAATGTACAGTAAAGTGCATAGAGGGTGCTAATCTTGTTAACATACACATATATCCATCCAAACACCATGCAGATCAGGATATATAAAATATTTCCAGCCCCTCAAAAGGTTCTCTCATATATCTCCCTCCCAGTCTATTCCTCCCCAACAAGGTAACCATTTTTCTAATATCAAGTGTTAGTTTTGCCTGATTTTGAACTTCATTATCACTAGAATTATGTCACACATATTCTTTTGTATCTGGCTTCTTCCATTTAGCCTATTGGTGAGATTCATTCATATTAAGTGTGTGCCAGTAGTCTGTTCTTTTAAGTTACTGAGTGGTATTCCATCATATGAATATACTACAATTTCTTTATCCATTTGCCAGTTGATGGAAACCACTAAGTTGCTTCCAGAATGGAACTATTATGAATAAAGTTGCCATAAACATCCTTGCACAGTCTTTCTGTGGACGTACATACTCAGTGCTCCTGATATATGACTAACAGTATACTAGCATGGTTAGAGGGGAGACACATATTTAACTTCAGTACACACTGTCTGTGTCTCAAAATTGGAACATTTTACCATCCCACAAGCAGCATATGAGAGTTTCAGCTATGTGTATGAATCCTTCATTTCTTTTTATGGCCAAATAATATTCCAGTGTACGGACAGACTGCACTGTGTTCATGCATTCATCAGTTGACATACATTTGAGCTGTTTCTACTTCAGGGCTATTATGAATAACGCTACTGTGAACACTCATGTATGAGTCTTTGTGTGGACATATGTTTTCTTTTCTCTTGGGACACACCTAGGGGTAGAACTGCTGGGCCATATGGTAAACCTGTGTGTAACCTCTTGAGAAACTGGCAAGGCTGTTTTCCAAAGTGGCTGCACCATTTTACAATCTCACCACCAATGAATGATGCTTCCAATTTCTCCACATCCTTATCAATGTTTGGTATTGTGAGTCTTTCTAAATTTTAGACATTCTGGTGGGTGTGTAGTCGTATCTCATATATGGCTGTCATCTGCATTTTCAGCATCTTTTCAGACTACACTCTCCACCTCCAGCTCCCTTAATGCCCCACACATAGGGGCTAACACCGCCCACCCCACTGAGAAGCACTAAACAAGAACACCTGCCTGCTTTGAATTCCTACAGGCTCTATTACAAAAGTGGGGGTTATGTCATTCATCAGAATTTATGTTAAAATATTAAATAGGTTTTTTTCCCAAATCTCCCTTAGGAAATTCAAGTAACCACCCATGCAAAGAAATGTTGCAGTACTGCTCTGTCCCCAGGAACAACAGTAGTGGTGAAGACAGGGAAGGGGCAAATAAGTATTGACTGGGAAGTAATCAAGTTACCTCCCTGTGAAGGTAACTTGAAGAACAGGTTCAGTGAATAATCAGGGATACCTTCTGTGCAAGGGGAACATCGGGAAGGAAGGTGGAAGGTAGACTCTGGGAATGCTGGGGCCAGGAAGGAGCCTCGCCCGGGCAGGAATGCTGCAGGGGGGGTGTGGGGCCAGGTAAGGTTGAAGGGCTTTATTGGGGTGAGAGCTACAAGAGCGCTTCATGTCACAGGTGACACGAGGGTTTTAGGATGGAAGTCAGTTGCCTTTTTTACGGGGAAGGTACCAGAACAAAACACACAAATAAACAAAAACCAGTGGGAGAGGTAAGAGACAGAAGAATGACAAAAGGTGTCTTGATTTTGTCCGCGGGGTGGCACATAAAGCCCACACAGACCTTAACAGGCCATCACCCGATGCCTGGTCCAGATGAGCAGATCAGCCCAAGAGGTTGCCCACGTGGCCGATGGTCCCTTCTGAGAGCTGTCATTCTTAACACTCAGTGCTGCCAGCCCAGCCCCACCTTGTTTCACAGGAGGATGAACAAACAGAAGAATTAAGGCAGAGCTCCTCCTGGTTCCTACAGCATCATGTGACCACATTCTCAAACACCTCAATGGCTTCCTACTGTTCTAAGAAAAGGCCCGCAACCCCCATCTCGGCCCCAGTGTCCGCCTCACTACTCTCTCTGCCCCCTGATCCCAGCTCTGTGCTCTGGGACCCTGGCGTCCCTTCAGCTTCAAGAATGTGCCCCACATGCTCCCCCAACTGCCTGGAACACTTTGCCCATCCCCTGGCTTACTCCTCTTCATCCTTCAAATCTCAGCTAGTGTCGATTCTTTAGGGAACCCTTCCCTTAGGTACCACTCCTTCTCTGAGCCCAGATCCATTTCCCATGTCCCTGCTTCTCTCCTCTTTAACACTTCTCTCTGTTGCAATTACACCTCCTCATCTTGGTGTTTGATTAATGTCTGCACCAGAGCAGAAACCACATCTTTTCATTACCATATTCTAATGTCTTGCACAGTGCCCAGCACATGAATGAATGAATGAATGAATGCAAGCATGCATGACCACAGAGAGTCTAGTAATAGGCAAGATCTGGTCCTATAGCCCCTACTAAGACTCCCAAAGACCTAGCAAGTCTACCACCTGGCACAAAAGCGTACATATGTTCTCCAAAAGGCATGTACAAAAATGGTCGTGACAGCATTACCTATAATAGCCAGAAACTACAACAACCTAAATATCTATGAACAGTAAAATTAAATAGACTGTGCTATGCTCATTTAATGGAATACTATATTGCAGTGAAAATTAACAAAGGATCATTACTTGCTACAATGAGATGAATGGCACAGACATAACAGTGAGTAAAAGAAAGACACAAAAGAGAACACCCTGTATAATTTCAATTCTGTGAAATTCAAAATCAGACAAACTAACAACCTTTGGAGAGGAGGATGGACTGGAAGGGGACAAAGGGGTTCTGGGGTGCTGGTAACATTCTGTTTCTTGATCTGCAAATGGGTTTTTAGGGATGTGTTCAGTGCATGTAGAGCCATCGAATGTTCACTTACTATTTCTGGAGGTATGTGATACTTTAGTAAAAAGCTTACTGGAAAAGAAGGAAGGACAACTCCTTCATTAGCTGGTACTGGATCTCCACAAGCCAAGAGGGGTGTCTCAGTGGTTTAGGAGCACAGCCTCAGGGCTGCTGGTATGTTTCCGTGCTCCCAGCTCACGCAGGCACTTGTAGCCACCGTGCTCCTCTCTGCTTCTGTCATCTGGATTGGCTCTTCCTTTTTTTTCCTTTTTAAAGATTGGGGTAAATGTTTAAACCTGTTCTCCCAAGAAACACAGACTAGAAACAAGATTATTTGTTGAGCAACCTAATCCAAAAATGTAAGAAATTTAATGCAAAGAATAAAACACAACACTTTCTTCTACACAGCTGTAAATGTGTTGACAAACACACACAGTGTGTGATTGGGAGAGGAGCAAGTAATGGAATTCAGTGTGAACTGGGAATATTTTGTGCAAACCAGATTGTAGAGAAGTAAGCAAGTGACAGAACGTAATTTGGGAAGATGGACTTTCATCTCGTTAATTTTTATAAAAAATGCATTATGATCTTCTTGGTTTAAGCAACTTCTTCCCAAGGCCTATGGTTATGAAGAAGTTGTGACTTTGTAATCCTAAATGCATGTTATTTAGTATTTGCTGCCAAAAGATTGAGTTTCATCGTCTCTGGGTCTGAAAGTGTGAATGTTTTGTGCAAATGCATTTGTGCTCTGAGGCAGACCAGCTGCCACCGGGAAGGGACAGGTCTGCCCACTGCCCTATTTATCAGCAGTCAGGACAAAAGGGCAGGAAATAATGTTTCTTCATAGCTGTGGTATTGTGATTTATAACAAATATTTATTTGGTCTTCACCCTGTTCCTGGCACAGAGCTCCTAAAACTCTGAGAATTTCCCGTGCTGACAGTGATAAAGGTGTCTTTTGTTACACTAATGAGGTGACTTTTGGTGGACTGCACAAACGGATGGAAACTAGTTGCCAGGAGAACCAGCCATGTGATTGGAGGGTTGGGACCTCCCGGGAGGGGAGAGAGGCTGGAGGCTGAATCGATCACCACGGCCAACAATTAAATCAATCAGGCCTACGTTATGAAGCCTCCTTAAAAATCCAAGAAGGACAGGGTTTGGAGAGCTTCCAGGCTGGAGATTCACGGAGAGCACAGCCTGGAGAGGGCATGGCAGCCCCTCACCCTTTCTCCATAACTTGCACTATGCATCTCTTCCATCTGGTTGTTTCTTGTATAATAAACCAGTGATACAGTAAGATGTTTCTCTCAGTTCTGTGAGCCATGCTAGGAAATTAAAAGAACCTAAGGAGGGGGTTGGTGAAACCATCCATCTATAGCTGGTCAGTCAGAAGCACAGGTGACAACCTGGCCTCTGAAGGTGGGGGGCAGGGTGAGGGGACAGTCTTTTGGGACTAAGCCCTTCACCGGTGGTATCTGACACTGTCTCCAAGTCATAGTGTCAGAACTGAGTTGAATTATAAAACACCCAGCTGGTGCCAGAGAACCACACACACACACACACACACACATTGTGCAGAATCTTTAATATCTTAAGCTTGTGGTTAACTCCTAAGCCTTTCACTCCTTGGGCTGAATGCTCAAGCCATAAAACTGGCGATGTCGGGCAAATATTCTAAACTACTAAGATGCATGTTAATTAGCAACTTTGCTTACATACGTTTTGTTTGTGGGGCAGTGTCCTGGGTTCTGTGAGTGGTAGCAGGTGTTTAACTAAAAGCTATGAAATCTAGAGATGATGGCAGACTAGTGGGGCAGAAAGGCACTCTCCTGCCCTGAATAGTTATTTTTTTATCAAAACAAAGACTCATATACCTTCTACCCAGCAATCCTACTTACAGAGATGCATCTTTCCAGGGGACTCGTACATGCATGTAACGATACATGTGTCAGGATGCCTCCTGTGGCACCGTCAGTAACAGCAAACTATTAGAAACAACCCAGATCAAAAGGGACTGTGCAAGTAAATCATGGTAATTCATACAGTGGAATAAGATTCAAATAAGACAAGAGCACAAGGGTGGTTTTCTACGTGTTCACAGGCAATAATCTCTTCAGAGATACATTATTAAAACAAGTTCAATAAGTCAGCTAAATAGTGTGCATGTGTTCCTTTTTGCATAAAAAAAGAGATTTATTTAAGTTGGGAATATCTCTGGAAAGAGACCCAAGAAACTGAAGAGGGGAAAAAAAAAATAAAAAAGAATGTTTCCGAAAGAAGAGAGATTTACTGATTATTATATATACCTTTATACCATTTGCATTTTTATCATGTGCATGAAATTTTTTCAAATAATAAATTTAGTTTTATTCACTGAAAAAATATACATACAGAAAACAGAAACTTAATTTTTTCGCTAATCCATATGAGCCAAGTAACAGCATAGAAACACAGCTTACGAGGAGGTATCAAAACAAAAGTTTGAACCAAGTGGTGTTATTTGAACTATTTGGGGATGACTCCACCAGCAAGTCAGCAGTGAGGAGGAGCCAGACAGATAAGACAAAATGAGACACCCTTCTCCCAGAAAAATGATACTAAATCTCTGAAATGTTTTCTCTCTTTGGTCAGCCTGTGAAAGAGTTTAATCCACTTTCCCTCCTGGCCTCAGATATCTTGGTGTGATTATTATATTCATTAAATAGACATTTCTCTAGGGACAGTTAAGATCACACCTTTAAAGCCAGATGGGCTCAGGTTAAAATCCTGACTTGGCCACTTACTTGCCATGTGTCATCGGGCAGATAACCGTTTCTGTCTCCTCATCTGTAAAATGCAGAGTAACACTTCCTCATAGGGTCCACGGTGATGGTTAAATGAGGTCCTGCAGGTAAACTTGCTTAGCCCACCGTTAGCACTCAGTGCGTAGGGAGCGGTCATCACCACATTTCCCCATCTGCCTCTCGCTGAACCAGCCACCCCTGAGGATAGTGGCAATCAAAATGGAAGCGTGTTAATGAAAAAAGGGAAAGAATGAATCTAATGAATGTGGTATATTCTCAAGTATACTGAAAAGACAAGACACCACACAAGCTGATTAGTTGAAGTCACAGGTGAGACCACTCTTTTGATAGAGCACTCCAGAAGGGAAAACCAAATTACTGAGTATAAATTACAGCCATCACCTTGCCTTAATAATCTTCAACATGAGAGAGAAGGTAGCTGAATGAGCAGCTCTTGTTCATTCTGCAAAGTCACGGGCATCAGAGAGCTGGAAACTGCTGAGTCACGAAAGTCTGGGCAAAGTGTAGCCAGAACAAAGCCAATATTTCTTGGGCTAAATTGAAACCCCAGATAAGACCCCCAGGGACCAAGGCACCATGACATTAATCAAGGCGCACACACCAAAGAACTTGCCGTGCACAGGCAACTCTATTCATGGTAACCACAGATCATAGCATTGGCCTCCTCTGTGTTCTCTGGAGAGCATTCGTCCAGAGGTAGCCTCCTCCAAAAGACACACACTTGGGTAGATATTTGGAAGCCATACGGACAATCCTCTCATCTGTACACCTGGCTCTGTGCTTCATGGTTTCATGCCATAGTTCTGCTCGTCCCTACACAAGAAGCATCCCCAGAAAAGGGCGAGGGAGGTGGGGGTGTCGCTGATTCTGCCCTAGAAGAAATGTTAGGGTGGGACAAGGATGGTCAGGACTGAGACACCATGAACCAAGCTCTGGAGCTAGAAGGGTGGAAAGAGGTCCCATGAGTGACTTCAAAAAGAACTCCATTTGCCAGCAGGGCATTGTTTGTCAACAGTGCATCATTTTGGAGCCTTACCAGTGATACAGGAGACATGGGGGTCTCAGGCAAGCCCCTGGGATGCATCCTGTCAAGTGAGGGTCCTTGGCTTTGTGCGGGATAGAATTCAAGAGTGAGCCACAGTAGAGTGAAGGTAGATTTATTCAGAGAGATACACACTCCATAGACAAGGCCAGACAAGGCCATCTCCGAAGGTCAGAGAGGCCACAAGGCATTACAATTAAAGTAGATGCACACTCCACAGACAGAACATGGGCCGTCTCAGAAAGCAAGAGGGAGCCTCCACGAGGTGTAGGGGTGGTAGTTTTTATGGGCTCAGTAACTTCATATGCTAACAAGTGGGAGGATTATCCTAACTACTTTGGGGAAGGGGCTGGGGATTCCCAGAAATTGGGCCATAACTCACTTTCTGACTTTTTATGGTTAGCCTCAGAACCTTCATGGCCCCTGCAGGTGTGTCATTTGTCATGCTAATATATTACAGTGAGCCCATAATGAGGCTCAAGGTCTACTGGAAGTTGCATCTTCTGCCATCTAGGTGCTAACTGCTGTGTCATTCTTCTGTTTGTGCCCTGCCCCCTTCCCTCCTGTCTTATCAGCTTCCCTCTTGCTTTTTTTTTAAGTGCTGATGATGTAAAGACAGAGACAGGAAGGGAGCAAAGAATCTTGACCAAGGTAGGACGTCCAGCAGGGATCTTGGTATCCATAAGAATTGATTCCATAAAGACTGACAAAAAAGAAAGGAGGTTTTCTGAGTCTGGTGAGCAGCCCTGATAATACAGGTAACTGAGATTGGTCATTACTGACTTCAGGCCAAATTCTGCTGCCTGAGAAGGTGTCCCTAGGGTTTCCTGGGGCCTATTATGGGGAACTAGGCACTGGGGGCTGAGTGCTGCTGGTGGTTCCAGGGGTCAGCAGAGTCAGAGGTTTTCAGCAAAGTTCTCAATTCTCCTACACTCAGAAGGCCAAACCAGGTCCTCACCCTTAATACCATCTCAGTCTTCTCAGGGCAAGAAAAAAAGTGAGCTTCCCCACAGATTTATGCTCTGGAATCCAACAATGGGGTGTCAGTGACCAGCAAGGACAGTGTCAGTGATTCACACTCAGCCCAGAAGGCCCCACAGCCCCAGGATGGAAAAACTGGAGTTTGGGAAAAAAAAGAAATTTCGGGATTGATTTCAGAACCTACCAAAGAATGACCCCCAATTCTTGAGGACAAAAGTGAACTGAACGTGCCCTTGAAAACCTGGTGTTACCTTTGTTAGAAATCAGGGTCAGTGGGGTAAGTGACACTGCTTATACCTGATGGAGAAATGAAAGCTTCCCACAAATTCTTAAAAGAAATCTGAGAGAGGAAATTAAGGGCAGAGATGTCTGTCAACATGAGCAATATTTCTTGCAGAAGAAAGCACAAAGGAATCTGGAAAGAAATACGACTAACAGTGGGTCAGGGAAAGAAAGGTGATGCTAACTTCTCAAACAACACTGTGAAGGGAAGAGCAGAGAGAAGAGGAAAAGGCAGCGATAACAACCAATAAAAAAATAAGCAAACAAAGTTGCAATATAGAAATACTGGAGGCTGCTACATAAAAGAAAATCCTTGGAGAAAAGGCAGAAGTGGTGGGGGGGGCACCATCAGAATCAGAAATAAAGTGTGCTCATTATCACATCAAAAGTGGCAGTATTTTGAGACATACTGTCCTTTCAGGAAAAAATAGGTGGGAAGATTAAGGAGACAAGAAATGGGTCTAGATGTGATGAACCGATCTTCGTGTGAGATGAATAGGCATCTAACGCCAAGAGTAATGGGTGAGAATTCACCGGGTGAGAAAAGGCCAGATTTATACCCTGAATCTTACATTCTGCAAACTCAGCTGAAGAGAACACTCTACTCAGTATAAAAACTGAGAAAAATTCCTGCAGAAGGGCCAAACCCTAAGGAAGTAATGTGAGGTGGACAAATAAAGATAACTTTTGCCTTTGGAAGCCACTTTTACCATAAAGATTTCTATCTTCATTAGCACATTCTCAGCAAATTCTGAGGTGAACCAGCCTAGATAGCAAAACAAAGGGGGAAAAATACTATCTGCAAACGTGTGAGATAAAGGGCTGCTGAAATATCGTTTTAAGGATCAGAGTGACAGCACATATAAAAATGATAGAATTGTAACTAAAACAGATTTATGAATTCAGTAAAAAAGGGTGGATTCCTGGAGTTTTCAGAGATATGGGATATGACAGAGGAAATCTGTGGCCTGGGGAACAAGTGTAAGGTAATACGGAGAGGCCATCACTGCTCTGGCTGAAATTCCAAACATGGTTTCAATTCCCTCCCCACCCCACCACTGCACTCATCCCATCCTTTTGTTGTTAACCGAGAAATCAAATGAGATACCCCCCTCTTCCTTCTTTCATTCCCTCCAGGAAAAGAAATAAAGCAGGGAGATTAGCAGCTTCGTTGCTTGCTTGTTTGTTTTGTGTTTGAGTCTGAGGACAGGCATGGAGGAGGGGAGAAGAGAGGAGGAAGGAGCCTGGCTGTTTTCCAACAGAGATAATAACCAGCTCCTGAATATGAGAACTGGCCTCACACAGAGTAACGAAGGGATGACCTTCCATACTAAGCAAGGATAAAACAAAACAGTTTCACACCTAAAACTACCTTGGTCATTGAATGAAACACTGGAATACTTGGAAACAGCTCAACATCAAGCATGTATGTTACATGAACAGAAAGAACAGCTTTAGCATCCTGGTTTATCGGGACAGTATCCCACACGCCCACCAGAAGCAGGATGGGCGGGGGGATTAGCACTTGAAATGCAAGTGTGGGGAGGAAGGAAGAAACTAAAAAGGATGCCTTCTTTCTCCTTTCCTCCTGTTTGCCTGCCTGCCAGCCTCTTTCGCACGATTCTGCCCTTGCATTGTTGTTAAATAGCAAAAGGAGAGAAGAAAGAGAAAGAAGGAACTGAGCACAGGGTCCCAGAGCTCTTGGTCCTGGCTCAGGAAAGACCGGAGAGGGAGCTCTCCACCCCACCTGATAAACTTTGGAGAGGAGGATATGCTGACATGGCCCGAGGGCAAGCATGGGTGGGGCAATCTGCCCATTTTACAGATGAAGTCCTAACAGCTTAGACCTTATTCAAGGCACAGAATTACCAGCACAGCCAGAAGGGAACCCCACCCTGTCTGAATCCAAAGTCTGCCCAGCACTGTCTCCCCCTCCCAGGCTGGAGAAGGTCCGCTCAAGACCGGGACGGTGTTCTTTCTGCCAGAGGACTTGCAGAAGGGGTGGGGGTGTTACAGAGTCAGACACCCAGGGAAGGGAATCGGGTGGACAAGACAGGATTAATGAGGTTAAAACTGGGAGCCTACCACGTGGATGTTCTTAAATCTTAGCCGCAGAGGCTTTGCCTGGAGGCTGCTATGTTAATGCACAAGCGAGAGGCAGCCAGTCCTAGGAAACCATGTCCAACGTGGTCCAAGCAACCACCTAGCTGCTGCCTCCCATCCAGGGCGCCGCTCCTCCCAGGCAGCACGCAGAGCTAAAAGCCAGCACAGACGAGCACCTGGCACTTGGCACTCCTCGAAAAGGAAAGGAAATGACAACATTCCCCAGAGAGAGGAGGTTGGCGAGCATTCCAACATCCAACACGGGGCACAGAGGTGTGTAGGCCCCCTGGGGCTGTGGGCACTGCAGCCAGGGCAGCAAGGCCAGTGTCTCCAAAGTGGGAACCCAGCCCTGGAGGCAGGAAGAGACCTCAGCCCCACTCGCTGTTACGATTATAAGGCATGTAGTGCATCATGCTGGATCTGGGAGATCACATCCCAGTTTCCACCCTCGAGGGGCTCAGGGCCCAGGAGAGACAGATATTAATCAAATTGTCGAAGAAAGGTGAAACTATGACTGGATTAGGCTTCAAAGGAAAGCATGAAATGGGGTGGGGGCTGAGCATCCACGGGGGCAGAGTTGGGCTGAGAAGGAGATGTAGGGCTTCCCAGGAGAGAGGAGAGGCCAGTGCCAGAAGCTGAAGGCAGAGACTAGCTGAAGGCTAGCAGGTGGGAGGTTTGGAAGCAACAAGTATGGTTTTATCATTTATTTAGCTAATTATTTGGCAATTATCTAAAAAGAAGGAATGATTCACCATGAACTACCTTCTTTATATTCGAGGAATTTTCTCATTCTGAATTCCTTACACACCTAGCAAAACGGTTTACATGTTACATATTACAGTAGCAGAGTAACAGTGCAAAGTTGGGACTAATACTCCACATCAGCTGCCAGTATTATGAGCCCCCCCTTTACTGCTTGATCTCACGTGATTCTGACAACGATCCTACAGGGAAAGGGAACAGTGAAGGAATCTGCCCAAGATCACGGAGACTGGATGTGGCGGGGACCAGATCTGAACCCAGGTGGGTCTGGTCCAAGGCTGAGAACATAAACCAGAGCGGCATGGCCCCGGGGAGCAACAGAGGGAGCTGACAGATACCTAGGACTGCCACTCTTATCAGTCCTGAGTCCTGGCAACTCAGCAAGCCACCTATGACGTCACTGCCTCACCTGTAAAACCAGAATAATAACACCTATCTACCCATCTTATCAAGTTGTTGTGAGGCTTAAACAAGCACAGGCGAACCTGAGAGGTTCAAAGCACCATATGGACAAGAGGCCTTATTATCTGCAAAAACATACCCCACATTAACTTCAAACAGGCAAGGTGAGTGATCCCCTCCCAAGACAACAAACATAATTAAAGAGAAGGGAGAAAGAAGGACAATGGAGGCCACGCTCTTTCCCCTTGACCCTGGAGCATAAAAATGAGAGCTAAGAGCAATTCCCTGAAGTCTACTGCATACCAGGCACTGGGTCTGTGTAGCAAAAAATCCATCTTCACAGAAAGAGGTCTGGCCTTTGCCTTGCTCTTGGTTCTGGGAGGTGATCCAAAGCCCTCGGACTGTCCTGCCTGATAAGAGTGTCTGTTTACCTGGGCGCCTAGGGCCACACCGGACAGTCTAACGATGTGATTTATGTGGGCGCTCTGAGCCACGTGGTATCAGCCTGACCTCCAGACGGGCTGGAGACTGAGGTCAGCTGCGCAGGGCACCTGACTGTGTCTGCAGTGGGAAAGGACAATCAGGAGCTCCATGCATAGAATTCTCCTAGACTCGGCCCTGTGTACCTCTTCCCTGGGCTCATTTTAATCTGTATTCTTTCTTCCAATAAGTTTTTTAAGTCTTTCCTAATGAATTATAGCACCTGAGGGTGATCATGGAAACCACTGAATTTGCCGTCGGTATTAGAAGTGATGATGGTCTTGGGGACACTCAGACTTGCAACTGGTGTCAGAGTGAGGGTAGGATAGCACAGGGAACTATACTCAACATCTCGTAATAACCTTTAATGAAAAAGAATGTGAAAATGAATATATGTATGTATATGCATGACTGGGACATTGTGCTGTGCACCAAAAACTGACACATTGTAACTGGCTGTATGTACTTCAATAAAAATAAATAAATACATAAATAAATAAAGTGTTGTAGGCAACAACAACAAGTGAGGGTAAGGTCTCGGGGACCCTGAACTTCACAGTCCCTCCGCTTTGTCATTTAATCCCCACATAAACCAAGGAAGTAGGTGTTATTATTCCCACCTCACAGACAAGGGGACTGAGTAGCCGAGGGAGGCCATCACTTGCCCATGATCCCATATCCAGGTGGGGAACCTGGGGCTGATCACTAAGCCACAGCACCAGTGAAACTCTCACCCAGGCACGCGTGGTCCTGCCACCATCTGCCAGACCACATCTTAGTCCACCCAGAGAGATGCGGACCAGTGAATAGAGGGCCTCATTTTGAATAGCAGGCTGTGCAGTGGGTGGATAAGGGGAGATCTCAGAAAGTGCTTTAGTAGGAAAAAAAAATACTATGCCATATATAGATGCCGGGTGGTATTGTGACCTTACCATTCCAACCTCGAGACATGCCACCTAGGACAGAGATATCACAGCAGCCCTGAAACCCAAACCTCAGCCCTTTCATGGTCAGAGTCACACCAGCCCTGAGGACTAGGAGCCCCAGCAGCAGTGATGCAATGTCTCCCAGGACAGGACATTCCACCAGGAGGCCGGTCGAGGGGCTGCGTCAGGGGAGCAGAGAGGAGGGTGCGCGAGAGAGGACTCCGGCAGGAGGGGGCAGACGGGGCAGCCAAAGGTGGCACCGCCGCCTGCCAGCACGGGGAGGGGCAGGAAGGAGGCTGCACACGCAGCAGATTTCCCCCCAGCACCAAGACCAAGCTGTGCCTGTCAATCCTGCCTCTGCCTCTCAGGAAGCCTGGCGTGGCCAATGCCGTCCTACGCACATGCCACCGCAGCTCTGTGCCACAGCATCAGGTTTACAACAGCAGTGGATTTAACACTGTCACCCACAAAACAGCTCTGTGGGCTCTGTAGCCCCCAAAATACACAACCAAACAGGATATCATACCTGAAATCCAGATTTATGTGCTTTGTTTGAATATTTTTTAAAGGTGTGCTCCTATGCCACTGTTTTCTGTTTTATTTTATACAAGTAAACCAGAACAGGAGAAAAGTCTGGTCAACCACATTACCTTGTTTTTCCTTTCTCCTTGGGGTTCAAGAATCTAAATAATCCCTAGTCATAAGGAACATTTAGCAAATGATTTTTTTAAGGAGAAAAGTTTTTGACATAGAAATGACTGAGAAGCAGTATTCTTAATAATAGTAATATGAATTACCATCTGGGAATTTAAAAACACCGTTTAGGTGATAAGCTCTGAAACAGGTGTTATGACCAGCTGCCGTGGGAGTCCATGGATGGGTTTCAGGATGTCCATAAAAACCATGAAATTGAAATTGTCTGCAAAATCATATGGGTGTGCGCCCCAGAGTAATTCTTCTGCGGTGAAAGTCCAAAGCTTTCATCAGCTCTTTAAAGGGATCTCTGACCCCAACATGTTAGAGCTACAAGCACAGTCAGGGCTGGCACAATCTCATTTACTCTCAAGACATCCCTGTAAATTAAACTGGGGGAGAATGATTATCCTGCTGAGCAGGAGGGAAAGGGCAGTGAGGGGCCAAGTTCACGAGGCGTGCCTGTCACTTTATCAGCAGCTCACTATCACAGTGCACCTTATAGAAACGCCATGGTCCACAGATGTTTGTCCAACCCAAAGACTTAAAACTTGAGGATGGAGACTGGGCCTCAGTCCCTGAACACCCAGCACATGCTAAGTGTGTGATCAAGGTCCGATGGGTCAGGTTCCTGGGGTGGGATTCCAGGTACCACCATCGTAAACCGGTGCCCGCAGTCAGTGCCTGATAAATATTTTTCTGTGATAATGAGGATCCTGTCTTCCTTGCCTGCTATTCTCACTCCTCAGATGATTCACACGCAGCAAAAATATCTGCTTTGGCTACAAAAAAAGAATGTCAGCTCTCTCGGTCTCAAAGTGCCAGACTGCCGGCAGGGCGAGAGAATGACCCAGCACACTGGCAGCTGCAGGGACGTCACTGGGCATTGCACCGCAACTGTCTGGGACGAAAAGCCCAGGATTCAGTGGAAGAACACTGGGCAGTCTGAATACTGACCCTTCGCTCCACTCACAACTATAAAGTGAGTCAGTGATCCAGTGACCCCCTCTTCTGCCCCAGAAACAGAGCTGAGGACACCCTGAGGAAGCCCTCCCGCAGGGCAGCCCAGAAGCATTTCACACTCTCCCTCCTTCAACAAAGAGGTGGCAACCGGCTGTAAAGCCACCTCAGTGCTGCAGCTCCCAGCTTTGAGCAATTTCAACTGGAACAGCCTGCAACCCGTGGGAACAGAGGTTGTACTGGCAGGAACCGGGAGGGGCTGCCAGCAGATATGCAATTTCCCTCTGGGTATGAAAATGTTCCAGAATGAGACAGTGGTGATAGATGTACAATTCAGTGAAGACACACATGCACGCGCGCACGCGCGCACACACACACACACACACAAAAACCGAGAGAATGTCAAGCTTCAAGAGGGTGAATTTCACAGCATGTGACTTACATACCTCAGTAGAGTTGTTATTAAGCATAGGGTACCCACCTCCTACCTCACAGGGTTGCTGGGTCTATTATGTGAGTCTGTTGCAGTGTCGCCCCTGGAACCCAGGCCCTGGGACTCCTCTGTGAACAGTGCTTGAGGTGGCTTTCCTCTGGTGATAACAGGATTGATTCTGGGACAGGATCTGAGATTGCAGGTGGTGACCAAAAAAAGACACTAGCTTTGTATGTAATGTTTTAATTAAAATCTTAAAAGCAGAATGTATTCACATATGACCTGTGTAATTAAAACTTAATTTTTCAAATGCTTGCTATCATGCTTGAAATAACTTTTTCCATTAATCATGTCAAATCATCTGACCAAACAACCATTTAAACACTAATAGCAACTAAGAGAAGAAACGCTGCCTTTAAAAGAATCATTTCTAATACAATTAACTTCATTATGCCAAACTACAACTGACAGTCCTTCTCCCAGAAAATTAACCAAAGGTCAGAGGTTGGGGGGAGAGTCAGGGCCCAATGGGGAGCCCCCCCTTCCCTGACTGGGAGGGGAGGTGAGACTCTGCCCCGGCAAGCCTCATTCCGCGACATCTGAGGTCTCAGGATGTACAGGGCACTGGAGCTATAGGTGCCATGGGTTGGGGAGCTCTGGAATAAATCACCGTGATCTGCTTATCACACCTATTTTTAGGTCTTTGTTTTATAGCTTGGTGAACTGAGTTGGTGTGGGGAGAGCCAAAAGCCGGCTACATTAAGGTGTCTCCTGAGAAGCAGGAAGACGCTTTCACAAGCAAAACTGGAGTCGGAAGCCACAGGGCATTTTTGAAGATGACACCAATTAGGGAGGTTGCTGAAGAGCTGGCTGATAAGCCCTTCGGTCATGTGCAAACGCATGGTCTGTGCAGCGATGATTTACTGCTGGGAGGACTCTGCCTGGATGGATCCAAACATGGGTAGACACACGCAAACACTGAGCTCTCCTTTCCTGGCTGGGCTTACCTGAGCCCAGAGCCCATGGGAAACAGCATTCCCACAGCCCTCATCCCCAAGCTGACCGATGAGAAGGCAGCCAGGGTTCCAACAGCAGGCTCAGCCCTCATCAGGAAGAGTCCAGGTGGGACATTTCTACATTCTTCAACAAACAGGTGAGGGACTTGAATATGGCAGGTATTTCTCTGGGTACTAGAGATTCGTTCAACAGGAAATAAAATCTCTCTTTTCAAGGACGTTACATACCAGTACGGAAAAATCGATAAATGTGTAACATATTGGGCATTGTTAAGAGCTAAGAGAAAAACTGAAAAAGGAAAAAGGGTCTCAGGAGAAGGGAACAGCTGAGCAGGTGCTGCATGAAAGCAGGGGCAGGAGCTCTGCAGGCATCCGGAAACACAGGGCTCTGGACAGCAAGTGCAAAGGCCCTGGGGCAGTGGAGGAAGAACAAGACATCCAGGGGCAAAGTGTCAGAGAGAGGACAGGAATGAAAGAGGACCCAAGGGTAAAAACCCAAGACCTCCAGGTTCTATTCTGAGTCACACAGGGAGGGTCTGGAGGGTTTGGAGCAGAAGAAGGAGGTGACTGGACTTGCATCTCGAAGGGCCACTTTGGCTGTGTGGGAGAGCAGACCGCTGAGGGTGAAGGTGAGGAGGACACTGCAGTGTCCAAGTGAGAGGCCATGGTGGCCTGGCCCCGGCAGTGGCAGAGGAGGTGGTGAGAAGTGGTAGATTCTGAGTGTGTTTTCAGGTAAAGCTGATGGGAGCTGCTGATGGATTGGATGTGGACAGTGAGAAAGATGAAAGTCCCAAAGGACTTTAAGGCTTTGGGTCTGAGAATATGTTCGAGTCTCAAAGTTACGGTGCAAACTGTGGACTAAGATAGCAGATATGAGAGGAGTTTTGCTCTTCCAGGACAGCAAGTGAGGTCCAAGGCACTTCCTGAAAGCATTCAGTCACCTGCTGGTGGAAGGACAGACACCAGATTCCCAAACACTATGCCCAAACTCCCTGGCATCAAAGATACAGCCCTGACGACACAACTCAGAGGAAGCAGGCTCTGATGCAGTGCTTGGAGAGGGAGGCAGCTGGAGGGGAGGCAGGACCCTCACACACGTTAGCTCACTCAGTCCTCAGGAGGTACATATATCTTCATTTAGAGATGGAGAAAACAAGATGAAGATAACAATGCTGGCTGAAAAAGCTAACGTTTAAAAAACACTCACAGGAGAAACCCTTTATGATCTGGGATAGGAAAGGCTTTCCCAAACAAGACGCAAACCCCAGAAGCCATAAAGAAAAAGAGTGACAAATTTGAATTCATAAAAATGTACAATGTTTGCCTGATCAAAGATAAACAAAGATGAGGGGAGGGTATAGCTCAGTGGTAGAGCGCATGCTTAGCATGCACAAAGTCCTGGGCTCAACCTCCATTCAAAAATAGTAATAAATGAACAAATAAACTATTTATCCCCCCCCCCAAAAAAAAACTAAACAAAAATTAAATTAAATTTTAAAAAAGATAAAGACAAAACCTAAAACTACATACACCCAAGAAACAGAAACAAAAATAAAATCAAACCCACTGGTAAACAAACCTAATACCCAGGAGAAAATATTTATAACACCAGTAGCATGGGGTTATCTGTGACACACAAAAAATTTATTCAAATCAATAAGAAAAAGACAAAGAACTGCATTTTTAAGAAGTAAAAACTATGAGTATCAACTAACACACAAGAGAAATTCAGGACCCCTGTGAAAGGACGCTCATCTCACCGGCGTTCAGAGGAACACACATGAACAGGGACCTGGTGTTTTCACTCTGGGGACTAGGAAAACTAAAGGGCCCTCACCTCGGTGCCGGGGAGCGGGGGGACACTCTACTCTGAGTTGTCAGTCCGGCCTTTTCGGAACATGATTTGGCAGAATCTATCAAAACGTTTCATGTGTATGCCCTACAACTCAGCCATCCTAGAAGGCTCTACCTACAGACATATCTCCACATGCCTACAAGAAAACACATCAGATCGTGCACTGCAGGAGTGCTGCAACAGCAAGAAAAAGGCATGACAATGACAACCAAATGTCCAGCAACACGGCCATGCCATCAAATACAATGAATTCTTTAAAAGAAGAATGAAGTAGAACTATACGACAGTAGCATTAAAGATTTAAAAAAAAAAAAAACTAAAAAAATTACAGACCAAAATACATGTTACTCTAGATGTTAAAAAAATAAAACACAAATATAAATATGTGTGTTTATACATAGACGTGGATGTAAATGCAAAGAAAAAAAGCTGTAAGTATATACCCCAAACTGTCCCAGCAGTCAGACCTCTGGGGAGGGGATTTATATTGGACAGGGGTGGGTAAGGACGAGCCTTCCACTTATTACTCAGGGCTTCTAAGGAAACACTAAGCTGTCCGAATGTCTCTGGTTATGAATTCATATACTGCTTATAAATTTTTTTTTTAAAAACTAGAGGATGATGATACTTATTCAAACTCTTTTAATTGCACATAATAGGGATGCAACCCAAAGTCACTGAAATAAAAAAAAAGGAAGTGATGGTTCCCAGACTTGGGCAGCTGGGGGTGGCACTGACCCCAGGCCCCACTGCACGCAGGGGCTGAGACAATGTGGCCAAACCTCTGTCTCCCGCCCCAGTTCTCACTCTGCTCATCTTGGTTTCTCATCCTTCTCAAGGGGTATCACCACATGGCAGACAAGAGTGCTGCCTGAAGCCCCAGACACACATCCTCTCTGCAGAGCAGCCCTAGTGCAAAAGGAACTGTTTTTCTCCATTGATCAGTCCCAGGGGAAACACTCTTGGCGGTCACTTGACACTGGAGCACAGCGGAATACTCTGGGTCACCTGCCCATGCCAGCGAGTAAGGAAGGCCCCCCACCTTCCAGAGTCCGTGATTGACAGCCCCACTAGGACCATGTGGAATGGGAGACAAATGTCCCCAAGGGAATGTGAGGAAGAGGACAGTGTGACAGGTAGACCAAGAAACAGACAGCACAATCCACCACAGACCAGCAATGAACAAGATCTGAAATTACCGCCCAGTGTCGCACAGCTGGTCAATGGCCAGGGGACGCCAATTTCAATAAGCCTTGTGTCTGTGAAGGGGATGCTGGGGGCCTGTCATCCAAGAACTTAAGTAAACCCATCACATTCCTTAAAGCCCCCTCGACATTATCATCCCTAGAACAAAATGAAATATGCACAGCATTTTGCTGGAGAAAGGGAAGCAAAGGGCTAGAGAGGGCAGCAGAATATTTACAAGCTATGAGGAAAAAAGATGAGATGGGTCCCAAAAGTAATTCAAAAGAATAGGAAAGTATGGGGGTGTAGTGAATTAAACGTGAAGACTGTTCCTACAGACCACCTTTACCAGCTTCATCATTTAATACACACTGTGTTTTGCACTGTGGAAGCAGCCGTGTAAAGAAAATAGAACAGGCATATCACCGCTGTGTCCCCGGAAGCTTGCACTGAAGATGGTCACACTGATGCAAGTGACCATCACGGGATACACAGACAAGATAAACGTGACATCAATACAGCCAACTTTTCTTTAGGTAGAGGCATAAGGAAGAAAGCTCAGTTAACAGATAATTTAATAAACAGGCACAGCTGTCAATTCAAATTTTCCATATTGTTTAATCCTTTCACTCCCACACTCCAGCCATTTCTACAACAAATATTTGCTTACTCAAGTACCCACTGCCTTCTGAAACCCTGATCACTCTTGTGCCTCATTCTATGTTACAGTATCATCTACATCTTGCATTACCGAATCAACCAGTTTACCCCAATCCCAAACCACACTCTTTCAATGGTAGACAATGCATGTTTTAAATTATGTTGGCTGCGGCATAATTAAGACTGTGTTCACCCAGGTCTGGAGAGCAAGAGAAGCCAGCATTCTGATGCTCAGGGGTGGGGTCACCACTGCAGTGCTTGCTCCTGTCCCATGGTAGGAAATGAGGTCAAACCTTGCCTTGGACCGAGGAATCTGGGCCTGCTCTAATCACCCGCATCTCTGTTAGTGGGAAAGGAAAAGACAGATACAGTCACACAGAGGATGCTAAACTACTTATTACTGGTCTTTTCCAAGCTGGGCAACCAACAATATGCACTTCATTCTTCTTGTTTATGTCCCACCCCTTCTGCAAACGAAAAATGTTAGACTTCCAGAGACAGCTTTGCTTCAAGTCAGTGAGAGAACCGAGAACGTAATGAAAGCCTGTATACAGAAGCTGGTGCTCACCCATATCCGGTTCTCTCCCTCAGGCACACAGGAGGATGACACTTCTGGCTCCCCCTATAGTGGGTGAGTCCATGTGATTAGTTCTGGCCAATGGGCTGCAAGTAGCAGTGATGCCACCTCCAGCAGAAGCACTTAGTTGCTGGTGTGAGACCCTTCAGTACTCACGTCCTGTCTCAGGTACCAAGAAGACCATGTTCCAGGTAGTGAAGCTATGAGGCGGCTAAGTCTCTGTCATCCTGGGACCCTGAGGGACAGTATGGAGCAATCCCTCCTATCTACATAGGTCACAGGAATGAGTGAAAAGTAAATTTTCATATTATTTCATAGCCTCTGGGATTTTGTGGCCATAGCATAAGTCCATTATGACTTAACAAAAAGTTCTCAGTCTAGTGGAAGGCTGAGATATGTACACAAGTAAGTGAAATAACAAGAAAGGAAGGCTGATGCTGGCCCAGCCCATCAAAGGTCCTGGAAGGACGTCTGGAGGAGTGAATACATGACTAACATAAAAGTGGTGTAGACAGTGATGATGCGACGCTAAGATAGGAAACATCCACTTCTATTTGGGAGTTAACCAGTAAAGATGATGGAGCAGAGGAAATGTAAATTTATTTTTTTAACATTTTTTATTGATTTATAATCATTTTACAATGTTGTGTCAAATTCCAGTGTTCAGCACAATTTTTCAGTTATTCATGGACATATACACACTCATTGTCACATTTTTTTCTCTGTGAGTTATCATAACATTTTGTGTATATTTCCCTGTGCTATATATACAGTGTAGTCTATTCTACAATTTTGAAATCCCAGTCTATCCCTTCCCACCCTCCACCCCCCTGGTAACCACAAGTCTGTATTCTCTGTCTGTGAGTCTATTTCTGTCCTGTATTTACGCTTTGTTTTTGTTTGTTTGTTTGTTTTTGTTTTTGTTTTTTTAGATTCCACATATGAGCGATCTCATATGGTATTTTTCTTTCTCTTTCTGGCTTACTTCACTTAGAATGACATTCTCCAGGAGCATCCATGTTGCTGCAAATGGCATTATGTTGTCGGTTTTTATGGCTGAGTAGTATTCCATTGTATAAATATACCACTGCTTCTTTATCCAGTCACCTGTTGATGGACATTTAGGCTGTTTCCATGTTTTGGCTATTGTAAATAGTGCTGCTATGAACATTGGGGTGCAGGTGTCATCCTGAAGTAGATTTCCTTCTGGATACAAGCCCAGGAGTGGGATTCCTGGGTCATATGGTAAGTCTATTCCTAGTCTTTTGAGGAATCTCCACACTGTTTTCCATAGTGGCTGCACCAAACTGCATTCCCACCAGCAGTGTAGGAGGGTTCCCCTTTCTCCACAGGCTCTCCAGCATTTGTCATTTGTGGATTTTTGAATGACGGCCATTCTGACTGGTGTGAGGTGATACCTCATTGTAGTTTTGATTTGCATTTCTCTGATAATTAGTGATATTGAGCATTTTTTCATGTGCTTTTTGATCATTTGTATGTCTTCCTTGGAGAATTGCTTGTTTAGGTCTTCTGCCCATTTTTGGATTGGGTTATTTATCTTTTTTCTTATTGAGTCGTATGAGCTGCTTATATATTCTGGAGATCAAGCCTTTGTCGGTTTCACTTGCAAAAATTTTCTCCCATTCCGTAGGTTTTCTTCTTGTTTTACTTCTGGTTTCCTTTGCTGTGCAGAAGCTTGTAAGTTTCATCAGGTCCCATTTGTTTATTCTTGCTTTTATTTCTTCTAGGAGAAAATTTTTGAAATGTATGTCAGATAATGTTTTGCCTATGTTTTCCTCTAGGAGGTTTATTGTATCTTGTCTTATGTTTAAGTCTTTAATCCATTTTGAGTTGATTTTTGTATATGGTGTAAGGGAGTGTTCTAGCTTCATTGTTTTACATGCTGCTGTCCAGTTTTCCCAACACCATTTGCTGAAGAGACTGTCTTTATTCCAATGTATATTCTTGCCTCCTTTGTCAAAGATGAGTTGACCAAAAGTTTGTGGGTTCACTTCTGGGCTCTCTATTCTGTTCCATTGGTCTATATGTCTGTTTTGGTACCAATACCATGCTGTCTTGATGACTGTAGCTCTATAGTATTGTCTGAAGTCTGGGAGAGTTATTCTTTCTCTTTGCAGCCTCTTTCTCTGCAGCCTCTTTCTTTCTCTTCAGTAATGCTTTGGCAATTCTAGGTCTTTGATGGTTCCATATGAATTTTATTATGATTTTTTCTAGTTCTGTGAAATATGTCCTGGGTAATTGGATAGGGATTGCATTAAATCTGTAGATTGCCTTGGGCAGTGTGACCATTTTAACAATATTGATTCTTCCAATCCAAGAGCATGGAATATCTTTCCATTTTTTAAAGTCTTCTTTAATTTCCTTCATCAATGGTTTATAGTTTTCTGTGTATAATTCTTTCACCTCCTTGGTTAGATTTATTCCCGGATATTTTATTACTTTGGGTGCTATTTTAAAGGGGATTGTTTCTTTACTTTCTTCTGTTGATTTATCGTTAGTGTAAAGAAATGCAACTGATTTTTGAACGTTAATTTTGTAACCTGCTACCTTGCTGAATTCTTCAATCAGCTCTAGTAGCTTTTGTGTGGACCTTTTAGGGTTTTCTATATGTAGTAACATGTCATCAGCATATAATGACACTTTTACCTCTTCTTTTCCAATTTGGATCCCTTTTATTTCTTTCTCTTGCCTGACTGCTGTGGCTAGGACTTCCAGGACTATGTTGAATAGGAGTGGTGATAGTGGGCATCCTTGTCTTGTCCCAGATTTTAGTGGGAAGCTTTTGAGTTTTTCACCGTTGAGTACTATGCTGGCTGTAGGTTTGTCATATATAGCTTTTATTATGTTGAGATATGTTCCCTCTATACCCACTTTGGCGAGAGTTTTTATCATAAATGGGTATTGAATTTTATCAAATGCTTTTTCTGCATCGATTGAGATGATTATGTGGTTTTTGTCCTTTCTCTTGTTGATGTGATGTATTACACTGATTGATTTGCGTATGTTGAACCAGCCTTGTGTCCCTGGGATGAACCCCACATGGTCATGATGTATAATCTTTTTTATGTGTTGTTGGATTCTATTTGCTAAAATTTTGGTGAGGATTTTGGCGTCTATGTTCATCAGTGATATTGGCCTATAATTCTCTTTTTTTGTAGTGTCTTTGCCTGGTTTTGGTATCAGGGTGATGGTGGCTTCATAGAATGAGTTTGGGAGTATTCCCTCCTTTTCAATCGTCTGGAAGAGTTTGAGAAGGACTGGTATGAGTTCTTCTTTGTATGTTTGGTAGAATTCCCCGGTGAAGCCGTCCGGTCCTGGACTTTTATTTGTAGGGAGGTTTTTAATTGCTATTTCTATTTCCTTTCTAGTGATCGGATTGTTCAAGTGTTCAGATTCTTCTTGATTCAGTTTTGGTGGACAGTATGTTTCCAGAAACTTGTCCATCTCCTGTAGGTTATCCAGTTTGGTTCCATATAGTTTTTCATAATATTCTCGTATGATATTCTGTATTTCTATTTTGTTTGTTGTAATTTCTCCATTTTCCTTTCTTATTTTGCTAATTTGTGCTCTCTCTTTTTTCTTCTTTGTGAGTTTGGCCAGAGGTTTGTCGATTTTATTTACTTTTTCAAAAAACCAGCTTTTGGTTTGGTTAATTTTTTCTATGGTCTTGTTAATCTCTATTGTATTTAATTCCTCTCAGGAAATGTAAATATTAACACAACTACTGAAAAAAACTGCTGGATTATGGATTTTTTTTTAAGTTCATCATTTTTAAGTTCATCATCCCCACAAGATGACTAACACTTTTCCTCTGAGCCATCCCTCTACCAAGAACTTTAGGACTACATGATAATCCAAGCTGGGGAGCCCCGCCCTGAGCTGCTGGGTCTCCATCTGGGCCACCTAATGGAGAATAATTCTTCCCCCTTCTCACTGAGAAGTCTGTTGGAAGATGGACCATGTCGTCCTTCCTCAAGAATTCCACGGGGCTGGGGACCACTGGGAGCACTCCCCAGCCTGGCACTCTATGTGCTGCTCCCACTGGTGGCTCCCATTGGTCACAGGCCACCCACAGCTCCCAGTGGCTATTCTCGCTCTCTGGGGGTTGCAGGTCTTTCTGACAGTGGCCAGCAACCACTCTCATCAGCAGGTCACTCAACTATCCTGGAGGCAAAACTTCTGGCTCTCAAGGAAAGTGACCTTCTAGGTGTGCCTTGGGTTGGCCCCTCTTGGGGTCCTCAATGTCTTGCTCAGCCAGCAGCTCCCAGGACAGCTAGCCCAGCATGCCCACAAGCACTGCAAAGCACAACTTCAAACAAGACTGTCCTCAGCCAGCCTTTTTAGTTGGAGGAATGGTACAGGAGACATCTGCCAACAAGCTCCTCTTTTACAAAATCTTTCCACTGCCCTCCAAAGACTTAAGATACAGTTACATTTCTAGCTGCCCAAAATGGGCAAGACCCAGGCTTATGAGCCTTCTGAATCAGGGAACACTCTATCTCCCTTAAGAGGAGATATCTCCTACTATTCCTCAATCCCAAGTGTGCCAAGGCTCAAGGGTCAACTCAGTGGGTTTGGTTGAAGTCTACATTCTTCTTCCCGCACCCCATCTGCAGGAATGAGATCACCTCTGAGACCAACCTCAGACACAGACCTGCTCAACCCAGGACCTCACCACAGATGGGTAAGCTTCATCCTAGGATATTCCTGGGTTATGGTTCTGCAAGACACACATCTTCTAGGGATTAAGAAAACAGCAAAATATCATCAATCTTCACGAGCAAGTATTTCTTACTGTTCCCAACCAGTCAACGACAACCCAGAGACAGCCCTTTGGAAAATGCACTGGCACAGGAATAAGGAACCCTAGGTTCTGGTTCCACACTTACCGCTCAATAGCTGGGAAACCTGAAAAAAATGACTACATCCCTAAGCCTCAGTTTCTTGACCTGTAAACTGGGGTTAGACCTGCTTTCCCTACCTTAGGGAACAGTTGTGAGCATTAAATTGATGAATGTGAAACCCCCACTTCTCGCCCTGTGCCAGGAGCCCAGAGCAGGTAGCAGTTCCTGACGAAGCAGACGTCCAACTGGGAAGCCAGTCGCTGGGGTGTCCAGTCTCCACAAGAGACTTTGGGAAGAGAAACCGGGGAGAGAAAAGGGACCAGCCTCTTTTCAAGAAAACTGCACTCCCCCAAATGTGAGCTTCTCTCTCTCTCCTCAGCCCTCTCCATGTTGGGGGTGAGGGGCTCCGGTGGGGCTGAGGGTCCGATTGGGAGGGTGAGGACTGAAGGAGGAGAACGGCTCTCAGGAGGCCCAGTGGGGCAGCCCCGGTATTCAGTTATCCTCTAAACCTAGAGCTGGAGGTGCTGTAAAAGGGGATAAAAACAGTATTTGCCTTGTGGGGTTGTTGAGAGGATTAAATGAGCGAACACGGGGGCTGCCTAGGCCAGTGCCGGGCACACGCAGTCCAGATAGACGTGTCTGCATCACTGTTGTTATAACTGGAGTCTTGGCTACGTTTCTAGATTACTGGGGAATATTCCGCTCAGTTTGACCATCAACCTGTCATGCCAAAAACTACCTCACATTCAAAGCGCAATGTTCAACATGGTCACAGCCCAACTCTTGGTATCTGTTTTCACTCATCAGCACAAATGTTAACGCAAGACATGGCAGGTGCTAAGGGTCCAACACTGTGGTAAGAGATGGGTTGAATTCCGTGGTTTTCACACTTCCTGCTTTTTAGCAATGAACTCTTTCTTCACATGAAACAGTGGAAAACTAAAACATAAAATGCGGATATGACTGACAGAGTTCTGGGAGACGTAAGGGTAGGGGGGACATAGAGGGGACCCTCACCCTATCCTGCCCCTTTGCAGCAGTCACTGGGGCTCCAAGGGACACAAGTTAAAAAAATAAACTGGTTGAATAAATTGAACATTACACTCTCTTAACCTCAAATGAGTTTCCATTCTGTTTTACTTGGAGCCTTACAATATTTGAAATTATAATTTATCTTTAAATTTATATTTCAGATCTGCCAGAGTCTCTGACCAAAGCATTTCTGCCCACAGACAGAAAAATAAAAGGTGACCCCCCTACCCCGCCCAGCGTCAGGGCAGAACTTCCCTTCAGCAGAGGGACTGGGCAGAGGCTGGGCAGAGGCTGGCTGGAGTGGGGCTTGTCCCGGACTGGCCTGGTGCTGGTCCAGTGCGCCCTGCACGCCTGCAGGGTTGCCCTCTTGGAGGCAGGCGTCCAGCAGGACACCAGGGTCACCCCCTAGTTCCTTTACTCTCCACCCGGCATTTAATTCCTGGCTATTTCACAAGCAGCAGGAGGGCTTTAGTGGTGCCACCGTGCACAGCAGCGGGGTGAGATGTCAACAAGAGTTTTGAGGCCAAAGCTGTTTATCTCACACTGAACCTGACCTCACATCAGAAGGACAGCCCTGTCCTGGTTCAAAGGCCAGCTGCAGCTTTGGCCAAAAGCAACTCATTTCTGAACTGCTGTTGAAGGGTGAGAGGAGCATTTTAAACAAGGAAAACATAAACAAATCTATAGTTGATATATATACATACACAAACACACCACACAAAGAAAAACAACGAAATACAACATTGACAGCCAAGGACTTAAAATGAAATAAGATTCCATCAGTGCCTCATGTAAAACTGGACACCAGGCCCAGATTATCCCCAAGTTTACAAACACCCACTGAACGTTTCTGCCAAAATAATGCCACTCACTCTCAGCCACACTCGCTCCGAGTCATTTCTTGACCCCTGCTGACATTTCTGTGACTGCCCTGCAGAAATGGGAACCCCAGGACCCCAACTCTGCAAGGCTGACTGCTAGAGTTAAAAGGACTTGTTCCTCTTTCTAAGGCCACAACAAAGGAAGAGGGTTGCATTTTCTTCCAGTCCTTGTTGTTTCTTCCTCCTCACCCCCCATTACAAAAATAATTCCTGCTGGGGGACGGTACAGTTCAGTGGTAGGGCAAATGCTTAACACACACGGGGTCTGGGTTCAATCCCCAGTACCGCCATTAAAAAAAACAAATAAATAAATAAATCTAATTACTTCCCCACCAAAAAAGAAAATAATAATGATAAATAATAATTATTATTTATCATCATCATCATCATCATTATTATTATTATTATTCCTGCTGGTTGTAGAAACTTGAATTCAGAGCCATAAAAGAGAAAAAGTGAAAATCCTCTGAAATCTCAGCCTCGGGCAACAGCCACTATGAATAATTTGAGAAACAAGAATTTCATTTCACTTTTTCTTCTCTAGCAAAAATATATGGAACCTACATATTTTAATAGATAGTAGTAAAGAAATGGGATTTTAGTTTTATTTCATATGCAACAATATTAAAATGTTCAAAAACACAGCATTATCCATTACTTAGAACTCAGAAAATAGTTGAAAAGAAATATATCTAAATAAAGGGCCATTAGACTGGTCCTCACAAATTCACATGTAGGGAAAAAGCTGATAAATGTCCGATTAGGATTAGGCTGGAAATTCAAAAGCCCAAAGCTAGTTTAAAGTGAGTTACCAGGTGGCTGATTCATGGGACCAGCTACCTAATTTGCAGAGCCCAGTGTAAAATAAAAATGTGGGGCCCATTATTCAAAAATTAAGAATTTCAAAACAATGACAAAGGAGCATTAAACCACACATAGGACCCTTCTAAGCACGGGGCCCTGTGTGACTGCAAGTGTCACTTGCCAGTGAAGCCCGTCCTGCCTATGTAGGTTAATTTAACCATATGATCACTGAGTGTTTACTTTGTATTTTTAAGGCTTCAGATCTATCACATTTGCCTTTAATCACAAGGCCATTCATTCTGTTTTCCGAAAGTGTTTACCATCCTCTAAGGAATAAATTGGCAGGATGAGAATACAGCCAGGAAGATGTTTAAAAACAAAATTTTTAGCTTGACCTTGATTAAATTATGTTTCCTAACGTATTTTCCAGTTGAAATGCATTTGCTCTGCAGCTAATACTGGTGAAACACAAAACACTGTGAAACACCACGTTAGCAAAAATAAAATCTCAAGCTCCATTTCACATCCAAAAATCTACATCTGAGATTATTTACAACATGAGATTGTTTTCTAGGATAAATTTTGTAATATGCTTTCAATTTTTTTAAATAACAAGGCATGTGCTTCCTTCCCTATATTCCAATAAGCCATCACTAAATAGGCTTTCCTTAAAAGCAAAAGAAAGTAAAACCTTATTACTTGGCAGATTAAACTGTATAAAATTAAGAATTCTCTTCAGCCCCTTTCAAGTGAAACAGGTTCACTTTACAACAACAATAAAATTGCTACATAAAATAGTCATCCTGGCATTTCTATGTTTAACATGAGCTCGGTCATGAGTAAGAATAGCTTGATCTTCAATACATGATAAGAATACCAAGAATTCTTTCTAAACTTCTATAAAAGGCTCACAAAAGCCAACCAAAGGCCTGGACCACATTCCTTGGCAACTATCAGTATGAAGAGGAGGCAGAGAAAGAGGGGGAAAGTGGTTTATCAGAGGCCTTGACCACACCCAAGGCTCTTCAATGAGGACAAACGGCTGTAAAGCCTCTTCTCTCCCCAGCAGCGGAGAATCGCTTTGTTCCCAAGTTTTACCTTTCGCACAGACAAGCTGGACAAATCATGCTGAGAGTTCCCACCTTCAGCCCAGGAGAGACCAGAATAGCTGTCTCCAGGCAAGCCCACGTTCTGGCGGACACATCTCAGAACCCCGGGGAGGGTGTTCAAGCTTCTCCTGGGCTTCAACAGAGCCACCCAATAAACGTGGCTTAACCAGAACTGTGGCTTTTTCAGGGGTCGTCAGAAAGAGGATGTAAAGGGAGGCAGCTCTGCGACTGGTCGGCCTGAGCTCCCTTCTCGGGGTCCCGGGCTAGTCCCAGAGACACACAGATGTTGCCCATTCCAGACAGGAGGGAAGACAACTCACATTTCTCAAGAACCTACTCCAGGTGTTCAGGGCCGATAATACCACAACCCACACAAAACCTCACCATTTTGCAGATTAGCAAGCTGACTATATGGTGAGTAAGGTGACTTGCTTGAAGTCACAGGGCTACAGTCAAATTCTGGTCAATTGAACTCACAAAGCTTTTCATCGGTGCTGAAACCCAGTGTGGGGCTTCCCCAGTGCAGGCAGTAAGGCAGGGCTTTGCCTCTGCAGAATTTAAAACAAAAACCACTAAAAGTCATCTTTTTCTCACCAGCTGGCATCAGCAATTCTAAACAATGTCAGTGAGAAGCCATTCCTCTGGGAAAACAAATATTTGGTTTGCTTAAGTTCTAAAATCTCCCTGCAGTAACTGTTGAGTTTGAGTGATATATATGCAAGCTTCAAATTAGCATATTCGTATTAGTTATCCTTTGATAAACATTGTATGTACATGAAAGGTAACTGGAGCACTTCTAGCTTTGAAGTTGGCCCCCACCCATGCAAACCAGACTTCTACTAATTTCAAAAATAATTCATAATACATCAGAATCTTTTAATCCACTGTAGATACAGTCTGTGTCTCCAATCCCTGCAGTACTATATATTCCTGTGATTAAACAGATTTGAAATAAACAGCGATAATATAAAATAGATAAACAGGAAGGTCCTACTGTATAGCATAAGGAACTATATTCAATACCTTGTAATGGCTTATGCTGAAAAAAGAACATGAAAAGGAATACATATATATGTGTAAATAAATCACTATGCTGTACACCAGAAATTAATACAACATTGTAAATCAACTATACCTCAATAAAAAATAAAATAAAATAACCAGTGACAGCACAGTGACTGTAAAAGCAAAGAAACAGAACTTGAGTTACTTTAGTCATGCTATGGGACCATGTGGAGCTTTTATTTTTTGTGTTTAAAATTTAAAAGAGTAAAACAGCAAACTGCAACAGATAATGATTTTGCTTGGTAAGCAGAAACTTAAATTCAGATGTGAAATATTTTCTTAAATTTGAGTAGTATCTTTAAACCTTAAATGTATTCTTTCTCAGTCCTTCATTGTTTACAAACTAAAGAAAAAAATCAAGCAAATACTGACTACCGATTACACGGTTTTTACTGAAAATACTTTTGTCATTCGGAGGATAAGAATGCGAAAAATTATCTGCCCCAGGTGTCAAACATGCCAGGTGAGCTTTCACTGCACTCCATCAAGCTGAGCCCACTCCAGAGGAAGAACCAGCACCTTCTAGGGGTGGGGAAACCAGAGCGTGACCTGGCCAGGAGTCCAACTTTGTCCACAATGGTGAAATGTTAAATCCAGCTGGTTTTCCAGCAATGCCATGTTTCTGTTCTCTACTTGTAAGTAAAGAATGCCCTTCTGAAGGAGTTTTTAATTCTACAATAATCCTTACCTTTTACCAAAACACATATTTCATGCAAAATGAATGTTTTTTTTCCCAAATGCAGATATTCTCAAAATTTTCCCAAACACAAAGGACCATCAAATTCTTAACCTCAGGCATTGGTGGCACCAACATTAACAACTCTTTCCCAAACCTCCACTCTCTCACTTTCCTGCACTTCCCACCTCCCTACCTATCCACTGGGCTTTTTTAAGCCATCTATAATCTGATAGCACACAACTTTTATATTAGGCTTTTATTTGCAACTACTCAGTTCCCACACCCAAGATGAAACATTTCCTGAAGGCAACAACCATCACCATCCACTTGAATCTCTTTCCCTTGCCTATCTCTTACACAGTCCTAGACACACTGAAAAAACCAGTGGCTCATTTTAATTTATTTAACAAATACTAATACAGCGCTTACTCTAAGTCAAAGGATTGAACGTAAATTTATTGCTGGCAGGTACAAATTCAAATGACAAAGTGTTATATCTATTACAGTGAACCCAAACATGCAATTACTATACAGCCCAACAACTGCACTCTCAGGCACTCATCCCAGAGAAATGAAAACTTACGTTCACACAATAACCTGTACACAAATGTTCATAGCAGCTTTACTTGTAATAGCCAAAAACTGGGAAAAGCCTAGATGTCCTTCATGAGATGAATGGTTAAACAAAGTGGTACATCCATCCCATGGAATACTATTCAGCAAGAAACAGGGGTGAACTATTGAAGCACTCAAGAACTTGGGTCAGTCTCCAGGAAATTAATGCTGAGTGAATAAAACTAATCCAAAAAGGTTGCAAATGATATGATTCCCTTTACATAACATTCCTGAAATGACAAAATTTTAGAAACAGAGAACAGACTAGTCTTTGCCAGGGGTTTGTGGAAAAAGGAGAGATGTGGGTATGGTTACAAAAGGGCAACATGAAGAACCCTTGTGATGATGGAGCCATTCAGTAGCTTGACTGTGGTGGTACAAACATGAACCTACACGTGTGACAAAACTGTACGGAACTAAATGCATACACACATACAAATGAGTGCCCATAACACTGGGGAAATCTGAATAAGACAAGTGGATTGCTTCAATGTTAATATCCAGGTTTTAATATTGTACCACAGTTTTGCAAAATGTTACCATAGGGGGAAACTAGATAAATGGACCATGAGACTTAAAAGCTCTGCATTATTTCTTACATCTGAATCTACAATCATCTCAGCTGGAAAAGTTGTAAGCCAAAACAGACAAACAAACAAACAAAAAACCTCAAACTAATAAGATTTATTCATTTACCACTTATAAGGTGCTTATTAATTGCCAGGTAACAATTTATGCACTTAAATGTTAACTCATTGACTCCCCCTAACCACTGTATGTAGCATGTACTACTGTTTCCATTTTACAGATGGAAAAACTGAAATAACTTGTCCAAAGGACATACAGTAGGTAAGTTAACTGATGGAATCGATTCTAAGAGAGGCAATCTAGATCCAGAACCCTCTCCTCAGGGATCTCTGCATTTCACCTTTGAAGTTTGGGGGCCACCAAGCAGACTAGACCCTGAATCCTGACAACTCTTCTAGAAGATTCCCCAAATCCAAGTGGAAGCTATGACAAAATCCCTCTGCCCTTAAAGCCAATCATAAACTTCACATGCTGTCAACTTTAAAGGAAGTAAACAGATTCTAGTGTAAAAACCTTTCACCAGGTGAGAGGATGAATACTTTTAACGCAAGAAAAACCTGCCACAGGGTAAAGTCTACTCTTCCCTTTGTCACTCTTGCCAGTAGAGGCTGGAAAATGGAGAGAAGATTAGGGCACATTTCAGAGGGAAAGAGTGAGGAGCCATAAAAAGCAAAATGCATCTGGGAGTAGTTGGAAGGGGAAAGCCGAAATGAGACCATGTAATCGCGTCATGGCCCCAGCTCCCGCAGGCCTGCTGCCCTGTCCCCAGCACTGTGTCTTTCCTGGCACTCTGGGCCTGCATGAGCTCCCTGTCTTATCAGCCTCAAACCCACCGGCTCTTACAAATGCAAGCCAACGTGGGCCCTGGGGACTGAAACCCAGAACCTATGTGGCATTCCAGCATTGCAGGCCTATAGCAAGGCAATCCGGCTCGGAAGATTTTCAGATTTTCAAATGGGGAAGGCAGGAATGTCACGGCCTCTGTGGGTAGACATGGGGGCATTCATCAAAAAGACAGCTACCATGAAACTGCAGTCCCCCTTTCCCACTGGAGTGGCGCAGAGCTGGGGTATGTGCCTGTGTATGTCTGTGTGGGCATCCACGCTTGTGTACAAAACAAAATTATTTTAGCAGAGAAATCATTTCCCAAGATTCAATGCTAGAAGGGGCAAAGGGAGAGCTAGACCCAAACTCTTCAAGATTCCCAGCCAGAGGGCACGGTAACACTAATTGTGAGAGCTTCGGCTCAGAGTTTCCACTGCGTAAACGATGTGAACAGCGTATTTCCCGTGGTCCAGGCTGATACGATGTACCAATCAGAAAGGGGGAAATGGGTACCAGACAGCAGGGTACCAGGGGGACCAGACTTTATTGGTTTCTAAGGCGGGAGCTGGTAGATACTCTCAGGTGATCCCTGGCTCCTCAGCTGATGAAAATTAAGCCCAACTCAGTGAACTCAGGGCTGGAAGAAACAAGGAGGAAATAAAGTTCTTCTCAGTCTGTGATTTTGAGAAAGAACAACTGGGGATGGAGTTGGAAATGGGCACCAGAAAAACAGAATCTCAGCTCACTCTGTCACAGATAGCCCCAAATGACTCAGGTCCCGGTGTCAGTTTTCAAACTGAAACAGGATCCTTTGCAACAAGGATCCAAAAATTTCTGCTTCCAGATAAGAGGTAGACAAAGAGATTGTTCTGTGGCCCATCCTCCATCCCCCACTTCCTGCTTTAGTTGCTGGCATGAAAGTACATGATACTTGGAATCTCTGTCATCTACCCTCAGAAGAGGAGGCCACAGACACGGGAACAAAAACATCACTGCACGTGGCGAGGTGGAGGGATGGAAAGACTGTGGGGTCCCTGAAGGTCCCACTGAACCACTAAACCAACTCTGGGCCACCAGGCTTCTCATTAGGAAGATGATTAAACGTCCGTCTGGTTTAATCCATTGTTTGTCGGGTTTGTCGGGTACCATTTGTTAATTGGTACAACGCTCCCATAATGATTTTGCTCAACAACTCTATTGTAGCTGCCAGCGTGACATTCCCTAAGTGGCCCATGGCTGAAACTTGGATGAAGGGCGTAGCTCTCTTTATCTTTGTATCTAAATCTGAAGCTCCCAAGTAACAGAATATAGCACCTATAAACCTAGCCAGCCTTGTCACCTGCACATTGGGGGTGAATGCTAAAGACACAACAAATAAACACAAAGACATGGAAAGGAGGGAGAATAGAAGGGTGGAAAAAAAAAAAAAAAAAAAACACCAGGAAGGAGGAAGTACAAGAAAAAAGAGAGACGGGAAACAAGTGCCCTTTAAGAATGTGCATTATTTTTGTTGGAAGGATGCCCTCAGGCTTTCAAAATCAGCAGCTCTGAGTAAAAAGCTGCTGTGTGCCTGATCTCCATCATCACAGAGCTCTGGAAAGGCCAGATCCCATCAGCGGAGCCCCTCAGCCACATGGTGCAGACATGTGAATGACCGATGGGCTTCTTGCATTGCCTGTGCATGACTTGGCGGGGCAAAGCATATTTTACATTAGCTTAGGTCCTGACATTCTATCATGTTCCCTGTCAAGAGGCCAAGTAGTTCTTGGAACCCTGCACACCAAGTGACATATAACAGAAACTTAGCAAAGGAGATGGCTCTTTGCCAAGCACCCTTAAATTAAAGGCTCTTCTTACCTCTCCCACCTCCACTGCAGTGGTCTGGCCAGCTGGGCTGGGCTCAGAAGTCCACCAAAGAAAGGTCTTCATCCTTTGCCAACCTCTAAGGTACTTTCAAGGAGGCAACGTTACAAGGTGAGGGGCTATTGTGCAATTAGGTTGCCATTAGTGATCGGTATCACCCAGTTAGGAACAGAGCAAGGTACCCAGGTCCGGTGGAGCACAGCTGAGGGAACAGCCATTAAAATGACATCTTCCCTTTCCAGCCACTGGCCGTCTTCAGTGTACCTCCTCCTGCCACCCCCTCCCCCCAGGGACACTCTGTCAGGCTGTAAGGAGAGAACCTCAAAGGCCACCTCACATGACACAGCCCGGAATGCCTGAGGCCCGAGGGCCAGAGTGTCTGTCCC
This sequence comes from Camelus dromedarius, assembly GCF_036321535.1. NCBI lineage: Eukaryota > Metazoa > Chordata > Mammalia > Artiodactyla > Camelidae > Camelus > Camelus dromedarius. Next base: position 66,005,083 of record NC_087443.1, on the reverse strand, counting down.
TCCATGCGGGTATCAACGCTCTCACAAGGACAACAGATCCTCACAGACAGGCCGAACTCCTCCCGGGCAACCACCAGCAAGGGCCACTTATGGCGAGAGGCAGGCGCTTCCCCACCCAGGGGCTGCCATCCGCAGCCTCTTCTTTTAGGGCTCCATTTACTGTCCCAGCCCAGCCCCTGGATTTACAGGGCACCTGCTGTAGGCTCAGAACTGTGCAGAGCATTATGCAGCCACGTCAGGAACTATAAGGCAAAGTCTTTGCCCACAAGGCATGCCATCTCTAGATTAAGAAACAAGGCCTTTCTTTTTTAATGTGAGAGAATCAACGACAGAGCCCACTGTTCGGTGGCGTGAGAAATACACTGATAGGATTTCAGAGAAGGGAGTTGTCACAGGAGAAAGGGATGGTCAACAAAGACCATCTTGGAAGAGATAGGACTTGAGCAGATGCTTGAGGGAGAGATGAGGGCCGGACAGGGAGGAAAGAGAGATGGAGGATAGTGATGGCAGAAGTTTGACAGTTATAAGAGACAGTGTAGGCTCGGGGACCAGGGAACAGCCAGCATGGGGGGGCACCCAAAGGGGCAGTGAGAAGTAAACTCACAAAGACAGGACATGCCACGTGTCTGCTTAGCCACATGGCAAGCTAACAAACAAGGCACCACCTTTCTGCCCGAGAACACCTCCGTAATCCCAACACCCGGCATATGCCTGACTCATCGTCTGTGCTCAATAAATGTTGATGAATCAACGAATAAAAAATTATTAAGTACCCTCAGCCATGCTAAAGAACCTCAAACCAAGAAACCAAACAACACTTAACAACAGGGACTGCAAATTCAAATGCCCACAGGACCAGGCAGGGAACAAGCACAGCTGGCTAGAAGTGAGCAGCAGGGAGCAGTAGGAGCTACTGAAGAGGGGATGCGCATCAGTGCCCACCCAACCGCAGCCCAGCAGAGCCGCTAAGGTACAAGAGCCCAGTGTGGCCAGATTTTTAGATTGTTATATGAAATCCCCCAATTTTTAAATGTTAGCAATGAATTTTTAAAAATACTGTGCAGGCCAAACAGAACATAATTTGGAGCCACATCCAGCTTGTTAGTAACATTTGGCTAATCCAGGATCAACGTTTCTGCTCAAGAAGTTTATAGTCTAAAATATGCCCCAGTGAAAACTCATCTATGGTGACAGAGGTGAGAATGGGGTTTCCTTTGGGGACAGGGGCCTGTGGACTAGCATGAGTCCAGGGAGGCTAGCAATGTTCATATTTTGATCTGGGTTGGTGGGTTACAAAGAGTGAAGGACATATTTAGAAAATTCATTGAGTTGCAAACCAAAGAGCTTACCTTTTATTACATGTAGGTTATAAGTCAACTTAAAAATTTTAGCAAAAATGGTAAGTAAATATAGAGTCCCCAAAAGCTGAATAAAGTATGCTTTCAGTGGTGCTGCTCCTGCCATCTGAAATCCCCCTCTGCCCCTCCCTCTTTGCACCCTGCTGCCACCCTACTTACCCAATGAAAGGCGCCCAGCAGCACTTTGTCCAGGAAGCCTCTCCCACCCGCCTCTCCAACCCGAAGTGAGCCCACGTCTGAGCCTGGCCTGTCCGGCTGCTCCCAGACACGACCCTGTGTCATCTTTGCCCCCCAACACCTGTCACCTCCTTGTCTGCCTCCCTCGGAGCTCCCGAGGTCCTGGAGTGTCTGCTCTTCACTGTGGTCCAGGCCTAGCACAAAGTGAGCGTTCAGGAAGTGTCTGACTGATAGCTCAACCTTCTTCTGGCAATCAGCAAACAGAAGGATGCCTCCCAGTTCACCCCATCTCTATTTTCCTAGAAGACTGAGCATAGAATCTGGAAACATGAGATCTGGAAAAAAAAGCCAGAAGACTAGATATATAAGGGTTTAAAATGTGTGACTTCCTACTGAGAGAGGAAGTGAGTAAGTGTAAGATTCTTCAGTCACCTCTCTGGGTGAAGCACTCAAACTGTAGTGGGCATCAGAATCACTGGACGGTTTGTTAAGAACAGATTCCTGAGTCCAAGATAACTGGATCAGTAGATCTGGAACGGGGTCTGAGAATGTTCATTCCTAATTAACTCCCAGCTGGTACTGCTTGGTCCAGGGACCTCGCTGGGAGTGGTACCAGACAAGGCCACAGCTAGGAAGTGTGAAACATCACGATGCATCAGTGTTCTTCCCTTTGCTAACTCAGAAACTTCCATTAAGTCTCTACCACGTGCAGAGCCATATAAAAGATGCTGACGTAATTAGAACCAGCACTTGTATTCTCACCTTTGGTCACCAGAAAATGGATTGCTACTCTTCTGTGCCCCTTCACGAGATTTGCTGTTGAAGCTGAAAATGACACCAACTTTCAGCCACTCTCCAATGCTCAAATGGTCTCCAGTTCAAACTCCTGACTCTGAGAATAAAGTTTTCAAGGTCCACTACCATCAGCAAACTCATCTGTTTCTCCAAGTGTCTCCAATTAAATGAGCGACTTTTCCAGGGTCTTCTTTCAATAAGTCACCTCCTTCATTTAGCCAGAAGAGAAGTCGGTTATAGTTTTTTGTACTCAGGGTAAACGCAAGAAAGATGAATTTCCCTGGAGACCAAGCCAGCAAAGGGTCTCCAGAGGAGTCAGAGGGTGGAGGCAGCCTTCCAGCAGTCAGGCAAGCACACTTCTCTGAAATAGCACCCTCTCCCTGTCCCAGGCAGGAGCCGCATTCTGACATATTCATATTACGAGTGAGTGCCTGGGCAGTAAATCGAAATGGCCCATGGTATGGAATGCCCGGGCAGCAAGCTGGCAGATTATTTATGCCCTCTGTACTTGTGGAAGCCGAGATTTAATTATTTATCTCATATTAAATTTCCAGTCCTGGGTTTCCAGCCTGCAGATGAATAAAGCACCTCAATTAAACCTGCAGGGGACTTTGGGTCACCACACAGCAGCAGCCGGAAAACTTAAGTGATTTCAGCACCCCGGCATATCATCTCACTCTCTAGCTAAGGATGTCCTAAGGAAATTCAGTCGTGTGTGGAAGAGTTTTAAGAATGCTTTGAAGCGACAACACCTGAAAAATTCAGCTCTGCCCTCTCAATGACGAAGTAACCCGAGGTAAAGGCAGAGCCTTTGAACTGTGGACACGGTTCTCTGCTAGCATCTCTCCTGACACACACCTGACCTGAGGGAGGATTTGCGCCAACTGGTCAGATTTGCCCCGACTCCTTGGAATATTTCAAAATTGTCAGAATTCTTAAGTTAAACACCAGTCAGCTTCTCATGGGGGTGTGATTAAAGTTCAAAACGAAGATATGTTCTACCAGAATTAGCTCCCCTCTTATGGTAAGATCCAGTTTGCTGTTGTCAAAAGGCCTATGGCTTGGAAATTACTATTTTAACCCAAACCATGATAAGCTCTTCACTTCAATCTGAGTAACTCAGAATTCAAACCTCAATTCTTTTCCATCTGTCTCTCCCTGCACTGACAGTCTGAATCCAATCTTCTGTTTCAGTGAAATGGTTAGCCTCTCACTTTGCCATTCTTCCTCTGTGGCAACAATATTGCTTCTCACATATAATAGTAGAAGGCTTCCAAGGCCCTGTACAAATTTACCTACTGCTTCATCACAGTCCCCTTCCCCTCAAAGGGGCTACTCAAGCTTCCAACACAAGGGCCAACCCAGCACCAGTCAAGATGACAGCACCTGGGAATGGAGTCACCCCATTAATAGGAACAGGACACCAATGCTGCCTTTTGGTTTTGGTTCCATCCCTTGGTTCTCCCAACGCACAGGAAGTTGCCCTTTTTGTGTGCTTCTGTGTTTTGCATCATTGCGAGATCTATGGTTACAAGTGTTTGGCACACGGCAGGTACTTGGTAAATAACTGTTGAAGAAATGACTTTTCTACCAGGAAACGCCCAGCCTGAGGACCAGGTGGAAACATGGAGAAAGTCACAAAGCTCTCACACCACACAGATGGGAGCTGCTTCTCTTGGCTCTGTCTGCCCCAATTACTGAGAAGAAACTTGAGAAATATAAACCTGAGCCAAATATATCACTGGTTCATTCTGTTGTACCAATTAAATGGGCTAATGATCATATAAAAACAAAGTAGGTTTACAAGAGTAAGAATAATCGTTAGTTAATCATGATATCTTACCAAAAACTCCACAAAAGCCCTGTAATCTAAACTATAACTAATTAGTATGTTGGAAGCATTTTTATGTAGCCTGATAATCTTATCGTTACTTTCCCACTTTTAACAGGTCATGAACACACAGGAAAGTATTGTATTAAATATCTGACAAAAATAGAATATACATCAACAATCATATATACAAGCAAAACTCTCATAATCTTTTTGTACTTTGTAAAGAAACAACATGTCATTTAAAATGAGAGTTTCACTGTTAGGCAAGAAAGCAATAAAATCAAACAAGTAACTAATTTCCCAAAAGTTCAGTTTTTAATGTTCATAAAAGAGATGGACCAATGCCTAGCAACACACAGTTTGCCAAAACTGACCCACGAAGAAACAAAAAAATCTGAGAAGACCTATAACAAGTAGGAGATTGAATCATTAATCAAAAACCTTTCAACAAAGAAAACCCCAGGACCAGATGGCTTCAGTGGTGAATTCTACCAAATATTTAAAGAATTAACACCAATGCTTCTCAAACTCTTCCCAACAAACTATGAGAAAGGACTACTTCCTAACTCATTCTATGAGGTAAGCATAACCCTGATACCAAAAGCCAAAGACCAAGATACTACAAGAAAACTACAGACCAATATCCCTTATGAATACTGATGTAAAATCCTCAGTAAAACAGAAGCAAACTGAATTCAGTAGTACAATTAAAAAAAAAATTATACATCATGACCAAATGGGATTTAGTGGCAGAATGCAAAACTGGTTTCTCATACAAAAATCAATATAATACATCACATTAACAGAATAAAGGGAAAAAATCACATCAAATCACATCAAAGGATCATCTCAACTGATGTAAAAAATTTGACAAAATTCAACATCCTTTCATGATAAAAACACTCAATAAACTACGAATAGAAGAAAACTTCCTCTGCATGATAAAGCATTTATGAAAAACCCATAGCTAATGGTGAAAGACTGAAAGCTTTTTCCCTAAGTTGTGGAATAAGATGAGGACGCCTGCTTTCACCATTTCTATTTAACACAGTAGTGGAAGTTATAGCCTGAACAATTAGGCAAGAATAAGAAATAAAAGGCATTCAAATTGGAAAGGAAGAAATAAAATTATTTCTGTTTGCAGATGGCATGATCTTACATGTAGAAAACACCAAACAACCCATGAACAAAACTGTTAGTGCTAATCATCAAATCAGCAAAGTTGCAAAATACAAAACCAACACATAAAATCATTTGCATTTCTATACAGCAGCAATGAACAAATCATAAAGGAAATTATTAAAACAATTCAATTCACAATAGTATCAAAAAGAATGAGACACTTAAGAATAAACTTAGCCAAGAAAGTGAAAATTTTGTATACTGAAAGGTACAAAGCATTGCTGAAAGAAATTAACATGTTGATCACCACATCACCCAAATACGGGTGACAGTCGTGTTTCCTCAGGGGCACCCAATCCACAGTGGGTGATCAACGTGTTAAAGAAGGTGTAAATAAATAGAAAGATATTCTATGTTCATGGACTGGAAAACTTAATAATATTGTTAAGATGTCAATACTACCCAAAGCAGTCTATAGATTCAAAGCAATTTCTAGCAAAATCCCAATGAAATTTTTGGTAGAAGTAGAAAAATCCATCTTAAAATTCTTATGGAATCTCAAGTGACCCTAAATAGTAAAAGGAAAGGAAAGGAAGAAAGGAAGAAAGGAAGAAAGGAAGAAAGAAAAAGAAAGAAAGAAAGAAAGAAAGAAAGAAAGAAAGAAAGAAAGAAAGAAAGAAAGAAAGAAAGAAAGAAAGAAAGAAAGAAAGAAAGAAAGAAAGAAAGAAAGAAAGAAAGAAAGAAAGAAAGAAAGAAAGAAAATAAAAGAAAAAAATCTTTAAAAAGAAGAACAAAGTTGGCAGACTAATACTGATTTTAAAACTTACTACAAAGCTATAGTAATCAAAACAGTGTGGTACTGGCATAAGGATGGACACATATACCAAAGGAATAAAACAGAGAATCCAGGGGTAAAAGACCCTCATCTATGGGGGAAAGGTCATCTTTTCAACAAATGGTGCTGGGAAAACTGGATATTCACATGCAAAAGAATGAAGCTGGAACCTCACCTTATACAACATACAAAAATGAACTCAAAATGGATCAAAGATCTAAACTCTTATAAAGAGCTAAAACTATAAAACTCTTAGAAGAAAACATAGGTGAAAGTTTCATGACATTGAATTTGGCAATGATTTCTTGGATATGACACCAAAAAGCACAAGTAACAAAAGAAAAACAAATGGACTTTAAAATTTTTAAATTTTTCACATTAAAGGACATCATCAAAAGAGTGAAGAGATAACCCAAGGAATGGGAGAAAATATATGCAAATCATGTATCCGGTAAGTGATTAATATGCAGAATACATAAAAAAATCCTACAATTAAACAACAAAAAACAAACAACCCAATTCAAAACTAGGCAAAGGAAAAAGGACTTGAATTAGACATTTCTCCAAAGGAGATATATAGGTGGCCAATAAGTATACAAAAAAATGCTCAACATCATTAGTCACTAGAGAAATGCAAATCCAAACCATAATGAGATATTACTTCACACTCACAAGGATGGCCATAATAAAAACAAACTACAAACAGACTCACAGACATAGAAAACAAACTTATGGTTACTGCGGTGGGGTGGGGGGGTGGGAAGGGATAGACTGGGAGTTCGAGATTTGCAGATACTAACTAGTATATATAAAACTAACTAGCATATATAAAATAGATAGACAACAAGTTTATACTGTATAGCACAGGGAACCATATTCAATATCTTGTAGTAACCTATGATAAAGAATATGAGAACAAATGTATGTATGTTTCTATGTGCTGTACACCAGAAATTGACCCAACACTATAAACTGACTGTACTTCAATAAAAATACATTAAAGTTAAAAACCAAACAAACAAAAACAAAACAAAACAAAAAAAGAAAAAAGAAAAGAAAAAAATCTGTCTGGAAGTAAACCTTATAATTGATGCAGCCATACATAAAATGTAACCAGCTATGGTTTGACTTTCCAGCATAAAAATCAGGGTGGAGAGGTTGCTTGGAAGCTTCTTGAAGACCACAGTATTTTAAATTTCCAGTCATGATCCACTTGCAACTTTGAGGTTTAGAGAAGAAAGATTAAATGCTGGTTTCCCTGTGTTGTAACTGCTAATTCTTTTTTTAAGAGTAATTAGTAAGTTCTGTTCCAGGACTTATTTACTACTTTTTAAGAATCACTTATAGCATTGTCTGTGTTAGGCAAATACAGTTGTCACCTTCAATGAAGCTGTTCAGTGGGTTCACACTAAAGTAATTTAACCACTTGGCACTTCATTCATCCTGCTGGCAAGAAGAACAAATAAAGAATAAAAGTTGAATAAAAAAACTAGCAAGCAAAATAACAAGCATTTTTGAGGATGTGGAGAAACTGGAACCCAGTTCATTGCAGGTGGGAATGTAAAATGGTACAGCCTCTGCAGAAAACAGCTGTGCAGTTCCTCAAAAGCCTATCCATAGAATTATCATATGATCCAGCAATTGCACTCCTAGGTATACCCTCAAAAGAACTGAAAGCAGGAACCCAAACAGACGCTTTTACAATGATCATGGCGGCATTACTCACAATAACCAAAAGGTGGAAACAACTCATGTGTCTACCTACAGATTAACAGATAAACAAAATGCATACAATGTGCATATAATGGAATATCGCTCAGCCATAAAATGGAATGATATTCTGATACATGCTACAATATGGCTAAACCTTGAAAACATTATGAAATAAAATAAGCCAGACACAAAAGGACAAATATTTTATGATTCCACTTACATGAGATAGCTAAAATAGGCAAATTCACAGAGACAGAAAGTAGACCAGAGGTCACTGGGGTTGGAGGAAGAAAGGAACAGAGAGTTATTGTTTAATGAGTACAGACTTTCTATTAGGGATGATGAAAAAGTCCAGGAAGTAGAGCATAGATAGTTACACAACATTATAAATGTATCTAATGCCACTGAATCATACACTTAAAAACAGTTATCCATATTTTACCACAATTAAAAAAAAAATGGCCTTAGTTGTTCATTGGGGATCATTCATGTCCAGGGTTTTAAAATAACTGATATCATTCAGTATATTGATCTGAAACCCTATTTATTTTTTAACATCTGTCATCTGGAAGCACTTAAAGTAACGAAATCCCTTTTATGAGTGACACAATTTGACGATCAGATGAAAAGCCCATTCATTCTAAATATTTGCAATCTAAAACCTCCTCCCTCCCTTTGATCATGTCACAGCTTCTTCAGGATACCAAGAATACTAATAAAAACACTGTAGGGGGAGGGTAATAGCTCAGTGGTAGAGCACCGGCTTAGCATGCACTAGGTCCTGGGTTCAACCTCTAGTACCTCCATTAAAAAAAAAAAAAAGATTTAAAAAAAAACACTGTAATAGGCTTTATACACTACGTCTGTCGTCATTAAATGCACAAAACGCCATCACTGTGAGGGCAGACCTTACAGTGAGGTACCAGAAGCAGTGGCTCTCCATGGAATGTCACTTTTTAAACACCTCCGATGTTTAAAGACCCACCACCAGCACAGAACAACACCATGGATTTCCAATCAGTGGGGTGTAAAATAGTCGCACGTGATTTCAACGTGAAACACAGATTAAAACAGTTCCCCTGTCAAAAGCAAGCAGCTGCTCTGAGGTTCCCACCCAAAGTGCACAGATGCTCGAATTCTGGATTTCTTCCCCTCTGAGTCCAGTCTCTTGATTTTTCTCCATAGCTCTGATTGGCTGCTATACTATCATCTCTACACGTGTTTCCCTGTTCATGTCTGTCTCCAGGAAGCTAAGCTCCAAGAGGACAGGTTTGTCTCTCTTGTTCACCCGTTTCCTCAGGACTCGAGCAGAGTCTGACCCATAGGAGACCCCAGTCAACATGCACTGAAGCAAGAGGGTCCAAAAGCTGGGCTGGATGACAGATCCTTGTGGTGGGAATGTTTTATATCTTGACTGTATCAACATCAATATCCCGGTTGTAAGATCAGACTGTAGTTTTCAACATGTTACCTTCAGGGAAAACTGGGTAAAGGGTCACTCTGTATATTTCACACAACTGCATGTGAATCTACAGTGATTTCAAAATAAAAAGTGTAATTTTAAGCTTACAAAAATGTAAGCAAATAAATAAACAAATGCCAGAAGACATTCTATGAAATACCTGACCAGTATTCTTCAAAGCTGTCGGTGTTATGAAAAATAAGGAAAGACTAAGAAACTGTTGCAGACTGTAGGAGATCAGAGAGACATGACAAATATATGCCATGTGGAATCCTGGATTGGATCCTGGAACAGACAAAGGATATTAGTGGAAAAACTGGGGAAATTTGACTAATGCCTATAATTTAGTCAATTCTATGGTACCCAATGTTAATTTCTTAGTTTTGACAAATGTAAGGTGGTTAACAGAGGGAGCTGGATGAGGGACAAATGGGAACTCCCTGTATTATCTTTGCAACTTTTTATTAAATCTAAAACTATTTCAAAATAAAAGTTGATTTAAAAAAAAAATGTAGCATTGGAAGAGAAATGTCCAGTAATGTACCAGGTAGTTAACTAGAGCTGTACCTGCTTACTTTTCAGCTAAAAATTATGTAAATCTAAGCAGTAAGAAAGTTGAGGTATCCACTGTTGTAAACAATTATGCTGTGGTTTGAATCCACAATCTGTCATCCAAATCCCTGGGGCCAGATCTGTTTTGGAATTTAGAATCTATTTGATTTCAAAGAATAAACATGACATAGTGGCTGTGCACGAAACCCCAGCAGGGTCCAGGCTGCAGTTTATTATCAAACACGTGAACATTTCTTCAGCAAGATGCATGAAGAGTCATACCATGTAGGGTCACTAAAAACTGCAAACAGCTGCCATTCTTTCAGGTAAGATTGTGCTGCTAAATAATTTTGCTAAAAACTTTCAGTTTTCAAGGCTATTTGGATTTCAAAATAGCACATAGGGGACTACGGACTGGATTAATAGGATTCCAAATGAATAAAGTTTTGACTATTAATGTGAGACTTCCAAATTTCTAAAAATTACCACCTCAATTTTTTTTTCTTTTCTCTGTTTCTCCCCCATTTAGGAATAGCACTCAAGACCCAGAGACAACAAGGGTGGCTTCTAGAATGCTGATAACGTTACCATTTTATCTCTTAATCCAGGGCTGGTTAGAAGTATGAAAATTTAATGAGCCATCACGTACAATTTGGCCACTCTTCTACGTGTGTGTTAAACATTGACAGAACTTTTTTTTTCAAATGCAGCAATCACAGAATTAAATTCAAAGTTACAAAATGTCAACGCTGCAAGAAATCTTCTCTCATGTAATATATGTGGTCCCATTTCCTGTGTGCCACAGAGGAAGAGTGGTGAAGTGAGCTGCCCATGGTCACACAGCAATCTAGCGGGAGAGCTAAGACTCTCAGCTTGACTCCAAGTGCAGGGTTCTTTCTGTTATGCAAAAACATGAGATTTCTGTTTCGAACATTTGTTCTCCAATATGTGTTACTAATTAACTGGGAAGACTTGTAATATCATCACATTGGAGTTAATACCAAAACATTTTTTTGCTCATTTAGATTTATTTTTTCCCATGAAATTACTGAACTGATGTCTGGATCAGATGTCCCCATCTAATTTGGTGTAACTGTGCTTCTCGCTAATAATGTGTAAAACCATCAATGACCATAAATATGATTTAAGTGTTCTGTCACATCATCCAACTTAATTATTCGGCTATAAATATATCATGGATGACTTAAATCACATTGATTGGGCTCGTCCTTAAAAAAAAAAAAAAGATCCTCTGATTAGCAATGACATTTTAAGGATGGAAAGGGAAACATGATTTGGGGGCCTTTAATTTATGTATCTTACAACTTTCCCAGTCGGTACCATTGACTCAGCTTCTCCTTTTGCAGCATTTACAATCTTGGCTTTTGACAGTTTACAATCTTGCTGTAAGCACCTGAACTGGGGCAGCCCTAGAAAAAGCACTGAGCTTATACCAAGGACACAACTGAATGATTTCCTCCCTTAGAAAAATAAACGATCTAGAAAGATGCACAGATGCAGAAAATTCCAAACGGCAGGCATCTGTAAAAGCCTAGTTCTCCCAGATGGAATTATAATTTCCATAAAAGAAAACCAAACTCAAATCACAGATTCTCAGTTGGGCTACAGGCTGTGAACCTCTGACATTGATGCTAAATTGTGTGTGTGTGTGTGTGTGTGTGTGTGTGTTTCTGGAAAGGAGGTCCATACATCAGAGTCTCATAGGGAGCCATGATCTTAAATAAAGAAGTGGTGAGGGGAAGACTCACTGGCTACTATTAATAAATGGAGGAAAGTGAGGTCCAGATATGAAACCCCTAGTTTCTATTGCAGGTTTTACAAAATATCTAAACTGTCTTGACCACATAGTACAGCACCATATCGTGGACCCTCTAACAGCCCTGTGAGGCAGGCAGGTAGACCTGGCTCCATTTTGCAGATGAGGAAAATAAAGAACTTTGATTAGCTATATGGCTAATAAATGTGGATGCAAGATGATGGGAAATCAGACAGCATTTAAACTGGTTCCCATCAAAGCAACATGCACATTTATGTTAAAGTACAACTGAGAATTTAAGAGTGTTCCATCACATCAGCCTGCACCATTGTTTTTAAAACAAAATCTTACATTATGTAAAAAGTATTACAGATATGTAATTTTCAATGCAGGAGTTTCATGTTTTATACAGTATGCCAAAAAAAAAAAAAAAAAAAGTCCTGCCTTTCTCATCATCTCCATCCCACCTCCATCCCCTCCCACTACCCAAGGCTACCTCAAATCCAACCTTTATTTTCCATTTTCCTTTCAGCCATCCCCTCTCCAGGCACTAAATCCACCAATGGTAGAAATGTCTCTCTGTGCTTTCCAAACCAGAGGTGGGGTGTCTTTCCCTGCCCAGCCTCCCAGAGGTCTCCTCTCATTTCTTCACCTCTCATTATGGATGACTAGGGACTTGCTAACCAAAATAAAAAAGGAAAATACATTCCACAGCCCCTTCCTATCTAGGTGTTTAAATTCCAGAGCTATCTTCCAGCTACCCTATGACCATTCTGCACACGGACACAGCTGTCAACAGAAGAACAGAAAACAAGAAAGTCCCTGCGAGTTTGACCTGACAGAAGACAGGTTTGTCACCAGTCTCCAAGTCGAAAATAGATCACCCACTGCTCAGAAGGGCACAAGGCACTTTTCCACTCTTATCTCAGCGGCCTCCAGCAGTTAGGTGAAGTGCACTGAGCGCTTGATGGAATGAAATGTACAATCAGCGATATGCTTTCCAAATCACCTCCCTTTGACGGGCCCGCCAAGGACAAGAGGACAATGAATCCGGAAGGTCGCATGTGAAAGTGCTGAGCTTCCACTGGGATCACAAACCCCAGAAAAGCCAGGAAGGGCCCACACAATGCCTTTCCCAAGCCTACAGCTGGTCCAATCACCTCATTTTACAAATGCACATACTCAGTCAGCATCTCATCTCAGGCTTTAAGAGGCAGATTCGGGAACCCGTGGTTGAGCTTCTGTGAGTCTATTCACTTCCCAAGATGTCAGGATCCACCACAATCATCCACAGATGTCACCCGCCGTTCTCTTTGTCTCCTTTACGTTATTTGGGGGGAGTGATTCTTTTGATGGCCCTAAGCTTCAAGAGATCTCTATCTGACTCAAGCATGTAACTTTATTAGGCTGCCTCACAGACAGTGACAAGAACACACGGAAACAAGGTCTATGATTCCCTTTTGTAAATTTTTTTTAAAGTATTAATAACTTGGCTTTTCAACCAATCCTACAATCAGGCAAGATGAACAACTTACAGAGAAACAGCATGCCAGAGTTTTGAATGCATTTTCTCAGTACGAGTAGGAACCTCCCTGAATTTCCCCAGGACTCTGGAACACAAACCTTTCTCCCCTAAAGAAAGCAGAAATTAAGTGGTAGTTTTTGAGGCTTTGGCTTTTAGCGAATTCTGTCCAGGACAATATTAGAAGCTCCCCAATTTTTGTCTTTCTCTTGACTAACAATGTCTGGGGCAAATGAAAATTCTTTTCTTTCTGGTTTTTGTTTTTTTAACTGATACTGTAGGAGAATTCTTTCTATAAATGTCTTTAAAAGCTGAGTTACTTACTTTTTCCCAAAAAAAAATATTAAAAAATATTTCAAAGTGAGGAATACAACCCTGTTCCTAGTCACACGATGTGCCCTGATTTTCTTCTCTTCCTTCTATTATCACTGACCAAAGAGCCCTAAGTAAAGAACGTTTTCTGAAGTCATCTAAAGGGCTGCAAAAATAGAAGGGCCACACTCACTGCTGTTCACCTAATCTTCCATATGGTTAACAAAACGAGAAATTTTAATTATAGAAAGAAAGAGAAGTTTCTCCTATTTTAGAAAGCTGACTCAACATACTCATTTTGTGATTAAAGCAGATCAGATGGTTTACATTTTGGAAACCTGTTTGGCTTTCTAACTGAGGAAAAATCATTTAAAATGACATTTTCCTTTAATCTAGAAATGTGCATACAAAAGCAATGAAACTGTTTACTTTAAACTCTGCACTTAAGCCAGGTTTTTCACCCTTAAAGTTTCCCAACAAATAGAATTACAAGAAAGCTCTTAAAGAGCAAGAAGGGAGGAGGAACTAGTAACTTGGACCACACACAGGATTCAAATCTGATCTAAAATACACCAGAAAATACTACAAACTCCTCCTCCACCCAACAAGATTAATGAAAACCAATTACCGGCTCCAATCGCCCGAAGGCTGACACTCCCACTGCAACTCAGCCAGCTGTGTGGTATAGACTCAGGGTGTAAACTTGGCCAGTGCTTTGGGCTGAAAAATAAAACTGCCTCTGTCATTAACAAGTTAATGAAGTGCAAACCTATTAGTTCTGAGGCCACCAGATGCCCACAAAGTGGAAATTAGATAGAATAAAGCCAACTATGAAATCAAGAGGGTGGTCAAGAATTAGACCAGACCAAAGAAGTCTGAAAGAGGTGGTATCTGCAGTCACTTCAAAACCTGTGATCCTCATAATCCAAAATATAAAAGAAATAACTACGAGTCCATACTGATATAAGTAAAGGAACAGCTCTTCCTTACAGAAGAATTCCAATGAACAAATGTAGGAGAAATGAGTGAAATAGAAACTCACCATTAGAACATCACAATAAGAACTGTTACAGGCAAGAGCCACCAAGGGATGCTAAAGTTAGCAGGTACAAGTTTGAGGACAAATAGGATATTTGCATAATCTTAGGCTGTCTTCCTCAAGATACTCTTAATTATACGGGGTGGGGGGGAGGAGACAACTTTTAACTTTACAGTTAACACTACCTTAACCAAGAGATTCAGTGGGGCACTGAGATGGACAAGTCCCTTCTGTGGGTTTCCTACTTAAAAGTGCATAACCCCAATCCGATCATGAGAACACACCAAAATCAAATCTAAGGTCCTTTTACAACAGGGGTTGCAAACCTCAATGTGGGGGCCAAATCGAGACCTCTGCCTACTTTCATAAATGAAGTGATACTGGACCACGTCTGGGCTCGCTCATTTATATGCTGTCTAAGGCTGTTCTTGTGTTACAACTGGAAAGCTATGGAGTTGTAACAGCACCCATACAACCTGCAAAGCAGAAAACATGTACTACTTGACCCGTGACAGAAAAAGTTGGCTGATCACTGTTTTTGAAAAAATAACTGATACTTCAAAAGTGTCGAGGTCACAAAAGGCAAGGCAGGAGTGAGGATGTGTCACACACTGGAGTAGATGATAAAAGCATCACAACTAAATGCCACGTGGGACCCTGGACTGTATCCTGGAACAGAAAATAAACATTCGTGGAAAAGATGCTGAAATCCAAAACAAAGCAAAACAAAACCCTCTGTAATTTAACTTCACATATTGTACCCATAGTCCTTCCTTGGTTTTGATGAACGGCTTGGGCTTACGTGAGATGTTAACACTAGGGGAAGCTAGGTGAAATGTACACAGGTACTCTCTGTGCTATTTGCTATTTTTGCAAATTTTCTATAAGTCTAAAATTATTTCAAAATAAAAAGTTAAGAAAGAATTGTGATGAACTCCTCAACCTGGCCTGAGGCTGAGGGAGCAGCAGCAGCCGTCTCTAGACCAGCATCACCTCCCAAAGTTTGTCTATATGGGGCTCAAAGGTAACTGTGAAAATAATTCCAATGTCATTGACACTTCATGCTAGGGGCCTGAGGGTAGACAGGATTAGCAAAGAATATTCCCTACTTCAACTAACACTGCCTTTAAAAATACACTACACCTTGAGGATTCCTGTACTTAAATATAAAGTACTTAATAAAAGGATGAAGTTGACATCTAACTCTCTCCTATGCCATCTGTTGAAGCCTAAACCAACCCTAAGACGTAGGTGGATGGGAATATTGTCTCGGAAGAGTTGCCAGGGAGGTTCCATGCAGACCCCACCGCGGAGGACACTGGCCTGACAGCAGAGGGAGACAGCGTGTTCCTAGGATACAGGGCCAGTTCTGTCACCCGCTTCTCACGCAGCCCTGGCAAGGGAGTGAAATGCCTTCAGCAGAAGTGTCCCTTCTTCGTTTACTCAAGGGCTTATCTCTGCATGGTCGGCGAGGAGCGTGAGAGTAGGTACCCCTGCTACTCTCCCATCAAGCCACTGATCCCAGACAGAAGCAAGCTGCCCAGAGTCAAGATTTGTCATGAATTTTAACAAATCATATCTCTAATTATACCAGAATGGAGAAAGCGAATCAAAGACAGAGATTGCAAGAAAGATGTAGAAAGAAACAGAGGGGAGGAGGGGTGGAGGGCAGGGGGGCACATAGGAGGAGCGGGAAGGAAAAGTGTGGGTGCAGCTGTTCCCTGCAAGAAGCAGACGGAAAAAATGAACCTTCAAGAGCCACTATTTCCCCACAATCAGCCCGCACCTAAGTGGACTAAAGCGGGTGAAGAGGGAGGTCCAGACAAGCCAGGGCAGGTCGCTCCAGCCGCCCCCAAGCGCCCACCGCCCCAGGCGCCCAGGTGAGCTGTCGCTGTGACAAGCACCATGGAACAGAGTCCCGGAGCCCGGGCCGGTGAACCGCGTGTGTTAGTCCCAGAGCTAGCCAAGCACCCTTGGCAGATCCTGGTTAGCAGCTGAACCGGCGACCCAGCGAGGCGAGCCATCTATCAACAGCGAGCGGACGGTGAAACGGTGGAGCTTGGAGACGAGGCTCTGGCTGCCTTTTGAGCTGACAGTGTTCCTCCTCCTCCTCCCTTGGAGAGAAATGAACCCCTGAGGTGGGGAAAAAGCAGGCAGCGGCCGGTGCCATTTGGAGAAGGAAGAGGAGGCGTTTTATGAATGGGCCATCTGGACAGGAAAGCAGCCCTCGGGCCTTCCCGGGGTGGGGCCGCCCTCCTCCCTCTGGAAATTCTTTCAGTCAGCCCCATCTGCTCGGAAGGAGGCAACACACCCAAGGAGCAAACCCACCACCCACTCCCCAGCTTCCGCCCCCACCGGGAACATTCCAGTGGTTTTGCCAAACAAATTGCTCTCCCCTGGGGCAGCCTGCGTGACAACAGGTGCCCAGCTCCAATGCCACCACTCACAGCTTCTGGATTTTATTGTTGTTAACTAGCCTATATAACCATTCCTAAAATCATTTCAAAACAGTGCTGTCCTACTATGTCCTCTGGAAGCTGCAGACGAAGAGGCTAGAGGGGACAGGGTCAGGCTGGAGAAGAAACCGAGATGGAGGTGCCCTCCGACTACCTCTGGCATGAGGTGGCAGGAGCTGTGAATGACAGTCACCAAGTGAACAGCTCCGTGGTCATCTGCGGGCTTAGCCCGTCTGTCTAGATGGGAAGTGCATCTGCACATGCCCTGGTCTGTCAGGGCTGGAGGAAGACAGACCTGCCTTCCAGCCTCAGCCTAGCCCTCCCTCAGAAAACAGCCACGCTGCAGATGGACAGACTTCCAGCCTTCTGCTTTCGCCTGCCCGGTCCTACTACCTGGCCCTTGGAGAGGATCTGAGGGCTCACAAAACACTCTCACATTTGACTTTCAAAACAATCCTGGGAGGCAGGCACCACAGGTAGGACACAAGACATCGGGGGTCATGCGACGTGCCCAGCTGAAGAACCACAATAACTGAAGCCATAATAACGGTTAATAAGAAAAATGACATCAATAATGGACATTTACCGGGAGGAACATTTATGAGGAGAAGAAGAGTATTTATAGATGAGAAATGGAGGCTCCAGTTCGCTGATGCAAAAACCAAGGCTCAAGGAGGCCCAGTTTCCTGCCCAAGTCCTCAGGGCTACTTCGTGGGATCTGAAGCCTGCATGCTCACCCACTACGGAGCCCCCTTGCCTCTGAACGTGGGCTGCAGCCAACTACGAGCTCAGCTGTGCTCTGGGCCTGAATGAGTATAAACTAGGTCGTTTCAGGAGTCATTGTTGAGCCTGGAACTTTCAGACTTCTGGTCCAGGGCTCCCTCTACTGCATCGCACCGTGAAAACATCAGGTCTTGATAAAACACAAAGTGATTCTACCCCAAACATTCTCCTACTGTCCATTTCTTCTAAAATAAAAGTTAGACCTAGAAAAACCCTTTAAGGTCACCAAGCTCCATCCCTCCATATGCCAATTCTCCCAGTCTCAGGGAAGCCAAGCTCCATGACCAAAGGAGGTGGTAACAGAAAGGAAAGGGGAAGCCGCATCTCCCTGGCCTGGTAAACTCCAGGGTGCTTTCCAGAACCAAACGGCCTCTTTTCCTGAAATGAACAATGTGGGAGAAGTCACCCAGCCAGACGTCTTCCATGGTGGCCCTGACTCAGGGGGTCCCTTCTTAGTGACACTGCAATGGGTTCAATGCTGCTTTAACTACAGTGTACCAGATTTCTGGAAGATTCACTGCTCATGGTCTCAGCATCGCCATGGGCTCAAACGTGTCTTGAAACAGAATTCTACTTAGTGATATGTTCATGGCCAATAAATGGCAACCTGATGTATTTAAACACCTTGACACTCACATCTTTTGCATACTCATTTTTTAATCTTTGCTATTTGTTTAGGCTTTTATAAGAAACTTTTTAATACAAATAAACTTTTTAGTATTCCAATAGTTCTATTTTCCCACCATGGGTAGAAAGAACTCCTTTCTTCTTCATATTATTTATCTCATTTTATGTTTTTATAGTTATCCGTATTTTTTTTTTTTTGGTTTATATTTGTTTTCTCCATTAGACTGTAGTCTCCACTACACAAAGACCACAGCCGTTCTGTTCATCACTCAGCACCCATGACAGCACCTAGCATATAGTAGGTGGTCGATAAATACTTCTCTTAGTTGAATTAACTAGGAATTAAGTTTTCCATGGGTTAGACAGACAAGCGGCAGGCTCTGGAGTTTGTGAACCCCCTTTACCTAAAGCAAATCAATTCAGAAAGCCATTATTTTACCAGCCAGGTTGATAGCATTACCTCTGGATAATCATCCATTGCATGAAGACAAGTAACATGAGATATACCCATCAAAATCACCAACTATTTAAGACTCCCTGTCTTTTTTTTTTTTATTTTTAATAAACTTTATTCTTTTAGAGCAGTTTCAGGTTCACAACAGAACTGAGCAGAAAATACAGGGTTTGCACATAGCCCTCCCCACCCACACATATATACTCCCCTACCCTCAACATCCCTCATCAGTGTGGCATATTTGGTACAATCGATGAACCAACATGGACACACATCAACCAAAGTCCATGGTTTACTTTAGAGTTCACTCTTGATGTTGTACATTCTGTGGGTTTTGGCAAATGCATAATGATATGTAGCTACCACTATAGTATCATAGAGAATAATTTCATTGCCCTAAAAATCCCTTGTGCTCCATCTGTTCACCCCTCCCTCCCTCCCTCTCCCCAAACCCCTGGAAATCACGATCTTTTTATTGTTTCTGTAGCTATGCTTAAGACCCCCTGTCTTAAAATTCATCTATTAGAAAATTTGGAAAATGAAACAACTGGCAATACTCCAGTTTTTCCAAAATACCACTTAGCACCAAACAGATCTAGCAAGTAGCAATCTGACTCTAGCCTTATTCGGAAAAACTTAAAAATTCTACAGTGACCCTGGAATTTTAACAAAAGTTTCACATTTTTCAGACACACTAAATTTTTTAACATTTATTTTTCTCTATACCTTCTTGCATCCCAAATTTCAAGACCAATAGTGAATTAAGAGCAACAAAGAACATTTGGTAGTTCCAAAGAAGCCAACTGGACACAGAGTAAGGACACAGAGACAAGAACAAATAGGTTTGTCACAACCAAGGAGACTGAAAATCAGAAAAAAACTAGAAATTGGTTTTTTGTAGACCCTTGAACTGTCGCTTTTGAAATTCTTAGCGGAAGTAACGTTAAGAAAAAGTACAGCCACAGAATATCAGAGAGAAAAACTACCACGTGAACAGTTTGACATACGCAGAGACTCAAGCATGAGAAGCTCTAAATGCTGTCTGTCCATCAATTCTGAGATTTCTAAATAGTGTTTCATCTGAGTGAATGGTTTTTCTTCCAATTTTTCTTTCTTTTAAATATTTTGTTTAAATGTCTCTGTCTTGGTTATAATTATTCCATGCATCATCATTTAACTTTACAGACAATTAAATGTGCTACTTTCAAATATCTATTGTTCTTTCTAAGATGCAGGGTCATTATCTGCGGTCAGCACCATCAGGAAACAGGAAGCCGCAGAGTGAGGACACCAATAATTTCAGCAGATCCCAATTTCAGCCCCTGGAATGCACAATTGGCACCAGACCCTGTGCTGAATTTCAGTACAATGGCAATGTCCTGGTTTTACCCTCCATGTTTTGGAGGGCAAAGAGAATGCAGTCAGTTCACGGAGCAATGCAGAACCACATCTGGAATTTATAGTCCACTCCTGGAATGCTCCAGAAGAAGGAATCCAGCATCTGGTCTCTGTGCTGGCTAATTATTATTGCAAGTGACACCAAATAAATTCTACCTGAATCATGTCTTACCCTCATTCCTTCTCCTTCTTAGAGACCTCTTTATAGCCATAGGTATATCTGAGAAATAAAAGATCATAGTAGCTACACTTTCCTGCCGGCTTACTCCCTGCTGGGAATTCTGCTAGGTGATTTATGTATAGTAGTAACTCATTTAATCTTCCCAGAAACCCTGAAGTATTATTATTATCCCTCTTTCATAAATGACGAACTCAAGGTTCAGAGAAATAACTTGCAAGGTTTTAGCTACTGTGAGCCCAGGTCTGCCTGACTTGAAAGGCTGGGATCCTACAGAACCCAAGGCAGGTGGGGGCACCATATTAACCTCATCAAGAGCTCTCCACTATACTAAGTAGTAATACACTGTGGTAAAAACATAGCCTCGGAAACCAGACTGCCTGATTCAGTCCATCTGAACCCCAACTCTGCCACATACCAGCTGGAGGTTACTTAGCTGCTTTATGTCTCAGTTCCTTTGCTGTAATGTGGACATATTAATTGTTTTATAAGGTTGTTTGAGGATTAAGTAAGATAACATATGGAAAGCCCTTAGAACCAGGTAGTAATAAGCTCATAATAAAGGCTAGTTGCTAACACTATGCTGTTGATGATGATTATATGGGGGTTTCAGGGATCAGTCGCTATTCTTGACTTTGGGCTCTTCCCAACTAGACCCACCATCCTATCTAACCTTTCACCCACCACACCTAACAGAAATCTTATTCTCCTAACCAGGCTCTTGTCTCCTTTATTTCCCCACAGTCTCCTTTGCATGTAACTTTGATAACTTTGCTCCCACCTATCCAAAACTTGCTCATTCTTTCAAGGCTTCTCATAATCCCTCCCAGTCCAGGAAGTCTTCCCTAAACACTGAGGCCCCACTGTTCTTCTCTTTTCAGACCATTTGCACCCCACAATGTTGGCACCTAGAATATCATCATCAATCAGCAGCACCCCATGAATACAGAATCATATCCTGTCTTGAAACATTTATTAAATATTTCAGCTTTGTTTCCCACAACTTGGTTGCAAGCTCCTTGAGGACAGTATGTGAGATACTTTCATATCCTCTACAAGCAATGACACAGAGCTAGTGTACACATAGACAGAGCCATATAAAACAGTCACATCCATGCTAGGGGAATCCTAAAACTACTGGCTTAAATTATTTTAAGATACTTAACATAATTACTTGAGATAATTAAATTATCTCCAAAAGTAGAGAATGAACTCAAGAAAGAGTCTAAAGAATATAATGTATCAGAAAAGGGAACCCCGCTGCCCTCTTGGTGGGAATGTTAACTGGTACAGCCACTGTGAAGAACAGTATAGAGGTTCCTTAAAAAAGGAAAAACAGAGTTATCATATGATCCAGCAATCCCACTCCTGGGCATATATCTGGAAAAGATGAAAACTTGAATTCAAAAAGATACATGCACCCCAATGTTCACAGCAGCACTATTTACAATAGCCAAGATATGGAAGCAACCTAAATGTCCATTGACAGATGACTGGATAAAGAAGTTGTGGTACATATATATACACACACAATGAATACTACTCAGCCATAAAAAAGAATGAAATGATGCCATTTGCAGCAACAATGAATGGACCTAGAGATTATCATACTAAGTGAAGTAAATCAGACAGAGCAAGACAAATATACGGTATCACTTATATGTGGAATCTAAAAAAATGATACAAAGGAACTTATTTACAAAACAGAAATAGACTCATAGACATAGAAAACAAACTTATGGTTAGCAAAGGGGAAAGTAGGGGGAGGGATAAATTAGGGATTTGGGATTAACATATACACACTACTATACATAAAATAGGTAAACAACAAGGACCTACTGTATAGCATAGAGAATTACATTCAATATTTTGTAATAACCTATAGTGGAAAAGAGTCTGCAAAAGAATATATATATGTCATATATATATATAAAACTGAACCACTTTGCTGGACACCTGAAATGTTGTAAATCAACTATACTTCAATTTAAAAAATAAATTACAAAAAAAAGAATATAGTCCATCAACAGCCTCCAAAACACCAGACCCTATGTTTGACCTCAAAGACTAAGCAGGATCAGTCCTAATACCCTCACTTACTAAGAGCCTGTTAATATGCATGCTTCCTTTATGCAATTAAAATCATTTGGATTAAAAAAACTTCAACATTATTAATCCAGTAAGCTTCTAAGTGATCCACAAAGACTTGGGAGATCCTAGTGAGCTTGTGTAGTCACGACACAGATGTCCAGCTATAGGTAATGTAATTCAAGTATGCCCGTCATCTGGACATGAGCTGGGACCTGAGAATAATTCTAGGCAGATACTCAAAACTTGTTTAAACTGCATAACCTTGAACTCCTGTTCTAACTCAAAAGCAGGGCAAATACAGCAGTCTTGGATTTAAGAGCTCACGATTATAAGCAAAGCCCCAGGAACATGAGAACTAGGCATCGAATATGTGAACTGGTGATACAGTTACAGGTTTCCTAATGGATTTTACAGAAAATAAGAACTGACCATGAACAACTCAAACATGAATACCGTCCTACACTGTCCACTTGTTATTAAAACCCAGCCCTTCCAATACTTCTGCAGACTAGGTGCTATGAGTGACTTCTGCAGTTCTTCCCATTCACCTGACACACAAAAGAACTGAATGCACAGTTGAAGATAGACCCTCTCTCTCCAGGCAACAATCTTAACAAGCAATTGCAATACAAGTGTCCGGAGATGGAGGAGGGAAGTACACACAGCAATGTCAGCTCTAGTCCCTGCCCCAAGAAGACACACTCTCAGATTGCCTCTCCACTGCGGACTCATTCTGCTTAAAATGGAAGCCAACCCCCAAAAAGTGTGTCACACGCAGGATACGATATTCTCTTCATACGTGACTCAAGCGCCTGTATTTTCAAGCCGTGACAATTTCAGACAGCACTCTATTTTAAACACATCAACTCAAGAAGACCTCTAGAACCACCTCAATCCCTGACACACAACTAAACCTCATTTCCTCGGGTTCATTACAGGCCAATGTCCTCAAAATGCAGGGAGCTGGAAATAAGTGGGTTACAGAATTCGGGCTTCCACAGTCAGTACCTCCTAACACTCTTCACCTGTGGCCTTGGCCTCCGTCTCTTTAAGGATTTTCATAAAACCCAGAGCTGGCGAGGCCAGCACAGATCATACACTCAGACATAGCTAGCAGGAGTAAACACTAATACAAACTCTTTGGAAAGCTATTTGAAATACACACACACACACACACACACACACACACACACACAAAGACTTAAAAATATTCCCACATTTTGTTTCCAAAAATTACAATAATGAGACTACAACCTAAAATAGAGAAAACTTTATGCAAAAAGATGTTTACCACAGAATTATTTATTTTTGAAGAATAAGAAAATGCCAACTATCCAAATACCCAACCAGAGAACGGCTGTTTTGCAGCCAGTATTCATGTTTGTAAACTAATGTGAGAAAAGCAGGCTTCAAAACTGAACATTGCAGTACAATTAAAACCAGGAAAAAGGAAACAACGAATCTATGGACAGAAAAAGAAGGCAAAGGGACTATCCCAAACAGCAGCTAATTTTGGAAAGTGGACCCAGAAGGGTTTTTTCCTACTTTTCTACGGTTCTATAATAAAGTGTTAAGTCCTATTTGAAAAACTGGTAAGGTACTGATCTATGGTACGTCCCAGCATGTTGGGGGCACTGGCATCCCAAAAGAAAGAAGCTGCTTTCCCAATCCAGGAGTTAAGACCACCTCTCCAGGGCCTCTATGCCCGCCCAGGCCTAGAAAGGTCTCCAAGCAGGGGACGGAAGCTGCGGATGGAGCAGTTTTGGGGGCGCTGGCGAACCAAGTGGGCGTGCGCGCACACCTCCCCGCACCCTTCCGGGAAGATGTCACGGGGCTTTCGGCCGACGACCCCCGAAAGCTCGGCGGGTCCGAGAGAGGACTGTGGCCAGCCCGGAGAGGCAGTCTCGGCGGAGCGAGGACGCAGGGTCCCCGCGCAGATGACACCCGGCGCGCGGGAAGCCTCCCCTTCGACCGGCTCGCGGAGATTTCTCAGGTTTCTAGAGTTTTTAAACACACACAAGGATTGAATTATTCGGCGAGCTCAGTAGAAACAACTAGGATTAAAGAGAGGAAAGCTGATCGAGTCAAAAAGTGACACGTTCTGCCACCTCTCTCGCCCTCCGACCCGGCCGCCCCCGGGTTGGGCTGAAGCCTCACCACTGCCCGCACCCGAGTCCCCAGCATCGCGGCCAACACCTGGCGCCTAAGAGCCTGCGCTCCACGTGCGCCAAGAGACCAAGAGACCGAGAAGCAACGAGGAGGGTCCCCTGCATTCTCCCAGGTGAACGCAGTCTCTCGGACACCCAAACCCGGATGCTACATAACAGCCAAACAACAAGAGAGGAAGACGATCCCCTAACACAGGCCCTAAAATATCCACATGCTTGTCCACCCCTCCCCACCCCCAGCGTGACGGGGGGGAGACCTTATTTAAGCACTCCAGTTCCTCAGAGATGGATGACTGATTGTCAGCTGACATCTGACCTTCAGACCGGAACCTAAAGGGATATTTGCTCTCTGTTTCAAAAGCCTGAGGACTCCTAAATAATGTGAATAATCCCACCAGAAAGGATCTGTTCTGTAAATCAACATTATCGAATCTACCTTTTCAAAAGAGAGACTTTAAAGGGGGAGTTACTTAGAAATACTTGTCACTTTATGGCTGGATCAGCTTTCCTCTCCTTAGACCTGGTTATTTCCGCTGAGATCTCCGAATAATTCAGGAATGTTAATAAACAATAAAAATACAAAAAGCAAAGTGTCACTTTATTTCTATTAATTTTTTTTTAAATCTTGAACTGGAGAGATGTGTTTAACAAACACAGTGCATAATATTTGCATACTCTTTCCTAGGTACTATATAAATATTAACTTATTCTTAATAATAGCCCCATGAGGTAAGTACTATGGTTATCCCCATACATGGTTATATAGAGGATGTACCTGAGGCACAGAGAGGTTAAGTAACTTGCCCAAGGACACACAGCTGGTGAATGGCAAGTGGTGAAACTGGGATTCAACCCCAGGCAAAGTGGTTCACCTATCCTCTCGTGAAACTCATGAGTTTCATAGAGCAGCTCAAACCCTCATAAGTTACTGCTGACTCTGTAAACTGGGTACAACTTTATTGTAAAGCAACAGGGCAAATGTATCAAGAACAAGAAAGATATTCATACCCTCTGACCTAGTAATCCCATTCCTGAGAAATATTCCAAAGCTCCATGCATGAAGATATCCATTACTATAGTATTAAAAGTGAAAAACTGAAACCATAATTGTCAATCAGTTGGTGAATAATTAGACAAATTTTGGTAGCTCAGCTCAATGAAGTACAAAGCCGTTGTGGAAAATTAAATTATGAAAATGATGCAGCTGCCAAAACAAACATTTTTACAATATCTCGTTAAGCAGAAAAAACAACATAAAGTCGCATGTAATATGTCAAAGTGTATGCACATGACCAACCGTTAAAGGAATGAAGACAAAGCAGTCAAATAACTGAGCCTGACAAAGAGATCATTGGTAATTATTTTTCTTTCAAAAATGTCCCTTTATATCGTTACAGTAGAGCTGTTATAAATAAAATCTGGAGAAAGGGAAGTATGTCTTCAAGTATCTAGGAGAATAAGCCAGATTTTTTACAAGCCATGAGCATCCAGAAGGAAACTTGCAAAGGGCTGATTCTACTGCATTTAAATGTTCCCTGAGCTGGGCTCCCCCTCACCAGACAAGGAGGGGGGATCCTGCTGGCAGCTGGAATTAGCACCGCTCTGAGCCGCTGTGCTAGGAACTCCAGCTGAGACAACACTGTGGATTCCAGGCCCAGCCTCAATCCCACAAGTCATGATAACAGTGAAAAAACCAACTAATGCCAGAGGCTTTTCACATACAAGCACACGATCTAAAGAAACACAGTCCAGTCACGAGAAATTTCAGCCCAGATCTCGCCTCAGAGGACAATTTCAGAATATGCCTGAAAGAATATGAAAGATTCTTCATTTCCTTATCTGTCTACCTATGCCAGGCACCACCCGACAGTCCCTGGGAAACAGATAAGAGTGATTTTGAGTGTTTCTTGGACCCGCCTCTGAAATCCTTAGATTTTTTTTTAAGGAATCGAGTTGAGGCAAGGAAAAAACAAGACAAAAATGCTCACCTTAAGAGAAACAACCAAAAGGTTTCATAGGATGAATCATTAAATATACTAAGGAATAAAGTTAAGTCAAGGTCAAAAGTAAGACAAGAATATCTGGAACTGAAGAGGGTAAAATTGAATGGTTTCAAACAAATGGCATATTACTCTGAGTTCAGCCAGTCTGTTTATGAGGGGTTTGTCCCTTCACCAAGTCCCAAGCAACTGCCTTATCCAGACCAGGAGAGCATCTTTCAGTCACTGTGCTTAAGGACTGTGGCAATGTATACCTTTGTCCCACCCCTACACTTAACCTCCTTTTACTAACTGAACAGACCCCAAAATATCAATCTGGCTAGGAGAGACTGTCCCTTAAAAAATTTTTTTTAAATTAAAGTATACTCAGTTACAACCTGTCAATTTCTGGTGTACAGTATAATGTTTCAGTCATACATGTACATACATATATTTGTTTTCATATTCTTTTTCATTATAGGTTACTGCAAGACATTGAATATAGCTCCCTGTGCTATACAGAAGTAATTTGGTTTTTATCTATTTTTATATATAGTATGTCCCTTAAAATTTACTGCAACCAAGTGAAGGTGCAAAGTTTTCAGAACTGAAAACAACCTTCTGGGCCTAAAAGTGTTGCAATTTAATCCAAAATTTTATCGAAAATATCATTAAAGCACGCAAGTGGTTTATCAAACTGCAGGCAAAAACCCAGAGATTTTTTTTTTTGACAGATTGTAGTGACCTATAAATACTATCATGTGACCTATCATACTTCATTTTGATTGCTTTTAACAGAAAATGCAAGTCAGATATGGAAGGAGCTCATTGTTCAAATATCTTTCCTATTCCCAAAAAGTAAAATGACCACACACACACAGACACCTTTCCCAAACTCCCCTCTCAGACTCCCCATGGAAACATTTTCAAAGTTCCCTAGCCATAAACAACCTCACTATCAGCGGATTAGCAAAAAAAAATTGACATTTTAAATTAATCTTCCACTTATCCTCAACAATGGCTTTGTTGCCATCCCCAAAAAAGAGAAGGAAGTTTCTTCCCTGCTCAAAAATGAACCCCTTAAAAAAAGGAATTCAGGACAACAGGTGCTGAACACACATTCATGTAAAAGTGCAAAGAGAAATGACACAACTTGAACAAACTATTTTTCACATAAAATCACCATTTAAAAAAATCACTTTTCAGAAAAAAAAAGGCAAGAGACAGGATTTATCATGATGAACAGGCTTTTCAAAAAAGTGTCTTACTCAAAAAATATCCACAGAGAACTGCCCCAGGAAGAAGTCCAAAAAAGGGCCTTTGTCAGTCCCTGCCTTCAAGTGAAACTTTAGGCCAAAGAATCTTAAGAGTTAGGATCAACTCTGCCCTCTGCCCTCCCCTCCCTTCACAGTCCTCAAAGAGCAGACATTAAACAGATTTCAAAGACAGGATTTAAGAGGGTTTCTGAACGTTTTCCCTAGCACTCTCATCACTCATCATGAACCCTCTGGACAGGAATGACACTTGTTAAGTTTTTTCCCCTCTGCCTCTCTCCACCTGTCGTCCCCAGTCTCTGGTGGTATGCCAGGGCCCTTCGCACTTTCTGCTTGAATGACAAAGTCTCCCCTGCAACCTCTGTCTCCCCTTCCACCAAGTGGCCCCTTCTAAATTGGAGCCCCTAGAAAAATATGGACCAATTAGGGGCTACCTGATATCTAAGCATCACAGAACGGCCACAGGTCAGCTGGTGGGTTTGTCCCTTTGTTTTATTTTTTCCAGTATAATGACTAGCTCCACCTCCGCCTTCCAGAATAACCTTTCCTGAAGTTGGGATAGGCGAAGACACACAAACTCAGATAGCAGGGAATCAGCGAGGTGTCCCTAACTTCCCTCTGGGCCTCCCACTGTAGGTAGAGACAGCCACAGCTCAGGAATTCCAGGCGGGATGCTTGGCATAAGTAAGTAATTGAGTTAAGGGAGATCTAAAGAAAGACTTCACGTTCACATTCATATGCTAAACTCGGTTAAAAATAGGCTTAAGAAGGGCCTGACTTCATTTTTAATTTTAGCCCGGTGATGAACATGCCCTAAAGACAGAAAGTCACCAGGCATTTTCATGAGGGCAGCGATCTTCATATTTTTATAAAAAGGAAATGCAGCATGTTCTATTAATAAAAGTGCTGTAGCCTCAGTTAAATCTGGACAGTCCGTAAATCAGGGCTCCCTCTGGCTGAGCTTCCCCAGGCCGGCAGCTCCCTCACACCCAAGCCCCCGGCAAGTGGGCGGGTCACATGCAGTGGGGGGAAGTGAGCGGGACGCCCAGGGGTCAGAGGCCACAAGGTATGGCTCCTGGACACTTCCCAGGTGACCAAGAGACTCAACCAAGGGCATTTGCCAGGAGCTCTTAGAGGACTCATGGAAAGAGCCACACTGCCAGGATGGAGACCCATGTGCTATGAGATTTAGTGAGGAAAGGTGGGCGGGTTGTGTGGTTGTGGGGGGTACCCAGGGTAGATGAGAGAGCCAATGTGATACCTCCTTCAGAAAGGACAAGCAATTTCACCTTTTCCTTCCAATCTCAAAGACGGTGAAGTTAAAACTGGCCTCCAGCTATCCAGCTGGACTTTTCCATGGACTCACCTAAGAAGGATCTACTCCAGCTGCCCTTGGCTATCAAGTCACATAACAAAATAAAACATGGCCAGGTGGGAACATTACCACCCTTAGAGCACAGAGCCTCCTCAACAAGGCTACACAGTCCTTCCACACTTGGGCAAGGCTGCCCCAGGTCCTGGAGAAAGTACGAGGGCTGGGGGGTGGGGGTGGGGGTGTCCAGGTCACAAGGTACTTCCAGCACACAATGCCCAGCCCAGCTTTGGGATTCTTAAGTAGGATCTCATATGAACTGTGCTTCTGCTTTCTTTCCTAGTAAATATATGAGGACTTACAAACTCACATAATCCTCCCAACAAACATATAAGGTTGGCTGGAGAAACCAAGGCACAGAACAGTGAGGTCACATGGCCAGTAAGGAATGGGCCACACTGCTTTAGCTAAGTCTCTCTCAATTCAAACCCCAGGGTAGTTAGTGCAACAGAAAAAGTCCAACAAGGTCAAGGTGGTCGATGCAATCTTTTTCCATCTTCGTGCATTTCACTTGGGTAAATTTCCCTCCCTCAAAGGAAGACAACTCTGGTTTTTTGGTTCTGATTTTTGGTTCTCAATTTGCCCCCCATTTTTCCATGTTTATATTACAGCCACTTGTAAAACCGTATAAATCCTCATTCTAAACAATGCCACAATAGTCTGAGCCATAGAAGGGCATAAATTACAGGGTAAGATGGAGAGACCTGGAGCTTTGAGGCCAGACAGATGTGAGTTTGAATCCTAGCCCTCAACACTAGACAGCTGATTTCAAGAAGAGTATACCCCATAGCTCAAAATTAAATTCAGGAACAGCTGAAATCAGAATTGGTCAACTGACTGAGCTGTTAGTTTTATTTTTTTAACTTTTATTATGGAAATTTTCTAACTATACAAAAGTGGAGAGAACAGTATGATGAAGTCCCATGTACCCACCACCCAGTTTCAATAATGATTAACTTTTAGCCAATCTTGTTTATTACTCTGTATGCCTACCCAACCTCACCCTCCACGCTATTATTTTTAAGCCAATCCCAGCTACATCACTTCATCTATAAATTAGTATTTATCTCTAAAATATAATAATGTTTTAATTTTAACATAATTTCAGTATCATTATCACAACTACAAATAAATAAATAATTCTTTAGCCTCAATGTCCAGTCTGTTCAAACATCCTAAGTCATCTCATAAATTGTTTTGTTTTGGATACTACTTTATTCATACATGTAGACTGCACTTAAAGACTTAATTTCCACCCCATAGCAAACACGAACCAAAACTAAGAACCACAGAAATCAAAGTCAGTTCTACAACCTGTAAAAATAAGGGCCTTTATTTAATCGAGCTTAATGAGCAGTTCCCATGAGAGGTTACTCTAACTACTTGAGAATTTTTACTTTTAGATCTTGTGTTTCCCTAGTGTAGCGATTTTTAAAATATTTATTAAATGCTTACTATGTGTTAGGTATTCAAGACATGGGGCACAGTTTGTTTTTAATAGTTGGCTTGGTTGAGCTCAGATCCAAAGATTATAAACTGCGTTTTGCTGATAAATATTCCTAGTCTTCTTTTAATTCATAGATAACCCCTCCTGAGGTTCTTACTCTTGTAATTTATCTGTTGAAGATCTTCTGGCCTAAAGACTGTCCCACATTCCAGTTGGTGGATTTTTACCTCCATGGTGTTGTTTTGACATGTTCCTCTATCCCCCATATTTTCTATAAACTCATAGTTCGATCTCGAGCCTGGCATAGATTCAGGTTCTATTTTTGATGGTGCTGTGTACTTCCTATGGCATCAGTAGGCAAATGATGCCTGGAAGTCCTTCTTTTTTGTAACACTGATTGATCAGTGGGTTTGAATGTCATCAGCCTGGTCCGTCCATTATAAAGTTTCCCATCGGCTTCAACTAATGTTTCAGCAGCCATTTAATAACCATGTGATCTAAATTCATTATTTCACTAGGGATTGCAAAATGGTAATGTTCCAATTCTATAATTCCTTCTGCATTTATTAGATAGAAGTCTACAAAAAAGAACTTATCCTCATCTTCAATTTGCATTCCCTACGGTAATAAAAAAGGAGAAAATGAATGCCTGATTCTTTCCCTTTCTTGGCCAGTGTTCAGAATGAGTTGGTTCCCTAACCACCTCCAGTGAAAACCACTGAATTTTTAACTCACGGATTTTATACACTGGAACATATTTGATATATGTGGATCCACTACAGTTATTTTTTTCAATGCTCAAATTATTCCATATTTGGGCACTAGAGGCCCTTCAACTTGGTTCCTGAGTCCTTTCGGCCTTTGATAGCTTCTTTGCTTTCTGATACAAGATATGCCAACTCATTTGGTACATTTCCTGTCCCAGACCTGGAATCAGCCATTTTTTTCTGAGCCTTCTTATTAGTCCCTTTTGGTGGGAAACCGTATTTAGAAGCCACAATCTGGATGCTACAGGTGCTTATTGCTACTAAGTTGGTTATTATTTCTAGGCTTTTCAGTGGACAGAGTTAGGAAACACTTTTTCATTTGTTAAAGAAAAATTTATCAGGAGTTCATACTGATATTTTCAATTCAAATTTAGGATTCCAGGATTTTTACTCAAAATCTTCGACTACAAAATTGCTGTCTCTTCTCTATCATACTAAAAATATTGGTTTCTGATGATTTTAACATAATTACTTTATATATATACACATATTATTACTGATACATGCACCCCAATGTTCACAGAAGCACTACATACAATAGCCAAGACATGGAAACAACCTAAATGTCCATCAACAGATGACTGGATAAGAAGTACTGGTATATTTATACAATGGAACACTACTCAGACATAAAAAAGAATAAAATAATGTCATTTGCAGCAACATGGATAGACCTGGAGGTCATCATTCTAAGCGAAGTGAGCCAGAAAAAGGAAGAAAAATACCATGTGATATCATTCATACGTTGAATCTAAAAAACAAAAAGAAGGAAAAGAAAAAAGAAGACACTAATGAACTCATCTAAAAAACAGAAACAGACTCACAGACACAGTAAATAATCAAATGGTTACTTAGGGAAAAGGTGGTAGGAAGGGTAAATTGGGAGTTTGAGATTTGCAAATGTTAACTACTATAGATAAAAACTGACAAAAAACAAATTTCTTCTGTATAGCACAGAGAACTGTATTTAATATCTTATAGTAACCTTTAATGAAAAAGAATATGAAAATGAATATATGTATGTATATGTATGACATGCTGTACACCAGAAATTGACACATTATAACTGACTATACTTCAATTAAGAAAAAAACTTCAAAAAGTATTATTACTAACAATATTACTGAAAACAGCTTAAGATTTCTTTGGAATTTGTTTTGACCTTAAGATACATTCCACTGGAGATGTATTATCAAATTACTGCATTTTAAAGTTATGTGAAATAATTCTATGTGTGATTAAGCTACCAACTTGATATATAAATTTGTTTCATTTTAATCTTGGTTTGGGGGGATTATTTTTTCTATTTTAATTAATTTTTTTTTATAGTTAAGAAAAACATCCATAGGGTTCCAAAGTCAGATCTACAAAACACATTCAAAAAGGTCTAGCTTCTATCCCTCATCCATCCACCCATTTCCTCCCTCCCTGTACAGGTAATCAGCAAATGTTATTTGTTTACTCTTGCATTTCCCTTATTTACAAGCAAATACATATGTATTTCTCAGATAAAGGGTAACATGCTATCTATTATTTCGGCACCCTGCTCTTTTTCACTTAACAATATATCCTGGAGATCATCCCACAGCTATGCAGAGAGATCACCCTCCTTCCTTTTTTATAGCTCTAAGGAAACTCACTGTATGAATGTCCCATAGCTTACTCAACCCACTCCCTATCGATAGACATTTGGGCTGTGTCCAGTCTTCTGCTATCACAAACAATGCCACCACAGAAAGTCTCCTGCATATGTCTTTTCTTATTTTTGCCTGTGTATTTTGGGGATGGATCTTATAAATAGGATTGTGTGGTCAAAAGAAAATGCACAGCTAATTTTGCTAAATATTGCCAAATGCCTCTCTTTAGAAGTGGCAGTATATTATATTCCCACCATGAGTGATAAGTTTTACATGCTGACTTTAATTTTTTTAAAAAATCTCTGAGATCTCAGGGGCCTTAATTAAAAATCCCTGAAAAAGATTTTAATGAAAGCCATCTAATTCAATTCTCCATGTTCTGGACAAAGGAAGTTTTTTTGAGAAAGGGCAGTGATGGGCTCAAGGAACTGCCTTTATCCTTTGCCTCTTCTGACTTCAATACACACTTTACACATAATTCTTTCTCTGTCAGAGAAATTGGGCACAGTTTTAAATATTTAGATTGAAAATACCATAGGTTAGTTTAGGTCTGTGTGATAACAAGTGGTTCCCTGAATTGAAATGTCAAAGTGGGGCCGGGGCTGGGGTGGTACTTGTCAGTGCTCTCTCCTCTCCTAGTCCCCTTTCCTCCTTTTAAGAAATCACAGATCTGATGTGGGTTGTGATGGTACCAAAGCCGGGTACTGGCTCCTGTCTGCACACACACCACTGAAGAGCATCTCCCCTGAGCATCCCTTTCCCCACAGTATCCTCCCAGTGTCTGAGATTAAGCTCCTTCACATGTATAATCCAATTTACTCCTCACAATAACAGTATGACACGGATGCCCTATCAGCCCCATTTTACACCTGAAGAAATGAAAGAGTGCAGAAGTTAAGTAACTTGTCCAGAGCCACACAGCTAGCAAGCAAGTAGGGATCCAAGATGCACATCCAGCTATTCCAGCTGCAATCCCCACCTTCAACTGTTGTGCTGCGGTGCTTCCACGTTTCAGACCCTCATCACCTCTCATCCGACTAGTGCCGGAGCCTCCCAGCTGACATCTGCACCCCCAGGGGCACGCCTACACATACGCAAACACACGCACACAACTCTGCCAATTATCCTCTCTTCTCCAATACCCATGTAATCTTTCCAGAACACCCATCTCAAGACATCAGACCGCTGCTTACAAGTGGCTACTCAAAAGATACCAGCCAAATCCCTCACCTTGAGAAACATGGTTCTGCATCACCAGCATCTTGCCTTTTTAACATCCTCAGCTCTCACCATTCCCAGCCAACTCATCCCATATCCATGCTCCTTAACTATAGAAACACACTCTGACCTCCAATCAAGTGGAATTACTCTGAGGCTCCCAGTTCACCACGGTCTTTCTCACCTCTGCAAATGCATCTCTTCTCCTACCTCCATCAAGACCCTCCCCTCCCCCAACCACATGCAAGCCCCCAGGCACAGATTCAGAATCAGCTTAGAATGACCTCCTCAGACCGCAGGACTGGCCCTTCATGGAGCCTCCTGCCCCATCGTCCGTTACGGGTACATCACCTGATATCACATGGGCCTCACATTCACACCTTCTTCCCCTCAACCATATTCTCCACCTGCACTCATGGCTAAACATTTTAGTAGGTTTTCTTTTTGTTTATCCTTCCATTACTTTAATGCAACAAAGGGAAATGTGAATATATATTCAAGCGTATAAATCTTATGTATAACACACACATATATTTTACATATACATGCCATATAATGTACATACATATATTCCTATTCTTCCCTTTTCTTGCACAAAAGCTAGGCAACTACACACACTTTCTGCACTCTGCTTTTTTCCCTTGCTATATCCTTGGGATTTCTCTATTACAGCACACAGAGATGGTCTCATAGTGTGGGAGGATATAGCCACATTTATTTACCAATCCCTGGTTGCTGGACACAAGGTTGTTCCAGTCTTTTGGACCTTCAAGGGACTGAGTGAGACCTAGCCCTGCTGCTCTTCATCCAACATCAAGATCCCACCAAATGCACAGGTCAGATCTCTGCCAAAGAGAATCCAACAGGACTGGCCACTGCCGAAGCCAGGACACAAGAAGAGCACCAAGTCATGGATGCCAGGTCCCAGGGGAGCAGCCCAGGTTTTATGCCTTCTTTTACCCCCCAGAATCACACAGGAGCAGACGCTGGGGTCCTCTAACATCCTGCACTTCACTGCAGTTTCCTGAATCACAAAACTCAGACCCTGCAGCCCATGTAGTTCATATCTTAGGTGGGCTCGGAGAGGAAACGAATGCCACCTTGTATCTGTGACTAACCTGGTCATGTCATCTAGTCATTCAACAAATATACAGTGAGCTGCTTCTAGGTGCCACGTATTGTTCTTAGGTGCCGGGGGGCTGGGGGGAGTGGAGGGAAATCACTGAATAGAACTCCCCGGCACAGGCTGGGTGGGAGGTGATATAATAGACAACAAAAACATAGTTAAGTAAAATAAGTAAGCTGTATAATCTGTTAGATGATAACAAGTGCTATGAAAAAAAGAAGAACGAAATAAGGGGGTTTGGACTGGAAAATACAGGATTCAATTTAAATAGGGTGGTCGGAGTAGAGCTCAGTGGGAAATCACAGCAGATAACTTATTTCCTGGGCAACTCTTTTTGCAGCTGCCACAGGTCAACTCTCACGACCATTTCCACAATTAAATTGTCATCATCGCCATGTCAAGATAATAAAGAAATATCCTAGTGTGGCAGTTGTCTTGAGTTGTACTGTTTTAGAAATTGCTTGAAATAAGCAGTGTTCACTTTGGGCTTAAAAATCTTTTCTGTGATCTAGAAATTTCTGTTGTTAAAAGCTCTGAGGCAACGGGGCCTAAGGAAGGGATGTTCCAAGTAGTCATGTCCACCTTTTCTCCTATTTGACCCAAATCTCACAGACGAAATTCAGCCTGGAAATTGCCTGTACCTTTAAAGGCACAATCAGGTCCCCGGCTGGAGATGATGGAGTGAGACAAAAGGTCAGGTTACATGATGACACACGTGTATTCAGCACCTCATTCCTATATTCCAGTCCATGTGTCATGTCACTGATTGTTACAACCAACCCCACATCCTGTAAGAAGCCCATACCTCTGCTCACCCAGTGGCTTGACGGTGGAGCTCAGACCAAAGCTTCCATCCACACTTACACACCTTTCCAAACACAAAAGCAGAGTATTTGTGTCTCTCCAGCCCTTTCAGACAGGCAGCCCAAACAAAACGTAAGTTGGAGAAAACCAAGCTTGGGTCTCATATCAGTTCTCAGCCATGGGACCCTCCTGAGTGGTTTTCCTCATCACAAAGTCAGTGAGATCAAAAGTCAGGTTGCACTTAAGTTGTTCCTTCTTTCATGTATTCAACAAACTCTGTGCCAGGGACCCTGCCGGATGCTGAGGACACCAAGATGAACAACAGGGGCCCTGGCTGCAAGGACTCGGCAGGGTCCTTGGGGGAGATCAACAAGAGGTAAGTGTGGGGTAAACGCTACAGTGGAGGCCACCAACTCCCACTTGCTGCCTGGGGCCAGGGAGAGCTCCCTAGAAGGTGTGAGTCCTAAGCAGAATCCAGGAATCAAAAGGAATGTCTGAGTTGAGGAGAGAGAAGGTGCTACAGGTAGAGGGGGCATGAGGGCAGCCAAGACGGCAAGTCCAGGGCGGTACAGCTACGCGTGGGCAGATCCAGAAGGGGCTTCTACGCATCGGAATCTCAACCTACAGACAACGAGAAGCTTCCGGAGGGCTGTAAGCCAACAGGTGACAAGGTTAAGGCTGTGGCGCTGGTCTCGAGAGAAGATCTGAGGACAGGCCCAGCTGGAGGCAAGGGAGGGAGAAGCTGGGAGGCCTGAGGCAGTGGCTGTGGGCCCGGAAAGTAGGAAGGGGCAGCAGAAGGAAGGAGGCAGCACAGGCTGGACCGGGTCAGAGGGCCTGGCGCCGAGCCTGAGCTCTCCAACCATTGGCTAGGGGACCCTGAGCTACTAGTACTTACTTAATCCCTACCTACTTCACAGGGTTGTTGGCGGATTAAATGGGATAATCTAGGAGTACAAACCCTAGTGCCTTGTGAACCATACAGCATGGCAGGGATACAGCGCTGCCACTCCCCCCTGCACTGTGGCATCTGTGGTCCCCTCATCGCTAGGAGACTTAAAATGACCCTCATGGGCATGTACACTTTCTCTGCTCACTTAAATTCTCTGATAGCTGAGTGGCATTTGGTAAATCTGGTCTTCCTTCTGGACCTGACTTCCTTTTCTACAAAACAAGAAAATTGAATTAGATGACCCCCAGGGTCCCTTTCAGCTTGAAGTTTTGTTTTCTTGTTCATCTTGTGCCTCAATTTCCAGGGTAAAAATTATTTGCCAAAAGAAAAATTATTGAAGGAAGAGTCTACCATAGAAGGAAAACAAAACAAAACAAAACACTAAGCTAATGAGTGACTAGCACCAAAAAGGAAGATGAAGAAGTGTTTGTTCTTTAAAAGCCTTGAAGACTCATATTAATAAATTCCATTCAAAGACACAGTAATAAAAATGCAGAGGTGTTTTCACCAGAACAATGATTCTAACACATAACATCTGTGCTTTCAAAAGATTAAATTATCATTGGTCTAGATATTTAGCCAAGAAAACTAAAAGATATGTCCACATTAAAACTTGCAAAGGAATGTTCATACAGCTTTATTTGTAATAGCCAGAAAAATTGGAAGCAACCTAAATGTCCATCAACAGGTGAATAGATGAACAATTTATGATATATTCATAAAATGGAATACCACTCACCAATAAAAGGGACCATACTTTCAAAATATGCAGAAGACTAGATGAATCTTAAAATCATATGCTGAAAGAAAACCGACAGGATGGGAGAAAATACTTGCAAATTGTATGTCTGACAAGGGTCTAGTATTGAGAAATTGTAAAGAACTTTTACAATTTCACATCGAAAAGATAAACAACTCAAAAATTAGGTAAAGGACTTGATAGACATTTCTCTAAAGAAGACGTAAACACAACAAACACATGAAAAGATGCTCAAGTCATTAGTCATTAGGGAAATGCAAATCAAAACCACCATGAGATACCATGTCACACCCACTAGGATAGCCATAATTTTTTAAAAAGGAAAACAAGTGTTGGCAAGGCTGTGGAGAAACTGGAACTCTCATTCATCGCTGGTGGGAATGTGAAATGGTGCAGCCACTTGGGAAAACAGCGTGGAAATATCGTCAAGAAATTAAACACAGAGTTACCATATGACTCAGCAATTCCACTTCAAGATACATAACCAAAAGAATCAGAAACAGACATTCAAACAAAAACCTGCACACAAATTTCATAATGGCATTATTCACAACAGTCAAAAGACTGAAACAACCCAAATCCATCAACTGACTGGATGGAAAAACAAAACATTGTCTATCCACACAATGGAATATTATTTGGCAATAAAAAGGAATGAAATACTGATACACATTACAACATAGATGAACCACATATTGTATGATTCCATTTATATGAACTGTCCAGAACAGGTAAGTCCATAGAGACAGAAAAAGCAGACTGCTGGTTGCCAGAGGCCTGGGAGAGAAGAAAATGGTGAATAACTGCTCACTAGGGACAGGGTTTCCCTTCGGGGTGATGCGAATGTTCTGGAACTAGACAGCAGTAGCGGTTAAACAACATTGTGAATGTACTCAATACCACTAAATCACACTTTAAAATAATTAAAATGGTTAATGTTACATTGTATTTTATTACAGTTTTTTAAAGTAGTATTTCCAAAAACTCATGCTGAGTGAGTCAGGCAACAAAAGGAGTATGTACTATGATTTCATTTGTAAAATTCTAAAAAATGCAACCTCATCTATAATGATAGAAAACAGAGCACTAGTAGCCTGAAGGGGAGGGGGTTAAGGGAAAGAGAGAAGGAAAAATTATTAAAAGCATGAAGAAACTCTTGGGGGTGATAAAGACATTTACTATCTTGATTGTTTGATGTATACGTTAAACGTGCAGCTGCGGACATACTTCAATTACACTGCTGTAAAATTGAAAAAAGACCAAAAAATGTTTTAAAAATTACCACTGGACCTCTAAATTCTTAGGCTTATTAAATTTCTATTTGAAATAAACCGAGGAACTCACAGTTTAAAGGGTCTTTACTGTAAACCCTTTAGAAAGTCAAAAGCAAACCAGCCTGCCCTGATTTATTGATCCTATTAAGTCTGCTTTTTACATTCAATGGTTTCTTAAAGCAAAAGAACACCTGTAACAATGTCTGCTAAAACCGCTCAAGAGTATGTCTGGTGGAGACTAAGCGAACTTGATGTGGCCACATTTCAAGTCAGAAATTCTTTCTGCTATTTATAGGAGCCTACGACACTTTTAAATCATTGCTGAATCCTGATTTTTTTAATTGGTTCAAAACCGGTCTGGCAGAATTTGGCAGGGGCTCACTTTGCAAATCAGTATCTGTTATTATTTTAGCACATGCTGAGAGGATTATAAGTGTTTATATACTCTCTGTGAGCATCAAATTCAGATCTAGCCTAACATGCATAGCAAGTAGAATAAGACAGTGAATCAAATGCCAGAGTCAGATTTGCTCAGGGAATTTAAACTGGGATATGGACTTCACCTTAAACCAAAAGGAATACTTAAAGCTACAAGAAACAGAAGGAATAAAAAAGTGTTTTTAATTGGATTGCTTAGTTTGTCTCAAATTAAATTTGACTGACTTTCAAATTTCAGCAATTTTTTAAATAATATTTTCTCTGTACATGACGGGTTTTCTATAAATTATTTTGAGGATGTAGATATTCACATAGAGATGATATGACCACCTGAATTTACATAACATTCTCTCATCCCAGCCTCACCCTGCCAGTTCTTTCATAAACACTATTTTTCTTAGCTTTTGCTGAGTCCTTTTAAGTTTGCGACTTGATTTCCTCATCTATACAATGAAGAGAATAACTTCACAGGACTACTGTTGAATTAAATGATTAAATGGATTGAACATACATAAAGTGCTTAGATAGTAGCTGACACACGGGAAGCACTCAATGTTAGTTGTTGTTCACTTCATTATTACTATTCCGTTTTACAGATGAGAATACTGAGGCTCAGGGTTAGTAGTGGCAAAGCTGAGTCTAGAACATAGGGTATGCCTGCTCCTGATTCTTTTCGCTAGCCCCCACATCACTTTCCCCACTCATACATATTTTGCACATGAAAATAAGAGTACCAATCTGGAAGAGGCAAAAATAGCTGTGTAACTTAAATCTAAAAAGCATGAACAACCCGGTAGTCACAGACCAGCTCCAGGGCAAGTCATC
The DNA here is from genome assembly GCF_036321535.1 of Camelus dromedarius. Taxonomy (NCBI): domain Eukaryota; kingdom Metazoa; phylum Chordata; class Mammalia; order Artiodactyla; family Camelidae; genus Camelus; species Camelus dromedarius. The sequence continues at coordinate 65,964,560 of NC_087443.1, read as the reverse complement.
GGTCATTTTTAAAGTTGGCTTCACACAGTGATTTTGAAAAGGGAGATAAAAGGTTTCTTCAAAGCGTCAAAAGAGCTTTGAGGACGCCCCCAAAATTGTGCGAGCTAGCAGAAATTACATTACCATCCATTCACTGCCATCAGCATTAAAAGCAATTTATATTCAATTTGTATGGACATTAAAAAGTACTGCAGCCCGGGAGAGAATATTTGCTGGTGGGGGGGGGGGGAGTTAAATGGGAAGTGGCAGGCCCACCAGTCAAATTTCTATCAAGCCAAGACTAGAAAAATCCGGAGGCTCCAGATAGTATCTAAGGGCTGGTACAATGCAAACGTATTTGCAAGGCTGTCTGATATAACCAACCTATCCAAACTAATTTATTCTAATGTGATATTTAGTTATCATTCCAGTTCCATATATTTCACTGAAGGGCTTTTTAAAAAATAAGGTCAAACTAAAAGATAAAACCACTAGACATAAGTTTGTTGGGAAACAGGATATTCAGAGAGTCTCATGGTATCACTGCACAGACAACTTACTAACCACAAAAAGAAAAATGTCCCGTTATGATGGAGATCTGGCGGTAGCCATGTCAACCAAGAGAATCAAACTTAGTGGAACATACATCAACCCGTTGCACATCCTTGACAGAATGCTTAACCTGGATCTGGTCATGAGGAAGCAACAGACATATCCAGATGATGGCTCATTCTACAAGACAACTAGCCTCAATCTTCAGTCATGAAGAACAGAAAAGGGCATATACACTTGCTAACTTGAAAGAGACATCATAAACAAATGTACTGTGAACCTGAACGAGGGGGGTTTAAAAATCGCTATATGAGACACTTTTCCGACAACTGGAAAAAGTGTTTATTAGAAAAAATTATTTAAGTAAGGCTAATTTTCTTAGATATGACAACAGAATTATGGTTATGAAGTTTACTTTCCAATAGTTCAGGAAAGAAAATGTGACACTCAGCTTCCATTTAAAAGGATGGAAAAGAGCATGAGATGCCCTGGAGAGACCCAGTCTACTGCCACGAGCCAAAAAAACCTTTGGGGGCAGAGTGGGAGGAAGTAACATATCCAAAGATGCCCTCAAAATCCGCTTGGGGGATTTGAGCAGACTAGAGCCAGAAAAAAGTGGTTAGTTTACGAATGTTCCCCATTTCTTTCTCCTCCACTACCAGGCAGACAAAAGGGCAGCTAGCAGAAAATGCAACAGATGGAAAGCTGAGGATTCCTATCCCAGCCAGACCACTACCTAGCTGTGTAACACGGAACAATTCACTTGATTTCTCTGATCCTTACTTGCCTTACCTAGAAAAACAGGAGGGCTGGGCGATAGCAGCTCTCAGATGCATTCCAGGTCTAAAATCTAAGACGGTAATGGCCCAGTCAGTCTCACAATGCAATAACAACATGAACAGTCTAGTCCTATTTTCATTTTTAAAAATGGGAATAGTTTTTTTCCCTCTGGTTATAAAACTAACACATGCTCATTGAGAAAAAAAAAACCAAAAAAACCACAGCATAGAAAAGGAAAAAAAAAAGACAAACCACTATAAATGCACCACCTACAGTTAGAACAACTGTTAACATCTTTATATTTGTTCTTTAGATGATTTTCAGGCTTGCAGGTACCCATACACACTCATACACATTTTTTTAAAAAAACATGAGATCCCTCTATACACACTGTAATTTTTTTTAGTTAAACAGTATTGTATGCTTTATATCCCATATTAATAAATATAAAACATGGCATCATTCTAATGGCTGAGTGGCACATATTATACATGCACATGATTTATTTTCTCAATGAGAAACACAGAAGTGGTTTCTAATTTTTTGCTCTTCTAGACAATGCTGCAGTAGATATCCTTATGTTCATCCTCATTATGTAAATAACTTAAAGTCTGTAAATCAAGACTTAATCACACAAGCCATATGCCTTTTCTGCAGAAAGTTTAAAAATATCTTTTTAAGTATTAAATAAAGGCGCTCCGTAACTCCAGGCTATCAGTGACCCCGCGAGCCCAGGAGGACGCAGGGCCCCAAGGAGACGCTGTCTTTAGAAGGCTCTGGAAACAACATTTGGTTTCTTTGATTCAAGGAGGCCCCACGGAAACCTGAGGCCCAGCTTTTGGAGAACCGCGATCTCTTCTCAAAATGTTTTTTCCGCCAAGCGTTCGGGCGACTAGCTGCAGCCCACGCTGTGGCCGCCTGAACACGCGGCACCGCTCACCGAGTCCGAGTCCAGCAGCCGGCTCGCGCCTGGAAGCGTCTGTCGGGCCCATGCTTACGTTTTCTCCCTCTAAAAACAATAATGTCACCAAACACACTCCCACCTGCCTGTATTTAATACAACCTAATTCACACACATGAAAATGATTGGATCTGTCTCCTGACTTAAGAACAGTACTCGTTTTGCAAACATTCACTTCAACATTTCAAAATAATTAACCTTCCAAAATGATTGTTTTTATTTTTAAAAGTTCTTTTTTTCTAAATTCTTTTTTTTGGGGGGCGGGGTGGAGGTAATTAGGTTTGTCTGTTTATTTATTGATGGAGGTTCTGGAGATTGAACCCAGGACCTCGTGCATGCTAGGCAGGCACTCTACCACTGAGCTATACCCTCCTCCCCCCTTATTTTTAAAAGTTTGTGGCAATTAGAAGACAGTATGAAACACCCTCCTTTTCACTGACATTACGGTCTACTTTTCTGTCTTAAAATTATGTCACTGATCCAAATATACTTTGCAGGTGTTGGAGAAAGCAATTAATTCTCTTTTTGTGGTTACTGCAGTTTCCGTGAGTGATCTCACAAACAGGTAGCTGTGCCCGTGACTGAAATGTAACTGATAAGGGATATATTCCCCAGCAGATGTCCAAGAGGAGAGGGGAGACATTCTACAGTGATGATCACTCAGCAATATTTCAGGGGATCCACGTAATTTTATTCTTGGAGGGAACTGACATTGATCATTTCCAATCCCTGGAGAAGCTGGAATTAGGAAGGTTAATTGTCTTGTCCAGGTCACCCATTCCCAATCCGGAGTTTCCTTTTTCTCTCTGACCCTCTTTGTCAGAAACCCAATAATTAGTTTAGAGCAAAGATTCTCATTTTACAGTTGACAACCCTGGGAACATCCTAACTATCTATGGTTCTATTCAATAATGAACTCAAAATAAAGCAAAAGGAGAAATTAGTGAAATTAATGTGTTTGAAATATATATCACCTTGTCTACTCCATCAGCATCATGATGCTAGAGGTCAGGTTTAAGGATGGATCTAATAAGAACTAGAAATATACCTGGAAGACAATCTATAGGCAAGCTGCAAAACTGAAAAGTATTTACGATGTTCAGACAGCCATGAATGGAGGTTTCCAGGTTGGGGCCTGAGTGGAAGTGGCAACTGGGAACTGATAGGTCATTACCATGATCGAGAGAAAGCAGGTGCAAAGAAAGGGCAGCAGCAAATGGCCCTGGTGCATCCTTAAAGAAAATACCCACAATAAAGAAGGGAAAAGTGGTATGAAAACTATCTTCATGGAGTGAAAACCACTCCCCAAATGCAGGCATGACCCTTTTGTTTCTGAACACGTGGAAAGATTTATTTGGCAAACTGAGCTACAAGTTATTAACACGTCCTCATACAACTTGCTTAACAGCTCCCTTTTTGCTCATAAAATACATTCACATCAATATGTACCCTCCCCCTGATGGAGATGCTGTCAGCGAGTTGGAAAAGTTGCCTTGTAAACTATCAGGGGACTTATTCATCTTATAAAACCCAGGAGGAATTGTAGGAAAGGGGAGGGTCAATTAACTTGGCTGTAACTTCTGCCGCTGTAAAGACTTACCATATTAGATGGATATACGCATTAAATCCAAAATACCCCAAAAATTGCTCTCTTGTAAATGTCGAAAACTGAAACCTTAGTTGGATGGAATTTAAACAGTGACCACCCATTGAGCCAGGCACAATATCAGCCCACCGCCAACAGCCCCTTGGTGGTGTTGGAAACCAAATTCACATTCCTGATTCAAAAATGTGCCTTCTTAATTAAAGTCAAGATTTCCCAGTCTTCTCACTGGTGGGAACAAACAATATGAGGCTTCCAGGGTAACATACACACATCACCAAGATCCAGCCAGGCTCATTAACCAGAAAGGGAATTGCCATGTGCTCCCTTCTGCAAGCCACTAATTACCATCTTTGCCCTGATTCTGGAATACGGATCACTTTACTCTCTGCAAAACTTTTCAGCACGCTATTCTAAACACAGCTACCAGTCACTCACACCAGCTGTGGATCCACAGAAACTTTCCCTGTTAAAATACACAAAATCGTATCAGTTAGACCATCACAAACAAGATAATTACTGTAGCAGGAAATAAAAATCGGATTAAGTGGGGTTTTGTGGCACAGGAGACTCCTTCAAGCTTTTGCCTGACAGGGGTACCAGGGAGGATGGGGGCTGGTGGGGAGAGTCCTGCCTCTGAATTTGTCTTTGGAGTTTTAACTCCACTATCTCAAACTCCTTCCATTCGTGCTTTCCAAGTTGAGTTCAGTCCATTTTAATTCCATCCCTTGGTGAGACCTCAGTTCCTAACATTTTGTAGATTCTTGTTTATCAAAGCTGTGAATTGAGTTGTATTGGCTTGTTTACTTGAGGATTAGCTATTGTTGGCAGGGAAGAAATATTAGTTTAACTGGAGTCAAGAACCTACAGCCACAAGAAAAATAAATCAGAGAGAGAGAAATAAACTGGATAACGTGGGATCATTTCACTGTGAGTCAATCCTGGTGGGGGTTTTTCCCCCTCCCTGGTGGCTATTCCCATAAGCAAAGAGATCTTAACAGATCAGAGTCCACATTCCAACTGACAAACATGAGCTTTTAAAATTATTAATTTGATAAAGTGCTAAAGCGGCAGCAAGAGAATAAGTGGATAGAAGAATAAAGTGGGTAATAAAATTTGTCTTATTTTTTCCCCTGCAGCACCGGCCTCAGAACAGCTCTGTGTGCACCACATGTATAGTCATTTACTGTGACTAATGGGAATAATGTACTACATTTCATAATACTGATCACTTTGGCAATTTGAGAAAAACTCATAACTGCATGGCTACACTTACTACCTAAAAATACTTACCACAACAAACCCTCAAGCAAAATTTCTTTAAAAAAAAAATTCCCTTAACAGGCTTTCTAGTAAAGCAAAGAAACTTTTTAGAATGCTAAGAAAAGAACCCACCCTCTTTCCTCCCCTGTTTTGGGTAAACGATTAACCCTCTCAGATGTTTTCTCCTGCTGAATGCTTGTCTTATGTGCAGTTTAATTTGGTGTTTAAAATTTTCAAAATTCCTTCTACAAGTGTATCCTTGTTTCCCCTAAAAATGGATTCAAACTGATGTTAGAAACTGGCACAGATGTTAGAAATTCCATCCTCTTTCCAGAAAAGACCAAGTATGAGTTGATGTAATGTCCCTTTTTGGCATATTTTTATTTCCTCTCTGATTCTGAATATAATTGTCAGTAAGCCCATCAAAATGGGTGGACATCACACACAACTTGCCCATGTACCACTCTCTGAGAGTTACATGGAGATCCTTCCAAATGAAAATGTTTGTAAAATTATCTGCAATCCAAGTGACTACTTGTAACATTTTCTAGGCTGAATCCAGGAGCACTTTGCTCTGATAACACAGTCGGCCAGCATCCTAACACTATGCAGAAGACCATAAACTTTAGCAATCAAAGCTGATTGCTTCATAAGTCACAAACATATGCTGGTGACACTAACTACCAAATGCTAAACCAAAACTTTTTCTATTTTCATATTTTATTTTTATTCATTGCTTACCAAAAGAATCTGGAAAGGAAAAAATAAGTCATCTATACACAAATTAAATATTCAACCTGATATCACACCTTAACTAGGAATATTTCACTGCAAATCAGATAATTTAGGAAAATCACTTACGTGCTCACCTCATAGATGATGTGTGTGCTTGTTTGGTTCACTCTCACCAGGACTGGTGTCACACTTTGTAGCCACATCTGACAGCTGGCTTCAACACTGCACGCAGAACTAAATGGCCCTGTTTTCATTCTGAAGAGTTTTAAATTTAGCACCTAAAATTTTAATTTCTGATATTCATCAAGGTTAATAAATAACTTCTTATAAATCAAGAATTAGGTTTGGTTACAAAGCACAAATTTAAAATATAAAATACTTTTGGAAATAAAATACTGTGAATATTCAAGGAGACAAATTCTGGTAAAACATTCAATGATATACATTAATGTTGTCTTACTTCTGCTTATATGAAGATATATATTTTTAAGCCCTCAAATTATTCTGACTTCCTAAACTCATCCTAAATCTCCTCTTAAGGTGTTATTCCTATTTCTTGCTGCCCAAATGGCTTACATAATGCTTCACATTTTATCCAATAATATCTCCATGTTGGCCAGCTTAAAGCATGCATGTTTAAAACAAAAATCTTACAAGATATTAGTTATATGTGTCTAAACATAACTGATAATCTCTATTGGTAAGGGGAATAATTGGCCAGGAGTCAGAGGTAAAACAAGATGTTAATAAGAGCAGAGAGGTCATGGACAATTCCTGACTGAAGCTAACAATGCAATAATGAGAAAACTAAATATGCCTGAAGAAGACAAAAGTACTCCACAGTAGTTAACTTTTGGCACAATCTTCACAAACACCGAGACTGGCTTCCATAAAACAAACACCAAAATCAGTCACATTCACTGTGACACTGCATTCTCTTAAGACCAAATATAACATAGGTGAATAGGACTCGGTTTTTATTATGATCATGACTGTTATTTTACCAAAGTTACTGACTTTACCCAAAATGAAAACTATCATTAATGAAACTGAGTAAACGTAGACAATAAGAAGTGAAAAAATCCTTGTAATCTTTACACACTATGCAACATGAAGACTGAATCTTCATCATTTTGAAAGCAATCAAATTATATAATAACCCTACTCATATAACTAAAAAAAATACAGGTTCCCCCATAAAATATATTTAACATGCCATCCACTAGAGGAGAATTTCATCCAAAGCTCTAAGCTCACAAATTTTTCAAATCAAGAGGCGGACAGCTCACTTTGTGGCTGAGGGCAATCACCCCACTATATTTTCTCAAAGATGGCTGATGCAAACAGCACCTCATAACTACATAAAAATGGTCGCTCAGATTAAATTATGCAAACGCAGTTTCAAAATAACCTGCTCAAGTTTCAGCGCTTTAAAGACAGACCTGCAAAGCATTTGCCATGTTATGCCTGGTTCCAGCAGAATTTCAGTGGGTACTGAGGGGAGCCCAAACCCCAAATCATCCTTATAAAGAGAAACTTTGAAACTTAAGTGCGCAAACATCAAATCCCATGGGCACATTCACTGGCCTTGGACCTAGCGCCTGAACACTGATCCGTCACCAACGCAAAACAAGGCAGAGCCATCAGGCACTTCTCTGAGATCTCCGTCCTGGACTACTAGCAAAAGGGGCCATCTTTGAATAGCTCAGTCTTATCTATTAAAATAAAATATTCCAGAGATGGAATTTTCTAAATTATTATGCGGAAATAATAAATTATTTATTACTTGAGGTAACTGAAATACAATTGAAATGATCCATTTCCCACAAAATGGCCTTTATTTCAACCTGGTAACATTTCATAATCAGACATCTATTTACAAAGGTTTTTCTGTGAACATAAAGGTCTTAGTTTTTTTCCTAAATTGAAAGTAAATGATAGGAAAATGCAGGGTGATTACAATACCAAAGCAAACTCAACAAACTTAATGTGCAGCCTGATCTCAAGCCACAGGACACTGGCTGGTAATAAGCATATCAGATGTTTCCCAATTAATCATCAGTCAATTAGGGGTTCTTTTTCTCTCTTTTACTAAATAAACTTCAGGTTTTGAATATTTTTTCTCTGTTAGTTTAATTCATATTAAGGACTAAAGAGAAATTTTAAGTAATGATGTACTTAAATTGTCTATCCTATTTAGTAAATCTTCACTGAAATTATTTGCAGAACAATAGGAACACAAAAACAATACAAAATATTTTCAGTTTCAAATAGTTAGCTACTTGTAAATAGTTGCAAGTGATATAAAATCAAACCACAGCAAAAAGTTGTCATAAATGGAGCTTTTAGTATCCTACCAGTCAAAAAAAAGGGGGAACCATTTTGTTCTGAAATATGATACCAGCCTTCTTTGATGTCAAACTTAAAATTTCACTATTCTTTCTATTACATGTCAGTCTTTAAAAACAATATTTACTTCCATTTATGCCCCATCAGTGGTTATTTGGCTCACTACATTTTAATAAGTTTAAATAACGCAAAGAAAGCATCAATACAAGAGCGCTGGAAAATCTCTGCTCGGTCCCACGAGATAGATTTTGCTGTACTTGTGTGTATTTCTCGTTTTCATCAGTCTCGCCCAAGCACTCATCATTCAGACTTTCCTATACTTCTTAAACTAGTTTTGAGGACTTCATTACAAGCTGAGGGAAACCTTCAGGAGTTAATAAAGATCCTTCAAACAAACCAACATTCTAGGCCTTAAACTGTCAAACAAAGTCTCTAAAGAACGAACGAAACCTCACCGTTTTCCTTTCATGTCCCTCAAATGGGCTGAAAGAGCCTCCGAGAGCCTATTGACAACCCCCAAGCTACTCACGCATTGGGACGGCTGATCCAGAAAATTTGCGACCCAAGTCGCACAGTTTGCCGGAGTCACAAGACGGTAACATTAATGGAAAACGGTTGCGCGGCTGAGAACTCTGCAAGGGCCTTCTTGGAAAATGTAAACACTTCTTTCAGGACAAAGCAAAATATGTTGTCTGCGAACCCTCACCGCCCTTTTCACCCAGTGTCACTGGTTGACTTCAGGGGCACCATTAAGGGTTGCTTCTTCCGGCGGCATTTTACTTCCATACCCTCCCACGCGCGTACACACTCACGCACGGCTCTCCATACATTCCAGTGGCCTCTTAGGACCAGAAAGATAAAATATAGTCTCTGGGCCATTTCCCCCAATTTGAGCTATTTTAGTTCTAAATATCTAGTTACATCCCTGAAAAGAAGAGAAAGGGGGTGAGAAGAGCAAAATTATTTTCCCCAAATAGCTTGGCTTTCCTCTCCCCAACCTCACAAGCAGCCAGAATGACACCGATTCTGTCGAGAGGGAGGACAAGAAAACTTCAAACGCAAGGCAGCCGAGCGAAGTTGAACAGGAACAGGAGAGATGAAGCCACGAAACGGGGCGCCCGGGGCGTGTTCCCCAAGCGCTCCCGGGACTCCGCTCCCCTTTTCCCCTCCCCTTACTTTTGGATGATCTGGGGTAGGCCGGCTTGGGGCGGAGGCGGTGGCGGCGGAGGCGGCTGCATCCCTCGCGGGCCTGGGGGTGCTGGGGGCGCTGGGGCACCGGGCACGCTGCGGGCATCTCTGTCGGGTTGCTCGGGGCAGCTGGGCTCGGCGTCCTGGCTCATGGCTGAGGCCAGCACCATGCGAGGCGAGACCGGCCCAAGCTCGCGGCCGGAAAGCGCGCGTGAGGGGCGGCCCCGGGACACGGACGCTCACTGGCCGGGGTCCCCGTACCCAGTCCCCTTGTCCTTCCCGGCAGCGCGGGGAGGAGACGCGAGGGGCGGGGAGGAGGCAGTCCCGCCAGCGCCGCCTCTGCCTCCTCCTCCCGCCGGTCCCGCTTGCCCGGCCGGGCCACCCAGTGGGTGGGGGCCAGGGGGCGTCTCCCGGTCGGCTGGAGCCTCTCGGCGCCGGGGTGGTCCGCGGAGCTCTGTCCGCCGCTCCCGGGAACGGCGCGCGCCACCCGCCACCGTGCGCCCTCAGAGTCCGGGGCCCGGCGCTCAGCAGCGCAGCGCAAACGCGCGAGGCGGCGAGACGCACGCCAGCCCGCCGCCCGACGCCGAGCTCTTGCCTCTCCCCAAGCCCGGCCGCCTCCGGGTTGTCCCTGGGGACGGCGCGCGCGGCGTCGCGCGCTCCTGCCAAGCAGGGCGGACCGAGCGTGCCCCGGGCGTCCGCGCGCATCGCCAGCTAAAAGTGCGCGGGGCTTGGCACCTTCCTGCGACTGGAGCCCGGCCAGCGCCACTCGTGCCTGAGGGACCCGACCCCGCGGGGGAAAAGCCCAGACCCTCCCCCAGGCCGGTGGGACCTATAACCCCAGGTCTTTTTAGATGACCAGGCCCGAGAGCTCTCCAAATTATCAGTTCCAGATCCTGATTTCAGGGGTCCCCAGACGCAACGGGTAGCGCTGCCGTGGTTTCTCTTCATTTATTTCCTCTCTTCTCTAAAAGACCTGCCACGATCCCGCGAGTGCAAAGACAAAACCATGCGCACGTTTTATTCTTGTTATTTATTGGCAAATCTCAGTGGAAATGTAAAGGATAAAAAGGACAACGCACCGCCTAGATCACCGCCTCTGAAGCTGTGTTGGTTGCCCGGAGCCAGTGTGCGCCAGTTCACCTGCACACACCGGATCGCAGCTATGGAGGAGGGCATCCTGCACTGAGGAGCCTTCCCTTCCCGCAAGGTGCGGTGTGAAGTCCTGGCGCGCGGGCAGAGGTCTGGGGAGGCGCCTGATGCCGCCGAAACATCTAGAAGCTGGGCAGAGACCCCAGAGAGTGGTTACCAGAAGATTCGCACCGGCGCACGGCTTTCTAAATCGTGGCAGGGGCAGCCCCAGGAAGCGAGGAAAAGCGTCCCTTGGGTGCCTTGGAAGCCAGAGCACACGGGTGCTCCACGGCCTGGAGAGAAGTTTGCTGAGGGTCTCAAGCCAACCCATGCTCCTCCCGCAGCCGCGCGGAGGGCAGTTCTGGAGATGGGTTCTCCAGGACCCGGCAACTAATTGAACTCCCTGAATGATGCTTTCTTCTCCCCCTGGACTGTGAGTTTCTGTCAACTTGCCCACCAGTCCCAGGAAAGTGAGCCCCCCTGGATTTGTCATCCTTACCTAAATCTTTCCCCTCCCCACCCTCTCCTGCAGATAAAATGTCCTGTCCACTCTCTGCCTTCCTCCTTTTCTCTCCCTCCTTCCTCTTACAGATAAAACGATACGTCAGTTTCTTGTATTTGCAAAATGAGCCTCACAAAAGAACCCAGGTAAAGAGGTATAGATTGTTTCCTCATTTCACAATTAAGGAGGCGAGTCAGGGTAATTTGTCCGACTACATATAGCTTCTAAGAGTCTGTACCCGTCTTCTTGGGCTCTGTTAGTGGTTAGTTCATCATCTTTAGTTTCTATTACTAAAGTCTTAACTATGGTTTCCATAAAACTCCACCTTCCACTGCCCTCCTATCTCTTTGGTTGAGGGAAATTACCTGAAATTAACATTGCAACTCTCCCAGAAACTAAAATTAGAACTTCCCATATGCTTGCATTAAAATTTCCCCTGAGAATCCCAGAAAATGTTTGTGAAAAAAGCTTTGTAGTCAAAAAGACAGATCAGTTTTTACCAGAGAGGTTGAGTGACTCAATAATCTCTCTGAGTGTCAGTTACCAAATATGTAAACTGGCAATGATGAGACCCTGATTTGCACAGTCACTGTTAGGATTAGAGATAATGTATCTTGCACATTTGGTGCTGGAGGTATTCAATCTGGCAGTTATCACAAACATGATTCCTTATATTCCAACCCTGTAGCCAAATAGAACAAGGGGTCTCAAACTCCAGGAAGCTGAGTACCTGGAAGTCACACTATTGATACAACTTAATCCATCCACATAATATTTTTACTGGCAAAAAACAAAGGAAGAAAGGAAAGAAGGAAGGGAGGGAGGGAGGGAAATTCATATCGTACAAATGTAGCTCTCTATATCTCAAAAATAATGCATTAGCTTATGTGACAAAATAATAACAGTGGGTACATCTTGGGTATTCATTGGGCGTTTCTTTCATCCTTTCTGTAAGTTGAAATTCCCCACCCCCAAGTTGAAAAACATTAGTAAACATTAGTAATTCACAAGATGTTTTTCAGAAACCCCATTTCCATGATTATAGCTTAACATTTGCAATTTAGTTGTTATAGAAAAACAGATTTGAATTGAAGGGAGAGGGGAACACTGAAGCAAAAAACCTAAAGCTAGTTCAAGTCCTACCTCACATCCCCTCAAAATGTTGTCCACGATAATAGTGAGCAAGCCTTTCCATTTTGCAAGTCAAACATTAAGTATACTAAGCAGTTGCCATGAAAAATACTTATTAACTTAATATCTTTTCATTCTTTTCCAGGAAGAATGAGAAAGATCCCTGGCTGGCGTTGCAGCCATTTAAGAAAGCATAGCAGTCTTGCTTTTGCCTGCCCTGAGCCCTCACACCAGGGTGTGCTTCACAGTTACTGAAGTGAGGGAAAGGCTGTGGAGGTCACCTGGCTTGACAAATGAGGAGGATATCTAGGGTAGGGGGAGGGCTGGTAACATCTCTGTTCCACTCTTCAGAAGCATCCTGTCCCTCCTGACATACCAGTAAACTACGATCAGGCAGTGAGGCTTTTGCTTGTCTCTGACTATATTGAACATTTCACAGAAGTCAGCTGCTAAATGCTTTCATAGATTATTACACACTTTGTACTCACAATAATCCCTGAGATAGCTACTGTTATCCGTGTTTTAGAATTGAGGAAACTGAGGCTCAGGTAGCTACAAGAACTTGCTCCAGGTCACCTGGGTTTTAAGGGGCAGAAACAAGACTGCAATTAGGTCGATCTGATCCCAAACCTCTCCACTTCCTCAGTGACAGACGTAGACCTGAGATGCCACCTGTCTTCTTTTGCTGTAATGCTGCTTGCATCTTCCAGTGAGTATAAAATGCCACCTGCATTGTGTTTCAACTCTGCCACTCATATCTATCCAGATCAGTAAATTAATAGATGGGATCCAGATTGACATCTTATAAACAAGAAAATTCAAAGAAATTAAGCAGCCTAGCAGCAGTAGGAAGCAGTGGGAAACAGAACGCAAGTCTCTGTTACTACTAGAGTCATTCTCAAACTTGCCAGGGACTCTGGTTTATTTTGTAATATTAATAAATGTTTACTGAGTTCCAGACAGTGGTTCTAGGAGGTTTCTCATGCCTTATTTCATTTAATATCACCATTTTGCAGACAGAGGAGCTTGATGAACCTGTCTAAGGTGACACAGATAATAAACACTGAAGCCAAAGGTCAGACCCTGGACTGCCTCCATGCAACTCCCTGCCCTCCGTTCTAGGTGATTATGAGCATTCATCTCTGCAGATGAGATCATTTCATTTGTACTGCTATTCCACACGTGTATATTATTACCGTAATTTTGAAATAACTGTTTCCTTAGTAGACTGTAAAGTTTTATAATACCCAGAGCTGGTGAAACTGCAGGACACAGACTTTCTCATATACTGTGGGTGAAAGTGGTAGCCACTGCAACCTCTTTGGAAGTGGGTTGGCACTGTCTAATACAGTTGCAACAAAGGAAACTGACTCAGCAGTTACCCTGCTAGGAATTTATCCTATGGGATTATTGGTAGCAACAACCAGAGCTCCACGTGCAAGGAAGTATATTGTGGCATTGTTCATAGTAGCAAAACCTGGCAGCAACCAGAATGCTAAGCAAAGGGGAACTGGTTACAAAAAGGATGGTCACTTCGCACAAAGGAATACAATGTAGCCCTGAAAAAGAAGGGGTAGATGGGCTAAAGAGAGATTTCCAAGACGTGTTACTAAGGAGAAAATGCAAGTTCCTCAACAATATTGCAGTATGATTAAATTTGTATAAAACCAAAAAGTATAAAACATTTCTGGAATATTATATAAGTAATTAAATATTAACACTGATTACACCCTGGAAATTGAGATGGGGCAGGAAACTTTTTCTTTTATGACCTTTTCTGTTGTTTGAATATTTGAAATACAATTTTATTGAGGTATATGTAGTGTTTGAAATTATTTTCCTATGAACATGTGTTATTTTTTATTAACTAACAATAAAATAATTATTTCTTTCTTCAAGTAGTAATTCTTAACAACACTTAGCACAAAAACAGTATTCTATTTTTAAAGCAAAAATTCATCTGGAAAAATGAAAGAGAAACATGCTGGACAATGTATTGTCCAGAGTGGCCTTTTTTTCATCCTTAATGACCTCAATAGAGACAATTAAATAATTAACACATTAAGTTGCCGGCAGTCATGTTGATATGGTTACAATCTACTCATTTGACAATCATGGGTAAGTATTAAGCAACCTATTGACATTAGCCATAACATATCAACTGTTATCTAGGTGTTAATAATAACAGTTATCATTTCTTGAGTATTACTCTATACCAAGCTATCTTGAGAACATAATATTTCTCATTTAATCCTTACTACCATCTTATTAGGTGGTAGTGTTTATGCCCATTTTACAGATAAGAAAACTAAGGCTGAAAGATGTTCAGCCACTCACCACCTAGTAAGTGGAGGAACTGCAAATCTAACCCTAGTCTGTATTACTTCTAGGATAAAGCTTTTAACTGCTCCACATGACGGCTTGGTGTTTCCTGGTGCAATGGGGCTTTAGAGACCAGAAGTTCCTCTAGTAAGCACTGGCTGGTTTGACCCTCTCTTCTGCCTCCAGTACCTCATCCTTTGTTTTCCCTTTTCTCTACAAGACCTGGCTTCTCTTTTCCATCCCCCTGAGGTGAGCTTTTCCTGTTTGTTGTCTCCTCTCTCACAGCTACAGCCTAATCTTTTACTTGAACTCCATGGAATCCCTGCAGGTGTTTTAAAATAATTTTAGAATAAAATCCTCTGCTAGCTTCACAAAGCATTGCCTCTGAAAACCCGGAAGAGGCAGTGGCTGAAGGATGCTGTTTAAAAATAATATGGTTACTCATGGTACTGGATGCACATCTGAATTTGAAGGAGACAGTCAGGGAACTTTAGCTGAGGAAAAGTGAGGACATGACCCACGAGGTTCTTTTCTGCCTAACAGCTCACAGAGAACTTCCCTCATTGGCTGCAGGAAAAGGCTTAGCCTCCATCTCTCTGGTCGTCGATCTATCAGCCAGGCCCCTGTGACCCGCACAGGGGTTGTGCTATAATCAAAATAACAGTTGGTTGGGAGTAAGAAAATCTGGGTTCTGGACCATTAGGTGTATCCAGTGTTCCTGAACAGAAAAGCAGTTATCCCAAAACAGGAGTGACACCAACATCTTTGCCTCCGCCAAAAGCATTAGTGCCCCAAGCCCAGGTGACTTGAGCTCTGCCCTTCCACCCTTGCTCAGTCCCTGGCCACAAACCAACTGTGGATTGAGTTAGAATCCTAGCAGGCTCAGAGTAGGGTAGGGCAGGGTTACCTTGGCCTGGCTTCTAGAAAAGGGAAATTTTGAGCTGTGCGTTGAAGGAGCCAGAAAATGGCTTTATCTTCTTTGCTATTACCAACAGCAAGCAACGCAGCAGGGTACAATACGGGCGGGCAGGGAGTTATAAAACAAGTTACAGCTGAATTTTCTTGGTGGGGGGATGGGAAGTGATGGAGGCACGAAATGAATGTGGGAGAAATGTCAGCTGGTGGCTAATTGCATGATTTAAGTTCCATAGGGCTCGGCACCCCCGTGGAGACCCAGCTCCTATACTGCTTTTTAATCCCTGGGGAATGTCACTGTCATTCAGAGGCCGGTAGTGTGACTCAGCCCTGGCCAAGCAAAACAGCACTTCTTGGAGGCAGGGGATTCCTTTTTCCGGCCCCTCCCCCCAGTCGCCTCCTCCGTCTTCTCTTATCACCAGGGCTGTCTGTCTGTCAGGCCAGTTGGTCATGAGGGAATAAACATCTCGGGCTGTTTGCCCACCAGCTCAGGGGTCAGGTGACCATTATGGAAGGCAACACCAGAGGCCTTTGCATGCCAGCGTGACGCCAGGAAAAGTGAGAGCCTGTGATGTGCTGACCTCACTAAGTGGGCACCCATGCAGCTGGCCTGGGGTGGATAGACCAGTGCCACTCCCTGATGGTACTTTGGTCCTCCCAGGGCCACCCAATGAAGGACGCCCTGCCCAGCTCCCTCTCAGCATAGTCTGGAGGCAGAATAGCTGGATTAGTAACACAGCCCCGTGATCTGTTGGCTGCATGACGTTAGGCTACTTTATCTCTCGGAACCTCAGTGTTCCCATCTGAAACATGGGAATAACAGTGCCACCATCATAAGGTTATTGGCACTTAGGAAGTTGGTAAAAGGTACAAACTTTCAGCTTGAAGATGAGTAGTTCTGTGGATCCAGTGTAAAGCATGGTGACCATAGTTGACAATACTGTGTTGTATAATTGACATTTGCTGAGAGTAGAGTTTACATGATCTCACACATACACAAAAGATAACTATGTGAGGTAATGGTGTGTTCATTTACCGGATAGGGGAACTCTTTCACAATGTATATATATGTATATTGATCAAATCACCATGATACATTCGAAATATCATATAATTTTTCACCCCCTCCACTCTTGGGCATGCTGTTCTTACTGAATTCAAGTTTTTTGAGCTGTCTGGTATTGTGTTACAAAGTAAGTCATTTATACCTCAAGAAAGCTGATTAAAAAAATATATGTAAAGCACTTCAATCAGTGTCACCTGGCATATGATTAAGGCTCAGCAAGCTGTTGTTAGCTGTTTTTAATATTGTGATTACAGGACTTCCCATTGGAGAGTCAGTAATCATAATACGTAGACTTCTCTTGGAAAAGGGAAGGGGCTCTGAGTCGGGATGTCTGTCACCTTCTGCGTGTAAAAGTCCCAGAGTGAAAAGATGTAACTGTAAGAACCGTCTGGGAGGTAAACAGGGAAAAGAGCGTGTTGTCAGAAAACACTGGATAAGAGACTCACAGACCTGAGTTGGGGTCACGGTTCTGCCCTGCCAGCCTCATGAACTTGGACTTGCTTTGTGAGCTCTCTGCCCTCAGTTTGCTAGTTTGTGAGACTGAACACAAGGCTGGCCCAGAGTCACCTCTCAGTCCAAGTGGCTGGAATGATGACCTGCTTGGTAGCACAACAGCAGGCAGCTCAGAAAACTGGAATCCAGTTGAAAGCAGGATTCCCTAGAGAGTGTAGGGGTGAAAAGTGAAAGGTGTGTTTGGGTCTGGCTTGGGGAGGTGACAGTTCGTTGGGGATGGAGATTTCTGGGGGACTGCCTGTTCCTTGGAATGTTTCCCCCAGGAACTTGAGTTCTGATGATTTAAAGAATCCCAAAGAAGGCCTGCTAGGATTGGGGAGGGGTAGGGTTTTAACATATGTCTGCTTCACTCTCCTCTCCTTTCCCCAAGGAAGGGTAAATACGCATGTTTAGAATGTCTAAAGGAGTGTTGTGGGTTGAATTGTGTTCCCTGAAAAGATCTGTTGAAGCCC
The DNA here is from genome assembly GCF_036321535.1 of Camelus dromedarius. Taxonomy (NCBI): domain Eukaryota; kingdom Metazoa; phylum Chordata; class Mammalia; order Artiodactyla; family Camelidae; genus Camelus; species Camelus dromedarius. Next base: position 65,947,121 of record NC_087443.1, on the reverse strand, counting down.
TAACCCCAGGCACCTGTGAATGTGACCTTATTTGGAAATAGGATTTTTGTGGACGTAATCAAGTTAAGATGCAGTCATTAGAGTGGGCCCTACTCCAGTATGACTGGTGTCTTACAAGAAGAGGGAAATTTAGACAAGGATTACACAGGGAGAGCGCCGTGTGACGACAGAGGCAGAGATTGGCATGATGCAGCTGCAAGTCTCAGAACACCAAAGATTGGCAGCCACCACCAGAAGCTGGGAGACGCAAGGGAGGATTCTCCCCAGAGGCTCAGATGGCCCTGCTCACACCCGGATTGCTGACTTCTGGCCTCCAGAACTGTGGCAGGATAAACCGTTGTTTTAAGTGACCTAGCTTCTGGTGCTTTGTTACAGCAGCCCGAGGAAAGTAACACAAGGAGCAACGGGACTGGGGGAGAGGGAGGAGCTGAGGGGTTTTGTTCCCTTGGTCCGAGAGCCCAGGAAAGCAGGTGAAGGGGTGCACAGCCAGAGAGGACTCAGGGGGACCCCCCCAACCTGTGAGGGCTTGAGCTGAATCCAATCCCAAGGCACCAAGGAAGGCAAGGTGTTTGAAGCCAGTGAGAAGAGGAGGCAGGGGAGGAGCCAGGAGACAAGAATCATGGTCCAAGAAGGAAGGACTCAGACACCCAGAAACTTTCACAGCCTCCTCCTGGTCCAGCCTCCAGGCTCAGCTCCTTTCACCCTTAAGTCTGGCCAGGCTGGTCTAATCCTTTCCCTGGAAAACACCACACACATTACCCCCTCACCTCTCCCCACCCCGTGCCCCTTCTTGTCTGCCCTTTTCCCTCTGCGCCCTGCCTGACTGAGCCCACTGCCACCCCAGGAGCACCCTCTAGCCCAGGAATGCCTCCCTTCTTGGAGAGCATATTGCTAGTCTGCACATCTCACTTGACGGATAATCATGTCCTCCCTGGTAAACTGTGAGTGTTTTGTATTTGATAATGTGATCCTTTTTTGGCTGTTTCGTGGTTTAATTTTTCTTGGGTCATGCCTTGCTCTCCTGACTCTATCAGGAATGCCTGGGCTGGAGGGACTGGGCGTGCCTCCCCTCATAGCCCTTGCATCCTCAAGCAAGGAGATCTGCCAACAGCAGAGTGTGTGTTTCTTTGATTCAGCACAAGAACGCTGGCTATGAAGATCTGGAAGTCTGGAGTAGTTCTGAGTTCTGCTATTGGCTTGTTCACAGCGGTATCAGTAGGGACATGGCCTTTAATATCAGACTCTTGTCACTTAGTAGCTATGTGACCTCGGGTAAGTTACCTAATGTCTGTGTGCCTCAATTTCCTCACCTCTAAAATGAGGTTCATAGGTTGAGAGAGTCACAACGCTGCGTGTTTGGCACATAGTATGCCTTCACAACTCATCTGTGGAATGAATAATTTATGGAAATGCTTGGCACCATGCCTGCCAAGGTTCCCTGGGAAGCAGGCTCTGAGACAGAGATGGTTTCTTAGGGGCTGCTCGTGGGACCAATGCATGTGGAAGGGAAGAGAAGGGAGCAGGGTTGGGCAGGAAGTTAAGTTAGGCTGTGACAAAGTCTCAGTGGAGACCTCAGCCAACCCCTTGGAAATTCTGAGGCTGGAGTGACCCATCCTAAGTGGCAAATGGGTGCCTCTCCCAGTCATCCTAACAAAATCCTTGTTACTTTTCTTTGGCTCTGCCGGGTGCCTGTGCCTATTCATGAACTAATCTACAGCTCACCCTTGGTGCCAGATGCCACATCAGCTCCACATGAAGCAGGTATATTGAAATTTGGAGAAGACGGGAGGGGTAGAGCCCAGTGGTAGAGCACATGCTTAGCATTCGGGAGGTCCTGGGTTCAATCCCCAGTACCTCCATTAAAAAAAAAAAACAACAACATCCAACAAAAACGTTCAGTCTATAGTACTTTTATTCCCCTAAGACGCAGTGGGGAGGGAAAAACAATCTCAAAGATGAGGGTAGTAATATCAATGTAGATTAAGGGTATATGAAATGGCAAGATTACTGGATAGAGCTCCAAACAAAAGATACCATTATCCATCTAGCACAGCCAGTTTCCTATAGACTGCCAACCTCAGATGTCTTCAAAAATCTTTTGAGCCGGCCACAACCATCCTGACTAATCCGAGGTGAAGGATATAGCCACACTGCTGAATGTTTTAAAACCCAGGATTGACTCTCAAATAAGTCTACAGCTGATTCCCTATGAATTAGACCCTCTCCGAAAAACAAAAAAACACCCACCTTCCCCGCTAAAAACCATCCAACCCTCTCCCTACAAGAAAAGAAAATTGGAGAGCCTGTGACTCCCCTAGTGGAAAATCTGAGGGTGCCAGGAATGGATGGATGCTGGACCACAAAAGCCTGACCAACGTCTGTTCTTTAACCAAGGATGTTAACACAGGAGCCGCACACTGAAAATGAAGGACATGATGATGTAGAATGCAGCATGCATTGCGGGGTGTCTGACACAGAGGAAGGTTCTAAAAAAATAATCTGTTGAAAAAAATTAAATAAATATTCCAAGTAAATAGGGGGCAAAAAACATCCGTTGAGTGATCCTCAAGTTGAGTTTTAATTCTTAGTCCCAGAGAGGCTTCTGAGCTGTTGGATGTTGTGTGTCCTGATCTGGATGGTGGATTCATGGATGTATTCACATAGAAATTCAACAAGCTCTCCACTTATGATTTGTGTCTCTTTCTGTATACATGTGTTATATTTGAATGAAAAATTTCCTTAGAGAGTAAAAGAAAAAAACCTCACACAGTCTACAACATAGATAATAAGATATATTCTTTCTTCATGTTTTAGTCTTTTCTTTCTGTCCATAATCTTGGACAGGTTACAAACTCTCCATTGCTGGGTGTTCATACCCTGAAGAACAATTTCATCCAGGATGATTTTTGTAATTACTGAGTGTCCCTACAACCTTCACCTCAGACCTCTGACGGTTAAGATTTAGGTGCCTAAGGGTGTGCCATGAAGATCATTACTAAAGCAATAGTGTTTTAAATGTTTCCTATTAAGCTTTAAGGATTCAGGGGGAGGGAATAGCTCAGGGGCAGAGTGTATGCCTAGCACGCACAATGTCCTGGGTTCAATCCCCAGTACCTCCATCAAAGATAAATAAATAAAAGTCGAATTACTTCTCCCCCAAAATAAAAATAAGTAAGTAATCTTAAAAAGCTTTAAGGATTTAGATAACTAATATTTTGTTGTTGCTGAGCTGGTTAAAAATAAGTGGTAGATACCATGACAGTCTACTCCTCAATAACAAATATTCACAAAGAACAAGGATATTCTACTTTTTAACCACAGTATCATTAAGACAACCAAGAAATATAATGTATATGTTGATACAATAATACATAATTTTTGGTTCATATACAAGTTTTTCCAACTGTCTAAATAATGTCTTTTATGCTTGCTTTTTGGTCTAAATACAAGATTCAACCAAATTTTATGCGTTGTCTTTTGTGATTTTTTTTTTTTTTTGGCAGGGGGAGATAATTAGGGTTTTTTTTAAATTGCATATATTCATTTTTTTGGAGGAGGTACCGGGGATTGAACCTAGGACAATCACACTTACTAAGCATGCGCTCTACCATTTGAGCTATATATACCCTCCCTGACTATGCATTGTATTTGTTTGTTTTTCTCCTTAGTCTGCTTTATCCTGGGAGTTTCCACACCTTTTTTTTTTTGGCATTCTTGACATTGACATTTTTAAAGAGTCCAGCTGAATTGATTTGTAGAATTCATATTCTATATTCTGAATTTATCTTATCATTTTCTCATTGCTAGATTTAGGTTAAGACTTTTTAGCAAGAAGACTACATGTGTGATGTTGTGTATTTTCCATTCCTCGCATGAGAAGGCCCATTTTGCTGGCTTGTTCCATTACTAAGTTGTCTCCACTGGTTAAAGGAGAAAGTGTCTCTTTCCCATTGTAATGAGAACTCATCTTTGGACTGAAACTTTGAGGCTATAAGTGTCTTCACCAATAGTCATTCACCCAATAGTTTTAGCATCCACTGAAGATCCTTGCCAGAACCTGTTATAAATGAAGGTTTTCTAATTAAATCAATCCTTCTACCTTTATTGGTTGATTTCTTTTGTAAAGAACATACCCTGCTTTCTCCTCTCTCCTTTCCCTCTTCTTTCTCTCTCCCCTTCTCCTCCCCTCTTTTCTTCTCTCTTTCCCTCCATGCCCCCTCCTTTCTCTTTCAACTGTGTGTGTGTGATATACACATTTTATTTCCCTTTCTTTCATAAAATTTATTTAAGGAACATCATCTACTTTTTGACAAACTGTCTCTTTTGCCTCTTTTTAATATGGGATTTTCAGTCTCTTTTCCCCCTCAGTTTTAAGTCCTCTTCATATGTTAGGGAAATTATATCTTTATCTCTGATCTAGGTGTCAAATATTTCCTCCTGGGTTATTGTCTTTTGATTTCATTATAGTCTTTGCCCTGCTAGTGTTGCTTTATTTTTATGGACAGAAATTTATCAATCTTCTTTTGCTGTTGCTGTATCTGAGTTTTGAGACAGAGTTAGAAAAGTTCCCCCACACTAAGGTTATCTTTTAAATTCTGTTTTCTTCTAGTATTTGTATGATTTTATTTTTTTACACTTAGACCTCTGGTCCATGGAGTTTATTCTGGTGTACAGCATAAAGCATAGGTCCAATTTTATCCTTCTCGAAATGGCCATCCAGTTGCTCCAACATCACTTACTGAAAGAACACAGCTTTTCCTCAGTGAGTTGAGATATTAGCTTTATCATATGCTAAATTTCCTTATGAACTTAGGTCTATTCCTGAACTTTCTGTTTTATTCTAATAGAATGTGTATTAATTTATCAATTTTAATTATAGATCTTTTATGAGATCATTTATTATTCAACAAGCCTAGTCTCTTCCCACCACTCTTTTGGGAGGTTTTTAAATCTATTCTTTTAAAAAAAAATGTGTTTGTTTATTATTATTTTATTTGGGGGTAGGAGGTAATAGAGTTTTTATTTATGTTTTAATGGAGGTATTTGGGATCGAACCCAGACCTCGTGCTTGCTAGGCACGCACTCTGCCACTGAGCTATACCCTCCCCCCTTAAATCTGTTCTTGCATGTTTATTTTTCTACATGATTTCCAGAGTCACCTCACCTAGAAAAATATGTGGTATTTTTGTTAGGATCATATTGAAATTATATATTAACTTGAGGAGAATTGGATCTTTATGATGTTGAGTGCTCCTGTCAAAGAACACTTGCTTTGTTCAAGTTTCCTTGTATGTCTTTTGGGAGCATTTTAAAGTTTTCCTCAGAGAGGTTTTGATGATTTTAGTGGTAGCATATAAGACACTTGACACTCCAGCAGATCAAAGCAGAACTTTTATTACAGAAAAAGTGATACCAGAAGAGAGGACTGAGCCAAGAAAATCACCACATTGACACCAGCTGCCAGTCTCGTAGCCCAGAGGCACAAGAGACCTGGAGCCAGATGGACAACCAGCCAAGGCAGAAAGTGCACCCCTCCTGAGGCTGGACACCGCCCTCCTGATGCCTGGGCTTGTAACGACCTAGGGATTCGTACTTACTCACATCGGTGGCTACTTTTGAGCCAAATAAACTGCCTGTTATGAACTCTGTTTTCTTGTTTATGACCGTGTAACTCATTTTCTAGATTCCTAGTGCCACAATATTAGGTTAAAAAGTCCCTAACAGATTATGTTAGAATTTCCACATAGTTCACACGTGGTTATTGTTAGTTTATTCTTTAATATTTTATGCTTTTTTTGTTTCTATAGTCAATAGGGGTTTCTCTTTCCTTATCTCCTGTAACTGGTTATTATTTACATAAATATAAATATATTTGCGTATTTATGTAATATTTTGCCATCTAAAGTTGTGCATTTATATGTATATCTCACAGAGTCATTTGGTTGTGTTAGTTTTATCATTAAAACTTTTGAGTTTTCCAACTATACTATCATCTTGTCTACAAATAGAGACAGTTTTATTTTTTCATTTTCAATTCTTATGCCTCTAATAGTTTTCCCTTGTCTGGTTGCACTGATTAATATCTTCAATGTCAGCAACAACATGGATGGCCTTGGGAGGATATTATGCTCAGTAAAATAAGTCAGAGAAAGACAAATACTATATGATATCATTTATACGTGGAGTCTAAAAAATAAAATAAAAATAAAAAATAAAACAAACTAGTAAATATAACAAAAAAGAAAGAGACTCACAGATATAGAGAACAGACTAGTGGTTACAAGTGGAGAGAGGGGAGCAGGGGAGTGACAAGATTGGGATAGGAAAATAAGGGGTACAAACTACTACATATAAAATAAATAAGCTACAGGATACGTTATACAGCATAGAGAATACAGCCAATATTTTACAAGAACCATAAATGGAGTATAACCTTTAAAAATTTTGAATCACTATGTTGTATGCGTGAAACTTATATAATACTGTAAATCAACTATGCCTTAATAAAAAAGTATATATAATCTATCTATCTCCAATATCCTGTTAAATAATAGTGGGCATAACAGGCATCCTTGCCTTGTTCCTGACCTCATGTATTTATCCATTAAATAAGATGCTGACTTTAGGAATGAGTTATAAATTCCCCATATACACATTTATTATATAATATACATATATATTTATTATGTTAAAATTAATTCATTAATTCCTGTTTTTATTTAATGTTCTGCTCATAAATGGATATTTACTTTTGTCAAAGATTTGCAATATCTATATACATACTCATTTTTTTCACAAATTTATTATTATGCTGAATTATATTAATGAATAATATCAAACCATCCTTTTGTTCCTGGAATAAATCCCACTTAATCATGGTGTATTGTTTTTAATGTTCTCTTAGAATATCTGTTTGCTAACACTTTATTTGGGATTTTTGCCTAAATCTTTTTTTTTAATTTGGATTCTTTTTTATTGAAGTATAGTCAGTTTACAATGTCGTGTCAATTTTTGGTGTACAGTGTAATGTTTCAGTCATACATGTATATACATATATTTGTTTTCATATTCTTTTTCATTATAGGTTACTGTAAGATGTTGAATACAGTTCCCAGTACTATACAGTAGGTATGATTCTTTATAGGTAAAAATTATCTATACATTTTCCTTTTGTGTGTTTATTGCATTTTGGTATCAATGTTAAATTTACTTCAGAAGAAGAGTTTGGAAGTTTTCTTTCTTTTTCTATGCTCTAACGTTAGGATTATCTGGTCTCTGAAGGATTGGAAAAAATCACGTAAGTTAAATACTTCATGTATGTGTGTCTGTTGTGGGGGGATAGATCTTTGATAACTTTCTGTTTCTTCTGTGGAACTGCTTCTCAAATAAGTGGACTGAGGACACCCAGGGATCCCTATAAGCCTTTCAGGGTGACTGCAAAATCTTATTTTACAACTAAATATTTGCGTGAGGTTAAATTTTCTTTATATTCTTCAAACCAAACATATAGGAAGAGATTAAATGCAGAAGCAAACATGAGGATCCAGCTGTCTTTGTTAAGCCAAACAGTAAAGAGATTTGCAAAAATGTAAAATAATACCATTATTCTCACTAAATTTTTTTGTGGAAAATATAGTTGTTTTTCATAAAGTAGTGTTATTTGTGTTAACACATAATGGGCTTGTTTCTTAAATATTATTTCAATGTTCTCATTTTTAATATCTAATATGATAATAGTAATAAACATCACCCACATAAACAAAAGCTCTTGGGTGTCTGCAAATTTTTTTAAGAGTATAAAAAAAAGTATCCTGAAGCCAGTAATAATACAAACCTGCTATTTTATGGGAATCGTATTGTTTAACTTTTCTATCTTTATTGTGGACAATTTTGATAAATTATATTTTCTACGAAATTATGGATTTCATCTATATCTTCAAGTCTTTTCACAAAGAGTTGTGCAAAACGAACTCATTTTAAAAATTTTCCTCTTTTTTATGGTTATATTGTTGTCATTTTTTTGTTGTTGTTTATTTTGCTTTGCTCTTTTGTCTTTATTAGGTTAACTAGACATTTATGTATTTTGTAGCTTTTTCAAAGAACCAGCATTTGGAATGTTTACTATTTCTGCTGTCTTTCCACTTTTTAAACTCATTAATTTCTCCTTTAATAGTTGCACTTTTGATGTGCTGGACTAAGCCCACTGTAGCCTATTAAAAGTAGTTTACATTCACATGGGCAGTCAGCAGTGTACATCAGTGGTCTTGCCCTCAGAACTTTGTTAATTCTCCCATCATCTGTCATAAAGTAGTCCAAAGGGACTTGGACAAGCTGGACATTCTACGGGATATCACAATAGTCCTCTATTTTGATAGTATCACATTAATAATAGAAGATGAGCAAGAAATATGTTAAGATATTTAAACTTATAAAGATTCAGGGATCTGCCACATTAGTGAATTAATAAGGATCCAGTGGTCTGGGGCCTTCCAGGACATTGCCTCCAAACAGACAGATTATTGCATCTTGCATCATCCACCACCAGAAAGGAAACACAACACTTGCTTGACCTCTTTGGGTTCGGGAGGCAGCATATTTATTTCACACTTGGGATACTGCTTGACCCATCTGTCAAGTGACTCAGAAGCCTGCCAGCTTTGACTGAGGCACCAACTAGGAATGGATTCTGCAGTGGTGCCAGTCACCCTGATGCTTGGGCCACGTGACACAGAAGACTCTGTGGTGCTAGAAGGGTTTTTGGGAGGAGAAGATGCTGTGTAGAATTCACAACAAGTCCCAGTAGAAGAATCACAGTGTATACACCTGAGTTCTAGAACAAGCCATGACATGTACAGCAGAGAATTATATACACATGAAAAATAGCTGTGGCCTGGTAGAGACAGACTCTCTGATGTTGCTGATCATGGAATATCAAGTGTCTATGTGGCCAGGAACGCTGTATTATATTTCTATTGATGTGTAACAAATTACCTCAAAGGTAACAGCTTAGCACGTCACAAGGCCAAATCCAGGTGTTGACCAGGCTGAACACTTATCTGGAGGCTGTAGGTAAGAATCTGCTTCCAACCTCATTCAGGTTGTTGGCCAAATTCAGTTCCTTGTGGTTGTAGGACTGCTCTTGTTGGCTGTCAACTGAGGGTCTTTCTCAGCTCCTTAAGGCTTCTGCATTCCTTCTAACATGGTCCCCATAATCCTCAAGCCAGTAATAGTACACCTAATTATTCTCCCACTTCAAAAAGGAACCCTCCTAAAATAGAGAAACAAGTTTATACTGTATAGCACAGGGAACTATATTCGATTCCTTGTAGTAGCTTATGGTGAAAAAGAATATGAAAACAAATATATGTATATTCATGTATGACTGAAGCATTGTGCTGTACACCAGAAATTGACACAACATTGTAAACTGACTATTCTTCAATAAAAAAAAAAAATACAAAAAAAAAAAAAAAAGGAACCCTCCTATACTGTTGTTGGGAATGTAAATTGGTGCAGCCACTACAGTTGACAGTATGGAGGTTCCTTAAAAAACTAAATATAGGGTTCCCATATGATCCAGCAATCCCACTCCTGGGTGTATATCTGGAGAAAACTATAATTCGAAAAGACACACGCACCCCAATGTTCACAGCAGCACTATTTACAATAGCCAAGACATGGAAACAACCTAAATGTCCATCGACGGATGACTGGATAAAGAAGATGTGGTATATATATACCATGGAATACTACTCAGCCATAAAAAATAAAATAATGCCATTTGCAGCAACATGGATGGAACTGGAGATCATCATTCTAAGTGAAGTAAACCAGAAGAAGAAAGAAAAATGCCATATATCACTTACATGTGAAATGAACTTACCTACAAAACAGAAACAGACTCACAGACATAGAGAACAGATTTATGGTTGTCAGGGGTTAAAGCGGGTGGGAAGGGGTAAATTGGGAATTCAAAAATTGCACCTCTTGGGGAGTGACAGAAATGTTAGCTATCTTGATTGTGGTAGTGGTTTCATTGGTGTATACATCTACCAAAATTCATCAAATTGTACATCTGAAATATGTGTAGTTTACTGTACAGGAATCATACTACAATAAAGGTGTTAAAAAAAAAAAAGGAAAGGATACAAACCAGATATAGATCACAGATATAGAAAACAAACTGTGGTTACCAGAGTGAGGAAGGAAAGGGGAGGGAGAGATGGATTAACAGATACACACTACTATATATAAAATAGATAAACAACAAGGACCTACTTACTGTGCAGCACAGGGAATTCTATTCAATTTCTTGTAATGAGCTGTAATGGAAAAGAAACTGAAAATATATGTATGTATATGTGCAATGAAAAGAAAAAAAGAAATGAGCTATCAAGCCATGAAAGACATGGAAGAAAATTAAAAGACATATTACTAAATGAAAGAAGCCAGTCTAAAAAGGTTTCCAGGGCTTTGGGGAGAGGGAGGGAGGGAGGAATGAATAGATGGAGCACAAGGGATTTTCAGGGAGATGAAATTATTCTGGATGATAGTATAGTGGTGGCTATATGTCATTATGCATTTGTCAAAACCCATAGAATGTACAACATCAAGAGTAAACCCTAACGTAAACTATGGACTTTGGTTGATAATAATGTATCCATGTTGGTTCATGGATTGTATCAAATATGCCACACTGATGAGGGATGTTGAGGGTAGGGGAGTATATATGCGTGGGCGGGGAGGGCTATGTGCAAACTCTGTATTTTCTGCTCAATTTTGTTGTGAACCTGAAACTGCTCTAAAAAATAAAGCCTTACTAAAACAAAAAGTCACATTGAAAGATTTAAATATATATATATAAAAGATTTTCAAAAAAAAGAAAGAAAATATACATATGCATATGTATAACTGAATCACTTTGCTGCACATTGTAAATCAGCTACACATCCATAAAAGAAATGGTAAATAATAACAATAATAATAATGATTCTTCTCCCACTTCAAATCTCTGACTTGACTTCCTATTTTGCTACCAGCCAGAGAAAGCTTGCCACTTTGAAAGGCTTGTGTGATTAGATCAGGCCCGCCTGGCTAATCTTCTTATCTTAAGGTTAAATGTGCCAGATAACATAACAATCACAGCAAGGATTGCTCATCATATTCACAAGTTCTGAGGATTTAGGACATTTGTTGGGGGAGCCATTGTAGAAATGGTCCCTACCATAGCCGCCCATCATGACCTGGACTATCTTAGACCTACTAAGTCATAAGCTCAGGTAGCTCCACCAGCAATCCATTGCACGATGGAAGCAGGATGTCAGGTTTGGGCATGAGCAACACCAGAGCACACAAGTAAGCCACACCAGCAGGTGGCTGAGATCCCTCGTCATCCATCACTGCTCTACCAGTGCCTCTCCCTCAGCTCATTTCTATGTTCACAAGGGAGTTTTTTATGACCAGCTGACAGGAGGAAAAGGCCTCAGAGATGGGTCATTTGGCACATGCAGCTAAAAATGAACTGCTGTCCATGCAGCTCCACTCTGGTGTAGCACTATAAGAGGGCTGAGAGGAAATCCTCCCAATGGGGAGAGCTTTGAGTGGTATACTTGGTCATCCACTTTGTGTAGAAACAGAAGTAGCCCAGGAGAAGAATATGCATAGATTCAGGGGCAGTGGGGAGTGACTTGGCTGATTTGACAGGGTCCTGAAAAGAGGAGGATCGGAATATCAGGCACAAGGAAGTATAGGGTAGAGGCAGATGGGTGGAGCTATGGAAGTGGGCATAAAGTGTAGAGATCATTGTGTCACATGTAAGTGCTCACCAGAAAGCATTCACATGGAAGAGGCACTAAACATCCAGGTACCCAGAATTACTTAGCCAGTTAGTATCAGTCAGCCTCTGTCATCAGCCACCCTGGTACTATCTCAAAGAGTGTTTCAATGAAATATCTAGAGTGCCATGAATGGAAGTCATTTACGAACTCAATAGCACAGGCTCCTAATCATTAAGGCTGATCTAGCTACCGTGTTGCTGAATATCCCACCTGACAACAACAGAGCCCAAACCTGAGTCCCTGACACAGCACCATCTCTCAAAAAGAACAATCACTGCAGGCAAATCATCTTTTGTGGGGACATTATTCTACCTACCATAGATGATGTGTATTGGTTTCAGCTTTAAGACCAATTCCAGCAGCAGGGTCTGTACTTTGTCTCACCAACATTCCTCTTGTAAATTTTTACCCCAGAGAAACCACTAGAAACTTGGAGGAGCTGTTCCATGATGGGATAAGTTTGTTATACAAAGCAAGTGGAACTGAGAGAGACAAGGGGTGGGCTGTGATGGTTGCTATGTACACCACCCACATCTCCCTTTCAGGACCAAGTCATGCATTCCCTAACCTGCCAAGATGTTGCCTTCTGATGGCTCACAATTGATTCCCTTTCTGGAAATTTCCCTTAACTAAAAGAAGTGTCCTGCCCTGGAGAACCCCATATTCAACAAATGAAGGATGCAGGAGTAAAGTCCTGGCCCCCTTGACTTAGTGTGGAGCGTCTCTGAAAGGCCACACAAATTCCAGAGTTTCCTATAGGATCAGAAGGATGAGGCCTCTGTGGCAAGCACACTGAAGTTTAACTTCCCCTCAGTACAATCCTGCTTCTCTCACTCCTCACAGATGTTGTTCCTGAGCACACTCCTCCTGTACACAAATCTCAGTCTTAGAGTCTTCTCTTCGGGAAACCCAAATGAGCATTTCTGCCTTTGATTTCTGTAGACGCTATGTAGAAAAACACAGCCAAAGGGAATCATCTGGTTTTTCAAAAAAAAAATTATTGAGGATATTATTCTTTACATAACTTAGTGCCATCATAAAAAAATTACTTTTCTAAATTAGTGCAAGGAAAAACATGCACTGTATCTCCACAATAATAGCTTTGCAACTTACAATACTTCCATTTTCACCATGGCTACCAGGAAGCTCACAGCCTGTCTGAGCAATCACAGCAACAGTTAGCACATTGGCTTTAATTCCTACTCAATAGTATCTATTTTTAAGTGATGTTGTAATGCTTTTATTGTAAGCTACCTCAAGCACTTTATTAAAAGTAGCAGGGTGTATATAATCTAAACACAACAACCCACAACTAGCACCTTTAGGGTAAAACCAGCACATTCTCACTGCTCTTAACAATCTGAATGGTATAACTCTCGTGGTTAGAAAATTGGTTCCTTCTGTTTATTAGGAAGCTGAGCTTAAGCAGTTACCTTACCTCTCTGGTTTAGTTTCTGACCTAAAAAAGGTCCTACCTATAGGAGTACTGTGAAGATCAATGAAATAACATTTATAAAGTGAGCACATAGATTCTCAGTTATTGAAAGCTGTCAAAACCAGCACCAGCACCAGCACCAGCACCAGCACTGTTGTCATCATCAACATCACCGCCACAAGGACAGAGGAGGCATGAACACTGCTGTTTTAGGCCCCTTTGGCTGAAGGAATGGCGAACAAGACTTTGATCATATTACCACGGAATGAAAATAGTTTGGGGGCTCCAAATCCTACAGTATCTGAACCCACGATATCCCTGAATTTCCAAGTTCTATCAAAGGGGCATGGATGGCTCGTGTCTGGTGGCCATAATGGTTTGGCAGATGGTAACTTGGTGGCCATTCAACTCACACTAGTCTTCTTTTTTTGTTTTGTTTTTTTGGGGAGAGGGTAATTAGGTTTATTTATTTATTTATTTTTAATGGAGGTACTGGGGATTGAACCCAGGGCCTCGTGCAAACTAGGCATGTACTTTACACTGACCTATACCCTCCCCGCCTGAACTCCCGCTAGTCTTCTTGAAGTGACTTGACCTTAACTGGCAGCTGTTCTTCTCACTTGCCCCCTGCGCTGTGCTCCCACAGCAACCAGCACTTCCCCCATCACCACCCTGCCTTGTAATTGCCTCTTGCTGGCTACATTCCGCAGGAAGCTGTGAGCTGTTGCGTGAAGGCAAACATTTCTGTCTTTCCTTTGTACCCCCTGGATCTAACATGGACCCTGACAATACAGGAGAAGCTAATTAAATATTTGCTCAATAAATACATGAATAATGCCCCCCAGGTCTTTTTACCATCATACTTAACAAGGGAAAAAGAACTAAGTGAATTAGGAAACATTATTAGCATGTAGCAATTACCAACAACAATCATGAACATTATGTGGGGACTTAGGAAAATAATTATGTGAGAATGCTAAGGGATGGACAAGTTAAGTTCCTTTTGGCCTCACCCGGAAAATGGGGCTATTAATATCTACTACATGGGCTTGTTGTGATGACTAAATAAGACAAAATGGGTAAGATATTTAGCATAGTGCCTATTATGAATGTGTGTTTGGTAAATGATATTTTGTTGTCATTATCATTTACAGTAATAGTAAGTGAAAGAAAAAACTAGAATGCAAATAATTCTTTTAGGCTGATTTTGACTAATAAAACAACAATTTTAACCATTTCTTTTAATGTAGCAAAATAATTATTTTTTCTATAATTTCAAAAGTTTTGTGATTAAAAGTGACCAGGGTTTATCACCAGCTCCCTGAACCTCATTAATAAAGTAAAAATAAGTATTATGTCCTCCTTACTTTATAAGGTTTCAATGACTTAAATGAATTTCCAAATATGAAGGTGCCTTGAATATAGTCACATACCTTTTTCAGTTCTTTCTCTCTTACCTTAATTTCCCTCTCTGGCGTCCTCATGAAGGATGTACTGGCCATGAGTCAGACCCTGAAAAGAAGGGAGAGTCAGTAATTCAAGTGAAAATCTGTGTATGGCTGGCCATGACTTCAGGAATTAGGGTGCCAGGCTGGAGGGGATCTAATGAGCACCACCAGGGGAAAGGGGACCCACAAAAAGAAACTTGGAACATCTGGGAAGTGGAGACAAATCCCCCATGCTGGGTCCTGGGTTTGGAAGGGCTCCAGAAAAATGCTATCAAGAATCAGGAATTTAATTTTTAAAAATGCCAAAGGAAGACAGCCTCAGATCCTCACCAGGCCCTGTCTGTGGCATTTCTTCACAAAACTAGCTCTAGCTTCCCACTTCCCATACCTAAATCTCCAATATCCTCCAGCCTGTTATTACTACTGGCAGTTTGGAGCTGAACGACAGGACTCTTTGACTCTATTCCTGAGAAAGACATAGGTCCTGCCTAGTTAATTTCTGCAAGTTACCAGAGTGCCAGAAACTGATCAGTACCAGAGAGATTATTCCGGCAATTGGATTTTTCACTTTCTGGCTCCAGAAATGACACACATTCTGATGTCTTTGTGTTCTACTTACTTCCTCTGAGAACACACAGAGAGAAATTGGAATAAAGGACCACTCAGTGCAAATTAAGGGACCCCTCCCTTAATGTAAAGTCACATATAAGGAGTCCTTTTGTTTTTAAAAGTCCAGCAGCCTCCTTTGCACCTGTTGGCAGAATATCAAATTGCTCTATTTCATTCATGTTCTATGGAAGAGTAAATCATAGTTTCAACTACAAAGTCAACGACATCTGGGAAGCTCGGCCAGCCACTATCACTTAATCCTCACAAAAAACTCTGCAAGGTAGGTGTTATTATGTCCATTTGTTGGATGAGAGAACTGGGTCTCAAAGTGCAGAAACATGAACAAGATCAGACAGCAGAGCCAGGATTCAAAAGTAGGGCTCTGGCCTGCTGAGAGCCTTGTTCTTTCTATTGCACCAGAGTATAGACAGAATGTTGGGCTTTAAAGAGTGGTCTGTAAGTTCATACTTTGAGGCACTACTGCTGCTCCTAGCACAAAAGAGTAATAGACAAAATATGAAAAACATTAATTCTTGCTTCAAAGCACACTGAACATCTCCATGGACTACTCAAAATGAGCCTGAAAAATCAAAAATTTTAAGCACATGAAGAAATCTAACCCTAAGAAAGCTAATAAAATCAAACAATAAAAAGGAAATTATAATACAGATTAAATTAAAATAATAGGATTGTCTGACAAAAAATTTTAAATGATATGTTTAGGTTGCATTTTTCTCATTGCATCTTAACAAGTGATGCATGGTTTCAGTTTGTCCCCTTAGCACTGATTCATTTTGACCACTTAGTTAAGATGGCATCTGCCATGCTTATCTCCTGTACAGTCACTCTTTTCTCCTTTGTAACTAAGAAGAATTTTGGGGGGAAGCCATTAGGATGCTGTTGCATGTGTGCAAACCAGAGTCAATGGTGTCTTCTACTGAGAGAATAGCAAAGGAGGTGGGCATATTTCACAAAACTCAGGAAATAGAAGTCACAAGCCACGGTAGTTATTTGAGTATGAAGAATGAGGGAGAAGCTAATGATGCAGAAGTATTCTGGTCTAGGCAGGTAGATGGATGGAGGTGAGCACACAAGAGAAAGAGCAGTGAGGGGAAGATGGAAAGTTCAGTCTGTGGGTAGCTTCTCACTCCCAACTTGAGAGTCATTATTTTAAATTTATTTAAATTTGACTTTTGAATAGGTAATATATTCATGTGTTATGAAAATATTAAAAATAAACAAAATATTTGGAAATTAAACAACATACTTCTAAATAATCCACAGGTCAAAGTAGAAATAACAAGGGAAATTAGAATGTATTTGGAACGGAATGAAAATAAAAGGACCACATATTAAAATTTGTGGGATGCAGTGAAAGTGGTACATAGAGGGATATTTATAGCTTTAAATGCTTATATTAGGAAAGGAAGAAAAATCTGATATCAATTATCTCAGCTTCCATCTTAAGAACCTACTAAAAAAGGAGCAAATTAAATTCAAGGTAAATAAATAGAAGGAAGGAAATAATAAAGAACAGAAATCAAAGAAATAAAAACTGGACAAATGGATAAAAATCAATTAAACCAAAGCTACTACTTTTAAAGAATCAATAAAATTTATCCCAGGGATTCAAGGATGATTCACTATCCACAAATCAAACAATGTGATACACCACATTAACAAACTGAAGAATAAAAATTATATGATCATCTCAATAGATGCAGAAAAAGCTTTTGACTAAATTCAATGTGCATTTATGATAAAAACTCACCACAAAGTGGGTAGAGGGAACATACCTTAACATAATAAAGGCCATATATGAAAAGCCTATAGCTAACATCATACTCAAAGGTGAAAAGCTGAAAGCATTTCCTCCAAGATTAGGAACAAGGATGCCTACCCTTGCCACTTTTATTCAACATAGTATTGGAAGTCCTAGACACAGCAATCAGACAAGAGAAAAAATAAAAAGAATCCAAATTGGAAAGGAGGAATTAAAACTGTCACTGTTTGCAGATGACGTGTATACATAGAAAATCCTAAAGATGCCACCAAAAAACTACTAGAACTTATCACTGAAATTTGGTAAAGTTTCAAGATACAAAATATACAGAAATCTATTACATTTCTACATAGTAAAATGAACTATCAGAAAGAAAAAATCAGAAAACAATTCCATTTATAATCACATCAAAAAGAATAAAATACTTAGGAATAAATCTAAGAAGATTAAAGACCTGTACTCAGAAAATGATAAGACTCTGATGAAAGAAATTGAAAACAATACAAACAGATGGAAAGATATACCACGTTAATAGAATGGAAGAACTAATATTGTTAAAATGACCGTACTACCCAAGGCAATCTACAGAATCAATGTAATCCCTATCAAAATACCAATGGTATTTTTCACAGAACTAGAATAAATAATTATAACATGTGTATGGAAACAAAAAAGACCCTGAATAGCCAAAATAATCTTAAGAAGAACAAAGCTAGAAGTATCAGACTCTCTGATTTCAAACCATCCTATGAAGCTACAGTAATCAAAACAGTATGGTACTAGCACAAATATAGATACATGGATCAATGGAACAGAATAGAGAGCCCAGAAAGGAACCCATACTTATATGGGCAATTAATCTATGACATATGAGTTTGAAATATACAGTGTGAGGAATATATGCAATAACTGTATAATATCTTTGTATGGTGACAGATCATAACTAGACTTACTGTGGTGATCATTTTGAAATGGATAGAAATAGCAGATCACTATGTTGTCTAACAGGAATTGGCATAGTGTTGTAGGTCAATTATACTTCAAAAACAAACATGCAAACAAGCTCACAGAAGAAGAGATCAGATTTGTTGTTACCTAAGAAGGAGGGTAAAGAGAGAGTGATTTGGATGAAGGCAGTCAAAAGGTACAAACTCCCAGTTATAAGATAACTAACCACTAGGGATGTAATGTACAACATGGAAAATAAAATTAACACTGTTGTATGTTATATATGAAAGTTGTTAAGAGAATAAATCCTAAGAATTTTCATCACAAGGAAAAATATATTTTTCTATTTCTTTGAGTATCTATATGAGATGATGGGTGTTCATTGAACTTATTGTGATAATCATTTCATGATATATAAGTCAAATCATTATGCTATATTCCTTAAAGTTATACAGTACTGTATGTCAGTTATATCTCTATAAAGTTGAAAGAGAAAAACAAACAAAAGTTAAAAACATACTTAGCTTATAATCCATACAATTCAGCAATTGCTCACCTAGAGAAATTAAATTTCTCCAGAAGAATTTAAAATATATCTGCCCAAAGATTAGTACATAAATGCTCATAGCAGCTTTATTCATGATATTCAAAAAGTGGAAAAAATCCAAATATCCATGAATAGTAAATAAATTTTGGTATGTCCACACAATGGAATATTACTTATCAATAAAAAGGAACACATGACAATGACAAAGATGAATCTCAGAAACGTTGTGCTGATCAAAAGAAACCAGGCTTCAATGAATACATAAAGCATGATTCAGTCTACTTAAAAATCTAGAAAAGGCAAATATAATTTATAGTGGCAAAAAGTAGATTAGTGGTTTCCTGTTATCCAGGTTTGGAGGACAGACTACAAAGGAGCATGAGGGAACTCTTTGGTAATATTTATTTGTTTCTGAGGGGTGTATCAGTTATAAGTAAAATTACTAATCACTGGATGGTTTCTGTTTTAGTTATATTAGACCATCAAGCATTTTTCCAGAGCGGTGATGCCAGCTCCACTGCCATCAGCAATATATGAGGATCTCAGTTCCTCTTCATCCTTACCAACACTTGGTATTGTGAGTCGTTCTCATTTTAGCCATACTGGTGGGTGTGTAGTGGTAACTCTTTAAGTGATTTTTATTTACAGTCTCTGAAGATGTTTCAATGTGTCTTGACTTCTGTGAAGTGCCTGTTGAAGTGTTTTGCCCATTTTTAATATTAAAATTGGGTTATCTGTCTGATTATATTATAGGATTTCTTTGTCTATTGGAATTGAGTCATTTGTTGGACATAAATATCAGTATTTCTTAAATTTGTATTTTTTTTTATAAGTGAGGTTGAGCATCTTTTCATATGCTTAAGATCCATTTATATTTCCTCTTTTGTGAATAGTCTTCATCTTTGCCCATTTTAAAATTAGGTTTTGGCCTTTTCTTATAAACGACTAGTAACTTTTTATATATTATAGAGATTAACCTTTTGCCATAATATCTGGAGCAATTTTCCTCCTAGCTCGTCATTTGTCTTCGTCTTTGCTTATGGTGTGTTTTTTGGCCACGTAGAGTTTTTGGGTTGTTTTTTTTTTTAAATGCAGTTGAACTTATCGATATTTCCTTTTATGATATATGGTCATTTTTAAGTTCGGTTTCCCCATTCATACCAGAAAGAGATGATTTCAGGCAAGGTCTTGGACTGAGCAGCCTTAGACTGAGCCTGGGAAGGGCTTGGGCTGGTGGGGAGGGGAAAGGTCTCAAGTCCTTTCTCTGCTACTTATTAGCTGTGGATTCTCGGGCAAGTCACCTTACCTCTCCTTGGCTCAGCCAGTTCACTTTTCTGCAAAACGTGGATAAGTGAGGCCCGGCTTAAAGAGTTGTCCAAATTAAGTAAGAGAGCAGATGAAAAGCACTTGGCACACGCCTAGCACCAAGGACAAACCCTCCATACAAGGTCTTTCTCCTCCTGTCTCTCCGAATGATGTGTGTGCAGGTGTGTGTGTGTAACAGGTGGAAGTAGATTTGTGTGTTTGTGAGTGGGAGGAGACAGGGCCGGCTGTGGGATACAGCACACAGTTGGCTCAATTACTCATGGCCTCAAAATAAAAAAGCTACTCCAAGCATTTATAGGCCCCAGGATGATTGTAAATCCCACAGCCCTGGACCCCAGCCAGAACACTTCTTGCCCACCCTCCCTCACCTCCTCTGCCGGTGGCCAGAGCCCTGCTGCCTTCCTCTCTCCCCACATAGCTCGGCCCATGGATATCCAGGCCCTGGAGGCCTCAGAGCATCCCGGCTCCAGGGTGGTCCTGAAGGGTCTGGTGTGGAGGCCAGGACCCCGGCAGTCCACTGGGGTTCTTAGAGACCCCTCCTCTGGACTGCTTGCCTGCCCTGGGAACCTCTTCAGGAAGGAGATCCCTCTAGAACCAGTGAGTGGAGGGGTGCACAGGCTGGGCCTTTCTCCCTTCCACCCTGGCTGAGCCAGGGGTGCAGATCCCAGCCCCTCCCACGTGGGGGCTGGAAAGCAGGTGGGCGCACTTTAGCCACAGCATTTCTGAGGAGCCAGGAATTCCCCGCTGTTGTGCACCCCTTCCTGTTCTTGAGCTTGGGAGAGGTGGCCATTTAAAGGACTCCTGCTGTGACTAGACAGCCACCTGCTCCCTGTTGAGCTCTGTAAAGCTGTTTTCCTGTGACTTTGCTAAAGGTGAGAGGCACATAGACAGCTCTGGAAGGTCAGCGTGAAGCCAGCAGGCCTCTCAGTTTCCCCAGTAATGCCAGTTAGTCCTGGTTGGGGTGGGGGTGATCCTGGGGAAAGAGTCAGTGGGCAAGTCCAACCTCCTTCTCATTCCACTGGGTGGGAAAGTGGGGTGCCAAAAAGGGACAGGACTTGCCCGAGGTCACTCACAGTAGGTGTGTGCAGGTGAGGTCTAGAACCCGGGAATACTCTTGCTGACTCTTGTGTTCCCAGCATCAGATCTAAAGCCTGGAGTGAAACAGTGGCTCAAAGTGATGGTGGACTGGACTCAAAACCAGGTTTCCGGGTGGCCGGCCCAGGACCCTTCCTACTCCCCCAAGATACCACTAGAAAAGTTCTACACAAAGAAATAAACATTTTATAAGCCCCTACTTGAGGGTAACTGCAGTAGGTTAGAGATGGCTGTAATATCTTGGCTATTCCTCCCATGAAAAGGGGCCCAATTCTTCTTACCTTGGGGCTAGGCTGGGCTTCGTGACTTGCTTGAAAAATGAATGATGTGGGAGTGATGCTCTGGGACTTCCACGGCTAGTTTTCTTTAACATCATACCAGATACAAGAAAGACACTCCCTTGGGCCCTCCAGGTGAGCCAATCTGCCAGCTGAATCCCACTCAGGTGACTACCATTGATGCCACGTGGAGCAAAGCATCACCTAGCTCAGCCCTGCCTGAATTCCTGACCGACAAAACCATGAGATATAATAAAATGCTGGTTGTTTTAATCTGCTGAGTTTTAGTGTCGTTTGTTACCTGGCACTAGATCACTGTAAGTTAACTTTCCATCTTGAACATACCAGAAAATAGAGCAGCTGGCTGTTGAGTCCTTTCTAAAGTGAGTACACACGCCCCTGAATTGCATACATGTAAGCATGCATTTCTTTCAAGATTTTCTCAAAGCTAATCTTGGCCCCCAATATTACAAACATAACTTAGATGCCAACTGGCATAAAAAAATTATAACTAAGGGAGGGGGTGTTCTAGAACAGTGCCTGGCACATAACAGGCGCTCAGTAAATACCTGCTTGTTGAAAAAAAAAATTAAACCTAATACTTAAGGAGTAACCACTGTGTGCAAAAGCACTCTGTTCTCATTTAATTCTAGAACCAGCTTTTCAGATAGTTTCACATAGTATTTCCATTTTACTGGAGAGGAAATGGAAACAGGTTAACAAACCTACCTGAGACCATACAACTAGCAAGTGCCAGGGCTGGGATTCAAAACCCTTTTTTTCCAGAGTCTACATGTACCGCCTCTGTCGATGGAGGATGCTTCCCTGGGGCCTCCCCATGTGTGAGACAACACACCTGGCCAGGCTGCTTTGGTGGCAGTAGGGACTCTGGGTAGATGCAGGAGTGAGGGTCCCAGTGCCCCAGGAGAGCTGCGTCCGGGATGATAAATGAGCACAAACCCCAGGCCCAGCTTTTCTCCACCTGCCCAAGCCCCTTCCTCAGGCCCCTGCCGCAGCTGTCACCATCACAGCCTCCGATCCGATTACAGACCCGGAGCCCCGGCTGCCTCCTCTCCTCCTCCTGCCAGTGCGCAGGAAGGCAAAGACCCATCCTGCCTGGGAACAGGGCTGAAGCTCTGTCAGTGGCACCGCCAGTTGCCATCATCCCTGTGGCCCCGTCCTCGGAGCTCCTTCTCTGGGGTATTAGGCGGCTGGTGCTGAAGAGGGACAGGAATGAGGGCCCTGCAGTTGGCTTTGTTCAGACATGGGATATTGCACCAGGCCCAGGCTCTGCACCTGCTGCCGGAGGAAGTCACTGCCGACCTCCTACCTCCCATCCTGGGTACTTGCAAGTGTACACGTGGACACACAGAGGAAGCCACCTCCACCTCCCACCCAGTGACCTCCCACACACTACTAGCTCAGGAGGCCCAGGCCTGGATTAACTGTGGGCTTCACCAGTGATTAATTTGTTGACTCTGGGCCTGTTCCTAATCCAAGCTTCAGTTTCCTCATCTGTAAAATGGGTTCATCATAGCAACTAACTCATAGGTTTTTATATCCCAGGTCCTCACTAAATGCTTGCTAAATAAACCCAGCAAAATCCACATCTGTCCTTCTATTCCCCGTGGTGCGGGTCCCGGACCTCATACTGCTCCACATTTCCTTCCTTCCCATCAAACCCCACATCTACTCAACCGGCCTTGACCCGCTGCTCTTCACTGGGCCTCCCCCTTCCAACCCTGCGAGTCCGTGAGCTACTTTCCTCAGGGTCTGAGGGCTGGAGTGGGTGGTCCGAGAAGCTTCGGACGTTTAGAAAATGTATCCAGTTCTTGGAAATAAGGTTAACTAGCCTACTGAATACTTTCAAATCACACTACTGCACATCTGACTCCGAGGGTCATTTTGTCTTGCACACTATGTTCTACTGATTAGAACGCAGACTGCAAATTAGATGCTAACTTACAAAGAAACAGAGGATTGAGAAGTTGGAAATGATTCTCGTGGCTAGAAAAAGAACCCCAAAGATGATGGTTTTATTGACCTATAGAGCTTTTGTCATCCTGCTGCTTGCCTCATTAATGAGATATATAAATCTCTTAACACATCCCCACTATATTGTGTATGAGAATCATGTTTTCAACTTTTCAAAAATGATGCTTCACCAGAGACCTCAGGTTTTTAGGAAGAAGCCAGGATTGGGGTGGGAGGACCCCTGAGGGTGGACACTGGAAAGAATGAAGCTGCTGTGGATGATGATGGGCCTGGGATGGAAAGGAAGGCTGAGCTCAAGGCCAAGTGCACCTGTGTCCTGAGAGACGGTGATGCCTAGGACACTGGTGGTGATGTGTGACGCGGGGGGGGGGGAGTAGGAGAAGGGGTGGATGCAGCTACAGAGTGATTGCTGGACGATAGTGGTGACACAAGGTGGCAACGGAGAGTCAGGAGTTCACTGGGCTCGCCTCCTAAGCCTGAGAGAAGAGGTAGATGAGAAAATGTGGTCTTCATCGAAAAGGTCTCAAGGATGAGAGACCTCAGGGGAAGTCATCAGGAGGTAAGAGGAAAACTTCAGGTGTTGAGATTGAGGCTGAAAGTTCCAGAAGCCTTAGGAATATAAAAGGTTTGGGGAGGAGGTGGAGCAGGTATGGAAAATGGCCAGCTGTAAGGACCTCTCCTCAGGTCCAGGGATGAGGGCAGCGGGAGGGTGGGAAGCGTCTGGAAGGAAGCTGTGTCATAGTGAGGCCAGGGACAGACTGTGCAAACCTGAGGCTTCCACCAGAGCAAGGCCTGGGGCAGATCAGTGGTCAGAGTTGATCCAGGTGGGGATTCCAGCTGATGGGCACCAGGCATTAGGGGTTTTCCTGGTGGCCAGACTCACTCACTGGCTGGGCGAGAGGAGACCCTGAGATGGTCACACTCATCTTGGATCCTGGCTCTTGGGCTTCAACTAAAGCTCCCTAGAAACCACAGGTGTGCAAGGAAGCTATCAGGGCGGCAGGGAGAGCTGTGTACACTGTAACACCAGGGCTGTGATTACCCCCGAATCTTACCCTTAGAACTGCTGGCAGGCACGAACCCTCAGCTGGGAGCCTCCAGGTCCCTTCTACTGAGAAGCCCCATGAACCAAGCTGCTAAGTTTAAAGCCACTCTTTCCTAAAGACAGGAATTAGCTTAAAGTCCCCAATTAAAATGGGTAAGGGAGTGCGTTTCTGTGACTGGCCAAGACGGAGGCAGCTATGGTTTGCTCATCTTTGTAATCCTAACCCTCTGGCTTGGAGGTCTTTCTGTCTAAAGTTCTGCCCATTGCCGGGACCACCCTCCCACCCACCCCACTGCATCCAGCTGCCACTCACTGTTTACCTCAGTTCAGATGAAAATTTCACTTTCCTCTCTGGTAAAAGCATAAGCAAAAAAGCCTGGTGCTTTCCTTCGCACAGACTTCTCAGAAAGGCTCTCTCCCAGGTTCACAGATCATTCTTTGTTCAAAGTTTTCAAGAGGCCTGAGCCCACTCTCTGAGGCCTATAGGTTTCCCTGGTTAGTAGACATTATCTGTGGCCTTCCTGGGCCCTGCCCCAGACCTGCTGATTTACAATCTCTGGGGCAAAAGTCTGGAGAAACTGCACCTTCAACAACCACTCCAAGTGAACTTGACGATGAGGCAAAGCCTTGGGTCATGTAGGTTCAATTAGAAGCCCTCTAGTATATGGGGTATCATACACTTCTCACCAAACTTGTAGCCATAGGTGCATCCCTAGGGTGGGACAGAGTGGTCCCCACAGAGCTTCTCTCTAGCCTTCACACCCTCTTCTCTAAGGGGAGAACCTGGTCAGAGAACCATGGCCATGACAAAAAGTCTGTGGGGGAAGTCAGAATGGGGAACTAGCCTGGAGTGTCACAGATGGCCTGTGGTGTTACAGGGCAGGTGGAAGTGAAAGGAAGCAGGACCCTGTGCCCCTCTTCCTCCAAACCCTGCCTCTTGTTTATAGAAAAGTTTGTCTCCCAGGCCTCCCTGAGTCATAGAAGAGCAGGCTCAACACTTGATTAGGTCAAGCCTACAGGCACTGGGGGATGGCAATGACCACAACTCTGACCACCTATCTCAATGATTAACTGAGATTATTCCCTCATTTCCCTTTAAACCTTTCATGGCTGAACAGAATCTTTGGAGATGGTTTTTTTGGGGGGATGTTGGGTCCACCAGACTGTAGGCATTCTGGTTAAAAGCAGCTTTCAGCAAGTTACTTCACCCTCACGGAAGCTCAAATTCCTTTTCTGCACACTGGTTACCACCACCCACGTCAAAGTTGTTGCCCTTAAGTAGGATGATAAAAGGGTCTGTCTGGTATTTAGTAGGCAATTATTTACCATTAACTCACTTACACAAGGTTAACCTGTGTAAATCAAAGCACTGCCAAGAAGCTATCTCTGAAAGACTAATTCTCATGCTTCTGCCCCAAGGGATCAAAAATGACCATTCAAAATCAAAGTTTCTTCCTTCTACCCAGCCAAGGGCAGAGTTTAGACAGACACCCCAGGAATGTGTCCACAAGAAAAAGAAGAGTACAAAGGGGCACTGGGAAGAACTCTTTGGCAGGCAGCTTCAGTAGTTTCTCTTTCTTGGAGATTCCAGAGCTTTAATTTCACACCTGAGATGAAAGACAGACACTCTCATCTCAGAACTGAGACACCATGTTGCTTATTTCTCTGCTGTACCTCAAACCCCAGTACATCAAAAGGCCATCTCGATGCCAGTGTTCACATCAGTGTCACAGATACAGCATTAGGGAGGACGAGATTTAGGCCACTATGTGGCCCCAGCTGAGGAACAGAAGGCAGGGCAGTGCGTGTCCACAGGCACACACACACACACGCTTCCACATACCTGCTCACCAAGAGGATGAACGCTTTATTCTTACACAGTACAGAAACTGGACTTCCAGGAAAATCCTAATGAGGATCGTAGCGCTTTCTTCAAGGCTACAGGGGTAATAACATTTCTAATAAGAAAACAAATCAGCAAGTGTTGTCATCACTCTGTGAGAGGATGTAAGAGACCCTAATTCTGACTCAGGGTCGTGTTGGGGAGATGACGTTGAAATGGCAAACGGAGAAGCAACGTAGTAAGTGAAGCTGTTTCTATTGAGGGATGCTAGGTTAGAGTCCGAAACTGGAAACAGGGAAAATGAAGGCAGTATCTTCTGGGTCCACGTAAGGATTCAGAAGTCACAGGCAGAAAAAATTACTCTGAGAAGGAACAAGTAGGCTGTTGCAAGAAAGGGCTGCCGTGTCGTTATCAAGATCCCATTAAACAGCTGCTGCATAGCTTTCTAAATAGCAATCCAACCTGTTAAAAGCACCTTGGTTAAAAGCATCCAATTTTTGACTGAGCCGCAAGCAATTAACACTTAGCTCATAAACTCCTGCAACAGGGAAATCTGAAGAATATCACACCTTGACCTCACTGCTCCTGGAACTCTAATAAGGAATTAGAGAGGAAACAAGTTTGAAAACTAGACGGAAGAAATGGAGAGGTTAGCATGGGTCAAGAGCCCCCTCTAGTGGATCTAGAAATAAATGAAGTAACTTGGGATTTACAGTATTGGGAGGAAAAACAGCTGCACAAAGTTGAAGCAAGCCTCAACTTTATCAGCCTCTGCAGTCATCATTTCTAATTCTGAAGTGGTATGATAGATTCCTGTTTGAAAAACCTTTGCTAGCAGAAGCTTCTGCCTTAGAAGTGACATGGCTCTTTATTATGTTCACATTAACTGCCTCTGTGACCTTAGTTCCAAATGATTTGGCCTTACACCCATGTCCTTCAAGTTCAGTTGTCTGTATGTACTTCCATGTTACCGGTCTTTATAACCATCATTTTTAATGAACAAAAAACTTCAGGCTTAACTTATGAGGCTAAAGCAGGACTTGGTATCACTGTGTACTTGAATGTTTATGTATTAGATAACCAACATGCCAGGCACTGGTCTGAATCCATAAAAGATAACATACAAATAGGTCTCTTTGCAACAGACTTTTTACCAACTGATGACTTGAGAGAGTAAATATATCCACATTCTCCTTGCAAACCTAATCTCCATGCTGCCTCATATCCTTGTCTGTGCAGTTACTGGCTGTCACAAAGGCTCTTACATCCAGGAGACTCTGTCTCTAGAAAGGGGAGACTGAGTGCCACATAGTGGCAGATTTATGGAGCTGGCATCTTTCATGCAAAAGACTGGCAGCCAGGAGTAATCCAGTCCCCTAGGACATCCAATGAGACAAGTGATCAGAGTGTACCTAAATAGGTGAGGGCTAAAGAAAATGGTAGAAGGGTGGGGAGGAAAAACATAAAGAAAACTAAAGATGGTGGTGATACCCCCTTGAAATGTTACTCGGTGTAACTGTGAATGACCAATTAACACTGCACAAATACAGTACATCTCCCCTATTTTCACAGATGACAGGAGGAAAAAAAGAGCTAATACAATGGAAAGTCTGCTCTACCTAGGCAGGAAAGCCTAGGCAGTATTTGGTTCTGGCTCTGTTGGTTATTCAGCTGTGTGCTTACATCTTTTGGGTCACTTACCTGGGCTTCAAATTTCCTCATCTACAAAATTAAAGTATTAAACTTAAAAATCTTTTATCTCTGGATCTAAATATATCCTACATAAAAGGTCCTGATGTTTTTAGTTTAGAGAGTGTTGAGGGGGGAGCCCTATTTAAGAAAAGGAAATGCTTTACAAAATCTGAGCTCCTGCCAAACTAAGATCCCTTCTAGAAATATAACTGCATTGACCCACTTTATCAAGAACTACTTAACATGACCAAAATGGAGTCTATAACACACTTTTAGACAGCAGACAACTGAAATAGATTCTATTTTTCTCAGAAAAAAGGAAGAGCTACTGTTTCTCCTAAAAGTATGAAACATTGGGGAGAAGGGTATCACTATTGTTTAATCTTCACATAAAAGTAAAGGATAATTTCTGCCTAATTAACATGTAACTTAAAAATAGAATAGGAAAAATTCTCAAATAAGAAAGACCCTCCTAGTTTCTAGGTAGTAGCACGTTACCTCTCTGCTGTCACCAATACTAACTGCATTAATGCACATGCTTTCCATTTGCTCTTCCCCTCCTTAACACATCAGACTCAGTGTAAATATGAAAACTTGTATTATTTATTAGTGTTCCATAATAAGGAGATACGCCTGAGTAAAAGATGAAGAAAGATAAAGAATGAACACAGTTTCTACCATAGGAAATCCTTAAGACAGTACATACTTTCTGCACCTCTGTGGCAAGCATCCCAGCAGCATGACACTGCTCCCTGTATATGACCACTGGCAGGGTGACAGTGAAATCTTAATATTGTTCTTTTCCTTAACACTGGTATTCTTCCTTTGTGGAAAGCCTAATGAAAGTGTTAGTCCTCTATATAGAGTTGTTACGAGAGAAACTCTGAGAATTAACCAAACGTTAGGAGGTGGCTGTGGGGAGCAGGCGGGGGAGAGAAAGGTGCTAACCTAATTAAGTGAAATTGAGTGGAGTCTGTAAAACTAAAAGCAAAAGGAACTGCACATAAGCATTAACTCTAGTTGATAAAGTTGCTTTGAACCAAGGGTATGGGTTAATGCTCATTTTGCCATGCATGCTACTAGAGCTGAACAACAGGCAAATGGATGGGAGACCATGGAAGCCAGGTTTCTCACTGTTGGGATGGGAGGTTATAGATAAGCGAGAGGAGGTCACCATCACGTGAAGTCATGTTATATTAGATAGATGGTACATCATGTAACATGTATAATGGGCTGACATCCCTGATACAATGTGATGAGAATGGCATTTTGCCTCTGTGGACTTCCTCTCAAAACCCACAAACTCTAATTATGAGAAAACTATCAGACAAATCCTGAGATACATTCTACAAAAAAAATCTAACCAATACTCAAAACTGTCAAGGTCATCAAAAACAAGAAAAGTCTGAGAAACTATCACAACCAAGAGAAGTTTAAAGAGATATGATGATTAAATGTGGTATGGTACACTGGGTCAGAAAAAAGAACATTAGGTAAAACCTAAGAAAATATAAAGTATGGACTTTAGTTAATAGTAATAATTTATCAACCTTTTTCTTTATTCATTGAATTTGGCAAATGTTTCACACTAATATGTAACATGTTATAAATGAGAGAAACTTAGAGTGGGTAATATGAGAACTCTCTGTAATTTTTTTGTATCTATAAGTATTTCAAAGCAAAAAGTTTATTAAAAAAATTAACCGAATGTTTTCAAAACAGGGCTGCTATTGCTTAAGTACTTTAAAAAAGGAAAGACAGAAATCCTCCAAAACTCATCTTTCAACTTTTCTATACTTCTATATGTTACACCATTAAACATGGAAAACTTTCCATTAATTGGATTTCTCTAAGTTAGTATTTTTTCACAGATTTTGAGTAAACAAATGCTTAACCCACTTATGCTAATCATTCCAGTATCACTATACTGGTACTTTTTACATTTTTTAAAAAGTGCAAAAATTACACAGGAAGCTTTCTATTTTGGGAAGATAATCCTAAATTTCCAGAGTATTGTGCAAAAGTGCTCGGTTTAGGGGTTTGTTTGCTGGCATTATAGTCAAAAGTAAACAATCTAAGCATCAAATAGGAGATATTTAAGTAAATTAGCCTACTTCCTTCTGACAGAATTTTGTCACTATTAAAATTTTGCTTCTGAAGAGATTAAACAGAGGAGTATTTTATATTGCATTACTAAGTGAAAATTCAGGATATAAAATTATATACCTAGTGTAAATGTAACCATAAAACTTTGTATGAAGATTTGAAGGAAATGCCCCAAAATGTTAATAGTGGCAGCCCGGCTGGTAAAATGAGTTAAAAAATATGTATATTCTTCAAATCTTCTAATATATACATGTCATATATACACACTTCAAATATACTAATACTTTTAACAGTATTAACAAATTCTCAAGGTCAGGAAAAATCAGGACAAGTCTATCCAGCACAGAGAAACACTATTTAAAAAGATTTTTCTTATGAATCAATGGCTAATTCCTTCAGTGAGTTTCTGTCCTTCCTCTTAATTTCTGGGTTGGCCAAGCACATCCAGGATTTTCACACTTTCCATTTTCATTAAAATTAGTAATTTGACTGAGGTATAGCAAAGAATATAGGCTTTATATTTGTTTCATTCTTTAGGTGTTTACTGTTATAAATTCACTGCAGTTTCATTATACTGGTATCTTTGGGGAGATGTTTAAGAACATTATTAGGAAGTTCTAGAATGATGCTATGCTTATAACATTCCTTGCCAAATTCTTATGGAGGGTTGGTCATATCAGGGCAAAGCTACAGATCATAACTATACACCAACCATTTCAACCTTCATATACTGGTAGTGACTCATAATGAACATTCTTGGGGAGATGCTTAAGAAATATTTTAGGAATGTTAGAAAGATACTGTGCTTATAAAATAACCCTTTGAATGGGGTCTTAGAATACTTCTTACACCAAATTCTTTGTGAGGGAAGATCAGTTATATGGTAGAACTACAAACAATACGTTGAATATCTAAACTCTATAGATTAAGCTAGTCAAATGAAAACTCAAAGTGAATGTACACTTTTAATTCAATTTAAAGTCACAATACTTTTTCTTCATTTTAAAAGTATCTCTTTAGAGATTTCTGGCTTCTACCAATGGAGGTTCCCAAGAAACCAAACTTGTTGTAACTATAACCCATGAGGGGAAAAAGTCAGCAAGAAAAAGAAATAAAAAGTATACACATTGAAAAGGAAGAAATAAAACTGCCTCTTTTTGCATACAACATGATTGTTTATGTAGAAAATCCCAAGGAATCTATAAAAGAGACCTACTAGAACAAGGCAGATTTCCAAAGACACAGGAATATCCAACCCAGTGTGAGCTACACTTAAGTTTTTTCAAAGAACAGTATCAAAGGGGGAAAAATTATACAATGAAAAAAAACCTGGCAAACAATCTTGGGCAGGTGACCAAGGTAAATATCACCAGTGATAAAGCATGTTAATAACAGGCACTGCTGATATGATGTGATGAGGACTCTTCACCCCCATGGTATTATTTAACTCCAGTCTAACCATGAGGGAAAAAAAAATCAGACAAGCCCAAACTGAGGGAAAGTGTAAGACATCTGAAAAGCAGCCCTCAAAACCATCAAGGTATGAAAAACAGACTAAGAAACTGTCACAGACCAGAGGAGACACAAATGTAATGTAATATCCTCTGTGGGAGCTAATTAAAAAGGCATTAGTGGAAATTTGGCAAAATCTGAATAAAATCCGAAGTTCAGTTAATAAACTAAATGTACCCATGTTGGGTGACAAATGCACCATGGTAATTGCCATGGGCTGAACTGCACTCCTCCCAAATGCGTATGTTTAAGCTCTAACCCCAGTACCTCCGAATACCACTACTGTATTTGGAGATGGGACCTTTAAAAAAGTGATCAAGTTAAAATGAGGCTGGAGAGTGGACCCTAATCTGACATGACTGGCATCCTTAGGAGGAAATTTGGACATGTGTTTATTTTTTTTAATGTTATGCTTCAAAAGATACCATTATGGGAGTACAAAGACAATTCACAGGCTGGGAGAAAGTATTTGCAAGTCACATACCTGACAGGGGACTTTTTGTATCCAGAATATATAAAGGACTCTTACAACTTCTCTTGTTTGTATTCTACAATACAAACTATGATTCTATAAATAGAACACAAATAAAAGAATTTCAACATGGGCAAAAGATATGAAGAGACATCTCGCCAAAGATACATAAATGACCAATAAGCACATAAAAAGATGTTCAACGTCATGAGTCATCAGGAAAATGCAAATTAAAACCACAAGATACTTCATTCTCAAGAATGACTGTAATAAAAAGAGTAAGTGTTAATGAGGATGTGGAAAAATCATAACCTTCATATATTACTGGTAGAAATGTAAAATTGTGCAGCTTCTTTGGAAAAGTGTGGCAGTTCTTCAAAATGTTAAACATATGACCCAATCTGAGGTAAATACCCAGAAAAATGAGAATATATCCACACACAAACTTGTTCATGAATGTTCATAGCAGCATTATTTGTAACAGACAAAAGGTGGCAACAACCCAAATGTTTATCTAATGAATGGATAAACAAACCACGGTCTACAGCTGACTCTTGAACACAGGGTTTGAGGGTGCTGATCTCCCCTCGAAGGTGACTATTCACGTGTTGCCATTTCTGCCTCAAAAGCGAAGGAACTGAGAAGTGACTCACCCAAGGGCAGGAAGGTGAAAGAGTCTGGATAGAATCAAGACTCAAAACACTAGTTCTTTTGACTCCACATAGTATGAACACAAACTTTATCCCCATACTTAAAGATCTATAAAATGACAATACAGGTACTATACTGAAAAAAATCCAAGTATAAGTGGACCTGTGTAGTTCAAACACATGTTCAAGGATCAACTGTAGATTCATACAACGGGGTATTTTTCAGCAATAAAAAGGAACCAAGTGCTGGTATGTGCCACAACATAAATGAACCTTGAAAATATGCTAAATAAAGGAAGTCACTCACAAAAGATCCCATATTATAAGATTCCATTTATATGCAATGTCCAGAATAGGCAAATCCATAGTATGAGACATAAAGTAGATCTGTGGTTGCCAGGGGAATGATGAGGGGAGAGGGAGATGTAGAGACTGCTAATGGGTACTGTTACTTTGGGGGTTAACTGAAATGTTCTAAAATTAGACTGTAGAGATGGCTGCACAATTTTGTGAAAATAATATAAAGTACTCAATTACACAATTTTAATGGGTGAATTTTATGGTGTGTGAATCATCTCAATAAAGCAATTTAAAAAGCACAATAAAAAAACAACAAAGCTCTCAACTGGGGAAAAGACCAATGTTTCAATAACAAGGTTTTCCAAACTACTTATGCAGAAAAACAAAGAAATTTTATCGCTCAGTTTTAAAGACACTCTTTCCAACGTCTATTAAACAAATTGCCATCTTAAATTAAAAATAATTTTTAAAGGACAGTTACACTGAGTTAAAGCAGGGGTTCTAATCCTCACTGAGGGTCAGAATCACCTTGGGGAACTTTGAAATTAACAGTGACCCATCCCTTAAAAGATTTTGATTCAAGTGATGTAGGGAAATACTCCAGCAATGTTAACGTTTTAAAAGCTTCTCCATGGATTTACACATGTAGCCAGGATTGGGAATTACTGATGTAATTCAACAGAATAGTAAACTATATTTTAAAAATCTTCTGGGTGAAGGTATTTTAGGTAAACACCCAAAATAAAAAGTAAGTATTTAAGAAAAATTTGTTTCTAATCATACAGCTATAAATAAAAAGCCACATAAAACACAAAATTAGCCATAAAACCAATTATTTAATTCAAGCTATAAAAAAGAGGCAATATAACTGATAAAATAATTAGGAAAGAATTTTTAGCATGTTTTAAAAGATTTAAAATAGGAGGACACTTTACAAAAAGTTGTGTGGGAAATAAAATTCTTGAACTGTAAGTAGAAATGTAACATTACAGAGTATCTTATAAAATACAATGACAGAAATATAAAAGGAAACTATGTATGCTCTAAGACTGAAAACTACTAATAATGACCAATATTTAGGTTTAAATTTACAGTTCCTGGGTATGAGAATCATATTACTATACACATCTTCCAAACCAGTGGGCAATATTTTCCAATTAACCATGAGTGGTATCATCTTCTACAAAGTCTTTGGCCATCTCTGCTGTGATCACATCAATATGACTAACCTGAAGAATAAATGTTAAAAACAAAGCCTGTTAAATTATAAAGAAATACATCAGTGTCCCCCCTGAACAGGGTCATATTTTTAAAACACAACCCATCACCTATAAATTTTATGTATCAAGTCAAATGATTCTAAAACACTGACTGATAAAAACCTTTATGATGCTATTTGTTCAATGCATGAGTTTAAAAAATATTCTGCATTTTGATACTCTGAAGATACAGATAACGTCTAAATACTTGAACTACATTTTTGTTTGGTTTTTATTACTCTGCTATTTCAAAGAATCTAAGGCTGAAAACAGCAGAAAGAACTGTGTGGTCTAGCCAAATATAAATGAATATATGTAACTGTTAACAACTGTGCATTAATAAGCACTAAATAGAGTAGACAAGAAGACAGTATCTCTTAATGCCAATGAAAATAAAATCAATGCAATGAATGCCACACAAAAAATTTGCTAACCTTCATAGGCATTTGAAGTTCCTTTCTTTACAAAGACATCATCATCAGATAAACAACTTTCTAAATTTTCTTTCATTATTTAAGTAACATAAAACAAGAATTCAACAAATACAATGTATTAAATAAATACTACATGGATTAAACTTCATGTAAAAAGAAATTACCTTATTTCTGAATTTTACGCCATAGAATTTGTCAGCCGACTCAAGCAGTTCAGGCCTAAAAGTAGTTGTAATAAACTGAGCATGTACAGCAAGTTCCATAATCATATCTGTAAGAAGAAATAGTAATTTAATAAAATCTCGTTCTCAGTAGGACTGAAAATTTAAAAAGCAACTGTCTCTACTCTCACCTAAAATTTAAAACTGCCTGTAACTCTTTAATTTTTCATGCATGTATCTGTAAAAATTATCAACTTGATTTCTTAAATTAGGGATAAATCTTCAACATCAGTATCTTAAAGTTACAGAATAGAAAGAAGCAGCACCGTCTAATACAGCATTGGAAATAATGTCAGAGCAAAGTAAATTTTCTCACACAAAAAAACTGAAAAATTTTTTCCCTGCTACCCACTCTCCCAAGGTCTTTTGAACTTACTAAAGATGAGGTATAGATTATTAACAGAATCAACACTGTTTATGATGAGCTATTCAAGTATTCAGAAAAACAAGTTTTAAAAGGAGAAACTTTTGTATAAAACTGTAATTGGAGTAGGATTTTCAATTATTATATCCATTTATCACAGAACTAAACTTTGTGGTCTAATACTAAAGTTTAAAAAACCTGTTAAAAGAGAAATTATTTACTGAATGCATAACCTGTCTAGTCCCTCCAGACAACCTTAGGCAACAAGTAATACACTATGAAAGAGGTAAGCTATTATTTTTAGCAAGTTACTGTTAACCATGAAACCACAACTGTACCTGACACAGCCTTTCTGTGCTGAGCATCCAGAGCCTGGTCAATCTCATCAAATAAGTAAAAAGGAGCTGGGTCACATTTCTGAATGGCGAAAATCAGAGCAAGAGCTACCAAAGATTTCTGTCCACCTGAAAGCTGCTGCATTTCTCTCATTTCACCTTGTTTTCCTGTAAATGACACCTAAGAAAACATCTGATGGGTTAATATCTTAACGGGGTAAAAATTGCCATCATCTCTTAACATTAAATTGCATACAATGTACCAATTTATACTAGCAAAATGTTCTACAAATTCTACTATAATATTCTGAAGAAAATTGAAATGTAAAGGTATATTACCCTAATTCCAACTCCAGTGAACTGGTCAACTGATGGGACACTGCTTTGTGACCCAGAGCCCCTCTCACTTTCACCACTCCCTTCTCCTTCATCCTGAGACTGACTGCCCTCCACATCTCCTTTCTTCATCACCAGAGTAGCTTTGCCACCGGGTACCAACTTCTGGAATACTTCACTGAAGTTTTTGGATACCTTAAAATAAATAAGTCGGGTGTCAACTGGAATATGTATTTTGCTTAGTGGGATTATACATACGTATTACTGCTTAAAACAAGGACAAATATTTAAAAACAACGAAAAGTATTTTCATTATCTAATCTTAAGAACAAGAGTAACAGATTGGATCCTTTCAAGAGCTGTGTAAAACATTCTAGTTACTACATTAGCAATCTATATACTGGATTTATTTGCATATATTAGATCCAACTATCAGTGGGAAAAAAGCTTTAAAATCTTTACAGATTGAATAAACTGAATAGTATCTGAAGATGTTACCTTGTGTGTGTATTAACTACAAATAGAAACATACCTGTTTGAAAGTTAGCTGAATAGCTTCATATTTTCGAAGTTCAAGGACATTCATCAGTTCCATGATTGATTTGTACCCCCTATCCAACTCTTCCTGTCGCTTTATTAACTTTTCTTTCTGCTCAGAGAAATTTACAAACTGATCTAAAGCTTTTTTATTAACATGACTGTACTTCTTCAGTTCTGTGTTGCACTGTTCAAGTTTTCGAAACAACTGTAAAGAGAAAAAAGTACAAGTAAGTTTGCATATAGAGAAATCTGCAAGGAGATTTCAAATTTAATACCAACAAGATCTACCTGTTTGAGGCTCAGTGTCTGGTATTTTTCAAATGCTTCCTGGGGAAGTGACCCAAGTTCTCGAATTTTCTTCATACACTCTTCTTTCTTCTTTAGTAACATGCCTTGTCGATTTGTCATCTTTTCTAGTTCTTTAGTATCATGATTTATAGCATCCATGTGTTCTTTTTCCATATTTTTCCAGCGTTCCATACTCTTCTGCAACTCCTTAATTCCAGCTTCTGTTTTATCAATGGAATTGTCCAAATCTAAAATGGAAGGGAAAGCCAAATTAGGCCATATAACCTATTTTAAAGCCAGAGTGTTACTTGACCAAAGATATTATGGTCAAATCTATCAAAGCAGGTTTAAATTTTATTGTGAAAATTTATGAAAGAAATCAGGACAAAATTAGGAGTGTACACAAGTTACTCAAGTATATATAGTTTTATTGTTTAATGCTTATGTTTATAAAAAACTAAAATAATTTTCTTCTCAGCAACTAAGTGATAAGAAACTTGATTCAGCTATTTCATACTTTCGTCAATGAAACTAATAATTTATAGTCTCTCATAAAATTGTCACATACATTTCAACAAAACAAAGGTTACTAATTATAACCAACCCCTTCAACTGTTTCCTATAAATTGTTTATGATGATGGAAAACTATATAAAACTAGTGGTACCTTTTTTTGCCAATATTGATATTTCATTTTGTAGTAAACAATTTCATAAAATGAATAAGCTAAATTTTACCTTCTGATCGTGCCATGGTATCTTTCACTCTTTTATTGATGGCTTCAAGTTCTGAAGTTGTAGCAGTGAGAACAGTACCCCCTTCAGTCTCTCTCAGTTCATTGAGTTCCTATAACATAAAAAGAACTAAGAGTGTTAAACCACGAAATATGAATTTTGTTAGTTTCAAAGTGTTAAAACTGCTACAAGTTTATGTAACTGCTGATATGTTTGAATAAACGCTTAATAAAACAAAAAACAAACTTCAAATAATTGTTAAGTACTTAATGTATCCATTAAAGGAAAAAAGTAATGATACAATTATCAGAAAATCTCTCAGCATCTGATTACTACTGAGAAACTATTCCTGATATTTACCAAGAACCTAGATTGTGACATATAATCATACAAAATAGGTACTACTGCTATGCTTATTTTGCATAGGATGAAACTGAAGCTTAGAAATATCAAATGACTTACCCAATACTGTACACTAGGTGGCAGTGCTAAAACTCCAAGCCAGGGCAAGTAGTCAGACTGCTAGTCTCTGTCCCCCAAGTCAATCAGAGCCTCTTATATAAGCTCTTTCAAAAGGTTATGGTCATGAAGGAACCCTCAAAAAGACATACCTGTTCTACTTGGTCCAAGCGCTTTCTCAAATTCTCATTGAGGTAAGTCTCTACTCGAGTAATAATACCTTCTAATTTAATTCTTTCATTCAGCAGCTGTCTGTTTTCCTACAAGAAAAAACCCAGTTATTTGTCTACACAGATATGCACATTTCACACTCAGGAATGCTGTTAATCTGCTGTTTCCTCCATTACTTGTGTTCAAATGAGCTTAGATGGAGTTTTATACCTTTCCAAAAAGCCCTGTATTTTATTTTCTCTCTTATCTATTCAGAATGCTGGTTTTTGTGCCTGTTTCTTTTTATAAGGCATGGTACCAAAAATATCTCTTCCTGATTTTCGTTTCTTTACACTTAGTGTTGGTTGTTTATCACTCTTATTTAAAACTGAAATGTTACTAAAATGTTTAATCAAAACAGTATTATTAAATATGTAAAGGTGGTCAGATCAATAAATATAGCAAAGCTAACAATCTCAATTTTTATGATAAATGTACATTAAATAAGATGAAATAAAGATTTCTTATATAACCCTAAAGCCTCATTCACTTTTGACTATCAGAAGCCTAAGTCTATTTTCTCAATATTCTCTTTCATGAAATTCCTTCTATTTCACATTCCAAGACAGACACTTTTCACACCAGCCAACTATCAACAAAAACTTTTTTTTGTTAACTGTACTTGCCTGCTGAAGTTGACGAATTTCATCATTCAGTGCATCAACTCTCTTCTGATCTTCCAGACTAAGTTGAGAAAGCAAATCAGTTCCCAGTTCTGCTTTCAATGATTCTCTGGTGGACTCCATAGCATGCAAACTTGCCTCCAAACTTTGTAAGCTACGTTGCTATATGACAGATTATCCATTTATTAATAAAGGTATTAGTGTATTAGCTATAATAGTGAAAAATTGGATGTAGTCTATATATAACATTAAAGTGAGCTAAATAATCATATTAACTCAATTAATTATCAAGTATCCATTAAATTTGATAATCAGAACTATGTAGCAACCAGAAAAAGATTTATGACACAATACCATTCAAGATGTGTGAACACATATTTCATGGTCAGAATGTACAAAAATCTTTATGCATATTCATAAGAACAAAAAGAAGTTGCTAGAATGTTAGGATGATACAATTGTGGGTGATACGTATTTCTTAAACTTTGCTGTTTCAGCACTTTTGATGTGCTAAATTAAGTTTTTGTCAAAACTGCTTCATGTTTATGAGAAGAATATGTTTGACTACTATCAGACAGTACTATTGTATCACAGCTTAAAATGCCTATTTGTTTAATGAAGTTGGAAAGTTTGAATGTCGCCTACCAAAGGAGACTTGGGGTATGCATTGGGTAAAAGTATGGGAAAGATACATGTAGATATCCAAAACTATGGGCCAAAATGAAAATGGAACATAATATATATGTCAAATAACCTATATAACATGGTCCATCCAAATCTCTATAATTAAAACAAATCTATTAAAAAAGCATATTTACGAACCTTTGGCATAAAAGTTTTCTCTGACTGCTGCCTCTTCTCTTTTAGCATCTTCATTTCTGATAATATGCTATCTCGAGATGCTTTAAATTTCCTTTGCTGGGTCTCAATCTGTTGCATTTGGTTCATTAGCTGATCAATTTCATTATTAATCCATATACAAGGCTAAGGAAAATTCTCTTCAGTGCCTATTAACACAACATTGTGTATCCCCTTCCTTTTCTTCACTCCTAAATAAAAGCTACTTCGACATATTTGTGGACCATAACCATGTTGAATTAAATACTACACTAAATGTGTTCAGTCATAAAAGAAGCTTGAAACATCTCACCCCACTACTTCTCTCTCAAAATAACATACAATTTTACTAATTGCTACACAAAAAATAATAAAATCCTGGTAAGCCCTAAAGGAAGCTAAATAAAACATATATATGTATATTTTAATATCTTTTCACTCAACTAATATTTACTGTGTAACCTACTATGCTTATAAGGGAGTTATATATGAAGAGGAAGCCTTGAATAACTCCTCCTAGCTGGATTATCAAATACAGGAAGGCAGGATGCATGCTGTCAATATCCTCCTTTTTCTTTGTACTCTCCCCTACTTTCTTCATGCTCACATCTTGCCAAATTTGGGCAGTTCTCAAAGTATGCTATGCAGACCACTGCAAAGTCAAAACTGGTATGTTTTATCTTTTTCTCTGTGTTCTTGCTTGTAAGTGATGACACAAAAGCTATAAACTCCTATTTTGAAAAAATGCTTGTTTCAATAAAGAGTATCCTAATGAAACAGTAAAAATAATTACTTTTGCTGCTCAAGTACCTGTATTTTTAATATTGTGTGACATAATACAAAGAACACATAAAGCACTTTTGCCTTTTACCACAGCTATTTTAAGAAAATGTGAATCTAAAAAAAAAGAAAAAAAGAGGACACTAATGAACTCAGCTACAAAACAAACAGACTCACAGACATAGTAAACAATCCTATGGTTACTGGGGGAAAGGGGGTGGGAAGGGATAAATTTGGGAGTTTGAGATTTGCAAATATTAGCCACTATATATAAAAACAGATTAAAAAAATTTCTGTGTAGCACAGGGAACTACATTCAATATCTTGTAATAACCTTTAATGAATAATATGAAAACAAATATATGTATGCATATGCATGAATGGGACATTGTGCTGTACACTAAAAACTGACACATTTTAACTGACTATACTTCAGTAAAAAAAAAAAAAAAAGAAAGAAAAAAGAAAATGCACATGCACAACTGTTTCAGTTGTGAGCCAAACTAGCCACTCTTCACGGAACACTTTTATTTGAAAGAACTAAGAGAACTATTGTTACTAAGGCTTGGATTTTGATGGCCATTTCTTCTACTAATACTAAATCTAAACTAAACGACCTCAAGATAGTAAAATCTAAAGGACATTTTTCAATCCTTATATATTTAACTTTATGCAGTACGTGCCATTCCTGATACTCCCCATCCTTCTTCCACTGAAACACTATCTTGGTTTTCTTTCTATAATTATTTGACCAATCCTCCTCAGCTCCCCCTATAACTTTAAATTTTAGTGTTCCCCAGGTTCGTATCTCTCAGTAGACTCACACTGCTATCAACTATTTAACAGATTGGCAAAGGATGTTCAAATAGTTTTCAGTTCTCTACCTGTCTTAAGAAGTTGAACAGACATACAACACAAGCTCCTGTGCTTAAATAAAAGTCAAAGTCAAACACATGGGATATTCTTCCCCATTGTATGTGAAAAAACACATCTTAACATGCAAGATTCTATATCCCAACCAAAACACAGTTCTTTCTCCACAACAGCAAAGACAAAAAGATATTTTCAATGTTTCTGCGCAGGTTTTCATTGAGCTTTGCCTCAAGCTCACCAAGTTCTTCTTCTGCTTTTCTAACATCTTTCTGTAATTCAAGTCTAGACTTTCTTGTGTCATAATAACCTCCAGTTAAAGCACCACGATGACTAACTTGGTCACCTATAAACAAAACATAAGGTAGTAATTCTGTATAACAATTCCTTTATTCACTGATAAACTGACTAATAATCAAGCAACTAAAGGCTTTACCTATTTAATGAGAATTAAAAAGTTAAGAGTTTAAGCTAGTCTGGAAAAAATTTTGCTTTCCAGTATTAAAATTTGTATTTAAAAGAATGTACCTTCTAGGTGAGCCTGAACATCTGCCAGAAAGGAAAGAAGTGCTGAAGACTAATAGGAACATGTCAACAAGATATGGGCCCTGGCTTGGAATTCCCACTGGCCATTATTTGGGAAAATTTGAAAATCAGAAATAATAATGACAATGTGGTAACACATGTAATGAGAAAAAAACCCATGAATCACAAATAGTAAGTTTTAAAAAAGGAGAGGACTCATCTTTACAGAATAACGATAGCTAATAACTATAGAAGCAATCACAGAATTTAAGAATCACAGTTTTGAAACTCCCAATGTATAAGCAAAGGACGTTAAAACAGTTTTTAACTTTCTCCCTGTCTTCAGAAGTTAAACTGACATACAACATAAGCTCCTGGGCTTAAATAAAAGTCAAAGGTCACCAAAGGATGTTAAACACTTGGTAAAAAAAAGTTTGGGAGAGATTCTTATATTTATGTACTCTTAAAAGATATCACTTATTAATTACAAAGGGGAAAGGGCATCTTTACAACCAAGACGAGCTAGTGGTCCAACTTGGCACCAGTTAACAGTGGGACACATTGTGTGATACAGTAAGTACACATCACTCATGCCAAGAATGCTTAACCTAAACCTAATGAAGAGGAAGCAGTGAGACAAATCCAAAAAACATGACTTTCTTCGAGAAAGTCAACTAGGGGTAGGAGGGAACAGGAGGAACTTTCTATACTGAAACTGAAGGAATCTAAATTGCATGCATCCTTGACTGGATCCTGGATAGAAAAATATTTGGGGATAATTAAGAATGTTTATAGATACTCTTTAGATGATATTATTCGGTTAATATTAAACTTTTTAGGTATAACAATGATGCTGCGGTTATAAAGGAGAATGCCCTTATTATCAGGAGATAATGCTTAACTTGTAGAGATGAAGTTGCATGATTTTTACAACTTATTCTCAGATGGCAAAACAACAAAAAACTGTAAACATACGGAGGTAAAGCTTCTTTCATCAACAAATTATAAAGAGAAGGAAAAAAACGAAAAATGAGGGCAGGTGAACCTGTAATACCTGAGATTCTTAACCTGGATTCCAGATAAATTCAGGAGCTCCATGGCAAAATCTTATTTCTGAATACCTTAAAGAATAAATTACTAAGTCATATTTTAAAAAATACTGTGATAACCATGCCAACATAACTGGTTTCTTTTGAGATTTAAAGTATTTTCATTTTATCCATTTAAAAACATTTTGAGAAAGGATCCATAGGCTTCACCAAAGAACCAAAGAAGTCCATGGTGCAAAAAAGAAACCCTACCATAGAGCAAATAATTATATGAGATATCAACTAAA
This sequence comes from Camelus dromedarius, assembly GCF_036321535.1. NCBI lineage: Eukaryota > Metazoa > Chordata > Mammalia > Artiodactyla > Camelidae > Camelus > Camelus dromedarius. Next base: position 65,904,050 of record NC_087443.1, on the reverse strand, counting down.
TAGAAAGTGTGGACCCTGTTTAGATTCTGACTTCAATAAACCAACTATTTTAAAAATGAAAGATAACTGGACATGAATTTTCAAATATTCTTAAAATTAAAATGGAATTTATTTATTCAAAGCTAAGAATTACTATTACAAACCTTCCAGAGTAATGCAGTCCATAGTGAAAGCACGGGCCAGCTGGGTTGAAACTTCCATACTACGACAAATAAGTGTTTTTCCAAACACATGTTTGAAAGCTTTGTCAAACCTGGGATTGTACCTCAATTTACTTATCATAGGAATAGCATCCTAAAAATGAATATCTTGTTAGCAAGCAAAGAGATCACAACACAATTATTTATAATGTCTTAGCAGAATTATGGATTACATCTTCATGAAATATAAACACAAATGACTTTATATTTCAAAACTATTAGTTTTTATACTGAAAATGTTACAAAACGCATTGTACTTCAATATCCTGGAAATTGTGTTCACATAAACTATCCAGAGTTTCAATGCTAGAGCACAGTGATAAAGACCTTAGTGGCTCTGGAGCCAGACTGCTCAAGTTCAAATCCCAGCTCCACCACTCACCTGATGTGTGCTCTAGACAAAGGTGCGTAACTTCTCTGAGTAACAGTTACTTCCTCTACAAAACTGTAGTAACAACAATACCTTCCTGACAAAGCTGTTAAAACTAGGCGAGTTATATATGTGAAACACTTACGATAGCATCTGTCACATAGAACTGCTAACTGTAAACTAATAGTATTTCCTCAAAATATTTTCATTTTAGTTTTATCTATCTATCCATCCATCTACCTACCTACCTAAGTACAGATGCATATATCTAAGTTTGATATTCAGAAAAACATTTTTTCAGATAAATTTTTTTCCCTTTTTTCTCTTAAACTGTCAGAACAGAATGTTAAAATTAGGAAATACATCCTACATACAGAAAAATGCAGTATGTTAAGCTTAAGTTAATAATTACAAAGCGAACACCAACATAACCACCGGACAAGGCAAGAAACAAACTACTACTGACACCCAGAAGTCAAGATTGTACCCCTTTCCTAATTGTAGTGGTTACCTCTAATGGTTACCTGCTGGGGGTGAACCACTGTTGTGACTTTTGTGGTAATCACTCCTTTGCACTTCTTTCTAGCTGTCCTCTAAATTTAGTTTTGCTTAGGTAATGTAAAGGGAACCACACTACATGCATTTTTGTGTTTTGCTTCATTCAAACATCACATTTATTTCTCAATTTCTCCTCCAAACTTCAAAGGTAATTTGTATATATTTAAAAGAAGAAAAAGCTAGACCATTTGAAAAGCTTATAAGGTTCTCACTGTTCCTCTTAAATTGTAGATCATTCTCATGGGGTTTCAGCTTTAACCTTAAAAAACAGTGAAATAGTTGCTACTACTATCAACATTCTGAAGCCGAACATCTCAAAGCAATACATGTTTTTTTTTTTTCAAGAATGATGTCTAGGGAATATTTCTAACCTATTTAAAAGTATACCAGCTAATAACAAAAGCCACATACTGCTTTCAGAGCCCATTGCCTTGCTAGATATTTTTAATCTAATTTATAAGCCACTTAAAAAAGCATTTTCAGAAAACTTTAAAATATTTACTTTAAATGATAGTTCCTCAGGGAATTGTTCTCCAACCATTAAATCTTAAGTTTGTCTCCCTGGAATACACTCTCAAAGTATTCCATACGTATGTATTTTAACACTTTGCACATTTTGCAATGATTTGTTTTATGTCTTGGCTGTGACCTCTGTCTCCCTTCCCATCCTCACTCACCCAGCACTGACTATGCTCTATGGTACAAAAGGCATATTTATCTCAAAGATTGTATGATTCCCAATGTACAGTGCCTGTGCACTAGCACATGCTAATCACAAAAAAAAGGTAACCTATGAAAGAAAGACAGACCTTAACACACATCAACTCACATTGGTTTCAGGGTAGGCAGTGTCCCTTACATCTAACTTGTTAAGAGGCAGAAAAGTAACCTCTCCGGGAAGGTTCATTTTATTAAACTCCATCAAAATCTTTGTGCTGACTTCATCTGAATCAACAATGTGATAAAATAACCTACAGGGAAACAGAACAAGACCATCTAAAGTGCTATAAACATTTAAGCAAACAATTCACTTTTATTCTATGCAATCCAATTTGTATGGGGGAGGGCTACTTAGAAACTTCTAAGGGAGGGAGGCAAAGTACAAAAAGGAGAAAGTTCTGCCTTCTACAATTAAAAACAAACACTTAGCATTTACATCTTTAATTAGAAAATTAAGTAACTAAGGATATGGGATAATAACGAGAGACATATTGTATTAGAACCATAAAAAAAATTGTTCCTTGGGTTACTTATTCCTTCTTTCCCTTAAAAACTCAAAATATCAAGCAAAAAGAACAAACAAAAAAAAAACAAACCCTCACCTGTTCCCAGCAGTGACTTCCACACATGTGTAGAAAGCAGGCTCACATTCAAAGTTATTCATCACAATACCATGATAGCCATTTTGAACATGCTGGTTTATTCCTTTTCGACGAAAGTGGTCTAGCACTTTGTTTATGCTGTCTATTCCATTTAAAATGGCCTGTTCAGAAGTGAAAATTATTAAAATACTGCCAATGGCGCTCCTGCTGGTAAGAAATGAGCCCATTACTCTATACCAGCGATTAAACATCCTCTCCAACAACAGGTCACTCCCTTTGAAATACGTCACTAACATGCAACACCTTACATTATGGGTTCTGTTCTATGACATCAGCATTAAAAATGGACTCTCCATCTAAAAATCAAAAGTGCTATCTCTAATAGCATGGGTGCTTAAATGATAACCACTGTTTCATATTTATAAGACAAGTAATTTGACTGCACTCTTGAAAACTAATAAATTCTTGTGCAATAATAATCGACTCAATGCAAACTGAAGTAATGAAAAGAACCTGCCCACCTTTCCTGTTGCCGCTCTAAGAAGCTGCTGTTTCTTTTCAAGATCTTCTCTCTTAGCAGCAAGTGCTTGCTGTTCTGCATTCTCCTCTCTCCACAAGTAGCTAATCAATAAAAATTAGACTCTTTAATTTGAAAAACATTAAGATAATACACTAACAGTACACAATTTTGACTACTGAAATTAAACTTCAACAGCTAATTTATAACTTAAAGACCATCTAACAGCCAGTAACTAGCATTATTCAAAAATATTAAGGCACATTTTAGCCTATACTAACTTTCTCTCACTCTGTAATTCATCTTTCTTATTTTTTACTTCATAGTATTTTCTGTCCAGTTCTTCTACTCGAGCTTTGACTTCATTAAGATCCTGATCCAGTTTCTATGGAAACAAAAAATAATTCAAATTCAAATTTAAAATCCAATTTCATGTAAACTAACCCACAAACTAACCCACAATGACAGAAAGCAGACCAGATGTTGCCAAGGGATGGGGGAGGAGGAGAGGGAAGGAGAAGAGGGAGGGAGAAATTACTAAGGTGGGTATGGGAAACATTTTGGGGTGATGAACAGGCTTATCTTAATTGTGGTAATGGTTTAACAGGTATATACATATGTCAAAATAATTTGTTCACTAATGATCTAAAACTTACTTCTATAATACATACTTTAGAATTTCAGAAGAAAAAAATACATTAGTAAGTTCTCAAAACACTGCAGTGCATACTTTTCGTACTGCCCTCTCCCCAGAAGGTAAGTACAGAACACAGAAGATTTAGGAATATACTGAGAAGCAAAAGGTTGTTTTGCACAATATAATTAGCACTGTAAAATCATTTCTATCCAGTTTATAAAGGACAGAGTTCATCTTAACAAGTGGTCATTTTTATACCCTTAAGTGTGACTGAAATATTAAAAAAATAACTTCAACTTGAGAAACAACAAACAAAACCTCTCACTGGAAAATCTTGGCCAGTCACCAAGCTCTTTCAAAAAGGGCATCTGTTGAAATCGGTATTTCCATGAATTCAAGACAAAATGCTTTTTATTTAATTCAAGACAGGACTATAGCTATCTCAGAGAAAACTACACTAACAAATTCCCAAATAACTGACTACTTGGTTCAACTTCTTGTTTCCCATTTCCTCCATAAAATATCCTGACCAAAGCCCAAAGCACATTGGACTCTCAAGGCCAATATGCTGTCTGTTACTCCTGGTAACTTTTCCTACCAGTTGAGTTGCTTATGGTTACAGTCAGTTCTGTTTTCTCCCCACTATGTTTTTCTTTTGGAGAAACTGTGATTACATTAAATATTAGATAAACTGATGATATGAGTACAAGGAAGAGTTGTTTCTTTAAAAAACTGACTTAGTTTTGGATACATTCTAGGTAAGTCACTAAAAATTGGATTAAATGGGCAAATCAACTCTAAAAGATTAGGGGAAATAATATGTAATAATTAATACATAAGTGCATATATTAATAAAAAATATTTTATAATAGTAATTCAAAATGTCAAATCACAAAGTCAAGTAAACACTGAAAAGCTGGTCTAGATTAAAGGAGATAACAGACACATGACAACTAAATGCAATACATGATCTTAGACTGAATCCTGAATTCTGTTCTCATCCAACTTTAAGGAGAACTGTATTTACAAGTGTGGCTCATAAGAAGAAAGTCCCCTGGGAACTCCGATCACTACTCATATTCAAAACACTTTACATCAAAAGATTGGTACACAATCTGGTGGAGAATGCTAATAAGCGAGGCTATGCATGTGTAGGGGCTTGGGGTATATGGGATATCTTTTAATCTTCCGCTCAATTTTGCTGTGAACCCAAAGCTGCTCTAAAAAAAGAGTCTAAAATATAAAGGTCTGGTATATAAGCATACATTTATCTATTTAAAATTAAATACTTAAGATATATATATGTATGTTTATATACGTATAAATAATACATATAAATATTAAATGTAAAACATATATAAGTATACATGCTTAAGATTTTACGCTTTTAGTGTTTTTTTTGGATAAACCAACGATACCAACTGGTGCAGCTTTCATCGGGTAAGAAGGTTCCCTCTGGGCAGGTATATATATATATATATTCTCCTTACCCTATACCTGCCCTACTCACTCCCTTCTCATCACTTCCATCATCCTGTAATCACCTATATATTCCCACACACATCACTTAAGAAACCATTTTTCTCCCTTTTTCATTTTAAATAATGTAAAAATCTCTTACCCTGTAAGTGATGATTTTATCTTCTACTTCATTTTTTAAGAAAATGCTAACTAAACGTGCATGGTAAATGTTTTATTTAGAAAATGTTAAAAATCACCTATGCTTTAATTAAAAAATGCAGTAATAAAAATTCTGCAGTAAATTATTAAATTGACAGGAAATTACATTAGAATATAAGAATGGAAAAATTTTAAGTTACCAAAAAGTCATGTTTTAGACTTGCATCACATTAAAGTTAAGGACAGAGTTCAGATACATACTACTAATTCAAAAAAATGTATTTTAAAATATATTCAATCTACATGGATACTCAACAACACAGAAAAAAGTCTCCTTTAAAAAAGAGGACTACCATATGTATAATATTAGATTGCCCTGGTCTTTTCCAATCAAGTATCTGTCTTGAATATTTTAAGAGTAGCATGTAAACTATTTAAAAATAAAACTTAAAGAAACTGCACATGTTCACACTTTTCTGAAGGATTTCACAAAGCAGCTATAAAAGTTCTTACATTATACTGCTCCAGATTTTTCTCTTTATTTGCCTCAGTGTCCTCCAAATCCTTATGTATAGCAGCAATCTGTCTCTTCTTGTCATTAATAGCCTGATCTAAAGATTTGAGTTCCTTTTTAATCCACTTATCCCTTTCTTCTTTTGATGTAAACTGGCTTCCTCGACCCTGTTTTGCATAAAGGTCTGTTCTTTCCTGGGTAGCTTGGGCCAATCTACACAAGATAGAAGAGAAGGGATTGAAAAGGAGAATAGGAAACAATCAAGTTTAATTGTAACCAATACATCAAGAGTACATAGAGACAAGAGCCATTTTTAAAATTCAAAAAAAGGGAATTAAGTATCAAAAGTAACTATTATCTAATAGAGCTCCTAGGACTAGTTCTATATAACATTAATTTAACTTCAAAATCAGTTAAAGTCAGGTAAAACAGCCCATCCCCTAAGGATTTAAGGTCATTCCAGGTTGGGTTACTCAGTAAATCTAGACAGTTCTGCTACCCCATCTCAGGAATTTTAAGAAATTCTCCAACTATATTTAACCATATAAATATTTTCAACTCCTCACAGTAAGACACTATAAAAATTAAAAGGCAAGACAAAGACAGAGAAAACACTTAAAACATACAGAACAAATATTAATGCCCAGGTAACATAAAACAACCCTATAAACAGTAAGAAAAAAATCAGAAAACAAATGGGCAAAGGATATAAACAGGCAATTCATTAAAACGAATTTAAGTGGCATAAAAACATAATGTACTAAATTGTAAAGTCAGCAAATGTTAGCAAGTACAATCTGCAAATAGATACTAATGTCTATATGTTAGAAAAACACTTACTTAAAGAAGAAAGTGGCAGAATGAACATACAGGAGGATATGATTTGGGTAAAAAAAGAACAATCATCGAGCATGTTTTTAAAAGCCCAACAACACTTAGCTGTGTTATCTTAGACAAGTTATTGAACTTCTTAGAGTTTCAAGTTTGTTGAATTTATAGTGGGGATAATGTGGCTCTCCCATGGCTTTTGAGTAGAAAAAATAGGCAGTAATGCATACAGTAATGCTTGGCCCACACTAGTTGCTTAACATTGGCTATTACAATGGGCATTAAACTTATGCCCTTAATTACTGTACCTTTTTAACCTACAACTACTTAAGGTTCTACAGAGGAACCATGGAGAAAGTTAGAATTGTTGGTGAAAACAAATCCCAGACCTAGCAATTCCTCGCTCTTCTTTTTCTTTTACACTGTTGAATTTAGGTTCTGTTTCTGCCAGTTCTTTCTGCTTTTCTTCTATTTTTTCAAGCAGCTTCTGCCTTTCTTTTAGTAAGCGTTTCTGTAAATAAAGCAAGATAAGTAAAAATGCAATCCACTTAAAAACTTTTGCTTAATTTATAAGTCTAGCATAAAATATTTTGTTAAAAAAATCCATGAGAAAACTGATCTGCAACACAAAACTTTTAAATGTAAGTAACAAAGACAGTACTGAGTTGCAACTTGAATGCAAATTATTTTAATACGTCAGATTTTTTTACAAAAATTCAAACATGCACCCCTCTCACAGGACTGTCCTCTGCAGTTCCCACTCACTTGAACATGTATGTCTTTCATTTTTAGCATTTTAACTTACCCTCTGTTCACTATTGCCTGCCAATTCATCTTGTAAATCCTTGGCTTTAAGCTCTAACTTAGTCCTCTGCTTAATTTGTTCTTGTCTTTCAGCACTGAGCTGCTCCTTTTCTTCTTTCATGGCTGAAATTTTAGTTTTCAGTTCTCTAACTTGACGCTCAATATCCTATTCAAAAAGTATCAGACAAAAACAAGTCAGACAATTAGATGTACAACAGCAAAATCAAAACACCACTGGTCTGTCTCTTTTCCTTTCACTTATACTTTCAGTACTATTTTTTCTAATACTCAATCTCAGTGATGCCCCACTTGAAGTTACCAATCCATAATTCTGATACAGAAAGTTTACTGGGATCAAAAAGATGAGTTAATCTAAGGCTAGTTTATAACCTTACCTCCATTTTATCTCTTGCATCCTGCTGGGCATCTCTTAATTGTCTGGATTTTTCTCCACTAGTCTCTCGCTTAGCAGAAAGCTGGAAAAAAAAAAACCAAGCTATGATTTCTAACCCATTTTGTATTTGTTTCATATTTTGTAGTATCTAGCAAAAATTTTTAGTATCTGCTAAAATAAGCACTCATTTAAAAAAGTTTTTCCAAAAATAATTTTACTGGTTTTAAACAGAAAATGCCTAAAGTTTTCAGCATCACCTAGAACAAATTTTTGTACAAAATGTCAGCAATACTAACTACAAAATACACTTTAAAAAGCTAGAAAAGAAGTTCATAAAACTTTAAAGGTGGTTTCCTCTCACCCTGGTCTGCCTGACACCACCACCTGATTGTATTTCAGATGTAACTACAGCAAGGACCAGGTGGGTCTAGGCACGCTCTTTGGAGTAAACTGAAAGAGCAAATTTGCTGAGTAATTTAATTCACAAAGAGGTTTAAAAACTTAGAAGTTTGTATATAAAAATCACTGAAAAGTATAAATACAGTGTGAATTTAACACATTCCTAAAAATAAAATTTATCTGAAGTGGCAAAGGTAAATATTTTACCTCATCAAGTTTAGCACGAGTCTCGTTAAGTTCCTGATTGTAAATGGTATATTCCAGGGCTCGTCTCATTTTATCCCACTTCTGATACTGAGCTAGTTCTTCCTTTTCTTCCTCTAAGGTATGTAATCTCTCTTCAATGTATTTTAACAACTCATTGATTTTTTCCCGTTTGCCCTCTTAAAAAAAATGGAAAAGGCGTGAAGGAGTTCAATAAAATTTTTATGTAGTATCACTTCTCAAATATACCATGAGTTAACCTTAAGAACTACATCATTATTTCTTTGATATTACGTGGTAACTAAATCTAAGATACTAAAATGGCAATTAAGATGCTTCATTACGAAAAGCATCAAAGAACAGACTTACACATGGTTACACTGATTCTTTTACTATACACCTTTAAGTAAAGGCCTCAATTGAAGCTTCCTTTAAAAAGCCAGTGTGCCTTCTAATAACAAAAAAACAAAAAAACAAAACCTACTTAATACCACTGATGTCACTGATTCTCAATTTTTATAACAGCATTATTCTATAGCTATTATATACTAAATACCTACTATAGTCCAATTGTGGTGCTATTTTGCTCCCCTATTCACCACTACGAACCATAAAAAAGGATTTTACAGATGGGGAAGCTTTGGACCAGAGATCAAGTCTAAAGTCACAATATCAGGTAATTATTACTCAGATTTTGGACCCCAGGACTGTCTGACTGTAAGCCATGAGAGGACGTAGCACTTGAAAAGCAAAGTAGAGTTTCCATAATAAACGTACTAAGGAAGATTCTAAGTTCAAAGTATTACATTACTTGCTCCTGAACAACTTAAAACCTAATGCCAACTGATATTCCAAAAAAATTTTTTTTGAGGAATACATCCAAATTTGTTATCCGAACAAGGAGGAGGACATTAGAAGCACCAAAGAGATGACCTAGAAAAGCACTATTATCTCACACTGACAATTTCTTTATTCAAAGATATAAATTACGGAAATCTCAAACCTTGAACTGCCTGAAACTAATTTTCTCTCCATTCAGTACATAGGCAAAGTATCATACAATATACTCCCGAGAGTAGACAACTCCTTTCAAGTATCATAACACAATAAAAAAGTAATTCACAAGAAGAATAAATAAGGTAGAATCACATTTATTTTACCTGTTTCCTTCATTAAAGAGATGCTTTCTTCCTTTCGTTCATCATATACTCTAGTACCAGCTACTTCTCTTAATAGTTTTAGTCTCTGAGAATCTGGTGCTGTTGCCATCTGGTTGATCTAAGTTTTAGAAAACTAATTATTACAGAGCTGCAGACTGCTCTTTAAGAACTCTACCTTGAAAAGTATTCACATGCTCAGTTTTAAGAAAAGTATGAGTTTGCACTAGGAAAAGAGCAATGAACAAGACAGGTCTTGCCTGCAAAAAGCCTACATTCTAGTGGGGGAAAAAACCAGAAGTAAGCATACCATTTCAGTGTAACTGCTATGAGAAAAACCCATGTAGAATAAGAAAATAAAGCATAAAGAGTTGGGGTGACGACAATGCTCTTGTAGAAGAGGCAGTCATAGATAGCTCATTTGAAGTGACACACGAGCAAAAACTGAAATGATGTAAAGGGATCTATATGGAATTTGCGTCAGTTTAATTGTTCTTTCAAACCAGTCTCCTTTAAATAAATTTCTCTTATAAAGACAATCTTTTCAAAATCTTGTTCTTAAAGTGAAACACTATATTCTTCCTAATTAATTCTTCTGAATGCAAACTTTCCAACGCGTATCTAAAAAAGCCTCCAATATTAAATAACTAGGGGACATTTTAAAAAAATATCTCCCCAGTCCAAAACAGTGCAACAGAAAGCTATTAGGACACTGCATGGTATGTGCTAAGAGAAACAAATTATTTTAGATGTATATAGTTTAAAGTATATTAGGAAAGAGTAGAACAATCAGGTAAAGTATGTAACTCCTAAAAACTTTTAAGAATATAATCTGTATTACAGGAAAATAATATGTAGCATTATGGTAGATTTCTGGTAATGCACATTTTTTGGTCGTTTTAATTCTGTGATATACTAACAAGAGTATTAATTTTAGAAAGTAACTTTTTCAAACGTGATTTTTATGTTTCTATATTTTTAAAAAGGATCATGATTTCTACAAACCAAAAATGCCTTCCAGTACGGTGCACTTTGGTAAGTGATACAGATTACTAAGAAAACAAGATCCACTTAGACAACTCTGCTGAAATACTTTTATCCCACTACGGAATGGATCTGTTTTGTACTTTACGGCACATAAAAGGTAATACAAACTTCACTGCAAAATAAATCAATGAAAACAGAAGACAGTAAGATCCATTTTTGCTCTGACTTAACCACTAGACTCACACCAAATTCATCATTCAATGAAACTCAGAAAATAAACTCCATTAAAGAAAGATCAACAATATTTTTTTTTACCTTTCCTTGTTTAACAATATAATAAGGATTGCTTCGAGAAAAACCAGCACTTTCAAGGAGATTCATCACATCATTTTTCCTGTTGATAGACAATTATAATTTTTTTCAAATAAGTAACAATCCAACAATTAGCAAAAAAAGTACACTAACTCCTGAGTTAAGGAGCACAATGGAGTAGAACAGTCATTGATCATCTGTTTTATCAGTCTCAGAGACTCTTCTGATTCTCGTATTTAGTCTCTCAATATAGACTTGTTGAACATGAGGCAAATATGCCTCATATGAGGCAAGTTAAAAGAATACTTTTACTCTTTTGTAAAGAAACTACAAACATAAAGAAAAATGCTTACGTGACCATTTTCTTGTCTAAGAAATACTGATCCTTTTTGGCACCAATAACTCTTCGAAGTGAAACTTCTTCTTTATCAATCTAAGAAAAAAATGTAAAAGATCAAAGTTAAATTTAATAGTAAAAGTGGAAACTTTTTAGTTAATAAGGTCACCTTAGAGTCCCCACCAAAGCAATTATTTTGAAATTTCAATTATCTCACTAAAAATATGCCATGAATACTCAATTCTATGACAAAAATATTCTTTCCACAATACTTTGCATATTCTCATTTCTTTACCAGAATATTCATTATAACTTTAAGACAAAATTACCATGTAAGCCGTATAGCTATTTTAGTATAAATTATAAAAGCCTAAGTACAGCTATAAATAAATGTTTCAAAGCAGGAAAAAAATCAGCTGCACCACTAAACTCTCAACATTATTACTGAAAAGAAAAAGCAGTTACTCACTGGCAACCGGTTGTCTGAATTGTCAAAAATAATCTCCACAAAAGCAGAAATAACACGAGGACCAGTACCCTCCTAAAACATGAGAAAAATAAATGTGTCATTTAAGTGGTATTTTCATATTCTTTACCTACTTTTAAAGTTAAGTCCACAGTAACAAGTCTGATTCAACAGAGAAAAATTTGTCATACTAGTATATATTCTTTTGGCAAAACAGCAGACACTAGATTAGGATAACACTATGCAATCAATAATATTTGATTCTGAATTTAAAAAATGAGAACTATACAAGTGATATCAACGTTAGATGTACTTAGGTCTTGTTCTGCAGACCACTGTATTAGAACACAAGACTCCACAGCACCCAATTCTACCTATTTGCTAATATAAAAAACATTCTGAGGCTTTTCTCTTATAGACCCATCTTAATGCTAGAAAGAAACCCTAACAAATCATGTAATTGCTGAAACTGTCTTTTTAAACTACAAAACTCTATGTAGTTTTAAATCTGCTGTGAAAACATATACATTTAATATGTGTCACATTTGACCAATGTGTGACACAACTTACACACCAAGCCCAAATAATTTCTAGATTCTGAAAAATGTTATTATGTAGTAGTTCAATACAATGAAGAATGATACTTAAAGAAATTACTCTTTCCATGCCAATCTGAGAAATCTAAAAGGAGATTTTTCTATAGGGAATCAATCCTGATTACTGGACTAAAAATTCAAATCTAAGAGTGGTGGGAAAAACGAAGATAATGCTTAAAAAAAGAACTTTCTAAGTGTAAGAGACATTTCTGAAATACATTGAGGAATCTCACTGTCTGGGCTTAATTACGAGCCATATTTAAACCTAAGAAAGATAAACTCTATCATTTTATCATAGCTTTTTATAATTTCTTATCCTAAAACTAGTTTATCTTTCATAATTATCTAATGATAAAGTCTACTAACTTTCACTACTACAAATACACTGTCTTTCATATGGAAAATGATGTAACCATTTAAGTACAAATATGGCTAAAAATAACTTAATGTTGATTAGTTTGTAATGCTTGCTTTTCTATGCTGCCAATTAACTTCTGATTCTGAGTCTCAAAGTTTCTAATCCCCAACCTAACTCTTCTTTCTCCTCAGCAAACCTGCTTCTAGTACCTGACCAGCCCATACTCTTAATAATGAATTTATATTTATATGGAAGACATATACATCTATAGGGAAATCCTACAAATTTCTTACCATTATATAAAAAGTAAGCCTTTATCCTGCATTAATATAGTATGATAAATTTCAAAGCAGAACACACGTAAGAGATAGACTGTCGTGTTCACAACTTAATCTGAAACTTGAACAAATAATTTTACCAGAACTGACAATGTATTTTCAGAAGTATATACTATCAATAACATCTTAGAGCAGTCTCACTCACATGCAACAAAGCCAATCGCTGTTCTGGACGAAGATGACTAAATTCATCACTGAGAACAAACTGAATTGCTAGAAATACAAAAACAATTATTAGTACAATTTAAAAAAGTATTTATGCCTTTTTCATAATTTCCCATACCTTCACAGAATATAGTATATCAGGTAATGAACAATGCAGATAAAGTAGATTACCTGTTCCATATAGAAAAAAGAATGAAGAAAATTTGCCTGTACTTTAGACTAATCAGCTAAGAAATGATATTAGAAAACTCTTGTTTCCACTGAAACATTTAAGGTAAGAAAATAAAAAAAAAAAAAAAACCAAAACACTGAGTTACATGAAGAGGCAAGCAGTACTAAGGTCTACCTTTTGGTCAAAGTATACACTGGTTAGGTTTCACACCGTATTTGCTTTTACCCACTACACATAAATGATATGAATTAAAATATTTAACAAAATAGGATATATTCCTATAATATCCTTAATTGGATACTTCATCAAAAGAAACAGAACTAAGTAGGAGTAATGGACAATGTTTCAGATTTCCACTTTCTCCTGCAGAATTTACACTACCTGTCTTCCGTAAGCAGCAGCCATTCCTACTTTCATATAGAGTGCCTAAGTGGACAACCGTGCCCTAGAAGAGGAACTCTTTACTCAACTGTTCTATTTCCAGTCCACCCAAGAGACCTTTGATACTTTAAGAGTGTGTGTATATGAATGTGTTTGCTGAGGGTGGAGGTGGGGATTGGTTTTCTTTTATTATCACCTTGGAGGGGACAAATTCAAGCTGCCCTCATCACCCCCAGAGATTATGAAATACTTCCACTCCAATCCTACTGTCTCACTATTCCCAAATTACAATCACTGATGGGGTACAGAGGATCCTTTTGATCTGTGAGCACATAAGGAATAGAACCTTTGCTATTACTAAACCCCGCTTTCCCTCAAGCACTACTCAACTAAGAGGTTCAAAATTTTTTCAACCTACTCCTTCTATGGTCCAATACTGTTAAAATATTTTTTCTCCCCAAAGGATTTGTTAAGAGGCATTTCTATTCTTAAATGCATTTTATCTTTAAAGACAATTTTCAAAGCCCTATTTACTATCTTCAAACTGACAACGGTCTCCATGGAGTCTATAAAGTTTTTATACTCCTTCATCTTTTATTAAAATAATTGATTTAAATAAAGCCAATAAGCCATTTTCCAAAATAATATTAACTATTCCCCTCCCCTCCACTCCCATCTGTTCGCATTTACAACATTTATATACTGCACTCAAGTTTAGAAAGTACTTCCATATATATTATTTCATTTGATTCTTACACTCTAAATCCTCTCCATTAAACTGCAACCCTGTTTGAAGAAGTATTTCTTGTGCTTCATGCAGACACAACCTCAGATAAACTGCCTTAAGATATCTAGGGCTTACTATATTTAGAATTCAAAAAACAATACCTACCATAAAAAAAGTTACTTTTTCCAGATCCATTTCTGCCCACTATAAAATATCCAAAAGTACATGTTATTTTGTATAAAAAACAATAAAATAAAACTTTACTGAAAGTATTAAAAAAAATAAAATCCAGTTTTCTAACATAACATCTTAAAAACTGAAATTAAATACAACAGAACAGTGAACAAAAAAACATAGACAGCTTTAATTAGTAAATGAGTACAATTTTTATATAGACTTCAGATAGCCTTTTTCTTAAAGAAATTTATTCTTCTTCTGTTCTTTCCCAATAGTTTAGTTAATAGGTATAACTATACTACCTGGTTTTCATAATTTATAATCACTACAATGAACATGTAATTCTATATTAATTGTATATAGTATTTTTAACAATTTAAAGATTCGTATATGCTAAAATTTTAAAATACTTAAATAACCATTTTAAATTCGCAAACCATTTCCATGTTAAAATGTTTCTGATCAGCCCTATACATCACGTATAGTCTCTTATAATCACAAAAATATAGACAACTATAAGGCACTTGTTTTTACTATGTGAATTCAGAAATAAACAATTCTATACATAAAAGGATATCAGATGTTTCAGATTTAATGAATTCATTTGAACTTTCTCATTTAGCAAAAATTTCATTGTTGAGTAATGAGTAACCATGCCAATCTCTCTCAGTCTTGGCCAATATCCTTAACAAATTAGCCCCAAAGCTATCACCTTTAATCCAAAGTAAATTCTAAAGAGATGAAACAGTAATCAAGTGCTTTAAAAAAAAAAAAAAAAAGGGATATACAGACAAAGAGGCCAGCTTGAAGGGGGCTTCCACTGGCTAAATTTAGGACAATCTGAGCACTAAAATAATTAGATGAATTATAAATTAGTGCTGGGGGTGGATAATCCATGCATCCATCCTAATAATAAAAAGATAAACAAACAGCCAAGGAGGGATAGCTCTTGCTTACAGTAGAATACCAAGTGATAAATGTGAAAGGAATGCTGGAATGGAAAATTATCATTCTGTAACTATCAGAATAAAGGCAAGAATTATCAATGGATGCTAAACCTAGGGAGGAATTTTAATAAGGAGCACAATATTTGCATGGTCCAAAAGTGTCTCCCTATCCACATATTTACTAATTGCAAAGGAAAAAAACACTAACTATACAGTGGAAAAATTGGACACAACCTTTACTGGCTGATCAGAAGTAACATCATCAATAAGAAGTAGATGGATATCATCTGCCTCCAAATGTAAAACTCTGACAAGGACACATCATTTACATAGTATTTTCCAAAAATAACATTATAAAAGACAAAAGAAAAAGAAAGGCTATGGAAATGACCCAGATTAAAGGAGACTAAAGAGACAAGACAACTAAATGCAATACCTAATCCTAAATTAGATCCTGTATTAATGGAGAAAAATGCTCCAAAGAACATTTCTGGGTCAATGAACATAACTGGAAAATAAATAACAGATTATTTTCTTGGATGTTAAATTTACTGAAATTGGTAACTATAATGTAATTATAAAAAATATCTCATTCTTAGAAAGTACACATTGAAGTCATAAGTAAAGGAACACGATGTACATAACTAACTCTAAAAAAAGTGACAGTGAGTGCAAATGATAAAGCAAGTGGGGAAATGTTAATAGTAAGTAGATATGTATAAAAGATATGGGTATTCTCTGTACTGTTCTTATCCATGCAACTATTCTGTAAACTTAAAATTATCACTAAATAAAAGTTTAAAAACATAATTTATCATTAAAAGAATGATGGAAATAGTTCAAACCATAATCCACTCATAAATAACTGAAAAATTTATAATTTCCCTTTAAGAATTACTCCTACCCACATAGTGGAATACTACATAGCAATTTTAAGGATGTTGAATATTTAATGATAAAGATAGTCAAGTTTATTCTGAAGGAGGAAAAAAATAGCTGATTATCAACAGATTAGTACAAATCAATTTTTATTTAAAAAGGCATACTTATATTGACATACACAAAAACTGGAGAATTATTGAGATAGACCCAGTTTATACATGTCCCCAGATTCACCTACCCCAACCCAGGCTTTGGCTGCCTGTCAATATAGAGGCTGGTCTCCCAATACCTCAGGTTGTTTCAGCCTATCCTGGGGTGCATTCAGATCTGTGAAAACCCAAATAAGATTATAGTTTCCCAACCACTTCTAGGGGGTTAGTCCCCAGAGTAACACAATTCAAAAGCATGGGAGAAACCAATGCCCTATGTGGTAAATGTTCACCAAAGAGAGACAAGGACCAGAATATAAAACCCTCTCCATTCCTCTCCCATTTGAGCTTTCAAGGGTGTGGTGGGTTCACAAAGTCTGTCTGGATGTTACTCAGTGTGACCACAAACCAGCTGTATCTTCTTTATAAAGCTATGACTTTCCCCTCACCCTTGCCCTCAGACTGCACCCTCCTATTAAAGCTGTAGCAGCTAAACAGGCCTCGGGCTCTGTTTTCTAGGAAACTAGGGCTAATACAAGTTAATATTAAGAATGGGTATCTCTGAGTATTTTAATTTTTGTTCCTTTTATGTTTTATGCTCTTCCATAATGTTCTATAACTTCGTATTTATTTCTTTTGCTCGAAGACTAGAAAAAAGGTAACTTTAAAAAAGTATATGGGCCCACTGTGGCCTATAGCAAGTGTAACTTTTCCCTTGTTCTTCACCTGGGTGGTCACATAGGCACCCCTCATCTGACTGGCCCGCTGTTGTCTATGGCAGTGTACCCCTAATAAACTTCTTTTCTAGTCTCGTACTTTATGTCTGGTAAATTGTTTTACCAATCCTTATGTCACTGGCTCACCGACCAGCTGCCTTGTTGTGCCCACAACAGTTTTGACATTTAAATATCATTCAAACATCCAAATATCAGCACATGAGATATCTGCCTTCAAATCTTATTTTTTTTTAAGGGTCAAAATCACTCAAAGTGGTACTCTTTCTCACGATATTTTTAGGATCAATCTCAGTCTATACTACTTTTGCTCTTTCTTACATGATTAAGGGACCTGTTTTTAAAACATGTTAAACTAATAAAATCATTTTATGTTTTGTTTTTCCGTTAAACAAAAGAAAGAACACAACTTCCTTTGAAACTGTGAATATTAACAATCCTAATGTTGCGACCAAAGTAGTAAAACAGCTAAAACAAAAATACTTGATAGGACCTACATAAATAATTTAACCATCCTAGGTAATAATGGCCATCATTTTACAGCTTATTTATAAAATGACAGTCAGTCCTCTCAATCGCAAATCCCCTGGGTTCCATACCCGGGATTTAATCAACCAAAGGCTGAAAATATTTGGGGGGAGGGGGAGATTTCCAGAAAGTTCCAAAAAGCAAAACTGGAACACTGTGCCAGACACAAGTGGGCAACATTTACATTGTACTTGTAACTATTTACATATCATTTATGTAGTATTATCAGCCATCTAGAGACATGCTCAGGTTATACGCAAAAGACTAAGCTTTTATAACAAGTTTTATACAAGGGAAGGAGCATTCCCCAGATACCCAGGGACACTTGTATACAACTGATACATTAAGATATTTATCCACTTTTAACTTGTAAGTTAAGGAAATAATATAAATCTAGTAATTATTCATTTTTCTTCATTTCTAAAGATTTTCTTCTTGATAAAAAAGAAAACTCCAGTACAATCAAGCTACCTAACGGCACACCAATTCAATTAATGATTCTTAAGTAGGTAAGGCAAGGGAAAAGTGTTTTATTTATTCCCAACTACAAGGTTGCAACTGATGTACAGATGGCAGGTTTTTTTCTTGCCCTCAATTTAAAATTTTTATTATTTATTTCATAATAAAGTACACCTCTGGAAAGTTCTCTGGGACCATCAGCATTCAGTGTTCAGCTTTTACTGATTTCTGTATGAATCTTACCTCACTCCATGCCATGGACTGGATTGTGTTCCACCCCCCAAATTCTTATGTTGAAGCCCTAAACTCCTATGTGAAGCTTTTTAGAGATGGGGGCCTTTGAGAGGTAACGAACAGGAGGTTAGGAGGGTGGGGCTCCAGGGTGGGATTAATGCTCTCATAAGAGGGAAAGGAAGAGGCTCAAACAAAGGTCTTGTGCGCATGATGGAGAGGGAGGCCTCCAGAATAGTGAAAAAATAAATCCCTGTTGTTTAAGCCACCTAGTCTGACATTTTGTTACAACAGACCTAGCTGACTAATACCAATATACCCTCTAAGGAGCACACTGTGCAGCATAACTCTATGTAAATAGCACATTCTATGCTTTTCTGATGTCTAGAAGCACTCGCTTCATCTATCCTTTAAAAACTCAGCAGAATGTCAGAAAACAATTTTACTGGTTGCATCAGCAAAATGGAAGCCCATAAATGAAATATTATATTGTAAGGCAATCACCACTACCCCCTTATCCTAACACAATTGCTTTCTCATTTAACCTTTCCAACAGCTGAGATGTGTATCATTATCTCCACTTTACAAATGAGAAAACTGAAGCACCTAAGGCAGTAAAGTTTGGAAAAGATTACATGGCAAAACTGGGATTTGAACCCCATTCCACTATGCTCGTTTATGCTCTTCCCACCAAGCTGTGTGGTCTGTCCTTAGACATTATGATAGGACAAAAAAATCTGAGAACAATCTAATTTGTGAATAAAAAATGGTCATCTTTGAAATTAGGCAATAGTGACCATTTTAACTAGGAAATGGCATACCAAGAATAACTGAAGTGCTAAATTCAGTGTCATTCACTATAAACTTAGAGCTATTAAAACACATACAAGGCTACTCAAATAAAAATGAGTAATTTACGATTATCTTATCCAAGTATTTTAAATGTATAAAGCAAGCAATTTCATCAGTGCAGATAAAAGGCAGAAAAGTAATTTTATATAAAAAATACACATAAACTTATGTAATATTAAAAAACAATTCCTGTCTCCTTAAGCCTAAATACAGGCAGAATTTAAAAGGCTGCATAGACATAAGTCTGACTACTAAACCAAGAACACTTACCAATAACATTATGTTTTGAACTGAAGGGGTCTACAATTGTTTGATCTCTGTAACTTCGAAAACCCTGGATAATAACCTAATAAATAAAAGAGACTTTTCAGAACACACCCAAAAATAAATAACTTCCAAACTAACATTTTCCTTTAGCACTCCTTCCTTTTCTGGTTTCTCATTTAATGCAAGATAAAAAAAGTGTCCACTTCATAGAAGAAAAACTTATTTTGGAAAGGGGTGACTAAAAAATCTTCTAAAACTAGCCCGTTTATCAACAACCATTGCCAGTGTTCCTTTTTTTTTTTTTTAGAAGTCCTAATTAGTAAGCTGTTAGGGAATTCTCAAAAATCAAGTACACTGTACAACGTTCGTTGGAACACTAACCATTTCAGGGCTATAGTAAAAGTGTATTAAGTGTGCAGAATGGCCGCAGCTTTCCTGGGCGCCCCTTTCAGTCACCTCCGGCCAGCCAAAAAGAGCTGCCGTTCCAGGAGAGGAGTGCTTAGAGTCCCACACTTCGAGCACAGAAACTTCGCAAAGAGCGTGAATGGGCTCATCTTTGGGGCGGACTCCAGCGCGGGAAGACCATTTTGACAGACATAAACAACGGAACGAGGAGGCGCTACACACTGCTGGAAGGAGGAGCCCTTTCACTTCTCCGGTAAGTCAGAAAGGAGGCGGCCCCCGGTTAGGCTGACACCCCAGGCTGTATCCCCAGGGCGCCCCCGGGCCGGGGAGACCCCCTATCCCGGCACACTCCACGCAGAAGGCCTGCACGAGGGTCCCCAGCCAGGCAGGCCAACGCCGCTCCTGCCCCGCCGGGCCCCCGCGCCTCCGGCCTCTCCTGCCTCGACCCACCCGGGAAGGCCCGGCCCCTCCAAAAGGTACGCCCCGCCGGCCCCTCCACCCCTCTCCCCTCAGACTGGCGCCCTGCGGAGGTGCCCGGGTGCAGAGAGGCGTCCCAATTCTCTGCGGCGCCCGCGCTCGCGGACCGGGGCCTCTCCCCTCCCCCACACCCCCGGCCAGCCCCGCGCCCACCCTGCGGCGAGAAGAGGCCGCGGGGCGCGCCGCGACACCCCTGCCTCAGGGAGCGGTCCTCGCGGGCCTGTGACGCGTGGAAGGGACGCATAGGCCTTACCTGCTTTATGTACATGGTTCCGCGCCACTAGCCGGGAGAAGGCCTCCCCCGCGAGAAGCAACAGAGCGGCCGCGGGGTCAGGTGAGGCGCCTAGGAGACCCCTCCCCCCAAAGCGCCGCTCGCTCCCCTCCAGCCAAACAAAATGGCGGCGCCCGTGGAGGCGGAGTCCGCGCCTCGGACGGAACCACCCTCGCGGCCCCGAGGAGCGTAGGGGGAGTCAGGGGACGGTTTGCTCATTGTTTTGGGCGAAAGGAGCCCCTACGATATCTTTAGGTGAATTTCACTTGATTCCTCAATTTTTACATGAACTTTTCCTGAGACTTAGTCTGAAGCTTCATTCAGAAAAGCCTTGACCGTGAGGTTGGCCCGTATTCCCTCCGAGTGCGGAGCCAATGGTTGCGGCCACAAGGTGGGGTAGGTTCGGCGCCAAAGCCAAGAGTGAGAGGCTAAGGGCCAGTAGTGGTGCGGGCCGGGAGTCACGTGGTCTCGGGCTGTTTAAAATTGCGGAGCCCGCGCGGGCGGCGTCTGTCTGCGAACCCGCGGAATACTGGGCCTGCTGGAGGAATTCGGTGTGCGGAATCCCTGTTCCTCCATTATTTTCTCTCTGTTTAGGGACTATTAGAAATTTAGAACGGCCCCCACTGGCTCCGGACCGCGCACTCGCAGGACAGCCCCAGATGGACTTGATGCTCGAAAATTAGTTTTAATAATGTCATAATTAATACCCTGGGAGCTGTTACTGTTCTGCGGTTTGCTATAAAGCTAGGCAGACTTGGACAACTGCAACAAAAAGATTTAGATAAGATTAATAGCTCCCTACACCCCTCCCCCCCGTTTTTAATAACAACCTAAAAGATAAACTAGGTGCTAGTGGTAGCCCTGGGTGTATCTGATCTGCTTTCAGTCGTAGGGGAAAAGCATTTGGTTAGAGATCGCAGCTCTGGACCGCTGTAAAAATACCTGCCATTCAATAGCATTCAAGTTGGTGGATCGTCGCCACTCTTCCCGCTGCCATGGGCAGTTCCATCCTTAATTATTCCTGCACTAAACTCTTTCTAATAGCCTCCTAACTTCTCTGTCAGCACCTCTTAGTGCTGGCAGAATTCTTTATCAAACCCCAATCAAATTCTATTCAGTCTTGGCTTAAAAAACAAGACTCTTTGAACGTTTCTCTGGGATTAGCATTTCCTTGCTGTTCATTCCTATTTGGATTAATTATTGGATTATTAATATTGAAGTTTTAAGCCTCCATTTACTAGCCTATAAAATGACGGTGATGGAACTACTTCATATTTAGAATTAAAAACCAATGTATAAGACAATTCAATTTACCTAAATTGTATAGGTATGTAGATGAAAGTATGGTCACCAGAACGTTTATGATGGTCTTCGCAGTGATGAGATTCTTACTTTCTCAGACGTATTAAATGAATATTATACAGTTTGTATAATTTATACAGGCAAAAAAAAAAAAAAGTAAAGATTGACAAAAACCTAAAATATAAAAAAGGTGATTTTGAGAGTTTAACATGCCTGTCTTAATTATATTTATGTATTTATTGTCTGTCTCTACTACAATATAAATCTAACAGAAGGGATTTTATCTTGATTCTATTTCTTTAGTAACTTGTCCCTAGAAAGTACTTAATAATTACTTAATGAAAAATTCAGGAAAGCAAACTACTTATTACAGTTCCTGGCTCATTTATGCTCACTACTGGTACTTAAAGACTTCCCATGGCCCCATCTCACCCACCTCCCGTTATGGCAGTATCAAAACATAGACACACAACAATCATAATCCTTTACGTTTGTGTAACTTTTTACCAGGTTCAAAGGCTGTGAGTATGATCTCCCTTGCATTTTTCTCACTATGAAGTTGTGAGGAACAAGAGTGCTTATTACTTCACATTAGGCTAGAAGCTCAGGGGTCTTATGCTGACTCCATGTTACAAATTTTGCAACTTGGGGACACACCATTTTATTGCATGACCTTAGTTTTCCTGTAATTAAAATGGTAGCACTTTTGCCCTCCAGGTACAAAGACTGCTTCAACAGAGAGTAGTGAACAAGCAAACAAACAAAAAATAAATAAATTTTAAACAGCAACAGAAAAACCAGTGTTGTGCATGAATATGCTGGACTTCAGGAGTCCCTTGTCACATCCCAGCTCTTCCATTTGCTAATTATATGACCTGGGAAAGATTAATATTTTGGAACCCCTGTTTCCTCATCTATAAAATGGGGGTGATAAAGTTACATACTAAAACTTCTGTGCAGATAAATTAAGATGATTTATGTGAAACAAGAGATAATATTAGCTATTCTGGTTCATAGTTGATATCCAAGCTCGTATCCAGCATGTCCCTGGGAAAAGACAACAAACAGTTAAACTGAAAGGTCAAAACACCAGAGGAGAACTGACCAATGTTTCTGGGACCCCCTCATCATTCACTGAATGGATGTTTACTGAGCATCTCTGGCATGAGTATGTCTTACCAGTGTCAGGAAGAAATAAAACTTTTCCTATACTCTCTTAAGAAATAGGGGATCTTGGAATTGAACAGATTAACAACAACAACAACAACAACAACAACAACAACAACAAACATTTCAATCACGTATGTACAGGAGTTCACAAAGAAATTTGATTCAAGGGGGTGGTTAGAATTTGGAGTTGATATACCACTTTAATAGATGAAGGGGAGAAGGACACTAAAGGGAAAACAAATTATTAGAAGTGGGTAAGAGGGAGAGAAAGAGCACTTCAAGGGAAAACAAATGACTTTTTGGGCCTTTAGGAGAACTGGTGGGAGGAGATATGCTAGTTTTTGTGACATTGTTTGGGTGTTAACCTCAGTGAGGAGAATCAGATTTCTTTGGATATTCTCAGGGAGTGGACTGACAACTGAGTTATTTTGAGCTCTTGGGAGGCAGATAAGAGATTTCAGGAACTCAAGTACTCAAAGGTCAAAATAACTTTTATGCCATAGTGGCGGATTCTGGACCCCTTCAGGAGGGCATCCAGAGTACACTTGCTGCTTCCTCTGACCCAGGTCTGAGGGACATGGACCAGCATCATATTCTGCTCAGTGATGAGAGGATTGAAGACTCCACATTATATTATGATAGGGAGCAGAAGAGATAACATGGCGCTAGGGTATTAAGACCTTGAGTGTGAATTGCTGCAGGCACCATGGGATGCTCTACTCCTTCCAGAAGAAGATTAGAAAGAATGCATTTTGCCGGATAATAGGTCTACAATAAGTGCCAATCTGAGTTGATCTCTTCTATTAAGGATCCCACATCCAGCCCTGCAGCTGAGTTACCTCTTGCTTAAGTGCTGTTAGTCCACTGTCTGTTGGGATCAATCTGGTTTTTGCAAGGACCTAACTGGTGAATTAAATGAGGATTTAATAAGGACCACCACCTCTCATCCTTTAAACGTTTTGAGACTGGCACTCATCTCCACCATCCAGCGCAAGATGTGGTACTGCCTCTAGTTTACTATCTTGGTTGGACTTAAGGCAATTTTAGGGAATTCCACTTGCCCTCTCTTAGTGTAATGGCTCTTCATTCACAGATCTGGAAACCAGTGTGGGATTGTTACCTGAAAACTGGGCTTGCCACTTGATGGGTGTCAAGCCAAAAGGCACAACCAAGGCAAAGATCGAGAGAAGGAGGGACTTATTACTTGCAGCAAGTAAGGAGAACACCGGGGATCTTTCCCAAAGTAGTGTCTCCCCAAACAGCAAAACTGGGGAAGTTTTAAGGTGAGGGTACATGTTTATTTATAAAAGGGCTTGGGCAGTGTATGCATATTCAAGAAGGGGCTTACTCAGGGGAAAATTCAGCATAGAATTGGGGCAAAAGACAACAGAGTCCAAGCGTTAGTTGATTGAAGTCACGAGCGTTAGAAAAAGTCAGCATCATCATCCGTTAGGGTCCAGTTGATCTGGTGGTTGAGGCTTTGAAGAGAGCTTAAGTTTTGCAAAACAGCTCAAGAAAGTACTTCTAATCTTTACCATTGAAGCAGAACTGGTAGTCTTTACAGCTGATTTATTATCCTTGCTATTACTTCTCTTGTTGGATAACAGTCTTTTGTTCTTTTGTTCCCTTAAGAACATTGTTACTGGGACCTGTTCAAGGGCAAGCTTTGTGGCCAGGCTTAGATCAAAAACAGCTTAGGCCTAAAATGGCATCTCTTTATCAGGTTCTTTTCCTTTGGGGGCCCCGTACCCTGTCTGCTTACAGGATTTCTGTCAGTTGCTAAGGATATCTTTCGTGATCGTGCACTCATGGGCCAGGGAAATGACCAAAAGGGTGAGTTTGTAGACCCATTGCAACCCATGTTAAACAAACATGGACCAGGACTTCATTTATCAGCTGGTCTCTGTACACTCAACTCTATCAGGGGAGCCAGAAACATGTTTGAGCTCTCAGACATCAGTGTCAACTCAGATCCTGTCTAATGGTGTTGTGGAACCCCAGGGAGGCCAAACAAACAAAATGTTGGTATTTGGAGCACAGAAAGGTTTATTTGTAAGGGCTGAGCAAGAAGAACGGGGCAGCTTGTGCTCAAAAATTCAAACTCCTCAGTGGTTTTCTGGGAAGAGTTTTTATAGAAAAATATGGGGGGAGGGCTGCAGGGTGTGTGACCTTCCTCTGATTGGTTAGTGATGTGGTAACAGAGTGGTGTTCCAGGAATCTCAAATCATCACCCTTCCGGTTCCAGCCAATTTGGGGTCCATTGCTTGTGCTTAGTCTTAAATTATCATTCTCGACCTGAGTGGGAGCCTTAGTTCGTATAGAACTCAGATGTATATCAGATTATTGTGTAGATCCCTTGAGAAGGACCCAGGACCCTGCCCCATGGCTGCACTATTGTTTCTTGACTACTCTTCCTTTGTTTCTGCATTTTCTCACTCCCCTAATTAGTAACTGTTTGAATCTGCCCTTTGGAACTCATATGTCTACAAGGTCTAAGCCTTTTTCCTACAAACAAGAAACTAGGGACATGGAAAGACTCACAGGGTCCTGCCTGGTTTTAATAGCCTTCAAAAGATCTGGCTCTTGCCTTTTTCCGAGATTCAGTGACTCTGATAACTTTCCAGGTTAGATTGGAGGAATAGATACTGAATATACTTAAGGGAGGAATGTACCTTGCTCAGGACCCAGCCCCCTATTCAGTTGATGGGTGGTGGTGTGAGACTTGGCTAACTTCTAGAAACTGGGTGAGGGGTTGTGATGTTCCATTGTTCACTCGTTTGTAAGTGAAGCTCTGCCATCACTGGCTGCTCATCTGTCTCACTCCTAGGAACAACATGCTCTAATGGCTATAGCCACAGACCGCTGTGTTCATAGACTTAAACATAAGAGCTGAAAGTAGAAAATCCTAGGTGAAAACACAGGAGTAAATCTTTGTGACCATGGATTAGGCAATGGTTTCATAAATATGACACTAGAAGTACAAGTGACAAAAGAAAAAGTAGATAAATTATACTTTATCAAAACCTTTTATGCATCAAAAGAAGTAAAACTAGAAGCCACAGACTGACAGAAAATATTTGTGAATTATATATTTGACAAGGGACTTATATCCAAAATATATAAAGATTCTTACAATAACAACAATAACAACAAAAAGACATAACTCAATTTAAAAATGGGCAAAGGGATTTTAGTACACATTTTCCCAAATGGTCAGTAAACTTACGAAAAGATTCTCACTATCATTAGTCACAATCAGATACCACTTCACATCCACTAGGATAGCAAAAATAAAAAAGACAGACAATAACAGGTGTTAGCTAGGATATGGGGAAATTGGAACCCTCTTATATTATTGCTGGTGGGAATGTAAAATGGTTCAGCCACTTTGGCTGTTCCTCAAAAAGTTAGACACAGAATTTCCATGTGACCGAGCAATTCCATTCTTAGGTATATGCCAAAGAGAAATGAAAGCTTCCACACAAAAATTTGTATATGAATGTCCATAGCAGCATTATTCATACATAATAGCAAAGAAATAGAAATAACCTAAATGTCCATCAGCTGATGGATGGATAAAATGTGCTCTAGCCATAAAATGAAATATGATTCAGCAATAGAAAATAATACCAATCCCAAAAGAATGTACTGACACATTTAAGAATACCAATATGGGGATGAATCTTATAAACATTAAGCTAAGTGGAAGAATCCGGGCACAAAAGAGCATATATTGTATGATTCCATTTCTATGAAACGTCCAAATTAGACAAATTCATAGACACATAAAATAGATTAGTAGTTGCCTGGGGTTAGAGATTGGATGGGAAGCTTGGGAAATAGGTTTTGCGAACAGTTTTGAAACTATTCTAAAATTAGATTGTAATGATGGTTGCACAACTTTTTGAATGTAGTATAAAACAATAAACTGTATACTTTAAATGGGTACATTTTATTGCATGTGAAATATATCTCAATAAAGTTGGGGGAAAAACTAGAAAAATTTTCAACTATAAATCTTCAAACTATACCCGGATTTAGATCATGTGCAGATTTCTATAATGCACAGATTATCTGGGTCATTCTGGAACCACTTCATAAAAGACAACAGTAATATATATGACTAAATACATTGTAATTGCAAATATGCTTTGAAATCTCATTGTTTATATCATCTTTATGCAATGCTTTAGCTATTTAGATTAGTGCAGAAATTCAAATTCTGGCATGGAATCAAATACGCCATGTTCTAAATTCTTAATTTTGCATTCTGTAATAACTGTATCAATACAGAGTTAAACACAAAATTATATTCTCTAACAAATAAGGTAAGATGATATATTTTCCAATTGAATTGATATTTTTAAATTATCTTCTATAATTAAAAGGTATTTATAATACAGAATCATCAAATTTAGTATTAATGTTTTTTGAGGGGAGGGGAGTCAACAAAATGCAAAAATGAGTTATTTACTAAGAAGAGTACATCTCCCCACGCACCTTTTCTGGAGCCAGAGTTTTTGCTATAGGCCAGATATGAAGACCCTAACCTCAGGGTCTTTCCTATTTTTTGGCCTGCAGCCCAAAGTTAAATTTCTTTTTCTAGGTTGAAACTCAGCTAGAAAAAAAGGATTATTGATTTATTGATTTAAAAACCATTTACTGCAGACATTGTATTATCTGTTTTTCTGGCTAAAGAACAAAGAACCCCTCAGTCAATCAGTTTTCTCAAAAGCAACTTCACATTTTATAGTTTTCACCATATAGATTTTAGCCGATTGTTTGGTGCCTTTCCAAAGAGACAATTCTCAAGACCCTGAAATCTCTGAACATTTCAAAATTCAACACACTTAAGATTTGTTTTTATACCACTATACACTGATGAGAATGACTAAAATTTAAAATAATGATACACTAAATCTTGGCAATGTCTTGGATCAACTGTAATCACAACTCCTATGAAAAACTGGTCATTGGAAAAATAATTGCCTGAATAAACTTTGGTAAACCTCCGTAAGCACCAAATTCTCACAAAAAAGAAGCAGACTCATAGAGAAAAACTAATTACTAGTGAGGAGTTGGGGAAGGGGCAATTTAGGGGTAGGATCGTGGGAGGTACAAATTTTGGGGTGTGAGGTAGGCTACAAAGATGTACAACACAGGGAATATAGCCAATATTTTGTAATGTAAATGGAGTGTAACCTTTAAAAGTTGTATAAATGAATAAGAAAGTCATCTAATTCAAGGAGCATTTACATAGAAAACAAAAGAATACATTCAAAGTTTAAAGAACACTTTGAAATAAAGACTTGAATTTTTAAAAACTGATAGAAGCAGAAGTTCAAGATTTCCCATATAAACATTATGGTAATTGTGTCTCATAAAGTAGCACTTTGGGATGCTGAAAGTAAAAAAAATATACATTAGTGGGAAGACTGAACCAAAAATCTTGTAAATCATGGGTGAATCTGTAGTAAAGAACATAGGTCAACTATTTTTCACAGCTGGACAGATTCAGCAACTAGCTAATAACATGGCAGATTAACTCAAAACAAATACAAGTAGCCAAGTATCTTTCACTGCAGGTTGTTGAATGCACCCATACTGCTAACGTAACCATTAATTTGAAACATGTACATGCAATTTACGCATATACATGTATATGCAATTTATGCAACACGGTGAAGAGATGAGGGAGAGTTATTTTTCAGCTTCATGGATGACAAACACAACTAGCTCTGCACTGCATAAAAACTATGAAGGATCACACTGCTAAGGAATGCGGTTTGAGTTTAGGTTTGGTGTAGGAATGTGTTCTAATGGCGCAGCTGCATTGACAGAAAAACGTTCTGAAGTTATTACCTAAATTAAAGAGCTTGCATGAGCATGTAAATCAACACACTGCTTCCCTCATCAAGAAAGTTTTGCAATAAAAAAATTTAGCTGAACTAAACAGTGTCTAGTTTCATAGTAAAATAAATGTGAATTATGCAAATGCTAATGCATCAAATCTGAGGTTATTCTCTTTATTATGTGATAATTTGGAAGCTGGTCATAAACAGCTGTTGTCGCCTACGATATGATCCAGCAGATTCCATGCTGACTGAAGGGGAAGTTTCTATTAGCAATGTCTGAATATGAAACAAACTTTCAATGTTCCTAGGAGGCAGAAAACACACCTTTAGAAGGACTTGATGGTTTGAAAATGTGATTTGGGCAACAGACTTGTTTATTTGTGTGTTATTTTTGATGATCTTACGACTTCTAAGCAAGGAAAGAATGCAGTATGATTTTCAATGGCAGATAGGATCGAAGAGCAAAATCAAAGTGAGAAGCTTGGAAGGACGGAGTTTCCGGACTGTTATAACACTTACAACATGCTCCATAATTTACCAACAATGACTAGTAAAGTAATGATCTTGATATTGCCCCCCTGGGAAATTTTATGGCCAAGTGCCTTAGAGATTTGACAGAATTGTTTAAATTTTATTTCCATCCAAAGAAGATCCACACATGGGAAATTCACAGATCTGGAAACTATCACTTTCCCTGAAAGATGATTTAACTATGTAATCTTACAGGATCAACTGGTGGAAATGGCAATGAATGGAGAGTTGGAGATAGATTTTGAAAATCAGAATCATTTGCTTCATTTTGGATAAAAGTGAAAGATGAAAATCTTGAGCTTCCTGAAATGGCTTTAAAATGTCTTCTTGCATTCCCGTTAACAAACCTCTGTGAGACTGGTTTCCCCACTAGAACTCTTATTAAAACAAAACACAGAAAAAAAAACCCCACAGAAATAGTTTCAACAGACATTGTACCTTGTGAGTAGCATTATATTCTATTCTGCCTGGGTTAGAGAGATTAACAAGCCATAAGCATATGTATTTGTTCATTAAAAACTCTAATACTGATATATATAGTTTTTATTCAAAGTGGGGAAACATATTCTACTTATAATTTTTGTTTAGTTATGAACACAGAGCCATAAAAATTATTGGCATAATAGCAATTCTCTATATTGATCACCTTAATGAACACCACATACAAATTATGCAATTATTTTACTTTTTCCTATGTTATGTTTGTTCAAATTATGTTTATTAAAATGTAATTTTGTCTGTTGAATCTGATAATAACAATTAGGTTTTTACTTTGCATGTCTTTTTTTAATGTAATTTATCTAGTAATTCATTTTTATTGTATTTTACAAATGGATTGATTTTCAACAGATTAAAAAAATAAAAACTGTCCCTTCACCACATTTAGTTTGAGAAACACCATTCTACACATCAACTGTATCTGTAAGGTGAGGATAAACTGCTAACTTTGGATTGATCACAATTTTGAATGATGTGAAGTCCAGTGAGTCAGGGGAAAAAGGGCCACTTCATTCTTCATCTTGCCCACTAGAGGGCAGTCAAGAAATACTTATAATTGTCCAGCACATGGTAAAGCCAACACTGCTCCTTAAACTAAGAGACTGAAGCAGGCAGGAAAAGATCAAACAGAGCAAGATCAACTACCCAGTGAACATTTATTTACTGGTCCTTTACCACACTAAGACTCAGTGAAGAGTCTGAAACCCAGTGTCTATGTATTTGTAGCTAAAACCCAGCATAGTGGGTGAAAGTTGGACAACACAGGCCAAAGAGACAGTTTTGCAAGATGAAGAGCTCTGGAGACTGGCTGCACAGCAGTTTGATAATACTTCACACCACTGAACCTTACACCTAAAATTGGTTAAGATGGTGAATTTCATATTATATATATTTTTACCACAGTTGAGAGAGAGAGATTGATTCATGCTTCAGGCCAGAAGCCTGCGTGGTCAGGAAACACTGATGGCACCAGCTCACAAGACGTGGAGAGAAGGGGAGGGCCAGCGGGCCAGCACATCACAGGGGATGTTGAGCCTTTGCTCTGGGGTGCACACGTGCACACACACACACACACACACACCCCTGTACTTTTATTCTGATTGTCCTAACAAATCTTAGCCCATTGCTCTGTCATGGTTTTCTAGCTGACTTCTTTAGGGAACCTCTTTCCATAATTAGTCAGTTCATTCAACGTTTACTGAGTACCACCTTTTCCCTGGTACCTTATAAGGCTCTGGGGTACAGCTGTGAAGGAGCGTCTGCTCTCAAGGAGTTTAGAGCACAGAGCTCTTTCTGTTTGAGGTCTTGAAGTTCCCAGGAACTGTTTTTATTTCAAGTCAGCATCTCCTTCAGTCCTTGACGAGTGGGCCACATGGAGCTGCTGTCTGTTGAGTGTTCTCTTGAAAAGGTGGGAGACAAGGAAGGAGGAGGGAGAATAACTATAGAACCACTGAGTGACAGAAGGTTGCCTTGACAACAAGACAGGAAAACAGCCAAGCCCTTGAGGTGCCAGGGCTGGACTCAGCCTTGGCCAATGGTCCAAGGAAGAATGTCACCTTTTGACTCTAACAGAACTTCACTGAAGTGAGTTTTTGAAATCCAGAGGAAAAGGGGCCCACGCATCAAGGAACTCATCCCACACCTACCCCAGCCTGGTTCCGACTCTGTAGGGACACAGGATGTTCGCACTCCAAAGGCTGTCTGGGACGGCTAGAGGCAGTATAGCATATGGGTGAGAGTTTGGCTTACGAATCAAAGACGCCTCAGTTAAAACAGGCTGGGCCTCGTGATGGCTGTGTAATGTCTACATGTCTGAACCCCATTTTCCCCATTTGAAAGTGGAAATAATCATAGTAGCACTTTAGAAGATGTTGTGAGGATGAAATCACATAAGGTACGTGAAGTTCTTAGCCCAATGCCCGGCATACAATAAGAACACAGTTAATGCTGGATTAAAAGAAAAAAGAAAAAGCTGAGCTGGAGCTCAGACATCATCTCACCCAATGCCTTCATTCTACAAATGAGAGAACTGAGGCCTGGCAACATAGTAATAGTGGAGGATCATGAATTTGGAGTTAGACAGATCTGATTTTAAATCCTGGCTCTACCAATAGACTTGAAGTTCACTTAATTTTTCTAAACCTCAGTATCCTTATCTGTGAAATGGGACAATAAAGTTGTTCTGAGGACTAAATGGGGTATATGATTCAAAGCACCTGGCACAAGGGCCTGGCAAAAATAGTTGCCCAATAAAATGTTCCTTTGCTTCCTTCCTTCTCTTTGGTTATCCAGAGTCATACAAGGTCCTAACTCTGAAAATGTAGACCTCAGGGATTTCATGCTAACCTTCATGACACAAATGTGGGAGTCAAGCAGATCTCAACTCAAATCCAGTTCTTAACCTTGGGCAAGTGATTTAACCTCTTTCTGTTGCATTTATCTTGTCTATAAAATGAGGTTAGTAACAGTACTTACCACCCAAAGCTGGTGAGAGAATCATGCTCTCTTTGGAAGTGTCCGTCAATGTTTATTTCTATGTCCTGCAACCATGGCTCTGATCTATAAGAGACTCTCGGTTAGATAAGCGGTAATGTCCATATTCATTCATTCATTCATTCATTCATTCAGTTGGTCATTCAGTCTTTTTTGTTGTTCACTTGTGGGCCAGGCTGTTATCAGAGCTGGGATTCACAGAATTAGACAAGGCTCCTTCTCTGAGTTGCTCACAGTCTAGAAGGCTTAAACAGTGGCTACGTGACTGTGGATGAAAGGCTTTGAGAGGCTTGGTCACCAGCAGTTAAGAGTACAGACCCTGCAGTCAGACAGCTGAAGTTGGACCTCAGCCTGTCACTCTGTGATCCTGTGCAAGTTACTTAACCTCTCTGTGCCTCTGTAAAATAGGGATTACCACTCCCATTTGTTCATGGGGTTGTTACAAAGGTTAAATGATTTCATAGCTGCAAAGTTCTTAGAAAGAGCCTGGCACATACTCTGTGGGCTTGTTCCATCAATAGAAGCATAAGCAAAAACGATATCAGTAGCATTTAAGGGAGAGAGTGGAGTCCTAGAGGAAGAAATAGGCAAACCCAGGAGAAATTCAGTGCAGTTTCTACACCTCAGCTTCCCTACATTTCACATTTCAAAATATTCCCTCCAGCCAAACCTGGAGGGAACCCTATAGAGCTTTTTGTCAAAGACTCACACTTTGCAGATGAGAAAACTCAGGCCAGACAGAGAAAATGGCTTGCTCAGGTAAGGTAGGCAGAATAATGACCCCAAATATGTCCAAGTCCTAATCCAGAGAATCTGTAATTATGTGACCTTACATGGCAAAAAGGACTTTGTTGGTGTGATTAAATTAAGGATTTTGAGTTGGGAAAGTCTCTTGGATTATCTGGTGGGCCCAGTGTAATCACAGGGGTCCTTGGAAGGGAAGGAAGGAGGCAGGAGAGTCAGGAAGTAGACGTGATGATAGAGGCAGGTTGGAGTGATGTGGGGCTGACAAGCCAGGGAGTGTGTGAACCAGGACCTCTGCTTCCCCCACGCCCCAGTACCCCTTGGGTCCCCTTACACTGATCTGAGCCCTCACTTCCTGTTATTTGCCCCAAATATGCTACTTTCAGCTTTGATAAAATGCCCTCCTCCCCACCCTTGCTTATAGAGAAAAGACCAGAGCCTCCTTCTCAGAAGTGTCAACAGAAAATGAGTGATACTAGCTATCTGTAGAAATCTTCGGGAAAGAACTCACTCAAGGTGAAATTTGTGAACAAGGCTGATGAGATTTGGGAAATGGACCCAATAGCAGGTAAGCAGCCCTCTAGCTGATTATCACGGGTCCT
Organism: Camelus dromedarius; assembly: GCF_036321535.1. Lineage (NCBI taxonomy): Eukaryota > Metazoa > Chordata > Mammalia > Artiodactyla > Camelidae > Camelus > Camelus dromedarius. The sequence continues at coordinate 65,870,113 of NC_087443.1, read as the reverse complement.
CTGTGAGGCAAGACTTGGTGGCTGGGATGGAAAATTGGCAAGAAACAATAGTCACAACATGTGTCTCTAGACAGTGCGGAAGAGACCTTGTGAGTCTGGGAGACCAAATTTATTGTATTTGGACAGAAATAACTTCCCTAGAGCAGAGAAGAGAATGTGATCAGATTACCACTACTGGAGAGAGGGAAAATAAATAAATAAACAAACAAAAAACGAGATTGCCTGCTGTCAAGGTAGGTGACACTGCTGGACTTGGTAGGTGGGAACATAAACTGACATGAAGTTTTTGGAAGGCTGTCTGTCAGCACGGACCAACCATTCTCCCTTAGGAAATCTGTCATAGGGGAGTAATGAAAGATGTTCAGCTGCTAAGATGTTCATTTCAGCATTGTTTATGATGGTGAAAATGTTCACAATATGGGATTGGTTAAGCAAATGATGATATGGCCATCTGGTAGGACACTATGCCAGACTTTTTTTTTTTTTTTTTTTAGTGATGTTGTAGAAGACCATTTAAAGACATGAGCTGATGTTAATAAACACACATACGTGAAAAGAGCAGGTTGTAAGATGGCATGGATGTAGGATCTCATCTTTGTTTTAAAAAATAATAATACAAAAAAAACCCATAAAAAGCTTGGAAGGACAAATACTAAAATACTACTAACAGTTCCCTCTGGATGAGGGAATTATGGTAGGTTTTTATTTTTTTTCTTTTGGCTTCTTGAATGTTTTCCATATTCAATAATTAGCATATATATTACCTTTGCAAAGGAAGGTTATCTGTAAACAATAATTAAAAGAAAGTGACCACTGGCTGATATCTAGTTTGTGCTTGGATCTTCCCTATGTGTTATCTCATTCACACCTTGAAACAGAATGAGTTAGGTGTTACTGTGACCATTTTAATGACAGGGAAACCGACACAGAGACTTTTAAGTACCTAGCTTGAAGTCACACAGTAAATGCTGGACTCGAGGTTCCAAACCAATTCCTTCACACTCTAAGGCCACCGTCTGCCTACTACATCACCTCCTTCCTTGTAAAGAGTTTCCAGATCCCCCTGTGCTCTTTCTATGTTCTGAGCAATCTTCTGTGTATATAGTGGCCTCTTCTTGCCTTGTCTGCAGCAAAGGACGCTACCACTGGACTCAAGGAATGGCCTTATAAACCAACACATTAGCTTCCTGGTTCATTATTCCAACTCTTGTTATTACTTAGAATAAATTGGTCCCTCCAGGTCTGAGTAAGGGTGGGGGTACTGGTGGATCAGGCCCAGGGTCCATGCTGGCAGGCTCTGGCTACTGCCCAGCCCCCTTCACTCTAGCTCTCAGGGGGTTGTTTGAAATATGCTATGGCTTCTGTAATAGTAGAAACTGGGTGATCCTCCAGTGTGTGTTAAGCCAGGGCATTGAGGTTAACACTCAGTTTCCATTGTGTAACTGGACCAAGGAGAGGGATGTGTCTAAGTTGATTCTGTATCCACACCATGGTGCTTGCATGAAGAAGTCACTTAGTCAGTATAGAATGTATCCATGGCCACAGGAGATCAAGCAGGTTACTCTTTTGCCAGTGGCCGCCTTTCCTCTCCGCTTTGGTCAAACACTGCCCAAGTGGCGGAGAACTGATCAAGCCATTCGTATTTTCTGAAGACCCTCACTGTGCCCTGTTATGTGAAATGGCTAAAGGAAAGCTGACAGGAACAAACAACTGTTGAGTGCCTGCCTGCCCTCAGCATGCTGCTCTTTCTGATATTCATTCATTCGACAAATATACAGCTTGTTGGATGTCTGCTGTGAGCTAGACCTTGCATTGGATGCCAGAGAGAATAAACAGGTAAAAAGGGAGCCACTGAAAGAGCATCTTACTTAAAGCATAGGGTTAAGAAAAAAATTTTTTCGTTTTAAAATGATTATACTGTAAAGTTGACTCCTTCCGGTATACGGTTCTCTGCATTATTAACATGGGTGGACTCTTGCAGATAGCATAACAATCAGAATACAGAGCGAAGTGCAAGAATTTTAATTTCCAACTGGCTGTTGTGGCAATTAAGTCCAGAGTTTGAGCAATTCTCCAAGGTCAAGGTGCTCCATACTAACACAGGTGACGGAAGGAAGTGCAGGTTTCTGTGTGGAGTCAGCAAGAGGCCCAGGAAGGGCTCTGTGGCCCTGCCATTTGTTCTTGAAGTGGAAATCCGCTCTTTTTCATGGATGGTTGCACACTTCTTGGTGTCAGTGAAATCTACTTGTGGACTTTAAGAAAGACTTCTGAGAATTGACAATTTAGCTAGGTCCAGCAGTTTATTCTCAAGGTGTACAGCTTGTGTGGAGTAACTGATTTTAACATAGAAGTATTTTGACTCACTTTCTTTAAAAAAAAATACGACCACAAGGTAATCTTTTGTTAGTAACTCCTGGTCACCTTGGTGACTGTCGACTGGCATACACAAGATGAAACACTCCTTTTCCTGACTCCTCTCTTGGAGAAAGTGTGCTTGCTGCCTTCACCACAAGCCTGCTTTTAACCTGATGTGGTTAATGAGTTCTGTCTTGGAAAATAAACATTTCAGTGTTGTGAAAATTGTAATTGAAAGTCAGTAAATTTGAGGAAAAGGTCAAGAGCACCTCTTGGGACTTTCAACATCCAGTACTTCTGTTCCACTTCTTAAATCACCTACTGTGGTTGCTGAAAGCACTTGGGAAACCTTTTAACCCAGTGTTTTTATATTTGTTTGTATAACTAATAAATGCTCCTGGTAACCCACCCCCAGATCTAGTCCCTTGGTCTCCCTTCCAGGGGCAAACTCTATGACTAGTGTTCTGTGTACCCTTTGGAAAGTCACTAAACAATGAGAAGGCATTTTACTCATTGTCTGTAGAATGTATGTTCATGTATCGCTTCAAAGAAATATGCCATCCCATTTCTCCTGACTCAATCCATTAAATTAATTTAACTGAGGGCTGGTACCAGGCATACAAGGACCAATAATGTAGTTGTGACTTTCAAGGAACTCTTCATAAAGCAGAGAGGTTGGGGGCAGCATTTGTGTAAACAGGATGAAACACAGAGTGCTTGGATTGGTGGCCCAGTTGCCCTTAGTCTCACCCATTTGGTCTTGACCCATCCACCACTGGTGCCATCTTGTGGCAGTGGCTGGTTTTCCAGATGTAGCTGCAAGGCCTCCAAGGCAGGGTAAAGCTTGCCTTCCCTGTGGAAAAGGAAATTCTTCTCAAAGTCCCCAGTAGGACCCCAGAGGCCACCCCCACAGCTGGTGACCTCCAGCCTGGAGCAAGCCTCATGAATGTTCTCTTTCCAAAGTGCTCAGAGTTCCCACTCTCACATCGCTGGAATGGAAGGGATTTTAGACAGTGACCCACCCCCTTTCCAGACTCCTTCTCCCCCCACACACCCCATCCCCGTCATGGTAGCTTCTGGTCTTGGTGGGATGGGGACGCACCAAGGACCAGGCACTCCCTCCCTGGGAAGCCCACCCAGTGGGCACACACAAGTGGGTAGAAAGATCATCCCTATATTAGACAACACATCTGACCAAGTTATACCATCCACTGTCCCCATTACAAAATTATCCAATAGGCAGACCAAACAGGGCTGATGGAATCAGCAAAGTGGATGCATAAAATTTTTTTAGAGGGCATTGATATTTGATACTATTTGTTTTTAAAAAGGAAAAGAAAGGAAAGAAAAGGAGAGGAAAAAATAAAAGCACTGAAATGGTCATCATGAGAAAAATCAGAACTTTATTGGATTTCCTTATACTTGTTTTAGGAATTAGAGTGCTTTACTTTTATCAACTATGGTGGGAGAGTAGGCTTAAGACTTTAAAGATCTTAAACAGTGTTCCTAGAGTCTGCTCTCTGCCTTTCCTCAGAGGAAGTGTCCCTCTCCAGACAGCCCCTCAAATATCTGATGACTTCTTCTGCTCTCACACTCAATGTTTTTTGGTGTTTGCCAACCTCCAGGAAGCCCTTTCTGAGCAACTGGAAGAGAACTGGGGTTTTCCCCAAGACACACAATCCTGGTTGTATTTCTGTTTCCACTCAGTGTCCTGACCCATGTGCTTAGAGACAATATCCCTTGAGTGGGTGCCCATGAGGCACCCACAGGGTCAGTGACTACTCCTGACTTCATGGCTGAAGCTCGAACATCCGCCTACCTGTCCCCAGCAGCCTTCCATCACCAGCCTGGAGGGATGGGGTCATTGTACATTTGCCTCCAGGACAACCAGGGTGTCCCCCACCAGGCTTTCCATGGCAGGCTTTTGGAGTGGGGCTGAAGGTGAGAGTTGGGGCCCCTCAGCCTGGTAGGATAAGGGCAGAGGAAGGGGTGAGTAAGCCTCCCTCGCAGCCCGGCGGTCATACATACCATGGCTCTTATTACTAAACCGGACACGGCAGAGTGAGGGCTCCGGAGAACAGGGGACCCTTACTGGAACAGGAAGTGGTCACTGTGATTCAGCCACAGAGCTTCTCCCTGAGTGTCATCTCTTGGGAGTGACACAGCTTTAGGGGAAAGTCACTGGGCTGAGGTGGGGGTGTGGGTGGGTGGGAAGATGTTCAAGTTAGGGACTGGTGTTGCTGCAGAAACTGGGCAGTGAAACCAAGAAGGAGAGCAGATTCCAGCAGAATTGGCATCTCCAGGAAACCGCGGCCAGCACCAATCCCAGCCACGTGGGAAGACGCTTCTCCGTGAAGGTGGTCGGCTCCCAGGAGGGAGCAACTCTCTGCCTTCCTGGAGACCGAGACTCTGTTTACTAGAGCTACCATTTGGACAGGTTACTTTACTTCTCTGAGCCTCTTTTTCTTTATCCACAATACAATGGGAATAATAACGGAGTCCACTAACAGCTTTGTTCTGAAAATCAAATGAGATGTTATATTTATCATTTAGAAAAAAGATTGGTATCAGGTAGGTGGTAATAAACAATAGCTGTTATTATTTTATGTTTATTATACTCAGAGACTCTCAGAGGTGGAAATCTTAGCCTTATACATTTTAGGGAAAAAGAAATCTGAGCTGTCAAGAGGGGCAGTTCTCCAAAGTCTCACACTGCTAACCAGCTGTGCCTAGAACTGAGGTCTCCTGCTTCTCAGCCCGTTTTGCTCTTTTTTCCCCCTCTCCCGCACTCCTTTTTCTTCATTGCACATTCACTGGGTCCTTGTTATATGCCAACCATTTTATATATGTGAAATCAGTTAATTCTCAGAGAAGGTAGGCAAAATTGTTCCATCATTCAGATGCCACGTCGTTCAGAATGCTTCCACCCATCTTATCAATTCCTTTAAAACTCTCACCAAGCCCTGCTCCTCTGCTTCCAGGAAGTCCTCCTGGATTAAGTTTCCCCCAGGACTCTAGTCTTTCCCAAAAACCTTGTCCTCTCAGCTGTTAGCCAACAGCCTGATCCAGCAGGTATATCTTGCAACTATCAACAATCAATGCAAACATATGAGGGAGGACAAATATATGAAGGACAAATATGGGTATTTCAAGACAGAAAAATTGTCTAAAGTACTTTTATAATAAACATATAGTAATAACCATCATTTTTTTGGGTATTTATTTTATGGAAGGCTCTCTTCTGTGTGATTTACATGGAATAACTTTAAATTTGCATTTATAATATTCTCAGCAAGTGAGGAGAATTCCTTGGCAGCTTCTGGTCTTCCAAAGTGTTCCCTGGCTCCCAGCAGCCTTAGTAGCAGCTTATGGGCTCCTTCTGCCCTCAGGAGAGGTCCAGGCACAGATGAGGCTGCAGAGTTCCAGGATGGAGGACAAGGACTGGAAGTGGGCAAATACCCCCAGGTACATCTAGGAACAACAGTCCAAACATTCATCATGGTTTGAACATATTTCCGAGGGAAGATGTGTCCCCTCTGGTTTGTTTGGTTTCCGATTCTCCCGGTTCCATTGTCAGCCTAAGCATAGTTCGCCAGGTCTACACTGTAAAGTTCAAAAAGCCTTAGAGGACACTGTCAGCCTGGTGTGCCCTGCACTGCTGTGTCCTCACTCTCTTATCTCTGAGGCCTGGCCACTCACCACTCCTTCCGCTGGCTCCTGGTCCTGCCCTTCTACACCAAACAACTTTGCTGAAATTTACCCCAATAAACCCAGCTGTCACTCATCTGGACTTCTAGACATTTCCTTCCCTGCCCTGAACACTCCTCCTTACCCTTTGCTTGCTGCCTGAGGATATTCATGGAGAACTAAATAAATACTCCATTTGTGCCTGTCTCCCGTGATGAAACTGTGGGCTTCCCAAAACTGGGGCTGCGATTTAGTCTTAACAAAACTGTATTTATATACAGGGCCTATGGGCCATAGTTTGCCGTGAGATTTAAAAAAATATATTGCATTAAAATATTATTTTTTGGCACCCCCCCCCTTAGGTTTTTGTATTGAAAGCAAGTACACCGCTCTCCTTGCACTATTCCTGTCCTGTTTGTGTCCCCAGAGCCCAGAACAGCACCTGGGGATCAGTTCTCACAGTTGCATAAATGAACAGATGAACAAATGAACTAATGAACTAAGCGGAAAGAACAGCAGACGGGGGACTGAGAGCTCTGAGGCCCAGGCTCTGCCACTAATTATGTGATCCAGGCATATTCCTTAACACTGCAGACCTCAGTTTTCTCACCTGTAAAATGCACAGACCGTGTTACATGATCTGGCAGGATTCTTTACGCAAACACTCAACAAACTTTTATAGATAAGTTATGGATCAAACATAAATAGATGGACATGACCAGTTCCTTGCCCTGGAGGTACTCACAGTTGAATGAATTTAGTAAATCTCTGAGCCTTAGGTTTTTCCTCTGGAAGAGGGGAGATGTTTGCCTAGGACTGTTGTGAGGCAAGTGAGAAAAGGCAGGCATTCTTCATTGGATTACTCCAAGCCCTCTCCCATCTTGAGCCCCAGAACTTGTTTCATACTTTTCTATAAACCAGTGGACAAAAATACTAATATTGCACCCTGGTACTGGGCTGTGGGGAGCAGCTGAGTGCCACGATTTCAGCCCTGCCTGGCCACTTACTATCTGCGTGTCCTTGGACGAGTTATTGAACCTCTCAGAGCCTCTGGTTCCTCATCTGATGAGTGGGAGTGATAGTTCAAGGTTCTCCCACCTCGCAGCATTGTCTCGAAGGTGACTAGAGATTATCATTGCAAGTGCATGGAAAACTGAAAACACCATATTTGGGAAGACATCTGAGGACTCCTCCTGCCACACTGAAGTTTTTTGTCCTCCTTCCCTCCCTCCATCACACCTGCTCTCAGAAAAGGAACAGAAACTCCTGCTTACTAACACGGGAAGTGATCCCTGCCAGGGGGAGCTTAACTTTTAACTGGCATCAAAGCCTTAAAGTAAAGGAAGTGAAGTGGAATTTCAGGTGCTGGGGAGTGGAAGGAGACTTTGGGGGTCAGAGAGACTTTCTGAATCATTGAAATCGCATCCAATAAACAATATCATGGAAAGCACTTCCAAATACTCCCCACTCTCCTCATGTGGACATTTCTTGCAGAAACTTCAAGTAGAGCAATCACTTCTGCTTGGACCTTGGTCGCCAATCCCATGAAAGGAGAGCGTTGGACAAGAAGATCTCTGGACCTCCTGCTTCTTTCAGATTCTAATGATGTTTTTCAAGGGCGGGAGTTGTGAGTGGGAGGGGAAAGGACAATTTCATTTCTTTTTGCCCTCCTCAGATACCCTTTCTGGTCGCTTTACTCTCACACTGGTGGTCAGGGCAAAGCCAGCACGTGTTTGAGCCCGGGTGGGTTGGGGCACATCCTCTGCCTGCTGGCCTGCCCCATCCTCGGAGCCTGACCTGGCTGGGAGCGGGTGCCCATTGCACAATCACTGCCCCGGAATGCGGCCAGGGCAGTTCCCACAAGGGAGGCTTCCAGCTTAGGGTGGGACACTCTCCTTGGCGGGGCAATCAGAATTGCACTCAGCAAAATACTAATTATTGTTGCTTCCAAAGCCCCACCACCGGTGGATGCCTGGTCCTGCCCAGGAAGTCCGAATAATCAACATCACTGGCATTTTAGTCACCCCCGGTGGGGAGCCGAATCACGTGAACCCCATCTGCTCCTAGGGCGCTAGCCACTTCTGGAGCCCAGCCTAAGTGAGACCCACAAGTGCCTAGAGGCTGGTAAGGGCTGGGGGGGGAGATTCGGGGTGGGGACAGCGTGTAAGGGAGAAAAAGAGGAGAATGTTGAGCTCTTGAAGAAGAAAGAAGAAACACTAAGTGAATTTACACATGATTCTCTTCATTTTCCAGAAAAGGTTGAGAGATGTAAGAAAATCACCCCAAGTCCCAAGTTGCCGAAAGGCAGTGCTGTGCACTTTTCACTGCACTAATGGCAGATAATTTTCCAGGCAGGACAAACCACTCCAGTCTAATCAGTGGTTGAGCATATTGGGAACGTGAGAAAGCAGTGGGCAGGCCAGTCCTGTCAAGGTGGCTGTGGGGCCATGGGTCTCATACTCTTGGTGGCAGCGAAAATGTCCTGTCAAAATTCAATGAAGTGGTGTTTATCCAGTAGGGTCCTGTGTCCTGACCTGCATCAGATTTGTGGAAATTTTAGGAAATAGTCTTGTGAAAGTTTCTTAGAACAAATTGCTTAACTGATGTCAATGAAGCATCAGTTCGTATTCCAAAAAAGCATTCCAGAATCAGAAACAGTTTTTGAAAAAACATTCATAATTTATAAATGCATACCACCCCCTTCCTCCACCCTTCCCCCACAAACAATGGAGACAATACTTGGGGAATGATTCAATCCACTCCACAAGGTATTTTGCAGCTCTTAAGATTACAAGGAGTCTTTAATAACATAAGGAAATGCAGAAGCTGTAAGGTTGGAGACGAAACTGTACACACAGGATGATCACAGATGTTCGAAAGGAAGAAAGGAAGAACGAACGAAAGAACCCAAACCAATACATAGAAAACAGACTGGCAGGGAACACCAAGATGTTGACAGTGGTTTTCTGTGGGTGGTAGGAGATTTCATTTTCTTCTTTTCAGTATTTTCAAACTTTTCTATCTATGGTGTATATACCTTTACAGTCAAAACTACTGTATTTTACTTTAAAAAAAGTGGATTGTAATAGTAAATAATAATAATAATAATTTAAAAACAGTAATAGTAAACTGACATCTAACAGCATTTACTGGGTATCTGGCACTGTGCTAAGCACTGTATTTGCTTTTTTGTTGTTGTTAAATCCTCATAGCAATCCTGTGAGGTGGACATTATTAATGTCTCTATTTGACAAAGGCTCTGAGATGTTCGGGCATGTCCTGGGCGTTGAGTTTTTGGCTGTCCAAACTCCAGAGCCCCCTGGCTAGTGTGCAGTACTTGCCCTTGGAGGAAGGACGCACCCCACCTTCTGCTGCTGAGGTTCAAGGGCAAATCCACCCCCTTCCAGCTTGCTGGCAATGGGTGTGGGCACATGACCAAGGCCCAGCCAGTCAGATGCTCCTGCCTGAGGCCTGGGCCCGAGCGCTGGAGAGTTAGAACTCTGTTTGCTGTGACTTCTGGCTGCAGTGGCATCAGCGTCCTGACTAGATGCTTCCAGGCCAAGGGATGGTCTTGTGCCTTCTGCTGCTCTGGGCCTTGAGGGCAGCCTTAATTCCTGCTCCTTTTCCGAGACTGTCCCTATTCAACCCCTGCCAGTTCTACTGCATTGGATTCCCTTCTTTGTTTAAGATAGTCAGCGTCCATCTCTGTGGCTTAAAACTAAGAGTTCTGACTGATATCAGTGATTTTCCAGCAATCTCAGGACAAATGGTGGAAGCAGGACTCCAATCCAGATCCATCCATCCAGAGCCCAAGCCTTTAACTAGTCCTTTTGTGCTGCTCACTCTTCCCCAGAGGACGATAAACATTTCCCAAACTTCTAGAAAAACAAAGCAGAAACATCATTTTGAAAATCTTCTCAGAAATTGGCAGCCCACCACCCACTCTATGGCCATGGGAGCCTGGCAAGCTGTTTTATGAAGGGCAGGAAGCTCCAGACAAAAGCCAGGTCAGGGAGGAGCCAACTCCAGCCTCCAGTGACTGGGGTGCCTGGGACTCGGGAGGAGAGGAAGTGGAGGCATCTCAGGACTCACTGGCACTTCCTGACTGGTGCCGGAGGACTGACTCAGCAGACCGTCTCCCCCCCCTGGAAGCCTTCTTTGAGCTTTGGAGAATGGGAGAGGAACCCTAGTTTGACTCCACGGCACCTTGTAGGTTCCTCTCCCAGGCCAGGTTGAAAACTCGTTTACATGTCCACCCCCATGCAACTGTGGGCTTCTAGAAGATAAGGACTGGCTCTTTCCCATCCCAAGTCCCTCATGCCTGGTGCATCAAGGTTATTGGAATGAGTGAGAGAATGAGTGAATGAAGGGCTCTCCCCATCCCCATGCTAAGCAGTGGGGAATCTTATACCCTCAGGCTCTTCTGAGGCACCTTGGCAAAACAGAACAGCCCTGGGCTTTGGAGTTGACAAATCTTACTCTTTTACCTACAAACAAATTCATCCTTAATCTCTCTGAACCTCAGTTTCCTCCTCTGCAGTATGGGAACAATGCCTAAGTCTCATACCAAGCCATTATATGCTCACACCCAATATATAGGAAAAGGAGTTGCACACAGTAGGCCCGCAGTCTCTCCTATCTTGCCTCCTCCTCCCAACACTTCATTCTGATTCACTTCCTCCTCCCTGCCCCTCACCTGAGTAAATACCCAACGATAGGGAAAAGGTTAAACAAACTATGGCATACCAAAAAGATAAAATGCTAGGCAGTCAATAAAAACGTTGTTTAACCAGTAATTTTTAACGGACTAGAAATAATGCTCAGGTATTCACGTGAAATGAAGATAAGGCTAAATTATTCATACCATGTGACCTCAGCCATGTAAAATGAGTATGCATATGCATGCTGGGATGTGCAACAGGCAATTTCTGGAAGGATACACAAGAAAACTCTTAACAGTGGTTTCCTCTTGGGTAGGAATAGATCATATGCCATGATTATATAATAATTTTTAAATAAATGCCAAAAACTGTAGAAAAAAATAGAAAGGAAATATAACAAGGTTTCCACAGTGGTTATTTGGGGAGTGGTGGAATTAATGAGATTATTAAAGTAATTCTCTCCTTTATACTTTTCTATGTGTTCCAAGTGTTCTATGATGAGCATATGGTTCTTCTATAATCAGAGTTAAGGAAGCATCGCTTTGAGTAGCTCCCCTGGGGTGGGGGGAGGAAGGAGCACCAGCAGGTGACTCTGTCCAAAGGGCCAAGGGAGCGTGAGGTGCATCTGGGCAGAGGCAGCTGTATTTTTGGAGCCATGTGGTTCCTGTTGAGTCAACTAACTAGTTGTTTGGCCCCAGCTTGCCAGTGGAGGCAGGAAATGCTCCCACTCGTGCCCTGGTTTACTCTTAGTCATCCTCTGGGAAAGCAGGGTAGGGGTGGGGGCAGAGGGCTGGTTGGGTGTCTCCATCAGCCCCTGGAATATTTTAGGCAGAGAGATCCCCCAAAGGAGTCTCAGACCTAGGCATCCTAACCACCTGGCATTGTTACCTTGGGACAGGCAACAGTTGGGAGTGAGCAGGGAGGGTTGGGGGCGGGGAACTGGGACATGGCCCTCTGGCCTCTGGCAGACAGCAATGCATCCTCCTGTGGAAGCTGCTGTGAAAATTAATTACCATTTGTCCAGGGCTTTGAGATTCCCCAGATGAAAGACACAGCAGACAGAGTGTCACGATGAATACGTGTTTACAGTACTGACTTTCATCCCAAACATCCGTCATGACAATCACATGTCTCTCCCCTAACCTCCCACTGCCCTAACATCACGGCCTCAAAGCACAGAAGTTGAGCATCAGTATCAAATGCTGCTGAAGGGAAGGAGGGAAGAGCAGAGCACAGCTGACCCACCGTGATCTTTGATTTCAGATAGGTAAACTGAGGTGCTCTATCCCCTCACAGGTTAAAAGGAGGAAATTATGACAAAGCCTTGGAAACTGAGGAAGCCTTGGAAAGAAAGAACTATGGATGACTCCGGCCCAGAGCCTAAGACTCTGCCTCTCTTGTGGATTGAGGGATGGGAGGAATCCCAGAATTCTCTGGCTCAGAGAATGCAGTGCCAACCAGGTTCATCCCTAGATGCACAAAGTAGATGGAGTTTATTCCAACTTCTAATTTCTCTAGCAAACTGAATCATTTCTTTGTTGATTGCTTCTGAATACTTGACCATGGCTGAATTCTGTCCTTTCATGAGTCCGTGAATTTGGCTGGGAAACTCTTTAGTTTTTTGGACTCTTCTCATTCTGTCTTTCCTTCTTCATTTTATAGACAAAGATAATTGATCTGTAAAGCTGCTTAATGTGTTTCCAGATAGCTGTACAGAGCAAATCCAATGGTGAGAGGATCATGAAGGGGCCAGCCCCTCCCTCAAGGAGTCTGCATTCTTATTGGAAAGAATTCTTATCCAGCCCTTGCTTATGAAACATTTAAATAATCTAAGAAGCCAGGCAGGCAGAGAAAAGGCCTGAGCCCCAAGAACAGCAGGACAGTTGTGGACTAGATAACTGGGGAGACTTTCCAGTGACCTGAGTATGGAGGTGCAGAGGGACACAGCCTAAGTGGAGACAGCAAAGAGCCACTGAGGCCAGAATGGAAGGTTCACGTGAGGATGGAGGCGGGCAGACAGGCAGGCTGGGTGAGGTTGTGAAGGCCCTAGAATGTCAAGCTAAAGAATTAGGATTTTGTCCAAAGGGCAATGGGAATCCACTGAATGTTTCTGAGCTGGAGAATGATACAATGCAGAATTTAATAGGAGGTTAAACATTTTCACCCAGGTGGCAAATCTTAGCATCTTTGAGTCAGCAGCCCTACCATGAAATTCACCACCTCCCTCCGCAGTCCAGCCCCTGACTTCTATTTCGGCTAATGACACGTTAGCATGAATGTCACCTCCCCTGGTTGCTCTCTGACACACTACCCATAGCACTTATCACCTTTGGAAATGATCTTGTTTATGGACTTGTTTACTTCCTTTTTCTCTGTTGTCCCATGGAAGGTCAGCGAGATGGGGTAGGTGGGGGATTGTTATCTGTTGTTTGCTGTTGCATTCCTAGCAACTATGACAGTACCAGGCTGGTGGCAGATGCTCAGTGTGTATTTGTGGAATGAATGAGTAGATGGATTGATAAATAAGTTAATGGCACCACTATTTTCTCAGCCACCCCAGCTCCAAACCCCATGGTGACCATTGACTCATCCTTCTTCCTCTCTGCAGAATCCGGTCATTCATCTGCATGTGTATGGATATTATCTCTTCACCCCTCACCACCCTCCCCCTTCAACTTTGCATTTATGCCTGGACCCTCTCAGATAATTCTACATCTCTGGAGGACAGAGGCTCCTCTTCCTCCTTATTTCCCCCACGGAGGTCAGCACAGGGCCTGGGCAATGACAATTCCCACTGATCCAGCTTTTACAGTTTTCCAAGTGCTTTTCACATGATCGTGGTGTACCTGGGGCAGGTTGAGACTGGAACCTCAGTCCTCAACTCTAGACAACACACTTATTCCATTATTGTTCTGATTTATGCACAATTTTGATGAATGAATGAGTGAGTGAGTGAAAGAATGCTAGAAATGCTAAAGATCAGTTATGGAGGAAGAAATTGGAATTAGGAAGACCTGTTGGGGAAAATGCTGGTCCTTAATATATTGACACAAAAAGAGAGAGAGTGGAGAGGGGGTTGGGGATGCAGGGGGGTAGCCAAAAAGCTGGGGCTGGAAAGGGCTGGCTCCTCAGAGGTTAGATGACTCAGTCCCTTGTGTCATGTACCCCCTCCTCCATTATATTATTATTTAAAACAGAAAGACATGTAGCCAACCTGGGAGAAGACGCCAGAGACCAAGTTAAAGGGGTAGGGAGACTTTAAATTCAAAAGGAGATATAAGTTATTGGTTTGTGAGCTACTGTGTGTGTAAGCAGTAAGTATTAAAAATATAAGCAATCCTACAGGACAAAAATTGCAAAGGAGAGAAATACATAAAGAAAAAATAAAATGAAAATCATTAGTTATCTCAGCATCCAGAAAAAGTCATTCTAACATTTTGATGCACATCTGTTCAGACTACCAAAAAAAAAAATCAATATAAATACAAGTATATATACTTACATATCATATTTATATAAATCTATTATATATACTTATGTATTTTATTATATATTGTGTATATAGTTTATGTATACAAGTATACACGAAGTTTTAAAAAAAATTAAATGGGATACAGACAGTTTTGTAACCTGCCTTTTGTTCACTTAATAATACATACTGAACACAAAGGAGATTTTATAAGCCCAAAGGGCAGTTTGAAAAGATAACCTTTGGGATAAACAGGAAACCAGAGGAGATATATGAGCATAAAGTGAGTGAGCAGTTAAGCTCTGGGTTTTGATAAATATCATTAAAGTAAATAAATCTTAGATGTCCTGCCAAGTTAGGTAATTATTATCTCTCTATCAGCAAGGCCACCAAGTCATATACTCATAGGATGTCAGTTCTTGAAGGAGGCTTTGAGATGATCTAATTCAACCCCCTTGCCCTACGTATTGAGAGACTCCAAGCCCAGGGACATAAACTAATGTGCTTAAGAGACAGGACTGGGGATCCACAGAGCTGGAGTGAGGACAGAGTGCCCTGACTCCCAGTCCAGTGCTCTTCCACTAAACCACACAGATCAACAGTGTATGTACTCTTCAACCACAAGCACTGGCATGCAGAATGGAATAGGTGATATGAGGCCCCAGACCCGTGATTACCCAGGTGTATAATATTGATGGAAGTATGTGTATTAAGAGCAAAGTGTCCCTGGGCAGAACACTGGGGAAACGTAGAGCACAGTAATTGAGGGTGGTTGCCTCTGATACCAGACCACTGAGAACCAAATCGTGGTTCCCTAGTTGATCTTCCTGTATAACTTTAGGCAATTTACTTAAGTCTTCTTCCTTCCATTTCTTCATCTATAAAAAGGGTAGCAGTAGTTACCTCATCAGATTGCAGTGAGAGTTTAAGAGAGAATGCACACAAGGGGTTTAGCAAGGTGTTCTGCATATGGAAAGAGCTCAGTAAAATAAAGAGCTCTGGCATGAAGGTCAGTGTCCTTGCAAACTTTCAAAAGAGCTTAAGGGTACATCACAACCCATCTTTGGCTGCAGCATCTGTAGGGACAGAGGGCTTAGAAAGAAATGTATTCCTCATTTTTCAATCTATTTAAAATTAATCAACTGTTTAGAGCAAAAAGAAAAACAAGTTATTATGAGGTTTATGACAAATGTAGGACTAAAGTCATTACAACAATAACACAAAGACTGGGAAAGAGGACATCTAAATATACTGTTAGAAGTTCTTCCTGTCTGCACACAATAGTAATAGTACTATTTAAAGGTAATGGTAAGTTCAAGATGTATATTTTAAACCTCAGTACTATCATTAACAACAACAACAAAATAAGTATAACCAATAAGCCAACAGTGGAGAAACTATGAAATTATAGAAAATATTCAATTTGTTCAAAGGAAGGAAAAGAGAAAAAAAGGTATAAAAACAGAGGGAACAAATAGAACACAAACAGTGAAATAGTAAATTTAACCTTAACCATATCAGTAATTACATTAAAGGTAATTTAAAAGACTGAGATGGTCAGATTGGATAAGAAAAGCAAGACACTACTACATGCTGCATACAAGAAAACAACTCCAAGTGTACATGCACAGGTAGGTTAAAAGTAAAATAGAAAGATACCAAGCAAACAGTAATTGAAAGGAAGGTAGAGTAGCAGTATTAATATGAGGCAATGCAGACAACAGAACAAGGACTAGAACAAGAGACAAAGAGGGACATTTCATAACAAAAAAGGGGTCTATTCATCAAGAGGACACACCAATCTAAACATTGCTGCACCTCACAGAACTTCAGAATACACGAAGCAAAAACTAAGGGAACTGAAAGGAGAGATAGGTAAATTCCAATTTTAGTTGAAGACTTTAACACTCCTTTCTCAATAACTGGTAGAAGAGTAGACAGAAAATCGCTAAGGATATAGAAGACTTGAACAACATTTCAATCACCTTGACCCAACTGACATTTCAGAACACTCCACTCAAAACCAGCAGAATACACACTTGTTTTCCAAGTGCACATGAAACATTCTCCAAGACAGACTGTATTTGGGATCAGTCTCAATAAATTAAAGGAACTGAAATCATACAAAGTATGTTCTCTGACTACCACAGAAGTGAACTAGAAATCAGTCACAGAAGGATATCTAGAAAAATCCCCCAAATTTTGGAAATTAATCAAACAGATCAAAAAAAGAAACTACAAGGGAAAGCAAAACACATCTTGAACTGAATGAAAATGAAAATACAGCATATCAAGAAGTGTAGAATGCTTAGAGGGAAATTCATACTTTTCAAGGTTTCTATTAGTAAAAGAAGGAAGTATAAAATCAGTGATTGATTTTCACCTTAGGAAACTAGAAAAAGAAAAGTAAATTGAACGCAAAGTAAACAGGAGGAAGAGAAGATAATGATAAGGGTGGAAATCAATGAAGTAGAAAATGGACAAATAGTACGGAAAAATCAATGAAAATGAAAAGCTAGTTCTTAGAAAATACAAATGATGTTGATAAATTTCCAACCAGACTGATCAGCAAAAAGCAAGAAAAGGCAAAAATTGCTAATATCAGGAATGAGAGAGGGAACACTATTATAGATCCCAAGGCCTTAAAATGATAAGGAAATATGATTGACAACTTTATGCTAAAGAATTCAGCAACTTTGATAGAACAAACAAATTATTTGAAAGACACAAACCACCAAAGCTCATTCAGGAAGAAATAAGTAACTGAAACAGCTCTATATCTACTCAAGAAATGGAATGGGTAGCTAAAAAGCTTCACAAAAAGAAAACCTCAGGCCCCGGTGACTTCACTGGTAAGTGCTACCAAACATTTAGAGAAGAAATAAACCAATTCTATACAATCTCTTGCAGAAATTGGAAGAGGAAGGAACTCATCCCCAATCATTTTATGAGGGCAGAATTTTCCTGATATCAAAACCAGACAAATACACAAGAAAAGACTAGAGACCATATCCCTCATAAACATAGATGTAAAAATCCTAAATGAAATACTAGAAAATCAAACCCAGCAACATATAATAAAGATCATACATCATGGTAAAGTGAGGTTAATCCCAGAAATGCAAGGTTTGATCAACACTCAAAAATCAATCCATGTAATGAACTTAAGAAAACAACTCCATTTGCAATGGTTTAAAAAAATACTTGGGAATACACTTAACAATAGAAGTGCAGGAAGTGTACACTGAAAACTGCAAAGCATTGTTGAAATAAATTAAAGAAAACCTAAATAAATGAAAAGACATCCACGTTCATGGAACAGAAGACTTAGCATTGTTAAGACACTTGCCCAATTAATCTACAGATTCAACACAAGCTCTACCGAAATCCCAGCTTACTTTTGGGCAGAAATGACAAGCTGATATTAAAATTCATATGAATATTCAGGGAACCCAGAATAGCTAAAACAATATTGAAAAAGGAGACTAGAGAGTTGAAGGATTCACATTTCCTGATTTTAAAACAGAGCTACAGAAATCAAGATAGTGTGGTACTGGTATAGGATAGACATATAGGTCAATGGAATATATAAATAACTCTTAAAACTCCATAATAAAACAAACAGCTTATTTGAAGAAAATTTTCAACAGATTCTTTATTAAAGAAGGTATATGAATGACCAATAAACACATGAAATAATTATCAACATCATTAGTAATTATGAAAATACAAATTTAAAAATTCCAATGAGCTACCACTACATACTACTAGAATGGTTAAACTTAAAAAAAAAAAGACAATACCAATATGAACGAGGATATGGAGCAACTGGAACTCTCATTCCTTAATGATAGGAATGCAAAACAGTATAATCAAGTTGAAAAATAGTTGGCAGTTTCTTATATAATTAGAAATATACTTACCATATGACCAGAAAGATGTCCAAGAATATTTATAGCTGCTTTGCATATAATAGACAAAAACTGGAAGCAACCCAAATGTCCATCAACAGGTGAATTGACAAACAAATGTTGGCATATCCATATCATGCAGTACTATTACAGAAATAAAAAGGAATTGATTATGAGTACTTATAACAACATGAATGAATGGCAAATGTATTATGCTCAGTAAAATAACCCAGACTCAAAAACCTACATACTGTATGATTCATTTATATGAAATTCTAGAAAAGGCACAATTGTAATGAAGGAAAACAGATCAGTGATTGCCAAAGTCTGGGGTGGGAAAAGAAAAGTAAATGCAAAGGAACACAAGGAAATTTGGGGAGTGAATAAGATAGTCCATCTCTTGATTGTGTGAAGTATTACATGGCTCTGTCAATATACATTTGCCAAAACTCTTTTAACTGTAAACTTAAAATGGGTGAATATTACACTATGTAAATTATATACCTCTTTAAAGTTGATTTTTTAAAATTATGAGCATCACTATTTAATTCCCATTGTGATAGGGCCCTGAAGGGAAGGTATAGGTACCAGCAGAGCATTTGATGTGGAATCCTGAAATCTGAGAAGACTTCCCCTGAGGTAGTGAAGTCATGAGTGAGGTACAGGGAGGCCCATAAATGACCAGGTGAAGAAGGGAAGGGATGAGATAGAGGGAGGCATGTGTGCAAAGGCCCTGAGACTTTCCAATAGAAATCCCACTTCTGCTTGCCCAATCCTCAAACCAGTGGGTTCTTCGCTGCTGCAATTATTGTAATTAACAGTCATGACCACTATTCACTGAGGACTTAATATGTCTTTGACCTCATATGAGGCAATTATTTCTCATCACATTCACTCTTCAAAATTGTACCCATAAGGTAGATTCAATTAGTATACTCCTTTCATGGATAAGAATTTTGAAGGTTAGATAGATGAAGTAATTTGTCCATGTCTACATAGCTAGCAAGTGGCAGAGCCGGAATTCAAACTCAGATTATTGAAACTCCAGACCTTAGGTTCTTAGAAACTACACAACTTCAGTCAGACTATCCGTTGGCTCTATTCTCCAGGCCAAACATCACTACCTTTCCAAACTCTTCTCATGTAGCATAGTCTCCAATCCTTCATTGTCCATTATCTGTAAACACACTAGTTTGTCTATGTCCCTCGTGAAATTTGGCTTCCAAATCTAAACTCAATACCATTGGAAGAGAAAGCTTTGTAAAGTTAATGAACCATTACAATGAGATTGCTTGAAACCCTGCACCAAAGGACAAGTAGATTTCATAACCCCATATGAGGGATGGAGACATGGAGACACATAACTGAGAAGTATTTGAATTTCCTTTCCTGGAAAACAGTGCTGTGTAGCGGAGAGAGTATGGCCTTGGGAGAGAGTAACTGGCTTTGACGTTCACAGGCTCTAGCTATGTAACCTTGGGCTGGGTTTGTAACCTCAGTTTTCTCATCTGTGAAACAGGACTAAGAATATCATTCTTTCAGGGCTTTTGTGGATCTTAAATGAGAGAACATATGCAAAACAGCCAGCATACAGTCTGCCCATACTAAGTGCTTTTTAAAGGAACTTTTTAAAGGTCCTAAGCAGTTAGGTTCCCCAGGGTCTGGCAGCCAGGCTTCCCGATTCTAAGTCTACTGTTCTTTTCCTCATGGGCTGGAAATAAACTTTTGTCATCCTCCTACCATAGAGATATATTTGAGGCTGCACTCTCTAGGAGGTTTATTCCTCTCAAGCAGTACATTTTCCCCTGGCTGCAGGAGAAGCCCCAAATGAAAAGCCTACAGATGCTTCAAGGGTCTATTTTAAGCTCCCACCTAGTGGCTTCTAGGTTTCTATGAACTTTATAAGTGAATGGGGGTGGGTGGGTGTGTAGGCAGCAAGGGATCTCACCTGCTACTATAGATAAATATGACTAGGATTTTAAATTTAGGTACCTTAATTGAGCATATTAGGGTGCTCGCTGGAGGTAATACAGGAGGGCTAGAGTTGAGTTTTATTGTTCCCAGGCTATCTGGTCATCTCTGGAACCTTATAGAATACTCAGTCTGTGGGCATTAATTAAACTCTTTACTGGCAAGTTAGCCAAGTGTGTGGCAGAGTCTCCACACCTTCTAGCTGAAATTGTTTTATTTACAGCCCCTGCTCAGGGAGTCTGAGCTAGGCAGGTCTCTGAACTTAGAGGAAACTGATTGGTCCCAGGGTACACACCTGACCCAAGGGCAGCCCACCCATAGGCTGACCAATGACCAATGAGGTGATGTGGTGACATGGACTCTGACCAATAGGGTAGCAGTAATTAAAGCTAGGAAACCTGCTTCCTTTAGGATATGGGGAGGGAGTCCAAAGTGGCACCTGGGGTTAACAAGCTTATGAGCTTATGGGCAGAGGATAGCATGGGCTTTGAAAGAGATGAAGAGAGCAGCTTCTGGTTCTGACAGCTTTTCATTCCTAACTTGTTGTTCATTCACTCCTTCACTCAACCAGTACTTACTGAACACCTACTAAAAATCAGGCCCTGTGCTAGATGCCTCTTGAAATTCCATGTAATCTTTGTTCTCCTGGTGCTTCTAGTCTGAAGACAAACATTAATCACAGATGAATGAATAATTCTTAAACTTTTATGAAATATGAAGAAAAGATATTGATAGGGAGTATGAGAAATTGAACAGGGATGTCTGACCTAGTTTGGAAGTCTGGGAAGGCTTCCCTGGAGAGGTGATGTTTCAGCTGAGAAGTGAAGGGCCAGTGTGAGTTACTTAGTTGAAGGGTGAATTTAGGGGAGAAATGTGTTTCAGGCAGAGGAGCCAGCATGTATAAAGAGGCAGGAGGGAGCATGGCTTCTTTAAGGGACACCAGAAAGCCATTGTGGCTGGAGTGGAGTGGAGCTGGGCATTAAGTGCCATTCGAATCTATACACAAACCCTTTTTCTTAATGTGGCCCGAGGAGACTCTTCCTTGAAAAGTAAGGCCCAGTGGACAAAAGCGCCTACTGTATACTCCAGATGCTCAGAGGGATACAAGATCAATAGCATAGCTTCATCCCTGGCTCTGCTGTTTACTAGATGTGTGACTTTGGGCAAGTTACTTAGTATCTCTAAGGCTCAGTTTGTGCATCTGGAAATAGAGACAATAAAAATGTTTGCACAGAGTTGTGGCGAGGATTAAAGAGACAATGCTTGTGTGCATGCCTATCTTGCTTTGTGGCACATAGTAGGTGCTTAGTATACACTTTTGATATTAGCCAAATGACTGAGAAAGGACCAGGGTTCAATAAGAATTCACTGTTAAAAAAGATTCACTTCTTTTCACACTCTGGTGGGGGTAGAGGTGGGGGCAAGACTAATAGGGTGTTCAAAACAAGGTAGTAAGTGATGCAGGAGGACCCAAGGGATGAGCCAAGGCAGGGGTCAGTTTGTTAGCCCAGGTAAACACAGCCACGTCTACAGGCTGGCACATCCAGGAGCTTGTGCATGAGGCGTGCTGGGACCAGAGGGGAGACAATGGAGCTGGAGCCAAGAAGAGAGGAGCTGGAGAAGGGGATCATGTGGGGCTGGGGACATGGGTTCAACTTCAGAAGCCAGCCCCACTCTGGGACAGAAAGTCCAGTGCACAGTCATCAGTACTTTTGAAGCTCTCACTCCCCACTAATCCCAGGTTCTAGCAGGTGCACAGTGTTAAATGGAAGGAGGGATGATAGTTACCTAGGCACAGAGTCACATCCATCACATGCAGTGTTGGGGGGTCAGGAGCACCTGCATTGTGGCTTTGAGCAATCTGTCCATCTGGGCCAGGGCTCCCCCCATAGAAGGTCACCAGCAGCAGAATACAGGGTTGAAAGTGGAGGGCAGTGCCAGAGATTCTAAGACACGGAGGCAAGGCCCTAGCCATGAGGTTTGGGTTCTGGATGGGTTTATACCAGAAAGAATACAGAACTTGGCAGATTTACTGAGAAGGCAAAAGAACCCAGTCCCATGGATAAATCCTTCAGAGTGAGACAGTGAGTAGCAACACTGAGGAGGTATAGGCTTCTCTCTGTATTTATGTATCACTTCATTCCATAAATGCATTGTGGTATATTTAATCTTTATGGCCCAAGTGTTGTTCTTTGATTTAAAAGTCACTCTGGAAATGGAAGCAAAAGAAAAATAAAGTTGGGAAATTATAATGGAAACAGGGTGGAGTCAATACCCAAAATATATGCCATACGTTCCTATAAAATTGCCAGAGGTAGGCTAGAAATTTGGTTCTGAGCTGCCTAGTGGCCTGAGCAAGGAGGGAAACAGGGGCAGTCATCAACTTTATGATGTTCAGAAGATAAACCACCAGCAACTCCGTGAGATACAGCCTTTCAGGGTATTGCTATCTGGGGTGATTTTTACCCTGGGTCCTCACACAAAGGAGAACCATCGGTACACAGGGCTCCTGCCAGCATACTGGTGTGAGCTGCTCACACATTTCCTGTTCCTAGGTCAGACCTAGCTAAGGAGCTAGGGTAGAACTGAGGGGCTCACAGACTCAGCTAGGAAACAGAATAGGGGAGAATTAACATCTCTATTCTCCCAGACACATCTCTACCTGAAACCTTGCTGGAGACCAATAGAGGTGTTTCTTCAAAACCTGGGGAATGAAAGACCTGGACAACACCACTTTAATTCCCCACCTTGCACTGAAAGCCAGTGTAAAGTTGGTCTGGGTAAAAATGGAGGTGTAATTAATGAGGAGACTATTAAGGGAGTGAGAGTTACAGAGCCATCCCCAGCTGCGGGGCTTCACTTGGCTTACCCTCCAGTGACTCACTGGCTTATGAGCAATCCTCATATGCCTGATTTAGAGGACTTACTCACCCTTCAGAGAAAGACTTTAATGCAATAAAGCAAATGTCAGCAAGTGGGACGCGGCTTAGCACATCACCCAGCCTGCACCCAGCTTCTCCCTCCCTGCCTCTCCCTTCTCAAGGCCCCTTCAGCCATTCAGCACCTGGACAGGCTCTCACAATGGGACACACTCCAAAGGTGAAAGGAAGCTCAGAGATGGGAAACCAGGCAGGGACCTCAGGCATCAGGTCGACCAAGCCCTGAAGTTTGGTCCAGCGAGGTTAGAGATTAGCACCAAAGCAGTGGAGTTAGGGGCCCAGTGAGGGTTAGAACCCAGGACTTCCCCTTCCCTGTACAGTGCTCTTCACTCCACTTTCTTCCCCTGGAAGCCCTGCTTGGATTATGCAGGTGAGGGGTATAGGCTGAAAGAAATGCAGCCTCCCTAGTCTGGGTGACATTCTTATCTGAGGACTTTCCAAGGACACTGTGGGAAAAGAAAGTTGTGTGGGAAGCAAGACCTCAAGCAAATCCTCTGAGGTGAGACGTTTAGAAAGAGCTGGGCTACCCTGGGCTCGGCCGCCTTCTTGCTATTTGCTGACATGGCACCTGTGGAGGGAGCTGGAGGCCTCTTTGGGCCCCCAGTAATCAAGGGGTATGGATTGGAATCCTTGTGTCAGGCACCTGTGATGGTATAAATCCCAGCCAGTTTCCAGTTCCCCCTGATTAGGAAACAGGGGCCTCAAGAGTTAGGCTGGAGCAGAGGCACAAGCCTTGGGATAAGCCCCTTCCTTCCAACACCACACAGAGAAAATTATTCAGAAGGCAAGCTGATTCAGCCTTGGATTTAAACCCAGTCATCGAGGGGTTTACCTAGGAACTCCTGAGGGTATTATCTGGAAAAATTAATTCCAAAGGGTATAAAGAGGGAGAACAGGACCTTAAGGTGAACCTTCACCTAGTTCACTTATCTGTCCCTTGGTCATTTCCCCAAACTTTTCTGAATGTCTGCTGTATGCCAGGGACTGGAGGGCAGAGGCTGACCACCAGCTTGGAGGGAGGAAGCTGACCTCAGGTTGGCTGGAATCAAGGGCCTAGAGCTTTAAGGGACTTTTAGGATCATCTAGCTCAGTTCACTCATTTCATACATGAAGAAGCTGAGGTTCGAGTTGGACTCTTTCCCTGGGGCTCATGGAAGTGAAGAGCCCAGGATAGGAGGATGCTCTCCATGTAGACTGCGCCTAAGGAATTGTCTTGCAAGCTTGCTCAGGGAAGCCTCTCAGTTGGAAAGCACTGTTCTGTATCATTGTCAAGATTGCAAGCTTGTGAGCAAATGCACAGCCTCATGCCTCCAGCTGCACACCCTTGGGGTTCATTTGGAAGTAAAACCCAGTGAGGCAGGCTGGGTCCCCACCTCAATGTATCCCTGCCCAACTCACCAACATGAAGAAGCACTTTTTTCTTTTTACTCTTTTTATTTTGCACTATAAAAAAACAACATACAACAACAACGACAACAACAACCAGTAACATACTGCTTTTCTTCACATTCATATGGATTTTAGGAAATTATTGCCTTTTCCCCTGGAGAAATAACCTACAGACAAAAAAAGAAGTAGTACCACATTGAGAAATCTGCAAATCCCAGAAGTCAACAGCTTGAAGACAACCCCCAGGGGCAGGGAGGAAAACATGTGTCACCAGAGACGAGACAAGCACGTGTAAGGACAGCAAGCTGGGGTGACGACCGTTTCAATGCCACTGACCCAGGCAGTAGGTACCCTTTCTCTCCTGGCACCTACTGCCACCACCTCAAAGGGGTGATTTTTGGTCTATGGTCTAAAGAACTCTTCAAATAACACAAGAGTTGCTTTGAGGAGAGGTGCAACGAGAAAGGTTCAAGTATGAGTAAGAATCATGCCGAAGTCCAAAGTCAGGGAAGAACCCACAGTGAAAGGGAAACCAGGCTGTTACCGTCTACTTCACCCAGCTGACTCCACTGGACTCAGGATGGAGTCTCGAAAACATATGAGGGTTCAAATCAGCATATACGCTGTGTTCCCTAAAGCCCTGTAGGGTTACTTTCCCGACTAGATGGTGACCAGATCAGCTTATGCCCTGAAGCAACAGAGACAGATCCCGAGGCTGCCAAAGTTAAAAATGTAAGGTGGAAATTGTGCTTCCTTCAAGGTGAATTGGCTTTGTTACTGCCTTTTCTCCTGGTCTTGCGACTGCTCTCCCCCAAGTTGCTGCAGGTATTTATTGCCTTATGCTTGAAATGAAAAGGCGAACTTTGAGGTGCAAAGGCCGGGCAGTCCTGAGGGCAGGGGTTCTGGAAGTACAGTAGTCAGCACGTGTGTGCTCTTGTAATGGCTTGGCCTTCCTTCGGTCCCGAGAACCTATCCCCGAGATCAGTCTGAAGTTTGTTTGCAAACCTGGTGACCACTCATTGTCCCATCGGGGCAGCGGGACAGAGTGAGGTCTTCAGTATTGCACAGGTATGAAATGTCAATGAGTCAAAATACAAAATCACAGTTGTTCGTGGGGCTGGGCTGGCTCCTCTATCCTGGTTTTAGCAGGATGTGGCTGTGGCCATGGGGCTCCGGCTGAGCTCTGAGACCGTCGAGTGGGTGGGCACTGGTGCCAGCACCGAGGTAGGGAATGTGCAGTACGAACCCTGCACGTCGGGGCTCAGTGTCTGCAAATGGGCTATGAACGAAGGGCCGGCTGCCTCCCCTTGGCAGGAGGGAGCCTGGGGGGTAGGCGTGGAAGGCAAGATCTCAGACTCATACTGCAGGAGCTGGCCCATGAAGCCGAAGTTGGGCGAGATCACACTCCTCCTCTGCTTGATGTAATCGAAGGCGTCTTTTAGGCGGAACTGCTTGGTCTTCATGAGGTAAGCCATGCAGATGGTGGGTGAGCGGGAGATCCCAGCCTCACAGTGGACCAGGACCTTGCCTCCCTCTTCCCTGACACAGTCTGGAAGAAAGGAAAAACAGTGGGAATGAGTTGGGATTGGAACCCAAAGACAATTGGTTTAATTAAAGGAGTTTTAAAAAAAATGACCTAGTTATCAAACAGTCTACCTGCTTAACCGCTATGCTATGTTCCCACATGAGTCTGCTGCCAGTCTTTAATCCCCACTGGTGAGGATAGAGCTTTTGGGGTCTCCCAATGATGTATACTTCCATAGGACCTTTACAACCCTTAGAGCTGCTTCCCAGTTCTTCAGGATTCTTGCACAGGTTCTGCCACTAGAGGCGCTAGACCTGGCATAACCTGCTTCCTGGGGATGCCATCTTAACTTGGGTTCTACGGATAGGATGGGTTTCAAGAGGTCTTTGGAAAAATCCTTGAAATTGAATGTAAGTTTTTACTGGGCATCCACATTTTTCTGAGAGGGTCCCAGGCTCAAAGACTGACTCAGAGAAGCAATTTGTCTCTGGGGGTCTGATTCTAAAGGCGATGACCTAGCCCACATCCTGGTAGAGGCCTTCCAGTCTCCCCGGCCACCCTTGTTTGGCTGTCACAGGGCAGGATGCTTGGCTCAGCCCCAAGGATTCCCACCAACCAAACATACAATAAATAATGCACAGCCACTAATTATAGCCTTGGCTAAGTGACGCTTACTAGATGAAGGATATAAATGGCTCTGGCAAACTCCATCTTGCACAACAATGGGAGTCACTGCTATAAAGCTACCACCATTGGTTAGCATTCGTTAGCCCAATATGACAAAAGGTGGGGTGCCCTCCATTTCTTTTCCACTCCTCCCCCAAAAATGGGCAGAGGTAAAAGGTTAAATATATTTACATACCAAATAAAAACCACAAAAAAGGCTTTCCAATTCCCTCTCTTGCTAGTGGGGAAACAATTACATCACAGGAAGTTAGATATACCTGGTATTATGTAAGGCCACAGCATGCAAAAGCATTTAAGATTTTGAAGGGCAAATAAAAGGTCAGCCCCCTTACCCACCTCCCTCCTCAAGTTCAAGAAGTTTGCAAATGTACCTATAAGATCAAAAAGATCAAGTTTCTGAGGGATCACGGAGGAATCCCATCAGAGTGAAAACCCCAAAGGATACTCCATGGTAGCTCATGAGAGGTGCACCCCATACAGTCTCTGACTCAAAAGGAAGAAGAAAGTCCCTGTAAGTGAGTTCAAAGGGGACTCTTAAGTCCCTAGGACCACAGGGTTGTGACTCCGATTTTCCTTTGCTCCTCCACTGGCCTCCGAGTAGTGTAGCTTTTAATTGGCCCAAAGCCACATCTCAGAAAGCAAAGGGCCTACAATGTGTTGCTTCTGGATCCCACTCCACCCCTCAGGGCTTGCCTTTCATGTGGCCCTCGGAAGGGGTAAGTGCCTGGTTTGGCCTCGGCCCCTCCTTCCTTCAGCAGGCCAAGGAGTCTGGGGAAAAGCATCCCATGTTCTTTCAGAAAGCTGTGGGTTTGTGCAGTTATGTATATAAACAAACACAATGCACACATAAGATGGGGAGGGAGGTTTCTGGGAAGCAGATGGGGGCGGGTTTCATGATCTCACTGAGTAGCTATCCAGGTAATTAAATAACAGCCTGAGAAGGGCAAGGCATTCCCAGGGACGGGGACAGGGAGAACAAGTTAAGGGTTTCTCACCCTGAACCCATCACTTTGGCTGCCTCTCAGCAACTCCAAAGGACTCAGTTCAGCCTAGAGGCTCAGGGGCCAGGGAGGGCAGGCTTGGCCCTTTGCCTCTGGTGAGTTTCTCATAGGGTTTCCTGTGCAGTAGAAACCATGTGCGAGGAGCCAAGGGGGCCCAGCATGTGGCTGACGGGGTAGGGGACCCTTTAATGGCTCCCTGCACTAAGTAGTATCATTGCTGCACCCAACACCTGCCTTTTCCCTTCCAACATCCGTCAGGGCAAGAAGCAGGAAGAACATTTCTCTGCTTCAACAACTCTGCATGTTTAAAGGGAAAGAAGGAAAGGGGTCAGGACCACAAGGATGGGGAGTGGGTCTCGCAAATTTGCGACCCAACAGTTAGCCTAGCCTCTGAGGGAGAGGGATGGGGAAGAAAAGATATCAGACAAAGAGAACCATTCAGGCTACACTGAGAAGCTGGAATCCCAAGACCCAAAGTCCTCTCCAGGCAGAGGGACCAAAGGTTTCCAGGTCTACACAATGGAGTAAATGATAACTGCCTCACAGAATATACAAAGGATGCAAAAATATGCCAACTTCTCTGTGCATAAAGCACAGGGCTTGAGAAGAGTGCTATCTTCAATCCAAAATTAGCTGAAATGCAAAACAGACTGCCCCCAAAGCAGTTTGCCAAAAACCATGGAAAGCTGCCGGAGCCCCAGGGGCTCAATGCGTAAGTAGTGCTCTCTCATTCCTTCTGTTTGCTTTTAAAAATATCCCAACCTACGTAGAAGCACAGTTTGGGTGGTTTTTCCCTCCCCTGCTTCCTTGATGTGAAGCATCACGCACACATGCACCCCACTTCCTGCCCAGCCAGAAACACTAACAAGAGCGGCAATGAGTCCAGCCATAAAATTATATTAATTCATTTATCTTGCAAATTAAAGCCCCTATTAATAGCAACTCAAATCCTTCCCTCTGCCTTTTTGGTAGATGCATCCCTTCTTGGCTCCAACTTGTGGTGGCTGCACAAACAAGATGCTTTTCTTCTCAGTGAAGGGAGCCCCCATCAGTACATTGAAATCTAAGAACACCTGGGGGGTCCCCAAAACAGCTGAGGGGGAATGGCTGCACCTACCGATGAAGTCTATTGCTTCTTGAAAGTGGGAGCTGATGTCAGCTGTGTGGCTGTCTTCCACAGGGATCCATTTGTAGTGTAGGTGGGTCATGCAGGCCTCGGAGGTCCGCCGTGAGACATTCAGCAGGGCCGTGATGTGCAGGTTGGCAAGGAACTCGCACTCGGATGCATGGTAGGCACTTCCAAGGTAGAGGAATGGAAGGATTTCAACCGGGCCGCCCTGGAAGCAGGGGCAAAAGACAACCAGGAAATGTTGGATTGGCTGGCTCTTTCGGGAGAGGAGCAAAACAACCCTGACCTAACCTATTTGCTTTAAGGTGGGAGGCTCCCTTTCTGGTTTCCAGGTAGAGAAGGTTCAGAGGCAGGGCAGTTCACGAGTGTGGGTGGAGCCTCCATCCTGGCAAACTCTCTACCTTACATCACTGCCTTGTGACTCAATGACAGCAAATCCCACACAGCCAAGATTTTCATTTTCTTATATATATATCGAAATGGTAGGAAATGCCGGCGGCCTTCCTATGCTGACAAGATGAGAAGCGTGTGTTGTGATGGAAGCCTCAAGAGGCCCGTGTGGAAGTTCTAGCTGCCCTGAGAGTGCCAGGGCAAGCCCTTTAACCTCAGGGGCAGCCTTGGTTTCCTTCTAGATAAAATAGAAAAGGGTTCAACAAGGTGAGCTCCCCTCTTCACAATCCAGACATTGTATATAATGTCTTTCATCAAAACTGGGACATTGTGAACCCTAAGATGCAGCTGGATCTCAGGGAGGTTAAATGGGTTTCCTCCCCTAGCCCCACCCCTCCAAAAAAGTACGCTTCTCCAAAGCGAGAATAGTCACGATCCACCCAGGATCCTCAGGTAAAGAAAAGCTGTTAGGCCGTGAGCAGAGGGGCGTCCTCCACCCCTGCTCTTCTTCAAGTGGGGCTGAGTTTTGGTGAGAGATGCTGACATCCTCAGCCTTTTGGGAGGCCACCCACACAGCAGGTTTCTAGTTAAGGAGGATCCCCATTAGAACCAGAGACCATCTACCCCTGAGGCAAAGCTAAAAAGAACTGCTAGCTAGTCTGGCTCTGGCCATCTCAGCATTTCCAGGGTGGCAGGAAAAGCCATTGTTCCATAATTGGAACAATGGGAGCCCCTGGGGATTTAGAGGGAAAACACTGGTCTAGGGGGACAGTGGCTGTGCCTTTGGGAGCCATTCCTGTATCATCCATCCGCCTCCTGTGTTTCTATTTCCTGTCCTGGAATAAGAGTGGAATGGAAACCTTGGGGCAGACCCACAACAGGGAAAGCGGCAGGGGACGAGGGCCGGCAGCAGGCAATTCTCAAATTACCCTGCATGTGGTGTTTGCTTTTTCTTTCCTGAGAAGTCAGGTGTTTAAAGCAAAGGCAAGTCTGGCCACTTGAAAGAAAGTTATACAGGATTTTACAGACCGTACAATAGTAACAACCAGTATTTTTATTAGCTGGTCCCTGAGCTTAACACTTTAGATGTACCTACATAGATCTCTCATCTCTTTAGTGGCTGGAAAATGCTGACACCACAGGCCTGGGATCCTATCCAATTTCTTCTGGAGCTTAGCCCCACACCCTGAAACCACATTTCTTTCCTTTTTTTGAATCTTCTCTTTAGACTCAAGAGGAAGACACCAAAGGCCTTCAGAAACCCCAAAGGTTAACATGACCTCGCCTGGCTTCTCTCAGTGCAGAAGCGCTACTAAGAAGAAACGCTGGGGGGTTCCCCAGATGAACCCAGGAGACACATCAGGGCCTCCCCGGTCCTTGCTTGGCCAAAGGTCTGCTATGCTTTCACAACATCCTGCAAATTCTCATTTCTCTTTCACTTTCTGAGAAAAGAGGGGGGAAACACCACCCAAACAAACAAACAAAAATAGAAATCCAGCTAAGCCGGATGCCCATGGCTTGAAAGCTAAGGGTTCATCATACACTGTAATTTTAATAAAGGAAAACAAACAAAATAATAACCCTGGCACCTTGCCAAGCTAATAGGCTTCCTCCTGACCAAGGATCCCTTTCAAGGAAAGGCCACCTGGCTGTCCTTGGAAGGTTATCCCCAGGGCAGAGCTCTGCTTGTGGTGGGCAGCTGGCATTTTAGGCAGCGTCTAGAAATCTTCCTTCTTATGATTTGGATGTGTTCTTATTCTGTGGGAAGAACTTGAAAAGATCCTCCTACCAAGTCAGGTGCCTAGAATGGCCTTCTTCCAAAAGAAGGCATGTGGGAAAAAGAACAGGGTCCTGAAAAAAACCAGAACAGGGAGTTAAGAGAAGGAGGTTCTGGGCCTAGTGCTGACATGAACCCTGCTGCAGGATTCTTGACGAAATCAATCATCCCACCAGCCATGACAGTTTTTCCCTCTGTAAAGTGGGAAGGTGGGTTTTGATCTTTGGTTTCTGCAGATTTGAGTCCTCACCTGCTTCTCCCTCATCTTCCTACATCGTAGGTAACCCCATGACCAAGCCTTCCACTTTTCCTTCCTTTAATTAAAGTACAATTCTTTGAACGAAAAGAGAAAACTCATGTTTGCAGACACAAGAAATCCTCTATTATCTCTTGCTCTCCTCTGGTTTCAGAATTTATGGAATTATAAGCATCAAAAACCCTTCGGAAAGGCTGCTTAGCCATCCAAACAGTAGTTTCTCTACAACCCTCCCCCAATGTTCCTCCTGCCCCATCTCAGTTAAAAATACCAACAAGAAACGCCTTGACAGGTACCAGGTTGGTTTGCAGAAACTGCAAAACATGAACAATTACGAAGATCAACGCAGGTAGCCTGAAAGTCAGCTCTGAAACGTCTTCAGAGAAACCTAAACTGATATTTCAAAGCTTCTTTGCACCTCCCAGGCCAGCTAGTATTAATGTATCTTTTCACTTCCCTTTTCCTCCAGAAGCCGTCAAGCATCCTGAGGCTCGTTTGCTCTTGTCAGCTTATTTGCTGGAAGGAAGCCCATTTACTCTTGGATGGAAACTCAAGTTGGCAAGCAACAGAGGCTCTCTAAAGCTAGAAGCCTCTGCCAACTCCCTGATCCGCAAAAGAACCAACCAGCGTGGCTGAGTAGGGAGAGGGGAAGTCACGGTGCTGTGCGGGGACCAGAGCCAAGATGCCACTTCCACGCCATGTACCTGGTCGTAAGCCGGCCTGTAACTGATGTTGAGCACTGGTTTCCCACTTTGACTGATGAGGGCTCTCTCGGTTTCAACCTTCTCTTGTGAAATGGGTTTTACATCCACACAACACTCAGGATATTCTGAGTGGAAAGTCTCATATCCCCCTACAAGAAAAAAGCAAGAGAGATGTAAGCATTGATTTTTCTCAGGCTGTCAGAAAATGCCAAGAATTGATCAATACCCTGAGTGTGGAACAGTCAAAAATATTAAGCTACTATAGATTCTGGTCATCTAAAACAATTGAACCAAAACAAGTAATAGTTTTAGAATAGAAATGGGACACACACACACACACACACACACAAAAGCTATAGTTCAGAGAGGCAATGATTAACTTTTGGTGTCTATCAGAAGCAGCTTAAACTGTGAAAGGGAATATATCTGGCACCTGACAAATATTAAGCAAATCTCTCCAGAAAAGGATAGCTACTTTCTCTCTTGTCTATCTAAAATGCAGGTGTGATTATGCAGAATTTCATTAATTCGTGAAACAGACTCCTAAACTGGTCTGTTTTGCCCTTAGCCCATGAGCTCTAAACTGGATTATAAATCCCCTCTATTCATATGGGAATGGGAGCTAACATGAGGTTTAAACTCAGGGCAATAAAACAGCCCTGCCCTTTCTCTCTCTCCCAAGGTGCTAAGAACACTGCTGACAATCTTCTCTATAGGCCCAATTTAGAGTAATCAATCTAGTTAATAACCTTCCAAACCAAACTGGAGGAATGAGGCCTCTGGAACTTAATTCTCACTCCCTTAAATAAAAACTCTCTCTCCCCTTGATGACCACCTACTCCCCATTTCTATCTCCTTATTACCCTCCCCTGGTGAACTTTCCCCCCCAACCACACACATGCCCTCAAATCAGTAAGTCAACTACTGGCAGGTATGATTCTGTAAAAATCTTTGCTATATTTAAACTTCTCCAAATGGATCATGTAAGGTAAAAACTGCTCTCTGACCAAGTCACAGAAACTTGAGTGTATTAATAACCCTTCTCAGGTCCATACATGTGGTGGGGAAGAATCAAAAGAAAAACTGGCCTCAAAACCTCAGAATGCCAGGTGCCACTGGGGAACAGGCCAGCCTTGCCTGGGGGAACCCTTTGCTTCCAATCCAAAAGGACCTAAGGCACTTCCTAGAGCCTCCAGAAAACCCAGTTCTTTTTCTGGCCCAGAGAATTCACTTGGGTCAAATCATCAATTAAATAAGCATTCTGAGACCATGTGGTTTTTCAAAGAGGTCACCCTTTTAACTTGGTCTTTGGTATTGTGATACCTCACAATGGACCACATGGTGGCTATTTAAACCCCTGCAGGAGACAAATGGTTAATGGATTACATGGCAGCCTCCAGCTCCCTCCCAGAAGCTGCAGCCAATTCCTAGAATGAGTCATCTTGCCATTACTGCTTCCTCTCAGCTTGCTGGAACTGCCTCCGCCCCCACTTAGCACAACCAAATCTCCCCTGTGGTCACTTCGACAAACAGCCCATTGCCCGCCCCCCTCCCCAAGCTTCTGGACCTCCACAGTGACCAAGTTCCTAGTCACAATGACAGGCGGTGAGGTAGAATGTGTGGAGGTGTCTGTGGCTTAGTTTCCCCTCCCCCCATAGCCCTAGGCCCCCTTCCTTCCTAGGAAGCAGACAGAATGCCAGACTTAAACTGACCCACAGCTTCCTTGGAAGAGGTGAGAGGTGTCCTCAATCAGTAGATCACTTCCTGTGCTTGGGCCTCAACATCCTGAGTTGCAGGAGACAAACTGAGTGTCAGGGGATGGGAATCTGAAGCAAGAGTGGCCCAGTCCCCAGTCCTCTCAAACTTTAGAATGAGGCTTGGAAAAGAGAAGCCTGAAGGCCACCCCATCTCTTGGCTTTAAATAGAGTGCTTAAGAGCCGACTCCCAGGAGGACAGACAGGAGGAGCGGGTGTGGGCTGGGTCCTGCCTGCCTGTTGACAAAATAAGGCAGGCAGACAAAGAGTCTTAGTGTCGTTGAGGAACAGATAAACAGTGCCCTGCCTCTTCAAGTTGGGGTCAGGACAAGTCCTTCAGATTAGATGGTCTCTGTCTTTCACCCACTCCCATCTGAGGGGTGGAGAGGCGAAACATTCCTCTCTGGTGCCTCACTTGAGTTGCAAGAGCCATGGCAATTCTTCTGACTGCTTCAACGCTCTTTTGAGTGATTCTGCTTTCGATCAGCACCACACTGCCAGAGGAGCAGACAAAGTGCAAGGACACTATATAAATACCCACTGACAATTCCATTCAGTTATCGTCTCGTTTTAGTGGGTTTTTTAGGGGGTGGGGGAAACATTGAGGGAAGTGTAAAAGGCACTGTTCCCACGATCTGAGATGCCACCAGATTAAAAACCTGAACTTTTATCTGGACATGAGTTAAAGAAATAATGTTCTTTGGCAACAACTTAAAAGTTTAGTACTGTTATAAAGGTAAGTACCAAGCAATTTCTCCTGAAATTTAAAAGGGACATAACTTTCGCCCTGACAATCTCATAATTTTACTGAAAGATAGTGCACATGCAAAAGTATTTGGACAAATACTCTCCCACATTGCTTCAAGTAGTAAGGCTGGAAGCAACCTACTTACTGGCTATCACCAGGGGACGGGTTTAAAAGTGAATCGGACATGTATGCTCTGATACGGACAAATCTCTCAAGACCTAGTTAGGTGAAAGAGGCACGAACAGGAACTATACACAATCATTCTATTTTTAAGATACTCATGGAAAATTAATTTATCTAAAGAACAACAAGAAATAGTTGACCATTGTCTAGGGGGAGTGGAACTGGGTCCTAGGATGTACAGAATATGCACTTTTCATAGTACAGCCTTTATGCTTTATGTTACTTTCATTTAAAAAATTTAAACATTAATCTTCCTGGGATGTGATTCTACAGAGCTGCCTACTTCCTGTGACAATAACTTCTAAACTGCTAGCATAGCCCCCTTGGAGAGGGGTGGGGAGCAGAATAGGACTAAGAGGGGTTTCCTGGAACATATCTTTCATGCTACTGGAGAGGCAGAAGCTTTTCCTGTACTAAGAACAGGAGACCAAAAAAAAAAAAAAAAAAAAAATCAGGAAGACAAAGAAATCAGGGGCCAACCTCTGCAGAGCTTGGAGGGCATGTTTCCATTCCCTAGGGGCTGAGGCTGGATAGAGGGGAAAGATTATCATCTTCTGCCCGTTGTTTCTCTAACAGGAATCAACAGGGGACAGTCTGCAAGAGGTGCTAATAGAGATGGGAGCTGCCTGTGTGCCTCTGGTATCTCCTGGCCTGGAGTGTGTAAAACTCCCCAAGTTGCACGGTTTTAAACAGCGCCCTCACTCTCTCAGCTCACTGCATCTGAGTTCTGAACCGAATCAGTGTTACATCTGGAGGTGTCTACACCAGAGTTGCCAGGGCCCTGGGGCACTACCTGGGTTGAGTCCTTATCTCTGTACAGCAGGCTAAATCTTCATAAGGTTACAAAGGACTCAAATACAAGGCGGAAGCAGTCATGGAAAGTGACCCAGAAATTTAAGTGTCAATCACCCACCCACCACCACCACCAAAATCATCTCCCCTAGCAGGTGTAAGGGGCAGACTGGTGACGCAGCTTCTGGGGGGGGGGGGTCCTCAAACCAAAGGCGACGCAATTCCCTTTACAACCATCCTGTGGCACCTCTCCTAAATCCTGGTTCCCTAGCCAGCACGCCTCCCACCCAGACAGCGGCCGGCCGGGTTTGGCCCGGGACTCCTCCAGGGGGTGATCCCGGGGCGGGGGAGAGGAGGTGAAAAGGGTGGGAAGGCTGTCAGCTCCAAACTGAGCAAGAGAAAGGCCTAGGAGGGGAGAAGGGGAAGCCAAGGAACAATAAAAAGCAATAAAACGAAATGGAAAGGAAGGGGAGGGACTCGCCAGGGTCAAAAAGGCAAGAGGGTCGAAGAAGACACAGCCTAACGTATGTTAATTGTCCAGGCGGGAGGCAGGGGGCACCGCGGCGCCACGCTCCTTGGGGCTGGGGGGGGGGGGGGGGTAAGGTCGCGACCTGCTGATCGCGCCAGATCTATCAGGACGGCTCAGAGCGCAGGCCCCAGCGAGAGCGGTGAAACCCGCGCCAGGAAACGGGACCCAAGCCCAGCACAAGCCGACGGCCCCCACCTCCCCAGCTGCTAAGAAGCAGCGCCCCCAGCTGCGTAAGCAGTCCCACCCACCCCGCCGACAGGCTGTCGGCGCTTTCGAGGAACCGGTGGGGAGGGGGAAGCTGTGAGCGCTGACACTGGCAGTGCCCTCCCTAGCGCACGTCAAGCCCCAGGATGCAGACCCAGCGGAGAACTTCCCGGGTTCCAGGGTCGAAGAAGGGGTCCGGCGCCAGAAGGGTATCCCAGAGCCCAGGGCCGTCCCGGCGTGGAGGCGGAGAGGGTGACAGGGGACCGCCGCCCCGAAGCGCTCACCTTTGAGGAAGTAGACCCGCGGGCCGGCGGGCAGACAGGCGAGCAGCGAGGTAAGCACGACGCGTGCGGCGCTCTCCTCGCGCAGCTTCTGCCAGTGGCGGCTGCCCTGGTCCAGCACGACCACGGCAGCCACGCCGCCGCCGCCCTCCTGCAGCAGCCGCGCGCGCGCCGCCTCGTCGGGCAGCACGTAGCGCGCCGACACCGTGCCGCCACGGGCCCGCCGCAGCACCACCGAATTGAGGTTGACGTTGAGCGAGCCGCGCACGCTCGAGGCGGCGAAGGCCAGGTAGGGCCGGCAGTCGAGCACCACACAGCGCGCCGCCGCCTCCTTGCGGAGCATCTTGCGCAGCTGGCGCCCGTCGAGAGACGTGACCTTCATGCCGCCACCGCCGCCCAGCGGCCCCGCGCCGCGCGCCCCGCAGGTGCCCACAGCCAGGGTGCCCGCGGCGAGGCCCGGGAGGGCGACCCGCGGGGATGCGGTCGGCCCACCGAGTCTGGCGCCGGAGCGGCCGCTCAACTCTTCTTTCCCGCCCCTCACGCTAGGCGCCCGGCCCGGCCACTCGCCGCCCCAGAAGCCGGGGATTCCGCCAGCAGCGCCGCGTTTTATGTGAATGAGTGTGCGGCCCGTGACGTGGCTGCCCATATAAGGCCGAATATGGGTATTTCCCCGCCCCTTCTGGCTGTGGCCACGCCCCCGGAGAGCGGGACGCGCGGGGCCGGCGCTGAGCGTTAGTCAGCCGGGGAAAGAGGAAGTGGCTGGCGCCTCCCTGCGCTCTCTGCGGCATTGAGCAGAGACACTCACTCGCGCATCACCGGGGGCTGCCAGTGGGGGTGTCAGGAACACCACGAAGCCGAGGTGACCCACGCCGTGCGGGAAGAGGAGGAAGCGGAGGAGGCAGAGCCGGCGCCGCACCATCGCCCTTTGAGTTTCATAGACGTAGGTTCAGAACCTGCTGGGGGCTGTGACAGGCACCGCGGTAGGCAAAGCAAGGGGCGCCCTCGGCCAGTGCCCCCAGATGAATCAGAAGTACATTTCGAGCCTTACCGGTCTTTACGCGGGAAATGAGATGATAGCTGGGATTTGCTTCAAGGGCTGGGCTGTACATGACTCGAGATTGGATTCGTGTTGGTAATCGTTGAAGTGATGGATACTTGGGGGTTCTTTACCTTTCTTTATGTTTTGAAATTTTCCATAATAAAAGTACCCAAAAGTAAAGATGGTGAGAAAAGAGCAGCAATTAATCCCCACAAATGGATCCTGCACCTTGGGTGGTCTTTTTCTCTGTCACCCTCCCAATAATAATTAGAATATTTGTGTTTTAAGGGACGGTTTTCTGGCCCCAGGAAAATCTGTCATGAAATCAGCTGCAGCATCGACATGCATGGTTGATGGTGCTCAGCCCAGCCAACTGTCCAGGTGGCTTCTGGATTTGGGGGATTATCTGTGGATCAAGTATAATCCCAGGCTGTCTGCCCCCACCAGTCCCCAGCAGCTTCAGGCATCCTATCGCGTCTTCGGGAACTGGACACGATTCACTCATTCAGCAAGTACTTATTAAGGGTCGGCTCTGTGCCCTGTTAGCTGCAGGGACATGTGTGACGGAAACATGCTTCTCCCCTCAAACTCAAGACCTACTATTTTATTGTGAGCCTGAGGGAAGAAGCCTGCCTCCACTAGGGAGGGGCTTGTTGACTACTGACGGAGGGGAATGAGATTTTTAAAGGGAAGCAGAAATCAAATTCTAAAATCAAATGCAATGAAATCGGATACCATATAGCTGGCATTGCCTCTGGGTCTCAGTTGCCTTCAGTCAGGGGCGCTGGCCTCACCCTGCCAGTGGAGTCTTAATGAAGAAGTGATGTAGGGGTTTTCTTCCTCTCTGGGGTTATCTGTGCCCACTTTCCCTGCAATCTGTTCCTCCTCCAGTGTCACCATACACTTGCAGACATTTCAGCCTAGAACCACACATGTGTGGCGCACCCACATGGCCAGTGAGCAGGACACACTGCACCAGCTGCCCCCCAGCCCAGAGAGGAGGTTGGGTCTCTTTAAGGTCCTGTAGTCAGCGTGGAGGAGCATCCAGCGTGGAGGTGTGTGCCATGGGGTAGGGGTGGGGCCCTGGAGAAACCCCCACCCCACCAAAGCAAAGGAGAGCTGAGGTGAACTGCAATGAACAAATGGAGGTGAGCCAGGCCCTGGAGAGGGAAAGGGGAGGGCATTCCAGGCAGAGAGAACTGCTTGAGGTAGAGGAAAAAACAATAACCCAGCATGGTATGTGCTGGAGGTACGTGGGAGACTAAGGCATTTCTGGTATTTATTAGAAAATTAAGCAGGATCAAGCGACAGAGGGACTTGTGTGCCATTTAAGGCATTTGGATCTTCTCCTTTGGCTGAGCAGTCCTGGATGAGGGCTGTTACTCAGTGACCTGGTCAGGTGAGCACTCAGGGGCCTCCCTGAAGTGGCACTGTGAAGGATGGATGTTTTATTTGAGAATAGGGGGAGCGGTCCAGGCCGGAGTCAGGGAGACAGATAGGAGGCTTTTCTGGGTAATCCAGGCCTGAGCTGATAAGGGCCTGCAGGAACTTGGCAGTGATAGCAGGCCACACAGATGGGAGAGACATTCAGGAAGTAAATTGCCGGAAGGGTTGGGATGGGGAGAGAGGAGTAGAGGTTGATTGAGTGATTGGTGACACCTTTAGACAGGGACCCTACAGAAACAGGTCTGGGTAGGGAGCAGGAGGAGGGGGCAGGGGTGAAATTTAAACATACTGATAAGTAGAAATTGATCATGGGCTGCCCAAGGGGATAGTGCTAGAGTGGCCTGACCAGCAGTGTAGGAAGGTCAGCCGGATTGCTCTGTCACTTCCCATGCCCAACAGATCACCAAGTCCCAGGACTCTGCCTTCCAGATCTCTTTTCTAACCTGCCCTTTCTAGCCCCGTGGCCCCAAGCCAGCTTCGTGGGCGTGTGACCTGTATAGCTGCACAAGGCCATACTTAGAAGGGCACCAGACTTGGCTTAATGCTCTGCTCTCTTGAAATTCTTAATAATTTTTGGACAAGGGACCGTGAATTTTCCTTTTGCACTGGGCCCTACAAATTATGGAGCAGGTCCTGCCCATGGCTGTAGTAAAAGGGCCCCATTAATCCCTCCGCCCCAGACTGGGCCCTACAGCAGCATCCTGTTTCCCAATCTCCAAGCCCTCTCCTTGCTCTCTTGTCCTCTGCAATGTGATCTTTTCAAGCTTAGATCAGAGCGTAGAGCCCACCTGCTCTGCTCAAAAACGCTTGGTGACACCTACGCACTGTCTGATAAAATCCACATTCCTTAGTGGAACACCAGGGTCCTTGTTCTGGCCAATTGGCCATAACCCACCTCTAGCCTTGCTTCTCTCCTTCCTTCCCCTGACCCCCAGCCCCAGGCTCCAGCGACACAAAACTGTCTGTTTTCTAAACTTGCCCAGTATTTTGCTGCCGCCACTCTTTCCCACAGGACTTGAGTACCTTCCCCCATTCCTTTGTGTAGGAATCCTTCTCCACCTTCACACACCAGCTCCAGAGCTACTGTTGCACCTCCCAGAAGCTGACCCCTTAATCCCTCAGCCTGTTAACCCGTCCCCCTCCTGGGGGTTCTCACTCTTGTGCAGTTTTCCCCTCCCCCAACCTGACACGTGAGTGTTATCTGTCCTGTCATTAGCCTGAAGGCTCCCAGGCCACACTCAGGACTTATCCCACCATCTGTGACTCCGTCATAACACCCAGCATATGGCAGGAGCTCAGTCAACGTTGGTGGAAAGGAATCCAGTGCTTGTTGAGACTTGAAAGCAGCTGGCTTTTTAGGAGGCACCTGGGGGGAAAGTTGGCCATAGCATAAATCAGGGTTTTAGACCCTGGGTCAGGAGGCAAGATGGGAAGCTGTGGGTGCACAGTCCTACTCAGATCAGGACTAGAATTCATAGGCCACAGGCCTAGGAGGAGGAGGAGGAGGAGGGTGTCTGAGACTGGAGTTGTGTAAACGATCATGCTTGCCCCTCTACAGCTTTGGAATGGGAGTTGGGGGTGGGTTCAGGGAAAAAAGCAGACTTTAAATGAACAATATGAACCTATGAGGCAGGACCTTGTTCTAGTCGTCATTCTCTCCCCTCTGCCAGTTCTACTCAGAATGGGGCAAGAAGATTTTTGTTTCCTGACCCTCATGTGACTGGTCATCCTAACCCTCACCTGATTCACCATTGTGATTTGGTGTTCTTACCCATTGGAGGGTTGTGGTGCCCCTTCTAAAAAAGTGTGGGCCTGTTTCTTGGAAAACTGCACATACAGCATTTAGTTTCCAACGTTAGAGACTTTCAGGGACCTGGGAATTCCTTTGTCTGTCCATGCTCATCACAGCCCTGCCTCCCCCATCTACCCATAAAGTGGGGCCAGGTGGTCTGTGGGGGTGGATCAGAGAGTGCTCCAAAATGCCAGGCAGGGGCCCAGAGCCATCCCAAAGCCAACCCAAGGGTCCTCTAGCAGCCCCAGCCCTCGGATGCATTTTGCCACCTCTCTTCATCCACTTGTTTGCTTCTCATTATCAAAGTAGCACATGTTCATTGTTGAAAATGTGGAAACAGCAGAGGAGTGAAAATAATCTCTGTGAGCTCTACTTTCTTTGGCATTAAGATCCCCAATCAAGACTGCTATTGGGTCTGGACCCAAGACTTGCTTCCCACCATCTTGGTAAAAGGAAAGAGCCCTGGATTAGGAGTCAAAGATCGGGATTCCTGTCCAGCCTCTGCTTGACCAGCTCCTGTTGTTTACCTAATATTTGTAGAGTACCTTTTGTGTGTACTGGAGTTTTTCTCCCCATGACCCTCCCTTCTCCCTTGCCCCCAGGATCTTAGAGTGGAGTGAATACAATGTTCTCTCAGGAGCACAGGCAGCACTTGGCTGTGTGGCTGTTGAGAATCACTCACCCCTTGGTTTCCTGCCATGGTTTCCTCTTCTATAAAAGAGGGACATCAGTGCCTATCTGCTAATTGTGAGTGGCAATGACGTAATGTACATAAAGCTCTAGCGTGATGCAAGCGTAAGGTATTTGTATGGTTGTTGTTGCTAATAGTATTATCCATCAGCAAAGCACTTACTTACTCAGTCAAATCCTCATGCACTGGTACATTCAGTTTCTTCTGTAAAATGGGAATGAAAATAGGACTTAGCTCATAGGTTACTGTCACGATGAGTGGGTTAATACACAAAAAGTATTTAGATTAGTGCCTGGTGCATATTAAGAACTCAATAATAAATTAGGAGTTTGGGATTAACAGATACACATTATTATATATAAAACAGATAAACAACAAGGACCTACTATATAGCATAGGGCACTGTATTGAATATCTTGTGATAACCTCTAATGAAAAAGAATCTGAAAAAGAATATATACTATATATTATATATAAAGAATATATATTATATATAGAATAAATATATTACATATACATTTAATATATCAGAATCACTTTGCTGTACACCTGAAAGTAACGCAACATTGTAAATCAGCTATACTACAGTTGAAAACAAAAGAGAACTCAGTAAATGTCAACTAGTTGAACAGACTGTAGTGTTTGTGCCAGCCAAGAAAAGACTTTTCTAATAGCACAAGAAAAAAAAAAAAGATGGGGGTAGGCTTGGCAGGGAAGAAGGAGTTACTTGCTGTCTAATTCAGCTGGCAGTGAAAGAAAGAATTATTAGAAGCCTGTGAACTTGTTCTTCTGAAGGCTTACTGAGTACAAGGACATATTTGAAAAGTAAAATCCTCAGACCCACTTATGGTGAGCTAGGAGCGACAAGAAGCCATCCACACAATAAAAAATGCTCAACCTGGTGGTTTTGATATTGAGACCTGAAGAAATTTTACAGAAGAGAGATCAACAATGGCTGGAGCACTAGAGCAGGCGAGCCTGGGAGAGGAGTTTAGGTTTGATAAACAACCCCTCCAATTCTCAGGGCAAGGACTTTGGAGTGTGACGTTTAAGTCCCTGGCCCGCCAGTTACTGATTGTGTGACCTTGGGCAAGTTGCTTCACCTCTCTAAGCCACGGTTCTCTCATCTGGAAAAAGAAAGAGGGGGTGGTGGTG
The DNA here is from genome assembly GCF_036321535.1 of Camelus dromedarius. Classification (NCBI taxonomy): domain Eukaryota; kingdom Metazoa; phylum Chordata; class Mammalia; order Artiodactyla; family Camelidae; genus Camelus; species Camelus dromedarius. The sequence goes on along the minus strand of NC_087443.1, from coordinate 65,827,648 downwards.
GATAATAATAGTACCTACCTCATAGGGCTGATGAGAAGATTAAATGAAGTACCTACAGAAAGCCCTTCTCTGCGTGCCTGGAGCGTGGTGAGGGCTCTGTGTGAGCCAGTTTTTCTCTTTATGAAAAGTCACCGGCAGCACCGAAGCACAGAATCTTGGCAGTGAGGAACTGTAATTCTATCTTGAAATTTTCCAGAGAGGGAGCTTACTGCCTCATGAGGCATTTTTGAATGAGGCCAAAAAAGGAAACAAGCATATCCTGGGATTTTTATGAGGTGCCAGGTATGCCCTGGGCACTTCACTTCATTCTCACAACCACCCTATGATGGCAGTACCATTGTCCCCATTTTATAGCTGACCAAGTTCACAGAGCTGAAGCTGAGTCCCCTGTATCTTCTACTCTTTACTAGAGAAATATAGTATAAATCTAGATCCTATTTGAAATATTTGAAGATGGTCACCTTGTCCCTCTTCTATCTTTTCTAAGGTAACAGTCCTTGTTCCTTACCATAGCTGTTTTCTGGACTCCTGGGAGACTTATTTTTTTATTTGCCAGAACTCTTTACTTGTGATCCCTGAATGAAACTGGCGTACAGCAGAGAATGTCCGTTTACTCAAAGTTCAAAGAAGAGTTGCTGTTAAGGGCCCTGGACACCGTCAGAGAAAGGAAGAGATGGAAGAGAGCAAACACTTCAAAGCAAAGATGCAGTTTTTCCCCTCCACTGAGGAACCACAGACTATTCCTGAAGGATGGGAGAGGGATTTTATCCCCCATTTCTAGCCTCCCCCATGCAACATTTCAAGTGTGATCAGGATGGGTGGGGGGCATCCTAGAAAGCTACAGGAAGTGGGCTAGGGGTGGGAGGAGGTTAGAAGGAGCAAGTCTGTGGTCTCTCCAGCTTTGCCATAGAGATGCTGGCTAGAAAGATAAATGGGTGGTACAACTTGGTCTTTTTTTTTTTTTTTTTTAATGAGGCGTGTGTGCCCTTGAGTGAGCATCATATTTGCTCCATACTAAGACCTTGGGGACAAGGAGGATGGGAAGGCCATAATGAGAGAACCACCTGTACATGAAATATCAACAACCTCTGGGTAGAGCTCTCTCTGGCTGCTGGTTTCCCCCGACCCCCACCCCTCCACCGTGTAGTGTGGTGTCTGGGGATGTTTCCCAGACTCCAGTCTTTTACCACCTTCATGAATTTTACAATATCTGAGTACCACCTCCTCTGTCATTCCTGAAAATGATTTTACAGAGACTCATAAAACAAAACAAAACTCGTGTTTGTCTTAAGCAGTAGTCTCTGAGGTTTAATAATCTAATTCTATTTTTCTGTGGTAGAAATTAAAATATATGACAATTCAAATGGGGCGCTTTCATCTGTATACCACCAACAGTTGCCTCTCCTGCCACCAGGATGCCACCCTGTGCTTGGAGAAACAGTGATTCGGTTCTGGAGTAAAGGAGACCAGCCAGCATTGGGCCCAGACTCTGAAAGTGGCCAGCAGTTGTAGCCTTGTACAAATGGCTTAAACTCTTCCAAGCTACAGTTTCTTCTTGAGTAAAGTTAGGATAATTAGCAAGCTGTAAAGTAGAAACAAAATAATAGACTTAAAAGTACCTTGTAAACTGCTTGAGATATTCCTTTTATCTCTAACTTCCTTGCTCCTGGGGAAGGTGGGGTCTGGAATCCTACCCCACCTGGCCTAGAACTAGTAGAAAAACATTCCTAAACCTGAAGACTTCAGAGCAAGGGCTCTGCCTAAGGTTCTACCAGCACTCCACCCTTGACCTGCTGTGGGACACTGTGGGAGTCACTACCCGCCTCTGTGCATCTGTTACCTGTCTTGAAAGTGGGATGAGTTATAGCTATGGCGGTGCTTCTCAAACTTGACTGCATCAAATCACCTAGGAGCCTGTTGAAATGCAAATTCTCTTCCTGGAGCTGGAGATTTGCATTTCCAACAAGCTCCCAGGTGATGCAGATGCTGCTGGTCCACAGACCACACTTTGAGTAGCAAGGAGTTATAGTACTTAACTCCTACAGGTCTTGAAAGGCTTATAATTAGACAATACATCCTAAACATTTAGCCCTGTGCTTCCTTCAGGAACTTATCCAATAGGTGGTACCATTACTGTCAATATTATAGTGATTATGGTGTATAGTGTATATGGTGGGTATGGGTGAGTTGAGATGTAACCCCAGATAGAGCAGAGGATGATGAGAATTGTCATACCTGTGGGGTTTGGAAAGAACAATATACCAGGAGTCAGGAGACCCAGGTTCAAGTCCTAGCTTTATAACTCATGCCATAGCTGTGTGAGTTTGGGCAGATCTCTTGACCTTTCTGAGCCTCAGTTTCCCTCTCCAAAAAGGGTCAGAGTTGAATTAGATGGTGTCTAAGGATTCTCTCAGCTTTAAATCCAAACTTGAGGCCAGTAATCTCTGCACCACCCCCACCACCAGAGGACACCTAACAGGCCTGACCTTGGCCATAACCTTAAGCCACATTTGTTCCAGGGATGGGACTGCTCTGAGCCTGCCCTGACTGCTGGGAGGATGAATAACTGGACCTGGTGCCCTCGGCTTTCGTTGAGCCCTGGGTGACATACCCCCCTCCCCAAGCCTCTGTTCCTTGGCCCTCGTGTAAGGTTCTCCTTGTTACGGGGGATGATTTGCAGCCTGAATGGGAGTGAGTCTGCAGCACGCTCAGGAAATGGATGTAAAAGGAGGCATTTTCAACATTCCATCCCACTGCTTCACTGCACGGAAGGCAGAGGTGATTCATGAGTAAAGTCCTTGTAAGCATATATCACACCCAGCAGATTCCAGCCCTTCCACATATCCTTCCAGACTCTGGGCTGGAAACCCAGGTGGCCAGGACCTGCAAGAAACACCCCTCCGTGGAAGATATGGGCATCGAGCAACTAGTCCCCAGGAGAGAAGAACAAGCCTGCTGAGATGCTTGTGCCCCATGGCCACACGCACCCTGCCAGTCAGCCCCTTTATTAATCCACAAGTTGGTACTGAGCCTTCACCATTGGCAAATGTTTATTGAGCACCTGCTGCTTGTCTCTGGCTAAGCAAGTTCACCTGAATAACTGATTTAACCTTATTACATTCCAGTGAAGAGAGCCTAGTACAGATGGGGGCTCCCAGGTTCAGAGAGGTTAAGTGACTTGTTCAGGGTCACACAGCAAGACAGCCAACAAGTTTCAGCCCCTGAGCAGAATCTATGAGGTTGAGCTGACCCCTGCCTTCTCTCTCCTCTGTTATGAACTTGTATCAAAGCCCCCGTCCTTTGTGGTTACATAGATTCTTTATGTTTCCCTCTCTCCCCCGACCAAAGAACCAGCTCCTAAGGTCCCTGCAGCCATAGTTTCTAGCCTGGCCCACAGCTGACCCTAGGAAGACATTTTGCCTAGTGAATACATGAAATGGGAACACAGGTCCCAGCACTGTACTGCTCACTAGGGGGCTGAGAGGGGAAGCAAGAAGAGCCCAGGGCTTCATTCCTGATCTCAGAGGCTTACTGTCTGGTTGGTATGGACCCAAATCCGAATCTTGAAAGGACAGAGGGTCCACAAGTCAGGCCAGGTTTGGTTATAGATTTGGGGAGCTGGTAAAACCAGAGAAAGGGGAGATGGTTGAAGGCCCAGCAGCCAGGGTGGACTGGGGAGAGTTGTAAGAACTGAAAACAGGGAGGATTTACACGGGCAGAGGGGAGAAGGCTCTGCCGCTGAAGAAGGCAGCAGAGGAGGAGGCAAGAGTGGGAGGTGGAGGCAGCCTGGTGTCCTCTCCAGGGAGAAGGCCACCCCGGTGGGAGGCAGGGAGGCTCTGGGGATGGTAAGGAGATGCGGGGAGGTTAGGTCTAGGAAACAACGCCTGGTTTGTGCAATCAGGCCTTGTGCATATGAAGTCTAAAAATGGTGATTACCCTTTGGCCTAGTAATTCCACTTCTGGGAAATGATCTTAAGAAAAATCTCCAAAATACGGGGGAGGTAAAGCTATATTCACAACACTGCTCATCACAGAGCTATTTATGCAAAGGTAAAAATGGAAGCAGCCAAAACATTTCTCATAAGAGAATGGTGAAGAAATTGGTATATCCAGCAGCCATTAAATGTGATGTTTTCAAAGATTCTGAGTAACATTTAAAATCCGCTATGTTGAAATGTTGAGGGACATGGCAGGTTACAAATAATAACAATAGCTGCATTTATTTATTGCTGTTCCCTAGGCACTCAGTGCTTTCCATATTTGGCCTCGTTTAACCCAGACAACAACCCCAAGGCGGGTGGGATGACTTCCACAGAACAGATCTGCAGATCACCCAGGTAGTGGGTGGAAGGGCTGGGATTCGAGCTCTGCTCACTCTCCAGTGTGTCCTGCCCACCACCTATGCAACACCACCACTTCTAGCAGGGACACCTGAGAGAAATATATCAAATGTTAGCAGTGATTCTTTCTTCAGGGTGGGAGGTCTGTGTGTGTGTGTGTGTGGAGGGGGAGTGATTTTTCTGTATTTTCCAATTTTTTCCTTATGAAGTTGTGATACTTTTTTGTATCCTTTCCTTATTTTCAGTTACTTATCCTGCTTATTATTCTGCAACTTGTTTTTTTCCATTTACCAGTAGGTCACAGTGATCTTACCATCTTCCAGTGCCCTTTATTCTTTTGGGGGGCCTCAGACTGTTCCATGGTATGGATTTGGTGTAATTTATTGACCTGGGTCTCCTTTTGAGGGACATCCTAATCTACACCCCTTTGGGCAGAGGGTTTTGTTTGTTTTTAACAGAAAAGAAAAGATTGAGGAGAAAAGTACTTCTGGGTGGCTATGCGTGTGGCTTGGGCAGATGAGAGTTGGAGGGATTTAATCAGGGGCTCCAGAATCGCAGACAGTTCACGGTGGTAAAAATGGCCAGAGTGAAGGATCAGTTTCTCTGGGGTCTTAGGTTTCTGCTAAGAATATCTCCGCACCCCCCACACCCCACACTCCCCCAGAGGAGAGCTCTATCAGCTGACTCCCCTCGGCAGGTGCAGGGCTTTTCTCTTTGGGGGAAGTTATAGATTAGGACCCCTCCTGCCTTTGATTCATATTGAGGTGCAGCTCAGCTCTGTTTAGCTGTGGGCAAATCCTCTTTGGGAAGTCAGTTATTCCAGTGCCTCTGGGCTACTAGGATGCAGAACTGACTTCAGTTCATTCAATTCTACCAATTTCCCTCGAGGTCTTTTATAGCAAATAGAGTTTGAAAAACCGGAACCTCAGCCAATTCCTTACACCTGCTGTGTGGCCCGCAGCCAGCTTTGTTAGGGCTCTGGCTGTGTGCTTCATTTATATGGAATAAGAGGCCAGAGTTAGAAGATTTCAATTGGCTCCAACCTTCTGCTGAGGCTGTTGAGGCCTTCGTGAGAAAGACACAGCGCTGCCTCTTACTAGCTGTGTGATCCTCGGTAGGTTATTAACTTCTCTGAGTATCGGTATCTCATTTGTAAGATGGGGGCAGTGAGACCAGCCTGATAAGTTAAATGAACTGCTGCTATGAGTGTAGGACCCAGCACAGTGGCTATGCCTGGAAGCTGCGTGATGAGTCATGGGTGTAATCCTTACCGATCCTAAGAGTGGAAGCCCCTGGGCTCCCTTTAGCCCAGTCTCCCAGGTGTTACCTGTCTTGGAGATCCTCTGACCCAGGAGGGAAGGCCTAGCCTTTTCTCAGCCAATGGGATGGTACCCTGAAGCCTCCTAAGCTTTTAACAAGAACAACAACAAGTAAACTCCCTTTCTAAAGGCAGCTCCTAAACCTGTCAGAGTCTCAACCCATCCAGCTGCTCTCTGGCCAGCACATCACGTACCCCTTCAGCTTCATCCACAGCTTTGTCTTCACTGCATTGCTTCATCTTTAGCCCCAGCAGCCAGAGCATCAACCTAAAGCTTCTAAGAGGGGAGGCATCAGTTAGTGACGTTTAAAGGTCTGGTCCAAACAGTATTACTAGAGGGTGAAAAAACTAATTAGCACGAAAAAATTTGGCACTGCTATTGTAGGAAAAGAAAAACCCACTTAACTAGATGGGTATGTGTTTTTATTTATGTATAGACCTTCCTTTTTATATACTTACATACATTCTGCTGGTATAAAAACTCTGGTATAATAGCATTATCAGCTAACAGCTGCCTCTTCGTGGGAGTGCAGTGAGCTCTCCCCATTTACTTTCTTCATTGTTTGTCTTTCTGATAACGAACACATGTTTTGAGAGAGGCAGTTATTGCAGCAGTTAGGAATGAGGGGTATGCTGGAGTCAGACCACCTTGTTTGGCTTCAAACTCAACAGATACGTGTGCCTTTGGATCAGACACTGAAGCTCTTGCAGCTCATCTGTAAAAGTGGGATGACAGTAATAACACAGCTGACCTCTAGGGCTATTGAGAGGCTTAAACAAGGAGATGCATATGCTTAGCACAATGCCTGGCATTCAGTAAATACGCAGTGAAGGTCAGCTTTTATTATTACTTGTATAACTAAAAACAATGCATTCGTAAATACTGCTTTGTATACATATGTAAACATAGGACAGGGGTATTCTGAGGCTGCACATGCATTCCTCTGATACATTCAGCCCAGAAAAAGGAATGTGAGAGGAAGAAAGGAAAGGGAATGACTGTCTGCTAATTAGCCAGCTCTGAAAGCCCCTACCCCCTGTGATGTTCCCTATTCTCACAAGGGGAGCAATTAAAGAAAACACGGGTGTGGGAGGAGGAATGAAAAAATGTTAAGGCCCAGCAGAGAGGCCACCCCATCCCCAAAACTGTCCCAAAGATTAGCTGGTGCAAGGCTGGAGAAGTGACACAGGTTTGTCCTGTCTCCTGATTCAGGAGCTTCTGGAGCAGGAAGGAATGAGAGCTGTCCAACTCATTTGCTCATTCATGAATATTTACTGAAGGCCTGTTGTATACCAGTCAGCAGTTCGAAGCCCAGGGATACAGCAGAGGACAGAGAAGACCAAAACCAAACAAGATGTCAAATAAACAAACAAAAGCTCAAAAGCAGAGAGCTTACATTCTAATGGAGTTAGAGAGACTCTAAAGAAAATGAGTCAAACTTGTGGTATGTGGTATGCGGAGTAAATACCTAAATGCCATGGAGGAAAATCTAAACAAGGAGGGTTTTAGGGGTTATTGGGATGGGTTGCAAAGGAGCTCAGGAGGTGGAATTACGGGGAACCCCAAGCAGAAGGCAGAGTGAGCCGGTGTTCTCAGGAACTCAGACCTGTAGATTTCTGAGCCACATCCTTATTCAGAAGGTCTCCTTGAGTCCCAGACCTGCATTTCACACAGCCCTCGGAGATCTGCAAACCAGGCATTCCTCCGGCTACACACGGAAGGCCTCACTCCTGGAAACTGAGGGCAAGAAGGTTAAGGCACCCAGCCTCCATGGTGCCTCCAAGAGAAAGCCATCCCAATGCTGCTTTGAAAGGCAAAAACTAGGGGGATCTGGCCTGCTGAGTGTGGTTCTTGGCCTTAAGTGTCCTGAACATCACTGGACGGGATGTTGGTGGTGGGGTTGTTAAACTGTGGATTTCTGGAAAACAGCTATGCTCACCACTATACTACCAACACAAACTGTGGATTTCTGGATCCTGCTGCACATCCTTTGTGGTCTGCCAGGGACACCGCCTGGAGGTATACAGGTTGGTGGATTATATGTGGCCCAGACATTTATCTCTTGGCTACACTCTCACCCCTGGAATCTCAAAGACACTAAGAGATTCCCACCCAGCGAACCACCTACTTATTTTAATAATAATGGCTGCCTTTTATCAAGCACTTACTGTGTGCAGGGCTCTATGCTGAACACTTTACATTTATCATCTTCTTTTAAGCCTCACAACAACCTGGTGAAGGAAGTAAAATGCCCATAGGGAAACTGAGGCACAGCAGTCAGTAGCAGAAGTGGGACTCAGACCTAGGCTTGCCTGACCCCAAACCCAAGTTCCAAAGCCATTCCCTGCATCACATCCTCCGATGCTCTGCTGGGCACTTCTGGTGCTGTCTCCACAGCTAGACTGCAAACTACTTAGGGCCAAAGTTGGCTCGTAGGCTGCTTGTAGTCCTCAGACTGAATTTTTTTGAATTAACTATGCTTGCCTTCTCAGAAAGAGCTGAGAGCTTTCTCTGGACCTTTCTCCCCAGCTCTCGGACCCCCAGTCCTTGAAATAGCATCTCCTCCTCCTCCAACTCCCTCTTCCCAAGTGGAGCCAGTCCTTCCCAAGCGGAGCCAGTCCTCCCGGGTTCTACACCTTCTGCTCTGTGGCGCTTACCAGAGGGCCCTGTATGCAATTTCTCAGCCTTCCCTTCCCTTCGATGAGTTAGTTTCTCCTGGGCTGTGAGCTCCTGGCTAGCTTCTTGCCATCTGCCTCCCATAAAATAGTACATAGTAGGCTCAGTGAGTTCAGGGGGAGCTGGTTCAGGGGGTTCTGATTCTAGACTTCTGTGGCCATAAACCAAGGACTGTCCTTTTTTTCTAACTCTCTGAATCACATTCATATTTACTTACTAAAATGCAGTTGATTTACAGTATTATATTAGCTTCAGGTGTACAACATAGTGATTCAATGTTTTTATAGATTATACTCCATTTAAAGTTATTATAAAATACTGGCTCTATTCCCTGTGCTGTGTAATATATCCTTGTAGTTTATTTATTTTATACATGGTAATTCGTACCTTTTAATCCCCTACCCCTATCTTGCCCCTCTCTCCACCCCTCTCCTGACTGGTAACCACTAGTTTGTTCTCTATACCTGTGAGTCTGTTTCTGTTTTGTTATATTCGTTTGTTTATTTTTTAGATTCCACATATAAGTGATAACATGGAGTATTTTTCTTTTCTGTCTGACTTATTTCACTGAGCATAATATTCTCCAGGTCCATCATGTTGTTGCAAGTGGCAAAATTTCATTCTTTTTAATGGCTGAGTAATATTCCTGTGTGTGTGTGTGTGTGTGTGTGTATCACATCTTCTTTATCCATTCATCTCTTGACAGGTATTTAGTTTCCTTCTATATCTTGGCTATTATAAATAATGCCACTATGAACACTGGGATGCATGTGTCTTCCCTAATTAGTGTTTTCATTTTTTTCAGATGTATAACCAGAAGTGGAATTGCTGGAGCATATGGTAGTTCTATTTTTAGTTTTTTGAGGAACCTCCATGTTGTTTTCCACAGTGGCTGTACCAATTTACATTCCACCAACTGTGTACAAGGGTTCCCTTTACTCTACATTCTCGCCAATGTTTATTATTTGTTGTCTTTTTAACATTCATTTTTATTTAATTTATTGAGTACCTACTATGTGTTAGCACTGGCTCAGGTGCTAGGAATTTGATGGTAAACGAGTTCCCTGCTGTCAGGGACCTTCCTTCTATGTAGAGAAGACAGGGAATACACAAGTGAGCTCAGCAAAGCCAGCCTGCGTGGGAGGGGCTGGGGAGAAGGGAGAGCGATTACAGCTGGAGGCCAGAAAGGCCTTTCTGAGGCGGCATCATTTGAACTGATGATGGAATGATCAAAAAGAGCCAGCTATGTATGAATCAGGGAAAGAATGTTCCAGGTCCTGAGGTCAGGACCAGTGTGGCCTGTCTGAGGATTCGTGAATGCTACTGAGGCTGGAACTTAGTGGGTGAGAGAGAGTGGTAGTAAAGAACTTGGTCAGAAGTCCAAAATGGGTCTTAACTGGGCTAAAAGCAGGGTGTCGGCAGTCATGTGTTCCTTCTGGAGGCTCCACGGGAGAAGACATTTCCTTCCCTTTTTCGGCTGCTGCATTCCTTGTCTCCAGCCATCCTGCACCTTCAAAGCCAGCAAAGATGAGTTGAGCTCTGACTCTCCTGCTTCCCCCTTCCACCGATAAGGCCCCTTGGTTGACACTGGGCCCACCAAGATAATTCAGGTTAACCTTCCTATCTCTGAATTCTCGACTTAATCATATCTGCCAAGTCCCTTTGCCATGTAAGGTCACACACTCGTGGGTTCCATCGTTAGAGGGGGCAGTACTCAGCAACCACCAGCACGAACATGCCAGGACTCTTGATTTTTGTCTTCCAAACCTGCTCTTCCTCTACATTCCCCACCTAAGAATATGGCACCCCCACTTACTACCCAAAACCTGGGGTCCTCCTTAATCCCTCTTTCCCTTGTGCCAGACCTCTGCCACATCAGAAGTCATGTCTGTCCACCAGGTTTCCTCTTCTACTAACCCCATCCAAGCCACCACTGTCCCTCACCTGGACCTTGGCCATAGCCTCCTAACTGGTCTCTGTTTCCACTCTATCCTCCTAGCAGTCTGTTCTCCAAGCAGCTGGTGATCTTCCACCATCACCCTACTTAAAACCCTCCAATGACTTCCCATCTCAGAATTAAATCCATTCTCCACTCCATGGTCTGCAAGGCCCCACATAATCTGGGAAGCTTCCAGACCATCTCCTACCTTTCCCTCTTGCCCACTAAAGTAGATGAGCTGAGACTATTTGAGAGTGTTTTCTACCCCAAATGGCAACAATGCTGTGCATGAATTGACCTCTCCTCCTTTGTCTGAGTTAAGCACTTAATCCTCACAGCAATCCAAGAGAAGCAGTTGAGACTGGATCCCAGAACAAAGATTTCACTTGAAAGGCCACCCTCTGCCCCTCCATCCCCATCTTCCCTACCCCAACACCTTCCCTGCAGACCTTGATCAAGGTGTGGGACTGTGGCAACTGTGCCTGAAATACCATGGCCTTAGCATTGGTCACTGCGAGTGAGGCTCTACAGAGAAAATCCAAGTCTTCAAGAGACTTGTCTTAGGTGATTTCAACAATAAGGAAGGTGATGCCAATGAAGCCTTTTGCAAGAAGCCTTCCCCAATTGCTTCAGTCCACAGAGCTCATGCATTTCTCACCACATTTACAGTTTGTTTCATTTACTTCCTAGCAGGCCTTGCAGAGGCTGTGATTATTTCACATGTATGTTTTACCCACAGAATGTAAGCTCCTTGAGGGAAAGGGATTTTTGTTTGGTTTACACTGCTACCTTCTGAGCGTCCAGAAAGGGCCTAACACATGGTAGGTACAGAAGCATTGGTTGGATGAATATATCCTTTTTGCAACACACAGAGACTGAAATCTAGACCAGGCCTGTCCTGGTGTCCAGGGGTGCAAAAGTGACCCAAATACCTGCTTGCCCTCCGAACTTATGGGGAGACAGACAGAGCTGCACACTCATAGGAGACTTCACCACATGCAGCCGAAGAAAGGAGGTGGCCATTGGCAGGGGGACTTGACCTGCTGATGCAAATGGATTTCAGAGAGGAGATTGTTGCTGAGTCCCTTGTGGGGCAGGCAGCTGTGGGCCTATGGGGAATGGAGAGGTCCCATAAGGCAAAAGTTAGGAGCACAGGCTCTGGACCCCAACTGCCTAGTGTGGTCCTCCACCACTCACTAGTTACGTGATCCTCCACCAGGTACTTACTCTTGAGAAAAGTGCCAATTCCAAAACCTGTTGCAGAGAGATTCTGATCTAGCACGTCCAGGCTGGCTAGGAGCCTGCATAGTTTTGTTTTGTTTTGTTCTGTTTGTTTTTAACAGGCATCTCATGATTTATTATAGATGGGCTGTAGGCCATGCCTTGAAAAACACTGGCTTGGAGGGGGAGAAGATCATGCTGATGATCAAACTGGAGTGTCAGGCTTGTATCTTAGTGACACTTTTCAGTATGAAATCATACATTGTCATTCAGAGTTAGACATTATTCCACCCAGTAGGTGCCATGGAGAAGGCTGAAGCCAAGGAGGATATCCAACAGGTCTCGTCTCCCCAGGGCAGCCCAGGACACTCCCCAAGGGTAGGTAGCGAGGCAGTCTGCAAATGTTCATTGATAGACCGATGGATTTTCTAAGGTCCAACTGGCTAGCCCCAGCCTCACAACCGAGGTTCTGTGTGGACCGCATGAACCCCAGGGAGGACCAGGTTGATATGGTGGTCTAGGAGGTGGTGGCTTGACTTGAACGAGGACCTCAGAGCTAGGAACTCTGAGAAGCCAGATGTAAGTAAGGCCATGAGAGATGTGAGCAAACCTCTCTGAGCCTTAGTTGAAATGCATGACCTGAGCGTTACCAGGGCGTTTTTCATTTATTCACCCCACAATATTTAAGCACCTGTCATGTGCCATGATAGGCTAGGAATACAGTGGTAAAACATGTGTCTGTACTCAGTGACCTTGTATTCCAGAGGGGAATCAGATTATAAGCAAATAAAATGTATAAATTAATATAAGAGGGTAATAATGACAGGAAGACCATAAAAGAGTAATAGAAGGCAGGGAGTTTACTTTTTTAGTTTGGATTATTAGAGAAGGCTTCTCTGAGGAGATGACATTTATCCTAAACCTGGATAAATCCTAAACCTGGAGGAGGAGCCAGCCATGTAGGATCCAAGGAAAACATATTCTGATTGTAGAGGCACAGCATGTGCAAAGGCCCTGAGGTGGGAAAGTGCTTCAAATGTAATGCGGTGTCCCCTACAGTGTCCTCAACACAGGGTCATTTAGCCTCTGTGTGGCTGTCTGCACTGCTTGGCATCTCACAACTCTCATCTCAGGGACTTGGTAAGCTATGAAATCATGTTATAACTATAACTATAGCAAACACTGATGGAGAACCTCATGCCAACCGTACATACCTTTTCTCACCTGAGCCTCACACTCGCTCAAGTAGGCACAACACTGAATTGTAGGCATTCTCCTGAGTGGCACTCTGAGACTCAGAGCAGGAAGCACATGGCCTGGGTCACTTATTTATCAATTGTCAATACAGGGATTCAAATCTAAGGCAAACTCTAGAGCCCTGGGCTGACAGTAGACACATGGCATTGTTGATCTGATGCAATTTGGCACCCCCCCCCCCTTCCTACTTCTCTCTGAGGCAGGAACTCTTGGGCCTGGAGGCTCCACCTCTCCTTAGGGCATAACATGGGCCCTGGTCCCCACACTGAGGGCTGCCCCTGGGGCACATGACTGACTAGCCTGGGATTGCTGAGGGCTACGGTTTGGGGGTGGTGAGCCAGAGCAGCCGGGATGGAAACCACCCTTCTCGGCATCTCCTTCTAGAGGGAAGAGTTCCTGGCCCAGAGCTATTCTGTTCTTGGCCTGCCTCTAGCCTTCCCCCTCCACAGCCCCAGACGTCCGCCTGACTCAGCCCCGGGCCTGTGTGGGGGCGTCCTCTGGGCTTCCGCAACATCCTGTGTTGTGCCTTCTGCGTACCTATTTTCCATTCCCTGGGGATACCTCCCATCAGGGTTACACCCTGGAGCCGACCAGCCCACAGCACAATTAAAATGGCTCCCCCAGGATCACGATCACCTAGAGCCATTCCTACAAGACACAGTCTCCTGCCTCCAGGGTCTAGCGGGAGCCTCCCTCCCTCTCCAAGGCCTCAAGTTCGGCCACATCTTCGGCCTGCACTTCTCTTCCAAAGAGCCTCACTGTGGTCCCCACACCCCGAACTCTGATTCCCTTTGCTGTCTGAGCCCTGGGAGTGGACGTCTATCAGGTTTCCCTGTCCGGTCACCCCTTCTGTCCCCTCCTCTGATGACTGCACTCGTTTTTCTCTGGGGAACCGACCCTCCTCCATGTCTGATGTGGCATCCGATCAGGTAACACCCTTTCTCCTGGCCGCCGTGATTGGCCCAGGGATGGGCATGTGACCAAACCAGGCCAATTGGAATCCTTGTCTGGGAATTTGTATATGGAACAGAGGGATAAAAACCTCTCTCCTTCCCTGGGCTCGCCAAACTGGCGTGATGCAAGCCAGGCTGGCACCGTCCGCATCCCTTCTTGTCCTCCCCTCACCAGATGGAAGCTCCCCAAGCTAATCATCCACAGAGGGAGAAAATGAAGCCAGCACACAGAGAGCAACAGAGAGTGAGGAAGTGAGTTGCTCATTATTTGGGTTTTTAAAGTTCCTGGTCCTGGCCCCACCTCAATTAATGAGCCAGATTTACTTATTTACTTACTGCTTACTTTTGCTTGAACTAGTTTGAATTTGGTTTCGGTCACTTGCGACAGGAGTTCAAACAAGTCCAGTCATTTTTTGTACTGTGACATCCAAGATGCCTTTTTGGGGTTCTGTGCTTCCGTCTTCTGTGGATGGCAGCCTCCTTCAGAGCTGGAGTTATTTCCTTAAAAATGTTTAGTATGTATTTTTGATATCACATATGCAATGAATAAAATACAGTAATAAAATGAACATTTGACCCCTACTATATGGCCCAAGAACTAGAGCATGACTGAGACCACTGACCCTACCCGTGGGCTCCTCCCCTGTCCCACAGTCTGTCTGCCCCCAAGGATAACAACTATCCTAAATTTTATGCTTAGTATTCCCTGGCTCTGAAAGAATTTTGAGACATGCTTGTATAATTTCCTTAGAAAATGTTACTTAGCTTTACTTTTTTTTTTAAGCTTTAGGAAAGAAATGGTATGGTGTATGTAGTCTTTTGAAACTTTTTTTTTAAACCCACTTGTTTCCAAGGCCCATCCATCTTATTGCATATAACTATAGTTCATTCATTTTCACTGATGTATAATATTATATTGTGGAAATAGACCATAGTTCATAATTTGTTTCTTCTCCTGGTAATGGCATTGGGTTTTTCATGATTTTACTATTATGAACAATGCTTCTCTGAACATCCTTGTAGGTGTCTTTCACACAGATGCAAGAGTTCTGAGGATATACATCTAGGAGAGGAATTAATTGCTAGACGATCAGTGTGCAAGTTCAGCTTTACAAGATAGTGCCAAATTATTTTCCAAAGTGATTACATCTACTTAAACTCCCCATGATCTTGTGTCAGAGCCCTCCCACCCCGCCAACATCCCTTCATCACTTGCACCCTGCTCTGTATCCCCTGTGGTGCCTAGCATGGTCTTTAATTTGTTGTCGGCTCAAAAAATGGTTTATTTACTGAGTGCCTGGAATGGATGGGTTGTTAGTATGGAAGACTAGAAATTTCCAGAAAATTGGAAAAGGAGTAGAAACCATCTTCACCCAGAAAGATGAACAACTGAAAACTCCAGTATCTCAGATGGTCCGTGCTGGCCACTCTGGGCTTCTCTGGGCTGATACGCTGGGACCCCTGAAGGCCTTCATAATTGCCTGAGTCTGCCCCTCAGTTCTCAGTAAGCCCTCTCCTTATGGACAAGCTTCTAGTGCATGCCTGCTTTAGGAGCCTGGCCCTGCCCACCTTGGAACATTTCATAGAGGGCTTTTCAAATTGCTGCTCAGGCTTGTGCCATGAGCCTGGGAGAGGGGCTTTGGAAACCTACTCTTTTGGGAATCCTATCTCTGAATAATACCCCCTACACCCCTATGGGCCCTAATGTCGATTTCAAAACAGGTTTCCCTGCTCTCCTTACTCTAACTTTTTTCTTAAACGTTGTTGGTTTTTTTTAACAGGCCAGTCTTAGTAACATGGTAGAGCTTTCTCACTGGTTTCAGCCACGCCTGAAATTCATAATCTTCACACACACATACACACACACCCTCTCAAAGCGCACATTCCTTACTTCAAGTCCAAGGCCTAAGAGAAAAGTTTTCTGTCGAAGGTCAGCCACTCTGATTGCATTTCTTTATTTAGAACACTGTTTTCGCTAAAGCTGATTCCATTACCTTTGAGTTCACGGAAGTGGAGCCCATTAGAAAAGTCAAGAGGCTCCCAAACAGGCTTAGAGAGTGATGCTAAACTTAGGTTCATTTGGCTACCGTGGTTTATTGACAAGGACCTTTCTCTCTCAATTTTAATGGAGCCTGCATTTTCCTGCTTTGCAACCACCAACCCGTTCATGATGGAAAGAAAGGAAACTTGGGGCCTTAGTCCCAGATGTCAATATCCCCTCTTATCTCTGCTCCTAAATTCCCTACTCCTCCAGCAAGTGGCCTACTTCCCATGGCCCTAATATGGCTCATTGACACCCACGTCCGGGATCGGGATGCAGGGCAAGAGGGCCAAAGAGGCAGCACTGTGTCCCTGGTCCTGATGGAGTGAACTTACAGACCTGACCATTGACCGGTTTCTTGGCTTCCGACCTGTGTGTCCCCTTCCCGCATCTTGATTGCCAGAGCCTGAGTCTGTGGAGGCAACCATGCCCTTGCCTGGCCCCAACTTCCCCACTCCTGGCCTTGCCTCTTCTGTGGCCTGCCGTAGTTCCTGTCATCTCTGTGGTTCACAGAAGTGCTGGGACACTGGCTTTGTCCTGTGGCCAGTGAACTAAGTGCTTCAGTCTGCAGGATGTTGGTAATAACACCCATGACACCAGTGAAGGCGGGCTTACACTTAACACATGCAAATTGTCAGGCGTCATGAGATTGGCAAAGGTGAAACATTTGAACAATGCCTTGTGTTAACATTGTGAAGGGGTTGTTGTCAGGGTCAGCTGGGGGTGAGAGCAAGGAGTGAGTTGGTCCAACTGCTCTAAACAACAGTTGTCAATATTTATTCAAACAGAAAAGATGTAATTATCCTTTGAGCTAGAAATTCCATTTCTACAAGTTTATCCAATGGAAATACCAAAGACCTCCATATGAAGATGTTTGTTGTGACATTGTTTTTATTAGCCAAAATCTGGAAACCATCTAAATACCTAGTTTCCTAGATGATACAGCTCTGTGATGGTGTACTATGCAGCCACTAAAAAAGAATGAAATAATGATTCATGGACTAATAGGAAATAATCTTTAAGAAATACTGTTTCAGGGAAAAAAATACAAAACAGTAAATTGTGCTGTCTCCTTGTTTAAAAAACAGTATGTGTAATATTTATGTGTGTATATGCTGAGAATATTTCTGGAAAAATTAAAAATAAATAGATAACAGAGAATGTTTTCTAGGGATGAGGATCAGGTAGAATATTTTCTAGGGATGAGGATCTCTTGCTGTGTGCTCTTGCACTCTGAAATTTTTATCACATGTATGTACAAGTTAAACAGAATTTGGCAATACAAAAATGAATATAGTAAGTGTTTTTATTCTAATGACTTCCAAATTTTTATATCTGGAACACTTACATGTCACTAATAGTGGCTCTGACAATAACCTTTTAAGAATAGAAAGACATCACTCACATTAGGGAAGTGAAAGGAGGATGTGAGATCCCCAGAGTTTGTCCCTGCAGGCCACCCAGGGCTGCTGGCCTCCTGTGGCCTTAAGCCCAGAAGAGGCAGCACCCCCAACTCCTTGTTGCTGCCCCCCAGTCTCCTAACCCTGGCCATACATCTGGTCACCGTCACCCCTTCTCCTTGGGCAAGGAGTATCTATGTTCAGTATCTCTTGGTGCATGCCAGGCCAGTGCTCAGTACTTCGCATATGTTAGTCTCAAGTATTTATCTGCCTTCCTCTTCCTTCCATGCCCACAAAGGGCACGGTGGTCCAGGCCACCGAAGCTTCCTCACACATGCTTGCCCTCCTTCCATTTTTTAATTTTTATTTTTTGAATTTTGGGGAAAGATAAGTAGGTTTATTTATTTATTTATTCTTAGAGGAGGTACTGGGGATTGAACCCAGGACCTCATGCATGCTAAGCATGCGCTCTACCATTTGAGCTATACCCTCCCCCTCATCCATTCTTCACACAGCTGCCTGAGTGATTTCTTTATAAATGACACATCCTAATGGTTATTACCCTGCTTAGAAACCTTCCTATGGCTTCCAATTGTCATTAGAATAAAATTCAGACTCATCACCATGGCTATGAGGCCTCTTGCCTCCTTCTCCCCCTTGCTTCCTCCTCTTTACCGACTCTCACTGCTCCAGCCACACTGGCTTTCTTCCTGTTCCTAGAAGAGCCCAAGCGTATTTCTTCCACCAGCTCTTCACATACATGTGTTTCGTCTTTCAGGTCTCTGCTCAATGTCACTTTTCAGAGGCCTCTCCACACTAGATAAAGAGGCTGCCACCTCCCCTAAATCCACCCACCACTCAAATTTATTTTCTTCATAGCATTTATCAGTCTTAGCAATGACCTTTTTGACTGGTGTGGGGTCTGACCCCTCTCCATAGAATGTCAGTGCCATTCCCCATCCCTACGTCCCTGGGGCTCTGACCAGGGCCTGGAGCGTGGCGTGGGTGCCATGGGTGTTTATGAAGCAGGGAGATACAGTACCTGCCGTGCTGGATACAGTACCTGCCATGTTGCAGGTGTTCAATGTTGGTGGACCCTCCTCTGCGTACTCACTGAGTGACCCTGGGAAATATCTCAACTTCTGCAGCTGTGAAATGGGAGAACCCGGGCAAAATAGATTGCTGCCCTCTGAGTGGAGATTTTTATTTTTTTCTATAAATCCATTATTCTGAAGAAGTTGTACAGAAACACAAACTCTGATTTTCCAGCTGGGGCCGTTTTCTGCCCACCTTCCTGCTCTGGGAAGCAGCATATGTGCCTGGGAGAGTCTCCCCGAGAGAGGAGTAGCCTGGAAAATATCCCAGTACCCAGGGAGAGGGAAGGACGCCTCTGGGGACGTTGAACTGTTTTTTGAAAAAATGTTGGAAGAAAGACTGGGGTAAAAGGATTTATGGGAGGTGAATCCTCAGACATTGACACTCACTGTGTCAACATAGACAGTGCTAAATGAATAATGAACGAGACTCTGATTATTACTATGAGTAGTCTGTGTACATGTCCATGAAGTAAGGAACTAGACTAACTATCTCAAGTTGCGTATTTTCACAATTCTCTGCCTCATTTAACCTTTGGGGCAGATCCTCATGTTATCCTCCACTTGGAGTTGGAGAAAACAAGGCACAGAGAGGGCGACTTGCTCAAGTTCACACATAGCTGCAGAGCCGGAAGTCAAACACATTCAGACCCTTCCTGCTATAATTTTGAGGTTTCTTGGAGCTTTCCAGGATTCTTTACTTTTGCTCTGCCCTATCTGCTTCCTTGTGGTTACCAGCAGTAAAACAACCAGTACAAAATGAAAGGAGTCTGTGGGCTTGTCTTGAAGGGAACAGGGCTGGGAAAAGAAGACAGGGCACCACTGCCAGACTCCACAGGAGAATCCTGAGAGGGACCCCAGGGGACCAAGTCCCAGAGACCTCCGTTCACCTTTGAGGCAGGGTGCCTAAATCTCCGTGCAGCTTACAAGAGGCCTTGGTAGGGGCTGGACCCTCTGGAAGGGGGCTCAGCAGGTGCATGGAGACAGCTGCCCAGAGCAGGCTCCTACAGGCTGGGATCTCAGGCCTTCTGGGGCTGGGTCCTCCAGCCCCATTCTC
Organism: Camelus dromedarius; assembly: GCF_036321535.1. Classification (NCBI taxonomy): domain Eukaryota; kingdom Metazoa; phylum Chordata; class Mammalia; order Artiodactyla; family Camelidae; genus Camelus; species Camelus dromedarius. The sequence continues at coordinate 65,808,351 of NC_087443.1, read as the reverse complement.
ATCCCCAGGGTTGGAGCTGGGCTTCAGATCCCAATCTTCCAGCTGTGGGACAGGCCTAGCTTACAGATTTTCCCTCCAGAGCCAAGTTCCAGGGCCCCTTGAGTGAAAACAGCACACACCTGACTCAGAAGCAGACCTGGAGTCACCTTACCAAGATGTGCAGAGAGAGGACCAGCCCCACTATGTGCTGCCACTAGTAGGGGTGACATTCTCCACCCTCACTCACTCCTTAACCCATAATGACACCTACAGTCTCACTCTTACTGCTGTTCCTTTGGAATAAGCCCTTGGGTCAAGCCCTTCACTCAAGTCTGCAGGGAGATGACAGGAAATCTCTAACTTTCATGGGAATTTATCTGCTCAGGGGTGTGTGGGAGTGAATATGCTGTTCTGGGGCTGCAAGGGGTCGAGGGTGGCACATGAGGTAAGGGTGGAATACACTAGAGAAACGAATCTCAATCCGGCCTGTGGTCAGAGCCTGGAGAACAGGTGGTGGAACTGGGAGGAAAAAAAGGAACTGAAGTTGGTACATTTTAATGAGACCACTGTATTTTAGGCAACACCGCTGCTGGAGAGTCTTCTGCTTTAAGAGCCAGATGAAGGCAGTGCGGTCAGGGTTTGGCGCTCTGGGCCAGGCCACCTGGGGTCTACAGGTGTCTTCTCCCCGACCCCTCACCCCTACCCCCTAGCCCAGGCCCCCTTCCCTGCACCTCCCTCCCCACCAAGGTTCCGGAGCGGCCACCCACAGAGCAGCCTCAGGGCGCTGAGTCACAGGCTTATGGTGCCTGCCAGGGGGCAAGGGTGGCAGATGGCTTTACGTGGGAGTGAGTGGGGGGGGGCCTGTGGGAGGGGGCAATGACCCTGGGCCCAGCAGGGAGGGATTCAAGGAAGTGACCTGGGGGGGGGTGGGGGCTGAGTCCTATGACTAGCCCCCACTCTTCCTTTCTCCTGTCTTCCCTCCCAGTCTCCAGGGATGCCTTCCTCCTAGGGCAGCCAGCCGTGGCCAGGTTTGGGTAGAAAGTGACCCTGAGGGGGCCTGAGGCCCAGGGCTTCTGCGCAGCCTGCCTGGCCCGGCTGGTCTGTCCGTGGGAGGCAGAGCCTGGCTGCGTTTACCCAGGCTGGGCACTTCCGGAGCAGATGGGCGCCTGTCAGTGCTGCTGGCCAGGAACTGGGCTGATGTCCTCTCATTGCCAAGTGGCAGGTGACTCGGGGGCCTGGAGGGGAACATGTGTTTGGTTTTGCTGTTTATTAGGGGAAATTTCTCCAGGCTGAGAGCTGCCTGCACACCTGAGTGAGCACAGCCCCAGCTAGTGTGGGACACGGAGCAGACTCTTTGGCCCAAAGAGCCCTGGCCCTTTCAGTTCTAAGAGCCGGGGACCCTGTGGGGGCTTCAGGGTCTCCCTGGAAGCCATGGTTGAGCTCTGCTTTCTGCCACCCCACCTTGGTGTGCTAGGTTCTAGGGCTGCCATGGCAAAGTACCGCATACTGGGTGGTTTCAGCAACAGAAATGGATTCTCTCACAGTTCTGGAGGCTGGAATTCAATTCTCAGGTCGAGGTGTTGGCAGGGTTGGTTCCTCTCTCCTAGCTTCGGGTGGTGGCCAGCAATCCTGCGGGTTCCTGGCTTATAGATGTTTCACTCCAATCTCTGCTTCCACTGTCACGTGGACTGTCCCCTCTGTGACCTCTGTATCTCTTCTCTTCGTATAAGGACACCAGTCATGTTGGATTAAGGGTCCACCTACTCCATGCGACCTCATCTTAACTTAATTACAGCTGCAAAACCCTACTTATTTATTTATTTTTATTGAAATATAGCCAGTTGAAATGCATCTATTTCTGGTGTACAGCATAATATTTCAGTCATACATATATATACATACATTCATTTTCATATTCTTTTTCATTATAGGTTACTACAAGATATTGAATATAGTTCCCTGTGCTATACAGAAGAAATTTGTTTTTTAAGTCTATTTTATATATAGTAGTTAATATTTACAAATCTTGAACTCCCAATTTATCCCTTCCCTCTCCTTCCCCCCACCCCCATTTCAGTAAGTTTGTTTACTATGTCTGTGAGTCCATTTCTGTTTTGTGGATAAATTCATTAGTGTCTTCTTTTTCTTCTTTTTTTTAGATTCCACATATGAGTGATATCATATGGTATTTTTCTTTCTCTTTCTGGCTTACTTCACTTAGAGTGACAGTCTCCAGATCCATCCATGTTGCTGCAAATGGCGTTATTTTATTCTTTTTTTAATGGTGGAGTAGTATTCCATTGTACAAATATACCAGAACCCCTACTTAATAAGGTCACATTCTGAGGTTCCAGGAAGGATGTGGATTTTGGGGGGTACACTATTCAACCCAGGGCACGTGGGTTGCTCACCTGCCTTATTCCTCATCTTATTACTAACTTTTCCTCCCTCTCACTCCTTTCCTCCCACTTCTGTGTCTCCAGCCCCAAGCTTGAGAGGAGGATGTGGCCACCATCTTCCCAGGCAGGACTCCCAAGCCTGCAACTGTAAATTAGAAAGTACTCTAGAAAAAATGAATTATTTTTACTAATACGCTCTTCCCCATTAAAAGGCAATCTATTTACGACTGTGGTTTTAATCCTTTTGGGGGGTTTTGGAGGCCTTTGGAACTGAGGGAAAACTGGACTCCCACTCAGGATAAATGTACAAACATGCACAACTCTTACAGTGGTGACAGCGCCTTCCAAAGCCCAGCCCCTGCACGTTGCAGGGACGGCCTCCTGAGGGCCGAGGAATGCCTGCCCTGGAGCCAGAGGAGGCCCCAGCGCTTGGGATTACCACGTAGGGCAAGGACTGAGGAGGGTTTCCTCAATTCAGACTGTGTGTGCCTCGCCTTGTGACTAGCAGTGTGTGGAGGACCCAAGAAAAGGGGGATCCGTTGATGTGGTGTGAACTTGTTTTTTTCTCTTGCCTGTGCAGCCGCCACACCAGGGACATTGTTGAGAAGAGGTCCAGAGCCTGCGAGGGACTGCTAAGATGAATTGTTAAGTGGGAGGAGGGGGGAAGTTGAAGCATAATGCACCCACCACTATCCTGTTTATGTGAAAACACCCAAGCCGTGTACTTCTGTGTGTACAGACACATGTACAGAGAGCTCTCGAAGGACAGACCCCAAGCAGGTGACAGTGGCTGCTTCTGGGGAGGGGTCTAGCACTGAGAACACTGCAGGGGGCTCTTCCTTGTTGCTCCCTGTGTTCTGGTGTGGTTTGACTTATTCCAGTGACAGTGCATTCAAATGTTAATTGTGTATGAAATAAATAAGCTTTTCAAAGAAAGGCTCTTGGCATTCTGGGATTTCAGATCTCTCTCTTTTTAAAAAAAATTCTTAAACAAATTTTTACTTACTGTTTTTTTTTAATGGAAGTACTGGGGATTGAACCTAGGACCTCATGCATGCTAAGCATGCACTCTACCACTGAGCTATTACCCTCCTCCTCAGATCCTTTTGGAAAGCTCGTAAAAACTGGGCCAGCTCTCCCCTTGTCCTGCCCACCAGAAGCATCCCCAGCCCAGAGGGAGGACCAGACCCATGGCCCTGGAACTGACCCAGCTCCTTCCTGTGGAGAAACTGACCTGCTGCCGCCAGCCAGGCCACTGGGATGTCCTTTCTCCTGGCCTCCACTCCATACTCATTCCCCCAACAAAGTCTAGCCTAAGTCTTCTCTGGGCCAGTTGTTCTCAAACTGGTGGCATCAGAATCACCTCCTGCTATGCTTTGAGCCACTGCTCTGGGTAAAGGGCATTAATTGTGCCTTTCAGGCCTCACCTGGATCCAGAGAGGGGAGCTCCACACTGGAACAAAAGCTCGTCCCCTCTCCTTGGAGAGAGAACAGCCCTGCTGGGAATCACCCGGGGACAGGGAGAAGGGGAAAACCTCCGTAGGGGTCAGCATGACGAGATGGGTTGTGCTGAAGACTAGGATGGTCTCAGCAAGAAGGGACTCCAGGATCATCCCGCCCCAGCACGGGGGCCGAGGATCCAGAGGTGAGGCTTGGGCGGCTTCTCCCAAGTCCCCCACTGTCATCGTCGACCTGCCTGGGCCTCTGAGCTCTGTGCCTCTCCTCTGCACTGAGACAGGGTGAGGGCAGGAGGGTGCAAAGTGGGGAGGGACCCTGCGGTGCCCTGGCTGCCTGTTACTCTCTTCCAGGCTCTGTGAGTGTGCCCTCAACCTCACCTCAAGGGACTTGATTGAACAAACCGGGTGTCCCTGGCACCTGACCTGGAAACTGGCACGGAATTGGCACCCAGTAAATGTGCACCATCTGTAGGAAGAAAGGCGGGAGGGAGCTCAGCCCCACCCCACTGCGCCGAGGTGCCGTCATGAAGGAGGGAAAGGTTTGCCCATGTCCATTTCCACTTCTTCCGTTTCTGCATCTTCGCTTCCAGCAAGTCCCAGTTCTCACTGTGTCCACAGGGCTATAGCTATGGGATTTGTTTTTATTTCCTGCAGTGAATGTGTCCCACTCTGGGGTATTTTCATTTTAAAGGAGGACTCACAACAGCCCCAAGGATGGAATGTGGAGCCTCAGGGTGAGCGAAGTTGTGCAAGGTAGGGATTCAGGAGCAGAGTGTTCTAGGTGTCTGCACCCCAGCGCACATCAGATGAACCCTCCTGCATCTCTCCTTAGGCCTTATCAACGTGCAGGTTCCCTAGGGTCTTGTCTTGGGGACATGCCCTTGGTGACACCACCACCTGTGTGGGTGGCCCTTCTGGGGATGAGCCCTGTCTGCCAGACTGCCTGGGAGTGAGGAAAGGGGTTCAAAGGTGCTGAATTCCTCCAGCAGTCTGAGATAAGAGCCCCCACCAAATTGAAGGGGCGGCAGCCTTGGCTACCTGCCAGCTAATGACGAGTCTGGGCCTGAGAAAGAGAGTCAGGTCTGCCCTCGGGAAACTCAGTGAGAGGTGCAGCCCGAAACTCCCCTGTCCCCCAGTTCCTTTCACTCACTGGTGGTTGGCAGTGACCTTTGGAGGGACAGGGAAACACAGAGCAGCTGCAGATCCTCGGTCATCCCTGTGAGGCCCAACAGCCACCAGTGACTTCTTAGGGGACAAATTGCACTGCTTCTTCCTGGGGGCAGGGCTCTCCTCCTCCTCCTCTGTAGAAGTCAGCAGGGCAGCTAGTCCTTTTTCTGATCCTCCCCCTACACCAAACTCTGCCAGTGCCTGCTCCGTCCTGGGCTCTGAGATACAAGGAGAACAAGCTCTGACTCCCACCTGAAGGGCTCCTGGTAGCAACAGGCAATTTTAGTACCACAAGCTGTGAGAGTCATGTTTGGGGAACGCTACAAAGGAAGCAACCCCTTTTGGAGCCTCTCCTTTCACATCCACACGGGGTCCTCTACCTCAGTTCTTCCACTTAATTAATACCAGCTCAGGTTCACTGGGCTCTGGCTCTCAGAGCCACCTCCCCCACCCTCACCACAGCACAACACAGGGAGACTGTGAGCCCATTTAACAGGACAAGAAACTGAGGGAGACAGTAGCTCGGTAGCTAGCCCCGGGCCACACACACCTGCCGCTTAACTCTTTCTCTCACTGCACTAAGGTTCCCATTCCCTAAGATCTGGCCCCCATTCTTCCTTCTGTTTTCTTTCTGGCCCTGCTCCCCTTCCCCATGGTCTCACATCCTCCCACATGCTTAGCTGCCTCCTCTGGTGTCTGGATCAGAGGCTCCATAACCCTCCAGACTGGTACCCACACTTCCTTCCCTGCCTGCCAGGCACGTCTATCCAGACATCTGGCCAGCACCTCAGCCCTGCTGTGCTCAATCCCACCACCTCTTTCAGAGTCTCTCTGACTATTAATGGTGCCCCCCTGCTCCTGGTCACCTGGGTCCCAAGGCATGTCTTCTGCCTTCATCCAGAACACATGGTGCGCTGCAGCATGGCAGAGGCAGAAGGGGCAGTGACATCCCACTCAGAACCTTTTGGTTGCAAACGACAGAAAATTTCTATTCACACTGCTTTGGTCAACAATAGACTTTAAAAAAAAATGAAGTACAGTCAATTACAATCTATAAGTTTCTGGTGTATAGCACAATGTCCCAACAACAGACTCTTTTGAGTAGAGCTGGTCTCGGTGTCTCAGTTTCCCCATTTGTTAGCTGAGAATTACAATTGTTCCTTTCTCAAAGGGACAGCATCAGAACTCAATCAGTTTCTACATGTTAGTGTCTCAGAAAAGTGCCTGGCACATAGAAATAGCTTGACAAGGGTTAAACAGTATCGATATCTCCTCTCCTTAGGGTCTCTTCTTTACAAACGATCTCCCCTGCCCCCAATAAGAATTGAAGTGATCAAACATCATTCAGTAATATTCTAAGAACTTAGAAATGAGTATTTTGATGAGTATTTTAATATCTTAGAACCTCAACTTCATCTTCCATTAAAACATATTCGTGAGAGTCCAGTAAGAAAATGGTTGGTTGAGGAAGCTATGCCTACATTAAACTTATCTTGCCTACCACAATGGTCAAAATGACCTACAACACTTTAAAGATTTGCATCAGAATTGAAACCAAAAAAATTCATTCCACTTAAGCTGGAAACTCTGGGGACCAAGACCACGTTTATCCCCAGTCCCTATGTCCAGATCGACCCACGGCGCCTCTTCGGGGTCTTGCCAAAGTTACTCCTTTGGGGGAGGTTTTGCGTTGCAGCCACATGTGGGCACAGATGGTCTTTCCCAGCCAAAGAGGGACAGGAGAGGCACAGGCCCATTGATTGTGTTGGTCCACAGCAAACAGGAGTCTCTCATTTGGCCCTTCATTTCTTCTTTATTCAATAAATAATTGTTAATGACCTCCTATGTGCCAGGCCTGTGCAAACTGCTGGAATTCAGAGGTGAATAAGGGAGAGCTGTCTAAATGGGGTGGTGGAGCTACAGACAACAAGGAAAGAAGTAAAGACCTTTGGGAACTGATATATATCACAGAGACAAATAAAATAGGGCAATGGAGAGGCGGCTGGGAGAAGAGACTAGCAACGTCAGAGAGATCAGGAAAAGCCTCCAAGAGGAGGTGACTCTTGAGCTGCGCTCTGAAGACAATAAGAATTGCCTTGCAAGCACCTTGGGGAAGGCATTTCCATCCCAGATGCCCCAGGACAGAAGTGAAGAGGCTAGGGTGCCAGGAAATTCATGAGAAGGCATGATGGAAAGATCATGAGGTGGAAGAGGCAGGCAGGCACTGGCTAGTCCTGAAGACCCTCCCTCAGCTCCTTGCAGGGCCTGATGAGCCTGTGCATGTCCCCCTCCTCCAGGAAGCCCACACCCTCCCCTCCTGTGATTGCCTCATTGGTCTAGTCTCACCGGCTCCCTCTGTTCTCCTGGCTCCCTCTGGCAATGGGCTATTATGGGAGATCTGTGAGAATTGCAACATGCTCTCTCTTTGCCCTAGAGGAACGGGGGAGATAGATTCTATTTGGACCGCAAGAGAAGGTTGGCAATACAGACAGTGGACAAGAGCAGCAGGTGAGGGCTGAGGGGAAGTCACCTATGTCTTAGGAGGTGTGGATGACTGAGGCTGGAGGGTGAGGGTGTCAGGGAAGTGGGCTGAGCTTAGTCTTGAGAGGCCAAGAACTAGACAGAACAGAGGGGATAGGGAGTGACTTTCCACGTAGGAGGAACGAAGAGCAAAGGCGTCCTCCTGGGAAGGAGAGGAGCAGGGCACAGTCATGCTTGTCAGTTTGATGAGTTCCAGGGGTTGGAAGAGAAGGTTGGGAAATCAGGGAGGACACCAGTTTATAGAAAGGTCACCAGGGTATCAGTCCAAGCATCCTAACCTCAGTGCCCGAAGACAGGAATGAGGACTCCAGAGCTAGACTAGTTGGGTTCAAATTTGTTTTCTGTTACTGACTAATGATGTGACTTTAGATAAGTTGCTTTACCTCTCCATGCCTGTTTCCCCATCTGTAAAACAGTGATCGTAACAGTTCCTACCTCATTTTATGAAGCTTAAATGAGTTTATATTTGCAAGCACTTGAACTATATAATACCTGGTCCAGAGTGAGTATGATATAGATGGTTAAACTAAATGAATGCTGGTGAACAAGTGAGACTCCATCCTAACTGCCGTTGGAAGCTCTCAGCTATTTCTGGGCAGGACCGTGCAGGGATGAAAAGGGTCTTGTATTCTGATTCAACTGCGTTGCTGTGCAGGCTGGATTGGGGATAGAGGGTCTGAATGCAGGAAAGCAAGTTAGGAGACTACTGCAGTAGTCCAAGCACAAGATGATTGTCAGGTGCCTGGTGAGGGGGCTGCCAGCAAGATTGGAGGGGATGGAAATGTGGGCCTGGCGGAGGAATTCCTCTTGACACCCAGTGACTGGAGACTGGATTTAGGAGTGAGCTGGAGGCTGAGGCTATGGTCTGGGTGATGAGGTGAATGTGGGGCTACGGTCAGAGAGGGAAGTTGAGAAAATCTGACTTGGAGGAAGATGGTCCATCTCCAGGAGATGTGTTGTCTGGGTGCTACCTTATCTCCTGGGTCTGAGGAAATGAACCCTGTGGGTTGGAGTCAAGCTCCTAGAGAGATGTGAGAATGAGAGTTTCAGTCTGGGCCTCCACACACCTGTGTATGTTGGGAGGAGGGTGCATAGGCCAGGAAAGGGCAGTAAATATCGAATGGGGCTGAGCCCACACATCCTCTGTGCACTGTAGTGAAAGGGCCATCAGGAAGGGACGAACTGCCTGTGCTCCCCACTCCCAGACACTGGACAGAGACAGGGGTCAGTCCCCCGGGTTACCCGGTCCCTTTGTAGGGGAAAGGAATGCAGAGGCTCACAGCCTAGCCCGATGCTGACCATGCTCATCTTGCATCCCTGCCTGGACTAGGGTCATAGCTAGGGTCCAGGGATAGTGGTTGGGATTAATCTGCATTTTATTATTGGTTTCCCTTAACAAGTATGGACCGGATACCTGCTTCAGGATCCAGTGAGCACAAGAGACATTAACCAATGGATTAATATCCATTAACCAATGGGTTCTGAGGGGCACCTACTCTGTTCCAGGCTCCGTTTAAAGGTGCGGAGCTCAAAGTAAAGTGAAATGCTTGGTTCCAGAAACCACATTAGCCTAGGTTTTAGTTTTTCCATCCTTAATTATTGATGATGGCAGCTTCAATACAGATATCAGAGAATGTATCCTGCTTTTAGCCTTGAAAATCTTGGTTTAGCCTGGCTTTTAAGTATTATTATTCTCTCCAATCTTCCCTACAAATTGGAGTTCTTAATAGTATCAAGAAGTGAATTTGTGACATTTTCTTGGGATTCAGTCAGTTTTCATTAGCTTCTCAAAGTTGCTTTTTTGTTTTAAAAGAATCTTTTTTTTTTTATTAAATGGAAGTATTGGGGTTTGAACCCAGGACCTCATGCCTGCTAAGTGTGCATTCTGCCACTGAGCTATTACCCTCCCTCTTAAAGAACTATCTTTATTTCAGAAAAAAAAATCAAGGAGATAAGTAAAAATGATCCATGCTTCTATCACTCAGATGACCCCTTACTTCTGCTGATTAAGTGCATGTGGAAAATAGTTCAAAGGCTGCAGGAAGACACAGAATGAGAAGCAAAATTCTCTCATTGCTCCCTGCCCCATTCTAGTCTCTCTGCTTCAAGGTTTGTGTTATTCATGGTTTCTTATATATCCCTTCAGAAAATGTTGAACTCATTCACCAGCATCGTCAATGCATTATGCATATCCTCTTAGAAGGTACTCCCGGAAGTTAAGAACGTCACTCTGTCTTTTGATACATTTATGGTTTTGTTTTGTTGTTGTTCTGTCATAGTTGCATTTAAAAAGTAACAGTCAGAGGAACCAGGTTCCTTATGCTCCTCTGCCTTGGACTAGCTGGGTGACATCAGCAAATTACTTTATGTCTCTGAGCCTCCGTTTCCTCATCACTGAAATGGTGGGGATTTGATGACAGTGTGAACTCAGAAAGAGGCCTGGTTAGCCGGTGGGCGGCCCACAAGTATCAGAGCTAACTTAGCCCCTTTTGGAAGGAGACAGGGCTGCCAGTTTTAAATAAATGTTACAGAAGGGCCTGACAGCAGTTGCCCTTAAGAACGACCTGTCACTTCCTTTCGTGGCTGCAGGAAGAAGAGCGTGGGAGGCTCCTGATGGAAGATGACAGGGGCCCATGAATTCCTCACCCTCAGTGTCGGCTCCCACCTCAGATGCTCAATCGATCCTGACTCTGGGAGGCTGGTCCCATCTGTCATTGGCTGGGAAGGAATCCCTGCTAACAGCTGGGACAGGACCCTGATATATGGCCCCTGTCACCCTCCTCCTCTTCTGTCTGTGATCTCAGGTTTTAAGACCTCTGTGACCCCGGCCTCAGGGGGCAGACGGCTCACAGAAAAGAACTCTAGCATCCTCCAGAAGGCCACTTGGCTAAATTCAGCAAAGCTTCATCCAGGCCAGGAAGTCAGAAGGAAGGGCGAGATTCCAGCCCAAGGAGGTGGTAAGTGATGGCAGATAATGGCAGGAGGAGGACAAAGGCCATTTGTTGCATGCAGGAAGCTTCTGCCGCAGTGCTGGGTCCTTGGCAGGTGTCATTTACTTGGCCCTCCTAACTGAACTCCCACTTTGCAGATGAAGACACTAAGGCTCAGAGAGTTGAGCCAACTTGCTGGTCAGTGAGTAAGAGGCACAGCCAGGGCTGGAATCTGACTGTGGAGTCCTGAGCTTATGTTCTGCCCCTGAGCCAGGCACGGGTAGATGTGAGGGAGGGGACCAAATAGGGCCCCCGGAACTCATGGACGCAAAGTGGCTGCCCCCTCACGGGCATGGCACACTTCTCTCAGGGTCCACTTTTATCAGTCCTGCTCTCTTTATATCCTCAGTGTCCAGAACAGCATCTGGTACATAGTACGTGCTCAGGAAGTCTCTGTGGGATGAAAAAAAGAATAGACAACAGAAATGACTGATAAGCTAACTAGACAGGCCCACCCCATGCTCTGAGGCTGACACTCCCTAAACTTCAGGGGCCTGTGACAAACAGTGTGAGCTTAACACTGAGCCAGCAGCCAGATTCTGGAAAGCGGCACAGCCTTCACTCTATTCAGTAGCCCCCTTGCCAGATGTCCCGGGAGAGAGGAAAGAGCAGGGCCGAGCCAGGAGTGAGGAGGTGTCAGACCCTTCCTTCTCTGTGACACACAGTAGGGGCTGTGTGGCACCACAGCCCAGGCTCGGGGAGGATGGTGGAGGATGGGGCCCTTCTGCTGACACCCCTCAGATCGCCTGGGGTGTGTGGCTGGGTGGGTCCAAGCAGGGAAGCACTGACGAGAGGGTTGGGGACCGGGAACTCAACAACAGGGCACCTTGTGACACCTCGCACAGGCTCCAGCTGGCCTCTCGGGGCTGGGGACAGAGAAAGGAGTGGGCTGAAGGTCACGGAGGGGTCAGCCTGGGTTCCCTCCTGCTGAGCTGCATTCCCAGCTCACGAGGGAGTCAGATGTCCGCAGCCAGGCCGAGGAGGAGCACATGTCATCACAGTGAGGGCAATAATGACGGAGCATTCATCCACACCAGACACAGTGCCTTCCAGGTAATTTTCCCATTTAACCCACAACAAACTCAGGAGCTAAGTACTGTTTTATCACCACCACACAGACGAGAAAATGCAGGTACCAGAAAGTTAGGTTGAAAGTGGGATTTGAACCCCAGTGCCTGGCCCCAGAGCCCATGTGTTTGACCACTGGGGTCCACTGTCGTTACCAAGTCCAGGCCCCTGTGCACCCTTTCTCGCAGGGCTGCTGAGAAAGGCCCTGCAAGCTTTGGGCCCTGTCTGCCTACACCACCCAGGTGAGCCACTGTGACCTGTGAACGACAGCGGGAAAAGCAGAGAAAGCCAGCACTGGGGGAGGGGCCGGGAAGGGCCCTGGGGAGGAGGAGAGCTGGTGGAGGGCTGGCCAGTTGGACGACTGGAAGAAGGGCATCCTGGGCAGGGAGCAGGGTGTTCAGAGACACCGAGGCACAAGTGTATTTGGTGGAGCGCAGTGCAGTTAGGCAGAGAGTGGGGCGTAAAGGGGAGGAGCTTTGAAAAAGAAAACTCACAGGCAGAGCGGCAGGACTTCATCACTAAGCTGGCCAGGGGAGGCTCAGACTGGTGTTTTAGACAGAGCAGCTCCAGAACAAGCTGATGCTGATCGTAGCCAGGCCCTGGGATATGTCTACACATCATTCTGTCCCCGCACCTTCAGAATGGCCCCAAGAGACAGGGAGGGACTGGTATTCTTTCTTTCCAGGCCTCATTGTTAAGGTCTTGCAGCTTCTTAGGAGCCGTAAGCTTCTGGGTTAGAAGTCCAGCTCCACTGCTGCAGAGGCCAAGTGCAGAGGGGCTGGTCCGGATGGAGGCGGAGAGGAACCCAGTCACTCCAGGGATCCAGCTGAGCCCAGGCCTCAGCCAGTCCCCTAGCCTGCCAGATTCAGCCACATGCGTGACCCCTGAAAGATGACCAGAAGAACAGCCCCAGTAGAGCAGATATGAGCTGTCTCCACTGAGCTCTGCCCAGGCTGCACAGTCCTGAACCAGTAGACCGTTGTTGTTTTAAGCAACAATAGGTACTTGAAACATAATTGGTCAAGAAGCAGCCCTTGGAGATTCTGAATGAATGAAAGCATCAAATGCAGGTGAGCCACTGACTGAGATGCTTTAATCTTCCTTGGAGAAGTCTTTCCAGATGGATCAGTCCTAGCCTGGCTCACCCAGGCCACTCCAGGCCCTTTTCTTTGTTCACAGCCATTCACTGAATCACTTGTGTCTGTTTTCTGAGCCAGAGCGGTAGGTTCCCAGGGCCAGGGCCAAGGGAATCTTGTTCTTTTTGTTCCTGGGGAGCCTCAGCTAGAATTCTAACTCACATAGTCAGCTTCTTCTAAGCCAGGCCTTCATCCCAAGCCAGGTGGTAGTGGAAGAGAAATTTTCAAAGACAAAGTGTGTGGTTCAAAGCCCAGCTGTGCTGCGACTTGTTTGCTGTATGACATTGGACAATGCAAGTCACCTCTCTGAGCCTCTGTCTCCTCATCTGTAAAAGGGGGAGAATAACATCTGACTTTGTGAAGGTAAATGAGATAACATTTGCAAAGAATATAACACAATGCCCGGCATACAAGTGCCCCTAGACATACCCAAATTCCCTCTCTTTATCTACAGATGGAATGAACAATTTAAGTTCTGATATCACCCCTAAAACCTCTTCTCTACAGGTCAAACCTGGGCCTGAAATTCTAGTTCTTTGTTTTTGGCTGAACTCTCAGTGCCTGATTGAAGGTCTGCTGGGAAGAGGCTAGCGATAGAGAGAGCCCCACTTCTAGAACCAGAAGACCTAAGCTTGACCCCTGCCCTTCCCTGCCTGCTGACCAGGAGACCTTGGGCAAATCAGTGGGGTTAGCAGCTCCTGCCCTGGCCTGGCAGAGTCTCTGTGAGGCTCTGTGGGGATGGACATGGAAGAACTTTGTTGGCATTGATATAGCATCAAGCATGAGTTGTGGTTGATGACCCCACTTTTAGTCCCTTCGGTAAGAACTGGTTTACTAGAGTTGTGATTTCCAAAATTGAATTAAATTAAATTAAAAATCCAGCTCCTCAGTTACACTAGCCACATTTCAGGTACTCAATAGTCATACGTGGTTGGTGGCTACCATATTGGATAGCACAGATAAAGAATATTTCCATCATTGCAGAAAGTTCCACTGGGCAGCATTTGCACTAGAATTTTTCCAGTAGGACAACCAACATGGGAATGAGAGGGAGAGATGGAGACGGAGGAAGTCTGAGCAGAAATGGGTGGGAGACATGGATTTTTTGGTTTGTTTGTGCAGACCCTGTTTGTCTGACCAGATTCAGGGATGGCTACCACCCTTGACCCACTCCCTGCTAACAGCCATTGTGGGCATTTTCTCCAGGAACAGCATTTTCTTACCATGAGGTCAGGGAGCATGAGGGTTGCCTTCAACAGGAAGTGGCCAGAGCAGGCCAAGAGCATGAAGTTAGGCAGAGCATTGAATACTGATTTACTTCCTGGCCTGGCTGCTGGGTGGGTGCGCCTGTGGGCTGCGAGAGCTTCTCTTCCTATTCTGGGTGCAGCCTGGTTGAGAGGGCATGGCGGGGAGAAGGGGCAGCAGTGCCAGGATGGTGGTGCCTGAGCTCAGTGCTAAGGGATCAATTAGCCAGTCGTGGGGTGCATCCCACGATCCTGCTACCAATCCATGGAGGCTTCCTGGGCCCCAGATCCCCTCCCTATTCCAGGCCACGACACTGAGAGCCCAGCACACTCAGGGTCACCAGCACCAGCTATAGGACTTCGACTAACAGGTTCTGTGGCAGGGGAGCCCCGCAGAGCAAAGGGACAGACCCCAAGGGCTCACTCCATGAGAGGCCCAACTGGGAGGAGACTCCAGGGAATCTTCATTTTCTGACTTGCTCGGTAGAACTCCTTCCTGCCCACCCCAACCCGACACACAAACCCAATTCATGTATGTACACAGACGCTCATACAGCAGGCACCCAGGCATGTGCACACAGATCCATCCAGAGATGGCTGCAGACATAGGCACCTAGACATGCAAAGGAGACATGCCCTCCAGGGCACAGGCACATAGCCATATTCACACACATGCCAGCACCAGCCATTCCCCCTTATCCCCCTGAGCCAAAGATACTTTCCATTAACCAGAAGTTTAAACTGTGTGTCTCCCAACGAAAACAGTCTCAGGGACCTCCCTAGCCTTCATTGACCACAAATTAAACACCCTGCAGGGACACAAGCCCCCACACCCGGCACACCGGCTGGGGGAGGAGGACGTCCTGCTGGACACATGACATCTCTGCTCTCAGCCAGAGGCTCCTTCTCTCTCTCCACAATGGGAGCATGAGAACTCAGCACCTGCTCTAGGGGCTTTTGCAGGCACACCTGCCTCCTCCCACCCCCATCCCCTTCTAACCTTCACAACAGCTTCAGTTTTCCCACGGGGCTTCCGGTGCCCTCCCCACCCTCTGGAGCAGGCAGGCAGCATGACGGGTGACAAATCAAAAGTCATTCTCTCCTGAACAGGTGTGTGCCAGGGTTCAGGGGCAGGGAGGGGAGGCCGAGGTTGGGGTGGGAGTTCCTAGAAGTCTGTGGGGCCCTGGAGTGTCATACACCTGTGGCTGGAACTCTGTTTTTAGCAGTTAGTCAGGGCTGTCAGAAGCTGTGGCTGATTTCCTCCCCTGTCCCCATGCAAGTTCACAGGCCACATTAGCGTTTATGAACTTCAGCCACTTATGCAGGGCCAGCCTTTAAGGATTCTCAGAAAAAGTCCAGCTCCCATCCTCTCAGCCCCAGTGGACAGATCACCCCTACCCTCTCAGCCCCAGTGGACAGATCACCCCTACCCTCCATCCTCATGTCTTCTTTGCCCACCAAGCTGCTGATGGCTGGGCTCACCTGCTGATAGGTTATCAACAGCCTTAAGTCGCATCCCCAGACACACTGGAGACTTAAAATAAAGTCACCCACCTACCTCTGAAACCACAGGAAATGTCCTTGGGTCAACTCAGAGGATTAAATATTTCTCTGCTTTGTGCCTTCTCAAGATCAACAGAGCAAGACTTATTAAATAATAAAAGCTCATTGAAAAAAAAATTTTTAAATGCTAACAGTTAACCTTATTTAAGTAATAATAGTTCATTTAAAAATAATAATAACTATCATTAGAAGGTAGGCAACAATACAAACTCTACAAAGGCAGGTGTCTTTGTCTGTTTTGTTCCCTGATGTGTCCTGATAGCTGACACCAGTGTTTGGCACATTGTAGTCACTCAGAAGGTGCTTGTTGAATGAAGGGCTTACTAAGTGCCAGGCACTATCCAACTGCTTTGCAAGTCTTAATTCATTTAATTCTTATAATGTGGTGAGATGGGTCATATTACTTCCATTTTGCAGACAGGGAAACTGAGGTACAGAGAAGCGAAGTAACCTACCCAAAGTCACACACCTACTCAATGGAGGCTTTGCGCACAAGCAGCCTGGCTCCAAAGTCCAGGCCTTTAACCACCAGGTTCTGCTGCTTCTCTTGACGGCAACCTTATGTTAGAGCACTTATGCTATTTCTTTGAAGAGTTCTGTTTCATTTCTTTCACGATAATTTATTGATGGCTGTCTCTCTCGCCAGACTACCACATGTCTTAAACACAGACAATGGTTCAGAAGTTGGTAGAATGAATAGATGAAGTTTCCTTCCACCTCACTGTATATGTGTCATTGACCAAACACTTTGGAAATGCTAGGGGAGATGGGGGAAAGAACCAAGAAGTCAGTGGCTAAAAGCACAGACCCCAGAGTCTGAATAGCTGGGTTTGCATCCCCATCTCTACCTCTTTCTAGCTATGATCTTGGACAAGTTGCTCAACCTCTTATGGCCTCTGTTTCATCATCTGTGAAATGGGGATAATAATAGCCTTTGCCTTCTAGAGTTGTTGTGAGAATTAAATGAGATAATGCTTGCTCAGTGCTTTGCACATAGTAAGGGCTCCATAAATGGCGGTTAGTATCATTGTTAATATGATGTTGGCATAACTTCTGCTTGCCCCGTATCTGATGTGGAGTCAAAGCCTCCTATTAGCTCTTCCGCAGGCCACACCTGCGGCTTCTTGGCAGGCGCCTGCAGCAGGTGTGACCCACTCCTCCCCCAACCGTGGGGGTGAATCCTCCGCTGGTTCCGGTCTGAGCTTACAACCTACTTATTAGGTTAATTAGACGCGACACCTTTCCAAAGATACCCTGGCTCCAAAGCCAGCCCTAACATCTGGTGAAGGCTGCAGCTTGCCAAGGATTTGGGGAGTGACAAGTTCTTATCAGCCTTCGGTTGGAACAAGTGAGGCAGGGTCGGGGGAGGGTCTGGAGAACCATCCCTTTCCTCTCCTGGGATTGCTGGCTGGCTCCTGGGTCTTTTCTGGGTAGGATTGCCAGATAAAATATATGACGTCCAGTTAAATTTGAATTTCAGATACATGCCAAATTTTTTTCTTTTTTAATTAAATTTAATTTTTTGAGGGGGAGGTTATTAGGTTTATTCAATTATTTATTTTTAGAGGAGGTACTTGGGATTGAAGCCAGAACCTTGCGCTCTACTACTTGAGCTGTACCCTCCCTCTCCGAAATTTATTTCTTAGTATAGGTAAGTCTCAAATGTACCTGTGACATACTTATATTAAAAAAGTATTTTTGTATTTATCTGAAATTTCAATTAAATGGGTACCCTTTTTCTCACCTAAATCTGGCAACCCTAGCTCTGGGGCTTGCAGGAGAGTGAGACTGAGGGAACAGGAGCAGAACTGGGTCAGATCCAGCTCTCTCTGCAGTCCTGGCATCGGGAGCCCCCCTCTGGGCCTCCTGGGTCTGAGGCGAGGTTGCCTGGGGACCTACTGGAGCCTCCCTCCTGGAGGGAGGCTCTGCAGGAGGAGTAGGGCGCTGCTGCCAACTCAAAGTTGTTTGCACTTCACTGGCTCCCTGGGGCACAGGCCCCCTTCCTGGTTAACATCCTGAATGGGAGGACCAAGAACAACAGCCCTTCTCCCCAGAGAGGCACTGAGGCCCAGTCCCAGGAGCACCGCTGGTGAGGATAGGCCCCCTGAAGCTTGAATGGAACAGGACCTGGAAGGCTCATCCCTCCTGTTGCAAGAGGGCCCCTGAGATAATCGGGGGCTTGTCCAGTGTCACACGGGGAGTTGTAAGCCTTGAACGTGGTCTCTGGACATCCCATCCCATTCCTGCGTGATTACATGGCTACCTTTCTGTGCTTGTCAGAAGGGGAACAGCTATTGTCAGAAAATTTTGATCCTCAGACTCAACAGGCTTCAAATTAGACCCCTCACCTCCCTTTCCAACCTGCTCCTCTACCTGGTTCCACGGCTCTTGGCATCCACCCATCTGGCTGTGCAAACTAGAAACTCAAGCGTCATCCTGGGCACCCTCACGCTTCCCTTCTTCTGTAAATCACTAAGCCCTGTTAATGCCACTTCCTCTGTAGCTGTTGAATTAGCCTACTTCTATTGCTGCTACTTCCTGAGTTCAGGCAGCTGTCACTTCCCACCTGGGCTGTTACATTAGCCTCCTGACTGGTCTCCCTGCCTCCGCTTTCCCCGTCTCCAATCCATGCTGCAGCCGGGAGCAGGTGAAACACAGATCTGTGCATGTCAACTTCTACTTTCCCGTCTTACAAATCTGTCACTGGCTTCTTACTATTTTTAGGATCAAAATTGGCTTCCTTAATATGGTTTACAGACTTCTGTATGGTCTAGTCCTGTCTGCCTTTCCTTCCTGTGGGAAACCCTCCACCCTTGATGCAGCGGACCTGGACTTCTTCACTCCTTCCATGAACCAAGCTCTTTCTTGCTTTGGGGCCTTGCATGTGCCTGCCTCACTCATGTCACTCTGTCTTCCCCTGGCTAATCCCTTACCTGTCCTACCTGCCCATCAGACCTCCGCATAGGCTCCACCGTCTCCAGAAAGCCTCCCTTCATCCTTGCTAACCCTCAGCAGCTGAGATGGGGGCTCCTCTGGGGTACCCCCAAAACATCCTGTATTATAATGATTAGTAATTATTGCTAGTCTATCTTTGCCATTAGCCTTTGGGCCCTGCAAGAGGAGGAGCCAAGTCTTGCATATTCCCTGCTGTACCTACAGTAACCAGTGTATGTTGGGCACGTAGGAAGGGCTCACTAATTAAGATTTGCAGTCGTTATTACAAATGTCCGGGTAATGGGAGAGTGCAAGCATTGGGAGGAGAAAGGAGAGGAGAAAAGGGAGCATACCAGCAGTTTTTCAATTCTAGCCACACAACAGAATTACGTGGGTTGCTTTATAGAAATATTGATGCTTGGGTACCATTCCAGAGGCTCTGATTCTTTTGATCTGAAGTGGGCCTGAGCCTGGGTATTTTTTAAACCTCCTCAGATGTTGTAATGTGCAGTTGGGTTGAGAGGCCCTGGGTGAGCTCTAAGTCAGAGCACCTGGTCTTAGTTCAGTAAATTCTAGCTGCCTGGTGTCTGCCTTTATTTCTAAGAGGGGAGGGGAGCAGACATTTACCCCTGCCTCCAGCTTCCCTTCCTTGGGGAACGGCTCCCTAGCCTGAGGACCAAAGCTTCCTCCTCTGCCCACTCCCCCACCATACACACACACACACCCACCCCAAGGCACCGGTTGGCAGCCCCCCATTGGCTCTGTGGGAAGACAGCCAGGCCCAGAGCTGGCCCCAGGGGAGTTCAGTTGATTCAACAAATATTTGCTGGGCAGCCAGGCCGAGCCAGGTACTTTGCCGATGGCTGAGGAGACAGAGGTGAATCCGGTAACCGACTCTGGCTGCAGATCAGCCCCATATCCTGCTCTGGGCTGGGACTCAGACAAAGGTTGCCTGGGGAGTGCGAATGGCACTGGCTGTTGGCCACATCAGTCCCCAAATCCATCTCCACTGTCACCTAAGCAAAGGGGGAAGTGTGGGCATCATGTCCCCACCCCAGCTGGCCTCCAAGTTTGCTCTGGCCCAATGTGGCCAGAGCTATTGCGTCAGCATCCCCTGGGAAACTTGTTAAAAGCACAGGTTCCTGGGCCCTACCCAGGGGGCTGATTCAGAAGGTCTAGGCTGAGGCCTAGTAGTCCGCAATTTTCATCAAGCTCCCCAGGGGATTCTGATGCAACAGATTGCTGGTGATTCCAATGTGCAGCTGCCTATAAGAACCATAACTGCCTCATTTCTCCAGGTGGGCTTATACATTTTGGGGAGGACACGAACAGTACGGTGTTTCCTGGGCTCCACCTGACTTGCTTCACAATCATCAGTGTCAACGTTCTCCAAATGGGTGCTGGAGGCACTGTGCTGGGTGGTTTGCTTAATTCTTACCACAGCCAGGAAAAGCTGGTGTTATCCCTGTTTGATGGACCAGAAAAGGTCAAGTTACTTCCCAAGGTCATAGAGCAAAGTGACTATGTTGGGGTTCTGATTCTCAAGTTGCTCACAGACCCAGAAGAGACTAATTTGTGCAAATCACTTGCAGCTCTGGGCACGGTGATATCGACCAACCCGGAGAGGAAAGTGCAAAACACTCAGCAACGGCAGAGAAAGAAGCAATGAATGCCTCCTGGGGAATGGCGGATGGAGGAGACCCCAAGGGAGGTGGTGGCATCTGAGCTGGACCTTAGTAGGTTCATTCAGCTTTGACATTCAGAGACGGAGAGGAAAGAATACCAGGCGGAGGATATAGCACGTGTGAAGTCATGCAGGTGGGAAAACACAGCCGGAACAGCGGGTGGTCTGATGCTGTGTAGGGTGTTTGGAGGGACAGGGGAGTGACAACACAGGGAAGGTCACTCCAGATCTCTTCACTTGCTGGGCATTGGGAACTGGCCAGAAAGGTCTGAACGGGGAAATAACAAGGGCCATCTGGCTTTAGGAAGGTGACTCTGGGGACAGCGGGCTGGGCGGAGACAATTAGACCCAGGCAGGGGAGAACGGGGAGTCACTCCAGTTCTCTGGTCAGCGTGTTCCTCTCTAAAGTGGGGGAGGATTGTCCCTCCCTGACATCTGTCCCAGGCTTGTTGTGAAGATGCAAGGAAATGGGAGATGAGAAAAGGTGTTGGTGAGACCCATGGGGACAGAGGGAGAGTCAGAATCAGGGGGTTGAGGGCCATGTGTACACTGATGTACCTTGGCTGGAGACCCCAGTGATGGGGCTACAGATACAGGGGCACCCAAAGAAGATACAGAACAAGCGTAGGAGGAGGCATGTGTCATTTGAACCCATACTTGGGAGGAGGGGAGAGGGGGAAAGAGAGAGATCAAAGCCTAATTTGAAGCAGAACAGCAAACTGACCTGTTTTTCCATCTGAACGGGGCCCACAGGACAGATTTCTGTTTCCTAAAGAAATTCAGAGGCAGCTGCTCTGAGCCAACATCTCATGGAGGTTTTGACCAGCACCAGCCCCTTCTCCAGCATGCAGATAATTACGGGAGAAACCATAGCCAGAAGGGCTCAGGGTGCCTGGGTTAGAGTGACATGAACCTGACCTGGTCCAGAGGGGTCTCTGAGGGTGTCCAGCCCTACTTCCTGCCTGGGCAGTTTCCGCTGAGAGGACTCCCACCACCCACCTCCCCCCAGCCCCACTCCAGCCCCTGAGTCTCAGTCATTCTTCCAGCCCGGCTCCACGGGGGCCAACGCTCAGCCCAGGCTAGCACCTTTAAGCCTTGCAGCTCTAGAAAGTGAGCTGTTCAATCCTAATTTTCCTTACAAGGAAAATGAGCCTCAAAGAGTCCACACAACTAGTGCGTGGAAAAGCTGAGATTCAAACCGAGGCCTGGGAGGCTAATGGCCGAGCTTTCCCCCACTGCTCCGCACATCTCTCAGACAGGTGTCCTTTACAGACTAAACATCTGGCAGTCACAACATAAGAAGCTAGTTATGTAAGGGCAAAGTGTGAGTTGGTGAGCTCATCGGAAATTGCGTCCTGGAGGAGGCAGTATAATTCTGGAAGAGGGAACAGACAGGCCAGCCTGGAGGCCTTGGCCTCTCTGGGCCCAAACTCTGAGCTTGCTCAGTTCCCCTGGGGGCAGGGAGCTGTCTTTCCAGAGAGACGCAGCCCTAACCCAGGCCTGGGTGAGCAGGTCCAGTCCCCTCCTCCTATGTGGATTCCTTCCGGGCCTGTGGGTGTTTGATCATCAGGAGTCTTAAAGAGCACACACACTCTTGAGACCTTTGATATCAACCTGCAGAATAGACTGATGCCACGTTCTGGCCCCAACATCAGAGGTGTCCAGTGTGTGGGCCTAACCCTCCAGGGATGGTTGAGTCCAACAATTCACCTTGTTCGGTGACACACTGGCTTCATAGTGGCTTCTCTATTTGGTAGAGAGACCACACCTTTATTTTACATTTGTGCAACCAAAGGGCCCATTCAGTCATTTCCCCCAACAAGGAACTAAAGATCTCAGGGGAGCATGACCTTGCCTGTGGAATAACCACACTTTCTTTTCTTGTTCTCTTTTGGTTCTCCTTTTTTTTAAACCCTCCTACCTTCTTGTAACCTCACCAGTTCCAAGTGAAGCAACCATTCTGATTACCTCTCCTCCAAAGCCACAGCCTTAGTTCGGGCTCCAACAGCTTTTCTGTGACTAACAAATGCATCCCCATCTCCCAGGCACCCATTCTCTTGATCACAGCCCATTCATCTGCGTCCTACCCAACCTGGGGCCAGAATTCTCCTTCTGATGTTGGCTTTAGATTTTAATTTGTTTTTAAATCTAAGTTGTGCATG
Source organism: Camelus dromedarius (assembly GCF_036321535.1). Classification (NCBI taxonomy): domain Eukaryota; kingdom Metazoa; phylum Chordata; class Mammalia; order Artiodactyla; family Camelidae; genus Camelus; species Camelus dromedarius. The sequence goes on along the minus strand of NC_087443.1, from coordinate 65,786,027 downwards.
AGTATAATATGAATCGTCAGAGATCTCTGCAAAATTCGTCATGAAAAACTGCAGCCCTGATCCATCTCCAGGGATAACCACTTTCAACTCTTGAAACTGCGTCTTTGGAACATTCACTTTCATGTCTCTAAATGACGTCTCATACGGCTTCCTCCTGACCTTCAGAGTTTTAGGAATAATTTCTTGATTTCTTGCCCTGGGATTGAGGAGTTCTCGCACCCTCCGTGTGCATCACTTCCACTTCCTTGCCACTGTCTTCCCAGTATGGTAATATATGATCATTTGGGTTATTGCATTGTTTATTGGTGACCCTTTATAATCCTATAAACACTATGGCCAGACAAGGCACGGGATGGGCTAGATTTCTTTTTCCCACCTTTTCTTGAAATTTGGGGGAATAACCAGTCCATGGGCAGTTTCAGGCGTCACAGCCTAGTAATAATTTGACTCAATTGACCCCAGTCAGTGATGTCATGAAACCAAGCCCTCAGTTTCTTCTTGTGAAACATCTGTAGTCAGGCTAGTGGCGACTTTACCAGGAAGACATGGTTCCCCCTCACAAAAAAAAAAAAAAAAAAAAAAAAAAAAAAAAAATCACTGTGTCTACTTGCTTTACATGTCACTAAAAGACCACTGAATGAATGGTGGCTCTGAGGTGGATTCTAGAGTCAGAGTGTGTGGGTTTGAATTCGGCTTCTGCCCTCTGTGGCTAAGAGAACTTTGGCAAGTTACACATCCCCTCTGCACTTCAGCTTTTTTACTTGTAAAAAGAAATTAGAAGATGAAACCACCTACTTCATAGGACTCTGATTAGGACAAAATGAGAGGAAATACAAGTAACATATTTAGCACAAGAAAAGCAGTACAAATGGTGAGCAATATTATTGCCAGTGGGTTAGTTATTAGTGCAAACCCCAGAATGAAGAAATAGCATGCTTCAAAAATGTCCAGCTCTTGCAGTGTGGTCAACGGTCATGTGTCCCGCGTCCTGAAGAGCCGGCATTCCTGCATCATCTTCTCTGAGGAGCAGTCCCTGAGTGCTGGGTGGGGCCCCAGCGAGGTGCTGGTGGATGCTGGTGTAGACGGATAGGATCCCAGGTCACCGGGAGAACAGAATAGTCTCTCCCCACAGCACTGTTTCCATGGCCCCCTCTTCACTCTCTTGGACTGTTATTGGGGCATCGCCAGCAACGTGGACCTTGTCATGATAGTCTCACTTCCTTTGGCTCTTCCTAGAGGAAGACTGACCATCCGACCCCCTCCAGTTCCTTTCTTATTTATTGGGGGTGAGATGGAGGGGAGTGTTAAATCAGCTCTAACACGTGCTAATTTTAAGAAATTCAAACTGCAGTGCAGAAGTATATAAAAGAAACATTAAAAATCTGTTTTCTACTCTAGAGATAACTGTTGTTAACAGTGTCCCCCTCTAGGAGTTTATTTTCTATGCTTCAAAGTGTGTGCGTGTGCGTGCGCACACGTGTGTAGAATTGGTTCATATACTATATTCAATTATGTTTTACAAGGCACATATAGTAATAAAATGAGGTCACACCATACATTCAATTCTGCAGTTTGCTTTTTCACGTAATAATGGATCATGGACCAGTTTCCAGGTTGATCGCAATTCCCCTGGCAGCATGCTGTGTATGTTTTTAGGAGTTGCTTCCCATTTTCACCCAGACAAGCTGTTTTGTCATGAGTGTGCTCTTGGGGGTACCTTTACGTGTTTGTGCTGGTGTTCTGCAGAGCAGAGTCCCAGAAAGTAGGTTTCTACAGAGTATAGGTGAAAACAGTTCAGGAATTACTCGTTAGAGATCCCTCTGGCCCCTTAGCCCCCTAGAAGATGACCCTCTCCAGCTCCCCACCTCCTGCCCCACCCCCCTCCACCAACCCACCACTCCTGCCAGAAAATGTCTCATCTGCACCAGGCTGAGGCAACCAGAGCATCTCCTGTGTGTGGCTGGAATCATCTCACTTCCTTTGAAATCAGTTCTCATGGAAAAGAGAAGGGCTTCAGCCATTTGGCATTTAGGGAGCACATCCTTGTTTCAGCCTGTGCCCGAGCCTGGATTGTACCTCCGCTTCTTGCAAAACTGCTTGCAGATTAGAAATGACTACTTTTCCTGTCTTTGGTCTTTCTACAGAGCTCCTCATTTCATAAAATAAAGCAACTGAGCCCCGGAGAGGAAGTGGCCTACCCCAGGCCTGCCCAGGCCGCTGGGTCAGAATCTGGGTCTCTGGACACAGAGGAGGAGGGGTGGGAATGGGAAATGGGAGCAGGTCGCAGAGGTGGGGGAGGGGAGCTGTTCGCCAGTCCCTTTCCCAGGTCTCCCCACTCAGTCCCCTTTGCCGTGAATGCAGGCAGCATCTTCCTCCTTCCCCAGGTGAGGAAACCCAGGCAGAGCTGAGTGTGAAGCTAGATCTGTCACTCTCTTAACCCTCCCCTGTCCTTCCTCTTCCGTCAACCTCCATATCTGGACTGCGGCTCTCAGTCTGGGGACTGGAGGTAACCAGCAACCCTTCCAGGTGTTTCTACCCCTTGGAGAACAGTTCCAGTGAAGACACTGACTCTACTCCACGGAGGGTCCAAACCTGAGATGTCCTAGCTGGGCTGCTGGAGGCCTTGTCTCCCCGAACACCTCCACACACAGCCTGTGAGGCTCCCAGGCAGCCTGACCACCCCCATCCCACAGGATCAGAACTTGGGGGGTCCCTGGCCTCCCCACTCCTTGGTGGCAGCCTGGTGACTTCTCCAAGATCTTGTCCTTGAGTGGGACTCAAGGGGTGGGAAGACCCCCATTTCCTCCCTCCCCCTCCTTGGCCAGCAGGTTGGCCTGCCTCTCTCAGGGAGCCTGTCTGCAGGGCAGGGAGATGAGGGCACACCCACCTGGGCTCCGCCTGCTCGCCCTCTGCTCCATGGAAGCTGGGACTCCTCGGGCAGGGCCTTCCTCCCTGAGACTCCGCTCCCAGTAAAACAGCAGCCCTGGTTGCTGGGCACTGTCAACAAAACACTCCCCACAGGCCAGCCCTAGCTGGGGATTGAGAACAATGGTCTCCCAGGGAGAGGGCCCAGTTCCCAAGGCTAGCTCTGGGGGAGAAGTGACGTGGGGCTAGTTGGGAGGTGGCTCCTGTGACCCTGGTTTTGGGAACAGTTGTCAGAAAACGTGGTCTCCTCCTCAGGCCTACATGTTCTCCAAAGGACGAGCTACTCGGGCAGACAGAGAGAGACCCTTTGAACCAGTCTGCTCAAGCACCCCTGAAGAGCCCTCCTAGGGGACAGGAGGCTCCAGTGGACACCAAAACCAGCCCACCCCAGCCCCCCTACCCCTCACCACACCTGTCTGTCTGGCGTACAATCCACGCCATCCCAGGCTGGCAAGGGCCCCTCCGCACCCCTATCAGATGCCCAGGGGAGGCATCCACTCCAGTCCTTCCCCAAGCTGTTCTGCAGTTTTATCATCTTCAGGTTTTTTTTTTTCCTGATAATAAAAGCAGAATTGGCTCATAATAAAAAATATTATAGACAGTCTAAAGTAGAGGATGAAAGCCATCCGATGGACGGATTGTATGTTAGACTTACACTGTATGTACTCATCTGCAACTCGCTTCTCCAAGATTTGTTTGAAACCAAAGTCCATCATGTCATCTTCATGCTTCAACCACTTCCGTGGCTCCAAGCTGGTCTCAGATAAAGAACACTCTCCTCCCCTTGGCTACAGGGCTCTGGCGGCCTCTCTTCTGGTCCAGCGCCTCCCCGCTCCCAGCCACACACCCCTTCTTTCAGGCCCTTGTCCTCCCTCCCTCTGTCGCCTTCGCACAGGCCTTGTCCCATCGATGTCGATGTCCCCACCTGGAGTGCTAATGCACCTGGTCAACATCTGCTCTTTCGGGCCCCAAGTTAGCTCTTCAGGGAGGCCTTTTCTGTTCTCCCCGCCGGTGGAAAGGCCCTGCTGTCTCCCGTCACAGCTGCACTGACAGACTTATGTGTGATTATCTGATGGTCTTGTTCCACAACCAATTCAAGGAGGGCAGGGATCTCTTTTGCTCACTACTGTCTGGCACATTGTAGATGATCAATAAATGCTTATTGAATAAATGGACAAGCACTAATTTGCCAGTTGTTTATGTGAGCCCAGCACAGTGGCAGGTATGGGGGGTACTCAGTGGAATACTAAGACAAAGGCAGGCTCTCAAAGTCTGAGGGGGTGGGGTATAGGGTTCGGGGCACAGGGGTTTGGATAAGTGCTCATGTCATTTGAAGGGGCTTCAAAGTTGTGGATTCCCAGGCCCCTCTGTGATATGGGTAAGTTGGTGCCTGACTGTCTTCTCTACTCCTTCCGTTACACACAGGTCCCCGGAGAGAGGGGCCTTTGCTTCTGCTTCTCTCCAGTCCCTCCCTGCGCCCCTCCCCCAGCTCCCCCCCCCTTCTTAGCTCATGGCTGAGGTCTACAGACTGTGTGTGTTAAAAGGACGATGGATGGATGGACAGACAGATGGATGGATAACGGATGGACAGACAAATGGACAGACGGATGGATGATGGGTGGACAGACGAATGGATAGACAGCTGGATGGATGACGGATGGACAGATGAATGGATAGACGGATGGGTGGATGGACAGATAGATGGATGAATCAAAGAGCTAAAATGGCCAGCAGGGCCTCAGAGATCCCTAATCCACGCTGATTTTTAAAGTGAGGAAACTGAAGTCTAGAGAGGTAAGGTATGTCTCTCAGCACTTCCTCTCTTCAAGAATCCTGTTGATTTCCTCTGTTTAGCCTATAAACATCTTGAAATAGCCTCCCACCCAAACAAAACAAAGCACTTCCATCCTTCTTCCCTACCACCTTTCCCCTGAGCTAGGATCCCCCTCTTTCCTTTAACTGTCAAACTTCTTGAAAGACTTGCAAACTCACACCCTGGACTTCCCCATCTCCCATCACCCCTTGACCGCTCAGCCTCTGCTGTCCATCCACATCCCCATGGCAACAGCTCAAAGTTGCCAATCACCAGGGACCTTCTGGGCCCTGAGCCCCTTCCTGGGCCTTGGGCAGTGTTTGGTATTGTCACCATCTCTTCCTCCTGTAACCCCGGGGGCCCTGCTCTACTCAGGGGTCATTCTCTCCCTGTCCAGAAGGCTCTATTCTGGAACCCTGGATGGCGTCTCTTTTTCCTAGCACCCTTTGCCAGATTTAACCTCAGCTGTCTCTCTGTTCTCTGTAGTCTCCCAACAACTACTGGATTCTTTGTGTGTACCAAGCACCATGCTAGGCTTTTAGCTGCATCATTTCCAGCAATCTTCATGTCTGTCCTCTGATGTGGGCATATTAGTTTCATCCACACCTTGCAGATTGTGAAGTGGAGACCCAGGGAGGATACGTAAATTGCCCAATGCCATACAGTGGGTGGGCGGTGTCTTTGGGACTTAACTGAGGTCTTCCTATTTCCGAGTCTATGCTCTCAGCCACAAAGCCACACCTTTCTCTTAACTGTCTCCCTCCCACTCAGGCCTCATCTCTCTTCTTATAACTCCCCAGTTAATATTTTCAGAAGAGATCTCCCTCTGAAATTCTAGACCTCCTCTTCAAAAGGCCTGATGAGATTTTTTTCTTAGATGTCCTTCTAAAATCTCAAAGCCAGAGTCCTCAGATCTCTTGCCAGGCTGATCTTACCAGTTCTGTGCTCAAATGTCTGCAGTGACTCTCCACTGCCCAGTGATCTAGGGGCAGACTCTTCCATGCCACTCTGAGGCTCACCTTCGATATGAACCCCCAACCCTGCCCTGGCCCCGCCCTCCTCCTATTACCTCCTGCTTCTGACTCTCTCTCTGCAAGACACTAATGCTCCCTGCAGTGCTCTCTGCTCAGAGGGACCTTCCATGCCCTTAACCTTCCTTCATGACCCCCTTGACCACCAGAAATCCTTTGTATCTAGAAAACAGAATGGCAGGAAATGCACTCAACATCAAGAGTGTTATCTCTGGATCAGTGGGATTCCAGGTGACTCATTTTCACATCTGTTCAGTGTTTTCCAAATTTCCAATAATGAGTATGTTTTACTATATAATCAGAAAGGAACTTGTTCAAATAATTTCAAAAAAGAATCTTATTTGCCCACCCTGCCCATTTCCTCTTTAAGGCTCTTCTGCAGTTTTGTTCACCTGAGGCCTCGGCAGGTGGGGCTGCCTCCTCTCCTGAGACCCAGGCATTCTCTCATGCAGTGTGATCCCCCTTGTCCCCTGCAGACCCCTCCCTAGTGCCCTCTCCCCAGTCTCCTAGAAATGCAGGAGAAACAGAATTCAGACAGACACATTCACAAGAGTATTCATCAAAGGAGCAAAAGATTGGAGACTCACTAAAAGTTGATCAGTAGGGGCCTGGATAAATAATTCTTCGTCATTTAGGGGCTTGCCTACAGCCACTAGAAAAAAGAACAGAGATCCCAGCTGCCAATATGACCAATTTCCAAAATACATCATTCAATAAAAAATGAGATAAAACTTCCAGAAAAATATATGTAGTTTGTTCACATTTTCATAAAAAATAAAATGATAGACTCACATACACATATGTGTACTTAACATATGCATAGAATATTTCTGGAAGGATGCCCCCTAGCTGGTAGCAGCAGGAGCATCGGGGGAACAGTGGGACAGGAGAACTGAATTAAAGGGATCGGAGGAGGCAGGAGTATTATTTTTCAGTTTTTAAAATTAGTCTTTTTTTTTTAAATTAAGGTATAGTTGAGTTACAGTGTTGTGTTAGTTTCTGGTGTACAGCATAGTGATTTAGTCATACATGTATATACAAATTCTTTTTTATATTATTTTTCATAACAGGTTGTTACAAGGTATTGAATATAGTTCCCTGTGCTATACAGTAGGACCATGTTGTTTATCTCTGTTCAGTTTTTTCAAAAATGTTTGCATGTACCTTTAAAAAAGAGAAAAGGCAATTTATAAACAGAATCAGAACCCACAGTCATTAAGTAAGTGGGAGTACCCTTAGGCACTGATGGGCCTTGGGGAGGAGCGGGTAGAGAGCAAGCCCGACCTCCCCCCACCTCCATCCCTGCAGATGGAGCTGGAGCCCTACTCCAACAAGGGGTTTGTGCACTGAGGCCCCACACAATGGTCCCCAGCAGGGAGCTAAGGCTGAGATTTGGGAAGGGATTCCCGTCTGCTGGCCATGCATCCCCACCCCAGGAGCAGACAGGTCGTCACAGGCCTGTTTTGTCACACCCTTGCAGGGCACATTTCTTGGGCAGGAGCATCTGCTGGGACAACCAGGCAGTGACTCTGCACCTTGGCAGCTGCTCTCCCACGGGAAGAAGCAGTGTCCCGTGCCGGCTGTGGGTGGGATGTGGTGGGAAAGACCTGGCTTCTCCTCTGGTTAGGATGCCCTGGGATTGGCGTGAGGCAAGGGCTCTGTGGGAGTCGGGGGTGGTGTCAGGAACCAGAATGGACACAGTCTAGCAGGTTGTCATCAATAATAACGATAACTTGCATTTCTTTGGAGCCTTTTATCTGAGGACCTAAAAGCACTTGAAAAATTCAGATGTTTGTAGAGCAGGAATTTGGCTGGATCAGGAGCTTAGCCGCCAAAGGCGAGGCAATCTAAACCCTTTCCTTCCTGCTCCCAAACGGGGGGCTCACACATTTACTACCCTCTTCACCCCAGGCCTTATGGCGTGGCTTTGTTCCCACCACCTGCCTATCAGCCACAGGCACTGAGAGCCACTTAAGACCAATTCAGCCAATGGCCAGAACCACTTGGGTTGGTCCCCTAACCTGGGGAGCAGCCCACCCCACTGGTGAGGCTGAGAATGGGGACCAAGATTCTCATTGCTGTGGCCACTTACAGGGCACATCCCTTCTCCCACTTGAGTCTCAGTCTCTTGATCCAATAAAAGGGCTTTAGACTTCTCCATGGGTCACAAACCAAGCTACACACAATCCTGGCATTTTTCAGGGAAGCTTATAGCTTTTGCTAACGGTTTCCAGGGGGGAAAGAGGGTGGGAACAGGTAAATTGGGAGTTCAAAATTTGCAGATACTAACTACCATATATAAAAAAGATAAACAACAAGTTTATACTGTATAGTACAGAAACTATATCAATATCTTGTAGTAACCTATAATGAAAAGAGTATGAAAAGAAATACATGTATGTATATGTATGATTGAACTATTATGCTATACATCAGAAACTGATACAAGATTGTAAACTTACTATACTTCAATGAAAAAAAAAATAATCCCCTCTGAGAGGTGGGCTGCTCTCACTGCCCCCACCTTGGTGCCTCCCACTGCCACTCTGCCACACTGGGTTATGTGAGTGACTGCCACGCAGTGAGGCTTCTCAGAGGAAGGAGGTAGGTCGATTGGGGGTGGGGGTCCGTGATGACGTGATTCCTCTCCAGTCACACCAGCTGTGACAAAGGGACCCAAGGGAATGTGGTCTGGGTGACTGCAGAGCTCATTTACTTAAGGCTAAAAATAGGTGTGTTTCCTGCAGCAGGTGGGTGACTAAGCAATACCAAGGAGAGCTCCTGGTGGAGAAAAAGTGGTGCCCAGGGGCCCTGGTTATCCCCTAGGTACCTGGACGACAGACAGGAAGGGGCTGAGGGACAGGAACAGAAATGACGTATACATTTTGCAACTCTTCCCGAGCAAGCTGACTCTCTCCCTGCTCCCCTCCCCCAAACTCACTGTCCAAACGCCATGAAATTGCTGTCCACGGCAAATCAGAGCCACAAGTCCAGCCAGCCAAACTTGTGGTCACTTTCTCCCAGGGCTTAAAGGCAGCAGAGAGACAGAAGGCTCATGTCTGCGTGTGTGCCTGCGCATGCGCACACACACCTGGTTGGTGGGAGGATAAACAGGACGCGCAGTGTCCATACTGTGGTCTGCTTTGGTCTCTGACTTCCCCCAGCCCCCGTGCACACGCAGTGGGACTGGAGGAGGGCTGCTGATGCCCTGATCATCCTCTGCGATGCTCTGTGCTCAGGGAAAGGAAAAGCACTCCCTTCTCCCCATCCCAGGTTCTTCAGGAAGTAAGCATCAACCTGACCTTCTAGATAGCTCTCTAGAGGCTCAACGGAAGCTGAGGAGTGAGGCAATTATTTGGAGAATTCGGCCCCACCTCAGGCAGCTGCCTGAGTAGACTGATGTAATGGGAAAAGGCGGGACAGGCACCAGGAGACCTGTTTCTTGTCCTAGCTCTGCCATTCACTTGCTGTGTGACCTTGAGCAAGCTCATTTTCCTCTCTGGTCTCCAGTTTCTCCTGTTTCTCCATTTATTTATTTCTTCAACAAATGTATATTAAATGTGTCCTGGGCCATGCACTTGTGTATACCAAGCAAGATACAGGAAAATAACATCTATGGGGGATTAAAAATGCCCAGAAAATCTTCACATCTCCCCCGTTGAAAACTGGCACTGTTTCTCCATCCATTGACTCGGGACTGACTTTGTAACTTGCTTTGGCTGACAGAATGTCGAGAAAGTGACATGTGACTTTCATTCTCATTCTCTTGGAACCTAGCTGCCACATGAGGAAGCCGCTGGTGAGGTCACATAGAGGAGAACTGAGGTGCCCTCACCTATGCCATGTCTGTAGTTAGGCCACAGGGAGTCCCCAGCCCTCAGCAGACTGTCTGCAGATGCTAGAGTGAGCCCAGCCAAAACCACTTGAAGCAGAGAGGAGCCAGCCCAGCTGAGCCTTGCCCAAGTCGACAAACCAACCCTGAGAATTGTGAGCCATTAAATGGTTGTAGTTTTAAGACATTGTTTTGGAGTGATTTGTTATGTAGCAAAATGTAGTTGATACAATGAACGTTTATTGGCCACTGCCTCTGTGCGAGGAACCGAGGAACTGTGCTGAATGCTTTACCTAGATCATCTCATTCATTCCTCACGTCAACCATGAGAGGCAGCTGTTATTATTCTAATTTCCATTTTACAGATGAGAGCACTGAGGCACCAGAAAGAGAAGCAACTTGGCTAAGAGCAAAGAACAGGGAGCTGGGATTTGGGCTTCAGAGCTTGCTCCATGAAACCAAACAGACATGGTTCTTGCCCTCACAGAGGTTACAGCCTAGAGGGGAGACAGGCATGAAGCAAACACAGAGACAGATGTACAACCACACATAGTGATAAGTGCTATGAAGAAAATGGGCGCTGTGTTTAGTCGCAGGAAAGTCCTCCGAAAAGCGCGGAGGATGGAAGGGGGAGGGGGCTGAGTGAGGCTGGGGCACCTTCCATCAGCATAAGTCACTTGGTTCCCGGGTGACTCTGTGAGAAATGCAAATTCCTGGGCCACATTTCTCAGAGATTCTGATTTGGTGGGTCTGATTGCTTAATGGCCTGGTCAGCTTTTTTTTTTTTTTTTAATGTGCCCCTTAGGTGATTTTTATCCTCAGAGAAGTTTGAGAAATACAGCTCAGTTACCTGAAGAGACTAAAAAATACAGCTGCCCAATCCCTCAGTCTGAGATTTTGATTCAGTTGGTCTGTGGTGAGCCCAGAAATCAGTACTTTTGACAGCTCCTCAGGTGATTCTACAGTGCAGCCTGGGCTGAAAATTAATTCTAGAAGATTCTATAGGGTCCCAGCTTGCTTTTTTATATCTCTTTTGAGATACCAGTGTTACCTGGTGCTGATTAAACCATCCTTTTAGTGATCTAATACTGTGATAGCTGGCCCAGAGCTGAGTCAGAGGTAAAGCCTTGTTCAGAGACTTGCCTCTGATTGAATGGACCCCTCCTCACAGACCACCTCCTCTTAGACAACCTCAGAGGCCCCATAGGGGTTCCTCACAGCTTCCAAATCCCCTTTACCTTTTATTTGTTTTAAAGTCAAGCATTCCTTTAATTGCAGGGAGAAATGACTACCACCTGCAAACATTTTCCTTCCTCTAGGGCCGTACAAGGCAGCCCCTCTGTTTTAGTCTCTGCCTGACGTCCCAGCTCAGGGACCTTGGCACACAGATTCCCCACACTCAGGAGAGTGACGTCACCTGTGGTGCAGCCATCAGAAGAGGTGTGTTGGTGCCTAGACGATTTCTTGTCTGGTTTCCTGCTCTTCTTCCAAATAAGGCAGGAGGGCCCCTGGGGATTGCTTCTGGTGCAGCTTGATTTAGACCAGAGAGGACGAAAGAATCCGCTCTTGGCTTGGGGCCTGCCAGCCTGGAGAAAGCTTGCTGAAGGTGAGGGCAGAGAGAGAATGGAACAGCCCAGAACAGAAACAGCCCCTGGGAGCAGTGCCACCTGGGCCCCAGCAAGCAATGGTGGTGTGCTGGCGCCCAGGCGGGAACTCCGCCACCCAGACCCTCAGCTCCTCGTCCTGAAGTGTGTTCGTGCTCACTGTGCTGAGGGTTGTTAGGAGAACTCAGAGTTCGTGGCAGGGCCTGGGACACCTCTAAAGGTGTTTTCATTCTTCCTTTTGGGACAGACACAGGAATGAACTTGACACTGTGGAGGAAGACAGAGCCCGTTGCGAGACACCCCAGAGAAAGTCCTTCTTTAGGGGCTGCGACAGACCCCAGTCTCTGTGGCCTATCCCTGGAGGCCCCAGATCTCTCAGAAGACCTCAGGAAGAGGACCCTTGACAGCTCTGTGGGCACAGCCTGCACTGTACACGGTACAGATGACTGCCCCGAGGAGGCGCTGGCAAAGGGAAGGGGTGAGGCCTGACCAGTGAGGAAGGAACGAAGGGAATGAGGCACTGACTCATTCTCAGGCTTCTGCTCTGAGAATGAAAGGACTTGTTTGGGGGTGTGGCTGGGAGGAAGCCATACCAGAAGGTGCAGTGAAAAATGAGGGTACTCCGACGCCTCTTAGCTCAGGGATAAATCATCCTGGGAAGGGGCCAGTTTTAAAAAATAACAGTTCTATAGGTGGTCTCTTCTCTTTTCGGATCTGTCCTTCCAACTGGAAGCAATAGTAGGGGGCCCCAAAGGTCACATCAGGCAGGAAGCCTTTCCTGAGCCCTGATCTGAGATCTCCCCATCCCACGGGAGACAGAACAGACTTGGGATCCTGAATCCATTGGACAGAGCCAGCGGTTGCCACTGTGCCTTGTTCTCTCTGCCAGCTTCTTTGCTCCCCACCCACCCCCACCTCACCAAGTCAAGAAGGGACTGCATCTGGAATCACCTTTTCTGTGTAGCACAGATTGTTCTAAATAGTACAAAGGCACGTATGGGCTAGCAGCGGGTGACCCTGGGTATCTATTTGTGTGAGTCAATTCATAGTGGGGAGGTATGAACTCCCTCTGAGGAGGAAGTTGGTGAGACAGTCAGGGTGGGGCAGGGAGAGAAGCAAGGGGCCCAGATCTGACCTTCTGTATCACTAGAATTTTGGTTGCATGTGAAAGAAAACCCACTTTTTTTCTTAATGTGAAACCAGAAAGTATTAGCCTGGGAACTGAAATCTGAGGGTGTGGTTGGTTCAGAAGAGGCTTAATCAGGGACTCTAAACAATGTCACATTGCAGCCTTGGGCTCCCTGTGATCTTTTGGCTCAGCTCTTCTCCAGGTAGCTGCTGAAACACAGGTGGGTTCACATCATGGGCACAAGGTGGCTGCATAAGCTCCATGCCTCACACTCTCACGCCAGGGCAGAGAACCAGTTGGCTTCCCTGACAGCACAAAGTTCTGGAACTGAGTTTCACCGGCTGATTGGCCTGAATTTGGTCATGTACCCTTCCCTTAACCAATGAGTGTGGTTGGGATGGAGTATACTAATGGGGCAGGGGTGGGTAGTGTGACAATCCCTACCTGGATCTGAGTGTATGGGATAGAGGTGTGTATAAGAGGGCTTGGTCAAGATGGTGATGGGGACAGTTTTGCTGGAATCATACGAACTCAGTTGAGGCTGTTACTGCAAGTGAGCCAATAGGGACAGGCTGCCAAAAACACTAACCCCTCAGTCCCTTTCGAGTGAGGGCTGCAGGGAAAAGCTGAGAGGCTTCTCCGGGGTCTGGGTTGCAAATTGGGACACAAGTTAGAGGAGCCATCTGCCTATTTCAGCTCAGAGCACAGAACCGTTTTGCTGCGGTGACTGAGGACCTGCCCCTTGGACCAGCTCTAGGGTCACAGCCTGAGAAGCAGGGACCTCAAGTGAGAGAGGCCAGGATCCTGCCTCAGTGGCCTAGCACACTGCAAATATCAGCAAGGAGATGGAGCAGAAGAAACGTCAGCAGACTGGCCATGGTTACCTGTGCGATACCCACAGAACCTCCAGAGGTGACTGGGGGCCAAGCCCACTGAGGTCCCACGTAGGAGAGAAGGGTAGCACCCCTGGCATACGTGCCTTTGCCGACTGGAGGTCAAAAGATTTGGATCTTGTCATTGCCAGGCCACTCCTTAGCTATATGAGCAAATCTCTTTCCCTTTCTTGACCTCAGTTTACTCCTCTGTAAAATGGGACTGATACTTTCACCTCAAGAGTTGATATGGGAATCAGATGAGGCAGGCAGATGACCTGGGGAAAAGGCTGAAGTGCTGCCCAAGGGTCAGGCCCTGTTAACCCTCCTTATCCCTGAGGAGGGTGGAGGCACATCTGTGACTGGAGGCTTTTACATCATAAGTAAAAGCGTGAAGAGGAACAAGCCCCACTTGTACCCAGTGGAAGTTGGTGGACGCAGAGCCCTGGGGCAAGACTGTGGGCCAAGGATGTGGGCAGCTCTCTGGGTCACTCCTCTTCCCTTGCACTGAGTCAGAGGAAGGGACCGAGGGTGGGCATCAGCCCTGCAGGTTCCACCAGTTATTGACAGGGGAAGGTGAAGGCTAATGGGAGGAGGAACTGCAGATACAAACAACCAACACGCCCATCCCTCCACAAACAACCTCCTCCCACAGCGCAGATGCAAATCTTCCTCCTCAGCACTGGGGGAGTGCTCCCAGGCACAGTCTGCCCTTCCTCCGGGCATCTCCCCAGAGCCCAAACAGCAGGGCCCTCTCGGTGGGGACTGCATGTTTCCCAGAATGAAGCTGGTTAGGGGGTTCAGGCTCCACTAGCTTTGAGTAGCTCAGACCAGCCACCCCCCCGGATCCTGGGTATTTCCTGTGCACTTCCCAGGGATGTGTTTGCACTGTCCCCTCCCACTGCAGGGGTCTGCCCTGGAGAGCTAGCTGATTGAAAAGTCTTCTCTCTGCCATGCTTGACCTAGTCCACCTATTAACCCACTAACATTGGATGGAAACATTCCTTTCAATATTTGCCCCAGGCAGGGTGATTTCCTCTCACAAACAAAAGATCATTCTGTTTAGCCAGCACTGGAGGCCTCCGGGGAGCTCAGCCCCTTGCCCACAGGGGACAGCCATTACGGTGAAGATATGGGTGTGGAGTTAATTAGATATGGTTTGGATCTGACCTTCTCTGCTTGTCAGCTGTGTGACTCAGGTTCCTTCACTTCTCTGAGCCTCAGTTTTCTTATCTGGAAACTAGATGGCAATGCCCTACAGGATTGTTGTGAGGATGGGAGATAATTGGTACAAAGCTCACAGCGGTGTTCAGAAGATGAATCTTTCCATTCTTCCACCCCTTATCACATATTACTTTCCCATTTCCGTCTCTTCTCCAGTCAAAACGATTGGCTTGTTTGCTTAGCACACATGAACAAGTCACCATTATCTTCATCTCCACAGCTCTGGGAGGTTGATGCTATTAAGCTGGTTTGAGTCAAGAGGCCATTGTGGCTTGGAGAGAGGGAAAGAGTTAGAAGGCTACCAAGAGGTAGAGCCAGGATTTGATGCCAAGTCTTCAAGAATTAATGGGAACCCTGGTTCTCTGATATCTATGGACTGTTTCTCTGCCTGGAATGTTCTCCCACCTCTTCTCCTTTCTGGATTCCATTAGTCATTCAGTGTCCTTCCATCTCCTCCAGGACACTTTCTGAATAACTGAGGACATTTTTTTGTAGACAAGTGATAGAAAATTTCACCCCAAACAGGCTTAAGAAAAGAAATGGAAGTTTTTGGCTCAAGTAACCCAAAAACCCAATAAGGTTGAATTTAGGGCTCAAATAATGTCATCAGCATTTTCCTTCTCTCTAAATCTTGGTTCTGCCTTCTTTTCTGAAAGCTGAAGTTTCAGGCTCCACATGGTAGCAAAAGGGCAGAGCAGTCCACCTCTTACACTATTACAAATTTCAGGCATAGTGAAAAGAGTGAGTCTTAACTTCTTCATAGCTCAAGCTTGATCTTGGAATTGAGACATGTTGCCTCTGATCAAACTGACACAGGTCAAGTGCCCATTCCTGAATCAGTCAATATGTCCAGCGGGGCTGGACTCCACGGATTAGCTTAGACCTGAATCACCTACACCTCTAGAGTTGCATGAGGTGGGTTTCACTCCCCTCTAGAAGGAAATTGATGTATCTTACCAAGAGACACATGAGTGGATGTGGATGTGGATGTGGATGGTAAAATAACAGATTCCACAAGCTACTGATACTTTTTCCCTTTTCTGAATTTCTGCATTGCTCCTTTTCTGGTGGGCATCTCTGCTAGGCAGTAAATTCCTTGAGGGTAAGAACTCTCTGTGTAACCCTGAACTGTTTGTATAGCACTTGGAAAAGAGCTAGTCCCAACAACATGCTTTTCAATCGATTAATGTAATTACTCTGAACTCAATGCATCCAGCCCTGTGACAGTTGTATCAGTAGGGATTCAGCTGAGAATAGAAACACTCTGGCTATTTTATAGAGGAGGAGGTTTATGACTGGGTATTACATGGCTCTCAGTATCACGGGAAGGTTGAAGAAATAAACTCTAGTCTGAGCATTCAGGAATGACACCTAAGTCACACTGCATAGCTGGCCACCAAGAGAGCTGCTGCCTCTTCTGCAATTGGAAAGCACACCAACAACCCATTCAGAAGACCATGATCATGGAGCCACTCTTCCACCAGCTCCAGAACCACTGTGTGCCTGACATAATCCAGGCAGTCTGGGTCCCCATGTCCTGCCTCTCAACACCCACCAAGCCAGCAACTAGACCCTTCAGTTTTGCTGACACTGTTGGGGTAAAACCAGGCTTGCCAGCAAAAAGAGAAGTAGTAAGAAGTTCAGCCTCCAACCTACTTCTACTTTCAAATACGTGAATCATAATGTCAGATCTTAATTGTATTTGGAATCTAGGAGGCCTGGGAAATGTAGTTGTGTGTTTTAAATAGACTTCACTTTTTAGAACAGTTTTAGGGTCACAGCAAGATTGAGTAGAAAGTATGAAGTTCGCATATTCTCCTTGGCCTCACAGTGCACAGCCTCCCACACTAACAACAGCTCAGAGTGTTGTATCTGTTACAACTGATAGAACCTACACTGGCACATCATAATCACCCAAAGTCCATAGTTTTCATTAGAATTCACTCTAATTGGTGTTGCACATTTTATGAGTTTTGACAAATGTATAATGATGTATATTCACCATTATAGTATCATGCAGAGTAATTTCACTGCCCTAAAAATCCTTTGTGCTTCACCTATTCATTCCGCTCTCCCTCCTAACGTCTGGCAACCACTGATCTTTCCTTCTTCTCCCAGAATCCTCTTTATTATTTTCACCCCAGAGAAATGCTTGTTTTGATAGACTTAATCTAAAGATAAAATAGTTAAGGGAACAGGCCTGGAGCCACCATATCTGGGCTGAGCTGCTTCCTAGCTATGTGAACTTGAGCAAGTTACTTCATCCCTCTGTGCCCGAGAATCTTCTGGATTAAGAGTCCCACTTCCTAAGACTGATGTAAGGATTAAGTGGAATTATTCACTTAAAGCTCTTGACGGTGTCTGGCACATCATAAAAACTCAATAAATGTTAGTTCTGATTCTTAGTGATTAACTCAAAGCAGCCTTATCACAGATACAATTTCTGTTACATTTTCCCCCAACTTTTTATTTTGGAAAATTTCAACCTACAGAAAAATTGAAAGATTAATACAATGAGCATCTCTGCAGCTTTCACCTGAATTTATGAGTCAGTAACATCTTACCACACTTACTTTCTCTCACTTTCTCTCCTTTAGGAGGTTGAGTTGTAAGCATAAGGAACATTTATCTCTGGATACATCAGCTATTATCTCTCGGAGAACAAGGACATTCTCTGCAACAATGATCACATTCAATAAATTTGAATTGCTGCAATAATATGCACTAATATTATCTGGTATATGCTCCATATTAAATTCTCTCCAAGGGTCTCAATAATGTCCTTTTTAATCTAGGATCTTAATCTGGGATCTAGATCTAGATCTAGGTCATGCATCACGTAATTTACTTATCCTTCACCTTTTCTCTTTGGCTGTGACATTTCTAAGGAGTCACTGCCAGTTGTTCTATAGAATATCATATTATTTGGATCTGTCTGATTGTCTACTCATGGTTAAATTTATATTACACATTTTGGGGGGTCAAGAATACTCCATAGATGATATTCTCACTGCATCATATCAGGAAGCTCATAGTGCCAGTTTGTTCCATTATTGGCGCTGCTAAGTTTGCATATGTGGAGGTATCCACCACATTTCTCCATTTAAATATCTTCTCCCTTTTGCAAATTCTCAGGCGATCCTAGGTTGGGAATCACTGACCTAGTATCCAAGTTTCTACCTTCATTCCTCCACCCCCTTTTTTAAAACCTTTTTAAAAATTGAAGTACAGTCAATTTACAATGTTGTGTCAATTTCTGACTACCTCCACTTTATGGATGAAGAAATTAAAGTGTAGAAAAATACCCGAAATACCCAAAAAGTCAGTGGTGGGACTGAGGCTGGACAGAACCCAGGTCATCCTGATGCCCACCCCACACCCTGTATCTGACCATGTCAGTCTGAGAGTCTCCTGCCTGGGGATGAGCACGGAGCACCAAGGGGAAGGCTGATGAGGGACCCCGGCTCCAGTCCTTAACGCTGAGGTGAAGCGGAATTTAAAAGTCATCTAGTTCAATCCCAACTTTTTTTTAAAATTAAGTGTAGTTGGTTTACAATGTTGTGTTAGTTTCTCGTGTATAGCATAGTGATTCAGTTTTATGTGTGTGTGTGTGTGTGTGTGTGTGTGTATTCCTTTTCATATTCTTTTTCATTCCAGGCTATTACAAGATATTGAATATAGTTCCCTGTGCTACATAGTGTAACCTTGTTGTTTATCTGTTTTATATATAGTAGTTAGTATCTACAAATCCTGAACTCCCGATTTATCCCTCCACCTCCCCTTTCCCCTCTGGTAACCATAAGTTTGTTTTCTAGCTCTGTGAGTCTGTTCCTGTTTTGTAAATCAACCCCAAGTTTCTGAGGAGGAAACTTAGGCCCTGAGTAATGAAATGACTTGTCCAAGGGCTCCTGAGCTCCAGATGTCTCCCAGAGAGAGCCAGGCTGGCTGCCTAGGAAAGTCGTGTTGGGGAAGCATGGGTGGGGCATGGACAAGCACTCTGGCATTCTCCCACATAGCGGCGTCTGCTCCCCAGGTTTCCAGAAGCAGAAACTAGGTTTGTTTAGGGCACCCAGAGGTGTCTGACATCCTGGACCTGGTTGACATTAACCAAACACAGGAGACAAAAGTCTATACCTACATCCTTTGTACTAATGGCAATGGAACAGCCTAGAGAATCAATTTTGTCATTCCCTGGAGCCTGCTCAGCACACCTTCCTTCACGTAGTCCCGGAGGCACAGTGCTACTGTTTTGTTCTTTAAATTTCTTTCCTGGATGCCCTGCAGACAGTCCCTCTCCCCTGTCCTCTTTGGTCCATCTTGGAAGGGACACCGTATAATTTGTTCATCTATACTTCTTTCTTTTTTTTTTTTAATTTGTACACAAATTTTTAAAAAAATTTTATTTTGGTGGGGGGGTTGGGTAACTAGGTTTATTTATCTATTTATTTAATGGAGGTACTGAGTATTGAATCCAGGAACTTGTGTATGCTAAGCATGCACTCTACCACTGAGCTACACCCTCCCAGCCCTGTTAGTCTACACTTTCTTAGTCTACAATAGCTCATCCATCATGCCTCTCTGAGGTTTCACCCAGATCACCTTGCTTTGTGTCTGGATGCTCCCAAACCGTTTCCACCACATATTCCCAATAGTCTCTTGGGTTATGATTGTTTCACAGGATACATACATTCATTCAACCAAATTTTGGGGATCATTTGTTATGTGCCAGGCTCCAGGGACACAGTAGTGAACAAGATCATACGGGATTCCCATCAGGAAAGTGATGGCACCAAATGTTCTGCTTATACAGAGGACTGAGGCTGGGGGGGAGGTGGGGGAAAGGAGGCCAGTCAGGACACCTGGGGACCAGTGAGGGGACTGTTGCTCTGAGCCAGACAGGAGGCTGTGATGGCCAGGACAGGGCACTGGCCCTGGGGCTGGAGAAAAGTGAACAGATTTAAGGAGGTAAAATCAAGGGTTTTTGTGAGTGGATCGAGATAGCATCACACACTACTTAAGAGCACAGAATCTGGAGCCTGACTCTACCACCAACTAGCAAGGTACATAATCTCTCCACACCTCAGTTTCCTTGTCTGTAAAATGGTGATAGCTCAAACTACACCATAGGATTATAAAGTAGACAGAGCAGGTGGTTTCTAGTTTTCTAGAAAGCAGGTGCTGCTTGTGAGCTGGGAAATGCAGGAGGGCCAGGTGGGTTTGAGGTAGAAGATGCTCCTGCCCATTTATGGCTCTTGACTCTAAGGGCCCTGGAAGGCATCTAATAGGAGGTGCTCAGCGGAGAGTCGGATTTTGCCTCTCAGGCTCCAGAGAAAACTCTGTGCTGGAGTTTTCCATTTCTTTTTGATTTTTTTCTATTTGTGCTTTTAAACCTGGGCTGTGTGGATCACACATCACATGTGGTTTGCAGACAGTGATGGTGCTGGGGCTAGAACTCGGTCTCCTTCGCCTTAAGCCCTGCTTCACCAAGCTGCACCCTCTACTCCAAGAACCAAGAGCTTGCGTGTATCAGCTCTTCGTATTCTCGAACACTGCTGAGTGTCTACTTGGGTTCTCTCACTGGGCCTGTGACTCTGCAAGAGAGCGGCTATTGCAGATGAAGAAATGGAAGGAGGCTCAGGAAAGTGAGTCATAGAGTAAACGGTAGAGAGTCTGCCTGACTATGAACCTGAGCTTTTAAACTTATGTTCTAGGACTGTGCCATCCAATAGAACATTCTGAGATGATGGAATGTTACATCTGCGCTGTCCCAGATGGTAGCTGAGGGACTGAATTTTTAGTTTAATTCAATTTTAATTAATTTAAGTTTAATGGCCACATGTGGTTAGTGGCTAGTGGCTACTGTATTGGACAGCACTGTCCTAGTTTTTCCAGAAGGCTGAGGAAAGACCCAGAGCTTCCCTTCGTGCCTTGTTGCAGTGAAATGGTTCACAGTAAGGAACTGGGATTGTCTTGAGCAAAACATAGTTTCTGCTATGGGACCCCAAAGCAACTCAAAATAGTAA
This sequence comes from Camelus dromedarius, assembly GCF_036321535.1. Lineage (NCBI taxonomy): Eukaryota > Metazoa > Chordata > Mammalia > Artiodactyla > Camelidae > Camelus > Camelus dromedarius. The sequence continues at coordinate 65,765,574 of NC_087443.1, read as the reverse complement.
GGCATTCTAGTCCTCAAGGGTTAACAAGACATTCCCTGCTGCCCACAGTGTTTAGAGGTACCAGATGGGAAAGTTGGATGGTTTGGGAGGTGTGAAGGCCCCTGGTGGCTCCCGAGATGGGGAAAGGAAATGCCCTTCTGCAGCATCCTAGAATACCAGCCTCCCGGCTGGCGTCCTAAGCAACGGGGCTGTTACCTGGCAGACGAGGAGCACTGAATGCCTCCCAGGGCAGCTGGCCTCCAGCAGGGACCACCCCTGGAGGACAGTAGCTGGAAGCAAAGGGAAGGATGAGGAGAGGACCACACTGGGCAGGGACAGGGCATCAGGGGCAGAAGGTGAGGAGATGCTGGGATGGTGACAGGATGTAGAAGGGCCGGGATGGAGCCCACGCAGATGGTGTGGTTGAGGGGGAGGGAAGGGATGGCAGCGGCTGTCAGCAGGGGGAGGTGAGGGAGGGATGCACAGACCATGTTGTGGAGACTCAGACAGGCTTGGGCAGAAGCAATGCCTAGGAATCCTTGCCAATTTAGAAGTTAAAATCCATATTATAATCCAGCTGCTTGTGCGATTCAATGGCTAGCCATAGCTGAGTAAGAGCAGGTAATTAAAGGCTTGTTACAGTGTAAGCGGAGCAGTTGCCTTCCCTACCAACACTTCTGTAGCTGCAGCATCGCCTTAGTTACTTTCCCCAACAGGACAATCTTCTAATTACATCTAACCAGGCATGCCAAGTGTGTTTCCCACTGCATTTCATTTCCGGGCCTGTTGAATGCTGAATCAATTTTTAATCACCCTGGAGGCGTTAAGTTTAACTACCCAGATTGAGAGCGACAAGGAGAACAGGATTTAGGGGGGTAACATTTTGGGGTGCTTCTTGGGAGCAGGAACAGGTTTACTTCCACAAGGCTGTGGGGTGGGAGGACATATCTTGGCTCTCCAGCTAGAGTGTCTGTGTATTTGTGAGCCCACAGTGCACCCAGCTCCGCAGTAGGCAGGGTTAGAGTGAGAGGAAGTAGAAAATGTGGTCCCTGGAGAAATCCAAGCTTGGGCTGGAGAGTCTTCCCCAAACACAAAAAACAGAAGTAGGACCCAATACAAGACCTCTGGCCTCAAGTCATCAGTTCACTCAACCCAGTGCTCTTTTTGCTACACCGTCATGTCTGTTCAAATCCCAAAGCCAGTAACTATTCTTTTCTGCATTTTCTACATACCAGCTGGGTATAAGCATAGTTGCCCCCTCAACGACCTTCCCCTTCCTGACTGGATGTGGTTATTCTTCCCTCTGCCACATGGAAGTGCCACATGCCCATTGCTCTTACCAGAGACTGAGTAGGTATGGGCATGTGATGCCATCCTGGCCAATGTGTTGTGAAAAAAAGCCAGGGGGCGGATTCTGGAAAAGCCTACTTTTAGGTTCTCACAGTGAGATACACAAGAGATGCCCCCTTTTTCTACCAGATATTGTCATGTTTGGGTGTGAGGATTTGAGGCCTGGAACCACGGCAGCCATTCTTCAAAATGAGGGGATTCCCTTGATAATGGGGCTGACATTCCTACAGACGGTAGAGCAGGAAGAACTTGGGTCCTCGATGAAGCTGTTGAGCTCCTGAGTTAACCAACCCTGGAGCACCCCACCCAAGGCCCTCTTGTAAGCTGAGATCATACATTCCATGTGGCTGCAGCCATTCTGAGTAAGGTTTTCTGTTCCTTGTAGTCAAGGGCATTTTGACTGAGACAATGCCAAGTGCTCATTCATAAATCAGTTACCTTATAAATGTGCTGCAGCCACAAAGACAAATTAAGATTTGATTCCTACTCTCAAAGGATTGCAAGTCAGGGTCAAGAATATGGTGCAGTGTGGTAGACTAATGGTAGGCTATGATGCGGTGAGCTGAGGGGGACCAAACTTGACCAAGGAGGGTTCAGGGAAGGCCTCTTAGAGAAGGAGATATTCAAGTTGAATCTTAAAGGCAGTCACGGAAGATGGTGGAGAGGGCACTTTGGCCAAGGGAACCACATGAACAAAAGCAGGGCAGACCGTAATATCCTGGGCCTTCTGAAGACCATGACCTGAACGACTCTGGGGTGTGTCCCGGCCAGGACCAGTGTGAGGTGGGTGAAGCATCCTGTGTACTTGCACAAGCCTGAGAGTGAGTGCCTCCTTCAGTGTAGCATCCTAGGCATCTCATCTCGCCCTGGAGGTGATGGTGCTGGAGGAGGGGGCAAGGGCCAGATCTGGGAGGGTCCCTAACGACTTTGTCCTGTAGGTGATCAGCAGCCTTTGAAGGGGTCCAGCGTTTTAGAAAAATTGCTTTGCCCACAGTATGAAGGAGTGCTTACCTGGAAGTAAGGTAGAAATTGGGCAGATCAGCAACAGGTTATTGGGGTAACCCAGGAAGAATGTGCTGGCATTAAGGGAGGGCACAGAAAGGTCAGGGAGGACCAGAAAAGTGAGAGCACTAGGAGTCCAGTGGGCTGTGGCAGGGACCATGGGGCTTCTGAGGTCTGCAGGGGTAGCAAAAAGCAGAGTCTGAAGGCTGTGCCCTAATGTTTAAGGATGGCAACTCAATGGCTCCAGCTCAGGGCAGTGGGTAGCCACATGGCAGGGGGCCACAGCAGCTGGGTGGGCGGGTGCCAAGTAGAGTCCTGGTGGGCAGGGACCAGGTCTGCAGCATCATTTGTGTTCCCGTGTTCCCTACAGCTTTGCGCACTGCATTTTCCACTCTCTTTGATCACTGCTCCTAACTTAAACCACCCCTGCCCCATTCTGTCTAGGGCCAGTGGAGAGGACAGGCCACCAGACTAGAAGCTGCTGGAGGGCAGGGTTTCTGGCTTAGAGACATGGTTGGTTAGGCTCACCAGGCCAGGCAGGGGGGAGGCCAAGCCTTGGATATTCACCTGTCCACTTTATCTTCACAGTATCCCAGGAGGTGCCATGTTGTATGTATTTAATAAATAGTAATTGAGGACCTTCTGTGTGTTAGGCACTGTTCTAAGCACTGGAGATGTGTTGTTAACTTAGCAGAAAAAAACCCTTGCCCTCATGAGGCTTTCATTTCTATTGGTTGCAAATGTTTGAGAAACATCTCAGACTGGCCTAGGCAGAGAAGACACGTGTAGGCTTATGTAAATAACTGAGGCAACAGAGAGTACATCTTAGGCACGGTGGGAGCCAGGAGCTTAGGTGAAGTCATCTCGTGGAGACTCTTCTCCGTCTGAGGGTCCCTTAGTTCTGCCTCTTTTTTTCTTCTTCCTTTGCTCCATTCTCAGCCAGGTGCTTCCTGTGCAGTGACAATAAAGCTACCAGCAGCTCCAGGCTTACATCCCAATAAGACAAATGAGAGCCTTTCTTTCTTAATGGGTCCAGCAAAAATCCCAAACCTAACGCTCACTGGCTGGATTTAGTCACATGTACTTATCCTTGAACATGCCACCTAGTCCAGGAGAACAAGATGCTCTAGATTGGCTGGGTGTCGGGCAACTACTGCCGGCAAGTGGGGTCATCGCTAGGGGAGGTGGGGAATAGTGGTTTCCCAGGGAGAGGTCATGGTGCTGGAGAAAGAGAACAGATTTATTTTTTAATAGGAGAGGAAACTGAGGTTCAGAGATATGAAATGACTTGCTCAAGGAAGCAACTAGTATACATCTGTATCCAGGATTTGAACTCAAGTCTCTTTGACTCCAGTGTCTGAGCTCTAAACTCCAATCCCTCTGGGTACCCCTTTCCCCAGGGCATCCCCCTGCGCAGAGGCTGCGTCAGCAGCAGACAGAAGGTACTCTGGAGTCAGTCAGACCCGGGTTAAATCTTGGTTCTGCTGTTGAGTTTATAAACTCTCTGGGTCTCAGTTTCTGCTTTTGTGAAATGGGTCTAAGGACACCACCTCATGGGGTTATTGGGAGGATTACGTGAATCAAAACATGTTAAAATTCCCTGCAAGAGGGCCCAGCTTGTGCTTGGTGGGAACTGAATGAACTTTTAAAAAATAAGTCACATGGTAGGAGCTAAAGAAAAGATTTCTTAGTGGCTGAAAGGATGACCTCTCTGAATTGTCAGGTTCTCTCAGGCTCCCTCAGCTGTTAGCTCCTTCCTGAGTCTCCTTTGCACTGAGGTGAGCAGGAAAGGAAGAGCAGAAGAAAGAGGAGGGTTGGGGGAGGGGAAGGGCTTCTCCTCTTACCAGGAGAATAAGACCCAATTTCCCGTCTGTCAGAGTCAAGGGAAGAGGAAATCCTGCTCCAGGGCCAGAGGGAAGCCCCCACCCCAGGGAGGTACACTGGCCTGTGGATGGAGGGAGGTGGGAGCTCCTCCTTCTCCCCCTCCCCTCCGCTCCACATCCCCCTCCTCTGATTTCCCCTCCGGGCCTCCCAAGAGAGGAGGCTGCTGGAGTGTCTCAGGAGGACACAGGGCTGTGTCCCTGTGGGAGCGTTTTGGTAACAATGCTGATATGCCTGCTACCACCCCTCCAAACCCTCCCAGCTGAGCAGAGAATTTTAACATGCAGGCTAAGAGGGTGGGCTCTGGAGTCTGGATGGTTTGGATTCAACTCTTGTTCTTCCTTTGCAGTCACAATATGGCCTGTGCTGAATGCTGTTAGTCGCTCATGAATGCACATGCATCTCCCCCCACCCCCAGTTCCTGTTAGTACACACATACACACACACCACACCCTTCCTTGGAGTGACAGTGTGCCCAGCCCCAAGGAATGGATTATGATTGGTCTAAGCCAAGGATTGGCAAACTACAGCCTGACGGCCAAATCTGACTGCCCTCTGTTTTTGTACATCCCACAGGCTAAAATGGCTTTTAACATCTTTTAAATGGTGGGCAAAAATCAAAAGAAAAATAATATTTTGTGATCCATGAAAATTATCCAAAAGTCAAGTTTTTGTCCATAAACAAAGTTTTGTTGGGACGCAGCGACACCAGTCTGTTTATGTAACGTGTAGGGCTGATTTCAAGCTACAAAGGCTGAGTTGAGTAGACCGCACGGCTCACAAAGCCTAAAATATTTACCATCTAGCCCTTATGAAGTTTGCCGAGCCTCATCTAGGCCAATCATGACAATCTGGCTCCTTATCCCAGGCTTTCTTGCAGCTGGGAGTGGCCATGGGTTCAAGTCCTTTCCAAAGAGAACTAAGCAGAAGCTTGCCAGGGAGATCTGAGTAAAAGCATTGCTTCTTTGAGAGAAGGGGACAGATACGGCTGGGACCTCCCCTTCCTCCTACTTCCTGCCTCAAGCGTGGGTCTGTCCGGGGCCTATTCAGCCCTTTTCTTTCAGAGCTCATTTCCTGCCAAGGAACGGGAAACAGAGGGTCAGGAGTCTAGTTGGGAGGGCTGGCTGGGCTGGCGAGGGTCCCAGAAAGGGGGAGGTCCACCCTGGGCATCTGCCCCAGAGACTGGGCTGCTTCTCACCCAGACCAGGTTGGGCCCAGAGGGGCCACCAGTCACTTGGGCTGGACTGAGGGAGGGTCAGCCCCTCCCATGAACTTGTCTGATGGCTCATGTCCTCCTGCCCCAACAAGGACATCAGAAGGGCTGAGAAGCCCAGTGGGCAGTGCTTCCCTGAGTCTGTGTTCTCCCTACTCCTAGCTCCTTCCACGGTAGCTGAAAGAGTGTAGTTAATTTAAGAAAGTGTCAGATGGTTGAGTGGATGGTTAAGGGAGGGAGGGAGGGAGGGAAGGAAGGAAGGAAGGGAGGAAGGAAGGAAGGGAGGAAGGAAGGAAAAAATAGTTAAGAGGTTTACACACACACATGCTGACAGTAACCCTGTGAGATCACGGGCTAGGTATTTTTATACCCATTTAATAGAGAAGAAAACTGAGGCTCTGTAAGACAAATGGACTTTCCCAAAGTCGCAAGAGTTAGAAGAGGTGAAGCTGGAACCCAAACCCCAAAGCTGGGCCAAATTCTTGGGCACAGGCCCCTCCTGTTCACCTCCTCAGACATTACCTCCAGGCTGTCCGAGGCCTGATATATGGGGACACAGACAAAGAAACTTCCATCACCTCAGCAAAGCATGAAAGATACTTTCATGATGTTGGTCTGGGCAGCTGCCAGGAACGCCTCTTGTCTACATTGCCCAGCTTTGCTCTTGGGCCCCCCAAGAATACGTCACCTCCTTAGCAGGTGCTCAGTACATATTTGTAGAATGAATGAGCTGCCTTGTATCAGTACAAATTCCTCAACAAAAAGTCATAGGCTACAAAATCCCAAAAAGTAGCAGGTAAAATTGACGTCACGTTTCCTAGCTTTGCAATGGATTGGAATGTGCATTCGGGTAGCAGAATAAGTCTCCTGTCATGCGTTACAAGCAAATGATAGTCATCACTGTGACCATAAAAGAACAGTTAGCGTGCACACTTGTTAACGTGACACTCACTACACCAAGCACGTGATGTAACTAGTCTCGTTTAAAATTCCCACAGCAACCCGGCAAGGTAGATATTATTTCTCTCCTCATTTTATGGTCAAGGAATCTGGGGCTCAGAGAGGTTAAACAATTTGATTAAGGCTGCACAGCTTGAAGGGGGCATAGTGTGATTCAAACCCAGGTGTTTTGCCTCCACGGAATACGAGAGGACATGGCAGGAAGACAGGGGCAGGCTGGATCTGCAGGACTGGCTTGGGGGGCAAACGCCCCCCTCTGTAATCTGTAAGGAGGGTGGTCATGTCAGAGCGCTGACAGGGGAGAGATGGGTGTTGCTCACAGAAGCAGACGTGGGTGAGGCCCTGTAAGCCCACAGGACGTGTCTTTTCAGCCAGCCTCTCCCTGTCACGTGCCGGGCTCAGCCCTTGTGTCAACACCCAGCCATTAGACTGTTGTGTGTGTTGGGGGTGGAGGGCAGCAGGTGAGGAGGGGCCGGGCTTGCGTGACTGTGACTCTCACCCACATCAGCCTCTTGTGGAGGTGCTGCTGATTCATTTACCCTTCCCGGCCAGCTGGGCCTCTGTCAGGATGCAACTTGTGGTAAACAAGCCCTAGAATGCCATCCAGCAAGGGGGAGATGGGGCGGGGAGCCTGGCTCAAAGGGCAGGTTTCAGTCTCCTGCCAGACCCTAGTCGCATCCCGGGCCTGGCATCCTGGGCTACCCGGAGTTCCTGTGTGAGGACCAGCCTGCTCACAGCAGGAACTCTTTCCCTGCCTGTCGGGGGAGCACACTGGAAAGCATCACTCCAGGCACTTCTGACCTCTATCTCCTGGAAGTTTCCAGGAACTCCGCTGCCTGGGCTGGTCCAAGGTACAGCTACTCTAGCCTGGGCTATAGGTCTTGGTGCCCAGAGACTACCCATCTGGGGACTTCCAAGTGATGCGCTTGGGTGAGTCGACCTGCGTATCATTAATTGACACCTACTTTAAGTCCAGCAGGGCCCAGTGGCTGACTCAGGCTGTTGCTCAATAAAGGTTTGTTGCCCAGCTGAGTGATTGAACAGGCTCAGAACTCAGACCGTAGGGGAGAAACCGGAAGAGGCATATCCCAGCCCTCCAGGGACTTACAGGGATCACTCCCAAGTAATAACACAATTAACAGAACAATTAAATGTTAAATTGTGAGACTCTCCCTGGGTCCTCTGAGAATTTACAATGGGGGCTGCGACCCTTAGGCAGGCTTCCTGGAGGAGGTGTACTCAAGTTGGTCTGAGTGGGGAACCGGAGGTGGGTCTGAGTGTGGAGGAGGGACACGATGAGCCTGATGACAAATGCGGTGATGTATGATCCTTTGGAATGGGAAGATCCTTAAATATCCAGTCAGTCTGATGCCCACAGGCCTTACTTCAGTAACAGTCCTTGGTTATAGAGGTTTACTTTGTGCCGGGATCACCATAAGCACAGGCACAACCTTCTTATTCATGCCAACCCTGTGGTAGAGGTATCATTATTGTCCCCATTTTGCAGGTGAACAAACTGAGGCTTTATCAGGCTCAGTAAATTGCCTGAAGCCACACAGATATAGAAGGAGAAGGAACTGGACCTACCTTGTCCAATATGGTGGCCACTGGCTGTGTGTGGCTGTTGAGCACTTGAAGGGTGGCTAATCCCAATTGCTGTCTGTTAGTGGAAAACAGAACACTGGGTTTCAAAGACTTACTATGAAACAAAGACGAATATAAGACATCTCATTCAAAGCTCTTTCTAGTACTTACTACATGTTGGCATGATATTTTGGATTTATTGGGTGAAATAAAATATCTGATTAAAATTAATTTCATCTGTTTCTTCTCATTTTATTCAGGTGGCTACCGGAAAATTACAAGTTACGCAGGGGGCTTGCATAACATTTCCGCTGGATGATACCCTGCCTCGGGGCTGTCAGCCTCAGCATGAACACCCCTGGAGAGGGTGGACTCACTTCTCAGGGCTGCCATCACCCAGAGCCACAAACTCGGCGGCTGAAACAAGAGAAATCGCTTGTCTGGCAGTTCTGGAGGCTGGGAGTTGGAAATCAAGGAAACTCTTCTCGCCCAGGAGGTTTGCCAGCAATCTTTTGTGTTCTTTGGCTTCTGCTCCATCACCCCAGTCCCCACGTTCCTTCTCACGTGGTGTCCTTCCTGTGTGTGTCTGTGTCTGTGTCTGCGTGTACCCTCTTTATAACGACGCCAGTCATCCTGGATTAGGGGCTCACCCTCATCTTAACTATTTACATCCGCAGAGACCCTATTTCCAAATAAGTTCTCATTCTGAGGTCCTGGGGATTAGTTCTGCAATATATGAATTTGGGGACACACAATTCAACCCATAACAGATGAGGGGGACTCTCTCCCTCTCCAGTAGCTCCTTCCATATTTGGATCACCTTAATGATTTTCTCTTGTGCCACTATCTGCTAAGGATTCCTCCTTCGAATCACTTGCAGATGCCCAGGGCACCCCTGTGAGGTGGGGTCAGAGGCCACAGACACCCACATCTTTCCTAGAAGCCCAGGTGTGACTGGCCCCACCCTGGGTGAGATTGCTCTGTTGAACATAACAACTGGAGAGCAGCAAGGAGAAAACTGATAAGGGGGAGAAGGTTAAAAATAACCCAGGGAGCAGGGGCTGCCCAGATGACCTCAGCCCTTTGCAACTTTGATGCACAAACAGCACAGCTGGGAGGTCACCTGGGCTATAAAAACCTCATCAGCTCATCAGCTGACACCGCTTTCTGTTCAGTGGCCCGGGAATTTCCAATCCTGGGGAGATATGACCATAACACAGTGGGTCACTTCTCTTTCTGTTTGTCCTGGCGGCCCTTCAACTCCTTCCTAAAAGCGGGAGGGGTCCTGGGAGGAGTCTGTTCCTGTAAGAGGAGGGGGTTGCCTTTGGAGAGCTCTACGGTCCTTCAGTGCAGTACCTGGGACCCAGCTCCACTCCTTGTGATAGATGTGCCTTGGGAAAGTCACAGAGTTTACTCCAGCTTCTGTTTTCTCATCTGCAAAGTGGGAATGAGAAAGGAGGCTTGCCCTGCCTGCCTCACCAATTATGGTGAGGAGCATTCTAAGGGGCACATCTGGGCCCAGGAATGCAGGAAGGACCAAGGTGGGCCCCATCAGGTCCCTTTAGCATCTTGATTCCTGGCACTTGTTGCACATTAAATCCATTTGGGGTCAGGTGTTAGCACGTTAGGACCCTCACTACTCAAAGTGTGGTTCCCAGTGGAGCAGCAGAAACATCCCCTGGGAGTTTGTCAGAAATGCAGACTCTTAGGACCCAACCCAGACATGCTGAATGAACCATTAAGAATCTGCATCTTAACAAGATCCCCAAAAGATCTGTGTGCTTATTGAAATTTGAAAAGCACCGCTTTAGAGGACATAGTTTTTGCTTGTCTTGGATCCTTTGCCCCTTCTTCCAGTTAAAGTGATCGTCCTTTCTTTGGGAGAATCACGCCTCCCGCTCTCCTCGGCTCAGTATGCTTCAGTGAGGCTTATCCGCTCTCCAAACCCCCCAGGGGGCGTGAAAGATAGTCCTGGCCAATCGGAGCCAACCCTGGGACTTTGGCTGGAAGTGCTGGGAAAGAGGAGCTCTGTTTATGCAGTTGTTACACAGCAGTAGGATGGAAGCCTGCAGCTGGGTGCTGCCATCTTGGTCACCACTGTGGAGAATCTAAGAATGGGGTCCCTATAGAGAGGAGCAGAAGTTGTGTGTGTGTGTGTGTAAGAGACAGAGAGAGGAAGATTCCTGATCACATCTTTTGAACTGTCCCCTTTGTTTAAAGCCAGATCAATTCTCTTGGCTTTTCAGTCCATATAAGCCAGCCAATTTCCTTTACCTAAGCCAGTGTGTGATGGGTTTCTGACACCAGCAGAGAGAGCCCTCCTGTCCACTGTGCTGCTGACCCAAGAGTAAGGCAAGGTTTGTGACCCTATGGAGTTCACCACCAACTGCTCCAGGGGAAGACAAGAAAAGGGCCACTATAATGGTGAGTGGGTTGTGCCTAGATACAGGGCAGCACAAAGATGAGGTATGTGGCCGAGCTTCTCAGGGAGAGGGGTTGGGGGGCCCCCCAGAGAAGATGGCATCTGAACTGACTGGGAATGATACAGGAAAATGGGGTGCAAGAGGATGGTTGTGTCCCAGGTCTCAGACGAGTCCCTGGGATGTGCCCCTCCAAATGAGGGTCCTTGGCTTCACTCAGGAAAGAGTTCAAGAGTGAGCCATAGTTGAGTAAAAGTAGATTTACTCAGGGAGATGCACACTCCAGAGTGTGGGCCGTCTCAGAAGGCGAGAGAGAGCAGACCACAAGGTGCAGGTGTTGCTAGTTTTTGTGGGCTCAGTAGGTTCACATGCTAGCGAGTGGGAGGATTATTCCAACTACTTTGGGGAAGGGGTAGGGATTCCCAGGAATTGGGCCACTGCCCACTTTTTGACGTTTTATGGTCAGCCTCGGAACTGTCCTGGCGCCTGTGGGAGAGCTATTTAGCATGCTAGTACATTACAGTGAGTGTATAATGATGCTCAAGGTGTCCTGGGAGCTGAATCTTCAATTGCTGTGTCATTCCTTGGTTGTGTCCTGCCCTCTTCCCTCCTGCCTTATGAAGACAAATGGAGTTAGCCAGGTGGGCAATGCAGGTGAGATCATTCCAGGCAGAGGGAAGTGTGTGAACCAAGGCAGGGAAGCAGGAGGCGGAATGAGAAGCCTAGCATCCTACAGTTCTCCGGGTGGCACAGGGGACGGGGAGAGGCCAGGTGGGGAAGAGAGGGAGGACTTGATGGGCTACAGTGATGTGGACCTGGGATTCTATCTGCTGTCACCTCCCAGAATGTGCCCAAAGGAACTGGTGGTAATGAGGGCAGAAGGAGGCGTCAGGAGGAGGGGATCTTACTGCTAGATAAAGTCAATGCCCACGGCTGCCATTCCTGAGGGACAGATCACACTTGCCCTTAGGAACCCAGGGGATGCCCGGGCATGATGGGCAGGGAGTTGGCATTGCAGACAGAAGATGCAGATTTGGAATCTCAGTTCTGCCACTAACAGCTGCGTGATCTTGGTGAGTACCTTCACTTTTCTGGTTCTCATCTGTAAAAGTGGAGATTCAAAATTCCTACCACTAAAGGGCTGCAGTGAGAGTTGGGTGAGATTATAATTTAAAAAAAAGTTTTTTTTAACCCACAAAGCAGGACAACCTGCAACCTAGAAGGGGGAAGGAGGGCCCTGCAGGACAAGGCCCTTGACAGGGATGTACAGGAAAGCCCCTCTCTGCTGTGAAGATCTGACCCCCTCACTTCCATGCCTCCCCGCCCCAGCTCGCGGAATCCTGTCTCCATCAGAGGGGCCATTCCAGGGGCCTGGCTCCAGCCTCCATCTGGCCCTACTTGGCTAATTCCAATGGCACTGCCCTCAGGCCTGGGCTTCGGAGATACATGCGCCCACAGGCCTCTCAGCCTGGGCTCTGGGCGGAAATGCAGCATCCCTGAGGGAAAAGGAAAGGGCAGGGGCTTCCCACCCTGGGGCCTAAAGATGTTAGAACCACAGACACCACCTACGGAGCACTTCCTGTGTGGGCCAGCTACCAGACTGAACAGTGATGTGCACTAACTGATGTACTCCCCAGATTCACTCTCCAGCCCCATGTTAAGGGTGAAGAATGGCTCAGAGAGGTAAAGACACTTGCCTGAGGTCCCACAGCTACCAAGTGTCCAGACAAGATCCCCAGCTGGGTGGGTCTCATTGAAAGTCTGGCTCTGTCCTCCAAGCCACAAGATGGCCCAGGGAGATGTTCCACCCTCACAGCAAAACAGGGCAGAGGGAGAATTGCCTTTTTGACTCCCCCGCCCATTCTGTCCCCCATTTCACCCTCCCTGGGCCTGAAGAACAGGAATGGAGGCAGTCCAGGGGTGGATGGCCTCTGCGGGAGGTAGGTAGGAGGATGTCTGACCAGGCAGGTGACAGACAGTTCTCAAATCCCTGAGGACTGGAGCTTTAACGGTGGAACAACAGGCCATGGGTGACATTTCGGGCAGAGGTCCTACCTGAACACTCTGGTCAAAGCATATCCGAGGAGCAGTGTCTACTCCAGGAGCTGGGCCTGCCCTGCCCCCAGGCTTCCTGCGGAGAACTCCGAGCCCATAAACCCAGGGACTTTCGGGATCAGCTTGTGCATCAGATTGCCTGAGCACATACCTGCCTGTAGGCTGGAGGCCTCGAGAGAGAGGGGACAGTGGGCAGGGGTTAAGGACAGCAGTTGGGGCCCATGGCCACTTGTTGAGGAAAAGCCACACTCTGTTCTATAAGCCTGTAAATGGAGGGGCAGACTCAGGGGAAAGGAGCTGCCTCCAGGCTGAGGCAGGGGTGGCGTTCACCCAGCCAGGCCGAAACTGGTTTCCCTGAGGCACGGATCAACGTGGAGATTTCCTCAGGACTGAGGGTTCCCAGAACACTGGCAAACCAGACTGTTGGCCACCCTAATCCCTGAGTTTCTAGAGCTCATGCTGGCTCGTAGGGGTGATGGGCTGGAGGTGTTGGGCAAGACTGGAATCAGAAGCCCCCAGCCTCCTTGGAGGCTTCCCAGGGCCACTTTATTCAAAGCCCAGAGCACCCTCACCCCTGCAGGACTTGTCCGCGGACGTGCTGAGAGGCAGGGAGTGTGAGACTCGGGGCATGAGTGTGCTGCGCGTGGACAGTTTCCTCATGTGTGACTGTGTGAGTGGCTGAGTGGGGAGGGCGTCTGCGGCAAAGCTGCCAGGTGTAGGTCGTGAGAGCCGTTAGGACCGTCTGCTGTCTCCGTGGGCCCGAAGGTGGCCGGTGTTCACGTGGGGGGATGCTGTGAATGGTCTCCGCGCCTGTGGATCTGCTGTGTGTGCACACTGTGGGTGGAAGTGAAAGAGGTGGGAGGTGTGAGTGGAGAATTATCTCCTGCCTGTGGGAGCCATTTTGTGTGCAAATTTTATGCGGCTCTGTCAGTTGTGGGGGGGTTGCTGGTGGGGAACATGGCTGTCTTGGTGAGTCAGTTTTGTGTGTGAGTGCTGGTGTGGGGGCGAGTTATCTGCTAGGTGTGTGAGTCCACTTGTGTGTCGATGTCCCATGGGTTGAGCAGGCGAGTCCCCATGGTGATGTGACATGAGGGTGTCCAGTGCGAATCCACTGAGTGGATGGGCAAAGTGTGTCCGTCCAGGATCAGGTCGTGCACTTAGTGCCCATTACTGCCCCAGGGGCAGGAGTTCCCATTCCAGGGCTCAAATCTACCCTCAATTAATTCCTGGTTAATACCTGGCTAATACCCCAGCCTGGGGGACTTGAATGTGCTCCTTTGGGTCTCTCCCCGATACCGTTGGCTTTCTCAGAGCTGAAGAAGCTACAGACTGCTTGGCAGCACAAAGCCCCTGGGTGGCATTTACTGATTTTTTTAAGGAAAATTGCTGGTGACACTTCCATCCCCTGTTTCCAGAGAGCGGCTTTCAGCACAGATGTGTCTTCACGCCAAGGCCTGCGTCTCGGAACACCTGACGACTCCTCGGCACTGATGTCATGAATCTGGGGAGTATCAGGATAATAGAGCCATATGGCCCCGTTGTGAAAGCGGAGGAAAACGCCTGTGCCTTTGTGTGAGGCTGAGAGGAAGTGAGGCCCCAGGAGGCAGGAGGAGGGGAGGGAGGGGAGGGAGGCTAGAGAATGGGAGGGGGCAGGCTGAGAGGGGTTTCTTGACCAGAAACCGAGTGACCTGGCCAGTTCTGAGGCTCCACAGTGGGTCTGACCCTAGGACCTGCAGGGATGTGCTCTGGGCCTGGGGGAGGTGGGCAGAGGGGGTTGCTATGCTCTGCCAGGAAGCCACAGCCAGAGAGGACAGGGATGGGGGCTTCCTCTCCTACCTGCAGCCCTTTTGTCCCTTTCTTGACTCCAGATCCTTACCTGTGTGGCAGTTCTAAGGCTAGAATTAAAAGGCCCACCAAATGCAACCTCAGTGCTTCACAGGGAAGACATTCCTTCCCCCACCTATTCTCGTGCTTTCTCTCAGATAACATAGCCCATCTCCTGCAAAGACTTCATGGTTATGAATTCATTCCTTACTTGTTCAGGGGAGAAAAAAGGCCCCACTGGGTGACAGAAGTTGCATTGACCCTTGTAAGTGTTCAGCCCCACCCACTCCTGATTCCTTCACCCTCAGCCAGAGGTGGACCCCAGCAGAGAAGGGTCTCACGGTCCTGCGCATCTGGGAGGGCTGGCTGACGAGGGTGTGCTCGCCGGGCATCATCTGGATTCCAGCTGCACCTCTTAAAACACAAACCAAGCCCCACAGGGCACACAGGGCTGCCTCCCTCTACACCGTTGCTGAGTTGCTGGGCAGAGTATTGCCAAATGACTTTCTCCTCCTGAGTTCCGTTGAGGGAAACTGTGAGGAAATAAATTTCCTCTCAATACACTGTAGAGTGACTCCAGCCAGCTTTCCAGTGGCACATAAAATAATAGTAGAATTTATTGGGTACTTCGTGCCAAGTGCTATTAAGTAGATCTTAAAGTGAGAAGCTATGAGCAGGTCCTTCCCTTAGAAGAGAGAGGGCAGGTGTCTCTGCCAAGCTCACATATACTAGCAAATCCCAGAGCCAAGGCAGTTGACCATCAGAACCCTTGGAAGTTATCACCAAGCTACTGTGATTCTTCAGAAAAGGTGGGTTTGTGAAATGCAGCCTTGGAGGAGGGTGCAGAGGAGCATCCCAGGGGTCTGGGGGACTCATCGTGGGGAAGTTGAGCCACAGGGCAAGTGTTCCTGGGGATTCTCCCAGCACCAGAATGGGCTCCCTGAAATTGCATGGCCAGAATTTGGGGAAAAGTAGAACACTGCGGGGATATTTGTGGAGGAAAGGAGCAAAGGCTTGGCTTGGTCTGTGGATACAAGTCAGGATAGAAGAGCAAGGAAAGACCAGTAGTTTTGAGCAATGAGGGTTCAGGGCTGGAGGCTGGCTGGTGAGGGAGGAGCCTCCATCACCTGTCTCTGGTTCTATAAGTACCTTGTTCTGTAGGCAAACCCAGTGTTCTAACCAGTTTCGGATCCTGTGCTGGGCTGGAGAGCAAGCTGGGGATGGGTGGCTGTGATCTTCAGGACAGATCTTTGGAGGTAAAGCTGGCCAGCCCCATGGGTGATGGTGGAAAAGAAGCCAGCACCATTTTTCGTTTAACGATATCCTGAGATTCTGCCGCGTTAGTACCCAGAGAGCCTCCGAATGCTTTTTCACAGCTGCATATATTCTGGTGTGTGGACATCCCATAGTTTATTGGCCAGTTCAATCCTAGTGGACAGTTATGTTGTCATTCGCCATGATAAACCATACCCCTGTGGGTCTATCTGTAGGATAAATTCCTAGAAGTAGAATTAACAAATCAAACAATATATGCCTTTATGGTTTTATGGCATGTTGCCAATTAACCCTCCATAATAGTTGTACCGATTTTTCCTCCCCAACTCCCCAACAGTCAGTGGAGGTTGGAAGAGACCCCATCAGAGACCAGTGCACCTTCCCAGCAGCCTCTGGGAAACCTGTACCTTTTGCCTCTTTCCAGAAGGTGGTGGGGTGAAGACACTTTGCCAATGACTGGCATCTAGAGAATATATAAGACTTCAAACCCAGCTGAGCTGCCCCCTTGAGACATGTTACAGGGAGAATAGACTTTGCAGGCTGCCACAGCAGGGCAGGGATTGGGGCGAGAACAGACAGACAGACGGCAGCACAACGATGGGTCTGTTTCTTTTTAAAACAAGTTTAAACAACAGCCAATGTGATCATTTCATGAGTAAATGATGTTATAAATAGCGCATCTTATGATTCCTAAAATAAACAACTCTACATTTCTAAGAAGACTTTTGAAACGTAAAATGACTATTTTTAAGGCTAGAAAAAAGTCCAAACATTAACAGTAGCAGAATAGAGGCTGAAATAGAAATGGGCTTTAGAACCAGATAAGCCTGAGCTGAGCCCTGTTCTACTCTCACCAGCCCTTCACTTAATGTGGCTTTTTTCTTTGGTCCTAAACTGGGTTCATATCGATATGATGGGCCAGGGGTGCTGGGGGGAGCGTCAGGGGGGAGTCTGAAGCATAGTTCCTGGCACAAGGTTTGCACTCAATGACTGGTGACTGTTAATTACCACAGGATGGTGACTTTGCAGTTAGTTTTTTCCTTTTATATTCTGGTCAGTTTGCAAGGCATATTATTTTTAGAATCAGAAAAAAAGAAAAAAGAAAAAAAAATCTCATGAAACAAAAGACAGGTGAGGAGTGATAGGTGATGAATGATTTGCAGAGAGCAAAGGGCAGAGAGACAGATGCTGTTTAGAAACCAGGGCTCTGGGCCTGAAATTTAACTTGCAGTTAACGAGGCTGAGAGAGGCAGGTGGGTGCACCCACAGGTTTCTGTGCTGAGAATTTCCTGCCTTTGAGCCCACCCACCGGTCCCCAGTGTACATACCTCAGGGAAACCCCAGGGTAACAAGCCCCTCCACACATGCCCGCCCACTCCTGGCGAGCAGGCTGGCAGGGACCAGGCTGGGGCTTACCCGAGCCCACCAGGCCTCGCCCTCTGCCTGCTGCTCTCACGCTGTGCCCCTGGGCTGGGGCGTTTGACATGCAGGTGATGTCCAGCAAGGACCACAGGCCAAGGACCACAGGTCTGTGTTTTGTTCCACATGTCTCTGCCTCATCTTCTGTTTGTTTTCTTTCTTCATTTCTCTTCTTTTTTTTTAAATTGTAAATATTTAAAAGTCATTCCTTTAGATAAATTGGGCGTCATCAAAATTTAAATACTTGTACATCATAGGACATGATTGAGAGAGTAAAAGGGCAACCCACAGAATGGGAGAAATATTTACAAATCGTTCATCTGATAAGGGATTAATATCCAGAATATTTAAAGAACTCCTAAAACTTAGCAACAATAAAACAACCGAATACAAAAATGAGCAAAGGACTTGAATAGACATTTCTCCAAAGAAGATAAAGACATGGCCAATGAGCATATGAAAAGATGCTCAACATCACTAATCATAAGGGAAGTGCAAATCAGACCCACAGTGAGATATCAGGTCACATCTATTATGGTAGCTGTTATCAAAAAAACAGAAAACAAGTGTTGGCAGGGATGTGGAGCAGTTGAAACCTTGTACATTGCTGGTGGGAATGTGAAATGGTACAGCCTCAACAGAAAACAGTGCGGAGGTTCCTCAAAAAACCAAACATAGAATTATCATATGATCCCGAAGTTCCACTTCTGGGTATATACACAAAAGAATTGAAAGCAGGGACTCAAATAGGTGTCTGTAGACATGTTCATAGCAGCATTGTGCACAATAGCCAAGGTGGAAACAACTCAAATGTCCACTGACAGATGAATAAAGAAGCTGTATGCATACAGTATTCTACCTTAAGAAAAGAAATTCTATCCCATGCTACAGCACAAACTTTGATGACATCATGTTAAGTGAAATAAGCCAGACAAAAAAAGGACGAATATGACTCCAATTATAAAGGGTACCTGAAATAGACAAAGTCACAGAGACAAAAAGGAGAATAGTGGTTACCAGGGGCTGGGGGAGAGGGGAAATGGGGAATTATTGTTTAATAAGTAGAGTTTCAGTTTAGGGTGATGAGAAAGTTCTGGAGATGTATGATAGTGGTGACAGATGCACAGCAATGTGAAAGTACTTAACGTCCCTGAACCGTACAATTAAAAATGGTTAAAACGGTCAATTTTATGTTATGGATATTTTACCACAGCAAAAAAAAATTTAATGGAAGGACCATTAAATACCTCCTAGTACAGAGAATGTTTCCCTCGTTCTGCAGAGAAACTGAATCTCAGACAGATGGAAAAAAAATGTTTTGATACCTGAAGTGTAACAGGTACTCTTGCATTTAAACAATACAGATAAAGTGAAACCATCTTCAGGCTACCTTCCTCACCTACATTCCCTCCCCAGGGGGTAAGCATGGTGAAATCACTTTGTGTGGATTCCTCTAGATCTTTTTTGTAGGTGTGCAGAAATGGAACCATTCTGTACTTACTTCGCAACTTGTCCTTTACACTCAGTGCTATTTCTTGGAGCTCTTTCCACGTCCGTTCGAATGAGCTACCTCCTTCTTCTAAACTGCTGTGCAGTGGGTCATAGAACGCACGTACCATAGGGAGAGTCCCCTACTGCTGGGCACTGAGGCGATTTTTAATATTTGCCTATAACAGACAATTCTGTATAGATTCCTCTGTGTACATGCGGAAGTGTTTCTTTAGGAAAACGTCTATTTACTTATTAAGGTTATGAGCATACATGAAGGAACGTCAATAAAAAGTTGCCATTTATGAGTGCTCGGGGAATGCTAAATATTTTCCATCATAATCTCACACGTTGATACTCCTCCAAATCAACCCCCGTGAGGAAGTCCAGTCACTGTTCCCGCTGATGAGGTCGAAGTCCAGAAAACGTGAGTCATTTACCTCGGGCCACAGAGCTCGCAAGAGATCCCCGGGCCTGCAAGTGAACCTGGTCCAACCATGCCAGGCATCTGAGTTGTGATCTCCTGGAAACCGGGACTTGGATCTCTTTCCTGCTGTGTCCCGGCATCTGATATTGGTCTGGAATGTCACAAGCACTAACAAAGATTCCTTCAATGTCGCTGAGCAGACAGGAGAGAATGGGTGTGTGGAAACCTATTGCAGCTGTGGGACTCCGTGGCCAGTTTTCATTCACACCCCTGTCTGCCCCCGCATGCTGCTCACTGCCTCTCCCCAGGGACCCATCAAGAAAAGAGAGTCGAACACCATAAGTCCTTCCAATCTCATTCTCAGTTGCCTCACAGCACGTCCTTCACCTCCACCCTGTGGAGGGTGATTGATCCCAGGACCTCGTGTGTGCTAAGCTTATGCTCTACCACTGCACTCTACCCACCCCCTTGGAGGGTGACTTCTTGACTGGCCCCCAGGGGCCCCCTGCACTGATGCAGTCCCCATCCCTGGTCATCTGACAGACCCACCTGGCCTTCAACACTCAGCCCAGCCCAGGCTCTGCCCAGCTCCGGTCCCTCAGGGGACTCCCACATCTCTTATCCTCCTGCCTCATATACTTTCTTTTTTAAAGTTTGTATGGCCATTATTCCCCTTGTGTTCAACACAGACCAAGAAGCTGTGGTGCAGAAAGGCCACGTGACTGGCCCAGGGCTCCGGGTTCTGGGACAGCAGTCACACCCCGCTCTTGGAGCCTTCAAGGTCGATGCCCTTCCTGTCACAGTCTGGCAGCTTCCAAGATAAACCTGAAAGAAGCTCACTTGTTATCAAATGGGAGTTACAAAGGATCCAGAGCTGGGAGAAACATTCGTTTCCTGATACCAGCTCTGCCCCAAGAACACTGCAGCATCCATCCCTGTCATGTGGCAGCCAGCTCAAGTGCCTGAGTGGCCAAGACCACAGTCATTCAGGGGACCACGCCCCCTGTTGCCCTGTGGCTCCATCTTGATGTCTCCACTCTGTGGTCAACTCCCCAAAAGTAGGATCTTCTCTTAGACTTCTGTGCCCTCGCACTAGCCCCAGCATGACTAGGTGCTGATTAAACTTCTGTTTCACTCCCGTTTCAGTTACTTGCCCTTCAGCTGTTGATTCCAAATAAAATGGGGCCGAGAAGGCAAGGAGAAGGAGTGCATCAGTTCCCTGTGTGATACCCAAAGCTCCAGTCTTCCCAACAATGGCACCTACCATTGCTGGTTGCCTAGTCTTTGCCAGGCACTGTCCTCGTAGCCATTGCCTCACTTCCTGCTCACATCAACTTCCTGAAGAAGGGACTGGTGTTGTCTCCATTTTGCAGATAAGGAAGTAGAGGCTTGAGAGCTTAAGTAACTTGCCCACGTTAATTCAGCTCAGTGTGACAGCCTGAGATCAAAAGCCTGGCTTGTAGCCATTCCATGTGGTAGTCCCCAGCCGCATCAGCCAGGATCCAGCAGGAAACAGGGCTCACTAGAGTTGGGTTCTTGGGGAGGGTGAATAAAGGGGCCCTACACAGGATGTGAGCAGAGTTAGAGCTAGTGCCGGTGCACGGACAGCTCCCTGGGTCAGATACCAAGTGGGAGGGGGTGGTAATGAGAACCTGCGCCCAGAGAGCTGCGTGAAGAGGCTCCCCCGACAGGAGCTGTGGCCTTCAGTGAAGGGACACAGGCAGTGACCCTACAGGGAGGGACTATCCCCAACTTACTCATCTCCCCTTTTCCCTCCTTCCATCCAATCCCCAGCCAGCATCCCACAGGACAGATCCAGATGAAATCCAGGGAGCAAGAGAGCCCCTTGATATAATCCACAGAGGTCAACTTCCAGGCACAGAGGAGGGTTAGAGAGTGGTTGGGGTGGGGAGGACAGCAATCAAAAGGTCCCCAGCACACTGACTAATCAGGCAGTATTTATAGACTCACTAGATGTGGCCTCAAGACCACTGACTGTATCTTGGGACCTATGTAGCACAGAGATGAAGATTTTCTTCCTTTGTTTAAAATTCGACCTGAGCTGCATTAATCCAGGTTCAAAAGCAACCATTGCTTCTCCCCAACACCTGCACCAAAGAGCAGGCAGAGGAAAGGCTAGGTGTTGGGTGGGGGCCCTTCCCTAGGCAATGTGGCAGTGTATCCCAGAACTCAGACCCCACTCTGCTTCCCAAGAAGCACCACAGGCCTCCACAAAAAGGTGACCTAGAAGTGTAAGTACTTTGAGAAGGAAGAACCTTGGATGAGTCCATGATGACTCCCTGAAGTGTTCGCGTCTCCAGTCCTAGAGCATTTACCAAGAGTGCATCACATATACCCTGCACTGTGCCCATGAGGAAGGCGTGTATTTGAATCAGACCCAGGCCCTGCCCACATTTGACGACAGTCTAGGAGAAAAAAGACATGTAAAACATGAATTATAGAAAACAGTGGTAAATGCACTGGTAAAAATGTGTACACATACAGCTCAGCAATAAAAAGACAACAAAAAATGGGCAAAGGACTTGAATAGACATTTCTCCAAAGAAAATACACAAATGGCCAATAACCACATGAAAAGATGCTCAACACCATTAGCCATTAGAGAACTGCAAGTCAAAACCACCATGAGATGCCACTTCACACCCACTAGGATGACTACAATCAAAAAGACAGATACAAACAAGTGCTGGAAGGGTCTGGAGAAATTGGAACCCTCATACACTGCTGGTGGGAATATAAAATGGTGCAGCCACTTTGGAAAGTTTGGCAGTTCCTCAAAATATTAAGCATAGAATTACCATATGACCCAGCAATTCCACTCTTAGGTATATATCCAAAAGAACTGAAAACATATGTTCACACAAAAACTTGTACACTTGGCATCATTATCTAAAATAGCCCCAAAGTGAAAGCAACCCAAACGTTGATCGAATGATGAATGGATAAATAACATTTGCTCTATCTAGACAATAGAATATTATTCAGCCATAAAAAGGAATGGGGTGCATCCAACTGATAATAGTGAAGCTATTTCAGTGTAGTTAGTTTTCACTTTTTTTCCACATGGGAGAATATAAGGCAATTATTATTTTCTTAAAATTTTAAGTTACAAAAGTATGAAGTGAAAATTATGAATAAGAGAAATTTCTGAAAAGAAAAAATTTTAACCCAAATTTAAACCAATTTTTAACCCAAAGGCTTTAAATTGAAAATGTATTCTCTTTTTCCTCCAAAATAGGCAAAGATGGGGTTTAATAGTAACAATATCTATTTATTCAATTTCTATTTTTTAAGACATTAACTTTCCATTGTATTTTTAAAAAATACTTCCAGTTGATTTAAAACAAAACAAAACAAAAAATCCCACACAGGTAAGTGAGAGCACTAGGAATATGGAGGATTATATAGGAAGATGGCTTTTTATTCTTTTAACATAAATCTTCCACATAAATCTTTCATTGGGTTGGTGTTGGGTGAGGTTGATAACTGTGCTGAGAATTTATTATTCCTCCCACTCCTCTTATGCCCACAGAAGTACCACGGAAGCCATCCATTTTATTAGTCTAGGGAATGCAGTCCTTTCAAAAACGTCTTTGAAGTGCTCTTGTCCTGCCTTCTGTCATTTCTTACCCTTCAGTTCCAGGAAAAGTTGGGCACAGAAATATGCGGGAAAATGTGACAGTGAACTAATATTTACAAAAACAAGGGCACATATTTGAAACAGATTCTTGTCTTTTCAGATGATAAATATTTTCTGTGAATTCAAATTGTAATGCTTATTTGCAATTTTACTAAATCTTTACATACAGTAAAAAAAAGTATGGAAATCAATTGAATCATCTCAATAGGGAAGGATAAAATGTGAGATGGATATAAAATTTATTTAAACTTGATACTTAATTTGCTTAGCATATAAATATGACTTGCTAAAGAAATCTACAGTAGTTAATTTTGAATAGGAAGCTATTGTTTGTCTATTTTGTAATAACAATCTTATTTTGAAAAATAGCTTAGTGGTCAAGCAATAAAATACATTGTTACCTTAAAAAAAAAAAGAAGTACTGGATGTATGCTACAAAAGTGGATGAACCTTGAAAATATTACGCTAAGTGAAAGAAGCTAGACACAAAAGGCCATGCATTATATGATTCTATTTATATGAAAAGTCTCGAATAGGCAAATCCATAGAGAAAGTAGATTAACAGTTGCCATGGACTGGGAGGAGAAGAGAAAGGGAAGTGACTGCTAATGGGTGTGGGGTTTATTCTGGGGGTGATGAAAATGCTCTGGAATTAGTGGTGAGGGTCGCACAATTTTGTCGAAATGCTAAAAATACTTAATTGTACATTTCAAAAGAGAGACTTACGGTATGTGAATTATATCTCAACAAAATCAACAAATATTCAACAGTATAGAGGTAAATAACGCACAGAAAGGGAGCAGGGTATGGACAGCGATGTGGGGAGGCTTCCCAGGCCAAAGGTACCATCTGAGCCTGGTTTTAAAGGCCCAGTGGGATTCATCAGACAGCATGAGTGGGAAGGAAGGGCTTTCTAGGCAGAGGGAACAGCACGCACAAAGGCCCAACATGAAGACAGTAAGTAGTGTGGTGTACTCTGCTAACTTCAAGTCCTCTAGTCATTATGAGTATAAACCTTGGTGTACAAACTCAGAAGTCATTTTTTAGAAATGAAATTAATTTCTGACTCTGAGCCCTATTTCTCCAGAGCATGTCACCCCCATCATACCTGGTGTTTCTAGGTTTGTGAGATGTTCCAAGATCCTATACTGTGCCAAGACATGAGGCAGCCACCAGTCTCCATAGTTTAGCCCAGAGATGCCACTGTCCCTATCTTTGACTTCCCTGCCTCTGTGGTATGCAGGAGTCTTTGTCAAGGCCAGAAACCGAGTGCTGATGGTTCCATATGCCTGACGCACCGTGGGGGGCACTCTTCCCTGGGGTCTTGCTGTCTCCGCACACCCTGCCAGGAAGCAGGCTGGGTGGGGCTCCTGCTGTTGGCAGCCTCCCCATCTCCTGCAGGAAGAACCGCTTTCCGGTCTCAGAGCAGGTGATGCGGGGGAACTTGCTCTCCACTGTTCCCCCGGGGGTGCTTGTCCATCCCAGTCAATCTTCTCCATTTATCTCCTTTGCAAACTCCCTAAATTGTCCTCATTTGTGAACAAAGATCCAGCATGACTGTCAAACTACTTCTGCTTGAATGAGAGAAAAGAAAAGGAGATACTGCATAGAGAAAAAAAAAATTCCAAAATATGCAGCTTTGTAAACGACCACAGGGTCTGATGATATGCACTCAGTGAGGCCACAGGGTGAAGGTCCCACCCAAGGGTTTCTCTAAGGAACACAGGCCTGAGATTGCTCCACTTTTCATCATGTGTCCCTCCATCACCGAGTCTTTTACAAGCTGGTGCAGTGGACTCAGTCCTCTAAGCCCCTGCCCCTGAGGCATTCAACCTTGCAGAGTGTGCGGTCCCCAGGCCTCCACCCACCCCTGAAGCAGGGCATGGAATTGGAGGGGAGGTTGCAAAAGAGAGGCCGTGAGGGTAGAGGCTTGAAAGTGGGTCCAGACACAGCCTAGAGACAAGGATGGAGTAGAGGTGGGAGATGAGAAGCAGGAATGTTTGGCCTCCCAAGTCCAAGAGAGCCAAGAGGACAGCCAGGAAGAGCAGGTTAAAATGGGAGCACACAGAGCAGGCGGCTGGTCTGGGTTACCTTTGCCTCTTGTCAGGCTGGGTGGCTGGAGCCATTTAAAGAGTCAGCAGGACAGGAGCTGACAGCTGGGAATGGCAGGTGGCAGGCAGGGGTGTGGCGTTGGGGAGGAGAGCTTCCTCGGGGGAAGAGAGGGTCTAGAAGGCTGTCGCTGAAGCAGAGTGAGGGCCCAGGGTCCACTGGGAACCGATTCCCAAGCCATTCCCACACACGTGTGATGGCGGGTGGGGGAGAGCAGAGAGAACCAGGACACAGAGGTGAAAACAGTTGCGGGGTCAGCTGGCCTGGTCACCAACTTTGCTTTGTAGGGAGGATGTTTATTTAAGGAAAATCACTATATTTACTCAAAGCTTTGGGCTGCAGCCCTCAGGGGTGGAATTATCAGTGAAAGCGGGGCTATTAATCAATTGTGGGGCCTGGTGACAGACCTTATTCCCTTCCGGAGAGTAGGAGGGACGGGGAGAGAGGGAGGAAGGGACAGAAGGGGGCTGGCTGGGGCCCCAGCCAGGGCGGGAATGACTGATCCCAGGAGCAGGAAGGTCGCAAGGGAAGTGGCCTTGAGGTGGTGCCGGGGGCGGGAGGAGAGCAGAGGGTGGCGTTTCCATGACACGGCAGTCATGGGACAAAGCTGAGCGGAAATCACACTCCGGGATGCTCCCCGGCCAAGGCCAGGTTGCCCAGGGAGGAAGGACAAGCTTCCTGGATGGACACCCGGATGCTGAGCCCTAGGGAAGAGGGCAGGGGTGGGGGCCGTGGTGTTGCTGGGGCAGTGGGCTTCCTGCAGCCCATTGGCCAAGCTTTGAACAAAGCCTGAACAGCGCACACCTGGGACACATGCTGGGTGCGGGGCTGAGCAGGGGGATCAGCCCTCAGTAACTTCCCCCTTGGCCTCAGCTCTGCTCGGCCAGCCTGGCCGAGTGAAGGGAGGGATGTGTCTGCTCCTACTGGTGGACAGGCCAGGCAGGTGGGGTAGGAGCTGATGGGGGCGCTGGGTGAGCAGTGCAGACTTGAGAGCTTTCCTGGGAGGAACCAGGGAAGCCATGAGGAGCTGCAGGGCTGGGGGTGCAGCTGGTGCAGAGAGAAAAGAAAGTGCGGATGGAGGAGGGAGATGCTCAGCATGTGCACCTGGGCCTTCGAGACCCTCTCTTCCACCTGAGCCCTCACCAGAGCACAGCCACAGAAGGTCTCTTTACAGTGGACTCAGCCAGAACAAGGCCGCTCTTGCTGGCATCTGGACCACAGTTTGGAGACAACTGCCCCGTGAGAACTCAAGGAGTGATGAGGCAAGGAAGGAAAGAAGGAAGGGAGAGAGGGAGAGAGGGAGGGAAGGACGGAGGGAGGAGGGCCCTCTCCTAATGATGACATCAGTGGTACCTACCTCATCAAGGTGTTGGTGAGAAAGTTCAGGTAAAGCACCCAGCCCAGAAACCACTAAGCGCTCGGTGAACGCCCGTGATGTTATGTAACTACGTTTCTTATACCCACCTTCCCTCTCCTACACTTCTCTCACACGTGTGCCTCCTCCCTCCCTCCCTTCCTCCATATGGGCTTAGAACCACCAGTTATGGGAGCATCCAGCTTGCTGTCCTGGGTTCCTAGGACCTAACGGCCCCTTTCCACCACTTGCTAGCTATGTGATCTTGGGCTCCCTACTTAACCTCTCTGTGCCTCAGTTTCCTCGTTTGCAAAAGGAGGATAATAATGGTATCGTATGGTATTGTAAGGATGAAATGATTTAACACATGTAAAGTGCTCAGCACAGGGCCTGACCTGGACTAAATGCTAAATGGAGGTTATGGCTGTGATGGTGGGGACTGTTGGTGCTTTTGTTCCAAGGACAGGTTGCCCGAGTGCAGATTTGTCAGTCTGGGGCCCTTGGGCCACAGGCAGCCTGTGGGATGTAGAGCGGAGGTAACACCGGCTCTCACTGAGCCTGAAGGTAGAGCTCTGTGAGGACGCCCCACAAGGGAGGCTCCTGTGTCCCAGCTCTGGGCTGACAAGGGTGGGAAGAGGAGGCCTGCAGCTCCCTCAATCCTTCCTGCCCTTCTTGGCAGATCCATCCCACCGTGAAAGGTCAAGGTGACCTCTCGAGATAACAAAGTCCCTGGGGGTGCTTCCTGCCCCATAAAGCAGTTTCTTTATTTTTTTTAAATTAAAATATGGTTGCTGTATAATGTTATATAAGCTACAGGTGTACAACATAGTGATTCACAATTTTTGAAGGTTATACTCTATTTATAGTTATTACAAAATATTGGCTATCATCTCTGTGTTGTACACTATATCCTTGTAGCTTATTTTATACCTAACAGTTTGCACCTCTTACTCCTTCCCCTTCCTCTCCCCACTGGTAACCACTAGTTTGTTCTCTATATCTGTGAGTCTGTGTCCTTTTTGTCACATTCACTAGTTTGTTGTATTTTTTAGATTCTATATCTAAGTGATATCATACAGTGTTTGTCTTTCTATGACTTATTTCACTTAGCAAAATGCCCTCCAAGTCCATCCATGTTGCTGCAAATGGCAAAATTGTGTTCTTTTTTTATAACTGAGTAGTATTCCATTGTGTGTGTGTGTGTGTATACACATACATACATACATACATACATACATACATACATACATACATACACACCGCATCTTCTTTATCCATTCATGTGTTGATGGACACTTAGGTTGCTTCCATATCTTGGCAATTGTAAATAATGCTGCCATGAACATTGGGGTGCATGTATCTTTTCAAATCAGTGCTTTTGGGGTTTTTTGCATATATATACTCAGGAGTGAAATTACTAGGTCATATGCTAACTCTAGTTTCAGTTTTTTGAGAAACCTCCATACTGTTTTCCACAGTGGCTGCACCAATTTACATCCCCACCAACAGTGTACGAGGGCTCCCTTTTCTCCACACCCTTGCCAACATTTGTTACTTGCATTCTTTTTGATGATAGCCATTCTGACAGATGTGAGGTGAGATCTCATTGTGGTTTTGATTTGCATTTTCCTGATGATTAGTGATGTTGAGTATCTTTTAAGCAGTTTCTTATAAGAATACAAAAAGGCAATCTAAAAACCTACCTGGCCCCTCGGTGCTGTCTTAAAAATCACACAAACTTCATGAAATGGGACCAAGCATCAGGTCAGGTGTCCTTTGAGGGAGAAGAGCACCAGAAACTGTTCTTTTTAAGGAAAGGAGAGCCTTCTAAGGAGCCTTCTGTGGTGGTGAGTTGGCAGGTAGCAGGTTGGGGTTGGGGTTGGTGGCCAACTGGACCCATTGAGCTGGAGAGGGGATGAAGGAAGAGGCTTGAGATGCCGAAGAGGGGTGATGGAGAAGGGGACCTTGGGAGAGCTTTGCAGAGTGAAGCTGCCCTGGGGGGTTCAAGTCATGCCTTTCCCCACCCACCCTCATTGCTGCCTGGCTACTGGACCCAGGGTGCGGCCAACTGCCAAACCTAGTCCATTGGCTTCCCCTTCTCCTCCTCCTCCTCATCCCTCCTCATATGTTGATGGAACACCTTCTGCCAGCTCTGGGAGCCCCTGTGGACTGGAAAGACCTGGCTTCAGTCCCTCATGTACCTGTGGCCATTACATGGGTGTTTCTGTCCATTACCACCATGGACCCTTGCCACCACTCTGTGTGAGACCCTTCCTGGTTCGGGCCTCGCCTTTACTGGTACCCTGGACTCCAGCAGGTTGAAATATTCAAAGACTCTTCACATTTGTGTTTCTGCGAGGACTGCCACCCCCTCCCTTGTCTGGAATAATATGTTCTATTCATTGTCTGCTGACCAACTCTTTCTCATCCTTCAAAACTCAGACCAAATGTCACCACCTGGGGGCCTTTCCTCTGTCCCCAGGTAACTGGTGCTTCCTCCTCATGCTCCCCAGCCCCCTACTTCTGTCTTGATTTCAGGATTCATCACCTGGATAACACACGACGTGTCTATCTTAGATTCCCCCCAAATCAAGCCTGAGTAAGGACTTGGCTGCAGGGAATTTGTATGGAAGTTGGAGTAAGGGATGGGGAAAGGAGGGAAGCCCTTAGATGGGTGTGTGATCAAGGTGGCCCTCTGTGGAAAGTGGGGGCTCAGCCCACTGGAAGTACCTGAGAGGTCTTCAGAAAGCTGGCTAGCACTGTGCCCTGGGGAAGGAGTCCCTGCGTTCACCCCTGCGTCTGCCCTCCACTGGAAGTTAGTTGGTCCAGGGGAATGAACTTCTGCACACTGCCAGCTTAAACTGTCTGACAAACCCAGCAGGTGCCTGCAGGTGGGAGGGAGGCCTGGGGCAGGCACTAGAGAGGCAAGCTGGGGTGCTGCTGGGCTTGCAGGGCACTGCCCAATGCAGCCGTGGTTGACAGCGGAGTGTGCCCAGGGGCTGTGGGATGGACACCAGGAACATTCCTGCAGAAGCCCTGGAGGTTGGGCTCAAGGTGTTCTGCCCATCTTGGTGTTCCTGGCAAGTGCTTAGTAAACATAGAATGACCAAGACACCGGGATACAGACAGTGCAGGTGGCCCTGCCATGGTTGTGGTCTCTAGCTGAGAATGTTAGACTCCTGGCTTTCCCTCCACAGGGCCAGAGGACTTCCTCCCCCTTGCCCACCCTCTAGCTACTTCTTAGCTTAGAGCATCTTCAGAAACTAGTTCTACTGGTTGGGGACAGGGCGATCCCTGCCTGAGCTCCAGGGATCAGACACCAGGGGGAAGTGGAATTGCTGGAGCATATAGTAAGCCCCACCTGTTTTTAATTACTGTGTTTCTTCATGCAACAATAAAACTTTAAGAAGAGTGCCTGAATGGCTTTATCTAGTCACATGAAACCCCTTGGCCAAGAAAGCGCGGGACTCTTTGGTGGAAAGTCCAACAAGACAAGCCAATGGAGAGGGGTGTTCCTCAAAGCAAAATCAAGGTGCTGTCATCAGCAGAAGTGTTGTGGATGAGGGCAACCTAAAACCACATGCTGTAAAATTGGAAATAATAGCTAACCTCTCCATGCCATGGAGCTGAGTGGCTCCCACAAAATCGTGTGTGACGAGATTTTGAAAGCTATGAGATACCCTCAGTTAGCAGATCCTTGTGAGACCACAGATTGTTAGCTAGAGAGAAAGGAGCTGACCAAGGTGCCAGGATGCAGCCAGATCTTCCTCTGAGCACTTTACAAACTGACCGGGAATCCTTGTCCCCACCCTTAACCAGGAGCCGCCTCTCTGATGTGATAACTGACTGAGCCATAGCCTCATGACCAAATTCTCCCTCAGCCATGGGCATTCGATTAATTTCTTCTTTACATGCCAGCTATTAACCAGGTCTTTGGTTCTCCACAATAAGACTTCTTTGCTCTCAAAAAGCAAAGAGCCTAGAGGCAGAGATAAATAACTACTTCTGTAACAGTAAAGTGTGATGGCTTCTAGAACCCAGGCGAGCACAAGGCATTCTGATGCTGTAGAGGAGGAAGAAACCTGCTCTTTCTTATATTTGATAAGGAGTTCGTAAGTGACCACGACGAGCTTGGCACTGCGTTTGATGTGGGAGATTTGCAGTGAGCGATGCAGACAGTCCCTTCCCTCGGTGGGAGTCCATCCTGAGCCTCCCACCACCCAGGACCTGGAATCTGCCCCCTCGGCTGTCTGCATCCTGCCAGGAAAGTTCATGGAGTGCTGTCTCCCCATCAAGCCTGTTCTGACTCCCCTGGCCCACAACGAACACCTTAAACTTCTAACACTGCATTAGTCTGGGTCCTCTGAGAAGCAGATGCCGAGACAAGATTGGACATGCCAGGGTTTCACTTGGGGAAATCCCTATGTGAGGGAAAAAGGAGAGGGAGCCAGAAAGGTTGGAGGAGCCACCCAACCTCAATGCAAGTCTTAATCTGAGTGAAGGATGAAGGGAAGGGAGGTTGGGTGAAGCATTCCAGACTGTTTAAGGAAAGCCCAGCAAGGCTGCCAGGGTCTTCAGCCAAAGCCAGCAGTCAGAGGGGTCCGTCATCTCTCCAGAACGCCTGCATGGGTACCCCTGCCGTCCTGTCACTGGCTGAGCGTAGCTGGTGGGAAGGGGGGCCTCGGCAGCACTGGATTTCAGAACGTAGCAGCTGGAGCCTGCAGTTAAGTACCCTTCCTGTAGCTAGATGTCTGTGAGGCTCATTCTCACTAGCGTCCCTGAAGCACCGGACTCTACAAATTATACCCTCGATTTCATGTTTCAGCAAAGATTGTTTTCTGCATTTGCAAATTGTTTCAGGTGTATTTTGACCTCTCAATTGGCCTGTGAGCTGCTCAGGGCAAGGGTGGTCGCACCACAATTCTCCATCTATCCATTCATCTGTCTATTGATCTATCAACCCATTTATTTTTTTCAACACACATTTACTGGAGCACTCACTGTCCTGAGCATTAAGTGGGTGAGCAAGGGAGGCCTCAGGAGCCTGGAGGGGAGAAAGGCATTAAATAACTATGAGACAGGGAGTTTCTAGGTAAAGGTCAGTGAGTTTCTATTTCCTTTCCCCACACCAGGAGGGGCTTTTCTTTGAAAGGGCAGCTGTCTCAGGGGCATAGCTCCTGCCCTGTGGACGTGAGTCAGCCTCGGGTTGGAGGAACACACAGCCCTGCAGGACCAGTGGTGACACAGCCTTGGATTCTCCCGGGGAACTGCTTCACGCCACTTCCCTGGGGCCCTAGGGGATGAGAAAAGAAAACACCGAGGGCAGCCTTCGAAGGAGAAACATCCCATGCTTCTTGCAGGACAAATGCCAGCTCCTCCTGCCCCCAGGAGCTTCTCAGTGTGCTCAATGAAATGCTGAGAAATCCAGTCTCTTTTCCTGAACGTGTTTTGGGAGCGGTCTCCTTTCACTCCCCATAGAGGAATAAAAAAATCCTGAATGAATGTTGAAAGAGACAGGAGTGAGGAGGCAGATGGCGAGGCAATAAATAGTAAGGTTTCCCTCCCCCTATGTCAGGTCTGAGATAAGCACTTTCCAGGCAGGTCCTCGGCAAATTCCCCCGCAGCCCAGCCCAGATCCCCATTTTACAGAAGAGGAAGCTGAGGCTCAGAGATGTTAAGGAGTTTGCCCAAGGTCACACCACTGGGAAGTGGTGGAATTGAGACCAGAACTTTTTGCCCCAAGAGCCTGTGCTCCCAACCACCCACCTAACTGCGGATGAGATGCATCATCCCTCTGTGGTTTCTCTTCCGACTTTGCAGGTGGAGCCTGATGCCGGCCATTGGCTGGAGCGAGGACTTGTAAGCAGGGTGTAGAAGCCAGCCAGGGCCTCCTTGGCCCCGTCACGTGTAGCTGGTGGTCAGCTGGTCTTCACACATAGCATTCCTCAGTCACAGGCTGTGGAGACAGTGGCAGAATTGGGGTGCTGACACCAACAGAAGTTGATAAGCATCAGACACCCTTACCATTATATATATGGATGAGTATGCTTCCAAAACCTATAGAAAGCTATTATCTTATTTTGTCTTCAAACTGAGGCACAGAGTGTTTGGCTGACTGATTACTGGAGGCCACACCCTTTGGCATGCTCTGGGGTAGATTTCATGGAGTTCTTTCCCTCTCTCCTGCAGACACCCAGTGCTCTCTTCTTTTGCCTCTTTTCAAAAGTATTCTTTGCAAAGAACTGGAAATTCGGTGATACTAAAGAGTTAAAGACCATTATGATAACCACTACTCACTGCTTCTGCTATTAGCTATCAATTATTAAGTGCTTATGGTATGCTAGGCATGCATGTGTCATCACACACACTAGGTAAGAGTTTACAGTGTTATCATGTGGAGGTAAATGATGTCTAAAGTCCGTGAGAGGTGAAGAGGCCCAGTGGTACAATCTCAGACAGGATGGGTGCTTTTAATCCATCACCTTCTGTAACTGTGTCCAGATCTTATAGTTCAGACTCTACTGGGTAGACCCACGGGAGAAACATGAGAAACATGAGAAAACGTGGCAGGTCTGGCTGCCAAACAGTAATTCTGAGCAGCCTCTGTAAGCTGACCACCCCCTTCCCGGGTTGCTTTGACCCCTGCCCTGTCCAGTGGCCTTTCCTGATGCCCCGATCCTTGAGGGAATGGTCCACTGCTAGCGCCACCAGCATCAGAGCCCTCCACCTGGAGAAGGCCAAGGAGCCCTGGGGTGTGGACAGGCTGCTGCCTCTGGACCCAGGGTCATGGTTATCAAAGAGCGAGTGGCCTAAGAGGAAAAGAAGAGCTCAGAACGTGGGCTCTCAAGGCACGGAGGCCAGGAGCAGCCCAGAGGAGGAGGCGAGCACAGCCAGCAGAGGGGAGCCTGGTAGAGCAGGGCCTGGGCTGTGCCCAGGGGTGGAGGCCTGGCGGGCATTCATCTGAGGGCAGCCTAGCCTGAAAGGCCAAGACTTGGAGACAGCGCAGCTGCCGATAGCCTCCGTGCGGAGAACCTTGGCCTCCTCACAAGGCTCCTGTGGAGCATCGCTCTGCCCAGCCCAGCCCAGCCCAGCCCAGCCCAATCCCTCGGGCTTCCAGTGCACTGACGGACGATTCACAAGCTGACTTCTGTTTTCTTTTCGAAGCCAAAAAAGACATGAAACTGTCAAGGAGATTTTCCAACAAGACTCTGGCTGGGTGGAAGAGCTAGGAGAGAGTCATCTCTTTGCTCCACGTAGAAATGGCCAACCCTAGGATTTTAATTCATCCTTGGGGTGGGAAAATGGGGTGGCAAAGAGGATTAGTTCAGGGAACAGATCACCCACTGAAGCCCCGGCATCATTTCCCCTAAAGAACAGGACAGCTTTGAGTCAGAGCCACAGACACATGTCAGTACCTTGAGCACCCGTGTGTGTGGTGGGGTGGGGAGCAGGGGACAATCGGATCCACCAGCAATAGGAACCAACATTTATGATGTGCTCAGTGCCTTCCAGGCAGTCTGTTGGGCCTTTATTTCAATCTTCTCATTTACTCCTTACAGCACGAGGACAGTATTATTACCCTCCCCATTTTATGGGTGAGGAAACCGAGGCTCAGAGGTCCTATGGCTGGTGAGAGGCAGAGCTGGGACTTGAAGTCTGATCTGACTTCAGAGCCTGAGTTTGTAGCCATGAAGCCAGAGTTCTCACAGTGGAGTCCAGAAACTACCCACCTAGGGATTACCCAGGATGCCCAATAAAAATGCAGCATCCTGGGTCCTGCCTGGATTTGTGGAATCAAGACCTCAGGGAATGAATGGGGCTTGGAAGGTGTGAGTTTGGCAATCTCTCCAGGTGGTTCTAATGCATGTAGTGTAACACCTCTGGCACTGTGCTCTGCAGTCCACTTGGTGGGGAACAGGGTGAGTACTGAGGGGATGAGATGGGAGGCAAACAGGCCCCGAGTGGCAGTGCATGATGCACTAGGGTGTTTAGAGTGGCAGGGGCATCCTCTGGAGGCTCCCCGCAAGACCTGGAAACTGTCCTCTCACCCTGCCTCTGTTAAGTTACAGCCTAACCAGTTAGCTCTGCAGCCCAGGCCTGAGCTATCCAGGCCCACAGGAGAGTCCTCCTGAGGCCTGAGCTGGTGTTTGTATTATTTTAGCCCAAGTTCTTGCCAGGTATGGTGGCTAACTCATCCTTAGGACACCTCAACTTCCAATTCCCCTAATCCCTCTGACATTGAGAAGCTGCTCCCAGAAGACTCCTTTCTCTCCCTTTCTGTGAACCTCATCTTGACCTGCCTACTCCCTGCACTGCTCTTCTGACCACATCACCAGCCTGGGATGATGCTTCACTAGAGTTAGTGATGGTGATTTCCTGGGAGGTGGTGTTTGGAGGTGTAGGCATCTTCTGAAGCACAGTCAGAAACAGAGAAGGGAGGCACGTGGCTGATGTTAAGTGACACATGGCAAGGCAGGCAGGCCTTCATGACTCACTAGGGCGGCAGCGGGTGGCCCTTGGAACATGGTGGAGCAGAACAATCCCTCCTGGCCTGGAAATGCCAGTGGGTAGGGTAGGGGGAGGCTGCTGCTAACACCTGGGGCTCATATGCCCCTCTGCAGACTCCCAGACCTGCTCCTGCCCCACCAGCATCACCCTGGGAAATGTGTGGGACCCACTTACCCTAAGCCCAACTCACTCAACTGGCCTTCATAGCTGCCCTCAATATTAATTTAAAACTGACTTCCCCTGCATGGGGACCACACTTGCCTGGACAATTCCACTGATAGGGTTGGTCTCAAGCAGGAGAGTAAGGTGATAAATTCCCCTTTCCAGAATCTGGGAAAGCCTCTGCCCCAGGAAGACTTCCGCTGCATGAGCCTGGGAGAAAGAAACTAGGTCTGCCCCAGAAGTGATTGCCACTCAACTCACCTGTAGATGCATCTGCATCTGCTCCCTCTTCTCCTGACTCACCTGCCTGACCATGTTTTGTCCTGGCGTGGCTCCTGGCACCCATCTGGCTGGCATCTCCAGGCGGCCCCAGAGGCTGTCGAGTTATCAGAGATGGAGGCTTCCGTGGGGCAGGAAGCAGCCCGGATCTCTTTCCATCCGCCAGCTGAGTCTCCTTTCTTCCTCCCACCATGCCACCTCCTCCTCGTGTCCTCCAGGAGAAGGGCAACACAGATGGACGGGTGCTCCATCTGTTTGGCAATGGCTGGTCCAGACGGTAAGTCCTGTTCCTTCTCCATCTGGCTTTCTCGGTGAACTTTCTGCTGAACTCCTTCCAGCTCTGCCGGCAGCTCCCCTGCCAGGAGGAGCCAGTGCCAGGAAGATCAGAATAATTGCCTCTCGTGTTGTGCATGCTGAGCCTTCATTAACACATCCCCAGAGTGGCATTTGCAGCCCTCTGTCACAGCAACCCGCCATTGAATAGCATGCAATGCATCACCCCCAGATTCTGCGCTGTCTTGAAAGAGCCAATTAGCCCTGTGTTTCCGTGTGTGGCATTGGCTTATTTGGAAAGTCACATCATTGGCACTGTTTTTATTTATGGAGAGGAGTTTTCTCTACGGCACAGATACATGAGCTGGCTCAGTCACTCTCCATTTTACTTCTTATCTTTGGCACAAGAAAGCAATGCTTCTAATCCACAGGGGACGGGGCAGGAAGAGTACGGGGTGGAAGGTAGTGCATGCGGAAATCAGGAGACCTGCGTTTTAGTAACAGCTCTGCCAATGGTTAGATGTGCGACCTCGAACAAAACATTTCCAAAAGCCATTTTCTTCACTTACAAAATAAGGGGGTTGGCATCGACACACGGGCTCATGTAATCTCAGAGTTCATCTCGTCTACCCATCATTTCACATAAACTGAGGTGAGAGTGGCCGTTCAACTCACCCAGGGTCATGGAGCTAGGTGGTGTTAAGACTGAGACCTCAGTTCTGGCTTTCTACCTCCTGGACTGGGGTGGGATTGGATGAAAGAAGGAAGCATTTCAGGAGAGCAAAGACACAGTGAAGGCATCCCACCCTCTGTGCCTGCAGGGAGGGACGCAGGGACGGCTAGCCCTTCTCACTCAAGTTTCCAGGGCTTAAAGCGACGGATCTCACCCAAGACCATTTTGCCCCTTGGGGATATTCGGCAAATGTCTGGAGATACTTTTTGGTTGTTACAACTGGGACAGGATGGAAGGCAGGGGGCACCTAGGGGTCGAGGCCAGGATGCCACAAATACAGGACAGAGAATGATCTGGCCTAAATGTCATTAGTGCTGAGGTTGGGGGTCCCCGTTGAATACCAGCCCCTTTCTCCACTGCCACCTTTCTGAAATTTTAAAAATACTCAATTCCTTACCTTTAGCCTCAGAGAAACTGTCTTTTTGTTGATTTTGTTATTGATAATGAATTTAAAAATGATTTTTTTTCTTGAATATAAAAATCATCCGCACTCACTTTAAAGAATTTAGAATATTCACAAAGGTACAAAAAAAAAATGGGTCCCACCACACGGAGGTAACTGGTAAGAATATTTTAATATTTGGTATCTTTTCCCCGTTACCTGTGATTCACCGAGCACACTTGTTTTCTCCTGTTTCGTGGCTTTTCCCAACAATCCTCCCTGCCTCCTCCCTGCACCCGCCCCACCCCCACCCCATTGCCACCTGTTAAAATCCCATCCTGTCTTCCAAGTCACTTCAAAGAGCACCTCCTCCAGGAAGCATTGTAAATCACTCAGGACCCCACCTGAGCGGGATGTGAACTCTCCTGTCTCTGAATCCCTGCCGCACTTTATAGCTCACAAATGTCAATCTTCATGTTTGGTTTTTTTCATCTTTGTACTTCAGTTCTGTGCAAATGGCTTGAGGGTAGGGACTAAATTTTAGTCTATTAAATGTGTGTCCTCTCCCCTCCTGGCTCACCCACACACACACTTGCACACACACACACACTCACACACACTATGATGCAAGTGTGGCACCTAAGATGGGCCCGTCGTGGCTCCTCTCCTCACACCACTGTCCTCCTGCTTCCAGACGGGACACCCGTCCTCTGGTTCTTAGCCACAGAGAACATTCCTGTCAGTGGCTTTTGTTGCTCCATCGTTCGGGATTACTCTGGAGCTCTTCTTTTCTGATGATGTGACTCGGGAAGACATTCAGTATTACAATAAAAACTAAAAGCTTTCACTCAAAGAGTCCCTAATATGCGTCAGGCACTGGGATAGATGCTCATGTAAATTTCCTGATTCAACCAAAACTATGGGCAGGTGTTACTGACGCCTCATCCCAACATGAACCCTGAGGCTCAGCAAGGCATGGGGCTTGCCCAGGGTCACTTGAGGGATGAGAGGAGGTGTGGGATTTAACCGAGGGCCACCTGGCTCCACAGCTACACGCACCTCCTTGAAGTGTCTCAAGCCCTGTGCAGCAGGCCTGCCCCTGCCCACCTGTTTCTACAGTGAGAGGCAGCAGCTGGTGCATCAGTGTCTGTGGTCCGGGCGGCCCCAAGCAAAGGAAGTCACAGAGCCCAACCCAGCTCCCTGGCACGGCGACCTCTGGCCAGCGGGGCGAGCTGCTTGGGAGCCTGGTGGACGATGCATGTGCCATCAGAGGTCCCAGGAGGCTGAGCGTTCTCTGGCTGGATGAGCAGCCTGAGGGTGGCAGCATCCAGAAGTCTAGCCTCTCGGCCTGGTGCTTCCCTATGCCTTGTGCTAAGTGTTTCGCAGGGGAGGCAGCAGTGGGTGGCTAACCTTACGGACACCTGATGTTGGAGGGCCGGCATCCTCTTTCTCTCTGGTGGGGACTACTGAGCTGGCTGGAGCAGCAGAGGGCACATCTCTCCTTGGCCACCCTCTCCTTCCCAGTCAGCCTCAGCCTGCTCTCCAGACTTCCGAAGTCGTCCTGGCTGCTGCTAAGAGTCTCTTTCTCCCTGGCGAGGCTGACCAAGCACAGGCTCTAGATCAGGTCAGCTTTGTCTCAAGCTCAGCTCTGTCAATGACGTGATCTTGAGTGAGTCCCTCGCCTTCTCAGAGCCTCAGCTTCTCCATCTATAAAACAGGAAGAGTGATGCCCAACTTCAAAGAGTTGGGATGAGGGTTAAACATCTGATGAAGAGATACTGACATGTTGTAGGTGCCCAGATATCTCTGTCTTCCTTTCTGGTGGACATCGGGATAGTGGGAGGGTGGTGAGAAAACATGTGAG
This sequence comes from Camelus dromedarius, assembly GCF_036321535.1. Classification (NCBI taxonomy): domain Eukaryota; kingdom Metazoa; phylum Chordata; class Mammalia; order Artiodactyla; family Camelidae; genus Camelus; species Camelus dromedarius. Next base: position 65,727,372 of record NC_087443.1, on the reverse strand, counting down.
AGAGGGAAGTGGGTTGGAATGGGGAGGCTGGGAGGAACAGGCAAGGAGTGGCCCATCCCTTCCCATTTGTTTTTCCAGCTGGGGCCCTGGTGGAGGGGAATCCCTCCACTGGTCGTCGGTGGCTTTGCTCAAACACGCTCAGTCATTTGCACTGATTAAACCTGTTGTCCTAAAGCTCTGTGTGGCGGAATCAGTTTCACTCTATTTCCATGAGGCAGCTGAGCACGGTGGTTAGAACAGGCTCCAGGCTGCCTGACTCACAGGCTCCACCCCTTTGTGGCCTTGGGCAAGTTTTTCCAATTATAGAGCCTCACTTTTCTCATCTGTAAAGTGGGGATATCAATATCTGATTGGGTTGCCTGCAATGATGAAATTGGATCCTACAGGGGGTGTGACTGACTCGAGCCCTGTATATGGGACAGTGGCTTTAAGACAGTGGCTACCATTGTTCATTTTTGTTGTTGCTGTTCTCGCTCTTAGCCACAGACGGTGTCCTTAACTGGGCTGCCTGTCTTGGAGACATGCTCATTGGGAGAGTGGAGCTGGTTCATCGGAGGACCCTTGGCCCTTACTGGGCAAGCGGCATCATCTGATGTTGAGCCCGCTGGATCAGCCTCATGGCTGAGGACCAGCAGCCCAGGTGTCAGTAGGGGCTGCATTCCTCCGACATTCCTCCTTGGCAGGAACTTCAAAACCAGAGGAAGACATTACTCAGGCAGATTCGGAAGGCATTCCAGGATGTCAAACCTGAGGCGTATGTTGCAAACCTAACCTGATGGTCATATGGAGTGCCACAGGAGGCACTGACTGTGCTCCTGGCCGTCTCCAGACAGAGGGGGTATGAGGGAGGTGGGTGCCGAAGACGAAGGGTGATGGTTACCCCACTCCACCCCAGGTCTTGCACAAACACCCTGAAGACAGAACTCTGGTTCCTTCTACTAGAATATCCTAGGAATTGGCCTCCAAAAGCTGTGACTTCCTCCTCCTGCTCCTCTTCTTCCTCCTTATAAGGAAGTCACCTGGGGAAGGGATGGGGGCTCAGCTGGTCTTTCTGACTGTCATCCTTTCTTGGGAGGATGACAATTCCTGGAACCTCTGTGTTGTGATGGGCAGGTGGGCAGAGGCTGGATCCTTAAATTGGGGACTTTCAGTGGCTCCTGTTCTGGACCTGACTCCATGCTAGGTCTGCAGTCCCGAGCTGGGAATGACCCTAGGGGAGCTCCCAGTGTGAGGGAAGGAGGGCAGGGATGCAGGAATGTAAACAAAGCAGACAAAGTCCAGGAATTGACAGAACAGTATCCTGCCTAGAGCACAGAACCACCCTAAGGCAGGCAGGAAGTGATTGCTGGAGTCCAGACTGAAAACAAGAGACCTGGCACAACACACGTTTGGGGAAGAAGGAGGAAAGTGAGATGCAAAGGTGGGAGGATCCACAGGCCTCTGTGGCCACTGAACAAGGTGGTGAGGGCGAGCGAGGCCTCGAACGCTGGCAGGACCCAGTGGTGAGCACTGTCATCCCAGAGACAGTGCAGTCAGTGGAAGGGGCTCAGAAAGAAGGGGAGGGGGCCATGAATACACACTGAGCATCTCCTATGTGCCAGGCACTCTGCTAAGTCATGTTCCTTTAACCCTCCAAACATATCTCTGAGGTGGGCGCTGAAGTCACCCCCAGACAGAAAAAGAGGGCCAGAGAGCGTCAGTGACGCCCCAGTTCTCAGGCTGCAGGTGTCTGGCTTTTCACACCATGCCCACTGCCTGTTTATCTTCCACTGTCTTCAGGCAAACCAGGCCTGTGGCCTCACGATGTGAGCACGGCCTCAGAAACCCCACTGCCAGCGGCTGCAGACCAACGCTGCCTCACATGACTTGTAGATGTTTTCATTTATTGCCTTGTTTTCACCCAGCTAAGAACTTCAAAGGAGCATCATTCCTGGAGGATTCGTTCATCGATGCGTCACAGTCAAGCCACTGAGCCTTTGCACAGGAAGGAAATGGGCAGGTTCAGTGATCAAACATCTGTCTCCTGTGCATCTTGTAAAGTTGGGGAGCTGCGACTTCTGTGACCCGCTTGGACACTGGGCTTCCCTCTGATCTGGAGGGTCTGGCCACCCCTCAAATGGCCTGAAGCTTGGACCGCAGGGTCCGCCCTTGACTTGGGTGGGAGAAGGTGGGGACAGGAGGGACTTCCAATGTGGGAAGGTGCTTTAGTAGCTCCACCTTCCGGCAGGGCCAGCTCTTCTTGTCGCCTGGGGCAGAGGGGTGGTGCTTACTGGGTGCTGGACACTCCACCTGTGCCACGTCACACCTCACAAAAACGTAAGTTGTTGTCCCCATGAGGATGAAGACCCAGGGGCTCAGAGCAAGTGCTCCTTGCGGGGCAAGCTGAGAGCAGTGTGATTTCAGTGACCTTCTGGCCCAGGGCACACAGCCAGGAAGGCATTGACCTGAGGTTTGAGCAGGTTTCAGGAGTGACCACAGTCCCTCTCCAGTCCTGCAGGCAGCCCTTGTGTCTCTTACAGAAGTCAGTACTCGTTGGAAGCCCGGTTCCTTTCAGGTGTTGCTTTTTCTGTTTCTTTTCTTTTTTCAGGCCCCGGGGCTGGGGTGGGAGACCGACGGGAGAGATGTGTTATTTTGCACAACTGACTTGCCTGCACGTCATCCAAACACCAGTTCCGTTCGCAGAGGAAGTGAGAGGTGTCCGATTCGGTCATGCCCAGCACAGCTGGGCTGCCTGAAACGAAACGCGGTGGCTGTTCTGAAGGAGGTGTTGTCCCTGGGCTGGTCTGGGGTTGAGTCACAGCAGATGCTGCTCCCACGTCAAAAATACTGGCCCATTGTCCCAGGGAGCTTGGCCCCTCATTCAGGTCGTTTCCGACCCACTCCCTGGAATCCACATTTAAGGAAAAAGAGAGGAAAGAAAGAGAAGCAGAAATCAAGGTAGCTGAGCTTCCAAGTAAGAGGAGGGCTGGCCAGTCCGAGCAGCACCTGAGTGGGATCCCCAACTTTACCCCGACCCCAGGTATCTGACTGTCACCGGCCTGGCCAGTGCTGACACCCACTGGGTCAGCTCAGCCTTGCTTCCTTTCCAGGCCTGGGAGCGAATCCAGGTAGTGTGGTGTCCAAAGACTTATAATTCGGGGGCGTTCCTTAATTAAAAGAACATAAAACTCTGAAAACAAAGTTAGGTACAAAGTGAACATTTCTTTAGAATGGGGGTGGGGTGGCGAGGATTACTGCAAATCGCTGACACCCCGCAGATTCTTCAGTGATCTCTTTAGGCAGTTTATCAGAAATGTGCACGCAGAAATGCTTCCTGTTTGTGACTGGCTTACTCCCTGCCTAGAACACTCCCAGCAACTCCCTGCTCTCACAAGGCCCCGGAAGCTCGTGTCTCATGAGCTTTACAGTAAGTGCACCCCTAACCAGACTTCAGAGTTGACAACCCAACAGTCGCGAATGCTGTGGGTGCACAGACATCACCCAAGGCAGGTGTTTGCAATCCTTTGGGGTCCTGGTCCTTTTTGAGAATTGTGTGAGAGCCATAGACCCTACCCTAGAAAAAGGCACAATACTCAAATCCACTAAATTTTACATACAATTCCAGGGATTCTTGTGAGGCGGGAAGCCCCAAAAAGACCGGCAGGACCCCTAGGCAGGCCCGCTGCTCTCCTCCCAGCACCGTCCGGTTCCCTGGCCCAGAGCCTCTATCTCACTTTTTTGCCTCTAAAGCGGCTAACTTACATCTAGAATTCTATTGGTTCCCTGAGCTCACTTCTGATTGGTTATTTCCTTCACTCCTGATTGGTTATTACTCTCACTCCTGATTGGTTATTACACTCACTTCTGATTGGTCCACTTTCCTAACTTCTGATTGGTCCATTTGTAGTACTTTATTTGCATGGAGCTCATTCCTGATTGGTCTATTTCTACAAAGCTTGTTCCCGGTTGGTCAACTTCTGTTGTACTTTATTTGCATATGATGTTGCAAAGTGTAAAACTGGCAGCCTATAAAAGGCCTGTGTAAACCTACAGACGGACTCCAGAGCTTGAAGTGTCAGTTACCGTCGTCCAGCTGGTGTAATAAACCTGAGTTCTCCGACTGTCCAAGTGGTGCTTGGTCTTTCCCCCAGGTCCGGGTTGCTGTTACAACTGAGCTGTAACACCGAGCTGTAACACATTCTTCTGCAACACTTGGATCTCTTTAAAGCCTATCTGTGGATCTCAGGTGGGGTGCTCGTGAGCTAATGTGATGTATTCATTTCACGGATGAGGCAGCAAATACCCAGAGGGGTGAGTGACTTGCTCAAGGTCACATGGTCAGTTGGGAGCAGAGTCAGGACTCGGTCCTTCAGCTGCTCTGGAGGGAGACCCCAAGTAAGGGCCCCTTAGAGGGTTTTTCTCGTGTCTTCTGGCTTCTTTCATAGACATCTATTTTTGCCTAGCATAACTCAGAGTAGAAATGATGGCACTGAAACATAAACACAGACAAGGGAAAAAAGTCTGCAAGGCCTGAATTTAAATGCTATGAAAATATAAAGCTGAGAAACAGTAAGCAAACAACATGCAAATCTCCTGAGAAAGAACTTGGTGCTGCTCTGTTTGGTACCTGGAGACCCAAGCCCCCAGGAAATCCCAGTAAAAGTCACATCTGAGCAGGGCCTGCCAGAGCCCCTTTTGTTTCTTTTTCTCATGTCGCTCTCTCCCTTTGTACGCAGCTCAGGTCGTTGGTGGCCTAAGCCCTGTGCTTTGCAGGTGTGGTTTCTTCTGCTGTCACGGCTTGCCCCCCACCCCCAGCCTCAGCAGCTCACCCACCACAAAGATGCACAGCTGCCTCAACACTTCCTCTGAGCCCTCAACTAACTTAGGTTAGGCATTGCCCTTCTAGGCACCTGGCTCTCCTCTTTGAGAGCATGCATTCGTTTACGGTTCTGTATTTGTTTCGGCTCCACGTGGGCAGGGTCTGGGCCATTGGTGCCTCTTGGCCCTAGGCCTGGCATATGGAGATGCTCCCTAATCACTTTCTGGTTTCAGTGAACAGTGGCATCTGCTGCTTTGGACAGGGCACCTAGAACAAACATCAATGGGCCAGTTCATGCCTGGAAGCCTGGCCAGGCCTGCCTGCAGCTGGGAGCTTGCTTAAGCCTTTAGCCCCAGGCACAAAAGGACATGAGCCAGTGGTCAGCAGCCCAGTCCCCCAGAGCAGAGGCACCAGCCAGACAGGCACAGAGGTGCTGAGGTACAAGCCACGCTCTGTGTGTCTTTAAAGTGTGTCCCAGGGCTCCATTCTTCACTCGGGAGCTCTGAGCTGCGCAGCCAACCAGCTCACCAGCAGTTGTGCCAGGGGCTGTCTGCTGAGGTCTTGGGCCGATGGGTGAGGCGGATGTCCCCTGAGGGCTGCCTCACTCCGAGAATGATTAAGAAACTCAGAAACAATCCCCTCTTCTGCCTTATGGGCTCACGTCCAGATCGTGGAACTATCTTGAGAGGGCAGCCTGTTATTCATACCAAAGTATTTTTTCTTTAGTTTGGGGCGGACTATATTCTCTTTGTTCAACTTGACACCCACGACTTCGTCACTGATGCTGTAAGTGATGCCTCCCAGGGGCCAGGGAGGCTTGATCAATTCTTCTTGCATCATCTTTTCCGTGTTGGGCCGGTGAGGTGGGTAGGGAAGGATTTATGTGACAGGGAAGCGCTGAAGTACCACCTTTTCCTCCTGCCTGGGGAGCAGAGGTGGGTGGAGAGGGCAGATACCGACTGTAGACAAATTCCCCTCAGCCGCCAGTATCTCTTCCCCCTTCCACCTCCCCAGCAGCTGGGGGTGGAGTGGCAGGAGGCCAGGGACAGGTGAATTCACCTCCGCAGGTGGATGTCTGCGCTGGTGCACCCCTTGTTTCCTCTGAAACGTCCTCCCACAGAGCAACCTCCCTCCTCCACCCACCCCAGCCTCAGCTGAAATCATCAGTATGAAATTCTGTGTCTCCAGACAAGATGCCAGATACATAATTTTCTTGCCCCAATCACCTCTGCAGAGGGATGAGAAATAAGCCGTGGTGGGGTATTCAGGCAGCTAAACAAAGCTGGCTGGTGCTGAGAGGGCGGGGTGCTGTGCTGGAGCTGACTGACTTGCCCGTGAGTCTTATCCTCCCAGTCAATCACGGTGTGGCTTTCAGCAGAATCCTGCAGCCTCAGTGGATGTAAGGCATCCTCAAGGCCAGGGTGACTAGTCTCTGGGCGTCATGACAGGGCTTCTCCCCCCACCATCACCACTGCCGCCCCAACAGCTTCCCTCCCTTCCTTACTCAGCTGATGACTCTGTCTTTGATCACAGCATCATGGCTTTAGTACTTTGTCTCTGTTCTGGAAAAGCTTTTGCATTTGCTCTGTCATAGCTTCCCTGACCTCCCAAGGACAGTGCATCAAAAAAGTCACCATCCTGTGAAGAGTGTTTATCGTCCCAGGTGAGTGGCAGGGTGTCTTGGGCTGGCAGGAAAATGTAGGAAATGCCTGAGCGGGGAAAAAAAAAAAGAAAAAAACAGCTGGCTCTTCTCGTAGCCCTGGGCCTGCATCACAGCAGGACTTGGACATTCTTGTCAAATGAATTAATGAATGTCCAGGATTCCTAAGGCTGTGAGAAGTAATACTGAGGTGGTTCCACACCCAGCCTCTGGCAGGTACTGCCCAGCTTTGACCTTGGGCTCTGCCACTTGCTGGCTGTGCAAGCTTGGGCATACTTGATCTCTCTGTCCTTGTTTTCTCATCTATAAAATGGGGAAAATAATAATAATGAGGAGTTGCTATGTGTAAAGCAGTTAAAATACTGCCTGGCACGTAATAGTCAGCACAGAAGTGTTTGCTATAATTAAGTTATACTAGAACAATAGTTACTCTGGGGAATTGAAGACTACTCTTAACAAGAAGCTGTGGGTTTCCTTATCTTGTGGGCATTACCTCCACCCTCACAGGCTCCTCACACACACATGGAACCACCTCTTGCAGGGGTTGATGTGCTTTTTCTGTAAAGGGTCAAATAGTAAATATTTTAGTGACTGCAGGTAGCATAGTTTCTGTCACAACTACCCAGCTCTGCTGCTGTGGCATTGACAACATGTGAACAAGTGAGTGAGGCTGTGTTCTAATAAGCTTTATTTACAAAAACAAGAGGCTGGCCAGATTTAGCCGGCAGGCCATAATTTGCCCGTGATCTGTTGGGATTCCACAATTTTCCAAGACTCTGCTTGAATTCTACTTCTTCTAAGAACCCTGCTGGGCTGTGAGGTTTCACTTTTTCCTCCCTGGACTTCCAAAACACTGAGTTTGCAGAGAGCTCGCTATCCTGGAAGGACGAGGCAGGGAATCTGGGTGTAAGCTCTGTCCTGCTGCGTAACTTTGAGCAAGGCACTTGATATCCCTGGAGCCTCAGTTTACTCACCTGCAAAACAGGTATAAAATGTTTTGCCTCAGGTGGTGGGAAGATCAAACAGATTAAAGCACAGGGATTAGGACTTGCAAACTCGAAAGCACTACACAGTGGATAGGGGTCTTCGTGGTGACCCTGGTGCCCAGCATGGTGCTTGGGGCTCATTCAGTGTTTTGACTGCACCAAATGTGAGGGGTGGTATTAGTGCAGATTTTTATATCAGTCACATTGGTACGTGTCTATATGTATACTGATCTCCTTGGCCAGATGGAGAGCTCAAGGGACACAGGCCAGGAGAGAAAAGGTAGGATCAGCAGACAGCTTGCTGACGTGAGATACAGGCTGGGGTCCCAGCGCCGCAGGCCTGGATTGTCATGACAGAGAGTAAAGCTTCTCAAGGCACATATGGCTAGAAATCTGTATTCCTTTCCCAGGGCTGATGCAAAAAATCCCCACAAACTTGGTGGCTTAAAGCAATAGAAATTTAAGCTCTCAGTCTTGGAGGCAAGAAGCCTGAAGTCAAGGTGTCAGCAGGGCTGCGCTCCCTACAAAGGTTGTAGGGAAGACTCTGTTCCTTGCTTCTTCCAGCTTCTCCTGGTTGCTGGCACTCCTTGACTTGTAGCCACATCCCTCCAATCTTTGCCTCTGTCTTCACATCACTCTCTACATTTCTTTATGTCATTTCCTCTTCTGTCTTTTATAAGATACTTGTCATTTGGTTTAGGACCTGCCTGGGTAATCCAGGATGATCTTAAAATCCTTAACTTAATTACACCTGCAAACGTCCTTTTCCCCAGTAAGGGCACACTCACAGGCCCCAAGGATTTAGAGCATCTTTTAGGGGTCACCATTCAGCCCACCACAGTATCATGTTTTCACTTAACTTTTTATCTAAAGTACTTCCTATGTCACTGAGCAGTCTTCGAAGAACTGTTTTTGATGGCTATTAAGATTTCATATCATAGATATACCATTATTAACTAAATTTGTTTCCTCTTGTTAGACATTTAGATTGCTCATGATTTTCCACTATTATGATATGGATGCAATGCATGGACTTGGGAGTCAGATATTCCTGGGTCAAATTCTGGCTCTTCCATTTGCCAGGGATGTGACCATCGTCAAGTTTCATAAAATTTTCTGAACCTTGGTTTTCTCATTTGTAAAATGAGGATCATAATACTTATCTTATCAGGTGACTCATAGGATCAGATGAAAGAAGAGATGTAACTGGCCAGCAGCTGACTGTTTGGCATATATAACTGCTTAGTAAGTCACAGCCACTCTTGTTTTATTAGTATGATGACATCTCAGTCAGTTTCCTTAGGACGAATTGATAAACGTACTGTTCTCAAGTCCAGGGATGGGGATAGTTTTTAAGTCTCTTGATTCACATTTCAACCTGCATTCCAGAAAAAGCATCAGCAAAGACATTCAACCTTACCCAAACCTACATAGTAAACTACTCTTTCTGGACTCTGATGGCCACCTTCATCAAGGGATAAGAATTTTACCGAGTCTGTTACGGAGCCAGGGTTAAGTTTTGAAGAAACTACAGTTTACTTAGGGCAACCAAATTGCATCCATGAAACAAAGCAAACAATACAAAGTGGAATTCACTAAGTCAGCAAATGTTTATCGAGCACCTGTTGTGTGCCAGCTACTGTCCTAGATGATAGAAATTACACCTTGGCAAACAAGATAGGAACAGCCTTTGCCCTCATACAGCTTACAGTCAGGTGGGTCAGAGCTGGGATGCAGCACTTCGTTCCTGTAGCAAAGTTCACAGAGAGAAGACACCTTTCAGGGCCCAGGTGGATAGGGGAGGCTTCGAGAAGGAAGATGACCCAGAAATGGGCCTTGAAAAAGGAGCAAGGACTAGAGATAAAGGAGTGGGTGGGCATGGAGGCTTGTGACCCACTGCCCGCAGATGTCTTACAGAGGGCAGAAGCGGAAAAAGGGTGGGGGACTCCATCACGGAAGACCAGGACAGCCTGGAGCACTGGTCTGGCAGGGGAGGTCATATTTGTTTTGCTTTAGAAAATCAGAGACTCATAACATTCTCTGAGCAGGGAAAAGCCAGTGAAAGGCATTTAGGAAGAGCGGAAGGGTCTGGATGGGTCAAGCCTGGGGCCAGAAGGCCAGCCATGCTTGAAGCTGTAACTCTCATCCCGTTTCACAAGCAAGGCATGGCAGCATGACTTGGTGGCAGGGCTTACGCTACCCGGCATGTAGAGTCCTGAGCCCCTGTCCCATGCCCTCCTCCAACCACCGTCACTTTCTGATAGCCAACGCTGAACCCTCAGCAAGCTCCAAGCTTTTTTTGAGTGGTTGCCATTGCTTCTTGTGGCCCTGGGGTTAATGTATCCTAGTTGCTCTGATCCTAGGAGGCATTAACTTGATGTTTCATTATTAATTGTCCAGGCCATGTGTCCTAATAATTGACCAGGTCTGTGTCCCTTTTGACGATTAATACGCCTCTCTGGAACATGGGTGCAGAGGAAGAGGCAGCCTCCTTCTGTTCCCTGCCTGACCACATCAGCACATTCCAGAGCTGGAGGAGGAAAAAGCACCTTGGGAACCCTGAAGGGACTATGGGGAGGTCCTGTGTATTCAGAGAACCCCTCTTCCAACCCAGCTGTCTTAGTTAAGTTTGCTGTAACAAATTACTGTAGACTGGGTGGCTTAAACAACACATACATTTCTCACAATTCTGGAGGCCAACAGCTCCAGATCAGGGTGCCGGCACGGTCAGATTCTGGTGAGGACCCTCTTCTAGGTTGCAAATTGCCGACTCCCCATTTTAACAGAAAGAGAATGAGTTAGCTCTCCGGGGTCTCTTTTATAAGGGCACTAATCCCATTCATGAGAGATCTACTTTTATGACCTAATTACTTCCACAAAGCCCCACCTCCTAAAAACCATCACTTTGGGGGTTAAGATTTCAATATATGAACACTGGCGGTTGGGGGACACAAACATAAAATCCCTAACACTAACTACGAGGCCCACTTCTGAGTCACAGGCCCCGTGGGTGGAAGTGAGAGGTGGGCTCACTTAAAGCCTTCACAGAACACAGAAAGAGACACTTTCCTCATCTCCTTCCATCCTGTACATCAGACCTCACAATGTTCCCCTTCCCCAGATGGGCAAAATGATTATCTAGGGACACAGGCAAGCCCACCGAGGCTCCCGCTTGGTGACCCCATGCTGTAGGGCTTTCCTGGGCTTTCAGGCAGGAGGAAAGAGTGACATCCACCAACCCTGAGCTCAGGGACCCAGGTGAGTCATCAGGGTTAGAGGAGGGCTTGAGAGCCATCCCCTGGCCAACCCCTCATAGTGCAGAGAGGACCAGTGATGTGCAGGGGCTCCTGCCAGGAGCTGAGGTCAGAGCAGGCTCAGCACCCATGGCCCCTCCACTATTTCACCAGGCCCCCAGGAGGTGGTCTGTCCTTCTTGAAGGTGACTGTCACCAGTGGAGCTGGTTTCAGCTTGCTGTTACTTGACACATCCCTATTTTATTTAAAAATAGCAAAGCTCCTGAATGGGTCAGGAAAATCAATGGATCCATTTAAACCTCAAACAAAAACAATTCGGGAAAAGCCACAAACATTTAGAAAAACTTGTCCTGGGAAGATGGCTCTTCCTACACAACTAAATATAAATGCTGCCAAGGGCCAGAGTTGAGATGGGAAATAGAGAAACCAAGGACGGTCTCACCAAATGGCTTTCGTCTCAAGAGGGAACAAAGTGGAGTTTAAACAGAGTGGGGAAGGTGAGGAAAGCTTACCAGAAGGAGCACAAAAGGAGACTCGCTGGGGACAAGTTAAAGGGCCCACAGAAGCTGGGAAACCCTCTTCCGCCTACACACGGTGGGCATGTGGGACGGAGTGGTGAAGGAAAGAATGATGGTACGAAAGCCACCTGCTCGCCCAGGTGCCTTCAGGAAGTCCTGCTCATAAAGTGCAATGAAGCAGAAGTGTAGGGTGTTCTGAGCATGTAAATGGGATCCAGCCTCGTCTGGGGAAGCCAGGAAGGGCTCTCCTGGGGACGTGACTTTTGGGTGGAGCTCTGGAGGCTGAGCGTGAAACAATTAGGAAGAGGCAGAGGGCAAGGCGGGAAGAGGGGCCAGAATGTGTGCAGATCTGAAGGGGATAGCTTGTTCAAGGCCATAAAAGGCAGACACAGAGAGGGGAGCCCAGAATGGCCCAGTGAAGTTGTGGAGGCGTGGGAGAGGGTATACACTCAAGATTGAGGGGCATTTCCTGAGGCTGTTTACTTCAGAGAAAGAAGGGAGAGAATTAAGGTGATGAAAATGAAAGGTTAATATGTCACCTGCCAGCCGAAGTTCAGACTCAGATAAGGTATAAGTGGAGCAGGACTGGGAAAGGCATAGGGAGAGGTGGGGGCCGTGGAAAACTACAGGAGATATATATATATATACATACACTACTCAAAGGCATTTAAATTTAAAGTGTTAAAACCTGTTACTTGCCAAACAAAACAAAATCTGAGGGTCAACAGTTTTGGATACTTGATTACAGAGGAACAAGTTGCCTGAAAACAATGAATGTGGAAGAAGGAGCCGGGAACCTCTTGACCGTAGAGCCAGAAAAGAGCCAAGAGAGCCCATCTGGTCCTGCTTCGTCCCTGTGGCTGTCAGGTTGTCTGCTCTCTACCCACGCCCCTTGGAGCCCCCTTCAGCTTGCCTACTGGGGCTCACTCCACTCTCCCTAAATGCGGAATGAGGTGGTAACTGCTGACTTGCATGAATGATGAGATGGGAAAAGGGCCCTGAGACATCCTTTGCGCAGGAGGGCATGTCCACGGGTTGCAAGCCCTGCTGTGCTGAGACTGGGAAGCTCCCATGACATGAAGATGTGAGAGTGGGGTGGATTTGGGAAAATAAACAGAAGGAAGATGCAGAAAGGAGTAAAAACAGATGCAGAAACTGAGAAAGTAAGGTTAGAAAATTGACCCGCTCATTGGTTATCTCAGCGTTAACTTCCTAGCACGGCTTTGGGTCATTTGCATCTCATTATTGGCTCTTTTGAAGCTTGAAGGTAGGGGAGCTTATTTGGGGACCTCCTCCACTTTCTCTTTGTGACAGTAAAGGCATTTCTCAAATGCAATCATATTTGATCAAAACACAAAGATTGCTTTTTCCCTCTTTGCTCTGATTTAAATGTCCTTCCACGTACTGCGGGGTTTTCTGCACCCAGTCTCTTGTCAGTTGTGCAGAGGAAAGATGCTCAACCCCTACATGTTTGCTCTCCACACGGCTCTGGTTAAGAACTAAATTCATTTTAATAGCTCTTTATAGGGCAAACTTCTTTGCTTGACGGGGGAAGAGTCTTCTGTATCATGAAGGAAGAAACATTTTTAAAGGCCATTTCAATACATAAACACTCCTTTTGACACATGCATGTGTCTAATTGCTTGTTTTACCACCTCCTAAAACAGAATGTAGAAATATTCCTTGAGAGGAACTCAGCTGTCTGAGCAAGAAGTTTGAAATGACAGGCTCATGAACAGCAAATCCCCAAGTGTGGTGAGCACGTGTGGCTTCTTGATGGCCCAGTGTCCACTTCACTTAATGCCAGAATAGCAGAGGGTTTGTGTTCAGATATCTACTCATCCTCTTGATCCCTGGGATTCCAGTGGACTTGACGTTGCCTTGAGTTCCTGAAAAGGCATGACATCTGGGCTGGGACAACCAGAGAATGATATTCTCTGGTTGGTTCAGGGACAGCCACTTGACTAAAGACTGGCCAATAAGGGTCAAGGAGACTCAATTTTGGCTACTAGGAAAGAGGATTCTTTCCCTTTCCTGTTGTAGGAAAGCCAAAGGGAACCTGAGGCTTGGGCTGCTATGGCCATCTTGTCGCCACAAGGGAGAGACTTCTGATAATGGAGCCAATACATCGAGAGGTGGGGCTAAGATAGAGAAACTGAGTCCCATGACATCATTTGAGCTTTCAAATCTAGTGGCGCCTAAAGCCAGCCCTATGCTATGGTCTTGTACACGAGACAATACACTTCCAGTTTTTCCCTGAGTCCGTCTGAATTAGGTGTTTTCAATTTCCCTAATGTCATTTACCCAAGCATAAAGCAATGTGGCTGATTCCAGTATATAATTCCAGTAGAATCTGCCCATTACTTTGTGGCCACACCTATTATATCTGTACAATGTTTTCAATTTCTTTAAAATTTTTATTTATTTATAATTTTATTTTCTTTTACTGTTTTCAACTTCTTAAAGTACCTTGACCAATGTGTTACTGGACTGCATCCAGACCATTCTTCTGGGAGTTTTCCCCCAGCCCCTCCACGTGACAAGCAGCTCCCCCGAGGGGATGTGGTAGTAGGCAGGAGAGCCCCATTTTCCCAGCAGGACTGCAGAAGTCTCCTCCCTTCCCACATCCTCTTTTCTTGAAAGGAAAAGTTAAACATTTGAATAACTACCCAAGGAAACTTAATCTGGAAAAGGTCAGATGAAACAGAGAGGTTCTTGTTCACTGAAGCCTCATGATGCCAAGTGTCCAGCGCCTGGAAGCTCTACACAGTGGAGCAGTACGATGCCTTTAACAAGGCAGAGCTAAATGGCCAGTTGCCAAGAACTCTCAAGTAAAAAAGCAAGCATTGTATGTAGTATGTTATTATTTGAGGTTTTTAAAAGGAGCAAGGCTATAGATACATGTAATCTTTGGTAGAAACTTGTGATGTTGCCTCTGGAGAAGGGGCTGGGGAGGTTGGAGACAGGAATGAGATGAGAGACTCTTTTCACTGTGTCCCATTTTTACCCTTTGAATTTGGTACAGTGTATAATAGGCTTTTACCTTTTTTTTTTTTTTTAAAAGCAATACAACAATTAAAAACTATAGACACACACCCATCTCAGTGTGGAGCCACCACAGGATTCTGAGCTGATCTGTGACTTGGCTGCTTCCAAAAGCTAGGGCTGGGGCTTGTCCTTCCTGCATGCTAACTGGGGGTGGGAAGTAGATTTAGAGTCAGTGTTGAGGGTTCCTTAGTAGGAAAAAACCACAAGAGCTATTGGAGCAATTAGGCAAAATTTAAATGAAATCTTTGGGACGTTTTGGAATGGGGTTGAAAGACATGGTTAAGGAGGGGAGCTGCAGGGCCTGCAGCTGGGAAGGAAAAGAAGAGGCTGGTTACTTTCCGGAGAAAAAGGTAGGCCCTCAGTACTCTGTGCACTCATTCACTGTCTTAATATTTCCTTGTGTGTCTTCTCCCAGTCATCAATCTGGGCTCGTCTGCAGAGGTTAGGGGTCCTGACTGCTTCATTCTCTAATGCTTCTGGGGGACCTTATTTTGGATGAGTATATGGCTTGAAATAGCATGTGAGAAAAACCATTTTAAAATGTGCTAAGTTCAAGGGGAGGGAATAGAGGAATGAAGGATGTAAGAACCTAAGAAGGGCCCCACACCATCACCAAGCCCCCGAGGAGGTGGCACCAGGAATGCAGGGTCCACCGCAGGGAACAGCAGCAGGAGCCAGGGAAACACTCCGAGAAGGGCAGGCGCTCAGCCTACCAGGAGCAGGAGGACTGAACGACGCAGTCTGAATGAGCTCCTGTGGTTCAAGAGCCAGCGGGCCAAGTGCTCTTGTCGAGAGTGACCCAACAGCTGCCACGGTAGACCCCTCGCACCCACCACCCTTTCAGGGACCCTCTCTCACCCCTCGGCAGGGGCTCTGCAGACAGGGGTGACTCCAGCTGAGGATGTTACTGGATTCATACCAGAGTCTGACCCTGAAATGTCCTGAAATGCCCCGCACCAATGTCCTGACCTGTCCCAACAGAGGGTGTGTGCTGTGAGCTTTGTTGACGTCCTTGTCTGAAGCTGTGGCCTGACGGGCTCACCACGGCTTCCTCCTCCACGGTGTGAACAGCACAGCAGCTGTTTATCGGGTCCACTCTGGGTGCTCGTTTCGCTTGTTCCCACCTTGCAACCACTGCCAATCATGCTGCTGTTGTCATCAGGTCTGTGCATGTGTTGGGGTTGGAGCCTAGGACTGGGACTTGGAGTGGAACTGCTTGCTGCTCACGAATCTGGCTTTTCATGCTCAGCTTTAGCGAATGTTGCTAAGGAGTGTTCCAAAGGCCTTGGCTGGTTTGCTCTCCCACCAGAGAGTTCCTGCTGCTCAGCGCTCCCAGCATCTGCAATTCCGAGACTTGTTTTCTGTTGATCTGATGGCCCTGCGGCTTCCTTTGTGGCTTTTACATTCTTTTCCCTGGTGATAGTGAGGTTGATCACTCCTCACATGCTTACCGGGCATTAGGATTTCTCATGTAAATATCTGTTCATGTTTTTGGACCATTTTTATTTGAATTGACTCTCATAACTCCCTTAACAATTTATGTGCTGCAAATATTTTTTTTCCCTCCATTCTTTGGCTTGTTTTTCCACGTGTCTTTTCATGAACTGAATGTCTTGGTTTTCATGTTGTTTATTTTATTGCCTCTCAAACTACCTGTGGGTGAGGAACCAGTTTTGTTTTGTTTTTTTTTCTTCATTTCCATCAGTGGCAGACAGATATGCTCTAAGATAAAATAAGATTGGTTTAAATTAAAATTTTAAAAACCATTAAAAGTAAGAAGACAACTGTCAGGGAAATCTTGCTGAATCCTTTGCTGTAACTTTGGCTAATAATACTCTATCAGATTTTCTTCAGTGAAGCACCTGTATTGAGCCAGACACACTGAGACACTCGACAGATGCTTTAGAATCTAAAGTGCAGAGGATAAAGATACCACACTGTCCTGGACTACCGAAAATGGAGCATGACAGAAAAAAAAAAAAATCAGGCTTTCAGACATTTAAAAGAGGAACACTAGAAAACTAGTGTAATGACAAAATGTCCTCAGGCAGAAAAGTCTGAAAACAACCGGATTAAGAACGGAATACATTCTTCCCTAGCATATTTCTTGCCATATGAGTGGTCTACCAGAATCAAAAACAGGGAACACAGTGATCTTACTCATTTACACGCCATTCCTCAGAATGCTCTATGGGCTTATCATTTTGAGGAAGAACTCTGCTGGCGTCAGAGTTTGGAAATGAAAGCATATTAATTTTAGATAAGGAGAGATCATCATTTCCACTTGTTCACAGGAGTCTTCAGTAACGTTTTGGTTTCACATCAACCAGCATCCATTTGCCTACACAGTGTCTGGAGTATTCTCTAAACCTCCAAGCTTTGTGGGAGTAAACTCAGGGTGGCCTGTTTCAAACACATCCCCTTTAAACGCCATAGTACCTGTTAAGTATTTTTGTTGGGCTAATTTCTAAATAGGTCACCCTTCTGGGCTAACTTTTCCATGATCAGAGATAGAGACAGAGAGAGAAAAAGAGAGGGTGCTCTGTCGGTTGCATCTTCATGTGCAAGAATCAGCTGCTCATTTTTCTTGATCTCCTTTCTACCGAACTCTGATCTGGCAGATAAGTGGCGTAAAATTATAATTGAAAGTGATGAGTGTTTCCTGAGTCACTGCAATTTTCCACACTGTCCCACTTTTGGTTGCTGGGCAATAAAGGTATAGAGATGGGAACTGTCTATAGTCCGCTAGAATCATGAACATTCGGATTGCACATGAATGTTTACGTGAGTGTTTGAATGTGTGGGTGCTGAGTGTGTGTATTGCCTGTGTGTAACTGTTGGGTATGCGTGTGTCTGTTGAGTGGATATTGGGTATGTAGGTTGTGTCTGTATGTTGTATATGTTGAGTGTGTATTAAATGTCTGTGTGTTGAGGGTATATGTGTGTAGGTTGTGTGTGTGTGTATGTATGTGAGTGTGTAAATGCCTGAAGATGTGCCTGTGGTAGGGTTGTGTGTGGCAAGGATGCCAGGAAGATAAAAACACACTGGCCTTAGGTCACATGTGTTGCATCAGGAATCTAAAGGGCTGCTTCCACAGTCTGGTTTATTTTGTGTGATTTGCAGCTTGGCACAAATGAAACAGCGGCGACCAGCTAGTAATCATTTGGAGGGGATTACTCTGAGTAGCCTGCAAAAGCAGCGAGGACACCAGGGCTGGTCTCTCATGGCTGGTATCTTCTTAGTCGTCTCTTTCTTCACTGGGGCTCACAGCCCATTTTGCTTCCCTTTCAAGTGAGAAACTAAACCTTAATTATCCGGAGAGAATAATTCGATGGGACACAATTCACCAAGAAAGTATGTGGGGGGTGGGGGTTGGAGAGAGGGTAACGACAACAGATTGACCGTCAAGAGATCAGCTCACAGGCTCTCTTGACCTGTTACCCATGTAACAGATGTAATCTGGACCCTCAATTAGGCGGAAAGCTCTTCAAGACCTGGGATTTTCCCTTCATTTCCCTGCCCCGCTCCCTTGCCACCTGTCTCGCACTTGACGCTACTGAGCTCCTGATAACAGCGATAAAGCACCTGCTCTATGCCAGGCCAGGTGCTTAGGCTTCCTTCTAGCTGACACGTGATTTGACCCCTGCAGACCTCTGCCTTCTCAGCTCCAACCACACCAGCCTTTTTTTCTGTTTCTTGCACCCACTCAGCTTGTCCCTAGCTCGGGGCCTTTGCGCTTGCAGTCTCCTCTGCGTGGAAGGCTCTCCCTCCAACTCTCAGCAGGGTCCACTTTGTCAGAGGCTGCTGACAGGCCACCTCAGTTCAGAATGGAGCAGTAATCACGGGACTGGGGCAAGGTCATTGTCACGGGCGTGGTCTCAGTGCCTTAGGGATGACAGAAGCCCAAGTTCGAGTGTGAGGAAGACCACATAGACTGAATAAACGGAGACGGTAACTGCAAAAATTCTGCCATGAAGGGAAGGAGGAAAAATAAGGTGATGGCAGGAGAGAGATACAGGGCCAAGGAGGGCTTTTTGTTTGTTTATTTCCTTTTAAGGCAAGAGATTAGAGAGCATGTCTCTATACGGAGGGAAATGACACAGGCCTCTGGCACAGAGTCCAGATGCAGGGGAGAGAGGGAATAACTTCTGGGAAGAGATGTTTTGGAGAGGAGCGAAGTGAAATGGGTTCTGAAAGGAAAATTGTAGATTGTTAGGTCATATTGAGTTTGCTCAGTAAATTTAATGCTCACAAAATCTTACAGGGTAGATACTGTTATTCTTCTTGTTTTATAGATGAGGATTCTAACGGCCAGAGATGTAAAATAACTTGCCTAAGATCACACTGCAGGCAAGCAGGGGAGTCAAGGTTTGAAGTGAGATTCTCATTCCTGGATAATTACAGGATCCAAGTGCAAGATAATGAAGGGTGAAAAGTCAGCGAACTCAGAGAAATCAGAGAAAGGCCTGAGGGTATCAGAGATACACCTAAACCCCAAGGCTAATAACAATTCAGGTACTAGAGAAATGGAATAGCTCCAATGGTTTATAAATAGAAAAATTTTCCAGATTTGGTGAAAAATGCATCTGTTGGCAATGTCTTTTTCTCAACAAGGAGGTGGACGTGGGCATTTGCTTGAACCACATTTGATTTGTGTGTTTTTCTGAATGTGTGTTACACTTTATAACAAAAGATTGAGAAAGAAACCTGAACTGCCTTATTGATGGTAGATGATGTGTGACTATCTGTCCTGAAAATGTGGTCCAAAACTTAGTAGCTCCCAAACCTGACCCAGCATCACAATCATCTGGGGAAACTTCTAAAGATTCCTGCCTAAGATGAGGGACTCGGAATTCCCTGACACAGGGCCCAGAGCTTGTATCATCAGCAAGCCCCCCGTGACTCTAATCTCAGCCAAGTTTGGGAGCCGTGGGCCTCAAACACACCAATTCAGTTAAAATCAGTGTTTTCGGCAATGCCATTTCCTGTGGCCTTTGGAGATGTTCAAAATATGCCAGACAGAAGGCTGGTTAATTCAACAATGGCATATGTTCCCTTTCCTGCTCTGCACCCTGAACTTGACCCTATCTTTTACTTTCCTTCTGATCTTTCCATTGCTTTGTACCACGGAAATAAGACAATACATGCAAATACAACGTGTGATAAGAAAAATCCTTTAGCTTAAACACCAAATGATCATAAAACTGATTGCATCTCTTCCTTCCCTTAAGTATTCCTCTCTCTTGACACTTCCTGGGGAAAGGCTTCATGTCATCCTGAGAAGAGAGCTTTCTAGGGACATCAGAGCCATGGGCAGGAGCACTTCCACCCATGTAGGAACTGACCAGCCTCTTCACTGAAAAGAACGTAGCAGTGATGAGGTGGTGCACCTGGGGAGAAGGCCCCACAATGCACCACCCAGGGAAGAAGTTGTTCTCCACACTTATCGCTAACCTAGAGCCAGCTGAGAAACCAGTGGGATGGTGGCCACTCCTAGAAGGAAAGGGAAGGGCAGAGGAGCTCAGGTGGAGGTTGATGTGTTAGGAGGAGGTGAGAGCTGAGGCAGTGAAGAACCAGCCTGCGTTCATGATCCAGATTCACAGAGGCTCTAAAGGAGCCAGCTCTGAGAGTATCTCTTTCCTTCAATCTCTAGCCCAGAAAGAATACAACCAAAATGCGGTTCCAGGGGCCGCCTTTCCCCAGAAAAAAAAAAAAAAGAAGAAGAAGAAGAAAGGAAGGTGAGTTTGGGACTTGCTTTGCAATTTGAATCTCAGGAATGCATAAGAAACAGCAAGTCGCTGCCTTCTGAGCAAAGATGCTCTATTGAAGCTTGACTCATCCTTGACAGTTGATCGTGTGCACCCCTCTTCCTCCTTCCTTGTGACACAGAGGAGTGAGGTGAGTAATGCTCTATGTGGTGAGAGAAAAATAGATACCCAAATGCCTTCCATTATGTGAAAGGCCTGTGTCACCAGCTGTGGTGGCAGGGGGTGTGGTCACCATCCATTAGATGGAAGAGTCAGAACTTCTGACTCCCTCTCTCCAGGGCTATTTGTGGTTCTAAAACACAACAAGCAGGACTGAAAACCGACTAGCCCAGAGAAGTCTCAAAGCCCTGCTGGGGTCTTGTGAGAGCCACAGTTGTCAAGAGCCCTTGGCACAGGAGTCCCCAAGGCCACACAAAAGGAAAACAGTCAGATCTACTTTCTGCTGCCTGAGCCTGCCCTGCTCCTTCACCACAGGCATAAGAACCATTTTTTCCCCCAGAGTAAAAATAGCTAATATTTACTGAGTGCCTGTTACATGTCAGGCACTGAGCAGAGCATTTTCCATGGGTTATGTGAACTAATTCGTGTCTGTGTGTCTGCATACACACATGCGTACACACACACACCCTGAGGTGGGTACTAACAGTATCTCCTTTCACAGATACGGAAATTCAGGACATTTCAATAATTGGCCCAGAGTTACCTGGTTAACGTAAGACACAGACCCAGGCAGTCTTCAGAAGAAAGCTCTAAACAAACATAGCCATATGTTATTACTTGCTTGGCTAAATGTGGTTATTTGAACAATGAACAGAAGTATAGGAAAAAATTTTTTGTCGTTTCATTTAATTTGTTTCATAGATTATCCAGGTCTAATCCCAGACATAGGAATACTGATCGATAACTTCAAGTATCCTGGAAGCATTTTTAGTTACTAAAGGCTTTCTAAAAGGGGGAAATGGGGGTGTGGTCATAGTTGGAGCCGGTGGCTTGCTAATAAGGCTGCAGCAGGTACAAATCACAGGTAACTATTGGGAAGCGGCTTCTTCCCTTACAGAACTTAAGAAAAAAAAATTAAAAGCCCCTATCTTCCCCTGTGCAGTTTTAAAAATATGTATTAAGTTCCAATATATCAGAAACATATTTTCCCCTTCTGGAATTAACCACATTATCCTCCGACTCAGCTTGAATCAGGCTAGGGAGAAAAATAAACGTTTGTCTCAATGGCATTTTCTTATTCAGCTAATTGATTTTTTAAAATAACAATAATGCTTGAACATCCAGCCGCCTAATTACTAGCAGCTTTTTATTTGCACTATCATTAACTTCACAGCTGCCTTGCCGGTGACAAGTGGTACCACAGAGACGTCAGCTGCAACTGTTAGTTTCTGAAAGGAAGGTCACAATAAAGGCCTGGCTCCCCTCTGCCAAGGTCAGTGAGGGCTTCAGGCTGATGTCAGCAGCACAGGTGCCCAACTTCAAATGAGGAAACCACATGTTGGGTAGAAGAGGCACCGGAGGGCATCTGGCTCAATCCTTTCCATTTACAGGTGAGGGAACCTGAGGTCCAGAGACGGTGAGTGGCTTGCCTAAGATCACACAGCTAGTCACTTCCAGGCTGGAACTGAAGCCCAGGTCTCCTGATTCCTTACCTGTTGTTAAAAATTAAATTAAAGCATACGTACAGAAAAGTGTACATGTCTTAGATGTACAGCTTGAATAACTGTTGATAAGTGAACACATCCATGCAACCACCACCCAGGTCAAGAAACAGACCACCTCTAGGACCCCAGGAACACTCCCCCCCCACCCCCCCGCCGCCCGGTGCTCTCCTTCCATTTACCACAGACTCTCTCCTCCTCAAAGGTAACCATGATCCTGACTTCTTACACAATAGAGCACTTTGGCTTGGCCCAGGTTCTTCCAATAAAGAGCTATTTTACGTGGAGCTTAGCTATTTGGAGCTAAAAAACAAATCTCTTTTCTTGGAGTGCATTAAATGGTTTATTAAGAAAGCATATTCCAAAAGGAAACCCCTATATCCATTAAGGCATATGGGATCCCCCTTGGGAGTGAAGACAATGTTAAGGAATTGGATAGAGATGATGGTTGCACAATATTGTGATGTATTAAATGCTGTTGAACTGTTCACTCTAAAATGGTTAACTTTATGTTATGTGAATTTTACCTTAACAAGAGAAACTCATCACTTAACATATGTGTGTTTCATTGTATGTAAACTTAAACAAAAAATAAACTGTAAAAATATTAGACTCAAAAAAAAAAAAAGAGGAAGAAGAAGAAGACAGCATATCCCTTATAAGGGCTGGTCAATAACGTTCCACATGTCCAGACCAGCAAGCCTTATATCACCACCTGGGTGTTTTCCTCTGGCTCTCTTCTCATTGCTTTTGTCCTTATCCCTCCACTGAAAGGTCCCTCATCAGGGTCATCTTGCCAAAGCCAACAGTTGGCTCTCTGTCCTCATCTTACTCAACTTCTGAGCAGCATTCAATCTAGATAACAACTCTCTTGTTTGTCTGGTTTTCTTCTTACTTCGCTGGCCTTTCTTCATTCTCCTTTGCCCTGTATCTTCTCCTCTGAATGGTGCAGAGCCTAGGGCTCTGTTTTTTGACCACCTCTCTTCTTTAGCTGGGTGAACTCATCCAATCCATCTGTCTGTCTATGACTTACAAATAAGTATCTCTAGTCTAAACATCTCCCTTGAACTCCAGACGTGGCTAAGCAACTGCTCACCTGACATCTCCACTTGGATGTCTCACACAGCTGAGACAAAAATATGGATCCTTTCCTAATGCAAATCTGCGCCCCAGCTTGAATTTCTCATTTTTGTAATTGGCACCATCATCCATCTACCTGCTCAGGCTAAAACTTAGTCATCATGTTGAATCATCTCTTTTTCTTCATACCTCATTTCTAACTCATTAGTACACCCTATTGGCTCTGCCTCCAGATGTATACTAAATACAATTACCTTTCTCCATTTCCATCTCTTCTGCTTCCATCCTAGTGCACAGTCCCTCCATCATCTTTTGTCTGGACCATGACATTATTTCCTAATAGATCTTTCTTACTTCCCTCATGTCTTCCTTTAGTCCAACCTTCACCCAACAATGAGAATAACGTTTTTAAAAGGTAAGTCAGGTCCTGTTAACATTCCAGCAAGTGCCCATTACATTCAGAATGAAACCCAAACTCCCAAGGTCAAGGGGTCTGCCCCAGCTTGCCTTTTGAGTCTCATCTCTCTCCACTTGTCCCATCACTCAGGACACTCCAGCCACACTCACCTTCTTTCTGTCCCTGACCAGGCCAGTCTTGTTCCTGTCTGAAGGCCTTTATATTTGCTCTTCTTTCTGCTGGGAGCATTTTCCCCCATCTCTGAACAGCTGCCTCTTATCATTATGACCTTTTCAATATGACCTCAACTCAAATGTCACGTCCTCTGAGAGACCTTCCCTGGCTACCCTCACTAAAAACATCTTCTTCTTCTTATGATCCTATTCAATCTTATTGATCACTCTCACCTATTGATCACTCTTATCCTTTCTTATGTATTTATTGTTGACTTGTTTAATGGCTGTCTCCTCCTGCTAGAAGGTAAGTTCCCTGAGAGCAATGACTCTATTTTGTTAATAGATGTATCCTCAGAGCTCAGAACAGTATTTGCAATAGAAAGCATGACATAAATATAAGTTAACTGGCCGGATCTCATCAAGTCATCTGAGAAACTGGGAAAGCAAAGTTATTTTTCATAATATAGTCTCCATTATTTACAATTTCAGGATGACGAGTCACAAGTAACAGAAACCCAATTCAGGATGCCTTAAGTGATAGTAACAAAAAAGGCTTGGAATCGGTCTGTCTTCAGGGACAGCTGGTACCAGACACTCAAATTGTATTATCAGAGTTATTGTCTTTCAGTCTCTCTCTCTTAGCTCTGCTTCCTCTGGATTGGTTCCACTTTCTGGCAACTCCTCTCCATGCAGTGGCTCCTGCCAGCTCTGTGTTTACATTCTACATTGTACAGTTCAGTAACCTGAGGAGAAAGAAAGCGGTCCTTTCCCAGTAGTCCCAGCAAAAATCTCAGAACTGACTTTCATTGGACCAACTTGGATCATATGCCCATCCCTGAACCAATCACTGTGTCCAGAGGGATGGAATATCCTAACTACTCAAGCCAAGTCACTCACCCACTCCTAGATGGGAGTGTAATTCAAGGTTGGCATCATCTGAGTCACATGGTTTGAAGGCAGAGGAGTGGTCTTCTGAAGAAAATTGCAATACTATCACCAGAGCAAGAGATGCAAGTTGTTTGGGGGAAAAAGAATGTCTACTACAATTGTATTTTTGTTTCAGGGAACTGAAATTTTTGCCAGGAGAACCTGTAATTTTAGAGGTTAAGGATGAAGAAATGTCTGATTGCCTTCATCTCACAGGACAGGCTGGTAAGCTCACTCACCCACCCAACGGTTATGCAGCACTGACCATTACCTTATCTCACAAGGTCAATATGACACCTCCTATCCTGGCAGGGGTCATGCTTTGTCAGTCTTCTGTCTATGAGCTGGTGCTGAATTGAATTACTAAGACATGACCTTAGAACCTTAGGGTCAATGTCTTTTACTCTTGTTTCTCTCGTGTCAGGCATCAAAGTTCCTGAGCCCTTCACAGAGAAAAAAATGTGACAAGAATATATATATGTTCATGTATGACTGAAAAATTGTGCTCTACACTGGAATTTGACACAACATTGTAAAATGATTACAAATCAATTAAAAAAAAAAACTAAATAGAAAAAAAAAGTTCCTGAGCCCTTCTCCTTGAAGCTCTCATCTCCCTTTGCCTTTGCATCATCATTAATCTTTTGATTTTGCCCAACTCACTTTGCTGGACTCTTCCCTCCTACCACATCCCTCTGAATTTGTTTTCTGACCAGCTTGGCTGAATCATCAGGCCTATTGCTACCCAAAGTCTGCCTTCCCATCAGTCATTTCCCTTACCAGGTGATTCCTTCCTTAATTTTCAGTGATGGGTGCACTCATCCTCACCAATGTTCACTTCCCCAGAATAGGAATGAGATCATCCTACACATGCACAAAGAATACATCTAAGGCAGTCTTAAATGAGAGTCTGTCCTCTACTAAAATATCACTAAGGAAGGCCAATCCCAAGTTTAAGCTGGCACTGGACCATCTTTAAAAAGAAGACACTCCCTTTGCCTGCTTTCACTAGGAGGGAAGACCTGGCGGTGAGCTGATCACTACCACTGGTGATTACCTTTCACACACTCATAGATGGACACTCAGTAGGTCATGGGTTTTCCCTTCTTCAAATTCCACTCACTTACTAAAATCAAGCTTTCCTAACCTTTTCAGATTGTTACTCCCCACTTGGTCCTCTGCAATCACCTGTCTTAAGTGCTGAGTCTGAGATATGGTAATAAGAGCAGTATGTTTTTTTGTCTGAGTCATAAACTTGGGAACAAAGTACTCTTCGTGATCCCATTTGTCATTTCCCTTTTCTTTAACTTCAGAAGGTCACTCTAGTGGTCAGGTGAATTCCTGAGCAGTGGCCCTTGGGCGCAAGTGTTCCTGTTCTCAGATGGTTGAACCCATCTACCTGCACAAGTAGAAACATTAAGCTTATTTCTCCAGAGAAGTTGCCAACCTGACCCACAAATGCAGTTTTATTCCCGCCAGAATATAACATCCATGATGACAGAAACTTTGTTTAGTTACTGCACCTCCTGTACTTGGCATATATAGGCACTCGCATAAACTCCTTCATTCAGTCAACAAATGCTTATTGCGCATTTGCTAAAGGGGGCATTGTGCCAGCTGATACTTGGGACTGAGGAATAAAAACAAGTGTATCTGGGAGGATATTTCAGCCACAAGTAACAGAACTGTTTTAAACAATCATGCATTTATTGGTGCACGTAAGTGGAAGTCCAAATTTACATAACTCAGTTTTGCTTGACCCACCATCAAGGATCCAGGACTTTCACAGCTTCATCCTAAAACTTCTTCTCCCCCTCTGGAAAGGGGGGAGGAGGAGGGAGAGAGAAAGACCACACAGTGGCTGCCAGTAACAACTAGGGTAATAGCAAAAGAAAGGGTGACGCTTCCTAGAAGAGGAAGACCCTTCCCAGAAGTCTTTAGCATTCTTCTTGCTTCTCAGTGGCCAGAATTAGGTCACAAACCCCATTCCTGAATCATGCATTTAGTCTCAGACCATTCAGCCCCTCACCTCACACTGAAGGTGGGGTGGGCTTCCTCTGAAGCAAGGGGACTGTGTTGAGGAAGGGTGGCCCTTTGAACATACAGAGGTACTATTAGGGAGTAGGAGCTAAGGGCTAAACGTGGGGCTAGGGAGCAGCCATAGCATTCACTCTAAGTCATAATTAGAATTTATAATGAAAGTCTATAGTTTTTAAAAAGTGCCTGTCTACATAGTAGTCCATGCAATCCTCACAATGATGGCAAAGTGGTAGTTCTCATCCCAGGGGTAAATCAGAATCACCTAAATAGTGAGTCTACTTTATTTAGAAGGTCCGTTGTGAGATCTGGACATCTGTAGTTTTCAAAAGTTGCACAGGTGATTCCGATGCCCAGTCAACATTGCACACCAGCGGCATAGGCTAAGTACCACCATCCTATAGATGTGCGAATAAGAATTCAGCATAGTCTCTACCCTGAAAATCGACTAAAGATTCTGACTTATGTGCCAGAGGAGTTCAGGGGAGGAAAAGCTGCCTCTAAGCCAGCAAGTTGGGGAAGGTTACTGGGAGAGAGTGGGACCTCCACAGGTGGTTTAAGACTTGAACAGAGAACCCAAGGAAGCAATGTAGCCAGAAGAGCACAGCACGAGCCGGGGTGGAAAAAGATGGAGCACTTGTCAAATTCATGTGTCATGTTTGTCAGAGGACAGGCTGATCTCTCGTTTGTTGTCATATTAGTATGTGACAAAGGGAAGTTTTCTCATCTTGAACCAATGATTGAAGAAACTGAGGTTTGTTTCCAGAACTCAGTGAATCAGTGCTATCTGATATTCCTGATACTTCGCTCAAACTATTCACCAAGCTTCCTCTTTGAGCACAAAGGGGATTTTAAGAGGCAATGATTGGGGCTTTCACATATTTGTGTTTTAAAAAATCAGAATCATTGGGTGGAAAAACCCTATGAGATCACCTCTCTGTTCTACCCAACCTGTGGTGAGAGAGATACACAATGATATTCTTAGAAAAGGAGGCATTTCAATTCCCCCCTCAGAGCAAACTAAGATAAACCCGATACAATCCAGCCAGGCTGCAAAGGAGGGAGGTTAGAAATGACCTGAAGAATATGCAGAAAGTTTGTAAATTGACTGGCAATTGGATTACATTTAAAGATTCAGTTAGTGACAGATTTCCTTTAGTGAGTTTGTTAATTCCCAGGCAGGAGGCTTGGTGGTTTGCTGATGGCACAGCAGGTGAGTCACGCAGCCCTGGCTCACTCAGCCAGGCTGGGACAAATGTCACCCACTCGCACTGATGAATGCACCTCACGCATAGAAATATGTGGATATTGATTTTTTAGAAAATGCTATTATTACTCACTGTTCTTAACAACTTATTTTCCTTCTTCTGTATACCTTTGTTGTTGCTACTTCTGCTGCATCTAAATTGTGTTTTAGTGAACTCCAAAGGGGTCTCACTCCTGCTGAAGGAATTTCTCAGAGATAGAAAGAGGGTTGGCAACAGACTTGCCATATGTAGCTTAAGCTGGATGCTCTCAAGGAATATCGCCTCTCCCAGGTTTCTAGAGCCCTTCCTATGTTATTTACTGAGTGTCTTCAGGGTGAGAACTCTGGGTAGGTCAAGAGATATCTACATCAAGTATTAATGTGGTAATTAGCTTCCGCAATGAAAAAACTCAAACTGTGTGCCTACTTTTCAAGCAGAGGGCTATACTATAAACTTTGTAAGAGAATGGTTATTGTCTGGGAGCTCCTAGAAAGAAAATACCAGGACACAGAGGAGAGGACTGGCATAAGCCAGTGAAGGCAGAGGTAAGAGCTGGCTCACCTGGTTCCCAGATCTGTACCCAACAAACTTTGGAAGATGGACGATGGAGCAGAAGCAAGAGCAGGAATGTGCGAGAGGGCAGCTCATGTCGGGGTGATGCAGTAGCAGAGGCCTCCCTACGAAGTTAAAGATGACTCACACCCGCTGAGCTGGGAGAGCCAAACCTTTCTGCAGGTTCCATTTTTCCTAGTTTGTGCTAGTCTCTAAGTTCAGAGAGAATCATTGCTCTAGTGTCAATCCCATAGTGTTCTCTTCTTGGTGGATCTAAAATCAATAATGCTGATGAGCTGAAAATGATAGCAAACAAAAGATAACATTTTGGAGAAATTTGGGCCTTGTTTTGGCAAATGAGTCGCTTAAACCTATTCAAGATACACCCATAAGGGGGCCTGTGAAAGCTAGGTTAGAAACAGAGACCAAAGGAATATGAATGGTGAGCATGAGTACTATTCCACAAAAAGTGATATAAAAAGCAAATAAGGGCAGTCTATCGCCTATAACTGGGGAGAATGCAAAAACAATTTCACTGAAAAGGACCACTCTCCTAGTTTAAGTCAGCTGGTCTACCCATGTGCTAGTGACCATACAAAGAGATGATCACCTAAAAAGGTGAAACACTTAGCCTGAATTATTCTCTTGGTAGGAAAAAAAGCCAAATATGTCTCAGTACCCTCAGATCTCTGTACCTAAGCATATGTACAAAGTTTCTCTCCTTTGGCTGATAAGAACTAGGGACTAAAATAATGATTCTGGCAGCTGAAAGAAGAAAGAGCAAGGTGACAACTTAGGAGGCTTCCAAGCTCTAAATGATAAGGGGTGAACTAAGCAGCTCTGAGGGGGGAAAGAGATTTGGTATAATAGATGGAGTTGATACCCCATTGAGTTAAAGAAGAAAGAAAAGGACAAGTCCAGAGGGACTCCAGGCTTCCCCCAGGAGAATGTGGCAGGTGGCATGCTTCCCATCTGTTCATTCATTATGAATATATCTTTATGTTCTTGAACAGAGTTATAATAGCTAATTTAAAATAATTGTCTCCTAATTCTGACTTCTGCATCATCTTAGGATCAGTCTCCATTAATTGTCTTTTCTCTTGAATATGATTCCATTATTGTTTCTTTGATTGTCTAGTAATTTTGGATTGTGCTTGTACATTGTGAACGATACATTACAGAGACTACCTGTTACGTTCCTCTGAAAAATACTTAAATTTTTTGTTTTACTAAAGAGTTAACTTAATTAGAAGAAGTTTTTCTCCTCCGTGGTGGGCAAGTTGAAACTTCTATTCAGTTCTTCATCATCGGCTAGGCTGACTGAAGTCTGCCACACATTAGTATTGTTCAGAGATCAGCCAGAGGTTTGGGAAAACTTAATGTGAAGAATTTGGAGGTTTTCTTCTTTCTAGGATACCTCCACCACCACCGTCTTCCACTTGCTGTGATAGCTTCAAATTCTATCTTCTAATTCCACAGATCAATTCACCAAAACTGTGGGTTTCTATCCACATTCTAACTGCTCCAGCATGGAGCTGACTGGAACTTGCCCTTGGGCAGAAAGTCATTTTAAAAAAACAAACAAGAAACTCATCTTGTGCCATTCCCTCCTTCTAAGTGTCAACTCTTCTCTAGTTTCTAGGTTGGTCACTCTTTAATGCTTTTAGGTAATCCCCCTACCACCCCAAGTTTATAATTATTATGTATAAAAGGGTTAATCCAATATAAACTATCTGCTATTAACAGCCATGGAATTCCAGGTGCCCAATAAATATTTGTTAAATAAATTCTAGTACCCACTTTATATCTCCATGTTGATCTCTAATAGACACCACACACTTAACCAAGCCCCAATTAAACTAAATTCTTTTCTCTCACTCCCACCTCAGCAAACCTGCTCCTCCCCAAGTCTACTTTATTTCATACACATGAGATACATATATATCATATATACATAATACATATGAAATGACTGAAATAACTATCATCCACAAAGACACCAAGGCTCTTCTACCTCTCAAAGACAGCCACCCTGTAGTTCTCACCTCACCTGATCTTTGCAATATTTGACATCTTTCTTATGGAAACTCTGATTGTGGCTTCTGGACATTATTCTCTCTTGGATTTCCTTCCTTTGGTTGTGGGACCTTGGGCTGTTTTACAGGCTCTTGTTCTACCACCCAGCCTGTGAGTGCCAGTGAGCGTTCCTTCCTTATCCATGTTTTCTTCTCACTCTCTTCTATTCAAGTAGCTTCAACATTCACTTAACAAATATTCGTCAAACATCTACTCTATTCAAGGCTCTTTTCTTAGTGCCAGGGATACAGCAGTGACAAGGCCTTGCCCACATGTGGCTGACATTCTAGAGAGGGGTGATATCTACATTTGTATCTATCTATTCAACTGCTCTCTTGGCATTTCCTCTGGAATGTATAATAGACCTTTCAAATTCAACATGTCCCAAACTAGAGCACTCCCACCTCAGTCTTGGCACATGGTGTTTCCTCTTCATGGAATGATCTTCTACCAGATATCCACACAGTTCACAATTCTTACCCGCTTCAAATATCAGCCCCAAAGTCAATTTTTCAATGAGACTTCCCTGAATATTTGCTCTAAAATGAATACAACCTATGCCCTCATTTTGTACTACCCATCCTCTTACTCTCCTTTATTTTTCTCCGTAGGACTTATCACCATGTAAATATTACAGATCTAATTTTTAAACTGTTGCTGTCAGTGCCCCCTCAGTAGATAAAGCCAACTTGCTCTCCAGTGTGGATAAAACAACATGTACTCCCATCCATTGTGCATGAGTGTTAACCACTTTCTGGGGGTTTTTTTCCCCCAGACTTTTAAATTTTCTCCCATTTGATGAGTTTTTGTTGACATATCCCTGATTATTCATAAGTTTGAGTATTCCTCATATGTTTATTGGTCATTTGGGGGTCCTTTGTAAATTGCTTATTTGTATCTTCTCCCCCTCCTCCCCATTCTTTTCACTTTTCCATTGGGTTATTTATCTGTTTTCTTAATGATACGCAGGATTTAAAAATTCTGGTTATGGCTTCTTTTGCAAATATCTTCCTGTGGTCTGTGGCTTGTCTTTAACTTTATAAGGATGCTTTTGGTTGTATACATGATTCAAATTTTATTATAGTCATATTTTCCCAATCTTTTCAAGGATGAATTAACACAAATAAATTTTGGGTGTGTGTGCTGGAGGGGGAAGTTATTAAAGGAAATTCTTGCCAAATGGCCTTTCTTTTCTCTGTAAAGTAAAAGAAGTAAAAGGAGAAGTTGACTCTTAAGAGATAGCTGTAGTCACTGAACTTCCTCCTTTAGCCAACAAGTATTATGAGTCTACAACAAACGCCTAGATCTGGGAGTTGGCCAGGGTTGGGGAAGGGAGGGAGGGGATGAGATGGGATTTCGTACATGGAACCCTGCTTTAGTAGAACTTACCATGAGAGGACTAATACTGGTTAGACTGTATAGCCTTGCTATACTTCAGTAGAAACTCAGAGTAAAGAGAGATGAGGGTAGGACTGTGTAATTGTCTATGGACTGAATTAGTCAGGGAAGATCATATGTCAGCTTTCTTGACTTCCTATAAACTAAGAATCACAGAATCTCAGGGATACAAGTTAAAACAGATAAGGACGTGAAGGCCTACTGAAGTTTAGGTCTCCCTACTGAAGTTCTCACAGCTAAGAGGCAGAATCCATGCTAGAACTACAGAACCCTGGTCCTGTGTACTGTTTTACCTGTTAGTCAAGCATGTTGGTTTGTCTTCCTTTGATCATAAATTAGAGACCTGAGAGCAATGCAAAGGAAAAACTGAGTAAGACGAGTATCAATTACAACCCCCAAAGTCCATGACCATTTAATCTGGGCTTACAAACTGTTAGGTATAGCTATTATACTCACATCAAATTGTCTGTCTTATGAGGATAAAGAAAATGTGTTATCCTCATTTTTTTTTCCAGATGGGACAGAAAAAAGAGAAGCGACTTAGCCCAGGGCACTTTGCAGGTCACAGCAAAAACGAGAGTATATAAACATGGGCTCTGTGTTCAATACTTCTCATAAACCACAAGGTAAATGACCACATACATCTGTAAATTGCAGTCACTCTCTTGTTTCAGTTACATGAGTTTTGTTCTTCCACTGATGGTCAGGTTAAGTGGTTCTGCTTCACTCTGCCTGTGAAAAAAGCATCAGATGAGGCAGCTAATCAGTAACACTGAAAAAACAACAACAACAATGATACATAGATTAAAGGGCTCATAATCAAGCTATTACAGTCCTGTTTTTCCTATTATATCCTTAGCAACAAACACAAATGTAAAAAAAAATCACTTTTAACTGCCTTCAAATAGATATATCATTAATTAGGTTCAGTCAGAAGTTCTCTCCACCAAGAAAATGCTTTAAAACATTAACTCTTTGTATCTCACTATAGTAATAACCTTATGAGGTAACTGATATCATGTGCCCATGAGTCAGTGAAATTTCATAATGCTAATTGCAAGAAATCTTTAGACTGTTCTCCAAAGTCAAATATAACGTTCACAGCTATCAAAAGTTGCTTCTTCCATGTTCTCAAGGAGACTGAATTCTACTAGTGCCAGGCACACCTTGCCAAATATTGATGATGCAAAGAAGAACAAGATGTAATCACCGCCCCTTAGATATGATGTCTGGAGTAGCTCCATTCTAAACACCAATAGTCCAGGGTGTTCATCACTAGATGTAAAAATGCCAAGGGAGCAGAAATGGGAAACAAGCAAGGAGCTCTGCGAAAGCTGGTGAGCAGTCACCAAAGCCCCATCAGAACTGGGTCGTTAAAGATATTCCTCCATATCTGTCCAGGCAGGAAACTACAGAACAGTCACTAGAGGCAAAGCAGTAATGCATGAAAAACAGGGTAGGTTTATACATGGAGAACATGATCAGTGCTCAGGCCAAGAAGCAGGCTGCGGCCATATCACCAACAGCCTTATATGGTGGGCTAACAAGAGGATTTGACAGGTAGGTGTGGGCATGCTTACATTGGTGTTTCCAAAAGATCAATCTGGCAGCTAGCAGTAGAAGATGCGTCTCAGGATTCCCATTCTTAGGCTATTGCATCAGACTGGGTGAGAAATGATGACAGCTTGGTCTGCAGCACGGGGGTGGAGGAGAGAGAATATATCCAAAAGACATCTAGGGGGTAGAATTAGTCAAATTGCTATAAGGGGGAAAAGTGATTCCTTTAGCTGAAATTGGGGGAAAAAAATAAGAGCATCAGCAGCACAGAATACAAAAGAAGACAAAAAGTCATGGAAAATATAAACATTAAAAAATTATTTATTAATAGCTGATCATGCATTTTCTGCCTGCAAAGAGGTTACTTTCAGCAAATATCATTTATTCCATTAAAAAAAACTTACCCTAGTGGATTTTCTTTTTATAAAATTTGCCCTATTGGCTTTTGATGTGCTGGAGTAAATAATCACCAATTGGGCCAAAATTTTTTGGAGCATCTTCAACAATGGAAATGCTTAAACTTTGTACCTGAGATGCTTAGGCATAAGCAAGCTCTCCTACAGCATAAAAAATATATACATTACATATATATATATCAATTTGAAGCAAACACAATATCATCTGCAGGAAGTGCCGAGGCATTTTTCCATTAGCTTTTAATGCAAGGAAAGCAAGATGAGAAGGTGACGTTGTTTCACAGTTTCTAAAATGGGTAGCTTCTCAATATCTTGTAATAATCTTTAATGGAAAAAATATGAAAATGAATATGTATATGCAAGACTGGGACGTTGTGCTGTACACTAGAAACTGACACTGTAATTGACTGTACTTCAATTGAAAAAAAGATAGTTTGTAAACTAGGAAGTTACAAAAATAAAAAGGGGTTGAAGAATTTTTTAAAAATGAAGGTACAATATGAGAGATAATTTGTCCATGACTTTGCACTGTTGGTGACAACCAGGATTCTAAACCAAATTGCTTTGAATGCAAAGATCAGGCTCATTCTGAAAAAAATAAAGATCAGGCTCATTCTGTATTTAACAAACTCTAATACTGATTGTGCATAATTGACAATAATGAAGCTTTGCTTTCTATTTGTTAAATAAATAAATAAATTTTAAAAATGGGTAGCTTTTGCAAGAGAGGCAGCATCAGAGTTACCAAAAATAGGGGTGACATGGGAAAAGGATGCCTTCCCTATTGTGGATGCTGTGGTGTGCTCCCCAGATTGCCTCTTCAGGACTGTTCTCCCAGAGGCAGGGAGTGAGTGTTTGTGGCTGACAGTTTTCAGCTGAATTGCTCTTAGCCTCCTTCACAGAGGCAGCCCACATCTATTGGCTGATCTTCTGGGGTTGGGTGAGTATAAAGCTGAGGATGTCACTATAAAAGTATATATTAAATGTACTGGGTCTTGAACAAAATGAGCCACACTGCCTACTTATGTTTTAGCTTATGTTCTGCACAAGAGATGTTGTAAACAGCACAAAAGTGATCTAAAGGACTTCGGATATAAAGTTATTTTAGCAAAAGAATCATAGCCAAGTACAAATAAAAACATGTATATTAAAACCAAGAACAGGCATGAGTACAGATGACTAGCAGGCCTTTATCACTTGGATACTATAAACCATGGGGTTTTTTTTTAGCTGTTTGTTTTTCCCTGTCTCCCCCACAAAGCTGCTTGGCAATGTTCCTTCGCTAAGGCTCCATCACTCGGAGGAGAAAAAAAAAAAAAAATCAGACATCAAAAGATGCCTGTGTCCCCACTGCCACCTAATGGGTTCTTTGAGCATTAAAATCTCCATTGTATAGTTCTTTTTTTTCAACTGCTGACACTATACCAATAAAATGGCTAAATGTGATCACATCAGACTATGGACCACTAGCCTTTTTTTCAATTGAAGTGTAGTTGTATTAGTTTCTGATGTACAGCAAAGTGATTCAGTTATACATATATATATATATTCTTTTTCATATTTCCTTTCATTATGGTTTATTACAGGATATTGAATATAGTTCCCTGTGCTATACCATAGAAACTTATTGTTTACCTATTTTATATATAGTAGTTTGTATCTGCTAATCCCAAACTAATTTATCCCTTCCCAGACTCTTTTCCCTTTTGGTAACCATAAGTTTGATTTCTATGTCTGTGAGTCTGTTTCTGTTTTGTAAATAAGTTCATTGTGTCATATGTTAGATTCTACATATAGATGATATATGGTATTTGTCTCTTTCTGACTTACTTCACTTGGTATGATAATCTCTAGATCCATCCATGTTGCTGCAAAAGGTAGTATTTCATTCTTTTTATGGCTAAGTAGTATTCCATTGTGTAGATACCACATCCATTCATCAGCTGATGGACATTTACATTGCTTCCGTGTCTTGGCTATTGTAAACAGTGCTTCTATGAACATCAGGGTGCATGTATTTTTTGAATTACAGTTTTCTCTGGATATATGCTCAGAAGTAAGATTGTTGGATCATATGGTAACTCTGTTTAATTTTTTGTTTTTGTTTTTTTTTTTTTGGAACCTCCATACTGTTTTCCATAGTGGCTGCACCAATTTACATTCCCGCCAACAGTGTAAGAGGGTTCCTTTTTCTCCACACCCCCTCCAGCATTTATTATTTGTAGACTTTTTAATGATGGTCATTCTGACTGGTGTGAGGTGATACCTCATTGTAGTTTTGATTTGCATTTCTCTAATAATTTAATAATTAGCGGTTAAGCATCTTTTCATGCCATCTGTATTGTACCACTAGTCTTTTTTTTTTTCAGGGTTTCAAACAAATATTTTTATACTGATGGTTACAGCAGCACTATTCACAGCAGCCAAGCAGTGGAAACAACCCAACTGTCCACCAGTGGATAAACAGATAAACAAAATGTGGTATACACATTCAATAGAACATCCCCCAGCCTAAAACAGATGAAATTCTGGTTCATGCTCCAACATAGATGATCCCTGAAAACACCATTCCAAGTTAAATAAATGAGACACAAACCCACAAATATTGTATGATTCTATTTATATGAAGTATCTTGACTAGTCAAATCTATACAAGAAAAAAGTACAATAGAGGTTACCAGGGACTAGGAGGAGGAAAGAATGGGGAGTTATTGTCTAGTGAGCACAGCTTCAGTGTGGGATGATGAAAAAGTTCAGGATACAGATGGTGATGATGGTTGCACAAGAGTGGACCACTAGTCTTAATGTGGCAAAACTCGGCTCATTCTGGCCTCTGGAAAAAGTCATGTTAACTGTCTCCTTTTTCCTCTTTACATCTGGGAATGTATATCCCCCTACTGTGTGGTGGTTTGGTACAACTATCCTTTTTAAAAAATTGTTTATTATCCACTGTGCAATGAAAGTGATGTGGAATGTACCAGGCTTTTCCTGTGATAAGTTTTTTCTAAGATACATAAATAAATAGGCAACATGAATATGGGGATGGGAAACACCCTGATAAGGAGGGTACTCTTTCAGGGTCTGTAATGCAGATGAATACAATTAACTCTGAATTAAAAACACTATCTTAAGACTACTGCTGGAGACTTATATGAGAAAGCCAAATCGAACCAAAAAGTTAAAAAAGCTCCTGTTACCACATCAGAGGGCAAGGCACACTGGACTCTCCTGCATGTGGGGAAGTCAAAGTATTCTTTCTCAGGCCTTTTTTCTTGGCCTTCAAAGAGCTCCTGTGAATGATTCAGCCTCCTCGCCCACATCTTCCTGCTAAGCCTTGACCCATCTGGTTTTTTGCGGCCTTTTGTTTCTGACAATCACATACGCTTTTGTAATCTCTTACATTATTTCTGACCTTTAGCTATTGCTAGCTCCTAGAGTTCTCCTCAATTATCTCCTGTTTTCCCCTACTCTTCCCCCCAACAACACAACCAACACCTGCCAAAACTATTGTAGCTAGTCTATGAACACTTTACTCCATCTTTTCTTTTGAAAATCTTGAAATATACAAAAAAGGTGAAAGACTTGTACAATGAACAAACACATATATCCTTCACAATGACTGTTAATATTTTGCCACATTTTAATTCTCTCTCCTTATGAGTACATATATGTATATGTGTCTCTATTTGTATACACAGATAATGAATTTGGCAACATTTTATGTAATTTTTGACAGAACCATTTGAAGGTAAGTTATAGATATAATGGCACTTCACCCCTAAATATGTGAATAGAACATTCTCCTAAGTAACTGAAGTAAATTTCATACCTAATGAAGTTAACCATAATTCAATATCTAATATCCTGTCCATATTCAAATTTCCCAAAGTGTTTTCAAATTTTCTTTTGTAGCTCTAAAGAACTTTCAATGACCCTGCCATTTTGGATCCTTGTAAAGCCTTAGATTATCATCTTTTTCAAACTAAAGGAATCTTTGTTTTCTGTTTTTAGTGGTACACATGAACCACAGAATAGCTGAAAATGCACATCCTAAGACTAGCAAAGCAATGCAAATTTCAGTGAACAAATCAGGGTTGCTATGACTGATGGGCACCTGCATTGGTCAGCATCCACTTAAGTTGTTTTTCG
This sequence comes from Camelus dromedarius, assembly GCF_036321535.1. NCBI lineage: Eukaryota > Metazoa > Chordata > Mammalia > Artiodactyla > Camelidae > Camelus > Camelus dromedarius. The sequence goes on along the minus strand of NC_087443.1, from coordinate 65,689,666 downwards.
GTCAAACTTAAATGGATGATGCCACCTAAGAGTCACCCTAGGATATATTTTCAGTGCACTGAACCCTAAAACACTCAATAGGTAGGAAAAAGCCAGTAGCTTGTCCTGCAGCAAATATCCACACAAACATTCAAAACACCCTATTATGACTAAAAAGGGCAAAGGGCATAGACAGTTATTATGACTCTGTAGACATCTCTAATTCCTCACGTTAGGCATTTGTAGAGATAGTACTAATGTGCGCAAATCTGGGCCTACTTTTGGTCAAGAAGGGATACAATAAAAGCTAAGCTAAAGGACACAATCTCCCATTTTACCAATGTGTATTACTTTATTACATACTTTTGTGTTCTGCAGCGTGTTGGCACATTTCCAAAGGCAGCAGTATAGTTTTAATTTTATTTAGTAGTGAAAGGAAATAGCTGTGTATATGACAATTTGGATTCTTTAAATTTTGCATACTGCGTTTCAATAAAATAAATACCAGATTTAAAGAATTAAGAGGTTTTAGATACTGTTCTTTTGGAAGAATAAACATGATTAAATTTGAATGAGAATGTTTTAAGGGAAATCAGACATTGGAAGTAGATTTTAACACTTCAAAGAAGGTGGTAAGTTGGAACACCTATTTGAAGTAACACTGTTAGTCAAAGTTTATACTTGCTCCAGTTTTGTCTTTAAAAGCACATAGAATCATAGTGAAAAATAAATGAATATATGTAAAGTGCTTAGAATGGTGCCTGGTACTGTTATCCCTTTGTGATAACTAGTAATATTCAACATAGCTTTTCTTTCCAAGTATAATCTATGTTGCACAGAGGGAAGGATTAAAAGCAACCCTGAAAACAAAAGCTATCAAGTAATCTATATTGGAAAACTAAAATAGTTTAAAATAGGTAAAACTAAATAGTTTCTTATTTTCTGGTTTAGGGGGTTCATGAAGACTTCTTCAGAAATTTTTACACAACTGTAGAGTTTACTTTACATTCAAGTAAGATCCTCCTAGCATTAGTCCTTAAAATACACAATTAGATAAGAGCAGCTGTCAAAAATTATATTTTAAACAGATTTCTATATATAAGGAAAAGTATATCCCTTTTGGTTTGTCTTCCCTCTTAATTCTAGCTACACACTGCTGCCCTCTGCAGTTCCTGCAACTTGACTGCCACCCCAATCATCACAACTTGTTTAGTTTCCATCTCTATAGGTTACCTGACTCATCATGGGGGATGTGTGTCTATGTGCGTGTGTGTATGGATAGAACAAAAGGTTAAGTTCAAAAAACCAAAAAAGGCAAGAAGACACTAAAGCAAGATGTTCTAACAGTCCAGGAGAGTTAGCCCATTTTAGAAGAGGGCTTTATTAAGGGTCCAGCAACAGACCCCAATCCCCAAGGTAAGGTTCTTTCCTGGCAGTCATACAGCCTCTTTGTGTCTTGGCCCTTACTTTTTTAAATTGGAAAAAGTTATATGCTTATTTTTAAAAAATGATAAACAGTAAAAAGCGTAATCAATGAAAAACATTTGGCTTCCACTCCAAATCTCTAGATAGGTTTGTATATCTGTCCAGAAATGGTATATTATCATCACAAGTTTGCACAATGTGCATTTCTTTTTAAGCAGAAATATTCACACCATTCTGCTTATCATTCAAGATTATAACTTGGAGATTGTTCTCTTTCAGGCGATATTAATCCATATAATTAACTTAATTAAAATCATGTAAGTTCTAACAAAATAAGTTTTAAATATATCAATCTCCTCTGTTAGGTTCTGCCACAACAAGCTTTTTGCTGCCACTAAGGCATTATTATATAGAGCGGTGGTGAGCGGACATCGGTAACACCTGGAAGGCTTGTTGAACCAGGTTGCTAAACCCATTGCCACTTTCTGCTTCAGAGGCCTCAGGTGGGTGTTGAGAACCCACATTTGTAATACATTATTTTTGTTAAAAAAATTTACAAACTATTGTAAAAAAACAAACAAGGCAATGCTGATGTTGATACCACACTTTGAAAAACCACCTCTATTATGAATGCTGCATTGAACCCCATTCCTCCCACCTCTTAGCACCCTGGGGAAGGCCCGACAGCTCCCACCCTTGGAAAAATAATCCAACTACTTCCCACTCCGAGCCGGAACTGAGATAAAACGAACCTACGTCCGGCGCCCGTCGCATCCCAGAGACGCCATTTCCTTCTTACTAAACCCCGCCCACTTCACGTCCCTAACGTGGGTAAGAGCCGGCGGCCTAGAGGGCTCCATGAATCACGTGAGTCGAGCGACGTCTCGCGAGGATTTTTAACCTCTCGCGATGCTTCACGCCTCTGTCTTTTCCAGTGCCCGGTTTTCCTCCCCTCCCCCTCACCGCTGACCGAGTTCTTCCTTTTCAGACCGAGTCGCCTTGTTGTCGCCCCGGAGATTTTTTCTGCTGTTGTTGCCGCTGTCGCCGCCGCCACCACTGGGCTCGTTTGCCCGAACCCCTTCCCGCCGCCCCGCCCCCAACCCCACGCAAGGTAATAAACCCAATGAGGGAGAGAGCAAGGCCTCGCCGGGCCTCGGCCTCTCCTGAGTTGAAGCGAAGGCCTGAGGCCGTGGAGCCGGCCGCGCTGAGAGGCCCGGGCGCCGACCAGAGTGTTAGGAACGCTGGCCTCCTCTCCCACCCAGAGTTGAACCCTGAGTAGCCTCGGACGGGGTTGGGGCCTCCGTACTGTGGCGGCGAACACGGCTAACCCCGGGGACCCGACGGGTGGGGTTGGGACGCGGGAGGCGTCTTAAGGACGCCCTCGGCCCTTCGGTGCAAGAGCCTGTCTGCGGCTGTGGGGCTCCGGCTCGGCTGACCTCCGTTCCGTTCGTGCTTTCGGTTTTCTTGGAAGCTGATTGAATTTCGAGGTGTGAAGTAATGGAGCAAGTTGTGGCGGGCTTTGAGGTGTGGGTGGCTGGGGGAGAGCAGCCTGGCTTGTTCTGACCCCATTGGAGCCTTTCCAGACTCCAGGCTGGCGTTGGACGGGAATTGTCCCCGGAAACCCCGTCTGTTTGTTACTAAAGCGAAAAAGGATTCTGTCGTTATCTTATTTTCAGGAGAAGGACAAGCCGGATTTGGTGAAAGGCATGTTCCTTAAAACGCCTAAATGCGAGAGTTATCTGTGCTGTTTCTTTTGTGGAAGAAAATGCATTGACAATGTTTAAACATTTTTGTTCTGGAGAAGAGTTTCTAAACACGCGCTTACTAATTGAATATCTCACGTGGAGAGAGTTATTTGTGTAGTTAATTCCAAAGCCACTTATATTTGGTTTTGGAAGTATTTTTCAGTGTTTAACATTTTTTCCGGAAGTCTCAACTCCTTTAACAGTTTAGGGGTTTTGTTGTTGTTTTTGATGACGGTATAACAACCTGTTAATTGAGCGTAATACAGTACTTTCCCTGCTACAGGAGTGTAAAGAAAATCAGAAATTTTCCTTTTCCCTCTTATCTCTAGTTTTCTGTTTCTGTATTGAATTTGTCTGACATGTCTTTAGAATTTTTGCCTTGAAGTTTGTGGTTTGGCTCACAGCTTTGAACTGAAAGTAAAGATAATAGTAATAAATTAAGCTGCTTTAAATAATGATGAGTTGGGAATGGAATTGGTAAGGATTAATTAATTCAGGCAGACAGGAGAAATTATTTTTTATTTTTTTTTTTGGTTCCATTTTCATGGTCTTCCCCTTTTTATTTTTCCCAGATGTCAGAGGATCTAGCAAAGCAGCTGGCAAGCTACAAAGCTCAACTCCAGCAAGTTGAAGCTGCGTTGTCTGGAAATGGAGAAAATGAAGATTTGTTAAAATTAAAGAAAGATTTACAAGTAAGTATAATGTACAGTTACATTGCTTGAAAGGAGTATTTCTGTGTTTTACGAATGACTTACTGCTTAGAATCTATAGGTACCCGGAACACCCTTTGAAGAGAGTGTTTCTCCTCCTTGCACCCCTTGTGGGGACATGTGTGTACACACATAAGCAGACATGGTTTCTAGGAGTAGGGTTGCTTCCTCAGTTTGTGTACATCAAAATTGTTGAAGTATTGTTCTTTGTTACGTCAATCTTGTATGCTCATGTAATTTTTTAGTATAAGTTAATTTTAGAATTCAGTGTCAAACTTTATAGAGAAAGATGTACATATAACTTTACAATGGAAACCACTTTTATTTTTAAAAGACCTGGAATAGGAAATTTAGTTCAAAGGGTAGCTAAAATTAAAGGAGAAAAATAAAACCCATAATTAATTCCATAGATTATTTGAAAATAGGAGGGAGAAAGAGCATATGTGAGTAAGCCTGTGTTTGAGTTTGTAGCAAAGGTAGCTCTAGTGCCTTGTTTTGAAAACACATAAAAATATCTGAAGAGATGCTTGTTTTCTGCGTAAATGTTACCTAATATTTGAACTTAATGCTAGGTTTTACATGTTGTTGACACTTTGACAACTTGAAATTAAACTGAATCTATGTGAAAAAGAGATGTAAATTTATTCTGTTTGTCATGGGAGAGTTCAGTAAGTACGAAACCTGCTTCTCAAAACTTGGACTGGGATTTCAAGACAAAGCCATTATAAATATCTATTGTTTCTTAGAACACTAGGTTGATTAATAAAAACACCATGTGTAATGTTTGTAAATATGTATGACTTTTCATCTTAACAAATTTGTGAACTTAAAATTCTGAGTACGACTTTTTGGAAAGTTTTATAAAAGGTGTTTTGATTAGATGGTCTGTCTTCATTATTTCAAGACAAAACTTGAGTCATCTTCATCCTGTCTAAGTAATTCCCTCCCTTTATCATCCTCTGCCCATTAATATTATTAATATTTTAGGGATATTAGAGCTGCAAACAAATGAGAGTTACTTGAAATGGGTTCCAGATTCAGGATTCTGAAAGAGCTTATCTGGGCGTAATTAAGATGAGTTGAGTATTTTCAGGTTCAAATTCTGGATTTAGGATTAACTTGCATGAAGCTGCAATAGTATGTTATTTTTAAAAACAAAAACCAGGGTCTCTCCAATATGCAGAAGTCAGGCTAGTGGATTTCAGGTTGCCAGTCAATAAGAAAAAGATGCTTTGGGAGCAGTTTCTCCCACTCTCAGGCCAACTTTCTGCTTGCCTCAAGGAGAGGTCATGGCATACCCCATCTTTTTCTTTTTTAACCAACTTAAAAGCAGTTCTTTTTTTCTTTGAAGGAAATACATCATGGGCCAATGTTGTATATATTGCTTCCTGGGCAGTAGGAGGAGGGGCATATGTGGAACTGGTGGAGAGGGGAGTTGGGAGTAAAGACCGAAAGCATTATGAGGTCCTTCTGGTGTTTCTAGAATAAATTATTAGAGTCTGGGCAGAATTGTCCTATTAGGACATGATCTATAGTGGATGTACTATAGGGAGAGAGAGCATTGTAGTTACCATGTAAATGACTTACTTAGCATTCAGTTAATAATGACCTGGGGGTCATTTATCTGTAAAATATCCTCTTTTCTATGACCATTTAGAAAAGCATTGTGCAGTAGAACTTTCTGTGGTGATAGAAATGTTCTGTATCCACTGTGCAATATTAAAGCCACTAGCCACATGTGGCTATCGAATATTTGAAATATAACTAGGGTGGCTGAAGAATTGAATTTTTAACTTTATTTAATTAAATAGTCGTATGTGGCTACCATATTGGATGGCACAGATTTAGAAGTTTGTTTTAACACTTTCAGATAGCAATAATACACAATGTTTTTGCTGACCAGTCTTGACTATGGATTCTTTTCCTCTTCTATTATGGAAAAAAAATCATTTTGGTTACTAAGTATAGGTCTGTTTTGAACTGAAAACCACTTAAAGATGGAAGGCATCATTTAGGATTAGATAAAATTCTGAAAGATTGTTTAACTGCTTCCATCTAGTAATTGTTATCTTCCTTGGCTACAGTTACAGCTTCCATTTTGTCATAGAATTTTTTAAAATTCCTTTTTCTTTGCTTTCTGGAATATGCATTGTGCAATTGATATTTAATTCGACATTTTATGTTTCTGAAAAATCTGTTTAGACTGATGACTGATTTTTGGCCTCCTTTATTTTTTTGTGTTCCTTTCGTGGAGTATCCTTACTCTGGTTAAGAATTTGTTTGCCCTTTCATTTATGGCAAAATGCTCTTTCTGCATTTTTTTCAGTGACTTTCATTTTGCCAATAAGGCTTCCATTTTTATCTATATGTACTGTGTTGTAAAGTTACTCAGCAGGCAGCAAAGTAATCTACTTAAGTCCTAATTGCATTTATTTCTTCGCTTAAAAAGAAGTGGGTTTAGTAAAATTCAGTCTAGCTAGTTGACTAGCTCCCTAGGCAGTCTATGATGGTCACAAAAATAGTCAATTTATTAGGCTGTTTTGCTAAATAAACCGGTTCTAAAGGAGGCAGGGGTCAAGTCACTTGTCTCATATATTACAGTGGCTCTCTGCATCCCCGAAACACCTTCCTTCAGTAAGCAGAGTGCTTGAGTGCACCCCCTTTGACCTGCTGATATGTAGATCACAACATCTGATGCTTCCTGGAATTGCCGATTACTGTAACTGCTGCCCATCTGTCAATGAAGGAGCAGTTTCAGAACTCAGACTTGGGGGAGGAAAAGTAATTAATGGTATGTACCTTTAAGAACTCCCTCATACATAAAATAGTGTCTCTAATACATATGCACATGTAAAGGAAAAAACATTTAGAAGGGTCTTCATAGTTATTGGGAGGGGTATGCAAAACATGGCAAAGTGAAAAGACAACTAGGGATAAATGCTCTGGATTTTTTCCAGTGTCATTTCCTTGCAGGGCTCTGGAAGTTATAACATGCACAACTTTTCAGGACCCTTTTCTTTGGTGAAAATGTATTTCCTTATGAAAATGTAGTGGGAATATGTTCTATACTAAGAGAAGTAGAGTTCTAAACCTGAGACCTCCAAATGCAGACTTCATGTTTGTGCTTTAGTAGTTAAATGATCCCTGGTTAACTGAAATTATTTAATGATAGGGATTTTATGGGCTCTTGAGTCAGACTTACTGGATTACATTCCTGGGCCTAAAAGTGGTTAATTAAAGATCTGGTTTTCAATAATTTACTACTTTGTGTAGCACATGATCTGTTTATTTGGAAGTTCTTTGCTTTATTTGCAAAGGATTGTCTAAAAGTTATTTGATGGCTATATGGTACCTAATAAGATTTCATTAAAGATAGTAATGTACTGAATTTTTAACTTAAATCTGATTTTTCTAGTTTTTTCATTCATAAATTTGTTTTTATTCATAAAATTAATCTTTCTCCAAGGGCTTTAATAGTCTTTTTTTTTTTTTTCTTTTTTTTGAGACTGAAATAGTCACGAAGATTTAGAATCTTTCGGGGAGAAGTAACATTTAAGTTTCTTGCCATTTAACAAAAACAAATCTTTAAAATGTTAAAAGAAGTAGTATTTAACTTCTGAGCCAGAAGAAACTCAGTACAGAGTATAACTTTGCTAAATTTTCTCTCAAAGCACACAATGTGATATTTAAGGTATTTTATATGCGACAATGGAGGAACAGGTATGCAAGTTCTTAAAATAATTAGATAACATGCATAATATGGGTCTTCACCAGAGTAAAAATATAGCATATTGGTAACAGAATCTAACAATCTGTTCTATTTCTTAAGTTTTTTAACCAACCCTTTGAATCTAAGTGTAAGCCTGAATTAGAAAGTAAGTGTAAAATGTTAGTAAAATAAGTGTAAGCCACACAGAAAGGTATTGCCTGCCTGTGTATGATACATTTATTTTATTTTTTATTTTAAATGAAGCTGTGCTAATGTGCTTAACGTTAAGGTATTGGGATATTTTAAATCTGACTTAGTAATTTGCTTACTCAGATGGGGTAAATTTTGAGACTACTTTTTTTAATATATGCCTACAGTATTTTAGTAGAAATATATATAAACAGGAACATTTTTATTACTAATAAGGCTGCTTTATGTTTTTGGGTTTTTTCTTTTGAGGGGGACGGGACGTATTGGCTAGGCAGTTAACACTGCTGCCAAGTAATGCCCTGTAAAAAGTACAGTTGCATGAAATACACATGACAATGGTATGAGCTAAAAGTGATTTTGAACCTAGTTCAGTGCCTTACAATTGACTATTTCTCTACTTTAGAGAGATCTATTCAGCTAAAATAGGTGCTTAAAAATAATGTACTGTAAATTCAAGTCTATCTTATTTCTATTATTGGTATTTGAGGTTAATTAAGTTGAAAGGCAACTATCTGGATTTAAGTATCAGCACCATTGTATAAAATATTGTTTCTCAATTTCCACATGGGGATAATCACAGTATCCACATCATAGTATTGTTGTGTGCTGTAAGTAGGTATGTATAAAGTACTTAATGAGTGCTATATGGTGTAAGAGCTGTTATTAAAAACTGAAAGAACTTGCTTGTTGAAAATAGGGAGCAATGTGAACTATATAAATAATATTAATGGGTTTTTTTTTTCCTTTTTAGGAAGTTATAGAACTAACCAAAGACCTTCTGTCAACTCAGCCTTCTGAAACTCTTGCAAGTTCAGACAGTTTTGCTTCTACTCAGCCCACTCATTCATGGAAAGTAGGAGACAAGTGTATGGCAATCTGGAGTGAAGATGGACAGTAAGTGTAGAAAAAAACTCTAACTATAACATGAAATAATAAAATACAATGGTAAGATGTTTTTATTCAGCTTGAACTACTCTATTTTAATCTTTCTATATAGCCAGTCTGACTTACAGAGCCAATTTTATTCTTGGGTGGTAATCATTAATACAGTTGAGTTTTTAGTTTTTAGCTTTAGATTAAGTTTTAGGGCAGAAGCATGGCTTGGATCCTAGAGGAAATAAACATAAAAGTAGAGGGAAATGAATGGGTATTTTTAAAAAAATAATCTAAATTCTTTTTTCCTTGAATTAAAAATTGATTGGTTGGCTCTCTTAGACTTCTGTGAAGCATATACACTGTAAGAAATATCTTTTCTCAAAGAGATTGACTGAAACACATTTAGTAGACGTGTAAGAGACTTCCCTGCCAATATTTTGATTAGGATTTCCTTTTTTGATAGCAGATGACTTAAGTTCAGCCACTCTTCTGTATTATCTTTGCCAAAGGGACAGTTGATTATAGAAGTTCATTTTAGGCACATTAATAGTTGAAAAACTGCAGTATAAGTCTTGTAGGCTGAGTACTAGACCTTTACTCACCTGCTTACAGCCATGATATCTTTACAGGTGTTATGAAGCGGAGATTGAGGAGATAGATGAAGAAAACGGCACTGCTGCAATCACCTTTGCTGGCTATGGCAATGCTGAAGTGACCCCACTGTTGAACCTCAAGCCTGTAGAAGAAGGAAGGAAGGCAAAGGAGGACAGTGGCAACAAACCCATGTCAAAGTAAGTGATTTTGACTTTAGCATTTTAAGGGTAATCTTCCCTATTTGAGTATATGAAGTAGTCTGCAGAATCTGTGCAGATTAGATTAGAGTAAGAAAGTTACACTATTTACCAGTTTGGAGACTAGCAATATATGGTCAACATTGTATATGTATGCCTAGATAGAGTGAAGACATTTTGGTTCTCATTTAGGCATTTAATAAATACTTATTAAGAGGGTACTATGTGCCTCTCACTAAAGCAGTTGCTGGGTTCCTGCACAGTGAGGAAGACCAGCTTAGGCCTTTTTCTGACTGAGTTTACAGTCTAAAGGAGAAAACACATAATTAAGAAGTTTAATAATAAAATACAGAAGTTACGGAGGGAATGTAAAGGGTACCTTTAGGGAACAAAGAAAATGTACCTAAACTGCATTTTAGTCATCACGGCAAATTTCTTTGAGGAAATAACATGTAAACAGGTTTGAAAAGAACAGGGGCTAGCCAGTTAATGAACTAGAAGGTATGACCTTGGGCAAGCTAGTTAACTTCTGTCTCCTCGTTCGTAAGACAGGGACGATGGTATTTACATTATGAGGTTGTGGACATTAAATGATAGCATTAGTAAAAGTGTGTAGCACTGTTCTTGACATGGTAAGAACTCACTCAGTAATTGTTTACATTTTAAAATGAAAACAAAATGAGAACATAGAGGTAACAGAAAAATTCCTGTGGTAAAAACTTGGGACTTGATGGTGGGTGGTTTGACAGGAGGTTAGAGAGGTAGAGACCAAATCATAAGGAACTTGAAAGCCGCTGATGCGTTCAAGTAGAGAGGATTTGATATGACCAGATTTGAGCTTTCAGATAATTAGTGGCAGCAGAGAGAAGCAGCTACTACTCTGGATTCAGGTGTAAGATGATGGTGGCATAAACCTGGGGAGTAGCAGGAAGGATGGAGATGTGTACAGTTTGACAGGCATTTAAGAGATAGTTAACAATTTTTAGTTAATTTCTGCATATTTGCCACAATTTGCTATCTTTTGGATTTGTTAAGAGTTTTCACAACTTAAGTTGCTACATAAATATATTTGAATTTGGGAAAATTATATTATCTATTAAAATGACATTCGACTTAAGCATCCCAATAAGAAAATCAGCTTGTAGAACAATGTAACATTTCGTAGTCTTCAGCATTTGTGTAAAAACCACATTTAACTTAATAGTGATTATATGATACAGAGGAATCTAGATCGTATTGCCTCTTTTAAAGTCCTCTTTCTTCATCTTTCTTTTGGTGAAAAGTCAGTGTTAACTGAGCAGAAATTACTGAGAGAACTTTAGGCTCTGATCCTATTTAGAGTGTTTTTTGAAAAACCTGTTTTTTCTTTTTTAAGAGTTAGCCATAATTTCCTGTTGTGCTGCGGTACTCTTCCAATCTAGATGGAATAGTTTTATCTGCATTGAAATCTTCATACACTTTTCTCTAAATGTAGCATATCATACTTGCTGTCTATTTAGAAATTGATAAAGATTTAGACAGCTTTTAGTGTTAAAACTCATCATATTCCTAAAACACAGCTGGCGAAAGCTATGGTAAATGGCAAATAAAAAGTCATAGTTGAAATATTTGATTTAAATGGATAATAGATTACTATATTTGTGTTCAAAATTTTCCAAGGATGCTGTATATTTCAAATAACATTTATTTCTTAGTAGTCCTGAGTGATTGGCATTGATGTTAGTGCTTTTATTCACGAGGTGAAGAGTATGCAAGTGTATTAGGTACGGGGGTTTTGGTGGGGGGGTAGTTGCATTACTGAATATCTCCAAGGAAGTCATCTTTTAAATTTTAGGAGTTGACATTTAGCTATTCTATCCACACAGAAAAGAAATGATTGCCCAGCAGCGTGAATATAAAAAGAAGAAAGCTTTGAAAAAAGCACAGAGAATAAAAGAACTTGAGCAGGAGAGAGAGGACCAGAAGGTGAAATGGCAACAGTTCAACAACAGAGCCTATTCTAAAAACAAAAAAGGCCAGGTTAGTAAGTCCTTTCATCATACTTTGTAAATTTGTAAAGTGCGCTGTCATTAAATAACTTTAGAATGAAAAAGGAGGTTCATAGATTTTTAAAAACATGGATCTTAAATAAGAATCTTCTTCAATCTTCATTTTGGCTTATTGAAAAATATCTCCTTTAGCCATTGTCTCTGCAATGTAAACACTATGAATGAGTTTATATCAGGAATTACAAAAGATCTAGGTTCTTTCCTTTTATAAACTAAAATTTGAAAAAGCATTTGCTACTTTACATACCACTTGGAGTGTTGAACCTTACCTGCTTTGTTAACATGCCTTATGCTAAGTATCACTAGTAGATTTTATGAGCACTCAAGCTCCCTTTTATGTACTTTTCCTTTTAAGTATATTACAGAATTTTAATTTCTTTTTCCCACAAAACTAATCAAGAACGGTTTCTGTTTCATTTCCCCTAGGTAAAGAGGAGTATTTTTGCTTCACCTGAGAGTGTAACTGGCAAAGTTGGAGTAGGAACTTGTGGAATTGCTGATAAACCTATGACACAGTATCAAGATACCTCTAAATACAATGTTAGGCATTTGATGCCTCAATAATCAGAAAAACTGTTGGATTTCATCTCTGCAGGGCTTTACATTTACCTTTTTATCCTTATATTTTTCTAAAGGTAAATTATTTGTTAGATGAGTAAGGAAGATACCATTGTCGTCATTGTTTGACTTCAGTAGAATGAAACTTGAAGAAATTGCATTTGATAACTGCTATTCATTTAAACTTTTCATTACTACTACCACAGTTTCCTCAAAGTTTGTTGGATAAAACAACCTTTTCTAGATAGATGCTGCATAAATACAGCACTTAGATGAATTATTGATCTTCCTAATATCAGGCCCCCACTTAATGGATGGTATATACTTTTTGTAAAGTCCTAACTGGGAATTTTCAGATGCTCTGAACTTGCCACATATTCTAGCAATTCACTGGAACATCAAGGCAAAACACCAATCTGATACATCGTCTCTTCTTTTTTTTTTCTTCAACTTAAATTTAGCTGTTGCCCGGTTAAGCCTAAAAATAGGTTAATTTGTAAGTGGCAAATTTGTTTTGAGGTTTTTCCTTCAATAACTTGTTTCCTAAGCCTGTTAGGCCATTTCTAAAGTTGATCCAGCTCTTCATTCTTTTCATTGAATTTTAGTTTATGTAAGAAACCATGTTTAGGACCAGCTACTTTTTCTAATGTTTTTTGGGTTTGTTTGTTTTTTTTTGTTTTTTTTTTTTGTATGTTTGCTTTTTTTCCTGCATTGATTTTCACTTAATGGTAGTGAAATGTTTATATGAGAAAACAAAAAGCTGATGTATAGCCCTGTATACAGTGTAGATACTATTTTTGTAAAAAAAAAAAAAAACCAAGCCTAAATTAATGAACAAGAGTACTGAATGTTTCATCATTATAATTTTACTGTATTTCTTGTGCATTAATCTGACCATAATTTCCCTGTATATTATGTTCATGTAGCTGAGTTTGTAATTTTTGTTAACTAGATCAAGTTGTCAGCATTTGCTGGTATAAGTGAACATCACAATTATCCAGAGTTGAGTTCAAGCCAAATATATGCATAGAAAAGGGTCTTCCTATTAATGGAAGATGGTAATTTTTAGAATGTGTGTTAATTTCAGTTTTTGTATGTTTAACTTTTATTAAATAAAGTGTTTTTAAAATCTCCAGGGTGTGTTAACAAAAGGGGGTGAAGTCTTAGCTGCCAGCATTGATATAATGATTAAGCATACATCATTTCCACAGAAAAGAATATTGAGTATGCGATAAAGGTTTTGATAAATCCTAGGTACTCCTATTAGACATGAGATTGGATCCTAAAGGACAAGTCGGTTTTAAGGGTTTGTGTTGTGTGTAGAGGTGTTTGTAAATTTTTGGTGGAGGGTGAAAATAAAAATTTTTATTTCATGAATTTTAAGTTTTTTGTTAAATTGAACTTTCAGAAGGACAGTGGTGAGAGATACGATTCCTCATCTTGTCCCTCCATCTCCATTCCCAACCCAGGAGATGGGTTTTTTCCCCCTGTCATTTATGGCCAGAGGGTAGAGCACATAGGACGGATTGAAAGGTGAAGTGTTTTTTCAATACAGGGCACAAATTACAGTAGAAAAAGGGCTATGTAGGCTGAAAAACTCATAAATAAAATTGTGTTCTTGTTACCAGTGTAACCAACTTGATCTTAATGTACTGGTATCCTTAAGGGGAATCCTGTTGATTAAAAAGCATTGGAAGAAAATTTGGTATAATTCTGTGACCACACAAAATGATCTTTGGTGAGATTACCTTGGTGTGTTTGTTGGAATAGTAGTTCACCTGTTGTTTGTGTAGGCAAGACTCTTGTGTTGAGACTTGTACCTTCTTTGACCCTATGGGTCTTCCTTTCTGCACATTAATTTTCCTGGAGGGCTTTGCGGTAGGAAGAGAAAAAGGAGGGAATAATGTGACCATGTTGTAGAAAAGATTTTTTTTAAATAGGTATATAACATGAGATCAAGAGCCTTTGTGTCAAAGACCTAGATGTGTCTCTGAAAAGTCCTGTTGTCAGGACGATGATAGTGTCTCTGGACTAAACTTAAAAAGTAGGACTCCTTGGGGAGATCTGTCTTGTAGTGTGATGCTGAAGTTGAGAAGACGCTTAATGAGAAGCATGATACCGATTGTATTTTACAATACAGGTGATTAAGCTCTCACTAAAACTGAATGTGATGCTTGGTCTTACGAAGCTTTCTTACAAAAGTTCATGTAGAGTTTCCCCTCTGTCAAGAAAGACTTGAAGCTCTGAAACTGAACCACGTGGCTATGGTTACATTTGTCTTCTCAAAACTTGACATTTGACTTTGTGGTTGACCAATTCAAGGAAAAAACAGTCCTAACATCCCCAAAACAAGTAAACAAAATTTAAAATTTTAATATTAATTACAGGTAACAAATGTTTTAATTAACATGAAAAAGACCATATTGGGAGAGCAAGGAGTCTGGAGCCAGACTGCTGTGTTTGAATCCTGAGTCCCTTATTTGTATGCATAGCCTCCGTTTTCTAAGCTATAGAATGAAAATACCTGTTTCATTAGGTTGTAAGGATGAGTAAGTTAATACATGTAAAGTATTTAGTAGAGTACCTGGCATATTGTAAATACTATAGATAGAAGTATTTGCTACTACTGTGCAAAGTGGTAATGGTGAATATCTGATCTTTTTTCTTTGAACAATAACAATTCACATTATAATGGATAATAATATCCATTGCTTATGATTTGAAGCCCCTAATTATAAATGTATTACTGAGATGTTATCAAATTACCAAGGTTAGAAGACGTATTAAGTACATTCTAGTAAAGTTTTAAAATTTTGTATTAGAATATCTTAGGGTATGTTTATTAATGGGAAAGGGTATACAGCCTTTAATTAAATCGCCCCTAATTCTAGTTTAAAATTAAAGAGGGATTCTTGGATCTGGGTTCTACCCCAGACCTATCTAGGCCAACGTATGTCTATTTTTTGACAAACACCACAGATGATTCCAATGTGCATCCCTGGCTGAGCACCATGTTTTAGGTTAAATGTAAAAACAGTTCGATTTTTGAAATGAAGGAAAAATTTCCTTAATAACTGGCAGTTTTCTGAGCCCAATTATGAAGACTCAGGCATCAAACCAAAATGAAATGGGTCCGTTTAATGTAACTACTTGTTTTTTTTTTCAATGCTTGTTTTCTCACAATGAAGGGTATGCATGTATGTGTATGTATTTCCTTTACAATGCAGTTTTAATGCTGAGTGTGTTTGCCTTTAAAATGACAAGGGAAAACCAGCAGGTAACAAAGGAAAATTACGGTTTTGTAAGTGGTGTGTCTGTAGATTGTGATTATGTAAGGTGAAAAATACCACTTACGATTTAAGCCAAAATATATTTTTAAAGCTTTGATTTGGCTTTTTGCCTCAGCTTGGTATTAACTTAAATATAAAGGAAGAAAATCTATTAAAACCAATAAGGTTTTGTATTTGTTAATATTTGGAGAGTTCAATAAACATGTGCTGACCTGTATTAAGTATTTGTATTATACTATGAAAAAGCCAGTTAGTATAAATGGTAACTTGTAAGTTCAACAGTAAATGTAAACATTCTTTGTATCTAGGATTTTTGAGTTGCAAGTTAAACTGAATTTTTACTGCAGTGGAGAGGAAGAGCCTATCAGGCAAAATAACAGGTAATACCATAGTTTAAACAAAACCCAAGTTGTTGACTCCCCTTACACCTTTTTTTTTTTTTAAGCATGTCTATGTATATAGATATGTTCTTAAGAAACATCTCAGAAAAGAGGTTCAGAAACCAATATTGACATTCTAAGAATTTGTTTCGGCATAGCCAAAAATAAGTAGTTTAAAAAAAGGACAGACAAAAGCGTTAGATTTCTATGAGGGTCTTCACTTGCCTTTTCTGCCTTGAATTCAGCTTATGTATATAAAAATGGTTCTTTTGTGGCCTTGAGGAGGGTAAAGCAGATCTGGGAATAATGCTGAGCTTGTGGTACTTAACAGCTGAATTAACTAAAAATATCAAATTTTGGATACTTAAGTCACCTTTTAGTTCCCTGAAAATAAAAACTAGCAATTTACTTCTACCAAGCACCTCACCAGTTGATTTTTACAAAACCAGTACAAACTTAAGTTACTGGAATTATTAAAATTATAATTTGTTTCCCCAGCTTAGTCTTTTTTAAGAGCAAAGCTAAAGCCATAGTTATGCTCGTTAAAAGAAAAGGTTTGCTTTTTTTTGAAGGGCTACTTTCTCAACTTGAGGCCCCCAAATCATGGTTATTATTTTGCTGGCTCATGATTTTCCTTGGTGAAACTGATGTGCTTTTGTTTTTTCCCCTTTCAAGCCCTGTACTCACTTTAGCAAGATGCAGTGAATTTCTGACCAGAGAAACAAAGAATTCAGGCTTGGAGGAAACACTTTGACTCTATATCCTGGGAAAACTAAAGTTGAAGCCTGAGATCTACAGCTAGGCTAGTCTTTAATAGATGGTAATTGTCCAGTTGTACATTGCTCAGAAGTATGCAGGAAGGAGGAGTAAGTATCCCTTTGGTTCTTTCGCCAAGTTTTTCCCCTCCTAACTGTCAAGCTTAGTTGACCTAGCTTTCAGAGTAAGTGTGATGAAGCTGCTAATTTAGAAATAACCGACTTCTTAAATTTGTATTTTTTATATACATTTTAGAGATACTTTATGGCTATTGTTATTTTTACAATGCTATTCTGTGCCCTGGTGTGAAAGTCTAAAATATCCCAGTTATTGTCCTACCAATAAATACTTTAAAAAGCATTCCTCCATAGCTAAGGGCTTGAGGAAATAATAATTCCAAAGTTACAGAAAGTTGGCAGTACTTTAAAAGAGCTTCATTTAAGCCATTTCCCCTAATAATTTATTACTATATAGGAAGGTAAAACAAAAACAAGTGAAGCTGTCAGCCTGGACATCTATCCTTATACTATACTGATTATTTAAAAGAATCAGGTGTATTCCACAAGAAAACTAGTTTCTTGTTTGATCTGGTACATAGGCCAATAAGATTTTTTTCTTCACAAGGCCAGCACTAAAATACTAATTAGAGCACTCAATTATTATGCAATGGTTATTATCAGTGTATAACGTACTCTCAAGCACAGGTCCTTTCCCTCTTTTAGAAATAGAAAGACTGGTTCTAAAACCAGAGATAAATGAATCTTATGAAGCTTCTGTTTAAAAATTTCTACAGGGTGTCAAAATTGACTTACAACATATTAACCTGCCATGGAATTTTGTGAAAATGAACCATTTTATTAAGTCTTTTTCTGCAAGACTCGGGATAATTAAAATTCAAGATTAAGGACAAAGATTAGAAGGCTGCATTCATCAGAGAAAGTAGAGAAGTCCACACCACTTTAATTTACTTCGGCACTACAAATTCCTAGATTATGGGGATGGGGTGCATTTGTGTAAGTTTTAATCTTTACAACCTTTCAGGACGGAGTTAGTATTTATTACCAACTTTTCAGGACGAAACAGTTTCCATGAAGAAACTAAGTAATTTGCCCAGGGTCCTTAGCAAATATTAGAACATCTATTTCAACGTGACCAAAACCCTTGTTCCTCCCTTTTTATGCTGTTTTTGGAAGAGTGTATGGAATTTTTGAGGTGGAAGGTTAATAAAAGAAAGAGAAAGGGCAGCTAGTTGCTTCTTCAAGTGGAAGAAAACAAACTCTAGAAAAAACCTTCCCCAAGAGGCTAAACAATTTTCTTATGAGAATACCCAGGAAGCAGTGTGGCCTTAGGTTAGGAGCTTTGCCTCAAAAATCCTCACTGCCTTTTAAGATCCTTTCATAATGTTAAAAGAAGTTGTCATTGTTATGGCCCTGAAGAGGCATTTTTGCTGGGGTTTCTCATTCCTAATCAGAAACTAGTTACATTAACTTCATCAGAATTTTCTTTTGTAATAATATGTACAGAAGTAGGATTTATCTGTACCTATTAATACATCACTCAGACATTTTACACAGAGGGCAACATTAACTCAGGTTACTGGGGACTAAATGGGAACTTCCAGACTAATGTTCAGTTTGAATAGTATAGCCAAAAGGTTTCCCTAAAAAGTTACTTTGTAGAACAGATAAAAACAATGACAAATGGCTTTGCATCCTAGCTGAAGCAGTTAAGATTATCGGGTACATTAAACCATTTGCAGTTAGGATTATGTGAAATTATCAGTCAAAAAGGTAGCTGTTTAAATTATAAACAGGAAATGGCAATGAGTTAAATTGCCATTAATTCAAATCACTGAAATAGTACTAAAACAGACATTTAAGGAGATAGTTGCCTCTCAAGGTGTGGCTGCTCACTCATTTTTTCCTTCATAGAAAAGGGTGGTACAAAAAGCACTCGGGTATTCTTCATTCACAATTTTTATTTCTTGCAGTTAACTTTTTGTATCTTCAAAGTCGATTTGTCTTTTAAAAAATTAATACGTCTCACTCATCATACAATCCATCCCCTTCCCCCAAGAAAACAAACCAGGGGAGGAGGAATTTAGGGGGCAGTTGAAATAGGTATTATAGGTTTGTGAGAAAGGCTTCCCAGCCCACCATTCTGTACATATACAACAAAATGGCAGCACCTCAAGTTCACCTGAAGTCCCAAATTCTAGCCCTAGGCAGGTGATGCAAGTGAATGCCATGGGATTAACAAAATGGAAGCTCGGTCATCGGCTTCCATCTACTTCCCATGGTAGGTAGCAGTCTTCCAATTGTCTCCCTTGGGAAAGTCAAAAGTAAGCAACTATATAGAGCAACATTTTGACCCAGCCAGGAGTAATTAATAAATGAAACCAGAAATAATTTATCTGGGCCACAGAAGTGAATTTGTTTTATCATGTTTTTCATTAAGTCCCCAGCACCTGAAGTAGCAAGTTCTAATAACGGGCTTCTAAAGGCATGCAGTTTTTCACACATCTACTTCAAAGAAATTCTTCCACTCAAACATACCACAATCAAGGATAAAATATTTTTGGAGGCACAGGAAGAGCACAAGAACAAGTAAGTACATGATGAGGCCTTGTGTGTGACCAAGATGGTTCACTTCATATATAGAAGCAGTGAAAGCTGTTAAAGTGCTACTTACAAAGGATAGTCTAACATTACACACACAACTCAACTCTGCACTGCTAAATATGGTTGTCTTTATTTTCTTTTTCCTTGCCCAGCCCTATCTAAACAAAATAAAACTACAGGACTGAAATTAACAACCCATGAAAATCAGCAATAAGTTATGAAAATCATAAAGCTTTTTTTTTTTTCTTTTTTAAGTAATTAAGGGTAGTTAAATTATTTAAAGTATACAAAGTCCAAAGAGCAGGGTAAGGTTTCCAAGGCTTCCTGGGGTAAGGGATAGGGCCTTGGAGTTTGAAAGAACAAAGGGAACACATGACATCAAAGTGCAGGCTAGAAATTTCACTTAAAAGAAAGTAACATTTCTGAAAATCTTGACAAGAGCAACAATAGCACCTGCACAGTGGGATTGTGAGGAAGGAGAGAGACTGCCTGTAGGAAAATGGAAGCAGATCTTTACATTAAAATGAGACAAGTGCCAAACTTAACTATGTTAACTATGATAGTGTGTCTACTATATTTATCAGATGGTTAAAAGATGGTAAAAAAAAAATGATTCTAAAAGAAAACAAAAACAGCATTGACCTTTTTTTACTTAGCCCAGACCTCATTCATTTTGTGCACTATAAAGAGTGAGGTGTGAGGTGTTTTATCATTATCAAATGCTGCATCAAAATAGATGATTTTTTCCCATGTGGTTTTTTTTTTTTTTTTTTTTTTTTTTACTATAAAAGACGTCTATGTTTCTTATGGACAAGCTTTAAAAAGATGTCATTTTGGTTTTCAACACATACAAACATTTATCAAAATCTGAAATAAAAATGCTGCCGTGGCTCAGACCTTGGCCTGCTAATCTGCGTGCACAACTCTTCTGGCCCACGCAGACACAGAGGCACGTGGATCTTTTTCCTTCTGGCCCCTAAATCTGAACTGAGGCCCTGTGTGGTAGAGGCTGTCATGCACATGGACTGCCCCATGCTGCCCAAGGGCCTAAGGGCAGCTGACTGTTGAGCTGGCGGTTGGGTGCCCTACTGCTAACAATGCAGGATAAGGTTAGCTTGCTTAGCATGGAATCCAACAGAAAGCTGAGCTGCATGATGATCCCTTTCAAAAGGCTTCATGGGAGTCTCTCCTTTGCAGAGCATGAAATGAATTTTTTTGTTGTTGTATTTTTAAAGAATTGATCATCCACAGGCTTCATGATAAGCTGTCCCAGGCTGAGTTTTAATAGATCTTTAGCCATCCAAGATTAATGCCTGATTATCTTGTCTTGTCATTACTATACGTTTGATTTTTGTTTGTTTTTAGGACCAAAAAGCTCAGGAAGGGTTCATAATCCCATCCTTAAATGTGTCTACTCAATGTAGTATGAGCAAACTAGAAAAGAAAAGAGGATGGAATCTCCAATGTCCTCTTTCAAATCAACTCAATCAAATCAAGAAAATTTCATACAAGTTTTCTGCTGCCATTAGAAACTGATTTTCAAATACGAATATTATGAATATTTGTTCTGTTGGGGAGGCTCTGCCCCACTTTTTGCTAAATATTTGCTTAAATGGAGGTCTTTTGACCCTTTTTGTTCAAGTATAGTTTTGTTTAGTTTTAAAGAGGAGACTGCATCATGAACCCAATTTAAGAGATTGTTTGGATTGAATTGGCCCAGTGAATATTTTGCCCTGCACTGTTATGTCATGCTGGGTTCTAGGAAGTGAATGAAAGTTTGACACTGGCACTGGAGTAACCCTCGTCACTCCCAATACTCTGCAGGCTGCTGTGGTCATCAATGTCACTGATGCTGGTGGTACTGATATTGTCCACTTCTCCATGGGAGAACTCTGTGCTTTCAACATCCACTTCAATCTCCTCTGCCAAAGGGAAAAAAGGAAGAACATTAGTAACCTAATATATGTGCACTTTCAAGGACTAACAGGGATGAGGAAAAGTGATTACTTTTTGTGGTATAAAGTCATTGTTATACAAGCTATTATCAGTGATCTCTGAAGAACAGAAGGAACCAAAGGTGAGGAGACACAGTGATATATTTTACAAAGGGAAATGTCTGGTATAGAGTGGTGGTCTCAATTCAGGCAGCAAGTATACTAAAGCCTTTGATGCCAGTCTGTCTAGACCTCCCACCAAAAGCAGTTGACCTGTTTGGGAATTAGTGCTTAATATTAAAAGATCCCAATCCCAGTTGATTTAACCACATCTGTTTTACATTAAACTAGAAACTAATTCTCAGTGATGTTTATTAAGCAGAGTTGCCTTAAAGGGGGAAAAAAGCATAAATTTAATATAAGAGAACTAGAAAATGTACCCATCCAAGCCTTTGGTGGTATCATTCTACAGACAGTTCTACAGACTTTTGGGATTCATCATAAAGATCTCTGACCATTCAATAACCAAAAGAAGCCAGTTGTTATAAAGTGGACTCAGGGATTTGTCTTCAATTCACTTTAATTTTCCTGCATCAGATATAGCTTGAAATGAGGACCTAAGGCTTAAAAGTCTCTGGATTATAGAGCAGGCTATAGTAAAGATTATAGTAATGGCATTTCAGTGGTGGTATTTAACTTCAAAAACCAAAAATGATTTTAAAAAATCCTAAATACAGTATGACCCAGCTGTCTCTAGAGATCTTAATATCAATAATTGATCACCAGTAATACATTAAAAAATATATTAAAAAAATAAAAGGCAGTTGAAAAATTGTTTTCTCCCACAACAGCTGGCATGAACTCAATATCCTTCAGTTCTCTTAAATTCAAAGCCTGGTGTTTCATATTTGGCACTGACTTTAATGGTTCACATTGATCACAACTGCTTTAAGAAAAGCAGATTGTTGCTGAGCCCAAGAAGACAGAGTAAGTTATTTCAAAGAATAATTTTCAAAGGGCTTGTTGCTTCGGAAAGTTTTAGCAATCTGTTTTTAAAATGTAGGCAGTTGCCCAAACAAGCTGCACAAATAATCCTATGAATTCTTAATTATTTGTTTCATATCCATAATGCTTTGTAGGCTATTTAGTGTTTCTTAACATCACTCATCCAACCTACATTTGGGAAATAAAATCAAGACACCCTATCCAACAGAGCTTGCTGAACTCAAAACAAAGTAAAATGAGAGACTGCTCTAGCCAAATGGACTAGAGATTTTACTAAAAGTCTTTGTAACGCTGGGAAAGAAGGCTGCTGGATAAGGATAAGAACTGGGGGTGAGGGTATAGCTCAGTGGTAGAGTGTGTGGCTTAGCATGCACGAGATCCTGGGTTCAATCCCCAGTACCTCCATTAAATAAATAAATAAACCTAATTCTCCCCTCCCCCCAAAAAGGTAGTAAGGTACTTGCACACTCCTGGGAATACTAAAAAAGAACTATAATGATGAAGACACATCCTCTGAAATTCGGAGGTGGGGTGGGTACAAGGAGGAGATAACAGCAAGAAGGGCAGTTAAAGCCTGCAGGTCACAGAGCTAGTAAGCTGCAAAAGAAAGACTAGGACCAAGTCGCCTCCTGATTCGGGGTTCTTTCTGCTACACCTCCCCTGTCACTCAAATATAGATAGCCTTGAGGTTCCTGCTGCTACTTGTAAACTTTTGTTCTTCAAACCTGAGTGCCACATAAAAAATAAACTTTTACATAGCAAAACAACAAAAACAAATCCAAGGGTTGTGTTAAAGGGAATTTAAAACCCATCTGAAAGGCTCCCACAGAATTTGGGAAATTAAGTATTAAAAAAGAATTAAAAAGAATGACTACAGTGGACTGGAACACATTCAGTACATGAAAACATGAGTTCATAAGATAATCAAAAACAAAGAACAGAACACAAAACCTTGTTACCTCTGGAGGTTGCTAAGGCATCAACTCATTATTTAGAAAATTGATGAAGCAAAACCAAAACAAGAAAAAGTATTTATCCTGTCTTCCCAGTAAGGACTTTTTCAGGGTAACCAAAAAGTTGATGAGGAAATTTCTTTAAAGAAGAAAAAGTTAATAAACCCAAGAAGAATGACAAAATTAGAAAACCATTATTTTGTTACACTTAATAGAGTAATGATCAGGGCAGGGGGAAGGGTATAGCTCAAGTGGTAGAGCACATGCTTAGTACGCATGAGGTCCTGGGTTCAATCTCCAGTACCTCCTCCAAACAGAAGTGAGTAAACCTAATTACCTCCCCCTCATAAATCAAACAAGCAAAAGTAATGATCAGAGCAACAGTCATCAATGATTACTAAAACTATTATGTGAAAAGTTGATACAATTGCATAGATGTATCAAGATGACATCACCTGAACTCACTGACCAGTGTTCTCACTAGCATGGGACAACTAAACATAATACTGATGCAACAGGAAGTACACAGCACCACTCATGCAGGATTCTTGCCTCAAAAAATATGAATTTAATCAAGCCCCTAGATCTACCAACTAGTTTACAAGAAATATGAGGGACAAAAATACTGCTTTTTTTCAGTGGAGGTACTGGGGATCAAACCCAGGGCCTCGTGCATGCTAAGCTTGTGGTCTACCATTGAGCTATTTCCCTCCCCCCAGGGGACAGAACATGTTAAGTGACATCATGAGGATTCATTAGCCAAATCTAGAATGGGGGAAACTATATGTAAGGAAAATGACCCAGTTTTCCCAGTTTTGACAACAAATAACTGACATTGGGGAAAGGAAAACTATTATAGATTAAAAGTACAGCTGACCCTTGAACAACAGGGAGTTAGGGATGCCAAACCCTCCACGCAGTCAAAAATCTGAATATAGCATTACAGTCAGTCCTCCCTATCTGTGGATTCAACCAACTGCAGATCGTGTAGTACTGTAGCGCGTATTTATTGAAAAACATCCTCATATAAGTGGACCCGTGCAGTTCAAACCTGTTGTTCAAGGATCAACTGTATCTTAAAAGGTACAAGCAAATGCAGTGTGAACTTTGTTTGGATTATAATTCAAACATACCAATGGTAAGATGCCATTTTTGAGACAAGCTATCAGAGACTGGGTATTAGATGACATTAAATAGGATTATCGGGGTGGTGGGGTATATAGCTCAGTGGTAGAGTGCATGCCTAGCATGTACAAGGTCCTGGGTTCAATCCCCAGTACTTCCATTAAAGATAAATAAATAAAAACCGAATTACCTCCCCCCCAAAAATAAAAAAATAAGTTTAAAATAAATAAAAGGCTTAAAAAAAGTATTATCTGATTTTATTAGTTGTGTGGGCTCTTATAATAGTATTATATTCTTTAAAGTCCTATTTATTAAAGATAGATACTGAAGTATTTAGGGACAAAGCGATAATGTTATCTGAGATTTGATTTAAAACATTCCAGATATTTGATTTAAAACATTCCATTTGATTCCTGCATTCTAGAAAAAGTGGTGAGGTGGTAAAGAACAGGTGAAATAAGAGTGACAGGATGTTGACAGCTGTTCAAACTGGATGATGGGTATGTGAGAGTTCATTATCCTATTCTACTTTTGTGTATGTTTGAAAATTTCCATAATAAAAAGTCAAAAGAAATTTAGAATTCTCAAGATCTCATGAGCTCTAGTTTACCAAATATAAAGCTTAAAGTCACCAGAGTTCACCTCTGGGATCTTTTACTGTGGTGTGGCGGGTGGGAGCTATAGATGAGCAGATCAGTAGAGTTCAAACAGTTTCTTTTTCAGTTGATTTTTGTTCTTGAATTCTGCCAAAGACAAATGTTCTGGGACAGATGTAAAGAGAAATAAAGGATGTGGTACTTTAAAATATAGGTTTAAAAATTAACATCACCAGTTATAAAACATATCAACATCCTGTATTTTCCTGATGCAATGAATTGAGAAGGGCCCAACATTACTTCTGTGACATCTCTTCCCCTCAAATGTGTAACACCTCATTCTAATGAGAAAACATCAGACAAACCCAAATTGAGGAACACTGCATAAAATAACTGACCAATATTCTTCAAAAGTGGCATGGTCATGAAAGACTGAAGAGCTAGCTAATGCAATGTAGGATCCTGCACTGGATCTTGGAGTAGGCAAAGGACATTTTTGGGAAGAGTGGTGAAATTTGAATAAGGTTTATAGAGTAACACTATTGCATGATTGTTAATTTTTTTGGTTTCGGTAACTGTATTATGATTACATAAGATACTAACATTAGGGGAACCTGCATGAATGGTATGAGAACTCTACAGTTTTCTACAGAAAACTTAAAACTTTAAGTCTAAAATTTTAAATACATACATAACCAAGAAAAAAGGTTCTATAGTTCATACAGGTATTGCTAGACAATACTGTGACTGTATAAAATCTAGAATGTTACATACTTGTTGGCAAAAAAGAAGAAAGCAAATACAGTGTCCTCCAACCTACCTTCCCTAAGTCCAGTCATAGGGATGCTAGTATTTCATTAGGGAAGCAGCACACTGCCTACCTCGCTCTGAATCAGAACGATCTGAAGAAATAGTTGATCCAATGCTGTCCATTCGTATTCGTTCCATCTCCTGAGGACCCTGCAGCTGTTCCAGTCGCCGCTTCAAAAATCTCTGTTCTCGTTCCAAGTTCTCTAGCTGGTGCTGGCTCTTCCTTTCAGCTTCTTCAAGTTTCTACAATGATAAAGTGGTATTTAGGTTTGTGTGTAGTCCAGCAGAAACAATAAAAACTGATTCCTACCTAACATCTCAAAAGATTTCTTCTTTGACCAAGGAAACACGAATGACTATACAAATGTATGTGTATATTTAAGAACATACATAAATATATATTTTTAAACATCAAAAATAGTTTTCTTCACTTTTTTTGTGCGTATGTGTAATGAATGCTACATTAGTAGGACAGAACGGAATTCTCAGTCTGTCAAGTTGTCTCCACGAAAGAGAAACTTGCTCTGCAGTATAGTTTGATGGAAAAATACTGAGGGACAGAGCCAAATGAAGCCATCTCCACCAGAGGGCACAACTGCCTTCCTTCAGGGCATCAGCAGAGTAATTGTTATTTTCCTCATATTCCCAGCTCTTCAAATCGCCATGCTGTCAAAACAGTTCAGTTTAATCAGGTTATATTGCTCCCACCAGATTAGCTGATAAGTTTTCAGAAAATTTCTCTTGAGGTCAGTTATTAAAGGAGGGCACTGTGAGATGGCTGATATACATGAATAGGAATTGCTAAAAAGAAATCAGGACTGAGAGAATCATGTGTAAATATGAAAGTAAAAATTCTTACCTTGATGTGTGCTTTGGCTTTGTTGAGCAAACCTAGCGTTGTGTGCCTGGTGCAGTCTGGTCCTAGTGGAATCAGAACTTTCAAGCGTTCTAAACACAGGCGAAGATGAGCTCGTCTAAGGAAGACAAAAAAGTCAAATCAGCACAGCCTGAATATTCCACTAAAAACGTCCTAAAATCTATTAATTTGCACATTATTCAGTCTGTAGCCTTGTTACACCCTAAATCAGTTTCAACAAAGTATCTGCATGCAAGTGCAGGTGTGCCTACAGGCTTTCCATCTCTGCCATTTCTGTTGCACGCTGCGGACACCGGTCACTTCAGATTGTTATTCCCAATGGTAATCCTCTGTCAGAAGTGATTTAATTTTCACCTGCCCCATAAACTGTCTCAACTGCATTAACATGGAAGTAGGAAAGCATACTGAGGCAACTGTATTTGATTTTGAATGCCTAAAACCACAGGCTAGAGTAGACATTTTCAGCTTCAGTACCCCAAAATGCTCACAAATTTCCATTTCCTCCCTCCCGCTTTTCATTTACAGACACACACAACCTCCTATCCACAACTGTAACCATCCAACAGTGTCTGTTATTATGTATTAGGTTGAACCACACAAAATTTCTGGTAGTAAACCATTTCTCATTTATAAAAATGACAACTTTGTATGATCCAACACAACAGAAAACAGCAAAATTCTGTGACCAGCAAGGATAGGGTTAGGCAAAATATATGGCCCTGAGGCCAATTCTAGCCACTAAAACCACAACTCATGGAACAGTCTCCTGCTTCCTAATACCTAAGTGTACCAGCTACTATTAGCTTTTCATTTTTATTTCTCTTTATCCCTTTCCTCTCTTACTTGCTACCTCCAGTTTTCTACACACAGAAAAAAATCAGGTCACAAAATTCTTCACTAAAAGTCCATGCATTAATATACCCATCCTGTGGGCCAGTTATGGGAAATTTCTCCTGGAAATGCTAGCAGAGAACCTCATAAATTTACATTCCCTGTACCCTACAGGAACTGTGATTACCATGATGAGAGTTCTGGGTACATAATTCCACCCTGAAACAATACTAGTTCACATATGTGGTCCTGTGCGTCATAAGGTATAACATAATTCAGCAGTTAATAGTATATCTGAAAAGAAAACCCACAAATGTGTTCATAGATGACCCTATTCCTTAAAGAGCTATAACTGTACATTTAGCAACTGACCCTGGAAAATACATCCTCCATTTTCTCCTCAAAGAGGGCCAAAATGGTTTACTAGCTCATCCACCAAACTATGCTTTCTCTGTCTTAATAATACACAAGAAATAATGTCAAGAGAAACTCTCAAATGCTAGAAATTTCAAAGAGGGTTAGGAGAAGCCAGCCAATTCTGTCACTGAAAGGATGACTAAGGGGTAGTGAGGTCAGAGGTATGGCTGATGAATGGTCAAGATTCTTCCAGTACCCACTAGCCCGTTAGATATTTCCATTCCAAAGCTCTTTACTGAGTTCACTAACTCAAATCTAGTAATTGGTTCCAGGCTGAAACCTGACATACCTGATGTGGACAAGGAAAATTTTTCATTTTTCTTAAATGAAAGGTTTATCAATGGATTCCCCTTAATGAGATCTAATAATTTTAAAGTCACTCCCTTCCCCTGCTGTGCTACCCCAAATCATAGAACCTTTAGCAGAATTTTCATTTTTAACTGGAAAATCTCACATGATCACAGAGTGCTTTTACTGAGCAGACTAAAATGAAACAACAATAAATTCACAGTAAAGAGTGCCATTAAACTCTTCATTAAGATTATTACAGTATATGCCTAACAACTGCACTATATGATGTGACCGGAGGGTAGAGAGAGACTGGTGGTTCTCTTGCTAATAATCAGAGGCTCCCAAGGGGCCTCTGAATTTAGTCATCTAAAAAAGTTAACAAAGCAACTAACTAGTAAAGCTCACAAGTATGTTGCCACAGGAATAACTTGTCAATTTTATTTAAATTATTTAACCCCAGAAATTCAGTACATATATAGGAAACATCTTTTAATTTTACTATATGAAACTTCAGAATGACTCTTTACTGTAGTTTCATATCAAGAAAAAAAAAGGGTCAATTTTCTGTTTTGTGAGATCTAAGTTAAAGTCATATTAAAATCTAGGCAAAAATCAACTAACAATATTAAAATGTCTGTGTTTTTTCTTTTTAAAAATTCATTCAGTTGCATTATTTATTACATGACTTTTGTGTACTCAGCAATGTTCCAGACACTTGCTTGAGTGGGAGAAGTTAAAAAAAAAAAAAAGTAAACTTCAAGAGTTTATAATCCAGATTACAGAATGAAATTTTTTTTTTGTTTCATTTGGTTCACAATGAAATGAGTCATACAGCTATCAAGGGCAGCAGAAACTGTATAAAAGGAGAGATAATAATTGGAGAAGGTAGCCTTATAAAGGAGTTGAAACTTGACTCTAAACTTGAGGGATACTGAATTTGTTTATGAAAAAGCAAGGGTTTTCAAGGTAATTAAGAAGAAAGGATTCAAAGTTCATATATAGGGACCAAGTTTAAACCTAAAATTAAAAACATTTTAATTTGTTTCATTCAAAACAAGTGAACTGGAATTCTATAGGAAAATATCAGCCAAGTTCAGCTGTCTGGTGATCTCACAAGAACACTCAAATCAGGAGCTGCCCAGGCCAAAGGAGTCAGGGTGTAAGTAATGCCTAAAAGAACGAGGAAGGCAGACTGCCTTCTAAGAATTTTTTTTTATTAGCCATTATTGAACATTTCTTCACTCAAGTAATTTTAACTGCTCCAAGATACAGTTTATACCAAGAAAACAGACCCTGAGATATCATGTCTCATAAAAGGCAGTGATGCCACTTGCCATGTTTTGTAAACACAGCCCTCCAAAATAGGTAACAGTATAAAGGATGCGTGGTGAACGATGTCCTCTGCTCCTCTGTGGGGAAAGGTGTATATGTGGCTGGAGCCAGTGTCATTTCCTCCAGTTCTTGTCCTTGTAAGTGAATCAGGCATTTGGAGAACAGAATAACAAAGGGTTAATGGAAGTTGGAGGTTAGCAGCTGACCAAGGCGGTGTCACACTTTTCAAAGTTGCCATCCAAATACTGCACACAGTTTTCCACAGGTGCTTATATGCCACTTTCAAGTAAATGCAATGGATTCCCTGTGATTGTTATCTGGAAAGTTGAATCAGGAAATCTGTTCTCCTCTATGTGTAAGTATTTTCTCTCTAGCAAATTATGGAATGAACTGTCTGGCAAAATTCTTCCTCCCTTACAATGATGCTGTGCTGCTCTCTACTCTCTCCCCCATAGTCTCCCTGCTGGTAACCAGATTGCAAGCTTAACCACCAATGACCTAGAAAGGCATATCTTTTGATGCCATCTGGTCCTTTCTTTTCTTGACTTCATTCTCATGTGACTGGTGGCTCAGAAGCCTCCTGTATGGAGTTGCCAAATCATGAACTGAAAGACACTGGAGGAGAGAAAAGAGGACAAGAAACAGAGAAGAAAAAGAAAAAAAGCTTGGTTTGATTTGAAAATCTCTATGTTCTGAGGAAAAACTTGCAAGTACCATAAGATGATCTTTTTCAAGTCCAAGGAAGGAAGGGTTGACATGAAGAACAAGGATTCATGAAAGGCATGGCCCTGCACCTTTAGTGAAAGTAGGGTGAGAAGGCTGGGGATAGTTAAGGCTGCTGCTCTGAATATTCTGATGAACACTAGACTAACAACCAACAGGAAAAAAAA
This sequence comes from Camelus dromedarius, assembly GCF_036321535.1. Classification (NCBI taxonomy): domain Eukaryota; kingdom Metazoa; phylum Chordata; class Mammalia; order Artiodactyla; family Camelidae; genus Camelus; species Camelus dromedarius. The sequence continues at coordinate 65,659,507 of NC_087443.1, read as the reverse complement.
GCTGACGTTGTAAAATTGACATAATTAGACTTAATGGAAAATGAGAAAAAAATTTAGCACCCTGGTTAACATTTACCTAACTTTTTACAATACATGGATGGCTCAATAAAAGCTATGCATCTAAAATCTTTCCTAGTTTAGCATGAGTGACTGTAAAGCAAAGTTAGGATTAGACCCTGCAGCAGGAGGTGCCCTGTGAGAAAACAGGAGTTTCCTTGCTGAGAGGGAGTGGGGCAAGAGAATGGAAAGAAACCAGGGTACTTTTATTTTCAAAGACACTTTGAGGTCTGTTTTAAAATGAGATTTAAAAGTGGGTTTTACCCAGGGGAAGAGGCAATACCCAGTGACTAACCCTATTAGAGAGAAGGTCCTATCAAAATTACCTACACCTTCAAACAGCGCAAGCTCCTTGTGGGAAAAGGAACAATTAGAGTCTGTTTAGCTTTTATTTTGGTATATTGGGATCATTTTTCCTGAAGGAACCAGTGCTGCTTTTGATTTCAAACCTTGTAAACTCTGCTGCCAAACTGAAATATCACAGAACATGAGGGGAAATGATTTTGCTATAAAATGGCCCCTGCTAGTAGCTGTGATATTTTAAAGCACAGGTATATCAACCATAGGAAGCACGCAGTGCTGAGGGAGGAGAGGAAAGAATTTCCTTTCATAAAAAAACTGAAAGTATCATATGATGATATTTTTTCAAGTCATCTCTTGAAACTCTAGTCCCTCTGTCCAAACAACAAGAAATTTAACGCCTGTCCAGCCTCACAAACTGTCCACTGGCTGATGCCCTTGGAGGCACGGTCCTTCACTGGAACTTGCTTGTCTTTCATTCCTCCACTACAGGATACCAAGACTTTGCCAAATAACTAAATCAAAATGGAAAACAAGTCAAGTGATAGGAACAGTACTTGTATTTTCCTCTGTTGAACGTTATGCAAGGGGCTGTGAGTCCTCCCTTAAGCCACATTCTTCAAAGCTGCAGTGGCTTGTGGCCAGGTTTCCCAACTCCCTACACAACACTTCTGCACATGACAGTAGCTAGCTGCTTATCCTACATATTTTATATTCCAACATTTCTCTAAAATGTAACATGGCAAGAATTTTCTGAAAATCTCCAAAGTTACCAAAAACAACTGCCTGCCTCCTTTTCTTATAAAAAAAATGATATTAAAAATGGATCCAGATACCAAGCATATTCATGCTACTCATGAATTTTATTTACAAAAACAAATATAATCATATTCTTGCTGTTCAGCTTATTTTGTTTGTGAAATTAGAAAGCTTAGACAAGCCATCCCCATAAAATGGCATATGATAATTATATGTTTCACTTACAACTTATACATTATCTACTTCACAAAAAATAAACAGACTATTAACTCCCAGTGAGTGAATTGGTAAGTGGCATTTCCTCAGCGTTGGAACTGGCTGTGGTGTCACGGGGCTTAACGACAACAAAATAAAAACTTAGGAGAATAGCTAGGACCTTCTTCTTACTTTTCAAAAAAAAAAAAAAAAGCTGCTTTCATTAATATTCCTCTTAATTCAACTGGCATCTTGTAAAATAATCAGACAGGAATATCAACAAGTGTTAAAATGAAGTTATACATTTTGTAAATTATATATACTATACAATATTAAAGTAAAATAAATTATTCTACAGTCAAATTGTCCACCTCAGCACTAAAGGGCTCATCTATATACAAAATAAGACAGAAAATCAGTAAGGTTGAGATACAAGCTACTCACACTTGGAAGACTTTTGAAAATCACTTTCTCCCAATAAAATCAGAGTAGTCCTTAGGGGAGGGAGCCAGAGAGTATTTAATGCCAGAAAATTAAATATAGTGCCTACCAGAAGTTGTAATTTTCCTCAAAGATTTGGATGAAGAATACTATTTTATATAAAAACAAGCACAGATAATGCAAAGTATACTTTTAAAATAAAAGAAGACTCCAAATAATTATTTTACCATACAACCCAAGACCTCCAGGAATCTATGTCAAATTATTAGAGCAGTTTACTATAGATCACTATCAGAGCTCTGGACATCAGAACATCATTTCTGAATTACTGCTGGGATTATGTCTTTCAAAGGTTTAGAGAGAGAGGAAGGTGGGGGGCAGGAGAGAGGGAGAGAGATGTGAGTGCTCAAACAAATGATGACAAAATAGTAACATATTCTTTCTCAGACTACACCAATTCTGTATAGGCTGAAATTTTATTTAGCCTTTACATCTCAGAGGCATGAAGAGGCTGAAATGCCACTTAGTCAAAAACAATAATCATCAGTAAACAATGAGCTGCACCCTATTGTGCCACTGAATTAGATGCTGTAAAGATTTTTAACAGATACCAGTAATAATCTTTATCTGTTGGAAGATGCTATAATCTGACCTCCTGCCTACCACCTTTCCAGCCCGGCCCCACTTCCCATTACCCATACCCTTTTGCAAACCTCTTCCACAAACCAAAGGTTTATGTTTACCAATTTCTCTACCTGGAATACAATTTTCTCCTCTGTCCACCTAGTGAGCATCTAACTCATTTGTCAGCCCACAGCCAACTACTGCTTCTTTCATGAGGCCTTGCTTGCCATACCCCTTCCTCAGATAATTAGTATTTGATTTTCACACTAATCACACTATATTTGAATTATCTTCTAGATAAAACAGAATCCATACTTTTTAGTCATTTTAATTCTTCCAACACAAAACAAGAGAGACTGGCACACAGTGGGGAGGGGGATGCACCAAATTCTAGTGGATTTCTGGGTCTCTCTAACTCACCAAAATTGAGGTTATACAGGAGCCTCCAAACAGTATGAGCAGATGCCAGGCCAACATTCATGAGGGATCTGCTTATGGATGCCAGAACTCTACACTGGGTTTTTCTGTGTGCAGCTGAGGTCACCACCAAGGATGACTACATGTAGAGTAACTGATAATCTTCAACTTAACTCTTGATTAGAGTCAACATCTCTTTTAATAGTGAAGCAGAAGGTTAAGAATTGCAGCCATTACAACACAGTGACTTATTAAAGTATTGATAGTGATGGGAGACCAAGGCAACAATGTCAAATAAAATTCATAGATAATTTTTAATCCAATTTTTTGGTCACCAATGTTAACCTTCTGAACTTACTGACATCAGGCCTCCTACCAAGCAGAAAATCTGACTGATTTAAGTTTGGCCTCTGTTCCAGCTGTTGTTCAAGAAATGGTGATAATAACAAGTGACAGGAAGGCAATTACTAAGGAGGAAAAAAGAAAAAAATAGCTAAGAAAATCCAAGTATGAGAGAGAAAAGTCTAAAAAGAAATACTCCATAATGCAAGAGAAAAAAAAATTAAATGAACATTTTTTTATCCCATCTGGTAACACAAGAAACATGTCTGTATAGTTTTTACAAGATCCCAGGACTGCTGATCATTTGAAGCCTAAAGTACAGAACACATTAAAAAAAATTTTATTGTCCTGCATTCATCTCTAAGGAAGACTTGATTTTTGACAACCTCATTTGAAAAAAATAATTAAAATCTGGTTCCAGGGGCTTATGTTCTCTACTGAAATTCCCACAAGGAACCCAATCTCCAAAGTGATTTAACAGAAATTGCTCACTTGATGTCCAGTCTGTGCTAAACTTAGCTTCCATGCATACATCTCATTCCTTCTCTTATCAGTTTATGAGGATTTGGTTTAAAAAAAAAAAGAAACTTGATCATTCATTCACCATATTTCTTCTTTGGTCACATAAGAACTTTCTGTATTCCAAGTTTCAAAGTCTGGGAAATAGGGCTACATCACTGGTGAAAACAGTGGCAATTTGTTCTAAATACAAAATAGCTTATTTTCCTTTGGCAATTCTCCAGGGGTTTGGGTGGAGGGAAAGGATACTCCTCTCTAGGGAGATCAGGCTCTGAACCTGGCCTAGTGTCAAAACTTGGATGTGGGTGGGAGAGAAATTTTTAAAAATCATTTCTCTTTCACCTCAATTTGGAAAGTGATTAAAGATTTTTGCATTATTAACAGTTTTTATACTCTTCAGTTCTTTGTTGGTGTTCATCCCTATTCTGGCAGCCCCCATTGGTTGATTTAATGGTACCAAGGGGCTGAGAAGTGTTGCTGTCCAAAAGAAAAAGCATTCTCTCACAGGGACTGGGAAGGCAATCTGCAATCACAACAGTAGCTACTTGTTAATTTTCTATTTGAAACACAGTGATGTCAATAGCATTGTACCCTGCCAGCCACCATGGGGTAAAGTACATTTTGAAACCAAAACAAACTTTCTACGTGCTGGCAAGTCAGATTTGAGACACAGTGATAACGTTCTATAAGACACTGCCCTAGTTTTACAGATAAAATGCACACAACAAGCATTAGTTTACTATTCTATAAAAGCTTAAGTCTAATTCTCACAGACCCATTCCTACCCACAGCCCAGTACAACTGTTTTATTATATCAAATCATAGTCCAGGATGTCAGAGGGAAATACACAAATATTGTTAAAGATCTCTAATAAAATGGCGATCCTACACAGCACACTCGAAGAATGTTTTTTAATGTAAATGTTCATTTAGAAGCATAAAATGAAAATAGCATAACAACTTTAAAAATGGCCCCACTATTAATAAAATAATGCCATTTGCAGCAACATGGATGGACCTGGAAATTGTTGTTCTAAGTGAAGTAAGTCAGAAAGAGAAAGAAAAATACTATATGATATCACTCATATGTGGGATCTAAAAAAAAGAAAGACAAATGAACTTACAAAGCAGAAACAGACTTACAGACATAGAAAACAAACTTATGGGAAGGGGATGGGAAGGGATAAATTGGGAGTTCGAGATTTGCATATACTGACTGGTATATACAAAATAGGTAAACAAGTTTATACTGTATAGCACAGGGAACTATATTTGATATCTTGTAGTAGCTTATGGTGAAAAAGAATATGAAGACAAATATACATATATTCCTGTATGACTGAAGCATTGTGCTGTACACCAGAAATTGACACAACATTGTAAACTGACTATAATTCAATTTTAAAAAATGGCCCCACTATGAAGTGATTAGCATAATAGTTCATTTTAAGGGGGTGTATTCACTTACAAGGAAAGATACTTTTTATTAATGGAACAGAAACACTCTGGCCTAAGAATTTATGCACGCGTAGAAAATGAATATTCATAATTTGCACTGAATGTGAGTAACCTGAAATAGAGAGCTAAATGACTAAAAGTGGTGACCATGCTTACTACTGGCAGACAGCAAATGGTTTGGCATTGCTGGACATCTGCCAATTCAGTCAAGCCAGCCAGGGATTATTCTTAAAGCCCCATTTTAGCAAAATTTCTCTAAAACTGAAATGCAGGGTTTTTTTGTTTTTGTTTTGTTTTAGGGAGATAAAATCTGGGGCAGGAAAAGGGGCAACAAAGAGCAACTGTTGGCCAGTATGCAATTAAGAAAATTAATCCTAAAGTATTTGTAGGGCATTTGGAACCTCTGGAAAAATAAGATTCACAGAACTTAAAACATGCTATAGTCCTGACAACGACAGAGAATTAATGTTCTTATTTGAAAGTTACCTAACTCTTCTGATCTTTCTCTTTCAATATACTGTATTACTTTTTTTTCTGACCACAAAAAGCCCAGTTGAAGAGTAGTTTTTGAGAGTTACTTTTAGAGGCAGCCTCACATAACACCTGGCACCAATCCTGGGCATGCACTCCTCTGATAAAGCAGAAATTTTCTCAGAGTGGTATTAGAGTACTGACAGATGAGCAGTTTTAGGCAGGTAGAAAGTGAACATGCCTTAAGAACTACTTTAATTTTAAAAGCCCTTCTGAAAAGGAAAGGTATTCAAAAGAGTAACAACAATTTCAATAGTCTCCTAAAAGGCAAACTTTTAACAATACAAACTGGGTTCAAATTAAGACTGCAACACTATACTTTGTGAGTTGTTTCTATTTGTCTAAATCTTAGTTTGATTCTACTCTGGATAAGCCCAGAAAGAAATTAAATGAGAGAAGAATCGGGGATCTAATATTTATTTTGTGTGATTCCAGCCTCAACTCAGTACCACTAGTTTTCTGTTCAAGAAGGTCTGCTATGAAAGTGCCATTACACTTTGATTCCAGGAGAACAGCCTTGAAAAATCTACACTGTCCTGTGAATTTGAGAAGAAGGAAAAGCCAGGCTTAGGGAACATGCTCCATTTTGTTACCACTATCAATCAAAGTTCTGGCTGTTCATCAGGGCAGGTTGTGTGGCTCCCTCACCTAAATATATTCCAATAACAAGAAAATAAAAACTGTTGCTCCAACCAAAAAAGGTGGTAGAGTTTGGAGAATAAGTTTGTCCGACCTGGCTACAGTTCGTTTCAGATATTAGAAATACTGCAGGATGAAAGTCTTAAAACATCTTTTAGGATCACCAACATCTCTAATCTCAAGGAACAAAAGAAACATGAAAGATCCTCTGGAATAAAGAAAAATGAGTCCCAAATTTATTCAGTATTCTTCTAAACACACCAATTTTTCCTGAACGTTGCAAGCCAGCCTTCCTTCATCTGACCCAATATATGCAGCAGTAATTCCAACTACTTTCAAGGGAGTTCTCAGAGCCCAGTATCAACAAATTGCTCTTTATGAAAAGTCTCCTCCATTTCAAAAATAGCAGTCTTGCAAAGTCGTTCAGCTGTACCTAAATTGTGTTATGTTTACAAATGTTTTAACTGCAAAGATGGAATTTCCAATTGAAAAAGAACCTTATTTAGAATAGACTGAATTTTTTTTTTTTACAGCTATGCCAAATACAAGCTGTTCTGTAAAGGAATAATCGTGAATCAGGCTGGAATAAAGTGAATCAAGATAGAAAAACCATACAGACATTACAATCCTAGAGGAAAATGCAATAATTGGTTACACCAATGATCATTCAAACGCCAAAGAGTACATTTTTGTCAGTGACACCAGAAGGCTCGGAAAACTATGATGGTTGTCCTCCATGAAAATACGTATGTGTTACAGAAACATACCACTAACATCTTCTTATCAAAGCCCAATAGCAATGTTTTATCGAAGAACTGATCTAAATTGGTTTGATTTTATTTTCATTTTGTATTAAGGTATAAATCCCTATAGAGTTAGCACTCACTGTGTAAAGTAGGGCTGTCTTTTTTTTTTTTAATCTGTAAATTCCTTCTTCAAGCTTTATAAGTTTCAAAGGAGTATATACTTCCTAATTATAGTCATTATGGTTTTGGTGAAAAAATCTTAGTTGTACCTACCCCCTTTTTTTTTTAATCATTTTAATTTTTTATTTTTTATTATTTTATTTTTTAACATCTTTTTTTTACTGAGTTATAGTCATTTTACAAGGTTATGTGAAGTTCCAGTGTAGAGCACAATTTTTCAGTTATACATGAACATACATACATTCATTGTCACATTCTCTTTTGCTGTGAGCTACCACAAGATCCTGTATATATTACCCTGTGCTACACAGTACAATCTTGTTTATCTATTCTACATTTTGAAATCCCAGTCTGTCCCTGTCCCCCTGGCAACCACAAGTTTGTATTCTATGTCTATGAGTCTGTTTCTGTTTTGTATTTATGTTTTGTGGGTTTTTTTAGATTCCACATATGAGCGACCTCATATGGTATTTTTCTTTCTCTTTCTGGCTTTCTTCACTTAGAATGACATTCTCCAGGAACATCCATGTTGCTGCAAATGGTGTTATGTTGTCAGTTTTTATGGCTGAATAGTATTCCATTGTGTAAATATACCACATCTTTTTTATCCAGTCATCTATTGATGGACATTTAGGCTGTTTCCATGTCTTGGCTATTGTAAATAGTGCTGCTATGAACATTGGGTGCAGGTGTCATTTTGAAGTAGGGTTCCTTCTGGATATATGCCTAGGAGCGGGATTCCTGGGTCATTGTACCTACCCTTTCTTAATTTCCAGATTTTTCCCTTGTTCTAATTTTGCTATTGCATTTCCAGCTTAGAAAGATCATATTTTTCTCATTTAATTTTGGATTAATTTTAAAGGCTCAGCATTGCTCTAATTACTTTGGGATAAAAGTACTGGAAAATAAAGAATTCTATAAAAAAAAAAAAACCCAGATATCCTGGTAATGGCATGAAATCCTTTATCAACCTCCTTAATCAGTTTTTAGGCAAACTTAAAAGAGATAGGTTGTATGTTGAAATTTTTAAAAGTCAAAGATCTAAGGTTGATATACTAGAGCCAGGCATAAAGTTCACAAAGGCACAGGGTTTCCCACAGAAATATCTTGTTTTGAGTTCTCTATAAAAGAATAAATTGATAAATCTGAGAAGCTCAGATGAAATATAAGTTACAAGGAGAAATACATGATCTCAAAAGTTATTTAGCTCTTCATCATAAAGGCCTTAGTAGAATAAAATGAACATCTTCAACAGTACTCCAAAACAAAATCTAAGAGATTCCAGAGAGCTAAGGAAATGGGCTTTTGGCATTATCCTTATTTATCCAAAGCTATAGCAGATATATCTGCCCCAGTTGAAGATTTTGGTTGTTTTCACGAGGCACTTAGGCATTCAACAACATTGCCACTACAAAAGAGGGAGTACCCTAGCAGACACCCTTCACAGGGAAACAGCTGTTAAAAATGACACTGTATTTTAGCTGTCATTAGAGACATACCAGGAAAGCAACTACAGATTAAAAGAATAAGAAGGCTTTATCACAGTCTCTAAATGTAGTCCCAGGCCTGTATAACTATCTTATCCATGCTGAATAGCTGAAAGTCCACTTTCACCCTAGAATAAGTGACAATACTTTAATGAATGAAAGACAGAACAACAATAACAATGTTTCAGATGCAGCATTTCTCCTGAAATCCCTTTAAAACATGCTGAAAATGTTTTAAAGCCAATTTTGGTGAACTCAAACACAGAATCATGCAAGTCATAGGAATAATCACTCATAACTAAATTGTTCATGCAAGCTTCAGCCCATGATAACCCCCTGCTTTGAGTTTACCTCAACTCCCATCTGGGACACATATAACTCAGCAGTTAGTTATATATTGTTTGTAGGGGCTTTATAATATCTTTTGTCTTCTACCTAGTTAAGACTCTAAATCCTCAAAAGCAGGGCCCAGAATTTCTCTTTCTTTTTTCCTATCCCTACTACCTAGCACACAGCCAATGCCTAATAAATGCTTGTCAGTTTATCTGTGATTATCTTTAGGAGTCCTTTGTCAGTGCCAGGAACTAAGCCACTTCAAATAAACTCCCATTTCCACCAAAGGTTTTAAATCAGAAAACATGATCTTGTAAGTAAGACTGTTAACAGACACTAGCATAGACATCTGACCATTAACAATAACTTATAAGTCATCCCAGGTTGATATTTAAAGGAAGTTCAAAACAAATTCCGTATTTTCAAGATCAAAGATGTTTGAAACAAAGCCTAAACTGGAATTTTCAACATATTTCCTGGTTATCTCAAGTAAAAGTGCAAAGGGTGGAGGAGGGGAGAGTTAGAAGTCAAATTGTACTTTAGCAGGGACAGTAAAACTGCTGCTAAAAGACAAAACTGCTGTTTATTCCTAGCCACTGTCTGTTGGACCTATACTAGCATCCAACCAACCCCTCAAAGTACCTAAAGTTCTACCAAAAATGTTGAGAAACTTCTCCACCTTCATTTGCCAAGAAAGGTAGGGACATTTTGCAAATTGAAGCTGCCAAGTTGAAACATATGTTTGAGCTCCAGCTTTGCTAGATCTAAACCAAGAAATCTTAGATAGAAGTAAAATATAGTTCTTTATATTATTTCCAAAAAAGTTTCTCCCTTAAGGACCACCATCTGAAAAAAAAATTATTTATAAGTTAAAGCACTAACCAGAAAATGCCCTGAAGCTAATGTTTAAAAATCCATTTTTTATTCTATTCAAATATTACTAAACTAAACATGTTGACTACAATTTTAAAATAAAAGGAATTTTATTATAGCTAATTCTAAAGCCAATCAAAAGTTTAGAAAATGATAGCATCTATTAACTGCATAACAAGTAAATTAATCTACACATCTTGGTAAGAAAATAAAAAATCTAGAATCTCAAGAATAGGAGAAAACTAACCACTAATATCTTTCTTACCAAACATAGCAGATCAAAATGTACTAAACATACTTATTTTTAAAAATTCTAATCAAATGCTCAACAGAGCAAGAGCAAGTTTCAATATACCATATCTGAAATCCACTAAAGTAGTTACAGATCACTTTTCATCTAATAAACTCTTATCTCTATTTTAATTACTTCACAGCTTTCAAATGAGCCAAACTCATAGCTGCTTGTTAAATTCACACACACACACACACACACACACACACACACACACACACACACACACACACACAGTTAAATTCTGGCATAAAAGAAATGGCTCTAGATTAATACCTCTGAGCACCAACTGGCCATTTCAGTAATGATCTCTATGGCTAGAAGCATTTATGGAAATTCTCAGTATTCTATGATGGTTTTCCTCAAGCTATTAGTTCTAAACAAAGAGAGACATTAGCCTTCCCAAAAAAGAATGTCTTCCCAAGGTGCCACCCAAGAACAGTGTTCTAAATGATCATGGAACCTTTCATGAAATCATCTATTTAGATATTCTACAGGCTTTCAATGATGTCAAATTAAACAGCTATCAGAATAAATCAAGTTACCAAAAAATCAGAAGCAAAACAGGACTAACACAACTGCAGATAAAAATCATAGGGAAGAGTCTACATCTCAAAAAGCAAGCTAAAATGTAATAAGATGTTCCATCTTAAGTTACAGGGCTATGTAGACAGAACAGGGTAACAATACTTCCAGAGCAAGATATCTATATAAATTCTAAATATTTTGAGGAAATGTTTTCACAAACAAACAGAAGAGATCTGTTATAGGTTCTATGTTATTTACAGCAAAACTTTAAGCCACAATTGAGTTTCTTGATCTGCTGTACCAATTCAAATACAGAGAGATATGTATCTGCATCCGTAAAACCATCTCACTCAAGAGGCATTTTCCCATAATACGACTTTAGTAGAGGTCCTATTATGAGGCACAATCACCACATAATTCCTAAGTGGGTCATATTACCTAGAATACCCTATGAGGACAAACTGTTCTCTCTGAAACAGGAGTGGAGAACAAAAGTATTTTCCTTGGAAAGGGAAGATACTTTCACGGTAGCAAATATCTATGTGCCTTCCTAAAATATTTTCTATCTTGAGTGGCAGTTTCCACAAAAAATCAAAATCAACAAAACCCCTCCCAGAAAAACCATCTATTTGAATTGGCATTTAACTTTTTTCTCTTAATCTAATACAAGGTGCACAGGCTGCTACAAAAATCAAAAATGTTAATTACTAATTCACTGAACGTGTGTTCAACGCAAGACACTGTATCACATACAAAGACGAGCAAGTTACAGTCTCTCTCCACATGGAATATATACGATCTAGAAAGGGAGGACATTACACTATGAGGTAGTGTGGGTTAAAATTCATATGAGTGACACAGTGAACAGATAGGAATTTAGAAGAGCTATCACTTTAGATAATGAGAAAAGACTTTGTGAAAAACATATTTTAGCTAACCCTGAAGGCAGTGTGAAGATGTTCTGGTTTGGGAATCAGAAAATCTAGATCCTCATCCAGACTTCTGTCATTTAATCAGCTTGGTGGAATATGTAACTTGGAGGGACTTAGCTTCCTTATCTATTAAATAAAGATACTAGACTAGATTTTCTAACGTCCCTTCCAGCTTTATTATCTATGAAAATGTATGGATAGGGTTACATTTATTGCTTTTCAAAAAAGTCTTTAAGTTCACAAATAATACACTCTTACTTCAAAAGCTAACAATAAAATCAACATGATAATCCTTCCCCAGAGGCAACAAGTCAATCAGTTTGATGTGTATCTTTCCAGAACTTTTCCAATGTATTTATATATATGATTGTGTTATTTTTAAGACAAATGATATCATACTGGAAATACAAGTTTTCAATTTGCTTTATTTTACTTAATGTGTCTTGGAAATCTCTCCACGTACACACATAGAGTTCCGTATCATTCTTTTTACCTGCTGCAAGGTATGGATGTATTATCATTTATTTAGTCTTTCCCCGTTTGATAGGAATTCAGGTTACTTTTAATTTGGGGTTATTATAAACATTTTTGTTATTCTTATTCATACCTCTCTGTGCATCAGAAGTTCAAAGGGGGGGGGGGGGAGCAGTAAAGAATTTGAGCCAAAAGCATAAAAGGTAAAGAATTAAGAGGAAGATGAAGAAGTTCAAACCCGATGTTCTTATTTTCAGCAAAGGAGGAAATGAGAGTCAGAATAATATACTGGAAGTATCTTTAGACTAGGAGTTGAAAGATATGGGTCCTAGCCCTTGGTTCACAAACTAGATCTGACAGTAAAAAGTGGGACTGGATATGAAATCTCAGAATTTTTCCAGACTAGAAGAGAGCTTAAAGATCACCCAATTATACCACCAGATTTTAGAGAAACCAAAGTCTTATCCATAAACTAGAATGTATTTTGATGACCCCCTAACTTTAAGTTTTTGCCCCACATGCTGCTGAAAGGATTAAAAAAAAAAAAAGGTTTGAATGGTCACTGTGATAAATGCTATACAGAGGCAATAAGAAGTGAGAATAATTGATCCATAAAGTTACATTTAAAAGATAGCATACGTTTCTAGTAGACCCAGTCAACATAGCTCTGATTTCCAGCAACTCTTACCAACTCTGCGAAGGGAAAAAAATTAAGTGGAGGTGTCCCAAAATTAGGGATGGGCTTGGCAGACTATCAAAGCAATGAGGACATTAATGAAAAGCCACTTTGATTTGTCCAAATGGTAAGGAAGACAGATCCCAATATACTGACCTACTTCCTCTTCAGATTGTTTATAGACAAAGGTTTTAAATAAGCTAACCTGTCCTTTCTTGGAGTTTTGTGTAATAGCAGTGTGCATTTTCCTCCTGGTATGGCACCCTTCATCTAGTGATTACTGGCACCTATTAAATGACTGATTAGATACAGCAATATAATGCAGTTACAACCACAAAACCCGATTTCTGAAGCCTGAGCAAATTTAAACTTGTCACAGAAAACAAACAAAAAAAAATGTGACCAGGATTTAGTATAAAAATATTTAGAGATTAACTTGTTACATTCCATTAGAAGTCAATGGTAGGTATTTTTCCAAAAGGGACAAGGTCTGAATATTCAGTAGTACTTATATCTCAGAATTCATATGCATATTTGTATGTGTATATGTATACAGATCTAAGGAATATGTTTATATTATTTATACACACAAAGATACATATGTTCCTTAGGGAAAATACTAGTTTTATAGAAATATTTACTATTAATCATTATAAAATAAGTACTTATTACAAAATAGCCTTTATCATAGCTATAGAACCCTGTGCTGTAATAATTTTTTAAGTATGTTACAAAGTTCAAGTTTGAATGAGGTGAGGTTCTAATCATTTTTCCAGTTGCTCTTTCATTTTATATGTATGTGGTGTGGTAGGGGGGTTATATACATACATATGTATGTATTTATATCAAGGAAAATGCTTTGGAGACAGCAGGATAGTATTTAGGTTTTTAATATGCCTATAATGATTGAACTTAAAAAACTCACAGAACTGTAAAACTTTTCATGTAGGGAGGAAATCAGAGATCATTTAGGTCCCCTCCTTTTTTTACAGGTGAGGAAAGAAAGACCTCCAAGAAGTTAGATAACTTATATAACATTCACAACCTACCAGTAGTAGAAATGAAAAGAAAAATTATTATCTTGTAACTTCTGGTACAATTTTCGTATCAATGCATTCATCACATATCCCCAAAAAAGTCATCTGTGTTGGATTTTAGGTATGCTTTTTGACAATTTAGCTCTGAAACTGTATGTAGTATTAAAATCTACTTCTATTGACTTCCCCCAAAATAACATGAAAATGAGGAAATCATTTGTACTTATGAGTTCATAAAGTTTCAGCTTTATTCATTTAGAAGATATGAATATAAGCAGTATGTCATGTGTTTGTCCCAGGGCTGAATTAATTATTTTCCAAGCAAACTTGTCTTCAAAAACTGGTTAGCAGCGAGAAGGTGGAGCTCAGTGGTAGAGCGCATGCTTAGCATGCATGAGGTCCTGAGTTCATTCCACAGTACCTCCACTTAAAAATAAATAAATAATCCAAATTACCTCCCCACAAAAAAATAAAAATCTGAAAAAAAAAAAAAAGCCCACGAAACAAACAAACAAACAAAAAATAACTAGTTAGCAAGTAACCATATTAGGAAATTCTATTCTCATTACTCCTCCTTTAGACCTGTGGTTTTTCACTTCTAACACTCATGGGACTTCCAATTGGCATTATTCACTAGAATACACAGAAAAAGATAAGCATGGACAAAATAATTATCCTCTTCTCTCTAACAGCTAAAACGCATCAAAGAGTCTGAATCTCTTCATTTTTAAAAGTAAATAAATGCAAGATACTAAAGAAGTCTCTTATGTAATAAAAAGATATCTTACTAATGCATCTTTTGACATGCTTTAATTGCCAAAATTTGTATCAAAATAGGAATTTCTTTAAATGTAGAAGGTGCTAATTTAAGAAAAAGTATTTGAATTGCAGTTATTATTATTAAACCAGTATTTATCAGCACACTTACACTGCAGTTACTATATGCAGCAAAAGAATTTAGCAAAATAGCTCAGTCTTAAAAATCTAATGGAATTCTGCTGCTGTATAATTATTATGAACAGCAGTGTAAAAGGTACAGTCAGCTTTATCAATCAAACACACCCCTTAAAGCTTATATAAAATAAATTTTTGTATACCTCATCTTCTAAAATATATCAAGAAAATCTGTTATTTAAACTATTCCCTTTTTTTAAATCACGAATTCACAGTTTGAGAGGAAGTGTTTTCTTAAACAAGTTACAGCTGCACTGAGATACACAGTGCAATCACTTGAATAAAAAGCTACTACTACACCTTCACTATAATACTCAGCATGTCAATTATTTAAAGTGTGACTTATTTATTTCTAGACAGAATTTTAGGCTCTGAGTTTCAAGTTATAATATTTCTTGGTTGTTTTTAAGGCCTAATGATCTCATCTCTTCCCAGATATCAGCTATAAAATTGATTTAAACTCTAGGAATTAGATAGCTGAAGTTCTGAGAACACTTGGTTTCTAGAGTGCAGTCCTTGTCTGAGTCACCTTGCTGCCTGGGTCAGGGAGTAGAAAGCTTAGCCTTAATGAGCTATTTCTGACAAAGGTCAATATAGAAACTGTGACTCTATCTAGACACTACTGCAATGACTTCACTGCATAGGCTGCATTTTAGATGTGTAATTTTATCCTGGCTATGCTTCTCCTCTATTAGCTATAAATTTTATCTCCGAAACCCACCCATTACTTCATCTCTATCTCATGTAACATTCAATTCTAACTCTAACAGGTGCCTATCTCTGCACTCTGACAGCTATTTTTAGTTCGTCTACACTTTTCAGCATTCCTACCCCTATAAAAATACAGTTAAAATATTCATTTACTTGCATACAACAATAAATGCATCAATTATATGTCTCTCTGACAAATGATGATATTACTCTGCATACTGTTTGGTAATGTTAATGTCTATATTTATCTGGTTCTGTAGCTCCATAAACAGTCAAATTCTGTTAAATATGTGTCCCCTACTTTTTAATGCATAGCTGCTTTTTTAGTGATCTGTAGTTACCCTCAATAACTCAGTACTATAACTGGACCCCTACTGTCTAAAAAAGTACAAAGAATAAAATTAACTTTTTCAGGCTTTAACATGAATTTTAAAAATAAGGGTGTGAGTTTTCCATCTTTAGACTAAAAAGAGGAAACAGCCATCATTTTTATTTGCCTTGTCAGAAAACTAGATCAGTAGCTATTTCCTGATCTCTGGACAATGTTGTTTCTCCTTCCCTCCATAGCTACACTTTTAAAATTTTGCTGTTTAAGGCCTAACAAATACAATCAAGTTATATATTGGATTCCTTAAGTAAAACTGATACAATTACTATATTCTTTTAATATATGGCCTTAATTTTGTTCAATTTCATTGTTAATTAGAGGCTCTTAAAAATCTTCAAATATTCTTTTTTATATGCTACAGAACTCAACCCTTCCTAATTATCAAGTACTCAAATCACATTAGGCAGCAGCACCATATAATATATTAGAAACTTATCTGTGGCTAATTATATGTCTTAAGTAGTTGTAAGGTATTAAGTCATTTGTGCAGTGCCATCAGACAATTATGAAGTTACCACTTTTTAAGTGCTGGGCTGTAAGGTCAGTGGATTTTTTAGGACCTTTGCCCCAGACAATGGTGACTGGTATGGTGAATGGATGACCACAAAGTTGGTGAGCAATTAAGTCATTTTAGTGGGCGTGAAGTGGTATCTTGTAGTTCGGAGTTGCAGTTCCCTAATGATTACTGATACTGAGCATCTTTTTATGTGCTTATTGACTATTTGTATAACCTATTCAAATCTTTTGCCTGTTTTTATATTGGTTTGTCTTTTTATTGTCTAGTTGTAAGAGCTTTTTATATATTCTGGATATAAGTCTCTCATTAGATATATGTTTTACAAGTATTTTCTCCCATTCTGTGCCCTCACTTTCTTGATGGTGTCTTTTGAAGCACAAATGTTTAAAATTTTGATAAAGTCCAAAGCATCTATTTTTTCTTGTGTTGCTTGTGCATCTGGTGTCATACATAAGAAACTATTACCTAGGCCAAAGTCACAAAGATTTACTCTCATGTTTTCTTCTAAGAATTTTACAGTTTTAGCTATTAAATTCAGGTCTGTGATCCATTTTAAGTTCATTTTGTATACGGTGTGAGATAGAGATCTAACTTCATTATTTTGCATGTAGGTATCCAGTCATGTCAGCACCATTTGTTGAAAAGACATTAAATTGTCTTGGTACCCTTGTTGAAAATTAATTGACTGCAAATGTGAGGGATTATCTCTGGAATCTATTCAACTGATTGATAAGTCTACAGGTCAATACTACCCTGTCTTGCTTATGTAGCTTTGTAGTAAGTTTTGAAATTGGTAAATATAAGTATTGGTAAATATTGGTAAATACGTTCTTTTCAAGAGTGTTTTGGCTATTCAGGTACTATGCATTTCCACAGAAATTTTAGGATTAGTTGTCAATTTCTGTTTAAAAAAAAAAAAAGCTGGGATTTTTGACAGGGCTTGCACTGAACCTACGGACCAATATGGAGAGTACAATATTGTCTTCCAACCCATAAACACAGGATCTCTCTCCATCTATTTAGGTCTTCTTTTAATTTCTTTAAACAGTGTTTTGTAGTTTTCAGTGTGCAAATCTTCCACCTCCCTTGTTAAGTTTATTTCTAGGTATTTTTAAGATGCTATTGTTAATGGAATTGTTTTCTTAAACTTGTTTTCATATTGTTATGTTGTATTTCAGATTGCTATATTGTATAGAAACACAACTTGCTTTTGTGTGTCAAGCCTGAACCTTGCCACTTTGCTAAATTTGTTTATGAGCTCTAACAGTTTTTTGTGTGTATTCCTTAGGATTTTCTATACATAAGACAAGACTACGATATCTGCAAATAGAAATGGTTTTACTTCTTCTTTTCCAGTCTGAATGCCTTTTATTTCTTTCTCTTGCCTAAATGCCCTGGCTAGACCCTCCAGTATAATACTGAGTAGAAACCACGAGAGCCATGCCTGTCTTAGTCCTGATCTTAAGGGAAAGCATTTAGTCTTTCACCACTAAGTATAATGTTAGTTGTGGGTTTTCCATAAATGCCCTTTATCAGACTAAGGGAGTTACTATAAGGTATTTTCATAATGAAATTTATATCTTAGTAATAGTCAAGGCTAAGGAAAACTTTCAACTAAACTTTCCAGAATTACTGGACCCAATCCAAAACTGCAGACTTTTGATCCAGCTGCAGTTTTTCAAACCTACAATAAAGGTTTAGTTTCCCTAACTCCATAACTTGGTTTTAATGCAAGCAAGTATCTTTTAAGTACTCTTAGTTGAGGTAAGAGTGTAAATGAAAGTTCTGCCAAACCAATCTTGCAATATGCTTTTCCTCCTTACAGAACAAATGTATCTTTTTTTCTAGAATGTGTACACTGTACACAAAGATGTATGTTCTTTTTAAACACATGTCACACAAGCACCCAAAATATGCAGCTAAAACTGTTAAGATGTGTTTTTCCTGCCAAGGACTCCTAAATACTAAATAGTCAAGTGATGTACTAGGAAACAATTGTTAAATCCAGGGTCACAAAGATTTACTCTTATGTCTTGTTCTAAGATCAGGTAGAGCAAAACAATCACTCTGTTAAAATGTCCATGTCAAATGAGGACATGTAGATAGTCTAAAAAAAAATACTGCATACATTATCATGTCCAAAGCAGTGGGATAAATATAATTAATACATCAAAAATTCTAACATGGTGGGGAGGGTATAAGCTCAGTGGTAGAGTGCTTGCCTAGCCTGCACAGGGTTCAACCCTCAGTACCTCTATTAAAAAACAAATAAATGAATAAACCTAATTACTTCCCCCCCCAAAAAAAATTCTAACACAAAAAGGTGAAATTATTTATGATATACTAGTCTCCAAGTATATATAAATCTTTATCTTGAAGTATGCTTAAAAGATCTCACAAGTAGAGCATGAATTCCATCAGGTAAACTGTTCCTCTTTACAAAATTACCTGTCTTTGTCTTAGTGTGCTATATAATATCTTAATGAACAGAAAGAATCAATTAGCCTCTTTAAAAAAAGTTAATTAATTCTCTTCTTATGAGTAGGATAAAGTCCTGAATGGTAAAAATCCTTTAATGTGTTCCCAGTTACCAAGTTTTTTCACATAATTTATTTACATTTTAAGAATTCATTAAGTTTCCCATTTACCTCCTATGAAATTGTTTTACTGTAATAATATGTCTGTTGAACTCTCAGGACTCTAATGTCATTATATGTGTCATTTTTCACTTAAGTCATTCAAATTCAATAAATAACATATATTTTGATTACAGAAATACTCAATAGCACATATAATCATTTTTTCACTCAATGAACTTTTACTGAATGACTGCTATATACTAAGGGTAAATAAAACAAAGTCCCTGCCTTCCTGAAACTTATATTCTAGTAAAAGTTGTCAAATAACTCAAACAAATAAAGAATTCAGAGATAAATATTAAAGTGACAGAAAAGGCAGTGGGATAGACAGTGCCTGGGGGCAATTACTGTTCTCTAAGGAAATTACCCGAAAACTAAGAACTAAACAATGATGAAGGACTAGCCCAGGGAATTTCCAAGCAGAAGAAACAGCAAGTACAAAAGCCCTAAGATGGAAATAAACACAGTGTATTTAAGGAAAAGAAAGAGACAGTGCCAGCTGGACCTTAGGAGATGAGGGATTGAGTGGCAGGACTTTGTAGGCCATAGATTTTACCTAGTTGCAATGGGAAGCCAGTGGAGAATTGTAAACAGAAATGGCATGATCTGATACATCCTTCAAGATTATGCTATGTAAAGAATGAAATCTAAAGAGGAATGAAAAGTAGAAATTAACAAAAAATAGTATTTCTTTATGGTGTTTCTTAGTCCTCTCTCTCTTTCTGTTCCCAATTCCATCAACTGAATGCTGGTTCTTTATCCTTCTCCCACCTGGGCTACTTCAAAAATATTCAAACTAGTCTCCCTGCTTCCACAGCTAGAGTGAGTGAGTGAGTGAGTGAGTGTGTGTGTGTGTGTGTGTGCTTTGATCATACCCATTTCTTTGCTTCAAAAGCCTCAAAATCTCAAAAGCCTCAAAAACTCGCTACTACCAACAAAATAAAATCCAAATTCCTTAACATTTAATAACATTACACAGTCTAATCCCAAACCACCTTTCTGGCCTCATTTCCCACTGCTAATCTGATAGACTCTACTCTCCATTCTGTAGGGTGCTCTCACTCTTTCCTGGACAGAGCTTATGATGCCACCCTTCCTGATTTCATGGTTCTACTTACACTGAGCCCTTTCTTTAGTTTTTTCCTTAAATTGAAAGTCTCTCTTTTCTTCATGGCTCAGCTTATATTCTCCTTGAGTATCCAGGCAGCAGCTTTTTGACTATGACCACAGCATTTTACATCATGACCCAGTATATACAAGTTTCACAGTTCTACACTTAACATTACTTCAAGCAATGCACCTTGGTATCTTCTATTCCATTCTATTTCTTTTTCAAATGACTCACTAAAATGATCCCATAGACTATTAAAGAGTTTCAACCTTCAGTTTGAAAAATACTTTCAATGCAACTTTTTCTTTTTCAATTTTTTTTTTAATTGAAGTATAGTCAGTTTACAATGTTGTTTCAATTTCTGGTGTACAGCATAATGCTAGAGCCATACATAAACATACATATATTTGTTTTCATATTCTTTTTCACCATAAGTAACTACAAGATATTAACTACAAGAACTATTGAATATAGTTCCCTGTACTATACAGTATGAACTTGTTGTTTATCTATTTTATATACAGTGGTTAGTATCTGCAAATCTCAAACTCCCAATTTATCCCTTCCCACCCTCTTCCCCTCTATAAGTTTGTTTTCTATGTGAGTCTGTTTCTGTTTTGTAAATAAGTTCATTTGTCTTTTTTTTTCTTTTTTAGATTCTACATATAAGTGATATCATAATATTTTTCTTTCTCTTTCCGGCTTACTTCACTTAGAATGACAATCTTCAGGTCCATCCATGTTGCTGCAAATGGCATTATTTTGTTATTTTGTATGGCTGAGTAGTATTCCATTGTATAAATACACCACAACTTTATCCAGTCATCTGTCAATGAACATTAAGGTTGTTTACATGTCTTGGCTATTGTAAATAGTGCTGCTGTGATCATTGGGGTGCATGTATCTTCTTGAATTAAGGTTACCTCTGGATGTATGCCCAGGAATGGGATTGCTGGATCATATGGTAAGTCTATTTTTAGTATTCTGAAGAGTCTCAGTAATGTTTTCCATAACGGCTACACCAAACTACATTCCCACCAACAGCACAGGAGGGTTCCCTTTTCTCCACACCCTATCCAGTATTTATCATTTGTGGACTTTTGAATGATGGCCATTCTGACTCATGTGAGCTGATACCTCATTACAGTTTTGATTTGCATTTCTCTGATAATTAGTGATATTGAGCATTTTTTTCATGTGCCATTTGTATGTCTTCATTGGAGAATTGCTTGTTTAGGTCTTCTGCTCATTTTTGGATTGGGTTGTTTGTTTTTTACTATTAAGTTGTATGAGCTGTTTACATATTAATGTATCTTTCTAAATATTCACTGGGAATTTAACTAGATATTGGTATTGAAAGATGAAACTTATAACTACCAAACTATAATGGCCTTAACCTTAAGGATAGGGTAGGGGCAGTATCTTATACTTCATTTTATCTACCACGATGCCAAGCACAGTATTTATTAATAAGAAAGATTGATATTAAACATAGCTATCATATGTATGATCAGATAGGATCATGAAGGACTGTTTGGTGTTCCTATCATCTTGTTTCAAATTGTAGTTATCATGGTCAGAATGGCTAGTTTTCAGTAACACTTCCATCTACACTTTCTGCCTTCCTACTTTACAGGATTAAATAATGATCTTGCATAATAGGGGAACACAGTAAGTACTCTCTAAATGCTTCTTTTCATCTTTTCTTCAGAAGTGTGAGAAACTCTCTATATGGAGACACCTATTACCATTCATTGGACATGCTTCTCTTTTATCATAAATACTCAGGTACTTCTGCTCTGCCTAGGAAGTCACTGTAAGGTCCAGTGTCCTCATTTGGTCCTTCTAGCTTTGCCAAAGTTGGGATAAGAGTAAGCCTTTTGTTTCAATGGAATGACAGCTATTAAGGTTGAATGGCCTCTCCTGCTGTCAGCACTAGGTTCTTGACCATTAAAGCCCTATTAAAGTTGTTGACTCTTTTGAAAACATCTTCAGTAATTTGAATTAAGAAAATGAAAAAACAATGAAGTGATCTAAAATTTGTACTAAATGGTTTTCTTCCCTGGCAAAGGACTCAACTTTTAAGATAAGCCAATGGGGGCAATGTAAATTCTTAATTCTCAAATCTCAAAGACTCAAAGGTAAGATTAATTTCCCCATGAGATGATTCATATAGGCTCCTGAGAAATGCAGATCATTTAAAGGTATTCTGCTTCTCTTTATTTCTACCTCCTGAGCCTGTTAAGACCTGTTGTAGGTCTAGGGTGACAGGGTGTGCACACAAGTACCATCTAGACCAGGCTCAGTATAACCATCAGGGTTTTAGGTAGAATAAAGAATTTTTTTCACTTCTATCCAAAAAAGAATCTGAATTTCTTTATCAGTTCTGAAACAACCTAAAGCTCCCTAATGGGCTATAGGCATCCTGGGGTAATTGTGGGCCACAGCAAATTACTCTGGGCTCACCAGACCCTCTGAAATCTGAAAGAACGAACCTCCATTTGTTGGCTATTGTCTCCTCATGGCCATACCTAGGGCTTCAACAATCTTACGGCTTTGTTGAAGATAGCCATCTGGAATTACTCTGTCATTCACTAATAATTTAAAATCATCTACTCTAATTCTCACTGCACTGCCCCAGTAAAAAAAAAAAAAAAAAAAAAAAACACTAACTTAGAGCAGCTTTATATACAAGGTTTTAGAACTAAGCTAAAAACAAAAAACAACAACCAAAAAAAACTTTTGACATGAATGTTATATGTAGATGGCAAAATTTCAAAAATATGAATTGTTTCAGGAATATCTTTTTAGAATGAAAACAAAATCAAATCATCCATTTGTCAGTGAATTACTTTCCTCACATAAGCTCACACTCAAATGCAAATGAATAGTAAAGCCAAAATTCTATTTATTTTAAAGGATGCCAAATTTAGGTTAACTTTTTTTTAAATACACCAAATAAAAATGGTGCCTTGGGAAAAAGGATTGTTAAATAGAGCTGAGTCGGGGCTTAAAAACTGTAATAACAATACAGACTTAAATTTTTAAAATATTCCTGCGCTGCCTTCTTGCTATCTGGCTAAAACACCTCACCCTCCCTTTAAATCATCCTGTGTCTACCAATATTTTTGCTTTTTGTTATATCGTAAGCCAGTAACTTTTCAGAAGTGGAGTACAGGTCACTAAATTGGATTCTTCTTTAGCACTCATCTTCTGACACATTCCACTAAATTAGAGATTTATTTATATTGATAAATACCCTTTTTGAAAACAAATACATCTTGGAAAGGTTAATTCTACACTATCTTTCAACTAAACCTTAAGGAAGTGGGGGTGGGGGAGAAAGAATAGGAGAGAAGAAGTGAGAAAGAAGAGAGTATTTGAGAAATAAAGACATCTAGGATTATCAGAAGAGGATGAATGAACCATGCCTTAAGAGAGATAGGGTAGGACACCAGCCAGAAAGTCTTAGACCTAAGTAAATAAAATGGGAACAAAAAGCCTTCACGAGAGACACTGGAGATCACGTACATCCAGGCAATAAAAGCCATGCATGTTACACCAGTGCCACAGTCAAATACTAGATAAAACAACTAACATGGCATATCAAAGTAATACTATGGGTGATAAGGTTATCAACAAATCATAATTGATATGCAGAACGCATTAAACAAAGTTTACTCAAAGATTTATAAAGTTCCATTCCGAATAGTTTACTAAAGAGTCTCTTTACTATAGTGTTAAAGGTTTTTGCAAGATTTCCATTGAGAGTCTCCCAAAAACCATATTCAGGTGGGTGAAATAATTATAAAAGCCACATACTTATCAGTATTTAAAACATACGTCCCAAAATACTCTCTGTGCTGTAAAGGTCAATATAAGGTTTTATTTTTAGAATCCTCAAAGCTGTCATTTCTTAGTCTTTTTGCCATGTTTAAACTAGCCAGATACTTCCTTTAATATACCAGAAATGTAAGATAGGAAAGAGAGTCTTTGAAATAAAAGATTTTTCTGCCAAACTGCTTTGCCACAAACTAGCAAAACGTTTTTGACTTGACCACTGAACTTTGCTCCAGTTTTATCCTTCACTCAATAGTAAAACCGTCATCTACTATACATACATCAAATGCTAGACACTGAGGATATAAAACTGAACAAAACACAGTCCCTACCTTTAAGGTAGTCATAATCATTTGGCAGAAAGAGACATATGAAGAGATAAGTATACTACTACCTGATTAAGTTTTACAATCGGAGATATGAACAGAGCATTGTGCAAATAAAGTGGTAAAAGCCACTAAGTCAGCTTGAGGACTATGCTAAACCTGTTCAAGAGGACTTGACATTTAAACTCATCTGTAATGAGGCAGTTAAGTTCGTCAATCTGTAAGGTCCCTTCTATTTAAGACAGGGCAGGACAAAGTTGAAGGTCATGGAGATCTTGTTTGTCAAAAATGGTTATTCTATCAGCTGTTCTACCTCTGGGTTTTTATCTGAAGAACATGAAAACACTAATTTGAAAAGATACATATACGCTTATAATTCATGGCAGCATTAGCTACAACAGCAAAGATATGGAAATAACCTAAGTGTTCATCGATGGATGAATGGATAACAATGACGTAATATATACATACATTAGAATATTACTCAGTCATAAAAAGGATGAAATTCTGTCATTTATGCCAACATGAATGGACCCTGAAAGTATTATGCTAAGTGAAATAAGCCAGACAGAGAAAGACAAATACATATGATTTCACTTACATATGGAATCTAAAAAACCAATACAAACAAAATAAAATGAAAACAAACTCACAGATACAGAGAACAGATTAGTAGTTACCAGAGGGAAAGGAGATTGTGGGGTAGGGTGAAATGGATGAAGGGGGTCAACTGTATGGTGATCACTTTACAGTGTATACAGATGTTGAATTACAGTGCTGTACACCTGAAATTTATATTATTTAAAAAATGGCTGGTGTAGACAATTTCAGTTTGTTGGTTATTAAGTTAACCTCTGTATCAAAAACAGAATATTTTACTCATACAAGCCTCATCTTCTCTCCCAAACTTATCCTCTTCCCATATTGCTTTTCTTGGTAAATGGTAATACCACCTAAAACTTAACTTTCCATAGCCAACTCATCACCAATTTCTATTGATTCTATTCCATACTACTTCTTTATTCTATCTACTTCTATCTCCAATGGTTACTATCATCTCTTACCCTGGAGGCTTCCAATGGCCTCCAAAAGAGCTTTCTTTTCTCTGAAATCCCTTCTGCCAATCAACCAATTCTTCACACTGTAGCCAAAGTGATCTTTCCAAAACACAAATCTGATCCTACGACAACCCACCTTAAAATCATTCAACTGCTCCTTATTGTTCTCGGAAAATGTTCAAACTCTTCAGCATAATTGTTAACATCTGGCCTGGCTTGCCTCATGCTACAATCTTTCATACTCATATTGAACCTCTGGCAGTTCTCTCAATAAACAGTGCTCACTATCCTCTGGAAAGCCTTCCAGGATTCCCTCAAGAGAGAATCAGGTGACCCTCCAAAATGATCTTTCAGCACCCTCCGTGTCTCCATCACCATACTTAGCACACTACACAGTATTTTAATTACCTGTCTGTCTCCCCCAGAAGCTATAAATTCCTATCCTACACATTCTTGTATTTCCTATGAAAGCATTAAGCCTGCTTGGCACTGACATATAGCTGGTGCTACATAAACGTCTGTTGAATGCATGAATAAAAGAATGAATGAACAAACTGCAAAGAAAGAGAAATTCAATGTCCTACAATATGTCACAATACTTATTAGCTACATTACAGAAACCTAATCCTTGAGCAAGACCATATTTTAAGTCATGAGCTATCACAATTAACCTGTTTTTAGAGACAGAAATAAAAGACGGCTCAGCATAAACTCAAAACTCAAATGCACTTAAAATGTATTTATGTCTTCCAGTTTAGAGAGCATAAGCATATGTAAAAAATAAAGTTATAACTACATACGCTCTATTGTATTATTTTCACAGTTCAATAGTTGAGTTTTCTTTTTAACGTATACGAAAGCTGCACCTCATCACTGACTCACCGATTCTTTTCCAGCTCATTGTGTGTAGACCTAAAAGGAGGAGGGGAAGAAAAAAAAAAGAGCATTAGCCATGTTTTGTTGCTAAGGCTATAGAAAGCAGAAATAGTTTAGGTACTGCTATACTAAACCCAGTGAATTTATTTAACAATGCAATATAAGTCCGACTTCTATAATCTCATTCATCAAGAAGAAATAGTCTACATTCATTAAGACTGCTCATTTAGATACAGTGTTTTCAGTTAACTATTTAATATTTTGAAATTGAGATTTTATTGTTTTTAATAAAATTAATACTAGTACGTATTAGTAGTCTTGCCTACTTCTAGTATCCTACATTTTATTGATTTGTTGACATCATATCAGAAATTTTAATTCAAACATAATCCCATTTTTTGTTTAAAAAGAAAAAGAAGGGTGTATACACTTTTGTGTCCTCTTCCATCTGCACTTACCCAGTTCTCAACATAGGGAGAAAAAAGTTTTGGCCAGCATAGGTGCTGAAACAGGCTTGCTTTATTATTGCTAAGTGGTACAGAAAATTCAAGCCTTCCTGCCTTGTGTGTGAAACATAAACCAAAAAAAAAGTTATGCAAGAAAAAAAATAACATACACAGAAGAAGATATATGAATATTAAAAGACTGGAAGGATACACCTCTAAATGTCAACAAAAGTTGTTCTTTTTGTGACTTTTTTTTGTTTTGCTTATCACTATTTGTTATAATACCATCTATTGAACAAGCTGAGTGCCTGCTAAAGGTCAACATACATTACCTCATCTTATCCCCCAAACAACCCTTGTTTTATAAATAAGAATACTGAGGCTTAGAGAGGTCAAAAGGCATGCTCTTGTCCCAAGAACATAAGTTGCAGCAATGATTTAAGCCCAGGTCTTTCTTATTCCAAATCCCAAATTCTTAACCACTTGGTGACAAGCAATACTGAAGAGAGGTTAAAGTTATGAACTTTAAAACCAGACAGCCTGGGCTCAAATATTGTGTGGTCTTTTAAAATTCCCTTCATTTCTCTGTGCTCAGTTTCCTCATCTATGAAACAGGAAAAATAATAACATTACTTGCCTCATATGATTGTTATGAGGAATAAACAAGTTTACACTGAACAGAAAATAGAACAAACTCTAAAGTTAGCTACTATTTAGACATGTGTTATACTAAGTTCTCTTGAATAAACATGTTATTTCTACAACAGTTTAGCATTAGCAATCATGGAATTTTACACAGGAAAATTTAAGTTCCTGTCATCAGAACTAAAATTTTAATCATTTAATATATTCTGGTTAATGTAAAATGCTTTCAGAATATTACACTACTGATTACTTTATCTGATTTACCATTCCAATGGATATTTAATAATCAAATTTCTAAACTTTAACAATAACAATAACAATTTTAACAATAACAATAACAATTTTTGTCAGTGTCATAATTTGTGGAAATTTTGCCCACTGTCTTATTTCAAGAGCCAAAAGGCTTCTTTGAGTTACTGTCACCTGTCTACCTTAGCAGTTTCGTAAGATCCATGTGACACAGGATAAAAAGACTGATGTTCATTTTCAAGAAATTACCTTAATAAGAGAGTCTCTTTCAAAGGAGGTTTAAGGAAAAAAACTTACGATGCTTCAAGAGTTCAGCCAAATTAATGGCAAGGATATGTATGGCTCAGATGGAAGAAACTATAAAAACACAGGACTTTTAGTCTAATGGAGATTCAGAGTTCAAAACTCAGTAAGTAAATTATAACCAAGTATCTTTCACCATATAAGTACTTACAAAAAGGCTTAAGTTCTTTTATGTTTGACTAAAATGTCAAAGTAAATAAAAAAGTCAGAAGAGGGAAAAGCATATTTTGAAGAGATTTAAAGCAAAAAATACTGCTCCAAATTTGAATGGGTAATGAATAATAAACTTCCCCACCCACTCTTAGTAAGTTTTGGTTTAACTGCCTTCATCTAAGTAGAAAACTCAGAACAAGTGAAAAAATAATAATGTAAACAAGTTCATTCTGTATAGCACAGGGAACTATATTCAATATCTTGCAGTAACATGGTGAAAAAGACTATGAAAACAAATATACGTATGTTCATGTATGATTGAAGCATTATGCTGTACACCAGAAATTGGCACAACATTGTAAACTGACTATACTTCAATAAAAAATACATTTAAAAAATAAAGAATGAAATACTAGAGTAAGTAATAGATGGAAATAACCTGTTTAGAGAGAAGTAGACTATTTGCCATACACTTACTCTAAACAGTCTGGCATCCTATATATGGCATTAAATGCAAAAGATATATAGCCAAAGATAAACGCCAAACTGTTGAATTCCAGTATTATATTATCAAAGTTAGCACCAAAAGAACATAATCTGAACCACTGCTGTGATCAACATTAAAACAGCAGATTCTTCCCACCTCTCTCAGATTTTTCTTTATTTACCTTCTTTCTAAAAAAAATACAAAATGATAGGAAAGAATATGAACTTTTCCACCAAACCAGAAAATGCATGCCATATCTAGTTACACCACTAGTAAAATTTTAACAAGATTTACAAATACCAAGAAGCAAAAATGATTATGTATGTACTAATCTTTATCATATTGCCATATTCTTCCAATTAAAAAAAATTCATTGGTAGTGTTTACTCCCATTTTGATGACTTTTTTGCCTGTAATATTAAGTCAACAAATACTGGGTATCTTCAGCGTTCAAGACTGTCTTAGAATGCAAGGAGTCAAAGTCAGTCTGGTAAATTAAGATATATATGAAAATAATTCTAAATCAAAGCAAAGTAAATATGCAAAGGTACAAAGTGTTGTGGGAGTTCAATGGAGGCAGAGTTTACTTACAAATGGGACTATCAGAAAATGAGTCTTTAGAAAAGAGGGCGTTAGGTCTGGGGCTCACATGATGAGTACACTTGCTACTACTAGAGACTAGACCTGGGAGGGAGAGGACATTCCAAGTGGAAAAGATAGCATAGGCAAACAAGCAGAGCTGTGAAGTCCAAAGCAAAACTACAGAACAATGGAAAAAAAGCCCTGCGTTTAAATATTATCCCTGTCACTCACATTAGCTGTGTAACTTTGGACAAATTATTTAACCTTTTTAATTAACAGTTTTCTCATTTGTAAAATTGGAATAATACTGCATGCCTTGGCTAGGTTACTGTGATAATTAGAGAGTAATGCAAAAGCATTAGCACACACTAAGTACTCAGTAAACGTTAGCCACCGAAAATATTCTTATTATTTTTAACAAGGCTAAAAATATAGTACCCAAAACAATGTTAAATATATTACATGGGGCAACAAATTGAGAGGTTCTCAATAATACTTGGAACTAACCTGGAAACAAACAACCATAATGATTAAAACAGAGGAAGAGATAGGTGTTTTGATCATTTAATCAGCTGTAAGGATGTATAAGTTTTAAGGTATGACACAGAGAAAGACGCCTAACTGTGCACAGAGAAAATAATGATCCAAATAGTTCTGGCCAATAGAGTAACTGAATGCATCACATCCTAGCACATTCAGAAACTATCCCTTTGCTTCTCTGAGCCTATGTGTCCAACCAAGCGCTTCCAATAATATGCCATTGAAATATTCCATTATGATAAATTCACTATAAGGTTGAGATGTTCTGAATAATTCATCTGGTCAGCATACTTTTCTTCTCCAAACAAAAATGTACCATCAGCAAACACTAATGAATGTCTTCCTTTCATACATCCTTACTCTGAATGTTTAACAACTTACAAGGACAGAGATAAAGACATTTCTATAATTTTATCATCAAGTCACAGGTAATCTTTTTCACAAACAACAAATCTTTAAAAGACAAGCTAACACATTCCCTATTTGAATGAGAGTCATTATCTCAACCAGATCTGTGGCTTTTTATTGACTACAGCACTGCTCTAATATATAAACTTTTAATTCTTTAGGGTGCAGTTTGGTGGCACTCAATGAAATGAAGCATAGAATTGAAACTACACAAAATGGTAACATTTGGCTCAAGAGTAATGCCACCAAGGAAGTAAAATAAAAGCTCCCATTCCCACAATTAATATTCTCTTTCAACAAAAGAAAAGATCTCTATCTTTGTTGAATTAATGAGCCAACCCCTAATTTGTTAACATTTTCGTTTCACTTCCTAATCCTAAAGTGCCTGATGGATGTTGTCTTCCACACAATGAAAAGAACACATCCTATGAAGCTAAATGAAAATTTCCTAACTATATCCTAAAGCTTATACTTCATATACACACACTCAAAGGGCAAGAAAAAGAGCTTCAGCTACATTAGAGCAGGGGTCTCCAAAGTATATACCTGAAGGGGGTTGAAATAGAATTAGAATAGTAAAACTTCTATTTATGTTTATTCTTCTTCTTAAACTTTATTCTGTGTTTATAAAACATTAGTACAGTAATACATGCATACAATTATAAATACATTCACATATACTAGGGATATAGAACTTTTTTGCTGCTAGTGGTATATGATAAAGTGGTTAATAAAGTTTGAAGAACACTGTAATAGAAGAAAATCATGCTCTTTGCCAATAAAGGAATTCTTTCAAAGAGACAGTTCTGTACATTTGATTCTATCAAAAGCATGTATTTTTAAAAAACCATTAAAGATGATAAAACTTGAATAGTGCAGATTTTTAGGAAAAATGTCTCATAA
Organism: Camelus dromedarius; assembly: GCF_036321535.1. Taxonomy (NCBI): domain Eukaryota; kingdom Metazoa; phylum Chordata; class Mammalia; order Artiodactyla; family Camelidae; genus Camelus; species Camelus dromedarius. Next base: position 65,628,531 of record NC_087443.1, on the reverse strand, counting down.
AAAATGTACTGCTTCTTCTGTAACAATGACAAAAGCAACCACCCAATAACTAAGACCACAAAAAAGCAAGTGTCTAAAAAGGATGCATAACAATAACTATAATCAGTAATTTTTTTCTTAAAACTTACATATCAAAGCTGAATATATGCATACCTTATGACTCAGCATTTCCACTCATAGGCATACCTTGAACATATATATGTTCACTAAAGGACATACTAAAGAATAATCATTCTTTTCATACTAGCCAAAAACTGGAAAGTGTCCATCAATAGTAGAACAGATGAATAAATTGTGGACTATTCATACAATATAATACTATAGAGCACTAAGAATGAACAACTATTATTCAATAATATGGATGAATGAAAAAAGGCAGACACACAAAAATACATACTGCATAACTCCATGCATATAAAGTTAAAAACTGGCAAAACTGATGGTACCAAAAGATTGGTGACAATGAGTCTGTAATATTTTATTTCTTCACCTTTGTGAAAATTCAACAAGCTATACACTTAGGATTTATAAACTTTTCTGTATGTACACTTTCAATAAATAGGAAAAAATGAAAAAATTATACATGAATTGAACTCAGTAAAAATCAATTCTTATTTCAAATATGGCAACACTCTTTAAGTCACTAGTAAATCTTTCAATATACTACACAAACATCCTTAAGTTATTATGCACTTTGTAAAGCATAATTTTCAATAAATTTGTAAGTACTAAAACCATACAGAGTAAGTTCTCTAAGTACCATGGAATTAAATTAGAAATCAATAACAATAAGGTAACGAGAAAAATAACAATACTTGGAAAATAAGCCACAAATCAAAGAAATTAGAAACTATTCTGAACTGAATGATAATGAAAACACAACATATCAAAATATATCGAAGGTAGTTGTTAGAAATGTTTAGCTTTAAATTCCATTAGAAAAAAAGGTTCAAAATCAATGGTCTTTCACCTTAAGAAGCTACAAAAAGAAGAGCAAATTAAACCCAAAGAAATAGAGGAAAGAAATAAGAAGTCACAGGTTAAAAAACAAATCACAAAGAAAATAGAAAGTATCTTCAGCTGGATGATAAAGAAATACAACATTTCAAAATTTATTGGATGCAGCTAAAGTAGTACTTAGAGAAAAGTATTTATAGTTTTAAATCCTTATAGTAGGGGGCAGGGGTGGAGTCCAAAATCAATGCCTTCCACCTTTAGAAGCTAGAAAAAGCAGCAAACTAAACCAAAAGAAGGTGAGCAGTAGTTCTCAACTGTGGGCTATTTTGCCTACCAGAAGATATTTGGCAATGTCTGGAGACATTTTTGGTTATCACACTAGGGAGATATTCCTGGCATTTTGTGAGGAGAGGCCAGGGATGTTGCTAAACACCCTATGATGCTCAAAACAGAATTACCTGGCCAACAGTGCTGGGGTTGAAAAACTCTGAAGTAGAGGAAGAAGTAATAAAGCCAAGAAAGGAATAAACAAAACAGAAAACAGAAAACAACAGAGAGTATCAATAAAAGTGAAAGCTGACCAAAAAAAATCAATAAAATTGATCAATATGTATCTAAGACCGAAGAAAAAAAGTAAAAATTACCAATACAAGAAAAAAAAATCAATATCAGAAATGGAAGACAGCACAACACTATAGACCCTACACACATTAAAAGAATGGTAAGAGAATATTATGAACAGCTTTATGCCAATAAATTCACCATTTAGATGAAGAGGACAAACTTGAAAAACACAAATTATCAAAACTAACTCAAGAAGTAACAGAAACCCTGAATAGCCTTGCATCTATTAAAGAAATTGAATTCACAATCAAAAAACCTGCCTACAAAGAAAACTCCAAGCCCAGAAGTATTCACTGGCAATTTTACCAAGCATTTAAGGAATAAATAATACCAATCCTTCAGAAAGTCTTTCAAAAAATAAAGGAAATGGGAAGATTTCCCAATTTATTTTAAGGCCATTATTACCCTGATACCAAAACCTGACAAAGAAATTACACTGCAAAACAACCCCACAAAACCACAGACTACCATTCCCTCATGAACACAGATATAAAAATTCTTAGGAAAACATTAGCGAATTTGTAGAAAGTATCAGTTTTACAATTAAAAGAAAAAAAAAACTTGTCTGGTCTTCATCCCAACTTCCTGGGACAGAGCTTCTGAAACCTTGGAATTTCCTCAGTTATAGGAGTGTCTCTGTTATTCACAGTGGGCCGCTGGACCACACTTGAGTTTATGCTAAGGAGATGACTTAAATTGGGAGCTGGTCATGCCAGAAAGAACAACCATGCAATTAGAAGGTTGGGGCATTGAGACACTGCTATCAGGCAACCTCTGCGCAGAGGAGGGTCACTAGAGATGGAGTTCAATCACATGGCCAATGATTGAATCAACTGTGACTACATAACGATATGGAAATAAAAACTCTGGAATGTGTGGTTCAGGTGAGATTTGCAGCTGGTGAATTTATCAATCTAACAGGAGGGTAATGTATCCTGATTCTACAGGGAGAGGATATAGAAGCTCTATGCCCTGGACTCTCCCGGGCCTGACCATATGCATCTCTTCATTTATGGCTAGTTCTGATTGGTATTATTTGTAACAAAACTTGTAATCTAAATATAGCATTTTCCTGAGTTCTTTGAATAATTCTAGCGGACAATCAAACCTGAGGGCACTGTAGGAACCCTTAAATTTGCAGCCAGCTGGTCAGAAGTTTGGGTGGCCTGGGGACTCTTGAACTTGCAGCTGGCATCTGCAGTGAGAGCAGTCATGTTGGGGACTGCATCCTTAAAATTATGGAGTCTGCTAATTACAGTTGGTTAGCATCAGAATTGCAAAATACAAAATACACCATGACCAAGTAGGGTTTATTCCAGGAATGCAAGATTAGTTTAAGAGTCAAAACATCTATCAATGTAATTGACCATATTAACAGAATAAAAAAGAAAAACCCACACTATAATATCAAGAGATGCAGAAAAAGCATTTGACAAAATTCACCATCCATTCATGACAAAAACTTTCAGCAAATTAGGAAAGAAAGGAATGTCCTCAACTTGTTAAAATGCATCTATAAAAAATCTACAGTTATACTCAGTGATAAAGAAAAAATATTGTCCCAATATCAGGAACAAGGCAAGTATGTTCACTCTCACCAGCTTCTATTCAGCACTGTGTAGAGGTCCTAGCCAATGAAATAAGGCAAGAAAAATAAACATCATACAGATTGGCAAGGAAGAAATAAAAATATCTTTATCATAAACATTATTTAGTGTCTATTTAGAAAATCCTAAGTAATATACACATTATTAGAAGTGAGCTTAGCAACAAGTCAGTTTACAAGGTCAATATACCAAATTCAATGGCCATTAAAATAGCATCAAAGATTATTAAATACTTAAGGATAAATTTAACAAAGTATGTGCATTACTCATGCTCTAAAAAACTATAAAATATTGCAAAAATTTTTAAATATCTAAATAGTTGAATAAATGGAGAGACATACCATGTTCATGCATCAAAAGATTCAATGTTTTCAGATGTGTCAAGTCTCCCCCAAATTAATCTATAGATTCAATGTAATCCCAATCAAAACTCCAGCAGGCTCTGTTATTGAAATTGACAAGATTCCATAATATATGTGAAAATGCAAAAGATCTAGAACAGTCAAAGAACTTTTGAAAAAGAAGAACCAAGTTGGAAGACTTATACTACCTGATTTCATAACTTACTAGAAAAACCACAGTAATTAAGGCAGTGTGATATCAGAGTAAAGATAAACATTTAGATCAATGGAACAGAACAGAGTCCAGAAATAGATTTATACATATGTGGTCAATAGGTTTTTCACAAAGATGCCAAGGCAATTCAATGTAGAAATCTCTTTTCAATAACTGGTACTGGAACAACTGAATGGCCATTTGCCAAAAAATGAATTTCAATTCTTACCTCACACCTCCTACAATAATTAATTCTAAATGAATCTTAGATCTAAATGTAAAATCCAATACTATAAAACTGCTAGAAGAAAACATATGAGAAAATTTTTCTTACCTTGGATTATGCAAAGATATCTTAGGACATAAGAAGCATGAACCATAAAAGATAAACATGTAAAATGGCCTTCATCAAAATGTACAACTTTTTGTTTCAAAAGACACTGCTAAGAAAATGACAAAGACAAAACACTGAGTAGGAGAAAATGTTTGCAAAACACATATGTAACAAAGAACTTGTATCCAGAATGTCCAAAGAACTCTAACATGTCAACAAGAAAACAAACAACTCAATAGAATAAAAGGCAAAAGATATGAACAGACACCTCACCAAAGAAGATATATCAATGGCAAACAATCACATAAAAAGATGCTCAACATCTCTAGGACAATGTAAATTAAAACACAGTGAGATACTATGACACACCCACTAAAATGGCTAAAATTTAAAAGACCGACAATACCAAGTAGAACCACAGGAAGTACCTTGCTAGTCAAAGTAAAATGATACAGCCATTTTGGAGAATGGTTTGGTAGTTTCTTTATAAAGTTAAATAGATACTTTTATATGACCCAGCATTCTACTCCTAGGTATCCAAGAAAAATGAAAACATATGTCCACAAAAAGACCTGTTTATAAAATTATGTAGCATCTTTCCTTATAAAAGCTAAAAACTATATATAAAACCTAAATGTGTATCAACTGGTGAATGAATAAAAAACCGTGATAGATTCAAACAATAGACTCAGCAATATAAAGGACTGAACTACTGATTCATAGGACAACATGAATGAATTTCAAATAACATAATGCTAAGTGGAAGACACAAAATAGTATATACGCTACATTATTTCATTTATATGAAATTCTAGAAATGGCAAAACTGTAGTGCCAGAAAACAGATCAGAAAGTGAAGACAGAAAACTGACTATAGAGGCATGAGAATATTTTGAGGTGATAAAAATGTTCTGTATCATAATTGTGTTGGAGGTTGAATGACTGTATACATATTAAGTCACTGAATCACACACTAGACATTGAGGAATTTGATTTATGGAAATTACATCACAATAAAACTTACTTTTTCTAAGTTATAAACCTTATCCTGAAATTGAGGCAATAATCTAATCTTCCACAAAATACTCAGGAGTGAGAGTAAAAAATCAATTCCTTATTCTAGAAGACTAATGATAGAAATTACTAGGAAGTGCATAATTTAAAAACATCATTCCTTTGGGGAATATCTGTACTTTCCTGTATTTAATTTTTTTTTCATTTCTGGAATATGATTAATCTGTTGTCACTTCTTCATCTTCATAACAGGAAGTCAACAGATAGTAAGAAGCATACAAGCAGAATAAGCTTTTGTTTGGAAATATGAAAGCAAACAGAAGAAGAAACTTAAATTATTGGAAGTGGTAGCCTCTAAGAAGCAGAAATTGGAAAAAGAGATGAGATGGGAATGTTATTTTTTATAAGCCATTTAGTATTAACTTTTAAAACCATATACATGTATTACTTTTTAAAATGTCAAAACTGAATTTAAAATAAAAGATAACTAGCTCATTCTCTATTCTTAGTGCCAGAAACTAAGACGCACATAGTACATACTAAAGTTACACAACATTTGTGAAATCACTTCTTAGGTGAGAGCACAATATTGGGAACTACAGAAAATTCTGAAGATTAAATTATTGCTCTTAAGCATATTTTCACAAGTTAAAACAGGACATTTAAGAAGACAAACCACTAATTACCTAGACTGCTTCATTATTTGATAACACATTCTGCTACAGAGCGACATTCTAAAAATCTTTAAGAATGGAAAAAATATCACTGATTTCTCCTGACTTCCAAACTGTAATTCAGTATTTTAGGAAGGAGTCAGGCATGGAATAAACATTCAGTAGAGACCTGCTGAAGGGGAAAAAAAAAATAACAGTACCATAATTAACAGTACTACTCATAATAGAAAGCCCATGGATCCTAATTTTCATTGTTAACACACTCGATTCCTCCCTATAGTACTAGAAGCAGACACAGATGGTATACATCTATTTCAAAGAATCTTACTAAGGGAAGTAAATTACACAGAAAAGTGATTCTCAAAGGGAGTAAGGGATGAGGGGTTGGCAGGATAGCTGAATTCTTGCTCTGGAAGCTGAAGGAGAGTGGAGGTGTCTTCTTCCAATGGATTCACTCCCCACTCCTCATTCCTTATTGATTTATTTCAAGTTTTAAAGGAACAATTGCTGTGGTGATCATTTTGTAATGTACAGAAATATCAAATCACTATGTTCTGCATAGGAACTAATATATTGCTGTTGGTCAATTATACTTCAAAAACAAACAAGCAAAAAAGAGATCAGATTTCTGGTTACCAGAGGCCAGGCTTGTGGGTAGGGAAATTGGATGAAGGCAGTTAAAAGATACAAACTTCCAGTTATAAAGTAAGTAACAGGGATGTAATATAAAACATGATTAATATAATTAACACTAATGTATTAATATATGAAAGTTGGTAAAAGTAAATCCTGAGTTTTCATCACAAGGAAAAGATTTTTTTTCTTTTATTTTATCTGTCTATGAGATAACAGAAGTTTCCTAAATTTATTGTGATAATCACTTCATGATGTGTATGTCAAATTATTATGCTGTCAATTATATCTCAATAAAACTGGAAGAAAAAAATAAAGGTACCACTGCTTAATATTCATTCATTCATTCTGCCTTTAGTTCTTTTTAGCATTTGTCATATGTTTAAGACTCTTCATTATCTTACTGTAATAAATAAGAGAATCTTCTCTTTTTAATAGTTTTATTGAGGTATAATTTACATACTATAAAATACTATAAAATTCAACCATTTTAAGTGCACAGTTCAATAAGCTTTAGTAAATTTATATATTTAGGTACCTATTATCACAATCCAGTTTTAGAACACTTATATCACCCCAGAAGTTCCCCCATGTCCATCTGCAGTCGATCTCCAATCCCACCCTTAGCCCACCACTGATATGCTTTCTCTCTATAGTTTTGCTTTTTTTAAACAAATTTCATATAATGGAATCATACAATATGTACTATTATGTATCTGACTTTGCTTACATAAGGTTTTTGTGGTTCATCCATTTTGTTATACGTATGAGGGGTTTTTTTTTCTTTTTATTGCTGGGTATTATTCCATTGTATGACTATACTATATTTTGTTTATCCATTCACTAGCTAATGGACATTTCAATTGTTTCTAGCTTTTTGTGATTATGAATAACACCATGACCATGCATGTTCAAGTCTTCCTGTGGACTCTGGTAGAATAGGAGACCTACATCTTATAGGACACCACCACACACTTGTTACACTTTACCATTAACATTCAAGTTATTTTTCACATATGTGAAAATGGCCAACAGTATAAGGTACATACTGATACTTGACAAATTAAATTCCTATTGATACTTAAGTGTTTGTTTTTTAAAAAAAAAAAGAAACATGTTACTCAGTTATTCCTCATAATATATGTCTTAACTTTCAATTAAAAAAAAAAAACAACTTTGTCTCCAATGAGTATACCTGCTACAAATAAACTGACAATGAGAATAAAGACATTAAACATCCCTAGATCAGCTTCATAAAAAGCAATCAATTAAGCCTAAATTTCTTGAAAAGTCTTCACAAAATATGTCAACATTTTGTTAAAAAGTACCTTCAGGTCTACATAATTGTGCTCCAAGTATTCAGCCATTCATTCACTTAGTATTTATTGAGTACCTACACCGGAAGTATAAGAACTCTAAAAATTCAATGTCCATGCCTTCATGTAGTTTGTATTTTGAAAAAAAAAAAAAAAAGGCAAGACTTATTAAGAAAATTATAACTATATGTTATACACTTTGGCACTACACCCTTACACTGTTAAGACAACCACCATATAATTCTTTTTAACTAATTTCTACATACTTAAAAATGTTAAAAGTTTATACAAATAAATCATTTTGTTTCTTTAAATGGTCACCAGATTAAATATGCTGTTTGTGATAAACTCCATTAAAATATTAGGCTTTCAGCTTTTGGTAACTACACAATAAACAATGATTCTACAGAATCATTCTGTAGAAAAATGAGATTCAAATACTTCTTTTTGACTTCTAGTGCCCTTTCCAGGAATGTAACCTTCCAAAGGACAACTGACTGAATAACATGTTAAAATGACAATATTAAGTATACCAAATCTTTAGAGCCAGGCCTAGAAGTCTAAATTTTAAATTGTAACTCATATGCATTTGCTATTACCAGCAAAGACTACAGAAACCAATCCTAACATACTAAGAATTATTGACAATATATTATACAGTTTTGTGGAGACTGAAGATCACTTTTGTTATGTTATTCATACAGAAGATATATAACTATCACAGAATTATAGTGATCAAAATTAAAAATCTGAAAATTTACATTTCCTTTAATACCAAGGCAAACTTATCACATTTTACCCTCTAGTCTCTTATTACATGAAAGGAAAGGTTCTTCATAGTTCCTCAAAGAGAATCCTAAATTGTCCCTGACTAATTAATCAAAGTAAGAATAAAGGAAAATCACTTGCTTTATCAAAATACATGACTGACTAAAGACTAAAATTATGTTCTTCTATAATTTAAAAATGTCCATTTCCAATGGCTTTAAAGCTCTCATCATGTGGCCTCCACAAATGGTGTTTACACAGTGTTCTCAAAAGACTATCAAAAATACTTCTCACGATAAACAAAGGCAAGGAAATACATACCACATGAAAACCTTTTTATCCAATGTCATAAAACTAAATAAAAAGAAAATCTTTAACACTTTTCCCTGAAATGTATGCAGTAACATTAAAAACAAAATTATCTACTAAACCACATATCTTCTCTTGTAAGAAATTCATTACTTAGATAAAATATAAGGAATTTTACTCTAATACCAAGTTACAGAATCCCTCTATCTCTTTGAATACATGTTAAATGTAATCAGTGAACAAGTATATACTATGAATCCATAGCATTTCTACAATTAACCCCTTGTAATCTCTTTTTCTATGAATTTAAGTAATTTACTCTCCGTATAGTCATCTGACACAAATAAAAATGGCCCAGTCTATAACATCTTACTGGCTTGTATTATTTATCATTTTTACTATAAATACTGTCTTTCCAAATATATCATAAGCTCCTCTACCGCAGGGAAACACGTACAGCAACAGTTCTATGTACATAGTGTAAGCTCAATAAATTTGGTTACTAATTACTTTAAGAGAGCAGTTTCAATAGCTAGGGGAAAAGGACGCAAATTGCCAAGGATGAAAAGAGCTCTGGTGGGAAGGCATTAAAGCAACAGGTGCAGACCACAAGTTTCAGGCATTTGGCAGAGCAGAAATGGAGAACACTAAAACACATAGATTTCAGGTCAGGTCACTGAGTCTCAGTTTTTAACTAAATTATTAGTAAGGACTGTTTGCTGATCCCAGAAAAACAAATCCCAAGGATACCTCTTATCTCCTAGTTCTACCTGCAAAGGTTACTTTGCATGTAAGTCCAGTTTCCTTATCAAAAATTAGAGAAATTAATTCCACTTTACCTCACAGAATTGTTCTGAAATTCAAATTAAATAATAATGTATCTTAAAGGGCTTCGTATACAAGTAGTATACTAAATGCAAGGTGTTACTATTATCATTATTGAAGATGGATTCTACCCTTTGACCCAACAATTCTAATTCTTCATATTTATCCTAAGGATCTAGGTGGACAAATGCACAAAAGTATCTGTGTAAAGGTGTTCATAACATCCCTGTTTGAAATGAAAAAAACAAAACAACCTAAAATTAACTTTATGGTACACACATGAAATAGAGTATCATATTTAATCTGGTGACTGTTTAAAGAAACAAAATGATCTATTGGTATAAACTTTAAACATTTTTAAGTATGTAATTATGTAATCAAAAATGATTTAACAGATGCATATGAACTTGAAAAAATGTTCAGGATAAATGAACACAAGATTGCAAAAGGTTCATTCTCTTCTTTTATCTGTCAAACTGGATCAGGTCCTCTATTAGAGCCCTCACAGGATCCTTTATTTTTCCTCAGTTAAGCTCATCATAGTTTAAAATGATGTATTTATATCTTTAAGTGATAACATGTGTTAGATGATAATGAAGATGGTATATATATATATATATACATATGCATACACATACGCATACACACACAAAAGCATGCGCAGAGGAGAAAAAAAGTCAGCCACTATTTAAAAATGTCAGAAACCAAAATGAAAATAAAAACAATCTATCCAAAAAATGCATGCTTAAATTACATCAGCACTATTGAACAGAAATGGAACCTGGGTATATATTTTGTCAAATCATACCGCAGAATCTCTTTGATTAGATTAGTATCTGGGAACTGTCTTCATCTAAGAAATGACAAAGAATCATGCTATATCCAAAAAGAGGCAATGCTGTTTCACTTGTAAGGAGAAATCTACAAGAGAAAGCTTTCTTCTGGTCAACACTCCTGCCTAGTTAGAACTATGCATAAACTGCTTAAAATCCAGCTTGATATTAAACTCAACCACCACCTATAGCTATAAGGCTTGGGTAAATTACTTAACCATCTCTAGGCCACATGTGCTTTAACCATAAAATGCGTGATAATATCTTACCTTCATAAAGCAGAGAGCTTTTTCAGATTAAATCCTGAATTCCCTTTCTGCGATTTGTGATCTTCTACATCATAGTATCACATCAATATTCTGGTGAAAGGTTTCTCATCAAATAGGAACAGAAGCAGTTGTCCTACCAACTTACAAGGCGTAATCATGCAAGTCTCCTTCACATGATACTTCCACAGGGGAATATAGTCTTAAGAAATCCAGCAACAGCAAACTTATGCTTCAATGAAGCATTTAATGGAAAGTGTGAGTTTACTGAGGTATATAAATAATTCTCAAGATTTTTTATTTAATCTCGGTTTTAGTGGAAGACAATATCACAGAACACATCACATCACTCAACATGTGGAAAATACTGAAGAACAACACTAATATCATTAAGAGTTTAACTGCTACTAATTTCCACTTTTGTCCTGAAATTTTGGGACCTTTCTATTGGACAAAGACCCAGCAACTAGTTATTTAATACAGAAAATTTGAAAAATATAAACTAGAAAGAAATTTCACAAAAATAAAAATAAGCCTCCATTCAATTATTCTATGACATTTTTAGAGCAAAAATAGAAGATATAACATATCTCAAATTACTTACACTGGGGGGAAAAATCCTCTAAAACTATCCTAAAAAAAGAATTCATCTCCCTCTCACACACATACAAAAAAACCCCAAAAACCTAATAATCCATGAAGAAGACATCCAAAAAGACTGTAAAAGTTCAAGTCTTACAAGCAAAAGGAAAGTTGTTTTGTTTTGTTTTTTATGCCCTCAATCTTAGAAGGTAGTACCGAAACATTGCTGCTGTTTTAAGATTCTTTAAGGATACTAAATAGAAGACATTTTTTTTTAAATTAACTTGAAATTCAACCATAAATTAGTACAGGTATACCTTGGAGATACTGTGGATTTGGTTCCAGACCACTACAATAAAGTGAGTATCACAACAAAGTAAGTCACACAATTTTTTTTATTTCTCAGTGCACTTAAAAATTATGCTTACACTGTACTGTAGTCTATTAAATGTGTAATTGCATTATGTCTAAAAAATGTACATACTTTAATTCAAAAATACTTTATTGCTTAAAATAAAAAGATTGCCATCATCTGACAATGCCACACCTTCAATCTGTAATAAACACAGTATCCGTGAAGCACAATAAAGGGAAGTGTAATAAAATGAGGTGTGCCTGTACTTACTACTTTCTAGACGACCTCAAAGTAATGCAATTACTATATATGTGTCACAGGTTCCTATCAATATTTATTGCCAATTTTGACAGACTTACGGTTCTTTGCATATATAAGTTCTGATACCATTTTATTCTCATGACACAGAATGACAAGAGTGTTCTTTAAAATTAATTGTAGCTTTCTGAACTCTACTAGAATATACTTGTTTAAAAGAACAGGCAGTTTAAAGATTTTCATTCTTCAAATACTACATATTGTTTTCCTTTCCAAATATATTAACATCCTTTAGAATACAAAGTAATCAGGGGGTTTGCCAAAGCAGGAGTTGCATATTCTTCCATTATTTCTCATTCCAGAGTCTAATCAGACTCGGCACAAAAGAGAAGCTCAGTTCCAATTTAGGACAGTCTACCTAAGTTTGAAAACCTTCTACTCCTCAAGAAACATCTACTGTCTACAGAACACTGTTATAGATACTAGGGATAAATCTTTAGGCAGAAGAGATTCAATCCTTGTCTTCATGGAGTTTTTAGTCCAATAAATGAGACATGAATTTATCAAACAATCAGATAAGTGTATCTCTACAGACTGTGATAAACACTACAAAGGAAAAGTGGGGATGCCATGAGATATGTGACTACCTGATCTACTTTGGCAGATCAGGAAAGGCTTCCCTGAAGAAGTCATTACTGAGATGAAGTAAAAGTGTTATTAGATAGTGATACCTTGGCAAAAGGGGAAGAAAAACGATCCTCAGAAAAAAATAGAGAATGTGCAAAGACCCTGAAGTAGGAGGAAACACAGAGTACCAAAGGAACTGAAAGAAGACTAGCCAACACAATTCATCAGAATTGTATTTGGGGCAAGAGTGTCCAGGTGAGAAGTGATGATATCTTGGATTAGGAGGGTAGTAAGAAAGGGAAGAGAAAAGAAGGTAGATTCAAGAGTTATTTAGGAGGAAATTGGTGTTACACTGAAGCCATGTAGAGTAGTGTTAGCAGAGTTTTAAAGGTGACAGATCTTGATATTTTTCAGTTCTGAGACCAACAGTAAAGAAGCTGGGAATCTGAGCTTATCCAATGCTACTTGATGAGCCAGACAGAGATTCCAGCCAGTTCTCTAGAAGCAGTAACATCTCAGTAAGGATGATTTTGGGAAGTGTGCCAGAAGGCCATGACCAAGACTACAGTAAAGTCAACCATGAATTTTTTAAAAATTATGTATTATAGATCCCACTTCCCAGTTGTCAGAAGGATCCCAAATGATAAAACTACTAGGATTGTTGAGGTATATGCTTTTAATATTACATTGTATCACTCATTTTCTCTACTTTGTACTTCTGTGAAAGTTAAGATTTCAAGTCTTGGGAGAAAGAAGGAATAGGAATTTATAATGAGTCAATTCTCAGCTCTATAAATTTATAAAGTAGCATTTTATATCAAGAATATCACATTATACCTGAGAATATTAGGGTAAAAAAGTCAACCAACTTTATATCTTAAAGATGCTACAGTGTCAGGAAAACAAGTGTCATTTTATGACACACAGGAGATCAATGATCAAGATACGTAATAGGAACAGCAACTGCCATACAGGAAGCTTTTTGATAAGGAAAAGAAGACACATAATACTCATCAACTCTATTCAGATGACTAATAAATGGAAATTTTTACAAGTTTATTTCTTTCTGCTTTCTGTAACCTGTATAATAAAATCTTTATTAAATCCAGGAATAAGTTTAGAGTTAACAGTGTCTCCAGTGTTCCCTTACAAATGAACTAACACTATCTCCCAAGTACCCCAGTACTGGAATTTGATCCTTGGCTCCCCTACTCCAGGAAGCTGAAATTTTAAATGGTATTTCTAGTGTTCCACTTTAACATACTAGTTCTCATCTATAGTTCCCAGCCTAAATGCCACACGTCAGTGGACCCCAAGATAATACAGTCTAAAATCTTTTTCTTTCTTTTTTACTATTTATATTCCCATGAAAAATTACCTTACTCAGTCTTAGGTGGGGTAGTCCAATATACATGTAATTATTTTCCCTGGGGTACTAAGAACAATGTGGTATACTTGTAGTTTTACGAATTTTCTGACATGCTGTGTTAAAATACACACTAATTAGCAATGTGGTCCCATATACAATAGTAGAACCCTAACAAGAACACTAGCATGAAAGAGAAACACCACTTAGTCAAAACCCCAAGCTGAGCAAAGTATAAGTTAACAGATGACAAAGACATTAATAACCTGTAACATCATTTGTAAAATCTAGAAATACACATCCTATTTATGCCTCTATATAATCCTTGAGTTATTAGTAAGAATGGCACATCTACAATGATGGGGTGGTATACTGAGTAAACAATATAGTAACTCATCTCTAAAACTGTCAATAAATCACTGTCACAGAACTTCAGGGGAAGAAGGGACTTTGTTGAGTATGTAGTTCATCCCCTCAATTTACCATGAGAATAGTAAAGGACAGAGAAAAAAATGTAATGAGTTCATATACATGATTTCTAGAAAGCAGGAAACAATAAATACTTGTAGCATGACAACACATGTTTGGTTTCCCTATCTGGTACTTTCCCCATGTCTCAAAAGTTAAAAAAAATTTTTTTGTTTAATCTACACATAGATCGGAAAACTCATAAATTCCAGAATACAGATGTTAATTGCTGACACCTTAACCAGAGAAACAGTAAAGAGCAAGAAAATTTATACATTTTTTAAAAATGCTGCATATTATATTTTCATCCCAAACTTACCACAAGAAACCCTCTAGACACACACAAAAACATAAATGCAGCATATTATGCTTATGGCTAATTATTTTTATAATTTTAAAAATTGTTTAATATACAGAATACCTTACCGAAGAATAGAAGCCAAAATAGCAAACACACAGCTTTAAAGATAAATCAAAAAGAAGGGTGAATCCTTTGCCTCAGTGATGTCAGAAACGCAGAGTGGGAAGATCTGACCTTTTGAACTCTAATCTATAGGAAACCTCGGGTTTTCTGCATCAGTTAGTAGAAGCCCATACTTCTGTTCCCTCCCTAGCCCATCTCAAGTGACTACTTAAGTACCTGTCTGGAGTTCCCCAAAGTCTTCAGGCAAACTTAGTTACCCAGAGATTGCTCTGTGCCCCTCCAAAATGAATGCTTATATTCTCCTTACAAAACTTTGGGGCAAAGGTCTCATTCAATTCTTTTTATCAATGGAAAAGGCAAGCATCTGTTGATTTCAAGAAAAACCTTTTGAAAACTTCGTATGAGATGAATCTTTAGAATTCACTGGCCCTCTAGAACAAAAACACTGAAGAGACAGCTGGACACTACCAAAAATTTTCAAAAAACAGAAGTCAACTATGTCTGAATACACCCAGACAAGTATTTTTTAGGTATTTGTTTTGACCAAAGAATAAGCATTTTCTTTCTGGGTTTTGTTTTGTTTTGTTTTGTTTTGTTTTGTTTTTGCTTTGAAAGCTCCCTTACCAATTCAGTCTTACCCTTTAAAAAAAAAAAGTGCCCACGAACTTCCTATTCTACTTAAATATTTTTATTTCTTTAACAAAACCCTTGATTCTGCTTTATAGCTGGCCTGAGCTATTCCTGATTTTTAAAAATTCTTGGATCATCCAAGTTTAAAGCTGGCCCAAGATTACATTTAGCATGTGGTTGCACGCTTGGACACATGCTGCCAAGTCTCTAAACTTACATTCCCCTCAGTCACAGACATCTCCACTTAATAATCCCAGCAAGGAGTTCTTTGGTTGTCTCTCCAGAGTCTATTCCTTCCCTTCTACACAAAGTCAGGTTATGATCCCTAGACTTTATTATTTCAAAAAGGGCAAATCCCTGGGAATGGTGGTAAAAGCACCCATTTGGCTGTTCAGTGTTGCTCTAGACCTGGTATTAGAGAACTGAGGTCAGCAGGGTCAGCACTTCGGTCTGAGTGCTCCCTTCCTCCCTCCCTCCAGCTGCCCTTTCTAAACCTCCCCAGCTTACTACCTGTTGGCAGTGCTGGTGTTGCTGCTCCCGCTGCTATGTTTCTGTGCCCGGCTCAACCTCCGTGGGGTCTTTGAATGCTGCAGCCGGGGGCTTGGCATGGAGGGGAACGTTGAGGCGTAGCCATGTTCACACTCTAAGGAGATAGCAAGAAAAAAAGATAAAGAGGAATACACCCAAATTCATGGATTCACAGATCTGAAGTCCTTGCAGTAACAGGCTGTTGAAAACAAGAGAAGAAAAAGAGGTACATTTTCCCCACTCTTTCTGGGTGGAAGATAAAATTCCCAGCCCTTGCCTGGACATCAATCCTGTGACATTATATACAGATGCAACTCTCACTTGGAAGGTGTACCAATACCTCCTCTAAACCAAGTAATTTCTCCCTCCTCTCCAAAATCCTTCTCTCCATTTCTGAAACCAGTTACCATTCACCTCAATTATTTTACTTGCCTCAAAATCCCTTTTCCTTTAACTATCCCCACTTTCTAGAAGGTGTCACTCCAAGCCCTACATTTTTGTGTACTTCAAATAATTCAATCACCAGTCTTTGAAGGATCCTTTCTCTCCTGATACCACAATTCCCAGAGTTGGTACTCTTCATATCCCAATCTCTTTACATCTCTTTTAGTCTCCATTCCTAAAGCGATCGCATCACACCACACTTAGGATTGGCAGAGGTCCCTTTCCCACAAGTGTCTGGCCTCCTCCCTGCTCTTCAGCTGCATTGCCTTCCTTGCTCTCAGCTCTCCTCCACCCGGACCGGCACTGCTCCCACCAGCTCCCTTCAGCTCTTTCTGTCCAGGTCCTCAGATCACCTCCACTCTCAGCATCCTCCTTCCCTCCCTCTCCTCTGCTCCACCTCCCCTCAGGGCCAGCTCCCTCCCATCCCCCAGATGACAGTCTGCTCCCCTGCTCCCCGTGCACATACACTCGCGCCCCCTCACACACATGCACTAATGTACGCCCCCTCCCACAGGCACCCCTCATCACACACGCACCTCACACGAGGCACACTCCTCACACATGCACCCCCTCCTCACACGCGCACCCCCTCCTACAGCGGACCCTCTCCTCACAGCGCACCCACCTCACACGCGCACCTCCTCCTTATAGTGCATCCCTCCTCACACGCGCACCCCTTCCTCACATGCACACTCCTCACACGCGCACCCCCTCCTCACAAGCACACTCCTCACACACGCACCCCCTCCTCACACGCACACTCCTCACACGCGCACCCCTCCTCACATGCACACTCCTCACACGCGCACCCCCTCCTCACAAGCACACTCCTCACACGCGCACCCCCTCCTCACAAGCACACTCCTCACACGCGCACCCCCTCCTCACAAGCACACTCCTCACACGCGCACCCCTCCTCACACGCGCACCCCCTCCTCACACGCACACCCCCTCCTCACACGCACACCCCCCTCCTCACACGCACACCCCCTCCTCACACACGCACCCCTCACCCGCCGCACCGCAATCCCCTCGCGGAGCAGGAGTGCGCGGGCTCAGGCGGTGGAGGAGGCGGCGGCGTCCAGCCGTTACCTCGGTCCCGGCGCTCCAAAAACTCGGCCGCCTCCAGCAGGCGCTGCACGTTGATCATCCGCACCCGCTCCATGGGCACCGCGGGCGGCGACCGGGGCCTCTCCGCGCTCCCCTCCCCGGCCGACAGGAGGCGCCGCCGGCGGCTACAGCCCGGCGCCACCCGGAGACATGTGCGGCGGGCGGGCGGGCCAGCCCTGTCGCAGCTTGGCGCGCTCTCTGCCGTCCCCGTCGCCCCCGCCGCTCCGCCGTCCCCGCAGCCCCTGCCACTCCCGCTGCTCCTCCGGCAGCCCGCACGCGGTTTGTTTACCTCTCCGCGCGAGCACGGGGGGAGGGCGGGAGCAGTGCCACGGCCCGCCCCCTCCCGCCCCTTCCTCTGCCTCTTGGGAAATGTAGTCCTGCCCCGCCCACTGCACCCCGGGAGTCGTAGTACGCATGCCGCCTCAGTGCGCCTGCGTCCGCGATGGCCGCTAGGAGTTGTAGTCCGCTGGATTTCCCCGTCCCGGTTATAAAGACTACGAAGTTTTCTGGCCTTTGCTTCTCAGACAGAAGAGTTGAGAGAATCTACTCCCGGGAAGGCCTTTTTTCAGTGATTCCCTGAAAGTGCCCAAGAGCCACAGCATACTTTATCCCAAGTGCCACGTTCAGTATCGACTACTACTTTCTCGGGAAACTTCTGTGCCTAAGCTTACCCATCTGCGGAATGTGCTGCTCAGACAACACACAGGGAAATACTTGAAACTGTTCAGAAACAGTTTACTGTTCAGAAACAGTTTACTGTTCAGAAACAAGGGATGATCCTATCAGAGCCAGAGAGGGCTTCCTATGGCCCTTATACCACCTAAGTTTTCAAAAAGTAGAGGGTTTTTTGTTGGGAGATATTTACTTACTCACTTACTTACTTACTTACTTATATACACACACACAATTTTAAGAAACTCCTTTCTCCTCCTTCAGCCCCTCATTCATGATTTTAGAGGTTAGGAAACTTCTCGGGTGCTTGCAAGTGAAGGATATAATTCAGTGGGTAAGTGATTTGGTGCTGGAGTCACACAGGTCTCAATTCAAATCCTGACTCTGCTACTTAACACTAGCTGTGTGGACTCTTCAGGCCTCATTTTCCTCATGTATAAATGGGTATAATTACTCCAGGTATCCAAACATGGAAAGCCTGCTGTCTGCCAGGTATTGTACTAGACATAATGTGTACAATAATGAGAGAAACAGACATGGACCCTGCTCCCAAGGAGTGTAAAGTCCATAGGGCTTATTGCGAAGATTTAATGAAATAATTCCAGCAGTTAGTACATGGCACTCCATAAATGGAAGCTATGATGATTGTTTCCTTTCATGTTCTTCTCCATACAGAGGGAACTGAAGGCAAAGGCTAAAGAGAGCAGGACCACATTACAAGACTGCCAATGGATGCTCTCACCGCCATTGCCTTTCCAGGTACCCAATCTAACAAGTCCTTAAAGTCTAGACCAGAGTTTCTCAGTCTCAGCATAACTGACATTTCGGGTGAATAATTCCTTGTTGGGGGTGGGGGATGGAGGGAGACCTGTGCATTGTAGGATATTCAGCAGGATACCTGGCCTCTACCCACTAGACGCCAGTAGCACACCACCAACTCAGGTATGACAACCAAAAACGTCTCCAGACAATGCCAAATGTCTCTTGGGGCACAAAATCCCCTGATTGAGAATCCCTGGTCTAGAGTGAGGAAGGGCAAGAGGGTTGTAACTGTTAAATGCTCCAGGAGCAAGCTTCTGTAAACATCCATAACTTTTTCCCACCCTGATGGCTTTAACCTGCTGGTGGACACACAAAATAACAAAAAACTTGGTGAGGGGAGAATTTCCCCTTCCCTATGATCATTCCAGTGTCTACTGCAGAAAATACCATCTCAGGATGAAAATGTTACTCTCAAAAATGTTATGGGCTTCATGCTGCATTTTAATATGCTTCCCCACCCCCCACTTTCTTTCCCCAAAGTGAACAAGATTTCCAATGAGGTCAAAAGCTGCAAAATTCTTCCAGCCCTTTTAAATATTAAACTTGGCACCACATTTAAGAACCAAATAGATGGAGAACCAAATACAGGGAGACCCAGAATGAGAGATGTTCACAAACCACAGGAGAGTGTATTTATTTATTTTTTTATAAAGGCTTTGAAACAGGAACTGTGCTTTTTCAGCTGTTGGTTGGGTTGCTTCAGATCTGGGCTTTCCCATTGGTATTGGTAACAACAATTCTCCACATTCAGCAAGGGACATGTTGGGTAGGGGCAAAATGGAATTGTTTAAAAGAAAATACCTATTTACTCAGAACATCTTGTAAGTCGAGGGTAGAAATTGTTAGTTTCTACCACTTACATAATAACCCCTGTAAACTGTAGATCCCAAATCACGGGTTACCCCAGGAACTTAAAAGAGGTAGTTATATGACAAGTAAAAGTCTACCCAATAGAAGGTAAACCATGTGACACACAATCAAGAAATAAAGCACAAACTGAAAATACACTTGGGTCCAAGATGAGTTTAAGCTATATATCATAAGCCCTAGCAGGGTATTAGAGAAGCCAGGATGCTTGTTGCACATGCCTGGCCTTTCACAATTGACCTCCAGATGAATTAACTAACCCTTCTTTTTTTTTTTTTTTCCATTAAAGGTTATTTTTAAAATACATTTTTATTGAAGTATAGTCAGCTTAATGTGCCAATTTCTGATGTACAGCATAATACTTCAGTCATATAGGAACATACATATATTCATTTTCATATTTTTTGATCATAAGTTACTACAAGATACTGAAAATAGTTCCCTGTGCTACACAGTATAAATTTATTGTTCATCTATTTTATATATAGTAGCTAGTATCTGCAAATCTCAAACTCCCAATTTATCCCTTCTCACCCTCTTCCTCCACTGGTAAACATAAGTTTGTTTCCTAACCCTTCTTTTAAAGCCATGCCCAAGAGGGAGACAAGGAGATGGAAAATAGCACAAGAATCACTGAAAGGCCACATGCATATGTTGGAAAAGAGAAGAGGTGATTGTGTTGGTTGGCAATGTTAAGGACTAGTTTCTGTACAGGAAGAGCCAGCCTTTTCTAACAGTGGTTAAAGGTGCCACTTCCTTCTCCCTGCTCCATCTGACTCCGGGAGTTCTTGTTTGGACATTGGCCATACGGGCCTCCCACAGCACAAAACTTGGGGCTCTAGCCTTGGGAGAGTGATGCTACACACAAACCATCCCTCAGCACCAGCCCAGCCTGGGAGCCCAGAGGCAACCATGACTTTCCTTTTATTCAGGTAAATCCAATCTACACTACAAATGCAGATGGGGAAACTGAGGAAAAGCAAGGTTTCCGAAGTTTACTGACAAAAGAACCTGGAATCTTACCACAGTCTCTGGTTCTGTCTTCTCCCTAAAGTATCTCTCTCAGGGGAGTCTCATTTGAAGATGGAAAAAGTCCTCCAGAGTATCCCAGGCCTATAACAAACAGCCCAGATGGGGGCGACCTGCTTTGCGGAGGAAGCAGGCAAAAGCTCTCCATTCTTAGGGGTCCTTTCCCTGCACAGTTTACTCAGTGTAAATTTCCAAATGATTTATTGCAGATTCATGAACAATGGAGGCGGCTGGTCTGTGTTACATCGTTTCTGCAGACAGGAAAGATGAAAGGAGGGGAAGGGGCCATGAGGTTAAGGTACAAACCCAAAGTCACTCGGTTGGTGACACCTGGTGCTTAAGAGAACTTCCCTGAAACTGCAAAGTGCTTACTGTGCAGGGCACTGTTTTCCACAATTATTTTTAAGAATGGGGGTGTGGGGGGGTCTTCAAATAATCAAGGTTGAGGACAGGGGAGGATGAGTCCCGAGCTCTTAAATAAGAAGCAGAACTGTTACACATTTTTCCATCCCCCACCCCAAAATGACAACCGCAGCTTCCGCCTCGCATCTCCCTTTGGAGCCCAGAAACGTGAAGAGCAGCAGAAACCCTTTCCCTCTGCCGGGTGAGTCAGCCTTGCCTAACTTCATGCGTAAGCTCTCCTCGAGTCGCGGCAGCTCAGAGCTGCGGGTCTGTGTGCAGCCGAGATAAATTTGGGTCTAGAAAGGATGACGTAATGCTAAACCCGAGAGGTAGCTGCCGTCTCCCAGGGCTCCAGTCGCCAGGGCTGCTGACTGACATCCCAACCACACGGAAAAGCACCAAGCCACCCAGGTGCCTGAGCTGGGGAGAAAAGGAAAGAAAGGACACACGGGTGGGAGGAAACAGCAGGGGGAGGCAGTGTTAATCTGAGATCGCTGAATCTGGAAGTTTGTTGTTTTTTAACTTCAGTTTTCTGGTGAGATCAGGCCACTGGCAGAGGCTCAAACAGCTGCACTTGACTTCCATCCTGGCCTGTCTCTTCCCCCTTAGAAAAGGGCTTCTTACATTTTATGAAATGGCCCTTACAACAGCAGCCTATTTCCGTGATTATAATGGATGGGTTAATCTCACGAATGTCCTTTTCCTTCTTTTTTGCATTAACCTGGACTCAAGAAGAAATCTGCATTGCAGGACTCAATTAATATGCACATCTAAGACTCTTGCTTACCCCGGAGCACCCCATTGGGGGTGCAACTGATAAGGTATTCAGGAGGATTTTGCTGGGGCCACGCCAAGGGAATGTTCCTCCAAGCAAACCTTTCAGGGTTTACTTCATAGAAATTTGTATCGTTAAGCTTATTCGTCAATCCAGCTTCCATTTTTCAGATGAGAAAACTGAGGCTCAGAGAGGTATGGTAACTTACCTAAGGCCACACAGCTGATCAAACTGATAGAGAAAGGGTTAGGACTCAGGCCTACACTCTCATCCAGGGCTCTCTACCCATCTCCATAATTATTTTCCTGGTTGATTCACATTTTTAAAAATAAACAGATAAATAGAGTGGAATACATTTTCTGGTCTTTTAAATTTGTGGGGGCCCAGTCCTTTAAATATCAAGATCAAGTTACATTCCAAAGGGATCTAAAGCCTGCCTTTGTTTTCTGTTCAGGATTCATTCTTCCCTAAGGAAAGGTTGGCATCAGAATCAACTCTTCTGCTGGTTGCGACCACAAGCCATGGGCCCAACCTCGCCACCCCACTTTAAATAAAAGACCATCACAGGTGAATGATCTTTGTTGTATGGAAGTGGTTTCCTTCATTAGGAATGCCTCCTGAATACTTTTTTTTTAAATGACATTTCATCATGTGTTGCTGTAGTCATGTATTATTCTCCTTTAATTTGTGGTTATAATCATTTATACTGGTAGATTTGTGACTTTCGGCCATCTCTCGCATATAGCCTGGTCAGCCATTGTATCTTATCCTTTTGAAACACTGTTCATTCCATGATTAACATTTTGTTTATTTTGTTTAGAATGTTTGCTCCTATATTCAAAAGCAAGAATATACTGTAATTTCTTGTTGTATTTATCAGGTTTTGGATGCAATGATCTATTCTTTCAAAAATAGATGCAACTTAATTTAAAACCTTCAAAAAAAAAAAAATCGCCAGAGGCCTTCCCCTGCTGCGAAGAGGATGCCCCACATTCTTGCCACAGCCCTGGGTAACCCTCCCTCCTCTGCCAGGAACCTGCCTAGAATTGCCCTGCCTCCACCCCTTGGCATCACCACTCCCTTCCAGGCAGCAGAAACTTGTGGAGGTCACTGTTAGGCCCAGCAAGGCCTTGGACACTAAATCACACACCTAGCGCTGCTGCCTCATGTCTGAGTTCTCAGCCTCAGGTGCACTATTTAGAATACAATACCAGGCCCTTGCTGACCAAAGCCACTGGCGATCTTGCCATCTCTGCCCGTTCCAGCATTCTTATTCTGGGATTCTGGGATTCTCCAGAGATCCTCGAACAATATGCCTCCATTTGCCTACTAGCTGCCATGTCATGAGAGCCAACTACGTGCATGGTGCTACTTGTACAGTCAGTTCATTTACTCCTTAGCACACTTCTTAAGAGTTCTGTTTCACACATGAGGCCCGGAAAGGTTAAGTGATTTGCCCAAGGTCACACAGGTAGCAAACAGATTCAAATCTGGATTTTTTTTAACTCTTGGACCCCACAGCATACTTGAGGGTATGTTCAATCAGACAAGTTCAAACAAAATTGTTTAGGGCAATTGTCTCAACCAGGAGTAATACCATCCACCCAGGACGCTTTGGAAACGTATAGGTGTCTTTCTTGAACATCACAATGACTGGGGAGTTCTCCTGACATTTAGTGAGTGAGAACCACAGATGTTAAATCCTGCAGTATTCTGGACTAATCTGCTCAAGAAGAAATATCTCACCACAGCTCCTTTGTTGATAAACACTAGGTCAGAAGGTTAAAGGCCGAGAACTCATCATTCATTCAACAAATACTCCTTAAGCATCCATTATGTGCTGGACACTAACCTAGATGTTAAAGACAGAATAATGAACAAAACTACTTATGGTCTCTATCCTCAAGGTGCTTGAATTCTAGCCTGACAGACTGATGATAAACTATGATGAGTAGGATAAGGAATAGATAATAAATGGAGCGGAAGTTTAGGTGGGTGGAGGGATCAGGGCAATCATGAGGGCTGTTTCCACCAACCTTTCAAACTTTAGTGAACACACCAATCACCTCGGAATTGTGGTAAAATGCAGATTCTGATTCAGCAGCTCAGGGTAGGAGGGAACTGGGTGTCCCATTTTCTGCCAAGCTCCCCAGCAGACAGACACCAAGGCTGTCCATCTTAGACCACACTCACGCTAAACAGTAAGGGTGAAGGCCGTGCAGGGAATCTGGATTTTATTCTAAGTGAGATAGGAAAGGAAAGAAACTATTGAAGGGCTTTCACCAAGTAAATGACATGAACCCAGTTATAGTTAAGATCACTCCTGTTTCCTAGATCTCGATGGATGAGAGGAAGAGGTTGGACCTGTGCTGTTTGACCGGACCCAGCTGGCCCACACTGGGAAGGTGGCAGCCAGGGCCTAAACTCATCTGTGCCGCCCACACTTGCCAAGCGTAGGCCAGACCAGTTGCCCTACCAGCTCAGGCACCTTCAGGAACCCTAGCAGAGCCTGACAGGGTGTGGATTCACACCCCTGACACCCTAGCATGCAGGGAGCCCTACTGGTCAGGTGAGTTCCCCAGGGGGTGCTGGGCAAGGTGGTACTGCCAGTGCAAGTGGCAACACCTAGACCATGGCCTCCCAGAAAAAGGGCCCTATCTGGCTTCAGTGTCAGTGTGTAAAGAGCCCCGGAAGGTTCTGGCTGCCCTCTCTCTGCCCTAGGATGAGTGGCAAGTAAAGGAAGTCACTCCAGGGAAGCATCCCCAAGGGGACCCTCAGCCTGGACGTCAAACATTCCAGATTCCATTTTTTGCCTCTTGCTCTCTGACGCATCTCTCAGAGCCCTGAAGTGTCCTTGGAAGAAAGAAAAACCTGGTTTCAAGTCTCAGCTCCACTCTTTGTTGGTAGGTGGCCTTGGGAAAGTTAGTGAGCCTTGCTAAGGCTTTCCTCATCTATAAAATGAGGATAATTATAGCACCCTCCTGTTGGAGGGTTGTGAGGATTTACTATAAAGCACTTAGCATTGTGTTGGCTCACAGTAACAGCTCAGTAAAAGGGACCATTATCACTATTCCTTTGGAAAACAGAGATGACATTGCTCTTGTTAGTGGCCCCCTGGGGACAGACTATCAGACTCCCAGGAGACAGACAAGTATTATTTATTGGTCTCTATTTGTCTATCATTTGCACTGGAATATAGATCGAAAACTGGAGACCATACATACTGAACTTTGGAAGCACCAAGCACAGTGCGTGTCTCCTCACTGGTGTTAGAAATTATTTGTTGAACTGAGCTAAATTTTCCAGCTGGTGGAAAGAACGAAAGAAAGTTGTATACAAGACACTCAGGGTCTTGGGAGTCAAGAAATATGGTAGAGGTGGTCAAGTGTGGTGAAGGTAAGAAGGAGCTAACACAGGGACTTTATAAGGTAGCTCTGGACTCTTGCAGAAATAAAAACAAAGGCCATGTGAGCTCACACTTGCCACCCATGGCCAGAAACAGAGCAGCCCTGGGCATGCCCTCCATTAATACAACATTTAATATTTTTATACAACAGTATTAAAAGTCCAAATCATTTTTATTCAAGTATCCTTGCTAATGGAATAAAGATACAGAGTAAAATATCTCAAATAGCAGGTACTCCAAATCCCCTTTTATTAGCTTTTGTTTAAATTTCCCAATCTTTCTCTCCCACAGGACATTGTGTTTATCTTTCTAATTTTGCTGTGTTTAAATTTCCTTAGCAGACATTGGAGTTGGCTATTAGAGGTATGTGGCCAAGGGCATGTTGTATGGGAGAGCAGGCTTGGTAGGAACACTGGTACGGACAATCCTCCAAGTGCAGAATGCCCCAATCTGTAAAGAACTGAGTGGAATGTGTTTATTTACAAGGTTGCTTACATGGTACTTGATTTCCTAAGCTCAGGCAGCTTTAAAAAAAAAAAAAAGCGCCAGATCTGTAAAAATTACAAGGATAAACATGAAACACAAAGGATTTTAAACACCAGGCTTGGGGGTGGAGGGTCCATGCAGGGAGGGGAGGGACTATTCCTTATTTTGGAAGCCCAACACAAATTTTCATTCTGTCTGTAATGATAGCTAGAATCAAAGGCCAAGTCAGATGCAGTCCCACATTCTTGAGGCTTACTTTAAAATAACTGAATGTCTAAACCCTGGCACTGGAATGGAGAATATAACTCCATGAGGGCAGGGACTGTACATCCAGGTCCTAGCACAGAGCCTGACATAAAGCAGTGTGTACTCCTTAAATATCAGTTTGATGAACAGATGAATGAATGAACTCACAGAACAAACTTAGGGAGAATTCCTGGCAGAAAACATAATTCCACATTTTATAAAAGTACTTGCCA
The DNA here is from genome assembly GCF_036321535.1 of Camelus dromedarius. NCBI lineage: Eukaryota > Metazoa > Chordata > Mammalia > Artiodactyla > Camelidae > Camelus > Camelus dromedarius. The sequence continues at coordinate 65,602,086 of NC_087443.1, read as the reverse complement.
CAAGAGCCTTTTAAAGAGAGGTTCTCTAATCTAAGTTTTTGAAAAAGGGATCCTATGTACATACATTTCCTGGAGATGTATTGCTCAAAATAAGGGTCACCTGAACTTTCAAAATATTTCACAAGCAAGGGGCCCTGCACAGCATTCTGCCAAGATGAGGAAGCAAAGAAGGAACCTCCATCTCAGGAGGATGGTGGCAAATGCCCATCAGTTTTGGCCAGAGAGATCAAGTCAGCTGCTGACACCTTTAACACCTCCAGCCAGGCCACTCAGGGACAATCATATCAGAGACAATTACTTCCCTTTAGTTTAGCAGAAGAGACCAGGTGTCTGTCCCTGTGGATCTGAAGCTTCTCTGCATTGTGAGCTCAGAGCTCCACCCTCCACCCCCAGAAGGAGGGGCTCCTCCAGGAAGATTTGAATTCCACCTTCTCAGTTATGGCTGGGTAGCCATCCTGTCACTGTCACCACCTTTGGGCATCTCCCACTCCCCCCACCCTAAATGTAAAAGAAAATATTTTTTCTAAATGGCAAATTCAAATTAGCTTCACTTTGAAAGACTATTGAGAATGTTGCAATGACCTCTGCAATAACCAGACACACCCTGGGATCAGTAAACTAGGGTTGAGAATTGCTGACTTTATGAGCATCTGACCTGTAAAACAAAAGCCCAGTTTGGGGCTCTGCCTGAGACCCATTCTCACAGGCAGGAGAGAACATAGCCCAGAAGGACCTGGTTCTGCCTCTGCTGTGTCATCTTGGGCAAGCCACTGTCCCTCTCTGGGCCTCAGCCTCCCCATCTGTATAGTGAAGTTGATGGATGCTCTGTGACCTCTGGTGCTCCTTCGGGCCCTCGCTCTGTCTAACCACCTGCCTCCTTTAAAAACAAAACCCAAAATGGAGTGGAAGGAAGAATGGGAAAGGGAAGAGAACTAGTTCAGAAGGCCAGGCTGCAATAAACTTCCCCCCTTTTCTGCCTGCTGAAAATGGCTTTCTTCATTCTGCAGGAAGATTCCCATTTCTTGCTGGGTTGTTGCTTTCTACCCTTCTTTTTCATTCTCTCTCTCCTTTTTAACTCAAAAGCCACAAAACCACAACTCACCTCCCCAAAACGGGTCATTGGGAAGCCAGAGCTGTCAGGGATTAGGTATGTCGGGCCTGGCATACTGGTGGTATCTAAGTGAGGACCAGGCCAGGGCAACCGTGTGCTTCTCCTCCAGAAACCCAGTTTAAATCAATATTTATCCAAATGTATTTATAGAAAGTGGTGGTAGTAGGGAAGAGGGGGTGGGGTGGGGAGGCAGGGGGATCTAAAACAGAACAAGCCACAATGACGGATGCAAATCTTTGTGGCCAACTCGTTTCTGCAGGGCCAGGTTTTTTTTTTTTTTTTTTTAAAGGCAAAAGACCCAGCTTTTGATAAACCTGCTGTTGGCCCCAGTACCATAGCAACAGCCCCAAGTCTTCTAATATGTCCAGAGGACAGACTTGGGAAAGGCAGCAGGAGGGGGTGGTGTTTCCTAGGAGCCTTGACTTGAGTTAGGGCCAGAAGAGTTGAACAACTCCGAAGGGGGGTGAAAAAAACCCTTTCTGGTTGGTTATTCTGCCTCCAGCCTTACTTCTAAAGCTTTTCTAAGCAGAGTGTGTACAGGAAGACTTTGAACAATCAACAGAGTGTTTCAAATAACCACTCTGCTTCAGGTTGTTGGGTGACCTTGAAGAAGTCATTTCACCTGTCTGGACTTCATTCCTTGGCTGGAAAATGCATACACGCCTATATGGTTAAGACCACAGGCTCATTCTGGAGTCAGAGGCCTAGGTTCAAAACTCAACTCTGCTGTTACTAACCATGTGACCTCTGGGCAAGTTACTGAGCTTCCCTGTTCCTCAGTTACCCCTTCTGTAAAATGGAGGTAATAAAATTGTAGACATCATGGAGTTGTGAAGACTAAAGGAGATAATGCATGTTTAACCCCAACTTGGTAGACAGTTAGTGCTTAATAAACGGTAGCCAGTATTAAGCCAGTGCTTAATAAATGGTAGTAGTGCAATTAATTGTTGCTGCTGCATGCTGGTACCCTCTTCATTTCCCTTAGTTCTGCCAGCCATCCTCAAATGAAAATCCCCTGTCAATGGGAGAGTGTTTTGGTCAGAGAGGGAAGGTAGGTGAGCAGCTGTTATTTTGTCTTGGACCTGGTGGAGCAACTTTTCCCCCCTAAACCAGAAATGGCCCATTTCAGCCTCTCCAACATCCTAAGGCCCAGCTGCTTTTCCTGGTTCCTTTCCACAGAGGACCCAGACCCTGGAGCTCTGGAACTCTGAAAGCTACAACAGTATCCTCAAAAGTCTACTTCTGACATTTACCAATGGGCCAAGATCATATTTAAAACTGAAAAAAAAGTTGAGTCTGAGGAACATAATTTAAAATGCAGAGGAAATAGAAGCCTGATTTAAGAATGCTCTTTACACAGCTCCACCAAAAACAAATACCCCACTCCACTCCCACCATAAATCAACCCACAGAGTTTTCAAGAAAAAAAAAAGCAATTGCACATAGTAAATGCTCAATACATATTTGTAGGATGAATGAATGAATGAATCATAAAATGCTGCCATGCAGAAATGTGACCTGCATAAACATTTGTTGCCATGAAAGCCCTCAATTTTAGCACAAATTGCCCTGGTTCCCTGCTCTCTAAGCCCATAACTGATCCATCTGCAGAGTCACAGCTGATGACAGTATGCAGTTTCAGTTCTCCAGACCTGACCTACCATCTCCTTACAGGCCCTGGTCTTTACAGCCCAAGGGCAATCTGTGTTGATTATGAGAGACATCCTTCCTCCTTGGAAGAGATCGGTATTTCCAGCTCTTCTCCACGTCTTCAGAAAGCCCATCACGTCTTCAGAAAGCCTGTCATGTGTCTCCTGGCCTTCAAACCTGATCACTGTGCCGTAGCCAATAAGTGACAAATCCAACCAATCAAATAATGTATATAAGGTGTCTACTGTGTGCCCAGTGTTATGCTATATGTGATGGTACATACACTGAAGTACTGTAGGTGATCTTTTCCCTTAAGATGCTAATCATCTCCCTCTAAGGAGAAAGCTAATGCAAAGCAAGCAAGTAGAAAATTGCATAGTACTGATTATTAAAGCTCAAAATAGTGACTACTTATTGAGCAGCTACTATATTCCAGGTACTTTAAATGTTTAAATGGAGCATCTCGGTTAGTTGTTCAGCAATGACAGGAGGCTCATGCTATTGTTATCCCCGTTCTACAAAAAAAAAAAAAAAAAAAAGAAATGGAATCTGAGAGGTTAGGTAACTTGTGCCCAAGATCACATAGCCAGTAAGCAGTGAAGGAGGAATTTGGGCCTTGCTCTGGGTAACTGTAAAGCTTTCATTCTGTCAACTACGCTGATTTAAGAAATAGTCAGGGGAGGCTTCCTGGAGGAGGTGGGAACTGACCTAGGCATTGAAAGGTGGGTAAGACAAAGATAACCCCAGGGGAGTAAGAGAATGGGCATATTCTACACAGAGGGAAGAGTCTGAGTCAAGCACAGAGGCATGACTGTGAAGTCTGCTTGCCGGTGGACCTGCTGGACGGGAGCAGAGGAGATTAAGTCAGGAAGGCAAGGTGGGGCCAAATGACACCACACATCAGCAGCTTACTCCCTCAGGAGGAAGAGGCTGCTTTTTGGCCTGTCAGTGCCCCTAGAAAAGCACCTCATCCTCAAGTCCAGGTAATCCACTCCAGAGGGCAACACATGGCTTCTACTTCCATTTACTTCCATCATTCTTCTCTATCTTAAGCATTGCCCCAAAGCCACCTTCCCTAGACACTGGGAAGCCCATTTCTGTCCTTTAGGCCTTACCCATTACAGTAACTTCCACCTGCCTTCTGAACAGCTTTTGTGCCCAACACACCCCTTTGTGAATTTCTTTCTTCTTCCCTTTCAGTTTTAACCTTTTCCAAAACAGGAAGTAAATATTTTTTCTAATAATCAGTCAGTCCTAAATTGCTACCTCTTCACTGGACCCCAAATGGATATAGGTGATTATGTCAGAGGTTATTTATATATAATTTCTGAATTTGTGATAACAGGGTCACAGTATCCATGATTAATATTTCTGGAGGCCTATGATTTGAGATTCTTAGGGACTCACATCAGTTTGAACTTCGGGAGAATGTACCTGCATATTCTAAGGAATCCTTGCCTTGCACAAAACAATCAATACTGGGTGACTTAATTTGAACCCTCTCCCACAAGAAAACGCATTATATCTACTAGGAATAATTCCGTACTGTGGACACACTTGGTGAACACTCCTAGTACGGAAACCTCAACTAGGCAATGAAAAGCAGTTCTGGTGACAGTGGAAAATAAGGCAAGCTCCTGCCAAGTAAGTACTTTGCAAACAGTAAAAAAAAAAAAAAAAAAAGAACGTGTGAACTCATGAACAGGGTCTATCGGTGCATTTAGAAAGTGTCTCACTGAACCCGAAATGGAGAATTGAGGCTCAACACCCGTCGCCGGGGTGAAGAGCGTCCCTTTAAGAAGAAATTGTACCAGCTGGCCGCACTACAGCTCCCAGAGATTTTCTGGCCGGCCTCCTGGTTCCACCCCTCAGTCTCAAGCCTCAGCAACGCGTGACGTCAGAGGAAGCTAAAGCTGCCGATTGGCTGAGCTACGCAGCTAGGTCAAGTCCAGTCAGAGGAAAGAAGTTTGTCTCCATGTGGAAACCATGTGTCTCTAGCTGGGAGGGGGAAGAGGAGGAGGCGGAGAAACTGAGATCAAGTGATTACAGGAGAACTGGCTGAAATGAAGGCGGGGAGGTTGTGCACCTGAGCCGGCCAGTAATGCCCTTTACAGTAGTGACCTAAAAACAAAAGCAAAAACAAAAACAAAACCCTGCAAAACAAACAAAACTTGAGCCCGCCCCCATCATAAAAATAATTTAAAAGCTAGGGTCCCTGCTTCCTTCCAAAAACCAGGGACCTGAGATGCTGGAATCCTATCGGAACGCCTCGATTCCCCTCCCTCCCCCAACAACCGAATGATGTAAGCGTTTCGGAAAGCGGGGCTCTGAAGCAAAACAAGCCCCGCGCGCGCGGAGCAACCCGCAGTGCCCGAGATCGGCGCACGCACGACCCGCCCCCCGACTCGCGTTATTGCGGTGCACACGCGGACTGCCGTGACGCGCGGGCATTGTGTGCAGCGAGCAGAAAACAACGGCGAGCGCCGCCAGCGCGGAGAAAAGCCCCCAATAAAACAAGGCAGACGTAGGACCCACTGTTTTCCGTACCGGGAGACCCAGACCGGGAGGAGAGGGGGAAGCGAGAGTGAGGAAAATAAAGTGGCCCCCGTGGGCCGCTCCTGTTTGCAGGGGAGATAATAGAGGGCCCGGTGGATGGTAGCCCTTAGTTTGTTGGAGGTCACCCTTGCCTGCGGGAGCTGTTGGGAAGGGGGCGAGGGCCTAGAGCAGGGTCCTCGCAGTCCAACGGAGCACGGCACGGCGCCCCACGCTCTCGGGGAAATCTGGGGGCCGCTGGCATCACGTCATGCTGAGCCAAACAGCGGCGCCGAAAAGAAGCAAGAGAGCTAAAAATACTCCCGCGGAGCCGAACGGAGGAGGGGGGCAGCTGGGCCGAGGGGCTGATGACGCACACTAAGTTGACTTTGGGGCGCTGAGGTTCCCTAGCCCCGCTCGGGGGGCCTGCAGCGCGAACGCCTCGGGAAAGGGACCGGGAGGAAGCCGCTTGGCTTCCACAGTCTCGGGAACCCGGCTCCGCTGCTGCTGGCCCGCTCTGTGCGGGGCAGCCCAGCGCGGCGCGCCCGGCCCTCTGCTTACGTGACTGGTGGCCACGCCGGAGCCCCGGCACCGGGTAAACAAGGAGGTGGCGGCGGCCTGGGGCGGGAGGGTGGGGGCGGAGGTCTCTGATTGTCTGCGAAAGCTTGGGGGGGCGGGGGGCGGGACGCGGTGGAAGCTCCAGCCGCCTCCTTAGTACACCTCTCTGGGGCGGGGGTCTAGGGGGCAAACCAGGTTTGCCACACACTGCCAAGGTGCCCTATTTGGGTGCATCCCCCGCCAGAGCCGGCGCCACGGGACAGACTCCGGGGAACGGGGGACCCGGGCAGGGAATAGCTAAAGAAATCACGCCCCTCCCCCCTCCAACAAAAGCAAACACACCAAACAAAACCACGTCTTCACCCAGCTCCCCAACAGCTATGGCTTTTCAGAAACTACCCTCTTGACGAATGCACATTCCCCACCCCCACACCCCGGAGTGAATAATTGCAAACTGATTCGGCTACACCGCCGGCGATGCGCCTTTCTCGCAACCCAGGCACTCCGAAAAAACAGGAGAGAAGAAAAGAACGCACCGCCGACCTCCCAACACAAATCCTTGTTTTTGCCTTAAGCTACCGCACGATTTTGCTGCCATCACACAGCTACTTTAACCCTGAAGGCCTGGGATGTCGGTCAGCTAAGGTGTTTTTGTGTTTGAGGGTTGTTGTTGTTTGTTGGGGGAGGTTGCAAAATCTGACACGTTGCAATCGAACCATTACCCCCCCCTGCCCCGTCCCCAACTCATTGATCTTCCTACTTGTTCGGACAGATTAAACAGTCTGCTTTTCTCTAGTCTTTCGGTCTGTCTGCGTCGGCCCCTTCCCTCTTCTCGCAGCTATTATTTGAGGACCGTGCTGGAGACACCGCACACGCGTGCCCCCGTTAGGGAGCTGAGTCGACTGCCTGGGGAGAATTGGGGGACCCAACCGGCAGGGCCAAAAATGAAACAAATATAAAAAGGAGGCCACGCTGGGGTGGGGCTCCCAGCACACCCCCACAATTCGTCTCTCTCCACCTGAATGGGGGGGGGGGGGCAGTATAAATCCACCAGGAAGGCATTTGTCTTTCTCTCCCAACGCGCTCAGTCAGGAGCCGTCTCCCGGAAAATAAGGAAACCGCACATAACAGCCCACACCTTCTTCCCCAACTATTGTTTCCTGCGAGATCCCAAAGTTTCCTTCTAGCTGTGTCCCCCTCGCCAAGTTTCCCGAGCGCAGGACGGCGAGTCGGGGCGAGCTGCTGGCCCTGCTTGGCTTTGCCAGCCTGTTTCTTTGTGGGGGGAGGGGGCGACAGGGGCACCCCAGGGCAATAGAGGCGCAAGGGAACTGTATCTGTGGACGCAATGGCCTGAGCCCAGCCCTGCTGCGAGAGGAGAGGAAAAAGCAAAGTAGACAGGAGGGAGAAGCAGAGCCGAGTCAGCCAGAGCCCACGCCGTGGAGGGCTGTTTGGTTGTTGTTATCGTTGTCGTGTGTGTCTGTGTGTTTTCTTTCTGGAGCTGCTGAGCTCTGCCTACGGTTTCCAACTTTCAGCTTCTAATCCCCACCCCACCCAGGAACGAGCGACAGAAAAACAACACTTGTCTGCCCGAGTAAGCTCCGAAAAAAAAAAAAGGGAAGAAAGGCGACCTCGAAGAGAAGAGCTCTTGGCTTAGTTGTCAGCATATAACAGCACTCCCCCGCTCCTCGCCCCAGCGGTCCTCCCAGCCTCTCGGAGACCGACAGACGGACGCACCGACAGGCCCCCCCTCCCCCACCCCACCCCCCGCTCGTCTTTGTTACATCTTTAGCAGCTTTGTGCGTGCGTGTCCTTTCTCCGGTGTCATCAGCTTTACTGCCGAGGGCTGGATGTGTGTGTTGGGGGGAGCGGGGGCCAGGCAGGCCACTGGGGTCACCCAAGTCGGCGAGGAAGAAAGAGCCGGGCGCCCGGAGGAGCAGGGGCCCCCAAACTTACTTTTGTTTTCTTTCTCGATCTGCTCCAGGTAGCTAGCGGCCTCGAGCAGAATTTGCACGTTCTGCAGAAAAGTGTTGATGTGCTTCTCCATCGAGTTCTCGCTGGTGTTGAAAATGTCCGAGAAGGGGCACCTGAGCTTGGCCCCCGCTGGCTCCTCCGGCTGGGCCGGGGGCTGGGGCGCGGCCACTGCCGGGGGCGCGGCGGGGGCCAGCCCCGCGCCCTCGCAGCGCGCCTCCTTGCGCGGCCGCCCGCGTTTGCCCATGGAGGGACCGGGGTCCGCCGAGCTCGTCCTCTTTTGGGGCTGCGCGGCCGGGCAGCTAAGGGCCCCAGGGGAGACCCGGCTGGCTGGAGCGAAGAAAGCGCCGAGGCGAGGAGGCGACCTGACTTCCTGAGCCTCGCTGCGTGCAGTTGTGTGTTCCAGTGTGTGTGAGTGTGTGTCGGTCTCGCTGTGGGTCTGTGTGTATGGGAGATTGAATGAACCTACAGGACAGACGGAGGCGCTCTGGCGCCTGGGTCCTAGTGCGAGGCTGTCACCATCGGACCGGTCAAAATAAAAGGTGGAGACAAGAGAGGCAGGGACCGCCCCCTGCCTCTCCCCGCACCCTTCCCCGCCTCTCCCCAAATCTTACCACAGTGTAGAGCGTTGTAATTGAACCCGAATAGAAAAAAATATTCGGTGGTTCTGAGTGCACCTGCATAAAAACAAACTGTTTTTCTTCTTCACATAAAAATAATACCAATGTCTGGCACATAGTAGGTTCCCAATAAATGGTAACCACCAAATCCCAGTTACAGATTTACTCACTCGTTCTTTCTCCCTTCAAATGCAAAGTTATTTTCCAGGAAGGGGGAGGAGATGTAAGCATCTCTCTCCACACTCTTCTTTCCAGCCTCAGTCCAGCTGTGCAAAGCTCACAGTAGGGTGCCTCCACACCTAGTTCCCTTTTATTTGACAGAAAGGCAGGAATGGCAGCCCAGGAACTCCCCCATCCCCCACCACCACCACCACCACTCCAGAGGAATTCCACCTTTTGGCTCTGAAGATTCCTACCCTAGTTGACATTGTTTTCACTGCTACTGCAGACCCTGCAGGAACCACAGATGCTTTCCAGACCTGGGAAGTGTGGTGGGAGTCAGGACCCTTAGGAGTGCCATAGAGAAGGATTCAAGTGCCAGCTTTACTTCATACAGACTGTGTGTGCCTGAGCAAGTCCTCTAACCTCTCTTGGCCTAGGTTTCCTCATCCGTGAAACCTCTGATAAGATTCACTTGCTGATTAAAATATATCTGCACTTAGCACGCTGCCTGGCCCATGGTAAGATCGTTTTCTTCCAATATAGACCCAGACAAGACCCCGAGTCCCCTACTTGCATCTAAGGGGGCTGGGGGGGTGGTTAAGCTGCAGGAAATAAGACTTGCACTTTGTTGAATAAAAAATCTCTGCAATAAGTCTATCTAAATATTGTTACCTTGCAAAGCCACTTGGAATTTTCCTCCAGGGGGACAATTTACATAGAAGGCACAGTGAATGCTGCCCCCTGGAGTTGTGCGACCCAGCTACCCTACTTAGAGACAGCTTCATACACATTTGTCTAGAAGACTTTTACTGGAAATGGAAACTTTTTGGAAAAAAGGGAGAAAGTACCTTTCTTTAGAAAACATGTAAAACAGTACACACATCCTCACAAAAGTCTTGCGTACTTTTAGACTATAATAACCTGCTGATATGACAAGAACAATCAGTAACTGGCATTTTAAAGCCAATATATTCACATTTGGACCATAATATAATATACTACACATACTCTGTTCATTTTCCATCTTGGGTGATCTCTGCATCCTTTGGCTAGGGTAGAGAAAAAGCTCCTAAAAGCTGTGAGAGAAAAGTTTACCTTCCAACAGTGTAGGAGGGTTCCCTTTTCTCCACACCCTTTCCACCATTTATCGTTCATGGACTTTTTAATGATGGCCATTCTGACTGGTGTGAGGTGATACCTCATTATAGTTTTGATTTGCATTTCTCTGATAATTAGCGATATTGAGCATTTTTTTCACGCACCTATTGGCCACAGGAGAATTGTTTGTTTAGGTCTTCTGCCCATTTTTGGATTGGGTTGTTTGTTTTGGGAATGTAGTTTGGTGAAGTCATTATGGAAAACAGTATGGAGATTCCTCAAAAAAATTAAAAATAGACTTATATGATCCAGCAATCTCACTCCTGAGCATATATCCAGAGGGAACTCTACTTCGAAAAGATACATGCACCCCAATGTTCATAGCAGCACTATATACAATACCCAAGGCATGGAAACAACCCAGACGTCCATCAACAGATGACTGGATAAAGAAGCTGTGGTATATTTATACAATGGACTACTACTCAGCCATAAAAATAAATAAAATAATGCCATTTGCAGCAACATGGATAGACCTAGAGATCAGTCTAAGTAAGCCAGAAAGAGAAAGAAAAATACCATATGATATCACTCATATGTGGGGTCTAAAAAAAAGAAAAAAAAGAGGACACTAATGAACTCTTCTACAAAACAGAAACAGACTCACAGACACAGTAAACAATTTTATGGTTACCGGGAGAAAGAAGGTGGGAAGGGATAAATTTGGGAGTTTGAGATTTGCAAATGTTAGCCACTATATATAAAAATAGATTTAAAAAAACAAATTTCTTCTTTATAGTATAAGGAACTATATTCAATATCTTGTAATAACCTGCAATAAAAAGAATATGAAAACAAATATATTTATATGCATGACTGGGACATTGTTCTGTACACCAGAAATTGGCACATTGTAAATGACTATACTTCAATAAAAATAAATAAATGAATAACTAAATAGATATGCAAATTTTTAAAAAGTTTACCTTCCATTATCAGCACAATTACTTACTATTTGTTCTGCTGGAGCCACTGTCTGAGTTACTCATGTTTTTAAGTCTAAGGACTTCAGGAAGTACAGTTTCAAACAAGTTTTATCCAATGCCATTTCGCAAAAACTGGGGCTTGTGTGAAACAGTCCTGATCTCCCTTGCCCCAAATGAAAGTTGATAGTGAGACAATGAACCACCTAAGCCCGAAGAAAACCTTGGTATATCTTTAATTCCCCAAGGGAGGCATGGGTCAAATGTGCACATATGCAGTACTGAGACCTACATATATGTATATACACACCCACCAAGATAGGCACACCCAACACATGAGTGCCAGGGCAGGGGTAGTGTATTTTGTCATTATTTATTTATCCGTGTTTCATCTCATAGGTCTGTGAGCTTCAGAAAGCCCAGTGGGAATCTTCAAGCTGGGCCACGGATCTGACCAAAGCCAAAATAAACAATGGCTTGAAGAAAATCTACAAAAAAGTGCTGATTTGCAGTATTCCCACAGTCAGCCACAGCCCCCACCATCATTCCCATGGAAAATACCACTGCTGGTGCCAAATCAAGTCTTCCCCCCATTATAGGAGCATTGTTTTTTGTTATTATGTGAGTTCTTAGCATCAGACAATGGCACCACAAGAGACACAGTGGAAGCAGAAGAAGTGCCTTTTTGTTTCACCAGGTCTATGCTATTGTGCCCCAGAATCTCACATACAGTCTAGTTGCATATATTCATTTTGGTAACATGTCCATGGAGCGATGAATGTGCCAGGCTAAAGCTCAAAGGCCCTTCCTTATTTTTTTCGGAGCCCATCAAGTGTTAAATCATGTTAGTGTCATATTGCTCCCCCTTCTCCTCCCTCACTATTAACTGATTTCTCTAATAAAGTTGGCCCTAACAGAAAGAGTGGTATTTCAGGGTTATATCATGGGACAGGCATTCAAGAAGCTGGGTTACAAGCTCAGCTCCATTCCCAATTAGCTTTGCTTCCCAGGAGGAGCTGTTCGAACACTTTGCACCTCTTTCTCCAGTGCTTTGACTCCATTAAAAAAAAAAAACAGGCCTCTTTGGAAACTTGCTGAGAATTTCTGCAGAGAACAGGTGGGGGCTGAGAAGGTGACCAGCCTGATAAAAACATGTGACTTCTTTAAAAGAAAAGCAGTGACTTTTCACGATGCCCAATGAGGCCAGTGCTCCCAAGAGCCCTAGATGTCTTGGGTACCCACTCTGTCTGGGTCTTGTTTTCCCAATCTTCTGTTTCTTTGTTTGGCCTATTTGCTTGTCTGGTAATATTTTTCCATCCACCTTGTTTGCATATTAAAGCAAAATCACTCTTTCTTTTATTTGCCCCTCTTTTCCCTCAGACGTTCTACACTCTTACATCAAAGGCAGAGGAGTTGTTTTGACTGTAATTATGTCTTCAGGTACACAGAATCTGGTTAATTACTGAGGCTGCGATATGAGAATTGCCCCCAGATCTCACCATCCTGCATTTGCATGGGATGCCCTTCCCCGTCCTGGACCACTTTGGCTCTCCTGGGCTCCTTAGCCCTGTTCTTCCTCCTTACCCATGCACCCCTCACTAGCCCTTTCTGCCTAAGTCCACCCTCCAACATCTAGCTTTTCCTTGGACCTTGTCAGCACAGCCAGATCAGGTTCTTCTCTGCTCTTTGACCTGTGGTCTTTGTACTCAGGCTTGGAAAACACCTTCAAGAGATCTTCTGTCTTCTGCATTAACACTTGACTTCCAATCCTCAGAACTTTCTTAGCCACATTTTTCCTCGGCAGCTCTCCCTTTGGAAAGGTATTGTCTGGCAACGATCTGAGGAGCTGCCTCAGGGCTCCGCTCCTTGGGAGCCTTTACCTTGCCTTCATCTATTAGAAGCGAGAAGTGGCTTCAAGAAAAGCCCAGGAGTTGGGGATTAGGGACTGGTGAGACACGAGCAGAATGACAGGAATGAGGAGAACTGTGGGACTCTTCCTCTCTTACTGACTCGGGCACAGGCTTCCTTCAACCATTCCCCTGCCCTCCACCCCCACCCATACAATCACCAGCAGGTGTAGACATGGGCAGAGGATAAAGAGCCTCCGCCCACTGGAGCTCACCCGGATGTCACCTGCTCCTGGGCATTATCTCTGCTCCTCTGGACTCTGCCCTCCCTTCTCCTGGACCTCTGAGGCTGGCAGGCCCTTCCTGACTCGGCCAGCTCCTGGGCTTCTCCTATGCAACGCCCAGTACTTACAGGGTTCATTAGACTATGAGCTCATCGAGGGCAGGGAGCATGCTTTGCTGCCCCAGCATTCCCAGTCCCTGGCACCCAGCACAGCACAAGAGTGGCACAGAAGAGAGGCGTAGGCCATGACAGTCAAACAGATAAATGCCCTTTCCTTGTCTGGCTGCAACCTTGGTGCTGGCCTTTCATGGCTTCCTTGCTCCAGCGTGGCAAGAAGAGGCATTTGATACTGTCTGCAAAACTATTCCTGAGTCATTCACATTAAAGTTTAAATATCAAAATGCTGCCTCTGTGGAGAAGCCAGAAACCCACTGAGCCAGATGGTTGAAGTTCCTGTCCCAAAAAGTGCAGAGGCCTGACCGCCCTTTCCCCCTGTTCTTATTGCTCTACGAATCTGGTGACAAGATGGGTCTCTAATGTAATAAAATGCCTCTGATGGAGAATTTTCCAAAATCAGCAGGCAATGAAGGCAGTGGCCTGAGACCAAAGTGGGAATCATGCGGAGCTTACTTTGTTCAATGTCTTCTTATTCTAGGGTGTCTACTAGAAGATCCTTCAGGCCTCTACTTTCCTTAATGTCTTCATATTTTTTAAAATGAACTCAACAAAGATTCTAAATTCAGGTACATTAAGGTACCAGTGAATGACACTAGGTCAAATATGATCACTTCCAGAGGCATTTGGAATGAAAAGATGCCCAATGCCTTAAGCTAAAGGAATGCTGTTCTAATGGTGAAACATTAGGTACCAGGAAGTGGAAAGGAAAGGTATTATGCAGGTGGCAAAGGATCTTCTTCCTGATAATTAGCTGGCTGATTGTGTAAGTTACTTGGCTTTAGTATTCTCATCTACAAAGTGGGAAAACAATGTTTGCCTTGGTGAGAGGGTATATAAACAAAGATTTTGGAAACTGTAAAGTGCTGTGCACGTGTCAGGATAGTATTAGCCTAGGAAAGTCCTGGAAGATTTTCAGGGAAAATAAAAACAATGACAAAACGATGGGAGCAAGTTAGAATCCCAGACTTTGGGGCCAGCTGTTCCACTGCACTACTGTGTAATTTTGGAGAAATAATCTCATATTTGCAGCATCAGTGTCCTCACTGATGATGGGAAAGTTCCATTGGCATACTGTTTACCTCTCTCTTCCTTTCCAAAAAAGCATAATTAATTCATCTCCTCCATGTTCATTAATCACAGACTGGGATGTCACTACCCACTGGGGTTTTGGGTCAGCATGGGAGAACCAGGTGACCACACCGAGCTGGTAAAATTCTAGCCGAAAGTAAAGAAACTGGCATTTTAGTTCACCCAATCTGACTTATCTCTGGGAAGAACCTACTTCCCATTGATACTTTTTGGAAAATAAACAAAAAACAATTGAGAGAGACTCATTCCTGTCTTCAAGGAGGTCTGGGGGGACTTGGACCCGTGTCTGTGAACCACTGGACTCAATAATCTGGGAAACAGCCCCCACAATGGGGGATATACAAAATCTCCAGGGAAGAAGCAGCCCAGAATGGTGCTGCTTCCTGTCCTCAGCCTTCTGCCTGGACACCTGCCTACCACCCATGCTCTCCTCCCTATTGAAGCCGTTTTTCCCTCTTTCTTCTTTTCTCATCCCTCGTCCCTGAGGCCTGCAGGTTGCCCTCTCCCCTTCCTGACCCAGAGCTCAGTTCTCCTGGCTGAAAAGGTTGATGAGCACTGAAGCGGATATATTTATTGGGGATAACTGATGCATGAGCACGTACTTAACACACAGATTAAGATTCATCCCATCAGAAGACATAGTCTCCCGTGTGTCAGGCTTCTTCTAGGTGTAGGGGCACAGCAGTAGGCAAAGAGCCAAAACTCTCACCCTCACAGGACTTATTTCTTATCCAGGTATACATGTGACGTAGGACCAGTGGTCCACATGCAGACGTATACATAGGCACATACATGCACACGAAGACCCTTTACTCCTGGGTCCATCAGCAGATGAAATGTAGACTCCAAGTTGGAGCCAGAGTAATAGGAATTCATACAGTGAAACTGTTACATCCTCTCATGCATCCTAGAAATAGTCATAAAAGAGAGTAAGAAAGGGTTTGCCTCCATGTTTCCCTTTCTGTCTTCTCGCTTACATTGGAAATTGACTTTCATTTGCATACACTGACCCTTTGCATGTTTCCACATAGTAAGGCATACCACATCATGTAGTATCAGAACAGTTAAATTTTTAAAATTTTTCATGTGTTATTCTAATTCACAGAGTTCTGAAAATCTCATAGGTATGTGTGGCCTGCCAAAGAGTCACGTCAAAACAACTGTCTAAAATTATAACTTACCTGGAATAGTCAGAAACGTAATCAGAGGCTATTCCCATATAACTACACCTTAAGAACAGCCATCCCAGACAGGCAGGCACATGAGAATAACATGTTGGCATATAGTTGCAAGAATCTGCCTTAGATTTTTGATAGTTAATTGCATCATTGTTAAAGTAGAATTGAGTAGAAAGTCCCAAACACAGAAGCTGTTACTGGGAAATTCTCCATTTCCTGGTTTGCTTTTCAAAGTCTTGGAAGAACTGGGCTCTATGAAATCTTAGACTAAGCTGATGCTGAGGAAAATGCCTCTCATCTTGCTTAATTTTACATCTTTTGGACATGAGTGCTTTTGAGTGCATTATACATACATATACAACATGTGGTCCCATGTTGTCTTAGAGACCCTGTAAGTATAAGAGTTAGTATTCATAGAATGCTTATAATATTCCAGGCCCTGTTGTCCAAGCAGTTTTATTTCATCCTCAGACTCACTCCATGAGCTATTATCATCACCCCCATTTTACAGATGAAGAAATGGAGGCTGAGGAAAAAGAAGTGCCTTGGCCCAGATGGCACAGCTACCAAGTTGCAGAGCTGAAGGCTCCCAGCCTAGCACCGCAGGATGTTCCCTCTTTCTGTTTATAACCCACTTACCTTCATTCATTTCTGTCCAGCCACACATGGGTCGGGTGTACGTTTATGCAGTCTTGCTAACTGGGTTTAAATGCATAATGGGGCTGCTTGTTCCAAATTCTCATTAGCTTGTAGACTGAAATTTCTCCAGTCTACAATCTGGAGACTGGATTATCTCCAGACAATCCCCTTCCCCAGGCTGGGAGTTCTTCCACAGCTTCCATGGCATCCCCTGCAGTGCCTAACAAGTGACCCACATTGCAAAACAACTATGCAACATGCATTGCTCAATTGCTAAGAACTCTGCACAGGGCCAACTCAGAGGGTAGGCAGCACCTTCAGTGTTATTTATCAGACACTGCCAATCTTCCCTTGGCACCCCAGGTAAACTTTCATGATCTGTCCTCCCCTTTACACAGTTAGCCTCACTGCTGAGCTAGAAGACAGTCATTGTGCCACAGAAGGCCCTATGATAACACATGTGTTTGCCACCCGCACCAAAGTTTGTAAAGCTGAGTCAACACTTAAGTGCACTTAGAAGGACTGTTGATCACACAGGGAAGAGAGTCTCAGCCTGGGCCTATGCATTAGAATGACCTGGAGTTAGGATTCCCAGATTTATCAAATGAAAATACAATAATTTGAATTTTAGATGAACAACAAATGATGTTTTAGTGTAAGTATGATCTATGCAGTATTTGGGACATATTCATGCTACTGTTCATCTGAAATTCAAATTTAACTGAGTGTCCTGTATTTTATCTGGCAACCTTAATTGAGGAGCTTAACCTAGTACAATTAAATTAGAATCTCTGGAAATGGGGTTCAGATACCAATAATTTTAAAATGTTCCTTCAGTGATTCTCATGTGCAGCTATGCCTGAGAATCACTGAGAGAAGAGACCTAGTATCTTGGAGGGTAGAGGAGAAATGGGGTTTGGCCCAGGGTGGGCAACTCCCCAGCAGAAAGTAGTGGAGACAGGTAACAAATTTCACTTACCCAAGGGTCTGCCCTCAGGGAGCTCAGTTGGGCCACATCCCAGCAACCACCAAGCAGAGTTGGAGTGGAGCTGGACTGTGAAGCCAGCATCGTATCTTCAGGGCCACAGTGGGGTGCCCAGTACCATCTCTAGGGATCTTGGTGCCCTCCACAGATGAGATACCAGTCTTCCCTCTACCATCTCCATCCTGAAACAGCTAAGCTAGCATGTATCAAATTTTATTTCCTTTGCATATCTGAATTAAGCAGGAACCCAAATTTCTACCATGACTTAGGGAGCTCAGAGGATAGATTGCCTTTGAGAAGTAACACAATATATGGGTTTAAAGCTTGAGTATTTTTTGGGGGGGATGTAATTAAGTTTATTTATTTATAAATTTATTTATTTAAATGGAGGTACTGGGGATTGATTCCAGGACCTTGTGCATGCTAAGCACGCACTCGACCACTGAGCTATACCCTCCCCCCAAAAGCTTGAAGTTTAATGCCAAGCAGAGATGGTTCAAATTCTGTTTCTGTCTATAAGCTTGGGTAAGTTACATAAACTCTCTGAACCTCAGTTTTTCATCTGCAAAATGGAAATGATAATCATACTTACCTTATAAGTTTATTGTGAAGATGAAATGAGATAATGCCCATAAAGTGCTTAGCACAGTGTCCAGCATGGAGGAAGCATTCAATAAGGAGCTGTTACTGTTATTTCATTGCTGCTCCCTTTCCCAGATGCCCCCTGCAGATCTTCCTCTCCCAAGGCTTGGGAGCAAAAGATCGTATAGGTGGGGCTCCAGTACTGTACCACCCAGAGTTTCCCAGGGAGTCCCTCTACTGGACGAACATAGGCTCAGACTCCCTTGTTCTCACCCTTCTAACTCTGAGCCCTTGACCAAGCCTTGTAAGACAGGATTACTCATAGCATAAAGGAAAGGGCTTAGATTGCACAAAAGGGACCTAACTCTCTGAATTTCAGTTGTGACTTTATCACTAATTGGCCATGATCTCAGGCAGGTCATTACACCTCTCACGGCTAAGTTTCTTTATCTTATAAAATGGATCTATGCCAGATGGTCACATCTAGTCATAATGCTCTGTGATCAGCTCACCTGTAGAAATTCTGGCCCTGACTCCACAGCCACTCTTCTCAGAGAATGAAGATTCTTTTTCTGTCTATTCTCAGAGTTCTGAAGTGGAGCTTCAGTGTTCATGAAGGGTGGAGAGCTTTGAGAGTGGTGGGTTTCCCACCTTCTCTTCAGGTACATATATACTCTATTTTGCTAAAAAGTCCAATATACCCTCCTGTTTAAGTTATATTTTCCCTTCAAATAATGGAGGGAGTACCACCTCACACCAGCTAGAATGGCCATCATCAGAAAGTCTACAAATAATAAATGCTGGAGAGGTTGTGGAGAAAAGAGAACCCTCCTACACTGTTGGTGGAAATTTGGTGCAGCCACTATGGAAAACAGTACAGAGATTCCTTAAAAAACTAAAAATTCAGTTACCATATGATCCAGCAATCCAACTCCTGGGTATATATCTGGAAAAGGCAAAAACTCTAATTTGAAAAGATACATACACCAGAATGTTCGTAGCAGCACTATTTACAACAGCCATGGCATAGAAGCAACCTAAGTGTCCGTTAACAGGTGACTGGATAGAGAAGATGTGGTATATACATACAATATTACTCAGCCATAAAAAAGATGAAATATTATCATTTGCAGCAACATGGATGGATCTAGTGATTATCATACTAAGTGAAGTAAGTTAGAGAAAGACAAATATTATATGATATCACTTATATGTGGAATTTAAAGAATAATACAAATGAACTTACCTATAAAACAGAAACAGACTCACAGATATAGACAACAACTTTCTGGTTACCAAAGGAGGAAGGGGGAAGGATAAATTAGGAGTATAGGAATAACAGATACACACGACTATGTATAAAATAGATAAACAATAAGGATTATTGTCTAGCACAGGGAACTATATTCAATATGTTGTAATAATCTATAATGGAAAAGATTCTGGAAAAGAATACATATGTATGTAAATATATATCTGAACACTGCTGTATATCTGAAACTAACACAATATTGTAAATCAACTATACTTCAATAAAGAAAGATTGGCAAAAAGGAAGAAAAAAAAAAAGAATGGAGGGAAACTTCAGTGTTTCTTTTTCCCCTTTCTTTACAATGATCCCACACTCACCACCACCGGTCATTGCCAAAATCCATGGTGCAAATCAAAATGTGAAGGGGCGATTTTGAGGGTGTCATTCAAAAGCTAAAGTGCCCCCCTCCAACTGGAACACCTTGGATGCACCTGTTCTTTTTCTATTAGGTAATCCCTTACTAATCCTTTTTCAAATTTCACCTGCCATTGAGAGTCCACTGCTGTTGTCATTTTTGAAGGACAAACCTGTTTTTCAAGTGATAATTACACTGGCCATCTGTCTCCATTAGCTTTTCCCCACCCATCATCTTTCTCCAAACCTCTAAATGGCTGAAATAATAGTGCAATAAAAGAATCTGGTTGTAACAGACAGTATTCTGTCCACGTGTTCAATATGGATCTACGAACAAACCAAGTAATAACAGAAAAGTCCTCTTTAGTTTTCAGAACTTTTCCTGCCACAGGGCTCAGAGCTGAAGAAATAGCCAACTCTCACTTCTGATGAAGAAGATAATTTTATCAGTGTGTATCCCAAGGAGGGGTTGTGTTGCTTTTTAACAAGGGAACATAACTGGCTAACATCCATGCTGATGGGTAGTCTGGGAACACGCCTATCTCAATTAGGGCTTGAGATAAAGTCCTAATCAAAGTGGTCATGAACTCCTTTTGAAGCTGCACAGGAAATCTCTGGGAAACACAGTTAAAAAGGCTCTAGTTCAAAGGAAACTCCTCCTTTATTAATAATATTCAGAGATTTGTTTCTGATTTGGTTTTGGTAAATTGTGGTGAAAGAAACAAAATAAGAATTTGGGCAATATCTCTAGGAAATCAAACTCCAAAGTTGGAGTTTGCAGATAATTAATTTGGGGGGATCTTGTCAGCAAGCAGTTGGAGTTTTGGCGTGGTGAAGCAAGACCCAACAGCTAGTCATTTTGGTGTTTTTAGGATAACTGTTCTTGGTGTAAAACTATCTCCACCTTCCCCCTTTGAACTATCATAATTTAACATACTTTGATGGGGTTAATTTTACTGTACTAACAGATTTACCCAGAAAGGATCCTTGCATAATTCAAGACTGATTATCTCTTTGGGAAGATGGGCCCAAAATATCTCATGGAGACATTCTATTAGCAAAGGACTTTGGTCACTTAAAAGTGTTGGTAAGTTATGTCCAAAGTTAGCATGATACTGAAATTTCAGTTGATTTTTGCTTTGGGTAAGAAGTGTAAGTAAAAATGGGGGGGGGGACTTCCAATCCTAGGAAGATGAGGTAGACATACTCTTCACTATTCTTCATACTAAGCACAACTAAAAACTTTGGACATCCTATATATATAACAAACACAAGAAGGGTCTTAGAGGTGGAGCGAGAAAGGCAGACCAATCAGGGATCTCAGGACCCAAGGAACAACACAGTGTTAAGTTCTCTGGGTTTTATTTTTGCTTCATTTACCCCAGACTTGGAGTTGAAGAAGCCAGCAACCCGGAAATGCCAAGTGCAGACAAAAAAAAAAAAAAAAAAACAACTCCAAACAAAAGTCTGTCCTCTCTAGTAAAAGGACTAGGGAAGGGGCAGCCTGGCAAGACAAAAACTTTTAGATAATAATCACTCTGCTTCAGCCAAACAAGACAGAAAAATTGTGGGCCCACCAATACCCATACCAGTAAAGGCCAAGCGGGGAGACTAGACTTCCACCCTAGCCAGGCTGTAACAAGGCTCCCCAACAACCGCTGTTAGAATTGTCTTAGAGTAGGCAGAACAGCGAGCCAGGACTTTCATTCCCACGGCTGGTAAAGAGAGCCCTCCCTCTGCAGTGTTAGTGCAGACCACATGGGGAACTCCCACCTCTACTCAGCTCAATAAAAGGCCATCCTCATCAGGTGTCAACTGGGCTGAGAGGAGAACCTGGAGTCAAGTCTCCCCCTACCAGTAACAAGGCAGTGTCCCCATTCACCTGCTATAGCGATGTCAGAGGACGCTTTGTGAAACAGAAGGTTTAAATAAGATGCCAAATCTTCCAACATGAAAACATCTAGGTTCCAGTAGAAAAACCATTCCATTGTAAATTGTATATCTAATGAGGGATAATCCATTCCAAGAACCAGGAAGAGCTCAAACCAAATGGAAAAAGACAATCAAGAGATGCCAACACCTAGTTAACAGAGAAATAGACATGATGAACATGTTTCAACAAACAATTACAAACATGCTTGAAACAAATTAAAAAATGGAAAAACTCAGCACAGAAATAAAAGATCTACAGAAGAGCAAAATGGAACTTTTAGAACTGAAAAGTATAGTAACCCAAATAAAAAGCTCAGTGGATGGGCTCAACAGTGGAATGGAGGGGACAGAAGAAATAATCAGTGATCTGGAAGATAGGACAATAGAAATTATCCAGTCTGAACAACTGAGAGAAAACAGACTTAAAAAAAAAAAAAAGAACAGAACCCCAGAACATGTGACTATATATAGCAAATTATCTAAGATTAAAATCACTGGAGTCCCAGAAGGAGAGAAAAAGGGCAAGGCTGAAAAAAATACTTGAAGAAATAATGATTGAGAACTTCCCAAATTTGTTGAGACCTAAACTGAGTGACTCCCAGACAGGATAAATCCAAAGAAATCCATGACAAGACACACCATAATTAAACTTCTGACAACAACAACAACAACAACAACAACAACAACAACAACAACAACACAAAGAAAAACATCTTGAAAGCAGTCAGAGAAAAGTGTATATATATATACATGATTATTCTAAAATTTATATGGAAAGACAAGTGAATTAGAATAGCTAAAACAATTTTGACTCTATCTGCTTAATATCAAGAGTTAGTGTAAACTCTCTCTCACACCACTCAACAAAAACTGACTTGAAATGGATTAAGGACTCAAGTGTAAGAGCTGAAAAAATAAGAATCCTAGAAGAAAACATAGGGAAAATGCTACTTGACTTTGGTCTTGGCAATGATTTTTTGGATATGACACTAAAGGTGCAAGAGACAAAAGCAAAAATAAACAAGTAGAACTATATCAAACTAAAAACACTTCTGCATAGCAAAGGAAACAATCAACAAAATGAAAAGCAACCTACAGAATGGGAGAAAATATTTGCAAATTGTAAATCTGATGAGGGGTTAATATCCAAAATATATAAGGAATTCATACAACTCAATAGCAAAAAAAAAAAAAAAATTAATCTAATTTTAAATGGGCAAATGTCCTGAATAGACATTTTTCCAAAAAAGATGGCCAACAGGCACATAAGAAGTGCTCAACATCATTAGTCATTGGGGAAATGCAAATCAAAATCACAATGAGATATTATCTCACAACTGTTAGAATGGCCTTTACCTAAAAGATAACAAGCACTGGTGAGAATGTGAAAAAAAGGGACCCCAAGTGCAATGTTGGTGGGAATGCAAATTGGTGCAGCCACTATAGAAAATGGTATGGAAGTTCCTCAAGAAATTAAAAATAGAACTACCATAAAATCCAGCGATTCCACTTCTGAATATATATCTGAAGGAAACGAAATCACTGTCTCAAAGAGATATCTGCACTCCATGTTCATTGTAGCATTATCTACAATAGACAAGACATGAAAACAACCTAAGTGATCATCAACAAATGAATGAATCAAGAAAAGTGGTATACATACATACAGAATGGAATATTATTCAGCCATAAAACGAAGGAAATCCCCATTACCTATGCAACAACATAGGTAATCCTTGAGGGCATTATACTAAGTGAAATAAGTCAGACAGAGAAAGACAAATACTGTATGATCTCAGTTATATGTGGAATCTAAAAAAAAAACAAAAACCCAAACCTGAACCCATGGAAACAGAGTAGATTTGTAGTTGCCAGAGGCAAGTTTGGGGAAAGTGAGTAAAAGTGGTCAAAGAATGCAAACTTCCAGTTATAAGATAAATAAGTTCTGGGGATCTAATGTACAGCACAGTGACTATATTTAATACTACTGTACTGTATATTTGAAAGTTGCTAAGAGAGTAGATCTTAGAAGTACCTACAGAGGAGGAGGGTATAGCTCAAGTGGTAGAGCACATGATTAGCATTCATGAGATCTTGGGTTCAATCCCCAGTATCTCCTCTAAAAATAAATAAGTAAGTAAATAAATAAGTAAATAAACCTAATTACCTTCCCCCCACCAAAAAAGAAAAAAATTAAAAAATTAAAACTAAAAATTAAAACTACCGTATGACCCAGCAATTCCACCCCTGGGTATATATCTAAAAAAACCAAAACACTAATTTAAAAAAAAAGTACTTACCAAACACATATATAAAAAGCAACTGTGTGAGGTGATAATGTGTTAATTAACCTAACTGTGGCAACCATTTTACAATATATATGTATATCAAATCATCACACCATATATTTTAAATTTACACCATGTTATATGACAACTATGTCTCAATAAAGCTGGGGGAAAAGGACTATATATATACATATATATATACACACGTAAGGACTGTGTGTGTGTGTGTGTGTGTATACACACACTCACACATTACTTGCAAGACGTTACCACTGGGAGAAACCAGGTAAAGGGTAGACAGGATCTATAATTATATTAAAATGTTTAATTAAAAATAGACCAGAGAGGAAAAGGAATCAGAATTACCCTTGGAAAACACAACTGTGTACCCCATTCGTAAGTGCAGAATATATGTATGTCAAAATATACCTCATTCCACTTCAACATGGGTTACTTTGGGTCCAAAAGGAACTAGAATGATCTTACTGTAATGTAAAACTTAGAAAGAAAAAAAATGCAGTGTTGCATAGAGCTTCTCTAACACAAATGTTTGATGCAATATGCTTATACAATATAACAAAGATTCTAATAGTCACCACTTTTATGTTATATTTACTTTAATGATATGTTCATTGAATAATGGTTGCAGCTAAAAACCCACACAAAACAGGCAAGAGCTCTCTCTTCTGAGTGTCATCATGACCTGTGGGTTGGAGTTCTCTTTCTCACACGTCCTGGGACCAGTAGCTGCCATGTCAGTTCCCACTCAGCTTTCCTGGATAGCAGCAGTTTTGGTTTCATTTGGGTTTTACTCCTTTCCAGGCATCACCAAAGATGAGGTGGCCACATGGCCATCTGGCCAAGGAGACCTAGTGTCTACCCAGAAACAGAATCTAGCACATGTCCATAGGATTGCCCTAAAGAGACAGGATTATAGAAAAGAGGGCCTGGCAATTGGTAGCATGTATTTCAAGGACCCAGGTAAGGTCCCGGGCACTGTACCTGAGAGACCAGACTGCGGGTGAGATTCTGAAGCTCCTGGAGTTTGCCTTGTTGCTCTCTCAGCTTCCCTGTCCTCCCTCCTTGCTCTCATGGTCCTCCAGTCATCCAGCTTGGACTTCTTTTAGTCTTTTTTCCCCTGCCAATAACTTAAACTTTAAATAAGTAAATACAGAGGAGAGAAAAAATGAGACAATAAAAATCATCCAAATCTCAGCTGCTACTGATAATATCTTGGTTGATATATACACACAAATACACCTACTTAACCCATTTCAGGCCCTTAATTTGTACCACCCCTCCCTCTAAGGTAAAGTCAAAACATGTTCAGTGAAAAAGCTGTGTTACCATAATGCAGAAACATCCTGCATAAGGCCTTATATTACATGTGCCTTTAGCAAAGTGTTCCCTAAAAGAATGTTCTCCGGAGCTACGTTTTATATATATATATATAACTTTTTTAATAAAAAGTGAGATCATACTCCACAGGGTGTTTTTTAACCTTTTTTTCCCCCTCAATAATGAATCATGAGCATCTTTGCAGGTCAGTAAATATGCTTTTCAAATATTTTAACAGCTACACAATATTCCATTGTATGACTGTACCAGAGTTTATTTAACCAGGCTCTCTATGGTAGCCATTTAAATTGTTTCCAAATATTTTTTGCTGCTGTAAATAATGTTACAATAAACATCCTGGAGCAAAATCTTTGTACATCCTTAATTATTTCCTTAGGATCCATTCCTGGAAGGGAATAGCTGGATATACATTTGCACCTTTTTAAGGTTGTAAAAAGGTTTTGTCAAATTGTCCTGCAGTTAATTTGCTCCCTTCTTCTTGTATAAGAAAAAGTCCCACCCCCTCTCCCCAACCCACACAGTGTCCCCATCACATGAGTGCCATTCTAGTTTTCAAGGAGCTGCCAGCTAATTCCTGATTAGCTCTTAACTGATGCTAAAAGTTTAGGCTGATGACAAAGTTTGGACCTTTCCATGGCAATTTGCACTTCAGATGTGGGTGTCTGAGGAGGGTGGTGTGGCCCTTTACTGGACTCTGCTTTTGTAATATCTGCTGCTGGCACTCAGAGATCAGAGGAGGTAGTTGTGAGGTGTCCCCAACTATTATCCACCACACTGAGGGGTAGTTTGCTGAGAGCACTACTCTTCCCACCCCTTTTGGGAAGAAGTGATTCCATTCAAAACAGCAGAGCCTGTCTCTCAAGGTGCCTGCCCACCAGGACAGGCACCTTGTCATCTCTACTCGCAGGTTGCCAGCTTCAGTGGTGGTAGTGCCCAGTTCTTGGCCATCTCTAGTTTCAGATTCTGCACAGGAACTGCACCTTGCCTTTGTCCTTCTCACAGGGACTACTCAAGGCTGCATAGCAAGTAGGCACACAGTCCACGTCCCTCACTGTCTGGACAGGTTGCCTTTGAGCCACAGGTAGAGAAAAGTGCATTGGTTCTGAAACTAACAAAATGGGGATCTTGGGTCTCAACCCTCCAGCAGGGCAGCCGGGGATGTGGAGTAAAACCTCTTTCCTCTGTGTCATCCATCTGAGCAACAGGGAGAAGGGATGTCCTATTCCATGTCTCTTATAATAGGGTTGGACAAGGAGTAAATGTCTGGTGAGAAAGAGGATTTTGAGCCCTCAGGACATGATTGCCTTCCATTTATTATCATTGTTATGGTTAACAGCCCCTAGTATGTACCAAGGGCCAACCACCATGGGACAGGCAAACATTGCTTAGCTCATTTAATCTTAACAACAACTCTATGAGGTAAGTACTAGCATTCTCCCCATTTTACTGATAAGCAAACTAAGGCAAATGGAGGCCAAGAGTTTGCCCAAGTCCCATAGCTGATAAGTGAGGGAGCAGGAAATCTGACCTAGGTGGTCTGACCCCAGAGCCCACATTCTTAGCCACCATGCAGAACTGCCTGTGTAACAACACAGTGACATCAGCCACCAGCCACTGAGCAGATGAACTGGGTGTCTGGCACAGCACTGAGAACTTGACATGCAGAGTCTCACTTAATCTCCTCCACCCGTGGTCACTAGTTTACAGATAAATAAACTGAGGTTCTGACAGACAGATTCATTAGTTTGTCCCAGGGCCAGGAGAGCCCTAACCATAATCGCTCACACATCTCTTCTCCAGTGGCCTGCAAAGCCCTGATCAGCAGTGACCGTGGGACATCAGGACAGCATCTGTGTACTCGCTCCCCAGGACCCCTGGCAAACAACACTCCTCCCACTGCTCCCTGGCTTATCTCCTAATTAAGCATTTTGTCAGGGCAAGTGGTTTTTTGTCCTCAAAACAGAACTCCTCTTTCCTATAGAAGAAAGCAATTTCCTCCATGTCAAAGTTGCCAATATATTTTCATTGTTGTTTCCTGGAGTGGGGGCCTGGGTGACACCATGAACAATGTGGCTGTTTCAGCACCCATGACCCTCCCACTCCTCCAGCCTCCTCGAGGGCTCGGGTCTGATCTTCAGGTATAGTGTTATCAGTTTTCAAAGCCGGCAGGCTTTCTTTATTTCCAGAGAAGAGAAGGGAGAGCTTTTCAGCCCTGGCTCCACTGGGGATGCCAGTCCAAACCTGGAGTGGAAGCAGCCTTCGAGTGCTGATGGAACCTCCCCTCCACTGGGATCTGTGTTCTGAGACCAGCTATGGCCTCATAGGTTGCCAGGTCCTTTTTTTTTAATCTAAAAAAGTATATATTTTTATGCATAAACACATTTGAAATGATACAGAAGTAAATAGTGTAAAAAATACAAACCTCATTCATCCTGTCACTCCCCCATCACTCTCCACAGTCCTTCCAGGTTTTTCTTCATATGTTTGCATTCGTCTCTGTAAACATATTAAATTTCATATATTAAACTTCTTATGCACAAAAATAATATAGAATAAATTGTGATTATTTTTCACATTAAAAATATACCTTGGTGTTCTTTCCATCCTTTTGAATAAGTATCTAGTATTCTATGGTATGGATGTGATTCCCCCCTCTGCTTTATTTAATATTTAAATGGTTTAAATTATTTTAAAAGGGAATATTTACATAGATAAATTCAAACAGTTCAAAGGGGTGTATATTGTGTCTGTCTTGCCCACTGATGTATACCCAGTACCTAAAACAGTATTCAACACATTGTGACCCAATACACAAAGGATGTCTCCTTCCTACTCCTGGATGGCCACCACTCGGCCACCTGGTTTCCTGTGTATCCTTCTGAAGATATTCTGTGTGCACACAAGCATGGCTGTCAATACAGTCTGTGATTTAAATACAGCCCCTCACCACCCCCTTTCTTCCCTCCTCCCATCCCCTTGCAAGTTGGTAGGGAACAGAACTTTGAGGGAGAGAGATAACAGTCCACGAGATAACGAGTGCTGGTCATCCCACAAGCAATAAGACTGGGTGGAAAGAATTGTGGCTTTGGCATTAAGAGACGTGGATTGGAATCCAGCCTCCAAGACTGACTTCATAGTTGCTTCATGGGTAAATGGGGGATGACCCCGTGGACCACACAGGGTTGTGCTGCAGAAAACATGAGAGAATATGTTTGAAGGCAGCAGACACATGGCAAGCACAGTCAGCTGGAACAGGTGACAGGGTGCTGAGCAAGCTGCCCTGACGTGGAAGATTCCAGTTTTTCCAGGAAGCAAGGGAGAAGTCAAAGTTTTACTTTTCTGAAATCAGATGCACTTACACATTTATTTATTTTTAATGGAGGTACTGGGGATTGAACCCAGGACCTCCCTCATGCTAAGCACACAACCTACCACTGAGCTATACCCCCACCTTGGATGTGCTTTTAGAGCAATCTATTTTTAAACCATGGTTTACTGCTATTAATTAATTAGGACTGCATTTGAGGAGTTCCCAGGTACCAGACATTGTACTAGATGCTTGAGATATAAAGAAGAAAAATTTTAGGTGCCAGGATTCAGTGTTCTATTAGGGAAGAAAGACACAGCTACTCAACACATATTTATTGAGTGCCTGCTCCAGGTGTGGAGGATACAGCAGTGAACAAAACAGAAAAAAATGCATAGAACCTACCTCAGAGGCTCAAACAAAGATAGTTGTTCAGTGGGCTGGGTGGGAGTTGGTGGGGGGCAGCTAGACCAGCCTGAAGGGCAGAGAACAGCTTCACATGGAGATGACACTTGAGATTAGTCTTGAAGGACGAGGGGGAGTTCACAAGCAGCTGAAAAGGGAAGAGCATTTGGGTCAGAGGGAACAGCCTTTGCAACGGCACAGCGATGTGAAAGAGAATAGCATGTCTGAGGGAAGTCTGAGGGGCTGGAGGGCTGAGAGGCTGGGCGGGATGTGGGAAGGGGGAGTCACCAGGAGATGAGGTTGGCAAAGCAGGTCAGGAAAAACTATGAAAAGCCCTGTATTAAGTTTCCTATTGCAGTTAGCACATACTACAAACTTGGTGTCTTAAAACAACACCAACTTACTATCTTATAGATCTTGAGGTCAGAAATCTAAAATGGATTTTACTGCCCTAAAATCAAGGTGCCTAAAGGTGCTATGATCCCTTTGGGGTCTCTGGAGGACAGTCCATTTCCTTGACTCTTCCAGCTTTTGGAGGCTGCCTACATTCCTTGGCCGGTAGCCCCTCTCTCCATCTTCAAAGCCAGCAGTGTAGCATCTTCAAATCACTTTCTTTTTCTCTCTCTTGCCTCCTTTTTTCATCTGTAAGGACCCTTGTGGTTCTATCTGTTGGGCCTAGCTGGATAATCCAGGTACTCTCCCCATCTCAGGATCCCTAGCTTAGTCACATCTGCAAAGTCCCTTTCACCACGTACAGTAATTAGTCACTGGTCCCAGGGATTAGGAGGTGGGCATTTTAGGATGTATCCTGTGTTCTGCCCACCACAGGCCTTTTAATTAAACCACATCAGGGACATGGACCTGGCTGAGTCGTGGACGGAAAGAAAGGGGGTCTGAATGAAGCCAGTTCAGTGGAGACCTTGAGAAAGATCTTTCTAGAAGTCTAGTGCAGGACAAAAAGGAAGATGGAGCTGAGGCAAGATGTTTCTTATTTGCTTGTTGATTGATATTATTTTCTCTTTTAAGATAAAGTCAACTACTTAAGTGTGATTTCTGGCTGAGAGGACGAGACGATGAAAAAAATTTTGATTAATTAAAGATTGAACTAAATACATGATTTTGTAACTTTAAAAAACTTGTGTTTGCTGGGTCTCTCAGCTAGGGAATCAAGCACCTTCATTTACTTTCACTCTGCCCAAAACTTCTGGTTTTAAGATAAAAATTCACTAGAGGATATTTCTAAAGTGCATTCACCCAATTTTAGCTTTGGAAGAAGCAAGTTCTTCCTATATATATTATTTTAAATCTTTTTGTATTGGCTTTTTAAAAAAAAAATTGAGCTAAAGGTAACTCAAGTCCTCTAGTTCCAGTACTATGATAACATGAGCCTTGATGATGAGTTTACTTCATGAAGCCACTTCTGACACATTCCATATCAGTGGGACGAGCTCTGGAATTGGAACTGAAGACCCAGGTTTGAGTCGCAGCTCCATGCACCTGTGTGACCTTGGACAGGTCACTTATTCTTGCCTCCTCTCTGTGAAATGAGAATAATTATAATACCTGCCCAGTTACTTCACGGTGTTGTTGTGAGAGAATCAGCTGCAATAGCCCACAAAGAACTCTGTAATTGGTAAAGCACCATACAATTATGGGGCACTATTATTATTTTTTTCACGCCCAGACACTTATTCTCTTATTTTTCCTGAAGATGACATTCTATTCCATCTGTAAGTAGGGAAATGAGCTTTGGGCAAAGCCAAGTAAGTCTCACCTGGCCATAGAGAAGGAGGAGAGGGATATGAGAATTGCTCCCCCCTTTACCCAGAAGGGGGTCTTGCTCACCCCAGGGCTCTCTGCCCTCAGGGGGCTTACAGTCCAGTGGGGGAGGGAAGAAGTAAAGTGATTATTACCAGCTTTTGTGGTAAGTGTTGCAGATATCCTCTGAATCTTTGGAGAGCAGATCCTTCCAGAACAGGAAATCTGACACTGGGGACTGGTGGTCAGGGATACCTTCTAGGGAGGTGATCATATGCTGAGTTCAAACAAACAAACAAACAAACAAGAAGACAAAGGAAAGGGAAAGGGCATTCCAAGTGGAAGAAACAGCGTGTGCAAAGGCATGGAGGTTTTCAGCAATATAATAGGTTTGGGAACCTTGAATTGGACAGCTAAATTCACAAGGCTATTGCCAGCTCGTATTTTAACCTTATGGGCTTTCCAAAGCCCAATGCCCATCTCAGTTTATTCTGATCTGGCCTAATGATCCTGTAGGCTGTGTCCTTGCCCTGGAACAAGTCCACAGATTCATGGAACTCAGGGAGCTCCCAGTTGGCCAATCAACCTTGACACCTTTTCCATAGAAGTCTTGGGTTGCAGTTTCATCTCCTGGAATATATTTGCCTTGTAAACAGCCAGTCTGCCATGAGTTTCTCACTGAAGGCAATTTTGCTATTAGGAAAAAAGAAGCCCCATCCCCCCCTTCCTCCCCCAACTCCCTGACGTGAGTCTGTGTCATTAGTTACTCCCTTTGGCAGTTTTATTATGGAAATGACATATTGAAATACAAATTGGGACGCGTACAGTATAATTACTAATACTGCATATTCATTTCCTCCCTTTGTTACTGTTGAGTCCCCATAAAGCCCTCTTACCAGCCACATCCCAGTCCTGTGTGCAGTCAGTTCTTGTCTCTTTTCTTCTGAGGGTCAGGCGCGACTGAGAGGGGAAACGCAACCGGAGGAAGTACCTGCCTTCCCCGAGAAGGGCTATTTTTGTGACAATGCCAAGCTGACGACGTAGTCGGGGCCTCTGAGGTCCAAGGGCTTCCCAGCTCTTCCCAGACAAACAACTCACAGACCGAGCCAGACACGGGAAGTCCTAGCCAGGGGACATTTCTAAAAAATTAAATGCAATAAAACAAGCATTTTCTATGATATGGGGGCTGATGGTGCAGGCTGGACTCTGCCGCCCTCCAGGGCCCCTTCCCTCTCTTCCCTCAGGAGCTTCTCAGGAGAAGGAAGTCACATAAGTTGGTTAAACTGACCACCTGCTAGAGCTGCAAAGTCGGCAATCAGTGTTATGTAACCTTTCTCATCCCCCTCCATGGCCTTGGTGTCTGCCCCTTCTCAGGGGAGCTCTATGCTGGGAACACACCTCAATGTGAGACCATCTCTTGCCTCTATCACTTAGCAGTTCTACCCCTTTGGGCCAGTTTTGCTTAATCCATCTGTACCTCAATGTCTCCATCTGTAAAGCAGGGCTATTAGTAGTGTCTATCTCATAGAGGTGTTATGAGGATGAAATGCCTTAATACAGATAAAGCATGTAGAACAGAACTACTGTACTGTAGATTCATTGCACAGGTGGCCTCAGTTAAGCCCTTTGCCATGTGGTTTTGAGGAGCCCTCATGAAGAATAAGAGTCCACTCCTCCACTCCTTGAGTCTGAGCCAGCAGAAGTAGCAACCAGCCAGTTCTAGGCCCCAAGAGGTCTTACCCACTTCTGTTCTGTTGGGACCATGGCTCTGCCAGAGAACAAGGTAGGCTGCTGGACAACGAGAGACGAAGTCAGGCAGAGCTGACTTAGCCTTATTTTTCCAGCTGAGCCCCACCTCCCACATGTGAGAAAGCCCAGCCATGATCAACCCACAGCTGACCACAGGAACATGAGTGAGGCCATCCTAGACCAGAGGAACCATCTAGCTGCCAAGACATAGACTTGAAAGCTATTTATTTGTTTTTCATTTCAAGCCACTGAAGTTTGAGGTGGTTTGTTATGCAGCCATAGCTAACTAATGCAAATAGTAAATGCAAATTAGTGTACTTTCTCTCATACTCCCTGTCTATATATCTTGATCTATTGCTCATCTAGACCAAAGTCTCCAGGGAGAGAGAGATAGCAAGGTATCAGGGCAAGAGCAGAGGCCATGGAGATGGACTGAGTTCAAATCCCAGCTCTGGCATATACAGAGATAGGACCTGTAGCAAGTAAATTTTGCTCTATTACATGAGAATAAGAACATCTATCATATGAAGTTGTAGTAGGAATTGAATAAAGTAGTGGATGGAGAATAAGAGACACTTAGACTCTCCTTCTCTTTCTACATGAAGTTCAGTGTCTTGCACATAAAATAACTTTCAATATGTGATGATTAAAGTCATAGTTTTCTTGAGTAGGATGAGCTGTTAAGCTCAGTTACCTGATACTCTAAGAGAAGGCACAGGTCATAGCCCCATTCAAAAGCATAAAGAGAGCATTCTACAATGAGCCAACGATGAAAATCCAATAAATGCCAATAATGATGGAAATACATGGCATTTGCTTAGTGCTTAGACCTTCACATATATTACATTGTTGAAATTCACAATCTCTCTGCAGAGCCCCTCAGGACCAGCATTGTCTGCATTGTATAGCCTCCAAGGAAGTCATTGCCCTTTGATAGATAGCCCCTAAGTGGCAGGACTGGGACTCCCAGGGCCCACACAGCCCCCAGTATACCAGCTGCTGCAGCACTGAGGGCCCATGAGGAGTCTCACTAATGGGACATTAACCTCTGCTTTTTTATTTATTGAATGCAGATAGCTTCAAATGAAATGTTCCTCATCTCCTGGAAACACAACTTAGACCTCACCTTGGCTCAGCACCAAGGTCTTGGGCTTTTTCAGTCCAGAAGCCTTTTTTTCTGGGGTGAAGAACTTCTCATTGTCCTCATCACTCACTGCCAGGAAATAGAAGGACCCACAAGAGATCTCAAGGAGAACAACCCAAGTCAAACTCTGCAGCTGACATGTCGACAGCAAGCCGAGTACTCTGAGGGTCCTTCCTGCACGGTCACTGGGAGTGTCCTCCCCACCCACCTCTGGACAATGTGTTCCAACAGCTGATCCTTCAAGGACTAGGGTATTTCTTGAATAAAGATCACCAACTCATTTCTAGAAGGACAGTAGGGAAGACAGGGCTACCCTCCTGCAAGGTCAGTCAGCAGATGCACAGAGCCCTCCCTGTGGGCAGATTTCTGTCCTTGGTGAGATCAGGGGTTTAGAGGTGGGCATAGGGGATATGAAAGGTCAGCAAACCAGTAAGCTCAGTTTCTTCCTTCCAGCAGCTCAAAATCCAAATGGGTCCTGGGAAATGTCCTTCTGGGGAAGCCACCTCCAGGAAATTGGTCAAAAGTTAAAATGCTATTTGTACAAAGATATTTATAGCAGAGTGATTCAGAGTGATGAAAATCTAGAAAACTGTCCAAATGTCCAACAAAAGAGGATTGATTAAGCAAACTCTTCATTATCAAATTGATGAAATATTACTTTGCCAGTAAGAAGGATAATAACTAGGCTTAAGCAGATTCATGGACAAGTGCATATAAAATAATATTGGTTAAAAGAAAAATGCAAAACAGCTTCTAAGCATTCACACTTGAGTAAAATCTTAAGTGCATAGTGACAATGACTATAGGAAGACATCGTAAGATAAAAATAGTTGTTTTAAGGTAAATGGGCACGATTGTAAGTTTTTGGTCATGTAAGCTTAATATGCAGTGAAAAATCTAGAAAGTAGCAAGAGAGAGACACATGCTATCTGGCTCTTAGAACACCATACAAAACATCAATAGTGCAAATGAGAAGAAAATCAGCACACAGTAGTGGGGGGGGGGTTAGGAAAAGTTGTGGTTATTCAAGAGCTGGACTTTGAGTGGTTTAATGATGGATTGCCGCTGAGTTGGCACTCCCAGGGACATGTCCAGGGACCCCAGAAACACAAAGCCATATCCACTGAACATGCAGCTGTATCTGTAATGAGATTTCAGACACAAGACTAGATGCTGGGGGAGGGTTTTAGAGTTCAGGGGTCTATTTGGTGCCCTTCCAACCACAGCAGTAACTTAGCTGCTCATCCATCACATGGAGGACTGGCCTCAACCTATATTCAAGGTTTTTTGTTTTGTTTTTTTATTATAAGTAGCAAGCACTGCTTAATGATGAGGAAGAGCAAAGATGAGCAGTGAGGTGAGCTGTGCATCCCCCACTTGTTTTGAAAAAATCCAAGTTTTATTGTCAGGATGCTCCATATAGGATGTTTCTGGGAGTCAGAGGCAGGTCAGTGCATCTATCCCCTCTAAATAACTTCTCTTCCCAGTGGTTAGTGCCCCAAATTGCACAGCCTGAGACTCAACCTGTCTGTTCTCAAACTTCAGCCTGGACTTCAGATGCTTGATAAATAATGTAGATTACTGGGCCCCACATCCTGATTCTGATTCAGACTACAAACTATTTGTCAACAAGCCTGTCAGGTGCATGTGGGATTTCAAGACGCATGGAACTGAAAGTCTTTAGTTTATTCTAAAGTGCAAATCCTAACCCAGCCTTACCAGCCCATTGGCCCCTTTGAAGCTGAGGATCATTTTCGCATTTTAATGAGAGGAGGAAGAACCTACGGGCACAGGACACTGAGGAAGAAGAGGGCAGGTCTCCCTCCCCCAGGGGAGAAGCCAAGACTGGAAAGCCAAGGCCTTTGCACTCAACTTTACTGGTGCCATCCTTGCCACCATTGGCCAATGGTGTTTGATGTCTGCCATCTTGTTATGAACGGCTGGGGTGTGGGAGTTTTGGAGCTCAGGTTGGAGCAGGCACAGGAATGGAATGGGGCTATGGTTGCCTCTCTGATCCTTTAACTCTCTCAAGGTGCTCACTGATAGACTGAGTTAAATAAGTTATTATAATAAAATAATAATAATAAAATACCCCAAGAGAGCAATACAAGTGTTGTGGGAACCAGGGCAGAGAAGGGAGTGACTAGTAACTCTGTGTGAGGGCAGGGGAAGGTGGGGCTCATAGGATGACTAGTTGATGTCCTATTAAGGGTCAGGCACCATATAAGACAATAATTTCATCCTCACAACAGCCCTGCAAAAGGGGGTATTATTTTATGTGGGTGAACATATATCTCAGAAAGATCACTTGTATATTCAACATCATACAGTGGTGATTTAGACGCAGGTCTGTTCAACTCTGAGACATGAAGTATGATCTCCCCCAGGATTCATGTGGCTGTGATCTTGGGTGAGTCATTTCCCCTCAGGTTCCTCATCTGTGACAACAGGGTTGGGCTCCCTGTGTGATGCTGAGGTCCTCCCAGGTCAGAGCCCCGAGGAGCCTGCTAAGACCCAAGTCGGGAGTCACTGGACCTGAAAGAAAAGGCAGATCTTGTCCTCCCCCGCCAGACTTTAGAGCAACCGCTCTTAGACCTGGGAGAGGTAAATATGGATGTTCCAAAGCCAGGAATATTTCTGCAAGTTGCAGCAAAACCACCAGGGAAACAGGATGAGATTTTTTTTTTTCTGGTTTCTTATTTTGAGCCCAATCTCCCATCTCTGTTTGAAAGTCTACTGATCCTCAGTGCAGTTGTAGGGTAGAGGAAGTCTTCTTTGTTAGCAGTTAAAAAAATATTTTTGGCCACTGGTGGCCCAGCAACCCACAGCAGCAGCTACACAATAAATGGGCTGGGAGGAAGGCAGAAAGGCGGGGACGTCTCTGGGAAGGACCACACATCAGGCTTAACCTCCCATAGTCCAAATACAAACAAGGAAAATCGACCCCGGGTGGTGTCAAACCTCTGGCTCAAGGCTGTTGGGAGGAGAAAAGATTCCCCCCTCTGGCCCCCACCCCTTCACCGCAAAACCTCCCCTGCCAATCTCCTAAGTCACCAGAGAAGCCCTTGCTGCCAAGTCACACCATTCCTGCCCCGGCAAAAGACCTGCACACAGGCCCCCGGAGCGCCTACACAAGTTCAAAGAAAAGGACCTGGAGCCTGATCATCCCCTTCCTGGGGCAGCAGCCTTGGACAGAGCCCAGGTCACGGAGGGCTCAAGGGCAGCTCCTTAAAGAGCCCAGCGCGTCCTGACTTAGGCTGCCTCACGCGAGCAGCTGCTCAGGGTTGGGGATGTTGGTGACAGAGCCCCAACCCTTGGTCCAGATAATTCATCTCTCTTCATGAACAAACAGCTGCTCCAGTGTCCTATTCAGCAGGTAGGCTTTAGGGGACCCTGCCTGATGCTCTGACACCCAGAACGTTAGACCAAATATTTCCCAGCTGTGGAAACAGGCAGACCAGCCGTGGCCAGTCAAACCATGGGGAGCAAAACAAAAGACACCTCGCATTTGGACCACTCCCCACACAGCTTGAGAGGAGCTTTAGTTTGTAACAGTAACAGTAGCAAAGACTTGCTAGATACTTTTATATGGGTTAGCCTATTTATTTCTCAAAGTAGCTGGGTGAGGTGGATATTAGTTACTATCCCTTTTTTGCCAGATGAACACATTGAGGCTTAGAAATGTTAAGAGTTAGAGGGCAAGACTAGCACCAAGGCCGTCTGCTTCCAGAGCCTAAGCTCTCAACCGCTATACCGAACTCTGGATTCCTCTCAAAGCTGGAAAAAACTCCATGGCGTCCTCCATCCCCTGATAACCAGTCAACGGGAAGTTCTTAGAGGCCCCTCTCCCTCCTGAGGAAAGAGGGAGCAGTTATTCCATGTGTTAATGCCAGGACGGGGCAGGGGACTTGGTGCGGAGAGGGAAGGGCCTGTGTTCAGCGCTGGGAGGACACTTGGGATCAGCGTCTCAGCTTGCCAGCTGCAGCAGGCCCCTGGGCTGCTGATCCTGGGCAGAGCCCTGGGGCCCTTTCCCTCAGCAGCTCGCTCTCTTCCTCCAATTTACTCTAAAGCTAAGCTGTGCTCATGGGCTATTGGCTGCCAAAGTCACCTGTTCCCTCCTTCAAGTCACAAAGTTTTCCAGAGAACTTCTAGAAGTAAAACGGGAAGTGTCAGGGGATTTGTGGCACCACAGGAGGTCTGAGGGGGAGATCTCTATCTTTCCCTCAAATTGAGCCTGGGAAGGTGCCACCCAGCCTTGAGGTCCTCACATTCAGGGGCAGAAAAAAATCTTGTGGGGGTGGGGGAATTAAGTAGGGTGTGGCCAAGATATGGAAACAACCTGTGTTGTCAACAGATGAATGGATAAAAAATGTGGTGGGTTGTGTGTACGCATCTATATGTATATAAACAGAGAGACACACACGCTATATACACACACATATACACACAGACAAAGACTAATGCTATATGACCTCAGTTGTGTATGGAATCTAAAAAATACTCAAACTCAGAGTAACAGAGAGTAGACTGTGGTTACCAGAAGCTGGGGGATGGGGGGAATGTGGAGATTTTGGTCAAAGAGTCCATCTTTCAGTTGTAAGGTGAGCAGGTTCTGGACACCTAACCTGCAGCACAGGGACTGTAGTTAATAATATTGATGTATCCTTGACATTTGCTAAGAGAGTAGATCTTCAGTGTTCTCAACACACACACACACACACACCCAGATAACTATGTGAGGTGATACATATATATTATCTTGATTGTGGTGAAATCATTTCACTACATCCACGTATATCAAAACCTCGTGTTTTGACTGCAGCATTATGCTGTACACTGGGAACTGACACAGCATTGTAAACTGACTCTACTTCAATACAAATACACATAAAGTGAAAAAACAACAAAAAAATCATGTTGTACACTTTATATACAGTTTATATTCGTCAATCATACTTCAGTAAAGCTAGAAAGGAAAAAAAAGTGGAGTATAGCATTTGCCAGACACCTGAAATCCTATCACAAAAAAAACATTAGGAAGTGGGGCTTCAGAGGGCAGAAAGATACACATCCCAGGGAGGCAGACAGCAGCCTAACGTATTTAACATAAAAAAGAACGTAAGACTACTTTTGTGTTGCTGTTGTTATTATTACTCTCACAGCTGCCGTTCTTTGAAGACAGTGTTAAGCGTTATGCTAAGCGCTTTTATCTGCACTGCCTTAAGTAAACTTGACCACCTGGGAAGTAGAGGCCTGCAATTAATTAGTGTCCCTACTTCACGGAGGAGAAATTAAGCTCAGTAAAGTTGAGTAGCTGGTTGAAAGGGGCTGGGTTAGCACATGGGAAAGCTGAGCTCCCTACCCTTACCTGGCTCCGAAGTCCACCCTCTCCCCCACCCTCTAGAAGCGATAATGCGTTCGCCATTCTCAGAGGTGCTCCAGGGATGCTGTGACTTGCCTGGTCACGAGAATCACCCTAGGTGTTCCTTCACAGCCAGCATCCCAGGCCTCACCCCAGAACCACAGACGGACCTCCAGGGAGGGCCCCAGAGTTTGTTTCTAGCAAGCGCTCAGCAATTCTGGGAAACATGGCTCTAGGGAGTCCCGCACCGAGGAAGTTGGATCAGAAGCCTCTCAGGGCTCCAACTCCTGTGTGGGCTGAGATTTTGTGATTCTATTTTTAGGTGGGTCTTTCCTGAACCAACGTGTCAGACTTTCTGGCACCTTCTGGTGGCTGTAGGGCACCTGAGCTGTCTTCAGAGCCGCCCTGATGCCCCAGAGATACGAGGAGCAGGGCTGGGAGGAGCCCTGGGAGCCTGGAGAACGCAGAGGGAAGCCACATTTGCCAGTTGGTGGGGGGTGAGAGGAAGACCTTTCATTTCCCAGCTCTGAGGGGATTCGTGGATTCTCCCCACCCATCTCTAGGAAAGCCTGAGCACCAAAATGATGGGGTGGTTGCTGAGCCTGTCTGAGTGCTTGTTTTGTGCCACACTGTATGCTGAGCACCCTGCAGACAGCCTCCCAGTGAACCCTCAGGAAAATCTCCCGAAGTAAGTACCATGCCTATGCCCATTTTACAGATGAGGTAAGAAGCTTGGAGAGGTGAGCTTACTTGTCCGCAGCCTCACAATAGCAGGCAGAGGCTTCAGATCTCATTGATGGGGATACCGCATTCCCAACCATGCCACACACTGACTCTCAGGCCCCCAGAGAATTTCAATGTTTCTTAACCACCCTTTGGATCACTGACTTTTGAAGATGTGCCGCAAGCTATTATTTTGTGATAACAGCTAATGATCAGTAATATTTGCCAGGGGCCAAGTACTGATCTAGGTGCTTTACATGTGTTGATTCTTTTCATCCTAGCAACCACCCTTCAGGGTATCCCCATTTAACAGGTGAGAAATCAGAGCCTCCGAGAGGTTGAGTAACTTGTGTCAACGGTTGTAAACTGGTATAGCCAGGCTTCAAATTCGGTGAGTTTGACCCCCAAGTCTGCATCATTAACCATTATTCTATACTGCTTTACCTCAAAGAAGCATGTACCCCCCACTACCCTCCCAGTACACATACAATTTAATTTCAGGGGATCTGGGGCTCTTCAGGGGTCCAATTCTAGGTTTTAAATAACTATTATTATTTTTTTTTAAATCAAAATTCAAGACAAAGATTTGGCTTTACTCTTCCAGAAAGACCAGATACTGGAAGTGGGATGCACAGGCCTGGGGTCTTTGGCCAGGTTGCTCTGAATTTCCCTTCTCTCCTTCACCAATCCCAGATCCTGGGGTCTATCCCAAGGTTAGCTCTGGCCACACCTTTCTCTCTGAGTGGTCAGGCTGCCTCTCACACATGTCCTCTTGCCCTGAAATTCCTGGGCCTATGTTTGTCTTCCTGGAAAGGAGGTGGAGGCAAGGAAGGTACCTGGGAGTGGGACAGGTGAAGGAAGTTCTACAACTAGACCATAGGGTGTCTTAAATTTTCGTTTTCATCAGAATCACCGGTTCAAAAGCAGATTCCTGGGCTCCACCCCCAAAGATTCTAATTGAATCCATTCTAATTGAGTCTATCTGAGATGTTTTTAATAAAGGCCTTGAGTCTTCCTGATGAGATGGCCCACTGACCAAGACTGACCAGGGTCAGAGTCCACATTATCCTTTCTGTTGGCAGTTGTAGTTAAGAGGAGGACTCTTGGTTAACCTACTCATGCTTGGGGCAATAGCAATGGTATAGAATCCCAGAGGGGCAGGGTGGGGGCTCCTGGGTTTGTGCATTAAGCAGGGAGTAAAGGCCCTGGAACTTCTTCCCGGCGCTGCCTCCCTAAGTCCCTGCGGGCTGCCCAATATCCATCCATCTCCTGTCCTCCCTCCCTCCCCTGCTCCTAGTCGCTGGCCTTTACCAAGCCTCCTTCTGAGTCTCTGCTCTGAGCTAAGAAAGCTGCTGAGGGACACGAGGCTGAATTTGATAGGACAAGGCATATTTCCTGGCCTCAAGGGACCAAAGTCTGGTTGAGAAGGTGAATAAGTCAAGCGAGAAATGTCAGTGAACCTGGGGCTTTTGAAATCTGGGGCCTGTGGGAGCCAGAGCCCAGCCCAGGGGCAGGAAAGCGGAGTGTTGGAGAAGGAAGATGATTCCCAGTGAGAGGCTGCAGTGGATGCTGGTTGGGGGCACAGGGGTGACAGAGGGTGAGGGGAGGAACTTGGGAAATAGGGTAACTGACCCTTTTTTTCTGGGGACAGAGGGGGTTCTCAGGATGTAGAACTTTCAGTGGAAATTCCTGGGCAGACCCTAAAGGGAAGGCAGGTTGAGGTCAACTTCAGAAGGCCCCAAGTGCTCCCTCAAGGCACACAAGAGCATGCCTGCCCACTTCATGACAGTAGGCTCCACCTGTAACCAAGCAGGACCCCTGGGACAGACCACTCCCCCATATCCTCTGCTCTAGCTCTTCCCTGAAGTCCCCAATAATAGTATCTCATGCATATTTCTTGAGCTTTTCAGATGCTAAAACCACCACCAAATGAAAGAAATTAACTACTTGATGGGGCACATAACCCCTATACCTTCTGGTGCCTAAGGATTGACCACCATCAACCAATCAGAATTGTGTACAAACTGATCGCATACCCTGGGACACCCCTCCCTCAGCTGGCCTTTAAAAAGGCTCAGCTGAAACCTTTAGGGGAGTTTGGGGTTTGCGGGGCATAAGCCACATATTCTCCTTGCTTGGCTCAGCAATAAACCTTTCTCTGCTCTAAACTCTGACGTTTTGGTATTTTTTGGCCTCACTGTGTGTCAGGCACGTGAGCTTGTATTTGGTA
This sequence comes from Camelus dromedarius, assembly GCF_036321535.1. Classification (NCBI taxonomy): domain Eukaryota; kingdom Metazoa; phylum Chordata; class Mammalia; order Artiodactyla; family Camelidae; genus Camelus; species Camelus dromedarius. The sequence goes on along the minus strand of NC_087443.1, from coordinate 65,560,701 downwards.
ACATACCCAGGCAGGAGGTGAAAGAAAGCTGGGTTATCTGGAGATTTGGGGACTCACACCTGAATCCTCTAGGCCTTTTTACAAATCTTGAAAGACACAGAGGCTGGACCAGTTCACCTCAAGTTTCAAGTAAACAGATGAATTACACTCCAAGAAACAGTAGGAGGAGTGGTGGCTAAATTAGTCCTTAATTGTGCTCTTACTAGGCGTCAGGACTGTGATAAGTGTCTAATAGAGGCTGTCTCATTTAATCCCCATAACTTCCCAGTGAGGCAAATTTGATTACCCCCATTGGACAGATGAGAAGACGGAGGCATGGAGGGATCAGGTCACCAGCCCAAAGTCACACAGCTGGTCAGCTGCTGAGCTGGGACTCTGACAAAGCACATAAATAAAGATCCACAGGATATTTACTCTAATCAGTCAGCGTGAAACACCCCAACATTTTAAACAATGCTCACCTGTCACAGAGAATTAGCACCAGCATGAAGAGATGACGTAGGTCAAGGCACTGCATTTAAAAAAAAGGAAAATCCAACAGCTACCCTACTTTTATCTTTAAAAAAAAAAAAAAAAGGAAAATCCAAAATGAGTCTTCAGGGTTTAAGCTGCATTCTGAATGTCTAAGTTGAAGCAAGAATCAAGAGCTTCAGCTAGCCTGTTTTCCCAGATGGAGAGGTGCTTTCTGGTCGGGGAGGATAAGCAGCATTTGTAAAAGGAATGAAAGATCAGTTGCATTTCTGGGGCACGGTGAATAACAAGGGGGCCTCTGTCATTCTCTGGGTCTGGCAAGGTGACACTGCTAATCTTAAAATCTATCCCACAATTGCATGATCAGGGAGAGGCCCCTGTCCCCGGAGCCCTCACCAGACAGTCACACAGGTTGAGTCAGACGATGGGGGTACCCCTCACACAATTGTTTCCTTCTGTCTGGAAGAGGAGGAGCTCTATAGCAGTGTTTTTCAGACTTTCTGACCACAACCCACAGTAAGAAATACATTTTCTGGCACAACCCAGCATGCACATGGGTGTGTGTGTGTTTCAGAAAAACAACAGTCACCCCTATTAAAGGCAGTGTGCTAGGTGATTTTCTATTCTAGCCCAATTCATTGGTTTGAAAGCTGGTTGTGACCTGCTAAATCGATTTCACTACTCACTAATGGTTTATGATCCACAGTTTAAAAAAAAACCGCCTCACACTGTGAGCAGGGCCAGGGAAACTGAACAGGAGGTGTTAATGACTGGAATTTATATTGCAGTCATTATCTCTATCATTGTGCCTTTGAATCATGTTTTGTGTTTACTCTACTTTTATCAAAACAGCATTTGTCAAACTGTGTTCCACGAATTACTTTTATTCCGGGAGATTTTAATAGATGTTTTCCTCCAAAGTGGTTCTGTAGTCAGAAAAGTTTGGGAAATGATACATACTATAGCCACATCTGAAGGTCATAATGCAGTTAGCACGTTCAAGGCTCTGACAAGGTCTGTAGTGAAGGACTGATTAACTCTGCTTACCCAGCATTCCTCAGATTTTTTTTTGACCACAGAGCCCCTTACTCCCCTTAGGAGCACTGGTGTGCCCCAGAAACCAGTCAGGGCCTGGCTGCTTCACATTCTCCTTTGTGATCCTCACCTGTCCCAGTGAAGGAGGGGCAGGAATTATGGGAGGACTGCTGGAACAGACAGGTCACCTACTTGTCTGATTCCTCACATCATGTCAGGGCCAGAGCTGGGCCAGAGCCAGACCTCCTGACTCTCAGTCAGATGGGGGAGACTTGGGGCAGCCCTAAGACTCCTGAAGAGCCACAAGGCCACCCTGAGCTGCATCCAGGGACAGTGGAAGGGTGCCGAATGTCCCAGGAGTTCAAAGCTCCAGTCTGCAGAACCTTGAGCTCCTCAGCCTCCCTGAACAGCAGGGTCTGGGGGTCAGGGGAATGGGTGGCTATTCTGTCTGCATAATTGCTGTGTGAGTTACTTATCTCCTGTTCTGGAGTGGAGGGGAGGGGAAGACAAGACCACTGTGTCCCCTTTTTGTCTCCAGGGCAAAACGAACCTACTCTGCATCTTGTCTGTATCTTACTTTTTTAACTTAATTATGGATCTTGGAAATTGTTCCCTATTGGTAAGAGCTTTCTGACATTTTTAACTGCTATATATATTATGGCCCTTTATGGATGCATCACAATGTATTTAACTAGCCTGCTGCTGCTGAACATGGATCACTTCCACTGCTTCCTATTAGAAATGATGCTGTGGTGAATAATCATGTACCTAAGTTGTTGTGCACACCTGCTGGTTGGGACCAGGTCTTTGGTCTTATTCTTTGGGAGAAGCCAACCGAGCTGTGTGGCTTGTCTCTGTGATCTTCCACAAAAGTAGGATCTTCACGTGGCCTGGGGTTTTGTGGGTCTCACTGCTGAATCCCAGTGTCTATAGCAATGCTGTTCAATAAAAATATAATATGATAAAACAGTAATGACATACCATCGTATACCCATTAGATTGGTGAAAATCCAAAACTCTGAAACACCAAATGCTGGTGAGGATGTGGACTAACAGGAATTCTCATACATTCCTGTTGGGAATGCAAAATGGCATGGCCACTTTGGAAGACAGTTTGGCAGTTTCTTACAAAACTAAACATACTCTTACCATACAATCCAGCAATTGTACTCCTTGGTATTTACCCAAAGGAATTGAAAACTTATGTCAATCCCTGCATGAGGATGTTTATAGCAGCTTTATTCATAATTGCCAAAACTTGGAAGCAACCAAGATGTCCTTCAGTAGATAAATGGATACACAAACTGTAGTGCATACAGACAATGGAATTTTATTCAGAGCTATCAAGCCATGAAAAGACATGGGGGAACCTTAAATGCATATTGCCAGGTGGAAGAAGACAATTTGAAAAGGCTACGTACTATATGATATCAACAATATGATAGTCTGGAAAACGCAAAACTATGGAGACAGCAAAAAGATCAGCAGGTGCCAGGGGTGAGGAGGGTGTGGAGGATGAATAGGCAGAGCCCAGAGGATTTTTAGGGCAGTGAAATGATTCTGTATAATACCATAATGCTGGATATATGTCATTATGCATTTGTCAAAGCTGATGGAATGTACCACACCACAAGTGAAAAAACCTAACGTAAACTATGGATTTGAGGTGATAATGATTTGCCGATGTGGGCTCACCAGTTTTAACAAATGCCTCATTCTGATGTGGAATATTGATAGTGGGGGAGGCTGTGCGTGTGTGGTTCACAGTGTATATGGGAACTCTCTGCACTTTCTCTGTTCAATTTTTACTGACCCTAAAACTGCTCTAAAAAATAAAGTCTACTTAAAAATGTGAGCCACACATATATATGTATATTTCCATTAAAAATAAGATATAATTCACATAACATAAAACTCACTCCTTTAAAGGGAACATACAGTTCACTGGTTTTCAGTATATTCAAAAGTTTGCGTAGCCATCACCACTAATTCGAGAATACTTTCATTATCCCCGAAAAGGTCTGAAACCTTGTATCTATGAGAAGTTGCTCTCCGTTCCTACCGCTCCCCAGGGCTCTGGCAGCCACTAATCTACTTTCTGTCTCCATAGATTTTATATGCTTTCATTTCTCTTGGTTGTATACCTAGAAGTGGAACTGTTGGATCATATGGTAGCTATATTTAACTTTTTGAGGAACTGCCAAAGTGGCTGGATCATGTTATATTCCCACCAGCAGTGTATTAACTTCTCCATATCCTCATCAGCACTCACTTGCTTTGTTTTTGTTTTGTTTTGCTTCTTGTAGTCATTTTACCAGTGTGAAGTGGCATCTCATGGTGGTTTTGACTTGCATTTCTCTAATGGTTAATGATGTTGAGCATCTTTTCATGTGCTTATTGGTCATTTGTGTATCTTCTTTGGAGAATTTCTATTCAGATTCTTTGCTCATTTAAAAAAAAATGGGTGACTTATCTTTTTATTATTAAGTTGTGATCATTCTTTATATATATCTAGATACAAGTCCCTGATCACTAAGATACATAATTTATAAAGCTTTTCTCCCAATTTGTGGGCTGTCTTTTCACTGACTTAATGGTGTCCTCTGCAGCACAACAGGTTTTAAGTTTGATGATATTTATCTATTTTTCTTTTGTTGCTTGTGCTTTTGATGCCATATATGAGAAATAACTGCCAAATCCAGGCTCACAGATTTATCCCTGTGTTTTCTTCTAAGGGTTTTTATAGTGTTAGCACTTATGTTTAAATCTTTGGTCCATCTTTGAGTCAAACTTTGTAGATGGTATCAGGTTAGGGGTTCATTTCATTCTTTTGTATGTGAATCTCCATTTGCATCAGCACCATTTGTTGAAAAGACTTCTTTTCCCCATTGAACAGTCTTGGCACTGGTTGAACTATAAGGGTGAGGGTTTATTTCTGGACTCTCAATTCTATTTCATTGATCTATATGCCTATCCATAGGCCAGTATCACACTGTCATCATTACTGTAGCTTTGTAGCAAGTTTTGAAATTGGGAAGTGTGAGTCTTCCAATATTGCTTTGGCAATTCTCAGTTCCTTGCATTTCCATATGAATTTTAGGATCAGCTTACCAACCTCTGCAAGGAAGCTGTAAGGAATTGATAGGAAATGCACTGAATCTGCAGATCAATTTAGGAAATATTACTGTCTTAACCATATTGTCTTCCAATTCATGAATATAAGCTGTCTTTCCATTTATTTAGGTCTTCTTTAATTTCTTTTAACAATGTGTTGCAGTTTTCATTGGACAAATCTTGCACTTCTTCTGTTAAGCTTATTCCTGGGTATTGTACTTTTTTGATACTATTGTAAGTGGAATTGCTTTTAAATTCCATTTTCAGATTGTTCATTGCTGGTGTATAGAAATACAATTGATTTTGGTATATAGATCTTATATTCTGAAAACTTGCTGAATTTGTTCATTAGCTCTAACAGTAGATTCCATAGGATTTTCTACATAAAAGATCATCTGTCAACAGAGATAGTTTTACTTCTTCCTTTTCAATCTGGATGCTTTTTATTTCTTTTTCTTCCTAATTTCTCTGGCTAGAACCTCCAGCACAATGTTGGAGAAGTGGCAAGAATGGATATCCTTGTCTCACTCCTGATCTTAGGGGGAAGCTTTCAGTCTTTTATCGTTAAAAATGTGAATTGTGCATTGATTTAAAATTGGTGGCCTGGTAGTCACATTAAGAAAAAGGTAAAATTAATTCTACTAATATATTTCATTCAACCCAATCTATAAAAAATATTATTTCAACATGCAGTCAATATAAAATTATTAATGAAATATTTTATTTAGTTGGCATACAAAGCCTTTGAAATCTGGTATGCATTTTATACTTTTAGTGCAACTCAATTCAGAGTAGCTAAATTTCAAGTGCCAGTAGCTGCCATGTCGGGCAGCACAGGTCTAGAATATGCCTGGCTGAAAGCAACAATAGCTAATAGTTACTGAACACTTACCATAGATTTTTCATGTATTAACTCTGTTAATCTTTACAACAACCGCATGAGCTTAACTAAGGCATGGGGAGGTTATAGTACATGTATCCAAATTGCCCAGTTAGAGAGTGACAGAGCTGGGGTTCCAAGCTGGGGAGTTGAATTTTTAAATTTTTTTATAACATTTACCACGATCTAATTCACATATTGCACAATTCACTCACTTCAAAGTGTACAATGAGATGGTTTTCAGTATATTCACAGAGTTCTGCAATGATTACCACCATCAATTTTAGAACAACCATCACCTCAGAAAGCCTATACCTACTAGCAGTGATTTTCCATCTTACCCCAATCCCAAGCCCTAGGCATCCACCGATCGACTTTGTCTCTGTGGATTTGGGAACTCTGTAACTGTTTGAGGAACTTCCAGACTGTTTTCCAAAGTGGCTGCACCATGTTACATTCCCACCCGCCGTGTATGAGGGGTCCAGTGTCTCCACAGCCTCACCGACACTTGTGATGCTCTGTCTTTTTGGTTATAATCATCCTGATAGGTGTAAGTGGCCCAGGGCCTAAACTCTTATTATTCTACACAGGAGAAAGTCAATGAATATTTTTTGAATTAATGAAAATATAAACACATCTTGTCATTGTCAATTATGTGTTCTGAATAATAGCACAAGTGGCTCAAAGCTTACTAACAAGGAGATTTCACAGAAATAAGAGTGTTTTCCTTTAAAATGGGGATGTCCTGGCTGTGTGTGAGTCACGTGAGGAGTGTTTTAAACGTGTGGATTCCCAGGCCCCGTTCCGAGAGATTGATTTGGTAGGTGAGGTGAGGGCCCTGGGGAATTTATATTTTTCAAAAGCTTCCCCAGGTCGTTTTGCTTGTGGCCAGGTCTGGGACTCAGTAATCTAAAAGGCGTTTAGAGTATAGAGTGCGCGTTTGTAATAAGCCAGTCGCTGGAGCGCCCTTCACAAAGGCAAGGTTGTGGGAAGGGCAGGAACCAGGCCTGGCTGAGTTTCGGGAGCCGAGGCCCTGCTCGGTGCTGCACTGCACAGGCCAGAGGAAAGAAGAGAAACAATAACTAAGACTCATTGAGAGCTTACCTCGTTCTGCCTAAGCTTTGACATGGAACACCTCATTTAATCTTCAAAACAAGATCTCAGGAGGAAGGCACTCAGAGGGATTGAGTGACCCAAGGTCTCACAGGTCAGTAGAGCCAGGCTTCAAGTGAGGTCTGTTGGACTCCACTCTGCTAACCTCCCTCCCAGGCCAGTTCTGCAACCCAGATGCTCCCCAGCGTTCTGGAGGAGTTAGGACGCCAATTCAAATATGTGGTAGCTAGAAAAGCCAACAAAAAAGGAGTAAGATGGTTGGTGCATGGGTGTATGGTGTGGTTCTGGGTGAACATCGGCGTGAGAAAGGGCAGGAGGGGGACAAACAGAGGAAGAAGAAGTGGCTCTTTGTGGCAGTGCCTCTGGAGAGTTTACCATAGCTCATTTAGGCATCATTTCTAGGTGAGGAAACCAAGGCTCAGAGACAGTCAATAATTTGCCTAATACCACACAGCAAATAAGTTGCAGAGCAGAGGTTCAAACTTTGTTTTTGATGCCCAGTTCATGCTCTTTTCCTTTCAGTAGTGATTCTTTTTTTTTTTTTTCCAATTGAGCTATAGTTGACATAGTACATTAAGTTAGTTCAGGTGTGCAACATGATTCTGTCTTGGCACACACTGCAAAATGATTACCACAATAAGTCTAGTTAACATGTTATCATATATAGTTACAAAACAATTTCAATTTCTTATGATGATAACTTTTAAGATCTACTCTTAGCAGCTTCCAAATATGCAGTACAGTATTATTAACATAGTCACCATGCAGTGAGTCTTCATCTGGGGCAGATTGGGGGTCCCTTGGAGATTCTGATGAAAGCTATCTTCCCCATGTTGTGAGTGAACATCGAATGTGAGTGTACATGCTGGGGGCTCATTCACAAAGTTTCAATTTTAAGGGCCATACCTGGACCATGGCTGACATGCTCTGCTTTGCTCATGTTTTGAGGGACCCCCTCCTAGGAGCAGCAGTTTCACAGGAACATGTTAAGACTTCTCAAAGATAAAGGGTAACTTAAAAGAGCTGCTTCATCACAGAAATGAGTTCCATCTTCACAGGCCCAAGGAGACCCGGAAACCATCAAAGCTAAGGCTGGGAAACTCGGCTTCCTGCTTCTGGCCTCAATTCCCCACCACCATGACCACCATGACCACTAAAAACAAGACCAAACCCAACACACACCCTTCTCAAGTCATTCTCTTTGTGATTTATCTCCCTGCTTCCTGTTGATCTTGGTTGTTTTATTTCACAGCTTCTGACTACTGTTCACAGCCCACTGGCCACTCCCCTTGCTGGAGAGGAAACAGCATTTAAAAAAGAAAGACCCAGAGTAGAAGGTGGGAAACAGTAGGCTAATGAGAGTCGATGTCCTTCCTTTCTTTATGCATTCTTCTGGGAAAGTGGGAACCCCCCTATGACCCACCAGAGTGGCTGCCCCAAGGGAACTCTAGTCCAGACCCAAATCAAAGGCTGCCAGGGCCAACCTGGATGAATCTTGGTTATTGGTTTTGACAAATTTCCCCACTGTCCCACCAGTGGTTGTGGGGCTGGGGAAGGCATAATCACTAGCTGAACCATTCAACAAGCTTAGGGGAGGGCTAGGTCACAAGACCCAGGATCTTTGCGACAACGGATGAGCCACACCCTTTGTCCCTCTCCGTTTGTCCTCTGGAAAAGCAAGGACCATTGGCCCAGTTTTCTGATTTGCCCCCAACATGTTTCTTCCAGCCATAATTTCAAGCTCCATCCCCTCCAGGAAGTCTCCCTGAAGCCCCTCAGTAAAACTTAACTCCACCGTCTCCCAGCCTCTTAGCCTCCCTGTGCAGGGTTCATATCCGTCTTCCCTGCTGGATTGCAAGCCCGTGGAACGACATGGATGACCTCTTAATCACTCTTTTTAGAAATTACACAACTAGTGTATGTTTATTGTGTTGAAATATTAGAAAACCCAGGAAGCCCCCTCTCCAAAAAAAAGGGATAAATTTTATCTGGGAAGCCTTGTAATATTTTGGTGATCTTTCTATTTTCCTCAGCAGGCACCCTCCACCCCACACACATTTACTTAGAGTGGAATCAAATATCCTATTTTGAGTTCTGTAACTCCTTTTATGCCTGCTCAATAATCTTAAAACATTTTCATATTAACATTTAATATTATTGGAAATCACTGCGGAGTGTTCCAACAGTTGTATCACAATTTTCTCAACCAGTCTTCTATTTCTGAGACTTTAAGTTGTATGTAGTTTTTTTTTTTCTTAAACAGATTTATTGAGATATAATCCACATACCATAAAATTCACCCTTTTTTCTGGGGGGAGGTAATTAGGTTTATTTATTTTTTTAACAGAGGTACTAGGGATTGAATCCAGCACCTTGTGCATGCTAAGCAGGCACTCTACCACTGAGCTATACCCTCCCCTGCCAAATTCACCCTTCAAGGTGAAAAATTCAGTGGTTTTTAGTAGATGTAGAGTTCTGCAATCATTACCACTATCTAGTTTTAGAACATTCTCATCACCCCCAAAAGAAACCCCATAGCTACTAGCAATCACTATACCCCTAGCCCCTGCAAACCTCTAGTTTACATTCTGTCTTTATGGATTTGATTCTTCTCGACATTTGACATAAATGGAATCATAACAATATGTGGCTTACTTCATTCAGCACAATGTTCCTGAGGCTCACCTGTACTGTAGCAGGTATCAGTACTGCCTTCCTGCTGCTGAATAATATCCTACTGGATGAATAATACCACATTTTGTTTATGCGTTCATCAGTTGATGGACATTTGAGTTGTCACACTTTTTGGCTAATAAGGCTGCTATGAACATTTGTATACAAGTTTTTATGTGGACATAGCTTTCAATTATTTGGGGGTATTCCTAGGGGTGGAATTGCTGACTCATAGGGTAACTGTACGTTTAACTTTTGAAGACCTGCCAAAGTGTTTTCCAAATGGTTGTGCCATTTTATATTCCCAAGAGCCACATAAGGAGACCCAATTCCTCCCCATCCCTGCCAACACTTGTTTTTGTCTACCAATTGGTTTTTAATCCCACACAGCATCCACACCTGTCCCTTGAATACAGGAACCACTGAATCCATGTTTGCTGGGCTGACCATTCACTTCCCTGAACAAACTTTTTGCTTCGCTGAAACTCGTCTATACACTCTGTCCCCCCAGGCACCAAGCCAGATCCAGCCTCCATACTTGGAGCTGAGGAAAGCTTTGTGGAGGAGGAAGCCTTTGAGCTGGGAGATGTTTGTAACAAAAGGTGTGGATTTGGGCCCAGAATCAACCACTTGAGACTTTAGTTCTCTCTCTCAAGGGACTGGATGATAAATGAACCTACCCCATGAGATAATGCAAATCAAATGCCCAGCACAGTGCCTGGCACATAGCAGGGTGTAGGGGCCCTTCTCCCCCGGGAGAATGAGGGGTTGGCTCTCAGATGAGCTGGGGAAGGACATGCCACTCCGAGGAAAGAGCACGAGCAATGACACGTGTGTGAAACGAGTGACTGGAGTGAGGTGAGTGGACAGAGTGTGGAAATAAAGCTGGGCCAGTTCCCCAGTGGTCTCCTGAATGCAAAGAAAGCTGAATTTCATCTTTGCTATAAGTCATAGACTCTGGGAGGGGTGTGACAGGACCACGATTTGCATTTTAAAGGGCTCCCTCTCCAGCCGTGTGAGGCTGGAGCAGAGAGACCAGTAAGGGGGCCGTTTTGATGTATTCAGGTGAAAAATGAGGAGCCTAGACCAGGGCTGCGATGTTGGGAATAGGAAGAGGGGCCAAGAGGGAGAGATTCAGCGAAGGGTAGGTGGCCGTATGGCCTGTTACGGCAGAGCGTTCTATAGATCTTAACTCCCTAAATCCTTACAAATCTGCAGCGAGGTGCCCACTTTCCCAGTTGAAGATGAGGAAACTGAGGCTCGAAGAGAGTAAGTGACTTGCTCAAAGTTATAGACAGGAATTAAATCCAGGTCTGCCTGCTTTGTCCGTCTTGGTGTCTTTCTGGGAGGGCCTTAGTGCACTTACGGTGAAGCTTGGGCCCCCCTGGGAGGGCCGGGAGGGCCCAGGGAGGACAGTTCTCAGGGAGAGGCTCAGCTTGATGGGCAGCTCAGGGCTCAGGTGGGTCAGGCTGAGGGCTGGAAGGCCTCTCGGAGGAGCAGGACAGAGGGCGAAATAAGAGAATTTGCCCAAAAGGAGCTGAGGTACTTCTGATCCTCTCACTTCTAGTGGGGGCTCTACACAAGCCTTGGAAACAGAAGTATGTTCAGTGTAGATCATGACCCAGCTTGCCGGCATTTGGAGTAAGCAGAGTAAGAGTGATATGTGGGCCTGGGAGGAGAGTAGGCAGCTCCCTACCTGCCGCCTTATTGAGAACCCTAGCCTGAGGTGAGAGCCTAGAGCCTCTGGGTTTGAGGCCAACCTGGGGAGGGAGGGGTCCCAGGGCTGTTGACTCAGGCCAGGCTCTCCCAAACATCCTGGGGCCTCTTCCTAAATGCTGCTACCAGCAGAGCTGCAGAGGACCCATCTTCTTGCAGGAAAAATGAACACAGAACATGGAGCTGTCCCAGGCCTGCCTCCCAGGAGCAGGTGAGCCGAGGGGCAGTGTGGACACTGCCCAAGATGTCCACAATTGGGTCCAGTGAAGGAGGGGCACCTGGAGGGGAGTCTCAAGCTGCCAGGTCTTCCACGGAGAACACCTTGCTTCCACTTCCCCTAAGGCCGTACCCCCCCAGGTTCCCCTCTGTGTGCACATCAGCCTTTGTCTATGAGGCCCTTCTCACTCAGCTTAAAGTTAGCGGAGGCCCAGATGGGAACATGGCAGGGAGCCATCTGGTCTTCTCCCAAGACCCTCAACCCCACCCCCAGTGCCTCCCCTGTCTCACTCCAGCCACCCCCCTTCTTCTCTGCCCCAGGGTCTTTATCTGTGTTTACTATCTGTCAATTAGGCGGCCTCAATACCCGGCACACAGAAAGCCAGCCAGCCAAGCGTGGAGATCCCTGGGCCCCATCCCCTGCCTCCCTTTTCCTATGGGTTGGGGGAGTGGGGGGAGGGAGAAAGGCAGTCTGCATCTCCCCTCCAGCTAAAAGTGACCATGGCCGTGGTCTCTTTGCAGTCAACTCTTTCCCCTAGACAGTAGTTGGAACTCCTGGGCTGGAGGTCAGGGGTGAGCAGGGACAGTGGCAAACAGGTGCCTGTGAGTGAGTGGGTGGGCGGGTGGGTGAGAAGCATGAGGTGTGGCTGTCACAGGACACAGGTTCCCGATTGACTCGGGGCCTGGCTCAGTTAACCCTTCTGGTTGGAAGTGTTCTAAGCCACCAGCAGGTGTGTCCAGTGACCCCTCCCAGAGTGTCCCTGGACACTCAGCCACATCTCTCTGGCTAAACTGAGGCCTCCAGCCACAAAGAAGGAAGAGGGAGACAGAGAATGAAGGAGCAGGAAGAGGAAGGAGGCAGGAACAGAAGAGGTGCAGTCGGGGGGGGGGGGGTCCCAGGAAGGGCCGCACGAGCCCTTCAGTGACACCTGGAGTCTGGACTGGGCCAGCTCTGGGCAGGCCCTTGGCCCACACTGGTTTCATCCCCAGCATTGACCCTCTGAGGTAAATATGCTTGTTTCCACTTTAGAGCTGAGAAAACTGAGCTCAGAGAAGAAATTTGCCCAAGGTCACTCAGCTGACCCCGGGCCCAGGTTCTGGCTCCAAAGGTCACACGCTTGCTTCCTGCTGGGTGGCTCAGCCTCTGCCGCACCCCATCCCCTCACCCTGGAGGGGAGTCTACAGCCAAGGTCCCAGCCATGCGCCCCCATAGCCCAGCATCTCCTCACCAGGCTGGGCTCTGCCTTCTCCAGGGATGCACACCCTGGTTTCAGGCCCCAGAGAGAAAAGCCTCTCTCACAGCAGTGATCTTGGGAGCTCCCCAGGGTGAGAGGGCCTAGCCTTGGAGGAGGGCAGAGCTGAGCAGAGGCCTGGGAGGGGCAAGAGTCGGGGGTCCCAGGCACTGAAGAGGCGACTCCTCTCAGGAGGGACACAGCGGCTGCAAGGGCTCTGGACTCCTATTCCCCAGCCTGAGTCCCGACCCTCGCTTATTCATCACCATCTGGGGCAAGTCGTTTGGCGTCTATGGGCCTGAAGCTTCCCACTCACAACAGGGTGAGTGGGATGGGAGCCCCCCCATGGGGCACTGTCAGGAATGCACCCTCCTTGCAGAACACCCAGAGCACTGCCTTAGACGTATAGTGGCAGGGTTCATCATTCCGGAATTTCTACTAGGCTGGCCTCCCCCAGGACCCACCCCGCACACCCCTAGGGTCTCAGGACAGGTGGGGCAGGAGTTGTATTCACTGGCGCACAACACGGACGGGCACTGACTCAAGGGCTCACCCTGCTTGGTTCATCAGTGTCAGATGTCTCTGAGGTTTCCAAGTGAGGGATCAGCCCCAGCTGCAAAGACAGGGAAAATTCCTAATAGTCTGTACCCCTTAGTCCCCTACCCCTACACTGCCCCCTCTTCTCTCTCAAAAATAAGCTGGACAACATGGGAATATAGCCAATATTTTATCATAACTATAAATGGAGTATAAGCTTTAAAAGTTGTGAATCACTATATGGTAAACCTGTAACTTACATAATATTGTACAGCAACTACACTTCCATTAAAAATAGAATAAAATAAAAATTGAAAAAAAAGAAAAGGAAAATTCAGTTCAACCTAATTGCTGGCCATAAAGCCAGGGGAAAGTTCTGATGAGAAAGCAAACGGCCAGCAGTTAGTTTATGGGTCTGGTCCCTCCCAGAGTCTCCCTCTATCCCACCGTGGGCAGCTCGGATCCACTCCAGAGGCCCTGCTCAGAGAGCAGCCTGCCCCAAGCACACACTGTTCCAACCAGGGCAGACAAGCCCTGGGTCTTTCTCTGTGAGCTGACAACTTGGTGGCAGCTCCCGGCTGATAAACCTCTAAATATGTGTTTCTCCTTAGCAGAGGAGGCTCTCAGAGAGGAGGCTGAGCACAGAGAAGGGTGGAGGACCAAGCAGGGTGGGGTGGGAGCAGCAATGGACTTCAAATGCACAGACCACACCCAGAAAAAAAGCCCTGCTGTCAAGCAGATCTTCACCTTTGGCGATAAATTGTTGCAAGAGGTCTCAGTGCCAACCCCTGCCTGGAAGTATTTCATCATATATCCTTTCAGTCACAAATGGTTGAAAGCTACTTTCTAAGAAGTTGAGATTCTTCATCCTTTTTATCTAGAAGGATGGTTCTGAGTGGCCTTATAGACTGGAGCCCTGGTTACTGGCCCAGCTGACTTCTCACTCCAGAGCTGGCTCTGACAACAGCACTGTCTCCTCAACTTCCAACCCCAGGAGAATTCTCTGCAAGAGGAAATGTGCCTTAGGAGCTGAGACCACCAGTGGAGCAGAATTCCAGGGACTCTCCAGCATGGACTCTCAGCAGAAAGGGCAGTGCTGACCAGTGAATCCATCAGAAGTTTGTTTCCTAAGAGGAATGAAGTAGCCAAGACTGAGAAGGAGAGTGGGGGCAGGAGAGGCAGGAATTCAGTGCTTTCTCCACAGCCCCCAGCCAGCAAACCTGCTCCCCAAAGAGCTGGTCCTTCCCTGGATCAGGTCCCATCTCGCAGCAGCAAAGATGCCACCAGCTACCTTCAGAGGCAAGTAATCACGTGACACTCAACGGCTGGGAGGGCAGTGTCGGCAGAAATCTATATTTGGAAGAGGACACGGAACGGGATGGGTGGTTCCCTGACCTTATCAGGCTCCCGCAGTCTAGTATGGCACCGGGGCAGATGGGCTGTCCCATCTCCACCCTATTGGGCTTGGCTCAGTTCCCATACGAGGGAGGGCCTTGCCCTCACACACCCCTGTGCTCAGTGTCACCTACTCCATTGACCCCACTGGCCTCCGTATCACAGCCAGCTGCAATGGGAAGAGAAGTTGGCTGGCTTTCAGAGTCAGGAGTGAGGAGAGGCACGGCACTGCCCGGATTGGGCAAACACTGGCAATGGCAGAAGGCAGGGAGGTGCTTCTGAAGGAGAATTAACATGTTTGATCCCAGAGGATTTAGAAACGAGTTAAATAGCTCTATATAAGAATTCATTCAACCTGGGAGTATTAATCACATTTCTCTCTGGTGGCAAAATGGCCATGGGTTTTAAGATAAGTCAAGGTAGCAAATAGTTGACAATGCTTTCCATTTCCCACCGAGATGGGGTGGTGGCACAGCTGTGACCTCAGGCTGACATGTGCTTGCTGTGCAACTCCGATATTTACGAGCTTGGTGACCTTGGACAAGCTGTACATCCTCCTTGAGTGTCACATTCCTCATCTGTAAAACTGAGAATAAGTTTTGATGGAATTAAACACAATCTTGTGTGAAGTACAGAGCCTAGGACATAGCAGGTGTTCAGTTCTGAAAGTGATCTTCCCTTATTTCTCGTCTGTACCATCTTATTTAACTAATATGATATTAATTGACTCATTTTGATTATCTACTACACCCTGTGCTAATTTAAAAATATGACTAAAAATTCTTTGACAAAAGTGGAGCTGAATAGCCCTCCCCCTGAAGACTGGCTGGACCTGGTGACTTGCTTCTCGTGAAGAAGTGATGGCAGAAATGAAAGTGTGTGACTTCTGAGGCAAGGTCACAAAAGGCATCGTGGTTTCTGCCTCGTTCTCCCTGGGACCGTCTGCTCCGTGGGCCACCCTGTCATGGGGACACTCACGTAGCCCGTGGAGAGGCCCATGTGGGGAGGATGGAAAGTCTCACCAACAGGCAGCACCAGCTTGCCAACCCACCTGGAAGCAGGGTCTCCAGCCCCAGTCAAGCCCTCAGAAGATGGCAGCTCTGGATGACATCTTTGCTGCAACCTCTTGAAAGATCCCAAGCCAGAATGCTCCTAAATTTCTGACCCAAAGAAATATATCTGTGAGATATAATAAAGGTATACTGTTGTTTTAAGCCTCTAATAAAAGCGACTCTTTACCTAGCAAGAGATAACTCATACATATCCATTGCCTTCCAAAGAGGTTTTGAAACTGCGTCTAGGGAAAGGTAGAGCTATAGCTAAATGGAAAGCTAGTAGAACAAGATGTGAAAGATGAGAGTGGAGTAATAAATGGGGTGGGCACAGGTAAGAGCCTGTTCCCTTCACCCAGAAAATCTGGTTGAAGACAAAACATAGCTCTAGGCTTCCTGGAAGCCAAGACAAAAACGGAAAGTTGATGTGTCATATTAAAACTATTTTTTTTTCCTTTTGGGTCTAATGAGGATACCCATTTGACATGTGGGCCTTTAGATAAACAGCACCACACAGCGTGTGGATGGTATCGTGGTGTCTTGCAGGCATGCTACCTACGGTCGATGTACTGAGCATGTGTGAAATGGTGAACACACGGTTCACTAATAATGATGTGCTTTCTGACAGTTTTCAGGAACTCTTGATGTTATAAAAATAGGGGAAAATATACTGTACTTTTAAAACTTTTTACATAGGTACTGGATGAAAAATAAAATCTAAAAGGGTTTATAGTGAAAAGTCTCCATCCTGCTCCTGTCTCCCACAGGGCAGTTTCCTTTCCTATGGTCAATCCTCTGCAACTGACTTCTGGTTTAATTTTCCTGGGATATTTTATACATATACAAATAATATATATTGTTTGCCTCCTTTATTACATGAACGGTAGCGTACTACAGGCACTATTCTGCTCTTTGCAGATACTGATATATGACTTAAAAAGAACATTTCTGCTAATTATCATAAATTTTGATCTTATGAATTTTCAAGATTTTAATATTCAAAATTTGGAAATATAAAAGAGTCAAAAAAATAAAAAGCACATGTGATCCCACTACCAAGAAATCACCACTGTTAAATACATGCTGTTCGTGTGTATTCTTTCCTATTTTTCCCTATGAATAAGAAATGGTATATTTAATTTTTCAAACTGTACAAAGAATTTTACATTCTGGGGTTCCCCTCATTTACTTTTACATCACTTCCCTCTCCTGCACCGTTAACCATTATATTGTGAGCGTATGCAGGTTTTTCTCATGATGCATATTTATTTTCTTACTAATGTTCTCCCAGCCCAGGACTGATAGGAACCTGCCTTTTGTGGGACCTCTCCATCCTACTGTGAGAACATCCCAGACTAACCTCCATCACCAGAGCATCCTCTAGATGGAAAACTGAAATTGTGAAGCATCATTTAAGCTTGTTCATAAAGGACTTTCTTAGATCGCCAAGATCAGACAGTTGGGGCCACAAAGCCTGCAGGTGACCAACCTGCTGTGTGACAGCACTCAGCTTTCAAGGGACAAAGAGAGCTAGGAAATGTAGTCCTTTTCAACCAGAGCCCCAAAGGCAGTCGCTTCCACTGAACACATCTTAGAATCACAGTGACCTGTCATAGTCCTACAGGATTCTCCAGGGAGCCGCCTTACATCTGGGCACTCCCACTGCTCTTGAAGTGGCTGCTCCTGAGTGTCCTTGTCTGGGAGGGATCATCCATCACCTACCCAAGGCACAAACCACACCTTCCAACAGTGAGGTTTCCTACTGGAAAAGGACAAGTTACAGAAGGTTATCTGCTCATTCCTTGTCATCTTCTGCCCTCTTTTTCAAAGCCTGGAAATCTGGTCTTGGTTGTGCAAATTCTGAAAAGAACAGGAATGACAACATTTCAAATGGATAACAGTGAAAAGGACAAGCCGTCTATAGTTTAATCTTTCTTCTGATATGCATTCTCTTCTAGCAGATGAAGAAGACCCAAAAAAGCAATACCAGCATTAACTGAGGGCTTACTAATCCTGGGCTCCATGCTAAGTTTTGTGTGTATTACAATCTCACTTAAATCTATAATCATCCCAAGAGGTCAGTACAATTATTATACCCATTTCATAGAAGAGTGAAGAGCCAGGAATCAAACTTAGGTCCCGATTAGTCCAGAGTATTAGAAAAATCAAGTATTAGAACTTGCAGCAACGTCAGAGAAGCCTTCCCCAATCGGTGTCCCTCATGGCTAAAGTGCTTCTAGGTGAGGAAGAGTTGACCCCAGGGCAGACTGCCTGGGCAGCCCCATTGCAATCAGTAACCCAGAGTAAGGGAGGGCTCCTTGTGCACATGTACAATGTGTTTTTGGTTAGGAACCCAAGGACAAATCAGGAGATACAAAAAGGATAGAAAATGGGGTATTGGTCTTAGCAAAACCTTATTACAGGTATACTATTAAATCAACAGTCATATGGCCACCACGTCCTGATCAGCAGTGTTTTTTTTTAAATTCAAGTATTGCCCATTGGATCTTCATTCATTGTTTATTTAATTGAAGGTTGCTGTCACATTAGAACTCTGTGGGTAAAATGTAACAGCTACAACTTACTGAGCACCAAGTGCTTTAAATGGTTGCATTAATTTAATACAACAAACCTCTGATGTAGATACTGTTATGCCCCACTTTACAGATGAAAAAAACAAATGTTTTAGAGAAGTTGCCCAAGGTGGCAAAAGCTGGGATTGAAACCTATGAAATCAAACTTGAGAGCTTATATTTCTACTGTCTTTGATCCCTAAGAATAACTGTTATCTTATTCATCCTCTTCATTTACATGGATCTCTGGGGACAGCAGACATCAACTGAATAACCCACTACATTATTTCTTTCCTGCTCAGTCATTTTGTGCTAAAATACTCTAGCTCTGGCACATGACATGTTACATATTATCTTATCAAACAATTACCAATAATATCCTGAAATTTCCACATTTGAAATTGTTGTAGCATTTTTTCTTTGTCCAATAATAAAACATTATGGTCTAATAATTAAGAGCTTATGACAAGAAGGCTACATTTGGAGAATAAACTGGCATAAGTAAGAAACAGGCAAGGAGTCTGGATCCTGGATCTACCACTTCCGGGTAGTGATATGAGACAATTTATTACCTTCTTTCTAAGCCTCAGTTTCCCTTCCATGCAGAATTGGGGACTAAATGAGATACTGTAATTCAAACATGTAGTAAATGCCTGTGCACAGTAGACACTTGATGAACTGTAGCAATTATTACTATTATTAGTTGCCGTATAGATCAAACTAGTAACTCCAAGCAGGATTTTCACCTCAAGCCACTTCCCGACTTTGGCTATTTAAGATCTTTGAGAACATCTCTTTGCTATGCACATATTGTTAACCCCCGTCATCCACATGAACAGTATTGTCCATCATGAGCAACAAAAACACAGCGTCTGTTTCTGGCCAAGCATGGCAGAGGACAAAAGGATGAACAAGATACAGTTCCTGCCTTCCCAGAGCTCACAGTCTTGTAGGGGAGACAGATCTATAATCAATAATGTTAATTTAAGACAGGCTGAGAGAAGTATGACCCTAAAGTGCCATTGGAGTTTGGTAAAGAAGGAGGTCATTTTGATAAGAGTAACAGCCTCCATCATTGGGGCCAGGTGAAGGATGCCTGGAGAGCTGGGAAGCCACCTGAGAGGGCGCAAGCCCTCTGCCGGGTATATGCAGGGAGATGGGTGTAAAAAGGTTCTGGTTGCTAGGGAGTAGGAACAGGTGTTCTAGAGACAACTACTGGAGTAGAGGACAGAATGATTCAAATGAGTGATGATGGCAGATCTGAGCTTTGACAGGGAAGGGCCTGAGGAAGCCTTCCTCTCTAGGCACAGCCTGGAGGAATCGACTGAGGTCATTATTTGGGATGGGTGGTGGCAAGACAAACCAGAGGCCTGACTCAGGGGCAACAGGCTATTACTACCACCAGAGGGTTATGGAGGATGCACCACGTAGAATCAAAGCTGCTGTGCTAAACTCACAGCCGTGGTTCCTCCAGGAGGAGGAGGAAACACAGACCGCTCTCTGATTCTATTATATCCAGCTAGCACTCCCCCCACCTCTCCGCCCAGTTAGTACTCTTGAGGAGTGTCTTAGAGTGACTCCCAGTAGGGGGGTGACACTTGTCACTAGAGCTAATTTTTCTGTGGTGAAACTGTGTCTTCAGATGGAGGAAATTGTTTGCAAGGAACATATGGCCATTTTCACAGCTAGTGTTTTGGTAGCACTTGGTTCCATCCTCCCAGGTAGGTTCCGGATGCCCTGCTGATTCTGTCATCAGATGGGGCCGCCTCCATTGTGAGACTCAGGCCAGGTCCCTCCCGTCTCTGCAGCACTCTCCTCCCCCGCTGGCGGGAGCCACCTGACTCCCTCACCTGGCTGCGGGCTCCAGGACCAGGCCTGATGAGGCAGGAGGAACTAGGGCGGCTCTAGTTCCAGGCTCTGGGATGAGCTCAGCATCAAGCCACGCCCGTCTCCAGGCCAGTCACGACCTTATGTCTTGGCTCCAAGCCCTGCTTCACTCCTGGGCTCCTGACCAGAATCATGTACCTCAGCTCTGACCATAGGATCCCCGTCTGTCACCCTCCTGACATCTGAGTTGCTGTCCCAAAGAACTGTCCTCAGTCCCCATCAGCCTGTGGTGCTGCCCCGATGGTGCCATTGCCCCACAGGAAGTAGAGGAAGCGCTGCTCTCGAGCTCAGCCTGGGGCCCAGCTCCTCCACGTGCCGCGTGACTCCCGCAGTCCTGCTTTCCTGCTCCACGTTCCTGACTGGGGCTGACACTTCCCCGATGCGGACCACTTTCCCAGATTGTGCTTTTGGTTGATTGCCACATCCTCCGGATTCCAATGCCTCACCTGCTGGGCTGGACTTCCTCCTGGCTGCTTCAGCTCAAGCTGTGGCCCCAGTGCCTGACTTTGCTCAGAGAGCGGGTAGAATTCCAGAGCTTGCCCCACCCGGTCTGCCCTGTTCCTCTGCAATTAATTGACCCGCGCTCAGCTCGACTTTAGCAAGTATGTTATGTGCTCTTGCTCAACGTTAACTGAAAGGTCAAAATGGAGACCTGAGACCATACCTCGGTTCTAAAATACTCAATGACTTAAGAGATACTTTAAAAATGAAATATCTTGGGGGAGGGTGTAGCTCAGTGGTAGAGCATGTGCTTAGTATGCATGAGCTCCTGGGTTCAATCCCTAGTACCTCCATTAATAAATAAGTAAGTAAGTAAATAAATAAATAAACCAACCAACCTAACCTCCTGCAAAAAAAAAATATTAAGAAAAGAAAAAAGGTCTCAGTCAAAAAAAAAATCTCAAATACCACGCAACATATTTTAAAGGGCTCAACACACCCAAACATCCAGATGAGGTGGGAGCCTCACCCCTGCCTCCTCCCCTCTTCCTCCCAGCACTGTGGCCTGGTAGATAATATTTGGAATACATTTTTGGTTGTCTTAGTGGCCTCAAATGACATTTATTTCAGTTGAAACAATTGAAGCCAACATTTCCAAAATAGAAATCAGGTAAGAAGTAATGTTTAACCTTAACTTGTTAGTCCAGTAAACACCTTTGGGAGAATGTGCCTGTGCCTGCCAACAAGTTGGCTGTATCTACACGCTCTCTCATAAAACCGAGGTCAGCCACTCAGAAGTCAAAGTCTACCACACCAGTCACCACTGAAATCCAGCCCCTAGAGCATTACTCAGCAGGAAAGGGGGGAGTTATAGAGTGAACCAACGACTTCCTCCATGGCTCCTGCTCAGTAAGAATCTTCAGAAGCTCCTGCTTTTGGAAAACACAATTAGTTTAGATCCTGTTTATGAAAAAAGTGCCCTTACATTAAGTGATGACACACTGGAGAATCATTGAAAATGTCTCGCAGCACTGCAGCTCCAGGTCCAGGCTGGGACTGTCACTACCACTTTTTTTGGGAAAACCCAGAAAATATTTAAGTCAAGAGGACCAGTGGGAAATCCACAGAACAGTCTACCTCTTGACTCCTGCATTTTACAGTCATACCACTTCCTCATTTCCACCCTTATCTGTTAGGATATTACTACCTTAGGAAACCCAACTTTTTTTCTTGAAGTCTCAAGCCTAAATATCAACCTGATAGGATGTTCTCTGGTCTAAGAAGTCCAATAATTTACAGTCCAAACTGGTCTTTCCATAGGGATCACATGCTTACTGGCTTTCTGAGGGGGAGTCTAATGTAAGCAGACAAACAATGAGGAGAAACACTACATGCTGATTGTTATTTCAAAAGTACATTAAAAATCTTTAGAATGATTCCTTAGAAATTTAATATTCTTCACTGAATATCTAAATTGGAATATCTAAACAAGATTATACTGTACAGCACAGGGAAATATATACAAGATCTTGTGGTAGCTCACAGTGAAAAAAAAAGTGACAATGAATATATGTATGTTCATGTATAACTGAAAAATTGTGCTCTACACTGGAATTTGACACAACATTGTAAAATGACTACAACTCAATAAAAAAAGTTAAAAAAATAAATAAATTGGAATATCTAAATTGGCATAGAGTTTAGTGAGGAACTAGTATTTTGTCTAGTGACAGGAGTTACCTGGGACTGAAAATAAGGAATTTTTTTTTTCTTTTTTACTATTATAAGCAACGTCAAAGCTGGCTCTGGAGAATGACAAAATCTAAAGTACTTTGTGTAGGAATAAAACAAAAGCTAGCTTAATCAATAACCTTCACCATTGCTTCAATAGCAAGACTTAACCAACCAGAAATTATATAGGCCTTAATTAAAAATAACTGTGGACTGGAGACATATCCATCTATCTGCTAGATAAGACATATAACATTGTTTGCTACAAAGGGAATATCAAAAGGTATCAGTCTGAAAACAAACAGCAAGCTCCCACTGTATAGCACAGGGGACAATATTCAATACCTTGTAATAGCCCATAATGGAAAAGAATATGAAAAGGAATATATATATGTAACTGAATCACTATGCTGTACACCAGAAACTAACAAGATTGTACAACAACTATACTTCAATAAAAAAATTTAAAAAACCCCACCAAATCAAAAGGTCATTTAAGGTCAGTTTGCCATTTAAGGTATAAATGACATTTAAAATATTATAGGGTGTAACAAACTTCAGAATGGGAGAAAATATTTGCAAATGATGCAACCAATAAGGGACTAATTTCCAAAATATACAAACAGCTCACAGACCTTAATATCAAACAAACTAACAAACAAAAACAAGCAACTCAATCAAAAAATGGGCAGAAGACCTAAATAGACATCTCTCCAGAGAAGACATAAAAATGGCCAACAAGCACATGAAAAGATGCTCACCATCACTAATTGTTAGAGAAATGCAAATCAAAACTACAGTGAGGTATCACCTCATACCAGTCAGTATGGCCATCGTTAAAAAGTCTACAAACGATAAATGCTGGAGAGGCTGTGGAGAAAAGGGAACCCTCCTACACTGTTGGTGGGAATGTAAATTGGTACACTTGCTATGGAGGACAGTATGGAGGTTCCTTAAAAAAAAAATAGAGTTACCATATGATTCAACAATCCCATTCCTGGGCATATATCCAGAAAAAATATAATTCAAAAAGACACCTGCACCCCAATATTCACAGCAGCACTATTTACAACAGCCAAGACATGGAAACAACCTAAATTCCAATGACAGAGAACTAGAGAAGATGTGAGATTACACACACACACACACACAAATGGAATACTACTCAGCCATAAAAAATAAATAAAATAAAGCCATTTGCAGCAACATGGATAGGCCTGGAGATGGTCATTCTAAGTGAAGTAAGTCTGAAAGAGAAAGAAAAATGCCATATGATATCACTTATATGTGGAATCCAAAAAAAAAAATAAGCATACAAATGACCTTATCTACAAAACAGAAACAGACTCACAGAGATAACAAACTTATGGTTACCAGGGGGTAAAGGCGTGGGAAGAGGTAAATCGGCAGTTCGAAAATCGCACCTCTTGGGGAGTGATGGAAATGTTAGCTATCTTGATTGTGGTCATGGTTTCATGGGTGTATATACATCTATCAAAATTCATAAAGTCGTACATCTAAGACATGTGTAGTTTACCGAACAGGTATCACACCACAATAAAGGTGTTAAAAAATAAAAGAATAAAATATTATAAGGTGCAGCAGTAAAGAAATCAGCATCTTAATTAACTTGAGGGGAAACACGAAAGACTCTCACAGATGATCTAAGACTTGAAGTTTTAGGAAAAATGAATTATTGATAAATAATATACAGGCTTGGTTCTGTAATATGTTTCTCTTAACTATTCCTGTAATAAAATTCTAAACGTTAATTTGCAGGGAAATTAAGATAACTGTGTATTTATCTATTCCTAGGTTACAATCCAGTGGGCTTTCAGGGGAGACTATAGTATAGCAGAAAAGCAGGAGACACAGACCTGAGGACCTTTGCTTGAATCTCGGCTTAGCCACCTCTGAACTGTTAGGCAAGTACAACTTCTCTGGAGGACCAATTCTTCCTAAATCAGAACAAGATAACTAGGCTGTAAGCAATAACTGAAATATTTGGTATTAAAAAATTTTCCTCAACCTTAAACTGCATCTAGTAATGCATAATCAGAATGAAGTTCCAAATCCAAGCTCATAGATATTTTGAAGGAAGTTCCCTTGATTAAGTAAAATTTAATTTAGACCCAGGGCTGCCCCCTAACGGTCATCTCTTAGAAATGACATCCCTATGAAAAATACTGGATTTGCAAATTGTTTTTTCTATCAAGATTTCCCCCAAAGGCTTGCTCATCCTTGTTCTGATCTCTAGCATGTACATTACTAGATTTTTCTCTAAGGAAGATCATTTCCAAATATAGTCACTTAAATAAAACTGTAAGTAGGTACAGTAAATTTCTTATCTTCAAAACTACCTCTATAAAGTCTTTTCAGGTTTTTAAAACAACACTCTGCTCAGAATGTCTCTTTCTGCCCCCAACACTGGAAGCAAAAAGGAAAAAACAGGCAACGATAAAGAGCTTCTACCCAAGTCTTTTTCGCATCTTAAGCAAAGTATAGATTACTTTGTCTTCCAGGTGTCATGGTGAAGATTCAAGAGCTGTTTTTTTTATCCTAAAGGATGATATTACCACAGCCATTCCTACTTTCCAGGTATTCATCAATTCCTTCATTCTTGGAGTAATTTGTTTAAAAAAAAAAAGTCTTCCAAATCAAAAGTTAATGTTTTAGGGGGAGGGTATAGCTCAGTGTTAGAGTGTGTACCTTGCATGCATGAGGTCCCAGGTTCAATCCCCAGTACCTCTACTAACCAAATAAATAAACATAATTGCCTGACCCCGCCCCCCCAAAAGTTAATGTTTTATCCTAAATCTACATCCCATCTTATATCAAAACATGAATTCACCATGGCTAGTCTTATAGTCCTCTCCCCACAGGAAACATACACTGGAGCCACACAGGGTCTGGTGCACATGGCACTAGTAATTTTAGAAATCTGAATCTCTAAGTGAAATACTAACATCTCCTTTTTGTTTTCCACAAGCCTTAGTCTCTATCTACAAAATAGGGATAGTATCACCTACTTTCTTAGGATGTTGGGGAGGCCGAATGAGGTAATGCATGAAAAGCACTTAGCATAATCTTTGATACACACAAAGCAACAAAAAAATGACAGATGTTATCAGTCATCTCCCCAGCCAAAAAATGCCAATTACTGAAGTAGGCATTATGTTGCCACTCACAGGAATGAAAACTCTGAGGAATTATTTTCTACCACGCTTTCTTCCTGAGACAGCATCTCAAAATTTTTCAATGTGTTCTCCATAGGCATTAGAGTCCCTGATGGTGGTAT
This sequence comes from Camelus dromedarius, assembly GCF_036321535.1. Taxonomy (NCBI): domain Eukaryota; kingdom Metazoa; phylum Chordata; class Mammalia; order Artiodactyla; family Camelidae; genus Camelus; species Camelus dromedarius. The sequence goes on along the minus strand of NC_087443.1, from coordinate 65,535,337 downwards.
TTGTATTGGTGAAACGGGACCTGCTAAGACAACAAAGTTGAGAACAGTCTAGTGAGAAGAATGATAAGCAATAAAGTCTTCTAAGTTCTGGGTATTTCACAACAAACATGGTTGTGCCAAGAGACTAAGAAGAGGGAAGTTAAGTGCCAAGGAGTAGAAACATTCAGGATTGCTAGGTCTATTGCACCCTCTAGTGGCCGCAGAGAAGATTGTTCTTTTAAAAATCCTGGTTTGGCCAAGATTGCAACTTGGGTGTGTATGTATATACATACATATATATATATATACACATACATACATACATATATATATATATATATATATATATGTATATATATATATATATATATATATACACACACATATATATATATACACATCACCCTTGAGTTTAAAAAATAACCAAAGTGCCTTTATGTGTTTTCTGCCTATGTCAACAAAACAAAACAAAAAACAAAAGCCAAAACCTAATGTTTAGAAAAGCCAGTGCTGTCACAACTTAATCCATGGTTCTCTACTTCCTGTGAATGAAAATACTAATCAATAGAGGAAAAGTCACAGGCGACATTATCTCTCATGCTATGTGGGCTCTCGAGTGAGAACTGAAGGTAATCGTCTGTTGCTTTGTGAAAGGGAATTTTGAAATGAGCATCTTTCTAAAACAGCAATTTTTCACCAAAGGGTTATTTACAAGCTAAGGTAATAATTAAATATGCCCAAGACTATGAATCTATTCTCTGCCCAAACCCTTCATTTTTATAATGGGTAATTACAGTAAAAACTTCAATTAACCAGAACCCTCAATTAACATGACTTCCCCTCTTGAACTCTATTTTTAGGACAAAATGGGGAAAAAAATCACAAGAAATTATTATTGTGAGGGATTTAGTCTGAAAATATTCTAGGCTGGATTATGCTATGTTAAGTGAAAAAAAACAAACAAGCAAAACTCTGAATCAAATTACATTTACACTATGATAACCAACATATAGGAAACACATACATAACTGAACAAGAGCTGGAAGGGAATAAAATAGTTTTTGAATGTTAATGTCGGAAAATTGTAACCTACTTTCCATTCTTCCACTATCTTCTTTATTATTACATTGTTATTTAAATAAAAATCAAAGACAAGGTAATGTATAAACTCAGCATATATTCTGTAACAGTTTCTAGTCCACATCCACAGATCTGAACAGTAGCAATGAGACAGAGAATCAGAATTCTAAGTCCTTCAAAGATCTTCAGATGTCAGAGAAATAGCTAAGGGTGCCACATTCTATCAAGACAAAGATAGGTCACTTAGGAAATATTTACTCCAAAATGAGCTGAAACAAGAAGGGTTTTAAATAGTTTTCAACTAATTTGAAAATAAAGGTATCAGGTCCTTATTCAGAAGCGTCAATCTTACGCAAAATCTCACTGCAGCATAAAACTCAACAGTCTACAGAGTAATTCAGGATAAGTAACCACCCCTGAATTGAAAGCTCATGATATCAAATCCATCTATTTAAAATACTGTTTATTTGTGATTTTACATTAATTAGCATTACATCTAAGAGCAATATCAGATAACATTTATACATTTTCCACAGGACACAGAGGTTCATTGGCTCATTCTTTATGCCAAAGCAAGTAAATAGAGGCATTAGCAAAAGGTGCAAATAGTTCACTGTTGCGTTTAAAAAATATTTATGCGCATTGCATTCATTTAAGATATATATATTTTTAAAAAGTTATGGAAAAGCATAGTTCACAGGTTACTGTTTCTACATACATTGTAATACAATATAAATGATGTAGAACATAAAAGAATCCTCAAATACAGAATTAAGCAACTGAAAGTTTCCACTAAGATTAAAACACTGATTCCAGTAGTTAGTGAGTGAGATCTAGAATGAACTTTCTAGGCTCTGTTTCAACTTTGCATCATCTTAGACACACCGTCAAACAGAACCAGCCCCAGAAAACACTATAATCAATGTAATTTTTTACACGCCAATTCATCTTTCAGAAATACTTTGGATTATTTTTACCCACTGTTTTGGATCACTGATTTTACATTGATTTGTGACATCACTTGGGTGAAGGGGAAAAAACTATATTAAGCCTAGGTTTAAATTTGTATTTACATTAGAAAGAAAGTTAACTGAGAAGATAAGAAAAATTTATAAAAATCAAGAAGTGGTAGTTTTCTCATGGTGGGGGGGGGGATTAGACCCACTGATTTCTTCTTGGGCTGCATGCTAAAAATACGTAAGTGAAAAGGATTTGACCCTTTTAAACTTCAAATATCAACTAAGAAATATAACGATTTTGGCAGAGAAGCAGAATTTTTGAAATTTGGGACATGTTTCAAATAAATTATGCTTCAAATCCTATCATGACTATGAGTCATTATCAAACTAGAATTCTTCTCATGACATCTCTTTTGCTCCTTTCATTTTACACTTTCTCTTTCTTTTCCTTTTCATTTGGTTACCTTGTGAGAGCTTCTTCATTCATAGCAATACTAAGAGAAAAATACATCATAAGGTTCAAATATGAATCTTATTATGCCTTTACATGCTCTAATCCCCTTTTGATACCAAGTCCCTCGGTTTTTGAATTATATTTAAGTATACTTAGTACCAAGCAGCCTCAAACATGCTCTACTGTTAAATGATTGGCTAATGTGCTTATGACACTTTTATACTGAATGGTATACAAACATCTCAACATACAAAAGTCATTTTTGCCAGAGTTAAACTAAATAACCCACGTTATGTGTATAAAATCCCCTTTGTTGAAAAATAAGGGGCTTTCTAAACTAATAAAAAAGGAATTTTTCAAAAATTATAGTTTACTAAAATGACCTTTTTTTTTTTTTGGCAAAGTTACTTCAGGTGAGGAATTTTATACTATGAATAAAATTCCAAATGAATCTTTTCTTAAATTTAAAAAAAACATGTGCCAGTGTATACTAATGCTATAGATTCTTATCTTAGAAGCTTTTAAAGCATTCTGTTAATGCCCATTGAAACAATGGGAACCCAAAAGGTACAGTCAATAATCATGGTAAAAAACTATAATCTGATTACCAAGTGAAGAAGGTGCCGAGAAACAAAAATTCTCTCACTTGTTCACTGGTAATTTCTTTCCAACAGATATTTCGTAGAAGGCCTGAAGTAATTCAGACAGATAATCTGTTTTTGGTGATTATAATACTTCATGAGGGCAGAGCTAATTAAAACTAGCAATTGTTTAAAAATTCCAAACTTTTTTTGGACATGTAAAATGAAAGATGAATTTGAAAGTGTTTTTCATGTTTTTCTTTTAGTATAAAACCTCTTTCCAGTTCTTAAAAGTCCAGTTTGCTGCATACCCCCAATCTGATCTACCACTGCATATTAATGATCAACTTAAATGTGGTTATTAAATGTGCAATGTCACATTGTAATAATAATAATTATAAAATGACTTCATTTAGGCTTCAACCTTCTCCTTTTTTTTGTTCTTTTTCAGAAAAGAAGGAGTGCGGAATTTCTTCTTTTTCTTGGATGGTGATTTTGAAGGTGAGCCTTCAGGTGACATGACTTCTTCAATTTTTTCTGGAGACTTAATGGTAATCTCGATGTTTTCTATGGTGGTGCTTGTAGTCAACCTACTCACTCGCTGAGCAAGCTCCTCCTCAACACTATGCACATCATCCTTGCCGTTCACTATCAGGACAGGCATGTCCATGGAGATGAAGCTCTTGGAAAATAGCTCATCGTTTTCTACAAAAAGGGATTTAAAAAAAATTATTTTATATGGTCAATATCTTTGCTTTATTCCATAAAACAGAAGTGTCTAAGCAATGTACTAAGGCATTACTTTAATTCCAATAAAGGTAGACCATTATTTTGATAGACTATGGTCCTACTAGCATGAAGCTAATGTTCTTAAGTAGTATAAAAGTTGTAAAGACCACAGAATGAAGGCTACATAAGTCTGGTTTGATGACGTGATAGTCATTGTAAAGCAAGTCAGTATAAATGAGGAAGACAACATACATATATTTCTCTTTAATTCTGCAGTCATTTTGCAATCAAAACTGAAACAGATTTCATGCTTCTGACTGGAAGACATACGACAAGCCAATTTTAATTTCACAAATTCTTAAGAACTACAGGTAGCCAAAATCCAGATTAAGGCAAATCAATATAAATGCTGATCAAAAGTAGCACCCCATTTAATAAGAAATAACATTATCGGGAGCTTTAAGTAAAATCCATGGCAAACTTACTGCAGTCAGGTGTTCATTTCTTTACATGAAAACAAATGACACAGGGACAAACTCTAAAGACTGACTCGGTGAAAGCTGTGGGAAATCACATTGAATACCTTCTAATTTTTCAGGGATATTTTGCGGTGACTGAGTTTGAGACTGAATTTGTGAAACAGATGAAGCGTCATCTGAGAGTAATTCCTGCTCAGCATCTGTCGGATAAGAGTTTAGTTAAAAGCCATGCAAAACAAAGAAGCATAAGATTTCAGGGAGGTTAATGCTACATCGAATGTCTGCACACACAGGGATGATAAACTCTCCAGCAATGAGCTGAGCATGCTAACAGTTATCCCACATATTGGTAACTATGCACCAAGAGGAGGTTAATGGGTTAATATTTCTGGCTGCTAACAGTAATTTCACATACATGCTTTTAAGGAAGCATGGTTGCTGGCAGCCCAGGCAAATAATATGTATGCATTTAGCTTTTGCTAGTGTTAGAAAACCAAAATGTATCGAGCAGCCAAATGGAGAGAAACATGAAAGCCTCACCAATGATGCTACGTTAATGAGGCAGAATGTCTCACTGAATTTTTGAACAATATCCAATTAGTGACTCCTGTCAGAGCAATATTAGTGAGCTAACTCAGGTCATAATGAATGTGGAAGAAACTATTTATAAAGTTATATATAAAAGGCGATGGTTCTGTTGTGCAATATTTGTTACCTGGCATCTTTAGGCTTTCAAAAAATAAGAGATTGAAGAGGACATTTTACAAAATACAAAAATGAAGTTTCCAACCTTATGTTAGAACAAATTCAATATCACTTAGAACACTTAGTGTAATTACATTGATGAGTCAGGATGGCTCCCTTTTGTGCTAAAGACACTGACACACCGATAAAAACTATTCCCTGGATGATTCAGATGTCACTAGTTCTTTCTATATGGTAACTAACGGGGACAAAGATTCTTTAATTATTGGTTCTGTTTTGCTTCGGGTAAAAATTTCAACTGCATGTTATGGATGCTCTAAAGCAGAGACTGTTACTCTCTTTTGGGGTCATAGACTTCTTGTCCTCCACCTTGAGCCCTTCTTTCCTCAAATGTATATCATACAAGATTAAGCATGTATTTTTCAGATGGCTCATGGACTGTCTGAAGCTTATTCAAAAACTCAAAATTGAGAACCCTTCTTACAAAGAATCTCTTATTCTTGAGAAAAAGGAAGCTAGTATTGAATTGGCCGGGGCATTTTCATGAACAATTCTTAAATATAACCCTGACTTAGGGTTCTGAACTCAGAAAAATGCAATCTCACTAGAGTACCCATGTGCTTAAGGAAAGTCACATAAAAACAAGCAATTTGCTCTATATTTATAAATTATAATATTGGCACCTTGAGATATCCAGAAAAAGTAGAGATGTTTACAAAGCATTAAAGCAATATACTTGTAAATCTATTATTATGTCAAAGTAAAAATTTTTAAAAAGACACATATTCTGAGATGTTTAAATCTATTAATGTATCTACACTTTCTTTAGCTGGGGATTTCACTTTACTATAGAAGAGTGAAACTTTTTGTTAGCTATCAGATGCTTTCTGAGGAAAACAGTCTTCTCCTCATGTTAACATACATGGTCTGTGGTAGCTCTTTGCATTTTAGTCCTATCTATACTCAAGTAAGGACTGGGAGAGAGGACATGGAACAACTGACTGTAAAAGGAACGTTAAAAAAAAACAACAAAACACTGACTGCCTTCTATTCTCCAACTTGAGGGGCTCTGTGGCCAGGAGTGTGGTTATCCTGGGCTTAATCTCAGCATGAACTAACCTTCCAGGCCTTGCTGTTTACGCTCGATTGTCTTCTTATACTCCTCAAGCTCTCCTTCTGTGAGATGGCTGAAGGGGTTGGGAGGAGCTGGGGGGCTGTGATCATCATCTTCAAACTGCATGGTCTGGAGAAGAAAAACAATGACTTGTTACCAAGAGTCTAACTTATGTCTATATATTTATTTATATGGATATTTACATATATATACACAAATTCATACACACACACAAATGTATATATGATGTTTGTGACACTCCACCTCATAACAATCATAAGAAATGATAAAGCAATGTGCTTTGTTTAAAACACACGTATCAGATTAATGCTTTTAGACTACTGATCCAATGGACTAAAACTGCCAGTGATGTTTCCTCAAATGAGCCTGCATAGGTCAATTTTAATAACTCTTAAAAAGGAAAACACTAAGCCAAGTTCTAGAAAGCTTCATACAAGTAAGAAATATCTTAAAAAACCAAGAATTTCAAAAAGCCTTTTTAAAAAAGCCTCAGAAAAATAAAGCTGTACCAAAAGAACTTTAAATTTGCTATGAAAATAAACTTGTACCTATTTGCTCTAGGAAAGAAATTAATGAGACTTTCAGTTAAACCTGGCAGATTGAACCCATGCGTTTAAAAAAATTCCTCCCTAAACCCTACTAAAATTATAGTAAAGAAACAACAACAAAAATGGTATAAACTTTTAAGGACAAAAAAATGGAAGAGGAGACAACCGAGGATGAGAAATGATAGCACACTGTTGGAAGATGGAAAGCAGGTGGAAGAGTGAGTGGCAGAGCTGAGAAAACTGAAGCCTCAGCCCTGCAAAGAAGGATGCAAAGGAGAAGCGTGCTCATCTGCCCTGCAGAGGTCTGGTAAGGCTCAGTAACTAGAGGCATCAGGAACCACAAAAGGCGGTGGTGAAGAAAAGCTAAAAAGAGGGACAAGTTAAGAGTCTGAATAAGGGACAGACAGATTCTCAGGTCCCCTTTCCTGGTCCACACAGCTGAGCAATTACCTCTCCCTCTTCTCTGTGGAAGATCAGAGGCTTATTCTTCAGAGCAACTGATTAAGGGATACAAAACACAGCTGAAGGCTCTCAGAATGATAGTGGGAGACTGGCAGGAGAGTGGAGAATTCTCCAGGTAAGTTAAATGGGCCCAGATAAAAGAATCACAGACACTAACATTTGGGGATTCTTCAAAGAAACAACTCGGTGCACATTCAGTCACTCTACAGTGGAGCTCACCAGTTCCCAAGCGCTGCACACACCCAGGGCTTCTGATTGACTTTCAGTGTCTCTCTTTCTCTTTTTTTTTTTTTTTTTTTTTGGTGGGGGTAGGTAATTAGGTTTATTTATTTATTCTTAGAGGAGGTACTGGAGATTGAACCCAGGACCTTATGCATGCTAAGCGTGTGCTCTACAACTTGAGCTATATCCTCCCCTGTAGTGTCTTATTATTAAATACAGACAGACTACCACGGATTTCTAGACACTTGAGGAAAGCTTCCAACATGGAAGAGACCAGAATTAAGAAGAAAAAGGGGCTCAGAAGAAACAGACAATAAAGGGAGCCAAGAAAATGTAAAATTGATTTCCTTAGGGCTATAAGAGAAAATATTGTGTCCAGAAAGACCAGGATGTTACTTTTTAAAAAAAGAATATTCAGAGAATAAGAAGCCTTAAAAATTAAAAAAAAAAAAAAAATCAAAATAGAAAATGAAATCGAAGCCTTGGAAAATAAAGGTAAGCAAATCTCCCAGAAAGTAGGATTAAAAGACAAAGATGGAAAGTAGAAACGAAAACAAAATCAGAGGCTCAAAGTGATCCAACTAATAGTGTATCCAGACGGAAAAAGACTACTTACTGAAGAAATATTTTAAAAAGAATTGAAGGACATAAATTTGCAGACTGAAAAGGGTTACTACATGGTAAAAACAAAGACTAAAAAGAAATCTGCAAATCATAAAATTTCAGAACAGCAGGAATGTAGAAAAAGTCTAAAAGAAAAAGAGTCCTATACAAAGGTACCTGAATCACAATACTGTCCTTCTCAACAGTAATATGGAGGTAGGGGGCAATCGGGTAATGCTTTTCATATTATTTGTAAAGGAAAATTCTGTATCATTACATGCACATTTGAAGGCAGAATACCAGGCCTTCTGACTGTTACCTCCTATGTATCCTTTCTTAGAAAGCTATTAGAGGATGCGCCCAATGATAAAGGAACAAATCAAGAAAGTGGAAGACATTCAGTGCAGGAAATGGACACTGCACAGGTGAGGAGCACAGGATCCTCGGGATGGGCCTGTTCATCTGGCCTAGAGAGCAGCGAGCCCAGACCTGGACCAGAATGACAGAAGGCTGGAGCTGAGAGATTACCTGCTATCTTTGATCCCATGGAATATAATATTAAGAAAAGTTTGGGAAGAACTAAGCCAATGTAACCCACATACTAAGTCAACGAAAAAAGCAGGCAACTTTTTCTCCAGGGGGAGAAAAGCTGTATAAGAAAGGAAATGTCATCCTGGGATACTACCTGGCTCAGCAGGAAACATTTAAATACAAATGCCGAAAGCTGATTAGACAAAGCATTGTGATACAGCCTCACTGGGAGAATGAAAGAGGGAAGCCTTGTGTAAACAGGCTAAAATCCTCATCATCCATGGAGAGGTCACTACGGTCTTTCATTAATTCTAGGATGCACTTTCCCCCCAGTATTTTCCAATCTCTCAAATTGGGGTTCTTCTTATAATTGATGGCTTCCTACCATTATAATTATCAGAGACTTTTTTCTCTTTTAGTGATAACATAAAATAATGGTACTTAACAAGAAAAGGCAGAATAAAGATGCTCTTTAGAAACAAAGATAAACGCTAGAAGAAAAGTCCTTGTCCTTAGAAACTGGAAATTGAAGATGACATTTTAACTCTTGTGGATTATTTGACTTTTAGGCTTGTGCTTATATTAACTTTAGTAAAAACAAATACTCATATTTAAAAAGCAAAGAAGTTAAGTGAAAACAAAAATCATATTGCTTCACAGACTTACAGAAGGAGGCTTATCCACAACAATTCCAGCAAGCAACTGAGATTGTGGTCCTGCTGTTTTCAAGTCATATCGATTTTGTTCTCGAATCTGAATTGAAAAACAGTATCAACAAATTTTTGGGAGCAACTCTGCAGGTGACCTCTGGCTTACTATTCAACCACCCCGGAGTAAGAGTCTCTTTAATTACCCCTCCATAAGGCCCTTTTACCATCCTAACAACTCACATTAATCTCCACCACTCTTCCTGATGTATGATTTCCTACTGTCTTACATTGTTACAGAACCACATTTTTCACTAATACAGCAGAAATATGTTTACTACCTCTTCCCCATATAGCCCTCTCACCGTAACTAGCAGAGCTGGAGGTATTCAATACAAGCTAAAATTAATTAGAATTACATGAGGTCTTGGGTTCAATCCCCGGTACCTCCATTAAAAAGGTAAATAAACAAACCTAATTACCTATCAGCCCCCCCCACAAAAAAAAGAACTTTAAAATTATACAGAATTAAATTTCAAATTCTGTATTCAAATCCTTAAGCTTGGTATTAATCAGATTCAATCACTAGTGATTTAAACATAAAGCACCATAAACATGCCTCCTCTAGCCACAGAAGACCACTTCTTACCTTATTTCTTTTTTCTAGTACTTCATTCGGGTTTGTGTTTAAGGGAACAAACTGATTTGGATCTTCAATTTTGATAGGTGTTCCACTGCTAACTTTAGAAGAGTCCTCCGCTTTCATCCACTAAAGAATCAAAAATTTTCTAGAATGAAGTTTTGTGTTAAGAGAAATATGGTCGGTTCTTGACAACTGTTTATTGACTCAAGGAGGGGGGCATACACTGCCAATATGTTAAAGAATTTCACTAAGCAGTATCTAAGTGGTCAATTAGTATATGTGTGTCTCATGTTAGTTAGAATCAGCATTCACTTAAAAACAAATGTCATTACTATTCACGTGAATACTCAATTATTCTTCTACTTAAGTTTTTTCTCCTTTTGGCATTTTAAATACGTTGGTGAGAGTATTTCAAGCGTAGATCTAGAGCTTGATCTCACATTAACTCACATCCAGAGTTGCCACCTACATTGAAGTTTCATCAAGTGATGACGACTAAGAAGTTACCAAAGAGGACTCAAGAAATCTCTTAAGACTTAGTTTTCCAGACTTCACTTTTCATATTTGGCTGACACAATGGGCCAAGGCCCTGACCAGCATTTTATAAAGGGGATAATCTGGCAGTCATTTGTAGTAAAATGGCAACACAGGGTGAAAGGGGTAATTCTTCTCATTTACCCCACATTATATTCCTTTAAGAAAGTCAGTATTCATCAAGATTAATGATGGCTGGCCATCAGCCTCTGTCAATAAAATTAATTCTGGGAAACTTATGTTCTTTTACTAAGAGATAAGAAATTATACAGACCAAGGAAAAACACTGATGCCTAGGCATTTCCATATAGAATATTACTGATTTATATGATAGGATGAACTAATTTTGAGTACCTAGAGAATATTTGGTGATAAACACTCCAAAATTAAACCAAATCTGAAGCAAAATGCTATAAAAGAGAAACCATATAGGATCTTGCCTAAGGGTAGCTATGTGCAGTAATTCAGGAGATTTGGCACCATTAGGTGTTGATAACTTTTATAGTTCTGACTCATGGGTGCCATATAAACTACAAAGCAGTACCATGTAATACGGGTAAAATTGGGCTCCAGGGTCAGACTGCCTGCATCCAGACTCTGCTTTTACCATTCACAAATGATTAACTAACCGTTTAATCATTTGTTTTGCTCACCTATAAAATGGAGAGGAAAAACAGCATCCTTTCCATACTAGGATTAAATGTGATATTCATACGTATGGCACTTAGAACAAAGTGCCTCGCACAAAGGTTACCTGATAAAGTTACAGTGCATTACTGTTAATTTGTATTTTACTTTCCCAATATTTTCAGAACATCCAATTCATCAGTAACCAGGCAAAGTATTTAGTAAAGGCAAACCATGAGAAAGAGGGGCATACTGTGATTTTGGTCCTGGGGCTAGTTTCCCCGTTCCGAGACTCCTCAGGGACATTCACTTTCATGTAAGTATTTGGTGAGTTCAGCCATCTTGTTTTCTCACGCTGCTGCCTCTGTGCCATGTATTTCAGAGGAGACAGTGGCACTGTATCATCTTCAAAGGAAAAGGCAGTCACAGTCGCTGGGATTTCCACATCACTCTTGTGCCTAGGCTTTTCTCGAATGAGAGGATGCCTGTAAGCGTAGCCTGTTCTGTATCCCTAGGGGAGGGAAAAACCACATTTGAAATAATCAAACTGTACCAAGCACACCATTTGGAGTATAATTCTTTAAACAAATGCTTCAACGAGACTCCTTTACTGAAAAACAAATAAAGGGGAAAACATCCTTCCAAACTCCACATAACCTCCACATAATACTAGAGTTGAAATTAAGCAAATTTCAAGATCTGGTTAAAACTGATTCCAGCTGACAGAAATTTCCACTCACATAACCATTCCTGACAAAGGTAATTTCAAAACTGCTGGCTGGAAACATTTTTTCTAGCTATAAACTGGTTTTCTGGAGGCCGAATCTCAGTGCTCATTTAAGTCTTTGTTCCTGGGTCTGAAGGCAATCTGCCTTCCGACTCTTAGTGGAAGAGGGTAACTCTAAGATAGGACAACATGTACAGGTTTCACTGTTTCTTAAAAATGTGGTAAAATTACACTGAATTCATCCTGGGGTCAAACTCTGCTCCCAGAGGAGTAAGGAACATGTTCCCAAACCAAAGGGACATGGAAACAGCTGCTCTTGAGTCTGAAAACACAAAACCCAAGTTTATGTTCAATTTTCCACCTACCAAATTATCCAGAGTCCTCATCAGTCCTTCAAACTCAATCTCGCCAACCTTCCATTTTTGATGGGAAGCCATATTCACTCCTCCTCCTCCAGCGGCTGCTACGGTGTGGGTGAAAGTTTTGTACTTCTGAAGATCCAGGACAAGCAGATTGTCCACCCCACCTGCCCCTGCTAATGCCCGCACCTGTAAGCAATGGCACAATATAGACGCACAGGATGTAAAGACCAGAATTAGTATTTCACTTTTAAAAAAGCACAAGTTTGATTCAGCAGATATTTGTAATTCTTGTTCAGGATACTAACAAAGAAATATACTTGTGAAAGCAGGCAGCTAAAGTGTCTTTTCCACCTATCTGAAAAGACACCTTCCAGGACTCTCAAAAATCCTGATGGAAAACACATTTAGAGGCATACCTTTTAATATTTCAAGAAACCGAATTCTCTTGACAAATTTTAAAGTTCTTTTCTTGTAGTTTTCCCATGGCAATCCAGCTAATACTTTGGCTGAAAGTTATAATTTTAAAGGAATATAAACACTATATTGTAAAGTTAAGGATATTTAGGCAGAAGAAGTCAGCTAGTTATCTTAATTTAATTTAGCTCTTTATAGCCTCATTTGAGAAGGAGTGACAATTAAAACACAAAAGAAAAAAAACATTGGTTGTTAGGACAAGTTAAAGTTGGTAGGAAAAGTTTTTTCCCCCTTTTTGGTGGCCTTTCCATAAACTCAGATTATTACCATTTGCTTCAAAAGAATCTGCTTAATTTTCTTAAAGAGGAAAATCAGGGCTGTTAAATACATTCAGCTTCTCTGGGGAAAAAGTGGTTAACAAATACCTAATCCATTATAACAAGGAGGCCGAGACTGAGGCTCTGGACTCTCTGGAAATTGCATGAGTTCATAAAACTTCTGGCGCTGCTCTTAAACTTTTTATAAAAGTGGCCACAACACATCTGATCTTTGATAACTGGCGATCACCTTTGTTTCTCAATTAGCACCATACCACTGGAGGGTGAAAATGGGGAAATGCAACTGTATCATCTTAAAAAAGTAGGATTATGGGGAAAATGAAGTTTACGAGGCACTTAGGTTTGGTGTGTGTGTCTGTATGCGAAGTTTAATTTTCTTTCCTCCTGTTTTTAATTCAAGAGGTACCTGAGTTGACCCTTTTTATTCAAGTGAAGCAGAACTTCTCTTAAAAGATAAAATAAAGTAAAACGCCACCAACTGATAGAACTTTGGAAATAAGTAAACATAAAACCCAAGTAAACAAATAACAAAGAAAAAGAAAGGGGGGGGGAGGTAAACAATATTTCTTACCTGAATCTCACAGGCTATCTGCACATTAAAAACGTAATGAAAAGCCTCCTCGACTGTTTCTCCAAGTGCCACCACACCATGGTTTCTGAGTACCAGCACCTAAAATAGAATCCCAAAGCAATCCCTTTAAATAACTGGCATAGCTCACACTGCTTTCATCAACAGTAACAGCACCAAAATAGCTCCTTAGATAGAAACTCTACTACATACCTTACAACTTGGTCCCAGAACTTTCTGCAGTTGAATTCTCTCCTCCTGTTCATCAAGTGACCCTTGGTAGTCATAATAGGCGACATCTCCCAGGATCAGGGACTCTTGAGAAATTGGAAGGATCCCGCACTTCATGGAGGATACCTATTTGATTGGGTCCATGCCAAGATGACACATTTAGTTACTAATCACGCTTTTGTAGAAATGGATTCTCCAGTTAGCTCAGAAAGCACTGGCTTCTTCCCTGTGTTCACCATTCCAACCCACCTCCCACTTTAGTTCTTTGCTTCTTCAAGAGGGAAAAAAAGAACTTGGCCTACTATTCAATTTACATGCTGTGCCAGATATTATGAAAGAAGCTTTGCTTTAAAGAACTCAGTGACCCAATTATTAAAATGATTAGTTCAAAAATGCAAATGCTATCTCTCCAGTTGTTTCCTAGAATGACAGCATTTAGTCCAAAGGGCCTTTTGCTTTCTGGATATGCAGAGGATTAATATTTTGAAAATGATTTCAAATGGCAGATCTGAAAGCATGCAGACTGTAAAGTATCATATGTAAGGAAAGCCCTGAAAATTACACACTTCCCAGGGTTATTGTTGTTTTTGGCCCTGCAGTGACTTACAGCTGCTGTTGCAAGGGTATGGATGTGGATCACGCACTTAACATCAGGACGTGTTGAATAGATTGCCGCATGGGGACTGAATCCTGTGTGGTCAATTTTCAAATTAGTACTTCCCTGATCAACCACTTCTCCTATTATATTGACTTTCACCTAGAAAATCAGAAAGACGTAATTAATTGGTACACATGCATCAAAGTTTGCTTGAGTTCTACAAGCTAAACCAGGGAGTGGCAAACTTTTATCAAAATGCAGGTAGGAAATATTATAGATTTTGTGGGCCTCTGCTGCAACTACTCAATGCTACCGCTGGAGTATAAAAGCAGCCACAAACTACCGTAAAAGAATGGGTGTGGCCTTTGTCCCCATAAAACTTTATTTACAAAAATAAGTAGTCTCCAACAAAACTTAGTATTTAGCAAGATGCACAATTTCCAAGAAACTGAATAACTTAAGCTCTTCACCAAAGGTCTGGACAAGTCTGACATTTACAGAACTGGCTGGAAAAATGTCCATTTGCTAATTAACACTGCAGCACCAGAACCAAGGTAGTTCCTGCTATTTTAGAGGACAATGTCAGTGGCTAGGAGTAAAATCATGGAAAAATAAAATGCTGGAATGTCAGACCCTATGCCCACACCAACTGAACTTTGTTTAAATTTGCCTGTGAAGTACACAGACGTGTGTGTGTGTGTGTGTTTCTTTCTTTCTTTCTTTTTTAATTTTAAACAAATTACAGAGAGTACAGGGTGGAAAAAAAATCAAAAGATTCTCTTCAAAACATGAATAGGTTTACTGATTAGAACAATTCATTTATTAGACTCTTCAACTACCCTGTTTTTCTTGAACCCTGAAGCTTTTCTTAAAAATAAATATTAACTTTTCAAATTCTTCCCTGTTCATTGGTAAATGTTTTTCCATCCATACCTTTTCTTGTTCTGTCCTGTACTAAAAGCTAAAAACGGTCAGAAAAGCACAAGGAAGCACAGAAAAAGTAACACAGGAATAAAAAATGTACCAAATTGGAGGCTGTGGCTTCAGAAAAAGACAGGCCTCTGGGTATTATTATTATGTGGTCTTGCTCCTTACTTATTCTTACCTGGGAGAAAGAAAAAACAAACAATATTGAATTACTATGAGGTGTTCATGTTTTCCAGTATGAAAATTACTAGGAATATATTTACAATGAATAACTGTAAGAGATCTGGGGGAAAATGACCAAAGCAGAAATGAAAGGTGTGCAACGTAAAACTTTCCTTGAAAAGTTTTCTTCCCTCAACCTTTAAGCACTTGCTAAAAAATTCTAACGTTAGCTTCTCATTTACTGGACTTACCTAAAGTGTTAATTTG
This sequence comes from Camelus dromedarius, assembly GCF_036321535.1. Lineage (NCBI taxonomy): Eukaryota > Metazoa > Chordata > Mammalia > Artiodactyla > Camelidae > Camelus > Camelus dromedarius. The sequence goes on along the minus strand of NC_087443.1, from coordinate 65,519,825 downwards.
GGGGCTCTAAGGTTGTTTAGGGTCAGCTACATTCATGAGAAACAAATGACAATATTATTCAAATGAATGTGGTAATGATGATAATCTTGATTTACAATATAAAAATTAAGGGGAAATGGGCAAAGGAAAGACAACAGAGTCTCTTCCTAAGAAGGAATTAAGGTGGAAATGGAAGGGGAAACTAAGAAACAGCCGAGAGGAAAGGATGAAAAGTTGTAGGAAGACTGTATCTCACATCTGTCCCATTTTTATCACACGATATTTTCATACTTCTTTGCTTCTAAATATTATCTTGTTTCCAAATGTGGCAACACGAAAACAAGATGATGATGAATGGGAAAAGCATATTTAAAAAATAAAGACCCGGGAGGAAACTTCCCTGACCCCTTCCGTTTTCCCTGCCCCAAATGCTTTTTAAAGCACTTTTTAATATCATTGACTCACAGATATAATTAATACACACAGAGAAAATTCTGTCAGCAGGATTTCTTCTGGTATACGTTCTACAACTGGTCTGAATTAAAGGATCAACACAGATAGTAAGCGGCGAAGAAAGTTGGGGTAACTGCAGCGATAAAGTTTAAATCAGGATAAGGTTGTGATCCGGCATGCTAGGTTCAGAGAATAAGGTCTGAAAACTGGACTTCTGAGTAAAAGTGAGAGGAGTACAGTTGCCTTCTAGTTGGGATTTTTTAAAAAAGGAATTGAAAGCCAAAGGACTCACTGAGATATACGTATTTGCCAGGTGGGCCCATCCAAACAAGTCTGCAAGTCTGTACAGGCTGGCAAGTTTACAGCGAGTAAGCTTTTCTCCTTTCACGTATGAGGATGTATCTGCCCCAGGAAGGTCATTGATAGGTGTGACCATGCCGAGACCTAAAAGAGGAAAAATTGTGGAGAGAGATTCAGGTCAAATAATTCCTTACCTGAAAATTAGTTGCCAGGCAGCCCGGGTCTGGGAGTGTCCCAGCCTTGTAAATGGTGATCTGAAATTTATCAGCCCACACAATGTTTCATTAGCTTATCTTCCTTCAGAGAAGTACACTGAGTGTAAAAACACGTACCAGCTATCGTCTTGCTGTTTCATCTAGTACTTGTTAGGGAGTGATATTAGGGACGCTAGGCTCACACCACTGGGGAAAAATGGTCATGTGATCCCAATGGTGAAAACGTTATGAATACTGAGGTTATTGCTAATTTTATGATGAAAAGATCTCGACAGAAAGCTACCTTTCTATTACCTCTTTTGACTTTTATTCAACCAAAAGATATTTAAAAATGCATTCAAACAGTGGTCTGGTTTCTGCCCTTCCCAAGCAACAAAAACTAGTCTTAATCTCTAATAATCCAATTGCTACATTCAACTTTTGCTCAAGTCTTCATTCTCCTGGACACCATTTACCCCCTCTCACAGAGAATTCTTCTCCAGGCTTGTATGGTCTGGATCTCTTATCCTTTTGCCCTTACGCACTCTTATTAGGGTGTATGGCTCATAAGAGATACTCAATATTACAGGAAACGTGAACCAAACTAGGTCAATCTTTTTAATTTTTCTGTTCCTTCTGACAGAATGTTTCTCCCAAGCTGGGAGAGTGAGTGATTTTGAAACTCCTCATTCTCCTCCCCCTGCCTCTGCCATCACCACATTCAAACCTGTTGCTGTCTTCTCTACTTTTCCTTGGCTTTGCCGTTCTCATTGATCTCAACCTTCTTGTACCCACAACCACTACTTTAGTTCAAGCACTTATAACTCACACTGGGACTCTTTCAAAGATCTGTTAGCCAGTATGTATGTGCCAACATTCTGATCCACTTAAGAGTGCAACCATCATGTCTCTTTTCACGCTACTCTTCTGTTTGGGAAGTACTTGAATTCATCAAACTCCTATTTATAAACCTTTAATCAGGAAGAAAGAAAAGAAGTAATATAGGAAGAAAGAGAAGGAAAAGAAAAAAAGGGGAAAAGAAAACCCCTTATCTCGGAGATGAAGTAGTCCCTAATGGCCTGGCACCTGCCCCAGTACCGCAGTGAGTTCTGTACATCTCACTGAGCTTGAACTCAATGCCTTATGATTCTTGGTATCCTTAAAGTGTTCAGTTAACCAAACTGGTGTTCTCACCAAAGAACTGTTGAATAAATAAAATGTCCTAAACTCTTTTAGACCAAGGTCTAACTGCTCCATCCTTTAAAGCCTGGTTACTTCAGGCCTCACTACTTCCATAAAGTTCTCTCAGTCCACTTCAGCCAATAATCAATTTCAACACTGGGTTTACAGCAAGATGGCTTAGAAAAGGTCATTAGGCAATTTCTTATGAGCTGCTTTGTAATTTTTTCCTCTACAGTTATCTTGCAGTTTTAATCTTTTGTGCATTCATTGTTATGTCTCAACTCAACTATGCATTTATCTGGGGCAGGGGCCACATTTTATAATTATTTTGTAATCTTCCAAAGTCTAGTAAATGTCTGGTTGGGATGAAAAAGTAAGCGAGACTAACACTATTGTACTCTAAGTACTGGATGTTATAAATTTAAGGACTGAATCAGAGCAGAATATGCTGCTAGAGATGTGCAGTGTTCAAAGTAAAGATAAGATTACAATTTTTAAAATTTTACAGACCTGAAGTACTGAGGGGAGGTGAAGTAAAGCCTGAAAAAGAATTGGCCATGATGTAATCTGCAATCTGTTGCAATGCTAGTAATCCAGTTGGATTGTGGCCTTTCTTCATCTGTTCTTGAATAAGGCATTCCAGGTCTTCCCGAAAGGCCTGTAATACGCAAAAATTATCACTGAGCACATGCATCTTACCTGGAGCAGAACGACCCAAACATAACTTGCTCTGAAATAATCAATCTTTCCCATTCCTCTCTGGAATAACTTTCATCTATACTATTTTAAAACAAACAGAAAACACAAAATAATAAAATTAAAACACTAGAAGAAAAAGCAAGAAGCTTGTTTTCAGAGGAGGAAAAATCATTAGGTATTTTTAATTTCAAAGAAAATAAACTATTATAACATCTACAATAGACAGGTACAGGTAAAAGCAACTCTGTTAATAACATGCAGCCAGAGCACCAAATACAGACTGATGCAAGAAGAGACCTCGTCAGCTAGGTTAGGGCAGCGCCCGCCCCTATCTGAAAGGGGCATGAGTCTGACTACAGTGACTCACAGCACAAGTCTTGACGAAGACACAGTAAATCATGGCCTCCATTTTATGATTTCCATGGCAATTCCTCAGCTCTATAAACTCTGAAAGCAAACTTGTAAAGAGCTGAGAGCTTATTACTCCCCTTCTGCAACACTGTGCTAAAGAAAGAACTTTCCCCCCTAACTTTGGGTACTATATGTTCCTCTTCTGGAACTCTGCTGTTACCTTTTCTTTTTAGGTGTGGTGTGGTGTGGTGTGTGTGTGTGTGTGTGTGTGGCAGGAACAGTGTGTATATAAAAAAATCCTGAACATTAAGAGAAAAATCTCTATTCCAGTAATCCTTGAGTTGCTAATATGATTCATCATTTGAAACATCTTTCAATCCTTCATATTAGTTGAAATAGCTGTTTTTGTATTTCCATCACATCCAACCAACACTTATTTTATCAAATTCATCATTTATTCTCTTGCTTCTGTCTATATTCATTCATTTTAAACACGAAGGTTCTTGCAATATAAATCATCTAGACCTCACTCTTCCTTTTGAGATTGGGTACATGGGTAGTAGAATGCCCTGCTAAAAATTAAATTTAATTTACTCCCATTTCACCTAGGAGGGAGAAAGCAGAAAATGGCTTTGGAATCATTACCTCCTAGAGGAGTAGGTACGGACACCATGGGGATCACCGGGAAATTCTCCTTAGAAGGGTGGCTCTCCGAGTCACTGACAGTAGCCTTCTTCGAAGACTGGGAGTAAGATCTCCTGGAGCAGCTGCTTAGATGCAGCCTTGCTTAGGGGATGGTTAAATATCTTAGGGTTTTCAGAAAGAAGAACTCTTTAAAAAAATTTAAGTAATGGCATAGAAGTTCACAGTGAAAAGGGGAACTGCAGTTCTGAGGCTATGAGGTGCTAGTAAATATTAAAACCAGTCCTGACTCAATGCTTGTGTTGCTTTTAGAACAAGAGCTGAAAGGTATCTGTGATATTAACTGAAAGAGCTGAGTGCTAACACAGCGAATAGCTGTAACCTTGGGAGCTCAACCATGCGGCACCATTGAATACCCTACCCGGGCTTAGCACAGAAGAGAGAGGGAGCTCATTCTTCCCTGATTCATCATGGTGGCCTGCACAGAGATGTGGGTCAACAGTGAACCTGCATCTTTTGTTGGACAAAGTTTTCAACACCATCACCATGTGGTAGGGAGGGCCTGTGACAGTGGCAGTGGTGGACTGAACAGACTTGGGCATGACTCTTCTGCAGATGCAGACACACGTGTACATCACACACCACACCTTAGAGATGGAAGCCTGATGAACCTTTCTGGACTATGTAAGCCACTAAAGTTCTTGGGACAAGTTAGGGGAAAGCAGAAATTCCAAGAGGAAGATGGTGTACTTTCTGCTTACACAGCAGATGGATGCTTGAGTGATTAATGTAAAAAATATAGTTTTTCAATTCTGAGTTCATGAAGCAGTTTACACCAGTTAAATACGGTTTTTCTTTTACAAATTCAAGGCTTGTTCAATGTAAATCCTTAACATAATTTAAAAATTCTAAACATCTAATTCCATTGACTTTGATCTAGTTCATTTAAATACATGATTTAAACCAGAGAAGTTATCATATAAAATATCCTCTACAAAGACACATTACATTTATCAGAAAACTCCATTAATACATTTCTAAGACCCTGTGAACATAAAACGATGGTTAGCTGCATAGAAGATGGATGGACACCTTCATACTGATGAAGAACATGAGTGTTTTACCATGTTTAAGGCTGGAAAGAAAAGAATCTTCCAGATATACTCATTTATCTTTATATAAACTACAGAAAACTTCTAGACACTTGGCAATGGGTCAATCTGCTCTTTTGAGACTTTATCTTCTCTTCAAAACCAAACTCTGTTTAAACTTTCCTTTTCCTTAAACTTATAGTTCAAAGCAGCTATACCCAATATTCTTTGATTCAGTAAAAAAAAAAAACCCCAAAAACTTAGTATATGTATCATAATAGCTCTGAGAAGTAGGCATTATTTATTTTATTGACTGCCCCATCTCATATTCTAGGAATAATTTAAGGCAGATTGCACAGATTAAAATGACACAAAAATAAATTCAATATAGGCAAGAAAAATCAAGCTAAAGAGAAAAATGCTTGAGGAGGTTAGACAGAGCCAAGAATGAGGTTAAGATACAAAGTGTACACTATAAAATTGTATCATTTGCTAGAGATGGGCCAAACTTTATCTAAAGTCTCCAGCAGCCAACACAAATTGAGACAATCTGCTTAGTATGCTGATTTATAAAGGCTTTAGGAAAAAAAAAAAAAAACTAGTTGCTCAAGAGAATCACAACTATTTATGAAACTGATGAGAAATTTCTACCAGGTGGAATGAGAGAGCTCAGTAAGAAAGGCTGAAAAATCTGTTCAAGGTCACAGAGTTAATAAATGTCAGAGGCAAGCATTCAGGTCAAATGCTTTTTTTCATTAGTGACAATGCTGTTTTCACTTCCATTTATTCTACAATATAGGGAGTGCAATCCTAAAGCTTTGAGATGATCCATGAGGGTCACAAAGGAATGTATAAGCCCTTCTGAAATCAATTAAGAGAAAAATATGAATTTCCCCTTTAAAGCTAGTGAAATAGTCTATGCTGTATAGAAGAAAATAATTTTCAAAATAAGTGAAACTTCCCCAGACTTTTTATGTAGTTGACAGTGCTTCAAAAGATATGAATTCTTCTATTTCAAAAGATTTAACATTTTTGTAAGGAACATTTATTACTCATTTATTAATGTTTCAAATATTTTTGAAATATTGTTCAGATAAGTGCCTAACCCACAAAAGTTAGTGTAAAATTTACTAATGATATAAAATTGTTTCAGTTGGTTTTAAAAATTTATCAATAAACTTATTACACTTTCATTAAAATATTATATTAAAAGAATAAAAATTTTGCTTATCTTTATGATGGATAGTCAATCATATTCCTACTAAAATCCAATGCTGATAAAATAATCCTTTACAGTTGATTCACTTGAATCTCACAACAAAGTCCTGAGATAAGCAATGATTTGCTCATGGTTGCACAACTAACAGGTAATTGGAATAAAGATTAAAATCTCAGACTCTCAGTTGGGCACAGGCTCTTTGCCTAATTTTATCAAGAGATGAGTTGTATCACTGAAGCCAAATACAGGCACATCTCATTTTATTGCGCTTCACACTTTATTGAGCTTTGCAGATATCACAGTTTTTTTTTTTTAAACAAATTGAAGGTTTGTGGCAGCAAGTCTATCAGCACCATTTTTCCAACAACGTTATTTTAAAATTAAGGTATGTACATTGTTTTTTCAGACATAACACTATTGCACACTTAACAGATTACAATATAGTGTAAACATAACTTTTACACGCACTGGGAAATCAAAACTTCACATGACTCATTTTACTGTGATAGTTGTTTTATTGCAGGGGTCTGGAACTGAACCCACAATCTCTCCAAGGTACGCCTGTACAACTAATAAGGTAGCAGGTGTGCTCTGATCAGAAACACGAGTAAACATCTTAGGCTAGGTTAGAGCATTCGGTTGTAATGATGGATAAGCAAAAAAAAAAAAAAAGTTATAGAGCAGATCCTGGAGTACTTGCCATCTTGCAGCCTGGAATTCTCCCATCAAAGTAGAATGAGAAACTAATTTAGAAGTAGGGCAGCAAGATCACATGCCGGGCTTCTGAAGTCAGATTAAACCAACAATTCCCTAAGGTCTCCACCAGAGACAAGTCACGTTGAAAGATTAAACACATACACATATGTGGTTTTACAGCATAAATTGTCTTCCTTCTCAGACACAGAAGAACAGAGAAGAGGAGGTAGTGGGGGTTGTTACACCTTGAATACTTCAGCATGAGTAAGTCAGAGTGCCATCGGGGTGAGAGACGCTTTCAGACCTTCAAAAACTAAAATACTGTCTAATGACCTACAATTATAATCTTCAGTGTTGTCACAAAAGCATAAAAATGCTTTAAATTAGCAATACTGCATAAAACATTATATATACATTTCCACCAAAATTGTTGCCTACTATATGCTAGGCACTGCACTACATGCTTTTATGTTATTTCATTTAACTGTCACAACAATCGCATGAGGTCCATTTTTACCAACAAGGAGAGTGAGGCTCAAGTTAAGTGAGTTTGCTAATGTCATATAGCTAACAGGTGGCAGTGAGCCCAGATCCAAAATAAGCACTATATGCATATATGCATGTATAAAAATTTATATAAACAGGTTTAAACTGGAAATGAAGAGAAAATGGGCTGGCCCTTAATTTAGGTCACAAGAGTCTGGTACTCCAGGTCTCTGCAATCTGTGAGGTCAGTTTCTGGCTGTATGTACCACTACCACCACGTGCTCTGATCACAACTTGTACTTTTCTATCCTTGCTCATTCCAGTGAGCATCAAATGGAAATGCTTGGTTCTGCTGTTCCTCCACCAAATGAATTCTCAACCTTTACTCAACACTCATCTTAAATTCCACCTTCTCCTTGAAGTCTTTACTTTAATCACTGTAGTTAGAAGGGATCTCCATATTTCTTCTCTTCTCACCCCACTTTGAAATCTTTTAACATTTGCCTATATGACACATATTGCGATTGTGATCGATCGTTCCTCCTCTGCTCACTGTTACTACGCTTATGATTGTGATCTATTTCTTCTACTCTGCTAAACCATAATATCTGATGGCTAGGACTGTGCCTTTTTTACATTTTTAAAGTCTCCCCGAGTGTCTAGTTCAGTGCTCAAGTATTATAATTGTAAGTTAGAGTTTCTTTTCATTTTCCTAGATAGAAGGTAAGAATAAGTAAAGAATCTGATCTTGATCCTAATTGAGTTAATGACGGCAAAGATCCATTTCATAGGTTACCAGCACTGGAATCTGAAGCTCTAGAAAACAGTCTTATCAGCCTGTTACTTAAACGAGAAATTTCTCCTGTGTAAGGCCTGTCCATCATCTAATGGGAGAAATTCATTTTTTTTAATAAGAAATAAATCCTCACAGAAAGCCGTAAGTTTTGTAAAAGTTTTTCTTGAGCTCAAACAAAATCCTACTTAAAACTTGGTTTGTCCTCAGAACATTACAGCTGGGACAGCTCTCTCAACAAATACATGTCCAAAAAAGTGTGGTTAAAGAAAACCACTAGGTGAAAAACAAAATGTTTAAATTAGAGAAAGGGTGCCTTAAAACCCTTCTCTGAATCTCACACCCTCTTCTATTTTATATATCTTCTGTCAATGTTGAGGGAGTGATCTTATAAATTCTGAACTCACAGAGGTATGGATAAAAGTAAACTTGTAAAAACACGAAAGATTCAGAGATTTGAGATTCAGGTAAGGTAAGAATATACTTTAAGCACATGCATATTCATATATACTATAAAACAAAAGTAGGAGTAATTTGAAATAGCAGATCTTAAGGCTTCTGCATCTAAGATGAGAACTTTCAGGAGAAAGTGGCAATAGGTGAAAAATTTTTTATTTTTAAATCACAGAAAAAGAATACCAATAAAAGAAACTGACTTGACGCGATTGTTTTAGTTAAGGCTAAAAAAATTTACACAGGCTGATTTAGAACTCATGAAAATCAGGTAACAGAATACTAATACATATCAGAGATGGATTTTAAATATCCACATCTGGATGTTCAACCTCATACTAATTACTAGAGAGAAAAACTGGAGTGAAAAGAAAAACAGATTACAGATTTGCCGCTCCCAAGGCACCCTGCAATTATGTTATTAGATCTCTCCTAAAGTGGGATTAGGAGCATAACAAACTTACTTAGAATTTCTCCATTAAGAAATGTATTCATTTGGAAATAAATTACCACTGGTCCCTGTTAAAAGGAGAAAAAACAAATAAACCAAATTTTCTTCTGGTTGGTCTTTCTCCTGTATCTAAAAGTGTCTTAATAGAAAGCTAAAGGTTAGAATAATGTATTTTCTTAAAGCTGGTATATAATAAAAATGCAAACAAAGTTAACAAAGAATACTCGGATCTGAAACTCCCAAAGTGACCAGATGAACCATGGTGATTTTGACCAACTATTCTAATTAAGGTGATCTGTTAACATTTTAGGCCTTAATTATGGTGGTATTCTAAGATGTATATGGCTTTAAAGTTTCTCCTATCTTCAAAAGAAGCTTGTAGCATTACATTGTCCTGTTATTAAGAAATGCTAATGTGTCATATGCCTGAGCAACCACCACCTACACTGCTGTTGTCTTACCTTCCGGAGTAACATTACACACTTCTGTTAACCTGTCTGAATTGTTTCCTGTAGTGATACGGCTTAAGAACTTTCATTCTTTTTTCTGAAACCCACCAACTGTTTTTCATTTAAGCAGTCAAGTTCAGTAGTAGCTGGCTGAACAACATTCAAATGTTTAATGACTCAAAGCCCATCCAGCTATTCATACAGCCATCCATCCATGTATTCATAATTTACCAAATATCTACTATGCACAACGTGCTGTCAGTTTTCATCTTAAATGCTTCTTTAACTTTGATGAGGCCCATCATTAGTTCTAAAAGTTTGCTCTGAACATTTCATTCTGAGACAAGGGCAATCATATATATGTCTGTGTCTGTGTATATATATGTAAGTATATGGATTCTTTTTAGTGCATTAACAAAATTTCTACGTAAACCAATTTACTCACCAGCACTTGATTTCTAAGACAAATACTTTATTAAATTAAAAAAAAATGACAAAAGGCCATGAAATTCCTAGAAAGAATACCTGGGAGTCAGGATGAGACAAACTGCTCTTCTCTTATTTTCTCAGCTCAAGGCAATAAGGTGCTGTTTGTCATCCAAATTTATAGTTATCAAAATGTCTTATGATTCAAACCTCTTCTTGAGTTGGGTTGAATTAACTTGAGCAACAGAATTCGAAGAAGAATGAAATAATAATATATGGGTGGAATTTTTCATGGTTATTGAATACTTTCAATGGTGCAGCCTAGTGGTTAAGGGTATGAGCTTTGGGTTTAAATCCAGACCCCACCATTTAACTAAGCTTGTAAAAACTTCAGCAAGTTATTTAATGCCTCTAAGTTTCAGTTTATTCATCTGTAAACTAGGGATGATAGTAGTATTTCTTTGACAGACTTGTTCTGAGGATTAAATAGGACTTGGTACATAATAGGTGCCTGGTATATAAAGTACTTAATAGAAGTATTATATTTTGCTTTTATTAGTTTCTCTCCTAATTTCTTTTCTTCCCAAATGAACACAGCACTTTAAATAGGAGGCTTACAAATTTGTTTCTTATGAACATAAATTAATAATACCTTTGACTTTGATCCTTATTGGTTATGGGTTTTGTCTAACAGAGTAAACCCTCGTATTCACAGGAGATCCACAAAGATTTAAGAAAATTATATTTGCAGAAACATTACAAGCTTGGGCTTAAAGGAACAAAGACAGAACAAGAAGAGGTCTTTGAACTCCAAAACCTCTACAAGCTGAATGTAGGGGGAGAAAAACACACAGTTGCAAATACAGGCTCTTTCAAGGAAAAGGAAGGATGATTCAGATGGTGGAACCAAAAGCCCATAGGGCAGAGCCAAGAGCTAGGGAGACTCATCTCTACTAAGTAGAAAAACTGAGTCTTCATCAAGGGAACTCCCAAACATTTGCCCAGATGAATTTCAGAACTGCTATGGAGCAGTGACTCCTTTGTACCCCCGGTTTCCCCCCTTTTTGAACATGGATGTCTACAGCAGCTATCTTTGCCTGTCCAACCACTAGATGTGCATGGGGGCAGAAAAATTGTCTTTTTAGTTCTCAGGTCTATAGATTGAGAGGAACTGTATTTAAGGAGTCATACTTAAGAAATTACCCCTGAGAAGTATCATCTGTACCTGGAACAGATTTAGATGATGATATTCTAGATTCAGGCTAATGCTGTAATGGGATAAAATTAATGGGATGTTAGGAGAGTGTGTTTTGCATGTGGAAGGAAGGTAAATAAGCTGTGGCAGAATGTGGTGCTTTTAAAATAAATTGTGATCAGAGAGTGGACAATCTTCCTCTCAAAAGGTGAAGCTTAATAGTGACTGAACATAGTGACTTACTTCTAGCTAATAAATATGTTGAAAATTATGGTGTTTATTGTCTGAGATTAGGTCATAAAAGGGAGCCCCACTTTGCTCTCAGATACTTGCTTTGGGGAGAACACTCAAACAACCCCAGGTAAAGGTCCATGTGGCAAGGAACAGTGGCCTTTTGCCAACATCCATGTGAGTGACCCATCTTCAGAGTGAAAACCTCCACCCCAGCCAAGCCTTCAGATGACAGCAACCCTGACTAATGTCTTGGCTGCAACTTCATGAGAGACCTGAAGCCGGAACCACTCAGCTAAGTTGCTCCTGAATTTGTGACCCACAGAAATGATGAGACGATAAAGCTTGTTGTTTTAACCTGCTAAGTTTTGCGGGTAATTGTTATTTAGCAGGAGGCCACTATATATCATTTCCTTTTGTAGAAACTTTGTTGTATTAAGAGAAATTTGAAAACCATTGTCCTAAAACATGGCAGAAAGACAAAATATATATACTTTTCCAAGTCTTTCACAAATAAGATTTTAAATTCACTAGCAAAGATCTAGGGGAAAAATGATCAATCCACAATTCTTTAAAATCTTCTCTGCTTCTCTGGGTTGAAAATTATCACCCTTGCTACATGAATATGGAAATGACAATCTATATGCCTGCTCTTTCCCATTATTTCATTAAGCTCCCCAGGGCATAAGTAAAACCAATACTTTTAAACTAAATGGCAATACACAGTACAAAAAAAAAAAAAAAAAAGTCATCTACTCACAGTTATTCTGTCTTTAGTTTAATGGGGAAATTATAAAACAAAAACCTTGGCACAGAAATGTAGTTTAGTACTTTTCAAACTTTAGCTTGAGTTGAATGGTCCTTTTTGGGGCACTTCCCAAAGAAAACTCAATATTTAATAATCTTGAACAAAATCTGAACTTTATCTCATCCCTTCAGTTACTTTATTCTACATATCACCATTATCCTTTGGCTAATGAGTTAGTTCTTCAAAGTGGGGTTTCTTTAGAGAAGGAAATATATTTATTTTGATCCAAATAATTAACAAGCCCTTTAAGTATTTAAAAAGATAGAAACCTGTCTGCATAAAAGAGGCACTGAACATTTACTCTCTCATGATGAATTTTCTAGTTAATCTCCTTTCCACTGGAAAAAGGTTTCTTTAAGGGTTTATTTAAAAGACAGCTTTACATTTAAGCTATACAAGTTCCTCAAAGCTTGCACTGCTTTTATAACTTGTACTTGCTTTTATCCAGGCCACTGGTACAGGAGAATTACTCGAGAGTGGAATTCCCCTTTGGCTTTGGACTCAACCTCTGTGATTAAATTCACAAGGGTACAACAAAAATGATTTATCAGGGTCACCTCAGGCAATTCTATGTCTTGGTGCTTATTTTAGTACCTAAGTTGGAAATCTAATATAGCTCTAACCTGGGCATCATGTGTCTATGTATGCTGAACTCGGCCTTAAGGGGCCCATGATCTTCATTATATATAAAGTTATGAACTCATTCTGCATCTTAAATCAAGCTGTTCTCTTATTTTCCATCCCTTATCTGTGACCTTTACAATCCCACTAAAGGTTTATAAGAAACTAACAAATCACTTGAATATGATTTACAAAGTCTGGATGTTACTGCGCAGACAGAATTTTCAGCTTAAGTTTAGAATCCATGTCTAATCTAGTTTGGTGTGTATGCATATATGTGTACCTACATTAGGTGTATGTAACATTAAACTGCCAAATCACAGACATCCTCACAAACCTCAAGTCCTCCTATGCTGCTCTGAGTGTCAAGAAACCCAAAGGAAGAAGAAAATATGTGCATGGGGTGTATCTAACTCATTTCTTGGTTCCTAACACTTCACTCACACCTTTCTTTTCTTCACAGATATTAAGTCTGAATTGGTTCTTGATTTCAGTAGCATCTTTTGTCCTCCTTTAACGAAACATTACACTCAGAAATCACTCGAGAAAATTTACGCCACCAAGACAATACTAGTCTGTTATTAAAGCCTTGCAAATTAAATTTACAAATCAGGTGCTTATTTTACCTCTGGAAGACAGGAGGCAATTAGTCACTCTTCCTCACCCCTCTTCTAACCTGGGAGTAGTTTAAGATACCTCCTACCTCAATATATCAAGGTTTACAAAGAGGAAGAAAAATTATAGCCTTTAATTATTTCGACTCACCGGGCTTTGCAAGATCTGAGTAACTCGTTTCCTCTGCTCCATCATATTGAAGTCTTGTCGTAGGTCAGGAGACATGTTCCTCTCCCTAATGTATTCTGGGTCATTTTCATTGATGCGGTCAAAATACCTCTCTTTGTGAGGCATGCTGGGAGGAGGAGGAGTAGTGACCACGTCTTGGCTGGCATCTGAACTCATGCTTCAAGCCTGCTGATTCCCCTTGTTATCTGCATTAATAAACACAAAGTAGGACATTCTTAAAAAATTCACTATTAAATTCAAATTTTACATGGATCTAGTACAACATTTTTTTTTTGCCCTCAGAGTAGCAGTGGCAACTTTCTCTAAAAGGCAGCTTCTCAAAAAATATTAGAATAATTTTTTATTAAGGTAAAAATACCTTAGATTATAATGCTAAGTTGGAAATTGGTATTTTCAGAGCTAGTGGAAACTTGTGGTTCAATTATAATAATGCTATCAACTGCTGAATGAACTTTTTAAAAAAGCAATGATCAAAATATCCAAAAGTAAAAGGTCACACCTACGATGGCAAAATTTCACAATTAGGTGATTACCATTAGAGGAGCTTCTCTTTTCTCTCTTACTTATGCTTTTGTTAGATTAAACTTTGGCCATATTTAATGACCACTATATTTTACAGTGAATGTAATTTACTAACATATGACAGAAACACAACTTTAAATTTTTCAAATGATGCGATAACTTCCTGGGAAAAATATAGGAATTATTAAGACTGCCAGACTATTTAACTTTGGCAGATAGTGCTTCAAATCCAAGTAAGAAACAATAAAAAGCTATTCAGAATAGCCTTTTCACTTAATTAAAGGAATAGCTGATTCACTTAATTATTACTGACACTTAGGATAATCCCTGATTTTATGCCAGGGAAACAAATTCATTTGGGCTTTGCTATAGATGAGCACCTAACCATCAACCAATGATAGCTAGATCAACAGGACAGTCATTTAACATTCACACCCCACCCACAGTTTGTGCCGGCTAGTGTTAAAAAGTGATGAAGTCATCTAACCCAGTGCTTCTCAAATTCTCAGTGGTAAAGAACATTCTCCACTTTGCTGTGGACCAATATTTTTTGTAAAATACAAAATAATGTCTTAGATGTCATGGCAATGTCACACTGCAAGAAGTTTCTAAACACTTAATATCATACTCTGCAGACTGATCCCGGACCACACTTAGAGTGCCGCTGACCTAGCAGAGAGGAACCGTCACTGCACACTAAAGGAGTGCTTCCTCCAGCTTGCAGAAGTGATGTGGCATAAGCCTAAATCAAAAGAACAGGGCACCAATGCTTAGCATTTCCCTTTACCTGGCTGTTCTTTTGAAATGAATATAGAAAATACAAAAATGTGCAACAAGGAAGAAAAGGAAACAAATTTTTAAAAAGAAATTGTAAAGATGGTTTTGCTTTAACACAATTTTCACTACAGGTGGTGACAAATACAATCTGTTGAATATAAATGATTGGGTAACAGAAAAAACCATTCTGACTACAAAATGGTATTTATTCATCAACGGATTATTTGCCTGGTGGGAAGAATTACTTCATAATAAGGAAAGTTAAATGTAAAACATTCCAAGTATTTTTTTTTCTATTTATGTAGAAAACTAAGGAGAGAGAAATTTCTGTCAACCTGAAACTGCAGATTCTTCAACAGCTTGAGTCCCTCCCAGCAGAACACTTTTCTAAATAGATCCAGAAGGGAAAAAGCAAAGACCACCTTCTTCTTAGGGATCTGAATCCCTAATAAAGACCAGAGACATCTGGTCTCATCTTTTAAACACAGTGACAACCAGTGAGGTTACTGGATTTGTCTCTAAAAAGTTTCCTCTGGTAGAGTTCATCTCTAAAGCTGCCTTGACCCAACTTAGTCTCAGGAAGCTCATTATAAAACATAAAACTTATTGAATTAATTTTTGTCCTGGAAATGTAAACTTATTCTGTTAAAAATACTGTATAGCACAGGGAAGTATACACAAGATCTTATGGCAGCTCACAGAGAAAAAAGTGTGGCAATGAACATATATATATTCATGTATAACTGAAAAATTGTGCTCTACACTGGAATTTGACACAACATTGTAAAATTATTATAAATCAATAAAAATGTTAAAAAATATTTTTTTCAAATTATGTTACAACTGTTCTGTCTTCTACTTGCCAATGCCAATCTCATATACAACATTTTATAAGCTACCTAAATTATTTTAGTGTACTACCTCCCCAAATTCATGAAATATGGTTAAAAACATTTTATATCATATGGTTTTAATGAAATTTTGATTTTATGACTAGAAAGCAACTATCAATGTTAGAAATATAAAAAATGAGCTTTTGTATAATTGAATCTTCCAAATCTGAATTCATTACATTCAAATAAAGAATGAGTATCTGATCATTATAGGTGTCTCTTTTCTTTATATAACATCCACTACTAATGGAAATATTGGCCATATTATATTCTTCAAAAATTAGATTTTGCTACACTGTTACTAGCTTGGCTTACTAACCTATTGTATTTATCATCATCTTGCTATTATCCAAAAATGTGGTGCACAGAGCACCAAATGTAAGAAACTTCTTTTTTCATCTCCATCTGGGTTATCAGCAGTTTCAAAATCTAACCAATCTGGAACCTAACTTTCTTAGAAGCTGTTTACAAGTCCCTTCGAACTCCTTAAAATAGTTTATTACTAACAGATAAAATTCAAAGAGAATTAAAGTGTTTTAAAAAGCAAACAGACTCACATGTATTAGTAAATGTCATGCTGACTTGGCCAAGTATAGACTAAGTGGGCACTTAATAAATGGGCATCAATTAACAAAAATCAATTCTATTTTAAGTTTACCGCACTAGGTCATTGGTTTCTTAAGTCATTTTTTAAAGACAATCCACAAATGTTGCCTTTAGTTGGATGTAACCTGTTCCTCAATCCCCAAAGCATTGTTTGGCCTCGTGGAGAATAGTTAGATAATTAGCTTGTGTCTAACTGAATTTGCTAATGTTTATAAACTAATTTTATTAAAACACAGCAAAAAGCAAAATTGTGCTCTACACTGGAATTTGAAACAACATTGTAAAATGATTATAACTCAAAAATGTTTAAAAAAAAAAGAAGTTAAAAAAAAAACAGCAAAAAGCAAGGAACTGTGGTGGTAGATTTATTTTGCTGTCTCAGCATTGGTTTAAGAAATTGACAACAGAAACATCAATAAGCAAAAGCTCAGAGTTTAAAGAACTCTTGATGAATGCATTTTTAGATGAGTATGGCAAAGAGGAAAATACATTTAACCATCCATTTTAAAAATAAAAGAACATATTATATATACGTTAACAGTTATAATTTTACATCATGCTCTTACATCTTTCTATCTTATTTTTGCAACTACACAATGAGATAGAGGTTAATAATCTGGAGGTTCAATGGATTAAACATCTTGCCAAAAATTGCACTGTTTATGTCATAGGCAATATTCAAAACCACAATTTCTGTCTCCTAGTCCACTTTACAATGACACATACTATTTCACATCGTAAAACATAAGAGGGATACAAAATTTTTAGACTTTTTGCCTACATTCTGTCCTGAATATTAAGCAATTGGGAGTTTATAAGACTCTGTCAAAACTGAGGAAATGACACCAAAAAGGGGAAATAAGATTAGAAATGACTCAAAACATTCTCACTTTTTAAAAACTTCAAAAGCTCATTATTTAGTATGACTTGGTAATGTAAGAAATTTCAAAGTTTTATGTACTTGGAATAAGACTTGGGAATATATATTAAATATATAGAAATAAAGAATATGAATAATAGCTTGTCATTTAGGTGCTCTTCTATACATAGCTGCTCAAGAATAAGAGTTTTACACAGATTTTAAACCAATAAGCCACAACTGATTATCTGCAATTTTGCAGACCAACCGACTGAACTGTTACTGCCAAGCCTGCAAAACACTTAGGATCCACAAGATTATCTGAACATAAACAGAATTCAGAAAAAATATGAGATGCTTTCAGCATTATTTACAACAGCCAAGACATGGAAACAACCTAAGTGCCCATCCACAGATGTCTGGATAAAGAAAATGTGACACACACACACACACACACACACACACACAGAGGAATACTATTCAGCCATAAGTAACGGAAATTCTCTCCCATTTGCAGCAACATGGATGGACCTTGACGGCATTATGCTGAGTGAAGTAAGTCAGACAGACACAGACAAACACTGTATGATTTCACTCATATATAGAATCTAAAAACATCAAACTCATAGAAATAGAGAGTAGAATGGTAGTTGTCAGGGGCTGAGGGGTGGGAGAAATGGTGAGATGTAGGTCAAAGGGTACAAACTTTCAGTTATAAGATGAGTAAGTTCTGGGGATCTAAGGTACAGCATGGTGACCACAGTTAACAATACCATATGATACAGTTGAAAGATGCTATTAGAATAGAGCTTTAATGTTCTCACCACCACCACAACAAAATCAGTATGTGAAGTAAAGGTTGTGTTAACTAACCTTATTGTGGTAATTATTTTACTGTACATGTATCCAATCATCACATTATACACCTTAAACATATACAATGTTATATCACTTATACCTTAATTATATAGTTACTAATAGGACACCTAACACCAGATACCTTTCTGGAAGCTTATGATACCAAATAGAAAATACTAAATAATTTTTACTGAACCTAATAAATTTGCTTATACAATATAAAAATAAGTGATTTCTATGCTTATAAAAAATTCCTAAATTAGTCTGAAATGATAAAAAGGTCCCTCCCCCCACCACCCAAAGTACTCACAGTAAAATAACTTGCTGTAGATAAATACATGTTAGAGGTCTTCCTTCCTTCAAAAAAATATTTACTGAGCGTCTCCCATATGCCAGGCCCTGTACTAGAGGTTTGGATGAGATGTTGAATCAAATCTTTCTGGGAGCTCCTAGCACAGTTGTTCAAAGGTTCCCATAACCCAGTGAAAAGGATTCTACCCATCACAAGGGGAAGCTTCCTCGAGAATGTAACATTTTCTCACACTAAAGAAGGTATAGGCCAGGGAAACAGCAATGTGCCAGTTAGCACTGGAATAAACAGCACATCTTATAGGAGCAATGTTGCTCAAAAATTTGGTGTTAAAAGTCAGTCCTGCAGGTAACTTGCATTATTTTTATAAAGAAAAGGTCTATGAGTTTTAAAGAAACAGGTGAATTTCACGCTTGCTTAGAAGGCAATGCAAGCTCCCTAACAGACCTATAAGGCAAGCAAAGTAGTTATTTCCTCCCATTTCTCAGCAGGTTATACAATATCAACTGTCTGAAAAATTGGGTTTTCGAAGTGAAACTTTAAAGAAGTATTAGTAACCGTTACTTTTTAACACATATACTCTATTCTCCTTCACTAAAAAGTTGACCCAGAGGTTTTCTCACAGTATTTTGTATGAAGTTCAACAGTTTTAATGAGACTAAGAAATTAAGCCTGTGTTACCTACTACTGTTAAAACATTCTTTTCTGGAGCTGGGGAATAAAGTAGTCTAAGAAAAAGAGCAATAATAATAATAGGCCCCTAAAGATAGCAGCTAAGTAGACTTCTTTAAATAAAAGTTTTCTCCTCAAGCTAGTTTCAGGAGTTAAGATTTTAGGTCCTTGAGCTTGAGTAAATTCAAGGAAAACTAACAACTCATAAGCAGTATATGCAAAATGGCCCCAGGTTTATTAATCTGAGGCTGATTTTCTCAAATTGTTTTTCAAGATCCCGAGTCAGAATGTCACAGAAAATGCATGTGAGTTCATTTAAAACAGATGTGAAAACCTTTCCACATCTTTGCAGCAGTCTTGTCTGACCAGAGCCCATATTCCATCCTATCAAGAGTTATTGTTCTTAAATTTCATCTTTTAATTTGATCTGATTATGTCTGACTTTCTTAAAATCTTAAATGGCTTCCTGTCATCCACGAAATAAAACTCTATTACTCACCTGTTTATCTTACCATCATCATCTAAATGTTTCTTTCACAGAAAATACAACTGCTTTATCTGTAATAGAAATATCCAAGCCTAAACTTTCACAAATATAAAGAAAATCCTAGTAAAACCTACCAAACTATCCTTACAATACTCCACTGTAAATTCTTTTGCTTTTCTTCAAAATTACTGTATACGTCCAGAAATTCTAGTGATTCTCCAGAAGCTTAAAAAGAGTCTTTAATATGGCCATTCCAAGAAAACTTTTTCAAAAAATGGTTATGAAATTGTACATCCATAGGCAAAGGAAAAAGAAAAAAGAGAACCTCAATCTATTTCACACCTTATTAAAAAATTAACTCACTTCTAAGTATACACCCAAAAGAATTGAAAACAAGTATTCAAATAAAAACTTGTACATAAACTGTTCATAGCTGTACTATTCAGAATAGCCAAAAGGCAGACACACAACCCAAATGTTCTTCAACTGATGAGTGGATAAACAGTAAGTGTGGTGTTTTCCACAGAATGGAATGGTATTCATCCATAAAAGAAATGAAGTACTGATACATCTACAACATGAATGAACCTCAAAAACATTAGCTGAGTGAAAGAAACCAGACACAAAAAGCCATCTACTGTATGATTTCATTTATATGAAATATCCAGAATAGGCAAATCCATGAGACAAAAAGCAGACTGATGGTTGTCAGGGGCTAGGGTTGGGGGGAGGAATGCAGAGTGACTACTTGACGGGTACTGAGTTTCTGTTTGAGATGATGAAAAAGCTCTGGATCTAGACAATGGTGATGGCTGTACAGCATGATGAATGTACTTAATACCACTGAATTACACACTTTAAAATGGTAAAATTTATATGTATTTTACTATGATAAAAATTAACTCAAAATAGACCAAATTAACTCAAAATAGAAATTATAAAATTTTAGAAAAAAATAGAAAATCTTCAGGATCTAGGCTCAGGCAGTGCTCATAGATTTGACACCAAAACATGAGCCACAAGAGGAAAAACTGATAAATTGAACTTCATCAAAATTTTAAATGTGTATCTGCAAAAGACTCTGTTAAGAGGATAAAAAGACAAGCTACAGAACACAAGAAAATATTTGCAAACCACACATCTGACAAAGGACTAGCATGCATAATACACAACTCTCAAAACTCAACAGTAAAAAACAAACAAAAACTCAACTAGAAAATGGGCAAAAGACATGAACATCCATTCCACTGAAAAGGATCCATTATAGAAAAGCACATGAAAAGATGTTTAACATCATTAGTCAATGGAAACACAAATTAAAATCATGAATTATTACACTGGTCCCAGAATGACTAAAGCAACAACAAAAAATAATGATAATCTCCAATGCTGGAGAGGCTGCAGAGAAACTGGATCCTTCATATATTGCTAGTGGGAATATAAAATGGTCCAGCAACTCTAGCAGTTTGGCATTTTCTTAAAAAAACTGAATATGCAACTACTATATGAGCCAGCAATTGCTCTTCTGGTCATTTAACCCAGAAAAACAAAACATGTTCATACAATCCATACACAAGTGTTCATAGTAGCTTTATTTATAACAGACTAGAAATAATCTAGATGTCCTTCAACAGGTGAATGATGAAACAAACTATGGCTTTTCCATACTATGGAATATTATAAATATAAAAAAATGGAATGAATTAGATACACACTATTGTAAATAAATTGCCAATCCAAAAGGTTACATACAGCATGATTCCATTTATACAATATCCTTCATATGCAAAATTACGGAAGTGAGGAATAGATTAGTGGTTGCCAGGAGTTGGGAAGGAGTATGCTCCAGAGAGAGGGAGGGGGATACAGCAGGGAGGGAGGCAGGTATGGTTATAAGAGGGGTCTTTGTGGTATGGAACCCTTCTATATCTTGACTATGGTGGTGGATACATGAACATACACATGTGAAAAAACTGCACAGGCTGGGAATATCTGAATAAGCAGTGGATTACAGCAATGTCAATATCCTGATTGTGATATTACAGTATGGTTTTATAAGATGTTACCACTAGGGGAAAGTGGATGACGGGAACACAGGATCTCTCTGTATTAATTCTTATAATTGCATGCAAATCTACAATTATCTTAAATTTTAAAACATTTATTTTTAAAGGGCCATTCCACAGTAATGGAAGAAGTCAAGCTTATAGTTTCTATTTCACGTAAGAATGTGATCAACTCTACAGAAAGAATAAAGCTTATATTGTGGCTATTTTTAAATATTTTCTGCACCAGAAGATATTTTAAAGCAGTTCTGTCAATGTAACTAAATTGCATTTGAATAAAAATGCATACATCCTAGTAGCATCAACTGGTTATTGCAAAATACTTTTCATGACAATTAGTCTAGAACAACTTTTGGAACTTAAAATCTGGTTACATAACAGTTTACTCAAGTAAGAACAGTTAAAATATAAAGTCCCTAGGAGACAAAATAAAATATTTTTTAAAAGCATTTAATGGATACTGTTTAGGTTTCAGTACCAGTCTTTATAAGCCAGGGGACACAGCAAGTGGAAACATTAACTCAATTGTTGGCTTTGTTAAGGAAGTTCAAAAAAATCTTGTTGTGGTGAGATCAATTTAAAAACGATTATTTTCTATAAGAAATTTTCACTTAGTTAAATATAGTAAAAATGTTCTAGGAGCTTTATCTGATTATCAGACTAAAAACCTTTTAGTTATATGCTAAAAATGTCCTTGAATGTAATCCTTTCAACAAGAATGCAGAATGGTGCAGAGTACTGGACTGAGGATAAAGAAACCAGGACTCAAGTCTCAGCATTTCCCCCAAGTGCTATGTGACCTCAGAGGAACTATGGAACATTCATTCAGTAAGTGTCTGAGCATCTACTATCCGCCAAGGTCCTAGTATGTGGAGATAAAACAGCAAATACGACATAGTTCTTCCTGAGGTTTGCAGTCTAGTGAGGAAAACAAAGAAGTAAATAAGTAATTACATCATTAAGTTACCATGATCAACTGTGAAATTAAAGGGCCATCTCAAAAGACCCTTCAGATTTTCCTAGTTCTACATCACATGATCCTGCTGGTATCCCCTGATCTAGTACCATAATGAGGCAGATAAGGAATCTTGATATAATTTGGTAATCATAATAGCAAGAGATTTTCCAACAATAACTAGGTATTCCTTACTTTAGTGATGGGTCATCACAGCATTTAAAAACAACTATCAGTTACTAAGCTCTTACTATGTGCTAGCTACTGGACTTGAAATACCACCTATGAGGTAAATATTATCTCCGTTTTACAGATGAGGAAATAAAGTCACTGAGAAGTAACTTGTTTCAGGTCCAAGAGTTAGCAAGTGGTGGACCAGGGATTTAAATCTAGTCTGTTGGTCTCTAAAGCCCACGGTCTTAATCACAACCCAGACTCAGGCAAGGGTAGCTAGAAGTTTCTTTTCAAACGCCAATTCCAGCTATTGGGTGGTACTGATGGGTTGGAAAGGTTCTACAGAGGCTCAAGAAGAAAAAGTACCAGAATTTGCCAGGACTTGGAAGGGAGTCAGGCATCTTTATATACTGCCCCCTAAGGAAGGGTGTTTTAAGGAAATTAAGTGGTAGATTCTAGTTCCTCTTAACCTTGAACAGCTAATCCTAAGCCTAAATATTTCTGCTTCCAAGGCTCTTCTTTAAAATTAACCAACCCTATTTTTAATACTGCATATACCCAGTCATGCTTTCTAGTACTTCAGAGCAATATAAACATCAGTGCAAACCAGTATGAATTCCACTGGGGTAAAAAATTAGACTTTTTACAGTGTTCTTTGAATTGAAAATGATGCAGAAAACAAATTTTTAAAAAAGTAATGTTATAAACTTGTTAACACTGCAGGTTTTCCTCTGGCCATGCAGATTGGAAACAAGGCATCAAGCATAAACAAAATTCTAGCTTTAAAAATCTTATCCAAATATTTATGCAGTAACTATCCAATATGTACGTTTAAAGAACATCAGGTTCAAGATACAATTAGGTGAAACACTCAAGAATGACGGCTTTTGAACTTTCAAAAATGACAATCCCTAATAAGAAATACATTTAATATTGGAATCACATACAAACACATGAGCTATAAAACTGAAATAAATTCAGGATGTGTTTCTTTCCCTTACTGTAACGGTACATTCTGATACTTTCTATTTTAATCTATTCATTAAAAAAAATGCTGGTCAAGTAGATTCATGATCTACCAATAAGTTGTGATCTACAGTTTGAAAAACAGTGCCGTAGGAACTCTAAGTCCACGGTCAGATGGGAAGTAGAAAGTATGTGCCGGGGTGGGGAGTAAATATGTGCTGGAGAGACGGAAGGCAATAAGAAACGATTCCTTAATTTTTTTTTTTAAAGAAATGTTTATAGTAGGTTATAAGCAATAAGATTCTAGTATTTTGTAGGGTAACTAAATTCTTCTCAATTAGAAAGTACCATGTGTATTACTCATTGCCAGTTTTTTTTTTTTTCATTTTTCTTGACTCGTATCTACTTCTAGTTCAATTTTTGAGATTTCGTTGCTTATGTTTGTAGTCCCCACAATGGCAGAGAACTCCACAGTGGAGGCTGAACTGAGTTATTTTACTGTATCACAACTCCTTCCAAATCAATCTGGTTTGTATTATTTCTAGGCTGGGAATGGTAAAAACAATCTTATGAAAAGTTATTACTTATAAAAAGTCTTTCCAAACTTGAAATTCTTAGCAGTTTTAACAGCTTTCTCTAGAACACAAGCAAAAATATGGCTGTACTTTCAAGTACCAGGCCTATTGTTTCATATTTAAAATAATCATCAAAGATACACCAAGACTTCAAAGCAGCAAATTTGGTTAAAAACAGTAACAACAAATACTGGTTTTTTGAGTTAGTTTTGTTTTTTTTTTTAATGAAAGTTACTATAAAATTGTGAAGGTATTTAAAATTCTAGAAAACAACTTGGACTCTGCATATACTACGACAAGCCACATCCTCAGATTGATCAGTGAAATTTTACTCATTTTAAATTGTAAAAGACATGAACTACTTTCAACTGCTAGCCAAGATCTTATATACAACTGACATGGAAATTGACAGACTTGGAAAACTGAACTAGTACACAAAAGTCAAGAAAAAAATGTTAAAACTGGCACTGAGTAATACAGATGGCACTTTCTAAGTGTCCAAATAGAAGAAGATTTAATTACCCAACAAAGCACTAGGATTTTATTGCTATAATGGCTATTGATTCTGAGAGCTCTCTTGGAATATTTCAGACTAGATTCAAGGATCACATTTACAGATGAGGGAAAATTATACTCAGAAGTGTTGAGTGATTTTTCTAAAGCTATAATGCTCAAGTATCAAATAGTGTTATGAAATAATAATGACACTTATTAGCATTACCATGTCATTCACAGATTGCCTGAAGAGCAAAATTTACTCCTCCAATGAAATATAAGGGGAAAAAAAAAAACAAGGCCCACCATACACAGCTTGCACAGTTATTTTATAAATACTATTGAGTGAGAGGAATAGGCTCAGGCTGAAAGGAAAGGTTAAAAATTCTAGTGCTTATCACTGAGCTTAATGTTACAACTGTCTGTCTGTCCAGGATGCACAGAAAAATAGATGTACAAATGAGGTAGTTGTATAGTGGTGATCTGCTTGACTTAAATATCCAAGAAACACATTTTAAGTAACTAGATTTTTTGAGATTAGGAAGTATCCACTAACATATCACCAGTAAATTAAGGATCTACCTTTCCACATTCACTCCAGATCTCTTGTTTTCTCAATTAGATAACTAATGAAAAAGGTCTTCATACAGAGATATGCCCAAGATCATATACCTAACATCAACAGAGCAATCTAAGTTCTTCTAGTGCAAGGCTCTTTCTGCAACACAATATTGCTGCCTCATAATCTGTCACCCTATATACTTGGTCTTCCTTTCTATCGGTACTTAGCAAACCAGATAAATAAGATACATAAGGACAAGGAGTATTAGGAGATGCGCAGACCAAGAAGCGTAATGCGGTAGGCAAAGATGAATAATATAAAGTATCATGGAGTATTCCACACAATTTTGAGTTCCAAAGAAAGAGGAACTACATGCAAACAAATACTGTGTGAAATCACTTATATGTGGAATCTTAAAAAAAAAATCTCAAATGAATGTATATGCAAACAACAGACTCACAGATACAGAAAAACTCGTGGTTACTAATGGGGAGATGGAAGGGGAGAGGGGAAAACTAGGGGTGTGGGATTAAGAGATACAAACTACTATGTATAAAATAGTAAGCAATAAGAACACATTGTATAGCACAGGGAATTATAGCCATTATCTTATAAAAACTCTTAATGGAGTATAATCTGTAAAAATACGGAATCACTATGCTATACATCTGAAATTAATATAATTTCTGTAAATCAACTATACTTCAATTTAAAACACTGATCTTAAAGTCAAGGAAAAAATGTCAACAATAACAAAATAAAACTAATAACAGTAACAACAACCTTTTATGTTTCTAAGGGTCCTGTACTTAATGGAAGTTAGTAGCTGGTTAAGCATGCATTCAAAAAACAGATAAAAGAAAAGTGTCAATTGGAAGGCACAGCTATGAGAGCATTTTGGTTTTGAACCTTGTTTTATAAATAAAAGTAGTACTGCTAATTAAGATAAACTATTTTAGCAAACATGAAAAATACACCCTGTGCTGATACAAATGGGACATAGTAGTAGCTACATGTAATCATAAATACACGTTATTCAAAATATAAATGCAGACCAATAACTACAAAATTTCAAGTAGGTGCTTACTAGGTCACATTCAGCAGGGTGATCCAAAGAGTAAAGGCATTCACTACTGGACAAAGCGGAGGATGAATCTAACCTCATTCTCACTAAAGTATCAATACTTGATGAAGAATATTGTATTGATCATCATTACCTGCTGCAACAACAGTGAGCTGTACTTATGTATTTGAAGAGTAAGGGGTGAGGAGAAGAGAGGCAGTCACTTGCTTAGGCACTGGTAGTAGTAGTAGAAATAATATTTATCGGTAAGATGAAAAAATTTACCAATTACAATGGCCATGCAGGGGTCAGAGTTACAAAATTGAAAACATGCATAAAAAAGTTCTGAAGAAGTATATTTTCTTGAAGTCCAAACTCAATCACTTTCTAGACTTAGCTCAAATTGTTTTCAACATGAACCATTTAGAAAAACAAATATAAAACTGATTTTAAATAAATATATAGTCTTGTAAAATGATGAGTAAAACAATTAACCATAGAGAGGTACTCCCTCAAGTACTTCACAGAATCCAAAAAACACACGGCCTCAGTGCCTTTACCCTCCTTTCTACAAAATATGATGAACATTCTGTACGTGTTCCCTCAGTCATCATTTGTCTTAACATGGAGTGTATTTGGAAATGGTTGGGGAAAAAAACCAAAGGGTGGAATTTTTTTTTGCCCTAAGAGCAAACTGACAGAGACTAGTGGATTGATTACTCAAATGTGCTTCTCAGACATTTAGTTTCTGTTATTAAGTCCCTTGGTATCAGTGAAAATTTTAAAACTGAGATCCAGGAAACTATCCAGAACTTGACAGCTCATGATAAATTAGAGGTTTTAAAAAGTGGAATCACTGGAGATTACGATTTTTAAGGAAAGATTCATTGCCCTCGATTTCTGGAGATACCTTAAATCTTTGGCTCTCTACTATTTGGTAGTCCTTCTGGAAAAAAAAAAAAGCTAATTTTTTTTTAAAAAAAAAGAAGTATCAACTCTCACATACTTCATGAACTAAAGTCTATTTAATTATTTGTGCAGCACTGAGCCTGAAAAATTTAAAGTCCTTGCTTTTGACATTTTGAGAGCAATGTTTGAGGAAAATTCACCGTTACCTATTATTGCACATCTACTCTGAAACCTCAGGAAATTTTTTCCAAAGTGAGAATACAAGTAATACAGAAAACTTAACCCCTAAATTCCAATCTACCTGTTTTTCAAGGATTTTGATCTAAAAAAATTCTAGTTCCTTATTCTGAAGAAATGCAAATGATTCTACAAAAGCTCATTATTAAAAATGAGTTGAGTTTGCAAAATAAAACATTTACCCAAAAGGCTAGTCTATGAAACTGATTTATTACTGTGGATGGTACTTCTAATGGTCTACTCCTAACGTGGTCATTTACCAGTGAGGACAGGAGGGAGGCTGGCACAAAAAAATATGAGGCAAAATTCTTTATTTTAAAAATTGGAGGAAAATATACCAAATAAAAAAATGTTAAAGAACACAAGGTATGAATAAGTCCCAAGAGTTCATTTTGATCTATTATTTCAGGTATTCCAGCTGAAGATTTCTGGCTTTTATGGCTATAACTTATAAAATACAGCTGTAAAAATCAATCCAAAAACTCCAGGTAACTCAATACATCGTTACTGCAAAGAAGTCTGATTTGAAGGAGTTCCTACCTTTAGATTTTGGCTAGTACAGAGGATTTCAAGATCATTACAACCTCATCTGTTTTCTTTCTATGGAAAGTCTAATACTGAGCCATGAAAATGCAATTTATTAAGCACAGGTAATAGTACTTGAAAATCATTTTCAGAAATACTTGGTCATAAACTGCCATTTAGAACTCTGATAATGGTTTTAAGTAGAAGTCCAGGAAAAGAGATGTTTATCAACCTCAAAAATCTGTTTTTGTAATAAAAAAATTTTTGTGAAACTAGCTTTTTCAAATGAATTATCCTTTAAATCTAAAGTGTGATATTCAATACTGTAAATAGTGTCCCCTAAAATTCATGTTATTACATCAGAATGTGACTTATTTGAAAATAGGGTCTTAATTTGTAATCAAATTAAGATGAAGTCACACTGGATTACAGCCGGCCCTAAATCCAAAGACCCACGTCTTTATAAGAGAAGAGAAAAAGAGATGTGAATACAGAAAAACACAGGGGGAAAGCCATGAGATGACGGAGGTGCAGGCTGAACTGATGCAGCTTTAAGCCCAGGAACACCAAGGATGGCTAGCAACTACCAGAAGCCAGAAGAGAGGCACAAAAGAGATTTTCCCTCAGAGCCGCCAGCAGAAACCAACCCTGTTAACAATCCTGATTTTGGACTTCTGAACTCAAGAACTGTACGAGAATAAATTTCTGTTGTTTTCAGCCACTCATTTTGTGATACTTTGTTATGGTAGTCCTAGGAAACTAATATACATATTATTCCAATGGAATCTCCATCTTAACAATACCTATTTTCAGAGGCATTTTACCATCAAAACAGTGTGGATAGCACACCTTTGCAAAAAATAAAAGTCAGCTCTTCAGGAATAACAAATCAAAATAGCAGCCCGAACGACATTTGATACACCATTTGATATGCAATGGCATGAATTTTGCAAACTATTATAATGTTAGACCAAGAAACAATGTTTCCAAGAAAATCTGAAGCAAGAAGATATGAGTGTTCTTGTCATAACAGATTCTGAACAGAAATTTCTTTGTTAAAACTCCATGAAGATTCACAATGAATCTACAACCACAAAATAGGACACAATGGGCTCTGTTGGCTCCATCACAGCTGAAACATTGTTAAAGCAGTTATCAAATTGTAAAATATTCCAGTCTGATGACATGTCTTTTCATTTAAGCAAGGGTAGATTTTAAAAGCCACTTGCTTAGTTTATCAGGTTTTTTGCCATGTGTATATACAAGCTGCATTTCTGCCCTTTCCCCCACATTAGGGACCATTAAACCATAACCTGCAGACTTGGCATCATGCCAGGCTCTGGGCCCGTAGGATTATGAGAAACCTTAAGAAACTAGTTTAGCAGCTCAGCATTAAGTTAGTCTTGCTGCTGCTACTCCCATTCTGATGTTTGACTTTCACTTTAGCAATCCTTTTATCTGATTGTTAATAATCAAACTCTTAATCTCACAGCCACTCTCCACTCACTCTAAAGCAGCCTAAAGCCCTTTCTTGTTTTTCTATCAGGTAACTCCAAATAATTTCAAAATTGAAGATCTATGCCCAAACTCTCTTTCCCATGTCTTGGTTTTAGACCCTTCTATCAATTTCTACTTCTCCCTGAAGCCACCCGACAGGTCACACCTTGGCTTATACTAGGGGATTTCTGATGCCATGCTGATCTCTCTGGTATTAATTTCTCCACCTAGATTTCTACCAATTCTCACCCTTTGCCAAAACACCGTGTCCCTATGCTCTGCCTACAGGCCAGGGTTTGAAACCTACTGTCCAACCTCCCTTATCCCAACATTCCATATACCTGAGCTCTTTCCTATTGCCTGTTGCTAAGAATCTGCCCTGTCCTCAAGGGTCTTGCTGGATTCCAAATCTTTGTCAGGCATGTTTCAGCCACTCCAATTCTGTTACTGACACCATCCTTGTTGGTAATTTAGCTTTAGTGGTTTTTCATTAAACACATTACACCAGAATTTTTAAAAACACAATTTTTAATGAAAATGTTTTTATGGGGAGAGAGCTGTAATGGCCAATAGTCAGCATCTCCTGAGCATCTACAATTATTTAACATTGTTTTTAGAAGGTACCCTGTTTCAACTCCTTTAATCCTCATAATAACCTCAGAGAGATAGATGCTCTTATCATACTCATTTTACAGACAAGGAAACAGCATATAGAAGTTACCTGTCCAAGGTCACACACCAATATCTGGGCAGCTGATATATAAATTCAAGAAGACTGGCTTCAGAACCTGTGTTCTTAACCACTACACTATATTGTATCTCTGCCTTCTACTACCCCATCGCCCCCAATGCCCCATGTTGTTTTCAAATTCTGAGTCATTTCAAATTTACACCTGTTAAGATCTTTTGGTAAACATTTCCAACTTATCCCCTACCCAGCCCCAAATCTAGGTTCTATGTGAACTCTTTGACAAAACATGTTTTCATAGATTGTATTTTCTTACAGTGAAGTTTAATATAAAAGCATGAAGTATAAGGTGTGACACTCAGGAGTTTGATTATTAAATCAATAATAAATAAGTAAAACTCTCTGGTCTTTCACCAAATCTAATCTTCTACAAAGTATAATCTAAACTACAACTATAACTGTGAGCTTTAGTAACAAGTGAGGGGAGTCCTCTGGACCCTAATATCTAGATTATATGTGCCCCACTGTTTCATCTAGAACTGTGTTGGACATTTGCTGCCATATAGGCTTGTCGATTTACAGAGGTCTAGGCTCTGACAGAGTATAAAATAAGGTTTAGCCTTGAAAAATAAGTCTAGTCAATATGAATAAGAACCTTGAAAATATATGCACACATTTTGATATTTTATGGCGATTAATTCACCTAAGAGAAAAGAGGTTGAGATTCTTTTTTGACATGAACAGTGAAGAGAATGGAGATGATGGGAAGATAAAGAGACACAACTCAAGTCTCTAATCCACAGCTTGAAACCAGAGTCTTAATAAAAAGTAAAAAAATCTGAAAGAAGACCTAAAAAGACTAATGTCAAATTCAGGGGATAAGAGAAAGCGTTAAACTCATCATTTAATTTACAGAGGAAAGTTTATAAAAAACGACAGGCTGAAGAATACCTTTGTAAGAACAGAGAAATAAAGCACTTCTAAATCCAAATAACAGTGCTTCCAAGAAATAAATACTGTCTTCCCTAATATTATCTAATTAGAACCAAAAGAGTAATATCTTCAAAATTTAAAGGTCTTAGAATAGGTCTTAAGAACAGAATGTAAGATTTTATTACATCTAATCCTATCCCCTCATTTTTCCATATGAATAAACAGGTCCCAGAGAGAATGTGACTTGTCCAAGTCCCTCAACTTACCTTACTCAGTCAAGACTTTTCACATTATCTAGAGCAGCATATGATACACAGAATGTAGATCGTATGATCTATCAACGTAAGAAAAGATTTAAAAGATGAACTACATTAGAAATTGCTTTAACTAAATGTTTTGGCAACAAACTTATTTCAAAAGCTACTGTACATTAAACAAAATGGTAACTTTCATGAAAAAGAAAAATCACCTAATGCCTCAAGCACCAGTTTTTTGATTTTTAAGGAGTTCGTAGGTATGCCTTCAGAGTTCAAAATGCACAAAACAGTTTTGGTGTGTGTTTTCATTAGGATTTAGACTCATTTATACCATTTTAAAATAATGAGAATGCTTCTCTCTCAAGCTTTCATGGTAATTCACTAGACAGAGTAAACTTTATGACTTAGCTTTCTGTGCCCACTCACACATGCCTGAAGGGTCCACTTAAATTGCTTGCTATATTTTAAACTCAGGCTTGGAGTAGGATTCTTGTTTTTCTGAGGCTCACAAAGACTAGACTCACAGCTTGGTTCTACAGTGCCTATTTAGCTGGACTTAAAGCCTACATCAAGTACTTTATTGTCAAATAAAAAGCAATCATCATGGAGTTTAGTAACTTAAGTGGCTCTCCAGAATTTGGTAAATATTCTGTGTCTACTTTTGATCTCTATTGTCAAGAAAGGGTACAACAGAGTTGTAAAGAGCTGGATGTAAAGTGCTACTTTAAACATCTAAAAGGTAATATGGATACTACAGTCCTTCCGGTTCATGGTTACAAGTGAGAAGCACAAAGCCACCTACCATAATTTTCCAAGCACACCATTTCTTAGTTATTCCCTCCAGTTAAAAAAAAAAAGCAAACGAACAAACAAAAAATTCTGGAGACCCATTTTAAGGGAAAAAAACTATCAGGAATCAGGCTGGCAGTTTCTAAAATTCAGGATCTGAAAATAGGATGGAAAAGGCTTTAAGTATCCCCCACAGACTTTGAGGACAATGATAGCTCTCCCAAACAAAAGCCACTTTCCTGACTGATGCTTTGCTCCCCTTATTTCTCACACTTGGACTGTTTCCCTTGCTCATCTCCATCCATTCAAATCTTAATCCACACTTTGAGGTCTTATTCAAAAGCCAACTCCTTACATGATGGTTTCCCAACCTCCTCCACCAGAACTAGCACTTTTTCCCCTTTAGTGTTCCCAAAGCACTTTGTCGCACTCTGTGTTGCTTTTGAACTATTTGAGTATGTCTGTCTGCCCCAGTAACTGGGTCAACATCTTTTTCTTTTCTTTACTGTCCACTTACAGTTACTTAGTAAGAGTTTTTTAAACTGAGGTGAGTAGGGCTATTGACTCATCATATCCCACTGAGTAAAACCAGGGCAGAGAATCTGGAGCAACTCTTGAAAACTGGGCTAATCATGGTGTGATCAGAATGGCCAAGTACCCAAGATGGTTGAGGCAGTGAATATTGTGACCTGTGTATGAAATATCTTAAGCAGACTTGAAAGAAATCACAAAAAAAGTATGAAGGCATAAAAAGAGCAATTTAAAGAAATCTATGCCTACCACTGTATTCTACTGTATCTGATGCTACAAACTGTCATCTTAAAGTAACCAAAATCAAAACCCTACTTATCCAGTCAATCAGTAATCACTAATTCAGTTGTTAGGTAAAGTGTATAAAGAGATAGAAAGCACAGTTCTAGGTCCTGCCCTTAATAACTTTCCAGTTTAATTACAGAGAACTAAAATTCTCTGCTAAAATTCTTTACTGTCTACAAGGGAAGATAACTGACAGTAGAAGTCAGTTTATGACAAATGCCAAATGAAAGATAAATATAAGATATCCAAGAGTTGTTGGGGATTGCTGATAAACAGAATTCTGGATTAAAATATTAAAAGAAGAAAGATTTCAATGAAGAGGTTAAAGTCTGAATTTCATGATGTATAAAATGAAGTGGTTTGAACTAGATGATCTCTGGGCTTGCCTTCCAAATCTGAAAATTTTATTGCAGTCTTACCACATAATTTAACAGTGACTTGATATTAATTAACCACCCTTTGAATGGAGTTTTCCTCTTAATCATTATGAAAGTAACAGCTTTCAAAAAGCTGTCAGTCCCCAAGTAAGCAGTATCATCAAATTATTTTAAATATAACTATCCAAAACTGAATGGGATTTATCTCCCAAGAGGTTTAATATTTTGGAAGAGAACTTGAGTTGGAGGCTTCTTGTCTTCATGCAAGTTTCTTGCTGTGGTTTCCAAAATTCAAAACAGGCTTTTAAATGGACATTTTTTCATACCCAAAAGATGTATTTGAAATCATTTAATTTATTCTAGTCTCTCTGTGGACAGGAAGTGAATAGAATAAACCAGCAAAAGTTCAGCTCCATTATTAAAGCACTTTTTTTCTTCTTTGTTCCTTTTAACTGTCATGGCTTTTGTATCCAGCAGTTACTGATGGTCAAATGTATTCTGAAGCCCAGCCAAAGTTTTTTTTTTTTAGGGCAACA
Organism: Camelus dromedarius; assembly: GCF_036321535.1. Taxonomy (NCBI): domain Eukaryota; kingdom Metazoa; phylum Chordata; class Mammalia; order Artiodactyla; family Camelidae; genus Camelus; species Camelus dromedarius. The sequence continues at coordinate 65,485,898 of NC_087443.1, read as the reverse complement.
CTCAAAACAAAGCAAATATTGGCTTAGTTATGACACTTGTTGTTCTAATACATTAATAGCCTATTGTCCACTGTGGTTGTCTCAACAAGATAATACATTGAAAAACATCATTTCCTGATAGGAAGTGAATTCCCACTGTGTGTCACAGGCCCCCAGCCAAAAGCTGGGCTCTCAAGGAGAAAAAGCAGTCCCTTCTGGGATTGCATACATAACAGACCAGAGTAATGATCAGACTTCTTCTCTCTCTTGTTTAAAATGGCTTTCTCCTTCAGCTCAAATTACAATCTATTTGACTGATTTTGCTGTCCTAAGACTGTTTTTCTAAAATGATTTCAAATGTTTTAGACAAAGTTTGTTCAACATCCTGTAGGCAGCAGTATCCTGTATATTTTTAACTACGGACAATTTCCTTTGTCATAAATGCCACAACGGATAAGGTAACTTAACAAAGATGATATCAGGATGTGTCACCAAGACATAGGGTGACCATTTTCAAGGTTAGTTTCATATAAGCAATTGTTTAAGCCACTACAATATATGAGGCCCAATAATTTCAACAGTAGGCAAAAATTGGGGCTGAATTAATCCAAGCACCACAAGTTTGTTTAGAATTTGACTAGTGAGAAACTTGATGTCACTGGGATATCCACACATGGAAGAAGTAACTGTCACTGCCCTAACAAGACATTAATATTCCTTTTTAAATACTGAAAGTATACTTTTTTCCCACTTATTTTCACATGCAAACCGTCCCCCACCCAAACCCCAGGCCAAGAAAATGTCTTTTTATCTTCCTGTTGTAATTATACAAATCAAACGATGAAGTTCTTACTCCATTTTGCTTTCAGGACAGCTGTCATTTGACAGAATTATAAGAACAAAGTTGTGAAACAGGTAATGCTAAACATCCTCTTGTGATGCAGCAAAAATTCCTGCTTCTGTTACTTTATAACTTTGCTGTGTAACTTGGTAACTTTGCTGGCAGGGTGGTAGTGTACAGCTCACCTCTAAGGCTGCTTCCTAGGCATCAAATCCGAAAACTTTAGCTATGTCAAGCAATGTCAATTTTAGCATTCAATCAAACAAGCAGATGTATTAGAGGACTAGAAAGTGAAAACAATTTAAACAAGGGGACTGAAGCCAAGTTTCAAAGCCTTTAGAATTAACTCTGAATGGTCGGATTCATTGAAAATTACAAGGATCCATTTTAAAAACAAACATCACCTCACTCAATCTTTTCCTCAAGTATTCAAGCTTGATAAAAGGATTTGCTTTTCTTCTGGAGTGGGTTTTATATTTTTGAAAGTGATTTTTCACAAAAGGAGACTTTATGTAAAATGCAGTATAATATTCAACTTCTCTTCCTTTACATTCTTAAACTCTCAAATAGCTTAGGCCATAAGGCAGGTCAAATAAATTACAGATCACATAATATCGACAAAAGATGTTTTTAATTTAAATAACAGACACTTCATATAATTTGGGTTATATAGCTTAAGCTGATATTCAAAAAAATACTATATTACAGTTGGAAGGGGCATTAAAACTTATCTATTTCAACCTCTCATTTTATAGATAGTAAAAATGAGGATCAAGGAAGTTAAGTGACCCACCCCACAATCTCACACTCCAGTTACTAGACTTTGATCCCAATGTTATTTCATTAAGCTGCTGAAAAATGACTCCAAGGGCACTCATGAATGGCTGGGACAGCGGGGCCTACTTTAGATGTTCCAGCCAGAGGAAGAGAAGTTAGTGAGGGGTTTGTCCACTTCCATACTGCACCATCACCCCTTTCTGATAGCATCTGGGTTCTGGATTCTGTCCCAAAATGGAGGTAGGAGAGAGAACTGATAACCTAAATGTATCTGAAAGGAGAGAAAGAGAACAACTTGGAAATAATCCAGATATCTATCAAAAGATGATTAAATTACAGTATATCCATCCATATACTGAAGCACCATACCATCATTAAAAAGAATGAGGTTGATACATAATGGTATGTGTAGTATAATTTAATTTGGATTTTTTAAAAAGATGTCCACTCATATTCATAGAAAAATTCTGGAAAAATGGAGAAGAAACTTCCCACTAGGAAGCAGGACTCAGAGATTAGAGTAAGAGACATTTTGTTGTATGCCCTCTATATTGTTTCTTTTTTACCATGTGCATTTTTTAAGTTATAAAATTAATACTTTTTAGAAGTACATTAAAGCAGAGAAGGGAACTTCTTTAGACCCCCGGGAAAGCTCTGATAAGGAACACAAAGATGGGGTCTGTCAAGGGTAATTTGATACTTTACACCTAATCTACATCCAATCTATGTGACACATAATTTAATTCTCTAGAAAAGACTTCCTAACCCTTTTCATGTCAGTTTGTATATTAGTTTTCACTAATTCAGTGTGCATAAATAAGATAAAATTTGTACAGCATATTGGAGTAAAGAGGAGGGGTTTTGGGAGGGGCAGCTATATAATAGGGCTAAGTGAAAAAAAATCACTCCATTTTCTCTATGTTACATAATTATTACAAGAAAAATAAGAAAAGGTATAAATTGGAGATATTTACTGACTTTCTCAAAAAGTTCCAAATAAAATCTATTTAGAAAACCTAATTTCAATATTTAACAACAAACTAGTTGGGGCAAGCTTTGCTCTGGAGCAGCTATAAAAGTCTAAGAGTAACTGTATTCTCCTCAAGTTCAAAGGGCCAGGAGAGGTAATCTAGTTCAGTGGATTGAAACAAACATTTTAAAAAATGAATTAGAACAAGAAATACAGCAGTGTGTTTTTTTGTGCTGTTAAGACAAAATTAATTGGTGTGTATATGGTGCATGTATCAGGTCACAATGCAAAATATATTAAAAAAAAAAAAAAAAGACTGAGAGCCACTTACCCAAAGCTGTACAACTAATAAGTGTACAGTGAGTTTAGGCAATGTTTAATGAAATGTCTACATAACACCTGTGGTGAGAGGTTTACCTAGTTCCAGCTTAGAATTTTATGTTCTTGTTGAGGAGATGATTTATATACCTATATATCTAATTGCTCAGATATTAAACAATAAATTTCTAAAACTTCTGAGATACACAGTTTGTTTAAAGCAAAGCTTTAGTTTTAATGTCATTTATAAGAATTATTCTGGGTTAAGATCTAAACATTTTGTCTCAATTCTAATACATACATTCCCTTCAGCATTTCTGGAATAGGCATGCATCTTTTACAAAGAGAATTAGGGTATTCTAAGCTGGAAAAAATCTTAGAGAGCTGATCCAAATCCCTAATTTTACAGGTGAAGAAACTTGTGCCCAAGTAGTAACTTCTCGATTCTCAGACTAGCGATTTTTTTTTCTGATACCATGCTTTTACTTTATTCTTATATCCTTATGATGTTAGAAAATAGGTAAATACAATTACTACCAAGTTGCAAAGAGGAAGCTGAAGGAAATGCTAGGATGTCTAAGTCACAAAAGGATGACACAATGCCACCCCTGCAAGCTTTACAGAAATCTGCCGTTTTCAAAAGTCACCTTTGATTTCAGCTGAGGCAAATGACTGAACTTGCTTGTACTGAATGGGTGTGTCTACCCCACAAGGGTACACGGTGAACATGCATGAGAGAAAAACAACAGCACACACATCACAGAGTACAGCCTCTCTCTCAACATGCTCACTTTGGCCAGTGCATAATTAAATACTTCACAGACATTTAAAATCCAACTACAAACAGAACTCCAGTATGTGAGAAGAAGACAAGTTAGACCCATTTGCAAAGAAAAAACTGCTGAACATGGCTCTCAATGAATAACAATAAATCTCCTATAGTTCAACTTACCGTTCACGTCACAAACTCTAGAAAGAACACTGAGGCACAGACAAGGCATGGAACAGAACTTTGGGCTGCAGCCTTCCCCAACTCTTCTGACAAATACCCAACAGCAGAAGGACAAAGCATCATTATGACAGAAATAAAGGCTCTTTAGATACTGCCTTTTTTTAATTCAATGAACCCACTCTTACACACAAAGTTCATGTCACGATGTTTCGAAATACAGTACTGCCAGATTATGCTACCAATGGGTCCAATAAATTCAGTGCAAAACACTACTTTAAGCATTTTAATCTTAAATAATTAGCACATTTGGGAAACTACCAGTATTTTCTTTAAACAGTCAATGTCACCCCCAAAACAATTAAGAACAACAATAATTCAATAAACTGTTCAAGAAAAAAAAAGGCAGATAAGTAAACCAGTAGGAAAAAATTTAGTTAAGGGATAAAGCCACAGGCTCCTCCCCAAGAAGAATATTGCACATTACCAGCAGCTGGCACAAAATTAATCATCTGTCTTATCTGTGCTTCTCCCAAGCTGTGAACTATCAGTATTATAATAGACAATTTTGTACTTACTTACCAAAAAAAATGGAAGCTGCTGTACATTTCTTAAGCTGGTTTTTGTGTGGCAATTCTCATGCAATGCTGCCCTAAAAATGAACTTTGTTTTAAACAGTGAGATATCCACACGGTGCGGTTAGAGCAAGGGTGGAGCCCACTCTGGGGGAAACAACACACCCAGGCAGATTTCAGTGAGAGCAAACTGCACGTTAATATTGCCACAACATTTTTCAGGGCCTCAGAGTCAAAATTAATTGGTTAATCCTCTTCAAAGAAACAGAGGGAAAGTTCATGTTTGTAGATCAGCTTTCCTGCCATGGAATGAAACATAGACATTTCCTTTTTGTGAAGAAAGTAAAAAAAAAAAAGGCAAGGTAGATCACCCAGCTCAACCAACAGAATGTTAGGTGGAAGTGCTCTACTATAAAGGAAGTCCAACGATGCCAACTTCTAAGTTTAGCAACAGCAGCTTCTGCATATCTCAAGGTGTCAGCAACATTGCTTACTCTAGAACTTGACTTTGGCCTATTTGGCCAAGACAGGGGACCCAAACATCAATAAGCATTACCTCTCCTTCTCTACCAGGGCTCTAGCTCTCCTGGCAATGCACAAACACTAAAAATATTTTCTCATCAACTAACTAGCAAGAGCTGCCTCCAAGAATAAGGGATTTAACTTATGGACTTGCTTTGCTATAATATTGAAATTAACACACAAACAGGAAATCACTTTGAAGAAAATCACTAATAGGCATAATATGCTTTAAACATTTTTTGTGATCACCCACTCTTTCAAATAATTCCATATGTTTTGATTTAAAGAATTTCTTTTCTGACTCATTTCTAAATAAGATATTCAGTAGGATGTATTTATACTGTCTAAAAATCTTTAATAGTGTCTAAAATTTCAGTTATTGAAACTATTACTAAACATTTGATTATTGTTCAAGGTGATTTTAACTACTACTTCCAGTATATGCACAGAGACACAACCAACAGTTACTTTTAATTGAACTCCTATAACCCATGAAATAAAAAATAGGTTTCTCAGTGGAATACTCAAGCATATAAAAAATTAGTTATATAATCATTTACATAGAATTTAAAACTAACAATGGAAAAAGCTTTGGGAAAAGACCAGGAAAATATTTTTAATGATACATGTTGTCATATTACCCTCTCCAACTGCTACTCCCTCACATTGGAACAATAAACCAGTTTGGAGTATTAAACATTTCAATATTTTGAGAGATGGCCTAGAGCATCTTCTTTCAGGATCCTGGGGGTAGGTACTAACTGATCTAGCCTTTTGTTGGATTATGAGGCCACTCTTACCATATGATAAGTTAACCCATTCCAAAATACTCCTTTTATAGTCTAAGTATCTGATACAATTATTTTTTCAACCATATATGTAATTATGGATCACCTGCTGCCATCCCTTGCTCTTCCCCACCTAACCTCCAAACTGAACAACACAAAAGTAGCAGTTGGATATTACATTATATTTGAAGAATCCCATCTTGATACTTTTTGGATTTGCACTGCTGGAAATGTCTGTTTTCAAGTCAAACTTCACTTTCACAGCTGCAAAGGAAATGACAAGAGAAGAAAAACACAGCCAATATATATCAGCAATTAATTCCATCCACAACTGCCCAGCTGTTTGTGCATGGAAGAATCAGTCTGTTTCCTTTTGGGGCTTTCACCACTGAAAATTGATACTGCACATTCAGAGACACAAGCTGTTTGTAACATGTCAGGAATGTGCACAAGATCACACAGGGTTGAAGAGACAAAATGAAATCCAGATCTAGTTTTCTTGGGACTTGCCAGTATTATTTCATAGCTTAAAAAAAAACAAACAAAAAAAAAACAAACAAAAAAAAAACCAAAGCAAAGAAAAAGACACCATAAAAACACCTCAATCACAAAGAGAGCAAAATACATTAAAAAAAATTCTCCCTTCTGAATACCACTCTTCCAGTAGAGGAAAATCTGCCAATGACATCAGACTTAGTATCAAGAATAGACACTCTGATTTATTGGCATAGACAAGGTGTCACATTCTTAGGAATCCACATGCCCCCAATTCGTTAAATCCAGCCAATACTTTTTGGACTACATAGCTGCTTGCCCAATGTGTAGTTAGTCTCCTAAAAAAAAAAACCCTTATAAACAAGAAAAGTTGTTGGGAACCAGTGCTTTCACCACAGTCCTGCAGAAAAGCAAGTTTTTCTTGGTTAGCTCAGACACTATTTGGCATCCATATACACCTGCCTATTTCAGGGATTCATGTAAATTTACAGATTCAATCTTCTAGGGTAACTCTCAAGTAATCAAATTTCTCCTTCCCTCTCCCCATCAGTTTTGTGGGTTTTAAATAAAAATAGTCTTTACTAAGTGCCAGAGGCTTTACAACTATAGTATGTGTTCATGTGCAACTCAAGAAGGAAGAACTCCCCTTCCCTCCCTGCCCTCCAATTCCAATTTTATCTTGAATATTTGTTTCATTTAAATCTTGTAAAATGTCATTTTGTTATACTGTATTTTCAAAAACACAGTATGTCAAATAACTTGCGCTTTCAGTATTAAAAATGACTTGTGATTAATTATTGTTATGAAAGTTAGAGAAAAGAAAATGACATTTTTAGAAGAAAATAATTCAAAGCATATTTTAGCTATTTTACTGGGTTTTTATAAGAAACTAGGTATCCCTATGATTGAATTCATTGTTCTAAGCACCTCCCCTCCCCTCTTTTGCTGCACAAGAGTTCATGTGCTAATGCCAGAATGTTTTCAAACACAACTTAGATGGGACACTCAATTTGGGCACTACTAGGGGAAGAACTGAAGAGAAGAAAAGCTCTCTGGTCCAAAAACGAACGACATTTTATAATCTTCAGAATGAAGACTCTCTCAAGTGCCGGAACACAAACCAGCACAATGAGAGGTTGTCTCCAAGTAAAGTGCTGTAAGAGCATGTAGTGTGTTTTGTTAAAAGAAATATAAGGCATCTCAAACATGTGGTAGACTGAAAACAAAGCACAAAATCAAAAAAGTTTTTCCCTTAACAAACGTCATCTGATCAAGGATGTGTCTGGGGCAGGAGACGGGAGGAGAACAAAGTTTAACCTCTGGCTCATGGTGACTCCTAGAAATATGTATAATTGTTAGTGACTCAAACAGTGACAGAGATGAATTTTGCTTGGCAAGCTTTAGCTCTGTGGGACATTCAGACTAGTTTGAAATGTCTAAGGGAAGGAACCTCCCTACCTACAGGGCTGGCTAAGGAAAGAAAAAGTCTTTCTGAGCTGTTTAAATCGGGTAACTTAAACTCATGGTACTCTAACTAAAGCCTTGGGTGGCATTAACAAAGACCCTTCAAGAGAGGAACTCATTTTTAAAGTGATTTTTTTCCCCTCAACAATTTATTATAATATTTAATACTGATATATATGTATTTATTATGTTATTCTTAAGAATTTGACATATACACCAAATTTTAAAGAATTTTAAAGAGAGCACCATATATGCACTACCTAGATTCTATCATTAACACTGTTACTATACTTATCACATATCTCTTCATCTGTCCATTCTCCTTTCCATCCATTAATGTATCTTATCTTTCAGGTATTTTAAAGTAAATTACAAGCATCAGTATACTTCCCCCTAAATACTTCCGCATGCTTATCATTACCTAGAGTTCAATATTTGCTTACGACTTTTTTCTTTTGATGTACAATTTACATACAATGAAATGCAGAAAAGTAAGTGTACACTTGTATATCCAGTTCCTGTCAAGATACAGAACATGACCTTCACCCAAGAAAATTCCCTCATGCCTCTTCCCAGGCAATCCCCTTCTCCCACTTCCCCAGAGACAATCATTATTTTGATTTTAAAAGTGTTTTAAACAACCTCAAGTAGTCATGCCTTTGCAACCTGTGCATCAGAATATTCTCCACTACAAATAGATGGAAGAAGCCTAAGAAGAAATCATAAAGTTAAAAAGAAGTGGAGACTCATCTGCTCCAATTACTTAATCTCTTAGGTGAAGGAAAAAAACCTTAAAGTCTTGGCTGCCTGTACCAGTCACCCAACTAACCAGTCAGTAATTTACTGGATGGGCCTAGTTGAAGGCTCTTAGGCAGCAGCGCTACACTTCATTTTAGGATGAAGAGAGCAGAAGCTTTGGAGATAATGCTGGCTCAGAGGAAGAGGTCAACCACTTACAGGCTCTGCATCTTAAACATCTTTTTTTTGGTTTTGGCTTTTTAAACGCTGTTGAATCTCAGTTCTCTCATCTGCAAAACAAGGAAAATCTTAACTCGTAAAGTTGTATGGATTAAAAGAGAGAACCTTTGTAAAGTGCCTGGCATCTAGTAAGTGATCAAAGGAAGGAAACCCAGGAATCGGAGGGAAAACTGACAGTACAAAGTATAGTTCAAGGACATGCACTTTCCCATATTGCTCCTAAGTTCTTGTGCTACCCTATATTTGCTCTCATTTTGCATATATGAGAGTTGTTCACATTTGAGAGAAAAAAAAAGGCTACTACTTTTCTGTTTACCTCTATGACAGAACTGAGTGGTAGGAGGAGGAAAGCATAGACTTCTGACTTCGTAGCGATGACGGATACCTTATATTTTTACCTGTGTATGTATATACAGCTCCCTTTGCCTGGAGTGATCTTCCTTTTATCCACCAAATGAAAATTCAAGGCCCAGTTAAAATCTAACCTACTTTCCTGATCTACTCCAAACAAATTGAAAGCTCCTTCATCCGTGTTGCCATAATGCTGTAAATAACAGCATTACAGAACTCTACATACCAGCTGGCTGCTTCTATGTGTTTCCGCTACTTGAATGGGAGCATTTCTGTACCCCAAAGCCTAGCCCAGAGCCTAGCACACTGAAACCATCCCTAAGTATGTCCTGAATGGACATGCCTGGGTAAGTGGGTAGTTATGATAAAAGTAGCAAAACGACTAAGGCTGAACACTTAAAAGGAAAGGAAAGCACCAGAAAAAAGGAGGGCAGGGAGATGATCATAGAGCATATTAAAAGGCATGAAATTAAAAAAGAGATTAGAAGCCAACTGTGTGCAAACTTTTGTGTTCTCAGAGAAGTGACTGCCACTAAGCAGTTAAAGTGCCACTAGAGTAACTCAGACTGCTGTGTGCTTTATATCCTTATCCCGTGTACTACCCACAACAACCCTATCAGGCAGTAACGTTATGTTCCTTTTACAGACCAGAGTACTGGGACTCAAAGAGGTTAAGCAAATAAGGTCACACAACTAGTAGCAATGGAGAGAAAAAGCAGAGCAGTGATTTTTCATTACAAGTCGTTTTCATATGAGACCAATTTTACACACAGTGTGAGGAGGTTCTGGGTTAAAGAAAACCCAGACAGTTGAGAGGCAACCAAATAGTACAAGAGATTCAAAGGAAAAAAAGGCCTGGACAAAACATAAAAGAAACAGCTGAGGCAGTAAGAGGTGTGTGAGTTCTAAGTAGGAATTTATCTTTTCAGGACAGTCCGCCAGCCCGGAGTTATGAAACGTAAGCGAGAGATAGCCCTAGAATCCGTGGGAGTGCTAAAGAGTAGTGCTTACCCTCGCGTGGCTTTTCACCCCAAACGAACTGTTCTCAAAGGTGATGATACAACATGGATAACTCTTTGGCAGAAATGCTGACCATGGTGTTCATGCTTCAGGAGATACAGAGAGCCTTGCCAAGCTGGTAAAATGAACTCTCTTCTTCGGGCATCTCTGGCTACAGTCTATAATTTCTCCTTTAAGAACACCCTGGTTTTGTCTCCCTGGCAAAGATGGATTTATAACAGAAAACCTCCTAGAAGCCTCCACCATGACGTTTAAAGCCTTAAGTCCCACAGCCTCTGGCTCAACCCTAACACAGCACTCATTACACTGATTCACAAGTGCCTGTTCACTGACAGAGTTGTCACACATGCTATGAGAAGTGACAGGGCAGAGCCCCTCAGTTCAAAAAATATTACAGATGGTAAATGAATAATGTCCTTTCCCTATTTAATATTTGATAGATGGTTATTTGTTAAAAGAGGTAATACAAGGGGGGAGGGTATAGCTCAAGTGGTAGAGCGCATGCTTAGCATGCATGAGGTCTTGGGTTCAATACCCAGTACCTCCATTAAAAAAAATTAAAAATAAGCCTAATTACCTACGCCCCCCCAAAAGAATTAAAAACAGAACAAAACGAAAAAGAGGTAATACAAGATCTAAAGAGGAAGTAATTACAGAAAAATCATAGTATAGAAAAGGTTGGGAATGAGATATGGTTAATGTTCAAAGTAAGTTTTTTCTGGATTAAAAAAATGTATTCAATATACAATGATTGGTGAGTCAAGCCTAATAAAGCTGAGGTTGAACTTCAGTAAAACATTAGGTCTAAAAGACTAGGCATTATTCCAATTTTAAACAAAAATTAACCAAACTAGTGAGCTTGTATTATATCTGGAGGTTGCCAAACTTCAAGTGGAAAAAAATGTGGCTTTGACTCAACCATGGCATAGTAAGTCCAAAAACAATGCATTTTATTAACCTTTTAGAAGATGACAAAGGCGTCATTGAAAAAAAACCCCACAGAATAGAAAGTGAAGTGTGAATATTTATGTGCTATTAAAAAATCTGCATTCACATATAATTTTTGCTTTGGAGAAAAGTCCAAAAACAGAGCAGAAAACAAGTAAAAATAAAATATAAAATGGCTACACAACATATGAAACATTCATAACAAATGCAATTTCTTGTTAAAAACATTACTTTTGTTCTGATCTGCTCCATCTAAGGGTATGGGACTACTACAGCCACTGTTGCTTTTTCTAAATATGAGAAAAAAAATCTCTTTAGTTGGAGAAATATTTCAAATAATTTACTCAGTGAAAAAAGCCATACCAATTTTTTTTTTCAATCTCGGAAAATTTAAGTATTCTCATCCCCCAAATTCAAGTATTTAGCTTCAAACACTGTTAAGATTGGTAAGTGGCCAAGTTGACAAATCACATGACTTTCCGAACTAATATTCTTACCTCTCCAGAGCTTGCTCTGGAACACGTGCCACCTATCCATGACAAGAACTACAGCCCATCCTCTAAAGCTAAAAAAGCTTCAAATCCCCAAATACTACCATAAACTCTTTCTGAGACAGGCAAGAAAGAGGTTTAGAAATTTTCTCCCCACCTTCACTACCATTTCTCAACCCCTCCTGCTTCACCTGCCCTCAGTGAAAGTATCTTCAGATGGTTGTAGATTTGCTAACTTTCTATTTCCTCAAACTGACAGCATGATAGGAGATTTAATTAAAACAAAACACAAAAACAAAAGTGGCCCATAAACACATCTCTTCTTCACATTTTAGAGGCACTTCAGTTTACTGCATTATATTTCCTGCCCCCAAGTATTACTAAAGTTGGAGAATATCAACTTGTTCTGTGCCAAATCTATAGCTGTACTGATTTTAGATTTAAAATTTTTTTCTTTAAATTCTAAGGTGGTTAGTCAATTTATCAACTAATCTTTCTACTTTTCTGCTTAAATTCATTTATTCTTTTAATAGCAATTCATTCAACGCCTGTTATATGCTACAAGTGAGGAGGTCGTACAGCTGGAGAATGCAAAAAGTGAATGAGACATGACCCCTAATTCTAAAATACTAGCAACGTAGACATAGTGGGTTTGGGGGAGGAAGAAAGGAGATACAGCTTCTTAAAGAATTATACAGTACACTGTGTTTCTGTGTTATAATAGATGTATTACAGACTCAGAGAAAGGAGCCAATTTGAAAGGTTCCTGGGAAGTTACATTGGAGCATGGCCTTAAAAGAATGAGTAGGTATGGGGGATGGAGGGTAAAAAGATATGCAGGGACAACATACTTCTTAACAAACCTCTACCACATGGCTTTACTTTAAATAAAAGTATCACGGATTGCAACAAACACAAAAAGGAAATAAAAACTGTCACTAGTTAATAGCTTGCAGCGGCTTATATAATTTAAGCAAGAGGAACCCTGCAATCTACTAGCAAACCATAGTTTTGTGTCTTGTGCTTTTGCTTTCACACTAATCTTTTGACTTGCATGCTAAGAAAAGAAACTCAAAAGCCATTTATATCCAATGCTTGTTCTTACACTGCACTAACTAATGACTTAGAAATAATTAAGACCAATTATCTTGAAGGCAGTCAAACTGCAATCTGCTACCATATCATCATGAAAGGAGGCTTAAGAATGTTCTAGGCTAATACCAAAGTCAGTAAACAAAGACATGGTCAACCTGGCACAGATACACCATACCCTATGGGTTCAAAGCCTTAATAGTACCAAGTATAAGCATAGTAGATTTAATGGGAGGGCCTAGGAAGAAAAGAGAAAAGCACAATTGATCACAAGCATTGTGATTGTGTTTGTAAGGCTCCTAAATGCTCAAGTTCACTGGCCCAGGAAGGTGCTGATGCCTACAAGAAAGATTACTTTTGTGGATTGGAAAATTTGACTAATCTGATGAAAGGTGAAAAGAATGCCATGTTAAATTGCTGAGAACAGACCACCCATTTTGATTAAGTTATTACTGATGTGAAAATGCCATAAGGTTAACATTTAAGATACGTTTCCAAATGAAAAAGGAAGAAAAAAAAGATGTTTTCATATCAAAGTACTTTTAAGTAACAAATTCCCCATTTTTATGGAGAATATTATTATAAAGATCATCATTTACAACACACACGACATGACAACAAGTAATAAAATCTAAAACAGAAAAATTTAAGTAGGATCACTTAATATTATGTGAATTCCTAAAAGATTCCTTGCCAGGTTATTTTAAATAGTAATCTCCCCTGCATTTAACATATTATATTAGGATACAGCCACCTTTTTAGAGCACCTGTTTTACATAAAGCAAGGGCTGTCTACTTTATATTCATGAATTCACACCTATAACAACTAAGCTCTGACAAAAAAGAAAAAAAAACTGTTGCAAAATGTTCAAACTGAGAGGTTTAATCCTAGTGTAGGAATTCCTCAGTGAAATACGTATCTTTGGACAGTGTTTAAGTAACTTCCTCAGAATATTTAGAGAAAGAACAAATCACCAACAACCTCATGAGAACTGCTCCTGAGCCTCTGAGAAGGGAGGTGACTAGAGCAGCACAAACACTGGGTGGAAGAGGGAAAAGGAGGAGCTAAGAAAAGCAGATGAAGAGACATCTAAGGAGCCACGAGTGATGAGATAAGGAAGATCAAGTAACCGTGGCAGCAGTACACACCCAGGCCCCACAGGCAGCCGCAGGGCTTACTTCAAGGGGGTGGAATGCTGTGAGCAAGTAAACAATTTTGGTTTTGTTTAACTGAAAGGTTGAGCAACCCTACAAGTGGGAGAAGGAAAAAGAAGAGGTGTTTTTTTTTAACACAGAGTAAGTTAGGATATGATAAATGGCTAACACTTTAAAAATTTTTAAACAACAAAAGAGAGTATCTTATATATGAACATGAAAAATTGAGACCTTTGAGGAAAAACACTATAAAGCCCATGGAAATCCAGAGCTGCATTATTTATTGATTGTCATGATAAAGCCTTTTATCCTGTGGACTGTGCCATCCTTCAAACAAGAAGATCCCCACAAAGCTCACTGACAAGCATTGTGGGGGATGTGGGTCAGTGTAGTTTTTCTTTACTCCAACTTTCAATTTGGCAGCTTATAGAAACAATTCTCAATGGCTGAGTTTTTAAAGCTTACTCCAAGATAAGCAGGACTGTGACTCCAGTGGGCTATTTCCAAGTTGCCAAGCCATTAATCTAAAACAGCTCTCAAATCCTTTAAACTGATTCCTGCTGGTCCAGTATAATAAATGATATGGTGTTTTAAATAAAAAGGGGAGGGCGATGGGGAAAAGAAGGCCCAAACTAGTACCTCTGGAGTTGCTATTAAGTTTAAAAAAACTTGAAGTAGAATCACTATGTAATATACATTTACTACCATATTTTTCCAATTGTGTGGCTAGAAATTATAGAAAGGATTTTTCATAGGCCTTCTCCCAGAAGCAAATTACTTTCTTCAATTTCAAGTTTAATACTTATTTATTACATTTGCCACACCCCCAGAAATAAAAGCTAAAAGCAACCCCCTTCAAAACAAGAGATATTTCAAGCTTTTTGCAGATGATTTACATTAATCACATCTGTTCATTCTTCTAGGCATTAATTAATACCTTCCTACAGGAATTGGAAAAGGGACATTGTAGATTCAAGTATTTGCCTTTGCCATGACATAAAAGATGTACCTGATAAACCAAGTAAGCCATCAGCGTCCCTCGACAGTGTCTTTAGTACCATCAGAACAGAGCAACCAGCGGCAGTTTTAGCATTCTGACTCACCGGTTTAAAAACAAGAATTTGTAGCTAGGGTTCAAAGGAGCAAACTTCTTTCAATATAAAGTCATTATGTAGATCATACCACTATTAAGAAATACTCATAGAAATAAATATTCTTTTATTTCAGTAATTTTAAAAACCGAGACATTTAATTACATCACAAAACAATATAAACATACATCACAAAGCAGTATAAACAGTTAAAAACTTATGAAAGAATTCCTAATCACAGTCAGTCAATTTACCAGGGAGAATAGGATCAAAAGGAAAAAATAAAAGTTGCCTGCCCTTCTGAAAATGATGAGCTCAACATTGTGAAGAGAAAATTGCTAAATTAGAAATCAGATTTTAAGTTACAACTTACGGGGGTAGAGAGTTCTTTCTGCAAAGTAGGGAGTTGTTATTAGACCCCCATCCCCCCCAACCCCCACATAAAGCCAGAATCTTGAAGGGTAATACCCTCAGTTTAAAAGGTAGACAAAAAAAAAAAAAAACTGTTCACAAACAAAGGGAATTTAAAACACACCCCCCCCCCCAAAAGCCTTATCTGTCTTTTCTAGGACAATGAATAGGAAAAGAAAAGTCTCCCGTGAGAATCTGTAACTACCGGTTTATCCTCCCAAGAATTTGAGACTTGAATTTACATACCAGCATGGTCCAGAAAACTCCATGCCAGGAAAGTAACCTAAAGTGGTCTTAGGTTGGTAGTCCCCACCCAGATATCTGGCAAAAAGGAAACAGATCCTGTCTGGAGAAAGATGCATTCAAAACAGACTACCTAAGGATTCCCAAAGATAAAACCCTGCCAAGTTCAAAATTCAGAATTACAAAGCACATGAGTAAACCAACCACATTAAACAAAAAATCAGCAGAAACAACAGAGTAGAATTTGATACCTCCCCCACCCCCAGAACCGCAGACAATGGAATACTGAGATATAGACTATAAAATAAGTATTTTTTACAATGTTAAAAATATTTAGAAGCAAGAGACAGAAACAAGATGTTATAAAGGAAGACCAGTAGATTTGTAAAATTACTGATATAATAATTGAAAAAAACCTTAATGAATAGATTAAAAGTAGAATAGACCCAAGTGGAAAGAGAATAAACTGCAATACAGATTTGAAAAAACTAGCCAGACTGAAGCACAGAGAGACAAAGAAAGGGAGTATGTACAAGATAGACTAAGAGGCACAGCGAGTAAAGAAGTCGATATACTCGACAGAGTTCCTAAAGAGGAAACAGAAAGGGGAAAGAGGTCATGCTCAAGGAGATCAGGACTAGAAAATTTCCAGAGCTGTTCAGAGACAAATCACCTGTAAAGGACTAACAATTAGCTTTGCAGTAGACTTCAAAAGAAAAAAATAAGTAAAAGTTGTTAAGACACAGAAATAATATTTCCAAAGTGCTGAGAGAAGGTAACTGTCAGTCTAGAATTGTATATCAAACAAAACTTATCAAGGGTAAGTAAAATAAACACTGTCTCACTAAAGTGTCCTCTAAACTCATTAAAGGAACTTTCAAAGGATTAATTTTAGAAAGAAATAAAGACTGGAAGTAAGACCTGAGATAGAGGAGTGAGCGAAGAAATTCGTAAACAAGTAATTTTTAAAATGCTATATAAAACAATAGCAATACAAATGCAGGGGGTTAAAAAGAAGGAGGAACTAAAATCTTGGTCAAAAGCATCACATAAAATGGGAATGGAGAGTAAGAGTTAAAGTGTTTTAAGATCCTTGCATTGTTCACAAGGGGAGAGAGCGCTATTACCTTTATCTGGAATATTTTCAAAACCACTAAAAATCAGTAATAGTAAAAAAAGACAATCTAATTCTGCCTATTAGTAAAAGATCTGAACAGGCACTTCACAAAAGAGACTCTCTAAGTGACCAATAATTTACATAAAGAAATAACCATCATCATCGGTCATTAGGGAAATACAAATTAAAACCACAGTGAGATACTGCTATCTACCTACAAATATGTTTAAAATGAAAACAAAAATAAAACCCAAAAAACTGTTACTACCATGTATTGGAAAGAAGGCGGAGCATCTGGAACTCTCAAACACTACAAGTTCTTGTGCAATTAGTATAAATATTTTGGAAAACTGGCATTACCTACAAAAGCTGGACATGCACCTGCCCTGTAATCCAGCCACTCCTCTCCAAGGAATACATCCAGTAGAAATGCATATACATGAACACCAAAAATATACACAAAGATGTTCATGGCAGAATTGTTTTTAATAGCCAAAACCTGGAAATAATCTGAATGTCCATCAACAAAATGGATTATTGTACATTCCTAGTGAGGATGAGCTATTGTAACATGCAACAGCATGGACGAGTTTCACAAAAAAAAAAATGTTGAGCAAAATAAGCCAGATACAAAAGAGGAGATATTGAATGATTCCATTTATACAAAATTCAGAAGCAGGCAATGCCAACCTATGGTATGTCAGCATTAGGGCTACCATGCAGGGAGTGGGTAATGCCTGAGAAGGAACATCAGGGTGTTTCTGGTATTCAGTTTCCTGATCTAGGCGAGGTTACACAGTGTTCATTTTGTACATATTCATCAAGCTTCACCTTATGATGTGTGCACTTTTATGTTTGTATGTTATGTTAAACTTCATTTAAAGGTTTATCTGAAAAAATTTAGACAATTTATAAGAGAAAAGATTCCTTTCTTTCTGTAGCAAAAGCTTAAAACTTGATGTGATCTCTTCCATTGGCTCTCCAGAAATACTGTTAAATCCTCTTTTTCACAAACCAAAGCATTTTCCTAATTTAATCTAAGAAATAATCCAAGCTCTTCTACACGCTAAATTGTATATTTCCTATAAAAACAAGAATTAAGCAATCCATATAATTTTAACTGCTCAGTATGAGGCATAATAAATTAAGAGATTCTCAAAGAATTAAGTCACAAAACAGTATACTCTTACTTTATCACATTAACAATACAATGAATGGACTGAAATGGACAGTGTAACTTAAATGATCACAATGTTCAATCACTGTGGCCAATGCAACATTAAAGAATTAACACATTCCACTGTCTGAATGTATTCAACAGTTTCTCCCATCTTCAGATACTAATACCATTTTTCAGTGATTAGAAACATTTCCAACATGCTCACAAAACATTTAAATATAAAATAAGACTCAGTCATTTAAAAATTGACGTTCAAAACTAAATAATCACATAAAACAAAACCAAAAAGCTGTATGTAATTACTGATGCACAGCAAATAATCAGGAATTCTTTGTTTCTCTTTATCATATTTTCTACTGGGTTAAGATTCTGAAATTTCTATCCAAAACTAACACATTTCAGTGCTATACCATCTTGCCCTATCATAAGAGAGTTTTCTGGATTCTTATTGTACAGAAACTTTATGTTCATGTTATTCTACTTTTGCCTAACATTATTTCATCTCACAGTGCAAGAATCTGATAGAGAATATGATGTGGAAATCTATCTCTGTTGGCAGATGGCTATTTTCTGGTGTTATCAAAGAGCAAAGACTGGGAAAAGGATTCCTAAAAAAAATTGGAAGATTCAGTCTCATTCAGTAATTTATTAAAATTGCACACCATTTTGAAAACTTTTGTGGTTTGTAATTCATACTTTAAAACATATAAAGGATAGTTTTTTTATTTTGTTTTGTTTTTGGTGAAGGAAAGTACAGCCTTTATTGCAAGGCCAAGCAAGAAGAATAGGCAGCTCATGTTCAAAAGACCCGAACTCCTTGATGGATGGGTTTTTAAAGACAGTGTGAGGGAGAGGGTAACAGGGTGCATGACCACTTATGCACACTTTTCTCATTGGTTGATGGTGAGGTAACAGGGTGATGTTTCAGCAATCTCAGTCATCAAACTTCTGGTTCCAACTGATCTGGGATCTATGCACTGGTGAGGTTTGTATTCTTGATAATAAAAATCTAGTCGTCAACAGAACCAGGATCTAGTTCTAGTTCTAACTCTATTTCTAACTCACAGCACGATTTTGGCTAATTTACTCAGTCTTTCTGGACCCAAGTTTCCTCAACTGCAAATGAGGGGACTGAATTAGATACCCTTGAAGATTTCATACAATGTTAACATTCTATGATGAGTTTGATGAAAAATTTAACTCAGACTAGAAATTTACATGAATGATTATACTACCCAGATAAAGATAATGCAGAAACACAAGAGAAAAAGCATATACAAATATTACGTTGTACATCTAAAATGAATATACTGTTGTATGTCAATTATACTTCAGTAAAATACATATATATGTATTTTAAAAAAGCAAATTGTTAATTCTCCATTAGGCAGTCCATTTGTTGTGGTAGATCTCCATGCAAATTGATATTCCTTATTACTCTACAAGCAACTGGATTTCATCTGCGTATTACAGCATTTATGTGCGCTACAGTAATTTTACTCGATGTTAGGTATAGTGCCAATTTGCTTCACTCCTTACAAAAATACTTCTTGAAGATGCTTTCATTCTGTGTTCCTAAAGTAAGGCTTAACTTAGACTTCCCCAAGACCAACTAGTAGTAAGACGAAAAAAAAAAAAATTCTTTTCATACTGTGCTACACCAACAAAAGTGTCAGCCATAAGCCCCTGTCCACTATCTACAATGTCAGGAGGCCATCAGCATTACCTGTGTCTACTTTGGCTGTAATTTGTGGCTCTGTTGGGTAAGCTTCACCATCTGGAACACTGTGGCTTCATCATCTGGAACACTGTGGCTTCATCCTTTTAAGTCAAAAAGCTCAACTGGCTTCTTTCCACCTTTCATATTTGGAGGTAATAGCCATTAATACAATGAGAGACAACTGCATTCTGTCCTAGTAGAGAGCTCGTGCTCCCTAAATGTCAAATACAGCTGAAAGGACCTAAAAGGTCATCTTGTCCAATCCTCTCTTTTCACCTGTGAGAATTCAGGTCACTACCTAAGGTCACACAGAATACTTATCTCCTGACTTCAGCCCAGTACTCCTTCCACTCTTATCATAAAAGTTAAAGTTGCCATTCAGGAAAGAATGCTCAGATCAGAATCCTCTCTCCTGTGGAACTTGTTGATTATCATTCCGCTGAATCATCAATGAAACATTTCCACTGCAAATGAGATGAAATATTGAAAAACATTTCCAAGCTATCTGTCCAATATCAAGAAACAAATTTGCACTAATGAGAGCAACTTACTAGCATATTAGGCCTAAACATACATTAGACTACAAAAATCCTAAGGAAGGAAGGTGCTCTGAGTAATTAGTATTGTTCTAGTGGCAATCAAAGATTTTTAGGGTGGTAAGGGATAAAAGAAGAAACATCCTGAGGTTTTTCTAAAGCCTTGAGAGAACAAAATAGTGGAATGGTTAGAATACAGAGCAAGTATTTGATTCTTTATAAAGGAATTGTGTGGTTTATAAAAGAAATAGAGCTGCTTCAATTATAGCACTAAAATAAGAAAATGCTCTTGGGACCTTCTGTTAAAAATTTATTCAGAGAGGGTTTCTCCTTGTCATTCAGTTTTTGCAGCACACATATCCCATGTTTAATTCACTCTCTGCCTCTAACCTAGTATTTAACCATTGTTCACATTCTAATCTGGGCATAAATCCAATCTCTTGCTTTGTGAAACACTGGAAAAAACTTTAATATTTTAGGAAACTTAAAAAATTAAATGAACAGGAGGGAAAGCAAGTATATTTTCACACAAAGTACAGGATACAGCTGTGATCTGTCAACCTTACCGGACTATCTCCTCAGCTAACAGCAAAGTTACAGGACTCTCCTTAACTCAACAGGAAGTAGCAATCTAGAAAATAGAATGTTCCCAAGCCCGAATTCTATTCCTTTCACTTCACATATCCAGCACACACTCACCCTTTGACCAAGCCTGTGTTGAACACACCCATTTAAATAGCCTTGACGAAGTGTCAGTAAGCCTATAGAGGACAAGTATTTTGAGAGCCCACAAGAATAACCTTTAATCATGATGTCCCCAAATAAAAAAACCTATGTTGACTATACCCTTCTGAGGAAACAAGTTGTAGTGAGAATGACAAAACCAGCCTTGGCTCTTAAGAAATTCATACTTCTATGGATGATCTTTAGTTTCACATTTCTGAAAGTTGCTTCCATGGCACCAAAATATAACTAAAATATATAATATCCTTTTATATCCTTTGCAGGATACTATGTGAGCTCACAAATAAGGTATCTAACGCAGGCCCAGGGCAACAGAGGTGAAAAGGGACCATTTCATAATGGAGCTAACATGTGATTGTAATGTATACACACTTTTTAAGAGACATAAATTATATACATGTGATTTATGAATTATAATTTAAAAGGATAAGAGTTAGCCAAGCAAAGAAGCAGTGGAAGAGTAGTCTACGTACTAGCAGGAGCATGAGAAAAAGCAACAGCATATTTGGGACCAACGATAATTTATAGCAGATCCTTCCTACAGCTCCATTTGAGAATGGGTCTGTGATCCTGAAAAGTCAGTCAGCTGGATACTTAGATGCTGACTGAGGTGCTCAGGTGAATCAATAGATCATATTGCAAATGGTAACTCTGCATATATAGATTAGAAAGGCTCAAAACAAAGGAAATAGTGATGTGCTCAAATGGGTGTGTTTAGAGAAGGGAGGAAGTGGTTGAGCATTTTAACCAAGAAAACATATAGAATTACTTTCAAAAGAATACCCCCTTTTAATAGCCTGATTTTTCCAGCTTACTTTTTAAATCAATTGGAGGAGAGCACACTGGTGTTGCCACAGTTCCTCACAAAGTACCAAACCATGGATCTCACACACAAAAACAGAGTTCACCCTCAAACAGGAAGTCACCGTCTTGTCAGTTAAATGGTACACATTAGAAATGAAAAGATCAGCTGTATGGAAAAAGCAATAAAAGAACACGTGGAACAGAGAGAAGGAACTCTTTCTGAGATTTTGCTCTCTCCCAAAGCACGCTCCACAATTTATGAACAGCTGGGAAATTTCCTCTTCACAGGAAAAGGGTGACATCTTAGTTCACAGTAAAGTGGAAATGACAAAAACCGACTGTATTACACAGAAAAAAAGGTGTTTCCTGAAGGAAGGAGACAAAGCACTGCCTTTATTAAAGCATGTATGCACACACACACACACAGGAAAAGCAAAATATATGAATACAGCAAGCAGAAAAAATATTTTTTAAGAGATAAAGGAGGAAACAACTAAATCAAGATGTTTCATAGTAGAAGTTAGCCTCAGTGGATAATCATTTTGTCCCAGTGGGTTATCTCAAGTACAAATACGCTTAATGAGAATGTTAAGAACACGTTTGCACTTTATACACACACAGGGATTTTTATCTATATTTAAAAAAATAAGTATCTAGTTTGTTTTTCTTACACACACACAAAGGATCCATGTTTTACCACTAACATCACTAGTTCTTATAGCTCAGGTTATTTCAAAGAATTGATGCTTAATGACTTATTCATTAAATAAACTGTAGTGATTCTTAATAAGCATATTCTTTCATTCAACAAAAAGTATTCTCTGAGTGCCTACTCTGCACTAGACAGCAGTTAACATGACTGAGACACAGTGGAGTATAAGCTTCCTGCCCTCTAGAAATTTACATTATTCACAGTTGTGAAGGACATATTTTAAAAACCGCTTTGCCTAGTTTTGTTGTACTGACTTTACAAAGTTTTACTGTGACTTTATAACTTTACTGCAAAACAGAATCACATGAGGGGTTTTAAAAAATCTTAATACCCAGGCTGCATTCCCAAACCATTTAAATCAGAACCTTGGGAGTGAGACCCAATCAGTATTTTTTTTTTAAGCTTCCTAGATGACTTCAAAGAATAGTCATATTTGAGTACTAGTGAACTAGAGCATTGGTTCTCAGCTTTGGATCTTTGATGGAATGAAGATAAAAATAAAGACTCTCTAGAAATAGATTCCTCTATGTTCTCCCAATCCTACCAGCCCAAAGTAAGAAGGTTCACTGGGGGTACAGGACAAGTTTCTCAGTGGGAAGGTGAGATCTACTTGCTATCAACAACAGCAACTCCCCTCATCCTTCAGCCTAATCAAAAGATAATCCTTGCAGAGGGACTATCAAGCTTGCTATTTCTGCCTCCTGCTAGGACTACATTTAGGATACACAAACTGGGGACAGAATAGTCATCCTGGGATGTACTGACACACATGAAGCATGTGGGACTGCTTCTATAATAGGATAATAGCATAAGAATTGTTTTTAAAAATTCTGTTTATTGGATTATTTTTCTAATCTTAGGATCAAAAGAATCACACTGGGGTCCAAATTAGCAAGAAGGGGTTAGGCATCATTAACTCAAGTATATGTTTCAGAAAAATAAATCCAAAATCAAGACATTTCAGTTCTCAGTGGGAAGAATACAGGCAAAATCATTAGGAAATGCTCAAACCCAAAGGTAGGTATTATGAATAATGTTGTGGAGTTAAAGGGAACAAAAGCCAAATTTAATTTTAACAAAATTTTAATTTTAACAAAATTAAAGTCCTTTATAAAGCAAAATATAGTCCCTTTAATTTTCATATTTCTATATGTTTATTTAAAAAGCAATTTAAATCAACTAGTAAGAGCAAAATGGAACTAAGTTTTTCCCATGAAAGAATATTCCCTGCATTTAAGTATCTCATTAAAAATTAAAAATGGAAGGGTGGGGGAGGGGTAAATTGGGAGTTTGAGATTAGGAGATAAAACCTACTATATATAAAATAGATAAACAACAAGGTCCTACTGTATAGCACAGGGAACTATACTCAATATCCTGTAATAAACCATATGAAAAAGAGCATATAAAAGAATATATATGTATAACTGAATCACTTTGCTGTAACCAGAAACTAATATAACACTGTAAATCAACTATACTTCAATAAAAAACTTAAAAAGTAAAAACTAACTTACAAAATTCTAAAGAGTTCCCTAGTGCTCTAGTTCACTAGTACTCAAGACCTACACAGATCTTTCTGGAGAACATACTTGATGTATCTTAAAAGTTGCATCTAGAAAGTCTGTCATTACCTACTTTACAAAACCTTGTGCTCTTCCAGTCTACTATATCCAAAAGCCTTTTGCCCACTAGATTTTAGGCCAAATCCTTTAGGCATGTCACTGGTGTCTTCTTGGTTGGTTTCATCTCACATGTGAGTCACAAGCATTTTTCAGTATTTATACCATGTGTTGTAATATCCACCATACTCAGTTTCTAGTGTACATCTTTTCTCTTCAACATGAATATTCTAAACGTTTTAAGCATGTCCCATTAGTATGTCTCAAGAATGTACTTGGCAATAGTCCATGATTTAAAAATAACATATTGGAAAAGTAACATCATACACAAACAGAAACCACAAAATCACCATTTCTAAGATGGTAGAACCATTCATTATAGTATATTGCCTGTTAATCGAACAATATATTTAATATCTTTTGTTCTGTTTATGTATAAAGTTCAACCCACATTAGAAAGAATACATTCCAAGTTTAAGACATCTTTCTCTCATCTATGAGTAGAGAGAGAAAAGATCTAGTGGCAAAAAACAAAAACACCTCTTGGGTAAGTAAAAACGCTTTCCTGCATCTTTTCAAAGGAAGGAGAATTTTCTAGAGCAAACTATTAGGGAAAAATCACTGGCAGTTATTTTTGGATATGTAACAAAATATTCAATACAGAGAAAAGTTAATTGTCACATAATAACCAATTAGAAAAGTGTTGGGTGGGATGGGGTAGTGAAGGGGAAGACTGGGGTGTGAGGGAAGAATATGCAAGAATCACAGATTTCTTAAGAATCTGTGTAACTGAGTCACTACCTGCACCCCACCTCTTATCAACAAAGGCATCAAAACATTTTGCAACCAAAGGAACTCCTGAGGAAGTCACTGGAAACTGTTAATAACCTAGTGTTTCCTTATAACACTGACCACAGGAATCCAAACAACTTTCTAAGAAGACATGGGTCTGGAAAGAACCAAAATAATCTAATTATAATTCCATCTTCCCACTAGTGTAGCCACTGTCCAAACAGTACCTTTGGAGGCTGAAGAAAACTAAGCAAGCGTTTTCTATTTGCTCTAGATGTATGATGAGGGTACCTCTCAGGAAGGTGGACTATAAAGTAACTCCCTCAAGTTTCACTTGGCAGGGTTTAGAGGTAGGGATCTTAGATTTTAAATTTATACCAGTGGTTTCAAATTCAATACTTTTGTGAATTTATTCATTGCTGGCTAGATGAAAATTGGATTTGTCCGTTGCCCATTGCCTCTATTAACTCTTGACCAGAACAAATTAACACTCTAAACCACAGTTAATTTTTCACTTTCTACTCCAAATCCTGGAATTATTCCACTTTTTCCCAAAGCATCAGGAAAGGTATTCTATTTCTAAAAATTATGTCTACTATTGTTAGTGAAAGAGGGGAAACCCCTCAACTTCAGCTGAGCTGTCATATTCAAAATAATTTTAATTTCCATTATAAAAGGAGGTCAAGACTAATTTTTTTAATCCTTACTATTTTCATTTTCATTTTCCTGCTTTTTATAAATATTACTGTTTGTGCCTGAAATTGCTCACTAAAGGAACAAGTAGATTAGAAAACATACTATTCAATCCAGAAACAGAAAGTTTGCAAATGTAAAATGAAAGTGAATAATGACAGCATGCAATTTATTCATGGAGTTAATTATTATACACATTTAAGGCTCATCAGAACCTTTTCTGAATTATGTCAGTTTAAGGATTAAAGCTTCTGCTCCAAGCCTGAACCTAAGAACTGAGGAAGGGCGACAGTTACACAGCTAGTTATCTCATTAAGAACCCTTGAGACTGTGATATGACTTTGGATTAATGTCTCCGCTGATTTATAAAAATCTGCTTGCAATTCAACAGCCTTCAGGTCATAAGCTAATATGCTACCACAGGCACTACGGTAGTCTGCATGTTTAGCTAGGCCAAAAGATTTCATAGTGCTTAGTGTGAATTTACAAAGTGTTCTATTTTACCATTACTGTCTAATTCCACTAAGAAAATTGGCATGATGGGCTTTTATGTCATCTAATAAAACACACTGTACAAAGTAAGTCCAGATTACAAAAATATTATGTAGCTCCTTCTATGTGCATAGCGCCTTCTAGTTCACAATACACTTTCATATCTATTGTTTCACTTTATGCTCAAAATAACTCTGTAAAGTTATACCTCCATGGTACAGACTAACATCTAACAAGAACACAGAATTAATAAATGGCAGCATTAGGACTGAAATCCAAGTCTTCTGACGCCTGCCTCTATTCTTACGCATACTTTAGTATGCTTAAACTTTCAGTATATTAGTTTTCTTAATCAGGGCTTTTCTTAGGCTTGTCATATGAAAAATCAAGGAAAAAATAATGTTATTAATATCATAAATATGTATAAAGACTTTGAACCTTAGATAATACCATCACCCCAATAAATTTACATTGTGAAGTTTGGCAACCCACTTTTTTTTTTCAATTTTGTTTTGTTGTGATAAAATACACATAACAATTTGCCATCTTGACCATTTTTAGGTGTAGAGTTAACTGGTATTTAAATACATTCATAATGTTGTGTAACCATTACTACCATCCCCCATAGCTCTTTTAATCTTATAAAATTGAAACTCTATATCTGTTAAGCAATAACTTCTAATTTCCTCTCCTCAGGCTCTGGCAACCTCAATTCTACTTTCTGTCACTTCAAGTAGTCAAAATTGTAAGTCTCATTTATGTGGAGTCATACAGTACTCGTGCTTTGTAACTGACTTATCTCACTCAGCATAATGTCCTGAAGGTCCATCCATGTTGTAGCATAGGTCAGAATTTCCTTCCTTTTAAAGGCTGGATAATATTTCATTGTACGTATGAACCATATTATGCTTATCCATTCATTCACTGATGGACACTTGGAACAAAGCAGATTTTTTTTATCAACTCTGCCAAATACGGAACACTGTACTCAATACGTAAGCCCAGAATACACATATTTTAAAGCAAACTAATGTTCATAGAGTACTACATGTAGTATTTCTGAAATTAAAGATAAGAGTGACAAGCAGCTGAGTGGTCTATGTAAAGACACTGATTTACCACCATTTTCTACATCCACACAATGTCAAAATAATTCAGAACACTTGGGCAAGAAGTTCAGCAGTTCAATCAAATATTGTGAATACATCTGCCTGGATGTTTTATCACTACAGCTTACTCCTGTTTCTTGTCTTTCTGGTGTTTTTACCAGTTTGACATTATGTCAATCAAGGAAGATTTCAGCAGCATTATGATTATTACCACTGGGAACTCATTAAATGCTAAACATTTTACATGAATTTCATTTAAGAATGAAAAAATTAGCTCCTAAAGCCTGGCCTTTCTTCCAGCGTCTTGTAGCTGGTTGGGTGGTAGTTCCAGGATATGAACCTAGGACTTCTAACTCTAAACTAAGTGCTCCATCCATTACACACAAACAGTATTAGCATTATCTGATAGTACTAAATATTTTGTGACTAAGAGTTACAGCTCTTGTACTTCATACTACATTCTTGATTTCTGAGAATTTATTATTATAAAAATAATACATACTCATATTTATATACTGTTTCCTAGAAGTAAATTTTAATCAGTTTGTATTCTTTCATATGTTTTCTCAGCATATATAAACAAACATTCCTGTTCAGCTTTAAAAAAACCCTCATATTATACTGTATACTCTTGCTCTACACCTTAGTTTTTAAATTAACAATTACATAATGGATATTTTATTCAAAGTATATACAGAATGATGCCATTCTTCAATAGTCACAGTGAATGGTTATCCATAGTCATCCTCCATTTTCAGGTTTTTGAAAAAATCATAACCAACTCTGCCAATAATACACATCCTTGTATATATAACTTGGCACATTTTTGGGGAGTAAAGTATAAGGTAAACTCCTAGTATGTAATTGGTGGGTCAAGGGGTAGACACATTTAACCTCTGATAAATATTGATGAATTGCCTTCCATGAAATTTGAACTTATTAACAGTCTCATCACCTATACATTGGAATTAAAGTTGCATTTATAATTTCTGTTCTAGGGGAATCTTATCTACTCATTTCTTTACTCAATGAAAATATTAATGCTCAAGGAAAAGGAATCAGTGGTTCTATTAACTTCCCAGGAAGATTAGACTACTAACAATCAATGAAGGTTCCAATTACTGTTTTTCTTTTAAGTTAAAAAAAAAAGCTATAAAAACAAATGAATAATTCAATAATTCAAACAAATAATTGTGTCTTATATTAAGTTTACAGAAAAAGAACAGTCTTGGGTATTAGTGCACATGCACTTGATTCTAATAGAGTATTACTAGAAATGCCAACATAAAATATATCTAAACACCCAACTGTGACCTTATAGAATCCAGAGAGACAGTTTCCAATAGTAATAATCAAAAAGATAATATATTGAGGAATGCTTACCGAAAAGCGATTTCATATTCTATTATCATTTGCCACAAAAAATATTCACATTAAGCCCAAACAGAAACTGTCATTATTTAAATTCACCTACTTTAAAGTGAATCTAACAGCATCCTTTTTATTACTGAACTAAATGTGAAAATGCAGAAAGATGACTAATGGTAAACTGTTGAGTTTATTTCTCCCCCTTCTGCTATTATCTTATGCTCTCAGCCATCTGGATTGTATTTAGTGTACTCCTGGGAAGCTATATTTACTCACTAACAAAAGTAAAAGCTCTGTCTTTCCTGTGTGTTTCCAGTTATTCCCGTGTCTTAAACCAGGTATTCTGCCCACTTCAGAACAGATTCTTGAAGGCTTCATTATTATTTATTAACTCAACAGAATATGCCTACTTTCTTATGGTAGGCATATTGGTTGTTTTTGCACTATGTTTTAACAATGGTTTCTTTAACCTCTAAGGAAATCCCTCTGTTCTACTCCAACTTCTCCTGTTGCTGTAAGGGCCTTACTGCCTGTGATAGTTAATTTTACATGTCAGCTTGACTGGCCATGGAGTGTCTAAATTAAATGTTACTTCCGGGTGTGTCTGTGAGGGTGTTTCTGGATGAGATTAGTATTTGAATCAGTGGATTTAGTAGACTGCCCTCCCCAGTGTGGATGAGCATCATCTAATCCTTTGAAGGCCTGAACACAACAAAAGGTGGAGGAAGGAGGAATTCACTCTTCTTTCTGCCTTACTGTTTGAGCTGGGACATCTCACCTCATTTCCTGCTCTGAGATTTACACCATGGGTTCCCCTGGTTCTCAGGACTTCATACTTAGACTAAATTATACCAGCAGGTTTCCTGGGTTTCTGACTGGCAGATGGCTGATCATGGGACTTCTCAGGCTCCGTAAGTGCATGAGCCAATTCCTCGTAAGAAATCTCTTTAGAAGATAGATAGATAGATAGATAGATAGATAGATAGATAGATAGATAGATAGACAGACAGACAGACCGACCTATTGGTTCTGTTTCTCTGGGAGACCCTCACTAATACAGTCTCTTCCATCTGAATCACTGTCACTTTCTTTACTATCAAATATATATATAAAACCTCTGAATTTTTTTTTTAATGGAGGTACTGGGGATAGAACCCAGGACCTCGTGCATGCTAAGCATGTGCTCTACCACTGACCTATACTCACCCCTTAAAATGGTTTTTAAGCTTAAAAAGAAAACCATTCATTCACTTACTATGTTTTTAATATAAGCTATTTGTCAAAATAACCAGGGTATACTTATGCACAGGAGGAGCATGCCCTTTAACTTGCCCAAGGAAACTAATGTTTTATCCTAAACATTTGGTAGCACAGACTATTTAGAATGAAAGAGACATCTTATGAGCAGTGATTCTTCAGTGTTTTCCACATGAGGAAGGTGGTCCCTACCTTCTACTCATTTTTCAGGCTGATAATGAGGGTCATAGGCTGATAAAGAGGGTCATATAAAAGATCTCTATAAAACCATACTGTTGATATATTATACACTTTTTTTCAATTTACTTAGTAATACCTGCACATGGTAAAAAATTCAAAATACAAAAAAGTCAATTGTACAAAGTAATCTACACGATGAAGTTATTAGACTTTCTCTCAATCTAGAACCTCTTTCTAAAAGAAACCACTTTTGCCACTTTCTTCTGATACTTTCCATATAGCTTCACTCACCCATTTTTACAAAAATTAAAGAATGCACACTCTCTACATCTTGCTTTGTTCCACTTAATGTCATATCTTAGAGTACATCCTATTACAGAATTTACAGATCCAAATTTATTTTTGAATTATTGCATAGTATTCCATTTTATGGATATTTAAAAAAATTCTCTGTAATAGGCATTCAGATTTTTCCTAAACATTCTCTTAAAATGATGCACTGGTTATCTTTGTATATATTTCTTCGTACATATTTGTTAGTCTACCTGTAGGATAAATACCCAGAAGTGGGACTTTTAGGTCAAAGATGATATGAAATAGTAATTTTTTTTCATAAAATACTGGAATATTTTCCTAAAAGATCTATGATAAGTAGCAAGACAAGTGTTTCTCTCCACTGATCCCAAAATACTTAAGATTCAAAAAAGAATAAATATTATAAGACAGGATTTGTACAAATTTTCACTTGTAAAATGGTTCTTAACCATGGATTGATATAAAAATTATTTAGGCCTCAACCCACAGAAATTCTGATTTAGAAGACCTGGAATTGGACCTAGACGTATATACCTTTAAAATGCTCATATCTGATTCTAATGCATCTCCTTGGTTAAGAATCACTCATTTGACGATCATGACAATTCTGTGCAGTAACAATTCTTTTATAGTATGCATTTATAGATGTGCAACTTGAGGCTCAGTTAGCCAAGTGGCTTGCCCAAGGCTATGTCATAGAATCCAAGTCCTCCAACTGTAAGTGGATTACACAAATAAGTCCAATCTTACTCATATGGTTTCTAAAAGTGTGTTAATTTGGTAAATCTACATTTTAGATTATAAATTACTTATGAGTTTTAAACATCTAAATGACTATCAATAGGAAAACTCTTATAACTGCCCCAAAAGGTAAATATTAAAGAATAAAGGATAACATGTATTTAGCTACTTTGAACTGAGCTATCATTATTCAGGGCACACTAAGAAAGCATGAAAACACATTATCACCAAATGATCGGTGAAGATTCTATTACACTGTATTTCTTTTTTCCTTCTAGTATTATTAAGATATAAATGACATACAGCACTGTGTAAGTTAACAGCATAATGACTTAACATAAAATGATTACTACAGTAAGTTTGGTGAACATCCATCATCTTATATAAATTCAAAATAAAAGAAAAAGAAATTTTTTTTCTTTGTAATGAGAATTCTTAGGATTTACTCTCTTAACCTTCACGTATAACATACAGCACTGTTAGTCATATTTATCACGTTGTACATTACATCCTTAGTACTTATGTTATAACTGAAAGTTTGTACATTTTGACTGCCTTCATCTAATTACCCCTCCCCTTACCCCATGTCTCTGGTTACAAGATTCTGCTCCCTTTTTCTGTAAGTTTGTTTTTGAAGTATAACTGACCTACAACACTATGTTAGTTCCTGATCTATAACATAGTGATTCAATTATTTCTATATATTACAAAATGATCACCACAATATGTCTAGTTACTATCTGCCACTACATAAAGATATTAAATTATTATTGACTATATTCTCCACATTGTACATTTCATACCTGTAGCTCATTTATTTTGTAACTGGAAGTTTGTACCTCTCAATCTCCCTCACCTATTTCTCTCATCCCCCAACCCTTCTCCTCTGTGTTTGTCCTCTGTACCCATGACTGTTTCTGTTTTATGTTTGTTCATTTGTTTTTTAGATTCCACATATAAGTGAAATCATCAGTATCTGTCTTTCTCTGTCTGACTTATTTCACTTAGCATAATACCCTCTAGGTCCATTCATGTCGTCGCACGTTGCAAGATTTCATTTTTTTTTTTTATGGCTGAGTAATATTCTAGGTTCCTAGCTGATTTTTCTCAGAAATCACATAATACACATTAATCAAGTATAAAAGTTCTAGAAACACAAAAATAAAAATACATGATTCTTACTGTCAAGAAGTCAGTGGTCTAATAGGCCAGAAGATACAACTATACAAAATGATAAATTCCCACATAAGGACCTCCATAAGATATACTCAAAGTATGAAGTCTCATTTATAGAACCATTAGCTTCCTTTTAACTAAGTAGTTAGAAAACTTCATTATAAAAGATTCATAAGAATATCTTCCCTAATTCTCATTCCTCCCAAACTAAAAAAGGAAAAAAAAATCGATCCTTCCTGTGAGCTACCATGGTTCTCGATCTGTACCTACTTAACACTTGGTACTTTACGTCATAGTCATTTAAGTACACAGCATGTCCCCTCCAAGTGAGTTGATATTCCTTGAGGAAAGGGTCTATTTCTGACATATCGTTGTATCCTCTATCCTGTTTTGTAACAGCCAAAATTAAAATGTTTATTGAATGAAGAATTTAGAACCCCATGAAATAATTCAAAAATAACATCTTAGTTTCAAGGGATTAATGTAGCTTTTAAAATTTCCCAGTCTACTCTTGAGAGAACTTATTCAGTGCAAAAACATGGCTCCCATGGGGATATTTTTCCCCCCTCAAAGAAAGATAGGTTCTTTTCGCCATGTCATTCTTCCCAAGCTATTCATCCTGGGTTGAAACATAAAAATAAAAAATCAGACTGAGTAACTTAACCATAAAAGTGGGATAAAAGCAAACAGTTAAGTAATATATTAAAAACTTCAAATGTAACTTATACAGTAAAGGTAGAAAGTCGTAAGGAAAGACCGGCCATACTTTAAAAATAGAATCGTTAGAAAATACTGAGGTGGGGGATCAATTTCTTTACACGATAATGTAGCTTTCTTGAAAAACATTAAGATACAGCTGAAAATAAATGCTCCTTCTTTCAAAAATACACATGTACATATTTGAAAAGTTTCTACTGCATGGTTTAAAAATACCAAAAAAATTTGATGGGTATATATATCAATCCTGTTTTCTTTAGTGCTTGAAGTTATTTCAGGAAAAAAAAATCAATACATCTGGATTTAAAGGCTAACACTCAAGGCTCAAGTAAAGTTTTAACTACTACAAGAGCAGGAGGAGAGGTCCACTTGTGAAGAGCAAGCAGAATG
Source organism: Camelus dromedarius (assembly GCF_036321535.1). Taxonomy (NCBI): domain Eukaryota; kingdom Metazoa; phylum Chordata; class Mammalia; order Artiodactyla; family Camelidae; genus Camelus; species Camelus dromedarius. The sequence continues at coordinate 65,452,775 of NC_087443.1, read as the reverse complement.
ACTAAAAATTGGACTGGCCCAACAACCATACAGACAAAGGTCTATAGCACATAACTGAAATGCAAACAAAATTACTATGTCCTCCCTAGGCTATTCCTATTTAAAAAATAAGTTTTTTAAATCAACATTCTTGACCACTGAACCAGGATTAATCATTCCTGGCCAGTACATGCATTCTGCTGAAAAGGTGAAATACATAATAATTCATGAAAAACAAAATAAAAAATCACCCATTAAGACTCTGAAGTGAAAAAAAAAAGGCATTCTTTTTTCCTCAAAGTTATAACTAGTTTAGATCAAAGTTAATCTAAATTTTCTTTCATATGTGTATAATTTTAAATAAAGAACAAAATCAAATTGTTTCACCATTAGTGGAAACTTTCTTATGAAATACTAGATGATGGAAATTGTTGTAGTACTTATTTGTAATTATCAGGAGAATTAGATTTGGTTCCTGAGTTTAAGACATAAAAAATTGATGGCAAAAAGTACCAGACAAAATCAGTTATGAGTAAGATGATGATGATGATTGTATTAGTGTCCTAAGTCTAAATTAAAATTCAGTTTCCATGTAATTCCAGAATATTCCCTGGTTAAAAACAGCATTATTTTAATTGAAATAAATTATTTTTTTCTCTTTTTTAAAGCATAAGGGGTTTTTTTTTGGTAAAAAGATTTGTAGGATTATTTCTCACATAGAATTTCTCTTATAGGATCATTTTATTTATGGATTACTTACAGTTCACCTAACATACACTCCTAAATACCTCCAAGTCACTCAGGCAAGACCGAATTTGGCAAACACATTGTCAGGAACAAGCAAAAACACTTTCATACCAGTCAAACCTCCTGAGTGCCTGGGCTCTTTCTAACCTTCTAGCTGCCTTACTACCACTGCCACCACTGTCTCCCTCCCAAGAAGATAATATAGAATGTTAATATAAAATAACTAATTGTTATTTTAATATAGTTGTGTTTTAAATCACCTTATTATTCTTTATGTTAATGTGGTTTCTAGTTTGCCCACAAAATAGGCAACTGTTTTCTAATTATGACAAGCTTGAATATAAACAATAATAATGCCTTTAAGAAACAACATTATTTGAAAACTACTATGGAATTCCTCACCTACAATTAACTAATCACAAAGTATATTTTCAAAGAATGAGGCCTCCTTTTGCAACATATAAAGTCATAAAATCTTGATGGAGAAGATTTTTCTAAGATGAGAAATTTAACAAAGGGCCTATGGATCCCAAGAGTTTCCATGGATAAACTTCAGAAAAATTAATCTGGACTCTGAAATGAAATACAAAAATTTTACGTGCACTTTTCCGGGAAGAGTCCATAGATTTCATCAGATTCTCAAAGTGGCCTGTAAAAGAGTTTAGGAAGTGATCAAACTAGATTGAGAGTTTTAAGTATGGTTTCTTTGTTACATGTCTATCAGCTGTGAGGTTATCTGTCACAAATAACTTCTTGCTGATTTAAGTACTCAAGTCTCTGGAATATTTGCTTTTTGAAATACATAATGGAGCAGACCTAAAATTATCTTTATATTAACATAACTCTCATTTACTTGTACTTCTCGTACGACAGAGAAGATGAGAGCAGTGAAACTGCCCCTAATTCTGAGCACACCCGTGGAAATGTGCTGTGCATGTGAACATCATACATCACACATAATCCTGCAGAAAAAAGCTTGAGAACCACTGATTTGAACCAACCTCCTCATTTTATAGGTGAAGAAACAGGCTCAGCGATTTTAAGTGACTGTTCAAAGTCACAGAGGAGTCCTGGTACTTCAATCTATGTAACCTCAAGCAGGGCTGGGATTAGAATGGATCCCTACACTGGAATTTTCTAGTCTGGATTGTAGCTACAAAAAGAATGATTTTATACCTTGGTATTTGACAAAGTTCCGTCCTTGGTATACTTCTTTTTCTCCACACATTCACCTTGGACAACCTCATTTGCCTCCCCCAGCTTCAACTATCATTCTCCTCTCATAATTCACAAATCTGTATTTCCAGTCCTGTCAAACTTCGTGCTTGTGCTCCAGATCTATATGTTCAACTGCTCACGTGGTATCTCCTACTGCTTCCAAGTCTCTCAACCTTCACATGTTGAAAAATCAGACTCATTATTTCCCACACATTCTTCTACAGAGATAAAAGAGACCTCTCTCACAGTTTTCTTTCTCTGTGCTAGAAGTGTAGGAGTTTCTTTAACCAGACCTTCACCTCCTACATCTGGATAGTAACCAATTCTTTCTGATTTTACCATTCTTTCTCTTGGACCAGTCTCCTCCTCTTTATCCCTGAGACAACTGATTTATTTCAAGCACTCATTTTCTCTCTCTTCTGCAATACTATAATGATCTCTTTGCCTTCAACTTTTCATCCCTCAGTCTACTTTCAAAATGCTGCCAAAGTGAGATTTTTAAAAACAAATCTGACTGCATCATTCCTTTTCCTATAAATTCTTCAATGGCTCTCCATTTCCCAAAGAATAACGTCCAAATTCCTCAACATGGTAAGTAAAATTCTCCATGATATAATCTTTGCTATAAAATTACTATCTGCTTTATACTGCAATGAAATAATGAGTACTTAAATTTGTAATTAACTACTCCTAATTACGGATAATGATTTAAAAATTACTGTACAAGTATACATATGTTAATTGGTACATATATTAACTGGCTGCGGATGTGTGCTATAAAATCTTGCCAGTGTGAATTTGTTCAATCATGTTTCAGGTAAACTGGCCCATTAATCACCTCTCAATCTTGGCAAACATTTTACATGATCTAGCTTCACGCCACACATTTTCCAGTGAGTGTATTCTCACCAAAACCTCACTCAAACAAGCACTGCTGGCAATGTCTAACATCTCTTCCTAAGATAAAAGTTAGGAATCTGTGAAAATATTAACTTTCCTAATGATTTACCTAAAAAGAACATTGGTATTTGTGGTAGGCAGCCTCTAAGATGGCCTCCAATGATTCTACCCTCCTGTATTCACACTCTGGTGTAGTCCACTCTCACACTGTATTACGACTGGTCTGAGAGAGCAATAATAACATATGACAGAAGTAATGGTATGCCTGCAAGATTAGGTTATAAAAATACTATGGCTTCCATCTTAGATCCTCCTCCACCCCTACACACACCCCACCCACTTGTTCTGGGGGAAGCCAGCTGACATGTCTTAAGGACACTCAGACAGCCCTGTGGCAAAGCTCATGTGGCAAGGAACTGAGGCTCCAGTCATAAGGAACTAAGGTGTGCCAACAAACAAGTGCATGAGCCTGGAAGGAGATTCTCCAGCCCCAGACAAGTCTTGAGACTGAAGCCCCAGCCAGTAGCTTGACTGCAACCTCAAGAAAGATCTTGAGCCAGAACCACCCAGCTCAAGCTGCTCTTGGATTCCTGACCCACAGAAATTGTGAAATAATAAATGTTTGTTGTCTTGAACTGCTAAGTTTTGAGGTGATTTGTTGCATGGCAGTAGATAACTAATATAGTATTTTGGGTTTTGCTTATTTTAACATCAGAGAGCGCTCATGTTTACTTACCTCTTGGAAACAATGAGGCACACAAATTCTTCCCCCATCTCCGATGTATCACCAAAAATCCCTTAAAGCAGCATTTGTCAAGCTTGAATAACATATCAACTTTTAAAGGAAAAAACTCAAACACTAAAAAACAGAACTATAAAAGGTATCTGGGTACCTGGTATCTGTGAAAGGTGAGGAAGTGTCGGGGAGAGGGAAAGAAGGGAGGTTGCTGAGGGAAGGGCTATGACCATGGGCTCCCAGAGTTACTTCAGGCCCTATATGTACATTTTAGCTGTGATTACAGATCAAGTCAGTTTTCTAAGAAAGAATATAATGGACAGGTAAGGATCCAGTAGTAAATAAAATGAAAGGTACCCATGACAATAACTCTGTAAGAAATGATTCAGTAACAGAACAAAGCAATAGCCCACAGATGCATTATAACATAGAGCCTGCAATCCCTAAATGAAAATAGTTGCCACATCCGAGGCTTACAGTTCAGCATTTAAGGTTGCTCCTTATCAGCAAAAGACCATTACATACAGGGTCTGACGCTCTAAACTACATTGGGATTTCTTCTACAGGACAAATGTAACCTTATGATTTTGTCCCATAGTAACTAGAAGAATGTGTAACTCTGAGGCTGAAAACATACAACAGGGAACATTGAGTAAATCAACATATAAATAACCCTGAACATACTTTACCTTCTAATAATAATCTTACTAATTTTATTGATTTTATAAAATTGATTTGAGCTCACTGATAAAATTTAAAACTACTGAAACATTTTTTAAAAGTTGAAAAAAATCAGAAATAATCACTATTAACATTTGAGTAAACATCCTTCATACAAACATAAGGACATCTATCTCTTCTGATAATACACATACATTCACATATTCAATTTTACATACTATATATGCTACTCTGTAACCTTCAAGTCCCACTTGTGACATCTTTCTAAGCAAATAAAAATCATCATTGTTAACAGCTGCACTGTATTCCAATGTCACATGTAATTACTGTAACTTTATCAGTCCCTTTCATACAAATTCAGTTTTTTCCTAGTTTTTCACTATTTTACAGATGTAATTTTCATCTTTATGCATACAAATTTTTCACATGTGCTGTTGGTAAATTCTTTGGAGTAGGACTGAGTCAGAGTATAAAGTGTTTTAACACACACACAAACCTTCAGAAAGAGTGCATCAAGAAAATGTTCTTTTAAAGGGGTAGTTAGATTAAAGAAGCTATCTTATATATCTGTTTAAAAACAGTACTAATAATGAGACAGTTTGTAAGAGCTGCATAATATTCCAGTAGTACTTAATGACTAGGGGCAAATGATAAGCAAATGTTTTAATAAACAAGATACAAAATTGTTTTCACACTGCTGTTACAGGATTGAGCACTAGTTCTTAAAAACTACTATGGGTTCCTTCATTCTCTCTCTCTTACCTCATTGGCCAGTTGCAAAACATCCAAGATTAAGCACAGGATCTGAAGGCCCTGGGGATGGAGCCACTATTTGGATAAGCCCGGGTCTCAGAACCACCACTCTCCCCATCTACACTGAACTGCGCATAGTGAAAAGTAAACCACTGCATTAAATCACTAAATTTTGGAGATGTTTATAAGCACCAATAGCCTACTCTAACATTACAGGCTCTCTCTGGGGGATGGTTTATTCCTGGTTTTTATTTACTAACTTGTATCCGTATTTCCTAAACATTTCACAATGGGCTTATGTATTTTTTTTTTACAGTCAGAAACAAACATCATTTTTAAAAAGTAGTGCCAAATAAGACAGGCACACAGTATATGTTATGATGCACAGTGATTTCCTTGGATTTATATAAATTTTAAAACACCCAAAACATTACGATTTGAAAAATAAGTATTATATGCCATTAATTTCTTAAGAAGCTGAACTATGTGGCTAGTTACTATCTGAGTGTACCACATAATTTCCCTTCATGTCAGTGTCAAAGAGCAGAAGCAGCTTTGAGGCAAGATGGAAACAGTGGTCAAGTGATCTGTAAATGACTGGCTATATGACTGTGAGCAAGTCTGGGAAATGTTCCATTTCCTACTATGTAAAATGAGAAAGCTGAACAAAGACCTCTAACATTGATGAACAGTTCTTTACACCTAGAATTTTCTTACTTTCTTAAGATGCACCTAGTGTTCCTGTAACTCTCCATCCCCAGAAAATCCACCTGCTCATTCTCAGGACTCAGTACCTGACAATTTCTGGAAAGTGAAAAAGCACTACTCTGGCTGACCACAGTGGGGGAGGGACTGAGATAACAAACAGTCTGTGTATTGTTTGTGGCTAAAGCAACAGTTGCTTGAGAAGAGAGATTCTGTTTCTCCTCACCTAACTTCTAACTCTAGCAGGCTAGTCATAACACTACTTTCTATTGCTGGGCAATGATCTGCATGCCCCTCCATGAAACACTATCCTCCTGCCTTAAAATGCCAAAGTGAATTTGGAAGATCACGTATATGACAACACCCCAGAGAGTAAGAATCATCTATTTAAAAGTTGAAATGAATGCTAACTATACTTGTGGTGGTGATTACTTTGTAGTATATACAGATGTCCAATTATAATGCTATACATCTGAAACATGCAACAAAAAGAAAAGAAATATAGGTCTCTCTGGCAAGGACAAGGAGTAGGGAGTTGAAGCAGCACAGGTGATCTGAAGCTGCTCAAGAATTTCTTGAAGTCTGTGGTGGCAGATAAGCATGATAAGGCTGTCCCTGAAGGCAGGTGCCTGGGCATGACAGGTGCTACACAGAGCCCTTCCCTAGCAGTGGGAGAAACACCAATTTCCTTGGCCACACAGTGGCAATTCCCTAAGAAGTCATTACTACAGCTCTACAGAACGACCTTCTGTTCCACACACAGTCACTTTTCAGGGCATGGCACAACCCTGGAGGCTGAGCAGGATCCACCCCTGCGTCAACCACCTCACAGACCCAGAAGCTCCATCCCACCTCTCAAGAGATAACTTTTTTGCCCTTTCTCAAGAAGGGGTAAAGCACTTTTCTTATTAGCCTCTCTAAACCTTAAAGGAGCCTACTGATGCTGCATATACATGACTCAGGAAGGCTACTGACATGACTTTTGCCTAAGATTTTCTGTTAGAGCCTACACCGAGGAGCAGCCAGAGTTTTCTTTGGGTTAAGAAAGGGCAGGGGAGTTTTAACTTTCCCCTGAAATAAAGAATCAAAACCCATTTTTGATATTTGACTTCTCCCCCTCACCAGTTTTATTGAGGTATAATTGTTATTAATGAATACAATTAGGTGAGTTTGAATGTATGTATACACTCATTTTACTATCACCACAATCCAGGTAATAAACACATCCATCACCTCCAAAACAGAACAAAAAAAAGTTGAAATGTGACAACTTTAAAGGGAAGATGTACTTTCTAAATTATGAAATGGGATGTTTATAGGAGAAATATCAGAACTTGGAGAAAGTATAAAAAATTCTAAGACTGGTAAAAATACTGTACAGTTATAATAACTTAAAAAATGGACTCCACTATACAATGCTGCCTCACTGTCGAGGTTAAAAAAATAAAGGAACCAATGTAGGAAAAGCCATTAAGAAAAGAGGGTTTCTAGGACAGTCCATAACAGAAGATGCCAGGCTTTGATGGGGCCAGTGGGTGGCATAAGGGAGGAAAAGGACAGAAAGGAAAAGAGAAGATTCAAAAACATTTTCTAGTCTAGAAAAAAACAAGTAGTTTTCAAAATTGGTCTCAGAACAGCAGTATCACCTGAAATTTTGTTCAAAATGCAAATTATCGGGCCCTAATCCAGACTACTGAATCAGAAAGTGTGGGGGTGTGGCCCAGCAGTCTATGGTTTAACAAGCCCACCAACTGCTTCCAGTGCACGCTGAAGTCTGAGAACCAGTCTAAAAGGCTTAATGCTGTCACTGGTAGTGAGAGAGCACGTCCCTCTACAGGTAGCTGGGACAGTTCTGCAAGTGCAGTTTCTCTTTAGTCAGCTAGTCTAGCCTGGCTTTAAAATTTTTGATCCCATTTCTGTTGCTGAGCAGTTCCTTTCTGGTGGAGTTAGTTAATCTCTAATCTTTAGGCTTTCTCGCTAAGCAATATCCTGTGGATAGACCCGCTGACAAAAGGAAACCATGTGGATGAGATAATTACTTTATGTTCTGCAAGAGAGTAAGTTTAAGGATTTTGTACTGGCTAACATAATGCTAAGGGGAAAAAAATGTTTATTTTATATTTCAGTAAAAAAAAAAGTCTCTCCTTCAATTCCATTTGGGGTTTGATGGTCTAGTCATAAATACTACTTAGCATTAAACATGCCATTTTTAGTTATTCAGCAAATGGCAAGCCCAAAGCTAACATGGTCTTCCAAATACAACTGAAAATAAAATATTGTCTCATGGTTTGGTTTGGTGGTTCACGTAAAAGAGCTACTTCTTTTCTTGGAGGTTATATTTATACATTACATATCCCAAAACCTGAAACATGGCTGGTTAAGCTTTTTTGGTTTAATTTAATGTATGCACTGGCTCACACTTAGAAACTTGAATATATTTAGTATTTTTTATTACTCACAATATGAGACAACTTTCCAGTTTTCCAACCTGGGGATGATTCAAGATCCACATCTAGATGTAACATTTAAAAAAAATTCTCAGATGTCATTTTTAAGGAATTCATGAAAAGCAAGAAATGCTTAAAATCCTTGATGTACATTCAGGTTAGAGAATATAAATAGTAGGGTTAGATATAGATAAGTAATTTGTTTATCCTGAGAGTGTCATTGTCTACGTTGACCTCATTTTATAGAATTAATTAGTGGCAGTATCTTGGGTTATTGAATCTTTGGTTTTCCTTCCAGTTCAAATGAAAACAATTATAGACTAGTTTAATTGCTATAAAAACATCTCTTTACCTAACAGTTCAATTTAAAACAATTACATCTTACTTTATTCTTATATATATAATTTATATTAGAAAATAGCTCATTAAAGAAATTACCTGGCCTATCAGAAGTAAATGTAAACTTTAAACTAAGGAAAATTACATTTACAAAAAACATCAAAATGCCCCCAAAAGATAAGTTAATATCAATATAAAGGTAACCTCATAGAAATGAACATTTCTATAAAAATTGTCTTATAAGGCAATTTTACAAAGAAAAATTTTAAACATGAGCATTACATACCCCAGGCCAAGATATCTATGACCGCCAAATATAATTTAAATTGTGATTTAAAAAAAGAGTAATCACAAAAATAAGTTGAGATCTGTTAACACATTACTTAATGACACTGTCCCCTCCCCACTTCCATCCATATATTCTAAGAAACAAGAGTTCCATGGGATATTAATACAATTTACCAGAGAGACTGATTTCTCTGGCCTATGTGACATATTTGAGATACACTAAGCTTGTTTTTTTAAAGGTAAACCCAGTACTTAGCAATACTTATCAGTCTTTGCTATGCTAATGTGCATTATGAACTTTGAGAAAGAGTGCAGAAAGTAGTTTCCTAAACATATTTGGAAATATCCCTGGGAAGTCTTTTGGAACTAATAATCTACAGAACATACTACTCTGGGGCATGAGGTTTCTAACATGAACATGAAAGTGTATATTAACATTTAAACAAGGTTAACTTTGAGGTTAAACAGGAGCCATATTAGTTTTTCAGGTCTAATCTCCACCTATGATGTCTGAATTCCTTCTCATTTGTTCCAAGTGGTCTTTGGCTAAGTCCATCTACCAGCTCCCCTTAAACAGAATATTGGTTTAGAGTTTATTCTATACCAAAAGTTAACTGCCCACAGTTATTAGGTTTAACCCATCTGCATTTCAGTATCTCTCTTGTTCACAGATTAAGGGGAAGCAAGTTATGATCTTCGGAACTCAGAACAGAAATGAAAAACAAATGAATACAATACAATGAACTTACTGTCCCTATTTATTATTTACAAAAATGCATGAAGTATTTGCACTACATATACTACAATGTTTACAGTATATACATTTCAATATAGCACATGAGAATTTTTTAATTAAAAGTTAATTTATTTTTAAAGTAACTATACTTCAAGGACACTGCTCCTGCTATAAAATTCCATTCTCCAGAAATGGGCTCAGCTGATTAGCACAACTGATTTGCCAGCTGGATGGATCCCAAGTAAATTTCAAACTGGCATTTCGCAAAATATCCCCGTATCCAGGATTTTATATGCAGTACAAATTAAAGATGAATTTCAGGACTGCCCTGAGAACCAAATAATTGTATGGTAACATGGATATATTCAACTTATCCTCTTTATACTAAATTTGAAAGATGAACAGTTTAAATAATTCTTCAAATTCTGTGCTTGAATTTTGTTTACATTCATTCTGTGTTAGTCTGTTGGTGTCTAACACTGGATTAATAAAGACTACCACCTGGTAGTTATGGCAACCCTTTACTAACTTGGTCGGAAGTTAAAGACCATGAGCCTCAAAGAAATGCAAACCAGGTTTATTACTATGACTATATCAAAACATTTTTTAAAATAGCCATTGAATAAGGGCTTTTCACTTAAAGAGAAACACCATGTGTGCTTGCACATTCACACCATTATATAATCGACCTACAAAAGTCAAGCTATAAAAGGGGTTAAAGAGATGAATGATTGAATTAAATAAGCAATTAGGTCCACATTCCCTTCGCCCACAAGGCTGCCACTGTCCCTTTTATAAAGCCTAGGGATGAGAGCCAAATTAGTCCCTACTTGCTGGCCATTTAACTCTATCTTCCCTTAATCATGCTTGGGTACACGTCTTTTCCTCTCAATGAAGTTACAGGTAAGCAACACTTCAGATGAAGAATAAATAAAACTAATAATATGAATAGAACGTGTAAGCATACCCAAAGTGTTTTCAAACTCACCAGAATCTTATTAAATCATAAAGGAAAGCCAGAAAGGTAGAAAGACAATGACTAACTCAGATTCTATAATTTCCTAGGGTTACACAGTTAGGGTAGTGATAGAGCTGGGAAAATTAATCCATACCACCTGTTAGAAATTTTATTTTCTTTCTAGTCTATCACAGTTTCTTTCCTGAAATAAAGAGTATTTTACAGCATATATAACTTTGAGTATTATAAATAAAATATGTGTGTATATGTATAAAAGGCTTTGCATTTTGAACTTGCCCAAACCTCCCTGTGGCCCACGTCATCTAGTTTCACTCCTTCAACCTCGTCGATCTTCCTTTTCTCCCCTTTTTTTTTCCCTCAGTCACTACCACTTGCTTGAGCCTAAGTGACAGCAGCAGAGTAAATGCAGCATCCAGCCTTCCAGAATCCCATGAATTATGACATCTATTCTAATTTATAGACAATCATGCCAACACATGGGCTGTTTCCCCTGCTCATTCTTAATGCAACAATGTCAAGGACACAGCCATTAAGAGATGATCTAGGATTATACAAGACTTATCCAGCTCAATACGCTTATTCTATCCCATTATTTTACTTCAACCTCCTTTGTCTATAAAAAGCCCTTTCCTTACATGGCCAGTCTCTTAAGTCTAAGATTTGATATTCCTGGCATTCAGAGAACTTCTCTTCTTCTATCTCTTCCTGAAGGCAACTGAAACATTGTTGACTGATTGTCCAGGTGGAAGACATGCTCTTTCACAGGCTTTTAGATCATCTACCCTGCTCAACAGGCTGTCAGTAAGCTTTAGTCTCTCCATTAATGTCAGGGCCACTCACTAGGTTCTAGTTAGGGGAGGAGGTGACCTGGAGTGAGGGACACTGAAGTCATTCACCAAGACAAAGGAAATCAATTCAAGATCAGACAACACTTGGCAAAGGACTTCTTTATATACAAGCACTCTGTTTCAGACTAAAGTACACACATAGTTAATGGAAAACCACAGTAAGCAGAATGTAATACAGCAGAAAGAAAAATGGCTCTGGAATTAGACAGATTTGGGATGGAATCCTGATTCTGCCACTTACTGGGTGACCCAGGGCAAAGTCACAATGTATCTGAATCTCTTTTCTCATTTATAATATCAATCCTGAAGAACTGATGTGAGGATTCAAGATTTTATCTAAAGTATCTAGCACAGTATCTGGTACATGGCAAGTGCCCAATAAATAGTAGCCATAATTTTATTTTTTTAATCACCTGTCTTCAAGAAGAAGCTGGTCAGGAGTTAGTAACCATTAGAGGTGGTGGGCAGAGTAACTTTAAAAAAAAAAAACAACTCATAAATTTGGAGAGTTAGAGAAGGAGAGACAATGGCTGCTTGTAGGCAATAGCTCTCAAAACAGCACTGTAATACAAAGTGGCCCAGCCAAATCAGCTGGAACAGCTGTAGCTAAGGCATCCTGAGGGAGCATTTCCCTGAACCTCTGCAAGGTCCCAACAGTAAGAACACAACATAAACTCTCTTGTCTTTATAAAAGCATTGTCCTATAGAAATGTAATGAGAACCACAATTGCTTTAAAATTTTCTAGTAGTCACATTAAAAACATAAAAAGAAACAGGTGAAATTAATTTTAGTAATGTATTTTATTTAACCCAATATATCAAAATACCATGATTTCAACAAGCAATAAATATTAGAAATTGAGTTATTTTACAGTCTTTTTCTAGTACTAAGTCTCAGAAACCTAGTGTGTATTTTGCACTTAGCAGCACATCTCAATTACGGCTAGTACATTTCAAGTGGTCAGTAGCTATATGCAGCTAGTGGCTGCCATATTGGACAGTGGGGCTCTACAATCCTGACACCAAGCCTGTGCCCAGTCCAAAGAATCTACCCTAATACTTGTTACTCCACTATCTCACTAAGGACATTGAAAGCCTAGTTATTAAAAGATCTCACCTTTAAAATTAAACATCTCTGGAAAGCAGTGAACTAATCAGCTAACATTTCAGCAGGAATTATCTGAGACCTATTAAGTCAAGAGGAAGAAAGCAAAAAAGGGGTGCTGAAAAGGAACTCTCAAGGAAACCAAGGACATATTTTGTCTAGTTCCATGATCCATGCCACTTAAAATCATCTCACAAATCTTCTTTAGCCCTAGCCCTAGGTTACTATTATTATATCAAAAGCTCACACAACCAGCTATGACAAATATATACTCAAGGATGTAACCAGTGACACCTGCTGAGAACTGTAAGAAATTGGCAGAGGAATGCCAATCACATCAACATCGTTTCTTGATTGTCCATTAGCAGAGTGTATTCGAATCAGGTCAGCACCTTTCAAATTCCACAAACCTTAAAGAACTTTTTGTAAGGGGTCACTAGAATAATGTAAAAGTCTGGATAATATGAAAAGCTGATAACTTTAAGAATCCTTTCTCTCTGAGGTGCCAGTGATAACCCATGAATTTGGACAATTATGCCTTTAGTTATGTTGTTTGTTGAAGTTGAACTGTAACTGTAAACAAGTTTCAATCAGGAAAAAAGTCTGTGTCATATGGTTTGCTTTTCTGCAATTCAAAAAGTACTTTCAAAGTATGTAATGTAAAGTGCAACCAGATGCTACTGGCAAAGAACTCAATCTTCAAATGTGACCGATTTCCAAGAACATTATCACAGATGTGGCCTACACACTGGGTGCTTATAAGCTTTGAAAAGTTCATATCTAATCTAATCATCTATTCAGAACACTCCATGCTTTCCTGCATTTCAATGATGTTTCAAATTTACAAATAAAGTAAATTTCTCAAAATGCATAGCAAATCAGAAATATATGTATGATTGAAAACTCCCTCCTTCTAAATAGATTCAGAACACGCTATACAGCTAATGTCACAGAAAAGTCCTCGTTCATCTAAAAATACAAATTGATGTTAATGCCTGAGCAAGAACAATAGGTCACTTGCATTGTAAAGCTTAGTCACCAAGTGACAGTTTTTCTTCCATTTAGAAAACTTTTCCTTTAGTTCCAACTACCACACAAGTTTACAGTCAGGATGCTATTACTCTGAAAACCAGTCTTCTGAAGTAGATGCAAAACATACTTAAATTCCAAATTGCAATAACCCCTGTGATAAAACTTTTAAAGAAATGGAAGATGATGCACTTGTATTATATCTAGAAAAAGATAAAGAGGTAGCTTTAATAATTGAGGTTTTTCTCTTACATAATTGAAACAAATTTAGAAACATCTACAGATGCTATTTCACTGATTATTAAAATAAGTATACTGAAATAAAATGGCAAAATTCATTTCTTACTACTTCAACAATGTAGAGTATGAACTATTTCACATCATTGCCAAGGGAACCTTTCAGATAGTGGTCCTGAATTAAAATCTCAATTAACCACAATGCTTAGGGACTAGTTTGCTCTGGACAAACACTGAATCCTAGTCAGTTTAGTAAATGAGATGAGTTTCTTTAATATATTACAACATTCATTTTAGGCATGCCTCCATCCTCTTCCTCTTATAAGCAGGGATTTGGGAGAGGGGGATGTACGTAAGCAACAATCATTTACTCAATACAAATTTACTGAGCACCTCATAGGTACCAGATACACAGAAAGTACTTCACATGTCATCTTATTTAACCTTCATAGCAACTCAAGAGATAGATATTTTTATCCTAATTCTAATATATGAATAAAGTATCAAGGCTCAGAGAAGGGAAGCAACTTGCTCAAAGCCAGCAGGATTCCAAGTCAGACATGTTCAATGGTAAATCCTGTCCTATTGGTATTACCCAGTGCTGACTACTCTTCCTTTTCTACCCCAGCTCTCTTCACGTAAGCACAACCAACTGAACCTGCTGCCCTCTAAAGTTCTTTCAATAATACTTGCATTTCTTCAGCAGTTCGGTTTTTGTTATCACATTGTAAAGGCAAAAAATGGTCAAAACAAACATGATTGAGAATTTTTTTTTCTCTATGGAGTCTTTCATTTTTCAATCAATTATAGAAGAGCATACTTAGAGATGCCAAGACTTTAGACTCCCCAAATAAACTTCTAGTGGAAGAATCCTCAACACTGACATGGGACAAAACAGAAGGATTGTCTAGGGCTGTGTCATCCAGCTTGGTAGCCACCAGCTGCACGTGACCATCAAGCACTTGAAATGTGGCTAGTCGGAACTGAGATGTGCTATAATTAAAATATACAAAGGATTTCAGAAACTTGGTATATAAAAAAGAGCAAACTATTTCATTAATTTTTCACTAAATCAATATTTCAATGAATCAATACTTCATTAATATTGATTACATGTTGAAAGATATTTCTAAATTGTGTTAAATAAAAAAATACAAAGAAACATGTGTGAATTTTAACATGGCTACTAGAAAATTTTAAACTACATTTGTATTTTGGGAGAGGGGACAGTAGTAGCCCAGGGCCTTCCTACGAGACTTCAGATCAAACTATACAGGTAGTCTGTACAAAAGCCATCCCTGAACAGAAGGCCTAGGTTCCTTTGATGAAACCTCTTAAAATAAAATGTAGTGGGCTATAAAAAAAAAAACACACTTTGGGGAAACCCAAGTAATTAATTATTCTGATCAGAAATGGTACAGAAATGTTAATTCTTACAATAATAAGCAAAACAAATGCAGCCTTCTCACTCATGCTCCCCAAAATCTAAAAAGTCATCATTTCAGCTTCTGGTTTCCTATATATTCATGAACATATTTATCTTTACTGTTTAAGACTTGTGCAAAATATTAGGGTCTTCATTCTGAATGTTGATTCTAAGTACAGTAGACCACTGAAGATAGGGGAGTCAAAGTGTGCCAACTTCAGCACCCACCCCAGAAGTCACTGTTTCCAATACATCCCTGAAACCCCTTTGTATGCTTAATCATTTGGTACTCTCCCATTAAAGGACCCCTAACATTTTAGGCAATTGAAGTTTCTCTTTAAAAGACATTTCATTCTCTATGGACCAAAAATCTCAGGAAAAAGCACCAATAGAAGCTTAAAAAAATTAGTAAGCTAAAAGAAATACTACATGGTTTTCATAAAAATGGACGTAGGTTTTAAATACAAATAACTGTCACCATGAAACAACTAGCACCCGAATAGTTTAAATCAACTTAATAAAACACTGAAGTTCTCTAGTAAGTACTTTGACCTTGTACCTATTCCTATTAAAACTGATCATACTCGTAATAAAGTCAAAACCAATTATACTTTACTTAGACCCCAACTATAACAATGAATCTTTTTAGTTCCTCAGAATGGTGTATTATAGAAGGCCATAGACATATTTTGAAAAGACCAGGGTATCTTGCAACTGCCTACTAAAACTGTTGTCAGGAAACCAAATGCTATCGCAAACACAAAAAAATCTGATAGATTCCATCCAAAGTCCGTGGTATAATGCAACACAGACAAAATGTATTCTTGATGGCTAAAAATCTTATTTGATAAATTAGTTTAACCACAAAATTTGATTAAAACATTAACATTTCTAATATGACTGATTTCTTCCTTCACTGTGCTTCATGTATTGGCCATTTAGTAAAAATAATGGAAAATTGGGGCCATAAATTCTATAATGTATTTTACTCAAACAAATGACCTAAAACTTTTCCTTCTCATTGGAAAACTGTTTCTCATTTAAATATGTTCTTTTCCAAAAGAAAAAAAGTCAAGGCAGCCAAATACATCCAGTTTGAGTCTTCAGTATAATGTTCCTAAACATGTCAGAAACATTTACCATGTACATGACTTGCTTCATTGGTGAGCATGCTTAAACTGGAGCAATTTATAGAAGATCAGAAAAGCTTTTTTAAGATAGCAAGAAAGTTCACAACACATTCCAGAATTTAAGGAAAAAATCTTATTTACAAAAAACACTCCCTAATTTAATGAAAGATTAAAACAAAGTTACCATTTCTTGAAAAACAGATTCAAATCCCTAGGAAACTGAGGTCTCTCATCCTGTCTAAACCTTGCTTCAGGGAAGGTCTAGTGAACTCCCTCACCCCAGAATTGCATGAATGGGGTGTTGTGATGGCTGGTAATGTGATAAAGTAGAAAAAGCACTGGACCAAGAGTCGGGAATCACAGCTGTGAGTCTAGACTAGCCACAAGTGACATGTTACCTTGAGCATGTCTTTTCACTCAATCAAACCAGGTCCTTCATCCATAAAAATGAAGTGAGGGTTTCCAAAATTGTATGAGTCTAGATTTCATCCTCCTTTTTACTCTCCCAAACTTTGCCTCTTCAAATGTTAATGGTTATAGAGAATTTCCACTTCTACTCATAGCAGAAAGCCTGAACGATTCAACAAAGGCAGAATTTTAGCATCTAATGGGATTTTCAAACCTGTGGAGCCCCTACTTCTAATACTGGGGAAACTTCCTTTTTATTGGGTCATGGAGGCAGAGGTTGGCTAGCACCAGTTTGCTGATTCCTGCTTCTCCCATAAATATTAACCTCTCTCTCTCATCTACCAACGTAGAATCAGCACAGATGAGGGCTGAGGTCCCTTCTAGTTATGAAGCTATGATTCTTCACTTGGAAATGTGTCAAAGGACATAGGTTCTGTGCCTCTTGTCAAAAGTCTAGGGTCTTAAATGTCAGTTATAATCTTTGCTGCATGATACAGACCTGTATAGAGAGTTTCAAATTATAATCATGATTAAGTATAGGAATAATAGATTTTGTATCACCCAAAACCTTGCTCTTAAAACAATTTTTTTTGATCCAGAAATATATAAGGGGGGAATGGGAAGTTATTGTCTAATGGGTACAGAATTTTAGTGTTACAAGATAAAGAGTTCTGGAAATGGATGCTGGTGATGGGTATACAACATTATGAATGTATTTAATACTACTGAACTATACACTTAAAAATAGATGAAATGGTAGATTACATGTGTATTTTACCACAATAAAAATTACTGGAAGACAGCAGACTGCAAGATGGCATCAGTGGTACCAGTGAAAAGGAAACTCAAGGATGTTAAAACAGGGGAGCTGCCAAGCTAGATACTGATGTAGAATTATGCCCCTAAAGGCATTGCTGGAGTGTTTCAGAGAGGTTATTGCTGGTATGATGGCAAGTATGTCATTGTGAAGAAAGGAAGCACGGCTGGGGTTTGTATGGTGCTGGTCACTTACGTGCTTTTCAAATACTGCCTTTCTTAGAAGGAACTCAAACATGAGCAGCTATGCAAGTATCACTGAAGAGGGTCTGGAGCAGAGGATGCACTCTGCTTTCCTGACCATGATCTTTGCCTGACACCCTTCCTTGAAGGACCTGATCACTGCTGAATAGTTTCATACACTAATTGAGAACAACACCCAATAAAAGATAACTGGTAAAAATTTTTGAAATATATTGGAAAATTTTTAAAAAGGACCTCCCCTTCCACACACACAGACACAAAATATGAAACTATTACTTAACAGTACCTGCTTAGGAATAGCATTCTATTAAATATCATCCAAAGAAGAAAATAAAGTCTAGTAACAAACTTTAGAGTCAGGTAATCCCAAGGCTTGGAAGAAAATCTTATGACTTGGTAAGTAGCCAAAAGGAGAGTCAACAAAATAATGCCAAGTACTAAAAAATTAAAAGTAAAGCTTTAGAAGGGGTCTAGCCCAGCTAGCTGGCTTAACAGGGTAGATGCACAAAGATGGGAAAGCCTGACCATTCTTTGCCCTTCCTACTAGAGGATGTTTTTCCCTGGGAGCACTTCTCAGCTGGAATTTGCTTTGTTAGCATGTATGATTTCATAAAAGTTATTTGTCATTACCTAGGGAACAATATGAGTGAAAGATAATTACAATTACCACCTCCCACTTTCAATATCTCTGCCTTAAGTGGAGGGGAAGCTAGGAAAGCACACTCTAACAAAAAGAGACAATGAATCTAGAAATCACCTAGGAGGAGGAACAGTGCTGGCTATTTCCCCAGGTTGTTTTGAGCCTAAAGCTGTATTTCTTATGCAGCAATTCATCCACCAGGTATAGGCAGGCAAAGCCTTGATTCAGGAACTTAAAAATAAACAATGGAAAATTATCTCTGGAATAATATACAAGAAAGAAAGAGAATGGAGTAGTTTAGGGGTGGGGTGAAGACTTATTTTTCACTGTATACTCTTTTATGTCTTTTGGATTTTGTTCCACGTCCTGTTATTTCATACACAAAATTTAATTTCAAATATTTAAAAATGAAATTGATTTTGTAAAAATGTGACTCAATAAGTTTACCTTAGAAATCAAGTTAATAAAATCATTCTTCCTTTTAAAAACTCAGTAAGGGTGCTCTCATATTTCTGATTTTTAAACTTTTCATTATATTGTATATTCATAAAATATTTTTAATTTTATTGAGTTGCTTTTGAATAAGTCATTTTAAACATTTTTTAATACTTAGAAGTTTTAAGCATGAAAGCAAGTTTTACACTGCAACACTTTAAAAGTCAGTTCTGTCAAGTCTGGTATTTTCTTTCGCCCATTTATAAAATCATTATTTCCTAATATAACACCCTCTTTGTACATGTTTTATTAAAGGGAGCTACAAACAAATAAACAAAAATGGTCAATCATGCCTATAAATAAGCTATGAGAAACATCAGAGGAGCCAAATCTTATATTAGTTTTTTCATTAAGTAAATGTGCAAAAACATCTTACTGGATTGGATTCTCCATTAAATTTACATAGAAAAAACAAATGATTTTGCATGTGCTTCTTTTGACATTTCTAATTGTTTCTTACAGGTGCTTACCATTTGTTTACTTTAGAAGTTACAAGATAAACCACTAAATGTTATTAAGGGGAAACTTCAAGATGGAACAATGACTTCCTGTAATGACACTACACAATACTTGATACTGCAGTGCCCAGTATCTTCAGTTCTTTCTTATTATTCCACTACACAAAAGTTTAAAATGAAACACAAAAAACGCAGCATAGGGAGGCAGTTTCATTTGGAAACAAAAGACTATTCTTGTGCCAAATGATGACTATTCAACATTTCCAAATGTACAAATAAAAACAAATTTAAAGCCTTGAAAACTGAGAAACAGTTGACAAGCAGTAAAAATTAAAGAAAACTAAGAAATACACATTTCTAAAGTCTTTTATGTACAGTATGGAAAAGACTTGCTGAATCCACTTAATTTCTAGTATTACAGGTATATCTTCTGTCATAAATCAAAGTATTGGAAATAAAGTAAAACATTAAATTTCTACCCATGGTAATCAAATGCTCCCTCAACCTCTGCATTGTTCTGCAAGTTGTATGGATTTCTGTCTCCAAAATGTTCCATTCTTTCCTTTCTAATCTCAAAGCCATTGCCTTAGTTCATTTGCTTATCTCTAAATGCCTAACTTGTCTTTGCCGAGACCCTCTATCACAACACTCTTCACAACACTAATCTCAGACATCTGATTCTGCCTCTCATCAGCTAAAATAAGTGCCACAGAATAAAACCTAAATTTCTTAAAATAGCACCCAAGGCCTTCATGATCTGGTGCTCTCAACCTTACCTTTCCTGTTTTCTCTCCCACCACACTCATCCCACAGATCCACATGCCTTTGCATAGTCTGTTATCTTGGTCAGTAATTTACTCCTCTCTTCAATATTTGAGAGATTCTCTAAAGCTCAAGTTAAATGCCATCTTCCTCCATGAACTATTTCTCCCCAGTGGGATAAACATTTCCCTTCTCTGTACCCACCTGCTCTTCCTTTAAATTGTTGCTACAGCATTGCTCTCAGGTTGGTGCTTGAGTCAGTTATATAAGTGTCTATCTTCCCCACTACAGTTCTTGTCTGGTTCACATATGTCTCCCTTAAAATGCTGAAAACATATCAAGCCATTCAAATAATATGGATCTCTATTCTCTAGAAGTTTTTATTCTAATAAAGGAATATATGAATATATGTATATTCATAATAAAATCAGAGGGTGAATTTTATGATATATGAATTATATCTTAATAAAAAATAACATTAGGGTAAGTGGTACCTGAAAGTTAAAGATAATCCTTTCATGTACTTCTTCAACAACCAACTCTTTGATGGTAATAATGTTTTTAAGAAGGCAAACATCATCTTGGGTTGGCTTAAAAAATTATTGGGAACTGAGTTCTCCATTTTTTAAATCATAGGTATGGAGAAAAAAATTAAGCCATCATTATCGACTTAAGATCTAATAAACTTTCAAAAAGCAAAAAAAAAAAAAATGCTATGGTAAAGAAACACAATAATGACTGAAAAAAAAAAAAGATCTAATAAACTTGTTTATAAACTGGTTCCTGCTCTCTGAAACCCACAGAAATGATAATCATAGAGCTTTCTTTTGCTTATCTAGGTCATCTCCATGAAATTGGGTATTTAAAAAAAATTAAGACTCACTCATGACTTGCCAAGTATTGGATCACAAACTGCTTCCAATTTCTACCTGAATGATCTAAGTATCTTAATTCTGTCTCTTTAAGCAAAGCAAGCTAAACCAAGTCTAATGTGATTTTGCTTCATCAACTTTCTACTGGAAAAAACAGTTCGATTTTCAAAATAAGATCTACAGATGTTGTTTCAGTTGTTCTTGCATACATATGGGTGTGCACACTTTTTTAACTGGTATCTTTCTTTGAAAATTGAGATACAATTCACACACCTTAAAATTCACTCTACACTTCACTGTACACTGTACACTCTACACTTCACAATGTTGTGCAACCAACACTATCCAGTTATAGAACTTTTTCATCACCCCAAGGGAAACCCAGTATCCATTAAGCAGACACTGACTATTTTCCCTAACCACTGCCCCTAGCAACCACTAAACAATGTTTTTAGTCACTATGGGTAAAACTATTCAATATGTGGTCTTTTGTGTCTCGCTTCTGTCACTTAGCATGTTTTCAAGGTTCATCCATGTTGTAGAATGTATTTCATTCCTTTCTATGACTGAATAATATTCCACTGCATGAATATATGACATTTACTTATCTATTAATCAGTTGATAGACAGGTTTTTTCTATTTTTTGGCTATTATGAATAATGCTGCCATGAACATTAGTGTTCAGGTTTTTGTGTGAACATATGTTTTCACTTCTCTTGAGTATATAACATAGGAATAGAATTGCTGGGTCATTATGGTAATTATATGTTACTATTTTTAACCATTAAACCGTATTAACTTTTGGAAGAATTGCCAAACTGTTCATTTACATTCACACACACGTTTTAAAGGGCAATAACACTATTTTTATTTTCACATTTTGATTAAAAGTAAGTTGTTCTATCTCTAGAGGAAAAGATTTCTTTGGGGGCTAAGTGTCCTTACAAGTTAAAATAAATTCAAAGTTTTACAAGATAGACGAAACCCCTTCAAAGCATAAAGATGTATAGCAATACATCAAGCCCTTACTACAGCAAAATTTATTCCAGTCATCAAAGGGATCAAATATGCAAAAATTTTTAAATGAAATGCCAGGAGACACAGATCCAAGAAGCATTTGAATTGTGTTTCACCAAAAAATCCTTCTAAAACATGTCAGATCATGTCCCACCTCTGTTAACAGAGTCATCCAGTGGCTTCCCAGCACCCACCCCTCACTCTGTTTCATCCATGCCAGATACTCTTGGGCCTCAGGGTCTTTGCTTGCTGTTCCCTCTGCCTGCGATGATCTTCCCTTTAATACCACAGTTGTCCATTGGTATCTGAGGAGGACTGGTTCCAGGCCTAGATGATACCAAAATCTGAGGATGCTCAATCTCTTATATAAAATGGCCCAATATTTACATATAACCTATGACCATCCTCCCACATACACATCTCTAGGTCACTTACAATACCTAATCCAATGTAAATGCAATGTATATAGTTGTAAATACACTGTAAATGCTACGTAAATAAGTTCTGGTGCACAGCAAATTCAAGGTTTAATTTTTGGAACTTTCTGGAATTTTTTTTCCAAGTATTTTTGACCCATGGTTGATTGAATCCACAGATGCAGAACCCACTGAAACAGAGCGCAGGCTATACATGTTCCCTTACCTTCTTCTAGTCTTTGCAATTCATGTCACCTTCTCAATGAGGACTTCGCCTGGCTACTCCATTTAAACTTGCCATTGCCCCCAACACTCCCTTTATCTTCTTTCCTTGCTTTATACGTCTCCACAATATTTATATCAACACAATATATGCTTTTCTCGTTTATTTCTCTTTGCCTCTAACAATATAAACTCCAGTGGGGTAAGAGAGTTTGTCTGTCTTGCTTACTGCTGAATTCTCAGCAATCAGAACAAGGCCTGGCACACAGTAAGTGCTCAATAAATATCTGTTGAATGAATAAATGAACATGTGAAAGGAAGCATACAGCTACTCAGAAGAGCTAAAAAGAGGTCAGAGGAATATCCATGAGGAACCAAAATACTAACATAATATTATGATGGGAATGGAAAGTACCATTTCTAAAAAAAAAAAATGCTACAATATTTCTATAGTTTGCTTTAAGAAAAACTGCTATCCTTGCTCATTTCATTGTTTTTGAAAAGGATCCGTCAATTGTCCATTGCCAAGGGCCCTTAGCTTTTGAAAAACTGAAGGAAAAAAAAAACAAAAAAAACCCAACCTCTGGGAGTTGACAAGTTCCTGGAATGATGATGTTCCTTTTCTTAATTGCCAGATATACACAAAGCTAAGGACCTTCTCGGTCCTGGCCGTCTATAAGACCCATTCCCAGGACTGTCATACAGTACAATCATAGGTTTCTTGGCCACCTTCCAACTAAAACCACTAACTGGTAAATTAACCTTCCTTGGAAGTAATCACAGAATCTTCAAACTGAAATGGATCTTAAAATAATCTCAACTGCTCATATATGTCAGATACTTTAAAAATTATAGTAAAAAAGAAAGGGACTTGCCTAAATATGTTAAATAGTTACACTAAATATTTCAAATAGTAAATGATAAACATTATCAAATCTAAGAGAATTTGCACATTTGGAACAAATTCTCTAAAATCCAAAACCAGGTTGTTTATAAAAATTAAGAAATGATTATGTCTCATAATACCAACACCCCTTCTATCTATCCACACACTAGATTTTAAAATTATACAGACCCATCAACAAAACAATACTCTAGCATTCCACAAAGTAAAGGATGGACAAATTCAGATTTTAAAAATATGTACACCTCTTCCACAAAGGAGGCTTTACTTGTCCAATGTGGGAATGATGAGGATTTCTAAAGTCTTTTTGAAAGTACCAACCTTCCTAAGCATAACTGGCTTCAAAAACAGCAGTATAAGGTTATTTCTACAAACCAGTCATTTTCATGTGGGGTTCAGAGGGAGTATTTATTAAAATGTACATGACTTTCACCACCCCTATCACCACCCTCTCCCCCTACCCCTGCAATATTCTAACACATCTCCTAGGGAAGTGTGTCCTTGGCACTGCTACTGATAAAGAGTATGTTGTGCCTTACAGTGGGATGAGACTGTGAACCACTATTATAAACTATCTCCTGTAGTGCTATGGAAAAAGGGCTATTATTTCCTGGACAGTTATTTCTCACCAAAACCCTTTCCATGGTCTGCATCTAGTGAAATCCTACTGTGCCTTTCCAGGACCACCCTTGTTCCTCTTTCCTGAGGACCTTTTTCTGACCATTCCATCTATGGTGCTCTTTTCTCGAACAGATGACCTATGGCATTTGTTATCTGTACCTGTCATTTAGCACTCTTCAGACACTGGCAAGTAACATCTTTTGTACAGTTGTCTTAGTTGTTGCTGACTTTTTAAATGTCTGACAGCAAAGTGTCAGGATCCCAAAGAGTTACATAGTTGATATTCCTATGGGGATTTTTCTGGAATGTAAAGCGTAATGCTCTTACCTATTAACGGAAAAGAGTCAGAAGTCCTAAAAGAATGATTGGGTTTTAGAATACACAGCACAATCATCACTGTAATGTAATTTTAGAAGCTTCGGTTATACCAAAATAATGATTCCCAACCTTTTAAAGTAATAAAGATGACTTTTAAGGTCAAAATATGTTTTAAAAAACCAAACACATACTTAAATATTAGTCAGGTGTTTATCTCTTAATTGAAAATATATGCATTCAAAAGTAGAAGTACGTACGTGTGAGGTACAGTACTCATTTGGTCTACCAGAGCACACTTGCTGTGCACACAAGTTAAGGTTCCCCCAGGACCTCAGACTGGCACATGGTTGAATTTTACTGTGCTGTGAACATGGAACATTACTGCCACATCAAAAAGTACTACCACCTTTAAGTATTTAGGAGCAAGGATAATATAGAAAGACTAACAAATCCCCATCTACCCCCAACCCTGGCCTAAAAAAAAAAGAAACCGGCATAAAATCCTTCAGTAACTCAACCCTTCCTCTCAAGAAGTAGCGTATTTTAAGCAATGTGAAACAATTCACTTCTCTGTTTCAACAATAAACTTATCTTGTGGTTTTTAAGTTAGTGAATAATATAGCAAAAAGAACAAAGAAATGAACATGACAGACAAAGCCAAATAGCAAATATTTGAAAGTCCATCTCATATATGTTTCCTGATTCTAGTGAAATCTCAATCCTATCTACCCATTTCATCACCCTCTTAAAACAAACAAATGAAAACCACCAGTATTTCCTAGCGGACATAGAAATATCATTCTAATTTTGCTTCAAGTTTTTGAACACTCATCAATAAGAAAGAGCTTATAATAAATAGCAGTATAGCATAGTGTTTAAAGGAATTAGCCCTCAGCTCAAGTCTGGGCTCTAACCCTTATTAACTGTATGATCTTGGGCAAGTTACTTAACTTCAGATAATTGATGTAAAGTGCTTAACATGATCCTCGGCACATTTTAAGGGCGGATAAAAGTGGTCACTGATTAATTAAGTAATATATGTAATAGATATTTAACAACAAAGATATGCCTACCAATTTCATCATACCAATTTCAATGCTTCCTTTCAATTCCTTCTTGTCTCTGATGGGTCTATTCCAGGTATCATAAATCTCCACTACAGACCTACAACTGGTTCTACTATCTCCAGTTCTACCCATGGCTAACTGGCTACCATAGCCAGTTTCTGGAATTTATGGGAAATGAAACAAAACACAACACAGGAGGCTATTTGAGCAAGCCAAAACAACAAAATCCACTTTGAAACAGTGAACTCACTCAAGTAGGAGTCACTGCCTTAGAACCTGAGACAAGAAAAAGGCAAGAGAAAAAGAAAAAAAAAAAATCAAAATCCAAGTACTTTTAAAACCCTTACCTCCAGTTAAGAAAATAATTTGATGATTTGAAGGCCAAATTTTAAATAACATCATTGTTTGCAGGAGCCATCAATAACCAAAACTACTAATGAAACATGCTCATTAAAATAATTTTCTTTACCATTTTAACAATGATTTCACCATTGCTAGACTATTTTCCAATATAAAGTCTCAACAACTTCAAGTTTCTCCTTTCCCATGCATTCCAACAAGTGGTGAATTAGTTCTTCATCATGTGTTTAGGCCTCCTGCTGGGAAGCATAATTAAAATCAAGCAAGCAATAATTCCACTTGGTGCTAAGATCCTTTCAAATCCTTCAATGAAGTTGAGTCTGGTTTCTCCAGAAAACAGCTGAAAGTTTTGCAACAAAAACTTGGGGCTGCTCAACTTGATGCTGGCCACTCAGCAGATGGCACTCTTCTCCTTGAGCCTAAATTACACAAGTGCCAAGAAGCATGTTCTGTTACATTCAGGTATGACACAAAGCAGGGAGTCTCTTTTCAAAGAACTTTACTGGTCATCACAATCCCTCCAGAAACCCATTCGTCAAAAGCTGATGGTACAACCAGACACTTTAACAGCCTAGGGAAGTTCAGATTATAAAACATCAAACACAACATAAAATCACCTAACTCAAGTGATTACCAAGTAATCAGCTTCTCAGAGCCTTGTCTATGTTAAGAAGATGCCACAGCTCTTATTCAGGCACAAAATGTTCTTCCCCTGTTACATACATTCTGCTACAGAGGTGACAGCCTTTCAGTGGCTGGTGACCAAATCTTGTCTATTGAGTACTTCATTAGAGTTTTAATGATAGCAATATGTTTAGAGAATTATGATTGTGTAATTACCAACATTCACTAGGACCAATGAAAGCAGTATTACTTTCATATTACTTTTAACATTTTTGGGTTAAAAAATTCATATTCTTATTTTTGATGCCCACTTTAAAAGAATTCAACATTCTAATACAAATTACTGTAATTCAAGTTTTGGGGAAAAAAATGTTTAAAGTAATATGGATTTCTGATTCATTAGTGATATGTATTTTACTTTAATACCTAATGCTCCCAACTATTATATGATAAATAAGGTTTCTCACACTTCTGATTCAGAGATCTTTTTTTTATATAATTTAAAAAGCAGACAGTTGTGGAGCCAGATGGAAGGAAATTCTTTTTTAGTGCAACAGCCAAACTTTTCAGCAATCACAGGGGAATCACCCTAAAAATTCCACCTTTCTCTAGGAGAGATAAAACTCAGTCCTAGCAATAAAAGTCAAGGGAGAAAGGTGAGGTAAAAGGAACATTGTTTTAAAATTTTAAAAAGGGGGAAAAAAAAAGCACTTGGAGTGGGTGTAAGAAGTAAGACCCATATATCAAATTCATTGCCAATTTCTTTCCCTGTCCACAGGCAACTGTGCCACTTAAGTCCATCCATAAACATGACTTGAGCTCTGACCATCACCCTTCCCCAACCACTTCCTTAGATATTAAAAGGCTGACCTTACAGAATCTTTTTCTTACGTACCAATAAGTCAAATGAGATTAGAAGTAACAATGCAGCTAACACTTGCTGGCTCTAATTTCTGAAGGATTAAAAGTAGAGCGTTTCTTAAAGGGTCCCTGGGGAGGCCTCGATCCCAAAATATACTTCTTTAGAAACACCAAATAAGCCTAATTACCTCCTCCATGAGGATACTGAATAAACCAATCTTTTTGCTATGGCATTTAGTCATTCTAGCAGATCAAAAAACGACAGGATGAGGGTATTGTATGGAAAAGGGAAAAGGAAATGCTGTCCTTGCACAGGATGAGCTGAGCCATTGTGGAAGAACTTCACAGAAACACTACTGATGGTGACAAATTAAAGGTATACACTAAGTCCCTAGGATACTGATAAAACTCAGCACTTCTCCAACCTGACTGCTTTCTACATTGTTGGAATTCCAGCTCCCCTAGCAGGCAACCAACAATAGCCGTGGGAGCTGAATTAAACAGGTTCCTGAACCTACACCAGCCTTCTCCTTTCCTCCTCCATTCAAGGTGAGCGCTTCCTTGGTGGGGGATGGGGGAGTGAAAAATTACAAGAATAAATTTAAAGGGGCATGAGAGTTAGAAAAAAGAATAAAGTAACAATTTTACGTATGTTACTTGGAGTTAGGTTTTCAAGTTTCTTGCCTTAATGTCTACTTACCTTAATCCACATTGTGAGCATTAAAAAATTTTAATTGTTTTTTTCATATATACAGCATGTTTTTTGAGAAACTGGATTTAAGAACTTATGTTGTTACTGTCCTTAAGTTTCTAAACAGTGTTTTTACCCCCTGGCCGGCTGGTTGTGGGAAATTTTTCATCTTATATAAGTCATGCATGCATGCAGCAGAAAAAGTGAGCTTCATAACCCAGGGTTCAAACTGTAGCCTTGTTTAAGGAGGGAGCAATCTTAAATGCTAGTTAATGTACTGCTATACACCAATATCCTCAGGCCCAGTTTGAGGCAATTTAAAACAAGAGGTTTCAAAGTTCATCTTATATCAGGGACTCTTACCATTTCCAATTAAGCTTTAACTAAAGCCAACTTTTAAAACAAGTAAATGTAAAGTATATGGTGGTGATACAGATCAGCCTGACATCAGGTAAAAAGCTCATTTAGATCTAAACTCATTATAAAGATACAACTTAGGTCAAAGCCTAAACATCTTTTATAGTAACATTTCAGCTTTGGCATAGGTAAAAACAAGTCTATACTATCTTACTAAGAAGGAAATTTATAGGAACGGTAAGCCTTTTAATAACAAATATGGGTTTCATTCATTTTATATCTTTTGGTGATCATGCGACTACTTTTTGGGTTATGCTAGACAATTCTGAAAGCCACATCCACTCTTTAAAGTAGGAGACTCTTTATTAAATTGTTCCTTCAATGAAGTAAATCATGTTCTAGAAACCTGAAAGAGATTATTAAGACAGCTTTTCAAAGATACTCCAAAAAACAGTTTAAAGAAACCAAAGACTGATTCTCATTATCTATGCTATCATCTAAGACTTTAGGATAAGTTAAACAGTACTTTCTTAACATTCAAGTATGTTTTCAACCGTGCAATTACTTTTAAACTTGATTTTGAGACTTACCCACATATAAGAGATCAACAGTAAAATACACATTAAATAAGCAAACAAAAACCCCACACACCTTTTTTCTCCAACACTTTCAGTTAATTTTCAGTTAAAGTTGTTGTTCCTTGCATACTGCTGGTGTTCAAATATTCATTGCATGAGTGCCAGGTGAATCATTTTTAACTTTACCTGAAAGGAAAAGCATTCCCCAAGTAGTATGATTACACACATGTGTATCCATAACTAGTTATTGCTAGAAGAAAAAAAGTAATTCCTCTATTATATATAAGAGATATACAAGGGATAACAGACTTGTCTTTCAAGCCATAGTCAATGAAAGACTCCTAAACTGTTTGATTTAGGGAGGATTCTTAATAGACACATCCCATTACAGTAAAAAAAATTGAGATTGTCTTGGGTTTTGGCGGAGAGAATTTAGTCATTAGCAGGATCTGAAAGACGTCATAACAATCTCATCTAGAAATACTACAGCATGGACCCCAAGATCAAACGATAAAGCTGTTAACATAGAAGACATGAAATAAAGTATTAGGGCATTCATTCTGAATCTCAATGACATGACACAGTCTATGACTGCTCAATTAATTTCAAATAGGGTATCTATGTTTAAAAGGGAAGAATAGTACTCCTGATGAAACACTTAAAATGTTCTCTATTCAAACTCTACATGTTTAATATATCCTAAGGAGTATGAAACAGCACTGAATATTAATTACAGCAAAAAAATTAGTGGTTATTGAGCGTGAGAAACAGATTAGTAACCTGTGTCTTCAATACAATTTGAGCTTTAATTCAATGTATGCTTGTTTTTAAACATTTTTTCTTAATATGGCCTTTCACTAAATTGTCAACAAAGGACATATTAGCTCTCTACAAGAGTAATTCTGAACATTACTTAAAACAGCTACTAATTTACGTTATAATTAACTTACTTGACCTATCAGCTACACTGGTGAAGCAGCAACAGTTCCTTGAGGAATGTGAGTGACAAAGTATAAGGCACGAGCTACATACAGCTTTTCACTTAAGGCTAATTTTAGGAGGCAACTCAGGTGGAACTTCGAACAAACTTAAAATTCACCTCAGGTTGATATGGTGTTGGTAATCAGCTCAGGCTTACTAATTTAATGCAGAACCAGAATCTCTCCAAGGAGCCTGCTGGACCAGGTGGAGTCCTACATATCTGGCAAGCTTAAAAAACAAAAAAGACCTTAATCTTTAGAAATTAAGAAGATAACATACTATAGCCCAAATTCTAGCACCCTAGCTAAACATGTTATATGAAAAGAGAACCTTCTTCCAAAGTCAAAAGGTGATTCTACTTAATGCAGATTAATTACCACTCTTCAGATTTAAACTTAGTAGTGTTAATACAGGAAGGTGTACCTAAACAAAAGACATATACACACAGTAGTCTTGGAGATACTGTGAAGAACTTTCATTGATTTTTAAGTATTACCAGAAGGGTAACAGCAGCGGGGGCCACTAGTTACATGGGCTCACTCTCAAGCCAGGTTCTAGGTTCAGAACCAGCCTGTGCCACCTAGTAGCTGTACAAAATATTTAACCTCTCTCTGTCTCTGTTTAGTCATTGTGCTGTCATGAAGATTAAGTAAATTAAATCATATAAAACTCTGTGCCTGGCACAGAGGTAGAGCAAATAAATACTGGCTGTTACAAATTTTTGCGGAGCCTTCACCTACTGGGTTGCATGATATATGGCCTTCAAAAAAAAAGTCATTTTATATATTGATGATGATAAACAAAGCACTTACTGAGTACCAGAATATATTCTAAGCACTTTACTTACAACAATTCGTTTAAAGGTCTGATATTCTCATTTCCCAACATTTTACAAACCCAATCTGTCCACAGTTGGGTTTTTATGATTTTATGTGACTTTTTCCTTCAACAGAAATGCTTCTTACACATGATGATGTATATAAGTGCTGCCCAGTACTGCTAACCAACTACTTTGAGATACAAGAGATTTAAGAGCTAACAATCTGCATGGGCTTAAGTGTGACAAAAACACTCAAGACACGATCGATCTCCTTCAGCAGGCCTCACAACCTCAGAAATTGGGCCCCACCCTGTATTTAGGTTTTAGGATTGTGTGTAGGTGAGCAGATGCTATGCCCTCTTAGTCTCAAAAGACATTCTGGTTTCACAAAGACCAAACCACACTTTAAACATCATTGAGCAGTACTCACATTCATCCCAGTGTAATGTTATTGAAAAAGGGGTTAGAAATAACAAAGAGTACATTATTATTTTCTCATTTATTTTCAGAATGTAAAACATTCTGAAAATACAATTCTATCATGCAAAATATTTTCCAGATGTATAATCACCTATGTCATATGTCAAATGTCTCCCAACAAACATTTCCTTATATCATACATGGAACAAGCTGCCACATATTGAATGCCTCATAACCAACTGTTTCAAGAACTCTTAATTACGCTTAACATTCAAAATAGATACACCAATTTTTTTCTTTAAAAACAACTATTATAACATGCCAGCACCTGAAGTCAATTTTAAGACTTTTAAGAGCACAGACTGAATTCTGGAAAGATGGAGAGTTAAATGTAGCAAAAGTGGCTTTTTTTGGGGGGGGGTCTTCCCTCTGCAAAGTTAATCTGCGCAATTTGAGCACAAGAAAATGAGTGAGTTACAGTGCAATTACAATGCAATTGAGATTTAGCTATAAAAACTTTATACACATGTTCCAAAAGTAATTTAACCCTATAAATGAATCGGCCCCACATCTTAATAACACATTTTTTAAAATAGTCAAATATCTTACTTAAAAACGACAAATTATACCGTACTCTTATTATACTCTCTTTAACAGTCTCAGTAGAAGTCTTCTAAAGCCAAAATTAGGATGTACTCAGCATGATGTAGATGCACTCTATTCCAAGGAAAGCAACCATTTCACACCGCTAAATCTAAAATGTCGTATAACTTAACATAAAAGCGCACACACGTTTATGTAGTTGGCACTTACCCCCCAAATCTTATAAACTCCTTCACCAAACATACACATAATCCCCACTCAAAGCCTCCTGGTTGAGTTAAATTCCATTTCTCTCCATACCACTCTAGCAGGTCAGTTGCAACAGCACATGTGCCAAAGAAATTGGTGGTTTTACTCACGCTCCCATTTTAAACGGGCGCCTACTTGCGATTAAAACTCTGCAAGTTTACCTGAGGCCATTCTTGCCATTTTAATAGAGGCCTAGCTTATTCTGTCTCTGTGGTCTTGCCTCAGCTGTAATAGCATACCTCCAAAGAGGCTGGACGTGCCCCCAAGCACCAGCAAAGCCGACCAGCTGCCAACCCTGCTCGTCACCCCGGGCAGGAAGCGCAACCTAACGCGTATACGTTTGTAGGGGTAGGGTGGGTGGGTGTTTGTGTGGGTGTGTGTTGAGGGGGATGGGGACGCAGAATACAAGAGGAACGTTTGGTTGAACGCTTTCGACTTGTAACCAAAGTTTTTTAAATGAGGAAAACAAAACAAACCAATACTCCATCCCTTACCTCCACCTTTTCCATGCGCGGGAACCTCCCACCCTCCTGGAGAGCACCTTCAGAGCTTAAGGTCTCCGGGTCACCGAAGCTTCAGCTAGTTCTTGATTTTTAGAATTCCCCACCGCCCGGGGGAAACCAAAAAACGCCCGAAAGAACTGGGCCCACTCCATGGCGCCCCGAGATCCTCCCCTGCAGGTCCACCCGCCTCCAACCAGCCCAAGGCTCCCATTCCCGCCCCTCGGACGGAGAGGGGGGGGTCACCTGAGGCCGCAGGAGCAGCCAATAGGAAGTCCCCTCCGCCCCACGAGCCTTCGCGTATCCCACCCCCGCGCGACCCCCTGGAAGGGTCCCCGAAGCCCAGCCTGCGCGGGCGCCCGCCGTCCCCACCGCGAGGAGAGACGGAAAGGCGACGCCTTCTCTCCCCTCAGGATTACCTCGCAGGCGCGCAGCCGGCTTTGTGCTTCCCTCCCTCCTTCTCCGCGGCCGCTGGCACTGCAGCGGCCGCGCGATCCTCCGCCGCTGCCTCTTAAACGCCGCACGGCTCCAGAGGGGAGGGCCGAAGGGGAGGGGGCGTGAGGAGGGAGGGACCTGGGCGCCGAGCCCTGTGAAGCAGGAAGCGGCGACACCTGGGTCGCGATGCCTCTAGCTCTAGCTCTGTTTTTAAAATGATAATTTAACCCCCCTTCTTTCCCTCCCGCCCCTCGCCCCAGCGACCGTTACGGGCAGGCGGCTGGCGCTCTGGCGCGACTGGCCGAGCGCCCCCTGAGCGTCCCCTGGCCCCGCCCCCAAGGCTCCGCCTTTAGGTACCCAAGCGCCCCTGGCTCCACCCCCACAGGCCAGCCCCTCGCAGCCCCTGAGCGCCCCTGGTCCCGCCCCTCGGGCCCCCGAGCGTCCCGGCCCCGCCCCTCGGAATCACCGGACGTTCCTGGCCCCGCCTCCTCAAGGCCCCGCCCCTAGTGGTCCCTCGCGCCCCTCCAGAGCTTTGGTCCCGCCCTTTGCGGCCCCCTCCGCGCCCGCGAGCACTAAGTCTCTGAAGCCGCAGCCCCCACGGCCTACTGGCCCGGCCTCTTGGGAGGGCCTGGCGCGGGGAAACCGCTTGGCATCTCTTGCACGTCCTCCTCCAGCTATGCAGCTTCGATCCGCGGCGTCCCCAGAGGGTCGGAGGAGTAAACGACCCTGACGGAAACCAGTCTACAAGAGGAAGGAGGGGCGCGTCGGAAATGTCCCCGCCCTAACCTGAGAGAGTCCCCTCGCCCCGAGGCTGAGCCACGGCTTTCAGAGTCAGCCTCTGCCGCCCACTGGCTGCTGGGTCTTCAGCGGGAGGCCACTGCTAAGGTTCAACCTCTGCTCGCACCCACAGTGAGGGGCCTGGGTATTCTCAGCATAGTTGCCTGTGGGGGCGCCTCCTCCTCCCCACTTCCACAGAGGGGCGCGTTAGGGGCTCTCTCTATCCTGCTCTACTGGCACCCATCGAGGGTCTTCACTTTGGCCCCTGGCCTTAAGACCTTATGAGAGCTGACCTTTTGGCTGTGAAAAGTCGAGGTACCGACAGCCTTCAAAATGAAATCGGGGCCGGGTAAACTTTGCAACACATAATTGCAGGAATGTGGATCCATCCACAGGTGACACTGGGCCGCCCACCCTCGCCACCAAGACATGACCTACTCTAGAAATAGACCTCCCAGTAACGCACACCTTTCTCTGCTACCCAAGACTTGCACATCCCTCCCGCATATATGTCTCGTATAGACATGAACCCACTCCCAAGCACACCCCTCTGAGCGCCATTCTGGTTATTCATGGTCCCTTGGGTCAACCCCACCCTAACACACCAAACAAACTTCACTCTCCACCCTTATCTTCCTTCGTTTCCAAGGCACTGGCGACAGTCCACTTCATTTCCTTCCTCCTCTGCAGACTCTTCTCTTCCCCCTCAAATACTTCACGCCATCCCCCTCACTCTCGTCCCCTCCCTCTTCTTTAAAAATGTGCTAATTAAAATGTAGTTTCCTCTTCCCACATATGAAGTGTGGAAAATGAATCTTGTCTTGGCATAAACTGTGATTCATTTATCCCCGTTTTCTCTCTCCACTGGACTAAAGCTAGAGAAATTTTAGTCTACCACCATCTCCCATATGCTTAAAATCTAACCATGCCTTATGATTTTTAAATACCCCCAAAGGATGGTAGGGAAGGCTTCCTGGCTTTGGGGAGAAAATATTTAGAAAATGCCCGGCCTGTCATTTTATTTGGCATTTTGAAATATCTGCAGTATTTGAAAGAAATATTGGGAGTGGCTGGATGTTTTCTTGCATTTAAAAAGCAAAAAATGAAAAGCTTGGCATGCATCAAGGTTAGCCCTTTTTATGAATAGCCCCCGAAAGTATGTTAAGGGCACATACCAGACAATAGTCTCCACTGTACAGGGCATTTGCCAGTCACAAATCTAGACCCCCTTCAAAGGAAGACAAATTAACATAACCCATTTTAAACTATGTCTGACGAGCAACCCTTTCCATCAACACTCCCTTTGCCACAGTTTCTAGACAAAATGGATAAAAGATTTGCTTACCCACTGAAGATTCAAGGCTTTCAGGTGCCCAGGGTAGTAGGCGTGTGTGTCTTCTAGGTGTGGATTCTGCAGTGCTGCACAGAAACCCACTGCAGCCTCAGACCGGCGGCGGCTGCAGCGGCGGCGGCAGCAGCAGCGGCGGCGGCGGCGGCGGCAACAGCAGCTTTTTCCAATGTTGAGTAGTAAAGTGTGTGACTTTCGTAGAGACTCCACAATTACCATTAGGAGCTTGCTTATAAGAGAGGAGGCGGAATCTCTCTTAAAGGGATGGGTTTTGTTTTTCCTCCCCACTATTGCTTCATAAGAGGCAGAAAGGGTGGAAGCAGGGAGTTTTTTTGGGCTGAGTAAGGCAGTACAGCTGTGGGAGGTCAAGGTTAAAATTAACTGGGTGATCAAGGGACCAATTTAGTGTGAGTCAATGAAATGCTGGAAGCATTAGTTTTAAAGAGCCCTGCTAACTTCCAATACTGGGGTCCATGGCAAAAATAAAGGGGTGTGCCTTGAAACTGACTAGTATTTTGTGTTAATATTTAATTTCCAAGCATTGCGCTAAAATGGTAACTTTATAACGAGAGGTTATTTGTATTTAATACAAGAATGTGAAAAGAATCATAAAACTCATTTATGTGATTGGGAGCAATGGAGTGAAGTCTTACTAACACTTATAAGCGTATCTGGAATTTCAGTGAATATTAATATTAGAAAATATATTATTGTAAATCAACTATACTTCAATAAAAAAGAAAGTATATTATTGACAGGGATCAATGCATACTTATAAAAATCACAATATTATTTATCGAAAAGTAAAAATTTAACATATAAAATAATTTTAGCAAATAATAGCAGGGTACTATACTATTTCAGTGGCAATTCAAAAGTCAGCATAATTAAGGAACTCATAAGTAGATTACTTTAAATGAATGCAGACCTACTATTTAGACTATTTTGTGTTGTGTCCACACATGAGGAACTTGAGAGTCTGCATTATAACTTTAAATTTTATTTTAAATAATATTCCTCAATTTAAGCACTGAACATCTATGATCTTTTTTCTTCATGGGTAAATGATGAGGTGTGGTCCCAAAATATGAATAGAGAAAAATACGGAAAATATTCTGCAACTGATTTTTTTTTCACAGCATTTGTTAGCTACCTGTGTGATCTTGAGCCAGTAAGAGAACTTTTTTGTTCCATAGTTCCCTATTGTGTAAAATGAGGATGTTGGATTGAACATTTCCTTTAGCATTCCAAAATACTATGATTTCATGACATTTATACATTTATATTTTTTGTTATTTATTGCATGTACTTCTCACTCTACATTACTTTTCTTGGAAACCTGGATTAAAGGTATATCTTTATTTTTAATGTATAACCAGCGTTTGTTACTACTACTATTCAGAAATTATTTCTCAAATTAAATATCATTTTTATAAAGTGAATAAACTTAATTTTATCTGACTTATGACTTTGTGCCCAACTATGACCAATTTTCCTGTCTTGCTAAGGATGCCGACTAAAATGCAAAATGTATGTTTAATAGCAACGAGAACATATTTTTAAAACTGGCGCGTTATTGGATAGTAGAGTTGAAACAGAGAGTTTAGAGCTCACCGACTCTAACCCTGTAGTTTCACAAGTAGAAAAAATGGAAACCCAGAGAAGCAAAATGGGGATGCAGGGGAGTTAACTCTGTTCGCACATACACACACACACACACACTCACTCACACCCATGGCAAAAAAACCCACATATATGAACATACACACTGTTTCACATACCTACATTGGGGACTTAGCAAGACCTTTCAGAACCAAAAAAAAGTAGTTTCACTCAATGACACTGTTTGTGTACATGTAGTATAAACTAAAGACATATCAAACAAGTACTTACAATGTGTGTAAATAATAACACAGATTTTTGCCTTCAGGTTTGGAGGTGTTTATGCTGGAAAGTAAAAAAATTTGTCTAGGGAAATTTTTTTAAGTGACCCCTAAGGAAACTCACAACATTTGTAAACTCTTACTATCTCCCACCCAAATGACAAGGCCCTCAAATCTGTCACTTGTTTCCTTGCACCCATTGGTGCCTCTGTTCCCTTTTGTTTATGTCCCTAAGCATGCCTGCCAAGAGGAATTCTTTTTGGAGCCAGGCAGGGGAAAGTACTATAGAGATTTGATTCTGGCCTTTAGAGATGCTTTTTGGAAGTTGCTTTTTGGGCTAGATACTTACATTTTTCTTTTAATCCTGATCTGGTATTCCTGATAAGCACTAACCTAAGCCCATTCTCCCTAGTTTCAGGGAGGCATTAGATTAGATTAGATGACATAGTAAACTTGGTGTTTGTGTACCTGGCAGGACAATTTATCACCTATTTAAAAAAAAAAAAAAAGCCTCCTATAGGGAGAGAATTGAAGGAAATTAGTTGCCCAGTCTCTTCATCTGTTTTTGTTTATCTTGCTCTTCTGCAAGGAAGGCATTTCATTTCCTACCAGGTGGTAATGAACAATGAATAAAATAGCCATTATTTCTATAATTTAAAAGAACCCCTCAAAATTAAATGTATTTCTTTGTATCTTCCCCAGAGTGCAGTCTCTTATATAAAGGCACTTAATAGATACTTTTAAAAATGAATACACGAACTAATGAATGAATAGCCCCCCAAATACCCAGAAACTGATTACAAAGTCTTTTTGTTTGTTTGTGATTTGCATTGTCTGAAACAACTGACTCCATTCTCTACCTCCCTTTTCTAACACAGTCATGATCTAAGAGAAACAATCTCCTTTCTGTAGAGCTCTTCAGGCATGCCTGATTTGTATTCTCCAATTAAATTGTAGCCACAAATCTCCACATGAACTCTGGGTAGATCAAGCAGTAGCCGAGACACTCTCTGCCAAGAAAGCACAGGATTCAGTTTCAGAATTCCAGTGCTCTAGTTCTCGTTGTGAAACCAGCTGGTCATGTGACCTCAAACGAGTTTCTTGACTTGACTGTGCCTCAGTTTAGCCACCTTTTAAGTGATGGTGGTGGATTATAATACCTGCTGTACTTACTTCATAGGGTGGTTATGAAGTTCAAATGACAATAAAAGGTAAAAATGCTTTGAACTTTTCAAAGCACTTTATAAATAGAAGGTATTATTATAGGTAGATGTATTTAAAATCAATTATCTAGTTCAAGGGACTTTACCCTAAACAACCTGTTTTACTACTTACTGTTTCAGAAGGCAAACAGGTTTATCTCCCTGTGTGCACGCACGCATACACACACACACACACACACACACATATGCGCATGCACCCTGCTGCTCCCAGTTTAACAACTTCTTAGCTTCGAGGCTTTTCCCTTGAACTGGGAAATAACATCTACAATTTGAAGGGTTAAGAATTTATATAGAGAGCCCTTCTCCATTCCTTCTCCCCAGATTTACTTTTTTAAAGCTCTCAGACAGAAAAATAAACTCCAAAGCACAACAGCCTTTTCATATTACCTAATGTCATGTATTCCATCAGCAGGGCTAGATGAACCATTCATTCTGAAACGTGGCCATACTACATATGTTTTGATGACCCTTTTGTGTCAAACAAGTCTGGAAAGTACTTGGGGAACAGGGCAGGAAGGATTGACATGGAACTCATGCTAATGAGTTCTCTGTTCCCCAAGGAGACATAATCAGGGCAACACTCAAGGATTCATCAACATATTTTATTAGCACTATGTGACCTATATGGTTTATTTTAAAGGAATTACCTCAGCTAAATACCTGATAGGTCCTTATACAAATGTTTCAGTGATCAGGCCTGATAAATTTCTGTAATGTTTATAAAATATCACCCTCAGTGTCCTCCTCCTTTTTTTCCCCAAAGGTATTTATTGTCACTTATTCATTTTTCATTTGATGATTCATTTGAAATAATCATGGCTAAAAAAATAACTGCTAGTACACAAAAAAGCTAATAAAGAACTGCTATAAATAAGGTATTCCAAATGGAGTGTAAAAACTCGCACAGAATCAAGTTAAGAGTTACCAGTTTCTGTGTAGAGAAACTGTAAAATGAATACAAAGTATACAACTGCTATGTTAAGCCTAAAATACATCATCTTATCTATATATCTTATCATCATCTACCTTGAGATTTCAGCTGCTAATCTTTATATGTCTGAATTACATGATCTTAAAACTGGGTGGGTGTTATAATCCTTATGGCACTATTTCTAGAACGTGATCAGGAACTACCTGCAACAGAATCACTTGGAGTATTTCCTAAAATGCTGATTCCTAGACCTTGTCCTTGAATTAGAGACTTTTAGGGTGTGGCCCTGGATTGATGGTCTTTTCTAAGCTTCCCAAATGATTCTCGTGTACACCAAATTTGAGTATTGCTATCCTACAGAAATAATGCAGTGTGTGTAGATCTCAGAGGCACGGTGAGTGAGATGCAGGTGGCTCGTTTTTTACTCTGTGAAAAGGATTCAGAGAAGGACTAACACTGGCTCCACCCTTTCTACAGTGTAAACTTGGGCAAAATATTTAATCTCTCTTGGTCTTAGTATCCTCATCTGTAAAATAATTTCTATTTGACTGTGTTGTTACGAGGATTAAGTGACATAACACGTGGAGAGCTTCTACTCTAGTGTCTGACCCATGATGGAAGTTAAGTATATGCTCATTTCTTCTCTCTTTGTTCAAAACATGAGTTTCCAGGTGCATTCTTCTTGTCCAGTGTTTTAGTATACTTGGTAGAGGAATATGAAGTAGTATTTAAATGATAGCTAATATTCTGAGTACTTACAGTATGTCAGTGTTAAGACTTAATATGCATTATTTCATTTCATACCCACCATAATCCTAGACATAGGTACCATTATTGGTTTTGGATAAAGGAACTAAGGCTTATAGAGGATAAGTAACATTCCCAGAATCTCAGAGCAAAGAATTAGCAGAGCTGGGATTCAAACCCAGGCATTCTGACTCCAGAGAGTAACTGTTCATTATGCTGTATATTTTGTAGATTCTCTCAGTGCTTAGATTCCAACATAAGGGCCAGTCTTTTGGAAGGAACAAGCAATTGCAAAAATGGAGTTTATAAACCTTCCAGAAATACAGAAAGATGAATGCTATCATTTCCTTCTCTTAGGAGACTTTACTAGTTGCCTGTAACAGAGTATGGCACATAGTAGGTATTCAAAAGTACTTAACAGATGGAAGATAGAGCTTTAACCAGCATACTATTTAAGCAGCTGATGTATCTAAGCCTAAGTTTTAAATTTTCCAGATTTTCTTGATCAGATTGTATTCTAACATAATGCAAGTCACTAACTTTCAGAGGTACAGATCATCTTATCATTGGCAACAAATAGTCCTTGAACATTTGCAATGAACTATGCACTAGTTTGGCACTGAGAGGATTATTTAAAAAAAACAACTTGAGACATCTAGCTGGGAAATAAACACAAATGTATGAAGCAACCAGATTGCAAAATCACCACATGTGAGATAATAAATGTGAAGCCCCTAGCAAACAGTAAACAATCAATAAATGTTATCAATAATATGATTGTTACTATCAATAATATTCTTTTCTATTTTAATAATTATTGGCATGATTATTACAGTTTTATTAACAATAAGAAGAAATAATAATTGTTATAGCTACCATTTAATGAGTGATTATGTGCCAAGTATTGTGCTTAGTGTTTTACACATATTTAACCATCTTATCAGTCCTGCTAAATCAATATCCTTAATCATATTTTTTTAAATGAAAAAAACTGAGACTCAGTGAGGTTAAATAACTTGCCCAAGCCACACATTTGATATCCAGAGTTAGGGTAAATAGTATACTCAAAGAATCCAAAAAGAGTCAGGGAAGAGAGAGGTCAGTTCCTGCTGGAGAAGTCAGGGACGACATCTCAGAGTAAGAAGAGTAGAATTGTGATGGGGGAGAGATGGAGGAGAAGGGCCTTTGATGATGGAGGTGGAGGACCAAAGGTATGTATGGGGGTTTTCTGAGACAGGTCCCCCAGCACTTGGCTTATGCAATGCTCACGGTGAATGCATGACTTGGGTCTTCTTTACTGAGCAGGCAGGAATGTATGAGGAATGTTGGCAGAACAGCAAGTAAACCTGTCTGCCTGGAATGAAAAGTTTGTGTAGGGCAAAGTTAGAATTTATATAGTCCCCAAACCCATAGCCCTGAAATGTCAGTCTTTACTTACTGACAGCCTGTTTCAATAGCCCCAACTCTAGTTACTTTCCATTGATACACTCACTTATTTTCATTCATGAAACTACGGTATTTATTGAACTCCTACTATGTGCCAGCCATTGGGTGCTAGGGATTGAGCAATGAATAAAACAGACAAAAACCCTTGCACTCAGGAAGATTTCTTGTACTGAGAAAACACAGATGTTAACATATAAACAAGTTGACAAGTAAAGTTATTTCCGATGCTAAGGACTATGAAGAACATAAAACAGACCATTGACAATGACTAGTTAGGAAGGATGAAGAAGGCCTTTTTGAGGAGGTGACATTTGAGCTGAGACTCAAGTGACCTGAAGTTATCAGCTGGAGAGAAAAAGACATTTACAGGTCATGAGGCAGAACAAGCTTGGGTGACTGACAGAAGGGCAGGGTGGCTGAGCACTATATGCATGGGACCAAGTGTCCCAGATGTGGCCAGAAAACTGGGTGGAGGCTGCATCACATAGTTCTGGTAGGTCAGGGTAACAGTTTCAATTATGGAAGATTTTAAGCCAAGAAGTCATAGGGTCTCAATTACATTTTTAAAATTTCACTCTGGCAACTGTGTGGAGAATGGGCTGCAGAAAGAGGTGATTAGAGACTGGAAGGCTGGTTAGGAAGTTATCAAATCTTCCATACAAGAGGAAATGGGGTCTTGTTGCAGAGGCGGCTGTGGAGATGAGACTTGGGCACGTTTTGGGAGTAGATCTGACATGACTTGAGCATGGAGTGCATGTGACAGGTAAGAGAAGGGAGGGAAAGAGAGAAATCAACCCAGAATGATCTCCAGGCCTTTGGCCTGAGCATCTGTCTGGTGGGGGCTCCATCATCGAAAACAGAGAAGACTTGAGCAGGAAGAGCACGACACATAAAAGTGAATGCTACCGTTCTCTCATTTTAAGCTTGCAATCACCCACTTTTTTCCTTCGAAATACTTATCCTACTCTAAAATTATCTTGTTTATTTTTTGTATTCGTTCGTCATTAATTTACTCCCCATAAAAAATCTTCAAAAGAGCAAAAACTTGTTTCTCTTGTTTACTGTTGTGTCCACAGAGTCTACAACACTGACTGGCACAGAGTATATGCTCAACAACTTTTGGAATTTGTTGAGTAT
Organism: Camelus dromedarius; assembly: GCF_036321535.1. Taxonomy (NCBI): domain Eukaryota; kingdom Metazoa; phylum Chordata; class Mammalia; order Artiodactyla; family Camelidae; genus Camelus; species Camelus dromedarius. Next base: position 65,410,300 of record NC_087443.1, on the reverse strand, counting down.
AGTTCAGTGGTTCGCAAATGTACATCAAAACCACCTGAGCAGCTTATTAAAAGTTTATTTATTTAATTCTTAAAAAAAAATTTTTAAAGGAGGTGCTGGGGATTGAACCCAGGACCTCATGCATGCTAAACATATGCTCCACCACAGAGCTATTCTACACTGCAACCTTTTATTAAAAGTTTAGAATCAGCCCCCACACAAACCTCTCCCCACCAGAGCTCTGCTTGAGTAGGTCTGGGTCACACTCAGGAAACTGCATATTTAGTCAACACCATAGATGGGCAGTGGTCTACAGTCTAAACCAGTGGTTTAGATATATTCATGTTGATTCAAATATTTACTTTGGAAACCACATTTCAGCACCATCCCCAAAGATGAAAATGTATGGCTTTCAGAATTCAATGGTATTCTCATATATAGTTAAGTCATAAGGTATTAATTTAAAAGCTTTTGAGAGAAAACCATTGAAAGAATCTTGCGGTCCCTCCTATCTCATTTGACTCTCATTGGAGACCAGGAAAGCATCTCTTTGGAAGGTCTTTTATGTGAAGAAAGGGGATTACCCAAGTTCTGAGACAATCCTCCTCTTCTACCACATCTCCAAAGTATGTGTCCCACATGCATTTACATGTATATGAAATTCCTTTACTTGGTGATTTTCATGAATGTATGTTTTTGTCTGCACATCTATTCCCTTTTCCAGTAAGAGTGCTTCAGTATTCCTTTGTGGAACCCCTTTTCACCCCATTGCTGCAGTCTTGGCACTGTTCCCTTTCCCTGAGCAAGAGGTTGGCCTCAAGTTGGATCAACCAATGTTTTCTCCCTAGCATTTAAATACTGAGTAGAATGACACAAACACTACAGAAGATCAGAATTCATCTTGAAGGAGGTCCCTGAGGAGAATGTGATTAAATACTACTGCAAAAATCTTGCTTGACTGAGCTCCTGTCTCTTCCAAGACCTGATTATTCAGCTTTTCCTTCAATTCTATGAGCCATGAGCCTTATTCTTCCAATAAATTCCTTTTGCCTAAATTAATAAGAGTGGTCTCAGTTGCTTGCAATGTAACCTATAACATAGCGGTTAAAAACCTCGCAATCTATAGTTACAGGTAAAGCTTTCAAAACAAACCCTTCCTTAGAGCAGTAGCACATTGAACCTTGTTTTCACTAAAGTGTAAATGTCTGATAGCAGAGACTGAGCAGGTAGATGAGAGTGAAAGTTCTCCTTGTTTGACATCAGTCCCACCACAGAGATAGGAAGGAAAAGGATGTGGCTGGCACATGACACATAAATCCCACTTTACAAATTTGTCCTGAGTTTACACATGAAATAAATACCTTGCTGGAAACTCTCAAAGTAATTTCTACTCAGCTATCCCAGCTCCTGAATTTCTATCTTCAGACTAAATGTTCAGAGTAAGCCTTTCCAAAACAGGGCATAATTACTGGGACATATAAACCTAAGACATCAATTTATGATGAGAACTCATAATATTAAATTTAGTTCTCATTTCCTTCTGTGGCCCCTAGGGGAAAAAAAGAACATCCTGTCCTTATAATCATTTGGGTTAAATTCTAGTCATTTGTTGACCTTTTAAAAAAAAAGACCTATAACTCTTTAAGACTCTTAAGAAATTAATGACTTAACTAGTGTCTTATAAGCATTATTTTTGAACAAGACAAGGTTCTCACACCTCATTCATAGTGATTACTGAAATTGTCACAAGAGTGAGGATGCTGAACACAGCCAAGAGCAAGTTGAGTGTGAGCCACACCCAGAGAGGAATAAGGAACATGTTATAATTTAACAGGAGTAATAAAAATGAAATCTAATCACTTGCAGATTATATGCAGTATAAGTGGAAATCAAATGTAAAAACCAGTCTCTTTAATTTAAACATATTTGTTTTTAGTAGTGATTGCTATTTGTGTAAACTAAGTGCAATAAAATCTGGCTATAAATCTGTATGGTGTTTGCATGGCCAATCATTTTCATTTCAAATGTGGGGAGGGGCAGATCACGATTCTCATCATTAAAACATAAAATAGTATTACAAGCATTTGCTGAACACTTACTATATTCCAGGTACTATTCAAAGACTTTATGATCTAAATATCTCATTTAATCTTTAAAACAACCTCATGAGCTATTATCCTATTATTCCTGTTTAGAAACAAGGGAACTGAAGCACTGAGAGGTTAAGCAATTTGCTGAAGATCAAAGAACTGATAAATGGTGGGAAAGGTGTAGCTCGAGTGGTAGAGTGCATGCTTAGCATGCATGAGGTCCTGGGTTCAATCCCCAGTACCTCCTCTAAAAATAAGTAAGTAAGCCTAATTACCTTCCCCCCCCAAAAAAACCCAACCAAACAAAGAGCTGGTAAATGGCAGAGTTTGAGTTTTGAATCTGGGTAATAAAATGACTCCACAATCTCGGCTCTCAACGTCTTCCCTTACTACCTTCCAACATCTCTTGGTGAGTTAGAGAAACAGCACCTGGTCTTCTCCCTGTACTTGAGGCCCTTCTAATTTTCACTTTGAATGTTTAAAACTACATTTTCAAAAGTACCTAAACCAGGTAATGGAAAAAAATAGACTTGTCAGACGCCAAATTGCTCAGATGTTAATTGTTAACTAAGTGGTGAGCCTTTCCAGCAGCCTTGACAGAATTTACTTACCCAGATTCTATATTTACACTTTGAGTAAAATAGTAAGAATTTAGAGCTCTAATCCAAGTCAAGTCTCCAAATGCATGAGCAAAGAATTTGGTTTTCAAATTCCCTTGAAGGGTTTGCCAATTGTTACTGTGGATTTGGGATGGGAAAAAGGCTGATGACCTCAGAAAAGTGGGTTTTTTCTCTGATAGATGGCTTTTACTTCTTTGCCAGAGAGGTAATTGAGAGACCAGTCTGGGACTTGCATCTGGGAGCAACCTGGGTACAGAGAGGGTGACACATACATTAAAAAACCTATTCTTGAACATTCTCTTCAGGTACAGTGTGGACTTTCTGAACTGGTCTCCCTGCAATCTGACCATGACACAGCATGCTTCAGCCCTGAAGGTGGGTAGTTTCTTGAAGATTCTTCTTAGTCTTTTTTCATTTTCTTTCCCTTGAAGTGGGATGTAGAATTCATTCAATCCTGACTGCTTTTCAAAAGTTTACCAGAGTTTTTATAGGATGTACCTCTAGTTGGGCTTGGCTTCTGTTTTTTTCAGGGAGCATGCAGCCCCTCTTCCCTCAGGTAGACACTTTCGTTACATACAAGATTCATACCTTTATTACTGGATTAGGAATCCTAGGTGTTCAAAAAAGAAAAAGAATGGCGGGTGACACCAAATGGTCCTGCCTTTTGTGCCTTTGCTCCTAGAAGAGACAAAATCGGGGAGAAAAGGAAGAATCAGGAAGAGAAAAAAAAAAGGCATGATTCCTTGCCTCTAATCATGTATTTGTTGTAGGATATCAAGATGGAACCTAGGTTAGCCAAAGTCACAAGGGAGTGCAGTCATGCCTTGGAGATATTTCAGGTTCTGTTCCAGACCACCAAGATAAAGTGAATATCACAATAAAGCAAGTCACATGAATTTTTTGGCTTCCCGGTGCATATAAATGTATGTTTACACTATACCACAGTCTATTAAGTGTGCAATAACATTATGTCTACAAAGACAATGTACATACCCTAATTTAAAAATATTTTATTTAGAAATAACATATAATATCATTTGTATGTGGAATCTAAAAAAGGATACAAATGAACTTATTTACAAAACATAGACAGACTCACAGACACAGAAAACAAACTTACGGTTACCAGAGGGGAAAAGGGATGGGGAAGGATAAATTGGGAGTTCAGGATTTGCAGACACTAACTACCATATATAAAATAGATACACAAAAAGGTCCTACTGTATAGTACAGGAAACTGTATTCAATAACTTGCAATAGCCTATAATGAAAATAATATGAAAAGAAATATATGTATGTGTATAGCTGAATGACTATGCTGTACACCAGAAATTAACACAACATTGTAAGTCAGCTATACCTCAATAAAAAAAAAGGTCAAACTTCTATTGCCAAAAAACACCAGCCATCACCAGAGCCTTCAGTCAGCAGTAATCTTTTTTGCAATAGTAACATCGAAGCTCACTGATCACAGATCACCATAATGAATAGAATAATAATAATGAAGAAGTTTAAAATATAGCAAGAGTTACCAATATGTGACACAGAGACATGAAGTGAGCAAATGCTTTTGGAAAAAATGGCATTGATAGACTTTCTCAAAGCAAGATTGCCACAAACCTTTAATTTGAAAAAAGGCAATACCTGCAAAACGCAATAAAATTAAGTATGCCTGTAAAGGGTTTCAAAATTAGGTAGACAAAGTGCTAGAAAGGCCACAATCATGGAAGTAGTTGTGTTCTATAGGAAAGTCAGTAGAAGAGTCACCATGATGCTTGGGTTCTGCACTAGTTAGCTGTGAACTTGAGAAAGTTACTTGAAGATTCTCACCTTCTGTTTCCTTATCTGTAAAATGGGTGTGGGAGTCAAATTATACATTTGTAAACTTGGAAAGGGACTTGGAGCTCATTTGATCCAGCCTCTGATCCACTGCAAGAATTTTGCCTGTGATATTTTTGACAGAAAACCAATCACCCAACCTTCCATGAAAGGACACTCTTAATCTCCTTACTCTCCTTAATCAGAGCTAGGCTCTGTATACATCAGGAGGGACCTCAGACCTCTATTCATTGGCCTCAGTTCTCCCCTGTGAAGTTCTGAGTTGGCAACATGGATGGTGACAGAAAGAATACAGTACAGTGGAAAAAGAATCAGGTGAGCCTGAGTCTGGGTCCCCATCTCGAGCTCTTACCTAGCTGTGAAATCTTGACCAAATTGCATCCTTCTATGAGGCTCAGTTTCCTTATCTGTCTAGCGTAGAAATGGCAACCTGCCCTGTAAGTCTGTCAGGAGAATTAGAAATAATTTATGTAAAATGCCTTCACATTAAGAGTCCTTAATAAAAAAGACTGTTAAGAAGATTCTTCTTCTTAGAATGTAACAGAATCAATATTTATTGAGGCTTGAGGAGTTTATGGCATGATTTTATGTCCTCCTTACAATGGTTTGTTTTGAAAGTGTCCTAATTTTTCCCATTGTTTCAGTCCTAAATAAGTAACCACTTCCTGTATGTTTCACTGCATTTGCCTTCCCAATAAATCTTCTTTTCCTTGTACAATTAGAAAAGGAGAAAAAAAAAAAAGAAAAAAAAAAAAGGAGAAGGGAGCTTGAACACGGACTTAATGAAATTGTAGGTGAGCGTATACTGGCCCGTTAGGAAAAAAAATCCACTGTAGAGGTGGAGTTTAATTTTTACTCTGAAGCTTGAGAGGCTTCTGAATTTTGCTACAAAGAAATCATTTGCTTCTGAAATGAAGCCTAGTGGCTAAAATGTGCTCTGGGAGCACAGGTTGCAGCAATACAAAGAACATGTTCACTTTACTGGAGTGAAAGGAATTCTGTGACTTTAGAAGTAAGATAACCCAGAGCTGTGGCTCTCACATCAGTCAAAACCTCAGAGAAAGTTTCCTTATGAACAGAGGCTTCAGAGTATCTCCTCTTGAATTTGACCATAACCATCAAACATGAAAACATATGACTCTTTGACTAAGTAAATCCACATAAAAGAAGCTACCCAACGGAAATTCTTGTATGAGCAGTTGAACAAGATAATTACAAGAATGTTCACTGCCATGTGGTTTGCAATAGCACAAATGCCTCACATACAAAAATTATTCTTCAACAACCAGACTTCATCACTAATTCCAATGGGTTGCATCTTGAAATTATTCCACTAGTTGTAAGGATTAGGGGACTAGAGAGTGTGATTGGTAAAGTTCATCAATTTGTTTATTCACTTATTCATTTCTCTCTTCATTCAGTTGTCAGCAGTAAACATAGAAGTTAGCAGTCCGCTGGGGGCTTTGGAGTCAGAAATATTTGGATTTGAATTCCTGGCCTGAAACTTACTGATTGTAGAATCTTGGCAAATTACATTCCTTATCTATAAAATGGGGGCAGTAATCAAAAGGTTGTTGTGAGGATTTTTAGAAGAATATTTGAAGAGCCTAGCACAGTGCTTGGCACATATTTTATGCACAAGCAAAGTTTGCTACTGTCATTCATGAGTTTATCATTAAAAAAAATTTATTGACCACCAATGGTGTGCCAAATTTTGTGTCAGATTCTGAATTTTTAATGTGGTTAGGATATGATCCTTGCTTTTAAGAGGGTTAAGTTTAGTTCAGAGGTGAATGCAGGGACTTCTTGAACATGGATGGGGAAAAAAATCACATATCTATTTTTCACTAATCTCTCACTGAAACTTAACATTCCTTTAATTATGCCTTTATACAACAAGTCACAGAGGTCTTCACAATATACGTAGCTTTGTCACGCACAGAAATTGTGGGCATTTTCATAGCACATTGTAGTTTTGCAGAAATTTTGAAATTTCATTCATGTGCATCAGTATTTTGGAGTTATAATAGTTATTAGACCCACTGTTAAATCTAGGGATTGTGTTAATAAAGAAGCAATATATATCTCAAATTTTATTTTGTAATTTGAAAATTATATATTAGTTTAATTGTCTATTTTTAATTATCTAAACTATATGTTAGTTTAATTATCTTTTTGGTAATTAAAAATAGATAATTCCCTTACATATTTTATTTTGCACATTTAAAAACAGTGTTCTGAAATGCGCACATAACACACATCAACCATGTATGAGGACATGGTAAATGGATGAGGATGTTCGTGACAGCACTATTCATTACAATGAAAAACTGAAAGCAAATTACATGCCCATCAATGGAAGAATGGATAAATCAGTGGTGGTATATTCATAAAATGAAACATCTCCTAGCAATGAGAATGACTAAGTAATTACTACATTCAGCAACATGGATGAATCTCACAAACATAGATTGAGAAAAAGAAACCAGACGCAAAAGGGAACATACTATGTGATTCAATTTATATGAAGTTTAAAAATCTCTGGAGTTAGACAACAAGATAGTGTTCACCCTTTTGTGCACTGGTGGCTGGGATAAGTGGGTGGAGCTTTTGCATTATTTATTGATCCAAATGTTAGCAATGGGAATGTGTTCACTTTGTACCGACTCATTGAGCTATCCATCTATAATTTGTGCTCTTATTTATAGTTGTACTTTGGTAAAAATTTACTTCAAAGAGAGGGGTCAATTGGCTATACCAGTTTACCAAAGGGATCCATGCAACAGAAAAGACTGAGAACTTCTGGTCTAGTGGAGACACAAATCCACAGAAAGTACAATAATACGTTTCATACACAGCCTGGATGTTCCAGGCCATTCGTGATCCCAGTATTCCATTGACTTCTTAAGTATAACTCATACTTTTCAGACCAAGAAGCCTATATTTTTATATTGAAAGTATGGTCACTGCAGCTGTAGGAGAGGAATTACAAATTATTATGAAAGCACAGCAAAGGGAACCATTCATTTTGCTGAGGGTGGTCAGGAAGGCATCTCATGGGGGAGGAGATATTTGAGTGGAGCCTCAAAGAATAAGTTGACTTTCAACTTAAAGGGCTTCCTGTCAGGGTGAGCAGCACCAGGAAAAAAAATAGGAAGCATGCTGTGTTCGGAGAACATTGGGTCATCTGGTGTGTCTGGATCCTGGGGAAGATAATTGGGGGTGGCGGGGGAAGAGGGGGACAGGTGGGAGTACATGAAAGACTGTGTATCATGCTAATGGAAAGCGACCAATGTCGCTTGTTTTTACTTTCTATTGAAGGAATAAATATAGAGAAAGGTGCCTAAAACATAGCTCTACAGCTTGATAGATGTTCACACATTGAACACATCTATTTTACTAGCACCCCAGATCAAGAAATAGGGCATTGACAATATCCCAAAAGCTACTTTCACTATCCCTACCAATCCCAACAATTGCTCCCCACTTTAATGAGATGTGATTGATATGTAAAATGCTGTGCATATTTAATGTATACAACTCGATGAGTTTGGGGGTAAGTATAGACCATGACTCCGTCACTACCATCAAAGCCGTCAACATATCTATCACCTCCCAAATTTTCCTCCACCCCTTTTATTGTAATTACTTTTGTATGTGTGTCTTATAAGAAAATTAAACGTAAGGTATACTCTCTTAGCAAATTTAAGATACACAATACGGTATTATTGCTGCAGAAACTATGTTATGTAGTAGATCTATAGAACTTATTTAATCTTTCAGAACTGAAACTTTGTACCCTTTGACTATCCCCTCCCCATTTCACCTTTCCCTGGCAAACATCATTCTACTCTGTTTCTATGAATTTGACTATTTTAGCTTCTATCTATAAGTGAGGTCATGCAGTATTTGTCTTTCTGTGTCTGACATTTCATTTAGCATGCTGTTCTCCAGGTCTACCCTTGTTGTCACAAAAGGCAGGATTTTTTTTTTAAGGCTGGATAATATTCCATTGTGTGTGTGTATACACATATATACATACGTATACATATATCATATTTTCTTTATCTATTCATCTGTCAACAGGCACTGAGGTTGTTTCCATATCTTGACTATTGGGAATAATACTACAATGAACATGGAAGTGCAGGTAATCTTTGAGATCCTGATTTCAATTCCTTTGGTAAATACCCAAAAGTGGGATTGCTGGATCATACAATAATTCTATTTTTAACTTTTTAAGGACTCACCATACTGTTTTCCATAATGGCTGCACCAATTTACATTCCCACCAACAGTGTACTAATGTTCCCTTATCTCTACACCCTCACCAACACTTGTCATCTTTTGGGTTTTTAGTAGGAGCCATCCTAAGAGGTGTGAGGTGATACCATTGTGCTTTTGATTTGCATTTCCTTCAAGATTAGTGTTGCTGAATACCTTCTCACATACCTGTTGGCCACTATTGTGACTCCTAACATCACAGACTGGTTTTGCTGGGTTTTTACTTTATTAAACGTATGTATTCTTTTGTGTCTGGCTCTCATTCATGTTGATAAGTGAAACATAATGTCATTGTATGTAGTTGTAGATCGTTGCCACGTAGATTTTAAGCAGGGGAATGGCTTGGGCTGACCTCTGTGTTGGAAAAATCACTCTAGCAGCTTGGAGGAGGGCGGGATGGAGAGATAAGAGGTCCCACGTGGGGAGCTAGAGCAATACCCTAAGTGAGAGATGATGAGGGCTTGACCCAGAGCCCAGGCAGTGAAAATGGAGACGAGGCAGACAGATTAGAGTCACCCTGAGCTCTGGAGAGGCAATTCAAAACATATGTTCCATTCACAGTGTCCTTCAAACACAGAGGAGAGTGCTCAGAATCAGATCAACATTAATTGACCACGACATTAGTTTGGACGCTTGTCAAGATTTAAATGAAACAAGCTACATCCCTTTAAGGGTCTATTGTCACAGATGACAGGGATGAGATAGACCAAAAGCCAAAACAATGTGGATAAATGAAGGACATCCCACGAGACTTTAATGACCTCAAATGATATTGGCGGAGTTTTGCAGTTGAGCTATTTCTCTTAAAGATTTTTTTGAGTAGTGGAGTTTCAACGTAAAATTTAGATTAGTTAGGAAAACAAAGTCAAGATTGAAGAGTCAACAGGGGTGGGGGATAATTTTATCAGAAAGTTGGGAGGCATGAGGCTGCAGAGGGTGTGAGCTGGGTGTGTAGGCAGAGAGATGGGGAGATAGTTGGTGAAGCATGAAGTGAGGGCTCATTCCGCATCTATCTTACTCTCATGCTTCTGGAACTCAGGTATGCACATCCCTCACAACATGTCAGGGAAAACCTGAGTCACCTGATAAATATGGTACATCTTGCTGGAGTGTCCATTTTGCCCTAGGACTGAGGGGAAGGATGCTACATATATGGAAGCAGATGATATGTTATGGAGTAGAATAAAAATTTTATGTGAAGTTTCAAGATAAAACACAAGACTTCAAATACTTTTCTAGCCAAAGGTTTTCACCTTCATCCCCAAAGCTCCCCTTTCCATTCATTATGAAGAATTCAGAGGAAAAGTTTTTAAGACGCCTCCTCTCCATCACTGCTAACTCCACCCTCCATTCTATGAAGCTAGGACCTCCACAGAGGCCCTTTCCAGTCTGGGTGTTGCAACCCATTCGACAACATTCCTTCCTTCTTTACTCGTTCATTCCAACAATATTAAGTAAGGGCTTACCATATACTAGGAGCTACAAGAGGTTTTTCTCCTATAAAATGTCATAAATTCCAAAAAGGAGTGTCCTAAAAAAACAAAAACAAAACAAAAATCTTTTTTTAAGGACTATGTCTTAAAAGGAAAAAAACCAAACATCTTAGAGTCTCCTTAGCACTTGTCAAAACGTGATATATCAAATGTTCTATAAATATTTGTTGACATGAAATGAAATAGGATCTTTGTAAAAACCCAAAGAGAGAGGAAGATAAAGAAGAGGGAATGGGATGGGTGTATATGAGCTAACTGCTACCCGCTATGAACTAGGCATACAGTTTCATCTATGAACAACTCTGAGATATACTTTAAATTGTACCTATTTTATAGTCAAGGAAATTGAGGTTGAAAATGAATAAAGTCACTCGTTTGAAGTAACACAGCTAGTAAGGGGCGGGACACAGATTCAGTCCCAGATTTGATACTAACATCTGTGGCAAACATTTATAGAACTGTAAAATGCATATACCCTTTGGCTCAGTAATTCTACTTGCAGGAATTTGTCCCTGTTATACCGTGATTTATAATAAGAAATATATATTTGGTCTAAGTCCCATTTCTGGCACACAGCTCCTAAAACTCTTGGAGTTTCCTAAGTGAAGAGAGAGATAAAGATATCTTTTGTTCTGTTAACGAGGTGATTTTTGGACCAGGCCTAAGAATGAGGTCTTGTTGTCAGTGGAGCAAACCATGTGATTAGACGGCTGGAAAGTTGGAACTTTGCATCACAGCTCCTCCTCCCTCCCCACCTGGGGAGGGGCTGAAGATTGAGCTTAGTCATCAGAGGACAATGATATAATCCATCATGTATATGTAATGAAGTTCTAGAAAAACTCAAAAGGATGGAGTTCGGAGGGCTTCCTGGTTGGTGAACGTGTGGAGATTTTAGGAGAGTGGCACCCACAGAGAGCATGGAAGCTCTGTGTCCTTTCACTGTACCTTGCCCTATGCATCTCTTCTGTCTGGTTGTTCCTGAATTGTATCCTTTTATAGTAAACTGGTAATCTAGTAAGTAAAATATTTCTCTGGGTTCTGTGAGCTGCTCTGGCAAATAAATTGAACCCAAGGAAGACTTTAAATCTATAGCAGTCAGTCAGAGGCACAGGTCAGAAGCGTCTGGAATCGTGATTGGTGTCTGAAATGGAGGGCAGTCTCGTAGGACTGAGCCCTTAACCTGTAGAATTCGATACTATCTCTAGGTAGACCGCGTCAGAATTGAGTTGAATTGTAGGACACCCAGTTGGTGTCAAAGAATTGCTTGGTGGTGTGGGGAACTCCCCTTCACTTCACATTGTAAATTGGGTGCAGAATTATTAATCCTATAGATATACTGAAATAAGGGCTCAAAGATACAAACACAAGCATGTTCATTTCAGTCCTGATTATGATAAAGCTAAACTGAAAATAATCTAAATATCCTTTATTGATGAATTAGTTGAATAACTTAAGGAACATCCATACAGAAAAAGGCGTACCTATATATACTGATATGGAACACTATTCAGGATATATCATTAGTTTAAGATAACGAAGTGTAGAACAGCGTATATTATTTAATTACATTTTATCGCTTTAAAAACAAATGCATAAATCATATATGCATGTATGTACAGGCACCCAAAATTCTGGAGGACTACCTAACTTCAACAGAGATTACATCCAGGGAGGTGATGTAAAGCTCTGCTCAGGTGGGATTGAAGAGAGAGGTCTCTTTTCACTTTATTTCCTTTATGAACTATGTGAAAGGAGATTTTAAAACACTACTAAGTATTACTTTCATAATAAAAGGAAACAAGTTAATAAATTAAATAAAAATAAAGCCTGAGCATATATCAATATACCCTGATGCATGGAGTAAGTAAAGTCCCAATCAGAGAGAAGTTGAAAAAAAAAAAGCAAAAGGAGATAAGAGGCAAAAGAGTCAAGGAAAAGGGAAATCGTAGTATTAGTGAAGCTCCTTCCAAGGCTTTTATTTCTATTTTTTACCTTTAATTGGCTTAAACAATTGAAATCTAGTTTCTCACGGTTCTGGGAACTATAAGTCCAAGATCAAGGTGTTGGCAGGTTAGCTCCTTCACAATGCTTTGAGGAAGAATCTGTTCTCTGCCTCTCCCCCAGCTTCTGGGATTTGCTGGCAGTCTTTGGTATTCCTTGGCTTGCAGACCTCTGCCTTCATGTTCACATGGCATTCTCCCTTTGTGTGTGCCTATGTATCCCTCCTTTTTAAAGACTGAATAATATTCCATTATATATATTGCATTCTATTTATCCATTCATCCATTGATGGACTCTTAGGGTGCATCCAGCTTTTGGCTATTGTGAATACTACTATCATGGACATGGCTGTTCAAATATCTCTTCAAGAACTTGCTTTCAGTTCTTTTGGATATATATACCCAGAAATGGAAATGCTGAATCATATGTAATTCTTGTTTAATTTTCTGAGGAGCAGCCATACTGTTATAAGGCTTTCTAAATTGTTATATACTTACTGCTCACTTAGAAAGACAGAAGGCAGGAAGGTGGTTGTTTTTCAATATATAAACCACACACACCCAGGGAAGGAGCCTTGCCAAGAGTAGAATCAAGAAGTTTATTTTAAAGAACTTTATAACATCAGGAGCAAATGTAGGAGTATTCTACAGACCGTTTCCCTGAGAAGTAGAGAAGGAAAAACAATTGCTGACTAAGTTGCTTAAAGATCTAAGTATTTTCTACCGGGAAATAATTTTTCTGTTTGGTGGAGCTGCAAGTTCTGGGGAGTGCTCTCTTTAGAAAACAGCTGATGATTCCGGGAAAACTTGGTAGCATCACCATGGTGATGGAGAGTGACCCATTTAAAGTGTAAGGCCTATTGTGAGCTGAACTTCAAAAGACGCCTGCATAAAAGTTTCTCTTTCATTTTTTGTTGGACGTACGATATGAACTGAAGTAACATTATTATTATTATCCCTATTCCTCTTGCAGTCTGATGTGCTAAGGAGGACCCCAAGATGCCTTCAGAGTCTGGTCCTGCCTTGGCTACTCCTTGGCTGCCAGTGAGTTGAGCAGGCCACTCTCTCCAACCTCAGAAGGCTGACCTAAAGAGACTCTAAAATCCCTTTAGTTTGTGGATTTACTTCTATGCATATTTATAATTGCTTCAGCTCCTTTTGGTTTGCTACTTATTTTCTCTGGAACTTGGCTATCCAGCAAACCCACTTAATTAGACACAGTGGAAAAAGAGGAAATAAGCCAAAAGGTGCTAAATGGACAAGCACAACATCAAAGCCCATGTGCTAAAACTCCTTCACCTTATTGCTTTCCTCAGACCTCAGGTGCATGGGGTTGAGTTAATCACCCTTGTGGGTTCACGTAGTCTTTTTTTTTTTTTTTCACTTAAAAAAAATAAATTATTGAAGTATAGTCAGTTACAATGTGTCAATTTCTGGTGTACAGCATAATGTTTCAGTCATACATATACATACATATATTCGTTTTCATATTCTTTTTCACTATAGGTTACTACAAGATATTGAATACAGTTCCCTGCACTACACAGTATAAATTTGTTTATTGATATGTAGTCTTTTATGGTTAGTCTGGACAAAGCCCTCTTCTGCTTAATCTTACTCTATTATTTTCTTCTCCTTCATCTCCTAATCCCTTTCTCATTGCCAGCACTGTGCTTGGTGGTGTAAATGGACTACTGTATTTAATTTTAATGTCAATGCTATGAGGTAAACAATGGTGTTATGCCCATCTTACATACAGGGAAACCAAGGTTTATAGAGATTAAGAGGCAGGGAAAGAATTTCCACCCAGCTAGACAGACCCAGAATCTACACTCTTAAACATTACACCAGCTAGTCAAGAAAACTTGTTTCAAATACAACTTGTCTCTAAGTTATTCTGAACTGCCTGTAGGAAACTCCCCCTCCCATTCCTCAAAGAAAGTGTTAATGGATTTATTTTGAGGCACTCTGCTTCTCCTCATTCATCTTTTGTAGAATTTTATCACCAGAGACAGTGTTGTAAAACTTTAGTCGCCATCTCTTTGGATTTCCCTTTCCTGTATTCTCTCTCTCTTGCAAAACTTGGAGTTATAGCTGTCAGCTTGGCCCTTGACTCTATTGCTTGCTGGGGACATAACTGAAATGCTTAAGATAGCATTTCCCCTCCATAAACAGAACACATTTCTACTCATATTGTACTCTTTCTGCATCTCATATGTAAGATGATTGTTGATGTGCAGAATACATTCTTGAAGTCACGTTTCTGTCCTGGATGAACAGTCTAGGAAATTTATAATAGAATGGAGTTTGTGTCACCTTTAAGGTAAATCCACCCCAAATTGATGGTTAGCTAAAGTGATGGCCATTTGACATTCCTGGTATTCTTAACACAACTCTAATTGTGATGGGACCACATTGTTAGCATTGGGTGCATTTTGTTTGTGAGCCTAGGTGGGAGGGGAAGACATACCTCTGGGGGAGATGCAGGGACAGAAGAGATTAAGGGCTTGGTTGATTAGGAAGATTCTTCCCACAGTAGTCTGAAGATGGATTACCAGGATGGGGAGGTCAGATCATAGCTGAGATGGGCCAAACTACAAATAATGATGATGATGGTGGTGATGATATGTCAGTCTTCACTGAGGGCTTACCATGTTTCAGATACTGGATTGTATTACTTTATATGTACTCTCTTATTTAATCTTTCCAACAACTTAAGATAGGTACTATTATGGAGACCTGAAATAGATACTATCTCTATTTTATAGTGGAGAAATTGAGGCTTAGAGAGGTAAAGTAATATACTTAAGATCACGTAGCCAGCTATGAGTTACTGGTCCATCCTTTTAACCACCACATGCACACAACTAGTGAGCTTTCAATCCCAGGTTTAAGGTAAATGTAGAACGGAAGAATGCCTTTTGACGTGGGTGACTGAGAAGGTCTACAGTGGGCCTGTGTGAACAGCCCAGGTCTGGCTGAGTGGTTCGAGATTTTACTCATATGTGGAGACAGAGCACTCCGGGATGGTCCTCCTGACTGGTGTCAAGCATCCATGAATTCAGGCCAGACTCATGTTCTGTCCTTAGGATCATCTCTTTAGTATCTCCTTCCTGGTTTTAAGGCCATGCTATTATATAATTTGGATATAATAGCCAAAGATAATTCTCTGCTTGAAATAATCATCATATTTTATTGGATAGATTTGACTGAGTAAAAGACTTCTTTCTTCAAGTAAGCATTTTATTCTGTTAATTGTAGAAAGTCTTTGCAGAGACATCCTTGCAAACGATGAAATTCAACCCTTCCCCTAAGAGTGTCATCCCTAAGAATTCCCAGACCTTGCAAGAAAATCACACACCCCCAGCACTGAATTCATTTAGAGTCCCATCAGAGCATTCTAATGCAATTTTTATGAAGTGTCTTTTATTTTGTATTTGGTTCCTCGGTAACAAATGAGTCATTGATTTTCAAAAAAATTTTAAATGTATCCAGAACCTTTTTTTCTTTTTTCTTTCTTTTTTTTTTTTTTTTTTTTTCCAGTTTTTGTTTTGAACAGCCACTCAGAAGCCAAAACCAGTAACCCCATCTTCTCTCCCTGCTGCTTTGCTGTAAAGACAGCTTTCTTCTCCTTGGGTCGCAGTGGTCCCTCTGACAAGAATAAGCAACTCTCAACCAGCCAAATTGTTGGCCATGTGAAAGAAGCGCCTCCCAAGCTTTTGTAAAATGTTGCCAGCAATTTTTTTTTTATTTAACACTTGTGTGCTAGGTTCCGGGAAAGCCTGAAAACAACAATAATTTAAAAAGAGAACTTCAGGGACAATCTGAGTTCTCTGTGATTTATGAGATATTCTAACCTAGAGTTTCTTTGGAAGCCTTTCCTTGGAAGTTTAAGTAAGGAAGCCGACTGGAGCCTCACGATAAAACTGCGGCTGGGTACGATAAACCCCCGAGGACGAGTCAGAGACAAACACACTTGATGCCAGATTCTTTTCTATCATCCGAGAGTGGCCAACGAGACCAAGGGTGGGAGTGGGAATTCACCAGGGTTTTCAACAAAGCATTCCAATAAATTAAAAAACAAACAACCTTTGTTAGAACGGAAAAAAAAAAGTGTTTGTAATGCTGGTTGGTTAGAGCGCCCTCATGTGTCTCAGCATGGTAGTATCATTTCAGGGCCTTCAGAGGGCATGCAACGCTCTTCCAGGCACGCCACCAACACCATTGAATGGCATTCCCTTCCTTCTTCGTTGTTTCCCTAGGCCACAAATGAAGCTCCTTCTTCTTTAGGTGTTGTTAGAATTTCCAGTGTTATGATTTCTTTTTTATCAGAGGCTGTAGGCATAAACTATTTCGTTTTTCAGAGTCTACTTACATGCATGGTCGGTAAGTATTTGCTGAATTCCTGCTCATTTAAATCTCAGTTCCTGCCAAAAAGTGAAAATAATCCCAATGCCCATCATCTGGTGAGTTAATAAATAAACTGTGGTAGCCCATACCATGGAATGCTACATAGTAATAAATAGGAAAGAAATACTGACATATACATAAACAAAAGACTGCTTATTGTAAGATTCCATTTCTGCGATATTCTGGAATACAGACACATATCAGATCAGCAGTAGTCAAAGGATAGGGGAAAGGGGGTGGGGCTGGCTGCAAAGAACTACAAGGGAACTTTCGGCGGTGATGGAAATGTTCTATATCTTACTGGATATTGGTTACCTGACTATATGCATTAGCCAAAACTCAGAACTGGCATTGGTGGCATGATGTTGAGTATAGCTTCCAAAACTCATTGAACTGTACACTCAAAAAACCTGAAATTTACTACATATAAAAATTATACCTCACTAAAC
Organism: Camelus dromedarius; assembly: GCF_036321535.1. Classification (NCBI taxonomy): domain Eukaryota; kingdom Metazoa; phylum Chordata; class Mammalia; order Artiodactyla; family Camelidae; genus Camelus; species Camelus dromedarius. Next base: position 65,393,136 of record NC_087443.1, on the reverse strand, counting down.
CTCAGATAATTTTTTCAATTCCTTAAAGAATCACTGTGGACTTCTTCCAATCTACAAATCCCCAACCCTTCTGGGTTTGCCTCTTGGCCTCCTTTTCTTTGCCCATCTGAAAAAGACACCAGGATGAACTCTTGTGATAGTCTGCAAGTTCCAGCAATTTAAAGCCCTAGTGGGGCCAGACCACATTCCAAACAGACCGCTCCCTGACTCTGCCATTGTGTCTGAGACAGTGTGTGCACTGACACAGAGCCTCCCTGGCATTTGGATATAGAAAACGAAAACTTCAAAGTTCCAGGCCAGTGCTAGCCCAGCTCACAACATGTGGGAACCCATTGAGGGGAAATGAGATCTGGGCCTTGAAGGCAAATTCATACTGTCAGCTTGCTGGCTTCCCTCTGGAATGGATAACAACCAGTTGTTCCTGGGCAGAAGCGTGCCTTGTGCGGACCATCCATTAGTCACAAGACTGCATCTTCCACCCCAGGCACCGTCAAACATCTGATTCTAAAGAAAACAGCATCGGTTCAGTGGCTCCCAGATGTTCTACACCCACCCTCATCCCCAACAATGGTGACCCACAAATGGTGATCCAGGCCAGTGGTTCTTAAACTTTCCTGGGCTTGAGAATCACCTCCCTTGCTAGGAGAGTAGATCTTACCTGTTCTCACCACACACACACACAAAAACGTAACTACACAAGGTGAGGTGATGAGTGTGTTAATTAATTTGATTGTGGTAATCATTTCACCGTGTATACATATACATTGAACTGCTGTCTACCTTAAAAGAATCACATTGTATAACCTAAATATATACAGTTTTTATTTGTCAATTATACTTCAGTGAAGCTGGAGGGGAAAAAGAATGACCTGAAAAGTGTATTTTCTAAATGCCAGTTCCCAGCCCCAACTCATACCTGAGATTCTAGTGTAATAGGTCTGGGAGTGGTCCCTGGAAAACTACATTTTTAAAAAATTGAAGTATAGTTGATTTACAATATTATATTAGTTTCAGATGTACAACATAGTGATTCAATATCGTTATAGAGAGTACACTCCGTTTAAACTTATTACAAAATAATGGCTGTATTTTCCTATGCTGTACAATATATCTTTGTTGCTTATTTATTTTATACAAAGTAGTTTTTATCTTTTAATCCCCTACCCTATCTTCCCTCTCCTCACTCATAACCACTAGTTTGTTCTCTGTATCTGTAAGTCTGTTTCTGTTGTGTTATATTCATCCATTTAATTTTTTAGATTCCACATGTAAGTGATAGCATAGAGTATTTGTCTTTCTCTGTCTGACTTATTTCACTAAGCACAATAGCCGTTAGGTCCATCCACATTGTTGCAAATGGCAGAATTTCATTCTTTTTTAATGGCTGATTGACATTCCACTTTATATGTCTATATGTATCACATCTCCTTTATCCAGTCATCTGTCTATGGACACAGGTTGCTTCCGTATCTTGGCTATTGTAAATAATACTGCTTTGAACTTTGGGGTGCATGTATCTTTTTGAATTAGTGTTTTTGTTTTCTTTGGATATATACCGAGGAATGGGATTGTGGAATCATATGGTCGTTGTATTTTTGGTTTTTTTGAGGAACCTCCATACTGTTTCCATAGTGCTGCCCCAATTTGCATTCCACCAGCAGTGTACTAGGGTTCCCTCTACTCCACATCCTGCATTTTTAATAAGCACCTCAGGTGATTCAGATGTAGGAGGTCTAAGGAGCACACTTTAAGAGATGATGATCTAGGCCTAGCAAACCTTTTATTTTTAGACTTGTTTTATTTCAGAAAGTTCAACGATTTACTTTGGAAATATTTGACCTACAAAGTGTTTGAATAGCACCATGATTATGAGTGGGGCTCTGGAGTGGGGTTCCTGAGTTCAAAGCTCACCTCTGCCTGTTATTACCCATGAGGCCTCGGGCAGCTTACTTAATCTCTTCCCAGCATGTGTGTTAAAGGGGGTAAGAGCATATATACCACTTATAAAGCACTCAGAATAGTGCCAGTAAGCATTAGGTAAACATCAATTATCATTCTGTCCAGATCAATAAAGGCTGAGGGAAATAGTGCAAACCATGAACAAAGAAAGTTACTTCAAAGAGCTTTTCATTTAGAGCTTGGACATCTCCAAATACTTCAAATGTTAGAGACAGAACTCTAATTACCTTATGTATGCCAACTTCCCTATGTCCTTAATTTCTTTGCCCTGTTTTAAATATTAAACACATAAACTGGAGGGGAAAAAAGCTGAATTTAACAGGACTCTTTTTTGATTGGTGAAGAAGCTTAAGACAATTCACATATAATAACTCATACTGTTTACAAGTTGTACATAATCTTTGGTGATTCTTGCTGTTGTTCTTTTTTGGGGGGAGGGAGAGGACAGGTAATTAGGTTTATTTATTTATTTATTAATGGAGGTATGGGGGATCAAACCCAGGACCTCGTGCATGCTAAGCACATGCTCTACCACTGAGCTATACCCTCCCCTTCTTTGGTGATTCTTAAATGGAGATGCAAATCAGAATCACGTGCAGAGCTCTTTAAAAATACAAATTTTGACTCAGTAGAGATTTGGATGTGGCCCAGGGAATGTGAATTTCTAAACAATTCTCTCTGTGATCTGGATTTACATTTAAAAACTACCATTCCAGGTGAAGGCTAGGATAATCCACCTTGGTTTATAGCTTAAGAAACAGACCAAAATTGTTAAACACTTTGCTGAGGTCACACAGCAAAACATTTGCAGAGGCAGGAGTTGGATTTTGGTCAGTAATTCTAAGGCCAATATCCTCTCCATTACAGTTTACACTGTAGAAGCTACTTGTGCGGAATGGGATAAGCATAGCACGTTTTCACTGGCTTATGAAATAATACTCTGATCTGAATTTAAATTAGAACTGCTGATCTGGGATTCTGAATTCCTTTTAGAGTTCACCTTTTACCCTCTTATCTGCATGTCCCCACTTGTTGATTATCCCCCTTGAATCCCTGGAAGTGTCAAGGAGAGTTGGCTCACGTGGAACCTGGGTCAAATCCCTGTGGGAAATATGATCAGGATCTTGAGGACTCTTTCTTCTTCTCCATCCTCCGAGCGTAAGAAATTCTAAGGACCACAGTTTCATTGTGAACAAATCCAAGATTAACTGGCATCTAAAGCTAGGAAACAAGGATCTCCTAAGATCATGATTCTAAGACTATTATCCTGTAAATCATCAACTAACAAGTCACTAGAACACAAAACAGGAGAAGATCCAACAGGCCATTTTAGTGGCTGAAGGCAGTGGCATTTTGGTGGCCTCTACACTGGGTTGAGGTTCTTGTGGGTTCCTTTCTCATCTTGGGACATATGTGTGACCTATAAAGTCCCTCAGAAACCATTTTCTTTAATGTATCATCAAAGAAGAAAATCTGTCAAATTAAAGTCTGCAGTGGGAAGGGGGTGGCCACCAGTCCAGTGAAATCATTCTGCTGAACTTGAGCCAGGGAATCAAACTGAGGCAGGATCATTTCATTTACAAAATGGCCAGGCAGGCTGGACTCCCGCCTGCAGCCTTCACACATCACCAACCCCTTGCTAATAAAACAGACCCTTCATTAGTTACTTCTTGGCACCCACCAGGTGCTTTCCTTTTAGATTTTTTGTTGCCCATATTTCAATATCCTGCCTTTGCATTCTGCTCTTGCTCTTATTAAAAAACTGTTTCTTTTTTTTAAAAAAAGATCCCTTTTAATCAGATAGCTCTTGCTAGCATGATCTGTCAGAAGTATTCATTTCAGTGGACTCTGGCCTTATGCTACATTACCGTGGCAACAAGATTTAGAGGCACAAGCCTGGCTTTGAACTTGTCAGAGTCTCCAGCGAGGTGAACTCAGCACATATTACTCTCTGGTATATCAAGTTGTCATGCCAACTGCTAACAATAAAACCCATCTCTCTCTGCTAGGGTTTTTAATTTGATAACTTTTCAAATTGGTTCCTTCTGTAATTCAATTGGTCTGAAATGTAATATATGAATGTATGTGTTTGTGTGTGTTTAACCAATCACTAATGGTCTTCCACTAAATGACTGGAGATTGGAAATACAATTTAGGTCAAAAGTTCATCAAAAAAGCAAAGAAAAACCAGTGCTGGATCTAGCAAAAGGAGCCTGTAATTTGGGAAATTCTGACAAAGAAGTAACTAGACAAAAATCTCAGGAGCTGACTTCTGCCTTTAGTACGTATGTGACTTCTATCCCGACAGCTGCATGGCACGTTCGATACCCAGAGTATTTTGTATTTTGAGTTCCTCTGGCTAGTTTTGAATAGAAACCAAGTTCAATTTCTTAAAAGCACTCCTACTTTTATACTTACAGTTCATTTTTCTCTAAGCCACAAAGCTTTGTAGGAAGCTGTCCCCTTAGAAAATCTTTTAATCCTCTAAGGACACTCAGACAAGGCACTGCATGGAATCCAGGAGCTAGAAGAAACTGGGAGACAGGGTTTCTCAAACTTACTTGTTTCAATACTTCCTTACCCTTGTGCCCACTGTATGATTATTTACTTATTGTTTTTCTCCTATAATTGACTTATTTAAATACATAAATTTAGAAAGGCACCTTTATATCATGGACCTGATGCTCTGCTTTTTCAGACCCTCTGCCACTTGGGATATTTCTTGGGTTATTTCTTAGCTTTCAATAACTCGTGTACAGAGGTTTGATGATGAACTAGGCATCGTTGAAAATACTTTTCACGTACTAACTCATTTAAGTCTCACCACCACCATCACAACCTGTTCAGCCAGGTAACTATTTTTACCATCCCAAATTCACAAAGTAAGAAATGGAGACACTGAGAAGTTAGGCAGCAAGTCCACAGCCCTAGAGCTACTAAGCGTCAAGACTGAGCTTCAAACCCAGCCGACTCGTTCCAGAGTGTCAGCTTCGTATACTGCTTCATTGGATTCTGGTTGATTGATTGAGCCTCGTTGCAAAGTTTTATGTGGGAAGCATTGATTACCTAAAATCACAAACTTCTTAAAGGCAGAGGCTGTATCTAACACTTCTATCTCTTTCTTAGTATCTCATTGAGTGCCTTTCATATAATAGTTACTCAGAAATATGGTTAGCTTGGTAGTGATTGATCTAGGAGAATCCTAGAATATCAAATTCGAGGCTACTTTGAAAATAAGTTTTTTGTTTAAGTAATCATCACCTCCCACCCATAAGCCTCCTGGAGACCAAACTCACTAAGAACAGAAGCCGTGTTTCATGGAGTGATGGATATCCTTGTTTGGCCCCACCAGAGACACTTCCCACCTTCTCTCCCTGTGCTCTTGGCCCAGGGCACGTGACTTTTACAGACCATACCAGCTGGGCTATCTTGCTCTCTGGCTTTGCATTGGGCTGGGAGGCACTGGCAGGAGAACAAGAGAAACGTTGGGGTATTTATTCCCTAGCTTGCTCCTTGCCAAGGCAGTTTGGTGATTTTTGCTTCCCTCTGACAAAGTCCATTGGTTCCATTGAGCAGGTCTCTCCTATAGCTACAGCTCTTGCTGAGATGGAATAGCATTCTGCTAGTACTAGTTCCAGGGTCTTCACTGTTCTTTACTGGTGTCCCGAAACTGACTGCGATTTTATGAATGGTCCCCCCAATAAATACATCATTTGTCTCCCGACAGGATCCTGGCTCTTGCCCCTGTCATCTGGTCCAGTGCTTCTCACATGAGACTCACCTACAGATCTTGTTAAAATGATTCAGAGGACTGGGATGGACCTTAAAATTCTGCATTTCCAACAAGACCTGAAGTAAATGGATGCTCCATGGGCCACACCTGCAGTAGCAGAAATCTAGTAGCTGGTCTATAGCTGTCATTCGATATGTATTTTATGTTGAATAAAAGAATGATTAAATGAACGGCTTGGATGCAATGCTGCATTTGTCAACACTGGTGGAGGAAGCCATGCCCTTGCCACACCTATCTTGTAACAATTTACCCTTGAGGTCCCAGTGTGGTGACAGCAGGCCCACCTGGCCATACTAGGAAGCTCATGGCTGGCTGGACATGATTATCTTTGTCCTTCTCGTTGCCAGAGCTATCCTGGTGATTCTCATCACCCCTGGTGAGTACTGTTAATTAAAAACAGCAAAAACCACAACTAACTTCCAAGGTATTGAATTCACTCACATGAATATTTTTTTCTTCGGAGATAAACATGAAACATCTATTTTCAACATCGGAATTGATCCCCTACCAAGGGACAATCCTTGCTAAGAGAAAGGCGGTAGAGAAGTTCATGATTTGCCAAGCAGTAATTCTTATTTGCTCAGATTCTGTACAGTCTTGTACAAACAGGTTCTATGGGCAAAGGTAAGATCATGCTCTAAGGGATTATTCAAAACAAGACTCAGCTCAAGGCAAAATATACCTAACTGTGCCTGTAAGCAAATCAAGCTGTCAGGAGATCTGAGTTCCTCTTTACAAATAGCTTAGCAACACACACTTTTTGAACACCTACTAAGTTCCAGACACTTTTCAGGCCATGATTATGTACCCACTAAAATCTTACTAATTTCACATTTGAATAAATTGAATATTGTAATAATTCCGATAGATGCTAACCTGCCTTTGTCTATTTCACTAACCATGTGAAAGGATTTACTTGGCCAATTAATAAGTCAATAATTTTACAAAGAAACTACTTTAGAGGATAAATGGTTTTCAAGACTTCTCAAGAGTTGTTTATTTTTAATTTTTAAAATTTTTTACTTTTTAAAATTGAGATATGGTTAATGTACAATATCATATAAGATACAGGTGTACAACATAGTGATATACTCCATTTATAGTTATTATAAGATGTTAGCTATGTTCCTTGTGTTGTACAATATATCCTTGCAGCTTATTTTATACCCAATAGTTTGTACCTTTTAATCCCCTACTCTATCTTGCCCCTCCTCTCTTTCCTCTCCCCCCTGGTAACCACTAGTTTGTTCTCTATATCCGTGACTGTTTCCTTTTTGTTACATTCACTAGTTTATTTTTTAGGTTCCATATATAAGTATCATACAGTACTTGTCCCTCTCTGACTTCACTCAGCATAATACCCTCCGAGTCTATTCATGTTGTTGCTAATGACAGAATTTTGTTCTTTTTTAATGGCTGAGTAGTATTTAATTGTGTATCTGTATACATACCACATCTTTATCAATTCATCTGTTGATGGTCACTTAGATTGCTTCCATATCTTGGCTATTGTAAATAATTTGCTATGAACATTGGAGTGCATGCATCTTTTCAGATTAGTGCTTTCATTTTTTTCAGATATATACCCAGGAATGGAATTCCTTGGTCATATGGTAGTTCTATTTTTAGTTTTTTTGAGAAACCACCATACTGTTTTCCATAGTGGCTGCACCAATTTACATCGCCACCACCAGTGTATGAGGATTCCCTTTTCTCCATATCCTTGCCAACATTTGTTGTTTGTGCTTTTTTTTCTTATGATAGCTGTTCTGACAGGTGTGAGGTGATACCTCACTGTGGTTTTATTTTGCGTTTCTCTGATGATTAATGATGTAGAGCATCTTTCCATATGCCTGTTGGCCATCTGTATGTCTTCTTTGCAAAAATGTCTATTCAAGTCTTCTGTCCATTTCTTAATCGAGTTGTTTGGTTTTTTGATGTTGAGTTATATGAACTGTTAATATATTTTGAATATTAACCCCTTATCTGTCATAGCATTAGCAAATATTTTCTTCCATTCAGTAGGTTGTCTTATTATTTTGTTGATGGTTTCCTTTGCTGTGCAAAAACTTTTAAGTCTAATTAGATCTTATTAGTTTATTTTTGCTTTTATTTCCTTTGCTTTAGGAGACAGATCCAAAAAAATATTGCCACAATTTATGTCATAGAGTGTTCTGCCTATGTTTTCTTCTAGAAGTTTTGTGGTTTCCTGTCTTACATTTAGGTCTTTAATCCATTTTGAGTTTATTTTTGTATATGTTGTGAGAAAATGTTCTAACTTCATGTTTTACATGTAGCTGTCCAATTTTCCCAGCACCACTTACTGAACTTCTCAATTGTTTTAGAGAGGCACGTTTAGGTTTTGACCATGGAGTCACTGATTGATTGATTAATAATGTTGATTATTGTGTCAATTAAAAACATTCTTTTAAATGCTACATAATATCCTAGATTATATCCTGGAATAGGAAACTGTGAAATCTGAATAAAGTGTTGCGTTTAATAATAGTAGAAATGTTAATAGTAATGTGCCAATGTTCTTAGTTTTGGCAAATGTACCGCAGTAATATATAATGTTAACATAAAAAAAACTCTCGATGCAGAGCATATGGGCATTCTCTAGGCTATCTTTGCAACTTTTCCATTCATATAAAATTATTCCAAAAATTTAAAGTTCATTTTAAAAAATCTTGCACACTCATGACGTCTGATTCTCCAAGAACTCCTTAGTAGCAACAATAGAAACTATTTATTGAACCTATACTTTGGGGTTGGCATGATACAAAGTACCTTACCCATGTGCTCACAACAATGTTATGAAGTGGTTATAGTGAATTATCTTCACTTTCCAGATGAGGAAAGTGTATCATTTATTCACACTGATACTCATCTTTCATTTGAGTTGGGGAAACACGAACCCAATAATTTGCCCTGCATCTTTAAGTAAACCAGATTATCATTTTGAAAGTAACCAAGTTTAACACAAGGGCAAGTCCAACATCTTTCTGTTTGTTAAACTGGGCTCTAATTTTCCTGGAGGAGGGGACCGTGAGGAGAGGCTGTGAGAGGCTTCTATGCCAAGGAGCTTGGGACGCTTGCAGAGCTGAGCAACTGGCCCTTTCCCCTTGGCTCCTGTCTTCGTTTGCCCATCACATGCTCACCTGGGGATGATGCTTGGGATACTGCCAGCACTTTTCACTCTCCCAGCACTTTTGGCCATAGATGGTTTACTCAGAAATGGAAGAAAGGTAGCATGCCATGGCCTGCTATGTGGTCCAGGGTCAAGAATGCTAGCTCTTTATGCAGCGATAGTAACTGGCTCCCTTAACACTGTTACTGGAGAAGCCCTAGAATGGTCTTTGTCCCCAGATCTCACTCCCACTGGTCCAGCAAGGTGATCAGCTAATTCGTGTTGAACTCACACATCGTCTGTCATGGCACACATTCCTCTCATGGCACCTCAGGGTTTTGCCCAGGTTTTGCTTAGGTACACCACTAGACACACTCTAGAGGTCTGTGCATCCCAGCTGGAGTTTATCCTGCTTTAATCCATCATTCTTTCATTTGTGAAGGGGCAAATATTATTACACAGCAAAGTTCGCACCCTTTGCCCCCTCTTGACAGCCAGAGGATTATGTATCTGTGAATTGTTCTGCCCTTTGAGAAGGACTCTGTCATTGCCAGATGAATGGTTCTCTGGGCTTTCTACATACAGAATCAGATGGGGAGGGAAAAAGAGGAAGAGGCATATTAGCAAGCCAGACAGATTTTAGAGAAGATTGCAGGATAGGGGCAGTTTTAATGAAAGAAACACAAGAAGAGTCTTAAAGCCCCATAAGAAAGAACTGGGGCTTAAAAAATAGCTTGCTATGCTATTTTCCCTTTCTTGGTGCTCAGAAAAATGCAGATTAAGGACCAATCTTAAATGGATGAAAGACTTGAATGTAATATCTGAAACCATAAAAACTCTTAGAAGAAAATATAGGTGGTAAGCTCCTTGACATTGGTCTTGGCAACTATTTTTTTTGGATTTGACACCAAAAGCAAAGACAACAAAGGCAAAAATAAACAAGTGGGATTACTTTAAATTAAAAAGCTTCTGCACAACAAAGGTAACCATCAACAAAATGAAAAGGCAACTTACAAAATGGGAGAAAAAATATTTTCAAATCATATATCTGATAAGGGATTAATACACAAAATATATGAAGTCCTCATGCAATTCAGGAGCAAAAAAAAAAAAAAAAAAAAAAAAAACTAAGTGAAAAATGAGCAGAGGAACTAAATAGACATTTTCCCAAAGAAGACATACAAATAGCCAAGAGGTACATGAAAAGATGCTCAACATCACTCATTATTAGGGAAATGAAAATCAAAACCACAAAGCCATGTCCCCTCACACCTGTTAAAATGGCAGTTATAAAAAAGACCAGACATAACAAGTGTTGGTGAAGATGTGGAGATAAATGAATCCTTGTGCGCTGTTGGTGGGAATGTAAATTGGTGCAGCCACTATGGAAAACAGTATGGAGGTTTCTCAAAAAATTAAAAACAGAACTACCATATGACCCAGCTATCCCACTTCTAGGTACATAGCTGAAGGCAATGAAATCACTGTCTAGAAAAGGTATTTGCACCCTTATGTTCATTGCAGCATTATTTACAATAGTCAAGACAGAGAAACAGCCTAAATGTACATCAATGAATGAATGGACTAAAAAAATGTGGGATATATATACGTGTGTGTGTGTGTGTGTGTGTGTGTGTGTGTGTGTGTGTGTGTGTGTGTGCATGTAGATATACATCCTTGGTCATAAAAAAAGAAAATTCTGCCATTTATAAGAACATGGATGGATCTTTAGAGCATTATGCTAAGTAAAATAAGCCCAAGTGAGAAAGATAAATACTGTATGATCTCACTTACACATGGAATCTAAAAAAGCTGAACTCATAGAAACAAATATAGATTGGTGGTTGCCAGAGGCAGGGAGGTATGGTGAGGGAAATGGGCAAAGGTGGTCAAAAGGGACAAATTTCCAATCATAAGATAAATAAGTTCTGGGGATGTAATGTACAGCATGGTAAGTATAGTTATCAATCCTGTAATATGTATTTGAAAGTTGATAAGAGAGCAGATCTTAAAGTTCTCATCACAGGAAAAAAAATTGTAACTCTGCTAAGTGATGGATGTTAACCTCACCTGTGATCATTTTGCAAAATATACACATGTCAAATCATTAAGTTGTACCTTAAATGAATACAATGTTGCATGTCAATTATATCTCATAAAACTGAAAAACAAATCATTCTGGAAAAGCATAACTTTGGGGTAATGGGTCTCTGAAAATTGTTAGTTGTCCAAAGCTAGGAGACCTTAACTTGGGACTCAACCTTGCCCAGAAACAACAGCTTACCAAATGACAGTGATCAAAAGAGATGGGAAAACCAAAAATAGTAAGGCTTGGCATTGAACATCAGTGGCTGTTAACAGCACAAAAAAGAGAAAACTAGGCATTAAGTCCCTTCTGATGAAAACAAATACCATAAAATCATCTTTAAAAAAAATCGAACCTGAATCTGATCAAGCCTTCAGATGTAATTTTCAATTTTTAGGAAATACAGGGGTCAGGAAGGCATGAAAGGTCTATGTTAACTATGTCACACGGAAGCAATCAGCAAAATCCAGACTGAAGGAAACTGAAGGAAAGAAAGATGTTTCTTCAATAAATAAGTTGCAAGGGGGAAAAAAGAGAAATGAAAGGAGATCCTATTGATTTTTTTTTTAAGGCCATTGCAATGTGTGGATCTTATCTGGATCCTGATTCAAATAATCTGTTAAAAGAACATAGACATTCGTCACACCCTTGGAAATTGGAACACTTGTTGGATTTTTAATGCTGTTAAGGGATTATAATTAATGTTTTAGGGGTGGTAGTGGTATTGCAGTTGTATTTTAAAAAGAATCTTTAGTTTTCAGAGGCACATCCTGAAATGCTTAGAGTTGAAATGATATGGTTTCTAGTACTTGCTTCAGATAATATTGAGGAGAGGTGCAGGGATTGTGCAGGGAAATTGGCCATGAGTTGATCATTGTTAAAGATGATCACAGGGTTCATTATGTCTTTTTACTTTAGTATATGTTTGAAATTCTCCATGAAAAACCCAACCAGAAAAGCAAGTAACTGTAGAACATGATGCATCAGTTCAGTCACCATTGTCTAAAAAAAACTTACAATGTCTCACTTTTCAAGATGTTATATGCCACTTTTTAAGACATTTCCATAGCATTTATCCAATTTTTTTTTTTTTATCAGTTCCCAGTGGAGGTGCAGAAGAGACCCACTCCAATTCTTCCTGTTTACAGATAGGATTTGGGTGGGGGGAATAAAAGGAAAGAGATACCATTCTACACTGTTTTTCCCTTCTAAGCATTCAGGAAATGCAGATAAAGGACCAGAGGGTTGAGTTTTCTTTTTATTTGTCAGACAGTATTTTTTTGGGCAGGACCCTGCCTGCAACGACACTGGACCACATAGCACCCAAATTTAGCAATGATGCATGTACTCACCACCAACCTCCTCCTCTCCCCACCAGCCACCACTCCCCTCCTGCCAGCTCAGATTTTTGTCCACAGCACTCTGATGAGCTCTGCCTGAATCTTCATCGATCTTCTAACTGCCAAAGTCAGTGCACACTTCCAGCTTTTACTTACGTGGCCTCTGCAGTACTTGTCTGTTGCCAACTCTCAGTAGCCATGTCCCATATACCGACAATCCTCAGATTCAAGGCTCCAGGTGCTTTCTGTTCATTATTTATTCAATCCCCACACCTTCAGGGAAGAGGTTTACTTTCCCATCTACCCTCAGTTTTGTTAAATGAGGAAACTGGCTCAGAGACATTAGTAACATATCTAGGTTCTTAGAGCTTAGAAAATGACAGAAGCAGGATTTAAGCCTAGAACTATTTGATTCTGAAATGCTTATTATTATTGTTTAATAGTTTTATAAATCATCCCTACATATTTATTATACAATGTTATAATATTATTATATTAGAATTATATATATTACATTTTTTAGTATCATGCCAATGGCTTCAGCTTTCAGATTTCATGGACTAGAAAAAAGGTTTAAACTTTCTTGGGTCTCCAATATGAGGCTGCTGTGTGTGTGTGTGTGTAGTCTTTAGGGCATTTTAAAAATGTTCAACCACAAAACAGCATCACTCTCATTTAATTAAAAAAATACTCCCCCAAATGCATTGACCTGGAAGCATCTCTACAATCTGTTATTTAGTTAAAAAAAAAAATCAAGATGCAAAAAAAAAAATCAAGATGCAGAATGCTACCTGGTGTATTAAAAATGAGTTTCTATAAATGTATCTGCTTGTATATGCATAGAACATTTCTTGAAGAATAAGAAATCAGTAACAGTGGCTGCTTCTGGGTTTGGGAACCAGAGCTCTGGGGTAGGAGGGAGATAGTCTACATAATCAATACTGGGGGCTTTTGTACATTTTGAACTTTGTGCAAGGGGCATCCAGTATTAACTATTTCAAAAATCAGTGAATAAATGCAAAATAAATCTCTAAGAGAAAAGATATTTCTATGGTCTGAATGTGTCTCCCTAAAATTCGTATGTTGATATCTTAACCCCAAGAGGTGATGGTGCCTCTGGGAGGTGCTTGGGTGATGAGAGTAGAACCCTCAAGAATGCGATCAGAGCCTTATAAAAGGCTCGAGATCCCTAGCTCCTTTCTTTCTTTCTTTTCTTTTTTTTTTTTTTTTTTTTTTTTTACATCTTTATTGTGGTACCTAGCTCCTTTCACCATGTGAGGATAGAGCGAGAAGGTGCAGGGTATGAATCAGGAAGGGAGCTCTCCCCAGAAACCAGCCATGCTGGCACCTCGATCTTGGACTTACCAGCCGCCAGAACTGTGAGCAATAAATTTCTGTTGTTTATAAGCCATCCAGTCTGTAGTATTTTGTGATAGTAGCCCAAAGAGTCTGAGACAGATATTTTAACATCTCCAGAAAGACAGGGCTAACATAATCACAAAATAATGTGAATAAATTTAACTTTACCCTTATTATTCTCTTTTTGACATGGCTTGGTGAAAACACGGTTAGGGTCTGCCTTCTAGCTGTCCCTCCAGTTCTCACTGATCACTCCCCGGGAGTGTGTAGATGTGATGTCCTTAAGTCTTCCTGACCCATGAGTGAAGACATCTCTTTTGGCAGTTCCTTTTTAGGTACCCCAAATTCAAAACAATTCCCCAGCATTACAGCAAAAGTAGGGGAGTGTGGTCTCACTGGAGTCAGTGCCCTGAGATTAGGGATCTGGGTTTGAGCGGCTCTTATCCTGACGCAAGTTGTTGAACTTGAATGCACTTCAGAATCAGCTGGGTGATTTGTTAGACTAGCATCTTGTAGACTGTGTCTCGAGGTAGGGCTGGAAAGCTGAATTTTAAACAAGCAGCTTGGGGATTCTGATGTACCACGGACCACTATTTGAGAAGCAGGAATCACCCAGAAACTGTATATCCTCCTGGGCTGAGGATGATGATTGAGTTTTTTTGTACTAATTCAAGATTTTCCTTTAAAAAAATAAAAAATAAATAAATAAAAATAAAATTAGGAAAAAAAAAAAAAAAACCCAACCACAAAAAAAAAAGTGGAGGCCCCGAATCAGAGACCGTCAAAAGTCAAACAGAGCAGTTCCCCTCCCCCGTTACGCCCGAGGTCAAACAGGATGTGTCTCAGATGGAGTCTGCTGATGCAAACAGGATCTGGAGAGAAATAGCAATTTTTCCTTTTCATTCTGAACCTCCATCCGACCAGTTCCGGAAACAGTCCTGATTAGAGCGTAATTGATTTGGACTCGAAGAGGAGCAGGCAGGCCTGCGCTCGGCCCTCCCGCGGGTGGGAGCTGGGTAGGATCATCTGACTCTTTACTGCATTAAAAACAATATGACATGACATGCGCTGGTTTTCTAACGACGTTTGCAAACTAAGTAAGTTAACACAGTCCATGACTGTGCAGCCATACTCTAGAGAAATAGCAGGGCATCTCTACCCAGTCCCCAAGGACAGCAAATAAACTCGAGGCATTGCAGTTGCTTAAATGCTAACTCTGGTCACACAGGATTTGGGGTCTTTTGCTGGTCAGGAAATGATCATGTATTACTTTCAAAGCGAAATCAGTTCTTCCAGTTTAAACAAGGATTCTAAACAGTTTGCTTTTTTGTCTTTTTTTTCCATAACACACATCATAGAGTGATTATAATTCAAATTTATCAGAGATTGAAAAGACAAACCAAATAAACAAACCAAAAAAAAAAAAAAGGCCATCGTACCAGAAGGCTGGGAGGAAATGAGTTGAGTCAGAGATTTCCAGCAGGGACTTTTCGGTCAGTGTGTTAGACATCCTACTTTCAAGTATGTGTTTCCTCTTTTTGCCCCAGTCTGTGTCAAGACCTGCCTGAATGGCAAGCAGGTCACCAGCCAACTAAGGACTAACCACTGGTCTGAAGCATCATTTATGATGTAGATCCACATCATAAATCCTACTCCTTGAATTTACTTTTCCTCCAGATTAGGTATACACAATCCAGTTATTTGGGAAAGTGAGAATTCCAACGGTATGTGTGATCTGTGAATTTACAGGAAGGTGTAGGCATTCTGCCATGAAATAGTCCGATATAGAAGATGTTTATTCCATAATCTCCAAATGGCTTAATTTTGCCAGTGTACCACATCATTTTGTTCTGTGTACACCTGAAACTAATGCCCTTTATGATTTAAAAAAAAAGTTACATATTCTATTAGATCTTAGTTTGGATTTTTTTTATGACACAAAATAAATATGTCTGTGACAACTTTTATTCAAACCTCTGTGTTATGGAAAATTTCAAGGATCCTATATAAAAGTAGAGAGATGAAAATAATGCTCTCCAAGTTTAAACAATTATCAGTTTATGGCTAATCCCCATGCTCTACCCCTAGATAATTTTGAAACAAATCCACATCGTATCATTTCATCTGTAAAGATTCAGGATGTGGTTTTAAAAACATAAACACCATACCATTATTATACTTTAAAAATTAATATTACTTCTTTAATATCAACCAATATCCAGTCATCTACCAACATTTAAGCAGAAAACTTACAGAAAGTCATGCTTATGAAAATCTACAATTCCTGCATTGCTGCAGGAACTGTGTGATCTCCCCGCCCCCTCCACGCCCCAAGGCAAGGATGCTGAAGAATCAGATGCACAAAAGTTCTTTCAAGGACTTGAGACTGAATTCATGTGTCAAAACCTTGCCGGCTGCGGAGACCAGCTTGGATTCTCCAGCACTGTTGACTTTGGTCTGGATGTTTATCCATTCATTTTTCAGACCTCCAGTCGCTTGTTTATCTTGGCCATCCCTTTCCAGCCCGAGACTTCCCACACTCTACCATCTGGCACCCTCTCTGGTTTCATTCCCACAGCCCCAGCTCCAGGCAGAAACCTCAGCGGAAGCCTAGATCCTGCAAAAGCTCCCAGTGCTGGGCCCGTCTTCTCTACCTTAGTTTTTCCTGTAGAAAAGAAGGGGCGAAAGGATATTTGGGAGACAATTCTCAAGGTTCATTAGCAAAAGACTACAATCTATTGTCAGCTGATAGATTTATAGTCCATTAATATCTCAGGGCCTTGGTGAGTGTTATTTCATTGTGATAAGCTTAGAAATCAAGTGTAGAACTGTACCTGGTGTTTCCTTTTTTAATTCATAACTGAATGTTCAATTTGCATCCCTAGACTTATAAATTGGTCTAGCCAAGATAGCACATTTTTTAGCTATGAGGACTTCAGGTTTATTTAGATTAACAGAGCACTTTTGATGATAAAGAAAAATTTTAATTAATCCCATGCAAACTGAAGCAGCAGGGTTGCTGACTTCTGGCAAATAAGATATTTGACATTTCCTAAAATTGCTTCCCACTTTCCTGCTGTCCTGGGAATCACCCCTGACTTGTCAAATTTACCTGTCATCGAGGGTTCTATTGATCATTCAGGTCAAAGAGCTTCCCCCTCCAACAAGAGTGACACCATCTCCACCGCCAAGATGTCTTCGACAGTTTCTGAGAACTTACTATGTGCTTTTGTCCTTAGTCTATTATCTCACTTACCTTTAGTATATTATCTCAATTAAAAGCTCCAGGGGGGAAAAGTCCTTTTACAGATGAGGAGAATAAAGAGAGAGTAGGAAAATAGCCAAAGTCACAGGGACAGTAAATGACAGAGCTGGGCTACAAGGCCTAGAGGACCTCCCGTCAATCCTCAAGCTGTATTTGCCATTAAAAAAAGTCATATTCCAACTTGTGTTTCAACAACATGTTTACGTATATGTGCCCTCTCCTTAACATGGGCTATGTAAAATTAACTAGTGTGGTATCTGGCAAATAGAGGTGCTTGATGCTCGATAAACATTAGCTATCATTATTGTTGTTGTTGTGACCAGCAATTATTTATTGCCTGGCCCAGAACAGTCACTTCCACACTGAGTTCAGTGATAAATGCAGAAGCCTGGCCTTCTTGTTGCCGGACATAGCAAATGAACACACAGGATGCAATACATGGGACATACTTATCCTAGGAAGGTATTTGTTGTTTCTCTGAAATTCATATTTAACTGGGCATCCTGTATTTTATCTGGCAGCACTAGTCGTGGGACTTAATAGCAATCAAGAGAGATGACCACGGCTCCACGGAGCTGGAGGAGCATTCCCAGCCCAGCCATATGGTGCCGATTAGAAGCATTGCAGGAGTTCTGAGAAGGGACGGCAGATTGGGTGCTGGACAACCAGAGAGGGCTTCACAGAGGAGGTGTGGCTCCCAAATCAGGCCACAGAGGCATTTAAAAGGCTTATGAGCCAAAGAAAGGATTAATGGAAGCAGCAATAGATGAAGTGGTTTCTAAAATGTGCTTATTATGGAAATAAATTCACAAAGAAGCCACAACAGCACAGTTCCTGTAAGGCCAGAAGTGCCCACATTCCTGGTCTCTTGTTAAGAGAAGTGGAATAAGCACTATCTTGGAATAAATAACTGCTCTCTTGGAGAGATGCTGCCTCACGAACAAAGGTGCTGCCTCAATCACCTCCTGTGGAGACATGAAGTTATAAAGCTCCCGTGATCATTGCACAGGGGCAGAGCATTTTATTCAGTGCCTGTGGAATATGGGGTATCATTGAAGTCTCATAAGAATTCTATTTTCTATTGTAATCCTCATAGAATAGAGGAGGAAACAGAGGTTCTGAGAGCTCAGATAATTCACTGCAGATCACCCAGCTAGCAAGTGGCAGGGTGAGGTTTCTGCTAGACTTCAAATCCTGGTCCCTTTCTCCTCCACCACCTCGACATGAGTCAGTTCTCTGCCAGTCATTTGTAAAGAAACACTCCTGCTCTCTGTTGTCCTCCACTTACAGGACAATGACTATGTTCTCACTTCTGGTGAATAGATTTCTTTTGGCTCAGATAGGCACACCAGTCTTCCTTCCGACAGTGGGGCAAGTCCATGAGGATATTCGCATCCTTGTACCTTTGGGTGGGCAAATTCTCCTGTGGTGCTGTCATCCGGATCACTTAGGCATCTTTTTCTGGAATCCTAGGGGAGTCCTCGGCACCATGGATGCCCCCTAACAGGCCTCCATCTGGCTTAGTGACTCTGGACACCCCTCTTCCCCCCAGGTCCTCTGTAAATACAGTGCCTTCACTAAAGCAAGGAGAGGAATAAAAATGTGTCTAATTGAAATAAATTTCCAGGTGCAGGAACAAAATCCAGGCAGATTACAGGCCAGGGCAGGCTAGCCACTAGCTTTTGCAGATGTCGAGAAAGAGCCCACTTAGGACACGGAGTAGAGGGAAAGACACTTCCAGCCATAAAGAGCTGAATGCTGAAGTTGAAGGGCTGTGACAACAATCTATCTAATTTATTGAAACATGTTTTTCTAGCAGCTTTGGGTTAGAGCTGTGATTGCCTCCTGCAGGGATTTGTGACCTCACCCTTTCTCCCCCTCTCTCTTCAACTGTAACTATAGGGTTTTCCCCTTATAACCTAACATATGGTTTGCAGCAGGAAGTGCGAAATCCCAGGAATGAGTAAAGGCTCGGGTTTCAGACTCAAGAGAGACTCAGGTGAGCTACAAGGAATGGCCTTTGTTTCCCATGAAAACAGAGTTGAAAAGAGAGTGTTTAGTGACCCCTTGGTTTGGAATGAGGTAATTAATTCTCCAGAAACTCCCTCCAGTTGCCTGGGCAACACATCAATGTGTTGTTGATAGAAAAACCAGGAACAATAAATTGGTTTATATTATGAATATTCATTTTTTTAAAAATAGAGAGTTCCTCCCCAACAACCCAAAATCTAAAACAAAACAAAAAGCCAACAAAAGATTCAAACAGCACACACACACACACACACACACACACACAGAGCACATACACACACACCAACATAAGTTTCCCTCACATGCTTTGACAGCTTTGCTCTTTTTAAAAATTATACGATTAGTGCTGAGTGAGTATTGCTGCGCTCGAGAAGACAGGGAAGGAGAAAGGTGGATCAAATCCCATGTGTGATTGTACACAGAACAGGAACATTTTTAGATAATCTTCAGGCCAAAGACTCTCACTCTGAGTGGGGTGACGGCCGGGTCAGCATATCAGAATTCCTGGGGGGTGTCAGAGGGAGGGAACCGGTATGAGATTTGTGTTTATCAAAAAGCACTGAGGATTAAAAAAATGAAAGAGACTGAGAACCTGGCTTAGACTGCCTTGGCTCCCCCCCCCCCCCCCCCATTTCACAACCAACTAAGTAAAGTTGTGTTTTTAATGATCAATTTAAGAACTAGGTAAATGGTGTGGTCTTCTTGGAAATCCTATTCCCAGCACTTTCTGAACTCCCGGTTGACATCAAAGCATATTTCCCCCTCTATCCTCTCACTGGGGCAGCAGAAATCTCTCTGCAAGGCCTGAGAACTCAGATTCCGGAGCCAAACTGCCTGGACCCTCCCCTGGCTCTCCCACTTTCCGTATCTTATCACATTGAAGATGCCATTGACTGTAATACACATCATTATTTTCAGCATCCCTAAGAAAGGAAAAGAGCTGCCAACTAAATTATGACACAATGCTAATGTGCCATCAATTGTAAAGCATATCCTAATTTCAGTGATGTTAAAATATGACAAAACTTGTCTCAGAATTGATGAACAATGGCACTTGTTTGGGAAATTTAATATTTCTCTGACTTAACCTCTCTTTATTTCATCTTCCCACTTAAAAGATGAAAATCATAATGGTACCTACCTCATAGGGCTGTGGCGAGGTTTCAGTGAGTTGGTTCACGTGAAATACTCAGAACATTT
Source organism: Camelus dromedarius (assembly GCF_036321535.1). Classification (NCBI taxonomy): domain Eukaryota; kingdom Metazoa; phylum Chordata; class Mammalia; order Artiodactyla; family Camelidae; genus Camelus; species Camelus dromedarius. The sequence continues at coordinate 65,372,973 of NC_087443.1, read as the reverse complement.
CTTGGCACTGAATTAGCTACTATTGTATTCAAACTATACCACTCTGATTGACAAATACTTGCTCAAACGCAGTGTGGAGGTTTTCATGGTTGTCATTTCTGCTAGTGAGGAGAACGGCATGGTAACACCCACACACGGCAAACTGTGATTTTAGAGAAATAAAAACAGGCCAAATTAGGAGAATGGTAACAGATCGTTTCTCTCTGCCTTGGTCTCTGGGTGATTTCTTCAAGTACACCCTGGTTCCCACAGAAAAGTATTTGGCTTGTCTGGTGATTATTCTGTTGTGGGAAGAGTTTTTGTATTCATGATGCTCTTGTGGATTATTTTTGCCAATTTTTTTTTTTTGTTGTTGTTGTTGCTCCAAGCACTTCCTGGAGGTACCCCAGTCCTAGGAGAGTTCTGTCCTCAGAGGGTTGCCAGGCAGGGTTTGATGCAAACAGTCCATGCTCTGCCTGGGCCAGATGGTTCCACACAGCAAGCACTGTTAGTCCATTCACAAAAGTCAGAAATAAGCTGATTTTTTTTATTTTAGCCCTAACACAGGGAGAAGTGAACAACTCTGTCTTGGTATGCAGGCCCATGTTGAAGCAACTCGTTTTTGCAAATAGATGAACATGGGTGCAAATGAGAATTCCCAAAGCAAATACTGCTTAGATGTAGTTGACTCAGAATTAAAACCCATAAGGGCAGGACTCCAAGTCCACATATGTTTTCCAGACTCTTGGAAACTCTTACATTTTGTTGTTGTCCTTAGCCTTCTGCTATCCATAACTTCCTCTTGAAGTTATTGAAGAAATAAGATATTTGGATGATTAGAATATGATCTAGCTGGCATAAATTTAAAGGCACATGTCTGCTTTTACACCCAACCAAGTTTGATCAAAAAAAGATACTGTGTGGGAGTTGGCCCTGGGCATAGGATGCCCAGCTCCAGAGTTTGAGAAAAAGCATTGTACTGGGGTTCAGGAGACGTAAATCCTAGCCTCTCCTTCTGACCCCAGGGTCACTCTTCACCATTCTCTGGTTCTTAGATTCCTCATCTATAGAGTCTTTCCTAGCTCTGAATCCTTTTTTTTTTCTTTTCTGTTTTTAGGTAATTATTTTTATTACTTTAAAGAAGGGCAGAGGCTAAAAATACTTGACAGATCAGCACATTCAATCTTAAATTGATTCTTTTTCTTTTTTAAAAAACTGAAGTATAGTTGATTTACAGTGTTGTTAATTTCTGATTCATTTATATATATTATATATATATAATATATATATATTCCTTTCCAGATATATATCTATATATCTGTATAGATAGATAAATAGACCTCTTCCGATTCTTTTTTTTATAGGCCATTACAAGGTACTGAATATAGTTCCCTGTGCTTCACAGTAGGACCTTGTTGTTTAGCCCTGGATCTTTATGATGTAAAGAACTTAGTCCTGCCATGTACCTTTAAAAACTACATGATGGTTAATTTTGTGTGTCAACTGACTAGGCTATGGTGCCCAGGTGTTTGGTCAAACAATAGTTGAGGTATTGCTGTGAAGGTGCCTTGTAGATGTGGTTAACATTTACAATCAGTTGACTGTAAGTGAGGCAGATTACCCTTCATAATGTGGGTGGCCCTCATCTAGTCAGTTGAAGGTCACAAGAGCAAAGACTGTGGTTTCTTGGATAACAAGGAATTCTGCCTCAAGACTGTACTATAGAAATCTCGCCTGAGTTGAAATCCTGTTGGCCTGCCCCACAGATTTGGTACACCAGCCTGCAACACCAGCTCTTACTTGGATTTCCAGCCAGCTGGATTTCCGAGTTGCCAGCCCCTACCAAGGCATGAGCTAATTTCTGAAAATAAATCTCTTTCTCCTCTTTCTCTCAATTTATGTATTTCCTACTGAACTGTTCACCCTGACTAACCTTGCCCTTGACCTTTTTATGTGACCTTCTCAGTTCCTGGCTTATTTTTCTACAAATGAACTTACCTCACTCCTCACCTCAACATTTCTAGTTTCAACCTTGTGTTTTCCTCCATGATTTAAACTTTCTTTTTTGGCCTGGCTATTGTTTATTTCCCTGAAACTTCCTCTGATCTGCCTCCAAACCTGAGACCTCACAGACTGACCCTAAGGGACCTAGACAGGTAAAACTGAACTCAGCCAGGTACACACATGACCATCACACTCTCACAGCCTCCAGGGTTTTTGTGCTCCTGTGGTTTACAGCATTTATGCCCTACATACTTCTGCTCAGAAACCACATTCTTTACACAGTGTCCCCACACTTTTACAAAGGGTTAAAAAGCAGCTGGACTCATTTCCATTTTCTGGGTGTTGTATTTCTTATTCTTGTCATAGGAGATATGGTGGTTATGGGAGGACATGTTTAATTAAAAGGGAGTGCATATAATATAATTAGTTTTTGCCTATTCGCAAAGGAGATTTTTAACAATAAGTATAGTTGTATGTGTGTGTGTAAAGTTATTTTACAGCAATGTTTGCAAAGCTCTTGGAGATCCACAGAGGGAGATTGCTTGGCCAAGGCCAAGAATTATTAGAAACACAGGATTTTATTGTTGACTCTACTCTAGAAGACTCTTATCGTATAACAAGTGTTTGCCTTCAAAGGAAGTCTAGGGCCTATTCTGACTTCAATGCATTGCCCGCCTGTTGAGGTCTAAAGGGTCCCATATATGATCACTCAGTCTGTGGTGTCTTGAAGACATTATATATTTTGTTCTCCCTCATACTCTGGTGGAATCCGGCCAAGTTAGCGTTACATAACACCACTGCCTCACTCTATAATGAGCAACTTCTTTGGAGGAGGCAGCAGGGGGAACAAAGCCACCTGCCCTCTGCCAACCCCTCCATGCTCTGCCAGTGCACCTGCAGAGAGCTCTGAGGGCTCGGCCTGGAAGAGAGGCCGCTTATTATGTTTCATTGTGTAGATGACACAGGGCCTTTCCAGGACAGGCCGGACTGAAAAAAAATCTCTGCTTTGTTTCTTGGCCAGGTTTTATCCAAGGTCTCCTAGGGTTGCGGGATCATTAAGCAGCTGCCTTACTGAACCCTTGCCTTTCACTCACCTGCTTTGAGAAATTTGATCGACTTGGACAGAGACATGAAATATTCAAAGGAAGCTCCCAGCGACCAGTGTCTGAACAGCTTGCAGGGTTTAAATTGGGGAAGTGTCACATGTTGGTTACACCTCAGTGGCACTTGTCTACAGTTCAGGTCTGCCCTTTCGGTGTGCTAAGTCAGACTGAAGTCTTGTCACAGCTCTTACCAATTAGATAAGCATCACTCTCTTCCCAGGGGTCTGCCCCTCTAGGGTGGGAGAGGTTATGAGTCAGGGCCCTTTCTGTCGAGACAGAAACTCAGTTCAAATTGGTTTAAGTAAAATAGGAAATGTATTGGATCAACTAACTAAAAAGCCCAAGGCTAGACTGGCTTCAGGGATGGCTGGCTCCGTGGCTCGAATGAGGTCATCAAGACTTGGTTCCTCTCCATCGCTAGGCTCTGCCTTCTGTTTGATTGGCTTCATTTTCAGTGGCCATGGGGCGTCCCCAGCAGGTCAAGACTCCCCCTTGTGGTGGTAAGGTGGCTGCTCCAGTTCTAGCCTCCACAGTATAAAACGGGGTCAGTAGAATGTTTCTATAAGGGTGACAGATGGGAGACACTGTAGGTATTGTAGGCCATACAGTTTTTGTTGCAGCTACTTGACTCTGCTGTTAAGAGTACAAAAGCAGCCATAGATAATACGTAAATGAATGAGTATGGCTGTGTTCCAATAAAACTTTATTTAAAAAAAACAAGCAGTGGGCTATAGTTTGAAGATCCCTGGAATTTTAGAGTTGTTACTGGAAAAATAGCTGCCCAGCCAATCTCCCAGCTTCCCTTATAATTGGGTGTGGCCACCTGACTGAGTTCTAGCCAACGCAACACAAGTGGAAGTTATGTGGACCACTTCTGGGTCAAAGCTTTAGTAAGCAGGTGTGCCCCTTCACACTCGCTTTACCCTTTTGTTACTGATCCAGAGATCAATAGACATTGATGAGGCCAGTTGAGAATTTCAGGCAAGGCTTTACTGGAGATGGTGCTGCAGCACAAGAGGGTGAAAGCAGGAAACAAATACCCTAGTCTGCTCCCTGAGCGGAGCTGCATGGGTCCTTAAACGTGGTAATAACAGGGCTGTTGGGTTGTGCAGGATGCGTAGCCTAGGTGGCCTGTCCACCCCTTTGATGGTGCCGTGTGCAGGGATCATGCCCAGTACCCTGATTTTGCTCCTGGGACCTCAGAAATGGCAGTTTGTTTGTAGCCTTTTTTTTTTTTTTAATATATTTTTATTGAAATATAATCAGTTTACAATGTTGTGCAATTTCTGGTGTACAGCACAATACATCAGTCATATAGGAACATACATACATTCATTTTCATATTCATGGCCTTTTTGTATCTCATTGCTCATAATTGCCCCAACTGCACATATGTGTGGTTATTTTTAGTCTCTTATAGTTTCCTTGTATCCTTATTGCTCAAGGAGACATTTGTCCAGGTACAAGCACTCTGGTAGAGAATCCCAGGTCCCAGGCTGCTTCACTTTGAGAGGACACAGATGATGAAGTTCTAGGAGTGCATAGCCACAGGAAAAAGGAGTCTGTGAACAAAAATACTGCAAACCACATCAGTAAACAAAGAACGCTGAAACCATCAAGTCATCAGCGGCTGTCGCCACTCCCCAGTGAAGACAAGCCTGCAGGCCAGCCTCTGCAGCCACTCACAATGATGCCCTCTGAGAGGACTCAGAATAAGAAAGATATCTGGCCCTAGATAGCTAGATAGATGCTTGTCAAAGGAATGAATTCAATGAGCCCAAATGTTTGCTTCCTCCCATACATAGAAAAGCACTAAATTCTTTAACTTGAGATGCCTGGTTTTCTTTAGATAACAAGTAATCTTTTATTGTTCCAACTACATGGTCTTTGTTGTAAAGCTCCTATATATCCTAGCTCCTCCTCTACCTCTTCGGAGCAGTCCCTCAGAGCGACCTGAGAGGCTGTCATCCCAGCTCAAGTCCTCCCACCAAATAAAACGTAACTCTCAACTTTTAGGCTGCGTATTAATTTCAGTCGACAAGTCTGATTCCTTAATCACCGTGTGGAGGGGAGTCACTCGATGGCCAGGAACTACTGCCTTAGACTGCTACGTGAGTAGTAAATAAATTTCTATTTTGCTCAAACCATTATACATTTCAGGTCTATTTTTAACAGCAGTCTGCTTACCTTAAGTAATACAGCAATTGGTGTTAGAAAAGGCGTGCTAAGTAAGAAACACCTAAATTATGTGACACTCATTTAGTAGTTGTGCAATGAGCAACAGGAAAATAGAAGATGCTGCAAAAATGGTGACCGTGTTACGCAGCGGCAGAATATTTGTTAAACTGCTGCCAGCAGTCATTTGGAATGAAGACCAAGATGAACCTGTAGCTCTAGGGAAAGCCATTGGGAAGAGACAGAATGTTAGTCCATGTTAGAGTTGAGTTCCTCCCTACTTGTAAAAAGTCGTTGCTAGAAGAATATGAGCCCTGGCAATAACTCACCATTTATGAGTAGCAATAGAAGGGACTGAAGGACTCCAAATTGAAAAAGCCTACTGATCGTGGGTCTCAAACTGTAAGAAATCAGATTGGAAGAAAAAAATTAAAATCCTGGACATAGAAAGGACAAAAGCCCATTAAGAATTCTCAGTTAAATATAGCAGCTCAACCCCTGCAGCAAAGATCAGATTAAGGGTGTAGCCTTTCCACTCAAGTTCATTGTTCAGATGGCCTCAAGGTAGTTGCCATTAAGTTGAGAGAAAGCTATGGAGACAAGGAAATACACATATTAGGTTTCAGAATCATGTCCAGGAAAGAATTCTGGGTGTGGTTCTAAGCACTTGGAATTTACTAGAAGCAAATAAAGGAGAAAGTTACCAATTTGTTTTTGAGAATGTTGTATTACTAAAGAAGTCACAAACCTGGATGAAATAATTTTCGATGGGTCAAGGCTTATCCTTTTGTCCTAAATTTGCATGAGCAGAAAGTGGACTGTGGACATTGCAGAGTCTTCAGTGAGGGCACTTGGAAGTGGCCAAAAAAAATAGTGGGCAAGGAAGGATATCAAGAGGGTGGAGTAAGGGGCCCTAGAGGAAAATAGACAATGAATTCTGTCCAAAGAGCAGATCAAAGGACTAAGCAGGGAACTTATCCCCTTTACCAGGCAGAGGGTCTTCATACTGTCCACCTAACAAGGTTCCATCATGCTCTTACCCAAGGTCTCTATTTTCTCCCCTTCTTCCTTTTTCTGAACTGAAGTCTTATTGCAGTTATCAAGTCCTATTCTACCATGTTATGGTGGATATGTGTTAGAGGGTCAGATAACTGGTCTTTTAGTTAATAACTCCTTGGACTGTGAGGAACCACATACAGACCTGATTGAGAACACGCTGCATCCTCGAGAATCCCAGACTTTGAGGTGAATGTTGTGAGTAATGGAGCTCTGGGTGGTCTTCCTTGAGGAGGCCATGTGTGTAGGCTCTTTATGAAGAAGGGTGCAAATGGACAGTTAGTGTCTGGAAGGTCAGACTGTGATAGAGTGAAACTGTTTACTAAAAATCCATTCCCTCTTCTTGAATGTATAGCTAGACCTCAATTCACAGCTATGAGTGAGTTCCAGCCAACAGAATGTGAGTGAAAGTGATGTAAGCCATTTCCAGGCCAAGAAGGTTATATGTCCCATCCTTGCTTCATTCCCTTTCTGCTGGCTGGATATAGAAAATGATGAGATCCGGGGCCCTGGAGAATAGTGCAGCCACAAGCTGGAAGGAGCCTGGGTTTCTGAATCATCACATGGAAAAGAGCTGCCTTCAGATTGTTGAGTAAGCAAAAAAAAAGAAGCTCCTATTGTTTCAGAGCAATTATAAAATGTCATGTACTTGTTACCCTAGTTTAGCCTACTTAATTGATACAAGAAGCAAAATGGTCTTTGTGTCTACTTAACCCTTTCTCTCTCTGAAGACTGCCTTTTGTTGCTCCTCTGTATCTAACTCAGATGTTAGCTGGAGTTTCCCTTCTCCTTGAGTTCTAGGTGAGACTGGAATGAACTCTCAGTTACTTTTCCTATGTGTATCCAAAGCTTTTTCCAAGATATCTCTGAATTCTCAAAGGAGAGTCTGTCCTTATGGATTCTTCTCCCTCTTGAGTTCCTCAGCTCAAGTGGTCTCTGTTCTGTTTCAGTGACCAGACCTGAGACTCAGACCCTTTTCTGACTTACACACACACATACACCTCACACACCTCTTGTTCACACAAATTCTTTCTGAGCATGAGAAGCTGGGCTGAGAAACTGGTGGGGAAGCACTTACAACCATGGTAGTGTAAACCTTAAATGGCATCACCACGCTTAAGCAGGTATCACCACACTTAAGCCACCCACTCCTGGAGAGTTTCATTGCCCCTTTACTTCACATAGTCTGAACTTACTGCCTTAGTTTTCATTCTTCCCTCTCCTTCTGTTTTTCTCTTTCCCCTTTACTTGTACCGAGAACCAGACAAAAGCTCTTGTATACGATGGCCAGATTAACAGTTTGGCACTCTGGGAAGACTGACAATTGGATGTCTTTTCAAATCAGTATTTGGAGGAGAGGCAATGCCTTGCATCGAGTGCGTGGGGCGGGGGGAAGCAAAAGAGGAAGATCACATTCAACCTTTGCTTTGTTACCCTGAGTAATTCAGTTCTGACCCCAAACATGCACAGCTCACCGAGGAAAATAAAAGTATTGTGTTTCGCTTGACTCGCCCTCCTAAAAAGTTGTTTTAAAACCAGTTGTCTGTTTTTGTGCAATCATGTTCTTGGTGGCTCATCCAAACCCATAGGGCTTATCAAAGTTTCTGTTACAAGCTTACCCTTTCCTATCTGAGAGAAGTTTTGGTAACCTCAAATTTCCTATTTCCATCCCACTTCCAGTGGCAGTTTTATTATACTAATGAGATTTCACTGCTGTTTATAGGTTGGCATTCCAGGCAGTGGCCTCCCAGCTTCCTCCTAAGACGGCATTGCTCAACTGTCTCCATTTTAGGAGAAAAACAAAGAAATATTTCCCTTTGATCTCCAGCAGCGTGGCTTCCCTCCTCCTCTGATGCCTTGGCACCAACTTATGTTTGTCATTGAAGGATTCCCCCAGTAGCTTATCAAGGTGTTTTCTCATACAAAGATATTTTTTTTCCCTAAAATAAGTTCCAGCTGGTAATATCATAAAAATGTTTTTCACTTTGTTTTACATGGACATGATGGAATATGGTCAGTTCAGCTCTGAAACTAAATTTAACTTTATCTCCAGCAGGGTTGTCATGTACAGATGTATAGGTTGTACACCAAGTGACTCTAGGGGGCACCGTTTACGCTATGGTCTATGTGGTTGGTAATCTCTAGAGTTGTGTAGTCCACAACCTGTACAACCATAGGTTACAGACCTGTCTCAAAGACCACCCACCAGCGAACTGTCATCTTAATGGTCTAATTCCAAAATGATCATCCATTTTGTGTCAGTTGTTCATTGTCCAATCAGATAAGACCAAATTAGAAGCATCGTGTTATAGACACTTGGATTCAGAGTTTCACTCCTTTTGGGGAGCTTACATGGGGGAAGTAGGGTTATATGAGAGAGAAGGTTTATAGGGGAATGAGAGACATCTCAAAACCCAGCACCTACTAAAAGATCTTGGCATTGTTATTGACAAGGGCCAGTGACAGAAAAAATGAATAGCCAAAGGGTGCATATAAATACAGTCAAGCCAATGTTTTAAAACTGTGAGCTATGATCCATTAATGAGCTGTGAAATCAATGCAATGAATCACATTTTTTAAATCATAAAAATGAAATAAAACAGATTAGAAAACAGCAGAGAAGCTACCCCGTCATGGTAAACATTTGTTTGTGAAATTAAATTTCAGTCATTTGTATACTGATCAGTATATAAAGTGTGGATTGTGGTGCAAAAGATCAAAGCCAAACCAAAATCCAAATCAGCCCATGACCCTCACTCCCACCTGCCAGCCCACAGGTGTGATGCAGGTGCCCTGGGGACATTTATCTCAGAGAGTCTCTCTGGGCTTTGTCTCCCCAGCTGCTCCTGCCATCTCCTCTGATCTGCTTAGCTGCCCCTTTATTTTGTATCTCTTCTTGCTCCCCCATCATTCAGGTCTCAGACTATCTTACTCTCAGCTCCATGCCCAGGTCCAGCTCGGGGAAGTCCAGCCTAGTATGAACCCCTAGCGTCCCCAGAAAGGGAAAGCTGGACAAATGACAGCAGTCAGAGTCTCCAGGCTCAGTCCTCTCTTGCCCACCTACTAGTAGTGCTAACCTTTTTTAGTTCCTGAGCCCACTGTTATCTTGGCAGATGGTTAGTCTGATTTTCTAGCCTGCAGAAGTAGGACTTCAAGTTAGTTGTGCTCATTAGGGCCCACTATCCCACAGGCAGGGGCTACGTCTCAGAGACTCACTTGCTCCTTGAACTGCAGCCCACGGTTACATTTGCCTAATTGAAACAGCCGGGTTTTTGCTTAAATTTCTCCGTGCTAGGGTTTTGCCTACTGCCTAGATCGTGTAAACCAAGTTGTCCTTGGATCTGACAATATTCCTCACATCTCCCTCTATCTACTGACACTTCCTATAGGCACTGGTTAGGTCTTTTGTTTGAATGAACTGATCGTCCAGAAGCACAACCCTCCCGCCTGCCTGTCTTCCAGTGTCCCCTCCCACATTCTGCCCAAGATGCCAGCTGAGGACAGTTTTCTGTATCAGGTGTATACCGAGGACTACCCTCATGCTACTTCTGCCATCTGTGGATTCCTTCTCTGGAGTCCTGGACTTACAGTCTCTGATACCTGCCTCCGGATCTTTGATTTCTATAATTCACTTGAATGTCCTTTTCTGCATCTATGGACTTAACACTTTTACTTCCTCTCTCTTTTGAGTAACTGGCCAAGCTTTAGAAGCATATCCACTTGCCTTCTAATGGTTCCTGCACATTGGGTTGCCAGATTCAACTGACAAAAATACAGGTACTCTGTTAAATTCCAGGTAAGCAATGAATAATATTTGCAAGTCCTGTGCAACATTTGGGACACACTTATACTAAAAATTATTCATGTTTATCTGAAATTTAAATCTAGCTGTGCACCCTGTATCTTATTTGGCAACCCTACGCTTACAGTTTCTTGCTGAAGGAGGCATCTTAAGCTCTTCCTTAAGCATAGGTAGGTGGTTCTGTATTATAAGACACCATCCCCTCCCCACCCCACCCCCAAAGTCATAGCTGATTGGATCACAGGTGAACATGTGTCTTAAGAGCAGCTAGTCTATCTAGGCTGGCCCACGGCCTATAATGTAGCCTGACACAAAAGTTTTGCACGTGAGAATTAATAGTAGTTTAGTAAACCAATCAGATGTTCTCTCTCAGAGCTTTGAACTCACTCTGAAAGTGAGACAGTCAGTTGGGAGGAGGAACAGCCCCTCCCCTTCCCATCCCTTATCGCTTGCTGCCAGGGGAATCCCCAGATAATGAAGCTTGCTGCACCCAGCCTGGAACTTTGGACCCTGTATCTTGTGCCCCTGTCTGCCCCTCCAAAATCTTGGTTCTGGCATCATCCTGTCCTCATTGACCTAACGCCCAGCCCAGCACCTGGTACAAGCCTAGGGGTAAAGGGATGCACACCTGAATGTCCTCCATCTTTTGGGTTGAGGTGATCCTGCTATGAGGCTTTAGAAGCTTTGCCTGTGAGTTCTGGCTCCACATCCTCCTCCCTATAAAACCTTGGGCAAGTTACTTAAATCCTCCATTTTCTCCTCTTTGTAAAATGAGGGTGGTGTTATTTAACTTTTAGGCTGTTGTGAAGTTTAAAATAGCAGATGTGTGAAAGCCTGTACTTAATAAGCCCTCTAGAAACATTTAATCCATCTGAATATAAGGAAGTTGCATTTTATATGAGGGTTGTACTTTGTAAGACCTCATGTAAGTAAAAAAAGCAAACAAATCTCAAAACTCTCCCTGGCAAAGGATGGCAGCCAATTATGTTGGCCAGCTGGCAAGAGAATAAGCAGTGTTTCCAATTCCCTGGGCTCTCAGGTTAAAAAGTTTGCAGTTTTGAACACATTTTAAATTTTAGTGTATTTTCAAAATTTCAAAAAATGAGTCTTTATTATTACTCTCCTATCTCACACTTTTAAAGACACCTCAACCAAACTTGCTTAAAATGCACCAAACTCCATGATTTGAGAGAGAAGAAAATGAAAAATGCAAAATGAGTGATTCTTCATGGTCCCACACAGCTGTATGTTCCTGCATCTCAGTAACCTCTGGATCTGCTCAGGCTTCACTCTGGAATTTTTTAAATGTCATAACAGCATGCTTTCAAAATAATATGCTTGAGCACCCCCACCAACTTCCCCTAGTGTGTAATATTGTCAGGATATTTTATCTGGTGCCATATATCTTGCACATGACGTATCCATTTCCCCAAATAAACCATCACACATGTCAACTGTGTCTATAAATTTTGACTCTTGGCATCTACACTGTTACCTTCTGACATTTGGATTGGCCTCACTTGGGCATAATTTGAGGGCGATGTTTTTTAAGGAATGAAGAGGATGTCACTCTTTTCTTTCTGATGGACTCCCTCAGGAGAAAGTGATGTCAGGAACATGCAAGACTTAACCCTGCTGGAGAAAGCCCCAGATGCTCTCCCCAGGGTACCAGGAGATTAAGCAGGCCTGATCTGCAAGCATCCCTGCTCCAGGGGTGATAACAAGGTCATTCTGTACTTAGGTTTGGCTTTGTAATAATACATCTGGCATCGATAGAGTTTCCTTCTTTCCAAAGTGCTTTCCTATTTATGATCTCATTTTTGCCCTCACAGGAGGAGGAAAGGCAGCCAGTTGGGATTTGCATATCTGAGTTTCTCTTGCTCTGGGTTTGGGCAAGTCAACTTGCTTCACCTTTCTCAGATTCAGTTTCTCCAGCTGTAAAGTGGTATCAGAAGTGCTTTTGGGTGCTTAGGGTTGTATAAGTGCAAATGTGTCTGTGACTTGAAGCAGGGAGTGTTTTGGGAAATCCAAAAAGCTTCACCTCGTTTTATTGCGTTTCACTTTATCGTGCTTCTCAGATGCTGCATTTTTCACGAATTGAAAATCTGTAGCTATCCCGCATTGAATATAAGGAAGTTGGATTTTATGCAGATGATGCTTAGCATTTATTAGTAATGAAGTATTTATTAATTAAGGTACATGCATTGTTTTTTTTAGATATAATACTATTGCACACTTGATAGACTACAGTCGAGTGCAAACATAACTTTTATATGCACTAGATAACCCAAAAATTTGCAACTTGGTTTATTGCGATTTTAGCTTTATTGTGGTAGTGTGGAACTGAACCCAAAATATCTCTGAGGTCTGCTTACAGACGGAAATGTACTTTGATGGTGAGAGTCATTTACACACTCTTGAAAGAACTTAAGAAATAAAACAGTAAAGAGGTTTTCACCCTTTCTCTTCTGAAGACCCACTGATGAATGGTGGTCATGAACAGAACACATTTATTCCATAGACTCAGGTTTTTGTTCCATTGCTTCAAGCGACGCCTAAACTCTGGGTCAGATGCCTTTGCCTGTGTTGGCTCTTTCTCCACCTCATTCTCTCTCACTCCAGAAGGCATTTCAGAATGCAAGCAAGAGAGGTGTTTTTCTAAGGGTACCCTTGATTTCAGTTCATTTCTTTTCATTCAATTCTTTTTTCCAAAAATGCAAGCTCAGAATTCTCATAAGCTATGATACCCTGACCAAAACTGACTTAAGCAAAAGATAGAATGCACTGACTTGCATAATGTACAAATATGCAAGGGCAGGTGCTTTAGTCATGGCTGGATCCAGAGGCACACGTGGTTTCATCAGGAGTTAGACTATTTATCCATCTCTAGGTTCTGCTTTACTTTGCAGTGACATTTCCAGACAGAATCTCTTCATGAGTGATAAATGGCTGCTGGCAGCCTTAGGTTTGTCTTCTCAAAGCTTAGCACCCTCTGAAAAGAGAGCTTTATTTTCTCAATGCTGTAGTTCTAGCATAAATCCCAGGATTAAGACTCATTGGGTTGACTTGGAAGCACTGCCCTCTGTCCCTGAATCAGTCACTGGGTTCAGGTCAATGGGTTAGGCTGATTGGCTGGAAAGGTATTGCCCCTCCCTCTCTCTCCACTGCAGGGGGAATAGGGGATGGAGGTGGGATCCATCTCATCTGAACCACATAGACTAAGAGTGGGTGTAGGATATGCCCTAAAGGAAAATTGAGGAGCTGTTATCAGAAACTTGGAGAATAGGGTGGGGGAGGGTATAGCTCAAGTGGTAGAGCGCATGCTTAGCACGCACGAGGTCCTGGGTTCAATCCCCAGTACCTCCACTAAAAATAAGTAAATAAAATAAATTACCACCAACCCCCCCTCCCCAAAAAGAAAACTTGGAGAACGGAAGCTGAATGGGCAAAACCAACAGATGTTCACTACAATAAACACGATACTTAGACAATTATTAGCAAGAAATTACTTGCAACACACATTACAAATGGGTTGTGATTGACCATTGTGTTAGAGGAGTCTCATTGAAAACCTCTGATCTAGTTTGAACCTCTCATTTTCCAGTGGCTTGATGAGTTTGTTTTGGGCATAAAGAGTTGAAGTTTTATTTGTGATTTTGACATACCTTAAAGGTTTTCTCAACATAAGGAGCCAACCTAAAGGCTTATTTCACAAGTTTTCCCAGAAAGAAATTCCCCTTCCAAAGGTGAGGCGATTACTGAAGCCTGCTTTATGTAGTACTTCTTGCTGTGAGAAAAAAAAACTTACAAAATTTAATAACTCTGATTTCCCAACTGTTTCATATCCAGGAGCAGTAGAATGAAGTGCAAGTTTTATCACCTGGAGAAGATAACATGGGCTGGGTCGTAGGGTGAGGGTGGGCAGGGTCTTGCCTGATTGTAAATCCATATACTGTCAACAGGAGGAAGGGAGATACATGCAAAGAATGCATCTCACTAGGTTCTGGCTTTTTATTAATGAATAGAATGGTACTGAATATTTGTAAATACAACAAGTGGAGCAATTTTCAAGGAAAGAAGAGAAGAGAATTTTAATTTTGAACATGTGGAGTTTCAAGTGCCTATAGAATATTCGGGCAATACTGTTGAATTGAGAGTTAGGAATAAGGACTCAGTACTCAGAAAATTAGGTTTGGTCTGGAGATACAGATATGGTAGCTGAAGACATGACAGTGGAAGTAAGTTGGTTCAGGGCGAGCACCTTGGGGCAGTGCAAGGCCAGTGCCCGGGGGCAGTGCAGGGTGAGGGAGAAGGAGCCCTGACACCTATAGAGGTGGGAAAAGGAAAGGAGAGCCAGGGGTCTGGGGAAAGTAAGGAGAACACTGTATCAAGAAGATGTAGGGCGGGGGGAGGGTATAGCTCAGTGGGAGAGTATAGCTCAGTAGGAAAGTGCATGCTTAGCATGCATGAGGTCCTCGGTTCAATCCCCAGTACCTCCATTAAAAATAAATAAATACACAACATTGTAAGCTGACTATAATTCAATTAAAAAATGTAAAAAAAAAAAACTGATCCAATTTAAAATAAATAAATAAATAAGTAACCTAATCACCTCCCCTTAAAATAAATTAGTTGGGGAAAAAAAAAGGAGGCCCAGGGGAAGAGCAGTTCATGAAGGAGGGAGGGGTCATCTCAGAGGCCAAGTTAGATGAGGCCTCAGCAGTGTCTGTTCAGTTTGGCAGCTGGGAGATCTGCGGAGGGACGCAGTGGGTGAAAGAGAGTCAGTGAGGAGAGAGGGGAAGTGAGGGGGTGAAGGCAGTGACCGGGCACCTCACCTTGCACAGCCTGTCTCTGAAGGTCAAGGGGAGAGAAAGCAGAACTCAGAGAAGAGGGAGAAGGCTGTCTTCTTCCTGACAGGGCCTTAAACAGCTTAGTGCCTTTTGTAGCAGTCCTTTTCACCTTTTGATGCTCCTCTCTCTGGACAGGGAGGGCAGGTGGGACATGGTGGGGGTGCTGGAGTCTACTACAGATTGCAGACCACAGCACAGAGACCCCAGATACTTCCTTCTCCTGGACTAGGTGAGGCCTGATGGCCCCCCAGGGTGAGCATCTGTAAGGCACCCCAGAACCCAGGTGCTTTCCTGCTCTTCCCCTGTGCCTGGGAGCCAGCTCAAGGCATCTTTGAGCGGCAGCTTGGGCATCCTGGGTGGTGGCAAGTATCTCCACTTCCGTCCACCCCTCACCTCCCACTTCCCCCTAAAGGAAGTAGTGAGGCCTTTCAAACTCCACACAAGGACTTCCCAGTTCGCCCAGCATGTAGACTACAATGTCCAACCTTCCCAAATCCTCTCCCTTTCACTCCCATCTTCATCTTGCAGTTCAGCCTTCATCTGCTTCAAAATCCCTGTTTGACCCGTGGGGGTGCCTAGGCTTCAGGACACAGGATCTAGTGAACAGCCTCTCGTAGGCTTTGGTCTCTTTATGTCTTCCATCCTGCTGTCTCAGTGGACTTACCGGCCCTCTCCTTTCTGTCTGTTGCTGATCCCTTCCACACTGCCTGTCCCCAGGGAAAACACCTGCGGCTGCTGGGCCACGGGGACTGGGCCCAAGCTGCTCAGTCAGCACTTCAGTGAGAAAAGTCTCAGGGAGGGTGTTTCTGAGGCTTGGAGAAGGGAAGGAGGCGTTCCCAGGAATGTTTCAGAGGAATGCTATGGTAATGCCTCTAATTGGCACCCAAGGGCACTCCTGCACCCTCCGGCCAGCTGTCCTGCTGCATTGTAATCATCCCTGCACTCTGCCTCAGACCGAGCGGGAGCCACTTCTGAGGTACAAGACGACGATTCCAGAAAATGCAGGCGGCCTCAGAGGAGCAGACGAACTTGGCTGGGATGAAAGCTGCTTTTGTCTGGACACTAGGTGCTGCTTCTGTAACAGGGGGGCTGTTAGCTTCTTCCCTGGACTCGCACTGCACCCCGCACCTCCCCTCTGGAGTGGAGCATCTTGTGGTTCCGGGGGCACCGGGCCTTGCATTCTCCCTCTGCCTGTTCTGAGTGACAACCGATTTTAGCGGGTGACCAGTCTGCTCTGTGCTCAGCACTGTGTGCCAACAGGAGGGCCACAAAAGTAGATTTTTCCTACCTTTAACTCCCTCCTTGTGCTAATGGTCTAGTTCCAAAGGCAAGACTTATGCAAATAAAATATTTAGAGAAGTCAACTTTGTACTCAGTTCTTTGAAAAAGGAAATGAAGGCAGCACAGGGAGTCAGAGCTGTACTATCCAGTATGGTAGCCACTAGCCACGTGTGGTTGTTTAAATGTAAAATAAAATTAAATAAAAAACTCAGTTTCTCAGTCATACTGGCCATAGGAGGTGCTCTGGAGTCACATGTGGCTACTGGCCACCATACTGGACAGAGCAAAAAGAATATTTTCACTCTTCAGAAAGTTCTATTGAGCAGTGCTGGCCTTGAGTAATAGGGGCCAACTTCAGAGAATAGGTAGGGCTTGGGTTGGGCCTGGATCGAGGGCAGAATTAGATAAAAGAGGAGGGGAAGGGTCTTCTGATGGGAGAAGCTGTGAAACTGTGTTCAGAGGTTGGACTGAACCTGGCAGGTTGGGGCAGTACCTGGAGGGAGAGGACTAGCTGGAGCAGAGAATCCTTTTTGAGGAGCTGTGAGGGCCATCACCACTCTGATGATAACAGGTACAGGGAATGAAAGGGAGAAGGCCATCCTCCTCCTCTCAACTTGTAACCCCATATCCTGCCCTTCACATTTACTCTGCCCCCTCAGGAGGAGAGTGTTCTGAGCGGACCTCAGCTCCTGATCTCAGGGGAGTGGCATCTTGGCATCCTTACTCTGGTCATCTGCTCTTTTTGAAAACACTGCTGGGAATGGACTGGGATGGGAATCTGGACCTGTGACCTGTGACCTCCCTCTCCCTACAACGCGGATATCTGGCGAGCTGAACTCAACCTCCTTGGCTGAGCAGGGAATGGGAAGCCTGGAAGTCAGCTCCCTAGCCAAGTACCTGTAGGCAAGCAGTTTAACTCTAAGCCTCAGCTTACGCACTGGCAAAATAGGGATGATAATAATGCTGACCTCACAGGGTAGTTATGAAGGTTCAGTGGGCAGTATTTGCCAAGGTTGTGGCACAGTTCATGGCAAAATAGACGTTACGTATTCATGATGCTATTTCTTATACTGAAGCTGTTTGCAGGTTCGCTGCTGTTGTCTTTCTGCTTCTTCCTTAATTAAAAAAAATTAGGTAATTGATTAATCAATTATTTCTTAAGGATTTTTGATCTTTGTGTCTAATTTAAGAAAAATTTCCCTACCCCAAGATCTTAGAGATAGTCTCCTATATTTTATTCTAAAAGTGTCTTTAAGTCAATTTTAATCGAAGTATAACATGCTTATAGGAGAATGCGTGAGTTTTAACAGTGCAGCTCTGTGAATTTTCAGTCAACGCATCCATGAACCACAACCTAGATCAAGAAAGAACATCATCAGGTCCCTGGAAGCCCCATTTCACCTCCTTTAGTCGCTACTTTGCTGCTAAGGTAACCACTAACCTGACTTCTTATGTCACAAATAGGTTTTTCCTGTTTTGAACTTTATGAAGGTGGATTCATGTAGCGTCTGCTCTTAGGTGTCTGGGTCCCGTTTGTGAGATTCATTCACTGGCAGTAGTTTGTTCATTCTCATGGCTTTATACCATTCAGTTGTATGGACATACCACAGTTTATCCATTCTACTGTTTATAGACATTTGGGTAGTTTCCTATTGGGGCTACAATGAACAGTGCTGCAATTATATGTGCCTTTTGACGAACATATGTCTGTTTGTCTGCCAAGTGTGCAGAACTAGGAGAGGAGTATCTTGGCCTAGGAGAGGAATGTCACTTGATATTAGAGTCACCAAATGCTAGAGCAGGAACAGGGCTTGGATCACATCTGGTCTTCTATATTACAGACAAGGGGATTTTGGTCCAGTGGGGACAGTGACCTCTGAGGTCACACAGCTCAGCAATTGGCAGAACCAGGTCTCCTAAGGCCCTTTCTCCTTCCAGCTTGTGATCTCCGAGAGATCTGTTGGATCCCCTTTTCTTTAAACTCCATGCCAGTTTCCCCCTACCCACCTCCAACACACACACACCTGGGAACACACTCGCTGTTCCAGGGAACAGCAGCCCCTTAAGGCATTTACAGTATGCAAAGGTCCTGACGCACGAGGGAAGTTCCCTTTGAGGCACTGGAAGGTGAGGCTGGAGCCCAGAGGGAGGGGTATGGATGAGGTGGAGGGTTGGCCAGAGCAGCACAGCAGCTTAAGGTTTTTAGACTTTCACAGCCTGTTTGCAGTTGACAGGTGATCATGTCATACAACAAAATCTTCTTTAGAGCGTTTTAATCTATCACATTTATTTTCTATTACTTAACACCCACATGATTCCAATTCCACCTAACTTCAAAGAAACGAAGACCTGGTGGGTGGTGAGGTCATACAATAGAAATTTTTGTTTTACTCTCTCTCCTATTTAAGAGCAGTTCCTCCTTTGCTTTTTCTTCCTTAAGTCACTCCATGGCTTCTTTGTGCCGAAGAGCTGGGGGAAGCCATGGGGACGGGCTGTTTTTACAGCTGTGCTGTACTCTAACCAGAGAGCTGTCCATCCCACTCCTCACGTACTCAGGCCACTCCAGCGAAGAGGGAAAGGTTGTAAATCCTGCCCTCCCACATGTGTTCCGAGCTCATTTGTCTCTGAGCTTCACCCGGGGGCCTCTTAAGTTCTGACTATTAAGCAGTGAGCCAAAACTGTCAGAAAAGGTGACTCTCTAGCATAACAGTAAGGCCACCCCATGGGCAAGTCGACCCCAGGGTCTACAGGTGTGCCTTGCTTTACACAATAGGGGCATTGACAAAACCTGAGACTGATGGGACCACACACTGGTCAGGGCCATCCCCTCATTTTAGGGAGGAGGAAACTAATTTTCTCATAAGTTTGGTGAACTGGATGGTCTCCCAGGACCTAGTTTTGACAGTCAGGAGTTAACGGAGATGTATAGATATCAGGTTTTGTGACTGCACTGTGGGAGCTCACTAGCAGTAACAGAACTGATGTTTCTCGGGTTCCTTCTGAGCTCCAGACACAGTGCAGAGGGCTTTCCTAGCGTTCTTTTGTTTGGTCTTTGGAACCTCTGTAGGGTCTCAGGTATTCTTTTCCCTGGTCACCAATTTGCAGTTGATTAGAAGAGCTGATCTGCTGCACAGCAGAGCGTGGCACGTTCCAGAAACGAGCAAAGCCCAGCTCCTCCCACCCGGGGAGGTGAAGGGCTCCAGCTCACAAGGCGGCATGCTGTTCCCAGACTTTCTCCTGTGGGGACTTGTGCTCTAAGGCAACACACGTCTTGTTTCCTCTTTGAAATCCGCGGCAGCCTTGCAGCATCTGCTGCTTATTTTTTGAACCGAGGCCAAAAGGAGGCCCCACAGAGGCCCCACAGCGTCCCCTCCTCTACTTCTCCCAGCACTCCAGTCTTCCTGTTTTGATCATCTGCTCCCCTGATAAGCACCCCCGAGGCTGCAAAGATCTCAGTACCCCATTGGTATTTTTCTGTCTGGTGTCTGTCTTTCTTTCTTTAACCAGGGCCATGTAGAGTGGGAGTATTCCTACTACAGCAAAGGCACCAATGCCTCACGTATGTCTCAATTATCTAGACAAAGAGTCCTAAATTCAAATTCTTTCAGGAACTGGGCAGGTAGTGTGATGGAGAGGGCACTGGATGGTGTTGCTCAACTCCAGCCTGCTTGTTGCAAAATTTAAGTGGGAACCACTTAATGTTAGTAGATTTTTGGGGGGTGAAATCTCTTCATTTTTATGAGTTGGTAACAATCTTTTTAAAAATACTTAAAACACCACATAGCACAAGCTAACATATCTGTGGGCTAGGGTCAGCCCTCAGGTACCCAATTCACAACCTTTGATCTAGGCTTTTACTTGAGTGGGTTTTGTGGTGGGAATTATCCAGGGAATCACCTAATTCTTCATTTTTGCTTGGTGTGTATATGGATGCAGCCCTTACTCTTTAAATTACTGCTGCCCCAGTGTTTGCTGAGCTGGGTTTGCCCAGATGACTGAGTGACTGCGGGTTGAGCTGACAAGAGCAATAATAGAGAACCAGCAGAGCTGAGTTCCAGTCTTGTTCTGCAGTAAGCCAGCTGGGTGGCCTCGCTCACGTGAATCTCCTGGTTTGAGCATCCTCATTGAAAAAAATGAAAGCATTGGTGGAGAGATCCTTAGGGTTCCTTCCAGTTCCAAAATTCAATAAATCTATGGCTTTAAGTGATTGAATTTCTTTCTTTTGTTTGTATCTAAAATATCTCAACTAGGAGCTTAGAGACTCAAGCTTGTGGTGCACTGTGGAGACATCTGATTTACCAGAGCAACAGGGACATTTGAAGTATAATGCTTTTCAGTGGCTTCCCTGAAAAGAAAGGCTAAGTAAAGGTTTTCTCTATAAAGAAGTGCCATCTCACTTCCCCAGGGGCAAAAGTCTTTAGGAATTTCAGTGAAATCCTGAAAGAGTTGACAGAGGAAGAAGGACAAACATATCAATCAAGAATAGTAAGAACGGATAAGGATGTGAAGGTATTGCAACCTTGTTCATCACTGGTGGGCATACAAAATGGTGCAGCCACTTTAGGAAACAGCTTAGCAGTTCCTTAAAATGTTAAGCATACAATGACCAGCAATCCACTCCTAGACAAACATCCAAGAGAAAGGAAAACTTATACCCTTATACATGTACAAAAACTCATACAAGAATTTTCACACCAGCATCATTCATAATAGCCCTGCAGTGGAAACAACCCAAATATTAATTAAAAATTTAATTAATTGACTTATGTTTGACAAATAAAAACTATATATACTTAAGATATACTTAAGTGTGATGTTTTGATATATGTATACATTGTGAAATGATTACAAACAATCAAACCAACATATCTATCGCCTCCCAAAGTTATAGATACATATATATTTTTTGTGATGAGAACACATGAGATCTATATTCTCAGCAAGTTTCAACTACATAATACATTATTATTAGCTGTATTCACCATATTGTACATCAGTTCTCTAGAACTTACTTATCTTATAACTAAGATACCCTTTGATCAATATATTCTCTTCTCCCCAACCACCAGCCTCTGGTAACCACCATTCTACTCTGTTACTATGAATTCTACCATTTTTTTTTTCAGATTCTACATATTAGTGAGATCATGAGATATTTGTCTTTCTGTGTCTGGCTTATTTCACTTAATGTAATGTCCTTCAGGTTCATCCATGTCTCAAATTGGAGGATTTCCTTCTTTTTTTTTTAAGACTGAGTAATTGTGTATATAGACCACATTTCTTTTTGATTTATTCACCTATCGATGAACACTACTTAAGTTGTTTCCATATTTTGGCTCTTGTGAACAATGCTGAAATAAACATGGGAGTGCAGATATATTTTTGAGATTGTGATTTTATTTTTTGGGGTATATACACAGAAGTGAGATTGCTGGATCATATGATAGCTCTATTTTTGATTTTTTGAGGAAACTCCACACTATTTTTCATAATGACTATACCAATTTACATTCCCATCAATAGGATACAAGGGTTTCCTTTTCTCCACATCCTTGACAACACTTGTTATCTTTTTCTTTTTTTTTTTTTTTTTACAATGGCCATCATAACAGGTGTTAGGTGATATCTCATTGTAGTTTTGTTTCGTATTTTCCTGATGATTAGTGATATTGAGTAATTTTTCACATATCTGTTGGCTGTTTGTATGTCTTCTTTGGAAAAACCTCTATGCATGAGTTCCTCGTATGTCCCAAATGTCCATTTGAATGGATAAATAAAATGTGGCACATCCATACAAGGTAATATTATTCTGCAATAAAAAGGAATGAAGCACTGATACGTACTATTGCATGGATGAAACTTGAAAGTCTTATGCTAAATGAAAGAAGTCAGACACAAAAATGACATACTGTATGATTTCATTTATATAAAATGTTCAGAAGAGGCAATTCTACAGAGACAGAAAACAGATTAGTGGTTGTCTAGGGCTGGGGAAAATTGGAGCAATGATGCTCAAAGATAAGAGGTTTCTTTTTCAGGTGATAAAAATGTTCTGAAATTAGGAAGTGTTGATGGTTACACGGTGCTGTGAACATAGGGAAAAAACACTTCCTTGTACACTTTACATGGGTGAATTATAGGGTTTGTGAATTATATCTCAATGAAGCTATTTAAAAAAGAATAGTAAGGATAAAAATATGTACGTGAAGGAATGGATGAATAAAGAGTTAGACAAAGATTAGTGAGAAATAGGGGGAAAGAATGTTGCATGACTAGGTTAAGTTACTAATATATCTTCTTAGAGATTCTAATTGTACTCTGAGAGGGAGCTGCATTTAGCAGGCAAATTATGATTGGGGAAAGGGATGGTTAACAATCAGAAACTGTGATTTTCACTCTTGGCTATGGTCTTAAGCAGGGAATTGTTTTTCTGGTATTTTTATGCAGTGTTTTGAAGCTAGGCAGCCTGTTACTCTGTTTTTCAAGTTCGTTTGTTTGAGTTTGGCTGATTTGAGTTAGTGATGAAGATGCATTATGGCAAGGGACACTCATGACATCAGTACCAACAGGGCTGCCAAAACTCTGGAGGCTTTGCCAAGCCCTAGTGAGCTGCCCCATGCTTTACAAATCCAAATTGCAAAACAGAGGCGTGGAAGACTTGCTGGTCTGTGCTAAGTTCGGGGGATTCGGTGTTTAAGTGCCAAAGGTGAAAACATTCCAGCAAGAAGTAAGCGATTTAAC
Source organism: Camelus dromedarius (assembly GCF_036321535.1). Classification (NCBI taxonomy): domain Eukaryota; kingdom Metazoa; phylum Chordata; class Mammalia; order Artiodactyla; family Camelidae; genus Camelus; species Camelus dromedarius. Next base: position 65,349,982 of record NC_087443.1, on the reverse strand, counting down.
TCAATTGCAAGGGCAATTTCAGTGGAGTTGAAATTCAGTCCCTGTTTTAGCAAATTCTCTAGGAGAAGGAATCACCACCTGGGATGTGTACAAGGGCCTTGCAGGTAAAATAGAAAGGACTCCATGGACAAATGGAGGGCTCCCTGTCTCATGTCAAAGGAGTAGCCCCTGCTCCATTCGTGCTGCTTATTGCTGCATAGGAGGAAGGACCAATGTTTATAAACCAACGTTCTGATTTTCCAAAATAAGTTGAGGATATGAATTTTTAAGTAGCGAAAATTTCCTCTTTAAATGTTGTTATCTATTTAGAATTTAAAAAATACCATGATCCACAGAATGGGAGAAAATATTTCCAAATCATATATCTGATGAGAGACTTGCATCTAGAATAAAGAATGCTTACAACTCAATAATAATAATTTAAAAATTCAACTTAAAAGTGGGCAAAGAATCTGAATAGATATTTCTCCAGTGAAGATATACAAATGGCTAAAGAACATATGAACAGAAGCTCAACATCGTTAGCTACCAGGGAAATGCAGATCAAAATCATGTAAGATACCATTTCATATTCACTAAGACGGCTAGAATCAAGAAGAAAAATAATAGTAAGTGTTGATGAAGATATGTAGACACTGAAATCCTCATACACTGCTGTTGGAAATATAAAAGGGGTAGCCACTTCAGAAAACAGTTCAGCAGTTCCTCAAAAGGTTAAACAGAGTGACCATATGACTCAACATTTCCATGCATTGGTTTATAATCAAGAGAAATGAAAACGTATGTCTACAAAAATCCTTGTACATGAATGTTCATAGTGGCATTGTTCACAATAACCCCAAAATGGAAACAACCCAAATGAATGAATGGATAAACATGATGTGAAATACTATTATATTCCATTATTGCATTATATTGCAATAAAAAGGAATCAAGTTCTACACCATGGATAAACCTTGAAAACATTATGCTAAGTGAAAGAGACCAGTCACAAAAGACTGTATATTGTAAGATTCCATTTATATGACACGCTCAGGAGAGGCGAATCTATAGAGACAGAAAGTAGATTCGTGGTTTCCTCAAGTAGGGAGGATGAAGGGAAATGGAAAGTGGTAGCTAAAGGGTGTAGGCTTCTTTTTGGGGTGATGAAATGTTCTAAAATTGATTGTGGTGATGGTTGCACAACTCTGTGAATATACTAAAAACCATTGAATTGCATACTTTAAATAGGTGCATTGTATGGTATGAGAAATATACTCAGAAAGCTGTTATGAAAAAAGAATACAGTGAGGGCCACAGAAAACATCTACCAGGCTGCCAACTTTAAGTCCTCTGACTAAGACTTGATCAAATGCACAGCAGGTCTGGAAGGGGCTGGTCAAATTCAAACTCTTAGGAAACCAGAGAAGCGGGTGATCTGCCAGGTCTAAAGTCACATGCCTTTTTAGTGGCAGAGCCAGGGCCAGAACTTGCCTCTTGACCTTGACATCTAGGCCATGCTACCTCTCTACAAAGCCCAGATTTCAAGGCATAGCCAGGAAGGGATGATAAGTCACCATCAGAAACAGTGGATAGGTTCTCTTTCCTTTGCTACATTTTACAAAGGTCCCTCAAAGACTTTGAGGGAGAGAAAGGGATAAAATATGGTAAAAAGAAATACTCCTTAAAGGAAGAGACAAACATAGTGCCTCCATATGCCCCCCCCCCCCTTTTTTTGTATAGCATGGGAGGGTGTGTGTGTGTTTAAAGTCCCTTACTCTGTATGTTTCTGATTCATTTACACTTAGCTCATCAATATGTTGCTTGTGCGAGAACATCTGATGTCCAAGAAACCCTCTGGGCCTCCTTAAGCGTTTTTTCTTTTCTTTCTTTTTTTTTTTCAACCAGAGAACTGAACTTTGCCAAGAGTAAATGGAACTCAGATATCAAAGGTCTGAGTTCAGTTTTCATTGAAGACAAAGGGTGAGTGGATTCTGAACTGAGCCAAATGCATTCTCCCACCCTTAATTTACAGTACATTGTTTTGGCAGACTCTACAATCCTGAAAGTTGGCTTTTCTTTTCTAATTCCTTTCTAGGGTGTAACCACAAGCCTATCTTTCAGTTAACTTTACAGAAAATAGGACCATATTATAACAATTTATGAGAGCCTCACTCATCACTGTTCCTATAACTATCAATTTTATTAGAACAAAGTGAAATGTTTGAAAAGGTTAAAACCATCCTCTAAAGTTATAATTTTGTATAATAGCCTACAAGAATCTCTATTTTTTCTGTCCTGTTATCTCGGGGTTTATTAAAATGGATGTTACCCTCTACCCCCAATAGATGGTCAGGCTATCAATATCAGTTATCAAGTTGAATACTGGAGGACTAATATTGCTTGTGGTACTCAGATTTGAAGGATGCAACAGGCTCCCCATTCTCTATTCAAAGGAGAAAGGGTCAGAGAAATGATTAGAACTTTGAGTTTCTTTTAAATTTAAAAAAAATTTCAAAAAACCCCAAAGAAGCAGAGGAAAATTAAGATCATTCCAAATTCTCCCACCTTGAGATAAGCATCGTTAATGTTTTGTGGATCTTTTTCCTTTTATTCTAAAAAAAATCTATATTATATAGATTTATGTATATAGATATATATACATAGTATATATACATATACATATATACATAGTATAGATATATGTATACATAGAATTATAAAAATTGAGTATTACATTGTTTTGCTATCTATTTTTTCCATTTCTTAGTTCATGGTTTTTGAATACAAATATATCTACCTCATGCATAAAATTCAGCTGTACAGATGGATCATAACTTACTGAAGTAATTCAGTGAGGAGTCTTTTGCTTGCAAGTGACAGAAAATCCATGTCAAATGGACTTAAACACAAAAGGAAATTTTTTGGCTGACATCTGAAAAGTCCAGTGGGAGATCTGGTTTTAGGCATGGCAGGATTCAGGGCTCAAATGATATTGTGAGGTTTCTGCTTCTCCTCCTCTCTGCTCTGCCCTCGGTAGCTTTGGTGTCGCTCACATGTTGCATGCAAAGGCAGCAGTTCCAGAGTACAGGTGTCCTGGTTCTTGCCTGGCAAAGGAGAACAAGGCTCTCTTCTGGCACTCACCATGGAAATTTCGTGGCACTGGTTCCAAAGCAGTTTTTGAGCCTATCACTGTGGCTTGTACCCGGGTCATGATGGACTCCTGGAATTCAACTATTTCACCAAATAACAGGCTGAGAATGAGAGATGGAAGAAACGATGGGTCCTCAGAGGGAAATAGGAGGATGGTTACCAGGAAGATAAATGAATGTTGTGTGGCCAAAATAGCAGCTCCACAATTCACACACTTGGATATTTAGAACTCATTTGGTATTGTTTCCTAAGGCTTTTGTAACAAACTACCACAAACTGGGTGGCTTAAACAGAAATGTTTTGTCTCACAGTTCTGGAGGCTGGAAGTCCAAGATCATGGTATCCTCAGGGTTGGTTCCATCTGAGGGCCATGAAGGAAAATCTGTTCATGCCTCTCTCCTAGCTTCTAGTGGTTTGCTGGCAATCTTTGGGGTTCCTTGGCTTGTAGATGTATCGCCCTGATTTTTGTTTTCATCTTCACATGGCATTTCTTCTGTGTCCAAATTTCCTTTTTTTTAAATAAGGACACCAGCAATTTGGATTAGGGGTCCACTCTACCCCAGTGTGATCTCATCTTAACTAATTACATCTATAACAACCCTATTTCTGAATAAGATCACATTTTGAGGTACTGGGGGTTGAGTCTTCAACGTATGGATTTTGGGAGGACACAATTTAGCCCATAACATTTCCACACACTTAATGTTTCTAGCTACCTTTAAAAACCATCCAGTCTGAGTTTGAATGATGAATCCAATTGCCTCTCTTTTTCCACGGTGTGGACTAGGAGGTTGGGTGAGGTAACCTCTAGGGTCCTTTCCATATAGTTTAGTGATTAAGTGTTTGGGAGGTAGGAATCCATCCTGCTGCCTGAATGTATTCCACAATCCAACCACTTACAAGCTTGTGGTCTTTGGGCAAGTGACTTAACCTCTGCAACTCTGTCTCCTCAACCAGGAAAATGAGGATTACAGTTCTTTACTCACTGGGTTGTTGTGGGCTAGGCATATAGCACTCAGTAAATGTCAGTGTGACTGTCCCACCTCTTCAAACATGTGAGGACCGCAGAACTGCAGAGCCAGGAGAGAAGCCTGACATAACCCCAGTGTTCTTCCCCTCTGGTGATAATTCGACTCAGTAATTTCTCCCTGAGGTTCTCCTGAAAGACATTCAAGAAGGGGAGAGGTGCTTTGTTATCCTGAAAACAGAAATTCAAATCTGGTTCAGAGAACACAAAGTATTTCTCTTTCTCCCCTAAAGCCAGATGTGATAAATCCTGAGCAGACTCCTAGGCGATGTGATTACGAAATACCTGTTCCCCTGAGGTCCCATTTATCTGTCTCTCTGACATCTCCTTTTTTTTCCTCACAACTTGATCTTTCCCACCATCTTTCAGATGTGGGCTGGAACCAGTCACTTTATTTACAATCTTGTTGTTGTTTTATTTTTGGCTCCATAACTTTGGGGAAATGGAACAGATGTCTGCTGCCTTCCAAGGCGCCACATCTTTTAGTTATTTTGTATGTTTCTACAGGCCCTAATTTAGCTGGTCTAAATGCTTATTGAGTAACAACTAGAACTCTGAGCTCTTGCAGGCAGCAGAACCTATCTGATCTAGGTGTATCAGGTCTTTACCAAGGTCAAAGCAAGAAGTGTAGATCGCTTTTAAAAACGTGGTCACTTTCATTTACCAATATTTCTGAAGTCCTGACACTGTGTCGGGTGCTGTTCTAAGCTGTTCTAACCAGGGTAATAACAATGAACAAGAGAGCCACCATCCCTACCCTCAAGTACTGCAAATTCTGGGGACATTCATTCATGCAGAAAATATGTAATGAGAATTTAGTACATGTCAGGTATTACTCATCATTAAACAACACAGACACAGTTCTTGCGCTGATGGCTATGGTGTGTGTGCGTGTGTGTGTGTACATGTGTGTTTGTGTGTGTACATGTGTGTTTGTGTGTGTGTGTGTATGGTGGTAGGGTGGAATACCATACATATAAATACATCTTTTCATCATGTTAAAAGGTGATAAGTGCTATGGAAAAAAACAGACCAGGGTAAGGGGGAATAGGACTGTTGGGGAGTGGTTTACAATTTTAAATAGGGTGATCAGGGTGGGTCTGCTGAGAAGGTGATACTTGAGCAAACACTTGAAGGCAAGATGAGGGATGGGTGAGGAAGGGAGCCAGATATTTGGGGGAAGAACAGGTGCAAAGGCCCTGAGGCACGAGTATGCCTAGCTTTTTCAAGAATAGCAAGGCCAGTTAAGCTGGAGCAGAGTGAGCAGTGTGAGAACAGAAGGAAATGGTTAGGGGCAAATCAAGCAGAAGTTTTAGCAGGAGTGAAATGAGGAAAAAGGAACCATCAGAAGGTGCTAAGCAGAGCAGGGACATGATTTCAGACTTCAAACGACTGACCTGGCTGCTGTGTTTAGGCTACACTGTGCAGGTGCCTGTGGCATCAGGCAGGCCAGTGTAATCAATCACAAGGGTGAGGCATCAGTGACGCAGACCAGAGAGAGGACAGGTGAGGGTGATGAGAAGTGGTTGGATTAGGGATCTGTTTTGAAAACGGGGCCAGCACGGTCTTCTAACAGATGGATGTGAGGTGTGAGAGGAGGCAGGGATACCTCCCAGATCTAGCCACTGAGTGACATGGCGAGAACTGGGGTTTTGTCTTGGTGTGTTGGGCCAGGAGAGCCGTTCGCATGTGTTAAGTTTGAGATGACTAATAGCTGTCCAAGTGGAGAGAGCAGCTGGATTTTGAAGCTGCCTGTATAAGTGGCTTTGGGGATACCTCTTAAGCCTCAGGCCGTGAAACTCTACTGAGACACTCCCAGAACTGGCCACGTCCTCCTCCTCTCTGCCCTCCTAAAGGCTGGACCATCCCTGAAAGTCAGCTCATCGCGCCACAGCCCCTTCCGCCGACAAAGCCCTTCTTTTTCCTCTTCGGGGAATGGCGAGAAAAATGAACAGAAATGACGCGCTGCGGTACGGCCTCCACCCCCTCACTCGCCGCAGGGAGAGAAGCAGTGCGGGCTGGGGTGGGAACGCAGACCGGTCCCGGGCGGATGGGCGGGGCCCGAGGGTGGGCGGGGCGGCGGCGCGAGCGCACGCCACAGAGAGGGGCGTGGCTGGCTCCGCGCGCGCTGGTCTCCTTCCCTCCTGCGGGTCCGCGGATGATCAGCTGGTCTGCGCTCCCCTGACGTGGGCCGGGGCACGTCACCGCCGAATGGCAGCCTCCAGAAAGGCACCGCGAGTAAGGTGAGGCGGCTCTGCCGGGGAGCCGGCGTCCGGGCAGCGCGCGGCCCTCCGGTCCTGGGCGCACTTATTGCACCCGGCGGGGCAGGGACGAGCGGATGAGCAGCTGCAGGCGGCACACCGCAGTCAGGCGCCGGCGGGGGATTGCCATAGTCCCCCGGGCGAGAGCAGGGGAGGGAGCCTTGCAGCTGGGCAAGTACCGGTTCGTTTCTGGCGGGGCCGCGGGCACCCCAGGGCAGCCGATCTGGGTCTCTGGACCAGTGTGTGTGCGGAGCTGCAGCCCCCGGCCCGAGGGGCTGTGGCCATCGCCGCCCCCTCCCCGGCCCGGTGAGAAGGCCCCTCTGTGGCAGGAAGTTGCAGGAAGTTGACCCCTCCTGGCTTCTCCTGGGGTCTGGGGAGGTGGGCGAGCCCCTGCCCTCGCTCCTCTTCCCTGGGAATCTAATCCTTAAATTACAACCCTGACAATATGACACCTGCAATTCGCCTTACTGATCTGTCACAAGGATAGGCAGCCGCGGGCCCTTCCCCACCCAAATGGTTTCAGAAGCTGTAGAAGGGAATACTTAGGCATAATCTCCAGGAAAATCTCACCAGTAACCTGCTTGGGGTTCTCCCTGCATCCAGGGAGGTGAGAAGGATAATCCCCTGGTCTCACATTAAACAGGTTTCAGCCTCTTCTTCCCCTGCAACTGGGGTATACTTATCAGAGCACCTAGCAAAATGGGAGAGGGAGAGAGAGATACATTGAGAGTTCACAAAGGCCAGAAGCCAGACTCCCTGGCAGTACAGACGGGGTAAGCCATCCTCTGACCAGCTGAGACTTGGCAGCGTGGCCAGGCTCACTTGCTGAACACAGACCATGGCTTGTGCTTGTGTTTGTGAGTGGACAGATCCCAAGTCGACCTTGACTCGGGCTTGGCCTTGCTAAAGCATGTTAGGGGTGAGGAGAGAACCTGCCCTGCCCTTTAGAAGCAGGATGTGTGAGGTCTGGCCAACCTGCATGGGGAAGGAGCTGTCTGTGTGTTAAGTGCTGGCAGTGGGGTCAGGCAGGTGGATAATGAGTTAGGCCCTAGGCTTACAAGTAGTCTTTAAGGACCGAGTTGGTCTTTACTGGATTCGTAGGATCACAACATTTTAGGGGCAGAAAGGTCGTTCAGCTGATAGAGCCTCCTTACCTTGCACAAGAGGCTGCTTAGAGGCTGAAAGAAGGGAGGCCATTTGCCTCAGTTGCCTTCCCTAGTGGCAGAATTTCAGTGCTATTCAGTGTAAACATGACTCAGTTTAGGTGATGGGAACTGAACTCAAATTGACTTGGATACAGAAGGATTGAGCTGGCTTCCGGTGCAGCTGACCAGCACTGGCATCTTGTCTCGCACCTCTTGGTTCTTGTTTCTTCAGTGTTGGCTTCATTCTCAGGCAGACTTTCCTCTTTGGCAGATTATGATAGTTCTAGTCTGACAGCCCTTTTACCTAATGGTTGGAGCAGAAGTTCCAGATCTGATTTTCACTGGGCTGATTTGTTCCTTATGTCCATCCCTGAACCTGTCATTGTGGCTGGAGGGATAGATTGTGCAGGCCTGGGTCCCAGAACTTGGTGGGTGAGTGGGTAAGACTCGTTTCAACTCTGTGGACTGAAAATGCGGAAGAGACAGTCTCAGAAGGAAAACCAAGGTGCTCTGATCAAAAGAAGGGAGGGAAGGATTCTGGGTAGGCAAAACAACATTGTCCACCTTCTTCTTCACCCTTGAACTTGTTCCATTCTACCCCTGTCTCACCTCACAGGACGTGACTGAGCATCTGGATCCCTTTTTGTCCCATCCTGAGTGATAGATATGTATGATTCTCATCATGGACTGGGGGACGGGGAAGGGTAACAACCCTGCTGGGATTTCTTTAAAAAGAGAAAGGGAGAAAAATGCGCCATAAGCAGCTTATAAGAAGATTGAATAGGAAGTTCTCTGCTTGCTTCTTTCCTCTTACCCACCTCATGGCACATCATGTCATTGAGAAGGTGTAGGCTGAAGAAGTCATGGAAAGGGGAGGAGCACCGAGCTGGAAGTTGGGAGTCCTGGCCTCTAGTTCTAGACTAACTCTGTCATCGAATAGCTCTGAGATCTGGAGCAAATTGTTTGATCTCTGCTTCTCAGTTTCTTTCTAGAGGAAGGAGCTGAGTTGGATGGTTCCTGAAGTATATTCTAGATCTAACATTTAATGATAACCTTGCTTTGACTGAGAGCCCGAGAGTGTGTCTGTCCAAGTAAGTGAAAGGTGGATGGATCTTGGACTCTGCAGAGACCAGGAGCATGACAACTGTAATATGTAGCTGCTTTGTGGCTCCTTTGATCCTTACAGGAAGGTGGAGGTGGTGATGCTCCAAGAGAGCCTGAACTCAACCTCTCTGTGAGCATCTCCTGTTAGACCTGATTTCTGGTCTTGGCTTTGCAGCTACTGATGTGTATGGCCTGTGGCAAGTTATCTTTGTTTCATCTCTTGTAAAGTGAATGAATAGGGCTACTTCTGAATAACCTCCCTCCAGCTCTCTTGTTCTCTGTGTGAATTAGTCACTGGCACCAGTTAAATTTGAGTATATAGAGAAATTGACTTCCGTGGCTCACCATCTTGTAAATGTGCATATGAAGTCAAGGGAAATCAGGTGAGAATATGACTTGTATCTCTGTCCAAGAAAAAGAGGTTTCTGGCTTTTTAAAATATTAGGACAGCTTTATTGAGATATAATTCATGTACCACACAATTCACCTATTAAATAGTACAATTCAGTGGTTTTGAGAATATTCCCAAAGTTGTACAACCATTACTACAATCAATTTTAGAACATTTTAATCTTCGCCAAGAGAAACCTGTGTACATATGCAGTCACTCCTCATTTTCCCAACTCCACCCCAGGTCTAGGCAACCACTAATCTACTTTCTGTCTCTGTGGGTTTGCCTGAATGCTGCGTATGGAATCATATAATTATATGGTCTTTGACTGGCTTTTTTCACTTGGCATAATTGTTTTCCAGGTTTACTATGTTGTAGCCTGTATCAGTGATTATTTCTTTTTATTGCCAAATAATATTCCATTGTATGTTTAGACCACTTTTATTTATCCATCGGTTGATGGACATTTGGGTTGTTTCTAATTTTTGGATATTATGAAGAACGCCATTATGAACATTTGTGTACAAGTTTTTATGTGGAGTTATATTTTCAGTTTTCTTTGGTATACACCTAGGAGTGGAATTGCTGGGTCATAGGTTAACTCTGTTTTTAACCTTTTGAGAAATGCTGGGCTGTGCTCCAAAGCCACTATACCGTTTTACATTCATACCAGCAATGCCTGAGTGTTCCAGTGTTTCCACATCCTTGCCCATACTTGTTATTGTCTTTTTTTTTTTTTAATTATAACGTTCTTAGTAGATGTGAAGTGGTATATCTCATTGTGATTTTGATTTGTATTTCCCTAATGAATAATGATGTTGAAAATCTTTTCATGTGATTGTCGGCCATTTGTATGTCTTCTTAGGAGAAACATCTATTCAGAACCTTTGACCATTTAAAAATTGTAGTATTTGTCTTTTTATTGCTGAGTTGTGGTAGTCCTTTATATACTTTGGATACTAGAATCTTACCAGATATTTGAGTTGCAAATGCTTTTTCTCGTTTTATGGGTTGTCTTTTCACTTTCTTTATGTTATCCTTTGAAGCACAGAAGTCTTTAATGAAGTCCAGTGTATCTGTTTTTCTTTTACTGCTTGTACTTTTGATGTCATATCTAAGAAATCATTGTCTAAGTCAAGGTCAGTCAGATTTAAGCCTGTGTTTTCTCCTAAGAAAACACTTATGTCAGTGATTCATTTTGAGTTAATTTTTGTACATGGTGTGAGGGTAGAAGTTCAACTTCATTATTTTACATGTGTATATCCAGTTGCCTTAGTATCAGTTGTTGAAGAATTATATTTTCCTCCTTTATATTTGAATGATATCCTTGTAGAAAATTAATTGACAGTAAATATGAGGGTTTATTTTTGAATTTCATTTTATTGATCTGTGAGTCTGTCCTTACGCCAGTACCACACTGTCTTGATTACTGTGGTTTTCTTAGTTTTGAAATCAGGAAGTGTGGATCCTTCAGCTTTGTTCTTTCTCATGATTGTTTTGGTTATTCTAGATTGCTTGCATTTCCATATGAGTTTAGGATCTACTTGTCAGTTTCTACCTAGAACTTAGCAGGAATTTGATAGGGATTGCATTGAATCTGTAGATTATTTTGGAGAGTTTTGCCATTTTGACACTTTAAATCTTCCCATCCATGAATGTGGACTATCTTTCCATTATTTGTCTACTTCAATTTCTTTCAACAATGTTTTGTAATATTCAGAGTGTAAGTTTTACACTTCTTTTGTTAAATTTATTCCTAGATATATATTGTTTTGATGCTGTTATAAATGAACTTTTTGTAATTTCGTTTTTGGATTGCCCATTGCATGTATATAAAAATACAATCGATTTTTATATATTAATTTTGTATCCTTCAATCTTGATGTGCTTGTTTATTAGTTCTAATTACGTGAATTCTTTAGGATTTTCTACATTCAAGATAATGCCATTTGCAAATAAAGACGATTTTACTTCTCTTCTAATCTGGATGCCTTTTATTTCAGTTTCTTGCCTAATTGCCCTGGTTAGAACCTCCAGCACAGTCTTGACTAGAAGTAGCAAGAGTGGACATCTCTGTCTTGTTCCTGATCTTAGGGAAAAGGCATTCAGCCTTTTAACATTAAGAATGATGTTAGCCATGGATTTTGTAATATTCTTGATCAGGTTGAGAAATTTCTCCTTTTCTAGTTTATTGAGTATTTTTATCATGAAGGGGTCTTGGATTTTGTCAAATGCTTTTTCTGTGTCTATTGAGGTGATTATGTAGTTTTTGTCCTTTATTATGTTGATATTGTGTATTGCATTAATTTTCATACTTTGAACCAATCTTGCATTCCTGGGATAAATCCCACTTGGTGATGGTGTATGATCCTTTTTATATCTTACTGGGTTCAGTTTGCTGGTATTTTGTTGAGGATATTTCATTTATATTTATAAGAAATACTGAGGTATCTTATTTTTTAATGAAAGAGTATATGCTTCCTCCAGTAAGGAACATTCATTCTGTCCAAGGAAATTAAAATAGCAGCCATCTGAGAGCAGGCCTGGAGTGGCTGGTAAAAATGTCTGTTTCCCTGGTTCTGGCTGTGTGGTGGACTGAAGACATAAAAATGTGGTAAAATTATAACAAAACTATCTTTACGTTCATAACTGAATAAAATCTAAAACCCTTTCTATAGCCAACAACAGACTCCTTGTTGCCTCTCTGATCTTGTCTCCCAACCACTTACTTCCTGTGGTCTGACACAAATCCATACCACGGTGGCCTTCTTGCTTTTCTTCAGGTGTACCATGCATACTCCTGCCTTAGGGCCTTTGCACTTGCCATTCCCTTTTCTGGAATATTCTTTCCCTAGACATCTACATGGCTTGATCCCTCACTTTTTTTTTTATTTTTTAGGTCTCTGCTAAAGTGTCATCTGTCCGCAAGGAGGTCTTGCCTGGCAACCCCATATAAAATAATCTTTTTCCTTAGTTCTCTGACATTGTCTTCCCCTTATCCTGCTTTACTTTTTTTCATAAAACACGTACTCACCTGATGGATTGTATTCTTGTGTCTGTTGCCTCTCCTCTTGTATACCCACCCCCCAGCATCCTCCACCTGCCTCCCTCACCATGTAAACTTCTTGAGGTCAGAGATGTTATCCGTTTTATTCACTGTTGTGTCTAGAATAGAGCCTGGATTATAGAAGAGTCTCAATAAATATCTGCTGACTGAACGGGCTTGGAAGAAAGAGAAGTCCTCAGGTGCCAGAAATGAAGGGGAATTTAAAGCCTGCATGACAGCTGGGAGATTATCCAATGCTATAGGCCTTTTCTGTTGGGGTCCAGGGCATCAGACTATCCTCAGATGGGGACAGGAGACTTGTGTGTAAATCTCCTAGCTAAGAAATTAAAGTGAAAATTAGTCTCAGAAGCAAACAACAGTGACAGTGGTGCTTGTACAGTCCAGGATATGTCTCATTCTCATAGATGAAATAGTCTGAGTCTATAAGAAAAGGAATGATTCACCAAGAGGGAGCCGGCAGACTTAGCAAACTTGAGGATTACTGTTCCAGGGCCTTCTAATGGAGGGTCTGAAATCATTTATAAAATAAGGACCCCAAATAAAGCTAAAAGAGGGAACAGAAACCATAGTGAAGGAATAGGACACCGTGAAGAAAGGACAGGCAAATTTGAAAAAGAACCAAATAGAGCTGTACATGTGAAAAATGGTCATTGCAAATAAAATATTTTTAGACTAGTTAAACAGGAGATTAGACATAGCTGAAGAGAATTCATGAATTAAAGGCTGGGACTGAGATGGTTTACCTGCCATGGTAATGTTTTATCTGCAAATTTTATCTGAAACTTACTTATATCATCACTGATATGGGGTGAATTTTTCTGACTCATGAAGAAACATTGCTAAGTCAAGTTGATGTTCCTCTCTGACTAAGCCTTACCACGTTTACTAAGGTCAAAGTCTGCAGTATCCTGTTCTTTCTCTTCCCTAGGGCGAATTACCAGGATTTTCAGCTGAAAAACTTAAGAATAATTGAACCCAACGAGGTGACAAACTCAGGAGACCCAGGTGTGGAAACAGGTAATAATTTTGCCCATTACTTAGATGGAACATCTCCAGAGGATTTTAGGTCCTCCACCCCAACCTCAAGTTGGAGAGAGAAGAGAGGGTAAGGGATTAATAATTGGTCGTGGTTGGAGGTGAGGGGATGTATATCTGGAAATTAAAAACCAACCATTTTGTCTCTTGGCTTTCTGATTTGGTTATTGTTCATATATATATATATATATGTATAACTTTTTTTTGGGTAGTAATTTAGAGAATTATGATTTTTTGCATTTCCTGTTCCTGGGGTGGTGGTGGTGATAGAGATAGATTGCTATTGAAAAAGTCCTGTTCTAATTTTTCTAATTTCTCACATAGTCCTTTATTGACAGCTTTAGAGATCAGCTTTCAATTTTCATCATAAGGCTATGAAATAAGAAAAGGTTAATGTGTTATTGTGCATTATAAATTGAATGTGCATTCAGGAAAAATTTTGGGGGAAAAATTTCTGGAACCATATCCTCTTCCCAGAACTGGTTAGTTATATTGTTGGGTTGCCAGAAACCTGAATTATGAAAAGCGGTGTATTTCTATATTTCTATCCCATGTGAACCAGGGCTTTTTTGTGGACTACCTAGGAGAACTAGAACACTTCCTTCTGGTTGACTGAAAAAAATCAATCCCATGAAGCACATAAGAAACTAACCATAACTAACCTGTCTTTGGAAGATCAATGCTGTAGCTGCATGCAATTTTAGGTCATTTTGCTTTAAAAATATAGATGTATCCAACACATTTCAGGAGGGAAGAGAGGAAGGAAAGGCAAAAAGAGGAAGTAGGAAAGGGAAAAAATGATAGAATCATTGAATTTGGAGTTTTAAGAGAATTTCACTCTTTTTATTACATGTGAAGAAACAGAGGTTCAGGGAGCTTCAGTTGTCTGAGGCTGCAAATCCTAGCTGGAAACTGGAACCCACTTGTTTTGACTCCTTTGGTCTTAGAATGCTTTAAGAGAACCTCCGTTATGTCCTCTAGATAATAGGATATAACAGCATGGCTTGGGAATTGAATAGACCTTGGGCCCTGGTCCTGATGATCCAGTTGACTTGGGCAAGTACTTAACTCCTGTTTCTTTATCTGTAAACTGGGCCTGCTGAAACTTCCCTGGGGGGATTATTGTGAGAATTAACCACTAATGTATGTAAAGCTCTTGGCCCTCGCTCAGCAGTGGGACAGAGGAACAAACCACCATCTCTAAAGCTGTTGACGCTGGAAGAGCAGCTTGGCATCTGTGCAAGTGTTAAGGTGCTGAAATTGGAGTAAACCAGCCCCTTCTATTCTTATAACAAGGCATGTAGGAATCCCAGCTGGTGCTTCAGACCCAGATTCAAATAATATTTCTTGAGCTTCTACAATGTACCAGATGCTGTGCTTGGTGCTTTCACGCACGTTGTCATATTGGATTCTTCTAGCCACCCAGTGAGGTAGACAGGATGTGCTCTTCAGGTACTTCCAAGTAGTGAAAAGTCTTTTGTGATAAAGGCTAAAGATTTGGGAACTTATTTTAAAAGCAGACCTACATATGCAAGAGACTTTTAAATGAGTCATTCTTTTTAAAGCATGATTTAAAAATACCTGGCAATGTATGGGCTAATTTTACATCATGGACTAGGTTTGTTGCTCTTGGCTCCCTACTACCCTGCACACCCTGATTAGCTCTTGGCTGCTTCTAACATTTCTGAAAAGTAATGGGATGTGGAATGAGCAGATGCTATAATACAGCATTCTCTAGGATCCTAGCTTTCTTTCATGAAGATTCATTACTGTTTATTGTATTGAGTCTGAAAAAAATCACAGACACAAAGCTGTGATACTCATTCAACCATCTTTGAGTGAATGTCTGCACATGTTAGGTGCTGGGCGAGAGACACTGATTCACAGATGAAGATGACATGGTCCCTGCCTTAAGGAGAAACAATGTATATGCCTATTGCACCAATGATCACATTGCTTTCCTAGTTAGTTGTGTATCTAACTCTCATAATTGCAAACACAACATTAACTATGTGCCAAGCTCTGTTTCTAAGTGCTTTGTGTATAGTAGCCCATTAGGCCTCATAAAATTTACCCTGTGAGGCTCACCAGCCATGATTTTCACCTCTTCCATCTTGACTGTTATTTCATCTGCTGCCACTTCAGTGACTGGGTCTTTTAATTGTACCTGCTTTGTCTCCTCCTCAGCTCTAGCCGTTCACCCATTCCATTACTTTTGGCCTGTTGTTCTTGTGGCCACAGCTACCTCAGCCACCTTTGCCCACCTCCTTGGCAGCCGCCTCCACTGCCACAGCCTGTCCATTGCCTCAACCACTGCCTGTTGCTTTCTTCTTCCCTTTGTTGATGCTGCCACTGCCCCTTACCACATCCTAACTATTGGTTGTGGTATTGGAAGTTCTTTCATTGAGTCTCATATAGGTGACAAGAAAGTGGCTGCATCAGACTAGGGACACCAACCAAATGTGAAGGGTGTGAAGGATAAGGAAGGAAGGAGCCAGGAGGTGTTAATAGTGGGGAGGGGGGCAGGTGGCATTGTGGAGGGAGGTATGAAGATGCCACTTTAGTGGAGTGAAACTGATGATGCTGGTAATTCTGAGCAGGCCAGCTGAGAGGAGGAATGTAATGATGAGGCAAGAGATGGTGATGAAGGTCAGAGTGTGGTGGTGAAGAGGCAGGTTGTGGTGACCAGGAAGCAGACAATGTCTTTGACCTGCTCCATTTTGCCTTTGATGGTTTTCAGTTTGTAATTGAGGATTTTGTTCTTGCCATTGGTTCTGTTGACTTTATTGATGAAGTCAGTATCCGTTACTATTACATTACATATTACATATTACAGTATCAGTTACATACTGCAGTCAGCGCTGTCAACACCCAGTCAGTACCATCAAAATCGTTAAGTCGGAATGTGCCCAAATAGAAGCCAAATTCTATAAGGAAATTAATGATCTTGAAAGAAAATATATTGGCTTCTATCATATAGTTGCTTTTTAAAATTCCAGATGCTCAGGCTGTGTTCCAGACTAATTAAAGAAGTTCCCCAGGTAGTTCTCATGTGCAGCCAAGGTTGAAATACTGCTTCAAGGGATGTCTACGTTTCTGCTTGAGTTTTTAAAATGTTAACTTGCTCAGAAATATGGTTTGGAAACAGAAATCTATTCTGAAGCTCCTGAAAGATGTCGTAATAAAGTTTTTAGATGCTGGCAAGCTTATAAGTTCACTATAGGCTTCATTTTGAACCCAATGGAGATACTGACATATAAATTTAAGTCGGATTAGATACTTCTGTTCTCTTTTTTTTTTCAGGTAGGTAAGAAATTGTAGGCTCAGTAGATCAGACAACAGCAAAAGATGTCCCTTGGAAAAGTATTCAGAAGCAGCTGTACTGTAGGCAACATGGACGTATTTGAATCATGAATAGGACCATTTCCAGTGACTCTCTCTTTGAGTACTTCTCTTTTTCAGGGGCTTCTGAGATAGAGCCCTGAGGTTGGCTACTGAACCTGCCCTTGCAGATTATGAATAAAATAGGGCACTTTTTCAGTGAGTCCCAAGATTAGCATGGTACCTCATAGAGGAATCTATTGAAGATAACTGAGGCATTTATAGCCCAAGGTGCTGGTGATGATGGAGAAGCAGCTGATAAAAATGTTAAAGAACCAAAAAAAGGATCCACACCTAGCAGAGTACAAGCCACAGTGAGTCAGAGTGTGAATTCCTGAAGATAACCTAGTGCAATTCTCTGTTGCTTACAGCATTGTGCATTAGGATGTTTTTGGTTAAATCAAGTACTTTTTATTTGTCTGAAAAATGGCTGGCAAAATCTGAAACAATGACAACACCAACTGCTGGCTAGGATGTAGACCAGTAGGAACTTGCATTCATTAATTGTGGGAATGTAAAAATGGTACAGCCAATTTAGAAGACTTTCTGGTGGCTTCTTACAAAACCAGATATACTCTTAACCATATGATCCCAGCAATTGCCAAAACTTGGAAGCAACCAAGTTGTCCCTCAGTTTGTGAATGGATAAATAAACCATGGTACATCCAGACGATGGAATGTTATTCAGCACTAAAAAGAAATGGACTATCAGGCCACGAAAAGACATGGAAGAATCTTAAATGCATATTGCTAAGTGAAAGAATCTGAAAAGGTTACTTACTATATGATTCTAACTGTATGACTTTCTGGAAAAGGCAAAACTATAACCTATTAAACCATCATAATAGGTACATGTCATTATACATTTGTCAAAGCCTATAGAATGTACAACACCAAGAGTGAACCCTAATGTAAACTATGGACTTTGGGGGATCATGATATTTCAGTGCAGTTCATCAGTTGTAACAAATATACCGCTCTGGTGGGGGGTCTAGCTAGTGAGGGAGGCTGTGTGTATGCTGGGGCAGGGCAGGTATGTGGGAACTATCTGTACTTTCTCTTCAATTTTGCCATGAACTTATAACTGCTCTAAAAAATAAAATTATTTAAAATTGAGTTGGAAAAACTCATTATTCTATTTTAAATTCTACTATTTTAGTTTTGTGCCAATATATGGGATGTAGTAAAAATTTTTTGTGTAGTTGTTTTGTTATGTACTCGTGGGACTCTAGCTGTGATATAGTTATCTGTCTGTCTGTCTGTCTCTATCTGTATCTATATCATATGATTTATGATGATAGATTTAGTATGATTTATCAGAACTGTTCACTGATGTCAGTATTTGTCGAGAAAAGGTTTTTTTTGAAGAACCAACTAAAGTTTTAAAGTCAGCTTGCATCATCTGTGCCTTGATCACATAGAAATAGTCTCTTGTACTCACTGAGAAGCAATACTCTTTGATTTTGATTACTTGAAATTAGTAAAAGTTTAAGGATTTCTAGTAAGACTACATTTAATGTTCCTAACATTTTCTTTTTAATGATTTTTTTAGTACTGTTTCTATTTTGTATTTTCTAGAGCTGTTGACCCCAGTTCTAGTTTTATTGGGATGATAGGCTCCTTGGGATCCCTGGGGCTTTTGGGGGCTCAGTTTGAAAACCCTGGATCCATTCCGATCCCACCGTATTTTAGAGAGGAGATCATGGAGCACTGCTAGCCTGTTGCCCTTCTCCCCGAGGTCGTACACTAGAGCACATGACTTAACACTTTTGACTTCTAGTGGACTAAGCTTCCTGCTCCAAATCTGTGCCTGTCTATTTAACAAAAATATAAAACTTCTTTTAAAGCCATCAAAATTAAGCAGCAAAATACAAGAAGAAGAAAATTAAAAATCACTCATATCTCTTTACCCAAATGTAACCATTAACTAACACTTCATTGACTGGCCTTCTAGAAACTTCTCTCTGCATATACACATACAGAATTTTAGATAAGAACAGTCTATACATGTTCTTCCGTAATCTATTTTTAATTACCTGCCAGTGTTGTTGGTATCTTTGTGAGTTAAAATACAGGTCCATGTAAATTTTTTTGTTCATGTAATTTTTCATGGTTTCATACTCTACTGTTGTATGTCTTATAGTTCATTTAACCAATTATGTGTCCTCCCCTTTTTTAAACTACTATAAAGAAAGATAAATGCCTATATCTTTGAGCATCTGTTTATCTTCTCAGAATGAAGTCCTGGAAGTGAAAGAGGTAACTGATTAGTTTGGAAATGAGTATTAGTAACTCAACTTTTCTTGCAGCAATGGCTATTTGGAAGTGGTATTTAAGAAGTGTAAGCTTTAGAGTTTCTGGCAGGTTTGGTTTTGGTCTGGTGTTGGGGTGGTTAGGTTGAAAACGTAGCTAGGGGTTGGGCAGAACATGGCAGGTGCTTCTCTAGGGAGCTTCTGCATGGGGCAGGCTGGTTTTGGAACAAACTCTTCTGTTGTTGCAGACGGCAGAATGGCTCCAAAGATAACTTCAGAGCTGCTTCGGCAGCTGAGACAAGCCATGAAAAACTTGGAATATGTGACAGAACCGATCCAGGCCTACATCATCCCGTCGGGAGACGCCCACCAGGTACTGAGTGGAGATGGGCTGGTGATGGAGCTCATCCATCCCTCCTTTCTTCCCATTCTTTTCCCCCAGCCCCAGTGTGTTTGTAGGATGCTAGTTGTCAGCCCACATCTAAGCATGTCCCCCAGGGCTAGGCACAGGGACCCGTGTCCAGTAGGGACTCACTGAATGCATGTTGATTTGGCCCTGGCTTTCTTGTTTCCAGTGTATTTAGCTAGCTTTCAAACAACTGTGGAAGAATTAGGGGACAAATGAAGGGGCAGAAGTCTGGGCCTTTCTGTTGCTCATTCTCTTTACCTCATCTCCACTGCCGCACCCTGTCCCCAGCAGAATCGTCTGTCCTGCCTCCCTTGTCCCCATCCAGACTGTCCCATCCCGCTGGCACAACCAGAAGAGCAGTCAGAAAGTCCTCTTGAATCTCTACCCCTGCAGGTTTTAGGGATGATTCCTAATATCACCCCTTCTTTCCCCTCAACCACCTTTGATGGAAGCATTTCAGTAAGTGCCCTTTACTTCAGAAAACAAGTGATTTAAATATGGGAGAGTCAGGATTGGAGAGGTGGAGACTGCATGTGACGGGGCTGAAGGGGAGAGGATGGAAGGATTCTAGGATTGACTCTTTTAGGTCATTGAGTCAGCAAGTGTGTGAATGTGTACACCATGCTCATGGTACTGTTACAAAGATGGATTTAAGATTGAATGTCCTTACTATGCTTACAGTTGAGTAGAGGCATGAGACAATATACAAAGTGCTATTCTTCCATTGAGTCATCTATACATCTATTTTTTATAGCCTTTGTTTATGTGCAAGGCGCTGCCTTAGGTATGGTACATGACACAAGGATGTGACTGGCCCTGGTCTCAAGAAGCATACGGTTTGGTAATGAAGTTAAGATGCGTACACATGTCTGTATTGTAAGGTGGAATGTAGATGTGCCATCAAGAAAGTCTGGACAGAGGGCTGTGGATGTTTGAGGGGGAGGGGGAGGATAACGGAGGGCTTCATGGTCAGGGGAGGTATTTGAACTGGACCTTGAAGGATGCATAGTTGTATAAATAGAGGAGAAGGGAGGGTATTCTCGGCAGGAAGATTAGCAGGAGCAAAGGCTCGGAGTGCTTTTCAGAAACAATGTGGCAAGTTCCTTTGGCAAAAGCCTAGGGGAGTAAAAAGCAATCGTGGGAAATACTGATGTTCTAGCATTATTTAGTTGCAGGCAGCATAAACTACCTTGAAGTACTTCAAGCAATAAACTGCTTGATTTAAGGGTTTAGGGGCAGGGCCTCTGCATTAGCACTGCTCCCGGGTTGTGAACGGTCCTCTCCGGAGTCGTGCCTCAGGTGTCCCCTGAGGGCAGGGATGCAGCTGGCCCTCTCGGAGGACTGGGGTGGGAGGAGTTTCAGCTCTTGCTGCAGATGAGTTTCTTTCTTTCTAGGCAACAAAGTAGATAGTAAATAGGTGGCCACCCCACAGTTTCTGTATTCATATTTCTTTATCTCTTACTTTCAAGATCCCTGACTTAATTCCAAACCCAGAGTCCTGGGTCAGATTGGTGTAGTGGCTTGGTGTTTACCCTTGGTCCTGGTCACTGTGACTGTGTGCACACACACGTGTGTGTATGTGCACATGTAGGATTGCGTGTGGCGTAGACATGACTCATGAGGGTCTGCCATGATGGAGGGGGCGGCAGATACAGGTATTACTGTCAGCTGAGCTGAGTTCCCAAAAGAGGCCCACTTGAGCTGGCCTCCTTTCTGCCCCTCCCCAAAGGGGCTGGACCACTCGGTCGTGGCAGTATCAGGTCAGTGTTAACCTAGGGACAGTGTCAAGATTAGACCCCTGCCTGGGGACACATGAGATTTCCTGGCCTCAGGAGCAAATAAAGGGCTGAAATGAATAACCAAAAGGATTGGATGATTTGAAGCAACAGCATGAAATTTAGGATATTTTGATGTTTAGAACAGTTTCCCGAACTGTATTCTACAGCATTCCTGTTGTGTTTTGTAAGATGTTCTGTGAAAAATGTAGTCAGGGGTCAAGAAAATAGTGAAATGAGCTAAACAGTTTCTTTCTTTTTTTTTTATTGTGGTAAAAATGTTTAACATAAAGTTTATCATCTTAACTATTTTTAACACTGCTGTACAACACGGCATGGTAACTGTATGCACATAGCTGTACAACAGACCTCTAGCGCTTTTTCATCTTGCAGAGCTGAGACTCTGTGCCCACTGAGCACCTCCCCTCTCCCCGTGCCCTGACAGTTGCCCTTCTACTTTTCTAAGAGTTTGACTACTTTAGGTGCCTCATCCAAGTGGAATCTTGCAGTATTGTCTTTTTGTGACTGGCTTATTTCACACAGTATAATGACCTCAAGGTTCATCCATGTTATAGCTTAAGACAGGATTTCCTTCTTTTTTAAGGCTGAATAATAGGACATTTTCTTTGTCCAGTCATCTGTTTATGAACATTCAGTTTGCTTCTACCTCTTAGCTCTTGTGAATAATGCTGCCCTGAACATGGGCCTGGAAATATCTCCTTGAGAGCCTGTTTTCAGTTCTTTTGGACATATAGCCAAAGTGGGATTACTGGATCATATAGTAATTGTACTTTTAGTTTTTTGAGGAACCACCATACTGTTTTCCATGGTGGCCATGCCATTTTACATTCCCACCAACAGTGGACAAGGATTCCAATTTCTTTACATCCTTGTGAACACTTGTTATTTCTTTCTTTCTTTCCTTTTCTTTCTTTTTATCATGGTGGCCTCCTAATGGGTATGAGATAATATCTTGTGGTTTTGATTTGCATTTCCCTAATGATGAGTGATGTTGAGCAGCTTTTATATGCTTGTTGGCCATTTGTATGTCTTCTTTTGGAAAAATGTCCATTCAAGTCCTTTGTCTGTTTGAACTGTTTCTTAAGTGCAGGACTTCTCAGGGCCTTTAATATACTAGTGTGCACTGTGTGACTCTAAAGGTGAAGTACTGAGTATTTTCCAGATTTAAATGTCCATGAAATTTCCACAATTATCCCAGGAGTGGAGTAAGGGACCCAGTGTGGAATTCCTTAGTTTGTTAATCTTTTTTTGATCAACACTTTTCGAACCATAATGGGTTAGAACTTGCTTCTTGAAGTGAGATGGGGGGAGAATAGTATGTGAGAGGAGAGGCCACCAAAGACGAGGGTTCGGCATGTGAATGTGGGTGAAGGGGGAGGTGAGAGGATACAAGATGTAAGTACAGCAGATGTAGAAGATCTAGCAGGAAGGGGGGTTGTTGGCACGTGAGGAAGCTGTGGTGGCCCTGCACGTGAGAGTTAAATTAAGTAGGCAGTGGGCAGGTAAGGAGAGGCTGGTGAGGTGTAGCGTGGGCATTGGCAATGGAATTCTTCCATTCACCTCTGTTCCCTGGATGAGCAAGATTCACCAACTTCATAGGAACCCAAGTTTCATCTTGACTAAGGACTGGATGAGTAAGTTGGGTGACCGGCTTGAGCCACCCTACTTACTTGGGCTTGAGGAGGTGTAGGTAGCAGAGGAGCTGGGCACTCCACTGTTTAAGAAGAACAGACCTGGGCCTTGTCCTCAAGGAACTCCTTTTTTCTTCTCCTGCCTGGGCACCTCTGATGGGCTCTGCCCTGCCTCCTGTCAGTCCCAGGCTTCAGCCTTTGGACTTGGGCTTCATGTCACACGGATTCTCTGCTGGATTCACCAGTGGTGTTTGTCATTCTCTGCCCTTTAAGCATCAGGCAGTTGCCTTGGGCTGTTTGACTCTAGCCATCCTATCTCAGTACTGGGCAGGGTGGTGGAGCACATTATACAGCAGTTGGTTTAGGGTCTTCTGTAAGTGCCTGTCAGTAAGAGTTCTCCAGAGAGAACCAATAGGGTGTGTGTGTGTGTGTGTGTGTAGATATGTATATACATGTATGTACATACACACACACGCACAGAGAGAGAGAGAGAGACATTTATTATGAGGGGTTGGCTCACACAACATCAGCTCCCCTGGTTCTCAGGCCTTCGGGTTTGGACTGGAGTCACACCACTGGCTCTCCTGGTTCGTCAGCTTGCAGATGGCACCAATGATGCAAGTCTCCACTTAAGCTGAAGGCCTGAGAACGAGGAATGCTAAAGTCCGAGGGCGAGAAAAGATGGATGTCTCCTCTGAAACAGGAGAGAGCAGATTTGCCCTTCCTCCACCTTTTTGTTCTGTTCAGACCCTCAACAGATTGGATGCTGCCCATATGTGTCAGTGAGGACGAACTTTATTTGGTCTGTCAAGTCAGATGTTCATCTTTTCCAGAAACAACCTCACAGACACACGCAGATATAATGTTTTGCCAGCTAGCTCTCTGGGAATCCCTTAGACCAGTCAAGGTGACACATAAAATTAACCATCAGAGCACTAGCACACTGCTGTCTGAGGTTGGGTCTCTCCTTTGAACGGGGTCTCCCAGGCTCCAGCCAAACTTCTGCTAGTTCTGCTTTATTCATGAACCTCCTCCTCCAGGTGAGGCCTCATTGTGTGGGAAGATTTGACCTGTGAGTATTACTTGCATTAACCATTGAAGGTTTCCAGTTAAGGGTGTGTTGGCGGCTTCGTAGTGTTGGTATTCCAGTTTTTGTTTCCTTTTGTCTGCAATTAGGATACAATCTGTATGTTTACTGGTACGGGATGTTCTTGTAGCCAAACCAGATTTATCTTGGTGTTCTTGGTGCTGGGTGCTGTTCCTGAGCTAACTTCTTGTCATAAATCTGGTTTTTGGCCAGATTTGATACCATGATTGATTTTTTAGGAATTCTCTGTCTTTGACATCAGATGTGGCCTAATATAGCCAAAGCAATTCTTATTCAACTTTGGGAATGGCAGTGATGCTGACCAAACCACAGGTGTTGTTCCAGGCTTTCCCTTAGTGTAGCAGCTCCTGCTAATGATCCTGGAATATCAGAAGCTGAGGCTTTAATCCTAGAAATATGTGTTTTCCAGCAATGTTCTGAAAACACAAGCTACGCTTGCTTGATGTGAGCTGTCGCTCTTATTGCAGAAGCCGCTATCTGTTTAGGCTTCACAAACTTGTATCCTTGCAGTCTTGCTGTCCTCTTCCCCCTCGCCCCCTCACCCCCTACCCATTTTTCTTTCATAATCTTTAACTATCGTTTCTATTGCTGCAGCTTAGCCATCTGCCTTGCAAGGTGGGAGAAGCTGTGTTTTGTTTGTCTTGTGCATGTTTCCTGACTACCAGCTCAGGGCTAAGTACTGGGACAGACCTAAAGCGCAAGCAATTAGCATAAAGGTAAGCGTGTGGGCTCCGGGACCGTCTGGGTTCAGGTGTCAGATTTGCCACTTAACTAGCTGCTTGACCTCAAGAAAGTCACCTCAGATTCCAAAGTGTCAGTTTAGCTCTCTGGGTCTCAGTTTCCCTATCTGCAAAAAAGGGATAGTGACCTACCCACCTCTTTGGGTTGCTGTTAGGATTAAATGAGTTAATAGATGTAAATACTTAAGGAGTTAATAGATGTAAATACTTAAAGCATGTCTGTCACCTAATACGTTTCATTATATTAGCTGCTATTACTCTTGTTATTATTACTATGATAGAGATGAACAAGGGAATATCCCCTTAAAGAGATTTAAGAGTGGATAGCCCTAGTCACAGATGCTAACACAAAATGCAGCTAGTAAATGCTGTCGGAAGGAACTCAGTCAGCACTGTCCAGTAGAAATATGTGAGGCACATACATAGTTTTAAATATTCGAATAACCATAGTAAAACAAAGTAAAAAGAAATAGTGAAATTATTAATAATGCCTTTTATTTACCCCAATATGTCCAAAACGTTAACATTTCAACACATCATCAGTATAAAAAATTATTAGTGAGGTGGTTTACATTCCTTTTTTAATACTAAGTCTTCAAATCTGCTATGTATTTCATTACAGAACATCTCAAGTTGAATGTGGAATGTTCATTGAAAATATTTGATCTGTATTTAGATTTTGTAAAATTTACAGTTGAAAAAGTGGGCTTACATACCAAAGTTATTCTACACATACTTAAAAAGTTTTATAATAACTGAGTCTTAAGCATCAGTTTAAAAATTTTTATATAATTGAAACGAAATAAAATTAAACATTCAGTTTCTCAGGCACATTAGCCACATTTCAAGTGTGCAGTAGCTGTGAGTGGCTGGTGGCTGCTCTACTGGACAGCACAGATTTAGGTAAAGTGTGGACTGAACTCACAGGTGAGAGGGACTGTTTTAAGATGGTGGTTAAGGAAGGCTTCATGATGGAGGTGCATTTAAATTGGCATGTGAACAGGTAGAATTTGGGTGCTTGGAGGTAGAGAGGTACAAGAAATACCAGGGGCACATCCTTGCAAGTGGGAGAACATGAATAATGATAACCTTAAAGAAGAAAGATAATAGGGGTCTGGTCAAGGCCCCCCAAGAACCACCAGAGTCAGGTGTTCAGGTTTTTGTTAGACAGTAGGGTCCCACTGAGGGTCTTTGAACAAGAGAGTGATGTGATCAATCCATGGGAGCAGTGTGTAGTATGGATTGGAGACGGGAGACACTGGGCGCTGAGAAACCTGCTCAGAGGCCACTGCAGGATCCCAGAGTCGGGTCCCGAGGGCCTGAACTTTGGTGCTGGCCCTAGGAGCAGAGGAGAAGGGAAGGGTGTGGAGGAGAAGCAGCAGACAGATCGAAGGTGGACCCTGCAAGCAGATGGCCATGGGGACTGAGAAGCTTGGGAGCTGAGAGGGTTTGTGGTGCCCTCCACAGAAGGAAATGAGAAGTCCCGTGTTCCTTGTTTCAGTGGAGAGGATGGGCATCTTTGGGAGGACTGCTAAGTGGGACTCTGGGTCCTCGCCAGGACTGAGGACAAGGAGGATGGCCTGGCTTTGTCTGTGCCCTGCCACAGCAGCCTCCTCAGTGATAGAGAGGCTGCTGTTCTCTGGGGCTCTTGTTCTCACTGTTTCATTTCAGGCTAGATTCAGGGTTGATGGAATTTCTCTGACGGGTTGGGGAGGGAGGGAGCTGGAGAAGTGGAGAGGGATCTTGAATTCTCCTTTGTGTACTTTACAAAACACAAATACACACACCCACACCCCGTTGCAGGCTGGAGAGAAAACGCACCCCAAATGCATGATTACGCAAGCACTTGGCACTCTAGGGGTCTGCTCCTCTCTGTCTTGTGCAGATCTAAGGGCTTTTTCTTTTAAATTCAGAACAGGGATTGTGGTATCAGTGAGTTTGGGCCCAAGGGGACTTTGAAAGTGAGGAATTGTCCATTCTCCCTTGTCACCTGGGTGCTTTCGTGTACCATCTAAGTCAAATATTGGGATTTGTGGGCACCACTGGACCCCAGACCCGGAGAATCATTGGTTGGGGCCAGAACTGCCCTAGCACTGCCTTCGAGAAATCCGAACTCTTCCCCTTCCCCTTCTGTAAAGGCCCCTTATTCTGCTCTTGGTCTCAGCTTAGTCAAAGAGTTGCATTCTTGCCCGGGTGACTCTACCAGCTTGAGTTTTTGGCTGTGTTTATGGTTCCTCCTTTGGAAGACATGAATCAGATTTTCCTAAACTCTTTGGATCCTGCTCCCATTCCTCCAGGAGCTGGCTTCCTGTTTTGTATTTTTTAACCGGGCTCTCTCTTGGGGTGGAGGTAGTGATTTTTATCCCAGAGTGATTTTACCCACTGCGTTAATTAGAGTAATGCCAGCATCCTACCATGCCACCATTCCAGCTGGCAGAAGGGAAGGAGGATGGAGAGGGCATATCCATATTTAACTGCCCTGACTCAGACATCACGTCCCACCCACATTCCGTTGGTGAGAACTAGTCATGTGACACACAGCCATTTACTCTTCCAGTTTCATTTTTGTTGAGAACCTAGTGTGTCTGAGGCACTATGCCAGGCTCACGGCTTAGGGACGTGAAGGGTCGAGGAGGGGGAACGATGTCACTCCAGCATGGCCCCTGTAACTTTAGTCATGCTTGTTGTGGCACCCAGCCATCTGCCTTGAATGCCCTTGTCTATCTGCACGTGGCCATGTTGCTCACTCTTCTTAAAACCCAGCTCTGGTCACGTCACCACCTCCTCTTGAACTTTTATTCTGTCTCTAGAACTTGCAGGATAAAGTTTAAGCCTCTTAGTGTGATGTTTGAGGTCCTTGACCATTGTCTTCAGGCTGCCTTTCCAGGAGTTTCTGCTGCCACTCCCTTGAACTTTCTGCCCCAGCAGTCAGGCTAATTGCTTGCTGTCCTGCCACTGACCTCTTGCTTCTGGGCCTTGAACCTTTCCCCCTGTCTGGATTGCCTTCCTGCTTCTCCTCACCTGTCTGTGGTGGCCCAGGTCAAACCTCTGAGGTTGGCGTGATGGATTCAAGGCAGATATGAGCTTGGAACTGTAGCAGATGCCATACTGCACATGCAGCATAGGTTAGGTGGCTGTTGATTAGGGCTAGTGTTTCACTGATACCTGTCTTGTTTTGCTTGCTGGGTTGTGTACTCTGAGAAGGTACTTTCTTAAGCCTTCTATAGAGTCTGGCTTATCGCCTGGCGCAGAGTATTAAGTGCTGCAGTTTATCAAAAGCTTAGCATGTGCTAATTGCTTTATGTCACACCTCAGCCCTCCCAGGTCGCCATCTTTATCATCCCTGCTCTACTCATGAAACAGTTGAGCCCACAGTTTACCCAGCCAGTAAGTGGGGGAGCCAGGTTTGAACACAGGTTTGATTTCTGGAGGTAGGAGGTAGGAGACCTCACCTGCTTCTCCTCACCTGTCTGTGGTGGCCCAGGTCAAACCTCTGAGGTTGGCCTGATGGATTCAAGGCAGATCTGTTATGTGCTTGATGAAGGCAGAGGTAAATGGGGGGCATCCCTGTGTTTCTTGTTCCCCCAGAGTCTATAATCCAGCTATGCAGACCAGCTATGCACAGTGTCTGTACAGAATAAAAGAGGTTGCTTGGCAGGTGGCAAGGGCAAGGGCTTTTGAAAGTCAGACCTGAGGTCATATCCTGGCTCTGCCACTTAGAGCAGTGGTGCCTTGGGGGAAAGTAAATAATTTATTTCTCTGAGCTTCTTCTTTTTTCTAATCTGTAAATGGGGAGGATGATACATTCTAGAACTGCTGCTGTTGGGATCAGAATTAGAGGAAATGAAGCTAGATACTGGCAGCTAGTAAATCTTAGCCAATATTATCTGTTATCACCCAAGGTGGGGGGCATGGATAAATGTCAACGTGGATGATCCTATAAAATTCAGAGATGTGGGAGATCTCTGAAAGCTGGATAAGTAAGAAAGCTTTGTGGAAAAGGGCGCATTTGAGCTGGATTTTGTGAGATGGCTAAGGATGTTTTTGTTTTTTTCCCCTGTAGTTTACATATATGTTTTATTTGGCTCTGTGTTATTTACACTGTTTGAGTTAGATGCCAACATTTAAAAACTGGGTGCTGTTTCACGAACACACATGCACTTAGCTTCTCCTGAAATAGTGAAGGTTGGCGACACATGGCTGCATTCCAGCACTGTGGGAATGAGCTGAGTAGGAGCTGCTGTCCAGAAAAGACACCCACCCTGTCTCGCTTGCACTCATTTAGTTTACTGGCCTGTACCCTGGGGCATTTGAGTTTGAAACCCCAGTTATAAGCCCTTCTGGTCTTTTTTCTGTTGGATAGAGAATTAGTTTCCTATTGTTGCTGTAACAAATTACCACAAACTTAGTGGCTCACAACAACACAAATGGATGATCTTACAGTTCTGGAGGGCTGCAGTCTGAAGGAGTCTAAAGCAGGGCTGAGTGAGTGTGGGAGGCTCTGGGGAGAACCCATTTCCTTGTCTCTGCCGGTTTCTAGAGGCCACCTGCATTTCTTGGCTTGTAGCCCTTTCTCCATCTTCAAAGAGGTGGCTAAAGGTTTAACTATGGAAAAAGATTCATCTCTCCTGCTTGTTCATTTATTCAGCAAATGTTGGTTGAGGCCTACTGTGTGTCGCCTGTGCCCTGTATAAGGGGCTGTGACAAATAAGACAAACACCGTGATCTCATGGGACTTACATTCTGGGGAGCAGGACAATACAATGACAATGTAAAACAGTCATTAAGACGAGAAACATCTAGAAAAATGTGCTGTACAGAGACATGAAAGAGGCTGAGTTGCTTCTTAAGTGGATCATTCAGGCAAGCCTCTCTGTGAAACTGACATCCAATCTGAAGTACAGTGATAGGAAGGAGCTAGCTTTTATTAGGTATGAGGAAGAGCATGTGCAAAGGCCCTGAAGCAGGAATGAGATTGGGAAGTACATGGAGCAGAAAGCAGGTGGGTGGCTGGAGCATTGTGAGTGGGTGAGTTGTGGGAGGAGAGTTGTGGGAGGAGAGCAGGCTGGATCGAGCCATGCCTTGGGGACTGGGCTGGGGTTTGGATTTTATCCTAAATGTTATGGGAAGCCACTGGAGGTTTTTAAGCAGGATGCTAACATGATACACACACATACACACATATTTTGAAAATTCTGAGAGTGTGTGAAGAGTGGGTTGTAGGGGCAATGGTCCAGGTAGAGATGAGGGAGGCTTGGACTGAGGCATGTTCGAGATGGAGAGAAATGGATGGTTTTGGAGAAAAAGCCAACAGCTGTGTTTCTTTGTGCCTTTTTCCTAGCATGCTACAGCTTTGGCTTATTTTAGACCTTTTGCTGCTCTCTAGGGAGAATGTTTCCGGGCTTTGCCAGCTTTATAGCCAGGGGAAGAGTGGGAGGCCCAGGCCCAGTGCTTGTCTGGCCTCTGCCTAGCCTGTTGGTGTGGAGGTGACAGCTTCGGTCAGCGATGTTTTTCTGGCATGTTGACCACTTAGGTCATGTCTAGACGTTCTTGTTCCAGACCTCATCTCGGTCCCAAACCAAACACGTCCACCTGCTGTTAATTCCACCTCCCTTTGGAGAAACTCTTCTCCTGCCTTTGCTGATGGCAACTCTGGGTAAACCCCTGTGGGGCCCTGTGCCTCCTCTCAGGCTTGCCCCAGGGAAGGGGTGGGGAGCGGCACTCCTCGAGAGCTGTGTCCCTGCGTGTAAGAGCCCAGCTGGGCCAAGGTCAGCAGTCCCTTCTCTGCCAGCCCCTTGCCAGTGTCCTCAGCCCCAGGCCAGGGGAACCTCCTTGTCGGTTGAGAGTGTCCTCTCTGTGTCTTCCCTGTTGTGCACTGTGGTTTTTAGCAGAAGGGTTATTTTTGTTAGCTTAGTTTTCCCAGCCTCTTAGACACTTGGTCACCCCTCAGGAAGAAGAGATTAATATTATCTCTTCTGTTGCATGTACACAGCCCTCTCAGGTTTCTGGTGAGTTGCTTTAAACGTTCACTTACTGTTCCTCACAGCAGTCCTAGGAGATGGGTGGGAACCCACTTCCCCATTTTGGCCTTTTTTCCCCACAGTCTTGCACTCAGTGATTACTGGGTTAATAAACAAAGGAGGATTCTTACAGTTCATAAATGATGCCTGTGGCCACTTTTTTCTATGTCCTTAGAGCTCTCTGTTCAGTGTTCCTTTGTGTTTTGGGGATAAAACATTTGCTTGCCGTTGCATTCAGCAATCTGAAATGACCCATTGTAGAAATGAGGAACTGAGGCTGAGAGAGGCGAGGAGACTCGTTGAGGACCACATAGCTGGCCTGCTAGAGGGCAGGTGTGGCCCAGGGCTCCCAGAGTGCCTTCATCCTGCCATCATGATTCTCTCTGCTGGCCCTTCTGGCACCTCCGTGGGTCGTGGTGTTTTGACTGGTTTGAGGCCACGATTGTGGCTGCATTGGCAAAAGGGGCAGCTCGCAGCCACACGACAGGAGTAGAACATGGGTGCCATTTTTTTCCCGCCATCATGCTGGCTGTCCTGAAATGCCTTGGGGTCCAGCCAGTAGCCCCGTTTTCTATCTTTTTCTATCTGAAACATTCTTAACCGTGCCAGGTCCTTCAGCTCAGCAAAAACCACGTGAACAGTAGAAGGAGCAGTGGCTCTGGTGTCAAGCAGACCAGGTCCTGGCCCCGCTATTGACCTGTCAGTTACTTAACGATTCTGTCTTTGAACCTCCGTTTTCTCATTTGCTATTGGTCTTATTCTGGAAAGTCATTATGAGAATGAAGGATGGTGTGTTTTACTGGGGCAGCGTGGCACAAGGCTTGAGTCAAGGCTCTGGAGCTGACTGCCCAGGTTCAAATCCTGCCTCTACTACTTATTAGCTCTGTGACTTTGGACAAGTTCTTTAACTCTCTATATCTCACTGGCTATTGCCAGAAGTTACACACTGTAGCCTCATACCCCCTCCCCAAGAGTGGGAACTTAATTTTCTTCAGCCCTAATCCCCTTCCATTCAGAGGAAAAGAATTATCAGCTAGGAGGGACCTAGATGTGAACATGATGTTTTATTTTGCTGAAGCCTCTTGGGTTGTAGGAAGTGTTTCCCTTCGTTCCCTAACAGGAAGGGACAGGGTCTGCGTGGGAGAGATTGGTGACACTGCCCTGGAAGAGGACACAAACAGGAAGTTCAGAAATAAGCTGATACCTAAAGAGACTTAAATTAGAGAATTATTGGCACTTAAAACAGAAATTCAGCCTTTTCAGAAAAAATAACAGATGCCTGAATGTCAGTGGCAAGGAAGGGAGAAGGCTCTTGGTTTGTTTTTAAGTAAGGGCTCAGTGAGGAGAGAGCAGTTTTGATCTGTTTCTCTTGACTTGCTTTGTTCTCCAGATGAAGAAATTGAGGCTAACGGGGAACAGCCCTTTTAGCCCTTAATTAATTAAGGTCTTTTGCAGTGTGCACTTATTTTCTTTTTTTAAATGTTCAGCTTGCCTTTTCAGCTAGACTGTCAGTTCCTTGCAAGCAGGTGCCCAGCTTTTGCCAGCCTTTGTCACCCTGCTGGGCTGAGCACGAGTTGGCATGTGACTGACCAAAGCCCAATTTCTTGTCCTTTGTGTTTCCCAGAGTGAATACATCGCTCCATGTGACTGTCGGCGGGCCTTCATCTCTGGATTTGATGGCTCTGCAGGTGAGTCACTAAATTCTCCCTTTGCTCTTTGGTACTTTTGTCTGCCTCCCCAAGATAACTGGACCCAGTTTCAACCTGTGATATAGAAGCAAAAAGAAAACACAGGCTAGACGTCTCCATAAAGCCTCTGCAGAGGGAACGTGGTCCCAGCCCCCTCAGCTCCTAAGCTTACGTTTTAGCGATCCTTTTCTCTATGGCTTTGCTTTTCAAATCTTAAAAATTTCATCAAAAAGATACTTTTGAACTTTTTATTAAATATAACATACGTGCAGAAAAGTGTATCAATTAACCTGAGAGCATCTGTGTGACTAGCACTCCAGATAGAAATGGGACATGACAACACTCTTGAGCCCCCTCCTTAGCATATCCGTCCTGTACAATTCTCTCAGTGCTTGGCTTTTGGTTTTTCTGTTTTCACTTTCGGTTTAAATGACAAAAGATTAACGTTGAGCTACATTGGTGCCCTGCACTAACTTTTTCAAAACTGTTGTGCCCTTGAGTTTTAGGGAGGGTTTCCCTCTTCAGACTCTCATCCCTTAAGCTTCTAGACTTGGTGGGAGCCCCTCTCTCCTCGAAGTTACCCCTCTGCTTCCTTGGATGTAAGTGTTGTCTTGGTTGGCACATTAGGATTGGTTTTGGCTGCCACCTCTGCTGAGAGCCCTGAGTTCTGCCTGGCCTGTGGGGACAGAGGGGAGGTAGAGGTGGGGGGCTTGAAGTCCCTGCTGGTGACTGCTAAGTCACCATGAACACTCACAGGGCCTGGGGGGTCTTTCTTGGGAAAGGTGAAACACCTTTTTTCGGGTGTCTGGTGGAGCTGATCACTGTGATCACTGAGCAGGAACTGTTTCCACCTCTGCCTTATTGATTAGGGGGCCCTTGTGGCTGTAGGTCCACAGACCTCGGTTCTACTGGTCTTGACTCATGCTGTGCAAGTGGGGTCCTTTCTGTGCAGGGACTGGTACCCACTGGGCTGCCTCAGGACTGTTTCCTTTAGAGCTTGGCCCACGGCTGGTTCTCTGTGGAATTGTCTTCGCTTGCCTGGAGGTTTCCTTGGAGTTAAAGGCCCACCGGCCCCACTAGAGTGGTGGTGGGTGGCCAGGCCACACAGGATCTGCTGCCTTTCACCGTACTGGCCTGCCTGCTGCCATTTTGTGTAGCTTCTAGGTGGTTGTCAGAAACCTTGTTAATTTCTTTGCTCCCCTGTTCCAGGCACAGCCATCATCACAGAAGAGCATGCGGCCATGTGGACTGACGGGCGCTACTTTCTTCAGGCTGCTAAACAGATGGACAGCAACTGGACACTCATGAAGATGGGTGTGTAGAGGCATGGCTGCCTCAGCCTGAGCTGGCCAGCTCTGGGAAGTGACCTGAGTGCTCCTCAGGGCTCCTGGGTCTTAACCCTTTCATGGGGCCATGGACCCTTTTTAGAATCAGGCTGCCATAACAAAATGCCATAGACTGGGTGGCTTGAACAACAGAAATTTATTTTTTCAGTTCTGGAGGCTGGAAGTCTGAGATGAGGGTGCCAGTGGGATTAGGTCCTGGTGAGGGCTCTCTTCCTGGCTTGCAGACGGCCACCTTCTCACTATGTCCTTTCATGGCTGGAGCTCTCTCTGTTTCTCTTCTTAGAAGGCCGCCAGTCCTGTTGGATTAGAAGCCTACCCTTATGCTTCATTTAGCCTTAACCACCTCCTCCAACCCCTGTCTCCAGACATAGTCACATTTAGGGATAAGGCTTCAGTATATGAATTTTGAAGGGATACAATCCAGTTCATGGCACAAGGAAAACCAAGAAAATGACATGCTTACATATACCATTATGCGTTCAATTTTGGAAGGTCCTGGTTCAGAAGACTCATTTTAGTGAGGAGAGACTGAGGGCCCGACAGGGCAGTTGCTTCGCTGCTGCTCACATAGCGTGCTGTGCATTTGATTCATGCGCTGGGGCCCTTTCCACTGCTTTTTGC
Organism: Camelus dromedarius; assembly: GCF_036321535.1. Taxonomy (NCBI): domain Eukaryota; kingdom Metazoa; phylum Chordata; class Mammalia; order Artiodactyla; family Camelidae; genus Camelus; species Camelus dromedarius. The sequence goes on along the minus strand of NC_087443.1, from coordinate 65,315,828 downwards.
TGTGTCATGATTCAGAGATAAAGGGAAGGGGCCACAGGCAGCTGAAACTAGGAAGCTCTCCCTCTGAGGATCCTGGACTCACTTTTGGCAGCTCAGCCATAGGGCAAGAGCGTGGGTCTGGAACTTTCTTGGGCAGGTTACTTCACTTTCAGTTTCCTCATCTGTAGGATGGAATAGTAATAGTAAGTACCACGTAAAATGGTGAGGATTAAATAAACAACATATGGAAGGAATACAGCTCAGTGTTTATGGAATAATGATTGTGTGATTGTGTGTGTGTGTTTGTGTTTGTGTGTGTACTCTGGTTTTTCATTTTCTTTTGTGCTGTAAAACAGTCTTTAGAAAGACTTTGTACAACCACTTTAGTTTTAGTGGTTGTACAAAGGTCTCTGCCTCCTGAAATCTGAACTTGGACAATAGAAGGAGGGAAAAGGGCCAACCAGGGCTGAGTGAGGAAGAGAAGATGAGGCCAAACACCTGATATTTCCTGTTTGTTGTAGGAAGTAAAGAGGAAACCAGGTTGTTACCAGGTTCACAGTTCAGGGATCAGAGGGCTGTTGACAACTGAGTTCAGCTGAGTTGACACCAAGATCCAAGCAGTTAGTTTACTGAGGGTGTGTGTGTGTGTGTGTGTGTGTGTGTATGCATACATATACATATCTCCATATACATGTGTATGTGTTGTTTGTCTTGGGGAAGAATTAGGAATGGTTTTATCCTGGCAGTGGATTTATTTTAAATTTCTATTTCTCAGAAATCTTTTTAGAAATATAAAAATATCAAAGCTACAGGTTGATGTTGCCCCAGGTGTTTTCTCTCTCTGTCTCTGTCTCTGTCTCTGTCTCTGTCTCTGTCTCTCTCTCACACACACACACACACACACACACACACACACACACACAGGCATTTGGAGTCATGGGGCTGTTATAAATGGATAGGCCACTAGGCCTTTAAACTTTCTGATTACAGGCCTCTGTTGATGGCTCATGTGCCCTTAGTATATATGTATATTTGTTTATATGTTATATGTATGTGCTAGTGTCTGCCTGTATTTCAAATATAAGCAAAGATTAATTTCTTATTTTTTCAGAAAAAATACAAATGGAAGTTCTGATACTTCCTGCTTGCACCCCAGTGGATCATTTAGTGAGCCCCTGGGGTGTGGGTGTCTCTCTTTGGGGCCTACAACTCCAGCTCTTAGATCTGTCAGCACTTTGAGGGTCAGCGTGTCAGAGGAGCAAATACTGTCTGCCTGTTCCTTAGAAGAGCCCTGGGGGATGAATCCTCCTCCCTTCCAAGCCCCTCTCTGGTTTCTTCCCTAAGCTGTCTCTTCCCTAAGCCCACCTCCTCCGGTCTCTTCTGGTGGGTTCGTTTGGGGAGTGATTCATCCCTGGGTTTTGCCAAACATCTGTCAGCTAAGAGATGACATGACTTCATGCTTTCAAAGTTGCACTAGGGGCATGGAGGAAACTGTTAATAAGTGGCTTGTTTAGTAATTTGAAAAAAAATAGGAATGCATCAAATAGCAAAAAACTCAATGCCAGCTTCTAGGCAGTTTTTTAGAATTGAGATTCATGAGCTCATTTCTTTATAAACCTTTAAACTTCTGTGGTGATGTGGTTATCAGTACTCAGATGAGAAAGTAGTAAAAATCAGTATTGTTTTAGAATATGTGAACTTTCACTCTTAATTTGATATTTTACCAAAATATTAACTGTTTAACAAAAATTTGATGAGAAAAGTATATGTCCCAAACATACAAGATTTTGGGTTGGATTAAAGAAAAACTGGGATATCAAAAATAATAGTTCCTTTTTTGAAACTTACTTGGTGTCCTATGACTGGTCTCTTAGAAATGGGAAGGGCTCTTTGCTCTTTGTAATTGGGAAACCCAGGGAGCCATGTTACAGACACAATGTTGGTTTCCTGTGTGTCCCTCTTACAATCTCTGGAAAGATTTCTCTGCTGCCAAGTCTTGTGCTTAGTCCTCCATTTAGGCCCGATTGTTGTGTGGGGTCCTTTATGTGGATGCTGCCCTCCAGATGAAGAGAGAGCAGTGTGGTGTGTGTTCCCCTTACCTGGTGTGGAATGTAAGGGAGGCTCCCAGCTCCAGCCTTCACGGAATCGCCACCTGGGCCCTCATCACGTGACCAGTAGTGGTAAAATGATCGAAGGCTGATGAGATAATTTTCATGATGACACCGTGGGAATTGTTTCTTATCAGTTCTTCTCTCTGTAGGTCTGAAGGACACACCGACTCAGGAAGACTGGCTGGTGAGTGTACTTCCTGAAGGATCCAGGGTTGGTGTGGACCCACTGATCATTCCTACAGGTGAGTAAGCATGGGCCCTTTCAGCTTGGGTGAGGAAGTGGGTTCTAGATGCCTCTCCATCCTCCTTGTTTGCTTGTGGGATGTGAATATTTGGGGGGCTCAGTGTGACTTGATGTCACAGTGAAGGTCAAGGTGAGGAGAAGAGCCACAGGAGTACCGCCATTCAGAAGGTGCCAGGCTCTCAAAGCCCTGCTGCCTGTAAAGGGTATTCAGTTCATAGCTAGGTCTCTTGTGTGTCTCCTCAGATTACTGGAAGAAGATGGCCAAGGTTCTGAGAAGCGCTGGCCACCATCTCATTCCTGTCAAGGAGAACCTTGTGGACAAGATCTGGACAGAGCGTCCTGAGCGTCCGTGCAAGCCCCTGCTCACACTGGGTCTGGATTACACAGGTCAGAACCACGGCTGCGCCCAGCAGGCCCCCGGCCATCATCCCCTCCACCTGAATGGAAGTCCTCTGAGTCCAAGTCGAGCTTGGGCTGATGGGGGGGATTTTGCCCCATCCTGGCAAATGGGGCACTTGATGGAAGCAGTTCAGTTTGTTTCCACTTTGCCACCTACTTTGGCAGAGTTTATTCTTGCAAAGCTCTTGTGGGCAGACTGGCGAGTGCTGCCGAGAATGCTTTTTTTACCACTCAGTTGCTAACTGCCCCTCTAATGTGACTGATGTTGGAAACAGAGCGTAGAGGTTTCTCGATTCCTTCTCCTTTTCTTCTGCCAGCATTTGTAAGTTTACCTTCCTGGGCCCCCTGCCCTCTGTCTTATACCTTCTGTTTTGGGGTGTGGCCGGGTTTCTTTGGCCTGTGTGATGGTGCTGAGTGAGGAGCAAGCTCTGAACACTTGTGGGAGATGAGAGCGTGGACTTATGGAACAGTGAGGAGTGCAGAGGGAAAGGCCTGGGAGGTGGGGCTGTAGGGGAGGGAGCCTTGCTGTAGAAATGGAAGAAGAGAGGGGGATGGGGGCGGGGGTGGGTGGGTGTCTGGAATGTAGGCACATTGCCCAGAGGGGTCCTGGGAAGAAAGCATTACAGCCCAGATTCTCAGCCAAGTTTTAAACAGCATTCCCGAGCTGATCTGCAAAGCAGCGTTTGGTTGTGGCGGCAGCTTGCTTTCCTTGTGACGCCCTCACCTGAGGGTATTGCAGACTTGGGGGATGGGGCCAGTGAGCGGCCTACAGTCAGCTAAACATTTGCCAGTAGTGTGTTTTGAACTTTGTTTAACTGAAGCAGAGGCTCTGACCTGTTGGTTGTAAGAGAGGGGAGAGCACATGTGGCTAGTTAAGACTTCTGTTCAGCAGACACGTGAGTGCCTGCTGTGTGCAGGACACTGCCAGGTGCTGAGTGAATAAGACAGATGCCTGCCCTGTTCACCGGTGGCTGTACCCTGAGATACAAGGGCTGTTTCGTGGCGGGTGGTGATGGTGGGGATGGGGTGAGCTCCTCTAGGGCCACAGTTCATTTCTGGGGAGCAGCAGGGACACAGCTCAAGTGTGATTTGGATGTGATAGTCATAGTGAGTAGACTGCAGAGAATTCCTAGGTCTCAGCACTGAAAGGCTCCAGGAATGTATAGTGGTGGGTGATCGTCCCCTGGCCTCTGAGACTCGGTGAGTTCTCTCTGCTGGGTGGTCTGTTCTCAAAGCTCCCTGTGCTTCCTCTATTGCAGCAGCCTTCATACAGAAGTGTAGCTGACTGCTGGTTTGTCTGTCTTCCCTTCTGGATTGTAAGCCCCTTGAGGGCAGGGACTGTGTCGCTCAGAGCTGTAATCGCAGTGACCCGCATAGTACCTGCAGGTATTTGCAACTGGGAAGTCTAGACGCTTCATGGACATTTGTTGGGTGAACAAATGAGTTACTTTTGCTGGGAGGCCATCAGGGCTCTCGACAGTCAACTAGCTTAGACAGGGTCACTTCTCTTGTTTGGGACTTGAATCCGGACCTTCTGGTTAAGAATTTGGAGTGGGTTCTTTCACTTGGCTCCCGCAGGTTCCTGGGACCAGTCAAGGGATGGAATCACAAGCATGTCTGTTTCTTGCAGGTGTTTCCTGGAAAGACAAGGTTGCAGACCTTCGGTTGAAAATGGCCGAGAGGAACGTCGTGTGGTTTGTGGTCACTGCCCTGGATGAGATTGCATGTGAGTGCTCTGGTTTCACTGCGGGGGCATGTCACTCCGTCTCTCCATTGCTTCTCTGGGAGTCTGTGTGTTCCTGCAAGTCAGCTTTCTGAGTGTCAGAGAATAAGCCAAAGACTGTGTTGTCACCAAGTGGGTATATGACATACCAAGTAGGATGGAGGAGGAATCACGGGGAGTGGGGGAGGGGAATGTAGCCTGGCCTGGAGCACTATTACATCAGGGGCTGATGTTAAATCTGTGGTGATGTCCCCCTCTGGCCTGTGATACCTCTGAGGAGGGACATTTCCTCCAAACTTTTTGTGTCTGTCAACATTTGTGTCTCTCTATAGGTGTAAAAGTGGGATCATAGGAGATTTTTTTTCTCTGTACTTTTCCTGTATTTCCCCAAGTTCTTCACAGTGAAGATGTTCTAGAAGTATTTCTACTGCAGAAAACTTCAGGCACTGAAAGTTCTTCACGAAGCCTTTGGACACACTAGCAGTTTCTTCATTTTCAGACCTTAAACTGTCCTCATGCGGTTGTTCAGTGCCTTTTAGAACCTGAAGGGATCTGGTTGAACCTTTCTGTTTTGTCTGCTGTTTTATGACTGGATTTGACTCAGGGTACTGAAGAGGCACTGCCTTATCTTTTTATTTTCTCACTAGAGAAAAAGAGCCTACTACACAGTGTCGTATCTCTCCAATACCCAGCCCCCGAACTTTGTCAAGAGTATCAGTGATTTATATCCCTAATTAACTGAACCTCAGCATCGGAGAAAATAATATATAGAGATAACTTCTTCCCCTTGATTATTAAAAAAAACACATTTCTGTGTGGAAAACCTAGAAATTGCAGAGAAAGTAGAAGAACAAAAAAATCACCTATAATCTTGTTACACAGAGACTCTGTTAACATTCTGTGCGTATATAATTTTGTAGCTTGATTTTTTTCCAGTTTATCAAGATACTCTAAGCATATACAAGCATAATTTTAAGCGAATACTAAATATCCCATTATATGGTTATATCATAATTTACTTAACCATTCCCCTAAGTATGGCTTTTGAGTTATGTCCGGTTTTTTTCATGATCTTATTACAGTGCTGCCATCAAAGTCTTGGTGCATCAAAATCCGTGTCTTAGTTTCCGATTATTTTCTTTCAACTTCTGGTTGGCTTTTAGAGGTGGTATTATGAGTTAGAGGGTGTGTGCATGGTAGGGCTTTTGACCATTTTGCCTTTTATTTACCTGCCAGAAATGTTGCACAGGGTGTATGACGGCACCCATCTTGCCACACCCTCGCCAGCTCCAGGTACCGTCATTTACAAAGAGTGCTGGTTTGGTCTGATAGGTAAAACATGTCTCATTCTTTTACTTTGAGAAGCCACGATTTAAAAGTGGAGGCAGTACTTTTTATACCAGGGTCTTTTTTGCACTCTGATCCTCAGGAGAGCACGTAGCTGAAAGCCCTGGGACCGGAGTCCTGCTCTCTGCTGGTCGGTCTAGTTTCTCAGACACACAGTGACCTCACCAACCCCCCTGACACTGGCCGTAGGCAGGTCCTCCACCCTGCCGTGGTTCCGCAGCAGACCCATGGGTGGGCCGCGGGCTCGGGTTTCATTCCTGGGCCGGGAGCCCCGCTGACTCACTGCTTTTGTTCCTCTGCCGGGAAGCCCCGCCCCTGGGGCTCCTTGACCCTCACACGGAGGGCCTCATTCGGCTCCCTCGTGGGTGGGTCTCAGTTTTTCTGCCCGAGGTCGTTCCCCTCAGAAGAGAGCGGGTGCTGGGTTCCTTCCCTTGGATTTGGGAGCGCCAGAGGTTTTTCTGCAGCGAGGCCAGGCCTGGCCGGTCACCACCAGGCAGACCGTTTCAGCTCTTTGTTTGGAGGGCATTTCTGGGGTTTTCTGACTAACAGCTCTTCCATTCCCTTCTCGGGACGGGATGTGGCAACAGAAAAAATAGCTCTGGTGCCATCACCTGGCGGACATGAGCAATTGCAGCTCAGAGGTGGAACCAGGAGGTAACTTAAGGTTCCTAGCTGCTTTGAGAGATGCCGCCCAGTTCTTGCCTAGGAGGTGGAAGCTCTTTCCTCCCCCAGCAAGCTACCCCTTAAACTCTGTCAGCAAGTGACAGGAGCTTTCTGTTTCAGGGCTGTTCAATCTCCGAGGATCAGATGTGGAGCACAATCCGGTGTTTTTCTCCTATGCAATCATAGGACTAGAGACCATCATGTGAGTGTTGGCCCCACACCTGCAAGTCCTTCCCCCTCCTGCTGCTCAGAGCCCCAGCCTACCCCTTCTAGTCCGGGCCCACCCAGTCTTGGCCCCACGAGCACTGACGCCTGCTTTTCTCCTGCCCTTTTTCCCTTTCCCGCTTTTCTTCCTTCCCCTTCTTGTCTTCCTTAACAATAGGTATTTATTTATGTCCTGCCTCTCTTTTAATCCTGAAAATGATTTGAAATCTCTGAAAGTCCCTATAGTACTAGGAGATAAAAAAAAAAAATAGGTAGTCGAGGACATTGGAATAAAACCAGAGAGAGTGAGGTTAGTTCACAAAGTTCTGCAAAATCTTGTTCAGGTCGCACATTCGATTCCAGGTTTTCTAGTAGCCAGTTCAACAGAGGGGAACATGGGCTTCTTATTACAATCCTGGGTCCACAGTGCAAATAACCCCCCTGAGCTGTCCCTTGTTGAATTGTCAGTTTATCTTTTAAACTGCTGCTTGTGGCCTTCCTGCCATAGCCCTTCTATTTGGATCGTTCTGCATTCAGACAATGCATTTATGGAGTGCCTTTTATGTGCTGGGGTCTCTGTTAGGTGTTGGGGTAAATGAGACACACAGGGTCCTGGGTTAGAGTTGGGGAGATGAGCATCTCCTCTGGGGATTCAGGCACACAGTGGGCACTAGCTAGCTCGTCAGTGGGGTGGGTATGGATGACATAGGAGAGGCCTGACCTAGACTTGGGGGTCAGAGAGACTCTTAGGGAAAGTAATGCTGAAGCAGAGATGAAGGGTACATATGAGTTAGCTTGGTGAATAGGGGGCAAGGAGGAGAAGGAATGGTGATCTAAGCAGAAGGAACAGCATTTTCAAGGCTCTGGGCAGGAGAGAGCACAGGGCATGTGGAGGACCTGGAATGGTTCAGGGTGGTTGGGACATAGAGTGTGAGGCCAGCAGGTGAACAGGGGCCACATTAAGGAAGGCCTTGTGAGCCAGGTTCAGGAGCCCGGTCTCATCCTGAGGATGCTGTGGAGCTATTGAATGAGTTTTTCACAGGGAACTACATGGTTAGGCTTATAAGTCATAAAGAATATTATGATGGAAAAATAGGGCAGAGAGGGAAGCCTGGAGGCAGGGAGACCAGTGAGGAGGCTGTGGCACTAATCCAGGCGAGAGGTGATGGTAACCTGAACCTGGGTGGTGGCTGGGCCAGGCTACAGTGGAAACTGGAGAGATTTGAGGGAGATTTGGTCTATAGGTTCAAAGACCTCAATGAAGGAGGGAAGGTGGGGCATCAAGGAGGACACTGCCAAGGTCCTGGCTTGGGGAACTGGGTGGAAGGTGACAACCTACACATGGGTGGGGGTAGGATTTGGGAAAGGAACGGAGGGAGGAGGAACTGCTTGGTTTGGATTGCCAGAAGACAGAGGCTGTGGCTTGTGTGTGGGTCTGTGTCCTCATCCTCTCCTGTGCCTGCCTTTCTGTCACCTCACCTCTGGCCCCTCTGCAGGCTCTTCATTGACGGTGACCGCATAGATAACCCCAGTGTGAAGGAGCACCTGCTTCTTGACTTGGGCCTGGAAGCTGAATACAAAATCCAGGTGCTTCCCTACAAGTTCATCCTGAGCGAGCTCAAGGTCCTGTGTGCCAGCCTCTCCCCGAGGGAGAAGGTGTGGGTCAGCGACAAGGCCAGCTATGCTGTGAGCGAGGCCATCCCCAAGGTTGGTAGCCTCGGGGGCCCATCTAAACCTGCCGCTCCAGCTCCCAGGCATCCCCTGACCCCCCACCCCCAAGTCCTGGCGTCATGCAGCTTGTCTTTGAAGCAGAGGCTGTCAAGGCAGACCTCTGGGACAGGCTGTCAGGTCAGAGGCGTCGCCCCCCCTGGATGAATGTGAGGCTGTTAGAACCCACTGAGCCCTGTGTTTCCCAAAATGTGGCATAAGAGATAATTTTAGGTGCTACACACTCATACTTAGGATTATTTAAATTTATCTGTTTTAAAAGTGTTTTAAGAGATACAGAGAACAAACTAGTGGTTACCAGTAGGGAGAGGGAAGTGAGAGAGGCAAGATAGGGGTAGGTAATTAAGAGATACAAACTACTGTGTATAAAATAAACGAGCTACGAGGATTGTACAGCACAAGGAATAGAGCCCATGTTTTATAATAACTTTAAATGGAGTTTAACCTTGAAGAATTGTGAATCACTGTGTATACCTGAAACTTAGATAATATATTGTATCAACGACACGTCAATTAAAAAAATCATCTTAGTGTATACTAGAAAAAATGATTGTCATATGAGACCATATATTGTAAAAATTATTTCTCAAGAGAAAGTTGAGTTGAATAAACTAAGTTGATTCAAAGAGAGTCTGAAGAAAAGTATTAAGTAAATAAGGGTCCAGGAGGTAGGCAGCTGCGTAAGTCCTGTGCAGGTATGAGAATGTCTGGAATTTGGGAAACACTACTCTGCACCCACCTCCCCCACCACATTTTATAGTTAAGGAGCCTTGAGGCCCAGGGAGGCTTGAGGAGTTGGGGATTTGTCAAAGGTCAAGTGACAGTGACAGCCCTGGCTTTGACTGAGCCCCTGCTGGGTGGTGTTAAGCAGCTGACACCTGCCCCCTCATTTTAATTAGGGCCTGGGGCAGGAGTCCATGCCCCCTGAGTTACAGCCCTTTTGACTATCCTGCCCCGGGCCGCTGGCTGCAATGTCCTCTCTCCTCCACTATGCAGTGAGCCATCCTGGGAGGAGCCCAGGCCTGGCCCTCTACACCTGGCTTGCCATTGCAGCCCTGTCACTGTCACACTGCGTGACTCATTTCCTCAGAGCTTTACTTCCTCAGGGGTCATGCCTGCCTTCTTCGTCTCATGAGCGATAGGTGTGAGAGAGAGAATCAGGAGGGTGGAAAGATGAAAAGTCCTTTGAAAAGCTCGGAGCAAGTGCATGGTGGTACGAACAGCCCCCTGCCCTGCCTTCCCAGCAACACAGGCTGGATTCTAACTTGTCATCAGACTGGAAAAGCTCTTCCAGTCCTTTAAGATCAGACCATTAATAGTGGCTGATCCCTAGGCTGAGGGGGAAGGAGCAGGAGCTCCCCCTCCTCCCTCGTCGGTCATGTGCATCCCCAGACAGTGGGAAAAAGCCTCCTTTGTGTAGCCAGAAAGGGGTTATTTTGGTTAAGCTTTGATCTGTTAGTGAACTCTGACCATGACTGCAGCAGAGGCCTGAAAAGCAGTATCTTGCTGCTGGCTGGCAGCCAGCAGTCTCAAAGAGCTAAGAGGTGGGGGAGCAAAGAGAAATACCTTGTTTGATGTACTTTATCTTTTTGGATGAGCTCAAGCGCCTTTTGTCCTGCTCGGAGTCATCAACCAAAAGGGGCAGGTCTTCAGGCCCCAGGGGACAGCTGGGTGGGTCCTGAGTGGGAGCTCTTCCAGTGATTTGTCCTAAGTATGGAGTGCTGGGTGGAGAGGTGATTGCCTGGTCTTGGGCAAGCGGAGCCAGGCTCCATTTGCCCCACTATTGCCTTTTGCCCCAGGATCACCGCTGCTGTATGCCTTATACCCCTATCTGCATTGCCAAAGCTGTGAAGAATTCTGCCGAATCAGAGGGCATGAGGCGAGCTCACGTGAGTACCGTAGCCTGGGTAGAAGAGGGGATGTGTGGTGGTCAGAAGGCCCAGCTCCCTCCCCTGCTGAGTGGCCTTGAGCCTGGCACATGGTCAGAACCTCTCTGAGCCTTCCAGAGTTAATGAGAAAATGAAATAAAATACTGGATGGGGTAGATCTTTACAAAATATAACATGACACAAAAACAGATATTGGTGATGATGATGCAAATGATGAAGACGAAGCCTCTGAAAAGGCCTAGATTTGTGTTTCAAGGGCAACAGTGGATCTAGAAAGATTTGGGGCCCAGAGATGCCTTTTGACAGTGGCCCGTCTTTCCTGGCCCCGGTGGTACAGGAGTGTCCCCTCTGAGGGAGCTGCGTGTCCTCTGAGGTGGGCCTCCCTGACTGTCCTGAACAGCTCAACAGCAGAGGAGCCCTTTCCCCCATGGTGGAAGTTGCTGCACACTTGTTCACAGGAAACGCCTGCACGTAAAGCCCTGATTGCTGATGGTTTGTGGTCCTGTATGTGCGACCTTCTCAAGATCATGTTAGGGCTGGACTCTGAATCTGCCCATCTGATTTTCAGTAGTAACTTTAAAAAAATGTCTCCCCTGTCTGCACAGATTAAAGATGCTGTTGCCCTCTGTGAACTCTTTAACTGGCTGGAGAAAGAGGTTGGTTCTTAGTCTTTGTTTATCTCTTGGATATAGATTATTCAGACATTGTAAGTGATTTTAACTGTGACTCTGGCTGACCATGAGGTCTAAGATCTTGATCTAATTTTAGAACTCTCGTTTAATAGTTCTTTGTGGAAATTTGGGGGGTGTGTGTGTGTGTATTTAAAAATTCTTTAATTATAGAAAATAGAAACAAGGGTGAAGAAATTACTTAACAGAATGGATCCTTTTTGGGTTAAGGAGTTGCCTTGTAACTAAGTGGAGTTTCATTAAAAGAAAAGATGACTCTCAATGTATTATAGGCAAGCTGATTATATTGAGAAAAAAGATCTTTGTGTACATTTTGAACTTTAAGCCATAAAACTTTTTATATTAAACTGACTCTTGGTCATTAGCTGCTTGCCTTTTCACTCCTTGTAGCTGTCAGGAAGGTGATTTCTTTGTGCTGTTATTAAACAATATCATCTTCCCTTTCAGTATTGTATAAACAACTCTTTAAAAGTAGCTTAAGTCAGACAAAGAAAATGTCACCCATATTCCTACCAGTGTAACAATTTTTTCCCCTCTGGTTATTGTTCATTTGTGTGTATCATTTTTTCAATGTAAAGCATTTTTACGTGTCTCTTACTGTGCAGGTATGATTTTGTACTTTGTTTATCTGATTCACTTAGTATCATAGTGTGAGCATTTTCCATGTGCTTTGAGGTCTTGGAAAAACGATCCAAATGGAGACTGTTTAGTGGCTAGACTGATTTATTTACCCATTCCTCCTATTTTCAAATATTTAGATTGTTTTTAATTTTTTTGTACCTACTATAAACTTTGTAATAATATCTTTGTATCTATCTTTTTTATTTATCTAAGATCACTTTCTTAGGATGATGTCCTAGATGGGGATGCTTTTGAATTTTTAAATTTAGGTGTATTAAGTTTTGGGAGGTTTCAGGATATAATACTGAGGCAAAATGGTTGAGTGAAAAATTAAATGGATAGAAACCCTTCTACTTTAGGTGGCTTTGGTAAGAGCCTTTGGAAGTTCCCTACTTGTTAAAGATGAGACTTAAGCTGTGTCCTATAAATTGGACAATGGGGACATGGGAATTGAGGAAAAAGTAAGCTTTTAATGCACCCCATATAATACGTAGGTGACACATGAATTTACCACACCTGATGGTTTATAAGCAACTTCCTTGTAGGTGCCCAAAGGTGGTGTGACGGAGATTTCAGCTGCTGATAAAGCTGAGGAGTTTCGCAGGTGAGCCTCAGTCTGGGAGCCCCATGAGCCTGGGCTCATTTCTTTGGCAGGTTAAATGAAGCTGGGAGGGCCCTGATTCTTGGCACAGTAAAAACCTTTAAGCTGCTCTGCTTTGTGTGTCTTTTTGTTCCAGGCAGCAAGCTGACTTCGTGGACTTGAGCTTCCCAACAATTTCCAGTACGGGACCCAATGGCGCCATCATTCACTACGCGTAAGGCATGCGGAGGAGCACGCTGCCTGGCTTCGCTGCTGCTTCTGCACAGGAGCCTGAGCAGGGGAGAGACATTGTTTTGCCAGAGGCCCCAGCGCCCACCTCCGTGTGTCTGTTGAGATTGTTCTTATATGGGAAATAAGACTTTTGAGGTCTTATGTTCTCTCACTTGCTCTAAATCCCCATGCCTCTCCCTTTTGGGAGCCAACTCTTAGGTGCAGGTGTTTGGCACTGACACTCTCCATGATGTAGTCAGACAGGCTGTCCCTCTTTCCAAACTCTGAGGCTGCAGTATCTGTTTTCACAATCTCTGAATCTTAACAATTAGAAGTTATAGTGTTTTTTTTTCCCCCCGACAGTGACAGTCTTCTTCAGGCACTAGTGCAAACATCTTATGAGCTCCAGCACCTCCATACCAAAAACACTTATCCCTAAGTTGTGGAACACGCTGTTATGGTTAAGGAGATAATCTGCACCCTCTCTTTCTTCCCCAGCCTTTGGGGATTTTTACCACATGACCTCCAAGAACGCCATGGACGCACAGAGCTGGGCATCCCTGCCCTGTGAGACAGGAAGGGCACTGATGAATTTAGGACTGCTGGATCTGCCTGTGGAGGTGGAGGGGGAGGGAACTGGGCTTGCTTTGGGCTCCAGCTTCAGCTTCGCGTGGTTTTGTCTTGTGCGGGGCATTTCGAGTTCTTTGCTCCCCATCTGTGACGTGCACAATCAGTGAAGGAACACCCGGGCTGTCTCACTGTGCTGTCCTTGAACACAGGTTCGCCACCCACACTTTTAAGTAATTGCTTTTTGGAATTTTTAGTCTGGGGACAAATTTTGAAGCTGTTTGTGTGAGACAGTCACATCTGTGACTGTACAGTCCTCTCACATCAGTGCCTCTGTTCCAGTGTTAAAATACCAAAAGAACTTCAGTTTTTGTCTTATATTTAACTCAGGTGATGAATTTCCTGGCTGGATACTATCCTAGGATTTTGCATATAATTAACACATTAAGTAATTTCAGACCAAGCTGGGAGAATTTTGCTTCTCCTTCAGTGTTTCTTCACTGTGGCTGTTGGAAGCCTGTTGACAGGCAGGGTGCTGAAGCTAGGCCCAAGTCTCGTCTTTTATCAGTCGTTGGGCTCGGGTGCCCACTGGCACCCTTATTGATGAAGAGGGGCTGGTGCCTGGAAACGAAGGAGAACCTCTCTGAGAACCTCTCTCCACTGCAGGGCAGAGACTTGGAATGCTCACGTCCCTTTGAGCTTTTCCCAGTCCAGTGCATCGCCTGGAAAAAGGCTTGGGGAAATCAGATCACTGTAAAAAATACCTTGTGTTCACTTGAAGAAAGTGCTCCAGCTTAAGAGCATCGTGATCCACTCCTTTTCCAGCAGCAATCCCTTTTAGTTTATCTCCCAAATTGAGACATCACCTCCTGCCCGTCTGGTGGTCTGAGAAGCAAGTGGGGAGGCCCCTGATGGGGTTAGGACTGGAGGGAAGGGGAGGCTGAGGCAAGGGCCTGGACACCGCCACCCCTACATCCTCCCCCCAGAAAGACAAGTGGCTCCAGGCTGCTGTCTTCCCATTTCCCAGCTTGGTCCTATTGCTTCTATTGATTATTATTTTTGAAGCTTCTACAGTTATCTCATGAACACTTATTTTGTTTCAGACACAAGTGGAGATAGATGTAAAGAAATAGGTTATTCTTTCTCCTGAGATCTTAATCTAGTTGCAGAGATAGGTTAACTGGGTCTTTGAATAGTAGAAGGTTAATATTAGTTGAAATAATTAACCTGTTGGGTAACTTTATCTTGATATAATTTCAGGCTTACATAAGTTGTAAAAATTGTGCAAGGAACTCTTACATTCCCTCCTCCCGGATTCAGGAAGCATTTATGTTAGTGGGATAACTAATTTTTAATTAACTTTCTTAGGCCAGTCCCTGAGACAAACAGGACCTTGACGCTGGATGAGGTGTACCTCATTGACTCGGGTGCTCAGTACAAGTAAGTGAATCAGGGCACCACTGGTATTCTTCATGTCTGTATGAGTTTGCCTATTCTGGACATTTCATGTAAATGGAATTACGTAGCACATGACCTCAGTGTCAGGCTTGTCACTTAGCATAATGTCTTCAGGGTCCATCAATGTAATCACGTGTATCAGTACGTCATTCCTTTTTATTGCTAAATAATATTTCATCATATGTATATGCTACATTTTGCTTATTTATTCATCAGTTGATGGACATTGAGGTTGTTTCTATGTTTTGGGTGTTACGAATAACGCTGCTATGAACATAACATGTACAAGTTTTTGTGTGGACATATGTTTTGAGTTCTCAGTACATGGCACATAGTAGGCACTGCAAAGTGTTAGTTATGATATATGATAAAATCATAGTATGAATAAAATATTATAATCAGTACATTATATTAAAATTACCAAAAGCTAATTAAGTGGAACTTTCTCTTAATAAATGTAAGTTAATGGATTTAATCCTCTCAAAATTTAGTTTGGAGACCTTGCTTGGGCGCTTACATAGGAGCAGAATTGCTGGGTTGTAGGGTAACTCCATATTGAACCTTTTAAGGAAATGCACACTGTTTTCCAAAGTGTTTTCCATGTTCACCAGTAGTGCATGAGCATCTTAATTTCTCTATAGCCTCACCTGTCTCATACTTGAGCAAAAGCTTATTTTAAGTGAAAACTAATTTGTCCTTTCTCTTGGAAAGGGATGGAACCACAGATGTGACCCGTACCATGCATTTTGGAACTCCTACGGCCTATGAGAAGGTGAGAGCTTCCTCTGACAGTTCTCTTTTGTGAAAAGGGATAAGTAAAAATTATTATATCTGGGACAATAAAATAGCTCATTACTGTGGAGTCAGGCTTACCTGCTTTGTGACATCAATTTAATTAATTATTGGAGAAATTTTAAAAGCATTGTGTCTGCTAAGGTCAAAGGGGCTCAGATTCAGGTTGAAACAGCTTTGGCCTTCTTTGGAGTCAGGAAATCTCTTTGGGGATGGGAGTAGGGTAGTGAAATGTGTGCTTTTTACAAACTGTCTAGATTTGATTCTGAAAGCTACTCCCCTTCTTTTTTCAAGTTCAGCATTCCTATTTATAGGCTCAACTCTCTAGGAACCCTCTGAAATACATATACAGCTCAGTTTCTGGTCTGTCTGACATGGAAAAGAGGAGACAGCTGTAGGGTAGAGAGATATGTACCAGGAGTCTGGAGACTGGGCTTCAGATCTTCTCTGCTGTTTACTGGCTCCATGACCTTGAACACAGCACTTAGACCATCCCTAAAAATGGGGATAGAAGTACCTGCTTCCCAGGCTGACTGTGAAGGTTCTGTGAGCCCAGCAGGTTCCTGGATCATAGTCACTGCTTGGCAAATACTGGCTGAATCTCTGAGTGACTGTCTTTTCCCAGGGAGCTCCTTCAGGAAGTTTGTCCAGGGAAGAGGGTTTTATGTGATGCAGCAGGGCAGATTTCAGTGTTGGTCTCTTGCATCATTCATTTGTAGACACCAGTGCCTTAAAAGAGTTTACTTGGGTCCAGATACCTTTGTTGTGACTCTTCTTATGCTGTGGAATGAGCTCTAGACCAGACTAAACAGTGTGTTTAGTCCTGACTCTGCACCTTACTAGCAAGCCATTACCCTTCCACACAGCACTTTTCTTGTCCTGGCAGTAGGGAACAACCCGAGTATAGATGGTGGTGAGTAGCACAGAGATTGAGGCAGGACCACCTGGCCCCGAGGCTAGATGCTGCCACTTATGACTGTCTTTCTATAAAGTGAGGATGACAAGGGTGTCCCCATCATGAAGTGTGGGAGTAAACATGCAGCGCTCAGTATCATGCCTGGCACAAAGCAGCAGCTCAGTAGATGTTAGCCAGTGTCGTTGGTACTTTTTATTACTCCCCCCCCCCGCCCCCCGTCTCTCTGAGGCTCAGATGGCATAGAGTGTGTCACGGTGTCCCTTATGAGGGGAAGACTGGTGGGGGCATCTCTCAGACAGTTGTGTTTTACTAAATTTAATTTCATGATTTTCTGGAAAATTGGTACCAAGGCCAAACTTTTTTTCCACTAGACTGTTTCTTTTTCCCCTGGTTTTCTCTGGAGTATTGCTAGAAAACCTTCAGAGGCAAGTTTTTCTGAACTGCCAGAAAACTCCAGGATTAAAGCCTCTGTGCCCATTCTGAACACGCCCCCGGGTTGTCTTTGGCAGGAATGCTTCACATATGTCCTCAAGGGCCACATAGCTGTGAGCGCAGCCATTTTCCCGACTGGAACCAAAGGTAGGTGTTTCCTTTTGTCACGTGGCAGGCTTCTTATTAGGCAGCAGACATGTCCCAGTTTGAGTGGAGGAACGTGTCCATCCCTCGCCATGTCAGCCCCCAGCCCACTTCAGGCCCAGCGAGGGTATGTGGGAGTGCTGCACAGACTGAGCTGAGAGGACCTCCCAGGGGGCCAGGCGTAGGATTGGGCCCAGGGTCAGCCGTGCACCTCTCTTCTGACCACTTACGGTGTTGGGTGTCCCATGTGGGTGGCTCCCAGGAAAGGGCAGCAGGGCATGAAGGCCTCAGGGTCCCAGTGGAAGTTGGTGCAGCCTCCTGTCTGCCCTTCACTGCTGGGCCATTACCTCCTTGCAGGATCCTTGTTGGGATTTATTTTACTGGGAACCTGACTTGAGATACGTACCTCTTTGCATGAGGATGGTGGGTGGGGCATTGAATGTGGAGGTGACAAGACCTGAGCCTTGAATCCACTCAGACTGGGCCACACTCATCTCCCTGGGCACCCATTTCCTCGTCTGTCATGCCTGCATGCAGTTTGGTTAGACTCTCATCCTTGTAATTCTGAAACAGTAGGGTCCCAGCGCTGGGAAGGGAATGTCTGTGGCATTTAACATGGCCCTTTCTGGCTACAGGTGACCGTCCCTCACCAGCATCCCCCAACTTCAGACTGAGCTCTGACTGGCTGGGGAGCTGCCCTCCTTAAGAGCTCCAATTGTTAGAAAGTTCTTCTTTGTGCCGGGCTGAAACCTGAACCCTCCAGAACTTTTACCCGCAGGTTTCTGTTTCACCTTCTGGAGCCAAACATAACAAATCTAATCTCTAAAGTGCTTTGCAAATTGAAAAGTACTGTACAGATATCATCAAGTGGTTCTTTATATGTCTTTCAGGCCACCTTCTTGACTCCTTTGCCCGCTCAGCATTGTGGGATTCTGGCCTGGATTACCTGCACGGCACAGGGCATGGTGTCGGGTCTTTTCTGAATGTTCATGAGGGTCCTTGTGGCATCAGCTATAAAACGTTCTCCGACGAGCCCTTGGAGGCGGGCATGATTGTCACTGATGGTAGGTGTCCCTCACCTAGAGGGTATATGCATGGATCCTCTGGCTT
Organism: Camelus dromedarius; assembly: GCF_036321535.1. Taxonomy (NCBI): domain Eukaryota; kingdom Metazoa; phylum Chordata; class Mammalia; order Artiodactyla; family Camelidae; genus Camelus; species Camelus dromedarius. The sequence continues at coordinate 65,298,001 of NC_087443.1, read as the reverse complement.
TTTGAAAGCTCTTTATTGTTCTTATATTTTAATGATTATAAAATAAATTGGAAATAATTTCCCCCTTCTGATACCTTGAGTTAAACAACAATGACAAACAACAACCTGATATGATTATAAAGGTGATAAATATTCACTGTAGAAAAAAGTAAGGTTATAGAATGGTGTAAAGCAGAAAAGGAACATCATTTGTAGCCCAGCCACTCAGAGGAAGTGTGACTTAGTACTTTGGTATGGCGTCAGCTTCTGGTCTTTTATCTATGTATGTATCTTTTTTTTACCATTGAGATTATCCTGGACATGTCTGTGTTCTGCTTTCTTACTTAATATATTGCCATTTCCCATGTCATTACCAAATCTTTGTGAATGTATTTTAATGCTGGCGTCATTATGTTTTATGGATAAGGACCACAAATTACTTGGCGGATCCCTGGTCATTGCACTTTCTACTCCGCGGCTGTTTTCAGAACTTCGGAGCCTCTCGCTCCCTGCACCTCAAGTGCCTATTCAAAGTGGCCACGTGAGAGGAGGAGGCACCTCTGGGCTCTTGACCCGGGTTGAGTGGGCCCTTCCTCTGTGTCTCCTCCTCCCATGGGGAAGCACTGTCATCCCAGGAGTGAAAGCTTCTCTGCACACCTCTTCATTGGGGGCTGCTTCTCATTTTGGGATTTGGTTTGTTTTAGAGCCAGGGTATTATGAAGATGGGGCTTTTGGAATTCGCATTGAGAATGTTGTCCTGGTAGTTCCTGTGAAGACCAAGGTGAGGAATTATGTGTTTGTTTGTTTTTAAAATTCCCTTATTCCTTTTTGGGGGGAAGATGAAGACTTGTGTCTTTGGAACCAAGAGTGTGCCATTCTGGGGCCAGAATGGAGCCTTCTTCCCCTGATATCAGGGTCTTTCCTGGAATTGCTTCTCCTCTGCAAAGCCAGAAAGAAAATCCTTAGTGAACTGGGACCCCAAACGAACTCAGGGAGCCCCAGGTAGGCCCCTGCTGGATGTTACCTGGGGCTCTGAGTTTCTTGGAGGCAGCTTCTTGTTGTGATGCCTGCTCTGCCTTGGGGGTGCTCATTTAAAGGCCCCTTCCAGACACTGATGCAGCATCTCCAGGGCTGGGACCTGGAGACTAACACCCCAGATGATTTTTATCAGGTAAAGCTGAGGAAGCCTGAATTATCCCCTGGGTCAGGCCCCTCAGGTGGATGATACACTAGGCGTGGTGCCGTCTGGAAGACAGGTGTTTCACACTCTCCCCATCACATAACCAAGATGTCGCAGGATTCAGGTCCTAGGCTTTACCTAGAAGACCTGTGTGCTCCTCCTCCATGGGTGACTTCGGAAATAGAACAGTTGGAGGGAAATGTCTTCCTAGGCCTGCAAGGAGGCTGACTGCAGGGTCTGCTCTCAGCTTCCACGCTGAAGTCACTGTTCTTGAGTGGCCTCTCCCCTCACTCCCAAAGGCCCTGCCAGAACAGAGACCCGACATGCTCTGTGCGCCCCGGCTGTTCCAAGCCACGTGCTCGGGACAGACCTGTTACCTGTCACCTGATGGGCGGGCCGCATGGTTGATGTTAAAAAAAAGTGATCTTCTGGGGCTTGTGCCTTAGCAAAGTCTCAAGAACTCAAACCAGAGATGTCCCCGCGTCCGGACATCCCGCGGCCTGCCCCGGCCTCCTCTGTCACAGCAGACATGAGACTGTGGCCCTGCGGCTGGGAGCCCCTCAGCCCTCTTTGTGTGGCTCTTCCTGATGGCACAGGCTGTGTGGTTGGCACAGCAGAGCAGCTCCTGGAAGGTGGCATCAGCTTTGTCATCGTGCCTCCTGCATATTTTAACTGGTGACCCACTAACCGCTTCTCGACGCCTAGTCACACCTGACCCCAAGGGATGGTCATTTCTGGGGGGAATGGCCTCCTGGTGGTTCACTGTGGTGCAGAGGAGGAAAAGCTTCTGTTTTCTTCCTTCTCCCACAGTATAACTTCAATAACCGGGGAAGCCTGACCTTTGAACCTCTAACTTTGGTTCCGATACAGACCAAAATGATAGATGTGGATTCTCTTACAAACAAAGAGGTAACATGGGAGTCTTGGGGGAGGGCAGACGTGTGTGTTGTGGGGAGGGTCACCCTCTGTTCTTCCCCCGTGCTCACGCTGAAGTTAGAATCCAGGCCAGCTGAGTCTGAAAACCCTAGGTCTGCACTGGCCTGTGGGGTTTTGTGGGTGGGAATGCTGTGCTAGTGCTGTCCAGGAGGGCAGGGGCCGTAGCTTCCCTGAGGCGTGTTTAGCAAACATGGGCCATGTGTCTTCTTACAAAAAGCCAGATGGGTGGTGGGGCCTGTTGGCCATTGCACATGCCAGATTGTTTTCTTCTGTTGCATGAAACATTAAGGAAATGGGAAGCAAACTCTGTTATCGTACGCCTAGTTTTCACACAGACAGGGAGAGAGGTGGTCACTCAGGCAGTGAAGCCCTTCACAGAGCAGAAGCACAGCAGTGCCCACCTGTCAGGCTCAGAGGGTGACAGGTCTTGAAACCACTTCACATCCTAGTGTGGGTCCCCAGGCTCATGAGGCCAGGCCAGGTGGCAGGCCCAAGAATCTAGAGTAAGGCTTGAGGGACCAGGCAGGTGATGAAGGTCAGAGCAGAGACAAGGGTCAAAAATGAGGCAGAAATAGTCGGCCCTGGACAGACAAAATAGTTCCCAAGCCAGGAAGACAGAAGCCAGAAGGACATAAATTCCAGAGCAAGGCAGGTGGTCAGAAGTCCGGCAAAAAGCAAATGGCTGGCAGGAGCCAAAGGGAGGACAAACGTGCAGGGTTACTCCAGGAGTAAGAGGTTTTTGTTATAGGAGGCAGACATCCCGGGTGCTTTCCAGTGCCTCCTGAGGCAGAAATGGATCCTCGCTGGAGCTTAGTAGAGGAAGTTGCCTCTGAGCGCTGAGGAGCTCCCTTCTACGGGACGTGGAACGGGGTTCTCCCAGCCAGGGCTCGCTCCCCCTTCTGCCTCTTCCAGCTCACAGAGGGCTGACAGAGGAAGGCCCCACCCTTGGGCACCTCTCCTTCACCCCCAAGGCACTCGTTTCAGCCAGACATTCCACTCACAGGACCAACCAGGCCCTGCTGATGCTGGTTTATTCAGTTTGCCGGTGGGTACAGAACAGGAAACAGCCCGTGAGCAGCAGAGTGTCAGCTGTGTCTCTTCAGCAGGAAGACTCTCTCCTCCAGTCCCCACAGGGGTGGCTTAGGTGAGAGGGTGAGCACATGGCAGTGGGCGAGCCACCCTGCTTAAAACCCTGTGCCCCAAGGAACCAGTCTTTTCTGATGGCCCTCAGGCACAGCTTCCTGCGTCTTAGCAAGGGACTCTCCAGTAACGAGTCACTTTGCACTCTTAGGAGCCCAGGGCTGTGGCTTCTGCCACGTAATTCTAGGTCCCTGCTGTCCACACGGAATGTGCCCGTCAGGAGGCATTTCTCGCACATGACATTCCACTTTTTCCAGGGACGTAGTGCGTGAGGAAGGGTACGCGAGGCCATTTTCCCTTGAGGGAGTTTTGTTACCCTGTGACTCAGTCCACCCCGTGACATTGGATGAAGACCAGTGGACTCTGTCTGGTCCAGTGTTCATTGCTGTACCATACATACCCAACTCACTGAACTAGTCTTTTAACCAATTAGTTTTTTATAGGACAGATAATATTTTCTTATCTTGGGATCATTAGCAAGTTTTCATGAATAACAAGTAGTGGACAGTATTTAATATACCAAGCAGAGCATATTTATTATCTCTTTTGGCAAAAGGGTTCTTTTCCCATATTCCACTCAGTAAACCTGGGGCTTCATTCTGTCCTAAGGCATAGTAATACCCCACAACAAGATTCTGTCCATTGGGCTTTTAAAATACCACTCATTGCCCTTTGCCATTTCTGACTGTCTTAGAAACTTCAGGGAGTTTTGGGGTTGGGTCTACATTCCCATCAATCTGTCACCAGGTGGCGGCAGAGGAGTTTGGTTGGACATGAACATGGGCCCTACAGACTACCGGGGCCTTTGGGATGTTGCCCAGGCCTGCTGAGGCTGCCCCGACGTCCCCTTCTCCCCTCCCCGCAACCACAAGGGTCTTGAGAGTTTGTCTGTGGCCCCAGGGTTGCTCCTGGCTCCTTCACTGTTGAGCTGCTTTGGACCTCAGGCTGCCTTACAGCCCTGCCTGACCGTGCTGCTGACATGTAGCCGTTCACTTGCTTTTGATACCACCCTGCCCGTTCCCCAGCCCTCCCAGCAGGGGCTGGTATGCTCTTCTCAGCAGAGATTGGAGTCCTGGTTGGGTCAAATCCATTGGCAACACCACCCCACCTGTCTGATGTGAAGGGGTTGGGCCCATTTCATGGACAGCGGAGAGAGTGGGCTGTTGTCCTCTTGGTAGAACTTGCATCCCTCCAGCCTTCATCCTCCCCTCCTTGTCACAGGGAGGTTTCACCTTCTACACGCACAGAACCTTTGCCATCAGGTCCAGCTTACTCCCAGTCCCACCCTGTAGAACCTCCATCCTTGACCAGCAGAGGTTTTGGGTGCATCTAGACAGCCCCACTCTCAGGACCCTCGTGGGCTTGCCTGATTCTGGTCTCTGCAGCTCTGCAGGCGGTTGCAGGATAGAAGACTCAGTGCGTTGGAAGGACAGCCTCAGGCATGTCTTCACAGCAGTTGAAGCAAGCAGGGTGGGTGCAGGAGCTCCGAGAACCCAGCCCCATGACTCTTGTCAGGGCTTCCAGGGATGCTGCTGAGGGGACACCTGCCTACAGTTGTCTCTGCATTCAGGGGAGCCCACAGCCATGGCTTGTCGTTGCGTGTCTGTGATTCCCTCACAGTCACTGCCGTCCACGCACAGTAGACTGTGCTGGGAGCATTTTCACCAGAAGCCACATGGCCTCATCCCATCTGTTTCCAGGGAGGTAGAACACAAGGAAGTCACTTGTCCATGAGCAGGGAGAGAGGGTTTTGTGCTCCTTTACTCTCATCCTGTGATCTCAGCACAGGGGCTGCCGCTTGCTGTTTGCTGCGTGGCCTTCGGTAAAGGTGTGATGCTGAGCCCCGCGTCTGACTTTCTTCCCTCTGCAGCGCGACTGGCTCAACAATTACCACCTGACCTGCAGGGACGTGATCGGGAAGGAACTGCAAAGACAGGGTCGCCAGGAAGCTCTCGAGTGGCTCATCAGAGAGACACAGCCCATCTCCAAGCAGCATTAACACTGCCCTGGCTTTTAGGAAAACAACACTCTGGGGAAAGGAAGAAGCCTGGCAGACCCCTGACATCCCCCCTTTTCTCCTACCTTTCCTCCCCTCTTACTTTTAGACTCTGGACTGAAAATCTTCTCATCCTCTTTGATATTTTCTTGCAAATGCTCAATCTTTTATGATTTTTTTTAAATTGTTGAGAATGAGCCAAGAATAAATTGCATCCCCAGGAGGAGGGGCCCCACAAAGCCGAACGCTCGACTGGTAGACGCCCGGAGCAGCGCAGCGCATCGCCCTGGCCTGCGATGGCGAAGCAGGGAGTGCTCAGCGACAGTCACGTTCCAGGTGCTAGTCCATCATCCACGGTCACCCTCACGCACACGAGACTGTACTTACGATCAGTGAATAAAATGTCAGAACCTGCTTGGTCTCCGCTGTCTGTTTCCTCCAGGCACTGCCCACCCGGAGTGTGGGGCGAGCTCATCTCCAGGGCATGTTTTCTGGGGGGAAGGAGCCCTCTGGGCAGAGATCCCCAGCCTCCCTGCATATTTGCTGGCTTAATTCTAAGCCTCTTTTTCTTTTCTCTAGAAGAAAGAATATAAAGAAATACATCAGTAATATATAGAATGAGAATGTGTGCACAAATATCAGGCCATTCTATACCTATGCAATTTGCTTTTTTTTTTTTTTAATGAGGTACTGGGGAATAGAACCCAGAACCTTGTACATACTAATAAGCTCATGCTCTACCCGTGAGGTATACCCTTCCCCTGCAATGTGCTTTTTTAACTTGGCAGCATAGCCAAGTCACTTTTCCATATTGATACGTATAGATCTAATTATTTTTAATGACTGTAGACTATTCTGTTGAATGGTAGTGTTCTTTTTAAAACCAGTCTCATTAAATCTTAAACCACATCTTTGATTTGGATGGCTGTGAAAGATGAATAAGCAGCAGCATACTTTGGCTTCTCACCAGAGCGTGCTTGGCAGTGTTTAATGCCTGTTACTTTCTCCAGCTGCAGTGAACTCATCTGTAGTTACCATTCAGAACCAGGGAGGCAGCAAAGGAAATTTTACACATAGGGAGCCCAAATGGACAGAATACCTAAAAACATATTTGTCAGCATTTCCATCACCCTTCCTGCCTTCTTTTCTCTCAAGGATCATTGATTCCAACGTGCTGTGTGGGAGGAAGCAAGACAGACAGCTCCTTCTCAGGTTATATTTGTAACCAGGCCAGGAAAAAGCAGAAGCGGGGCCTCACAGTAACAGGGTGTGTTTGATCCACCGAAGATCAATTATTGAATGCTTTTGGTTCACCCTTGCTCATGTTTCTAATATGGTTCATAATATGATCAGACTTAAGAGACGTTTCTCCTCCAGTGATAGAACTTATTAATCGTGTTTCTCATCCATCATGTCTCTAGAAGTCAGGGGCCCTCCCCTTTAGGATATCCTGAAACTTTCCCTCTCTCATGAGATGGGAGCTGTGAATTGCAGTTGGTTTGAGTTTAAACAGACTGTAACTCAAGTGTGACAGCAGCTCCGCCGTTTGTTCACTAGGCTGTTAAGCCTGTCACTTCCCAAGGCAGCCTCAGAACAAAGTTTGATTTAATTGGCTCAAACCCAGGAAGCAAAGTTTCCTGGTGCCGGGTGTCTGGAGCGTCCTGCCTGGACCTGCATGTTTTGGCATTAAGTCCAAGAGCCATAAACTAGGCATGCCCCAGAAAGACCAAGGACCAAAATAAAACTAATGTGCAAGAGCTCAGGGGGATGATGGGGAGATACAGTGTGGATTAAAAGAATCTTCTTCACTTTCAGATAAATGATAAGAAAAATTTGGGTTCAAAAACAGGCATTATGCTAAACTTACGGAAGAATTACAGGGAAGCTGATCTTGTCCCTTTGTCTTGCTTACTTTATCCCCTCTTGAAGTTTTATGTACAAGATAGAATTCAAAAAAGGGTACGGATGTGGGGCCTCTGCTGTGAATGCCCCAGGGGCTGACTTCCGGAAGGAGCGGCTTCTCATTCACTCTCTGGTTACAAATCCATCTACGTTGCTAGTGCCGTGAGAGAGGCAGCGCCACCAGCTGCCCAGCAGTAACAGTCATTTCTCATCAGAGAGGAGTGGGAAGTTGCACTCACAAGCGGGGGGTGGGGTCGGGGGAGGTTTTGCCCTTGTTTCCCAGCAGCTGGAGATTTATACCTGCGATGATGTGAGGACGCATGTGCAGCACTGTGACACCTTTCAAGCGCTGTTAGCAATGAGGGGAGACGGAAGTGGGTACTGGGAGGGCAGGGTGGGTGCATGGCAATTTTAATGTGTTTTCTAGTTCCTGAAAGCAGTTGGACTACAGAGAGTGAGAAATTCACATATCAGATTTGAAAACAAACATGCAGATTCTGGCAAGGTGGTGACAGTTGTGTCATAGTTTTTGAATCCCTTCAAATCACTCTATAAAAGCACAGAGAAGCTGGGATAGCAAACTAAAACCCGTGGACGAGATTTACACCAAATAAAGGTGATGAATATCCTCACAAACCCTTCACATGAGCCGGTGAAAACCACCGAGTGCATCCTCAGCATCTGTGCAGGAGGAAGCCGAGGGGAGCAGTGGGGTGTCTGGCAGAGCTGAGGACCCCAAATAACCATCAGGAAAATATACTGTACTTCAGAGAAAAAAAAACCTTTAGTAGTCAAACAAATGATCCACTCATTTATAGTGGAAAAAGTATGAGATTTCCAAGAGAAGTTTTTCACAGCCACATTTTAGGTCAGAAGAAATGGAATAATGTGGGATTGTGGTGACAAGGGTGTTTGTTATAGTTCATTGAACCTCGAATTTCTTTTATGTGTTTTTTTGCATCTGTGCTAAATGGAACAATAATGACGTTTAAAAAAATACTAACAGTGCCAGGTGGGCAGGGTTTGAGCTGATGGGATTGGACCACGGTGGGGGGGGAGGGAGGAGCCAGTGTCCTGTGTGAGGAGGGTGGAGGGATCATCTACAGCGGATTGGTCATGTGACGAAGACTCACAGGAGAAGCGTGAAAACGTGATTTTAAAGAGAAGGTGGAACTCCTTTGTGTGTGTGTGTGTGTGTGTGTAACATATCCTAGGTTTTATACATTCATAACCAATTTAACACAAACCAAACCAAAAAACAAAACAAAACAAAACACCCCAAAACAGAGCATGTGTGGCTGAATTAGGGTCTTGGGCAGCAGTTGTGTCTTACTGGACTGTTAGCTCCTTGAGGCCGAATGAGACGATGACTGTGGAGCTGCACACACCGCGTACTCGCTGTGAGTCCTCGGGCAAGAACACAACCTCTCTGAGCCCCTATTCCCCTCTCTGTAAAGTGAGGTTAGTGGTGGCATCTCCCTGTCATTTGGTTGTGAGGAGGACATGTTTCTGAAGAAGAGAACATTTTTTGAAGAAAAGGATCATGATATACTTGGAAAACCATAAGAAGGAGAGCCTGGGGTTTCCAGAGCTCAAAGTATGGCATACCAGGGGTCAGGAGGTCATTACTCGGGGAGTTAGACCGAGAGACTTTCTAGCAAACCCTGGCAGCGTGGGCACAGCTGCGTCAGGTCCCTCCTGTGCATCCAGCCAGCAGATGGCAGTGTCGTTCTTTAGAGAGAGGAAGACCACCAGCCCCAGGGAAATGGGTTGAATTAAATATTAAGAAAGACCTGGGAAGGAATCCCATGAGCTCAAGTGGCTGCCACTCGGTGTCCTCTCAGAGGTCACTGTACCCAGCCCGTGACTGTAGGCAGGAATACAGGTAGAGTTCACTGAACAAGATGGACTGAAATGCAGCCCTGATGGGATGACCCTCAGCTGGTTATGATGGGAACACAGATGCATCCCAGGGTACCCCTCCCAGAGTGTGCCTTAACGGAGACGCGGCGTGTTCAAATGTGACTACAGCACAGGGGAGTTTATAAGGTAAGTGGAAAAGGCAGGAAGTTTACACAGAACCTCTCAAGGGCCTCCCTGCTGTTCTGTCCCATTGGCACACCCCCTGTCTGCCTCAGACCTCCTGGGAGTCCTGGGCCGTGTGAGTCCATTCAGTTAGAGCAGCTTACTTTTGGCCATCATGCTAGATGCTAGAAAGTCACCATGGCTCACTCCTTAGCTTTTTTTTTTTTGACTATTTTTAAAAGCAGTTTAGGTTCACAGCAAAATTGAGAGGAAGGTACAGATCTCCCATATGCCCCCGGCCCCATTCACGCACAGCCTCCCCCATTACCAACATCCCCCACCAGAGTGGGATGTTTGTTACAACTGATTAACCTACACTGACACGTCATTGTCACCCAAAGTCCGTAGTTTACATGAGGGTTCACTCTTAGTGTTGCACATTCTAGGAGTTTGGACAAATGAATAACGACAAATAATCATCATTATGGTATCATACTGAGTACTTTCACTGGCCTAAAAATCCTCTGTGTTTCATCTCTTCATCCCTTTCCACCCCAAATCCCAGAGAACCACTGATCTACTGTCCCCATAGCTCGGCCTCTTCCAGAGCATCACAGAATTGGAATCATACAGTATGGGACCTTTTCAGATTGGCTCCTTTCACTTAGCACTATGCATTTAAGTTTCCTCCATGTCTTTTCATGGCCCGATAACTTGTGTCTTTTTACTTCTGAATAACGTCCTGTTGTCTGAATGCACCACAGTTTATGTATCCATTCACCAACTGAAGGACATCTTGGTTGCTTCCAAGTTTTCGCAATTATGAATAATGCTGCTATAAACATCCATGTGCAGGTTTTTGTGTGGGCATAGGTCTTCAGCTCCTTTGACTAAACACCAAGGAGCTGGATCGTATGATAAGAGTATGTTTAGTTTTATAAGAAACTGACAAACTGTCTTCCAAAGTGGCTGCAGCGTTTTCATCTTCACCGTCAACAATCTCATCTTCTCTCCCTTTCCCTCTGGGGCTCTTCCTTTGGAGCCCTTTGTGGCTTCCCCCGGTTTTGTCCATTTTGTCTTAAACAAGGAGACTCCATGAGCATTCCACTCTCCGAAACAGGAAGCATACAGATAATAGTTCCCTTCTACAGTGTGGTTTCCTGTTTAAACAAAGGCTCTGTACTGTTGTGTCACAAGAGGTTTATGTTCACTCGGACTCCATCTTTTTCTCCACGTGTTGTGCTTGGTAATCTGTAGCCTCATTAGCTCCGTGGTTTGGAGCTCAGCACCAATAAAATCAAAATCCTTTTTTTGAGACCCCAGGTGAGCCAATGGATTTCCTTTGGTCTATGATCCTACCCAATAGCTTTAACCTTGTTGTCACCATTGTCATGGTGTCCTGGCTTCTCTTCCCCCATCCCCAACCCTTCAGTCCAAAAATGAGGTCCTTCAGCCACCACCTTGAAGACCAGCTCACCAGGACTCCAGGACCATGCCCACCCTCTGTCAAGCTGAATATTATGCTGATTCTGAATCCTTTTCCTGCCAGCCTTGTTTCTCCCTTAGGCTCACTTCTAAGACAGGGTATCAGTTTCTAAATGATACTCCCTGCTTGAATCTAGCTTTCGTTTCCTGCTCAGCCCTCTGGTGGCTCCTGGACTCCATCAGGGCAGAGGTGGGGTGCAGCTCACCCACAGCTTACCACTGAGTGATCTTGGCTTCCTTCTGTGGCTTCTCTCAATCAGTTTCTTCTTAAAAGGGATGGGAGTGGTTAATAATGCTGCCTTGTACAAATCTTATACCAAATATATTCAGTCAAAGCTAGTTCCCATCCGCCCACCTTTCCCTGTCTTTGCAGTCCTGGGGCCTGGGATGCCTTGGCTTGATTGATGCCAACTGTTTGCCTGACTGTCTATGTTTTCCTTACCCTAGACTGAAGAATCCCATGTTCCTTCCTACTTGGTGGGACACTCCCCCTTTGCTTGACTCTTGAGAGGTGCCACTTGCCTGGAACACTGCCTCTCACCCCACTCCCTCTCCAACACCACTGCTCTGTCATCGGGTTTTTGTGTTGCTGCCTGCCCCAGGGAGGATCAGTTCAGATCCCTGATGTTACCAGTCCAATCCCTGCTGTGGGCCCCCCTTGTCTTCCAAGGGCAGGCAGCAGACACACTGCTTAGCCCTCTGTGGCACTGCTGAGGGAGTATGTGTGGATGACAGTGCAGCCTGTCACCATTCTGGGTGCCTGGTTCAAAGAGCATCTGGTAAGGAAAGTGGATCCCTTGCAAAATGAAAAACAAAACAAAGCAAAAGCAAAAAACAAAGAACAACCCCCCCCCCAAAAAAAAACCCCAAAGCAAATGATTAGGAGCATTACGGTCTATGGGACTGCTGTAAAGTTTGGCAAGAAGGTCTCTACAAAGTGCATATGTTGGAGGCAGAATAATAGCAGGCATGTTTTACTGAGCACTTCCTAAGTGTCCAGCCTTCTTCTAAGTGCTGCACAGCTGATTTCCTTTAATCCTTCCAACAACCCTATTAGGTGGGTGCTACTAACAGTTTAATTTTACATGCAAAGAAGCTAAACGAAATGACTTATTCAAGATTGCACAGTTCGTAAATAATGGAACCAGGAATTTCACCAGGCTGTCTGACTCTGGAGACTGTGCTCCCCCTACCCCCACACGATCTCCCCCAGCCCCAAACACCACTCCCGCCCCCATGCTGATCTCTTGTAGGCAGCTGACACTTGCAGATTTGGACACATTCCTTGCACAAGCAGGGTGTAGTGGAAAGGCATGGAGAGCTGGGGGGGACAATTTTGGTGATTTTATTATGAAGGAAATTGTATTTGCCATGAGTATGGATCAAAGAAGAGCATCTACAGACACAGATGCAGATGTTCCAGCTGTCCTTTGTCTGGTACCAGTGCACAAACAAATCCATGTGCATAAAGTGAAAAGGAGGTCATTGCTCTCCACCCCTCTAGCCCGGTGCGCAAGTGCAGAATTAGAGGACTTCTGTGTAAGGGACAGACCAGATGCTAATTGGCAGAAACACTTTTCACTGCCTAATGAAGCAAGATTCATTAATTAAAACATAATGTTCAGTGTGACTTTAAAATTAAATACCTAAGACATAATGTCTCATGAGGCAGACATGAAGTGGAGTTATTTATATTCTTGCACTTTAGTATGTTAACTTATTGTATTAGTCAAACCCAAATCCACTCTAGGAGATTTAAGGTAGTTCTATTTGGCCTTTTTTCAGTGAACTTCATGCTAAGTTTTGATACTTTGACTTGTGAGGTCATCAATCCCTTTCTCTTTCTTTGCTCCGTATCAGTGAGTGTTTCTCAGCTTTGTTGCTGAGTATCTATTTCATTGGCAGACTGGGAAGAGAAAATAGAGCTTGTCTCTGCTGTCAAAGAATGTGCAATGCACTGGAGTTAGAGTTTACGAGGTAGAGACATACGGTCACATTAAATGTGTGATAGAAACTGGACCAGCTGGATTCTCATTTGCAAGAATCAGAAACTGAGTCTGCCCACATTTAGGGGAAAAAAGTGGAAGAGGGGAGGGATTTATGGAAAGTTGCAGCATTGGTGTTGAGGCATCAGGAACAGTTGGTGTCAAAAGGCTGTAGTCACTGCTGAATGTGCCCTTCAAACATTCCCTCTGACTTAGTGCTACTTGGCCCAGAGTCAAGGTCCCAGGCAGGAACATATGACTGATCTAGCCTGGTCACTGGGTTGTCTCTGTGGGTAGTGAAGAAATGATGTGGTCTCTTGATGCCTCCTAGTAGAGAAGGCAGTGTGAAGTGGCCAGGGCCAGGACTTAACTTCTGCCAAGACCTTGAACGTTGGGGAATTCTCCCAAACAGGCCATAGTGGGGCTAACAGAAATAGTGGTGGGTGTTGATGGCTTGAAAGCCCAAAACAAAACTGTCCCCTGTGGACACAATGGCAGAACCAACCAACTACAGGGAGATACTGGTATATATCTTGCTTTATGCGATACATAAGGTTTTTAAAAAGTTATGTTTATAAGGAATCCTGTGTCAGATGGACCAGGACATCACCTATTAAGAGACACTCTTGGTGCATCCTTTTGCAAAGTTGTGATGCAAAACATAGCCTCAGATTGATTTAGTTTTAGGTGTAATTGTCCTATAATGGGTTGTTCCAAAGGAGAGTCAGCTGCATACATAACTGCACACCCTCAGGGAAGGGAGATCTGAGTTTCCCCTTGATGGTCTCTCTCCTGGAATCGACTGTGATGAAAGATTCCACCGCAGACTCCATAATCTCACCAGACAATTATTTCTTAAGAGCTGGAAGCACTGGGATTTTTCTTACTTTTCTTATTTCACATTTATCCTTTTGCCTCCATGGCTCCTTCAGGGCAGGGGATGAGTCTGAATAATTTTTCTTTTAAGGCTTCTCCACAGGGTGAACGTTGGAGGGATACAGGTGCAGACGGACTCAAACTCCTCTGCAACTGGGATGTTCACAGCCGCACAGGTGATATTCCTACTTTCTGTCCCAGGAGTCAGTGCAACATACATTTTGTTTTAACTGAGTACCTGCCACAAGGCACTGCGGTCTCTTCAAGGTCCTGCTTAGGCTCTGAGGGCCTCTTGAGGACACAGCCCATGGCCCAATCCTCCCCTTCCCTGAATCCCTGAGTTGAGGACCTTGGACTTGAACGGAGGCTCTCTTGCTCTGTTTTCTGGTCCTGTCCTGTAATTGGGTTACAGACTTCTATGCTGCATGAAAAACAAAACCTCATCTAGTCTTTTCTAAAGGGAAGTTCCTGTGTCTTCTTGTCTCCTGTCTGCGGTCTTTAGCCTTGGCCGCCTCCCTCAGCATGTCCAGCCCAGGAGCTATTTCATGACACTGTGTGCAGGGCCTGTGTGCAGGCTCCGAGGTGGGTGCTTAGAGGACCACCCAAATCTCTTCTGCTGCTGCGAGTAAACAAAAAACTTCGGGGATGGTGGTGGTGGTGAAGAACGCATGCATGTGTGCGCATGTGCGGAAACATGCGCGCGCACGAAAATGACATGACTTAGGTGCGTTCTCACAGCAGCACAGCACGGGAACTGGGATGGATTAAGGCAGTGCCTCGGAGACCTGGCAAGCCCTGAGAGGCTGCAGAGCAGGAAGGACTCGCTTTGTGCAGAGCAGGGCGTCTGCACGGAGACTTGAAGGCAGGGAGGAACAGGGATCGGCTGGCGGTAGGTGGGGGCCTGGGCAGGGGGCAGTCCAATCTGCTTCCTCATCGGCCTGAGTGACAGTTCCTCTCCCAGGAGTGAGACTCTCTGAGTCTCCATTTCCTCATTTGCCTACATCACGGTCTAGTGACCGAGATCACAGGCTTGGTATCAGAGTGACTTGGGTTTAAATCCTGGATCTCCTAATTGTTGACTGAATGACCTTGGGAAAGTCATCTGAGCATCAGTTTTCTCATCCTGCCAGGATTGTAGGCGGCAGGATGACTTAGTGAAGCTAAGTGCCTGGAAGATCATAAATGCTCAGTACAGCCTTGGATGCAATGACAGAGCCTCGAGCCCTCTGCCTTCTCTGAGGAATGTCGCAAGCTAGGTTTCATAAGGGCTGGGCACAGCGCTCAATTAAATCACAAATTACATCTCAGAGCAAGATAGGTCTAAGGTTAATTAAAAACCCTCGATACCACTCTGTTTGTCTTTTTTCCTTCTAGAAAGTGTTAAAGGATATATTTTTTTAAAAGATAAAACCATGACTTCCATACATATAATAAGCATGTGTCACTTAACTCATGAATGAGGGAATTTCTGCTTTTGCCCTGTAGTCTCTACTGTTGTCCCTTTGATCATTCTGATTTCCTCCCATGGGTTTTAATTCTTACTGTACGGGTTGAAAAAAATTTTATGTGTGCATTGGGGAGTAGTGGTGGGGAGGATAATAACCTTGGTTTTAAGAAGGTGCTTTCCGTTATATAGTTATAGTGTGTTTTGTTGTCAATTTTCTAATTAATGTCAAGCCCTCATTAGTCCTAGGAGGGAGGCGTTCCTGAGGGTGAATGCTATGGAGAAAAGAGACAAAACTGAAAGGAAGTAAAGGGATGAGATCTTGCCATGGAAATCCAGCTGAGCCATGCAGGGAGTCTATGAATGTAAAGAGAGGCTACTATTTGTCAGTATTTACTGAGCACTTACTGCCTGCAGAGGTGGAATATGCCAGGATGCGTGAGTGGTACAGACATATTTATGACCACAGTCCCAGTTCTCACAGGGCTTATAGCCTGGTTAGGGGAAAAAGCCACCTTGAGCCAGCCTGTTGAGCACCTTGCTTTAGTGGTCAGAGAAGACATATCAGGAAGGTGAAGCAGCTTGGAAATGTATCTTAGAGAAGTTTTAGCAGAAAGGCCAGGGTCTTCAGTGTCTCAGAAGACTCCTCAGAGTGAAGACTCATTCATTCATTTATTCATTCACCCAACAGATACTTACTGAGTGCCATTCTGTACCAGGCTTCAGTCTAGACATTGGGGATATAAGCAGTAAATAACCTCCCCATGCAAATTCCTGCTATCAAGGAGCTGATTTTTTTTCAACAGGAGGAATCGTAGGTAAAAAGTTCGACAGGAGAGGCAGTAAAAATCCCACTAGACTGAATTTCACAGCGTAAGAGGCCGTATTTGTTCTCACAGTTTGATCTCCAGCATGTAGCACAACACCTCACCTCACAAATGGCAGCGACGTGTCACAGGCAGTTTTATATTCATTCAACAAATATTTATTGAGTGCCCACTAACTGGGTCTAGTGACTGTTGTATAAAATGAGAAACGGGGAAAATGCCCCCCCCCCAAATAATGGCTGCAGAATCACTGGAGAAAGAAAGGTTGCAGAGGCAACATGATTTAAAGAGGCAAATGAACAAAGTACAGAAGTCAGTAAAACAGTTTCTGCCTCCAACAAAGAAATGCTCTCGGCATGTCACGCTTCAGCTCATGGCTACTACCAGGTTTGTGGTTTCCCAGGATTACAAACTCCCTGATGTGGCCCACACTTCCCATGAAACATCAAAACAGTAGTGGGGAGTTGTTCAGAACTCTGGGAAATGCAACTGAGAATTTTTATTTCATTTAGCAAATACGTACTTAGGCAGGGTCTCCGATGAGGGAGGGCTAATGTGTTAGGAGCAGCAGGAGTCTCACCTGCTCTGATACGATTCAGTCACAAGGCAGAATGTTCTTTGATGGCTGTAGGAAGAGCTGTAGTCTAGATTTATTTGTCAGCTAAGACATATCTAGAGAATACCATCTTTCAGAATGAAAAGCAAATTCTGGAGATGAAGAACTGTTTTTTAAGGGAAGTTTGTTTGCACTGACATGATCACTTGAGAGCATCAATTTGAGTCTTTGTAGCCAGAATTTACTGAACTGTAGAATGAATATACCATACATCATCTGCCTTAGGCATTGCATTGTAAATATTTCATGGCTTTAAATATATGCCATGATTAGGTATGTGTTTTAGTAGTCAAGTGAATAAGGGTTTAAAGCAATGAAATGAAAATATTTTCTTTCAGCTCAGCATATTTTCATCTGGGGGCTTTAAAATGTCACAGAGAAGATTCTATCTTCAAAGCAAAGGTTTTCCTGGTGATAGTGGAACTGAGTGATGGGGAAGAGATCCCAAGTTTTTGTCTTCAGTGCTCCCATTTTTCTAGAAGAAAATTCCTTAAAAATGCTCACAGACAACCTCAGCTATTCCACAAATTCGTTCTGGTATTAGATAATATTACTCCCCAAACCAGTTTTAAAATACATATAGCCAATAAAGATAGAAAAAGGGTTTTAATGCTGAAGTGACCTTGAAATCAAATGAATGAATAAACAAATAACATTTAACAAATATTGAGCACTTACTATGTATTGAGCTGTTTAATATCCAATTTGAGATGACAATTAGCAACTCCTGGCACCTTACAGATCTAGTTAAGTTTGGTTTGAATCCCCAAATCCATGTCCTGTGGAAGTCTATATTCCTCTAGTCTTAAAAGAATGTACTATTTAAGAGGGGAAATAAGGCAGGTTTGGGAATAATTATAATACAGGAGAGAAGTCAAGTCTACAGAGGAGAAAGAGAAAGGAACACTTCCAGCTGGAAGAATCAGAGAACGCGTGGAATTATGGAGATGGGTTTAGATGAACAAAAAGGATGCAGTTGTGGACTGTGTGAGCAAGGAAATGGTGGCAGGAAAGCATGGGCAGGGACAGGGAAGATTTGTTCTTTGGTCTGACTGGACCCACTGGTACATGAGGGGAGAAGCGAGGATTAGACTGGGAAGGCAAGAGAAGATGAGATTTTGGGGGCATTTGGAAGTCAAGGATTTTTTCCTTTAACCTGTAGTCCATGAAGAAATTCTCCAGATGTCCTGTTCTTATCCCCTGACACTAAGGACACTTGTGTGTGGTCTGAGTACCTATTTTCAGTTGTTTTGTGCAAATACCCAGGAGTGGGCAATCTGTTCTTAATCCTGATCTGATGGACAACCTCATTCCATTTTTATAGTTTTGTCCCAGAGCCAAATCCTTCCTGAAGAGCTCAAAAACACCATTTCCCCATTTAAAAAAATTTTTATTTATTTGTTTATTTTTTAAATTGAAATATAGTCAGTTACAATGTGTCAATTTCTGGTGTACAGCATAATGTTTCAGTCGTACATATACATAAAATATTTGTTTTCATATTCTTTTTCATTGTAGGTTACTACAAGATATTGAATATAGTTCACTGTGCTATACAGAAGAAATTTTTAAAAAAATCTATTTTATATATAATAGTTAATATTTGCAAATCGCGAATTCCCCATTTATCCCTTCCCACCACCTTCTCCCGGTACTCATAAGCTTGTTTACTATGTCTGTGAGTCTGTTTCCCTAGTTTTGTTTGAATGCTCCCTTTAAAGAAGTCTTATCTTCTCTTTGTTGAAAGGCAGTGTGGGATAGGATAAATGACACATGATTAAAAGCCAGAAGACTTGCAGCCTAGGACCAGATCTCTTCACTAGTGAGCTAACTGTAAGTCCCCTCAGCTTAGTTAAACCTCAGTTCACTCAGCTCTACTCTGTATTTCTAACAGGGCTGTGATTAGCATCAAGGCAAATGATGTTTTAGAAAGTGTTTTCCAAATATGGACAGTTGCTCCATATAGGATGTACTAGGTCCTTAATATTTCAAGCCAGAAAGGACTTCTAGAGATTAGCTGCTGCACAATGCTGTCATTTCACAGATCTAACTGAGGCCCAGAGGGGTGGGCTATTTAGGGGCTGAATGCAGGGTAAAGTCCAGACCTCAGCACAGCCAGACCTCCTTCTGAGGCTCAATCAAATCCTTTGTCCTTTCTCCTCTCACTGGGAAAAAGCAACAGCACAAACTGTACCTCTGAGTCATTCATTGAGTCAGTTCAGCTCAGATTTCTCTCTAAAATCTGGCTGCTTTGTGACCTTTCCTGAATTCCATTCTCCAGGCGCGGGAGGGAAGTCAGTCCTGCCCCAGCCCCCGGCCTAGTATCCTTGGGAATTCACTTATTTGTATTCCTGTCATTGCCACGTTTAATGCATCAAAGCCTGCGTTTAAAGCAATAACCAGCCTGAAGTTTATGAAATAAAAGATTGATATCAGCTTCATGAAACTCAGGCAAACGCAATATCTTTTCTATATCTTGCTATGCCTTTAACTCCAGAATGTTCATACTTGGTGGCCACTGAAAAATGAAATAACAATAATAATAATGACACTAATAAAAAAAAGGCAATGTCTTCCAAGAACCACACTTCTGACTAATGTTGTCTTTAATTTCTTTATTGATTTAATGACTAGGGAGGATTAGACTTACTACTTTCTTCAGTCTCCCAGTACATTTTCACTTTTAAAAGAAAGATCATAGCATGTGAAAGATCATAGCTTAAAGGTGAACGATTGCTTTGTCACCTGGCTTATTGATGCACTGGGGGCTTGGGCAGCTGAAATGCATGACCGTGGCCACCTTGTTTCCTCATGAGGAGAGAAGAAACCAGGAGATGGGAGAAAGATTTGCTTCCCTTAGGAAATAAGCCATTCTGGAAAGTAAGTTAGCTTTATACCTGTTCTTCCAGAAGGTCATTCCATTTCACAGGGTGTACTATTTATTTGCGTGCAGAAGGCACAAGTTCCTGTAGTAAGTATAGGTTTTGACACCCATGACCCAACATAATTTGGCTTCATCAAACTTCCCAGTCTTATCTCATGTTACCTTTCCAAATCTGATGTGTTGTGTGTTGGTTAAACTGGACCGTTGCCTTTTCCCACGTGATTATTTTTAATTTTACTTTTATCCAGACAACCTCTGTCTTTTAATTGGAGTGTTTAATCTATTTACTTTCAACTGGGGTTGAGTCTACCATCTTGCTTTTTTTCCCCCCTAGTTGGGCTATCCATTCTGTATTCCTTTTAACCTTCTTTCCTGCATTAAGATTAACTGAAAATGATTTAGTGTGTTATTTCATCTCCTGTAATGGCTGTTTTAAAGCACCTTCTGCTACTCCTATCAGCCCTTTCATTTCTGTATCTGTTTCTGTTGACTGATTGCTCTCTTCGTATGGGTCACGATTTCATGCTTTTTCATATAATAGAAAGTTTTGTTTTTATGCTGGATGCCATAGTGTGATTATCTGTATTTCACTGTCTTCCTTGAGACAAGTGTTAAGTTTTGTTCTGGCAGGCAGTTAATTTACCTGTGGATTGATCCGGATGATCTTTTCAAGGCTTATTTTATGCACCTAGTGCATATTAATGGGGACAAAGCACCTAGGATTTTGTAGATCTCAGTAAGAAGTTTGAATTTTATTATAAGTAAACATGAAGCTGTTAGAAAATTTTTAGCAGAAGAATGATATAGTCTGGTGTATCTTTTTAAAGATAATGACTTCCCTGACTATGGCTCCTCAGACCACAGTCCTTTCACCACCATCTTTGCCTCAACACACATGCAGAAGCACCCTTTAACCTCCTTGCTTCTCACATCTTCGATTCTGGTGGAAAAATTACCAGTGTGATATTTATACTGCATGTTTTAAAGTCCAATAACCTTAACGGCAATTCTTCCCTTTGGCAGTTCCTGTCTTTTCTTTCTTGTTTTCCATTTTAGTAGGTCACAAATAGAGAGCTGAGGCAGGGAGAAAGAACAAGAATAACCTTTTTTTTGAAGAGACCACTGGCCTGTCTATTAATCAATCAATCAATCAATCGACCTATATCGCACATTTGCTTTCATTCAGTCTGACAATGTTGAACTATACCTGAGCCCTATGCTCCCCAAGAATAGTGACCATTAAGAAATACCCACGACCCGACCTTTGTGTCCTGATAGACAGCTTACCACAAAGAACTACCCTTCCCCATGTGACTTAGATAAGACTTAAAGTGTATACTTTCTCACAACTCTCACAAGACTTGGAGGTGGCCCCTGTATTTACCTGTGACAAAGCCAAGCACAGACCTCTCCCCCTTTGTCTGAGCCATCTGACAAAGGCTGGACACAGCCCCTCCAACTTCCTGGTCTTTGTTACATGATTGATTAGCTGAAGTTAGAACCATTGTTCCCCTACTAGCTAACCACAGAGAAAAACATTTCCTGGTCTGACAACTGATTGAGACTTGTCTTGCTGGCAAAACAACCCTGAAAATAAATCACCTTATCTGTGACTTAGTAATTCCCTTTCCCTTCCCATTAAAGTTCAAAGTTTTGCCAAACAAAACTCTTTGGGACGCATTGTGATCTTGGGATCTTTTTACTGTGACAGCCTCAATACAATCAATCTTCTTACTCATTTGTTTTTTGCCTCTCCCACCGCCAGGTTTATTGGGATATAATTAACTGGTTTCTGTCTTTGACAAGCTGCCCAGGTTTTATTGAACCTCTAACATACCTGTGGGTGACACAGGTAACTATGACACTCTCTTCTCCTAGAGCTCACCATGGAATGGAGAAAAGACACATGAACCCAAGAAATCCTTCGAGCTGGAAGGCTGTAAAAAGTGTTCAGACAGGTGCAGAGTGCCAAGACAACTGTGGGCATGGAGAGAGGAACTCTACCTGGGGAACAGGAAATTTAACATGGCTCTGGAAGAGCTGTCAGCCCTCCCAGTGTGTGGTCTCCTTCTAGGGACACTGAGGTCTGAGCTGGGAGAGTTCTAGTTACACCTTGCATCAGCGCTCTCCAAGCCATCTAGAACAAACCCACAATTCAAGTAAATCCAGTGTCCTTGATATGCAAATATGACAGCTTCAAAGAAAGTCTTCTGGCCCCCATTCCAACGGGATAGCTTCTTCTCATAGAGAAAATCAGTGGCAGACACTGCTTTTCAAGTCTGAAAGTTATCAGAGTAGCCAGAGTGAGACCAACCGACAGGGCAGGGTAGGGGTGGGCAGCGGCATGTAATATCCAGCCAGCCTCAGAGAAGTGAAAAAGGGACTGGGTTGCCGAATGGATGGCTGCGTGGAGGTTATTCCACCCAGTCTGGTCCTGCCAGGAGCGGACTGAATGGATTATCAACTATAGTTCATCATGGCTTCAGCTTTGCTTCAGTAACGCAGGCTCAGATGGCAGCAAGGGGGTTGGTTTCCCTCCCTTTTAAAACTGAGGATGGGGGGCGGCTGGGAAGGGGAGATAAATTGCCAAACAAAACCAGATTGCAAAGGGCAGGAAATCACAGCTTCCGGGGAATCATAAAGGGCACCGTCTTTATCATAAATCACAAATGTGCATAAACTTAAATGCACATTACAGTAGATGAAGTCCAGCCTAAATTGGAGCATCTTGTTTCAATAGCATTTGATTATTCTTGTGATGTTATTACCATGATCATAACTATTGCAATTTGCCAGGATATAGAGATGGCTTGTCCAAAGAGAGGCAGCTTAAAATCAAGAATAACAGAGATGATTTGCTGTGAGCCTCCATGGGGAGGGTGAGTGGGCAGGCAGCATTTCATGTGTGTTAGGGAGATCCTGACCACTTATGACAGGGGAGGAAGACACTGAGGAAAGAGAACCATTCTTAAGGGGGAGGATAAAGCTCAGTGGTAGAGTGTGTGCCTAGCATGCACAAGGTCCTGGGTTCAATCCCTGGTATCTCCATTAAAAATAAACAAATAGAAATGTGTTTATATTTGTTTATTAACCCACCCCTCACCCCCCCAAAAAAGAGAACCATCCTTAAAGTCAAGCCTTGCCTTGTAACGGTGGCAGGACATTAGACCCCTTGGGCCAAGTCACTTGGCTCCTGCCCTCATCATGAAGTTCTGTGAACACACTATCCTACAAACCAATCTTTGCACACCCTGTTCCCTCTGTTGAGAATGCCCTCTTTTCCTCCTCTCCTTTCTTCAAAGGTTTGTCCACTTGGTGAACTTTCTTCCTTCAAACAGAGCATCACTTTGTTAGACCTTCCCCTTTTCTCTGTTGGTGGAGCAGAGGACTGAGGACAACCATCACCATTTATTTGCACCACACAGGTAAGACAGTCTGGAGGAAGTAGGGCTCTTAGCACAGAGTTATACTGATTTGTCTACCTGCTGCCTGCCTCTCAGTCCATAAAGTGTCTTAAAAACAGGAGGTGTGTGTGGTTCTACATTATATCCACTACATGGTGATGGCACAGGACATGGTAAGGTACTGGTTGAATAAGTTTCTTCCTCAGTATCATAAAAATTCTTACAGAATTGTGGCAAGGATCAAGCAACATTGTAAGTATCAAAGCACTTGGTAACAAACTATATACACATCAAATGTTTTCATAATCTCCCAACTGGATGAGAAGAATCTGGGTGAAGAATCATGCCGCTGCTCCTAAACCCAGCTGGTGTCTGTCAACCCCAGTCTTTTAGAAGCCAGTTCTCCTACCTCAGTGGCTTGGCAGAAAAAGAAAATCCCACCTTGTGAGTCAGAGAGGAAAAAGTGCTGCCATTTAAAAAAAGCAGAGCCTGGAGAGATGTAGGGAATGGGAAGTTAGAGTGATGCTCTGAAACAAAACCTACTTGTCAAAAATTGCATTTGCCAGCTTTGGTTCTGCCTCACACTCAGACTTTACATGGCAGGCTGGCCTCTGAAATCCAGGATCTTCTCCTTCTTAGAGGGTCCAGAGGACAAGCAGGGTTGTTCTGTGGTGGTCGCTCCTTCAGCAGGATGGAGGGAAACATGAGGCATCAGGAAGACCAGAGAAAGGGGTCTTATCATGGAGGGAGCGGGGGAGAGGAAGTGCTTGGCTGGGACACCCCGGGCTACCCTCTGCCACTCCTTGTCTGGATGGCTCAGCTTAATCTCCAACCTACCCTCACATGAACACAGGTGGGAGGCAGAGGAGAGGATACACCACCCAGAAACAAGATGAAAAAAGTCCTCAGGACACACAAAGGCATCGGTCTTAGCACCAGGACTTGTTCTCCCAAAATTTGTCACTGACCTCGTCAGCAGTAGGCAAATATTTACCCAAATGATTCATTTTTCGAACTTTAGTTCCATTGATTGTTGTGGATATATTTTATGAGAGTGAGGGCAGGACCTGAAACGGATGGTTATTTTCTTTTGCCAGGGAAACCTAGTAGAGCAACCCCAAGGTGTGGGCTGTACTGATCGTCTTGTCATTGAAGTTCCTGGAGGAGGAGCTTGGGGAGGACTGGAGGGAGGGTGTACACCGTGTGTCAAGGGAACATGCATCAGTTCTCACCACCTTCCTGCCAGACTAGACTGTAAGCTCCCCGAGGGCAGAGACAATGGCTGGCTTACTTAGTTTTCTATTCGGTGTGCACAGGATAAAAGTGAAGGCATGAGTGAGGGGATGAATGGATGAGCTCTCTTAAACACCACCCATGTGGGAATGCAGTTTGGTGCAGCCATTATGGAAAACAATATGGAGATTCCTCAAAAAACTAAAAAGAGACATACCATATAATCCAGTAATCCCACTCCTGGGCATATATCTGGAGGGAACTCCAATTCGAAAAGACACATGCACCCCAATGTTCATAGCACAATATATACAACAGCTAAGACATGGAAACAACCTAAATGTCTAATGACAGATGACTGGATAAAGAAGTTGTGGTATATTTATACAATGGAATACTACTCAGCCATAAAAAATAAAATAATGCCATTTGCAGCAACATGGATAGACCGAGAGATCATCATTCTAAGTGAAGTAAGCCAGAAAGAGAAAGAAAAATGCTGTATGATATCACTCATATGTGGAATCTGAAAAAAAAAGAAAAAAGAAAAAAGAGGACACTAATGAACTCATCTACAAAAAGAAACAGACTCACAGATATAGTAAACAACATTATGGTTACCTGGGGAAAGTGGATGGGAAAGAGTAAATTTGGGAGTTTGAGATTTGCAAAAGATAACCTCTATATATAAAAATAGATAAAAAACAAATGTCTTATGTATAGCACAGGGAACTGTATTTAATATCTTGTAAAAACCTTTTTAAAAGTCTATGAAAATGAATATATGTATGTATATGCATGACTAGGACATTTGGCTGTACGCCAGAAATTGACACATTGTAATTAACTGTACTTCAATTAAAAAAAAAAAGAGGACAAAAAAATTAAAAATGGAAAAAAGTTGTACATTCTATTGGAAAACAGTTTGATAGATTCTTATAAAGCTAAACATAAAGTTACCGTATGAAATAAAGAAAAACACCACCCATGAAGAGAGGAGTGTACTTGGCTCTGTTTTGGGGGAGAGTGTTCTAGGAAGGTGGAGATGGGTGGGGAGGGGTGAGACCTGGCTTCTAGAGGAGGACCAGGCATGCTGAACCCAGGGCCTGATTTCTCCCTGCAAAGAGCAGCCAGTGGACCTGTTTTTCCTCCAAAGGCCAGGCTGGAGCAAGTTAGGTCAGGCAGGTTCCTCCCTCCAGGTCTCTGTCAGATGAGGGGTCCTGGAGAAGGAGAAAGGGGAACCCAGCTTGGGCTCTACCCATAGACACAGTGTGGCCTGGACAAGCCCCTTTCGTTTCTTGGGTCCCACTTTCATCACCACAGACTGACCAGGAGGTGGTTCACTCTGTTTCTTTTCCATTCCACTGGAGCGCGTCTGGTAGCAGGGGAGAGAGAAGGCTGGTGGGTTTGGAGAACAGCCAAAAGCGGCTCCTGAAATCAATCAAGTTTTTGACGATGCCACTTAACAAATTCAGGCAAATTGTTCATTTGACTTGCATCTGTGTTTGTTTTAATATATAACATGCATGCAGAAAAACCGAGTGCATAGAATTATCTTGGAAGCTGAGTCATATTTGCCTTTGATTCCTAGTCCCCACGGCATCACCACCTCATTCCTTGAGCATTGGGAATCCCAGAACTCCAGGTCCTTTCTAGCTCCCAAATTTCAGAATTTTTAAAGTTGAAGCAGGTGGCTCCTTTCACCCACCTCCCCCAACAAACCTCCGTTTCCTTTCCGTGTCCCACAATATTCTGATGTGAATGTCATTCTTTGACAAGAAAGTTAAGGGTATAGCAAACGTCTATGGAATTCTTCAGTAAAACCTTGAATTCAGTAAAGTGTCCTTTGTTGTTTGGTTTATTTCTTTTTGGCCATCCTGCTTGTCAACATCCCTCATACATTTAGGTGGAAAACATCCATGAAAAATTCCTTTCCAGATATGTCTCTTCTTTAAAAGCACACTATAACCCTCTTAGTGGATGCCAGCTAAGCTACTTGCTTCTTGATAACAATCTGGTGAAAAAAACTACAGGGAGAATACTCATTAACTATTTCCTTTTGTTGGTGGGGGGGGGAGGGCGTCTTAGTAATTAGTTTTATAATTGCTAGACCTCTCTTGGCCCCAGTAAACAACTGGTCACCATTTTAGAAGCATACCTGAGTTATAGAGATTACTAGATATTGACAAGTGCTAGAATTATGTGGCAGCAGTAATATATAATGTCTCTGGTGTCCCTGTCCATAATTTTCTAGCTCTCCCTGCACAGCCCTAACAAACTCAGTGAAGGTCTGCTCACTGCTAGGGGCCAAAGAGCAAGTCTCCCTTGATTACAGCCGTTGGGAGAACACATTGGTTATGCTGACAAAGAAATTATTCTGTCCTTAAATCAGAATGCTGTCTTCATCCCCTCTCCGGATGAGAAGGCAGGGGCTGCCATCCTTCCAACTTTCATAGCCATAGACCATTTAAAGGACCATTTCAAGCACATCTCTCAAGTATTGCTTGTGACAGTTGGATGTCACGAACAGGAAACTGTCAGCTCGGAACATGGCCTTATCAGCACATTCAGCATACTGTGTTTTGGGAGGACCAATGCCACATGAGAAATGGGGAGTAACCTGAAGGGGAAAGAGTATTGTTGCCCTTACAGCTGACTCTTCATTTTTTTTTTAAACCAAATTTATCGAGATTTAATTTATCCACCATGAAATGCACTCATTGTAAGTGTACAATTTAACACTTTGGTAAATATATGCAGCTGCGTAACCATCACCATGATTAACATATAGAACATTTTTATCACCTTCCCCAATGCTTTCACGCCCTTTTACACTCAGTGCCCCTCACCCCTAGCTCCAGGAAACCACTGCTTTTTGTTACTGTAGATTAGGTGTTAAATGGGTGGAACAATATAGCATGTATGCTTTTGTTTCTGGCTTCTTTGCTCAGTGTATCACATCTGAGATTCTTTCATGTTGCTATGCATTTTAGTAGTCTTTCCTTTTTGTTTATGAGTAGTATTCCATTGCATAAATATATCACAATTTGCTTAACAATGTACCTGTTGATGGAGAGTTGGATTGTTTTCAGTTTTTGCCTATTATGAATAAAGTTTCTATGAACCAAAGTCTTTTTGGTAGACATACATTTTCACTTCTCCTAGATGAGTATCTAGGAGTGGAACTACTGGATCATATGGTAAGTGTAGATTTAAATTTTTAACAAATTGCCAAATGGTCTTTAAAGTGATTGTACTAATTTATATTTTCATTAGCAACGCATGAGAGTTCCAATTGCTCCAAGTCCTCACTAACATATGGTATCATCAGTCTTTTAATTTTAGTGTATGTGGAGTGGTAATCTTATTGTGGTTTTATTTGCATTTTCTTGGTGACTAAAAATGTTGAGCATCTTTTCATATGCTTATTGGCCATTCACGTATCTTCTTTTGTGAAGTGTCTGCTCAAATATTTGGCCAGTTTATATTATTTGTCTTCTTATTTTGTAAGTTTAAAAATGTTTAGATTTTGTCAGATATATGTAGTGTAAATCTTTTCTCCCAGTCTGTTGCTTGTATTTTTCATTTTAATGAGCAGATGTTTTAAATTCTAAGTTCAATTTTTCTTTTTCTTTCTTCCTTCCTTCCTCTCTTCCTCCTCCTTCTCTTTCTTTCTTTCATAGTTCATGCTTTTGTATCCTAACTGAGAAATTATTGCCCATTCCAGGGTCACAAAGATCTTTTCTATCTTTTTTTTCCCTAGAAGTTTTAGGTTTTAACTTTTCCATAGAAGTCAATGATTCACTTCAAGTTAACTTTTACATATGGTGTGGGGTAAAGTCAAGGTACATTTCCCCTATATTTATGTCTAGTTGTTTCAGTGAAAATGTTAAAAAGGCTGTTATTTTCCCAATTGAAGAACCTTAGCAAATTGCCAAAAATCAATTTGACTATAAATGTATGGGTCTATTTCTGCAGTTTCTGTTCTGTTCCATTAACTTGTATGCTTGTGTTTATGCCAACACCACACACTTTAATCATCAAGTGTTTATTAGTAACTAGAAATCAAGTAGTGTAGATCTTCTTTATTTATTCTTCTTTTTCAAAATTGTTTAGACTATTCCAGTCTCTTGCATTTTCATATACATTTTGGAATCAGCTTTTTTAAAAAAAGACTAGCAAACCTCTTTGGGTTTTAACTGGGATTACATTGTATCCATAGATTAGTATAGGTATATCTTTCATTTACTTAGACCTCCTTAGTTTCTCTCAGCAATGTTTTACGGTTTTCATTTCATAGGTCTTGCATATATTTTTTATAGATTTATCTCTACATATTTCATGGTTTTTGATGCTATTATAGGTCGTATTTTTTTAAATTTCATTTTCCAATTGTTACTTGTATATATACATAAAACTGAGTTATGTATGTTGACTGTGTATCCTATAAACTTGTTAGACTTATTTGTCAGTTCTGGTAGCTTTTTGTAGATTCCTTAGGATCTTCTCCATACACAATTATGTCCTCTGTGAATAAAAAGTTTTACTTCTTTTTCTATCTGTATGCTTTTTCTTTCTTGCTTGCTTGCTTATTTCATTAGGTAGGACCTCTAGTACAATACTGATATTAGTGGTGAGAATGGACATCCTTGTCTTGTTCCCAGTCGTAGTGACAAAGCATTAACCTTTCGTCACTTAGTGTGATGTTAGTAGTAGGATTTTCATAGATGTTCTTTTATTAGGTTGAGGAAACTCTCCTCTGTTCCTAGGTTGTTAAGAGTTATTATTACGAATGGGTGTTGAATTTGGTAAAACAGTTATGCATCCAAGTAAATAATCATAGAACTTTTCTCCTCTGTTCTGCTAGTATGATGAATTGTATTGATTGATTTTTAAGTGTTAACCCAAACTTACATTCCTGTGAAACCTCCTAATTGATAATTTCTTGACTTTTTAAAAATTTTGCTGGATTCTTAATTTTTAAAAAATAATTTAAAAAAATCTATGTTCACTTTCTTAATTTTTAAAAAATAATTTAAAAAAATCTATGTTCACAAGGGATGTCAGTCTGTAGTTACCTTTTCTTATAATATCTTTGTCATACACTGATTTTTATATCTTTTTATAATGTAAGCATTCAAAGTTATAACTTTTCCTGCAGACACTTCATTTTATTATTTATTCATTTATTTAAATGGAAGTATAGTTTATTTACAATATTATATAAGTTTCAGGTGTACAACATAGTGATTCATAATTTTTAAAGATAATACTCCATTTATAGTTATCATAAAATATTGGCTACATTCTTCATGCCGTACAAGAATATACTGCAGACACTTCCTTAATTGCAGCATACATATTTTGATTTCTGTGTTTTTGTTTTCATTCAATTCAACATTTTTTTCTTATTTCTTTTGTGATTTGTTCTTTGACACATAGGCTATTTAGAAGTATGGGGCTTAATTTTTAAATAGTTGGAGATTTTCAAAGCATCTTTTTGTTATTATTTTCTAACTTAATTGTGCTTTAGTCAGAGAACATACTCTCTTTGATTTCAGTCTTTTACAGTGTATTGATTCTTGTTTCATGGCTCAGCCTCTGGACTTTTGTGGTGCATGTTAGATATGAAATTGAAAACAATATTCATTCTGCAGTTTAGGGTGGAATGTTCTATAAATATCTATTATGTCAAGTTGACTATAGAATAAAATAAGAGATAGGATAAGTTATAGCTACTCTATTATGGCCAGGAGCAAAGTTTTCTTCATTTACATTTGACAGTATATCCTTTAATTAAACCAGATTGCAACAGGTCCCCAGAGCCATTGTGAATCAAATATAACACCAATAATCCATATTTGGAGATCATTCGTGACCCAGTGCTTTCAGCTGGTTCCTTGCTAAAAAGAATAGCTTCTTGGTATCAACATATTTTTTTTTCCACAGAGAGCAAGTTAAAACAAGAGGTCCAAATTACTCATCTCTGGCTTCAACACTATGTAGAACTGTGTACTTAAAAAATAACCAAAGAAAAGTTTACAACTACTAGATAATATTATATTTTATAGGTAGATAATTAAATTTTATTCATGGCTATAATTCAGAAATTATTTATTATATGATAAAGGAATGGAAAATTATGGTCGAGATAGGGAGTTTCCTACCTCCACCTCTATCTAGAATCCCATGAAAAATAACTCTGTTAAAATATATTTTAAGAACCTGTCACTTAAATTTGATCTGTGATCAAGTTCATTGATAAGTAAAATATATTCTGCATTAAATGGTAATGGTAGTAATGGTGGATGAGAAAAAGGAAGGAAGATGAGAAATAGGAGATAGGGGATGAAAAACTATTCAGTCTTTTTTTTTTTAAACTTTTTTTTTTGAGTTATAGTCATTTTGCAATGTTGTGTCAAAGCCCAGGGTAGAGCACAATTTTTCAGTTACGCATGAACATACATATATTCATTGTCACATTTTTTTTTCGCTGTGAGCTACCACAAGATCCTGTATATATTTCCCTGTGCTTTTTTTATTTAAAAATTTTTAAACTTATGCTTAATTGCCTTAAATGACACATTCTTGTTTAAAGCAAAAACAGTAACAATATTTTGTGTGTTTCTAGCATACATAAAATTAAAATACATGACAACGATAGCACAAAGGACAGGAAGGCATAATTGGAAATAAACTGTTAAAAGGTCCTTAACAAGTACAGTTCAACTATATTCCCACCTACCACTTTTACTATGAATCCTATGTATATTTTACCACAATTAAAAAATTGGAAAAAATAGGCTGTCTTGAAGAATGAGAAAGTTAGATGTGGATAAATATAAGTCCTACAAAATCTGTATCATCTTAGAGTGTTTGGAGGGGGCACAGAATTTTTATTGTTGTTTTGTTGGTTGCACTAATGTTCTTGTGCCTTTCCTCAGTTTTTCCAAAGAGCAGTATTTCTCAGTATTCAGTCTTTGTTTAAGGGGGAGCAGAAAGCTATGGTTGTGGTCAGCAGTAGGCAGATATCTCATACAGGTTCTGAAATAATGACTTATGTCAATTTAAGAAGATTAGAATTTTTATTAAAATATTATATATAAGTATATGTAGAAAAGCTCACGTAAGTGTCAGATCAATAAGTCATCATATACTGAAACACCTTTGTAACCACACCCAGATCTAGAAATAGAGCCTTCAGTACCCCAAGAGGAACCCTGTGTACTCCTCCAGGTATCACCTTTCAAAGAGAAAGCATGATCCTGACTTCCAGCAGCATAAATTAGTTTTGTCTGTTTTTATATTTTATATTAAGGGAAGCATATAATTTGTATTCTCTTGTGTTTGGCTTCCTTTACTTAATATTATGTTTCTGTGGAATTTACCTATAGTGTGTAATTTCAGAGAATTCATTCTCATTGTGTATAGTATTTATTATATGAATACAACAAATCAACTTATTCATTCTGCTACTGATAGCCATTTGGATAATTTGAATAAATTAAATGATTATGACTGATAGTATCTTCTTAATTCTGGGGTTAAAACATTCATGTCACACAGAATACTATACAAGTGTTGACTGTTCTTAGGAAAAAAGTTCGTAGGGCATATATAAAAATATTAGCCCTTAATGCTACCTTTAACTGATTTTGAATTCTTTCTGCTATTTGTACTTTCCAGTTTTCTCAAGTTAACATCTATTTAGCACTCAAAACAAAATAAAAGCAAAACCTCATAAAATTGAAGACTTAAGCTTTGCCAAATTAGTCTGGCTATAAGTCCTTGGCACTTACTAATATTTATGAATCACCAAGCCAAGCCTGTGGCACAGAGTAGAACAAATCTTTTCTGAGTGATGGAAGCCAGTAAACAGAAGAATTATCTGCTGGCCTATGTAACTGAAAGTTTACTGATCAATCTGAGTTGTTTGCTGAAGAAAAGTGGACCAAAAGTCAAATTCTCCAGTCTATTTATTACAAAAAGGAACATCACTATTAAGCTGTTAATAACGTACGTATGGAGAAAAAGCAGAGACACACCAAACAGACAGCAGAGCAAAGCTGAGAATGTACTCCAATGCCAGCAGCAGCTTTTGCTGCCTGGGTGCTATTAACATGGAGTTGCTTCTCTCCGAGAAATGGTAGCAAAGATTTATTTGGCTTAATTTCCTAAGCCACCCCCCGGCCCCTCCCCTTTTTTGTGAGAGACCAGAATATATTCCTTTCTCTTGTGTCTCTCTTCCTATATACCATTTCCCCAACTTCTGTTCACTCCTAGATTGTCTGTTAACCTCACCCCGAGGGCTTAGTTTGGAGAATATGCCTACACATTGGACAGAAATCATGACATAACACTACTTCTTACGAACTTTTTCTTCTTATGAACATACTGGTTCTTTAAATCTATTCCAATAATCTCTAGCTGTCTTCCAAAAGCACCAGCACAGATAGTATTATCAGGTCTTCTTTGGGAGAAAATTTTCTACAGCCTAATGTATTTGAGAAATTCTGGGTTAAAACAATCTGAACAGATTACTTTCTTGTAATGTTTCTAGAAACTTAAGTGAATTATGATGCTCCAAGTGGCTGAGGATTTATTATGAAGCATTTCCCAATGTATGTGCCAGGGAGACTGTGTGTGTGTGTGTGTGTGTGTGTGTGTGTGTGTGTGTGTGTGTGTGTGTGTGTGTGTTTGTGTGTATGTCTGTGCCTGTAAAACACATGTTAGTATGTGAGGATTCTAAGAACATCTTTGTTAAATGCTGATTTGAGTTCCAAAATCCCAAAGCCTAAAAGGGCTGGACAAAACATACAGATGGGTAGGGTCTGTGATACAGGGAAATGGTGGGTCCTTCTGAACTGGGCAGACACTGCTCAGATCCAGTGGATGACTGCAAAGTTGAAGTGCAACCCCAGGACAGTTAGATTGACTAATCTGACAAAAGAAGAGAGGAATCTAGATTTTTATGTAAAATACTCCCAATTTTAAGTGTTGGAAAATAATTTGAAGGTTTAAAAAAAAATACTGTGTGGATCACACAAAACATGCTTGCTAACTAGATTTACCCCATAGGCTGATAATTGCAAACTGAAGGCCGTGTATCCATCAATTACCACACCATGCTCTGTGCTGTCCCACATATTTCAGGGCACTGTGTGAGAACTGAAATTGTGCAACATATCATATAGCGTTTCATGCATGTAACAATAACAATACTAAATAATTCACTGAATAATATTCACCAGGTATGGTGTTAAGTGCTCAAACCTAAGATATTTAACTGAATCTTTGCCATATGATACCAAGTGTTAACCAGATTTTAAGGTGAGGAAATAGAGAAGTTAAAGGAATCAAGTATATCATTCAAGGTCAACAGTTAGTAAGTGGTAATAGGTGGAGGTGGCAAGGGCTCCCCATGGGGCCATGCTTGACTCCAGGTCTGTACACTTTATCACTAATCCTACACTCATCTCTCCTGTCCCCAAGTAGGCTGAAGAATTCATAATAGGTATTCAACAGATACTCTTGAATTTATGGTATTGAATGTAAACTCTTTGAGAATGAGAACCACACCTTCTACTTCTATTGGATACTTCTTCTTCTTCTTCTTCTCCTCCTCCTCCTCCTCCTTCTTCTTCTTCTTCTCATCATCATCATCATCATCTAAATTATCTACCTACCTATTTATCTCTATATATCTATCATTATTTGTTTATAGTAAAGGAACCACAGAACCAAGTGCATAGTTGGTTATCAAAAATCACTGTCTAGTGATTCAGATTCTTAATGTATTAATGAAGTAGTGTGGAGTGGTTGAAAAGAATCACTTGACTTCAAGAAATTTGATCTTGATAGAGAGCTTGTCACCTACTTGTGGTCCCTTTTCCAAAACACTGTAGACTTTAATTCATAAAGTGTGCTAGACTAGAACTCAAGGTTCTTTTCCAGCCCTAAAAAATCTGTAACTCTGGTGATCTGTGTTGCTGTGGAGATCAACCTGGGAAACTAGACTTCTGGTCTGAATTTGCCAGCAGTGGTATATCCATTAGGACAACTCCTGTTGCAAGTAACAGAAAACAAAACAAAACAAAACACCCCTGCCCCACTGTAATCAACAGTAAGTTATTGCTACTCCAGCATATGCTTTCTTAATGCCCAGGGGAACACCTCTAGGTACCCCGGGGGTGTAAGAGGCCAGGAGGACAGGGTTCTGCAAAAAGAACAGGCAGATTGTGTCCAGTTTTCAGGGATCAGGTGAATTCCTTCAACCCAGAGACATAAAGTTCAAATTAATTTGCATAATTGTTTTCCCATGAATGAAAAATGCCTGAAAGTAGATAAGAAGCTACTTCATATTGGTCACTGATTAAAACACTTTTTATTGATACACATGTGTATTTGAGGGTGTAGTTTTTTGGTCTGACAAATACAGAGGATGCATTCAGCAGCTAAAACTCATCATCTCCATGTTTCTAGGCCGAGGCTCCCCCAAAATCCCTGAGAAGGGCAAGGTCGTAGAAAGAGAAGAATCTAGAGCTTTGGGGACAGATCTGGGATTGTGTTCCAGCCTACCCTTGCTAGCTCGTTGAGCTTCAGTCAAGATCGGGTGCGTTCAGGGTGGTATGGCCATAGACTCATGGAGCTTCAGATCCTTCATTTGTATACCGGATTTAGTGATGCCCAGGTTGAAGATCAAAACAGTGGATGCTTGTGAAAGAGTTTATAAAGAACAAGTGCTCTTTGTGTGAGGTACTATCTGATTATCAAATCATGGTAGATTTTTCATTGACGTCTTGGGTCAAGTAAAGGGATATGTTTATCTGATGATGCCAAGATAGAAAACTGTAACATCTTTATTTGGACCCCAGAGTGCTAGGTAGTAAGGACATTGATCTGCCTCAATACAGTAATGCCTATATTTCATATGTTTTGAGTTTGAAAAGGCTTCTGCAATGCTCTGCAAGGCTGCATAAAAAAATGAATGAACTTCAGAGAAATTGCCATAAACATGTAATGGGAAAATTGTACTGTTTGGGGAATAAAGCTTTACTTGTTGATGGACAAAAATTAAATGCAGACACGGTAGGAATCTATGTATAACATACTAGTTTTTACATGAAATGTCAGCAGAACTTACCCTTCTGTTTTCAGAGAATTTTTTTTCTTAAATCACAGAATCAAGAAAAGGCCAAGAATGAGAGACTGGCACTGATTTTCTTCCAGGAGACCAGGGTGTTTCTTGATAGTTGAAAAAGAGATCCTTTAATATCCCCTTCCCCTGCTTTTGTTATAGTTTCTGATGAATTTTGCCACAGGAAAGCAGTGAATCTTGCTGTCTTTGGATATAACTGATTTCAGTACAAGTCAAATAATACAGCCTAGAGAAAAAGTAAGATGAGGAGAGAAAAATCCTGTTAGGATCATTTTCTTCATTCCAGTATGGCTGAAAACTGGAGCCTTCCTGCCAGCACATACTTGGTGTCTTTGTCCAGTTGATGTTAAATAACTTGGGTGACTGGCCTCCTGTTATTTCCCTTGGGAACTCATTCTACCACATAACAGAGCTGGCTCTGAGGAAGTCCTTCTGCACACAATATTATTGTGTACAATTTCTCTCACTGCTGTTTCACCCACCTGGCATTGAGTGTAATGTTTCTGGCAGTCAGTGTGGTGCTACCTTGTCTCTCTAGTTAGATCAAGGAGACCATGGTCCATCTCCTGCCACTGTCTTGGCCACCTCAATGCATGGCATAAAGATGGTTGCTGCATGAGTCTAACAGTTGAAAACAGTCTTGTTCTGCATCCAGTTCACACATATAGAAATCACTGGGTCCATCCTATTGATCTTTCCTGATATCATTTGGTCTTAATGCTCCCAACCAAACAGCTCTGTATCGTCAGGCCCGGCTGCCTACTGCAGATCTCCTCTGGTGAAACGTCAAGGAAACCACTGTATGCCTCTTGTTGAATCAACTACAACAGTGAGATCTTCTTTCTTTTTCTTCTCTCAGTGCTACAGTTGTTCGAACAAACACTTACTATTGACGATGCAGGTGCCCCAGTTTCATTCTCTGCTGTGTGCTCTAATTTGCTTCCTTTCTGGGTCTTGTTGTTGACCTCCTACTGGGTGTTCTTGGATGTAGGACCATGTGGGTGGTCTGGGAGAGCTCTTGTGTTTCTGTACTGGTTTCTGCAATGATTATTGTTTTTAAAAGATACTTGAGTACCACAGAACTGTTTTGCTCTTGCTGCTCTATGAAATACATCCATAATCATGCCTACTCCATTATCCTCTGATTTAAAAACTTAGGGCACATGATCTGGAGTCAAGGTGAAGTGGGAAGAGAAATCAGATTCTTTTACCTATTTTTTTTAACTTTAGTTAAAAATTTCCTATTTTTAAAAAAAAATTTTAGTTAAAAATTTAGCAGGAAGCTAACCAAGAGAAAATTGTGGTGTCTACAATTTCAGTGGTTAGGTAGGATAATGGAGTAGAAGATGGACTAGAATAGATTTTAATCTGTGTTCTGCTTCTACCTAGCCAAATGACCTTGACTCAGTCATCTCAACTTTTGTGGACATTATTTTTTTCATCTAAAAAATGAAAGGATATCATTAAGTAGACTAATTCTAAGGCCCTTTCTGGTTCTAACATTCTAGAAAGACATGGTACAGAAACCTCAAAGGTTTAAGGACTGGAATTGTTCTAGCCCAGTGCGGGATTTGGAAATGACTAACGGATAAAAAAAGGCTTAGTGAAGGCTTACCTTACCACCCATAATCAGCTGGTAGAGTGTGCACTCTGAGGTGTTTCTGCAGCAGCAGAGGGGGCACTGTGCTGAGTTATGTACTGAATTACACACTCACTCTAGGGTGGTCCTGTCTATCATGGGCTATACTTGTGGAAGTCATGGATTCCCCACTTCAGGGAGTTTACTCAGAGGCGCCTTATATAGAACTTCAGAACCAGAAGAGACCCAAGTGATAATCTGCTCTAGCATCAGACTGGCTGGGGCTGGGGTGCTGGACCATATGAGGACTGGTGCATGACTTCAGTCTTGGGAACATCATGTTCTTCTGAATTAGTTGAGAATATGTGATTTCAAGTAACAGAAAATGATTTAAGCTGGTGTACGGTGAAAATGGGAGTTTATCATGAAGATGGGGCAAAGGGGACTCACAGAGGAAAGGAAAACAGCTGAGCCTCAGGAGTTGGAACCAGAAAAGTGCAAAGTAACTGGAACCCAGGGAACCGTCTGTGCATCCCACATGTCTGCTTTGTTCTGTTTATTTGCTTCATTTATCTATGTCTGCAGACTGGCCCTCTCAGCAAAGAGTCACAAGGCAGAAAAGATCTGGATTAGATCCACAGGGGGAACTTCTACTCTCCATCCCCATG
The DNA here is from genome assembly GCF_036321535.1 of Camelus dromedarius. Classification (NCBI taxonomy): domain Eukaryota; kingdom Metazoa; phylum Chordata; class Mammalia; order Artiodactyla; family Camelidae; genus Camelus; species Camelus dromedarius. The sequence goes on along the minus strand of NC_087443.1, from coordinate 65,260,684 downwards.
AAAAGGATTTTCATTGATCTGCCTTGTGTCAGGTGCTGGGTTAATTATATTGCTGGTCCCAATTCCTTACCACCCCTTCAAAGAATTATGTATCTGCAATCATCGCATGGTCTCTTGGTGAACAGATGGCCATGAGAAAACTGTTATAGGATGCTGGGAGAGTGGCAACTCCTGTTCTGTACTGGTAAACACTTTGTAAAACTATTGCCTGTGGCAGTCTGGAAAACAGAGGGCATTCTTAACTTGAGCATTGGCTTAGTCAGTTTTAAAGCAGAATTTGAACATGTGAGCTGGTTGCTACCAGGTTTACTGGATAAGATACAAGAAAGAGAGAAGCTCAGGAAAGAGAGCTTGCCAACAGATTCAGATAGTAATAGAGAACCCAGAGGCTCTGGGACTTTTGGGGTTGGGATACGAAACTGCTTCTAAACATTTCACGGTGTGGCTATTAAAGCACAGCCTTAGGACCAAGACCAAATCTAGAGCCTGGCCACTAAGACAAAACCTCAGAGCAAACAGATGTCACAGCCTTTGTTTACAATTCTGAAAAGACTGAGATATTACTGAGTAGGTCCTTTTATCCAGACAGAAGTGTTATTAGAAATGTTAGGGATGTGGTCCCATGTAAGCCCAGGCAGCAGATGCTCCCCGTGTCCCACCCAGATTCTCTTGACCAGGTGGTGCTCTCATCCCTCATCTGCTAATGGCTCACGCCTGCACTCTTTCCCGCGGGACTGCCCCTCTGTGACTAGGGCTGCCCCAATCTCCCTTTGGCCTATGGCCGATGTCCCATCAGCCAGTGGCCTTTCCACAAATACTTCCCAGTGACTGCAGACTTAAACAAGAAGGCAGAGTTTACCTAGAGCAGCTCTTGAAGTTCATGCATCAGTGAGTGTGGAGTAGCGACTCTGCTTTACATATTTACTGATTACATGAAATCCCACAAAGACAGGCCCACAGCATTTAAACAGTTTTCTTCATGTGATGAAGATAAAAATAATACCCGAGTCACAGGCATCATCCTTTTTTCCACCTTCCTTGATACTTTTGTGGGAGTTTAAATGAGAAGAGGAAAATGCCGAGTTTTATACAGAACACTTATCACAAAGCCAGCTCACGAAGCCTCGGTGACTGTAACAAAAGGCAACCGATCTGAATAGCAAGAAAGGGGAGTCATTAGTACCCAAAATATCTTGACAGGTGAATGTGGCTGACCTTCTGATGCAGAGTCCTGAACACTGTAAAAGGGGAAGCAGCCTCTTGAAAAAATGTGCTGCTCTATTCAATGTAAAGCAGTGGTTCTCTTTAGCTCTGACCATGTCACAGGTAATGTGGCTCTGTCACCACTCTTCTCCCAGTAGCAACTGATGTAAAGAAAGGTCTTTGCCCCTAGGAACCTGCTGAGCAAGGACTGTCCAGGGCCTCCTCACTCTGGTCCCCTGTCCAAGTTCTCAGCCCTCCTTTCTCCTGATGCTTCCCCTCGCTGGGTACCATTTTCACTACTCTCTTGGTTCACTTCTTAATGGGCAACAAATGCAATATATCATGTCATTCATCCATCTTCCCTGTGGTCAAATCATTCTTCAGGCCCAAAGATACCTAATTTAGAGGAGGGGGATGAGTAAAATGGGTGAGGGAATTTAAGAGGTACAAACTATCAATTACAAAATCAGTGTCATGGGGATGAACTGTACAGTGGGGGGAATAAAGTCAACAATTATGTAATATCTTTGCATGTTGATGAAGGTGACCAAAGGGTGCAAACTTCCAGTTATAAGATAAAGAACTAGGGATGTCATGTACAACATGATTTAATATCATCAACACTGCTGTATGTTATACATGAAAGTTGCAAGAGAATAAGTCCTAAGGGTTCTCATCATAAGGAAAAAATTTTTTTCTTTTTCTTTTGTATCTATATGAGATGATGAATGTTCACTAAACTTATTATGGCAATCATTTCATGGTGTATGTAAGTCAAATCATTAGGCTGTACACCTTAAACTTACACAGTTCTGTACGGCAATTAAGTATCAAAAAAGCTGAAAAAAAAATAAGATCCCTAACTTAGTTCTTCGTTTTGCCAATTTTTAATTTTTAAAAAAATTGAAGTATAGTTGATTTACAATGTTGTGTTAATTTCTGGTTTACAGCATAGTGATATAGTTATACATATATATATTCCTTTTCATATTCTTTTTCATTATAGGCTATTACAAAATATTGAATACAGTTCCCTGTGCTTTACAGTAGGACCTTACTGTTTATCTATTTTATATATAGTAGTTAGTAGCCACAAATCCAGAATTCCCAATTTATTTGTTCCCACCCACTTTCCCCCTGGTAACCATAAATTTGTTTCCTGACTTAGTTCTTTAAGTAAAACAGAGTGATCCTTGCTCAAAGCTCTGCTGGAATGTTACATACAACTTACAGCTTTTTTGATGAGTTTGCATTGCATAAGGGATAAAACCCCAGATCTCTTCCATGGCTGGCAGTGTCCTGAATAATCTACTTTGATTCCTTTCTCTGCATCACCCCTTGTCTCACAAGTCTGTAGCCACATTGGCTTCTTCTAATTCCTCGCAAGCAGGGAAGCCTCAGGGCCTTTGTCTATTCCAGAGCAGGTTTCTCCTTATTTATTGTTCATTTGTTCAATTTCTACTCATCCTTCTGATGGCTCAATGACACTTAAATGCAGCCTTGCAGAGTGGTTGGTAGTGTGGGCTGGATTTGTATCTGATTTCTACTACTGACAATATTTGACCTTGGGAAATCTGTTTAACCTCTCTGGGCTCTGCCTCGTCTGTATTATGAGAGCCATAATGGTAAGTACCTCAGAGAGTTGTTTAAAGGCTTAAACACATAACCCAAGGGAGTCTGGGAAAATGGCAATGGTGGCATGGTTTTGTCATTTCTCCAAGTACACCTATAAAATTAAACAGAGCAATTAAGATAGGAAAAACCCCAACTCCCCCCAAATTTATAGTCAACATCTACAAAAAAGCTAGTTAATGAAGAATTTTCATGAACAGTAAATATGAGTTAGGTAGGGCCAAACCATCAGCACTCCAAGACCTGAATTGTATCCACAACTGTGCTGGGGAAAGCAAATGAAAGCGGTGGGCATCTGATGTGTGCTACGATCTCCCAGACTAGCAGACAGGTGGTCACTGGAAATTGGACATCAGCCTGAGAACAACTGCTGAAACCAGGAATTTTTCAGACACTGCTTGCGTGCAAGTGGTGAGCTCCAAAGGGGCCTGGCATTTGGGACCCCGTGAACTCTCAAAACTAACCAGACAAAATTCCTTCTAAGACAACGCCCACAGTGGGTTGAAAGTGCTTGGAATAAGATCCAAAAGGAGCAGCCCGGGGTCAATAGAGACAAGTAAGGAATAAAGTCCAGATGACAGGAGACCAGAGCCAGCTCTTCAGAAAAGGAGGCAACATAATGTGAACATTTCACAAAAACAGCACAAGAGGGAGCTCTAGAGCCATGAAGTTAGGAAAGAAAACAACCGACTCCACGTAAAAAAGACAAAAGGATGGAGATCAAATTTCATAAAAAGATGTGAAAACGAAAAAAGGGAATAAGGAGCAAAAGATTCCCCCAGACAGTTAAAGCATGCCAGAGGAATATGTGTACACAGCTGCTGGGAGCGTATTCTCAAGCGCAGAGAGAAAACGAGAGGACGCGCTCACGGCTGTGGAGCTGGCTTCTGCACTCTGTGGATGGGATGGGGGAGGAAGTCATGGGTGTTTTCTAATCTTCCCCCTCACAGAGACCCAGGCAGAGCCAGTGGGGCACCGTGTCAGAGGCTCGGCTCCAAGGAGCTACCTGGACCAGTGGCTGCCAGCCGAGCGAATCCAGAGTATAACGCATGATCTTGCGCGGATAAAGGAACCAAGAATCTAGACCGGAGCCAAGAAGATAAGAGCCAAGCAGAGTTCCGTGGGGGTTAGAAACCAAGCAGAGCCACGGCAAGCAGGAAGTGACTGGGGTCACTTTGGCTTTGGAACCTGTCTGGTGCCCATGCAGGGGTCAGTGTGTAGGCAGCCTACAGGCACATCAAGCTGGTTTAAAAAGTCTGTGGCCGAACAAGGAGGGAGGATGTTTGGGGGCAGAGCAACACCACCAGTATAGTGAAGGTTTAGGATTTGGAATGTGTAAGCCAGCATAACGAGGGGAGTCTGATGTGGGACCTCTGCCTCCTTAAATCCACTCTCTGACAACAATCTTCTATCCTTCCGTGTTGCCCACTCTGGATCCCCTACTTGAGCAATTACATAACCTCGTTGTTACTGTCAGTCCTCTTCCCCTGTTAGGCTTCCCCTATTCTTGCTGCTCTCAGGACCTTTTCCCCCTTCAGTTAGGCTCCATCTACATGTTCACTCACTTGCAAACACTGATGTCAGTCCCTTTTCCTCCATTGTACTCAAGTAGCAACGTTGGCTCTGGTAAACCAATCGATAGATCAATAATTGCACAGTATCTTTTTCCAGCTCTGACCTTTCTGAGCAATTCCATCTGCTTTCTTGACACTTCCACTCGAGTATCTAAAAGACTTGAAATTTAACTTACCTAAACAGCATTGATTTCTCTCAACTGACCTGCTCCTATCCAGTCTTCCTCATGTCAAGAAACAATGCTGCCTTTATTAGTTACTCAAGCCAAACACTAGTTCTCTTTCCCTCAAACACCACATTCAATTTATGAATACATCGTTGGTATCTTCTTTCCAAACATACACTGAATCCATTTACTCCTCTGCATCTCCACTAAATAGCCCTGGTACAACCCACTAGCACAACAGTGTTCCAAGTGATCTCCCTGCTTCTCGGCTGCCTCCTACCTCCATTCATTTCTACACAGTAGCTGGAGTAATCATTTACAATATAAATACACTTCACTGCCTAAAACCCCCAGTGTTTTCTGATTTGAGTTTTCATGAGTCTGGCTAATTTGCCTCTCTGATCTACTTATCTCCCCTTCCTGCTATATCCCAGCCACACTGGTCTTCTTTAGGTAGCTGGAAACTGTCAAGCTTGTCATGATCTGAGACCTTTAGGGCAAAGAAGGAATGGAGGGGTGGTGTGTGGTGCTGGGGAGCCTCTAACAGGGAGGCCTGACCTTGTCTTGGGAGGTAGGGAGGATTTCCCTGAAGGAGGGACATTTGTGCTGGGACATAAAGGCTGAGCTGGACTATTATGTGAAGAGCTTTAGAAGAGCATTCCAGACAGAAAGAAAAGCATGTGCAAAGGCCCTAGGGCTGATGAGATGGTGGTGTGTTTGAGGAGGGAGACAAATATTACAAGTGGATATAAGTAAACCTGGGCAGAGGCTGGATCCTTCAATGACTTAGAAGCCACATTAAGAGTGATTTGCCTGGTGCCCAGCCTACTCATAAGGCAGGCTATTAACTAAAATCCCACTCTTAGCAATTCATTCCTTTAGACGTAGGGCTTGGTCCTAGTTAAAATGTGATAACACAGAGAAAAAATTCCTCTGTTATCTTGGTGTAAATGATGTCTCTGAGAACAGGTTCTATTAGGGGAGGAGTGGATGTTTTCTTTTATGGAAGTCCTGAGCAAAATAAAAAAGAATACTGGGAGGATACTTCTCCCTTCAGTGCATGGAGGCCCTTAGAGCAATGCCTTGATGGGAGCGGGAGAGGGAAGTATCTCCCAGTTATTCCTATTGGCCAAAGCCTTCCTTCTCTCCAGAGGGCAAGGAGCTCATGCATAGGACCTGTGCATCTGGAAGCTCTGTGTGGTCTGAAGGACCAGCTGGAGCTCAGGCCAGTGGGACAGGACCGTCTGCCAAGCTGCCCTGGTGTCTGGATTTTTCTGTTTCCACCAATTACAGGGACAGGAAACAGGTACTTCTTAGAGCTCCTGAGCATTTGCAAATGAGAATAACATTAGATTTGGGCCAGGTCTGCCAGACTGCTGAGCAATTCTAGACACATTATGGTTCTAGGCTTCAACTTCCTCTATCCGCTTTTGGGGCTTTCATGAGTAAAGGCTCACCTTTGTTTTTTTCTTCTGTGGTTACTTCTGTCCTCCACTGGCTGTCTTTTTTCCCTTCAGTCTCCCTCTTGCCCTTATCTCTTATTTTGCAGGTGGCTTAGAAAAGCCACTGCTCATGGTGTGTCTCTGTAGCCTCAGTTTGACCACCAGTCTTCAATCTTCAAATCTTACTTCTGGCCACACATAGAAGACTTGATTCCTGCCTGCTTCCCCATCACCTGCAGGAATAGCTGAAAGCTTCTCCCTTTAAGACAGACCTGATGAAGTATAGACCCCTCTTCCTCTCCTATTTTCCCCTGTATGAACCTATTTTCCAAACCCTGCCTCCTTTATAGGTCTTAAAGCCTCTGAGACAATGACCAAATTTCTGTCTGTGCCCTAAAAAGCAGTGGCAGAGGGAGGTAGTACCAGTGTCCTTGGCCCAGACCCTTCAGTTCAGCGTGATGGGCTCACAGGAGTTTGGAGGCCAACAGCTCACTTTAATGGGCAGGATGTATTTTCTAGTGATTGATCACTTCCTCCATAAATTATGGATATACATCTCTGCTGAGGCCGGTGACTTATTGAGAAGCCCTTTAAGCAGTAAATCCCCTCTCTCTCCATTCTCTGGGTAGTAATGACATATCTCAAGTCACAGAGAAATACAGGGCTGTGCTTTGCAGGGCACGTTCTTAAAAAGCAAATTTTCACTTGTTAAAACCTCAGCAGGAATACTTTGGGGGAGGGTTAGCAACTTCAATCTGGGCGGTCTTGCTTCCCTCAGTTCTCTCTTAGCAAGGAGGCCTGGCTGGGAGCCGGGCACGGATTTGTATGAATCGAAAGGCATGGCTTTAGATTTGTTGTTGTTGTTATTGTTATTTTGGGGCAAAAGAATATTGATTTGTGGGCTGAGAACAGGAAGAGAGAGAGAATAGATATCAGAGGGAAAGGAATGCCTCCCACTCTACCCCCGTACCAGTCTTCACCCCCACCCAGAGATGGGGTCATGGAGAAGGGCCCTGTTCTATCTACCAGAACAGTCTACCTATTTCCCATCAAAGAGCCAGAGGACCAGCCTCATTCATTTCTCCTATCAAGTCAACCTCTCCCCTCTGGGCCAGTCCAGATTTCAGATGAAACAAGTGCAGACACCTGAACTGAATAATTTGATTTAAACTCTCCCATGAATGGACCACCAGATCTCACACTGTGCACACTCCCTCCCCAGCTCTCCAGGTCATACCCCATGAAGCCCATCAGTTACTCTCTCACTCTTCCAATCCTCGTCCTTCACAGAGACTACCTTCCCTTTTCCTTACCACTGGCCTTGTCCACGTTCCATCCCTGACTCATATCTCATCTGCTTTATTCAGCTGCATAAACTCTGAAAGTGGATATGTTCTCTGTGGACCCTCTTTTCCCTCTTTTCCCCACCTCTTTCAATTCTTATCTATTCTCTATTAATCTTCTTATATAAGTAAATGAGATTTTTCTATGGCAGAGGAATGCAGACACCACTCAATGAAATCAGGAGGTTCATCAGAAATAGTCCTAGGGTTAAAGAATTAATTCACCAACAAGGGCTCTATAAGCATGACTCTTTTCTAGGAAAAGAGATCAACCGGAGCCTGGAAGGAGATGTTCCCAGAATTTATTGTACAGAGCAGATGAATCCCATCAGATCAAAGGATCAGACTGTAGTGGATGCTGTGGTGCAGCCCCAGCCCTGACCCCTCTCACATTTAGGCTCGAGAGACTTGTTCTCCCAGTTGCCGCAGTGGTTGGCAGCAGACAGCTCTCAGCTGAGTTACTCTCTGAGAATTGCTCTTAGCTTAAGAGAGCTGCTCACCCAAGTTCACACTCCCTCCCTGTGGGTATCAGCTGAGGACCTGTTGTGACCATGTCAGAACGCAGTTCCTCTTTTTTTTAATTCTACTTGGTTTCCCCTACAGGTGGTAGTCTTCGTAACATTCTCCAATAAATCTGCATGCAAATCTACATCTCAGAGCCCTGTACCTGGGGAACCTAACCCATGACGTCCAGTATCTACGAAAGCATCCCATAGTTTTCACAACACTGCTCAGTCACTCTTATATAGTCTGTTACCTCTTGACAAGAACTGCTTATTGCCCTGATAGCATTCTCTTATATTCTCAAAAGGCAATGTTCTTTTCTTCAGTTTGATGTTAAGCTCACCTCTTAATTCTTACTCATTATCCTAATAACGTGACTGCTCAGTTGCTGCAAAATTAAATTACACACATTGATTACACTGTGATTATGCATCTGTGAAGGATTCACCAGTATCCCCCAGTGTCTTTGCTGGGAACTACCGTAGACTGTGCACTGGTCACAAGTGTGTGTTACTCTGCTCTAGTTACCTCGTTATGCAGGCAGTGAGCTTATTTTCACCGGACATGTTCAAGCAGAGAAAGAGAAGGAAGGGGAAAGTAAACTAGTATTTACTGGCGACCTGCTGTGTGTTCACTAGCCTATGACTGCTATAAATGTTATCTCATTTTATCCCCCAGAACCACCTTATTTACAAAGTGCCATTAAGCCCTTTGACAAGTGAAGATTTTGAGGCTCAGGGAGGTTAAGAAATTCCTAAGTAACATAAGAAAATGGAGGATTTAAAGTTCCAACCAGAATTTACTTGACTCTAAATCTCACGCTTTTTCTCTTAAAACATGCTTTTATCCAGAAGCATAAGATGAATTGTTTGGGTGAGTGTGTCTCTTTTACAAGAAATGTATACCTCAGTAGATGATTTATGCATGAAGGTGGCTGTGTGGCTGTGGAGACTAATGACAAATAGTGATGACTGTGGCTTCAGATTGCCTAGACTAGCTGTGTGTCACTGGGTGAACTTCTTAATTCCTTTAAGCCTCACTTTCCCCATCTTTAGAAAAGAAATAACAGTAATGCCTAAATCATAGGGTTACCTTTAGCAATCTGAGATAAAGAATTAGGACAGGGGGCCTGGTACGTCATTAGCATTCAATAAATGTAAGCTGTTTTAAGAGTTATTAATAAATAAAGATTGGACTTGATGAGTAGTTCAAAATTTACAGTATGCACTTAAATCACTTGACACTAAAATAAAATTACCCAGGCCCCAGTTACAGAGTCGGATAGAGTACGTCTTAGATTCAGCCCTGGCATTTGTATTTTAAAAGAAAGAGTCTTCCCAGATGAATCTATTACAAATCAATGGGTAAGGACAATTCAATCAGCAGAACAATATGTTTCCTTATATTTCTGAGATGCTGTGATTCTAAAGGTGAGTATGGGCTCTTTAGAGAAAACACTGTAGATCATTCATTCTCAACAGGGGTGGTATTGCCCACAAAGGGGCAAAAATTGGTTCTTGCAGAAGGAGGGGTGGTGAAAAAAATTTTACTCTGTTACTGTATAGATATAAATATAATACATAAACAGATATACAGTACATCTGTGATACTAAAATTTCACTGGAGGAGGATTAGTAGGAAAAATTGTCTAAAAGGGATCTTTTGGAGAATAACAGAAAAAGTTTGAGACATTGTTGTAAAGGAGTGGGTTTGATCTTAAGATTAAAGCAAAGATACAGATTTCCCACCTGCCTTTCTGTTTGACTAACTCATACCCATGCCACTATTGAATTGTGAGTAGGAAAAACAGAGTTAATTGGTAGCCCAGAGATCAAGGAAAAGAACCTTAAGAAATTTGAAGATACCTATGGACTAAGATTTAAAGCAGACCTTTCATATTTGAGAGTTTCTTGCTTTTTCTTTGTCGTGTTTGTTTTTTAAGCCTTATAATTCTTTTACTCTTTTTATAACCTGACTACTGTCTGTGTGATCTAGAAGGCAGTAGTGGACAGAGGAGGCAAAGAGACCTCAAAACCAGAGGAAACAGTATTTCCTCTGGGGCCACGTATTAGAGGTTGCAGAAGTAAGCTGCAGAGAGATTGGGCATAAGTGATGTAGGAAATGCTCATTAATCAAGACTTGATTGCCTATTTCTCAAACAGCTTAGTGACAATATAGCTGGAATTTTCTTTTTCCACCAAAGTCTCTCACACTAAGCATCCTGCATGAGAATTTATGGGCATCTCTCCTGTAGATTTACTGCTTTTCCTGCAAGAAAATCTACCTCCTTAAATGCTGGGCAGAGTGAATGGAGGCTGTGAAACAGGTGTGCCTGCTTGTCAGGGATCATGGCAAAGAAAATCAAATGCCAGATGTGCTATTCTCTAGAAACCATTTCTGCCAGACTGTGCTTCGTGTCAGCATATGAACCTTGAATTTTCACACTGCACACACTTATTTTAGAAAGAATGATTCTATATACCTCTCACTTCACTCCTAAAATAAATACATACACGAATAGACATATTGTCTTTAACTGAAGTAAAAAGTAAATAATAAATGGAAAAATACTTGCAACTTATATAAGAGGAAATAGTTACTATTAATATTAATAAAATTATAAATGTTCAAAAATATGTAATCATAAGTAACGAATAAAGAAATGCCAAGACTCATAAAAATGTTCCAAGTGTCACTCCTCACTAGTAATTGAAGATACATAAGTTTAAAAATTAAAATGTATTCATCAATTCATTTCCTCAAAAAATTAAAAATAAAATCACTATGCAATCTAGCAATTCCACTTCCTGGAGTATACCCTAAAGAATTGAAAGCTGGGGCTTGAACAGATATATGTATCCCCATGTTCATAGCAATATAATTTACCATAACCAAAATGGAAAAGCAGCCAAATGTCCACTGATGGGTGAATGGATAAACAAAATGTGGTATATGGTTACAATGGATTGTACACATTAAGCATTTGTAGCTCTTTGTATATGAATGATACTAAATAAATAATAAAGAACACATATAAATCAAGCAAAACCCCCAAATAATCCAATTAAAAATGAGCAAAGGAACCAAATAGACATTTTCCAAAGAAGACATACAAATGACCAATAGTTTTATGAATAAGTACTTAACATCACTAGTCATTAGGGAAATTCAAATAAAAACCCAAAGAAATAGTGCCTCATACCTGTCAAAATGCTATTATCAAAAAGATAAGAGATAACAAGTGCTAGTGAGGATGTGGAGAAAAAGGAACCCTTGTGCACTATTGGTGAGAATGTAAATTGATGTAGCCAGTATGGAAAACAGTATGGTGGGTCTTCAAAAAATTAAAAAAAGAACTGCCATATGGTCCAGCAATTCTATTTCTGGCTATATGTCCAGAGGAATTGAAATCAGGATCTTGCAGAGATATCTGCACCCCAATGTTCATTGCAGCATTATTCTGAATAGCATGGAAGCAACCTAAATGTCCATGGAATAAGAATGGAATGGAATGGAAAAAGAAATAAGAAAATATGGTGTATATACACACACACACACACACACACACACACACACGCACAGTGGAATACATTCAGCTTTAAAAATAAAAGAAATCTTGCCATTTGGGACAAGATGGTTGCATCTGGACTAAGGTACATTATGCTAAGTGAAATAAGCCATACACAGAAGGAAAAATGCTACATGATACCACCAGGAGGAATTTAAAATAGGCAAACTCACAGAAGCAGAGAATAGAGTGGTAGTGGCCAGGGACTGGAGGAAGGGGTAAATGGGAAAGCATTAGCCAAAGGGTACAAAGTTTCAGGTATACAAGATGAGTAAGTCCTAGAGATCTATTGTACAGCACGGTGCCTATTGTTACATACTGTATTGCATACTTAACAGTTTGCTAAGAGCATGGATCTCCTGTTAAGTGTTCCTTTCACGTACGAAAAATAATAAAGAGAGTGGGAGGGAAAAATATAAGCCACCAATTTCAGCTTTAAAGTCATGAAAAGTTAAAAAAAAAGCACATTAACTTTTTGAATTTTCTTTTAAATGTGGAAAAGTTTTAAATCTTTTTCAGCTTGTTTGCAATGCTTTCTATCTAGCTGAGCCCAAAGGTATTGCTGACTTAAAAAATAATAGTAATAAAAGGAAAAGCAAAGTGTAAGAGGCAAATGATAAAACTCACCTTGGAAGACATTTCAGAATAGAATTTTTCAGTAAACAGTAGGGTCATTTGCTCTAAGAGAAGACATAACACTAGTAGACAAAGGGATATATGCAGTCTACTAGACGCTACTTAGCAGTACCTGGTGTGAGAAGACTTAAACTCTTTGGTTACAGAATGATGGAATGAGATAAAAAGTAAATATGTGATTCTTCAATAACAACATTCCATAGCCATATTTTATTAGTAACCAGCATTTGTGAAAACCTGAAAGTACCTTGATAGTAAATGGAAACGGTCACACCTCCCCTGAAATGCTACATTCTGTGCTGTGAGGGTTAATTACAGCAGATCTGCAATCAGGCTGAGCTGTTTTGCATGGCACTGACCCCAGATCAAGGCATGAAGCCTACTGATTAACAGTGTTGCTCTGTAATTCTGGGTCTGAGGAGTTTCAGGACTGGGTGCCAGTACTCTTTATTTGTAACAGTGAGACTAATGAGTTGCATCTGGTCTCAGTGAGACCCCTGGAGGGCTCTGCGGTTGAGGCTGGTTACTTAGCAAAAAGATGCTTACGTGATCAGGAAAATATAAAAATCCCCAGCTGAGGCTGCATTTAGGATTCCCTGGTTCCGAGGTGTTCTCTGCACATGTCAGTGGTTCCTGATATGACAAAGTATATTCTGCCAGGCCCTTACAGTGGGGGCAAGAGCAGCTTTCAGATATTTCATTGTTACTGGTTAGAAAGGCAACAGATTTCTGTATATTAATTTGCTATCCTGCAACTTTACCAAATTCATTGATGAGCTCTAGTAGTTATCTGGTAGCATCTTTAGATTTTCTATGTATAGCATCATGTCATCTGCAACAGTGACAGTTTTACTTCTTTTCCAATTTGGATTCCTTTTATTTCTTTTTCCTTCTTTGATTGCTGTGGCTAGGATTTCCAAAACTATGTTGAATAAAAGTGGTGAGTGGACATCTGTGTCTTGTTCCTGAACTTAGAGAAGTGTCCATTGACAGATGAATGGATAAAGAAGATGTGATACACATACACACACACACACACACACACACACACAGAGGAATATTAGACAGCCATAAAAAAGAATGAAACAATGCAGCAACATGGATGAAGAGAGAATATCATATTAAGTGAGGTAAGTCAGACAGAGAAAGACAAATATCATATGATATCACTTATATGTGGAATCTAAAAAATGATACAAGTGAACTTTTACAAAACATAAGTAGACTCACAGACACAGAAAACAAACTTAATGGTTACCAAAGGGAGAAAGCTGGGGGTATAATTTAGCAGTTTGGGATTAACATATACACACTACTATATATAAAGTAGATAAACAATAAGGACCCAATATATAGTACAAGGAACTATATTCAAAATCTTGTAATAACCTATAATGGAAAAGAATCTGAAAAAGAATGTATGTGTATGTATATGTATATGTATATGTATGTGTGTGTGTATATATATGAATCATTTTGCCATACACCTGAAGCTAACATAATGTTGTAAATCAACTATACTTCAATTAAAAATAAAAGAGCAGCAGCTTTCACCTGGCCACACCAGACCCCCTGCTGTGAGATAGTCTGGCTGTGATACACATCCTATGTCATGCTCTTGGCTATACTGAGTATGCGTTATCTGTAATGAACTGTGGATTTGTAAGTATTGTGGGTCCTTTGACTCTTCATTAGCAACTCAACCTTGTTTAACTGCCACCATTATGCACAATCACACACAATAGTGCACAGTGAGGTTTCTTACTGTAAATATAAGAGCCTGAAAAATCCTTTATAGTTCCTTCAAATACATAAATCAGAGGTTTAGAAAAAATTATTAATTGTACTTTGGTCCAGAATTCTGTATTACTTACTAAATACTCAGATAAATAACCCGAAGAAGCAGGTTAAAATTATATTCTGTCAAAAAAGGCAGGCAATTCTGACATGCTACAGCATGAATGAACCTTGAAGATGCCATGCTAAGTGAAATAGGCCAGTCACAAAGAGACAAACAGTGTTTGATTCTATTTATATGAGGTAACCACTGGAGTCCAATTGACAGAGACAGAAAGTAGAATGGGGGTTGCCAGGGACTGAGGAGAAGGGGGATGGAGAAAGAGTGTTTAATAGGTATGAGGCTTCAGTTGGGAAGATAAAAATAGTTCTGGAGATGGATGGTGAGGAGGGTTGCAACGCAATGTGAATGTCCTTAATACCTCTGAACTGTACACTTAAAAATAGTTACAATGGTAAATTCTGTGTTATGCATATTTTACCACAATTTAAAAAATATTTTCACTTACATTAGCAAAGTTGATTTTTCCCCTGTAAAGATAACACACTGTGAGTTTGCACTTAAAGTACTTTTGATAGGACAACACATTGGTACAATCTTCTGAGAAAGCAATTTGTTGATATGTTTCAATGGTCCTAAAAATGTATTTATATATCATTTGACCCAATTTTCTCTCCTAGGTGATTATCATAGTTATACTCAGACTATTCTATTAATAAATGCATTGAAGCATGGTTTGTATTTTTTAAAGCAAACACTCCAAAGTTTCCAAAATTGGTTAAGTAAATAAGGATGCATTTCTACTATGGGACACTATTCAATCATTAATATTATTTATGTGAGTATTTAAAGATATAAAAGAAAGTTGCCAAGATATAAATTAGTAAAAAATTATGAAACTATACTTTGTTTTGCTAAAAAGTAGCTGGTTAGCTAGCTAGAAAAAATGTTACTGTATGTTATTATCTCTTATTACATATACATATATAAAGAGCTAGGTAGATTTATAAAAGAGAACATACTTATCTTTGGGGCAGGATTACAGTTCATTTTTATTTTCATCTGAGAACCTTCCCCCCGTGTAGTTTCTATACATTCTGCCCTAAATATCTAACCCCTTGCTAATCATAATCAAGTAATGAGCGTTGTTAAACACACAAACTATCTTTCCCATCCCATGTTTTCTAACGTCTTTCTTTTGTCAAGGTGAAAGGCAAAGCACAATCAGGTTTAGTTCGGGATAAACAGAGGCATTGGCAAAAACTTTCGAGGATTCTCTGGGCCAAGCAATGACTATTCTTGGCAGGGGAGAAATGTGGCTCTTCTAAGGGATTCGGCTGGGCAGCAGTATGGTGCCGGGGAACACTGCTGCCTCTGGCACTGGAAAACTTTTGTCCCTCCAATTTTACCAATGACTCAAAAGGGACACTGGGAAAGCCACTTCACAATCTGGGACCTCTTGGTTCTCATTATAAAACAAATTTGGGTCTTAAGGCCTTCCAAGCTCGATTGCTTTGCAATTCAATGTTATGTATTGTTCGAGGCTGGTTTGTGTCCAGGCCTGGAAAGGATTAAGCCCCGCCTTTTGTAACCAGTTTGGAACATCATTGCATGCAGCTCTTTTATTAAAAGATAGAGCAAATTTAGATTCTGCATCTTCAGGTGCTGGGATCTCCTTCGGGCTGAACTACAAGCTCAGTCCACTGAAGAATTTGCGTGAGCTTTAAACTACTGGTGTTAGGGCAACCAGAAATGGAGACTTGTGATTAAAATTCAAATTGGGTTGAGTTTCAAAGTACTTCATAAGACAGTATTGAGAAGTGGTTACATGATATAAATTAAGAAAAATCAATTAATGAGGTTGTATTTATAGTTTTTAATAACATGGGCTTTGGAGCCAGACTGGATAGGATCAAATCTGGGGTCTGCCACTTAATGGATGTGTGATTTTTGGGGAATTACCTCTCTTGAGTCTCTATTTCTTTACTCATACTATGTGGGTAGCACTAGCATTTACCCCATTAAGTGACTGATTAGATTAAAGGAGATAATACCAATAGAAATTTTTAGCACAAAGCTGGGCATATTTTAAGACTCAACAAATATTGTCAAAAAATGGTAGCAGGTACAGAAGCTATTATATCTTTCTAATACATAGTATGTTGTATCATTAAATCCCACTCACCTCTATTCCCTCTTCAGGTGTTCATGACACTGAATAAGCAATATGCTACCATATTATCTTTCAAGAACTCAATATTCAGTGCTAGCATGAGGCTTACTTAGCAGACTATTTATGGATTTGTGTGTGTGTGTATGCATATAGATATTCTATAGCTATATATGATTTTGTCCCTTGGTTCCAGTAACATAAAAAACTTCTCAGTATTTATTTGATTTTAAAAATAAAATCCACTCTACATTAATTACACATATTTTGATGTATATTCTTTCAAAGTATGTTGTGTGTGTGTGTGTGTATGCATAGTAATTTTGTTAGAAGGGAAAATAACTTTTTTCTTTCATCCATTGTTAATGTATTTTTCCCTGACCTCTGATATATACTACATTTCTTTTAAAAAGAACAACCTAATGCTCCCAAATGTGACACATAAATAACTGTACATTTCTACTATGAAATGCAAAGCCATCATTAAAATTATTATTTTTTAAAGTATAGTTGATTTACAATATTGTATTAGTTTCAGGTGTACAACATAGCGCTACGAATATTTAGAAGTATAGGACCATACTTAATATACCACTTAGTGAAAACATCTACATAAAATTATGTAACCAGAATAAGCTTCTTTTTAAAAAAAAGATACTTGACTAAAATATTGTTATTGTTATATATCATTACATAGATGAAAAATCAGAAAGATACATAAGTGGTCAGACAGAGGAGCAAGTCTGGTCAGCTGTTTAGTAAGAGAAACACTGGAGACTGGCATCACAGAAAACGTAACAGGGGAGTGTTTCACATAAGGAAGGGTCCAAATGTCAGATGCCACTAAGATGTCAGCTAAGGTGAGAGGAAGGATCTACCCACTGATTTTGATGACAAGGTCACAACACAAGGCAGACTCTTCTATTTAAATTATTTAAACAGTCCTCACTCATTGTTTAAAATTATGACAGTCAGCCATCTCCTGAGAATTAGGAAACACTTTTTTTTCCCTCTAGAGTAGGAAGACTTCTCATGATTTCAAACCAAAGATTCCTGAGACGTGGTTTCAAATAAGTACAACATGTTTATCAACTAACTCTATGGTGGAGAAAATGGGCAGGCACCAAGCCCAGTGATAAACGTTCACATCTCTCATTACGAGGCTCATGGATATTGTGCTTCTCCTGACAGGATGCACTGGGACGGACATGGCAACATTTCTGTGGGATTTCTGCTTAAAATGCAAAAATCATGATGGAACTTAGTAGAAAAACTTAGGATCTTCTACAAAGTAATTAGCTTCAATTCTTAAAAAACAGCAAAGTCATGAAAGGCAAAGAAAGACTGAGGCAACGTTACACACTGAGGGAGACCAAAGAGATATGACATGACACTTGCAATGCATGATCCTAGTTTGTGCCTCAAACCTCTAAATGATAGCATCATAATTATTTATAAATCCTGAATAGGTACACATAATTATTTTCTGAAATAAAGAGAAAATAAACTCTCAGCAGCAAATACCCACATTACTTTTCATCTTGAAATTTTGCTCGCCCTTCTCTGAAGACAAATTCTACAGATTCCACCAATGTTATGCTGGGTTATACGGGTTTACCTCCCATAAACACATAATTAGGGAAGAGTACGCTGTTTTAAGAGGCTTTTATTATTATATTATCATGGGAGGTAGGATTTGGGGAGTACTTTTTTCTACTTATTTGAACATTGGGGAGAGAAACTGATTTTTAAAATAATTAAAGTCCACAGGAAGAAATATAATGGTAGTGTTATTATTAACAATGATAATAGCTACCCTTTACTTGCTTAATATAAACTAGGCACTATATTGAGTAATTTGCATACATTATCTTAATTAGTTTTCAAAATTCTATGAGTTAGTTATTATGTCCTTCAATTTACTTATGAAGATTATAAACTCAGAGTGGTTGAATGATTAAAATCACAAAACTATTAAGTTAAAAAAGCTGAAATTGAACCCCCCAGCCCTTTTTGTCTCAGATTATTTGGGAAGGACATGGAAATAACACCATGCTCTGTTTCCTGAGAATGAACATCACTGAATGTCTCTCTGTAGCTCCTAATACGTGCATGCCATAAAAATCAAAGTTCTGATGGTAGCCCAAAGAGTGGCCAACCAAGCCATCATCTTTTCCTTCTGTTAAACTTGTTTGGCTGCACTCACACTTGCCTTTTCCATTGTCTTTCTGCTCATGTAGTTTATGGAAATATTTCAGACTATATTCCGTTCCTAAGATTTGAATGACTCAGCTGGGATGCTGGATAGTAAGAACTACAGTGAGAACAAAAGGTAAGATTCTGAGTGCATTTCTGTGTTGATGATTCTAGATGGTGTGCCCAAAACATGATATTTATGAATCTCATACTGAATTTCATCTCACACTGAATTTTACCCTCATGTAGAGGAGAGAGGAAGAGGTGATCTAAAAGTCAAGAACGGGACTCTAAATAAGATGGCAGTGTCAGCAACTTGTGCAGAGATGTAGCTGGCACTTCTGCCTCCTAATTCATGGCCAAGGACTCTGTCAGCCAGACACTGATAACCTTCAAGGAGGCCACCAAACTGAGAACGAAAGCTAAGGCTGATGAATGATCCAACAGAATAATGGCAAGTCATCTGCTTGGCTTTTTGCTGAGTGAGCCAATGGAGATGTATTTTGTCATCACAATAATGTTGCAGGTGTAATGTGGATGTCTTCACAGTACTGATCTGTACTCCTGGAAATATCCTTACACTTTTTGGATACCTTTGCAATGGGGTATGTCAAGGGAGAAAAGGGACTCAGATGTCATTCCCAAGGATGACTTATGCTTAGAAGTTTAATATCCAATGCTGAGTTTCTCTGACATAAATCATACTGTTTCAGGGTGAGAACTAGTTGTCTACTCTTTTCAAATGTTTTCCCAACTAATGATCCTACGTGGCTTAAAATTATATTGACAGAAAAACAACTTCAGTGACATTTAAACTAATGATACAATCCCATGGATAATTTCCTCTAAATAGCTCAGAGATGTGAATGAATGAAACGTCTATCATTGCAGGAAGCAATTTCCCTCAATGGAGTCTACCTGACAGAATCTCAATGCGTATCAGATTGGTGAAAGCTTTCAACTGAAATAAGACTCTGAAACTGGCTCTGAAGCAAAACCTCAACCCTGAGGGGAAACAGCTGTGAATATATTTAGAACTTTCCACTTTCCAGCAGCTCTTCCGTGACAAATGTCTCTTTTCTGTGCATAGTAACTTATTTTGTGAAGGAATCAAATGATATAGGTGGCTTCCGCAATTCTTCTCAAGTTTCATTCCCTTCACTGTGGGTTGGCTTTCTTAATGGGTCACCATCCTGCAATGTCTTAACTATATTCCCCCAGAGGTTTATTTCTTTCTGATCTACATATGTCACAGACATACCGATGTTCATCAGGAAACAGACACCTTAACAAACCCAATGGCAGCATCTGGGATGTTGTAATCAGAAGTAAAGTGATGCCTCCCAGATTTAAAAGTAATGTTGTACCTTTTGCTTTTGTTTCTAGCTCTATCACACCAATACTTCTGGGGTGTGTGTGTGTGTGTGTGTGTGTGTGTGTGTGTGTGTGAGTGACGGGTTTCCTTCCAACCTGGGGCAGACCTTCAGTAGACAATCCTGTTTATCTTGGTTTGCCCAAGTGTTCCTTTTGTTTGTCTCCTTTCTAGGTCTTTTCTAGGAGAGGAATAACAAAAAACCTTCCATGAGTAATTTGCAACTCAAGGGATACAAATTAATTATACAAAATCAAGCACCTAATCTAAATGGATTAAGTTCTAGTACGTCTTCTAATACTCCTTAATAGAGAGGCTATCTGGCCTCATGCTGCTGTCATCATCACATCACTCTGTCCCTCTAAAGAAACCACAGGCACCTTATGGACAGAAGTGTTTCAGGGTCAGCCTGTCCCCTACACAGGGTTGGGTACACCAATCATTTATGTTTGATGCCCTGCAAAGGATTACTTTGTTCAATACAGACTTATGACAAATGAAAGGGGTTCCAGGTGACATAGTTGCTTTTAACTATCTGATTCAGGAACATATAATAGACTCAGCCTATAATATGGAACCGCAGCTTGTGGTGAGAAATCATAAAATCTGGGCTCTGGTCTCTTCTCTGACCTTAACGGGTGAGATGCTCCTTGATGACCTCATCACCTGAAAGGGGACAATGCCTGTTAAAACGCCCTCAAATGGCAGCTGTAAGGATGCAAAGACAGGAATGTGCATACTGTTGAGTGCCTCATAAATGCCTAGCATCACTATCAACATGATGCTGTGTTTTCTGGGGCTCTGTAACAACCATAGAGATAATTACATGGTACAGGAAAGAAAAATGAAGAGACACAGTAAAGGGAGGAGTCAGTGAAAGGATTGATGGGCACCTGCTTCTCCATAAATCTGTAAGAAGATTTTTTAAAAAGGCCTTGAAATAAGCAACATTCTTCCACAAACACTTATTTGTCAACTACTATATTCCAAGCACTTTCCTATGTTCTATTAATCAGGAAGATAATGATAAGAGCCACTATTTAGTAAAAGCTCATTATGTACCAGTCCCCCACAGCAAGAAATGTATTAGGTGTAACCTTCGCTGAATGGGGTTGATATTGTTATTCTCATTTTACAAATGATGAAATTAAGGCTCAAAGAAGTTGAGTAACTGTGGTACAGCCATTCAGCTAATGAGGGACAAAAAGAGCAAAAGTCACAAGGGATTAGCACCTGCCTCTGTTACATCTTGGCTGCCTTCCCTTTCTGATGGTTTTATGTTCTATGTGACCAGGGGTCATTTCCACATTAAAGTGTTTGGTTCTTTACAGCATGTGGAGCTATGGGTACCAGTTCAGAGGTCCTGCTGGTGCAGCTGATGGTGTGACAGATCAGGGCAGGGTTAGATCCTGCAGCTGGTTCTCTGGAAGATGCATGGCTTGTGATGGGGCTAACCTCTGGTCAGAATAGTTAGTGCAAGATCAACACCACATTTTGTCCAGTTCCAAGAGACTATCAATCACAGATGGCGAGGTGACTAGGTCCAGAACCAAGACAAACACAGGCAGATCTTAGTGATTCAAACAGAAGAATCCAAAGTCTGGAGATCAATGCATTGGGAAAATAAGCACTGCCGGGTCAACAGAGGACACTCAAGCTAAATCCAGAGCCATCTTGAGAGACTGTTGAACCAGCCCTATGGTTATTGCTTGCTGTTTAGAATGAGGCAGTCAGAGGCATGTAGGTGAACCCTTACCCCTGACTGGGACAAGGCTGGACCCCTGTAAAAGACCCTCACATGGAGAAAAACTCGGGTTGGATATGTAGGTGGCAGGCATTTCTGTGACTACATGAGGGTCTCTTGGACTCCAGAGAGTTGTACACTCCAGAGCAATTCAGACATTAGCACCAGTGCTCAGACCTAAAGGGACCAATGAAAGGATAAATGAAAGACTTGCTCCAAATGTGAGTGATGGGATGTCAGTGTTTTTGTGGTGACACCAAAGATTGCTTACAGACACATGGTCCTGGAACAGGCAAGCACAATCTCAGATCTCCTTTTCCTCTTTAGTTTAAAACAAACACATGAACAAGTCAACCCCACCTCACCTCAGTGATTCATTCCACCCTACATTTTGAGGGAAATGAAAGCCCTTGCTTTTTCATTCTGAGCTTTGATATGCTTCATGTTTCTTGCATTCATTGCTCTGATGTCTTTGCAGCACAGATGCCATCCTTGATAGAGGATAGATGTAAACTTTTTAATGTGTATCTAAACAAGGGGATTCATGGCTAATGAATGCTGCATATGGCAGGCAGCTATTCCCCACCTCTCATCCGACTCAGAAGAGAAAACACTCATCTTCATTTTTTTTTTTATAGCCCCTGGCTGCCCATGAATGGAAGATCAACTTATTTTAGAATCATCCCTAAACTTCAAACTCAAATGAAAGTTTCAGTGAGAGCCACTGCCTCTGTGGAGTTACTGTCAATGATTTAGCGCTGTTCCCCCTGATGGAAGACTGGAAGCTATTCTCTGCTGGGGGAACAAGGGAGGCCAGCTTCTTGCCCCAGCTCCTTCACAAACTGTTAGATTTTGCTGTTTAACCATCTGGCTTTCAGGGTCCTCATCTGCACCATGTGAGGGTTAGAGTTAATTCTTCTGCAACAGGTTGTAAAGCTATAAAGTATAAATTAACACACATGTGCATATTTTCAAAGCCTTCAGAATCTCAGATGTTGAAAATGTTAGTAATGTTTAGCTACCATTTTTTTTTTTTGGTCCAGATGTCTAATAGATATTTAATGCAAGGGTAATATTATTTCTCTCATTAACTACCTCTGGGCTTTTTGTATGTCATTTAATGATAATGGATGTCTTTGGAATTATGACTCAGATAATATGTACATAAATAATTGCCTATTTAGTTTACTGGTGTTAATGTCATCAGCATCATACAGATTGTAAAAACAATTGTTATTATTTTTTTTCTTGGATGTGTTAGAACCCTGTCCCATCCTCTTTCTTTGCTTGGTTTTGGTATCATTGTAATGACTGGTGACATCCCCAAGCCAGTCCCCCACCAATGGTTGTAATGAGGACAACTAAACCCTCCTATACTGCATTTCTCGGTTCTTTTGTGAGGGAGAGCACAAAAGAGGGCTGTAGTCTGAACCAATATGTCCTGATATAAAATACTCTTGGGGAAAAATAGCTTCAAAGTGCTCTTCAAATACGAGGCATTAGAATGACTGATGAATATACCCCATCATTGTTATACCTCTATGCGAAGAATAGTGACATTTATATTGAGAAAAGAAGCACAACACAGCATGAACGCACCCTTTGTGCAGAATTTCAGCCATTGTAAAAAGTGTTTGAAACAGCCCAAGCCTGAGTGGGAGCACTTGTCAAGGATAATGGGTCTGCATCTTGGGAAGAAGAGCCAGGAATCCACTGTGAGATTTTTGTCCTGTGACCCGTGGAGTTGGGTTTGCTTCCCTCATTTTAGCCACATGCCTGGGAGACAGGTTCTGTGTGTACTTTTGCCCCTAGCTGTATCTTCCTTTTCAACACAGATTCCTTCATTGTGCAATGCTTAAACTGTTGTCTAAGTTTCCCCGTGTGTCTCTTTATCTGGACTAGAACTTTGAGGTTACTGACTATCGTTTTTGCTTTTCTCATTTCCCACTTTGGCTCGAGATGGGTGCCTGGCACAAAGAAGATGCTCATAAATACGTACTGAATGAACGAACATATGGATGGATGGATGAGTGAGGAAATTCTTTTTTTTTTTCAGGTTACAATGTTAAAAGTGGCACAGAATGTTGGGTAGACAAAAAGGTTTAAAGACTAATACGATGAATGACTGTGAACCCACTACCGTGATTCGCACTATGACTGGCTCATGCTTCTCCCTGTTCAAATCCGTCCTCTCCTTTTCAGGGAGGTTACTGAACTTGGTGTTCATCATTTCTGTCTTGACTTTTTATGTCTTTACTACTTGTGTATGGAGCTCTAACAAAAACTACAGTATCTTTTTGCCTGTTTAAAAAATTTGCAAAATATTATTATGTTGTATTCTTCTGAAACTTGCATTTATAATCAACAGTATATTTGTGAGACAAATGTATGTGGATATATATTCTTGTTCAGGCATCTTATCTTCTCTGTTGTACGAATGTATCATACTCTATGTATCCTTTCTCCTGTTGATGGAATTAAAAATGATGCTGTTAGAAACAGTCTCATCCATGTCTCCATGGGCACCTGTGGGCAGGATTCTGTAGGGCACATCCCCAGGAGAGGAACTGCTGGGTCACAAGGGATGTGTATTCTCAACTTTACCAGGATTGCTGGATAACGATCCAAAGCAGTTGTACCAACTTATATTCCCATGGATCTGCGTTTATAAGACTTCAGTTGTCCAACACTGATGCTTGCCTTTTTAGGTGCTGACTTCTGCTAGAGGATACGCTTTGTTGCCAAGCTTGCCTGAGATCCGCTGATTCAAGGACTGGGACTCTGACCCACAGTGGTCTGAGGGGACTCCCATTCCTCCCCTGCTGTTTCATTAGCTGAAGCCACTGTGCTGCCTCAGTGTCTAAAGTACTGGAGTTCTTCCTCCTAACCCTCAACTGTCTACACCCCATTCATTGCAAACTTAGCGTGCACCAAAATAGGTTGCTTTTAAGGGCAAAGAAAGAGTTACCTTTATCTAAATGCGATCTGTGTTCGCAGCACTGATGGTCACCCCTTTTATACACTCCTGGCGTCTGCATGTCCTAACACTCTCTCTATATACATCCCAGTACATTGTGTTGTGGGATCGTAGCACCATAGGGTGAGAGTGTTGCTGCTGGAATTCTGTGGTTTTGGTAACAGTAGGTTTCAGATTAATGCCTCCTACTGAAACTTATTAAATATCATAATGCTTCAGAATAGAGGGTATTAAAACAAATCAGACTACGCAGTATTCAGACCATGTTTCAAAACGGAAATCTGGGATAGGTGACCGTGTAAATGATGATTTGCTGCCTGAAGTATCCCAACATGATTTGGAGCCAAGGTATTTTTTTTTCTTTCTAATAGTAACTTTTCCCTTCAAATGAGATGAAGATTCACAGGGGGTTTAAACATTTTAAAAAGCATTTTTTAAAAAATTGATGTATAGTCAGTTATAATGTGTCAATTTCTGACATACAGCACACTGTCCCTGTCATGCATATACATACATATATTTGTTTTCATATTCTTCATTAAAAGTTATTACAAGATATTGAATATAGATCCCTGTGCTAAACAGAAGAAACTTGTTTTTTAATCTATTTTTATATATAGTGGCTAACATTTGCATTTTTTAAATTGACGTATAGTTGGTTTACAATATTGTGTTAATTTCTGGTGTACAACATAGTGACTCAGTTATACATATATATTTAGTTATATATATATATTCCTTTTCATATCCTTTTTCACTATAGGCCATTACAAGATATTGAATATAGTTATCTGCGCTATACAGTAGGACCTTGTTGTTATATACACACACACACACACACACATATATATATATTTGATACACAGTAGTTAGTATCTGCAAATCCCAAACCCCCAATTTATCCCTCTCCCACCTTTCCCTCTGGTAACCATAATTTCATTTTCTTTATCTGTGAGTCTGTTTGTTTTGTAAATAACTTCATTTGTGTAATTTTTTTAGATTCTACATATAAGTGATATCATATGGTACTTTTCTTTCTCTTTCTGACTTACTTCACTTAGTATGACAATCTCCAGGTCCATCCATATTGCTGCAAATGGCAATATTAAAAAGCATTTTTCTGTGTTTATACTTGACCCTTTTTCCAATTAGCATTTAAAAGTGGCTAGTATATTTTTTGGTTGGTTTGTTGTTTCTAATGTAAACTTTCTTCTTGAAGAATAAAGTATATATAGGAAGTACACCAATAATAAGCTTACAGATTGATGATGTTTCATGAAGTAAACACTTTCCTGGAACAGCAGTCAGATCAAGATTACTAGAATCTTGAAACCCCCTCACCCTCTCTTTCAGTCATTGTACCCCCTACTCCCAGGGTAATCACTATCCATTTATTTTTTTCTCCAATAGAGGTAACATTCCCTAACCCAAACTGCTCCTTTTACAGATGAGTTCAGTAAGAGCCAGAGAGAGGAAATGACTCACCTGAGGTCAGAGTTTGGAACCCTTGGCCCTATCCACTGTCCATTCTGTCACGATTCACTCCAACTGTTCTTATTTTCTCTTTTACTGACATGTGGCAAGAACTGCATCGTGCACCTTCTCTCTGCACTGTGGAGGTTGTAGGTCCTCCCCTACATTGTGTTCCTTCCTGCAGTAGCGTCTCTCTACTCCTAAGACTTTATGTTTTTCACACATGCGGAGCAGACCCTTGTACAGATGTGTAAGTTTCAGGATTCTAAGAATGAAGGTAGGATTTGAAAAACAATGCATGCACTGTATATTACCCAGCACCTTCTGATGGAAATAACCAATTATTCAGCGTATCAGCTATCTGAGCCCTCTCTCTGAGGGAGTAAATAATGACAACAGTCAGGTTCACATCACTTACATAACCCAACACTTTTTAAAAGCTGCTCGCCCTCAACACACACTACTTTCTACATCCAGACTGAAACTCCTTTCCATGACAACAGTCCCTGAATGTTCTGATTAATTGAGGTGTCAGAGTAGTGCAGAGCAATAGACAAAGTGTGAAATGTGGAGTCAGATGAATCAGTCTTAGTCCCAGTTTGCCTGTGTATGAGCAGTGTGACCTTGGCTAAGTCACCTCAGCTCTAAAAGCCTGTTCCTCATTGGTAAAACAGAAAGAATACGGTTCTTGTAGCATTTGTGATAATATAAACAAATCATTTAGCACAGCGTCTGGCAGCCAAAGAGCTCTCAACAGATGGTAACTGACTACTGTAATCTTAGCTAGGGGTCAGCATTCTCCACTTCAGTATCTATCTCATTGATGACAGTATTATTCGGTGTTAGGTCGACAATAGTAGTCCTTCAAAAGTATATGGCAAGGACCATTTCTCATATTTAGGAGAAGGCTCAGCTGAACTTTTACATAAAGAAGAAAGATTATGTGTGGCTTCCTAAAAAGATTCTGTACCCAATTCCAAAGTGTGTGTGGGAGGTTTCCCCACATATCAAAGCAATTCTCTGGACACGAGCTGGGTGTCTGACAATTAAACTCAGTTCTAGTCTACCAGGAAATAGCATCAGATTTCAAAGTTTAAGGGTTCAGTCCTACAAGACTGCTGCTCCCCCACCCTATCCCATTTCAGATGCCAACCCTAGTTCCAGGTTGTCATCTGGACTTCTGACCAATTGGCTATGGATTGGACCCCCTCCTTGGGTTCGATTAATTTGCTTAAGCGGCTCACAGAGAAACATGTTCCTACTAGATCATTGATTTACTATAAAATGATGTAACTCAGGAATAGCCAGATAGATTTGTGTGGGACAAGGTTTGGGGAAAGGGCGTGGAGCTTCCTTGCACTCTCTGAGGAACATGCCACTGTCCCCAAATCTGCATATGTTCACCATCCCGGGAAGCTCTCTGAACCCTGTCCTTTTGGGTTTTTATGAAGGTGATATTACATAGGCATGACTGATTAAATCATCGGCCATTGGTGACTGAACTCAATTTCCAGCCCCATTCCCCTCCCCAGAGGTCAGGGAGGGTGGGGATGAAAGTTCCAACCCTCTGATTGCTTGGTTAGTTTCTTTGGTTACTACTATCCTCAGATCCCATCCTCAGAGGCTTTCTAAAAGTCACCTCATTAACATAACAAAAGAACACCTTTACCGCCCTTATCACTTAGGACATTTCAAGAGTTTTAGGAGCTCTGTGCCAGAAACTGGATGAAGACCAAACTTACATTTCCTATTATAAATCACAGTGTCACCCTGCCTCCGGAAACATCCCTCTGTCCTCACCTAAGGTATCAGCAGACATCCTGTGGAGGGATCAGACTTCCTTAGCCAATTAGGTTGAGAGGTTTAATTTAATTTTACCTCGATCTCAAGGGTCAGAAGACCCCAGTGACATCTGCACAACTCAAGTAAGAGGATAATTACCTGATAAAATAAGAACTACGATAAAGGGAGAAGAGGATGTAGCCCAGCACAGAGGATGGTGCCTAATGTAATCTGGGAGCGGAATACTGAAGAGGGGTGGCTGGAGGAGAATTTCCAGGAAAAGTGATGTTAATCTGAGGCTTGCGGACAAGTAAGAGGAAGCAAAGAGAAAATGGATGAGATATGTAAATAAGCAAGGTGATGGCGGGAAGGAGGGAGAAAAGGGAGAGAGAAGGAGGGAGAGAAGGAGGGGGAGACCTTGAGATGGGGAGAGGGAGAGGGGAGAGAGAGGGGATGCAGTCTCCACCCAGGGTCTTACTATTGTACACTAATTAGTCTGAGGGAAGCAGTAGGGTTTCTCTATCCATAGAACTCCAATATCCCAAGAAAACATAAGGATTTGAAGATTATTTGCAAATCTTCTAAAGAATGTCAAACCTGTTCCTACTAGGGAAGAGAGTTCTGGGTCTGACTCTGCATCTGAGTTGGAAGAAAGAAAAATTCTGGGGTGGCGAGGAGTGCCAAGCTAAGCCTTGAAGACTGTTCACATGGCCAAAAATCATGTCTAATTTTAATGTATGATTTCAGAGACAGAACTGGTTCCCAGAAATCTGTGGAGCTGACCAATTAACCATGTTGGTCTTTGGCTACCTGTACCCCAGGTGCTAATTAGTTAGTGCTCAGGGCTCTGTACTTGTTCATCAGGTGCCCTGAAGAGCCCAGGGCCCATTTATGATTCCAACAAGTCCTCCAGCAAAGCTCCCATTACCCATGGACTCCATTCACACGCGTGGGAGTACACAGAGAATCCGATACTCACACGTGCATTGAATCACTAGTAGCTGACTAGCGTATCCTACAGCACCTGTCTAGGGAGCTAGCCACAAAATATTTCAGGTGTTGTAGAGATGCAGCGAGGAATCTTTCAGTGGGAGCGGGTGGGGATTTGCCCAACAGACACTTATTGTAACTTCCAGCCACGGAGACGGAACATAAGCCTCTTGTTGTTTAAAGACACCTATTCTTTAATCTCATCCATGAGTGTATGATATGCATGTGCTCTCATAATGCGCTTGTGTGAAAACACATACACACACACACCCTTCACAGGAAACCAGGGCCTCAGTCACCACACTCATCAATCCTTCTCATTTCATGTTGACAAATTCTGCTTGATTTCTTTCAGGGAGACCAGGTCTAAAGTTAGGTCTCTCAAGCCTTTCAGCCCAATTCGTTTTCTTTCCAATCCTTAGATAGTTATTTAAAAGAAAATTATGATACACATTAAATAAATAATTTATTTTCTAGGCACATCTCTGACTTGAATCATTTTTTGGAAGCATTTTTAAATTGGTAATTTTAAGAAAGTAACTGTGGAATTAGGGAAATGTTCTCACTAGTCAGTAATTACTTTTACTTATAACATATAAAATTGATTTAAAAAGAGGGACATAAAAAAGGGGTTATTTAGAGTTTTACAGATCAAATGAACGTTTCAAGTTTTGTTGGAGAAGAATAAAGAGACTCTAATAGGACTTGGTTTTATGTGCCTGCACATTCATCTTCAACAGAGGCAGACAATGAATTTGTGGGAAAAGCCTCACCTGGTTGGACTCTCACTAACTCCCCTTGTGCTTGGACTGCCTTTCAACAATAAACAGGTGCCTTGTTTTCACATCAAATTTTGAGAAGCAGGTTTTTGTACCAGTATGTCTTGGCTTATGCCATTCCCATTAGCTGCAGGTAACCTCTGCCCATCCCTGCCTGTGGAGTTGTACATGCTACATAAAGGAAAGAGAGAAGAGTATTTTGGCTCTCCGCCTACATGAAGCCCTCCTTGATCAAGCATGTCCTTCTTCTGAGGCACACATCTGCAAATCACATGGGTAGCACTGAGCAAAAGCTGTGATCATGCCTGTGCTAGTCATGTCCCTTCTCCCACAGGAGAGGTGGTCAAGTGCAGTGGCTGGGCTCATGAGCACTGAATCCAGATTGCTGGGTTCAAAGCCCAGCAACCCTACTCACTAGCCAGTGAGCTTGAGCAAGTTACTTAATCTCTCTGTGTCTCAGTTTCTTCTAATGTAAAGTAGTGATGATACTAAAAGTGTCCACCTCTTGGACAGCCATGAGCATCTACTGACTGATACAGATAGGGTACTTACAAGAGTACCCAGCAATCATAGCACTCAAGAAGTGACAACTTGGTACTACTGAGGGCTGAAATTATATTATTCCCCTTAAAATCCCACCCAGCCCCTGATATAGCACCAAGCAGACAAGATGTGCTCAGTAAACATCACTGATGTGGTCAGTGATTGTGACCACAGCCAGTCTAGCTCACCAGCCACAGAATTTTCTTATGTTATTTCCACCAATGACCAATGAGACTGCACATTCTGTTGGACCCAGCCATGCTCCATCCCACTGGGTGTTAGTGGGTGTTTGTCTTGGAGAAACTTCCAATTATTCCATGGCAGATATTAACTTCTAAAGAAGAAAAACAAAGACAACATTAACAACAGCAGCAACAACAACAAAGACAGGGTTTATTTAACTCCTGTCCCTGGGAGCCAACATTTTAAATCTTCTGTGGACACATCAGTTTGGCAGTAGTTGAACAAAGCCATTCAGTCCTTTGGTTCTTTAAATAACTACCATGTCATTACCCTCCTGTCTCCTGACCAACCCTGAAGTCCTTTGAAATGCCCACAGATGGAATAAAATGTGCATGTTAAGTTCTTTTCATCCATGGGGTTTACAACTGCAGCTGACACCGTAATCCTGGCATGGGGAACTACATCAGGAAGGGAGTTCACTCCCTTCCCCTCCCCCTCTGGGAAAGACTATTTTCTCCATCTGCTGAACGGAGGACTGCAGAGGTCAGGAGCCAATCACTCAAGGCCCTAGGGGTGGGACAGTCTGCACTGATTTTCTTACAAATCACATGATCCTCAGCCATGTTCCTTCTTCCTGTCCTGGAACTGAGGCAGAGCTGTACATGGAGAGAGGTGGGAAGTGCTGATAATTTGCTTGAAAATTGTGACTATCCATATGGATAAACTTCTATAAAATTAACTCTTTCTTGTTATTTCTAGTCAATAGTATTTATCTTTTATGAAATGTTTAGACTGGTGTCTGGCACACAATACAAAAGTACTGGCTAGTTTCTCTCTATACTATACAATTATCTGGCATGTACTTCATTCTTTTTAAACATTCCATGTTTGTAATAACTTTTATTTCGCTTTTTATTTTCTTCTCAAAACCCTTGATGAGGAGGAAAAGAAAGATATTGGCTCCCTGTATTCAAGGAGAAAACTGAATTTGGGGAATTTGGAACATAAAGGTATTTGGGGAATTTGGAACATAAAGCAGAAACTGGTTTTCTGACTTGGAAGCTGGCATTTTCCATAAATAAATCCTCTCCCAAGGGCTGAAAGATAGGCGGCTGGATGGGTCTGATGATTAATTTTCCTATTTTTCTGAGAATGGTATTTTCCTCATTTATAACTGATCAGAGTCTTCTAGTTCACTTCTCTGAGGGGTATTTGCCTTTAACATTGAGAAGTTTCAGGTTTTTTTCTGATATAGAAATTTCAGAGGAATATTTTAGTGATGAGGGTGGGAGAAGATTCATATCACATAGACATTTCTTATTCTTTCATGGCAAATTGCCCTGTACACGCACACACGTGCATACACATGCACAGACAAATATGGGCAGAGTAATTCTTCAAAGGAAACAGGAACCCCAGTCAGAGAGCCCAATTAACCCTGCCTCCTCTTATAGTCATCATTTCTGCCTCATTTGTACCAGGAATATCAGGTCTCTTAGCCCAACTCCTGTAAATAAAATAATTTCTTTCTGTGACAGATCTCGAACTTTAAACATTTTTAAGCTGATTACATGTAATAAAATAGTTGCTTAAAAAGAAAAGAAAAAAATAGCTGCTTAATTAGGAATATATTTGTCACTACTTAATAATTGTCATATTTAGACCATGTAAAGATAGCTTTTTAAAGAGGGAAATAAAAAGATGCTATTAAGAATTTAACTGAATCAAATCAAAGTGTTAAGTTTTATTGGAGAGGAATGAAGAGCCCAAATTGGAATTGGTTTTATGGGCCTCTAAGTCCTTCTTCAACAGGGGCAGGAGATGAATTTGAGGGAAATGCAACCTGGCTGGATTTGCGCTACCTGCCCTGTGTAGCAGTACCAAGTTGGGTCTGGGCTAACACAAAGCCAGTGCCGGTCCTATCTCCTTCCCCACTTCCCACATCACTCCCAGCTTCAGCTTGCCATTGATGGTTTGCACGTCCCCATCTCCATGTCAACTCTATTCAAAGCCACTCTTGTGTTCTGCTTGGGCTAGTCTGACAGCCTCCTAGCCAGTTCCCACATCGGCTCTTTTACCACAAACCCATTCTCCACATTGTGATGACATCACAGAAGGAGATCTTCTAAGGCCTTTCAATAACTGCCAGTGGTCCTTAGGATCAAATCCCACGTTGTTACCATGACAATGAGTTGAATATAGCCAATGATTAATTTCTCACTTTCCTGAGAACAATTTGTCTTCCTTGTTATGCAAAACCACTGTGAGCCATCAATCTCCCTCTCAAAAATGCCAATGGGAAAGCTTAATACATTTAAAGTAACAGAGCCAATCATCAAATGTTGGTGTGTGTCAAGTCAGTATTTCCAGGTGAATGTTAATTCCACCACACGGTACTTATGAAACAGGATGGTGCCCACCTAGTGAGACAAGTTACCGATGAAAGTGAGGGCAGATGCCCTCCATGGATGATCCACTATTCTTCTGAAAGCACTTATTTTATATTTTATATATAAATGATCTAATTATTTCTGAAATATTCCTGGATGTGTTACAGTTGTCACTGGGCTCTACAAAAACACATTATTATGAACAGTAGTGAGGTGAGGTGATCTCAAATCAAGCAAGACTTCACGTCGATGCCACCTATTAAACAAAGAAAATTTTAATTGCTCTTATTGCAAATGATATTTCATGATTTGCTATTACTACTATTGTTGTCAGTAACAATGGTTTTGAAACATGAGTAGAGCACTTTGTGGATTAAAAGGATCTTTGCATACACTATTAAACTGTATTAGATTCATACAACCATACTATAGACTTTACATAGATTCATACAATCTAACCTATAGGTTAGATCGAGACTCAACAAAATTTTTCTGTCAAGGGCTAAATAGTAAATATTTCGGCCTTGAGGGTCATATGGTCTCTCTGTTAACTGTTACTCAAATCTACCATTGTATCATGAAAACAGCCGTAAGTAATAGGTCAATAAATGGGTATGCCGTTAAAACTTTATTTACCAAATCAGGCGCACGCTAGATTTGGCTTGTGGCTACTGTCGGCTGAATTTTGAGTTAGATCATGCCAGACCATCATCCTTCCTTTTGTAGCTGTGGAGCCTGAGGCCAAGGGGTTAAATGATTTTCCCAAGTACATATAGTGAATTAGTGAAAGAACAAGGATGTGGTCCCTGCCAGCTAGCTCCCAGTCTGGTCTTCCCTCTACTGAACTGTGATGACCAGCATACAAGTGGAGTGTAACCCTGGGGCATCGTGCTAGGTGTCTGAAAGGTTACATTACTACAAGCCTGCAGATCTGGGCCCTGGTCCTAGATTGGCTTCTCTTTAGATGTGAGACCTTAATAAAGTCACTTCAACTTAGCTTCTGTCGATTCATCTAAAGAATTAAGAGATTGGTTGAGGAATCTTCCTTCTGGCTTTAAAAGGCAGTGTTATTAAGATAAGGGATGGGGAAGGAATATTTCATTGTGAAGTATTCAAACTGATAATTTCTTACAAATTTTGGAGAATTTATTTACATAGAAGTCATTATTAACCAAACAACAAATATTTACTGAGCCCATTATGCTGTGAAAAGATGGAAGAAACATACAACATAGTCTTTGCCTTTAAATAAGTAGCAGTTGTGAAAAGCAATTTCTAGCACTTATAGAAAATGAATAAATAATCAGTGTGCAAGAAACATTGGTTGGTAGAGATGGTAAGTCCCTTTGGATGTCTGGAGGACAGACATCAGATGAGAACAGCAGCTGTCAGAGAAAACCACATGGAAGGTCTGGGTTTAGAGGATGAACGGTAGGGTGGCAGTGAAGAGAAGCACTGCAAGGCTGACAGAGGCAGGTGTGAAGACCCATGTATAAAAGCTGCTCATATGTGTTGCAGCAAGTCAATGGGGTTGATTAGGAAAGATGATGTGGGCCGGGGGAATATAGGAAGTATTGATTTTGTATCACTTTGTTACTAGTTGGAATATAGCACCATTTAAAAAATACAGCACAAAAATGTGCAGCTTTGCCATTTATCACAGACAAGGCTTTGCTCCTATTAGTGCACACCCGGGAGGTTTGCCTGGATTTCATCCTATTTTGAGCCTTGTAGTGAGGCACCTCTTGTGGAGCAGTTGAGCATCCATGATCATTTAGTCAGGTCTTTCATCTCAAATTTTCGAGAAGAAAACTGACCATCTCAGCTTCCTTTCTGGTTGTGTGATGAGGGGAGGGCTTCATTCCTCCCATCCCTGAAGGTCCTGAGATAGGAAAGAAGTGGTTTTCTTCAATCCCTTTAAGCTCATTTTCTCAAACAGAGAGGCAATTTAGATCAGGGCACTTTGGTAATTAAAGCAAATTCTCTTCAGTCACCAAAGGTACTTGGCTTGTAGTGTGTAGGGTTAGCTGTTTCTCAACCTATGTGTTCCACCACAAGGTTCTCTAATCTAGATGTCCCCCAATTTTCCCCACAAGGCTTTGAGATGACCCACAAAAAGTCAACTGGAAAATGTAACTGGCTCACCACACTGTGGAAGGCGCTATCACTGCCTCCTTTCATCTGCCATGTCTATTTAATCAATATATTACCCAGTTAAAGGGATGCTCTCCAATGGTGAAGCTAATAGTTGTGGGAGCATCTTATAAAAATCAATCATTGTCCTAGGTTCTACTTTTCATACGTTATGGAAAATCCCATCTGATCCTGATAATATTTTTGTATTTCTGTCCTCATTGTATAGATGAGGAAGGAGGCTGAGTTTCACTGAGGCGAACCTGCTCAATGTTACACATAGGTGACAAGCTGCACAGCATGGGTCTGAAAGAGGGCACTTTGGTCCCAGGATTTCATGATTCATCATTAGGTTAATTCAAATATGTGCTGGAAACCATCATGTTTTGATACATTTAGGTTAGTGAAATTAACCCTAAGATAAGTAGAAAGGCAGACAAATATATCCTTAAGGTCATGGATGGATTCCTGGTTGCCATGGAGATAACGCCAAGAGTGAGAGACGTATTGGAAGACAGAGATGGAATGTATCACAGAATTATCACACTGAGGCTCAGAAAACAAAGGCTTTAACTAATTGTGTCAAGGTACACTTGGTCCTCTCTCCCTCTAGACACAGCTGTAAACTGGGCACCTGGAGGCGGCAGGGAAAAGCTAGAGCCCCAGGGAAGCCACCCCCAATGCCACAGTCTCACCCAGCCTCTACATCCCCTCAAGATTTCACATGGGTCATGGTTACCAGTTGGCAGCTTATATATGTTCAGGATCCTAAAGCTGGAAAACTTCAACTAGGGCCCTGAAAGTCTCTCTAAATACAAAGGCTTTATGTATGCTGAGGTGAACTGGGAATAAGGTGCCATTTGAATAACAAGTAAAGCTTAGGAGAGAGGATAGAGCTCAGTGGTAGAGCACATGCTTAGCATGCACAAGGTCCTGGGTTCAACCCCCGGTACCTCCATTAAAAAAAAAAGAAAAATTTAACCTTCAGAAAATGATCAAAAATAAACTCTTTAATGTACTAAGGTTTATATTTTAATATAGAGTTAAAAATTAGGTAATTGGGGGAGGGTATAGCTCAGTGGTAGAGTGCATGTATGAGGTCCTGGGTTCAATCCCCAGTACCTCCATTAAAAATAAATAAATAAATAAACCTAATTATCCCCTCCCCCAAAAAAGTTTTTTTTTAAATCAGGTAATGGGAGCAGCATTTATGGACAAATTGTTGATCTCAATAATCTTCAGTTGCCTACTACATAAAATGAGAATGCAAAGTTCTGTCTCATTTTTTGGTGTGAGGATCAAATGAGAGAATGCTCACCATGGGGTCCCTCGGCATGTACTTAATTGTAGTTGTTGTATATGTACATGTTGTAGCTTGGCATGTACTGAACTGTAGGTGGTAGCTTTTGCTAGGAACCAGTAAAGTGTACTGGTTACCTATGATTCATACCAGGTGTGTGATCTTAGCCAAGATGCCTTGTGCCTCAGTTTTCAAATCTGTAAAATGGGGTTAACAATATTACCCATCACATGGTACTTAAGGAAATTAGGCAGCATGTTTAAAGCACTTTGGGCAGTGCCTGCTACGTGGTGAGCACTCAGTCAACTCAACTGACATTACTGTCATCATCACATCAAAAATGCATCTCCCTTATTAATAAGCTTCAGCCCAAAGACTAAAGTCTTTGCAATAACATCTTTTATTTAAGTTTTAAAGTAAAAGAAGACTATTACTGGATAGAAAGGGTCTCTTTTCCAAATAAAGGTCACAGCACCATTCCAGTGCTGTTTCTCACTTTGCCTCCTAATTACTGGGAATGCCTCTTTACTGGCCGCCCCCTGCTCTCTGCTGCCATATGTTAGTGATGCTGACTGAAGCAATGACACAAAACTCGCAGAGTGAGAGGGCTATCCAGTTATGACATCTCATACATTTGTTGTATTAGCCATTTAAAAAATATGTATAAATTATTAACTTTTTCCGAAGTGGTATTTGATGGCAAAAGTATTATCTATGTGGAGTATTAAGTGACTTTTAAGAAAAAAGTTGGATAATTTGACAGTGTTAAAATTAGGCTGTCAAAGATTCTATTTTCTCAGAGCCATCCCTATCCCGCTTCAGTTGTGCACACTATCATCATGATGTTGAGATTTTTCCCCTCTAACTGCAACATGGTAGCCAGTTTTAAAGGAAGTAAAGCAGTGATGCCTACTTTTCAGAAAGGGGCAAAATCCATGACATCACTTAACTAGGTGATGATGTTCATGATTAGAAGGCTTGAAATAAAGAGATAAAAGAAAAACAGGCTTTATGGTTCCCTGTTTAGATGTTTAAAAATATTTACTAACCAGTGATTTATTTATTGGCAGGAAGACAGAAAGATCCCTCATTGCAGGGAATGGGGGACTGACCTCTCTTTTGTAATTTTCTGCATTTTGCATTCTCATCCATTAAATATAGAGCATGCATTATTCACCTTTGAAAGCTATTTCAAGGACTTTGTGTGGTTTCCCCTTATAACCTCAGAAACTTCACACATAATTCACTAGAGACAGATAATGATCTAGTGCTTAGGACCAGGAGGTAGGGTCAGACCTGGCTTTTCTCCTTCAAACTGCTACGTGTGTACTGTAAGGTAGTATGACTGGTCTGCATTTAGCTGGGCTCCCCAAATGTTCATTTGTGTTCAATGTCATGTATTGAATGATTTCAAAGGGGGTTTATTTTGTGCTAGGTCCTGGGGGCCGTACTCAGGAAACATAAGCTACATCTCAGGTATTACAAAACGGTATTAGAGAATTAAGACTTGTACTTATAAAATGAACTTATTTACAAAGCAGAAATAGACTCACAGACATAGAAAACAAATTTATGGTTACTGGGGGTGGGGAAGGGTGGAGGGAGGGATAAATTGGGAGTTCGAGACTGGCATATACTAACTACTATATATAAAATAGATACACAGCAAAGTCCTACTGTATAGCGCAGGAAACTATATTCAATACCATGTAATAGACTCGAATGAAAAAGAATATGAAAAGGAATATACATATATCTGCATATATATATATATATATATATATATATATATACACATATAACTGAATCACTATGCTCTACCCCAGAAATGAACACAACATTGTAAACAGACTATACTTCAATTAAAAACAAAGCCTTGTGTTTATAAAAACTTAGAGGACAAAATAACTCTCTACTATCAGGTGTAGATGGAAAATAATTAGATGCATCAGTGAGTGGACAGCAGAGCTGAACTCCTAAGAGTGCAGACTTCAGCAGGAGCAGTTTTAGGCCTGAATCTCAGCTCCTCCACTAACTAGCTGTGTGACCTTGGCAGCCATGAGAGAGAATACCAAGGACAGCAAACCAGGATGGGTGTTCAGGGAAGGCCTCCATAGAGAAGTGACATTTCAGCTGAAACTTCAAAGTTAAATGTTTAAAATGCTTTTCCAATGAATGCTGCATGCCTTATTTCTCATGCTGCAAGTATATCTGGGCTATTTCTTTATTTTTACTCTAATAATTTTTAGCGAGTACTACTTACTCCTTATTATGAACAATGGTGAAATCAGTATACTTCAGCTTCCTATAGACTTACCTCTTGTCCATCCACTTCCTGATGACAGTGTTTATAAGAGTTTTCTCAGTGCTTACCTTTAAACATTTAAGTATTTTTATATGGTTGGGTGACAACAATTACCTATAAGGCTCTCGTGTTTCTGCATGACTTGTATCAGCTTTTGTTGGGGACAATCTTTTTAGTAATGTTTACATAGCAAATGACCTTGGGATATATAGTGTCCCCCTCTAGAGCAGAGGAAAGATTTATTTGCTGCCCAAGATAATAAAGATAATGTTTCCCTCTGGGGCAAAGTTTGGGCAAGTTCACTAATAAACCCCTTATGAAAGATTGGGGTTTCCCAAACTCTGGGCTCCTCAGCTATGATGCAGACTCACTGTGTGCACAGCATCAATTCAAGCTGCTCTGCATTGTCTCTGTAGGACTTGGGGGACAAGAGGAACTGATGTGAGCATGACGTTCATGCTGCTTTGCCTCTGACCCAGGAGTCTCGTGCTTTCTGTGAGCTCTGTGAAACTGTGGCAGAATGAGTTGTTAGCTTGCAAGCAAGGTAAAAGCTCACTCCTCAGTTCTTGACATAGAATTCCACTACTTGATTTACTTGCTGTGAAGGTGCTTATGCTATTTTCCATTTTTTTCTCCTCCTTCCTGTCCCAACTTTGTTCTGTCATTTCCACTTTGACAGGGCTTATAGAATATTTACATTCTGTTCTGTAACTATAATCTCCACACTTATTTCAGTTTTATCCCCTCATTTCATCAGACTAAGTTTAGCCGTACTTTCTCCACTCAAGCTCTTACGTGGTTGAAATTTGCCCTAGAGAATCTTTTAGAAAGTCTTCTTCATTCATACCTTGATAGACACCTGTTTGAATTTCAATTGGCATTGACCATTCTGTTACCACATTTTCCAGAGACATGGTATGACTTGTTGATCTATATATACAATGCTTCTTTTGTTTCTGAAAAAAATTATTGTGCTAAATGTCCCTTTACTTCTCTCTCCAGCATGCAAATTTTCTGACCCTATGATTAATGGTGGAATTCCTTAAATTTTAGAAAGGGACATTCTAACTTGTTCCAAATGGCAGGGGAACGGTTACTGTTCTTGAGTTGGATACTGAACTGAGTAAAGGCAGGAGATGGAAGTCAATGCCACCCACCTATCCCATATGACGGCTCAGATTTACAAATGAGTGAACAGTCTTAAGAAATAATGTCCATCACCTAGTGTGGAGCTTTATGTTTTGTCCTCAGTTAAAATCATGCTCATTATTGGACTTAGGCCAGCTGCTGGTTTCTAGGATGTTGCCTCTTATACCCACACTTACAAATGGAAAGAAGTACCAGTAACCCAGTGACACTACCAGCATCATTCTCATCACCCCCACTACCACCACCACTATTTCTGAGTGTTCTTTTGTGTGCTGAATACTTTATTTCCGTATTTGATATCTATAGCAATCTTAGTAGAAGATACTGTAAGTCTCCCTCTATGGATGAGGTAACTGGTGCTCAGAAAGCATCAGCCATCTTCTCAAAAATGAGAAGCCAGTAAGTGGGAGAACTAGAATTTGAATCCACATCTGGCTGACTCCGTAGTCCTGGTCCTTCCTGGCACTGTATGTGGCTCACTAAGCAAGGTCAAGGAGGTCACTTTCACCACCCAATGGTAGTTCCACTTGCAAGGTCATTATACACTTTTATTCTTCCAAGGGACACTAAGTAGTGTCAAAAGTAAGTGAGACCCAGTGAACACGCTTTTTGAATAAAAAAGGACAAGAGTCTTAAAGAGGGGGCTATAACTCTTCATCAGAGAATGCATAGCCTCAGCTATATCCCTGTGAATACAGGCCAAAAATCATAGTTGAAAGGCAGCGAGAAGACACGAATTTCTCTTTTTTTCAAACAAAATTTCTCACATATTTATTATGGAACCAAACTCCTAGAAGAAGCCTAGAAAGAAAGAGAAAAATCATTTTCCCAATAAAACATGTGCAACTTTCCAGATAGTGTTAACATTTTCAGCTTGACATGGCAAGACGTTGCTGACTTTGATACAGCATAAATATGTATGCTGGTGCATCTGCAATTCCTTATAGACTCAGCTTGGTTCTTCTCTAGCATTTCTTCTCGGAAATGTACCCAATTTTATTACAAATTTCATCTGAATCCATTTGAGAATGGGATGACTGTGTCTTTGCTTTTTGATCAAGGAATTGCTTGACCCTGACAGTCTTCCAGAAGACATGGCCAGGAAGTGAGTCAACTGCACCCATCATGATGGCAGAGAAAGGGTGAGAAAACACCAATTTCTAAACTTCTTTTCCTGCCTTTGTCTCATCGGCTTTCATTCACAAGTACAGAACATAGTCTAGCAATTACTTTTTCTCCAGTTATTTTACATTTGCATTCCATTCTCTAACAGCTTGTAAGCTGTTTGAGGGCTAGGACAATGCCCTCTTTTATGTCTCTATATTTTCACAAAGTTTGGCACAGACTGGACACATTACAATCATTTCAACCAGCTTATCAAACGAACATATTGGAGGAAGCATATCTTACTTAAAGGGTAAGATTTGAAGTTAGAGAAGTCTGAGTTTACGCCATCATTTCTCTGCCATTTACTAACTGCGTGTCATATATTTTTTGTATTTTATTTTATTCAAAAAATTGTATTTATTTATTTAATTTTAAAAATTACATTCAGCAGTCATTTTTTATTTACAAATTTAGGATAATGTATATTTAAAGTAAAATACAACATAAAATAGGTCTAACACAGTGACTGACTTAGAGCAGATATTCAGATGCCTATGACACAAGTGGCGTTTTCATGTCAAGTTCAGGAATTACAAAAGTGTGTCAAGAATTCCACTGCTTGTATTTTGCTCTGTTGTCATGACAGCTATGACTAATTATTGTGTATTAAAAAATGGACACTTTCAGCATACATAGAGTAATAGGGACTGGATTTACCCTGAAACAATAACAAAAAAACCTGAACACAATATTTAAAGCAGCAGTTTTCAAGACACTGGACACTGGACAATGAATAAGACTGATCCCTGAGAGACAGGAGACAAATAAGATGAGTCCTATGATTGTGCCAGGTTATTGCCTGGAGAGAGTTTCCAGGCATTACAGAGAGAGGAGACCCCCAGGTGGGGCACTGTGGTCTCCCTGAAGTAAGAAGGTGGGGTTGAGGAACCAGAAGGGCCAAGGTGGCTAGAGTACACAGAGCAGAGAGCTAGGTTAGAGAGAGTGTCACAGAGAAGAGTAGAGTCCTCTGGCTTCTTCACCTGAGCCACCATAAGCATGTAAAGAAACTATTAGAGTCCAGGGCAAAAAGTATTCAAAAGGATTAGAGTTAACAGTGTCCAGAACTTACACATAGCCAGGAATAATTCTTGCTCTCACCAGCCAAATGAAAAACATTGTAATGTATAGGGTGTTGGTTGGAAAACTCAGGAGTTTTGCCCCAGTTTTGTTTGCAGAACAAAATTAGCCCCAGACTAAACACTACCCTGGTCCTACCTAACAAAGATTAATAGCAAGATCCAAAAGGCTCAAACTGTTTCTAAGTAATGTAAACGTATCTTAGAACAAAGCTCAGGAATATTTATAGGAATACAAAAATTTCTAGCACCTAGAAAGATAAATTTCACAAGGTCAGCATCCAGCCAAACATCACTAGCTATGCAAAAAAGGAAGAAAATAAAATTTATAGTGAGGAGAAAAATCAATCTATCTATGACTCAGAAATGACTAGATAATGGAATTAGTAGTTGAGATCATTAAAACAGTTACTGTAACTGTACTTCACAAGAAGCTGTTGAAAAGATTAATCATGTTAAGTAGGGATGTGAAAGATATAAAAAGATCTAAATCAAATTTCTAGAGATGAAAACTATAGTATCTGAGATGAAAAATACATTGGTGGGATTATCAGTGGATCACATACTTCAGAAATAATGATTAGTAAACTGGAAGACATAGGAAAGTATCCAAAATAAAACACAGAGAAAAGTCTAAACATGAACAGAACACAAGTGAGCTGTGGGATAGCTTCATGTGGCAGAAAATACACGCAACTGGATTCTTTGAAAGAGGGGGAGAAATGGACCAAAATATATTTGAAGAAGTAATGACTAAAATTTTTCCAAATTTGATAAAAACTATAAATCAACAGTTACAAGTTTAATAGACCCCAAGTGCAAGTGACATGAAGAAAACAATACAATGGTATTAAATAATCACATTTC
This sequence comes from Camelus dromedarius, assembly GCF_036321535.1. Taxonomy (NCBI): domain Eukaryota; kingdom Metazoa; phylum Chordata; class Mammalia; order Artiodactyla; family Camelidae; genus Camelus; species Camelus dromedarius. The sequence continues at coordinate 65,218,221 of NC_087443.1, read as the reverse complement.
CTAAAATCAATGACACAGAGAAAAATCTTAAAAGCAGCCAGAGGATTAACAAAGTGGATAAAGTGGGTACAGAGGGAATGTACCTCAAGATAATAAAGGCCATATATAACAAGGCCACAGCTAACGTCATACTCAATAGTGAAAAAATGAAAGCTTTCCCTCTAAGATCAGAAACCAGACAAGGATACCCATTATTGTCACTTTTACTCAACACGGTATCAGGAGTCCTAGCCAGAGCAATATGGGAAAAAAAAAAAAAAAAAAGAAAGAAAGAAAAGGCATCCCAATTGTAAAGAAGTAAAACTGTCACTATTTGCAGATGACATACTGTACACAGAAAACTCTAAAGAATGCACCAAAAAAGTGTTAGAATTGATAAATGAAATCAAGAAAGTTGCAGAACACAAAATCAATATACAAAATGCTATTGCATTTTTACGCACTATCAGAAAGAGAAATTAAGATCCCATTTACAACTGCATCAAAAAGGATAACATATCTCACAATAAATTTAACAAGAGTGTGAGACACTTGTACACTGAAAACTATGAGACATTGCTGGAAGAAGTTGGAGACACAAATAAATGGAAAGATACTCCATGCTTATGGACTGGAAGAATTAATACTGTTAAAATGCCTTTACCATCCAAAGCAACCTACAGAGTCAATGCAATTCCTCAAAATTCCAATGGCACTTTTCACAGAAATAGAACAAACAGTCCTAAAAATTGTATGGAACTACAAAAGATCCCTAAGAGCCAAAGCAATCTTAAGAAGAAAGCTGGAGACATCTGATTTCAAACTATATTACAAAGCTATTGTAATCAAAACAGCATGGTATTGGCATAAAACTGACACACAGATCAACAGCACAGAATAGGCAGCCTGGAAATAACCCATGCATATATGGTCAATTGATTTTTAACAAAGGAGCTAAGAATATACAATGGGGAAAGGATAGTCTTTTCAACAAATGGTGTTGGGTGAAACTGGACAGCCACATGCAAAAGAATGAAACTAGACCCTTATCTTACACCATAACTCAAAATAGATTAAAGACTTGAATGTAAGACCTGAAACTGTAAAAATCCTAGAAGAAAACATAGACGGTAAGCTCCCTGACATCTGTCTTGGCAATGATTTTTTTGGATTTGGCACCAAAAGCAAAGGCAACAAAAGCAAAAATAAACACATGAGATTACATCAAACTAAAAAGCTTCTGCACAGCAAAAGAAACAATCCACAAAATGAAAAGGCAGCCTACTGAGTGGGAGAAAATATTTGCAAATCATATATCTGATAAGGGGTTAATTTCCAAAATATAAAGAACTCATGCAACTCAATAGTGAAAAACAAGCAATCCAGGCAGAGGTTCTGGAGAGATATTTTTCCAAAGAAGCCATATAGATGGCTAATAGGTCCATGAAACATCATTAGTCATCAGAGAAATGCAAGTCAAAACAATGAGATATCACCTTGTGCCTGTTAGAATGACTACTATCAAAAAGCCAAGAGATAACGAGTGTTGGCAAGGGTATGGAGAAAAGGGAACACTTGTGCAGTGTTGGTGGGAATGTGAATTAGTGAAGACATTATGGAAAACAATATGGAAGTTCTTCAAAAAATTAAAAATAGGACTACCATATGATCCAGCCATTCTACTTCTGGGTATATATCCAAAGGAAATGATATCACTATATCAGAGAGATATATGCAGCCCCTCATGTTCACTATAGTATTATTTACAATGGTCCAAACATAGAAACCACTGAAATGTCCATTGATGGATAAATGGATAAAGAAAGTGTGGTACATACATAAAATGGAATATTATTCAGCCATAAAAAGGAAGGAAATTCTGCCATTTGGGACAACATGGATGGACTTTGAGTACATTATGCTAAGTGAAATAAGTCAGACAGAGAAAGACATATACTGTATGATCTCACTTATGTGCAGAGTCTTAAGAAAAACAAACTCAAAGAAACAGAACAGATTGGTGGTTGCCAGTGGCAGGGGGTGGGGAAAAATGAATGAAGATGAAGGTGAAGTTCTCACTCCACATAAAAAATTGTAACTATGTAAGGTGATGGATATGTTAACTAACCTTATTGTGGTAATCATTTTGGAATATATACATGTAACAAATTATTATGTTGTACATCTTAAACTTAGAGAATGTTGTATGTCAGTTATATATCAATAAAATTGGAAAAAAAGGGATGTGTGTGCATATTTGAATAGACACTTCACCAAAGAGAATATACTGATGTAAAACAAGGACATTAAAAGATGCTCAACATCATTAGTCATTAGGGAACTGTAAATTAAAACCACTGTAAGATACCACCATTTAAAATAGTTAAAATGAAAAGAAACTGACCATACCAAGTGTTGCTGATGATGTGGGGAAATGGAAAGTCTTAGGCACTGCTGTTGGTAATGTACACACACTTTGGAAAATAGATTGGTAGTTCTTAATAAATTAAAAATATTCCCATCATAGGATCCATTCTACTCCTAGGTATGAAAGCATCTAACCATACAATGACTTGTATATAAGTGATTTTGTTTGTAACAACCTCAAAACTGGAAACAACTCATGTGTCTATCAAGATGAATGGATAAACTTTGTTAAAACTATACAATGGCATACTTAGCAATAAAAAGGAATGAACTACTGATATATACCATAACATGGATACATCTTAAAATAATTACACCAAGGAAAGAACCTAGAAAAAAAAAAAGACTATATTCTTTATAATTCCATCTACATGAAATTCTAGAAAATGCAAATATAGTTCTAGGAAGTCAATCAGTGGTTACCTGGGAGTGGGTGCAGGGCAAAAATGAACAGGAGGGAGAATTACAAAGGGGCACTCGTGAGTTTCTGGGTGATGGAAATGCCCAATGATGGTTTCCATGGATGTATGCATATGTGAAAATGTTTTGAATTCTATACTTTAAATATGCACAGTTTATATTAATTATATCTCAATAATGTTGTTAAAATAATAAAAGAGCAAAATGGTAAATGAGGCGGGGGGGTGGTTTACAAAGTATTCTCTGTTCTAGTTTTCCTAGTGATAAAGTTGGCACAGAATCATTTTCATGTTTATTTGGCTTTTGGTTTGAACTTTCTGCTGTCAGTTGACTAGAACTGAGAGGAGAAGATAGATGTTTGATTAGTACAGACAAAACTTCAAGAAGGTTCCTTTCAACTTCACAATGATTGTAGCACAAACTCTGTTTTCTATTCTTGAAATAGCCTGAGCCATCTCTTAAAATTGTCTGCTCTGTCGCTAGAGGTTTACAAACCCCAGCTGAGGCAATTTCTAGGTAGGAAGACCAATGAGAATGGTAGTGTTAATTTTGGCGAGGAGGAGAGAATTCACCTAATCCAAACTCTTCATTTTATAGATGTGGAACTCAGAAAAAAATTATTTTATCTTTCTGGTCCTGAGTAACACAGTTCATTTGTAGCCACGCACGGGTGGGGAAAAACCCAGATCTCTTTATTTCTCTTCTGGTCCCTGACACAATTGTTAAAAGCTTTGTTCTCATGAGTCCGATGCATCTGGGTTTAAAATCTGCCTCTAAAACTTGAAGTTAGCCTTGTGACTTCAGTCATCATTTTAATTCCTATTCTCAAGATTTATAGACTGACGTTCAGGGCAGTTGGATTATTTGAACAGTTCATGAGATCATCTGGCAAAGCCCTTGGCACAGTGCACAAGACACAGTATGTGGCACTTGATAAATGGAGACTACTATCAATATTACGATTATTACTTCATTCTTATTACTCCTATGGCATTAGCTGCCCCCTTTTAGTCTAATACGTATCAATGACCTGCCTTTAAAGTCTCCTTCTTCTTATATTTCCTTCCCAAGCACACTCAGGAGCCTGATATCATCAGCCTGATTTCCATATCTGAGCCACATTTCCTCCCTTTATAAAATCTCTTTCATTTGCATCCTCTAGCATTAGTTCCTGAGCGTCTGCACTGCCTGGGATGGGAGTGGGGGTGATTTTACTCATTACATGCTAAATTACTGCCACCAAAAAGTGACAAAGGACAGTTTGCAACTTTTACCATCATAAAGCTCATGCATTAAAAACTAAAAGGAGCTTTAGAGAAGTGTGGTTTGTGAGATCATAAGGAATATCTGTCTGCTCCAGGTGGTCTGACTGAGCGGCAGAATTCAGTGAGCTAATGCTTGAGGAAGTAGACAGCTTTGTTAATGAAATGAAGTATTTAGGAGCACAGATCTGTCACCGTTGCCTGCCATGTAAAACAGTGGATTTGTTACTTGTGAATGCACCTGTATTAACAGAAACATTTGCTCATACTGAAACCTCACCCAGAGTAGCAATTTTCTTAATAAAGATAAAAGCTATCAAATATTTTCTTTTTATCCTTGGAACCCTTCCAAATAGCTTCCTGACTGTGGGCCATGGCCTTCCTGGGGCCTTAGTCCATGGGATGATTTGACAAATTCTGTGCGTTCACCCGAATTTCAGTGCCAGGGAGGATGCTCTGAGCTGAGCCCTGGGGATTCCCCTGTGACACCTGAGGTCTGAGCGCATGTGCTATTTGTGAAGCAGGGAATAGAGAGGTAGAAATCCTGGGCTGTCAGAGCCACAGCAAAGCTGTGCAATGTGGCAGGAAGGTCATTCAGGTACCCATCCCACATCTTCCCCCTCTTCTTCACAGCCAAAAGTCTCTAGAGAATTTTCTCTACTTTTTCACCTCTCCCTCGCTTCTCTTCCCACTCCCTGTGGCTACTGCTTTTTCACTCTAATTGTTCTCACCTGGATATGCTTCAATTAAAAAAAGTAAAATCATAGTATTAACTGAAACCACTTCTTCCTTGGAAACACAGTAGAAAGGTCTGTTGACTCCTCATACACACTAATTGAGAGAAGATGGACTGTCAGACGCACAAGTTTACCCTCCTGTGAGCAGCCACAGGCCAGGTCACTACAGCTGCTCTGCCATCCCTGGCCTCCTCCACTCCCACTTGGCTGGGGGGACATCCTGTCTTTTCAGAGGGGCAGTGGCCTGATCTGAAAGCTGTACAGTCTTTGATGAGCGACATCCTCCATCGTTTTCAGGGAAAGGCAGCCAAACAAAGAAAATAAATCTTGAGAAGACTCAGAGAGCACACTCTCGGGTGGGCAGAAGGCTTTTCCTGGCCTCGGGGCTGCTTTTCATTGTGTTTGCCGTGTTCACTAATTTCACCTCTGTCAAGAGCCATCACAGGTGAAACAGCAGCTGTAAAAGACTGACTCTCAGGGAGGAATTGGAAGGCATCTTTCTGGGGCTACACATTAGCTTCACATCACAAAAGCTTGATGAAAAAACAGCGCTGACAGATCTATGGGGCTTTCCTTGGAGATGAGACCCCACGGGCCACAGGTGGCACTGCAAGACTTGGAGTTCTCTCTAGCTTTACACAGTGCGATCAGCAGCCTCCCTGCAAAATCAAGGGTGCTTAAACTTCAAAAAAAAAAAAATACACTTTATTTTTTAGGACTTAGATTAAGAGAAAAATTGCAGACAGTGCAGCGGGTTCCCCTATATCCCATTCCGAGTATCTTCTATTAATAACATCTTAGATTAGTATGTACATTTGTTGCAGTTAATAAACCAATATTGATACTATTACTAACTAAATACCATACATTATTTAGAGTTCCTCAGTTTTTACCTAATATCTTTTTTTCTGTTCCAGGATCTTATTGATGACAGCACTACCTTTAGTTGTCATGTCTTCAAAGGTTCCTCATGGCTGGGCAGTTTCTCAGACGTCCCATGTGTTTGATGACTTTGACACTTTTGAGGAGTACTGGTGAAGAATTTTGTAGAATAACATTACGCTGGGTATTATCTGCTGTTTCTCTCATAATCTGTCATGTTTCTCCGCTGTAAAGTTACTCTTTTTCCCACTTTCCGTACTGTATTCTTTCTTTGTACAGCCCACCGGTAAGGAGAATAGAAGTCCCTGCACTCATGAGGTTGGAGTGGTTCAGTTTTTATAAGCTGAATTCCACTTCAATCCAGGGCAACCTGCTGTTTGAGAGAAGCCAGACGTGAATCCTCTGGAAACTCAGAGTCCCCTTATTCTGTGAATAGCCATAGCTCTCAGAAAGGTGCTGAATAAATAGAATAAATTGAGATTTTCATTTTGGCATGGGCGAGCTCACAGTTTCCCCTCAGGTCAGTTCTGCTCATTGTTATGCATGGGCTTCTTTATTTTAAATGATGAGTGTGTTTTGTTTTGGGGTCAATATTTTTTTTCCCTGAAAAGGAGTCTTTTTGTCGGCATCTTTGTTAAGTATGCTAAATGTTGGAATTGGTGACTGTATTACTGTAGATTATGTGAACACTCTGGGAGCAGGAGCTGTGCTGCATTATCTTTAAATCGGCAGAGCCGGCATCTTGTCCACTGCTGGTCTCCAGGGCACTGAGGCCCTTATGGGAGGTTACAGAAGGTCAGTGCACAGCTTCAGTGGGGACAAGGATGCGAATCCACAGGAGAGGAGGTTGCCAGGACGTTGCTATTTCTTAGCTGGGTAGATGGACGTTAGCAGTCTCCAGATGAGTGGCTGGAAGGTATTTTTTACCAGATGAGCGCTCACTGTCATGAGATCAGGTGTTCTGGTCTGAATATTTGTGCCCTACTCCAGCAATTCACAAGATTTCATAGTTGAAATCCCATCCCCCAAAGTGATGGTATTAAGAGGTGGGGCTTTTGGGAGATGATCAGGTTATTAGATTACTGCCCTTATAAAAGAGACCCCAGAAAGCATCCTCACCCCTTTCACCATGGGAGGACACAGAGAAAAGGTCAAGTCTGTGAGCCTAGAAATGAGTTCTCACCAGACACTGAACCTTCTGGCACCATGATCTTGGATTTCCCAGCCTGTAGAACTGTGAGAAATAAATTTCTGTTGTTTATAAGCCACCCAGTCTATGGTGTTTTGTTATATTAGCCAGAACACACCAAAGACACCTAGTAACACAGTCACCCATCGGAACCCTGGATCTTAACAACTGTGATGCAGCCAAATCCCAGATCCCACCAACAACTGCTGACCTGATTCTAGCCCCTGCATGTGGTTCCCAACTCAGAAATCCTGCCTGAGCAACAAAGTGCCAACTGATCATTTGTTTTGTTTTTTACCCACTTTTATTGAGATACAATCGATATAGCCCTGTACAAGTTTAAGGTACACAGCAAAAGGCTTGATTTACATACACTGTGAAATGATTGTCACAATAAATTTAGTTAACATTCTTCATCTTCTGTAGATTCAAAAAAGGATATAATTTTTTTCCCTTACAATGAGAACTCTTAGTATCTACTCTCTTAACAGCTTTCAAATACACCATCCAGCAGTGTTAACTGTAGTCATCCCATTGTATGTTACATTCCAGTACTTATTTATCTTATAACTAGAAGTTTGTACCTTTTGATTCCTTTCATTCAATTCCCTTGTTAATCTTTTTAAATGAAAAAAAATCTTGCTACTGAGAAGCTAGCATTTGAGGTAAATGTAAGAAGATGAAAATGTGGAGGACTTAACTTTCTTTTTGAATCTGCCAAGTTTTCTGCCTTTCCAAGAGTGACAAACCTGGAAAGTGAGACTTCCATTTTTCATCTTCTCATTTAAGATTTCATAACAGCCCTCACTGGTTTGGACACATTGCTCTTTCCAAAAAGATCACAATCTCCAAGGATTAAGAATATGTTATTTAACCTGGAGGAAATATCTGCAGTTTTGAAGCTGAGTTTCTCTTGCAGACAAGATTTTTCCCTGCCTCTTCACTTTTTTCAAAATCCCTGAACTTGATCAACAATCAGGGAATTTACTTGAGGGATTAAATTTTAAAAATACACACAGCCACCAAATGCTTCATCAGAATTTTACAGCCAATGCTTTGCTTTTACACCCAGACACTTGCAATGGCCCTAATGCCTTCCTGTTCAGGATTACTTGGAAATTCTTGGTATAATTATTTGTCAACAAGGGTTTGCATGACACTCAGACTTTGTGCTTTCAGTTTGCAGTGTAGCTTTCAAAATCTAGTCTTGTTTTTTTCTCATTTTTTGCTTCCTTTCTATTACTTTGCCTTACACCCTTTCAAGAACAATCCTCTCCTCTACTTGGTTTGGATTCCTGAGAACATGGGTAACATGGAACAATGAACTCATGCAATAACATACCTGATTTCTTTCACTTCTTGATCCCCTTCACTTGCTGTATAAGGAAACTGAACTGCTATTCATTTAAGAATATTTTATCATCACCACATAAGTTTTATTTTTAGTTAAATTAGTATTATTTAAAAAAACTGGGATTTTTTATTGAAGTATAGTTGACATATTAGATTCATTTCAGGTACACAGCATAATGATTTGATTGATATTCATGTATATTTTGAAATGATCACTCCAGTAAGTCCAGTTAGCATCCATTACCATATGTAGTTACAATTAATTAAATTAATAATAATAATTAGTTTTTACTACCAGGTAAGTTTGATGGTAAAAGCAGAAAGACTGCCAAGTAAGAAATTTCAAAAAGCTCTATTCTTTTATTTATAAACAAATTGGATGATTTAGTGCATTTGGGCTTTGATTCACTATTTTCTTATAAATGATGAATCCTTTTAGAAAAAAGGACAACTCAGAAGCTATCTCAATAAACTCCCACTAACTTCACTACTTTTAATGTTTGATGTCCTTCTGTATAATTATTTATTATATTATGCTACACTATATTTAATAAAAGCAATTTAAAAAACATCAGAGACAGAAATAATCTAGCCATGAGTCTAACTCACTGAAAATCATACCCTAAAATTTAACTGTGGTATGTGTTGCAGAATTACAAACTAAGCTGAATTCACTGTCTAAGTCAAGACAGGGGATGGATTTGGAAAGACTAAGAGCCTGAAACTTGGAATGGAGAGATTTGGGAGGACCATGAAGTTGAGAATCTGAATCCTATGGGTCTCTCTAAGCCTTCCTTCCTACAAGATGTGGTCTTTCTTTCTGTGTCTAAGTCTAGCTTTCCCTTACTTGAAGATCTTGTGATACCTTACCAATTCCTTCTGTTATATTCATTCTGTTGAAACAGAATGTGATTTTTATTTTCCCACTTGGACTCTGAATAATGCACCATCCTAAAATATCATTTCATTCTCCTTGAAAATAGTTCCATGCGCTGGGAAAAAATTGATAATAATGATTATCCATTAGACTACATAACCATTGGACTTTATTTCCACCTTACTACCTACCAGATTACACTTGGATTTCTAGTTCACACTTTTTAAAAAAGAGCTTAGTATATTATAAGTTTTTCCCCCACATTTCTTAAATATGGAGACTATATTTAGATGTTATAATGACATCGCTTCATAAATAGCTGGTTGATGTTACAATGACATCTCACTATTTATAGTTTATATATATATTTACATATTTCCCCTTCTTCAGCTTGTAGCAATCATAGCCTCTATTGGTGAAGCCAATTAGTAAAAATGAATCTTTGTTTTTCCACCTACCCCTAAACCTGAATTTTCCCTGTGTCTCCTACCATTAATATTACGGTCATGTAAACTGCAAACTTAAAATTACCTTTAACTTCTTTATCTGATGAGTTGCCAAATTCTATGCAGTTTAGAAAATGTTTGTGGAGTCCTTATTCAATAAGCTCTCATTATTTCATTTTTTTAATGTCTACTTCTTCCTGATCCTGCCGTGGTGCTAAGCACAAAACCTGCCTCTGGAAAAACACTACATCCTCTTCTACCTCTTTCAGTTTTATTATCCTATTCCATCACTGCAGTGTTTTGACTTGTCTCCCTGACCCCTCTTCCCTCTCCAGATTATATTTACTGACAGAATTTTAAGGCAATTTCCCTGGAGGTCCCACATATATTTTGTGACTTTAAGAGAATATCCAGAGACCTCCAGACTTTGGTAAAGAGAAAAGTAGCACAGCCTGATCACCTGGCTTCCTTTGTTCACACTCCTAAATCTGAAGGATGCAAAATAGCTGAGTATACGGAAGTGGACAACACAATGGTCTCATTGTTCTTTACGGAGTCATTTTCCCTAGTCTGTTAGTACGAAATTGAACAAGATGAGATATATTTACCACAGTTTTACATGAAAAATATATATGCATTGACATAAGTAATAACTGGCTCTTGCCTCAGCAGTTCATGATTTCGGTAAGGGAATGCATGCTTCCCTGAGCCCTGCTGATGGCATCTCCTGGTATCTCTGATAGAAGAGCTGGAAGCAAGAACGCTGGTGTTGATTTTTTGTTAATGAAGAAAGAGATCCAAGGCTGGACTGACCTTTGCTTATCCAGAGCCCATTTCAGTTTACCAAAATTCAATTCTCTTGAGATAAAAAGAAAATTGACTTTCTTATTTTCATTGTCCTACCCTGCAGGGAAAAATAAACTAAAGAGGTGAACAGAGCTGCCTTGTCATCAAAAACTGCTGGCTCTGACCTTCCACAGCTGGGGACGCACTGGAAATGGAAATTTACACCACCACAGGCACTGCCCCTCCTCTGAAACAGGTCACTCTGGCAGTACTATTTATATTACTGGGTTTGCTTTACATTTTCATCACATTCCTGCCTAACTAGTTTCTTATAGAAAACTCTGTGTGTCTCTGAGATCAGAGTTTCATTAAACGTAAGTAGGCAGCCCAAGGCATTAATCAGATATTATTCCATTTGGAAAATATATTTCATTCAAGTTTTCTCTCCCTTCCTCCCCTCCCTCTCCCCCCTGTCCTTTGAATTAATTACACTCATATGCTCACAGAAGCCACCTCAGAGCCCATGGGTGAGACAGGGGACTCTCAATCACAACTTATCCTTTTGAGACTTCACAGGAGGTGGTGCTCAAAGACCTGGAGCAGGTTCAGTTTTCTTCCTGGGGGCACTCCTTTCATTCCTCTCCAGGACGCCTGATCCTAATATCAAATCACATTCTTTTCACTGGTTGCATTGAATTATTGAATTGGATCACTCTTATGCTAAACCCCAGATCATTTGGAAAATCCACACAAGACTAATTTATGTTCTTTTTTCTCTCCCTCTTGGAACATTAAGAAAGTAAAGTTTGTACTTCTTTATAGTTTTCTAACCAGGTTGGTATGTTCATTTGTACTGCTCAGGGATGGCACTGGATGGCAAAGTAGCATTGTACGCAGGTATGTGTAGACACATAGATTTAGCCTGTAAAGAATTTGCTTGGAATGCTCAGTGGAAGATGCCTGTGGCAATTGGAAGCATGTGCTATTTGTCACAGTGTCCCGGTGGCTATATTGTAGCAAGGCCAAACATTCCAGTCAGTGGAAGACACAAAAGCATCTGTCCCAGATGGGGGTGTGAGAATCTTGCCTCGTTCTAGCTTTACACCAAAACTGTAACCCAGTAAGTTCATGTATATCCTGAGCATAGTGAACCCTTGTCTTTTTCTTTCTTTCTTTCTTTTTTTTTTTTTTAGCTATTCAACTTTCATTTTCCCTTCTTTTGGTAAAGAATACCTCCATTTGCCTCGAGAGATCCCAAGCTGCCTCACTCTCAGACAGTATGTTTTGGATGAAGCTGACTTCACCTCCTGCTCCAGGTGTGGGCACGTGACCTTAAACCTGAGCCAATCAGCACACTCCATTCCCTCGGCCATAGGGATAGTCAAAGAACCAACAGGCAATGTGAACCAAATGAGAACTAATCTTAGGACTTGACTGAGGTGACCTGGAGAGAGACATGCTATTTCTTTTCTCCTGGAATAAAGATGCTGCCTGAACTCCGGCAGCCGCCTCGTCATGACAAGATGAGAAAGGGGCCAACACGAAGAAGAGAGACTGCAAGGATGTCACTGGACTCTAGAGTCAAGCCCTATGGGGAGATCAGTGTTACTTTTAGACTTTTTATTTTCATAAGAAAATTAAGTCTTAACTATGCTTAAGCATATGGTTGAGTTGCATGCTGAATTCTTTTAAGTCAAAAGCATTTGCTTCTTTTGACATTAATCAACCACTTTAGAAATACTATCTCATTGTCTTATATTAATTCTCAGTGGGTCATTATAATTATACATTAGTTCTAAGCTCTTTTAAGCTCCTTCAGAGTCTTCTCTAGCTTATGTGCTATTAATGAGGAAAGCTGCCCATTTAAAGAATCTCACAGTTAAATCCCATCATAAATGAGGGTACCCTCTTGTAAATTGATAGCCACCCTCTAATGTACAGCTTTGTAGGTTCCATTTTCCATCTGCTTGAGCTTAAGACCTGTCCATGTCTGAGCCTTGCTGGTGGTCCTCTGGTCTCCCAGCCATCAGTCACTCTCTGAAGGAAATATGTCTGGCATCCATGTCTCAGTTAGTTAGTTCCCTACACTCTGGAGCCCGTAGAGCATACAGGCTGGCAGAGAGTCTGGTAGGAAGAAAAGGACGTCATCATTGTGAGCATTGATTTTTATCCCTGTTTTATAATCTGGCTCATGGCCATGGCCTTGAGGTTCAAAAACATAAAGCCTCTTCGACATGGTCTGACTTGAAAAATCAATCCAATACATAAAGGTTATAATTCTGTGAGGAGTGCTGAGGATTAGGGAAATGGGTGGTGTATGCTTAAATAAGTAAGTAGCATTCATATTTCCTTCAGAGAATACTGAATTGTATATTTGAAAGTTGCTAAGAGAGTAAATCTTAGAAGTTCTCATCGTAAGAAAAAAATTGTAACTGTCGTGATGGATGTTAACTAGACTTACTGTGGTGATCATTTCACAATACATACATAAACTGAATCATTATGTTGTACACCTGAAACTAATGTTATATGTCAATCCATCATATTTCTAAAAACAAACAAGTCACGGCACGTTACATAGCATCTGGTTTGGGTGCTAGCATCTGAGTTGATATTTTCCTCCTAGTCTGATATTCCATCGCCTTGAACTTTCTCTGCCAAAGTCAAGAGGGGGCATGAGATGGACAAGAATTTTTCCTTGGCTACCTTCCACAATCCATCCCACTTTCAGATTATGCCTCTCTTCCTGACTGAACATTAGGACTAACTCTTACAGCAGCATCAAGATAGGTGTTATTATTTCTCTTTTAAAGAGAGGAATATTGAAGCTCAGAGAAGATCATGTAATGGCCAAATACCAAATAGTGTGTAAGTGGTAGAGTTGGAATTTTAACCCTAGCCTGTCTGACTCAGTTTAAAGCCCATTAGCTCTCAGGTCATTTGCTTCCTTTTGCCCACTGAAGCTGTAGATGGGTTTACTTCTTCCACAATGGGGAAAATTGCTCCCTCAGCTCAGTCCCAGTGACTCCATATCTGTATTCTCTCCTATACTTTCTGCTTTCAGTGGTGTGTGGTAAACTGGGGTAGGTTGGTTCAGCCCTGTGATGCTCTGGAGAATGGGTGGTTAGATGTACTGATTCATGAAAGAAAAAGGGAGGAAAGAGGAAGGTGACAGTGACCCCACCATTGCACTCAATCTTTCCTAGCTGAGTGATTTCTGAAAAAGCTTAACAAAGCCTATGAGGGTATTCTTGATTCAGTCCAGACTACAATAAAAAAGTCCTAGCTACAATAAAGATTTTAACTAGAAATCTTATTTATGTTTTTATGGTTTCTGAAGCTCTTCTTTAATTACTGCCTACACAGAGCTCAAGATCTGTCAGGAATGATAAAGAATCATTCTCATTATTACCTTAAATTTACTTCCCTTCCAATACATTAACCTTTATTACTGTAAGTTATGGCTGTTAGGAGCCAGAGCTAAAGAATGAAGTTTACTTTCATTTAAGATGAGAAGGCGGGCAAGTCACTGCTTTCTGTATTGACAGTAGGATGAGGAATGGAAAGTGTGTCATTTGGTGGATACATAAAAAATGCATTATATTCCTTTTAGAAGATAATTATCTAGGAGTCATTTGCCTAGTTCGGTCAGAAGTTTCTTTCTGAGGTGGAAAATGAGGGGAGAGAAAAGAGAAAAGAGAGAAAGATGGATTGGCTGACAGATGGACTAATTAAGTGATGAAGATACAGAAGAAATGAGAGGGTTATAGACCAGGAAGACAGCAGCTCTCGTGAAAGCAGCAGGATGTGAAACGTCTCCTAAAAAGGAAATAATAAAACAGATGGTTCAAGTTAAATAAATGATGTTTGGTTCTTGAAAAGTACATTTCTTTGTACTTTCTAACACACTCAAGTGTATCTAGATAAGAAAGAACGGAACAACACTCATTTTGGATGCTTAATGATAAATATTAGTCTTTTATTGCTTTACCTTTTGTTCAGAGATTGCAAAATCCTTTTCTCAGCTTAGTTGATTAGCATTTTGCAAATTCTCCTTCATGGGGGTAAAGGCAAAACTTTGTTTTATTGATTGGATAGTGGAAAATCATAGGAGTTGCCTTTTAAAAATGATGCAGGAACAAGGGGCTACTTCTTAAAAATTTCTCCAGCCCCTCTGCTGGAGGGTCTCTGCCCATGACTGGTGGTTCCACGTCTTGTTCTATCCAGTCTTCCATTCTGTGTTAATCAGGATTGTGTTGGTTATAAGCATCAAAAACCCAAGCCAAACTTATTTAATCAAAGCAAGCAAACAAACAAAACTGGGAAGCCCAACTATTGCCTTCAGATCACCTTTGATCCAGGCATTCTGACATCATCAGGCCTGTCATCTCGGACCATTGGCTATGTGAGCCTTGCTTGGGTTATTCTCTGCTAAGCTCTCTCTCTTGCCAGTGGCAAGCTGATCTCCAGAGCTATAGCCCTAAATTGTTCTTAGAACTCACAAGCCCCTAGAAAGAAGGTCCCTGTTAGTCTCCAGGAAGAATTCTGTTTGGTTGACTGACATATATTCTTACTCATTTCTCAGGTATGAACAATGAGCCCCTTGACTGGTCACCATACCTGAATCATATGAGGGGGAGACAGAGGACTAGGAAGAAATAGACCAAATGTATAACAGATGCCAACTATACATTCAATTCTGTAGGAAGTTTCCACAGATTTAGATATTTTGTTTCCCATCTTATCTTCTTAACATCCATATTGGGTAAAAAGCACTAACTGGAAAATTTGCAATGTGGATGTTTCTGTTTCCCACATTAAGTGCCTGTTCTTCTATTGTTCCCCTGCTGGAAACCCCGCCCCTCAGCTTACTTTTATCCTACCTGATGCCCTCTCACCAATCTCCTCCTTCCACAACAGTTTACATCACCCAACCTGATGCTTAACAGTAGCCACCCTTTTGGTCTTTTCTGAAATTTCATTTGTGTCAGTCAGTCTGTTTCCCAACCAGAGTGTAAAGAACCATAAAAAACACATCTGGCTTCATATGTTCCCCTTGCCTGGCACACAGTTCATACTCAATACTGTGTGTGAATCTGCAGAATTATTTACATTTTGTACCTATTGTCTAGTTTAGTCATTTGTAAAATGAAGATAATGCCAACCACACAGAACTCCTATGAAGAATAAGATGGTATCTTTGGGGTGCTTATCACACAGTAAGTATCCGATAATCTACCCATTATTTAGCCATACATGTATGTGATAAATAATGGGTATGCATATACACGCACATATGTATGTGCCATTTAGATGATAAATTTAAAATGTTCAACTTGGATGATACAGCCCACGTCTCTTTATCCTTCCTTGTCATGCCAGAGGTAGCATACATACCACAGACACAGTATGGGTCTGACCATCGGATTCTATAACTCGGACTCATATTTTCCCATCTCCCATATAATATCATGTTAATGAAAACAACTGCCGCCATCAATACACCCTTTCAGAGTTTCCTTCTGATCATAGGGAAACATCTGAAAGCACGAAACACAAACACATGCAAGTAGCTAAGCCTAGAAGTCCTCCTTGTGCTCCTAGTGTATGAAGTCTTTGCAAAGTAGCACAAAGAAAGGGCTGGAGTAGGGAAACGGAGTGGCAGGGAATTCAGGATCTTCTGGCAACTCTCTAATGGGTGGTTCTCTTTTCTCTCTGGATGGTTCTTGGAAAAATGACCATCTCCAGTCTTGTTAAAGAAATACAATGAAAGCTAATATATTCCACTGCACTTTAAGTTTCCAAACTAAAAACATCAGCACACAGGTAATTAGGCTTTTAGTTATGCATAACTCTGGTTCTGTATTTTCATGCTTTTATGAGGCACTGGGACACTCACAGTCTGGAAAATCTAAGAATTGAATTTAACAAAATAAAAGCATTTATAGCATAGACAAGGAGGACAGAGCCAGTAGCTTCTTAAGGAGAAAGATTTGAAGCACATGAACATCTGAAGGAAATACTCATCGAAACTGAAGGTTGAAATCTTGGAAATGATGTCCCTTGGAATGTTAATGTTCATGGGTCTCTAGGCGTAGACATCTTGTGTGGGGGTGAGAGATCCTGGGTTGCTTTTAATGAGAACTGAAGGTATATATGGATGGCAGCACAAGTAAGAGAATAGAAAACAAAGCTCCTGCATGACCTCTGGATCTCATAAAAGGCCTTGAAAAGCTCCAAATAACTTCCTTCTCTTTTGGTGCCCATATGAGAGTGACCATAGCACCATGAAAAAGACCACAGATTGGCTTTGAATCAGACAGACTTCAGTCTGACACCTGGTTCTGTCATCTCTTCTGAGAGTCAGTTTCCCCATCTATACAAATCCAGGTAATAGCAGTACTCTCATACTGACTTATCTGACTCAGAAGTGAGAGTGTATGGTCAGCATTCTGCAGCATGTCTGGCACAGAATTAGCACTCAATACACTGGTGATGATGGTAATCCCAAATATTGCACTTGCCATATGGCTCCACCCCTTAGATACATTTTTGGGAAAAGTACATTTCATAGTTACTCTAAAATGTGGAAACAAAACTTTATGAAGGCTTCAAAAACACAGAAACCAACCAACCAACTAATCAACCATCACAACTCATAAGGAACTATGTACAGACACAGAGTCCTATGACTATTCATTAAAATTTAATTTTTTCAGGTGTGACAACTGGGCCATAGAACTAGACTGCAGAAAAGTCTAGGTCAGTTCTCACAACTCTATACCCCTAGTCTAGGTGTCTTTGTATAGCGCACCGGTTTACTTCCCCCAGAACACTCCCACGAACCCACTGAGAGACCTTAACAGAACTGCCCCTCTAAGAACACAAGTAGAGCCAATACTGACAGAGCTGACAGAAGAGACCAGCTATAAGGAACAGGTGATGAGCTGTCCAGCAGGCTCTCTGTCCTGTGTAAACTGTGAGGAACTCTTAGCTACACACTCACTGTGAGTCTGTGAAGCCCATAGTTTTATTTTAGAGTTCAGCTCAGTTGTTTCTGAACCAGGAAAGATATTTTATGGGCTACTAAATACTTTATATGTAAAGGTTGTAAGAAAATTTCAGTACATGCCATTTAAAAAAATATCACCTTCTCAATGGAAAACTCTTTACTAAAGAAAGCTACTTAAAAGAAATAAAAGAAATGATGAAATTAGAAAATAACCATCCTGGAATTATCAATATAATAATTACTTGGGCAAGAATCACTGAATATTACCAAAACTATTAGGTGAAAGTTTATTGGGGAACAGGATGTTCACATAATCTCAATATACCAGCTCATAGATTACTTACCAATTCAAAGTGAGCAATAATTCTCAAAGGGAGAAATCCTTACAATAAAGAATTCTGGCCAACATGAATTTAAATAAATGATCAGACCTGGTATCATCTAACAGTGGAATAAACTGACATTATGTAATTTTTTTTTGAGTGGACATTATGTGACTAACTCAATGTGATGCCAATGCTATGAAAGACAAAAAAAAAATGGAGGAACTTTTCTAGATTAAAAAGATAAAGAATGATGACTAAATGCAGTGTATTTAATTCATCTTCTTAGGGCTCAGAAAAGTAAGTCTTTATATCTAGGGAATGATAAAAGAAAACATATGTGAATTTATAGCACGAGAGGTGCAGCAGATACTTTTATTTTATTGAAAACAATCTGAGTTGGGAAAGCAATGATCACAGAAGTTGATTAGGAAGTCTGCCCTCTCCCTCCCACCACACTGGCCTCCTTGCTGTTTCTCAGACCTAATGGACCGTAACTCAGTGCTGCTGGATTCTCAGTTCTCTCTGCTTACAATGCTCTTACAATGGCCTCTCCCCCACGTCTCCTCAGCTCATTCTTCAAACAGCCTTCCCTGACCACCTACTTTAAACTAAAATCTTGCTCATACTTGTTTTTTTTCCGTTAACTTTTATCTGCCTACACATTATGTATTTCACTTGTTTATTTTGTTCTTTGACCGTCTCTCAACAGTTGAATGTTGATATTATGACGATAGGGGTTTTCGCCATATTTGTTCACAAGTTTTCAGTGCCCTCTATGTGTCAAACATTGTGCTGGTTACTACGTTCCCTGCCCCCAGGTAGTTGCAGTCTAATGGACTTTCAGAGCCCAGGAGGCAATGTTAAAGGAGCAAATGTGACACCAGCCACTTCTCAGCCTTATGATGGCTTTGGTAGCTGGCATGAGTTCTTTTAGGAAGGCACATCCTGGATTTACATCAAAGATTGTACCTGCATTTTCCCATGGCTGGAAGAGCTGAATCTAGATTTTAAAAATTTCCAACATTGAAAGATTATTCATACCGTTTTGACACAGAGACATTATTTTTCTGAAGTGATTTGTAAAAAGAAAGTGTATGTCTTTTGATGGAACAGTTAAGGAAGGTCCTACTGACAGATACAGAGAAAAATCAAGATTAAATTTCAAAGTCCTTTCAAATTCATTTCCTGTCTGTAGCTACATGATGGGACGGAGAATTCAGACCCGGTTTCTAATGCCTGGACAGCCTTGATCACCTGCCCATGCATGAATTATGTTCCACTTGCTGGACATACTCTGTATCTGAAAATGATATTTTGATTTTTGTATTTGAGCACTTGTAAATCATGCATTCTGAGGACTCTTTCCTGTGGAGCAAATATGCTTTCTCCTTTCACCTTCCTCATGGCAAAGTTATTCGACCATAACAAATGACTGGTGAGGGTGTGAGTGCAGCCTGAGGGCAGGAAGAAGTCAAGTTAAATCATCAATTTAGGAATTCAACACATCACGCTCAACTCACCATTGCACCTTTCATGGACAGCTTAATCTCCACTAGCTGCTGTGAGTCAGAATTTTGCTGTCCTTGTGACATGAGTCAGGGGACAGGTCCTGCCTTTGTCAAGAATCTGAGGGTTTTCACCCTACACAGCTGGAGAGCTGCAGAGTGGACACTCGAGGTATCTTCCCCTTAGACTCAACTAGAATAGCTGCACAAGTTTGAAAAACATGGTTAACTTTTGAGACTTGAGGTTCTTTCATAAATATAAAAGGAAAAAGACTATGTGTTAGACTTTTATTCAACAACCTGTCCTTTTTCAACTCAGCACTTCCTCCCACTGTCCATGCATGCTGTCCTTTTAGCTCCTGGATGGATTTACCAGTCAAAACATCTAAGCCTGTACCTCTGTTTTTTATGAAGACTTCCCAATATTACATCTAATACAATCATCATCATTCACATTTAAGATGATTTTTGATATGACTGGGTTAAAAAAAATCTATCATTGAGGTGGTTATTTTCTATTTGTTTAATTTATTCTTTGATTCATTTTCCCTTTTTTCCTGTCTTTCTTGGCTTAATTAGTAGTTTTTATAAATCTATGTTATCTTCTCTATTAACTTATTATTTATACTCCTTAAAAAAATTAGTGGTTACCCTAGGGTTTACATTATATACTTAAATAAATCTGAGTCTACATTTAAGTAACACTATACCTCTCCACATGTAGTGTAAGGACCTAAAAAGGACAATCCATTTCCTGTGCTATTTTTATCATATTAAAATTTTAAAATTAATTTTTATTCATATTTTAAAAAGCATATTCATAATTAGTTCATAGTTTTAGATTAAAAAATGACAGCTTATTGAGGTATAATTGACAACATTACCTACAGTTAAGGTATATAATTTAATGTTTTGATATATGCATACATTATGAAATGATTACCACAACCAAGCTAATCAACATATCCATCAGTTCACATAGTTATCATTTTCTTTTTTGGTGAGAACAACTAAGGCCTACTCTCTTAGCAAATTTCAAGTATATAATACAGTATTATTAACTTTAGTTGGTGCTATATGTTAGATCTCCAGAACTTACGCATCCTGCCGGACTGAAACTTTGTACCTTTTGACCAATATTTCCCCCATCCTCTAGTCCATGGCAACCACCATTCTACTGTCTACTTCTGTGAAGGAAAAACCAGGCTGGTCTAACAAGATAACTCACAAGTCTAGGAATGTGAAGAAGAGGCTGGGCTGGGCTAACAAGATAACTCACAAATCTAAGTATTGGAATACTGATTGATCTGAGTTCTGCTAGACTAACTTGTAAATCTAGGTTAATTAGTGTTGGTTTGCTGTTCATGTTTTTTTTTGCTAGCCAGCTGGGTTTTCAAAGATACATATCTGGCTTTGGAATGTTGGTTTGCTGCCTCCCCGCCTCCACTTTTGTGATGATAATGCTGCTAAAGCTGTTCCATGCCTATTGGCCAAATACCCCAAGCTTGTACTTTACCCTATAAAACCTCATGCGCATGTCTTGGAGGTGCTCAGAGCTTCGGAGCAGAAGCCCCTCTGAGCCTGCCGGCGTAATACATCTGAGTACTCCAACCCTCTGAGTGGTGCTTGTTTCTTGACTGGCCTGTCATTTCCGTAACACTTCTGTAAGTTCTACATTTTTTAGAGTCCACATATAAGTGCGTGCAGTGTTTGTCTTATTGTGTCTGGCTTAGTTCACTTAGCATAATTCCAGGTTGCATTAAGGGGGTTTTGGAAATGTGATCCCAGGGAGCAACTGTGAGGGCAGAGAATGAACAGGGAATGAAAGAAAACCAATACAAGAAGGCACTATCAAGTTGGCTACCACTACTGGTGACTAGCACTCTATTCCAGGGTACTTCTGGGGAGCCTTAGGAAATGTATCTTACAATTACCTGCCTAGGGAATAAAAGAAGGAACTATTTATGCAAAGTTTCCCTCCCCCATTAGTTCAGGGAGGCTCAAAAGACAGACATTAACCCTCTGCATTTCCGGACTGCATATCTGAGTGCTGAGTGGGTCCTAGGGATATCAGCTGTCAGGTTCAGAGACGCCTCAGGCAGGAAGCAAGAGCAGGTCCTGAGTTGAAGCGTTGTCAGGTTGTACTTGTGCAAAACTGATCGAAGTCACCACAGCAGTGACCAGAGGCAGAGATGGGACTAGGAGATGACATCACGCTTAAAAGGCTTGTCAATACAGTTCCTCTTATGTCCACTCTTTTGTGTCTTATTCTCATAATAGCATATGCTCAGTGGTTGAATAAAACTCAACAGACTCACCCATTTAAGGAAAAATACATTCAAGCTATGCTTTTCTCAGGAACCACGTTGCCTAGACCCACATCTAACCATTTACTTCAGATTTAAATTCGCTCACTGAACACAGTGAGTCATGCTGCTAAGCCTTAGAACATGGCTGCTATAGAGGGAACAATTTTAATGAAAAAAGTATAGTGTAATGCACTAATAAAATGAGGAATTCTCATCATTCACCATACAATATTAGCCTGACCCATACTGCTTATTATTTTTGTGAAAATTAATATTTCCCACAAGCTTTCGAAAAATACACCAATAGTAATGAAACATAAAGTTGATGAGTATTAAGAACTTAAGGTGCTCCATCGTGTATTAAAACTTGTACTTCTTTTTGTCCCTGCAGTGTGAGGAGCTTGCAAAGTTTGTGAATGAAAAATAGTGCAAACCACATCAGTAAACAAAGAATGCTGAAGCCATCAAGTCATCAGCTGCTGCCGCCACCCCCCAGTGAAGACAAGCCTGCAGCCCAGCCTCTGCAGCCACTCACAATGGTGCACTCTGAGGGGACTCAGAATAAGAAAGAACAGGACACTGGCCCTAGATAGCCAGGTGCTTATCAAAGGAATGAATTCAATGAGCCCAAATGTTTGCTTCCTCCCATACACAGAAAAGCACTAAATTCTTTAACTTGAGATGCCAGGTTTTCTTTAGATAACAAGGAA
Organism: Camelus dromedarius; assembly: GCF_036321535.1. Taxonomy (NCBI): domain Eukaryota; kingdom Metazoa; phylum Chordata; class Mammalia; order Artiodactyla; family Camelidae; genus Camelus; species Camelus dromedarius. Next base: position 65,196,001 of record NC_087443.1, on the reverse strand, counting down.
TCATTTTATTGTTCCAACTACCTGGTCTTTGTTGTAAAGCTCCTCCCCAACTCTTCGGAGCAGTCCCTCAGAGCAATCTGAGAGGATGCTATCCTGGCTGAAGTCCTCCTGCCAAATAAAATATAACCCTCAACTTTTAGGCTGCGCATTTATTTCAGTCGACAATTTTAGACTGTTTAAATTTGAGAGGCATCAACTTTTTTGTTTTAGTTATAGTGGAAACAATAATTTCCACATCTATCATTAGAATGTTTTAAAATTTTTATTAATCAACACACCATAAAGCAGAAAATGATTTCTGTACCCATTTCAATCATTTGCCAATTATAAATTTAATTAAAAGTTAGTAGATCCATAAGCCATGGTGATTACATGGGCAAGATTTAGAGATAGATGGAGCTGATAACGTTACCATCTCTTCCTTGACAGGATTAAGATTATGGCCTCAAGCTGCAGAACGCAAATAAGTACATCTGGGATTTTGACATCATAGCATGGTGAATGTTTGATGTTGGAAACCTCTGGTGCTGCCTCCAGGGCACAGGCAGTTGGTGTCCTCATCACATCTGTGGGAGGCCTATCAGGTGGTCACTTCAACTCTTGCCCCTCCCAGTGGTGTGCACACTTTTGCCAAGCAGCTGTGAGACACGATGGAAGGGGGCAGGGCACAGCCATTCAAGGAACGCTACAGCAATAACATCAAAGTGGTGAAGGATTCAACCCCAGTAGGCCTTGAGGCTCAGGATGAAGAGATTTAACTTCTAGCAGATCTTGAGCTTCATTATACGCCCATTGTAATACATTAACATGGTGAATGACACACCCACAGGCACCATGGCAGTCCCAAGGCTAGCCACAAAAGGTCAAAGGGTGGGAAATGGCCAACTTCTTGGGAAGCCCAGCCCCTTCCCCTTAGACTCCCTTAGACTGGTCCTTCTACTTATTAGCATATGAAGCCACCAAGCCCATAAAAACCAGCAACACAGCACCTCACGGCTGCCCCTCTCTCTCCCTCTTCAGAGACGGCCCACATTCTGTCTAAAAAGTGTGTACCTGTGAAGGAAAAGCTGGGCTGGTCTAACAAGATAACTCACAGGTCTAGGAACGTGAAGGAGAGGCTGGGCTGGGCTAACAAGATAACTCACAAATCTAAGTATTGGAATACTGATCTGAGTTCTGCTGGACTAACTTGTAAATCTAAGTTAATCAGTGTTGGTTTGCTGTTTATGTTTTTTGCTAGCCAGCTGGATTTTCAAAGATACATATCTGGCTTTGGAATGTTGGTTTGCTGCCTCCCCGCCTGCCTCCACTTTTGTGATGATAATGCTGCTAAAGCTGTTCCATGCCTATTGGCCAAATACCCCAAGCTTGTACTTTACCCTATAAAACCTCATGCGCACGTCTTGGAGGTGCTCAGAGCTTCGGAGCAGAAGCCCCTCTGAGCCTGCCGGCGTAATACATCTGAGTACTCCAACCCTCTGAGTGGTGCTTGTTTCTTGACTGGCCTGTCGTTTCTGTAACATACCTACTATTAATCTGAGCACCCAACCCCTACACCTCATGGGCTTTCTCTTGCCTTTCAATGTATCTCTCTGAATAAATCTACCTTTACTCAACTGTGGCTCGCTCTTGAATCTTTCCTGCGTGAAGCCAAGGACCCATGCTTGGTGGGGCATGTCCCAGGGGCTCAACCAAAGCCTGGGACACAGCCCTTCTCATGCTCCACATCTGTTTTCCTGCATCATATCGGTCAGGCTTAACAATAGAGCTTAAGACACAGCTGATGAAGTTTCAGCCATTTTTCTTTATAAGCCTCACCCCAGTTCTCAGTTCATCTCCTAATAATTAATTCAGAATCTTCTGTCTTCTCTTCACACAGAACATGTGGATTCATATTCAAACTGTGCCAGAGAGAGGGAGGAGACAGCATTTACAGTATCAGTACTGAGCTGGTCAGATGCTGATTGATGTGGGTCGTAATGAAACATCATCATAGATGATTTATTTTCCAAGGGTTGTACAGCACGAAGGAGGGCGCATGCTACAGAGAAAGCGAGACTGATGGGCTGGCCAACTAGCCAGAATTAAAAACAGCCCAGGAAGAAGCAGCTCAGGAAGAAGTTCTGAGATTTAAGTCCCCAGTGCCACCTGGCAATTTGGGGAGTGGGGGCACCAGCTGTCCTGTGAAATGGAGTGAGTTGCTAGTGCTAAGGACCCAGGCATAAAAACTTGTGAAAAAGAAATGGAGCAAAAGAATCAAAGGAATAAAATTAATCTGACAGGGAAGGAAAATATGTACTAGTCTCATCTTCTACTCATAGCAGACATTACTAATCTCTCATAATCCCTTCCCTGACGAGCACTGAGATAGTCTAAAACTCTCATTAACCCACCCTTTTAGGCAGTTAAATTGTCCCATTTTGGGGAAGAAATCAGTGTGTCATCCCTGATCTATGACCCTATCTAGTGTTATTCTAAACACCTCAAGTATCCTAATGTTTGAGAAGTTAAGAACAGATAGAAAAGGGTCTTTGCGTGAACTACCTAGAATCTTTCCCTTCATAATTATAACTTAAACCATCTATTTATCATTTTATCATGTTCTATCTTGTGCTTACCTTCTCATGTAATAATACCGCTACCTTAGATGAATATGGTATTTACTATTTATAAAATATTTTCCAATGTTAATTTGTCTGATCCTAAAGTAATTATAAGGTCGTAGGCAAGGCAAGCACTGTTATGCTTCTAAGATTCTTCTAAGAAGAAGAAACCTTCTTCTAAGGTTTCTAAGATTAAGAAAACCAAAAACAAAACCTGAGGCTCAGAGAAGGAAAGTGACTTCTTAATTCCATATTTTTAGTAGCTGAAGAGGCTGAGAGTTCAGATCTTCAACCAGAGTGCTTGTCGTCTGTCTATTATATACACAGAGGAATCTGTCCATGATTAATTTTAAGGAGGTCAATTGCTAAAAGAAAAGTTTGGAAACCATGAGGGTAAACTGTATCTGAACTTCTTTGATGACTAGCACTCAGAGCTTCTGCTGCCAAGGCCAGTTTTGCTGAGGTCTTGAGTTTGGAGTTAAAAGCTATCCTATCCTGTCCTGCAATTCTATCCCTAAAATTAATAATATCTCCCAAGTACAATATCAGAGGCAATCAGGAAATTACATAACAATGTATCATTATTTTCTGATCCTCCAGGCATTTGTTTTATGTGCTGACACAGGAACATTTGATTACTCTCTTAGCTGTCTAATGGGGAATGGCTATAAATGCTAATATGCATCAGGGAATTACCTGGCCTTGCTATAACCGTGGAAAGAAGTTTCATGAAATCATGGCCTGTGAGCGTGCATTTTGTGTCACTGAAAGGCACCAGATCGATGATGGTCACACTGCCAGGTCTTAGTCTCAGGAAGAAACTGGGGTTAAAATTCATGAGTTGGTGTGTCCTCAGAATCACAGTTTACTCCCAAAAATGCATGATTAAATTTCCTGGCAGATGAAGACAACACTAAATATTTTTCTTACAAGAGGAAAAACATTCCAGAAAAAAAAATCTTAAAATTTAATGGTGGAGAGGCCAAGGGAAATCGTGCAGTGAACCCTCCTGTGATGATAAACTTGGGTCCCCTAAGCTTGTCATGGCAGAAGCAGAGTCATGCTGAGTAAGGTCTTTGCTTGGCAAAGCCTCCTGAGACTTGATTATTCAACAAGTGTTTACTGAGTACCTACTTGCCTTGTGACTGGCCCTGTGCTAGATATTTTGTACAAATGATCTGGAGATCTTCACAAGTACCCTATGATACAGTTACTCTGGGTGGCTCAGGTGGGTTCTTCTGATACAGGAAAAAGAATGTGGGGCACCGGAGGATGGCCTTGTCCCAGGTCCCAGGCGAGTCCCTGGGATGTGCCCCTCCAAGAGAGGGTCCTTGGCTTCGTACAGGGAAGAATTCAAGAGTGAGCCATAGCTGAGTAAAAGTGGATTTATTTAGAGGGTTGTACACAGGGAAGGGCGGGGGATGGTGGTTAAAGTAGAGGTAGATACACACTCCATAGACAGTCTCAGAAGGCAAGAGAGAGAGCGAGACTGGTAGGTGAGGTGTTGCTGGTTTTTATATGCTAACAAGTTGGAGGATTATCCCAACTACTTCGGGGAAAGGGTCGGGATTCCCAGGAATTGGGCCACCACCCTCTCCTTGACCTTTCATGTTAGGCTCTGGTCACTGACTGTGGTAATACATTACAATGTGTATAATGAAGCTCCAGGTCCACTGGAGGTCAAATCTCCTGTCGTCTTGGGCCTCAGGGTCTATTGCTAATTGCTGTGTCATTCCTTTAATGGCTGTGTCCTGCCCCCTTCCTTCCTGTCTCACTTTCACAACTGCTCTAAGACATCACATTTTCCCTTGTTTATTGATTTATTTATCAAATATTACTCTCTCTCCAAAATGCAAAACAAATTTGAAGTCAGCACAGCATCATGAGAAGAGTTCACGCCGAACACACTGTTGGCCCCTCCCTTGCCGTCTATTTCTGGTAGAAGAAGTCACCACTCACCAATGCTGAGACCACTGCCTATTATACTGCTAAGAGTTTCTCCTCAGGTGCTTCTGTCCTGTCCTGCAATAGTGAACTTAGCTTATGGTGTTTATTTTTTTCAATTTTGTTCCTACTACCTGCAGATTTTCAATGAAATGAGGTATTTGGGACTCTAAAGTCATCCATCTGAAAATGTTATTGTGTGATCTGAGACCATTTCATCATTGATTTGCTTATTCAGCTATCTGTTGTCAGATAAGTAAATCTGAGCACCAACATCTGTGGAGTGTGTGTTGGGCAACAGCGATAAGGCACTGAGAGAGGCACAGCCTAGACCTTAGAGACCTTACAGTTTACAAGGGGTGACAGGTAAACAAAGAGGCAATTAACACATAGTGCAGTAAGTGCTTTGATGGGGTAAGTGTGGGGTTCTTTGTGAGTGCCTTATCAGGACTTAGGGGGATGCCTCAGGGTGGTCATCCAACAGCAATTTTCCTAAACACTCTATACTGTACTTAATATATGCAGGGAAGTTTGTATCAGAAACACTTGGATTTTTTTTTTTAAATAGAGATTCTGGGGTTAGGACTGAGTAATCTATATTTTAACAAAGTACTCCAGGTGATTCTTACATCCAATGAAGTATGAGAACCACCCACTTAGATCAATTGACTGATTAAATGCTTGTTCCTTCTCCAACGTCGATGAAATAACCAGAAAGTCAATGTAACAGCGAGAGTGTTGTCATAATCTTGGCTCAAATGTAAATCATTGGCTCTTTGTAAAAGCATTGTCAGTCATGTGAACGAAAAATACTGCAAACCGTATCAGTAAACAAAGAATGCTGAAGCCATCAAGTCATCAGCTACTGCTGCCACTCCTACAGTGAAGCCCGGCCTCTGCAGCCACTCACAATGGTGCATTCTGAGGGGACTCAGAATAATAAAGGACAGGATACTGGCCCTAGATAGCTAGATGTTTGTCAAAGGAATGTATTCAATGAGCCCAAATGTTTGCTTCCTTCCACACATAGAAAAGCACTAAATTCTTTAACTTGAGATGCCAGGTTTTCTTTAGACAGCAAGTAACCTTTTATTGTTCCAACTACCTGGTCTTTGTTGTAAAGCTCCTATATATCCTAGCTCCTCCCCTACCTCTTCGGAGCAGTCCCTCAGAGCCAATCTGAGAGGCTGTCATCCTGGCTGAAGTCCTCCCGCCAAATGAAACATAACTCTATAAACTTTAAGGCTACACACTTATTTTAGTTGGCAGTCATAAATTACTTGCAACTCCCACCTATTAACTGATCATCAAATAGGAGGTTGTATATTCTAGTGGATGAAGTTCAGGCTCTGGGGCAGGGGCTCTGTTCCTTACCAGCTGTGTGGCTTTGAGCAAGTTATATGTACCTTAGTTTCTTCGTTTTAAAAACAGGCTGATGATAAGACTCCTATCATACAGGGTTGCTATGAGAACTAAATAAATTCATATGCATAAAGTATTTAGAATACTGATATATACTCTCAACATCTAATCTGGACTCAGCCACTATTCTAGATCAGTTCCCATCAGTTGCCATCCCTTTCCTCGCAGATAGCTGCCTTCTTGTCTTTTCTGGGGCAGAGGCGGTGGTGGGAGGTGTGGAAACGTACTGAATCAAGAATTTTGTCCTAAAAAATTACATGAGATGGAGGAAATCATCTTTGTCCAAGGAAGTCCCCTGTGAGCAATTTATTTCCTGGAGTGTTGTCTCATCTTTGCTTTATATAGTGTAGTAGGCAGAATAATGGCCCTCAAAGATGTCCCTGCCCTGATCTTCAGAACCTATGAATGTTACCTTGTATGGCAAATGGGATTTCTCCAGATTAAGTTAAGGACCTAGAGATGGGGAGGGTATCCTGGAATATCCCAGAGAGCCCAGTGTAATCACATGAGTCCTTATAAGTGAACCTTTCCAAGCTGAGGTCAGAAGGAGATGTACCACTGTTAGGTTTGAAGATGGAGGGAGGGGCTGTAAACCAAGGAATGTGGGCAGCCGATAGCAGCTGGAAAAGGCAAGGAAATGGATGGGCTCATGGTAATTTGTTACAGTGGCAATAGAAAGCTGATGGATATAATCGTTAGACATCTACTTTTCCCTTAGAATAATATGTGTCTGACCTCTCATTTTTATCTTTTATACCCAGAAAATAATTCCTTCCCATGTTAGAGGCACACCTCCCAGTCCTTCAAAATGAAGTTGTTAGAAGTGAATAATTTCAGCAGATCATCCATCCGGCAGGGTACGTATAAATCAGAATTTCTCCTACTTCTCCACATCACACTCCCCAACTTCCTTATATTTAATTATATTTCTCTTCCCTTAACCTTTAGAAATTTGTATTTATGGAATTTTCATCAGGTGATTTCTTGAAGACTTTTATTCTTGTTAAACTCCCTGTTATTTCATAGATTCTTCTGATAATGTGCCTGGAAATAGGGCCTGGGTAATTGGCAATCACATCATATGCCCCACCACTCTAAAACTCCATAAAATTATAGTGCAACTAAATGAACCTAAAAGAAATAATGCAAGTGGACTATTTAAAGAACCTGACTAAGAGATTTTTGCATGTATTTAAAAAATATGCCCTTACTTTAAACTTTGGTTACTTAGTGAAGATAATTTTTAAAGCTACGATTAAAAATATATTTAAATTAAAATGTTAGTTAAGAGGTAGAACAGAACCACTTATAAAATCTCTTCTGTCTCGAAAACCCCAGTGGAAGTAAATGTCTTCTGCACACTTAGATATGGTTTATGACATCTCTATTGTGCAGGAGGAACAATAACAAAGTTTGCAGCTCAGCGAGAGCACCAAAATTGATTTAAGCTTCTTTTCACTGGAGCATACATTTATGACAGTCACCATCAGCAAGAAAGAGCTAATTTTCTAACTTAGTTAAGCATTCACAAAGCTGTTTGCCTTCTCCTCCAAAGAGACTTCCCAGTAGTTTGTACTGACCACAACATATTTTTCCTTGGGAAACTTTGAAGCAACTGGAAATTGTTTATCTGGGGATGGAAGGGCTGAGGATTATTTCAGGTGAAAGAAAATAAGTCCCTAATGAAATTTTCAGTGTGATGTGGTCATCAGAAATGTTGATGGGATCTTAAAAAGAATTAACTGCATTCTCTTGTTTTATTCTTTGGTGCTATTCTAATCACATCTGGAGTATTCATTTCAGGCCACCCTAGATGAAGGGCTGAGATGTGTCAAAATGTACTCAGAGGACAGGACAGGGATATCTCTGTTCTATCCATGTAAGGAACAGTTGGAGACATTAAGGCTACTTCACCTCAGGAAGAAATACCTGGTGGAATAGGATGGCTGGATTCAAATACCTGAAGAAGAACATGCAGAGAAGGAATCTGACTTACTTCTTTCTCAAAAGGGTAGAAGTGGAGCCAGTGGATAGGAATTACATTGAGGTTGATCTAAATTCTTTATGAAGATGACATTTCCTGGGATCAGAACTCCCTGAAGATGAAGATGATGAGCTCTCCGTCCCTATAGTTGCTCAGAATCAGCCAAGAAACTTGTAACTGTGTCAGGATCCCTAATTTACTCTGCTCCCCACTGTACCCTCTCTGCCAGATGGAGTGAGATGGGGCATCTACTGCTGCTGAGAAGGAGTTCAGGTCTGTATCCTCAGAGCCTGATACCCTAAAGGTACATAGGACAATTAGGTGGCTCGAGGCCAGAAATGGCAACTCTATGCCATCATGCTCTCCTTCTGCCCATGGAAGATGTTCTAAATCTTCTGTTCCTTCTGTAGGACCCTCTTCTGCTGCATAACTATACCTCAGAATCCTTCTCAACACAATATGCTACCATTATGAGAACCAGTGCACAGATGAAATCTATTTGTCATCTCTGCTTTAGGACAAAGTTGGTGTGCCATTTTTTATTCCCTTGGTTCCAAACAGCTCTCCGTGTTCTTCTCTGTGATACTTGTGCTGGGATTCTGCAAGTTATGTTTCTATCTTGCCAGCTGGACACTGCAAGGCTGGAAGAAGGAGGGACTTTCTTTTCCTCTGTGTTTTCTGTGGCTTCCTGCCGCCTTTCTGCAGTAGCAGCTGAATCCAGTTTGCAGTTTTTTCCCAATACTCTCAGAAACAGCCTTCTGGTTTCCTCTTCAGGAGCAAGAGCATCTTCCAGTCCAGCGCACCTCCTTGGAGGTCTGAATTTCAACTGCTTGAGCCCCTCCTCCCGCTTCTAAGCATTAACTATTCCAACTCTTTTCCTCTTACTCCCCATACTAGGGGTGGTATCCCTTTCTACTGTGGCCACTTTTGTGATATTTGTCTCTGACTTTTTAGTTACCTTCAAATTTATATCTAACTAAAAATTCTTTAATTTCCCTGTTCAAATACCTGATACGATTTTTGTTCCTTGACTGGCCCCTTTTGCTACCTCCTATCAACCCTATTGTCCTGGCATTTTCCTCTTCCCTTCCCTCACTGGCGACCCTGAGACCCTGCTAAGTCCTGTCTCCATGATAGCTGATAAATGGGGTTTAGTACAGGCCACCACACGTGGTTGTGTATGGTGTGCACTGAAAAAGCTCTAGGGGGCGCCATTTACACTGTAATCAACACTGATCTATACATATTGAGAATTTTCTAGCAGTCCAGGAATAGAATGCATTTTAAAATTTACATTACACTAGTGATGTTTTAGCCTTTCATGGATTAAGGGGGTAACTGTGTTTAATTTTTTATTAGATTATAGACAACTCGAGCAGTAAAGGACTTTTACATCATCCAGACCAATTCCCTCTTTTTTTTTTTTAAATTATAGTTGATTTACGGTATTATTAGTTTCAGGTATACAGTATAGTGATTCTAAAAAATAATACAAGTGAATGTACATGCAAAACAGAAACAGACTCACAGATCTAGAAAACAAACTTGTGGTTATCAAAGGGGAGAGAGAGGTGGGGAGGGACAAATTAGGGATTAACAGATACAAACTAATACATGCGTGTGTGTATACATATACAATAGATAAGCAACAATTATAGTAGTTCCTTTATTTTAAAGACAGGAAACTTAAGTCTCAGCAATAATGGAGGAGCTGACACTGGGCCTTCTAGTGACTTGGGAGTTCAAGTTAGAACTCAAGGCTTCAGACTCAGATAGCAAAGCCACAAGAGAGAAATAATAGAACAGAAATTCTCCCTTTAACATAAGAGGCCAGTCCTGAGGGAGTCCCAACAAAGTACTGTGGCTCTGTAATCTCTGTGTCCTCTCTTGCCTCCTTTGGCTAGAAAGGTTAATAATGAGTCCAGACTTGGTAGGAGAGAGAGAGAGACAGACAGCTATCTTAGAAAGAAGGTTCCAGAAGACACTGTGGGTTTGCTGACAGAATGGGACTTAAGAACACCTAGGTCATTAAAATGCCCTTTTGAAGATACATGCACCCCAATATGCATAGCAGCGCTGTTTACAATAGCCAAGACATGGAAGCAACCTAAATGTCCATAGACAGATGACTGGTTAAAGAAGTTGTGGTATATTTATACAATGGAACACTACTTAGCCATAAAAAAGAATAAAGTAACATGATTTGCAGCAATATGGATCGACCTGGAGAATGTCACTCAAAGTGAAGTAAGCCAGAAAGAGAATGAAAATACCATATGATATCACTTACTTGTGGAATCTTAAAAAAAGACAAACTTATTTACAAAACAGAGACAGACTCACAGACATAGAAAACAAACCTATGGTTACTAAGGGGCAAAAAGGGTGGGGAGGGATAAATTGGGAGTTCAGGATTTGTAGATACTAACTACTATATGTAAGATAGATAAAAAACAAGGTCCTACTGTACAGCACAGGGAATTGTATTCAATAACTTGCAGTAACTTATAAAGAAAAAGAATATGAAAAGGAATATATATGTATAACTGAATCACTATGCTGTACACCAGAAATTAACACAATGTTGTTAATCGACTATACTTTAATAAAAAAAATTGGAGAGACACTAAAAATGCCCTTTTGAGAGTGTTAGAAAGATAAGAAAAATAATAGAGAGAGTTAGGCTCCTACAGGCCAGATATAGAACATGTATGTTCATGACTTGAGTTTAATGGTGAATAAAGTTGTTAATGGCTGAATGTGCTATCAATGTCCTATTACAGTATAATACAGTAAAATGCAGTGTGAAAGTTAATGCAGAAATTATAAAGTGACTATCATTAAATTTCAGCAAGAAACTTTATGGACGAAAAAATTCTGAAGAAAATGAGATGCAAAATTCAGCAATGGAAATGTTGTTGAGGAATAACCAAAAGCATCACAAATCAAGACATTTGTGAAAATGAGGTAGAGAATGAGTCTCTAGCTCACCGCCAGGAGCAAGTGACTCTGTCCCTGATGTAGAAAAGACCTAATGGAAGACAAGAAAACAGAGGGTTAAAATCACACCGGATGGGATCCCAGTATTTATCCAATTGGGATTATCTGAATTCTGAGCTTCCTGTGGGTAAAATTTAATTATTTATTTTAAATAATGGCTATCACTTCTTGGACCAGATATTTTACTAGGCACTTTGTATCCATTATCCATTTCTTACTTAACCCTCTTAACAATTCATTTTTCTCATTATAGAGATTAGAAGGCTGAGGCTCCCAGAGGTTGAGTAATCATCCAAGGTTTCAGCAGGCCGTGATCTGAAACCTTGCCACTTTGATGTCAAAGCCTGTGATCTTCCCACCACCTCCTGCAGCCTTGCCTGCTTCTCTTATTCAGTCCTCATTTTTAGGAGGTGTATTTAGTAGACAGCCTATGGATTTAAATTAAGCTATTGATTCCAGTGAAGACCCACAGACAGGGCCTTCAACTACCTCCCTCTCTGTAGATGGAGCCCTGGGGGAGGAGGACAGGGTGCAGTGGGGCTGGGGCTGGAAGTGGGTGATGAAGCAGTCTGTGGGTGGGACAGGAACAGCTGACTCTGCCTGCACCTTGACTAACTGACCCATCTCTCCTGTCATCTTGCATAAAAAGGGAACACACCTCTGTGGCTAATGGTCTTCTGTCCAGCTGTCAACCTCTGAGTTGGTTCCTTAAAAAAGAGCAGCTTCCTTCATCAGAGTAGCCATTGTGAGAAACCATTAGCCTTTTAAATGCACACAAAGGCCACTGACAGGACTTTTTATGGTTCTTGCTTTTGTTTTTCAATAAAAGAAAGCCTTTCAGGTTTGCATCTAGTGCACAAGGTAAGTCTAAAAACTCCGAAGGGTCACGCCAGTGAAAAGAGGTCCTGCCACTGCTGTGCTGTGGCTTTCTCAGCCCCAGAAGGTGGTCCTGAGATGGGAGAACCTGTGGGAGGGGCCACCCTGAATCGAGTCCTGCCCCCTCCAGCTTGTACACAGAAAGAGGAGTGGAAGGAAGAGGAGACCCAGGGTGGGAAGGGGCCTAGGAATGGAATATGAGAGCACCGAGGAGAGCAAGGAGGAAACTCCAGGCAAGTCAACATCTGGATTCAGACCTGACCTGGCCCCGCAGGGGAGGGCTTGGCTCGTCAGGACAGATGTCCTACTTGGTCAGTGTGGAGACAGAACTCCACATTCCACAGAACATGAGCGGTTAATGAGCAAGAGAGAAGCGCCCTCCTTGAGGGCTTCAGACCTTTGGGTCAACCACATCACAATAAATGTTCCTCTACTAGGGTCCATCTGTGAGTTATAATAGCAGAAAGTTCATCAGAGAAGTGAATAAAGGTCATAAACATGCAAAGGACTAGTTGTATTGATTGTCACCGAACCGACTGAGAACCATTGGATACAGAATAGTAAGACCAACCAGACAGAAAGCAAAAGAGACAGTGACAACAGACTTCTGTCACCTCCCTTTGCATGGGAGATGACATAAGAAAGTATTAGCAGAGCCTCTGGCCACTGAATACCATTTTCTGTCTGAAGTGAACTTACTCAGTTTGTTTCTGAATACATTTCTATCTGGTCACAATAAATTTATCACAATATAGTAGTTTCCATGCATTGCTATTTGGAGTTTATTTTCTCAAAATTGTCAAAATTTACTGTCTCAAAATTGCACTCTGTAAAAGTAAACTTACACAATCCAGGATTTATCTTTAGAATTCATAGAATTTATCTTTAGAGTTCATTTCTCCTTCTTTATGGCTTCAGAGCACTTGGGCTGAATGATACTATTATTTTTCTTGTGTATGTGTGTGTGGTGTACACAGAAGCATACAGTAATTAGGCTCATGAGCATGGGATAAGGCAGCCCTGTGTTTGAATCTGGAGAGTGATATTCAGCAAATTACTGAATTTCTCTGGATCTCATCTTTCATAGAATGGGATTTAAAAAGCTACTTTATAGGATTATTATGAGGATTAAGAAGAATACACTTTGAGCACTTCTTACAAAATGGTCCCTCAGTAAATAGTAGGTCTCTTTACCTTCAATTAGAAATGTTCTTCAGACTCAGCTTTGATGCAGTTTTTAGCAGAAGATGGGGAGAGGGTGGAGGAGGGGTTCTTATGAACACAGCGCATCCATAGCGAATATATGTTGAATTGAATCCCTTGGCTCAATTTCTGTGTAAGGAACCCTTCAATATTCCCCAAATCAAGTAATTCCAGTTGGTTTTCAAATTACTGATAAATATAGAAAACATGCCCCCAACTCAAGACCACTTCTTTCCAGAACACACTCAAATCCAATGTCCCACACTGACATTTCATTTTTCATATCTTTTCCTGGGGAGAAGACATTCCAATTATTTGAACAGCACCGATCCAATTTCAGCATTTAGACTTCATTTTCACAATTAATGACAGAATTAGAGTATGACAAAAATGTTAACAATAAAACCAGCGTCTGCCTTAATTTTATGATTATACAAGGTTACATACATTCATTCTATGACTTCAAAACATTACCATTCTTAAAATTTAAAAAAAAGTATCCAATTTTGACTCAGTATAAGATTTGAAGCATATTAATCTGTCTTCATTAATTAAGATGGACACCTTCTGTAACATAGCTATTTGTTTTCCAGACCCGAGCCTAACACATCCTCATTGCATGTCTGAGGTGTGGAGCTGCTGGCAAGACACAGCCCAGCCACTGGGAGGGATGCTCAGGCACCTAGAAGAGAACAACTCACTTCCACATCCCACTGCTTTGCCTTTCACCTGACCACGCAGTCAGAAAAGAAAATTGTCTTTTGCCTTGAAAAGCTATTAATCTAATAATCCCAACTGTGTGTCCCAAAAGGTGCCCCATGGCTTCTAGGGGATTCATAGAAAGATACCAGATGGATAATAGGGACAGGGGAGTGACACAAATGAGGAAATTTAAAAAAGACACACATTCTTCCACAAACTGAACATCTGCTCATAGTAATACATGATAAACTGGTCTGTCATTTTTAAAGACAGATTTCATACACAGCAACTGGTGTCATGGTGCCGTTTTTGAACTAAATTGAAGGAAGATAAGTTTTTCATTATAGCGTATTCTTGAAGATTTAAGCATATTGCAAAACTGTATTTAGATTCATGCCAAGAAGGAAAATAGCTACTATTTTCCAGCCAATCTTGGAGAATCACGAATACAATCTGCAAGGAATGATTTTTAAGCAGAAAGGTAAATAAACCAGAACTCAAAGCTATAATTTGAGTAAGTAACTAATATTGCTTTAATGTATTTTTTAGCTCTCTGTGCTTTGGCGAAGAGAGCCAAGAAGGAGAAGTAGTGCTTACCAGCGTGTCTATCTTACCTATGGGCCACCTTGACAGCTATCCACAGGAAAGGCACTGCCTGACTCAACGTGGGGCTGCAGCATCACTGACCTTGGTCCTGATAGCATTTATTTTAAAATGAGGAAGGAGAACTGGGCTAGAATTACCCAATACCTATTAACTCCCAGGCTTGTGCTTTTTCCAACAATTATGTCTAAAACAGTACAGGGGAGTAGTTAACATCTTGAGCTTTGAGGACAGGAGGACTTAGGTGATACCGACAGCTCTGCCCTTCACTGGCAGTGTAACCTTGAACAAGGAACTTAATTTTTCTGAGCCTCAGTCTCTTCATCTATCAAATGTGAATAAAAACAGAACCTGCCTTGCAGGGCAGTTGTAAAACAAAATCTACAGGGCACAGAATTTGGTAAATGTCACAAATATTTGGAGCAAAAGGTAGGTGCTCACAAATATTTGTCATTACTAGTGCCAGGACCCCCATTTCAAGGACACATGGGTGGCTTTTTGGGGCCAGCAAGACAAATAGAACCTCATAAGGCTTTACTGAGATCAAGATGCCCTGTATAAATGCATGGAGTCAGGCTGCCTAGGTTCATCCTCCTTTACCACTTACTAGCTGTGTGACTTTAGCCAAGTCACTCGCCCTTTCTGTGCTTTGGTTTCTGTAACTTTAAAATGTGGACTATAACCCTGTTCTTTTTATAGGACTGCACTCAGGATTAAATGAGTTTATATTTGTAAAATGCTTAGAATAATATCTAGCATGTATTAAGTCTTAGATGACTGTAGTTGTTACTATTTGCATTTGTTATGGAAACCAGGTTGCTATCTTCAGTCTAGTTCCAGAATGGACTTTCTGAATATGGTAAGAAAGAGGAAATGAAAGAGATCTGCACTTCTATACAATCACTCTTTTTAATCCTCTCTAGTCTTTACAAGTATTCACATTATGTATTAAGAGAGAATTAACTCAGCGACATCTTTCCTGAAAGGCTTCCTTCTCAGTTCTTCCTGGAGCTCTTAGTACTTTGTGACCCATAAGACCGTAGGATTTGGGCCCTATCAGGCACATTGGTATTTAGGTCTTTCCTTCATGTCCATCAGTCTTTGACTGGACGATTAACCCATTCTGACATATCCATACCTCCACTGGACCAATGCAAAACATTTGAAGAAAAAGAATGCAGGCAAATGGCTCATTTTAAAGGATGAGGAAATAACAAGAAAGTTTTGTGATAGGAGAAACTAGGGACTTTAAACCCTGTAAATTAAGTGGGGAACCTAGAATATATCCCCAGTCTTGAGTTAAGCCACACTGCCATAGTTCCTGCCCTTCCTCTCTTTCCCCTTCAGTTTGGCTGAATATTCACCATGACCAAATTTCTCTCTATACTGGTCAGTGGGACACTAGCTAGTGTGTTTTCTCCAAGCCCTTCTCTTCCTAAAGGTCAGTCTGGCTGAGAGCAAGCAATCTCCTATGACCAAAGTCAGGCTTAGAAGCCACAGAGAGAGCATATCATCCAGGGTGGAGCAGGTAAGTTTCCTTCTGACACTACCAACATTTTCTATCCAGCTGTAAGATTTTCTATATTCAGGTCAATTTCAAGTAACAGTCAAGTTTCTCTAGATTTTCAGTATTTTAAATGTATAATTAGCTAGATAATATATTCTTCTTAGACTTTAGTAAGATTTAAAATATATATAAAAATTATGTTCTTTGATTCAGAATGTCTAGTTCTAAGAACATATAAAAGGAAATAATTGGACAAGTGTAAAGAGAAATATACATTCAGAGATGTTTATTGCAGTGTTGTTCACAATATCAAGAAGGAAAGGAAAATAACTTTCACAATATTTAGAAGAAGTAAAGTACATCTATTTAGATGGACCAGAAAGTTATCCATGATAATCTTAGCAAAAGCTAACTTCTGTTGACTGCATACTGCTGCCAGGTACTGTGCGAAGCTCTTTATAGGTCAACACACTTAATCCTCACAACTGTTCTATCAAGTAGGCATTATCATTTTATTGTTATCAATTTACAGAAGAATATACTGAGGTTCAGAAAGATGATCTGTTCAAAACAAAAATGGTTCAAAGTGGGGAGGCCAAGATTTGAACCCTGATCACCCTACCCCCAGAGACAGAGCTGCCAACTTCCCCACAACAGCTTTTGAAAAAGTCCCTTGCCACTTCAAAATAGTCTCCACTGCCCCAGAAACAACTGCCTCCAGTGCAGAAGCACTGGTGAAGCTTATTTTAAAAGAATCAAAGAGCAACCAAGTGTGGGGAAGAAATACATGGGCCTGACATAGCCATTCCTCTGATGGATGCTGAGATCACTGATCAGAAAATGAACACTGGGAGCATATTGTTGGCAAAGGAAGCAGTAATTAAGAATGGAAACATATGAGAGAAGGGCACAGTGTTTCTAAGCTTGAAACAAAGTAGAATGCCCTTCACACAAAATGGAACTTGAGCACTTATGATTGCAGAGACTGGTCCCTCTCTTTCAGACACTGTGCTCTACAGAGATGGTGCAGTCATCCCAGAAGTTCCAAAACAGGGCCCACTGTCATATATCCAGAGAAAACTCTAATTGAAAAGATATATGCAACCCAATGTTCATAGAAATACTACTTACAATAGCCAAGACATGGAAGTAACATAAATGTCCATTGACAGATGACTGGATAAAGAAGTTATGGTATATTTATACAACGGAATACCACACAGCCATAAAAAAGAATGAAATAATGCCATTTGCAACAACATGGATGGACCTAGAGATTATCATACTAAATGAAGTAAGTCAGATAAAGACAAATATCATATGATATCACTTATATGTGGAATTGACAAAAATGACACATAAACTTATTTACAAAACAGAAACAGACTCACAGATAGAGGAAACAAACTTATGGTTACCAAAGGGGAAAGGGCAGGGAGGGATAAATTAGGAGTTTGGGATTAGCAGGTACAAAATACTACATATCAAATAGTTAAACGACAAGGACCCACTGTATAGCACAGGGAACTATATTCAGTATCTTGTAATAATGAAATGAAATATGAAAAGGAAATGAAATAGGAATATGAAATAGCATATAATGAAAAGGAATATGAAATAGCGTATGTGTGTGTGTATATATATACACACACATATATATACATATATATACACACACATATATATATATGCATGCTGTACACCAGAAACTAACACAACATTGTGAATCAACTACACTTCAACAAAAAAGAAGTGGGGTCTCTGGTCTCTGGGTAACATCTATTTAGCTACTGAATTGAACCAACCCCTAACTTAATAAACTGCTAGAAGTCCAAAAAAAAAAAAAGGGCCCATTGTGTGAGTGTACACTTTTCAATTAAAATGGTTCAATAAAAAGCATATTGTGAAGAAACATCATTACTAAGAACTCTACCTATTTTTGTTTTTAGTAGTTGGTAAGCCTTTATACATAGATACACTAACAATTAGAAGAATATTCTCTGTCTTAGCTCAGGCTGCTATAACAAAATACCATAGGCTGAGGGACATATACTTTAGATGACAGACATATATTTCTCACAGTTCTGGAGGCTGGGCAGTCCAAGGTCAAGGTGCCAGCCAATTCAGTTCCTGATGAGAGCTTTCTCTCTGGCTTGCAGACAGCTACATTCTATGTTCTTAAATGGCACAGAGAGAGAAAGAGAGCTGGCAAGCTCTCTGGTCTCTTCTTAGGAGAGCACTAGTTCTATCATGAAGACGCCATCCTCATGATTTTATCTAAACCTAATTATCTCCTGAAGGCCCCATCTGCTAATATAACCACACTGGGGTTTAGGACTTCAACATATGAATTCTGAGGGACAAACATATTCAGTCCATAACATCTTCCATCTTTAGTTGGAAGATAAAGCTTTGTAACTTCGTGACTTGGGTTTGTCAACTTTCTTATTTAAAGAGTTTAGGATTTTCTAAATCACTGAACATCTGCCATTAAAATTCACTCAGCTTTTCAAACACATTACCTGATAGAAACTCAGACTTCCTAATCATAATCATAATCATAGACATAAACATAATCATCATAGTAATACTTAGACTTTATTTGGAAATGTTTGCTTGGCTCTATGATAGTCACTTTCTATATATTGTCAAGCAGTGCTCAGATAACCTTAGGAACTGGCCAATTTATTTCTCCTTTCTGGAACAGAAAACTTGCTTAGAGAAGTTAAACTGCACAATGAAATGAGCTATTGAAAATTTGAGCAGAGACTCAAACCCTGGTCTGTCTGACCCTGGAGCCCCTGCTCTAATCACTCCCCTGTGCTTCCTTCTCATGCTGCTCAAAGGACAAGGAGACATTCGTAAATATATTATGGTAATATTAACTAAGAACAAGCGCCAAAGGAAAGCTGGAGGATGTTCCATTATTTCTTCTAGGGTTTGGGTCTCTTATTTTGAACGAGGAATTACAGATATTGTCAAGTTATGATCTGTCGTCTAGGAAGCAGTACAGAGCATGAGGTTTAGGTCTAGCCTCTGAAAAAAACAGATAGATCCTGGAAGATGACAGTGGACCACAGCAAACCAAACCAGGCAGAAATGCCAGTTGCAGCTCTTGTGATATCTTTGCTACAGCAAACTAACAGAGCCTTAGTGACATGTTAGTACGTGGCCATTAATTTAGAGAATGCATTTGTTTGCATAGATATTAGGTAGGAACATATTTCTCAGGACTTTAAGGAGAGTGTTAATCTCTGCCATTCCTTCCATGAAGAGATAGATTTTGATGTACTGTTTTGGCTCAAGCAGGAGTGGAGTTTTAGAGGTTTCTACTTAGTCTTTCTCACTATGTGGAGCTCTGCTACTATTATAATTAAGTCCCATGCCTGATCTTTTGTTCTTTCTGCCCTCTGGCTGTCAGAGATGAGAGTTTCTTGATGTGTTGCCAAGAAGACTCTTTGGCTTTTACACTTTCCCATCTTGTTTTTATAGTTGTTTTCCTCTCGAATTTATTTATGGTCCCCATCAATAGCTCTACAGATCCAAAGTCCTTATAATTACTATTTCCTAGGAAACTTTAAAATGTGTGAGACATTCTCATCAAGTGTTCTTAACAATTACTGCACCTGCATGCCAGGGGCTTTCATTGCTCTGCCCGCCACCAGTGAGGGTGTCCTCATTGCTATCCTGCTGTTTGGTTTGTAAATCAGCAGCAACATTCCATTTTAGAATCTGCCCACTTGGATCATTTCTGGTTTCAATTGCTGCAGGTTGGGTAATCCAGGATATAAATGTTAACATTCTCAGATTTGCATGCAATCACATTATTGAGGAATGCTTTCAGGAACAACACCTGGAAGAGAAGAGGGAAGCAAGACTGGACAGAGGGAGAAATTGTATTGCACAATGCAATCATAGAGAGTACTGATTCCATAAGGATCTCTAAAACTGGGTTGTCCTTTCAGAGCTGCATGTCTTTGAAGCAAGGGGGCTGGCTTTTGTACCCCAATATTAAATAGTCGTTGGATAAGGGTTGTCTCTGGGGAGGGAACATCACCTTGGTGAGGCAGCGCACTTTGGCCAAGATCAATTACTGGGGAGTCATCAGCTGCCAACCCCCGGTCCTGGCCACTGGGGAATCAGGGTCGTGGACCACAGTATCCAGCATGAAATTAAATGAAATGATTCATGCAAAATGCTCGGATGACAGTAAATGCTGAAAATTATGATGATCACTATCCTTTTGCTTGACAATCTGCCCAGTCCTGACATGAAATTTGCCAGGTAATTGGGTGAGTATGGCCTGGGTGGTGAGCAGTATAGATTCTGGGTATGAAGAAAGGTCAGGGAGCACTGAGTTCCTGCAGGAACAGGGCTGAAATAATTGCAACTATGTCTGACCTGCCTTAGTTGCTTTTGCAATTACAGACGAGAATTCCACGGGAGGCTTGACTCTCCTGATCTCTCCTCCATAGCATGGAGTGCCCTCCTCTTTCCTCCAAGAGTTCAACACTCTGAGGGCTTGAAGTGGCTTCTACCTAACTACAGGAGAATGCTGTGCCCGATCAGTAAAATATTCAGTGAAATGGCAAAAGTGAATTTATTAAATGTATCTTTGCTTTGTTTGGAATTAAATGAACAACCCATGGCTTTCTGCTCTTGTGGACAGGTTGCTGATACAGAATTTGGGCTAAAATCAGTCATCTTCATAGTTAATCATGGTAATTATGGTCTTGACTTATTCTCAGGGAGGGATGTCATTAATGTCTCAGGTCAGAACAAATTCAAGTGCAAGCAGATGGCACATCTGTCCCCCCAAAAACAAAATGTTTCCAATGCAGAGCCAATAAATTCTACTTAGAAACGAGATTTTAAAGCTATTTCAATAGACAGTTTGGCAAAACCTTTCATTCCCAGGTGGACCAGGGCAATTATGGTACTCTAAAGATTTATAAAATATAATGGCTTCTTTGCAAAGAACTCCTGGAGCAAAGTTCTCAAGATTCTGATGTTAGGATTTTTATTTGGTCTTTTCTAAAGGGAGGCCTGCTGGGCTCTTTAATGAATTAGTGCATGTAAACTCCTTGCTGATTTTCCAGTCTCTACCCTGTAAAAGTAAGTTTGAATCAACTTAGGGACATATTTACATGGAGCCTGAAAAGTTGAATATTGCAAAAGCCAACTTCCACAAACCCCATAGGCTTTTCTTTCCCTATGAACAATATTGAAGTGAAGGAGAGCATTTGGAGCGAAACAGATTAAACGCTCTTTCATGTTGGAAGCCCAGGAAGGTTTATAAGCATATGTCTGAGCTTCTCTGTGGACACATTATGATTTAATGTTTCATATTTTGCTTTTCTGATAGACTTCTTTGAATTTTTCATTGGGATGGGTGAACACAGCACATTTACTGATGGGATTTTAAGGGGATTAAAATTGGCCTCAAGGAGGCCAAGGAGATGTGGCTTTGGAACTGTACAGCATCATGCAGATGCTAGTTTGTTAGCTTTTTTTTTTTTTAAGGCAATGTCTGATGCCTTTATGAAGGTTATAATTAAGAAGACAGAACAAACATATCCCAATAGGAGAAATATATACACACATAACATTAGGCAATTTAGGATGTATCTGAAAAAAGGTACCATGATGTATTCTCTAAGAAATAAGACAGCCACAATTTCTGCGAAGTGAGGTATTTAGGGGACTCTGTGGAACAAGTGTACCTTGAAGAACAAGTAGGATTCAAATTGACAGAGAGGAGGCTGCCTGTGTTTTGCTGTGAAGTTCCTGGGTAGCGCATTTACAGCACACCTGGTCTACAGTCTCAAATGGTGTCCTGCCCAGTTTATATGCAGTGATGAGGGTAAAGGACTGCTGGAAGTGAAAAATATGAACAGGACTCCTTTCAGAAAATGCCAGTTATCTGTATCATTAAGGAAGCTAAAATGCAGTTGAGACCTTTTGGGTGAGGATGTGGAGATGAGGGAGCTGGAGAAATGGAGCCCTGAAATGGAACCAAGATTGTCCTCCGGGCACCAACCCCTGCACTTTGACTCTAAAGAGTTCTCCTCCCCACCTACACTTTCACTTAAAGACTGACTCTTGACTATGTGGACTCAACAGGGTGCGTCTGCAGTACAGTGACTCTGCTCTCCCTGTCTCTCTCAAGAGTGCTCCGACTCATTCCTAACAGTAATGGATTTGCCGACCAATGTAGCTAGGTGTTTGCATGCACATAGCAAGTCAAAGCTGCCTCAACAGAGCCGTTAGTGTTAAAGTGAGTTTCTCTACTACCAAACATAATAAAAACAAATTAGGGGCTGGAATCAGGCTCCATGACCAAGAACTGAACGTGATTTTTGTTAGGTGGTTTTACAGAAAACGCGGAGTTCCTCTTAGTCTGCAGCAAATGACTGAATCACATGAAGATTGCATCCAAATTCCTCCAGTTCACCATCCTTCAATTACAGACACAAAGGTATTGCTAGTTTATTGGCATGACATTGCAATCTTTCATTTAGAAAACTCACATTCTGTATACCTAACAAGCATATCCAAAACACCTTGGATTGTTTTCCACTGTCAGTAATGTTCTTCCCTGCAGAGGCCTTCGCCTTGCAATCACCTGCCCAGAGACCTGAATAAATGAATAAAAATTTAAAGAGAATCAATGTCTCAAAGAAAAACTGCAAACTAAATCACTACTTGGAAATAGTTAGGATCATATGTCACAAATTTGTGCCTTTCTCTTCTTGACTGAATTCAATAAAATAGGCATAAAATTCACCAAAAAGTTAGTTTTAAACTCAAGGAAAACGGACTTCTCAGGGACTGAGAGCCCAGAACTTGCTCAGGTGGTACTTCTGAGAATCTTACAAGTAAGCAGCCATTCTCTCTGCACATTGATTGGCAAGAAACAAAGGTGTTATCTGTGCATGACATAATCAGAGATGGAGACTGAAGTGACTAATTTTCCTGGGTGCCCCTTGTATGCAAACCAACTCTTTTCCCAGAATTCCTCATCTGTGTCTAGAAAACCCATACTTATAACCAAATTATATATCCCAAGCACCTAACTGAAGGTGTGTGAGAAAAATAATGTGAACAAAATGTTAGAAAGAGCCTTTTGACTATTGATATCTAGGTAGGTGGCTTTGAAAACATGCCCTCCCTTAGAAAACACATAATGATAATAAGACAAGCCACAGATTGAGAGAAAATATTTGCAAAAGACATCTGATGAAGGACTGTTATTCAAAATATATAACTGTTAAGTCTAGAAAGTTACAATAAGAAAACAAATGACTGATTAAAAAATGGGCCAAAGACCTTAACAGACAACTCCTCAGAGAAGATATACAGATGGCAAATAAGCATATGAAAAGATGCTCCACATCATATGTCATCAAATGTCATCAAGGGAATGCAAATTAAAGTCAGATACCTCTACACACTTACTAGACTGGCCAAAGACAGAAATACTGACAACACCAAGGGCTGGTGAGGAAGTGGAGTAACAGGAATTCTCCTCATTCATTGCTGATGGGAATGCAAAATGGTGTTGGAATACAGTCTGGTGATTTCTTACAAAACTAAACATACTCTTACCATATGATCCAGGAATCATGCTCCTTGGTATTTACTCCCAAAGGCTGAAAACTTAGATCCACACAAAAATCTGCACATGGATGTTTACAGCAGCTTTATTCACAATTGCCAAAACTTGGAAGCAACCAAGATACCCTTTGCTAGGTGAGTGGGTAAATAAACTGTGGTACATCAAGACAACAGAGTATTATTCAGGGCTAAAAAATGAGCTATCAAACTATGAAAAGACATGGAAACAACTTAATGCATATTACTAAGTTAAAAAGCCAGTCTGAAAAAAGGTTATACACTGTATTATCTCAATTATATGATACTCTGGAAAAAGTAAAACTATGGTGACACTAAAATGGTCAGCTGTTGTCAAGGGTTAGAGCACAGGGGATTTCTAGGGCTATGAAAATACTCTGTGTAATATCATACTGTTGGGTACGTGTCATTATACATTTGTCCAAACCCACTGAATGTACAACACCAGGAGTGAACTGTAATGTAAACTACAGACATTGTGTGATTATGACATGTCACTGCACATCATCAATTGTAACAAATGTACCACTCTGGTGGGGGATATTGATAATGGGGGATGCTGCGTACACGTGGGGGCAGAGGGCATTTGGGAGATCTCTGTATCTTCCCCTCAATTTTTCTATGATTCTAAAACTGCTTTAAAATATAAAGTCTTAATAAAAACCAATTAATTAATAAAGAAAAAGCGCATGTAAAATTCCATGGCTTGCAGGAGTCCAAAGCCTGTCTCGCCATTCCTGAGATTACCTAGGGGACTGATACTCTTGTGGCCTCTTCTACCTCTTTGGCTCCAGATTTGTCATTTGAGATTCTTGTTCTTCACACTGACTCAGACTTAAAATTCAGTCCCTTCATTGATTTCTCATCAACCTCCCACCCACACTCACAACTCACATCAAACATGCATGACTTCACAGAGTGGGTGTCACATCCACGTCCACATCACAGTCCATATCACAGAGTAAGCAAAGTGGCTTATTTCTCCTCTCCAAAGAACTTTTTGGCAACCTCATCACACAGGACCCAGCCCCAAATCCATTCCCCCCTCTAATTTCTTCTCTTCATCCTTTTTCTGCCAGTGTCTAAGCAGAGGCACAGGGGCCTTTTCTTTGAAATTCTTGGTGCCACCTGATTCCCAGGTCCTTGAGTCCCACTTTGCACCAAACACTTGATTTTCCATGTATTTATTTCCCTCCCTAAATGGAATCCGGGTGCCTGGTGTTAAGATAAAACATGCTCCCCATATTTTTACACAGCACTGCTGCAGAGAGGAGATTAGGAGCCACCTCACAGCCCCTGTGATAATTCCAAACTGGATTTGCCACGCTGCTTCAGCCCCGACTGAGGGAAGGACTTGCCACAGCAGAGACAAAGCAAGTCCCTGGCTGTGCTATCATCTTGTCACATGCCAGCAGGGACCTGATCTTAGTCCAGGATGAATCATAACTTCAGAGTATCAGAAATCAATGGCAGTGCCTCCTTTCCATTCAAAGAGCCACCAGTACTACTTGTGGTAGATGGTCACACACTGCATTAGCTGATTTTCTTCCAATACAGAGAGACAACAGGGATGTGAGAAAACAGCCCACACACAGATGAGTAGTGCACACATTCCTGGTGCAGACACAAATGAGCAGAAAGGCATATTCGATCTGTTTGAATCCAGGGTTTTGAGCACTCAAATATCTTAACAAGGTCTGAGGTCTAGGTCCAATTGGTTACTGACTTGCTAGGTGACTTCAGGTAAATGGCGGAACTACCTTTGCTTAATTGTGCAATAAGGCCAACGTCACCTACGTGGAACGAATGTTTCATGTATACTGAAAGGTACTTAACACTGTGCTTAGCATAGTAGGTGCTCCCAAAATGGTGGCTTTCACAAAGAGAATTCACATGGAGAAGCCAGCGCAAAGCTGAGCCCCTGATTTTGCTACAGTACCAGAAGTGGATGTTCCTTTTGTACAGCCTTTCCCTTCATGCACAACAACCCATCCTTAATCTCATTTACAGCAAAGAGAGTTTTAGTCCAGTACCTCAAAACCTATCATTCTGTTATACTCACTCTCTTTCTTGAATTCTTCTTTGAAGCATACTGAAAGCAAAATAAAATAGGCTCAGATTTTCTATTCCTGATTTGGTATCTGCAGCCAGTGCTGTTTCTTTCCTTTATATTTTGCTTACAGACAGTATCCTCTTCTTTCTGGACTCTTCACAAGATGGCCAACCTGAAGCCTGATGAAAAGGGAACATGGCGACCGCAACATCAACACGTCCCAACCGGAAATCTGGGATTGGGAGTGTTGGTACAGGAAGCTCCCTGCCTACAGCAGACTGCCAATTGTCCTAAAAAATCACAGAACAGTTCCCAAGTTTCAATATGCTGGTGTCTAAATCATAGCCCATAGATTGCCTCTTATTCCTAGAAATAACTCCAAAATCCTTTTCACATCATGGGTCCTTATGCCTGGTGTGGAGAACACTGCCACTAAATTTACCCATCACTTAGTCCTACCAACACCATCTCATAGAAGCCTGGGCCCCCATAAAACAATAATTTATATCTGTGTAGCCCTCTCACCACACTACTGAGGAAATCAAGGGCACTGAACTCATGCCTTATTGGAGAGATGTGCACCATAGACATGCCAGTCCTTTTCCCACACACAAATCATGAGTACAAATGGCCTGCTCTAAGGAAACCTTTTGTCTCAAACCACCAAGACTATGGCCCTCAGAAAACAGTGTATTCAGATGATACAACATTTCTTCTCTCTACAAAAGAATTTGCTGCTTTTCCCTCAAAATAAAATTTCCTTGTCTTTATTAAAGATCATAACAATATGCATTAGAACTATTTGTGTCTATAGCCACGTATCGTTGATACGATATACAGATAACGTATTTCGACATTTTATATGCTAAACTTCTTGGTAAGTGCTTTGCAGGGAGTGTTTCATTTACTATCCCAAACCCATGAGATAGGGACTCATTATCAGCCTTATATTTCAGATGTATTCCTGGCATAGTTTAGATAAATTGTTCAAAACCAGACAGGTAAAGATCTGGCATTTGAACTTAGATCTGTCTGAGGCCAGAATCCAAGCCTTAAGCAGTGCATACAATTCCACTTACTTTGGATTTGTCAAGGGCAGAGCTTTTGAATAAAGGAAGCCACTGGACAGATAGTGAAGGATACAGTAGCCACGGACATATGGAGGGTGTGGAGTGGACACCTGAGATATAGAGATGCTGTTTAGAAAGCAAGTAGCACTGTCCTCTTTATGAATACTTGTTAGCATGTCATACTTAAAGCTAGGGCAAATTTCTAAGATTTAACTGAGAAAATAGTTGGCAATAATAAACGTATGCTATTTGATGAGTTGATTCAGTGTGTTCCCCACCTCCCTTTACCCCTTGCCACTTCAGCAGGGGGAACCTATTAGGATATATGATAGTCCAGCTATTTTCTTGAGAATAAAGACCTCTCTTATAAGTCAGTGGATGAAGATATTCAAAATTTAAACACACTCAAGGAAAAAAAAATTTAAACACACTCACCTACACACATGAGCACAAAAACACTGGGGAAATTGGAAAAAGATTAGTCAATAAATAATTGAATAGAATGGATGTTAATATGCTGGTTGTGATATTATGCTACAGTTTTGCACATCACCACTGGAGATGCTACGCAAAGTATCCAAGAATCTCTGTACTATTTTAAGATGGTTACATGTGCATCTACAATTATTTCAATAAAAGTTTCAGTTAAAAAATTTCTAATGACAGCACTGAAGGTTGGCTCATCTCTCTCCCTCAGCTCTATGGCACTGCAAGATTGCACAGAGAATCTAAAATAGGTGTAGTTATGCTGTGCACCAGAAACTGACACATTGTAACTCACTATACTTCAATAAAAAAAAAGTAAAATGGGTGTAGTAAACTTTATTATACATCAGCATCCTGGATGATAGTTTGTCATACATATTTGTTGCTGGGAAACACCCAGATTACTAAGCCTGACTTTTATCTATCTGAAAAAGAAAACTTCCCAACCATAAATCGCCCCTATCTAAAGGCAACTGACCACCCTCTGCTGTGCCCACCTCCTGGCACCTACAGCCTCCACCCACATAGGCCTACCCTGGTTGGGCCAACATTCTTCCCTCCTGGGGTTCAATTCAGGGTATATATGTTGTGGGTGGACTGTTTTTAATTTTGTTTTGGTTGTTATAAAGTGCTGTCCTAGTGAAATAATGCATTATTTATTATAAGAAACACAGCTGGACAGATGGATGGCTTGCAGATTTTTGTACCCAATGTGTCACCTGCAATTGAAAAATAATTAGATGATCCATCTGCTTCCTGCCACACACACCTCAATTTTTTTGCTATCCATGGTATTTAAGAATAATCGGCATTTTTGGTACAAATTACTCACTAAGAGAAACACTGTAGAGAAACTGATTGGCCTTGCAGTATAATTTTGCCAACACTTAACATAATGTCTTCTTTTTAATATATTTAAGTCTGACTGTGATGAACTTTCTTCTTATTAATGATTTTCATCTTTTCATGCCAATACAATGAAGATTTCTCTTTATTATATAGACACTGCTGAAAATAATTTATCATATAACAGGTGGAACAATAATCTATTATCCCTACAATAATCCTTGCTAAGAAGACAAAAAGTTCACAGAGGTTACATCTGTCTGCTAATTCTACTCAGAGGTAAAGGTTGAAATAGACAATAACCTTTGGAACAAATTAAATATAATTGTACCAATTTCTCTCCATGACTTGTAATTATCCCACCATGAGATAACACATCTCATTGCAGAGAAAAGCTTATATTTTTATTTTTCAAAAATTTTAATTTTTAATTCTTTCCTGCTCAGAAACATTTGACTTTTCTTCAGTCACTCGATCCAGGACAATATTTGCAGCACTTTGGGAGGGGCACAGAATCTAGAGACAGTGAAGAGCAAAAGAAAACCCTGAATTCAGAGCTCTACTTTACTAACAGGAGGTAAAAGACAAGTTAGTATTATGGAAGTTAAATAATTTAAATAATAGTTTAGTTCCATCTACCTTCTCTATTTATTTATTTATTTATTTATTTATTTATTTATTTATTTATTTATTTATTTATTTACTTACTTACTTACTTATTTATTTATTGTGAGAAGTAGGTAGTTAGGTTTACTTATTTATTTTTAGAAGAGGCACTGGGGCTTGAACCCAGGACCTTATGTATGCTAAACATGTGCTCTACCACTGGAGCTATAACCTCCCCACTGCCTTCTCTATTAAAGGTCAAGATAGATGCCACAGTGGAGCTTCATATATAACACAGGAAAAATAAAACATAACAAATGAGAAGACAAGACCTCAAATAGAAGATTCCACAGATGCCTGAGCCAGAGGGATGCCAACTCAATGAGATGTTTATGAAATACGTAATAGCTGAAAGGAATTCAAACTCTCACAAAGAAGTGTATTTGTCATCCAAACACATGACTCTCCCAAGTTCCTTCTCTGCTTCCAGATTTGAGAATCTGTTCAGGGCACACATACAGAAAAAAAAAAAAAATCACCACGTTAAGAGGGTAATTTGGAAGGCATTCCAGGGAACAGCTTCAGCTGTATAATTGAAGAGCTGCCTCTCATACAGCCACATGGGGCCTATGAACTTCTTAGTGCAAGTCACTGCCAATTTCTGAGATGAGCCTGGTAATATTTCAAAGCAAAAGCTAGGATGCATTTTTCACCATAGAAGTGAAGTGGGGTTATATTTTCCTCTCACTCCTGCATTTTCCCTTCTTTCTACTTTTCTGCTCCCTGGAAGCACATTACTCAGTCAGGCAATGCACATATGTTGCATGAGGACCTACTGTGCACACAATGCTGCTATTGTGTGAGTATCAGTCTGCTATTATGTGAGTATCAGTCTAGCAGGTCACACCTCAGGTCTCTGGGGAGACATTTCCTTGAGGGCATTAATGATGTTCTGAATCTTACTCTATCGCTGCAAAGTCTTCACAGAAAACTGTGCAAACTTTAAAACCAGTCAAGGGCTGACCAGGTGATCGATGTGCTCCCTTAGCTTAGGTCAGACTAAAACTCTGTGCTGCACTTTGTTCCAGGAAAAGGTTTTTTCCCTCAGTGTCTATGATCTCTTAGAAGGGCTTGGAATTAGGGCTGCTTTGGGCTGCAAAAAATTGCCTAGCTTTAACAATAAGCATATTTATACGTTACATAATGTGAATGAAAAATGTTGTCTGCTATATCAGTAAACAAAGGATGCTGTGGCCATCAAGTCATCAGCCAGTCATCAGCTACTACTGCCACCCCCGACAGTGAGCGGAGGGAAATCAGAATGGAGACAGGTAGGCAGCCTGGCCTCTGCTGCCACCCCCAGTGGTGCCCCTTGAGGGAACTCAGGATATGAAAAACAGGATACTGGCCCTAGACAGCTAAGATGCATATCAAAGGAATGATTTCAATGAGCCCAGACTTTTGCATCTTCCAATACATAGAAAAGCGCTAAATTCCTTAACTTGAGATATCTGGCTTTTAAAAATTAATGGTAATCTTTTAATGTTCTGAATACTTGGCCTTTGTTGCAAAAACTCCTATATATCCTGGCTCCTCCCTTGCCTTTTTGGAGCATTCCCCTTAGGGCCATCTGTGAGGTCACCTCCCAGGCTCAAGTCCTCAGAAAGTCCACCGAATAAAACATAACTCTTAACTTTTAGGTTGCGCACTTTATTTCAGTCGACAATAGCAAGAAGTGCAGAGGTGGCTGGATCTAGGGTACCTAATCACAGCTGCATCCCACCATCCCAACTGGATACTTCCATGCTCTCTACTGCTGGACACATTGATCCTGTCCATAAGGCTAATCTTATTATTACACACCGATATGACAGCATCTTTCCAAAGAAGTCAGATTGTCATGTATTTCTTTTTAATAGCAGACACTTTTCTCAGGAGACTGCCCTCATGCCTCTTCGATCCTTTGATACATA
Source organism: Camelus dromedarius (assembly GCF_036321535.1). Taxonomy (NCBI): domain Eukaryota; kingdom Metazoa; phylum Chordata; class Mammalia; order Artiodactyla; family Camelidae; genus Camelus; species Camelus dromedarius. The sequence goes on along the minus strand of NC_087443.1, from coordinate 65,165,488 downwards.
CTAAACCAGTCTCTGGAAAGGATTCTGGCTATGGTGTTTGGCTGAAGCTAACCAGTATGAGCTCCCCAAATCACGTGTGGAGGGAATGAGCACTCAGGACTTGGGTTGGCAGACAAGCATGTTGATGACTCTTTGGGGGCTCAGTTTTCTTACTTTTTCAAATGAGGCATAATACCTTTTCTCTAAATATGGGGTGGTTGGGAAATTTAATTCAACAATTTACTATGCCTTCTGGTTATTTAGCACTGTGCTAGATGCCATTAGGTGTTAAGAGATGACTAAGACACTCTCTTAGTCCTTAGGTTACTTACAATCTCATGGGAAGAACAAAATAATTCATAGTATATAGGACAAGGCATATTATAATAAAAGCCATGTGAAAGTTTAAACTACTCTAGGCACTAGACTGACTCAAGATTTAAATGTGCTCTTCCTGGACTGGCCCTTTAAGTAGATCCCTGCTTCTCAGGGCAAATTTAAATCTGGGCCATAACTGAGGGCCTGGAACTGGGATTAAGATAAAGGGCTTAGCTGACAATTGGTCTGGCCATGGGCTTTCACCAGTGCATTATTATAGGGCAACTGTGTGCTGAAGATGCAGCAAGCAGAGCTCCAAGGAGGGATGTGAACCAGAATTTACTGAGACCCAGTTATAGGCCAGATTTTTTTCATATGCTTTACTGCATGTAATAAAATTCAAGAGCATCCAACAAGCCTTGAGGTAGTTATTATTTTCATCATTGCAAATTAGGTAGTTGACATTCAGAAAAGTTAAGTAGCTCCCTGAATTGACATGAAACCATATGAAACTAGCTGTAGCCAAGATCAGAATCTCTCTTTTGGGGACCTTGAGTTTCCTAGCTATTACAGACAGAGGGTAATCCAGGCCCTTACCAGGGTCATAGAAGTCTACAGGCAAGAAGCATATTGGTGATTAGAAGGAATGTCCTAAAATAATTAGCCAGAGTGCTAGAAAGAACAGAGTGCATATGCTGATGACTGAGGATTCGAATCATTCTGTCTTAGGACAACTCCTGGACCCCAAGAAATAGATGTGGGGTTGGAGAAAGGGGTTCTAGTGTGCTCCTATTTCTCTGCAGAGTTTATTCTCTAGTTTTTACATTAAACTACTACAATCTTTACACATTTTAGTGCTCCATTCCCTCAAAGAACTTACATTCTAGCTGTGATTTCAGGGCAAATAATAAAAAGAAAGTGTAATAAGAGGGTAAGGCTATGTTGAGGCATATACACATCCTGGAGGAGACAGTGGGAGCATCTGACCTAATTTAGGAGGTGGCCAAGGAGGTTTCTTAGAAGGGAAAAAGCACATTCCTCACATCCTTCCCTGGAGAGGCCAAGGAAAGAGCCAAGGAAACAAAGGTGAAAAGGGAAGGAGGGAGCCCTTGGAGAACATCATCACTAAAGAATCCCCTTTATCTGTCTCCGCTTTCCTTGCCTGTGGAGGCTGGATGCCAAACCTGAGAATCTGAAAGACTGCAGAATCCAGGACAGAGATGTTCACACTCAGGGGGCAGGAAGGCAGAGTGGTATTGCAGACACAAAAGAGAAGCCTAGTTAGCCCTTGGAAAAACAACTTCTGAATCAACCACTCCGTTCCCTATTCATTCCCCATCTATTCTGGATTATGGACTTTTGTTGTCTGTAAATTGTGCTTTTCACTTTAACATTTATTGTAAGCACAGAGTCATTACTGAAAATAGGATCATGAAAAAAAGAGAAAGAAAATAAAATGAAAACAAGGAGTGATATCCAAGTTAGAAGTACTGGAAAAAACTACAAAGACTTGGTTTTGTAAAATTTTAAATCTTATTCCATTTAATTTGAAGGCAGACTGGGAAAACTATTTCCAGTAAGTATGTCAAAAGATTATCATACTTTTATTACAAGAGCTCATCCAAACAAATAATAACTAAGATATTGATAAATAATATGATTAAAAAATTAAAAAGAGGATATTATATTATAATATAACCATGTGAAAGAATGTTCAATTCTTTAGAAATATTAGTTAAAGCAATCAGGAGATACCACTTTCAGCTGTCAAATTGGCCAAGATTTTTAAAAAGATGAAAATGGCCAGTGCTGGCAAGGATGAAGTTGGCATTCACACATTTCTGTGGGTGTACCCCTCTTCAAGGATGCTCTTAGACAACTTGAATCCAAGTGTTAAACGTGTCCACAGCCTTTAACTTGATAGTATGCTAATTAAGACATCTGTTCTAAAAAAAGCCCTGAGTGTAGGATAGTCTTTAAGCCTAAAGATATTTTTGGCCCAAATTTTTAAATATAGAAATTAAAGTAGAGGATACATAACAAATAATTTAAAAGATGTTCTTATGGTGCATGTGTTCTTTTTATAATGTCAAAACAATAACTAAGTGCAAGTGGCATACAAATATAAGCTGTCATGCCAAGACACTGCCTTGTCTTTAAGGAGCTTGCCAACCAACTAACTGGGACAAACACATGGGAACATAACATTGAGAATAACAGAAAAGCAAAAGATCACTGGGGGTGGTGTGACAGAGTGAAAACACATCACCTATGGGGATACAGAAGGGAGGGGAATTGGAATAACTGGGATTAATCATGACTCTTCTTTTTCTCTTTTATTTATACTTTTAATTTAGAAAACAAATGCAAGTTTGTTGCAGAAAAATTGGAAAATACAGAGAAAGTAAAAATTACTTGTAATTCTACAGATGACAATTAACCTTTAAGCAAGTTTCCTTCTTTTTTTCCTTCAGCAAAGATGTCTAGGATTGGGAAGAATGAGATCTGAGAAAGAACTGCTGGATATTCATGGATTCATGGGAGTAAAAGCAAGCAGGTCTTTTAAAAGCATGACGCACTTTTAGACATTGTACCAGTGAAATCCAAGGCCCAGTTTTCTCATCAGTGAAAGCAGATGATAATAATGCCTGTCCTCACCACAGGGTCATTGTGGGGATTAAATGACACAGTAACTCAGGTTAATTTGCTAGGACATAATAAAATGCCAGACTGTGTGGCTTGAACAATAGAAATTTATTTTTTCACAGTTATGGAAGCAAGAAGTCCAAGACCAAGGTGTTGACAGGCTTGGTTTCTTCGAGGCCTCTCTCCTTGACTTGTAGATGTTCACCATCTTGCTCTGTCCTCACATGGTCATCCCTTGCCTGTGTTGTCTGTGACTTAATCTCCTCTCTTTAGAAGGACATCAGTCATATTGAATTAGGATCCACTTCATTTTATCTTAATTACCTCTTTAAAGGCTTTTTCTCCAAATACAGTCACATTCTGAAGTACTGGGGCTGAGGACTTCAACATATGAGTTTTGCAGTAACATGATTAAGTTTGTAACAGTTGTATATGCATTTAGCTCACTGCCTGGCTTACAATAGGGATTTTAATTGGCTATAATTTTTATTAGACAGAACTGTGTTTTTCAACCATATGGCATTTTATACAACATGTAGAGGTATATTTTCCTTTTCATAAGCATCAAAATTCCTGCTGCATGAACATCCTTTACCTTTGGGAGACTTCAGATTGAACATACTCATTTAATGCTGGAAACCACTTTTCAATTAACATCTATTAATTAATGTCTAAAGAATTTATATATGGCAGAAAACTCTCAAGAAGTGCTGACCTGTACTAGTAATACAGATTGCAAACTTTAGATTGAAAAAAATACATCTGTATTTAGTTATGATAAATGTTTAATTTCAACTTGGTTGTTACTAGAGAAATTACACTCTAATAGAAAGAGAGAAAACATTTGCCTGCCCTGTTCCACTCTACTACCACAGTTCATCCACTTCCTCCCTCCCCTTCCGCTGTGAAGGAGCTGACCATCTATAAAATAGATGTTAAATGCACTCCCTAAAGAAGAGTTAGCATCTCTCTCTAAATCTATATATACATATACACATACATATATACATGCCTTTCTCGCAGTAGTCAAGCATAAATCTTCATTTTAATACCCTTCCTCGATAGTCCCCACTGATTGAAAGATTCTGTTTCAGGGATATGGGAGAGGAGATTACTTATCAGATTATCTGAAAATAACAATAACATTTAGAAATCCAGCTCATCTAATAGACAAACAATAGGAATTACTGAATCTATCCCTTCACCTAATGCCCTCAGTATCTGTTTATTTAGATAAAGAAAGTGGAAACTTGATATTGTTTCTCTTTCAATATACAAGTAATATCAGGGACCTAAATTAATCATAGGCTGGGTTTATTTAATCATTATAAATTGTTCTAAGCTCAGTATTTTGTTGGTTTGAGGTTAAGTCTATTCTTTTTCTTTTTTTCCCCTATTGTTTTGGGCCATGTTAATTAGTTTGTGTTTGTCTTGGCATTAGCTATCTAAAATTGGTTCGAGTCAGGTAGGAATATAACAGGCACAAACTCTGTGACTTTGCAGGACCCTCGGATGCCAGTGTGGTGTGCACGCTGGCCTACATGGGGTGGTATCCATTCTGACGACACCAGATCTCATGGCAGAGTAACTTGTGTTTACAGGGTTTGAGTGGCTGCCTGTTGCTTCAGTGAACGTGTTGACATTCGTTCACTCTCTGTAATGACTGATAAAAGAAATATAACCACTGCTCTTGTCCCTAGCACCCCCCACCTTAAAGAGCAGTTCAGTACTTGAAGCAGACATGACCTTACTCTTGTTTATAAACACAGCTACTTTAAATCACAACTGAAGAGTGGTGTCTCTCGTATCACCATTATCTCTCATCCTAGGTAAAGGCTTTCTGCTTACTTCAGTAAAGACAAGCATCTCTTAACGTTACAGCTGGCAGCCACCCTACATTAAAAACCAGTTGTAATGAGTTCCTTGTGGCTGATAAACTAGTGGGGTAAGTCATTTTAGATGCTGAAATATTACATTGAAATTTATAAAAAGAGAGAGAGACTGCCTGCCTGATGTCATTTGGGTTCCATGTGTAGCACAGTCGAGGGAAGATATAAGCCACCCCCACCAGACATGGCTGCTGGACTGAGTTGGGCAGAGGCTGTGCCTAGAGTTGGTGGGATCTGTGGGCCACGGGAGGACAGAGCACTTGCAACATCAAAGCAATTTCATGCCCCAAACATTTGACGCTATGAATTACTGACCCTCACTTCATTCATTCAGTGAATATAATTCAGTATCTACATTGTGGTGGTGTTGGGATGGAGCAGGGAGTCAGCCAGACAAGAATGCTGCTGCTATAAAGCTGAGGTTCCAGGAGGGGCCAGAAAGAGGGGCGGGGGGAGGGGGGAGAGAGAGAGAGAGAGAGAGAGTGCGAGCAAGAGGGAGAGAGTGCAAATAGACACGAGGTAGACTAAACCTGAGGATCTCAAATCAAAGGAGGCTGAAGTATTTCAGGGGGATGGGGATCCCCAGAAATGAGCCACAAAATTTTACTAGCTTGGGCAGGAAGCTTCCCCATACCTTCCCCATACCTTGGAGAGGAAGTCTTTCCCAGAATTCTTAATTGTCTCCATAACCCCAAAGAGCTTACAAAAAAATCAATGCACTAGCTTTTAGTCACTGAGTTACGATATTGAGCAAGTTGCTCGATTATTTAGCACCTCAGTTTTTCCATCTGTCAAATCAGAACAATTTAGTTCCTGTCTGGTATACCTTCGGAAGGATGAGGATTAGATGAGATTAAGTCTGGGGACTCCCTCCCCCTCTTTTTCTCCCTTCCGAGACAGCTTGTGCAATTTAACCTGCAGGTTCATGGACCAGCTCCATTCCCCTGTGTCATCAGCTCTTCTCTTCTGCTGCCTTATATGTTTCCTCCTTCTCAAATACTTAGTATTCTACACTCCCTGCTTCCTGCAAATTGTTATTTCTGTTTGCTCCCCCAAACCAATAAAATTTTAAATTAAGAATAAATGAAAACAGTAAATATTGCATTTCTGCCAAACAACATAAGGATGGGAGATGAGGGGAGCAAGTGAACACCCGAAATGATACACAATCACTTCCAGGTAGATTAGGAAACTGCTGAGTTTAAATCAGTCGCTTTCAGAGAGACAGACAATCCAGGGTGGCTGATCTGAGCATGCCTTCCAACATGAAAATATTTCTACTTCTTAGAAATTCCAAATGTATGATTCTGTCCCTCAAAGAGAAAGAGCTGGGAACCCAGGAGGCACTGAGGTACCTGTTATCTTTCTTGCTTTATCCTGATTCTGCTGATTCATTCGAAGAGCATCACATACACACATTATGGGAACATCTCGAGGTCAGACAGTGCTCAGGAGTAGCATACAAGGAGTGTTCAGTAACGTGACTACTGACTGTGGCGCAATTTCCCTGGTGGGTTTCCTGAAGAAGCCTCACAATTAGTATCATGTAGGAAGAACATTTACCTCCCAGAGAGTGAGGGTTCTCTCACTGGCCTCAGTAATCTGGACCTTCTGAAATCCAGGTAGCAGGGGAAAGTTTAGTCGAGAAGGCGGCAATCCAATGATGGGAATAAAGGAGAGGGCCACAAGGTTTCCCTGAAACATGACAAGGACTTAGGAAAAAGCAGGCAGCTCCCTATCCTCACCATGAGCCATGGAATTACATCTTTTGTCCTTGAGGAATGTTCTGTGGATGGGGAGAAAGATTTCCCTAAAAACTGTTAAAAGGCACAGTTACACAGAGGAAAAACAGCTATTTTAAGTGAATTGAATCTCAGAAGCTCAGAATTAAATCAGGCACTATTTAGCCCAACCCCCTCCCTCATACTCAGATTTCTGCTTGAATCCCACACGTGTCAGCAGTGCTGGAACATCTCTGGTGCCAGGGAGCTCACTGCTTCCATGACTGGACAGGTCTAACCATTATGTAGTTATGCTCCTACTCAAACATTTACTAAAACATGTTTTATTAGGCAGTGGGAACACAGCAGTGGGTAAAAAAAAAAAATGTGATCCCAACTTTGCAGACCTTAGAAATGAGTGGAAGATGAACCAAAGCCAGCAACTACAATATTGTATCCTTCCGTATTGAACTCTCATTCCTGCAGAGACTGTTTAAGCACGCGTGAGAAGTCTACTCCATCTCCTATAGGACGAATCCAGCCAGTATTGGAAGACTATGATCATATTTCCTTTTAAGAACTAAAAGTACTCATCGTCCTTCCTCCCCTCCTAAGGTGAATTAAGTAAACCTCATAAACCAGGATGAATACCAAACTATACCCTTCAATGTATGCTTGGTCAGGATACTATAGATTATATAATAAAGGCAAGCCAGCCAATAGTTGGTTACCCCTTTTGCCTTCTGAAAGTAAAACAAAACTTAATCTATGAAGAAAAGAGGCTGAAGTTACTTTTGTTTAAAGGTTTCTCACCCCACCCAGTCTTACTGGAGCATCTGGCTCCCTCTTCCACATCTCCCCTCAATCATTCATTATACTTTTCATATCCTCAAACTTTTCAATAAAAAACATAAAACTTAACAAAGAAACCTAAACAAATTAAATGGGACCTATTTTTTTCCATATGCAAAATGGATTTCAGTTTTGCCTTTCGAAAGTCTTATGCTTCATTATTATGAAAAATGTCATGAATATTTTGCCTGCTGGGAGCGCAGATTTTCTTCCAATTTTTCAATCTTCCTCAAAATCCCTCATCGCATATTTTATGAGTTATGGCAGCTCTAAGTTGTTGCTTTTGTAAAATTACAAACTCCAAAGCTTATGCTGGCATTCTGCTAACAGTCTTTGCACATGCAGTGTTTTTGAGTGTTTACAGAGAGAGAGGCAATAAGAGAATCATTTGGGGGATGAACATATACTTGTGTGACTTTTATAGACGGAAATAGGGCTATGTTGAGGGAGCAAGATGAGTTTCTCCACCTATTAATTTCAATGAGAACTTCTTCCAACTTGGGTGGCTTAGATCATAGGCTAATCTACCATCTTCTCACTTTTGGGAAATCTATAATTAGGGCCATGTACAGAGCTGAAAGCTGGGTTAGGTGCCTCGAGGTCTCCTGTTTCCTCTTTGCCTTATCTGCTAGGGAACTGTGAGCTTCTTGAACTCAGATGGTGTATCCGCAGTGTGAACTGTTCCCGTTGCAGTTGGGAAGAATTAAGGGTGTTCATGGAAAATGGAGCAAAATAGTTGTGAGAAGTAGTTGAGTTGGGGAGCATTGAGATCTCAGGAGTGAATTTTCAAAGGTTTTTTTTGGGTTTTTTTTGTTTTCTTTCCAAAAGGCATTTCCAGAAAGACTAGAGGGAGATTATGACAATTAAAGGGTAGAAGGCATAGAAAGTGCTTAGCACAGGACCTGGCACCTGAGAAGTGCTCAATAAATGTTTATTATTATTAATTACTATGTTGCAGGCACATTAATCTTGCATATGACTTACTGTAAAATCCTCAAAGGGCTTTGGGAAACTTTTTAAAGGGCGCTTTAATTGCATCAGGAAACGTGCAGAAAAGAATATCTTATATGACCTGCATCTAGGATCTAGGACCAATAACAAAGTCCAAGAATAATGGTGGCCCAAGGTTAGCTGGTGATGCTGTAGGCAGTAAAAGGGATGTGCATTCCATGAGGATTTGACCACTCCCTGTCCTCTGTATCTTGAGACAGTCCTGCTCAAAAGTAAACTCTGGAGGCCAATAAGCCCCATGACCTCTCCAAATCAATTTTAGTTTTGGCCTCCCCTACACAGATCACCATAGGGAAACTGATGTATCTCTCTGGGAGTCAGAGTAGTGGGCCTTCAGGGTCAAGAGGGAGAGCCACAACTTAGTTCAACAATGTCTGTATCTTCTTTTTTCCTTACCCTTCAGGACCACATCCTGATGCCATGATCACCTTGGGCCACTATTATTCTTGGACTTAGTTATTGGTTCCAAATCCTTTCTGAGGAAAGGGGTTCACTCTCTTACCATCCTCACGCCCACCCACACACACACAGCAAATGTTGCATTAACATAGTGCTGCATCATGTGTATCCTGGCTCGTTCTAGCACAGCTGGACTGGAGCTAGTATTTCTTTTACTTCCATCCTTCACTCCTTCCATTGCCCTCGTCATTTCCCCTGTTGCTACTTTTTGAGACCTTAACCCTTTTTTTTTTCACTTTGGCCTGGACACCCTACTAGGGAGAGCCACTTGGGAAACCCAACTCAACTTTTGCCTATTTTATTTCTTTCAGGAAAATCCCTCAGCCAAGACGCTGTTGCCTCAAATTCTGGAATTGAAGGTGATTTTTTTAATACAAATATATTAATAACAATAACTGTAAAAGCAAATATTCAGTGAACACTTATTGTATACTGAACATGGTTCTAGATGTTTTTTATATGTTCATCTCATTTAATTCTCAAACAAACCCTACTATTTATTTAATATAAATATATTTAATAAATACAAATATTACTATTTAATACAATAATTATGTAACATTCCACCTCATTGCAGGAAGGACTGACACAAAGCTACTCCTACTAAGGAGAGGTGGAATACAATTTTTAGCTTTCTTCCAGCTAGTGCAAAGAGATCCTGAGCCAAGTGCCCATCAACAGATGATTGGAAGGTATAATAGAATATTACTCAGCCATTTAAAAGAACAAAATATCACCATTTGCAGCAACATGAATAGATCTAGAGAGTCTTATGCTTAGTGAAATAAATCAGACAGGAAAAGACAAATACCGTATGATATCACTTATATGTGGAGTCTAAAAAATAATACAAATAAATCTACATACAGAACAGAAACAAACTCACAGACACAGAAAACAAACTTACGGTTACCAAAGGGTGGGGAGGGACAAATGAGGTGTATGGGATTAAAAGATAGAAACTACTATACATAAAATAGATAAATAAGCAACAAGGATTTAATGTATGGCACAGGGAACTATACTCAATATCTTGTATGAACCTATAATGGAATATAATCTGCAAAAAACCTGAATCACTATGTTGGATACCTAAAACTAACACAATATTGTACATCAACAATATTGTACTTCAATAAAAAAAAGAGGTACTAAACTACTTCCTAGTCTAGGATACTGAACTATTGTGATGTTTGCTCTCTCTAATTTTTTTTTTTCCTGAAATGCCTATAGTCCATCAGAATGGATTGTGGTTACTTGACTCACTGCATTTCTATCTAAACAGATGAGGTGAGCAGCAGGCAAAAGAGAAGCAACACCTTAAAGACATCCTTTTGCCTATAATATGAGACCAAGCTGGAGACAAGTGGTAAATCAGAGCAATAATCAGGCCAATACAATGTGAAAGTAAGAGGTATGGGGCAGCTGAGTCTGCACATGTGTTTTGGGCCCACCGGGAGTCTAAATGTCAAAGCTGGTTACAACAAAGCCTCTTTAGCAGCAGCTCTGGCCACAGAGAATGATATGAAAAGATCAGGTGAACACCCACCAGACATCACAGCTACATCTGCTCACACAGATGGTAACGCCCTCAGTAGCATCAGCCTCAAACAGGAAGGCCAGAGACAGTGCATCACAAATGAGTATCAGAAGAAGAGACCAATGGCTCTTTTATAAATCCAGAGCACAGAGAAATGAGCAAATTCACTAGTCACACTTCTGTTGGTCAAAATCAATCCCTTTTAATCAATCTACGATTAAATTAATTAAAGCTGCAAGTGTCTGTTATTGAATTAAAATGTGTGCGTGTTCCCACATTTGTGTATTAACCTTATACACTGTCATTTCACAGAAGGAGCTCACTTAGGTTATATTTCTATAATTAACCCAAACACAAGATGAATGAATCACCCTTCACAGCAGAAGTCAAAGCAGACCTCTTATTCATAAATTTACTTAATGTTTTCTCTTCCTCGGTTTATCAGTTTACTGAATGTTCTACCCTTAGATATTAATCACTGTTTCATCTTTAGCTACAACATTTTTGGCAGCCCCAGAACAACGTTGAACAGGATAATCTATCTTTTTCTTTTGTGCAAACAATAAAAGTTTCTTTGAGAACACACACACAAAAAAAGGATAATCTACCTTTGAATCAAACTGTTGAAAGTAATTCAAATTGTCCAGTCCTAGAGTATAAAAACAAAGTGAATCTGAAGGAGACGCTTAGGTCTATCCTATGTCCTTACTAAGTAGCATTTAAAGTGCTTCTGGGGAGTGTATAGCTCAGTGGTAGAGAGTATGCTTAGCATGCACAAGGTCCTGGGTTCAAGACCCAGTACCTCCATTAAAAAAAACTAACTAAATAAATAAACCTAATTACACCCCCTCCCCACCAAATAAAGTGCTTCCAGCATGTTCACACCCAAGCCCACGGGTGCTTCTCTTTGTATGGTATTTTCAAAAGCTGAGGCTCCTGTTGTATTGCTGGCTGGAACTCCTCTGAAGCACAAACAGTGCATTCACCATCTCCTGCATAGCTGCTGTGGTCTCTGCTCTTCGTGGAGATATATTTCTTTTCAGAGGCAAAGACAAGTGCATCTTCTTATTGAGTATTAGCAGTAATCCAAGTGCAGAGGGTCACAGAGATCTTGACAATCACAGAGTTTGTTCCTGAGGACCCTGTAGACTGGGCCCTTACCAGCCTTTTCCTACTGGCATTGTTTTCATGTCTTCTGTGAGTGAAGCTTCTCATCTGCCTTCATTCCCATCAGCCAAATATCATCCAGGTGCAGTGCTGATGACTGAGTTCTGGCTTATACGGAAACACAAGGGGTCAACGTCATTGGAGAGCGAGGCTGTGTTGAGGTTAACTTCCACCATCATTCTCAATATCTCTCTCCTTCCTCCCTCACTGAGTTTACCACAAGCAGGAATCCAATTGCTTCTCGTGTAAATATATAACACTATTTCTGTGAGACAGAAATCTCAGAAAGATATGATGTAATTTCTGCCTGTCTATAAACTTTTCCACTGAATGGCATAAAAATGTGCAAAATTCTATTTCTATTTCCTCACCTTTCCATTTTAGGGGTGAAATTTATATTCAACGTTGGAGAGACAAGAAAAACTTCCAGAACAAAAAAATGCCTTTTTTCTTCTTTTTCCTTTGTGTATCTTCATGGTATGTATGAAAATGAAGCCCTAGGTTATAATACAGCTTCCTGGCTTTCACGGTCCTTTTAATTTTTTCAGAATTTACACTTCTTAATATACGAAGATACTAGTACTATCCTCTGATGGATACCAACCTAGCATATGAAACCACTGAGATGTTTGTTCTCCCTTTAATTTTCTAAAATGCCTATAGTTCATTTTCATGGCCATAATCTTATAATGTGCTCTTTGTTCAAATAGCTATCTTCCAAGATCACATTTTCAAGGTAACAGCATTACTCACAAGAGTTATTTGATTAGGGTACAGGCAGTATCTCAACTTCTGAAGCTCTTTCTGTGACGTTTCCTCATGTTTTGCTTCCAACTAGGGAGATACATTCTGAAAGTTCACCATGAGCTGAGCAAGAATTGAGCCAAGGTGGGCCAGAATGTGGAACTTATCTGTGTTAGAAAACTTGCCATGTTGTGCAACCAACATCACAAACTAGTTTTAGAACATCTTCATCACCCCAGTAAGATTGCTAATTTGCATCTACTATTAATCCCCACTCCCACACGCCCTCCCTGGGCAGCCACTCATCTATGTTCTGTTTCTCATAGCTTTGCCTTTTCTGGATAATTCATATAAATGGAATTGTACAACCTGTATTCTGTTGTGTCTTACTTCTTCACTGAGCATAATGTTTCTGAGGTTCATTCATGCACAACGTATTTGTAGTTCTTTTAATTGCTGAGTAGTATTCCATTGGATGGACATACGACATTTTGTCTGTCTATTTACTAACTGATGGACATTTTGGTTGTTTCCAACATTTGGTGATTATGAATAATGCTAAGAACATTTGTTTACAAGTCTTGTGTGGACGTAGGTTTCCATTTTTCTTGGGTAGATTGTACCAGTTTAAAAAAAAGAGCTTTACTGCATTATAACTGACATACAATAAACTGAATACGATTATACAATTTAATCTGTTTTGACATATGTAAACACCTGGAAAATCAACACCACAGTTAAGGGTAATGAACATATCCATATCCCAGAACAATGCCTCATGTTGATTTGTAATCCTCCTGTTTCTCCTTCCCCACCAACCCCAGTCCTCCAAAAACCACTGACTTGCTTTCTGTCACTTCAGATTAGTTTCCATTTTCTAGGTTTTACATGAGTGGAATTATAAAACATGTACTATTTTTTTTTGTCTTGCTTCATTCACTCAGCGTAATTATTTTACAATTTATCCATGTTGCAGTGTATATATCAATAGCTCATTCCTTTTTCTAAATTGCTGAGTAATAGTTTATCTGCATATACCTCAGTTTATCACTCATCTGTTGATGGGTATCTGGATTGTTTCCATTTTTTGTCTATTACAAACAAAGCTGCTTTAAACATTTACATTAGTATGAACATATATTTTCTTCTCTTTTGGGTAAATTCTCAGGAATAGAATAGACTGCATTATATTGTAGACATCTATTTAACTTTGTAGGAAGTTGCCAAATCATTTTCCAAAGTGGTTGTCTTATTTTACATTCCCACTAGGAGTACATTGATAATTTCTGTTCCTCCGGATTCTTGCCACCTTGATATGGTCAGTTTTCTTAATTTTAGTTATTCTAATGTGTGAAGTGAGACTGCATTGTGGTTTTAATTTGCATTTCCCTAATGACTAATGAGGCTGAATATCTTTTCATGTGCATATTTGCCATCTGTGTGTCTTCTGTGGTGAAGTATCTGTTCAAAACTTCTTCTCATTTAAAAAAATTAGGTTGTTTGCTTTCTGAATATTGAATTTTGAGAGCTCTTTATAAATTCTAGATACAAGTCCTTTATCAAACATGTGCTTTGAAAATATCTTCTTCCAGTTTGTGGCTTGTCACTCCATGAATCAAAAGAAAGTTGGAGCATCTACATTAATATCAGACAAAACAGATTTCATAGCAAAGAATATTACCAGGGATAAAGAAGTTCATTTCATAATGGTAATAGGGTCAATTTATCAAGAGGACATAGCAATTCTAAACATTTATCCAGCTAATAACAGAGATTCCAAATACATAAAGCAAAAACTATTAGAATGGCAAGGAGAAATAGGCACAATGATATTTGGAGATTTTAATACCACTTTCTCAGTAATTCATAGAAAAAACTGGCAGAAAATCATGAAGGATATATAGACAACTGACAGCATTAACCTACTTCACCTGATTGATATTTATAGACACTTCACTCAACAATGTGTAGCATAGTACACATCTTTTTTTTCCAGGGTGCATGTAACATTTGCCAAGATGGACCATATTCTGTCCCATAAAAATGTCAATAGATTTCAAAGAATTTGAATTATACAATATATTTTTCTTTGCCCTCACAATGCTGTACACCCATATAGTATGACAGAGACTAATTACCAACTCTCAGAGCTTGCACCCTTTGTGAACCTGGTTTACATAGTCTCCTATGTGCCCAGCTCACAGGTGAATCATAGGGATGTAGCCTCATATTCCCAGAGCACCCAGATGACATCCAGCTTAAACTACTCTCCACAAATAATCACACTCAGAACTTTCATGGCCCTAAGAGGTGCTGGGATTCCAGTTAATAGAATGATGCTTCTCAGAAGTTGAGAGAAGCCTGGTTTACATCTTTTTTCCCTGTGTGTACCAGTATATGAAAAAATAAGGAGACATTATCAAGAGGAGTTAGAAAGTTATGGCATATTTTAAGCATTTATATTTCAAAAGTTAATGCTTTTAACATAGATGGTTAATAAAAATAATATTTAATAGTGTACTATGTGCCATGTGGTTGATAAGTGTAAAAGTATTTACCAAACACCTTCTTTCATTTGATTTCAAGGCATCTTTATAACAATTTGCATCATCTCATTATGATTTTGCATTAAAAATGAATTTGAACTCTTCAGAAGCTCTCTCCCTGGATCATTCTTTCTGATTTTTTGATGAAACTTCTGTTAATATTATGAACAATTGTTGCCCCAGCACATTTTCATATCCCCAACTAATTCTGTCTTAACTCTTTATTGATGTGATTGATATATAAATGTCAACATTCTCTGCTCTACTACTGAGCCAATATGCTCATTACAAACCACTCATACCATTTTCAAAAAGCAGGTCTGATCAATGTGCAAAACAGTAGTGTTTTGCATGGAAAAACTGGACCATCTCACTGCTCCCATGATGAAATTCTGGCATATAGATTCTGTGTTGCACCAGAAAAGCCTGAATTCTCATTATGACCAAAAAGATCATTATTAGAAAGCAATCCTTTTTTCTCCAAACTAAGGTATATTAGTGATGGAGGAAACATGGTATGGAATAAAGGATGTGGGCTCTAAGGTGACTTGATCAAGTATGAGCTCTGACAATTTTTAGGAAAAGGCCTTGAGCCAGTCATTAAGCCTCTCAGCACCTGAGCTTTCTCATTTTGAAATAAAAATTAGTAACCCCTGAATCATGGTTTTGCTCTAAGACTTGTGCAGTATAGCATAAAGAGCCAGCACAGAACACAGTATGCACTCAGTAATTTATTCTTCCCACCACCTTCCCCTCCCCCAGTAACCATAAGTTTGTTTTCTATGTCTGTGAGTATGTTTCTGTTTTATAAGTAAGTTCATCTCTCTCTCTCTCTCTCTTTTTAGATTCCACATATCAGTGATATCATATGGTATTTTTCTTTCTCTTTCTGGCTTCCTTCACTTAGAATGACGATCTCTAGGTCCATCCATGTTGCTGCAAATGGCATTATTTTATTCTTTTTTATGGCTGTGTAGTATTCATAGTATCCCATTGTATAAGTATACCACAACTTCTTTATTCAGTCATCCGTCGATGGACATTCAGGTTGCTTTCATGTTTTGGCTACTGTAAATAGTGCTTCTGTGAACATTGGGCTGCATGTATTTTTGAATTAGAGTTCCCTCTGGATATATGCCCAGGAGTGAGACTGTTGGATGCCCAGGAGTGGGATTGTTGGATCATATGGTAAGTCTAGTTTTAGGCTTTTGAGGAATCTCCATACTGCTTCCTATAATGGCTGCATCATTTTTGGTAAAACATTTAAGGTAAGTTCTTAATTTACAGATTAATAGGTATCAGTCATTTGAAAATTTGATCACTTAGCCCCCTGAATCGACTGCTTACATTAGCACATGCAGGCTGTTTTGCTCTTGGGAGAGAGTGTGTTAATAGAAATCATATAGTCTAATACTTAAACTGGGAGACACAGAAACTAAAGTTTTAGACATTGGATACTGATGACAGTGTGATGTCGTTTGAGAAGAGGAAGGAAACGACTGAGGGAGTGGGGGAGGGGAGGTACTCACTGACAAAACCAGGTGGTCCCATGGCTGGCTCTGCTGGTTACTCAGTAAAGCCAGGGTCCTCTCCTTCCTGGGCTCACAGCTAGACTTCATTTCTAGCCTCCTGGGTGGTTAGGCGTGGTTATGTGACTGAGGTTTTGACCATGGAATCTGAGCAGAACATATGTGTCTCAACAGTAGCTTGGCCTCCGAAAGTCCTCCAGCATGTGCTTTCCATTTTCTTTTCCTCTTAAATGTTGGGTCACAATGAGACTCTGGTGGGTGGTAGAACCACAGGGTGGAAGGGGCTTGAGCCCTGAGTCATCCCAGAGAGGAGAGTCACCCACGAACCCAGAATATAGTCCCCGGGTTGTTACTTAAGCAAGAAATACTCAGTTCCTGTGTTTGACCATTTAGACGTTGGGGTTTAATTATTTCAGCAGGTGTACTGAACTACTACAGCCTAGTATTGTCTTTGGTTACTTGGTCTGCCTAGTAGGTCATGTGCAATGCTAAGACAAGTTGTTCTGTAACAGATAAATGTTATTTTTCTAAATGTCAGTCACAATCATAACTAGACATTCGCTTTAAATCCATTCTGTAATATATTTTCACAGTTTTGTTCTAGTTATATTTTGTGTTTATCCATGACCTCCTATCCAGGCTCATCCCCCATTAATTGAGAATTATCTGATTTAGAATTTTTGAGGAATTCTTATATAGATGGCTGCACTGCTATCACTTAAAGGATCCACGGCTCTTCCCAAATCCATCCATCCTTCAAGGACCAGCTCAATTCTACCCTTCCTCTAGGAAGCCTTCCCGATGCTGATACCTAAAGGTCTCTCCATTCTATGAACCTCTACAACACTGAAAAAGCCTGGACTATCTTTTAAGCTCTAAGGCCATTTTTTATAGTTATCTTTTAAATGTGTGTGACTTATCTGCTTCTTTTTTATCATTCATTCAACACATATTCAGACACTTATGTTGTTTTTGGGATTGTGTAGGGCACCACGTTTACAGAGATGAACACAGTGTGGGACCCTGAATTCATGCAGATTGGTGTTTCTGTAGAAACAGACAGGTGGCCAAGTAATACTCTAACACTCAATAAATATTACAATAATGGCATGTAAAAAGAGCTTTGGGAGCCCAGAGAAAAGATCAGGGTTACAAATGCAGTTACGCTCATTGTGGTCCTTACAGACCCATTGCTAAGTCACTGTGCTCATCTTATAAGATGCTGTGGGGGCACTGTCTTAGGCTGTTCAGGCTGCTGTAACAAAGTACCACAGACTGGGTGGTTTATAAACAACAGAAATTTATTTTCCGTAGTTCTGGAGGCTAGGCAGTCCAAGATCAGATATGGCGTCTGGTGAGGGCCTGCTTGCTGGCTCGTAGGTGGTATTTTTTTGCTGTGTCTTTACATGGCTGAAGGGGTGGGGAATCTCTGGAGCACCCCCCGACCTCGTTTTTAACATAAGAACCATAATCCCATTTATGAGGGTTCTACACTCACAACCTAATCATCTCCAAAGCCCCATCTCCCAATCTCATCATCCTGGGGGTTAGGTTTCAATGTATGTATTTTGGGAGAACACATTCAGACCATAGCAGGCATTAAGCTCATTTTACAGGTGAGGAAACTAAGGCACAGAAAAATAGCTTAGTTTTCCTACAATCACCTAGTGGATGAGCATCGGGGCTAAGATGAAAACTCTGGCCACTAATTTCTCAAGACTTCTAAACACTAGACTCTTACAGCCTCCTTTAAACAATCAGCAGCTGATAATCGAGTGCAGAGAAGATGAGTTACAGAGGGAACAGCATGGGCGGGGCTCAGAGGAATGAAAATATGTGATATGTTGAGGAAACAAAGTTCTGAGGGCCTGATGAGATGGCCGAAGGTGAGGGGGAGGAGGAGGCTGAAGCCTGATTTTGAAATGTTTTGGCATCACAGTCAGGAATTCAGACTGAACGTGTGAAGCACTGGGAGGCCACTGGAATGGGTCAGCCTGAGGAATGACTTCATAACAATGTTCAGTAATTACTGAGTGTGCACCAGGTGCCAGGCACTGTTCTACCTGCCTATTTACCTGCCTATACTACCTGCCTCTACTACCCTGACCCTAGGAGAGGACTTGTGCTTCTATTTTCCAAGCAAGCCCGCTCCTCCCCTCCCCGTGACTCCAAATGCCTCTTGCAGACCTACATAAATAAAATACATCCCTCCATGCCTGGGCTGACCTCTGAATTATATTTATCTTCTGGAAAGGCTTATAAAGGTTTATAAAGATGAGCAATTATTTATGCTGAGGTTCCTCTCCACCATCACTCTTCCTGGGTTGACATTTTCTGGTCATCTGCAGTGAGTTACAATTATCCTGTTTTGTGCCTCCAGAAGCCTACGCCTGGCCTTGGGGAGGCATCATCTATTTGTAGAAACCTTGAAGCACCACCAGACCTGCCCAAGCATAACTTTCACTGCTGTTGGATTTTGACTGCATTATGACTTCCTCAGTGTTCACGATATCATGTGTAAATACCAATTTGTAGCATCCCTGGGAACATTATTTGGTGTCCAAGCATAGTGTGATTAAAAAATGTACTCATAATTCAGTCCCCAACTTATCTTTTTCTGCTTCGATGATTCCAAAGTTGCAGACTGGAGATAAACAGGCACCTTGCTATTCTTTGCACATACTATTTCACTTCTACAAAGATCACCGCATCCAGTATTACCCCACTCCACAAACGTTCTCTTCTTTGTGGGTTATTATAGGGGTCACAAGAGACAGCTTTTCTTGGTGAGCACCCAGGATGCTCTGGCAGTGACAAAGACACAGCAATATTATGATGTTTGGGAAACAGAAGGAAAGTGTTAAAAGTAGGGCTCATGCCTTGGATGGAGAATCCAGGGTGTCTGTAGGATTCTCACGGTACACCTGTGCATATTTACTGTAAAATGCACTTACTAGGGGTTCAAATCCAGCCTTTTTCCTTTTATCAGTACCTGAGACCATGTGGCTGTATCAGGCTAGAATAGGAGAATTTCCTGACTTGCAAAAAGGCACCCATAGGTTAACCAAGGTCTTAGAAACCTGAGCCTAAGGGACAGAATGGACTGAAATCATGTGTCTTTTCTAGATTTATATATTGAAGCCCTAAACTCCAATATGGTGATATTTGAAGGGGGGGAACTTTGGGAGGCAATTAGGTTTACATGAGGTCATGAGAATAGGGCCTCCCCCCATAATGGGGTCAATTTTGTTATAAAAAAAGGAAGAGAAATTAGTGCTCCCTCTCTCTCTTTGCCATGTGAGGACACAGTGAGAAGGCAGCTGTCTTGTCAGCAAGCCAGGAAGAGGGTTCTCACCACAAACTGAATTCAGGCACCTTGATCTTGGTCTCCCCAGATTCCAGAATGGTGAGAAATAGAAGTCTGTAATATTTTGTTATAGTATATTAAGCTATAACAATAGCAGACTAAGACAGTCTAATTCACAATTCAGTTGTGAATCTGCTAAAGTATAACAATGACTCTTTTGGTTACAAGTGGGCATAAAAAGCCTTGAATTATCTTAAGCAGAAAGGGAAATTTATTTAAAGAAAACACTAGGTATACAGATAGGGACTTAAGTTGTACAGATGTATGCATTTGCCGAAACTCACTGAATGCTACACTTAAAATCTGTGCATCTGACTGTGTAAATTTTACCTCAATAAGCAACTAATAATTGAACTCTGCTTAATGACAGGTGTTCTAAAATATTTAGGGTTTTAGTGAAGTGATATTTGCAACGTAAGCTAAAATGCATGAAAAATAAGATGATTTTATGGATAAGGGATGAATAGATAGATTTGTGACAAGGCAAATCAAATAGACCAAAATGTTAATTGTTGAATCTAGGTGGTGGATATGAGCGTTCACTGTAAAATTATTTCAACATTTATATTTGTTAACATTGGCATCAAAAAACGTTGGATCAAGAACCCAAGAACTAGTCTACGGGTGGACCTCCATAATAATAGGGCCATCGGGATGTTCTCCCTCTTTCTTGTTTATTTCCCTCGATGTGTCATGTCAGCCTCCTTTCTCTCTACTGCAAAGTAGCTTTCTCTATGTGGCCAAAAACATGACTACCAAGATCTCCACAGGTTTACATCTTACAGATTCAATACCAGAGAGAGACTGGCCAAATATTCCCTTTGCTTCCAAATCCAAATATCCAGGAGGAAAGACTCATTGACCCAGCTTGGGTCGGGCACCCACTTTTGGATCAAACAATTGTGGCCAGGAGGACAGGGCGATATGAAAAAAAGGCATCTGTTTAGAAAACAGGAGATAAATAACTAAGTTGAAGGGGTGTGGAGAGAGAAGGGCTTCAAGAAGAATAGGAAAGCTTTTCCTGGAATAAGATGCTCTGGAATCAGACCAAACAAACAGTAAGTGCCAATTACAAGAACATAAAAGTGAGAAGGACCCACATCATTCACATAATTGAATATACTTCCAAGTTAAAAAAAAAAATGAAAAAGAGTAGAAAACTACATCGACTCAGCCAGTCGTCAACAAAATTGGTTCCTGTAGTTACCTCCTCCAAGCCCAACTTGAGCAGTGTTCTTTCTATGTTTTACTCTATTTAAATCCTAGTCCCCTCATGGGGCTTACCGCATGTCTCCCCTTTCCCAAGCGTCATGTTCTTCACTGATCTATTTCTTCCTCCCACAGCGTTTCCTGATTATACATTGTCTTACTTTCATTAATGGTTTTGTACGTAGATCTCATCTCTCCTAGATTCTAAGCTTCAAAAATACCTTTACAATAATTGTTATTATTCGCATGAATAATTGACAATTACCTTTCTTCTGTCCCCTGCAATGTGTAGCCCAATCTCACATACAATCAGAGTAACTACACATTGGGGAAGAGATTTTGGAAGAAGAGGTTTCATATTATACAAGGTACGCTGGATGTTTATATAGCAGGAAGAGCAGATGAATGATAGAGTTGCTGATTTTTTCCTGACACATAAATAAGGCTCCAAGTATTAAGTAATATGTTAATGAAAGAACTGAAGATAAAAACTCAAACCCAAAATGTAGAATATGTGACAGTACTTTTGCTATAAAAAGCACTGAACCAATAATGAGTAAGGACACAGTTACTGCAAACTTCTCTACTTAGGAAAGTCTGAAAAAAAAAAAAAGAAGCTCAGAAGATGTATGTAGATGCATTCTTTCTAGAAGGCAATGGAAATACCTGTTTAATATAAATTTCCAACTCTGTGGCTTGCCAGATAAGACTTATTAATTAACACTAACTAATCAAATGATGATTAATCTGAATTTGTGAAAAGTAAGAATTACTTGGTCTGCAAATTATGTTACATAATTAAAAGGCAAAACACTGATTTACGAAGTATTATCAGAAAATGTCCCTTAGAGAGAATCTTCTTTGGGGAACGAATCCTGAAAACTTTTCATTTTAGGATATATGTGTTTTCTATATGTCTATGTTCTTGTCAAAATGAATCCCCACACAAGTTGCCGATATCTTAGCAGTACTTTACAGTCTAAAAGTTCATTCTCATTTAACTGTGTCTTGACCTCATGAAGCAGGCAGGTTTTGAGGCTCGCCAGAGGTTGGGAGCCACTGAGTGGTAGGAGGAACTAAGCATCAATATACACCAACATACGCCAATCCAACACACCAGGCAACTAGGAACCACTGATTTGAATGGTTCTAAATTACTAAATTTTATGGGGTTTTTGTTTGTTTGTCTGTTTGTTTTTCAGAGAGAGAGGTATGCCCATAGGGCAAAAATTACAAGAGAAAAAAACCGTAGAATATTTAGGCTCTTAGGGACAATATTTATGACGGGTTGGGGGCAGGAAACACAGTGAGTTCAATCTGCTGATTTTGGCTTAGTTAAACGCCACTGTAAAATTGACAATTTATATATTTTTGACTGTTTCAATTGGAAAACTGTCTATGTATGTATGTTTGTATGTATGTATATATCTTATAAATATACACACACACATACATTTAAATAATTTTCTGCTTTATTTATCTAGCAAGAGCAGATAATTGAAACCAAATTGATTTAAAGTTTCACTCAGAATTCTCCCTCCTTCCCCTCTATTTGTGCTACTTTTGTAAGAGGAAAGCTTCCAGAGGAAATTAGATTCTCTGTATGTGCTTAAACCAATGTATTTAGCTGGTGAATATGCAGGTCCAATTAACTCCTCTAACAATTTGGGCGAAAAGAGATTATTATATTATGTTTCTAGCCAATTAGGGCTGTTTCAGTTGAATACTTTCTCTTGTAAACTTATTTAAAGTTAACAAGACATGGTACTGAAACATATTTCATGGGAGCATAAGTCTGGATGGGGAAATAGAAGGAAAATGTGGGCACAAAGTGTTTTGAGGGTATTTTATTATTACCTTTGCCAATCTTATTATTATTACATACATGAAGTATCTGTAATGAGTCACAATATGGGAAAGTTGAAGCACTGGGAACGAGTATTGGGAACACAGCACTGGGAACTAGCAGTCCCAAGTCCTAATGTCCGTTCTGTGGCTTCTGAATCACAAACTCTTGAACTTACTTTTCCCTAATCTGGAAGGTGGAAATAATACTCTTATTGCTCTGAGGACCCAATGATGTAGTGAATACAATGTGCTTTGAAAAGCATGAGTCATAAATTAGAGATTATAAAATAGAGTTAAAATACTAAGTGGTCTTTTTGAAAGTATGTAAAAATAGACAAGGAGACTTACTTTTCTCAACACATATGTTCCCAGGGAAACATTTATAAGCAGAAATTTTATAAATAAAACCTGAGTTTAATTGAGCTAAAGATATATAATCAGACTTCTCCCTCCCTTGGTCTAATTATACTATAAACTAAAATGGGGTTTATGAAAGGCAAAGACAAAGCAAAATCATTTCTGCAAAAGCAAATAGTTTCTCATAGAGGCTGGGATGGATCTTCAGGACAAGCAGAGGAGGCTCTTTAGGAAAACTGTAGCCAAATGAGACAGGTCTGCTTTGAGCCACTATCTGTAGAAGGTCCAGTGAGCCAGTAACTTTGAGCACCAGGACCAATCAAGAAGCCCCAGATCTTGGCCAACAGTCCAAGGGACAACAATGTTGATGGACAGTCCTCCCAAAAATACCTCAAAGTAGATGCTCTTATCCACACCTCACAGGTAAGGAGTACATGCCAAGGATACACTGCTGGTAAGTGAAGGAAAATAAATTTGATCCAGGTTCTACTTGGGGAACCCATAGTCCATGTTCTTTTGAATCCAAAGGGGAGTGTTCTTCCTTCAGAGGAGAGTTAGTCTTCCTCTGGCGAGCTTGTTCCCCCTTTCCTACCCAGCCCTAACCCAAAGGCTGCTTCCTTGCCCAGCCTCTTGTTTTTGCAAAAGTATCCACAAATTCTTGATCACAAGCTGAGAAGATGAAAATGTTCCAGAAAGACCCACAAAAACCTAACAAAATAATGGAAGTCAAAATGTAAAGAATTATATAATTTACTATTATTATTTACTGAATTGTTATTTTTTCCCCCCAAAGTTTATGGAAGAAATGTTTATGGAAGAAATTCTTATGGTGTAATTTGGTTCAAAGAAAATCTAAAGAGTGTAATCAGTATACCGAGTGCTTAATGACTCCTCAAGTGATCAAAGAACACTACCTTAAATAATTCCCCGATCACAGTTGTCAAGAATGCGCAAAACCTGCTTGATGGTCTTCTTCCAAGTGCTCTCTGCATCTGCAAGCCCATGGAGCTCTGGCACTCTGCCTAGGATGGGAGGATGTGGATTTCAGCAAAGAACTACAACATCTGATAGTTTCACCTGGATTTTTTCTCCTGGGACCTAAGATGTCATTGCCTTGTGGTGTGGCACCATGCTTTGGTTGAACCAAGTAGGAAAGAGGTTCATCAGATTTCGTCACTGTGATCCTCCTTATTCAGGTGAGATCAGTAATACCCTCCCTAATGAAAGGCCTCAGAAACAAAAATCATTTTAACATATTTCGTGTGAAATTAGGGTGGTGGATGATGAGGATGCTGTTTGATCTTATAATTATGACTGAGTTACTGATTGGAGGAAAGAAGACAGGTCCTCCCTTGGAAGAGCTCAGCCAGGTAGTATATCTGCAGGGACAGGCTTTCTGAGCAATTTCATGATCAGATTCGGCTTGCTGATCCAGGCTCTGATCTAACACTCAGAGTCCCCTGGGCTCGGCCTGACTCATTGGGAAGAACAGCTCCCTAAAGGGCAGGCCTTGACCCTGGGGAAATCTTGGCTGGATTTTGGTGGCTCTACTTAAATTAAATTCAGCATCCTGGGAAAAAACAAACAGGGCAAGCAAGGGTCATGATGGGAGTTACCCAGGTGTGCTGGACAGACCATTTTAGATAAACATTACATAATAATAATAAATTAGTAATAGTGTTATTATTTTAGCCATAGTTGGGGATTACATCGTGTGTGCCAGACATTATAATAAGTATGCTGTATCTTATTTAATCCTCACAAGAACTTTGTTAGGTAGATATTATTACTATCCTCATTTTCCTTTCTTTCTTGTTTTTTGTTCTTTTCGTTTTGTTTGTTTGTTTGTTTTGGATCAGGAAGATGAGGCTTACAACTGGTAAGTGATTTGACCAAAGCCATATGCATATGGACAAAGTACGAAGATTTAAGCCCTAGTTTGTCTTACTCTAAGCAGAGTTAGAAAATGCTCATGTGTGCACATGCACACACACCTCTTACATTTATTTATGACTATGTCTGTCTGTCTCTCTATTAAATATCATGAGTCCATACAGATACCAACAATTCCAATCCTACAGCACAGGGTACATCCTAAGCCTCCCTCTCTCCACATTCATCACTCTACTTTGTGCAGCATTTGTGCAGATTAAATATGTATATGTAGATTAAATATAAATATTAAATATATTATATGTGTATAAACCACCAGCGGTGCCTCATGTGAATTGGAGAAAGATACCCCTTCCTCATGGGGAACAACCCAGCAAGTGGAATGTGGCTGGATTTTAGCTCCCACTCATCACTCACTCACCCTTCAGCTGGGCATCTCTGTCTCATTACACAACTAGAATAAGATGGCATGGAGACCCTGCAGAGTCAGCACGCAGTAAGTGGTAAATTATTTGCACTTAAGGTCAAATCTTTCAGGAAAATAATGCAGATACATCTAAAGAATTTATGACTAATAAAATTTCCCCTTAGAGGATTTTTGCATAACTAACAGGGTAGTGGAATGAAAAAGAAAAGTTTCCCAAGGTTTTCTGCTTGAATAGGAAAACCAATGCAACTCAGTATGTTGTCAATATTACCAATTTTATCCTGTTGAGCATAATGGAAAGTGGGTTGACTGACCTATAACAGATTATTTTTTTAACCTGATGCCTGACTATATGTCACCCTAAACTCTGAATCAGAAACAGGTTGATACAGAAATAAAACCTATCCCTGTCTTCCAAATGCCTGGCTAGCAGCCTAGAAGAAGCAGATCTCTCCATAATGCAGACTACATAATTCAAAATGACATTGGAGGTAAGGGAAAAAAAGCCTTGCTTAATTTCCTGCAAGTGGTTAGTAAAGTTCGCTGACAGATTTATGAGCTTCAACCTGCTAAACACTCCTCTGTTGAATTTTTTCCACTAACTTGTCTTTGAAGAGAGGCAAGTGAGCTCATCTTCGGGCTCTTTGGATGATCTTTCCCCAGAACGGGATGGACTTTAAATCTGTCACAGAGAAACTGATTAAGTTTGACTCGATGCTACAAATGTCTGATGCTTACAAAAGTCTGAGGCCCTGAGAGGGAGGCCTTGAAAGTGACACAGACCTCCCCAACTGGTGTTTTCCACAGAGGACAGCAAAGTGATTGTGGTCCTCTCATCTGCATTGGGGATGGGGTGGAGACAACGTGGGCAGCCCCTCTTCTCTTTAAGGGTCCACACGAAACACAATGTCACAGTGACACAAAATTCCCTGGCCCCTGCGGCATCTGCTCAGCCACAGTGTTCTTTTTACCCTTTCAATGGGACTAGAAGTGAAAGAACTCAGAACCCTATGGCCTCTCACCTCTGAAGCCAGGTGACAGCAACACTTAAAGTGTGTCTCGGGGGATGTTGGGAATGAAAGAATGACATACAAGAGACAAAATGAAGCAACATTGCTGCTCCCAGGGTTGGCAACTCCCAAATGAGTGCTTTCAAGAGTTTCAAATTTTTCAGGCTGAAACAGATGACACATTATAGATAGAGATAGATTTATTTTTAAGGAATTGGCTCATGTTATTGAGGAAGCTGAAATCCGTAGGGCAGGCTGAAAACTCAGGCAGGAGTTGATACTGCAGTTTTGATGCAGAATTTCATCTCCAAGAAATCTCAGATTTTGTTTGTTTGTTTGTTTTTAATGTTTTCATCTGATTGGATGAGGCCCACCCACATAATTAAGGGTAATTTCCTTTACTTGAAATCAACCGACTGTAAATGTTAACTACATCTAGAAAATAGCTTCAGTGCAACACCTGATAGTGTCTGATTTAATAATAGTATTACTACTTAGCCAAGTTGGCACATTAAAAATTAACCATCACACAGGCTTTGAGCTAATGCCTTATCTTATATAGCAAAAACTATGCAAAAGCCAAGCCAAGTAAGTTCTCTGTGATTTATTTTCCAGTTATCTGATTCCCCATAACAAAGTTTAGTCAACAGATCTCTCTGAAGAAAGAGGAATGAGCTCTCCATGAGATAAGTCTGAAAGAGCCTAGCACAGAGTGTGCATCCAGTAGGTGCTCAATAAATGGGTCCTCACTCCTTCCTTGTATAGGATCCCCTCCTCTCCTACCTAGGATGGAGGAAGGAAAGAGGTTAGTTCTGTTCAAAGGAGAGGTGGGTCTGAGGATTCCCTGGGTTGATTCTTATGCCATAGGTGAGGTTCAGGCATCACCCTCATTGTCACCCTCTACCACCTGGTAAATTCCCACCACAGATGGGAGGGAAACATCATCACCATGGGTGTGAGAGGGGATCCCAGCTAATCCTTTGCCAGGGTCATTCTGTGTGCAGATAGGGTGGGTGGCGCCTCTATCTGACCGTCATAGGGAATGGTTTCCTGCTCATACCAGTGTCCTTCATCCAGGTGGACCAGAGAGGTTGGGTGTGGTTTTAGAATGAAACAGGCCAGCATTTGAACTCATTTCCCCCACTTTACAGCTGTGACATATGAGTCAAACTATTTGCCATTTCTCCATTAGTAAGACAGGATCAGGTATCTCTTGTAAGGTTGACATAAGAAATGAAATGGGAGGGACTTGATGGAGTGCCCAGAACTAAGTAAGAACATGATACTTGGTAACTGTTATTATTTCAACTTTAAATTATACCACTTGAGAAATATTCCTTTAAGTCCCCTCCTCCACAGTCATATATTTTAGTACCACCTGACAGAGGTACCACGTTATGTTACCGACACTCAGTGTGGATCAATATCCCAGGTCACTTTCCTACATGAGAAGAGTGATATGGGGACACTGGGGAGGCCAGAGGTGAGAGTCCAGAAGAAGTGTAAGTAAACTTTGTTATTTTTGCAGAATTTCCCTGGCCTCAGAGATTCATATTTCTTAAGAAGAAAAATTGTGTCTTCTGGCCAGATGCTAATTTATTTTCACCAGCATGTGGACTAAGGGCAATGCGTAGGCCCCCTACAGTGCTGTTAGGATATACAGTAGATGGAGTCAGATTATAAAATGAAGAAAATTCAGTTCTATTCTAAAAAAGAGGACCACAAAGCTGAGACTCAGGCCATGATTCTAGAAGGGAAAAATAAAGAAGAGAGGGAAGACAGAGGAGCATGAAGGGCTGAGGCTAATTCTTTTGACTTTTAGCTTTCAATATGAAGGCAACGGAGTACACAGAGGTTTCGTAAACAAACCATCGGTGAAACCAAGATAGATGGAGAACAGTTGAAGAAGCCCTGCACATTCCCTCAGCTTGCAAGACTCCAGAGATCTGGAGCAAATGAGGGCTGGACAAGGGTTACAGTGGTCACAGAGCATGCGGTGGAGTCAGGTGACCTGGATGTGAACATCACACTCACTGGCTGGCTGTGTGAACTGGGCCCCATCTCCTACCTCTGTAAAATGAGAATGATATTAATTTTAATAATAATAATACCTCATATGATTCCTGTAAGGAGTAAATGTGAATGCTTAAGTGAAGTACTTAGCTAAGTGCTTGACATCTGAGACTCAATGAATTCTTTTTGATTATCATCATCATCACCACCATCACCATCTAACTCATAAAATAGGAAAAGCAGTTATCAGATGTGGACTTACAAGGAAGATCGTGGATAAATATTATCTACAGCAAATCCCAGTTTGCTCTGCATTATCCCACTTAAGCCTGCAGTCAGGATTTGGTTAATTAAAGTTAATTAAAGCTTAGGGATCTTAAGATCGAATCTATTTAAAGACACTGAACTATGGAAATAGAGCCAAGAAAAGAATTTGAAGCTAGAAGCAGAGATGTCTCAAGTAGAAGATCTGTCAATGAGTCAGTCTCCACTAACAGAAGACAACTGGTTCTAAGGCTCATGGCCCTAATCAGCCTGCAGAAGCCTTTGATGGTCAAGGAGACTTGGGTATAGAGTCCTCGACTGGGAAGGCAAGTGTTCTATGATTAGATGAAACACCAAACCACACAGGGCTTTCATAAGCATTAATTTAACTTAGCATCACAAATGTTTAAATGCCTCAGATACATACAAGCATGACAAATGGGAGCACACAAACTGATCATTAGGATTATAAGGTGTGTGAGGAAGTCATCATTCACTCCCTGCAAATAAAGGGCCATGTAAATACTAAATAATTTCACCCCTTATTACTATTAATAATGTGTCATCTGGCTGAAGTAGTTCCTTAAATACTTCATGGTTTCTGCTGGGGGAGCCCTGAGTCCAAATTAGGTTCCTGAGAAGCTGTATTCAAATTACAGGCAAGGGAAGGTCCTTTATCCTTTTTTGGTTCCCTCTGCAGATATACTGTTGCTTTTTTACCCCTGAACTCGACTGAATACTGAATAATATCCTGCAAAGATGTGGCTATTATAGCTCATGATGGTTTTGAGCTGAGGATGACCCATGCTTTGTGAAGACCTCAGAATAACCCTGGTCCATTAATAAGCCTCCTCTGTAGCATTCATTTTCCATTCGGCCCAAGCAATCAGGTTTCTCTGTGTGCCATTAAAACAGAACAGGGAGGGAGAATGCCTAATGATGTGCCCCTCTCAAATGCTGCAAGGCAATTAGCCCAGGACCTTCTTTCAAAATGAGGGGCAGTAGAGTAAGGTGGCTGAGGGTGGGCTCTAGAGTCAGACTGATCTGCTTCCTATCCCAGCTCACCACTATCTGAATCATCATTTGTTGAGTTGTATAATGTCTTTCAGACCAAGTTGTCTCATCTTAAAAAAAAAAAAAAGATTAAGCCTTTAAAATGATATAGTAGTAGTAAATTCTTTAGGTTTATTAGGAAGTTTATTTATTTGTATTAGACAAGGAAGGAAGGCAGGAAGACAGGAGGGAAGAAAGGAAGGGAGAAAGAGAAGAAGGAAGGTAAAAAGGGAGGGAGGGAGGAAGGGAGTAAGGTAAGCAAAGAGAATGGACTCCCTGAAGAGTCACAGCTTCACTCAAGAGACCTTAGAAAGGACAGGCTGGAGGGACCCTCCCCAGAGCTCAGGGTCTCTTCGCACAGAGTCCATCCTTGTTCTCTGGTCACTGAAAGTTTCAGGAGCAGAAAAGCTGTGAACCTGAATGGAGCAGCTGACTCCTTCAAGGAGCTGGGCCAGGGGCCCGCCAGCAGCAGAGAGTTTTTGCTTTCTGATGGGGGTGGTGGGGTATGTCATGTGGGCATATTTATAGAAAACAAAGAGAGGGACGTGCGGAGTCTGTCTTGTGGCCAGGCTCCCTGTAGAGGATGTCTTGGCTAAATCAATTTGTCCTTGCTCTGCAGTTACAAGCCTAATTAGAGGAGGAGGTTACAGCAAGGAAGCCTAATGCAGCTTTAATGACTATCAGCCACTCTGGCTATGTATATAAACAAATATATAGTTTGAATTGGGAACATGTTCAGAACTGCGTGAAGGAGAAATCATCCCTTGGTTTCAGGTAGATCATTTCAGGAAAATGAAAGAAGTTTCCATGGAATTCTTGGAGGAGATTCCATGTTTCTTTACTGTAACAGATCTAAGCAAGCTGATAAAGGTTTTCAATATATTTTCTATCAAATGCTTCCAGATTATTCTACATCAGAGGTTTCACAACCAGAAGAAGGTCCTTATACATCAACAACAACACATTTATTAAGTCTTTGCTAAATGCCATGTACAGGGATGATGCTTTGAATGTATTTTCTCTTCTACTTTATGAAACAATTTCATTTTTAGGTGAGGAAACTGGGCTGGATATATCAATTAACCTTTTCAAGGCCATGCTGATAAATGCCTAACTCAGATTTGAATCCATATTTATGCAACTTTAAGTCTTGTATTTTATTTTTTGATTTTCAATTGAAATATAGTTGCTATATAATATTATGTTACCAGCGTACAATATAGTGCTTCACAATTTTTAAAGGTTATACTCCTTTATAATTATCATAAAATATTGGCTATATTCCCCATGTTGTACAATGTATCCTTGTAGCTTATTTTATACCAAATAGTTTGTACCTCTTACTCCTCTCCCCCTGTAAACTCTTCCCCCTCACTCTTCCCACAGGTAACCACTAGTTTGTTCGCTGTATATGCAAGTCTGCTTCTTTTTTGTCATATTCACTAGTTTGTTGTATTTTTCTGCTTCTACATATAAGTGATATCATACAGCGTTTGTCTTTCTCTGTCTGACTTATTTCACTTAGCATAATGCCCTCCAAGTCCATCCATGTTGCTGCAAATGGCAAAATTTCATTCTTCTTTATGGCTGAGTAGTATTCCATTATATATGCATGTATATGTATATACAAAAATATATATACACACACACACACATACCACATCTTTATTCAGTCATCTGTTGATGGACACTTACGTTGCTTCCATATCCTGGCAAATGCAAATAATGCTGCTATGAACATTGGGGTGCATGTATCTTTCTGAATTACTGTTTTTTGTGTTTTTTAGGATATATACCCACAAATGTAATTTCTGGGTCATATGGTAGTTCTTTTTTTAGTGTTTTGAGAAATCTCCATACTGTTTTCAATGGTAGCTGCACCAATTTACACACCCACCAACAGTGTATAAGGGTTCCTTTTTCTCCACATCCTTGCCAACACTTGTTATTTGTGGGTTTTTTTTTTTTTATAACAGCCATTCTGACAGGTGTGAGGTGATATCTCACGGTGGTTTTGATTTCCATTTCCCTGATGATTAGTGAGGTTGAGCACCTTTTCTTGAGAGATAAAGAAGACAGAGGTCTTGGTGATGTCTGTAAAGGGTGAAGGAGACAACTCCTGAATTGCTGATGGTGACACTAATGACAATTGTTATCCTCTGGTTAGATAGAATTTGATACAAAGTGGATATCTGTTAGAAAGTGGGAGCACTGTGCTCTGAAGGCAGGTGCCCACTGAGCTTGGGGAATCGAGCAGGACTGCATTATCTGCTCCAGGAGGGCTGGGCACAGGGGACAGGCCGTCACAGAGATGGTATCTTAGTGACTGGAGCACATCCCAAAGCCTTCCTTGAGGCACAAATTCTGCTGCAGGAGAACAAGCAGTTTTGCCTAACAGCAAAGAGCAGGAAGTAGATTCTTCTGAGAGGATGTGAATGAATAAATGCTGGGAAGCCACCCTGCTCTATATGGAAGCTCCTGATTCACAGTCTCTTCCCTCAGGAGCCTCTGTGTTGAGCCGTGAATCAAAGCCCAGCCTCATGAATAACGGAAGCTCCTGCTGAATGTGTTCTGCTCAGCATTTAATAAAACACTTAATATGTTGACTACTTAATGCCCTCACGTATTTAAAATACAACTAAGGATTAGAATGAAAAGATTCATTTTCACTCCTGTCTCTCCTCCCTCAAGTTTACACCCTTCTCCCTTGGATAACTACTTTACAGTAGATTTTTTTTATTGTATTCCTCTGGGGTTTAAAAAATGCAAATAAAATATGAAAAGATACAGTTCTTTTTTTCATTTTTTATACAGAAAGTAACAGACTCTTCTGCACTATTTTTTCCCCCAAATTAGCAGCCTATCTTTTTTTTTTTAAGAATATGGTAAGATTTCTCATTCTTCTTACAGGTGCATAATGTCTCATTGCATAGAGATACAATAATTGATTCCATCAATTACCCATTGGACACTTGGGTTGTTTCCAATCTTTTGTTATTTAAAAGGATGCTGCAGGGAACAATGTGTATACATGTCATTTTACACATGTACTTTCCGAGGTAAAATTTCCAGAGGTTGGTTGCTCTGTCAAGGGTATGCGCATTTGTCATTTCGAAAACTATTGGCATTCAATGGGTATTCTGAGAATCTGAGTTGAAACTTTGAAACTCATCCTTGAGAGGTGACCTGGAGTACACTAGGTCACCTACATTTTCCTCATTTTTTAGGGGAGGATCTCTTCATTTGAAGATCCCTTCTAAGCTGTGGGTGTAGAGCTATACCACTTCTTAGAAACATAACTCCTCCTAGAATCTGGCTCTGTCCATTACACTTCCTTGCTTAGACACCTTCAAGCGGGTTCCCAGTGGCCACAGTCTGGAAACCCAGGCCTTTCACTCTCAGATTCAATGAACATCTCCACTGCTCCTCTGTGCAGCTCTGTGCTCCCTGCCTGTCCACCAACAGGCACGAGTCCTCTCGCCTGCCCCTCCCCTCTGGAACAGCATTTCATTTGTCCTCCTCATTGGTGCTCACTCACGCTGCACCGTGTTCAGGGAACACACGTTTTCTCTCCTTCTGGACTATAAGATCCTATGGTGCAGGATTTGGTCTACCTTCTCCAGGTAGCCCATTCACATGAATAATTTGTTAATGGTTTTGCACACAGTCAGTCCTTAGGAAATATCCGGGGTGATGCTCACAGCAACTGCTCTCTGAAGCTCTTAGCTGTCACTTTTGTTCTTTAGGCTGAGTGCCTACAGCAGCAGCTTCCCTCAGTGGTAACTTTCTGTGATTGTTTCTGTGGAGTCCTGAGTGTTTCTCACTTTCTCATGAAACTTTGGACAGCCATTCAGCCTCTCTGAGGCTGAGCAGCTCCATCTTACTTCCCCCTGAAAAGCAGCTCACAATCAGCCCTAGCGAGGCCCCACTGGTAGTGGATGTTGTGCTGCAATTAGTCTTTGAAGGCTCTGAGTCAAAGCCCCTTGCATCTGCCCTCTAAGCTCCTTTCTCTTTATCTTTAGCCTTAACAAGGACAAAGGGCCTGGTCCCTACAGGGTAGGCTCTTCTACCAACAAAAGACCTTTCTCTTCCTCTCAAGGTTGCAGAGAGCTTTATATCTTTTCAGTTTCCAAACAAGATGAAAGACTTAGTGACAGTCCCAAATTCAGTTTCACAACTTCTATTTGTGCAGAGGAATCTGGAAATGAAGTCTCTCTCGGAAGCCACTCTGCTAAGACTGGAGTTTGCTTTATCAGGGATGCACCAAATTCTAACAATAGATCTGCAGTTATGCAGGGAGGAAGTGAGTAAATCTGTTGGCTCCTTCATCCACGTCCTCAAAGGGTGGACCAAGCTCCACCATATCAGGATCATCTGGGTGATTTAGATGCAGATCAAATTTTGAGAAACTCTGATCTGATTATTGAAGGTGATTGATAGAAAACCCAGAAAAGCGAGAGGGACTAGGATTCATGATCTACAAATCCTTCCCCACCTCCTACACAGTGGGCCAGATTATTCTGTGGAAACTACATTAGTCATTTGCACAATTTCCTTAATCAAGTGTGTGGCTGTATTAAACATGTCTATAAAACTCTCAGTTGTTTTGTATAATTGGGGTACCAGTCACGACTCTCCCTGTTGAAAGTATCAGAAATCCCAACTAAATCTAGTTTAAGCAAAAACTTTTTTTTTTCCACTCCATAAGTGGAAGTTTCATGATCCAGGCAGAGCCACATCTAGAGGCTCAGGTGGCATTGCTTCCCTGGGTATAGGCTTCACCCTCAGGCAGGCTCAGAGCCCCAGTCTCAGAGTCTCCCTACTTCATGCCCAGCAGAGGAGAGGGTTTCCCCTTCACAGCAGCTTTAGATGGGCCAGCTGGGCTGGAGTGTTCACTCCCGAATCAAATACTCCGGCCAGAGTTTATGCTCTCTTTAAATACACACACACACACACACACACACACACACACACACGGATTGAGAACAGAAGAAAAACAGATCTTGAAAGGGAAATTCTTCTTGCTGTTACTCAAAATAGAAATGAATAATGTGCAGGGAAAACAGTAGATTTCACCACAGTCCGTGCATTAAACAACAACAACAACAACAACAACAACAACAACAACAACAACAACAAATGAACCAAGAAACTGACTGATAACCAATATAAGGCAGTGGTGCTTCAGCACTTTAAAGGTAGTTGTGATTTCATAAGAATCCTAAATTTAAAGTCAAAGGCACAAATTCTTGCTCCTACATTTGTCTAAGAGCCTCTGGGGGGCATTCCATTTTCTGGCCCAGAAAGCAGAGTTCCCTGAAGAGCTCCCTTTTCATATGTAATTACTCATTTCATGTCTGGCTTCCATTAGATGGTAAAATCCACGAGGGCTGAGCCCATGGCTGTCTTTACAGTGGCCCCCAGAACTTGACATACAGTAGATGCTTAATAAATATTTGAAATAGAA
Organism: Camelus dromedarius; assembly: GCF_036321535.1. Classification (NCBI taxonomy): domain Eukaryota; kingdom Metazoa; phylum Chordata; class Mammalia; order Artiodactyla; family Camelidae; genus Camelus; species Camelus dromedarius. The sequence continues at coordinate 65,130,179 of NC_087443.1, read as the reverse complement.
GTTAAATCAATATATGGTGCAAACAGAATTGGAGGAAAAGTTCATATACCAGAATGTTATTGGTCCTGATCTGTGAGTTCATAATAATGGAAAGTCAGATCTATACAGAAAAGACTGTAAGGGAACTCAAATTCTAACCCCAGCTCTGCTGTTAATTAGGGCTATGACCTTAGATGATCACCAAATCTCTCTGAGCCTCAAATTTTCCCTTTGTTAAATATAGGAGCTGAATATATGGGAAGCTAAAATTCCTTCACTGCAACTAAGTTCTGTAGTTAAGATATCTAGTGAACCGGAGTATAAGCCCCCAAATATAATAAATTTATCTTTCAAAATCTTAATCCAAAATGATTGCTCTAGACTAGACTCATAAGCCATGGGTATGAATCCTAACCATAGAGACAACCAACATCATCCTCCCTTTCTTTTCTTTCTATTTGTTCACGCATTCAAATAATTATTAAACACTTGCTCTGTGTATTCTGGCTCCATTGATGATTAAAATTAATCTCATCAATCTACATTCTTGCCTTGATTACACGGTCCCCTCACCCCCACTCCTTGGACCCTGTAGGTTCTGTCTTTGATGACGATCAAAGTCCAACCATCAAAGATTTACCATGTGTAATTCCATAAAGTGATTAACAGACATTCTTTCTGAGCTTGATATACTGTGGAAATGACAGGCGCCCAGAATCCCCCCTGAAGTATAATCTTCTGAGGACAGAACTTTGGTCTCAAAAAGAAAACCAAGTCCACACTGTAGAGAAGCTTTTTTACACTACTCTCCACTACTTCGTGAGTTCTTTTATCCAAGATAGATTAATTGGGTGGCATTTAGTTTCCCAATAGATTCCCTTGTCCTCAACCACAAATCAATGTCATTCTTGTCAAATTGACTTCCCTGATGATGCTTTAGGAAAGGACATTGCAAATCTTCAGACGACAGTCTTTATATCTCCCTTTTATTTTAGCTCTACAGGTACAGTAGTTTTCACATGCTTGTTTATTAGTTCAATCCATTAAGAGAACAATGATCAACTATAAATACCCCAGGCAGAAATATAACAAGGGCAAGGAAACAGATGACTGCTGGCACGCATCTGTAACATAATAAATAGTATTACAGCATGCTGTAAGTTTTTGACCTTAAGCAAGAGAAAGTTGATGACTTTAATAGAGTTTTCTTCATAAACCTTTTTCTTTCTGCTTCAAAACTGCTGACATTTTTTTTTTTAAATCCCTAGCTCTCTTATAATTGCTTTTCAGCACACATCTTTAAGTTTCCAGACCAGGGTCTGCTTGGAGGATGCTCGGTTCACTGTATGGGCTCTCACTGCTGACAGCAAGCAGAAGCTCTCAAAGACATGATGAAGCACAGAATTAGAACATGGTTCCCTGCTTCCCACAGAAGGTTTCACTCTGATATGCAAGAGGCACTGACTGGCTCCAACTACCTAAGAATTTAGCTTAATAAAAATACTTTCTTAAATGTATAGCAAATAATTAAAAGATTTCTAGCCATGCAGAAACCACTCCATAGGCATGAAATTTGAGGCACTGAACTTCTCTAAGTTTCAGTTTCTTCACCTGCAGGATGTAAGTGACAATAGTATCCATCTCATAGGGTGGTGGTTAATATTAAGTAACACTGGGCTTGTATAAGGCTTATTAGCAGGGGCTTGGCACGTACAGATGCTCTGTAAATGGTGCTTACAGACATGTGGATGTCTGTGTTCCTGTTCTCTTCCTCACCCCTGCCTCCTGTTACTGTGTAAGCAAAGAAACGCCATTAGCTCTAGAGGCAAACTCAACCAAAGCAGGGGATTTCTGCAGATTAACATGTGATAGGATCTGTGCCCATTTCCAGCCCTTCCCTGATCAGTCTGCCCCATAACTAGCTTCTTTATACTACTGGTGTCTTCTTGTCACACCTCCTTTCAGAGGACTCCTGACTTTGCTTGTTAACTAAACATCTCCATTTCTTTTATTCTGTGATCTCCCCTGGCTCCTTTCCTCTGTGCTCAGGGTTCATTCAAAATTAACCTGTTTCCCTCCACTTCTGATGTTCTATCAATGCTCAGAAAACAGAAGTCTTTAAAAATCCCTTACCTCACAGAAACTATAAAGGCATACATAAGAAAATTTGAACTTATAGAATTAGAACTATTGATCTCTTTGCTAAGATGGAAAGAAAAAAAAAAAACCACACACTCTTCAAATGGTCAATGGACCAAATATGTTGCTTTGACAGAAAGATGTAAGAACTTGTTTTCATGATGAAGAGGTGAGAAGGGGTTGGGAAAATAAAAATCACACTAGACATAGATCATCAGTGTTATAAAAGTACAAATATTTGACTAACTGTATGCTAGTGTGCCTATGGGATCTGTAAAACCAGTGCGCTTACAGAAAATCTCTGACTTTGTTGGGAGAGGGCTGTTATCTGTCATTTGTAATACTGAGTGCCACAGCAGATTTAATGAATAAGGGGGTATAATAATAATGCTTAATTTCAAAAATCATCATAAAGTAGTACCTTGAGAGTTCAGTTAGTCCATCTCACCATCTTTACACGTACAGCCCCAAATGGTTCCAATAAAAACCTCAGTGGCCAGGAAAGAAAAATCAGTACCTTTGAAGGCAATGCAAACGCAGTTTACCGTGGACTTCAATCACCTGCTTCCAGGGGCTCAGCAATGACCAGTTTCTGTGCTTCTGTGATTTGATTCTGATATCAAGTCTTCTTCATCTACTGATTACCATGCAATGTACTACAGATACCATGCCTTTCTTGCGCATAAGAATTTACCTGGCGTTACTCATACCTTCCTCTTATTTTCTAGGCAGATCCTTTTCTCCACCTAAAGCCACTTCTCATTCTTTTTTAATCTTCTTGACCCAAACCCACTCATGTTGGTATTATACCAAAATGGCTATGCAATTGTAGGATCTGTGGACAATGAGAGGTAAAAGTGTGAAAACACAAACATATTCATTCTCCCCTCTTTCTAAGTCCATCAATTTCAGTGCTAATGAAAGCTTCAAAGTCATTTCTCTTTTAGTCACCTGCTTTTTCTATAAACCTTTCTTATTCCTAAAGTTATAGCCTTCACTTTCTTTTATATATCTTAATTTGTATATTATTATCTCTAAGATGATGTTCTAGTAGGCAATATGGTGAAAAGGGAATTGTAGTTTTTTCTTGCACTGCTTAGGTTAGAAGTGGGAGCCCCAGCTACACTGTTCTTAAAGCAGCCTAGATGCAACTGGTTACTCAAAGGGCTTTGCTATTGCACGTCTCCATCTTCCTAGGAGGGCCAACCCAGCTATAGTAATGGGAAAGAAATGCATTCAGATGCTTATGTGCTAAATTAAAATGTCATCTGTGAACTTTGGACGTTAGAGCACCCAAAGGGACATGATCAATATTCTCTGCAGCTGTCATGGGTAAAGGAGGCATGCTTATAAATCAGAACTTGCAGGAAGGAGGAAGGAAGGCAGGCTTGTGAGTACTGGGTAGAGTACTACTGGTCTACTTGTATCCTTGTTCTAGGCTGCAAGTGCCTTGACAGAGTGGGAATTCTGTCTCAAATGTATTTATATGCCTTGTTGTGTCACAGGCAGAGTGCCTTACACAAACACACACACCACACAGAGACAGAAGTATATTTTAAAATACCAATAAAAAGCTGTATTTCAGTCTGGATAGAATTATATATGAATATTCAACATAAGTTTCTGTGGCCATTGAAATCAAATAATGGATGAAAATCAAACTGACATGCCCAGGATATTTTACGCAAAAATTCAGAAGCAAAGCTTCAGAAAGACTCTAAATTCACCTCTCTAGAAACTCTATCCACTTGGATCTAAGTACGACACATTCTGGGGCAAAACATTCTACCAGAACTGGAAACACTCGTAATATTTTAGTCAAGATTAATCAAGTATAGAAAAGATTTTTTCAAAAAGTGAATTAGGTTGGAACTACTAGGTTTCTATCTGGAAGAAAATAAAATTGGGTTCACGCCTCATGCCAGAATATATTCTAAATGGGTCAAAGATTTAAATGTTAAAAATGAAAGTACTAAAGCCATGAATCCATGAAATTACTAAAAGACACCATGGGAGACCCTCTCTCTCTCTCTCTCTCTCTCTCTCTCTCTCTCTCTCTCTCTCTCTCTCTTTCTATGTATCTCACACACAAAATCTTGATGTGAAAGAGCCCTTCTAAGTATCAATTTATTTTGCATATAATCAAAATCAAAAGACAAATGGCACACTAAAAACTAAATTGTAACATATCAGAAATAGCTAATTTTCCTAATATGTAAAGAACCTTATAAATCAATAACATACTAACAGTCTAGTATAAATTTGGGAAAAGATAGTTTACAGAAAACAAATAATATATCAAGATGATCAGTCTCACTTATAAGAAAAATGCAATTTAAAACCATATTGGGTGCTATTTTTCATATATCAGATTGGCAAAGTAAGAGTCATATGTACAGTCTGACAATGGGCTAATGAAATAAACACTCATAAATCATACGTAAAGTTTTTAAAGGAGAAAAAGTTGTATTATTTGTCAAAATTTTAAGTGCACTTGCCTTTTGACTTAGTAATTTCACTTTAGCCTACAGATTCTTTCTCATATGTGTGAAATGAGATTAAGTACACAACTTTATCTTGTACCACCATTTATAACAGCAAATTGTTAGACACAAATGTCTACCAGCAGAGCACTGGGTAAATCCAGGAAGGAGAGAGGAGGGTTCATTCTTGGGAACTTGCAGAGTTCACTTCTAGGAACTTCACTGTAGCTTAGAGGCCTAAAGCCAGCCGGGACAGAATGCCTTCCCAGAAAGTGTCCCCAGGGAGCTCACCTCTAATAACTGTCTTGGGTTTCCCAGTTCCTTCCAACCTGTGCTCTTGCCTCAGCCAGAGCTGGTCAGTGTTTGGCTTCATCACCAGGTGAGCTGCTTTTCTGTCTCTATTATGACTAGATAGAGTGACTGGTGAGACTGAGGTCTTGGAAAGGATGAAGACCCAGCACTTTTGCTTTTTGGCTTGGTTTGGATTTGAAGAAATGCCCATTGTTGATTTTCTCTTCTCTTAGAGAAGCTTCCTTTATACTCCCAGCAGCCTAGATTCTGTTATTTTGACGGATCTGAAGTGAGCATGTGCAAGTTAGCAGGGCCCCAGGTAAACTGAGATCATCAGGAAGCTTAAAGAAAAATTTAAAAATCTGCATCAACCACCAGGGCCTCCACAGTACCCCACCCAACCCTTGCCTTTTAAAAATCCACAGCCCATTTCTAAAAATAAGTAATTACAATAATAACAGTTAACATATAATTTTAGGGATACCTTCAAAAAAGAAGGAAGCCTTTCTTTTGGAATTTACTTGAATAAGCTTTAATTATGTGTTGGGAGCCACCAAATAACTAATCAGGAAGTATATTGGTATGTTTAGACACACACCCATCAATACACTTTGATAAGTTGTTTTGATTTAAGAAGATCACATTTTGACTTGAATTGCAGCCTTAATCTTTGTTAATATAGAGTGAATAGAAATGGAGGGATGTGGAGAAGAAAAAAAGGTGAAAGTAAATGTTTATGGCAAAGCCTCAAAAAATACAAATAAAACATCATCAGTCTTAATTGTGTCAGCAAACTGACAAGATTTGGATCTTTCTAAAAGTTGTCAGAACAGTCCCCACCTGCTCTCCTGCTGGGCGATGTTTCCAAACTCATTAACTTCCATTTACCAGGACAGAACTGCTTTCTCACAGGAATGAAAGCCCTAGAAGTTGTAAAGGACTTGGTATGGATATGATATTGTGTTCATGACTGAATATGTGGCTTCAGAGTTTCTATTATAAATCCTTTTAACTGAATTTGAAGCAGAAAATTATTTCTACCCTAACATTTTCAGGGTGACTGCAGCTGTTTTGTCTCCTATACAATCACAGCCACCTCACTACAGACTCCGTAGACACCCTATAATATAGAGATAGTTTGGGTTTAAATCTGTACCTCCGAGCATTCTAGGTATTTAGAGGTGTGATTGACAGTGATCCAATGCAACAGCCAAAGCAGATAACAAAGCATGTAACAGTAGAAATAACTGCAGCCAACATTTATTAACTATTCAATATATGCCAAGTACTGTGCACTTGGATTTATACAAATATTTTGTTAAACCATTCCTACTGCACTAAGAAATAAATATTGTTTATCACTAACAAAATCTTTATTTTGACTAGAACTGAAACTCTCAAAACTATCCTCTTCAAAAGGGTCTTCATCAAAAATACTGGCAAATCCTTCCATGGGGCTACCCCCAGGGAATTGCCAGAAATAACTGACCCAAAGCATTTCCCCCTCAGGCTGAAAAAGTCAAAAAAGCATCAGTCTGCTCCACAGGGGACCCACACTTCATATGCGTGCCTGCCTGCCATCATAGAGCCTTAAGCCTGACATCAGTAACAGGGAGCGTACCTGATCAGAGAGCTCCTCATCAGTGGGAGGAGGGTGATTGATGAAGAAATTGTTTCCTGGATTCTTAGGACCAGGTGGCTATTGTCCTCTATATCCCTGGTCCTTTACAAATGGCTGGCCCATCCATTAATTGCACACAATGACCGGTAAGAGACAGATCCAGATTATAAAGTATATTTCCAGGTAGGGACCCAGCAGTGCTTGCCAACATCACCTGCTACCCATCATCCTGCCGGGCTTCTCTAACTTGCAGCTTATAGTTGCTTCCTGCCTCTCTAGGAGGCTCTCCAAGATCAGCAAGTGGGTCTGACCCAGGCTCCTTTCAAATTACTGCGTTTGCTCTGAGACTTATAGAGTGTGTGAGATTCTGCATGTGCCCTTTAAAAACAGAGTCTCTATTTCCTACAACCCGCCAGCTCTTCCACATGCAAGCCCTACTGGCCTTCAAAGCCAGACATTCGGAGTGCTGATCTTCATGGTGCAGGACTCCTGGGCGGGGGAGCCCAATGTGGTCTCATTCCTTGGGGAAAACCTCTGCAATTATGCTTATTCTTCTATTTGTGGGTCACTTATCCCAGAGTGTGGGTCTTGACTAAACCATATCTCTGCCCCTCCTACCAGTCTCATTGTGGTTCTTTCTTTATATCTTTAGTTGTGGAAAGTCTTTTCTGCTAGTCTTCAGGTCATTCTCATAGATAGCATCTCTGTAAATAGCTGTAATTTTGGTGTGTCTGTGGAAGAAGGTGAGCTCAGGGTCTTCCTATTCCACCATCTTGGCCTATTTGTATTTATTTGGAAATACACTAGCAACCACTACACTACTGAATTCAGCATAATAGGTATGTATGATATGTTGATGACCTATAATAATGTTTCTTCAATGTACAGTTCAAGATATATAAACATTTAAAATTTTAGTATGAGGTTTTATTTATTTCTTTTCAAAAAGCTCAGAGTTTGATAAATTATTTAGTAAAAGCTGTATAACCAACTCTGCACACCATGCACTTAAAACTGAAATTGTTTCAAATAAATATATTTCTTTGATAAATAACTTCTATCTGCATGATTTATCAACTTGATGTGGAATGATTCTACAACACCAAGGTACTAGCCCTGTTTCACAATTTTTAAAGATTTTCCACCTAGGCTGAGAGGAAGGTTTAGGGAATGTATTTAATTTCTGAGAAGAGATTAAGAAAAAAATGGGTTTAAGTCAATAGTGTATGATTAAAAAAAATGAACTAAAAACATAAAAGGTAATGAAGACACAACAATTTTACTTAAACCTATGATTGTGGAAATTAACTCTGTCCAGTGAAGAACTGACAGGAAATCTTTGGAGTTAACTAAGCGCACTAAACTATAAATCACAAGATTATAAACTCATTCCCAATGGCCACAGTCAGACTGGGATGTAAGGACATCTCCACAGATTAATCAATTTTGGTGGGCTTTGGAAAGTAGAAAATATTATAGCTGAAAACTATACTGAGTAACGTATCTGAAACCACAAGCAAGTAGTATTTAAATGGTAAAGTGTAAATCTCATGGTGGACTAGATAAGGGAGGTAAGGGAGAGATAAGGGTCAAGGTTGACATCTGGGTTTCTAGTTTGCCAACTGGAATGTGGGGCTAATCCTGAAGATATGGAAGAGGACTTGTTTGGGGGTAAATAACTTTGATTTTATTTCTTATTCTTAATGGATTTGATAAGCATTTTAAACATTTCAGTGGAAATACTTGGTATAGGGCTATGCCAATCTGAAACTTGGAAGGTTTGGGGCTGGGAATATAAATCTGGGAATCTCATGAAGATAAAAACTACCTGCAGAAAAATATAGATTGAAAAGGGAGCCTAGGCTGAGCCCTGAAAAACTCCAATCTTTAAAAGCCAGATAGGAAAGGAAGAGCTGGAAAAGACTTAGAAAGAGCAGCTGCTAAAGTAGAAGAAAAATGAAGGGAGAGTGAGAGAACAGAAGCCAAGGGAGGTGAGAGTTGCAGAAAGTAGGGAGCTCTCAATAGTGTCAAATGTTGTTGAGAAGTTAGATAAAATGAGGACTGAGAAGTGCTTGCTAGATGTAAAGGGATAATCACTGTTGATCCAAGAGCATTTTAATGAAGCAGAACATGTCAGAGCCATACTGGAATAAAGTGAGTAATGAATGGTGGGTGAAGAAGTAGAGAGGGTAGGGTATCTACTTTGCCCAACTGGATGGCAATGCCATTACCCAAGATGGAGAAGACGTCCAGGTTGGGTTCTCTTTTGAGATAATTGTCTTGAAGGAAAGAAGTCAGAGCAGTAGCTGGAGGAGAATATACGATTCATATAGGTTATTTTAAATTTTATTTGTTTTAAACATAGAATTGATTTCATCATATTTGGATGCCACTGGGAAATGCTGGGTAGAGAAGGAGAGGTTAAAGATAGGAGAGGTGAAACTTAATAGCTTAATGCTTTAGTAAGGCAAGCGGTGATGGGATTCAGAGTGCAGGTGAGGAGGATAAATACTTCAGAAAGGCACAATAGTTTTTTATATGTTCTTTTAAATTTTGTGTCAGATTATGTGTATTACCTACTCAAAATACAATAAAATTAATAACATTAATTTTTGATAAATAATGATTAAGATCCTTTTAATTGTTCAATGACAATAAGTGAAAAGAGAATCTTTCAGGGTAAAGGTGATCAAAGAGAAAATACATAATTAGATGGTTCTTAAAATAAAATATGGGAGCTATGATGCAAAATGCCTCTCTGATGAAATGGAACAGTTGAATCTCACCTTTCAAGGTCGGGAGATTCTAAAACATCCAGATGGTGGCTGAGCAAGATAGAGTAAGTTGTGTGGATTTTTTTTTTATTTGATTCTAGAAGAATTAGAAAGTAGAACTCATGGAAACTTGTAGAGCAGTGGATTAGAAGAGTGGGCTTTTGTGTCTCATAGACCTGGATGTTTAACTGAAGTATCCAAATTTGATCTAAAATAACACACTGTTGGCCCCAAAGTGTTATTGAATGGATTGCTCCCTCTGGGTTGTGGGCTGGACTTGAATGACTCAATTTTAACTAATAAAATGTGGCAAAAAATGATGGGATATTACTTCTTAGATTTAGTTACAAAAAGACTGTGATTTCTAGTTTGCTTGACATCTCCCTGCCTCCTCCCATTTCTCTCTGCTTATCTCTGTCTCTGTGTTGCTGTGTCTTCTCTCTTTGTCTGCCTCTCTCTCTCTCGGTGGGTGATTTAGGGCGGCAAGCTGCCATATAGCGAGTAGCTCTATGGAAAGGCCCATGTGGAAAGAGTCTGATGTCTCTGCCATCAACCAGCAAGGACCTGAGGCCTTCCAATAGCCATGAGAATGATTTTAAAACAGGATCTTCCCTGACTGAGCCTTGAGGTGACTGCAACCCTGACTGACACCTGATCTCTTGTGAAAGACCTTGAACAAGAAGCACCCAGGTATCTGACCCACAGGATGTGAGGCAATAAATGTTTGTTGCTTTAAAATGTCAAGTTTTAAAGTAATTTGTCATGCAGCAATAGAAAAGAAAAATATTTAAGAAATTGTTGAATAAGGAGTAACCGAAGGAATAAAGTCTTATTAATGATGGGGCAGTGCAGACAAGTCCATCATTATCAAATGATAGCCAGGTTATTCTAGAACCAATGTAAGTGATTATACATAGACATTATAGATGTCACAAGGAAGCTTAGCAAGCTGAATATTTGTTACAGCAGTGTTTCTCAATTCTGCTTACACATTAAAGTCACCTGGGGAAACTTTAAAGCATAATATCAATGTCAGGACTCCACCACAAACCCATAAAATAAGAATTACTATGTGCTGGTCCTGGACATTGGCCTTTATTAAAATCTCTCAAGTGATAGTAATGTGTAGCCTGTTTTGCAAAGAACCACTGAGCTAGCCAACTGCATCTCTTTATTAAGAATTTTAAATACATTTATCCATTTTCTTGATTTTATAAGAAACTGTGGTGATACCTAATTTTTGACAATCAGTTTGTGTTTATCATTGTAATTCATTCTCATTATAGACCCTAGTCCCTATAGTCTAGACTAATCAGGATGAGACCTTAACCAGCAATTTAATTTCTTTAGCCTCAGTATCTTTAGCAATAAAACAAATGTGTAGACTAAGCTATTTTTAAAATGCCCACTGTATTAGCTTTCTATGCTGCCATAACCAGTAACCACAAACTTATTGGCTTAAAACCACACAAATTTATCATCTTTTAGTTCTGGAAGTCAGGAGTCTGGTACAGCTCTCATCTGTCTAAGATGAAGATATTGGCAAGGCTGTGTTCTTCTCTAGGGCTCCAGGGAGAGTATTTCCTTACTCATTCAGGTGTTAGAATTCAGTTCTATGCAGTTGTAGGACTGAGGTCTCTGTTTCCTTACTGGCTGTCAGCTGGGGATCATCTCTAATTCCTAGACACTTTTCTTTAGTCCTCAATAAATACTATTATCATTCTTCCTATTTTTATTAGCTACTGCTGTGCAAAACCATTCCAAAGCTAAGTGGCTTAAAATGACAGCCATGTACCTGGTTCATGATTCTAAGGGCAGGCAGTTTAGGCTGGAGTCAGCTGCTTGGTTCCTTAGGTCTTGGCTGAGATCAAATGTATGTCTGCAGTTAGTGGTGGCTCCCCTCCTACAGTACCTTGATTCTTCTCCATGTGGTATCATAACTTCCAGCATGATAGTCTGGGCTTATTCTCACGGCAAACACAGGAGAGTAGGGGAGAGAGGGAAAGAGTCAAGGCTTCTTCAGTCTTGGACTTAAAACTGGCCCATTATGATTTCTGCAACATTTTATTGGCCAAAACAGTCACAAGGCCATCCCAGGTTCAATTTCTTGAAGAGAGATGCTAAAAAAAAATCACATTGCAGGGGTATAAAAAAAGGGTAGAGTGTTGTAGCCATTTATTGTAATCAATTTACTACCTAATTATTTTTAATATTATGACTATTCATTAAACTTACATTGACTGACTGTCATCTATGAACCAGGTGGTGTTCTACGTATAGAAAAAAAGAAATCAGTAAATTTGTCCTTGAAGGGCTTACAGTCTATTAGTAATGATTATTGTTGATATTTATTGAATATTATATTTAATATTTATAATCAAATACCTATTGTCAGGCATTATTCTAAGTGCTTTATATGTTTTAACTCTTAAAACATGCACAATAGTATTATATTATGTTCATTTTTTGGTTATGGAAACTGAGACACAGAAGTTAAGTTATGTGCTCAAGTTCACAGCTTTACGTAGTAACTAGATTTAAGGCCAAGGCTAACTAACTCAAGCGGTTATGCATTTCTTCACTACACTACACTGTCTCTGCCTACTAGAACTCTTTAAGAATGGGCAGAACCAGGCATAATGCAATGGGAAGATTTCATAGAAGGGGTGACATCAAGACAAAGTATAGATAGAAGAGTGAAACTGTACCAGCTACAGTACAGTAAATACCAATGATATTTGTCAATTAATGCATCAATGGAATTATTGATTACTGAGCATGTGGCTCAGGTCTAAAGGATGCCGAGTTAGTAATTACTCTGAGTTATAAGAGGCAAATACAACTCAAACTGAATTAAGGAACATAAAGAAAATGGTCATTATTTATTGGCTCACCGTCACAGCAGGATCCACAGATCATAACAATGTGATGCACAGAAGCTCTCAGGCTCTACTTTTCTTCTCTAATGGCTTCATTGTTTGCCAGGGTTTTGCCACATTTGTAAAAAACAGACCACCAGGTACCCCAGAAGCTCATCCTGTGAGAGTAGCCACCCCAAGAGAGAGTGTTGCTGCAGAAGCAGCGGTAGGCAACCTCTGCATCATCTCCTCTTTCTGGTCTCTCAGGATGACTGCATTTCCTAGCCTTTCTTGTAGTTGGGTTGACGCCAAAAGGCTGAGTTCTAGCCAAGCAAAGGAGGGTAGGAGGGATTAAAGACACTTCAAGACCTGGCTCTTGTATACAACTCTCGGTGTCTTCTAGCTCCCTCTCTTCCCTTTGTCCTGGTGCCCTAGAGGTCCCATGTTTTAGGTGGGGAAGCTACATCATAGTGGAGGGCTGCCTGATATGAGCTGGACATTTTGTGAGGAAGAAATAAAACTTTATTATCTTAAACCCCTGATATGTCAGGTTTTATTTGTTCCTGCAGCATGGTCTAGCCTATCCAGATTAACACAAGCACTACTTTCCCAATTTCAACTCTTAGTCCACTCACTTGGCTCTTGTACCCACGTATAGAAGAGCTCCAGCAAAGCTAATCAAATGTGAAGAAGAGCTATTCCTCATAAAGAAATGGAAAAAACAAAAATGGCGCTAGGATTTTCCACAACCATTACTGATCTTCTGGAAGATAAATACTATATATCATGGCCAATTTTCTAAATTATTGGTATAAAAACATGCTCACAAGTCCACCAAGAGCTAAAAGGATAATTATTCTGAAACTAGGAATTTGGTCACTTTTACCAACACAGATTCATTGGAAATTTTTTACTCCAGTAACTAAATATTTCATCAGTCTGTAAATTTTCCTCTTACTCATACTTTTTTCATGTCTGGGACTTTATGCTACTCAATTTAGTGTATTTGCTCAAATATAAAATGGCTTTATGTAAATTCCTTATTTTTCACTAACACTGTAATCTAACTTTGTTTTTATTAAATATTAATACATTTATCCTGGGAAAATTTTTAATTTTTTCTTTTTAAATCCTGCAGAATTGGAAAGTTAAACTCCAGAGACTAGGTTAGTATTGTATTTGCGAAATCTTATCTACATTAATCCCATTCTGGGACCAATTTTTATTATAGAAAATCTTTCTTGCACTGAGGAAGTAGGTCAGGGAATATTAGCATATTGAGATCACAGGAAAAACCATTTAGTCTGCATACTAGAATTTTTACTATGCAAACAGAGAGATCTTTAATGACATAGGTCCCATCTACTTAGGAACTTCAGATCTCTCTGGAACATTCTACTTCCATAATTGGGCAAAATCTAAAGGTGGCCTCTGTCAAGATTGTTGCTTTTGTTGGCAATTACGTATTTCTATTATAGTGTGGGTACTTTACCAGTGTTACAAAGAATAAAAAACCCCACAAATGTGAAGAATTAAATGCCCAGATTTGTAATGTGGGCAATAAGCTAGTATTGAACATACCAAATCCACAGAAATTTGGAAAAAAAGAATATAATGCGTGCCTGTATATCTCTTATGTAGATTTACTACTCTTAACACCTTTCCAAATAGCTGTGTATGTGTGTGTGTGTGTGTGTGTGTGTGTGTGTGTGTGTGTGTGAACACACATATGTGTATCTGTGGATATACATAAGCTTATACATCTTTTTCCTCTGCGACAGCCCTTCCTGGGAAGGAAGGAACTTCTTCAACCCTCTACTCTATTCCCCCACCCTCTATATGCAATGCACACTGCTCAGAATTCAGCCCAACCAGACTATCCCTTTTTCTACTGCCTGGTGATCTCTCTCTCTTCACCACCTAGATATTCCAGCAAATGTCCCCATTACACGATTATTTTCACATCACCAAATCTCAAGCCTGACTTTTCTTTTGCTAGATGGGGAGAAAACACCATACTCTGAGAAAGCACAAGTCTCTTCACTCTTTAACTAACATGTTAGGGTTTCATTTTTATTTCTGAATTCTTGTCTCCTTTGACTTTTTAAAAAATTTGTCAGGCTCACAATGGATATATTTATATTTAGAAACAATGTTTAGCTTTAATTCAAACCTTTTAATAAACTCAGCTCTCTCTTTCCATTCTCATTTCTCTTGCTGTTTAGATGAAAAGAAACCTGTCTTCACCAGAGGTACTTCCTCTAAGAAAACAATTCATTTTGCTTCTTAAGAGCCTAACTTCATGAACAGAATATTTACATAACATGATTTATCTAAACGTATCAGTTCATGATATTTTAAAGTTCCCACTTCTTCTGTTAGAGCTGCTAAACCCTGCTAGAGTCAGCTGAGGATGACATCAGGCAAATATAATCCACCATTTTGACAGTGTGATATGAATTCCTGAGAGACGGAGCTGCACTAATTTATAAATATCTTTAAGAACTAGAGATCAGGGTGAAGCTAAAGGGAGTTAGGGCTGGGAAAAACAATGAACTTATTACCTATATGTTCTATTACCCATTCATCACTAATCCTCACCAGTTGTTTGTTTAAATTGAAGTCTTTCATGGAAACAACCTAAATGTCCATCAACAGATTACTGGATAAAGAAGTTGTGGTATATTTATACAATGGAGTATTACTCAGCTATGAAAAGAATGAAATAATGCCATTTGCTCCAACATGGATGGATCTGGAGATTGCCATTCTAAGTGAAGTAAGCCAGAAAAAGCAAGAAAAATACCATACAATATCTTATATGTGGAATCGAAAAAAGACGCAAATGAACTTATTTACAAAACAGAAACAGACTCACAGACATAGAAAACAAACTTATGGTTACCAGATGGGAAAGGTAGTGGGAAGGGATAAATTGGGAGATTGAGCTTTGCAGATACTAACTACTATATATAAAATAGATAAACAAGTTACCTGTATAGCACAGGTAACTATATTCACATCTTACAGTAACCTGTAATAAAACAGAATATGAAAACAATTGACTGAAAACAAGTATGACTGAAACATTATGTTGTATACCAGAAATTGACACAACATTGTAAACTGACTATACGAATTGAAGGCTTTTTCATTTGTAGTAATTTTAGAGAGCCATGAATGATAATGTGTCTTGATTGTCCTGTTATCTGACAATATTCAACGAATTACTAGCCTAACCTAGTAATTACAGTTGTACTTCTGAGAATAACTATGCAGAGAAATTATGACACAAATGTTTACTATCAGTGTTTACTGGCTATGGACAGTAGCCTCCCTGTCTATTGCCTCAAAATATCATTCTTTCACT
The DNA here is from genome assembly GCF_036321535.1 of Camelus dromedarius. NCBI lineage: Eukaryota > Metazoa > Chordata > Mammalia > Artiodactyla > Camelidae > Camelus > Camelus dromedarius. Next base: position 65,114,664 of record NC_087443.1, on the reverse strand, counting down.
ATGATTACGAGCTATCTAATTTTTGGCAAGCCATTTACCCTCATTAAATGTCAGTTTCCTCAATGGTAGAAATAGGAAAATAATATAATTCAGTTGTCATGAGGATTAATTAAGCCTGACACATATCAGAGCTCAACATATGTTAGCTAAAATTATTATCATTTTTTACAATCGTTATATGTATGGTTACTGGGCATCCACTTCATGTCTAACACAAGGCTAAAATCACTGGCGACTGTCTAAGAAACAAGAGACATGGCTCCAACTTTCAAGGAGTTAAACCCTCTGTGAAGAAGTAAAGGCTAATTATTAAGAGAACAATATGATGCCAGATATATTAAAGCCTAAACTGTCTGCAGGTGCTTTAGCAGTTGAGAGATGGAATAGATCAGAGAGAGTTGTAGTAGAGTGAAGGGCGGAGACTTCTGTGTTCCTCCTGTGAAGTGTACGACTCTATAAAACTCTTAATCCTTTTAATAAATTTATAGAAGTAAATTATATTTTATACAGCAGAGAAGGTAGACTGGGGTTACTGCCAAGACAAGACATTGATGCTTCACTGACAGTACCGTCCAGTGTCTTTGCAAGCTCAGTCCTTTCCAACTTTGCTATGAAATTTACAGGTAACACTAAATTTTAGAATAACATTAGTGGATATTTTATGGCAAAAGCATTCAGGGAAGCTGCTATTGTAGTTTCTCATCATATATATTGAGGACGAAATCTATCGCCACTCTATTAGAGCTATTTTAATTTTCTAAACCTATCATTTGCACAATTGATTGTAAGCCATCAATAAGAGTGTTCCAAAAGATTGTTCTCAGCAGGAAGAAAAGAGGCAGCAGTATATTTGTAATTATGGAAACATACACCCTATATTTTTCACATTCAAGAGATCCATGCTTTCATACCATGTGATAAGGGAAATGTTGGCATAATCATCTATTTCTTATTAATAATTACTATTTTTATAAAGAGGATAGATGGAGAAACTTATCTGGAGGCTATACTTTTAAATAGCTAGATTAGAAGCAGATATGAAATTACTTTTGCAGTCTGGATGCAATGCAAGCTGATTTGGACAGGCTTTTTCTATCATAATAAGATTTTAGAAGTGAATGCAGGGGAATAATAGGCCCCATTACAGACAGGTCACCTGATCCAGTCCTAGAGACAATGTGGAATTGTTCCCTAGAAAAATGTCTATAGCACTTTGTTCAGATTAATCTGAAATGAATATTCAGGAAAATGCACAGATCTGCCTGTCTTAGTTTTAGCTTGAAAACCTGTTTAATAATACTAGTAATGATTAGTCTTCCTGCCTATTTATGTTCTTCCATTAAGGTGGAAAAGAAAGCAGTATTTTGGGACTACCATGCACAGAGGAGAGTTAGCTCATTGGTTAGGTGACAGCAAGATGGTAGCTAAAGTTGCACAAATGCCCTGGAGCCTCCATCTGATGATGTTTGGTGCAATAGACATTATTCTAAAATGGGGGATAGGAAAGTAAATTGAACCCTGAGAAACATGGACAATGAGTTTTAGGACAGTTTTGTTAGTGATGAAGTTATCCTGGAGTTGCAGAGGGATGTATCTCTCCTTGAATCTCACTTGTGGAGAAGACCACTAATATTTGAGCAGGAAATGAATACAACTGCTATATTATCCACTACGACTTCCAGATGTCAAGCAAATTAGTGCTGAGATTCACTGTTATAAATCATATCACAATGGCATAAGCAGAAACAAACAGATTAATGGAGCAGAAGGGCCTAGAAATGATCACAAATAAATTTAAGAGGGAAATTAAAGTCTTCTTGACAAATGGTTCTGGACATTTATACAGAAAAAAGTAAACCTTGTTTCCTATCTTACCTGAAAGTTTAATTTGAGATGGATCACTTAAACACTAATACAAGAACCATAAGACTTCTACTAGAATTGTCCTAGAATATCTTCATGATGTTAGGATAGGAAAGATTTCTTAGAACACAAAAGACATTAAAATCATAAAAAATAAACAATAAATTAGATTTAATCAAAATAAAAAATTTCTAGTCATCAAAAGATGAAAAGGCAAGTCACATTCTTGTTGAGAATATCTGCAAAACATATCTGACAAAGAACATGTATCAAGAACATGTGCAGAAAGTATTATTAACTGTACAGTAATAGGGTCATATTTTCATTTTAGTATATCACTTTGGTAGATGTGACAGATGAATTTCAAGGAAATAGAATTGGAAACAGGGGAAAGGAAGGACACTGGGGTAGGAAGTGAGGAGGGCCTAGTATGCAAGAGACAGTTTCATTTGGAAAATTCTCTGAAGTCTTTGAATGTAGAAAGAACCAGGAGAAAATCTAAGATGTGTTTTTAGTTCCTTCTTATAAGCAAGAAACTGGTACATACTGGTGTTTGGGATTCTAGATTAAGATCTCCACAAATAAGTGAGAGAAGAGAAAGCTCTATTTCTGCTCTAGTAAGACAGACCATCCAAAATCTTATTGCTTTAGACTTCTGGCCATTAGTAGGGATTCTGATTTACTAAAGACAACAAAAAGGGAAAGTAAGAAAAGTGGGAAAGATAAACAGGGAATCTGATGTGAGGGCAAATAAGACATTCTACTAAGCTATTTCCAGTTTTTGAAAAGATGGTCTAAAGTCCAGAAAAGGGCATTTAAGGGATTAACTGTAGACTACCAGCTGAGGAATGAGAATGGTTAAGTCCAGGAAGAATACACTCTGTAGTTTTGAATTTATCAAGAAAACTATCATTTTAAGTCAGTCCATGGAAAGCACACTCTTGTGCTTTTGCTGAACAAGAGGTGCGAAACAGTCCAACTCTTTATACTCCTATCAATTTTAGCTTTTGAAGAAGGCTTCTTTCTTTAATTTTTTCTATACTAGGGTTTTTCTTCTTCCCTTCCTCATATTCTCAAATGAAAAGAATAGTAAATCTTTTTCATATTGTTCCACAACTTCCAAAGGCTCTGTTCATTTTTTCAACACCTTTCTCTGCTTTTCAGATTGGATAATTTCTATTGTTGTATCTTAAAAGTTCAGTAACTCATTCCTCTGTTAGCTTCATTATTCAATTTAGCCCATTCAGTGAATATTTTATAAAAGATAACATAGTTTTCAGTTTTTAAATTCTAATTTGGTTCTTTTTTATACTTTCTGTCTCTCTACAGAGAACTCATATATCTCTCCATTAATTTCAAGCATTTTTACTTTTATTTCTGGAGCTGATTGTAATAACTGCTTTTAAAGCCTTTGATAATTTCAATATCTGGAATATCTTGTGTTGGCATCTATTGATTATCTTTCCTCTTGAAAACAGGGCATTTTGGGGTTTCTTTTTAAGTAATTTTGGATTATATTCTGGGCATTTTGAATATTATGTTGTCATACTCTTGGTATTATGAAAATCCCTTTTTTGTTTGTTTTAGGAGAAAATGTATCTCAGTTATTGTCAATCCATGAATTCTGCTTAACTTTCCGTGGGTGGAGATTCCAGTGTTGGGTCAGTTTTCAAAGCCTTGGCTATGTTCCTTGGGGTCTATCCCAAGCATGTGTATCTTGGAGGATGAGCTTGGAGTTTGTTCATGACAGAATTGGGGGAGCCTCTTTTCCAGGTTTCTCCTCTGGGATTTCCCTCACATTCTCTTGTTCCTAGTGGTTTGTTTCCTAGTCATCTTACTAGAAACACAGGATTCATTTTGGAATTTCATCCACCCTTATTTCTGCACAGCTCCACGTGGCTGGTGCTATTCTGGAGTTCAAAGCAGAGAGAGAAAAGGAAGAGAAAAATAATGGGATTTCTCCACACTCTTTGGACCACAGGTCTCTTTCTCCAAATTCTTCTGGACACAAAGAGTCAGGTTTTCTCTTGGGGTTCTAGGTGACTGTTCTGTTGCCACAGTTGTTGCTGCGGCCAGGACTGCCTTTGGTCTAGGGATAGGAGAAAAAAAGAGAAAAACAAAACAAAACAAAATAAAAACATTAATTCCCCCCATACTCTGAGGCTCACAGGGGCTCCTTGTCTTGGTCCTCCGGCCAGAAAGACAGGGTTTCTCTCAAAGATTTTGCTTTGCCTGCTCCCTACACACTTAAGCATTGAGGTAGGCCTTGGATTAACCTGGGCAAAGACTAACAGCTTGAGAAATTTACCCCCATACCAGGTGTCCTTCAAGTTTTGTCTCCCCTCCTCAATCTGCCCAGTATTAACTTCTCTGAGCTTTCAAACAGTTGCTTTTTGTATTGTCCCAGAACTTTTATTTGCAATTAATATGAGGCAGGAGGCACTGGAAATTTCTGTGCTTTTGTGACCTACATTTTAAAGCAGTCTATCCATCAAACACTGTCTTTGAAAAAAATAGTTTCCTTTACATATGGACAACATGCATATCTTTGCCCTTGGTCAACATAAAATGATCTTGTCTTTTATTCAAAGTCTGTCCACCTTATTGGTATTTTAGGATCAGTATGTGTACATGATTTTATTAGTGTGTAGAGCATAATTCTAATTCTAATACAGGCTTATAAAAAGCTTACCAAGTACAATAAAGGAGGAAGAAATTTCCAGAGCAACCTTTGTTTTAAATATCTTTATTGTGGTATGATTCCTGGACAGTAAACTACACATATTTCAGGTGCACAATTTGATGAATTTTGATAGATATATATACACCACTGAAACCACCACCTCAATCAAGATAGCTAACATTTCCATCACTCCCCAAGAGGTGGAAATTTCAAATTCCCAGTTTATCCCTTCCCACCCTCTTTACCCCCTGGTAACCATAAGTTTGTTCTCTATGTCTGTGAGTCTGTTTCTGTTTTGTACATAAGTTCATTTGTGTTCCTTTTTTTAGATTCCACATATAAGCAATATCATATGGCATTTTTCTTTCTCTTTCTGACTTACTTCACTTAGAATGACAATCTCCAAGTCTACCCATGTTGCTGCAAATAGCATTATTTCATTCTTTTTTATGGCTGAGTAGTATTCCATTGTATATATATACACCACAACTTCTTTATCCAGTCATCTGTCAGTGGACATTTGGGTTGTTTCCACATCTTGCTTATTGTACATAGTGCTGCTGTGAACATTGGGGTGCATGTATCTTTTCAAAGTTCCCTCTGGATATATGCCCAGGAGTGGGATCCTGGATCATATGGTAAGTCTATTTTTAGTTTTTTGAAGAATCTTCATACTGTCCTCCATAGTGGCTGTACCAATTTACATTCCTACCAACAGTGTAGAGCAACCTTGATTCTTCTTATTCTCTGAAATTATTTCTCATGACAAACTTCTTCATGATGTAGAGCAAAGGCATTCCTTATTTACCAAGCACAGCACAGACTGTATGTGCAAGGAAAATAGTCCACTGCATAAATGCCAGGAATACCACCTGATATGAGTATATTTTCAACTAATCCTCCAGAGGCAATGGTTGGAGCTTCCCCCCCTCACCTTTGAACCTAAGCTTCTCCAATGACTCAGACCTACTCAACAGAAATATTGGGGAGACTCTCTCTCGGTCTTAGGAAGCCAGAAAAGGAATAACAGAAATTCTGAAATAATGTTCCCATACAACAGATATCAGTTAAACAAACAAACAAAAAAGGATAAATCCAGAGAGAGATGAGGCCACTATTAATATCATCCAAGTGTCTGTGGGTCCTTTTGGAAATAAAAGGAGAAAAAAGATAAAATTATCACTGGGGAAATCAAGGCTCCTGGGACAGCAGAAACACTCAGTTATTCATTCAGCACACATTCAGGCAAGATTTAGTGTGTATCTTCCATGTATCAGGCACTGGGCCAAGATCTGAAGATTTAAATATGTAAAAACGCAATCCCTTTTCTCAACAGTTTATGGTTCTTGTTATATTCTGGAGAGGAGTGGTACAGATTCTAGATGGATGTAGCCACTGACGGAAAAGAGGGAGGAAAACTGTTCTAAATGTTAGATGAACTTATGTCTGTGGGAAAACTCCGAACCTGAGATGCCCCAGATTTCCTCTCATTTCTGTGATTGATGGCTTAAGAAGAAAAATTGGAAAAAAATCTGAATACTGGATACTTCAGCATCAAACCTTTGCCCTTCTGTAGTTAGAATATCATATATAATATAACACATATGTATGAATTACATATATCATTTATTATATATGTATTATATAGAGTATGTGAGTTATATATAAATAAGTAAATTATATATATTATATATGTAATAATACTTCTGCCTTGTTCTTTGTTACTTAATTCATATTCCTTATCTACTCTGATTTTTTAAAAAAGAAAACAGTAGAAGTAGGAATTTCTGTTATTTTAAGTATAAAGTAGACCTATTTATTTTAAACTGGATTTAGTTTGACATGTAGCAGAGAAGCCCATGTTTTAGAAAAGGATGTTCTTGAGATTGAATACAAGTTCTGCTATTTTCTTATGTTTCTTGCTATTTGTGCAAGTTACATAACTTCTCTAGATCTTTAGTTTTCTTATGTGTATAATGGGGGTAATAACATATACTATGATATTAGGAAGATTAAATAAGGTATTGCATGGAAAGTAACCGTGTAATATCTGGGACAGAGTAGCTTCACAAAAATATTGATGAAAGTAACCAAATGTTACTAAGCAATTATGTTCCAAGTAAAATTTCTTTGTATTTTGTATCTCTTCTCCTTTTCAGAATAACCCTGTGAGCTCAGAACTATAATTATCTTAATTTTATAGCTGAGGATACTGAAACTTTATGGGGTTAAGTAACTTGCCCAAAGACCACACAACAAAAAGAAAGCAACAGAACTCGGGTTTGAATGTCTCTTGGACTGCAGAGGGGGACACGTGGCCACTATCCTACCTCAAACAGGACTCCGTGTTTCCCTTCCCCCGTCATCTTCCCCCATGGATTTTAGAAGAAACTCACCAGCCTGAATCTGCTCCAAAGAAGACTGTGCTCTTGAAGAATTCCAATATATTATCTATCCACAGACCAACTGTGATTTCCCACATTCTCTATCTTACTCTCGCTCAGCAATTCCTCTCCTCTTTAGATTTTATTTCTGATGCGGAGAGGTTTTTTTCTCTCCCTTTTCCCTCCTTCATTCTTTTCATACCATCAGTATTTATCCCCTTTACTCAGGAGTTGGACCTCTGTCTAGTTCCTCATTTTTTTCCCTCTCAATCCTCAGGTTCTCCCCTCTGCCATCTCTTGATAACTTTCAGTTTCAGCTATGCCTGCAGGGCAGGTGTGTTCTAACCAGAGGCTTGGGGCTCCCTCTCTTTCTACTGAATTCAGCACAGGTGCTCTGAAGTAATGAAACAAAGGCTTCTGAGAACTCAGTTTGGGGCTCCTTTGGTTATAGGTGGGGCTCACAGATGTTTGCTTGCATGAAACCCAAACAAAAGAAATTAAAGAAAGAGACCAAAGCATTTTTAGGATAAGGAACAAAAGAATACACAAATCAAAGAAATCGCAAAATGTAGAAACACTGTCCTGCTTGTCTGCAAAGGAAAGTATTTTAATACCAGTTGCTTAAAGGTAACACACACACACACATACTCCATTTTGCTGAAACACAAATGTTGAAAATACTGCCCATGTCAACTAACCCAACTCTACTGAGCTGTCAAAAAAAGGCCTGGATGAATAAGACAGTAGTGAGGCTATCTTGGGTTCCAATGTAAATGTATGCTTTTTTCAATATTCCATAAATGATTTAAAGTTCCAGACAGCAGACAAGTATTAAACTTTTCTTTGGAAAGCCAGTTTGGGGCAAAACCCAAAAAGGGACGAAAAGAAGAAGGCCTGAGAGAGAACAAAACACTTTAGCCTCCAGCTGCTGAGTGGCCCTAAATACACCACTTATTAAGCTATTTTAAGTTTAAGGCACAGTTTGTCATCTTTTATTCATTACCTCACTTTTCTACACCATCACCTAGAAAACAGGAATTATTATCTACATTTTACAGGTGAGGAAACTGAGGCTCAAACTGTTAAGTACCAGGGCTATAGTCACACACCTGATTATTTCTGTAGTTGGGAATGACACCAGTTTTGCAAAATCCCCAAATCTGTGCTTTTGATCACTCTGCTCTCCTCTTAAGAAGCTATGCTTTGTTGTCACTGCTTCTTTGTGGAATTAGTGTCTAGCTCTGGTGGGGAAAAGCAAGCGCTCCCCCTCTAGGGATGGGCAGCCACTGAAAAACAGTGGTCCAGTCTGCTGTTTTCAGCCATTTTCCTGTTTGTGGCCACATGGCTTTTATCCACGTCCAGTTAAATACATATTGTGTCTTCCTGCAGCCGAAATGGGAATCGATTTAAACATGCATTTGAACTTCATTTTCATTTTGTATGTATGTGCCAATCTGTCCCTCTCTCCTTTTAAAGCAAAAAAAAGGGCAAAAATTATAGTAATAAGCTTCAGATATTATGAAAATGTCCACATTGGCAGGAGAATTTAATGACAGTGAGCAGGCATGAAAGCATTGTTTTCTTTGGTCAAATCTCTTCCTGGGACTCTATTCCAACCCTGACTGGTGTATTGCAATTTGATTCTGAAGCTAATCACCTGAAATTAGTGCAGACCCCATAAGTTAAGGACTCAATCCTTCACAAGACTGTACTCATTTCAGAAGACAGTTGTACTTCAGGGATCCACAGGCCACCCACACTTCTGACCAACTGGCTATAAATTCAGGGGTTCCTACAACCCTTCAGGCTCAATAATTTGCTAGAATGACGCAGAGAACTCAGACAAATGCTTTGTTTATGATCACAGTTTTGTTATAAAGGATACAAATCGGGACCAGCCAAATAAAGAGACACATGGAGCAAGGTTTAGGAGGGTCCCAAATGCAGAGCTACGATGCACTCTCTCCATGGAGTCAGGGCCCGTCTCCCTCCATGCAGACTGACACTAATGTGTTCACAAGCCAAGAAGATCCTCCGGTTTCATGTCCAGAGTTTTACTGGAGTTTTATTACATAGGCATGATTGATTGAACATTGTCTAAATGACTGAACTCAATCTCTAGTCCCTGACTCCTCTTCCTGGAAGTTGGGCTGACTGAAGGCTCCAACCTGGTAATCACATGGTTGGTCCTTCTAGTGACCAGCTCCAATTTGAGTCATCTAATATCATTAATGTAAACTCAGATGTGATCAAAGGGGTATAATAATAAAGACACTCCTATCACTTCGGAAAGTCCAAGGATTTTAGAAACTCCATGCAACCTGGGATAAAAACCAGACAAATTCTTCATTATACAACATTATATGGGTTGGGGTTTTGCTTGTTTTCTTTAGGGTCTTTGAAACTGAATGGGTACTTGCAAAGAAGACCTCTTTTGGTTAAACGTAGGGTAATCACAAACTTTATTATTCTTATACCTGAGTAAGAATGTGAATAAGAAATGAGAATTCCTTTCTGGAAGAAAGGAGTATTTCAAATTGATGGGGATGCCAGACAACAGGTGTAAACAGGACATGTTCTGAGTGAACTTGGATTTTGATCACTCAAGTCAGTTTCTGTTTCACTCCCAAGAAAGTGTGAAGGGTTTGGGACCAATTTGTAAATTCTTGGAGTTTTACTTGGCAAGACAAGAGCTTATCTTGCCTCTGCTAGTTACTTGAAACTGAGGGAGACTGCTCAAAGGGATGATAGTATGTACAAAATTGAATCAAACTTAACACTGGCAGACTGTGTCCCTAACTGAAGAGGAATATAATTTCAGAGCAGATAATTCAAGTTATTCTTACTCTACACAGAAGGCAACATACGTAACATTCTTTTCTTCACTTCCTGCTTTTTCTGAAATTTCAGGGTCTCACAAGTTTTTCCAAATCCAAGGCAGTAACTCCACCTATGGAGGTGATCATTATGTCTTTTCCCTAAAAGCCAGTCATGTTTATATACTTCAAAATTTGTTGGACATCAAATACAAATATTTCATGACTTCATCTCCATTCTTTTCTACACATTGGTGCCTGAAACACCCAAATTTCTGGGTATTACTTTGTCATACCAAAAATTATATAAGATAATCCAACACCACTCTAGTCCCATAATTCTGTGAGTCTGAAAAATCATGTTTTCAAAAAGAAGGGTCTACGAAGGCAACGGTTATTGTAACCATAGTTTCCATAATCCCAGGGTCCAGAGGGGTGCCTAACACACACTAGGCAATCATACACATTATTTTCAAGTAAGTGAATTAATGATTGAGAGAAACACTAGCAAATCCAGAGGCTTGAACTGCCTACTGACACCTATTGTCTGCAGAAGTGTTAGAGAGCAAATCCACACCCAGATTCCTTTTGTGCCAGTTCTAGGATTGCCTAGTTTTCTTCTCTAAAGGGTAGGAAATATTTAGGTGTGAAACTCCTAAAGGAGAGAACACTGAGTTGGCTCAATCAAGGTCTTTTGGAAGCTGGATGGGTACACTGTTTCATTTCATGGCAACTGCTGAAGAGTGTGCCACAGTAATTTCCAAAGACTGCATTTGATTCTCATACATGAGGTGCGGAGTCCAGTGTACTGGTCCCATCTGTGACAATGGCTGAAAGCCCACATGTAAGATCAGTAGTCTGGCTCAGGTAGGAGGGGGTGGCTGGGCAGGGTGCAGTTGGCATAAACATTGCAGTGGAAAGCCACCAAGTCATTTCACAGCAGCCTGACCTGGTGTTCGTTGTCATGAATAACGGAATAATAATAAAATCAACAAGAGTAAATATTAGAAAAGGAAACCTCATTGAAGACATCAGATCAGGACACCTGCATGAGTTGGTCTATTGATAGTTTGAATTAGAAGCAGGAAATGTAAAGATAAATAAAATGGCTTGTAATTTCATGGACATAGAGGTTTGAGAGCTTAAAGCAAACTTAGAGTGCAAAATTCAAACTCTATATTTAAAGAAATGGAGGCCAAAGGAGGGTAGTAACTTTTCTATATCTCATTCAGGGTTACACAGCTAAGTGATTAAGATCTCATTCAAATCTTTAAGAACATTTATCTCTTTATCTCCTCTAGAAGGCAAGCTCCATGAAGGCATGTTTTTTGTTTCACTCATTCACTAAATATTCCCTGCTACCTAGAACAATACCTCATACACGTTAGGCAGACACTCATTTCTTTGAATGAGTCTAAAAGTATACATAGTTGTTGAGATCTTGAGTTTGGATTCACACAGTGTGAACTGAAATACTAACTACTGCCTGTTAGGTATGTTACTCTGGGCAAGTTATTGACCTTTTACAAATCTTAAATAAGATATCAAACAAAATAATGAAAGTAAATCAGCTTGGTCAGCCTGGTACTACCTAGTAAGCACTCAGTGAGTGCTGAACATAGTAATAGTAATAGCCATATTTTACTTAACTGTTGATTACATTATTATTTCTAATGCATTTTATTTCATCCATTTTTTCCCCCAAGTACAGGGTTTTAACATCTTGCTTTCATAAAAGAAATCTTAGGCTATTCTCATACCCAGTCCTTAAAACACTAATTTTCTTCATGAAAACATATTGAGAAGTGTGTTGCATTAGCATTCATATTATGACCTCATTTCACATGCTGAGCAGTCTGTCAATTGCTACTTTATTTTTTAATCATAATTACTCTCCAATTATTCATATATTTATACAACCAGTGCCATTAAGTCAGAGAACATCCTCAGTTGAGGGTATCAAGATAAAAATTATCTGACGGTGGAAGCAAAACTGAGTACTATTTCCAGTTGTATAATGGGTGTGCAGCAATTGAAAATAGTGTCCCCCAGTGTTTATGTTTATTAACTGCAAGAAAAATAAGAAAGCTCCAGGGTTCTATTTACCTAGAAATCACAACAGCACCAATAAACAAGGGAAAACAATTCCGGGCCAGAACTGCCAGAAACTACATATGGAATGAGTGATGAAAAGATCTGCTGGGGAAATTAACAAAAACAGTTAGATTCTTGTAATGCAAGGTGTTGCTCTCAGTTCAGCAGCATTGTTATCACCTGGGAGCTTGTCTAAAATGCAGACTGGCCCTATCCCAGACCCTGAACAGTCCATAGAATTAGAACTCACATTTTAACAGGGGTCTCCAGGTGAAAGTTTGAGAAGTGCTGGTTGTTTAAACAGTACAGAGAGTAAGAACTGCTTCCTTGTTTTAAAGCATTTTGTTTCATGTGAACCAATTCTTATAAGCAACTGAAACAACACTGAATCAAGGACATAGACAAAAGGAAAAAAACCATCACAATCCCATAATCTAGCAAAAACCATATTATCTATGGACGTAAGCGTGCCATTTCAGACACAGCAGATCATGCTATACATGCTACTTTGTAACATGCCTTTTCCCCCCTCACATAATAATACACCATGCTCATCTATCTAGAACAATAGAGATCTATGTCACATTTCGAAGGGCTGGATAGGGTTTATGTTTTTTATGTACTCTTGTTTATCAAACGTCCTACTGATTGAATTTAGGTTATTTTCAATTTGATGCTATTATAATCTCTAAGTGGAACATCTTTGTGACGTGTCTCCTTGGGCTTGTGTATTTATATTCTGAGCCCAAGAGCATACATAATTTGTCAGAAGCTGCACAATGTTTTAGCAGAAAAAGCACTGTATTAGGAATCAAAAGACCTAGACTCTAATCCCAGGTTTGGTTTCTACTGACTTACCCATTTATCTTCATGGCGCACCATAGTTTCAAACTTTCAGTGAACATTATGAATTGTCTATCATATTTGATAACATGATGATTTTGTAGGCAGTTTGTGTTTGTTTTTCAGTCATTGATAAATTCTGCTAACTACGTTAATTTCATCTAATATCAAATATTATCTGCATTTCTTAACTTCATATCAGTAACTTGATAGTGAGAAAAGATGGCCTACGGAAATCCTAGGTGCAGAAGAAAATTAACCTGGCATTAGATAGTTATCATGAGTATTTGAGAAATTATGGTGCAATGCTTTTAAATTGGGCTTTGATCCCAAGATACTCACAGCTAGTATTGATTGGTGTCAGAAAACCAAAGTTTTAGACCTAATTCTGTTAACCACAGGAGTTTGGGCAGGTATAAAAAACTCTTTCAGCCTCACTTTTTTCATTTAAAAAACAATGATCTTCAGAGGTCTGTAGGGCCTTGTGTGTATTATTTGAAGAGTTTAAAGCAGCACCTGGCATGTACAAAGTGCACAACTTTTCAGCATTTATTTACATTTTCCAGAATTGTAAACTTCTTCCTACTCTGGAAGCTTTCAGGACATGGGAAGACAGACAAAAATCCCCAGATGCTACCAGTAAAAAACATGATGAGAATGTGAAAGCAACTGAGGCTTAAGAGGACCTGGACTCATTTATTTTAAATTCATCTCATAGATGTAAACATAAGATTTAGATTAGGATAGGGCTATCTGATCCTATAACATAAGATTATGTAAACATAATATAGTTATTCTTATTCAAATGAGGAAAATAGGGTACAGAAAGGAGTGACTTGCCCAAATGATGTAGCAAGCCACTATCAGAGCTGCAGTTGCCTTTCTGTTCTTGGCCCAAGCTTCAGCCACCAGCATCACTACTGACTCAGGGGAAAAACTGGAGTCAGTGATGTCTGAGTGCTCTAGTTCAGTGATGAATTACTATTACTCTGTGGAGCATGAATGAGGAACATAGAAAATGTCCAAATGGACAAATTATATCATCATCCTCACTATTAATCAGAGGAAAAAAATATGAAATGTTGTGTTTGACCTATCAAATTCCCATTTTTTAAAAATGCTAATACTCAGGCTTGGCACTAGACCATGGAAATAGCCATATGGCAATAAGTACTGAAAGCTAAAAATGTTCATCCTATTTTACCCAGTATTTCTTCACATAGGAATTTATCCTAAAAAAATTAGTCATAGGCACACCAATATTTATGAACAAGTATAATTTGAATAGGAAACAACATAAAATCTATTAACAGGACAGACAACACAAACTGCAGAAATAATGCAGCCATACAAAATCAAAATTTAAAGGAATACTTAATGGCATGAAAAATGTTCATCATGTATTAAGTGAAAAAGCAGGGTACAAAACAGTAGAGGCAGAATGCCCTCAATTTTGCAAAATATAGCTAAATAAAAACACATGCAGATATGAGAAAGCTGGAAGGGTTTACAGCAGAATCTATATGATTTCTGTCTTTGGAATGAGGAATAACCACATAATTTTTTTCTGCTTTGTTTTTCCTTTTCTGTATTTTAAAAAATATCTCCACTGGATTATCCTAACATAATTACTCTGCACTAAGTATTCATGTGCCTCTTCTCAGTAAATAATTTCAAGCCCAAGTGTTCCTAACATCATCAGTAGTAAAAGAAATTGCTCTTTTTAGTCATTCCCTTTTTGGACACTGATATTTAAATGGCTTTTCCATCTGGGGAGTCTCTCCATGCAGCACTGGAATCATACAACATGGGAGGCAATGTGGAGTACAAGACATCTAGTTTTTATCTATACTGAGCATAAAGAATGTCTGTGAAAGATCCAACTTGTCAGCAATGTCCAAGAAGTTTCCTAAAGTTGTTGCTCAGGGCAAAAATTTTCCCACAAGCCAAAATCTACCCTCTTGTCTCTTCTTTTTTATTCTGCAGGAATCCTTCCCAAACTCTCCCAACACATTTCTCCAAGAGAGCAAACTGGGATTTGGACTCTATCAGCTCATACGTACTTCTGCTATATATTCACATGGCTTTTACCATTATACTATTATTTTCAGAGGTAGGGCGTCTCTGGCAGTCACTGAGAAAAAAGCAGTTCAGCTGGTTATAAATCAAAATCTAAGACTACTTGGTTGGTACCACTTTTTTGGTGCCCCCAGTCAGGAATTCTGTAACATTTTCCTTCTGTATTGTATGTTTTTCCATAGTATTTTGATAACCCGCACAGATTTTTTTCTACACTTATTAAATTCATTTATTTGGTTTCTACTAACCTTGAAACCTTTTTCTTTTTAAAGTACAGTGATTCCTTTATTTACTGATACTGCCCAACTTGGTTTGCCAGAAATAGCAGATTCTCAATCACTCATTTCACACTTATGCCACATGTTTGACCAATTTTCTATTCTCTCTCCACTAAATAAATCACCATGATGATTAAACAAAGTGAAAAATGATGCTCCCAGCCACCATCTCCCAAAGGGCTACCCTATATAAATCTCTGTCCTCTCACCCACTAAAACTTGTACAACTGCTTTCTCCATGAAGAGCAGATATACTGGATGGAGTTGTGGTTTGGCACATCATAAAGAATTTTCTGGTTCTTTGCCTTATTGGCCAATTAAGTGACAAACTAAAGATGTCTGGTTTAGTGAGGAACCTGGATCCCATATCAAACAATTATCCTTTAGACTCTTCAGAAAAAGCATTTGGATATATTTAGGGGGAAAAAATCTGTAGCAAGGATTAGATAAAGGAATTCCAAAATCTGAAGAGTTTCTAGGCAGAGTTTTTTGGGCTGGAGCAAATGCTGAAATCACCTGATCTATCATTTTTTCTGCTATATACAAGTAGGTCTTTGGTAACCAAAGAAGAAAGTCCTAAATTGAGGCTAAAGACCAATTTTGACTCATATTAAGAAAAAAATGTCTTAGGCTCACAATTTCCCAAAGATATAATTAAGCAATTCACCTCCAGAAATATTTAGTAAGAAACTGGTAGGAAGTTATCAGAGAAATTTAGGAGACATTTGGTAGGAGCTGGATTCACAGTCTCCAAGTTTTACCCCAAATCATACATCTAGGAGCATTTCAGTGAAAAGTTGTCCCCTGCCTACTTTTTTGAAGCCAAAAAATGAAGGGTAAATAAGACAAAAATTCAATGATAAGCAAGCCTATCTCTTAAAGATCATTGATTTGGCACTTGAATGCCTATTTCATGCACCTTAAATGTCTCCTGTATCCAGAGATACAATGTGGTATTGGTAGAATGAAAAACAAACTGGACCTCAGGTAAGAAAGCCTGAGCTCTTCTGCTAATGGAGGACTGTATGACCTTGGGTATTAAGATCATCTTTCTAAAAACTGTATTCCAAGGATTATACACATAACCTTTTGAAAGCTGTAAAATGTTTTATAGATATCAAGTAATTTTATTTACATACATTTTATGGAAGTTATTTCAAACAGAATGCTCATTTGTAGTTAATAAACTTGTTTCCAAAGTCCCAGTTTTCTAAGAAACAAAAAGACCAACCATCTCATATGATTGACAGGAAGTTTCTTAGCCCCTAGAAATGCAGGGTCTTTTTTGTTTTTGCCTGTAGTTGACACATCAAATATTGTTTTTACACTATAAATAATCAACTGAAATAGCTTCCTTTTATTAGCCACTTACTCTCCATCGTTGGCTTACATTCTGATGTTCCTGTATATCTGCAAAAGCAATAAGCCAGTTTTATGTACATAATCTAGAATAAGAACAGAATAGAAAAAGTATGCAAAGAACATCCTTTGAACAACTAGCACTGGCATAGAAGGCACGCATGAAGAACAAAAATATTAACCAGTAAGTCTACTATCTTTAAGGGGAGGGGTGTGATTTACATAAAGGAAATTATGTTTTTTTCAATACCAGATACAACAGTCAAGTTACATGGCACTTCGCTGCTGAAACAGGCTGAGCATCCTTCTCCATTGTTCACCTGGGTCACAAGCCTGAGGCTTTCAGCTCACTCATCATGGGAATCAGTGGGGCCTAATGGACTGAGGGGGCCATATGGACTGTTGACGCATTTAGTCACTTTGGGCAAGATACTCATGCCCTTGAAACACACGACTTGTTCATGAAAAGTGGAAAATCTTTTCGTATTTGGTTTTTACCATCAGTCTTCCTCATAGGGTCACAGTGGGACTGGTGGAAAATAGTAAGGTATTTTCACAGTTGAGCCTTAATTATCCACTTGAATTTGGGAAAATCAAGCACAAACAAAATCCATAACTTAGAATCTGCCCAGTCATCTCAGAATATTTCTAACTATCTGCATTGTTTTGGATGAATACGAAACAGTAATGTTTGGTGGTCAAATGTTAATTTTTGGAATCAGACTGCCTGATGTCGGTTCCATATCTGCTACTTCGTAGCTATTTAACACCAGGAAATACCTTACCCTCTCTGGCCCCAGTCTTGTCACCCATGAATGAAGATTCTTATTGTAAAGTAGACTTGTTTGGATCCGTTAAATGAGATAATTCATTTCATGAGGTGTGCCAGTAAATGTTTAACAATCAGCTTTTTCAGCTGAGGTGGAGAGGTCAGCATTTGCTGATTTCCATGGTGTAAGTGCTCCACCTGCTCCACCTGGGCCATTTCAAGTTGGGATGATGTCCACACAATCAACTTGCTGGCCCCAGCACACACCACTGATGTAAATCGCTTAACACTGAGCCTGGAATACTAAGGGGCTCAGTTATTATAGTTGGTTATTATTGTAAATTTCATCATTATTTTGTTTTGGATTGTATTGCTACTGAAATTCACTAAAAGAAATTTGTCTTCTCTCCTCCCTTGATACCCTTTCTCCAAAATATAACAAAAGAAGAAAAATTACAAATTTGGGAAATTATAATGACAATAAATAAATAAATAAAGCCAAACAAAAAGTTCTCCTTAATGTTTCTTGTTTAGAATGAAAAGCCAAGAACTAGAATACTTTTATTTTAGGTCTTATTCTGCCACTGTGGTTCACCTGACTTGGGTAAGTCACTTAACTTCTTTTTGGCTCAGTTTTTCTGCCTGTATAATGGGTGAAATAATTTGTATTTTGCCCACTTTACTGGTAAGTTGGAGTATTGAAATCTGAAACTTACAGGGAAATTCTTTGTAAACTAAACAAGTCTTGTTTTATTATCAGGATCATTGATTTAGTAATCCAATTCATGGGATTTATCCTAAGGAAATATAGTTAGCTGCCCCACCCTCACCCCCGCCTCCTATATCCACTGGTTCCTCATCAGTGGATATGGTGGGGCAATCCTACTACACTACAGTATCTACAGATTTTGGTGTCTGTAGGGATCCTGGAACCAATCCTGTACAGATACCAAGGGATGACTGTAATTATACAGAAGTAAGAAGCCTTTTAAAAAACCAAACAATTGGAAACAACTGAAATGTGTATTCATGAATTTAATCTGTTTTAGGAAATTTATCTTAGGTAAATGCAATTGAATGTTATGTTCATGTAAATAAATATTATACAAATGTATATGCATATTATGCTAACATCATTTTAATATTAGTCAAAGATAAATTTGCCAGAGAAAAATATTGTTGAAGACAATATAAAAATAGTATTTTTCTAAGAGAAAAATTTTATAACAGAGTATATGGCAAAAAGTCACAACTGTATTACATTACAGACATAATATAATACATGGTACATTTGGGAAAAATGGGAAGGGAATGTAAGAAGGACAAAACTGTGGTGTTACAATCATGGATTTCATGCTATAAGAGTCATGAGTAAAAATCAAAATTTTAAAAATCTATTATGAAAATAGTTACAGGGTAATAAGGTATTAATAGAAATCCAGTAAGTAGAAATATGTAGAAAGACATCAGCTCAGAGAATCATCTCTTTCAAAATGACCCTCTGTATTTTTTCCCATATCAGGCCTAGTTATGTGACTAATTACTCCAACAAAGATGATATTGCTGAGACGAGAGAGAAAATAGAAAGGGTGGCCACTTTTTAAAACTAGAAATATATTTGAAATTTGAGCTGGTGACAGCCCTTCTGCTCCAGGTAAAGAACATATCAAAACCGTCACATACACCATCTCATGCCCATGGTCAGCCCTACTAGATGGTACACAGAGACCTCTGAGGGAGGCAAGGTTTGCCTCCCATTCTGGTTCATGTCCTGGTGCATAGGTGATTTGAGTTTTGACTTGATTTATTGTAAGCCATGACTTTAAGGCCTTAGTCTTCCTTGACCTCCAGTTTGCTGCTGATTTCTTACAACCATGTGCTTCTGTACAACACCTCGGGCCCCCAAATCCCAGGCTCCAAACCTCTCTGGCTGCCCTGTAACCAATGACTCAGGATAAGAACCATATCTTTATTCTTTCATTGGTCTGAATTACTATTACCTTGATGGGGTGGGAATCTTGAAGAGCATAGGAATGAAACTTGGAACATGCAATAATGAAGAGCATTTCACTGACAACACTTGACAGAAACAACAGCTGTTCTCTGTGTCTATCAACAGGCTTTAACTTGAGTTTGCAAACTCAAAATCATACAGGGGCAGGCAGATGGCACAGAATGTGGTGAAGTTGCTGAATTCTGTTGAGATCTAGAGTAACACCTTGTTGGTTGTGCTATGTGTGAACTGAATGTACTGGTTACAGAGAATATGTCTGCAGGCTACCAGTCTGCTCTAACTCACGCGGATTGCCCGACACAGCATAGAGAGTAGCAGGGATGCTCATTTGGTGACGAAGCATGTCCAGCTGAGAGAGAGTGCAGACCCTCTGCCTGCCCTTCCTTGCTGTGTCTCTCTCCCCTTGCCACAGCTGGCTCCACAGATCCCCCTGCACTACTTCTAAGACCAATCTGGGCTTGAGCTAGAAAGGATGAAAATAGCTCCTTGCTGCTCTGACACAGTAATGCACACCCTCTGGTTCCCCACCTTGTTCCCACACACTCTGTCCAGTCTACCTTCACGAGCTCACTCAATTCCCAGGTTCATGCACCTAAGCACCTGGCCTATACTGACTGCCTTCCAATCATCCCAGTTTCTAGAACCTGATACCTACATGAGTTCTTTCAGAAATGTAAGTCAGGTCCTGGCTTCACAATTGATGCAACTTCCTTCCTGTGGCCCTGTATCAAATGAAATGCCCCAGGGCAAACATGACTGTCCTCTAAATGTAATATCTAAGCTGATGGGCTCATAGTTTGATAAAAGAAAAAATTTTCTGTGACTTAGACTCAGATGCTATCAAATGCTCTTTGGATTTTATCAAAAGCTGTGGTAAGTCTACTAGAATGCACTTCTGATGTTTTTACATATCCTTGACGGAGCCAAAGATGATTTCACATTTCCTTTCTGTCAATAAATCAATCAAAATAGTTACTATAGTTGTTATATACCTCTTTACTATATGCTCAGAGCTATGTTAGGACTGCAGGGGATTTAGAAGAAAAGTAAACCATGTAAACTATGTATTTGTCCTCAAGAATTTACACTTCAGATATGGACACCTCTCCTCCTCCCCCATGCACAATCACGCTCAGGGAAAGAGTACACAATACAAGTCAGTACATAAATGGTAACAGATAACATCGACTGAGTTTCTCGGGGGCTGGGCAATTGACCTAAGTGATCCAGTATCCTCACAAAAACTCTAAAAGCTGTCAAGTCTCCCTTCTCACTTTACACATCATCAGCTGAGGTTCAGAGACCTCAGCCGGAGGTCACAGTCAGCAGAATGGTGGAGCCAAGGGTGTGTGACTCCTCTGAATGAGCAGTTCTCACTCTTCAGTGTGTATTTGAATCAACTGATACACTTAAAAAAAATACAGATGCCTGGGTCATGCCATCAGCGATTCTGTTCATTTGAGGCCTGGGTATTGGCAGATTTAAAGAATCTCTGGTGATTCTAATGTGTCACCAAGGTGAAGAACCACTGTGCCAAATCACACTGCCATCGTGCAACCAAATACTCAAAAAAGTATACAGTATTATGAAAAGAGGAGTTTGGTGTGGGATGAGACAATTTGTCCCTAAACCACACAGACTTACAGGTTAAGCATTTTCCTCCAGAGTTGCAGCAACAGGTACCCGACTTGATTGCAATCTGATCTGTAAAAAAGAGATAAATGGGTGAACTTTGTAATATGTGCATATTGCTTATTACTGCTTGCACTGTCTTGATACTTTTATCTCATTTGAGCTTCACAACAACTTGGGGTGTGACAGGTCAGGTAATTTCTTTACCAAGGAGTAAACTGGGACCCAGAGTGACTAGGTGACTTACTGAACCTCACTTGGTTAGTGAGTGACCCCATCCAGTGCTCATTTCATGGCATCCCCCAGACTTGGCTGCTGCCATGGCATGGAGCTTCATGGCACTGCTGCAAATTGAATGGTGAGAGATCAATAACTGAAGAAACTGCTGAGTGGGGTCAAAGGTATGGCTATACTAAAAGCAATCACTACTCTAGGAAGCACTTTTTTTTTTTTAACATTTTTTATTGATTTATAATCATTTTACAATGTTGTGTCAAATTCCAGTGTAGAGCACAATTTCTGTCATACATGAACATACATATATTCATTGTCACATTTTTTTCTCTGTGAGCTACCATAAGATCTTGTGTACATTTCCCTGTGCTATACAGTATAATCTTGTTTATCTGTTCTACAATGTTGAAATCCCGTCTATCCCTTCCCACCCCCCACCCCCTTGGCAACCACAAGTTTGTATTCGATGTCTATGAGTCTATTTCTGTTTTATATTTATGCTTTGTTTTTTTGTTTTTGTTTTTGTTTTTGCTTTTTAGATTCCACATATGAGCAATCTCATATGGTATTTTGCTTTCTCTTTCTGGCTTACTTCACTTAGAATGACATTCTCCAGGAGCATAGGAAGCACTTTTTAAGCTCCTATGACAGGTATAGCTCAGCCTGTATTATCATAATCATCCCTTTAAATAAATTATTTAGATTAGGCCATTCATGTTCATGAGCTTGTGAAATGCAGATAAACACATTTTTTTTTTCCCCAAGCCACTTGCTCAGGGCATTAGTATGCATTTCCCCTGCCTCACACTCCCTCAAATATAATGGCTTGAAACACTTCAGACCATGACCAAGGAAAGGCACAGGAATGCTCATTCAAGCATGGGGCAAAGCATCAAATTAGCAGCTTACAGCAAAACTACCCTATTTGGCAAGTGCTTCCAGAAAACAAGTTGTTATAGAATAATTAATTTGGGGAGGCAGCCACACAAAGCTTCTGTAACAGAGTGAGGAGCTGAAATACCAGATGGTGCTATCAATGAACAGCAGGTGTTTGTTGGGGAGCTGGGATCACGGTTTAAATTCCCAGAGTAAAATGGTTTTCTAAAACAGAGGAGAGCCCACTTCTTTATGGGTTCCCTTTGTGGAATCTCTGTACACGGTGGAACTTTCTGGAGAGTCAGACCCAGCTCATTCTGTGCACAGTGGCAGAGAGGGGCCAGTGCATTCGTTTTCTTGGCCTATTGTGGATCATTTCACTTTTCTAGAGAATCTAAGGGAAATGGGGACTTCTGGTCTTAGGACACTCGAGAAACCTGTTGATTGGCTCTTAGAGAATAAAGGAGAGAAGAGAAAGTTCCTAAACGATTAAGATGTATTGTCTATTAAATAAAATAATAATATTGAAGACAACTAAAAAGATATAAATCAAGCAATATGAAGAGGTAAAGGTTACTCCCACATACATTTAATTCATCAAATAATGTGCCTACTGCAAATATTTTCTGAAGCATTATTATCATTAATGTCATTACTTGTGAGAACACAGAGTTCCCACCTAAAAGTCACCAGAGCTGGGTTTAAATTCTAGCAGCAATTCAAGGATGCACACTACGCTATTTTGCTTTCAAGTAACAAATAGTTAATTGAGTGGTAAATGAATGGGTCCAAGAAAGAGCTGGGTGACTGGGTCTCGACAAGAAGATAAGACAATCTCTCTTCTCGTAAGGAATTGGAAGTGACTGGAGTGCAGCTTTGACAACCTGTCAAGATGGGAGCTCTGTGAAACTCAGGGAGGAGGAGGCACACAATCTTCATATGCTTACCACACAGCGTGTGTCCAGAGAGCTTCCCACGGCCCTTCACTTCTCAAGAGTGAGCAGAGAAGCACGTGAGTTTATGTGCTTTTGAAGACATCCAGATTTATGACCTCTATTGTCTCTAGTTATCATCCACCTTGAAGAGACCCGCCACCTTCTATGAAATGTGCGAGGTGTCTAACAGGCATCCCCTCCTCAACATGCAGACAAAAGAAGAGTAGGAGACAGAATGCTGGGAGCATACCGACACCTTCCTCTGGTTTATAAGACCGTTTTATTTATATCCTCAGAGAAAAATGTGACTGAGGACACACCTTTCCCCACTTCTAACTCATCTTTTCAAAGTGGCAATCACTGACTGCATGTGGAAAGTGTTGGAAGAAATATAATTAAAAACAAAAACTTCTCCCAACCAAGAAATCCTGTCCACAAATGTAGTGGAGAAATAAAACAATTTTCTTGTGTGTCAACATTAAACCAGAATGGGATGCACATCACAGTTAATCCTCAGTCTTCAGTAAAGATTGACAAGCATGAGAGGCTGACACCTCCCATCCTGGGGCAGGTCAAAGTCATCACATTCACCCAAAAGAAATAAATCAATACTGTGTCCTGGGACTGTATTGAGTGAGGAGGTGATTGAC
This sequence comes from Camelus dromedarius, assembly GCF_036321535.1. Taxonomy (NCBI): domain Eukaryota; kingdom Metazoa; phylum Chordata; class Mammalia; order Artiodactyla; family Camelidae; genus Camelus; species Camelus dromedarius. Next base: position 65,091,155 of record NC_087443.1, on the reverse strand, counting down.
ATTTGTTCTTCTCTCCCCCTCGGGATCTAGTCCTCACAAGAAAATTATTTTCTCAACCCCCTATCGAGGTGTCTTCCTTCTCCTCCCTCACACAACCTTTACCTATTTGCTCAGATTTGGATTGTAAGGGCCAGAAGATCCTTGCCTTTCCAGAAGCAGTAGCCCTTAATTAATTGGCAGATGTTGTGTTGGTAAATACTAAATAGTCTACAAATTACAAGTGTTGGCAAGGATTACAGGAAATGGGTCCCATCATGCATGCCTAAACTTGATATAAGTTTGAAAATCAGTTTCTCTTTCATTCACATCTTTGATTCTTTAATGGAAAGATGCAAGAAAATACGTGTATTTAATTCCTGATATTAAGAATACCATAATTTCCTGGTGTCTAGGCTGGGATGAGACATGGGTATTGTGGATATCCAATGGTCTTCAGTAGACACTTGTGATGATGCCAGTGTTAGAACAATTATCACATGTGGATTTCTAATTATCAAAGACTGGGACTGCAGACATTACACCCAGTACTCATAATGGCTATGCATGGTAGCCTCTTAGCTCAGAATGTAAGAAATATTACTTTCATTCATTTAAATCAACATAATTAAGCCCCATGTATCATCCAGCTGGACTAGATGCAAATTCAATTTCAGTCATTAGGTGGCCCCCTCCATCCACAGAACTATTCTAGCATCTTGAGATGTAGGTAATGTCCAGAAAATGAAGGCAGCACCCCTCCGTTCCTTGCACGCTGGCTACTGACATCCTCAGTGTCCATGCCTATAGGGGGCGCTCTCCTATTGATTCATTCTGTGGGATGCCATACTTTGGGGTGAAGCTGGGTCCCTGGTACAGGGGGCGTTATCCTGCTGACCTTCGCCATCTATTCTTCTCTGGAGCCTGCCTAGGAGATGTCTCAGCACCCCTACTTTCACCCGCCCAGGGATGGAGAGTTGTCTCTCCTCCCCCAGAATGGGGACATTGTTTCCTGCCTTCAGAAAAGCTTTGCACTCTTCTCTTCTTCAAGTAACTCTCCACCTTCCGGTAAAACCTTCTATCTTTAACAGACTCGGATTTTCATTTTTTAAAAAAGGGGGCCAGGGAGATGGGCAAAGGCGTCTTGCCTTCCAAGACAAATATATGTGTGTAAACATTTACCAAAGGTGGTTCTGAAATCACTTCATATTTTTGCAGTGCTTTAGATCACAATCACGAACCAAAATCAACATAGATGGTGAAATGATTCAAGTTCTTAGAAATTTTGGACTGGTCCGTGATTATGAAATTATCTAAGAGTTAATCTTTCATGAATTTTCTGAAGTTATGTACTTCTTAATTTTGTGCAGACATCTGAGTTATTCACCTTTACAGATCCATATTTAGATTTTTTAAAAGAAAAAGAAATTTATTAGATAACTCCAATTTTTCAGGATAGATGGATCTAGGGACTCAATTTATATTTATCAAAAATAAAGAATTAATTACCACCCCCCTACCTGATGGTTCTATTCTCTGACAGTCCCTGTCTTTTTTGTTTAAAAGAATAAGATCCTGGCTTATATGATCATTACCTCTTGTAATCTTACAAGGAAAGAAACCCTCCCTCACCCAGCATCCAAATCCAGTCTGTAAGAATGGCCTCTAGTTGGCCTGTGTTGTACCACCTTCCCACTCTTCCGGTGGAAAAGGCAGTGCCCCTTGACTAACAGTCCCCCACAATTCCCCTCAAGAGGAATCTGAGAAGAACAATTTCTAAAAGGAAGGATATAGAGAAAGCAAATAAAGTTAACAGCAGGCTGCGGCAGTGACCGACATTCAGACTTGATTGTCAAAGAATGATTTTGATGGTTTCTGGGAGTAGGTTTGGATAGGGCTTCTTTCTTTTTACAGTTCATATCTTAACTTCCAGTGACTAAGCCCACCTTCCGAAAATGCAATGTAAATCCACAAGCATGCTGCAAACACCCTCATATACTAGAGGGCTTAGGAGTTAGCACAGCATTATAATTGGTAACATAGGTACAGATGATGAAAAACAATAATTAATAATTGTGATAAAAATTATTACTCATCCTATGATTCAATCACATCTTTCGCCCATATTTTTTTTTCAAAATCTTTTAATATTGTTTTCCTCATCTTTGCACCATTCCTATCCAGAGACATAGGAATTAGATATGCCATTGCCCTTGGGTTTATTTCACAGCCCTGAACTGTCTTGGGATTCTGATTGTCAAGTAAATCTACTGTAGGAAGCTCTTGAGGGTACAGCATGCCTTAAGGGCTTTAAGTCCACATGATTGTCAGCTGCCATCAGCACTATCTAAGTACAGAGCCTTCTTGATAAAAAAGAAGACAAAACAAAAAACCAACTTATTCATCTGAAGATAAAGTCACTAAGCAGTGACTGAACTATTTTTCACCATTCTGAACCAAACTGAGGTTATCATGAGTTAGTGAGAAGACAGGATGAAAATAAATTTGATGAATAAAAGTGTACATCTCTAGCTGATTAAGCTATTTCTTTGGTAGTTTTGTTAAAAGGGATGTGTCTGGGGGAATTACTGGTGTTTTTAACCTTCTGCCTATTGACAGAGGCAATAAGGGAGCAGAGATTTATGAATTAAAAAGTAGTGTAACAGTAGTAACCATAAAAATAAAAAACCAATCAATTAACTTTGGAACCAATTTAATCTAGATCTTTCTGATTAAATGGAAAACTAAAATTGGAGATGAAAAAAACCCAAGGAAGCCTCAGTGAATTCCTCTCAAATGGATCTCAACCATCCCCTCTCCAAGGGGATTTATGGGGCATGTTAGTTCAGGATGAAAAATGTAACCTTTGTAGGGAGAAAAATGAGCTGTATTTTCATCAAGTTTCCACAGGAAGTACTTCATGTTGGAAAAACACTTTAAAGCAGCAATGGTCCTACACTAAAATGTAAGCATATTAAGGCAAAATAAGTATTGGCTAACAGCCTTCAGATATTCTGATTTCTTCTTGCCTATCCCCTTTCTATTTGCTTTTCCCAGTCCCATGTTTGGCTAGGGATCTATCCTGGTTCTATTTTTTCATCTGCTCTTCCTCTCTTGGAAGAACTCCAGCATACTTATCCAGGTTGGGAAGGAGGCAAGCTGGACATGAAGAGAAGGCATTAAGCAAGTGATCCTGCAAAGCTTTCTGAGGAGAGGGGAATGACTGCGTTGGATTTCACAAAGAACACTTGTAATCTGAGAGAAGGGAGAATCTCTACTGTCCTCTCTCCTATGTAGAGGCCAGAGCCCACCAGACGTTGTTACCTTTATGGAAGGGGACAGAGTTAGGTTCCAAGGACGAGCCATTAGTCAAGGGCCACAAAAGGGTGGAAATGCCAGGTTCCTTTAATGTCAGACACCACTCTATTAAATATCTACACACTCAACTTCATTGGCTGAGAAGGCTGCTCCCCTTCTACTCGTACTTACCTTGGAGTGCTCTTAAGAATTATGAGTCAGGGAACTTTGTTATAATTCTGCCTTGGGAAAGTTTGTGTAAGATAAGTTTTCTTAAATCCTGTTGGAAACTTCGATGAGGAACAATTCCTATACTGTCTTCAAGGTAGACCTGTCATAGACACAGGGGTCAAATTTTCAGTGATGTGACCACAGAAATAGCAATGGAACACACACACACACACACATTTGAACTGTATTATTATTATTGTTTGTAATAGGTATTAATCATCCTGGTATTCATTAATTTAGTTATAGATAGCTGCCGTCCAATTATTATGTAGAAATAGCTGTGTTATAAAGTCTGTGAGGACTCAGAAATTTCAAGACAGTTTAGCCCTATTTTAAAAAATTAGCTTTTAATTTAAAAACTTAGTAATTTAAAACATATTCATCCACCATAGATTTTCATCTGAACTTTTTAAATCAGCTGAGGTTCTGGGTTGATATGATAAAACAATTCAAAATTTTAGTTATTGGAGGAGACTCTATCACCTATACAACCCCTATCATTTTAAAGCTCAGCCGAGCGGTGGCTTGCGCAAGGATCCTTTACAAATCAGTGGCAGAGAATCTAGAACTGAGCTGAAGTTGGCTAACTTCATTTAGGTTCATTTCAAGTCATAAAAAGGAACATATCACCAGCTTTGGGTTCCGCCTGAAGGTGAAAACAAGACCAATGTGACTGGTACCTCTGGGGTATCTGTGTCTCATCCTTGGTGTTCGGCACATTTCTAAGTAGGGCTGCGAAAGTGAGAAAAATCCAACACAGCGCCTTGTTTCCTGGAGCTCGCAGTTCCGTCTTTCTGTCTCCCAAGAAGTTTGCAGCGTTCTGAGGAAACCAAAACACACGCCCGCAAAACCTGTAGAAGGTGGCCAACAGGAAAACGTTCTTTTAAACGGAATGCGGTGCGGCATGAGAGAGGAGCACTTTCAGGAACAGGAGCATACACAAATCATTGATTAACATTATCTTCTGCCCAGGGGAGGAAGCACAGTCTGTGCTCTGGGTCAGGTCAAGATCCCCTCAGCTAGCGGCTAGGGGCTCTCGGCGGCGGCAGCGGCGGCGCGCCCGGCGCGCCCGGCGCGTCCAGCGTGTCCGCAGTCCGCACAGGCGCAGTGCGGGGTGCCGGGCGCCGAGCCGGACCCCTCGCCGCTCCCCGCGCTGCGCGTGCGCGTGCGCTCCTCAGGCGGCCGCGTCCAGTTTGAGACTCCAGCTCTCGCCCGCGCGGCGGCGCCTTTATCGGCGCAGGTGGCCGCCCCTTGGCCGCGACGCCTCCGGCTGCTGCCACCGCGGCCTCACTTGGATGGAGATGGGGTACTGAGCACCTGCCCCCACTCCCAGCGGGCGAGCGGAGGGCCTCCCGCCGCTCCCTCCGGTACAGGACCCCCCCAACCCCCCAACCCCGCGCTCCTCTCGGTTCCCGCGGTGGGAAAAGTTGGTGCGGCCGGCGTCTCCTCGGCCAGGCTGAGCGCGCTCCTCGCCGGCGTGGGGCTCTGGGTCCTCTGGGTCCCGGGCGACTGAGGCGGCGGCTCCTGGTGGGTCGCGTGGTACCAGGGTTCCCACCCCCAGGGGACTTCCCTCACTCACCAAAAGCCACGAGGCTTGGCTCCTGGCCACTCGTTTGCCTCTCTTCATGAGCTGCCTGTACTGAGGGGGCCAAAGGGAGGACACGGACTGCGGACCCCCAAGAGTGCCCAGAGCCCGAACGCAAGCGCGGTCGGTACCCAGGCCAAGCCACCCGCCTGGAGCGGGAGGAGCTAAGGCCTGTCAGCATCTGTTTTGCGCTTGCCAGGTGACTCCACACACGTCTAAGCCTTGGTCCACTGTCCTGGCCGCGACAGCAGCCTGAAGAGAGGTGATGGGGTTGGAGACAGACAAGTGTGGAAAGGGTTAAAGCTGCTAGGTAGTTTTTTGGAAGAAGTGCGTAGATTGGGCTTCTGAACTTAGGAGGTGCTGCAGACGTAAAGCCTCTGCCTATTTTCCACAGGAGTGGTATTTCCTTCTGCAAGAACAAGCTCCATCCTACCCAGTCCCCGTGTTCTTTTCCAAAGTCCAATCCTGTAAAAACTTAAGAGTGAGCGGACACTGTGACCTATTTCCGTGATCACAAATCAGGCAAAGCATCAAAGTGTCAGGAGTGCAGAGATGAAAGGGTGAATTTTCAACAGGCCGACTTTCCTTTCAGGGACTCTCCCTTTCTGGTGGGCTCCCGTTAAAGGATCCTGTTTGTAGGGTGATTTAGATAGAGAGCTCCACCCCTTCTTCCGTCTTCCGCCTAGAGGGGAGGAGAATGTTAGTGGACAGTCTGCCCAAGAGATTCCCTGTTTATGGCCTGCAACACAGGAATTACAGGGAGGAAACTCTGCAGCATCTTCTCAACAGCATGGAGAGTGGCCTGTACATGAGCCACTGTTCCCTGGTGTGATCAGTCTTAGGAAGATAAGCCATACCAATGACAACAAAGACCTGTTGTACCATTGCCTGACCTTTTTTAGTGAAGAGCACAAAATCATAGTCCTCCCAGCTTTATGGAAGGAGGAAAGGGATTGCTGGATTACAGGAGGCCGAAACTGGTGAGAGTGGCCATGAGTGGCCTTAGACTAGACACACAGCAGGTGGAAACCAGCGGTCTTTGTTCTTTTCATGGGAAGTTTTCTGATTTTGAGAAAATTCTGAATCTTTTCAACCTGAAACAACGGTTGCAATTTAAGCTGATTCTGGAAACTTTAAATTTCTGAAAACAAAAAGAAAAACATCTTGGAGGCAATCACTAAAGGCCATTTTAAAGTGTTCTCCAGGCATTGAGAACATTAGCACCAACTAAAGGTACCTTTCATGGTATTTTCAGTTGTCTCATAATTGCCAGAAACATTCCCAGAGGGGTGTCAGGAAAACCTGTGTTCAGATTGGCTCTGTCAACTAAACTTGAAATGTGGTTTCTGAATCCAGATTTGTTCTCTGTCACAGTAAGGTGTTCTGCACTACCCACCCTCATGGGCCTCTGGGTAAGGAGTTGTTATGATACCTTTCCCATGCTCCTAGTGCTGTATGGAGATAGCCACCATCGTTAACTATACTCAATACTCCAACACCATTATCAATACTTACTGAACACAACCCATGTGCCAGGAACTGTTCTGATGATGGCATCAAGAATGGAAGATGTTGCTCTCCCACTGTGGGTACATTTTTATCTTATGCTTTTTACGAGATACCCTGAAAGCTTGGGAGTTTGTGTGAGGAGTAGCTGCAAGAGTGAGGAAACCACTGAGGAAGGGAGGTGAATATAGAACTTGTCAACCCCAGAAATATAATAGCCAGTTATTTTACGAGCAAAATGGGTTTGTTCTGAAGTAGCACAGAATTGCAGTTTCAGACGGGCAAGCTACGATGAATCACAGACAAGTTTTAAAAGACGAAAGGAAGGTCAGGTTTTACTAGGTTTCAGGAAGAAATTGAGGAGGGTTGTTTTAAGTGAAAGTTCTTTGGAGAAGAACAAGAGTTTAAGGTGGTGGTGGTTTCTTATTGGCTGCAAGTGGTAGTTAATGCATTGTTGTTGTGGCAGGGAAGGCTCTTCCTTCCTTTTCTTAAAAGCAAGAGATGAGATTCCCATGTGAAAAATGCCCTCTCTTGTATCAGAAGAAATGTAACATTCTTATCATCGTGGATAAGAAATTGAGACCCAAAGAATTTTACACAAGGAATTCTATCCAATTCTATCGTGTTAAAATAATTTTCATTGCTCTTCCTGCTGGTTATACAGGCAGCAATGAGTGGTACGTATGTGAGAGCTCTCCCTTCCTGACTCCATTTTAAATGAGTTTTTGTTTATTTTCACATTGCCTTCTTTTAATCAGAATCTTTCCTGATCAAGAGTCAGGTTGTCCATATTTAGTGTTTTTTTGTCCCTTGGTACCAGGTTGTTATGTCCCACAACAGAGGGAAAGTGCTTAGTGATTGGAAACCTTTGAAGCCACGTTTGAATAACAAGGAAGGGCATGAGGGAGAATCCTCAGGGATTTCCCATCCAAAGTCTATATCCTATCTAGGCTGTAAATGCTAGAGCTTATGCTGAAGTGCAGATCTAGCATTACCCTGTTGGGTACCACGTTTATACAAAGGTTTGACAGGCAACAGGTACAGACCTTAAAAATCATTATGCAAAGCAGAGTTAAAAGTAATATGGCAAATCTACTTTCTATAATGGTAACCAACTAAATGGATCAAAAGACCATGGAGTGTCAGGGGAAATTTGTTGTGCTTGTTCCTTGATTTTGTGTAATTAAATTTCTGCCTCTCCAGAGGTATTTATCCATGTGCAAAAGGTGGTATTTGCTATCACAAAGACACCTCCTTGCTCAGCAAGTAGATAATCAAGGGCGATGCCACTGTCAGAAAGTACTTTACACAAAAAGTCAAATTGTCATTTTTGGTCTGTTACTGCTTTGGCTGTAGATTTGACTAGATCTTCCAGTGTTAAGGAGAGACTTCTGATCATGTGTTCACTGGCACTTATTCTTCCTATGGAGACAATCTTGGAGTCATGTATATCCCCAGGTAGTTCCTATTTAAAGTGGCCAGGGAGGCTTAATGGGGTGGACCTTGGGAAACTTCAAAAATCTTACTTTGTAGCTGATGTCAAGGGAACACTGGGTGAAATTAACAGTAACACCTGGGATAAGTGAAAAAATTTCTTTCAGGGTGGACTAAATGGTTACCATTGTCAAGAATGGATCGAAGTTTCTGATGGCAAGCTCAACAGTTAGGTAAGTTTCCCCCTTTTGTAATGGACTGAGAAATTTGGATAAGAGTGTTTCTTTCCAAGAAAAAGAGGGAGAGGATAAGGTAAAAAGTAACTGTGGGAAAAAGGTGTACAGGCCTGGTCCTGACATCTTGGAAAAGCTGTCTCCTTCAGCTGACTTCTGCTTCAATTTCTGGTGAATTTGATTCGAAGTCTCCAGCATTTGTATAGGACAGAGTCAGGTGGAGACTTCTTTAGCTGTAAGACTTGTATCTAGACCTTGAGTGTCTGAAGTTCGGGTGCCATCTGAGTAAGGTGAGAACGACCTTGTATAGTACCTTCCAAGGAGATTTAAGGTCAGTCTTTGTTCTTACTGATTCCAAATCAGAAGATTGGGAGAAAATTGGAAATGTTTAGTTTGGAGATTTCTCATCAGATATTTGAGAAAACTAGAAGAGTTTAGAATCCAGTCCAGCTCACAGATGTATAACAGAACCTTAAAGACAATTAACAGGATAAGAATCTAATATCTACAAAGGTGCAAACTTAATTTCTCTCTCCGTAATTATCCCCTCCTACCTTTTTTATCAGACAGTTGTGGTAAAACTAATTTGTTTGAATTGAAATGGCCTGGTTATTTATATCAATACAGCAAGAATAATAATTGACCATATAAACTCTTTTTAAGATTACTCTGCTGGAACTTTGTAAGCAAGGTACTAGGCTTATATTTCCAAGTACTTCCTTAAAATTGTCTGGTCATATCTGAGTCTATGTATATCTCTCTCCAATATGACATTCTATTCAAATCCTTGGTATTGTCGCCAGTGTTTCCAGTTGTGTCCTGTTATAAGAACAGATTCTTAGCCAACTCATGCAAACGACTACACTGCCATAAAAATAAGAATACTCACTGAGAGTTTCCAAATTCGGAGGGATCAGGCAGAGGGAAAAAGTAAATTCTTCACTTTTGCTTACAAAGATACACTATGTCAAATTTCTATGAGTCATGATAGCCTACGAGTAAGTTTCCTTAAATCTGGAAAGTTAAAATATTAAAAAATCCAGCAATGTTTCAAATAAAAAAGTCCTAAAAAGAATTAGTCATTCTCCTCAATTCATTTAGTCCCATGTAATTAGTTCCTGTTTGTCTTGATCTTTTGTTAGAAGTTTTATGAAGCCACCAGTTTCTTCATTAGAGTTCTTAAATTCTTACCTAGTTCAGTGGTATGATCTGAGAAGTGATCAGCAACCTATATTCTTTAGTACTTGTCAGAGTTGTTTCCATGAACCTCTTTCAAGAAGGAGCACTTTTGTAGGAACACTTTTGTAATGTTGTTTTAATATAATTTTGGGGTGAAACCAACCAGAAGGGATTCCTGCTGCTTATAAGGAAAATTTGGGCTGATTTTCTGTTTTTTAATTTAACATTATAAGCAAACTCTACAATGTTATATATCTTTGACCTATTAGGGAAGTAGGTCATTTCAAAACAAACCTGCAATGAATATATTTGTGTCTATTACTTGTTTTTCCTTGTATTATTTTTTCTTCTGAAAATTACAAGAAATATGTGCACTGGGTCAAAGGGCGTGAATTCTGTATATAACTGTGCTTTCCTGAAAAGTAGTAATAATTTATAGCACTGCATGCAGTGTATGAAAGTGCTAATTTTATTGCATCTTTATTTACCTGGTGGGTATTATCAATGACAAATATTTCTACTGTTTTCCTGGATGAAAAACAATTCCTTAATGTTTTAATTTTTACTTCTCTGATTACTAGAGAGAATAACATTGTTCCCTAATTTTGTTTACTAGTTGGGATTTCCACTGATTTTTCTGTTCACAAGGCAGGAAGGTAAAATAGGAATATGTAAACATGGAATGAACTTCTTAACAAGGTTACAAGTCCAAAATTTGAGCAGACTGGGCAAACTGAAATTGTGATGGGGGTGGGTGTGGCAGGGGATGCAAGAGGTATAGATTAAATAAGGTCTTTCAATCCTGAGACTTGTTATTCTTCTTGGAAGGAAGGGAATGTGGGAGTATGCTGTGCCTGCAGGTACTGAAATCAGAGTGGCAGAATCACCAAGGAAAAATTATTTCTCTTATAGGTTCTGCCTTAATGTTCTCATTTCTTTTATTAGTATTTTTTTTTCTCCCGTCCTAAGAAACTGAATCCTGGGAACATTTCTTTAATGGTCACTTTCTGTTTAATTCCTTTTCAAGTGTCTTAAGATCCAAACTTGTGGTTTCTCCAAGATAATTTCTCACCAGTGGGTGGCAGCCTGTTGCTTTCAAGGGAGGCAGTTACAAGCTTTTGTGTGTAGAGGGCGGGGTAGGGTGGAAAGAGAACGGTGTGTAAGAGATAACTGGAATTTGGGGGCAGATAAAAGGCTGTTGAATCTACTCGGCAGTAGGATTAATTTGGCAGTTTGCTTGATACAACTTTTAATGATGACTGATTTTTAGGACTACTCCTAGGAAATTTTGAGGGGGCACCCTACAGAGAAAAATATTTTATTTGATATATTTCTGCTTCCAAACTCTCACAAGGAGATTTGATTTCATCATAAAATACAGGCACCTGGTCTTACCCACTCCCTGTCACCCTGAGTCAGAGGCTAAGTAGTAACAGGGTAATCTCAAACTCTTCCTGTTAAAGATAAGGTTTGCATTATGCTTGTGACCATTTTGCCCATGTTCCAAATAGCAGGCCTGGGGAAAAAAAGGAGTTTTTCTTAATTCCTAAAGGAGGAGTCATTTTGATCATTCTGTTAAAAGTTTGGGTGAGTCGGGGAAGCAGAAACCCCAGGGCTGTAATGATCCTTACACTGGTTAGTGGGCTCAGCCAGTTTGTCTTTGCACCTCCAAATAGCTTTGCTCAAGCCGCTCTCAAGGGAGGTATGGAGTGGAGAGCATGAAAAGAGTAGCAGATGATGATGGAATAAGCTGGGGTCAGTAGCCGTCCACCACCAGTTGGCTGATGGGCTGGAGGACACTTTCTTCTCTCTTTGGGCACCAAACTTTCAACTACACGAGAGGACTGTACTGGACAGTCTCCAGGGCCAATTCCTGCTCTAAAATTCTGTGAGGCTTCCGTCTTCCCTGCCTTAAACTTCTCCAGGCAATCCACCCATCTTCTAAAATTAACTTTTCCTTAGAATGCACTCTGGATACATAATGGGTTGTATATTTTCTTCACTTTTCTCTCAATGGGGACAGCAGCATATTTCTTAACTTCTCCATGCATATTTTGCTGCACAAGAAGGTTCTGGTGAGAAAGTCAGTGACCTCAGAAAGTATTCTTGTCAACTTTTTGTGCTTCCTTTAATTGGCTGAGAGAGCCCTCTGAATTGCCTGTTTAGGTCCATGAGATTGCTAAAGGGCAATTCATTCATTCATTCAGTTATTCATTCAACAAATATTCAGAGAGACCAGCTGAGTTCCAGGTACTCCGCCAGCTGCAGTAGTGCTTCCCAAGGGCTGTTTGATTATCTACCTCTCTCTTGCCTAAATGTGAATCTGTCTACATGGGTGGATGGTCCTCAGATTCTCAGAGCCTTTCTCTAGGAGTTGCAAGTAGAGGAATAACCATTCCCTCCATAAGATCCTCCCCAACAGGCTCCCACCTCATTAAACAGGATTTAAATCACAAAGCACCTTGCCCAGAAGGTGTGGGGGTCTCAATTCTGGGCCAAGGGAGCCTTTTTCTAATTTTTTTATATGTATGTATATATATTTATTGAAGTATAGTCAGTTTACAGTGTTGTATCAGTTTATGGTGTACAGCATAATGCTTCAGTCATACATGAACATACATATATTCATTTTCATCATAAGTTACTGCAAGATATTGAATGTAGTTCCCTGTGCTATACAGCATGAACTGGTTGTTTATCTATTCTCTATATATCAGTTAGTATCTGCAAATCTCTGACTCCCTATTTATCCCCTCCCACCTCTCTCCCTCACTGGTAACCACAAGTTTGTTCTCTATGTCTGAGAGTTGGTTTCTATTTTGCAAAAAAGTTTGCTTGTCTTTTTTTTTGTTTTTTTTTAAGATTCTAATTTTTAGATGATATTTTTCTTTCTCTTTCTGACTTATTTCCCTTAGAATGACAATCTCTAGGTCCATCCATGTTGTTGCAAATGGCATTATTTTATTATTTTTTATGGCTAAGTAGTATTCATTGTATAAATATACCACAATTTTTTATTCAGTCATCTGTCGATGGACATTTAGGTTGTTTCCATGTCTTGGCTATTGTAAATAGTGCTGTTGTGAACAGAGGGGTACATGTGTCTTTTTGAATTAAGATTCCCTCTGGATATATGCCCAGAAGTGGGATTGCCCAGCAGTGGTTAAGTCTATTTTTAGTCTTTTGAGGAATTTCCATACTGTTTTCAATTAACGGCTGCACCAAACTACATTGCCACCAAAGTGTAGGAGGGTTCCCTTTTCTACCTTTTTCTAGTTTGTACAAAAGCATCTTATGGAATGTGGTGGCTCTGCTTCCCAGAGTCCAAGCATATGAGTGTTTATTCCTTCCCTCCTCTTACTGGATTCTTTCTCATTTTCATCTTTAGATCTTCACTCCCAGAAATGAGAGATTTTGTCCCATTCTGGACCCTCACTCTTTTAACACTTTTCCGTGGTAAAGAACGCTCAAAAATACATTTAAATTTTTATGAAGCACTTGGTTTATTATGCTAATAAATCCTCCTTTGGACTGTGAAACATTTCCAGTAAATGGTGAGTTTATATAGAAATTAAGGTAGCACTACATCTTTTAAATTAGACAGACATACATGTAAACGGGAACAAATGTCTACTGGAATGGAGGAAGGATTGGGTTTAGAGAAGAGTTCCTCCTCAGTTATTTTCATAGGTTAATTTGCAGTCTGTTGACTCACAGGGTCCATTGTGGTAGAGTGCCTGCCTCCTCAGAAAGTGAAGATCTGTCCTTTTTTGCACTGGATAATTTATTCACAATTCCCTGCCTCTCCTCCTGATATTATTGATGTCACAGGCAAGGAAAGCAGCCTGCATTTTTCTAGGGAGAATTCAGAGGCCTGTCCAATTGCCTAATATAGTTGTTCTTAACCATGGCTGCACATTAGAACTGTCTGGGTGCTTCACAAAGATCTCGTATCTGGACTCCACTGCAGAGTAATAAATGGCAGTTATAATCTCTGCAAGTGGAGTTTGGACATCAGTATTTCTCTAAAAGATCCCCAGAACTCATGCAGATAGATTGAGAGCCAATGGCCTGTGTTTTCCAACAACAGCACAGAATAACTTGATGGGCTAAATTGAAGTTGTTTAAAGTTGTCCTTTGTCACACAAATGCACATGTACACGGCCCATTTGGTGTGGGATACAAATAGGAAATTTTACTGACAGACACAACATAGACAGAAAACAGATACACATACAACCCTGACGGGAGACTCACACATCACAGACAGAGGTACATATGCACATGCACACACACACACACCCATGGTTAGAAACTGTGGTTCCTGACACACATATAGACATATATCCTGGTATAGAGACACAATCCTAGAACATAATAAAAAAGGACACACACACACAGACAGACACAGAGACACATGCACACAGGCACGGGCATTTTCATAGAGAGACACACAGTTATAAACCGAGACACACACACACGAGCTCACATGTGTAGATATAGCACAAGATACACAGACACACACACAGACCTTCCACATTTACAGAGATGTGAAGGCAACATAGAGGCATATTCAGACACCCTGCAGTGTGGAGGAACATGCTCAGAAATGCACTTTTAGAAAACTTTAGGACTTTTTGTATGTAAGGTCTTAAGCATAGTTGAGGATTTGCTTCTTTTCCACTTTTCCTAGTGCTTTGCCTAGGCTTATTTCCAAGTGGGCGTGAAGCATGAAAGTTGTGTGGCCTCAGAGGAGTGAACACACTTGCTTTTAACAGAAATAGATCCTGCTGAGAAGTTATCTTTCACATGACCGTGCAATCCTGGGGAAGGAACCACAACAACAACACAACAACGATGAAACAAACCCTGGCGGTGCTGACTGCTCTGGAGACTAGAATAAAAGATCCTATCATAGTAATTCTGTACAGTCTACCAATTTCTCTCCCACCCATGAACTGAAACCTATTATTTGTAGCAAGATTTATAGGTATAATGTCATTTGATCTTTAGAACAGCTTAGTGGGCTAAGTTCTATTATTTGTCTTCATTTTGTAGGTATAGAAACTCAGGCACAGAGAGGTTAGTTAAGTGACTTTCCCTGGGTCACTCAGCTGGTAGATACAAATTCATGCCTGCTTTGAGTCTGTGCTCCTCACCACTCCTGACATGACTGCTGCTTCCACTGAAAAGGAATTGCAATCTGACTGTTCTTACTTTACTTTACAGATGAGAAGACAGAGGGTCAGAGAGGCTAGGCACTTCAGCCAGGGCTCTTGAGGTATAAACTAAAGCTTTGAATCTGGTCCAAGCCTGCCTTCACTACAGAGATGGACTTTTGGTTCATTCCTTAGGCTACATGTAAACATGATAGTATGGAGTTAGTGATTCTGAGAGTGAGGACCCAGGACTATGAATAAATAACAATGGCCATGCTATGACTTTACTCAGAGTCAGGATTTTATTCTCATAAAAGACAAAGGAATTGAAAGCCTTTTCTGTTTCTCTCTACAACTCTGTTTGCCTCGTTGAGAGCTGGGCATCTGCTCTTTGTACTACACAGACCACTGGTACTTAACAGCTCTTGAATTTGAATTAGTCCCGGCAGAGTGTCCGGAATGTAACCTGGAATCCCATCCCTGGGGGAGGACTACCTTGACTTTGGGAGGATCTATTTTCTGTGCATGTGTGTCTCACTAGAATGACACACACTGGGTGGGCAGCATCTTGGCCATAGTGCCTCAGTGTAGGATCCCCTCCAGCCCTCTCCCTAGTGCTCAATTGTGGAGGGTACTTTGGCTCAGGGTATGCATATGGTGTCACCTGTCAATCAATAGTCAGTCAACGGTTTATCCAGCATTTATCATAGGCTTTTCTCTGTGACAGCTTCTGTTGTGGTTACAAAATGGGTGTTCCTTACTCAAGGGTTTTATGATCTAATTGAAGGCAAAATTAAACTGATCAACTGATTAGCAGCAATTAAACAAGAGGTTAGAGATTGGAAGTGGTATGACTGAATCTGACCAGGAGCTAACTCCCTTCACCCCTCCAAGCACACACATACAATGCTTTTAAAATATCTTTAAATGAGTTGGCAGTATTTATAAGTCAGAACATTTCACATAAAAATTCTTGGATTCTTAGGTTCTGTTTGAAAAAATGTAGATTTGGCAACTGAGCTTTTGTACCAATAGAAATAATTGGCTGGAGCCAAGTAGCAGCTGCCCTTGAGAAAAGACATGTGCTAGTCCAGCCCCCACTCTCTTTACAGCCTTTAATTCCGGCCCTATTTAATTCATTAAGATGATCTGCCTGAATGCTGTGTCTGTCTAATTCACTGTCATGCATAGGCATAAATTACTATCCAAGTTCAGTGATAAGTATCTTAGGAAGTTGAGGTGGGAAAATCATTGAGGGTTGGAGAAGTCAAAGAAAGCTTCATGAAGGAAGTGATCACTTATCTGGACTATAAAAAGTCAGGACTTAGGGAAGGGGGTGGAGCACTGAATGTACTTGTGTAGGGTACGTAAGAAGAGGGATAAAAGGTGACTACAAAGTTAAATTCTGAACAGACTAAAAACCTACTAGGGAAAAGCAATTTTTTTGAACATTAGGAAGAAAATACAGAAGACTACTTATTTTAGCAGAACTGGGAAGAATTTATTATAGTGACATAGACAGTCCAAGCCATAAGGGAAAATATTCAGAAATTCGACTTCACTAAATTAAAAAAAAAACACAACAAAACCTCTGTTTATCTAAAAGTGCAGAAAACAAAGTCAAAGGCAAGCTGAAGACAGGGAGAATATTTGCAATGCGTAAAATAGAGGATAAATATCCAGAATTCATTAAATAAATAAATAAACAAATCAACAAGAAAAAGAAACAATTCAATGGAAATTTGTATAAAATATATGGACATTCTGCTGACAGAAAGGAAACACAATGGCCAATAAATAATGAAAAGATGCTCAGCCTCAAAAATTTTATTTGGGAAGTGAAAAATAAAACAATCATGGTATATCATTTGATAAATATCACATTGGCACAAATTTTGCAATGTGACAGTTCCAACAGGTTAGTAAGGATGTTGAAAATTGCCACCTTTATAGACTGCTTATAGGAGAGGGACTTGGCATAAAACCTCAGGAGAATATGCCTTGTATTAAATTATTAAAGTGTATGACAACAACAGCATGAAGGACTAAGGAAGAAACAGAGTTATGCTGTTCTAAGGTTCTTATATTGTACATGAAGGGGTATAATATTACTTGAAGATAGACTGTGTTAAGTTAAATGTGCAAATTTTAAGCATAGAGCAACCACTAACAAAACAGAACAAGGATGTATAATTAAGGAGCCACAGTGGAGCTAGAATGAAATATAATGTTCTGTTAGTTCCAAAGGCAGGAAAAAAGGGACAAAGGAAAGATTGGATGTATAGAAAATAAAAAGCAAGATAGTAAATTTAAACATAACACTCCTGATAACTAAATAACAATTAAAATGGAGATTGTAAAACTAGATTTAAAAAGAAGATCCAGTTACACTGAACTTACAAAAAACACATCATAAATAAAAAGACACAGAAAGGTTTAATGAAAAGGGCTAAAAATATATTTAAAATGTATTTAATACAGTGAGTAATCATGAGAGATCTAGAGTAGCTGTGTAATGCCAGAAAAAGTAGTCTTCTTAATGAGAAAGATTTCCAGGTGTAAAAATGAAAATTTCACATTAACAAAAGGGTCAGTTCATCAACAAAACATAACAATCCTAAATGTGTAAGCACAACAATGTAGTTTCAAAATGCATAAAGCAAAATTTGACATTACTGAAGGGAGAAGTAGATAAACCTATAATTATGATTGAAGATTTCAAAACATTACTCTAAAATTTGATTTAATAATTGCTGCAGAAAAACAGTAATGATATAGAAGACTTCAATAGCACCATTAACTAACTCGAGCTAATTGATGTTTATAGAACACAGCACTCAATAAGAGCAGAAAACAATCCTTTCAAGTGCACGTGAGACACTTAAGATGGACCCCATGCTGAACCATGAAACAACTTCTAGTAAATTATGAAGGCTGAAGTCATACAGAGTATATTCTGTGACCACAACAGAAGTAAATTAGAAATCAGTACAGGAAGATATCTTGGAAATCCATTAAACTTGGAATAATATAACACAGTTCTGAATAATTAATGAGCCTAGGAGGAAATCACCAAGCAAAATACTTTTAATTGAATGAAAATGAAGCAAAACTTCAACATTGTGGCATGCAGTTAAAGCAGTGATTGTGAAGAATATATGTACATATATTTGTATATGCATAGATTGAACATTTACAAGAATTATATCACAGTGTTAACTGTCAGTCCCAGGGGGTGAGATTACAGGTCAATTATAATGTATGTCTTGAAACTTTACATAGTTTTTAGTTCTCCACAAAGAACTTGCATTATTTTAACATTCAGAGAATAATGTTATTAATAAAAAACTGAGATTCATAGATATTTTATAACTTTCCCAATTTCAAACAGCTGACCAGGGAGTGGGTCATTTCAGATTTGAATCCACCTGTATCTCAGTTAGAAAACCCATGTCTTTATCACTATATTGTGCTGTTTCCTATAATCATCTCCAGGGTAACACTTGTCTTAATTAAGCACATCTGTAGTACACAGCTTTTTTTTTTTTTGTCTTCGAGCTTTCAACTATGTTATCTCTTGTCCATCCACAATAAGCCAGGCAAGCAAAAGGAACCTGAGAGTGTAACTCTTCTGTCTTAGAACTAGTAGTCATGTTCCACATCTTCTGGACATTTGTGAACATTTAAGGATTTATGGGTGTGTGAGCCTCAAGTGATGCTTAGCAATAAAACCCACTCAAGTTAGCATCGCCTGTATCAGAAGACTTCAGTTTGTGGATACATTCTCTGCATGAACTCCATTGAATCTTTCAGCAGAAACCAAGTTGCTGTGATGGAAAAGACCAAGAGGGAAGATCCACCAAGTCCATTTGAGGAGATCCTTGGAGCTGTCCTGTTTCTCACCCTTCCTGTGACCTGGTTATTCAGCTATTTCTTTGATTTAGTAAGACACCGTAGTTTCTTTTCCTATTTGCTTAAGTTGGATTTTGTTACTCTGAATCAAAAGAACCTAATATTCCTAACCAAACGCAACCAGATATTAAGTAGCTATTGAGGATTCAAATACAGATTGGCTGAACTCCAGGACAAGCAACTATTTATATTCATGTTCAAATGGAGTAGATGATGACTGATGTACAAAAAGAAATTGTAAATTATACACACTTGTTTTGAAGAATAAAATGGACATTTGTGTAACTTTTCCCTCATTCACGTTTGATTGATTTATATGCTTTCCGTCCCCAGAACACATTTAGCTTATTTTTAATGGAAAAAAAAATGAAAGAAACATCTTACTCATGTAGGAACATTTCCTTCTCTTCTTCACTCCCCAAATGCACATTTCCTGGTTCAAAAACGTTTCTGGAGTTTTCTTGACAAGAATCCCAGTTTTAAGAAGTGTTCTAGTAAGATCGAAGTACGAGATCACAGGACAAGAAGGCAATGTGCTGGTTCTTTCCTGTTCCCTCATAAGGAATGGAGCTGGCTCACATGCCCTGTTAGTTCCACGGTATGGTGTTCAGGGATTCTACAGAGGTGACTGACAACAGTGAGCTTCTCTACATTCCAGAAGCTCATGTTACTCTGGAAATTCAAACCGAGGATCCCAGCTTCCTTGCAAACATCTGCTATTCATTGATAGCACTGTCAAGCTCCTATTTCAGCTGTTCACTCTGTTGTGAAAGCATCTGTGTAAGCTCCCTTCCTGAAGTTGTTTATTATGAACTGGCATGCTGGAAGCAGAGGCCAGACAGAGCAAGTGTGCTGAAAGCTACAAGTTAATATGATGGTTTTCCTGCTCTTGAATACTTTCTGATGCCTTCATCTTGTCATAGTCTGAAGCATATCGGTTCATTACACTTGGGAAAAAATGCATATTAATGTGTTCAGTAAGTAACTTGGGAAGAAATGTGTTTATCTTATTCCACCAAAATGCATTTCCTATATTTATTTCTGAATAATTAGAGGAGAGTGATTATGATCATAGAGCTTGGATTGCTGGATTGCATCTGTCACAGGTACTTTTGCTGTGCTTCCTAGAGAAGTGATTATTTTTAATACACCCATACCCTTTGCCTTATTCAATTAGTAACTCCTTGAATTGTTGATTTCACAGTTTAATTTGCAGTGGTGTCATCAGGGCCAGCTTCTTGGGCATGCCACCTGTGCAGTTACTTAGAAGGACACCATACTTGGTTTAATACTCTGCAGTTGCTGTTTTGAAATTCCTAATACCCTTTGAAATTCTTGATACACTTTGAACTCTGATTTTTGTTTTGCATTGGGCCCCACAGATATGTAGTCAGTCCTGGCTGTCATCAAGCTGCAGGGACATTGGAGTGGGCCAGTGAGAGGCAAGTAATGAAATGAACACAGAGCTTGGTCACTGGATAGCTGTGTGACCTGCAGCAAGTTTGGTCCTTGGTTTTCTCAACAGGCAATAAATAAATAAAACAACTACCCCTATTTACTCCCAAATTCTTGTGATACTTAAAATGAAATAATGCTTGTAAAGATACAATGTAAACTTTCATGAATAATATGTATATATTAGTATTATACATTCATTTACTTTTCTTAGACCTGAAGTCAGGTTATGACTTTGGAAGAAGTTGATTAACATTTAAGTTTTTTTGGCTGGGAAACACCTGTTATAGGGAAAATTGTTTCTTTTCAGCTACCTCCTAGAAATTTTCCCCTACTGAACTTTCTTAGTATGTATTATTTAGCCCTTGGGCTATATAATGAATTAATGTTTTAGTTCAGATCCCCTTGGCTGTGCAAGACATCTGACATCCTAAAAAAACTATTTAAGGCCAAACCAGAGCTGAATTAAGAATCTGATGAGGAACCAGGATTTTGCATTTGTTTTATTTTGCTTTGTTTTGTTTTTAGTGGACATAACATCAGTTTTGCTATCAGATAGACTTGGCTCTGCCCACTTGCCACCCATTTCCTATTTTGTGAAAATAGGAAAAAATAGGTGAGAACTTTCAGAATTGTTGTAAGCCTGCAAAGTCACTTTTGCCTAATTCTGTAGAGTCACAATACATAGCAACTATTATTATTTATTTTTCATCTTTTATTGTGTACTCTTGTTTCATGAATGGTGTGTGTGTGTGTGTCCACAACTGGACTGTAAAGTCTTTGAGGTCATAAACTGTGGTTTACTTTTCTTTTTAATCCCTTACAGCTTCCAGTATAGTGCTGAGCATTTAACAAATAGGTTCATAAAAACTATTTTTTGATTGATTTTTTTGACAGAAATGAAATTAAAAACCAACTCAGCTCTGTCAAATGCATTTATACACACCAAAATTGCATTCTGGCAGACTAACCACAGATTTTAATACGATCCTAAGAGCATTTGTTCATCTGTGTCTAGGCTATAGAGACTTTTTTTTAATAATCGGTCTGTGAAGCCTATCAGTTTAGAAATTCCATTTGGACTGATAAATTTGTCCTGAGTCATTCCATGCTATACTGGACTGCAAGAAGCAAGCTGTGCGTAAGTTTTGAGGACAGTGCCTGCATGTAATTTCTGAAAGGACTAATGCAGATGCTGTATTTTATGAATACTGAGGGAGTATGGTAGAAAGTATCAGGAGGGTGGTGTCTGAGCACACGGAAGAGGACTGGGACACAGCTGGGGAACCAGAAGTCATTCAGTGGTATCAGAATAACAAGGAATGTGGCTTGAGAATGAGGATGTCTAATGGTCAGCACTGAATCTTACCTTTCTGGAAATCCCAAAGAAGAATGGTTTGGCCTTAGTTAAGGTTCACTGAATTTGGGGAGGAGAGTAAGGGGAAAGGATGCAAATACATTAATCTTTTCTGCTCTAAGCCTGGATTTATCTTAGAAGTAGAGCAGAATTGAACCTCTAGGTGGGAGGCACTGCCCCCCCCCCCACCGTGGTGCACTGTAGAGATGAAAAGCAAGGGAGGTCAAGCAGAGGGGCTGGACTTCTCTTTCCACTGAGCACACTGCAGGAGCTCTCCTGCTGTGGTCTCCACTGAGATATTAGACCATAGCAGAAGTTAGAGCAGACTGGAGGCTCATAGGCATGTTTTATGTGTCTTTTTTTTATAGCTTTATAGTATGTGTGCCAAATAGATCCTAGGATGGGCCACATGATTTCCACCTCTTAATATTCATGTCTTTTGTATTCCACTCCCCTTGAGTGTGGGCAGAAATCGTGATTTGCTTCTAGCTAGCAGGACATGTCAAAGTGAAAAGGGATTTTGCAGCTGTATGTAAGGCTCCAAATCAATTTTTATTTAAAACAATTTATCCTGATCTATCCTGGGTGGATCTGGAGTGAAAGCCCTTAAAAGAGGGACTGGGTCCTTCCTGAGATGAGAATCTGTCCTCATGGGCTTGATGAAGTAAGTGATCATGTTGGAGAAGCCTATGTAGCAAGGAGGTATGGGCAGCCTTGAAGTTATGAGGGCACCTTCCAGGCAATAGCCCGCAAAATGCTGGCTTCTGTAATTGCAAGGAAATGAAACTGAATGAGCAGATTTCCCCTGACTCAATCCCACACAAAGAGAATTTTGCCTTGCTGACGTCTCTACTGAAGCCTTATGAGACTCTGAGCAGAGGACCCAAACAAGCCATGCTCATACTTCTGACCCACAGATGCTGTGAGATAGTGTGTGTGTTGTTTTAAGATACTAAATTTGTAGTACCTTGTTGTGCAGAGGTAGAAAACTAATGTACTGTTTTAAATAGCAATGCAATCAGGTAGAAGTCACTCCAGGTCTTTGGTTTTATTTTATTTTACTTTATTTTTTTTCTAGCTTTATTGAGATATAGTTGGGCAGACAAAATTGTATATTTTTAAGGTGTACAATGTGATAATTTGATATACATATACATTGTGAAATAATTACCACAAAAGGCTAATTAACATATCCATCAGTTCACATAGTTACCTTTTGTGTGTGCATTTGTGTGTGTGATTAGAACACTTAAGATTTCCTCTCTTAGGACATTTCAAGTATACAATACAGTACTATTAACTATAGTCACTTTATTGTACATTACATTCCCCAAACCTATTCATCTTAGAAGTGAAAAGTTTGTACCTTTTGGCCAACATCTCCCCATTTCCCTACCCCCTGCCCCCTGGAAACCACAGTTCTAATTTCAGATTTGTGAGTTTGACTCTTTTAGCTTCCATGTATAAGTGAGTTTAAGCAGTATTTGTCTTTCTCTGTGTGACTTATTTCACATAGCACAGTGTCCTTCAGGTTCAACCATGTCATCACAAAGTGATATACATATATATGTATCTCATATTCTGTATCCATTCATCCATCATTAGACATTTATGTTGTTTCTATGTCTTGACTGTTGTAAAAAAAATGCTACAATGACCATGGGGTTGCAAATATCTCTTTGATACATGATTTCATTTTCTTTGAATATATATCCAGATGTGGGAGTTCTGGATCATATGATAGTTCCATTTTTAATTTTTTGAGGAACCTCCATACTGTGTTCCATAATGGCTGTACCAATTTACATTCTCACCAGCAATGTACAAGGATTTTCTTTTTTCTATGCCTTTGCCAATAACTTGCCTCTTTTTTTGATGATAGCCATTCTAACAGATATGAGGTGATATCTCATTGTGGTTTTGATTTGTATTTCCCTAATTAGTGATATTGAGCACCTTTTCATATATCTATTGGCCATTTATATCTTTTCTTTGGAAAAATGTTTATTCAGATTTTTTGCCCATTTTTTAATTTTTTTTTTTTTTGCTGGAGTTATATGAGTTCCTTGTGTATTTTGGATATTAACTCCTTATCAAACATACAATTTGCAAATATTTTCTCCCGTTCTGTGGATTATCTTTTCATTTTGTTGATTATTTCATTTGTTGTGCAAAAGCTTTTTAGTTTGATGTAGTTCTGCTGTTTATTTTTATTTTTGTTGCCTATGCTTTTGGTGTCATATGTCATAGGAAGGAAATAAAAGAGAATAGAAAGAAAGAATCAATGTTACTTAGCAGTCACCACCTTTCCTCCCCACTATAAACACATTTTTCTTTTTCAAGATAAACTCTATTTTAACTTGTATAAATATAAAAATTTCACCCTAAAACTACTCTCAATCCATCAACCTATTCCCATTCTCCCTGCAGTTCCCCATCAGAACTTTGTCTGCATGGACATTTGCTGACTCTTTCCTCACCCTCACCTAAAGGTGAGTGTGGATGAGAATATTTACGCTGATAAGACCATGACTTTGTGAAGATGATATGTCACCAAAGGCTTCATAACATCTCATCATGACTGTGGATATTTACTAACTATTGTTGGAGTCTCTGCTCTAGTTTCTGCCCATAAAATAAAAATCATGCTATTATTATCTGAATAAAATGGTACATATATAATTATCTTTAAAGGCCTTGAAGGTGAACAGTCTTCAAAAAAGGGGAAAAAGTCTTTTTGAGTTAATAGGGAGTATTAACTACATCATTGCTGAATACAGCAAAAGAAAATTATTTTAGTCAAAGATAGACATTGAAGACAACTTATTTAAAAAGGCAGGTCACGTATTGTACTGCCAGCTCCTGCTAACAAGGTTAGAGTTAATAGATTATTGATCCATTTAATGTTTAGTAGAAAGCTAATTTTTTTATCAGCTGTGGCCATTGGGAATTTGTTTTAGAGGCCAATTCAATAAAAATCTTTCATTTGATATTACTTTCTAATGTCGAGTAGCATATGCCTTTGATGCACTAAACCCTGTTTATTGCTACAGTCACCCTGGGGCATTGGTATTCCTACCATTATGAGCACTCTCCTTTCTGAGGTTTACTTTTCTTTGTCCCTCAAGAGACTGGTAAACCCTTTCTGGGGTAGAAAGGCTTGGGCTTGCAGGCACCGAGATAAGGGTGGAATCTGATTGTATCATCCGCTGCTAACACCTGCTCCACTTCACTGAAGTTCCTATTATGAGGGATTTTATGCAGTATTGCGACGAGGAACTTGAAATAACATGTTGCAAGTTATCTCCCTGGTGTCCAAGAAGTTCTAATCTTTAAATAATAACAAAAGGAAAATTGTGATAGCATTGAACGTCTGTAGTCCCTGCGTTTTGGAGAAGATGCTAGACTTGAGAAAGAACAGACATCAAACTCCAAATTACATGTGGGGTGTGTGTGTGTGTGTGTGTGCATGCGTGCGCACATGGCTGTGTGTTTGCATTTATTTTCCAGGCTTTAGTGAAATTGGAGCCATGTTATCTTCTGATTTATATAATGAATAATTGAAAATCTTTTTAGTAAATGCAATAAAGATGTGTCATCTGTTTCGCTTCCTATGGAGATACAACACATTTGTGAAGCAGCAAAGAGCAGAGGTTGAGAGTCTAAACCCTGCAGCCAGGTGGTCTGGGTTCAAGTCCTATCACTGCCGATAAGTAGCTGTGAAACCTTGAAAAAGACACCAGATAACTTTGGTTCTGTACTCTTTTCTTAAAAAAATGTGGATATTAATAGCGCTTTCTCCATGGAGTTTTTAGAGAATTAAACAAAGAAATATATATACAATACTTAAAACAGTGCTCAGGAAAATGCTTGGCTTTGCTTCTAGAACTACATGTTTTTATTGTTTCCAGCCTAACATTTACTTTTTAAAAATTAATAAACTTTATTTTCTAGAGCAGTTTTAGTTTCACAGCAAAATTGAGTAGAAAGTGCAGAGTTCCCATGTACTCCCTGTCCCCACACGTGCCCAGCCTCTTCCAGTACTGACAAGCAGTGCTACAGTGGTACATCTGTCAGAATCTGTGAACTTACGTTGACACAGAATTATTATCTAGAGACATTTACTTCTTTTAAATGTGTTCTTTTTGATTTAAATGATTTTACCTTTTTCTTGTTCCAAACTTTCTATTTTCCTCCCTGAGTTTAGTGAGCGTTGGGAACAGGTGATTGTTACCCTAATAACTCAGTAGAAAAGAATGAAGACACAGTTACAAGTGGAGACTATCCCTCTAGGGTCTATGGTAGATGGGTGTGCAGTATTTATATTCATTCAATATTTAGGTACTCATCCATGCAGCTGACATTTTATGGATTCCTTGTGTGTGCTAAATACTATTTTAGATTTAGGGATATAAAGATGAATGACAGAATGTTTAAATTAAAAAAATTTATACTCGAGTTTGAGAGATAGTGACTGGTTTGTTACTATCCACAAGATGCTTTGGGGACAAAGAGGTCACACTAATGTTTAATGTTGAAATCACAATTTTGGCCAATACCCACTTTCTTGCTAGCTTTCAGCCCTCAGTCTCTGACCGCCAAAATTTCCTCTGTTAATTTTAGAAGTCCAAGTGGGGTCCATCACATGTGCATCTACATACTTCTGAATTTCTAATTACACTCTCCACTGATCCAGAGCACCAATGTAGACAATGCTTTCTTGTTTTATCCAAGCAATTTACACCCAGAATGTAGGATATATACTGATGAACATGATGGATGCTATCTAACCTGTTTATGAGAAGACTCCTAATTCTTCTGCCAGATCTCACTCCTCTCAAATTTGTTTCTCTTTTTCTTAAGCATCTACTAAAGTACAGAGTCCTTGTTGGGGGGAGGGGCAAGTTCTGTTTATCTTATACCGAGGGTGGTGGTCCTTGGAGTTTTGAGAAAGCAAGAGTGTGAAATCAACAGGAGTTCATGGAATCAAGGGGACCCAGCTGATTTTCCTTGGAGGTGTTAAGCACCAAGTGTTAAGTAACAAAAGTATCAAGGGAAATGCCTCGACCATTGCTGGCACAGATGTAATCCTGTTGGAAGACGTTGTATAAGGCCGCAGTATTTTTACATATTGCCATCTGAGTTTTATTTCCCCCATGACTAATTGCCCATGCTGTAGTGGAACAACTAGGATATGATTTATGACACTGAATATCAGGCTGATTAATTTGACATCTGGATGTCATGCTGCAGAACATAGCACATTGATGTCTATTTCCTGCTCAAGGAACAGTAGTCTCCTCTACATACTCAAGGAGAGGTACGTTTCTCTGCAACTTGAGGCACCTTCGTCCCCCTTGAAACACCACAGGCAATTTACTTCCATGTTCTTCAGGCTCCTCTTTATTTTCTCAGGCTCTCTGTGGGATAAAGATTATTCTACCAAATGCCAGATGAGTTGCTTAAAAAGCATATGATGTAACCTCAGCTCTCACCTTTTTGTCACCGAGGTCTTGTGAGCAACTCTCATGTCTGGTGGTTGCAAAACACTGTTTTCATTTACATTTTTAATGGAAGATGAATGGGTAGATGGGTAGGCAGATTAGTCATTACTGCCATTAGGAAATAGGTTTTCAAGCTGAAAATAAAGGAGAAAGATTATTAGAACTGTGCTTTTTTTTTGAGTATCCGTTTCAGACTAGTCTGGATAAAGCTCTGAAGACATTACTATATGGAACAATTTCACATTATCTCTAGGGCTGAATCAGGTGACCTGTCTGTAATGGGCCCTTTTCTTCCCTCTGCACTCACTTCAGAAATCCCATTGTGATGGAAATGGTCTGGCCAAATCTGCTTCAACTGCATCCAGACTTCAGAAATCATTTCATAACTGCTTTTAATACAGCTATTTAAAGGTATAACCTCCAGATAAATTTCTCCATCTATCACTCTTATAGAAATAGCAATTATTAATAAGATATAATTACTTCAGTACATTCCTTATCACTTGGCATTATGAAATTATACCTACGTTAGGTGTTTCAAATATATTGTGCATGTTTCCATAATTACAAATACACTCCTGCCTCTTTTCTTCCTGCTAAGAAGAAATCTTTTGAAAAGCACTTATTGATGGCTTACAATCAAATGTGCAAATAATATGCTTAGAGAACATTAGAATTTCTCTAATCGGGTAACTATTTCCTTTTAAATACTTATGACGAAAAACTTCAAAAGCACATGTACTTAATGCTTTCACCATGAAGAATAAATTTCCACACTAATGTAATTCTAAAATTTGGTATTGCTTGTAGATTTCATAGGAAAGATGGACAGGGCAGCACTAGCTTGTGAGAGGGGTTGGGCTCAGTAAGACATGAGCAACTAGACCATCAGCTCTTATGAAACATTTTTTTTTCCTTTTAGAATTTGCAGAGACCAAGATCCTGCTTCTCTCCTAGAATTAATATATGTAATTTCTGTAAAATAGTCTTTGAAAATATCACCCAGCAGCTACTTCCATTGAAGTGTCTGTGGGACTCTTGATTTTGGATAGAGCCATATGCCTTTGACCATCTGGGTAATCATGTCAGAATTTCAATGGCCTAGAGGTGTGTTCAGCCAAGTAATGAGGTCTCTGGAGTCCTACAGGCAACTGATCTGGCTCTGGCTCTTTCTCAACCGGGCATGATCTTCCAGTGTTGGCAGCATCCAAACCAGCCCTAGTATCATATAGAGCAGCATGTAGTAGCATGGGGAGTGCCATGTACAGAGTCCTTCCTTTTGAAGAAGTAAAGGTTCCTATTGTACAGAATTATGAGAACAGGGCAAAATAGCACTTGGTTCCAGCTATTTGATGAAAGCAGTAGAGGAGTCCAGGGAATATTTAGCAAATCCTCACCATGTTTACTCTTGAAACTATAGATTGATTATGTCTACTGCTTTTCTTAGATGGGAGAGTTTTGTAACACTATGCAATATTGTGGCTAATGAACATTTTATATGAATAATGCTAAATAAGGAAAGGTCCTACCCTCTATTAAGAAATCCTTTAAGGCCCAGGCTCATACTTTGGTAATTAAACGTTACATCAAATATGCATAATAGCGACAGTTTCTTCATTGCATTTGCCAATGACTCTGTGAATTATCTGTTGATACCCAGGGGTTGGATTATTCTAGTTAATTATTGTGATTTTATGCTAACATAACACCTTCTAACCCAAGGAATTCCTAAGCATGGAGAAAACTTCATCTCCATCAGTACTTATGAGTCTCTTGTTAAGTGAGAAGGCAGACTCAGATAAATTACCCTGGGTAATTTTAATCAAGAGCTTAATTTTAATGATCACCTGCTGCACAAATAAAATAAGCAATGAAACCATCATTATCAAGACAAGCCATATATGTCTCTAAGGGATGTTATTTGTAGCCATGTTCATTAAGAATTTCTATAAACTCTGAATGGGATAACAGGATGGTAGAGCAAAACTACAAAGATAGCATAAATATGTTATTAAGTATAGAAAGCATCCTATTTTTGCACTTGTTGATAATTGCTTTGGGACTGTCCTTTAGTTTAGTATATACATGTCTAGTTCTACAGGCAGGTTGAATATTTTTGCAAGACAATGTCCACACTGTCCTAATGATTTGAATTTCTCCATGAATGATCAGAACCTAATAGAGGTACAAAGGCAGCTCTTCTCTAACTAAACATTTAAAAGAACAAAGAGATAAAATTAGTTTGGACACATAGGAAGAGTCAGAAAGGAATAAAATGTGAAAAGATAATGATGACTTATTGGTACATCCTTTTCCAAAAACTGATTTTGATTTTCTGCATAAGCATAGAAGAGCATAGGTTGCCATTCTTAGGACAAAGAAAATAATGCATTTCAAAGAACTTTTCCATGTATTTTTCTTCTTACTTAGTTTTTCTGGATGTCATTTGTGCTGAGTTTCATGGCAACGCTATTAAACATAATAAATGATGTTCAGTGGATAAATTGAGAGCTGTTTCTTGGTACTAAATAAGGTCTTCTCCATTGTCTCTACATGGGTGTACTGCCCTCTCTCCCTCCCACCTTTCCTTCCTTCCTTCCCCCTCATCTCCCTCCCTCCCTTCCTCCCTCCCTCTCTTTCTCTTTTTTTGGCAACAGAATAAAGCAACTTGTCTTTCCATATGATATGAAATCTAATACTATTAAATCAAAGACATTATAAGGCCAAGTTCAAGTGATGAATTGAGGATAGTATTCAAAAGATTTGTAGTTTGCTCATTTATCATTTTCACAAATGTTTCATGACACCTGATATTCATAAATGCCACCTTGCCTTGACTTCTTGGACCTAGTGACCTGGGAATGCATGTGTTTTTGCTAGACTGCAGGATTAGAGCAAAACAAAAACTAGACTTCAGATCCTCTAAGAGCAGCATTTTCTGAAATCTATTCCTAATGATGGTGCTTCATCTCCCTATGATTCAAAAGATATTGCACTTCTAGTTCTTTCTAATTGTCTGTATTCTCTCTGTGGCAGATAATTAGTACAGGGAAATTGGAGAATATGCAATGCCTGTTAGTCGCTAATTAAGCATGAAGAAGCAGCTGTAGAGCACACAGAGTGGGCTCACCCATGGTAATTGTCCTTACCTTTGCCCCCAGGGTTCCCTGCTGAGAGGTTTGGAAAGTTTTCACCTGTGTTTCAAATCCTGGCATCACCAGTTACTGCAGAGAATGGTGATATGAGATGGCAGGAAAGGTGTAACAATTGGGGAGCAGGAGAGGAAGACTCCGTCTCTTTCCATAACCACCACTGAAAGAGCTGTGAAGACTGAGCTAAATCCCCCTGTAATAGAAGCACTTAATTTTTTATGATATAACTGGCCATAACTGCTATTTCTGAGTCCTGATCTGTGCTTGACTGGTCAGGCTATGAGCACTTACTAAGTGCCAAGTGTGTGTTAGGACTGAGAGCTGTGAAAGGTATTGGGATTTTAGGTGGAAAATTTGGTTTCATCATTAAAAGTTCTGAAGTTAAACTTCTGAATCATCTCAGAGACTTACCAGTGGTGTGACTTGGGGAAAATTACTTAATGTTTCTCTAACTCAGTTTCCTTTATCTATAAAAGAGAATAATATCTAAGAATGACATAGTGAGTAGTAAATAAAATATACACTTAAAACACTTGGTAAAGTCTTCAGTGTTTAAGATTATTACCTGTTATTATTGTTACTATTATCATATTAATGAATGTCAACCATGTACTATGTCCATTGGTAAATCAGGGTTATAGAGTTGAATAAGTACTGGTCTTTGACCTTAAGGACTTCATTGTTTAATGAGATAAAGTGACATGAAAAATGAAATATTTCTATATGACAAGTGACAACAGAAATGTCCACATAGTCCCATGGAAACACAGGGAAATATGTAAATGCTTTTAATGGCTTAATTGGTAAACCACAGGGATGTCTGGGCATCCTTGTCTGATTCAGGGGACAGTGAACTCTATTTGGATCAGACTGGATATTATGGGGGACCAGAGGGGTGCAAGTAAGAAATTAGCTTCTCTGGGTCGTGGCAAAGCTACAGGATCCAGGATCAGTGAAGCTGCACTGCCAAATAAGATCCTTCACCCTAGGCAACTCAGTCTTAACAGATTGGTCTGTCCCCTGATGTAGAATTTGCTAGGTCTCCAAAGGCTTTTCTGACATGAGGGATCTGCCTGCCATACGGGAGGCTTCAGGGTGTGTCTCTGCAGGGAGCATTGACTTTATCAAGGGAACATAGGTTTCTACTATTTCCTCGTTAGCTCTGTTGGGTCAAACTAAAAGCAGAGTTAGAGATCTGCTGGATGAGGCTGCCCAGGGCTTTGTGCAAGAGACACAAAAATGAATATGGTGTGGCATCTGATTTCAAGGAACTAAAAGTACAGATAGGAATTCTGTCAGGTATTCAGATAGATATTCTCACATGAATCAGAACTTCACAAGGCAAAGAGTAAAGGAGAGTCAGGATTCCGAATGTTAGTCTTTAGACATGTTTCAAACTGGGGCACTTTGTAAATCCATTCAAGATGATGAAGTTCTGTATCCTGGCTCTGTAGTTCACCAGCTATGTGATAGCAGGCATTTAAACCTCTATAAACCTTGGTTTTCTCATCTGTAAAATGAGAAAAATATTAGTATACCCTCATAGGGTTATTGTGAAATGATGATATTAAATATGTCAAGTGCTTATCACAGTGTCTGGTCTGGTAGCTATTCAGTAAATGAGAGCTATTATTTTTAATTTTTAATGACCTTATTCTGAAGCCCAAAGTGCAGCACTTGGTAGCCCAAGTAACACTAGGCTGATTAGGCTGTTGGTTTTAGTCCAAAAAAAAAATGACTTATTCTTGCAACTTATTAATAAGTTTATTGAATTGCTAAATCAAGATTATATTAAAACCAAGAGTGATTTTTTCTGAGCTATGCCAAAGCACTTGGGCTATAGAATAAGGTGCTTAAGGTCATTAGAGGTTAAAACATTTTTATTAAAGTTTAAAAATTATTATTAGAGGAAAGCAACGGAAAATCTATGGTAAATATGACAGGGGGTTTTAAAAGGATTTTTTTCCAAGATTGTGATGCAAGAGGTTAAATAGTAAACACAAAAATCCTCCAAATATTTATGGGATGAAACTTCAGTTAGTTTTCAGGCTTTTCTGATGATTCCCAATTTTGCTCACCAAAGACTATCCATCTCTGTAGATGATTCTATGGCCAGTTTACTCAGTAGCTTTTCTTCTCTTCCATTGTGGTGCTTTGAAATTAAAGCTGATATCATGAATGAAAGCTACTTGCTTTTTAGTATATTTTCTTATAACTTTGTTCTCTAATTTCTACTGCTCTCTTAAAGTTAAGTGATCATAAATTGTTAAAATCTGTGAAGATTGAATAATGGGAGGCCATTAAATTCTCCATAGTTTATGTCATCATTATCTAGATAGCAAATGCAAACAGCATGATCTTATAATTAATTAATAAGAAAGCCCAATATCTTTCATGACTGTATAAGCCTATAACTATCTGCCTCTTCAGAAACAAGACTGTTTTTTGTTCTTACTCCCCTCACACACACACACACACACACAAAGTCAGATTGAAGTACATTGAAAAACTCTTCCTCAACAGAAACTCTGCTTTGGTTGTTAAAGTGGTAAACATCGTCACCCCTTTTGAAGGTGACTGCTGTGTGATTAAGAGCCCACGGGTACACACCAGACTAATTAGGCTGTTGGTTTAAGTCCAAAAAATGATTTATTCTTACAACTTATTAGTAAATTTATTGGATTGCTAAATCAAGAGTGTATTAAAACAAACTGTGATTTTCCTCAGCTTTGCTAAAGCACTTGGGCTATAGAATAAGGTGCTTAAGGTCATTAAAGGTTAAAAAATTCATAGGCATAATGCTTATTAAGCAAAGCTAATTTGGTTTAAAAGTAGCCCAACATTTGCTTCATACTTGGAACACTTAGCAAATTAACTCTCATTCTATATGAAAAGGAGTCCTGGGTTTGAAAGGAAGTTCAGGTCCTGAGTTTGGGTGAGAAGATGGAAAATGTGAGGAAATAATTTTGTGTCTAAATGACATAGAAAGGGATAGGTTCTTATATCATAGACACTGGCCTTTAAAGAACAGTTATCTTTAGCAGGACCTGTCATGGGAAGCTCTTTTCCCTCTTATTTCTCGTAGGTTTGCAATGACTTAAATACTTTCTGAGAGTCATCATTACTACCGAGAAACATCAAAATCCGAATCATTATGTGTTCTTGAAATGTGAATTTTTCTTTTCCCTCACTTTTGAAGACCCAACACTCCTCTTACTTATCCAAAGACTCTGCTCAGTTTCCTTGGCCTCTATGCTATTTTCCATGACTATGCCAAATCCCAGTCAATTCCCAAAGCAATACCCAACTGAGAGCTTGATTCTGTGTTATTCCATGGTGTTTGCTTAGTCTCACGTGAGTAAAAATGTGTCCCCTCAAAAGAATTTCATCTCTTCAAAAGCAGATGCTGATGCCTCCAGATGGCTCTACTAGGTTTCCATGAGAAAGTCAGGTATCCTTGGAACTGCCCAAGGAACCCTTTCCTGGCTTCCCTTTTCACCACTGGGGTACACTATAATATCATGGCTGGATTATTGTTAGTACTTAGGCCTAGGGGCCATGGCCTGACTGGGCCAAAGACAATTGAATTCAAGACTTAAATCTTATTAGTGTCCCATGCTAATTAAGTGAGCTAACTAGCCCTAGATTTAAGACAGCAAAGATAGAGTTACTTGAATGAAACAACATCAAGGAAAATACAATTGCTGTTTCATTCTATAGCTGGCAGTAGGGGATGCTGCAAGGAAGTAGAGAGCAGGGGAATGGAACTTGTGTACTTGTGAGTGGGAGCCATGTGGAATGACCTGCCTAGAGTTTATTTGCTTAGGTCCTGAAGCAGCTCCTGAGAGAGAATCCTGTCTAAGGGAAGAATGGTCTGGTGATGTAGAAAGCTTCCATTGTTGGAGGTGGGTGACATTTCTGTATACAGAGTGGAATTAATTACTTTACTTTGTCTCTTGAGCCAGTCCCTGAAGGAGTTATTTATATGGTCTGTGTAGCACAGGGGTGTAAAAGAGAAAGAAACTGCAAGGGCTTTGTGCATAGGAAGGGGTGTACCTATAACAAAGCATGACCCAAGGGGAGGCAGGAATCCTTCTGCAAATCATAGTAATAACCTATCACTTGTCACTTGGCACTAGTGATACAAGAAAAATGTGGTATGAGAGGGTGGCCATGTCCCAAGTCTTGGTCCAGTCCCTGGGACACACCCCGCCAAGTAAGGGTTCTTGGCTTCACACAGGAAAGAATTCAAGAGCGAACCATAATCGAGTAAAAGTAGATTTATTCAGACAGATGCACACTCCATAGACAGAGTGCAGGCTGTCTCAGAAGGCAAGAGAAAGGCCATGAGGGGTTGGTTGTTTAGTTTAAAGTAAAAGTAGATACACACTCTGTAGACCGAATGTGAGCCATCTCTGAAGGTGAGGGAGCAAGAGGCCATAAGGTGTGGTGTTGCTAGTTTTTATGCGCTCAGTTATTTCATATGCTAACAAGTGGGAGGATTATTCCAACTACTTTGGGGAAGGGGCTGGGATTCCCAGGAATTGGGCCACCACCTACTTTTTGATCTTTATGGTCAGCCTCGGAACTGTCATGGCACCTGTGGGAGTGTCATTTACCATGTTAATATATTACAGTGAGTGTATAATGAAGTTCAGGGTCTACTGGAAGTCAAATCTGCCATCTTGGGCCTTAAGGTGTACTGGGAGTTGAATTTCCTCCATCTTGGTGCTAATTGCTGTGTCATTCCTTTAATGGCCTGTGCCCTGCCC
Source organism: Camelus dromedarius (assembly GCF_036321535.1). Lineage (NCBI taxonomy): Eukaryota > Metazoa > Chordata > Mammalia > Artiodactyla > Camelidae > Camelus > Camelus dromedarius. Next base: position 65,056,403 of record NC_087443.1, on the reverse strand, counting down.
CATTCTTTCTTGTCTCACTAGCAAAGCTCTGCTATGGTAGGAAACAGAAAACTTGGTAGTTCCTAGTGGACACTCAGCTAGAAACAGAAACATCTGAAGGGCCTAGAGAACAATGAGGGACTTCACCAGTGTTTCTGTTCACAGTTACCCTATAAAGTACATCTGCAACTTCTAGCTTAGACAAGATCACCCCCTTTCATGTTTTTGTTGGATCTGTCAAGATGCCTGCAAAAACCAAGCACATTATCATTCACTGTTCTCTCAAATTACGAAAAAACAAAAGACTTAAGTTTTAGACAAACAACTGAAGAGAGTTAGCAAGGCAAATGTAAACAGAATAAGGACAATAAATACTGGGAATATATATTTTACAGTCAAAATGGAGGATTGAGGATCCTCAGTTTACTCTAGTGGGGCTTAGCCAGCTCTAAGAGAAGTGGGATTCTTAAAATACCATGAGCTGGTAGCTTTAGATGAACTGTGTTGTGTAAATACAGCATTCATGCAGTTGGGCTTTTAAGCAAAGTCAGTGGTTCCCTTTATAGGAAGCTGCCTCTGGTGGAAGGTAGAAGTTTCTTTTGTTGTAAACAGAATGAAAAGAGAGGCTGATAATTGAAATGTCTGAATGAGAGCTAAGCATAGGTTCTAAATAGGGATTTATTCATTATGAGGCTGGAAATTTTAAAAGTCAAAAGGGAAAAGAATTCCGGCATAAAAATGAAGACCTTACATATTAGTTAAAGAGCAAGGAGACTTGTGCTTTCTCAGAGTATGGTGTTTTCTCCTCCTCTAGCAAAATAAAGTCAGACCTGTAACTTGGTGACAGGGAGATAATTGTGAAATGGGGACACTTGCTGAATTTATGTGATGAAGAGGGGAAAATCACCCCCAGTAAATAAATGGATTGTTTGGTTGGGCTGAATTCTAAGCAGTGTGAGTTGTGTGGCTGTGGGTGGGTGGAAGAAGCTCAGTAAAGAGCAGTTACAGAGCAAAAAATGAGATTCTTCAGACACTCAGTGGTTTCTAGTGATCCTCAGGGAAAGCTGTCAAAGAAAACCAGAGCTGGGCAGTAGTTTAAGTGATAAAAACAGGTTTTATTCAGGATGACTGCAATAGGGGAAATGAGACCTCAGTGAGAATGGGCTCAAGTCCAAATATAGCACGGGCAAGAGGGAATTTATAGCCAAAGAGCAAGGTGAGGGTCAGTGGATGGAAAATTACTGAAAAAAAAAACAAAACAAAACATCAGCAGTAAGGAGAATTCTGGCAGAACTGACCTAGTAGAATTCTTGCCAAAGACAGATCACAGTGATCAGATATCACCTGGGGGGATGTTGGAGGATGATGAACCTGATAAGATATTGAGTGATCACACAAAGAGGATCAAGGATTCTTACTAAACAAACTTAGCAAGTTTATTGCTAAAACTGAATTTTAAGAGGAGGTGCATATATGGGTCTAGGAGATGTTTCAAGAGGCTGACTACAATTTGGTCAAGCAAAGAATCTTTGTCAAAGCTTTATATATGTGAGTGCATGTGTGTGGGTGGCTGGGATAGGAGAATGGTACTTGGATGTCACCATCTTCATTGTTGGAATTGAAAGATTGAGTTGAATGGGAATGGAGAACTTCCATGCTGGTTTGTTGTGGTCAAAATTTGTTATTGCTGGTATTTGGTCAGAAGGAGAGTTGAGGGACTTCTTCAGCTGAATACTCCATGGAGAACTTCTGCTTGCCTCCTTTGAACATACTTCATGAGGAGCTGCCACCTCACAAGTGCTTCTTACATATTTTCTGATGATCTCTGGGAACAAGACCAGGGCTAATGTTGGAGACTGAGGGAGAATTGCCCTGTGGTGGCAGAGGCTGACTGCTCTTTTGCATAAAAGTCATGCTTGACAACCGTGCATTCTTTAATATTCTGCTTCCAAATTGGTTCATGAAATCTAGATACTAATCATGCCTCATCTGACATTATGGTTTAAAACTCCCACAATCCATTAGCAAGTGTACTTGATACAGCACATTCACTGTGTTCCTTGAGTAACCATGTGCAGGTTGAATCATATTTTAAAGTTTTCTAATAAGTCTCACTTTTTAAAGCACTATGATCATTATATTTGAATAAATCTGTATTGATTAGCTTTAGCTAAAGGAAGCAACACAACATATGGAAATAATCATAGTCTTAATGATTACATTGTTAATAATGAGAGTTAGCATATTAAGCATCTACAAATCATCATGCTAAATAATAAAGTCATATATGTTTTCTAACTTTATTCTTTGAAGTCCCAGGATTACACACTTTTGTGGGTCCTGCATCAAGCAAATTCCACCTTGTAAAGAGATTTCTTTATTTGGTCAGTAAACTGTATTCTAAATTAGTTGAAAATTGTGGGTCCTAAGATATAAATAGGCTCATGATACCTTGCTATGATGCAGTAATTTGAATTTTGGTGCACGTGATGAGTTAGAAGTGTGAAGGTATGTTCAGCTTCTTGAAGTATAATTTGAAGGAATAGCTAGGCTAATTTTGTGTAGGTAAACAGACCTTGCATGCTAGTCACTCTTGAGAGTCAAGACTGTTATCAAGCTATTTCCATAGAAGAGAAAGCCTCTTGGCCTTTCATACAGGGTAGTCTGAGGCATGAGGACATGTTTTCTGGTCTGTTTTGATGCTGGAACCCTATACTGGAATTGTTGATCCTCTTTGATCACAAGAGTCTGACCAAGCCTCCTTTGATTCACAGAAGTTTGGGACCTCCATCTTTTGTCTGCCATCCCTCATGCTCAGTAACTTGCCAAATCATCATCTTTCTTTAAGGTCGATTGCATTTATAAGTACATTTTAGAATCAGCTCACCAGTCAAATAAAGAACACTAAGATTTTTTTGTTACAATTGCTTTGCTTTTATAGATCAATTTAAAATTTGGAAAATATTGATAATGATATTGTGTCTTGAAATTCATGAACTTGAATTATCACTCTCTTTATTCATATGTTTTAAAATTTCTCTAAGCAATAATTCATAGTAATTTTTTGTGCCAAGTCTTTTCACATCTTTTGTTAGATTGATTGCTGGTTATATTAACAGTTTTTGATGCCATTGTAAATCGTACTGCTTTTCTAATTTTATTTCGTTATTTATTGCAATGGTATTTCAGAGACAACACAGTGCTGATAGCTGTTCTACTCTGAGCCCAGCCAGAGTGAAGAGGCCTTGTTAACATCCTGAACAATCATTTGAGACTCAAGAAAAAGCACTAAGAGTAAGGAAATTGATTAAGGAATATTGATATTGTATCTAGCTCCTTGCTAAATTCACTTATTAATTTTAGATTTCCTATATCCAACATCATGTCATCTGCAGTAAAGACAATTTTACTTCTTTCCTTCCAATTGTAATGCTTTTCATTTCTTTATCTTGCTTTATTGCACAGGCTAGATGTTCTAGTTAAACATGAATAGCAGTGATTATAGTAGACATCTTTGTCTTATTCCAGATGTTAGGGGAAAAAGAATAGTTTACCTTTGAGTATGATATTCATTATACATCTGTTATAAATACTTTTTAATCAGGTTAAATATTTCTACTTTTCTAGTGTGCTGAAAGCTTTTCATCATAAATATATGATACTATTTATCAAATTCTCTTTCATCAATAAATATACCCATTCATATCATAAAATTTCTTACCTTATCATCTAGTTTTCTGATATTAATGCAGGCAGGATACTTTATGTAGTGTTTATATGGTATATCTTATATATATTTTTTATCATTTTACTTTCAACCTATCTATGTATTTCTTATAAATAGTGGAGTTGAATCTTATTTATCCTAGTCTGACAATGTCTGTCTTTAAATTGGACTGGTTAATCCATTTATACTTAACATATTTGCAGTTAATTGCACCATCTTTTAATTTTTTTATTTATCTTCTTTTATTTATCTTTCTTTTTTACCTTATTTTATGTTGATAATTATTTCTACTAATCTATTTTATCTCTTTTATAATTTTTCCCTCATTTATTTCATAATATTATTTGATTAATTACCCTAGAAGTAAAAAAAGTAAATTCAACCTAAGCTTTTACTATGTAACATTAAATAGTTCTGTTGAGTTATTAGCCTCTGTGGTACCTAGATCTTTATTTCTGTATATTATTTCTCACCAAAAGAAATTAAGTCTTTTTGGAATGCTTATTACAAATTTGAGGCAGGGAGTAGAACTAAGCCTTGAACATCTTTTTGAAACAGAAAACAAGGAGAAGTTCAAAAATTAATGAGGAGAAGGGTCATATCAAATGGATTAAGAGTTGGCTTGAAAGGGCCCATACTGGTCAAATTTGAAATAATTTGAGCCAAATTGATAAAAAGATGATGACGTTAAGAGTGGTGAATTGATATGAGCGATACCCAGACTTTCATTGTACTATTCTTCCAATTTTGTTGTGAATGTGAGCAATTTCATTACTATCTTATCATCTGTATCACTAATCAGGGCATACAACTCTGCACATCTTATCTTCCATGTGTCAAATATATATTCTGTAGGATACCCATTCCATAACATTTAAATCATAAAGAAAATGTGGTTGCAGGCAATAGGAAGAACTGATGCTATGATAAAAGCTGTTCTTTAATATTATGTCCAATTGTGAAAGCAGAAATTTTCTGAGAAATATGAAATTTCAAAATGAGAGAGAAGGTTTGCTTTTAAAGATCTCTCTGATTTCATTTCCAAATGCCTAATATAGATTTCACCGTGGTATCAGAATAGGAACATTTCCTGCTCTATTTACTAAGAAAAAAAAGATTTTCTAGTGAAAATTGGCCCCATATAGGACTAATGCTAATGAGTTACTACCCTAAAACTACACCAATCATAGTCCATGAAGTTTAGCTTTCCAATTCTCCAGGATTTTCAAAGAAAAATTAATTTTATCCAAAGACAAATATATTACTTTGTACTAAAATGAAGCCAGACTGTCAGTGAAAAATAAGGAATTTACATATTCCTTCCCTATTTGAATAGGACTACTGAAACTGAATAGTGCTAACTCCAAGACCTGAAAGGTGATGCGAATGAGAGAAAAATTTGTGACTGAAGACATATGTGGCTACTGGATACCCAGTGAATCTGTTCTTAAAGCAGTTATCCTTGCAGCTGTTGATGGACTGTGGACATGTGTTATACCAAATAGACCAGGAATTTGGCAGCATTATATAATAATTTATTACCAAAATATCACTAAGGCCATGCAACATAATGCAACCAGTTGGTTTGTCCTATGTTGGCCCAGGGAATGGTTCTATAGTAGGCACATGATTCAAACCAGTAGAATTAGTATTAGGCCTGAGATTTGTACTAAAAAATGGGAAAGAAGTTCTTTTAGCAATCAGAATAGACAGCACTCTGCTCCAGAAACAAATAATCCCTGACAGCTTAATTTCTTGCTCACATCAAGTCTAATTTAGGTTGGGCAGCCCTCTGCTGTATTGTAGATCTTCTATATGAAACATGGGGCCTCTAACAGGATGCAGGCCTTTTTGTATTTTATGAAAACCCTTTACACATGATGATTTATTGAGCTGTTTTGCAGGACTTTGTCAGTTAGTAAAATACCCCTGCCAGTTGCAGCATCTTTTTTGACAAGTTCAGTCTGTTCTCTCTTATTGTAGCAAACTCTCAGTCCTGATATTTTCATACAGATTAGTCTTGTCATATCAACCAGATTGCACATTATTTGAAAATGGAGCCCCAAGTCCCCTAGTCATAAGTACAGTTTAGAGGACATAGTAGTTTCTCAAAAAAGATTTCTTGGTTTTTTGATTCATCGGTTCTCAGAGGTATCTGACACTGCAGCTTTTTTCACTTTATGTGCTCAGACATTTTATACAAAAGGAACAACAAAACTCCTGGCTTGTATCTATAAATCTTCCTCTTCTTTTCATCTTTGTCACTAGTCAGTAAAGGAGCGAGGGGCTGAGATGTAATGTTTCAAGTCATGGAACTTCTCTGACCCCACAATCAGTTTCTCCCTAGGTGTCTTTAGAGTTGAACATTTGTAACTGATGGATGCTTCCCATCTTGCCTGTTTACATTACCACTGGTAATACAAGATGTGTTGAATTGTTCATTCTTTTCTACATTTCCAGTAATTTGACATTCACCATTGTAGGTTGAGTGCTGTTGTGCCTAACTGGGTAACTAAGAATGGTTTACTGTTCTAGTGCCATCTCCTCTTCTAGCAACATCAATCTAAGGTCTAAGGCTTTTGGAAGACAGCAAACTGCTACCTGAGACCTAATCTACTAATTGAGGAGCATCAGTAAGCAAATAAATAGCAATGAGCTATCATGTAAAAACCAATATTGGTCTACTTAGCATGCCTCCTAGAACCATCTTTCAGCAAGGAATTTCTAATCTACACAGTTTGCATTTTAAAATAAATGAAAATGGAGACCTATGGATCAATATAAATAAAAGAATTGACTCAAAATAATTTTTACTCTTTAACCTGAAATATGCTCTCAGATTCAGTATAATTTTATTGGTATTTGCTTCATCTTCAAGGAGTTTTATTACTAGACATCTTGATAGCAAGAAAAAAAGAGTCAAAGTGCAATATTTCTCCTTCTGAATCATCTAGGTACCTCACTGGAGGCCTTTGTGTTTTACATTCTGGGCAAAGAAAAACCTGGTTCTGAGAAGCTGTTATGTGGAGCTGGGGTCTGTTTTGCTTGCCATGATTGATGTCCCAAAGTAGCAATCAACAAAGTGGTCAAATAGACCAGCCTTACCTTTCCAAAGTGAAATACGTGAGGAGCAGCCTAGGCAGTGAGGCTAATAAAAAGCAGGTCTCTTTAAAAGGTCAAGATTTCTTGGTGAACAGAAACTTATCCGCTGAAAAGCTTCTGAGTAACCCTTCTCCTTACACTCATGCTAGATTTTATATTTTTATCTCACTCAAATAGAAAATGAATTTACTCAACTAAGACATGTGGAATCACATCTTAAAGTTCCCAGGACTTCCCAAGTTCTTTCTCCTTTGTCTGAAACCAGTAGTCCTGTTCTGTTGTCAGTCCATTGCTTTCCTTCACCAAGGTCTTACTGCTGCAGCACTGTTGCTTCCAGGAATCCCTGTCACCACTACTTCTTGGCAGCTCTTCCTAGGAGCTAATGGTACTCTAATTTGAGAGTGCAAATACTTGACACAATACGTTAGTTTTGGAGTCACACATTCTGCTGGCATGGCCAGTACTGTCTGAATCACCTACCTCCAAAGTCAAGGTGAGGAAGAACTCAGGCATGAGAGTCAGAAGATAAGGAGGGAGGAAATGAGGGAAATGAAGAAGAGAAGGACATCCCCTAAAGCAGAGCAGATAGTTAAGTATTTTAAGACTAGAAGAGTTTGGAATTTAGCTATAAAGAAGTGTCAAGAAATCCAGACTTACCATGCTATTTAATTCAAAGGACTATTCTGGCCCAGGAGAATATGATGATTTTGATGATGATGATGGTGATGGTGATGATAACAGTAATTGACATTTATTGAGTGGTTATTATTGTGAAGGTGCAGTTTTAAATTGTTTTGCATATATTTTTAATCTGCATCTTGTAACAAACTTAGGAAGCATATACTATTAATGTAACACATGTAAGGAAATTGAGGCTCAGAAATGAGAAGTAGCTTGCTTAGGGCAGCATAGGTAATGAGCACAGAGCTGAGATTCTGACTGAATTCTAATTGATCTGTGGTATGTGTCTTGCTTTTCAATTGTTTTAAATATGGTAGTAGACACAATAGGTACACTGCTCAGATACCCCTAATCACCTTTACCAGTCCTGGGTGCATAGCTGCAAACTTCTGTGTGCCTCTCCTAAGAACTCACAGCGGCAACTTTCTTTAGAGGACTATTCCTGGGCTGCTGGAGCCTCTTTGACCAGAGCAGAAAGTGCTTAGTAATTTACAGCCCCCTGCCTGACCCCAAACCAATGACTGACTGGTGTAACAGGATGAAAGCCTAGCAACTCTGCACCAAACTGGGACGGGCAATTCTGAAACTGTGGTAAGCTACGCAGGAGCTGATCTCCAGAGCTCCTTATTGGATCAGGCAGAGAATGGGACTTCACCTAAAATCACCTTTGCTTGGCCTCTTCCCTCTTTGCGTATTGCACCTCTCACTCCTTTACTGGTTTCTCCTGGTGGCATTTATTAATAAATCACTGGTACACTAATCCTTGTCTCAGTGTCTGTTTCTGGAGACTCTGAATTAAGACAGATATGATTTGGTCTTGCTCCAATTTTGCCCTTGGAAAAAGAAATAATTTTAATAATGGGGATAATGTAATACTAATTGTCAACATCTAATGAAGAAACCTTAGAAATTATCTCAGTATTTAAAATTTTTATATTTATTGAAATATAGTTGACATACAATATTTTATTAGTTACAGTTGTACAACATAGTGATTTGACATTTATATACATTACAGATTGATGACTATGATAGTCTAGTAATCATCTGTCACCATAAGAAGTTATTACAATATGATTGACTACATTCCCTACTTTATACTTATATTCCAATGACTTATTTATTTTATAACTGGAAGTTTTTACCTCTTACTCTACTTCAGCTATTTTTCCCAAACTCTTATCCCCTTCCCCTCTGGTGACTATCAGTTTGTTCTGTATCTATGAGTTTGTTTCTGTTTTCTTTTGCTTGTTCATTTGTTTTATTTTTTAAATTCCACATATAAGTGAAATCATACAATATTTATCTTTCTCTGTGTGACTTATTTCACTTACCAGCTAGGTACATCCATGTTGTCACAAATGGCAAAATTTCATTTTTTATGACTAATACTCCACTATATATATCACATCTTCTTTACCCATTTGCCTATCAATGAGCACTTAGGTTGCTTCAATATCATGGCTATTGTAAATAATGCTGCAATGAAAAATTAGAGTGCATATATCCTTCTGAATTAGTGTTTTCATATAATTTGGATAAATACCCAGAAATGGAATTGCTGAATCATATGGTAGTTCTACTTGTAATTATTTGAAGAAACAGTATCCATATTGTTTTTAATAGTAGCTGCACCAATTTACATTCCCTACCAACAGTCCACGAGGGTTCCCTTTTTACCGTATCTTCACCAACACTTGTTTTTTTTTGATGATAGCTATTCTGATAGGCATGAAGTAATATCTCTTTGTGGTTTTGATCTGCGTTTCCCTGATGATTAGTGATGTTGAGCAACTTTTCATGTGTCTGTTGGCCGTCTGTGGGTCTTCCTGGGAAAAATGTCTATTCAGATCTTCTGTCCATTTTTTAACTGGGTTGTTTGTTTTTTTAATATTGAGTTGTATGAGTTCTTCATATATTTTGGATATTAACCCCTTATTTGATATATGATTTGTGAATATCTCTTCCCATTCAGTAGGTTGCCTTTTCATTGCGTTAATGGTTCTCTTTGCTGTGAAAAATCTTTTTAGTTTGATGTAGTATCATTTGTTTATTCTTGCTTTTGTTTCCTTTGCCTGAGGAGACAGATACAAAAGAACATTGCTCAGACTGATGTCAAAGAGCATACTGACTATGCTTTCTTCTATGAGTTTCAGTTCTTTACATTTAAGTCTCTAATTTATTTTGAGTTCATTTTTACGTGGTATAATAAAATGATCCAGTTTCATTCTTTTGCATACAGTAGTCCAGTTTTTTTTCCCGAAAAAAATTGTTGAAGGGATTTTTTCCCACTGTGTATTCTTGCCTCCTTGCTCATAGGTTAATTGACTACATGTGAAGGGGTTTACTTCTGGGTTCCCTATTCTGTTCCATTTATCTATGTGTCTATTTTTATGTCAGTACCATACAATTTTGATTACAATAGCTTTCTACTACAGTTTGATATCAGGGCACGTGATACCTCCAGCTTTGTTCTTTTCACCTAAGAATGCTTTGTCTATTTGGGATCTTTTGTAGTTCCATACAAAATTTTAAAATTGTTTCAGTTTTGTGAAAAATGCTATGGGTGATTTGATAGGGGTTGCGTTGAATCTGTAGATTGCTTTGGATAGTATGGACATTTTAAACAATATTAGCATTTCCAATACATAAGCACAGTATATCTTTTTGTTAATTTGTGTCATCTTCAGTTTCTTCCATCAGTGTCTTATAGTTTCCAGAGTATAAGTCTTTTATCTCTTTGTTAGATTTATTCCTAGGTGTTTTATTCTTTTTCATGTGATTGTGAACAGGATTGTTCCTTTAATTTCTCTTTCTGCTGGTTTATTGTTAGTGTATAGAAACACAACAGATTTCTGTATATTGATTTTATATCCTGCAACTTTACTGGATTCATTTATTAGATCTAATAGTTTCTTGGTGGTGTCTTTAGGATTACCTATATATAGCATCATGTCATCTGTGAACAGTGACAGTATTACTTCTCCTTTTCCAATTTGGATTCCTTTCATTTCTTTTTATTGCCTAATTGCTGTGGCTAGGACTTCCAATACTAGGTTGAATAAAAGTGGCAACAGTGGGCATCCTTGTCTTGTTCCTGTTAGAGGAAATGCTTTCAGCTTACCACAATTGAGTATTTTGTTGGCTGTAGTATGTTATATATGGCCTTTTTATATTGAGGCCTGTTCCCTCTGTACCGACTTTGTTAAGAGTTTTTATCATGAATGGATTTTCTCTAATTTTCTCCTTATACAAGAATTGTGTATTATCTGCACATTCTATCATTTCTCTCTCATTAATACAGTATAATCTCTCTCATTCAATAACCCTGGACTGTTTTCCCAGGGTCAGAGTTGAAGTAGCTATTTCAGCTGTAAAATGCTGTTTTTTTTCCCCTAATGACAGTTTCCATCTTCTAATCCAGAATATGAACATATGCAATGTTTCACCAGGAATACGAAAACAAAATTCCAAACAATGACATCACTATGTTAACTTAAATATAGTATCAAATATATATATATATATATATATATATATATATACCAGTGTATAAAAAGGAAACTCAAATTCTGTGAATGTCTGCATAAGACAGCAAATATTTTAACTTTTGTAGAAATAAATTTGAATTTAGAAGTTTAGAAATACTACACAAAATAGCAAGCACAAAGTCACACAGGGCAGAATGAAAAGTTAATGTAGAAGACCCTCCAGCTGAGAAGACTCCAAAATCAGATTCCTGACACTGAGTTAAATGGATTTGCTCTCTTTTTCTGATAGAAAAGCTGAGTTGGTAGGGACTTTTGGTTTTTCTTTGTCTCCCTTTTTATTTCACTGACTAAATAAAAGTAATTTTTTGCAAATAGGTTTGGACTGTCAAAAATACATTAAATCAAGCTATATATATTATGAAACAGCAATTACCAAGGTTCTATTTCTTCTGTGATTATGTAAAAATCATAATAACGTAACTACAATAATGAATAAAGTCTATGAATGCCATCTTATAGAGAGAAACCATTCTAAAGTATGTACTCCACACTGAATTGAATATAATTCATATATCATACAATTCATATATTAGAAGTATAAAATTTAATGCTTTTTGATACAGTCACAGGATTGGGTAACTGTCCACAATATAGGTTTAGAACATTTTTGTCTCTCCTAAGAGATGTTGTTCCCCTTAGCAAACAATCCGCATTCTCCTTTACAACAGTCTCCCAAGCCCTAAGCAACCATTGGTATAATTTGTGTCTAAAATATGTCTATTCAAATTTCATATAAAAAGAATCACAGAATGTGTCTTTTGTGATTGGCTTCTTTTACTTCTTTCTCTTAGCATAATGTTTTCAAGTTTCGTCAATGTTGTAGAATATATCAGTACTTTATTCCTCTTTATTGCCAAATAGTATTCTATTATACAGATTTACCATATTTTGTTTATCTACTTATCAGTTGATGGACATTTGGCTTTTAAAGGTTTTTGGAAATTATGAATAAAGCTGCTGTAAATATTCATGTACAGGTTTTTGTGTGGACGTGTTTTCATTTCGTTTGAGTATATACATAGGAGTGGAGTTGCTGGGCCATATGTAACTCCATATTTAACATTTGGGAGGACTGTCAAACTCTTTTCCAAAATGGCTGTACCATTTTGCATTTCCACAAGAAATACATGAAGGTACTAATTTCTCTTTATCCTCACTAGCACTTACTATTGTCTGTCTTATTTTAATAGTGTCCTAGTGATTTTGAACTAGTATCATATTGTGGTTTTGATTTGTATTTCTCTAATGACTGATGATGTTGAATTTCTTTTCATGTACTTATTGGCCATCTCTTTTGGAGAAATATCTATTCAAATTCCTTAATCACTTTTTAATTGGATTATATGCCTCTTTATTGTTGAGATGTGAGAATTGTTTATATATTCTGGAAAACAAGTCTCTATCAGATATACGATTTGAAAATATTTTCTCCCATTCTGTGTGTTATATTTTCACTTTATTGATGATAAATTTCAGCACAAAATACTTAACTTCTGATGTAACCTAGTATATTTTTTCTTTTGTTGCCTATGCTATTTGTGTTGTATCTAAGAAATTATCACCCAGCCAAGGTCAAGAAAGTTTATACCTGCTTTCTTCTAAGTTTTTTAATTTTAGCTCTTACATTTAGGCCTCAGAACTATTATGAGCTAATTTTTGAATATGTTGTGATGTAGAGGTCCAACTTTGTTCTTTTTAGTAAGGCTACCAGTTGTACCAGTGCTGTTTGTTGTAAAGACTCTTCATTTCCCATTGAATTGTCTTGGCAACCATGTAAAAAGTCAGTTGACCATAGATGTGTGGGTTTATTTCTGGATTCTAAATTCTGTTACATTGATCTATATGTCTATTTTATGCTGATATCACACTATCTTCATTACTACAGTTTTGTAGTAGGTTTTGAATTTGAGAGGTGTGAGTCATCCAACTTTGTTCTTTTGCTAGATTGTTTCGGCTATTCTGGGTTCTTTGTATTTCAGTATCAATGTTTTGGTCAGTTTGTCAATTTCTGCAAAAATGGCAACTGAAATTTGGATAGGGATTTTGTTGAATCTGTAGATCAATTTGGAAAATATTGCCATTTTAACAATAGTTTCTTCCAATTCATGAACATAGAATGTCTTTCCATTTATTTGTCTTCTTTAATTACTTCCGACAATATTTTGTAGTGTTTAGTGTACAAGTCTTGCAATTCTTTTGTTAAATTTGTCCTTAAGCATTTTATTCTTTTTAATATTATTATAAATGGAATTGTTTTCTTAAATTCATTTTTCAAAATGTTCATTGCTAGTGTGTAGAAATATAGTAAATTTTTCTATATTGATATTGTATCATGCAACCTTTTTGGACCTATTAGTTTGTTAGTATTAGTTATATTTATATTGTTATATTATTTAGTTTATATTATTAGTTATTTTACTATTTTTAGCATTAATGGTTTTTAGTGGATTTATACATGCATATATATATGATCATATCATATGCACTCAGAGATAGTTTTACTTCTGTCTTCTTGTTTCTGTTTCTTGCCTAATTTCCCTGGTAGAACCTCTAACATGGTATTAAGTAAAAGTGGTAAAAGTGGCCATCCTTGAATCATTCCTGATCTTAGGGAAAAAGTATTAAGTCATTAACCATTAAATATGATTTCATTGTTTTATACAGATGTTCCTTTATTATGTTGAGGAAGTTCCTTTATATTCCTAGTTCATTGAGTAGTATTATCATGAAATAGTGTTAGATATTATTAAAATTTTTTTTGTATCAGTTGATATGGTCATATAACTTTTGTCATTTATATTATTAATAAGGTATTTTATGTTAATTGATTTATACATATTTAGCCAACTATGCTTTGCTAGAATAAATCCCATTTGGTCATGGTGGGTAATCCTTTTTATATCTTGCTAGATTTGGTTATATAGTACTTCGTTGAGAATTTTTATTCTATATTTGTGAAGTAATTGGTTTTTGTTTTTTTCTTCTTGTGGTATCTTTGGTGTTGCTATCAAGTTAATACAGGCCTCATAGAATGAATTGGGACATGTTTCTACCTCTTTTATTTTTGGAGGAAGAGTTTGTGAATTATTGGAATTAATTCTTCTATGAACATTTGATGTAATTTGTAAGTGAAGCCATATAGGCCTTGGCTTTCTTTGTGATAAGTTCTTAAATTACTAATTTGGTTTCTTTACTTATTATAGGTCTCTCAGATTGTCTAATTCTTCTTAAGCTAGATACAGTAATTTGTGTGTAAGAATTTATCAGTTTAATCTAAGTTATCTAATTTATTGACATACTGTTGTTCAAAGCACTCCCTTATTATATATTTCATTTCTGTATACTCAGTTGTGATGTTCTGTCTTGATTCCTGAATTTTATAATTTTGACTCCTCTCTCCTCTCTCTCTCTCTCTCTCTGGTCAGTCTAGCTTAAAGGTTTGTAAATTTTGTTGATCTCTTCAATGAACCAATTTTTGGTTTTGTTGATTTTCTCTGCTGTTTTTCTGTTCTCTATTTTGTTTCTGCTCTAGCTTTCATTATTTCCTTCCTTTTGCTTTCTTTGAGTTTGGTTTACTCTGAATAAGAAATGGTTCATATCTCCCATTCCCTCAATTTGACATCTTTCTTTGAGTTTTGGGCTCCCTTTGATTTGTCTTCTCTAATGGATTCTATGAGATCAAGATTTTAAGAAAGAAGTGTTGGGAAGGGTGTCAGATTCCAGTATTGACAGATATCTACCAGTTAACTGTGCTACAGTGGAATTTCATTATTCAATATATTCTTGTCTATCATTTAAAAATTATACTAAGATTGACAGCTGACTAGGGCTGCTAAACTCAAAAATGTTTGAGGCTAATGAAGGATAGAAAGAAATGAATTTATAGAGATATTGTTCACTGTGATAAGAAGCAAGACTCACATAATTCATGATTTCATGGCTCCTTTTTCAACATTTGCTTGTTGAGAGTTTGATAAAGTGTCAGGCACTGAGTTGGGTGCTGTAGGAGCTAGGAATAAGAATGAGGTTAAATGCCTTTTGACCTTAAGGGCCTTTAGATCAAGTATGGACACATTATAATAATCACAGTAACAATCAGTGTATGTTCAGAAAGTTATGTACAGTATTCACAAAGGAGGAAACCTGTAGCTGCCTGGAGAATTCAGAAAGCTTTTACATTGTAAACAGAACTTGAAGAATGACTGGGAATTTACTGAGAAAGAGATATGAAATTTCAGGCAGAGGCAATAACATCTCCATGGATGCATAATGAAATTTCATCTGTTGAGAACTTGGAGTATCTTTTGGGAACAAGTTATGGTATCTGGTATAGTTTGTTATAATTTGGTTGTCTTAAGAAGATATCGTAAGAGGAAGAATTCTGCAGACAGTTGTGATCAAGAAGTGAGCTCTCAAACTGGAGTTCAATTTCCTGGTGCAGAGATCTCATTGCTGGCTATCCAGATATGTTTTCATTAAATTTTTTCAGCTTCTTATCTGATTTGCTCTTTCAGTTTAGAGGCTTATTTTCCCCCCTTCCTTCCCTGGTTTAGTTTTGGTATTTATATCCTGTTTTGGCTTTAGTCTTCTCTCTTTCAGGAGTGGAAATTTCTCAGGTGCATAACAACTACCTGGGGCCTGAGCCCAGCGCCCAGTACCCACAAGGGCAGCTCAGTGAGAGTCAATTTGAAAGGTGGTCAGTGAAGCTGAGAAGATAGGTATGTGTAATTTGGGGAAGGATTAGGGGAAAGAGTATACTGGAGTTTTCTGCAAAGCTTAAATTATTGATTTGTTTTTATGTTTGACACTGTGTTCTTTAGAGAACCAGGGATCTTTAGAGGTATCTCAGAGCTTACTCCCTGGGAAATGGGGAAGTTTAGTGAGTGCAGCTTTACTGCTCTTTTTCCTGTTGTCTGTTTTCTTCTTGCTCCCTTGATACATTCAGTTTTATGCCTTGAGATTTGCATAATATTTCAGTTTTATACATTGAAGGTCTACATAATATTTGATTTCAAAAAAATTGAATGATCCCCACTGGAGAGAGAAAATTATAACCTCCGGCAGTGAAGAACCCTAAGTATTTTTGAAGGAAACAGATGATTTAATTTGTGTTTTAGAAGATAACACTAGTGACAGGATGGAAGATAGCCTGGAGGAGGAAGAAGTAACTAGAGGCGTGTGTTGGGAGAGTTGTTGAAAGAGTCCACGCGGGAAGTGAGACAGACTGGAACTAAGGCTTTGGAAGTTAGAATGGAGAGTAATGTGACAGAGTCCTCAGACATTTGAGAGTTAGTATAGATATGATTTTATAATAAATTGATTAGATTTAGGGCTAGCAATGGAAGGCTGACAACTTTGTCATAACTGGAAAGTCCAATGGGTGGATATGTCTTCAGGCACTGCTATTTTAGATAATGCCTTTAGGTTCTTATCTTTCTTCATCTTTTGAGTTTTCTTCTTTCCAAGCTGGTTTTCTTCTCAAGAAGTCTCCCCACAATGCAGTGAGATGATCCCTAGAATATATAGGCTTACAAGTTTATTACTTCTTTGGAAGAATACAACTCTTTTGCCACCAGAATCCATGTCAATCCAACTGAGGGACTCTTATTGACGTTACTTGGGTTATGTGCCCACAAGGACCAATTACTGAATCAGAAAGATTTATCTTTCCAATTAACTTTGGATGCTTTTGAAGGGTATTTACACTTTTACATTGCTAATTACCATAAGACATTGGTGAGATGTAATGGCTCTATTTCATACTCCCCACATTCCCTCATTTTCACATAATCCATGTAAGTACACAGAACGATGTAAATAAATGCCAATGGAGAACTCTTAAATTTAGGTAGGAATGAACATTTCTAAGCTTCAGAGGAAAATTAGAATCTATACTGCTTTGGGCATTTTCACATGAGAGCTGGGAGCTCTGAGGTGAAGACCAGAACTTGTGTTGGACTGTCAGGGAGGGGAAGAAGAGGGTAGAACCCCAGAAAGGGGTTGGCCTCATGGTTGCCTTCTTACCTCTTGCTGCCATCAGTCTCACCAAAACAGGCTCTTCTCTGGACGGATATGAGACATGGAATTTACACTAGTGGTTAAATCCTGGGCAGTCACAGACTAATGAGAAGGAGAAAAGAAAGGAAGGAAATCACAATAGGCAAGAGAGAAGGAAGAATCTGTCTGTACTTTTCTTCAAGAGGTTTTCCCTATTTTAGGATATTACAGGTCAGTGACTTTCACAGTGGGCTTTGACATTTTGAAGGTACTTCCCCAAAATGGATGTGAGATTGAAAGATGGAAGTAAGCAATGATGGGCCCTGAATACAGATACCTGATCACAGAAAAAGATTCAATGTAGACAAGAAATGCAAACTACAAATAAAAAAATAAATGATTTTGTAGAATATTTAAAAAAATACTTTTATCTATGTCAGGGTTGGTCTTTTGAGACCATCTAGTCCAATGGATTCAAGTCCTGACTGTCTTTTAGAATCATCTGTGGAACTTGATAAAAATACAGATGCCTAGGTCCTTTCTGGACCTATTGAATCAGAATATTTGGAGTTGAGCATTGGACATTTGCAGTTTTACAAACACTGCTCAAGAGATTCTGTGTCTCAGATTAGAATCATGGCACTAGACCAATGGCTTTACCTTACAGGCAGCCCATCTTCCTCTAAGCTATACCAGCCTGTAGGTTGAGTTGCGTTATAATCACACATATCACTGTCTCTCATCCTTGCCTCTCCCGTAAGACATAATTTGCTGAAAGTTCCCTAAAATATTTTTGGTGTCCCTAAGAAGAGTCTTATATGCGCTCATGAACAGGTCTGGGCAGATGCCATACAAGGTAAACTGAGCCCCAGTGCTCCAGCAGTCACTACTGTGGCTTCCTTGAAGGATCCAGTCTTGCCTCAAGGCTCAAAGTCCCCCACTGGGCATCTGCCTCGGTAGCATGGATTCTCAGAGTTTTGTGGATGGCCCACACTGTGCCTTTATGAGTTCTCCTCCAGAATTTTTCTAACCCACCTTTCACAAGACCTACAAAAACATCCATGGTTCTCATTAGCAGATCAACGCACTTATGAAAGAAGAAACTAAGTACCTGAGAGCTTATGGGACTGGGCACCAATGAGCCAGGGTGTGAGGAGCAGAGCTGAATCAGCACTGAGGGGCTCAGATCCAGCAGTGCCTCATGCACAGCATGATTGCTTAGATCCGTAATGAGCTTGTTTTGCTTCCATGTCATGTGTCTCTCTGGTCTGGGCTACTTAAAAATTGGGATTACTGGTAAAAAAGATGCAAAATATCAAATGCTGGGATTATCAAAGTGAAAATTATACATCTTCCAGAGAAAGAAATTATGCTCTGTTCAGATGTGACCTAGATATTGTCCCAGAGATATTGCTCATTTTCCAAATGTCAGGGACAATTCAAGTTAGAAAAAAGAAAGAATTAGATTTATTCTAGATATGGATAAGGAGCACAAATGGGCAGCAAGAGAGAAGAGATTAATGGGAGATTTAATGCTTGAAGGCTTGCTGATCACTTTCTAGGAGAAAACTGTCAGACCTGGGCCATACCCAAGGCAGATACCCAGTTCCCTTACCTTGTTGTTCCAATAGATGGTAGATGGATCGTGAAGAGTGTACAGGACACAGCATAAAGTTCTGACCTCATTCCATGTCAGGGAAGCTGGAATGACATTACCTATGGTTTAAAGTTTACTCTGGCTGTTATATGAAGAGCTGGGAGGTCATAGCACTGATTGCTGTAAGATCTCCCTGCCACCATCGACCTTTGGAACCCAGGTGTGTGCATGTGTATATCTAGATGTTTGGGGTGGAGAGTCTATTTAAAGACTCTGGTGTCATTAGTGATACTGGAGCCCTCACCCCAGATCCTGAAAAGAACTGGACTCTAATTGTATTACAATATTAAAGAAACAGCAATTGGTGGCTTTGGCTCTTTTAATTCTATTTAATACCTCATATAACAAGGCAATACCATGCCAAAGGCAATGAGGTTCCACCCTCCTGTCAGGGAGGGTTGTGAGGAGTAGTTGAGGGGACCACATCATCAGTGTCCTCCTGAAGTGGCTTATTTAAGTGATTGTGACTAGGAAGAGAGGGTGGAAGACTGTGTGACACTTTACTTAGCACTCCCATGCCTTCCTCCTTCCCTCCACTAGACTCTGATTTATAAATATGCATCCTTTACCCATGAGGGCTGCAGAGAGCACTGATGACACTGCCTTTGGATGCTTTGACTTCTGAAGATCAGTAAAGACACTCATATTCATTTCCTTTTATTTACTATGGACAAATTAGCATTCCTAGGGGAAATGGAGCATGCAAGGGCCCTTTGAGTGACAGATAGCACTTGGGCTACCTTTAAAGTAATGTAGCTGGAGTTCCAGCCTCTTCTCCCTTTAGTAAAAGAGGGAGCCACATTTGAAATTTTGCCATGTTATCTACTAGCTCACAATCTGAGAGGTAGCAAGATATAAAATAGAAATGAAGGGCTACATCTTTTGGAATAAGGAATCCCTAGAGAGAAAGCAAGTGATTTAAAAGAGAACCAATATTGAAAAATCGCAAAATCACACTGGTATTGAGATTTATGGATTTAGAAGAAGAGAGCAATGAATATGTGAGTGGTTTTATATTTTGAACTCTTCGAGATGCACTTATACTAAATTTTCCACCTCTTTTTGGTGTCATACAAATCCCAGGGCTTCTTATCAGAGTAGACAAAAAAGTGATAAAGAGTATCTTTTGGGGAAGAAACAAAGAGAGAAAAAGAGGATAAGTGATGCTGGACATATTTTTATGCACAAGAAGATGACTTTTCCTGTGTAATGTTGATTAGCAGATAGAAAAGACTTGATGCCATTATAAAGTCACAGAAGTTCAGAAACTAATAACCATGGAACATCCCGCTGCCAGTGATTGAAGTCTGGTAAGTTGTGTTTTACATTGCCTTTCAAGACACAACTTATCCCAGGCCATATGGGCATGTTTATATTCTTAAGGGATGTGATTATTGGAATAGTTCATGGACTGTGGTATATGGAGAGAGAGGACTGGCTTAACTCATTTCTAAAAGCCCTTGCCAAAGATTTTTACAATTAGGTATTATTATGGCAATATACTTCAAAATATGATATTTGCTCAATATTATAGTTAATAAATACAGCCCTCTCCAAATGAAATCAGAGGGGGTTTTATTTAGAGACACTTTTATAGATCTGTAAGGCACACCATCATATAGGCAGTAAATGTTAATGTATTTGTAGAAATATCGATCAATATGAAGCAATCATTTTTATATTCACAGCCCCTTCTCATTTCTTCATTCCCCCAAACAAATTTCAAACATCTTTCCCTCAATGGTATGATTTTTGTTCCTTTGACCATTTGAAAAGCCTGTTTAATTCTTCTTCAGGGTTATCAAACAGGTCAGTTCTCCTAAGTTGGTGACTCTAAAGTTTCTTTGTGTTGCTCAGTCTTACACTTTCTGCTTGGTAAGGAATTTTTAAACACTGTTATTTTCTGAATGGGCTTTTATGGAGACGATCACAGAGTATTAGAAATAAAGATGAGTTAGAAAGCGAATGCATGTGTCCACTGGATGGAGATGTAAGATGAAGAGGCTACAGGAATGTTGGGAGGCTGGTTATGATGGGACCAGAGGGAGAGCCTTAGGTGGAGAATGCATCTGTCAAACAGCAGGATTCCTCTGCTTTGCTTGGGTTTTCCTCTGGAGCTAAAGGCATTTCTTTGCTTACAGAGTGACAAGAGGCAAGGGTGAGGAGGAGAGCAGACATCCACACATCTGTAAGCACCATTTACAGAGCACATGGTACATGCCAGGCTCCTGCTAAGCCTTGTACAAGCCCAATGTTATTTGACATTCACTACTGCCCTATGAGGTGGGTACTGCTGTCACTTACATTCTACAGATGAAGAAATTGAAGCTTAGAGAAATTAAGCCAGTGCCCCAAGTTTCACATCTCCAGATTGGCAGGGGTGGGATTTGGTTTTATGTGATTAGAAATATCTTAATTCTTATGATGTATGTCTAAGAGATTGTTATTATTAAGCTAATAATAACTCCTTGGGGCCTCCTGCATTTCTAGGGCGAAGAGTTTCTGCAGGGAGCAGGCAGCAGTGTTTCAGTCTTTGAAAGCCTCTGCTTCTGCCAGCTGAGAGTGCCCATATAATGAACTGAGCTTTCTCCAAGTGGACACTGGCTTTGAAATTTAGAGATGTATGCAACAATGAGAGAGCTAAGGATTAAAAAAATCAGCAGTTTTGAAACAGAAAGGGAGAAAAAGTTTCATAAAGAGAACTCTAAAGTCATCAAAATGTCTCTTGCTTAAGGTTGAAAAACTTACAGCATGTCAGAACACTGTAATATTGCAAATTATTGCTAGCAGTCATCCATTTTCTTTCTTTCTTTTTTTGATCATGTTTATGCCTGGGGATTTAATATTTGATCATTTTTCTTTTAATGTTCCTAAATAAATGAACAAGCTATTGAGAGCCACAGCACCTGCAGATGTAAAATTTTAAAGAGAGAGAGAGGTGAAGTTTAGGGTTTGGAGATTTTTCTTCTTCTTTTTCCATGCATACTACATCATCTAAGTCAATTTGGCAGAAAAGGGATTGATGTATGGTTGAGGACCAGGAAATCTGCCAGGAAAGTAAATGCACCCATGAATCCATCTTGGAAGAAGAGAAGCACAAAGGAGGAGAGGGTCCTAAAGGGAAGCCTGTCTCCAGGGTACATATTTGTGAGTCAGGAAGAGTTTTGGGGTCAGGTTTATCAAACACACCCTTAACTGAGCTGACAGAGATATCTTCTTTAAAGATAATTGGGTGTAAATCTTTGGGTAGTGGGGGAAGGAATCATGGATCATATTTTCTATTCTCTTTTCCTTTTCTGAGAGCCTTATCATCAATCACCTCCAATAACTAGATCATTGAGTCCTAAAATCCTCCAGGTGATTGTGATGGATGGTCTTTGAACCACATTTTCAGGACACTGAAATAAAATTATATCATTTTGACCCCCCCCCTCCAAACTTCCTCTTTAATCTCAGAGCAGCAGCTGGAATTTAATTCGCCTATCTAGGAAAACTCCAGGGTCAGCAGAGTGGCTTCTGTTAGGTGATCTGCCGAGGTGTCCCTTTCCTTCACATGGGAACACATGAAGAGGAATTTGGGACTGTCACTCAGTCTGTTACTGGAGTTTGGAAACTGTGAGAACATGTGGGAAACTCTCTGTAACCTCAAGAGTGTAGAGATATGTCCAGCCATGGCTTCAAAGACTGACTTCCTCCTCCAAGGAGGTACCTCAACACTAGAGGGAACTTTTGGGCCCCATCAACAAAATTCAAGAGGGTGCTGGTGCTGCGACAAAGGGTGAGGGAGGTGATGGTGGTGATGCCAAGTCCATGAAGCTGTCTTGGGCTGCTGTCTTTTCACGGCAAAAACCAAAGAAGAGGGGCAAGAATCCTTCTAACTGTATTTCAGAAATCCTCTTATGACACAAATGCCCTTTCAGTGAAAATAGAATTCCCTGCTAATGTCCAAGATTAAACTCTCTCTCTCTTGAATCTGTGATACAAAAGCTATTTGGCTCTGCTTTTAAGATCAGCCTAGATTACAGTATTTCTGGTGTTTTCTTTCTTGGGGCTTTTTGAGTCTGAGAAGGTTATTAGTAGAAGCACTTTCCAGTTAAATCATATGCTTCCCATCACTCAAAAGTAGGGCTGGAGGAAATAAAAATATCATATCATTGTTCTGTTTCAAAACAGAACTGACAAAAGTTTCAAGATGAGAAAGGCTAGCGTGAGATTCAGTTGCAGAAAAATGGCAGGGACTGAAGATTAGGGGTGGTTCCTCCCTCCCTGGTAGCTCTGAGACCCACATTTCCTGACTATGCACTCTATTCAGGAAGGGACAATGTACACCCACAAACACAGCCCCACCACTCATCAAAGGGCAGAAATCCCAAGCAAGAGGCTTGTGCTACTGCATATTCATGAATGCAAATCAGGCCTCAGGACTAAAGCTCTTGACTCTGAGATTTTAGATCTGGGAATTATCTGAGCTTCCTGCAAGTTTCTGCTGGTTACGTTAGCTAAGGGGGAGATGGCAAATAGGCTGTGAGCGCCTGAAGCTCCCTTTCTTCCTGCTTGTTTGAGAGATGAATGTTTCTTAGAGAGAAGTACCCATATTCAGACTTTCTGGTCTGAACTTCAGCAGTGGAAGGGAGCTGGGTGGCACAGACTCAGTGAGTCACTAGTACCCTTAGGTGGTAAGATCTGAAATATGGCCATTTTATTCATTAATATATCTCCAGCTAATAGTGTTAGAGCAGGCAGATAACTAGATATGAGCAGAGAAAGAGGGACACAGGCCAAATGGCAGGAATTGGGGAAAAAACAGGGGCATGGGCCAAATGCAGGAAACCATAAACTGTGTAAACAACGGGGGTCCCTGGGCAGAGAAAGAAAAGCAGTAACCTCTGGGCTGGTAAGTGGCCACAAATTTTGGAGTGACAAGTGGCCTGGAGGCTGACAAAAGTGGGAAAAGGCAGGAATCTCCAATGTCCAAATGTAACCTTTTGCTCATTATGCCCTCATGTCAGTAAAGTTAGCCTTGCAGAAGTAACCATCATGCACTGATGCCATGGCACTTCAGATCCAGACTAAATAAGGACAAAAATCCCTCCTCCCTTCAGGAAGGTGGAGCTGGAATGAAAATCAGGGAAGGTAACATGACCCCAAAGCCTTCCCTCCCCAGTGAATATTCTGCCCATCTGCAACGGGAAAAGAACCTAGTCACCGGCAACAATAGCACAGTGACTGGCTCATACTATGTGCTCAGTAAATACATACTGACTGAATTTTTCCTTAATTTTAGCACTTAACAGTTCTCTGCTATCTACTGTGGGCTCATCTTTTAGTGTATTAGATTTGCCCCTAAAACTGTACTGTAAACTTTTCAGAGGCAGGGACAGATACACAAATTTGTAATAGGAGTTACCATTTATTGAGTACATGCTCCAGGTAACAGGCCCTATGAGAGACATACCTCACACACAGTCTCATTTACTCCTCCCTACAGCTCTATGAAATTGATCCTTTTCGCCATTTTGTGGATGAAGAATCAGGCTCAGAGAGGTTGGGTAACTTGCCCATGGTCACATTGCTCATCCAAGGCAGGGCTTGGATTCGTATCTATGGATGATTGAGTCAAAGTACAGGTTCATAACTTCCAAGCCACACTGATGAATCTTCTCCAGCACATGTAGTAGTCTGCAGAGAGTTAAACACCTTGTAAATATTACATATGAGCCACGCTTGGCAAGGCTGGCTTAGGTAAAGACCTGATTTGGAAGAATTTGCTTCCTCCTCTCCCGGTTTCCATTTCAAGTGTCCACAGTGCTATTCTAGGGCAGCCTCATCTCCCCATTTCCAAACCCTATTCAGATCTGTCCATCCCAGGAAGTGACCCATCCTGGGACTTCTCCAGATCTCATCATGAAAGCTTACTTGTTTTAGTTTATTTTGTTAGTTGGAATTTTTTAATGCTTTTGATGAGCTGTGTGACATACTGAACTCTTTTTACAGGATTTTTTATGAAACCCTGTAAAAAGGATTTCATAATCCTGACTGACCCTATGAGTTAGGTTCTATTAATATCCTCATTTTAAAGATGTGGACACTGAGTCTCAGGAAGGTTGAATAACAAGTAACGTGGTCATGGAATGTGACCTATCCCACTGTGTTCATCCACTTGCTCTATGCTCCTGAGGCAGTGACTAAATGGGCTACTGTCCCACCCAGACCTTCACTTTCAAAGCCATCCCTGCCTCCTCACCACCACTGAGTCTCTCATTGTTCCTCATATCAACTATTTGCAGAAGGCAGAACCCTACGGCTCAAAAAGCTCCCAGCAATGACATTCTGATGCAGCCCTGGATGAAGGGACCTGATCTCCCGACTCCTTGCCACATGCTCTCTCTTCACTAAATCAGACCAACCTCTCCAGGCAATGTATTTACGCTGAACAGGTGCCTTTCTCCAACCAGTGTGAGAAAGTGTAAATGGAAGACCCCAATTGTAGGATCATAAGGTGGGTTCTTTGAGGCAAAAGGACTATCTTTATATTTCCCAGGCTTGCTGCCAAGGCTGCATTTTTTATTTAGCTGGAAACTAACTTCTATTTAATTCACATTATTCCTGTATAGGTTTGGAGACATGTCAGAAGGGGGTTAAGGTGTGCAGTCTTGTAGGGACCTGGGGAGTTTGAATATAGAAACTTATCATTCTTGTAGAGGAGAAGTATTGGTGTGAGTTTCAACATTCCCCTTGGTTTCATTTTACTTTCCTTTTTTGCATGCCGTGTAAAATTAAATTCACTTTTATTAAACACATCTTTTATTAAAAACATCTAGTGTAGTATGATTCCTTCTTCATAAAATTATTTTCCCTTTCTACCCGTTCTTCCATTTATTTATTTATTCTTCAACTATGGAAATGTGGGAAAAATGATTTTTACCAAATGATACTAGTTCCCTCCCCCTGCCAGCCATGTGATATTTCAGTAATTTTTTTTTGTGCTTTTCTTATATTTTTCTGTTTTGCTTACTTTTATATTAGTAGTTTTGATATGTTTTATTTTAAAATGTTATCATTTCTTTTTATTTATTTGCTTACTTAAAGGGGGAAAACAAGATAGTTTTCACAGAGGCCGTTTCCTGCTTCTTGTATGAAGCCTAACTAGAATCACTCCCTGCTTCAGCATCTCTTACACTTAGGATGACCCCATATCCTTGTTTGCTTAGAACAGTCCCAGTTTATGCCTGTTGTCTCACTCATTGTTACACGTGCTTTCTTTCACTCTCAACAATGTCTTGGACAATAAATTGCAGAGTCATTCTATTTACACTAAAGCATATGGCCCCAAAGCAGGGGCTCAGGCCCCCTATTTTATGTTTAAGGACACAGGGAGCCTGGAACCTGAGCCTCTTTGGGGATAAGGTGTGGTCCTCCCGTTCACATGCTGGGCACAAAATAGGGAGAGACTCTAAAGTGGCTGCATACTGGCCTGCAGTCCTTCCCCCAGAGAGAGTACCTGTGGTCAGAATGGTTAATGACTGTCGCTCAATTGCATTAGGCTGCTTTATTGTAACCTCCTCCTCTAACTGGGATTGTAATTGCAGAGTAAGGATGCAGTGGTTCAGCAGAGATGTTCTCTGTTGGAAGCATGGCAACAAGACAGGCTTGACACCTCCCTCTCTTTGTATCCTTTAAACCTGCTCACAGCACATATCCCACCACCCCCATCAGAAACAGAGAGCTCTGCTGAAGGGCCCTCAGATCCAGCTCCTAGAAGGAGCTTGGTTCAGGTTCACAGCTTTCCTGCTCCTGAACCTTTCAGTGATGGAGAACAAGGACATATTCTGGGAGGAAAGACCCTGGACTCTGAGGAGGGGGATCCCTCTAGGCTGTCCTCTCTCAGGTCTCTTGAGGAAAGCTGTGTGACTCTTCAGGGAGTCCTCTCTCTTTGCTTACCTTACTTCCTCCCTTCCTCCCTTTCTTCCTTAGAATCACTAATTACTAATATTAATAAGCAATTGTCCAAAGAATTCTAAGAGTACTTCTTCCTTCGCCATTCACTTTAAAGACAGGGAAAACTAGCCTACAAGATGTTAACTGACCTAGGAACTTCAGATGTTGGTAGAGCTGAAATATAAACCAGATCTGTCTGACCCTGGAGTGCTCTAAAACATGTAAGTATTATGCACTATTATTTCTCATGTGCAGAGAGTCACAAACTAAAAAAAACTGCATCACCTTGCAGAGTTTGGGGTGAGCATGCATGGCTTGGAGGTTTCTGTCCTTGTTGACTGGCACACTGTAAAAGCTGACTTGGCTTTTGTAGGCTGATGGGAGTATGGACATGCTAGAGGAGAGAGGTATTAAAGCACCAGGGATGCTGTATGATTCTAGCAATGTTGGGTTGACCAACTCGAAAACTATTGATGTGGGTGTATTAACTATTTCCTAGGTAGATGATTCAGTATTCAGAGTAAAGCTCAGGAGCAAAAAAGTGCTATTTGGCAAAGCAATCTTATAGCTGTAAAGAAAAATGATTCCCCTCTGTCATTAATTCCAGTACTTTTCTTCAGGACCTTAATTTGGACTCAGGGCTTCCCCATTAGCTATATAAATGGAATTAATGACTTGGTTCCAGCAGAGAACATAAGGTACTTAAGGAACTGTTTCGGCCAAATGATGCATTATTATTGCTAGGAAGAGGTGGGAATATTAGCAGTTATATGGCCCTTTATTTGCAGAGACTATTCTGATAGCTTATTCACACATATTATAATCCTAATGGTCATTTGGTGCTCCCCCACTTGTCATGCTTGTATATATTTACAACATTAAAATTTTGTAGTGCTAAGGATGAGTTATATCCAGGTGAGGTTCATAGAGCACTTGCCTCCACTGCTGAGAATTCTGACCGAGTCTTCCCGACCTCCAGAGGCCTCTGCAGGGCTGTGTGGGTTCAGGGAATCTGGGATCGATTATATTCTCTTGGTGGAGAGTTTAATGTGCATTTGCTGGCTAAGAGGCTTTCAATGTGGACAGCTTCCCCCCTAGGCAGTGGGGAATGGGAGAGATCAGGTGGTGGTGACTTTAAGTTACAAAACTTTAAATACTATTTTTGCCCTATTTCTATAGACTTTGAATGTGCTAAAATGGCTTAAAAATTTTTTTTGAGTATTTGATTTTTAATTTACCACAGTAGTAGAATTCACGGGGGTAGCTCTGAGGAGATGCTGGTTTGCTGTTGATGATCTTTCCCACCCCTTTTCATTAAATGGTATTTCAAGATCTCAGTTTCCTGCTTCACAATTAGAGGGTGATGATAATCATAACAATGATAATAAAACATTTATGGAGTACTTAAATGTCAAAAACTTAGCTAAATATCTTAAACTCATTATCCCATTTACCCCTCACAACGATGCTATGAAATAGACCCTGTTTTTATTCTCATCTTACAGAGGATGGAGCTGAAACTTTGATTGTTAAATGGCTTACCCAGCCAACACTCAACCCAGCATTCAAAACTAACTGTCTAACTCCACCTGGAGCCACACTGCACCTTAAATCTAGGAAGAATTCTATGCTGTGTTTGAAAACAGTTGCCTGTAGTTTAGTTCAATATGGGCTTTTTAGGGACCTTCTACGTACTCAAAATTGCCTATATGAACAGAGCTAAAATCTAGAGAATGTCCTTAGCTTTGTTTTAGGTTTTGCTTTCTTTGTTTGTATTTTTTTTCCCTCCTAGAGTGATGATATGAGCCCTGATTTTTGTTTTCTTGCTTGCTTTGGAAATCTGAGTTTTCTTTAGTTTTGACATTTGGACAAAGTCAATCCCTCACATGACAGTAGTTTTAGGGTATTGCTTCTTTATCACTCATTTGTGTCAATGACATAACATATAGCAGTGACTTCCAGTTTTCCTTTTTATGGAATAGGAATGCTTTGAGGTTTGGGAAATTCTGCCAAGTTTAACAAAGCGTGTCTTTGGAAATTCCAGCCTCATGTTTATATGCCACTTCCTCTGTCCTCTCCTTCCTGGCCTCTCCCATATCTCAGACCACTTATCTCATGTAGGAAAGTGACATGGAGAGTTGGTACCTTAACATCCTACCTCTGTCAGGAGGTGGAATGTATCAGATAGTATTGAATTGGAATTGAGAAATATTAGAATGAACTCATTTTTTAAAAAAAATAGATATAGAAATAAATATGGGCTAAAAGCAATGAGATTCCACAAGTAATAAATATATTTCACATCCAGATCTTTGTTTCTAAATATTATCCTCCATCCATAGAAACCAGATCTTCTTGAGGAAATGGCTATTCTTGGGGTAGAGCAAAGAAAATGCAAGATAAACCTGAAACACATTGTTTTACCAGAAAATAAAGGAGTGCTTATTAATTATTGCCCACTGAATAAAAGAAGAATCCATGAGACCATTATGATAAAACAAACAAGTAAGGAGCATAATATAAAGAGCTTCCTTACTGGAATGCAACAATAATTGGCCCAAGGCCATATAACTGGGTGTCAAATCATGGTCTGTGCAATTGCAGGGCTCAGGAAGTCTTTAGGTAGCCTGTCTGCTGATGGCTATGTCCCCACCCATTTAGTTGTTTGGCCTGAGGTGTCCCGGCACTGGCACCTGAAGACTGTTGGATGGGGACAGGTCTTGACACTAATGAACTAGAGGCAGGATTCCAGGATGGTGCCAAGTGTCTGCATGGTAGAAAGCTTCCAAAGATGGTTGCTGCCAGTGTCTATATCCCCAGGGTGAGCTGCAGTTGCCTCCCACCTGTCTGGGACACTCTCCGAGACCAGCAGGTAGGTCTGTCCCAGGATCCTATCAAATGACTGTGAGAGTTTGTGGGGGCCCTTGAAGAGTAAGTCTCTATTTCCTGTAGGGCTCTCGAATTTAAGCCCTGCTCATCTTCAAAGCCAAATGCTTTAGGCACTCATCTTCCCAGTGCCAGACCCCTGGACTGGGGAGCCCAACTTGGGGCTGAGAACTCTCACTCCTGTGGGAAAACCTCTGCAATATAATTATTCTCCAGTTTGTGGGTTTTCTACATGGGGGTATGGGATTTTATTATATTGTGAGTTCACCCCTTCAACCCATCTCGTTGTGATTCCTTCTTTATGTCTTTAATTGTGGTTACATTGGATGGAAGCCTGGATGAGTAAGGGTGAGTCTGATCACTGAATAACTCAGAAGCCTGACCCAACAGAGGCATAGCCTGGCTGAGTTCTGCAAGGAGATGGCCCATTTTATTTTCTTCAAACAATAGCTTATCATAAATGAAATTATAGAATACCTCCAAAATCTACCTTTAATAAAGTGATGTGTGGTATCTGAACTGGCTAATGGGGTCACGGCCTTTCAATTTGGGGCAAACTGATTTCTTCTAAACATGAAGGCCACTCTTAAAATGAAATAAACATATTTCTGTACCTGGTTCAAGCAGAAAATGACACCACAATTAATCAAAGCAGTCAGATGATGATATTTTAAGGGCTAAATTGCCTAGAAAAGATTCCCAGGGAAGCCTCTGCAAAAAGGAATATATGGGCATCTATCGAAGCTTGTGGTTTCTTGTTGGAAACCACATCCTCCCACTCTCTTCAGACTGAATGTCTGGTTAAGTGTGAACAGGGAAGAGTGAAGTTGTCTACCTGCAGCTGACAGACCAGGGGATAGGCAAAATACTATTTATTTAAGAAACCTGAGATAAGACCTGGGATTGTAAGGCCTTATATGTTACCTCTGATGGGCTGGAGGTTTCTTGCTGGCCAGTTCTCCTGACAAATACCATTTTAGGAATCACTTAAAGAAATGGTTTTTAGATCACAGAGAGACCATTAAAAGTTATTAAGTATCTGGCATATTCAATATTCTCCTTAGATTTTTCTTTGCATCAAATCAAAACAAGAAAACTTTTTCTACAAATACATTATTACTCTTGGAACTAGTATGCAGCTAGAATCTTAATTTAGTGATTGGTAACAATTAATAATAGGGTTTTATGTCTTGTTCCCTATTTTGTTAGTTCCCCACACTCAAACCTCGAAGTTGGTGTTATATTTTAATGATGTGATCAACAGACCTACTGCAATAGGTTCTGCAGATTGGGCCTGGGGCCGGGGGGTGCACGTATGTTTTAAATACAGGTAATGGTTCTCTCCCAGAATCCACTGTATTTGGATTGGGAATCCAGATTTTTAGCAAGCTTTACCGATGATTTTTGTACACCACTTGTAATGACAGAGAACTGCTGACGATTCCTTCCCTGGAAAGAGAGCTCATTTTGTATAGGTCCTGGCTTTTCTCCACCATTTTACTGACTCCAGCCCATGAGAGGTGGAATAATGTGTCTGATTGGGAAATTTGTAAAGAGTAACCTGGGCATAATTGGCTTAGCTCCATTATCTTTTCCCTAGAGAGGCAACTGCCTTCAGAAAGGAGGCTCTTAGCTCCCTCCTGCAATG
The DNA here is from genome assembly GCF_036321535.1 of Camelus dromedarius. NCBI lineage: Eukaryota > Metazoa > Chordata > Mammalia > Artiodactyla > Camelidae > Camelus > Camelus dromedarius. Next base: position 65,025,237 of record NC_087443.1, on the reverse strand, counting down.
TGGGAGGTAACTACCCTGCTCGTTTCACTTTGGTTAGAGAAACAACTATTTTTTTGAAACAGACTCTTCTGTTTTTATTTTATTTTTTCTCAACAATAAAGTACAAACTGATTTATTTTTTTTCTTTTCCCAGTATAGTAAATTTTCTTTCCTTTGTCCATTCTTCCTCTTTCTGCGTACCCTCTATAAAACCTTCCTGTCTCCTCAAGGTTAATTTTTTCCCTAGCCAATATAAATATGTGTGCTAAGCGTTAAGAATGCTTACTGTTGATGCTAAACCTTTCTTTCAAATGAATATTAATATGTTTACTCCAATTAAGAATGTGGCCATGGGCATCGCCCTCTGGGTGGCTCATTAAAACCTGCCAGCTTCTCTTTTTTTTGCCCCTTCCCTTTGGCCAATCATGAATTGTTTCTTTCATTTAGCTACCAACACCTGTTACTTGCAACTTGATTGAAAAATAATTTCATTCTGCAATAAATAAGTAGTTGTTTGCATTCTTTATACTCTCACTCAATTGTAATCTCCTTAAGGAAGAGAATGTTATTTTTTATTTTGTACAACTCTAGATTCTGTCATGATGCTAAACACAGAATGTGTGCTAGATAAATGTGTATGTTAAACTGAACTGCATTGAAATTATTTTTTAATTATGTAGGTAGTACCTACTATTGTTAAAAAAATAGGAAAATCTTGAGAAATATAAGAAATAAATGAAAAGAATTTGTAATAGATCCACCAAGAGCCACCAGTTTTAATCTTTTTAAAAACAATAACTTTATTAAGCTAACGTAGAGTAAAAAGAGTACATACTAACTTACATAAGTTATATGGTAAAAAGAGTATGTGCAGAGTTCAATGAATTTTATTAAATTTAAACAGTTTTGAAACAATCACCACAATTCAGTTTTAGGACACATCCTCAAAAGTTCCTTTGTACTTAATTAAATCATATTGTAATAAGTACATTTAAGATACATAGCTAGCTATCAAATTCTGTGTAGAATTATACTTAAAAAAGAAAAAGAACCAATTTCATTAAAATAATGACTATATTTTGGCTGGTAAAAAAATTCTAATATAAATATTTCCCCTATGGAAAATGGGCAACATAAGATGTAAACGTAAGACATAAACATTTGAGTCTGTTTTATAATCTACTTATGATTAACATAATCAAATTTATCCCAAATTACCATATGTATTCTAATTTTATTTCAGTATAAACTATAATGGAATAAACATATTTGCGTATTTTTCTGATGTGAAAAACATCTTTACTATTGATTACCATATGTAGAATAACTGGATTTTGACATATTACATGTCATATGGTAGTTTTTCAATTATTGTCACCTTTACATAGTTACAGTAGTTAAATAATGATTTTTGTGCTCATATAAACTTGTATGAACTTTTGAAAATTTGAAGGGTGATTCCAGAGAATGTGGTTATGTATTGGGAATGGGGCGGGTATGTGCAGTTTTGAGTAGTTTGTGTGCTCCTGCTTGAGAGGTCTTGGGACTGAGGTCAGCCTGTGTTGATCAGCCAAGCTCTACACATGGGGCTACATCTACCCAGGGCTCTCCTTGAAATCATGCCAAGGTGTGCTCTGCTCACTGAGCCATGTACTCATCTGTTGAGGACACTTTTGCCTAATTGGTTCAAAGGCTTCCTATAGACCAGCTGCAGCTTTGATTGGGATCTTGAGAACAATCAGAGTCTTTGCTCATTCTTTGAATGCTGCTTTCTGGAAGCAGCAAAGCTCAATGGTAGAGATGAGCCTGTAGAGGGCCAGGTGAACAGAGCGTTTGTTTGGGGAGCTTGGAAGAATTTAAACTTGGGAGTCAAAATTCTTCATAGTTGCCCTGTCCATCCTTGTTTCTCGCTGCAGTTCATCTGGATTCTTCCCTCCTGCCACTCCATACCTCCTGTCATCTTCATGTTGAGTTTTCTCATTCTACTGCCATCATCTTTTCCTCTGTCCACCCAAACACTCCTCATCCTTTAACATTTGGTTCATCGTAGACTTATGATTGGAATCTTTTCTTGTCATTCCAATTTTTAACTATCCCTGTTGTATAATTTTCCTAATTAATTATCCTGCCTTTCCCTTCTTTGAACATATAGGACTTTTTGTCAATATAGCATGTGGTAGCTAAGTGCACATGCTCTGAGGATGATTGAGTTTGAAACCTCACTCTGTTACTTAAGCAACAGAGAAGTCATCTAACATTTCTGAATCACTCTGTGCCTCAGTTTTCTTATGTAAACCAGAAGTAATAATAATGCCTTCCTATTTGGGTTGTTTTGAAGCTCGACAAGAGGATACTGGTTTTGGAGCATTTCCTAGCAAATGGTTATTTTTATCTTTTATGTGAATTACTTTGTTTTGCCAAATATATAACAAATTGTTTGAGAGCAGCAATTGTACCTCATATTTCATTGTATTCTCAGAGGCAGAAACTAAATGAGTATTGTTTCTACTTTCCAGACAAGGAAAAGTAACTTCAGAGAGGTTGTGACCCACTAGCAGCAGAGCTGTTGTTAGGATGCAGGTCTGCTGGTTCTCAGCTCTATGCTCCTTCACCTTGTATTATTTTGTCTGACATCAATAATATTATTTTTCATAATACAATAGTAATGATATTGATGGTCATATTAAGGATGTCATCAAAGCGTAGTATGTGCAGTGTTTTTTAAAATGTATGCAAATAAGCCTTTTGTTTATGCTTACACGTAAATGAGATGTCATGCATTTCATATCATGACCTAGATATTTTTCTTCTCTTTCCCCCCCAAGGCATCCTCTCTGTCCCATGAAATACATTTCAGTGCCATGTTTTCTTACTTTAAATAAGGTACAAGAAGGAGTGTTCCATCAAAACAATTCTAATTGGCTACAAACATAACCATTACATCATTTCATACATATTGTTAGAATAGTTAACTGGACCGGCAGAGCCACCAGCTAAATACATTGGTTTATGCAAACAGTGAATCTAATTTCTTCCAAAATCATCTTTTTGCAGGAGGAGTTGAAGGAGAGAAGTTTCTGGGTGGAACTTCAAAAGACCAATTTGGTGTCAAATTATCTGCTCTTGCTAGATAAACTTGGAAAAAATGTCATTGCTCTACTTAAGTGAAAAAAATAATATAAACACACATAATTCTTTTCAAATTGGAATAGCAAAAACAACAAAAGGAATAATAAATTTTATATTGCATTTGAGCTCAGCTGAAATTAACAGGGATGGACTTCCCCCGTCCCTACCTTCTTCCATGTTCCTTTATAAATATAGTCTTTACAAGTTTAGAGAATTGATTCAGAAGTGAGATTTGTTTTTTTTTTTTTCCTTTTTCTCCTTTGTAATTTTTGCCATATAGGAATACATGTCTCTCAGGAGTAAAACAGAAACAAAGTAAAATCATATTTATTTAGACTTTACTGCCTTAGAATTTGTGCAGTTCAGATTAGTTACCTGATCTACCTTTGGCAAGTCGGGAAACTTTTTTTGGTGGTGGTGGGGTAAAGGTAGATTTATTCAGAGAGAGGCATAATCCACAGAGAGAGTGCAGGCTGTCTCCAAAGGCCAGAGAGGCCATGAGGCATGGGGCTGGTTAAAACAAAAGTAGATATACACCCTGTAGACACAGTGCAGGCCATCTCAAAAGGGAAGAGAAAGGCGGCAAACCTATTTAAGCCTTATTTTTTTCATATGTGAAGAGGTGACAGACAGGTCATGTAAAGGTTGCATGCGAATGTGCTGCTGAACTGTAAAGTATTGCACAAATATGAGAAAAGAATGTGGGAAATTAAATTTCAGAAACAATAATTTAGACAAATACGAAAAGGGGAATTTGCCTTACTTTTTTTAAAGGCTGTTTTCAGCCAGTCTGGGAACATTGTTTACAACCTAACAATAAATATGCTAATATAAAATTTTCATAATGAGTTCACTAAATAAGGTGCTCTCTGTGGAGTGTTTTCCTTTAACATTTAGTTAATCAGATTCTAGTTATTGTGCCTTTTAAATAGGCCTCATAATTTTTACTTTTCACAAAGTCAGTATGATGGCATTTAGATATGCAAATTTGTGGATCCTGTTTATCACTTTCTACACCTTAGTTGACAAGTTTCAGAATTTCAAATCTGGATAGAATTATATACTTCCATTGCCTTATAGACAGAATATTCCTTTCTGTAAATCTTCTGAACTTCTTTCTTCTTTGGGGTTTCTTTAAGCAGAGAAAAACGAAGGTGAAGTAATTGCATCCTCTGTCTTAGCTCATTGTTAGTGTAGCATTGTACCGAGAACTATCACATATTTTGCAAATACTTGAGATCTTTCCTTAGCAGATTATTTGGTGGCTTGAGATTTTTTTTCTCAGCATATTATTCAGTGCATGTGTCAGGAAGGAGACAGTCACCCTGCCATTCATCTGATCTGCTTACTGTGGTACTGTTGATGTGCTTTGTGTTAAGTAAAGCTGAATCTCATCTTCCCAAGACCTGCCCACAAATGTGATTATTAAGACTGCAGTCAGCATTATGCTACAAGTTGCATGGAATAGAATAAAGGTAATCTTTAATTATTAGTGCTGTGAACCATGCTTGTTATAAAAGTATTTAAGGGACTTCAAATCCAGAAAAGGAGATGAGCTGTATGCATGCAGTGATTAATAAATAAAAGCAGGATCTGATCAAGGGCTATAACATATAAATCAAGTTGTCAGCGGAGGCAAGAAATAGATGACTGGAGTATATGATACTTGGGGAAGCCTTCTTTGAGAAAAAGGGACATGCAGTGAGCCTTATGAGAAATAGAAATTAATTAAGATTAAGTGTAAGAGGAGAGCTGTTTAGGTTTGAGATATGGGGCAACAGGAACAAAATTGTTAATGTTTTTGCCTAAGTGCTTATAGGATGACACTTCTTTTAACTATGACTTTTCAGGAGGTACATTCAATTCAATGTTAAGTGAAGCCTTCATTTTTAATGTAATTTTAATAGACATTACTGTTGTATTTGATTGTCAGTTTACCTTCTTTTGGGAAAAGGGATTTCTTTCCTTCTGAAAGGCTTTCTTTTCCCATACCCCCAGCTGATCACTTCATATATATGCCTTCTAAATAGTTACCTTTTTTTCATATGATCCTGCCTTCCGGACCACATTTGATTGGTCCAAGGGCAAGTACCATGGCTGTCTGACCAGGCTGGACCAGTAACTCTCCTGCCCAGGAAGCAGGAAGAACATCAGGCCAGTCTTCCCCTGGTCCTGAAGCTGTAAGGTATACACCTGGGAGCTCTCAGCCATTGTGTTTGCTCACATGGAACAAACTGCTCCTTAGTAAAAGAGGGTGGCACGTAGTGGGAAATAAGCATCAGAAAGACGGAGAGGAGCATCTTGCTGGATCTGATATTTCTGAAATCCAACCATTGTCCTGCCCTTGGCTTTCATGAGATGTACCTATATTTCTAGTTTCATGAGATTTTTCTTTAACAAGCTTCCCTTTCTTCTCAAGGAATTAAACGTGTTTTATTTTTCCAATTGCAATCAAAAAGCTTTTTATTTTACTTTAATGAATCCACAATTGTGTTAGAAATTATACTGGGGGCTTACGACTTCTGCTAACCCATGCCTTTTTGCAGATTAGGAAAAGGCTCTCCTTTCAGCTCCATGGATTCAAGGATTATTGAGGGGAGTGGGGGTAGATTTCAGACCCTATTGCCCCTCATCTAACATCTCTTATCCAGTATATCTGTATTGGCATATATGGAACCCCTACCGAGACTCTGGATCCTCAGCCTTAAGTATAAACCTCTTTTGGCTTAGAACTCCTCCTTTATTTAGCAAACTCTTTTCTGTGGCTTTGTAATTATCCATGGCAGGTTGGGATGCCCACCAAGATAATATATCTTTGAATCAAGCTGTCTGATTCTCAGAAAATGGTTTTTAATTCACAACTGATAATAAAAACAAAGCAGAGTTTATGGGATGCTCAACTGTGGAGAATGATGGAGTTCATTCAGCCCAGCCCCTTCCATCAAAATGAAAAGACAACTACTGGCGAGCAGTAATTACATGTTGAAGGGCAGTCATGGTGGTACAGTAGTTGGTACAGTAGTTACTGCTCTGTGGTTTCATATTGGGAGAAGGAAGAAATCCATTTTATGGCCAAATAAAATGACAGACATTCAGCAAGAATGAGACCTTATTTTAAGAAGGTGGGAAGTAGGTGTAATATTAGCAAGAAAAGAGTGATGACTTAGGTATGTAAAGTCCACTCCCAACAGCCCATCTGTCTCCTGTTTATTATCCTGACCCAGAGAAAGCAATTGCCCATGAAGGAGTTTCACCTTTTCTTTCAATGAATTGTCTATTTCTCATCATGATATTGTTACGCTGACAAAAACCACAAAATATTGCTGAGAAGCCAGAGAGAAGATTTGCCATGGAAGATCTGGAAGTGAAGATAGACTGGGTGTGAAAGTGATGTCACATGTAGCATTGGAGAAATGAGAAGTACAGCATTGTCACCAGCATCACCACCACCACCAAAGTGCACTTAGGGAGATACGTGAACACTCCTGCCTCAGAGCGCCCAACACAGGTCTGTTTAATTGAAATGGCGAGCCCTGATGTTTTAGGCAATTCAGATTTATTCTTACGATAGATCTATGAGATCACTATTATCATTCCCTTTACATAAATGGCACGAGAAAGGCTCAGAGAAGTTTGATAAATAGGTTTTATCTCCAACGAGATTTAACCAAGAAGTTATTCAAGCTCAGTTATTTTTCTAAAGTTCTTACCACTTTCACTGTACTATGCTAAAAAAAGGGGAAACTATAAAAATGGGAGGGGAACTGTGTCACTGTCTGTGTGTGTCTGTGTCTGTCTAACCTCACACTTCTTAATCTGTTTTTTGTCTCTCACCCTGTGCTTGTCTTGGTATCTATTTTTATCATCTCTCTCAGATAACAAAACTCTCTCCATCTATGTGCCTTTATGTAAATGGACACACTGACTACAACCAAATACAAACAATCTTTTGGGCTATTCAACATTAGGAGAAGAAAATGGGGAATGGTTTTGGGGAAAAAATCCTATCTTACTGAAGGGAAATTAACTTTAATTCAACTTGATGGAATAATAGTTCTTCATATCTGCATTCTTAGAGTCTCACCATCAATATAGAGACCTATATTATATATGATTAAAAAAAGAAGCCACGTAGAGAAGCCCTGTCTCTGCCTTGCTCATACCTCTTTGGTCTTCTCATCGCGGTATAAGCTCTCTGAACTTCCAACCACCAGCACCTTATCTCTGCGTGATGCCACCATGGAGGCTGGGCGAGGGACACTGGCAGTTCCAGGAAAGCAAAGACCCCCACCATGTAGTAAGTGATAAAGGTGCTAGTGTATAAGTGACCTCTTAGCCCTCTCATCCCTTGTGGGGATTACTCTAAAGAAATAATTTTTACTTTGGCTCCAGAGTTTTCTGTTGAGTTGACAGCCAGTTACACATGATGGGAATTTGCTTGAAGTGTCACCCTTTATCAGCCTCCTTCCCTTACCTGCCTCATCTTCCTACCTCTCACCTTGTGTTTTCTGAGATCACCTCCCAAACAACTATATTCACTAGCATTCTCTTCTCAGGGTCTGTTCCTGGGGGAACTAAGACTAAGAGAGCACCTGAGATGAGTCTGTGGTTTCTAAGATAAGACAGTATGTACAGGGCCTGGAAGCAGAGGGGAGCTGCCTCTCTCTGGGACAGTAAGTTCTCCGAGTGGTGCGTGTGTGAGGGTTAAAACTGCTTATGGAAATGCAGTTTTAGGAAGACACCATGGTGAAGACCAACATGCCTCCTCTAATTACTTCAACACAGCCAGATTTTCTTCTTGGGTTGGGACTGATAGCTTTATTTATTTGTTTGAGAATCTGATAAAATGGCTTAATTGTAGGGACCATGCTGTATGAAACATTAAAACTTTGAACACTGATCCAGAGTTGCATCTTTGGTGCTCCTACTGCGAGGAAGTGAACAGCACTGCCAGTTCTGTCTCTTGCTCCCTCTGCGACATGTGGCCACTGAGCACAATATCAGGGAGCAGTCCTCTCACTGTTTGAATAGTTATCTAGGTCTTTTCTCTCTCTCCCTCCATCTGCCCCGTGCCCCTCTCTCACCACACCCAAATTCTTCAAATGAGTATGGCTTGAAAATGAGGATCAGATGAACTCACACTCCATGTATAATGGTTGGCAGTCTTGTTGATTGCATTCGTATTAGATTCTTATGACTTATTTGCTTCTAATCAAGCTACTTAACCTCTCCAGGCTTCAGTATACTCGTATGTCAAAAGGGAATCATGTTTGTAAACATCTCATATGCTTATTGTAAGAATTAAGTACCAGATATAAACTAATTAACAAGTGCCTAGCATTTATTAAGCACCTTTTAAAGGCTGATCACTAATATTTTCTCACGTTTGGTGCCCTATCACACTTCCCCTGGCCTTTTCTCCAGGATTTTCTCCCCTTTCTTACATCACCCTAGGTACTGGTTTCAATTACTCACTTTGGCTACCAGTGCCTGAGAGTTGGCAGGCTGTGTAATGAATAATTTTCTTTCATTTAGTTTCAATTGCTAACAGAGTGTTTCATTAACTTTTGCTCCAGTGTCTGCAGACTGGGATTTCAGGTAAATTGTTTGTGGTCTGTGCTAGGATTTATTTTTCAGGTGGACATATTTCTTTCTAAACTGGAATGTTGTAGTAAAAATAAAGCAGGTGCTAGGAGAAATGAGTCTTAAAGGTGGCCTGGAGGACCTTTATCTTGCCAAGAGCCTCCCTCTCTCTCAATGCATTTTGACTCAATTAAGAAGATTTGCTTTTCTCTTGTCCCTAAAAAGAGATACATCTCCAGAAAGTGAAAGTGACAGTAACTATGCAGTAGGTGGTAGATATACCGACTACACTTCAAAGGAATTCCAGCCACCAATATGACAGGGTACTTTGCTTTTGGAGATAAACTAAGAGAAGACCTTGTTGTGTTTGGGTGTGTAGATTGTCTGAAGCACTAACATGCTACTTAACAAAGATACAGAATAGTCAAGCTTCTTCATCAGATTTACTTTTAAAACATATTCTACTTGCTGGATAATTTGAATTACTTTCAGCAAAGTTTGATTTAAGAGCAAATTATCTTGTTCAGTGTTAGTCTGGTACTTGCAAAATGTTGTAGCTAAAGATGAAATTCTGTCTATAAGAAGGAAATGCATTCAGTAAATTGATGAGTGGGGAAGATAAAAATTTATTGATGAATTAGATTCTGTTTGACTTATGTTGTGAAAGGTAATTAATTCATCTCTGTTTTGGATTAATTATAGAAACATAACCTAAGTGGACTCCTGTTGTGAAATGATAAAATGCATGAAGTTAAAGGACAAATGGGGAAAATCAACATTTAAAACTCAGTATTCTACACTTAAGATTTAATTAATGCAGACCATGTCACTGATATCAAATGGCCAGCTTTGACTGATTGTACTGTGACTAATGCATTTGCTCATAGTTTTCTCTGCTCCAGACTTGAATCATGGGATTCTTGCTGTGACACATATTTGTGATGCATTTGTCACTATTCCTTGTGTTTGAGGATGTGTGTAGGTGTGAGTATGCTGGTGGGTGTCACACATTTTTCTCTTATCATTGTCATGTGTCATCCTTTTCTGTGGTCAAAGATGCTGTTTTAAGGTCTATGATTATAGCTGACATTGATGCTTCAGTTCTTGATTGGCGTATAATTGTTTAGTCTCAATAGCTTCAAATATCTTAGCCAGCTCTTTGGTCGTCTCATAACTGTGTACTCCCACATATATGTCTTTCCCTCATGCTTCTATACTGGCATGCTACATGAAGGTATCTTTAAGGTATTCTCTCTTATTTGGCTTCTGTCCACAATGCAGCTGTTTGGATTTAAATGAACTAAGAGACAAAAGCACAGCTCATACCATGGTGACTTATGTCACCTAACAAATATTTCCCCTTCACTGCTTGGAAGAAGGCTAAAAGCAAACTGCAGCCCACCTCTCAAGAGTATGTGTTATAAAGATGACAGTTCTTTATGGAGTAAAGCTGAGTATTAAGAATAAGTAAATAGATAAGTTCCATGGTCCCATGAATTATATCTTCATATCCTTTATGCCTTTTGGTCATTGCATAGCTCATGGAAACGTAGCATTCCCCATATCATGCCTAACATACCACATGTCAACAAGATGGGACTTGCTTGCTTTGGAGAAATCCTCTACCTTAAGACTGACATTTTAATCACATACCATTTGGTAGTGACATACCTACCAAAGTGCTATGGATGCCCAGTAGGCTTTTTAGGAAAACCATAAGGTGGTTAACAGCACCCAGACATGGCTAAGTACTGGGGAATCTGACTCCCATTTTCTCTCCTCCCCCAAATTTTATATTATGAACCTTGTTCCCTCATTCTCTTTCACCATAAGAGAAACTGGTCTTTCGTGAGGATATGCTTGTTTCCTGATAAGATCTCTCTGTTCTGGCATGTCTCCTGGCCTCCCTGCTAACACCTCAGCTTGGGAAGGTTTAATGTAGACTTGAGACTAGATAGGACATTTGGTTAAGGCAATTACATTTTCATATTGTGTGTGATGCTGACCACAGACATGCATCAGATTGGGACACAGGTCCTCTGTGAGGCAAATTTGGCACCTGTGGTACCCATTTGTCTTAGTCTGCTTGTTAGGGCTGCCGTAACAAAATATCATAGGCTGGGTGGCTTAAACAACAGAAACTTATTTCTTATAGTCTGGAGACAAGGAAGTCTAAGATAAAGGTCCCAGTAAGGTAGGTTTCATCCTGGGGCCTGTCCTTTTGGCTTGTAGGTGGCCACCGTCTCACTGTGAGCCCACATGATGTCTTTCTGTGCACATGTGAGGAGAGAGAAAGCAAGTTCTTGAGTCTCTTATAAGAGCATCAATCCTATTATGAGGTCCTCACCTTTGTGACTTCATTACCTCCCAAAGGCACCATCTCCAAATATGATCACATTTTGGGTCAGGGCTTCAATATGAATTTGGAGGGACATTAAGATCAAGCCCAAAGTACTATTTTCTGCTTATGAAGACTCTGTGGACAACGTCAGGGGCCTAAAAAAGCTATGCTCTGCCCTGGGTCTATGTGCCTTAGACAGCATAGAGATGGATTATTAAAGAACTTGGATTATTAAAGAAGTGACTCATGTAGCATTGAAACAGTCATCCCAAACTTATTATACTCTTCTGTAAAATCCTGTTAGTCTGAAATACAGAATTCTAGAGAAAATCAGATTCCAATTAGAGCAGGTTAATAACTCATTCTGCCTCCAAAGAACAGAGTTCTTACAAATAACTCTTTGAAAACTTCACGACCTGATAGTTTAAAGAGAGGCCAGTGAAAAGTGTAATTGCTTCATTTGTCTCTCATGCCTCCCCCTCCCTTCCCTCCTCTCTGTCCACATCCATCTCTTCTTCCTAATTTGTCTTTCAGTGACACTTCCTCATCTCACTTTACCTGGCATTCTCCTCGTAATCCTCATTCTTGATTTGAATTACATGGCTTTGCTTTCTAGGAAGCATTGGCTGGTTTTTGGTCTAAAAGGAAACTACTTGGCATTTCTAATTGCTGCTTCTTCAGGTGAAGCATTGGCAGACTGAACATGTCCCATTTACTCCTTTTCTCTCTCAAAATTGTTTCTTCTTCCATATTTATCATTTCACTGAATGACATCATTTTCTCCTTGGTCATCTATGCCAGAGACTTTCTTTCCAATCTCACTCTCTTTATCAGCTCCTGTATCTAATTGCTCATGAAATCTTACCAATTTTAGATTCTAATGACTCTCTCTCCCCTTGTCAGACAGGTCCCTCCTTCTTTCACTGCTTAAGTCCCCTCTCCCTCTATTTTTCTTGTCAGAATTAATATAATAGCATGCTAGCTGGTCTCTCTGCTACGGCTTTGCCAATTTCTAATCCATCTTCCACAATTTTAGTGATTTTCCTAAAATGCACATGTAATTGTGTCTCTCCTTTAAAAACTCCTTTAGTAGTACTTTGACTTTCACAGGATTAAAAAACTCCCTAAGTGGGCATACAGCGATCTCTTAATGAGTAGCCACTGTCTGCTTTCTGGCTTCATATTATATCACTTCACTTGTATAATCTTTGCTTTCACCATCTTGAGCCACTTACATTTTCCCAAAGTATCATGTTTTACCAAACTGTGCCTTTGCATGTGTTGTCCCCTTGGCCCAGAATGCTTCTTTCCTGTTTGCTTTATCCAGCAAATTCATATTTAGACTTTAATGCTAGGGTCAAGCATCACCTCCTTTTGGAAATGTTTCTCCTTAACTATTCTCTCTTCCTTTTCCTCCTCCTTTTTCCACTTAAGATGAATAAACTACACCTCCTTTATGTGTTACCTTTTACTTTTATATTCTGGAATTTTCTTTTCTTTAACAGCATTTTAATTTAAATTAATTTTTAAATTTAGGTATACTTGATTTACAATATTATATTAGCTTCAAATGTACAGCATAGTGATTCAGTATTTTTACAAATTATACCCCATTAAAAGTCACTATAAGATAATTGGAATTTTCTTGATATTTCCACAGGACTCTGAGATCATCATTTTTGGGCCCTATTTTTCTTGGGAACTAGCTTAGTGCCTGGTAAATAGTTAGTGATAAAAATTTCTTGAGTGAATGAATAAATGAATTGAGTAAAAATGAAGAAAAATATCTTTGAATAAACTGCTACTGAATTATCAAGGATTTCTTGGTGTCATCCCCCCAGACTTCTGGCAATACTATATATTCTCTTTGACAAAGAGACAAGAATATGCAATGGAGAAAAAATAGTCTCTTAAGCAAGTGGTGTACAGAAAGCTGGACAGCTGCATATAAATCAGTGCAGTTAGAACTCACCCTCACGCCATATTAAGAAATAAATTCAAAATGGCTTTAAGATTTAAATATAAGACATAACACAATAAAACTCCTAGAAGAGAATACAGGCAAAACATTCTCTGACATGAATATTTTCTTCAGTCAGTTTCCCAAGGCAACAGAAATAAAATAAAAAATAAACAAATAGGACCTAATCAAACTTACAAGCTTTTGCACAACAAAGGAAACAGTAAACAAAACACGAAGACAACCTATGGAGTGGGAGAAATTATTTGCAAATGATAGGACATACAAGGGCTTAATTTCCAAAATATACAAGCAGCTCATACAACTCAATAACAGAAAGCAAACATCCCAATCAAAAGATTGGCAGAAGGCCCAAACAGACATTTCTCCAAAGAAGAAATCCAGATGGCCAATGGGCATATGAAAAGATACTCAGTATTGCTAATTATTAGAAAAATGCAAATCAAAATCACAATGGGGTACCACCTCACACTGGTCAGAATGGTGATCATCAAAAGATCTACAATAATAAAAAATGCTGGAGAGGGTGTGGAGAAAAGGGAACATTCCTACATTGTTGGTGGGCATGTAAATTGGTGCAGCCACTATGGAAAACAGTATGGAGGTTCCTTGAAAAACTAAAAATAGAGTTACCACATGATCCAGCAATTCCACTCCTGGGCATATATCCAGAAAAAAAGAAAATTCTAATTAAAAAAGATACATGCACCTCGGTGTTCATAGCAACACTATTTACAAGAAGATATGTAACAAACCTAAATATCCATCAATAGATGAATGGATAAAGGGGATATGGTGTATGTATATATATATATATATATATAATTCCATATATAATGGAATATTGCTTAGCCATGAAAATGAATGAAAAATTGCAATTTGCAGCAAAATGGATGGACCTAGACATTATACTAAATGAAGTAAGTCAGAAAGAGAAAGACAAATATCATATGGTATCACTTACATGTGGACTCTAAAATATGACACAAATGAACTTATTTATGAAGCAGAAATAGACTTACAGACATATAAACAAACTTATGGTTACCAAAGGGGAAAGGAGGTCAGGGCAGGATAAAGTAGGAGTTTGAGATTAGCAGATACTAACTACTATATATAAAATAGATAAATAGTAAGAACCTACTATATAGCCCAGGGAACTATATTCAATATCTTGTAATATACCATAATGGAAAAGAAATAATCACCTCTGAAATTCACTTTCCTCTACTGTGACATTTTTTTCTTTCACTGTGAAAACAGCTTTATTGCTGTTGTGATTTATATATTAGCACATGTTCTTTGGAATAATTTGAATAATACACAGTAGTGTAAGAAAGATCCTAAAAACTCACTTAAAATCCTTCCATCCTGAGATGATCCTAATAGCCATTTGTTGACATTTTTACATCTCTTTGAGTACTTATCCATACACATATGTTATTTGACATATCTGAGATCATTTCAGGCATGTTGTATTTCTTTGGGAATATCTTTTTAAAAATGCATTCTTTTGTTATTTTACTTCCCTGCTTTTCTCCTGCATGTCCTTTCATCTGCATCAACCCTTCTTTCCAGTCCAGATAACCTGTGACAACCACCTTGCATACTAGGTCCTGTTGGATGATGACAGGTAGGCAGGAATGAATGAATTAATAAATAGTCATATTTTTCAAAAAATGGTCTAGAAATTTCTCCTAGTTTCCTGATGTAGGTCTAATTCCTTCTTTTGTTAGTTTATTCTTTAGTGATTTATTGTGGTTTTGTTTGTTTAGAATTGGATGGTGATTTTGGTTGACCACTTGGACCAAGTCTGCCATGAATATCATTGGAGATCTGACTAATTATTATTCCCACAAAATGTTATTTCAGCTTCTATCAGATGGATTTCAAGCAGAGTTACTGATGAGTGAAATAATATGTGGATTTTTAATTTTAAATGATAGAGCAAAGCTGATCTGTAAAAGGGTTACTTTTCACATTTCTCCTTATAATGAAAGAGAGCATTTAGGGGTCGTTTCACTTCAACATTCTCACAATTTGTAGCTGTTTTCATTCTCTTTCACTTTTTGCCAGTTTGGTAGATCTAAAATTGTACCTCATAAATTTAAACGTTCGCATTTCTCTGATTACTACAGGTGCTGGGCATATTTTCATGTGTGATTGGCAAATTTGTTCTTTTGTAAATTGCTTATTCATAGTTTTTGCCTTTTGCCCTCCTTTCCCTTTACAAAATTTGTTATTTTGAAATAATTTTAGACATATAAGATATCTGAATGATTTCACTGCTGATGTTAACCTTGATCACTTGGTTGAGCTGGTGTTTGCAGATTCTTGCAAAGTTACTCTTTTTCCCTTTAAGATTAGTAAATATTTTGGAGAGAGATACTTTGAGATGAAGTAAATATCCTATTTCTTCTTAAACTTTTGCCCACCAATTTTAGTATTCATTAGTGGATCTTGTCTATAGTAATTATTACTGTTGTATTCTAGTGGTGAGTTTCTGTTTCCCTCATTCCTTCTACATTTATTGATTAGAATTCTGTGAGAAGTTGTCACCTATTTATTCATTCCATAATTTATTTATATCAATATATACTTATGGAAACTTATTTTCTTCTTTGGATTATAATCTTATAGTAACATTATGTTTTGCACAAATTATTACAGATTTGGCCACTTGGAGCTGTCTGATCATACTGCTATGCCTGAAGAACTTCTTTAAATAAGTATTAAAGAGTAGGTCTGCTGGCAATAAATTCCCATAATCTTTGCTTGTCTGAAAAAAATCTTTATTTTTCTTTATTTTTTTGAAAGGCATTTTTTGACACTCAGTTCTCTCATGCCTCTACTCTTTCCTTTTCCCTTGGCAACCACCAATCTGTTCTTTATTTCTACAATATTGTCATTTCAAGAATGTTCTATAAATGTATACAGTAAATAATCTTTGCCATGAGGATAACTGTAGTTATGGCATAGTATACAGGCACTAAACCTCTTCTGGAAGATCTGGCATCTTTCTGGCCAGAAGAAGCAGAGTAAACCACTTGAAGCAACCAGGGTCGCCAGAAAGATGGGGTGAATCCTAGAAAGGAGAACACTAGAAAACAGAAAAGCCAAATACAATGTATGAACTCTGCTAAGATAGTTGGCTGCCTAGTAAATTACTCATGCACAGTGTACCCTAAACACAGTCTGAACTAGAATCTAGGCTGTTACTCAGGCTGTTAAAGTACTCTGTAAACTCTCTAGTGGTGAATTCCAGGCAACACGAAGATACTGGATTCAGGAATCCTGGAAGGAACAAAGATGGCAATGGAAGGAGTGAGGGTTGACAGTGAAAGGAAGGCATACTCCAATTCAGTTTTGCTAAGGTCTGAAACTAGAAGGGTGGTTGATGATGTGACTGCATAAATACAACAGCTTTTTCAGCTGAGTGAATGGACATCTTTTGTTGGCTGTGGAGTAGCTGGGATGTACTCCTAAAGGAAGAGGGCAAGAGAAGATACAGAAACTAGAGGAACTGAGTTGTGAGTCTGGATGCTCATCACCTTGCAAGCCCACAAGCCTGACACTCATAGAGATGCTGTCATTTCTCTTAGGTGATCTGTTTAGGAAAGTCCAAAGCCAAAATTCTTTTGGAGAGGCCAGGAATATAGGTTGTTTCCTGTGCTTTATATAGTAAACCCTTATTGCTTATATATTTTATGTATAGTAGTATGTATGTGTTAATCCCATACTCCTAATTTATCCCTCCCCTCCCCTTTCCCCTTTGGTAACCATAAGATTGTTTTCTGTGTCTGTGAGTCTGTTTCTGTTTCGTAAGTAAGTTCATTTGTGTCTTCTCTATTTTTAGATTCCACATATAAGTGATAGCATACAGTATTTGTCTTTCTCTTTCTGACTTCACTTAGTATGATAATTTCTAGGTCCATCCATGTTGCTGCAAATTGCAATCTTCATTGTTTTTCAAGGCTAAGTTATATATACACACACACACACACACACACACACCACATCTTCTTTATCCATTCATCTATTGATGGATATTTAAGTTACTTCCATGCCTTGGCTATTGTACCAGTGCTTCTATGAACATTGGAGTGCAAGTATCTTTTCAAATTAGAGTTTTTATCTTTTCCAGATATATGCCTAGGAGTAGGATTGCTGGATCATATGGTAACTTTATTTTTAGTTTTGCAGGGAACCTCCATGCTGTTTTCCATAGTGGCTGCACCAATTTACATGCTCACAAACAGTGTAGGAAGGTTCCCTTTTCTCCACACCCTCTCCAGCATTTATTATTTGTAGACTTTTTGATGATCACCATTCTGACTAGTGTAAGGTGGCACCTCATTGTAGCTATGATTTGCATTTCTCTAATTATTAGCAATATTGAGCACCTTTACATGTGAGTGTTCGCCATCTGGATTCCTTCCTTGGAGACATGTCTGTTTAGGTCTTCTGCTCATTTTTTGATTGGGTTGTGTGTTTTTTTGATACTGAGTTCTGTGAGCTTTCTGTACATTTCAGAACCTAAGCCCTTGTTGGTCGTATTGTTTGCAAATATTTTCTCCCACTCCATAGGCTGTCTTTTCGTTTTATTTATGGTTTCCTTTGCTCTGCAGAAGCTTATAAGTTTGATTAGGTCCTATTTGTTTATTTTTGCTTTTGTTTCTTTTGCCTTAGGAGAATTATCTGAGAAAATATTGCTACAATTTATGTCTGAGAATGTTTTGCTTATGTTCTCTTCCAGGAGTTTTATAGTGCTATGTCTTATATTTAAATCTTTAAGCCATTTTGAGTTTATTTTTTAATATGGTATGCGTGAGTGTTCTAACGTCATTGATTTACATGTAGTTGTCTAGCTTTCCCAACAGCACTTGCTGAAGAGAGTCTAAGAGACCCCATTAATTCTTTCCAAATTCAAAAGGAAAAATTTTCCCTGATAGTTTTAGCATAGTGAAAATTAATTAGGACCCAAGTACCCCAGTGAATAAGGAAATGGGGGAAGCAGGAGGCTTCAAGACACTCACCCCAAATTTCATCTCATAATTTTTCTCTGCATTACATTTCTTAATATGCTTCTCCATGCTGAGGAGTTTGTGAGAGAGTGGGATGGAAGAGGGAATAATAAGTTAGCTTCTAGACTATGCAGTTCAAGGTGAAAGAAAAGAGTGTGAAGTTAACAGGAGCAGGAACTTGGAAGGCTTCCTTCCCGTAGTTCTGTTATTTCCACTTCTGCAGGTTACTCACAAGAAAAGAATCATTCCAGGAATGGTTTTTTTTTTCTCATTGTGTGTGTGTGTGTGTGTGTGTGTGTCTGTTTGCTAAATACTTAACCCTACATATACAAAATCCATTTAGCAGAATGCTATGTTGGGTTTCAGAATTGTAATATAATAGTGAAAAGCAGTAATTAGGACCTCCTGTGCTCTTTGTGGGGAAAGTATTGCTGACATAGTAATAATGAAGTATAATGCCTACTTGGAGCAAAACTAAAATCCTTTGTATGGTGAAAGTATAGATCCTTAATTTGTTTAGCTTTCTTTGTTCATTTTGTGTTTCTTATTAAATCAATTCAAGGTTATGACCAGTGTTACTAATGTCTAAATGGTTGAGGGGAGGCATGGACAGAGAACTGACTTTCCCAGCCATATTTTGGAAGGTATAGCGTTAATGCAAAAAGTGACTTCTCCCCCTTTGCCGTAAGGGTACACATTAAACATTCACAAGTTCAATAGGAAAACAACTTCCTTTCATACAATCTGTGTTCTTGTAGCTGTGCATGACTGTAAAGGTATAGTTCTGTTTCTGGCCTTAATGTTTTACGGTTTATATAATTCTCACATTTCTGGCCTTTTATCAGGAAAAATTTCATAACATGGATCCCTTAATTTTGAACACTTCATGGTATCCTCAACACATTGTTGGTAGGGTTGCTGGATAAAATACAGGATCCCAGTTAAATCTGAACTTCAGATGAGCTAGGTATAGTTGTGTTTCTTGCAATAGGTGGGACATAGTTATACTAAAAAATTATTTGCTGGTTATTTGAAATTCAAATTTAACTGGGCATCATGTCTTCTCACTAGCTAAATCTGGATGTCCTAGTTGTTGGTTATTCCTGTGCAGAACAAGATGGTGAAGCAGGGCTGGGGTTTCTAGTGGTCATGCTCCTAGACTTGAAGAAACATGCCACTGACCTCAAAACACCTCAGTTGACCTTAAAATGATGCAATTTTAATGATGTTTTAAAAAACCCTTTAATTAAAATCCTAAAATTGTACTGCATGTGTGGACACATAGTGGAGCTGGAAGGGAATGGTGATGACACACTGTACTCAGTGCTTGTTGGGGTCCAGAAGAATTTCTTTTAATTATTATTATTATTTATTTTTTAGGGAGAGTGGGAGGGAGATAAAAGCACATTATTTTAAATTTAATTTCCTGGATAAAAGCAATAATGATACTAGAAGATATTCCCTCAGCAGCCACGCAGCATTGCATGTTTCCATGGAAGAGCTGCTCTAGTTTAAGATAACATCTATTGGGGTATTTTAATCTGCTTGGAAATTGCTGTTTGCCATTTGTCCTTTGAGGATTTGCCTGTTTACTCCAAATCCCATCCAAGGTTGTTGGGCTGATGTGCAGTATTTGTTGTTTACACTTATTCTCAATTTAAAATTTTTATTGGCTTTTGGGAGCCAACAGATACAACAATTTTCAGGAAATTGGAAGTACAAAATACTGAAATATCTGCAGAGATGGGTATATGGAAAATATTAAAACAGGATGTCTAAGAGACAGAACAAACAGAGCATACCCCAAAGCATGCTTACAAGACTGCAGGCTAATGCTCCCAAGCTCCTTAGAGGGATATGGGGAACAGAACAACAATAACAGCTCATGATTATACACCCTTATTTAGTTTTCATTTTTTGAAAGCATGTCAGGTGGTAATTATGTTATTTTAGTTTGATTATTTGAGATAACTGATATGTAGAGTGAATTTCCCTCAAATGTTGGTAACTTAGACACTGACCCAAAAGCTGTGGTTCTTAAGCACTTTTAGGAGATAGACTCTTTAGAAATAACTTTACACACACACACACACACACACACACACACACACACACAGAGGAATACTACTCAGCCATAAAAAAGAATGAAATAATGCCATTAGCAGCAATACAGATGGACCTAGAGATTATCATACTAAGTGAAGTAAATCAGAAAGAGAAAGATAAATATCATATGATATCGCTTATATGTGAAATCTAAAATGACACAAATGAACTTATTTATGAAGTAGTGACAGACTCACAGACATAGAAAACAAACTTATGGTTACCAAATGGGAACGTAGGAGGTGGGGAGGGATAAATTAGAAATTTGGGATTAACATATATAAACTACTATACATAAAATAGATAAATAATAAAGAACCTACTATATAGCCCAGGGAACTGTATTTGATATCTTGTAATAACCTATAATGAAAAAGAATCTAAAAAGACTAGAGATATATGTATGTATAACTGAATCACTTTGCTCTACACCTGAAACTAACACAACATTGTAAATTAACTATACTTCAATTTAAAAAAGATTATAAAAATAAAAAAAAGCAAACAACAAAAAGTAAAAAGGTGGAGAGAGAATTAAATTCAGGTATTTTTCTATAAGTGTTTGCAGGCTATTTGCAAAATGAATTAAGAACAACATCCTAACAATGACTAACATGTCTTGATCTACAATGTCTGGAATGTAAGTCTAGAATAAGGACTGAAAACCTTCATGTTGCTGATGTCTTGGTGTGGCTCCTGAATACAGGGTGCTGGTCCAGCAGTAGTTTTTGACAAAACCTTTACCAGTCTACAGAGAATTAAAAAAATAAAGATCAAGTGAATTCTCATAAAAAATAACTGTACTCTGAAGTTATGCCCTTACATTGATTTTCTTTTCCTTTCTTTTTAGTAATAAATAGACTTTTTTTTTTTTTTTTAATGATGTGGTCATGTTGCAAAGCAAGGCAGCGTCAGAAATGCAAACTCAGGTGGCAGGTACATAGCCTGATTCTATCACTTACTAAATGATTACACTGCACAAAGTATTAACTTCTTTTAACTTGAGATTCCTTATCTGTAAAATGGAAATAATAACGGCATCCTGGTTAAAGGCTACTATGCTTATAAAATAAGTTAATATATTAAAACACTTAGAAAAGTGTCTAAATTTAATTAGTCCTCAGTAAAGGCTAGCTAATCATTATGGTGCTTGATTATATATGTATAAATTTATATGTCATATAAAGATATATACGTATTCTTTAATGGCAAAATTATGTGAAAATCCTGGGTAGGTCCCTCAAATTCTCTTAAATACAAATATCTAAGAGTCATTGTTTTAGTATGCAGAAGAATAAAATAAAAGGGGGAGAAAAAGAAAGAGAAGGAGAGAAAACAGCAGAGTGAGAACTAAAAAAGGTAACTTGGTCTTCTTTCCCTACCTAAGAAATAGGTTCTTTGTCTACAGGGGGTGAGAGGGACGGAAACAGGTAATTTTAGTTGCATTGGACTTCAGATTTAGTTTCCTCAATGTTAATTTTCTGTCTCCTTTATTGTAATGCCAGCTTTATGAAAACAACAATCTAATCTGTTTTGCTTGCTGCTTCATCTCCAATATTTGAAGCAGTGCCTGGGACAGAGGAGGTATCCAAATTTGATGAATGAATGAGTGAATGCATGCAAAGTTAATACATCAAATTAAGTGCCAAACACCCTCAGCACAGCATAAATTTGTGTTAATCCTGTTGGCTCCCTGTCCTCCCTTGGCACTAAATGTCCCCAAAGGACCCACAAGATCAGGGCACAGTTTCTGCCCAAGGCAGTGCAAAAGCCATCTCTGGGTGGGTGCAGGTAGAACTTTCCCTTTAGCCTGGTTGTAACAGCACAAAGGACAGTTCCAGTCAGTATCTCTCCCTCTCCCCTCCTCTCTTAGTAGAAATTCAGCCTCCAAGATAACCTAACCCAATAATTCCCAGCCACAGGTAACTGGTTAAAATTGTTTTTTTAATGTCAGAGAGCTGCCAACTAAATATTAAACGATATTTGTCTTTATTCAAGTGGAGAGAAAAGCTTTACCTTGGACAAATGTATAATGGTGAGATGAGAGGCATAGCTATTGGCCGTGGTTTAAAATAGCTGTGTTTATGAAAGAGAGTACTGTCATGCCTACTTCAAGGACTAAACTGCTTTTTAATGAGGAGTACGCTGGCTATGTGGAGGTTATATTTCTTTTCTGATCATGAAGGAAAATATATCTATGTCTTAAAATATTCTCTGAGGCAACAGGCAATATCCAAACGCTATAAAACAAACAATGTGATGAGTAACAGGTGTCGTCACAGTTGAAGCGCATGGCATGTCAGCTGAGTTTATCCCACAGGACCTGCATCTATGAGTTCTCCAGGCTGATGCAGTTTGTGCCTATTGCCTATTTCCTATTCTTTCCTGATTCAAACTGATTTTGAAGAGATAAAGCCAAGGTTCACACAAACAACTAACTAAAACAATAGAATAGATATCATCTAGATCTTTTCAAACCAACAAAATGCTGAACTTCTTAACCATAAGAGCTACTAATTAGAGCCCATAGCTAATTAGGTTGTATCCCTACTACTTGTATTTATAGGAATAAGAGGATAGACGATAAATATCGAAGACAAAATAGAAAATATCCATTTTATCTACTTCGTATGCTGACAAAGGGTACCTATTGGAGAAATGTGTTTGGTAACACTTGTTTTTTTTCCCTAGAAAAATGACACATTTCAAAATATCACTGAAATTTGCAAAAACCATTAGTAATAGTTGTTAGCCCCTCCCTGCTAGCTTTCAGAATAAGATCTTTAGGTCAGTAGTCTAGAAAGTAAGAATTTGAAAATCAAAACTCACTTGATTATTGAAGGAAAAGCATATACAAACAGGTAGAGAGAGATTTTAACTCTTTTTCAGGCTCCCATTCAATATCCATTTAGAGGTGACAGAGCTCATTCACAGTGGAGAGGGAAGAAGGGAAGTTCATGTGCTCAGGGAGGGAGAGAGAAAAGCCAAGCAACTTTCTTCTTTGCTTTAGCGTGTGGTTTCTCGCCTTTAAAGTCAATTACCAAGAACAGAGGTATTTCAGTCTATCTGAAGCTCTTAATGTATATTATTCATACAGATTGAGATTTCTAAAATACTATATATATATATATATAAAAATTAGTTACATATTAATGAGTGTTATTGAAAAATAGTTTCAGCTTTAAATAAGTTCGTTGAACCTATATATTTTCCTACATTTAAGTAGATGTAGTTCATAGCAGGAGTTTTTGGAATCTGTATTAGTTAAAGTGCATTTGACTTTTTGAGCTGCAGAGGGTTAGTGTATTGATTTATATTTTAATATTGTGAGGCAAGAAGTTTTCAGAGTTCTTTATCCTAAAGACCAGATAGCCAGACCATTCATGGCTCAAGAATTTGTGGAAAAAAGATACCGATGGTGTTACTTGTTGGCCAGTGCATACAGTGCTGAGATGGCTATGTAAAGTTTGGCCAGTTGTATTTATGCTTGGGTCCCATCCTTTATCAGGGATGTCATGCTGTCATGCTTAGGGGATGAACATCAGCAACATTTCTCTGAGCTCCTTCATGTGATGGTGATGATGATGTCCATAAAGTGAATGATCTTTAATTGCCGTTCACTCAGTTTATGGTAAGGGGCTTCCCAGGTGTCAAGGGACCTGGGAGAGGGGGGATCTCATCAAGCAGCTTATCATCTGGCAAGGGACCAAGACAGAGGAGGTCACTTGCTTCTACAGGTAGGACAGAGGGTCCAGGTTTTGCTCCTTCTGGTAGCAAAGAAGCCTCGGTAGATGTACCAGGTTTTCAGGATGCTGCTTTCACAATCCAAGGCAAAATAGGCAGTTGAGTACAGAAGATCACAGGTTTAGGACCCTCATTTCCAAGACAGCCCAGCAATCACCACTCTAATAGCATACAGTATGAGGCTAAGGTGGTCATTTGCTTGTGTCAAAAGTGCACGGCCAATTGATGGCCATTATAGGAAATCTGGAGACTCCAGGAGGTATAAGAAGAGACTGTATAAACTCTACAGTGAAGGAGTCGTTGGAGGGCACTAAAGGAATGTCGGCTGTATGGCAATTTGGACAGATTTTAGAGTCTTTTTTGGTGGGAGTTCCATTCAGGGTGGGTCAATTTGTAAGTAACACGTGAATTGGCTTAAGAGAAGTAAAGAAGGAATATGTTGATTCCAGAACCCTAAAAAGCCTAAAAGACTTTGGTATTATTTTAATAGTGTTAATGTTGAAAGGGTCAGTACCTATTTCTTGACAATGTGAAGGATAGAGCAGCACTTGGTTTACCAAATAATTTTCAGGGATTTTACCAAGGTAGCAGTGCCTCATACTATATGTAAGGCAATGGCCCATCACCTTTTGTGAGCTTTTTTTGAATATTTTTCCTGAATGAATATGTTCAACTAATTTTATTGGAGGAGGATGCCATCCACATAATGTCACATCCATGCCCCTGGAGAAAAGTGGATGTACTTAAGACTTTGCCTGCAAAAACTGTGAGTGATGACAAGGCTGCTAAGATACCCCATGTATAGCCATGAAAAGATGTATCATTTTCCTTCAGAGGTAAATGCGAACTATTCCTGGGAGGCTATTGAAATATATGCTGATCGACATATCAGCAAAATCTATAATAGCAGAAGATTACTGATTGGTTGGAGTTGGTAATTTAATAATATTGAATATGGAGGCATTAATGGTTGGGACTATAGCATTAAAGTTGTTGTAATCCACTATGCAGTGTCATTTATTCTTTCGAGATGTAACAACAGACCAAATTGGGCTGTTAAATGGAGGAGCAATGGGCATAATCATCCTTTCTCTAAATGGGTCTTGCACAATAGAGTTCAACCCTTGAAGACCCTGTTTTCATTTAGATTGGGACAAACTAATTATTTTAACTGGGAGAGATGGTCCATAGGATCTCATTGTGTCAAGCCAATTAGTAGGTGCCTAAGACTTAGTTTGATTTTATTTTATTTCTCATTGAGCCAGAGTGTCCATGCTCACTATGGGATATAATAGGGTAAGGACTGATATGACTATGGGAAATTTAGGCCAGGCAATTGTTCTGATGGTTAGGGTGAGGCATCTCACCTTATCTGTTTTACATTTAGGAAGGCCCCTAAGAGTGTAGGAAGTACCTTGATTAAATTTAATGGGATGTTAAAGTGTAAGTGTAATTAGAGGCCCTGTGTTGATTTAAGGCCGTGAGTGTTTGCCAACTGGTGCATTTCACCAGCTGTTGAAGTTAATTCTGAACCAATATTGTAGAGGCACAAAGCTGGTAATACTCATTTTGTCTTGTGTTAAGTTTTTTTAGGAAATTTTGGATTTCAAATAGGGTCAAATTGTGGACTTCTGTTTCAGTTTTTTGTTGTTGTTATTGTTTACTGTCCTTGTACACAGGTTTCTCTCTTTCTTTCTTTCTTTCTTTCTTTTTTTTTTTTTTTGTACCTGGATATTGCTTTTGTAGGGGTGGGCTACTCAACTCATATTCATAAATTTCGTCTTCCAAAGAACCTCAAATCGGTGTCATCTGGATTAGAGATCTCCTTCATGACAATGGTTGATTTATAGGGTTTAAAGACCCACTGTTTATACTGTTTTTGAACTAACCCCTTTGTTGTGCCTTAGGAGTGCCATGGGTAAATTTATCCTATAACCCTGAGGACCAGACTCTTTGTTGCAACAAAGGCATAGGCAGCAGGAGCGGCAGAGGTATTTTAGAGTCCTGGTGATCAACTTGATCTTAGGAGTGTGGACCTCAATACACTACATAATGACTGACGCTCTCTCTCCCCTCCTTAATGACTGCTCTTTCATGGATAACCACTTTATGGGCCCACATTTCTCACAGGATGTAATCTTTCCCCTGGGGAGCATCAGATACTGCTTCATTCCAAGACTCACACTATGTCTGGGAAGAGGCACGTGACCCAGGGCCACATGAGGAAGATCCGAATCCCATTCTCCAGTCCTTAAGAGCCAACTATTGAAAATTCTGACTTAGGTTGGTTAAATCTATAACAGTGGCTCAGTAGGACTTCACAAATGCTAAAGGGTACAAACTTTCATTTATAAGATAAATAAGTTCTGGGAATCTTATGTACGGCATGCTGATTACAGTTGATAATGCTGTATCATATAGCTGACAGTTCCTAAAAAAGAGTAGGTCTTAAATGTTCTCACCACACACCACACACACAGTGGTAGTTATGTGAGGTGATGGATATGTTAATTGGCTTGATATTGGTAATCATTTCACAATGTATATATATATCTCTATATAAAATTATCATGTTAATACATCTTAAAAAATACAATTTTATTTTATCAATTATACCTCAATATGCTGCGAAAAATGAAATGGCTATATGATACCTTACAAAACAAAACAAAAAGAGTATTATGTCATTGTGTTTTGAAAAGAAGTCTGGAATTATATAGTTCAGAGTATTAGGAACAATTATTTCTGGATGATAGGAATGTGGATGTTTTCTTTTCTTTTTGATTATTTTATGTTCTATTTTCTTTATTTTTTCAGTGACTGGGAATTAATTATGTAAACTGAAAAAATAAAAATTTTCAAATAAAGATGTTTAAGTTAAGAATTATATCACTTACCTATCCCCAAATATTTTTAAACATTTTTTCACTTGATACATGGATGAGCCAGGAGGTTTAAAAAAAAATAAGCTGGAAGTTTTAGAGTAGAGAAGGAGTAAAACTAAAATATTTGAAAAACATAAACGAAACTATTGTGACTTTTCCCTGTAGTGACATATGCTATATCATTTTAGGATTATAACATGTGTTGGGGAAAAACAAATTGGTACAATTATGTTTAAATGGTTCCAGCGTCTGTTGGTTATTTCAGCCTTCACCTCTGAGTACTATTAGTAGGAAAAATTAGTTTTGTGGTATAATTTACATGAAATAGTCCCTTTTCTCCTCTACACACACCTGGGAATCACCACTTGAAACACAGATTAGATTATTTCTCTTAATATATGATATATCACTTCCATCATTGCCTGTAGGACCCTAATAAAGAGAAATCTTACTAGTATTGACATGGTAAAGCAAAAACTGTTAATAAGTGGATATAGTTCTGTTTAATCATTAGATATGAGTTCATTGAAAGAGCCACAATATTTTAAGTGTTCTCAAAATTGTATTACAAGGCCAATGAATTTCCATGTGGAGTTCTGTGATTCTGTAATTAGTGCAAGTAATGCTGACTGCTCTTGAATACCATAGGTACACAAGAATATCAAGAAACAGATGATGGGAGAAGATGGATTGTTTAATTTATTCCTCAATTAAAGCTGACACTTTGGGTAGAGAAATCTGCAGGTCATTGGGTTTTTTTTTTATGGTTCATTTTGCAGCTGTGTTTATTGTTTTAATGAGTAAATATATCATCTCATTAGGGCAGCAGTTTTATAACATAAGTGACTCACATCCACTCATAGCTTGTGTGCCACAAAAAGAACCCCAAGAAGAAGATTTATGGAGCTGAAGGACAGGAGTGGAGGGTGGGATCTGTAGATATCTTGAGGCAGTCAGAGCAAAAAGTAAAGTGTTTTTAATGCAGGGGCTAAAATGGTTGCAATGTTTTGTTTTTGTTTTTGTTTTGTTTTGTTTTGTTTTCCCCCAGAGTCCTTCTAATAATAATGCTATTTAGAAATGTGTGGTTATTTCCCAGGAACAAATGTGTATGGAAAACTACGTTTCAGATTGTGGATGAATAATATGTTTATTACGTCTCATTTAGACAATTTTCCCTAGCTTGTTAGCTGTACGATGTTGGTGAAGAGTCCAATAAGAAGTGGGTGTTGATTCTAAGCAAAATAGGAAAAGTGTCACTGACCATGTATAACAGGGCTGCCAATAGAAAATTTGAATCTATTCTCCTCTGTTTAAAAGTGTTTCAAATAAGAAAGCAAGAAAGAGATTTAGTTTAATTAAGTGATAGGCTTTTGGGTGCTACGTTTTAAAATTGTTTTGCTTGTGAGTAACTGTGTATGTAACTGTGCACACACAAAAGCTTCAGTGTGTGCACTGGCTCATTTCCCATGTGACTTCTCTTTGTGAGAACTGCCTTTTATTGAACACTTACTAAATTCATTGTCTCATTTTGAACCTATGGGATAATGAACATTAGCCTCATTGTATAAATAAGTGGGAAGAATTAAGCCATTTACTTAAAGATACTTAGCAAGTAAATGAATAATTGGAAATAGAACCCAGATTGGTCTGACTCCAAAACTGATTTAGATATCTGAATAATCTAATTGCTGGATTTCAGTGATTTGAATATAGCTTTCCACTCATTTGTATCTGTTCCAGAAATGTCTGTACTACTCCATCTGTGCATGGACAATTTTCACACATCCCTATTATATATCTCAATGTTCGAAGGAAAACAGCCAGTTACTGCAGTGTGTGACCATCTACCACAAATGGCACTAGTGGCTCTTTGAACGGAAGTTAGGTACTTCCATTGATTTCTGATACTGTGAAGTTGTGATTCATCCTGGACTGAGATCAGGGCCCCGCTGGAGTTTGATGAGGTGATGGCACAGCCATGGACTTGCTGTGCCTCTGCTGTGGCAAGTCCTTCCTTCAGTCAGGGGGGAAGCAAGGTGGCAAATTCAGTTTGGAATTATCACAGGAGCTGCGAGGTGACTCCTAATCCCCTCTCTGCAGCAGTGCTGTGTAAAATAGGGGGAGCATGTTTTATCCTAAAACACCAGGCACCAGGATTCCATTTAGGGAGAGAAGTACATATACAAAAATCAAGTGGTGCAAAGTGTGGTATGTGAGGACTAAAGAAATAAGGTCCAAGTGCCTCTGCTTTGACACAGAGTGGATTTGGTGGCTTTAGGCAGGAAGAGGATGAACAAAAGAAGAAATGAGAGATTAGAGGGGAGAATGGATTTTGGACTAGGTCCTACGTAATGAGATTGCCAAAAATTTCTTTGGAGAGGAGAACTAGACCGTTTTGTTTATCCTGTTGTGTGTGATGTTATATCCACTCTTATGAAGTCATGCATACATATGTCCTGTGAGTTGGGAATATTGGTGGAAGATGGATGAGAAATCGATGAAGGGACTGAATCTTAAGTCTGGGTCAGTGTGATGAGCAACCAGAACCCTGAATGAAGAGTCTGGAGCCAAGAGGAAGAGGAGGCCACAGGAACAGCAGTATCTAGATATTCTCAGAAATACCAAGAAGGGCTTTGGACTCCTACAAATCTCAGTTTTTGTCTCTTGCCAGTTGATGTGCAGAGAGAAAATCCTCTCATTCCAAGATTCTTTGAAGTACAGCCTGTACAAGCTCTGGGCTCAGAGCCCAATGTGTTGGTGAGTTTGCCTAGTCCTTCACTGCCTTGATCTCTGCTCAGTGAGTGATGGTGGCAGCAGGATGTAGACATGGACACACTGCTCTCCGGGAACAAATGTGGAAGGCAGAACTGGTTAGAGGACAGTGAGGAGCTGCATGGGTTCCTTTGAAGATGCCCTGTTGGTGAACCTTGGTAGGCAGTCTCTTAGTCAATTCAGGTTGCGCCAAGAAAGTACCATAGACTGGATGGCTTATAAAGTGCTGAATATTATTTCTTATAGTCTTGGAGGGTGAAAGTCCAAGACCAGAGCTCCAGCATCGTTAAGCTCAGGTGAGAGCCCTCTTCCAAGTGGCAGTCAGCCGACTTCTCGCTGTATCCTCATGTCTCAGACGTCAGAGAGGAAGCAAGCTCTTTTGTGAATATGATAAACACACTAATTCCATTTATGAGGGCTCTACCCTCATGACCTCATCAAATCCTAATTATCTCCCAAAGACCCAAATTGCCAGTACCATCGTGGAGCAGGGTAGGGTTTCAATACATGAATTTTGGTGGGAAGCAGATATTCTGTCCGTAATAGGCAGTAACTGGCAGAATAAATGAGGAAACAGTGTCAGGAATTTGCGTTCCCAGCTTAGGTTACAGGCTTAAGCCACACAGATTGTAACAGAGAATGGATTTCAGGCTCTTGTTGCTTCCTTGCAGTAGGTACATTTCTTAAAAATGTTTATGTCCCTGAGACAACTGCTGGCAGAAAACACCCCACCTCAACCATGAACAGGAAAACCAGACCCAGTTTCCCTGCTTATCCCACCTCTGTTTATCAATCATAGCACTTGTCAGAGTCTGAAAAGCTATGCTGTTTCTGTAGTTGTTTGATAATGTCTGTTCTCCCTGTTAGATTTCCATGTTCCATAACGGCAGTGCTGGGTCTATGTTTCTCTCCACTGTATTCCAAATACTGTTCTTGTCACTTAATGACTATGTTCTGGGTGACTGAAATGAAGGGAACCCCATAATCTGAATGAATGGCTGATGGAAACTATGTATGAATTATTTCTAAGGGTGGCTGGGTCATGCTTTATAGTCTACAGTGTGCTTGACTGCACTTGACCATCTCATGCCCCCTCTTGACTTTAGTAGGAAAGATTGGGGTGATGACATGTTAGTCTAGAAAGGGAATATCATTACAGGTGTTAACCCCCAAATCAGATGATGTGTAAACCTGCCTGATCTAGGTAATCAAGATGTGAGGAATGTTGTTCACTAAGGAGTGGGATTATGATCTGAAGGCTGGAGGTGAAGAAGAAATAGTGTTTTACTAAGTGTAAGGCACAATGCCAAGACCCAGCAACATGGTTATTTGCAAGAAGATAAAAGTAGCTCGTTTTGGAAATCTGTCCCCTTGTGTCAGGTAACAGCCAGGCCACTGTGGCCAGAGGGTCAGGGTAATGAACATGGCTACTGAGCCCTACTCCTGTGAATCAGTGAACCAATGTCAGTGAGGAGACCTAAACAAAAGGAAATGAAAAACTACAGTACAGGGCCATAAGCTGCAGGAGTCATACCCTCCTTTTTACTGTTCAAGGGACTGTCAACATCTCCCACAAATTCTCCCACTTATTGTCTGAGGTCAAGTGAAATGGACATATTATCTGCATTCTAGGGTTGCTTGGAGAATCTTTTCTCATTTAATCGACTTTCTCTGCATGATTATATATCGATACCCAATTGTGACCTCTACCATCTCAATGCAGATACTCCAAGATACTGCTATCTTTCTGGAAAGTACAATGAGATCATTAAATTGCCCATTTTTGCTTACTCTGAAGTTTTGTGACCAGCAGCTATAAGAATATTAAAAACAAGGAAACAAGATGGCCTCCAAGCATACTGTAATACTTCTTACTTTTTCCAAGCCTTGGGTTGTCAAGCACTGGGAGTATGTGAATTCAACCTAGTTTTTAATTCTGCAACCCACATAATTGAATTTTGAGTGTAAATAAGATTCTTTTAGGGAAGATTGAAGATCTTTTCTTTGTCCACCAATTGAGATAAGAGTTTAAAACCTTGAGCTAGTCACTTTCCCCATGCTCTCCAGCACAGTAAGAAAATATCTTAGCCCATATGCATCAAGAGCAGGCACTTGGTTCCACAAATGTCTTTAGATACTTTATCACAATTAACCTCAGACGACAATTTAATTAATCACAATGCCCAGCATGCCAAGAATTACTGATTTCTCTTTTCCCACTTGCAAGGAGCTCAGCACATTGTTCAAGGCCAAGGATACAATGAAACCAATCCATGAGTCTCATTTAGAGGTTTTGTAGCCTGGGACTATGTTTGTACCAATATGATATCCTACTCAGGGTTCAGTTAGGAACAGAAAAATCGTACTAAACATGGCAGCAGAAATAACTTAGTATACTGAACTGGAAGAAGAGGTGTTAAAGAATGGAAAACCAAAACACTAAGGTACAACAGAGTTAGATCCCTAAGGCTTGAGGCATGAAGAAAAGGGAGTGAAATTTCCAGAATCTGGAACTCAGAGAAGATGCCCTAGAGAAACGAAACTCAAAGATCTGAAAGGGGGTGCCATACAGCTGCAGCTTATAGCACAGGAGCTTAGAGAAGGGGTACTGAGAAGCTAGGTTCCCAACTCTGAAGAGGAGGCAATGCTTGACTACTCTTGCTACCACAGGAGATCAGAGGTTGAACACCACAGAGTTTGGGTCCAGACCTTTGGGAATGGGCCATTTCACAGTAAGCACTTATCTCTCTGAGGGAACACAATGGTGTTGGTTCCTGGAGGACCAAAATTACTGGATACTGGGGCTAACTGTGACTCATTGCTGGAGTGAAGCTGGAGCGATGCTGACAAAAGAGCAGGAAACTAGGAAGGGACCAGATTTTTCCTACTCTTCCCACCTTCCAGTTCCAATCTACCACTTCATTTTGGTGGAACTTAACAGGAAGCCATCGGAAAAGATGAGAAATAGAGTTTTCAGCATTCCAACCACATCATTACAAAGCAGAGTATATATATGGGTTGATTTAGAGATGAGTGACATAGCTTAAAATATACTTAATGTGGCATTTAAGTAATATTTGTGTGTAAAATTAAAAAGGAGTCAATTCAAGTTCAGGCAAAGGTATAAAGAAAGAGTAAAGTTGGGATGTGGGGAAGAGAAAGAATGACTATAAAATATTAATATGCTATACCTATAAGATGGGGGCAAAAATCATGTGTCAGAAAGTGTTTAATATTCTATGAACCTAATTAAGGAAATGTGTGTGTGTGTGTGTTTAGGCTTTTATCTCTTCCAATAATTAGGTTTAAACAGAGAATTCAACTTATTCTTACCTTAAATTACTTATATTCTTGATTTTTTGAAAAATCACTTTTCTTGAGTTAAGTGCAATATACAATAATCCAGCAAATCATCATAAAAAGAAGATATCAAATCCAACATAGACGTAAAACATAAACTGTGAGGTAATGAGAGCTTATTGAGAAGTCCTTATGACAGCTTTTCCTTTTTTAGGAGGATTCATTATTTATAATAATACAGTATATTAGAACCCAAATATAATAAGCCTTTTAATTTGTCTTTATGAGAATAAGAGAGGCGAGGTATTTGAAATTTCTAACATGAAGTGTTTTTCCTTTTAGAGTGTAAGATTACCAAAAATATCTTGGTAAAGTTAAAAGCTTTTTGCATAATCAGTGGTTCTATTCCCCCTGTACAGAAGATAGAAGGAAACAGAGAAGTCTTGCTTGAGTTAAGTATTGTATAACACCAGTGTCTCTGAAATCAAGTGGTAAGAGTCATTTGGACATGATTTAAGGAATGTGAATGGAAGCAAGGAAGAGGGAAGCTGGGTTTGAGATTTAACTGAAAATTGACAGTTCTGCTCAAGTTGTGGTGTCTGGTGACAATACATAGCTGCTCCTGGTATTGTTGAGTAATCCTGAATAGTCAGGAGAAAGGGCCATTGAAGTTGTCTGGATGTAAATGCAAAGCATTTTGCAGATGATATTTAGTGGACTGAAAATTTTCTGCTAGAACAATTGGAATCTGTGCATATCTTTTAAAATTTAGCCTTTCAACAAAACTCTCTGAATGATGATCAAGTTCAGGGCATCCTGACATGTCATAACAGGGAAAGGAAAACAATCTTCTCTATAAGAGGATTGAACTTTAAAATTGCAGTAGTTTTTTGGGGGGTTAAATAGCATATTCTTAATCCTGGAGATTATAATCTTTCTAGAAAGGGCAAAGTTGCCAAAACAGTGAGAGGCTATTCTGAAATTCTAGATGGAAAGATGGAAAATGAGCCCCTCTGTGTTTACCATTTTTGGAAAGCTGGAAAAATTGGCAGATTCAAAAACAAACAAACAGACAGGCAAAAAAGAGAGTCCATATTTTATCTTTTATGCGAGTATATCTCAGATTTGCCCTAAATGCCAGTTTCTCTGTGGCAAAAATTTTTTTAAACAAATAAATCAGCAGTTGGTACTTTCCTG
The DNA here is from genome assembly GCF_036321535.1 of Camelus dromedarius. Taxonomy (NCBI): domain Eukaryota; kingdom Metazoa; phylum Chordata; class Mammalia; order Artiodactyla; family Camelidae; genus Camelus; species Camelus dromedarius. The sequence goes on along the minus strand of NC_087443.1, from coordinate 64,991,196 downwards.
CCCATTCAAGATTCCTTGAGAAAGAATGAATATGAAACCACACAAAGGGCTAAAATCAAAGTCAGCTGCTGGTGGTGTGATTTGGGGCTTGGCTGCATCACAGGTATCACACTTATTTGGAACTGGAGTCCTCAGTGGGTGCCTGCTTTTTGAGCTCTCATGTTGATCAGAGCTCAACTGCCAAAATATAACTTCCAACTACAGATTTGGAAGTCAATTGAATGAATGACCTCCATCAAGCCAAAAAACACCAATGCCCTGGCAAACTCCCTGTCTGTGAAAACACATCCTCTGATGCTGACGTTATGTAACCTCCCATGAGGAGCTTGCCTGCCGTGAAAGCCAGAAGTGAACAAGATGCTGGCTCTGTGGATTCAAAATTAATGTGGCACAACCCCTGCCCTCAAGGTGTTCATGGTCTTCTGAAGGCAGACAGAAGACTCTGTAATGAAGTAAGAACGAAAGTAAAGGTATCGGCAGGTTATGGGGGGAGCACAGTGGAGGGCTGAGGAGGCGGTGGAATAGGGGAAAGCAAGTCAGAGAATATTCTTGAAATATGAGTAGGGGCTTATATGGTAGACCAAGGTAGGGGGGTGATGTGATTCATACAAAGAGCCGTTATGTGTTAGTGCTTATTATGTGCCAGGCACCTGCTAAATGATTTATGAATAGTACCATATTTAATAGCTTAAGATCATTATGAGGTAGATCTTATTATTATTATTATCCCCACTTTAGGGATAAGAAAGTAGAAATTCAGGGCAGAAGCAGTAAACAGATCATTCAGACTTCTTCTGTGAAGGACAAGGTGATAAGTATTTTTGGCTTTGGGGGATCATATGGCCTCTATGACAATTAACTCAGTTCTGCCATTGCAGCATGAAAGCAGTCCTGGGACAGTATGTAAATGAATGAATGGGGCTGTGCTCAAATAAAACTTTATTTACAAAAACAGGTTTGATGGAGCTACAAGTAGAGATGCCTAACAGAATATGTGGGTCTGGGATTCAGATGAGAGATAAAATGGATTTTGCAGGAGACAATGAGATCTTTAACTTTAGCTCTATTTCCTTGTTGGAGATACTGGGGAGGGTATTTTATCACCAGCTGGATTGCCAGCTTAGATGCCATAAATATTTCCTGTGTATGTTCTAAGGGCTCAGTGGTGAGTTAGGATAATAGATCTTATTATTATTTTACATTATGACAGTGATGATTCATGAGAAAGTGAACAATGGATACTTCTTCAATATTCAGGCTGTGTTGAGAGTGCCGTAAGAATTCAGAGAAAAAAAAACACAAGAGAATAATATTTGAGACATTTTTAGGATTTTAAATTATATATGCATCTATAAGCACATGCAGTTTTGTGTGTCATTTTGTATATAAATATTTTTGAAGTACATGTTCATTGTCCCAGATTTGATTTAGTCCATGCAGAGAAAAAATGTCATTTCTAGTTGCTCTAATTAGGGATAATTAGGAAGCTGTATGCTGGAATTTAAAACTAGTGTCACTTAGCAAGAGCAATAACCATTCAGAGTCATGTTGGCACCGCTTGTTTCCAGAATTGGCTTTCACGTCTCCAGGCCTGGTTGATGAGAGGCATAAAGGTAAATGGAACATACAAGGTCCCGGCAGTCCTGGGGCTTATAGACTAATGATGGAGATAGAATTAGCAAATTACCATGGAATTAAATGTATATTTAACTGTTATTTATGTTACATAGGGGAGTGATTTTATGAGAGCTTGTAAAGTGGGGATTTCACTCAGTGTAAGTTTAGGGAATCAGGAAGGCTCACAACAATCCAAGAAGCAGGGGCAGTGTCAATGGAGCCAGCTCAATAATCACCTGTGCCTCAAAGAAAGGCTCTTTGAGATGTCATCCTTCCCTTTCAGCTGATGATGCAAACCATGAAGAGGGAGAGGAAGGCACAGTACCAGGGGCTCGTCTGCAACCAACGCCAATGCCAACTGCCTAATCTCTTCTTGTGTTAGCATTGGCAGGAATTCATTGTATCTTTGGGACAGATAATATATCAGACCATATATTAGTTTTTAGAAATAGGCAGTATTTTCTACTTTGCTCAGCCTGTGCCAACTAATGTGAAACTTAATAGCTTCAGAACATTTCCTCAAAGTGAAAACCTAGGAAGATTCATATTACATAAGTTGAATATGAGAACTCTCCTGCTATTAAAGTTACTGGACATTTTTTCATAATGGGCCCTACATTTCCCTCAGAGTGAGCTGCAGAAAATCAGGCCCATTTTAGTATAAATCCTATCTGTATGGCAACAATGTTCTAAAATAAAAGTTATAGAAAGAAAAAAATTTTCCCTGTTTTGAAATTTGCTACACAAGCATATTTGGATTTTAAACATATGTACAATAAGTTAAAAGAGACAGATTTTCCTAAAGGTACTTTTCTTTTCTTATATTTGCTATTCTTCCCTGTTACGGGTTGAGTTGTGTCCTCCCAAATCTCACATGTTGAAATCCTAACCCCCAGTGCCTTAGAATGTGACTACATTTAGAGACAGGATCTTTAAAGAGGTAATTATTTTATTTTATTTTATTTTATTTTTTTATTGAAGTATAGTCAATTTACAATGTGTTAGCTTCTGATGTGCAGCATAGTGATTCAGTTATATATATTCCTTTTCATATTCTTTTCCAATATAGGTTATTACAAGATGTTGGATATAGTTTCCTGTTGTCCTTGTTTATCTATTTTATATATAGTAGTTTGTATCTGCTAATCTTGAACTCCCAATTTATCCCCCACTTTCTCCCTTGCTGGTAACCATGTGAGTCTGTTTCTGTTTTGTAAATAAGTTCATTTGTGCCATTGTTTTAGATTCCACATATAAGTAATATCATATGGTATTTGTCTTTCTTTTTTTTGGCTTACTTCACTTAATTTGATAATCTCCAGGTCCATCCATGTTGCTGCAAATGGCGTTATTTCATTCTTTTTTATGGCTGAGTAGTATTCCATTGTATATGTACACCACAACTTCTTTATCCAGTCATCTGTCAGTGATCATTTAGGTTGCTTCCATGTCTTGGCTATTGTAAATAGTCCTGCTATGAACATTGGGGTACCTGTATCTTTTGAATTAGAGTTTCCTCTGGATATATGGCCAGGAGTGATATTACTGGATCATATGGTAACTCTATCTTTAGTTTTTAAAGTAATTTCCATACTGTTTTCCATAGTAGTTGCACCAAATTACATTCTGACTAACAGCGTAGGAGGGTTCCCTTTTCTCCACACTGAAGAGGTTATTAATTTAAAATGAGGTCATTAGGGTGGGGTCTAATCCATGCCCTTGTAAGAAGAGGAAATTTGGAAATGGATGGTTACTGAGAGGAGACCATGTGAAGACATAGGGAGAAGACAGCCATCTACAAGCAAAGAGAGAGAAGTCTCAAAAGAAACTAACCCTGCTGATGCCTTGATCTTGGACTTCTAGCCTGCAGAACTGTGAGAAAAGTAATTTCTGTGGTACTTTGCTGTGACAGCTCTAGCAAACTAATGCATTCCATGAGAAACAAACAGTTTAAGACCAACCCCAAATTATAAGAAAAATGAATTTAGGAGCTCACTTTGATTAGTTTGTAATTTTTCACTAGTGTCTTTCCTGGGTGCATACACCCTCTCTTCCACATACAGTGGACAGAAACATTTCTCATCACACGATTGTTTTTGCTTTACATTCAGTATGTGACACATCGTGTGGTAATTGGATTTATTCATCCCTTCATTTACTCTGGACATAATCTAGAATAGGACATTTACCACATCCTATATTTACAATGTTATTAGACAGGTCAACTTAAAGGGCTGCATTTTAGGAAGGAAGCACACTGACCACCAAACAAACTAATACTCTCTGTAGAAAATGAAGAATCCCATGCATAAGAATGAGCAGAACTACTCTGAGGAGAAACCAAGGACATCTCCAATTCAATATGCAAATCTAGATTTATGCTGGCTATTCAATATCTTTCTGAACGCCTTGGCTATTTCCAGAGTAGATGAGTCTGGGTTGCCAGAGGATTTACCTCAGGCCTCTCTCAAATACCAAATTGTTTTACGTTAAAAATGGAATTCAGTTTATGAACACTAAACCGTCCCTGACTCTGCAGGTGCAGGAATGTGACTGGTAACTCTTGTGTAAAGTGAGCCCCTCTGCTGTGAGAAATGGGTGGATTGCAGTGGCCGAATAGGGTCTCATCCCCAAGAGGAGCCCCATGAATCTGTAAGCACAGTTTTAACCACGGGCCTTTCTGGTGTGAGGAGGCTAAGGAGTAGCCTGGAGTGGTTTCTTCCAGCCACCTCCCTGGAGGCAGCCTTCTAGAGCTGCTGTTCTACCTGTAAGGGCTCCACAGCAGTGGAATCAGTGAGCATGGCAAGTACAATCGAAGGTGGTCCTGGGCTCCAGAAGGACTCCAACACCAACAAGAGTATGTTTGAGGCTTTTAGTGCTTTAATTTTCTTTGTCTGCCATGCCCTGTAAATGACAAAGGAAGCTGCTTATCAAATATTTATGTAGCCTTCGGTTGGGGTTTTTGTTCCTCTGCAGAGGTCAAGGATGAGGGAGGTCCCCTCACAGTCTGGCCTGCTATTGCTTACAAGAGTTAAATTTGAGGTTAAAACCTGTGTGTTGGACTCTTCATCTCATTTCTATTAATATGAAAGGTGTACCAAAAACTTTCCTTTTGAGTATCCAAGGAAAGTCTGGCTCTATTTAATACTGTGATTTAAAAAACACATCTTGCCTTTTCTGCTTTTATTGCAATCTCTCCAATTTGATTCAATACCATATTTATTTACAGCTGCCAAGTGCTGATTTTATAGGGCACACAGGAGGTAAGGACCCTTGGTAGTCCAGGAGCCTCTGACTTTGTTCTAGTTTCATTAACAGATGTGACCCAGGGCAGGGCTGGCTTCCAGGGTGTGCACAGGGCTCCACACTCAGAAAGGAGCCCCATTCTTGGGGTTTAAGACTATGCAATTACTATATGAAATTCTTAATAATTTTGTCTTTGACTCTGTATTTTGTAAGTGAAATCTGATGGGACAGTGGAGCATTCATTGGGGACTGGGGGCCTTATTCACAGGCTCTCCTGTCTGCCTTTCCTGGATGGGTTGTCAGCCCACTTCCTTGTCTCTCTGCAGTGGTAGCTGACACCCTTCATCCCTAGCAGAGGCCTGGGCACAGGCATAGATCTACATTCAACCTGCAGATACCCACATATCCAAGGGTGTACAACATTAAACGGCAAATAAAAAACACTACAATACATGGAGAGAAAGACCATGGAAGAGAGGAAGAATATTTTCCCCTGCATTTTGAACAATAATTTTAAAAATTTTTTACAGAGCCCTGCAAACTACATAGCTGGTCCTGACCCAAGTCCATTCCACTCAGCAATAAATAAATTATCTGTGCCCCTTGGTATTTTCTGCAAACTAAAGCCTCAGTTTTGTCTCTCCACTGACATCATGGGCTTTGTGTCTGCCAGCTTTGTTAATTCCTCCTACCTGCCCTGACCCAGTTCAGCAAAACATTACCTGCTTTGTGCTAAATTCTGACTTGATATAGAATCACAGGCTGCTGTTGCTGTCTTCAGGGAATTTATAGTGCATGTGAGAAGAAACATAAATTTATGTCTAGGAATTAGAGAAAAATAGAATAAGAAAGTTTTAACTAAGGTAATGAGAAAAAAATCTACAAGTCTTAGAATAAAAGCAGCTGAGTTGAAACCAGGTTCATCAGAGGGATAATATACACTGAGCCACTTGGTGTCTCTAATCCTCAGTTACCTAACTTGAAAAAAATAAGAGCAAAGACAAGACTGCATTATAAGGTTTAATGAAGATAAAATGCTTCCATGAATGTGAAACTGTTGTGTAATTCTTAGCATCCCACAATTTAAAAAAATGTGCCAACTGTTTTTAAAGTATATGGTATAAGAGTAACATATTCAGTAGAGGAAGGCAGTAGAGTTGCCAGTGAAGTCTTGAAATTTGGGTGGATACTAACCAGAGATTCATTTTTCTTTTCTCATGGTTAAATGTCAACCTTTCCCCCACATTTTTGTCCATTAAAGCCTTTCCTTCAAGTTTTCCAAACCTAGGGCAACTGTGGCAAGCTCTGAGCACCCCCAAATGAGAACCGGCTGTGCACTTTCTACCCTCTCTGAGTCCTCAGGAAGACACAGGCATCTGCCCCTATCAAAACAGTCATAAGGCTCAGTTATAGAAAACTGCAGCTTGGGGCACTTGTAGGCACTGATTGAGGAAACCTGGGAGTTATATGAAACAGGAAAGTGGTATGATTTCCTCTATCTAAGCTTCTTGAGAGTGAAAGCATGCTTAAATGATTTATCAGCAAATGGATTGGGTCCTTACAGAGGGCAGGATTTGTATAGTGTATTAATATCCTTCAGTGACCAGGGTAAACATCTCTTCGATTCAGGCAGCAGTCCTTTATGCCGATAGTCATTAAGCTAAACAAAGACAGAGCTAGGAAAGGGATCCAGTCCTCTTGGTTTACAATTACTCAATAAATCCAACAAATTTATTTTATTTGATCACCAACTGTGTTAATTCTGAGGACACGTTGAAGAGCTTGGCAGGATTTGTCCCTGCCATCATGGAGCTCTCACTGGGGAGGAGCTTTTAAATTAATCAAGAAATTATACATGTAAATTAAATTATAACACCCCAAGGCATATTGCATCATGAACTCACAGAACAGAAGATAGTAAATTTGTCTGGGAGGTTGGGGGTGAGTGACTCTGAGGGGTAACACGTGAGTCGGGATGAAGAGGATGAGTCATAGGTAACTGGAAGGTGATAGAGGAAGGCGAGAGAAAGTGGATCAGGTAGAAGGTCCTGTGGCAGGATGGAGTGTGGCAAATATGAGAGTCATAAAGCAGAGTGGTGTGGTTGGTGTTCTTGAAGCAAAGAGTAGAGTGTGGGGTGAGATGAGGCTGGAGAGAAAAATAGTGGCTAGGTTGTATAGGCTCCTGTGAATCATATTAATTTTTATTTTAAGCTGGGAAAATGGGAATAACACATTAGATTTGATTTTTTTTAATCCTTTTGTTTTAATATGGACCTGGACATGAAAAGTATGGAATTCCTTTGAGACATTATAGGAGATGTCAATGGGACACCTGGTTAAGTGAGTCCACAGCTTAGAGGGGAAGTAGGTGAGTCACCTGTGTAGATGGCAGTTGAAGACCGAGTGTGATGAGTTCCCTTAGGGAGAGTACAAAGCATGAGAAAAGAAGAACATCTAGGGCTGATCATCACCAGCATTTAACAGTTGAATTTAGAGGAAGATAAATCTAAAATGGAATCTGATAAGGAATGCTAAGAGAAAAAAATAAAAGAAGGAAAGTGCAATGTAGGTCATGGAAACCAAGGAACAGAATGTTCTAAGAAGTAGAGTTGATCATAATGCAATGTTCTTTTGATGGGTTAAGTTAGAGGAAGACTAAAATATATCCTTTGGATTAGTGATATGAAGATCACTGATGACTTTGGGGAGAGAGCTAGGGTGAAGTGATGGAGTCATAGCATGAGTAGTCTGAGAGGTGAGGAAGGGGTGATGAAGGGAAAACTTTTGAAGAGTTTGGCTGTGAAGAGATGGGGTGAGAGAGGGTGATAGCTGGATGAATTTCCCTCTACAACAAGCATCCTCGCTTCTGACCCTGAGATTCTTGATTTCTACTTCTGTATTCCTAACATCACAGAAACACATAGGGTTAGACTTCAGGTTGTTAGCAACGTCTTAGAGTTCAGCTCAGAGCATCATCTCTGGTTCTAAAAAACCACATAAGCAAACCAGCTCATGAAATAAACCTTCGATGTCCTTATATGTCATAGACAGGGTGCTGTTGGAAGGGTTTCAAGGATGAAAAGATAAAAATTCACTATCCCCGTAAGGGCTTCATTTTTATAAACAAAATTATAGTTCTTGGAAATATCTTAATATGGACAGTTGATGTTTTTCTCAATACAGCTTCATTCAAAAGTAATAGATTTACTTCCTTATGTGGAAAGTGATAAGAACAGTTCTATTCTCCTAATAGCCTGTTTAATTAACTAAAGCTATTTATTTCTTAGCATTAATGCATTGATCCTGACACTAGGATAAACAAAGACTGTCTAAAACATATACTTATTTATGATTTTTCCAAACCCTTCTTCTCTAAGGCTTCTTTTATTTTTATTATGTGAGCTTTAAGTCAGTGAAATGTTATAGTCATCTGTCTCTTTCTGGAAGCAGCAATTTAGCAGCTAATGAATGAAGTTCATGGGTTTCTGAGAAGTGCAGAAGATCAGCAACTGACGCTGGGGGTACAAATGGGACCCCGTGATCAGGCTGAGAAAACACTCTTCAACGTATCCTGGGTAAGGAAATGAAAGGTAGAGACTTTTTAAGGAAAAATGGATTTCAATGAAAAAAAATATTTGTAGTTGTTGAATACAGTGCAGAGGGACCCTTGTTATGGTGGTAAAGTTAATTTAATAAATAATATTAAATAGATTAAAAACCCTTATTTATCAACTGCTACACAATTTTGATGTCACATACTGCACTATGGGTTTTGCAAACTTATTAATCATTGCAGCAACTCTATGAATTGGGAAAATTGTTTAACTTCCCTGAACTTCTGCTTATAAACCTACAATATGGAAATAATAATAATAATAATGAGTAAGATCATAAAGCCATTTTAAAGTGTGGGAGACAACTTCATAAACTAGGTCCATACTTCTACTTCCAGTTAAGATGGAGTAACCAGAACCTATTTACTCTCTGAAATAACCCAAAATACCAGGCAGCATAGATAAAATAATGGTTTTCAAGAGACTAGTAGGTGACCAACTTCCCCAATTTAAACAGATATATCAGTAGAGAAAGGATATTGGTTTCAAAAAATAAAGTTGGAACAATTGGATATCCACACAAAAAAATCAATGTTGATCTCTTCCTTCCACCATATAGAAAAATCAACTAAACATTGGTCATAAAACTAAATGTAAAATTTAAAACTATAAAACATCCAGAAGAAAGCATAGGAGAAGAAATTACTTTGGCATAGTGAAAGATTTTTTAGATCCAGCACCAAAAGCATTATCCATTAAAAAATTGCTAAGTTAGACTTCATAAAAACTAAAAAAATAATTTTGCTTTTCAAAAGATATAGTTCAGAGAATAAAAAGACAAACCATGCATTGGGAGAAGATATTTGTAAAGCAAACATCTAATAAAGTACTTGTATTCAGAACATAAAAAAGAATGTTCAAAGTCAATAGTAAGAAGACAAACAATCCAAAAAAAAAAATTGGGCAAAAGAATTCAATAGACACTTCCTCAAAGAAGAAACATAGTTGACTGACAAATATTTACAATGATCTTCATCATTACTCAGTGACTATTCCTGCACATCTATTAGAATTGCTGAAATTAAAAAATCTGTTCATCCCAATTATTGGCAAGAATGTGGAGGAACTGGAAATCTCATACACTGCTGTTGGGGATATGAACTGGTACAACCACTTTGGAACATAGTTCTGCAGTTTCTTAAAAAGTTAAGCATACCCCTACCATATGATCCAGCCATTCCATCCCTAATTATATTTCTAAGAAAAAGAAAGCATATATCTATATAAAGATTTGTGGAAGAAAGTTTGTAGTAGCTTTGTTTGCAACAGCCAAAACAGGAAACATCTAGAATGTTTATCAATAGGTGAATGTATAAACAATCTGTGGTATGTCTATACAATGGAATACTACTCAGCAACAAAAATGACTTAACTATTATTAATGCATGCAAAAACATGAACAAAGTAAGATAATTGTAATGAGTGAAAGAAGCCAGACAAAAAGGAATACATACTGTGATTTGATTATATAAGTCTCTAAAAAAATGCAAACTAATTGATATGACAGAAAGCAGATCAGTGGTTGCCTAGGGAGAGGGGTTATGGAGAAGAACAGAGGGCTAGATTATAAAAGACACAAGAAAATTTTGGGGTGATGGAATATGTTAATTATTTTGATTGTGGTGATTACATACATCAAATCTTCAAACTGTACACTTTAAATATGTGTGGTTAATTATATATCAATTATACCTCAGTAAAACTATTAAGAACCAAAAAAGCAAACTAGATGATGTGTGAAGTCTGGAATTGTAACATTTTAAGAAAGACCCTCAAAAGCAGTTATGGTTATATGGGCAAAAAAGAATGTGAAAGATTGGAGAGAGATAATGCTTACGGCTCCATGTTCTAGAAAAAGCTGGCACAGCTAAGTTCTCCAGAGTAGATGTCACATCCTGACAGAAAACCAACAATTCATTGTTGGGAATTCTGGGAATGTTGTGATTGGGTGACAGCAAGCATATCCCTAGACCCATTTAAGCATCAAGAAGGATCAGGGTTGAGGGACTGAATGAAGGATCACACCAATGTGCCACATTTGTAGGAAGGATTCTCTTGGTGTAACAGGGTGGAGAAGAAAAAGTCTACATTGATGTAATCCTACATCAGCTCATCTTTACCATCTTGGGAAAAGCAGAAGCAAAGACACTTATAACACTGGGCTGTATGGAAACCCACTGTGAGCCAGAGACATGTCCTGTTAGTGTCCTCAGGATCCTTCATCACATAAAGTTCCTATCAACAGCAAATCCAGGGAGAACTCAGCTCATTCAAAGATGAGTAATGTGATTTTGTGTAAAGCAAATACCTTTATAGATGTACTGAAATGGTGGGAGAAAGGAGGACAGAAACAAGAAAATCCAGTGAAAGATGAAAATCCACTCACCAGATGAATGTAACCATGAATCAGCTAAAAATTTTGACCAAGTGTGTTTTCATGATTTAAAAAAAAATCCCATCAAATGTGTTTAAGAAAATAAGAACTCTGCAGAGAGCTCCAAGGATGTAAAGATGTGGTTAGACCATAAAAGGAGTTTAAACTGAACTCAAAATTGAAATGAAATAGAAGTAGAAAATATTACAGTAATTTTGAAACTCTCCCAAAGGAGAATAGACATGGCACAAATACTCTATAAACATGTAGGACTGAATTAAGGAAAACAATAAAAATTAAACAGAAATGCACAAAAATTAAAAAGGACAAGGAGGAAAAAGTAGATAAGAAAGATAAAAATTCCTGGAGAGTACAAGAGCAATAGAATATAAATAATTTCTAAGTATGTAATTCAAGAATGTTTTCCCCAGAAACAAAGAACTTTAAACTTATATATCAAAAAGTCATGCTATGTCTCAAGAAAATTTGGTATAGAATGATCAACCCTGAGATCATATTCTAGCAAAATTACTGAAAGTCAAAGGTTAAAAATCTTCTGTATGACTAGTCAAAAAGATCAAATCCCTTTTAAGAAAAAAAGAAAATCAGCCTTCTTTAGATTCCTCCAGTCCAGAGTAATTTCTAAAAGACATGTAAATACCTAAAAATTCTTAAAGAAGGAAAGAATGGATCAAGAATTTTATTTTCGGCTTTAGTGTTATTCCAGTTATGAAGGCAATAAACATCTAAGTGTGCAAGAACCCCAGGAATATAATTCAATGAGTCTTTCTACAACGTGACTCTCTAAAAGATTCTAAAGGGCAAACTTCAATTGATGAAGAGATGTATAATAAAAATGTGGCAAAACTTAATTTGACTCAGAGAGAGGTCAAAACTAGAATAGAAGTGGGGGTTATAGTTACAGAATAGTATATAAATAATCTATAACCCCTGAAAAATGGAAATGATAGAATAAAATTTAAAAGAGAAGGAAAAGAAAAAAATTGGAGGTAGTATAGAAACTAGTAAAGTTGGAAACGAAAATACTTTTTTTTAAGTTGTAAAATCAAAGTAATAGAGCCATGATATTAGCATACCTAAATGTTTAAATGAAATTATCCTGTAATCAAGCCCCAGAGCTTCCCTCTGTGATTCCTCAGGTCTCAGGCAAGATCTGAGTGGACCTCCTAGGAGAAGTCCAGTGATGTTAGGATTTCTGAATGTCTGCCTTGGGCTCTATTTTTCCTGCTGGAGAAACTACAGGCCCAGGGGACCCTTTTGGTGTGTTGCTTTGACAGCTTGGGGCGGGAGCAAGGTGGTCAGTGAGTAGCTGCTCCTCTTACCATTCTAATGCCATCCTTCCCAGTATCTGTGGTTCAGGGTGGGGGTGTCCTTCAGCTTCACCCTGAGCACCTGGTATTTCCACAACGATGTCTATGGACAGTTGCTAGTTGGTCTTCTTGTGAGGGGGATTTGAGGTTGGGAATGGCCTATGTCACCATCTTGCTGATGTCACTTCTCTGGATAGAAATTTTCAACTGAGTACATTTTAAGAAAATGTGGGACTTAATTTAAACATGAATCAGGCATATGTCTATTGCCAATAAACTTGTATATTCATTTGTGCCTATATAACTATAAATCCAATTTTGTTCAAAAAAAGGTAATCACTCCAAAAACTTTATAATCCATTTGAATCAGTTGGTGGATAGGGAGGCAAGGCAGTGGAGAGGAAATGAAAGATTAGAAATAATCTAAATATCCAGTGACTGGAATGGCAAAACCATACAATGAAGCCATTGGAAAGACTGAGGCAGCTCTCTGTGTACTTGTATGGAATGATCTCCAAGATAAATTCATTGTTGTTGTTTTAACTGAAGTATAGTCAGTTTACAATGTTGTGTTAATTTCTGGTGTACAGCATAGTGATTCAATAATATATATATATGTATATATATATATATATATATTCTTTTTAATATTTTTATTATAGGCTCTTATAAGATATTGAATATTTCTCTGTACTCTACAGTAGGACTTTTTTTTCCCATCTATTTTATGTATAGTAGTTAGTATGATAAAGTGGGAGCTCAGGATAAGATCAGTTTTAAATGACAAAAGCAAGGCACAAAACAGAGTCCATGAAATGCTATCAATTTGATAAGAAAGTTAATAGCATACATATGCATATCATACGAAGTGTATCTGGAAGGCTAACCAGCACAAATATGCTTACAACTGAGGTGTCCATGGGGAAGAAACAGTAATGAGGGGTCAGGAGTAGGAGGGAAAACTATTTACTGAATAATTTCTAATACTTTTAAAATTCTGTGCATCTGTACATGCATTAATTTTTAAAATAATAATTAGCTTTAAAATTGATTTTGTGGTTAGGTTAAATTCACATAACATAAAATCAGTAATTGTAAAGTGTACAGTTCAGTGACATTTGGTATGTTGATAGTGTTGTGCAACAATCTATTTAGTTCTTACACATTTTTATCACCTCCAAAGGACATCCTGTATCTATTAAGCAGTCACTCTTCATCAATAATTTGTTTTTAAAGGGAAAAAAACCCTGACCATAGCTTACAAAGTCATCCACAGTCTGCACCCCCTCCCACACACCTCTGCACCCTCAATGCAAACTACAATTCTACTTCCTATGTTGCGTTATAACGGCCTCCTTTCTGTGCTCTTGAATTTGCCACATCTTTTCTTCTCTTCCTCATTATCTTTTCACACACTGCTCTCTCTGTTTGTAACACTTAACTCCCCACTTTTTATCTATCAAACTACTAATCCATTTTGAAGTTTCCCTGAATGCAAGCCAGGTTTTCTATCTGGATTTGCTGTCCAAGCTAGGATGCCCTCTCATAGCCACAGAGGTCATGCAGCTACTTAGTGGTCTAGTTGGGATTCAGCTCTGGAAAAACTGAAGCTGAAGCCTATGCTTTCAGTAACCCAAGTCTGCTGGCCATTCCCTGCATATCAAATTGTATTCAATTCACACCTGTTCATACAGATTTAATTTTTTACAAACACAGCCTTAGTCCTCAAATGCATGCATTCTTGAGTACTGGGACATATGATGTGTTTCCTGCACAATGCTTCAGGGCATAAAACAAGATACCCCACAGAGTACATGGTTTAGAACATAAATGAACATTTGGGGGAGTTAGAGTAAGTGGAAACCAACCAGCTAGTCCTATAGTGACATTAGTCGCAGAAGGAGAAAAGCCAGTACTGACTATAATTCCTGTTCCTGAGCTCAAGACCATTATCCACCTCTAATGAATTATGTGTGAAATTGAAGAGGTTTCAAGGTAAAGTGGCCCACGGATCTTGAAACACGCATGAAGGATTTTAAATGCATGCTCCATATTTCAGTGCATGAGAAAGCAAACCACAGAAAATTGCACAAAGAAGGTCAAACTTGCATTCTCTGATGGTCAGTTCCTTTGGGATTGAGGTCGTAAGCAAACTGCTTTGGATCTTCCCTTGAATAAATAAGTCATCGGTTTTATACATTTTTAGACATCTGAATTTCATCTCCAAGGTCCTATCAGCCTTTAATTGGGAATGGGGTCTGGTTTCATTGGCATACAAGCCATTTCCTTCATTGTGCATGTAATTCCCTGTATAAGTGATGCCATGGATTTTGTACCCTTTTGAAAAGTGGACACCATAGCTATATGTCCTATAAAACTGGCTGCCTTGGTACAATTAGAGAAGAAATAAATCTCACTATCTTGACAGCCTGTATACCTGAAACCAGGGAATATAGATGACTCTGAGAAAATGAAATCTTGTATTCTTTGACAAGGTGATTATTACCCTCTATCAACTTACATGTTTTTTTTTCCCACAAAAATTCACTTATTATACTTCATGCAGATATTAATTTTGCCATCAAATATCACTTAGGAAAGCATTAACAATGTAGGAACTTCCATATTAAAATTGGCTAAAATAGCAATTTCAACAAATGCATGAGATGCCATAACCACAAAGCTTTCTCATTCTGAGAGATTTATATGATTGCTTCAGTCTCAATGTAGGGCATCAGAGAAAACAAGGGGATTCAACTAATAAGGCAGTGTCTGGGATTTGGAAACCAGGGAGATAACACAGCAGCATTGGAAATGGTTTAGGAGGGCACTGTGACTTTTCTCTTAAAGAGAGAATTTCCCTCTCAGCAATAGTTTTAACTTCTACTTTATGTCTTTTTAAAATTTAAACCAAAAATCGTATTTTTGCAAAGAGTTAGGTATTTGGCTGATGTGCCCTGATAAGGGAAAAAAGATATTTTTGGTGCAATTATGATGATGTTGACAATAACTGACATTTACTGAGTGCTCATAATACATGGGGCACTGTCCTAGGTACTTTATACATACTGCCTAGTTTAATTGCTTTAACTACCATCTGAGGTAAGTAATATCATTATTCCTATTTTAGAGATGTGAAAAATAAGGCATAGATTAATCAAGTTAAGTAACTTGATTAAGGTCACACAGCTAATAAGATATATAACCATTGTAAGTACTGCATTTTACCACTTCTCATTTAGAGCTATCGTTTACTGAGTACTTGCCCTTGGGTCTCCTATAAGTTTTCTTTCATTTGACTTTTACAACAAATGAACTAGAGCTTCTCATTTTATACATAATGTAACTGAGCCTTATAGAAATTAAACAAATTACCTGTAGTCATCCTGTTAGTGTTACCTAATATTCAATCTAGCAGTGAAATCTAAGTCTCAGTGTAGTAAAGAGTGTTCACTTTCCATCATTTTTCTGGATGTCAGTTTTTCTTGATGTCTTCAATGACATTGCATTTCTAAGTCATCTGAGCAGGCACAGTGCCTTGTGCAGGTAGGAGGATTTGTTGGGCTCTGGTGGAGAGTTTTCCCATCTTCAGAATCAGATAAAGACATCTATTTGGTACAAAAATAACCTTGTCTTTATCTTGGTTTATCTCCATGATGAAAAAAAAAAAAAACTGCCCTGAATATAATTGTGTTGAATTGACATGTGAAGTACAATTTTTTAAAAATGTGCTTCATCTTTAAACTGTTCTTCAAGAGTTTAAATCTTTGTTCCAATAGGAAGATAAAAATAGATTTCAGTGCTAGATTGCTTATGTTAATGCTTTATCTTGATCACTGTAAAATTGGCAACTTTTCTTCCAGCAGAGATATCTATGGGAAAGATTTGGTTGTATTTTTCAAGTGTATTTATAGTGGTAATGTACTTGGCTCTTATTCTTTAGCACTTTATGTAAGCATTTTAATTAACTCTCACTGTACTCAGGACATAGATACTGAATCCATTTTATTAAGGCACACAAGGTGAGAAGTAATCAGAAGGTCATATGGTCAGAAAAATAATTGCTAAAGCTCAAATAGTTAGTAAGGAAGAGAACCCTGGACACCAGAGGTGCTGCCTACTGGGCATAGCAATGACATCATTAAAATTAAAATGACATAGGAGGGACAACTCAAAGAACATGCTAGAAGTGGGAGCAGTAGGTGGAAGATTGAGGGGTTTCTAGTTGTCCAATGAGGACATGATAAAAACAAGGTAGTGGGGGGGGGTGTGTCTGTATGTGTCTGTATAGAGAGGGTAGGGATATCTCTGGCTTAGAAAGACAAATGTTAAGACAGAACAGAAACCATGGCAAAGGAGAGCTTTCAAAGGTACAAAATATTGTTTGCCATTTGGATAGCTCATGCAACCTAAATCAACATGTTGGTTGCCATAATGGAAGACCATGTGAGGCTCAGCTTCATCACTTACTGGTATGAATTTGGACTGGACAAGTTGTCTAATAGGGATGATAGTATTGTTCTCCTAGTGTCACTGTGAAATGTTAACAAGAAAATGTGGATGAGACCCTTGATAAATCTCTTACAATGTTATGTTGTTCGAAGTAAAATTAAAAAGAAAAAAACCCCAACAAGTCAGGAAAGCAGAGTAGTGGTTGTCAAATATGTAAATGCACTAATGTGGGAGAGGAATTAAATACTCTTTTGAGGTACTGGTGAATAGAAACAAATTTTGACTTAATGACAAGTCTAGTTTCAATAAAGACTGACCAAAAAGGGATAGTTTTTCTTGAGAATTTGAGTTTTCTTTCACTGGAGGATTCAAAAGGTCACTTAGTGTGAAGAAGATTGACACATTAGATCAGCATTAGTTTAGGTATATTATAAGGTTACTTACAATCTTTACGGTCTTTGCTAATAAAAAATTAATACTAAGAGAAAATAAACTTCTCTATTGATTTTCCTATTTCTAGGATAAGGACCTCCTCCTTTAAGACAAATTTGTAACAAATAAAAGAAAATCTCATTTCATGTAACAAGTGCTTTGCCTAAAGAATGATATTTTATGATACACCTTTTTGGAAGGCCTCTAGGATCACTTATAAAATTTGTCACTTTAAGAGATGGTACAAGTGAAAAATATGGATCATTTCAATAAAAGCTTGCAAGATATTATATTTCAATTGTGTGTTTATTTGCATGTCTCTTTCTAGGGCAGGACTCTAGGCTTTTTCTGTAAAGGTCAGAGAGTAAATATTTTAGACATGATGGGTTGTTTCTGTGTCAACTACTCAACTCTGCTGTTGTAGCTCTAGGGCAGCCATAGACCAACATGGGAATGAATGAGCATGGCTGTATTCCAATAAAACTTTAAGACAGTAGGCCCATGGGTAGTAGTTTGTCTGTCCTTACTCTAGAATGTGAGTTCCATGAGGGCAGTGTATTTGTCAAGTGTCTCAGTTGCAAGCAACAGTAATCACCTCTGTGTAATTTGAGCAGGAAAATAATTTATTAAAGTATATTGTAGTTTGCAGAACCTCTAGGAGACTAGAGAACCAGGATTGAATGGCACAGACAAGAAAAATCACTCCAGTCCTCCTTCAGAAAAGATCCAGTGAAGATGCCTCTTCTCCCAGGCATGTAAAAGTGCTTCCAGAACTGTCTCTAGATGCTGCCTCTGGATCACTGCTACTGGATACTGGATGTGGCTATCTCTGTTACTATTTACATCTGCCTTACCAGAACAGAATCTGCAATGGTCCTACTTCATTGCCTCACTATGGAATCCAAGCCCAATGTGAGTGCCTCTGACTGGCAGGTCAAATGCCTACATTCTAGCTGTAATGAATGCTGGGGATGTGAGCATGCAGCATTTTCTCCTTACATGGTTGATACATGAAATGGAGAATTCCCTAAAAATAAGAAGGAGGTTCATTTACTGGGCACTAAAATATCTATTATAAGAAGGACTGAGTTTCTTCACATTTGTCTCTGTAGTGCCTAGCATGCTGCCTATTGTGTAAGAGACTATCAGGAAAAATATTTTTAATAAACAAAAAATAGAAAACTAGCTACTAAAAGAGGCTTAACTTTTAAAGGTGATACCAGGAATGAGTGTTCTTTCCCCACATTATATGTCTAAGCTCATACAGACAAGGATGTATAGTAAGAAGGCAATGCCCTCAACTTCACAAGAAGGCAGTGGATTTCTCATTCATTCATTAAGACACTTACGTATCGACAATTTGGGAATGTTCCTCTGTGCTAGGCAACACATAGGTGGAGGAGATGGAATGTTGAGCATAAACAAAAGTGGGCACTGCCCTGAGGAGTTCCTCATGTCAGTGAGGAGAAAGAAAAGAAGAGAAACTGTAAAAGCGCAAGTTACTTAACTTTTTTTTCTAGTGAGAAAACTTTAATTAATATTCAGTCCCCAGGGATCAGCTGGAACATGGTGGCCAATAATTATGAACAGAGAGGCTGTCACCACCCTACAACTCCTTTCTTTGCTCTAACTAGCCAAGCAGCCCTTCGGAATCCTTAGGTGTAGGAGTATTCTCTGTCTGGCCCAGGGAGGTGGAGGGGAGACCAATGCACTGAAGCAGAGGAGAGGTCCTGAGGTGTTGCAAGACTCACCAGAAGGCGGTTACCCATTATCACACAGGGCTGACTACCGTCTTGGTCTTTGGAGTCCAAAATGTTGAACTTGCTTTATTGGAGATTTGCTTTATCCTAGGAGAAGTTACTTAGTTGCTAAAATATTATCCAGACTATATAAAGAACTCTTACAACTCAACAACAAAAAGACAAACTACTCAAAAAATGGGTAGAGGACTTGAACAGACATTTCTGCAAAAAATATATACATACAAATGACCAGAAGGCATGTGAAAAGACGCTCAACATCATTAGTCACTAGGTAAATACAAATAAAAGCCATGATGAGATACTACTTCATACTTAGTAGGATGGCAATAATAACAATAATAAAATAGAAAATAATGTGTTAGTGAGAATGCAAAGAAATTGGGACCCTTGTCCATTGCTGTTGCAAAATATAAAATGATGCAGTGGCTGTCCAAAACAAAAAGTTAAACATAGAATTACCATACAACCTAGCAATTTCACCCCTATGTATGTGTACAAAAAAACTGAAAACATATGCTCAAACAAATACATGTACCTGGATGTTCATAGAAGCACTGTTCACAGTAGTCAAAAGGTGGAACTAATGGTGGATTCCTTGGAAACCAAATGTCCACCAGCAAATGAATGGATAAACCAATTTTGGTGTATATGTAGTATAGAATATTCTTCACCCATATAAAGTGGAGTGCTTATGCATTCTACAACATAGATAAACCTCAAAAATATTATGTTAAGCAAAGAAGCCAGACACAGAAAATCACATATTGTTTGATTCCATTTATGTGCAATATCCAGAATAGGTAAATCCATGGACACAGGAAGCCGACTGGTGGTTGCCAGTGGCCAGGGGCAGAAGGGACTGGGGACTGACTGCTTAGTGGTTATGCGGTTTTCTTTTGGAGTAATGAACATGTTTCGGAACTTGATATAGGTGGTGGTTTTGCAGTATTGTAAATGGCCTAATGTCACTGAATTGAGCCCTTTAAAATGGTTAATTTTATCTCAGTAAAAGCAAATGAAACAAGTATACGAAAAGGCTCTAGATGAAGGAAATGTCTAGGAGGCTGCTGGAGTTCAGGCAAGAAATTAGAGCATCTTTGACTATGTGAAGATGAAGATGGGGAGAAGCAGGTCATCAATGACCAGCTGAAGATAGGGTTGATGACGGAGGTGGGGGGAGAACAGACACCAGTTGACTTGGGCTTTGATGTGGTTTACGGCCAACTCAATGTTGCAAAGGGATATTAATAAGAATTCAGCCAGATCAGACTTTTCCCCAAACTCATTACCTGACCCTATTAAAATTGGACTTAAAGACTCATTAAGCCAATGCTGGTTAGGGCCATTTATTTCTTTCCAATAAAACTTGAAGTTTTCATTTGATCCAGTAAAATTCTTAATACCATCTTTTCATCTCTCTCTTTAAAAAGCCATTTTTACATGTTCTAAGCATAATGATTATCTACTTGACAAATGTATTCCTAATTATACAATTACTTTATTATATAGTATCAACTTATAAATGCCTGAAGTCTGAGATCTGTCTGGGAAAGAAATTATTTTATTTAACTTATAATGTAATTTCCTCTCAAATAATTATTTAAGTGTTGGGGAGAAAACGAGTTGGGCTGAAAAGCTCTAGTGTATAAATTTAGAACTGATATGCCTGACAGAAATCAGGTAGAATAATGAGATGAGGTGGGACTGATTAGAGTCCCTGGCTGAGTCCTTATTTGCTATCAGGTGTGAATGTGATCTACATGTGTGTATGTGTGTGTGAGTGTGTGTGTATGAGCATGAGTGTTTGTGTGCTTCATGCAGGAAGAGAAAGTGTCATTGCCCTTAAGTGACCTTGTTTTGCATCTCAGTTGTAAGAAACTGAAAATAAATGTCTGTCTATGAGACATGAATACCATCCCATTGCCAATCTCTGAAATGTTTCTCTCAACCTCTTTGTGATAGTGGCTGTTAAAGGCAAATATAGAGAAGTGAGGAAGAATGCTTTGATCAGCTATTAAAAATTCAAGAGGAGAATAATTATCAGACCTTTTATATTCTTCAATAGCTGATGGTAAATTATAGGGGCAATAGGAATTTTGACAGAAAGTATGTTGAAACCATAAATTGGAGGCCTAAGGCACTTCTGGGAACTTTGATGAACAAATGAATCTGGTGTTTGGGGAAACAGTAATCAAAGACTGACTTTCTAATTTGACAGCTTTGCAGAGGTCATTATCAACTTTTAATGAGTTTTGCGTATATGGAATGTAATGGGATATTAATATAATCAGGACTTAGGGAGACTAGGAGCTTATGAATAGGATCACAATCATTCCTGCTAACACAGATCACATGTAGATAAATTCATCTGTTTCTTTGCCATTAAAGGTAACTTTTAATTATTGTCAGAATCTGTGTTTGAAATAAAAGGGCTCTAGCAGTAGAAGATTAGAAGGAAAACACTCTTATACCTTGAACACTAAATAACCGCTGTGGCTTGTGGTCAAGAAGTTGTGATGGAGAAATGGGACCCATTTATATTGCAGCAGGCTAGTATCCCTGCCTTTGAACAGACACCTGTATATCTCAGCAGCTTTGAGACACAGTCCTTTGCAAACTTGGCAGCAAAGAGCATCCTCTCTTGAAGTCAGTGTCCAAATGGCTGGAAGCTGGTGTTGCAAAACTAAAACCTTACAAAATGAAATTTATGAGAGAATAAATTGGTATAGCCATTTTGGAAAGTTTTCCAGTGATCCCTCATATAATTGAGAACATGCATTTTCTATAACCCCCAAAGTCCCTATCATATTTGCACACAGAAACATGGAAAAAATGTTCATAACAGCTTTGTGTGTAGTAGTGAAAAATTGGAAACAAACCAACTTCCATCTGTGGAAGGATAAATAAATTATGGATATTCATACAAATAAATGCAACCCAGCACTGAAAATAATTGAACTAGAATAATGTATATTGATATGAATTTACCTCATTATATTCTGGGTTATAAATGCAATTTGCAGACAGATACAGAATAATACAATATAATAATATTTTATAAAACTTACAGACATGCAAAAATAAGATTGTAATGTACTTAGGTACCTATCCATAATTAGTAAAGGTGTAAAGAAATGCATGGGAATGATAAATGCCAAGTTCATCTCTGAGAAGTAAGGGGCATGTGAAGAAGGAGGGGAGAACAAGAATTTAATATATGGGTGTTTGTAGTGGTTTTACAGTTATTCCTTATATTAGCCATTTAACTTTTTGAATGTCTGAAATAACTTAAAACACAATGGTTGAAAATTAATCTGAAAATAAAATTAGAATTCCTCTACTCATCTTATGTATCAATCTATACTTCACCAAGTAAATATTAACTGAACTCCTGTTCTATGTAGGCGCTCTTCTAGGGGCTGTGAGAGAAAGAAGAGAAGTAAAGGCATAGACTGTGACCCCCAAAGAGCTGACAGTCTACTTGGGAAGATAAGACACAGGGAAATTTGGGCAATACTATGACAAACGAGGAATCTAAAAGAAAGACACAGCTTGAAGCAATGGTACACACAGAGCTTGTTCCCAGGAATGTCGTGAAATTATGGGTATAAGACAAAATCAGTTCCTGGGACATAAATCCACTCATTGGACTCCTGGCTCTTTCCAGGATGCAGTAGAATCCATTAACTTGGCAAGTGCTTCCACTCAGGTCTAAGTTTTTTTCAAATACTTCTTATATTTGCGGAAGCTCTGCATGAGGGGTGATTTTCCTTCTATGTTGTGTGGGCTTTGTCAGTGTAAGTGTCACAGCTCTCCTCCTGCAGGTGTAAGGATGGCAAAGCTATATCCATAAGTCATTCTGATGTCTTGGGTCAACTGAGCTCTTTGTGACTCTGTTTTACCCAAAAAATATAAAAGAATGTACTGGGTTGGACCAAAGCAGCCTCACACCCCTAACAAGAGACCCAAAGGATCAGCATAGGAGAGTTCAGTTGTCTTTGTTGACAACCACATGTGTGGGACTGAGTGAAGGAGGTTATGGGAAAGGCTAGATCTTCTGGGAAGTCCTTCTTAGCTGTGATATTTCCTGCTTCAGTTTCCCAAGTAAGGGATCCTTGAGTACTTGGATGCCTCTGCACCTCTTTTTAACTTGCATTTATTTTGTTAATGTACTAGATGGTTTTGAAAATAACAAGCTCCATAAAATTATTTTCCTTGATGAATTGTTTTCATCTCTCCTGAAACTCTCTTTTGAGATTTAAAGGGAATCTCAAGTATTTCATAAACAGTGAACCAAATTAAGTTTACCTCATCTAGATTTTCCATGCTTTTTACAGACTTTAAACTTGGTTATTCATTCCACCTTCATTTCTTCTAGAATGAGAAGCTGTTAACTTTCTTCCATATTTTTTAAATATTTTGTTTAAAAGTTATAATATCCTCAAAATTAAATAGGACACATTCTATTGGTGTGTGTGTGTGTGTGTGTGTGTGTGTGTGTGTGTGTGTGGCTTTACATAGGAATATTAGATTATGTGCTATGCCACTTCAGTTTTATCTTGGGATGAATGATTGCAGACGGATTGGGGAAGAAAACCAGAATCTGGACTTATTAATTCTGAGTTATAAATTAAGAAGTCTTTTACTGCATCTTCACCATGTTCTTAATCCATGTAATTATCCATCTGCCTGGATTTCATGAAATATTTAAGGTAAAAAGAAACCTTGGAGAGTATCATGCCCAAAGTTTTCCAAAATGAGTCCAGGGATTGTTACTGCTTGGTGCCATTATAAATTGCTTTTATTAAGAAATAATGATTCCATTGTTAATTATTTCCAGGATAAGCTGAGTGAAACAGTCAGTCAGGCTTCTGTTCTGTGGGACTTTTTTAGAGCCTTCATAATGCTAATGTGATGGCAAGTCTCTGAAAGGAGACAGTTTGCAGTATTTTCTGAACATTCTTGTTCACAGAGGTTTTTTTTTTTTTTTGTCATTGTTCTTATGCTGCTGCTTATGAAAACTGTTTTTGGAATCACAAATCTAACTCAACTTTGTGAATTCACCCAACAAAAATTAAGGCATAGAAATGTTAAATTTACTAAAAATCATACAATTTTGTAGTGCTGAAATTAAGCAGAGGAAGAGGAAGGGGAGACATCACTGAAAAACATTTTTCCAGATAAATGTGGATCATATGCAGTTTGGTGTTTACAGTCAGTACAATGCTAATGACAGAGATGTACTTGCCTTTGAACTGAGCAGGGAGTGATGTACATGCTATTGAGCCACATTAACAAAGATTCTCTCATCATTAAATGCATACAGACAACCAGAAATAGTTTATAGCAGCAACAACATTCTGTTTTTTTTTTTTAAAGCAACAACATTCTTACATTAAATACTTGCTGTGACATCCAGGATATAGAATAGGCAGCTTAACGTTACTAACATCATTATCCACTCACATATAAATGCTTTAGTAATATACACACATGTGCTAATACATATCTTACAGCTTAATGGTTTAGTAAAAGAAGGATGGACCTTTGAGATTGTTAAATTTAACCCTTTCAGTTTTTAGTTGAGGAAAATGAAGCCAAAATGGATTAAACAATAAGGTTACACAGTTGGTTTGTGAAAGACCTGGCTTGAGAATCTGGTTCTCCCCATTCTCACAGCATGGTGTTTCTAATCCTACTATGTATTTGTTGCAGTGCCGAATTATTAGTGATAGCTCATGTGCTGCTACATTTTATTCTCATTTAGACTTTCATTTGTTTTTGTAGGTTAATGTATAATTCTTTTTTTAACATTTTTTATTGATTTATAATCATTTTACAATGTTGTGTCAAATTCCAGTGTTCAGCACAATTTTTCAGTCATTCATGGACATATACACACTCATTGTCACATTTTTTTCTCTGTGAGTTATCATAACATTTTGTGTATATTTCCCTGTGCTATACAGTATAATCTTGTTTATCTATTCTACGATTTTGAAATCCCAGTCTATCCCTTCCCACCCTCCACCCCCCTGGCAACCACAAGTCTGTACTCTCTGTCTATGAGTCTATTTCTGTCCTGTATTTATGCTTTGTTTTTGTCTGTTTGTTTGTTTGTTTTTGTAAAGTATAATTCTGAAATAAAATGATTTGTCATTGCTGGGAGACTAGATCTCCTGTTCACTTAAGCCAGAGAATGAGGACTGTTACTTCATGAGGACATGCTCCACAAACAGCATGATGGATGGGAAGTTACTGTTTTTCGAATGCAGGATTCATTAGTCATGAGTCCCCTTGTTTAGAGATATTTCATGTCCACTTACGTTCACGGGGGAGGGATGGCTCTTCTTTTTCATATATAAATACCATTTGTGCTGCAAAGCATAAATAAGGGCAATAAGTGAACATAAAGGTTGTGTAGCTCAAAACAAAAGAGCAACGGCCCTTTGTAATGCGCAGTAGAAGATTGCTTTTCCCCAGGCCTGGAGCATGTGTCTCCAGGCATTCTTGGTGTCATTACAGTGCTTTGCTATCCCTCCTCACTCTCACTGGAAGCAGGTCCTGTGTCCCTTCATTGGTCCCTGTTAGGTCTGAGCACTAGCACTGGTGTCTGAGTTGCTCTGGTGTGTCTGACTTTCTGGAGTCCAGGCAACCTCTACTCAGTCAGAAATGCTTGCTCCCTGTGTATCAGACCCAAGTTATTTTCTGTGTGAAGACCTCCTAGGGGTCCAGAATTTCTGCCTTGTCACATTTGCATAGTTTCCCCTACAGGTAGTTGACTTTCTGTGTGGCTTTGAAAACAGGTCATTTTACTCAGTAGGCATTAATTATAGGGCACGTTCTGTGTTGACTGGGCAGGGCTTGGTTTTATGAGACACTGATCCCCAGGCTTTAAGTAGTACTGCCTAGATCATCGAGAGTAGCCTGTGCTTTCCTCTTAGTTTATCTTGTATCTTTAGGGCTAGTTCCTTTCCTGCCTGCTACTTTTGGCCTCTATTTTTCCTAGACACTTGTATTAACTACCAGCTATATACTGGCTCTTTCAACTCTGTCTTCACATACTTGGCCAGCCCTGTTCTATTTCAGTTAATATCATGAAGCAGCATTCTGTCTGGAAGCCTAGAGGATTTCAGTTGATTATGGGCATACTCTAGGACATAAATTTTTGGGTGTCAATTGTGATGCTATACCTGGAGGTGCTAGTTCTTGGTACTTCTAAATATTCTCAAGCATAGGTTTTGTCAGTGTGCACCATAGAGATGGATTCTTCTCTCCTGAAAAAGATGGGAGCAGCATTTTATGTGTTCTGTGGCAAGATTAGTGTCGAAAGCAGTGATACGATTGGACATATCTAGGGTACTTGACAACTCAGGTCCAAATTGTCACAGCAGCCGTGCTCTTACAGGTTTTTTCATGTCCATATATGGGTGTGAGTAGACACTTTTACCAGAATCCAAATCCATTTGAATGTCCCCTTGCTTGTCTAAGAAGCTTTGTCTTTGGATGAGAAAGCACAATGTGGCTCCCTGTGCATCGAAGATCTCCATCTTCTTGGGATGCTCCTCATGTTTCTGTCCCAATGAGATGAGCATTATGGGGTCCTGATGGAGAAGTTGGCTGGGGAGCTTTGGCAGTAATGGGAGCCAAGTTTATTCAATCCTTAAAAGATAGAGCAAGACATCAGGTTGCCATCAGAATATTCAGTTGTTGTTCCTAAATATTCCCAGTGACTCCAAAGTTTGACCACTCGTAGTGGTTAAGCCCACAGCACCCTGTAGATATTGGAGATTATGGGTTATAATAACTTGGATTATAGCAGATGCCTCGGTGTATCCCAAATCAATACATGATGGTACTCTCTTTGCCTTTTGTCTTGAGAAAGGAAAGAATGGAAAATATACAGTGGGAGATATGGCTTGGAGGGAACTTTGCTTTTATTTTAAAATAATTTTATTACTAGCATATAATCATTAAGTAGATGTTTAGTGCATAATATTTGCAAAATGCAAAAAGAAAAGCGGTCAGGTGAAAATAAACACCACCAAAATTTCACCAGAAAATGATGAATACATTCTCTTGTAAATCTTTTTGGTTCTTCACATATGTATATATAAAATAGTGATATGTAATGACATAAAATAACATGAATTTTCTAGCTAGCTAACTGACTGGATTTTTAACAATAAAAAAAGGAGTTTATTTTGGCTTCGTGATTCTATGTAGATTTTACTACAAGATATATTGGGCACTTTCTTCTGTACTTTAAATATTCATATCAGTAATTTTAATGGTGACTTAGAAGTCCATAGAAAGAATGTACCATTGTTTACATAATCAATTTATCAACATTTAGGCTGTTGGATTAAAGTATAAATAATTCTTCTGTGCCCATCTTAATAGAATAAATTTTGAGTCTATCTTTGACAATATCCTCTGATTCTTAGAAGAGGGGTTACTAGATCAAATTATGTGCACATTTTTAAGGCAGTTGACACGTAACAAATTGTTTTCAAGAAAGATTGTACCCAGTTACAATCCTATCACACTGTGTTACTGTTAGAAAAAATTCAAAAACAACATCAATCTTGATAGTAAAATAGACAAATAAATTTTAGTCTTTAAATATACATACCTTAGGTTCTTTATGGGCTTGGCATTTGTTCATTTGTGATTTGTACGTACATATCTTTTGAACATATAAGTGTCATAGTGTTCAATTTGTCTTAATGATACGTAGCAATTTTTGTTCTGAGGCTACTATAGCTATTTCCCGTCATATGTCTTTCAAAACTTTTTTCAGTTTATGGTTTACTTTCTACTTTGGTAAAAGATAATATACATTTTTATTTGTGTAATTATTTTACAAGTGGGAAGAAAGAGAAAAACCTATTTTGTCTAAAATAACTATTTGCGGCTTGAAAATTTGAAGTTCACATGCTGACATAAAACGTGTTATTACAAAATGGGTTTCCACAGAATAATGTGTTTGATATTTGATTCTTTATCTTTGCCATGTTTCTGGACAAGAGGCACACCTAATTCACAGCCTATGTTCTCTCTGCGCAGCATTTAAAGAGATTGATATTCTTGCATACAAACAGTAAATCTACAGGGAAACTGCCCATAAAATCTCTTTCAAGATGTTTAGTAGTGTAGACTGTGGCAGAAAGAGAAAATTCCAACTATATTGTTTCAAAATTCTTTGAGAAATCAACAGTTGAGGTGTGATTGATGGGCATTTCCCACATCATTTATACCCCATGTCTCTGCAGTTTACTTCTGAAAACTCTAATACATTTTTCCCAGAGGAAATACATAAAATGCTTTTTCAGGTTATGAGATCTTCTTACTTCCTGTATCTAATGCAGACAGCAGACAGATTGGAAAAATGACCAAAAGAAGTATCAGGCATAGAGACTAATAAGAAAAATAAACAACGTAAAATTAAAACTAACACGTGAAAAGATGTTTGACATTAATCCAGAGCTATCTTTAAATGTCTTTTAAGTTCTTGCATCACTACTGTACCAGATGACTTGATTCTTGCCTATTCAAACTACAAGAATACAGTTGGACTTGACCAATCTGAGATATAGGTAGAATTTTTTTTTCCCTATTGCAGACTTTAGATCAAATCTACTCTTGCACAAAATCTTCCCTCAATGTCTTGCACTGATATTTTAAATCATACATTCTCAGAAATATATGGGGCCTTATAGGGCTTCTAATTAAGTGGTCCCAACAAAGAAGATGAAGACAATAGCTGTGTGCTTTTGTCCATCCCAAGTGATTGCAAAATCTTTTTGTCTTGAGACTGGAAAATAATGAAGTTTCCAGATCAGTGGCCACATGCTGTGTACCTAAACATCATGTTAATTTGCTTTAGCAAAGAAACCACATTTGACATTGCCATTGCAATTGGAACTGCTACTGGATTGAGTTTGTGTTAGCTAACTGTCATCTTTTAGCTTCCAGCTGATTTTTCTAGTGACCAGACTGGTGTATTAAATGGGAACATCATGGGAACTACCAACCAGTACTTCATCATTTAGGTATTAAGGGTGATACTAATCTCTGCTATTCTCCCTAATAAGACAGTTTCTGACACTTTCACTTGATTTTCTCCACTGTAATAGCTCTTACCACATGGGCCAAGAAATCAATGTAGGGGTTCTGCAAACTATCAAATATGTACATTCTAATTATAAATTCTGAGTCTAGAGAAATGATCCTCAGTATCTTTGGACTTAGTGAATTCTCTGTGAGGTGGACCTGAGTCATGACTCCATTTATTAACAGGTAGCTTATTCTAATTAGGTAAGGCATAATAACACTGTGGGTCCCTAGATATTAATGTCACTTAGGACCATATATCTAGGAGTCTTTGAAATGGTTGGATAGTCCCCTTTCCCCAGTGTGTCGTGATCCAATTGTATGGTCATATTTCCCTTTGGGAAAGAAGTAGGAGTATTTTCATCATATATACTTACTGTCATATTGTAGGGCTTTTCTTGTGGGCAATAGGCCTCTTTAGTCAATTCATTCTGGTTCTGAGAACTGGCTCAGGTCTGGAAACTGGGAAAATTTCTCTCAGCCTCATAGTTACTCATCCATGATTTCTTGGGATTATATAAATGTACCCTGGCATTATAGATGCTGTATTACATGAACCATCTACAAAACCCTCTGCAGGTCAAGCCTCCTTGGCTTCTATTCTTGCCTTGCTATTCAGCTCATTATAAGGGTCTTAAAAAAGACCATTGTTTCTAGGAATCTTCTCTACCACAAATATGAGGCAATATTTCCCCCATTTTCTTCATTAAGACTCCTTTGCAGAATCACTTGCATTGTTTGTAGTTAATCTAAGTGGCTTTTGTTGTTGTTGATTTGCTTGCTTTTGTTTTGGTGGAGTCTGATTAGAGTGTAAGAGGAGTCATGGAATCAGAAAGATTTGGATTTAGTCTGAGAGAAATAATTACTAGTCATATAACCTTTAGCAATTTACTTTACCTCTCTAGGCCTCAGTTTTCTGAGCTGTAAAATGGAGATAATGCCTTTGGTAGGTATTGTATTGTGGTATTGTGAGAATTACAATAAGACAACATGTGCAAAGTGCCTACCACTACTCTCTACTTGCTATATGGAGTAACTTGTATAGAAGGAAATGAAGGGCATCGCTTCATGACTTTCCAATTTGATTTTTGTATCAGTCATGCCTACATCTCCCACTGGACTAGAGCAATTACATTTCTCTCTAAGCCCTTGAAATGGGTGTGCCATGTTTTCATAGAATGTTGGAGCTACAAAATCCTTTTAGGTGGTTTATTTAGTGTAATTATTTTATACAAGAAGAAATTGTGACCTCAAAAGATGAGATGATTGTTCAAGGTCATTTGGCTAGGTAGTAGCAGAGTACAAATTTAAATCTATTCCAGTCATCTTCCATTCTGTTATCCTACTTAATAGCTGAAATTAAAGATACCATGATTTTTTTTCCTGGGTTGTCTTTCTGCTAACTGTAATTAAAGAAATGTAAAAGAATTTGATTTTTCTCCCCCATTGCATCTTGATCCAGCATTATACACCTACATTTTAAATCACAGGAGAGCAGAACAGGTCAAATTATGTTTGTATTTTAGAGAACAGCAAGAGCAAACCAGTATCATGTGACCCAAACATTCTTAGAAAACAACCTTCTTTGAAGAGTCCACCCAGGTTCCAGTAAGAAAACACAAGGGCCCTCCCAGACCACCCACACAGCCCAGCATCCAGAAACACCCAGCAGGAAGCCAACCACAGGACCCAGAAAGGAGGCTAATTAAAGCACACAGCAAGGAAGGAAGCTGGGCCACATGCATTGCCAACATACAGTGAGTGTTTGTTTAAATCAGAGGAAAGAACAAGGAGAGAAAATTCCACCATTGTAGCTGGTTCCAAATGAGGCCTGCTGTGGTCTTTTTGATGTCCCACCAGAAGGGATCTGCAACAAGCAGCTAGGCCAGAAAATGTAGAGCTGTTCAGTTGTGAGGTCAGCATTAAGATCAAATGATATTGAGAGATATTAACCTGATGATTTCTACATGTGTAACTAAAATGCAGAGCAAGACTCTTCAAATATGCAGCAACCATCTCTGTACTGGGCACTGAGGTGGCTGAGAGAGTGGCAGGCAATGGACCATGGTCTTTGATCTAATTGGAGAGACAGAGCAGCTCCACACTAGTGGTACTGACCACTAGAAACATCAAACCTTAGTGCCAGGTGGGTGAAACAGCAGTGAAAACTGGAGGAATCTGGCTGAGAAGAGATTTCTGTGGGTGGAGGTGAAAGAGACATTACTTCGGAGGAAGGGCCCTGTCTCCCACTTGCTGATCACCAATTCTTGAGCCTGTGGGCCTTAGCCTTAGCAGATCAGTTTGGACCATTACAGTATCACCCACTACTGATTTCTTCATGTTCCTTCTCAGACATAAAATGTTGGGAACATGAATTCTTGCTTTTGTGCAGATGCTTTGTGTTCTCAGCACCAGCCAAGGCTGTATGGGAAGCTCTTTGTGAATTCAATCTTCACACAAGATGATGATGATGGTTTTCATGGTCCTGCTTATACACACTACAGGATCCATATCTTCCTCTTAGTGAACACTATTCACTTCCATTTCTCTAAATCGTCATGATCTCTTTCCTCAACAATCCTTTAGAACAGCCTCCTTCCTCTTGAAATGACTAGCTTGTTTATGTGCTGCAGTGACTCCCACAACCACTCGGCTTTTTTGTCACCAGTTTTCTTTACCTGTGGCTAAAATGATACAGCTTTGTGATTTATGATTTATGCCTATCTAGTAACACCACTATATCTCTTCACCTTTATTATCCACATTTAATTTGGATTTAAAATCGCAGTTAACTATCTTCTATGTAAGTTAAAAAAGATACTTTAAGAATCTCTTAATTTTCCCCAGACATACGCTGTGTTTGTTATGGTTAAATATTCTTGTAAGTGTTATTTAACAGTGCACTGGCTGCTGTGAAAAACAAAGATGTGTTCTTTTCTCAATGGATCAACAATTTAAATCAGAAAAATAATATATGCTTAGAAGTCAAGAAAAGTATAATGGGAAAATGGATAAAATGCCCAGGAGATGAGTAATTATTTTCTAGAGATATGCGTCTTTGATTGTGAGTTTAATAAACCTAGAAACCTACTGGAAGATACTTGGGAGACCCTTTGAGTATTGCTCTGATGATTTAAACTGGCAACAAATTAGTTTTTAGTTGAAAAAGGTTTCCTTCACTCAAACAATCGGTGTTTATTATTCTAATCATTTTGAACAACTACTCACAGGTCTCTGAATCCTGGCAGTTAATCTCTGGCCATCCAGATAGAACACCTTTGCTATAAACACACCCGTTTCTGAGCATGGGCTGTGACCTACACATTCATTTTTCCTACAGAAATGAGTAAGTTTCCAGCATGCACAAGGCATTAGCAGGCCCTGGAGATACAGTGGTGAGCAAAGCAGACAAGGTCTCTGTCCTCATACAGTTTACAGTCCAGTGGAGGAGACACACTTACATGTGTACTTGTGTGATTGTGTGTCTAATTATACCTCTGGAGACAAAGTTATGAAAGGAAGGAGACCTAGTCTGTGAACAGAGGTCATCGGTGAATGTTTCCTTGAAGATGGAGTAATTAAGCAATGGAATGAGAGGCGAGTGGGGATTAAAGAGGGGAAGACGAGAGCATCAGAAGTTGCAGTAAATACCAAGGGAGCCTTCCATGTAACATGTAGAGGCTCCTGAAGCACAGAGGTAAGTGCAATGTTTTGGAGAGCTGATGATGGCCAGTGCGGACCGAATGCAGGGAAGACTGGCCAGAGACAAGGCTAGAGAGAGGGAAACAGAAACCAGATAAGGCAGGATCTGGTGAATGGTGTTGAGAGTTTTGAATTTTGTCCAGAGAACAAGTATAGTTATTTTGGGAAGTGAACAATTAAATGGGAGAGTGACATGATTAGAGGTGTCCTTGAGGGTCTGGAAACTATGACATTAAATCTATACTAAATAAAGCAGAGTCTCATTCTGATGAAAGCATACCAAGTTTTGGCAAAATAAAGAAATATGAATACCAATCCTATTTCTGGATTTTTCTTTTTCTTTTTTTTTCTTTTTTAATGACAAAACCCTAAAACACTAAAACTTTATGGCATCTATCTGGAAAGCCTACTCTTCGCAACCCAGACAGTATGGTGGAGAAGGTCCTGGCTCTGGAGACTGGAGAACCCCCTTGTGAGCTGCTCTCTATGGTTTTGTTAATTCCCTCAGATATTCACTTCTTTGAGAACCCAAAGTTCAAAAATGGATGGACATGCACAGTGGGGAACAGGGTGAACTTGGAACATGAAGGCTGGTAGAGGTCTGTGGAAAAGCAACAGCTATATTACACATTGGGGGAAGTGAAGCCGCCTCTCTCAGCTCCTCTCCATCTCTCCTGAGGACTAGAATTCAAGGTTAACATGGATAGCGATGGATGGATTTTTAAATGGATTAAACATCAATTTGATGGTAACAACCAGAGAATTGCCCAAATCCATAGTGATTCTTGAGGTCAATGTCTTGAGGCACAAAAGGAAGTAGGCATTAGGAAAGGAATTTACTGTTGATTTTGAGCTGCTGCCACCTTCTTAAGTCCATTCTGAGGGAATGCATTTGCCAGCTTGAACTTTCTTTTCATGGTTTTGCCCTCCTCCAACTCCTACATGTACAACTATTCTTCTTCTTCTTTTTTTTTTTTTTTTCAGTGTGTTTCTCACTGTCTGCCTCATCTGCCTTCTCCCATAAGCCAACAAACCTACCCCAGCCCTATCCTATCTTATCTACCCTGGTCACTTCCTTTTCTTCTTTTTCTCCTTCCTTCCTTCTTCCTTTCTTTTTTTTCTCCTTTGTCTTTCCCTCTCTCTCTCTCCCTTTCTTTCTAAAATTCATATTTATTTCTTTTTGGAGGTGAAACTGAATATAAGAAAATATGTGAAGAAATTGTATAGACTATTATGTCAAGAAAAACTTCCTAAGAGTCAGATCCTTTATATGGTGAAATGTGTTCCCAGGAGAAATAAGAGGTTGTCACTTGAGGTATTTAAAACTTGGCTGGACAAAATTACCAAAGATGTGTTGTCAGGAGGACCCTAGCCTCAGCTCTATGGGAATGAAGAAAATGATTCTAACAGGATTTTTGTCTCATCAGTTCAGTTTTTCTCTAGGATAAATTCTGTAATTTCTGCTATAATTAGCTATATCTATACTAAGTAGGATTCACTGCTTTCCTTTTGGCCAAATTCATCAGAAACTAGAATAAAAGAAGGGTAGGAGGTATTCAGGACACTTTTCTCAAAAAGAAACCTGTTATTTTGGGTGAAACTTTGAACTTAATATCGAGGGACCTCAGTTTTTACTGTAAACCTGTTTCTTATTCTGTGACCAGGAGGGGAAATACTTCACTTCCTGAAGTACCTGAGTATAATTTTTTTCCATGTTGAATAAAGCAATAAAGCTTTCTTCCTACAAAATACTTGTTTTTCTTATACAATTTTACGGCGATTTCTCTGAGGTCTACTTCTTGTTTTTTATGTACTAGCCCTGTAGCTCATTGCGTAAATCTTTGAACACAAAGTCTGAAAATATAAAGTGCTACGTTGTTTGGTGCAGATCAATGTCCTTACTGCATAGAACTCTAGGGTAGGGCTCATGGAAAAGTGTTGTTTCATCCCTTCATCCTTCTGAAACTTAAATAAAAAACTACTTTGATTTCATAAACCAATAGGACATTCTGCATGGAATGCATACTTCATGAATCTTTTTCGTAAGTGTCCTCTCAGTTGATCTGTTTAATACGGGTATTACTGAGCCCATTTTATAGGTGAAGATCTTAAGCCGAAAAAGGGGGGAAATAATTTGCTGAGTAATACAGAGCTAGCGAATGGCCGGGCTGAAACACAATCCCAGATCTGTCTCCAAAACCCTGATGTCTTCTCATTGTACTTCTCTGCCCTTTTCAAGCCTTTTCAGGACCACAGCCTAGAAACCTACAGATAATGAGCTTTATATGCTGGATACCCCTTATCTTCTATAACATGCCTGGCCAAATAACCACACACTCTGTTTTAATCAGTCTTAAAATCGCCTTGTCTACCTGGGATTTTTCATTCACAGGGAAACAGATGCAAATTCCTTTGGGACTTTATGCCCCTGCGTTGAACAAATTAATATTTCACTTGATCAGCCAAGAATTGGATCCATCCTACCTACTTTATTTGCAAATCCCTCTTCCCTCTCTGGTTTACTAAATCGCACTCATTGTCTATAGATTCTTTACTTCCCTAGTTAGAATCAGTGTGAAATAATAGCAATGTGATAACCTTGACCTCTGATCTTCCAGCTTGTCATGTAATCTTGGGCAAGACGCTTCACCTCCTAGATGTCAATTTCCTTATTAAACACAAGGGATTGAGCTAGAAGATCTCTAAAATTCTTGTCTGCTGTTGAATTGTGTATTTCTCTGAACACACTTGCTATAATCTGAGTCTGTGCAAACTAAGCCAGGGCCAAGGTTATGAAGGACAACCAATTTATAATTACATTCAAACCATTCTCCCTGGTGGGCCCAGACAGGATTTTTGTAAGTAAGCTTTATGGAGCAATTAGCTCAGCAACTTAGTCCTTTTATCACTCTCCTGAGGCTGGCTGAATACTACAATTCCTGGCCAATGCAGACTGGTCTCATTCTGGCAGGTCTGGTAACTCTCATACTGTTGGATGGAAATATTGCCTGCCACTGATTCTCTGTATAGAAATAGGGAGCTGGTACTTGTTAACACATTTGCTTCTTGAATGCAAATTCCAACCTTTCCATTTCCCATACTTTGCAAGTTGGTTTGCAATGTTGGGCCCTAAGAAATTACACAGTTTACAGAACATTTGCTGAGTGCTCATTATATGCAAGGCACTGAGCTAAATGTTTTTATATGCATTATCTTATTGAACTGAAGCTATACCACCACCCAGTGGAAAGATACTTTTATCCTCGTTTAATTGATGTGGAAACTACAGCTTAAAGTAGACAAGTACTTTGCTCAAGGCATTACAAAATTTAAAACACAGAGCCCAGCATATTATAAAGACTTACTCTATTCTATTTGAGTTTTGGGGGATGGTGCCTATCATTCTGTCAATGCGTTCCTTGTTTCCAAAGCAAGGTGTAGAGTGCATGTGTTTGTTCCTCATCTGTAGAATGGAGATAATACCTCATTAGATTTTAGGAATGATTAAGTGTAATAAAGTATATGAAATGCCCCTGGCACATAGTCAAGCTCTTATAATGAACAAAATTGGATACATAAATAAAAATCACCTCCATCTATTTACTCATTTAAATTTGCAAAGCACATTCACATCTCATCATTTCATCCTTACTGCAACCCTTTCCACTAGGCAGATATTCTTATCTCCACTTGCCCATGTGGTTCATAAATAGAATGGCTAATTTAGCTGATTTATCTAGATTTGCAATCCAGAGTTTCTGATCCACCAGCTGGTGGAGAAGATAGAGGTTCCCCAAGGCCTGTGAGATGCAGGAGAGCTACTCAGATCTATTCATTGTGGCAAAGTGCCTATAGAACATGATGGTCCCCACAGAGTGCCTTGAGGCTAAAGTTATCTTATTTAGTTCCTAATATTGATAGGTTCAGCAGTCATTGAAATTCAACATTTATGAAAGAAAAATAATCACCAACAATTCAATCTGTTGTCTTAATTTCTTAGTGAAAATTGGGAAAGCATATTATTTTTTCAACATTTAACCATAAAACACTTTGGTCAAACTCCTGTACGAATGGTATTTTGAAATTCCTGGTGTGAGGTGAGGTCACATGGGTAAAAGTTGACTTTCATCAGGAGATCTGTTTCCTCCATGGGTAAAGTTGAGACCTACTGAGGTAGTCATTTGATCTATTCATAAATATTGTGTTCTTCTCCTATTTGGCACATGCCAGGATTACACTTCCCTCCCTCCTCTAAAGTGGGTGTAGCCATCTGAATTGCTTTGGCCAATGACATATAAGTTAAATAATGTATAACAGACAAGTGCTCATAATTGCCCATAACTTACCCATTGACTTGAGTTGACCAAACTTTAGTTAGGCTTCTCTCCTCCGCACAGACCCCTGAACTGTGGCTTGACCCCAAGTTTAAGCAAGTTCTAGGGTGCAAAATAGATGCCCTTCCTCACCCCTCTACCCCCTTAACAGCTCATTCTGAGAATCAACCCACCACAGGGAAGAACATTTCCTGTTGAACCACCATGATCATGCTCTTTGCTGGTCCCCACTTATTGTTCTCTTCCCCAACAATGTTCTTGCTAGCCCTGCTTAACCCTCTCTATAAAAGAAATGCCCTTTTCTGGTTACTTTTGAGACACTCACAGATCCTATGGTTGGAGCAGAGGACACTCTATTGAAATAGGCATCTTGAAAAAAGTCTCTCCTCAGTTAATCCTGAATTTGTTTTTTTGTTTGATAGCCATTTCCAGGCAGACTTTTTGAGTTTAGGAATGATAAAGTGTAAGTGATAATTAATCCTTTTGTGACACTACATTATTTTTACTGATATGACCACATGGAAAATGTCTGGTGTGTGTGTGGGTATATGTTGTGGCGGGGGGACTTGGGGAGGGAGAGAGAGAGAATGGATGAATGAATATATATGTCTTGGTACTTTCTTTTTCAACTGAAAAATAATAGTAACGTTTATTGGACATTTACTACCCTGAGCTGCTTGAAGGGCATTATCTCATTAAATTCTGACGAAAACACTATTAAGTATGTCCTAGAAATATCTCCATTTTATAGGTCTTAAGAAACTAAGCCCTAGAACATTTAAATTTATTTAGAAAGTTTTCACAGTTGGTAAATTGCAAAGGTGTCTGATAGTAAAGTTTGTGCTTTTAATACCCATTCCATATTCGTTTTCTCAGATTCTCTGTACCTGGTTTGTTACTAAATTATTGTTTTTAAAAATCGTATTTTTACTTAGGAAGAATGAATTGAAGTAGTTTTTATATACAGGACTTTGGTCTAGACACAGGGGAGTTCCAAAAGATGAATTCACCTCAGAATGTTTTTAAAGGGGTGTAAAGTTTGTTTAGGAGATGAGGTATTTATAAGTAAGTAACTCTAAAATGAGGCAGATTATAAATGATGTAGAAAAGGATAAACAAAGGACTATGAGAGTCCAGAGGAGGAAAGGGAGAAAGATTCTGGTGTTGGAAGAGAAACTTTTAACTATGCTTTTACAGTGCTTGGGATTTAGAATGATGAAAAAAGGCAACAGTAATTGTGACGCTGAGACTCCAGGCAGACTCTTCAATATAATATTTAGAAATTAGGTTTTATCTATAAGACTGTCATTAAAAATGAACTCAGAGTAACTAATAAAATTTAATTTATCGGTGCAAGATAGTTAAAAGGGTTATGAAGATGAAATGAGCTCGTGCTGGAGAAATGACAAGAAATTAAGTACATTACAAAGTATACCATGCTAGATCAATGTCCTATGGAATGGCTAAATTAGATGGCTGTGGCAGATCTGACTCCCTGATGACATTTTTGAGGCAAATGTTTAAATTCTCCTGCTGGCTATTTTTAACACATAGACACAGAAGTAAGCATCTCTAGACAGTGCATAGAGAGGAAAATGGCCTCTGTACTGTATGATTTAAAATGTAGTCTCACCCCAGGTTAGTTGCTGAGTTACTTGGTCACCCCATGCAGGAAAGGACTTCCATTTCTCTTGGGGAGGGCGATTCTGGCTCCTGTTAAGAATCTGTAGTTTTCCAGGATGCAAAGTATGAGAATTGATGTCACCATGAAGATGTGATACTGTATTTTGATGAAGATAGTACTTTTGACTCATTGCTTTGATTGAGCTTTGAATATAATTTGATAGTAATCCTTTGCCTGGGGCATGTCTGAAATATAAGTTTGGAACTGCCAGTGAAGTCACTGGTTGGACTTCTCTTTGATAGAAATGGTACTCCTTGGTGTCCCTGTTGTACTATTCATTCCCATCTCTTCCCTAGGGAGCCTTCTCTTAACTCATTACATCTTAGTGCTTTAAGTCTGAGAAAAGGAGATGGTGTTTTAGTGCATGTGATTTTTCTCCAGTGCCTGACCAATATCAGTGAAGTTCTGAGCTCAAGCTTCCCGGGTCAAAAGCCCCAAGTCACCTCTTACAAGACTGAGCTACATACCTGTTCTTATTTGAGGCAGTGAAAAGAACAGACAGACTCTGGAGTCAGGCAGAGATGCTTGTGTTCAAACCTCAGCTCTCTCCCTTAATATTTGGGTATCTGTGTTTGGTGATCAATGTATAGATGAGTGTGGTTGTTTGATGTTCTGGGAGAGTGAATAATCATGTGGGGAAATTGGTCACTTCGGCAGTGAGAACCAAATTCTCATATTCCTAGTATTACTTATGGCATGTGTCCACTGGACCACCTCCACACTCTGAAATTTCTTTTGTATCTAATATATGCCCCTTCAATTTGCTGTCTGTCTCCAAACCTGCACTTCAATGCCTGTTCCTCCAGGGGAGAAATGTCCTCTCTAAATGCTTTGAACAGCACCTGAACATATCATTTTATTGATAATAGAAAAACTGTGCTTTATAGTACTCTTTTTCTTTCTCTTGGCTTCTAGAAACATTTTTATAGCATCTGAAGTTGGCCTAAGTGTTTTTTAAAGCAACAACAATAAACCCCCTGGTAGTATATAATGTATATATACAGGTGACTTAGGTTGGGCTGCTATAACAAAATACCACAGACTTGGTGGCTTAAGCAAGGATTTATTTCCCACAGTTCTGGAGTCTGAAAAGCCTAAGACCAGGTTCAGGCAGATTCAGTTCCTGGTGGGAGCTCCCTTACTGACTTGCAGATGGCTGCCTTCTTGCTGTATTCTTACAGGGAGGAGAGAGGCTGGTATCTCTTCCTCTTCTTACAAAAGCACTAATCCCATCATGGAGACCCCACCCTCGTGCCCTCGTCTAAATTTCATTACCTCTCTGAAGCCCCACTTCCTATGCCGTCACTTTGAGGGTTAGGGCTTCAACATGTGAATTTGGGGGAGACAGAAACATTCAGTTCATAATGATAGGTTAAAAAAATTAAAGCCATTATTCATTTATTCAAAAGTAATCACTACAGGGTTAACCACTGATCATCCTTGGAGCATTTTGAATAGTATTTTAGTGGTAAAAATGAGGTTGCCCACAGCTACTGAGGAGCACATCAGTTGAGTTGATTGATGTCTGCCCTTTCTTTCCTCTGTTACTGAGCTTTACCCCCAAACAGCTGGGAAGCTTGTCTGGCAATAGGGCTCCCAGGAGCTGAATAACAGATTTCCTGTGAGCTAAAGGAATTAGTATGTGGAATCAAGGGTATCACACAGTGATAGATAATTATGGATTAAGGAGATGAACAATCAAATTACATTATGTGGCAAGGGCATGTTATTCAGAATGTTTCCGATTTATGGACAGTGCTCAGTGACTGATGTAATTATCTTTGCCTCTTATTAAAATTAGCTTGAGTTCAGGTTCCAAAACCCCAGCCTGTCACAGGGTAAGCCCTTCCCCCTCTTTGCGATCATCATTTCTATTATCTATGAGTTTAAAATCTACAAGACTGGAAATAGAAGCTTGGGGAAGTTTGATCTTGCCTACCCACCTCTTTATCTTGTCACATTACATACCTGCTCTAACCTGCTTTCTTGCCTAATCAAATTATCTATCTGCTTACCATATTTACCTGTCAGCTTTTCAAAATATAAAGATTACTTATTAATGAACTTACTGGAGAGAGAAGCAAGATGGTGGAGTAGAAGGACGCTTGTATCTCACCCTCTCCCACAAATACACCAAAACTCACATCTATGGACCCACTCGGCCAACCAGAGCACCTGTGGAACTCCGACAGAACATCGCCCTCTTTGAAATACAAAGACACCAAAAATCTGGTAGGAGAAAAGGAAAAAAGAAAGAAGAAAAAGCA
This sequence comes from Camelus dromedarius, assembly GCF_036321535.1. Classification (NCBI taxonomy): domain Eukaryota; kingdom Metazoa; phylum Chordata; class Mammalia; order Artiodactyla; family Camelidae; genus Camelus; species Camelus dromedarius. The sequence continues at coordinate 64,950,264 of NC_087443.1, read as the reverse complement.
AAACAGTGTGGACCAGTCCCGCGGGGAGGGAGCGGCAAAGGAGGACTATTGTTTGTTCACTGGGTCTTCCCCTCTCCAATGGAGAGGTCAGCGGAACAGAGGGGGAGCCTCCAAGGCTCGGATCTGTACAGAGCACCCCTTGACTGACAGAACTAAGTTAAACGGGCACAGAGGGTCCCTGAGACACCCAGACCGAGTCGCGAGCCGACAGCTGGGGGCCGGGACAGGCTGCCCGAGCCTGGTGGAGGACTGGGCAGGCTGCACTGAGGCAGCCCTGGGGGACTGCAGGGTGCTGCGTGTGTTGGCTGGGAGGGGATACAGAGCAGAACAACCTTGGTCCCCCATAAACTGCGAAAAAAGCAAAGCAACACAGCTGGTGTGCCCTGGGGGGAGGGTGCCGTAGCCTTTGTCTCCTCAGACCTGCGGTACCATTACTGGCGCTTCTTGCGAGAAGAGAGGCGGGGCTCAGGCACAGCCGCCATATCCTCCTGTGCGCATTGCCTGGGTGGGGGCGGGGCTGAGACCTGAATCCACAGCCGGGGGCTCCACAACCTCCTTGGCAGGACTGAGACTTGTTTACAGCCCGAGGCAGATAGGATCTTTCTGCCCTGGCACTTCAGAGAACTCGCACCGCCAAGACAAACAAGTAGCTGAGATTTGGCATGGAGCAGGGGAGGAGCTGTTCCGTGGTCTTCCCCAAGCCTGCCTACGGAGCGCAGACCCGAGGTGGAGTGGGCAGCTGCACAGAGCAGCAGAGTGACCGGTGTAGGGAGAGGGGGGGCAGGCGGCAACCCGCCTTCCTGGCAGGAACACAGCACCTGACCACGGTGCTGGGAGGGGGTGCGATCCACCCACCTGCCTCACCTGAGCGCAGCATCTGACTGCGACATTGGGAGGGGGAGTGACCTGCCTGCCCACTGGTGCCAGAGAGATATGAGCAATATGAAGAAGCAGAGGAACCACTCCCAATTAAAAGATCAAGATAAATCCCCTGAACGCACAATCAAGGAAATAGACATTGATGGCCTACTAGATCAAGATTTCAAAAAAGGAGTGATCAAAGTACTGAAGGAACTAAAAGAAATAGTGTTTAGAGATATAAAATATGTCAAAAATGAAATAGAAGCTATAAAGAAGAACCAAGTAGAATTAGTCAACTCATTTGCTGAGATGAGAGCTGACTTAAAGGCTGTACAAAGCAGGCTAGATAATGCAGAGGAACGAATAAGTGACCTAGAAGACAGGACAACAGAAAGCACCCAATCAGAACAGCTGAGAGAAAAACAAATAAAAAATAATGAAAACAATATAAGGGGCCTATGGGATAATATAAAGTGTGCCAATCTATGCATAATAGGGGTTCCAGAAGGGGAAGAAAGAACAAAGGGGATTGAAAAGGTTTTTGAAGAAATCATGACTGAAAACTTCCCAAACCTAAAGAAGGAATCAGATATCCAAGTACAGGAGGCTCAGAGGGTCCCAAACAGGAAGAACCCAAACAGAACCACACCAAGACATATCATAATCAAGATAGCCAGAGTTAAGGATAAAGAAATGATCCTAAAGGCAGCAAGAGAAAAACAAAGAGTGAGTTACAAGGGAACCCCCATAAGGCTCTCAGCTGATTTCTCTGCACAAACACTACAGGCCAGAAAGGAGTGGCAAGATATATTCAAAGTCCTGAATGAAAAAAAGATGCAGCCTAGGATACTCTATCCAGCAAGGCTATCCTTTAGAATAGAAGGAGAGATAAAGAACTTCACAGACGAGCAAAAACTACAAGAGTTTAGCAACACTAAACCCATGCTAAAAGAAATATTCACAGGTCTACTCTAAATAGAAAAGAAGCAGGATGCTATAAAAATGAGAAACTCATAACTGGAAAGGTGATAACTACCATGAATTACAAATAGAATAAACAAAATTGTAAAAGAAGACATCTAAATCATCAAGAGTGGGAGAGGGAAGCAAGGAAAGCCACTGTGGAAAACAGTATGGAGATTCCTTAAAATCCTTAGACTTACCATATGACCCAGGAATCCCACTCCTGGGCATATATCCAGAAGGAACCCTACTTCAAAATGACACCTGCACCCCAATGTTCATAGCAGCACTATTTACAACAGCCAAGACATGGAAACAGCCTAAATGTCCATTGACAGATGACTGGATAAAGAAGATGTGGTATATTTATACAATGGAATACTATTCAGCGATATAAAAAACAACAACTTAACACCATTTGCAGCAACATGGATGCTCTTGGAGAATGTCATTCCAAGTGAAGTAAGCCAGAAAGAGAAAGAAAAATACCATATGAGTTCACTCATATGTGGAATCTAAACAAACAAACAAACAAACAAAAAAACCCAAAAGGAACATAAATACAAAACAGGAACAGACTCATACACATAGAGTACAAACTTGTGGTTTTGCCAAGGGAGCAGGGGGTGGGAAGGGACAGACTGGGATTTTAAAATGTAGAATAGATAAACAAGATCATACTGTATAGCACAGGGAAATATACACAAGATCTTGTGGTAGCTCACAGCGAAAAAAATGTGACAATGAATGTATGTATGTTCATGTATAACTGAAAAATTGTTCTCTACACTGGAATTTGACAGAACATTGTAAAATGACTATTACTCAATAAAAAATGCTTAAAAAAATGAACTTGCTGAATTATTTTTTCACACATTTTAAAGTTTTGATTAATATTACTTTGACCTTGAGTCTGGGACCATTTGCTCAGATTTGTAGATTTTTTTTAGTATGTTACTAATTAGAGAAAATCTGAATTGAGATGGATTGGCAGACATGACTGTGTCAAATTCTTTATGAAATAATTATATTGTAGTGATGATGATGATGATGAAGAAGATGGAGTAGATAAGAAGGATGAAATTATTTCTGAGCTTGTGGAAGATTTTCTATTTGCTTAATTTAGAAACATTCATTCATCTATTCATTTCATTAATGCACTAATTTCTTCCTCCATATCTCCTATTTCCTCTTTCTGTATCACGTATTAAATATTCACTAAATGTCCCATATGTGCTGAGCCCTACTCAAGGTGTTATAAGAGAAGGCATATTTAGATTTCAAAGAAATACACATCCTGACATCAGAAGCTTGATGTTTAGCTCAACAGAAAAATAGTATAACCCCAAATTCTGAGTATTTTAATAACACATATATATAGAAAAAATATACTATATTGGTAAAGAGGAAAAAAACCCCCAAACTTCATTGTATGAATCCAAGACTGATATCCTATCAATCCTTCTCCAATGATAATAATTTTATTGGTTGTAACCATAGCAAAATGTAGTTTTGTGTCTCTGATGGATATTTGTCATCGTTTTTGAACACAGGGCATTCAACACTTGTCTTACTTTGGAGACTTCCATAACAGATAGGGTCCTCCTGCCATGATAGTAGTTGAAAATGCCACATCCTTGCTTTCATGAGACCCTCCGAACCCAAGATACTTCCCAGGAACAAGCAGACACCTTCACCTCAGACTGAGTCAGGAACTGGTGACTTGAGTTTTCAGGGACTGGGCAAGATTCCACCCAGTGGGGTGGCAGTGACAGTGTCATACAATTACATCTAATTTCCAGAGGAGTAGCAGGATTGATTCCAGGCTTGTGTTGAGACCCTGGCATCAGCACTGCCAGCACTGCAGGTGAGATGTTTATGCCCAGTGACAACAGCCTAGCATCTTCCTTGGACTAGATCTGTCACATTCCTGACTGTATAGTTTCCAGCCTTGTTTTCCCAGTCCCCAATGACCAATGTTGTCTAAATAATTTCCTTATATTGCAGAAATTAGCCAGAGTTTATATTATTGATTGCAGGTAACACCCTGGCTGATACATTGTTCTTTTCTTTTAAATTAACATTATATTACAAGCAAATACTTATTTCCATGCTGCTACATATTTCTGATCATAGTTTAGAATTATCGTATAAAATTCAATTATGTTAACGTATATTGGTAGATGTAGCTATTACCTTACTGTTAGGAAAGTAACTCATTTAAAAACAATTCTGTAGTTGATATTCTGTGTTTATAACTTTAAAAAATTAATGATAATTATAAGAAATGTATTTACTGGGTCAAACGTTATCTGATATTGTATGCCTTATAGTGTCTTCTTGAAAGCTGATAACAATTTATCATGTTGCTAACAGTGTATGTGAGTGACAATTTTATTGCATTTTTAGGTGCTTTGGGTATCATCAATGAGAAATAGTTTTTTTAATTTTCAAGTTGAAAAATTACACCTGTGTTGAGATTGATCTATCTGTCTGTCTGTCTATCCATCTATCCATCCATCCATCCATCTAACTATATATTTCTATATATCAACATTCTGGAGTTATTCAACTGATTAAACAAATGCACAGTTATTTGATAGATGAATTTCAAAAGAGTTAGTTGGAGTACATATCCTTCTGAGTTTTTTAATTCTGGGATTTCTATGAATCTGGCTGGAGAGAAAGAAAACACTGAAACATGCTATGTATGCAAATGCTAAATTAGAGTAGAAGAATCCTAATGATGGAGTTTAATTTTTTAAGGTGTTTCCCCTAATTCATTCAATTTTTTCTTAACATTTTTTCTCCCCTCCCCAAGGGATTAGATCTTGATAACATTTCTATAATGGTCACTTTCTGATTACCACCTTTTAAGACCTGCCAAGTTTTAACCTGGTGGTTGCTTCCCTTCATCTCCAGCATTTCAAAATCCAACTTTGTGGTTCTCAGAACTGAATTCTCATCAGTGAGTGGAAGCCTGTTTCTTTTGGAGGCAGGTAGCAGAAGGAGAGATAAATGTATATGTGAGAAACAGGTTGTATAAGAGGTAGTCTGAACTATAGGGCAGATAAAGGCACTGGAAACTTTTGAAAGGAAGGATCAATTTAGTTCTTTACTTGACTTACAGCCTATGATTACCTGATAAGAAAGACCACATACTCCATGGGAACCCTAATGTTTACAGTTATTTCTGGGAGATATCTGGGCCATTACAGAAAGAAAAATATTTTGATTTTCTCTGTAACTTCACATATAAATTTGATTGCCTTTCTTAAGGCATTTAGTATGTCTTTTTGTTCTTCATATTAAGGACTAGGTTGCCTGATCTGTTAATCGTTTTCCGTTATTAATTATGGGTTTGGGGTAATTGAGGACACGTTCTGTTTAGTCCTTATAGGAAAAGATATTTTGATCTTTCTATTAAAAAATTAGTAAATCAAAAAGAATCTTTGTGCCTGCACATGTCCGTTCAGTGGTCAGCATAGTCAGTAAAGGTTTTTTTACTCAATATAGGCTTTGGTCAAGCCATTCTAAATGGGAATCAAGTAGCCTAATATGAAGGGAACAGCAGATGAAGAGTATAAATATACCCGAGTTCCCATTCTGGATCTACTACTGATTTGCTGAGTGATTATACATACTTCTTTATGTGTCTGGGCACCATTTTTTTTAACTATAAGATGAGATGGTGCAAATGGACAGCCTCTAGAAAAAAATGTCCCTTCTAAAATTCAGTGAGGCAGCTGTTTTCCTGTCTTCAATTCTTTAGGAATAGGAATCTCATATTTTCTTCATTAAATCTTTCCTCTAACTTGGCTCAGGATATATCTGTGTTATACCGAAGCGAGCAGCTCATGTTATGGGATGCAAAAGAGATGGATCTGAGGATTTTAAAGCAGACATTATCTCTGACTCTGCACCATATATGGCAGTTGTTACATTTTCTTAGTCCTTAATGAGTAGGTAGATGGAGGGTTACCTAACTCTCTTGTTAATAATAAAATTTAATATCTATGTATTACATTGGTTAGGCTGAATCATATGATTCAAGGTGGGTTCTGAATCATATGACCTGAAGTGAACTTTTATTTCCCTAACTTATTAAATTACTTTAGTTGAGTTATTTAACCTCTTGAGACTTGTCTCATCTCAGTCATAAAATAGAGATTATTATAATATCAACCTCATCAAGTAGTTTAGAAAATCAAATATAACAAGCCACATATACAATATATAGTGGGAATGCAATGTAGTTATTACAGTTCTCTATCCAAAACCCTTAAGGAGCTGCATTTATAGAAGCATCTGGAGGATGGAAATATTAAAGATTTTTTCTTTATATTTTTTTTCCTACCAGGGTGAATATCAGCAAGTCTGGCTAACATACAAAGACCAGTGTTCCCTACCTTTATCTTAGTTTGCTTCCCAAGAATATTCCCTTGATGAGAAACATATTGACTTAAAAAAGTTTACTACTGGCTTAGTGTTTCCTTTAAGTGCCCAAAACAGCCCATTTAATTGCCTATTTGGGCTCACTGGATTGTTAAAAAGCAATTCAGTCAGAATTTTCAATTCAACAAATTTTTGTTGAGCACCTACTGTGTTCCAGTTACACAGAGCCCACAGTTGTTATTACCAGAGGCACCCCAGCTACAGGAGCACCACCAATCTACTCGCATGTCTCACAGGCACTGAGTTTACAGTTACCTCCAGAACTCCTGGAGGTGGAGATACACTGGCTGTGAGCATACTGAAAATGAGGCTGTATAGTGGGCTCTGCCCCTCCTACTGGGAAATTTTTTTCATGTGATCCTATGACCTTGAAAACAACAAAATAGATTGCAGAATAGAATAGTCAAACAATATTTAATTGAAAATATATATACACATACCTTAGAGTTTACCAACAATTTTCATAGCTGCTAATTCATTTCTTATATCTGTAATTTAGAGGGAGGGGGCTTTTGTAAGGCTGACAAAGGTGAATAAAAGGGAAAGAGACCATTTTCCTCCTTTCCCCTTCTTAGAATGTCTCTTTGGAGGCCACTGTGGGCCTGAACTGGGTCCTTTCTCTAACCTTTGCAGGGTAGAATAATCTCTCCAAGGACTAAAAAGGTCCAGTCTTAGTTTTGCAATGTAGAATTGTGTTCAAGGTCATGAGCCTCATTTCCTCTTGAAATGTGAACACATATCTCTGGGAGCCTATTTCAAGGTATAACCATTTGTTTTTTTCCAGGAGATAAGAGAAGTTTTACTATTCTTGCAGAAGAGGTCAATTAACTAAACAAATAGCTACTGCAAATCCCAAGTGAATTTTGTACTGCTTTGCTGTTTAAATTGTATAAACTTTTATTCTGACTGTATAGTTTCTTGTAGATACATATATGCATGTATTCTATTATGCTTACTCAAAATACAATGTTTTAAAAATGTTTAAAAAAATTTTTTAAATGATGACATTTCTCTTTGTTGATGTGAGTTTGATTTCTGCAGTATTTTATTTTATTTTATTTTATTTTATTTTATTTTATTTTATTTTATTTTATTTTATTTTATTTTATTTTATTTCTGCAGTATTTTAAAAGTGTCATTTCATGAGCATTCTCAGAACAACCAGTGAGATAGGAGCTATTGTTATCTCCACTTTTTACAGGAGTGGACTCTTAAGTTTCAACAAATTAACTTTCTCTAGGTTACATAGCTAGTAAGTTGCACGTCTGAGACCTGTGCTTCTTAGATCCATATGGCACTGAATCTGTACCAATGAGATGGAGTTGTTATCATGGCCCTTCATACTTCTAAGGTGACAAAAAGAAAAAAAAGAGGATCAGGGATATTAACAACCTTGGGCAAGGCTTCACAGTCAAACTCAAGTCTGGAATCCAAGCATTCTGATTCTTGCATCCAGGGCTCACTTTATTAGAGGAGGGTATAGTTAGGGACAAAGAAAAGTTTGACTGAAACTAAACAAGAGACTGGCAACTTAACAGTAATGCCTCAGTTATTCAAAAATAGAGACTGGATTCCTAGAAGAGGTGGAGTTGGAGACCTTCTCTTCTTATATTTAACCCTCTGTTGAGGACTGTGAACTGCTCTTTCTAACTGATAGACTGTTGCCATTTGAGAAGCTCTTGGTGCACTGCTTGGACTAAGGTTCAGCCTTGACTATGTGAGGATGTTTGTCTGCAATTTCTTATTGGTATGAGTCTTGCTTAAGATTAAGCACACCATCTTGGTCATACTGTCTTGATAAGCAATGTCTTTCCAAACCTCTCTTTAGAATCTTAGTGTAGATTAGATTGCATGTGCAAGGGTGAAGGGCATGATCATAAAGTTTTGTGTCACTCAAAGCTATCAATGATTTTCCAAAGTATTTCTGTCTGTGGTAGGTTATGGTGTGTTTCTATACTCAAGAACCTTACTTATGTTTTAATTGAGAAGAAAAATAGTAATAAAACATTTATTGCATCTTTAGAAACAAGTAGATCAGAGGTCACAGATCTGAGGATAAATAGCTGTCTCTGGCCAAGAGATATATATATTTGATTTGGCCCTCAAAATCCTTTAAAAATATTGAACTAGTTGCTGATATGTAAAAATACTTAGTCTTAATGTCATAAAGATAAATAAAATAAAAATAAAATATTATTTTAAGTTTAAATATTTTATTTATACTAATAATATATTATACTTTTACTTTCTTGGTTTTAATGGAAGTAAATTTATCAATAATATTTTCAAAATCTACTTCTTTGCTTACCTCATTCTCCATTGAGGAAATTGCCATGTTTGACAATTTCTCTTGATCAAGTAGTGATCTTAAATAATTTTAATGAAGTTAGTTATTTTGATTAGCTGGTTAAACAAATTAAGTAAATTCAATGAATTTCCATAAAGTTAATTCCAGGTGCCTATTTTTAAATTTTCAAGTATTTTTCAACTATTTTAATATTCTGGAAAAATAATCATTAAAATACATAAAAGCAATATGGGGGAAGCACATTTTTCTTTTGACTTAGTCTCCATTATTCATCTTGACACTGATCTTTATTTAAAATAAATACATTTAAAATAAACCTAAAATAAATAAAACCTTGACATAAACCTTTATTTAAAATTTTGATATCTTGTTCACCAGAGGTTTTTTGCATTATTTGGATTTTTTTTTAAATAGTGAATTAAAATATTATTTATCTTGATTATGAAGGTTTTTTGTTCCTGCCTCATTTGCTTCACTTGCCTCCCCCTGATCCTGTCCCCATCTTTGGGGTGAGTTCTCCTCCATCACTGAGCCTTTCAGTACTGCAGTTCAGTTCTTCAGGATGACATATCACATCCACTGCCAGTGATCTCATAGGGTAGTCTTTCTTTCTCGCATTTATAAATACTGCTTCTGTTTTAGGAAAAATGCCCATGTGTTTACAGCTGTATCATTCCTTGTGCACAGCATACAAGCTTTTTATTGTACTTTACTTTATTGCACTTTCCAGATATTGCATTTTTAACAAACTGAAGGTTCGTGGGAACCCTGCATCAGAAGAGTCTATTGGAACTGTTTTTCCAAAAGCACTTGCTCACTTTGTGTCCCTGTGCCACGTTTTGATAATTCTTGCAATGATTCAGACTTTTTCATTATTATTATATTTGTTGTGGTTGTATATGATCAGTGCTTTTTTGGTCACTATTGCAATTCTTTTGCAGTGCTAAGGATCACTCCCATATAAGATGGCAAACTTAATTGATAAATGTATGTGTTCTGACTGCTCCACCAACCGGCCATTCCCCTATCTCTCTCCTTCTTGGACCTCCCTATTCCCTGAGACACAAAGATATCAAAATTAGGCCAATTAATAACCTTACATTGGCTTCTAAGTGTTCAAGTGAAAGAGTTGCACATCTCTCACTTTAAATCAAAAGTTAGAAATGATTACATTTTAATCTTGAGGAAGGCATGTCAAAAGTCAAGATAAGCTGAAAGCTAGTCCCCTTGTGCCAAACAAATTGTGAATGGAAAGGAAAAGTTCTTGAAGGAAATTAAAAGTTCTACTCCAGTGAGCACACAAATGATAAGAAAGCAAAACGATCTTATTGCTGAAATGGAGAGAGTTTTAGTGGTCTGGATGGAAGACTGAACCAGCTACAACATTCCCGTAAACCAGAGCTTAAGCCAGAGCAGGGCCTTAACGCCCTTCAATTTTTTTTTTTTTTTTGAAGGCTAAGAGAAATGAGAAAGCTGCAGAAAGAAAGTTTGAAACTAGCATAGGTTGGTTCATGAGGTTTAAGAAAGAAATCCATCTCCATAGCATAAAAGTGCAAGGTGGCAATTACTGATATAGAAGCTGCAGAAAATTGTTCAGATGATCTAGCTAAGATAATTAATAGAGGTGGCTACGCTAAACAACAGAATTTCAATGTAGATGAAACAGCCTTATATTGGAAGGTGCTATCTAGGACTTTCACAGCTAGAGAGGAGAAGACAATGCCTGGCTTCAAAGCTTCAAAGGACAGGCTGACTCTCTTCTTAGGGCTAATGCAGCTGATGACTTTAGGTCAAAGCCAATGATCATTTACCAGTCTGAAAATCCTATGGTCCTTAAAAATTACGCTAAATCTATACTGCCTGTGATCTGTAAATGGAACAACAAAGCCTGGATGACAGCACACCTGTTTACAGCATGGTTTACTAAATATTTTAAGTCCACTATTGAGACCTACTGCTCAGGAAAAAGATTTCTTACAAAATAGTACTGCTCACTGACAATGAACCTGGTCACCCAAGGACTCTGATGGAGATAAACAACAAGATTAATGTTGTTTTCATACAATGTCAATTCTGCAGCCCATGAAACAAGGAGTAATTTCAAATTTTAGGTCTTATTATTTAATAAATATGTTTCATGCCACAGATAGTGATTCTTCTGAAGGATCTGGGCAACGTCAATTGAAAACCTTCTGGAAAGGATTCATCATTCTAGATGCCATTAGGAACATTTGTGATTCATGGGAAGATGTCAAAATATGAACATTAACAGGAGTTCGGAAGAAGTTGATACAGCTCTCATGGATGACTTTGAGGGGTTTAAGACATCAGTGGAAGAAGTAATTGCAGATGTGCTAGAAAGCAAGAGAACTAGAATTATAAGTGGATCCTAAAGATGGGACTGAATTGAATTGTTGCAATCTCATGTTAAAACTTGGGCAGATGAGGAGTTGATTCTTATAGATGAACAAAGAAAATGATTTCTTGAGGTGGAATCTACTCCTGGTGAAGATACTGTAAAGATTGTTGAAATGACAACAAAGGATTTAAAATACTACATAAACTTAGTTGATAAAGCAGTAGCAAGGTTTGAGAAGATTGACTCCAGTTTTGAAAGAAGTTCTACTATGGATAAAATATTATCAAACAGCATTGCATGCTATAGAGAAATCATTCCTGAATGGAAGAGTCAATCGATGTGGCAACTTCACTATTGTCTTAATCTAAGAAATCATGGCAGCCACCCCAAACTTCAACAGCCACTGCTCTGATCAGTTGGAAGCCCTATACAGACGCAAGACCCCCTACCTGCAAAAAGATTGACATGCTAAAGACTCAGATGATGGTTAGCATTTTTAACAATAAAGCATTTTTTTAAAATTAAGGCATGTATTTTTATTTAGACATAATGCTATTGCACACTTAAAAGATTACAGTTTAAACATAACTTTTATATGCACTGGGAAACCAGAAAATTTATGTGACTCACTTAATTGTGATACTTGCTTTATTGTGGTGATCTGGAACTGAAAGTTCAATATCTCCAAGGTATGCCTGTATTTGATTCATGAGTGCAATGGCAAATGAAAATGAAGTTTTGGTGGGAAGTTCTCTCCAGAGGAGGGTGGGTGATTTGTATTGTAAATATTTTCCTTGGGATTCAAGCTGCTTGTTTGTGAAAAACACTGGTACAGAGAGGGAGACACCCTCACAAATGGAGATTTCTCTTATAAATCTAAGTGTCTCTTACAAAAGGGTTGGTTTTCAGGGTTTCTCCTGTATCTGCTGTTTCTTAAAAGTAATCAGCCTAAAATTATCTTTGTGCCAAAGAGGCATATTTTGGGGTGGAAAATTCTACTCTCCTTCACCCTCACAATGCTTACATTCAGGTGGGAATCAGATAAGTGAATAAATAAATAGAGTAGGTGGTAGATTAGAAAGTGATAGAAAAATAATACTGTGGAGGGGGTTAGGTTATGCTATGGCGTGGGATGTTTGCAATTTTAAAAGCAGATCAAGACTCCAATGGGGTGAATTTACTGGTTCTGCTCACATAGCCAGTTGATGGTGAAGCCAGGTCTGTCTGGCATGAAAGCTGTGCTTTAGGGCCCCAGCCAGGATTGTGAAAACTGTGGATTAGAGGAATCACATACATTTCTGGTTGTTTCAAGCCTTTGCATTTCCCTCAGCTGGAAGAGTTATTCCTTTCCTCTTGCTGGGAAGCACACACTAATTTAAGTGTTAAAAGATAAACTGAGGCATATTAAATTTTTTGAGTTTATTTGAGCAAAAATCTATTTGAATCAGGCAGCATCTAATATAGAGATAGAGCTGTGCAAAAAAAAGGCTTTTATAGCTACTTCCAAATTTTTCTTACATAGATGATAATATAGTTCTGTCTTTTCTTCCTGTAGTACCAGGCAGATAATCTGCTCTTAATATTCTTTTACATAACAAACCTTTGTTCTTTCAACGGTTTCCTTAAGAGTAATCTTACGAGGGCAACACTAATCTTACATGTATCATACACAAATGCGCTTCTACTTTATGTAACACATAAAGGTCATAGTCAAATTACTGTGCATTTCATGCTGTTCTTACAAATTAGAGGCTAATTAATGCTCTTTGATTTGCTCATTTATTTGGATTCTTTTTCTCATGTCAGAGTTTATGAAAGTGTGTAAATTTTATTATTTATTTTTGCTCATTCTTTAGGTGGTTTAAAGGAAAGAAGCAGTAGTTTTGACAATTGTAACAGTCCAATACCTAGAAAATGCTACCTTCTAAGTGATATTATGAACTTGACAGTAATTAAAACTGGTTCACAGTGAGATGTATTATGATTTTCATGAATTTGTAAAATGAGATAAAGAATTATTTTATAGGTTCTTTTTTATTTGAGATTCTTTGAAAAATAACTAGGAAAATAATAGAAATGGATACATCATATTGATATGGAGATTAATAGGAGAAATTTAAAATACAGTTATTTTAAGGAAATAAAAATTTTTGAACTCTTACTATGAAATAGGCACATAAATTTAATTTATTCCATCTTTTAACAATTATTATCTGTGATGCCTTTTATTCCGATTTTATAGATAAGAGACCTGAGGCTTAGGGTGATCAAATAACTTATCTGAGGCAGGCTGAAGTAATGCCAAGGTACAAGGTAAAAAACAAAGGAAGGGCTCGTGGCTGGAATGTGGGTAGGGGGAGAGTGGTCTGTGCTGAGGACCCTAGGCAGGCAAAGGGCACACGTAGGGTTGTCTAGGAAATATTATGGGTCCCAGGTTTCCCTATTGAGTATTGGAAAGACCATTCTCTCTGCAGACTGAGTAATGGATTGGAGAGGCTATCCAGTAGTTCTGAGGAGGTTGTGACTGAGGTATTGACAGGGAGGTAGACACTAGAATGTTTGGAGAGCTATTAGGCAGGCCAGATCTGCAGAATGCATGGTTAGTTGGATTGTGCAGTGGTTGAATAAGGACAAGCTAAGTGATGGACTTGATTCCCAGATTCAGGGCTTGTTTGACCAAGTGGGCGGTGGCACTATTCATTAAAATGGGAGCATTAGTTGAGGAGCAAGTGGCAGGGGCAAATTGGGAGTCCATTTGTGAAGTGTGTACAAGGCAGCAGCATGGTGGTCCACATCTGTGGAGTCTGGAAACACTTTTGCTGGAGATTTAAATTTGAGAGCAATGACAAGACAAACTCTTATTTACTGTAGGGTTCTCAGAGTTGGCTTGGAGTACTTTTACCAGAAATCCCCGAATACTTCTCCTGTAGCTCAATGGTCCATATACCTTCTTTTGTGTCAGATTCCCCTGGGTGTAGTCTAGTGGGGAAGACACAGGTTCTGTTGTGTTTGAATTCCAGCTCTTCCATTTACTGTTATAAGTGTAGTCAATTTATTTAACCCCTTTGTGTTACAGTTTCTTCCTCTGTAAAACAGAAATAACAATACCAGAGTAATAGAGTTGTATAAAGGTTAAATAATCATATCTTAAGCTCTAATAACACACAATAAAAATTAGCTATCATTATTTTCCTAGGAACTTCTTAAAATACAAGTTCCTGGATCCTGATCCAAGATTCTTATGCACATTGCATTACTGGACAGGTATGCATTTGAGTGGAGGTTTGGCTGAGTTTCTGTCTGAAGGGGAAGAATGGAACAGAATCCATGATTCTGGGTAAGGATCATCAGAATCCCTATAGACTCCTTAAAATTACTTAACCTTAGATCTTAACACAGGCCTCAAAATCACAATCTCTGAGTTCAGAGCCCAGGAAATCTCTATTTTTTTAAATAAATTCCCTAGGATTTGGCAGTGCTGATCGCCAGCCAGGAAACACTATATTAGATGATGTGTTATGATTCTTTTTATGTCTGAGATAACTATAAATCCACCAAAATGTGTGTTTCCTTTTCAAAGTAGAGCTTTTATGCTTGGGATGGGGCTGTCCATCTTTCAATGGACATTTCCAGTCAGTTGCACGTGTGACTGGTTTTAGATAATGGAATGTAAGCGAAGCTGATGCTTTTAAGAAGGTCTCCTGCCCTTTCTGCATGTTCCTTCTCCCTCAGCTCTGAGGATAGTGTTTCCACAAGATGAAAGGATTCCGCAAGACATAAGGAATATGTAATTCCTTGAAATGCATGAAAAGAGCCTGGTCAATCACATGAAGAAGAAGGACACTTCTAATGTATTAAATCACAGAACTGTGGGGTTTCTTTGTTACAGCAGCTAGGGTTATCCTAACTCCTCTTCTACATGAATTCTCCTCTAAGGCAATAGCATAAGAAGCCCTGTGAAGAAACCTATCACACCATCAGCATCAATGTGTTAAATCTGGATGATACAAAGCATGCGTCTGTTATTCAGTTCTTGTAACATAAAGCCATGTCTAAACAATGTCAACACTTCAGTTGCTATTCCTTTTTTATATTTTATGTTGATTGAGTACTTAGTAATTAGAAAATTGTGCATTTGTAAGACATTTCTTGATTCCAAAACACCTTTTGAATATAAATTACTGAAAATCAGCAGCTTTCAAATCAGCCTCACCTTCTTCTCTGTTAGCTCAAATGAGGTTTAGTGGTTTTGTTTATCTTTAAATAAAAGATGGGTCTATGTTCTGTATCTCCTCAGACAATCACCTAGCTTTATAAAATACAAAAATGCTGCTTCTAAACCGTTAATTAAAGGCATGGACCTCTCACAGATTAACGGTATAAACATATTCACAGATTATTTATTGTTTAAGCAAGCTGGCTAAATTTACATATAGATTACATTTTCAATGTATGAAATATTATTTTCTTTCATCCTGATGGCATAACACCACTCATTTTTAATGGTTGTCCCTGGACAAAGAGCCCCTAGTTTTTTCATCTATCTGAAGATGTGAGAGCTCTTGTTCTGGCAAGATCTCACAGGGTTAATTTGCAAATTGCTTCCAAGAAGGCAAGGAAAGAGTGTGTTGGAGAGAAATTGGCAAGTGTGAATTAGAATGTTGTGGAATTGATTTATGGGGCTTGCTAACCGCCATAAGCTCGTGCTAACCTTGTGCCCTTTCTCCTCTCAAAAAAGAAGTTTATAAGGAGGGATAAAATAGGAGTTTGGGATTAACATATACACACTGCTATATATAAAATAGGTAAACAACAAGGACCTACTGTATAGCACAGGGAACTATATTCAATATCTTGCAATAACCTATAATGGAAACAAATCTGAAAAAGAATATATATATATATGTATAATTGAATGACTTTGCTGTACACCTGAAACTAACACAACATTGTAAATCAGCTATACTTCAATTAAAAAAAAGTTTATAGATGGTGTGGGGAGACAGCTATCAAGTCATATTGATACCAACCTTCAGTTAGCATGATCTCATCTTGATCTTTGCTTGGGAAAGATAAGTATTTCCTTTCTTGAAGGTTCGTTGTACACACGCATGCATCCTGAGACCAGGCTGTCTCACGCAGCCTGACTGTGTGTAGATTTGAGGCTTAGCCCTTGTATTCTCTTCTTGCCTCTTTAAAGCAGAGGTTTTTTTTTTTTTTTAAGAGCCATGGATCAGTAACATTAGCGTCACCTGGGAACTTGTTAGAAGTGTGACTACTCAGTGCCATCCAGACCTACCATGTCAGAAACTCAGGGGTTAGACCCAGCAATTTGTGTGTTACACATTTGAATCTGGTGCACGCTGAAGTTTCTTTCAGTAGTGACCTGTGACTTTGGATTATCGTATTTCCTATATCTTTCATTTATGGCTTTGGTGACAAAACCAAATGTCTTTGCTTCTTTATTTTTTCCAGACCATGTTCTTTAGCAGACTCAGCTTGTTGACATACATTGCTCCTGCAAGGAGCAATGCTCTGTTTTTACCCATAAATGGAGCATTCTGTTTTAGCAACTGACAAGCTTCTAATTCCCAAGAATTCCCCCTCCCTACTTTTACTCTTTCTGCCTCTCCTACAGCTCTGGTTCTGCCTTCCCTTTATCTCATAACTGTGTGATCTTGGCCTCATCATTTGAACTCTTGAAACATCAGATTCTTCAAATATTGAGGTAGGTTTGTATTATCAGTACATTTTAATATATCAATATAAATGTGATAATTAAATGAGACTGTCATGCCTTTTTTGCTCTGAGTCTGCATTTTCTTCTATCCTATCGTGTTGTTTTTCAGAGGACCAGGAATGGGTGTTTTTAGACTTATAAAGTGTGATGCTTAATTTTTTGCTCAACTTGACTGGGCCATGGCATACCCAGACATTTGGTCAAACATTATTCTGGATGTTTCTGTGAAAGAGTTTCTGGATGAGATTAACATTTGAATCAGTAGACTGAGGAAAGCAAATTGTCCTTCCTAATGTGGGTGGGCCTCATCCAATCAGTTAAAGACCTGAATAGAAGCAAAGGATCTTAGTAAGAAAGAATTCCTCCTGCCTGACTGCATTCAAACTGGAACATCAGCTTTCTGGGTCTCAAGCCAGCTGGCCCTCAGACTAGAACTACATCACTGGCTCTCTTGAGTCTTACCTTGCAGACATATCCTGTAGATCTTGGAATTCATCAGCCTTCATAATTCCATAGGAATTGCCATGATCCAATTCTTTACAATAAATTGCTTTCTATATATTTATATATACATCCAATTTGCTCTGTTCCTCTGGCAAATCCTGACTAATACATAGAATAACCTTCCCACAAGGGGCCATTTTAACCTTGCACACTTGACTAAGATCAGATTTTCGAAGAGTGAGTGTGGAGTAAAGCCTAAAATTATGTCTAGGTGCTACGCGTTACCTTGACATCTGGTGAAACTGGGAGGATCTTGAATGGCCCAACTGCAAGTACTCCCTACTCTCTTACTATGAATCAGATCCCCTAGTCAAGCAATCTTCCTTATCGTGGGTTCCAGGCACATCTGGTCTGAGTAGCAGGTTTCAGTTTCCTGACAGCCTGTGAAATTATTCAAATAAACCAATCACATCCTCCTGAAGGAACCAAGAATCACTCCACCCCCTGGATACTACAAAGCCTGTCTCCACAGCAGATCCTGGCTGTTCACTCAATTTCTGAGTGCAACCCCCTGTTGACCTGGCTGGCAGGCAGTGACCTCCTCTGGGGTGTGAGTATATGTGATTAATAAATTACTGTTGATCTCATCTGTTCAGCACTAGGTGTTGTATATTTGGCCATCTTCAAAACCACAGGGTGGGAATCCCTCCTTCACCAATGGGGTGAATAATAGGTGATTAAAAAGGGGAGGGGGTGGAGTGGCTTGGGGGGAGATGTCAGTGGGAGAAAGGAACAGTGATTGATCAACACATTATGAACAGAGTATTTATCAACCAGTTGAGGAATATTATTTATTATGCTATTTCTCAAAATAGGGATCCAGCCTACTAGGTGCTTCTCAAATTCCTAAGCCTCACCCAGGGCTATTGACTCATTCTTGGAAATGGGACCTGGGAAGTTGCTATTTTAATAAGATTCTCAGGTGATCCTGGGAATTCCTGGTTGAGTCTGTGCCCAGTTTTAGAGTGGCTTTGAAAAGACTGATAATATGCAAAAGACTCAACAGTTAATTGTAATGAGTTTTCAGTTTTGAAACAGAACTGATAATTGCCATCCCTGTTCCCCACTTGCCCTCCCCACCCTCCTGTCCCAGCCTATGGCTGCACTAGGATAGAGTGAACAGACCAGCTCTGGCTCTCCCCAACCTGGGCCAGTGGTAGAGCACACAGCCTTGGTACAGAAGCAAATGTGCTTAAACCACTTCAGATCTTTTGTAAGAAGTCAGGTAATAACTCACAAATAAACATTTGAAAAAGAGACACAACAAAGGCATTTTAAATTTAGCTATAGGTCTCCAGCCTTCAAGGGTAGTGAGGAAACTCACAAATAAGTAGCCAACCCTGCAAATAACCCCTGGAATAGCTCCAATGGCACACAGCAAGTGTGAAATAAAATCTTTCCCTTGGCTAATAATCTCCTTATTAGTTCCAAGTCACTAGCTGTAATTGCAGTACTTGTTTATTTTCCCCATTTTTATATATACATTTTAACACAGTTTTCTTTCACCACTGGAGTCCCATTGACTGGTGTTACATTATGGACTTTTGAGTTTCATTTGATAAGAAACATGTGACAAACGAGTTCATAGATGTGTTCTGAACCTTTAGAGCATGCATTCATGAATCTAATAATTCATGACATTTTACATCTTCATTAGAGACTGTTAGCACATCACTATGGTGTTTGTTGAACCTGACAAGGTAATAAATTATGCCTGTGTTTACTATTTTTTGCCCATACTAATGAAGATGGATAAATATTTGCATTATTAAATTAAATGCTGAGTTTTCACAAGTACAGTCAACTGATTTGCTGACTCCTATGTCCAATGCTAAAATACTCACATTGGACTCAGAGTGATCAGAGTTAAAGCCAACTAAAATCTGGATGTTCTCATAGGAGGAAGAGGATGCTAATCAGAATACTTGGGGGGTCTTTTCCAAACTCTATTCCACTAGAACCTTGGAATCCTGATGTGATTCCTCTAAGAGAAGTTTGTCTAATGCCCTCCTACCTGCATGCAGACTCACTGCCAGCAATCCACCTTTTCTGAGATGTGCATTTTCAATCATTTAGTCATATTTATGCCAGAAAAGTCATTGAGAACCATAAACTTTCTGAGCACAGTTTTCATATCTGAGGAATGAACATCTCAGTGTGATTGTGAGGACAATTCCCAGTGCCCAGAATCTAGTACTCAGTTGATTGCATTTGCTTTTTTGAACCATTGGTTGCCCCAGGCTCCTACTTCATCCCAGTTTACTTATTCCATTAAAACCACCTCAGTTCTCAATGCCCATTTTCTCATTTCCAATTTTCCTATCTAAACCTTTTCTTGTAAAGGACTAGAATTATTCCCTTACATTATGTTTAAATGTCAGTCATTTTCAGAGTCTTTTTTTCCTTTTCTGATTTTTATTTTACTTTCCTACATTAGAAGGAATGTGTATTTTACATTTTAACATGTGGAGTTGGACTGCGTTCTTCTACAGTGTTTCCGATATATGCTTTTGCCAAAGTTTATGAGCTAATTTACTTCCCATTGTTCTCATCAGTGCTTAGACTTTTTAAATGGTTCTTTTTTTTCCCTCCCAGATTTAATGTCTACCCATTTCAAAACACCACCACCTATCTAAAAGCAATGTTTTTCTGGGTTGTTAGCTGTTTAAGTCTGGCTAAGCAGGTGAATGTACACAGTAGTCGAGGTTTAGCTGGTGAGTAGACTGATAGTACTGAGCTTCTCTCATTTCAAAAAATTATTGTTCTCTGTATGTTAAATCCAAACCCCAAACCACAAGCAAAACTCTGCTGTTCCCTGGTCGTACTGCCAGGTACCTTATTTTGACTCTTCAGTCAGTTCTGTGATCTTCTGTGTAGTTGTCTCCCTGAAGTTGTTTATCCTGAAAGTACATGCTGGAAGTCTACATCAAATAATACAGATGTGTCAAAAACTACTAGCTAATTCATTGCTTTCCTGCACTTGAATGGCTTTTACTGATGGCTTCACCTGCTGGTGGTTTAAGTATATTACTCATTACATTTGGGGAAAATGCGTATTAAGGTCATTAGGATGTAGCTCAGGAAGAAATGTGTTTATCTGTATTTTACAAGAAGCTAATGGACATGCATTTCAAATCTGAATATTTTATTTGGAGGGATAACTGTGACAGTACTGGTTGGGTTACATCTCTCTTAGGAGCTTTAGGAGTGCATCCTAGGAAAGTGATTGGTTTTAATGTATTCATTCTTTGCCCTGCTCCATTAGTTGCTCTGCGAGTTGTTGATTTTCCATTTTAACTTGCAGAGGAGCCACAAAGTTGCAGTGGTACAGGAGCAGCCAGATCAGAGTAGTGCAATGCAGTGATTACTGGACTGAAGCACTAATAGCCATGGGACCTTCCATAAGTCTCAGATTTCTCACTGGTAAATAAAATACCTACCCTCATTTCCCTCCAGGTCTTTGTGATTCTTAAATGAGTTGATGTATGTGAAAACACAGCTTTATTTGAGGTGAAGTAAACTATTAGACATTTTGGTTTGATTATAATTATTTGTTGTTTTAAAAAGTCACTGTATATCATTGAATTCATGGCTTCATGCTTTTAAAAATATATATTTTTAGGGTAAATTCCCAGAAAAAAAGATTTCTGCATCAAAGATTATGAATACTAAACAAAACTTGTTAAATTGACAATGAATGTTTCCATAAATTTTAGAGTTTAACATGTCACATGTTCTGGAGGTGAAAAAACACGTATTAATTCTTCCAGTTTATAGACAGAAAAACAGAGGCTAAGATGATTCAATGGCTATTCAAGACCAGATGGAATACAAGAAGCAGAGTCAGGTCTAGAACTGTTTGCTGGCCCAGGGATTTTTCTCAATTTGGGGAAATAAGATTATCTCTGTTTTTTTTTTTAAATCATTCTTCATTTTTATTGATTACTTTATATTTTAAATTAATTCAATATTTATTTAGTCAATTAGAGGAAAGATAACAAAGGAGGAATGATTGGCATTTTTTTAAACATTTTTTTATTGAGCTATAGTCATTTTACAATGTTGTGTCAAATTCCAGTGTAGAGCACAATTTTTCAGTTATACATCAACATATATATATTCATTGTCACTTTTTTTTTCACTGTGAGATACCACAAGATCTTGTATATATTTTCCTGTGCTATACAGTAGATTGGCACTTTTGTTTCAGTAGATTTAGATGGACATCATGATATAACAATGGAACAAAGCTACAAAGGAATAATACTAATTTTCATTTATAAGAAGGAAGGAGAGAAAAATAGAAGGGTGCCTCTAGATTGTTCTTATTTTTCAAAATTGAGCTTGCTATTTGAGGCCTGTGGTTTTATACAAATTTTTGGATTCTTTTTTCTATTTCTGTGAAAAATGTCACTAGAATTTTGACAAGAATTGCATTGAATCTATAGATGACTTTAGGTAGAATGGACCCATGAAAGTATCTGTGAGGGGGCTGGAGCCTTTCAGGATTTCTGGAGGTGGGGATGGAGTGTCTCTTGCTGGGACCCTGAACCCTCAGAACCGCTGGCAGACTGTGGCTGTGAGGAGGGTGGAGCCATGCAAAGGACCCTTTCAGAATCTCTGGGGCACAGACAGGATTGTCTTTGTAGGGTTCCTTTGTCAGCAGGTTTGTTCATGGTTTGTGACTGGGGCAGGCTGGAGCCCAGTTACCAGGTCTTTTCAGAATCTAGACTAAGTTTGGCCACACTGCTTCCATGGGCTCCTGGACCATGGCTAGGAGGGGCTGGAGTCAGTTCATGGGCCACCTCAAGGTCCACAGCTGGGACCAAGGTCTGTATGAGTGTTACCCAGCACACAGGTAGATGTGACTCCTCCCAGGTCCCTTGGCATATGGTGCTGGTGACAGACTCAAAGCCAACGGGTCCTCAGGGGTACAAAGTTGTCTTTGGGTCTGTAATCAGGACCACCAGGATGTGAGTCTGCCTTCTGAAAACATCTCTCCTTCTGAAAACATGGTCTTAGACTCGTCTGAATTTTCATCTCCTACCTATATCCCGAAGCTCCCACAAAGGCACTTTTGTCTGTGGAAGGGTGCCAAATTATTGTTGTTGAAGGGGGGCATATGTACAAGTGATGTCTTATTCTGCCATCTTGCTGACATTGCTCCAAAACAACCATTGTATACTGATTGAAAGGAAATAGCACAGATGGTTAGAGAAAACTATGGAATTCAAGGTGGCAGATTCTTGGTTGCGAATTTTACATTTGCTTTGTTTTCTCAACCTCACAGGCATGATGAGGTTCAGCTTTGGATCTTGTTTCTTTCCCAAATAAGTTATGCCTTTGGGTGGGCTAGTTTGGGTTGGAACTGGGAGGGTTTGTTTGGTTCAGCCCTGAAGCCATCCTGTTGCTATGTTCCGTCAATAATCTGTGGCTCTGTGGTGTAAGTTGATAGTAAAACATTCCTATTTTTTATTAATAATTCCAGTCTCAAGGGCAGGAGTCACCCAAGATGTCCAAATGAGCCTGCAACTATCTGGCTCTACTCGGTGCCTTAGGGTGATCAGTTTCCCAGGATGAATGAAGTGACAGCCCTGGCTTGTGGCTCAGGAAGCAATGGATATGGATGCTCAGCTTGTTTTATCAGTGGATTGTCATGTAACCCCATCATATTTGGTAATGAGCTATCATGATTTTCTTTATGCAAATCTCTTTCCTCTCTCCCTTAATGATAATGGGCATCTTAATATCTGTGTTCTTCTCACATGTTATTGATTACAGTGCCAGTTATTCAGAGTAGAATCTTTTAAAAATAAATCTTCCTCTCTGCTCTGTTCCAGATGGCTTCCATAATTGGTTTATTACTTTTGCAGATGTTATAGAGAAAGACAGAAAATAAGCCAACAATGGATTATAGCAGCTAGTGAAAGTGGGCTTTTCCTGTTGATTATTCTCTGTTTGGAAACAAATATAATCTGTATATCAGCTGAGGCATTGTTTTTTCTAAACTCAGCATTTATGAGCTTTTGGAACTACAGATTTATCATCTGGTCTCAGAAGGTGGTCTTTTTGCTTCTTGGACGCCTGGGCTTCTGAAAATAAATTTTAGCAGTAAAGATAATATTTCTCATTGAACTGACTTCTGAAGAAGTTGTGTGATTATAATATTTTATATTTTAAAACCCCATGACATAGTTTTGAGTGTCTTAGCAATAATATTGAAAAGAAAATCAGACAGGTTTAATTGTTGCTATTTATTTTTCCCATATTCTTGAGGGACAGCTGAAATCCAGACATATGAGATGACCACTCAAAGTCATATAGCTTTCCAGTGGTGGAATAATTCAAGTCTTCTGATTCTTGGGCTAGTCCTCTTTGCTTTTCACTATTACCATATCATATCTCTAGTATTCAGAAGCCTTAATTGAATATCATAAGATAGATATTCTATCTCCAACAGGAGGTAGTTACCCACATTTCTAAGTTTCAGGGAAGGAAGCAAGGGGCAACTCAACTTTTTACTGATTTTCCATTCTATGATATGGGATGGCCTAAAGAGTCACTGTCCATCCAGTGTAGAAATCTTTCCTACAGTATCTGTTATCGAAGCCATCCAGTCTCTGATGGAATATTTCTAGTGATAAACTGATTTGTTTCATTTGGGGATAATTCTGAGTTATTAGAATGAATTAAAATGGGTCCCTCACTGCTTCAAATTGGTCTTAGGATAGCCATCTGCATTTTCATTTCATATGCTTTTAAGTGTCAAAATATTTTTTGATTAGATGATTTGCATTTCACTCTAGCTCATAATTTTAACTAAAAACATTTCTTATGTTAGAAATTGATCATATTGTTTATGCTAACTATTTTTACATGTCTTTACCCTCTACTATATCATCATACAATATATACACTCATGTTGTCCAATTTTGTTTGTCAGCACCTTTAATATTTTTCAAATTGTGTAATTGGCAGATCTTTTCAATATGTCTGCTAAGTGGAGAAATGCTTGAATGTTATGATGAAGAGAGTATGGAAACATGTTTAGAGTGGCTATTTGGGAAATTATTATGAAGGGCTTCATGCTTTAGAAGGTTTAGTTGAAGGATCATTTGTGTGATAAAGGTAGAAATTAAAGTTGGTACATAGATGTGGATGACATATAAAGAGGATGATAAGAAATTGTGTTTTACATCAAAAGATTTGGTAGGTTGTATTGGTCAAAAATGAAACATATTGGCCCAATTGAAGGGAAAAGCAAAGTTGGTAAGTAGAAAGAAACAAAATTGTATTAGTAAATTTAGGGGGAAAGCCATAGAAATTATATAATGATCATATAAGAAATTGACAAAATGAGAAGATTTCATTATTAACCCTTCTTGGTACCATAAGAGCGGAACAAAAAGGAGCCCAGTTGGAGCCCAACCAAATAATCTGAGGACTTGATTCATGGTAAACTGTGTATGTCCCACTCTTTGTCACTCTCAGTGATCCCTCTTATGCTAATATGCAAAGCTGTTTGCAAACATCAAAAACATAACTTAGGTTAGTAAAACTCTTAGTCTACCTATTGGGGGAAGGTCTGGAAAGAAATTCAAGAGAGTTGAAAGAATCAACAAAATTGACAGACCTTTAACTAAACAAAGAAAAATAGAGAGAATATAGAAAAATAACTGAGTCAGTAATTAAAGAGAATGTGTCATTACCAACCCTAAAAAATTAAATAGACCATAAAGAAATTTTATGAACAACTTTATACCAAAAATTATACTGATGAAATAAATATCTAAGGAGACACAAATTGCCAAAACAAGAAAAAAGGAAGATCTGAATTGACCTATAAAAAAAGAACATGAATTAATAATTGTAAATCTTCTCACAAAGAAAAGCCCAGGCTTAGAGGGTTTCCCTGATTGAATTCTATCAAATATTTAAAGAAAAAAAATAACATGAACACTTTACAAGCTCTGTCAGAAAAAAGGCAGTAAGAGAATATGTTTAAATTTATGAATTGTTGAATAAAGCTGATTAGATTTTCAAATTTACTCAGTTGAATTTTGTTTAACAGTGCTTACTGTAGATTTTAATGCCAAAACAAACTAAATTTCCTAGCATAAGATTTCATAAATTAGCGTATATGAAATAATGAAATATTATCAATCCGATAAAAATAATAATTCAGAATGTTATTTATTGATCTGGGAAGATGCTCATGGGTAATTGTTGCTTTACAAAAGCAGAATAAATACTATGTACTATATCATAAACCATACATACTTCTAAGTAGAGAACAATGTCTGAGAGTTCACAATAATTATCACTGAGTTGTGGGATTGAGTATCATGTTTTATATTTTTCTTTGAATTTTATGACTAGGGGTTATGGTTTGGATTCTTTAAAATGAGTATATGTTGTTACAAAAAAACAGAGCAATGTAATTCACAAGATTAAGGTACAGATTTTGATTCCACATGTCTTCGTTTACTGTATAAACTGGGGTTTGTTTTTTTTTTTTGGTTTGATATTTGCTTTTTTAGAATACTCCATCTAGCCTTTCTCTCTCTCCCTCCATATGTAGTTTCTGAAAATCCTGGCCTGGGATTCTTTGCCTTCATTTGTTAGTTCTCTATCTTATTTTGGTTTCTAGGTAAGTGGAACCCTGCAGTTTTCTTCTCTGTCATTGCAGTTAATAAACATAAGGTTAGAGGACATTGTCTTAATTTCATAGCACACCAGCTGTACAAAAGGGAATCAAATTTGGCAGTTATGCTCCCTTCAGATAAATTTAAATTTTACATTCTTGACAGAGCTGCTCTCTGATTTAGTGGCACTGATTGCTTGTTTAAATGTATGAATGACTGGGGAGTAATCATGCTTGTTAAGAAACAACCACAATTGACAGACTACTCAGCAAGGAAAATGAGGTCTTAATGTGAATGTTAATTTTCAATGCATTTTCATTGTGTACTTATGTTTAGGAATAATATGTCTATGTTAAGAAATATTTTATTTTTTATTAACTTTTTATTTTAGAATAGCTTTAGATTTACAGAAAATTTGCAAAGAGATCGCAGACTTCCCGTATACTCATACCCTGTTTTCCCTATTACTCACATCTTGTATTACTATGGTGAATTTGTCAAATTAATGCATCAGTATTTTTACATCATTGTTAACTAAATCCCATACTTTATTCAGAGTTCCCTAGCTTTCAATCAATGTTCTCTTTCTGTTCCTGGATCTCATCTGGGATACCACATTACATTTAATAACGTGCCCTGAGGCTTCTCTTGGCTATGATAGTTGTTCAGACTTTACTTTTTCTTTTTAGGACTTTGAAAGCTTTGAGGAGTACTGGTCAGATATTCTGCAGAATGTCCCTCAACTGAGGTTTGTCTGATAGTCTTCTTATGATTAGTTAATGGGTATGGGTTTGGGGAGGAAGCCACAGAGGTAAAACGGTACTCTCATTATATCCTATCAAGGATATAGTCTATCAATATACCTTATCACTCTTGATGTTAATCATGATCACCTGGCGAATAGTGTTTATGAAGTTTCTCCACTGTCGAAGTACTTTTTCTCTCTTTCCTTGCTGTACTCTTTAGAAGGAAGTCACTATATGCAGCCAACACTTGAGAGGAGTGTTATGTTTTACCTTCCTGAGGGCAAAGAATCTGCAAAAATTATTTGTAATCTTTCTGATGGGAGATTCGTCTCTTCTACCCTTTAATTATGTATTGAGTCATTCATTTCTGTAAGTATGAATTGATGCATATTTATTTTACACTTTGGGTTATAATCTGATGCTACTTAGTTCTGTGCTTAAACTGAGCTTTGACCACTGGGAGCTTTTTAGTTGGCTCTGTGTCTCTTTGAAGTGCCCCTGTCATGTGTGCTCCTTACTTTCTGCACTGCACAATGCTCCGGGCTCATCTTGTGCATTTCCTGACCCTGCTCTAGAATCAGCCGTTTCTCTAAGGAAGTCTTTGTTTCAGTGGTGTCCATGACATCAATTACACATATGTGATCTCTTTAGGTATCATCCAAAGTTCTTGGATGTTTTGTTTTCTCTTTTCTTTTCTCTTTGCCTTTCAGATGGGTAAGTTTCTATCGACCTGTCTTCAGGGTCAGTGACTTTTTCATTGGCTGTGCTGAATATATTGATGATGCCCACTTCAGAGTATCTTCTTTCTGACTTTTCGGTATGGTTTGTGATTTTTGTTGATATCTGAACATGTTGTATTGTGTAACACAATATGATGTAAATAGGCCTCTAATGTGAGGATTTTCATTAATCTGGCTAGGAGTTGCTTGTGTTTAATGCTTCTTGGAGATGTAGGTGCCAGAGGCTTTGCATTCTTCTACTGCCTTTGGTTTTGTCTCTTCTGTTCAGTTTGTGGTTCCCTATGTACTCTAGTCAGAGAGAGTCCTTATCCTGAAGTTCCTTCAGCTGTAGTCCACTGTTACTATATTTGAACTTTGCGGGTTTGATGGTGAGATATTGGGAGGCGTATAGTCTATAGCCTTAAGTTAATTCTCAGCCTTTTAGTGGGCCTATGTCTTAGGGCAATGACCTTCACAAAGGTTTTTATGCTGGTATTCAGTAACATAGCTTCTTTCTCTCTCCTCCCCACTTCTTTCTCTTCCTGCAGTGTTCCCCATACTTATTTGAATTTATTTTTCCAGTTGACTATGTTTTTCCCCCTCTTATAAGATAAGAAGGCTGTAAGAAACTGACATGAGGGGACATTCATTTTCCTCACCTGAGATTAGGTTTCAGAATTGCACTGTGGCAAAATCTTTTTTCCTGGACAGTAATTTTTGTTATGGGGAAGGCTTTGTGTTTATTGCATAATGGTTACACTTCCCTGTCACCTGCCCGAGTCAAGAAGGAATCTTTCTTAGATTCTCACTGTGAGAACTCTGAGGTTCCTGGCAGAAAAGCCTATAAAATTGTGTGGACTCCGCTAAGGCTGAATCTACCACGAGTTTCTCATTCTTAAGCTAGTCCATGCTTAGGTTCGAGCATTTTGTCAAAATTACCATATAAGTGTTCCTACCAGTTTATGGCTCCAGAAGCTTCTGCTCCAGTTAAGAACATCCCAGATGCTGTGTCTGTCTCTTCAGAGTTTAGGGTAGCCTTATGACTTCAATATTTTGATGGAGCCAAGAAAATTGGTTGATTTTGTTTGTTCACCACCTTGTAAGTACAGGGGTGATGACTTCCAAGCTCTTTACTGTCAGCGCTGAAGCCAGAAGCCAAACACTTTATTTTTCAAAGTTAAGGGAAGGAGCTGAGATGTTTAAACATTGCTTTAAAAAGATCCTGAAGAATGACTAAGCACAGAAGTGGTTTACATTTTCTTTAATGGAGATAAGAGGAGTAAAACCCAGGAATTTGGTGGGGGGAAAGTTGAGGTTTTTTGGGGGGGCTGTAGTCTAGGCTCACTAGATAAGTATCTTTCATCTGTGTTCATCCCCCTCAATCTCTAACCACTGTACATCAAGATGTTAATGAGAATGACAAAAATTCATCTGAATTGTATTGTTAGCATGCTCCAGGTAGTGTGCTAAGTTGTTTGCACTCATTATCTCACTTAATCTTCACAGTATAAAACTGTTATTTCACTTTTTATTAGAAGATATTTTACTGATGGTTACAGAGTTTAGTGATTCGCTCAAGGTCATTCAGCTAGGGAGTGGTTGACATTCTACTCTGAACCTGACTTCTCTGACTCCAAAACCCAAATCCTTAACCACTGTACTATAATGATTATTTAATAGATCATAATAATGAAAGCTGTTTCAGACTCCTCTGGAATGACATGGATCCTTTTTAAGATATGAGGATGAGATTGCATATGCCTGTGAATTACTTTGAATCGATCACAGAATATAATTTATGCTTTTGCTCTACATTTGGCCATTAAAATTCCCTCTGAAACTGCCATTTTACTCACTTCTGTATAGCAACTTTATCTGCAATTTTATAGGAAACTGGTCTTCTAATCTGTCCTCCATGGCAATGGGAAGTAACTTGTCCTGTGTGTGAATTAGGTTTCCCTCTCATGGCACCAGAATGCTGGATCTGCCACAGGAAGTCTCTAATATTGGCAAATAATTAAAACTTAAGAAAAAGGAGGTGTTAGGAAATAGAATTTCTCTGAATTTATGTGTTCCTGTGTAAAGACTCCTGAGCCATAGAAACATATATACTATGAAGTTAGAAAATGTTTGCTTTCACTTCTCCTTATAAATATTTTCATATATCACAATGATTCCATCTGTAGCCATTTGTTTAAAACTTTCCTTATGTCCCCCAAATCCAAAAGGTTTCATTCATATATAGGCACCTAGGTTAGCACTATAGGTAGGAAACAGGGTAGATTGGAGTTATCATCATAGCTACTACATTTTAAGGAAGAATGAGGCCCTGGAGACTTGAGGACATCTTTAGGTCACAAAAGCCAAGACTTGCATGGCTCTTGGGCTCCTGGAGAGATTTTCTTTACATTCCAAAGGGTTGGAATTAGCAGTCAGCCCCATTACATTTCCAAGGAGACCCTTTTAGGAGGGAGAGTTATAACTTTATCCCCCTTTGTAAGCAGAGAAAAATCGTTTCTTTCTTATACCTCCTCCTGTGGAGTGTCTGGCCACTGGTATAAGAAAAATGCTCATTTGCTCTCCTCTTGTCACCCTGAGGGCAAGGAGAGAGGGAGAGAGAGGCAGCATACTTATTATTTACTGTAAAGTAATTAATAAAAGATCTGTCTCAGATCCAGAACATCTTGTGTGTGTATTCAGGGTAAAGTTAATGAAGATGAATGAAACCCATCAGGAGGAAAGGAAGGTTGCTGTCACAGAGTGGCAGCGAAACTGACTAAGGCAGTTTTAATTGGATAAAATTTCCTTCAGCTAAACAGTGTGAGACCACCAAGACCTCTAACGCCCGTTGTGGGGTCTAGTGACAGTCTTTCATTTTATATAGACAGTTTTATTAGGCTTGTTATAACAAGGAGATAGTGAGGTTTGCAGTGGGGTTATCTTTTTCCATAAAGAAGGATCTTTTACATAGTTTTGTCACCTATGCAGGGTTGAAAGTATCTGAGTCAACTGTAATAGATATTGTCTTTTTTAATTCAAATAATACACAGACACCCAGAGTCAGTTTTGCTCCAGATTTGAATAAATACTTTCTTTTGACCAAACCAAGGGTCTCCCTGAATTGCAAATAATCTTGCCCAGGTGGATTCTAAAATTTTTCATTTGACTGAAACCTCAACCTTTCCTTGGAGGCAGAATTGCAAATAACCAACATGACAAAAATTCCCAGTTTATCCAGGAAAATCCCAGTTTCTCTGTTTGACCTAGCATCCTGTCCTATTAGCATCCCCTTTCTCTATCAGAAGGGTTCCAGTTTGGCTGAATTGTATCAAAAATCGATAGAGCTTATTCTCTAATAATTCCAAAAAGCCTCAAACAATCATTGTTTTCCAACCCATTCTAAGAAGAGGTTTGGAGTCATAACAGAAAGTATCTCTTCCTGCTTGTGGTAGCTCGAGTTTCCTGCCAACGCAGACATTTTTATATACTCAGAAGCCTACTAAATATGTTATTTGCCTTATTGCTTTACAATGCAGGGTATGTTGATGGGGCTGGCAGAAATAAAATAAAAATAAAACTCAATTGCATATGTAAATGGATTCCCAGTTCCGGGAATCATGGTAGCTAAACATTATGTGGCTCTAAAGAGCAAAATGATTGAAAATAATACACTGGACCTTTCATGCTTTCCAAGTTGCTAAGTGTGGAGTAGGAGCTCTCATTTCTCCCCACAAGAACTGGGAGGCTTGAGCAATAATTCCAACAAAGAAGCAGGATCTTGTTTCTTAAGAAGACAGCAGTGTGTTTAAGAGAAAGGGCTTTGAAATGATTTAGATCCAGGTTTGAATCCTGTGACTAGAAATAACTTCTAAGTGATAGTTTGCACCTCAGTTTCCTAATCTCTATGAAGTGGATAGTAATTTCTCTCTTAGAGAGTTGTTTTGAGATAATGAACACAGACTCTCAAATGTCCCTGACATCTAGCAGGAGCTTAGCGATCTCTGTATTTAGGACCATTCTTCAGTTTGGGACTGCAGCCCTCTGTCACCCCTGTCCATCCTCTTCAGTTTCCTTTTCCTTCTTGGCTACCCACCAAATTTTTTTTTTGCTGTGTGTAGCTTCAAAGAATATATGGGGCTTTTTGAAAAAATCTGTGTTTATACACTGTTTACTAATGCAGCCTCTCTGCTTTCTTTTTCATTTGCTGCTGTTTTAAATGCTTGGCAGAATTTATTGATTATTTTCAACTTTTTTGATTTATGTGAGGGGGTGTGTATGTATTTTCTAATCCAGCAATCATGATTCAAATACTTGTCTCATGCAGATAAGCAGAACGGTGGTGTCAGATATCTGCAGCCCTTTGGTTTGTGTGTTCTTTGCTTCTCATCTGAAAAATGCCTCTGGCCCTCTCTTTATCCCCCTTTGTTTGGAATGCAAGCAGGCTTACATCTGTGATCATCACTATAACTACCAAATTGAGTTTTAGAACATTTTGTTTCTGTTTTGGGAAGCACGGGGAGGCTGAATTTAGAAGCAGTGGCTCTCCCTGGGCAGGAATGAAGGCCCCTGTAAGCCTCTCTTCAGAACATAACTTTATCTCAGAGCATCCTTGTACCTGAAAGCTGTCAACAATGGAGTGAGACATGTTGGAGGGAAGAGGAAGAAAAATAATGAACCAGGCCAGAGGGAGATCACCCCTCTGAGTAAAGGTGTTAAATATTGATGGCTTGGAGAAGAGGATGATAAAAAACTGAGATGAGAAAAAGGTCTCTGAATATCTCTCCCCACCTCCCCAACCCCGCACCCCCTGCAAAATTAAATAAAAGGGTGCTAAAGGGCAGACAGAAATTAGTTAGTGAGAATGATTAGGAGAAAGTTGAAAATGTGGCAGGCTAGGGGATAGGTAATATATTGGAGCAAAATTCAAGACAGTGTAAATTTTTCTTAAGTGCAAAGGTGAAGGAATTAGTATACTAGTGTATGGAACATAGTATAGATTTGTGTTTATATTTTTGGTTTCTCAACTCAGAAAGACTGGTATTGACATCCCAGCTCTGCTACTTTCTGCCTAAGTGACCTGTGGGCAAGTTAATACCAATGATTCTTGATTTTCTTATCTGTGAAATGGGGATCATGATAGTTTCTACCTCACAGGATTGTGATGGAAGGAGATAATGCATGGAAGGCACTCAGCACCCAAATTCTTGGATTATAGAGAATCTTTAATTAATTGTTGCTTTATCATTTTAATGACCTTCTGTCCCAAATACTACAGCAGTGCTTTACATACATTAGCTTATTCAATTCCCACCACATGAAAGTAGGTGTTATTACTAACCCCCTCCATTTTGTAGAAAGGAAAATGAAAGACTAGAAGTTCAGTGATGTATTCAAGGCCACATGCCCAGTAAATAGCAGAACTGAAACTGCATCTCTAGTTTGCATGCCTCCAAATCTTTTTTTTTCCCCAACATGTCATATTGCATTCAGTACTAGATAGCTAAGTTTATGTTATACTGATAATAATTCCAATTATGCTTATTTTCTAAACAGAATATGCCATCAATATAGGTAGAAAATTTAAATAATATAAGCAAGAGAACAATACAGCATTGTAAGTCATGAATGTATCTAAATGAAACAACCTGTAATGAAATCTCTTTACATATTGCCATACTAATGCACAAAGATACCCTCTTCAAAAGGTGTAATCATTAAAATATTCAATACCCACTTATTTTACAATTGTCTTTTTTCTTAAGGCAGAAGAACAGTGAAAGGATCCTAAAAAATTCTCTGGCTGTTCATGTTTTCTTGTAAATAGATGCTCATCTATAGCCAGTTTTCTTATCTCTGTAGATCTTTAGGAATGAAGTGTCACTTAATTCTTATAAATGGCATTTACTTAGTATACAAGTCTCTAATTGGTTTCTCAACATGAAACACCCTTAAAGTTTTCATATATGTCTATTCTTTTCACCTTCATTGTTTCAACAAATATTCAGTAAATGCATAATCTGTTTCAGTAATTGTTCCAAGTGCTGCAGACAGAACAGTGAATAAAAAACAAAACAAACACACACAAAAATTCCTCTGCCCTCCTGTAGCTTGTATTCCAGTGACGGGAGACAGATAGTGAATAGTGGGCACACAATGTATATATGTCTTATATAACACGTTAGAAGATACCTGAAATTAGAAAAAATGAAGAAGAGGGATCAGCAATGTTCGATTTGTGGGTTGTCATATTTATAAAGGGTTGTTCAGGAAATGCCATGTTGAGATGTGACATTTAAGCCAAGACCTGAGGAAGGCCAAAGAGTGAGCCATGAGGATGTCTGCGAGAGGAACAGTGTAGATAGAGGGAAGAGGTGGCAGCAGTGTGTATTCTGTTCAGCTTGATTGAGCAAAAGGGGGGTTAGCAAGAGCTGCCCAGAAAGAAGTAACAAAAAGACAGATTGTGTAAGGCATTGTTGCCCACTTTAAAGACTTTGAGGACATTTTACTCTAAGAGAAATGGGTAGCCCATGGAAATTTTGGTGCAGAGAAGTGACCTGATCTGACTCATCCTTCAGAGGATCTCCTGGGCAATTGTGCTCATAGTGCAGTTTTTTTTTTTTTTTAAACAAATCATCTCATTGCTTTTCCCATATCTTTTCCATATTTAACTGAACCATCCAGATACAGGCAGTTCTGAATTTTACAAGGACTCAAAGTCTAGACTGAGAACTCTTGAGAGCAGGAATTTTCCTTTGTATTCATTATTTTGCAGTATCTAGCATAGTGCCTGTCACAGAGAAGATACTAAATATTTGTTTAATATGAGCTGAAGGAAGGACTGGGTATTTCTTCTCTTTCAGGAGTCTCAAAAGTCAAGAAGATTCTTGCTTTTCTCCTTAATTTTCAAGAAGCTCCTCAAATATTGGGTGATGTTAAAGCTTTCCCACTCTCTTTTCGCTAATGTTTACTAATTAATGCAGGAAATTCGTTAAATATCTCCAATCTGACATTTCCAATATTTATTAACTCCTTTTACCATTGGGTTTCTTCTTATCTCTTGCTTATCTAACCTTTCTTCCTGACCTGTTTCTTTTTTGATATACAAAATGCACATATTTAATGTATACAATTTGATGAATTTGGACATATTCATACACCTGTGAAACCATCACCACAATCAAGATAATAAACAATTGTCACCTCCAAATCTGACCTCTCTTTTGCTTTCTTTTTAGCTCACTTTTAATTAATATATATTTTCTGTAAATATAATTTGTTGTAAAAATTTTGCTCTTTCTTTCTTCTGACTTCTTAAAACTGGAGACTCAGTTAGCCTCACCCCTCCTTTCCTCCCTTCTCTCTTTCTTTGCTTCTTTCCTTCCTTCCTTTGAATGGATTTAAATGTCATTGGAGTTACTTTGATGAGATAAGAACCCCAAGCTATGAAAGTGCAACCTGAGTGTGTAGTTTCTTTGTATTTTGTCCAAGGAATACATTTCCTGCCCAAGCTACCTGCTCACTCCTTCAAAAATAAGCTTCTCTTGCTCCCCATCCTGGAGAAGTCTTTCCTATAGAAAAGACATATTAGAGAAATGAAAGTCAAAGTTACTTTGCAACCTTTTTTCCGCTAGATCAATTTTATATAACCTTATATTAAAATGCAGCTTCAACATAAAACTATCTTTCTTCCATCATTCTATCCCCATCTGCACTGCAGTTCTCTAACATTTATTTTCTAAACATTTGCTGACTCTGCCCTCCAAGACTCGTAGAGTTGGGTACAAATGAGAAGATTTGCATGGATATGGAAATGACTTTGAGAAGATGTTTTGACACCAAGGGTTTTTTAAATATTTCATCTCAAGTTAAGCAGATTTACTTAACATCTTTGGAGATTCTGCTTTGGCTTTTATTATAATGGCAATCATCATAGAATAAGCTGAATATCGTGATGATTTGTATAATGACTTGAAATGCCATAAAGATAAACAGCTTTTAAAGAAAAGAACAAA
The DNA here is from genome assembly GCF_036321535.1 of Camelus dromedarius. NCBI lineage: Eukaryota > Metazoa > Chordata > Mammalia > Artiodactyla > Camelidae > Camelus > Camelus dromedarius. Next base: position 64,914,952 of record NC_087443.1, on the reverse strand, counting down.
GTTGTTTAAAATTATTTTTACACTTTGGGGTCAGAGGTAAGAGTATAATTGCTGTCCACATGTAATTTTTAATTGGAGTAGCATATACAAAATTAAGGTCACAATTACATTGTATATTGACTGCTAGGAAGATTACAGATAATTGCTTATGTTCTTGTATCAGCTCTACTATTGGACATCTGTCTAAAGAGGCCAACCCAGTAAAAATTTCTTATTTGACATTTGTGTGTGTGTGTCCTTGGCATATGCTTTAGGTGGACTGAACTCTGATTATTGCAGCAATCTCTCAAGGATACTGATATCCAAGTTATTGTAGACACAAAGACACACTATCTGAGACTTCTTTTTCTTTGTCCCTCTTGAGACTGATAAATCATTTCCAGTATGAAATGCCTGAGTTTGCAGGCACTGAGATAATTGTAGTATCTGATTTTACTATCACTGTCTAACACCTACTCTGCTTTGCTAAGTTACTCCAATATGTGACTATTCAAAATTTTCATGAGGGACCTCAATGGACACAATATTACTGATCTTACCTGCTTTCAAGAAGAGGGTCTAATTTTTTAATAAAATGGGACGAAATCTTTTGATAAGACTAGCATCAAAGCCTCAGAATTTTGCAGGAGATAATGGACTTTTAAAAAACAGACTCCAAAATACCAATTTCATGTGTTGAATTTTTAAAGATTATTGTGCTTCTGTTTGTACATGTATTTGGGTTCATATTCCAGCCTTCAGTGAAAGTGAGACCATAGATTTGCTTCTGATGTATCAAATGATGATTTGAAAACCCTGCCAGTAAATAAAATAAAGAGGTATAAAGGAAGAAATTAATTCCTTGAGTTCTTTTCCTCCCTTTGCTTTAAACTACCTGATTTACTTCTCCATTGCACATGGCTTCCACACCTGAAAAGCAACAGTAAAGTGTAAGGGTGATGATCCTGGTGCCAGGTGACCTGGGTTCAAATCTCAGCTCTATCCTTCAGTTGCTCTATGACCTAGAATAAGTCACTTGCTTCTTTGTGCTTTATTTAGTTGTAAAAAATGGATAATAATATTATTTCCATCATAATATTATTTTGAAAGCAAAATAAGTTAATATGTGAAAAGAGTTTAAAACAGTGCCTGGTGCAGAGTGAATACTCTATAAATGTTAGCTCTCATTATAAGGAATGTTAGCTATTATTACTATCATGCCATAACCATATTCAGTAATTGTGTGTTGTCTGTGACAGCCAAGCATACCTTTCTCTTTGTTTGGAAAAATCTCCTGAGTTTTCCTTGTGAGCTGTGCCTTCTTCATAGTGTATGGTCTTGTTTGGACTCTCAAGCATGGCAGCAGTACCACTGTTAGACTCAGGCAAAAAGGACCTGTGCCTCAGGAGCCCCCAAACTTTGGAATCCTCTGAGGTGCCGAGAACCAGCCAACATAGCAGTACCATTCAGGCAAGGTGTGATTCAATGCATGATTCATAAAAAAAATTTAATAAACTTTACTCCATCAAAATTAAAAATGTGAATTATACAAAAGATTCAATTATGATCTACAGATTAGGAGAAATATTTGAAACCCTATATATTATAATAGATTTTTACCAGAATGTATAAAAGACTTTCAAAACTCAAAAATAAGAAAACAAAAAACCCAATTAAAAAAAAAGAGCTAAGGACATGAACATATACCTCCCCAAAGAGGATATAACGATGACAAATTAGCACATGAAAAGGTATTTAAAGTCATCAGCCATTTCAAAATGAAGTCATGATGAGATACTACTACACATCTAGTAGAAAGGCTAAAACAAAACATTAGCTACCAAGAGCTGACAAGGAATGCATAGCAACTGGAATTGTTCATGGGTTGCTAATGGGAATGAAAACTGGTACAGCTGCTCTGAACAATGGTTTGGCATTCTATAATAAAGTTAACTATACTCTACTCTAGGGCCCAGCAGTCCTGCTGTATCTTAGAATATATCTTAGAAAAATGAAAATATACATTCACACAAAAATCTCCACGTGGATATTTGTAGCAGCTCTATTAATAACAGATGCAAACTGAAGATAAACCAAATGTCCTAAATAGGTAAATGGATAATCAACGTGAGGAATAGCCACACAGTGGACTATTCAACAATGTAATGGAACAGACTTGGGATGCACACAACTTGCATGAGTCTCAAAGGCATTGTAGTGAGTGAAAGAACCTGGTATCCAAAGGTTACTGTTGAGTGATTACACTTACATAACATTCTAAAAGTGATAAAGCTCTAGGTATGGAGAATATATCAGTTGTTTCTAGGGGTTATGATTGAGAAAACAGGGCAAATATAAAGGGATAACACAATAATTTTGTGAGGGAGTAAATGAACTTTCTATGCAGTGATTATTGGGGTGTTTACATGGACCTATAAACATACATTGAAATTTATAGACCTGTATGCCGTCAAGTCAATTTTCTTGCAAAAATTTTAAAAATAAAATAAAGACATAGTTAAGTAAACCAAAAGGTAAGTCATAAACTGACGGAAAACATTTTCAAAGCACATGTCTAATAAAGGACTTATGTCTAGAATATGTAAAGACCTCTCAAAATTATATAATGAAAATACTCAGCCCAGTTTAAAAAATAAGATTGGACAATGTTTCAGCAAATACAGTATGCAAATGAAAAGCTACTCAGCATAATTCATCATTAGGAAATGTCTATTTGAGTGGTTTAAAAAAATGCTGACGGTACCACATATTTGTGAGAATGCAAAGAATCTAGACCTCTTGTACATTGCTGATGGGAATATAAAATGTTTAGTCAATCTGGAAAATAGGTTTATAGTTTTATATAAAGTTAAATATACACTAATCAATATGACCCAGTAATTCTATTCCTAGGTTTTTATCTGAAAAATAGAAACTTACGTTTATGCAAACACTTGGGCATCAGTGTTTATTTCAGCTATATTAATAACCATCCAAAATTTCAACTGGTGAATGGATAAATGAACTCAGGCATACTCTTTCAATTGGATACTATTCAGCAGTAGAAAGGAACATGCTACTGACGCAAGTAATGATGTGAATAAATCTCAAATGCATTATGCTCAATGACAGGACCCAGATTCAAAGGGCTACATTCCGTGTGATTGCATTAACGTGACATTTGGAAAAAGCGAACATATAAGGGAAAAAACATGCCAGTGCTTGCCAGAGGCTAGGGTGTGAGGAGAATGATTATAAAAGAGCACAAGGGAACTTGGCAGTGTGATGGAAAGCTCTGTATCATGACTGTACTGATGGTTATACAGCGATACACATTCATTAAGGCTCATAGAACTGTAAGCTGAAACGGATATTTTTTCTAGAAAGAAATGATACCTCAATAATCTATGTTAAAATATAAGGTTACAGAGGTGGTAGAATATTCATAAATGATGAAACTGGGCAATGAGTGTTTGAGGATTTGTTATACTATCTTCTTTATTTTGCATATGTTTGGAAAAGCAAACAGAAATTAAGAAGGCTAACACCTGTTGCTGGAAGGAATTTGAGTAAAAGAATGCTGCTACATTGCTGACAAACATGTAAATTGCCACAGAATTTTTTTGAAAGCAATCTTGTAACAGCTGTTAGAACTTGAAACTACATAAACCCTCTGTCCCAGGAGACCCACTATTTTAATCTCTCCTGTAAAAATAAGAGCTCCAGGTTTTTAAAGGTATATGTAAAATGATGTTTATTACAGCATTGTACTTAGTAGCAAGCAACTGAACATAAGTGTCTAGAAACGGAGCACTCCCAAAACACTCCCTTGTGATATCCCTTTATAGTTACCCACTTGTCCCAATGGCACAATGACTGACTTAATTACAGAACAGCTGCACTTTGGGAGATTATGCAGATACTAAAAAAATAATAAATCAGAGTATTAGTTTACAAATCTAATAAATGACAAAGTAGTGTTTCAGACCTAACTCTGCCTGACTCCAGTGTCTGTATACTTAACTTCCATGTGCTACTACTTTTTTTTATTTTCCCAATTTTTTTCCATGACGTCCTTCTGGTCTTCACCTTATCTCATTTAGGTGGTAAGGACCTGAGTTTAGGGTATGGGGCAGAATAAAGGGTTGTTGAGATGGGCTTTTTCTGAGAAGCAGCTGTCCTCACTATTCATTTGAGCAACACCGGCTCACTGGCACATTGCAGTGAGATTAAAGGGCAAAGAGCTAGATATTGCTCTGCACTCATCTTTGTCTCCACATCCCCCGGGGAACCTTGTGACTGTGGACCCAGCCACTTAGAAGTCCTGGTACAGAGCCATCTCTCCCTTTCTCCTTATACCCTGTGACAGGAGAAAGTACTGGCTTTATTATAGAGGATGGAGATGCATGCTCAGGGGACTGCAGTTCCGGAGACCAAGTTCAGGGTGAGGGGGTTTGTGTTCTTGCCTCAGCAGAGGTTTGTAGTGGTAACTCGTTCAACTGAAGTCTCATGATTTCATTTCCATGAAGTAGAAAACTAATCTATGCTGTTGGAGGCCAAGTTACTAGTAACTCTTCTAGGCTATCACTCTGGGAGGGCATGAGGGTGACTTTTGGGGAGTGGATAATATTTGTTTTTTCTTTCTTGATATTGGTGCTGGCTGCATGAATGTGTTCAAATTGTACACTCTAAGCCTTTTTCTAATGTACTTATACTACTTCAACAAAAGGTTGAAAACAAATTTAAAAACACACTGTGTTAAACAGAGTAATAAATAATAGTTACTATTTAAATGACCATACAATCTCAATGACTTCATATAATAACATTTTATTTCTTACTCATATTTCTGAGGCTTTTGCTATCTGGGAGTACTTCTGAGTAGCTTTTCTCTAAGCACTAACTCAAGGATCCAGGCTCCTTTCATCTTTGGACATGACTATCCTCAGCGTATGGTTCTCTGTGGGAAAGGGACAATACAGGAGAATCATGAATGAGTGGATTTTTAGGGGTCAGGCTTCGGAATGATGAATATCACTATCATATTATATTGGATAAAAGTGATCCAATGACTTCAGCTAGAGGTGAGAAAATTTAGTCTTCCATTTTTCCCTTTAAAATAATACAGTTTGATAAACATATAACCTTATTTTGTCCTGGGTAGATTCTACTTTGAAAAATATAATGCATTCCATTTGGAGGAAGCAAGAATAAAATTTGAACATGAATGAGCAACAAATAACTACATCATTTGAGAAGGCTTCATGGAGAAAGGAGAACTTCCATTGTGCCCTGACAGATGAGGGGGATTGGAATAGGTGGAAGGACAAAGGGAAGTATTGGTTCTGCAAAATCTTGACTCAATATAGATATACCTACACAAAGAACAGCATGGCAGCATCACTGCTGTGTAACAGTTGATGTATATATCCCTTGTTTTCTGGAAGACTATTTGGAATTAGAATTAAATTTTAAAAATTAGGAATTGAAAGTTGGGGTTTCCTCTACTGTACCTAGGTGTCAGCTTAATCAACTTTTTTTTTTTCTCATCAGGGAAATCTTTTGTATTGTCATCATCTTTTGTATGACAATTGCTTCAGACAAGAAGGTTTACTGATCTAGTTTATGAGCATTTTGTTATGTATCTCACTCTACCCAAGATATTTTCTGACAACTTCAACATGTCCTGTGTTCTTTCACTCTGAGTCTTTTTTTCCTCTCTTTTGCCTTCTGCTAGACTGTTCTCTTTAAAAACAGATAATTTTGTCCTGCAGCACTAAGCACAGTGTGGGAGGCGTAATAGTTGTAAAAAACTAAGACATTTTGGTTCCTTGATTCATTGGGTCTTGGAAAATAACTGGCATTATTATTTTTTTTTCTTTTCTTAATTTCTCTTTCTACTTTTACGCAAGAACAACAAAACGTCAGTATAATGAATTTAAATCTTCATATTCTTTTCCTCTTTGCAGCTAGTCAGTGAGGGAATAAGAGGTTACAGATGTTTATATCTTGTGAGGTGACATGCAGAGCTGAATTTTATAAATGATGGATGTCTCCCAACCTGCCTTTTTCATGCAACCACAAATAATCCATAGTGTGCTGAATATTTTGTGCTCCAATGTATTATTCATTTAATCCCTTCCCACATTTACTGGTTGGAGCCATGTGCCTGTATGTTCATTCAAGATTGGCTTCAAGTTCTAGTGCTATCACTTTCAAGACTTAAGGTAACTTGGTGCAAGTGTGATTATTTCATGGGATCTCTTTTGCCAAGTTGGAATCTTGAATAAGCAGAGAAATAGCAATAAAATGTCAAATAAAATCCAATACATATTCTATTGGTGTATTTCCAAGAAGCATGTTTCAATAAAGAATCTTTAGTCTATATGCAATTGGCATCTTAGGTTAATTGGTGGTTCAGTTTTAAGTAGCTCAAATGAATGAGAGAAAAAGAGACCAAACTAATTTTTGCTTCTTGGTATGAAACATGATCTTTCTATTGCTCTAACATGTGGATAATTTGGTTTTCATTCCCATTATCTTCAACGTTTTGCATCATTAGGCATTTTGGCAATAACAATAACAAATGCAGAAATGCAATGTCTTCCATGCTGTGCCACCCCAGTTCCTCACTGGAGTCCTTTGACTTAAATGCTGGGACCAGGTTCTGAAAATCTATTATGTTTGTCAGGTACTTCGTTCATTAAGAGCATAATATTCATAATTAAAGGCCAGGTTTTTCTATGATTAGGACCAAGGACAGAAAACCCAAGGAATGGTTTTAAGGTGTTAAATGGGGACATTCTTGACTCTCCGAATAGCAAAAAGATGGGTTGTTGTCCCAACCCTAGCAGGTAGGACTAATGACAAGCCAGGCAAGTCTTGCGGAAGCCTTAAACATTCAAGCTCTCTGCTTCCAACTTGTTCAGTACTGAATATGTCCAGGAGAGTTTCCCCTGAAAACGTGCTGATCTTCTAGTCACTTCTTACTTGAATCAGAAATTATTTGACAGCTAAGACACTTGAAATCATGCCTCAGAAGTTCTGTAGGTACCCAAGACCCCCTGCAGTTGTCAGCCTTGGATTTCTTTTTTAATTCTTATTTTTATTGAAGTATGGTCTGTTTATGATGTTAGTTTTAGGTCTACAGCAAAGTGATTCAGTTATATATATATATAATGTGTATATATATATATACACATAATTATATTTATTTTTATTATATATATATATAAAATGTGTGTGTGTGTATATATATATATATATATGTTCATTATTATATTTTTTCAGTTTCTTTTCCATTGCGGCTCATTTTGAGAAACTGAAGATAGTTCCCTGTGCTATACAGCACGTCTTTGTTGTTTATCTATTTTATATATAGTAATGTGTGTCTGTTAGTCCTTTGCAATCTCTCACTGCTGCCCTTTAAGAAAGGTTGATCATCCCAGTATTGTTGCAGCTAGAAGTCTTTGTTACTTTTGCTTTCTGGCAGGCCTTCCAACCTGCTGGCAATAATCCCATTAATTTCAGGTTGTGGATAACTGACAATATCCATTAGTTTTGGATCCACAGCCCTCTCTGGATCAGCCCGGTATTGACTGGAGAATGAGTGACTCCAATGTCAAGGTCAAGAGGAACAGAGACCTGAGGATTAGACACATATGGAAGAGGAGGATGAAGTAAAGTAGGAAGGGGGCTAAAATATTTCCTGAGGTTGAAAAATTATGTGGATAATTAAATATTTTAGGATTAGAAAAAATCATGATGATCTGGAATTTAGGTATTCAGGAAATGTCAAAATATCAAGGTTTACCAAAGAATGTTCTGTCTCCAGCAATGGTGAGGACCATGGAGATGATGATGATAATTAACATTTATTGAGTAGTGATCATATAGAAGGCTTCATATTTGTCTTTCTATGTCAGGCTTATTTCATAGCATAATGCCTTCACGGCCCATCCATGTTGCTGAAAATGGCAGGACTTTCTTCTTTCTCGTGGCTGAATAATATTCCATTATAAGTATGTGACACATTTTCTTTATCATCTCATCCATTGATAGACACTTAGGTTACTTCCATCTTTGGCTATTGTGAATAATACTGCAATGTACATGGGAATGCAGATATCTCTTTGAGATCCTGTTTTCATCTTTTTAAATATACATACCCAGAAGTGGAATTTCTGGATCATGTAGTAGTTCTATTTTCCATATTTTGAAGAACCACAAAAAATTTTGTACTGTTTTCCATAGTGGCTATACCAACTTACATTCCCACCTACTGTGTACAGGGGTCCCCTTTTCTCCACACCCTCATCAACACTTGTTATCTCTTATCATTTTGACAACAGACATCTGACAGGTGTGAGGTGGTCTGTCATTGTGGTTTTGATTTGCATTTCATGATGATTAGTGATACTGAGCACCTTTTTATATAACTGTGGCCATGTGTGTATCTCCTTTGGAAAATGTCTATTCAATTCCTCTACCCATTTTTAAATTGGATTGCTAGTTTTCATGCTATTGAATATTGTATGTTCATTACATATTTTGGATATTAATTCCAGATACATGATTTGCAAATATTTTCTTCCATTCCATAGATTGCCTTTTCATTTTGTTGATGGTTTCTTTTGTTCTGCAGAAGCTTTTTGGTCTGATTAGTCCCATTTCTTTATTTTTGCTTTTGTTACCTTTGCTTTTGTAGTCAAAACCAAAAAATCATTGCCAAGACCAATATCAAAGAGCTTACTCCCTGTGTTTCCTTCTAGTTTTATAGTTCCGGGTTTTATGTTCAAAGTTGATTTTTGTGTATGCTGTAACATAGGGTTCAGTTTCATTCTTCTGCATGTGGCTGTTCAGTTTTCTTAACACTACTTACTGAAGAGATTGTCCTTTTCCTATTGTATATTCTTGGCTCCTTTGTCATAAGTTAATTGACTATACATGCATGAGTTTACCTCTAGGCTCTCTATTTTGCTCCACTGATCTGTGTGTCTGGTTTTATGCCAATACCATACTGTTTTGATTATTATAACTTTGTAATGTAGTTTAAAATCAGGAATTTTGAAGACTCCAGGTTTGTCCTTCTTTCTTAAGATTATTTGGCTATTTGAGGTCTTTTGTCATTCCATATACATTTTGGGGTTGCTTTTTCTATTTATATGAAAAGCATTGTAATTTTAAAAGGGATTGCATTGAATCTGTCCACAGCTTTGGGTAGTATGGACATTCTACCAATATTAATTATTCCAACCTACGAACATGGAATATCTTTCCATTTATTTGTGTCTTCTTCAATTTTTTTTTCATCACTCTCTTATAGTTTTCAGTATACAGATCTTTCATCTCCTTGATTGAATTTATTCCTTGGTATTTTATTCTTTTCAATTCAATTAAAATCATTTCCCACTTTTTCTATCCATGTGGCCTTAATACATTTTGGCAACCTGGTTACCACATAATCTAGACTTGGGCAGTTAAAGTGCCATGTTACCATGGAAACAGTAATTACCATGACAGATGTATGAGAACATGACCCATCGAACCAATCAGAGATTATGATGTTCAATTCTAGGATTCTTCTCTGCATTATTAATGTCCTGATGATTTGGGGTTCTTTCTTTGATGTTTCTGGTAGCAAATGTATATTCATATTCAGAAATGTTCTCTGTGAGTCAGCCTGTAGATTACCCTGCACTTATTTGTTTATTTGTATATTTTATAATAGCCTTTGGCCAAGGGAATGCAACCTGACATGGCAGTGTTCATTTCAGTAGTAAGCAGATCAGTAAAGAGTAAATGCCACTAGGAAAAAAAAATAGTATCATTAAGAAATAAAGGAGAAAACAGCAAAAGGCAAGTGTGGGAGTGGCAGTTATAGCCTTGAACTTTGAAGGTAGAGGAAGAGGTTGTATTACAGATGGAACATTCTCTAAGCCTAAAGAGAGTCTTTACATATGGAAGAAATGACAGCAGTAGGAAAAAGAGAGTGAGTGAGAGGCAGAGCTACTTGGGAACAACATCTATAGCCCTCAGATCTTAGGAGCGTCTAACATGGAGAAACCTAGGTTCAAAATTCTAAGCTTATTCACTTCCCTTTCAGAATTTTATCCTAACATCTCCCTTTCACACCGAATCACAAAATAAATTTCAAGTAGAGCAGTAACTTCAGCCTGGGTGATATATCCCTTCCATAATCAATCATATTATTAATGGTGTTTTATTTGATAAACACGTTTGTTTCTATGATTCATATTTTGTCTCAAGACCAATCTCCAAACATTGCAAGAAAGGATTGTTTTGTTATTACCATATGGAAGACATTTACTCAACTTATTGTGAGTGAGGGTACTAGTCTGAAGTCAACCTCTTCCTCTGTCTTCTCTGCCCCATCCACCCACTCAGCCATAAAAAATAACCCAAACCATGAACTTAGATATAGAAGAAATTATATTGTGGAAGTTGAAATGATGCACACAATTGTAAAGGACTGACTTTTATTGAGTTCTTCCTCTATCCTTTCTGAGTGCCTTGAATGCATACACTGAAAAGCATATTTTTTTCCCCTATTCTCTTGAAGGGGTGTGCACACATCAAATTGGTCCTAGGCATTTGGTAGAAAGTATATTTTTGTTGAATGAATGGTTGAATGAATGAAATGAGAGTAAGTGGAAGGCTAAATTAATATGCTGTAGAATCTCTTAAGTTTCTTCTTTGGCTGTGTTCAATTTGATTCTTATTGCCCTTCATTAAAGTGGGCTCATTTATGGTGTCAAGTTTAGAATGAAACCAAAGCAGCAATTATTTTGTTCAGATTCCCTGGGAAGCAGGCACAGAGACAAGGATTTGTGTGTGATTTATTAAGGGGGTACTCCAGGAGAAGCCAGGAAGGGAGTGAAAGAAGCAGGAAAAAGAAGAAGAAACCAAGTAGGATTTTAAGTATATTATCCTTCAGTCTGAGGCTGCAGGAGCACTGGAGCACAATTACATTGCAGAGTTTGTCCCATCTCAGGGTAAGGAAGCTGGGCTTTCGTACTCCTTCAGGAGTGCCTCACAGCTCTCCAGTTGGAGTTAAGCTCCCAGGCATTTCTGACTTCTAATGTGTCTGATCAAAGTAGTTCCAGAAGCCCAAAGGTAGTCTTCTAAAGAGTTTGCAGGTGCAGGCCCTTAGGAGAAGCTCACGGAAATGCAGGATTTACCAACAGAAGTGGTCAAGGAGATCTGGGAGACATCAACAGCATTTGCTACAATATTCTAAACAAATAGGGAGAAATGAAAGCACCTATGTATTATCAGACAAAACTGAGTTTAAGTCTTATCTGAGCACTTACTGTGTCATATTAGGCAAGTTATTGCATCTCATTGATCTTTGATTTCCTCTTATGTAAAATGCATGTTATAGTAATGCATCTTTATAGGACTAAACTGGAAAACATAGCCTTTGTTTTTCTCTTAGTATCACTTATATACTTAAGTGGAATCTTAATAAAAATCAAACTCATAGAAACAAAGTAGAGAAGTGTTTGCCAGGGGATGAGTGAAATATGGAAAGGATGGTAAAAAATTTTTAAAGGGTGGGGAGCAGGGGAAAGGAATGGATTCCCAAATAAAAGTGGACATATCAGAAGTCTGATACTGAAGATAGGTCTTGGGGAGAGAGGACGAGAGGCAAGTGGCTGTTATAATTGTCTAGCTGAGGGGTAATGACAGTATAAACTAAGGGGGCTAAACTGAGATGAAGAGGAAATAGTGCTAGTCAAGAGATATTTCAGAGGTATAATTAAAACAAGTTTTAATGATTCATTGATTAGATTTAGGAGCAACAAAGAACATTGTTCCTAGCTTTAGCTCTCTTATCTGCAAGTCAAATATTTGACTTTAGATGTAGCTAGATTCCATTTTTCCTGTAATGTTGTGAAGGTTCTTCTTCATACCTTGGCTTGATTTCCTTTGAACTGGATTTCTTCTTAATTGGCTCCCCATCAGGCAGCAAAAATGGCCTCAAGCAGTTTCAGGTTCATAAAATCCTTAGAACTTGTCATTCCAGTGTAACAGTTCAAATATTTCTCCTCCAGTATCCAAATACAGAACAAGAAAGGATTCTGATTGATCCTCATTTGGATATGTGCCTGTTATAGGCTGAATTGTGTCCCTTCTCCTTTACAGTCATATATTCAAGTCCTAACCTCCAGTACCTCAGAGTGTGACTATATTTTGAAATAGAGCCACGAAAGACATAATTAAAGTTAAATGAGGTCGTATGTATGGGCCTGTATTAGTCAGGGTTCCCCAGAGAAACAGAACCAATAGGATGTATATATTTAGAAAGAGATTTATTTTAAGAAATTGGTTGTGATTGTGGAGGCTTAGCAAGTACAAGGGAGGTTGACAGGAGACTGAAGAAAGAGTTGCAGTTTGAATTCAAGGGCAGACTGCTGGCAAACCAGGAAGAGCAGATACTGGAGAAGTCTGAAGGCAGTCTGCTAGCAGGACTACCTCTTGTTTGAGGGAGGTCAACTTTTTGCTCTATGTAGGCATTCAACTGATTGGACGAGGTCCACCCTCACTATGGAAAGTCAGTCTGCTTTACTTAAAATTCGTAGGTTTAAGTGTAAATCTCATCCAAAAGTACCCTCACAGAAACATCCAGAATAATGTTAGATCAATATCTGGGCACTATGACCTAGCCAAATTGACATTAATAATTAACCATCACAGAGCTCTATTCCAATTTGACTGGTATCCTTGTAAGAAGAGCAAATTTGGACATGCAAAGATATACCAGGGCTGTGTGCACACAGAGGGAAGATCACATAAGGACATAGAGAAGATGGCCACCTGTAAGCCAAGGAGAGAGGCCTTAGGAGAAAGCAAACCTGCCAACCTGTTAATCTTGGACTTCTTGCTTCCAAAACTGTGAGAAAAAACATTTCTGTTGTTTAAGCCACCCAGTTTGTGGTATTTTGTTATGGCAGCTCTAACAAACTAATGTGGTGCCATCCACAGACCAACCACAGCATAAGGGTGATGGGACACTCTTATTGGCCAGGTTGAATCAGGTACTCGCCCCAGAAGCTGGAAAAGTAGGGGACGTATGATTGACAGTCCTGAAAGAATCACCAAGATTAGTGGAGAAAAAGTTTCCAAAACTGCTACAAACAGCAATCATTTCTGAACTAATTCTTCTTGTGATAATATTCTTCACTGGGATTGATCCTCGAGAGCCACAGTAATGGAGGAGTAATGAGTGTACCAGCAAAATGGAAAGCTAAGGGGAGAGGGGAAAATCAAGGCTTCTCACTGAAATATACATGCCAGGAGATGCTAAAGCTGCATGCCAAGCCAGGAAATAAGAGACCCACAGTGGGAATGATAGATAGTACCACCTGAGCTTTTAAAAGAAGAGACATATGTAAATGTGCCTTACTAATGAGAGATATTCCAAATATATATACACACACTATACGACAGAAAGAGATATCTTTCTTCTAAAACATTGGCTAACGGCACCAAGACTGGGATTTCCAGGTCCTTAAGTAGAATCATGAAAATAGCATAGGTTCTTGTGGGTTATACTCAAGCGTAGTGACTGTTCTCATTGCCAGCTTCTCTGTGTTCATGTTCTTAAAAGAAAGGTTTTGATTGGTAGACTTGCCTCCATCTGATTTGCACTACTGCTGCTGGGAAGAATTTCATACAAGAGGTGGTTTGCCATCATCACATCCGGCCAATGTATGGTTGCTTTCAGTTCACAACCAAGCCCTGGTCTACCCATATGTGATCAAAGTTGTAGAGATAGTTTTATTTACTCAGAACATGAAGAGTACACCATAGTAAAACATACAGCTGATAGAGTTAGTGCTACTTTCCTGAGGCATCAAGGGTTCCTCTACCATGAAATCAGCACTGAATAGCTCAGAATCCATAGTTGATGATGAATGACCATTACAATGATAATGATGGTGATGGTGGTGATGATGTTAATGTGATAGTTATCACTAGCATTTCTCTTTAGGCCAGGCTCTACTTTAAGTGTTTTATTTTATTTACTCATTTAATCTCCAAAACTACCCTACCAAAAAAGTAGTATTAACCAATTTGGTGGACATGGGAAATAAGCAGAGTTTAAATAGGAACTAAGAGCAAGAAAGCTTGTGGGGTTGGCAGCAATATGAGCTGTTCCCTCTACACTAAGTGTATTACTTAGGCGCATAAAGAGCTTTCTTTTGCTTCCTGTTATGCGCCTATAATGGGCTACACTGGTTTAGAACGTTGGCATAAGCTATCGATTTTTGGTACTAAATCAAAAGCTACGAAAGGATCAAATGCAAGGATCATTAGAGTGAAAATTATACTTTTCCCAAAAGTCTCAGATGTAAGTTCCACTTCAGTTCCATAGTCTTTGTTCTTAGTCTAGTGCCAAAGATGAATAAAGTAACAAACCATAGGCTTATTTAAGATATGGAGCAGAAGCGTGTAGGTGGAAAGGGGATGGTTCTTAAGAGATGGGAGAGTTGGTGCTGGGAGACCTCATGATCGCCTTCCAGGAAAAATCTCTTAGATTATAATCATGTAGACAACTTATTCACTTTCTTTTAGTTTTTCTTTCAAAACCTTCATAGGTTATCCTGGTCGAAGAGTTCGAATCAGATCATCAGTACCATTCAGGACACGACATGAGCTTTTAGTTTTGTTTTAAGTCAGGGGATGCCACTGAAACAGTTTAAGCAGAGAAGTGACAAGATCTAATTAATGCTAAGTAATCTCACTCTTGCTGTTGTGTAGAGAGTCAATTAAAAAGGGCCAAAAGGGGACGCTGGGAGACGAGTGGGGAACTGTAGTAGTGGTCTTGGTGAAAGCAAGCAGCCAGCACATTGGAAGGTGATTTAAATACAACTCACACATCCATGTGACTGCCCACCTCAGGCACTGGGCAAGGCTGTCATGTTCCCCAGACGGGAATAACAGAGCACTCCCTCTCCTGATCAATCAGTTTTTGGACAATCATTTGCCTCTGAATTTAATTTCTCAAGACATTTCTATTTCTATATTTTAAACAGAAAGAGAATGGAAAAGAATAACTTGGCATGCTTATGGGCAAAAGTAATAGGAAGACAGTAAAAATCTTTCAGCGTGAAAATAATTACCTAAAGTCAAAGGCATGAAAGTACTGGCTGGCTTTCATAAATGTGTTTTGCATCATGTAAATCATGTTAAATTTGAAACTTCAAAGACGATATTTCCCTGGGAAGGCTGCATGTCATTTTCACCAAATAAATTTATTTTCTCTCAAGTGCTAGGCAGAGGTCATCTCAACCTATGGTCTAATGATGTGGAAAGCACTAACCAGGTCAAGGTATCTGTGAAAAAGTTGAATGAGGAGTTTTCACCCACGTCTGGTTCGCATCTTCTTTGTTATATTAGGCTGACGTTGTTTAATAGCAGATATTGTGGAGCTAATTTCTAGCATCTTTCTGATTGCTAGAAAATTGGTGGCTGCTGCCAGGGAAATAGATTTCTGACATTTTTTTCTCTAACCCTGCTGAGCTTTAAAGACTATTGTGAAAAGCATCTTTGCTGCTACACTTATTACAGGATATTAAAGGACTAAGTTCCAGAATTACATTTTCCATGGTGTTCTTCATAATTCTTTATTATAAGCTTTTTGGCCTTTTTTTAAACATGTGAAATAGACTGTGAAGTGACTTGAGCAACTTCTAAGGACCTGTCTGGTGTTTTGGAGAAGAAAGACCTTCTCCACAATTCCTTTTTACATGCTTCTTCTAGATCTGTCTTCAGAGTTAATCCAATTCATTATGCTTATTCATTCATTCATTCTTTTGTTCAATAATTATTGAACCCCCATTATGTGCAGGGGCTGTGGTAGGTGCAGTGCAACTATTGTTGACAAAACTGATCCAATTCTTGCACACCTGGAGCTTTACTTCCGTATGTGTGAAGGGTCATATGACTGAGTCTGCATTGTGATAGGACATAAAACAGAGGCTAGCCCTGAGGTTTTATTCAGAAGTGCCAAGGCAAACATTGCTGTCATTGCCACGTTGGATTTAGCCAGGAATAGTGTTTTTCCAAGAGCCTGGATGCAGAATTCTGTCTATAGGAGTTTGGGACCTGTCGTGGATAATATAGCTCCCTTCCCAGACTCCTGCTTCAGAGTCCCTCATTCCCCCACCTGCCGGGAGTGTTAGCTGCTAAGGCTCACATCTGTGTCCCTCTCCAGGACTGCCCTCTGCTGAAGAGAGTTGCCCTACCCACGGTTACAATCCTCCTCAGGGACATCCTGCCTCCAACGACAGATTGCTATTGGGGAACAGATTGAGTTCCCTGGCCTCAACTGAGACAACTCTAATGAACACTCCAAACTCCCAAGATTCTCATGGGTCTAGTGCAGGCCTGTGTTGAACCTGCATCACCATTCAACTTCTTGCTCTCC
This sequence comes from Camelus dromedarius, assembly GCF_036321535.1. NCBI lineage: Eukaryota > Metazoa > Chordata > Mammalia > Artiodactyla > Camelidae > Camelus > Camelus dromedarius. Next base: position 64,898,517 of record NC_087443.1, on the reverse strand, counting down.
AATCCCTCTTCTCTCACTTTCTTACATGTATTGATTCTAAGTATATCTCCCCAATAAACCTCTTAAGAAAAACTCCATTCCAGGGTCTGTTTCTTGAAATCGTGCCTGAGAATGGGGTTTAATGCTCTTTACAAATTCAGTTTGCATGTTTGAGTGCTTACTCTTCATAGACACTACAGTTTGTCCATTTCCTTCTTTTTTCCTTTACTCTTTGCAAAATCCCTTCAAGCTGTGTAATAATATGCCCAATTGATAAATGAGAAGTTGAGACCCTAAGTCTGACTTACCCCAGGCCACACAGCAAGTGGTGGAGTTAGGATTCAAGCCTACTTCTGTCTGATGGGAGGACCTGCATCCACTCCACCTTCCCTCACCACTCCCCCTCTTCTGGCTTTTGCAGCCCCTTCTGATATTACCTGTGGAGTAGGGTAGATTTCCCTACTTTTTTCATTCTCAAGACAAAAGTTAAATTGTTGATATCTCAAGTTAATTTCTGATTTTGCTTCTCTTCTTCACAGCAAAGTTCCAATAGGGAATGAATCTGGGGACAGACACTCAGCTTGGAGTGTATTATGTGGCCATGTTGTACGTAATGCTTTAGGTAATAGCAACTAAAATTCCTTTATCCCAAACATGAGAATTCACATAGTACCACATAAAAAGAAAGCAAACAGACCAAAAACTGCCCATAAGAGGGAAGGAAAGGAGGAGTTTTGCAAAGATGAGGAAATAACTGAAGCATATGACTGTAGGGTAGAATGTTATTTTAAAAAATGGCCCAGTCATCTCACAGTGACTAGCAAAAAGGATACTGTATGATTGGGATGGGGAATGGGGTATAAAATGGCAATCATTTTGAATTAGCATCCTACATATTGGCTGTTAAAATGGTATTTCTTCAGAGGTATACAGAGTTCTCTAGGTAGAATTCAAAGCCCTTTCTCTCCCCACCTCCTGCCCCTGGAGTGATTGATAAGAGCTTGTCACATTATATATATTTTCTGATTACCTTCCCCTGGAAGTTAAAATAAAAACAAGAACTCAGCCTCCTCAGTGGTGAGCTGAAGGAGGTTTGTGGACCTACTCATTCAGGGCATACAACACGTTGAGAAAAACCACTTTACCTCTGAATCTTGATCTCCTTCTATATAAAATGGGAATGATAATTCCAACTTTTCAGAATTGTTGTGAAGATGAAATGAGCCAATATAGGTAAAACACTTAGGAAAGGGGCTGCCTTTTTTTAAGTTACTCAAAAAAAAAAAAAAAAAAAAGGAAGGAAATGACATCATTGTTGTTCATATTGGGGTTTTGAGTTAGAAGGCTTGTCTTCCTAAGGACATTTTGATACCAGAAAGGTGCTTTCTGGGATGAAATACAATTCTTGCCACCAGAGAGGACACTGGGCAGCATTTGCAGGGTGGCAGACTGCTGCTCCAAGCCAAGAAGTTTTCTCTTTCTCCCAATCCATCAGTAATTCTGGATCCCAGATGGAGGAGTCTCTGAGCCTTATGTATTGCTCCTGCCATAGCATTTACTATGGACCAGAGTCTAATTGAGGGACATGTTCTCTTTCTTGCTTTGCATTTTAAGAGAATGTTGACATTTTTCCCACAGAGATACATTTCTCCTGATCAATGCCTCACCTACTGCACCCCACTGCCACATTCCCCAGGTAATGCAATGGGTATGAATAACCAGCCAGGAGAGAAGTTTCTAATAAACAGCAATGAACCACCAAAAAGAAAGTACACTTTATTAAAGCAGAATTTTCTCTTTGTTTCATTCTCTGAATGATCTGTGAAAGTTCACAAGTAATTGAGAATAATTTTAATGTCAACCCCAGAACAAGGGGACTAACCACAGATTTGTACGTGATTAAAAAAGCATATATGTATATATGCTCAAAAAGAAGCTCTGTGAGTTTTAACCAAACTATACCAAGAATAATTATTTGGCTTCAGAAATTGAGAAATGGGTTTGAAAACTGTATTTAGCTATTTCCTATCAAGAAACATAGAGTAAATTTTAATGAGGAGCAGCAAGACTGCACCATATGCCTGAGGAGTGCTTTTTAAATACAGATGTGCACAGGAATATACTGTGGATCTTACTAAAATGCAGATTTTGACTCAGTAGGTCTTGGGTGGAGCCTGAGATTCTGCATTTCTAAGAAGCTCCCAGGTGGTTCTGAGGCTTCTGATCCAAGGACAACACTTGAGTAGCAAGGGAGTGGGTTATGGTCAACTGCATTGCTCCCCTGTGATGTATTATTATTCACAGACCAGGCACAAGTGCTTAGTGCCTCCTATATGCACCCATTATACAGTTTCTGCCCTTAAGGCACTCACTCATAGGGTGGCAGAGAGTAGAGAGAGATACACAAATACCTAAATGGAGAATTACATACTATGTGAAATGTATGATAAAAATTCATAGAAAGTGCTTTGGAACTATGAGGAGGTGGGAACTAATTCTACCTGAGATAAACAGGTAGGTCTTTACAAAGGATGTGATGCTGAGCAGATTCTTAAGAAGGGTATTCCAGATATGTGGATGATGGGAGAGTGTGGGTGGAATTGGGTGTCACCCATATGGCCGCACATGACACATAGAAAACTTTTGCTTGGTTTTCCATTAATAGAAGAAGAAGAAATATATTTGTGAACCAGGATTAAATATTCCCCCATATTATTGAAGAAATCGGTGCATATTTCCTTCAAGGAGTAAGCAAGCTATATCTATCTCCTCCACTCCCCTTTGCCACACCCTAATCAGCCTTCTGGGCTTTGCTTCATGAGGCTGTCTCTGAGCACCCAAGTCAGAGAGTAAAATTTCCTCCCTCTCAACTTTGGAGTGCTCACATTTATTGAATTATATTTTGCTCATAGGTTCCTGATATGAAACATCTTTGTAGCATCCCTAAATAACAAACAGAATTCCTTATACCAAGTAATCACATTATAGCTATCACCTACGTGCCAGATACTGTGCAGTTTTCTCTTTGAAAATCCTCATCTTTAATTCTCACAATTATCCTATGAGGTATGCAGTATTATCACTAACCTCATTTTACAGCTCCAGAGTCTAAAGCTATGTTCAGAGAATAACTTGCCTCAAATCACTCAACCAGGGAGTAGCAGAGCTAGGATTAAAACTCTGTTTTACTGTGAATGCAATGCAATTAAATACCTCTCTACGTTGGATGAATGCATTTATAGACTTGCTGATACATGGTTGCTGCAAATTCTTTGAATTTCTTCATTTGGGGTTGGATTTTATGTCTCCTTCCCTTGAATATGGGTGGAATTTGTGATTGCTTTGACTGATAGAATACAGTGGAATTGACACAATGCCAGTTTATGAGCCAAGTCTATACAAACAAGAACTTTACTCTCTTGCCTCTTAAAACTCCTGGAGTCCTCAGCCACCATTTAAGAAGTCTGATGCTCTGTTGAGGAGATTGTCTAGAGAGGCCCTGAGACTACAGGGAGAGGGAGAGAGTCCTAGTTGAGCTCAGCCTTCCAAGAAGCCAAGGTACTAGGCATTTGAGTGAAATTATTTGGACCCCTAAATCTAGCCCAGTAGCTCATTATATACCACTGGATGACCTCAGTCACTGCTTTGCAGAGCAGAAGAATCATCTAGCTAAGCATTTCATCAATTCATGAGATATATGATATGGTTATTGCTTTAAGCCATTGAGTTTGTATGATTTCTTATGCAGGAGTTGATAGCTGAAATAGCCTGTCATTTCTGGAAACTTAGCTTAGAAACTTGAAAATATTTAAGACACTGATGGAAGTCTTACATGAGATATTATACAAGAATGAAAAAAAATAGAAGATGGCTTCTGATTTTTAGAATCTTATTTTTTTCTCGGCCTGTGGTTAGTGTGTGTTGGTGGTGGTGATAGCAGGGAGAAAGGTATAGTAGATCAAAATCTTTAGTGTGTATGGATAAATGGCACTGGACAAAACTCTCCAGGTAAATGTGACAGGTTTCTGCCCTCTGCCCTGAAGATTAACCACTAATCTTACATTATGGTTTTAGAGCCAGAAGGGATTTTAGAAATCATTTATATTAATCATTTATTTTGCAAATAAAGAAACTGAAGCCATGGAAGTTAAATCACTTGCTTAAGTAGAGTGCTGGAAATAGAACCCATAGGAGAATGAATTATAATGCTGTATTAGATATAGGTATATATAAATCAATTGCCATAAATATTGACAATTATTTTTTAATGCTGCACGATGAATGAATAAATTGAGATTCTCAAAGAATATAATGAGCTACCTGTATTTTTCAAGTTTGATTGCACATTAAAATAACTTGTGGTTATTAAAAAAATCACAGTTCAAGATCTAGGCTTATACATTATGATTTAATTGTTTGTGGGTGGTGAGGACAATTGGCCTTTTTTTTGGTGTAACAACCTTGGTAACTAGTAGCTAATTTATTACTAGTAACTAGTAATTTGAGGGTTTACAGTTTAATACACTTATATAAACTTTTTCTTGCCTCAGTGACCATGCATAATTCCTATGATTTCTAATTCTAATAATTTATATGTCTTTTGTGTTTTGTAAAATAATTTTTGATTGAACTACATTCTTTTAACATGTATTCATCTTTAATATGTACTTAATATGCGTTTAACACAAACTTTTCTTTTTTAATCTTAATCTCCTCAAAAAGAATTATACTCTTTGCCATCCTTCTGTCAGCTTTCAGTGGAAGATCCAAATGCAAAACAGGATGGGTAGCTGGCTGTTGTAAGTTACTACATTTCACACTCAGTTGCTAAATCATTCAAGCAGGAGTGATTTGTCTAATACACATATACTTGAATAAATTAGCTTTTTGTGAAGAACGTGGTAGATGTATTAGCTGTTGGTTACAATAATTTATCACACTCTCGTTTGTTTGAAATATAATTCAAAAACGATCCATAATTAGATTAAATAAAAGTATCTATGTCTAGGACTAATGCATTGGAGGAAATATAACTTAGTGTCATATCATAAAAAACATTATAGTGATTCCAATTGCCCAATGGTTGCTGGTTTATTTCAAAATGGGCATAATATAAACCATTCAATAACATTTTTATTTGCAAATATAAGTTTTAAAATAGAACCATTAGGAGAAATGAGCTAAAGGACACACAGGATCTCTCTATGTTATTACTTAAAATTGCTTGTGAATCTACAATTATTTCAAAATAAAATGTTTTAAAATAATGGATTGATATTCTCCATTGCTACACAATTACCCTCCTTCCTTAGGTTTTTCTGCTTCTGTGAGATGAATAGAAAAATAATACTTTCATATATGTGTTGGTTTGAAGGATTCTTTGGGTTTCCCTGAGCTCTTGTTAATTATATGTAACTCACATCCCCAGTATTAAAAAGGACTCAAAGAGGTTTTTGTACATAAAAAAAGGAACCATTACATCTTTACAGGACATCTCTGAAATGCTCCAGTACTCAAAGGAAATACAGTATCCACTACCATAAACCTCAAGGGCAAAGATGTGTTTTGATTTGACCTAGTGGGTAGTTTCAGTGGTGTCTCTGCACTGGGGCCAGTGGATTGGTTTTTGCTCATATGGTTCAGAAAATAGAAAAGTACAGTACAGCCTAGAAGTTAAGTGTGTAGGCTTCAGAGTCAGGCTGTTGACTTGAAATCTTGGTCCTGCACCTTCCTATCTGTGTGACCAGGGACATGTTCCTTAATGTTCCTTTGTCTCTGTTGTCTGTTTTAAAAACAGGGTTAGTAATAGCACTCGCTACTTTGAATTCCAGAGCAAACTGAATCACAGAATACACATGCCTGACATTTAATGAGATTTTAGTAACTGGGAGTTGGGTGTAGGGGTACTACGGTTATGATTCTACCACCTCAAAATATTCAGTCAAGGGAAACAGCTGAAATTGCAGATGCTTCCTACCTTCAAGCTCAGTTATATCTAATTCCTAATTCAGTCCTGACCAGTCATGGATTTCATCAATGGTCTCTGCCCTCCAAGTCATAAGGTGAATTGCTTGCCACAGATCTGGCATTAATGGTGCCTGTTTTGTAGTCTGGATCCCTGAATACCCATCAAGTCACAACCTTCTCTAACCCAGCTTGTTACTGTGTTGATTCTGTCTTTGCTTTTTGGTCTGTCCCTGGATTTTCTTTGCTCTATAGGTGGTTTCCTGCTGAAAACAAATTATGTTCCTGGATCCCTGACCCTCTACCCTGACCTTACCATCATCCTCTTTTATGTAAGTGAATTCTATCCCTTCATTGCCAGCCATAGGATGGCATATTGATGTAAATAGACCAGTTACTCAGAATTGTAGAACTTCTGTCCACCTGGATTACAGCACTGTGATACCACTTCTGAATTACATATTCATAGGTATCAAAATGTATCCGAAACTCTTCTGGGGTTGCTCTACCTTTGCACAGTGTTGTGGAATGCTAGATACATTCAAGGGTCCACCCTTCAGCCTGATCAATTTCTCTTCTCAGGCAAAACTTCCTTCCTCTTACTTTGGGCCACATTCTTACTTTGATTTACATTCCAGCATACACTGCAACTGAGACCAAGTGTAGTGACTTAGTTAATGAAGGATATTGAATTCTCTTTTATCTATCAAAAGGTTTTTGGGTAACGAAAGAGTGAATGGGTTGGTATCCTTAAATTTAGACTTTGGTGAAGAAGGGGTCAAAAAGCCTTCTTATAATATGTCACTTGCTTCTTTTTCTTCTCCCTTTGCTCTATGTTCAAGAATCTCACCAGCAGTGAGGATTTGAAGTGTTGTAGTTTGATTGTATTTTTTTTTTAATTTCCAAAATTCCAACAACAATTAAAAAACTTAACTAGGTTTGCATGTTCACTTTATCTTATTTTCCTGTAATATACAAACAGGATATAGTACTTAGTGGCAAACTGGTTATCAAAATAAGCTCAGATGCATTATAATACATTGAAAAAACTACTAAAGCAATCCCTCTTATTATCCAAGAACTCACTGGTAAGAGGTAGTGCCATAACCTATTTTTGCTGCAAAACTAGGCTTATAGTTTAGCAATCGCATCAAAGAAAATAAAATACTTAGACATATACATACACTTAAGAAAACATGTACATAATCTATATGGTTCAAATTACCAAATGTCAATGAAAGAAGTCAAGGACATCTGAATAAATGAAGAGATATACTGTGTTCATGGATTAGAAAACAGCATAGTAATGATGGCAGTTATCCCCAGATTGATGTAAGAATTTAATGTGATTCCTGTCAAAATGTCAGCAAGGTCTTTGCAGATTCAGACATAAAACAACTTAAATGGATCTTCAGGGATTTAAGCTGAATAGGAAGAAGAAAATTCCAAAACTATGTAATTCCATTTCAAAGACATTTTTTAAATAACTGGAGAACATATTATTGACTGCCAGGGGGTAAGGACGGCATTCCTGCTCGATCCCAGGGTATATAAGAAGTTGGTGTGATTCTCAAAGGGCCACATGAGAGCTCCTTGAGATTAAATAATTGTTGATTATCTTAACTTGATAGTGGATACATAAACCCACACATGTGATGAAACTGTGTAGAAATGAACACACACATACTCTCAGACATACTTGTAAATGAGTTCAAAGTAAGCTGTGGCAAGTATAAATAAGAAAGGTAAATTATATCGAGCTCAGTAAAGTGGTTGTGATATTATACTATAGTTTTGCAAAATGTTATCATTGGGGGGAAACTGGGTATTTTAGTTTTCTAGTGCCATGGTAACAAAGTACAACCAACTGGGTGGACTAAAGCAACAGAAATATATTGTCTTCCAGTTCTGAAAGCTAGAAATCTCAAATCAAGATGGTGGAAGGGCCATGCTCCCTCCAAAGATTTTAGGGAAGGAAACTTCCTTGCTCCTTCCAGCTTCTGGTAGCACCAGGCATCCCTTGGTTTATGACAGCATCACTTTAATCTCTGCCTCTTTTCACATGGTTGTCTCCCTTCTGTGTGTTTCTGTGTCTCTTCACTTCTTATGGGGACATCATTCAGACTGGGGTCCACTCTAATGACTTTAACTTAACTTGATTACATCTTTAAAGACCCAAGGTCTTACTCACAGGTGCTGGCTATTAGGACTTCAACATATCTTTCGAGGGACAAAATTCAACCTCTTACACTGAGTAAAGAGTGCACAGGGACTATCCGTATATTTTCTTGGAAACTACAGGTGAATCTATCATTATCTCAGTAAAAAAAAAATCAATTACAAATAAAAAGCAGGGAGGTCACAACAGAGGCAGCCAATATGGTTGGCAAGCAGCATCAGGGCCACTTAAAGAAATATGTCATAATCTGGGATGTTTGTGGTACTGTGCAATGGACCTAGATGATTGTGAGCTGGCCTTGAGATGAGTTAAGGCCGTGGGACCCAAGGCCACGAACAGAGCATGTTTGTAGTATGCAGTAAATAATTGCTATATGCATGCAATTATATAAAATTTAAAACAAAGAAAATAGAAGTACGCATGTGCTAGAGATATTCTGTAAGCCTAATGAAAAAAGAAACTCATATTGTGCATGTGCTGGCAGAGAACTGATAAAAAGCAGGACAGGTGCATCGTAGGTGTGCACCTCCCTGTGGCAATAGAATAAAGTGTTGTTAACCTCATAGTGTTCCCTGCTGAAGTCTATCTGGCAGTATGGCAACTCCTCATGCAATTTTTCATTTGGGCCACTCACCTCCTAGAACCCCACGTCAGCCTCCCTCAGCTGTCAATGATCCTATGGGTCAGGCCCCAGAACGAATTGTAGTTACCTGGTCCAGCAGATCACCCTTGGGCACCCAGGAAAAATCATCACTATGACCCTTACCCCACCTCTCTAGGACTAAAAGAACTCTCTGATCAGATATGCCCTATATTTCTGATTCAGATGAATAGTGGTATAAACTGATGATTTTTGTGTATGACTGAGGAAGGAAATCACAGGGTCTGATATTCCTACGATTTCCCTGGGGTTTTGGTAGAGTTCGTTTGAAGAAAGGGCCTAGGGGCTTGGGATTTGGGGGATCAGTGAAAGTAGAGATATTGCTAGAAATAAAGCTATAGCATATTATCAGGACAGTTGAAATGATTCAATAAATCTATGTAAAGCCCAAAGTACAGAGCAGATACATATTGTTCAGTAAATGTAAGCAAGTATTATTTTTATTATAAATTAAATCAGACATATCTCCAAGGTGAAGAATTTGGGATAATGTAGCAATGAAATCACCAAGAACATTAGAAATAAGAACATCAGCAGAGAAATAAAGTTTTCCTTTCAAAATGTGCTCTGGCTTTAAACTCAGACACAAGTAGAAGAGAACTTGAATTCCTATATGTACCCAAATCAACCAAAAGTTAATATGTTCTGGTAAAGCCCTTTGCAAATTTTAGGGCTTCAATACTAGATCAATTCCTTCTTGATAAATGAATATTGAAGAGCTTGTAAATGTCTCCCAGCTGGAGTCAAGCAAGAGATCATCTTTCAGCAGTTTCAGAGCTCAGAGCAGGGTCAATCAATTGACTCAGTTGAGACAGACAAGCATTTAATTTGTATTTTTCAAAACTCTGATACATTTACTTTCACTTTTTTCCTGCTTGACACCTCTATTTTTGTTCACTCCTTATCCATAAAGATAAAGTTCTTATATAGAATTTTTTTAAAAATCTCTGTTCAAATGAAAACCATTTATGAAAGCACATTGATGGGAATGTACCTAGACAAGCATATACTTTTTAATTAGCTCTTTTCAGTTCCTCACATTGCATAATTAAAGCTCATTGAGGCCAATTCAAATGACAAACTGTCCTCTTTATTTTTAAAGTATCATTTAAAGTGGTTTGGAAATTGGTATTATCCTAATTACCGTTTCTTAGAAATGAACTTCTGAGCTTTGATCATGAAAGAAGAGAAAGTGAGATCAGCTTTGGTGGTTGGTACTGATATATTGTTGCTCTTTTGTTTTCTTTGGTTTGCTTTTGACCCTCAGACTTTTTACCTGACCTTTACTTTATACCAGAGCCCTGGCTTCCAGCTGCGTGTGTGTGTGTGTGTGTGTGTGTGTGTGTGTGTGTGTGTGTGTGTGTGTGTGTGTAGCATTATGCATGGGGAAGAGGTGAAGTTGAGTGGTTGAATCTGGAGCCTCCTCTCCTGAATCAGCTCATGTTGCAATATTTAGAAACCAGTAATTGGTTGTTTAGGTTATTGTGACTTAATTTTGTACCTCACACATTCGTGCCAAAGACTATGATGCTGCCATCTGTCCATAGCACGGTGTTGGAAGAGAGGTGCTTGGCATGTCCACGACCATCTACGTTGTCCCTTTGAATCTGTTCTAGGAATTGGATGGGAAGAGGTGGTGACAGATTTCCAGGTGAAAACAAGAAGTGCATGCTGAATTGTCTGGATCCTTGCCTAGCTTTATCTTTCTGAAATGTGGATGATATATGACCACTCATGCATTGAAGAAAATATGTTAAATGAATAAATGAAACAAATAAAAATAAATGAATGTGGTAAAAACTTACGAATAAATGACCTAGCCACATTCTAACCAGCTTTTTAAACTGGCATAGTTAATAAATAGATAAGAGGGTAGAGCATGGGAGCTAAATGCTTTCTATATCCTGTCCAGTTACCACAGACTTCCTCTTCAGCCTGTAGGTTGTAATTTATAAATGTGCCTCCTTGCTCATTAATCATTAATCATAGCTGTCTTTGATTATTCTGATCTTCAAAGGTTAGAGTTGACATTTTAATATAGCACCTGGGCATCTCTAGTAATTTCTTTTTATATTATTTCACTGGGATAACATTCCTGAGAAAATGGGGCATGTGTTTGCTTAGCCCTTTAAGTAACAGATGGTATTAGCCCTTCCTTTAGAATAATGTAACTGGGGCCTCCACCTCTACTCAACCATTGAGAAAGGGAAAAGCATTTCATAAATAAAGACATACAAATAAATAGAAGGCTACACTCAACCCAATAGGGTAACCTGAGAAAGGAAATAGTTCATTTAAAATCCATCTGATTTTAAAACTTTCATTAGAGTTGGAAATTTTGAAAATTTAGGTAATTAAATTTCCAGAACCTCTTGGGTGTAATGCAAATTCCAACACTTTCCTGTGGGGAAGAATAAAAAGTGATGAGGAATGGCTTCAGTCAGGGAGATGGGTCTGTGTGGGGAAAAAGGTGTCTGCACCAAGGGTGCTAGGTTGTTGATTTGAAAACTTGAGAGCTTCTCAGGTGAAACCTGAAACTGGCCCCTGTACACAGAAGGCAAGGAGAATGGAATAAAGAGGCAGACTATCCCAGACAACAAGTTCAACAAGGTAGGGAATTTACGTACAAGGCTTGTCTTGAGCGGCTGCAAAATGAGTAGATCTCCGCCCCACCTGCCAGAATCTTAAAAATTCATATAGAGACTTTAACTGGGTTCAGTCATGTGTACTATCCATATGGTCTCACAGTACATTGCTCTCTCATGACTGTGTCTTTGAAAATGGTTCCCACTGTGGGAATGGTGGGCAGAATGTACATTCCAAGGGCAGGAGAGTTGCTGAGGAATCTTGAATGCCTGGGTCCATCTTGCTGGTCAACTAATGGTCATATCCTCTCACTGACCAACTACAACATAGGCGCCTTTGTGAGCATGAGAAATTGACTTCGTCAATGCAATGTTATGCATATATGAGCAGACAGAGGAGGATTTAAGTCAGAATCAAGTCACAGAAGCATAGAAACTGGAAACTGTGTAACCTCTTGAAACAGGTGATTGAAGTCCAGGGTTAGTATAATCTGTCTTCCCTCCCTCCATTCTTTCTTCTTTTCTTTTTTCTATTTACATTTTAAAATGAGATTTTTTGAGAAAAATAGTAGCATTCAAATGCTACATTTTGTGCAATTAATAATTTGTGTCTTTGCTTGTCACCAAGTACCCATACAATTAACCAAGCATTATTGAAGTAGCTTTGCAATTTAGAGATGTTTGTTGGCAAGTAATTGTAGGAGAGCCTGTGGTAAAAGTCAGCAGTTTTTGAGCAGAAAGGAAAAGGTTTAGAAAGAAAACTCTATTATAAAATCATCAACTTCTTGCTTAAGGTAAAAATCTTACAACACGCTGGAAAAAGTACATTACAAATGAGTGCAAACCATCATTTGGATTTTTGCTCTTGTTGTGTTTATGCCTGAGGCCTTTTTATTTGATCATTGCTTTATTAATGGACTTGAACCAATGAACAAGCTGTGAAAACTGCAGTACCTGTGGTATAAAGTATATCGTCTGAAGAATGACTTCTTTTTCACATCCAGGTGTAATACATCACAGAAGTCAATTTAGCATGGGTAGTGTTAATATATGGTTGAGGGCTAGGAAATTTTTCAGGGAAGTAAACACAGCCAAGTTAATCCATACTGGAAGAAGAAATTCACCAGAGAGAAGAGCTTTTCTCCAATGTGGACTTAGGTGTGTTATTTTGTCCAATGTTCTATTCTCAAATGGTAATTTTATGGGGAGAATTAGTCTGTTATTTATATAATATGTAATAAGCTGTACATTCAGGATCAGGAAATAGTTTATCCTGTTAACAGTATGATGGTTAGACTTTGAAACTTCTAAAATGACAGATATTTTGGCACCAGAGTGAAGTCTGTTATTGAAGATAAGAATGTAGAGAAATCTGATTCATTTGTTTATCTCCTTTAGAGTTGGTACCAACAAGGCAAGTGTTCAGTAACTAGTGAATTTGTGAAAGAATAGGAAAGAAGTCAAGATGAGGAAGGTATATGATGCCTGGTGCCAGAAGTCAGAACTCATATGAATGGTCTACAACTCTAGAACAATTGTTTTACATCAGGATTTGATATGTGAAATGGCTATATTCTAGGATTCGTTCTTTGTTCTACAATATGTCAAACCTATATAATTTTTATCTGGATAGGATTTGGAGGATCACCTAATTTAGGGCCCATATTTTGTATATGAGAAAATAAAGGATCAGAGAAGTTAAGGTCACCCATATAAGGTCATCCTTTTAGATAATAGAAGAGCTGAAATTAGAATACAGATTTTCTGACATTCCCTTCAGTACACAAATGATGTTTTCTCCCCGATACAGATTTTCCTTGATTTCCAAAAGCTCACATTATGCCACTTTGCTCTTACAAAAGACATACTTCAGTACCTTGTTTTCACTAACCAAAATAAACCCAAAGAGGATGTTCACTTTTACCAAAAAAGCCATTACTGTACTAATGCACATCTTTTGTGAAAGAAAAATGGTGAATCTTGAATTTTCAGAAAGTGAGGAATACTCTTCACTTTACTCCACTTCTGCTTATGAAAAATTTCACAGGAATGCTCTATTTTCTGACAGCAGGGAAAACCTATAATTTGAGTCCATGGCTACAGGTTAATAGAATAAAATAGAATTTACTTTGCCTTCAATTTTATTGATAACATGTTGACAGGACAAGCAACAATGTGGGAGAAAATATTTGCAAATTATACACATGATAAGGTACTTGAATCCAGGATACATAAAGAACACTTACAACTCAATGTTGAAAACATATAGAACTCAATTTAAAAATGGACAATGGATTTGAATAGATATACCTCCATATAAGATATACATATGGCCAAAAAGCACATGAGAAGATGCTCAGTATTATTAGTCATTAGAGAAATGCAAATAAAAATGATAAACATCACTTCACACCTACAAGGATGGCTAAAATAGAAAAAAGACAAACAATAAAAAGTGCTGGCAAGGATGTAAAACTATTGAAACTCTTATATATTGCTGATGGAATTCTAAAATAGTACAGACACTTTGAAAAACAGTTTGTCAGTGCCTTAAAATAATAAATATAAAGTTATCATATGACCCAGAAATTCCACTCCTTGGTGTATACCCAAGATAAATTTAAGTGTATGCCTGCACAAACACTTGTACAGAAATGTTCATAGAAACATTATTCATAATAGCAAAAAGTATGAAAATAACCCAAATGTCCATGAACTGATGAATGGACAAACGAAATGTGGAATATCTGCACAATGGGGTGTCATTCAGCCACTATAAGGAATGAAGTACTGATTCACTCCACAGCATGGATGAACCTGAAAATATGATGCTAAGTGAAAAAAGCCAGATATGAAAATCCACGTTTTGTGTGATTCTGTGGAACATAAATAAAGACCACCTGAATGAGCTCAGATGATTTATTCAGAGTTTTCTATAGCAAGGGAGGCAGCCACCAACACTTGCTTTTGGCAGAGACTCAAAGGCAGGCAGAGAAGTGGGAAAGCTTCATAGTGGGTAAAAAGGGCAGCTTCAAGTGTGCCCTGATTGGATGCTGTTGACATGGGGAAGCTGTGGGGTCGGCTAACTAGAAGCAGGGCTTCCTAAGTAATTGATGAGAGATGCATATTTGACTTTCTCCAGGTAGCCCTAATTTGGAAATAGGGGAACAATTACAAAAGTGTAAGTTATTAATCAAGTCCATGTATTTATAATATTATGGTCCTTGGACCACACTTTGAGAAAACTGAAATAAAAATGTATAGTGCTGATTTTCTCCAATGCCATCCCTCCATCATCAGCTCTAGTATAACTTCAGAGCCACTATTAGAGCTTATTTTGTATATCCAATTAAATTATAGGTACAAGAAAGTGACTTCTGAGATTTGATTTGCATAGGGTCCTCTGTGAATAATATTGGGAATTTTGAGGAAAAGTTGTGTCTGTGGCTAAGTCTGTCATCTGAGTCTGGAAACTGAGAAGATGTGTAAAATTCTTCTCTCCTATCTCATGAGTCAGGGGAAAAGACCTTTTGTGGCGTGAGAGCTCAGCTAAACCAAAGTGGATTCATGGGCATCTGTTTGCCTTGGGGGAGAGGAGAGGTCTGATAGACAGAGGCAGAGGAGCTGTGAATTCAAAGACCAGTTGTAGCATAACATCCATTACTAATGCGCTTGCACTAAGGCTGTACTTCAGCTGCTTTCTAGAAGTGAGTACACTGGAGCAGTCCAGATTCAGAGGGGCTTTAGAGTTTCGTGAAGGTGTTGTGTAAGGAGAAAAACACTCAAGACATCATAGGAAAGTCACTGGAAATAACCATTGAAGGAAGCTGCTGCTGCAGCTGCTTGGAGTAAGGAATAGAATGTTACAGTTATAATTTCTTGAAAACGGTTGCTGGAGTGATCACAGATATTTATTAAGTACTTCCTGTGTGCAAGGCTTTCACTAACTCTGAGAGGGCAGGCAAAGAAGCCGAGGTATGGCTCCTGCTCTAGGAGATCTTGCAATCTGGAAGGAGACTGAGCAATTTTAAGTGCCTCACCTACCCAGTGGGGATAACAATATCTGTCTGATAGGGATTCCTGTGAAAATATTGTAATCTTTTATAGTATAAAACACGTAGTCTTGAAACATGGTGAAAACATCTCACTGAGTGTGATGATTGGTGATGATTCTTGTCTTCTCACTGTGAGATGAGATATGTAGAATAATATGCATGTTTTTGGTGGGAAAAGAGTTGGACAACCATGACCAATATGTGTGGCTCAGTTGCAATAAAGGGAGACAGAACAACCACTCTGAATTCACTGGGAGTGTCTTTATTTTTTGTGGATTACCCCAACTGGAACTTAGAAGTGATGGCTCCATCATCCACTTTCAGATATTGTCTCAATTCAGACACGTGTAGGTGTGTATTTAACACTCATCCAATAAATTATAATTGCTTACTTGGCAAGTTTCCCAAGTGTGATTGAGATCCAAATACGTGACTTATATGATCCATTTTCCTAGGTGACTGACATTTATTGAGTCCTCATTCTGTGCCAGGTGCTACATTAAGAATACTTAATTTAATGCTGTGTTTACATAAACCAGGCAATATAGATACTATTATTATCCCTATTTTACAGATGAAGTGAAAAATTCTAGCTTTCCTGTTCACAAAGCTAATAATTAGTAGAGTTGGGATTTTCTTGTAGCCACTCCTAGTTCAGGGGTCATGTTCTTCACCACCTTACTTTTGTGATACCTTGATGGATGTTCTGAGGTTCTCAGAGCATTAAGATTATTGATTCTAGTTAAAAGGTTAGCTCTTTCCTCTGGGGACACTCCTGGTTCTATAGATACGGAATAACAAATGCTTCTTCATTGGCAAGATTTTGTGGTACCCAGGTTAAACTTGACTCCCATCCCTTGAAACACAAGGAAGGTCCACCAACACCTGCCATCTGCCCCTGCCAGGTACCCATTATTATCTGCTTAGTTAATCCTAGAAAAATTAAATATTTCATCATTAACCTTCACCATCAAAAACTTTCAGCTTACTCTCTACTCCCAGGATCCTATGGGTCATCTATATGTGAACCAGTTGGAAAATTAAATAATTAGTTAAAAGGAAGATTTCTAGGCTCCACTTCTCAAAATTCTGAGGCAATTGGTCTTGTTGATACCACAAGTATCTTCTTTTATAAATGCCCCTGATGTTTCTGACTCATGGTTATTGGATCATGATGATGAATATTGGTGTATATAGATGAATTTGTCAGAAAATATGGTCTCTGTACTTAAGATTTATATTAAACATGTAGAATACTATATGAGCAGATATAAATGATCAAGTTTAATATGAAATTTAATATACATAAATCTAAATATGTTTATTCCTTTTATGATATTAGCCATATGCTCTCTTCTAGTTATAGATATCTAACTAGCCTGCTGAGAACATTATATCTTTTTCTAAGCATTCTCACATCTCAGTTTTATTATTTGAAATTCAAGGAATTCAAATAAGAATACGTATCATCCTCCCATTTTACAGCTGAGGAAACTCGAGGCAAAGCAAGGTTAGATGTCCTTTCTAGGTTAATTAGATTTGTAGCTATTCATCTTGGCTCTGTTTATGCCAGACACTGACTTAAATTGCAATCAGAATTACCTCAAGTAGATAGAGACCTCTCTGAAGACCATTCTTTAACTTTCAGGACAGAGGGCATCTACAATGTCTTGGATTAGGGAAGGTGTCATTTAAAGGCACATTGGGTATTAGACTCACCATGACAACATATCCAAAGAAATCCTTCTACAAGTAGCACAGGCTGTTTTTGATGTCCCCAGATCTGTGTTTGATGTCCCTGGTCAAGTCCCAGCCAGAAAATAAAGAAGAGAAAATGAAGAGAGCTCAGAAATCTTCTAGTTCAAACCACAAATTTATTCACAAACACAGAGCCCAAGAGGCAATGCATGTTCTGTCTGTAGCAGCTTAATGACTTAGTGACAGAGTCAGTGCCAGGATGTCTGTCCTCTGAGGCTTCGCAATAGGATAGAATGAGCCCTGGCTTGGGAATCAAATAGACTAGGCTTTGAAATTTGACTCTGCCTTTTACTGGCTTTGTGAACTTGGGTAAATCACTTAACATCTCTGAGCCTCAGGCTCTTCATCTGTGAGGTGGGAATAATAATACAAACCCCATGGACCAGTATTTCAAATTACTGATATCATTTCAAGGCATCTGGCTTGATTCAGGGTAGGCTCTCAGTGAATGACGGTTTTCTTTCTTGCCTAGTTTCTCTTTTGCTTCAAAGCTCATTTTTCAGGTCAAGTCCAGCACCAGATAACTTTGTAACCATTACTATATATATATTATTTCCTAGATACCGCCATATTTGTAAAGCATTATCATACTATTCATGAATGCAAATCAGGCTCCAGGGCTGCAGCCTTTGACTCTGCAAATTTAGGTCTGGATATTAACAAGAATTTCTGCAAATGCCTCTAGATTATATTAGGCAGGAGCAGGAGGGAAAACAGGCAGTGAGCACTGAAGAAATCTTTCTTTACACTTATTTTGGGTCTGAGGAGCAGTGGAAGGAAGTGGGGACCCCTGTGGGGTGAACTTCTATGGAGTCACCAGCACCCCTGGATTGTAAGTGCCATTGGGCAGGGAGTGTTGCTACTTTATTCACTACTGTTTCTGTAGCTGACGGTATAGTATATATTTACTAGTACAATAATAGTTAATACGGATTGTTGGAAGAAATCCATAATTTTAACTCTTAATAGTTTCCTATGTTCTGTTGTGGCTCATTTATTTCGATTCATCTTGCCCCTCTAGCTATGCTGTAACTCCCTCAAAGGCAGGCCCCAGTAAAATTAGCTGCAATTTCTAAAGTATCTTCTTCTAATAACAGAACTTATAAGACAAACGTCACCTACAGGATCCTCTGAACATTTTTAATTAAGTTAAGTTAATTATTATTTCCTAATGACAGGTGGAGAAACAGGAAAGTTGAGTAACTTGCCCATGATCACACAGTCTGTTCACATCACAGTCAGTCGTTGAATCCAAGGCCTATATTCTTCACCACCATACTTATTCTCAATCCCAAACAATGTTTAGCAGAGTTCACATATTGCAGGCATTAAATATAAACCATGATCAGCTGAGCTGGGTAAGGTTAAAATCTGACATAAAGAAATTGGCTTTTTCTGCCTATTTCCATACTGGGTTGCCACTCTGCTCTTCTAGAGCTGTCCATAGTTCTGGCTCCCTATTGCCATATCCTGTTTAGGCCTGTCTATCCCAGGAAGTGCCTTCTCCTTGCAGTTTTCCTAACTTTCCTTATGAATGTTTGTTTTGTTATATTTTGTTAGTTGTCATTTATAAAATGTTTATGTTGACCCAGAATCCATGCAGATCATTGCACAGGATATGCTACGGAAATTTCACAATAACCCTGTGAGGCAGGTTTTATTATTTCCATTTTAAAGATGTGAAAACTGAGGCTCAAGAAGATTAAGAAACTGCGCCAAGTCCATATAAATATGACTCATTCCATTATGCTTTTTTATTTGTTCTTTGCTCCTGGGTCAAAATCCTAAATTACAGTGACTGAGTAGACTACTGTACTTAGCCATACGTTAGAGTTATAAGTATCAAAGATTTCAAATAATGTTGCACACATGATCCTCATAATAGCTCTGAGGGATGAAAAATCTTAAGTGATAATTAGTGGCAAGTGAAAGTAGCAAAGATGAAAGGCCTTAGTTTCCTGTCTTTATCAAGCACTCTTTCTGCTGTACCACACTGACTTTTCCAAGCCACTCTTCCACGTTTCATCAGAGGCCTTTCCACAAACCAGTCTCTGAAGGTAGACATTACAGACCTTAGGACCATAGGGAAAGTTTTGGCACAGAGGATGTCTTTGGCATTTCTCCAGTCTCACCACCAGGCTGCTGATCTACTAAAGGCCAACCTTCTCTTTACCCTACATTAAATGAACATTGGACTTGGTTTACCTCAGAAGGGGATTAGGGTGTGCAATCTGACAGGTCTTGGAGAGTTTGGGAATAAAAACTCAACTTCCTTGTTGTGAAAAAGCATTTATTTCAAGTTCAATACTTCCTTTTATTTTTTAAAGCTTTTTTTTCATTTTCCCTTTCTTTGGTATGCTAAATTAAACACTTTAAATTAAAAACATTGACTATATTATGATTTTGTTAAATTAGATTTATTCAATACAGCTATTTTTCTATCTATCTATTTATTCTTCATGAATAGAAAGACAGTGGAAACGATGTTCAACAAACGGTAATACTGTTTCTCCCTCCTTGGGATGTGAAGCTTCCAGTGATTTTATTTTAACTCTCCTTTTTTTATATGCTTCTATATTACTATTTATTAAAAATGTGAAACCTATTTTATCTGCAGAAATCATTACTAGAGAATAAAAAGTTAATTAGTATATTAGTTCCTTATGGCTCTGTAACAAATTACCACAAATTTGATGGCTTAAAAGAACTAAGATTTATTTTCTCATAGTCCTGAAATCCAGAAGTCTGAAGTAAGTATTACTGGTCCAAAATGAAGGTGTTGGCATGGCCACATTCCTTCCGGAGGCTTTCGTGCAGAATCTGTTCCTTGCCTTTTTCAGCTCTGATGACTGCTGGTATTATTCCTTGGATTATGGCTGCATCACCTCAGTCTTCAAGGCTAGTATCTTTAATTTTTCTCTGTTCCATCTTCACATTTTCTTATCCTCTATGTGTAGTCAAATGTCCCTCTGTCTTCATCTTACAATGATGCACGTTATTGTATTTAGGGCCCAGACAGGTAATACAGGGTGATATCCTCATCTCAAAATCTTTAATTTAAAACATCTGCAAAGTCTTTGCCATATAAAGTAGTATTTACAAGTTCCAGGGGTTCAGACCTGATCTTTTTGAGACCATTATTTAATTCATTATAAGTAGCTTCCCAAGGGAGAATGATAACCAATTAAAATCACATACCTGCCTTTTAAAATGGATTTATGCAGCAAGAAGCCATGAATTCATGTCCTGCATCAGCTGTCCGTCTATATTTAGATGAATGCATGGCCAGTTTACCTGGGATAGTTCTAATTTAGATCAATTGCCTATAGAATTTTTAATAAACCCTCTTTACTCTTAATAAGTGTCTTAGTTGGTGTGATAAATTATATAGTCACCTTCCATATGCTATAGCATATGTTCACAAAGCCAGGCTCTTTTAGGTTTATGAGAATCATGATCTTGGGGCCAGAGAATCTTGCTGGGGACAAAGTGTGGTCATTTCATTCCACCATACATCTCCTCTAAAAGCAGCTGCCAAGTAATAATGAGACATAGTGAGAAGGCATCTCAGCCAACTGGGGCTAGAGTGCAAGTGCCTCTGCAGTGAGTCTGAGGATATGTACCAATGGAGTGGCTGATGACAGACATTTAAGCTGCTGTAGGCTCTCTTGCTTTCACTTGCCCTTGTGATGGTGTCTGTAATTGCAGAGCCAGGGCAAATCCATTCATTTGCTGATGTTCTCTGCTAGGCCACATGGCCACAAGGGGACTGAGCATCTTCTCTCCCCACCACCACCAACAATAAATGTGCTTATCACTTGGATGGTCTCTGGGCATGTGCTCCTAAAAGGCTGATGTTCCTTCCATGTTTATATCTTCATCTTCTAACTTATATAGCTCATGAATTATATCAGTGAAATTCAAGAACAGGAATGGCTCTAGTAGAAAGGCTTTGAGAACTATTATCCACAGTCAGTCCTATTACAGATCACTTGAGAAAATAGTTGACTTTGGACAGTTTTCTTTGGTTTCTTCTTATTTTTCCTTCCTTCCTTTGTTTCATCTTTCCTTCCATACTTCTGCTAAGTATTTTTTCTCATAAGCCTAACATAGGGACTAATAATTTACCCTTTTTGTAAGTACAGAATCCTGGACTCAAAAATGTTAAATAATTTACCTAAAGGTTACTTGGCTACAGGCTAAGCTGAGATTCAAATCTGATCTGTGTGTCTCTGGAGTCCTCCCAAAATATGATCATCAATTTAAAAATGGACAATTATACAATCTATAAGGTCTAGACAGGCCACCTGTGTACTAACAATGGTCAGGCTCTAATCTGGAAGCAATAGCTGGTAGTAGGAGAGAACTAGGGTCACTGATAGCATTGGGATCAGAGAACACGAGATAACGAAGGCCAGTTGGTAGCACTTTGCCCCAGATAAATAGATTATGGGCCAGCATTTGAAGAAGAAAATAATGTTACAGAAAATTCTCATGGGACTAACAGGCAACTGAAATAAAAGAAAAGTGTGAAAGCCAGAGGGAAGGCATCTTTGGTAGCTTATGAAGAGGCTCTCATCTTTGGCAACAGGAGTGCTCAGAAGGCTGAGGACCAGGTACTGAGTCAGTGTCTAAGTTCCAGAGATTAAACACCCAACCCAGGGAGGTTTGATTTGCTGAGGACTTCCAAGAAAAGAATGGGACCCTTTCAAGGGAGGTCTTGCTGTCAGCTTCCAATAAACAGACTTTAGTTGTCAGCCGATTCAGAATTTGCTTCACTGCAGAGAGCTACCTCCCCTAAGGACAGGACCAAAAGACTGGCCCTTTTGGCCAAACACAGGACAACTCAGACAAGCCACATGTCCTCCACCACTTCCAGTGGGGTTGGCCAGGGTCTTTTATGACCTGCTTTGCAGTTAGACTTCTCCCTCTGACCAATCTCATTTCCTCCAATACCCTTCCACAGGTGTTGATCCCTAATAGATGTCTAGCATGGCAAATTCCATCTTTTTTTAAAACGTTTTTTAAAAATTGAAGTGTAGTCAGTTTACAATGTTGTATCAATTTCCAGTGTACAGCATAATGCCTCAGTCATACATATACATACATAGATTTCTTTTCATATTCTTTTTCACCATATGCTACCACAAGATATTGAATGTAGTTCCCTGTGCTATACAGTAGAAACTTGTTGTTCATCTATTTTATGTATAATAATTACTATATGCAAATATCAAACTCCTAATTTATCCCTTCCCACCCTGGTTCCCCCTGGCAACCATAAGTTTGCTTTCTATGTCTGTGAGTCTGTTTCTATTTTGTAAACAAGTTCATTTGTCTCTTTGTCTCCTTTTTTTCCCCTTTATTTATTTATTTATTTATTTATTTATTTATTTATTTTAGATTCCACACATAAGTGGTATTATACAGTATTTTTCTTTCTCTTTCTGGCTTCACTTAGAATGATGATCTTAAGATTTATCCATGTTGCTGCAGCAAATTCCATCTTATTATCTGCTTCTGGCATACCAACTTCCAGTAAACCCTGAGACTCCTCATGTCCAGCCTATCTTTGGTCAGAATTAATATTCTCCCTTCCCTAATGCTAAGAAGAAATCCCTCAGTCAGAAGAGTAGAGTGCCTTAGATAAGCAAGAGAAGAGGGCCTTTTTACAAAACATCTGTTGTGCAATAGACTATTGCAAGTCATGATCTGACTTACCACTCAGAGACCTCATTCCTCTTTTTCTTGAATAGGTTCTGGTGCCTAAGCATTGTTTTCTGGAAGCAGACAGATGGAATACAATTCATAGAGAACACAGTTTGCTAAAGCATTATCATGCTTGGATTTTTGATGGCTTGCTCACACAGTGGAGTGTGTTTGATTGTGACTTTCCCAAATCTGACACCTTCAGAATGCTTCAGCATCCAGAGTTGGAAGCTACCAAAGTTGGGGAAAAAAAATCACCACTTACCAGTCTTTTGAATAGTATTCATTAATCAGCTCTAGAGAATCACATGACTCAGTTCTTTCACCCACCGGCCCCAACCATCGAGATGTGTGAGAACAAAGCGTAGTCCCCCTGGGCAGCTGTCGCAGCTGCCTGGGGTTGGTGTCACTGGGTTGTTTTATAAGGAGGACTCCTCTAAGAGGGACAGGAATCATAAAATGATCCATCCCATTTCTATCTTGGAGAATGGTGATCTTAACAACCTCGCTGTCCTCTACCATAAAATGCCACACGGGGAGGTGTGCGTCATCTTTAGAACTGCTACAACTCAGGGCCTCAGGCTGCTACCATTTATAGCACTGAGTCAGATTTAATAGGTCTCTATTTGACAGATTTAATGTCCAACAACTCCTGGAGAAAATTTATCCAAAGGGCCTGAAGATGAAAGAATTTTCCTGTCTCCAAAGAGGAGTGAGTGAAACATTTCTACACAGAATCTTCAGCAGGTTATAACCCATAAATCTGTCAGCAGTCTTTGCCCTCCACGTATGTGAAATTATGCAAGCTTCTTTTCCCTTTACTGTCATTTTGAATTATGTACTCTGTGTTATAGATAGATCAACCCTTCCTAGGCAGCTAACTGAGCCTTGGAAGACAGGGATGTGTTTTATTTTCATGTCAACCTGCTCTGATTCAGTGTTTAGGGTGAGATGTAATCAGACATCAAGTTTAAAAAAAAATCCGTATTAAGAGCAAAGCACTCTCCCTCATGACCAGTGAAATGTAATTGGTGCTATTGACAGCACTCTGGGCTGCATTGATTTTCCCATCAGGCTGATACCTTGACGACAAATTTTTTTTTCCACCCCAACCACTTGATTAGTTATGAACCATTACAAAGGAAAAATTATATAAATTACAAGTCATTGTACATAGCTATGCTGTTTTTCCTAAAGAAGCAAACTTGGACATAAATTATTGGTACAACAACATACTAATTACCACTTAGTGAATGTTAAGCAGAGTTGCCATATACTGCTTTTCAGAGACCTTCTCTTCTTGCCAGTTGTTTGCCCAGAAGAAAAAGTACATTTTTCTTATTCCCATAAAGGTTGTATAGGCTTGTGGAAGGCCTGCGACTATGGGCCCACATTGCTGAAGTTTGAATGTACATTTAATTTATGTGGAACTCATATACGGTAGATATTATTACCCCCAATCTACAGCTGCAGAAGGTGAACACTATAGAAGTGATAAAACTCATCCAAGGTCAGACAAACAGTAAATGGAGGACTCATTTCAAGTCCTCGTCTGTGAAAGTGTAGAGTCCTGGCTTATTTCCCCTCAACTGTGGGGTATATACTGCACCACAGAAATGCCTTTCTAAGGAGAAGAGATGTGTCTTTCATAAGTTGGATTAGATATCAGTTGTAGGTAAGCAGCAACTCTCCAAAGCTATTGTGGATAGTTTTGCTCATGGTTTTCCTGGATAATCCCAAAGCATTAGCCAGAATGAAGTGAAACTCTAGGAAAAGAAAACTTTGCTTACTTGACTCCTTCAAATCTTTGCTTTTAGAATTAATATAGGGGTCCTGACCTATTTGGAAAGGAAGGAAAACAAGTAAGTACAAATGAAAAGGATGGAGTTGGAACCATGGAAAAACCACAGTGAGATTTCATGGGAATCTGGGAAGAGCTGAGCATCCAGCCTCAGGAATATCAGGAACTGAGCCTCCAGAAGGACAGCTCCGGATTTTGGCTGCTCTGTCCACCTACTCTCTTTCTTGTGATCCCTCTGGTTCTCTCTAAACATTAATTCTGTTAAATTCCCTGTGATCTGCATCCCCTGGGACTTTACCTCTTTATCACAGCGCTGTGTACAAGGGCTGGTCACCTCCACTTTCATGGATCTCAATCCTACATCTGGAATCAGAATTTCACTCTGTTCAGATTCCCAATAGACAGGGGTGGATGGATAGCAATGTGGTCCTGTGGCATACCACACTCCCTGCAGGGGACAGTGCTGGGGACTTAGGTAACAGAAGGGCTTTAGTCCCTGCACATCGGCTCTGAACTTACTCCATGCTCTAGTTCTCACTCTCAGCTTCGAACATCTCTCCCCATCTGTTCCTCTTGGTGGTAGAGCCCATGGGCACCACTCTTTTTTCTGAAGAGCCTATTGGATTGGCAGTAACATTTTAAGCGGGCCTCTAAGCTCTGACCTGATGCTCCTTGAGATGCCTTTTCCCAGTCACATTCTTGAGCCCCATCTAATCGTACCCAGTTGTGTTCTTCTTCCTGTAAGGTTTTGCTTGTTACTCTATTACTGTTGCTACTACTGCTACTATTACTACCACTACTAACATGTATGAGAATTTACCAAATCTAAAAATTCCTTTTTTTTTAATATGTTAGCTCATTTAATCTTCATGAAAATCTTATGTGGTAGCTAATATCATTGTCTCTGTTTTATAAATAATAGGAAGTTTGCTGAGAAGAGCTATCTTACGTCCAGAGTATGTCCCAGGTATTTCTGACTCTGGAGCTTACACTCTTAACTATGTTACCCTTGTAAGTGACTAAAAAGTGGCCAGTTAATACCTAATACTGATTGAGTGTCTTATTCATGGGGAACCACCTTTCTGTTTCTTTGGGTGTAATATACACACAAGCCTTGTCTCTTCAACTAGTCTCTGAAACTGCTGTGGGAAGGAACCATAGAAAACACATCTCTAGGGTCTTCCGTAACTCATCCTAGTTGAAAGCACAAATAAAGCTCATACACATTTATTGTATGTCTGCACCTACATTGTCTTCAGTCCCATCAAAAATTAGCTGTAGCTATATCTTTTTTTTTTTCTGCTTAACTCCAATTTGACTCTCCAAAGACAAGATGATGTAGGTTCCTTTTCTGAGCTCTAGGCCCCTGAATATGAAAAAATCTCAATGATACCACGTCATCATCTACCTCATTTTTTCTGCTCTGGTAATGACAGAAGCACAAAGTTGATTGTCTGATTGAGGCTGTGTGGATAATAATTTGCTTAAGGAAACTGCACAATAATTAGAAACCTAAAACCAATGAAACCAAAATAGAAAATACACATTTGGACCTGCTGCACTTAATAGTGAGAAAGCTAGCACCTGCCCCTCTCTATGTACAAACCTTGCCCAATTAACTTCTCTAAACTAAGGAAGACTCTAAATTTTTATCATTATCTGGTTGAAAAAAAATGAATATCCTTCTTTATCTTCTCAAAACTCTACTACTTTCACAACAAGGTGGGCTGAAACATGCTTGGATCTCTCTGCTGTGTAACTTTCAGGATAATGATGACTTTATCAGCTGGTGTGTCCTTAGCCTCAATTAATCATGAGATGTATTTGGGAAATAGTGTTTTAAGGATCAACATGTGGGATTTTATTCTAAAGCACAAGGTTCAGGGAAGAATAGGAAACTGTAAGGACAGAATAGGATCAGTGTTCACAGATTTCTCCATCAACTGCCCTCTGAGATCTTTTTATTTCATCCAGTCTCTGAGCTGTAAGTGATATTTTAAGCTGAAGACCAGGGGTTGATGCCGGCTCTGCTAATTACTAACCATGTTACTTTAGGCTAATTACTTGGGTTTTTTTTTTTTTGTCACAAAACTTAAAAAAATAATTTTCTCACCTGTGGAATGAGGTAAATAACTCCCATCCTATTTTTTCACATGGCTATTGTAAGGATCTAAGAGATAATAAACACTAAAGCACTCTATAAAATTACCAATCCAAAGTATTAATGTTTTCATTTTATTATTTCAATCTACTATGCTGGCTATTGAAAGGCTTAAGAATACAGAAATACTCTTTTCCCTTTGGTCAACTATGACAAACCTTGACTTTTTTTTCGAAAGGAACTTTTTTACCCTAGGAAACAAAATAAAAGAAGATAAATCCTCCTATCATTATTCTGAAATCTCCTTAAATGACACGACATCTTGACTCTCTCTCTCTCTTTATACTGTTCTTCATCCTGTTTCCATCCTTTCACGCCATACAAGATGCCTGAAAATAGTCCAAAGAATATTGACAAATGTCTCTTCGTCTATACAAAAAATAATTAGAATTAAAAGAAGCCTTTGCTGATGACCAAAAACATTTTCTGGCTCACTGAAAATGTGGGTTTTTGAACCAGTGAGGTTTAATTCCCCCCAAGTCTTACCAACAAATGGGGGTCATCATACTTGTGACTGACAAAGAACTCAGGTCATCAGGGTTCTCTGCTCCCCATTAACCTTAGTTGGTTGATAAGAGTTCTGGTGGGCTATGACATGCTAGATCAGACCACGGGCTTCAGTATCGTATCAGCCTGAACGTTAATCCCAAGACCAGCAACATTAGCCACACAGCTGTGGACAAAAATTTTTAACATGTTGAACCACATTTTCCTCATCTTGCTAAAAAACCTGGTGTTAGTAATAAAATCCATCTCACAAGACTGTTGAATGAGGTATGGTACTTAGTACAATATCTGACACAGTATGTCCCCACAAGCTATAGCTATTATAATTTTATTACTGTTATTACTAGGTGAATTAGCAAACATAAAGTTGGTTTGAAATGATAAAAATCTTTATATGTCTAGGACACCCAGTTAGCTCCCAGCTTCCAGTCAGCAACCCATGACTTTGCCCTGCTCTAATTTTTCCCAGAACTCTGCACTTAGGTGGAATGAACAAATCAGAAGAAATTTCCTCAGGGGCTTCCTAAAGATCAGGGACTGCTCTGTGGGGAGCTGCCCTTCTCAATGAATCAGGCTGAACCCAGGGGATTATCATTGCCTTAGATCAGAGCCTGAGTCACTAAAGCTGAATCTGATTATTGTCTAACTCACAAAGCCTGTTCCTTCAGAGAGGGGAGCCTGGCTGGTCTCTGGCAAGGGATATCCCCTCCAGTTTTCTTCAAGTAATGGCTCATTTATAATTGATAAGAGCCAAGGCATCTCCATCATTCACCACTGAATACAATGAAATATCTTGTTAACTAAAACAGTGGTGCATGAAATGTTTATTGATTCTAAAGGTCATTGTAGATCCAGTGTAGCACCACAATTAGTCAAATGAGCCAGACATTGGCATCTTAAGCAAACTAGAAAATACTCTTGATGAAACCTTTGCAAGAGGTTAAAATAGACAGCTACCAAGGACTGTGTCTCCTTTGCTTGATCCCACATCCTCTGATCTTCTGTAGATTTAATGTCTTGGCTCAGCATACAAAAGGAAGGCTAGCATTTAATTACTTGTTGTTGGTCCTTATTTGAAAGTACCTAAAACACCTGAGTAGTAGAAAGATGTGGCTGTTTCAATGGGCACTTAGCCAAGAAAACTGGGATGAGATTGTGTGAATGCCAGAGTTCCAAGGCCTTCCTGTGTCATTGCTGCTGGGGTGGAGAGCTCTTGGAAAAAGATCGTCAGAAGAGTGTGGTGGCTGTTTCTCACAACTGCAGTTTGGGGAACTATTTAACAAAGTGCTCTTCCTAGGCATGGCTGGGAGTAGGGTTGGAGTGGGGAGGGAAAGGGAATGGGATGGGAGTGGCGGCTGGCTGCTTATTGAAAATGAAGATTTATGAGACCGCTTTAGAATGACTTATTGGATTGATAAATTTGCATATAACATATCAGACCTCCTTGGCTTTTCCTCCCATGTGGTCACTGCCTGTAGGTAGGTGGTGTTCTCTGCTGTCCTTACAGAGGTGGCTTTTCCTGTGCCTCCTCCTCTGATGTGTGTGGGAGCTGCCCTAGCCCAACTCCTCTGAGTTTCACTAATAGTCTTTCTGATTCTGGGTTGCAATGGGCAGACCTGATTTTTTTGCTTATTTTTTTTTTTATTAAGCTATACCCCCTTGCTTTGATTTTATCATACTAAAGGTAATATTTTGAACCCCCATTGGCCTTACACTTTTGTTCAGAACCCAGGTTGGGACAGAGAGCTGTTATTTATTGGGTATCCTGAGGCCTAATCCATCTAGCTAGCCTTTTCCTACTTAAGTTTGCCTACTGTTCACTCATTAGTACAGAGCAAGCACTGACATCTGCATACTTCCTTTGATCTTTCTACCCCTACCTCATTCACTCTACTTGTAGAATTAAATATTTTATTTGATAGTACTTCCATCTAATCACAATTCCCCATTGGTGCCAAATTCTCTTTTTTCTTTCAGTCTTCCCTCCCTCTGACATTTCTCTTTACATTTCTCCCACTCTCCTTAATCCAGGATTGATTGATTGATTGATTGATTTAAAACTTTTTGTTTGCTTATTTTTCCTTAGTATAGGTAAGGTTCCTTGTTCTTCAAGCATGATGGATTTTCTTCCTTCATTGAATGATACTTTTAAAAGATGTCTTTTAATTTATGTCAAAAGAGACACACTCATGAAGTCCTTGGCAGAGGAATTCTCTTTCTTTAAGTCCCAGGGCAAATAAATGCCACTTCTGTGAACTTTCCTATCACTCCCCAGCTAATTAGTTGCTCCTTCCATTCAGCTTTCAGAAACTGCTTCTTGTCACGTCAATGAAAGCTAATGTCATTGTGCCTTCCATGAGTAGTTTGTGTGTTATTATTCCTCTCGCCAAATTGAAGCCCCTTAAAGTCAGAGATTGTGGGGGTTTTATTTCCTTTGTGTACACCTGGGTTCTAACCCAGTTCCAGAAAGAGCATGTGATCTGGAGCATCAAAGTCCTCATGATTTTTTCCTTAGGACCAACATGGATGCTTGGAATGTGGTGTACACAGTTCTATGACAGAGCTACACACAGTAGCCCAAAGGAAGTACCCCTGACTCAGAGAGAAGGGGGAGGGAGGAAATGGGGCCTTACATACTGTACAGCCAAGCTCATAGTTGCTATGGCACTTCGAACCAGAGTGGCATCTATCAAGTAGTATGAAATAGAAGAAAGGTAAAATTAGAGGGCTTGAAACTTTCCTTAATTTGGAAACAATTTTCCTTAATTGGAAACAATTGGAAATAGTCTTTGGGTAGAGTCGACTCAGAATTGACAATGTTTGCAGGTTTACCCAATTTGTGATCATCTGTTTTTGTACCTGGATGTTCATCCGACAAAAAAAAATTATGTAAAAAGTTTGGGTGTTTATTTACAACTTCTGTAATTGAGAAAAATATTTGTATTTGGTGCTGATCAGGCAGGAACCAGGCAGCAAGCTGCTTTTAATTACAAGATCATATTAAAACAAGGCAAGTTAATTGTAATCAGTGTAAAATAATTTTAAAAACTGCCATTATATGCATTTATATCCTATAATACATTTTATTTCAGCATGGTACTGTATGTGCCTCATTATATTGTAAAGTACAAGGTCATTAACCTGCAATTTCACTTGCCGTCTTGTTTATTATATTCTGTGCTTGGTATGAAATTGTTAAATTCTGTTCAGCTATTTATTTGTTGCTACTTAATTTCTATGTAAACCTCTATAAGGCTCTGATTACAGCTAGTTAAGCAAGTGTGACCTGTGATATAAGCAATTGGCTTTCCTTAAGCATCTAGAGTGGGTCCGGAATGGGTTCTGCTCCTCACCTGTGTCTCCTTCCTCGTATTTGTCCCAGGTTGAATTGGTAGTATTCTGGAAGCTCAATACATTTTCACAAATATTGAAACAGAGTTCTTGGCACTTTTATAGAAAATATTTGGAGCACAGCCAAGTGAACTATAGATAAGTGCTATAAACAAACTATTTCTGAAGCCAGCATATCACCAGGCTTTGGGTGGTCTGATTGGGTGAGCTAAGTATGGTTAATATGTGTAACAAATCTAAGACTGTAGAGTGGAAAGCCCCATGTTGATAGCTTCTCCCAATTAAAACCTATTTAACAAAATATACGCGCAAAGTTAGTCAAGGGCAGCATGACTAGGCACTCTTGGGCTCAAATATGTGGATAGATCAACATAAATCTGTCTCCATTGCTAGCAGAGTGACCTGAATATTTGTGTGAATGGAAGGGAACTACTGTTTATTGAGTTTGTATTATCAAAGTGAGAAGAACTGCTGAGCTAGGCATTTTTCATTTGATATCTCAATCCAATTCCCCAACTCTTAGTGCTAGTTATTATTTTAAAAATTCCTTCTACATCCCCCAAAGCTGAGGCTCAGGGAAAGTTACTTGTTCAATATTACAGTCACTAGATAGCTGAGCTAAGCTTCAAACCTGACTCTCCTAGACTCCAAAGCTGCCTTCCAGTTGTCCTTTTAGCATTACTATATACAATTTTCCAAGGGTTAATTATCCTTTCTGAGGATTAATTCTATAGGTTTTTCTTTCCTCTGCACAGTCCTGTATTTACTACATAATTGGTTGGTAAAGCCTTTCATACAGAAGTCAAGCAGAAGGAGGAGAAAGTGCAAGGCAGTTACAATGAAAGTCCAGTTATTGGTCACTTCTGGGGAATGAGTATTTCAGAATAACCAAGTTTCCTTCCTTCCTTCCCTTCTTCTTCTTCTTCTTCCCCTCCTCCTCCTACTCTTCCTCCTCCTCCTTCTTTCTTCCCTTCTTTCCTTCTTCCTTCCTTCTTCTTTTCTCTGATTTTCCTTCCTTCCTTCCTTCCATGCCCATACTTAGTCCCTCAAAATCATTTGGACTGTTTTTTCTAAGATTAACTTTACTTCCCATCTTTTTACACATAACCACTTTACATATGTATTACATTTTTTTTAAAGAGGTTTCCCTCACCTGAGGATGGTAACTCCATAATGGCTGTGACATTGATGGTAATATTAATTATGCATCTCTTGCATAATTAATGTAACAATGCAGATGACATGCTAACATACTTAGTATCTGTTAGATTAATAAATACCTATTACGGTAGTTATTTATTATCCTGGAACTTAATATAATGTGCCTTTAAGGATATCAAAGAGTGTAAGTTTATTTATTCTTTATCCTAAAGATCTATGTTCATTGTTCTCTTATCTGTTTTCTACAGAAATAAACAAACAAACAAACAAACAAAGAAAATAAATTTAAAAAAAGAAAAGGAAGAGATGGAGAAAGATAGTCCATGCAAACAGAAACAAAAAGAAAGCTGGTGTGGCTATGCTTATATAAGAGAAAAATAGATGTTCAAAAAAAACTGTAATAAAAGATAAGTGCATTACATAATCACAAAGGGGTCAATCCAGCAAGAAGATATAGCATTTATAAATAAACATGCATCTAACATAGGGGCAGTGAAATATATAAAGCAAAAAGTAATGGACCTAAATGGAGACATTGACAGTAATACAATTATAGTAGGGAACTTTAATACCCCAACTTACATCAATGGATACATCACCCATACAAATAATTAATAAAGAAATATTGACCTTAGACCAGATAGACTTAATAGATATATACAAAAGCAGCAGAGCATACATTTTTCTCAAGTACGCATGGAACATTCTCCAGGATAGATCACATGTTAAGTCACAAAACAAGTCTCAATAAATTCAAGAAAACTAAATTCATATCAGGCATCTTTTCTGACCACAATGGTAGGAAACTAGAAATCAATACAAGATAAACTGGAAAACCCACGAAAATGTGGAGATTAAATTACATATGACCAAACAGTGGATCATGAAAGAAATCAAAGGCAAAATAAAATAAATTTCTAGAGATGAATGAAAACAGAAATACAACACAGCAAAAGTGGCTATAAAAGGGAAGTTCATAGCAATACAGGACTACCTCAAGAAATAAGAAAAACCTTAAATACACAATCTAATTTTACACCTAAAGAATCTAGGAAAAGAAGGACAAATGAAGCTCAAATAGAAGAAAGGAAATAATAAAGTCAGAGCAGAAATAAGTGAGATAGAGACTAAAAAGACAGTAGAAAAATGGATGAAAGTAAGAGCTGGTTCTTTGAAAAGATAAATAAAATTGACAAACCTTTAGCTAGACTCACCAAGAAAAAAGAGAATGGGTTCAAATAAATCAGAAGTGAATGAGACATTGCAACTGATACCACAGAAATATAATGAATTTTGTATATTAGTTGAGTAAATTGTATGATGTGTGAATTATATAATCAAGCTGTTAAAATGCTCATAGAATAGTTAAATATAAATAATAACAATATATCCTATAGTTTATAACTTTTGTGTAAGTAAAATAGATGACAAAAGCATAGAGTGTGGGAGTCTAGAAAGCAAAGTGATACTATGTTTCTAAACTAGATATCAGGGTAGTCAATTTTAGCATTGTCATTTTTCTGTGTGTGTGTGTGTGTGTGTGTGTGTGTGTGTGTGTGTGTGTGTTCTAATCTGTGCATTGTTTAGCAGCATCTCTGGGCCTCTGCCTTCAATCCAGTTGATTCCAGCAGCATCCTTCCCTCCTTGCCCCCTCCATCCCCTGTGCCTGCCTCCATCTGTGCCAACAAAAAATGTCTCCAGATTTTGTCAGTTTCCCTCAGAGGGCAAAATAAGTCCCAGTTAAGAATACCTGCTATATGTGAAGTGGTACAGTATGATTTGAATATGATGTATTAGTTTCCTATGTCTACTGTAACAAGCTACCACATCTTAGTGATGTAAAACAACACAATTTTATTGTTCTATTATTATTTTACATAAAATAACAAAATACCTGCAAAGTCCAAAGTGTTCTAACTGGGCTACAATCAAAGTGTCAGCAGGATTGTGTTCCTCCTAGAGGCTTTTTGGAAGAATTGATTGCCTTGACTTTTCCAACTTTTAGAAGCATTCCTTGGCCATGGTTCCTTCCTGTATCTTCAAAGCCAGAGTGTAACATCCTCAAGTTTCTCTCTCTTTTTGTTCTCTGCTTTGTCATCATACCTCCTTCCTTCTGACTCTGACCCTCTGCCTTTCTCTTATAAAGACTCTTGTGATTACTTTGGGCTCACCTGGATAATACAGTATCATCTCCTATCTCAAGATCCTTAACTTAGTCACATTTGCAAAGTGCCTTTTAACTTTTAAGGGCACATGTTTACAAGTTCCAGAGATTAGGACATGGGGATCTTTGGGGGGAATTATTCTGCATATCTCAGTAGATTTGCTAAATTAAAGGTGTACACTCTAATCCCTAAAGCAACAATTAGAATAATAATAAGTTATACATTTAATTGTATACTATAGGTCCCTGAGACTCCATTTATTTTGCATTTCCTATTTATTCTTTAGATTGGATAATTTCTCTTGATCTATCAGATAGATGTTAGCCTTCTCTGATTGTTTACCACTAAGATCTCTATTATCATTAACAGTGTTCTTGGGTAAAGTTTTTTCCACACTCTGCTTCTAGTAAAGCCAACATCCTCAGGCAGGGTACCATAGCTGTTGACTCTGGCTTTCTACCCACCTATCTGCAGTGGAATCTCTATGCCATGGAGCTAGAATTGGGACATGGAGGGGACTGAAGATGCCAGTTCTTACAACCTGCCTTGCTTTTCCAGAATAAAACTTTGCAACATGGAGCTTGGTGGTATGATGCTGTCCAGATTTAAACACCACATAGTCCCACTGTTTTTACCAAGATTCATTAGATTTTCTTCAATAATTATGTCTCAATTTTTTGCATGCTGGAATATTGTCAAAGATTTTGAATGGCTGTTTTTGCAAATTTTGTCAAGTTTTATTGCTGTTATTTGGCAGAGAAGATTTGTTAAGTTCCTTACACAGTCATTGCAAAAGTCCCACCTCTGTGTTGTCTCTTTGTGATTCTATCTCTTTTCCCATGAGGTGGATGAGGCAAGATGAGACTTTGAGTTTTCCTTTTATTGGAAATGCTCCTTGTTGAGGAAAGGACTAAGGCCATGGTTTGAACCAAATCTTCTCTTTATCTTGAGGTAATCTCGTTCCTTTATTTTCCTTAGAGAGTTTTACTTAGGTTTGCAATCTATCACCATTGAATGTTTAAACATTTCCAAGCACAGAGTTCAGTGAGGGCATAATGATATACCCAAGGAGGCTGTTCAAACTCTTTTTGTATCTGGAGTTACATTTTAAAGGAGTCAGGATAAATGAATCCTGGGAGTCTCAGTGTTCCTATTCAGTTCACAAGTGAACTAAATACATTCTTTGGAACAAAAACCCATGACTATAAAAGCCATGCATTTTTGGTTTACAAGAAAAAGTCACCTACTTAAGCAAATTTATGTAAATAGAAGAACAGAGTTGTTTTAATTATTGAAAGGTCTAACAGATTTTATGGGAATTAGACTGGGTAGCTGAAAACCACTGCAGATTTTTCTCTGTGTCTAAGTGTGTCTCTGACTCTATGAGATGATGTCTCAATTTCTATTTCTGCCTCTGTGTATCTCTCTCTCTCTGAGACCACATTGTCTCTTATTTCTGCTTCTGTCTGTTCATATGTCCCATTATTCTCTCTGCAAATATGTACCATTTGTTTTAATCCATCTGTTTTACTCCTTCTACTTTCTTTTTTGCCCAAATCTTAGTTTTTTTATGGGCCATAGACTCTAACACTATGAGAACATTTAGGTCAGACACTTATACCAGCTGACCCTTATACTAATATTAAATATTAGATAAACAATGCTTTCTATATAAAGAAATGCTATTATACTGTTTTCCAACTGATAGAATTTTTTTCTTCCCTTTTTATAGTGGAGATGGGTGTCCTCTGAGTAACCCCTACTTTCTGGCCTAGATCTCTCTGTAACTGTGTACTGTCTGAAGAAGAAAGCAAAGCTAAGTGATCCGCAAAGGAATTTCATTCATAAAACTGATTTTACTAGTATTTTACCATTTACCGGCAAAGGAACTAATGAGACCTAAGAATTGATAATTGCTACAAGTAAGAGAATTTCAGACAAATTATTTCAAAGTTGGTTTTAGAGATCTGCAATGACTTCACCAACCATATTACTTTGAGTCTATTCATGCTCATGACCAAGGCTTTTTATGGCTAAATGTAGTTTCCAGGCAGCCTGAGCAAAGGTGTTCATAGTGATTAATGATGAATTTTTCCTTGTTGGTCTCAGCTGTGCAAAAGGGAAAACAAACAAAACACTTCTTTGTGCTGGGAGGCTGATCAGTGGATCACAGAAGATGATAGAGTAGCCATATTACTCACCCAGTGTCTCTGCCCCAACCCTCCCATCTCTTGGCAACCACATGGATGTCATGAGCAGCTTCACACCTTCATTGTCTAGTTCTGCCTTCTCACTCTGTTGGGAAATGAAGGAGGCTCATCTGTCGTTTGCTCTTGCTGTCATCTGGTTCCTCCAGGAACCGTCTGTTCTTCTCTCTTAACCATGTAATCAAGAACATGTGGTGTTTTGACTATGATGAGAAGTCAGGGAAGGAAACTGAGTTAAGTGTACATGGCTTACAAAGAGGAAAGCAGACTTGTCTCTTCAGAAGACATCCCTGACTTCTTTGCTTAGAGAAAAGGAGTGAAAAGTACAAAAACTTGGAGATCTCAGGTACAACTTAGACCAAATACAACTGTTCACTAATGTGCTGTGTGACTTTGAGGAGATTACATACTATTCTGGAGCCTCAGTTTTCTAATTTTTGAATTGTGCATGATAATGCCAACTCAGAAGTATTGTTGAGAGGATTTTCTATTATAATTGTTGAATCAGGGCTAAACTGTGGCTATAGTGGGTAAGAACTGGTGATAGGAGACCAAGAATTGGGGTTAAAATTTTGGTCCTGATGGTCAGAATTGCTCACTTGCTTGAATTTTAGCACTTGGTTTTGAGTTTCTCAAAGAAGCCCCTTACACTCTTATTGATCTGACCAATTACAGTGACGTTTTGCTTTTCTGGCATAAGTTCTTCAACTTTTCTATCGTGTATTACAAACTCCATTTCCATTTATCAAATATTTATATCAGAGGAACTAGAGGTCTACTTATTTGTCTATAATCCAATTAAAGTGAATTTGGGTTCTCAAACTTTTTTTTGCCAATATTTCCTTGGGTGTACATCTAATGTATAAAGTAAGATTTGCTTGTACTAGAGTTTAAAATAATTTCAAAAGAATTATGTATTATTCTGATTTTATTTTATAATTTATACCTTATGATTTATACTTTTAAAGCATATCTCATATAGTATTTCATTTGATTCTCATGATAGAAGAATTATAATTTCCAGTTTTCAAATGAGGTTATGACTCAGGGAGCAGCAGAAATAAAATTGGGGCTTGGGTCCATTGATTTCATAACCCAATATTCCATCCATTTTACATATTATCTCCTATCAGTGTTGATTTTATAATATGGTAGTAATAATATGGTTAATGATAATAGGGAGATGTCTTTCTGCTAATTTATGCCATACATATTTTTTATTCTTACTGAAAAAAAACCCTGCTTTACTCCTAAGCATATATGAGTATGATTTTCAGATCATGATCTAAATAGAATTGTTTTTCACTTCCAGTTTTCTCTTCTATTGCATGAAATATTTTTCAGTACTAGGATTTCATAACTTTAATAATGTTACAAGAATGAATATTCAACCATGACTTTTCTAATTGGCTGCAAACATAATCCAATATCCTCGTTTTACCATATTGTCAGAGGAGTTAATTGGACCAGCATAGTCACCAGCAAAACATTGATTTAAGCAACAGTGAATCTAATTTCCTCCATAAACGTTCCTGCACAGGACCAGTGCAGGCAGAGGAGCAGGAAGAGGTTGCTTGTGTGACTTCAAAAGGTACATTTGGTTCCAATTATTTACTCATGACAGATACAGAAAGAAATAGAATTAATTTATTTTAGCATACATTATCCATTTAAGTTGGACCAGACCAACAAATAAAGAAATGATAAATTTTACAGTGCAGCCCAGTTTAGCCAAAAGCTGGGGAGATGGACTCCTCCACCCTACTTC
Source organism: Camelus dromedarius (assembly GCF_036321535.1). NCBI lineage: Eukaryota > Metazoa > Chordata > Mammalia > Artiodactyla > Camelidae > Camelus > Camelus dromedarius. The sequence continues at coordinate 64,860,506 of NC_087443.1, read as the reverse complement.
CCAACACTTTATGTACCAAGTCCCAAGAAACTTTAAGAATTAACGCAGAGAGGGGAATTTAATTTTTATTTTTGGTAATCAATATGTATATCTTTTAAAAATAACCTTATTTATTCAGACTTTAGTGACTTACACTGGGTAGATTTTTGTCAGTGCTAAAAACAAACGTATCATAAACAAATGCAAATAATTTCGCCCGTTCAGTTGATTGTTTTTTCATTTTATTGATGGTTTCCTTTGCTGTGCAAAAGCTTTTAAGTTTGATTAAGTCACATTTGTTTATTTTTGCTTTTGTTTCCTTTTCTTTAGGAAACAGATCCAAAAAAATACCTTTGTGATTTATGCCAAAGACTGTTCCACTTATGTTTCCCTCTGGGAGTTGTATGATTTCCAGTCTTACATTTAGGACTTTAATCCATTTAGAGTTTATTTTTGTATATGGTGTTAGAAAATGTTTAAATTACATTCTTTTACATGTATCTGTACAGTTTTCTCAGCACCACTTATTGAAGAGACTGCCTTTTCTCCAATATATATTCTTGCCTCCTTTGTCAGAGGTTAATTGACTATAAGTGCATGGGTTTATTTCTGGGCTTTCTATCCTGTTTCATTGATCTATGTGTCTGTTTTTGTGCCAGTACCTTACTGTTTTGATTACTATAGCTTTGTAGTAAGTTTTGAAATCAAGAAGTGACTTCTCCAATTTTCTTCTTCTTTTAATTGTTTTGGCTATTTAGAATCCCTCACAATTCCAAATGAATTTGAAGAATTCATAGTTATTTCCATTTTGGGAAAAAAAGCTGTTGTATTTCTTAAAAGTTTTAGGATTTCAATGCTCTTACATTTTATGAAAAAAGACTTGTGGAATATAGATAGGGATTGCATTGAATCTGTAGATTACTTTGGGTAGTAATTCCATTTAACAATATTAAGTTTCCCAATCCACAAACATGAGATGTCTTTCCATTTATTTAGCTCTTTTTAAGTTTCTTCTAGCATTATTTTGTAATTTTAAATGTACGGATCTTTTACCTCCTTGATTACATTTATTCCAGGTATTTTGTTATTTGGATTCTCTTATAAATGGAATTATGTTCTTAATGTCCTTTTTGGATTGTTATTGTTGGTATATGGAAACACAGATGATTTCTGTGTGTTGATCTTATACTCTGGAACTTTTTTGAATTTATTTATGAACTCTAGGAGGGTTTTTGTTGTTGTTGTTCTTTTGGATTTTCTAAATATAGGGTTATGTTATTAGCAAATGGACATCATTTTATTTTTTCATCTCCAAGTTGGATGACTTTTATTACTTTTTTGGCCTATTTAGTCTGTTTAAAACTTTCAGTATAATGTTGACTAGCACTGGTTAAAACTGGTATTCCTATCATGTTCCTACTTTTTAGGGAAACACTTTCAGACTTTAATCATTGAATATGATATTTCTGTAGTTTTTTTTCCATAAATGTGCTTCATTCTCTGAAACTGTGTTCTATTACCTGGCAAATGGAGTCTAGGACACACTTTGAGGCTTTGGTAGACTTTGCGAATGGCTAACAGAAGTGGTTTAATGAAATTAGGATGGGTGTTATTTGGGTACTGTGAAAACAGTGCTGCTGTATAACTGCCCCTGGGCTGTAATTTACCTGTGAGCTGGGACACTGTTTTCACTCACCATGTCCCCAAGGGATGTGGACTCTGGGAGTATGACGCTACTTATGCTTCATGGGCTGTACAGCATGATGAAGGGAAGGGACAGGAGCTCGAGATGAACTGAAAAGAGCTCTAGTGTGTATCTGAAGTTTATATTTGTCTATTCTAATAACAAACCTGGTCTGATAATCTCCCCTGTGCACAAGCTGAAGATGAACTATTTTTATAAGGATCTTACTGCAAACATTCATCTTTTTTGTCCTTTGTACTGTCATTTTCCTTGGGTTTCATTTTAGGTGGAGTCTCGGGGGTGTGAGGCACAATTTGAAGTTATAAATGATTAATTTTATGCTGAGTCTATGATCATCTGCAATCCATAGACATGTGCCAAAGAAATGCAGTAGATAGTTTTTTCAGTAATTTACTTCTCCCAACGTTCCAAAATATTTAACTAATGTTATAATTAATAGGTGACAAAATCCAGTTTTCCTCTAGTAGAGAAATCAAATCATTTTAAAGCACTTTGAATAGCCTGATTACTTATCCATACCAATTGGAAAAGTAAACTAAAAATCAAGTTTTCAGGTTCTTACCAAAGACTTTCTCTAATAAAAAGTTTCTTCTATCAATAAAACTAACTCATTTTTGAGATCTTGACATTTCTTGACATTTTATGACATCATTGTCATCCTCAACATCTTCACCATCATTATAATATTAATTGAAAAAATTAGGGTTTACCATAAATGATAAAGCATTTTATATACATTTTTATTTAATTCATACAAAAATCCTGTAAAGTAAGAGACACTCCTATTATTCCCATTTTACAGATGAGCTTTAAAGAAGTTGAGTAATTTGATCAATTAGCTAGTAATACTAGTCATATTGCCTATATTTCTGGAGTGAGGATCTGACGCTATAATCATTTTGCACTCCTACCTCTCATTTAAAAGCAACTTTAATGCAAGTTTCTCAGTGCCTGCCATAGTCATAAACTAATGTCTTACTCAGTCCTTGAGAGACAGAAGCATCACCCAAAATAGAACTAACCAATCAATGGACAGCAGAGATTTTCTTGATCAAGAGTAACAAATCAATTTTAAAGTTAGGAAGGAAATACAATGTACTCATGCCCACTACCTCTGTAATAATAATCACAATTTATTACTACCTTTTAATGACTAAATGTTTTTAATTGATTTTTCTTTAGCAACAGAGTTTTATAACAGGTAAAAATACTTATTTCACACTGGTCATGTTCTGGGTGCTTTTTATATCTTATATTTTTTTCTTACAGCAATCCTGAAAGGTGACTAATACTCTCATCATTTTAGAGGCATAGCAAACTCATAACTTTCCCAAGGTCACCTTTTTGGTAGAGTTAGGATTCCTACCACGTCTTTTGATGCCAAAGACCATGTACTTAATCTATAAACCACATGGCCTTTTTGATGCAATTGACATTATTCATCAAAACCTTAATGTGAAGATTAAGAAGGAGAGAGAAAGTGGCACTGAAGAGAAAAAGGAAAAAAAAAATATCCATAGGAAGTTTAGAGTCAGATATGGGGGAAAACAAAATGGAGGAGGAGGATGGAGATGGGAAAAAGGACTTATAAATTTTATAAGTTTTCCTGTGTTTTTTTCCCCTAATGCTGGATTTGGGCATGACTCCAGAGCAGGAATATAATGACATGATGCAATGCTGCTTGATTTAGACACTTCTCTGTCAATTCTTGCTCTCTCCACTACGTGGCTAAAGTTAGAATTGATATTCATAGTGGTTGGTATCACCCAGCACAGCCAGAATCATGAGCTGAAGAATTGAGGGAGGAACATCAAAGAAAAATTCTATTTTAAATAAGGACATGAATAAACAAATTTAAAAACTTAAAATGATGGTTTCTAGGAGCTGAATTTGGGGAAGTGGAGGCATTGGTGCAAGACACAATGAAGTACCTTTGTTTTATTGATAAAAATATTAGTAAAATTTGTTGCTTGTAACTGTAGTTTTGCTACATACATTGCATACTATTATAAAATTAAGAAATTAATAATCTCATAAGCAGTTAAACATAGATAAGGAGCATAATCAAAGGAAAAAGAAATAATATCTGTCCCTGCCTTTGTGAGATGAAGCTAGAAGTGTGACCTAAAGATGGTGTATTATGACGTATCATGAGTGATGTCCCAGCAAGTGCTGGCCACACTGAGGTTCACTGTCAGGAAGAGGTTAGTTCTTAGCACACAGGGGCTACTTGATACATGATATTGGATTGATATTAATTAACTCTCTATTAATTTGCTGAGTTCCTTCAGCCACCAAATATCTTTCAGGTATATTTGCCCCACTTGAGGAAGATGGAATGCTCTCAGAATCAGAAGTTATTTCATATGGTAGGGACTAAAACTTAGTTAAGAGAGGAAATGTGCTATAAGTAAAATGTCTCAGAACAAATAGAGATGGTATTATGATTCATTTGTATGCTTGATTTTTTTTTCTTTTTTGCCAATTTTTATCATGTAAACATGGCGCTGAGGCATTTGTCCTATAAGATTTAGAGTCAGTCAGAGTCCCATTAATTTCTTGGGAAGAAAGCAGTGATGGTTTTTTTTAAAACATAGATGCTTATGAATAAACACCAAGTTAAAGTAGTTTAACTGAGCTTGCTTTGTCTTTCTCATCCAAAATACGTGTTTCTGTCTAAGACAAAGTAAAATGCGGGGGGGGGGGGGAATGAAAAACTAAATCAAACAAAACCAACAAACAAAAACCAGTACCAGGAAGATGGCTACTTTGGGGCTAAAGAAAATAAAAGTTGTTCTGAAGTTGTGGAATCCCATATCAGGGAGATGGTGGAGCAGGTGTGGTGTTTGCAAGAAGTCGGGGGGGGGGTTCTTTTGTGATGTTTATATGGTGAAAGCAGCTCCCCCTCAGAGCATCTGCGCATCATTCTGACTCATGACAAGTAACTGCCATGATACAGGTACACACATTCTTTCAATAAATCTCCTGACTCAGAGCATGATATTGCCATTCAGACAACAAATGCTAAAAATACTGCTGAGAAGCCTGAGAGGGAAAAAAATGAAGCCCATATTCTGGAAATGGAGACAAACTTTGTGAGAAAATAACCATGTGCATCCAGGACTGGGAACTGAAGAGCACCGTCCCCAGAAAAGGGTTTCTGGAGAGTCACATTTTGACCATGTGCCTTAGGATGCCCATCATTTATTTCCTGAAATAAGGTGGGGAAGGGAACTGAGGAGTCAGCCACTTTTTATGGACTATCCATGCTCCAGGAATTTTATTTTCCCAATAAATCTCTTAGCTGGATATTCTGGTAACATTTCTATAAATGTGGAGTGGGGTGGGGCTCAAATAAATTAAATGATGGGTACACAGCTAATGTGTAACAGAGCAAGAATTCAAACATGCATTTTTTTCTTTTACTATGACTTGTGTATCATCCCTTATCCAAAGCTAGGAATAGAGGGGGAGAGGGGGGCATCTGTCTATATTTGCATAAATCTGTGTTTACATTCAGCCCTTCATGTCTCATCCCTCACTCTGTCTCTGTCTTTATCATCATCCCTGTTTGGAAATCTGTTCACTTACTAACTTTCTACAATGGGGAGACTGTCCTAGGTCAAATGAAGAGACTACATTGGATTATTCAAAATGATAATTATAGTCAGCTTTGTCTTTAAAATAATGTTTTTGGAGAAGCACTTTTAATTTCTTCCTAAAGCAATTGAAAAGTAGTTTCACATTGTTTTATACTACCCAGAAATGTAGCGGCTTGTATTAAGAATGACTAGGGCAAAGTCAGGGCATCTGAGAAGACCCTGTGGCTTCTGAGGCATAGTAGGGGTTTTACCATTTGGAAGCAGAGAAGAGTTGCCTTTGACTCGGGAATGAAGTTTTAAAGGGGTACATGAGGTAAAGTCACATTTTTTCCCCTTAAAAAGTTGCCACATTGGAGACACAATGCCATCTTTCAAAGAGTTTAAGTTAAATTCCCTTCTGAGGTGTGCCCAATGGGTCCTCTTGTGACTAAGCATCAGATGAAGCGATTGGCTCATCTATAGGCCGTACCCTATAAAAATTCCTGTTTCAAACAGTAGAAGGACATTTGAGCAGCTTACAAGATTCCACTGAGATAGACACTGAGTCTGATGAAGGGAATACAACAGGTCTCCCATATTTAGTTCCTCCTGGGAGCATACTTAATGCACAAAATGACAGAAGGCTGTGTCTCTCACTTACTGGCTAATTAGAGTACCGTGTGTGTGTGTGTGTGTGTGTGTGTGTGTGTGTGTGTGTGTGTGTGTGTGTGTGTCTTTCTTATAAACTTTCCTCCTTTAAGTAGGTGTATTTTCAGATTTCCATTGGATGCAGAACTACTACTGCATTCATAGTGGTTGAGAATCTTACTGCCTGCATTTAAATTCAGGCTCTAGGACTTAGTTTTCACTGTAGGTACACAACTTAAACTCTATAAGCCTCAATTTCTTCACCTGTAAAGTGAGGATAATAATAGTACCAAAATTGTCGAGTTGTTTAAGAGGGATAACAAATGTGAATTGCTTAGGGTAGCACCCACCGCTTGGTAATTTCTCAATAGAATTTCTCTGTGACTATTATCCGGCTGTGTGTATCCACTGGTGAATACTCTGATACCAAATGAGGACGCCTCTCTGGGAGTCTCTTCTTCTCTATGTCTCCTTAAACTGTGCTTCAGTGATTTCCCCATTTCTGCCAAGGCCCAGAATTTAACACAGGTTATCTAAAGGATGTTTCTCTTTCATTTAGCTTGAGCCCCACTGCTGCTGTAGCATTTTACTGATGCCTGCTCTGCTGTTTAGAGAATCAAATTTTAGGTAAATATTCAGTGATTCATACTGGGTTTTATGTTCTAGGCAAGCATTTTCCTCCCTGCACTGGCAAGATGTAGTAAAAAGTGAAACAGTAACTTGGAGAAATGAGTGGAATTAGGGTGGCCAAGGGGACTTGTATCTTTCTAGGTGACCGTCTCTCACTTTCTTCATTTTTCTCTTTTGCAAAAATGTATCTAGTCCTTGTCCCTTTATTCATTGCCTTTCTCCACTCATGTTAAACAGGAAGAGAAGGGTCTTATGACAGGATGCAAAGCCTGAGAAAACTTAGCTGAGTGGGTTGCAGCATTTGTGATGCCATGGTATGTGCTAAAATAAATAAATAAAAATCTGGTAAATATTATTACTTTGAAAGTAGATATTGGAAGATACATATTTGAAAAATAAGTATGTTAAAAATATGAGCAGCCAAATGAAGTTTAGATGTAACAGAAAATAAAAGAGCACTCGTGTCAGTGCCTAGGAAACAGGTTGTATCTATAAGGGACAGTGTCATCCATCTTAGTATATTGGGCAGAAGCTTGAATACTGAAAAATTCATGAAGGCCCAGTTACAACATAGGGCTGTAGCCTGCTGTATACTATTCTGAAAGGATAATGGAAAAAGAAGGAAATAGGACCAGGGCAAATCTCCATGTTCATTTATTTTTCCTATTTTCTGACTATATTTGTGTACTTCTGCTTGTGAAATGGGAATGCCAGAATAAATAAATATATATGTCTCCAGAAGGAAATCTTTTATGTATCTTTCTTGAATTTCTTCCTTCTAGGAATATTTAGATACAATGTGTATGTGCAAAGCAATAGAAGTCCTGTTGAAAGCATGAAGTAGAGGGTCTCCAGGCTAATGACTGATTTAACCCACAACACAGCCTCACTGCCTGATAGCAATTTGTACCTTCAAGTAAACCTGAATCCAATTAGTATGCAATACACTGGACAGAATGGGCTCAATGGAAAATAAAGGAGATAAGAAATTTCACTCTCAGAAAATGCGCAAACAATGAAATTAAGGAAAACCTGGTGAAGATCAAGTATGAGTGCTTCTGAGGTTAGAGGATCTTTGTTTACCAAGAACTCAGTGACCCTCTGGCCCTCTGAACTTTGTCTACTGCCATGATTAAACTAAAAATATTTACTTCAGAAAAGAGAGAGAGAGAGCACAAAGGTGACAGAGACTAGATAGAAGATAATTAAAGCATGCAAAATCAACCAACCAACAATAGTTTTGGATGTTTTCCTTCTCCAGATATATGAAGAAAGACATTACTTCTTTATGTGTTTGGCTATATAAGTTGCGTGATATGCTAAAAATGTAACTTGAACACTTAATAAAGATATAGAAGAAATGCAAGGTCTTCTCTATAAGATATACTTTGTTTTGCGTTCTAGGACTGGGAAATTTCATTGACTTGCAAACACTTTGACTCTGGGACATACTGTTCAGTTCAATAGTAAGCTGGCGTTCCAAGAAATCATTGATAAAGACGTGGTTAAGATCTATATTAGGGAAGAGCACTCAATAATTTTGTGATTGAAGGGAGAGGGGAATATTCTGCAAACTAATGAATTACAAGTTTGTTTAGATTCTGTTGTGAAAGAAAATTCACTTTTTTATGATTAAATATAGAATACCATATAATATTACTCATATGTGGAATCTAAAAAAAAGAAAAGACACAAATGAACTTATTTACAAAACAGAAATAGACTCAAAGACATAGAAAACAAACTTATGGTTACCAAGGGGAAAGGTGGTGGGAAGGGATAAATTGAGAGTTCGGGATTTGCAGATACTAACTACTATATATAAAACAGATATATAAGTTTCTTCTGTATAGTACAGGGAACTATATTCAATATCTTGTAGTAACCTCTAATGAAAAAAGAATATCAAAAAGAATCTATGTATGTATGACTGAAACATTATGCTGTACACCAGAAACTACACAACATTGTAAACTGACTATACTTCAATAATTAAAAAGTAATAATAATAAACCTCCAAAAATATAATCTAAGTGGATTCCAGATGTCAAATGGAACAAAATATACAAAATAAAAAATAGAAGTATCAAAACACATATTTTAATTTACTAATGGACACTAATGGCTTTGAATAAGGCTAGCTTTTCCACTAATAATAAATGATGGACCTCAACCAACAGAATTGTGACTAATGTATTTAATTATTATTCTTTTCTACTCTAGACATTAGGTAATCATTGGTCTGGCTGCGACACACATACTCGATGCATTTGTCACTGGTCTCTGGCACCTGAGGACAATGCTGTTGAGGATGGTTATCCCCTACGTGTGCAATCACATCTACAAAGTCTGGTAGGTCTTCAACTGTTCTTTCTATATTATTGAGTGATTGTCTTTCAATCTTATGTAACAATTTCTGCTTTGGAGTCTGTTGTAACCGACTTTGACACTTGCCTTCCTAGTTGGCCCAATTCAACTGTCCTAAATCTCTTAATTTCCTATTACAGAGGTTTGGTTATTATTATATTTTACACCATTATTCAGCTATGCCTTGATACTGATATACAGCCATCAGAATATATTTAAGGTGTTCTTTTTTTTTGTTCTGCCGCATGTATCACAGCGGTTTGGTCTGGATGCAATAAGAATTGCAATTATAGTGCACATACTGCTGTATATTATGAAATTCACAAGTTCTCTTTACACTGACTGGAAGGAAACTGAGAAACAAACATAAAGTCCGTTTCCCTGGAGTGTTTAGCACTTTATGGCCATTCTTTTTGGAATGAGGTAGAGTAAGTAACTAGCCAATTAGATAAAATGTGTGGTGCCATGAGCTATGTCTTTGTGTCGTTCGTTGTTTGTAGCCATTGCTGAGCTCTTTAATATTTCCAATTATGTCCCAATAAACCAATTCAGACAAATGTAGGTGGATTTGGTTTCTGTGATTTGTCTAGTCTCAACATTTTCTCTATTTTAAGCTTGCAATTTGATCATAGTCCATTTTGGTGGCTGCTCACCTACCTACGTACTACTTTACTCTATTAGGCTTTTGGGGAAGTCACAAGATGGCTGATAGCACTTATTTGTGATTGAGAGTATAGTGATCTATTTCCTATTTTTTCTCTCCTCTCCACCACTTTGAATCATGACAACTTTCTTTCATCATTGATCTTGACCTTAGGAGCAGCTCATGTTTATATGCCTGCAAAAACTCTCTGTTCTGGCATTCTTTCTGGATTTGCTCTCAATAACTCAGCCAGGGAAAGATTTATAGTGGGAAGGAGTTCTAAAATGTGTCAGGTGCTAAAGCAACTGAATTTTCTTATTGAGCTATAACACTGGCCATAGAAATGCATCAGATCTGAGAGCATATCCTATGTCTGACACTCTTACCCATAGTTGGCCGACATTCACTAAAGAGAGACTTTATGAGCAATTGTACAGGTCATTCTGGAGGTACCTATTCTGGTCACTCTTTGGCTTGTCCTTGGAGGATGGTCTATGGGGAAGCCCAGAATTATCAAAGATTGACCATGGGGCTATGAAAAATGTCACTACAAGCTCATTATATTTTACTGGAAAATCTGAAACTCAGTGCTGCAGAGAAAACTAGTTTTTAGTCTAGTGGGGATCAAAGGCATATACTGCTGCAAAAGAACATGACAGTTTCCAAGAATAGTTTTTTTTTTAATTAATTTTCTTAATTGAAGTTTACCTAAGAACTGCTTGGGATAGGTTTGCTGATCTGAGAGTTCCAGGAGGGGTTCAAGGAAAGTTTAATTTCTTCATGTGTTGGTAATTTCCCCCCACCTCTCCTAACACTGTGTCTTCCTTCTTCCCCAGATGTTCTTGGCTCTGACCCACTTCCATCTCATCACGAGGCAAATCTCTCTCGTTCTCATTCCTGCTTCGAATTATATATTGTTGTTACTTTATCTTGAATAACATTTCAAAAAAGACATCTTTATTTGGTATTTCTAATGCCTATTGTTGACTTAACAGTTGAAGATTCTGTAGGTTAATCTGACTCAATTTGTCCCATCTGTGTTAAAATGTCAAATTTGTCACAAGTCAAATTTGATCATGTATCTCTTTTGTTTAAATCTAAGGATAAAGTTCAACTCCTTCCCATGCCATGTAAAATTCTTCACAATCCAGCTCTTGTCTGCTTTGGGGCCTCATAGTCTACGTTCCCCGACACGCATGCTTTGCTTTTTAACCTGTTTCTCCCCTGGCATTTCCCTTAAACCATCACACTTTCTCTCCGAGACTCTGCACACACTGTTCCCTCTGCCTGGAATGCTTTGTCTCACTTTATCTTGTCCCACATCTAGATTCAAATATCACTTTTTGTAGGAAATGTTTCCTCCCTTTGCTCTTGATGGAGAACTGTGAACTCACTGGGGACAGGAACTATGTATTGATTTCTGTCTCTTCTTGGATACTTACCTTAGTACCTATTTTGTGCTCAATATGTGCTTATCAAGTGAGTAAATTAAAGAACAAACAAAATGAAATTTCTCTTTTGAGTGAGTTTTATTAATTTGAAAAAAATTCTGTTGGTTCTATTGTCTGTATACAGCTGTTTATAGAATAACTTTTTCCCAGGAACTTGAGGTACTTCATTGTGGAAAGATTCAGCTTATAGTCCCTGTCTGTGATACAAATAGTCATTAAGGGAAACAAGGGTTGTCTTCAAAGAAGAGAATCAGAGTGTTCTAACTCCTTAGGTATTGTTGTCTGTTTTTTAGAGTCACACCTGTGTGTCACTGACCCATTAGCAAAATAGGCTTCATAACTCCACACCACAGAGGATGGTGGCATAGTCATGCAAATAGGAACCAAGAACCTCTGAAATGCATCCTTTTCCATTGGCGATTTTTTGGTATCCAGCTAGTGGCATTTGTCAGAATATGTGAAGGAACAGTTGTTTTTTCCCAAGCACTGGGCATAAAGGCAGCTGGCCCAGACACAGCTGGGGATGCTCAGTCAGTAATACTCTCATTATTTTCCTAAGAAGTCACCAGCTCTACAGAGCTGCATCATTACTCTCTAAAAATCTTTCCCTCAAAAACAGATTATTCATCATACCTTGGCTGTAACTATGGTCAGGTTTAATTTTTCCAAAATCACAGCCCCTTTGAGATGGCGAGATGCAGACTAATGTTTAGGGAAGTTGAGAAAATGAAGCTTAACGTCAATGTTTATAGTTTAAGCAAATAGATGGTGTGATGGAAGAATACATTTAGAGGAAGAAATCAAGAGTTACATGTTGGATGTGCTAAGTTAGAGCTGTTTAAGCAATAGCCAAGGGGAAATGTGAATTAGGTAGATAAATGTATTGATTTGGAACTAAAAGGTAAAGCCTGATGAGGGATATACAGTTATTATGAGATTAGATGATATTACCTAGAGGGAGTGAGTAGGTAGATAAGAGGATCCCAGGCAGAGAGAAGAAGCAGAACTGAGAAGTAGTCGGTGAGGTGGGAAGGGAGTATTAGAAATAAGTTAGTCTCTGTATTGATTCTGAAGACGTTACAAGGAAATCCTGTTATATTAAGGATGATTATCATATGTTAGTGAATATTTTGTATTAACTCTTAAAAGTGAACTGAGGATGTTTTCCTGAAGCCTAGAACTGTGAATAAGGGTCATGTTGTAATCAGATATCTCTGGTCCGCCCTACTGTTAACAAATATCTAACCTAAACACATATTAGGAACCTACAGAAGTTTGTGTGTTCAAACTCTAGACTTCCAAAGAGAAAATAGAATAAGTTTAGTGATTTAGCACTCAATTTATTAATTTCATTTGACTGATAAAAATGAACATGTATCTCAATAGTTACTGTCAGAGAAAAATCAAACAGGATGTGATAAGCCTTCATAAAATATAAGTACATTCTGAGTACAAACACTTGGCCTAGAATGACTGATGGTTTTTTCCTGAGATGAGCCACTATGAAAGGTACAGCATCTAATCCTCTGGTTCCATCCTTTATTATTCAAACTTCCATCTGCTCATTGTGTACCAGCTGGTGATACAATGATCAAGAAGAGGAGCAGAGCCTCTCCTATGGTTTATATTCAGTTGGGAGTGGTGTTAAGGTGGATGATAGACTGACTATAAACCTATGAAAAATAGGTGAATATGTTAATTTCAGATTATGAAGAATGCTATGAAGTAAACAAACCCAGGTGATATGATAGAGTGCTGTGGCTACTACTCTAGTCTGGGTGGACCAGGAAGACCTTGTTGAGGAGCTCACAGAACATCTGTGCTTGTTGCTAGGTGATCCTGATCTGTCCTTATCTCCAAACCCTACCTCAGGGCTGAGGGTTAGCAATGGGTGGCAGGGGAGAGCCTCAAGAATGGAGTAGGATGAACTTATTCATTCAAGTGCTAATTTTAAAAGCTGAACTTCAAGTGTTTCCGTCTTAGGCTGTATTAATATATCCTCATTAAAAGTGATTATATCAAAGTAATCCACTAAAGAAACAAGGCAATATCTGGGTTACCAAATGGATAAATGGATAGGGAGGCTCTTGGAGGACTCAATGGTGAAAGTTAGAAACTCAGGCCAAGAAAGTAAAAGAGATTAAAAAGATCACAACCACTATCAAAGTGTTCCCCATCTCTCTGGAAATAGTGGAGGTGGATTTATATAGTTTGTAGTGATTTGGTAGAAAGAAAACAAAACAACAATTAGTTGTGTCCTTTCACTTTCCTGAAGGCAGGGGTTAGAGACTGAAGCCAGACTAACATATAATGCAGCCAACTTGGAGAGAAGAGGGAGCAGACTGACCTGGAGCATCTCCTGAGAGGCTTTTCCTGGCAGGTTCCAAGCTTTAGTGTTTCAGTAGAATCTCAGAATGTTGGGTGGGGTCTCACAGAATGAACTGCAGCCCTGGGTCCTAGAAAATAATCCAGGAAAAGGAATAAAGCATAAACTGCCATGGGTTAGGTCAGTGAGCTTTGTGGGTTTAGCAATCTTCAAGGACTACACGTAGACTCCATACTAAATCTCAATATTTGACATTCAATTTTCATTGTGTTTAATAAATATAAACATCATCATATTATTACTACTCACATTATTATTTATTACCTGGATAGTGATGGAAAAGGGAAATATACAACCAGATACATTCTATATATCTAACTTAGTGAATTTATGATAAATGACATAAATGGAGTAGCTATGCTTGGCTCTGCAACCAGCCTGTCTGTTTCTTAATAGCAGAGACTGTTACTTAGTTCTGTGGATAAATCAGTCTCTAGAACAATGTTGATTGTTAGTATTTAAAGTGGCAAATAGGGAGCTATTTGGATGGGAGGACTTCCAACTGTAAAAAATGGTACATGCAAGGAGGGATGGCTACTTGGAGGCAGGGGCTGCGTCAGTGTTTAATTTGCTATATCTCCACATCATTGCACATAGTAGATGCTCAAAAAAAGTAAATGAATGCATTAGGAATTTTTAACTTACAAAGCTATGATAGTCGTTGTTACCGAATCCAAATTCATTCTGCTTGCCACATGACAGGCCAATAAATCAGGAGACAAGGCATTGGGGCAAGGGATAACGACTTTATTCGAAAAGCCGGCAGACCGAGAGGAAGGCAGACTAATGTCTTGGAGAACCATCCTCCTCCAGTCAGAATACAGACTCCTTTTATACAAAAAACAAAACAAAACAAAAACAAAAACAAAAAACCCAGCAACACAGGGTGGGTGTGGTTGGTTTTTGCAAACTTCTTGGTATAGGAATTCCTTGTTCCTGCAGCTGTCCACGTAGGCCAGGTCATGATGCTCCTGCAAAACCTCCAACAAAACAAATGTTATTCTCTATTCTGCAAATTGTTATCTTTATGTGAGTGCAGAGCTAGCAAGACTAAACATAGGAAACAGGGCACAGCCAAAGGAACAGATCCAGTATAAAATCAGTTTTGTTCTCTATTATATTATCTTCAAATGCCTAATGGATTTGTTTCTGGGATATAAATTAGACTTGTAATATGTATTGCTAGGGGCCTAATCCAAAACAGTGTGTGAGATTTACGTACAAGGGTGTTCAGTTAAAAATAGGAGATGTCTGTTGACATTTAAGGTAATTATTGTGATACATGTGTGTTTATTACCATTTCAAACCTATTCTTCCAGTTGATTTTGTATTTCTTCTTTGTTCCTTTCTTTTTCTTTTTCCTTTTGTGGTTTGATGATTTTCTTTTGTATTATACTTGAGTTCTTTTTGGTTTTTGTGACTCTATTCTATGTTTTTGACTTGTGGTTACCTTGTTTTTCAAATATGTTAACCTGTTTCTATGTCTATTTGCTTTAGACTGGTAGTCATATAGGCTCAAACACATCCTAATTAGAACACCAAAAAAAAAAAAAAAAACTCCATTTTCTAGCTACCCTGTTCCACATTTTATGATTTTGATGTCTTCTTTTACATCCTCATATTTATTCTTTTGCTGTCCATTGTGTACCATATGATATCACTTATATGTAGAATCTAAAAAAATGAGATAAATGAACTTACTTACAAAACAGAAACAGACTCACAGACATAGAAAACAAAATTGTTGTTACCAAAGGAGAAAGAGGAGGTGGAGAGATAAACTGGGAGCTTGAAATTTCCAGATACTAACTACCATATATAAAACAGATAAACAGCAAGTTCCTACTGTATACCACAGGGAACTATATTCAATACCTTATAATGGCCTATAACTGAATTGCTATACTGTATATCAGAAACTAACACAACATTATAAACTGACTATAATTCTAATAAAAAATAAGGAAATGTGCTATAGAGTAATTTCTGATTTAGTTGTCTCTTCCATTAAATTTATGGCTCCCTGTGGTAGAGATTCTTGTCCACTGCTGTGCTCCTAGTCCATAGCAGAATGCCAGAAGATGGTATAAAGTTAGTAAAATTTTGAGTTAATGCATAAATGAATGATTATTAGAGCTTCTCACATGGAAGTAGTGAGCTACCTATTATTAGAGATGTTGTAACATTGCCTCTGTGACTACGCATCGTAAGCCTTATAGCAAAGATTCAAGAAAAAAGGCGAGGAACTAGGTAATTCAAAATTATTATTCTAATCATGAAAAGTGTGTTACAGTTCTCCAGGAAAACAGAACCAGTACGATATACATGTATACATGAATTTATTATAGAAACTAGCTCAGGATAGCTGTCCCTATTACCTGGATTTCAGAAGCTATATGTTTCCCAGACCAGTGTTAGAAGCATCCGATTCACCCATAGGAGGACAGCCCAATGAAACTTTATCCCTAAATGTTGCCCAATTATAGAGCTTCTGCAGGGAATTCAGGCCAGATGATAATCCCTAGAACTCAAGACATCAGATGTGCCTTAAATATCTCTAAGGGCCATTTATTGCCTTGATGTATTACACCTGTGTGTATGTGTGTGTGTGTGTGTGTGTGTGTGTGTGCTCACGTGCATGTGAGCATGTGATGCTTCTCGTGGACAAAGCAGCAGAGCCATGAGAGAAATCATGGCGGTGTCTTTGGTACTCGCTGAAGCTGTCTTCTTTTGGGGCAAAATCACATTAACTGGAATTTCTTTTTCTTTTGCAAATATTCTGATATTGGAATTCAGCACTAGAGAAGCTACATAGCATTGTGTGTTTCCTTAGAAAAGGTGCTTAAAATAGCCCCTTACTGAGATTTTAAAATTAGTCTGGAATGATGGTGTGTCATTTTGATGTTTACCTGCTCACTTCATCTTCTATTTCTAGACTGGTATGCAGAACTGCGTATTTACTGTTTTCACTTATCCTTAATTTAACATTTTTCTTGGCAATTGGTATAAATTGGAATAACAATTTTCATTTGACAGTGAGCACAGAATACTAAAATATCTTCAGAAATAAAAATACAAAAAGCATTGCACAGATGAAATTTTGTAACTTGCCCCAAAGAAACTTTGTGACTAAATTTCACAAGATCTCTCAGAAGGGAAAAGAAAAAAAGTGAAGAAATAATAATAACTAATGAATATGTAGCACTTTATATCATTCAATCTTCCACTTTAAAATACTTGTCAGAGTGAAATTAAATTATTAATTTGACAGGAGGGGACATTGAGGTACAATGTGGTCACATGACCTTTCATAAGATCACATGGTAAATTAGTCCTCAGGCCTAGAGCAGTGATTCTTATGCTCTTTTGGCTTATGAGTATTTTCAGGATTCCTGTGAAATCTGTGGATTTTCCCCTAGAGCACGTGTGTGTTAATTTGAGTGTGTGTGTGTGTGTGTGTATGTATGTGTGTGTCCAGGGCTACTGGTATATGAATACATTTTTTTCAATTGTCTTCAGGTGATTCCTGGGCCCCTCAAGTCCGTCTGTGGGCCTTGGAATAAGAAACCCTTCATCACCTGATAACCAGGTTAATAACACATTATTAAAAGGTCTAGTCAGAGGGGACTCAAAATCAAGTAGTGTTTATGGTTTTTGAGAGCCACTGGCACAATAAATTGTAAACAGCATCTTATGAACACAGTTAAGCTCTTGTTCTACAAAGTCTGTAATATAAATCTGGGATGAGAATTAGAAACCTCCATAAGGCTGATGGGCTGGGGTTCCTGGAGACAGGTTAGTGGGTCAAAGCAGAGCTTTGACAGAATTTCACCAGTCTATGGGGAAATTAAAAGGCCAAGTGAGTTTTTCACCCAGGTAATATTAGGGCCCACCTTACATGTGGAGATCAGGAGGACAAACTCTGGAGCCAAACTCCCTGGATATGTAGCCTGGCTCTGTCGTGGGGTTAGAGCAGGCAGTACACCTAACCTCTTTGAATTTCAGTTTCCATATCTATAAAATGGGGATAATAATAGTACCTACTTCATAAAGTGTTGTGTTGACTAAATGAGACATAAAACACTTAAAAGAATGAGCTCTCAGCACATTTTAGCTAGTATTAAGAGTGGATGGCAATGAAAAGATGTATCTCCTAACATGGCAAAATATTTTGCAATCCTGTGTTAGTTTTCCATATTTTATTATTGTTATTACTTATCACTATATTGAAATCATACCAAAGTCTATATATGCGTAGTATGTGAAAGGAAAAAAAGAGGGAGACAAATAGAGAGAGAAGAAGAGCAAGCAAGAATGGGGAGAAAAAAATGGCTGTTAGGTCCTTTTCTGAGAAATACTTTCTTTTCTAGAAGAGGGTGGGAGGAAGAGGATTAAGTAAATTGGGTTTCATTAGAAACTCTTTTTATTTGAGGCCCTCATATTAAATTTATTGTGTGTGTGTGTGTGTGTGTTCCCTCTCAGTGAAAACATGTCTCATTTGTCTTGCTCACTGCTGTTTCCCCAGCATATAGAGAAGTCATAGAGCTCAATAATTAGGTATCGAATAAAAGAGTGACAATTTGATAAACCATTAGTGCCAAAGCTCTGACATTAAATTGTTTTGATGTTGCAATGCTCTGTTCTCCCTTGATCCATGCATCCACTAGCTCAGGGCACAGCCTCTGCCCAACTCAGTCCAGGAACCCTGACTGGTGGGAGCAGCTTGAATCTTCTTTTGGTCCGTAAATTTTATATTATATATGATATATTATATATATCATACACATACAGATATATATAAACTCTTTTTATGTATCTATGTCTATATAAACATTCATTGAATCTCTCTCTTTCTTACTCTCACACTCAGTCCACCAGTAAATACCTGCATATAATTAGTTACTTGACTTTTTAGTGTCGGGTGCTTCCAGCCCTAAGATTAAAAGGTGTTTGTCTTACTTAAGGCAGAGAAGGGATGAACATATTTTGGTGGTGTATGAGACACAGTTTCAGTGTATTTTAAAGCCCTCTGCTTATGAACAAGAATAACATTTTTCTCTCTTCAAGGAACAAACTTCTCTTTTCTTTTATCAGACATAATGGAGAATAAATAAATGTATTACATTCACTAATGTCAAGAGGAAACCGTTTAAAGGCAGCAACACAGGCAAACTGACAAGTACTCAGGGGTGGTTTGGTAACTTTCGCAGTGTGGAGGACCCATCCATGGGACTCTTCAAATTCACAGGATTTGTGCCAATTATATCCTGCTTGGTTCAAGCTTTTATGTGCTAGCTGATAGCAATATTAACTCAAACAAATAAACTTTAGCAGGATGGAAGGAAGAAGAAAGGAATAAATCACCTGGACTTCAGTCCCCCAAAACAACATCCTAAACTTCTTAACAATGTATGGTTATTAATCTAAGCACACAGTAAATTAATCCATATTCCTACTATTTATACTTAGGCTGAGGAACAGAAATGTTCCAATTCATTTATTTAATGAGGTTTCTTGGAAGAGATGGAGTTTGGAAAGTCATTCCTCCCTGGGCCTATACACTCCTCTATTCTACACAATGACAATAACTTTCAATTATCATTGATGCAAATACTCTAATTATTAAAGGCTCCCATCTCCTGCTCACCTATTCCAGAGGGTGTCTTAAAATTAAGAGACTAGAGAGAAAGGATTTGGGAATCAAAGTTCATACTTTACTACTGCAAAAAAACATAAGTACACAAGTTTAGAGAGAGATGCTTATTCTTCTGTTGGTGTCCATTTAACATCCATTTAATAGGTGATGTTGGGTTGTCATTAACAGGTGAGCAGTCAGGATGAGGAAGGCATTTAGGCCAAAGAGGTGGGTTAAGTGAGCAAGATAACTTCTCCTTTTATTTAAGAGTATGATTTCTCCTGTATAAAACCCTTCTTAAATCATTTATCATGACCAGCACAGGTGTATTCTGTTTTATTTGAAACTTTCAATATAGTTTATACATATATTATTTAATGTCTATCTACATGGATGAGAATTCTTTTTATTCATTTTTTTGTATATATATATTTTTTTATTACAGTATAGTCAATTTACAATGTGTCGATTTCTGGTGTATAGCATACTACTTCAGTCACACATGAACATACATGTATTCGTTTTCATATTCTTTTTCACAGTAAGTTACTACAAGATATTGGATATAGTTCCCTATACTATACAGTGTAAACTTACTGTTTATCTGTTTTCCATGTATCAGTTAGTATCTGCAAATCTTGAACTCCTAATTTATCCCTTCCCACCTTCTTCCCTCCCTGGTGACTATAGGTTTGTTTTCTATGTCTGTGAGTTCTTATGCAGTTTTTGGCTTATTTTAATTTTTTACAACATTAAGCAGTGCTCATTGACAAAGGAAAAGTGTTTTGTGGCATTAAATAATTGACTCTATCCAAAGTCTCCCAGTGTTAAATAAATGGGGTATCTTGTGCACTGTGAATCCTCAAGGGGGCTAGTTCATGCAAGACTTCAAAAGTTATTTGAACATAAGACCTACTCCCTCTTTTATTCTCTGTAGAGTGTTCTAGGAGGGGTGGATAGTCCACAGAATGTCTTGGGAAATGCTGGTATAGAGTGTGGTTCTTTTCATTTGAAGGTTAAAACCTTGCTGGCAAAGAGTCAGTAGCCAACGATGCCTAAATTCTAAATACCCTCTTCAAAAAAGGCACTCTCCCCCTTTGTGAGAGGGTGTATATTCATTATCGGAGGAGACCGACATCTTCTTAATTCCCTCCCTCTGGGTTTAATGGGTTGTTACAAATCAAACTTTACAGTAACAGGAACGCTTTCTCTAATCACCCCAACCAATTACAGGGAAGAGTGAATCAATCGTTAAGCATCACTAGCACTGCTAATAAATCACAAAATCATTTAAACAGGGTTTTAAATCCCAGGAGAAAAAAATAGGGAGAGTGATGAACATTCAAATGAGTGTCCTTATTTCTAAAGGCTTAGAAGGTCTTGACTTACGAGGCATTGCTTCCATCCTCTGATTCGGTGGTATTTCCTAAGCATTTATCATAGTGGGCAATGTGCTAGGTGTTCTGGGGAGTATAGCATTAGTCCTCAGACAGCTCTCCAAGGTAGATCTTACTATTCTCTCTTTATAAGGCTTTTGAAACTTAGAGGAGTTAATATTTGCCCAAGTCCTAGAGTTTATAGACGAACAAACTGGGATGGGAAAGAAGGCTCTGGCTCCAAATCACCCTCCTTCAACTTCCCCAGCCACACCCTGATCAAATCTACATGTTCTTAGTGGCTAGGAGAGTGGACATCAGAGTGTCCATAGAATATTAGCTACTTTTTAAAAGGAAAATGACCTGCTCCTAATGCTATGAAACATCATGTAGGAGAGAAGTATGAGACTAACTAAAAGTAATAAGTATAACAACTATTAATATTTTTTTGTTAGGAATCAGACACTTAGGAAAGTGCTTTTATTATGTCATTTAATCTCTAACATGACCTTGTGAGGAAGTTTCTTTTATTGTCACCCCATTTTACACATGCATACTTATGAGTACACTGAGGCTAATGATGATTTAAATAACATGTCTAAGGTCACGAGGCTTAGGGTTTGAACCCAAGCAGCCTAAGTCCAAGGTCAAGGTCCCTTATGTCACCCTTAGTAGAAGTAACCAGGTCTGACCTCTTGTGCTAGAGCTACCAAGAACTCAGGTTTGGAAACTCAGTCTAAACTAAAATTCACTTTATTATTTTTTTTTAATAAATTCAAAGTTTGACTAGAATAGATGATATCCAGACAGACTCTGCCCTTGCAAATGCATATTTATCTTGTGATTTTTGTTTACAGATGTTGATTAGGGCCTTGAATGATACTGGTCTACTGTCTAAATGATATAATCACAGGCACATTAGACGGGGACCTCTGCTTGTTACTACCTGGATATCTAGCCACTCTTTCCCAGTTCTCATCTCACCTGAGTCAAAGATAAAAAAAATAAAAAGATGTTTTTGTTGAATGGAAAATATAATTAAACACAAGGATAAAAGAAGAAGTTAAACAATATCTATCAAAGAAAATTAAGACAATTTTATATTATTTATTTTACTTTATCTTGTATTGCTCAAGCTTTCTTCAATAGACTTCAATTACTTTCATTATTGTAAAATAGATATGATAGAGAAAAATTCACAGATTAATCTTTTTACTTTGCCTCAGCATCATCCAAGTTTTGCTTTTTGTATAATTCTCAAGTTTTTATTAAAATATTTTATTATTCTCAAGTTTTTTCCAGTATGCGCTTTATTCCCTTCAGTTATACTGCACTCCTGGAAGAGAGGGACACAGAAAGAATTCTTGGTATGCCACTTCATATTGTCTCCTGGTGTTTAGTTATTGCTTCATTTTATTAAAAAAAATTTTTTTTTCAATTTTTTAATGGAGGTACTGGGGATTGAACCCAGGACCTCGTGCATGCTAAGTACACGCTGTACCACTGAGCTATATCCCAACCCCCTAGTTATTGTTTTAATATTGTAAAAGTACTATATGTCAATTTAAAAAATGCAAATGCCTACTTTAAGTATTTTGGCTGAAACAAACATATTTGCATATTTGCACATAAATCTTATTCTGTGCTTTGGATTGCTTTCCCAGGGTAGACTCTCATAATTAACATTATGAAGTCTGTCTTTTTACATTTTTAAAGCTTGGTTATACATTTTCTAACAGCTTCCCTATAGCATTGTATACTCTTAACACAAATATATGCCAGCTGAGTTTTTCTAATCATTGATTATCTCCATTAAAAAATATGGCCAGCATGATAAGTGAAAATAGTATCTCGTTTTTGTTTTAATTAACATTTTTGAAGGTTGTACACTTTTCTGTGTACTTAAGTTCCTAATACATTTCCTCTTGTGATTGCTTTTTTATGTTTGTTATCTACTAGTTTGGCCTTGGGTATTGTTTATTTGCTTCTGTTAGTTCTTTAGAAAAACATTTTGGTTCTTTGATGTACTTCTCAGAAATATTTGCCTCAGTCTGTGTTCGATTAGATAAAATGGGATTTTAAATTTTACTTAGCAAAATATTTGCTGTTTCCCCTCTTGCTTTCATAACTATTTCATGTTTTTACAGTTCTTAAACTTTTCAAGGACAACTCTGTGTTTACTCTGGAATGTTAAAGTGTAAAGCACAATTTAAAGTCAAGAAATAAAATAAAACTTTAATTGCTTGGAATAAATAGCAAGTGCTTAGGTCATGGAAGTGATCCCAGGGCTAAAAGGAAATCCTTTTTCTTCCAGTCCACTTAGTTGATATCAAGCCAATCAAGACTTCACTGAAAATATAAATGTATCCCTGTACTTTTTGAAGAAAAAAAAATCTATTGATCATTGACTCTTTGTCAGGCACTGTGCTAAAAACTTATAAAGACAATATTTAATTTTTATAGCAACCCTCTAAGGTCAGTCTTACTTCCATTTTATAGATGAGGAAACAGAGGCATTCAGTGATTAGATAACTTAGCCAAATACGCACAGTAAGAAGAGCCAGGATTGAATCTCAGCCATTCTTACTCCAAAGTCTAGCAATATTAGCTGCTCTGCAGAACAGCCTTCTAGATGCCTCCAGAATTCACGTGCTCCACCACTCCCTACCTTCTTACATCACTTGTTTACATCTCCTATCTGGCCTTTGGCAGTATTTAAGTCCCAACACCTGCTGTAGCTTGTCCACCTCTCTATTCTCAAAGAACAGTGTAGATGGATGGGGTGTAGCCGTAGTCACTAGCAGGGGACTAACTTGATGACTTTTTCCTCCATTTATCTCTGATAAGCAGTTTGTTTCTAGCTTGGAGGAGGTGAATCGCCCAATTTTGGAGATTCAAAAATGAAAGCACCAAGAAAATAGTTTCCCAAAGTCACCCAGTTGGTGACATGATGCACAAAGCAGCCATTGGAACGTTTCAGTAAATGTAAGTATCCATCAGATTGATGAAAAGAGGACTAAAAATTGGGGTCTTGTCTTTGGGCCCTCCTCTTCCTGCAGATTGCTTGTTACATTTACTGAGAGGTCCTGATGGCTGCGTTATACCTTTTGTCAGTAACTTGGGAAGTTGACTTAAGCTCCTGTCTGGTAACAAAAGGAAAAAAATATTAGACTCTATTTTGTAAAAGTCACTTCTTTCTAACCCAAAGTATTCAATAACTAGATCATTGGGCATAAAGATTGGTTTCTCTTTTTCCTTTGAAGAAAAGCTATCTCAACTAATTTTCATACCAAAACAAAGTTTCTAACAAAAACAAACATACCAACAAATAAAATATCTATAATGCATTTAAAAATAAACTTAGTGTATTCATTGAAGGAATGAATTTCTGGTGTGTGTGTGTGTGTGTGTTTGTTGACAGAATCTAAAGTAATATAGTAGGAGTGTGTGTGATGGGATGCAATCACATTTTAAACTCCATTTAGATATATAAATACGTAAGAGAGCTCTAATTCGTGATTTTTGGAAATTACTTATTTGTTACTTTGGAGGATGCTGCATAGTGTTCTGAACCTTACATTTCTTGTTTGCTAAAATAAGGGTAATACTATCTACCACAAAGAGTTTGCACACACTACCATTTGAGAAAGAGAAAAGCATAAGAATACAAGTCTGTGAATGGTTTTAACATATGATAGTTTACTTTCTTCACTTCCTGAATTACCAGCACACAATGATGAGAGCTGGTGGTTTGACCACTGGACTGCCAAACCCTCTATTCAAACCTCAGTTCCAGGGTCTTAGTTAAAGTTCGAATTTAAACTTTCCCTGGGAATGGGGATCTACTCAGAGACTTAATCCAGAGTGGTCAGGTTTTCATCCTGACTCAGTCCATTTCTGAGTAGCTCACTTCATTTCTCAAGAGTAGCTCATTTCTCTAGACCTCACCCTTCTCATCTGTTTTGTATACCCATGGTCCAGATTGGCTTATAAGATTAGCATATTGCAGAGTAATTATTTATTCATTAATTACAACCGTAGAGAGCAAATCCTGATCTCTGCCACAATGAACAGTTTCCCAACTATTTTCCTGGACTTTGCTGGGCATCTGTCTAGCCACCTTACACTCTGAACAAAATAGTGTGTTGTTCTCCATACCAGTAAAAACAAATAGGCGAGCTCTCTATTGACCCTATCAACAAATTCTAATTAAGCACTTAAAGCTCCTGGTACAATATAAACTCACATATTATTGCTAAAATGAGGTTTTGGAGTAGCACTTGGGATCAGACAGATTTTATTCAATTGATCTATGACACTGTGGAAATTAGAACAGATTAATTAATATTTATGAGACTCGGTTTCTCATCTATATACGAGGAAACCATATATAACTCACAGGATTTTTATGAAGGTAGGAGGGAATTATATATCTAGAATTCTTGGAACAGTTCCTGGAATACAGGAAGCCCTCAGTAACGGTAGCTATTACATCATCATCATTATCGAATCTTACCACCAACCTTCAGTTGCTGCTCTGCCACAACAGAAGTAGACTTGGCAAGAAATTTTGCATCAATGCAGTCTCCTGTGCCAATTAACCCATGTGTTAGTTTGTGAAGGCAACTCAATATGGCAGCGTGGGGGGGTGGTGGGAAGTGGGAAAAAGAAACCTGACAGTCACATTAAAAGACCTTTCATTGCCTTGGTCTCACTTTCTGTTCTCTTTGAGATTTAGTTTATTGAGGTGCACATGGTGAGGTCTGAAAGTAAATGTCGATTCCTGAGAGTGCCAGATGTTGACAGTTATTGGTAATAATGATACAGCATAAACCTTTCTATTCCGAGAGATAGTACGTGATTTTCCAGATTCAGATGCATTTATTTGCTAAATCAATTTGGACCCTTTATTTTAGAAGCAACAGAAAAGTTGGCCCAAATTATCAGAAGAAGAATATCATTGGTCTAATTAACCAGAAAGTTTAGAACTAACTAGTTCCATGTAGGCTTGATTTTCAGGTTCAAATGATGTCATCAGGACCCAGTCCTCTTCATCTCCTGGGTCTTGCTTCTATGTTGTCTTTAGTCCCAGGGTTCATTTGGAGGACAGGTAGCAAACAGCAGCCTCAGGCTTATGTGTTCCCATGCTCAAGGTCATTGCCAAAGCAAACTTCTCCTTTTCAGTCACTCAATCAAAAGGCCTGGATGAGCTCCAAATACCTAAATGAATTACTGTGGATAGTAAAATCAGATGAAAGGCCTAGGTTACCACCAGTAACACCAAATGCATTCAAAGGACATGAACTAGAGTGGTACTTCTTCAAAGGAAAAATCAGGTCTATTTTGCCAGGAAGAGAATGACTATATACTAGCCAACAAAAATAAGATCACACATATTCTTTATTTTTTATGGTGAACCTTTCTTCTCCACCTCCAGCTATTGAGTCTTACTGTTCCTTCCAGTCCCATCTAAAGCATCACTTCCTCCATAGCATATAAATATCTTGACTCAAGTCCAATTAACCTAGTAAATTTATTCCCTTCCTCAATTTAATCCAAATGTCACTTCTGTGTCTCATGTGGATTTTACTATAGTGTGTTTCTTCTTACTTAGATGAGTTTAAACATTTGTCTTTACCAACTAGAAGGGCAGAGACTCTGTCTCATCATCATAGAATCCTTTAAAGCAACCAATACAGTGACTTACACTCAGAAGATACATAGCATGGTAAAATAGTTTCTGAATTAGATCCCAATAACAATTCTATGTTTCTAAAATGCTAATTATATTTCAAGTGGAACAGTAAACAAAACAACAAAAACTGAGTTCCAACTCTATTCCTTTGGTGAAAACTGTCCTAGATTTTGGATTTGAACTATTGTGAAACCTGGTCTCAGAAATTGGCAGTGATTTGAATATCAAGATTTGAGCTCATGTGATAGATAAATGAGGAGCATCTCTTCAATTATAAAGCTGAAGCTATTGCATGTAATCGTCTTCCAAATCACCATCTTAGCATGGCGATATTTTTATGTGAACTGAACAGATTCTTAGCTCAAGAAGCAGATAAGAGGCTGGGGAGAGACATATGTTTGAGTTAAAATAATGTTTCTTTGTGAATGTTTGGGCTACTTAGAGTCTTTGTATAATTCATAAGCATGAAGGGTAATTGGAAATGCTATTCTGGCCTGGAGGTTTGCTATTCTGCAGACAATAACAACAACAAAGAAACAGATCTAGTCTCTCCATTTGAAATCTTAATTTTCTTGTAATACAAATTAATCCATAGTGGAATCAATCCTCATATATAATGGAGATGACCAAATGAAGTTGAACTGTTATTTAAATTCCACGATTTTAACTTGTGATTTGTTTCCTGGGGCTAAAATCTAGCTCTGAATTGGGAATTTTCTATTGCTTTTGTGAGTTGACTTTGATTAAGATATTATAAATTGACATGTATTACATCTGCTGTATCTTTTTATTTTTTATTTTGTAGTCAAAATCAAATCATTCATTAAATATTTATTGAATATGTGCTATGTGCTAAGCATTGAATTGGCTACAAAGAAAGGAAATTATCTTTTTTGTTATGGAATATACAGTTTTAACAGGGAAATTAAATTTACATATAATACATAATAGAAGATAAATGCAGAGAGAAAAATATAGATAAAGAGAGACTTTAAGAGATACAATGCTTTTATGTAGCCACAGGATCAAAAAAAGACATCCTTGGAATAGAGGGTTGAGCTGCTTTGAAAGAAAGATTTGGAGATGGGATAATAATAGCTGATATTTACTCAGTATTAACTAAGTAATGGGGTACTGTATAAGTACTAATTTTAAAATTGTCATATTCACCTCATAAGTTTGGTGCTATTATTATTATCTCTGTAAAATAAATAAGCAAATGGAGGCACAAAGGTACTTTAACTTGATGAAGTTATAGTTAACACACAGCTATTAAAGTCAAAACCAGGATGTAATTAGTGATTTTGAGCATTTTTTCATGAGCCTGTTGGCTATCTGTATGTCTTCTTTGGAGAAATGTCTGTTTAGGTCATCTGCCCATTTTTTGGTTGGGTTGTTTGTTTTTCTCATATTGAGCTATATAAGCTATTTGTCTAGTTTGGAAATTAAGCCCTTGTCAATCACATCATTTGCAAATATTTTCTCCCATTCCATAGGTTGTCTTTTCATTTTGTTTATGGTATCCTTTGCTCTGAAAAAGCTTTTAAGTTTAATTAGGTCCCATTTGCTTATTTTTGCTTTGGTTTCCATTACTGTAGGAGAAGGATCCAAAAAAAAATTGCTGTGATTTATATCAAAAAGTGTTCTGCTTATGTTTTACTCTAGGAGTTTTATAGTATCCAGTAGTACATTTAGGTCTTTAATCCATTTATTTTTGTGCATAGTGTTAGAAAATGTTCTAATTTCATTTTTTTTTCATGTAACAGATCAGTTTTCCCAGCACCATTTATTGAAGAGGCTTTCTTTTCTCTATTGTATATTCCTGACTCTTTTGTTGTGAATTAATTGATCGTAAGTGTGTGGGTTTATTTCTGGACTTCCTATCCTGTTCCATTGATCCATGTGTCTATTTTTGTGCCAGTACCATACTGTTTTAGTTACTGTTGCTTTTTAGTATATAGTCTAAAGAAGACAGGGAGTGTGATTCCTCTAGCCCTGTTCTTCTATCTCAAGATTGTTCTGGCTGTTAAGGGTCTTTTGTGTTTCCATACACTTTTTTTTCCAGTTCTGTGAAAAATGCCATTAGTAGTTTGATTGGGATTGCATTGAATCTGTAGATTGCCTTGGGTAGTATGGGGGTAGTATGGTCATTTTAACAATATTGATTCTTCCAATCCAAGAATATGGTATCTCTTTCCATCTATTTGTATCATCTTTAATTTCTTTCATCAGTGTCTTATAGTTTTTGGAGATGCTCAGTATTGCTAATTACTACAGAAATGCAAATCAAAACTACAATGAGGTATCACCTCACACCAGCCAGAATGGCCATCATCAAGAAGTCTACAAATAATAAATGCTGAAAAGGATATGGGAAAAACAGTACCCTCCTACACTGTTGATGGAAATGTAAATTGGTGCAGCCATTATAGAGAACAGTATGGAGGTTCCTTAAAAGACAAAAAATAGAGTTACCATATGATCCAGCAATCCTACTCCTGGGCATATATTTAGAAAAGATGAAAACTCTAATTGGAAAAGATACATGCACCCCAATGTTCATAGCAGCACTATTTACAATAGCCAAGACACGGAAGCAACCTAAATGCCCACTGATAGATGAATGGATAAAGAAGATGTGATAT
Source organism: Camelus dromedarius (assembly GCF_036321535.1). NCBI lineage: Eukaryota > Metazoa > Chordata > Mammalia > Artiodactyla > Camelidae > Camelus > Camelus dromedarius. Next base: position 64,831,765 of record NC_087443.1, on the reverse strand, counting down.
CTATAAAATGGAATACTACTTAGCCATAAAAATGAAATAATGCCATTTGAAGCAACATGGATGGACCTAGAGATTATCTTACTAAATGAAGTAAGTCAGACAAAGAGAAATATCGTATCATTTATATGTGGAACCTAAAAAAAATGATATAAATGAACTTATTTACAAATAAATAGATTCACAGACATGGGAAACATGCTTATGGTTATCAAAAGGGAAAGGTAGGGGAGGGATAAATTAGGAATTTGAGATTAACTGATGCACACTACTATGTATAAAATAGATAAACAACAAGGACCTACTGTATAGCACAGGGAATTTTATTCAATGTCTTGTAATAGCATATAATGAAAAAATGTGAAAAAGAATATCTATATACATATATATGTATATAAAACTGAATTAGTTTGCTGTACACCTGAAGCATTATAAATCAACTATACTTCAGTAAAAAAATTAAGAAAGACCAGGGTATGAACACAAGCAGCCTGACTTCAGAGTTTGTTTTTAATCACTCTGCTAAGGGAAATTTTAACTATGAGTAATCCTATGAGTATAATAGCAGAACAGGAGACTATGAAGCGGGTGTGGGAAAGAAGACAGGGCTGAATCAGCTATAACAGAAGTTTCCCCTGTGGACTATGTTGAGAGAGAACATTAGAAATGACAATTAGGGTGAATCACCAAAGGCTGTATAAATTAAAAAGTTTGGGTTTTTCCCTGAAAGTAATCGAAAGCAGTTGACAGGGTTTGAGCAAGTCAGTCATCTACTGAGTTCCCAGAAGCAAACCCTAAAACAAGCATTTGAACCAAGTAGTTAATTTGATAAATGATCCCAGGAAGGACTTACCTGTGTGGCAGAGTTATAAAATGAAGAAAAATGTGCATATGATAGTACACCAAAATTTTGTGAATTCCACTTTGGATCAGACACCAACATATCCCCAGATCAAAATATAGCTCAAAGGGCAAGTGCGATCTTACCTTGTTTTTTGCTTCACTTTATTGTGCTTCACAGATACTACATTTTTAAAAATATAAATTGAAGGTCTGTGGCAATCCTGCATCGAGCAAGTCCATCAGCACCAATTTTCCACAGCATTTTGTCACTTTGTATCTCAGTGTTACATTTTGGTAATTCTTGCAGTATTTCAAAACTTCCACTAGCAAAAAGATTATGGCTTCCTGAAAACTCAAATGTTAGCCAACTCAAAGGTTAACATTTTTTAGCAATAAAGTGTTTTTTAATTAAGGTATGTACATTTTTTAGACATAATTCTATTACACACCTAATAGACTGCATTATACTGTAAACACAACTTGTGTATGCACTGGGAAACCAAAAATTCGTGTGACTTGCTTAGTTTTGATATTCACTTTATTGCAGTAGTCTGGAACTGAACCTGAAGTATCTCCAAGGTATCCCTATAGTGAACTCAAGGCTAAAAAAAATAGCTTTGGACACTATCTCATAGAGGTGACAGCTATTCCTACATTCTTGTGGACTCATCTAAGATATTTTGCTCTCAGAAAATGTAGAAATGGTCCAACTTGCAAATCTTGAGCTTTGCTCCTGACTAGTTCTAAGTGAATGAGGTTTATATACCATGACAAAGGGGGTTTAACCCCTAAATGCAAGATTGGTTTAACATCCCAAAGTCAGTTAATGTAACACATAGTTTTGATAGAATAAAAAATAAAACCAAACCAAATGATCATTTCAATATAAGTAACATTTGACAAAATCCAACCTTTCGTGATTAACATAGTCAAAGGATACCCAGTTTCCACTCCAACATGTAAAGAGGTTATAAGTTGTCACTTCTACCCTCACAGCAAGAAAAAAAGCTGAACAGATTAGGAAAAAATGATTTTCTTAGATCTTTCAGAGAATTGAGGTTACAGGACAAACTTCCAGCTCCAAAACTGGAGAGACAGGTGGATACCCACAACACAGAATACATTAGCTAGCTTACCTAAGGCAGAAGATTCTGGAACCAATAACTGGTAGGAAAACTTAAACAGTGACTTAAATGAACTTCTGGAGGCTAAATATGTACTAACTTGAAAGTTAAAGTCTCTTGGGGACCAGTCAAGGTGGGGCAGACTTTCATGTGTTTTACCTCACGGAGCCCCACTAGGTGAAGACCCACAGTGAAAATGGGAGAAAAATCTCCTTACGTTTGAACAGGGAAAGGGGAAAAGTAACCATTGTGAAATATACTCAAGGGAAATGTAACCTATTTAAATTAAGCTCAGAGAGTTCTTCACAATGACAACTTACCTGGCGAGGCAAAAGACTTCACCTGAGCCTCATCTGACTTGGGGGAAGGAAAATTACACAGCTCCCACCTCTATTAGTCTTCTTGTGTCACCAAAGGGAGGAACTGAGAAGCACTTGAGAAGGCCATAGTTCAGGGGCTCAGAACCACTAAAAATTTTTGAAAGATCTAAGCATAGAATTTTAGAATATATCCTCTACCACTCCCACACCTTACCAGCACATCAACAAGGCCCCTTGTATATTAAGAGTAGATTATAGCTGAAAGAACCTCAAAGCTCAGACTCTATTCACCAATGAGTTTCTAGGGAGAATTAAAGACAAGAGAGGGAACAAAAACAAGGTACTAGAAGAAACTGAAGCCTCTGATACCTATAGCCACAGCAAAGAGTAAACATAGCCCAACTCCTTTAGTGTGAAGAACAAAAAACTTCATACTAAAGGCCTATCTTCCCAGTTTCTGTTCCTCAATACATCATGCCTAGCTTTAAGCAAAAACTTACAAGGCATGCTAAAAGGAAAGTGCACACACACACACACACAAACACATAATCTAAGGAGACAAAGCAAATATCAGAGCCAGACTCAGATGTGACATAGGTGCTGGACTTATCAAACCAGGAATTTAAAGTAACTATGATTACTATGCTAGAGCTCTAAAGGGAAAGTGAACAGACCAAAGAACAGATGAAAAATTAAGTGGCTAGTTAGAAATTCTAAGAAAGAAACCAAATAAATTGCAGGAAAATAACACTGCAAAAGAAATGAAGAGTTTCTTTAATGGAATCATCAGTAAACTCGGTCAGTGAGCTTGAAAATATGTCAACAGAAAACTTCCAAAACTGAAATGCTAAAAGAAAAACAAAACAAAAGGATGAAACAGAATATCCAATAGGTAGGGCAATTACCCAAATGGTAACATATGTATAAATGGGAATATCAGAACAAAAAGACAGAAAGGTGCAAGAAAAAAAATTGAAGTAATAATGGCTATGAATTTTCCAAAATTAATAGTAGAACATAAACCACAAATCCAATAAGCTCAGAGAATACCAAAGAAGATAAATACCAAAAAATATACAGCTGGACATATCATGGTCAAACTAGAGAAAACCAAAGACAAAGAGAAAAATCTTGAAAAAAACTTGCTTTCAGTGATAAATTCTATCAATCATTTAAAGAATAAATGCTACTAATTCTCCATTTTTTTTTCAGAAAATAGAAGCAGAAAGAATACTTTCTAACTCATTCTGTGAAGCTAGCATTAAACTAATACTAAAATCAGGTAAAGAAGTCACAAAGAAGGAAACTTATAGACAAATATCTTGTGAATATAGATGATAAAATCAAGAAAATATTAGCAAATTGAATCCAGTGACATATGAAAAGATCATCTGCAATGGTATAAATGTTTAGACTCTTAATTGAGGATGGAGGTTATATAAGTGTGCAAATTTCTTAAAAGTAATCAAATTATACACTTAATCTAAATTATACTATAATTCAAAATGTGCAACTGAGTTACATTTGACAAACACACATACCTATGTGTATACAAATGTGTATGTTTGGTTTTTTTTTACTGGTTATAGGATACATTTTCTTGTTTCTTGACATGGCTGTTAATTTTATCTTACCTGATGTGCTTATCCAAATTTCACCAGTTAAACATGTAAAATTATATGCAAATTATTGTGAGTCTGGATTTTTTTTTTAATTGTTTTAAGAGAAAGTTGCATTTTACTCCGGAAAATAGTTAATTTTCTGATGGATATGCTGATTCTCTCATGGCTTGATTTGGAATCTTGTTAGGACAAAACTAGAGAATCCCTTATTCTAGGTCTAGCAGTACTTCACCCCTAAGATGTGGCCTTTCTGCTATGTTCAAGTGACTTCCCAGGAGCTCAGCAAAGTCATTCTACTCTGGCCAGTCAGGACCACTGTATTTTCTATCTTCTTCTTCAGTCTTCTTCAGTTTCCCTTCATCTCCTAGCACCCTGTCAGCTTTTCTTTGCCCAGTCTTCAGAGCCTCATTCTTTACATGCACAGTTTAGCATATGTCAAAAACCCAATGGGATGTCACTACATTTTGGAAGCTCCTTTTCTTGAGCAACTTTCTTCTCTTTAGTACTATGTCCCACAGATTCCAGTCACTTCAGTAACCCAGTTTTCCATTTCTGCATCCCCATTTCAACAAGACAGTCATGTTCTCTTAACTCTGTAACTCAAGGCACAGTCTTAAAAGTAATCTGAGTCAGCTGGAGGAGTTGAGGGGTTCATCTTATGTGTTTCTCCTCTGTCAAAGAGGGAAGTTCTATGCTAGCAGTAGTCCAGTGTCTAAAAACAGTTGCCTCATGTATTTTGTCCAGTTTAAAGTTCTTTCTGGTGAGAAGGCCCATTACTAGTTTCTCCATTATGTGCAGAAGCAGAAGTCATTATCATTATACTTAAGGGATTCTAATGGCCGATAATTATTTCTACCTTCTCCTTTGAATAATGTTATCAGGGAGATTTAATCTTACATCATTACTTACAACACTAGTTTTTCACCCTCCTCTTAGGATTTATCACTAGAATAATAGATTATATTATTGGTCCACTTGTTATATACGTTATATATAATTTTTTCACTATCTGTAAGACACAAAGAGAAAATTCTTTATGATATGTGATGAAGTGAAAATGATTAATAAGGAGAGAAAGTTGATCATACTCATTGTATATGAGTGGATTGGAAAGAAACAATATATTAGATTAAAATTTTATTACAAGACTAATCAATTTCTATTTGCAGTTTTGTCATAAGAAATCAGTATAAATTATGATGACTGTTTTTAAATACATCGACATTGAAGAAAATGGGAAGTAGATGATGTGAAACAAAAAGATAATTTATATTTCAGTTAGAGATGAAATATCAGGTATGGAAATATGCACATTATGTAGTTTATGACCCATTTTAGAGTTATGTTTAATAGTATAGAAATACATTATCTCATTAGGGCAGTGATGGAGAACTCCGCTAACAACAAACTCTCATTTTTACCCATGACATATATGTCTTAAAGAGAACCATGAGAGGGGATAGTGTTTACTCAGGCAGGTATAGCTGAGAATAGCAATAGAAGAAGATGTGGTCACAGGAAAGGGCAACATTGTCATTTCAACAGAGGTTATTAAAATTTGGTAAATTCCTTTACCAGATAAACATTCTAAGAAACCTGTTTGTCTTTCTTAGCAACAAATGTATATTTCAACCTTATCCAGGATGTAAATAAATAATAAAGAAATATCTGATTGGCAATTACTTTAAATAAGAGCACATATATGGGTGGACATCTCAGAGAAGGGGTTATAATACTTATTAGTCTATCCCAATCAATAAATTAATAATATCAAACTCAGAAGATTTATAAGATATTAAATTATCCCATATAAAATGAATCTTACAAATTACCTTGCATATAGTTGTAATTTAATGTATATTGATTAAATGAGCAGTTGCATACAGGTAGTGTCATCTTCATATTATAGATGGGAAAATGTTGCTCAGAGAGGTTGAGTAACTTGACAAAGACCTCACTGGCAAGAAAGGATAGATTTGGGATTCTAACACAGGCCACTTGACTCCAAAAGTCCACCTGGCCTTGAGTTTGAAAATATTCAAGTAGGATAGCATAGAATCCTACATGCCAATACTAAGAAGTCATCAAGTAAGGAACATTTGGCCTTTTCCTTCCTCCTTATTTATCCAAGAGTACTGAATAAATAATGAAATGTTTCATTCTCAATAATCAGTAACCGAGGGCCACCATATAGAAGGAAATTTGTAAGACATTGTGCAAGAACAAAAACGTAATGAAGGCCAATTCTCTGAAACACAGGTCTTTAAAAGAGCTTCATTCCACCCAGAGGAAGGGAATTCTTCCCGCTTGAGCCCCTTTCAGGCTTCTTGTCTCATTTCAGGAGAAGGACGTTACAATCAGCAGGCGTCAGATCTTTAAGGAAACATACTGGAAAAATGCAGGATTGGAAGGGGATTACGAGGCACACAGAAAGGTTTTATTACTGGAGAAACACTCGTGAAGGTAACAGCCCTGAGACACAGGTTAAATAAGAGACTGGTGTTAAACTGGAAGATGATAGAAGACTACTCATACCCCACATCTAACCACCACACCAATAGAGCTTTAGTATGGTAACAATGGATTACAGGAGAAAGCTTTGAGACATGATGTATAATACTTAGGGGAGCCCAAGTGTGCAGCCCTTGGCCCAATCTGGGACTGGTCTAATTTTTTTAACACTATCAGTGCACTTCTTTCTCTTCAAAGTTCATGTTTATTCATTGAATTCAGGTCTCTGAGCAGGTGATTGACAGGTGCAGTGACTCTGCAGGAAAGAACATTACTGTGAGCAGAAGAAAAACTCGAGCAGTATTAGATATGTCTGCTTTGTCTACAGATATCCCATGAAAGATAAGAGTGTCACTCCAGTCAAACAGCAACAGAAAAGGAAATTTTATGTTTCTCATTGCAGAGAAGGCAACTGGGGGGATTTGGAAGTGATTTTAGTTGTGAGTGAGGAGCTGAGGAAAGGGAATTAGAGTAAAACCCCCATTTTCATTAAAACTAACAAAAGCCTCACTCAACTCCTGATGACACGGTCTTGCTCAGATCCCCATTACATTGCGACCCTTTAGAAGGCTCCCACCTCAACCCAAACTGTTCCTTCACGGCAGTTGGGCTTGCTCTGTGCATGCAAATGCCTCACTAAGTTGCCTGGAAAATCTGCTGTTCAGAGTGGGTAGGAACATTCCCAAGGAAGGCAGAGAGAAGAGAATCAGTGCGCTGCACCCTGTGGGGCCAACATAATCAAGAGTCAGAAACTGTCTGTAAGTCAAAGGGCAAGTGAATGGAGAGACTTGAAGGGTGGGTGTGGAGGGATTCAGAGGCAGCTGGCAAATGTGACTCCAGTTCAACTTCCCATTTATCTAGCTACCCACCTCATATATTTTTTAATTGAAGTATAGTTGATATACAATGTCGTGTTAAGTTCTGGTGTACAGCTTATTGATTCAGTTACATACATTCGTATATATATTCTTTTTCATAATAGGCTATTAAAAGGTATTGAGTATAGTTCCCTGTGCTATGCAGTAGGACCTGGTTGTTTATCTAGTTTATATATAGAGTTCTTGATGTCCTTACCTGAACTGCTTTTTAACTAAATTTCAGGTTTCATGATGTTATTACTCAAATGATCATTTTCTGAGGATGTGAACTTTTGTCACTGCACAGCGGTAGCAGTCCTGCTTTCCCTGTCACTGTGAATAAATGGAGCAGCAGACCCTTCTTTGAGGATGTCTACCAGCTGCTCTGTAAATTCAGATTGTACTGTAATACCTGGGGCCCTAGACGCAAGCACAGGCAGCCTTTCCTGCTGTGTCTGAATCCTACCTGGCCTTTAAGTCATACATCTTCCATGCTGACACCCTTGACCATTTCCACTCACAGGACAGTTTCTGTATTACTTGTTATAGAATGAACTAATTCTATCATCACACATACCTTAACTTTCCTTGAATTGTTGTCATTGTATGAATATTGATATATTTTATATGTATATTTTTCCGTGTGTATTGAATTCAATGCATTGCGTTTCTGTAGTATTGTATTAGATTTCAGCAGATGCCTGCACCTCAGCCCAATGCTCCAAGTCATGCAAAGGAGCCTTTCCCACTCAAATTCCTTGGTTTGAGTTCCTGCCCAACTCTGGGTCACCAGGCCAGGGGTGGGGTTTATGGTGAGACTCTATCTACCTGCTTCCATGTGAGCCTTCTCTCTTTTGCTCAACGTGAAGTTGCTCTGCCAGTTTTTAGGCTTTTGGGGTTTTGTTGTTTTCTTTTTTTTCAGAGAAAGTTGTTCCATATGTAGTGGTGTATTTGGCATGTCTGTGGGAGGAGGTGAATTCAGGCTCCTCCTATGTTGCCATCGTGAACCAGAACTTGTCTGTATTTCTATGTGTATTTTAACGTATATTTTTCTTTATGTGTTTTTTATTTGCTTTTTCTATGCATTAAATTGCATCCTCCATAAAGATATAATGTGGTGTGTTTAAAACAACTAATACCTGCACTAAGTTTTAGAGCTCCACAACCACAATCTCATTTCATTTGTGTGCCCCCGCCCAGATCCTATGAAACAGGAATAATGAATGCCTTCATTTTAAAGATGAAGCAACTGAATCTCAGGGAATTTACTCAGAGTTATAAAGCCAACAATAACTCCGAGCTTCTGAGTCTAAATGGCTTAGCTCTATTCCAGCTCATGCCTCTTCTATATTTATTTTCTCTCTGTGGATCAAGCACGGGGGTTGGCTCATATAGCTACTCAAAAATGTTTGTGATTGTACAAATAAGCATAAACATACTTTCCCTCTTGAAAGTTGAATCAGTTTTCCAGGTGTATTGACATGGATGGATGTTATAAAGGGAGAACAAAATGTGCAGAAGACCTGGAAGTGAAGAGACACAGGAGAGTGAGAATGGCAGTGTGCCTGGCTTGGAGAAACATGGTGGAAAAGTGGAGTTACTAGTAGAGTAGGCTGTGGAGATACATACACAACCTCCCTGTGGAATAATTTCTGTCTCAAGTTCAGGGTTAATTCTCTATGATTCTGTTTATCAGAGGAGCTATGCAATATACTTCTTATAATGGAATTTTAAAAAAAAACAAACTATAAGAGCCACTGCTTTTATGTGACTCATATATCTTAGCCCTATAGTAGGTGCTTTATGGATGTCATAAAGTTAATGGACTAGAATAATCCTACAAACTAGATACCATTATTCTCATTTCACTGATGATGGATGTGAGCGTGAGAGAGAATAAGTAACTCACCTATAGCCACAAAGCTGATAGGCAGTGCATCTAGGATTTTATTCTAGATCAGCTCTAAAACTTCGATTCTGCTGGTAATCAGAAGGGGACACACATACACATCACACATATTGGAAGTTGGAAGACTAGTTATGAAAGAGGGAAATTATAGATCAGTATACTAGACTAGCAGATATGTTATGAGGCCCTGAACTAAGGCAGACTCAATGGGTTTGGTGAAAAAGATGGAATTTGAGGGATATTTCTAGGGTTGACAAATGCTTTTCCTTTTCAGATCCAGCAACCATCAAGTTACACAGCATTAAAAAAAATCACATTATTTTCTTTCAATCTCTTTGTGTAGAATTAAGTAAGAAAAAATATGGGAAATAAATATCTGCCAATTTTTCCAACCTCCTGTCATCTATTCCAAGAATATTAATCTTCCTCAAATTCTTCCAGTGTGATGAGTTCTCTCTGATGTCAGGACCTTTGCACATGCTCTTTTTTTTTTTTTTTTGTCTATAATTAACACAGAGACCCTTTCGATGAGCTAACTGATACTCCACCCTCAGCTTAAATGTCATTTCTTCAAAGAGGCCTTTTTTGATGAGGAATCACTTTCTAATGATAAAATCTGGTCAAAATGAAATGGGACTCCCTTTGTAGTAGTGAGCTACTTGTCACTAACTCTATTGATAGAGGAACTATCAAAGATTTGTTGGAAATTATACAGGCTACAGCAAAAGAGAATAACAAAATGCTTAAAACAGCTTGGCATACAAGGGCATCCTCAATGAAGAAGTGAAGTTTTGGCCGAAGGCTGGGAAAAAGCCAGTTTAATAAAAGTGAGGGAGGGCTTGGTGGTGAAATGAGGGGAATGAGAGAAAGTGTATTCAGGGAAGACCAGAGAGTGGGCAGAGGACCCAAAGTTCTGTGAACCTGATACACTCAAGAGCCAGAGAGAAGAGCAGCATAGCTGGACCATGCACAGGGCAGTGAGGTAGATTGGCAGATGGGATTATTGTGCAGAAATGGGCTTGATGCCCATGCTGAGAGTTTCCCTCGGTGCCACGGGCCACAGGAGCTCAACCAACCTTCATCAGGAGGTGCAGACGTAGTACTGCTTTCTCTTAAGGAAACTCAGTTCAGCAGTGGCTTGTGGTGCCAGCCAATTTCATCAGCCAAGTTACCATCCACCCATCCTGCTGGAGAATTCAAAGAAATCTCTGGCAAAGTCAGAATATGAAACAGATTAAATCAAAATGTGTCTGAGGAAAAGGTCAGGGATGTGCTGGTAAATCTTCCCGCGCTTCGCACATGAAAGAACACTTCAGACCCGCTCCTGTAAAATGTTCTTGTTCACTTCAATATTGTTCTTGGCTAAAGGGAAGGCCTGTGGGGTTTGTGGAAGTTGGCTCTTTCAATATAGAATTTTTCATGCTCCTTATAAAAATGTCAGTGGGTTGATTCAAAAATATTTTTACTGGCACCTGAACTGGCAAGTCTGCAAAAGACTCTGTACAAGTTGGTTCTTCAGAACACACCAGGTTCCCTTCGGGGAAGAACAAATAAAATCCTCAGATCTGAATCTAGAGAATTTTCCTCTCAGAGCTCTTTGCAAACACATTATTTATAGGAAAACTGAGACAACTAAAACTGCCTTCACCTGCCAGGAAATATCCATTTTATTAATTTTTTTTTGACTTTTAAAATATCAGTTTCAAATAGTTTCATAAGTTTTATATTGTAATGATTTTTGTTTTAGGGGCAGAGGCATCACCAACCTGCACCCCTAAAATAGTCCCTTTTTAAAAAAATTCGCTGAACTGAGGCTTTAAAGGGATTGGTTCAGAAAATAACAAGAACTCGGATTTATTCCTGTTGACAGTGTCACTTGTGTTGCTTCTTTGATAAGAGGTAGAGAAAGCACTGATCTGTCAATTTAGTCCATAACCTGGAGACGAGGCCATTAATGAAGCCAGGCCAGTCGCTTCCCTCAGACTTCCCCACAGGGCCAAAGCTTTCACCCACGTGCCAGGAATGTTTATTTTGAAGCCAAATGCAGTTTTCCCTCTGGAGGGAAGGATGAAGACAAGCTGGTCTATGGCAGTAAAATGAAGAGAGAAGCTTTGATGTCAGAGGTCAGTTTGTGGAAATCACAGAATTGTCTTCTGGGGGTCGAACATGGACACGTGAGCTACATTTGTACAGACAATCAATGCATGCTATCTTACATTTTTCTCTCTAGATAGATATAGATACAGATATAGATATAGATATAGATATAGATATAGATATAGTTATAGATATAGATATAGATATAGATATAGATATAGATATAGATATAGGCATATCTGGTTGACATATTTATGTTCCTTCCCAGGCAAATTCTGAGTGTCAGCCCTGTGCAGCTTGCCTTGGGTTTTCCAACAATTTTTAATTTTTTCCCATGAGAAAGAACAATAGCAAGTATTATTAGTCGAGCGTCTGTTCTTCATCACACACTGTGCTAAGCTCCTTATATGAATTATTTTATTTAATATTTTAATCATGGATATTATTAATATCTCTATTCTATAGATAGGGAAATTAAGGCTTAAAGTTAGTGTGGGATAAAACAAGTCCTTTAAAGGAACTCCATTAAGCTTTTAACACACCCGCAGACAGGTTGGTGAGGAATGGAGGGACAGTAGGCACTTGTAGTCAGTTGGGAGGACTGAGTGTAAAATCGGGTCTCTTACTCGTGTGGTCAAGACTGATTCCTTTTAGGTTAAGTTTCCTTATTTGTTAAACAGAGATAATTTTAACACGCTGATGAAAATGTAATGATCCAAAGTTAGTGAGTGTGCCTATCCCATTGCCTAGTCAGGTAGCTGACCTTTGCTTGACTCCGAACTTTAGAATCATCTCAAAAGCAAAGAGCCACTGTTTTAGCTCATTTAAAGGCAATTGCTTCCCTAGAAAGCATTTTTTTGTGAGTGGTTGGCCATTCATACCCTTGAAGTACTTGAGTAATCTTATCCATGAAGACACAGGAAATGGTAAGGTATAGCCCACTGGGCAGGTGACCAGATTCATTTATCTGTAACCATAAACGTTGAGAAGGAATTCACAGAAGGCCTCTATCAATAGATATTTATTTCTTCAACTGCAAGATATGTATACAGATGATCGTGGTGTGTGTTGATAGTCCCGTTATTTCTGATTTATTTCATAATAACAAAATGTAATGCTAGCAAAGAGAACCTTCTCAATGCCTCCAGTTTTCAGACTGTTTTATTTAATATTTCCTGTTTTTGTTTTTCTTTCAAGGAGCTTACACAGAGGCAAACAAATTTCATAGCTTTGGGCCAATCTATCTTTGGACCATTGTGCTTAAGAGTCAATACTATGTGCTTCATCATTAAATAACTCTTTAGTTGTACATGTGTGATTTTTATGTCTCCAGCTAAAATATATGCCAGAGTACAGGCATTGTATTCTAGTCTTTTTTTTTTTTTTAATTACTCGTGAAGCACATTTAAGAACCACCAAGATAGAAAGTTCAGTGAGGGCTTCTGTCTTTTCCCATAGGATCTTTAATGCCTAGGCTAGCATCCACACATAAGGGGTCCTTATGATACATTTGCACATGTTGACCTGCTTGATTCTATGCCCTAAGACTTTTACAAATCCTCATAATTGAGGATGAGTTATTCTTTTTTTTTAATTGAAGTATATAGTCTTTTACAATGTGTCAACTTCTGGTGTACAACACAATGTCCTACTCATGCACATACATACATATATTTGTTTTCATATTCTTTTTCATTAAAGGTTATTACAAGATACTGAATATAGTTCCCTGTGCTATACAGAAGAAATTTGTTTTTCAATCTATTTTTATATATAGTGGCTAACATTTGCAAATCTCAAACTCCCAAATTTATCCCTTCCCACTTCCTTTCCCCTAGTAACCATAAGATTGTTTACTATGTCTGTTAGTCTGTTTCCGTTTTGTAGATGAGTTCATTAGTGTTTTCTTTCTTTCTTTTTTTTTTTTTCTTTTTTTAGATTCTACATATGAGTGACGTCACATGGTCTTTTTCTTTCTCTTTCTGGCCTACCTCACTTAGAATGACGATGTCTGGGTCCATCCATGTTGCTGCCAATGGCATTATTTTATTCTTTTCATGGCTGAGTAGTATTCCATTGTATGATGGAAATATACCACAACTTCTTTATCCAATGAGGATGGGTTATCCTTGTCAAGGATTGTCATTCTTCAAGTTTCAACCTTTAACCCTGATGTTAATTAAGCTTAGGAAAAAAGCAGCAGATGTGAAGCATTGTTAGAAGCTATAAAATAACAACACCATCATCAATCATCAACTGCAATGATAACAATAAAAATTAATTATATTTACCACGTGGCAGGTACTGCACTTAGTGCTTCATGCATTATTTGATTTAGTCCTAAGGAAACTGACAGATATTTTTTACCATGCCCATTCATGGATGAAAAAATGAGGCATGGGGAAGTTAAATAACTTTCTCTAGGCCCTAAGAAAGTTGCCACTCTGGGTTTTCAGCCTGGCCATTCACTGCCGGGGTCACATTCTAAACTGCTATGTCAAGTTGTGGTTCCAGGTCTCCAGATCCTAACTTAAGAATGTCTGCAGATTCTCTTTCAAAATAAAAATGAGTACTGTAGGAGGCTTCATCTGGAGGGCTTGTTTTCTTTCTTTTAGTGCATGCTCCTAATGGTATGAAATATTTTAAATTTTTAAATATTTTAAATTTCATATCTTCCTCTTTTGGCAGCTTGATAAGGTCGTGTTCTATGGTGTCTGGAGCAGGGTACTGCACTTAAAAGGACCAGATTAAGAGTTCTTACTCATAAAAGATGTGCTTTTAAGAAAAGGGTTACATAACTGATAAATCGGTTTCTTATTTTACAAGTGGTAATGAGGGAATCTGTGCTCCAGAGCTGTGTACTGTTCAACCCCATATATGCAAAATACTCAGTGCAAAGTCTGATGTGAAGATAAGCTGTTATTATCTTATAATACCAATAATAATTGCTATAGAAGTAGTATAAGTTCTTTGTGTTTCTGTCATGAAGTGAATATAGAACAGTGGGTGAGATTTAGATATAGATGTTCAGTAATTGAGAAGACCTTGAATTTTTAGAATTCTCCCATATTTATGTAATCTTCTCAAAAAGAACTGTCAAATAAAAACTATGTGGTTACAATGACCATATTTTCCCCAAAAAAGAATAGGATCATATGATCTGACAGAAGATTTTGTTCTAATATATATAAATACGCACAGGCACAGAGGCTTACCAAACCTTAACAATGGATTTACTTGTACTTTTGTTGAACAAGGCTAATTAAGAATACAATTATCTACAATGGTGATGGTCACAGAAAATCCAAGATGCATAGTAGCACAATATCTATAGTGCAGAGAAAGGAGATACTTCTCTCTGTATCCGAAGCTATCAGACTTACTTTGTGGAAGACATATTTTTCTTTCTCCCAAGTCTGGAAACTTTTCTTCCAACCATCTGTTCATTTTTAGTGAATATTTTATTAGCCAACAAAACTGCCACATTATTTTCTAGATTAATTGTTTCAAATCGTTTTCATTTTCTCAGCCCTTGGACAGTTTCTATGCCATGAACATATTGATCCACTCTGTCTTCTTCATTTTGCATTGCACTGCATGGTATTCAGTTTTATGATTTGTTTGTTTGTTTATTCTTCCCAATTTTTTCTGTCCTTTGCTTTCCCTACTCTCCTCGTCATTAATAAAGTCCCAAAGCCATTATACTGGACAGGATGAGAGAAGTACCTGCGCTGGAAAGTAAGGGAAGCTAAGTGACCCTGGCACAGGGAGTCAGAGGTGCAGCAGGTAGACGGGTATGTGTGCAGGTGGTGAGTGGTGGGAGAAGCCCAGCTTGCAGTGTTGGATATCAAATAGATAAGGAATTAAGGCTTCCCTGTTGGGAATGGCCCTGTGTAACTTGTTGTAGCCCAAGTTGGGTAAGGTGGGGTTTGGAAGAGGTGAAAGGTTGGTTATGTACAGGAGGATGGATAGAGAGTAAGAAAAATAAGTTAAGGATAATGGAAGCCTGTCAAATGAAAAAAACTGAAAGAAATCCCTGTAGTTTTGGTAAACTGAAATTTGAAGTATCAGTATGATTTCATGGAAGTGTGTATGTGTGTTGTTTAATTTCACTCATTCCTTTTCTTTGTCCATTGAGAGGGTCTGGGAGCAGTGAGATACCAATAAAAATGAGCACGTCTTATGTCCATATCTTGTCTTCTGAATATATTACCCATTAATAGGAACCAGGGATATCTTTTTGTGCCAGAAAGTAAGAAAATGCTGAAAGAGTGATGAGGGCATGTCAAAACAACACAAAAACCCATTAGGAGGGGGCTCTCTGTGCCAAATTAAGCATAATTTGAGCATCAAAATAAATAATTCTAGTAACAGATTATAAATCATTGCATAAAATAGGAAACCATGAATCTAACTATATATGAATACATGAATGGATGATTTTGAAGAGCAAAATAAACTTTGCATAGTTTCAAAGTAAATCTCAAAAAAAAAACTGGAAAAGAAAAATAAAAAGAGTTAACATGTAGTGGAGAAACACCATTTAACATCATCCTTTGTAATAATACAAGGAATATTATCAGTTATGGGACAAAGTTAAATCATTAAGATGACAAAAGAAAAAAACAGAACAAAATGTGCATCTAATCTCATCAAGAGGTAACAGCAGACCAACTTCATGGGGGACATTCAGCAAAATACCTGGTCTATAGTCTTCAAAAAGATCAAAGTCATGAAGTGAAGGTAAGACAGGAAATGTTGCAAAGCTGAAGAAGACATGACAAAGGAATACAACAGATGATTCTGAAGAGGATATTTTTGTTATAAAGTCATCCTTGAGACAATTGGTATCTGAGAATACATGGCAGTAATTTATCAATATTAATTTCTGTCTGTAATGGTGATCACTGTATTGTGGTTATACAGGAGAAAGTCCTTGTTTAAATGAATAGCATGAGAGTGCTGTGGGGACCCGAGGTCAGTAACTCACTCTCAAGTGGTTCAGGAAAGAAAAAGTTATTTTGTAGTTATTTTTATGCCTATAGAGAGTGTTTTAGAGTGGCCAGTGGCTGTTAATAGCTCTCTCTCTCTCTGTCCCTCTTTGGAGTCTGGCAAACAGGCAGATCTCTGTTCAGCTCCGCCACTTTTAAGTTGTGTGCCTTGAATGTAATCTTTCCAAACCTCAATATTTTAACCTATAAATTGAGGATAATAATAGAAGAAAAGGGATTAACACAGTATCTGATCCATGTTAATCACTCAATAATAGTTAGATGTGGCACGATTGTGATCATTGTTATTCAAGTATTTCTGTGTCAGATTGAATAGACCTATCTTACCCTTTCCAACAATTTTTAATATTCAATTATTTTGATATACTTTCTGCACCTATATGCATTTTTATTATATGTGCATTTATAAATTCTCTTTCATGTGCTTTAGATTGTTTCCAAATTTTTTGCTTTTGTGTGCCACATTACCATGGACATCCCTAGGTCAGTATCTTTCTTTGTTCCCTTGTTCCCTTATTCTCTTAGGATATAATCCTAGGATGAGCTGGAAATTCTGGATGAAAGACATGCTGGTTTATTTCAAATAGAGGTTAGCAAAAATGTTCTATAAGGAGACAGATATTTTAGGCTTTTCATGCGGTACAGTCTTTGTTCAACTTCTCAGCTGTGTCACTGTAGCACAAAAGCAGTCGGAAACAAATAAGGGTTATGTAGTCCTACAAAACTTTATTTACAAAAATAGCTAGTGAGCCATATTTGTTTTTGACTAAAATCATGAAAGAAAGAATCCCTCTAGTATTTTTAGCTTCAAAATACTGAAAATGCAGGAAGAAATCAACTTTTATTTTACAGTAGCCTGGAATTAGAAATTCTGCAGCATGATGGGGAAACGACAGGGGCTGTAGATGGAAGTGTGTTTGCTCTCATGCGACAGCTGTGACTCTGAACACATGAGGTCCACCACCCAATACTGCTCTCAGACACACTGACCCTCAGGCAGAGAAGAGGTGGAACAACACTGTAGCGGGGCTTCACTCTCTAATGTAGAGGAGAGAGATCAACTTAGAATGGATATTATGCATCAGTTTAGAGTGGGAGAGAGGAGTGTGTGGGCAAGAGGAGTGTGTGGGCATGAAGTACTGGTAGTGTAGCTTTGAAAATAAGAAGGGCCATATATTTAGCTGCCTTCTGAAATGGCAAAGATGAAAGTCTCCAGTTTCTTTAAGGATAAGCCTTTCTACACGCCTTTCTCTGATGCTTTCTTGTATATTTATCTGTGCCATCAGATTATTTACTGCCTCTTTTTGTCTTAGGATGGTTTGCATGTCCCCAAGCTGATATCTAGGCTCTCTGGGAGCCTGGGCACGTTTCTGATCTAAGGCTGCCAGTTACAGAGGAGGGATACAAGTAGCAATACTCCGATATAGCCTGGACTCACAGTGCTGCAGGCAGAAGGTCAAAGGTTGCTAAGAAGGGGATTTCCCAGGACAAAGCATGCTGAGTTGACATTCCTCTATCACTCAGTGTGTCTTGCTGTGGGAACTGGAGGCCTCCTAGAACTAGGAAGGGTTACAGTTAAATGAAAAAAACTTAGTAGGAACTATGTTGAGAATGTCTATTCCAGGCTAGGGCTGAAGATGTCAGTGAGATGGTTTTCCAATTAATTATAGTATTAATCACATAAACATGTATATAAGACCTACTATTTGCCAAAGCCTTGTTCTAAGCTATTTACATATATTAACTTATTTAATTCCCACAATAATCCTATGAGATAGATGATTTTATAATATATAATTGCAGAAACTGAGGACAAAGAGAGGTTAAATGACTGATCCAAGTTACTTGCATAGACTGTAAAAATAAAAATGACAGCACTGTTGTTGGAACTCAAGTAATCTGGCTATAGAGTCAAATTCTTATACTGAACCACATTACTTCAATAAAATGCTTCAATATTAAATATACAGGTCCTAAACTCCCACAGGCTCCCAAGGGCCACACACATCTCTTGAACATAGGGTCATGGCATGACCAACGTTTGGAAGCACAATGAATGTGGGCTTTTAATGCCATACTACAGAGTCTACCTGTTATTTCCCCACATTTCCTGCAAGATAGTTCCTATTTATATTCTCATTTGACAGATGATGGACCCAAGGCTTAGAGAAATTGTTTCGCTTTCTAGATCAAACCACCCCTAAGTGGCTAGGCAGGTATTCGTACGCAAACTGTCTCTAAAACCCAAAAACTTAACAAATATCCTGTATAATTTCAGAGATAAAATAATGGGAAGAGCACTGGATTGGGATTAAGAGACTTAAATTTTAGACCCAACTCCTGCTGTATCATTATGAGGCGCTGGGTAAGTCACTGCATTTCTCAAGGCCTAAGTTTCCTCTTATATCAAATAAGGATATTTGTCTTAATTTCTATTCTTTCCATTCAAAATAGTAATGTATGATTTTGTGATTTTTCTATGTCAAAATACATGAGTACCATTTCAAATCCCAAATTATTCCAAGATACCTGTCAGTGCTTGGAGCTTAGTGTAAATAAAGGAAAGATATTTAGATAAGCACTACTTTCAGTCATTGGGATAAAAACCTAAAATCTTAAATATAGAACATCTACTTTTAAAAAATAAGTTAATACCAATCTTTAAAAGATATGTTTATTTCTTCAGGCCTCAATTTTCACATCCATACCCTGGTGACCTGAATGTCGGTGCTCAAAGCCTCTTTTTTTGAATGATCCCACATGACACACACAGTAGAAAACCACAGGAGTCCAGAACTCTCTTGTGCCAAGCTGCCATGCAAATTCTGATCTATATTTCAAGGCATCCTTCAACGCTGTTTCCTATCTCCTTTAGTCAATGTGTACCGACGAGAAATGGACTATCATGTCCTTCACTCTACATTTTGCAGGATTCCACTAACTTTGTCCTTTGAACCCTTCCAGGGTCATTTCCAATTAGGTCTACCTCATTTAGAATCTTTCTCTCTCTCTTTCTTAGTTCCTTCAGTTCTCCAACGTCGTTAATATGCCTAGGACTCCTTCTACAGATTGTTGGAACTGAAAAGTATAGCTTATTCCTTGCACCATCTAAAACAGTTCCTTAAACTTTTTTTTTTCCTCTCTGTTTTCTCATTATCACATGTTTCCAACACGGTTGACTGACACCCAGTT
The DNA here is from genome assembly GCF_036321535.1 of Camelus dromedarius. Taxonomy (NCBI): domain Eukaryota; kingdom Metazoa; phylum Chordata; class Mammalia; order Artiodactyla; family Camelidae; genus Camelus; species Camelus dromedarius. The sequence goes on along the minus strand of NC_087443.1, from coordinate 64,812,281 downwards.
CTCCTTCTTTGCTAAAAGTCCATGATATAAAGGCTGAAAATGCCAGATGGTGCATGAACTTTCTCAACATTCCTTGATTTTAGGACATAAACATGCAATCTATTCCATGCAGTGGGTCCTGAAGGAAAGCATATAATGATGGGGGAGGGGAGGGTCTCTGGAAAAGAGATACACATGGAGGATTTTACACTTTCTTACACTTTCTTTCTGCATACATGGGTAGGCAAATATATGCATGGAATGGTGGCAGCCATTTTGTGATCACGAGGGCATAGGCCTGAGGATTAAGATCACATGCTGAAGATGCTGAGTGGTAAGATGGAAGCACCTGGAACATAGGTGGCATCACTATGCTTCTTAAAATCTGGAACACTCTGGATCTTATAGTTGAAATGATGAAAGCACTGATCTTAAGACACTTTTAATTGATCATCTGAGTTTTAGCTAAAGGCTTTTGGATACATTATACAAATCCAAATTATCTACTTGCATATTTTTACATCCCCTTTGTCTAACTTAACATGCTTTATTTTATGGTCCTGGTAGAAGTGTTATTTCAGAAGGACACTAGATGGCAATATATGCACCATAATTTATGATGGGGGAAGGGAATTTGAATTTAAGATTGAATTGTCAAAAGTACACAAAAATGCTCAACTTAGTGTGAAAATACATCACAGTTTTATTTATTTTGTAACTCTGTAAAAATTATTCTTTTAATTAAGTGGAAATAACGTCAAGGGAGATAGTTGGGCACTAGGAATCATTGGACAGGAAGCTCTACTCTGTTCCCTACCCAGGTTTAGGGAACAGAGAATGCCTTATCTCAGAAGACTGTGTCCAGATAAGAGGTAGCAACATGCAAACGTCATTTATCCCCTGCTATTTATAGCAGGCAAGCTACTTACCATGTCTGTGCCACAGATGGTAATGGCAGGAATACCATGTGTCAGTAGATATGTCTCAATCTGGAAAGCATTACCTTTTCTTTTTCAGTGTAGAGAAAAAAAAATTTAAGATATATTAGCCACATGTTCAAATTTTGCCCAAATATCATCCTCCAGGTAACTTATTTTTATTTCTAAGAGATAGTCTTAAGGATTATAGTTATTTCATTCTTGATAGTAATTTGCATGTGAGTTTACCTTAATCCATCAATAAAACACTGTTATATTAAAACATCTTCCTACAAATAGGATTATGTATGGTATTGGCTCTTGTCTGGAGTATCTGATATTTATAAATGGTACATCAAATGTCAGTCATTATTATTAGAAATTTTGTGTGTATGTGTTCATGGGATAATATCTATGTCTTTTTATTCATAATTTGCCTTGTACACCCATCACCCTTGGGGTTACGTGTGAATTCCCTATAGCTGCAGTTAATCTTTTCAGACACATTATTGTCTGTTAATAGAATGATAACTTTTTGAACCCAATTGGTGATTTATTTTAGTGAAATACCATGTGTGTGTATATATATATATATATGTATACACATACACACACACACACACACACACACACTTTTTTCTTTTTTTTATAACATGGACTTGAGAAACAAAATGGAAAGTTAATCAGTGGATTATTTGCTGTTGTGTTCCAGTGGCTAGGCCGCTGATTTTGGTGGCAGCTCTTATTTAATTGCTTTCCTTGACATGAAGTAAATAAACAACTTGTTTCAAAGTGTCTTCCTCCATCACTAATGAGGAATTAATTTGCTTTAAGTCTTGCAACAAGTAAAAACTAGGGAGTCTTTATCTTAAATATTTGTAGAATAACAATATTTAACGTCATGGAGTAAGCGTGTGTCTCTGTAAATGTTTAAGACATGCAGCTGGTTTTACTTTTCTCTCTGATGCAGAAACAAACAAAACTTTTTCTTCCAAAATAATATATGCTCATTATCTCATTCAGAGATTGTAGAAAATCAAGATCAGACGATAAAATTACTTAATAATTTTGAATTTGAATGCCCTCCCCAGGAAGATTTATGAAAGGCAAAATGTCAGTGTAAGACATTTTAATTGAATGTATTCCTAAAAGGATCAGTCTCAGATGGAGACATATTTATATTTTTCATCAGTAATTGAATAATTGGACTCATTTCTGAGTCTGAGATTACTGAAGGGTTTCTAACACAGGAACTTGATCCAAAACATTCAATTCAATGAATATTTAATAGGAATGAACCTCCCTACACCCAACTCAATAGATCAGCAGCAGCATTGAAGTCAGACAACATTTCTCTCAAAAGGATGAAAATAGCTAACATTTTATGAGAGCCCAAACACTAGGTGACAGGAATTTAAAGTGAATTATCTATATGACAATTCTTTGAGATAACTATTCCTGCCTAGTTTACAGGGGTGAAAATGAAGTCCAGAGAAATTAAGTAACTTGCTGAATCTGTCTTATTGCACATAGACAAGCTAATTACTGTATAATTCTCCAAATATAGTGCATAGACACACACACACACAAACAGTACAAGAAAGATTGTGGGGTTGGACCCATTTTAAGTTATTGATTTTCTAACCATTTGTGATGAAGAACTATGAATAATCTGTGTTTGGAGAACTAAATAGTATATATGCCACATTGCCTAGAATTTAGCACATGCTTAATAAACATTTGGCAAAAGACTGAATGAATGCAACGGCATTGCATTAAGCTTTAATTTGTGGCAATGCAAACCATTTATCAATACCATACAAAAAACAATATGTCAGTATTTTGAGATAATATTAAAAATGTGGTTTGTAGAGATGCTTCAATCTGATGAGCATAGAGAGGAAGGGAAATAAACTTGTATTTTCTAATTTCCAGCAGAGATTAAAATTATTCCTAAAGACACATTCAATTCTAGATGCAATTTGCAAATAAAACTCACCATGAAATTTTTAAAGAAAGCTCATTATTTTCTGTTCTCTTAAAAGGATTTGTGTGAAGACACTGTAATGCTGCCCTGTCCTTAAGACTCTTTTTGGAATATTCATTTTTCAAAACTACAGTAAGAAAAAAAAACAAAACCTTGTCCAACAGAACAATACTTATGTTCCAAAATTAAAAGAATCTTAAAGTTTCTAAAGCTCTTTAGGTGGAAATTGATCTGAAATTGAATTATCCAAGGCACCATGATTTTATTAATACTGGTAAAATAAAGGAGATTCCTTGAGAGAAACTTAAAATCAGCATTTGTGGCAACTACTCACTGGCTTCTATAAATAAATAAAATTAGTTGAATTTTGCAAAAAATAAGAAGCCATATATTTGAAGCTCCTGTTTTAAACTGATTCTCAAGTCAGACAGCTTTTCTACCTACGTGAAAAAAATAGTGGAAGCAAATATTCAGCTCATTTTTGATAAAATATTAATCTAGTGCCTCTTTATGAAATTGTTAATATTTGTTACAGAAAGGTTAGTATTTGTGATTTTTCTATTTAACAGTGTTCTTGGAGAGTATAATCAACTCACTGCAGAATGCAGGTATTTGCATTTGCTGGTCATGCCCACAAAAGATTCATATTTCATTTTAAGACTGATGGGTTTTTTTAATATGAAATTAGAAAAAAAAAAAAGGATTCCTTTTTCCTTTATAATTACCAAGCTATCAGTTTTCCTTTTTGTTTGACTCAAAATACATCAAATAAGCTAATGTTTTATTCCTTTTGCATCATCTTTATAATGACTGTCTCTTGAGGATAAGTCATATTTAAGACAAGCATGAATGAGGGATTGGAAAGAGATGGAAATCCTGTTCTCAAGGGGCTTCTACCTGGTGGTGGCGGAGCCTTATGCGGTGGGGTTTATTCTTCACGTTGGGCAGGAGACCAGCCCCCTGCTCTCTGTCTGGAAAACAAGAGCTCCTTTTCTTGTGCCAGATTCTGGGCTGTTTTCAGTTCCCAGTTAGAAGAATCTCACCAAAATTCTTGATGGTGTTTTTTTTTTCTTGGGTATTTAGTTTTATTATCCCACCCAGAAGTTTATATAGGTATCTCGGGTTCTCTCCCAAGTAATCGGAAATTTGGATTTTTACTTCTGAGATCCTTATAGCCCCATGTAGAAGAGCCCATCTGCATTCTTGATCAAATTAAAGTTGGATCCAGATGGGGGAGGAGCTCTGCTCAGAGGGATGATACATTGAACACCAGACTGATTCATGAACACCCCACACAGGAGTCTCCTCATCCTTGAGGAATCGTCCTCTCCCATCTCTGCACCAAATGACAGTTCTCTTCTCTGACCATCCTCTAAGGTTGGAGTTTGACTTTACTGTAAGATGTGGCAGAGTCCTTATTTTTTTAGTTTATTTTAGACATGGGACCAATACAGCACTAAGAAGACAACCCACAAGAAAATAAAGAATAAAAAAAGTGTATTTTTTCTAGAGTTAACAAATTAAAAAAATTAAAACCAATTAACAGCTCTCTTTGCATAAGAGAAAAATTGCCTTTGTATCAGAGAGTAAGTTATGACACCTTAAAGATTATATTGGTTAGTAATCTCTTTGGTTCCAAGAAACAGAAATCTTTATTGTTCCTAAAGTGGCTTAAACATTTAAAATATTATTCTATCTCCGCACTACTATATATAAAATAGATAAACAGCTAGGACCTACTGTATTCATACTTAATATCTTGTAATAATCTATAGTGGAAAAGAATCTGAAAAAGAATGTATATATATTTATATACATATACATATTTATATATGTATATATGTATAAAAAACTAAATCACTTTGCTGTACACCTGAAACTAACACATTGTAAACCAACTACACTTCAATAAAAAGTCATTTGTTTTAAAGAAAAATATTCTTTTTCTCAAATAAAAAGGAGAAATTATTAATGATAATTATAAGAAATTCACTTTTCTCCTCTTCAATATCTAAAAATTTTTCTTATAAAATATTGGGGGGAATTTTCACTAAGAGTCTCAGATCCTCTCAAAAGTGTACTCAGTTATCAATGCCTCTGCAAAAACGTACTAATGATATCACTCATGTTAAAAAATTCCAAAGATCTCAGTCACTGTTCTTGTATCCTTTCTATATGCTTTATTCTAATGATTCCTCATCCAGAAGCCAATGCAGTCAACTTGGTAAAAATGATCACAATAACCTGTTTGCTGTTCTGTGCTCTTTGTTTCTCTGATGGACTTTTTCTATTGGTCTTAGTCTCTAATCCTCATTTGAGCATTTCTAAGTTCCCAGTGTCCCACCCTGGGTAGCAAAACATTGATTGACTTGAGACTGACTCAAAAGTCTGGATTATTTGGAAGGAAACTTCCCCTTGTTCACTAAATTCTCTACCTGGGATGGCTTTCTCTCAACAATGAAGATGTGGGATATTATAGTTGACAGTTAAATCTTAACTGTGCTGCAGAGTCAGGAATCAATCCATCCCTTGAATTAGCTGAAATCTCCTCCTCCCCGTGTGTGTGTGTGTGTGTGTGTGTGTGTTTCATTCCATGGGCACCTCCTCCTCTGCCTCATTCTCCTCCCAGAGCCTCTGTGTTCTCTGCTGTGTTGCTGGGCTTTCATTGAGTAGCTCACACCTGTTGCTGTCTCCTCTCTTGAATTTGAATATCAGTGACTATCAGAAGGGCCTGGGAAGATGGTAACACTAGGGTTTCTTTCATTGGTTTGGGTCCTTGGGCTTTCAGACTTCTGTGTCCAAGTTACAATGGGAAAATACAGTTTTGAATTTAACAAAACTTCTCTGTGTCCAAGACACAATGGGAAAACATATTCTCAAATTTAACGTCAAACTTAACTATGGAAAAAAAAATCTCACCAAACCAAAAACAACCCAGAATCTCTGAAAAACCAAGGAATGCCTTTTGTGTGAATTAAAATAACCAAAAGGGAGTAAATGCAGTTTTGGAGAAGGAAGCTTTTCTTATGGAAGGTCTGAATCAGTTTTCAGGAGCCAGGTCAGGTGGCCGTTGTCCATAGAGGTGTATGCACATTATGCCCCATGACAGAAGAGATGGATCGGTTAGTCAGGGTGCAGGCTGACTCAGCTGTTCCTGTCCCACCCACAGACTGTTCCATCTCCAGCAACATCCCACCCTGTTCTCCTTTTCCACAGCTCCAGATCCAGAGAGGCCAAGTCTCAGGAAGCCCTGGTTTCTGGGTGTGGTCAAGAGTCAACAGTTTACTTAAAGCCATAGGCAGTCTAAGATTCTCTGAGAATCCAGAAGGTAGGTTAGAGAAGCACTGTAAATAGCATTGAGGCTGGAGCTATAAGGGAGGCAGGAGGAGGTGGTTAGAAAGAGCAAAGGCTTTGTCATCAGGGTGACCAAGAGTCAAATCCTGACTCTACCACTGCCTGCTGAGACCATAGGCCAAGTGACTTAAACTCTCTGAATCTCAATTTCCTCTTATTTTTTTAAAATCATACAGAGGAAATAATATCTCCTGCAGAATTTCTAAGAGGATCTATTTATTTAAGAAAATATATACAAAGTATCTAATACACAGCTCATCACACAAAATGGTAGCAATTGTTATAAAACATCCAAACTATGAACAAGAAACTCATGATTTAGATTTTTGCATAAATAATGGGATTAGCCAGACAGGTGTGATTTTCATTTCTGTGTTTACTTGCTCCACATAAAGATTTCTCTGCACTGAGTGGGGAAATCAGTTGTTTGGTAAATGTATTCTGGGGACACCCTTATTCCTGCTGTGAAAGGTAACAATGTGAAGACTTTCTATAATCTCCATCATTTTTGAAGTGTGTGATTAATTATTCATTACGTAATATTTCCATTGATGAAGTATGCATGTTATTTCCTTTATCTCATTTTTTCTCATAAATTAAATTGTTGTATTTAATTATAATTACTTTATAATTACTGTATTTGGCATTAGTTATATCACATCAAGCCATTAACAGTTTTATTCAGCATAAACTAATCAAATCATGAACACACATAGCCCTGGGCTTACCTGTAATACCTTGTTTCTGTCTTCCCTTTTTATCCCCCTTTTTCTTTGTAACTATTTGAAAAGGCTTCTCAATGACTTCGTTGTTTTTCAGGCCTATTTCCTCAGATGCATACACATGTCTTATGGGAACTTACTTCCTAAGTGCAACCTTTTCCTCTCACTTACCACCTACCTGGACTCATCATTCATTGGTCTTTTCAGCAAAAGGAGCATTGAAGTTGTTAGAGATGTTCCCCAGGGCTGGATTCTTGCTACAAAATATAACTCTTCATGTCTGTCATTCCACATACAAATTTTACTATCTAATTCTGGATTTTAAAAAATTGTTACTTTATAGGTCTGACTCTTGTCAGTTAAGAACTATGTGTAGAAATCTGTCACCATTCTTTGGGTAAGGTGACACATTAAATCATTTATGAGACAATTTCTATCAAAACCTTCTGTTTTCCACTTCATAATTCTTTTCAAATATGTCAAAAAATTTTTAAACCCTAAAAGAGAAAAACAGATCATAGAATCAGTGTGTCTCTCATTTTCCCATTTGTGTGTGTGTGTATTAAAAATCAAAATGCTTATAGCAAAATACAGGAAATCTTTCTCCACTGCTTCTTACTGCCCAGACCCCTCCCCAGAAGTAATCTCTTTTTATTTATTTTAGTTGTTTATTTTGGTATTTATTTCTGTATTTCTAAATAATATATTTGTAATGATTTTTTTAAAACTCTTGCTTTGTCAGGTATGTGCGGTATCCACTGATGTACTGTAGTAATAAAGAGATATCATTCTTATACAGCACCTTATCCTCACTTAGTTTCTCTCATTCTGCCAATGGATTTATCCCAAGTACTTGGGATAAATATGCACTATGTACATTATTATCAATATGTATATATTATTCATTGCAGATACAGAACCATATTCTTTCTTTATGAAACCTTTAATTTTCCTTAAGTTGTATCTGTTACTTTGATCAGTTTCATAAGTTTCAATATACCTATAATTAGTTTCATTGCATATATAAAATGCCCATTGATCAAATTCTTCCCCCAAACACTCAAACATATCTAATATTTAATCTTTTAAAAATTTTCTTTGGAGCCCTCTCTCTAGGATCCTTAATTCACCTGTTACAATCTGAACTGGTTGGTTTTACAGTTGGTATTTCCTAGATCCTGTATCTTCCTCTTTATTTATAATCTTTATTTTGGTGGATATTGGTTCTTCAGTAGATTCCTGAGAAATGATGTCTTAGAGCAAAACACCAAGTCATTGAAAGTATGAAATGTCTATTTTCATGCTTGATTGAAAACTAAGCTGAATATATAATTCTGAGCTAACAATAATTTTCTTGCAATTGGCATGTCAAATACAACTGCAAATTCTTTTCTAATCCTATTGAGAGGTGCAGTCTAGTTACCCTCTCCTTGAATCTGGGCTGGCCTGAATGACTCACCTGACAGAGTGTGGCAAAAAATATGTTGTGAATTGTGGAGCTAGGTCATTAAAACCCTGTAGCTTCCACCCAATCCTCCTGAAAAACTTGCTCTAGGGCTGTACCCTGAGATAGCAATTTCATGAAGAATCCCAAGGTAGGCATGTGAAGAGGCTGTCTGGAAAGAGAGATGCTTGTGCAGTCCCCAGCTTATCCAACTATCCCAACCCAGATCCCAGATAGTGAATGAAGAAGTCATTTTGACAAACCCAGTAGATGTTTCTGGAGAAATAAAACAAAATAACCCATCCAACGACATATTTGTGGTCCTAGACTTATGACCCCAGTCAACCTATCTAGATATTTTTAGCTGTTTGAGTCCCCTGGCTGAGGCCTCTGTCATTTGTGGAAGAGAAATTCCATCACTACTGTGCCCTGCCATGAATTTGTAGGTGCAATCAAATGGTTATTTCTGCATGCCACTAAATTTTAGGGAGGCTTGTTACTCAGCAGTTGATTGAAAGCCTACCTCTGGCATTAATACTGTGACTGAAAAAGGCTTGTATCATTCTGAGTGTCCATTCTTTTGGCTTCTATGAATGCTTTTAGGATTTCTCATTATTCTGATTTTCTGAAATTGGGCAAAGATACACATTGGTTTTCTCATTCCATTTATTGTACTAGGCACTTGGTGGGTTCTTTCAAACTGGAAACAGGTATCATATTAATTGATGTTCATATGTTGAATTATCCCTGCATCCCAGGGATAAATCCCACTTGGTCATGATGTTTGATCCTATTACTGTGCTGTTGAATTTTGTCTTCTAGTATTTGGTTGTGGATTTTTACATCTGTTTTCATCAGATATATTGGCCTGTAGTTTTCTATTCTTGTGATATCTTTGTCTGGCTTTGATATCAGAGTAATTCTGACCTCATAAAATGTATATGGAAGTGGTCCTTATTCTTTGGATTTTGGGCAAGAGTATGAGAATATGAGACATTTTCACGTCATATAGCTGATAAAGGGTGAATTTCCAAAATATATAAGGATCTCCTACAACTCAATAGCAAAAGTCCAGTAATTTAAAAATAGGCTAAAGACTTACACAGACATTTCTCCAAAACAGATTTAAAAAATGGACAACAGGTATGTTAAAAATGCTCAATATCACTAATCATCAGAGAAATGCAAATCAAAATCACAATAAGATATTATGTCAAAACTGTTAGAATAGTTATTATCAAAAAGGCAAATCATCAGTGTTGGTGAAGATGTGGAGAAATTGGAACTCTTACACATTGTTGGTAGGAATGCAAAATGCAGCTAATGTGGAACAGTATGGAAGTTCCTGAAAAGTAAAGTAGAATTACCAGCAACTTCACTGCTGGGTATCTAGCCAAAAAAAAAAAAAAAAAAAAAAAGAAATCTGGATCTCAAAGAGATATTACCACTCCAATGTTTATTGCAAGGCTATTCATAAGAGCCAAGAAGTAGAAACAACCTAAAGTTTTATTGACAGATAAATGGATAAAGAATATGTGGCATATACTTACAACAGGATTATAATTCAACATTGGAGAAGAAGGGAATCCTGCAATATGTGACAACACAGATGAACATGGAGGACAGACACTATGCTAAGTGAAATAAGCCAGTCTAGTAACAGAAGGACAACTACTGCATGATTCCACTTGTATGAAACACCTAAAAACTCGTAAAACAAAGAATAGAATAGTGATTGCCAGGGGCTAGGGGGAGGGAGAAATGAGGAGTTGCTAATCAACGTGTATAAAATTTCAGTTATGTATGAATTAGTTCTAGAGATGTGATATACAACAGCGTGCCTATAGGTAACAATACTGTGTTGGACATTTAAAAATCTGTTAACAGGGTAAATCTCATGCTAAATGTTCTTACCAAAATAAAGTAAATAAATAAGCAACCCCCTCCCAACAAACTATAAACAGGTCAGTTCAGGGAAATTTTCTGATTAGTGTTGGTTGTTTGTTAACATTTTAAATTAGAAATCTTCATTGAATTTTTCATTCATGTCTATTTGAAAAATATAGTTATTCAAACCTGTTCTTCCTTGCTCGATCTTCTACAGATGTTGTTTGGTGTAAGCATAATGGTAACCAGATAGTCACCACTTTGTGTTAAACTCATTGCCATCTTCATGTCTTGGCTCCATCCTGTCCCATTGTCCCCTTCTCCTGATCCAAATACTATTATTTCAACAAAATCCATCTCAAGCCTCATGTCCTTAGGAGGGCTTCTTATATTCAATCTCTATTCTTTTCTCTCTCTTTTTTTCCTGAATTCCTAAAGGTTAGTATTTCATATTTATCACTGTTATATGCATGGAGGCAGGCTGTTCCAGATGCATTCTGCCTAGTAGAAATCTAATGCAAACCAAATATGTAATTTAAATTTACTACTAGTTACCATAAAAAAATTAGGTGAAAATAATTTTAATATTGTATTTTACTTAATCTAAATATCTAAAAAATAAAATATTATCATTCAATCTGTGATCAATATAAAATATTAATGGGAAATTTTACATTCTTTTTTGGTAGGATGTCTTCAAAATACTGTATGCATTTTGTGCTTCCAGAATATTGCATAATGTGTTCTAGATATTGTTCTTTTGAATTATTGATAATTTGCTCTAAGTTTTCTTATTTGGATACTGTAGGGACTTGTATGATGAATTTTGTCATGTTCTAATGTTTAAATGTTGCTTCTCCTGTTTGCTCTTTGCTAAATGGCAGCTCAGGAACTACAAGCTCCTTAGAACACAATGGCATGTGTTTTGTCAGACTTGTTAGTTTTATCTGTCCAGCTGCATTATGAAATTGTTGCTTCTCCTCTATCCCCTTAACTACCTGGCATGATGTTGAGAGCATTTTGGGTGTTTGATATCCTTGATCCCCGCCTCAAATCTCTTTATATCACTTTCTCATTACTTACATTTTGTTCTGAAAAAGCTTTTCAAATTCCTTAAACAGCATAACATAAAAGGATGTTGGTGCTTTTGGTAATTATACTAATTAGAATATTTTAGAACTTTAATTTAGAACTTTAACTTCATAAATAATATGATATTTATCAAGGTACTTTCAGCTGAAATGCTCAGTGGTCATTTCTTCTCCAGGAAAAAAAATACTGGTTACTTCAAACTTTTTCTATGGAACATTTGTAAGCATTCCACACTAAGGAAGTTTCCTTTGTGAATTATTAAAACACACACACACACACACACACACCCCTAAAATTATTCTTTTCCATGCTTATGATGATTGTAATAATTTAACCTCGGTGAAAAAACTTTTAAATCAATTTCAATTTTCTCATTGGGCTGCAACCTTTGTTATTGTTCCTTTAGAAAGATATGATGTCATCAAACATATCTAAGCATAGAGCAAATTTTTCCTTCCAGTTACCATATTTTGAAGGATGCCTAGTGGGCTACTGAAAGGGAAGGATATATTTTTTTTTTGTTATTGTCATGAGAAAGTAAAATGAATCATCAGACTTCTAGAGATATATTATCACAGAATGAAACTGATTCCCTCTCAAAGACTGTATAGAGTAAGAACATGACCAATACTACAAAGGAAACAAATATTTCCTTTGGATACTTCTTGGGTGAAGATAGAATCCCTCTCTCATGTGCCCCAATAAGACAATACTCAGTGTTCACCAGGAAGGGCAATGGGAAAATTAACTGCAGGAAAATACATGATAATTAATAGGAACTAATCTGGAATAAGTACTGAGCCCAGGTTAGGCTCAGAGAGGAAGCAAACAGAATGAGATTAGTCATGACACCTAATGCTTGTACAGCACTTATGGGCTAGATGATGTTCTCAGTTACCTATGCCATTTACTTCAACCTACCCGTCGGATGGATAGAATCTATTTTATTATGCAGGCATACTTTAGAGATATTGTAGGTTTGATTCCAGACTACCTCAATTGAGCAAATATCACAATAAAGTGAGTCACAAGAATTTTTTTTTTGTTTTCCCAGTGTCAATAAAGGTTATATTTATAGTATACTGTAGTCTATTAAGTATACAGTAACATCATGTCTGAAAACAAAGTACATACCTTAATTAGAAAATACTTTATTTCTAGAAAATGCTAACCTTCATCTGAGTCTTCAGTGAGTTGTAGTAGTAACGTCAAACATCACTGATCACAGACCACAATACAAATATAATAATAATGAAAAAGTTTGAAATATTGTGAGAATTACCAAAATGTGATACGGAGACACAAAGTGAGCAAATGCTGTTGGAAAAATGGCACCAGTAGACTTGATGATACAGGGTTGTCACAGACCATCAATTTTTGTAAAAAATTGCATTATCTGTGAAGTACAATAAAGCAAAGGGCAATAAAATAAAGTATGCCTGTACCCATTTTGCAAATGAGGAAACTGATGCACAGAGATGTTATGTAACTTTCTCAAAACTACACACATGGTGAGCTGCTAAGTTGAGGTTTGAAACCAGAAGGTCTGATGACAGTTTCTGTGTTGTGATTGGCTGTCTGTTGGGTTACAAGTAAGTTGTTACTAATTATAGTTCTAAAAGTTGAGACAATAAAGTATATTTAATTCAAAACCATCTTTGTATATCACATCCTTTGACCTGCATTCTGATCCATATTTCTACTTATTACATCTATTATGAAGAAGAAAATGAGTTGAATTAACTCCTACTTGTGAAGGGCTCAGCATAGATGTCAGTGATTAGGAATACTATTTCCCAGTCTTCCTGAGCAGTAAGATTACCTAAGACTCTTGTTAAAAATGTGCATATTGGAGCCTTGATTTCAGAAGTTCTGATTTTAAAGTCTAGTTTAGAGCCTTGCAATCAGCATTTTTAATCATCAACTGAGGGGTTCAGGTTCAGTTTGGAAAGATTATTTTATTAGATACTCTTCCTGGCACCAAGACTGCTTAGGTGGCCCACATATGGCTCTCAAAACATTGACACATTTAACTTACTAGAACACTTTCCACACTCTTGAGTCATTGCTCAGATATCGTCATTCTCTCCTTCTAAAGGCTGAGAACTTTAAGGGCAAGGATTGCATTATACCACTGATGTATCTCTAATACACTGACCCTCCCCCAAATAGGTGCTTAATAGTATGTGTTAAAGGAATGAACTGTAGGCTGTGTAGGATGAATGAGTGAATAAATGATTATGAGATGGTCTTAGATTATACAAAGTGATGAATCATTTTCAGATGACTGAGTTTAGTATGCTTCATTGTCTCACTTTGTTGAATACATGTAGACAAAAAAAGATGAAATATTTGTTTCAATGATCTGTTCTGCTTAACAAACTATCCCAAGACTCATTGGCTTATGTTTCTCTTCTCTCTCTGCTGGCATTGCCCAATTTTAGCCTTTCCTTTCAAATTCAATTTCACTTTGCAGAGTTTCTCAGAACTTCCTCATGAACTAGACTATGGCACTCACTGAAAATGGATACACTTATTTGGCAATTCCTTTGGATGAGTCACAGTTCCAGAATGTGGAATTTAATATTGTTCATATTGGATGGGAGACAGAGTCTTGGATTTTTTGCAGTAATGTCTTCTGTCCTAGCATAGACCTTGATCAATAATGGGTTTACATCATTCATTTTAACAAGTATTTAATAGTTTGTTGATATGATATTAAATACCAGAGAAGAACAATTTACTATGCAGAGGGATTTTCAATTTTTATAGCATTTTCCCATACATAATCCCATTTTATTCTTGACATAATCATTTGGCCTAGATAGAACATTTGACATTATTCTTATTTAAAAAAAAATACTAAGCCTCAGAAGTAGAGTGATTGCTCAAGGTTAAACACCTGCCTAGTGACTCAGCTGGGACTGGAACCCATTTCATAAAATTGGACAGAGAATACTATCCAGGTTCTCTCTCAAAAACTCATTTCATTAAATCAACAAACATTTGCTGAGCCAATCCCCATTGATGGGTGGTGAGCTAGGAACTGGGAATTCAAAGATGAAAGATAAATTCTTCTTGACCTTAAGTAACTCAGATTATTACAGGAAAAAGACTTGTAAACAAGTACATTAAAAAGCAACATAGTAAGTGATATTATAAAGATATGAACTGTGTGCAGGTTGCAGAGGAAGGAGTAAAACTTGCCCAGAGCCAGCAGAAAAGTTTTTTGTTTTATTTTTAAGTTTAGTTATGAGCATGAGAAAGGCAATTTAGATTTGGGTGGCAGCAGAAAGGGGAGCAGTTGAATGTGGGAGTTGAAATGCTCCTAGGAAGAAGGAACAGCAGGGCAGAGTCACAGCCTTATAAAAGACTCAGCTTGTTGAAGACAAGTGTTGGTTTGTAAACTGGCCCCCTTACACAGAGGGCAAGGAGAGACCGAAGAAAGGGTCACACTGAATTGGTAGGTAGCCAGTTTTATGAGTAAGGGGACTTACATATGAGGCTCGTCTTGGGTGGCCATGAGGCAAGTGGATCTCTGCTCTTGCCCACCAGAATCTTAAAAGTTCATGTACAAGTCTTACCTAGGTCACATATACCATCTAGATGATCTCAATAACACATTGCTCTCCCAAGACTGTATCCTTTAAAATGGCTCTCATTGTGTAAACGATGGGCAGAGTGTACATTCCAAAAAAGAAGGGAAGAGTCAAGGAACCTTCAGTTGCCTGGATCCAGCTCAGTTCAACCACCAGTCATGTCTCCGCCAACATCAAAAGAGATTTTCAGTGCAGCTGTACCAGGGCCAGACAAGACAGGATGATGTCAGGAAAAATAAACATCTTGGTGTTCCTTTCAACTAATATGAATTTTCTTTATTCATTTAAAGTGATTCACTGATATTCTTGTAAGAGAATGGCTGAGAAAGAGGACTGTTATGGGACTTCTTGGTCTCTATTATTCTTAACAGTTTGTTTGAACCTTAACTGTGCATTCCCATTTCAGCATAACAGATCTTCAGAAGGAAGGTTAGCCAGCATGTTTTATAACTCAGCTTGTCCTTTGGAAGTGTTACCACCCCAAACAGCTTAGCAAAATACTCTTTTGAATGACATGTGGTATTCCTTTTTCTTAATTAAAAGTATATTTTTGTGCCCCTTAGGTTGGTATTCTGGAAACTTCTTGGCTAAAGGAATCCTCCCTGAAGAAGTAGCTGGAAAGAAAGGTACAGGAAGGTGTGTATAGCCTTAGATGACAGATTAAAAATGACTGGACTTAATTATGAAGGTACTGTGAAACCAAGATAACTTCTATGCTTGGGGCTGTGAGGACTATTTTTTAGTTTTAAGAAGCTATTTCCAGAGGGGATTTCACCTTACTAGTTAGATGAGTCAGAATAGAGAGGCACTGGGATTGGAGAGACCAGAAAGAAAACTGTTGGGGGAGTGTAAGAGACCAGGACCTGCTCAGGTGTTATTGCAATATATTAGCAAGAAATACCTGAATTCAGGGCCATTATGAGACACAGCCAACTTCATTTAAAGATTGATTTATTCTGAGGAGTAAAAGAGGGGCAGGAGTTTAAGGGCAACTCCAGGGTTTCTAACTATGAAGACTGGTTTGCTTGTGATCAACACTGAGACAAAAAGAAAAAAAAATAATAGAGGTATGTATCTGGGAAAGAGGATAATGCTTTCTCTTGTGGACATACTAGCTTTGAGGACCCCCTAAGATATCAAAGTGAATGTATCCAGTATGTAGCTCTGACTACAGGTTCAACCTCTGTTGGTGTTTTAAAATGAAGTAATTTCTGGAATTGCCCACTAGAAGTTAACAATATGATTAAAAAATAGGGGAAATGCTTGAATTTACTGATTTAAAAATGTTTGTCCTCATTTTAGAAGATGTTCTGTGTAGATAGTAAAGAGAAGCCTGGCTAAGTGACCCAACCCACTTCTCTGACTAGCCTTTAAGGAAGAAGTTCATTTATGAATGATCCCAAGTATAATGAATAAAGCTAGCTACAGAAGAGAAAGATAATGAGTCTTAATTAACGAATACATGACTCAGGCTGAGATGATAGCAGGTCTTCTCTGTGTGCACAGATGAAGAGGTTAACATTGTCTAGGCAGGAGTTGGCAAACTATAGTTCATGAGTTGCAAATCACTTTTACATTTATGAGGGGTTGAAAAAATCATAAAAAGATTATGCAGGTCATATGTGGCCCACAAAACTGAAAATATTTATTATAGTATCCTTTACAGAAAATTTTGCTGACTGTTGTTCTGGGAAGTCCGTCTGTTGATTTAAATTTGTGAATGAATGGATGTATAACTGAGTTTTTGCTTATTTTGATGTAACTACTTGCTCTGTTCCCCAACTCATTCCTGATAT
The DNA here is from genome assembly GCF_036321535.1 of Camelus dromedarius. Lineage (NCBI taxonomy): Eukaryota > Metazoa > Chordata > Mammalia > Artiodactyla > Camelidae > Camelus > Camelus dromedarius. The sequence goes on along the minus strand of NC_087443.1, from coordinate 64,795,504 downwards.
TTGGTGTTTGGTCTTCTTGCTTCAGTTTGAGCATTCTTATTAATGGGAAATCCCATTTTTCAAGGCCACATCTATCTATCTATCTATCTATCTATCTGTCTATCTATCTATCCATCCATCCATCTATCTATCTTCCTTTAGAGTCAATTAAAATTGGCTACATTTTTTTGCACCTCTTCACTTTCAGAGGTGGAGTTTAATTCTCCAGTCCTTAAATATGGGCTGCTTTGAGACTTGATTTGGCCAGTAGAACGTGGTGAAAGCAATTTTGTTCCAAGTTATGAGTCTGGATGTGAAGGGGCTTTTGCGTGATTCTGCTTTTTCTTCTTAAACTTTCTCCACTACCATAATTTGAATGAATCCTTGGTATCCTTCTGTAGAATGAGAGCATACACGTGCAAAGACCAGCTCTCCCAACTGGGCCATCTTAGTACATTCAGCCCTGAGCCAACTCGGGTATTGACTACAAATGGTAAGAATAAGCTGGAACAGGAGAGCCCAGCCCAGATTAGCACACTGCTCAGCTCACCTGCATACTTACGAACTAGTAAATGCTTTGACCCACTGAATCTTGTGGTGGTTTGTTATACAGCCATCCATAATTGTTACAATTTGTGATGTATGCTATGTGTAGAAGGTAAGATTGATGTACATTTTCCATCAATATCATAATTACCTTCATTTCTTTGATTCTTTCCTTTGCTTTATCCTCTTTCCCAAGTTCACAATTCTAGTTACATAGTGCTGAAATTCATGGAATTTCTTGCGACAGTTGAGACCCATTCTTCTCAAAATTGCAAAGTTGGGCTGGAGGCTGAATGCTCAGGCTTTCTGTTATTGGAGTTTGTGTCTCTGTTTTCTGAGTCTCATAGTTTGGAACTCTGACAGTCTGTTAGCTTCTCAGTGCTCATTCCTATATGTTACCCTTACTTATGTAATGTACCATTGGTGGGAAACCATCCATGATGAGGGTCCACTGGGCCCACATAACTTGTAGACTGACAAATTTAACACAATAGCAGATGCCTTTTACCTCTCCCTGGTGTATTTTAAGTATAAATTCAAGTGCCCTGTTGGAGAAATAGAAACAGTCTTAATAAGTGATCAGTTAAGAAAACCTCACCATGGATGGAGCTCATGGAGAAACAGTGGGTACAACTTCCTCTGCTGGTTCTTCATTTGGATATTTTGAAGCCTGTCCCACATGCTTGCCAAATATTGAAGGTGCCACTAGAGAAGGAACAGAGGAAGGTGAGCAATCACACAGAGCCCTCCGCTCCCTGAGTGGATGAGAAATGAACTTTGGGCCCTAGAGGCAGCATCACATATCTTACTGCAATTCTGAGTATTTCTGGTTTCTCTGTATGTGGTTTCTGCCCATAGCAATGGCCCTACTCATGCCAAGGAAGACATAGTGACAATGGCAGCTCTATTTCTAAATCTTGCCCCTGTAATTATGAAGGCTTTTGAAAGTATTTGCCTTAAGTCCTAGATTCGGAGTCCTCAGAAAATAGCCTCTTTTCCCTTCTGAAACAGGCTAAGTAAGTGATTCACATAGGTAAAAAAAATAATTTTCTGCATGATATTTTGTAGATTAATGACTGTATTGAACCATTCTAATGATAGGGAAATTATTTCCACTGTAACTTAAAGAACTAAAACTGCTCTATCTTAAATTAAAGAGGTCTAAAATTTGTCAAGCTTATCAAAAGTGCATGAGCGATGAAGAAGTGCAAGTTTATAACCCATTATGGGGCGTATTAATTTCTTAACATGCATAATTTTCTGCTTCATTACTATTGATGTGATTCTTGTGGGAAACAGTAATTTTGGAAAAAAAATAAATATAGGTCAGAATAATAGCTTTTTAGGGGAATGCTGAGATTTCTCCACTTGATTAATATGTTGCAAATTAATTTTATTTTCTTGGCATTGCCCTCTTTTAGCCTCTGCTCGCTAAGCTAGAAACATGATCCACTTTGTTCAGTAATGAAATCCAGATTTTAACACAATTCACTAAAAATGTTAGCCAAGTCTGCAAAAAATGGTAAACAAATGTCAAAAAAACAGTGAGGAAAAGGTGATATCAAGCTAGGAAAAAAAATTATGTAAGTGAAACTATCTTCAGTGGTAACCCAGAAGTTTAGAAATTTACATGATGCACTTGTGAGCCTGGAAAGGATTATTTCCACGCAGAGAGTCCTAGAGAGTCCAGAAATTCCCAGTTATTTTTCTTAATACAATTTTTTTGTTAAGTCTAATTTCGTCTGTCCTCTGCTTCCCAGAGAACCTTTTTTTTTTTTTTAAGTTAAGCAGAAAGAGACGTTCTATGTCCCAAGAACTGCAGTTAAACATCTAGAATTGTGTCTCAGTGATTTAGGTGGCGCTGGCTTGGGTCATGTGACTAACCTTAAATCAATCACTATGGCCAGGGATATGACACTAAATGATAATTTCATCCTTATATTCCGCTTCCCTTCCAGCCCCTTTTTCAGACTACCAGCTTTTGAGTTGTATTCTTCCCTATCATGCTGTCAGCCTCCAGATAACACAGACAGTCCTTCTGCTTGGCTTCTCACTATATTTCCTACCTCCCTTTTCTGGGCAAACACACATCTCTTTCCAAACACTCCATTAGTTTTGATGTTTGTCTGGGTGCTCTGGTCTGTTTAAAGGATTTCTCTAAGGCCTTCTGACATTTCCTGATTGCTTGAGATGCATGACTTCTGTTTTTCTCCTGGGCCATCACTCATGGAGAGACATCCACTGCATCAATATCCTTTAACACTGTTTGGACTTGTGGGTGTGCATTGAAGCAGGAAGGGAGGCCTATTGAGGTGAGCAGAATCTCACTGATATGTTTTGTCAAGTACCAGGGAAATTTCATGGTCAACAGAGTAGCAGGCTTAGACAGGCAGGCTGCCCCTTCCATCATGGAGCTAATTGGACAGAACTGGTGGGGTAATGGAGGACGTGCTCAGGAGAAGGAAGGGACAAGTGGTTGAGTACATGTAGGTTAGACTCTTACATTCTGTTCCTCTGGAAGAACATAAAGTCTTGAATATCATTATCGGAGGATAAAAAGCTGTTGCCACCACTCTACCTCGGCTCTCAGGAAAAGGTAGTATTTGATGTCTATCCCACAGCTTGCCAACTGTTCATTATGAAAACTCTCAGGTGCCCTTGACTGGTACAGGCATATCTGCCCAGACTCATAGGGATGGCAAAGTTCTGTCTCAAAAATGCTTATATGTATATATATATGTATGTGTGTGTGTGTGTGTATATATGTGTATGTATATATATATGTGTGTGTCTGTACACACACACACACACACATATATAAATATAAAGATGCTGTTATATAGATGCAGTTTTTCATGGCTAGTGTACAGTTCTGAGAGCATAGTGGTAAGCTTAAATTCCTGGATAGCTCCAGGCTGTAGCTCAGATCATTGGCAGTCACCTTTGTAACTGTTGTCACTTGATCACCCTGTGGATTGTAAGAGATAGGATATGTGATACAGTACAAAAGATGCCTCTTTTCCCTTTCGAACTTTCACCAGCTTCTTTTACTATCCTTAGATGAGCCTTGCCTGAATTATCTATTAACATTGGCAATTACAAAATATTAATTTTCTACCACTATCATTCTTCCCATTCTTAAAAACTGCTATTCTCCTTTACAGTGGAGAATTGACTTGGGAAGGTCAGTTTTTAAAATGTACATTATGAAATATTTATATTGTCATTGATGTAAGCATCCTATGAAATATTGTCATGTTTGGTAAATAGCCAAGAAAAGCCATGTGCTCTACAGGCCTGTGGCAAATGTATGCAGCTGAGTGCTTCTCATTTTTGGACAGACAGAGAACAGACTAGAATTCTTTTTTGCCAATTCACTTGTTGATCATCTTTCACCATATTTCTATCAGTACTGTTTCTACTTCTATCCTTATGATGTTAATTCTACTAAATCCATCTTTTAAAGGGTTTGTCACAGTGGGAGTATGGGAGGCTGTTATGTAAATTTCAGCATATTACAGTTCAAAAAGTATTGGACCAGGAGTCTAGAGTCATAGATGCTGCTAACCAAATTGTGCTCCTCAATTTCCATGCCTACACAAAGAAGATTGTGGCTTTAATTCCTTTTTGCCTCTAGGGATTTATTAATTTTTAAATTGCTGTATAATTGACATATCCCATTGTGAAAGTTTAATGTAAATAGCATATTGATTTGATACATTTACGTATTGCAGCTTGCCACTATAGTGTTAGCAAACACCTCTCCTTTTATTCCTAATAATAGTTGGTCCTGGAATTCTGTGCTTCTACAACTTTTTATGAATGATTTGATGGATTCCAGAGGACTTTTTATAAAGTCTTCACTATGTTAAGATATTAAAGAGCATCTCTAAATGTTTCCATATCTCTAAAAATTTTATTTAAAGGGTGGCCTTACTGTAGATGCAAAATTTGGTATCATCATCATCACTTTTACCATCACCATCAACATTTACACCATCCCCAACATTTCTTCAGTGTGTTTTATGTTCTAGGCATAATGCTAAAGACATGTATTTTCACATGTAATCTTACAATAAGAGGTACTAGCATTACGCTAATTTCACAGATTAGAAAAATTAAATTAAAAGGGAATTTACCCAAGGATGCAGAAGTAGGAAAAGATGGAACCCAGTTGTCCAAGTCAGTTTCGTCTGACTTTGAAGTGTATGTCCTTCACTGCTACTTTATCACTCCTGTATGGACACGATCAATGAGATAAATTATTGGACTCTTTTTGAGGTCCATTATCAAATTAAGCAGTAGAACAAGGCCATGTTATTCCATTTTATGAATTGATCCCCTATAACTGTATATACTCACAGAATACAATAATACCCATCCTTAAATTTGACTTCTATCCAATGAAAACAGGCCCCAAATTTGTCCATTAAAAGGTTACCCAAACCTGGACTTCAAACTTCAAAATGCTTCCCTTTGGTGCCCCTTTGTTTCAAGTCTGTCTTATTAAGAAACTTTGTTGCTCTGTTTTTAGGTTTCTGTGGTTGAAACTTCATTTCTTCACTTCTGTGTTTATTTCCAGGATTGAATATTCCAGTGACTCATTACATTTTAGAAATATTTTTTCACAGTAATAGTCAAATAAAAAGTCCAAAATATAGAGACATTTCTGTGCTAATGTCCAAGGAAAATTTGCTATTTTTTTCTCTTGCCAAACTTTTGACAATAGAAGCAGTTATTTTAATTTCTTAGTTTTATGTCTTTACCAGATAGTGAGTTTGTTATTTCTTCACATTACCACTCAGAGAGAAAGAGGACAGTTTCTCATGGTTACCCAGGTGTCTCAGGCTACAACCCCCTTACTCTTTTTCTCCACTCCAATCTGCCCTTTGAGTCAACTTTTTTTTTTTTAAAGATTTTCATAGGCCAGAAATAAAGGGAGGACTACTGAGAAAAATTTGCATATTTTATGCTATGTGCATATGTTTATTTCATGTGATTTCAAACATCGCCCTGTGACCTTGAGTTATACATTTCAAAGTTAAACCTTTAACATTTCCACTCAATTTGAGGAAGGAAATTTTGCAGGTGAATATTTATGGTGGCCATCATTTTCACAGACCATCGTAAGGAAAACAGTAAAAGAAGTAGAACCTGAGTGTAGGTTATTAAAGCATAGGCCCACTCATCATACACCCATATTAAGTGCCTATTGACCTGTTGTAGTCCATGTCTGGCATTTATAAGATTAGGGCGATGAGAACCCAAACAACAACAACAAAACAAATTTGGGCTCTAACTTTATGGAAAAATATGTAGTTTACTTGGCTTTAAATTTTCCTCACCCCAGCCTTATGAGGCTGGACTAATTATCCCCATATTACTGATGACTCTACTAAAAATAACAGGTACAGTGTATGCAATCCTCAATAACCCACCCCAGTATTTAGTGGGCATAGCCTGTGGAGGGTGAGTAGAGCACGGTGGCAGTGGATGGAATTAGATAGCTTCCCTTTAAGTATTTACCCTCCAGTAGTTGTGGAATCAAGAAGAAACATAGCAAAGGTCAACAAAAACCATAGCATACTATTTATTGTTCATAAACCTGGGTCATTTAGACTGAAATAGTAGAGTAAAAGGAGATTAGTGAAAAGAAGTATTTAATGTAGAATTGGGCAAGGAGAGTACCCGAAGAAAAGACATCAAGGTGAGAAGAGAAAACAGTGTACATTGTAGATGTTCCAATTATACCTATCTGTCACAGGTGATATTAGGAAGATGGGACTGGAACTAAAGGGGTTGATCTGGGAAAATATATATTATTATGTATAATATCCTTAAGTTTAATGTATGTTAAAGACTTTATATTAACTATTCCTCCCACACAAGCTCTATGTGGTTTGTATTATTATCCCAATTTTACATGTGGTCAGACTACATTATAGATACAAAATGTACACAATCCTTAAGTTTCCCATTTCCATATATATATATTTCACTGTCCAAGTATGGAACATAGAAGCAAATGTTAGAAAGAGGGAGATACCTAATGATTTTGTTGAACTCCTTTTTTTAAAATTAATTAATTTATTTATTTTTTATATATATAAACTTTTTTTATTAAGTTATAGTCATTTTACAATGTTGTGTCAAATTCCAGTGTAGAGAACAATTTTTCAGTTATACATAAACATACATATATTCATTGTCACATTCTCTTTCGCTGTGAGCCTTCACAAGATCCTGTATATATTTCCCTGTGCTACACAGTACAATCTTTTTTATCTATTCTATATTTTGAAATCCCAGTCCCTTCCCACCCCCCATCCCGCTGGCAACCACAATTTGTATTCTATGTCTATGAGTCTGTTTCTGTTTTTTGTTTTGTTTTGTTTTGTTTTGTTTTTAGATTCTGCATATGAGCAATCTCATATTGTTGAACTCCTTGATCCAGCCTTACCTGGAAGCATTTTCCCAGTTGCTCTGTTTGCTTGTTTTTGCTTAAGGACCTCGGGTATCAGTTTAAATTAGATTTTTGTCATTGAAATCAAGACAATCTTTACTTTAGTGTGGAAAAAATATGGAAGGGACAACGTTAGATTGAAGTATAGCTCAGGGACCCTCCAGCAGAGGGGCTGGGAAAATTATTCAGGGTGACCTTATTTTCCTCTTCATTTGGTGAGAAGAATCTCTATACCAAGTCAATTACCAAATCAATATAACTGATAAATTGTTTTTTCCTGCCTCATGAAGGGGAACTTGTAAATTTCTAACTAAGCTAAGCACAGGGTAAGGCAGGAGAAAATTGACATTTATTATGAAACATCTAAAACAAGTGCTGTTCCACTTTGACTGATTTAGAGATCTTAAAGTGGAAGAAGCTGGAAAGAGATGCGCTTTTCCATACCCAAACAACATTTAATTTATCTGCACTGTCTGCTTTCTGAAGAACTGTTGCCTGCCTTCTTTCTCATGTCTTTTCCCCCCAATTAGTCAATCAGTTGATTTGTCTCTCTGACTCCCCCTTTTCCTTCCCTTACCCTTTATATTTCATCTCAAGGAGACAAACCTTCAGAGACAGAAACCTCTAACCTTCAACTTGGGCAAATGACCCCGTGATGGGTGACTCTGCCAATGATCTTAAAGGCGTAGGATTCAGATTTCATGCATCTCCTGAATGCTACGTTCTCAATTCCTTACCCCATGCTCAAGGAGAAAACAGCAGGTTTCCTGCTTAGAGGTAGCCTTTTCTCATTTCCTATGGTTTCTAATGATCATAACTTAAACTACTTTAAGGTAATGAGTAAAAAGGAGGTAAACTGGGGTTTATAATGAGACTGATCCTTTATAATTCCTGACAGATCTCACACTCTGTGTTGGCATTCTCAGAATAAGGGCTTTAGGACTCATAAACACCTACATGCACACACACAAATAAGGTTTCTGGCAGTAACTGCTCCTTATTCTGGCTAGTTAGGGACTGTGCTCAGCATTACCACTTAGGTGTTCCTGTCAGAAGCTATTTGGAGATCTCCCGTGGGATTAGAGGAGGAGAGTGAGTGAAGGGTAGGAGTTGGCCAGGGTTTCCTGTTGATGGGCAAATTTATGACCTCCAAATTATAAAGAGGTTGGGAGGAGCTTCTGCAGTCTCTAAAGTGTAGCAGACTGGATCTCCAAGAGGAGCTGCAGACTGTGGAATTAGTCAAATCATTTATAAGCTGGAGGGAAACATAAATGAGGAGAAGACTCAAGGGAAGGGGTTTATAGAGAAGAAGTTGGTGGGCAGCTGTCCTTGATAGCCACTGAGGTTGGAGCAAGAACAGATGCCTTGGCCACTACGAACTGGGAACAAGTTAGATTAAGCAGCCAGGAAAACCTTCCGGCAGGTGAATGTAAAAGCGTTAGAATGGGTGGTAGAGGACAGATATGGAAGCTTCATCTCTCAAGATCTGGAAAAGGGATTTTTTTTTTCCACCTAGGATGAGAAGTTCTGCAAGGTCCTCACAAGATTTCTTTTCATCGCAGACACCAGGATTTGAGGTGAGTGTTTTCGATAAAGGTAATTTTCTCCTCCTGCTTCTGACTCTGTTGCATAGGAGAGAAAGAGCGAAAGGGAGAAGAGAAGTAGAAAGAACAAGAATTAATGCACAAGGGAGAGGCACGGTTTCAGCAGAAATACGTGGCTGAGAGTAAGACTATGAGCACTATCCGAAAGCCTCAATGTGCATAGCACTATGAGGGCATCGTGTTAAACATCAGGTTCTAATTTCAGACTTCTGATTTAGGGCTGATATCCTGTATTTCTGTGAAGCTCCTTGGTGATGCCAGTGCTGCTGGTCTGAGGGTTACACTTAAAATAGCAAAGATAAGAGAACAAGTGTGTATCCAGGTGAAATATAGGTTGGGTTAAAGTAAACATCAACAGGTTTGAAAGAGAAAAAAAGAGAAAGATATGCTACTAAGGGGAAACCTGCACCCTGAGGGCAGGGATATAGTGAGAGTGAGAGTGTATATCCTCCACTTTTGTCTGTCATCCTCCTTAAAGCCAGAGCTTGGCTATGAGCAAGCAATTGCCACTAGTTACATGAGTTGGCTTTGGCGACATTTGGCAGTACCACCTTCTTCTTCCTCTCTTTTCTCATTTCTCAGCTTTGTTCAGTTCATGTGGGGTGAGGTGGCTGTGATCTGGAGAGTAAATGCTGCACTGAGTAGAGTCACAGGAAAGGTATAACCTAGGTCTGTTTTCCTCTGCCTTTTAGGATGACAGAGACTGTTTCACTGATCACTTCATACTTTTATTTCACACTTGAAAACATTCTGGTTTAAATTTGGAATCTTAGTCTTGTTTTCTTAATGAATTAAAATTAGTTTCTTAATGTGTTTGCTCAGAAGGACACATTGAGAGAATGTTCCATTTAACATACTCTTCAAATAAAGGACCTGATGCTGAGAGCATATGAAAGTTTCCAGTTACCTCGACATAAATTCTACATTGATCCATTTTTCTTTCTCCCTGTAATTTCTACATTTCAGGTTAATTGACCTTCCCATAAGTGAAAGTGGAAATACAGTAATATTTCTCCACACATTAAAAGAAACTGTTGGCTGTCTTTCTCAATTTTCTTCCCTTTCCAGCTGTTTGGAAAATAAATAGTGTTGTCATGTTTATAGTAGTACCTACATGAATCTAGATATTTTATTATTGGAGTCTCATATTGACAAATTTCTGAAATGTGCTGATTTATGTTCCTGTGAATCACCGTGCTAGAGTAATGAAGAATAAGTATTCAGGAGAAGAAATGGGCTTAGCAGATGCTGAAAGGAATATTAGTCACTGTCCTTTTCTTGAAACTTTAGCATCTCCTACAATTTAACTCCCTTCTCACACTGCAGTTGAGAATGATGATATTAGTCTGTGTTTCCAGGAAAGGAATGGCAAGGGGGTTATATCTCATGTACTGACTGGAATCATTTAATAAGTGGCTGTTCAAGAGTATGCGTTAAAAAGGATTATAAGGCCTTCTATAGGCTCAGAAACTTCTTGGTTTGATTACTGCTGATGTGGACACAGGGGAGAAGAGTGACAGGCTATAAGCCATCCTTTCCAATTAAATATTTAAAACTACGCCGAAGTTGAAAACTTATGTCCAGACAAAAGCCTGCACACCAGTGTTTATAGCAGCTTTATTTATAATGGCTAAAACTTGGAAGCAACCAAGATGTCCTTTAGCAGGTGAATGGATAAGTAAATTGTGGTTTATTGTGGTCCATCCAGACAATGAAATATTATTCAGTGCTAAAAATTTCATTTCTTTAAAAAGTTCAAAGTTGATAGTTCATTTCTATCAAGCTATAAAAAGACATGGAGGAATCTTAAATCCACATTATTAAGTGAAAGAAACCAATCTGAAAAGGCTGAAAACAGTATGATTCCAAGTATATGACATTCTGAAAAAGGCAAAACTATGGAGTCTGTAAGATTAGTGGTTACCAAAGAGTGTGTGTGTGTAGGGAAGTGAATAGAAAGAGAACAGAGGATTTTTAGGGCAGAGAAAATACTCTGCATGATACTGTGAGGTGGACATAACATCATTATACATTTGTCCAATCTCATAGAACATACGACACCAAGAGTAAACACTAATAACTATGGACCTTGGGTAAGTATGGCATGTCAACATAAGTTCATCTTTGGTAAAAAAAATGTACCAGTCTAGTAAGTTATATTGATAATGGGAGAGGCTATGCTTGTGTAGGGGCTGTGGTTATATGGGAGATCTCTGTACTTCCTTCTCCATTTTGTTGTAAACCTAAAACTGCTCTAAAAAGTAAAGTCTTAAAAAAACAAGAAAAGTAGCAGGAAGGTATAGCTGAGTGGTAGAGTACATGTCTCACATGCACGAGGTCTTGGGTTCAATCCCCAGTACCCCCATTAAATTAATAAATAAATAAGCCTACCTCCCTCCCTCAGCAAAATAAAATAAAATAAAATAAAATAAAATAAAAACGTGAAAATATCAACCAAGGAGCACATAAGATTTTAAATTCTATGATAGAAATGAGATGACATAGAGCCTGGAGACTGGGAGAGTTCTACTGTCACATATTGGCATTGAATCATGAAGAACACATTTGGGACATGTTTTCAAAGACCTCTGCAAATCTTGATCATGTAAATAACACTCAACATTTACTAATCACTTACTATGTGCTAGGCACTCACCCTCTCAGTCCTTACCAGAGTCATTGGATAGGTGCTCTACATACCCTGGCTTATTTACTCTTCACAGCTATCCTGTTTGGGAAATGTGATTATTCATAGAAATCAGCCCTTGGAATCTTTAGTAAATTATCAGAATGATGAATATTAGAATCATAAATACAAAATTACTATATAATGCTAGTTACCTGTCAGCACTATATTTTGAAGTTTAACTTTTGGAAAACAGAGTAGAAGAAAAAAAAGTATAGACTTTTGCAGGTTGTTTTTCATTACTCATGATTAGACCTTTAAATAAAAATCATAACTGCAAAAAAATCATATTTTAGAAAAATCTGCATGCAATGGAGTGCCCTGTTTATGTTTCATTACAAATCAGATATCATCAAACTCCACTTCACTGCAGATAAATATTTTATGGAACTCATTTGTGTTTCTAATTCATTATGAATCTCATTTCTCTTCTGCCATTATTTATAGTCAACTTTAAGAGCTAAAAATAGTACATGAAAATTAAAATAAAGGTGGGGGGGCTCCTTTTGTCAGCCACTTCTCTCTTCCACCAAGGAAATATGATCTACAGAGTGTGGGTCAGGTTGATTTATTTTTTATTAAAATTTGCTTTGCAAGACTCCCTTCTTTATTACAACACTTGCAGTAAAATTATACATCGGCTTTCAACCCATTCCCTGAAAACTAATACACAGATGGTCGATGGTTCACATAAATAGGTTCAGGTCATGTAAACAAATCTTCAAATTCAGACATTATTATAGCCAGAGCATCTTGGAAATAAAGCCTAAATATGAGTAATAGCCAGCTGCTTCTGCCCATCTTCACCCAAGTCCTGTTTGGAAAGGCAAGAATGTTGCTCTTATCCCCGGCAAGTGTGCCCAGCTATAGCTGTACTGCTGCTTCATCTAAAAGATAGTGAGGTTCAGGGATCAAGTGTTGGAGGGTAGAAGATGGAGTCATTTTCAGTTATTTTTTTTCTTTTAGAATCAAGACGGTATTATATAAAAGAAGAGGTGGTGAGAGGGCTGTCTAGATCCCCAAATACAAAGCATCTAAAACCTCTAGCTACCAGGGTAACTGCAAAATTACTAGAATATAAAGATATAGTGAACCATGATAGAATTGGAATGAACAAGAAGCTCAGACTCACAAAGACCTACTCAAATCCTGTATCCTGTATTCCCAGCTGTGTGAGATTAGGCACATTGATGAACATTGCTGAAACTGTTCTCTCATCTTTGAAATGGAGTACTAGGAAAATGCCCAAAGCTGGTCTTGTGAGGCAAGCTTGGCACCAAGGTGCAGATGGGGCACCAGAATTGGATCTCCTCATTTACAATGTAGACAAATTTTGATCTATTTGTGAAATGGCTAATCTCTTCTTCTGGCAGCAAAGTGAGATGATGTGGAATCTGGAAAAGAGGAAGGAGTCTTGCATTGAAGGATATTAATATTTGATGTTAAATTTTTAAGATTATCCCTCCATTTAATAAACTCTTTTGATTAAAAATTCACAAATCAGAGTTGATCAACTTTGGAACTTTTAATTAGTTGTGAGCAGGTATAAATGTTGCTATAGTGTGATGTTCTTAAAATTAGCATTTTTAAAATATGCTTTTTCTTTTTTGATACTGTGTGAAGTGATAAGAAAGGAGGGTAGATTGCTGTTTTTAGTCTTGAATCTACTACAGTTTAGGTGTGTGATCTAGGACAAGTTCATTAACTTCTCTAAGCCTCAGTTGCTTCACCTAAGAACAAAGATAAGAATCCTAATTCTATAATCTGATAGTTTTTTAAGACACCATGAGCATTTTATGAAATGATTTCTCCCTGTTCTGGAACATACTACTCCCAGATCATCCTCTTCCATTTCTTGTCTTAGGTCACCTTCTTCCTTGTTGTCTCCTTTGTTATATTAGATTCTACAGTCCTTGAGAACAGGGGGAGTGTCTTCTTCATTGTATTCCTAGCAGTGCTTGTCACATAGTAGATGCTCAAAAATGGCCTTAAGGGAGAGCAGGAGAAAGGAAGGTAAGGAGAACATACTTGTTGATTCAATCCTCAGTTTATACAGTCATTCATCTTAGAAAGTGCCGTGAAAGGGTCAGGTATTACGATGTTTAGCAAAAAGAAAATGAACTTCTGACTTCAGCTCTTCTTACTGAAAGCATTTTGTTTTCATGACTTATTATTATGTTTGCTCTTCCCCTAGGCAAGTAGCCTATGAGTATTTTGCATACTTCTTGTTTTGTTTTGTTTTGCTTAGAAAATATGTGAGGATCTAAAGCAGTGGAGTCCAGGAATGGTTGTCTGGATAGGTAGAAGAAAGATAGGACAAAAATAGATGAGTATGACTGCTTTATAGGTGATGTGGCTCCTTCATAGGGCCTCTTTCTGGGCTTCTGGTTTCTGGCAGAGACAGAGAGAGGATATCATCAGTGAGAGAAAAAGACCCTGGTGTGCTTTGGAGAGAACAAGCATCTGAGAGAGATGACATCCTGTCTCATTGTGTTCCCTCCAATACTTCTCTTTGTGGAGCAGTATTTTCTTTGTTTGCTTGCTTACTTGCTTATTTGTTTTCTTTAAAATTTGATCATACCACATCTTAATTTGGATCTTAAAAATTAATTATGCTGAGCAAGAAGACTAAAGTTTTCCTTGAGCCTGACATTTTCAGATCTCGTTATTGTAAGCACACAGCAGGACCAGAGTTAATTCCTTAGTCTATAGACTTGGTGACTCTCTATCCAAATCCCAATGACATTCTTTTTAAAAATAGAAGAAAAATAAATTTCATCTGGAACCAAAAAAAGAAACTAAATAGCCCCAATAGTTTTAGAAAGAAGAACAAATCTGAAGGCATCACACTTATGGATTTCAAGATATATTACAAAGCCATAGTAACTGAAACAGTATGGTACTGGCATAGAAACAGACACATAGATCAATGGAACAAAATAGAGAGTCAGAAAATACATACAGATGTTTACAGCCAATAGATTTTCAAAAAGGGTTCCAAAAACATACAGTGGGGAAAAGATTGTCTCTTTAATAAATGATGTCAGGAAAATTGAATATCCACATACAGAATAATGAAACTGGATCCTTATCTCAATACCATGTACAAAAATTAACTCAAAATGAATTAAAGACTTAAATCTAGGATCTGAAACTATAAAATTACTAGAAGAAAATACAGATAAAAAGCTTCTTGACACTTCACTTGGCAATGATTTTTCAGTCATGGCACCAAAATTACAGGCATTAAAAACAAAAATAGATAAGTGGGATTTCATCAAACTAAAAGGCTTCTGCACAGCAAAGGAATCAAGCAACAAAATGAAGAGGGAACTTATGGAATGGGAGAAAATATTTGCAAACTATATTTCTGATAAGGAGTTAACATGCAAAATATGTAAGGAACTCTAATAACTCAATAAAAATGAGCAAAGGACATGAACAGACATTTCTCAAAAGAAGGCATGCTAATGGCTAACAGGTACATGAAGAGGTGTTCATCACTAATCATCATGGAAATGCTAATCAAAACCACAGTTAAATATCATCTCATACCTATTAGAAATGCTATTATTAAAAAGAGAAGACTAGAAGTGTGTGAGGATGTGGAAAAAGGGAACTCTTGTGCATTGTTGGTGAGAATGTAAAATGGTACAATACAGAAGTTCCTCAAATAATTAAAGATAGAAGTAGCATATGCTCTAGCAATCCCACTTCTGTGATACCAATTCTTCCATGTTTATTGCTGTTTATTCACAATAGCCAAGATATGGAAACGACCTAAATGTCCTTCAGCAGTTGAATGAATAAAGAAAGACTGATTAAATATATACATTATTCAGCCTAATAAAGGAAGGAAATGCTGCCATTTGCAGCAACATGGATGAATCTTGAGGACATGCATTAAGTGAAATAAGTCAAACACAAGAAGACAAAAACTGTGTGTTCCCACTTTTGTGAGGAATCTAAAATATTCAAACTTACAAAAGTTGGAAGTAGAATGGTATTTGCCATGGGGGAAGGGTAAGGGGAAATGAGAAGATGTTGGTCAAAGGGTACAAAGTGTCAGTTATGCAAGATGAATTCGTTTTGGGGATCTAATGTACAGCATGGTGACAATAGTTAGCAATACTGTATTGTATACTTCAGATTTGCCAATAAGATAGATATTAAATGAAGGCTTCTCACAACACACACACACCAAAAATAGTAACTATATGGACATAGTAGATAAGTTATTCAGCTTGATGGTAATACTGTTTTCACAATGTATACATATATCAAAATATCATGTTGTATGCCTTAAACACAAGAGTTTTTATATGTGAAAGATAGCTCAGTAAAGTTGTTGAAATACATTTTAACTTATCTAAATATGAATAACACATATATGTCACACATGTTTTATTTTGTTTTGTTTTCCTGAGAGAAAGACTACTCAGCAAGTTAAAGCCCTATACAGCCAGACTCCATCCAGCATATCGGGTCTTCCCTGTTGTATAGGCTGTTTGTCAGTCAGTGTACATGAAGTTACTTCCCCAGGAGTGCTCATTTTGCTTAACGATCAGGGGGAAATGGTCTTATACTGAATAAACCAAACATGAATAAGTGCAAAATCACTGGTATTTTAAAGATGAATGCACACTTCAACGAGCTGTCTCATTTGTATTTGGCCATTTCATGTGGCTACCTGAGGTCCCCCAAGAGGACTTTAATGAGAGCCACTGGTGTGGAGAACCCTCAGAGATAGATTTTTCTGTGACACTCCATGTGTGGAGAGGTTCCAGTTACAAAAGGATGGCGCTTATCTTAGAAGCATCACTCTCCTTAATTATATATCTAAAATTCTAATATAAAAATTTTGTTTCTCTCAAGAATTTGATTAATTCAGACTTGACTATTCACAACTTCAAAAATGCTTTAGTATTTCCTTTGCTCATTCTGTCCCCATGTGCCAGGAAATCATTATCTATCACTAAATTCCTGATGTATGCATACCCAAATCCTTCCCATTCTTTAAGGTCGATTTCAAATTCTATGTCCTTCATACACACACACACACACACACACACACACACACACACACACACACACACACTTCTTTGAAAACTCTATCTTCCTGCTACTTTTAGCCAGAACATATACTCAGTAAATACCTATCAAGTCTCAATTCTATAAAAACATTATGCCAGACACCAGGGATACGGCTTTGAACAAAGAAACCAGCTGAGTTACATCTCCTCTGATCTACCCCACTTTTATTTACAATTGTTCATATTTATTTTATTATTTAAAACCCTTTCTTACAATTACTTCTAAACACATAATGCAGTAGAAAGAGCATGAATTTTACAGTTATTTTAAAATCAGAGCTCTGCCAGTAACAAATCTGTGACCTTGAAACAATTGTTTAACCTCTCCAAATCCCAGCTCCTGCATCTTAAAATTTACAGACAATGATACTTCTATCATGATCCATCCATCAAAAGAAGTGTTAAATAAAAAAAATTGTATTTCATAGCCTGGCCTGTTGAATAGTCAATGAACCACAGCTATTGTTTTCACCTTACTCGTGCTAGCCTACTTAGCCTTTCAGGGTAGCATCCCTCAGGGCATCCAGCAGAATGATAACCAAATATTGGAAACAAAATAAATAATAAAGTATGAATATTGATAGATATACTCTAGGGAGAACTGACATAGTCATAGACACTTCCAAACAAATGAAAGGTTGGAGAGTAAGTACGGGGATGAGGAGGGAGCACCACTAAGTGTTTGTGAGGTGGGGTTTGGGGGTGATTCATTATGCAGAAACAGAGAGTTCAAATTGCATCTAGAGAAACTGTTTATCAAAGACCAGTTCTGTCTACTGTATCCTTAGATCTGGCTCTGACCTGCCCTTCTCTGTTCTTTGGTGGTGGGGAAAATGTTGTATACATTCAGAACCCTGACCACAATCACATTGCTTTTCATAACTTATCATATCAGTATCATTTCTTTCAGGAGCCCATGGTATTCTCAGCAGGATCTCACAGCTAGGATGGAGAGTGTTCTGTATGGCACCATCATGGGGAGGTTCATTTGTGTCCTCAAATTAGTGACAGGCTTTCAGAAGTTGGATACTTTTTCCTGAGGTTCTCTAAACACACAGCTTCCTCCTTCTCTAGAATTAATTTTTCACCTGGTAATACTGATTATTATAGCTAAATTCTCTTTGTGGTCATATATATTATACTGAAAAAAACTACCTTCAGATCAAGAAAATATAAAAGAGAATAGAACAGTAGCCTTAAAGTACTGAGCAGATAGGGTCATGGGTTGGAGCTAAACTAATTGGCTTTCTGAACAGAACCCTCCTCCAGGGGCTCCAGTGACCTTTCATTTTAATGACTATTTGCCAAGATTAGAGACCTCTCTAAGCTACAGCCACCTAGGTACAGCGCAGAATTGTTAAAAGTCTAACCTAGAAACATTTCAATGAGTCTGACAAAGAATGGAGTATTAAGAAGATAATGCTCTTATTAGAGTCTATTAGTGTTATTTTAACTTTCTTTATCCCCCCAAAGCTCAAGAAAAGTAGTTTATTTGCATTTTATGAATAGTATAAACTGCAGTTCATAGTGGTTATAATTTGGTTTTTCAATCAGTTTGTGAATTAGAACTCATGATTTCTGGACTCCACACTAGAATTTCTACCCATTCACCAAGTCATTAATAAGTGCTTGTTGTTTTATTTACTTTTATCACTTAGAACGTGTAAATTGCCTATTATTCTCTCATTCTTCCATTAAGTATTTCTCTAATCATTTGTATTAGAGGAGATGAGTAGAAAACATTTGAAGTAGAGTTCTTGTCCTTGAAGACTATTCTAGTTAGTTGAGGAGTTGATATGTACACATAAAAAAATAATTAACATTATATGTGTCAGATTTGTCTTTAAAAATACCTGCCTCAAAATGATCACCAGTGGTGGTATGAGAAGGATTCCTGGAGGAAGTAATGATTAAGAGAGTTGAAAGAGAGTTGATATAACTCACTAGGGCATATAAGGGTGGAAAATTGACTAAGCATTCAAGTCTGGGGATTAGTATCTCCACTAGCAACTGGTCAACTAGCGTATGTGCAGCACTACTGTAGACCTTACAGACTGGTGAAGGACTTTGCCTTGTCCTTACTTTGCTTTTTTATGTAGCTTACATATTGGGCACATTAGTTGACACTCAACAAATATTTGCTGCCCTGAGGCACAGCATGGCTTAGTTAAAAAAGGACACTGAATTAAAAATCAAATAGACTTTTGAATTTATCATTGACCATATGTCAAAGAGAAAATGAAACACCCGCCTGGAACTGATTTTCCTCTGTTGATGGGGATGCACTCTCTGCCTCATTGGCGTTTAAAGATCTCCCTGGGCAGGTGCATCCACGTGGTTGGCTTCTGCTTCCATCTACGTGCTGAGAGCTTCTATACCTGAGATTCCAACATCTGAGACTCTTGCTTATTTGCCTGACATGGCCTACTTGACATCCACAGACAGATCAAAATAAAATAAAAAAAGAGAGAGAAGAAAAAAAGAAGCATTCTCTCTTCCTGTTCTCCATAGGTCTCCTATTGCTTTTATACTCTTTATTGCAGTGAAGAGTAACCTCTTTATCTCAAAAATTCAGTCTTGGAAAAAAAAACCCTCAGAAATGCTTAACCCTCAAATAACTGAGAAAAAAAGACAAAATAAAACACAAATTCACTCCAGTAAACTAAGTATGATTAAGTCTATCATGTTGCCTCTTCCAAAGGTATTTTTGTGACATCATATATATATATGGACTCCTTTTGTTTGGATAGTCTAGTGCATTCTATATAATTTCAGAGGAATTAGTGTTTATACATTTTAAGTATCAGTAAGAGGTTATGGAGGAGTAATGGAGATATTTTTCCCCATTTTTGGTTAAAGTATGATTGATTTACAATGTTGTATTAGTTTCTGGTGTATAGCATAGTGATTCTGTTATATATATGTGTGTGTATGTGTGTGTGTGTGTGTATGTGTGTGTGTGTGTGTGTGTGTATTCCTTTTCATAACAGGTAATAGGCTATTATAAGGTATTGAATATAGTTCCCTGTGCTATACAGTAGGACCTTGCTATTGAGGTATTTTTTAAGTTAGAGAAGCTGTCTGGCTTCAATGACTTTTTACACATCACTTAACCAGCATCTTTTCTAAAAACTTGGGCTGGCCCTGGTACCTCCCACACTCATCACTTAGTAGATATTTAGTAAAAATTTAAAGTGAAAGTATAAATGAGTGAATAATTGAATAAATGCCCTGTGTACAGTAGATCCACTAAAAGCAGACATCCCCATATGCTGGCCTAGAATAGCTGTCTACTAAACCACAAAACTCTGGAATGTTACCTTGATGCTATAGACTGAGGATACTGAAAATGGCATTTGACTCAGGAGACTGAAATGAAACTTCCTTTAAACTCGAGACCACCTTATTGACACATTTTACTTGTGAATCTCAAATCAATAGCAGGGAATTCTAGCTTTACAGATTCTTAGAAATCATATAAAAAAAACTCCAAAAGCAAAGATGCAGAATTTTGAGAGAGAACATAAATTTGAGCTTCATTTCAACAAAACAACACACGTTCAGCCTTTCTTCTGTGTTTGGAGACCTTGCATAAATCCTCAGGGCATAAATTTACAAACTTTGTATCTTGACAATGAAGACATGAAAGATTTGATTCATGGACTATGGGCCTTTTTAAGTTTACTATGTCCCATAACACTTTCTCCACTTTGAGATACCTCATTTCAGAGAACTATTTGATTTAGAATTGATTCTAAAACAGACTACTCTCCTAATTTCAATAATTAGACTTCCACGCTTTTACTCATTTTGAATTGATCCTATGTATGTTTATATACAGTATACTATATATTTATATAAAATGTTATGTATATACATGCTATGTATGTAACTTGTATATATAACATACATGTATATATAACATATACACATAGGTTTAATTTTACATGTGTAAGTGTATATATATATATATACACATACTTTTTTAATAACAAAGGACAAAGAGTGGAAGTGTGGCTCTGGAATTTTTGCTCTAGAGGTTGTCTCAAAAATTACTGAGCTGAAGGTTTTTGGAGTTTCTTCTGCTGTTATATCTGGGTGCTACTATGTTTGCTTGCATGTTTAGTAGCTTGATCCTGAGCTGATTTGGGTTTTTCATGCTTGGCAGTAGTTATGGCAGAGCTCAGCTCTACTGCAGAGTGACTGAGACAGCTTAAGCTGATGGGTGACTGGTTGCCAATCTTTAATCATCTCACAAGAAAGGGAAGCTTGACTCTACCAAAACTGAGACTTGTCTTAAGGGAGACCAACCCTAATTCATTCTTGTTTTCCAGTTTATTAACTATGTGCAGATTTTACTGGTGGTGAACTTGGAGCAGTAAGTCATGAACACATGATAATATCAGCCTGTTCTGTACTCTGGAAATACCAGAAGTAGAATCAGAATCTGTCTCAATATCTTTAACAAGCTCATTCTAAAGGAGCTGGTTAGTCAGGATATCGATGAGAGACTCTTTCTAGCAGAAGGAGGGGGCAGCTGTAGAAAACAATGCAGAATTTTTAAAGGATATGTTTATGTGAAATTAAAGGAAAATCCTTCCAAGAAATGAAACCACATTCTCAGGAAAGGATATGAATTGAGGATAAATGTCCATTTGAAGCATATGTTCGGAATTGATTGAATACAGAGAGCCAAGCATAAAATACAGCCTCTTTCATTTACTCCAAAGCTTTTGAAATGCTAGAAAGGATATTCAGAAAAATCCATAAGCATTCTTGAATATAGAAGGATAACCTTCAATGGATGAGTAGCTGTGAAGAATCCTAAACAAATAAAATGCAAAATGAAATAAAGTGAAAAAGGGTCCCAGAGTCCAGGCATGCACATCAGAGGACCACTGCAGGAGAGGGTGGGGACCTTCTCTAGGAGTCCTCCAAGCCTAGAACTTGACTTATTTCATAGATATGGAAATTGAGGCTCAATTTAAGTAGTTTGTCCAAGTGATATAATAACAGATATATTTCAAACCCAGAAGTGTCTCACTCTTAAACCTCTGAATTAATTATTCTTCTCGTTGCCTCTCTCTGTCCCACATTTGATCTACCTCATTGATTCCTCACATATGAGTTTTCTCCCACTTTACAGATGAGGAAACTGTGTGTGGACCTTGGACTAGTTATTCCAGTAGGATTATGCTTTCTAAGAGTCTGCTCTTAAAATCTTTTCTTCATCTTTCTCTCCATAATAATATTATCAAGGAGCCAGATAAAGATATCAGGAGTTCTAAACCTACCCTCTCTACTCTTTTAATTGGAGAAGTTAATCTTTATTCTGGATTTAACACATTATTATAGATGTGGGCCTCATGTTGTCATATTGTAATCTCATTTCACTGGAGGAAAGAAAAGAATATTATTGTTGTGAGCATTTATTTGTATCCTTGTCTGGTATCCTAGCCTTTGGCCCTGGCCACTGGGTTCACAGTTATAAAGCCTGATCTGACATAGCTTGATATGACAAAAAAAAAAAAAAATCAATCTGAAGTATAATTATTATGATTTTTAGGTAGCACTGAGGATTTAGGAAATGAGTTTTATATATTTAATTTTACAGGGTAAAATGATGGCTGAATGATAAGGAGAATCAGCATCCAAAGATCAGGGATGCAAAAAGTCTAACAGGAGGTTACTTGCTTAAGGAAACCTAGGATACAGAAAGCGGAGTTACAAAGCTGAGGCAGTAGTGGGTGGTTATCAAATTTTAAAAAGATCTGATGTATAATGGAGTTAAACTGGGAGGCTCTTTAAGTGGGGGCTTCAAGTTTTTAAGTGTTGGTTTTTAAGTGTTGGTCCATGGTCAAGCAGAGGATCCAAGGGAGATTTAAAAAAGCATTGTGCTAAAATGAAACAAACTATTGCATATAGAATATAAATTTCAAAGATGTTGTAATTTTGAAATAATTGATAAAAAGCAGGATAGGAAATGCTTTTGATTCATAACAACCTCAAAATATCAATTGAGTCTATTGTAGTCAATGACAAGAAAAATGAGTTTTTTCTGACACTTCCATACTGTTATCAGTAGCCTCTGCACTATTTTACATTTGCATTAAAAGAGTACAAGAGTTTTAATTTCTCCACATTTTCACCAACTCTTGTCTCTTTCTCTCTCCCTCCCTCTCTTTTTTGATAATAACCATTCTAACAGGTGTGAGGTAATAACTACCATATGATACAGAAATTCCACTCCTGGGTATTATCCAAAAGAACTGAAATCAAGGTCTTGAAGAGATATCTGGATTTTATCTTTATTGCAATATTATTCTCAGTGGCTAAGATACGGATAAAACCCCAGAATCCATTGACAGATTAAGAAATTGTAGAATACATGCAATGGAATATTGCTCAGCCTTAATCCTGCCATTTGAGACAATGTGGATGAACCTGAAGGGCATTATGCTAAGTGAAATAAACCAGTTATAGAAAGACAAAACTATATCATTCTACTTATATGAGAAATTTAAAATAGTCAAATTCACAGAAGAAGAGAATACAGTAGTAGTTACCAGGGTTCTGGGGTGGATGGGAGAAAGGGGGAGTTGTTCAGTGGATTTAGAGTTTGAGTTAGATGAGTAAGTTCTAGAGAGCTGCTTACAACAGTTCCTATGTTAACAATATAGGTGATGTGCACTTTAAATTTTGTTAAAAGGATAGATATTATGGTAAGAGTTCTTACCAAAAAAATAAACAAACAAAACAAAGGGACACAAGGAAACTTTAGGAGGTGCTGAATATATCTATTACCTTGATTATAGTGATGGTATCAGGGTGTTTGTATGTGTCCAAAATCATCAGACTGTACACATTAGATATGTGAACTTTTTGTATATCAATTATACCTCAATAAAACTGTTAAAATTGGCTAAGCATAAAGTAACATTTTTATTCATAAGCTAGAAAATGGACAAGTATAGGGTTATATTGGCTTCTGACATGACTTGATTTGGGGATTAGATGATGCCATTAGTGTACTTTTTGTATCAGAGGTCTACCTTTGTGTTGGTCTCATTCTCGGAGGTTTTTACCCTGACACATTATAAGCCTACAGTGGCAGATCTGAGCTATAATCACTATGAATTAAATCCAAGAGAAAGTAAAATCAAGTCTTCTGGTGTGTTCAACCAAGCTTTGAGATGAGCTCTGATTGCCTACATTTGAGTTCCTTTACAAGCCTTGAACAATTGTTTGTGTCTAAAGGGTTGCACTGTGCTGATTGCCTTAAGCCTACTTCACATGCCCATTTCTGAAGCTAGATGTAGGGTCACTTAACAGGTTTGATTTGAGAACCCAGTAGTAAAACTTAAAAAATAATGCAGGTATGCACTATGGCCAGCATGAGCAACGTTCAGCTTTGGTATGGAGTATGCGTAGTCAGGTGATGACGTGATACACAGATCAGCATCTAGGAGAAATGCGGATGTTATCCTTACACTAGAGGTGGGATGGGATCTTGGCCTTGCTACAAGATGTAGACAGAGCATAGACATAGGCACAAGTATTTCTTCCAACATGACAAAAGCTTCCCATTACTTCTGGCATGTTCAGTAAGGACTCTCAACATATTCCTTATTACTTCCATCTGGCAGTTCACATGTGTGTCATGCACTGTCTCAACACCTGATGTAATCCCAGAGCCTGTTGTGATATGAAGGATGAGATCATTTGGCTGAGGATTGGAAAGAGAATATTCTTTTTTTCTTCCTTGTACAATTAAAAATATAGAACAAGTGTTTAATCTTCTGTGGGTTTTCTAAGTGAACTGAGCTATAGTTTAAGAATTATTAAATGCAATCCATGGCCCTGAGAAAGAATGTGATTATGTTTTAGACTAACTTAAAATGTGTGAGGCTGCCTGTTCCCATTTAGCTACAACAGTGTGCAAAACTAAGTTGTATATTTGCTCCTGCTGCACATACAGATAACCAAAGAGGTTCCATTTGGCTTTCTGTAGTTGGGTTGTAGCCCAGGGAGACCCAACTGGAGATACAAGGTGAAGTAGACAAGTCTCTGAACTTCAATATGTTTCTTTGTATTTTTTCCCCTTTATTCTAACTTTTTGCTGAATTTCTAAGGATTTTGGTTGCTGTCTCAAATGGCATGTTCTGTCTTTGCTCAGTTGTCATCTCCTTATAGAAATTAATCTAAACATTTCCAGCTGAGTCTGAGGTGAGATGACAGAGACTCTGAGAGTTAAATGCTAAGTTCCTGATGTTCTAGAATTAAATAGATGCATTCTAGTATGGATCCAGTAATTTCATTTGATCTAGGACACTGCAGTGAAGCTTTGAAATCCTGTGCCTCAGATCTTGCTATGCTGCTTCTTCAAAGACTTTGTGAAGTCTTTGTCCTCAATTTGTCCATCTAATTTTTCATTAACCCTATATACTATATTTATTACCACTTCCTCGCATTTACCAATATTTACCTTCCCGTCAGACAGAAAACTCTCCTCAGCCACACATTTATGTATATTTTAAATCTTATCAAATTACTCTTCTCAGATAATTTGGTTCTACCCTTGTCTCACCTATCCTTGAAACCCTTTGAGTACTTGTCTGAATTACTCATGTTAATATTTAATCATTCTTATCCTGTTTCATATTTCCAAGTATTTTATATGCCTAAGAGCTTGGTCAACAACTTATATCAAGAGGATAGGAATAATACTCTAAATTTCTTATGTACCAGTTGCTGGAGTTAATCTAATCCTTCCCATCACTACAGCCATTTCTCAAGTTCTCACTTGTATCTCCCCCTTGATTTCTTAATACATATGAAATTTTGGTTTGTAGCACTTGTTAAAATGTCAGATTCCTGGGCCCCAAATCAAGAGATATGATTCAGTTGATTTTGGGAGAATTCATAAATGTATCTTTGTGATTCTAAGGAAGGTTAGTCAAATACCAAACTCTGAAAGATGCTTTCATAGATCCTTAAACCTCTTCTATTTGAAAGTATGAAAAAGCAATGCCTCAAAAATGCCTAATCCTTGCTACTCCAGCTTGAATTTTCTATGACCACACAGCCCCCAAATATGACACAAGATCAAAACTGAGAAAAGAGTAAGATTGTTGATGAAATTATCCAGTCTGCATAAACTATGCCTGAGACTGGGACAGGTGAATGGCCCAGATTTTTGGAACAAATAAATTTTCCAGCTTGATGCTTCAGTTGTAGCAAAGCCTCTAAGAACGCCCACTCAGGTGTTCAATCATTTATTCAAGAATTAATCAGAGTTTGAAAATAACATCAGCAGTAATCCAAACCAGTTATTGATTTATTTAGAAAATTCCTTAAAAGATGGGGCATGTAAGTCATAATGATGATCCAAGCTGAGATGTGACTGAGTCACCGATTATGGAGTGATCTTCCTAGTATCCATATAAGAAGATTTGGGACAGAGAGCTTGGGTTGGGGCAGGATCTTGGTACAATTCAGTGGGAAGACTAGTGTTTGGTTATGAGTCAAGCCTCGTCAGCAGTCTGGTAAGACATTCACTTTGAGAAACTTCAGAAACTGGGAATTAAGAAGTCACATGGCACAGAGTGAGTGTAAGTTTTATGCAATGGGAGGAACCCCACATTAGATGTTGGGGGTCTAGGTTCTAGTGCCCAAGTATTAAGAATGTCAGTGGCAAATATTTGTTAAGTACTTGCCACATACCAGGATCTATGCTAACAGTTTTATTAATTACCTAATTTAATCTTTCCTGAAATGCTCTCAGTTGGGTATTATATTTATTTTATAGACAGAAGACATCAACTCTCAAAAACATCAAATAAAATGACTCACCTATGTTAATAGCTAGTAAGTGGCAAAATGGGGATTTTTAAACCAGGAAATTTTACTCCAGTAATGCTAAATTATTACATTCTCCTCACCCTTTGCTGGCACATGTTGATTTAGGTATAACTTTATACACATCAAAAATACATATATATATATGATTATGCCATTCCTTTTTTATTTCATAGGATTGACCTAAATTTTATGTTAAATAGCAGATATGAAAGTGCTTGTAAAATTTTGCAATACTATTCCATAGGGGCTTGGCAAACTTAAGTGTCTGCAGAAGCCAGTCAGGAAATACAGTCCCAATTTAAACGGAGGTTAGATTGCTGCTATGTGGGAATGTAGACCCAGAATTGCAAGATTTCTAATTTTTAAGGAAATCCATGACTCCTTAGTTCAATTGCTACTTTTTAACTATTAAATATAGGCTTAAATTAAAACAACAGCAGCGAAAAAGAACTGAGGTTATAAAGGTCAACAAAACATGCCTAGAAGCTGCTGACTTGAGATAGCTGTACCATCTAAATAGGAAATCTTTTTGTCATAAACCGTTATTGTAGTAGAAAACAAAATAAAAAAACACTAGTTACAAACTAAAACAAAATAAAAAACAAACTTTGCTAAGGCATATGATCTCCTAGTTGTCTCAGCTATAAACTATTCTCCCAATGCCCTATACTCTACTCCTGCCTCAAGTCTAAAATCTCAGATAATCACAATAAAACCCATGGTATTGACTTCGAATAGTTCATAAGATGGTTGAGGAGATGTAAAACACTTAGATTAAAAACAATTGAGGATTCTTTTGTAGCAGATGACGGATAACTTCTAATGGGCCTTTATATGCATCTTTGGTCTCCTCTTGCCAAATGAATATGATTATATGAAGTAAGTGTAACATTCCAAAAGTGTGCCAGTGGTCAGAACCTAGAGAATATTCAGGCAGCTGGAACTCTAGCAGTAGGATGTATTTGGCAAGGATTAGATAAACATGAATTTGGGAAATGGGGATTGGCAATTTGTTGAGCAATATATGAGTATAGAAGAAAGAAAATGTGAGGGACAACTATGATTTCAAATAGATAAATGGCTATTAGACACAAAGAGGTGTTGATTTTTTTTTTTTTTTTTTTTACTGCATGACTCTAGAGGTTTGAATTTGCATTGGCAAATGAGGGATACTAGAGAGAAATTTTGCTTGGGTAGAAGAAATCACTTCTTAAAGCTGTTATATATAGACATAGGTGCCTCAAGAGGTATTTTGAGTTCTTTAAGTATTTAAGCAGAAGTGACAGAAACACTTGGGAGCAATATTGCCAAAGGGACTTGAGCAAAGGAATTTAGGGTGGGATGAATAAGATAGTGGTTTGCAACTGTGACTACCCACAAGACTCACCTAGAAAGATCTTTAGGCATATAGTAAACATAGCATCTAATTCACTATCTGTGGAGTAGAGAATGAAAAAAATGTACTTTTTATCAAGCCATTCCAGATGATTCTGTTGAATCCACCTGTCTACAGAAACACTGGGGTAGATTTCCTTAAGCTTTTTATAGCCCCAGGAATATCAAAAAAGAAGAAAAAATCATGAACATCTATTGAGCAGATGCTTTGTTTCAGGTCTTGACTACGTGCATTATATTTATTTCATTGTAAGCTCACTCATCCCTACTGCTTTGTAAATGATAAAAGTGGGGCTTCAAAAAGTGCAGTATTGGTAACCGTGAGATTATGCGGTAAGTGAAGGAGCAGAAATTTAAAGTTAGAGGTTTACTCCAAAACGTCTTTAACTCGTAGATACATTCCCATGGTGTGTTTTACTGCACCATTGAATCTGCTCTTGGAGACAGGGATGTGGTGCAGCTTGGGTGGGGTGATACTCTCAGGAAGAGACTAACACCTTTGCCAGGTATTCGAGCACCAGCATCTGTAATGTCTTCTCCCTGGAACAAAAAAAATTGAAACTTTCATCTTACCCCTAATCACTGAGCTAGCATCTATGATTTTATGAATAAATTAAATCAAGGGGCAGGGGCAAAGAGGAAATTAAATGAGGTAACAAGAAAGTATTTATATTTTCAAATGGAATACTGTTTATCTGACAGATGCTCTAGGCTGACTGTCCACATTTAATCAGCGCTGCTTTTAGAGCCACATAGAACTCTGTAATGAATATGAAAAAGAAAACTAACTTAATAATATAAACACAAGCCAGATGACCTGTTTCAGAAACAGGGGCAGTGCCTGCAGTGTTAAATATTTTAATTTTCAATATCTCCAGTGCTGCAGCAAGGAAGAGCACTGTCTATGTGATTAAGCAGAGAATTTTGTTCACTAATTTATTCATTTCTCCAGGTGAGGACAAGGCAAATGTGAAACGATTTCTATTCCTAACAAGAAGATCACATTTTGCTAAATGAAAATGGTCACCGGACTGTAAAAGTTGGCCTTAGCCTTGACTGCTTTTATTTATTCTCACCAAATCAATGTCCAGTGTTTGTTGCTTCCAGCTCTTTTAACAGAGATGCTTGAAGATGCCATGAGAAATGGCCAGTGATGCATATAATATGCTGCAGAATTGTAAATGGCAGAGGCAAGTTCAACACACACGCATACACACACCACACTCACATTAACTAAAAGCACTAGAAATATATTGCATATGATTACATAAATTATTGAATTTAAAGATGATGATCTTTCTAGATTATTGCTACTTGATTATTAATTGTTTAGAGCCTACAGTTGTAAGAGTGGTATCAACAAAGAAATCAAGTTACTCCTAAGACACACCATATTTCTTTTTGTTTGTTTGTTTGTTTAAGGTCTTAGGATATATTGATATCCTCTTCATGGTGCAAAATAAAATGTTAGCTCTCTGAGAGGTTGAAAAAAATCCCTGCTAATAAATGCAATATACAGGGGAAGAGAGCAATATACAAAGAGACCAACTAGGCAATTGTCACCATAGGGTAGGAGTAGAAAGGGATATATGCCTGTCAGGCTCAATTCAGAAACAGGATTTCTTCATGTCACCATGCAAGACACATAAAGCAACATTGATTGGGAACCTTTTTTTTTTTTTTTTTTTGGAACTGAATTAAATCTAGCAACTGATTGGATAAGGGAGAAGTTAAAGCTGCCTTTAAGTTGAAAGCCAACATGTTCATGATAGAGGACCCAGAAAGGGTGGAGAATTGAAACTACATGAAAGCTGGTGATTTGGATTTGACTGAATGATTTTGCCAATGTTTGTAAATGCTGCAAAAATTCAGATAAAAACACAAAAGAAGGTAATTAGTGACAAATTGTGAGATGTCAGTATTGCAACAAAAAGATGATCTCAATGTACAAGGAGTACAGATTTTTTAAAATTGGCCCTCTGGTTGGCACTTAGGTAGAAAGGAATGAGACTTGGAGCCACTCTGCCTTAGTAGTCTTCACATCCACAAGTCACCATTGCTTGTAACAGTGCATTGCATAATGCACTAAGTTGAGGGAACTGCTTTGTCCTGGAAGAGAAAGACCTAGAAGTCAGAGCTGGAAACCATACATATGCCTCTTAAAGTTAGGGGTCAGTTTTACTGTAGTGATGTCTATCAGCAGAGTGAATGTTTCATTCTATCAGGTCTTCTTGGACATGTTGTCTACTGACATTATTATCATCCCTTAAAAAAGTCTCAGACTTTCCAAATGTACAGACTCAGAAATGTTACCTAAGGGTAGATTTATGTAGAAATGGCTGATGTGTTTGATTTAGTTCTTGTTTATTTAAAGTCTTTCACTTCATGCACTTCAATAATTTTAATGAGAAAATAGAGACAAATCGATACTTCTGATTACCAGGTATTTAATGCTCCTTTATTTTCTAATAGCTGGTATCTTAAATAGTTACCTAAGATTTCTAAGCCTGAAATCAAAATCGTACCTTAGTTACAGGCATGGTTGTTGTAGGTTACCATGTCTATTTCTGACTCAGCATGGTTGGGTCTCCTGTGTTCAGCCTTCTACCTACAGAAACTGGATTACTGGTAAGCCTATGTCATGGATGGTGAGGTGAAGACGCATTTGACCTTCTCTTAGCGGTCCAAATTACACTCCTTGAAAATCACATTGTTTTCTCTCGACTTAACTCCTGGCCTTTTTTCCAGAAAAAGTCTAAGAGAGAATAATATTCGTCTTAGACAATTCATGTTTCTTTTAAATCATTTGTTTAGTTTAGTGTGCCTGGTTAGTTTATTCTTTTGGGTGTATAATAAAATGTTAGCCATTCATTGTATGTTGTGTTGTTCCAGAAAGGACATATTTTTGATTCATGCCAATATGGATTTCTTCCCTAGACTCTCAGTTAATTAATGGCTTTGCTTTCATAATTAGATCATCTTTTTCCATGGCTTTTCATGCTTTTCTCGAAAGCAAGTGTGTGCTTTCCTGTTTGGGTCATGGAGAACATTTTTATCCTGAACTTAGTCATCTGATTTCTTGCACTCATTAGACCATGTTGTGAGATCAATTTCAAACTGTTCTTGCTGTGCCATATGTCACGGGACATAATCTCAGTTACCAAGATACTAAGAAGTGCAGGTTATTTGATTGCAAAGAACACATACAGATTGAAGAGAGTCAGGATGGCTGGTCATAAAGGAGTTCCCCCTTAACAGTTGTTTTTCTTATTTTTCCAGAGGTAACATTCGGTCTTCTCAGAGAATGCCCTTTGAAGTTGGGGATCTGGGAACATCCCTCAGTACCATCTCTGTTTAGTCAGCTAGCCAGTGCATGCCAACTATTACCAACTCTCTCATGTTTTTTTGACCTTTGATTTTAGCACTATTTCATGCTGAGCAGATACTCTGTATTCCTATCATATAGTATTTTTATCCTTGCATGATGGAATAGTTTCATGTCCACAGATGCCTGATTGGAATCAGGCCCTTCTACCACCAGGAAGCCTCACTATCACACACTGTGAAACAAAACCACAACGTAACATGGAATGGGGAATGACTGGGAATTTATTGAATTTACTTTATAACTGGCTTTTCTTTCTAAATATTTTCATTATTTATACTAAAATGATGTTTGAAATTCAAATGAATAAAGCACCCAATTTGCCCATGAGTCAGTGACTATAACAATTCGGAATTTGTTACTTGGGTATCTTACTGCCTTAGAATCAGCACACTCTCCTAGGGGCAGTGATAATATGTTTACATAAACAGCAGTTCGGTTATCTCTGTCCATATGAAAGATTTTACAAAAGTTAAGTGTTACATGTTACTACCTTCATCCTCTGAATTAAAGCAACATGGGAAAGGGAGTCATGCATTTAAGTCAGATAAAAAGGGAAGAAAAGAATGAGAAAGAGCTAGGACACTAATCAAATTGCAAACTGACAGTCAAAATCTGAATTTCAGTTGTGTTGCAAAATTTGCACTAGTAATTGACAGTTCATCCTGAGGAATCCAAAGAGAAATGTCATTGTCTAAATCCTAAAGCATGGATTAGTGATGATGGTCCTTAATGGGAGAAATAATTTTTCTGAGAATCTGGGAAAATTTTCTATCTATCTACCTACCTTTCTATCTAATCTATATGGATTTGTGTGTTTGTGTGTGTGTGTGTGTGTGTGTGTGTCTTTGAATATATACTCTTTTATGTATTCTCTAATTGATTCTTAATTTTATCATATTCTGAAAAGAAAATTAAAAAAGGGGAAACAAATCTCTACAGTGGCAACTTAGCTTAAAACTGAAGAAGTTCCTTCAAGGATTAGACTACCATGTTCTTAATTCTGGCTGTAATAATCTTTCTTGAAAGAGAAAGGTGATCAAAATAATGAGAGACTGCTTTGAAATTCCAGATGGGAGAATCACAGTATGGCTCACATTCAGAGTGTTGCTCTGAGAAAGGCAGAAAAATGGGCAGATTCATCAAAATGAGGGCTTCAACTTTCTGTCATGATTTTGATGAGGGTAACCTCTCATTTGGAGCCAAACTTTTACCTTCTCAGTGGCAGGTTTTCCCACAATAATTAATCAGGTAGCATGTTTTAAGAAGAGTGCTATGTAGAATTTTTTGAGGGAAAGTGAGTTTGTAACCACATTACAAATCAGCTGTTCTTGTTATGAGCCAAGGCTTGGCTAGATCATGGCTATTTAGATCCAGGATCCTGGTAGGATGCCTGGGTTACCAGCTATTTACGTTAGTCAGAACTCAGCTGGCTGGCAACATATTCCTTGCAGTCACTGACTTGATTAAATAACCTTAAATGAGCCAAGAACTCTCCATCCTTGACAACCTTTCCCACTCCGACTATTTATTCTCTTCCCTACTAAATCTGGGCCTTGATATTTCCAAAATACACAAAAGGAAACATGTTCACTGAATGTCTTCCATGGACTAGATGCAGGTACCAGTGATTCAAAAGTGAACTAGGCCCAGTCCCTGCTGTCAAGATGCTTATAGTCCTCTGAGGGGAGACAAACAGATAATCTATTATCATGTTATTGGTAAGACCTACTGTACTGCACGCCCAGAGTATAACAGGGACAAAATGCCTAGGGTCAAAGATGTGGCAAACGCAGTCAGCAAAGGGTCTTCGAGAATCTGTGGTCTGTAATGTTGAAAAATTAATGTGGGATTATAAGATGAACAAAAGAAGAAATGAAAGTATTGATAACAATAGCCAACACTTGTGGAGTGCTGGCCAGGCCTAAGTTATTGCACTCAATACCCTCAATCACCCTATGGATTTACTACTATTAGTATATCCACTTAACAAATTTTTTAAAAAGTAGAAACTTGGTGAGGGGAGTGTAAATGATGGATACAATATTTAAACCCATCCTGTTTACCGAGGGTTTACTCTTTACCAAGGTTCATATATGACAACAGAAGGGAGGGAAATCAAGGTAAAATTGACAAGTTATAATTGTTTATCACATTTGTGTAGTAGGGACACACAAGAAAGTAGAGAAAAATGATAGAATAATAATGGTACTGAACAGGTAGGAAGGGGATGCATCAGGTGGCATCATCCAAGCTGCACTACAGAGCATGGATTTTACCTGGAAGACAAGGAGGTGTTTCACTGAAGAGTTTTCAAGAGTGTGTTCCACCGGGCTCAGTTCAGCTAAAGTGTTCTACTGTTCATGGATGAGCTGGCTCACACGTGTGGGGACAGATTGGCTGCTGGCTGATTTAGGCTAACCTTGGCTAGGAGGAGAGTAACCTGAATGCCTACATTTACTTCTTACTCCCCAGCACCCAGTCTAGTCATGTTCTCACTGCAAAGGCAAAGACACAAGGGCACAAGTGGAAATTCACAGCTGCTTTTACACGATTGTGCTAACACTCTCCAAAGCAAGTCAGATAGATGAGCATAGAATTGAGGGGCAAGAGCTCACACTTTGCCTTTTGATGGCAAAGGGCATTAATAAAAGGTGAGGTGAATAAACGAGGCCAGCAATGCCATTGATCTGCAATAATTGTTTTCCGAAGTGGGCCCTATCAACTTACAGTCCCTCCACTGTTATTTGAGAGTCATAGTAACTCTTCCTTACTAATATTTGGTAATTTTTGCTATTTAAAATTATTCTTCCTTTTCTTCTTTTCCTCCTCACCCTCTTCTTTTTCTTCCCCTCTTCCTCTGCCTCATTATTGTTATTATCTTAGTTCTTCTCGGGTATGCACAGATATTTGACATTGTGGTTTTGTCTGCATTTGCCTAATCATTAAATAAGCTAAATGCATTTTCATAGCTTTATTGGCAATTTAGATACCCTCATTTATAAAGTAAAATGTCTATATAAGTCGTTTCCTTTTGTTTGTTTAGGTGGCGTTCTTCTCCATTTTCTCCCCCTTGAGTTGTATGTCTTTCTTTACAGGGCTGAGTATAAGTTTTATTTATAGGGCTAGATATAAATTGATATTCCTTCTCTGGAAAACTTTATATATATTAAATTATGCACACATATGTATACACATGCGCACACACAGAGTTATTCTATTTTTCTCACATTGACTTTTCATTCTCTTAATGGCATCTTTAATGATACAAGTATTGAATGAATCCATTCTGCACTGCATCAGGCATTGCTATTATTTTGCTCAGCCCTGTGCTGGAAGATGCACGTGACCCTGAATGGAAGAGAGTATCCTTCCTCCATAAAGATTTTGTGGTCTAGGTTAAGAGTCAAGCGTAACACTCTTCAGAGGAAGTAACATAAAACCAAATAAAATTTTGAGCTACTGGGGCATTTAAGAGCCTAATTTAGAACCCTGGATTTTTGGACTAGCTGTTCAAATGTGTATGATTCACTTATCCTCCTTGAGTTTCAGATTCCTTGAAGAAGGCATTGTGTTCATTTCTCAGACCTAAGACCTTATCAAGCAAAGGCGATAGTTTACCCGTTAAAGTCCTGTCCCAGTTTGGGGGGGAGGGGGAAATAGCTTCATCTTTAAAAAATGCTAGAGTGAAAGAGTAATATTATCTATATTATTCTGTAGTAGTTCAGAAAGAAATAGAAACACACATAAAGCTGTTTGGAGCAAGGCTGCATGTTTTGACTTACTATTTCCCAAGAAGTGACGTTTACTCTGTTAAAGTGTCCTGAGTTTTTGATGAACATCTGTACATCTGTTTCATATTGCAGAGCAGGGAAAGAAGAACCTCCAGGGGAATATTATTGAGAATTTTACACAATGGAAATCTATCAGGAATGGCCCGGCCCATCCATATTAAGGAGAACAGAACCTAAGAAAAATTGTTGGAAGTCACTTCACAAAGGTAAGTTGCTGTGTGCAGAGGAGAGAATTTGAAACCAAGAGCTCCTAGAAAGAGGAACATTCTAAATATATGCACAGCCGTCTCACCCTCAGGTGTGAGATTTTTCTCCAAGGCCAGTTTCAAAGTGTTATTTTAAATGAAAGTTTTATTCAATCTGTGATGCATTGAGATTGCAACAGGTAGAGCTCAGAGAGAGAAAAGTCTTCCTGCAATAACATAGGATTTATTCATCCACGTCTCTAACCTATTTAATGGAAATTGTCCATGGGATTATATCATTAATTTAAAGCTGCTCCAATTGCAGGGTTTTTTTTTTTCTTTTGATCAGTATGTTTTTAAGCAATGTAATAGTTGGAAAAAACTATATTTGAAAAGGTATGTAATGATTTTCATTTTGCCTCTTCATATGTATGGTAGACTGAATAATAACCCCCTCAAAGATGTCCATGTTCAAATTCTGAAACCTAAGAATATGTGACCATACATATAAAAGAGACTTCGCTGATATTTTTAAATGAAGGATCTTGAGATTGGGAGATTATCTCGTTTGCCCCATGTAATTGGAAGGGTCCTTATATGTGGGAGGCAGTAGGTAAGAGAGAACATCCAGAAGGAACCAGCCCTGATAATACTTTAGCCCTGTAAAACTCTTCTCAGTCTTTTGACTTCCAGAACTATTAAGAGAATAAATGCATGATGTTTCAAGCCCCTAAACTGGTAGTGGCTACCAGGACTATGAAACTAACACAATATATAAAAATCTTTATGGGTGAGATAAAGAACAGAGTCAATCCACTCTTAGATGTATCAAAATCTGTCATTCCCCAATCTAAACCATCCAGTGGAAATAGCAACCAGCTCTAACCAGAGAATCCTGAGCCATAGCTTTGTGTAACTGGATCATTGTGAGAGAGGAAAGGGCTCCAACACCCATGCTAAACGCTGCTCTGTGACCGGTCACCTGCATATGTCAGGGAACTCTATTAAAATTAATGTACACCTCAAATAATGAACAGAACTCAAGTCACTCCTCTGAATAATGTATGAGTCTGTTCCTATTGAGATATGAGCACATGCCTTCTGGGTCTGAGAATGATGGAGTACTGGTTATCAGAATTAACCTCCCACCCTAAGTAAATATGACACTGCATATAATACATGAAGAATTTTCTTTTAGGTATTAGACAACAAACAGCCCAAAGAAGAGAAACATGTGAGGTGAGCTCCACATTCATGTGAGCTTTGTGCCGGGAGAATCTCTAAACAGGGAGATGTGATGCCTAAACACAGAGTAGCGGTCTTGCTGGACAGAAAAAACAAAGGTGGGAGATTAGAACTGAGATACTGGCTGAACTTTGCCGGTATAAGAGTTGGACCAGAGAAAGTTGCACAGAGAAGTAGCCTCAGAAGTCTGTGTCAGGGTCCCCTTGCATCTCTGGCTGAGTACTAAGCTTTGCATGCGTAGGACAAGGTCCTACAGGGCATGATAGAAAAGAGCTATTGGGAAGCTGTGAACCTATTGGAGATTCTGTAGCTCACACATTTAACATCACGCCAGGTGATGTTAAAATTTCCATCTAGCCAGAGTGGAGAGACATCACTAAGTAACCCAGGCACTTATTTGAAATTCAAAAGCCACGTTTTAGGGGGAAGTTTTCTCTAACCCTCGATTAGCCCTGTGCTAGATCCACCATAACCAAGGCTAAAATCAAACCTCACCAGTGTCAAACCAAGCCCATTTAACTGTCATTAGAACAACACTTAACGATCTTTAGGCAGACAGCTTAATTCAGACTCTCGACAATATGGCATTCATGGCGTTCAGAATGGCAGTCTAAGAAGTTCACCATTAAGGTTCCCCTTCAAGAAATAACTTGCCACCCAGTACCTTCATAATCCAGCTCAGCTGCTGAGCCAAAGCTCTTGCAGGTCAGGTTTCAGCAGCTATAGGGCTCTCAAATGAATGCTTGGGTTTGTAAGTGCTGTCTCTCTACTCTGGCTAGCTGGAATTCTGTTGTTGGCAAGCACTGTGTGACCTCTGCACCCTCCAGAATCTCCATTCTGCTAGCACCATCCAATCATCATTAAATTCTTACTTTCCATCACTCTGAATACCAGATAATTTCCAAGTATGGTCACTTCTCTTTCCCTAGTAGCTTATCTCTCCGACTGCTTCTAGTGACACACAAACCTTCAGTTACATAATCTTCCCAGTTTGCTCCCTCATTATTTCCTAGATTATTGTGAAAACATCATGCCTGGTCTTTAAAAATGCCTGCTGCTGTTCTGTATTCTAGAAATCTAGGGCTTTTCTAGTTACCTTTATCCAACATTTTCTTTGGAAAGTTTCAAACATCAGGGGAAAAAATTAAATAATTTTTCATTGAATATCCAACTATCTACCACCAGTATTATGCAATTAATACAGTACTTTTTTCAGATCCATTTATCTATCTGCTGATCCATTATTTCTTTTACTTTTCATGTATCAGAAATCAGTAGTTAGATATCTAAGTATTTTATTTAACACCTATCATTAATTAGAGATCAATATTTTACAGTTCCTTTTTTCTTATGAGATAAAATTTATGTCATTAAAGTGCACATATTTTGTACTTTTTCTTTACATCATGGAATAACAATAGTTTTGGGAGGTGATAGGGAAAAGTAATGGCAGAATAAAGGAGCAAAAATAATGATTTTCCCCTGTCAGCCGAGGGAGGCTGACATGGGGTTCTAGGAGGTGAGCAACCCAAATGAAAAAATGCACAAGGAGTTGCCATACCGCTGGACAGACTTCAGCCAGAGACACCATGGGGTTAACAACACTTTATTGCCACAGGGAGGTGTGCGCCTATGATGCACCTGTCCTGCTTTTATCTGTTTTCTGCCAGCACATGCGTGATCTGAGTTTCTTTGTTCATTAGGCTTACAGAATATCTCTAGCACATGCGTACTTCTATTTCCTTTGTTCTAAATCTTATATAATTGAAGCATGCACGGAGCAATTATTTACTGCATACTATAAACATGCTCTGATTGTGGCCTTGGGTCCCACGGCCTTAACTCATCTCAATGCTCTGATCATGGCCTTGGGTCCCACGGCCTTAACTCATCTCAAGACCAGCTCACATTCCCTTATACAAAAATCATAGTTCACATATACTCATGCAAACACATACATGAAATTGTTTGAAATAGTTTTGAAAATATTGGTTACAATACTGTGGTAGTAGATTTGAGGAGGATTTTAAATAAATTAATTTATTTAGGTTACTATTTTATGTTCTTTTCATCAAAGTCTAACTTATATAACTTTTTCACAATAAATTAAAATACAAAGTATTGAACACACTGACTTGAAGGGAATGAGCATGAAGATTTGAAACACAGAAACTAGGAGTTTAACAGAGACCTTAGGATAAGAGATACAGGATGGGAGAAATGCTTTGCTTATAAATGCCAGGAAGAAGTGTTGATGACCAACCCATGCATGCTAATTTATCATGCATGTTAATTTAGCCTACTTACTTTGCAGTGAATATTGAGTATTTGAAAGATGATGTAAGCAAAATATTACACATATTATAAGTCTCTAGAGGTAAAATAGAGGTTTCTCAATTATATTTAATTATATTACTACTCTTAATATTATCATCACTGCTATTACTATTGCTAGCACTTTTGTTTGTCAATATTTATTGAATTTTCCAGTTTGTCAGTTTGCAGTACTGAATAGATCTATAAATATTATCTATGGGTTAAAATCTACAGATAAGAGGCAATTCTATAGACCCCACATTCTTAAACACTATAAATACTATTTTATTAATAAATTGCTTATTTTGTTACATTACCCCTAAAATACTCTTACAAATATCATGTGCACTTTTAAAACCCCAAAGATTTGGGTTTAATCACAGTTGCTGAGAAATCAAGCTATCAGATGTTCTAGATGAGCTAGCCAAAAGTTACTTCGTAAATAAAACCCTTGAGTCCCCAAATAGTGAATAGCTTTGCTCAGTTAATAGTGGAAATGAGCTGGAAAAGTTGTTCAGTTCTAAAGGCAACGGCTTTTCCCCTGCCCCAACTTGCCTCCCCAGATTTTTCTTAGGAAACTCAGATTTTTCTTCTAAGAAGAATATCATCACATGCCCAGGGCAGCCTGAAGAACTTCTTGTAAACCTGAGGGCGCTCCCATAGATCACTGTCTTTAAGAAAGAGACACAGAGAGGAAACCGTAGTAGGGGAAAAGTACCATGGAAGGAAATATGCTTTCTTCTATTTTTAAAATAGCATTAACTGCCTTTAAATAATTATAAAAGTAATTGATGTTTCATTTAAACAGTTTAGAAACTACAGACCAAAAGCACATAAAAGAAAAGAGAAATCATTATAATCTCACAAAGATGAACACCTTCTGTTATAAATATTTCTGGTTCTGTATATGTGCATATCAAATAATGGATAATATTATGATATGTAATAATAGTCTCCACTTTCCACCCATCTAACTAACATTTTTAGAGGAAAAAAGAGCATAACTTAAATTATCAATAGGAGTTATTATAGTGATTAATTTGAATTCCATTTACCCACACATATACACCCATGCACATGTGTACATATTTTTTAAGACTTTATTTTTTTAGATCAGTTTTAGGTTTACAACAAAATTTAGAATGAGATAAAGAGATTTCCCATATATCCACCCCCACACACTCATAGCCTCCCCCATCATCAGCATCACTCACAGTGGTACATTTTTTACCAGGAAACAACCTACAGTCACATATCATAATTACCTAAAGCCCATAGCTTACCTTAGGGTTCACTCTTGGTGTTGCACATTCTATGGGTTTGGATAAATGTATAATGACATATACCCATCTTATAATATCATGTCATATAGAGTGTTTTCACTGGCCTCAAAATACTATGTGCTCTGCCTATTCATTTCTCCCCCTGCCCCCAGCCAGCAAACATTCATCTTTTTATTGTGGCCATAGTTTTGCCTTTTCCAGAATATCATATGGTTGGAATCATAATATATAACCTTTTCAGATTGGTTCCTTTCATTTAATAATATACATTTAACTTCTCTCCATGTCTTTTCATAGTTTGATAAACTTGCTTCTTTATAGCACTGATTAATATATCTTCTAATATGTATGTATGTATCATTAGGGAAAAATTCAACAATGGTATTTTTTCTAATAGAACACATTAATAATAAATGTGGTTGTTTAAATTAACATATTTTGTTAGTGAAAACTAGTATTAACTATCTTTCCTTGTCATATATTTAGTTATTAACCTATTATAATATTTATTTTTCCTTTTTAATAGTAGGAGTGCTTTATATATTTAGTATAATAAGTCTTTTCTCTCCTATAATATTTCAAATATTTTTATCTGATTATTTTAACATTCATGTTAGTAAAAGACATTGTTTCTATTTGTTTATATATTTGTTTTAGGGATGGAGAGTGATAGAATCATTTTTACTAAAATAATTATTTACAACATGAAAATTCAGGGTTCACCTGCCCATAGCCCACATTACTATTTTCTTACAGAATTCATTCCCATAGAATAGAATTGGTGTTTGATTGTTTTTACCCTCCATCACGCATATCTATGCCAAAATTTAAAGTTCTCTCTGCTCAACATTTAAGGAGTTTGATGTTCTTGCATGCCAAACAGTAAATTTATAGGAAAACTGCCCATAAAGTCTCTTTCAAGGTGCTTAGTGAGATAGGCTTTGGAGAAATAGAAAATTTGACCTGTATTGATTCTATGTCCTTTGAGAAACAGGCACCTTGGACTTGATTAATGAGCATTTCCCATCTCATTTATGTCTAAGATCCCTGAAATTGATACCCGAAAATTCTCGTATATTGTTCCACAGTGAATTAAGTTGAGTGCCTTGTGGGGGTATCTCTTTGCCTCCAAATGGCCAAGTGCTGTATTATTAGCCAGATAGACAACAGCCAGTCTGGGAAGAAGCAAAAGAAACAAAAACAAAACAAAGCAAACAAAAAACCCTGAGATATGATAAATATGCTCAAATCTTAGACCACAGCTATACTGAAATATTTTTTAGATGATTTTTCTTACATCCCTGGACTCCCAAAGGACTTTTTTGTTTTGGTTTGGTTTTATATTTAAAATACAGTAGTAATATCAGTATGAGTTAACCAATAGGAGACTGGAAGTTTTGTCATTACTCTGAGATTAAAACTGCATGTTCTGTTTCATGAATTTATACTCCAACACCCACACTGACATTTACAATTAAAGAATCTCAGAAATGTAAGGGATCTTACAGATATGTTAATGGAGTGATTTCTGTAAAAGGATATACATTAAAATCATCTGGGAATTTTTTTCCCACAATACATATGTTAGGCTTGTCTACTAAATAGGGATTGGTAAAAACGTTGGAAAGAGCCAGATACTAAATATTATAGGCTTTCTAGTCCATTCAGTCTTCATGACAGTGACTCACCTTTGCTATTCTAGCCAAAAAGCAGCCATAGATAATATCTAAACAAATAGATGTATCTGTATTCCAGTAACACTTTATTTATAAAAACAGATGGTTGTAAAGATTTGGCCCAGGGCTAAAGTTTGCTGACCTCCGCTCTACAAGGTCAGTCAGATGTGTTAGTGATTTAACTGGCTGATGGAAAAACAACATCATTTGTTTTCAGAGGACAGTTGCAGAAACCAGAGTCTCTCTGATGCATCACCCACAATGTCTTGAATAAATTTTAAAAATACTGAACATGAGAAGAAAATATCAGACAGAGTGAAGAGGAATAATACTCTAAGAGATTCACAAATTGCTCAGATGTTGAATTAACAGAGCCTTTAACATAACTTTGAAAAGTACGTTAAAATACACTGGAAATGATGAATATACAGGTAAAGATGTTAGAAGTTTCAGGGAAATGAAACATAAACAAGAATCACATTTAATTAGAACTAAAGAATACAGTAGATGAAAGAATCATAAACCTGACCAGACAATAGAGAACCAAATGGGTCTTGGGTGAAAGGCAGGTGGGCATTCCCAGCAGAAGAGACAACTTAAGCGAATTCATGGCAGCACTAAAAAGAAGTGCATATGATTAGAACTGCACAGAGGCGGGGTGGCTTGTCCAATATCATGCAAGAATTCAGTGGCACAGCTTGTTTTTCAAGTTCAGTATTCTTTCTACATCTTCCTCCCTGGTTATAAGTATCCAGGTTCTGCCTAACACACTGCTTCAAGCTTCTTGAGTGTAATACTTGCCTGATTAATTTCCCTCCGAATAGGTGCTCAGAGCAAATTGTCATCTTCACTTTATATTTTGCAGCCACAGTTTTTTTTTTTTAAGGGAAGACATTTATCCATACTAGCAAATTAAAACAGTTATGATCATGGTCATAACATCATTTGAATAATCAAATGCAATTGAAAAGTAAATGTACCAATTTAGGCCGGACACGAGCTATTGTAATGTGCACTTACGTTTAATGTCCTTTATTTTTCCCTAGGTACTGTGATGAACTGAGCTCTGCAATTTAGCTGTATAGGCAATTTTTCTTTCAACCGCCTCTATCCCTACATTTGAAAGAGAGAGAGAATAATCAACCTGTTGTAAACTGATTATAAACAAATTATGCTAGGGCTCAGGTAATGAAAGACAGGCAATTATAACTGCATTCAAACTACTCTCACTGGCAGAGCTATATTGGACTAGTGTAAATAGATATGAAATAAACTGGACTTAACAAAGCAAATCTATCCTTTTGTGTTGCTGAATACAGAATATTGCAAAGTGTGGTTCTTTCCATTTTGGCTGCTCTATAAATTCCCATGTTAGTTGAAGATAGTGCCTGCTAAAATTTTTAGTTTTCTATACAGAAAAGGCACAATGTGTTTGGAAGTTGGAACGCCAAGACTTGTATTGAAAAAATGTTCAATATCAAAGACCTTGCTTTTATCTGCCTTGTGTATTTACTTGAGATAGCTTGGGGCTCAAGAGCAGAGTGTGGCATACTGTAGTTACAGCTCTCCTAGGTCACCCTGTATGTGTCACAGGTTTTGGAGACCAGCTTACCCTCCCTCCACAGTAATTGAGCTGTATGTAGAAACATATCAGGGATCTGTTGATCAAACCAGGGATGGCACCTGGTTCTGTGACAATTTGCAATCAATAAATAGGGACTCGAAACCTCCTTTCCAGGCTTTGTTGTTCTGTATAGAAAACAATAAATAGAGCCTGTCTCCATTTCTTTTCCGCTCAAGACCTATTACACACTTCAAAATAAGTGTACTGCAGTAACTAATTTGCTGCCTAACCACTTTACATAGTGAAGATATGCAACTTAAGGCTATTAGAGTAACAATTATGCAAACTGAAGATGTCCATTGAATTATTTATATATAATTGTTAAAAGTATTGAGATGGCCTTAGCTAAAGCTGATTAAAACTTGTGGGCCTCTGACAGAGGGTGTGTCCCTTGATGTAACCAGGCCATCCCTGTGGGTGGAAAGGATGGACCACTCTAGATTTCCCACCCTGTAGATTCTTGATATAAATAACAAAGTGAAACAATTACACATTATCAACAAATATGTCCTCATATGCTCTACTTTCATCAACTTTAGGTAAATTTTATCCCTGTTAACTAACAGGTGTGAAATAATAATTGAGGTTTAAATATTTGGCATTTCATTTTTCTAGAAGATTGCTCAGAATAAAAACATTTTTGTGCCT
Source organism: Camelus dromedarius (assembly GCF_036321535.1). Classification (NCBI taxonomy): domain Eukaryota; kingdom Metazoa; phylum Chordata; class Mammalia; order Artiodactyla; family Camelidae; genus Camelus; species Camelus dromedarius. The sequence continues at coordinate 64,751,721 of NC_087443.1, read as the reverse complement.
GGTCTGACTGATAATTAACCCACTAAACTAACCTCTGAGTCCATAGCCAACAGAGATAGAAACCCAAATTAATGACTATTATCAACATATATTATTACGTACCCAGCACCAAGCTGAGCATCTTACAAACATAAACTTACTTGATTTTAACAATGGCCCCATGACAGAGTTACTACTATTATTCCAATTTTATTGATGAGGAAACTGAAGTTTATACATATTATTCAAGAATTCAGTTGCTCAAGAAAATAATGGAGACAAGAGTACCAATATCAAAATCTATACTTTAAACCAGAGATCTACAAACTAGACTGAGGGTCAAATCTGACCCACTATGTGTTTTTGTATGGCCAATGAGCTATTTTTAAATGACTGAAAAAAATCAAATATATATATTTCCTCAGCCATGAAACTTATACTAAATTCAAATGTAAATGTCCATAAATACAGTTTTATTGCAATTCAGCTATACTCAGATGTATTCTCCATGCCCGTTTTCCTGCTATAATGGCGGAGTTGTGTGGTTGTAACAGAGACCATATGTGGTACTGTCATCAGCTTGCACTGCTGCTTGGCACACTAAAACCTGAGAAAACTTGAGGGATGTAGTTATAACTTGACAATGCTTTGGTGCCTCATATGTGACATTCAAATATGGCACAAAATATTAAGATATTTTATTTATCTTTTTATTACTAGTGCATAATCAATAATGTCAGAATAACAAGAAGAAAAGACTCAATTGTGAGTGTGGTTTGAGCAATTGAGTGTGGATTATATTGTTATTGAATTAGAAGTCAAATATACATTGACTTTAGCAAACTAAGTGCTTGTCACGGTATTCCTATGTACAGGAAAACAATGTTTAGAAAAATTAAAAAATTTAAAACAACATCTCATAACAGCAGAATTTCTTCACAAATATAAAAAAACCACAACTAAAGGATCTGACTTACTCATTTATTAGCCAAACAAAGAAAATTGTTTAAAAATTGTGAGTTAATTACACCATCTTTGGTTACAAGAGCAAAAGATATGTGTCCAGAGAGAAACAAAATTGTTAAAAACGATTTGCCTTTATGTGGGAAAAAAAAAAAACAACCGAGGAATTGCAGCTATTAGGAGTAAATCAGTCATCCATGAAAAGTAAACAGGATGATTTTGAGTTGTTTTCCTTGACTATTGATGAATTAACAGATTTTGCTTTTTCCCAGGAGTCAGTACTGAGTTTGAAGTGATTGAAGGATTAACTTTTATGAGTAGCCTGCATGGAATGACTACAGGCAAGACTATTTTTAAAGAAGTTGAGAAAACATTAGTTCATTAAAACCTGAAGTGGAATTTGCTATAATGTGTTATAACGGATGGTGATAAAAGAATGGGTGAAGCATAAAAAGACTCCTTTGGACAGATTTACAAAGATTATGAAAATATAAGTTGTTTAAAGGTATGTGTATATATTATATTATCCATCAGCATGTACTATGTGGAAAATATTTTAATCATTTGCGTGGTGTTGAATCAGCAGTATCGGTGGTGACCTCCATCTGCTTTATTAGAATTAACATTATTATTCTATGAATTTTCATCAGAAATAGAAGCCGAATATCATAAGTTGGCTTGTGTTATCCTAACACAGCTGGTTGATGGTTTACCAGTGGGGAAGTTTTATTTTGATTTTTGATGTCAGAGCCAAAATTGAAATTTTTTTGAATAGGAAGAACCACCCTCAATCATTATTTTTAAACACTGACTGGCTTTAGAAACCAGCTTCTGTTGCAGATGATATTTCTTAGTGAATCGATCTAAAATTTCAAGGTGAAAATAGCTTATACACAAAACCTACATTGGTTTAAAGTCATTTCCATAAAAACTAATGTTATTTGAAATGCAAGTAATGTCAGCCACCTTATAACCTTCTCATGCTGACAAGAGTTAAAATGAGAAGTAAAATTGTCATTATCACGTAAATTTTCGGTACCCAATCTACAAATTTCCAAGCTTAAACTACAGTTCCAACAGTGTGTTTCAAATATCAGACCAAGTGAAAAAAAATTTTTTCTATATTTCAAAATCAATTTAACCATGAAATTGAGTAGCTTCCACCTAACCTTCAATTGGAAATGATTAATCTGCAATATTATGGCATGTTAAAAGGACGATATCAAGAGAAAAATCTAATAGAATTCTATAAATGTCTTCCAAGCAAAAAAATATACTCAGGTAAAATTGGAGAGTGACATCACCAGGATGGCAATGTAGGAGATCCCCAGCCTCTGTTCCTCAACAAAGATGGGCAATTAGACAGTAATTCATGAACAAAAACAGCTCTGGGAGAACTCAGACGTCCACTTAAGAAGCTTAAGCAGTATAATGGAACAAAACACCTGAGAATACTCACTCAAAAAGTGGAGGAAGAACAGCTACATTTTGCCTCCATCATCTCATCCCTCAGGCCAGCACTGCTTAGCGCCAAGAGGAAAATCCCCAGCTAGAAAGAATTCCTCACACTGGGAAAGAGAAAGTCAGTGAGTGATCAGCTTCCCCAATCTTTTGGGGCACCAAACCAAGTACCTGCTTTGGTTCCACCACAGTCAGGGACCAGCAAAGCTGAGAGGTATAGGGATAGCTAAGTACAAGAAAGAAGAGCAGGGGCCACTGATATCAGCCGAGCAGCAGAAGCAGCTGGAGCTCCCAGGAACTGTCTCCATGGGAGATCACCATAGCCTTTGCCATTGAAGAAACCAATGGGCAGCACAGCCAGAGTGGACCCCCTGCAGATTTCACCAGGTTATGACCTAGAGATATTCACGTTCATGAATGCCAGCTACCAAATTCCCTCCGTACTCCCTCGTCCCATCAGAACCAGGATCCACAGGGGCCGGCAGCTCAGGCTTCTGCGGCTGCATGAGTGTAAGATGCCAGGGCTGACTCCCACTGCTGTGTGCACACTTGGGGGCTAGCCCCTCCAGCTGTGCACCTGTACACCACTGGCTTGACCTTGGTCACTAGCCTCTACTGTGGTGTGCACATTTGTGGCAAGATCCTGCTAACAGGAAGTGCATGCCAACAGCCAAAACCTCCACGGCGGCTTGTGTGCTCAATTCAGCCCCATCACCAGTTACTGGCCTGCAACACCAGGCTCACCTGCAGCTAGCACTCCCAGCTGTGCTCTCAGCTCTGGCCTCTGCTCTCGTGTGCCTGTGGCAAGACCCTACAGCGATGGTGCTTCACACCCACAGCCAAGGTCCCGCAGCTACTTGTTGGCCTGGCTCAGGCCCAGTCTCCTATCACTGGCCTGAGCAGCTGGGCTCACCTGCACCTGGCCCCTCCAGGCCCAACTCCTGTCATAGGCCTCCACTGCTGTGTGTGTACCCAAATTTAGACCCTGCAGCCACAGGTATCCAGCAAACAGTCATGGCCTTCACAGCTGCCATTGCACCCAGAGTTGGCTCTGGCCCTTGCTGCTGGCCCTGATCCCCACCATTACATGAGTGTTTGCATCTGGCCCCTACCACTGCACAGACACCTGCAGCTGCTCTCACAGCCAAGAGCATATACTCTGCTGGCTAAAGCAACCACTGCTGCCTGCCCTGCCTGACCTCTAGCCACTGGACTCAGAAGTGTCTCATTTATAAATGAAAAACAAAAGAACATGAAAAGGGATATATGCATGTATATGTATGACTGTAACATTATGCTGTACACCAGAAACTGACACAACATTGTAAACTGACTAGACTTCAGCTTAAAAAAAAAAGGAATAAAAATGACAATGATCTTGGGGACAGCACCCCAGAGGTATTGATTCATCAAAGATATAATTGCTAGTCTCAGATGCATTCCCCATAATAGAGTTTGCTGAGTGACCAGGGCACTCTTCTCTGGAGATACAACATGAGAGTCACTGGGCAAATGAGACATCGGAGTTGAAAGAGGAGTGTAGGGCCAATGCTTAATTTCAAATGTTCTGTCCTCCTGAGTTGAGGCTTTGTGGAGTTGCTGAGACCAGACCAGGCCACCATCTCTACCAGGCATTCACCGGGAAGTGAATGGTATTGTGCTTTGCTACTCAACCCTGGTAGCACTGTGTCTTACTTTCCCAAACCGACTTGGATTAATTGTCTCACCAGGCAGTACAAACAGATGGACCCAGCTCCTACCCACTAGCTCCCAGTTTGTTCTGATTACAATTGTTTGTTAAATAGGATCTTATTCATCTAGATGCTTCAGAACTTCTCATTTAGGCACTAAATTCTAGCTGGAGAGGTTGTGCAGACTCTGCACCCCAAGCCAGATGGCTGATTCATCATTAGGAGACAGGAGTTTATCCAAAATTACTTACTTTCTCTTTTTTATTCCAATCAGCTTATAAACTAGCCTGCCAGAGGCTTTTAATACCTGAGCTATGAGGAGGATAAAGGAGTGAAAGGTAGTATTTCCCCAAGGGAGAAACCTAAAATTTTATTTAAAATTTAATATTAATTCCTATATATTACACCATTAGAGAATGATTCAAGGAATTGTCTTATCACAGGCTAAAGGATGCACTTTTTTTAGTTTCCTACCCAACCCATGAAGGCTTGAGTCTCACATTTCCTAGAACCTCTCTCAACTCACCTACTTACAAGGGTGCATCCTGATCTATTGAGTTGATTGGTAGAGTAGTGGACATTTGAACATAGCTGAGCTAGTAAGAATCTCTATCTCATTAAACTAGAATTCCTATGAGTTTCTGTTGGACGCTTGAGCTGAAATGATATGGAAGGAGTAAGGCTAGGTCATGGGCATGGTGTAGCACAGAAAACATGTGTGAAAAAAAACGAATAAATAAAATGTCCGTAAGGAATTAGAGATGGGAAAAGACTGGAGGGGGGGGGAGGGAGGGGAGAGAGAGAGAGAAGTGTTCTTAGTTCCTGAAAGCTTCCAGATCATGTTTCAAATCCCTCGTAAGATCCAGACGCTTTACCTGCCTTTGGATTTGAAGAAATATCCTTGTGTCCTTCAAGTACATTTCCTTCATTTGCAAAAGCTAGTTGAGTGGTGTTTGTTGTTTTCAGTCAAAAGGAGATGTGACTAAGACAAGTGCAGACTAATAAGCATTTGTAGAGAGGAGGGGTTTACCCAATCTCGAGCAGTGAGGGAAGCCTTCACAGAGGGGAAGAGGGGGCTAGAGATGGACCTTAAAGACTGAAGGAAATTTACATTGAGACGTAAAGAGGGCATCAAACATGGTGAGAACAGCATAACCAAGAGGAAAAAGGCAGGAATGGACATACTATGTACAGGAAACCAAGGGAACCACCTGGTTAATATGGAGGATTTATTAATGGGATTATAGTATATTTATACTTGAAAAGGAGGATTTATTGAAGACTATGTTTATTGTCCCATGTAATTTTTTTTACCTGAAAAGTCAAAGATGCAACTATTTAAGAATCATTTTTATTTCTTAGCTAGAGTACCCTCTGTTTCTCTCTTTGTAACTCTTATGTATGCTTTACCTGTCATGTGTCCCCTGCCTTGGGACATTTTACTTTCATAGTATATGATATTAAGGGTTTGACTTAAACTTCTCATCTTGGTGCTAGGAGATCCCACATTACACCCTGTTTGCAAAAACATGTTTAGGTACTGAACAGCCTTTTACAGAAGTGATAAAAATATTTGCTGAATTTTAAAATTTCATTTTTCCTCCACCTTCCACGCAATTGTGGTATAACTGAAGATTTCTATCAGCATTTTAATGGAATTTCTTCTAAAAGAAATAGGAGAACTGTGACCCATGCTCGGGTCTGATATCTCACATAGAATTATTTTTTGTTATAAACTTTAAAAACCATCAGATAAAAACATTCTGTATTAAAAGAAAATATTTCCATTTTTCTTCATCTAAATTAATCTCTAGTTTAATACTAAAAATAGACTTATTATGGTGTATTTGAAAGTCATATATATTTATATGTAGGTTCTAAGACAGATTTGCATGGCATGTTCATTTTACAGTACAATAAATTGTAGATACAAAAACTCAAATTGATGCTTTCAAGTTATCATCTTAGTGCAAACAAAACTTTCCTTTAAAAAAATAATTCTTTTAAAAATTTTATTTTGAAAGATGCTATTTTCTACACAATTTTTAGAAGACATAAATATATCTAAATATGTTATGGCCCTAAATCCAATAAACAGTGTCCATATAAGCAGAGGGGAACTTGGATACAGAGACACACAGAGGAAGGAAGGCCATGTGAAGATGGAGGCAGACGTTTGAGTGATGCGGTTACAGGCTGAGGAACACCAAAGATTGCCAGCAACCAACCCCTAGAAGTTAGGAAGAGGCAAGAAAGAATGACCCTGCCAACAGCATGATTTTTAGCCCCCAGACATGCGAGGGAATAAATTGTTGTTTTAATCGACACAGTTTGTTTTCATTACAGCAGCCTTAGGAAACTATTAGACAGTCTGTAACAACAACAACAAAAATATAGCAGATTAAATTAGTTATCAGAAACTTCCCCAAAAGAGAAGCCCAGGATTAAATGGATTTATTGATGAGTTCTATAAAATGTTTGAAGGGGAATTAACACTAACCCTTCACAAAGTCTTCCAAAATTGAAGAGGAGAATACTCTTCCCAACTTATTTGATGAAGCCAGTTTTCACACTGATACTAATGAACAGACAAAGGTGTTACAAAAAAATAAAACTACAGACTAATATCCCTTAAGAATGTAAACTCAAAACTCCTTAATAAAATCTGAGCAAACAAAATCCAGCCAAATATACAAAGGATTATACACCATGACCAAGGGATCAGTAGGGCAAGGAGGCTTCAATACACAAAAATGAAACAATACAATATGCTTATTTATAGAATAAAAGACAAAAATCACACAATCCTCTCAACTGATGAAGAAAAAAAGTATTTGACAAAATCAAACCGCCTATGTTAAAAAAAAAAAAACTCAATGAAACTTTGAATACAAGGAAACTTTTTCAAGCTAATGAGAGGCATTTAGGAAAAACCCACAGTTAACATCATATTGAAAGGTGAAAGACTTAAAGCGTTTCTCCTAAGCTCAGAAACAATACCAGAATGTCCACTCTATTCGTCATCAGAGGGAGAGAGAGAGAGAGAGAGAGAGACGGAAATTCTTTAAATTCCTAATCCAACAGCATAATAATTGCATAGAATGAGTAAATGGGTGGGCCATTTCCTTAACATCTAAGATGTTTTAATGACAATGAGATTTCACCCTGAGTTCCCCAAATGTTCTGCATCTCATGGATGGGACCGTTTGTCTTCAGTAACATCATCCTACCTTTGCTGGACTGTAACTTTCTAATAGGCAGAAGTCCTTTTGCCATTCATCCCTAAATCTTTAAATTATTTAAATCCCTGACCTTCAACTTGAATCCTAGTCCTCCCAGTTGGCCTCAGCAATGCAGCAAATAGTCTCCTCTAAGGCTTTCTTTTTTTTTTTTTTATCACAGTCTTAGTAACTGTTAGATCAAGAAGTAACCTTGAAAATGTTTGAAAAGAAACGACTTTGTGGGAATGTGCTTGGGGCAGGTGGCTGTTTCCCTTGATATCTTCTGAGATGCCTCTGGTATAACCGGAGGCACAGTGATTAAATAACTCTTCCAAGTGTGCACAGCAAGGAAAGAGGGAAGCAAAAATTCTGACCTGGGCCAGTCAGAATCTAGAGTTCAAACTCTTAACTTCTAAACAATCTAGCCTTGATAATAGTGTATGGAAAGCATTTTTAAATCCTTCTCATTGTCTCTGCCATTAGACAGAGTTCTGGTTCCCAGTAATGCAGACATCTTCAATTAAATTACTGCATGATTTCATTTTCCCACTTTTTATTGGGCTGAATAAATAAAAAGTTCTCAGACATTCACAATTTCTAGTAATTTCAATAAAGAAAAAAAACTTTATGTGCAAGGTAAGGAAAAGGACTCAGACTACCTGGCTATTTATTTCTGACTGGGTTGTTTTTTAATACTACTATTTTTAAAATAGCCTTTTATATTTCACAAAAATCCTTTTCTCCCCCTGAAGACAAGTCTACAGGACTTTTTTACTTGTGTAGCTTAAGACTTCACAACTTCCTTTTTATAAGAGAAATGCCTGAGACATGTGTGGTAACCACTATTTCTGCATGTAAGAATAACTCCTTGCTTGACCAAACTTCGGTCAGAGTCCTGAACCTTCTTCTAGGCCCATCTGTGCATTTCTTTGTAAATCTAGTTTTAGCAAAAACCCTGCTAAGGCAGTTTAACTAGAACCCTTCCTCATATTGTTACAGAAACGACAGGCCAGTCAAGAAACAAGCACCACTCGGAGGGTTGGAGTACTCAGATGTATTACGCCAGCGGGCTTAGAGGGGCTTCTGCTCCGAAGCTCTGAGCACCTCCAAGACGTGTGCGTGAGGTTTTATAGGGTAAAGTACAAGCTTGGGGTATTAGGCCAATAGGCATGGAACAGCTTTAGCAGCATTATCATCACAAAAGTGGAGGTGGGGAGGCAGCAAACCAACATTCCAAAGCCAGATATGTATCTTTGAAAACCCAGCTGGCTAGCAAAAAACCTAAACAGCAAACCAACACTAATTAACTTAGATTTACAAGTTAGTCCAGCAGAACTCAGATCAGTATTCCAATACTTAGACTTGTGAGTTATCTTGTTAGCCCAGCCCAGCCTCTCCTTCACATTCCTAGACCTGTGAGTTACCTTGTTAGCCCAGCCCAGCCTCTCCTTCACATTCCTAGACCTGTGAGTTACCTTGTTAGCCCAGCCCAGCTTTTCCTTCACAACTTAAGTCACAGAAAAGAAATATATCTCGTAATCTTAGGTTATAAGCTACAGGAGGAGGTATTAGATGAGAGAAAAAAATATAGTTTATTGGTTCAAGTAATTTTTCACTTCACAGATACCACAGAGAAATGAAACCCAGATCTGTCAAAATTCTGAAGAAATAATATGTAAATTTCCTATCTTATTAAGAATCTTTTATTAGAAAGCAAAACAAAAAAAAGTCAGATAAAAATGTAATTGAGTTTGTGAGCCACTGTAGAGATTTTGAACTTGCAAATTAGTCAATTGCCAGGAGAAAATTATACATGAAAGAAAAATCTAGGATATTACTATTTAATAAGTCAAGTGAGAAAATTTTGTGCATGTAATATCATTATGTTTATCCCACACTCAATGTGGATACTGAATCATTCACTTTTATTCTTTAAAGACATTTTCCCATTTTGATTTCTGTGCAAGCAGGGATCATAAATCCACTAGCAAAATAAATATTACAACATATTTTAGCCTCATCTATATGATAATTCTAGCAGTCATATGGCTGATGTCACTTAAGAAACAAGAATAATTAAAATATAGCACTCGGGCAACAGCTCCTAACTTAGAGTGGAAGAGTCTCCCTTTCAACATTTGGAGCAAACCTTTTCTTTTTGCTAGTACAATTAAGAATCAAAAATACTGTCATCTGCTTTTTCATTAACAATGATGAAATGAAGTAAATATACAATTATAAGAATTGTGAAATTGTGGAATTGGTGGCAGAGGATTTTTGCTGAACTTCTGTGAATGAAATAGTGAAAGGAAGGGTATGCCATCCAGAGAAAGACAGAAATGGAGCATGTAAGTGGAGCATAACTAGTTTTAAATCTCTCTCCTCAGCTTTGGTTGTTTCTGGAATGTTTCAAATAAATCAGTGTTCATCTGAAACAATTTAATAAACAGCCATCCTAATTCCCATTGTAGCCAGAGTTTGCATAAGGTTTTTAGATTTTCAAAAATGCTTAATTATTCCTATCATTATTATTACTTGAGTTGAGCATGTACCTTATAGGAATACAAGGAAGATATGGAGAGAAAGAGAGGGAGAGAGAGAGAAATGTCAGTTAAGACAGACAAATTAGGATACTTGCAAAGGTCATACTACAAGTTAATGGCAAGATCCAGGACTGAATTTACTATTTACTCATTAATTTTGGGGGTAAGCATTTCATAAGTTCTTACATTATTTTAAGATAATTTAGTCCAGCCTGTAATTACACAGATATGTAAAAGCTAAGTTCTATAGAAAAGGTAACAGACCTAGAGCTTCAAGAAAGGACTAGGTCAAATATGAAGAGCTGAAATTCATTACTGCATATTGCTCTTGTGAAAATACTCTTTAACTTTACAAATGATTTTGGAATTAAATTCACAGTTAGTGTTTCCTGCTACATCTTCGCTTGCTGTGGAACAGGTTTCCATTTGCAGACATGGTGTAGCTCTGCCTCTCTAGACAGCTTGGAATTGAAACAAATTTCTTAAGCATCAATGCATGTGAAACCAGTATGTTGTCAAAGGGCAACAACTGACATCATCAAAACACAACTTTATTTCTATTTTCCACCACCCCTATAAATTGTATTCAGGTCATTTTTCTCTGCCCTTGGATGAAAACTTCCATGCCAATGTCTTTTATGTTCACTATTTGGCAGAGATCAGAATGCCTAGCCCAAGGTATTCATTAAAACTCTGAATTTTATTGCAGTAGAGCTTCTTCTTCAGTGAGAACTCCAGGGAGAAGGGAAGCCTCTAAGAAGAACGGGGAATGAGCAGCTTCTTGATTCTTCATCTTCTCTTTTCTGCCCTCACCCCACCTTGCTGGGCACATTCTGACACCTACAGAGTTGGTAAAGGGTGAGTGTGAAGCAGTCAAGTGAAATCTCTTTTATTAAAATGGTATGATAGTAAGTTTTTTTCATGGTCTCTGGGCCTCAAAGATGTTTAAAGCTGATTCTTTTTTTTGTGGTGCTGCCAGAGACTCAATATTTCATGGGGTTTTATCCCAACTGCAGTTCATGTGACTTGGGTGAGTAGATGCCTCATTTTAGGGATGACTGTTTTTTTCTAAATTAAGCAATCCCTAGGAATACCTCTTAGATTTTTTTTTTTACTGGGATTTGTGTATCCCTGTGGTGACCTAAGTGGACAAGACCCATTATGAATTCAGGCTGGTTTACCCCTTTACAGTTGGCCTCCATCCATTTGTAGGAAAGACCTACACATCCCTTGCTCTGACCAACTCTTAGAGGTGGGCTGATTGCATAGTAGCACCTCTCTCCTGGAAGTTCAACAAAGTAGCATTTCTTGGTCCTTCTTTCTGTCCATTGTGGTAGGGGTAAGGGGCTGTCACACCAGCCTAGACACAGGGTTACTTCTTTCACTAAGAATGAGATGAGACCCTCCTTCAAGGCAGTGGGCAAATCAGAGTACAACAGCTCTTTCTAAAGAAAAACCCTTCTCAAGTATTTCTTACCAGAGCCTCTCTTCTTTCACTTGCCAGTCCCTTTTGATATATTTTATCTATTTGAGGAATCCAAAAGTTCTAGAATTGATTTAAAGAATTGCCTTTTAGCATCTGTTTAGAATAATTTGAAACCTCATTTTGGAAATTCTCATGTTTTGTGTATTGGTATCTGGTTGAATTTCATTTTTAATATCTTTCGGTGTTTATAGTCACGGTTGTAGGGATGAGTCTTAGACAAGCAGTTCCTGCAGCCAAGGGGGTATTTATTAGATGTTTATTAGATGTTGAGATAATAAGTAGATGGATAAAACCAAAACTGGCCATGCTGTTGATCATTTGTGAGCTGAAATGGAAGATTTTACCCCCAAACTGGCACTTACAATGGAGGTGATGGGGAGAGGGCATGTATTTACAAAATCTCATGTAGGGATTGCTCAGTCATGGTTTTGATTTACCTCCTAAAACTTGTACAACTATAATTCTCTAATCTGGTGGCCTCCTTGAAATCAAATTAAAATTTTCAGGCATTTATGGTCATCCTTTAAAATTTTCAAAATAAAATGTTAAAAAGCAATATTTATTTTGTTTAACTTGGGATGTCTTCACATGAATATGTATTTACTATTTGATTTACGACTTGGGAAAAAAGTGCTCTTTTTTGAAGCCATCATGTGATACCACCATTATTGATTACAACTGCAAATACAGTTTACCGATCAATGAATTTACAATCTTCTTTTACCCATCACTATTCCTTTTATTCCATTAAGCTTTTCTAGAGTCAAGTGAAGAGCTATAGTGACAGTGATAGACAAGAATATTTTGCACTTTGTGAATTCAAATAAAATCTAAGCTGGTAAATTACAAGCTTTTTTTTTTTTTTTTTTTTAGGAAGGATAAACATCCAATGATGTATATACAAAAAAAGACCTGTGTATATATAATCACAAGTAGTGCTGATAGTATTTTAAAGAGTATTCTTTTTTAAAAAAAATGATAATTTCTTCAACATGATTTGAACATGTCCAGTATTTTTATTCTCCTCAGTTTTCTATCATTGGTTGTATTTGAAACATCTTTGAAATACAAAACTTTTATCAGTTGTATGATGTGACTGGGTGCAAGATAAGCCAAATTATCCATCAAGAATGGGAAGACCTATGGAGAGGAAGGGGAGCAAAATGAAAAGGATGTCACCTAACCCTCACACTGTAGAATTGTACTGTCCGTGGCCATGCTCTTTCCTTGATCGTTGTCCTTTCAACACATAAGCAAATTGAAATAACAAACACATTTTTTTCTTCAAATACTTTGTACAATCAGATTTGTTTGTACAAAATAACTAAAAATGACTCAGAATACTTAAAGCAGGCTGGAAATAATAACTGCCCAATGGTTGTTATGTGAGAATAAAGAAGCACAGATTGTGAGAAAGACTACCTGGGTTCTAACCCTGCCTTCTCCACTAAGTGGTTATGTGACCAGTGCAATTTAACTTAAATTACTTCAAAGGTAGTGTTACTTAAATAATAGTACTTACCTTAGGCAGTTTTTGTAAAAATGAATGAGATAGTACCTGTAGAACACGGAGCAAGTTCCTGGTGCATAGGCAACATTTGATAAATATTAGGTAGTGATATTTCTGGAGGCTGAGCTTCTGTACAGGTATCACTCGATCAGTCCACCATTCTTTAGTGACCATCGCAAGGGGGCCAGATAATGAGAAGCACTGGGATCAGAGAAGATTGACAGGCAGTCTCTGTTCTAAAGAGCTTTCCATCTGATAGAGAAGATAAGCAAAACACAGGGTCAAATGAAATACTTGCAAATTTTAATACATTTCACAGACAATAAGAGGATGAAACAGGAAAAAAATTGTATTAGAAATGGTGTTAGAAAAGGTGTGAGAAATGATATCATTAAGAAGGCAACATTTACTATTCCCAGTGATCAACTCAAAATATGAGAGACAGCTGTGTAAAGAATGGGAGGACATGCACTTAAGCAGGTGACCAGCATCTGCAAATATAATGAGAAGGGAAAATGCTTGGAACAATCAGTGTAAAACTGATAGACTTGGGAGTTGAGACATATTGTGAGTAAAGGGGGCATCATGCCTGGAGTATATAGTCAGGGTTCAGCTCAGTCAAGATCTCATAGACCATTGTAAGAATTTGGGGTGTCATTGCTTGGAATGGGAACCCATTGAAAGGTGTTAAGCAAAGGTATAACATGACATAGTCTGCATTTAAAATATCTCTTCCACTGCTTTCTGGACAAGTATCTCCAAGTGTTTTGCATCCTAATCAGTTAGTGGAGGAGGCAGAATTTGAACCCAGGTAGTCATCCTCACAACCATGTGCTTAATCATTGGTGCAATGCTGCTTCTGTTTCTGTAACTGTTATGTCTAGGTTCTCTGGTAAGCACTTTGTGTCATTTTTTAAAGCTACTTTGTATAAACAAATCTGATTGGACAAAGAGGGAAAAAAAGAAATATATCTGCTATTTCAACCTATTGTGTTGGAAAGAACTAATATGCTAACTATTCATGTAATTCTGTGGTGTGGGCATTAGGTAACATCATTTTCACTTTGCAGCTCCTCTCCCTCTTATAGGCTGTCCTAGTCTTGATTTGGCTTCTTCGTCTTGCACCAAATCACAAGTGTCTTGTAATTACAACAATGTTTTTATAATAATTAACAAATACTTGGCTCCCAGTGGGTACCAGACAAAGTGTCTTGCATTTCAGATCAGTTTCACATAGAACCAATGATAGGAAACTGGGGAGAGTAAAGATACCAGATGTGCTTAGACAATATCATAGGGATGGCAGACTTTTAAAAAAATACTCTTTACAATACTCTTAGCACTACCTGTGATTGTGTATACACAGGTCATTTTTAGACATAACTGGATATTCAACCTTGCTAACAAAATAGTTTTCCATTTACTAGCTTGGGGTTTATTTGACTTGATAAAGCACAAAACATTCTCACCCATCCCTGTCATTATAGCTTTTCACTTGAATCTTGAAGAGCTTAATGCAGGAAGAAGAAAAATGATGATGAGTAAAATGATTACAAATGTAATGATCTAAAAACTGTTGCAGTTTTTCAACAATAATGATGATATGATTCAAGTGACTTCAAAAGAAAACCTTTTTCTTTACCAATTGGCAAATAATATTGCAAATATATTCATAAGAAGACATTACAAGTTAAATAAAAATGTTTTTAACGTTTATTTTGAGAACTACAAAAAGTAACCAGAAATGATGAAAACTTCAGTTTGGTTTAGTGGGGATCATCTGATTAGAGACATAATTGTGTAAGCTTTGAGAAGTAACTCAAAATCATGACTGAGCAATTCCTATATAAAATTTGGGAGATATGTTTCCTCTCCCAATCCATTCCAACCCAAGTGCTAGATTGGGAGTTTGAACCTACCATTTTTAAGTTATATATGTACTGAAGTCATCAAATGAAATAATTAAATATTTGAAGGTTAATTTGAGTTTTCTCTTATCTTTTTTACACAAAAGTAAATCTACATAAAATATCAATTATATTTATCCTGAGTTTATTGCCCTGTTAAGATAACCCATATTGGAGATGATTGTACAGAAAGAGGATTGGTGCAAAGTAATGATGGAGGCAGATGGTGCATCAGTGTAGCTACTACAGTTGTCAATTATAATTGAGGATAGATTCAACTAGGGTGGTGGCAATTCTAACGGTGAAAAAACTAACTTTAAGGTATATTTTTCTCATGCATAATTGACAGATCCATTGTAGGAATTGCATGACTATACCCACTTCTTGGCTCATAGCATCAATGGTTTTCCTATTAAATGCTTATTCATTTTAATTCCACCAATTAAGTCTATTGAGAAAATTTAGTGGGTTTATGGATTAAAAACACATCTAATTAGACTAAATGGGGTTGATTTGGAGAATCTGTGATATTTTTATTCTGTTTATTGACACAGGTCAATGGGTGGTAAAAATGTATAAAACTAAATGTAATAATGTCAGAAATTAAAGTGAACTTAATTGACATCTGATTAGCCCTTTTCTCAAATGAATACCTAACGAAAGGCTTTAAAAAAACTTCTAGGTCTCAGTAAATTGACATCAAGTTGATCTCAAACACTCCTTTTTAAGAAAATTGGTGTCAGTGTGCCTGGGAAAGTGTGAGGTCTAATCTTTTTGGAGAGACCAAAAAAATCAGCAGTGTTTTTAATTAATGAACAATTTGGGCTTATGCAAGGTTAATAATAATCTAGGATTAGATAATTAAGTGCATTCACTCAAAATTAGTTTTATCCCTTAGCATGGAAATCCACTGACATTTTTTTTTCCCTCTTGTCATTTTTGGTCCTATATTTGGATAGGAATCTGTTTATGTTTTAACGTCTTCCTGCCCTTGAGGAATTCCCACTAACTTATTTAGACTGAGAAAGAAAGTTAGCAAAACTTGGAGAGAGAACCTTAAGCAAATAATCCTGCAAACCTTTGAAAACCATTCAAAGAGAGGAATGACAGTCCTGGTCTCCCACAGAGCCTTTTTTGGTCCTGATGGAGAGATGCGGAAAGGTTCTTGTTCCTCTTTTTTTAATTTAGAGACCACAGCTAGTCAGGAGGTGTCACTTTTATATCAGGGTATAATCCTGGGTTCCAAGAATAAGTCATAGGCAGACATGCCTATGAACTTCCCAGGGTCCTCTGATGACAGGACATTTTCTCATTCTTTCTTCCACCTGGTATCAAAGGCTTACCTGTTTTTTTTGTTTTGTTTTGTTTTGTGTTTTTACATTTGCATTTGCAATAGTTTTGGGAGGGAGGATTGTTGAATAACCGCTTTGTGAAGGTTTGTAGAACAATTAAGTGTATCAGTTTTCTATCACTGTCACAAACCAGCTTCAAACTCAGTGACTTAAAACAACATTCAGGTTGCTCAGGAATTTGCCCTTGGGTAGAGCCTGGCAGGACCAGCTTTTCTCTGTTTCTCTTGACATCTGCTGGTACAGCTTCACTTGGGGCTGAGCATCCCAGTTGGAGAGGCAGCCTGATCACAGTGCTCAAACACTTGCCAAGTTACCACTGGCTGTCAGCTGGGAGCTCAGCTGGGGCTAGGTTCTGGGGGCCTGTGTTCCTCTTCCTTATGGTAGGATGGCTGAGCTCCAAAGCAAGCGTCCGAAGAGAACCAGGCAGAACTTGTATGGTCTTCTGCCATCCTACCTCAGAGGTCACATAGTATCACTTCTGTCACAGCAACACTCTGCCCAGATTAAGAGAAGGGAATGTCAAAGTCATATGACAGGTAGAGCATGTGGGATGAGTGAAATTGTTGGAGCCATTTTCAGAAAATATAATCTGTCATAACTGATTTCTCAGATATTACCTAAAAGTTTTCACTTTTTATGATTAACAATTACTCAATCTCAGGCATTACTGTCAGAGGCACAAGGGCTAGATTTTCTGTAAGAAAACAAAGTATCCTGGGAGTAGTATTACTTAATTGTTATTTGTATTTTTGGCATTACTCTTTATCGATTAAATGGAGATATTTTAGGATTCTAGGAGCTGCAAAGACATTAGCAAGCATTTCAGTTTGCTACAGGCAAACGCGCACACACACACACACAGGACCTCACATTACCCTTCCCCCCACTACAAGCACACACAGACTCTGCTGCTGCTTTGCATTTCTGGGAGGTCCTTCAGGCTGGGACACTCAGATTGTGCTCTGGATCAAATCAAGGTGTCAATTTCCAAAGACCAAGTACAGAAAGGACGCCGTCCCTACCTCCTGTACTCACAATAATAACATTGACAAAGTTCCTGGAGCCCTGAAGACAGGCTCCTGGCGGAAACAGGCGGCAGCAAAGAAAGGAGAGGTAGGGTAGGTTGTGGGACCAGGTGGCTGCAGCACCTGGGAGAGGTGTCGATGGGGGCGGCGGCGCCTGCAGTCCGTGAGCAGCCAGGTCCGCAGCTCCCTCGCTCCCGCCAGCCCGCCAGCCCGCCAGCCCGCAGCCCCTCCGCCTGTGCTTTCGTCCGCCTCCAACCCCCTTGGCCCTGGGCGGTCCCCTTGAAGCGGCCGCCACCAGCGCCAGAACTGTCTTCGCCGATCCTCTTCCAACTCGAATGAAGTCGGGGCCCTAAACTCCCTCCCCTAGGATCGCAGCTCAGGGCAGATCGCTGCAGCACGATTCAGGTTTGGAACTTCTCCGATTCAGCATGGGGAAAAGGTGGGAAAAGTTGGAAGGTAGCGGCACCACCTCTCCAGTCCGGCTGTGCGCCTGGCCGCTCCGGTTCCTCTGCGCAGCGGGAGGTGGCGGCTTCTGCGGCCTCATCCACACCCGGATTCCGAGCTGCTCTGCACGGTTCAGGAGCGGTGGCGGGATTTCAACTTGGGGAGGTGAGGCAGGGCTCCTCCCACGCCTCTGCTCCACCCAGGGAGCCCTCTAGAGGGAGCGAGTGAGGAGGAGAAAGGGAGCCTGAGCCGGGGGTAAATGCCCTGCACAGAGGGAGTGGGCTGTGGATAAGACCACTAGCTTCCTGATGGAGGAGCTAAGGCCCACCGGCAGTGGGTTTGCTCCAACAGGAGACTCAGCACCAGAACAAACCATGGTCCACTGGTCTGATTTAAAGAAAAAAAAAAAAAAAAAAAGGCAGAGTGTGTAGAGACTGGTGATGGGCCGGGGGGTGGAAAGGCTTCAAGTAAGTGGGGGATCAAAAGGAGAATGGGGTTGGATGGGGGCTTTAGGAGAAGCTATGAACTAGACCTTACACCCGTATTCCTTGGAAATAATAAAATCTACTGGAAAACTATCTCCATCCTGTCTCTTTCCCATCTCCTTCAAAATCCAAGTGTCCAGGAAGCTTCTAAACAAGAAGACAAATGTATTTCCAGTTTATTTTCCAGAAAATGCAGATTATCCAGCCTGGTACCTTTACATGTGTTTACAGGTGTAATGTAATTGCCACAAGCCTTTTCAGAAAAGTGCTACTCTAGTTAGCTGTGCTCATCTTTTTAGGTTTTAAGCTGTACACATTTTAAAGTAATAATCTCATTTTTATTTATCTGTTACATCAGTATACATTATATTAAGGCAGATCATGGTAAAAGCATTTAGTATGATGTCATCCACAGGGCTTACCCTACAATTCAACCTTTATGTCAGAGGTTATGATTCTACATCATTCCCAGGATTGGTTTAATCAAACAATTGAATCAGATACTATTTCCATTCAGATTTGAGAGACTTTTGCCTTTACTTCCTAACTTAATCACCATATTTTTCATGTCATAACCCTGAAAATTAATCCTCCAATTTGAACTTGAATCTTTTTATACTAATTGAATAACCTCCCTGCTGCTTTATGTAATTAATCAGAGTTCTATATTTAAGCAGAAAGTTTAAATTCTTGAAACATGTAAGATTTGTTAAGCCAAGATTCAAAGAACTTTGGGGTTGAATTTTTTCTGCCTTTTCATATTGTCCAACTTGGAAAACACCCCTTTGATGTCTATATTTGTTTGTATCTTGAAATAAGTATCTTGGAAAGACTGAGGAGAAGAGAGCACATCTTTGTCAAATCAGAAACTTCAGTTAACAAGAACAAGATTAATGGCCACCTTTGAGAAGCATGTTTCTCTTTACTTTGGATGGGAAAGATTCTCAAAAGTATATATGAGAAAGTGGAACTTACTATGTAATGTTTAATATGAAAGAATGGTATCTATTCTGAGGTAGAGGTTAGGTAAGGTATAGGTAAGAAAAATAGGATGTAAAAGTTCTATACAGGAAGATTCATTTGTTTTTCAGGTTCTTATGTTGAAATAATTTTAGATTCACAGAAGAGTTGCAATGAAGTTGGAGATAGTTTCTGTAACTTTCACCAGATTTCACATCCTACATTTGTAGTACAACTAATTTAATTAATCACAGTTTGCTTCCCTTTCTGAGATTTCCCAACATGATGGTTGATTTTTCTATTAATTTGTATTCCTTGTGATATATACTGTTACATGAGTTTTGATAAATGCATAGTCATGTATCCACCACCCAGCACTGTAAAGAAGAGTTTCATCATCCTAAAATTTCCTCTGGGAAATTCAGAGAAATTCATCCTAAAATTCAGCTCTTCCTCCTTCTCTCAATACTTAGCATCCACTGATCATAGTTTTATGTGTTCTTTAAAGTCACATAAATGCAGTCATGCAACATATAGCCTTCTGGGTCTGACTTCTTTTACTTAGCAAAGTGCTTTCAAGGTCCATCTATGTTTCTGTATGAATTAATAGACCATTCCTTTTTTATTGCTGAGTATTATTCCATAATATTGTTTGGATGCACTACAATGTGTTTATTACCCTGTTCAAGGGTATCTTGGTTGTTTCCAGGTGTTATGAAGATATCTTCTATAAACTCTCTTCGGGTTACAGAGATGAAGTTTTTGTTGAGTCTAGAAGACTGAATTGCAGCTCACCAAGTAGAAATGCTAAACAAGAGGCTTGGAGGTTAAGAAACCCTTGAAGGAAAATAAAAGAGAAACTTGAGTTCCAGCCGAACTTCTATCACCCTGTGTTGGGAAGGACGTTCTGAGTCTCTGTTTCATTATCTGTATAAGGCTATTGCATTAATCAAGGAAGATACTGCACATGACACATCTGATATGTGGTAAGATGCTATACTGTGTTGGCCATCATCATGACTGTAACTGAGTTCATTGAGCACTTTTTGAACATACTCAGTATGCCAAGGGTTGTGTCGGCAGAGGTGGCAAGAACAGATGACCCAGTTCCTAGGTCTTTCCCCATATTTTATGGAAAGGGAGAAACACAGAAGGTTTAATAGGAACATAGCTGTTACAGATGTACAGATGTTAATGACAGCCTCTATTGTGCATGTTGGGCTAGCCAGGAGATGGAGATGCATGAGGCGAATATAGAGATGTCAGTCCTTAGAGTTAGTGGGTGTAGTGAAAAGAGCATGGACTTTGGGGTTAAAGAGAATAAGTTCAGTCTTATTATTCATGTGACCATTAGATAAAACAATAGTCTTGAGCAAGCCATGTTACTTCTCAGAGCAGAAGGATTTGCAATTATTCATCAAGTATAAAAAGTACTTGACACATTCACTAATTCACTCTCTCATTCATTCCACAAATATTAACATTGTTTAATGCAATAAATTAGATAGACAAGGAGAGGAAATAAAACCATAAATACATGAAATGAATAATTAATTTTGGATGATGATAAATCAAGTAAATTTAATAAATAGGGGGATGTGATAAGGAGTGACAGAAGAAGAGACATTAAGTTGGGTGGATGAGGAAATACTTTCTAAGGAGGGAATATTTTAGCTGAAACATGAATTATGACAAGGAGCCAGCCATGTTCAATGGGCTGTTACATAAACATAACAAAAGATCATTATGGAGCCGTATTTTTTATCTTAAAAGGTAGGTATCAATTGTCAGATCAGGAAAGGGTTAGAGAGAATCATAACCTGTGATTGTTTTAGCTTTAATTTTGAAGGGTTTGTTAAAATGCAGATCCCAGGGATCTAACTCTCAGTCGCTCTCTTAGCCCAGCACAGAGCCAAGGTCTAATTTCTAAGTTTGGTGAAACTAGCCAAGTCCAACTTTCTTTCTAAGGCATCATCCTATTTGGGTTCCAAAGAGTCAACAAATACACTGTTATTGTGCTTCCAGCAGCCTAATTAAAGGGAAAGCTGACAGGACCCCAAGGTCCTGATGAGTAGAATCAGAAAGAAAGTTCTAAACTTATGCTGGCTGTTGACCATGAATCAGGCTTCCAACTGTATCCATTTCCTCTCTGCTCTCCTCCCTGATACTTACAAAGACCAAGTCTAGGAAAATACCATGGATCACTATTGATCAGATAGTTAAAAAATGATCTCACCTGCTTGGATCTTGCCTTTTATCAATAATGTCACTATTAATACCATTGATTTAATCAAAGGGATTTGACTGGCAAGGCCCTTGTTACATGTTAGATTGCTGCTGAAAAAGATTGAGTCAGATTACATTATTGCCAGCATTGGCTCAGGGTACCAGTAGACCCCAATTGTGAGTAAAAAGGTTTTCAATCAAATTTTTTTTGCTTACTTTATATGCACACTTTTATTTATGCCCAACTTCATTTTATCCCCTTCAAGTAGCTTAACAAATTTTTGAGATATCGTTCTTGTCTTTTCTTAGGCTCAGTTCTCCCCTTCTCTTTCTCCCACTACCTGAGTTATAGAATTCCCTGCAGTTCTTTAATGCCAGCAGCATGAAAAATTATAAAGCTAAACACTGAGAGGGTTAAGTGCAAGTGTGAAGGTGGTCCCTATATTGGGAGCTTTTTACTAGGCTGTGAGAGGGACTGTCCCTAAGAAAATGCACTCTGAGCCCCCTTCTCTCTGTTGCCCTTCCCTTCTTAGCTCCCTAACTATGGGAGATGCTGTCACAGCAACATTCAGAGCAGGCTCAACAGAGTGAAAACGCACTTAGAAGTTGTCAGTCCAAGGCAGCCAGAAGGCACTGAGGAGGATCCAATATCTCCCTTTTGCCTAGAGGGTAGAAGATGTTCACAGATTATCTGTTCTCAAGTGGACCTTAGCTTGAGAGATAGAGATGGAGAGAGAGAGAAAGATAGAGATGGAGAGATAGAGAAAGCTAAAGATGGAGAGAGAGACAGACAGGGAGGGAGGGAGAGAAGGGAAAATGTTTTGTTAAATTAAAATCATAAAAAGGAATATACTGAAGTATAAAAAGTAAACATTATTCCCCTTCCAAGAAGTATCAGGATTAAATTTAGAGTGTTTTTATTAGCTTTATATTATTTTCTTCTAAACAATGAAATAATCCTATCATATGTAATGTATTCTAAAGTAACATAATGGGCACTAGTGTACTCAAGAACCCACCTTTGAAACATTTTGCCATATTTCAGTTTTTTCTGTGCTTGTTAAAAAATACACTCACAGTTAAGCTGGTTGTAATCATACCGTTCATATTGTTCTGAACTTGTGCTTTTTCTTCAATAATAACTCACTTTTTAAATCAAGTTAGTATATATAGCATCCTATTTCTCAACCTAGGAGGCACGTTAAAAGCATTTGAGGAGCGTTGAAAACAACTCACACCTGAGGATATTCTGATTCAATCAGTCAGGGAGGGTTAAAAGTCCCCAGATGGGCAGCCAGACTTGGAAACTATTGAAAAAATAGTTTCCTTAAAAAAAAAATACTGCTGGATGTACATGGGTTACTGTTCTTGTCTACAACCTACTGATGAATATTTAGGTTAGGTTAGCTTCCAGCATCCAGCATGGTTATCTTTTCTCCTATATATACATACGAGCCCTAAGTAGAAGTGCCCCTAAAATTATGGGACACAGACCTAATTTGCTTTGGCTTGAAGCTAGTTTTGATAATTAGGAATCCTAGTAAGTACAGTGAACTTAGACTTCATCCCAGAAAAGGCAGGTAATGGCCCAATGCAAAGGTTTACTCTGGGCCAGTCTGCAGGTTAATTTGTGGCAGGCCGGCGCTCTCTGATGGTTCATGTTCATTTAGTCTCATCCCTGTGGCACCTGGTGCTCAGACTGCTCCAGCAGCTCAACTGACCACGTGACTTGAGTGATAGCATCGCCTGTTTTCCTGCTTCGTGGATTTCATGTTTGGTTGCCTGCTTGACTGCCGAGGCGTCTCATGGAAGATCCCAAGGAAGCAAAACGTGGACCCTTCACTGCACCCTGGATATAAGGTAAGAGGAAATATTGAGTTTTACTGTTTAGTCTCACCAAACTTAACATTGCATGCAAGTGTGACCTGGTGTGGCCTTATTCTTTAAAAACTTTGCTTGTGCTTTAAAAATAAACAAAACCTCTGAAGGAAATGCAAAGGAAGGGAATTCAATTTAAATTTAAGAGAACTGACTTTGTATCTGGACTTTTGGTTTTGAGAAAGGCTGGTGCCTGTAAATGATAATTTATTTGAAAAAGAAATATTCATTGCCTCAAGATAGGGTTGGAAATGGTGGTTTTTTGGTTTTGTTTTTTCTGTGTTCCTTTCCTCCCCCTGTGCCCAGGGTCTCTCCTCTGCTGAGAGTGCCTGCAACCCGGACTCAGGTTTTAAATTCCAGCCTGAGTTCCTTTTCAAGAAAAAAGTGTTACTGGTCGTAATTGCTCATAAAACTGCATTGGAGGCAAAATGTATCCTTCTCAATCCTGGGCAAGGTTTGAATCTGGCTTTATTCATTTTTAACATGTGTTTATTAAGTAACTGATATTAAGCAAAGCAGGTATGGCCTCCTCTTTCATAAATCTCTCAGTCTGGTGGGGAAACAAATGGAAGCATCACAGAACATGACTCAGAAGAAAATTCCGCCCCCACTTTCTGTGTTTTTATTCTTTCCCTTTCTACTTCCTACTTTAGCTTCCCTTGATTCCCACCTCCCTCCCCCCACTCCCCTTAAGGAAGAGTACCTGGGGTCCCTGAAAATAAACTATTTGAATCTGTGGGTAAATGATGTGATGTATCCCCTATACAGTTGGACCAGGAAGTCTCACATCTTGCAAAAAAGAATAAAATTGTCCTGAGTGAAACACCAGTCACTAGGTCATGGGGATGCATGGTGGATGGGAAAATGGATGAACTAATAACCAGGCGGGGAGGATTGTTGTGTGGACTGGGTGTGGGAGGAACTGGATTCAGATGTGTGAAATCATTAATCATGTGCATGGTTTAAACAGTTATGCTTTTTGAGTCATAATTCTTCACTGGAGAAATGAAATGCAAGTACGTAGTACAAACTGTCCTTGGATAGAGTGAGTGCTTGGGTCATTTCGTGAGCTGAGACTAAAGAAACTTAAAGACAAGTTACAAATGAGTCACTCCCCAGAGGACATCTGGAGTCATGACAGATTTTAAAATTGTTGTAACAGCAACTGTTCTGTCTCGAATCTCCCCTTGAGGCCTTATCAGAGGTGGACCTCTGGATTAACAGGGCCATGTGATGACCCTACGGGGTGCGGGGTGGGGCAGGAGGAAACACACTTTTCTGTAAAGTGCCAGTTAGTAAATATTTTAGGCTCTGTGGGCCAGATAGTCTCTGTCACAATTATTCAACTTGGCTGTTCTGGCTCAGAAGCAGCTATAGACGAGATGTGCCTGTGTTTCAATGAAGCTTTATTTACAAATAGAGGTTACCCATCAGATCTGCCGCAGGGCTATCCCTTGCCACACTCTGCCTTGGTGCAAAAGCACACGCGGGTCTGGGAGGCAGAGATGTAGGTGTTATCCCCAGGACTGCCACTCTATCTCTGAGATGTGACCTCAGCAGGTCACAGTGGATCTCTGTGTGTACTGTCTTTTCCAAGGAAAATCATGAAAACTGTTCCATCTCTCTGAGTAGTTATGAGAATGATATGAAATTACAACTATGGAATTCATGGGGAGAAATTTTAAACAATGTATACAATCCTAAGGATTTATATTATAATTTGTATTTTATTCTCTGATTTTGGTATTAAGGTTTGGTAAGGTTTCATATTGGAACAATTGTTCACTATCTTCATTACCCCTAAAATCAGAAGTACATTTCCTTTCCCCCTTCAACTCTGTCCAGTCTCCATCCTCTCTTGTCTTGATGTCCCAGTTTAGCTCTAGAAACATTACCTTTTTCTTGACACCTCATAACCATCATCTAAACTCCTGGGGCCATGCAAAGGGAAAGTGGCCACGTGTTTCCCGCTCCCTCCCACAGCCATCCTTCCTGGTGACAGGTGCAGGCATTTTATCTGCTTTGATTGCAGCGGTTAGCATGGAGTGGTTAAACTGTATTTAGAAATAAATGGTAAAATAACAGTTGACAAGGAAGCCTTTTAAAGATCCCATTTTCTTTGTGTTTAATGCTTCTCCAGCTCTGAGGGAGCAGCATGGGGTCCATCACGCCGTGGAGAGCAAGGCTGCTTCCAGTCCCCCAGCAAGCATTTTAAGCAAGCAGTTTTCTGCTCCTAGGGAGGCAAGGGCTGCCTTGGAAACGGCCCGTGCTCCCACGACTGTTCTATCACTGCAGTCTTCATTTGGGAGGGGAAGGGGAAGATACTGCTAGGATGCGGGCAGGAGCTGTTTACTGGCTGGGGCCCATTACCCTCTCTGGTCTCTGTTTCTGGAGGAGCGGCTTGAAACTGTGAGATCATTTGCTTCTAACTCCTCATGTTCCTTTGCCTTTTCTTCTGGCCTTTGTGGGGAAAGATCTATGACTCCATCTCTGCTTCCTGCCAGAGATGGATCCCATTTCCAGGCCCCTGTGTGCAGATGGAGAGAAAGGTAAGGTGGATGTGTCAACTCATCAATGCAGGGAATTGGATGGATTCTTGAGGTTCTGATGGGGCAGCCTGATTCATGCACCCTTTCCTGGCTGGAGGCCTGAGTGGAAAGGGGGCTGTCGCAGGCAACAGGGCACTTACTAAGTTTCTGGGAAACTATGAGAGGGCCTCAACCTGGCCAGGAAAGTCAAACATTCAGGCCAGCATCTGCTTCACAGTGGGTGTCAGATAAACATTTGCTTGTGGAAAAAGATGAATGCCCTACCCACCAACCATCCCCTCTGTCCGGGGGAGACCAAACTACAGGGCCTGAAGTCTTCCAGAGGGCCAAACCCTGCTCAGTATCTTCCTGGTCAGAGTGCTAGCTGGGCCCTAGTCTGTAGGAGTCCACACCTGCCTGATAGCCACAGTTAGCTGCATCTCATTCATTCATTATTTCATGTATTCCTTTATTGGTAATTCATTGAGTATCTATTGTTTTGCTGCTTGGGGTTCAGTAATGCACAAGACAGTGACAGTCCTTACCCTCGTGGAATTTGCATTCTAGCTCAACGTATCTGAACTCTCCAAATTATGTGACCTCCATAATAGGCTCTTGAGGCCAGCTCTCAGGGAAGTGTTTCTCCTTATGCTGTGAGAGATCACCATTGTTTTTATCACTGGGGTTAATACACCAAGTGACGTCTCTCATATCTAGAGTGGGCATGATCATGTTTTGCTCCACAGAACCCATTAAAGTGAGACAATATTCCATTTGATGTTTGATCAAAAAGTGCCATACAAACTTAAAATATGGACATCATCCCTTATATTTGTATTTAATATATTTATTTTTATTTCAAGTGAATATCTCTTGACTCTCCCCATCTCACTTACCACCTCCACCCATGATTTTAAAGCACCCTTAAGGCAACACGAGTGTCTCATTCTCTTTTTCTGTTTCCTCCCCAGTAAATAGGGCTGAAGGGAGAGAGAAAAGGCCAACCAGGCTGGGTTCTGTTATGAATGGGTCTCACTGTGTCGGTGGAAACCGGTATTATTCACCCTTGAGTCTCTTAGGTTCCTGGTTCTGGTAATTTTTCACCGGGTTGCATGCATATTTATGTTCTATATTTTCTCCCAGAACTTTGCTCACTTTGTTTCCTGCTCTTGCTGTCCAGTCCTAGCAAGAGTTCCTTTTTCTCTTGCTGAAGATGCTGCTTCGTGAACATTAGGTATCTTTGCCAACAGAACACCCTCCACCTTCTCCTTGTCAAGGTCAAAGATAATTCCCACAGCTAAGTTAATTAGGTTCAACCTAAAAGTGTTGGTGAGATCCTGAGCTGTGTGATTGTGCCTAGTCAGTGCATTTTTTAACAAAAAATGGTATCAATTCATACTATTTTGTATCTTCTTCCCTCACCCCCCACCACTTATCCGAATATCATGCCCATTTTATGGAATCACAAAAGCATATTTCATTAATTTGTTAGGCCAAAAGTAATATCGTGGTCTTAGGTATGCAGGTTCTGTCATTCCCTATTTTAGGTAAAGAGTAGTGAGAAATTTTACTACTATATTTTTTATTCTTGCCTGATATTTTTCTTAGGATGAAATGAATAATTTGAATCACCTGATCAAAAGGGGTACATAGTTTTATAGGACTTTATTTTGTGTACCTGTTGCCGAACTCTTTCTTGAAGTATTTTGTTTTGAATCTTTCTGTCCCTAATGTAATAACTATTTAGCTTAGTTCTTAAATTATCTCAGTGTGCTAAAAAGCTTTTTATGTTTTTGAATTGCTGAAAAAGTGTTGTACCAGACATAGTAAAGTCAAGAAAGCAAAGCTGCAGAAACAGCTTTCAAGGTTGCCACATTGATACAAGTTTTAATCAAGTGTGAATCCATCCAACAGAGTCCTTGTCTTGTCACTAATATTTGTCCAAAGCAAACATATCTCTTTTGAGTCACATCAGACTCAGTGGAATGGAATCTTTTTTTCCCATTTTTGAAAAACCAGGACAGCACCAATATAGTTTTTTAAAAGATGGTGCATATGTCTGGGTATTTGTATGTATGATGTGTATAAATATGGTTATATCTATAGCTACATACAGTGTTTCCCTTCCTGAACTTCCTCTCCCTCGTGCAGTTCAGCGATCTTAGATGGCAAGGAAAATTGAGTCTGTATGTATTTTAAGAACCCATTCCATAATGACTTCTAGGAACTGCCAATTTTTCAATTGTCTTCTCTCCTCCTTCCCCTTCTCTCTTCCTCCCTCCCTCCTGTACTTCTTTTTTCCCCTCTCTTTGTTTCCTTCCTCCCTTCTTAAGACGTCACATACCTCAGCTTAGTATTTCATGGTAGACTTTGGCATGAACTTTGAAACAATCTGGGCCCATAATTTTGTAATTAAAGGACAATTGATCATAACTGATTATTCTGCATTATGGTGATATGTTGGGAAAAGGAGCAAATTGAGGGCCTTGGAACATCATAGAGATGAAAAGATGAAGACAGAGGGACCTGAGAGAAAGTTGATCAGCTTTATAATTTTGAGCCTCATTCCTTTACATTATAGAGTTGGAAAATACAGAAAGTTTATTTTTTCTTTTCTTGCAAGTAGGTGTTGCCCTTACACTGCCCAAATGGCAAATGTCTTTGGTAGTTTATGAATTTGAACAACAACAACAACAACAACAACAAAAAAACCCCAGAAAATTGTGAAACTAAGGATTAAAGAGTCTATAATATAGCCTTAGGAAGATATATTTTATCCATAATGTCAAAATAAATCAATTTGGAGCTCTTTATTCACTATAAAGGCAAATTACTCGATGCACTGATAGTTATGAGGTTTGTAAGGATGAAATGAGGTGATGCTGGGTGATGAGGAGGGATTGTAAAATTTTCAAAGGATTCATTGCCAGGTCAGTAAATTATGACATGGCTGAATTGGCAATGGCAGTACCAAAGCCCTGATGACATTTCTCAGGAATCTTTCGAAATCCTGCCTATAGCTGTTTTTAATCACAGACATGGAAACTAGAAACTACAAGCATATGAAAGTGGACCCTATAGCAGTGACTTAAAATATGATCTGATCCTGGGTTATTTCCCAGTACATTCATGATGGAGAGGAGCTGTCTTTTATCTGGAGCTATTTCTGATTGCCAGAAAATAATTGGCAATAATTTGAATCTGTAGTTTTCCAGGATCAAAAGCAAGAGAAGCTCTTTCTTGATGTTTTTGTCCTGTGAACACAGCACAGTGAAGACAAGCTATTGCTTTTCAGTGTGCTAAATCTGTTGACACTTACATTTGACTGGAATTTGAATTTAACCTTTTAGTAATTCCTACAGAAGACAAGCACAAAATATGAGTTGTCACTGCCAGTTAAGCCTTCCTTTTGATGGAGACACTAACTTGATTGTACTGATTGTACTGATTCTCCCCTTCACCTCCTTAGTGCTCCTGCCTTCTCCTCAACAACATATCAGTGACAAGTCTGAAGATGGGAAGTTGTCTGAGTGGGTGTGATTTCACCAGTCAGTCTGATGACAACTCCAGTGGGCTCTCTGGGGACCATACTGATGAGGGCACTAAACTCAGGCTGCCTGGTTTAGAATCCCAATTCTACCTCTTATGGCCATTGCCAAGTCTTATTGTTCTTTGAAGCAATTAAGAGAATACATGATCTTTTGAGCCGTATCTGTGATCAAGTCCCATATCTAAACCTTAATGGCTGGATTTCTTTGGATTAGCCACTTATCTTCTCAGAGCCCAGGGCTGTGGGATCCTAGATGACTTTACTTTGGCTCAGGGAGTTCTTTGTGAACAGGTAACACAAGGGGAATTAAAGTCAGGGTAGATAGTCAAATGCTGTGTTTGCTGATCTATGGACCAACGGGTTTGACTTGTGGATGCTCTGGGGAAGGGAGTGTTGATCAGAAAGTTTCATCCACTTGACACTGAGACTGGTTTCTGATCTTCACCATTTTTTCCCTTCTGCCAAGTGTGTACTAGGCCTCTCAGACTCTAGGGGCTCCAGCCATGTGAGTTTCTCCAGTGGACCCACAGAGCTCAATGTCAGTCTGAGGAAGACAACCTTGGAAGATAAAGGAGGAAAGAGAAGTGTTTCTGATTAATCACTAGATTAATCAGAATTAAGCTCTAGTTCCAGGGACTAAAGTCTCTGGAGGAACCAGGTGTGTGTGTGTGTGTGTGTGTGTGTGTGTGTGTGTGTGTGTGTGTGTGTGTGTGTGTGTGTGTGTGTGTGTGTGTGTGTGTGTACATGCACGTGTGTGCCTGTTTACATTCATAACATCCAAGCCCTAGAGTTCTTATTTGCTAGCCTAGTTGTAATAAGAAATCTCCTTTGGAAAATGAAGTTACTATATTCAGGTGAGAACATATTTGGTGTTGTCCATCAGCCTGCAGTCCTGAAGGCTGGAATTAATATTACTCAAACCTAACAGAACATTTGAGCCTATCCATTCTTTCAAGACTTGGATTCACCTTGGGATTGACAACTGTTGAATGGTGAATAGTGATCGTTCAGGAGGGTGGGAAAGGGTATAAGATGAGAGAGACTGCAATTATCGAGCTTGTCTACCTCTATGATTTTACTCATCTTGAAAACTATTTGCAGAAGAGGTATTTGGGGTACCTATTCTGTAAGAGTAAAAGCACATGAAATTATTCACTGAAATTTACAGAGGAATTGAGTATCTCCACTTATATAATCCATTTAAGTCTTGGCAAATAGTATTTATTTTTCATTAAACAGCATTCCCTTGTTCCATATTATAATTCTCAAGGTCAGTAGCTTGATATTCTGCTTTGCCTTTGTGGGGTTACACTCATATATTTCTGTCACATTTTGTTAGATGAGAGTTGTATGATTTCTTACTCATTCCTGATTTATACTTTGTTCAAAGAGAAAGAAAAGACATTACATGGATATCACAGTGAACAGTGAGTGGAGATATCAATAATATGAGATGACCTCTCCCAGGGAAATAACAGTATCCAACCAAAAACTTTACAACAGTTTGTGCTAATGGGAAGAGGAATGAATCCTAGAATAAATTCCATGGGTGTTACATAAAGCAATGGATTCTATAAATAAATTATAAATAAATAAATACATTTGAGAAACATTGGATTAAGAATTTTTGTTATGGCTGCAGGATTACCAAAGCCTTTAATATGGTAATGTGAATCCCCTAATGAATTTTTTTCTGGGTCATCTTGCAGGCTGATTGTTCTATAAAACCCATTGGGAATAGTTTGTTTAGATGGATTTTTTTCTCATTGTTATATTTCTATTGATAAATAAGATGGGGCCCCAAATATCATAGTTGGAGGGTGACAATTTTCATTTCAGTGCTTCCATCACAGATAGTCTTGAAATGAAGTAAAGGTAGTTTACTACCCAACAGTCATTCTTTGTTCTTTCCCCCAAATTATTTGCTAACAGACTATGGCTTTTATAGGGGATGTGGTTTTAATTCTGTTACCTTTTCTAGATTTATTTTCTAAGCTTCTCTTGTGTTTAAGCTTGTTAAGTAACCCAATTCTAGACAATCAGAGAAATGAGGAGACATCTGTTAGGAATTTTCTGGGAAATATTGTAATTTCTGATAGAAGACAGGCAGGCAGATATGAAGGAAGAACTCTTAGATGTCAACTCTTCCCCCTCCTTCTTGCCTTGAGTGGATTTGCCATTGTGTGATGTGCCATGTTGGGACAGTAGGAAAAAGCCAACAAGAAGAATAGAAGACTGTGAGCTCTGACTATGTTGTTTCTGGAACCACCTTCCTCCAAATGACTTGTTATGTAAATAATGAATGTCCTTAGGTTTAATGCAGTTCAAAACACCCTGACTAATACGATATTTGTCTTTTGTTCTTAATTGTTACAGCTTCTCTCTAATTCATTTTTCAAATTTCTGCTTCTCAGATTGAAAGCATTTTAAGTGAGCAAGGATCGTTCCCTCTGAATGGCCTTCATAAGTGCCTAAATTTGGTTTGTTTTCACTTGGTTTTTCTTTTCGTAGACTGGTTAAACCAGAGAGTGTTTTCTAGGAGTATTCCCCTCTCCCCCCATATTCCCTCAGATGCTTGAAATAAGTCATTACCCTACCCCCTAACAAGAAATGGGCAAAAGAAAAACTACTATGATGGCATACACTATACATCTATAGCTAATTAACCAGAGCCAATATTCACTTTACAATTGTAATTACTGCTGGATTAAGTTGTAAGCATCCTCCTGTACTTCAAATAGAATTTTAGTAGCAAAGACCAAGCTTGCACGGGGCCTTTGAGGGCATATCCACTGAATTGATTGAGGTTTGCCCTTTATTCTCTTTGTTGTTGCTGTCTTTCCTAATAGCTGGGCAGCCTGTTGGCAAGAGGGTTGTTAGGAACTGGGTTGCAGCTTCCCCAGGTCCTTAGGGAATCACTACATAATGATGTATAATTTAGGATTCAGGGAATGCAAACTGAGATAAGCTAAAAAGCAATTGCAGACTATTTAAGATCTCTTAATTTATGGCCATTTTGTGCATAGTGGCTAATGCATCCCTTGCCACCTCTTACTAAAATTAACACTCATATTCCCGACCCTCATCCTGGCACAGGGTTGTCTTCTTCTACTTAATATACCTTGAAGGAACTTGGAGTGACCATGTCTGCTTTGTAAGAGTTTGGGAGGCTGGGAAGATAGAAGCAGAGACATGGGTAAATTTCATTTACGCTTTTACTTACAACCCAGGGATACATCTAGTGTTTTTGACATCAGAGTGTATCATTTTTAGCATCTCCCTCTTCTATATGACAAAATTATTTTATTAATAATCATTACATAAAATTAGCAATAAAAATAATGGCCAAAAATAGAGTGAATTTCTTCATTTATTGAATTTTACATGTATAACCATAATAGTAAAAATATATAATACAGAAAATAAAGAGGACTAAATTAATACTTTTCATTGAGATTAATGTATTTTTTTTTTAAAAAAAGCTTATGTCTACTTGTGGATGTGTGGTAACACGGAATAGTAACATTATAGTTTCTTTTTTCAAGATTTGGCTTCTGCAAATTTGTTAATTTCTGTATAATGTTATTTTTCCTTTGCGTATTCTTGTTCAGTAGTCTATAATCTCATTTGGTACTTGGCTACCTTTTCTCACCTTTAATCTGGTAAACTTCTTTATTTTAATTTTAAAAAGTTCCTTCTACATGAAGTAACAAATATATAATATCTGGAAAATATAAATATCCTTAGGGAAATTCTTAAACCTAAAAATAAGTTCACCATAGATTAATAAATATACAAAATTATAAACAAATCAAAAAATTTCATGTCTTTGGTTCTTTGAGTTTCAGTTCTAGTGGCTTTCAAAGTTCTCTGCAGTTAAAAAGTCTCTACTAGAATATCCGTACTTATGTAAGTTTATTTTTTGTAACTTATGAAACTTTTCTTTCTGTAAATATTCATAGAAAATTAGTGAATAATAGCAAACACTGAAATTCTATTCATTTATTTAGAATAAATGTCCAATTCTGGAGTAAGTAGTCAAAGCATATAAATATTGTCCATCTGATTTCTTCTACCAGTGTAAGTAGTTACTTTCTTTTTAGGAACTTTTAAATCACTGCCAATGTGTTGGTTCACAAACTCTGGAGTTTCCCAGGTAAAATCTGTAACTGACCTTCAAACACAGTGGGAAATAAGAGACCAAAGAGACAGGCCGCTCCAGATTGGTAGGTAGAAAATTTAATAAGCAAGGGAACTTATATACAAGGCTTGTCCTGAGCAGCTATGAGACTGAGATATGAGGCCTTACTTGAGTTTAATCACATATACTATCCAGATAATCTCAACAACACATTGCTCTCAAGGCTGTGTCCTTGAAAATGGCTCTTACTGTGGGAAGTGTATTTTCCCAGCATAGAGCCTCCAGTTGCCCAGGTTCAGCTCCTGGGTCAGTCAGTGGTCACATCCTCCTGATGAACTCCTCCTCCAAAACTGGGTGTTTGCTTTCCATCATTTCCGTGTCTGGAAATTCTGTGGTGCTGCTTCTCAAAGCTGGTTTTCCAAAAGTAAGTCACAGCCTGTTTCTCTTTATTGCTGATAGCCATGTGTAGAAATACATGTGGTGGTGTTTGTGAGTATGAGTATAAAAAACAAGACTGTGGGTCAGATATAAAACTGTTGAATACATTTGATAGCAGAATCACGTTAGCGGTTTGTGATACTAACTTCCAGTGATGACCTTATTTAAATGATCAAAGATTATTATTTATTTTTGATTTGTTTTATTTTCTTCCTAATTCTTAGAGATTTGACTTCATTGTAGGATATGGACATCCACCATTTACTAGCCCCCATCTCCACATATATCTGTTACTCTGAGTTGAAAGTCAAAGTAGTGCTGCAGGCTAAACACAGTTTCTTTTTAGTGATTGTATGTGCATAATAATACTAGTAAACATTTACAGGTTATATGTTATAAAGTGAGAGAAAAAGGAAGGAGGTGTTCTTCTTTCCTATGGCGGAGGGGGGACAAAATTATTTTGATTTTTTATTGATAAATTTTTGTAGCTCTGGAAGTAGAATTTATTCAGCAAAAGGTGCATAAGGGCAACAAGTTTATATTTGTAATGTCAAATAGGCTTTGTCAGGACATTCCAGAGAGAGCTAAAGCATCATGATGTACTAAAAAGAGAAACAGATAAGGAAAGATTCCTGAATTCCTGAATACTTATTCTGGCTTCATTACTGATGAGCTCTGTGGCCAAATTAATCACCTTATATCACTGAAAATCAGTTTGCTCAATATTACAGGAGAGATCAGGACTGGACAGTCTCCAGAGTTTTTGCTAGATCAACGTTCTATGAAATGTTTGTCTTTCTTGTCTTAAAAATCCCCCAGCAAGGTAAATTGTGTATCTTTCTCATTAAGGCATACTTCAGCTCATGGAGTCAGTAAGCATCTTGTGTATTCGTGGGTAGCTTAGGATATGAGATGAAAGTGAGATGCATCATATGGGAGAATTTGAAGTGAGCCCCATTTATACTTCTCTGTCAGTTGCTCTGTTATCTTGTTCTTGGTGTATGAAGAATGGGTGGTACGTTGGTTTAGTACACAGGGTCTGGAGTCCTGTGATCTGAAATGGAATTCAGGCTTATCACTTACATATTATCAGGCCTTGGTTATGCTATTTGACCTCTTGGGCTTAGGTTTTCTAATCAATGAAATTGGGATGACCAATATACCTGTCTCATTAGATGGTGATGTAAATTGAGGCAGTCCATAGAAATAACATCTTTCTCATGCTTTTCTGTGAATATTTTGTATCCAAGACATATTCCCATGGTGATAACTGTGCTCCTGTTACAAAACTTCCCTTTGATTCTTTGTGTTGGCTTCAGTCAAGAAAGCCCTATGAGTTGTTCTTTCAGTTCTGACAGGTTGTTAAACAGTAATATATTCCTTTATTCCACAAGTATTTATTCAGCAGCTTACTGGGATTCTCACAGCTTAATGCAATGGTGAAATTGAAAGATGTTTATAAATCTGGTTTCCCTCTTGCCTAATCAAGAGTCTATTCACCTGATTTCATATTCATGACTAACAGAACCCAAATGTTCAGTACCATGGGGATCTCCCGAAGTGTGGGTGTCAGAGATGGGAGAAGGGCTAGCTGGGTGCCAGACAGGCTGTCCTTCTCTTGCAGGGATTCTGGAATGTTCACTGAGAAAGGATATAAGCTGAGCGTGTAAACAGGGCTGAATCCTAGAGGAAAGCTGGATTTTGATTTGTGAAAAAGTATTTTTTAAGATAAAAGAATCCCTGCCTCCAAGGGTTAAATATCTGCAGTTTTATTTTTTTTCCTTCCAATTTTTAGTTCCTATCTCTCTCCTATCCTTAAATCCTCATCCTTCAAGGCTATCAATTCTGTTCCATTTACTGCCCTTCCTCTTTTCATTACTATGTAAAGAATGCTCCAAAACATGCATTTAAATTTTTATGTAGTACTTGTTTTATTATACTAATAAATCCTCTTTTTGTTTGCCAAAGGCCTCTAGTGGATGTGAAGAGTTTATATGTAAATTAAGAAAATACTTTGTCACTTTAATGATACAGAGCTATATATAAGGGCAAATGAGTGCTGGATGAAAGAGAAGGCCGGCTAGGAAGGGCGTTTCTCTTCAGTTATTTTCATAGGTCAATCCTCTGGGTCAGTTGTTTCCCAGGCATCAGTCTGGTGGAGCACCTCTCAGCTCAACAGGAGAGGAAGCACTCAGTTCTTTTCTACATGAGATTTAAATACTGTTTCCTACCCCACTGTGATATGAGGAAAGACACAGCTGAAGCAATTCAAGCTTTCCATGAAGACGTTTAGCCTTCTCACTGGTAGGGTGGTTTTTAAATCTGACTTTAGATTAAAATCAATATGGGGGAGGTTAAAAGTTTTCTGATGTCTGGGCCCCATCCAAGAAAAGAATAAGTAATTAAAAATTGGTAGGAATAGGGTTTTCATATCATACAATATCACAATATGATTGTAAAAGTACCCAAAACATTCTGCTTTACAGCGAAGTCCTGAGAAACATGCTTTCCTAGGGATTTGTTTGATAGCAGCACAGAGTAGTTTAGGAGCATTGCTGGATCAGGTAGAAGTCTCTCAATTCTTTTCACTGTTACACAGAAAAACCAGGCACGTAAGGATAGTTTCACTGACATAGACACACAATATGCTTGGAGATACACATAGCCCTAGAAATACCTTTAGACACACATTCTTATTCTAGGATGCCCTGGAACAGGTACACAGAATAAACATATACATTCACAACATAGGTGCATAGACACACAAACACACTAACATGCTTACATACATACACATGCAGGTATACGCAGATGTAGGTATACAGATATACACAACACACAGACGTATGAGCATAGATATACATAATAAGGCTTTAAGCACACGGATTTGCCCACAGAAAAAAGATATCCAAGGGTTCACACACAGAATCATCTACACAGAGACACAGAGGGACCAGACAGGAAGTTATAAACCAACATGCATAGAATTGACTTTGGAAGCTTCTACTTCTTGGCTTTGTGCAGGGTCTTGAACTATCAAGGGGATCATCTGCTACCTTTCTATGAATTTGATTTGGCCCAACTCAGTGCAAGCTCTCAGATCCCTCACTGAGATGGGTCTTGTAGAAGGTAGGGTGGCAACTTAGCCTCAAAGGTAAGTTGGGTAACAAAAGTGGGTAACAAAATTCTATTAAATTGTCTCACCTGGTATGGAGCGACAGACATATTAATAGAAGACTAAGAAAGCCCTAAAATGATAATTAATAAATAATATTTGAGTGGCATCAAACATCTCCCAAATGATTTTACACTTTCAAACTCATTTTATTCTATCTACATTTATAGACAGCTTTATAGGTTTGATCTCAATCTTATCTGATCTTCTGAGCTACTCAATTAAATGGGTAGATTTATTACCTTCATATTATACTTTGAGGTTAGAATTGATATGATTATTCTTACTTTACAAATGGGAAAAAAAGAGGTTCAGAGATGAAGGACCCTATTCAAGAATATCCCAGGAAAAACCCAATTCCTAGTTCAGCATCAATTTCACCATTACAGTGAGCTGTATAGACTCTGACCAGGTATAAAGGGAGAAAAACTAGATAGTAGGGACCCAGCTCATGAAATAAAACAGCAATATGCATGCCTCAGCTAGACTTAGAATCGAGTGTTTACCCCTAGGAGACATTGGGGCATACCTACCAAGATATGTGCAACTGCTCTCTCTAGCACACAGCTCGATGCCATTATGATAGATTTGGAACTGACTACATCCTGGCCTGTTGTGTATTGAGATAATCTGGACTTTGTGGGGAGGTTTCTTTCATTTGCTATTTTCTGTAAACTTCTGTCTGGGTGGAAATAAAACTGAGTGAGAAGGCATTTGGTCATAGCAACATTTGGAAATTGTCTTTTATACCTCACCTTTTTATTGGACTGTAGGAATAGCTGTGTGTTCAAAGGGATGGTTATAAGATCTTCTGCCAACCAACATGCATCTGTATACTTATTGAGCAGTTATCATGAGCTTGTTCCTGAGATTGGATCTGTGGTAGCTACAAATGAGAATCTCTGTACTCGAATGGCTTCAGTTTTTATTTAAGAGACAAGTAGTGATTAGGAACTACAGAATGATTAGACAAAGATAAATCAAAGAAGACAGATTGAAGGCCAAAGAAATTAATTCTGAGTATAGATAAATTTTATTTTACTTTAAGTGAATTGCTTTGAAATAAATTGAATCACTTTACAACATATGAAAATAAAGATGTTTAAAATAGAAATACAGATTCCTGATGATATTTATATTTATATAATTTCAAATGATTAGCAACTCTGGGCTCACATTCCCACATGGAAAATGTTGTTAGGGAATTGTTCCCGTCTCCGTACTTTCTTTGGCTTATTTCAATATCTTTTCACCCGTTTGGGTTACCTTCCTGGCACTACAGGTCTATGGGTTTACCATCTCTGATTAAGAAATAGTTAAGCCCAGTCCCAATGACTGATGTCTTAGGAGTCCAGGGAGTAGCAGGTCAGTGAGGGCTGGAGCAGTCAAGGGAGGTCTCAAAAAGGAAGTGGGAACTAAATTGTCTTGTAGGAGATCAGGACTTAGACAAGGGAGGGATAGATGCAGGATACTTGAGAGCAGAATTCCTGAGAGGAGGCAGAAAAAAGTTAATTCAAATTAAATTCTAGATGCATTAAAGTTCTGCAAATGAATATCAACATTTAAAATTTTAAGAAGACAATATAAGAGACTAAATGATATAAGAATTTGGAAAGTTATACTTCAATTAAAAAAAAGAATTTGGAAAGAATTTTTTCCTTTAGACAGAAAAATCACAAACCATAAAAATTATGCTTAACTTTTTTCAAAGTTAAAAAATACTTTGATCCAAACACAAGTCAGAGATTTGGAATACAATGAATACCATAAGGAGTGAATAAAACTGGCAAATAATTATGTAAGAATGTACAAAGCATTCTTACAAATCAGTATGAAAAAGGCAAGTTAACAAAAGGGCACAACATAATGAAAATACCATTCAAAAAAGAGGAAATACAATCAGTGAAGATACGAAAGCATGCTCAACTAATAGGATTATGTAACTAAAACAACAGTGAAATGTAATTCTGTAATAATCATTTTTGCAAAATTCCAAGTAGTTGGTAAGAATGGGGAAAAATGGTAACTCTTTTAGTCTACTGGTGGGGATGTGAATTGGTAAAGCCCTTTTGATTGTAAGAGTGTATATTTTGTAAAGTTAAATATTTACTATATACTTTGAACAAACAATTGTGTGTGTATATACACATATATACACAAATTTCTTAGAGAAAGTATTTTGTATTTGCACAAGGAATCATTTGAAAGAATGTCCAATGTAGCATTGCATGTAAAATCCCAAAATAATTAGAATTTAATGTTCCTCAGCAAGATAATAGCTAAATAATTGGTGGTATACACACTCAAGGGAAAAACTACACCATAAAGAAAATGAATGGACTAGTACTACATAATTTAACTTAATCAAATGAAAATCCAAGTTTATGAGAAAAATAAGTTCCAAACAATACATATCATGTATAGTATTTATATCAAATATTAAAACATGCAAAACACAATAAACCAATAAAAAACTGAATGAACATAGTCTGTGAGGAGGAAATAGTTTAGACTAAGAAATAGGTTTTGTGGCAAGAGATAAGACTGGCCTGATGTGGCTCAGAGACTCAGGGATGCCCGGAGTGGGACAGCCTGTGACATACAGGCTCTGTTGCTGGAGCTTTAAGAGCCACTTTGCTTTCATTTTCTGATCAAGCAGCCATCACCACTGTCCTCTTTTCAAAGCTATTATGTAGGGGAGAAGAGCTGTTACGGATTCACGTGTAAGACACATCCATATATGGTTACAAGACATTATCCAAAGATGAAAGTCTTACAGAGCAGCCAGTGCTGAGAGATCAAGGAAGGGAGGGTTATAAGGCATTTTTCATTTTTCTTTCACCTGGAGGGAAGGTTCAGAAACTCACTCAAAATCCTTCCCTCAATCAAATAAACATTACCTATTGCTTGGATGTTGTCAGTGGCCTCTTAAACTGCTCTTCCTGCCCTGTGTGGCTGCCCACAACCTGTCATCTTCATTGCAGATGAATGTCCTAATAACATGGCTCCCAATTTATGCCCAGTTCTGTCTTATCATCTGAATAAGGCCCAGATTCTGCCCCTTCCAACAGCTGGCTCCAGCTTCTCTTGTTGGTCTTACCACTGCTCATGCCACAGATATGTGCTGAGAGCCTGGGTTGTACAGACGTCTTTGTGAGCACTGGGGACTTTAGGAGAACACAATGGGCACGGATGCTTTCCTCAGAGTGCTCTCATTCCA
Organism: Camelus dromedarius; assembly: GCF_036321535.1. Classification (NCBI taxonomy): domain Eukaryota; kingdom Metazoa; phylum Chordata; class Mammalia; order Artiodactyla; family Camelidae; genus Camelus; species Camelus dromedarius. The sequence continues at coordinate 64,711,538 of NC_087443.1, read as the reverse complement.
GTGGGGGATGCAGCCAACAAACAGTGAAATCACAAATGGATGGTTGTGCATGGCACAACTTCTATGCCTTTAACAGAATAAGTGTGACAGTGAGTGACTGAGGACATTAGATACGGTGGTCAGGGAAGACTCTTTGAGAAGATGACATTAGAGCTGAACTCAGAGAAAACAGGGGCCATGCATCGGTGGGACTGATGTCTCAGTTTTCTTTCTTAGACTCTGGCCTGACTGGCCACCATGCCCTAAATGTGTTCTGTTCTTGACAGCTACACTTTGGCCCATGCTATTTCTTCTTTCTAGAACATTCCCTCCGATCTCCACCTGTGGTAGCTCTGTGCTGTTTGAGATGCCATCTCTTCCGTGGAGCCTTACCGATCCCCCCCAAGCCAAATGCCATCGATCTTACCCCTCAGACTAATGTTAATGGTGGGATCTTCCCTCTTTTAGTTAGGATTATCCTGATTACATGTGACACTCGCTTGGTTGAAGTGAGGATAAGTGAAATGTATTGGTTTAAGTAAACAAACCACAGAATGAGCAGGGGTAGAGCCAGTCACAGGGATACCTGTATGTTGAGATCTGTCAAAAGGAGAAGTGATTCTCTGAGTTGCCATTTGCCTGCTGTAGTTCTTAAAAGCATCACCCTACAGGGGCTTCTTTGTCCCAGTAGTGGCAGTTTCTTCCTGTGGCAATAGCTGAATCCTGTTTGCAGCTTTTTCAGCACTTATAGAATCAGCTTCTTGGTATCTGCCTTTCCATCCTCTCACTTTGACTTCTGTGTGCCCCCTAGACATCAGTACCAGCTTCCCAGGACCCATCTGGAGAAGTCTGGGTCCCAGATCCAAGTGATCATTCTCCCAAGTTCAAACACACCTCATCAGGTGGCAAGAAGCCTCTCCTCAGAGGTCTGGGTCTTGTCCCATGATGTGCCTTTCTCAAGAGGCTGTTTCAGCTCTCTTCTTTATTTCTAGATTGTAGTAATTCCAACTTCTTCCCTTTGTTCCCTCATCACTAGGGGTGGCAGTGCTTCCTCACTGGCTCTCTCCATGAAACCTCAATGTCCTTTTCCTTTTAACACTGTTGGTTACCTAGTTATAACCCTATACTTGAGTTAACAAGATTGTATACCAAATGCTCTTTGTTGAAACAACGAATGTGATAGTTTCTGCTTCCTGACAGGTCCTCACAAACTGAAAGGAGCATTTACAAAAATTCTCAGAGCTGGACAGTGTCATACAGAAAACATACCACCAAATCTTCTAAATTTCCAATCGTCTTAGTGTCAACTATTTCACATATATAATACAGATTAATAACATAATGGATAGTTAATTAAACTCATTCATTCTAATGACATATCATGTGTCTGGGCTGTGGTAGTCCCAGAAGTTATCTAGGAGAGTCTTAAAACCACCCTTGAGATACTCAGGCAGTTCTATGCCTACCATTCTGAGTCTTGCCATCAATTAATGGGCAGTGTTTGTACTTGCCTTCAGCTTCTTAGATTCTTTTAATCAATCCAAATATACTCTGCTTCGGAACTCAGAAGCCTTGGCTTTCTTAAGGTAGAGTCCCCTTCATTCTCTCTTCTTTTGACTGGTACAAATAGTTAACTTTCCATCTTTTATCCTATCTCCAAACCAAACCAACGCAACTGCCTCAGCACAGAGCATCTTGTTTGTACCCTTAAGGCATATATTATATCTAGCATCTCTCTATAGCTGGGACAGGGATAAAGAAAATGATTTTCATTCATAAGTGTTTGCAGTCCCTCCCCCATCGCTGATTTTTATGGAGGTGTAACTGTTGATTTCTGTGTCAGCTCCTAGGTCTTTCTTTATAGTGTAGACTCTGAGTAAAGAGAGTTAGAACATTTGAAAAGGGCCACAGACTTAAGTTGATGTGACTGACAAATAACTAAGCCAGAGAAGGCAGAGGTGGAAGGATAACATAAAAGCCTGTTTGGGCTTATGGCTGATGTAGAAAAAGATGGCTTTTATTTGTATTTTTGAGAAGATTTTGGAATGAAGAAAAGGAGAGAGAGATTTTGAAGTCCTGTGGCCATGCATGAGTGAGGGAGGTTGAGAGTGAGAGAATTTTAAGGTTTGCTGAGGGTTGTGAATGGGAGTGTTAATTGGCACATGTAAATAGGCTTCAAGGAAAAGAAACATTAAGTTTCAGTGATTTATGGTTGTCACATTGAGGCTTCTTAAAATATGACTCCATGCTAGGATTGACCCAATTATTTAGTTTGTTATGTTTTCTATTGTTATTTGGTATTTTTCTAGTTTATCTCCCCACCCCCAATACAATGGATATTTCTGGAAGGCAGAGGGTTGGCATCTCCCGCAGTGCCTCTGTCCATGCCTTGCACATATTAGTCATTTCATGATTGCTGAAAAATAATTTTATTATCATCATCTATTCTATATATGGATCACTTATTGTCTATTATTAACCCTATACCCAAGATTTACTCCTCTCAAGCAGTAATATATGAGCAATGAATACCATTTCCACTTTTCAAGAGAAAACAGAGGATTCTAGTTGTTAATAACTGGCCCAAAGTCATGGATGCATCTAAAAAATATGTATTTTTAGCAAAAATAATCAGCCAAGAAACTTGTAGTACTCTGGCCAATTCATTGATCAGAACATCTTCACAAAGTGCAGCTCTCTGAACGTTATGGTGCTAGCCTGCTCCTTCCTACTCATTGCATGGGAGACATCAGAGACTGCTAGGATGGACTTAGTTTTTGATAGGTGATCCAGTGGTTCTTTCCCAGGATATTTCAGCCCGTAGTTTGGAGATACTAGAACCCCCTCCATTTTCTTCATTTATTGGCAAGTACTTCATCTACCTCTTCCTGCATCTGCCTCTCCCCAAAATTCCCAAACTGTTAGGAGATGGCCCAGAGAAAATGCACCCTTCTTACTCTTTTGGAGGAAGGACTTTCTCCTGTTACTGGCTTTTTTTCCCCAAGCCATCAAGAAATTTACTTTTGTGAAGTACTGGAAAAAGGACTTTGTGAACTTGTGTAGAGAAGCTATTCATGGTAAAGGATGTGCCATTGTGCTGAAATAAGTGGCTGAAAAAAATGGGGGATAAGTGAGAGAGACCTAGGAAGAAGCCTCTCTGCTAGATATAATGACATGGTGGATGGTAGGGCATGGGGGAAGTGGGAGGCAGGTTTGAGTGAGGCGCAGGAGCAGGTGGTTATCCAAGAGTGCTCGCTCTCCTCATTAGCGCCCCTGCCAGTCTCCAGCTCAGAGACTCAGCTTTACTTTCCTTTAGCAAAGGGGGAGGCATTACAAGATATTTGGTTCTCAACATCTGGATGAGAACAAATTCTTAATATGTGATGAGTCAAAGAATAAAAGAATCCAGGAATAAATTCACAAAGAAGTGGTTAGACCAGATGGAGCATTATCAGAAATAGAAATAACATTGCTACCACCACCGTAATTTATTAAAATAGACTATGAGCCAGATCCTGTGCTAAGTGCTCATCCATTTCCTCATTAATGCATTGCAGTAACCACCGAGGTAAACCAAACTGCTATATGTGTGTCCTGAATGAAGCTATGGAAGTTTAAGGGGGTTAAGAAATGTGCTTAAGTTTGATGGGGTGGTAAGTAGGAGGTCTGAGATTTGAACTTGTGTCTGTCTGCCTACACTAAGATGTCAGACTTTGGAGAAACTTTGTGAAGGCTTTGTTGTTATTATTTCAATTATATAGGTGAGCAAACTGAGGTTCAAAGATTGACTACCTTTCTTATCAGGGATGCAGGTTGTTGGAATCACTTTGACTCAGGTTTGACTCCCAAATTTGCCTTTTAAAAGTTGCATGATCTTGGGCATTTGTTTAATGTCCAAAATTGGGCTTTTGGAGCCCAGCTTATGATTTCTATAAAATGGGGTAAAAATAATATCTAACTCATGGGGTTGGTAAGATCATTCAAATTAGATAATATATGCAAACTCCTTAACCCAAGGTTTAGGACTTAGAAAACTCAATAAATGCTTCACTTTTTGTTTCTTAGTGAATTCACCCATGCAAATACATGTAGTGAAAAGGGGCTTGTCAATGGCTATATAAAGGCTGAAGATAGGCAGGCTAAGGACTAAAGAAAGGCTACTGTTGGGATGGCAGTATAATCCCCAAATATTCCTTAAGAATTGACACTGTGTATTTATCTCATGATCCATCCAACACAGTCCTGGGTATGTAGAGGAGCTAAATGAACCCATGTTAAGTTGAGTAGAGTTTGGATTAAAAACAAAGTTGAATAAAAATAAAGTCTGGAGACATTAACCCAAACCAGGAGACATTGCAGATTTTTCTACAGAGATCACATTGAGGGACATGGTCACTTTCTTGTCTAGGGTGGTATCTAAAGACGGATTAAATTAAAGGAATCTAGATTCTGTTTCTAGCTCTTAAAGTACTAATATTTCCACAAAAGTAGAGAGGAAGGAACTGACTTCTTGCAGTATGTACCAAGTGTCACATTCTCTCCATCAGCCTATACTGTCTCATTCAATCCCAGTTCTTATATAACAAACCACCTATCATGAAGCTTAAAATGATGACATTAATTGTGTTCATAAATCTGAGAGTTGACTGGGCTCAGTGAGCACAAGATTCTCATTAGGCTAGAGTGAGAGGCTGGCTCTGGCATCATAACAAAAAGTTCTTGAACTACATATATATATGGCAACTGGTAGAAAGTTCAGACAGCTGGGGCTGTTGTCCCCTCCCTTCTCCCCCACCCCTCTCCTCCTTCCTTCCCTTCCAAGTAGACTTTCCACATGACAGCTTCATGGTAGACTGGATTCTTACATGGCAGATGGACACTTCCAGAGTGAGTAGACCAGCACTGATGACGTGATCTTTTCTAACTAAGCTTCAAAAGTTATGTAACATCACTTTTGCCACATTCTGTTAATCAAAGAAGTCACAAAAGCCATTTGAGTTCAAAGAACTTCATCTTTTGATGGGAAGGGTGTCATATGGTTTGCAGGCATGTTTTAGAACCACTAGAGGCCACCTTCTTGCAAAGTTATTTACATTTCTCTCAAATACAAAATAGACTCATTACCTCCTAGGATCCCCCCAAAGTATCATCTATTGTAGCATCAGGCTCAGGCTCAAGGTCCAGAATATCTTCATCTAAATCACATTCATGAATGATGAGTGAAGCTTCAGATGGATGAGGCTTCTCCAGTGTGGTTCCTTAAGTTCTTGAGGATAGCTCTTTGAGTAACATTCTTCTCAATCCAAAGCCTTCTGAATTAAACAAGCTACCTGCAAACATTTTGTCTTATTTTCTGAAATGCTTTTACTTTCATGGGCTTTGTGCTTTTCTCAGAGTAATGAAATGAGCTCCAAAAACTTAAAATACACACACATGCCCACACACCCTCCCCCTCCCCCCAGTCATGCTGAATCATGCTGTTTCTTCATTCACATGTCTGCACCTGAGCTGGGACTCAGATAGTTAGGTGCTAGAATAGCTGAGATTCCTTGGGTTTATCTTTCTCCCTCTCTATTATCTCCATATGGTATTTCCACATGACAGCCTCAGATAGGTTGGCTTTTTAAATACATGATGCTACATTCATATAATGGATCATTTTACAGCCATCAGAAATTGTGTTTTTAGAGCCTTAATTATATTTGAAAATATCTAGTACATAAAATATGTGAAATAAATCAGGGTACAGATTATGTATCATTAAGAATCATTCCATGAGGTAACTAGACAGAAATATATAAAATGTAATAGCCATCTCTAGGGTGTCATATTCTAGACTGTTGTAAAATTTATTTCTATTCTCTGTATTTCCACATTTTCTACAAAAGGCTTTGTATTAATATTCAGGGAACACATGAAAATAATAGAGGCTCATAGATACTAAGGACCTTTCACAAGGTTCAAATTGCTGTGAGTTTTCAAATTGAGATTTAAGCCCTGGTCTCTCTTAATTCCCAACACTGTACTCCTCTCAATGCTGTGTTTTCTTCCTAGAGGAAGAACTGAGATCACATCAGCCTTAGTTAATAACACTTAATCTACCCATACTATCTGTCTGGCTTTAAATGTTCAAGCCTACTGTCTTGTCCACTCACACTTACTCAGCAGTCATGAGGAAGGCACGGTGAGTAATGTGTCTGTGCTTTAGGGTGAGTTTTCACCATCTATGTTCCTTGGCCTTTAGAGAGCACAGGACTCACTGTCCTTTAGATGTTACCTGTGTGAACTGAGCATGTACATTTTGACTCATATATCTTAGCTGGCCTCCCTGGACTCAGGGTTTTTTGGTTTTTGTTTTTTTGGTGCCAGCCTGTTCAGTAGCTGCCAGCCTCTTCCTTCAGCATCGCTTTCCTAGTTGCAGTATTTTCTGGCTTTGTAGGTTTTCCTCAACCCACACCAGCCTCACACATCTACCTCTAAATGGGACCAGCATTTCTTTGTATGATCCTAGAGGTCTGTACCCAACTCTTCCTTTTCAAAGAGTTTTAAACAACTCAGTTTTGCAAGGTCAATATTCAGGTGAAAAGCTAATCAGCAAGCTTTTCTTAAAATATAATGATCGACTGTTGGACCTCTGTTAACAACTTTATTATCAGGCGCTAATAGGTTTTGGCAAAGGGGCAGTTTTCCATTAGTTTAATTGAATAAGGATGGAGATTAAATTTTATCATCTGTTTAGGCTGTCTCAGGCTGTCATTTCAGCCCCTTCCTTCTTCTTCTTCTTTTTTTTTTTTTTTAATTGTAATGCCCTGGGGCTCAAAGGAACTTGCTAAGAAGACAAGACAGGTGTAAAAGTCAATGACCAGGGGCCAGCAAGGCATTTTCATAGGCCTTTCTCTCCCCGAGGCAGTTCCACTTCCTCATTTGAGCTTTCAGTCTTCCTTTCCCTCCCCCTCCCTCCACTACCTCCCTCTTCAGGAAAATGCTAATTTGTCTATAGCCTTAGCACTCCTAGCCCTTACCCTGTTTATACAGGCTCCTAGAAATGAGGTCTAAGAGAGCAAAAGGTGGGCTAGTTTGCTAACGAGAATATGTTTCTCCGAGTCACAACTGATATTCATGGACACAACCACCCAGGATGACCATATTTGCACCTTTTTCTGTACAGCACATTACATTTGTCTTCATGAATCATGACACCTTCTCCTGTTTTTCATCCACATAATATCATGAGATAAGTTTTGCAAGTATTACAATCTCTGTTTAACAGATGGGGAATTAAATGAGGCTTGGAGGAATTAAATGTTACCCTTCTTTTTATCTCTCATTCCCTGAAGTCATTCTGCACACCGATACCCAAATGATGTTGATGCAGTGCAGATGACATCACTCTTGTCCTAAAAACCCTCCCATTAACAATGAGAAAAAAAAAATGCAGACTCCTAAGTGTGGCCTGTGATACTTTTCTTGACCTAACTATCTGTACCCTTCTTAAACGTAGTCTCATCCCTGCATACTGGGATCTCCAGTCAAAAGTATTTGTTAGTAAGAATAACTAACCTTTGGAGCCCTTACTATAATCTAGGCACTTAATACATGCTTTATATAAATCATGTTATTCATTGTAAGTATGTGAGGCAGGCAGGATTATGATCATTATCTTACAGATATATTCATTCATTCATTCTACAAATATTTATAGTGTATTCTCTCTGCCAAACTGTACTAGATAGTAGAAATACAATAAACAAGTGGACAAAACCCATTATGTACTTTTTAATAAAACATTTGTTAATTAAAATCTTTTATCTGAGGATCTTTTAAGATAGTGGTCTCTGCATTTAAAATACAATTTTTCAAAAAAATTGAAACTTAATATAGGGGAAAAGCGCTTTTTTTTTTTCCTTTCTAGTTACTATAAAAAAGGAGATTGGCTCATAAATCAGATTACTCCCTGGCTCTAAATGTGTGGAAAACTCGGCCCTATCACAGGGCAAGGATCAACTTGTTTGGGCTAAACTGCATTGATTCCCTATACAAGTTCTAGTTTGAGAAGCTGGTATTTGTTTCTGATGAGTAAAGCAATCAAAAGACAAAAAAACTACAGCCCAAGTTTGTAGCACATCATATTATCTCTGCAAGTGCCTCCAGAAATGGATGTCTTGCTGTTGTTCACATCACTCATTTTCCTTCCTACCCCTGTCCCCAGCCTCACTTGATTTCCTGCTGAGTCTCACATGCAGCTTTCAGTCTTTGAAGATGATATGCTAGGCCAAAGATATTTATCTTCTTGATCAATAAGGTCAAATATTAAACAAAAATGTGAAAGAATCTATTATTTTGGATTAGAATTCCACCTGTACTGAGCACTTACTATGTTCTAGGCACACTTGTGTGCAATCCAATCATCCAGACAAACCATGCTGGCAGAGTGGAATGGTGGGTATGGCATTGTCATTTTAAGATTAGGGGTTTGGAGTTAGAATCCTTGTGTTGGACTTCTGTTTCTGCCACTTTACATAATCATCCTATTTGATCCCCCAAATGAATCATTGAGTAGATAATATTATTCCTATTTTCCAGATGAAGAAACTGGGGCTTAGAAAGATTATGCAATTGGTCAAATTTGCAAAGTCTTCAGGGGTTAGTGGTGGAATTGAACCTGCGTCTTTCTGAATGTAAAGCCCAGCCTCTTAGCTGTGGCACCGTATGAAGGATGACTGATGCTCAGTCCTTTGTCACTACTATCTCTGCACAATACTGGATAAAATTATAATGCTGACCGCCTAAAACTCTGCCTAGTAAGCACAATTGAGAATTACAAAGCTCCCCCAAAGGAGTTTAATAAACTTTTGAATATTGAGTTTAAATAATCTCAATTTCTTAAAGATAATTTTAAAAATAACCCTCATATCATCAATTCTTTCATTTATTAATATTATAAACTTGTTTGTTTTGATTTTTCTACACAGAAGCCAATATCCTGATGCAATTTTCTAATAATTTAAGCTTAACATAAATAACATTGTTCTTGTTGTCTCTGCTGTTGTTTCTCTCCAGAATTTCCCAGCATTTCCACTTTCACAGGTGTCTAGTATCCTTCAAACGTTCTTCTTTCTTGCTGTGCCAAGTCAGATGTGCTCTGTTATAGATCTTCCTTATAAAATATATTTTTGTTTTTTTCAACAAGCCAGTTTTTTAACAATATATTTATTAGGTTAACATTAATCTTACCTCAGTGAGAACTTGGCTATAAATTTTACAGCAATATGAAGGTTCAATTCATTTTCAAATTACTGAGTGCCGCACTCTGCTATTTAAAATTAGGTGCTAGTTAATATTCTTTTACTTGCTCATTTATTTGAAATCATCCTTTTTTTTTCATGTCAGGGCCTCTGAAGGTATATGTATTTCATTAATGATTTTGAAACAGAGCAGTAGTGTTGAAAATTATAGCAGTTCAACACTTTTATTTGGCAAAGATGCAACATCCTGAAGGTATTATTAACTTGAAAGTAATTTAAAACTGCTATAGCTTCTTTCAGATGAAGATGCACTATGATTTTAATAATTGCCTGAACTAAGATAAAAAAAATCCTCTAAAGATTCTTTCTAACCTAGAGATGCAATACAATCACAATTTGAGGAATAAGAAAATAGATGTATCTTCTTAGGATGTTGGATACAATTTTAAAAGTTGGAACTTTTTACGAAAAAAAAATGTTGAAAACATTTTATGTGCCCATGGCATGTCTTATTTCATGTTTGTATCACTTCCAATTGGTGACATTTTAGTCCCATTTTATATAGAAGATAACAAGTTTGGGAGTGGTTAAGTAACCATCTGAGGTGGATTAAGGGGAGAACTGCAGGCATCAAGGCCCATATGTGCAAAGATTTAACCTAGAAAGAAGGTGACTGAAAGTTGGGAAGTGAGAACAGTTGTCTGAGCAGATGAGATAGCCACAGCTGGTACACGGTGGATCTCCTGGGAAATGTTAAGTATTTGGGGTTTCAGGCATTATTCTCGCCACTGTAAGATAAATATATTGGAGGGTGTGAGTACCAGAGACTATTTAGAAGGTTCCTGGACTCACCAAAGCAACAAGTTGGTGGTGTGGACTTGGGAGTTGTTAGTGGATGTGGAGAATGCATGCTTTGAGAGGGATTTTGGAGATAAAATGGTAGAACTAATTTATAGTTGTAAAGAGACAATGAGAAAAGTTAGTGAAGTATGTGTTGAATATAATTCCCAGGTACAGGCTTGCAATACTGTCAGTGTGGGTTGGGATTTGTGATGCTACGAAAGAACCGTATTTTCAGAAAAAAAGATTGTCAGTGTTTTAGGACAGAATATTTTGATTGCCATTGAGACGTTCGGAATAGGTTGCTGCATGTACAGACTTGGATTTCAGAGAAGTTTTTTGGGGGGTGGTGATTTAAGTGAGAGAGGAAAAGTGAAGATTGTTGCAGTGAATCTCAACAAACTCTTCTCAGTCTCAATCAGAAGCCTCTGCTTGTTTATCCTTAACTTGATTCATTTTGGAACTTAATGTGTATCAGAATCACCTGGATAACAAATAATTCAGTAGGAAGATGCAAGATTGAGAGTCACCCTGCCTAGATTTAAATCTTGTATCATCTCCTAGTATAATATTTATAATTTAATTTTTGGTGCCTCAGCGCAAATTAGGTAATTCATACAGTGCTCCCAGAGCAGTTTTTAGTACATCTTAAATGCCCATTAAAGGTTAGCTAACATTACAAGCCAGCGGGTTGTTAAAAATGAGTATTCCTGGAACTCAGACTAATATTTACTTGCTCACTAGTTTTGAGAACCATCAAGTTCCAGGATAGGTATCCATTTATGAATTAGCCTGACAAGTCATTCTGGTTACAGTATGTCTCTAACCAGAGGTGTGACCTGAGGGAATTTTCAAAATGTCCATTTCTGGATAATATCACAGACTTTCTAAGGCATGATATATATGTCTAGAGCCACAGGCATGTGAGTTTGAAAAGAAATTTTCTATGTATTTAGTGATATGCTGACATGCAGCCTAATTTGTAAACAATTAAATGAACTTAGATAATGTCTTGAGATGCCTTTTGTGTCTTAGGTGTCTGAATGGCCAATAAAGTGCATGTTTCCCTTTCAAAGTAGAGAATTTTTGCTAACAAAAGCCTGTATATGTACTAATCCCATTTGCAAGCCTTTTGCTTCTAAGTATGACTGTGTGACTATTTCTTGCCATTGGACTGTGAGTAGAAGAAGTGTAACTTCAGGGAAGAAGCTGTGAAGTAGTAGCTGTTCATATCCAACATTATATTTTCTGTCTTGCTGACTGGCTGCAGAGGATGATGAGTTCCTACGTGATGCTAGAGGCAAAAGATGGAAGAAACCTGAGTCTCTGAACAACCATGTGCAGGAAGAGTGCTTACCAATCCTGTATCACATAGGGCTATCTAAGGATAAACATTGAGCTTTTTTGGTTGGGTAAATCATGAAAATAGTGGGGCATGTTTGTTACAGAAACTTCTGTTACCCTCAGCAGTTTTCAGCATGAGGCATTTGCCCCTCTCTAAGTCTGTGATAGTTAAATTTTCCGTGTCAACTTGGCTAGATTCTGATGCCTCATCGTTTTGTCAAAATTAGTCTAGATATTGCTGTGCAGCTCTTTTATAGATGTGTTTAACATCTACAATCAGTTTACTTTAAGGAAAGTTATGGTAGATGATGTGAATGAGCCTCGTCCAGTCAGCTGAAGGCCTTAGGAGCAAAACTGAGATCTGGAGAAGAAATTCTGCCTCAAGATCATAACACAGAAATCCTGCCAGAGTTTCCAGTTTGCTGGCCTGACCTGTAGATTGAAGAATCTCCAGCTCCCATAATCATACATATACACACATATGTCCTATTGGTTCTGCATCTCTGGAGAACCCTAACTGATACAAAGTCTATATTCTTCAGAAGATGCATGATAAAGCATCTTCATCATAGACATACATGTAGTTTATACACTTTAAGTTGGAGATTGTACTAGACCCTGAGGAGGAAAGGAATAATAAACTATCATGTGTTTGGTGCTTGGAGTGTACCCCAATTATGAATAAATATTAACATTTCAGTTATTGTTGGTTTTATATTTTATGTTCAAATATGCAGTCATTTTAAAATGTGCATTTTGTAGACTCATTTTAATATTTCAAAATACTTTTTACTGTTGGTACCTTTATGCTTCACATCACTCCTTTTGTAGCTTAGAAGAGTTTTAGTGCTTAGTTTTCTTTAGGAGATGAATCAGATCTCTGTTTTGTGCTTCACATACGGCAAATTACTGAGTTTTGTGAAATGAAATAATGTGCTTCTGAATCAGTATTTGAAGTATATATGTTTTTTTAATCCTCATAGACAAATAGTATAAACATAAATATTCATAAATTATTCTTTATATATGTTTAATTTACATAGAAATAAGAGTTAAAATTTATGAATTGCTATTTTCTGTTCATGCTGATGGCTTAATGCCAGTCATAATTTATGGTTGAGGTCCTGGGACAAAGTGGCCTGCATTTCTCCATCTAACTGAGAACATTTATGTCCTATCCTTATGCAGACAACACATGTTTAAATTACAAACTAGCTTCCCAGTGACCTGGAGAGACGGGTTGGAGATGGTCTGGGGCTTGGAAATGAGAATTACATGAAGTTAACTCATTTGACTTTAGAAACTCGTAATCAATCTGTCTCCTCTTAAAGGAGGGGTTATAAATGGAAGTTTTAATTATTGAGGCTGCATGCTTGTGCCAGCTTTTGATCAGCACCATCTAAGCTGCTCTCTAGTAGGAAGAGACAATAATCTCTTCGCCCAGAGGTTTATCACTTGCGTGTAGTTATACAAATATACCCCTCCCCACACACCCCTTTTGGCAAGGCTCTTTCACTAGACCGCACTGTAAGTAGATATAAGACCTCACTCTTTTATTGTAGGTTTATTTTTTAATTGCTTTCACCTGGGACTGGATAACAGGAACCATGGTTTTCTTTCATTTATTTTCAAAGTCTGCTTATTAGCACAGCCAGCTTATTGGCCTCCTTTGATCCCTCAGGGAATAACTGTTAATATCCATAATGGTGCCCCCTCAAACTGAGACTGGACAGACCTCCCAGTTTACTATCTTCCCTCCCCATTTTTGCTTTTTCTGCCTTTCCCACACCATTTGTGTGACCTTGACCCAATAAGTTTATCTTTCTGAATATCAGATTTTTCACTTACTAAAAAGAAGGGCTATAATACCAATATTCATAAACATCTTATCATGATTAAGTGGAATGATAGTTTTCCTTTTGTTTCTGCCATGTCTGCTCCTTTTCCCATCACTGTTACTTAATTCCAGGGAGGACCAGCTACAGGTATTTTGCAATCTTGTAGAGTGACCTTTACAGTGGGACCAGTTTAGCCTTACACAATAGACTAGGAGCAAATTTAGGGGAGGGGATGGACTGTGGGTCAGATGATCAATGGGAAAAAAAAGAACAGGTGTCAGTAGACAAGTTGGATGCAAGATAGTAACTGATCCCTTAGAGGGTATTGATCACTTCATTATTACTGAAAATGTGGCCCTCAGCCCATCAGATGCTCCTCGGGTGCTTCTTAAACATTGAGATTCCTTGTTCTCACTCAGGACCCCCTGAATCAGAACCCTGGGGCTAGTTCTGGGAACCTATCTTTTTTTTTTTTTTTTTTTAAACAAGCTTCCAGAGTAATCCTGAAGGGCATAGAAATTTGAGAATGACTGACCTAAGATACATCTATCACTGTGGTAGTTTTGAAGAAAATACAAATGTACAGTAATTCAGCTGCTACCTGTTAGGAAATTTTACCTTTGAAATAGTGACTGATCATCTCTACCCTCGCTCTCCTCATGTCTCCCTCACCCACAAGTGCACTTGGGTGGGATGGACAGGGCTACCTCCAGCTTCTCCAAAAGAACTGCCTTAGGAATGTCAGCAGTTCTGCAAAGTAGGTGAAAAATAAAGTTTTTATAGGTGGAAAATCTATCTTTACTACTTATAAGCAGATAGCTAGGTTTTGGGGGCTTATAGGTGATTTTTTTTTTAATTAAAGTGTATAGTCAGTTTACAGCATTGTGTCAATTTCTAGTGTGCAGTATAATGTTTCAATCATACATATACATACATATATTCATTTTCATATTCTTTTTCATTATGGGTTACTGCAAAATATTGAATGTAGTTCCCTGTGCTATACTGAAGAAACTTGTTGTTTATCTATTTTATACATAGTACTTAGTATCAGCTAATTTTGAAGCACCATAATAACTATTCACACTTTTATATGTTTAACACTTGCAAGATGTGTTTCTTTTTTACAACTTGAGTCCCATTGATCAGTGCTGCATTACTGAGTTTTGTTTTTACATTGGATAGGAATCATGCGACAAATGTGCCCATAAATTCAACCCAAATTCCTCAGGACGGAAATCCTTTTGCAAACCAAAAGGAGCAAGATTTTCTCACGTTTGTGATTCTGGTGCTATACTGACTGCAGGAAAGGCAGAGGGAGAAGACTCATTTTCACGTTTACTCCGTATATGATTTTGTAGCTACGCGTTCACATACAAACGTACAAACACACACTCGTATACAAACACATTCATATTCTTCCTGTGCAGAACCTGATGTATTATTGTGGGAAAGAAAAATTTGTCACAGGACCATCTTAGCTGGGTTCTATAAAATAATAGGCTAATTTCTGGTAGTTTTCTTCACTGGAATACCTTTTTCTTTTCTTTTCTTCTTTTCCTTTAGATATAAAATGATTTTTTGTGACATTTGGACAGAGATTTAGAGCAATGGAGGTGTTGTCTCTGGAAAATCTAATGGGTGCATATTTTGGTCAACTGTTTACTCTTCCTTTTTTCTGTCTCTGATTCTAAAATATAGTTTTACTGAGCATTTACCATGTGCATGTGTCAGGTCTGAACTAAGTACTTTACATACATTTCCATTCGTCTCTTAAGAGCTCAGTGACATACGTATATATGAATATGAAGAGGCTGAATGAGTTACCCAAATCACATAGTTAGACTAGGAAAGCAAGTTTGGTCGTTCATTCATTCATCTCCCAGATACTTGTGGAGTACATATATACCATTATTCTAGGTGCTGGGATAGATCAAAACAGAAACAGCTCCTGTCTTGTTGGAATCTACATTCTAGTGGGGAAGACAAATGGTGTCACAATTAAAAAAAAAAAAAGGAGAAGGAGAAATGCATAGAAAAGGGCTGTGGAAAGGCTAACACGAAGAGAAAGGTCTAGAGAGTGGCAGAGTAGACGTGTTAATTTGGATGCAGTGGTCAAGGAAGGCCTCACTGTGCACATGACCTTTTGCACTGAGACTGAATGAGTTGCGGGAATGAACCATGGAGGCATCTGGAGAGCAAGATTCATTAACATGGCATATATTGTCCTGTAGAATCTGGCCCTGGTGCACCTCTGAAGCCCCTTATCCTTCTACTCTCCCCTTATTCTTTAACATAGCTTGAATGTCTCTTGTTCTTCACTGAATTCTGTGTTTCCTATTTCAGGATTCTTATTCATACTCTTCGCCCTTTTTTTGGCTTAAATATCCCCCTACCCATATCTTTTGGATTGAATATAGCTATGATAGCTTTCTTTGTCTGGATATGCCTTTAAATATTCACCACAATCAGAACAATACTGTGAGTTCTTCTCCTGCATGGAGGGCTGGGTGAGCAATGGGGCCGTGATGTGAGTTGCTAAGGGTCTACTACTGCTATTGATCTATAGAAGTTATGTACACAGTGTCACTGATCTTACTTTGTGGAAGAGGTGTATTGCTTGTCTTCGCTGATCTTTAAGTCTAGACTCAAACACATTGCCTCACTATGTCAGGATATGGTTCACTTATTTCTGCCTCTGTGTCTTTGTATTTGTTGTTATGTTTGGGAAAGGAATAATTTATGAGAAAACACTCATCCTTAAAATGTCAGGGCTCTGCCCAGTAACATCTGATTTCTCATAATTTGTATGGACCAGTTGCTCTCATATTTATTATTTAAAGCTTTACTGAATAAGTTGATACTTTGACTCTGTCACCTGTCAGATTGGTGTGTCTCTGGCTGAAGTGGTATGCTCACTCCTTCTCTTTGCCCTAAGTCTCTCTTGCTCCAGTGACTGATGTGTTGGGAACATCTCTTTGAATCTGGTGAGCAGGAATAAACACTAGTGTGTGACTCAGGAGACAAGTTCTCTCCCAGTTAGTCTATCCCTAACTTGCTGGGTGGCTTTAGGAAAGATCTCTAGATTTCTGAACTTCAAGATCTTTCTCTGAACAATGGAGTAATAAACCTGACTTATATATCTCAGAGAGTTATTATGATGCTTCGATTGACTGATAATCATGAAAGATAATTTTACTATTTCATGGACACGGGTGCTGTTTCATCTCAACTTTAATCCTTTTGGTCTAGAGCCATGTTTATATGATTATCTTTACTGATATTGTTGTTATTATTGGTACCATCATGATCACTAAAGTAATATGTGCATAATGAAACAAATCCAATCATACCAAAAGCTCCATGTTAAAAAGCCCCCATTCCACTGAACCCCAGCTATAATCTCACTCCCCAGATATTACCAATTTTAATCATCTTTCTTTTTTATGTCTGTATCACATTACTGTAGTTTTTCTATATCTTTATGTCTTGATTAACTTTGTTCATTCATTCTATCTGTATTCTATATTTTCCTATACACCTTTTTCAAAATGCCCTTCATCCCCCATATCACACACAAAGAAACTGAGCCTGAAGAAGATACAGACATTTTTCTTCTTTTATTTCTGAGATCCAGGGGTCCTGTCTAGGAAGAGCATTGCTCTGAAACCAAAGGGCAGCCTGCTGCTTTCAGTAACTTTGAGTCCTCTGAGAGAATGCTTTCAGTGAGTTGTTTATTTATTGTACTGTGGGACAAAATATGAAAAATCAGTCAGAATGTTCTGACAGTGTATATCCCAAAATCATAGGAGAAATGTGCATTAAATTAGTCACAATTTAATCATTTTTGAGCTTCAGTGAGTTTGTCTTCTTTGACTATTTTTTTCATTTTTATACCTTTATATATCAATATTAACATACACATTTGGACTTGAATTCCTGTAACTGTCAAAAATAAATGAGATGAAACGCAAATTTCATTGTTTTTCCTGTCGCCTCTGGTTTGTTTTAGAAACCAATTATTCACAAAATGTGGAGTTTCACTGTTTTCCTTAGGGCTGTGGATAAAGACTTGGAATAAATCAATGCCTTATTTCTACCTGAAACTGCATAAGAAGAGGCTCCCTAAAAACAGTTGGAAGAATTGGGTAAAAAATAAAAATTTCATAAGGAGAAATGAAAGGATGGTTTAAATTATACAAATAAAGATTCAGGAAAAATTAATGACTTGTGGAGAAAGTAAGATAACCCCTGTTTACTGAAAATTACACAACACAGAGAAATATTTCACCTGGATGCAACCAAAAAAATTCTTGAGGCACAGCTTTTAATTTATAAGAATTCTATTATAGAGGAAAGCTTATCAAAAACAGTTTCATCAAATTAAAAAAATAGTTTGGGACAAAATATTAATTAAGGGATAAATTAGCTGGTGTAAAAATTGTCCGTTTAGGTGTCTGTTTAAAAACTGCTCTTGTAATAGGGACTTAATTTCTCTAGGATTTCATAAAGAATGTTTGTAGAAAATGACTACAGTTTCATGCACAGAAAGAGGCATGTAACATGTAAAACAGTGCTCTTTTACTTGAACAGTTTTTTTGTTTGTTTGTATTTTACTATTTTCAACATGCTTCCAAATTTACTCCCCAAATGAAAACTCCCTGAAATGGCAAAATGGCGGGACTGATATTTGTGTCCATAATTTGTGGTTGAGTAAGCTGAGTTTCACAGACTGAATGAGTTGTTCACAGTCATGAATGAATTGGCAGCTAAGCCTAGACTAGAATCCATTTTTCTTTATGTCTAATCTCTTTGATATTTTTATAAGAAATGAAGCTCCCTCTGTAGCTGGATAAACACAGCATCACATTTTCTTTTTTATTAGCCAATCTTTTAACCTTCTTTAAAGTTACCTGAAATTTCATTTCTTAAAGTTCTTTATATGTTCTCCTATTCCATGATGATATTTCCCATAATTGATGAGAATATTAGGGAGCACTTCTTTTTCTTATATTGATTATCTAGTTTTGTTTTCTTCTCCTTCTCCTCCTCCTCTTCCTTCCCCCTCTCCTCTTCCTCCTCCTCCATTGGTTGTGAACACCACAAAGCAAGAACAGAGAATGCAATGTAGCTTAAGTATTTAGAACTTAGGTGGATAATTCAGTCAGACCTAAAATAACATCCCATTCTGATGCTTTACATGGATGATATTTAATAAATTACATAAACTCTATTTCATATACCTCATCTATAAAATAATACCTACCTAATAACTTTGACTCACTTGCAAAAAAATGCCCTTTTATATGTTGTCAAATAGAACCATCCTTGATTACTTCCATTTTAATTCACTCTTATGATAGACAGTTTAGCATATCAAGAGCACAGAAAACTCTATTAATACAAAAAAGTCAGCTGTTTTCCTATATGAGTAATGAGCAATTGGAACTTGAAGTAAAAATAGATAACATTTAAAACAGCATGAAAAAGTAAACAAAGTAGTACTTAAATAAAAATTTAACAAAATGCATTCAGAATTTTATGCAGAAAACTATAAAACTGATGAAAAAAACCAACATTGTTCTAAATAAATGGAGAGATATCCTATGCTTATGAATTTGAAGTGTCAGTATTTTAAGATGTCAGTGGTTCAAAATTTGATCTCTGGAGTCTATGTAATTGGAAAAAAAAAAATCCCAGCAAACTATTTCATAGATATAGGCAAACTCATTCTAATGTCTATAGAAAAGACAAAAAACTTAGAATGGCCAGCATAATACTGAAAAGTAAAAAGAACTTCAGGTATACCCACTACCCAATTTCATGATTTATTAGGAAATTACTGAAATCAAGAAAGCATAGTATTGATTACAGGATAAACACACAGATCAATGGAACAGAATAGAGAGCCTAGAAGTAGAGCTACACGAATATAATCTGCTGACTTTTCACAATGGAGCAAAGACAATTCCATGAGGAAGAGTCTTTTCAACAAATAGTGCTAGATCAATTGGTTGACTACATGCAGAAACAACATAGAGCTCATACCTTTCACCATAATATATAATGGATCATAGATCTATATGTAAGACAAAATTATAAACATTATAGAAGGAAACATTATAGGAGAAAATCTAGGTGAGTTTGAGTTTGTCAGTGAACTTTAAATGTATCAAAATTATGATTAATGAAAGGAAAAAGTTGGTAAGTTAGACCTAATTAACCAATGAGGAGAAAATACTTGCAAAACAAATATTAGTAAATAACTTGTATCAACACTATAAAAAAAGGAATTCCTAATACTCAACATTAAAAAATAAACAATTCAATTAAAAAATAAGCTACTGATCTGAGCAGTCACCTCACCAAAGAAGATATACAGATGGCAAATAAGTATGTAAAAAGATGCTCAATAGCGTTTGTCATTACAGAATTTCAAATTAAAACAACAATGAGATACCAGTATACATTAATTAGAATTTCTAAAATCCAAAAGCTAACAGTACCAGTTGCTCAGGAGGCTGCAGAACTACAGAACTATCATGCATTGCTAGTGGGAATGTAAAATGATATAGCCAATTTAGAAAACAATTTTGCAATTTCTTATAAAGCTGAACATATTCTTATCATACGTTCTGGTGATTGTGCTCCTAGATAACTTACTCAACAAATTAAAAACAAAAACCTCATATCCGCACAAAAATGCACATGTGGATGTTTATAGCAGACCTATTTATAATTGCCAAAAAATTGAACCAGCTAAGATATATTCCAATAGATGTGTAGATAAACAAACAACAGTATATATAAAAGAATACTGTTTAGTAATCAAAACAAATGAGCTATCAATCCAAGAAAAAAATGAATGAATCTTAAATGCATGTTGCTGAAAGAAGGAAGCTAGTCTGAAAACGCTGAAGACAGTATCATTTTAATTACAAAACATTCCATAGAGGCAGTAAAATTGTCAGTGGTTTCCAGTGGTTCAGGGGAATTGTAGGTTTGAATGTTAAAATACAATGTTTACAATGTTGTTTTTTTGGTTCGTTTTTTGTGTTTGGGAAAAAAAAGGTGATTTTTAGAATGGTGAAACCCACGTTTGTCAAAACACATTGAACTTTTTAAATCAAAGAGTGAACCTTGGGGTATGCAAATTTTGAAAAAATATTAATAAAGAGAATTCGAAGATTGAGTTCAGAATGTGCCACAACAATCTAACTTTGTTATAAGTATATGTGATACCATTACACAGTCCTTGGAATAACTAAACTTTAAAAAAAAGAAAGGCAAAGCCAAATGTTGACAAGGATATAAAATAACTCACACTCTCATACATCATTGGCAGCATTGCAAAATAAAGGATCCACTTTGAAAAAGAGTTAAATTTTTTAAATGTAAATATATATCTACATAAGACCAAGCAATCAAATTCCTAGATGTTTACACAAGAGAAGTGAAGAGACTCACACAAGGATTCATTGAATTTTCATAGCAACTTTATTCACAGTATCAAAAATGGGAATCAATCTAAATGCTCATCAACTGATGAATGGATAAGAAATCAGTGGCACATTCATACTGTACGGTCCTACTCACCTAGGAAAACACTGTAACAATACAGATGAATTTTAAAAGAGTTTTGCTGAGCATAAAAATAATCAGGTTGTACTTAAAAATTGACTCAATTATATTCTTCTTAGAAGTCCACTTTAAATATAAACACACCAACAGCTTAAACATAAGTGAGTCTGTTTTTGTTTTGTGATTATCAGTAACAGATTCTGAAAGGTGAGTTTTGATTTTTACTCATTTAACGAAACTAGGCAGATGATTTAGTTAAAGCCTAGAGACTAACATTTTCTTAAATTTCTCCAATAAATCTATGCTTCCATGGCATAGATCACTGGTTAAAAATCCGTATTTTAATGGAAGAGGATGGTGTTCTATAGGCTTGAATACCCCAGCTTGTTTCTCAAATATCTTTGGAAATGGATGCTCAATCTATTTCAGCTGTAGATCAATATGTGACCCCACTGTGTCTGATAGTAAGCAATCATGATTTTCTTTATGCACATCTTTCCTTCTTTCCATAATGAGAATGGCTTTGTTAATAGTTTAGTTCTGACATGCCATTTATTACAGTGCCAGTTACTCAGAGAAGATTTTTAAAAAATAGTATTTTCTCTTCACTCTCTTCCAGATGGCTTCACAATTGGTTTATTTTTGCAGATGTTGTAAGGGAAATTTCAGGGTGAAAACCAACAAAACATCAAAGGTAGTAACAGTGGACTTTTTCACTGAGTATTCATTTTGTAAAAACAAATATGTTCCTTATCAACTGCAAGTACAGTAGACTATGAGTTAAATATATTGTGATTTTATAAATTGCATGTCAATTATTTGGGATATAAAATTATCTTTTTGCTTTATGGCAGCTGGAGATCTTTGGAAATAAATTTAGTAATAGCCATAAATCAAATGTTCTTTTAACTTCATTTTCAAAAAAGTCATGTAATTATATTCTCTTGTCTTTTTATATGACTTCATAGTTTTTAAAGTGTTTGACTATCATCGTGGGAAGAAAGCCATCCAGGTGTTATTAGTCTGAGAACCATGTTGGGGAAACTGAAGTTCAGAGAAGTAAAGTGATTTATTACGGTGTCATTCAGTCTTCTGACTCCTGATCCTTTATACATTGTTCCAGTACCAGAGGATCTCCTAGATACAGGATCCCTGATGTAGATACAAGGTAGAGATGTTTCACTTCTTGAAAGCACCGTTTCCAACACCCAAATATGTAGGAATACAAAAGATTGACCTTATGTGGATTCTTCTTTTCATTTGGCTTCAAAATACTTTGTTTTATGAAAGGGAGCAATGGAACATTTTACTGGAAAATTCTTAATTTTAGAGTTAGGAATAGGTCATACACATCAAGAAATTCAATGACCTATCCTAGCTGAAAATCTTTACTACACCCTTTGAAGAATAAATTTCCTGCCTTAGAAACTTTCTAAAGATGGGGTGATATATTTCCATTCTTTAAAATTTCTGAGTCCCAGACATTTTCTTCATAGAATGAGTCAATATATATTTTCTTTCATTTCTAAAGTTCTCAGTTTTGCCACGTGTATGAGCAGATATGTTGGTTTTGTGACAGAATAATTTATTTAATTGATTTAATATATCACTTTGACTCAAAAAATCCTCCTATAAACCTTCAGCTATTGATATCATTGTCTTGTCTCTACTAGCCTTTTTTCCCCTGAAAAGTACCTTGACCCTCTAATAATTTGCCATATGGAAAGGTATGTAAATTTTTCATCAAGTTGGTCATTTTCAGTTTTTACTAAACTTAAAATTCTTCAAGATACGTCAAGCCACAACTCTTCCCAAAGGTTCAGCTAATAGCCTAGAAGTAGATGGTGATGCTTACAGTGGAAATGGATAGAACTTATTGAAGTTAGCCATTTGGGGAATGGGTGCCCAGGGATTCATTTTCAACATGTTCTTAGTTGTTACACTGTTTTGTATAATAAGAGATGGAAAAATTAGCACGGAGATATGGAATGAATGTAGGGGGAGTGATTGGGAACTCTGCTCTTTCTCAAACAAAAGTATTAAAAGAAGATTTCAGTTATTCAATTTATTGTACTGTTGCAGGACAAATCTTATGGTTAGTTAATAACATAATGAATTGAGGTGTTATATCTAGGACAATTATACACCTCATTAAACTGTTCTGGGGAAATAGACACAATAATAGCACTGCAAAATAATTGCATTCTTGGGATCACAAGAGTCCAGCAGGAGTTCAACCAAGTATATCTGAGGAACCAACTCATACTGACTTGTATGTATCCCCACCCTGCCTCTCTATGGGACCTCCTGTTGTTGAAATTGATACTATAAGAATAAAAGCCATAAGAAATGTGGCAAACCATAATTAGGAGTGCTATGACCTGAATTCCAGCTAGCTTCACTTTTGGGTGAAGTCTGGGGTGGTGAGTGCATATTTAATCAGAGGTAAAGATGAGAACACAAGAAGGAAATTGGGATTATGAATAAGAGTTGTACTGAGCACATGGGCTAGAGATCTTCCAGATTGGAAGATCTATTTAGACATCCACTGACTTTAGTACATAAATTATATGCTGTAGGAATTTCTGGTCTCAGTATTTCAGCATGATATCATTGTTGCATGGAAGGAAATCTTTGAGGGGGCAGCCATTTTAATGTGAGAAACTGTGACTAGAAAGGTGACCAACATAGGTAACTTACTTTAGGATAACTGTGTGTTAGAAAACTTTCTCTTGAATCTGGATACTGATACGAAACACCTCACTGTGCTATAATTTAGTTCAGAATAGGTTTGGGAAACCAATAATTACGCACATTTGAGAAAACAGAATTTGGAATATATTCTTACTGATTTTTCTGACTATAAGCAGAATCAATAATTCATTGCAAAAATATGGAAAAAGCAAAAAAAAAGAAGCAAATGTACATGACTTACATATATGTGTAACTGAAGAAAAATGCTCAATAATCTTTTTTTTTAAATGTAGACTCTTCCATTGTTTTTAATGCATATGCGTATATGCTTCACCTGGAGCTAAGTTTTATAAAATTGATGTTCCACAGTTTCCACTCTTTTGTAAACTGGTTTCTTACTTAACATCTCATGCATATTTTGTTATTAAATATAATTCCAGGTTTTGACTTTTTAAAAATTGAGGTATAATTGGTATATAGCATTATATTGGTTTCAGGTAGACAACATAATGATTCAATATTTGTATGCACTGCAAAGTGATAACCACAATGTTTAGTTCATATCCATCAGCTTACATAGTTATATATATATATATTTTTTGTGATGAGAACTTTTAAGATCTAATCTCTTAGCAACTTTCAAATGTGCAATAAAGTATTATTAACTGTAGTCACCATGCTGTATATTACATCCCTGTGACATTTATTTTATAACTGGAAGTTTGTATCTTTTGGCTTCCTTTACCCATTTCTCCCACCCCCTACCCTCCTGGCTCTGAAAAGCACTGATCTGTTCTCTGTATCTATGAGCTTGGGTTTTTTTTTTGTTGTTGTTTTTAATTTTTGTTTTGTTTAGTTTCCACATATAAGTGAGATCATACAGTATTGGCCTTTCTCTGTCTGACTTATTTCACTTAGCATAATGCCCTGGAGGTATTTCCATATTGTTGCAAATGGCAAGATTTTATTCTTTTTTATAGCTGAATAATATTACATTGTGCAAATGTGGGTATGTGTATGTGTGTGTGTGTATTTTTTTTTCTTCAATCATCCACCACTGGATGCTTAGGTTGTTTCCATATCATGGCTATTATAACTAATGATGCAGTGAACATAGGGTCCATATATCTTTTCAAGTTAATGTTTTTATTTCCTTCAGATAAATTCCCAGAAGTGCAATTGCTGGATCATGGTAGTTCTATTTTTCACTTTTTGAGGCCCCTCCATACTGTTTTCCATAGTGGCTTCACCAATTCACATTCACACCGACAGTGCACAAGGATTCCCTTTTCTCCCCATCCTTACTAACACTTGTTAATTCTTGCCTTTTTGATAATAACCATTCTGATAGGTGTGAGGTGATATCCACCTTGATGTTCCACAGTTTCCACTCTTGTTAAAACTGGCTTCTCATTTACATTTGATTTTGATTTGCATTTCTTTGATTAATGATGTTGAGCATTTTTTCATGTCTTCATTGGGAAAATGTTTATTCAGATCTTCTGTCCATTTTTAATTGGATTGCTAGGTACTTTTTGCTATTGAGTTGCATGAGTTCTTTATATATTTTAGATATTAATCCCTTATCAGATATATAATAAGCAAATATTTTCTCCTATTTAGTAGGTTGCCTTTCCATGTTATTGATTTTTCCCTTTGCTACACAGAAGCTTTTAGTTTGATATAGTCTCACATATTTATTTCTGCTTTTGTTGCTTTTGCTTTTGGCGTCAGATTAAAAAAAGTCATCACCCTAACCTATGTCAAGAAGCTTACTGCCTGTGTTTTCTTCTAGGAGTTTTATAGTTTCAGGTCTCATGTTCAAGTCTTTAATTTTTGTGTTTGGTGTAAGATAGTGGTCCAGTTTAATTCTTTTGCAATTGGCTGTCACTTTTTTCAGTACCATTCATTTAAGAGACTGTCCTTTCCCTAGATACTTATTTTTAAAGGCTGTATATTATTTCACAATTTCTATATATTGTAATTTATTTTTCCAATGCCCTATTGGTCCAGTTTTTTCTATTATAAACATTCCATATTCATAAGTATTTGCTATATTTGTAATAATTTTTCAGGATAAATTCAAACTTGTAGACATATTGGAATAAGTGCCATAAGGTTTTATTTAGGCTTTTAATACATATTACCAAAGGCCTATTTCTATGTTCCATGGCTAGTAATCTGTGCCTCTGCTAGAGCAACTAAATATTAGTGACTTAAGATTCCTTTGATGCTTGATACTGGGAGCTAATATCCTGGAGCTGGGGCTGGAAAGTTGGGATCTTTTGAAGTGGCTTGCTACACAGTCTTGGCTAAGCTTTTTCATCCTGTCCCTTAGTTTTCTCATCTGGAAAATGGAAGAAATAATAATCCCCCCGATTTGTAGTCCATCAAGATTGTGTAACAATAAATGAGGTCCCCACCTAAATCCTTTTCAGACTTCAGCCATTTTGGTCTACATAAAGTTTAATACCTTTATTGTATTACTTATGATAAAATAGGAAACATATCTTATGTATTTAAAAAACTCTCATGTTACTTAAAACTTGACAAAATCTAAGTTTAGAAGTAATTTGTTGTTTTAGAAGTATATGCCAATACCTGTGCTAAAGTTTTCATGTGCAGTTAACCACAAAATATATAGTATATTTTCCTCTTGATTTAGATAAACATACTGAGGCTAAGAGAATTTAAATAACCTAAGCAAAGTCACACATTCAGTAAATTGTTTTTGTTTTGGCTCAAATGTATAATGGTTGACTCTCATGATGTATAATAATACTTACTTTGAGTGTCTTGGAATAAAGCCCTAATTTAATGCACTATACCATCACCTCTCAAATATCCAAATTTATTGTCAATTCCAGGTTAATTTCCAGCATCTGCCTGAACCCTTCTATTAATTTTATATGTACCTAAGAATGCAAGTGAAACTGATATTAGCCTAAATAAAATAAACATGGTTGAGTAAATCAGTGGATAAAAGACAACATTACTATTTGTTTCCAAATAAATCATAAAACCAAATATGATTGGCTTTTAATTTATCACTGCATCAGAAGACTTTCATTTGTTTAGCTGAAGTTTAAAGTTCAGAAGGGTCTTAGACATGTTTTCCATTCTCTTTATCTTCTAATGCACATACTGAGACAGAAAAGAAGACATGAAGGAAATCAAGTTAGCTCTAGTCTTTTAGATTCCTCTTTTATAGTGTAGTGCTTTTCAAGCAAGCAGTTTTTCCCCTTGGACAGAAGCTGATGAAGCTTTGTTCCTAGGGTGATAATCAAGCAAGTGCACGATGGTGTATGCCTGGAGGTATTTCACTTTTTATAGTTCACAACACCAGCAAAGTGGAAACAACATAAATCTTCTGAGGGAGAGATTTGAGTTCTAAAGAAATAACTTTGAGGACATCTCCAAGATGGCAGTGCAGAGAATCCTGAATTTCCCTCCCCTCATGGACACATTTGGATATACAGCTACACATGTGTCAATTCTCTCTGAGAGAAATCCAGAAACCAGTTCAGTGACTCCTACATTTCAGGTAACTGAAAAAAATGCCCATATCAAAATGGGTAGAAAAGGCTGAGATATTATCTACCATAAGCTGCAACCCCAGCACAGCACCTTACAATCAGAAGGGAACCCCCACAGAAAAGAAGTCCTAGGAGCAGATAATTTTACTAGTGAATTCTACCAAACATTTAAGAAGAGAAAATACCAATCCTTTTCAAGCTCTTTTGAAAAATTGGGGAGGAAGAAACACTCGAATTCATTTCACAAGGCCAGCTGATTAGCAATGCCAGATAAGGACACTTAAGAAATTATAGACAATATGCTTTATGAACAGATATGCAAAATTACTCAACAAAATCTTAGCCAACTGAATTCAACAGTGCATTAAAAGGATAATACAGCACAACCATATGCTCATCTAATAGATATAGGAAACACATTTGACAAAATTCAATACCATTCATGATAAAAACTCACAATAAATTATGTATAGATGGAATCTGCCTTAACATAATAAAGTCCATATATGATAAGCCCACACTTAGCATCATATTCAATGGTGAAAAGCTAAAAGCTTTTTCTCTAAGAGCTGGAATAAGACAAGTGTGCTGATTCTTAACATTTCTATTCAACATAGAATGGAAGTCCTAACCAGAGCATTTGAACAAGAAAAATAAATTTTAACAAAAAGCACACAAATTGGAAAGGAAGAAGTAAAACAGACTATTTGCAAATGACATGACCTTATATATAGAAAATCCAAAAGATTCCACTAAAAAACTATTAGAACTAGAAAACAAATTCAGTTAAGTTACAGGATACAAAATCAACATATAAAAATCAGTTTCATTTCTATACAGTAATGGCAAAGAATCTTAAAAATAAAGAAATAATCCCACTTATAATAGCTTTAAAAATAGAGGAACACATTTAGCCAAGAAGGTGAAAGATGTGTATACTGAAAACTATAAATTATTGATGAAAGAAATTGAAGAAGGCACAAATGAAAGATACTCTGTGTTTAAAGATTCCAACGAAATTTCTAAAAGATACAGAAAAAACAATCCTAAAATTTGAATGAAACCACAGAAGACTGCAAATAGCCAAAGCAATCTCAAGAAAGGAGAACAAATCTGGAGACATCACACTTCTTGATTACAAACTACAGTTGACTTGAGCAATGTGGGGACTAGGTGGTACTGGCCCTTTTTGCAGTTGAAAATCTGAGTGTAACTTTACCGTTGACCCACTGTATCCACGATTCTGCATCCTCAGATTCAACCAAACATGAATCATGTAGTACTGTAATATGTATTTATTGAAAAATGTCTCTGTGTAAGTGGACCATCACAATTCAAACCCATGCCGTTTAAGGATCATCTGTATATTGCAAAGCTATACTAACCAAAACAGTACAGTATTGGCATGAAAACAGGCACTTAGATCAATGGAACATAATAGAGAGGCCAGGAATAAACACATGTACATATGGTTAATTTTCAGTAAAGGAATCAAGAATGTGAATGGGGAAGGGACATTCTCTTGAATAAATGGTGCTGGGAAAACTGGACCTCTGTGTTACAGCATACACAAAAATCAGCTCAAAAGGTGTTAAAGACTTAAATGTAAGACTTTAAATTGAAGACTCCTAGAAGAAAATTGGGTGAAGTAGTGGCTAATCTCCTTGACATTGGTCTTCACCGTGATTTTTTTAGATTTGACATGCAAACAAAGGCGACAATGGAAAAATTTTTAAGGTGGGATTATACCAAAATAAATCTGCATAGCAAAAGAAAGCATCAACAAAATGGAAATTGGCTTGTGGAATTGTAGGAAGTATTTGCAAACCATGTATCCAATATTGTGTTTAATATTTGAAATATACATGGAATTCATATGAATCAGTATATAAGGAATTATCTTCCAGTTTTCTTCTTGGCTCACTTGAGGAATTATTTTAACATCTTTCATGTATCTCTTCCTCTCACCTCCATACCAAGTGTTAGATCAGACTAGCAATAATTGACCATTATTGAATATAATTCAAATGCATTATCACTTTTTTCTCCAGCTTTATTGAGATACAATTGACATATACCATTTTGTAAGTTTAAGATGTACAACGTAATGTGTTTTTTTTTTTTTTTTTTTGGTGAGAACGTCTAAGATCTATTTACTTTCTTAGCAACTTTCAAATATACAATAAATACACAATACAGTATTGTTAACTACGGTCACCATGTTGTTCATTACATCCCCAGAACTTACTATTGCTTTTTTTCAGTGGAGGAAAATTTTACAAACAGTGAAAGGCACAGAAAAGAATTGTGTAATTTAGTGAGCTCTGATAAATGTACGTACTTACAACTTTCACCCACTCAAGATATATAGCACTTATATCATTCTAGAAAGTTCCCTCAAACCCCTTTTTAGTTACTCCTCACACCAAGCAAACTCTGTTCTGATTTCTATCATTTTATATTGGCTTTTCCTCATTCATATAAATGGAATATTATATTGCACATCATCTTTCACCAAAAATAATGTTTTCTGAAGTTCACCTTTATTATACAATTTGTCACTTGTTTATTCTTTTTTAGATGCCACATAGTATTTCCCAATGCAAATATACTACAATTTATGTAGCAGTTCTTTCGTTGATATACATTTCTTTACAGATTTTGGCTGCTATAAAGAAAGCTACCATAGCATTATTTCACAAATTTTTTTTCATGAACAAATAGTTTCACTTCTCTTATGTAAACATTTAGGAGTTTAAATGAAAGGTTGTAGGGTAGAAGTATATTTTACCTTATAAAGAAACTGCCCAGCATAATAAATCTTGTTATTCTACAGCCTCAATAACATTTGGTATTTTCTAGCTTTTAAATTTCAGCCACTCTAGTGAGTATGAAATTGTATCGCACTGTGATTGTAAGTAGCATTTTCCAGATGAATAATGATCTAAGGCTTGCTATGTAATAGTCATTTTCTTCATCTGTACAATGTGTTTTTAAATGTCATGTTTTTCTGATTTTGTGAGGATTAAATGAGATAATGTGTCTAAAAACAGTGTCTGACGCCTAGTAGGAGCTTAGGAAATTATAGGTTGAAGGATACCTCTTCAGCCTGGGCTACAGCTCTGTCACTCTTCCTCTTATTTCCCATTGTTTATGATTTTTTTTTCTATGCTGAGCCTGCCCAGAAGAGTTGATTATTTCTGTGTCATCTGTAGCTTGAAAGCATATGTGATACCCTTTAAAAAGTGTATGATTTTAGTGTATGATTTTACACCATGTGCTAGGGCTGCTTCTCCACTCTCTTGTTCATTTGATATTTTCTTTTGGAAACTCAGTAGAGCTGAGAAAGCTTACTAGGACCATGTTCTCAACTTTTTATTATGAGAGGTTTCTGTGTGTTTGTTTGTTTATTTGTTTGTGCATTTTTACCAAGCACTTTAATTCAGACATTTCTGCATATAAGCTGTACAGTATTCCTATATTTCCACTGCATTTCAGTCTTCATTCGTGTTATTTTGCATCCTAAAATGTGCTGTAGGATGCATATCTTACTACCTTTGCATTTCATGCAACTGTATATACTATATGATTACTGATTTAAGCATTTTAACACCTTAGTTATTCAAAGCATTGTTTCAGATTTGGAGGCATGGTGTGTTATGAATTCAGAAATTAGTGGCTCTCTGTCCTTGAATCTAAATGGAGATTCCCATGGATCTTTCATTAGAATAAGGCTTTCTCTTCAGGCATTGCTGTAGATAGAAATTGACAGCTATGAGAAGAAAATGATTAAAACAGAGACGAAGTAGAATGATGAGCAAAGCCAGAGGGGTGACTTTTGTTAAAGGAGCCAAAGAGATGATGAAGGATATATTGGAGAATAGAAGAGAAAGAAGTCTCTGTTCACCCAGAAGGGGTACAAGCACAGGGGCAGAGAATAATTGTTCAGTGACAATATGTAGAAGAGAGTGGAAAATTTCATAGTCATATACTGGAATCTTCCCCTTATGATACAATACTGTTTGGAGCAGAGTTCAGGCCAGAGCAAGTCCATCTTGCATCAGAAGACAATGAAAAAGAGACAGTAATAATAGTATATGGAGCACAAGACAAAAGCATGATTACAAGTCCACCCTGAAGTCATTAGTTTTGCTATTTTCCTGCTGTGTATCCTGAAGGCAAGTTACCTTTGACAGTCTTGGTTTCCTCACTTAATATTGAGAATAATAATAGTTTCCACCAACAGAGGAATAGAGGAGCTAATGCATATAAGACACCAAGCATGTGGCTTGGAATGTAGTAATTGTGTGATGCATTTTAGCCACTGAAATGAGTATGTTTGAGAGTCTGTTTTACCCTAAGTGCTCCACCAGGAATTTTCATACATTATTGCATTTAGTTGTTCATTTTTATTCTCTGGATAATAGGTACTATTACTCCCACTTTGCAGATGAAGAAACTGAAAGAAACTAAACAACCTGTTTGACTTCTTGTCATGTCATGTACGTCTTACATGTCTTTTCACCATATTCCAGGTCATCAAATATAGAATAAGGCTCTATTACACATTTATAATCACCTGTCTGTGTTATGGATAGCTGTATCTCATCAGTTTAGGTGAGAAATTTGAAGAAAAGAGAAGGAACAAGGGGGGAGGGTACTGTTGGGGTTAGATATATTTAAATATCTAGATAGCTAGATATAGATATAGATATTTAATTTCCAGATGCCATAAAATACCATATTAGTTGCAGGAAGAGGAAACCATCCAAATTGATATATTGGTGAAGGAGCCAATGTTCAGTTCTTATTCAATTGTCCTTCCTCTCAATACAAGTGCAAAATAAAAGGAATCCATAAAGATTATCTATTTCAGCTTTTAATTCAGGCTTATACCGATCTGAGGCATTTTAAAAAGTTTGTTTTCTTGACCTGTGAACATTTCTAGTGATGAAAATATCGCTTAAAAGTGTAAGTGTGGCTTCTGATCCCTTTAGGATATACAAAGTCACAAAAGACTTAACAATGATAACTTGCCAGAAAAACTTCAAAAATATAGATTTTAAAAATCCATCAGAGAGACAAGAATGTAAATAAAACTAAGTGAAAGTAAAGAGCTGAAATTTTTCTAGAGGACAAACCTATGGCTGTTTTCATCCCTGGGGACGTGGCAGGAGGCAGCAAAACCCCAACATAAAAGATGTTAAGGAGAATCCATTCAATACTTAATGTTTGTGCATATATATATTAAAAATACACTTTTAATTTTAGAATAGTTTTAAATTTACTGAAAATGTACAAAGTTAGGACAGAATTCCTGTGTGCTCCTCAGTCTGTTTCTTTGATTATTAGGTTCTAACTTTTTATGGTATATTTATCACAACTAAGGGAACAACTTTATTCAAATTTTGCTTGTTCCCTAATATTCTTTTTAAGTTCCAGGGTCTCATCCAGAGTAATAAATTACTAGCTATTTAAATAAGATTTAAATAAATAATTATAAAATTATTTATAAATATTTTATAATATTTTATAATTATTTATAAACATTTATAATAAATGATAGTAAATTTAGTTTTCATGTCTCCTCAAATTCCACTTGATTGTGACAATTTCTCAGATTTTCTTTGTTATGATGACCTTGGCCATTAATTTGGGTCTGTCTGATATTTTTCTCATAATTTAATCCAGGTAATGGGTTTCTGGGAGGAAGACTATAGAGGTGAAATACCATTCTGATCATGTCATATCAAGAGTACATGATATCAAGATGACATCACTGATGATGCTGACCTAGATCATGTGGCCAAGACAAATGTTTGCCAGGATTCTCAAGTATAAAGTTACTGCTGCTCTTTCCATATTCAATCCTTTGGGAGCAGATTGCCAAGTGTAGGCCTTATCAACCTTGTGTGGGTTTGAGAGTTAAGCACCATATATTGGAGAGAAAAGTATCTATATAGATTACAGAGATGTTTTCTGCATGGGAAATTTGCCTCTTTTCTCCCATTCATTTATTATGTATTCATTTCTTTATATCAATATAGATTAATGAGTTTCGTTTATACTTTGGGTTCCAATCCATTACTACATTATATATTTTGGGGCTCAGAGTTCCAGCTGTGCCCATTGGGTGCTCTTCGAGTAGGTACTTGTAAGCCTTTGACATATCCCTACCCTGTTGTTTCTTGATCACGTCTTTACTTTCTGGCATTGCAATGCTTTTAACATCTTATTCTGAAATATTTTTAGGTATGTGGAAAAACTGCACAGATAGTAAAGAGTTTCCTTATAGCCTTCACTCAGCTTCCCCTATTGTTAACATTTTACACTGCATGTTACATTTATGAAAACTAAGACACTGACATTGGTGTAATACTATGAACTAAGCTACAATTCCGTTGAGATTGCCCCAGATTTTCCTCTGGCGCTTTTCTTCTTCCCCAGAATCCAAACAAGGATACCCCATTGTATTTAGTCTTTGTATTTCCTTAGTCTGCTCCATTCCGTGACACTTTCTCTGTCTTTTCTTATCTCTCGTGGTCTTGACACTGTGGAAGACTAGTGGTCAGGTATTTTATAGAGTGCCCCTTAAATTTGGTTCCTCTGATATTTGCTCATGATTAGACTGAGGTTATGGATGTGGGGAAGAACAACACAGAAGTGAAGGCCCTGCTCATCATATCATGTCAGGGAATACCTAATATCAGCATGACTTACTACTGGTATTAGCCTTTGTCACTTGGCAAACAGTGGTGTCTGCCAGGTATCTCACTGTAAAGTTGCTATTTTTCTCTTCACATCATCTGTTTCTTCTAAGCAAGTTACTAAATGTCACCCACACTCAGGGAGAAGGAAACTAAGCCCTATATCATGAAGGTAGAAGCATCGAATAACAGCCAACACAGAAATTACCAGTTTCGAGAAAGACTTCTGTTCTTCCTTTCTCCTGCCTTCTCAAAATCGAGACCTACTGTAGCCTTTTGCACAAAGCTTCTGGTGACAAGTTGGGAATATACGCAGGAAATTTGACATGTGGAGAATAAAATGGCAAAGTTTGCCTCTGAACAGTGAATTGAAAATGCATGCTGTTGGGTGGTGTCCTTGGCATCTGTCATACAAAATCTTTTCTCTCCTTTATAAATGAGATCTATTCTTAATCCCCATCCTAGAGGAGTTTATCCATAGGGGAAATAATAACTTAGAGAGAAAAAAATCCGCAGTACTTTGTAATCTTTCTCTCTGTTTAATTGAACCAGACAAGTTTTCTCTACAATTGTACTATAATTAAATTTTCATTACAGTATCTCCCTCTGTTGTCCCCTTCCCATTGCAATTCCCATTCAGATCTCTCTCTGCTTTGACATTTGCTGACTCTGCCTCCGAGTGTATGTGGATAAGCAACTTTACCTTATAAGGCAATTATCTTAAGGTGTTTTGCCGCAAATGGTTTTCTAATATTTCATCTAACTGTGGATTTTCTAAGTCTCTACTCTAGTTTCTGTTCATTGATGAATGTCGTAATAGAAAAATCTAATGGTTATAAAAGGCCATAATGGTGAACAGTGTTTGAGGAAAGCTGCTTTGCGTTAGTATTAAACTTCAGCATCAGCATGTGTGCTGCCCTGTATAAAGGTGACACTTCGTTTTATTTAAAGCCCCACTTTAATGGGTATAACATTCAAAACACAGGACCCATATTATAACAAAATTTCATTGCTAGCAAATTAGAGTTAATAGATTACTGTGTTTAATATTAAATGGTTAGTTGCAAATTATTTTTTTCTCATAAGCTCTGCTGTTGTGAATTTGCTTGGTTTGGAGGCCAGTCCAATAAAAGCCTCTCATTGAACATCACCTGCTTTTTCACGCAGCATGGGCCCTGGGTGGACTGAACTCTGCTTATCTCTGCAGCCTCTAGAGGGTATTGATATCACTTCTTTTGTGAACACTCTCTTTTCAGAAGCTTCTTTTTCTTTGTCCCTCCTGAGACTCTAAACCCTTTCCAGTGTGAAATGGCCTGGGTTTCCAAGCAAGATTTAAGGGTGGTATCAGATTGTACCATCACCTGTTAATGCCTGTTCTGCTTGGCTAAACTTCCAATTATGTGACTCTGTTCAATTATTGTGATGAAGGACCTGAAATGACATGGTGTTAGTGAACCTCACCTGCTACAAGAAAGATGTTCCGATCTTTGAATATATAACAAAAGGAATCTTTTGATAACATTTAGCCACTGAAGTCTCTGAATTTCGAAGAAGAGAGTGGACTTTTGAAAAACTCCATCTCCAAACCTCAATTACAGGCACTGAATTGTTAAGAATTTTAACTTTCATGTGTGAAAGTAAGGGGTTTTTTAATCTTCCAAGCTTTAGTGAAATTGAGGATGTAAATTGGATTCTGATTCATAAAATAAAAGTTCAAACACTCTTTCAATAAACGCAAGAAAGTGGCATAATGAAATAGTTTAACAGCGTTACGTATTTCCTTTATACTGTTACACTTAGCTCAAGACTGGATGCTCTATTGCACAGGAACACACTTCTGAGAAACAATCTGGAGCAGAGTTTAGACTCTGGATCCAGATGACATGGTTCAGATTTTATTTCTGCAGCTAATTAGCCCTGTAACTTTCGATCAATTCTTAAGCTCCCAAACGTAAGTTTCTTTATCTGCAAAGGAGGGATAATGCGGGTTAACGTGAGGGTTAAATGAGTTAATCTCAGTAATTCTTAGAATAGGACCTGGCACAAAGTGCTTTAACCTGTGAATAATATATACATATTTTCTGGTGTTATTTTTCTACCACAACTGTATGTAGTGGACATCTGATGTTTTGTCTGCACAGCATCCCTTAATCTGTCTATTGCTAATGAGTATTTAAAATTTCCTTCTGAGGAACAGCTCTTTTCTATTTCATGTGTCTTGGCTACATTGTCAGTTGAGGTACCCTGCCCTCCCCTAACAACGGGACTTGTCATACTTGAAATAAAGTCATACTTAATAGTCACATTTGAAATAAAGCAATACATCAGGCCCCTATATTTTAAGAATATAATTAACTACTGTCACTTGGCTAATTTAATCATTAGATTTACAATTCTATGCTATGTCATCTATGCTGAAATTCAAACCATTTTAAAATGTGACAAATGAACTTCATGCAAGTTGGCTATAGTTCTGGTACGAACAATTGTGTTGGGTTCTTGTGTCATCATTTGCCCTTAACTTCTACAACCTGTGACACCAAATTTTTAAAGGGCTTTATGTGAACTGTGATATTGTAATTTTGCTAAGCATTTAAAAAATGATAACAAAATTATGTGTTCATGTACTAGTTCTGTGCAGAAATATAAACCAGGGAATGTTGACAGTATTCATTAGATTTTAACTGAATGAAACAGTTCCTTATAATATCAATTATATAGTAAGAAATAAAACACTAACTTAATGTATATTCAGTTTAAATGCTTATATATTTTTAAATTGCCAATAAAAATAAACAACTTTGTATATTTCGGGAAAAAAATCTAAGGTTTCCTGATTCTCTTCTAGAAATTTGAATCTTAGGCAAATTGAAACAGACATACTCAGAGTTGTTGCATATCAAAGGTAGTACCCTAAAGTGTCCATCTCATTGTCACTGTTACCTTCATCCCATCAGTTGTCCTGTCTCCGTCCTATTCTTTCTTCAGACCACTCTATTTCTCCCTGCACACATACATCCTGTAGAAGGCAGTTTAGAAATATTTGCTGTTACTTGAGGATGCTTCCTGGAAGTTGTGAAGCTTACCTTAATTATTTGAATGGGCCTTCCAACAATATATGGTATCTCCTTGAAGTGAATATTTTCTTTTACCTTGTTTTTTTCTAAATACATTTTAGTACTCTAAGGAATTTTAGAACTTTTTATACTTGGCACAATAGGAAACACCCTGGATTGTTGTAGGATATGAACCTAAACCCTAACATCTGATTATTTATTCAATTCTCATTTTCCTTCCCCTTTGATATAAATCACTTTATCTCTCAATCTTCCACACTTAATGTTTTTTCTTTGAGTTCAGTGAGCACTAGAGTACACGTATTGTTTCTCCAGTAGCTGTGAGCAGAAGGGAATGAAGGCAGTTATAAGTAAAGATCTTTACAGTATTTTATCACCTATGAAAATATCATTGAAGAGAGGAATCAGCCTTTGATATTCTGAAATGTGTATGAATATGTATGTCATTTATTTAATATTTAAAATATTGTGCACTTGACTAATCTTTATCAAATGCTTCACGTATGGTAATTACTGTGTTAGGATTCATTCAGTGTTACAATGTAAATGACACAATCCTTGCCATCAAGGAGTTTTGTTTTACTTGTTTTTTTGACTGAAGCAAGCTTCTCTCTGGCTTCTTACAGCCATACCCCTAGTACATTTATAATTACCTTTTACAAATTCATAAAAGCTACTTTAAAATTTAATTCCATAGTGGTTGAAATCATATTTTATACCATTTCAACCCTCTTAAATGTATTGAAACTTATGTTAAGGCCCAGATTATGTTTTATTCTGGTAAATGTTTATGTGTTCTGAATGTGTATTCTACTCTTGCTGGGAAGACTGTTCTATAAATGTTAATTAGATCAAGTTGGTTGATGATATTATATCTTCAGTATCCTTATTTTTTGTCCACTTGTTCTGTCAATTACTAAAAGAAGAGTACTGAAATACCAAGTTATAATTGCAGATTTTTTATTCCTCTTTTTAGTTCTATAATTTTTACTTCTTATAGTTTGAAACACTGCTATTCGGTATGTGCATATTCAGGATTATGATGACATATGGAATTTATTCACTTATCATTATTAAATATCATTAAATGTCATTTGTCTTTTAATAATGACAGTATGATCCTTTTAATGAATTCAACTTTTATTTTTAATTTAAGTATGGTTGACTTACAATATTAGATTCAGGTGTACAACATAGTGATTTAGTATTTTTATAGATTATATTCCATTTAAAGTTATTGTAGCATAATGGCTATTTCCCCTGTGCTATACAGTATGTCTTTGTTGCTTTTTTATTTTATCCATAGTGGTTTGCATCTCTTAATTGTATACCCCTATCTTGCCTCTCCTCACTTTCTTCTGTCTATTGATAACCACTAGTTTGTTCTCTATATCTGTGAGTCTGTTTCCATTTTGCTGTATACATTTGTTTATTTTTTAGATCCCATGTATAAGTGATGATATAGAGTATTTGTCTTTCTCTGTCTGACTTATTTCATTAAGCAAGCATGATACTGTCTAGTACATCCATATTGTTGCAAATGGCAGAATTTCATTCTTTTTATGGCTGAGTAATATTCTATTCTGTCTTCTTTATCCATTCATCTGTTGATGGACACTTAAGTTGCATCCATATCTTGACTATTGTAAATAATGCTGCCAAAAACACGGGGGTGCGTGTATCTTTTTGAATTAGTGTTTTTGTTTTCTTTGGATATACACTCATAAGTGGAATTGCTAGATCATATTATATTTCTATTTTCAGTTATTTAAAAAGCCTCCATGCTGTTTTCCACAGTGGCTGCACCAATTCACAAACTCACCAACAGTGTACTAGGGTTCTGTTTCTCCACATCTTCACCAACATTTGTTATTTGTAGAGTTTTCGATGATAGCCATTTTGATAGGTGTGAGATGATATCTCATTGTAGTTTTGATTTGCATTTATTTCAAAATTAGAGATGTTGAACATTTTTTTAAATGTACCAGCTTACCATCTATTTTCTTTGGGAAAAATATCTATTCAGGTACTCTGCCCATTTTTTTTTTTATTAAGTTGTTTGTCTTTTTGATATTGAGTTGTATGAGCTATTTATATATTGTGGATGTTAACCCCTTGTTGGCTGTCTCATTTGCAAATATTTTCTCATTCGGTAAGCTGTTTTTCTGTTTTGTCAATGGTTTCCTTTTCTGTGCAAAAGCTTTTAAGTTTAATTAGGTCCCATTTGTTTCTTTTTGCTTTTATTTCTTTTGCCTTAGGGGACAGATCCAAAAGACATTGCTATAATTTATGTCAACAAGTGTTATTCTTATGTTCCTATGTTCTAGGTGTTTTATGGTTTTATGGTTTCAAGTCTTATGTTTAGGTCTATAATGTATTTTGTGTTTGTTTTTGTATGTGGTGTGAGGAAGTGTTCTAATCTCATTCTTTTACATGTAAGAATCCAGTTTTCCCAGCATAACTTATTGAAGAACTATCTTTTCTCCATAGTATATGTTGCCTTTGTTATCATATATTATTTGACCATAGGTACATGGGTTTATTCTGTTCCAGTGACCTATATGTCAGATTTTGTGCCAGTACCATACTGTTTTGATTACTGTAACTTTGTAGTTTGTCTGAAGTCAGGCCGCATGCTACCTCCAGCTTTATTCTTCTATCTCAAGAATATTTTCACAATTTGAGGCCCATTGTGGTTTCATATAAATTTTAGGATTATTTGTTCTAGTTCTGTGAAAAAACTGGTAGGGATTACATAAAATCTGTAGATTTCTTTGAGTAGTATGGACATTTTAACAATATTAAATCTTCCAGTGCAAGAACATGGTATACTTTCCCTTTCTTTGTATAATTTTAATACTCCTTCATCAGTGTTTTACAGTTTTCAAAGTATAAGTCTTTTACCTCCTTGGTTAAGTTTATTCCTAGTTACTTTATTATTTGATGCAATTTTTAAAAGGATTGTTTTCTTGCATTCTCTTTCTGATATTTCACTATTAATGTATAGAAAAAGAAGAAATTTATGTATATTAATCTTGTATCCTACAACTTTACTGAATTATTGTATAATAAGATTTTTTGGTTGAGATTTTCGAGTTTTCAATATATATAGCATCAAGTCTTCTGCAGATAATGACAGTTTTAATTCTTCCTTCTAATTTGGATTACTTTTACCTCTTTTTCTTGTCTGATTGCTTGGAGTAGGACTTCCAATACTATGTTAAATAGAAGTATCAAGAATGGGCATGATTGTGTTGTTCTGACTTTAAAGGAAAGATGTTCAGCTCTTCACCACTGAGTCTGAATATTAGCTATGGTTTACCATAGATGGCCTTTTATGATTAAATATATTCCCTTTATGTCAACTTTGAAAGTTTTTATTATGAATGGATATTGAATTTTGTCTTTATAATAAACTTTTGCCATTTCAATTATGATATGTCTTGGTGTGGGTCCATTTGGGTTCATCTTTTGGGGGGGCCCTCTGTGCTTCCTTTACTTGGTTATCTATTTCCTTCTTCAGGTTTGGGAAGTTTTTAGCTATAATATCATGAAATATATTTTTGATCCCCTTCTCTATCTCTTCTTCTTCTGAGACTCCTATAATGTAATGTTGCTACATATGACATTTCCCCAGAAATCCTTCAACCTGTTCTCTTTTTTAAAATTTATTTTTTCTTTTTATTGTTCTGATGGGCTAATTTCCATTATTCTGTCTTTCAGATTACTTACTATTCTTCTGATCAGTTGGTCTGCTATTAATTCCTTCTAGTGTGTTTTTCATTTCAATGATTATATTCTTCAGTTCTGACTAGTAGCATTTTGTATTTTCTGGCTCCTTAATAAAATTCTCACTGTGCTCATCTATTCTTTTCCCTAATTCAGTTAGCATTCTTATTACTAATGGTTTGATTTCTTTATTTGATAAATTGCTTATTTATGTTTCATTATTTATTTATTTATTTATTTGGTTTTTTTCTTGGCCTTTCAATTGAGGTCAATTCTTCTGTCTTATTTTGCTTAACTTTCCCTCTATGAAATTAGGAGGAACTATGCTCTTGAAGGGATGTCCTTATGTGAGAGCATCCCTACATAGTATATGTGCCTAGTGGCTTTGGTGGCAGAACTGGATTTGACATGAACATGAGTCGTGCCTTTCCTCAGTGTGTGCCAGCAGCCATTACTTTAGTAGGAGATGGGGCTGGGGATGGAAGGGCTAGAGCAACAGCCAGGTGTGCCTTGGAGTTTCTCCTCTGCTCATGATGGTCACTGCCCTATCTTGGACGGTGTCAGGTCCCAAGTTGCTGGAGCAGAACCCCTGATGTTCAAGTCCGAGCTGGCTCCATTCTCTTTAATTGTGGGCTCTTTACTCTCCCAGCACCAACAACCTTGCCCCAGAGGGGAGTGGTGTTGGAGCAAGAGGGGCCCATATGAGCACTCAGAATGGATTGAAGTGCAGGCAATGGCAATCTTGATGGATCAAAGACCTGGACTGTTTCTGATGCACTGCCTATGTAAATACCGATAATGTCTGCCCACCCTGCTCAGATGCTGCTGTGGGTCTGTTACCTCTGTATCTCACAGCCAAGCCCTTCCATCATTATAGAGCTATGTCATGAAGCACACGTGGCTGGAGCATTCACTAGCTTAGTCATAGCTTACCATTATGGAGAAGTACTGGAAGATGTTGTATTAAGCCTTGGTATTTTACTGATTTATCTTCTGAGCTTTGATTTTCCTGTGTATAACTAATAAATCTGGAAATTTTTGATAACATTTATAATAGTGAAACCTAGAATTAGCTGATATTTCATTTTGAAGTCATGGCATGGCGTAAAACATGACAAATACGTGTCCAATCTCCTCTCAAGGAGAAATGGTTTTTCTCTACATTCCCACACCTAAATACATCAGAGTGATGCAGCAACTGTAATTCCAGGGTATCTTTAGTGCCACCTAAATAGCCTAAACAATATATTTCCCACTTTCCTTAATTTCTGCTTTCTTTTCTTCATTCATTTGAAATAATGCTTATCCCAGGGAGTAGAGGACCCAGAAATAGTTTTGCAACTTCAACTATCCGCTTATTACCACCTAGAATCTGTGAGCCAATTCTCTTTGCCCAGAGTACCAAGAAGTCTCTTTTATTTCCATCTTTAAAGGAAGATGAATGTGTTGGCAGACTAATCATTACTGGCATTAGGAAGTAGGTATTCAAGCTAAAAATAATGGGGAAGGTGAAATCTGCACATGTTTCAAATGAGTCTGGACAAAGCCTCGAAGACAGTGCTGAAGGGAACAATATAGTATTGTCACTAGGGCCACATCAGGTGACCTCTCTGTAATGGGCCCTTTTTACACCTGGACTCACTTCTAGGATCGTATTATGATGGAAATGGGCTTGGCAAATGACTTCCAAATGCACCCATACTTGAAAAGTCATTTTATAACTGCTTATAATCTGGAAATTTAAAAGTATAACCTTCAGAAAAGTTTTGCCATCCATCGCCATTGTAGAAGTTGCAATTATGATAAAGAGTATTTTCTGCATATCTCCCCTTTTGCACTATATCAGGAAGTCATGCTCATCTTAGGAACTTAAGCTGTAGTCTGCCTGTTTCCCTAATTAAGAATATATTCTTTTTTCATGCTGAGAAATAAAGAATCTTTTCAAAAAACAGTTGGTTTTGGTTTGAGGTCAAATGTGAAAATATTTTTTTTTTAGGAAACATTAAAATAGTTTAATAGGAAAGCAAACATTTCCTTTTTATTATACATGTGAGAAACATCAATAGCAGCCAGTTGAGGTATATATACATTTATATACACACACACATATATACATATACATATACATTTGCCGTAAGAAATAGGCATCCCCTCAGATGAAATTCTAAAATCTAGTTCTACCTGTAAATTTTATGGAAAAGGTGGAAAATAGCAGAGGTATACAGCAGAGGCACTGGACATCATTTTCAGTGAGACACTCATGACTATTTAGATTCCTGTCAAGAACGTTCTCTTTGTCTTGGCAACATCTCATGCTACTTTTCTTTGATTTATTCAAAATAAATTATTTCTGTAATATCAGAGATGTTAAGAAATTACCAGCCAAACCCATTGAATGGTTGGTTATTTTTTTAAAGAATTTTATTGAAATAAATTTCTGTAATGTAGAATTCACCACTTTAAAATGCAAATTAAGTCATTTTTATTACATTCATGGAGTTGTGCAATCATCACCTCTATCTAGTTTTATAACATATTCCTCATTCCAAAAAAGAAACCTCACAGATGTTAAAGAAACTCACCATTTCCCTTTACCCCCAACTTTTAGACAACACTAATTTACTATCTATCTCTACATATCTGTCTTTTCTGGACATTTCATATACATGGAATAATAAAATATATGGTCTTTTGTGATTGGTTATTTTCATATACGTTCAAGTTACATCTGTCTTATAGTGTGTATCAGTACTTTATTCCTTTTTATTGTCACATAATATTCCACCGTATAGATGCATCACATTTTGTTTATCTATTCTCCAATTGGTGGACATTTGGGTTGTTTATCCTATTTTTGTTACTGTGAGTAATTCTCATGAATACTTATGGACAAGTACCTGTATGGAAATGCGTTTTTATTTCTGTTGGAAATATACATAGAAATGGAATTATTGAATTAAATGGAAACTCTGTAACATTTTTAGGTGCTGTTTTCCAAAGTGTTTGTACTATTTTACAGTCCTACCAGCAATGTGTGAGTTTTAATTTGACCATATCCTTGTCAACACTTGTTTTTATTGCTGGTATTTTTAATTTTAGCCATCCTGTTGTGTGTGAAATGGTGTCTTATTATGATTTTGATTTATATTTCCCTAATGAGCAATGATGTGAAGTATCTTTTCATGTCCATAGTGACTATTTGTATATCTTCCTTGGAGAAATAACTATTCAACAGCTTTGCCTAGTTTTAATTATTTGTCTTTTTATTTTGAATTGTAAGACTTTTATGTATTCTAAATATAGGCTCCATATTAAATATATGATGATAAATATTTTCTCCCATTCTGTGAGTTGATTTTTCATTTTCCTTTCAAACACAAGTCTTTTTAAACTTGAAGTCCAACTGATCTTTTTCTCTTTTGTCACTTGCTTTCAGTATTTTCCCTGTGTCTTTTGACAGTTTGCTTATAACAGGTCTAAATGTAGATTGCCTTGAGTTATCTACCTGTAGTTTATTAAACTTCTTGAAGGTGTGGTCTAATTGATTTTTAATCAGATTTGGGAAAGTCAGGGTCATATTACTTCAAATGTTATTTTTCCC
Source organism: Camelus dromedarius (assembly GCF_036321535.1). Taxonomy (NCBI): domain Eukaryota; kingdom Metazoa; phylum Chordata; class Mammalia; order Artiodactyla; family Camelidae; genus Camelus; species Camelus dromedarius. The sequence goes on along the minus strand of NC_087443.1, from coordinate 64,667,367 downwards.
CCACTGTGTCTCTTCCCCTCCTCCCAGCACTCCTGTTGAGTATGTTGGTACACTTGGTGGTGTTGCACGGGTATTTGAGGCTATTTTCATTTTTCTTCTTTTCTCCTCCCTCTGTTTCTCAGACTGGATAATCTCAATTGACTTGTCCTCAATTAGGCTTTTTCTTCTGCCAAATCAAATCTGCTGTTGATTCCCTATATTGAATTTTTAATTTCAGTTATTGTCATTTTAAAAACCAAAATTTCTATTTTCTTCTTTTAAAAATCTATTTTCTTTGTTGACTTTGTTATGTGAGACTTGGTTCTCGTATACTCGTTAATTATGTAGACAAGATTTTCTCTAGTTCTTCAAATATATTTGTAATAACCACTTTAAAGCCTTTTTCTAATTTAAAGTCCAATGTCTGGGCTTCCTCAGCCAGTTTCTATTGACTTCTGTTCTTCCCTGTGACCAAACTTTCCTGTTTCTTTACGTATCTTCTAATTTTCTTCTGAACTGGGTATTTTAAATACTAAAATGTGGTGATATTGTAAATCAGACCCCTCTCCCCCAGAGTTGATTGTTGTTGCTATTTGCTGTTGCTTCTTTTTCTAATCTTTTGTTTGGTGAGTTCGCTGGCCTAATTATATAAAGTTTGTATTTCCTGTTGTGTGTGGCTACTGAAGCTTCTCATCAGTATTTTTGGTATTTAGCTAATAATTGGACAGAAAATCCCCTAAGTGACTTAACCAGAAAGTCTTACAGCATTTTTTTCAGGTGGATGTGTGCTGTGTTGGGAAAGGCCTTCAGTACTCCAGCAGGTCACAACTCTTTCTTGGTCTTAACCTCCTGTTTGTGAAGAACTTCAAATCAGACATATGTGAGAGATTAGGGCTTTCTCAATCTTTCCTTAAGAATATGCATATCCCAATGCATGTATATGGTCTTCAAGATGCCAAAGAATATGTTGAAGCTTTTCAGATTTTCTATTGACATTTGATTTCCCAGATCTTTCTTTTAAGTTTTTGACAAACCAATTGTTTGCTCTAACTCATATAACCACTTCAGGCAGCTACGATGTTAAATGATTTCCAGTTTTGCAGGGGACAAATTCTGGATAGAGGTCTTTTCCTACTGAGTGATCACTGAGTGATGTCAAATAATGACAAGCCCTTTGAATGGGGCTTTTTCAGGTGTCTGTCTGACACATAGTAACAGTATTTTGGGGAGGGGCTTTTTGAAAAGCTCCAATCTTGATATGCTCCCTTTAGTGGCTGATTTTCATATCTCCCATGTTTTCAAGACTCCTGGTGTGTTGTTGTTGTTATTGTTGTTTTAGCGCAACTGTAGAGCTAGAGAGAAAGTGGTTGGGACAGGGGAAGTTCAAACACAACAAATTTGCAGTTTTAAGTTTAATTCAGCCTTTTTCTTGTATAAATGCTACTCTAATTCCTGCAAGTATTTATTCATTTTCATAATCCTGAAACATTTGATACTGATGATATTCACTAGTGTTCTTATTGCTTTTAGGGAGCAGCAGATTTTTTCACAGGTTTTTAATCCACTATTTTGGAAGTACTTTCTAGACAGTGGGACTCTTAATTTTAGAGTTCCAATATTATTTTGATTGTCTCACATACCAAGTCAGAACCAAGGTGCCCAGAGGACTGTCAGTCTACCTGATGAGTTTTCTGAGATTCTCACAGCAACAGACACATCTCTAGTTCTTTTTCATTTAAACACGGAAGCATGAAAAATTGCCCTAGGTACTATTACAGATGTTCTGAATCCTCCCATCTCATGAGGGCCCAGTAAAATGTTAATATTTTATAGCCCCATGAGAAAAGAACAAATTACTACTAGGAAAAATAATGGTTAACAATACCGTAACTCCTTTAAATGAGACATGATTTATAAATCTATAAACATTGATTCACTATGTTGTACACCTGAAACTATCAAATATAATTCAATAAAAATAATACTATATCAACCTATGGGAAAATTACAAACTCTGCCATTTCTACTCTGGGAATTATACTTTAACTAGCCCTACCATGTTTCTTCCTTGGATAAATTTCATTACACTAGAGAATGTGATTGCTAATGAGCTTTTGAGATGAATAATTCTAAATTATAAAAGCATCCTACTCTTCATTAAAAAATCATCAAGGTCTGGGCTTCTGCTTTGGTAATTATATCCTAATACATACTATTCATTATGGCAGCAGTCCCTTTATTACCTTTGCTTATCAGTACATGAATATCTGTTGATACCCAGAGCTTGACTCCCAGCTAGTTACTGGAAGCGTACATTAATATAACCCATTATATTCCAAGGTGTCACTAAGTATGGTGAATTTTTTTTGTGAGTCTCTTTAACTGTAAGTGAGATGCAGCCTGGGATGAAGAATACTAGGACTTTATTTTAAAAACAGCTTGATTTTAATAAGCACATGCTGCACAAATAAAGTAAAAGAAGCAATAAAATTATAATTATTGAGAAAAGATACACGTATCTCTCTAATGCAGGTTATATTTTTGCAGCCTCTTTGAATATCTGAATAGAATAAAAAGACAATAAAACATAGTTTCAGTGAGAACATCACAAAATTAAGTAGCTTCCTTATATGTGTAATTTGCAGTGACTTTAGAACTTGCCAACAGTTACTTTAAAAAATGTCCTTTTGTTGTTTAACATATGGGTCTAAGTTTCACAAGCATATTGCAGATTTATTAAAGAACCTCTCTATGTTCTTCAGTGTTTAAATTTCTTTAATAGTAATCAGAACATCATATAGCTCAAAACTAGTGTCTTCACTAACTAGAACTTTAAGAAAATCAGGCAGAGATGAAAATAGTTTGGACTAGTTAGATAACTAGACATATGTATTCTCTGCAACCTAGGTTCTGAATTAACTTTTAATTATGCTAAAATGCACCAACTGGCAAACCTTCATGGTTTAATCAGTATTTGAGCTCACAATACTATTATATTATGGATCACAATAAATTCAAATAACATACTTTCTATACTCTTAGGAGAATTATCAAATATAAAACAGATATGCTTTACCTAACCATCAGAGCTGTCGTCTTGCTTAATTTCCCCATAGTGATAGCATTCATTGCCCTAAAATTGTCCATAGCATGGCCACTCTCACTCAATGAATAACAAATTAAACTCAAATTTTGACACATATTGGCTTGACAAAATTTGACTCCGTGGACTTGCTCCTTTGGTTAAAATAGTTACTATAGCACAAAATAAACTAAAATAAGGCTTCAAGAATTGAAATCCATATCAGACCTATTTAGAAAAGGAGTGATTGTGCCTACTCTTTTGACAATTGTAAGTCCAATTTGGCCTGAAAAGAATTAGACCTAGAAAGAATGAGTAGAACCCCACTATCTGAATGCTGTGGTCCCACCTGCTGGGACCCCCATATTCAATATTATTGAAATAACTAATTCTTTGCAATCTGAAAATAGTAAATACTTAGCAGTCTTGTTCTGTTCAGTGTCAATTTCAACAGTTTCTCAGCTGCAGTTTGCTTTCTCCTTCAAAGGGACACAATATGACTTTACTAGCCACCCTGAGGCAGGCAATTAAATTAGTATAGGGGAATTTAAAAATACAAAATGTCTGCAAAGTTAATGGAATACTTAGGTCCAAATCCATGCCATGCATTTTTTGGTAGGAAGCATTTAGTGATTTATTTTCTTCCTTTTGTGCAGATCTTTTTGGGGCTTCACTTCTGAGGGCCATCAAGACTCATCACCTGGTTTCAATCATTGGCCTCATTGCTAACTAGGGGAAATGGTAAAGTAAGAGGGTAAAGAAAGCTATTGTAATTAGGGGTCAGGAGAGGAAGATCTCCCATCTCTATCCATCAGCACTATTTAAATGTCTATGAAGACTCAAACAAATCTTATAACAGCATCATTTAGTTTCCAGTGGTAGAATCATTGGTGATGATCCCTGTCTCTAAATCTTACTCAATGATTAATTCGTATTCTATGATCTGCTGGCCATTTTCCAAATATGGTAAAAAAAAAATAAATAAACAGAGCAAAAAAGTATTCCATCTGACAATTGCCATCAGACAGTTATATATCCAGTGCAGTGGAAACACAGAAAAAGAGAAAAGCAGCATTTCCATGAGTGTGATATTTGGGAAAGACTTCATAGAGAAGATAGTTGAGCTACATCTTGAAGAATGAGTAGCAGTTCACCTGATTTGGAAGAGAGGGATTTGGAGCATCAGAAGGGTTTGAGAAAAGTGTAGCTAACCGATAAGCAGCAAGGAATTTGTTATGTCTGGGCATCTGTCTGTGACTTAGGGGCCAATGAGCAATAAACAGTTATAAAGAATATAATGGGGGCCACAGGAGCACCATTAAAGAGAGAGCTTGACTAAATCCATGGCAAAGGTAAAAAATCCAGTATCAGTGGTTGCTCCTGGGATTGTCTTTAACACTGGACATCTCAGAAATGCCAGGTTAGTCCACCACTTAGGTGATAAATCTCTAGTATGACCTGTAAAGGGTTAATGCTTTGGTGAGCAATCTTTCTGTCCACCTGAAAGTCTTCACTATTGTTGTCTACATGGAGAGCTCTACCTACCATATGAATGTAGGGTGCTGTCATTTTCTCAGCACCCTCATTGGGCCAGACTATGGATGGAGTCCTTGGTCCATTAAATGATGCCCCTTTCCCCATAGTCTTGTGCAGCAAAAGGTAAAATAAAAAATAAAATTATTTCTAGGGGCTTAAAATGTAATGGTCTAGGTAGATTCTTAAATTAATCAGGATAAATTGAGGTAGTGAGTAAGGAGGGTGGGGGAGAGGAGAAGAAGAATTGAATATGGGACTGTTCATTCTCAAGGTTAAAACTGTGATTTAGAATTAAGGTGGGAGATCTTTCAAACCTACCTGAATTAGTGGATATCATGGTTTTGTCAGTTAGATATTGTGTGATAGTAGGAAAGTTAATTTTAAACTAGGTGGTTTTTTTTTCAATCACTATATGGAGGAATAATAATGATAGCTCTGCATAGGATTATGGTGAATCTGTGATATAAAAATATACAAAATACCTATCTCAGCATTTAGCAAAGAAATGGCAAACAAAATTGGTCACTTACATAATTTGGTTTGCCAGCTGATTTCTTCTAATAATAGAGATCTTTAAAAGTATTCCTTCTAAGAGGAAAATTAAAACACACAAACAAAACCTCAAAATGCTTGTGGTTGATTCTTACTTAGTTTCTGGCTCATCTGATGGCTCTTGTGGACAGGGACAGAGACATAGGAGCATCTGCCTCTCTTGGAGAGATTCTGGCCATTTTACCCAGCATATGATTGATTTCTTTCCTTCTTTTCTATCATAATGCCTAGATTATAAAGTCATCCCATTAATATAGGCTATTTGGTTTTAAATCTATTTTGTTCATTTTTCTTCTCATTATATCTTGTTCAGTCTTTCAGTAAGTGAAATACTAACAAGGAGATAAAAATTATAAGAGCCTGCAAAATGGGAGGGTATTGAATTCCCCATGGTTTATGCCACCACCATCTACGTGGTCAGGGGAAACAGAGTATATATTAAAAGGCAGGCACATTTCTCTTAGAGTAGTATAAAGCTTAGGATAACACAACACTGTGCTTTTCCATAAACAATTTTGTTCCTACTTATAAAAATATTAAAAAAAAAAAGTCAACATGAAGTCCACTAAGAAAATTCTATTTCCTGAAAGAAATTTTACTTGGGTTTTAAAGCATTAAATACTGTCATACTTTATGAAGTAACTGCTTGTATTTTTGTATTAGTCTAACAACAAAGTCTTACTTTTGCAATGTATTAGTGAATTTTGTGGATTGCTAATTCAAGATTTATGAAAGCAAATTTTATTTTTCCTTAGTTTTTTCAGTAGTATAGTGTCAGCTACATAACTTGATAAAACACTTGAAGGCCATTGAACTGGAGTTGCTTAGTAAACAAAGATGATTTATTACAAATTAGAAGAGCTTGTGTATATATAATATATATATATACACACACACACATATACATACACACACACATATGAAACATGTATATATATTTATAGAATGGATCTCTCATTTGAGGAGAAAATTTAAATTAACTTGAGTGAGAAAGTAAAAAATTTGAGGAAATCATGCGGTGTTCAATTGATATGTATGAGGGTTGATCCTGATTTTATTGACTGCCTCCCATAAGGGGTAGGTAGTATCATCATTTGTCATGGTGAAAGTTTTTTCTGTGTGTATGTGTGTGTTTAATGGCTTAATCTTTAGATAACTCTTAATCATCACTGTTGGTGAAAATTGATCTGTAGAATCTGAATTAGTGAATTAATTTGGACTACATTAATTGGACTATGAAACTATCCTTTTTCTTGCTTGGAACACCTACTACTTGGGATTTTTTTAATCAAAATAATACACATAATTTAGGACTTGAGAGCATTCCCATGACAGGAGGATCAGTTCTACCCAACTGAACATTTGATTCTCTGTTATCTTAGAGTCATTGCTTATACATATGTGGGTGAAATTTGTCTTCTGAATTGAACAAAAAAAAATTGCTGAAAGACAGAGATAATCATGTCACTGTTAAGTTCAGTTGACTGAACTTAACTTCTACTAAAAGATTGGCACTCTCTCTTTGACTAATGGAGGTGGCTCAATAAGAATGTGGCTAGATATAAAATAATTGTTTCATGCATGCCCCATGCAAATTAACTGAGCTAAATACCTTCAAATTTAAGATTTGGGATAAAATAATAGCAAGGAAGATACTTTAGCTATTTTATCATGTCCTGGGGTAGTAGAGCATGATGAAGGGGGAAAATACAGCTTATCACCCTCTTCTCTTTTTTTCCCTCTCTTCTTCCTTTCTTACTTTTGAAAAGAAGAAATGCCTTCAATATCTACTAAACATAGTGTACAGTTATGTGTAAGAAACTGAGCATATAATAATTACAAATTATCTGTGCCACAGGATAAGTTGGGAGAAAATAGACATAGAGTCACTTACATGTAGTGAAATAAAGTAACAGCCTTGAAAGTTTTGTAAAAATGTGGAAGCCCAGAAGTAAAGAACCATCTTTGGAAGTTGGAGATAAGTTGTCATACAGAAGATGATATTTGATTTTAATCCTAAATGATGAGTAGTCGTCTACTAGGAAGGACAGGGGGAAAGAAAGTATCCCAGGATCAAGAAACAATAAGTTCAGATGAGTGAAGTGATTGGACACCAGTTGAGAGGCAACTGCCATACTCCAAATAAGAGACAGTGAAACCAGAAATACTTCATGGAAATGGAGAAAAGAGGCAAAATTAATCAAGGATTTTCTAGGATAGTATTGGCAAGACCTGATGACCGCTTAGAAAAGTTGATAGAGAAAGGGGGGGCCTAGAAGATAACACTAAGCTATCTCACATGGGTGACTAGGTGATGGTATTATCAACTGAGAGTTAGAATACAAAGACTGGGAAATTAAGGTGGTTTGAGACAAATCTGATATTTAGCCAGTGTGTAGTGGTTTCCTTGCTCTAATTCTTTATGGGTGGCTCCCATTCTGAGTCATCTGACATTCTTTCTGCTAAGTAGAAAGCTGTGATGTTTTGGCTAAAATTATTTTAATTACTAACCTTGGCCCAATGTTATGAATTAGATTTGGACATGAGTAAAGTTTGGGATATCTATTAAGTTTGGAGATGAAATGTGGAGAGAAGTTGAAGATATTATTTTGAGTTTAAGATGTAACTCAGGACTAATCTGACTGTATAAGATTTGGTGTTACAGTCATCAATTTGAGGATTGTGGCCGGTGTTCTTGTTGTGGATGAACCATACAGAAGATATGTATTTCATTCTTTTGAGAAGAGAAGATCTCCTTGCCTCTTACCATCTTCTCTCCCTGATTTCCACTGGATCTGCTCTTTGAGCCACTTTGACTTCCAACCCCTTTGGCTTCCCTAGCTGCTATTGAATTCATTTCCATAATCTAAACACCAGAGGCTGCCATTTCAGTCATGTGCCTACTTTCACCATGAAGTCATTTATCTTGGCAACACCATTAACATGCCCTTAACTCTCTAGTCTAGTTCTTAATTAACAATGCTACTCTCTGCTCAAGGAGTTACCCTAGGCATCTACCCTAACTTCCTGACACAAAGAATGCTAAAATCCCTATCTCCTTGAGAGTTTACAATCCATCACCTTCCTTCTTTTTTCCATCCTGTAAATGCCATATTTAGCTCTTTATCGAGCCTCACATGAACTACTGAAATCTTCTCTAAAGAATTTCCCTGCTGTTGGTCTCACATTCTTTAATCCATTCTCCACATTGCTGTAGAGTGGTCTTTCTAAAATGCGGATGGAATCATGTGGTTCCCTTGTTTAAAATCTTTCAAGAGATCCTCATATCCTTCATAAGGTCTTACTTATGTGTATGTCAACAGGTCCTGCATGCCCGTTCAGCCTCATCTCTTAGGCATGCTCACAGACACACTATACTCCAGCTATGTCAGCTATATAAAAATCCCTTAACTCACAAGGCTTAGACAACTCATGCCTGTGTGTCTGTGCAGATGCAGTCCATTAGCATAAAATCCCTACATTAAATCCCTGTGAATGTCACTATTTTATAATTTAATCTACATACTATAGTTATAAATTAATTTTCTACAATGTCCTTTAAATTTGTATTTATTTTCTTAATACATTTTGATGCATGATTTTTTCTTTAGTTTTGATGAAATATATATATATATTTTTCCCAAATTTTCTTTAAACTTTCTATTATTTGTATCTATTCTAGTGTTCCATCTAAGATAGGTATGTGAATGACTACAATGTAAATATCTAATTACTCATCTCTCCTATAACTACATTTCCAACTGAATATGGGGACCTAGATGGAGAATTATCTGCTAACTCTTCAAATTTTAAATTTTGGGGGCTTCATACTTAATTAGTTGTGAATTTCTATAGATTTTATCTTTACTGTTTTCTTTCATGTTTACATCTGTACTTTCATCCCCACTTAATCCTCCCTAGATGCATAATCTTTGCATCTCTCAACTTCCCCTCTATTTAACTTTGGTCTAACTGCCAAATCAATTTTCCTAAAGCCAAGCTCTCACCATATCACTCTCTTGAGTAACACTCTTTGATGGTTCCCATTACTTGCCTAAAGAAGACACAAATACCTGAGTTTTAAGTGGTAAAAAAACTAAGCACGCATAACCTCACTTAATCATCATGGCAACTATATAATTATTCTAATTTAAAGATGTGAAAATTGAGATTTAGAAATGCTAAGTCATTTCCCAAAGTTCCAGGTCTCCTAAGTGACAGATATTCTCATTCACTCTAATAGTGACGTCACTATACTCTTGTAAGGTAAGAGTCATAAAAAGGCTGATGTTCACATTAGGAAAAACATATAAATATGAGTTGGTATTTCTGTTCATGTTTATACTGTGAAATGTAACTGCAATTAGTAGCTAAAGAAAGACATCTTTTTTCCCTTATCTTTTTTTGAATCATGAAAAAGACTGAAATTCAAATCCATTGACTTTCTCTAGTCTATCTCATTTCAACAAAGACAAAAGAGGCTAGTTCAAATTAACAATGCAATAGTAAGGAGAGCTTGTAACATAAATGTATATATAGCTCATGAATAATCAGTAAATTCATTGTTTCCTTTACTGCTTTTCCTATTAGCTTCTTTCAGTTCATTGCACTTAAGGTGATTTATAAAAATTATCAAGCAGTATATTTTCTCAGGGATATATATTTTGTAGTGAAAGTGAAAAGATTTACACTTTCCTCCTATGATCCTTAGTTCATTCTAACTGGGATTAGCCAGACCTGAAAGAAAAAACAGATAGTCTTTAAATATTATAGGCTGATGTATTTAGATAAGCCTATGCTGTGTAATATGACATTAATGGGATAGAGCTCCAGAGAAGCAAAATGAATCATTCTCTCAGAGTATGCCACCTCCAGGAAGAGTGTCAGAGGTTTCTTTTGTTGTAAATAAGAAGAGAAATGAATAAAATCAGCTGAAAACGACAACTTTGAAATAGAGCAACATCATAGTTTTTGAAAATGGATCTATCCATTGTAAGCAGAGACAATGAAATATTCAAAAAGGAAAGGAAAGTCAAGAATAGAAATAAAACCCTACTTATTAGAGAGGATCAAGGAGACCTGTGTTCTCTCATACTGTGCTTTCTTCCCCTTTAACAAAGAGAAGGGTCAGTCTTAAGACTCTGAAATGTAGGGATAATTGTGCAATACAGATACCTTTGTCAGAATTTGTAAGTGATGAAAACTGAAAAATAACCAGGTAGTAATAAAACGGAAAAACTGTGGGGCTTAATTTTTGGGCAGTGGTCATTGTGTGGGTAGATTTGGAATGGCTTACAAATGAGGAGCTGTAGGAAAATGCAATGGATTTCTAGCATCATGCTCAAATGGCTTTGAGTGACCAATAGAGAAGGCTTTCGTAACTGTATATATAATCTCAGTGCTAGACTGACTACCACTATTTTGGAGTTTGAAATAGTTGAAAAAGGGAAAAGATTATCCCAAAGAATAAGTTTGTAATACATCAAACAATGTTGTCCTGACTCTTTCTCCCAGGAGGTAGGTTTCCTCAGACCAGTAATTTACAGATTTCTGAGGAAAGAATTGTTTCTTCCCGCCTATAGTCATGCGTCTTGAGGAATTGCTGTTATTACCACAGTGACTGGTTACAACTTTTCATATGTTTGTAGGAAAAGAGCAAGGCTGGATGTGAGAACTGGGAGTTGAAGGTAAAAGTGGTGGAGTTTTCTGTTCTTTTCTCATACCAGTCAGGTTCATTATTGTTGCATTCCCTAGTAGACAGCTTCTAAAATGAGAGTAGTAGTAGCATTTAGTCCAACCTTAAATCCTTCTAAAACATCCCTGATAAGTCAATATTGAACTTAGGTTTGAATACTTCTAAACACAGAAAACTCATTATCTACTGGAGTGGTGTATTCATTTTTGATCTAGAGAATTTTGATTACTCAAACAATGGTTTATATCAAACAAAAGTCCATCTCCCTGTGACTCCTGATCATTGGTTTAACTCTAGCCAGAGAGGGGGCTGCTATGTTCTTTTTCTAATTTTTCACTATTCTTCCAATCCATAGTCTAAAAATACCTTCTTTCTTCAGTTACATATTTAATGATATGTCATTAAAATTCTTCACCATGCTTGTCTTAATAACAAAAATCCTCTCTAAGATGTCTACTACTATGGGAGCATAAAACTAATAATTTATGCTATTTTAAGTTGCATGCCTTTTATAAAGTTTTTTATGACCATTCTAATCTCCATAAAAAATTCTTTTATTGAACCCCAAAAAGTTCACCTTTCAATTTCTAGATATTCGGAGTACTTAATACTAGTTCCCATAAAATACAACAGCAAAACAACAAACAAATTTTAGTAGCTTTCCCAAGGCTACTGGATAAGGGAGTTTATTTTTTACTCATTCAAAACCCAGTGTGGAAGTTGCTGGTTGGTTTTCTCCTGGGAATCACTTCTCCATTCAGTAACTAAGGAGTCTAGCTCCTTCTACCTGGGCCACCACCTCCCTAGGCACAGAGCTTCCAAAGCTACAATAGAAGGTGAATCAACAGAACAATAAGATATGGGAGTAGTTTTACAAGCTAAGTTTGAAAATAGTGTATATTATTTCCATGCATATTACACTGATCAAAATTAGTCACATTGCCCCACTTATTCACAAAGTGCTTGAATATAGTCTTCATGTATGTTTAGGAGGTAAATTCGATGATTTGGTGAATACTTAATATAGTCTCTCCACATATTTGCCACTTTTCTCCAAACATACATGATTCTGTTTGGGAAGCCAAGATGACCACAGGAAATGTGAATGAACAATGAAGAATATTAAATTTTAGAAAGTTTCTGAGGAAGTAGAATTTGATTTAGCCATTGAATGATGAGAAAGATTTTGGTAAGTGGTAGGAAATGATGATAGCATTTCTAGTGAAGTGTCTCACATAGGTAACTGCAGAGCAATGAAAGTGCAGGATACTCTCTTGTTGAATAGTTGAATTTTGGGGGATCCTTATACTTAGCACAGATTGATCTAGTATCAAGCACAGCACATGCTCATCCTAATTAGATACGAATTAACTTCTTTCTAGAAGCCCTTTCAGAATTAGAAGTAAAACATATTGATGGCTGGAAGTTGCTATTATCTTTGATGTAATTACTTGCTATTTTCACCTTTCATGTACCCTTCATGAAAATGCAGTATCTTCACATGCATAAACTTTAGGTAAGATGATTTTACTTACCTGGCTTGATAAAATTTTGGCAGGCATCCACCTCTAAATACCTTTGTATATTTCAGCCTTCAATGTCATCACACCCCCTTCTGAATCCTGTTTTTTTTTTTTCCCCCATTTAATCTTATCTTCTCCTGTAGATTTTATACTCTTTGAAAGCAGAATTTTGGATATCCTAATGTCCTCAGCATAGTGAAGGAAACTTAATTATTTTTAGTGACTTAATAGTGGTTCAAACAAGAATTTTTGGCTTTGTGATTCTTAGGACCCTTAAACCCTATGGCATTGCATTTCTTTTCCTCTCTTTACTTGGGTTTTTATTACCAGAAGAACAACAAACCCCTAAATTTTGTCTATAAATCTTCTCGTTTTTTTCATCTTTCCTATTAGACAGTGAAGGAGCAAAGAGCTAAATTGAAGTGATAAGCACCATAGTTCAGCTCTGGTTCCTGTAATAAGTCTTCTGAGATATGCTGCAGAATTGAACATAAGTAAATGGCTTGTCCAAACCACCAGCAACACACAAGCTAAATATTATAAATTCTGATACTTTATTCATTCATTGCCCTGCCACACTGGATATCCTTGATTGACTTCAAGTTCTATTACTATCCCCCTTTGCCCAAGCTTTAGAGGGAGTATGATTGCTACTCGGAGTCTTGTCTGGCAAACAGGTGCCAAACAGGGAGCTTCAATAGCAAAAAGAAAGCAAATCAATGTCACCTCAAAGAAAATTCATGTCTAATCAATGTGCTTCTTGGAAGCATATTCTAACAGAGAATTTTTAATCTATGTTAAATTGTGTGTTAAAACTGAATGATGATGGAGAGGAATGGGTCAATCTAAATTACAAAATAATGGAATTAAATTGATCTTACTCCCTAACTGGAAAGGTAACCTCTCTGATGTTCAGAATAGTCCAGCTTGCTTCCTCTTCATCTTCACAGGGTTGTATCACTAAGTATCTTGAGAAGTTATAATAAGCACCAATGAGCTCTTTATCTTAGGTTAAGTCACTGAAGCATCCCATTGGAAGACCTTGCCTTGATTTGGGGCTCACGTTCTAAGTTATGTGGAGTTGGGGCTCTATATTTCCCTGCCCCAATGAAGAGCAAGGATGGGAGTCATGAGAATGAGATAAATAAAATGGTCAAAATGCGACCTTGCCAATCCAAAGAACTACTATTGTTCCAGGCAGGTGGAGACAGTGAAATACTTGTGATGATAGGGGTCCTTGTGGTAGTAAAGAGTCTTTTAAAATGCTACACTTTTTCCAGAAAACGAAGTTTTAAGATAATTAGAAGAGATAAGGGAAGGACTTAACTTGAAACACTCCCTAAGGTTTTACCTGCCAATCTTACCCCACCTCACAGAGAACAGAAAGAAACAAATTCACCCAGCCAAGACATATGGAATCACATCCTGAAATCTCAATGACTTCTTAAACCTATTTCTTCTCTTTCCTCAGCTTAGTGGCTCTGTTCTTCAGTCAGTCACCTAAAGCTCTTCGTAAGGTTCTGAACATCACAGCAATGTTTCTTCCAGAAGTCTTTGCCACTACTGCCTCTTGGCAGGCATTTCTGGGAAGTGGCAATATACTCATTAATTTAAGAATGTAAATAATGGATAGAATCAATTATTTTAAGAGTTAAAATCTGCCCTAGGCATGTTGGGCTGAACAATGAAATGACTTTCTCCAAAGTCAGAGTCAGGAAAAGCACAGCCATAATAATTAGAGGAAGTTAAATAATAAATAAATAAATAGGGAATAAATAGAAGAAGGAGCAAAGACATTTCCTGAAGCTATGAATCTGGTGAGGAAGTGGAGCATTTTAAGACCCGGAGAAACTGAAATAGCCTGAAACCTAAGGGTAACAAAATTTCAATAATTAAAATCTTATCAGGATGTCTAATTCCAAAAAGATTCCATCCAAAGCAATGATAAAGACAATAATATAAATGATCAATATTGATAGAATGATTAATTCAAGGAAGGCACAGTTTTATATGTCTTTGCATACATTAGGTAATTTAATCCTCACAATAAATTTGGGAGTAGGATGTTATTGGAATGTCTATTTTACATATGAGGAAATCAGGTCTCAAGGAGGTGCAGTAAGTTGCTCAAGGTAACCCAAGTAACAAGTTAGTACAAAGCTGAGATCTGAACTCACAGTAGGTTAGTAGAATACCTTATATATGGTGGCCAAAGAATCACCCAGTGCAATTCCATGTAAAGCAGGGAGTTAGGGAAACCAAAGAAATACAAGAAATACAATGGGATCAGCTTATCTCTTGGCTTGGTGTCATTCTTCTGCTCCACCTTAATTTTCTGTCCTTATCCAAGAAGTGGAAGTTAAAATAAAATTCAGAAGCGATAAACCCTAGATTTTAAACCTGAGTCTTTCATTCTCAGCTCAGATCTTGTCGTCTATAGATTTTACTTTCACATAGATACTTCCCTTATTCATTTTCTTTATCTAAATTTTCTTATTTCTTCCAAAAATGAAAGCCTATGTGGTCCACAGATTGTTCTATCTCTAAATCAATCTCTGTCATTCACTGAGTCTCGTCTTCCTTCTGTTCATATCTATAGAACATATTTTAGCTGTTCAATTCTTTTTTAGTAAAATTTATCATTTTTTTTCTTTTCTCTCATTAACACTATGATGTCAGATTGTATTACTTTTAGCTAAAGTGTAACACGACACATATAGAACAAAAAAGATTAAGTTTCAAAGAGTTTTTGAATATTTTTCAATGTTAAAATATGTAAATATTCACCAAAAATTTCAAAGCAGGAATTAAAATACAAAACATCACATGTTGATTTAAATTCAGTACCTAAAATAAATTTAGCACATTTTAAGTCATCAGTTCAAAGAAAGGTGATAAAAATTTATATTCACTTCTCTGTGTAAGATAACATATAACTCACCTTTCTAAAAACTGATCTTGCATAGACATCATTTTTAAATGCTACACAAAATATCTCAAATAAAATCAGGCACATAAGACAGGAAAAATATTGTGCAGTAAAGAGTTCAGTTCAAAATTCTACAATTGAGATTAACTGCACTCTCACAGTGAGAATGAATGTTTTATTTAGTGAACAGAAGAGACAGGCTGGTGGAGAATTGTGACTCAGTAATTAAGTCACAAGAGGCAGAGTCTATTACATAGTTTTCTGAAAGGTTGTCTGTAGAACACCTATATGAAAATGTTGCCGAGTCCAAACTCATTCTACTCACTACGTGACAGGCCAGTAAATCTGGTGATGAAGTGTTGGGGCAAGGAATAGCAACTTTTTTTGGAAAGCCAGCAGACCAAGAAGATGGCAGACTAATGTCCTGGAGAACCATCTTACCTAAGTCAGAATTCAGGCTCCTTTTATACTAAAAAGGGGAAGGGGTATGGTTAGTTGTTGCAAACTTCTTGGTGTTGGAATCCTTTGTTCTTGCAGCTGTCCACCTAGGTCAGGTCACAATGTTCCTGTAAATCTCCAACAAGACAGACATTATTCTTTTCTCTGCAACTTTTTATCTCTATGTGAGTGGAAAAGTGTTATACCCTTAAAGGTCAGAGCCTTGAGAATAGGTTATCTGTATATTTCAGGCTCTAGGCAACATTCTTTGACAAAAGGTGCAGAACCAGTATGACAAAGTACAGGAAACAGAGCACAGGGTTAGAGCTAAAGGAATAGATCTAATGTGGATTCATATTTGTTCTTCCCTATTACAAAAATTACCTGTGTGTTTTTAAAATTCAGATATCCTCAGACCACCTCTCTCAACTATTTGAGGTAAGTTTGTATACAACAGGATATGGGGACTCCAAAGATGTTTTCTGTGTCTGTTTTGTCCCTCTCCACTTTTCAGTATTTAACTCAGTTAACATATTTTCTGGGGTAACTCTGGAATACTTCCCTCTTTGTCACAAGTTGTCTGTCAGGCATGCCTAAGGCTATATGTTCTTGGATTTATATCCAAGCAGAATAAGTAAATCTGCTCCCTTCACAATTCAAATAAAATCCTCAAAAACAAACAAACAAACAAACAAACAAAAAAACAACTCTTGCAATGAACAATGGGGACCCCTGCATCTTAGATATATTGACATATTTTGTGATATAGAAAAATGACTGGTGAGAGTGTTGAGGAGAGGATTGGGAGACGGAGAAAAGACTGGTAGTGTGTGACTATTGAAATAACTAAATGAGAAGCAAAGGGAGCCTGAATTAAGTGGAAATGAAAGAGCAGACAGTAGAATCAAGACATTTCAGAGGTTCAGTTGACACAGTTCTGTGGCTGATTGATTGGATTTAAGTGCAGGAGAAGAAGGCACATTTTTAGATTTAGCAATAGATGGATTTAACTTCATACATACGTAGGTCCAATATCAGACATCCCTAGGTCCAATAGTTCACATATGACATTTAACTTTGTCTCTTGCATCTCTTAGCTATGCTTTCCAATCATTTTCTGTCTAGGGAAGTTTCCTTATTCAACAGAAACCATATCACTCCTTGAGATCAGACTCCTTCAACTAATGATTCTCGTGTAATTATTTACATCCTAAACTCATCATTCAGTGAAAATGTTGATGTCTATTATGTCAAATCCTTAAAATGACTCTAATGTCATCTTTGAACAAGACACTATTGACAGAGGGGTTAGTTATAATGTGTTCTTAATCAGGCTGCATATACACTCATACTTATAATAAGGTAAATGGGGCCATGATTAATTCATCCACCCATATCAGAAAGAATAGAAAGAAGTAACTTCACTAAAGAGATTGTAGATTCTAGAGCGAACCCATTCCAAACCTATTCTAGACTTTTACTCTAATAATTGTCTCTATCTGTGCTAGATAGGGTTGGAGAACTATGGTATAAGAAGAGTGGGTCAATGAACCAGGAAAATAGCATGAAAAGGACAGTTATGTAATAAAGTCTTCTTGATGAAACATGGAAGCCAAAGGGGATGTCAAAATTAGATGTCATGATAATATTAGAAATACATATTTATGTAGAATAGCAATCTGGCTTTTTAAGGAATAGACACACATAGATGACTTTCAATAATGAAGGAAGAGCTATTTTAAAGCATGGTTTGTTTGTATGTATTTTAAAGCATGGATTGTATCAAAACCTCAAAGAGAACTAGTAAAGATAGCACAGTATCATATGTAATATAACTCAAGCTCAAGTAACCATCTTCACACTGGTTTCTTCAATGAGATTATTTCCTGACAGACTTTGTGATTGTTTGATACCAATTAAAATTGAGTACTAACTCATTGATAAGATTTTCACACCAAGCCACTTTGAGTGCAGCTGACTATCTTTATATCCAATCCATGTGTGATCTCCTTCAGTTCATGCTTCAGTCTCTGGTCCAGCCATCTGGATAAAGGAGCAAGAGGGAATATGAAGCATATGCTGCAGGAACTCAAGAAAGACCAAGTTAGGGCAGTTTCCCGACTCATCTCCTCCTATAGAAAATTCAATCCTAGGGAGATCAGAAACAAAGGTGGATGATCAATGATGACCATGCTAGAGAACATTAACATTTACATTTCACTTTATATTCATCACAGCTCTTTTACGAGCTCATGTTACCAGCTTTACATGTTTTATCTTGTTTCTTATCCACAACAGCCCCATGAAGTAAGTGGTACTACTATCTCCAGTTTATAGATGATGTACTTGAGATACTGAGATATTTAAAAAGTAGCCCAAATATACACAACTAAGACAGTATAAAAAACAGTAACAAAGTTGTACTGAGGTAAAATATCTGATTCTAAAGTTGCGGCAACTAAACTTTTTTGAGAGCTGAATAGCAGCAACATGACTTGCAAATCTCAATGTGGTTTTCCACCGAAGTTGCTTATATCTTCTCAGGTGATAATTTTAAGGTGGCTGACTGTCACAAATCCAAAAATGATTACATCCTGTATGACAGTAGAACTCTGAGGAGTCCTAGTGCCTACAGCTATGTATGATACCAGCACCCTTGCTGTAGTTGGGTATCATTCACAAGTGTTTCAAAGACGAACCACTTCAAACATGGAATCCAGTTCTTACTAAATTCATTTAAATGACAATGTTGGTTGGAATTTCTTTGACCTGATTAAAGTGCCACCTATTTTCCAATTTTGCCATGAAAATCTTAGAACCTCTTCCCACCTTATATGTTCCATCTTTAAATCACACATTTGATAATACTGTAGTATTTAAGATGCTCATAAAGTCAAGCATGGAAGTTTTCTAGCTTCTACATAAGCTTCCATTCCACTGAAACCACAAGATACAAACTTCTGAGGAGGAGCATCCTTTAGCTCAAAATTATATTCTCAAATGTTTATATTTCTGTAGGAAAGGCTTTTAATCAAATATACATATCATACCTTGTGTGCTTAAGTAAACTCAGGATTTTGACTTCTCTATAGACAATTTTAGTTGATATTTTGTAGTTTTGCCTTTTCTATATTTTATCCCATGCTTTTTACAATTGAATTTAAATGTACTATTTTATTTTTTAACCTTTTATTTTATGGTAAAAATTTACATGCACTTGTAAGAAATAATATAGAGAAAACCTAAGCACACTATATCCAATGTTGCCAATGGTAACACCCTGCAAAATGATACCACAGTATCACAAGGATATTGACTTTGATACAAAATACAGGATATCACCCTCTCCTTAAAATCTAGCAACCACTAATCTGTTCTTCATTTCTATAGTTTTGTCATTTCAGGAATGCTATAAAAATGAAGTCATGCAGTAGATGCATTTTGGTTACATTAGCAATTTTCACTCAGTGTAATTCTCTGGAGATTCATCCAGGTGATTGCATTTATTAATAGTCCATACCTTTTTACTGCTGAGTAGTATTCCATAGTGTAAATGTACATTTGTTTAAAATTTATTCATTGAAGGACCCCTGGGCTTTTTCCAGATTTTGGCTATTACAGATGAAATTAATTTGTTTTTTCACTTTGGCTGTTGAGTAGAGAATGAATTACAGTGAGCAAGAGGGAGGCCATTGCAGTTAACTCTACGATAACTCCCAGCCACCACAGTAGGGAGATTTTTCAGTGTGGACCTGGTAGGCTCAAGTGACCAGCCAGACTATGTGGGATGTCTAATCTCTACTCAACCTACAGTAATTAACCACTCCTTTTCATAATTTTCTTTGTGCAATTATTTCCCTTGAGGGGAAAAACATGGGCAGAGAATCCTCTTAAGTTTCCTACTTTAAGACAGACAGGAAACTGAAAATCAAAATGTCGTATGTTTAGTGGTCAAAATTAATGTGAAAGACAACAACCACAAAATTTTTAGCAATAAAAAATGTTCCCCAAAATCAGAGACATTGAAATGCCAACTGTCTCTCAAATATGTTTTGGATCATGTATATCATACTTAAAAATGAAATTAGACTTGGGATTTTTCCCAAGGAAAGCTGGAGTAACTACCAGTTACAGAAAGTTGTCTTCTCTCTGGACCTCTAGGCAACCATCACTGCAAACTGTCCTCTAGTCTCTTCTGTATTACATGTGAGAAGAGTTAGGAAAGTCTTAGTAAAATAAATTTTACAAAAGGCTATCTCTTCTGCCTAATACATGTCTTTTGTTAGCAATATTATGTTGCAATAGTTTAATAGCAGTTATTATGGAAATAATTCTGTACCTCTTTTCTGGTTGCTAGAAAATTGGTGCCTACCATCTTTGGCAAATTATTTTCTGATAAAATTTTGTTCTTCATCTCTGCTATGGGGTTTTTCAACTATGTTTGCAAATATGTATTTGCAGCTACATTTATCACAGAATATGGAAGGTCTACATTTTAGAGTTATTTTACCTTCCCCCCTGTGGAATTTCCCATCATTTTTTATTGTAATCCTTTGGGTTTAATTTTATATGTGAAATAAACTTTGAAACAACTTAAACAGCTTCTAAGACTCCACTTGGTGTTTTTATGGAGAAAAGAAGTCTCATATTTTCTTCTTACATGTCCCCAAGGCCAAGATAAGTGAAGCATGAATATTAGTTAATTAATTAAATACTGAAAAAGCTACTATATGCCAGGCATAGTTCTATGTCCCAGACAGTGGTAAACAAAACCAATTTCTTTTAACATCTCATACCTTTTATTTCCTTATGCTGCTTTCAATCTCAGAGGAAGTGTTCAATATTTTCCCATTGGATATGATGCTTCTTACTGACCCTTTGTAGTTTCCTTTATCATATGAATGAATTTTCCTCTATTCTTAGTACACCAAGCATTTTTGTGTGAATATTGAATTTTATCAAGTAATTTTGTGTTTTTTGTAATTATTATACATTTTATCCTTAATTTTGTTAAGGTAGGTAGTTAAGAGATTGATTTTTTTAAATTGGAAAACAATCTTACATATCTAGAATAAAAATGACAATCAGAATGCAAAATGACTAACTTATCCATTGGTATTATTTAATTTAGCATTTTTGCATCTGTATTCATGAGATATACTAGTTTTAAATTTCCATTCTTGTAACATTGCCAGATTTTTAAATCAGTAGTATTTGGCCATGTAAGATAAGTTGGAAAGAGTTCTTTCTCTATTCTAGGAAGAGTAAGTGTAAAGTTGATATTATTTCTTCTTTTAAAAATATTTGTAAACATTTTTCTCTGAATCCATCTTGGCTAGGGGTTTTTTGTTTTATTGTTGTTACTGTTGTTGTTTTACTATTAATGATTTGCTTTTAAGTTTTTTAATTATTAATTTAATCTCTTTAAAGGCAAGAGTTATTCCATTTTAAAAGTTATTTGTCTTTTTTTTAAACAAATTTTGTTTCTTAAGAAATTTTACCGTTTTACATAGACTGTCAACCTCACTGGCACCAAGCTATTGATAATATCCTTTGAGCATCTTTTTAACATCAGTAGAATCTGCATTGATGTGTCTTTTCACTCATCTCAGACTTTTTTCATTGTTTCTTTCTGTGTTTTAGTCTATGATTTCTTCATTACGAAGCTTATATTTGTTATGCAGTGGATGTTCAGTGACCTGCTCTACTTTACCTAGGGGCAAATTTCTCTACCTGGGCCTTAAGGACTGATATTTCTCACAGAGGCCCTCTTTATATTCATGAATTTTTCCATTTTATCTTGCCTTCTTAGAACTCTTAAATTTGTATTTCCAATCTAGATACCCTTTTATAAGTTATAGGGTGTTGTAGAAATGCTTTCATTTTTCTTTTTGACTTGTATGTTACAGAAGGACAGACCTCTAGAACAGACCTCAGGAGTATTACCCCTCAAACACACCCTCTTCAATAGTCTAGTGAATGATACCAACATTAAACTGTGTGAATGAGAATCATAGAGGTTTCCTTGCTATCTTTCTATACAGTCCTCTCTATGTAGTGCATGGCCAATTACTGATGATTTTCCCATCTAAGTATCTGTTGAATCTATTCATTATGTCTATATTTCTGTCAGTATTACCACTCATCTGGAGTGTTGCAGAAGCCTCTTCACTCTTGCCTTCCGCCAATTTCTTAACAGATTGAATGTTTTTTCACAAAATGAAATCTAATTTTATCACTTCCTTGCTTAAAATTTTTGATGACTTCCCATTTATTATGAATATGCCCCAAATCCAGTTTCTTGCTGCAAGTGATTCTCCTTTCTACTCTATTTCCCATCTACAGCAGAACTAAGCTTCTTAATTCCGAAAGAGACTTGTGTAATTAACCCAAATATACCCATCACACAGCATCAATGATTGTCAACCTGTCAATCTTAATTCACTTATACTCAAATGTAACACTGAACCCCAAACTATTCTGAAACAAATTCAAGATATTATATTATTTCACTGATAAATACATCAATATGTATCTCTAATTTACATCTCTTTTTAAAAAATCACAAAATCATTTTAAAATCTAAAATTATTAATAATATTCAATATTTTCTTAATAGAATCATCTGTGTAGTTTGTTTCTCTCTTATTTTAATCAGTATCAGGGTAAAGTCCATACATTTTATCTTTTAATATATTGATTCCCTGTACTATTTTTATTAATTTTTAAAAGAAATCTAGCTTGTTTACTGTGAATTTTCCTGCAGTTTGAATCTTGCTGAATCCATCTCCATGGTGTTGTTTAAGATGTTCTTCTTTTCTCCTGTATTATATTCAGTTTTAGAGCTTTTTTTCAGATTTACATTCAATTTTTGGCAAGAAATACATTATGGATCGTTTTATGTACTTCCATTGGGAGATACATAATTTCTAGGGTTCTCTGTTTTTGGAAGAACAATGTTTGGTAATTAATTACATGTGCCATTATCATTTTAGTGCTAGTTTTGCCCATTAGATTAAAATTCAACATGTGAGTGAAGTAGTTCTATATCACTGTAACCCATATGACTAACATAGCATCAGGCACAAATAATATTTTCACTACATATTAAATTAATACTTATGTATCTTATAGCTTGCATTGTTATGTATTTTGGATTCCAAATTGATCGTGATGTGCTGCCTTAGAGGCCTGTGCATATCACTTGCTTAGCTAGGTATGAACTGCAGAACCCTTGGCGTATAATGCCTCTCTCTAAACCTCTGCACCAGGAGAGGACCAAACTCTAGCTTGGCTTCTGGCAGCCTAAGGATGTCCCTAGGATGACCCCAGCCCCTCCGTTAAAATGCCTGCCTGAGAAAGCTTAGCACATCCAGGAGAATTTATTGTTTGTTCTAGGAAACACCTGACAATAGGTCCTTGACCCCCCTTTCTTAGAACGTTTACTAAAAACAACTTACAATTATGAATACTTCTTCCACTTCTTTGAGATACATACATATGTCCTACAACTCACGATTGTCTTTCTCAAGACCTAGAAGTCATTCCTTTGAAATATAATGATTAGGAAGGATAGAGCCTTTCTCTCCCTCGATCTCTGTGGGAGGACAGAATCCCAACTTCAATAACTGCCAGCTAGCAGAATCACATTTACACTGACCAGCCTTTGTACTCTGACTCTACTAGAGTCCTTGATCACTCCCTGCCCACTTCTTTCATTCTCCCTTTAAAATGGCCAGTCACCCATGCCCAAATCTAATGGAGCCCACCACTTTAACTAATGTCTGGCTGTGTTTATCTTTGACATGGGCTAAAATTATGTCACAATCTATGTCAACAAAGTTCTGATATGGTTTTAAGTTGTTATAATTCACCCCATCATTTCATGTGCCACAGAGACCTATGAACCAATGAAGCATCTTAAAGCATATAAACCTCTTCACTTACATCTTCCTGAAGCTGATTGTAGGGATATGCTCAATATGTTTCTTAGCTATAGCATCTTCTGCCCATCCAAACTATACCAAACATCTTTTTATTTAACTCTGCTTAATGCTAAGTTGACTAAATGTAAGCCAACTCTTTCCCCCTGAGAAAGAAGTTTATGATATGAGAGCCACATTTGGCTTTAGAGTTAAGTAAGCTCAGTTAAGTCTAATGGTGTTTTCCCCTTGATTCAGCATGCATTATCATTTCCATAAATGCAAATTTAAGTAAAGTTTTTGTGTCTTTATTGCTTTTACTTTATTTTCTGTTATTTGAGCCACACACTGTCAATTTACACAAATCTAATTCTTTCCTAACCTCCAATTGGGAAAAAAAACCCTATACTTTTGCCTTCATTTTCTCAGCTTGCAATAGAAGGTTAAAATACAAAACAAACCTAGGACTATACAATTGTAGGGCAATTCTACATTAAGTTGATAAATCATTCAGGCAGAACTCATTTATCAAAAATACATTTACTTAAATCACAGTTGCTTTGTGTGCAGAGGTACGAGATTGGTTATCCACTGCTTACTAAATAATTTATTGAGCCAAGATTTGTTTGAATGCACAAGAAAACAGCTCACAGTTAAATCAAATAAAAGTCCCTATTTCTGGGAATAGTACATTGGAGGAAATGTGATTGTAGCTCATTATCATATCATAAATGCTGAGTTCAATAGTCAAATATTTCCTGGTATATTACAAAACAGATATAATAAATATAATTTAGAACATATTTTGTTATAACTTGATTTAAAAGTAGTTAGTATTGTCTGCTACTGAACATACCTCCTTCCTAGGTTTTACTTGTGCTGATAAATAGAAAATAATAATATCATATGATGGAGATGGAACTTTTGTCTTTGACCTGAGTTCCTAACTGAATTCTAGTACCTAAGACAACATTACTTCCCCCTCTCATTCTGAAATGCTCTAATATTCAAAGGAAAAACAGTTTCTGTAATTCAGGAATCACATAGAGTCTTTATTAATACGTAAGAGGTAAAATGTGTCCTGATTTGAAATAATGGTTAGTAATAGGGATAATTCTGAATTTGGATCTTTGGGCTGTTTTTTTGTTCTATCCCCAGAAGATGATGTCCCACCAAGTACAGGTGGGCATCTTTTAGGTACAGTGATTAGGAAAACAGGCTCCAGAGTTGGGCTGCTCTGCCTCACCTGCTCACTTCCTAGCTCTGTGAAACTGAACTTGGAAATTTTCTATATCTATTTCACCATCTTAACATAGAGATTATGTATAATCTCGCTATACAACCCAATAACGACCCCAATTTTCTAGATAGGCATTAGGTGAGCTTGGCTATGTTGTTCCATTAGCTTAAAACATATAATTAAGAGAAATGTTGTCCTAAGTCTGTAACAGTTATAGGAATGCTCCCTGAAGACTTCCCACTGCAAAGAACATAATTGGACAAGGGCCCTGGCTGCTGCTGTCTGAAATCCACTCCTCTGTTTGTGCTGATATTGCACTTTTGGGGGGCTTCTCCATTGGCAGAACCCAACAGGTATACTGAAGCAGACTCAGTACTGTGAGACACAGGATTCTCCTGACTGCTGGCTGTTGGCTCAAGGACTCACAGATGGCCTTGGACATTCCTGGGACTATCTAGCCCACTTCCACCCAAATTTCTCTCTCCTTCACTCAGGGACAGAGGTCAGCTCTACTGTCCTCTCTGAGGTGGAATTGTTAGCCTTCCTACCTTCAGATCGTGCCTTGTCTACTTTTTGAGACATTCTTCCCCAAGACAGGACATTCACCAACAATATCCAAGCACACCAAATCATGGGCTCTGAGATGAGTCTTGGTGCCATAAATCTGGCATCAATCTTGTTTATGTGTGGTAGACACCGGACCGCCAATCACATCAACTCTAGCTTCCTTCCATACCTATATGCCTGACCAGGTTTCTCTTGGATTCCCTATCCTGAATGTAGATTTCCCATTGAAAACAAGGTCTGTCTCTGAATCCTGGTGTACTTGGCTGATCTCTGACATGCTACCTAGCCCTTGCCACCACCTCCTTCCTCAGAGGTGAATTCTCTTCCTGAACTGGCAGTCACAAACTGATGCCTTGTTGCAAATGGACTGAAGACTCAGTTTCATGATGTTTCTTCACCTTTACTAACGAGCTCTTCTGTCATTTCTGCATGAAATCTCTATGAATATTGCAACCAGACTAAAGCCTGTCTGAGTTGGCCATACACAGTGGGTCAAAGTGCTACCTGTGACCAGAGATCAGCCTCTTAGATTGGTGGGTTTCTCTAGGCCAGTCAAGGCTTTCTCCTTGCCTTGGGTCACTTTGGGCCTCCGGCATGCTTTAGAACTGAACCTGCACATAGTGATTAAGATAATACAGAATTCTGATATCTCTTCTTGTTATTGACAGGGCTGTAGGTGTAGGAGCTGAGGGAGAAACTGAGGAAGCTGGCACCCATAAAACAGCTTTTGAGATTAAAACCAACAGTACAAATTTCCCTATTTTACCTTCTGCTTTTTCTGTTTTTTTGTATGTTCTCCAGACTCTCCCTAGCAATAATATCAAACTGTCATGGTTTAATTTTACTTTTTATAAAAGATGTCAAAATTCAAACAAAAATATAGCAGGTTTGTGGGGTTTTTCCCCCTACTTTTCCTCTTATTTGCAAATAAAAATGTGTATAATTTCATAGCAAATGTTTTATCACAACAGGCTCAGTTCCATTTTATTATATGACCACAACTTTAAAAACAACCCCTTTGATTATCTAAGTAATCCTAGGTAAGAGGGTGCCCTGGGATTCGTTTGCTGCAATACTGCTCACAGGCTCTCTCGTGCTCGCTCTCTCTCGCTAGCTCGCTCTCTCTCCTCCCTTCTGCAGGAATACTCTTTGTTTCTATCAAAGGCTGCAGGCACTCTCCTGGTTATTCTTTTGGAGGCATCATCTCAGAGCAGGAATCCCTGGTGACCATTAAAAGGAATTGCGAGGATTCTACAGGAAGCCTGGGGCAAAGGAGGGTTTGATGTGCTGACTTCAGAGTCAATGAGGCTTTTAAGTAAAGCTGTGCTCTACGTTCCCAGAGGAGTCACTGGGCTCTCCCTCTTAACAACTATCGTAAAATCAAAAATCACAAACCACCTGGAATTTAAAGAAGAGGGGGGATAAATGCTTTAAAAAATAATAATAATGTTTGAGCTGAGGGATGTGCTAAAAAACTTTCCTACGAATACAGTTATTATGCTTGTTTTAGGGATGATGAGCATATTATTTTTATGAAAAACAATGAAGTTTTCTCTCAGCTTCCGTTATGAGAACTGCTTCTATCTTTCCTTATCAGTAGTTTCTTTTATTATGTTGTAAATTCTGTAACTTTTGTAACTAATCATATTTTACTCTTGTTTTGCCTTTTTAGCAACTCCAAACCAATTTGCAGCCACCACAAACACACAAGTTTTGCATAACAACCAGTCTTGGGCTTTGACTTATTACTGTTTAAAATTTTTATGACTTTTATCAATTAAGGCCCTCATTTCTTACTTATGGTTATCAGAAATATGTGCTCTAAGATCTCATCTTACTTAATTGGATGCAATCAGTATCCTGTTTTTGTGGTTTTGATATTATTTATTCTGATGTCTATGGCAGTTTGTTCTCTGTAGTCTATTCTTTGGGGGAATAACTTGGTTTTCTATTCTTCAAGTTCTTGTCTTTCCTGATACTGTCCTAAGTGTTTGGTGCTTCTTGGTCCTTTGATCACTTCCAGGACGCCTTCTTTGCATGATTTCCCCAGTAACTTTTCTGATTTCCTTTGTTGTGTATGTTTCAGTCACTCTTATTTTCTGGTCTAGAAATAGAATTTATTTTCCCAGCATTTTTAGTGTTTTTTTTTTTTTTCTGAAATACCATGTGATTTTGGAGAGATGAGTAAGATACTTAGACTCAGTTTCTCATCTTGATTCAGTCTCCTTTACTTACTGATTTCATGACTCATTCAAGAGGTGGGAGTGTATCACTTGGAAATCTCTGATCCCTTCTAAGGTTTATGTAAAAAGCAAAAGATAAAGAAGCCCAACAGGGTTGTCAAAACCAGTGGGTTGTTCTCTGGATGTGCAAAACTGTAAGTGAGAAAACGGGAGCAAGAGCAGGGGCAGCAGGTACAGTTGGCACAACATGAGGTCACTTCCTAGAAGATTTAGTTAACTGTATGTGACTTTTAGGGATCAGTACAGAGTCTTGAATGATTTGCCCAGCTGTCCTTAAAGGATAATACCAGGCGATAGGCATTTAGATCTGCTTGTCACTGAGAACTCAGGGGGGAAAACTCCCACGGTATCACCCTTTCCTCTCCTCCCAGATGGTGTAGTAGTCGCTTTCACCATATATGCTTCCTATTGCTGGTCTGAAGTGTGGCGAGAGCAAGCAGGCGATTATAGACTAGATCCCAGATGGACATAGTGATGATTTTTGTCTTTTCCACACCAAAGGGGGAGTGAAGGGCTTCTGTCATTGCTAGAAGTTAGCTGAGGGTTGGTCACTTAGATGATTTTGTACCATGTCTAGTGAAGACAGTTTAAAGAGGGCAAGGATATTAAGGGTGTTCAGGCTGTCACAATGAAGCTTTTCTTAGAATAAAATAATTATTTCATAAATGGAATATTTCATCAAATCATCTGCATGAAATTCAAAGTTCAGCTTGTGGTAAGTTCTCAACCATTTTTCCCATTTTCATATTAAAAAGTTATGTGCTTTGTTAGCTGATTTGAATGTTCCAGTCACTCCCTTTTTCCTCTCCCTGGCATTTGTGAGGCAAGTACCTAAATTCAAACACATCTCTATAGTGATACAGTTGTGATTTTGTATGAGACAAAGTAACAGCATCATACTTCCCTCTAAGAATGCTTAAGTGGATATTAAATTATTCTTTTCAAATGACTCTCTGGCTTTGATCCAAGTCACGAGTAGTTAAAGTAGAGTAAATTTGAACCATATTCTTAATCATTAAAATAATTTAATCTTGATATAGTCCTTCGTAACTTTTAGAACTTCAATACATGTGAGAAATCAATTATTTCATGGGAAATGAAAATTAAAGTTTAGGAAAATCTCCCAGCAGAAGTGAAATTATGAGATCACCATTTAAGTTTGTGAAGATCTGAATTTTATCAATTTTCTAGCACAACTAAGACAAGTATATTATTGGTTTCTTTTTTGGACCTAAAAGAATATCATTTCCTTTTATTTTTCATTTTTAAAAATCGTCACACACTTTTATTTTTCTCCACTTGTATCAACAAAGATCAAGGCATTAATGAAAGGAAAAGTATTTTAAAAATCTATTAGTGAGAGGGTATTGATGTAAATGAGCCTAAATACGTATACTTTCTCAATAGCTTTTTTACCGACTTTCTACCATAATTGAATCATATTTGAAGAAATAAAATAGAGCTAAATTGCCTTTTAAAAGAATAGTTTAAATAAATTTTAACACTGCCTGTATCTTTGTTATTTCTTACTTGACATGAGGGATGATTAAAAGTGGGTGAGGCAATAGAGTAACTTTCTGTTACCTTCTAGTTCCCTACTGTGAGCTCACCAAGGGCACTTCTACTGTCTTCTATCCACAGCTTTCTTCCCTTCTGTCCAGGGAAGAAATCCCTAGAATTCTCTGCCCTTGCAATTCAGTTTCTCTTGAGATGTCCTCCTAGGAGCCACTGAGAGGAGCGTAGTTTTAAATGATAATGCAAGAAGACAATGATTCATTTTAAATTCAGTGTTTGAAATTATATTTAATTAAATGCAGTTATGTTTATTTTTTGACAAGCTAATGCATTTATAATGTTGAAGATTTGATAGGTACAAACCTTAGAGCACAAATTCTGCCTCTTACTGCTTACCTCCAGTCCAGCAATCCAGTTTTCTTCCCTAGAGGAAACCTTTGTTATTAGTTTCTTTTGTATCCTTCAGCAGGAATTCTTTTCCTCCCACTTTGAAAAACATGCATATTGATTGTGTTTTTTCAGTTAAAAATATATCTTTGAGATAATGCCGGAACAATATACATAACAATTTGTCATTTAAAGAAAGAAAAGTATAGCATTCCATAGTATGAATGTGTCATCATTTATCTAACTCTTTAAATGGGCATTTATCTCCTTTCTAAGTTTGTTATTATGAATGACAGGAAGGAAAGAGTAATCTGGAAAGACAACTTAGGGACAAGTCATAGAGACTTGGTAAAGGACTTTGGAGGCCATGGAACTAAATGTGTTAACTATGCTGTGTGTGTGTGTGTGTGTGTGTGTGTGTGTGTGTGTTGGGGGGGGTATTATGAGTCATTGAAAAGTGAGGGGAGAATTCCAGAGGCAAGAGAGTCGGAGAAATGAGAGAAAGCAAAAAAAAAAAAACTATTGTCTAAATTTCTGTTCCAGAAATATTCAAATGTGTAGCAAACAGATGTTCCAGGTAAGGCTAAAAGAACTGATTTGAGATTTGAACTCCCCAAAAGACAAGCAGAGGTTCAGTCTAAGTAGTTTATTGCCTATTACACACCCAGCCACCCACACCCACACCCACACCCACACACACACACAATTGAAAGGTATATAAAAAATAAACATATGCATAAAATTCACAATGTTTATATTACAAAAATATTTCACATGTGAAGAGAAAAACATACCTCATTCTCAAGAGAAAAGACAATCAGCATATAGTGACTCTGAGATAACTGAGATGTTGAAATTGGCCAAAAAGATTTTATAAAGTTATTATAAATATGCTCATTGAAGTTAAAGACAAAATTATTGTAATAGATGAAAAGTAAGGACAATCAGCAAGTAGAAACTTTAAAAGAACCCAATAAAATAAATTGAGTTTTTAAAATATGAAATTGAAAACATACAAGAAGAGGTTAATTTCAGAAAAGGACATAAAATGATAAGTCAAAAATTGGGAATACAGATGAATAGAAGTTATCCAACCTGAAGAACAGAGAGGGAAATAAAAAATACCAAAATGTAAAAGACTCATGTTCTCAAGAAAATATCCAGTTGTATTATATATATGTGATTTGAATCCCAGTGGAAGAGGAGTGAAAAACAAAATATATTTGAAGAAATAATGAGTGAAATTTTCACAAATTAGAAAGACAAAAATTTAAAAATTTAAAATGCTTAGTGGAACTTAAACGTAATAGTTGATCTGCTGAAAAACAACCCACACACAAATGAAATAAAGATATTCTTAAGGCAATTTTTATTCAGAATATCTGAAATACAGATGTTTTAAAGAAAGTTACTCAAGATGAAGAGTCAAAATACTAGAGGATAACTCAGTTCTGTGGGAAATAAATAAAGAACATTAGATATGATAAATGTATCATCATTCTAGTAATGTGTTAATGGTCTTAAACTAATGATCAAGCTAGTGAGAGCTGATATATATCTATATATAAGTATATAGATATAGATACAGATATAAAACATACATAAATAAAAGGAGGAAAGCTATGACATGTGAAAGATTTATTTTTTTCCTCTTTCATTGGTTTATAAAATACCATGAAATTTAATCAACCATGGGTGGCATTGTTTTATGGTTAAAGGAAAGGAAATCTATTAGAAAAAGTCAATTTAACCAAAATAACCCGTCACCAAAGAAAATATAAAAGAATAGAGAATAATAGAGGGAAATCCCTTTCTAGGTTGACTATATTATTATACTCAAAGTTCTATTAACTGAGGACTTATGTTCCTGGAAATTCACAAAATATATCACGCTGTTCATTCAAGGTAAAAATTTAAAAAAGAAAAGAAATATCTTATTTTCACCATATTATGGGTCAACTTTATAGTAGTTTTTTATTTTAAAAAGTGAATTTCATCAAAATCAGAGACTATGGGACCAGTTTGGGGTGCCTAACTCAAGTGAGATTCATTCTTGATCATCACTGGGAACTTCATAAAGAACTTAAGTACTCAACAATTATTGGAATATATAAATAATCAAATAGAAGGGAAGATAAAAATAGAATAATTAGTATCAGGGGAAAGAGCTAACATTCATAATCTTGAACTCTAGGATAATCACTTAGTATCACCACTTTGCATAAAATTGATACAATTTGGGGATCACACTTTGGCCCATAATATTGCTAACCACCAGAATTTAACTACAAAAGGGTCTTGAGGAATCATGCAGTCTAACCCCCTTGTTTTACATGGAGCCTGTTTTTATATAGAAGAGCTGTAAAATTGTCAACCCTGTTAGTAAATGGCCTTGAATTCTAGGCCTGAGTCTGTAGGGCACATCTGAGGTAGACTGAGTTGGGAATTAGCAAAGGCTAAAGCCAGGTTCTGGGTTAGATTAACCAAATCACAGAGACCTTAGTTTCTAAGAATTAAGATGTCTTCATTTTTAAGGAAAGAACCATGACAATTTATTTTCCCCTAAACCAATGGAGAATATGTTGGGAGGTAGACTCTGTCCAGATGACCTCCTGTGGATGCATTCGTCTTCTGACTTTCATTCTTCTTCCATTCTGAAAAACATTTTCAACATTTTTCCAAGTAGCAGACACATCTATACTTTACTCAGCAAGTCTACATCTAGTATTTTTTCCTACCTAAATTGCATTTGTGCAAGGTTATTACCTGCACTGTTGCTTGTAACCTCAAAAGACTGAGAATAGTCCATATTTTCATCAATAGGATCTTGTTAAATCAATTATGGTTGGTTCACCTAAATATTACAATAAACATTTTGCAAAAGATGCTGTTAAAAACAACTCTCCATGTGCTGAAAAGCATGCTCTAAGTTATATAGTTAAATAAGAGAATAAAGTGGAGAATGTTGTGTAGCATGTTACCTTTCATGGAAAAGGAAGCTTTTTATTCATAAATATTTGTATTTGCAGAAAGAAATTTCAGAAGAGTACAGAGAAAGTAATGTCAGTGCTTAAACCTTGGAAGAAAAACATAAACTGAGTAAATGAAAGATACAGGAGCAAGACCTTTTGCTGTATTTTTTTTTTCCTTTAGCTAGCAGAGTGTACTAGCTAGGCAAATACTATATATAAAAATGCCAGTAAGCGAAACATGTTAAGCAAGGACTTCATTTGTTCATGAGGCTAGGCTCTGATCCACAGAGCAACACAAAATCTCAGTAGGAAGGGGCGGAGGAATGTGTGCACTTGTGCCCACTGCAGCCTGTTTAAAGACACAAATCCTTTCCCCACACACATTTAAGGCAGCAAGCCATATTTCTGATGCCTGGAGCCAAAACTGGGCCAGTTCAGCTTGGGGAAGGATTTTTTTAATCACTTATTGTTCTTTCTGGAGTTCAAGGCTCTACCAGAGAAAACTGGAATTATTCCTCCAGTGCAGTGATTACATCTGCCCATCTTGCAATCCCAGTTTTGACCCCTAGATTGGGTCACATTGTCCCTTTGGGCCACAGGGTGAGGACCTCATTGCAAAGACCCCAGAAATTATCTAGTCCAAATAACTCATTGTCTCACCTAATAGAAGAATTCAGTGATAATGTATAGTTCAAATTTATGCTGATGGTCAGTTAGGGACAGAGTCAAGACCAAGACGCACATCCCTTGTGTGCCACAGTGAAGTGGAGAGAGCACAGAAATTCTTGGACAACTTTGAATTCTGCATCTCCAACATACTGTCTTTGTGACCTTAGCTAGTCCCTTAACCCTCTGAGCCTCAGTTTTTTTGACTGTGAAATGGAATAATAACAAATATCTCCTGCGGTAAACTGACTGATTTCAAGATAGTATTTATGAAAAGTGGGTGCTCTCTGAATGCTGGTTCTCTTTCCCTTTTTCACACCATTTTTGGATTGAAAATTTTTTTCTCTCATCCTGTCTCTCAGCAGTGATCCTCCTATTTAACAAAGGATACACTATCTTTTTTAATGTACAGTGACATTTTTAAAGCAGTGTCCCACTGACTAAATTCAGTTCTCCACATCTAAAATAGTTGAGAGATAATGCCTACCTGACCTTCTAAGCTGGTTGCAGACGTGGCCCAGGCAGTGCCACTCTGAGAGTGGGGGCTTGGGAGGAAATCGTACTTCATTCCCTGGTGTTGGAGCTTAGCCAGCACCAAATCTAGCCTGGGCTATAAGTCCCACATCTTTCTCCAGGGAGTTACCTGTTACACTCCAGGGGTCATTTGGGCCCCATCAAAGAAATTCAAGAGGTAGGTGAAGATATTGATAATGAAGAAGATAGTGGTGATTCCAGTAGATCCACTTTGGCTGGTACTTTCCTCTAAAGAATGAGAAGAGTCTTCCTTACAAAAATCAAAATGGGCCCCAGGCATTTTTCTTAGTTTATTTCAAAGGATTCTCATCTATGTGATAAGCATCCATCAAATGAAATTTAAATTACTTGAAATATCAGATATTATACTCTACCTCTCTTGAATCTTTGTAAATAAGCTATTTGTCTGTCTTTTAAAGATCATATATTCATGTTTGCTTATTTTTATTTGTTTTTCTTTTTGACTCTGAGTAGTATATTAATAGAGAGTTGACTACAATTAAATAGTTTGCTTACCATCTCTCAAACCTTAAGGTGAAGCTGAAAAATTGTATCAACTTTCACAGAATTTAAACAAAAGGGAAAACAGTTCAGGGACTGGTGAGGCCAACATGAAACTTCGTAATTGGAAGAAAATGAAAAGGGGCTTCTATTCTCTGCTCTCCAGCTCTGACTTCATTTCCTGAGTTGGACGCTCAGTGCAGGAAGGGAAAATTCACAGCCTTACTCACAATACTGGAAGCCCAACGCAGGGCAGAAATCCTAAGCCAGGAGCTTGTGCTGCTGCATATTCATGGATGCAAATCAGGCCCCACTGCTATAGCACTTGGCTCTGAGATTTCAAATCTTGGTATTAGCAAGGAATCCTGCAAGTTTTTATGAATATAAACTGGGGGGAGAATGTCAAATAGGCAGTATTTAGAAATTTTTCTTCCAACCTGTTAAAAAAAAATGTAAGCTCTGGTAAGATGTCCTGTCCTTCCACTTAGCTCCTTTGTGATATGGAGCAGTAAAGGACTTTATCATTGAAAGAAAACAGGGAAGCCCTGGACCATGGACTCTTGCAGAGTCACTAGCAGCCCTGGACTGGAGGTGTCACAAGAGCAGGGACTGTGGCAATGACTGCGGTATCCCCAGCTGTTAGTGCAGTGCCTGACTCCCTGTACTAGTTCTCTATTATTGCATCACAAATTGCCACAAAACTGAGGGGCTTAAAACATTTAACATCTCACATTTTCTGTAAGTCAGGATCCAGGTGTGGCTCAGCTGAGTCTATTAGCTCTGGTTCTTTAATGAAGCTACAGTCAGTTCAAGGCTTGACTAGGAAGGATCCATGTCCTAGTTCACTCAAATGGCTGTTGGCAGGATTCAGTTTCTTGGGAGGCACTGGCCATTGTCTTTGTGGACCTCTCCACAGAGCATTTCACAGCATGCAACATGCTTCATCAGAGTGAGCACGTGAGGAAAGGGAGAATGTGCCAGCAAGAGACAGTGCTAGTAATATGAAAACCACAGTCATTTGAATGATGAACAATTATACATTTTGTCTATAATTACACAGATTCATTAAACTGAAGACTCAAGATTAATATTTTAAAAGGCTTATATGGGAACTTGCTGAAATGTCTTTACAAATCTTCTGTAAATATGAAGCTATTCTAAACTAAAAAGTTCATTAATACAAATACATGTTTTAGTTACACTATATGAAAAAGCACATACATTGTAACAGCAATAACCTAAAATATGAGAGGGAAGAGAAGTTAAAGTGTAGAGTTTATTAATTCTATTGAAGTTAAGTTGTTGTCAGTTTAAAATAGGTTGTTATAAATAAGTTTAAATTATTTTATCTAAATCTCATCATAACCATGAGGAGAGAAACCAAAAGAAAAGCCTATAGTAATTATACAGAAAGCGCAATAAAGAAGTCAAAGCATACTGATACCAAAAAACAACAAAATGAGAAAAAAAAAAAGACAGCAGGATAAGAAGAGAAAAAAAGATCTATGAAACAATCAGAAAACAGTTAACAAAATGGCAATAGTAATTCCTTACCTATCAATACTTTAAATGTAAATGAATTAAGTTCTTCAATTAAAAACATAGAATGACTGAATGATTAGAAAAACAACAAAACAAGATTCAAAAAGATGTTGCCTACCAGAGACTGACTTTAGCCTTAAAGAATAGACTGAGAATTAAGTCAAGCAAATGATAACCCCCCCAAAAAGAAAAGTAGGACTAGCTGTAATTATAGACAAAATAAACTCCAAAAAATGATAAAATGATACAAAGATCATTATATACCAATAAAGGGGTTAATACATCAAGAAGACATAATCATTGCAAGTATTTATGTACCCAACATTGGAGCACTTAAATATATAAAGCAAAAATTTAAAGAGCTATAAAGATAAATAATATTGGGGTACTTTAAAACCCCACTCTCAACAATGGGTAGATCATCTAGACAGAGAATCAATAAGGAAACTGTGGATCTTAACATTACAGTCCAAGAATATATATAGAACATTCTATCCAACAGCAGCAGAATACACATTCTTCTCAAGCACATGTGGAACATTTTCTAGTGTAGACCATATGTTAGATCACAAAGTAAGTCTTAGAAAATTCATGAAGATTGACATCCTGTATGCTAGAAATTGACACATTTTAACTGACTGTACTTCAATTAAAAAAAAATAAAAAATTTTTTAAAAAGATTGAAACCATGCTAAATATCTTCTCTGACCACAATGGCATGAAACTAGAAATGAACAACATGAGAAAAACTGGAAAATTCAAAAACACATGTAAATTAACAACAGTCTCCTGAACAAACAACAGATCAAATAAGAAATTAAAAAGGAAATTTAAAAGTTTCTTGAGACAAAAAATGTAAACACAACACACCAGAGCTTGTGGGATACAGCAAAAGCAGTTCTAAGAGAGGTATTGCTAGCAATAAACATCTACATTAAAGCAAGAAAGACCCCAATAAGCAAACTATACCTTAAGGAATTAGAAAAAGAAGAACAGATTGAGCCCCAAATTTTGCAGAAGAAAGGAGATAACAAAGATTATCTTGATGCTCAAAACTAAAGGCCAGAGAATTGCCCTCAGGACTGTATACCTATTTTCCTCTTCTGATTTCTTTTTCTTTCTCTATTATTTATCATCAATGCTGGCCAGAGCTTTTATATTTTTTCTGTCCAGTTTGGAATTTTAAGATTTTGTTATCTCATTATGTGGCTCCTGGTACCCCATATTCTAATGGCATTGTTGTGGACTTTGCAGAATCTTAACTTAAGCACTTTTGAGAGAATAGAAGAACATATGACAAATGGCCAGCTTTTCTTATTCTTAAAGAATACTTTATTTATTCTTTTATTATTTATTTATTTATTCATTCATGCATACATTCATTCATTCATTCTTAAAGAATACACTCTTTTGGTGACTTGTGAAATTCTGCAAAAATTAGCAAAGTTTGTGCTTGAAAATCCCTGCTTCTTTTTATGTACCCTGTCTTCTCCCTCATCAGTGGGCTCCCCAGGTTCCCCAGAAACCCCTTTCATGTAGGAAAGAGACCTAGGATACTGATTCACACAGATATGTTACACATTTAATGTGTTTCTCATTGAATACATATTTATGAGTGCCAGACACAACACTAGTATCTTCCCATATATCTCATTTATTCCTTACCCTTTTTTATACTTTCTTTAGTAGATATTTTCACTTCATTTTAATGATAATTTTAAACAAATAAACTATGGGTCAGAAAAAGTTAGTACTTTGCCCCAGGGGGTTCAAAATCAGGTCTCTTTAGTTCCAGGTAATCGCTGCCTTTTGCCTGGTGCAGGTCACGCACGGTCATCAG
This sequence comes from Camelus dromedarius, assembly GCF_036321535.1. NCBI lineage: Eukaryota > Metazoa > Chordata > Mammalia > Artiodactyla > Camelidae > Camelus > Camelus dromedarius. The sequence continues at coordinate 64,629,704 of NC_087443.1, read as the reverse complement.
CAGAAGGTGCCACCCGTTACCTGCACAGAAGGCAGGTCCTGATAGAGAGCTAGCTGGGATCTCACCTCTCTATCCAGGTGATAATATTGCTCTTGCATTAGGGTTGGACATTTATGAGTATTGGATGTGAACAAAGGATGATAGGGACTCCTGAACCTTCACTCTTAGTGAGGGGAGAGGTTTCTATCAGATACTTAGATAATCCTAAGGCCCACTTCTACTTTGGGCAGAATTAGCATTTTTCCTTCTACCAGAATCAAGAGGAACCCCTGAAAGAGAGGAACAGGATGCCTTATGTAAGGAAGAAGGGAGCGCCATTTTGCTAAGAGCTTAGTGTATTAGGTAATTTGCTAGAATTTTTCAGTCTTATCTCTAGGAATCTCATTCCCATTTTCCTTTATTGTGCCTAAACACTTTTTTTTTTAGTTGAGGGAGAGAAAGTAGACAGAAAAAAATGAAAGTAAGGTAACTCAGTTTAATAGAACTTTAAAAATTCTTGTTTTGTTGTGTTTGTTTTTTCATGACCATCAATATTAAACTGAAGTTTGTTCCTGAACCTGGAAAACTTTTAAACATAGATATGAGATCTGCCAACCCTGGAAATAAAAGCACTTCCTCTGACTTGTCTTTTGGATGATACTTTTTAACCAATTTTCAGTGTTTACTTGAGGCATTCGTTTTACCTGTCATGTTCCCCTGCTTTGAGGATGAACATTGTATGATTCTGGGTTCTTTTATTTCCATCTCTCCTGAAAATTGCAAAAAGAACACAATGATACTCAGCAGTTCTCACAGAGTCCTGGGATTTGAGTTGCTCAGCAATGTTATCAGTGGACACCGTAAATGGAATCAGATTACAAATAATGCCCCCATCCTATTTCTAATTTAGATTCTAATTTAGAGGCTTTCTGCCCTCTGCTTAAAGCACTACTTGGGAAGGTCTGGATCACTAATTTTAGAGTTGCTACAAGTCAAGGCCTTAGACCACTACCATCTGTAGCATCCAAGTCAGATTGGATAAGTTCCTCTCAGACAGATTTAAAGTCCATCGGGTCTTGGGGAAATATCATCTAAACGGCCTTAAGATTGACTGATTTTTTTTTTGTCTCCAAAGGAAACAAGTGAACATTTCCACAGAAGGAGATCAGCTAGTTTTAACCCATAAATCTGTCAGCAAAATTTATCCTTCATGTTCATAAAATTGGGCAAACGTTTTCTCCTCCATTCCATGTCATTTTGAATTATGTACTCTACAACACAGAGAGATCAGCTGTTTCTTGGCTGCTTGCTTATCTTTTGGAAATCTGGGATATGTTTTCTTTCCATGTCAATCTACTTCTGATTTGGTGCCTAGGGTGACTTTGGCCATATATCAGGTTAAAAATTAATCTTAAAAAGGTAAGTGCAAACCACGTTCCATTATAACCAATGAAATGTGATTGTTTCTTTTGATGACTCACTGAACTGCTTTGATTTTCGTAACTGGCTTAAACAGTGTATGATTCTTTCACATTTTTCATCCCTGCTGTTCTACCAGTTACTTAACCTTCCCCAAGGAAAATAATGCTAGTTTCAACTGCCTTAAATGCATCTATCTTGTTTTCCTGCTATACATCACCCACAATAACATGATAATTACCATTTAAAAATACGACATATTCAGGACCATCACACAGATGTACCATACACAGGAGCACAGAGCTGAGGGGGTAACTGGAAGTTAACATTCAGTCTGATCTCCGCTTGACAAACTGTCCAGCCAGAGAAAGGATTATATTTTCCAACTTCATGACAGGAGCTATATTGGAAGCTATACAGATACTATTATATTTCGTCTGTCCCAAACTGGTCCTGGTTGGATGTTACTATCTCCATTTCCCAGATGCAGAAACTAAGGCTCGGAAAAGTGAATTAGCTAGCCTGGGGTAACACAGTAAGTGGAGGCGTCGGATTCGCATCTTGATCTGCAGGGCTGTACAGCCCCCCCTCATTTCTCAGACCCGTGAGACCTCTTCTGCTCCAGAGGAGGCACCGTGTCTTCCCTGAGCACAGCTAGATTCAAATGGCTTCCTCATGACTCTCTTAAGTGTTATGGATACTTTTGCTTATAGTTTTTCCATATCATTTTCATAGCATTGGCCAGTATGAAAATTTAGGAAAACCAAGTTTGTGTTTAGTGCTAGTCCAACTTTTGGTTTGCAGAGTGAACATAGGGTTTCTCTTCCAGTTAGATCTACTTTTGTGACAGGGAAGACAACAAGCTCAAAAAAAAAAAAAAGAGTTGGGAGAAGGATTGTTGTATGACAATAGAGAGTTCCCAGGACAATGGGAGAAGAGCTGAGCACTAAACCCAAGAAATATCAAGAAGCAAATCTCCAGAAGGGCAGTTCTGCTATGTGGTGCTCTCTTAATCTCACTTTCTTCTGACTTCTTTTGGTAGACCCTCTGTACATGTGCTCCTTTCTGTTCTATTTCTTCTCATCCACTTTTTCCTAGATTCTACTCCTTCAACTATGTGTCCATATAGGCTGGTAAAAGCAGCTTTAGACTCAAGGTCACAGGACTCTGAAACTCCACCATCAGAAATTCATTTCTTTGTCTTCTGGTTCTAGTTTCCAAATTGAAGCAGGTAGCCTTCGCTCATTTTTCCAAGCCAAGGAATAGCCAATTTATGGGTTGTCCATCCTTACTTAGGTGTCTATCCGTCATCCAGTTAATGTAATAGGAGTGAGCCATATAGGATTACATATTATTAAAGTAACCACTCGGAACGAGCTATAGGTGAGAAGAACTCTCATTAGGTGCATGGGTAGCAAGTACCTAAAGTTTATCTCAAAAACCTTCCAACCAACCACTCTGGCATCAAACTGTGCTTATAATCAACTTAGCAAAGGGCACTAACAGTCCCAGAGCGGAGCCAAGGAGCCAATGGTTGTAGTTTCCTTCCAAGGAAGTTGTTATGATAAAAATTGATAATTGTAGTTTTTAAATACCTTTGCTGTAATCAGTTATAATTGATGATAATATTGATCTGAAATTAACCATCTTCATATATTCATGATTCCCAGGGAACCCCATCTTTCAAACAGTGCTACAGGACCATTTCCCTGATTTGTTTTTTTCTCAAGAAATTGATGGTTAAGTAAAATATCCCCAGGGGCTTCCTGAAGGTCAAGGCCTGCCCCTAGGAGGCTGTCCCTTGCAGTGAGTTAGGCTAAGTGCAAGATGTTAGGATTGCATTAGATTGGAGCCTGTATCAGCAAGGCAGAATCTGATTATAGACTAATCCAGAAATCTAGTCCTTGCAGAGACAGAAACCTGACTGATATCCAGCAAGAGAGAGCCCATCTTATTTTCTTCAAAAAATAGCTCTTTTCTAATTGATAAGGTCTAAAATCATCCCCATCACCCACTACCCTAATTTAATAAAATACCTTATTAATTAAAATATGAAACAGCTTTTGTGCTCAATTTTGTGGGCCAAAATAAATAGGGGAGAATAATGACAAATAAAGTGAACGCCCATGCATTTTTCTTCTTTGTTTATTCAAGGCTGGGTCTCAGTTAAAGTAGTTGGTCATTGACATACCAAGCACTAGCAAATGAAGAAACATTCCCAGTGGAACCTCTTCAAAAAGGAAAGGATGCATATTCCAACGTCTGCCACCATGCCCTCTGTAGACTTACTACTGTGTGCAGCTGGCATGTAAATAGAGGGGCGGAGTTATCTATTTGCTTCTTGGACCATACTTGGACATTTGGGAAAAGCAAAATGCTATTGCTTCAATGATTATTTAGTCAAGAAATTTCCCTAATAGGTAAGACAGGTGCCCAGAGGTTTCTGGCTGCAAAGATTGTGCGTCAAGAATATCTGAAGGTCTCTTTAGCATGGACGGCAAAGTCCTCTGCAGTTTAACTGTGGAGCCTTATCTTTCATGTGATCCACCTGGTTCCTTTGCTCCAGCCACACCATGTTCACTTTCACCTCTGTGTTGACTTTCCCCAGCGTGAGACTCATCAACTCCTCTTTCTCCATGTCACTCCTTCAGCCCTTTAAGACACTGCCAACTTCTGCTCTGTCAGTGTCTCCAGTCACAGTAATGCTTGACGACCAACGACCTCTACTTTCTTTAACCCTGTAGTTCTTTTGATGGTTACATTTTGCAGTAACTAAGTACGCATGCTGTAGAGTCAGTTGGTCTGGAACAGAAAACTGCCATTTCGTAGGTGAGAGCTCTTGGGAAAAGTCTCAGTTCCCTCATATACAAAGTAGGGATAATAATAGTACCTATCTCAGGTCATCATTGTGGGGCTTGGAGAGCTCATACTGTTTTTAACGTAGTATCTGCAAAAAGTGATTTTTCCTTTTTGTGGGTATATTTTAGTAAAGAGACTATACTTTATTTGAGGGCAGTGATTGTAAATTATATGTTTTTGTATCTACAAAAATGCTTGCAGTTGGCAGACACTAAAATAGATATGAATTGATTTATTTAATCAATACAGATAAACACTTAGTGATTGTGATGAACTGTGAATTAGCTTTTCTTTCTTCTTAATTCCATTAATGAAATCAACATTTTTGAGCATGTATTATACTTAGGGGTCTGTGGAAATACAGAGGGTCATGGCCCTGCCCTTAGGAAACAACATAAATAGACCCATGAATGAGTGATTTGAGCATGGGGAGAACAGTGCTGTGACATGGCTAACACAGGAGTCACAGGGACACACAGAGGAGGGCCGGGGGGCAGGTGACCCAAGGGAATCCCATCACACACAACCAGAGCTCACAATTATGGTGGCCTGTCTGATAAGGATGTTATCCATCCACTACTAAAGAATAGATAGATGGTGAAATTACATGCTGTAAACTCTATGGGGAAAAAAATTAATTTCAGGAGAAGACTGAGTCAAAACTGATAGTATTCCTTGAGATGAAAGAGGGGTTCAAGTTTACCCAATTTACTGTGATATTGTTTTCCTTTGCAGATACTCATCAGAAGGACAAAGGGGAGAAGGAATAATCCTTATTCATACAGTTGTTATTCCTGTGTATCTCCACTCCTGTACAAATTTTGAGGGTATATTCAGAACTGCTTTAATTGATTCAGATGGTTTTGTTTGGTACCAGTTTAGGCAAGAGCCAGGCAGCAAGCAACTTATGACTTAATTACTAGGCCATGTTAAAATATAGCAATTTAATTGCTGTTAGTATGATAATAATTTATTTATAAAATGCCAATGTATACATTTGTATTTGACAATCCATTTACTTTCAGCCTGGTACTGTGTGTGCTCCATTAAATTATAAAATGCCAGGTCATTAACCTGCAATCTCATTTGCATGTTATTAAATGACATCCTGTCCCTTTTCTGGTTGAGACAGAATTGTTAGATCATTTATCTGTACCATTTAATTTACCTGTGATCTTCCAAAAGCTCTTATCACTGCTAATTAAACAGGTGTGACCTGTACTGAAAGCAGTTGGCACTCTTTGAACATCTGGCCAGGACCCAAAATTGGGTCAAGTCTCTTTAGTGTTCTCATTTTCCTCTTATTTGCCTTTGGTCATTAGCAATTTTGGCAGCTCAGTACCTGTTTTCATGTTCAGGATCATTAGCGTTTGGGGGGCTTTAAAGAGAGAGGTTGGCTTGTGACCAAGTGCACCATGGATAGAATGGAGAAGCAAAGCACTCCCTCTGCTACTAAAGCCAAGATGGTACTTAGTGTTGAGTGGTCAAGGCCGTTGAGCTCAGTGTTATGGATAATGAGTCATGGATTTGTAGAGTGGAACTTCCCAGGTGGGTTGTTTTTCATTGATAAAACCTATGTTTCCTGAACATAGGGCACTTACACTCCCATTCCAGGATGTCTATCCACATACCTTACTGGGTACATCTGAGCTAGAAATTGGACAATCAGTCCAACTTTTATTCATGACTTTGGCAGAACAAGTGAAGAAGGAAAGAAAGAAATGGGAGTTACTATTTATATTCTCCCATTGGAGTATTAGTTAATATCAAATGTGAAAGCTTTTAGCTCATGCTCAACTGAAGTTCCCTGTATTGCTCTCAGAGAGCTGGTGCTATAAACCCGGTTTTACAGGTAAAGAAACTGGGGCCCAGAGAGAAAAATATTCACTTGCCCAAGTGTGTACAGGTACTAGGTAGCTGAGCTAGAATTTAAAGTCAAGTCTGTAGAACTCCAAAATGCTTTGCAAGAAACCACACAATTCATTTACCCTCTGGCACCACCATGCACAGAGCTGACTCTCAGTCTCCCTGAGCTTAGGTATCTTGTCTAAGGATTAATCATGTTTGAATGTTATCTTCCTTCCCTCTTTTGCTGACTCTCTACTGACCACGTTATTACCTGCTCATTTTTTTTTTTCAAACTGAAGGAAAGAAAGAGCAGACATAGAAAGTATAAGGTAAATATAGTCAAATTTCAGATAATGGTAATTTTTGATCAATGAAGCAGCATGTACATATTTAAGGTCCAAATGTGAATGAAGAGAAAGAAAGAAAGAAAGGAAAGAAGGAAAAGAAGAAAGGAAGAATATATTCAGTGAAAATTGTATATATTTAAGGTATACAACATGATGTTTCAATATATATTTACGTAGTAAAATGATTACTGCAGTCAAGCTAATTAGTATATCCATCTCCTAGTTACCTATTTTGTCTATGTCATGAGAGAACCTGAAGCCTATTCTAGTAGCAAAATCCCAGGATTCAGTACAGTGTTATTAGCTCTAATCATCGTGGTATACATTAGTTTTCTAGACTTAATCATTCTATCTAACTGCAACTTTGTACTCTTTGACCAATATGTTCTCACTTCCTCCACCTCCCCATCCCTGATAACCACATCTCTACTCTTTGCTTCTATGTATGTGACTTTTTCAGATTATGTGTAAAGTGAAATCATGCAGTATATTTCTGTGTCTTATGAAAGAGATGTTTTTAATTAACCTTTTTTCAAATGAATATCTTGTCTTTTTTTAACAGAGCTATTAATATGTGTATATGTATATATAATATTATTTTTAATATTACTTTTCTTGTATCTCATCTGCCTCCTCTGTGACACCTTAGACTCATAAGAGCGGTGACTTTGGCTCTCTTAATTATTCTAGAATCTGTTCTCCACTAGAACAGGACTTGACATATAATCAGGTGTTCTGTACTAAAACAGGGAATGAATATTCTGACTACTGTTAATTATGTAGTGTGATATTTGGGCAGTGTCCTCTAGGGTTCTCAATGCATAGGACTATTTTTCCATTTACTAAGCATCTGTATTTTGCCTTTTATGTCTGTTTGTTTTTTTTTTTTTTTACAGTGTCTCTCTGTATTTACTTTTCACTTTGTTATTTGTTTAGTTTTATGACTATGCCTGCCAAAAGCAGGTACTTCCTGATTCTAATATCAAGGCTGGAGTGAACAGGGGAAACAGATGCTCAAACTTAAAAAAAATTAAGTTATATTAATTTGTATATTAAACGTAAGAGAGGGCATCAGGGTTTTGTCTATGAGTTAGCAAACCAGTTTTAATGAATCTGCATTTGTAGCATCTGATTTGGGTATTCTTAAAGAAGACTAACTTGTAGTTTGAGGTATTCTCTTTCTCTCATTCTTTCTCTCTCCTTTTCCCCCTCTACCAACCCATGACAAATCTCAGTTCTCAAAGGGCACTGTGGCAGGGTTCTTCTTTGTAAATCTATTTGCAAATTGCTGTTGTTCTTATCGGTCCTTCCACAAGCCTCTGCCCAATGACATGTCCGTACATAAACTTTTCCCATTAATTTCCCACTGTGTCCCTCCAGGGTGCATTAAGTAAGTGAATGTTACAAGCTATTTTTCATAAATTTGAAGTTATTGAGGGAAACATAAAATCACTAGCTGCTGGAAGTGAGCAAGTCCGGGAAATAAATGGAATATAAGACTTTGCAGAGGGTCCTAATTGCATCCATTTTTCCTACCTTATGAACCTGGTCCTGAGTGGAAGAGTCTCATGGCAATGGACTAAAGATTGAATCCCATTTCCATATGCTTAATATAGAACTTAAAGACCAATGAATGTAAAAGATCATTCTCTCAACTTTGCATACAGTGAGTCTCTTTGGGGCATGTTCCATAAATGTCAGCCAACAGTTTTGTGTTGTTTTAAATCCTAATGTAAGTTAAGCAGATCAATGTTTGATAGTTTCTTAATAAAATCCCAGACATGAACCCAAAGCTAACCTGGGTTATGGAACTGGCAGAACAATTATGAGGCTGGCTGGTAAGAAACCAGACAGTTTGCTATTTCAGATGCTTTATGTTTCTTAGGAATTTTCAAGTTATTCTGAAAGGTAGTATTATGAGAAGAGATTAGTGTGAAAATCAGGATGCCTGCATTCAAGTCCTGGTTCCAACCCGGGCTCTGTCATATGGATAGACTTTCTTTCCCAGGGTCTAAGTCCTAGGACCAGGACAGGGTAAGGCAAGTGAGGTGCCTCAGGCACAAAATTTAAGGAGGCCCTTAAAATACTCACTCTCAGAGTCCTTTCCAGGAAAGTGTGGTATCAGCCCTGAGAATTAGTGACTCCTTAAATTTTGCACCCTAAGCACCTCACTTACTTTACATTTGTCTTGATCCTGCTCAATCCCTTTTCTTTGCAATGAATGGTTTGACTTTAATTAGTAGTTCTCAAAGTGGGATGTACAGAACAAGAGTTTTCTGGCTGCTTTAGAAAATGAAATTCTGTAGGTGGAGGCAGCTGAATTTAGGAAATGTAATATGTTACATCCCTATCTTGGAAAATTATAATGCATCTTATATGATTGGCTCTGATCTGAGATAGCCTACAATAAAGATATCTTTTTAAAATGATACAATTCATTTTTTTCTAAAATCATTGGTTATCAAAATTTTTTGCTCTTCCTTGCTTAATAACTGTAAAAAAAAAAATGCATCATTTAGAAAAACTTTACATTAGGGAACTCTACATGCAATTTCTAAATTAGTCCTTGGAACAGCCCTATGAGGTGGGCACAATTGCTATCCACAGTTTACAAAAAAGAAAACAGACTGAGAGAGAGAGTAAATTTGAAGAGACATTTGTGCTTTACCAGCGTGCTTTCTTATTGTTGTGGTGGACTTCACATTCACAGAGTCTTCTTGTGTTTATTACTTTCAAAATGAGTACATTTTATTTTCAAAATAATGAAAACTACTTTTGTAGGAATGAAGTAGCAGCTTGGTTTATGCTTGTCTTTCTCTCCCTCTTTTTTTCTTTTTTATAAAGTTCTCACCTTAACTGACTTGTAATGAAGCTTTTATTTACCTCTAAGCCCCCAGCCTGCCATGCTAGCATCGTTTTTCAGCATTGACTGGCTCAATAGGCTTCCACATACTCCTGAGCAATGTGAATTTCAACCACAGAGTTGCTCAGTGCTGATGCTGAGATCAGTAGATGGAACTGTAAGAAGGGTATTGAATAGCACTTTGTGTAGAGTTGGCTGCCCAGGGTGCGAGGAAGGAAGCAAGTGACAGAATGAACAATGGTCTCCAGAAGACCCTCTGTAAAGGAAATACCTCTTCTATGGAGTGTTATTATGATTTACACTGGAAGTTCATTATTCAGTGCCAATTATTATTACCAGGAACTGTCCCAGATCCCAGATTACAATGGTGGAAATGATATACATGATCCATGTTGTCTTATAATGTCTAATCTGGTAGTCTGGTGTTCTACACAGATGCCCAAGTAAAGCTAATGAATAAATTGTGAATTGAGAAAATCACTTTCAATTCTCCACCATTTAACACTTCTCTCCACTGTCCCTTGTGATTGGCAGAACACATCCATTTAAGGGACTGAGAGATGCTTCAGCTATATCCACAGAGAGTTATTGTATTTATATTTAGAAACTCAATCCTTCAGCAACTCTTAGTCCATGAGCTGTGGGTTCAGATACAATTTCCAAGAGTCCCTATTCAAGAAGGCTGAATTACACACTTTGGCTTCAGTGACAGTGACATATAAAATTCCCTCAGGACTTGCAGTGCCTGCTGGACTGCAGGACTTTGTGCTTGGGAGAAGCTGATGCAATTTAAGTTGACTACACTCAGTACAGATCTTCTTTTTCTGGGTCCATCAGAGAATTTTGCTGACTTCTTAGCAAGGGGGTAAATAATTGGCCCCAACATGTATTTGCTAGGGCTATATTTAGAGGGCTGGGTCAGCTCAACATTTTATCACATTCTGATTTCCTATTTCGGAATGAGATCACCATCTCGATTTTATCTTCAGTCCTATCCCTACCATCCATATATGTTAGGGCATGTTTGCCTGATTGGTGGGGAAACTTGCCAATTAGTTATCTATGTATCAGACCAAGTTGCATCCCAGGAGAGAACTCATTCTCTGGGAGATGGAGTTATTCTTACAGCGCCTCATCATCAAGGGAGAGAGGGTTGATTCTCAGCACAGCATGAAAAGTTTAGAGCATACTTCCGTTAGGATTTGATAATGTTTTCTCCTTTTTTCTCACTAGATTTTTAAGAGCTTAAAGAATATAGAACATGTACTACTCACCTTTAAACCCTTGGTGTCTACTATAGTACCTTGTCCAGAGTAAGCACTAAATAAATATTTTGAATAAATAGACATTACAGGGCATCCTAACTGATATTGGCACTTTGTGTTTTTCATTACAGAATATTTTGTTCTGTGCAAACTAACAGATGCTTAAAATATAAAATGTATTATTATTATAGTGTCTGTGTGATAGTCCTTTTCTAAAGTTTTTCTGGTACTTTGACAAATTCCTCTGACTCCTTGAAAAAATCTATCATATGATGTATTTTATAATATAATGCTGTTATACAGTATGATCAACTATAGTCCCCATGTTATTATACATTAGATCTCCAGACCTTATTCATCTCATAGCTGATTATGAACCCACTTAAGTTCACACTTATGTTCAGATACTTGTGTTAATTGTTTTTTCTGTGCAGTGACTACATTAAGCCCTTACTGTAGGGAGAAATAAGATTATCTGTGGATTTTCACAGCTGAATTTTACTGCACAAGCAATTATACTAAGATTTGGACTCTGTCTTGTATTTTTTCACTATTCCTTGACTGATAATGCCTAAGGATTCAGCACTCACAAGCCTTATTGAATATGTTAAGAAAAACACATCTATAGGTCTGTTTAAGAGTTTTCTGACATTTGGATAAATTCTTATTTATTTGACCTTCAGATACTTCTGTAGTATTTGGCCTAAATCTATTAACCATTATGAATTACATTATATATTCTTATTGTGGAGTATAAGGACTCTTGTTAAGTAATAATATAAAGTCACCTGAAAACATTTAAGGTTAAAGCAACGATTTAAACACTCCTCTATTATGTTTTGAAATATTGCTGAATTCAGTTTTTTAATTTATCTCTCTTCAGCAGATTTGGTATGTTTTCATGATTAATTATATTAGTGATGTTTCATAATTCAGTGACGTTGTATTTTTAGATACACAGCCATTTATCATCCAAGTAGAGAGGCACCTCTTTCTTTCTCTAACTTTCATTGTATTAATTTAATATAAAATTTAACCTGATAATCTTTCAACTTCAAACATCTTAGGATAAGAAGTTGAACTCAAATCATCTAAGCCTTTAATATGTAGATCATATTACCTGCACTAAAAATAGAATACTTCATGTGATAAATGATTTTTTTTTCTTATTGGTAAATGTACTTAATAAAAAGTTTTATTAACTTCATGGAAATTAATGAATTTAATGTAAAATGGTACCTGTACCATAAATTTCATGATTAATTTGATTTAGATGTTTTTTTTTTCTGGTCCTTTTTTCCCCTGTGTGTTTGATGTAAAAATATGCAGCAAATACCATAGTTAAATTTATTAACTTAATATGCATAAAACAATTACAGAAAGTTCAAGATGATCATATAACACATAAAACATGTTTTCTAAGTTAAATACTAAATGTGTGGCCCAGACACCAACTACATTGAGACTTAAGGTGAATGCCAGTTGCAGGGTTCTTCACCTAAGGCTAGGGTAAGCTTCAGAGAAATTATATGCCTATGTGTACACGTACATATACGTATACTTCTTCTGTTAAGTGTCCATCGCTTTCATATGATTCCCAGTGAAGCTCATGGCTCATACTGCCTAAGTTCTATTGATATAATAGTTTCTCCATTGGTATAATTGAAGACAATAGATTTTATTTTCCCTGAATTTCACTCCAACTCTCAGATTCTGATTATTCCTCTTGTGTGTTCACTCTGTTCCTTCTTTCCTTCCTTTTTTCCATCTTTCCTTTTTTTTCCTTCTCTCTTATGAAATGATGTAGTCACTCCCTCATTTTATAGATGAAAATAAGTTCTACTGAGGAGTAACAACTCTCCAAAATTTGTATGTTTGTCTCTCTCTTGTTTGGGAGCAAGATGTTAGGATGTTTTGAAATCAAGTTTTACCAAAGAAATATTTTATATAAAGTTGTTGGGAAGGAGTAGTGAGAGTGTATAAATACACAGACAAAAAGGTAAGGGTCGTGGCAGCAGAATTGGCATGGACAATGAATTCACTTAGCTGTAGAAGGAAGTTTGTTTTTTTTAACAAAGTAAAGGACCAGAAAAATAGGGATCCAGGAAATGGAGTCAGAAATGGTAGAGTAATAGAAACAATAAAAAAAAGTAGAGGATCAAAGCAGAAAACAGTACAGCACAATTGCTTGAAAGAGGTAGCATGGCATGATGTCCCAGGATTTCAACAAATAGACTGTGTTAAGTCTCATGGGAGAGACAACTGCATTCAAAGGTCATAGCAGAAAGCCCGAATCTACCGTTCTGCTGTCCCTCTACCATTCTGCTTTGTCACACACAGGCTTCTCTCTGCAACAACAAAAATCAAAAACTACTTAAGAATCTGGAAACTTCTGGAATTTACAAACATGAAGGAGAGCAACTGGGCCTTTGGTGATGAGGGAGCTTTGGCCTGTCATACCAAATGGAGAGAAGAGATGAGATTAACAATTCAAGTCAGGGGCATATAGGATGTTCTTTGAGCATCAAATCAAAGCCTAGCCCCTTCTTTCTAGAAAGAAGGGCATATATCTGAGTGATCTAGTCTCTGCTTCTCTGTGAGGTGTCTCCATCATGGAAGGGCTCTCACGTAGATTCAAGAGGTGCTCACTGCCTGGACACCTGAGATACTGATAGGTAAAGTCTCTGAATTCTTTTTTGGGGGAAATTTCCACCACCAGGTTTTAGATAGCCTGAAATCATTCAGTAAATGGAATGAATGGTGTGGGGGAAAAGAGCATGAGATTTTGGAGGTCAAACAACACTAATTAAGTCAACTCAGTAATTTCATCACCAAGTAGTTTCCCCATATGACAAAAATGCAGATACATATGCCCTGGATTCAGTTCAGAATTTAATTAGATTATGGATGTGGCAGAACTTAATAAAGTTCTTTACAAATGTTAGCTTACTTATTTATTTAAAAGATAAATATAACTCCCTGGCGCTTGCATGGCCCAAAGACCATTTAGAGGTTAAGCTTGCATACAGTAAACAGATCAATGCTCAGCTGGGGCACAGTGGGAACCTCTCCCTTGGCTACTTGTCCCCACCGAGCAGCTGGAAGCAGCCAAGCATCGTGAGCCAGCTCCCAGCATGAGGCCCATCAGAACTCTTCCAAGTCTGACCCTTTCTCTGTGGGGAGATTTTCCAATGAAATGTTCCTACTGTAGCTTCTCTGGGCAGAAGTGATTGAGAGCAGGAGGGAGGGGAGGCTAAATCCAGGATGAGTCAGTAGCTCCTGAGCCTGGTGGTAGAGCAAGCATTTGACTTCCCATCGTCCTGTTTTGAGTGGAAGGAGACAAATGAGTTTCTTGGGGGGGGGGGGGAGACCAAATGTCAGAAATGTTAGAGTTAGTAGGGGTCCCTCTGTTCACATCTCTGAGCCCCATGATGTGATGGGAAAGAGATCTGGACTTGGAGGTAGGAGGTTTGCTTTCCAGGCTGGCTGCTCCATTAACTCACCTTGGGAAGTCATTTGACTTCTCTGTTCTCCCATTTATAAAAATAGATTTTAAAATGTATCCTATTTTCCTTATGAACTATTATGAAGTATATTTGAAAAGCGTTTTAAAGTCACAATATTATAAAGAGGTAGGTATGCACACACACACACCTTATATCATTTATATTGTAGGACCACAATTCTCTTAATTTATGAGACACTATATTACACCTACTTATATGTGCTTTAGAAGTAGGGGGACTTGGGTTTGAATCTCTGCTCAATCTCTGCTACGTAATCTTGAATGATTTCCTTAAACAGCCTGGGATTAAGTTGGTTCACCTGGAAAATGGTCCTGAGGATGCCAGAATTGGCATCACAGAATTACTGCAAGGTGGAGAAGATGTGATAGATGTCCATACAGTATCTGGTCAACAATAGATTTTCATTAATCATTAACTCCATTCCACCCACACTGTACAGTATTAAAATGGAATTTATAAGTGATGTGAATGTAAAACTTTTTATCAGTCATCTGGCTTATTCTGCTGTCCTTTGGGTTTTCAATCTCCATATAGTACATAAAAGTGTTCCACATGGACATTTTAAGGAACAATTAAGAAAATAAATAGCACATTAAAGAATACATTAATGTGTTCAAGTGAGAGAGGAGTAATTTCCTTTTGAGGATTCTCATCTCCTTAGATTTAGTTTAAAATAAAATTAATATAGGAACAAGCACATCTGCAATGGGAAATGTAAAAGGCAGATGAATAAAGGAGATGTATTTCTTTTCTTCTGTGTCATGTTACCTTCAACACATCATGCATCTGTGTTGGGTATCAGTTTCTTTCTTCACAAAGTGATGCAGTTGAGCATAAGGCCCTTTCCAGCACTGTAATTTTTTTTAGTTCTGTGTTGCTCTGGCCATATTTCTGCATCTTTGCCTTGGATCCATTCACCCCTAAAAGAGGAAGCTTGGATTGATCACTGGGGACAGGCAGGAGGCAAAGTTAAACAGCAACATGAATGGATGACTGTGTTTCCAGCCTTACCCGTGTCTCTCCGACACCAGCCCTACCAAGGGTCACTGCTTCAGGACTTGGCTTAATGAACACGTGCAGCCGCACATTAAACTTCAGTTGGACCAGTGGCACTCCCCCCAGACCTGTGTCTTTCAGGGAGGGGGTTGTTTTATGGTTTTCTCTTGGTTGGAGTTAATTATAATGTGCTGGTCATGAGCAAAACAGACACTGCATCACCAGGAGCAGCAGGGTAAATCTAACTTGATGCATAAGTAAATTTACAGAAGGCACAGGTTCTAATATGGGTGTCGTTAATAGAGACTTTTTATGTATAAAGTTGTTTTCATCTGCTGTGGTAGCCCTTGTGGAAGTAGAATGTGCCAGTTTTCACCTGGACGTAACAAATATGGTGTGAGAGACCTTCCACTGCTCGTGGAAAAAATGCCAGGTTTTAAGTTTTCTTGAAAGCAGGATGGTTTCAGTTCCCAGACATCAGCATGGGTGCTTTCTTTTTGTACCTTACTTTTGTTGGATTCAGTGGTTCTCTCATTTCAGGGGAAGTATGTTTTACCATACAGAGCTGTGTATTTCCAACAGTATATATTATACGTTATGAGTGGCTCAAGAGACTTCCCAGGATAATTTTGAAAACATGCAATTTTCATATTACATGATGAATATAGAATGGAACCCTAGTAGAAAGCAATTCCATTTTGTTTTTTGCTCTAAATATCGACAATTCTTAAAATCATGGATAATAATGAGTTAGCTAAGCTTGGATGTGGGCACGCATACATTTGGGGTGAGAGGCTCAGCAAAACATTTTCAATAAGTAATTGGTCAATATCTATCAACTTTAAAAGTATGCAAATTTTTACTTTGTAATTCCACTTCTAGCAGTTGTTTTTACAGACATATATATACAAGCGCCCAAAGATGTATAGAAGGATGTTTATTGTAGGATTGATTGTTGTTGTAAAACAAAGCCATTAATGGATATACTGCCTTAACTATTGTCATTTTGTACTTTGGATAAACGTGTGGTCTCTTACCTTGATCTTTAAGGCCCTGAAAGACCAGGCTTTTGGTTACATCTCCAGCCTTTTCTTGTGTTCTCTACCTTCTTGTCATCTATACAACAGTAACTGGTATTTTTCTAGTAACTCCACAAAAGTGGAGTGGATAATAGATAATACACCTAGACAAATGAAAAATTTGAGGTGGATGTATCTACAAAGATGAAAAGCTCTCCAAGGCAGCATCATCTTTTACAGAGGGACCTAGGGTGTGTCTGTGTGTGCATGTGCATACACGTAGCTTTTGCTCCTCTAGAATTATGCAGCAGATTTGTGAACCTGCTCCTTCACCTGGGCTGAGTGGAAAATCTGAATAAACTCTTGAAACTACCACTTCCAGGCTTACTCCTTTTCTCTCCCCTTCACAGAAATTTTCAAAGCATAATCACATTACTCCTCACTCTGGCCCCAGAGAATGCTTTCATAAGTCTGTCCTAAGCCTTATTATTTTTTATAATAGCAAGTATTTATCAAAAGTGAATTTG
Source organism: Camelus dromedarius (assembly GCF_036321535.1). NCBI lineage: Eukaryota > Metazoa > Chordata > Mammalia > Artiodactyla > Camelidae > Camelus > Camelus dromedarius. The sequence continues at coordinate 64,613,055 of NC_087443.1, read as the reverse complement.
TGCAAGGTCTTGTATTTACTTTCCATATATTTAGTTTATACATTTAACTCAAAAGACTCATGATATAAATAGTCAATATCCTTATTTATAGTGTGGATCAGGAAGGTTAAATAACTTCTTACTCTGGTCATGCAACTAGTAAGTGATAAAGTCAGCATTTAAATCCAACTCAACTGACTCCAGAATCCATGCTTACTAGCACTAAACTGGCTGACAACAGGGGACAGAGGTAAAGTTTGTACTTAGTTAACTGACCATACCATTTCCCCCGCCCCAAATCCCACACCAAGTAAGGCATGTAAGAGAGAAAGGACAGTTGGCTACATTGTTCTTAAAGAGGAAATGAGCTACAGCTCTGTGCTTCCATGTCTGAGACAACCAGAGACTCCTTAAACGTCACAAGATGTAGCTCCAAGTCATAGAAATATCTCACCATTCTCCTTAGAGCAGAGATGACTTGATCTCCTAATGGTTCCAGTCCAGTCCCTTCAGAATCATAGGGACAGAAAAGCAACCCAATGCAACTTACCTTCTATGACATCAATTGTCAGGCTCCTGAGCTCACAGGGAGGAGACCTAGGTCAGCTTTGCTATTTCCCTTTGTTCCAGAACTGTGTTGTTAGAGTTAACAGCTTCAGAGACAGACCTGTCCATGATTTATGGACTAGAGTCAGAAGGAACAGCTCTTAAACTTGCAAACATTGCTTATTTTCCTACTTTAAGGACCCTAATTGCATTTCTCACCTTTTGGTTTTAGACTTTGGCCATTATTTATTGCTGTGATTGGCTGTGATTTTGTAAGCAGTCATGCTAAATGCAGACGAAACTGTGAAAAGGAGGAGTCAGGAAGCTTCAGAAGCAAAGTGATAATATCTGGTCTGGACCTGCTGACCTTTACCTTGGTCAGATCATCGAGAAGTCATGCGTCCTCGGGACCCCCTACTCCACAGTGGTAATGGATCTTGTTACCCACTCACTGTCTGGTTTGCTAACGACTTTCTGAGTATGTGCCCATGCTCACTCGTTTCTGCTCCCAGAGAGTTTTTTTTTTTTTTTTTAACTCTCATTCACTTAGCTTACACTTCAGCTGTTACAGTTAACTACCATGGAAGTTGTACCATAAATGGTTTCAAAATATTTTTGTTCTTATCTTATATTGTTTTACTGATATCTATAGTAGACCATTGATTAAAAACAAAGATTAAAGGACATTACTAATTAAATATATAACAGCATAAAAAAATTCTGTAGATGCACATCACGGTGATCCATGAGCTTCTTGGATTGTTCTTCATCTGAGCAAAGTGGTACAGTCCATCAAGATGCCTCTGGCTTCTCTCCTTCAAGTACAGTTCACAAGATTTATTTCATGGCTACCCTAACAATGAGTGGAATTCTAAAATTTACTCTAAAGAACTTTGGCAAAGATTAAATAGACTGCCTCAGGAAGGGGTGTGACCTTGAGTTTGTGACTCTGTGCAGCTGAGGACATGCACGTGTCTTTGGGATATAAAGGAAAGAAACTTAAACTAACTTGCCTAAACAGGGTAGGAGATGGGGATGGGGATTATTATACAGTGCTATTCGAATTAGAAGTTGGAAAACTATGAAATAAAAATAGTAATTCCTTCTGTCTTTCCATTGTTTCTGTCTCTGACCTCTCCTAGATTGTCTTAATTTCTCTCTCTTTTTACCGGTCTCTCTCTGAGTCTCTGATGCCCTTTAGTCATTGTTTCTGCTTCTGTTCTTGTGCTCATTTCTCCTCTCTCTCAACTCTATTCTGCTTTTTCCTTCTCTCAAGATTTGATTTCTATGAAATATTGCATATGTGACCTCTTCCATCAGATGCCTACAGCAACTGGCAACAATCTCAGATCTCTTTTAGCTCTGTCCCAAAAAGGCTTGGAACCTTTCTTCTGGGGTTGGGGAAAGGTTAAGGGATAAACCACAAGTTTACAGTAATGTGTTTGCCAAGATGGTCCCTCTTTGAATATCTTCATGAACTTGTAGATAAGGTAGGTTAAAAGCCAAACCTCAGGGATCCTGAGCTCGAACAAAACATAACCTATCATAACCTTTCAAACAATATTATAATGATCAAGCCTACATGATGGATAGTCTTACCTTAAAAAGATGTCTCAAGCACTAGAAAAAATGCCTATCAGTGCTTTCTATATAAAAAGGCACTACTAAGCCTCTGCCAGATAATGCCTCTTTGATTTTTTTTTCCTGTCAGAGTTATGTTTTATTTTTTGGGATGGTTTTCTTTGTGTCACCCATACTTTCTGTCCTGACCTTCTCTGTGATTTGTAGAGGGTATATGTGTTTTGGAGTAGGAGGACTAATTGTGAAAAAAAGCAAATTTATGTTCCACACAGGGATCACATTTATAACTGATCCTATGAGCACTGTCTTCACAGCAAATGAAAATTAATGGAAACAATGAACACACACACACACACACACACACACACACACACACACACACACACACAGTGCTGCATATATACATAGAGGCAAGCCATTTCAAGCTCTGTCATGGAATCTCCCAGTGGCTTCACCAACTTGACCCTTGTAAGTCAACTCATGCCAATGGTGGATCCTAGTTAAAAATATTTTCCAAACAGCATCTTGGCTGTTTGTGTTTAAGGGTGACTAGTTCCTGATTGGTTTCATCTGGGTGAGGAAAAGCTAGTGCTTCCTTTGGTGGGTTGGTCAATGAATCCATGGCAATGGTGGGGTGTGGATTGATGAATATTCACTTCTTATTCTTGTTCCTGTTCCAACCAAAGGGCAGCCAGCTGGCAGTTCTCAGGCCTGGCATCCCAAACTGCTCAATAATCTGATACCTACTCATGTTCTCACATTGCTGAAAAACAAAGAAGCCCATCTCTCACTGGCTCCTACTCTCATCTAGTTCCTTAATAGCCATCTAAGTGCTATCTTGTCTTCTTTCTTTAGAACATCACTAAGATCACAGGATGTTTTGCCTAAGGTAGGCGGCTAAGGGAGGAAATAGCTGTTGGGTTAAGGCTTAACCATTAAGTAAAGGTAAATAACAGCATTGAAGTCTCAGCTCTATAGGAATCATGCCTGGCTTTTGGGAACTGGTACAGGGAGTGAAAAGAAAGTGGATTTGGGGCTTCCTAGGCAGAATCTATACCAAATACATCTCTTTCAATTACTAATTGTATGGATTTGGGGAAGTTAATTAAACTCCTTGAGCTTTAGTTTATTCTGTGAGTGAGGATGAAGTTTTTTTGAGATTGATTGTCTGTACCTTTGTGGAAGCAGAACCGAACCTCAACCACAGCTGGAAATCACTGATTATAAAGAAAGAACTAGACCCTTATCTCTTAGCTTTAGTTTCTTTAAAGAACCTCTGTACTTCTGGTATCCACTCAATCATTAAAAGGATTTGCATTTCTACCACAAGGTCATGAACTTTTCTTTTGCCTTTTAGAAAACCCCATTCACAGGAAAAAATAGGTAGTCTAGGGGAATAAGAAGGCTAATTATCCATCTTAAGGATATTAAAGTACATTGGTTTAAGAAAATTTATATTATCACTCACTACTCAGAGATGACTTTTATTATGTAAAACTAAAGTCCATTGTATTATAGTTTACAATATTTCAGAAGAAACAATTGTTCCAACTTCATGTTGTAGTTTATACTTTATTAAGATCCATCATGTCCATTGAATCCTTAAAGGAACCATGTTACTAATTCTACTTGCCAGATGAAACAAACAAAAAATGTCAGTTCAGAGAGTTGTGACTCACCAGCCATCAGTATGAAATTAAGACCTTATTCAAGTGATTCTGAACTCTGTGTTTCTTCCATTGTTGCTATTTTGTGTCCCATTAATAATACTAGTTTTTATGATGTAATAGTAATAATGATATGCCTTAACAGGCATTATGTTGACATTTTTGTCCTGATTTCTGCAAAATACACCTTCCCTTTACCCCAAAAAATAAATAAAGACCATGCCTTTGATTTCATGATTTAGATTTTTGCTTAAATTTCCACTCAGGCACCCTCTTTTACCTCATGAATTATTTTTCAGTACTGTGTTATTGACATTAAATAAAGTTCCAAAAGGAAGTGTTCAACCATAACAATTCTAATGGGATATAAACATAATATGATAACCACATTTTACTCTTTATTATTAGAGGAGTTAATTGAACCTGGACTGCCACCAGCTAAAAATTTTGTTTTATGGAAATGGTGAATATAATTTCCTTCTTACATAATCCTTTGCAGCAGCAATGCAAATGAGGAGCAAGAAGATAGGCTTCAAGGATAAAACTTTAAAAGATTATTTCATTTGAGTTACTTGCTTTTTCTACATAGACGGGGAAAAAAAAAAAACACTACCACATTTTAAAATGAAAATATGTATATATATTTCCTTTCCAATTGAAAGGCTAAAACCCAATTTTTAACAAGTCGAATTTGGCATTGTAATCAAGCCCAGACAAAATCTACCAAAATGGGCTTCCCCTGTTCCTACTAGAATCTCAGTGAATCTCTATGACATAGAACATGTGTCTTTGAACTATATGAATGAATCTGGAAGAAGTTTGCTTTTGCCCTTGAATTTTTACTTTATTGGCATGTTACACGAATTATCTCTCTTTTTCAACGGTAATATTGAGGTATAATCTCTATAACCACAAAATTTGTCCATTTTTAAGTGTAAAGTTCTATGAATATTTAATAAATTTGGACAGTTATGCAACGATTATAAAATCCTACTTTAGATAGTTTCCATCACTCCCAGAAAGTTCTGATTCTCTTTTAAAAAGAAAAAAAAGCCCTTTGTTATTTACATCCCACGGACTTAAAATTATTGACAGTTCAGAAAAACAGGAACCTTATTACATACGAAAGAGGACTCTGGCAAGTATAGAACATCTTCAAGCCTCTCTTTAGTCATCTGTGGAAGTGATTAATAATCTCTGCTTCACTCATAAGATTTAAATGTGTTTCTACACTTTGAAGTGTAGAAATCTTACTTCCATTTGAGTCTCTTTATTTTCCCCCTTTTAAAATATAATCACATTTATTTTGTTATTTATAATTATGTAATTATATTTCCTGTACATATACTGAGCAACATGTCATATGGTGCTATAATTCTTGTTTCAGTAATACTATTTAAGGAGCTCACAAGAAGTAGATTAGGATATTATATTTACCCCTATCTTGCCCTTTCTGATGTTCTTTCCTTTCTAAAATTCTGTGCTTTCTTCTGTCCTTTATTTTCTATTTACAGAAATTACTTTAGCCTCTCACTGAGGTTAGTTATGCAAGCAACAAATTCTCTTGATTTTCTTTTGTCTGAGAATGTCTCAATATCCTTTTCATTTCTGAAGGTTATTTTTTGCCTGATATAGAAATAATGGCTGGTAATTCTTTTTATTTTTTCTAGTAGTTGAAAAATATTCCATTTTCTTATGGCCTGTGTGTTTTCAGATGAGAAATCTGTTATTCTAATTGGGGTTTCCCTACATGTGATATGCCATTTTTCTCTGACTTCTTTCAAGAATTTTCCTTTGTCTTGAGTTTTTAGATGTTTATTATCTTCAAGTTTATTCTATTTGGAGCTCAATTAGCTTCTTGAATCTGTAGATTTATGTTTTTCACTATATTTGGGAAATTTTCAGCCACTATTTCTTCTAATATATTTTCAGTCTTATTTTTTTTTCTCTCTCTCTCTCCCCTCTCCAGTCTGCTACTGAGACTGACACATGAATGTTAGCTCCTTTGTTACTATAACACAGATTCCTTATACTCTGTTATTTCTTTTGTGATCTAATTTGGTAAATTGTATTGTTGTGTCCTCAAATTCACTGATTCTATGCTCTGTCATTTCCACTTTACTTTTGAACCCATCTGGCAAATTTTGTTCTGCTTTGTTTTTAATCTTATTGCATTTTTCAGTTCTGGAATTTCCATTTGGTTCTTTTTTTATAATTTATTTCTTGACTAAAATTTTCTATTTATTCATTAGTTTCAAGTTAATTGGTTATTGTGCATTGAAGCATTTTAATGATGGTTGCTTAGAAAACCTTGTCAGGTAATTTTAACTTCTGATTTATTTCATTGTTGGCATCTGTTGATGATCTTGTTTTTCATTTAAGTCACGAACTTCCTGGGTTTTGGTGAGATGAGGGCTTTTTAATGGTGCCACGTACGGTTTGGATATTATATTATGAGATTCTGAATCCTGCATTACCTCTGTTGAGGTGTAGAGTAAAGGCGAGTGAGCACGTATGTACAGCTTTCTGCTGCCTTCCACCCTCCCATCCCACTGGCAGAAGTGCAGTGCTGCCTCGTTGCAAACGTATCAGATGGGAATTTAGCTTCCACCTCTGTCCACTACCACCTTCCTGGCAAAAGTGGGGCACCAGTTTAAGCTCCCTGCTAACCCAGCTGACACAAGGGAAGGGGAAACAGAGAGTTGACTCATACCACTTTACTGCTGCCGGTTGAGGGCTAAAGCTTAGCTCCACACTGGGCCCCATTGGTACCTGGGGAGGGGAGAAAGGAATGAGTTCCAGAGTTACTGCTGGCCTCTGCTGATACCACCCTGTCAGGGGAATTAGAATACTTCCTAGTTCCACTGTGCAAGATGTGGAGATCAGCTCTCTGCTCAGCCCTATTGACACTACTTAGACACGGGCTATGAAATACCACCTTCTTTCAGTGAGCAGAACATTGAAGATTACCTTCCCATTCAGCCCTGCAGATACCAGTGGGCAGAGGAATTGGAATTCCACTGCCTGCTTCTATAGGGCACTTCTCTGGAGGTGGGGTAGAAGGTCATTTCCTGCTCAGCTCCACTGAAACTGTGGGAGTGGTATATGGCTTTTCTGTTGGTGTTTGGCTGAGTAGATTGGGTATTGCTAATTTTTCTTCCTACTCACCTATTTTCTGGTCCTTTGGCTAAGGGAGACAGGCTTTTCTTGGGGAAAAAAAATTGTAATGTTCCTGTGCCTGTCAGCAGTTCTGGGTTGGAGGCTTCTGCAGTGCTCTGTCCAGGAGATATGGGAGCCGCTAAGAAAACCAAGGAAGCTCATTACTATATTGTTCCTCAAGTCTTGAGTTCTCTAGGCAGTCCACCTTTCCACCTTCAAGGGTCTTCCTGTACTTCCTCAGTATTTTATGTCCAGGGCTTTTTGATTGGGCAAAAGGAAAAAAGGCTACTCCCTCTTGGCCAGAACCAGAAATCCTCTGATAAAGTGCTTTTAAATTTTAAAATCCAACATAAATGTAAGAAAATATTTTCTAAATTAAATCCAAGGGACAATGATTTAGACAAGTATATGGAAGAGAAATTATATTGCTTCAAGGAATAAGCTCTTTTCACCTGTCTGGAATTTTCATCCTCACAGTAAATATGGTAATGACAAATTTTCTATTAGTTCACTAAAACAGATTCTCTCCATGGAATGACTTCTGGTAGCGTTTCGTTATGGAGATTGTAGTTATTGTGCCTTTTAAATGTATTCCATAACTCTTAATTTTCAGAAATTCAAAATGTTCATTACTTCACTAAGTGAACAAGTGTGCTAGTCATTTTCAATGCCTGAATTAACAAAGATGAAAATCTGTGTTGAAGTAAGCCCTTCCTTTTCCTTGTTAAAAAAGCAAAATTCTCCCCATAGAATCTGAACTTCTTATCTTATAAGTTAACTAGAGAAGATAAGAAATAGGCTAATTTTTTCTTAATCTGAACATTACAGCATAGTGTTCTATGGTGGCAAAACATGGTCCCTCATATTACAAATACAACATTTTAAATCTTCCTGCTTGATATAATTTCTTAGTATATTATTCAGTGCCTAGGAGTCAATTTACATCTCATAAAAGTCAGTATCCCTGCTATTTATTGGTTGTGCCTGCTATTGTTGCTCAGCGTGCCTTGTGTAAGTGATCCTAACTAAGCCTCATTTCACCAAGGTCTGTTTCCAAATATGTGTTTACCCAGAATGCACCCAGAATTATGCTACAAGATCTGATGGATGGACAAAGGTAATTGTTAATTTAAAATGCTACTGGTAATGATTATTATAAAAGTATATAATTGTTATAAAAGATGAAAGGAGCTTACAGTTGAGTAAGGAAGATGAACTAAATGCACAAAACTCTTAAAGATGTTGCAATTCACAGTCAGAACCCATGAGAAGCTCTAGAGTCTGAATTCTACTACACTGTTGGTCTAATCATGATGATACAGGAAAAATGTGAGGTGTCACAAGATGGCTGTGACCCAGGTCCCAGGCGAGTCCCTGAGATGTGCCCCATCAAAGTCCTTGGCTTCAAGCAGGAAAGAATTCAAGGGTGAGCCATAGTTGAGTAAAAGTATATTTATTCAGAGGAATACACACTCCATAGACAGTGCAGGCCGTCTCATATGGGATGAGAGAGCAACCGAGGCATGGGGGTGGTTAAAGCAAAAGTAGATGTACACACTTTGTAGACAGCATACAGGCCATCTCAAAAGGCAAGAGAAAGGCCTAGGAGATATCTCATATGCAGAATGCAGGCCATCTTACTCAGAAGGGAGAGTGACAGCCTCAGAGCATGGGTCCACTAGGAAAAATGAGATCTGCCATGAGATGAGTGTGGGGTTGTTAGTTTTTATGGGCTTGGTAACTTTATATGCTAACAAGTGGGAGGATTATTCCAACTACTTTGGGGAAGGGGCTGGGATTCCCAAGAAGTGTACCATCACCCACTTTTTGACCTTTTATGGTTAGCCTTGAAACTGTCATGGCAACTGTGGGAGTGCCATGTAGCATACTGTTATATTTCAATGAGTGTATATTGAAACTCAAGGTCTACTGCGAGTTGAATCTTTCACCACCTTGGTGCTAATTGCTGTGTCATTCTTTTTATGGCTGTACCCTGTCCCCTTCCCTCTTGTCTCAATGAGGCAAGGATGCTGGGCTTTTGTATCTCCAGCTCAGCCAGTATTTGACTGTGGCCCACCTAGTCTCTTGGTGATACAGAGTATCACCAAGCAGGCAAGGCAACTTCTGTCTGAGAACAATTCTCAGAGGTAGGTGGTTATTATGAGGTGTTAGCTGACAACACCTATGGGAAATGTGGGATGGGTGCTCCTATACATGTGTTATGGGTTGCCTTGTGTTCCCCCAAAATTCATATGTTGAAATGCTAACTCCCAGTGTTTCAGAATGTGACTTTATTTGGAGATAGGATCTTTCCAGAGCTAATCAAATTAAAGGGAGGTCACTAGGATGAGTCATAATCCAGTATGACTGAGGTACTTATAAAAAGGGGAAATTAGGATATAGAGATTGACATGCATAGAGGGAAGACAATTTGAAGAGACACAGGGAGAAGACAGCCATCTACAAGCCAAGGAGAGAAGCCTGAAACAGATCATTCTCTAGTTTTGTCTGAAGGAACCAACTCTGCTAACACCTTGATCTTGGACTTGTAGCTCCCAGAATTGTGAGGCAAAACATTTCTGTTTTTTAAGTCACTTAATTTGTGGTGCTTTTGTTAGAGCAGCCCTAGAAAACTAATACATTCAAATTTGGCTAACGTCTCTCTTCTCTGACTCAAGAAAGAACTTGAAATCTGCCCCTCTCTGGGAAGAAGGTATGCTCTGTAAAACTTGAGAATTCTTGTCAGTCTTAAGTTTTGGACCTGTGGAGAAAGCTAGCTTTTGATAGGAGAGAAAAATGAAGCTAATATCCAGAAAGAAGTAGACACAAGAGAGAGAAGGAGCACCTGCTAATGGCTATTTTATTTGAGGTTGTCTTTTAGGGTTCCTCGTATTTATCAAACTACCCTTTCTGTTCAGTGCATCTTTCCTCGCTTACAAGTGCATTTGTGTGTGGTGTGTGTGTTAGTTTAGATCCTAAACTAGCTCCTACATTATTTTTGTTCCAGTTTTTAAAAAGGCACCAACTCTGGTCAGATTTGGTCCTGTGGGCACAGTACTCAGTTAATGGAATGTGAGCTGGATTTGAACTTAAAACAGCCCCCTCACTGGTTTTCCAGTAATCAATACAAACCACCTTTACAGAGAACCTGCGTGAATTTCAGCCTTGAGGTGCTAAATTCCACTTTTGTTTAATGCCTCCCCTCTGTTTCTCAAACACCAAATCCTTGTTTTTAATCACTCAAACATCCATGATACTAGCCAAAGTAATAGATCAATACCATCGAGCTGATCGGTCGTTAATTCATGAGTATGTTATTACCTCCTTCCCCATGGCTTCTGTAATAATCTATAAATGGAGCGGGTGGATGGTGGTGAAAGTGTTTGCTTGGTCTAGTGGTTTTTATCTTCTGAGGAGAAAAAGACAGGTTATTTCCCACATTGTCATTATTTTTGCTATAATATTGAGTTTAAATACCATATAATCCCTGGAAAATTGGAAATTACTTTGTTTCATTTCATTCTAGAGGTAAATAAAATCATAATGAAAACATCATGTCATCAGCAGGAAAAAAAATATGCCTGGACAGGGCTGGTCCAGCTCCAAGGCCTCCATATGTAACGTTCTAGAACGCGGGATGCCAGGTAGAGAGTGAGGTGGCAAAGGCAAGGTGATAGCAATTCTCAGCCACAGAGGCCAGAACATTATCCTAAATAGATGATTTTCTCTGAGATTTGGGAAGAAGCCAGGCACATGAAGAGAATCTTCAACATAAATAATCCCCCAATTTGTAAGCATTTTCATGAGGAAAAAATCAAATTTATAAAATCAGCTTAGGAAAGGAGAAATGCAACTTACTTAAGAGAGATATATTTAGTAAAGACTTATCTAGTTAAGGTGGAGGAAATGAAATTAAATGGAACATAGTATTTCTACAGATTCATATTTTTCCAGTTACATTACTCAGATTTAAAAATCTACGAGGCAGGGAGTTTGGGCTATGACTCACCTAGCTGGGGCCTTGTGTACACCATTTATGGGCTCTAAAAGCAGGTGATGTCACACCATGCTTTATGGGCTGCACAGGAAAGACACAGGATCCTAAAGATGGACAGGAAAAAAGCCTCTAATCTGTTTCTGAAGTTAATATTTATCTACTCTAAAAATCAGTCTGCTTTAGAAATCTTCCCTGTGCCCTCCCTGAAGGTGAACTGCTTTTAAAATGACTACTATAAAAGTTCAACTGCTTTGTCCTCTGTACTGTGATTTCCTGGGATTTCATTTCGGGTGGAGTCTCAGGGGACCACAGTAAATATCTGAAGGTACCCATGACTCAATTTATGCTGATACCATCACTACTTGCAGCCCTGAAAAAAGAACAAGTAGTCCAGTTAGTGTTTCCCTCGGTGAACTATTCTGATAACCTTTCATAATTTTTGACTCATGTTGTGTTAGCAGGTGATGATTCAGTTATCCTGTGGCAGAGAAGTAAATTCACATCGTGCATTTTGTGTCAGTGGTCTGATTAAATGTCTGCAGCAGTGGCAGAAATAATCTTCGTCATTAAAAAGCTTGTAAAAAAGCTTTAAGCCTTCTTGGAGTCTTAGTATTTTTTTATACTCCATGACATCATCATCACCAACTTCATCATTGCCTCCTTCCTCAACATTATAAAAATGACACAGATAAAAATATGTATTCCGTACAAAGCAGACACTAAGCTAAGCACTTACATGTGTTATCTCCTTTAATTCTTCCTAACACACACACAGATGAAGCAAAGAAGTTAGGTAACTTGCCAAAGGCAACTCAGTTAATAGCACCAGAGTCAGGATTGTCTGGTGTGTGTGTGTGTGTGTGTGTGTGTGTGTGTGTGTGTGTGTGTGTGTGTATACATGTGTGTTTGTATGTGTGTCTAATAAGTCTGAGGCCTTCACCATGTGCCATACCACCTCTCGTCTGAAAGCACGCCTGAAATCTTTAAAGTGGAGGTCTCAGAACCTACCCCAGACTTAACTTCTTCCTTTGCCCTTCCTTTGCTACTTGTATTAGCCTAGAGAGGGTAGAACTAACCTTTTAATACTCAGATCCTTTTTGTTTCTTTTCTGCAAAAATTTGTTAGTGCAGGGGGAGTGAAAGCATTATTTATTATGGCACTTATAGTGTACCAGGCTTTTGCATAGGTATGTTTATTCTCAAAGCAATCCTGAAAGGTGATTATATTCACTTAGGAGATGGTGTGACTGAAGCTTAGAGAGATGCAGTGATGTTCCCAGGGTCACACTGAAATAGCCCAGACTGGCTAGAAACCCAAGTCTACTGGGCTAACCTCTAAGGGATCCTATTTCTAATACAGTTGTTGTCAGCCATAGCCCCTTGGTGTGAAACTGGAAATAAGGTCAAGTTAGAGAAATGAAGGATGGCGTGCAGCCAGCCGAGAGTAGCAGAAGATTAGCAGGAGGAATGAAGTGGGGCTACGGAAAAAGGGCATTGTAAGGGGTCCAGAGGAGGGAGTCAGGTGTGTGGGGTTGGGCAGGGAGGAGAACTCAAGAGCTAGGGGCAAAGGCAGTACAAGATCCGCTTTATTGTTTGACGCAGGCTGACTCTAGGAATGAAACTCTTGGTTGGAAAATAAAGACTGGCAGGGCTGCTTGTTCCAGATAGAGCCAGAGCTTCTGTTGCTCCCTCCCTCTTGATTTAATGACTTGAGTAAGACTGTATTTAACTAGTCGTGAGCACTTCTCAGAACCCCTCTGTTCTTGAGTGAAGAGTTGTACAGAAGGGGATGGTATGCAGGCTTCGTTTAAGGGGGAGGGAGCTGGAGTCACACTGATGTCGTCCTCATGTTTCTGTTGCCATTGCCATCGCTGGTGCTGATAAACCTTTCAGTACAACTAGCTGTTTTTTACTGTGTAAAGTACTACAATTAAAAATTAATAAAACTCCCAATAAATCAAGAGGTAAACATGGAAGTTATCCAGAGGGAAGACAAAAAACAGTTATTCAATGAAGAGCATTTCATTCCTGAGATGAGTCTGGAGAACTTTGATGAATTTATATGGGTCCTGACTCATGACTGGGATCCCAGAGGGTACCAGTCACTCTGAGATTTTTTTCTCCTGACATCTAATAAGTTCTAAACACTTGGCTATTGAATTCACCTTGACTCTTTGAAGGGATAATGCCCAAACTAGTTCTCCCTGGCCACCCAATCATTTATCATCAAACTTTACCCCATTTTGGTCACAGAAACGTCAGCTGGGAATAAGAGTGAATTTATATAATCTGGAATAAACTCTAATTTGCATAATAAATTTGCTTTAAATAGATTCCAAACCAATGATAGTATTGTGATTTATCTGATATATATTCTGTGATCAATTCCCACAAAATAAACTAAATCAAGTACAAATGAAGTCAACGCCTCATTAATCACATCTACTTTTTGAAAAAAGGTATAATGCTAATTTTTCTTAAAATGAGTATTGGTTAGTTGTATAAAAGCACCACGCTCACTTGAGACTATTTTGCCAACACGATCTCATTCAAAATAGCATATATGTATATTCTGAAGACGAAGTACATACATTTACTTCTATAATTTTGTTTTGAAAACAACGTTTTTTTCTAACATGATTAATATACTAAGGATCAATTTGAGCATAACACATATTATGTATTTGCTTGTAAACACTTTTGTTCTTGAGAAATACTAGGTAAACTTAGAAAACCACACCCAGCCGAACAGAGCTGTGTAGGAATACACACACATGCGCACATGTCAAACATCTACAGACACCTCAGTTCACTATGTTAAGTGCTACATCCATGTATGTCTGGCGTTATGACTTTTTGTCTGATTTCAGACAAAAAAATTTACTTCTACCACTTTACAATAACTCACAGGCTGCACCCTTTAAATGTCTGCCCCTCCAAATATGTATGAAGTCTTTGTAAGCTAAACTGCTACATTTATTAGAATATTATAAATTTCTTAACCATTTAATATATGGGAAACTGTACTACTGGTTTCTTGTGCTCCTATGTACATAGCTTTTTTGCTTATGAAGTTTTTGAATATTGTGCCTTTAGCCCCATTTCCTCCACAAGCCCTATAGCATTTGTTAACGTGATTTTTCAAAGTATGAATATTTTTAAGAACACTTACAAGGAAAAAGTAAAATGTTTCATTTAAAAAAAAAAAACAAAGTTACTTTAAGGCCCCAAAATGTATGTCATCGTGGATGTGCACAATATTATTACTTTCAAGAGATGGGGAGAAATGGGTGGTGTTACTACACCATGGAGGATTGCTGTGTGATGTTCAGATATTAAAAGTGATAAACCACTCCAGACAGTCCATCTGTATGTCATTCATTATTTCTGATTCAAGCGAGACATCTGCCCATTTAGGAGAAACGCCTTCTCCCCCACAAATCCTGACAAAGCTTGATACTGATACACAGACAATAAACCAACTATTACTGAGAAATAGAGAAGATGGGCCATGCATAGTTTAGAAGTGGACAAGGTCTAGAAGTGGAGATAAATTGTTTTGAAAGTAATCTTTTACCCAATGTTTGAGAAACAAGGATCACCACCATTGCCAGCAACGGTAATTATGAAGGACTACATTTGAAAAAGTGTCAATCCATATTTGTTGAAGGAAAGTAGAGCCAAGGTCTGTTGATTGCATATTCCAGGCTACATCTTATAGATTTTACATATATTTTCACAATAATCTTATGAGAAATCTTTTTGTGTGCTCTTTTTATAAATGGGAATTGTGAGTGTCAGAGAACTTAAATAACTTGCCTAAAGGCACGCAGTTAATATGTGCAGACCAAGATTCAAATTCCTTCTTTCTCTGTAATTCTTGTACTCTCCACAAAGCTAGAAATGGAAGCAAAAAGTAGGAATAAGGTATCTACTTAACATGCTTATATGTCTGTGTCTTTGTCAAGCTTCCAGTTTTCTGTCTATAACCCTCTCTTGGTCTCTCATCCTTGTTTTATTTCTATTTCTGCTATCTCACCACATATGGACATTTTGCCATTTATTTATCTTTCTGCAAATATGAATCAACTTGAGAAAATGTTGGACCCTTCATAATACTTAGTAACCTTGTAAAAATCTTGAAAACAAAATCCTTGGAAAGGAAGGCTGATTTACTTTCAGAATGAATTGAAAGATGCTTTCAAAGTTGGCTTTTCCTCCCCTACCTACAAACATGTATCCCAATATTGTGTACGGTTAGGAGCAAATAAAGCACCAAAGACTAGCTTGTGCCTGCTCAGGAAGAGGAAAGCTGATGATTCTTGACATAATTTGTACACTGCACAAAGGATGTGATTTGTACCTTAAGGACGTGATCATCATACTAGCCATGTGAAACAATCTCCTACTTTTTTTAATTTGGTACAAGTCAAAACAACATTGAAAATTGAGCTTCTTTGGTTACCGAGATTGCAGTGACTCTCTGCCTTTGATTAACATTAAGCCAAAAAGATTTGGTATTTTCTTTATACTTAAAAGAAACACATTTTTAGAAAGAGAACTGATGTAGCAATGACATTATAAGAGATAATGAATTCACTGGTATAAAGTCAAAGGAAAACCATCCAACAGTAGTTTTAAATGCTTTATTTATAACTTTATATGATAATGAAAGGGAACAAATTATGCTTGGGTGTATATGTTGTTTAGAAATCTAAAAATACTATCTGAACATTATTTTAATAAAGTTATAGAAGAGCTACAAATTGATCTCCACAGATGTACTTTGATTTTCATGTCAAGGTTGAACAATTTGAGTAACAGTCAACAAATCTTGATTTAAGGAAAAAAATACCCAGCTTATTGTTTGGCAGGACTTTAAAAATGTTGCAAATAAATATGAACCTTAATTAATGTGTATGGATGAAAATAACACCCAGTAAATTAACAAACTGAGTGAAGGAAGAACATTCAGTTAATTAGTATTAGGAATCTGGTTAGACTGTTTCCTGAAAGTTAATTTAATTGTCTAATTTTTTTTTGATTAACGATAGAAGGAGAAACTAATTGGGTTTCTGTTGTGAAATGTATAAAATTAATACACAAGTGAAGAAAAACAAAGCTCTTTTAAATTTAATAACGGCCATTTATGACTTTAATTAAGCAGACTATGTAACTGATAATAAATTATTGACCTTGTATTTGCTCATTATTTTTGTCTCTTCCAGACTTTAGTCATTGATGTCTGACTGTGACAAACATTTATGATTCCTTTGTCAGGGGCTCTTGTGTTTAGGGATGCTGGATGTAGATGGTAGCTTTTCTGTGTGTGTATAAATCTAGCTATAAAGTGTAGATGTTTAATTGCACCTTTAGTACTAGTCTCATTTGACTGTTCTACAGTCTGTGGTCAGAACTACTGTTTTAGAGCCTGTCATTGTAGCTTACTTGAGATTTGAATTCCTAGTTGCCCCAAAGCACTTGTTCAATTTCAGCAGCGCCATATCTTTTACATTCCTATAACATAAACCTGGCTATTGCTGTACCTTCCCACCCAAGTCCAACGAGTGTACTTCTAAATTAACACGCAAACATCAGGGTACCTTCAAGATACTCTGTCTTCGCTATAAGCAATTGCACAGCCCCCTCTGGAGGTGATTTGGAAGGTGGGTCTGCTATGAAACAGGATAGTTTAGGACAGCTGGGAGCTGGAAGGTGGTCTGGGATGGGACTGACCTATGAAGCTTTCAAAAAGTCATCCCAAATTTATTATATGTTACCATAACATTCCTGAGCTGAAATTCAGTGATTTAGAGAAAGTCAGCTCCTAAGTGTTATGAGTCAATGACTCATTTTGTTGCAAAAGACCACTGTGCTTGATCAAAAACTGTCCACAGGCCTACCTGACCAGAGTGACAGCTGTGGAAAGTTTGTTGTTGTTGTTTTTATAGGTAGGCTGTGTCTCTCCTTCCATTTTCCTTCATCCTCTTCTAATTGTGCTACGTAAGGTCCTCATTTCATATGTCACATAATACTTTCCTCCACATTCCTGCTTTAAATGTATTTTCACTATTTCAAAGAAAACAACTGGTTTTAAAAGGTTGTCTCCACTCAGAGTTCTAGCAACTGTGGCTCACTCTCAGCCCAGAGTCCTGCAGTCTCTTCTGACTCCCTATACCCTCAACAGGGTTCCTCAAAGCACCTCCTTCTCATAATTCATCATCTCTTTAGTGGTATAAGCATCTCTTTGGTCATTCAATCCAGAGAGCCTCTTCCCTCTTACCTGTCTCTAAATTAATCACCGACACCTACTGGTCACACATTCCCCTATTTTCCCAGTGTATCCCAGTGAGGGGTTTCTCACATGCTGTATTTCTTACCTGGATACTACAGCAGGCTTCTACTTTCTTTCTCTGCCTTCAGCCTTGCTGGAGCCATTTTAGCTTCTTGAGAACACAGTGTCCATCAGTGAACCTCTCCTGATGTAATATGTATGGGACAAGAATGCCATGGGCCTCCAGTCATGCTCTGTCTGGGTTTGCTGGGGGTGGGGCTGGAGGAGGGTGGGTGCTGAGAGGGTTGGGTCTGAGCTGTAGGTTTGCTGAGGCCTTCAGCCTGGAAGTCCAGACATACTGTCTTGCCCCAAGGAGCCAAGATCCCACCTATACCAGAGTATTAGCTTCTGAAAGAGAAAGGCAAGTCCTGGGTTGTCAGGATCATGACACCTGCCAGTGACACCTGAATGCTGAGTAAGAATAAAATCAGAAGTAGAGCATATGCTTAGAGCAATAACAAGCAGGGAAAAAAATAAGACTTGAAAAAATGATTACTCTGGGGCCATCTGAGGGCTATTAGGAAACTCTTTTTCAATTATTTTCATCACCTATTTATCCTTGGTGCTTAAAATTCTACAAAATGATTTCTTCCTCTAGCCCAATGTACTGGGTTTCTGCAAAAACAATTATTTTTGAGAAAGGCCATATATTCAGTAATTATATATCATTAACTACCTCTCTATTCTCCCTCCCACACTCCCTCCCTCCCTTCCTTTTCACGTATCATGATGTCTTCAAGTTTCATCCATACTGTAGCACACATCAATATTGCATTATTTTGATGTGACAATGTAACATATACACCATCTTTCGTTTATCTACTTATTCATTGATGAACATCAGGGCTTCTTCCACTTTCGCTATTATAAATAATGCTGTTGTGAATGCTCGTGTGAAAGTTTTTGTGTGGACATATGTCTTCACTTCTCTTGAGTATATACCTAGAGGCGGAGTTGCTGGGTCCTACTCTAACTCTGTGTTTAACATTTTGAGGAATTATTGAAATGTTTTCTAAAGTGGCCACACCATTTTATAGCCCTACTAGCAATATACATGGGTTTCAGGGGGGAGGGTATAGCTCAAGTAGTAGGGCACATGCTTAGCATGTACAACGTCCTGGGTTCAATCCCCTGTACCTACTCCAAACATAAGCAAACCTAATTACCTCCCCCCACACCAAAATAAAGTAATTAAATAATACAATAATAAATGAATAAAATATTAAAAAAATATATATATACGGGTTTCAACCTCTTCAGAGACTCATCAGTACTTTTGTCTTTTTGATTATAGCCGTCGTAGAGAATGTAAGTATCATCTTCCATATTGGCTGTTAATCACAGCTACAGTTCTGGAATCTAGATCATCATTTTCCCTGTTTTCTGATTCAGTCAAGTCTCCTCTTAAAGAAGTTATAGTCCAGCTCCTCTGGATGGGTTCACAGTGACTCTTATGTAAGGAGAAACTTAATAATTGCACCAAACATTTAGTGAACACTCACCATGGGCCAGGCCCTGCTCTAAACAGATATTACCTCATTAGATCTTCACAACTACCCTGTCCTTGACTGTGATCATCTATTATTCTGGAAAGTTACTGAACAAAACGTAAATATTTGAAAAGCTGTTTGTAAAACACATGTTCCTAACTCTCCTGGTTCTTCCAGGCATGTTGTTCTATTTCTCCCATAAGTGCCCTTCAAATATTTCCTATTACAAGGGGAAGTATTTTCCCAGAGCCTTAGCACACTGCAGACACACAGGGCAAGTTCATTCAGCTCACACAACCCCAGAGGTTCATGGAAGGGACACAGAAAGAGGTTTTCATACACCACTCCAGCTTTCAGCAAGTTCTCTCCACATGACTTCAGATCAGCGTGTTTCTCAATAAAAGGTAGGGTGAGGGGGTATTGATAAGGAATGAGAGAGAGTGTTTGAAGTAGTTTGAGGATTTCGCCACCCAAAAGGGAAGGAAAGCTCATGAATTGAGCAGGTGAAGGACTCTCTTGCCCCATTAATGAGGACACATTATTTTTGATCTTTGTAGGTTGCACACAAGAGAATAATCATCCACAAAGGTTTTCTCATTTTATACTTCTATTCTACAAATGCTCAAAAGCCAATATGTGCAAAACCATTTAACAAAATGCCACCATGGGGTACATAGTTTGTGGTTTTAAAGAACAACAACCAAAGGCTGCTGTACCTCATAAATTATGTAATAAAAAGTTTTGAGTAAGATTGAAAAATAGGAATAAAACCTACATTCCCAGCAGGCAAAATATTGCTTGACATTTTTAATAATAATGAAACCTAAGACCTCAGTGGGGCAAAACAAAAACATATTTGCATGTCAAAGAATAGGTTCTATTTAATTTGTTTAGGTTTCTTTGTCAGCTTTTCTGTTTCTTATGGGATAATTCCAAGGATACAAAGAATGTAGTACATGTCTAATTGATTGAGAGGAGGTGTGAATCCAGAGGAAAACAGCTGATTTTCTAACTAGACTCTCGATGGAGAGGAATCTGTATGCAAGAAGTACCTTCTCTCCTTTGTTTCTTTCATACGGTTTTGTTTATTTCCAGAGGCAAAAAGGAAACCAAAGTATTGGCCAGCTTTACACTTATAGAATGTATTTTCTCCTAACTGTGCATAAATGTAAGGGCTTACACTGTTTTTTGTCCTGAGGAAGCTTACCTAATTGTCACATTTTTGACCTTTTTGCAGGAGAAACACTGTCACAACAATCTCCTAAATTTAACACTTTGTGGCTTATTCACCTATTGCTGTTCATTCCTCCCTTTAGGAGAGAGGAGAAGCGGGGCTGCGTTTTATAGCGAAATTGAGGTTCACAGTTAGAACAGAGGTCACATATTATGTAAACTTTGGTTAGCCCCCCAGATCTTTAAGGATATTAAAAAACAAAACAAACAAAATGTTTATTATAATTTTTAAAAATCAATTCTTTCTACTTTATAATTGGTCTTTATTTCTCACTTGGTAAGATGAAAAGTAGTTTTAATGGCTGGTAAATCAATATAAAGGGACAAAAGTGTTTTCTATAGATTTTCCTCATTTTAATTAATGCCGTAAATCTTTCTTTGGTTGGGTAAAGACTTTGAGACTAATTTATGCTTAACACAGTATTTTCACTTATCAGGAAAGCATTGTGTAGACCCTTGGCTAAATAATTCAATTAATTGTAATAATGTGTGGAAGCTAGAACTGAGTTTTTCAAGAGCTTGCACTTTACAGACCAATATTTTCCAACATTTTGGATTTTGTTGAACTGACCTTTAATGCACAGAAGATGTTTAAATACCATTTGGCGACATGTGGGTTATGAGCTCTGTGTTTGCCTGGGTCCGTTCTCTTGAGTATTGTCCTGCTAAGGTAAGAGATGTTCCTCCAGGGCAGGGCAGAGGGTGCCCAAGTGCCTGACATTTACCAGGAACTCAAATATTTGCAAGGGTATATGTGTAAGTCCACAAATGAATGGATGAAATGAAGTTATGGCTAAACCTGGTTTCTTGGGAGCCACGGTGTTGATTTGCACATTGTGATGGCGCTGGTAGAGATTTATGCAGTTGAATACTCACAGGTAGTGAACTCTAGGTTATGGAACCATGGCTCATTTATAGAATTTGAGTTGACCCGTGAATAAATCAATTTAAAATGGAAACCTGGGTATCGTCTGTTTTGCTGCAAAATTGGGTGGAATCATTCTTCATCTCCCAATGCCATCATTTCTCCTACCAATCTCCTTCTCTCATGGGCCTCCACTGTCGCATTGTTCCAGTTCTAGTGTTCCCAGTACAGCTGGGGTTTGAATTTTGATTCTGTCTACCTCTTACTGTGTTCTTTTGGGTAGATTACCTAATCTCTCCTAGCAGAAGTTGTTCATTTTTTTTAATTTGATTTTTTTTTTGCAATGAGTATTAATTTTTGTTCTCCAAGAAAGCCATTTTTAAGAGAGAGTGCAAACACATACTTCTCAGTGTTGCAAGGTTTTAGTACAGTCATACATGTCTTCTCCTGGGGACATAGAAATATGTGGAAAAATAAGCTACCATCTATAGCAACAGCAGCAGCACCACCACCACCAGTAAGTAGTAATACGCTGATGGGGCAGTTACGCATTTATGTGATAACTTAATTTAAACCAGCCAATGTCTTCTCTGACCACTGGATGATGCCCCTTAAATGATAAAATGCCTTGACTGAGGTTTAATTACATATTTACTTTAAAAAAAAAAAAAACACTTCAGTGAGGGAAACTGTAAACTTCAGCATAATCTCAAGTTGTTGGTTGTTTCTGTGTATTAACATTGCAGTAGAATATTATTCCATGAGAAAGCAATATGTTTTGACATGATCACATCAAACCCTCCTGGACAAAGTGCAAATATCTTAATATGTTTGCAAAATATTACTAAATATCTGTTACCCATGTTGTTTTATGAACACCTCTCAAACAATGGAATGCAGTTCATTTTTTCCAGTTTTGATAAGATTATTTGTAGTTGAGGGAAAATAAGATTTTTATTCCATTAAAATAAAGTTAGTGTCTATATCAGAACTAATTATCAAAGCCATCTTTAAATGTTTTATTAAAATAAATGATTAATGACATTTTTAATATTATAAAAAGTACTGGAAGACTGTTAGACATATAATTTAGAATTTCTTTTGAAGTCTGGGGTGTTGAAAAAGAGATCACATGTGGCTCAAATATCCTCCGCCTGCTTTATTTCACCCCCATGTGTGGAATACATAATTCACCAAAGTAAGACAGTATATAGAAATATAAGCTGTATTTAAAGTAAAAAATATGTTAAATTCAGTGATTTTGTAGGCAAATTTTTTTTATTTATTCATTTATTTTTCCTGCTTTATTGAGGTTTAATTGAGAAAGAAAATGATCAGTTTTATATTTTTCTCTGTTGCTTCTTAATCCACTGAAAATAATTTCACAATACACACTTTTAAACAGCTTCTTTGTTACTTTCTTTGGTTCCTCCTTTTGGCAACGACATTCTATTTCAGGTTTCCGGTGTACAACATAATAATCAGATATTTGTATTTATTGCTAAATGATCATCACAATAAGTCTATTATTAGTTATATCTATTACCATTACAGTTTTTTTCTTGTGATAAGAGCTTTTAAGATTTACTCTCTTAGCAACCTGCAGATATACAATACAGTATTATTAACTGTAGTTACCATATTGTGCATTACATCCCCATGACTTATTTATTTTATAACTGGAAGCTTATAACTTTTGACTCCCTTCAGCCATTTTGCCCAACCTCTCAACCTCACCTCTGGCAACAATCAATCTGTTCTCTATAAGTTTGATTTTTTTTTTTTAGATTAAACATATAAGTGAGATCATACAGTAGTTGTCCTGTTTCTGGCTTATTTCACTTAGCCTAATGCTTCTGCTCTCAAGGTCGATCCATGTTGTCACAAATGGCAAGATTTCATTCTTTTTTATGGCTGAATAATATGCCATTATATTGTGGAAAATACCACATTTTTTAGTCACTCATCTACTGATAGATGATGATAGCTCAGTTTTTAGTGACAAACCTTTCCTTGTTGAACTTTTAAGAAGAAAAGCCTGTACCATAAAGGGTCCCAGATTCAGCAATCTGTACCTACAAACTTCACTGATAACTGCTTGCAGACTGATAGCTACCTGGTCATTTAACACATCCAGCCTTGCTACTTTGGGCTCAAGAAAGTTCTCCATTTCTTCATTTACTTTAATTACATGTCCAATTTAAAAAACATTCAAGCATTTTGGGGATGTCACAACTAATGGAGTTGATATCTAAAGGGTATAAAGTGATGAGCTGATATATGAATACACTGTCAGGAGTCCCATCATCTCACCGTTGATTTAATTAACCTATTTAACACCTCACATATTTGCCTTTTTTTCATTAAATACTTAAGATCTACTATCTGAGCAAATGTCTATTACACAATGCAGTATTCAGCTAGAATCACTGCTATCCATTAGATCCTCAGATCTTACTCATCATGTGTAACTGAAAAGATTGTTTTTTACCCCATTTCCCTTTATCCCCCTGCCCATTCCTGACAACCACCATACCATTCTTTGTTTCTACGAGTTCAACTTTTTTTTTTTAAGATTCCATACATATGAGTGATACTATGCAGTATTTTTTTTCCTTGTCTGGCTTAATTCATTAGGCATAATGCACTCCAGGCTCACCTATGTCATTGCAAACAGCAGGATTTCATTCCTTTATAAGGCTGAATAATTTTCCATTGTGTATATATATCACATTTTCTTTATCCATTTATCCATTAATGGATACTTGTTGTCTTATACCTTGACTATTGTGAATATACTACAATAAACACAGGAGTACAAATATATCTTCAAAATAATTACTTTTCTTTTGAATATACATCTAGAAATGGGATTGTTGGATCAGATGATAGTTCTATTTTTAATTTTTTGAAGAATCTCTGTACTGTTTTCCATAGTGACTATGCTAATTTACATTCCCACCAACAGTGTACAAGGGTTCTCTTTTCCCATATTCTCACCAACATTTGTTATCTGTTACCTTTTTGGTAATAGACATCCTAATGGGTATGAGGAGATATTTCATTGTGATTTTGATTTGCATTAACCTGATGATTAGTGATGTTAAGTACCTTTTCATGTACCTGTACCCCATTTGTGTGTCTTCTTTAAAAAAGTGTCTATTCAGGTCCTTTACCCATTTTCTGACTGGGTTATTGTTTCTTTGCTATTGAGTTATATTAGTTCCTTATATATTTTGAGTATTAACATCTTACTAGATATGTGATTTGTGAATATTCTGCCCCCTTCCATAGGTTGCCTTATTATTTTGCTGATGGTTTTCTTTGCTGCAGCTTTTTAGTTTGATGTAGTCCCACTTGTTTATTTTTGCTTCTGTTGCCTTTGCTTTTGTTGTCATAGCCAAAAATTCCTAGCCAACACCAACATCAAGGAGCCTACCTCCTATATTTTCTTTTAGGAGTTTCAAGATTTCAGATATCACACTTAAGTCTTTATTTTGAGTTGATTTTCATGTATGGTATAAGGTAGGGATTTGTTTTCATTCTTTTGCATGTAGATATCCAGTTTTCTCAGTGCCATTTATTGAAAAGACTAACTGTTATCCATTGTGTATTCTTGGCCTTTTATGTCAAAAATTAATTGAACCTATAGTCATGGGTTCATTTTGGGCTCCTGGGATTCTTCTTTTCCATTAGTCTATGTGTCTGTTTTTCATTACCAATACCATACTATTTTGATGACTATAGCTTTGTAATATAGTTTGACATTAGTAATTGTGATGATTATAACTTTGTTCTTTTTTTGTCAAGGTTGCTTTGGCTATTTGGAGTCTTTTGTGTTTCTATACAAATTTTAAGATTGCTCCATTTATGTAAAAAAGTAGGGATTTTTTTATTGAAGTATAGTTGATTTGCAATGGTTCAAGTGTACAGAAAAGTCATTCAGTTTTATATATGTATATTTTATGTATATATACGTAAGTTTGTTTCCTATGTCTGTAAGTCTACTTCTGCTTTGTAAATAAGTTCATTTGTATTATTTCTTTTAGATTTCACATATAAATGATATATGATAGTTTTCTTTCTTTGTCTGACTCACTTAGTATGATAATCTCCAGCTCAAACCATGTTGCTGCAAATGACATTATTTTATTCTTTTTCTTTATGGCTGAGTAATATATATATATGTATATATATATATATATCTATCTCCATCCATTTATCTTTCGATGGACATCATTTAGGTTGCTTTCATATCTTGGCTATTGTCAGGGAGAAGACAAGGATGCCCACTCTTGACACTTTTCTTCAACATAGCTTTGGAAGTCCTAGCCACAGCAATCGGAGAAGAAAAAGACACAGAAGGAATCCAAATTGGAAAGAAAGAACTAAAACTGTCACTGTTTGCAGATGACTTGAAAGTTACATGGAAAATCCTAAAGATGCTACCAGAAAACTAGTAGAGCTCATCAATGAATTCAGTAAAGTTGCTGAATATAAAATTAATACACAGAAATCTGTTGCATTTCTATACACTAACAAGGAAGTATCAGAGAGAGAAATTAAGGAAACAATGCCATTTGCCATTGCATCAAAAAGAATAAAATACCTAGGAATAAACCTACATAGGAGGTAAAAGACCTGTACTCCAAAAACTGTAAGACACTGATGAAATTGAAGACAACACAAATAAATGGAAAGATACACCCTGTTCTTGGATTGAAAGAATCAATATTGTTAAAATGACCATAATACCCAAGGCAATCTACAGATTCAATGCAATTCCTATCAAATTACCAATGACATTTTTCACAGAAATAGAGCAAAAAAAAAAATGTTTAATTTGTATGGAAACATAAAAGGCCCTGAGCAGCCAAAAAATCTTGAGAAAGAACAGACCTGGAGGAATTACATTACCAGACTTCAGACTATACTACAAAGCTAAGTAATGGCACAAAAACGACACATAAATCAATGGGACAGGATTAAAAAGCCCAGAAATAAACCCACACATTTATGGTCAATTAATTTACAATAAAGGAGGCAAGAATATACAATGGGAAAAAAGACAGTCTCTTTAGTTAGTGGTGCTGGGAAAACTGGATAGCTATATGTAAAATAATGAAATTAGAATATTCTCTAACACCATATGAAAAAATAATCTCAAAATGGATAAAAGTCTGGATACTATAAAACTCCTAGAGGAAAACATAAGCAGAACACTCTTTGACATAAATTGCAACAATATTTTTTTTGGCTCCATCTCTTAGAGTAAGGGAAACAAAAGCAAAAATAAACAAATAGGACCTAACTAAACTTAAAAGCTTTTGCACAGCAAAGGAAGCCATAAACAAAACAAAAAGACAGCCTATGAAATGGGAGAAAATATTTGCAAGCTATGCAACTGACAAGGGCTTAATTTCCAAAATATGCAAACAGCTTATACAGCTCAATATCAAAAACAGACAAACAAAAAACAGCCCAATTAAATAATGCGTAGAAAATTTCTCAAAAGGAGACATACAGATGGCCAACATGCACATGAAAAGATGCTCAACATCAATGATTATTAGAGAAATGCAAATTAAAACTACAATGAGTACCTCATACCAGTCAGAACAGCCATCATCAAACATTTACAAATAATAAATGTTGGAGAAGATGTGTAGAAACGGGAACCTTCTACCTTGTTGATGGGGATAAAAATTGGTTCCGCCACTATAGAGAACAGTATGGAGGTTCCTTCAGAAACCAGAAATAGACTTCTCATGGGAATTTTAATAGTGCTTGCATTGATTCTGTCTATTGCTTTGGGTAATATGGACGCAGAAATCTTTCCATTTATTTGTAGGTCTTTCAATTTCTTTCATCAATGTTTTATAGTTTTCAACGTGCAGAACTTTTACATCCTTGTCTAAATTTATTCCCAAATATTTTATTATATTTGTTGCTCTGTAAATGAGATTGCTTTCTGAATTTCTCTTGTTGATACTTCATTGTTGGGCATAGAAGTGCAACTGACTTTTGTGTATTAATTTTGTATCTTGAAACTTTACTGAATTCTTTTCTTAGTTCAGACTGTTTCTTGGTCAAGTATTTAGTGTTTCCTTTATATAAGATTATGTCATCTATAAACAGAGACAATTTTACTTCTTCCTTTATGATTTGGATGCTTTTTTACTTCTTTTTCTTGCCTATTTTCTTTGGCTAAGACATCCAGTATTGTGGTGAATAAAAGTGGTGAGAGTGGACATCCTTGTCTTTGTTCCTGATCTTAGAGGACAAGTTTTTAGCTTTTCACCATAGAGTATAATGTTAGCTGGGTTGTCACATATGGCTTTTGTCATATTGAAGTTATACAGTGAGCTTGGGTGTACAGCCATGGTGGCAGTGAGGGTTCCTGCACCAATTTAAAAACTACTTTGTTCACCATAGTCCTGTGGGACTTGAGATTACAAGCCCCATTGGTTTTTAGAGCTGGTTTATTTGGAGGCCCAACACTCAGGTGGCAACAATAAAAGTTGGGATGCTAGATGTGTGGATAATCTTTCAGGGAAAAGTTCATGACTTATTTATGGTTGGAATGAAACAGAGAGAGAAGGTGGTAGAAGTGCCCAGAGGCTCTTTTGAGCTTCAGGGAGGATCACAATCAGTGTTAGATGCATGCAAATTAAATGCTGGACCCTGAGCCAGCAGTTTGTAAAATATGTAGTCAGTCCCCTTCCAGAGAAACCCTGGCAGATCCGCTTTTTTTTTTTTTTTTTTTCCCTGTTTTCTCTTCATTAACCCAGGGTAGAGCCGGGAGCCACAGTGAATACTCATACTTCTGTTAACAACCACTTCTCCCTTTGCTATAGTACTGTGAGATTCATGAATGCAAGCCCCATTGGCTTTAGAGCTAGATTATTTGGGGTCTCATACCCTGGATGTCAGCCTTGTAAGTTGGGATATTGGCTGAGTGGTCCACACCCTTCACTTCTCAGGGAGATGCTAGGAGTTCCAGTGTTCCCTCCTGACTAGGATGCTGTGCCAGGTTTACCAGATTATGGTGAGAGTATGCCTCAACCTCACCTGCTTTTTTCTGTGTGGGCTCTCTCTGTCTCTTGATGGGTAGGAGTCACTCAACCCATGTCTGAATTGCTGTCAAATGTATTGCTCTATGTGAAGGTGCATATTTAGTGTGTCTTTGGCAGGTGGGACATTCAGGAGCCTGCAATGTACCATCTTCATCCAAAGTCTGAAAAGGTACTCAACAAATCTATTTATTAAATGAAAGTAAAAAGTATGTTAGTTTTTATTGTTGAGTATATAGATATCAGACAACCTTAGATATAGCCAGTTAATGCAAAATTCTAAGAACGAGTACTTTGCGTAGAACATTTGACAATTCTTCATGAAATAAGCCATTGTGAAAAATATACCTTCCCCGGTTCATTCCTTAATATGTATGTGTCATTTTTTACCATTAATTTTATGCCAGATGGATATACAGTGACCAATAATACCCTTAAGGTGCTTGTTCTTTTATAACTGACTTTCTAATTAGGGATGGAGGTAGGGCTGTGATGGGGGAAATAAAGACATAAACAAGTAAAGAAGTAGATTACTAAGGCAATCTCAGGTCATGGAATATGCTCTATAAAAAATAAAACAATGACCATGTGAGAGAGGCTTGTCATGGATGCAATTTTTGATTGAATCATCAGGGAAATCTTCTCTGAGGAAGTTACAAACAAGTGCCCTATCTAGTATGTGATGCCTGATCTCTCTAGTATTGTCAAAGACCTCCCTAGGGGTAAGGGGTGACAATGGGGTGAGATTCAGGGAAATATTAATTATGCCCTTTTTGCTTATAAATTGCTAATGAAGTGACAAAATTTCAATGCTTTATTTGTATGTCATATCACAATATCCTCATGAGAAAACAGTTATAAAAAAGCATGCATTTATGTAACAGAGAGAGAAAAAGGCTGGGGAGATTTAAGTGCTTTAGAGAAGATAAGTGTGATTTGGAGCCTGGCTTTGGGGTTATTCTGCTGCCCTGCCATCTTCAGTACTTATATTGGGGTCTTGGGAAAATTGGGAGGACTCTAGTTCTCAAAAACAATCCCAAGAAAAGCAGTAGAGTGTCAGCTTTTTGTGTTTGGTGAATGCATTTACTGCCTTACCCATCATAGGAAGAATACTCAGGATCTGCATATAGTCTATACAATTTAAATAAACTGTTTGATATGTGGTCTATTAAAATTATACATTAATTACACAATTTGCAATGGTAATCACATGTTTCAGATATCTGCAAGAGTGATGCTATAGGGAACTAATTGCCTTGGGGATTTATGATACAAACAAGGTGACAGAAACTGCATTTGGCTTACAAAACCTTAGGTGAAGGTAGGGGATGTGTCTCATGTTCCTTTTTTACTCTAGATTTTATTTCAAGTAGTAAGTAAAGAGATATTTATAGGGGAATTCTTTTACCCAAGAATAAAGAAAGATGAAAGAACACTAGATCATCTACTTCGTGAAGACAAGGACAATGTCTACAATTTTTCTGCTATCTCTCCGGGACCTGACACATGATAAACTTTAAAACATACCTGTTGATGAATGAATGAACCAAGGAACAAATGAATTGAAATGGGGATTGTAAGCCTGATGCAACCATGGAGGCTAAAGGGTTTGGCCTGTGGGATATTGTTAGACATATTATGAGTGACTTTAAGAGAGTAATCCAGGGACAGAGAGTAAGTTTTAGGCAGAGAATTCAGTTCAATATAAGGAAGAACGTGCTCTTGTAATTGCTGGTTTAGTGGCATCTCCTGCTAGCATGTGGGCTTTCTGAGTATGTGTCCAGGTGTATTGGGTTCACTGTGTAACAGATTGTCTGTCAAAAAGTGCCCTTCAAATAACTAGTATAAATACATAAAGAAATAATGATTCGAGCTGCCCAACTGTATGGAAGTAGTGATCTTCCTATCATTGGAGGTATTCTAGCATTGCCCAAGTATGACTACACAGCATGAGTATATAGCAAGGATTAAAGCATAAAGAGGGTGGACCATATAACATGCGGTATTTTCCTGTCTGGGTCTAACCTTGATCTTCTAGGCTTCCATTAAATTAGAACATGTGTTTTGCCTGCATGTGAGGTACCTTATTACCCAGTTGTTAGAGAAAACTACCTTTTCTACATTCAAATTATTTCTCCAAGAAGTCATAATTTCTTAATCAGTAGTGAGGAAAGACAGCTATGTGCTCTCTGCTGCAGTCAAGTGGGGGGGGAGGAAGCCATATATCTATAGGTCTTCGCCTTAATTCTTTCTAGATCATCTTCATCTTGACTGCAAAATTCTTACCTAGATTTCAGAAGATTCAGGTTGCTCAGGCAAATAGTAGAGGCCTTGCTTGACAGCATAACTTAATAAAAATTTCTTCCTAAATGATGCCAGAGTATGAGGCTTTTGCAGAAAATTCACTATGAAATTGTCCAGGTGACACGTCATCACTCCTGGGTAATGTTCCTCCCACTTTTCCATGATGATTTATCCAGTGGCAAACCCCCATTGAAATGTAAACATTTACTCTAATCAAGGACAGATTCATTTTATCACATTACTTGTTTTAAATCCCAAGTTGCATAACCTGAGATGTGTTTTTTTAGGATCTATGATTCTTAGTTTTCTTCTCTGTAAAGTGAGGATATTAATAGCATACCTGGTTAGAGTCACTGTATGGATTTTGTGACACTATAATTTGGAAAAAAGGTCTCAGCCTATTCTGGATAACAATAAGGACTCAAAAATTGTTATTATTTTTATTAGTTTGTCCAGCATCTTTCTAGCACATGTGTTTTTATAGCACTTGAGGCAAATTACGTATCCTTTTATCTTATTAGTTCTTATTTTGTGTCACTTTGGTAATGTCCTCTCTCCCAATTACCAAGAAGGGCTGCCTGAGTTTCGCCAGGGTGTGATATTGGGGAGACTTAAGGACGTTGGTTTGGAACCAGAAGACCTGGGTTACCATCCCAGTTCCACAGTTTACAAGCTCTATGCCTTCAGTGTCAGTTAATGTCTCTAGGCTTTAGATGCCTTATATAAAATGTATACCAGATCTGCTTCAGAGGGTTGTCAAAAGGACTAAATGAAGTGCCACTGGGATGTTCCTAGTGCATTTCCCATCACATGGTAGATATTTATTAAGTGTTAGACTGAATCAGGGGACAGGAGGAGTGTCCCCTATGTCATGTCTACTAATTCTTTGGTAATGTGGCCCCCTCTTTGCATACTTATCACTTTCCCTTTTCTTAGTGGAATTTAAGATTTAAGATGTTTGTTATTTACTTCCAGTGTTAGTCATCTTAATGACTTGATTTTCTCTGTAATTACACATGGAACTAGAGTTAACCCCTGAGGAAGGGAGTGGTAAAGATGGCCAGGCCCTTCAAATATCATAAACACAACCCCCCAGTGCAAAGACAGGACATCATTCCTCGTTTACATGGGAAATGCCTGCTCATCTAGTGCAGTTTTTGGAACTTAGGAGTTGTTGCTTGACTACCCCGGTGAAGTGGGCTGAGTCTTGCTGATGAGACTATAGATTCTGAATGAAAACTCCCCAGAATGGTCTATACCAACATTTCCCAAAGAGTAGTGTTCAGAGCACTCATCCCAAGAAGTGTTGACAAAATGGGCCCGTTCCTTGGGGCACTGCATGATGTCACCCTCAGAAGAGTCAGGAGCTTTGTGCTCTAGTACCAGCTCATGTAGGAGCTCAGCACTGGACTGTATGAAAATCAGTGGTGCCCACTTGATTTTATTCTTCGTTTGTGTTATTAAAGGGTGGGGCTAGAAGAGATGATGTCTTCTGTCTTTCCACAACTTTAATGTCTTTACCTCTATGAATATATATATTCATTTATATTCTTTTTTCCTCCTAAAAGCATTAGATAATGGATGCCTTGAATTTTAGTGGTATAGGGTACCATCCCAGTTCCAAATCAATGCCAGACCAACAAAGGCATATTTAAAAGACTTAGTTTGTTATTTCTCCCATGAACATCTGGCAGTTGTTTTCTAAGTCTTATCTTTCCTAACCCAAGACTGTGCCTGCTGGAAAAAGAATAATAATTAAACATAAGGAGGATAGATGAAACTACCTTGAAATTTTAATTAGGTTTGTCTGAGGCATAGTGGATAATTTTTACATTCTTCCTTTTACTTCTCCTGATTTATTATTTTTCCTACCATAAACTGTTATTTGTTTTATACCTTAAAATAAAAATGAATACGTATAAAATTATTAGTGTTCTGATATCATTTATTCCCATTTGTCTCACTGTTTTTTTCTCACAAATGCCATGTTTTTAATCTTTAATATTTTATCTCATTAATATCTATGTGATATTTATCATCTTTAATTAGATCATAAGCTTCTTTCAGGCAGGAGAATTGGTAGAAAAAAATTAATCTTGTGACGTATTTATTGCTCATATATTTTTTTCTTGTAAATTGATGAAAATGGAGTTTATTTTTTTACAGTAAAATATTTGTAGGTTTTTTCATTTGTTTCTAACTTAAACATTTTTCTCTGCCTTTATTCATTTCCATTTTAATTCATGTTGTCAGGATTCTCAAACTTTGAATGGTGTCTCAAATAGTGATAACTCTCTGCTTATCCCAGACAAGATATAAATAAAGGCCCTTTAATAGGAATGACTGGGCAAAGGATGAATGAATTTATGTTTTGATTTACCAAGAGCCAAATACACACCCTTTCTTACCCCATCCTTTCTTGCCTTGGTGAGTCCAGCCTAAAGAGTATTAATGGCATTAGGACCTAGATTCTTCAGTCTTTAAAGAGTTAGAGAGCTCAAGACCTCTAAAGAAAAAATTCTTATCTTGGTTGTAGACAGCAGAAAAATGTCAGGAAACAATTACAGGTATTGTTGGCCATGGATGTCCTATGGAATCCACCACTTTGCTGTAGACGAGAGCTATTGCTTGATCCTCCTGTAGTACACTGGGGAAAATAGACTTATGGTATGCATTATAAATCTAAGCCTAGGACTAGGATTAGGGTGAGGAAAATAATGCCAAATCATGCAGCTGCAGGATTTGATCCTGATTTATCCTGTACTGATAATTCCATTGTACATAAATTGTTTTGTATTTATCTAAAATTTGTCTAAGTACTTTATTAAATATTATTTAATTTGATTGCTTATGTTTTTTTGAACTCCCTTGCGTGCTCTGATTGGGCCAACATGTTCTCCTTGGCTAGGATATTGAAATGTGGCATTGCTTTTTTCCATACGACTTCTAGGTTTTGCAAAGATAATAGTATTTTGCAAGTTACCATGCACTGTGTCTTTTTCTGGATTGCATCGGGATCCTCTGGAGGCTGTATCTGCTTCCATGAAGGTGCTGGAACATGGAAGGGATCCCATTTACCTTGCTCCCTTGATCTCCATTGTATCTCTAGTACTTTATGTTAGGCACTTAGGAATGGCTCATTAAATATTATTTGATAATATTTTTAAACATCATGTGTGTAGTAGTATGTGTAGTATACACACATGCAGGCAGTATGAATTTGCGAATGATATTTGTAAATAACATACCTGATAAGGGGCTAATATCCAAAAAATATAAAAAAACTCATCCAATTCATCATCAAAACAAACAACCTGATTAAAAAATGGGCAGAGGACGTAAATAGACTTTCTTCCGAAGAAGACATATATATGGCCAACAGACACATGAAAAATTACTCAGTATCACCAATCATTAGGGAATTGCAAATTAAAACCATGGTGAGATATCACCTCACACCTGTCAGAATGGCTATTAAAAAAAAAAAGACAACAAATTATATGTGTTTGTGAGGATGTGGGTAAAAGTGGGAACCCTTGTGCATTGTTGGTGGGAATGTAAATTGGTGCAGCCACTATGGAAAACAGTATGGAGGTTTCTTAAAATAATAAAAATACACTTATTATATGATCCAGTAATCCTACTTCTGGGTATTTTTCCAAAGAAAACAAAAACACTAAATTGAAAAGATACATGAACCCCTATGTTCATTGCAATATTGTTCACAATATGCAATATATGGAAGTGGCCGAAGTGCCTGTAGGTAGATGAATGAATAAAGAAAATGTAGTATATATGTACAATGGAATATTACTTAGTTAAAAGCAAGAATGCCTCCCCTTTGAACTAGACCTAACCACCATCTAGGTATTACAGCCAGTCCTTGCTCTCATTTATACAACCTGCCCAGCCCTAGTTATCATTGGAGCATGTGACCCCTGCTGCAGAGTTTCTGTCTGTAGCCTTTACAAAGGATGGCATGGCTCCAGTCCAGTCCCACTCACCACAAGGGGGAAAAGGAGAAAGACTTCATGGCTTTTTTCCTTCAGGTTTATTTGAAAGAAGAGCTTTTCTTCAGGTAGAAGGAGCTATTTCATCCATTTTTTCAAATAAAAGATGAAAAAAAAAGTCAAATAAGGGTAATAATTTTCCCAAAGTCACAGGTGGGCTGACAGGTCTGGCTTTCAATTCTGTCTTTTACCCATGTAGTTTGTTGGAGAACTATTATAGACTGACTCCTGTGCACTGTTATGTTGAGGTCCCCATAAAATTCATATGTCAATGCTGTAACCCCTAGCTTGGCTGCATTTGGAGATGGGGTCTCTAAAGAAATAATTAGGTTTAAATGACTTCATAAAGGTGGAGCCCTCATCTGATATGATTCATGTCCTTGAGTTCTTTCTTCACCACCTCCTGTCTGTACCCACACACCAAGGAAAGCCCATGTGAAGATAAAGCCCTCACTAGAAAGGGGCCATACTGGCACCTTGATCTTGAATTTCTAGAATTCAGAAATGTGAAAAAATAAATTCCTGTTGTTAAAGTCCCCCAGCCTATGGTATTTAGTTATGGCAGCCTGAGAAGATTAATGCAAGGGTTAGAAATTAGTGTGAGGACACGTACACACGTTTGCCTTTGCTTATGCTGTTTAGGATACACGTGGAACTCAAGAGCTGGTGGTTAAGACTGATGTAAAGTGATTTTCCTGTTCCCTTTGGAGAAGAGGCTATCTCAGTTCATTTCAGACATATTCATGATCTCTCAAGGAAAATGAAATATTCTTATAGGTATTTTATAAGGAATAACACCCTAATTGTCTTACCTGTTGATGGAGATAATTCAATTGATAGATATTGGGTGCTGTGTCCCATCAGCCTGAATTAAGGCACTGGCGGGTTCTAATCTCTATTCCTTCACCTACTAGTTTGGCAGTTTGAGGGAAACTATTAATGTCTCTATATCTCAAGTCTATACTTGCTAAAATGAGAATAACAACAACTACCTCAAGGGCATGTTGCATACTCTCTAGTTTACCACTATATTATACTAAATGAGACAAAGTGTAAACATGCCCAGCCTCTGGCTAGCTTTAACAAATGCCGGTTCATTTCCCTCCCTGAAGCTGCACTGGTGGTTTGCCCTCCATTACACAGTTGCCTAGAGCAATGCAATGATGAGAGCTGGGGGCCAGCTCTGCCAAGCCCTTTTGCTTTGCTATCCTTACCTGCTGTTGTTAAGTCTGGCCCAGATCTTAACTTCCTTTAGGGTATTTATTCACAGCAAAATCTAGATGGCTAGGTTCTTAACTTGATAGTCCAATTCCCAGACAGCTTTACCTTGTCTGGACTTTTCTGTTCTTTTTAATCAGTAGGAATTATATATATACATATATATGTATGTATGTATATGATTATATGTTTAAATATATATAATTCTTATTTTTATTGAAGCATAGTTGATTTACAATGTTAGTTTCAGGTGTACAGCAAAGTGATTCAATTATACATCTACATAGATACATACATATATATTTTTTGCAATTATTTTCCATTATGGCTCATTATAAGAAATTGAATATATATTTCCCTGTGCTATACTGTAGGTCCTTATTGTTTATCTATTTTATATATAGTAATGTGTGTCTGTTAATCCCAAACTCCTAATCTGATAGGAACAGAACATATTTCAGAGCAATGTATTATTTGACAATTCGAATCACAGAAAGCAAAGTTTGGTCTCTCTGCTTTATCAATAATTTTTTTTGCAAGGATCTAGACCAGTGGTTCTCAACCAGATATGATTTTGCTGAAGCTAACGTGAATTTTAATCTCAGGATCTACCATGTGTCATATTCCTTGACTGCAGCTCTTGGTCTATATCTTCTCAGCTTGAATCCATTGGCATGAGAATTTATTTATTTTTTCTAATCACTTAAGATCCTCAAAGGCAACAGATACCACTTTTCATCTTTCAACACCTTGAAGTCTAGCATAGAATCCTACACTCCACAAATACATAACATTAGATTTCCCAAGCAAATATATAGTGTCTCAATAGGAAAAACAAAAGAGTTGGGTCCCAGAAGGAAAATATATGTATCTTAAATTGTACAGCTGGATAGAAGCCAAGTGTAGAAAACATTAGTGTTTGCCTACAAGACAAGGTAATCCAATTTGCACTACTAATGAATGTCCAGAGATGTGATTGCTAATAAGATATGAGGAGAGGTCTGCTAGGGTTGTGCTCAGGAGAAAGAGAGTCTTTCTTTTAGCTTTTATAGAGACTCATGAGAAGAGACAGCCTCTCTCTTTGGCACAATGTTTATTATCAGCCTATGCCAGATGGAACTGCAGCACACATTATATGGCCAGGGAAGGGGCCAAAACACCGAGGCTGGCAGAGCTGAAAGTTAGGGGGGATCCAGGCCGTCATTAAGCTTTGTATTTAACGACCCAAGAATTGCCTGCTTCTGCGGTTCTTATTATACAAACCAATAAATGTGTTCATCATTTAAGCCACCTATGGTAGTGTTTCTGTCCCTTGCAGCCAAAGGCATCCTCACAGGTACCCGCAAGAATCAGGGCTTTTTCCAAGAGCTCAATTCACTTGTTGAGAAAGAAGACCTTTTTTTCCTCTGGAACATATAGGCAATTTTTGTCTGGCTGAAGCTGATGGAGAACGTTTTTACCTGGTCGGGTATTTTATATATTCGACCTGCAGACAGTAAGCTGGCTTCTTTACATGCCCTCGCAGCAATAGACTAAAATTGCAAACATAGTTTGCCTGCCCTTAAGGAACTTTCCATCTCCCCAAAGACTTGAGGACTGGCCTGCACAGCCTGATAAGTTACGTCTTAGCACGTTACTCTGTTTCTTATCTCAGCACTGCCATGCTTGTGGTAGGCACATCTGCAACACACAGCGTGATGGACAGATCAGGTGATCTGGACATTGTGAATCCAGCAGATGTGTCTCCAAAAATAGATGAGGGAAAAGGAGGAATGTAAGAGAAAATTTTAGAAGTATAACCAACCTTTATGTTATAAAAATAGTATTTTGCTTTGAATTCCTGGAAGACCTGGTCTCAGGGATTGGCAGTGACTTGTAATTAGAGATCTGAGTTTTTGAGTGAATGAACGAGGAACAACATAACTTCAGTAAAAAGCAGGTGTTCTATGTAATTCCTTCCAAATGAACATCTTAACATGATGATTGATTTTGTGTAACCTGAAAAAAATTTTAATTTTTTAAAGTAAAAAAAGAACATAAAATTTCTCACCTTAAACATTTTAAGGTACAGTTGTGGTGTTAAATATATTCATGTTGTGTAACAGATCTAAAACTTTTTCATCTTGTGAAGCTGAAGCTCTATACCCATTGAACACCTCTGCCCCACCCCTGCCCCTAGCAGCCAGCCATTCTGTATTCAGCTTCTATGTATTTGACTACTTTAGATATCTCACATATGTGGATATATATGTATACATATGAGGATATAGTATTTATCTTTTTGTTTGTATTTGGCTTATTTCACTTAGCACGATGTCCTCAAGGTGCACCCGTGTTGTAACATGTTTCATGATTTTTTTTAAGACTGAATAATATGCTATTGGTGGGTATGCCACATTTTATTTATCTATTTATCCATCCATAGACATTTGGGGTGCTTCCACCTCTTGGCTATTGTGGTTAATGCTCAAGTGAATATGGCTGTGCAAATATCTCTCCAAGATCCTGGTTTGGATTCATTTGTGTATATACCCAGAAGTGGGATTGCTGGGCCATATGCTAATTCTATTTTTAAGTTTCTGAAGAACTTTCATACTCTTTCCCACAGTGACTACACCAATTTACTTTCCCACTAGCAGGGCACAAGGATTCTAATTTCTCTACTTCCTCCCCAACCCTTGTCATTTTCTGGGGTTTGCTGGTTTGTTTGTGTTTTTGATAGTGACCATCCTAATGGGTATGGGGGAGATACTGTATTGTGGTTTTATATCTCGAGTGATTAAGGATGTGGAGCATCTTTTAATGTGGTTGTTGCATAGTTGTATGTCTTCTTTAGAGAAGTGTCTCTTCAACTTCTTTGCCCATTACAAAATTATTTTTGGTGTTGTGGTGGTAGTGGTTGAGTTATAGGAGTTTTTGTGTATTTTGGATATTAATCCCTTATCGGATATGTGATTAGGAAATGTTCCCTCCCATTCTGTAGGTTGCCATTTCACTCTACTAATTGTTTCCTTCAATGAGCAGAAATGTTTGAGTTAGATGTGGTCTCATTTGCCTATTTTTTGCTTTTCCTGTCTGTGCTTTTGGTGTAATATATAAGAAATCATAACCAAACCCAATGACATTAAGCTTTTTTATTATGTTTTCTTCCAGGAGTTTTATAGTTGTAGGTCTTAAGTTTAATCCATTTTGTGTTAATTTATTTCATATCATATGAGATAACTTCATTCCTTTACCTGTAGATACCCTGTTTCCCCAACATCACTTGTTGAAGAGACTGTTCTTTATTGTGTGGTCATGGTACCCTGAACCAGTTTCTAAGTCTTGAAGCAGATAAAGAACTGAGGCTAGATACATGTTTGGATAAATACAATGTTTTGCTTGTTTTGTTTTGTTTTTTAATAGGATTGTAAGCTCTTTAGAAATACTGTGTGTTACTTAAACAGGACATAAAACCAGAAATGCCACTCTTTAGGCACTGAAATCTCTTTTTTGTGTGTGCTTTGTTTTTCATATGCTATAAATAAAACATTTATTAGAATTATCTGACTTCTAAGAGAGATAGATCAATTAGATTAAAGTGATTTACCTGCTACAATTTCTGTATACCATGTGTTTTTCCCCTAGAAATAAAATAAAGCTGTGCAAAGTTTTCTACAGCCCTTATGAGACCAGATAAGATATTTTAAATATCATGAATTAAATTAGCTCTATTTTTGGTGTGTTTTTATTGATGGGGTGTGAGACAAATTAAATCATTATATATTTATTGAAATTTTACTTTGTGTTTAGTGGTGTATTAGATGAAAGATTAAAGAGAAATTATTTTTCTTAAGGATAAGATGGTTTAGTAAAAGTAATGTGTGCATTTAATAATAGTGTATGATAGAAAATAAATAACAAGCACTACATACAAGTAAAGGATGAGTTCCTGGCCACAAGGCATTCCAGGTCAGGTCAAGGCAGAAGTGGAACAGCAGGATCAGAAAAGGAATAAATGGGAGATGGCAGGGGACTCAATAAGGTACCTAGAATCCATTGAGGTGTTGGTAGAAAAGGATATTAGACATGAAGTTTAGGACAGAATAACAGGGGACTGCAAAATCTACAAAGTTTGTGCTTAATCCTGAAGACAAGGAAGAGTCATGAAGGGTGTTTGCATCAGGGAGTGGTGTGTTCAGAGTTGTGTTTTATGAAGATTAAACTATACAATATCAGTTTATCTACATAATAAGGTATAGATAAACTCACAGGGCATAACTTCTATGTTTAATTATGCTCAAATTGCTGAAAGAGAAATTGAGGCTCAGAGATTAAAAGATAAATTACTTCTAAGGTTCCTAAAATAATAAGTAAACATGAGTTGAGACAGTTAGCATTAAAACTTCAGTTTCATTGACTCCAAAATCCCTGGTTTTTGTGTGTTTATTTTGTTTTCCTGTTCATTGTTGTTTTTTTTTTTTTTTTTCTCACAAGGAGAAGAGACATGCAGGTACGGATGCCAGCTAGGCAGCTCTCGTACTGCACAGAAGTGGTAATGAAAGCTTGCACTAGGAAGAAAGGAGAAATTTTTCAGTGGCTTGGAACATGCAGAATCATATTGTTTCCACCATTGACTGGGACTGGGAAACTTGGAAAAAAGAGGATCCAATAAAGATTCTGCAGGTTCAGGTAACTAGATAGATCTTAGGTTATCTAAACACTAGAATAAGGGGTAAGGGATGCATTTGAGGGTGAAGATGATGAGTTCCATTTTGGACGACCATCTTCCGGATGTCAGACATCATCCAAGTGAATATGTCCAGTAAGTAGTACAGGCATGTTGGAAGAAATTCAGAATGAAGATAGGGATTTGGAAACCAACATTCTCAGAAAAGTAACTTCTAATCCCACTCTCTTTTGAGCTTAATCGAAGGACTTTGCTATCAGATAAAGTAAACATGGCTCAATTGTTAAATACGTTTCATCACTGCAGTCCTATTTCAAAGAGAATTTGCTTTAAATTTTTTAAAATGTTTTGAGACTAGTATATGCAAATATGTAAATCTACATGCATATATATGTGTATATATTTATGTCTATATATTTTTTTAATTTTTTGACTTGTGTAAGCCAATACATAAATATACATGCATATACACATTTATATTTATGTCTATGCATTTGTAATGATAGATAGGGGTTTTTTTTGCATGAATAATATAAAAATAGAGGATTTTAATATATTTTTTTCCTCCTGGATCTAATATGACTCTGAAGCCTCAGTTTTATCCTGCTTCCACTTGCTGGTGGAAGAATTTTCTACAAGGAAAAAAAAATGCAGAGAAAAAAAGTCCAGCCAAACAGGCTGGCAAAGCCTGGTATCTGAAGTTTGGCATTTTAAGAGACATCAGAGATTTAGCCAGGAGGAAGGATTGGACTGAGCCTTCGAAGTGGGTCAGTACTGAACTTCCAATAATAAGATCAGACTTCGTTTTTGAGCTGTCTAGGGTGGCTGTTACGTTTCAGAGGAAACTGAGTTAAGTGCTCTGACACGAGGAGGGTCAAGTTTTCAATTCAGACTGTGAAGGTCATCGTTAACAAAGGCTTGAAGAGCAGAACTAGCTCAAGTCACCATTTGACTTTTTGAATTTGAATATATTAAGTTCCTTATGAGAAATATCAGAGATGGTATTTATATCTTAATCCTTAAATCTAGGATTGCCTCAAAACAGACCATTGGCACATGTGGCAGAACAATTTTGTGCAAGTTCTAAGCCTAGTTCTCAAGAGATTTTGTTCGCTTTTGTTCATTCTCTGGAAACCTCTGTACCTTCCTTCACTGTGTGAAGATGCCCACACTAGCCTGTTGGAAGGTGAGAAAACATGCAGAGTAGGGATGAGACAATCCAGCTGAGATATGGTAGTTCAGCTAGCCCCAAGCCACCCCAGCTGCTGACCCAGACACAGGACTGAGCTGGATGAGTGCAGTAAGTCCTGCACTGAGCAGCAGAACCATACAGATGAGTCCAGCTCAAACTGATGACCCGCAAGTCACAAAATCATGAGCCAAATAAATCTTTGTCATTGTAAGCCACTGCATTTTTTTACTTGCTTATTTTAAAACATGACAAAAGCTAACTGACACAATCCAAGAGATTGGCTGGATGTGAAATGTGAAATCAATCAAATTGCCAGAGCTGAAGGCTGGGAAACCTTCAAGCCAATCAGACGTAGGACCTAAAGGATCACTTCACATGACATATATGGGGAAGGCAGAGTGTGAGAGTGTCCCCCCCAGTTTCTGCAAGATGGTTAGACTTGGAAAACATATAGACAAAATTGATACCTTATGCTTTTTTTCTTCTTTGCAAATACATGCTTAAAGGTGAAAGGGAGAATGTTTAAAATTACATCTAACCCTGCAGTAAAGTGATTTGTTTTTTCTCATCATATTCCCATGAAGGAAATGAAAGTTCTTCTGTTAAATATTTTTTGTTTGTTTCTCCCTTCCTACACCAAGAAAACATAACAGGAAACAAAAAATGAGAAGACAACAGGAAACTTTACATAGTTTCTTGAGCCATCTACAGTGAAAGTAAAATATAGTGATAAAGGGAAAGGGTGCTTCAAATTTTGTGCGAATTACACTCAGCCCAAGAGCCCAGTCTAGACAGAAGGCACAAAGCTCTGTCCTGGAGATAAGTCTGGAATTACAACTAAAGGAAACATAGAGGCTTGAGAGCCATGGGAGGGAGTTCAGACTGGGAAAAGGCGATTAACCCTTAAGTCCCTCACAAATGTATGATTCCCTTTCTGTCTTGGAAAAAACTCAGTTCAAAGATCAGATACAGGAACACCTGATATTGACTAAGTGACTAACATGGGGCAGAAGTGAAGCTCAGGATCATGATAGATGAAGAATTCCTGTACATATCTCCTATCTAGGATTTAGAAATGCTCCCAGAAGTAAATATTGACAGCCATCCATATTCACTGACATGGATATCTCTTCATTCTATTTTATTACTTAAGAAAAAAAGTCCTAAGATAATACTATAAGCATCCTTTTTTTGTATGAAAAAAAAACTGTAAATGCAGAAGAAAAAATTAATGAAAGCTTCTATAGCAGACTCTATTTTTAAAGATGACCAGCCAATACATCTTATCTCACAATCTGAGGGGGGCTGTAACTGTGATTGAATTAACACTGTGACTTCCAATGCCAAATTGTAAAAGCAATACGTAAGATAACACAGAAATAATTGCCACAGGCAAGATCTACCAATAAATGCTAAGTTTAGAGGGCAAGATTTAGGAGAAATAGTATACTTTCATAGTCTCAAAGTGTCTTTCCCAAAGTATTTGTTAATCACCAAGGGAAAAATAATAACTT
This sequence comes from Camelus dromedarius, assembly GCF_036321535.1. Lineage (NCBI taxonomy): Eukaryota > Metazoa > Chordata > Mammalia > Artiodactyla > Camelidae > Camelus > Camelus dromedarius. Next base: position 64,570,225 of record NC_087443.1, on the reverse strand, counting down.
TACAGAACAGAAACCTGGCAAACATCACCGTAACCCAGCAATGAAGATTTATGTTAAAAAAAAGTATCAATATCATCAGCTCCTTGATTGTGCCTGAGAAAGACACATCACCTCTGCATTATCCTTCCTAATAATGCATAACCTCCATCTAACCATGAGAGAAGATAGATAAATCCAATTTGAGGGACATTCTACAGTACACCTGACCAGTACTTTTCAAAAGTGTCAGCATCATGAAATACGAAGAACCAAAAAAACTATTAAAGATTGTAAAAGACTAAGGAGGCAAGTCTAAAAAGAGGTAATATGGTATCCTGAATTGGATTCTGGAGAAGAAAAATAAGACATTGGTGAAAAATAAAAAACTTGTGTAGTCTAAATGAAGACTAATGTTTAGTTATAGTATTGTAGCAATGTTCATTTCTGAATTTTGATAATTGGTCCATGATTATGCCAGTTATTAACATTAGGGGTAACTGGATGAAGGGTATTCAGAAATTCTGGTATATTAAATTTGCAGCTGTTTTATATATTCAAATTTTTACAAAATGTACAGTTTTCAGAAACATAGGCTAATACAGCTTTTGCTGGACTGTGTTGTGATATTTGCCCCTGAAACACAGCTATTACACTGCAAAGAAGTCAAACAGCTGCATAGAAAGGATATGTGTAGTTTGTTCAGCCACAGCTCCTGCTGAGGTCCCAGGGACAGACAGCGTCAGACATGTGAACAAAAGAGTGTTCAGATGGTTCCAGTCCCAGTAGTCACAACACTCCAGCCAAAGCCAACGAGCAAAGATGAGTCACAACCCACCAGCCCCACACATATTGCAGACTTATAAGCAAAATAAATGTCATTTTTGTAAGTTACCATATTTTGAGGTGGTTTGTTATACAACAATGAATAAGTGGTATATACATATAAGAAGCTTTCGGGGGTTGTATATGGGTGACTTCTATTTTGCTTTTCTTACTTACATTTTCTATTACTATTATAGTGAAAATGAATTATTTTTATAATAAAATGAATAAAACATTGGAAGGACAAGCATTTACAAGTGCATCATTGCATTTCCAATGTCTCTCCAAAATGTTGGTAATCATGATGATGGGCTGAAACATGAATAGGCCTGGAGACTTAAGGGAAAACTGATTTTAACATTAAGGGAAGACTTAAATTTTTTTAATTGATAAAAAAGTAAATACTTACTGTTTTCCCTAGGTGACATACACTCTCTCATTGTGGGATTCTTAAAAATATTGAAAAGAAATATGCGATATAGTTACCTCATTCCAATGACTGTTAGCTATTTTGACCCTCACCATTAAACCAGCTTAGCACAAAGTTTACATTGTATGATTTAACATACATGAAACAAATCTGTTTATACAATTACTTATTTATTTCTACTCTCTGAAATCATAAGCATAGTGATAGATTAGATTACTGTTTCATTTATGACACAAAAGCCTATAATTCACCCACAAAGATAAAACTTAATAGTGTAAGTTGCAGAGAAAACAATGTTAATGAGACAGGGAGTTCGTATACGCATTAGATTTGGGTGTATTGGAAAAGGCAACAGTATATTAGGGATTGGCAAAATTGTATCACAGAGTCAATCAATACCAGCATGGCACTTTTGTTAGTGAACAATTGGTATAAATAATGCTGAATTCATTTAAAATATCCTAACTACTGAAGAAAATAGTGGAATCAATAGTGGGAAGCAGATGGCTCTTTTAATTTATTTCTCAATTACAGCTGACACATTAGTTACAGAAACTTTAACGTCATTTATTTTTTTATGGTGCATTTTACAGCTGTGTTTATTGTTGTAATAAATAAATACATTATACCCTCTTATTAGAGCAGCCATGGAAATGTAGCAAAGCCCTCACACACTCACGTGACACTGACACCCCAAATGGAACACCAATAAGGGAGGTGTTCCCCCAGTAGAAGAATAAAGTTTCCCCAGTAGAAGAATAAAGTCTATGTGTGGTTAAAGGTAACGAAACCAAAATGGAGTCACAGCAAAGGGTAATATTTTTTAGTTTGCACAGGGGTCATTAATACTTGTGATTTTACATCTCACACAGTCTTTTGAAAAATACATACGCATTTATAAATCTGTGTGGACGTGTATCAGAAACAAGTGTGTTGCAAACTACCATCTAGTTCAGTAAGTTATTACCTCCATTCTAGATTCTCCCAACAACCAGCAGGGTCTAACAGGCTGATAGGAAACATCCCCACCAAGTTGATATTTTATAGCTTCATACATTGCATTAGGAGAATGGGGTCTATATTTGCAGATAAACAGCTAGATTGTTTTGTTTTCTCAGACTCTCAATTAGAGTAGGGAAGGAAAGGTCGTATGAATCAGTCAAGCAGCACATACTTCTTGAACACCTGCAATTTCTCTCCTGCTGCTACTTCCCTCTGTTAACAGGGCACTTTGGAAAACATCCCTTGTTTATTTGACTGTATTATTCAAACCTGTAACTATGTGGGCATTCTAGCCATTTATTGTATTCCTGAGTTGTTCTAGCCTTGACTAATTGTCCACTTGGATCTCCTTTTATCTCCGATTTTTGTCCTGAAAAGTCTTGGCAAACTGAATTTTAGGGACTATAAAGGGCTTGAGCTATCTGAATCAGAGAGAGATTAAAATCCTAGCTCTTCCGCAGGTGAGATATATGACTTTAGGGAATTCACCTAAATTTCTGGTGCCTTAGTTTCCTCATCCAAATTATAAGCATAATAATTGTATCTATCTCATAGGATAGTTAAGATTATATGAGCTAATTACTACAAAGTACTTCACAAGGTTCTTGGTATATACTATGGGTGATAGTATATATTTTGATTACATGTAATTGTAATATAATGTGATATTCATGCTGAAATAGGGATACACAAGATGCTGCTATGGGAGCACAATGTGCAGAAATCATTTAAAAAGGTGGTTTCTGAGTGAACCCTTAATAAGCAGGAAGAGACATGTTGCTTTTTAAACTGTGTAACTTTGCCAAAATTGCTTCTGTTCTCTGAGCCTCAATTTCTTTTCTCTGTAAAATGAGTGACACCAAACCGTGGAGCTGATGTGAAGATCAAACCAGCAAATGCAAGCCTAGCAGCATGCATGTGGTGGGCCCTCAGTAAACGCTGGTTGAATGAAAGCTTGAACTCCTTTTGATTCTGTTACTGTATTCATTTTACAGGTGAGCAAATTTAAGTTCAGAGAGGTGAAGTGCTCAAAGATCTCACAGCCAGTAAGTGACAGGCATTCCAAAGACCTCCAGTTTCATAATATATCTACCTGTCTTGGGTTTTTAACAAATTTGAGTAACTCTATACCGATTCATATATGCAGTTATGCTGTGAAGGAGAACATGGGACACACCTGAGAAATCAGTAGTTTAGGCAATTCATTCTGTACCTCCCTGTATTACACATCCCAATGCAATGAATCAATAGCATAATTTCCGATTTTAAACAATGGCTCAGCTCTTACAGTGCAGAAGCCATTAACAGGCATTGGGCATGATACGAACATGAACTACACCTGATAGCAACTCAAGACATTTTGTACGTTTACTTTTTTGTGTGCATATGCATATTTTCAAAGAATTTATAGATTATTTGTAAGTATTATTTATTCATTAAAGAACACTCCAAAAATATTTGAAAGACCATTTAATAAATGTCCAGATGACAAGACAAAATATCCATCAAACCAACCAAAATGACACCACTGCCAAGAACAAGAAACAAAAGAACCTTCATATAAATAAATCATAATATGAAACTTGGGGTTTAAACAAAAAGAAAGAGAAGGGAAGGGACAGGAGAAAGAAAGAGGAGAAGGAGGAGGAGAAAATTGAAGTATAATGACAGAGTGAAAAAATAGTCGATTAGAAAATTAAAGCTTAGAGAAGGTATTCTCACAAGGAAAAAAGATGAACTGAAATTCCTGAGAATAAAACAAAGAGCAAAATGTGATCTTTTACAGAGAACTTGATGTCTAATAAAAGGAAGTCAAGTCGGGTTTACTCACAGAAATATGCATTTGGTTATTTCTGTGAAGGGAGTTGGGCATCCTAACATACAAGACTGTTAAGTTTCAGTATTAGAATTCCAGATGCCTTACATATAATTCTTCTTTAAGAACTATTTTTAAAGAAACAACACTTGTATAGATACATGTAACTGAAACTAGTAAAGCGGACCTCTTGAAGAATGTTTTAGGCTTAGAAAGTTCTGATCAAGACAAATGTAGATGTTAATTTTATAGTCTTTACATTGTATCAGTGAAGACAGCATTGGCATTTAACTAAAAATGTGATAAAAGTGACACAGAAGAGTCCCTGAATGCGTATGTATGTGTAGAAGAGGTGAATAGTTTTCTGTGAGACAATGATGATTTAACAAACACACGAAGAGTGTGAAAGAATGTATTAGTGATGAGGAACAGAGAGAGCGAGAAGAGAGTGGGGACTCGAGTTTTACAAAATAGTGTGTGCAAAGGCCATGTGGTAAGAAAGCACAGTAGCTAGTAGAAACGAAAAGAAAACCATTGTGTGTGTGTGAATTGTGAAAACTGAGGGGTGTGGAAATAACACTGGAGCGTGAAAGGAAATAATGCCTGTAACAGACTTAGTAAAGAACATTCCAGCTAGTGAATATGCTCACTGTTGTTTCTATCATGGACTTCAATGTATGGCATCTATCCATAAAAGTCTGGTTAATAACAATTCATCTTTCTTCCATAAAATTATTTGGATTAAAGAAGGAAAAAGCAAGTCCTTTGAGGCTAACATAGAGGAACCAGGGAGCATTCTCAGTGCGACTTCTGTGGTTCTAGACAATTCTTTGCTAGTATTTGATTAATTCTTGAAAACCATCAAGCACCAGCACAAAGAGGGCCCTTCCAGCCAGTTCTGTGCAGAAGGAGACCAGACCAGTCAGCTGTGTATTAATATAAGAAATTAGCTATTTCCAAATATCTATTTCAAATGTCCTTGGCTCTTCGAGAAACAACATTTGTTAAATTCCAGTTTCATTGGACTGAGTCAAGAAGATAAACACATGTAATTGTGATAAGTGATCAGAATTATTTCCAGGTATGATTTTATTTGACTATTTTTCTTCTGGATGTTGTCATCTCTTTTAAGTACATATTTATTCATTGTGTTAACGTCTCTGGGTAAGTGATCACCAAATGCAATGTCTATGCAGTAAATTATATAATTGTGAGTTTAAGCAAAACTTAATGATTTCTGAACATGTTAGGTGTACAGATTGTGTGTTGTCTCCATAAAGGATTGCAGGGGGAGGAGTGGTTATGCCAGTAAAAAAGAAATGGAAAGGCAACTTAAGTCTACAATTGGAGAACAGGGAACTGCAGGGATTTGGAAGAATGCTGTTTATGAATCAGTAGCTGAGGAAGGAGATTATGGTAAGATTCAATTTTCATTAAGACCAACTACAAAACATTTACTCAGCTCCTGGCTATGGTGCTTGACTCTGAGCCCTATTTTTATTATGGTTGGTGGTGAAAAAGCTTACTTTAACACTGACCCTTCTGTAAAGGCAGCGTTAGCTTGCAATGTGCATGCAAATGTCTGGTTAAATTCTTCAGCAAGCTCATCATTATTCAGAATAAGTAGGTGCACTCCTGAGAGAAAAGCGGGGAACAGAATCATTGACTTGTACCCTGTAAAGTCAACATAATCAAGAGTCAGAAACTGCCTTTAAGTGAAAGGGTAGGTGGAGGGAAGGCTCTTCGTTGTTGATGTGAAGAGTTAGGGACGTGTGGCTGCTCTTAGGTCCCCCCCAGTCTGCACTTCTGCAGCCAACTCCTCTGGGCTTCTCCACAGTCTCATGCACGCCATTCTCTAGCCGTATTTCTGGTTGCACAGTGACATTTGTCAGCTACCATGTTGTGAAGAGGAAACTGCTGTAATTTTGTACCTGTAGCTATCTTTTGTTTCCTATCATTGCATATAAATTAAACCAGCAGGCATTTTTTGAAATTGTATACTGGTTGCATTGCAAATTCACACTGTGCTGCAGGACCCTGAGCCCTGTTTTTTACTCCATATGTTTGAATCTTATCTACTCTAGTTATAGCTCTTCTATGTAGACTCCCCTAATGCCTCAACTCACAGTTATCACTCTTGTCTTAATTGTTTTAAAAAAAAAAAAAACTAATGGCTCAATTTTTAGACACACTTTATAGTGTGATATATTATTATCATGTTATGGAAATTATTGCATTTTCTGTGTATATATGAATTATAAACCCCAATTATATTCAATGTAAGTCTTAGGAATTCCATAAAGTCAAACAGCCTTGTCTTAAAAACAACTATAAAAATTTTAGACTTTCATACCCAAATTTGACTATAGGTTTTTTGCCATCTGAATCAAAATTCCAGCAGATTTAAAACAAATAGAAATTAATAAGCTGATTAAAAATTTATGTAGAAATAGGAAGGACCTAAACTAGTCAAAATCTTTAACAGGGGAAAAATTCAGTTAAGTGAACTGGCGGAAGGAGCAGAGGTTACATGGGACAAACAGGGAAGAGAAAAGATCTTGAAGAAAGACTTCAAGTGGGGAATAAACTTGGCCCTTTCTTGAAGTAGGAGAACAAAAAGTAAATAAAAATAAAACACCAGTTTGACTAGTATAAACATAGAAAGAGTATTAGAATGTTAGGTAAGCAAGAGTTGTAGGAGAGAACGGGTCATGAACCATGACGCTTATGTTGAAAATTATCCTGATATCTGGGGGGCAGCGACACTTGATTAACCCCCCACTCATGAGGAAGTGAAGAGCACATTCTTCTTCTCTGAGGAAAAGCTGCAAGTTCAAAGCTTAGAAGTGACCTATGGTCCTAGTAACTTTTATCAGCAAATATGTAACTCCTACCCATCTCATTGGAAAATTAAAATCTCTTGCAAAAGCAGAATATAGAATAGATTTAATCATAATATGTCTGTAGAGAAGGTCAAACAGTTACTTATAAATCTCTCTGTACTTCCTACAGGAGAGAAAATGTTAAACCATTTCCTTTCAAATGCTCTTGTACAGTTCAATATTAAGCTCATCTGAAAGAAATCTGGGGTTTGCAGAAGGTGGTTTTCATAATATCCAATGTTTCAGGCTCCATGTAAAAATATCAACGAGCTAATTCAAACTTGCTTTTTCTGAACAGCTGGATTGACAAATCTACAACAGTCTTTACATATGCCAATACAGCAGCTCTTCCTTACAGAGAAAGCTAAATATGAATCTTATTATCTGTAACAGGAGAATTTTCCTCCTGGAAAATCTTTGTAAAGAAATTATTTGGGAGGAAATGTGAAAGTACCACGTTGCTGAGGCAAGCATGGAGTAACAGATTTTGCCTCTGAACAGTCCATCTAAATCAAATCCCTTTTTACAATCTTTTCAATTGCAATTCCCTGTTCTTCCCTGGGTAGGAAGATAAAGGCATTTGCTGCCTCTTTCCACGAATGAACCTAGACTTTACTCTGATATGAGGCACAATGATGTTCCTTTTGGAAAATGAGTGAGAGCTCAGACTTAACTCTTCTTAACCTTTGAAAATGATGGTTTCTAATTCAGATTCAGTGTTTCTTTTCCTGGAGGGAAGGAGTTGTATGGCGGTGGAGGGGAGGGAAGGGGGAGTAAGTCACCAGGAGATGGTGAGGTGGTGATGAAGGAAACCCTCAGACTTAACTTGGTACTTAACCAGGCAAGATTTTTTAACTCACTGCACTTACTGTCCAGTATGATTTTCCCAGGAAGTCAAAGCTTTCTCCAGCATTTTAGAAGTCATTTCAAGTCTGAATGGATTGGTCCATAGAGGAAGAAGAGGGGTTTTCATGCAGGAATGGTAGAGTCAGGTGGAGCATCAAGTCTGATTTCAAGAATTAGATGACCAAGAGCCTCCTAATTCAAAAAGAAAAGGCAGCTGATCTGCCCAGTTGCATGCAGGCAGCCTGTGTTCCCACACAGCTACACATAACCAATATCCACTTCATTTGCCTCCCAGGACACACTCATTTACACAGAAAATTCCAAGTGCTAGCATGATGCCAAACCCTTCTGCTTTGGGACTTTCAAATCACCTTCACAAGAAAAATAACAATGATAACTCTTATAATTGAATATTTACTCTGTGTGTGACAATGATGCTAAGCACTTTGAATAAATGATTTCCTTAAATATTTGGAACACTATGATAGTTATCAATAGTATGTTTATTTTGAAATTTATAGGTAATTTAGACCTAAAGAGTTCATATAACTTGCCCCAAAGTCACACAAATAGCAACTATGAATATTTGAAACCCATTTAGGATAACTCTAGAGACTAAACTTTATTACATCTCTGAGTAACATCAGGACTGGGCCACAGACACAGTGGTGGATTTGCAGTCAGAGGGACTGAGTATAAACCCCTCTCCTCTGTTTGCTCCTGGAACCCCAGGCAGCTTCTCTGCAGAGATGCAGCCTATTTCCCTTTTTCTCAAACTCAGAGACTCTAGTCTCTCCTCCACACTCACACTAATTTGTCTGTTTAGCACGTACTTCCCAGCCAACAACATCCTTTCCATTATTATCTTTCTAGATCAATGGTTCCAAAGTGTTTTCAGTTTGGTGGCCTTTGGGTAATTTTCATGCTTGGGACAAATAGGGTAGACTTCCCTTCTTTGAAAGGGTTGTAACCGAGATTTTAACACAACATTTTGGTGGTTTAATAAAGTGATTACACAATTGTTTCATCCAAATCATTTTATGTACAGCCTCGGGTATGCAAACGTGATATTTCAGTTATATTTTGTTAATATTGGAAAACTGGTGTTTCCTGGAAGAGCATGTTTTCCCAGAATTTACCTCTCAGCTCTATGATTCTGATATATCCTTTTTGTGATCCCCTCTTGCGCCTAAGACTGCTACTTGAGAGACCATTTTTGAGACCCATCTCCTTTAGTAAATAAAATGTAATTTTCCCCTAGAAATTGAATAATGGGAGCTCTTGAATTTAATCACTCAACTGTTTTCCACATGTGTCACTAAATTCTATTAACTGGATTGTTGTTTTCAGTGGCAATCCTTACTGCTTAATCGCTTTCTGCAGCGCATCAGATCCAGGCTAAAAGAAATATTTTGTTTCACGATACTTCCCACTTAATTCACAAAAACAGATTGATTTTAAAGGTAGTGGGTAAGTTTTGCTTTTTGAAATAAGATATGGAACTCATTTTTATATTCATTTCTAACTTGGTTGTTAGAGAACTTTATTTTTGAAATTAAGGTAGTCTCACCCTTTTACTATTGATAATCAGGGGAAACAAAGTCTGAATGTTGAAATCATTCAATTTTTTCCAACATTTCCTCCCAGGAAGAATTATGAAATAATTATGGCTTTAAATGTATTACAGGAAAGTTGTACTTTTGGGGAAAGATATTTATACAGTCGTCAGCTATTAAATAATGAATGCTTTGGGTTGCTAAAATGTCTTTTTCTCCATAAACATGATGTAAGACTTTCGTTTCAAGAAATAGTTATTAGATGTTGTCTGTGGTTCAAGGAAATCCCTTGCCCTTTCCAAACGATAAAAAAGATGAGAGCTTTTGTCATACTAAGGGGAAAAAAATAGCACCTTTTATTGAAGTTCTGTCTGTGATATGTACTAAAAGTAATTCCAACCCTATAAATGGCTTATATAACCCCATCCTATACTTGTGGAATATAAGGTCAGGGAAGTTGAATAACTTGCTGATCATCAAACTCTGGAAGTAATGGAACCAAGACTGAAACACAAATCTCTGCAATTTCATACCCATGCTCTCAATTACTGCATGCTGCTCAACACACACTCATATACACACATGTGCATGCACACACATAGTCACATGTGCATAACACACACACACACAATCACACAGGTACAGAAACTGTTTTAGAGGGAGTTTTTAGCAGTGTTCAGAGTACAGACATTGGAGGCTAGGATACTGGAGAAATGAATTTCTAGGAAGGGTATCAGTGAAAGCAGACCTCTAAATCTTCATATTCTTCAATCAAATGCTGGAATGTGTCATGTGACTCCTACAAAGGACAATTTTGACTCAGGTTGTGTGAGTTCTATTTAAAGCAAAATATGATGGTAGGTAAATGTTCAGTAACTGATGGAGATACATTCCAAAACAACAAAATGTATGAATCTAATATGGGAAAACCCAGAATATAGTTTCTGTTAATACTTGGTTAAATAATTCTTATTTGATTAATAACTGTAAGCAGAAATGTTATGTCAACATGGGTCATATTTTAACATTTTAAATTATTTTGTATAATGAATCAAATATATTGTACCCAAAGGAATCACCTAAAACAGCACAAACTTTTTTTCTTTTTATTGAAGTATAGTTGATTTACAGTGTTGTTAGTTTCTGGTGTACAGCATAGGGATTCAGTTCTACATTTTTTTTTTACTATAGGTTATTACAAGTTATTGAATATAGCTTCTTGCGCTATACAGTGGGACCTTGTTATTTATCTATTCTAAATATAGTAGTTTGTATCTGTAAACCCTGAACTCCCAATTTATCACTCTCTCCACTGTTTCCCTTTTGGTAACTGTAAGTTTGTTTTCTATGTCCATGAGTCTGTTCTTGGCTTATAAATAAGTTCATTTGTCTCATTTTTTTGGACTCCACATATAAGTGATAAAATGTGATGTTTGTCTTTCTCTGACTTCCTTCACTTAGTATGGTAATCTCTAGGTCCATCCATGTTGCTGAAAGTGGCATTATTTCATTCTCTTGTTGGTATTTCATTAGGCACATGAATAGATGTTCAGTATTACTAATTATCAGAGAAATATAAATCAAAACAACAATAAAGTATCACCTCAAACCGGTCAGAATGGCCATCATTTAAAAGTCCACAAACGATAAATGCTGGAGAAGATGTGGAGAAAAGGGAACACTCCTACACTGTTGGTGGGAATGTAATTTTGTGCAGGCATTATGGAGAATAGTATGGAGATTCATTACATAACTATAAATAGACTTATCGTATGATCCAGCAATCTCACTCCTTTGCATATATCCAGAGAAAACTCCAATTTGAAAAGACAAATGCACCCCAGACTTTTTAATCTGAAAAAAATGATTAAGGTACCATCCACACGCCTTAGGAATAAAATTCGTTTCTTTGGTTTGGAAAGGACAATTGTAAAAGCAAATTGTAAAACTGGACATAACTATAAAACTATATAAAACCTATAATTTCTCGTAGCATATAGTAGTTGGTGAATTATTGGTGAACACCTGAATGAATAACAATGGGCATAAATTATGTTACTGACTGACCAGTGGAATATTTACTAAGATTAAAAGTTTATTGTACATAGGTAAAATATCTATTTCCTGAGATTTTATTTAAAATATGGTTTCTACCAGTACCTCCATTAATTCTAAAAATTTTGTAAGCAAGAGTAAAACAAATAAATCTTATATCTATAGTTATCAGTAAATACAAGGTTTTAGCAAACTAATGAACTTATCTTAAAAGCATGTTCCACTTTGATTGTTTTGAGTAAAAATAGCCAGAAACCTTCAAGGATATTCACTGTTGTCTTTTTCCTCATAGAAGATGTTTTGAGAATAAATTAATTCTTCCCTTTCCTTACATTCCTCAGAATATTATTTTAAAATAATATTGTAGGAAAAAATATTCTCCTGACTCTGAAGTTTCAGAAATGACTGAGATTTTTAAGTATCTAAAACACTTCATGTGAAAAAAGATATCTTAAATTAAATTTTACTAAGACCCTAAAGTTTCATTAACACTGGTGAAAAATAAAATGCAAGGAAAGTTTGCTTTAGAGAGATTCAGAATCAATCTTATTTTAATGGCAACTGCTCAGTGGTTTGCAGAAAATAAATTTATCCTGTTTTGGAACAAGAATAAGTACATAATAGAAAATAAGGTGAAGCCTGATTCTAAAGTAAGACAGAAATACAGCCTAGCTAGCAAAATAATGGAAGAAAACATTCAGCTCAGATTTGTTATATTATTAAACTACTTCCTTTTTACAGAATTCTTAATATATGGGACAGAAAGAGGGGCGTCATAGGCTAACTTCTGTAGTCAGCAGCCTGGTTGAAGAATGAAATTACCTTGCCTCAGAAAATGATTTGTTGGCTTCTTTTGCTTGTAGTTCAAATAAGTTTAACTTCTCATTTGAGTTAATATATAAAAATATTTCAGAAATTCAGCATTGTTTCCTATTTCTTATACTTCTCAAATAATGGGTTTTTTCTAGGCAAATCAACATAAGTTGCAGAAGCTACAATCTATTTCGTTTGTGTAAATTTTAACAGCAAAGCTTTACTGAGTTTCAGTGATAGGCAAGGCATCGTGCAGGCTAGAAGTCAGAGTGGCATAGAAGAGCTGTCCCTGAGGGACATCTAACCTATTCAGAAGAAAAGAAGTATGTGTGGCAAAAGATAAACTGTCGTTCCAGGAAGTGAGCCTTAAGAGCCAAGCTGAGAAAGAGTCCTTGACCTCCACACTGGGGAGGTGTGCTGGCTCGTCCACTGTGATAGGGCGTAGACAGGGGAGGCTAGGATACGGGAGAAATGGATTTCTAGGAAGGGTACGACTAGTAATACTAATGCTAATACTCTTCTCCAGTCAAATGCTGGAATGTGTCATTTGACTCTTACAAAGGACAGTTTTGACTCGGGTTGTATGAGTTCTGTATTTCAAAGCAAAAGATGATGTTAGGTAAATGTTCAGTAACTGGATGGAGGTGTATTCACAGCCAACAAACTATATAAATCTAATATGAGAAAACCCAGAATATTGTTTCTATAACTATTTGGTTAAATAATTCTCTAATCAAGGGCAGTCATTCCAATTCTTATTTCATCAGAATAACTCTCCTGCTGCTTGCTCTTGCATATTTATATTTATTTATTTATTTAGGAAATTCCTGTTAGAACTGTATTTTGGCATCTTGGGCTCCTTCCAAGTAATCATAGTTTACTCCTTAGAGCCTGGGCTTTTGTCTCTGCAGCACACTTACATATGATTTTATATTACAATCCAAATGAGATTAGCAAATTTTGTGGCTTCTGTTTGTGACTGAGAATGAGAATATATTAGAAGAAAGGATAATTGCCCTGGAAGGACGAATTAAACTTTAAAAAATGAAAATTATGTATGAGTGTACTTTCCTATATAAAATCCTAGCCACTCTCAAGAGTAGGTAACAAGAAGTTAAAAAGATTGGGGCCACATAAAATGAACCACTAGGATGAAAAATGCCAGCAGATTTGTTTAGTATTAGGTTACTTCAACACAATAGTCAATCTCAGACTTTCTCACTGACTGTGGAAGGACCCCATCAACATTGCTAATTTAAACAAAAGTAATATATGGAGAGGACTGGAGAGTTTAATTAGATTCCTGCTTCCAAAGTTCTACCCTTTCTTTGGGAAATCTTCATGATTCCGTACGTCACACCTTGTGAAAATGCTCCTACATTTTCCAGCCTTACAAGATTAGAGGTTGATTATATTGAGGGAGAGGGCAGGCTTAATATATTTCTTGTGTATTTTACAGGATGAAATAATAAGACACAAGTCAACCCACAAGAAAAAAAAAAAGGAAAAGAGGGATCTCCTTATTGGTATCTGGGGAAAATGGAAGGATTTCTATAAAAGCAATTAAATTTCAAAACTCTTAAATAAATACACACAAGATTTTTTTATTTTTTTAAGAACAAGACTCAATCACTTTGACCTCAGAAGCTTTGAACACCTTAGACTTGAACTGCTGTGACTGCTCGATGGTGGCTAGGGACAGTTTTTCTCTTTCCTTGTTGCCATCCTTCGAAGATAATTAACAAACTCAACTCCTCTGGAAAAAAAAATGGTATTTACCTGTCAAAGCCTATGCGCTCTCTCACTTTCAACATCTCTCACATGAAAGAATTAAAAAAAAAAAAAAAAAAAACCTGAGTCCTGCCAAGTCTTTTTTCTCTCAAGCTAGGTGTTTTTACAATTCCATGTTCAGACTCCCAATTAACTGTGCAACTTATTGTTTGCAATTATATGGTCAATCCATTTATCTGGTAGTCTCTCCTCTCTGTATTATCTCTCATTCTCAAGTATGTGTTCCTAAGTTATGTGTGTCCACTAGCACACACGTACTTCTTCAGGGCACTAAGGTTAATTCAAAGGACTGGATTATGCAAGGAGAGGAATTTGCTCCTCCTCATTAGATTGTCTTCCTAAGAAAGATTTGTCTCAACATTGAAGCTGCGGGATGTTTGTAGTTACCAGCCATGCTTCTCAGTGTGGTACAATGTGAGGGTTCAGCCCTTGACTTTATTGGAACGTATTCCTGCTGTCCTGGCTACTTTTAAATTCTCCTCTTTGGCCTTTTCACTGTTTGCCTCCACATCGTTCCGACTTATCTTTCTGTGTTCTCTACTGATGTTTCTGGACTTTGATGAAGAATGGATTCCTATCACTGCTGTTCTCCTGTCTTAAATTTAAATATTAATAAGTTTGTAATGGTCCTGAGACAGCAGGAAGGGTATTTTTTTCCCCACTTGCTTGACTCTTTGGTGCTTTGACTTCTCTTATGTACAAGACACTAAAGGGAAATCTGTTATTTTAAGACAAAACTTAAAGCCCTGAAAGACAATCCAAACTCTACAAAGGGTAATAGGATAACTTTGAAGTTGAAAGATTTTAATAGCTAAAAGCTGTTAGCAAAAGCATTGTTGAAGAATGCTGTTGTTGTTATTTTAGCAGTGTTAATGGTCAGAGTCAGAGGTTAAGAGCTGGTGTAGGAGGCAGTTACACCTGTAGATGAATTAAAGCTGACGCAGTAAGTCAAGGTACAGGTAAAATCAGTTGGTTCCTTTTGCCCATCTGCAACCTCTCCCGTAATCACACTTCCTCCCAGCACCATGTTTTCCAGCCACATCTCCAAGGCTTCATCTTTGGGGAGGCAGTGTGCCAGGGGGCTCTATTTGTGACTCTACATTGGAGTTAACTTAAAGCCATAGGCAGTCTCTGTGTTTGCATCAGGAAATGAAGAACGCTGGAAGTTCTTGCAATCACCAGATCTGGAAGGTGGCCATCAGGGAAGCAGCAGAGATGGTGAAAGAGCAGAAGCGTTGTTATCAGAGTAACCAGTATTCAAATCCTGACTCCACCACTTTCTGCCTGTAGGACCTCGGGCAGTTACCTAATCTCTGAGCCTTGGTTTTCCACCTCTCACGTGGGGAATGTGATACCTGCTGTGTAATTTTCTTTGTGAAGAATAGTTACTGTATACGAAGTAGTTGAGTACGTGGTATAAATCTACCTCTGTATCTCTCTAGCTCTCTCTCTAGCTAGCTAGCTATCATCTGTCTATTATGTATCTATTTACCTATCTAATCATCTATCCCCAGACTATGCTGACAGGAAGCTCGGTATTCAGGAGCATTGCAAAAATACTTGAGCAGAAGGACAGGTATGATTTTAATTTCCAATTACTTGTTTTTTATTTTGAACTGGGGGGAAAAATCACCTACTTAATGACTGCGTACTGGAGTCTTATCCTTCCTCCTGCTGTAGAAGGTGACACTTTGGAGACTTTCTAGGACCCCCATCATTTTTTGTGTTTTTGACTAATTATTCAGTAAACAACATTTTCATTACTAAATTATGCATTTTATTTCCTTCATCTCCTTTCTGCCCATGAAGTCCATTGTTAGATGTAATTATAATTACTTTATAATCACTGTGTCATGGCATTAATTGACATCACATCAGGCCACTAACAATATTATTCTGCATAAAACTCATCTTGTCTCAATGATCATACGTGGTCCATACTTGGCCTATGATTGCCTGCCTCTCTTCTCCAGCTGTTACAGTTTTTTTCCTTTTAAGAGATTTTAAAGAACTTTTTAACAGCTTGCATGTCCTCAAATTATTTTCTGCTCACAATAGGATCGTCTATCTGCAGTGTCTTTTGGAGCTTACTTTCTTATTCACAGCCTTAATTCTCTCAAAAGACATTGATTACCTTCCTCTCTCTGACTAGCAGCCTAAGTCCATGGTCAGAAAACTGGTTTGTGGGCTGCATGTGGCCAGTGAACTATTTTTACATAGTCTTTGAGTAAAAATGATTTTTACATTTTAAAGGGCTGCAAACAAACAAACAGAAACAAAGAATATGTGGCAGAGAGATATGGTACTGATAAAACATAAAATATTTAATATTTGAGCCATTATGGACAAAAGTTTGCTAACCACTGGACTAGGCTCATTATTAGAATTCCCATTCAAAGGAAGCCAGAGAGAAAGTATAAATTTCAGAGCCATCATTCTGTTTTGCACCTTCCTTCAGGACTGGAGGAATGGCCTCTGGCACAAATCGTTTATCTCTATGTTTGTTATGTCATTATACAATTTTGTTATTTGTACATTAGTGTATTTTACTTTCTCTCTCTCTCTCTTGGATTGGACTCATGTTAAAGTTGCAATAAACAGGAAAAGGGTATAGGACTGTTTTCAAGGAGACTGGTTTATTTGTTCTATTTTTATTTGTGGTGTGATCATGTTTGAGTCCATTCAATACCTCTGGTCCTTAGTTTCATCATCTATAAAGTGGAGGAACTTGACACAATGATGTTGAAAGTCCATTACAGCTCCAACATTCTAGAATCGGACTGAGTGAAATGCAAGAATATTTAAATGACTTGGAGGCTAGAATGGCCTTATTGCTCTACTGAATGAGAGCTGGGAATTTGGGGATCTCCTTGAGTAACTACAGGGACAGAATGCTCAGACCTCCATCATCACGCAATTCTATCATAGGAAATCTCTTTGTTTCAACCTCATTGTAACTTCTATCCACTGGTCACAGTTCTGTGCTTTGAGAACACATAGAATTAGGATAGGACTGCAGATGTTAGAACCTGGCTAATATGTCCCACCAGATCTTTCTTCTAACATGTGAAGAAATTAACATGCCTTAATTTCTTTGAACCATTCAACAAATGGGTGATCTAGAAACATCCCTGTCACTCTGTGCCAAGAACACTATAATACATCTCTGTCCTCTTGAAAGGTGGCAATTAAGTCCATAAATTTCAGATGGGACCATATAAACCTGGGATATTTAATAAGTGTTCCAATACAATAGAAAGGCCAGTAGACAAACTGTGTCAAGCTTACTTTCTCTAAGGACATACTCTTTTTACATATTCTTTATAAATATTTGACAAAATATTTGTTTGTCTGAAATATTTTTCCTGTTGGCCTTTCATGGCACTGTTAGAGGAGTTCATCTGGAAGACATGACCACCAGCTGACCTGAGAGTTGGACCCAGTCAACTGGAGGCTCATCAGCCCCTCCTCTGTCCTAGGAATGTGTATCTCACCTACTGTTCCAATTCTAGCAGCTGTTTCAAGAATATAGTCTTGAGATAATTAGGTTTGTTGAGACTATCTGCATTGATTAAGTGACTGACCACAGTTAAGGCCTCTGTGTAAACTTTTAAGATTCTGGTGGACAGGTGTGAAGACCTACTCATCCTGCAGTAACCCAAGACAAGCCTTGAATGTAAGTTCCCTTGCTCATTAAAACTGTCTCCAACCAAGTGGGAGTTGGCTGCCACTTTCTTTGGTCTCTTCTTGACCTCCGTGTACTGGGGCCAGTTTTAACTGTGAAAACTCCCAAGGTTGCACCCCAACAGTTACCACAAAGCAATTCAATTATCCCAGTACTACAATTTCTCAGGTTAGTTGACAAGATTAGTCATTTTTGCTATAATTTAAAGCCCTAAATCAAAATAAAGAAAACCTTGGGAGTTAATTTTATCCAGTCCCAGACAGGAAGCAAGTGAATTTTTTATAAAGATTTTCGGTATTATAAACTCCAGGATGTTTCTCATTTTTATTAGAAAAAATTAAAGAAAATTTAATTATAAAATTAAAAATAAAGTGCTAAAATACTTATAATAAAACAGTGTGAGTCCTGCTTCATCATTTCACCACTGTATAATTCACTCCCAGTTCCTATTTTTCTTCTAGTCTCCCAATAGAGTCAATAAAAATGTATTCAAATAATGCCAACATTTATATTATTATGCCTCTGTGTATGTTATTCCCTGTAGAGTCAAATAATGCATTAAGATCATGTTTCTTTTCTGGCCACTTGCATAATTTTAACATACCCATTATAAATTATGTCTACCATTACCATTATATGGCTAACAGTATTTTTTTCCAAATGGCTCAAACATTTCTGAAAATTATTGATTCAAGTTGTATTTCCCCTGAGCCCTCTCAAAATTTCCATCCTCCATTCAAATACTGAAATTTCTGCCAATAACTTTTTGTTCTTTTTTAATTGAAGTATAATCTAGTTTACAATGTCATGTCAGTTTCTCATGCACAGCATAATACTTCAGTCATAAATACATATACATATATTCCTCCTCATATTCTCCCTCATTACAGGCTACTACAAGCTACTGAATGTAGTTCCCTGTGCTATACAATATAAACTTATTGTTTATCTGGTTTTGTGATGATTCTCCTTGTATTTCTGATGTAAGAGATATTCTGCCAAAGTTCAGTAGGTATTCTATGGAACTGTGTAGAAGTAGTTTTTAATTTATTCATGGGAGACGGTGAGCTACGTGCCCTTCTACTTTGCGATTTTGGCCCAGCCTCCTCTGCCAATTACTTTTAGAGCTGTTATAACTCTCTTATTTTCTGAGTGTTGGATTCTCCATCTTTCTCTTTTGGTCTGTTAACTTACCTCATTTTTGTGGGATTTCACTTCGGTAGCTTCTAGAGAAGAACGCATGGAATCATAAAACAGAAACAAAACAAATGAAAAACAACTAACAAAAACAACCAAAAGAGTGAGTTCATGTCTATCATACTTTCTGTCTTCACATTTAAGGAAAGTTTGGCTGAGCACATACCTGTAAGCTGAAATTAATTTTCCTGCCTATTATTTGAAAACACAGCTCTGTTGTCTTTATCATCCAGTTCTGGCAGAGAAAATGCCGATGCTCTTCTATTCCCATAGTGGTCTAGCTGTTTCAAAGCCTGTAGGATGTCTTATTTATCCCTGGCATTCTGAAATTCCCCAAATACGTTCCTTGCTTTGGATTCATGTTATTCACTTTGGTGAACACTCATTAGACTCTTTCAATCTGGAATTGAATGTCATTCAGTTCTGAAAAATTTGCTGGTAAAGTTATTTATTTATGAAAGCCACCATTTTCAATCAGAGGCCCATGGTACTTGTATTTATGTATTTACTTTTAAATTACAGTTATTCCCTTTGGAAACTATTTATAGTTTTACTTACCCCCATTCTTCCTGGCTTGATAATTTGGAGACATTGCTTGGCATGGTGGCAATGGCTGCCTAAGTCACTCTAACTCTTCTCTACTCTGTGCTATACTCAGTCCATTCTCCATGTCTTCTTTCAAATCCTGTCTCTCTTTTCCCTTCAACTCCTCCCAAATTCTATTTGTCCAACATGGCCAGCTGAAGTCCAATGTCACCTAAGAAGACCTTTGACTATTGTAGCCCTTCTCTCTCCTTCCTGAAGTTCCTCACACTTGATCATTGTCACCCACGTGGCAGTGGGAAGTAGGTACTGTCAGTTTCTCATACTGCCTTTTTGGATTCTCCATAGTTTGCTCTTTCTAACCACTTTTATTCTAATACTGCAGGTTATGTGATGAGCTGTGCCATGATTTTATATTTAAATTCTCATTTTCCTATTCTAGGCAGCTCAGGGACTACAGGCTCTTGAGTGTACAATGCCATATGCTTTTATTTTGTTAGTTTTTAATTTCTAAATCTATGTTATGAACTCCTTGTTAGCTTGTAGCCCCAAAGAATATTTTATATATTTTGAGGAAAATATTTTATATATTTACATATTTTGGGAATTCCCAACATCCCCTTTCACTCTCATTTTGTTCATCTTGTTTCCAAAAAGACTTTAAGTGATTTAAAGAGCAGAGAAACTACTGATAATGATAATCTTAATAAAAATCATGATACTTTAATATTTTAATTTAAGACAAAATCTAATGTTTTTCAAAGGATTTTTACTTGAACTGATCTTCAGACATTTCATTAAAGAATAAATAATTCCAGTCACTTCAAACTCCTCCAGAGAAAATGCAAGAGCCATTGCAAAGTACGTAAAATTTTCAGTAGAGGACAAAGTGAATGAGTTTTAAATACTTTTAAAAATTCAAATTAGATAACGAAGTTCTTCTTCCTTTTGGTGATTGTAATCAATCTGTGCTGCCATGAGAGGGGTTGTTAAAACTGTCAGTGTTTACACTGAACTAAAAGCTTTGATATGATTCCTCCAGCAGAATATAATACCATAAAATATGTCTACATACACATGAAAACACTTATTTCATTTCTTTTGGGGAGAGGGTAAATGAGATTTTGTAAATCACTCTATTCGTCAATTTAAAGACATTTTAATTTAACTGCATTTTAAAATCGGCTTATCAAACTATAACTTACATACCAAATTCAGCAAATCCATACTTCAATGCATTTTGACAAATTCATACAATTATGCAATGACTGGCACAAAAAGGGTAAAGAATACTTCCCTCACTCCCAAGAGTTCCCTCAGCCCCTTCTCAGTCAGTGTTTCCTTCCAGTCTCTGCAAACTGCTTGTCTGCTTCCTGTCACTGAAGTTCACATAAATGGAATCATATAGATTGTAAACTTTTTATGTGTGTTTTTCACTTAGCACATAGCTTTTGAAATTCATCCGTGTCATTTCATAAACCAGTAGCTAATTTATTTTTTTTGCTGAGTGGTCTTCCACTGGGAATGTATCATCATTTGTTTATCCACTCACAAGTTGGAGGATGTTTGGATTCTCAGTGCTATTATTACCATTTGTGCACAAGTCTCTGTGGGAACGTAGTTGTTTTTTTCTTTCCCTTATGTAGTTACTTAAAAGCAGAGCTGCTGGATCGTGCAGTCATTTTATATTCAATTTTAGAAGAAACTGCAAAACTATTTTCCATTGTGGTTGTGCTATTTTGCTTTCCCATCAACAATTTGTGAGATTTCCACTTACTGCACATTTTCACCAGCACGTGATATTGTTAGTCTTTCGAATTTTAGCTATTCTACTAGGGGTACAGTAGTATCTAGTGGTTTTCATTTGATTTCCCTAGTGACTGACGATATTGTGCGTCTTATCCTTTGCCTAATTTCCATTTGCATATTTCCTTTGGTGAAATGTCTCTTCAAATATTTTGCCCATTTTAACTTGAAATGGATGATAGATCTAAATATATAAAGTTATTCAATTTCTAGAAATAAACAGGAGAAAATATTTGTGATTGGGATTATGACAAGGTTTCTAATATAGGATGCAAGAAGTAGAAATCATTAAAAAATGATGACTTTATCAAAATTTTAAACTTTTGCTTTCCTAAAGATGCTCTTCAGGAAATTAAAAGACAAATCACAGACTAGGAGAAAATATTTGAAAAACATATACGTGATAAAGTACTTATGTCCATAATACATAAAACACTCATACCTTATTAGTAAGATGTGCAACTTGATAAAAATACATGAATGAATCACCTTTAAACATAGCATTAAACATTCTTCTCATTAACTAGTCAAAGAGCTTTAATTTTCAAAGCAGTGATTTATTTTTAAAATTTTCTTAGTTGGCATTTAAAATACTCAGTTTGTATTATTTTCTAAATTCATTTAATATTACTGGAATTTTACAAAATTGTAGAGTAGTGGGTATGTGGTGACATTCAGTTTTTCCAAATCCCCTTACAGGTGCCTTATCAGAAGAATGCATGAAGTAATGAGGGGTTTCCAAAAGAAGAGGTTTCAAGTTGCTCCTGAAGGAAAAGCCAGAAGATACATTTCATCACAGGCAAGTAAGAAAAGGTTGTAAATGTCAACTGCCTAAGTTTTTGTATTTTCAGCATTTCCTCACTTTAAGCAACTTCATTTTGAAGGAGTAGGGAGTGTGTTACTGAAGTAAAAGAGGAATTATTTGCTGGTCTTAAGAGATAATGATGAAATATCAGATATTTAGATTTCTATAACCCTAAGGGTAAATTATTTTTCCAAAGGACTTTGCTGACCCAGCATGAAACCAACACTCTCTGGACAACAAATCTCTCCTTAAGGCAATTTTCAAATGAAGAGTAGACACACCTGATTCACAGGTCTCTCCTGACTCACATGAATATGTTCCATGAGCAAAGACAATGGGAAAATGATGCTCAAGGAAAGAGAAAGTAGTGAGTTTAAGTTAGGTTTAGAGAAGCAGAAGATTGAGAGCCTGATTATAGACATAGAACAAACTCACGGTTACCAGGGGGGAAAGGTGGTGGCAAGGGGTAAACTGGGAGTTAGAAATTTGCAGATACTAACTACTATATATAAAATAGATGAACAACAAGTTTCTTCTGTATAGCACAGGGAACTATATTCAATATCTTATAGCAACCAATTATGAAAATGAATATACATATGTATATGTATGAATGAAATATTATACTGTACACCAGAAATTGACACAACATTGTAAACTGACTATGCTTCAAAGAAAAAAAAGGCAAAAAAAAAATGATTGAGAGTCTGAGATTAAAGATACTACCTAACACTTTTATTGTACTTGCTATGTGCCAAGCACTTTACTTGTATTAACTTACATAGATCAAGTGCTTTGCATATATTTACGTATTTCGCTCTCACTGCTATTCAGGAGGTAGTTATCACACTGTGATCCTTGTTTCACCTTTGACAGTAACTGAGGCACAGAGAGATCTGGTTATTTGCTTCAGGCTGCACAGATGGTAAGTGGCAGAGCTAAAATTTAAGCACAGAAAATCTGGCCCAAGAGGCTGAACTCTTAGCCAATAACCTCTGCAGCCCCTTGTGTTTTCACAGGTTATGGAGTGGGTTATAAGTAAGTTGCTACTATTGTTCAAAAAACAAAAATCAGTCTGTTGATGACTTACATTTGAATCAGTGCTTGCTATCTCAGAAATCTCTCCCACTGAATTACATTTTTAACTTCATGTCTGCTTTATTTATATACATTGCAGAAGAATCAAGACCCTCCAAGTCTGCAAGTAGATGTCGATTAATCCAGAGGAATGATTCTCAGACTTCACTGGACACATGAATGACCTAGCATAACTGTTAAAATCATGTCCTAGCCTCAGAGATTCAGATAGATTAGGTCTATTTCAGGACCCTGGAACTTACAAGATCTTAGATATTTTTTCCTTTTTTTCCCTGAAATACTGCCTTTAGATCAATCTGACTATTAGAGCATCTCACTGACCACACTCTATGTAACACTGGGTTAGGTGCCCCATATATTATAGACAAAGAAATGCCCTGTAAATCCATCCCAGCACTGACCACATAGTATATCAGCTGCCTATTTACTCATCTATCTCTCTTTCTGTTCTGGAAAACTTTTGAGGTTGATTCTTATATATGTTTTATTGCTGTGTATCTAAAATCTTTCTAGCAATTTATATATAGTTGGAGTTCACAAATAGCTGTGGAATAATGAAAGACTGAATGGATGAATGCATGACTGAAAATAAGGTCACTTCAGATCATGCAAAACTTTATCAGATGGCTGAATTCAATATGAAAAATTGTACATTTAGTTGAGTATTTGCAGAGATCAAGTGAAAAAGAACTATAAGCAAAAATGGGATGGCATGGACTCAGCTCATCTTTGAAGGTCATAGAACACCACTTTAATGCATGCAGACGTAGGCGCAGCAGCAGCAATGGATGGTGGTGCCTGGGGGTCTGTCTTACCAGCAAAACTGTCAGCAGCATGGGATTAATAATGTGTTCAGTGTTCACTTTGTGTCGTCCACTGTGCCATGCTGATTAATCACAAAAATAGGCTGCTATAGTCTGAATGTTTGTATCCCCCCAAAATTCATATTTTGAATCCTAATCCCCAAAGGTAATGGTATTAGGAGGTGGGAACTTTGGGAGGTGATTTGGCAGAGCCCACAAATAGGAGTAGTGCTCTTATAAAAGAAGCTTCAGAAACCTCCCTTGCCCTGTTCACCATGCAAAGATACATGGACCTGGAAGAGGGCCCTCACCCAACCACATTAGCACCATGATCTTGGATGGAGTAAAACATGGGCATATTCATCATATGAAAGCCTGGGTACCAGTTACTTATAGATACCATAATGCTATTGCTTAATAAACATCCCCAAATCTTGATTACTTATAATTACTATTTATTTAGCTCAGTATTCTGTGGGTCAGAAAATTGGGCTAACTCAGATGAGTGATTCTTGCCTTTCCTTCTTGTTTTCCCACATATTTTTTGACCTGGCTTATCTGGAGCCTGGTTGGTCTCCAGAAAGAGAAGTTGGTTAGAATGTGGGCCACAGGTCTCATATCACTAGCAGGATGGTCCGGACTTGTTCTCATGGCAGAGGTAGTTCTCTAAAAGGGCAATCAGAAGCATTCAGGGTCTCTTGTGTAGATTAATTATAAATTTGGTCCCGAGTATCTATTCATGCTTATCTGTAATCCTTAAAATTTGCTGCTCCCTCCATCAAGAAGTGGTTTCCATTTCCCTACTCTTTGAATCTGAACTGTCCTTAGAATTATGTTGGAAAAGAGGATGAGTAAATGTGACGTTGGGCTACTTTGAAGCCTATAGATAAAGAGGCCTGCCGTGCCTCTGCTAACTCTCTTGAAAACCTGCTACCACCAGGTGAAAAAGCCTGGGCTTGCCTGCTGAGTGATGAATAAGCCCTGCCAAGAGCATCTCAGAATGCCAAGGTACTCACGTATTGCTGTGCCATTCTGGAGCTTTGTACTCATTGTTCGGAGATTCTGTTCAAAGAGTTGATATTTCATAATGCATCTTTTGCCAATTAGCCTTTTTGGTCAGGGGACATGGGCCTGTAAGTAAACACCTTGGATTATTTCCGTGATATGATTATTTTTTAGGACAGACTTTGATCTGCTACTGTAATATCCACTCAACTTAACACATATATCTATAGGAAAAAATGATATTTAATGCTAGACTACAACAATGTAGTTGTTGGAGTGTTTTACTGCACTGTATTCTTTTCCATACATTACTCCTTTGAGTCTTCAGACTGCTTCAGTGTAGATGGGTAAGCAGGCTCATTCTTATTTTTTGATGGTACTGAGAAGGGTTAATGACTCAGTCAAGTCTAGAATCCACAGTATAGAATTTAAGAGGTAAAGCATTGCAGAATATAATTCAGTTAATCCAACAAACATTAATTGAGCATTTAGCCATTGTGAGATACTGAACTAGCACTAGGGAAATGAAAATAAGTAAGACATTATTCCTCCATGCTGTTGCAAGTGGCATTATTTTATTCTTTTTTATGGCTGAGTAGTATTCCATTATATATACATATTCTTTTCATTATAGGCCATTACATATATTTTTTTTCCTGAAAAGAGATCTAGTCAGTACAAATTTCTCCTCTGTGCTACATTTGAGTGATAGTTTATGGATGGATGTCCTGTGTAGAAGCTCAGCTGGTGTCTTTGTGTAGGAATGTTGTCCACATGGGGAGGAAGGTAGGCTTCCGTGAGAGTGGGGGAAAGATGACATTTGGCTTTGTATGCCAAGTGTGGTGTTTAGACTAAAACTACAGGCTTGAGGGGTTGTTACTGTTGGGAAAATAGGTCTGGAAATGGTATCTCCTGGACTTAGATGGACTAGAGGAGGAAGTGGGTAGAAGTGAGGACACTAGAAGGAAGACTATTGTGCGAGTGAAAGAGAATACAGGCATCTGATTTAGGGGAATGACAGTGTCCCCAAAAAGGTGCACCAAAATTCAGGAGATACTTTGTGGTCCGGTCAGTAGAACTAATGATTTGTTAGTGGTGTTAGAGGGGGAAGAAGTAAAAAAGAAGATAAATTTCAGGGCATATTTCAGAATTCTGATTATGGAAACTGGATAGCTGATGACCTTGTAAATCATGATTGAGAATTCAGGAAACATTGTTAACTTGGAGAGAGATAGGAATGGAAGTGATGGGGAGAAGAAGTCATTGTGGACATTAGTATTAGGTTTCTTTTGAGCAGCTAGGTGAATCTAGCAGAGAGTGTTGAACTGTGGTAAACTAGTTCTGTACTCAGACTCTGGCAGGTGAAATTGGTATTTTGTCATTAATTAAGTCATTTGTGTAATTTTCATGCCAGAAACTTCCAATAAAATTTCACAAAAATCAAATGCTCTTGAGAGATAATGAAAGATACTCTTCTACATTGTTATAATGCTAATGTGTACACAGCGAGGAAAGGCATGGCTAGATCACTCAAGCAACACCACTGCTCTAACTACTCTATTTGAGACATTCGTTTAAAGATAAGCTAAATAAAAATATAGAAAGGTAGTTACAAAAAAGAAAGTGATAGGGATAAATTGATTCAATGATAATTGACACAGCCTCAAACAATTATTGTCTGACCCTCTGTACACTGCTAAAGAAGTTCAACATTGTCTAGAAACTTGACTTGATGTGTCAAGTGGGAAGGGATAAATAGATGAACAGAGAAGTTGACCTTTGTTGGTTTTCTGAGGCAACCTTAACATGTGTCTTCTTGAGTTTTCTCAAGCATTGCCAGTGATGTAGAGTTTACTCTTTTGCAAAGCTACCCATTATATTGTATGGTTTCTGAATTATTATTTCTTCTTTGTTCTAAGGCAAAATTTGCTTCTCTGCACCAATGATCCACCAACCATTTTTCAGATTCACAGAACAATATCAACAGCTGATAGCACTATGTCTATATAATGCCTTCTTGTATTCTTTGCACATCATCTTCTCTAGACAATTCACTTTTTAAAAGACTAACTCTATTTCCTAAGAATCCTAAATTTATTTTGTATGTGGTCCAAGTTTAAAACCTCTTTTTTATATTTTTTATATTTATTATCTTGTGGAAGTTGTTATATCTAGTTTGCTCCCAAAGTCGCCTGAGATATCCAGGGCATGGTCACCTTGATAGTCTTTCCTGCTGGACAGTGTAGTGTGGCATTAAGAGCATGGGCTCAAGCATGAGCAGACTTGGCTGCAAAATGGGGATAACAGTCCCGTAAGGTTATTGTGACGATTCAGTGGTAATTTCATGTTAATTGCCTAGCAACATGCCTGACACAGAGGCGTCGCATAACTAAGAAAGCTAAAGATGTCAAAATCTTAGATGATTTTTGTTGTTGTTCTGCTGGTCGGACTACAAGTTCATAATCAGCAAGGGGTCAATGAGCCCTTCAGGGTTTTCTGGAAAATGAATTTCTCTTAAACTGAAACTCCTCTACTACCTTAAACGTATAAACTTTCTTTTTTTTTTTTTTTTCTACTTTAAATTGTAAAAAAAAAAAAAAAAAATCTCTATTTAACAATGATAACTTTCTTCTTGCTTGTTTTTCAAATATTGGTGTTCACTCTCCCTCTTCGCTGGATGCCATACATACGGTTTTGAGTGTTGTTACTGCTTTTATTCTGATACATCTATCTATATATTGTTAAATAGCCTTTTAAGCCTTCATCCATGAAAATGAAAATTTGTTTAAAAAGGAAGGTCCTATAATTTGGCAATGGACTTCTCATCAAATTGGCTTCAGACCTTTGTATGACCATTGTCGGGTGAAAGGCCTACACGTTTTGAAGTATTTGATAGCATTATAGAATGATGCAGCCGAGAAATGACCAAGGAAAACATTCACGTTTCCCTGCCTAACGTGCGTTAAGTTTGTTTTCTTAGGTCTCTTTGGCATCTTTAGATCCACCTCTTAAATTTCCCTTCCCAATCCCCACAGCCTTCCACTACAAATGCTTTTTAAAATACTATACATTGACTTTGCATCTTAGAAAAAAAAGTGAGATTTTTCTATAACTAAATCAATAAATAAGCCAAAATATCATATCTAAGAAGGTTTCTCTTAGGGAGGGAGTGACCTAAGTCCCCCAAACTTACTGCATCACAGTTGTGAAAATTTCATGCCATGATGTAAGGGAAGTGGTAAGTGCAGTGGAAGACTTATAAATGGTGCTCAATATGCACTTTTTTGAAAAATGAAATCTTAGGAAGTGTTTCTAGAAATGGATCTACATCATTATAATTCTGATTACTTTGTGGCAAGAGGAACTGAGTACTTCACTGTAGAAAGACTGTCTTACAATGTGACGTGGTCATTCCTCCGTTGAATTTAATGATGTTATATTTAATTTTTATCGAGGTAAAATTAATATACAACATCATATTAGTTTCAACATAATGGTTTGATTATTTGTATATATTGCAAAATGACCGCCACAGTAAGTCCAGTTCACATCCATCACCATACATAGTAACAGAATTTTTTATCTTTTGATGAGAAGTTTTAAGATCTATTGTCTTAGCAACTTTCAAATCTGCGATACAGCATTGACTATAGTCACCGTGCTGTACATTATACCCCCATGACTCATTTCCTTTTTAACTAGAAGTTTGTAACTTTTGACTGTCTTCATCCATTTTGCCCACTCTCAACCCCCACCTCTGGCAATCACCAAGAGAATGTTTTATTTATTTTTTTCTTCTAGAATATAGTTCTTCTTCTAAGAAACATATTTTAAGGTGACTTATTATGCTAAGAATCCTGGGCTCATTGTTTCTAGAAGAAACTGGCTTGGAGGACAAAGGGCAATTTATTAATTTTAACCATAGGTCTTTTCTAAGATGACGTGCTTATAGCGTGACCACCAATGGCACATTTTAATGACACAAAATGCATAAAGTGGTTAAGCTGAACATTGTTTGTGCAAATTTAGTAAAGCCTGGTAATTCCCTCGTGTATAATATAATTTATAGCTATTCTACTTAAGACAGCTGTAAAAAAAAAAAATCAAGTAATTTTAAGTGCAAAAACAAACGCCTGGAGGATCAAGAATTCAGCTCCTTTCAATGGTATATCATTGTGTAATTTTGCGGTTACTCTAGTCTTAGAGTTTTAGTATATAGTTAATGCTGAGGGCAAAACTGATAGATTAAACTAGGTGGTTTTCAGCTCTTAAATGGCAGATTGAAACTTCAAGAAAGCTAGGAAAAAACTTTATAGACTTAACCGCAGGATACATAGGTTCTATTTTTGAAAGACACTTTATAAATAATTTTTTCTCATCATTTTCAACGTCCTTGTATTAGCTAAAATTTTTAAACATTAATCCTGGACAGATTTCTCAATATGTAAAATTAATTTAAAAAAAACTACTCTGATTGAAATCTAACTTTTCATTTTAGCTGTTCTTTTTACTAAAAATAAGAAACTGAGGTGTTTCTTAACTTCTTCTATCCCCATATTTCACTCCTTAGAGTAGGAAAGGAATTATGCCTGCATTTTTTTTTACCTCAGAGCATTATAAGCATCAGAAATAGTATTTCACGTGAAAATATTTTTATTATAAACTATAAAACAGTTCATCTATGTACTATTATTAGAGAGAGAAATTCTCAAGGTAGTTCAGACATGACAAAGTGATAAATGGGGGTTAGACAAAAAGTGTTCTAAAAATGGAGAGTAGGAACAATTCTATGTGGCTTATGCAGTAATCCTTTTCTACCCATTCAAAATGCCCCAATAGATAAGAGTACTTTGTATTTAGAGTATCTGAGATAACATTGATTATGGACATAGATCATCAGAGTTGACAAATAAGGTTTCCTTGAAATTTTGGTTCCATTTGCACAGAGAGTTTCCATGATAAGAATTTTGGGACTTTATTATCAGTAGGTAAAACACTTTTCTGGTAAGTTGGTGATTTCTTCCACATATGGGAAATTGGACTGGTAACATTTGCACTCTATATTTTCCATCCATGTCATAATCTAACTTCCTTTGATTTTCTCTCCCTGTTTCTCTTTCCTGTGTCTTCAATCCTGGGTCCTTGTTGTTAGGCTCACATCATTCTTTAGAGCAACTGAGACTTTACTTTCCCAAAACTTTTAGTTGAGGTTGGACCTACATGTTCAAATTTTCCATTTCATAATATTTAGTCTTCTGGACTTCATTGTTTTAAATTCTGGCCAGTCTTCTAGCCATCAGAGTCCTTCATTCTATTGTACACTCTCTCTTTTATATACCACAGCATTCTTAGAAAAGAACCTCAGGCGAGGAAGATCCATGGAAACCCATTTCACTTAGGAATTTGTAAATTTATCATTACAGCATTTTAAGTGCCCCTTCCCTTTCTATGGCACATTTTGTATAAGCATCCACACATTCTTTGTAGGGAACAGATAAAACATTGTGGATCATACCTAACAGGGTCTAAAATCTTCTTGATCTTGATCTGTGAATTTCAAACATGGTCCAGCTGCTCAGCACATGATCATTTTGGCCTGAGAGTTAAGGAACAAGAAGTGAAGTGAGCAACTCCTCAGGTTCCCCGTGGGCTTAATGGGGAAATCAGTGTGACTTCATCAGTGGCTCCCAATACCAGAATGCCTTATCCTTGTGCAAAGTCAAGGGCTCTAACATGCCCATCAACATTTCCAACTTGTAGCAATAATCCTAATCATTCCAAAGAAGAGATGATAATAACAGCCTCTATCTTTAAAACTTGCCATATAACTGCTGTGGCTCATGTACACACTGGTCTTAATTCCATCTTTGGAATCAGCAGAAAACAACTGTTTTGCTTTCTGGAATAAGTAAAATGACTGATTAGAATAGATGTAAAAATCATTTCCTGCTTTATGATGCATGGATTAATGAAAGTATTAAAACACTCTAATAATAGCTAAGAAAATTACTCCACTATGGCCAAAAGAAATAGAACTCTATCTTAAATTAAAAAGTTCTAAAATTTTGTAAGTTCATCAAAAATGTGTGGACGGGAAAGGTACAAATTTATAACCCATTGTGGACTACCTTCCATATATCAACATTTATTGTGTGTCTGCTTTATTATTATTGCACAACTCCTCAAAATCTTGTGGGAATCATATTTTTCCAGAAAAGAAGAACAAGTATATATCACACTAATATACTTTTTATAGGGAGTGTTGTTGTATCCTAATTTATCAGGATGCTGCATTGTTAATTTTATGTCATTAGTATTGTTTCCTGTGTTATAGCCGTGTCTTAAGTTTGAATGGCGTGGTATACTGTGCCTAGAGATTAAATTTGAATTTGAACTAAATTATTATACTGTGGATCCAAGGAATGTAATTCCTGAGAAAGTAACAGGAGTTGTACATGGTTCCTTTAAATGGTGAGATTTGAAGGAGTTTTGAAGAAAGAGCCTACACTAGCTATAATGGAGATTAACCCTAAAAAGTGGATAAAAATCTGTATTACCTCTACTGTACAATTTCATTACACTCCAGGCCCCGTATTTTATAAAAGTAACCATAGCAATAATGTTCCATATAATCTTGGACTTGCTTTGTGTAGGTAAAAAATACCAGAGCCTCATTTCATGTCCCACACAAAACTGGATTAGCTTTATCCAATGGGCATAGGAGAAATTTGTCAAATTCTTTCCTTTTTCATTCTTAATGTGAAAATTTCTGATATGTGTATCTTTTTAAATTATTTTTAAAGATTTTAAAAATTGAATTATAGTTTAAAATGCTGTGTTAGTTTCTGGCATACAGCATAGTGATTCAGTTTTATATATATTTTCCTTTTCATATTCTTTTTCATTATAGGCTATTATAAGATATTGAATATAGTTCCCTGTGCTATACAGTAGGACCTTGTTGTTTATCTATTTTATATATAGTAGTTAATATCTGCAAATCTCGAACTCCCAATTTATCCCTTCACCTCCTTCTTTCCCTCCTGAAAACCGTAAGTTTTCTGTGTCTGTGAGTCTCTTTCTGTTTTGTAAATAATTTTGTCTTTTTTTTTTTTAAGATTCCACATATAAGTGTTATCATATGGTATTTTTCTTTCTTTTTCTGGCTTACTTCACTTAAAATGATATTCTCCAGGTCCACCCATGCTGCTGCAATGGCATTATTTTATTCTTTTTTATGGCTGAGTAGTATTCTATTGTGTATGTGTGTGTGTGTGTGTGCGCGTGCGTGTGCGTGTGTATCTCACAACATTTTTATCCAGTCATCTGAGATGTATTCCTAATGCCTTCACATAATGCTCCCTAGGATCAAACTTAAATATCCTATAGCAGTAGGCAACTCAGTGATGTGTCTTGATACTGACTTTCTCTCTTTAACTACCTTGTCATCCCTCTTCTAAGATCACATTTCTGAATTAATGACATGGATGAAAGTTTTTGCTTTACATTTTCCTTATGGTCATACCCAAGCAAATATAATATCCCTCTTACCCTTTGCCAGTGACAATGATAGCAAGACTCCTGTGCTGAAACTCTCTCCTCTTTGTTCAACATTAATCTTTGGCACTGAGGCTAGGCATGGCCTCAGAATCTGTCTCAAGGCAAGGTCCTAGGAAACATGGTCAATGGACTGGGGGTAGTGTACCTGCCACAACCCTGCTGTCTCTACACCAGCAATTTCCAGTGTTCATTCTGTTTTTATGACTGTCATTCTGGAATCAGTTGCTTTTCAAAAATCCACAAAGAATTAGGGGAGTCCATACTCACCAGGCACCACATTTAGTAGTTGGATGCTGGACAGAAGCTAGATTTGCCCCTAACTTTTGTGACTCTCATATATAGTTATGTGGCATTGAGGATTTGATTTTGTGCCTCAAGAAAAATTAACTTTGTTGTTAGACTTTCATAGTCAGTTGAGAACAGTAGAAACTTCATATTTGACTGAAATATATCTATACCTATCATATAAAAAGTACTTGAGAACAATTATGCCTTGACCTAGTATAAGCCCACATGTATTATTTTACTCTCTCGAATTATTTGAATTTTTGATTCCTAGGCATTTCCATGTCTTGAACACCCAGTTCAGTTCCCTTAGTTCATGACAGTACTTGCCCACTCAAACTTATAACTCCATTATCAGGTTCTGCAGGTTCCCAGTTGGATTATGCTGTGACTTAGGTTCAACATGCCTAACCACTTTTGTAGGGTCCTCTAGAGCAACCTGGATGCACAGGGAAAAGGGGTCTCCCAGGATTGCCTGTGAGTAAAAGGATGCTGGTCCAGTGATACCAGAGCCTTGGAGCAGTGACTTGGCCCTCATCCTGAACTTCATCATGATCCTGATTGTTGTTCTGATCATATTATTTTAGTTCTAGATCTAGCAGCCAGGAGTGGAGGTAGGAGTGGGCCCTGAGTGGCACACAGGTGGTCCTGTAGGGGAGAGATCTCTGCATTGTGTTCCAGAATAGGGAGAATGATGGATTTTTAAAAGGAATGGGTATGCCATTTCTACAGACTCAAAATGTTCAAAGGAATAAGATCTTTGGGATCGTCTACTCATATTTCCCCTTCCTATGTGTCAGGAACTCTAAACCAAGGCCCAGCATATGGCATTCTAAAACTGTCTTGGTTGAGTTTTTTATGTCATTGATGTTCAGTCCCATATTGATCCTCTTCTTTCCTTGTCCACCCACTATAGAAGATAAAAGTTTCTTCATAGGCAACCAGAAAGGCCCTCTGGATTTCAGTTGCTTGAGACTCTGTCTCAGTTTCTTATGTTTCAATAGACCATCACAATTGCTTACTCATTCAAATTTATTATTCTATATCTACTCTTCCGTACTTCTCAAAAGTCTGAGACAGAGCCCTCTATTATGATGCTTTCCCCCAACTTCTCATATAGCTGTAATAAAAAGAAAAAAAGAAAAAAGAATTCTTTTCTTGTGATGAGAAGTCTTAGGATTTAGTTTCTTAACAACTTTCTTATATATCATATAGTAGTGTGAGCGACAGTCATCATGTTGTACATTGTATCCCTAGTACTTGCTTATCTTATAACTGGAAGTTTGCACCTTTTGATCACTGTACTCCAGTTCTCCTTCCAACCTACCCTCTACCTCTGATAACCACAACTTTGACCTCTTTTTATATGAGTTTTTCTTTAAGATTCTACACATAAGTGGAATCATACAGTATTTTTCTTTCTTTGTCTAACTTATTTCACTTTACATAATGCCTTCAGAGTCTGTCCATGTTATCATGAATGGTAGGGTCTTCTCATTTTTTATGTCAGAATAGTGTGTGTGTATGTGTAATAGTATATATTATAATTGTTGTATCTTCTTGATGTATATATCCCTTTTTCATTAAATAATGTCCTTCTTAGTCTCTTTTTACTATTTTTAAAGTCTATTTTATCTGATATAAGCCTAGGTACTCCATTTTTTTGTTGTTGTTGTTTGCTTGACATGTTTTTTCCATCCCTTCAGTCTCAGTATTTAAGGCTAAAATGAGTCTCTTATAGGCAACATATTACTGGATCTTGGTTTTTGTTTTGTTGTTTTTTAAACCATTCAGGCATTCTGTCTTTTAATTGGAAAATTTAATCCTTTTACATTTTAAGTAATTATTGATAGGTCAGGATTTACTGTTGCCTCTTTCTTAATTGTTTTGAACATCCATTGTTGCCTATTTCTTATCTTGCTGTCTTTTTCTGTTTTGATGTTTGTTGATACCAGTATGGTTTGACTCCTTTATAGTGTTATTTTGTGTAATTACTACAGGAACTTCCCTGTAGTTACCATGAGGCTTACATAAAATATCTTAAATTTATAATACCCCATTTTAAACTCATATCAACTTAACTTAATTTGAATTTGTAAACTGCACATTTTTACTTCTCTTTCCCCTCACATTTTAGGTTATTATTGTTGCAATTTACATGTTTTTTATACTGTATAACTAATACCAGAATATTATAGGGTTTTTTCCCTTTTTAAATCTTTTAAACTAGAGCTGTAAATAAAAAAAAAATACACCACTATTACCATATTGCAGAATCCAACTATGATTATACATTTGTTATTACCAGTGATACTTACACTACCTTTTTGGTTTTATGATGTTAATTAGCATTCTTTCACTTTCAAAAAACTCCCTTTAGCATTTCTTACAAGGCAGATCTGGTTGTAATAAACTCCCTCACCTTTTGTTCATTCAGGAAAGTCTTTATTCCTCCTTTGTTTCTGAAAGACAGCTTTGTCAGCTATAGAATTCTTAGTTGACAGTTATTTTCTTTCAGCATTTCAGATATGCCATCCCATTCTCTCAGGGCCTGCAAAGTTTCTATTGAAAAATCTGCTGATAGTCTTATGGGGATTCCTTTTCATGTAACTTCTCTTATCTCTTGCTGCTCTTAAAATTCTTTTTTTGTCTTTGAATTTTGCAAATTTAAGTATAATGTGTCTATTCAGGTTTAACCTATTTGGGATCTTTTGGGTCTCATAGATTTGCATGTCTATTTGTCTCCTCAGGTTGGGGAAATTTTTAGACATTATTACTTTAAATGTACTTTCTGTTCCTTTCTCTTCTTTTTGTGGAATTCTTGTAATACAAATACTGTTTCTTTTCATTGTCTTATAATTTCCATAGGGCTTTTTCAATTTTCCTCCCTCTTTTGATGGGGTAATTTCCAATGCCGTATTCTCCAGGCATTCACTGATTCTTTCTTCTGCATGGTTGAGTGTACTTTGGAAATTGAACTGTTCAGCTCAGTTACTGTATTTTTCAGTGCTAGGATTTCTGGTTGTTGTGGTGGTGTTATTTTGATGGTTGCTAGTTCTTTGTCAAATTTCTTATTTTGTTCATGTATTGTCGTCTTAATTTCACTTGGTTATCTGTATTTTCTTGTAGTTCACTAAACTTTTTTGAGAGGATTATTCTGACTTTCTCTGACAGTTCATAGAACTCCATTTCTTTGGCGTCAGGTTTTGGAGCTTCATCAGTGCCCTCTGGTGGTGTCATATTGTCCTGATTTTTTGTGGTCGTTGACTCCTTATGTTGTTACCTGCTCACTTGAGTGGTCAGGCTCCTCTCCTACACTTTACAGGTTTGCTTTGGCAGAAACAGTTCTTCACCAGTCAGCTCATTTTGCGTTTCTGAGTATATCTGCAGGTACTATCCTTGGGTAGATAGAGCCTGGTATGATGATCTGGTTTAGGAATTCTGAAGATCAGTTTGGGAGTATATCACTGGCTGGGAACGGGTGGATAGGATTGCTGGCTTGGTTCCCTACCTGGGTGAAACTGTAGGATAGGCTCTGGGTTTGCCTGGATTCTCTGGTCAGGCTTACAAGCTGCTTGGGTCAGGGTAGTGTATTCAGTAGTATATGGGGTTATGAATTAGCTTCTCTGCCCTAGCAGAGCAGCAGGACAGGACTCAGAGGCTGTATAGCTCATTGTCTGGGGCCTAAATCAAGCAAGATTGTGCATTGGATTCCCTGGTCAGGTCTTCAGACAGCAAAGCCATGGGCTGTGCTCTCTGTCCAAACGCCACTGGATTTGGGGCTGTTAAATGGGCTGTTCAGCCTAATGTGTGTTCTGGTTAGGTTCCCTGCTGGACAGGCTGAAGGTTGCGTTCAGTGATGACCGGGCTGTGAATTAGATTGCTTGCTTGGGCACAGCAGGAGAAGCAGCTCTAAAGCTTCTAAAGCTCTTTGTTGTCTTAACTCAAGCTGACTTCCACCCCAAGTTCCTTGATAGAACAGGGTTACCATGTTTTCTCTGCAAACTGTTGGCTCTGCATACCCACATCCTGGCTGTAGCACTGCTGGACCACACAGATTGCAGTTGTTGCCAGGCCTTCTGGACAGATGGGGCCCAAAATTGCTCTTCATAGCAGGTGGGGCCATGTGGCAGCTCCCTTGCCAAGGGGGGCGTGGGGAGGGGCGACTCCAGGATACTCTCAATTTCCCAAGCAGGCTCTCTGATTGTCAGTGGCCAGTAGCTACGCTTAGCCTTGGCTATGAATTAATCCTTCTGCCTGTGTGAAATTCCCTGAAAGGGGAGTGCTCCATACCTGGCACAGGCTTTGCTCTGGAGGTGATCAGGTGCTTG
Source organism: Camelus dromedarius (assembly GCF_036321535.1). NCBI lineage: Eukaryota > Metazoa > Chordata > Mammalia > Artiodactyla > Camelidae > Camelus > Camelus dromedarius. The sequence continues at coordinate 64,533,115 of NC_087443.1, read as the reverse complement.
CCTGCATCTTGGCTTAAACTCCACTGGACTTCACTACTTCTAGGAGTTGTCACCAGCTTTTCTGGTCAGATGAGCCTGGAACACATTCTCCACAGTGAGTTGAGATGATGGGTAGCTCAGCCCTTTGCCTGGGTGTGGACAAAACTCCTCCTTTGAGTACCTGAATTAGGCCGATCTGTACCCTGTCAGATTCCTTGGTCAGAGTGCACCCCCAACTTGTTACTGCAGATGAGCAAAATGGGTTAGGATTACCATTGGATGCTGCAGATATGAACTCAGTCTGCTGGTAGAAGTTTTAACAATTAAGACTCTACTTTGTTGCAGGAGCCATTTGTGCCCCACCTGCTACCAGTGATGTTATCTTGGTTGCCAGAGTGGTGATTAACCTACCATGAAATTCTATTTTATTGCCTTGCTTTTCTCAAGCAATGAACTGAAGTAGCAGTTATTGAAGGTAGCAGCTATTGAAGGCTGTATTCTCCAGAAGCAGATACTGAGGTGGACTTTGATTGTAAGATATTTTTAACGGATTGACACCTATGAATGGAAGAGGGAGAAAGCAGAATTGAGAAAAATGATAAATTAAATTGCAGTTTAGATCCTTAAATCTCATTCATCTTAGCAAGGGACTTTTGAACAAATAATACTCCTCAGAATTGTCCCAATCTGGATCAAAATGTCTTGGCATTTATATCCCTGACTTGCCCAATCATCTAAGGAGCACTTTCCTAAGAAGGGAATTTCTTCATTTCAAGTGATTCTCTGCAGCTGAAGTAGATGCTGAAGGCTGTTTGCTGACCACATTCTCTGTAGCTGTGCATAAAGTCTTTCTTTGAGGGGGATACAGAACACAGTGCACTCCTATTACAGGAAACATACTATTTTAAAATCTTTCAAATTATATTTATTTAAAATTTATTCATGAAAATTGAGTTTTCTTTCAAGGGAGAAGCCTCTCATTTTCAGGAAAAAATAAACAAGCACCTTATTAGCATCCATTGCTATTACATAAAGTTCTTACTGGGTCTTGTCTGTTTGGAAGGGTGAGTTATTTGTTCCACTGAGAGTGGTTCTTATCATGAAATGGAAGGAGAGTAGTGCCTTCTGTGAGTACAGAAGTTGGAGATTAAGAAACTTGAATTGAGCAGAGGTCAGTTTCCAGACTGCAGGTTATCAGGTTTGTTTTAGAGAAAGAAGCAAATCTCAGTTGTTGAGAAAAAGTAGAAGATCAACTATTTAATTCATTAGGCTGAGGCATCAAAATATGGGAACAGGAAACTTAATCCTTAGAGGAGGCTATTGGCGGTCAGAGGCACTTGGGGATTCTGGGAGAAGATGATAAGAACATAGAATGTGGATATCCTGGCAAACAAAGTAAACAATTTCAGGCAGTTTAGGGAAAAAGGGTAGTTTTCTGACCTCATACTATAAGGGACACTGTATACTTTTAAAACAGATGCTGCACACTTTACAAATAAGGATATAAGAGTAAGGCATCCTTCTTGGGGTTCAGATATCGATAGGAAATAAATTCGTAAATAACTGGTTAGAAGCATGGGCTTACTTGGTTGAAAATGACAGAAAGCTAACACTAACTGCTTTAAGCAAAGCTAATGTATTGACCCATCAAATTAAAAAGTTTAGGACGAGGCTGGATTCAAAGCTTCGAGTTATGTCTTGATTAAAATTACTTCTCTCCGTCTTTCTCTTCTACATTCTGTTTTGGAACCATTATAAAGTTTACTCCCCTTTTACAGTGGCCCCTGCTACTTAAGGTTTTCATTCTATTAGTTTCAAGCCAACAAAATAAATGCTTTGTTTCTCAGTGATTCTGATAAAGGCTTATTTCATAAGTCTCATTGACTCTGGTTGGTTGAACTTGGGTCACATGCCTGTGCTTCAGCCAATCAGACGTGATGTTTTGATGGGCGATTCTCAAATCACATGCCAGTCCCTGGAGCTGAGGATGAGGCAAACCTCTCTATCTCAACAGCATGATTTGCAAGTGACAGAGAGGTTTGAAAAGAAAAGAAAATGGGGAGGGGATGAATGCCAGGCAGACAAGAACAAGTGTTCAAGTTACGCTTTAATCTTCTTAATGTTACTTCCCAGAAACTTTGCCAGAATGAAAGCGCGGGAGATCATGCTTTTCTCCTACGTAGCCCTTTGCCTCACAGTCACTCGCAGAGACTTCCTACTTGGACTCACACCTCATTTACCCTGCTCTTCTGGCGAATACACATCTCTTACAAACACTTCATTAGTTTCAATGTTTGCCTCAAAGCTCTAATGTGTTTGAAGGGTTTCTTTAAGGTTCGTTGGCATCACCCCTGAGTGCTCTCTGTGGACTTTTTCCATTTTCCCCCAGGCTCATTCCTCTCGGGACACTGCTGGCTACCTCAATATTTGTTAATGCTGTTTGACATGTTCTTCAATATTTGTTAATGCTGTTTGACATGTTCTTCAATATTTGTTAAAACTGTGTGCATTCAAGCAGTGAGAGAGACCTAGCGAGTTCATCAGATTCTTGCCAATGTGTTGTGTCATGTACTAGGGAGTCTTTATAATAAACAGAGGGACAGGCCGTGACTCTTTGATTGCCCAGTTTATCATGGAACTAACAGGGAAGAAGTAATGAGTAGTGCTGGATTCACTGAGGCAAGAGAGCAGGGCTGGACTGTTGACTATGTCTAGGAGAGTCTCCTAATTTTTATCTAAGTGGCAGAATATCCAGTCTGGCCTATTTGGGAACTTCTACTGTCTTTCTAGTTTGCATCTCAGGTAAGGAGAGCACTTAGGGTCCACTCTGGCTGGGCAGGGGATGCTCTGGACTAGGACAGGCAGTTCTCCATTAACTCATGATATCAGAATAGCACGATTCTGTCTCACACAAGCTATTAGAGATCAAAGACGATGTATTGCTGAGTCAAGAGTGAGAGCTTCAAATCCTGTGGAGCTCAGTTAACTGTACACTGTTCCCTGGCCTAAGGCTGCAGAGTAAGTCCTCACCAGTCATTTTTTTTTTCATTTTTGGAACTATTTATTTATTTATTTATATTGAAGCACAGTCAGTCTATAATGTGTCAGTTTCTGGTGTACAGCATAATGTTTCATTCATACATACACATATACTCATTTTCAGATTCTTTTTCATTATAGGTTACTACAAGATATTGAATATAGTTCCCTGTGCTATACAGAAGTCATGTGGGGTGACAGTTCCATGGGGTTTGGGAGAAGAAAGCATATTTGGCTCAGTACAGAGGATTTGCCCTGTAGGAAGAGTTCTCAAGATGAATGGCTTATTAACAATGAGTCAAGAGTACAATTCTAAATATGAGGCACATCTAACATCCAGAGCAGGAATTGTACATGGGTGGATGGTCAGCCTTGTCCAAACCATAGACAGTTGACTGGGATTCCTCATCTCATCATAGCTACAGCAAGAAGATAGATTCCTAAGATTAACATCTAATCTTATGGGTTTTTTTTTTTTCCTTCCTATCTTCCAGCAGGATTTTCCTAAAGTATCATATCAAGTTGAGGACACCATGTCTATGCAAATACTTCTAGAAAAAATATTATTCTGTGTTAATGGACTTTTAATGATGTGGCTATATTTTAATTTCTGACTTTTTAATCTCTAAAGTCAGCATAATCAGCCAAGGAGAAGAAAGGTAAAACTTCTGCTGTAAAGCCTGGATATGACCTCTTTGGGAGAATTATGATAATTCTCCTGGCCATCACAAGCTAAAGAAGTTGCTAAGGTCACATTACTCTTTTAAAATTCCTTTCTGGGCTGTGCAGAGGTCTGTGCAGGCTAAGAGATGGAAACTTCCAGGCAGGCTAGGAATGTGGCACATGGCACAGCACAATACTGGAATATAGTAAGCTCTCAAAACTTGGGAGGAGAATAGACAAAATTCCCAATCATCACAGTGTTTACATGCTGGGGATTAGGAGACAAACATAGACAATATAAATAAATAAAATATGTAATACGTTAGTGAAAAAATTCTCTGGAGAAAAATCAAGCAGGAAGGATGAAAGGGAATGTGGGTTGGGGTGAGATGCAATAGGATGGTTAGAAAAGGCTATTTGAACAAAGAGCTAATGGAGGTGAAGAAGAGAGTCACACTTGCACAGAGGAGAAGCAGGAGGAAACACAAGAGATCAAAGGTAGGACCAAGAAAGAGGCCAGTGTGTCCAGAGAAGAAAGAGCAGAGTGCCTGAGGTCAACGTTGTTTTCCCATCCTGGACCCTTTTGATAAAGGTGTTCAATTGTCCAATCAGCACTATCACTGTGGCATGTGTTTTATTTTTTCATCACTCCCCAGAGCAGAAGACTTTGAAATCTGTGCTCTAGGAAGGTGAAATACCTGTCTTGCATATAATTAGTCTGCTTTGTTGATGTCTTTAATTTACCTTTGTCATGCTTTTTTTTTTTTTAACATTTTTTGATTTATAATCATTTTACAGTGTTGTGTCAAATTCCAGTGTAGAGCCCAATTTTTCAGTCATACATGAACATATATATATTCATTGTCACATTTTTTTCTCTGTGAGCTACCATAAGATGTTGTGTATATTTCCCTGTGCTATACAGTATAATCTTGTGTATCTATTCTACAATTTTGAAATCCCTTCTATCCCTTCCAACCCTCCACCTTCTTGGCAACCACAAGTTTGTATTCTATGTCTATGAGTCTATTTCTGTTTTGTATTTATGCTTTGTTTTTTTGTTTTTGTTTTTGTTTTTGTTTTTTTAGATTCCACATATGAGTGAACTCATATGGTATTTTTCTTTCTCTTTCTGGCTTACTTCACTTAGAATGACATTCTCCAGGAGCATCCATGTTGCTGCAAATGGCGTTATGTTGTCAGTTTTTATGGCTGAGTAGTATTCCATTGTATAAATATACCACCTCTTCTTTATCCAGTCACCTGTTGATGGACATTTAGGCTGTTTCCATGTTTTGGCTATTGTAAATAGTGCTGCTATGAACATTGGGGTGCAGGTGTCATCCTGAAGTAGATTTCCTTCTGGATACAAGCCCAGGAGTGGGACTCCTGGGTCATATGGTAAGTCTATTCCTAGTCTTTTGAGGAATCTCCACACTGTTTTCCATAGTGGCTGCACCAAACTGCATTCCCACCAGCAGTGTAGGAGGGTTCCCCTTTCTCCACAGCCTCTCCAGCATTTGTCATTTGTGGATTTTTGAATGACGGCCATTCTGACTGGTGTGAGGTGATACCTCATTGTAGTTTTGATTTGCATTTCTCTGATAATTAGTGATATTGAGCATTTTTTCATGTGCTTTTTGATCATTTGTATGTCTTCCTTGGAGAATTGCTTGTTTAGGTCTTCTGCCCATTTTTGGATTGGGTTGTTTATTTTTTTCTTATTGAGTTGTATGAGCTGCTTATATATTCTGGAGATCAAGGCTTTGTCGGTTTCACTTGCAAAAATTTTCTCCCATTCCGTAGGTTTTCTTCTTGTTTTACTTCTGGTTTCCTTTGCTGTGCAGAAGCTTGTAAGTTTCATTAGGTCCCATTTGTTTATTCTTGCTTTTATTTCTTCTAGAAGAAAATTTTTGAGATGTATGTCAGATAATGTTTTGCCTATGTTTTCCTCTAGGAGGTTTATTGTATCTTGTCTTATGTTTAAGTCTTTGATCCATTTTGAGTTTTTTTTTGTGTATGGTATAAGGGAGTGTTCTAGCTTCATTGTTTTACATGCTGCTGTCCAGTTTTCCCAACACCATTTGCTGAAGAGACTGTCTTTATTCCATTGTATATTCTTGCCTCCTTTGTCAAAGATGAGTTGACCAAAAGTTTGTGGGTTCATTTCTGGGCTCTCTATTCTGTTCCATTGGTCTATATGTCTGTTTTTGTACCAATACCATGCTGTCTTGATGACTGTAGCTCTATAGTATTGTCTGAAGTCTGGTAGAGTTATTCCTGCAGCCTCTTTCTTTCTCTTCAGTAATGCTTTGGCAATTCTCAGTCTTTGATGGTTCCATATAAATTTTATTATAATTTGTTCTAGTTCTGCCTTTGTCACGCTTTTTAATTCATGACATTAACATTTTTAAACAGCAATGGCCAAGTATCTTGTAGAATGGTCTTCAGTCTTGGTTTCTCTAATCTTCCCCCCAACATTGGATCCAGACAAAAGTCTGAGCAAGGCTATGCTACAAGAGTGCTACTCTCTTCTTCCCCTGCTTCCCAGAAAACGGGATGCCCTGTGCCCCACCATGGATGATGCCACATGGATCATCCAGTTAAGGTGGTGCCTTGGATTTCTTCTTTGTAAAGGTGCTTGTCCTGCTTTGTCAGTAGTAAATAATCTCAGAGACTGCATGGCTATCCTATTCCCTCATTTCTTTCAACCAGCAGTTTTAGCAAGAATCGATGATCCTTTTCTGAATGATTCGTTATATAGGTGGTTTTCCAATGGTGGGTTTTTTTTTTCTGTTTTATCATGATTTCCATATACATTAGCTAATATTATTATGTAAAGAAGAGTTGTCCCTTGGTAAGACACCTTTTGGGGGAGTGAGGAAGGGATGGAATATTCTGAAATTTTCGTGACTATTGGTGTAGAAAATACTTGGGAAAATACTTGTTGTGGTTCAGAGATACACTAGGTTAATGTTAAAGAAATTCAGGTGCTTCCTAGATTATGAATTATGTGTTCAGCTGAATGTCCCACAGCTCTTTAAGAGGACAGCATACTAGGGGCTACTTCTTGGCACTCTTTAAGTGCCACTCTTGGCTCCTTGTTGCCTTTTCTCATCTAGTTGGTGTTTCTCCTCCCTGTTGTTTCTGCCTGCTCTGGCTCCAGCTGGGTTCTCACTGACTTAATCAACCAGTTCGATTTCTCTCAGAGGTTTTGTGACAGATTTGGGAGTGTTACTGAGGTTTTCAGTAAGATGCAGTTCAAAGCACTGGGCTGGAAGACTAGAGTCATAGACGCTAATCTAGACTCTGCTGTTAACCTTGTGACCCTTACTCTCAACATCTGTCTAATGAAGATGCTACACTCAGGTGTTTCCACTTTTACTGTTGGTTTGTCTTGGAATTCTATGCCACTATATACTTTTCCATTAAATGTGTTAGTAGATTCCTGAGCATTTTATTCAGCTCTAATGATTTCGGAGATCTTAAGAACTATTTGTGAAATTTGCATGTGCCTAAAAATATTCTTTGAGGCCACAGTATATGTGTGATATCTTATGCCATTATCATCACCAGCATTTACTAGGGGCTTACTGTGTGCTGTACCAAATGCTTTATATATATTATCCTATTTAATCATTTTAATCTTCAATTATTTTGATATAAGAGGTAATATTATTACCTCAATTTTAGAGATGAGAAAACTCAAATTTAGAAAGAGTGTGCTGACAATCAGTTAGGAAGTGCTAGACTCAAGTCTCAAACTCAAGCTTGTCCATTTCAAATCCCGTTCTTGTGCTACATTCGCTCCCATATGGGCATAATAAGAGTAATAAAATACTGGGCACTTTTTGGTGCTTTTTACAAAATCATTGACCTTTTGGGGAGAATGGATTTTCATCCTCAGATCCCCTTCCTCAATATATGTACCCTCAGTGCCCATTATAACTCCCACCCAATGAAAATAGAGGACTGTCAGTGCTGACACTCCCACTTCAATGATTTCACCTTTAAAATGTTTCCCTTGAATATATATATATTTATTTTTTAATTAATTAATTTTTATTGAAATATAGTTTATTTATAATTATTAATTTCTAGTGTACAGCATAGTGATTTTGTTTATATATATCTGTATATCATTATTTTTAAAGAAGCTATTGGATCTCTCCTCTGTTTCTGTGCTAGAAAAAGTTTTATTTTTGTTAAATTTAATCCTTGGAGTTTTCAGGGCAGCAAAAGTTTCAGAGACTCATAAAAACATTAAAATAAAAGCATACGATTTCCTTGCCTTTCTGGACTCCTTGTCATTTCCTTTCTCCTTCCCAAACCCCTAGTTTTTCTTTTACTAACATGCAGATTTCTGAGGGATACCTATTGGAAAGCATTTTCATGTGTTCTACCTCTAGCATGTGTTTATGCAATGTGCTTTCAAACTTTTCTCTGTGATCTTGGATTATATATTCTAAAGTAAAAAAATAAAATATTCAAATGTCTCTTAGCTTAAAGAAAGAAATTCAGTTCTGAAAGGGTGTATTTATGTTGCCAGTCATTCTGTCTGTTGTGTAACTATGAGGAAAATGGCAAGAGAAAAAGCTCAGTGTGAAAATTGGACATTTATAAGCATCTGTAAGGTGCCTACTGTATGCCACCTCTGGCATTATAAGCCTTGGGATGATAAGGAAAAGAAGGCAAGAGATATGAGCTCTGTCTTCAGTAAAGTTATTAATATATATGTATACATAATTTTATACCTACTCTAGATAAGCACTCATAGACATTACCTTAATCATTGCTTCAACTGAATAGACGAGGCAATAAATACCAAATATTTACGATCCTTAAGTGTCCATGTCCTGTAAACAGTATGCACTGCATGAGCAAGCTGAGTGGGGATTAGGCAGTGCATGTATTTACAGTCTGGTTGAGAAGCAAAAAGAACAACACACATAAATTAACAGGAAAATAAAATGGTCTATTATTAAGCACAAAGTTGCATGACGTGGACTGTTATATGAGGCTCAGTGGAGGCAGAGCTCTGTTAGGGGACATCCGTAGGCTATTGGCAGGTTTACAGGCAAAACAACAACATAAGAAAGGACATTAATGTGGGGAGAGCAGCCAACCACATGGTGACTCTTCCAATTGGAGTTATATATCATATACTGAGGTTAAAAAGATGGGATTGGCCCTAAGTCACTTATTGTGGAGAAAATGTAGTCATTTGTGGAGATTGAAATGGACTTTTCTCATATGGGAGCATAGATTATCAGGACTGTTCAGGGCTGATGCTCTTAGGGGTTAGCTTGATACCACCAGAGGAATAAGAGTCATAAATAGCCAGAGAGACCCAACAATGGTTTTGAATACCTGCTTCCAGAAGCATCCTTTAGATTTCCTTTTATTTATTTATTTTTTAAATTATAAAGTAGTGTGAATTAGATCTTCTTTTGTCACTGGTAACAAAATTAAGATTGGCTAACAAAGAACAAAAGAACGGAAGGAGCAGGAAGTGAGTGAAGGGCAGAGACTCTTCCAGCAGAGGGGGCTGGGGAAATTATCCTGAAGGGAGATCCCTAATTGTCTCACATTTACAGAGAAGAAACTCATTTGACTGCAACAACTCACTCAGTAAATATTTTGATTTCTCTCTACTAGTGAGACCCTGCAAGATTCTAGCCTAGCCACGGAAACTTGGAGATCGCCAGCTGAAAGACAGAGCAGGAGAAGGTGACTATTTATTATTTAGCACTCAAGACCAGTATTGTTTCACTTTATTTTATTTAAAGATATTAAAGTTTGGTAGCTACTTGGAAGAAAGGCATTTTTCAATAACCAAGCATCATTTATTTAACTTATACTGCCTGCAATATGATTTATTTTATTGGTCATTCCACAAAATGCTGCTTTCAGAATAGACACTGCCTCCCTTATCTGTAGCCCCTCATCCCTTCAGTCAGTTCATCAGTCAATCTGTCTTCCTTTTTTCTCTTTCTTCCCTTTTCTCTTATTTTTTTTTTTTTATGAGAAAGAGAGAGAGACAGACAGAGAGAGAGAACTAAGCAAATGACTCATAGGTAACCTGCAAATTATTTTATTAAAGGAATATCATGATATTCATGCTGCTGTGTATCCAATAAATGATACAGTTTCCATTCTTCATCCCACACATAAACCAAAAGCAAGCAGTGATTTACTTGGCATCACATCTTAAATGAAAGTAAACTTTGCTGAGAAGCTCTGGCTTCTGATGGTCATATCTTACTCTAATAAAGGTTGATGTAATGGGTGGAAGAGAGGTAAATTTGAGTTTATAATGAGGATGATCCTTTATCATTCCCGACAGATTCTGTGCTCTGAGTAGGCAGTAATGAAATAAGAGCCTCCAGACTTATAAAAGCATAAATAAGCTTCCTAGTAACAACTTTATTGCAACTTTGCTGGGATTAACCCCTGAATGCCCATGTAGATTTCTTTGCCCAGAACTCTTATGGATTACTTAGGTGGGGAAGAGATTGGAAGAACAATATTAGTGTCCCTTTCAAGGGGCAGCTTTTCCCTCAATACCCTCACAAATAAAGTGCAGGTTTGAAGGGAGCTACTGACACTATTCAAACATGTGCAGACTGGATCTCCAGAAAGGCTTCAAACTGGGATGACTTGGACCAAGAGGCCAATGAAGAGAAGTCATGGGGGAGAGGACTTCATCATGAAGGACTATTATGTAGGATAAGAGAGCAGTCAGTAGAGTCTAAAGGGCGAAAGTTTAAGAAAGGGCACATTTAGCCACACATTAAACAAAAAACATCAGCTGGAATTCTCTGCATTATTCTTTTTTTCCCTCCCCAGTTACACAAATGAGATCTTCTGCCATTTTGAGAGAGACACCTTATAAATCTAAACATACTTATATTCATGGCAGGGGAAGGGCTTAGAAGATGTTCAAAGGAATAGTAGTCATTTAAAAATTTTCTTCTGGTCCACCTTTACTCCATCCGTCTTTTCCAATTCAACTCCCTCTCTCAGCTGTGATTTACAGTAAAAGCATCAGACTGAAAATGAAAGTAATGTCAAATAGTTTACCTCTCTTGTGCTCTAATCCAATTATCATGTGTATTGAAAAGGATTCTAAGATCCAGCCTGGACTCAGACAAGGCGCTTGGAGTAAAGAGTGATGACTCCTATGGACATGGGGGAGAAGAGAAACTGGCCCTTGACGTTCTTTAAGAGAACCATTCAGACACCCCTGCAAATCCTCTGTCTTCGTAACCGTCCTTAACATTTACCTAATCATTTCTGTGTGTCAGACAGTATTCCGTGTTCTATTTTTTCATCTCCAGAACAGCATGATGAACAAAGTGCTTTTATCAATGAGGAAACAGGCTTAGGGAAGTGAAATAATGGCTCTTGGTTACAAAGCATGGCTAACTACTTAGCTGTTTGGCAATAGCACTAATTGAGATAAAGATGCAGGAAGGTCGGGAAGCGACAGTCACCAACTCGTAAATTACTCTTCCATACCAGCCTCAGTACCAACTCATTCGAATTCTGGCTAAGCATTCTACATGCAGTGTCTCATTTCATCTTCACAATGATTCTGTTGGGTAGCTGAATAGTCCCAAACAGTGACTGGCACGGTTAATAGCCAATAGTTAAAATGGAATTTATATACACACTAAGGAACAGTTGGAGTCCCAATTATCTTTCATGACTCCATTTAGAAGATTATCTTTTTGAGAACAGAAAAACAAGTGGGGCAACCCATTGGAGGTCCATGTTTATTCCCTATCACAGAATCACTCAGTTCAGCTGTGCTGAAGTATCAGTATAGAGGCGATCCGCAAGTAGTGGAATGCTATATTTATGTCTTTATTTTAAGATAATATCAAAATTCAATGCAGGTGAATATTTTACACATCTCACTGTTTCTTATAATTCATTGTGTATCTCATTTCTCTTGTGCCAGTTTTACATGGTTTATTTTATGGACCAAAGCCCATTATGGAAATTAAAACATTAGCAGAGAGAAGAAGGAGGACCTTCTGTCAGCCATGTCTCCACTCCCTCACATAAACTGTCTCCTGAAAAACTAGTCAAGTTGATTTATTCTCATTAGGACTTTACCATTTCTGTTTTTGATGAGTGAGGTCACATCATGCTACCCTCCTTCTCAGTCCTTTTCCTAGAAAACTCACATACAACGTGGTCAGTAATTCATACAAGTAGGCAACGGAACACATAAATAATCCTTCAAATGCAGACGTTATCATTATTAACAGAGTGATGGCTGACAGTTCCCACTGTTTTTCACACATACTCTCGTTAATTCCTGTAATTATTCTGCTGTTTCATCTGGGAAACAGTGAGCGTCCTGGGAAGAAGGCTCTATTAGCAGGAATCTAGTCATCTCTGTACCATGTTTCTAGAAAGAAAATGTTATACAACTAAAAAACAACAGAAAAGAGCATAAGGCTTATGTACCCAATGGAAAGCACCAAAAAATATCTAGGTATCACTGCAACTGTAAAGGATAAAGAAGACAGGGAAAGCCAGAAGCATGCTACAGTGAAGGAAGCAAGGACTTTGGACTCCCCCAGACTCAGTCCTAGCCAGCTAGGCGACTGGGCGTATTTCACAGCATTGCTGAGACTGTCTCTTTATCTGTGACACTGACACCTGACAACCCAGGGTTAGAGTGGTAATTAAGTGATTAAATGCACACAAAGAGTCTAGCTCATTTTAAAAAAACTGTCAAAAATTTTAAAAAAAGAAATGAGATACATAATGAATTATACAAACAAGTGAGATTTGTAACACCTAATCTTTACTAGTTCAGTAAAGACTTAATTCCTTTCTTGGCACTGCCTCATCCCTCAAAAAGAAATATAGGATTTAACTTTTTTTCTCCAAACCCTTATTATTTCAGGAAAAACTCTGCTTATTCAAACAAAGACAGAACAGAAACAAACAAGCAAAAAATCAAAAACAAAAACAAAAACAAAACTGCCCCGCCGAGGAGAGAGGGCCAATTTTTGGTGAGGTATGCTGATGCCCATCTTAGGGTAGAACAGAAGAGATTGTCAAATTTCTTATTTTTCCAAGGTGACTGACAATCAATTTATTTAGTTCCCTCTAATATTTGTCTCTCACCTTTCCCTGATAACAGAAAATAAATGTCCCTTTAGTAAACATTTGCCCCTACATACACCTTTCTCCTTTCTGCTCAAATGGTTCAGGTAGATTGGATCCCAGTTGCTAGTTTTAGGGTTAGGAGTATGCCCCAAGCTTGACCAATGACAAATTTCAAGAATATCTTATTTGCAACAACAAGAAATTATTTCTCTTAAGAGATGGTAGGGCAGGGGCCACCATATGGTAACATTTTATCCAAGAAGGTGTCTGACATAGAAATAGAGAGGTTTACCCCCCCCCAACACACACACCACATAGAAGCACAAAAGATGAGCATCTAAACCAACCCAGATGCAGGGACCCACAGAAACTTTCCAGGAGTGAGGGTCTGAGTTAGCTAGAGAAATAATGCCCACAGAGCACCATAAAAAGGAAACAGCATGTGCAAAGATAGTGCGGAATCATAGAAGAGATGTAAGGTTTTGGAAGTGGGACAAAGTTAAGAATGGCTAGAGCTACCGAATATGAGCAAGGGCCCCATGATTTGTGAGGCTGGAGGGCTTCACATAATTTGTTAAAGTTTATTTTCAAATTTACATTTCTTCACTGCGAAAGAGAGTTGTGATGGCAATGGCAAATAAGTAACGCAGGTAACAGCTCTAACTTCTAAGGAAGGAGAGCTGGAATCTTTGAATAATGTGCCAATTCCAGGAAATAGAATGGAATAAATTTGTGAAGAGGGATGGTACTGAACAGAGTCTACTATCGGGCAGGTGGGTCCACTTCCTTAGTAAGTAAAAAGAGACATACATTCTTACTTACGTAAGTTTTGCTTAGAATGTCCTCTTGTGTGCGAGTAAAATGCCCCCCCACCACTTCTACTTTATGTCTTTTTCCTTCTTAAAACTCTTTGAGTTGACCCCCTATACAGGGCTATGGGTAGGTAAGTTTTTCCTAACTATCCCCAGCCCACCCTTATGATTTGTGCATTTTGCAAATGTGGTTTTGTAACTTTCTTTGTTTTATACAAAAAATGACTGTACAAAAAGGAGCTTCCCTAAATAAGAGAAACACTGTGTGTATGAGAGGGCTGGCCGCACCTGCGGCCCCTGAATGCATGACTTCAGCTGATGTATGTCCTGGTCACAAAGCATTCCTTCCTCTGGAATATTTTCTCAACAAATATATATTCATTTTTTATTTTATTCTAAATTTTATACTAGGCACAGATACAGTTTCAAAGACAATATTTGCATAATTTCTGCTTCAATAGTTCCTCTCTTCTCTAAGTTATATCCTTTTGAAACCTTGTATTAATTATAAACAATGCTGTAGTAAAACAAACAAGGATTTTGGAGACAGACAGTCCTGAGTTCACATCAGAGTTCTACTATTGATACATCAGTGAACTTTGAGTATTTATTTAACCTCTTCAGATATCAGTTACTTTATTTTAAAAATGGGGATAATAATACTGATTTATGGTAGTTGTTAAAATAGTGCACATAAACTGCCCTGTCCCTTATACAGAAGTGAGCTACAAATATTGGCTCTACTTTCCTCCTGCTCACCTGAATATTCCTTGAGGGCAGCAGCCTTTTGTGATTTGATCTACATATCTTTCAAAACTCCTGGCTGAGTGCTAAGTAAATAGTGAGAATTCAATAAAAGTGAAAGGATGAATAGCAAGGAATATACTCCTAGGAGAAGTTACTTGGTTATTGAAATTTTCAGATATATGGAAGAACTGAAAGCAGGTGGGGGATTATGAGATTGCATGGTGTACCTCTGTGTGTGTCTATGTGTGTGTGAGAGAGAGAGAGATGATGATGATGATGATGATGATGGTAAAACTTAGATGTCAAACTAAACCAGCTTTTACTATGTTACCAAAGTACAATTCTGTCATAATTTGAAATGCTGTTTTGAACTGCCTTCTTCTGTTCTTTGGTGAAGGGGAGAGGGTCATACTTCTTATAGAACCAAAACCAGCATCTGGTTACAAACTTAGAAACAAGATGTGACAGTGACACTTCTTTCAGGATTTGATGTTGTTCTCAGCTGGATCACACAGCCATGATGGAGGGGATTGGGTATGACATGCAAGCAGAGAGTCTTTCTTTGATCTTCAAATTAGGGACATGCCTCAGACAATTGGGATGTTCTGTCCTGAGGTGCTCTAATCACTCAACATATAATCTCCCTAGAATGTATCCAGGTGCCCTGATGCTGCAGTTAAATGCTTCCTGTGGTCATGGAAATTATATGTCACAGTAACTAATTAAAGGTTATAAAAATAAAAAGGGACTAGGAAGGTAATCTTAGAGCAACTACTGAGCAGACCGAGTTCTGGGTGGACCTAAGCTAATTGGCTTGCTTTTAGAGTTCTTCTCCAGGATCTCTAGGCCACCTTTTCCTTATTTATTCTTAATTTTTCCCCACCCTTTATTTTAATGAGGGTTTGCCAAGATTAGAGGCTTCTCAAAGCCCTCAGATGCAGTGTGGAATGGCTCAAGAGAATAAACTCTGTGATGGCCCCAAGGTTTCTGGGCTCAAACAGGATGTCATCCAAGAAGGTGCAGTGCAGTTTAGTTTCAATTATTTTACTTGCTCAGTTCCTAGTTCATAACTAGGAACAAGTGGCCTGATTTGCATTTTATGGATAATATGAAGCTAAGGCTTAGAAATATTTGCTCTGTTAAGCAATTCTTGACTTGAAACTAAAGTGTCCCAATGCCTAAACCTGAGACTCCCTGCGATATTTCACAGCCAAGTCGTTAAACACTTATTGCCTTGCTTACTCATGGAACTTACATTCCATTCAATTCTGTCATTGTTTTAGTTAAATTTGTTTATTATTTTTTAAAAATTTGACAACTGATCAAATACAAATAAAGCAGTGGTTTTACCTTGAAGATCTTCTTACCCTCCAGTTGTGAATTGAATTGTAGAAAGTAGGTGTACAGAGATTAGCACAGGCTGTGATTCTAAGGGACAAGCACGCAAAAGATACGACATCTAGGTGGAATTTTTTAAACAAGTGACTTGGATGGATGGAGAAATGGAATAAGAATTTATAAGCCTGGAAAATATCTCTACTGATGCAGAATGTTGAGTGATGGACTGGGAGGCATCAATTTGGCTATTTCAGAGGCTTTACCTTGGGATGTAGAGGGAGATCAGAGTGAATGGCATGGTTATTTCAGACCAAAAAGACTTTGCTTTTGG
The DNA here is from genome assembly GCF_036321535.1 of Camelus dromedarius. NCBI lineage: Eukaryota > Metazoa > Chordata > Mammalia > Artiodactyla > Camelidae > Camelus > Camelus dromedarius. Next base: position 64,517,074 of record NC_087443.1, on the reverse strand, counting down.
ATGGAGGGTGTTGGGTTTTTATCCCATGGATAAAAGGGAGTGATGTCCATAGGAAGGACGACTTTATAAGATAATTTTGACTTAAATGTGCTGATTATGAATTAAAATGAAGGAATCAAAGTTGGGCTTCAGATCATGTGAAGCCCTAATGGTTCACAAATCACACACTGAAGGTGAGATGAGAGAGTGGAAGCAGAGATAAAGACAATCCCACTGTACCTACACTCTCTTCCAGGGGCCCTGCTTTTTCTTGTTTTCTTTCCTCATGGAACCTTATGTATGTTGCCTAAAAGATGAGCCCTAGACAACACAAGTATTTGTAGGACAGAGACAGAGGCTGGTTTAGAAGAAAGAGTATTGGATTAAGACAGAGGACTTGGATCTGGTTTTTTTTTTTTTTAACATTTTTTATTGATTTATAATCATTTTACAATGTTGTGTCAAATTCCAGTGTTCAGCACAATTTTTCAGTTATTCATGGACATATACACACTCATTGTCACATTTTTTTCTCTGTGAGTTATCATAACATTTTGTGTATATTTCCCTGTGCTATACAGTGTAGTCTATTCTACAATTTTGAAATCCCAGTCTATCCCTTCCCACCCTCCACCCCCCTGGTAACCACAAGTCTGTATTCTCTGCCTGTGAGTCTATTTCTGTCCTTTATTTACGCTTTGTTTTTGTTTGTTTGTTTGTTTTTGTTTTTGTTTTTTAGATTCCACATATGAGTGAACTCATATGGTATTTTTCTTTCTCTTTCTGGCTTACTTCACTTAGAATGACATTCTCCAGGAGCATCCATGTTGCTGCAAATGGCACTATGTTGTCGGTTTTTATGGCTGAGTAGTATTCCATTGTATAAATATACCACCTCTTCTTTATCCAGTCACCTGTTGATGGACATTTAGGCTGTTTCCATGTTTTGGCTATTGTAAATAGTGCTGCTATGAACATTGGGGTGCAGGTGTCATCCTGAAGTAGGGTTCCTTCTGGATACAAGCCGAGGAGTGGGATTCCTGGGTCATATGGTAAGTCTATTCCTAGTCTTTTGAGGAATCTCCACACTGTTTTCCACAGTGGCTGCACCAAACTGCATTCCCACCAGCAGTGTAGGAGGGTTCCCCTTTCTCCACAGCCTCTCCAGCATTTGTCATTTGTGGATTTTTGAATGACGGCCATTCTGACTGGTGTGAGGTGATACCTCATTGTAGTTTTGATTTGCATTTCTCTGATAATTAGTGATACTGAGCATTTTTCCATGTGCTTTTTGATCATTTGTATGTCTTCCTTGGAGAATTGCTTGTTTAGGTCTTCTGCCCATTTTTGGATTGGGTTGTTTATTTTTTTCTTATTGAGTCGTATGAGCTGCTTATATATTCTGGAGATCAAGCCTTTGTCGGTTTCACTTGCAAAAATTTTCTCCCATTCCGTAGGTTTTCTTCTTGTTTTATTTCTGGTTTCCTTTGCTGTGCAGAAGCTTGTAAGTTTCATTAGGTCTCATTTGTTTATTCTTGCTTTTATTTCTTCTAGAAGAAAATTTTTTAAATGTATGTCAGATAATGTTTTGCCTATGTTAACAAGGCAACAGAGAAATTAAATACTACAATAGAAAAACTAGATTTGGTGGATATTTTCAGAGCATTACACCCCCAAAAAATAGGATATACATTCTTTTCAAGTGCACATGGAACATTTTCCAGGATCGATCATGTACTTGGGCACAAAAGAAACCTCAACAATTTTAAGAAGATAGAAATTATCTCAAGCATCTTTACTGACCACAGTGCCATGAAACTGGAAATCAACAACAGAGAAACAAAGGAGAAAAAAAGGAAAGCATGGAGATTAAACAATATGGTATTGAAAAAACAATGGATCAATGAGGAAATCAAAGCTGAAATTAAAAAATACCTTGAGACAAATGAGAATGAAAGCACAACCACTCAAAACCTATGGGACACAGCAAAGGCAGTGCTAAGAGGGAAGTTTATAGCGATACAGGCCTTCCTCAAAAAAGAAGAACAATCTAAAATAAACAATTTAACCCACCACCTGAATGAATTAGAAAAAGAAGAACAAAAAGCCCCAAAAAGCAGCAGAAGGAAGGAAATAATAAAGATCAGAGAGGAATTAAATACGATAGAGATTAACAAGACCACAGAAAAAATCAACCAAACCAAAAGCTGGTTTTTTGAAAAAGTAAATAAAATCAACAAACCTCTGACCAAACTCACAAAGAAGAAAAAAGAGAGAGCACAAATTAGCAAAATAAGAAAGGAAAATGGAGAAATTACAACAAACAAAATAGAAATACAGAATATCATACGAGAATATTATGAAAAACTATATGGAACCAAACTGGATAACCTAGAGGAGATGGACAAGTTTCTGGAAACATACTGTCCACCAAAACTGAATCAAGAAGAATCTGAACACTTAAACAATTCGATCACTAGAAAGGAAATAGAAATAGCAATTAAAAACCTCCCTACAAATAAAAGTCCAGGACCGGACGGCTTCACCGGGGAATTCTACCAAACATACAAAGGATCTGGTTTTTTGTTAGTTAGTTAGTTTGTTTGTTTGTTTTGAATTATCACTACTGGCCATGTAAAAAGAAAAAATTTAATAGTATTCTGTAACTCATTTTCCTCTGTTGACATGGTCTCATAGGGTTGCTGTTGGAACTTTTGTCTTTCCACTGTCTCACATTCTCCCCAGGTGATTGTATTTATGCCCTGGTTTCCATTATCATTCATATACAGATGGTTTCCAAGACATTTCTTCAATCCAGATTTCTCTTCAAATTTCCAGACCTAATTGTGTGACATCTCCAACCTCATGACCAAAGGAATCTCAAATTCAAGAGGTCAAAAAACAAAAGAAAATAGTCCCTTCCCTTTTCCATCCTTTCACCAACAAGAGGCTTATCTTCTGCTGTACTCTTTATTCTATTGTATAGTAACTTTTCTGCTTCAAATATTTCCTTTCTTAGAGGATACTGTACCTCAACCAGCTGGGAAGAAAAAAAACTGATATCACTAACCTAAAGATGGTTAAAATCCATATGTTAACTCTTTCAAAGGCAGTTTTCTCTTATTATACATAAGACCTTATATTTGTATGACTCTGTGTAGTCTGTGAAATGTGTTTTCAAAGATCTCATGGCTTTAAAGACAAAGGAATCAGTTTTAATTACAACATTTATACTGTAATGAGAAGTTATCAGAACAAAGAGTGTTGGATTAGGGAAACCAATTATGCTTTAAAATACACAAAACCAAATGTCTTTTCTAACCCATAACAGTCTGGATCTATTTATCTCAGATTTTCAGTACTTGGTAGTTATTTACTAAGTCCTGATAAAAACAATGAATGAATGCCTTTCTAATGTGCATTCTGTCTACATATAATTCATGGACACAGACAGATACACCCTTATGCAGAAGAAGCTAAAACAGCTATTTCCAGCAAACAAAACTCCAGGATGACATGTATAGCATAGATTAAAGACAATGAGGATTATCCCATGATTTAGGAAATTCTGCATCCATTCTCTGTATTTTCTTCAGCTAAATGAGTTAGAGACACTTAACTCTGTAGACTTTCAGGGATTAGGAAATGAAAAATATAATAAGGTACAGGATATAAAGGGAAGGAAAAAAATGAACTCCTCTCTAAATGGAAATAGATCTGCACTCAGGTCTGCCTTCCCAGACCCAGAGTAGAAGGGAATTCTAGAAAAATCTTCAGGAATTATTATTACTATGTATGCGCCTGTTAAGGATGGCATGAAGAATTAGGCCAAGAGATTGTGACCTTTCATTTTATTAATGTATTTTAATAGCTTTCTTGTGATATAATTCACAAGCCATACATTTCACCCATTTACAGGGTACAGTTCCATTTTTATATGTTCATACAGTTTAGGTCAGATGGCATGTACAGTGACTACCACAATGTAACTTTAAACTAATCTAATTTTGTCATCCCACAAGAATACTTTAGCAGTCAAATCCACTCCCCTCCCCCAGCATTAACAAACATTAATAGATTTTTTGTCTCTATGGACTTACCTATTATAGACATTTCATGTAAATGGAATCATACAATATGTGGTCTTTTGTGACTAGCTTCTTTCTAGTAGGATAAAGTTTTCAAGGTTCATGCAAGTTTTAGCACATATTGGTACTCCACTATGTTACTGCTGAAAATTTTGTTTGAATATGTAACATTTTATTTTTCTTTTCACAAGATATTGGACATTTGGGTCCTTTGCACTTTTGGCATTTATGAACAAAGCTTCCAGGGAAATTTGAATGCAAGTTTTTCTGTAGACATATGTTTTTGCTACTCTTGGGTATAAATCTAGGAGTTAAAGTTCCTGAGTCATATTGGTAACTCTATTTAGACTTTTCCAAAATAGCTGCGCATTGTACATTCTGACTAATAACGTATAAACGTTCTGATTCTTCACATCTTTATCAAAACTTGTTATTATTTGTTTTTTCAATTATAGCCATCCTAGTGGGTGTAAAGCAGCATCTCGTGGTTTTAATTTTCATCTCCCTAATGGCTAGTGCTGCTGAGCATCTTCCCGTGAGGTTGTTGACCATTTGCTTATATACTTTGGAAACCTTGTACACTTTGGAGATGGACGAAGATTCTAGGTTTTTGGCACAGGAGAATTTTCCAGATTTATGATTCACAAAGGTAAAGCCAGGCATCTGGGTTTAGCAAGGCTCTTAGAAAGATTTGAAAAGGACCTCAGTTATAGCCCTAAGGCCAGTGATTTACCAAAACAAAGGATGACATTCAATTATCCAGTTTTTAAAATATACATTTTACCAGTCATTGTTAACAGGGCACAAAAACACACTTAACCTCACTCAGAGTCCAGTCTGAATATATGATTCAGGGGCCACCTTGCACTCAGGACATTTTTCACATTTCTCATATGGGAATATGGGAGTGATTTGGGTTGAGGGGCTGGGACAGTATGTTGAGATGTTCAGTAACTCATCCAGTGCCTGATTATAAGAGAATAATCATTAGCATCCCAGTGAGGCTTTCATTTTGAGATACTCCAGAAACTGGAGTCAGGAGAGGAATATGAGCCATAGTGGTTTGGCTAGTGTCACCTTGGTAGGATCCCTGTATTAGATACCAGGACATCTGAGCTCCACTGCCTAGTCTGAAAGGAATGGTCATAGCTAACATTTATAAAGAACTTGGACTGTAAACCACTGCACCACACTACTTATGCCTGACACATTAGATATCCCATCTCAATACAACTCAAATACACATATTTTTATTACAACAGCTCCATTTATTATGTCATATTGTCAGGGGCTCAAATTTTTAAAAATGATAGAAATGAAGATACTTTTAAAAAGTATGTGATACTATGCAAAAAATAGCATTTTAAACTTATGTTCCAGCAGAAGCCAGCTAGGTCACATGAAGAGAGTGATCGCTTCTATATGACAGGTACCAGTGAGCTCCATAGAAAGTGGGAATGCGGATTCAAAATGGTACAAATCCCACATCTAAAAAACTAAGAAGCTAAAACTTTGATGTAAAATCTGAATTTTAAATTTCACCTCAAAAAAACTTATTCAGATCCCAAAATTAAAAAAAAAAATCTGGGCTTTGACTTGAGGTATCTATATCAAGTATAGGGAAAATCTTGTTATTACAAGGAACCCTTGAACAACAGGAAGGAGACTAATCCTATTGTATGGGTTTGTGGAAGTCAGTTAACCTGGTACCTCAAGCGACATGTCTGAAAAATGGTTATGACAACAGGAATTTAGCCCAAGCTCTCTTTCAATGCTCTTTACCTGACCCTAGTCCAAACTTAAAAATCTTGGATTCTCATGTTAATAGCACTGGTCTTGCTCTTTAAGCACCTTACATTATTAAGAGATGGAAAGAGTATTTTAAAATGTGGGAATCATTTTAGAAAAGCCTAGACAAGTACAAATACCACTCCCACATTAACTTTTGTCTTCACTTTTCAAGGGAAGGGATGATAAGAATGGGGAAAGAAAAAATTCCGAAGGTGAATTACTTGTCAGAGAATAGAAAGGACATAGAAAACAGAGACTCCAGATATGAAGGTGTATTTGGCAAAAACATTTGAATCTGGGCGTTAAACCAAATGTTGGGTTTCAGAGACTGACCCTTTGGGACAGTGAATAACCACCAAGAGGAGAGAAGTCTAAGGAGGCCATGGTGGGTGTTTTCAAATTTCCGAAGAGCTGTCAAAATGGGAAGAGAGGTTAAATTTGTTCTTTCTGGTCCCCAGAGTAAAATTAACATGAGTGAGTGAAATTTACTAGATCCAGCCTTGCTTGAATATTAGAAAACAGTTTCAAAACTGCGTGGTATAGACAGGGATTCTTCTCTAAGAAGCGGTGAATTTCCGTCAGTAGAGGTAAGTAAATGATAACTAGAGTAACCCTTGGTAGGGATATTTCAAAATGGATTTTAGCATCAGAAATAGTGAGGAATAGGTAATGAGAAACTAGAGGTTAAAGGTCCTTAGCTTTTTCCAGTCCATCCAAATGTCCCCAGTTCAAGTCCACATGCTCATGGGAAAAATGTAGTAAGTAGGTTCTTCTTAAAACCTAGTCTCACCAGAGATTCTCTTTAAAACTATCCTATCTGATCTAATTTTTGTAATATTTCTCTTTACATGCATTATATTATCTTACCTTTATCTCATCTTTCTGGGGTCTGTTGGAATTTACAGATGAGAAAAGTGAGGCTTTGAGAGGCTATGTGGCTGGTGTGTGATGGAACAGAAATTTTATTTAGACACTTTCAACTTGAGAGCCTCTCAATCACTACACATACTGCATCCAGTATCTTGTTTTTGACTAGAAAACATGGGGTGCTCTTGGAGACTGTGTAAACCATATACCTCCAGGAAAAGAGGTTTGTGAGCAGAACACTCAAAGGGAACATTTGAGATTGCCAGGTTCCCAGTGTGGCCCTGTGATCTCAGTTGGCTTCTGTAAGTTTAGGAGTAAAATTAACTCAAGGGTCAGGGACAAAGGGGCAAGGGTGAGGAGGCAAAATAAAAATCTGAGAAAAATGTGTTTTCAGTGGGTAATGATATTTACGCAGTTAATGCCCTGGGCTGCCTGCCTATGTGTAACATAACCCTGTCTTCAAGGCAATACAGAACTTTCACAAAATGAGCTGGCTAGGAAGAACTGTGAACATGTGAAGCAACCCAATAATGCAAACATTATTGCAGTGCCCTCGGTGCTATAAGTTTCAATTTCCCATGTCTCAGCGTCAAAGCAAGGCAGAGTGGCCCTTTGTAATTAACAAGCAGCTCTGTTTACCTCTTTATTCCTTCCCCTAGGATAGGAAAAGGGAAATAAGAAAATCATGTTTCTTTCTTTTTTTTTTTTCTATTCCAAGCTGACTGAATTTTTCTGAATTAAAATGGGATCTGAGTAAGTAAAGGTCAGTCCAGCCTTGACACTTTCTTCATTAACAGTAAATCGACATCTAGCTGTCTTTGCTCCTGGCTCTTTTACTAAATCAAGGTGCTTAAGATGTCATCAGAATGGGCCAGTGAGGCCTAGAATATATATCCAGAGCCATCCACAGCAGAGGCAAGAGGCAATTATCATTTAGTTCAGTATATATATATATTTGATATACATAACAGCACTGTAAATATGCTCACTAGATTTAATACCATACTCTTAACCCTAGAGATAATGTCTTTCTGCAGAAAACAATGAGGCACTTGTACAATTTTGCTTATTCAGAGGCTTTGGTTCCTCCAGATACAGAAGTGTTAAAAGTCACGCAGCCTCTATGACAATGCTGTAGTACTTTCCTGTTGAATTGGGTATTTGTCTATGTTGATACCCTTTTTATGGCCCCAAATGAATAAGCTCTCTAAAGGGATTGGGTAGATTTCTGTTAATATAGTCTGAAGTGAAAGGGAAGAAAAGCAATAGGAGAGCAATTTAGAGGACAATTAAAATGGAGCAGGAAAAAGCTAACAGTGAATCATGCTTCAGAAGCTGTATTTGAGCCTGGCCTATGGTAAGAATGTAGTAGGAACTGATTAAATGTTTAATAATTAGTAGACTCTGGTGACTAATTGGATGAGGAAGAGGTTAATTCTGAAACTTACATGAATGCAATATTTATTAAATGTAGGCAAATCTGTAAATTGATTTCTGTACTACTGAAACCAGCACAGTTAAACATTAAGTGTGATTTGCAGTATGTCTGTGAAATTTTTGTATATGTGGATCAAAACTTTTGATTTTTGTCATTTAATAACTTTATATTATAGAACAGTTTTAGATTTAGGGAAAAATTGTGAGGACAGTACATGTTCTCTGTACCCAGTCTTCTCTAATTATTAACACCTTGCTTTACAATAGTGGGTTTATTACAACTAATAAACTAATATTTTTACATTACTATTAGCTAAAGTTTATGCTTTATTCATAGGTCCTTACTATTTACCTTATGTCTTTACTTCTGTTCCAGAATTTCATTCTGGATTCATTATAAGCAGTATTCATACCTCCTTAGGATCTCCTTGGCTGTCATAGTTTCTCAGACTTCCCTTGTTTTTAATGGCCTTGTCAATTTTGAGGGGTACTAGTCAGGTGTTTTGAAGACTGTCTCTCAATTGGGATTCACCCATTGTTTTTCTCATTTTAAGGAAGGATTTGTGGGAGGAGGACCACAGAAATAATGTGCCATTTTCATGACATCACGTCGAGGGTAAATACTATTAACATGACTTATCACGGCTGATGTGAACTTCGATCGTCTGACTGAGGTGGTGTTTATTAGTTTTCTCTCCTGTAAAGTGAACCTCCCAGGCAAAGGAAGCCACTTGAGGAGTAGGGAGTTATAAACAGCCTCACTGAAGGCAGAGTACAGAAATTAATTAGAATTCTTCTGTTTGAGAGATGTGATGGCTTTTATTTTGATGAGGTATAAGTGTATCATTTTTCCTTTTTATGGATTATGATTTTGATGTCAAGTTTAAGATATGATGGAAAACTACTCAGCCATAAAAATAATGAAATTTTGCCATTTGTAGTAACATGGATGGACTTGGAGGGCTTCATGCTAAGTGAAATAAGTCAGAAAGACAAATACAGTGTGCTATCACACTCTCATATCGAATCTAAACAATACAACAAATAAGTAAAACAAGAAGCAGACTCACAGACATGGAGAACAAAGTTAACGGCTACCAGTGGGGAGAGGGAAGGGGAAGGGGCAGTATAGGGGTAAGGGAAAAAAGGGTTATTATGGGATTAAGTGAAATCACGTGTATGAAATATTTGACAGTTGTAAAGCACTACAGAATTTAAAGAATCTTTCATTCCATAAACAAAAAGTGGAAAACAAGAATGCTTTCCTTAGTCTGGATCCAGCAGAATTTCCCACGTGGATTTCTAAAAGTGTTATAGTAGTTCATTTAAATCTGAGATTTATTTTGAGTGATTCTTGCACAAGAACTGAGCTTTAAGTCAGGTTTATATTTGTAGTCTGTTGATATCCAGTTTCTTCAGTACCCTTTGTTGAAGAGATTGAATTGATCCTTCTATTGAATTGCTTTTGTACCTTTACCAAAATGCAGTTGGGCATATTTGTGTGGGTCTGTGTGTGGCTTCTCTGCTCTGTTCCATTGATCTATGTGTCTATTCCTCTGCTCTTATGACAGTCTCCTGCTTATTGTAGCTATGTAGCAGACCGTAGTAGTGGGTAGAGTAATTTCTTCCACTTTATTCTTTTTTTAAGATTATTTTAACTATCCTAAAACCTCTGCCTTTCCATATAACTTTAGAATTAGCTTGTCTATATCTAGTAAAACATGCTAGGATTTTCATAGGAATCACATTAAGCCTAGAGATCAATTTGGGGGAGAATTGTTATGTTTACTATGTTGAGTCCTCCAATTCATGAATGCAGTATATTTCTCCATTTGTTTGTCTTCTTTGATATGAGAAGTCTTTACTTAAAGCTTTTGTTGTTTGTGCCCATTGGCAGTTCTGGGTTGGAGGCTTTTGAAATGCCTTGTCCTGATGAATGGGAGGCAATTAGGAAACTCGAGAACCCAGTATGCCTTCTTATTTCCACCTTTCTGAGCCTTTCTGTGACTGTTGTGCTATTCTCAGAGCTTTTTAGTTGTACGAGGAAGCACCTGGAAGAGATGAGAATACTCCGTCTTGGCAGAAACATTAAGCCCCTTTAAAAAAAAGAAAGTAATTTAAATTGAAATTATAACCCCTGAGTTTGTTAGTTTGTTTCTATCAGCCCTGTAGTATATAAGACACATATATATGGTTAGCCGTACTGCTTCCTGCTCAGACACACACATGCTTAATGGTCACACATAGAGACATCTACTTCTCTTCTGATCTTACTTAGGTAGAGAATTCATCATACTTAATCAAAAGTGATGATTTAATTCATCAAGAGGCTATTGCATGATTTGAATTTTCAGTATCCAATTTCTTATTAGAAAGAAGCTCAGCACTGTGTTTAGAGCCAAGGTCATTATCAAACCATTCCCAGCATCTTCCCGTTGATGCTGCAGTCCCTATATCCATTCTTCACACACTCACAGTTTTAAAATCAGAATACAGAGTAGAGGCCTGTCCAGTAGTAGATAAGATATAATAATTCAATTATTGACACATTAGGTGCTCTTTTGTTTCCCATACCTTTTTCTTTGAAAAAAGGACACTGAGTCTTTTTAACCATATCTGTTTACAAATTGGGAAGGGACCTGTAGGTATAAGCACAAGAAAGCATCTAAGGAATCACCAACAGTGGAGCTTCAGCAACAGAGAAGGAAGGAATCTAAGTTTTTTAAATGCTGTAGTTATTAAAAATGTGTAGCAAAAAGAAGACTGTGTTTCAGAAAAATTTTAGGCTTTGAACATAAATGAGGAAAACTTACCATGTATGTGTGTTTTGGATTCTTATCTCTGCATGGTATTACTTTTATTTAAACAGAAAGTTAAATTGGCATTCACATTTTCCTTTAATCAAATTTAATCTCAATTTCTATAAAATTGCTTCACAGATATAAACATAAGAGTGCAATGTAATAAATCATTATATAAAAAGTCATCAAACATAAACCTAAATGTGAAACTGTAAAGTAATAAGAACTTACTGAGATTGCCTTATAACAGCCTTTTCTTTTCTAAAAGCATTTCTTATTTATGATAAAATGGTGTATTATTACCCACATGCAATAAGCTATTTGATTAGTATGTACATAAGGGAGAGAGTAAAGCCATTTTGATTTCTCACTTGGGCATCTCATTGTGTTTAGTATAAAAGGCCATCAAAAATATGCTACTGGTGGTGATATACTGTTACATAAACAGTAGTAAAAGTATCCATTTACAGAAGTAGAAAGGATTAGATGAATTTTTTAAGAGTTAAGTATTATATATCACCCAGGTCTTTAGAAATTAAGACTAAGTCGGAAACAGGATAGTTCAGGAATGTGTTTAAAGAGGATGAATAAGGTAGGAAGTGAGGTTAAGCTAAGATTTAGAGCCCAAACCACACATTTTCATGCACACATTTTGGGTCACTTAAGTTCTTGTGTCTTCAAAGAGTTGTACCTGTTTTTGCCAGGTGATTCTGAGCTGTCAGAAAGGCTGGATGCAAAGTTGTTGGGATGCAAAAGCAAGTTTTCTGAAAATAAGCCTTGAAGCATTGATAAATCCTCCTGGACATATTGGAAACTGACCATACTTTAAAGATTCACCCCCCAGTTACCTTCCCTGATTCATGAGCAAGTTAATCCAGGAAAACAGAAACAGTGGGATACATATATACATATACACAAGTTTCTCCTACCTTTCTATAAAGATTATCTATCTATCTAGGGGGAGAGGAGAGAGAGAGAGAGAAAGCCAGAGAGAGAGCGTGTGTATGTGTGTGTGTGTGTGTGTGTGAGAGAGAGAGAGAAAGAGAGAGACAGGGAGAGAGAGATTGATTTTGAAGAAACTAGCTTACAAGATTTCAGGAGCTGGTGGGTCTGAAGTTTGTCGGGGCAAGGTGGCAGGCTCAGGAAGGATCTAACTGACACTGTAGTCTTGATGAAGAATTTCTTCTTCAAGGAAGAACGTTTTTCTCTACTTTCCTTTTTTTTTTTTTTTTGCTGTTAAGTTCTTTCCGTTTGGATAAGCTCCACCCACACTATTGAGAATATACTTAAAATGAATGATTGTAGATGTTAATCACATCTGTAACATACCTTCACAGCAACACCTAGGTTAGTATTTGTTGAAATAACTGGATGCTATAGCTTAGACAAGTGAATACATAAAACTAACCATCATAGATTTCAATATAATATTCTTAACTATGGCAATAGTAATCATGGTATAAGAGAAAGGTTGCAAAACTGAAGAGCTGAGTTTGGAGCTACTTTGAACAGGTAGACACAGGAAGATCACAGCTTCAGCAGAAGTGAGGCCACCATATTTCCATCTTGACTTTGACGAGGGTAGCCTCTCATATTTGCCCACATATTGTCTTCTTAAGGCCATGTCAGAGAAAATTCATAGCACTTTTCTTGCCAGTTAGAATTCTGATGAAGACTTGGTTTGGAATACAATGAACAGCCTGGAGTAAAGTGAGCTGTCCCTATTGTGACCCCAGGCTGGCTAAATCCCAGCTTTTTGATCCAGGGTCCTTGTGGAATTTTTGAGTTGCAGATTCTCTGTTTTAATCAGAGCAGTGCTGGTAGATTATACATTTCAACAGCTGATCTGGACGCTGATCAAGTAATTAATCTCCACCAATTCTAGACACTTTAACCTCCTAGCAGCCTCCGCATTTGGAGACACATACTGATCCCTGAAAAACTGGGCTCTGGCTTTTTCTAACTTCAAGTGGGAAGCTCACGTTTGTGGCTATCTATAGTGGATTAGATGCTGGCATCAGTGAGTGGTACCTGAATGAGCCATAGTTCTTACCCTCAGGGGTTTACAGGCTTCAGAAAGGAGTTAAATGTAAGAAAATAATAAACTTCTATACGGTAAGAGCCATAAAACCACATGCAAATTTCTTGATAAAAGTATAGCTCAGGAAGAAGACTCAAGGGGGAGGAAGAAGCCCATTACAAATGATATCCTTGACAGTGTGGTATCAGAATCTTGAAATTTAAGCAGGAATCTGTAAGGAGGAACAAGAAATATTCAGAACAACAGCAAACACTGTGGGATGCTTATTGAGTCTCAAGCAGTGTATATGCTTTACAAGTATTGGCTCTAACTCTAAGAGCTAGCAGCTTTTTTTTATCCCACTTTTACAGGTAAGGAAGTATAACCTGAGAGAAACTAAGTCATGGATCCAGCATTTAAACCCAGACAGTCTGGGGCTGGAGCATCTGTTCCTTTTGTCTGTGAGCCCTGCCTTCTGTATAATAACATAGAAGACAGTCCCTAATATAATATAAGGGGACAGTCTGTGCAAATGACATGAGGGAGTAAAGCTGAGTAATAACAAGTACATTGGGATAGTAGGAAGGGGCCAGAGTATTAAAAAAAAAACAAAAAAAACCTCAAATAAACATTAAATAAAATTCAGATTATACCTAGAATGCTATGGAGGACACTGAAGGAGTTCAAGACATGCCTTACAGAAAGCTGACTGTGCTAGTCACGTGGACACAGAGGGTGTAGGCTAGTGAAATAAGTGACGGGGAGACAAAACAGACTGATACAAAATGAGGTGAGAAATAAAGAAGCATGAAAAAGACAGGAGCAGTGAAATACAGAGGCCAGGCAAGAATAAAGAGTCATTCTGAAGGTAGAATTTATAGGGCTTGATGACAGATTGCAAGCAGAGAATAACTCTGGGATGACTCCAAGGTTTCTCCAAGGAATGGGCAACTGGCTGAATGACTGTAACTCTCACTGAGATGGGAATACAACAAGAGAAGTAGATTTTTCAAGGAAGATTGTAACTTTGGTTTTTCTGATCTAGTTAAATTGGATGAGCCTCTAGCCCTGTGCTGTCCAATATGATAGCCATTAATCACACATGGTTATTTAAATTTAATTAGAATTAAGTAGAATTAAATCTTAGGACCGCCTTCTCACTAGCCACATTTCAGTTTCCTAATAGCCACACGTTGCCTGTAGGTGATCACTATGTTGGACAGCATAGATTTTAAAACATTTATATCATCACAGAAAGGTCTATTGGATAGCATTGCTCTAGATCATGCAAGAAAAGATATTTATTACAAACTTGAACATGTTGCTCTGAGATTCAGAATAACATGAAATGTGTTGCCTCAGAAAGTTAACAAATTTCTAATCTTTGAAGATATATCCTTAATTAAGATGTTGGATAGGAGATTTAATTGTCAGATGACTGGTTATGTTGGCTCTACATGTTCCAAGGGCTGCATTGTTTGTTAGGATAATACATACAATTATTATTAAATCTGATGATGATGATATAGGATGGCATTGCATGGAGAAGAACAGTAGTCACTTTTTTAATATTAAATTTATTCTGGGACATTGCTGTAAACTTTTCAACACAAAAACCATCAAAAATACTGTGAGAAGTTCTTAGTATTTTTAAATATCCATGCAGTTATATGAATATGTAGTTTGTGTGTGTTATTATACATTTATTTTTAGAACATATGTTTTTGGCTCAGTTTTGGTTTGGTCTAGATAGAAAAATAATTCATTTCTGAGTTTATAAACTTTTGGATTACGAGATAGTGATTTTCTTTAATGTTGTGTTTTTTTTAGGTACAATTTGCATACCATAAAATACTCCAATTTTAAATGTACAATTCAATGATTTTTAGGAAATGTACAATTATACAATTTTTACCACAATCCAATTTTAGAACATTTTCATCTCCCCAGAAAGATCCTTAGTGCCCATTTGCATTTACTTCCCATTACCACCCCCAGCCCCACCCCTAGTCCCAGGCAACCACTATTCTCATTTTTTCCTCTATAGGTATTCCTTTTCAGGACATGTCATATAAATGTAATCATCACGATGTGGTCTTTTACGTCTGGCTACATTTAGTTAGCATACTGTTATTTGATCTGTGTTGTAGCTTATCAGTCCCCTTTTCCTCGTTATTGCTGAATAGTGTTCTGCTTTAAAGGTATGTCACACTTTGTTTATTCATTCGTCAGTTGACGGTCATCTGAGTCATATCCAATTTTAGGCTATTTGGAATAATGCTGTTATGAAAAATTGCATGGAAGTTTTTGTATGAACATAAATGTTCCTTTCTCTAGGAATGATATCCAGGAGGGAAATTGCTGGTTAATATGATAAGTTGATATTTAACTGTTTAAGAAGCCACCAAAGTTTCTGTGTCCTTTTAGATTCTCACCAGAGGGTAAGTTTCTCCGCATCCTCTCAAACACAT
This sequence comes from Camelus dromedarius, assembly GCF_036321535.1. NCBI lineage: Eukaryota > Metazoa > Chordata > Mammalia > Artiodactyla > Camelidae > Camelus > Camelus dromedarius. Next base: position 64,501,620 of record NC_087443.1, on the reverse strand, counting down.
CTCTTTTTATTTCAAACATTCTGGTAGGTGTGAAGTAGTATCTTGTTGTGATTTAAATTTGTATTTTCTAGTGATTTATGATGTTGAAGATCTTTTCAAATGCTTGTTAGCTATTCACAGATCTCTTCGATGAGATGTCTTTTCATATCTGTTGCCCATTTTCTTTCTCTGATACTCTTCACTTAGAATATTGTAGGTGTGCAGGTCCAGGTTGGAGGTGAAGTTCCCTCCTTAACATTCTCACTATTTGCATGTCCTAGAGGGAGAAATCCTTTGCTTTTCATTTTTCCTGTATGCTTTTCTCTTCTTTCATAATATGATGCGGGGATCTCTCTTTAATGTCAGTGAGCAACTTGCTCAGAATAAATATATATGATACATATAAGATGACTTACCACGTAAGCAGATATAAAATTATTTTTCTGCCCTATGTTCTTGTCCCAGCCCTTTAACTGAAAAAATTGGAAGGAAGGAAGGAAGGAAGGAGGGAAGGGAGGAAGGGAGGGAGGAAGGGAGGGAAAGAAAGAGAAAGAAATCTTAGTATACTATATTAAAGTCATTACTAGTTGCTACTTCTACCCCAAGAGCCCTAAGAAGCCAGTCCATAGAGTGAAGCCCTGAGCAGCTTCCTGACCCTCTGAACCATTTATTTGGACGCATTGAGGTTAAGAGTGAAGCAGAAATTGTATTACCCCGGTTAATCCTCCTGCAATCAAAGCTTTTCAAATCCACATCAGTCTATAGCCCATGTACTGGGGTCCATCCATGTATTAAGCACTGATGCGTCAGTAAGGAACATCAAATATATAACCCATGACCTCAAGAAGTTGGCATAAGAACCTCTCAGGAATGAAATCAAACATCTGAAATGGGATTTTCCTTAAATTAAGCCATCCTCAAATTCTACAATAATCTAAGGCTCTAGGCAGCACATGGCCCCAAAAGCTGGGCATTGTTTTCTTCCTGAGACCATCTCTGCCAGGCTCCTAGGCAGAAATCTTGTCAGTCATCCCCCTGAGGACCTGGAGGGGACCTCCTGCTCTGCTCTGATCCCCATCTTTGTTCTGGGCTTCCAGAGTGTGTGCTCTCTTGATGCAAAGCCACTGCTCATTCCCACCATCCCCTTCACAGTCACCAACCAGCCTGGCTGACCGGATTAAAAAGGCGAACAAATCCCTAATCTCACGGAGCTTAGTCTAGTACCAGAATCGGAAATCACTGAATATTCATAATACTAAATGTATATTTGCAATCGTTATGAGATGTTAAGGAAAAGCTATATAGCATTAAGGGATTTCACACAGGCTAAGAAGACTAACAATATTTCTAGATCAGGTGCAGCTCGATGACTGCCTGAAGCCCACAGTGATGAGAAGAAAGTCCCTTGCAGTGGAAGTATCCTCCTCCTCTGGCCTCTGATAATGAAACCATGCAGGTGAGAGGAAGGACACATGACCTGGGGAACGTCTTCCCAGGTCACAACTTCCAACTAGAAGCTGATTTTCTCTTCTTGATGTAGCTTGGCGGGGGGTGAGGAGGGGTGGGCGGGGGTGGATTTATTATACGTATTTATAACAAAAAATGTGCTGTATCATATATGACTTTTTGTCTCTAATAGTGTTATAATCTACAGTATAAAGTACTTCCTGGTTTGTTCAGCCAGAATGACAGGTGTGGGCCATATCATCCCAGGCACATTTCATTTCATTTCATTTCATTTCATTTATTTATTTATTTATTTATTTATTTATTTATTTATTTATTTATTTATTTATTTATTTTATTTTATTTTATTTATTTATTTATTTATTTATTTATTTATTTATTTATTTTTATTGAAGTACAGTTAGCTTGCAATATTGTGTTAATTTCTGGTGTATAGCATAGTGATTCAGTTATATATATGTATATGTATATATTCTTTTTCATATTCTTTTTCATTATAGGCTATTACAAGGTATTGAATATAGTTCCCTGTGCTATCCATTTCTTGAACTCTCATGCTATTATGGATACTTGGCATTCTTCATAATGGGCTGGTGGAAATGGGACCTATTCCAGTGGAAATCTGATGTTTTGGGCAGCATGAATCTTGAATAATAACAAGAAAAAATCTAAAATGGTTTTTTCTCTGTTTTGAAGTTTGTTCCACAAATAAATCTAGATGCCAACTATTTGTTAAATTATTTATAAAGAGCCATTTCATAAAAGATATGTCTTTTTGTCCTCCTTTTCTGCCTATCTTTTCTCTTTTTTTGGTCTATTTTTTCCATTAGCAGCGAATAATGTAAAAGTCAATGAATTTAGTAACTGGCTTGTGTGGTTAGTTCTTAATCCCCTACTAATAGGTCTCTGATGTGTTTCCTTGGTGTGGGCATCTTCTCTCTCTCACAGTTGGAAACATGGTATCTTTGTTGATGTAATAATAATAGCACTTCTGTTTTGCTCTCAGACCATGATAAATGTGTGCTAATTGGCTCCATTTTCACTCCATTTTCCTAGATATCATCTGCAGTATGAATATAATTTATGAAATATTTTGCATGGTATTAACAATGATGCCAACTGAAAATAATCGCATTTCAGGAAAGAATCATAGTGGCCACAAAAAGAAACAAAGACTCACTTTTTAAAATGCAGAATCTCAGAAATATTAATGAACAAAATTGACCTGAAAGAAAACTATGGACTCTCCTCCTTCAGTATGAAAATCTGAACTGCCACAAACAATTCAGCAAGGTTGAAAGGATGACAAAAAAGAACTGTGGTTATTCACAGAACCAAGGATTCTTTGTGTTTCCAAGGGACTCACTGCTGGGCGTCTTTAAAGGCTGAGTTATCGTAGTACATTTTAAGTATAATTCAATTTTTTACAATCTAAATCACCTCCAACTTTGCAGGAATGTACTTATTACTCTCATACAAAGCGAGACCCAAATGACATTAAAATCTGTAGCCCAGTAGGGCCCCTGCTGTAAGAGAAGAAGTCCCATAAAAGCAAATGTTATTTTTAGTCATGAACTATTCTGTGTGAAGTTAATGTGTACCCCCTGAAAGTTTCCCTCCAGTCACTTCTCAGCCTTTTAAGGTTGTGGTTCTTCCTCTAATGGCTCCAGACAGAGAGAGCATTCTTAAAGAATGCAGTTACAATCAAGGGTGGTAATGGGGGAGTCCGAGGTCCCCACACCGCTCCGGGGGGATGCTCTTTGAAGCTGCTTGAACTTTATTTCTTTTTGTTTGTCAGTTTGTTCATGTGTTTGTCTTAGGCTGTCTTTTCCTAAAAATGATGAATGCCATTGCTCATCATAGATTGTGTCATTAAAATGGGGCTTTTCTACCTGGGAAAAGACATCTTGATGCTGTTGGCCTAGAAAGATTTGAAGAAATACATCAAAATGAATTAGGCACTGTTGCTACTGCTACAACTTTCAAAGGGTTAAATTATGAACCTGTGCATCTAAAAGTTTATATTAAAACTTATTTACTTATTTAAACATATGATTTTATAAAAGTATAATCATTGATATGAAAATGTTGATTTTAATCTGCTTTTAAAACAAAGTTAAAAGAATTACAGCAGAGCACAAGAGTTTTTAATGGGAAGTACATACACAGATGAGCAATACTGTGTGGACTTACCTAGAATATCTACAGAAGTTCTTTTTAGGTGGAAGGACTATGATTTTTGTTTGTTTGTTTGTTTGTTTGCTTGTTTGTTTTAATCGTAGTTGATTTGCAACATTGTGTTAGTTTCTAACATACACCATGATTCAGTTATACATATATATATTCTTTTTCATATTATTTTTCACTATAGGTTATTACAAGCTATTGAATATAGTTCCCTGTGCTATACAGTAGGACCATGTTGTTTATCTATTTTATATATAGTTGTGTATCTGCTAATCCTATGACTGGTTTTTTATGTTCATTTTTCTCATTGATTTTCATGTTCAGATTTTCTTTCAACAAATTCTTATTGAATATTCAATACAACTATTTGAAGAAAAACTTGTATTTGAAGCTTCTCTCCTTAGGACAACACTCTAGTTATCTGCTTTTTTTCCCTCTGAGATCAGTGAATCACATCAGAAATTCACATGTGAAAATTAAATTTTAGACTTTTTGTATTTCACCACTAGGAGTTAATTAGCCAAGTTAACTAACTTTTGGAATGAAAATGTGATTGGATGGGGGAATTTTAAACTCTTTTAGGAACAACATTCTCTAACAGGGACATGTGCTCACTGATAGGCTGGCAAAATTGACAGAAGAATTGCATTCTTTTAGAAAGAGCTGCAGCAGGACGACATTCTTCCTCATCCCTCTTGGGAAAATAGCAGAGCCTTGTGCTTATTGCAGAAATTGATCTTTCTGTCTTTTCCCCTGTCAAATATGGCCTGAACACATGGGGTCAGTGTGACATCCTGAACAACTGTCTCCCCAGGGAAATCTCTTCTGTCCTGGAGAAGACAGTCTGGCTTCAAGGTACTGAAATCAACTTCCACCTGCCTGTCTGGGTGCCTGAAGGTGGAGACCTTACTGTGAGCCATTCACTGGATCAAACCACAGGGAGCATCTAAGACTCTCAGTTCTCATAATCAAACACAGAGACTGACCTCAAATGAACTCACTCTCTAAATGTGTAAAGATAAAGACTGGGACCTTAAGGCCCCCGGGTCCTTATCTCAACCTCCTTTTCTTGCCACCATCTCCTAAATCTTCTGCATTCAGGTTGTACCAGACATTGTCCTGTCCTGCATTTCCATCATCAGTCATTCGGTCTCTTGGGGTGCTCCCTTCTCCCCTTTTGCCTATTAAAATCCTGTCCCTATCCAAAAATCACCCCTTCAATAAGCTTTGCTTAGAAAGAAGCTTTGCTTGATCACCTCGTATTGTTGCTACCATTTGAAGGCGCCTGTTCCCTTCCCCAGATTGGCAGCCTTTAAAGCCGTCACAGCACCAGGCATATGGAGATTTCTTAATACAGATTAATTGCAGGAAGGAACCAGTGAGCAATTCTTATCCTTCATGGTCTGTATATCTTGTAAGACTTTGACTTCACATTATTTTGTCTCAGGGCCATATTTTTTCCCCTTCTCTTCTTGCAGTGTAAACCTTGTGACTGTCAAGGATGCCTTAAGTGGTCCCCTTCTCCCCATCAGAACCTAACAGTATCTTTCATTGAGGAGGTACTCAATACAGATTGTTTAAATGAAATAGTATCTAAAGAAATAAAGGAATCCCTATGCTGCAGGTTTCAACCACCTATCTGGCTATAATCCCAAGTCCCTTGAACCATTTGCCAGTCTTTCCTTTTTTATTGAGCCACAGATCAGCAACAATATACATGAACTTCAACAACATTTGATTCCACACCAACTTTTCAAGTGCAAACTATCATTGATACTTTCGTATCTGCCCTCCAAATTGCACTCAGATTTCTTTTGTGAAAAATCCTAACACAGAGAGCCTACAGGGAAGAAATTCTAGGAAACATATTTCCATTTTAGCTAAATTGACACAGTGCAAAGCTACCAAGGAGGCCCTGCTAAAATATTTGGATATTACAAAAGAGATGTATAATAGATACATCTTCAGTTTTGTCTTGTTTTTTCCATGGAAATGTTGACAGTTGAGACCACAGGTGAGTCTCAGTAATAGTAACTAATTTGTTAAATGCATTATTAACCAGTAAGCAAAACAAATGGAAACAAACCCTCTCCTATTTGTTTAATTTCGGACTGGAAGAAAATGCATCATCATGGTCTAAATTTAACCATCAGAAGTTTATGCATAAAGAATAGTACAATATTTAAAAGAAAATTTAATATAAGATAGAAACCCTCCCACCCATCACTGAATGAATTTACACATTCCTGTTTCAGCTCTCTCATTTCACCCATTTATTTTGTTTAGGCTACAAAATATCTTCTATTACACTTGGAACTATGATTCAAGATGTCACAACCAGGGCAGGTTGAAACTCTCTGTCCACAACCCATCTGGAAAACCAAGAGAGAAGCAGAATAAGAATGGCTCAACTCTTTGGTGGTACCAACCTTTCCGAGACCAACATGGTGGGTTCAAGTGAAGCAATTTGTGAAAAGCTAAAATGGTATTTGTCTTTTTCTGTCTCACTCTTCTTCCCCACCCTTCATGGTTTTCCCCCTTATTCTTTATCTAGTTAGTGTTTGCTTCTTCAGTAAAACTGCCTCATCTGCTTTTCTGTTTCTTTTTCATTCTCCTGATCACTCTTTGCCCTCCCAATCAATCCAAACCTCCTACACTACAGGTTCTGTGATTCAGATCTCCTTTTATTTGTACTTCTATCTTTTTCCTTTCTTAATCTGTCTTCCTCCCTTATCTACATTTATCAGGTTCTATTTAGTCTTTGAAGCCTAGCCCAGTTTTCATTTCCCCAGGAAACTTTTCTCTGAGTTCTGCAGTGTGGCACAGACTTCTTCTAGAAAAGTCTCAGCCTCTGAGAATCTGTACCTACCCCCTTTTCACTCTGTGGTCACTGTCTCTAATTTTTTTACAAAAATTCCTGCATAGTGTCCCCAGTAAAACACACGTGCAGGAAATTGTAGATGCTCAATGAAAGCCTGTTAATAAATCAATGGTTATTGGTGAACCAATGGTTATTGGTGAAAATACATGTTTTTATAAAGGCCCTCCTTATTGTCCCTCTGCTATTTCTTGCATTTCCCCCTTTTCCTCTCATTTATCACCTGTTTTTCATTTACTTTTTCTTGCTCCTTCAGTTTCTTGTGGTAGGAGTTTGGGATGTCGGCTCAGGCTGGAAAAAGACATACTTTTGATGAGCCACTTGAAAGCAGAGAGGTAGGCCACGTGCACATGTGTGATTGTACAATAACAAGAATGTTACATAAAGAAATTTCAGAGCAGCTCTTCAGAGTGAGCTATTGTTGTGTAAATGTCACAAACAGATGGCATAATCTGTGAGAGTGTGCACGCCCTTGCTAGTTGTCAGAACTCTCCAGGATGTCCCCCCATGCAAACAAAAGCTACCTAGCCAGGAACACCTGCCTCAGAGTGTTGAGTTTACAGGGAAACACATTTTACTGTAATAAGACATGGACATTTCCTAGTATTAGAACAATTAACGTATTATTCAAATACAAGGCTGCTCACAAGGCTAATAGCCGTGGCTTGTGTGGATTTTTGTCTTCCCAGTTTTGTCAGATTCCATTCCCCTAGCAGCACTACCACAGCATTCTTGGGAAACCTCTCTCTTTAGTTCATGTGGTTTCATTGGGGTGACCCCCATCTCCCTCCAGATTCAGAGGTGAGCATACGACCCAGGACTCACAGCCACCACATCAAATTCCCCTCCTCCACAGTGATAAAGGGACCTACAACCCACATTGGGGCAATTAAAATTATTATTAGTTTTATCTATGTTCCAAGGAAAAAAATTATATTTTACAAGGTTTGCAGTTATAGGAGTGTCATTATAGAGGTTCTAGGCTTCTATGTGGGAAACGCCAGCCAGAGAAAGCAGGGATGAGATACAGAGAAAGCTGTTTGGCGACATTTTTCAAACACCTGAATCCAGCCATATTTGAAGCAAGGTGTCTGTGAAATTTTGACGTAAGGTAGTGTATAGACTCCCCTTTCCAATTAGTCAGTATAGTGGTTTTCCATCACAGCTCTAACACATTATCAAGAACTCAGTGGCTTAGACCACACAAATTTATTCTCATATAGCTCATATAGCTGGATGTCAGAAGTCTGAAACCAAGTCATTGGGCTAAAGTCAAAGTGTTGGCAGGGTTGGGTCCTTCAGGAAGCTCTAAGGAAGAATTGGTTCCCTGATATCCTTGCTTCTGTAGGCTGCCTACATTCCTTGGCTCACTGCCCCTTCCTTCATGCTGAAAGCCAGCAGTGTAGCATCTTCTCTCCTCTCTGACCTCTGCTTCCATCCTATATCTCTTTGATTCTGACCCCCCACCTCCCTCTTATAAGGAACTTGTGATTATGTTAGGCCACAGAGATAATCCAGAATAATAGCTTCATCCTTAACTAAATCATATTTGCAAAGTTCCTTTTACCTCATAAGATATCATAGTTAGATATCATATTCAGAGCTTCTGGGAATTAGAAGATAGATATCCTTGAGGGGGTGGGTGGGAGGATTATGCAGTTTACCATAACTTAATTTGGGCTCCTTACGTGTTGCAGACCCTGTGTCTGTAGAATGTGCTTATAGCCCAAGCTGCAAGAAAAAGAAGAAAGAGAATGTGTATGGGGCAGAAATAAACAGACCATTATGTAGAAAAGTATAAAACACAGAAGTTCACAGAGGACACCCCATAAACACTTTTGAAAGGTTAAGCTGTAAGTTGTATGTGATGTGAATTATGCTATCCTGCTCTTGGGATGTTGTCTGTAGACCAGGGTTAATTACCTTTGGACTCCCTTACTATGCAATCCTTTAATAGTCCTATAACCTTAAATGTAAACCTTCTTTATAATTAGGGAGGCATTATAATTCATCACCCAAATCAGAATATCTTTGAAAGGGAAAAGTGCTTTTTAAAATTGTTACAGAGTAGCAAGCATACATCGAGACTCTCCCAGGAAGTTAGGACTTGAGTTTACCTTACTTCTAATGAGATGTGGTGACAACATGTTATCAAAGCCAATTCATTCAAGTTCCAGGCAACATGACCTTACACTTACTTCTGTTTTACAGACAACAAAATATAAGTAGCTTAAAAAAAAAAGTCACTAGTTATTTCGTGGGTATTTTTCTCCTGAGTATGAAAATAATCCATAAGCTTACTTAAAATGTTGGACTTTAATATAGTCTATAGTAATGGGAAAACATCTACATGGGTGGTCTTCTTCTAGAAACCATTCAATTATTAAATATATTCATTCATTTATTCATCTACTTACCCAGTAGATATTTAGCGAGCACTTAATATATACTAGCCTCAATGCTACGACATGTACAAATTATGGCCATGAGAGAAGTATATAAAAGATGCTGGGTGAAAAAGAAGGAAGAACCGGGGAGGACCTCTTTGAAAGGGTCAAGAAATCATCTGATGCATTAGCAGGAGAGGAGGGGGTTCATTGTTTATTTTGGCTTAAGTGGTGAGGAAAGATGAAGGAGGTATTTGGAGAAAGTTTGTTGGGCCTTGATCTTGAAAAGCCAAGAATGTAAAATTCAGTCATCTCATTTGCATGAAAGTGAATCAGCAGAGAAGTGTCAAATGCAGAATCATATGATCAGATGTACCTTTTAAGAAAATGGTTCTGAAGACTGCATGGTACAGGGAAATCCTGAGGAAGAGTTCAGGATAGAGATACCAACATCAGCAGCTGTAAGAGTTTCTGAACAGTTACTGGTTGCTGGGTACTGCTACAAGTGTTTTCCATATTTTAAATTCATATGCATCACCACAACTTCCTAAACTAATGAGAATTGCTTCCCTTGTTTTTCAGAGAAAGACACCAAGGCAGCAAGATATTAAGTAATTATTAATACCAAACAGCTATCAAGTAGTGTTTCTGGGATTCACTGGTGGTCTGTCTGACTTCAGGTCTGCAGAATTAGTTACTTATGTACTACTGTCTCCCCAAATGAATGATGCCTGAATTAAGAAAATGGATGTGACAATGAGGAGCAGAGACAACATTTAAAAGACACTTTTCTTGTCTTAGAGTTTGGATATCCCCAAACTTCTGAGCAGTTTTATGCAAAATATAGGATGAGAGAAGAATTAGAATTCAGTTTTCATGTCCATAATTTGGGACCTTGGAAGTACAGGGATGGGGATTGAAAGAGAAATTCTAGGTCAGGCCCTTTAAGAAAGATGCTATTCTCAGCTTGGAGTGTATTGAATCTGAAATTCCTGCAGCTCACAGTGGCAGATGTACATGCTCAGAAAAAGAATGAGTAAGAGTCAGAAGTAATTGCAGCCAAGGAAGTGAAGACAATGCATAATAGTTGGATTCCTACTTATCCTTCAAGACCCAACTCAGACATAACTCTGAGCACAGTTCATAGGCCAACAGGGACAACCGACGAGAGCAGCTGCTTGACCAACTGAAAGAATGAATTTCTGCAAGAAACTTTTCGAACAATCCCATCCCACAGGGAGTGACCTTACCCACCTCTCAGTTCCTGAAGCACTTGCCACCTGGGCCACTCATTAGGCACCCATATGTGTCTCCCTCTGTTAGACTCATTCTCTGGGTATGCTCTGTCTTACCAGCTGGCTTGGAAGCTACTTAAAGACAAAGCCACCACATAAACATTTTGATATTCCCCACAGCTTCTAGCAAATCCTCTTGCCTAAGATCAGTGCTAAAGAAAACTCTTCGGATGGACACAAAGCAGCAGAAGCTTGCTGCAAAATCCCCGCATATGTCTACTATCCGCAAAGGGAAAGAAACAATTGTAAAAGCACCTGTATTTGAACACTCAGAATGAGTTCATGGCTATGCTAATTGCCTTACCCATTAACTCAAGCAATTCTCAGCGCAACCAAGAACAGTTGGTATTATTTTCCTCTTTACATAGATGAGGAAACTGAAAGCCAGAGAAGTTATATGAGGCTCTAAAGATCTAAATCTAGACAGTGATGGGGCTGACCCTCAAATCCAGGTAAGACCTAGAAACCACTGCTTTCTTAAGTGGGACCACCCGCTTTCTCTTAGGCTACTTCTTCCCTTTCAGCACACAGATTTCCTCATCATTTTTCCAGAGTCTGGAGTCTGGAAGTACTGGAGATTGCGGGCAGGTAAAGAGCTACTTTCATGTCATTCCATGCAGAGGTAGGGGCCTCTACATCCAGCAAGCCTCAGGCCCGGGTGAATAGAAAAGGAGAGGGCAATGCAGACTGCAAGACAGTCTTCATCTTACTCTGAGAACTTGGTTCCTGGGGCCCCTCACAGCAAGAATCTGTTGTGGCTGCTTTTGCAATCGGGAAAAGGCCAGGACTGATGAAAGCAGACCTAGCTCTCCTCGCCAAGAGAAACAGCAGGAGCTGACCTGGCCCTCGCCCTGAGCAGACTGTGGCCTTAATAGTGTCCATGCTCTAGTCTTGTGAACCCTTCCAGCCCTAAAAGGAAGTCTGACACCTTAGGCTGCTGTGTCTTCTTTGATGCCCCCATCACCCTGCAGAGAGGTGTTTAACAGCTCCCCACAGAAACCCACTTGCCAAATCATAATAAACCAAACTAATATGTTCTGTTTTTTTAATAATTAGAGAAAAATTAAGGCATATTAACTGCTCTCAGCCATCAATTATGGCATATAGTAAAATAATTTGTAGAATTCAGTTTTAAGCAGGTTTCCTATTTTTATCTTGACAGCCCCATGGTAAAAAGTAGATTTTATATCCCTTGTTATCAGATTTAAAAACAGGTTCAGAGACTCAAATTCACTTGAACAACATCCCAGAGTTTTAAGCGTCATCCCTGGGTTTGAATTCAAGTTCGGTTTATCTACGTCATTCCATTGTACCACAGCTGCTGTTAACCAACAATGAGCGGGTGGTAGAGCTCGTAAATCTATTTCATGTGCATCATCTAATTTTATCCATATAGGGATTCTGGCAAGTCAGATTGGCAGGCAGTGTTCTCTTTTTGAGTGAGGCTCAAAGCAGTTAAACTATTTGTCTCAGGGAACATGGAAAGTTAGATGCTGAGTCAGTGTCAGAATCTTCTCTGGGGGACATTCCAGGATGGCTGTCTCCACTGCATCCAGACAAGCCATCAATAACCAAAGGCCCAGTTAATAAGTGCTTCTGTTCTTTCAATGGCACGGAGATGCTCTAATCTGATTTTTTAAATGAATGTACTGTCAACCAAAAAGGCAAATGGGAGGCACTTGGAGGCCATGAGGGTAACACAGGGTAAGTGGGCAGCCATGGGTACCCTGAAGCCAGGTCCTAAGGAGCAGCATGTGGGCAGCTGGCCCCTGGCTTCCTGGACTCTGTGATGTAAATTTGGAGACTCACTCAAAAGTGGTTTATGACATAGGTTTTGGTGTCAGAGAAACCTGGGTTGGGTTCCAGGTGTGACTTGGCCCACTGTGGACTAAGTAGCCTTGGGCATCAGTTTTCTGATCTGTAAAATGGGATACCAATAGTGCCTAATTCATGGGGCAGCTGTGCTGGCTAATGGGGATAATGCTTAGAGGACACTTAGCACAGTGGCCAGCACAACCCGAGAGGGAGATTGGAGATGTTGACAGGGTTGGGGCTAGGAGGGAAGGGAGAGACAGAGCTGCTAAATGTCTGATTTTTGCTCTGCTTTTTTCTCAAAATTAATTCTCAGTGAATATTATCAAATTGATCCTATTTTCCTTACTCTTTCATTGACACAGCCCCTGACAACACACGAAGCACTTGTCATAGGAATTAGCTAACTGATTCCTCACGGCCAGTCTGGGAGAGAGATGCTGTGACGGGAGTAGGCATCTGAGAGAGGGAGAGGTTACCGGTTGAATATCTGGCGGGACAGAGGCCAGAAATCACCTCTTTCATCTTGTTATTCCCATTCTGGTGGCTCGTCCTTGGCTCCGATGGCAAGCAAACCAAGCCACAAATCTGAACATCAGAAAGACATCAAAGGACACCCACCCACCCATCTTCTACTCAAGGTAAGACTTCCCTACGACAGTGTTGATACCAGGGAGCTCCCTGAAACCCTCCACTTGACATTTCCTTTGCTGGGCAATTCCTGTCTTCACTATGCTCAAACTTGCCCCCCCACGTCTCAATGGCACCATTAAGCCAGGATGCTGATTTTGTTTCCCTTTGTTTTTCAAAACCAGAGGACTGCGACATTCAGGAGTATCTACTCATTGATGCTAAAATATACCTGCGTGTTCTAAATGCCAGATTCTTGTTCAAGTCATTTCCTGGGTCTAGAATATCATTTCCCTTATTCTCTTCCTGGCCAAATTATACCTCCTGTAAGTTCAAACTGTAGTGTTTCCTCATCCATGAATTTTCCTTTACATTCATCAATCCCCTCTTCCTTTGGATTAAACCATCTATCCTCTGTTTATTTGCAATTGTTAACACGCAGACAGCCTTGGGGCATCATTGACAGATGTGTATGCATTACTCACCTGGATTAGGTTCTCTCTGGGGCAAGAAATTGCCATCTTCATTTTTATATCATCTTTATATGATAGCCCAATGCCTGGCATATAGTAAAAAGCTCAATAAATATTTGTTACATGATTTGGTTAAATTAGAATATTATATTCCTTGGAATTATTATTAATTTACTTCAGAATTAGGGGTCTATATTCTTTATTATCAATAGTTTCCATTTATTGGATCCCCACTATTCAGACATATGGTTCGCTGAGCATTTTTCATACAATGTAAGATCTGACACTTGGAAAATTTCAATATTGGAGCTATTACATCTGCTGTTGCTTTTCGTATGACTAAACTGAGGCACAGAGAAGTTACGTAACTTCCCCAGATGTACACACCTGGTAAAATGATGCAGTCAGGCTTTGGTTCCAGGAAGGCTCATGTCAGAACTTGCATTCTTACCACCACTTTATACTATTTCCTGGAATTTGGTCGGTTCTGTGATTCCCTCACACAAAGCAACTTCACAATAGGGGTGTTTTGTTCTTGATAATGATGGTGGCTGCTAATAATGCTGGCTTGCGAGATGCCAAGAAGAAAAGCTGTTCTCTGTTCATCTTTTTTTTTTTTTTCTCTTTTGGTAATTAGGTTTATTTATTTATTTACTTAGTGGAGGTACTGGGGATTGAACCCAGGACCTCAGGCATTCTAGGAATACACTCTACCCGAGTTATATCCTCCCCCTCAAGAAAAGCTGATTCGAGGATGTGAATTGTTCTAAATGCAGAATTCCTAACACAGTTTAGATTCTACACACCTAGAATGAAAGAGGAAAAAAAAATCACAAAATACTTATGATAGAAGTCAGATTTCAGCTATTGGTTCGTTCTTCTTTTTAAATTGCATTTTTGATCTGCAAGATCTGAAAATCCTTTTCTATCAGTATAAACACTTGCACCTTGCAAACATGCAAATACTTAAGGGACCTCAATGGAATTTCATTTTCCGTGGCAGTTCACTTCTAATCCTGATTGGCCAGCTGGTAAATGTCGCCAGGGTATGTCTAAAAATATATATTTCTTATCTGTAAAATACCACTTGTCCTTTTATTCTCATAAGAAACGGGTGAGATAGCTCAACTTTAAAGAGAGAGAAAGAGAAAGACAGAAATAGAGACTATTCTACCTAGGCTGAAATATGCTTTTAGAATTCATAACACCTGTTTCTTCCCCAAATGTTTCAAATGGAGCTTCCTAGTTTGGGGCGCATGATAGATCGAGTGTTTTGTTTTGTTTTGTATAAGTGTTTTTTTGTTTGTTTTTAATTACATAGAAGTTTCCCTGTCACTTTGGCATATTTGGAATTCAAAATTCTGTTATAAAAAAGGAGAGAAATTTTTGATACTTTTTATTGAAAGTTTGAGGTTTTTTCTCTTAATAATTACTTAGGCTTTGATAAGAGCCCAGAGACAGGTCATTGTAACTCAGCTTCCATAATGTAAATGACTTAAAAAAAAAAAATTAACCAACTTAACCATAGGGCACATAGCAAGGTCTAGCTAGGCGTGGTGAAGATAGCAACCATAACTTGACCCCACCTTAGACAGTCCATCTTTTATACTTACTTAGAGAATAAAGGCAGGTCTAGGACAAATGAAATTGTATTAAGTCTTAAACTCCATGGTCTTTTCAGAGGTATCTAATGATCTCATACTCACTGGGCCAGAATTTAGATTAGAGAAGAATGGATCCATGATTTAGATATCAGAGAGTTTGGAAAGAAACCTAGAAATCCGTAGTTGTAAGAGAAATCCAGGTGATTCTGATTAACCAGGCTTAGACGCTACTGATTTAAGTCACGTGCTAATCATCCCAGCCTAACCCAGCTCACTTGACGAAGGCTCTTCGTTGAATAAACAGCACTAACCAGGAGAGAGGGTGCAGGAGAGCTCAGTTTTACTTTTGGTTTAGTCGCTAGTGTGTGGGCTCTGGGCTTGGCGCCTCACTACCACGTTTCTTCGCTGAATAAAGGTAAGTGTTGGATGGCCTTTCTAGCTCTAATGTCCTGGGATTGGAGAAAGCAGTTTAAAATTTAAAGATATTAGTATCCTCGTCAGTTCTCTGTCCGCCTCCCTGTTTCCTTCTTTTTTGCCATCCAGAAAGCGAAGCCCATAATCACCCCCAAATTTCCTCTGCCTTTGAGGGGTGCCAGCGCCAAGGAAGGCTGCACGATCAAGGGATGTAAACACATTTCAAGAGACTTCTCTCTACATTCTTGTCACAAAAGACGAGCACTTTTTTAAAAGAGTGAAGGAAACAGATTGGGTTTGTAGGAAGAAAAGAGATTAATATCTGAAAAGCTGGGAGAGCCTGTTGTGAAATTTTGAAAATACCTTTACTTTGAAACAACCCTGCTGAAAAATAATTAGATTTTAAGAAGGGCTCTCTGGCATATTTTCTGTCTGTAATTTTGTGGGTTTTCCTGTAAGAAAAGTGTAGCTCTGTACTAAACAGCAAAAGCAACCTAAATGTGTCAGGGTGTAAAATGGGAGTTAAGAAAAAGAAAAGAAGAAAGAAACCTTGAGAATAAGTGGAGTTTTTCTTTCCAAGCAAATCTTCAGTAAGAGTTAGATCAGGGCATTGGCGGTAGGGCCAGGGGTGTTATTTCTTTAAATAAATGTTTCTCCAAATCTTTTTCATGGACTATTAGCATAATTCTCTGCAGAGGCTCCTAGAAAAAGTCTTTGTTTATATTTTGGCACAAAAACTTGGAGGATAAATAAATGAAGCTCCGCAGTGTACATTAAAATAATAGATACTGGTATAAGTCCTGCGGTTACAATAAACGCTTGCTAAACCTAATTATAAAAATCCTCCCCCCCCAAAAAAAATCCACACTTATCAGGGAAATACATAACTAGCATTCTGTGGAAAAACAGGCTGCCAGTTTGAAATGCTGACGCTGTATAGCGCACAACTGAAAAATACTTGAGGTTGCCATTAGCCTTGTAGTCATCAGAAACGTGTAGCATTTAAACCATTGCTATTTATTTTTTGCCATCTGCCAAAAAACAGCCATCACTTGAAGAAGGAGTGGTTTTTTGTTTTGTTTTGTTTTTTTTCAGTAAGTCTCAGTAATTTACTTTGTAGGATAGTGGTTAGGTGAGGGAAATATTTTAAACCAACTAGTATCTATGCTCTTAAAGGGCAGGGGTTGGAGTGGTGCCTCTCCTGGAGATATTTTAAGGTGCTAATCTAGGTTGTATTCTTTCCGCATTTTTTAAAGGCATACAGATATTTTAGTGAACATGTCAGTTGCTCATGGATATCCCATATCTTCAGCCGAGACATCTTTTTAATTAAAAAATCAGTAAATGGCTATCATGTGTAACTTAGGGCAATAAGCATTTCAAACATCCAGCTTTCTATTGCAGTAGAGTGAGAGTCACAGGATCAATCAGCCTTTAGAGTCCACTTGTTTGTTAGATTTGCATCTTGGGACTCCTAGAACAATGGAAGGATAGACAAAGTTTCTAGGCTTTAATGCTGACCCTTCAACCTACATGATACTGAATATGTAAATGTCATGCTCTAGCTCCATCCTTTCATGTGGAAAATGGATGTCATGGCTGCTGTGTGGAGATCAAATACACTAAATGACAGACATACGTGAAAGAACTTTGTAGATCAAAAGGCACTAGTGACTGATTACTAGTTAAGTAACTGAAAATTGTTAAAGTATTGTCTCTCAGGCGGAGCTGAGACTTCCACCACATTTCTGGTTTGCTAGCTGCCTTCTGTTCAACTGATAGTGTTACTAAAGGCAAGTTCTCATGCCTGGCGCACAGTGAGGCCAAACAAACTGAACCGTCTGAGTTTGGAGCAGAGAAAGGTTTGCTGCTGGGCTGAGCAAGGAGAATGGGTGGCTTGTGCTAAAAATATCCTGAACTCAAAGGATTTCATTTAGTAAAGCATTTTTAAAAGCCGGGTTTGGGGCGGGGGGTTGGGGGGTGGCATGTCACAGGATATGTGATGAGCTCATGCACAACTCTCTGATTGGTGTGGTGGTAATAGGGTGGTTTAACATTATCAACCCTTAGGTGCCCATAGGTCTCAGGACTTAGGATCCTCAAGTAGTCAGTTTCTTCCATTTGGTGGTGGTTTTAGCATCTGTGAAACGACTCAGGAAATGTGCTTCATATACTATGATCTAGGTAGTTCAGAGAGGAGCTACAGCAGAGGATATGGGGGAGGTGTCTGTCCCAGGAAGGCCCCATAGAGTCCTGCTTGGTTACAATAGGGCACTAGTAAGGGACCAGAAAGCTAAAGAAAGTAACAAAAAAAAAAAATTTGCTCTGTTTGCCTCCTCTATCATTTTGCTTTTTGACTTCTATCCTGTTGGCTACACCCTAGCAAAGCTCCTTCCCCCTGGTTTCAGTGCCAGCAGCTGATTCCACTGTGCTTTCCCAATGTTGCAGAACTAGCTTCACTGTGTCCCTCAGACCCTGGCACCCTCCTGCTACTGCCTCTTTGGAGTTCAAGGACCCAGCCAAACGGGGCACTTCATCTTAAGAGACACCACCACTACCACCAAGCAGTAACTGCTGCTTCTCATAGGTCTGAATTTTTCTGCAGGGCTCTGAGTTCCCAAGTTGAAACAATTCCAACTTCTCCCCTTTGCTCCTCAACTTTTGGATTCAAAGCTGTTCTCTGTAGTATCTCAAATCTTGTCATAATCCATTAATGTTCTTTCCACCTCTTGAACTCTTTAATACCTAAATAACACTTCTGTCTAAATGTGTGTATTTTGGGGGGGTGGGGATCCTTACTGATAGAACTTGTGAACCAGGATTGCTTCCCTCTCCCCAGCCTCCAATATAATACTTGGTTTGTATATTTAAACCTATAGGCATAGTCTTCACTGCTACAGCAAAGTATGGTCTCTTGGTTATTCATCGTTATAAACATCCTACTCTCTTGGTATAACTTAATGGTCACACTTTGCTAGAGACATGAATCAAGTATTTTCCTTTACCTTTAAAAGTATAGTCATACCTCGTCTTACTGCACTTTGAAGATACTGTGTCTCTTAAAAATTGAAGGTTTTGTAGCAACCCTGCATCAAGCAAGTCTATTGGTGATATTTTTCCAACAACATTTGTTCACTTTGAGCCTGGGTCACCATGTCTGGGTCTCAAAATATTTCCAAATGTTTGTTATGGTGATCTGTGATTAGTAATCTTTGTTAATAGTTTGGCATTTTTTAGCAACTTATCTTGAATGTATGCCGTCTGAGTGAAGTGAGTAGGCTGTGGGGCCCAGGCCAAAGTTCAGAATAGCTTGCACCTGGTAAGAGGTAAATGTACGCGTGCGCTAGGAGTGTGAGTCAGCACTATGAGCACCACACGTGCGCCAGTAACGTTATAAAAGGACAAGTGCTACACCTGAGCGCCACCTGCTGCGCCACCCACTTGTACTGCAATAAAGTGCTGTTTTGCTCCATGTTGGCTCCTCGCGCCTTCTTCCACTTGGGCAGCTCACCTCCTCGAATCCCTCTCCAGCCTCCCTTGGCTGACAATGTATATACATTATTTTTTAGGCATAATGCTACTGTGCGCTTAATAAACTACAATATAATATAGCCAACTTTATTAAGTACTGGGAAACCAGAAGTTCATGTTAGTCACTTTATTGCAGTATCAGCTTTATTGCAGTGGTCTGGAACTGAATCTACAATATCTCCAGGGTAGGCCTGGACTTGAAATTTAAGTGCAACAGCTATATAAAAGGACAACCATTTCTTGACTTCAAAGTTGAGAAGAAACTAGGAGTAGTAGTGATTGTGCAAAGTGCACTCCAAAGGGTGTTAAATCCAGAAATAGTAAAAATTAAAACCAGATTGGTAAAATAGTATTTAGTAATAGTTTACACATAGAAAAATAGTTTGTGATGTGGAAGTCTTCAAATCCCAAACTGATACAAAGCTCAGAGGCACAATGTTAGAGCATGGCTTATAAAGTTAAAACGAGACAGTCCTTTAACCTTAATAATGACAGCAGAGGTTAAAAATGGTTTATTTTACATCATTTTAGGAAGGTGAATTAGGTTTTTTGTCATTATCAGAGGCATTTACAAGAAATAACCTAATTTGCACTTCAACTTGTGAAATAAGCTAGATCTAGTTTGGCTTACATGGTTTCATCCTCTTAAATGGTTTCATCTGCTCAGAATTTTCAACTTTGGTCTTCATTTTGTACTTTAACAAGGGGTAGTAGGCCTTTTTATTAGGTACAGCTGACTAATAGGCTTGGTACTTAAGCACCTTTTTTTTTTTTTTTTTTTAACAAGCAGCCAGAAACTAGTTGAATCTCCTAATCTTTAAATACTATGCACTATTTTAAGTTAAATACTAAAAAGGCTACCTCTGTAGACGTGGTCTTCTCCGAAGCATATTTGGTCCCCTGAGCATCAGTTGGTAACTCTTTAATCTTTAAATGATTTACTTTTTTTTAGTTTTTATATAATTTTTAAAGGTTAGTTGGCAACTTTTAGAGAATCCAAAACATTGACAGCCTGGTCTGAACACATACTATATGGTAATCATATTAGCAAAAGCAGCAGAAGAAAAAGATTTTCCAATCAAGAGGAGAAATCAGTTATTAAGAGAAGCAATTGATCACATAATCATGATGTCAAAAAGCTCTATTGCTGAATAAGGGCTCTCTATTTCTGTAACAACTTGGAAAAGTATAATATTGCAAGAGTCCCTGTTGAGAAATTGTAGGAATGTAGAATTAGAATGATATTTTAATACTGTTTTTTAATCACTTAAATATAATTAACATGCTTTTCCTAATATAGATCTTGAAATGCTAGCATCAAATTTTAGACAAATGGTATAGAAATTATAACAAGTCACTGCTATTCTCTAGGGCATATTTGACAAACTTGGGTTTAAGTTGATGGGAGGCAACACAGAATGGCCTTAGTCATATGCCTTCAGAACTCTCTAGGTGAATGAACCTGGGCAAGACAGATCAAGACATACATTGACACATGGTGGCAGATGGTAACTAATATACTGAGGAGATTGCTACTTGAGATGTAAATGAGTTTTCAATCATTGCGTCAAATCAAGTTCCTGTTGCGAACTGCTTGGGGGAGCCATCAAATGTACACTATTCCCTTTCTCTGCTTTTGTTCAAGTGCTTCCATAGGCTTGGAAGTCTTCCCTTCTTTTTTACGCCCCCCCCCCCCTTTTTTAGGGCACAGCTTCTAATCTCTTACGAGGCCTTTTCAGACCTCCTTAATAAAAATTATTTCTCTTCTCTCACAGCATACTATTTGTGTGACTGACTTTCATGGCTCTATTTTTGTGAAAATATTTCAAGCAAGACTTTAATACCTCAAAGTAATTATTTTTAATACTGCATCTTTACCCTTTGTTTAGACACTTACTGTGAGCAAATTAATAAACATTCATTATTTTAATCATAACCCTTGACGGGAGGGTTAAGAAACTAAAACTGGTATCTATCTCCTGAGCTGCACACAGGTACTAACTCACTACGGGACATAGTCACCAGAAGATAACATAGGCATGTTCAGAAAACGTCAACAGAATGTCAGCAGAAATATCCACTTCTCCAGTGATTTCTATGTCAAATGACGTTATCCTCTAACCTGGATCCATAAATCCAGGCATTCTTCTGATGCAAGAAATTTTCACATGTTGAGATATGGGGAAGTCATTCTGGCTTATCCCTGATTTGGCTGGAACTTCGTTAACTAGAACTGTCTGTCTGTGTCCTGTCACACAGACATTGTGTACCTGCTTTAACCTTAAAGAAAAGAATGCACTTAAAAATCAAAATGGAGTGACTGTGGTTCAGGTGTTCAAGATGGAGCTGGATGGCCTGTGTGGATGTGGTTTCAGACATGTTCCTGCATTACTGAGGGCTTGAATTTTCTGAACCGCATCAGAGTCAAGGCCGCTACCTGCTGTTCTCAAAACAGTTCCTGTTAGCAGCTGCCAGCCACAACCTTAGGGTCTCGAGCTCTTCCCCTAGTAACTATGCAGCCATTTCAGGCCCCAGCCAACCCTTGCTTAACAAGTACCCTTAGTTGCTGCCAGTTTCAATTACAATTCTCAATAACTCACATAACTGACTGTAATGTTGTGTTTTTTGATTTTATAAGCCTCCCTTATTTTGTAGTCCTGCAGAGCACAATTCCAGTCTTGAATCTGTGTCTCAGGCTATAGTTCTTAGTTTGGCTCTAGTAAAACTCTTTTCTATTCCCAGTGTAGCCTGTTCATTATTTGCCTCAACACTTCCCTTCCTCTATCATCCAAAGCTTGTAAGTCACTGTTGGGTTGCAACTTTGGGAGTTTCCCAGGTGAAATCTGAGAGACCAAAGTGGCAGGCCACTGCGGATAGATGTGTGGCAGGCTTAATCAGGGGATTTTACTTTGAGGCTTGTCCTGGGTGGCCACAAGATGAGTAGATATCTTCACCTACCCACTAGAATCTTAAAAGCTCAGATAGAGGCCTAAATTGGGTTCAGTCCAGGTGATCTTGACAGCTTACTCTCTCAAGTCTGTATCCTTGGAAAGGCTGTTAGTACGGGAATAGTGTAGGCAGGATGTTCATTCCAAGGACAGGGGAGAGCGTGATGAGCCTCCAGTAGCCTGGGTCTAGCTTAGATCAATTGAAGGTCACAACTACGAGATGCCCTCCTTCCCATAGTCACCAGCTTTGTTCACTATCCTTAGGTCTCTCCTCCCTATTTAAAATGTTATCAATAAGACTTGAGACATTTTAACCACATGCAGTGAGGATCCTTGTTTGGTTCCTAGTTTGAAAAAACCAACTGCTTTAAAAAAGAGACAGTATAGAAGATTTTGAACACTGACTGGATATAAATGATAATAAGAGCATTAATATTTTTCAGTTGTGATAATGGTTTGAAAAATTGGAGGAAAATAAGTATTTACAAATGAAGAGATATGACTCATTGTCTTTAAGAGTCTCATATTGAGATGAAAAGTAGCTGGAAATAACAAAATATTTGGAAATACTGCTTAGTACTTCTGAACATGACCCACATGAATACTTGACATTCCCAGTTAGAATTAACTTAGTTCTCCCCATTTCCACTGTGGAAGCCGCAATTCACCTCTTACCTATGTTCCTACAATAGTTCTGAACTGGTCTTATTCTGTCCCAGCCAATTCATTCTAAGCATGAAATATTTTTCTGAAAACACATTAGATCCATTCCCTTGCTTAAAATTCTCTGTGCCCAGTAATTTGAACTTTGTGCCAGTTTTCAAAGGTACTTACTATCTGATTCTTTGACTCTTTGTCTCTATTACCTATGTACACTTCACTCACATAAACAAATGTAATTTTCATTTCATTAACTTGCTATAATCTTGTATATGTCACATCAACTCATTTGGGTCGCCATTCTTGAACTTTTTAGCCTTTTTCCAATATATATTCCATATTTTTTCATCTTTCATTCTTTTCAGCTCACTCCAATTAGACTAGAGATCTTAAAGAGGTTATAAGGCATGCCATCTCCTATTAGTTGGCAGTCTATGCATGAATCTATGAGAGAAATATGAGGCTTTGCCTGGTTCAGTTGGGATTTTGGGGATACGCTATGAATGATGGGCAGTGTTTGCAAAAGAGTAGGAAATGAATTTTTTTTTTTAAGTGAGGAAGGGTACTGGGGATTGAGCCCAGGACCTTGTGTGTGCTAAGCACATGCTCTACCACTGAACTATACCCACCCCCCTGAATGCTTGTTTTTCTTGAATGATTGCTTTTATAATCACTAAACTGTTTGGAAAGACTCATGTTTAATTTTAACCTTTAAATTACATAATGAACAATCAAGTTGCTCATTAAATCCTTATATAAGGAGTATATGGCAGAAAGTATATAAAGCCATGTCTATTTAACTTTGGAATCCTTACCCCTTTTAGGGGAAAAAAACCAAATATTCAATAACCATTGTTCTTTAAGGTGTCCCCAAAGAATTTAGAGTATCCAGTCTGAACATAACTTTGTAAAAATAGGTTGTAAAATAAGACTGTTCTTGATGTCAGACTAGAAACCATTTTTAAATATAGTATTAAACATTAAATAACTGGAAATAAGTTCTAGACTATGTTCTATGTTTATAATTGTTTAGGGAAAGCCAATTAGAAAAAAAAGAATTTAGAAATTGATGTTATTGACCTGAAACCAACAGCCAGCCAGGTATTTGTCTAGCAAAGATGGGTTTATTCGGGATCAACAGAGAATTGTAATTTGGGGTTTGCAATTATGACAAGCCATGGCAGGGGAAGAACAACCCATTTACAGAGGGGAAAAGGAAGTTGGGAGGGCTTTAGTAAACAGTGTCTTACTACTTCTCATTGGCTGTCCTTGCCAGGAAAGAAGAGTCTTTCTTCTTACTATTGGGCTCTGCTATCCTCACAGGGTGTGAGAGCTCCCCTTTTTGGTCTCCCAACTCTATTTAATTGAACCTTGTTTATTAATTTTGTGTGTCTTTTATATTTACTCACTTATATGTTGGCCAAAATTTAGCCCTGCCTGGCTGCCAAAAGTGAAGCGATGTGCACCTTGCATCTTTTTTGGAGGTTGGAGGGCTTATCACCCTTTGGATGTCAGTTCATTATGTTGCCTTGTGAATTCAGTTCTCTTGGGCCCCACAAATGTCTGACTGTATTGCCTAGTTAGTGTGTGTGCTAATTTTTTGGATAGAGGTAACATTTCTTTGCAGTTTTCTCCAGCCTAAGTGAAAGTAGAACAACGCCGGCTTCACCATGTCGTCTCAGCTGTGAACAGCAGACCTGAGATCCTGGTGATGGAGAGACTGAGTGCACTCTCATTGGGTAATTAAGTCCTCATTATAACAAACGTCTTTTGCTTAAATTCATGTATGCTAATCTTGTCTATTTCCAGTAAATTCTGGTGTCTCTTTAAAAAAGTGACAGTTATAAGTGGAATATTAAATGCTGTGGTGGTAGTTCCATCTTACACTTACTTTAATAGGTCCTATAAAGTATAGGGGAAATATGTGGAATTTTAACTCAATCAATATGGATTTAAATCCTGATTTTTTTCCTACTTATTTTTTGACACAATTATAGTTTTTATTACCATCACAAAGATGAAGTGAGAGAGGCACAAATTGTTAAAGAGCAACAGGTATGTAGCCTTTAGGTAGCAAATAAGCCACTAGAAAACCAAATTTAGAGCTGTCCCATTATAAAGCCCATGCTCTGTTCCCTACATGGCACTGTTCCCCGCAGGCCCACCTTGATCTCCCTTTTGTGTACAGTGAAGTTTTCTGCTTTTTTCTCCTTTCCATCTTCCTCTTCATCACCGACCCCACCAGCCAAATAAATAGGAGGGGTAAGCCTTTTCTACTGATTTTTGTGAATTTAGGAAAATGACTTATACACTCTGAGCCTCATTTATGGCATTTATATAGAGGGAAGGACAAGCTTTCTAACCAGCTTTGCAGTGTGTATTAAATGTGTGTCCAGCACACAGTTGGTGCTCAGAAAATATTAATGGTGGTGATGAGGATGGCGATGATGATGCCAGTGATGGTGGTGGTGATGTTGCTGACAAGTAATTTAGGAATATAGCGCCAAGCCCTCCAGCTATTTATTCAAATTCACAGGTCTTGGGGCCAAAATCTATATGCCTCTTAGGTATTCTTTCCTCTGAACTCCTCTTGCAAATAATGCTACATGTTTACAATTACTGTTATGTAATCAGGTTGAAGAATTGCAACCCCTTGCTATTTATAATATGTTCTAGCTTAAAGTTTAATTAAAATTCAGAAAGCATCTATTAGGAAGCCTGGCACATAGTAAATACTATATATATATGTGTTAGCTGCTGTTAATACTAAAATTTTATAGTTAAGCGTCTATTTTGTGTAAGTATTCTACTATAGGCCAATCTCATTTCATATAGAATGACATCCTTTCCTGACAGGGTTGCATTGAAAAAGGGAGGCTGTGTGTGGAGCTCCTGCTTTTGAGCAACACTTGCTACACAGACTGTTGCATTTAATCTTTGCAGAAGCCTATTCAGCTGATAGCAAAACCCAAATTTGATGGAGATGGTAGCTGAACTGCCCAAGATTGCATAGCTAGTTAGTGGTAAATCCAGAATTCAGATGCCAGAAATCTGATACTGAACAGTTCTCTTAAGCTTTTACTAAGGCATTCAGTAACACGTGTGATTATATTCCAGTTAGCATTTAATGATAAAGTCGTATTTTGTTCTCTAACACAAGTTTCGTTCTCTAGTGTTGGTCTAAGCACTCTGAGACCCAGGACAGATTATACATGTTCCTAGTGTATTTCCAAGATCTAGCACGAAATGTTCTATGTGCTCTCGAACTCCATCAAGTGAGCAATATTGACCAGAAGTCAGCATTTGAGGAATTAGAGAAAATGCAGACCAGCCAAATCAGCCTACAGTAACACAAATAGAACCAAGGAGAGACATCAGTAAGGATTTTAAGTCCTGGTCCTAAGCACTAGATCACCACGTGTGTCTTGTGATTTATGTGTGAAAAATCTGTTGAGAGGCCACTTCACAGACATTTAAAGAGCGATTAAGGTTGAATAATGTGTGCTCTATATTAAATTTATGAGATGTGAACCCTGGAAATTTATACAAAAAAGGTCAAATTCCACACATTCAGAATAGTTCCCTTTGAGCTCCAAACAGGAAAGAAATTATTTTGGAAGGAAGATTTTTTACCTTCTCACTAATAAATACATCACCAGTGGTTACATATTCTAAAATAGCTGATGATACCCCAGAGCTCCAAATAGTTGATTCCTTTCTGTGGCTCCCCCAAAATATAAGTTATCCCAATAATTGTGCACTTAATTCACTAATAAGCTTCTGAAAAGTTGTTCTCATAAATGTTTTCCATAAAACTGACTGCCATGGTATAGTTAGAGGACAAGTGAATCTCACAATTTTGATGACAGCCTGGGAAACCAAAATCAAGGGCTATAAATGGCTCTGAGAGAAAAATCTATGTACTCTTTGACAGCATAATTATTATACTGTCAATTTTGGAGGGCTGTTTCAAGAAATCAGTATTTCATGCATATATTGTGTTTACTACAAAATATCATTTGGTGACATTAATTAGCTAGAAACTGTTAAATTGCCTTTTTTACTTGTATTTTATTTGATTTAAATATTTAGAAGATATAAAAGGCCATACAGTGAAAACTTGCTCTCTTGTTCCACATTTCCCAGTCCCTGCCTCCCACAACAGGTAATTACTGTCTTTTAAAATATTTTTAAAGTGCATTTTTATATCAGCATATAGGAATAAATTTCTTGAAGGTAGAGAATTTAGTCTGTTTTGTTGCTTCATGTCCTAAGAGTCTAGAGAAGTTCCTGGACATTGAACATGTTCAATAAATACATCTTAAATGATCAAATATATTCAACCCCACAGTTTTTTAAAGTGCCATTTTAAAAATATAATTCATGAGATACCATTAACCAGATAGGTTAATCATAATGAAAACAGGTATCAATATTTCTGTCACAAACTGGAGACTACACAACTAAGATTACCATCTTTGATAGATTTTACTATGTAGGTATGGTAAGGCTAACAAATCAGATGACTGCTACTGACAAGCCTGTTTGCTATTCACAGTTCCAAAGAGGAGGGAGCGCAGCGTGACCTGGACCATGACCTGAGGGGAGAGAAGGGGAGGCCCTGGGGTCTGTGGACAAAAACCTTCACAGTGGTTTCTTTAGGAAGGAAAGGTGAGGTAGGGTAAACAGGTTTAGAATTGGCCAGTCTGCATAATTTAAGAGAGCTCCGAGGCAAAGGAACTGTCCCTGGTGATCTGGTACCTGGCCCTGGGGTGATCAGGGCTGGTGGATAATGGCTCAGTGTGAGAGCCTAATAAAGGAGGGGTTTGAGGGTGTGGGCTCCAGATTGGTTTGTTTGCATTTGAAAAGCACCGACTGGGTAAGTGGTTTACCATCTGGAGGAATTTTGTTAGCTCTAGGAGGAGCAATTCCTCCTAGGTCAGCAAGGCCCCAGAGGTCAAAGCATCAGAATATAGAAAATAAGAGGCTTGCTTAATAAAATGACACTTATTAAGACTTGCAAGCCAGAAAGCCAAAAGCACATTGGAAATGTTGAGGAGAGTGCTGTGATTCTTGCGAGGGGATTTCCCTTCTCACAATACTCTTATTTACTTTGATGGACTACTAACAACTTTCAGGGAAGACACACGTGGCCCGGACTTACATGGAGAATTTAGCTGTACCTGTGTGTGCACGGATGAAACCATCACAGTTAATATAATGCACACATGCACTGCTTTCAAAAGTTGACTTGTACCCATTGTAGTTCCTCAGTCTTGACCCTGGCTACTCCCTCTTCCCATTTTCCAGGAAATGAATATGTTTTTTGTCACAATAGATTAGTTTGCATTTTATGGAATTTTACATGAAATCATGCATTGTCTTTTTTTGGTGGGGCTTTCACTCAACATAATTATTTTTGAGATTTATCCATGTTGATTATATCTGTCGTTGATTTTTTTTTTCCTAAGTAGAATTCAGCACTTGGGTCATCTGTTTGGGACTACAATAAGTAATGTTGCTGTGAAGTGCGTGACTAAGTCTCTGTACAGACATACTTTCATTCCTCTTAAGTGATAATCTGGGGCTAGAATTGCTGGGTCACATGGGAGGTGGTTATGTAATGTTTTAAGAAATGACCTGTTTTTCAAAGAGGTTGAACCATCTTCTATTCCCACTGGCACTGTATGAGGATTCTGGTTCTAACCTATCCTTAATACTATGTGGTGGTATAACCTTTTTCCCCTTAATTCTGATATTTAAATAGGTAAGAGTGCTACATTGTGGTTTTAAGTTACATTTCCTTAATGAGTAAAGGTGTTGAACATCTTTTTATTTGCCATCAGTACATCACTTCTGTAGTGTCTGCTCAATCTTTTGCCTACTTTATAGCATGAATTCCTTGTTTTGAGTCTTTTTTTGTTACATAATCTAGACATAAGTCCTTTGCTGTATATATTATTCGTAAATATTTTCTGGTAGTTGGTGGATGACTTTTTCATTGTAATTCCATCTCAAGAAGAGAAGTTCTATATCTTGATGTATAACTTACTGCATTTTCTTTTTATGGACAATATTATTAGTATCATATCTAAGACTTTAATATAGAATTTCAAATTTTCTGCTAGATTTTCCTGCAAAAGGTTTGTAATTTTGGGATTTGCATTTAAGGCTGTAATCTATTTTGAGTTTTTATAAAGATTATAACTATGACTTTAACTTTTTTTTGCAAATAGATAGCAAGTTTTCTAGTGCTTATAGAAAAACCTACACTTTTTCCATTTAATGTCCTTTGAAAATTTCACTGATGAAAAATATGTAGATATATTTCTAAACTCTCTCATTTTAATCTACTTGTCCATTGTATTGCAATTATTACTATAGCTTTAAAAACAAATTTTAAAGTCAGTGAGTGATATGTCTTAAAATTTCACATGTCATTTCTCAGTTTGGACTATTTCAGATTCTTTGCATTTCTATACTTTTAGACATTTTAATTTCTATAAGAAACTGCATGGATTTTGATTATGGTAGTGCTGAATCTAGATCAACTTGAGGAGAATTGACATTGTATCAACAATATCATCTGATCACAGGCATTGTATAACTTTTTTATTTTAATTATAAGCCATCCTTTTCCTCAAAGAATGCAAATTTCAGTTGGGATTATAAATCTATCAGAAACTTGAGTATCTAATAACATCTATTCAGTTATTTTTAGAAATGAACTTTAGAACATTTTCAGGTTCACAGCGTAAGCAAGCAGAAAGTACAGAATGTTCCCATACATCTTCCAACCTCACACATCAGCCTCCCCCACTACCCACATCCAGCACCAGAGTGGTACATTTGTTACAATCAGTGAACCTACACTGACATGTCTTTACCCAAATACCACAGTTTACATTAGGTTTCACTCTTGGTGTTGTGCATTCTGTGGGTTTTTACAAACACCTAACAATTAACCACCATTATAGTGTTGATAGAAAACAGTATCACTACCATAAAAATCCTGATCTGCCTAGCCATCCCTCCCATCACCAGCAACATCTGTCAACCACTGATATTTCCACTGTCTCCAAAGTTTTATCTCTTCCAGTCTATCATATAGTTGGAATCATACAGTATAAAGTCTTTTCAGATTGGCTTCTTTTGCTTGGAAATATGCACTTAATATTCTTCCATGTCTTTGCATGTCTTGACAGCACATTATTTTAATGCTGAATAATCCAATTCCTTCAAGTACCACAATTTATCTAACCATTTACCAGATGAAGGACATCTTGGTGCATCCAACCTTTGACATTTATAAAGCTGATATAAACACCCATGTTTAGGTCATGTGTGGATAAAATTTTTCAACTCATGTGGATAAATACCAAGGAACATGCTTTCTGAAACTTACGGTAAGAGTAACTTCAGTTTCATGAGAAACAGCCAAAATGTCTTCCAAACTGGCTATTCTATTCTGTATTCCCACCAGCAATAAGTGAGAGTTGATTTTATTCCATATCCTCACCAGCATTTGGTGGTGTCGGTGTTTTGGGTTTTGGCCCTTCTGTAGGTGAAGTAGTGGTATCTTACTGTGTTTTGACTTGCAGTACTCTAATTGAGAATAAATTGCATATTATGAGCATTTTTCATTAGTATATTTTTAGTAAGGTGTCTATTCAGGTATCTTGCTCTTTTTAAGCAGATGACACATTCTTATTGTTTAGTTTTGAGGGTTTTTGTGTATTTTGAATGACAAACCTTTATCAGATGCATCTTTTTTAAACACCTTTATTGGGTATGGTTCCTGTATAGTAAACTACATATATTTCAGATGTACACTTTGAATTTTTATAGATGGATACACCAGTGAAACCACTACCACAATCAAGATAGCTAACATTTACATCGCTCCAAGAGGTGCAATTTTTGAATTGCCAGTTTATTCCTTTCCATTCCCTTTACCTGCTGGTAATCATAAGTTCTCTATGTCCCTGAGTCTGTTTCATAAATGAGTTTGTATCCTTTTTTTTTTTTTTTTTAGATTCCACATGTAAGCAATATCATATGGCATTTTTCTTTATCTTTCTGGCTTACTTCACTTGGAATGATGATCTCCAGTTTTTGCTGCGAATGGCATTATTTTATTCTTTTTTATGGCTGAATAGTATTCCATTGTGTGTGTGTGTGTGTGTGTGTGTATACATACACATCACATCTTTATCTAGTCATCTCTTAATGGACACTTGGGTTGTTTCTATGTCTTGGCTATTGTAAATACTGCTACCATGAATATTGAGTTGCATGTGTCTTTTTGAATTATATTTTTCTCTGGATATTTGCCCAGGAGTAGGATTGCTGGGTTATATGGTATGCCTATTTTTAGTTTTTTAAGGAACCTCCGTACTTTCCTCCATAGTGGCTGCACCAATTTACAGATCAGATGCATCTTCTGCAAAGATTTCTCCTGGTCTGTGGTGTTACCTTACTCTCTTGAGAGTTTCTTTTGCAGAGCAGAAGCTTTTAATTTTAATTCAGTCCAGTGGATCAATATTTATTTCAAGGATTATGCCATTGTATTTGTATCCAAAAAGTCACTGCCATACCCAAGGTCATCTAAGTTGTTATGTTCTAGTAGTCAGTCTTAAAGGTTTGTGTTTTACATTTAGGTCTGTGATCAATTTTGAGTTAATTTTTGTGAAAAGTGAGATCTATGTCTAGGTTCATTTTTTTTTCTTTTGCATGTAAATATCCACTTGTTCTACCAGCATTTGTTGAAGTCCATCTTTACTCCATTGTATTGACTTTGCTCCTTTGTCAAAGATCAGTTGGCTACATTTGTGTGACTCTGCCTCTGAACCCTCTTTGCTGTACTAGTGATTTATTTGTAATTTTTTGGCCAATACCACACTCAGTTATTAAAGCTTTATAGTAGGTGCTGAAGTTGGGTAGTGTCAGTCTTCTTAAATATAATATTGTAGGTTCTTTGCAGGCACTCTTTATCATGTTGAAGAATTTTCCTTCTATCCCTAGTTTCCTGAAAGTTTTTCATGAGCAGATTTTTATCTGTCATATGCTTTTTCTGCATCTGTTGATACAGTCATGTGACTTTTTCATCTTTAGCCTGTTGATATGGTGGATTATATTGACTTTCAAATGTTGAATCAGCCTTGTATAGCTGAGGTAATCCTACTTGGTCATAATGTATAATTAGACATTATTGGATTCAATTTGTTACTGTTTTGTTGAGGATTTTTGCACCTATGTTCATGAGAGATACTGGTATGTAGTTTTCTGGTTGAGAAATTTCATTTTTGTCTGGTTTCGGTATTAAAAGTAATGCTGACCTCATAGAATAAGTTTTAAACTTTTTTTGGTGCATATATATATATACATATATATATATATATAAAAGTACGTTTACAATGTTGTGTCAACTTCTGGTGAACAGTATAATGCTTCAGTCTTACATGAACATACATATATTGTTTCTATCTTCTGAACAATTAGAGAATTGGTATAATTTACTAATGTTCAATAGAATTCACCAGTGAACCCATTAAGTATGGTACTTTCTCTTTTGGAAAATTACATTTTTATAACCTGAAGAAAACTACATTTTTTTCTCACAATTTTATTGAGATACAATTGACATATATAACTAAGTTTAAGGTGTACCACTTAATCATTTCCTGATGTATGTAGGTCAAATCATTATCACAATGGGCTTAGTGATGAAATCCATCTTCTCAAATAGGTACTTCATTAAAGAAACAGAAAATAGTTTTCCCTGTGATGACAACTCATAAGATTTATTCTTTTAACAGCTATCACACTTAGTGTACAGCACTGTTATCTTAATCATTTTGTACATTATTGTGATTTTTTTACATACCTCTTTTCAAGGAATTGGTCCATTTGTAGGTTATCAAATTTGTGGGCATAGAGTTCCTGATATTATCTTTTTAATGTCCATGGGATATAAAGTTATGTTTCTTTTGTTTCTGATGTTATAATTTGTGTCTTGTTGTTGTTGTGAGCCTGTCTATAGGTATGTCAGTTTTATTTTTTCAAAATAACAAGCTTTTGGTTTCATTGCTTTCCTGATCTTCTGTCTTCAATTTCCTTGATTTCTGCTCTAAATTTTCTCTTCTGCTTACTTTGAATTTAATTCTTTCTAGTTCCCTAAGATAAAAGTTAAGATTACTAATTTTTAGGTCTTCCTTTTTAAACATATGCTTTCACTACATCCTGCAAATTTTGATGAGTTGTATTTTTTTTTTCAAAATAACTACTTTTGACCCATACATATTTTTAAGTTTTTAATGTAATCTCCACATATATTGGGGTTTTCTAGGAATGTTCTGTTACTGATTTCTAGTTTAATTTTATTGTGGTCTGATAGCAGACATTGTGTGATTTATTTTCATCTGTTAAGGTATGTTATAACCCAGATGGAATCTGGTGACTTTTCCATATCAGCTTCTACTTTCTTGGGAATGAAATAGGTTATAGATGTCAATTATATACAGCTGATTTATGATGCTGTCGAGTTAAATTATGTCCTGTGATTTTCTGACTGCCGTTTCTGTCTATTTCTGATAGTTGAAGTCTCCAACTATGATAGAACTGCAAGAAGAACAGATATTCCTACTATCAGATTTTGCCTCATGTTTGACATTCTCTTGTTAGACACACACATGTTAAGATTGCTATGTCTTCATGGAGAAATGAGCACTTTGTCTTTATGAAATGCCCTTATTTATCCCTGATAACTTTGCTTTCGGGAGGTTGGCTGTATCTAAAATTAACGTAACTACTTCAGCTTTTTTATTAGTATTAGTATGGTATGTTTCTCTATTTCCCTGTCTAATATATGTATAAACTGGCTTTCTCGCAGACAACATGCATGGGTCTTATTTTTTAATTCATTCTGATAATCTATTTTTTAATTGGTGTATTTATAAAATTGCTTGTTTAAAGTGATTATTGATACAGTTGGACTAATATCTGCCATATTTGTTACCATTAGCTATCCTTTGCTCTCCCTATTTTTATTTTCCACTTTTTCTGTCTTCTGTGGTTTTAATTGAGCATTTTATGATTCTGTTTATTCTCTTCATAGTGTTTACTCTCTTCATAATGTATTAACACTTTTTAAAAAACTTTTAGTAGTTTCCTGAAAGTCTGCTATATTCTCTTAGAACTAATCCAAGTTCACTTTCAAATAACACTGTACCTCGTCACTAGCAGTGCAGGTACCTTTATTCTAAAGAAATATTCCTAATTTCTCTTTCTTGTCCCTTGTATCTTTGCTGCTTTTCATTTCACTGAAGTATCCATATGCAGGCACACACATGCATGTAAGCATACACGACTGAATACATTGTTGCTGCTATTTTGAACTCAGTTGAAAATAAGAAAAATACAAGTTTTTAATCTTATTCCTTCTCCAGTGCACTTTCTTTCTTTGTTTCTGATCTGTATCATTTTCCTTTACTCTGGAAAAACTTGACATTTCTTGCAAGGAAAGTTTATTTGAAATAATTTCTCTTCAATTTTTGCTGGTCTGAGACTATTTTCTTTGGTGAAGGATAATTTCTCAGGGTACAGATTTATTTTTGTTCTCCTCTTAATACTTTAAATAGTTCATGCTGCTCTCTTCTGCTTACAGGGTTTCTGAGAAGTCTGATGGAACTCTATCTTTGTTCCATTATAGGTAAAGACTTTTCTTTCAATTTTTTTCTGATTTTTCTATATTTTGGTTATGCTATGCCTGCCTAAATACATATTGTTGTGGCATTTATCCTGTTACGTGTTCTCTAAGCATCCTGGATTTGTGGCTTGATGTCAGACATTAATTTGGAGGAAATTCTAAAGCCATTATTACTTGAGGTATTTGCTTCTTTCTCCTTCTGGTATTCCCATTATGTACAAGTTACAGCTTTTGTCCACTGTTAGATATTAACATTTTTTAAGACTTTTTTTCTTTGCTTTTCAGTTTTGAAAGTTTCTATTGACGTATCCTCAAGCCCAGATTCGTTCTATAGCCATGTTCAGTTACTTGTGAGCCCATCAGAATCATTTTTCATTTCTGTTACCATTTTTGATCTGTAGCATTTTTCTTGATCCTTAGATTTTTCATCTCTCTGCTTAGATATCCTGTTCTGGCATATTATTTACTTAATGCACTAGATTACTTAGGATATTAATCATTATCTCTGTTTTTTAAAAATGCTGGTATGTTCATTGCAACGTTCTTGACGTGTGACTTTGGTTCTAATGCTTACTCAGTTTCTTTAAACTATGCCTCTTGCCTTTTAGCCTTTTTGGTAATTTTTTTCTTGACTGCTGGACATGATGTATCAGGCAAAAAGAACTGCAGTAAATAGGTCTTTTATGTAATGTGGTGTTAAGGGTGGCAGGAGAGAAGAAGCATTCTATAATGTTATGATTAGGTCTTAGTGTTCTAGTGAGTCTGTGCTCTTAGACTGTGAACTTGCTAAATATTTCTCAGTACCTTCTACCTTAGGTAGGACAGGGTGGCTGGAGGACAGTGGATTTGTGTATTTCCCTGCCCCCATGTGGAAGACTAAACGGAGCTGGAGTTGAGTATTTCTTTTTCCCAAATCAGTCTGGCTGATTTAGAAAAGCAAAACAAATGAAAAACCCAGTATGTTAGGTTCTGGTGAAATTTCTCTTGAGGGCAGACTCTGTTAAGAATAGAATGACCTGGGGTGGGGAGCTGGGGGGAGGGGCACAGAGCTGGGACAGACACCTGGTTCTTGATTCCTGTAGCACAGTGCTTCCAATCCTGTGATTGGTATTATAATGCCAGTTTGGGGGGCAATGATGACAACATTGTATTCACAGTTAACCTGGCATTTATTTTTGTAGGATAGGGGGATAATCCTAGAAAACAAAACACGCACAAAGTAAAATGCATTATTACCTAGTTGTGGTTTCAATACTATAGGCTGTGTGTGTATTACACACGTCAAGTCCTCTAAATTCAACTTGTCTAAAATAACCCCACCGTGAGTAACTGCTTTTACCTGTCATGAGCCAGTATTGAACAAAGCCATTTTGTTGTTGATCGGACATTAGTGTGCGTAACACTCTCCTGGGAAAGAGGATTGTCTCTGAAGCAGAATAAATATTTTCTGTGTCTGCAAAGACAACATTCCTGGTGAAATCAGTATAAAAGCAGATGTAGGTTTGAACCTACAACTCACGGAGAGAATGTTAGATCTGTATTAGAACCTGATTCCCTGCATAATAAGTGGTTAACTTTATAAAATTTTGTAAAATTCAGGTTTATCCTAGGAGGCCTCTTCTTATTTCTCATATTGGAACCAAACTAAACAAAGAGGAGAGCTAGGCCAATAAAGGGGAATAGAATTGCTTGATTAAATTTTGTCCTGATTTTGGTGAGAATACTCAGTCATAAAAAATTAAAATAAAAACCCTACAATTAAAATATACTTTTTTTTCCTTGGCTTTAGTTTTTTTGTTTCTAAATTTATCTGGAGCTGGGGTGTATGCCTTCTGTTTATACTATAGCTTCCCAAGAATTGACAGTTTGTCTTGAATTTTGCCTCCATCCAATACCTATGTATCTAATACATATTGAACCTCAGAAACCACTGCAAGGGATGGATGGGAAGGTAAAAATATTTTCATGATGGTAATTCATCAATGAAAGCCAGTTCATACTAAGGGAATAGAACTGGAGAAATCTTTAAAGCCACTTACATCACTGGCTCTCTTTACAAAGTTGCTGTGTGTAGAAAGACATTTGAAACACAAGAAGTCACAGGAAGTAGAAAAAACTACTCACAGTTGTCTCAGCTTCAGGGTTTAGACTTTGGTCCAGAGCCAGTTTCAGAGTCTTATTTTAATTGAAATTTTTTACCCAATCTATGAAGCAGTAAGATTCTAGCAGGTAGAATTCATTGAGGGAAGTAGTTTTCTACAATAATATGATTTATCCACGAATCTCTCTGAGCTATTTAGAGAAAAGTATTCATAGGATTGCCATTAGTTAAAAGCTGCTGCAGTTTTGTCAGTGTAATTTCAAGACAGTTAAGGTTATTAGTCCAAAAATTCCCCTGCCCAAGTCTTGCGTTAGAAAGAAGAACATTTCAGGCCCGGTTTTGCCTATCCTGAGTACAATGAGAGAAAGGTCTTCATCTTTCTTAAAGCTTCTTTAATTGATCGCCTGAAAGTGTCTGTTGGGTCTCTGAGATCCATGCTGGTTTGAGATTATTCCTCCAAGTTTTATGTGAAATTCCATTTTCTCCTGAATAAGTCTTGTTAAACCTTAAGCACAAGGGGTTTATATTCAAGGGGACTTTTCCTAAAACATATGTGAATATATACATACATAAGTATAAAAACAAAAAAATCATGGGGGAAACACTTAACACACTTGAGAAATCTGCCTAATAGAATATACTGCCTTCCTCATAAGCAAATATTAAATGTTCAAAACATCAAGAAAAGGAGCAAAGAGAGAAGTAGACCTCGAAAGAGAATTATAAATAATGGGATGTGTAAGTCAGGAAAATCAAAGTGATCTCCTTTGGCTTTAGATTAAAAAAAAAAATAAGGTGGGTTTGTTTTGCTATATAGAGAAATTGTTGCATGTTCCTTTTCCATAAAGTGATGGGATTGTACACGATGCAAACTAGGAGAGCAGCCAAGCTGCCTGTGTCCCAGCATAGGCTTCTACCTGGAAGTTCTCTGGACTTTTTCTGGAGATACCTTTACATCCAAAACCGGGAGAGGGTTATTCTTTCCCCATTTAATGGCCTCATTGGTCTTGGGATGGGGTAGGACAAGCTAAGTGAAAAGTGTGATTTTTTGTTATTGTTGTTGTTGTTCCTTTAAGGGGAAATATTTTAAAGGCTCTTGAGTTTTTAATGTTTCTTGTAAGATTTTGACTGCGTTATTCATCATGTTATTTGTCCAAGTGGGTAATACACTTTCCCTTATGTAGCTGGACCATTGAACACTTAGGTGTTCCTCCATTAGGTATAGGTGCTGCTACAGCTGCTATTACCATTACTTCTCAAGCTCCCATTAACTGAGAATCAACCCTGTGCTTAGCACTGTGCCAGGAAGCTTACGTATACCTCATATGCTTGCAAGGTAAAAACAAGTGCCCATGTTCACTGAAGCAGTTCACCACTTACAATGCTAGCTCAGCGTCTTTGAGAGATTAATTTTGCTTTCTCTGGTTCTCCATTTCCCCATGTGTAGAGTTTTCTAGTGTCATCAACCTTATAGGTTTTCTTAGTATTAAAGTGCATAGCACGTTACCTGAAATACATGGTAAGCTTTTGGTTAGGGTTTCCTATTACAATCATTGCTGTTGTTAGCTTCCCTTGTTACATAGGAAGAAACATATGAGAGAGGGCTTTGGCAATTTGAAAAAGTAAATCATAACAGTCATAGTCAAGAATCAAGTCCAGAGAGGGGATTGTGGGGAGATGGCAGAGTAGGAAGCGCTGGGAATGTGCCTCCCAATCCAGACAATCACCCTGCCAGAATCAGCCTAATGTAACTATTATGGAACTCTACAATCTTATTAAAGCTCTTCTGCTTCCAGCAGAAGTCTTGGATGGCAAATTCCAGTTAATTTCAGGCAAATGCAGCTCTTTTCTAGGCAGCAGCTACCCATCACCCAGGCCAACATAGCCCCATGGCAAGCAGGTGTGCATGTATTTCTAAAGCAGCTTGTTCACAGCTTGCAGGTTCCAGTGTGGGCAATAAAAATTCTGTCCTATAAATATCAGGAATCTGTGTCTCCATGGTCAAAACCAGCAAACAGAACAAGGGCAGGCAACCACTTTTGTACCTCCACCCATTAAATAAAAAGTCTAGTTTTAAACAACAAAAATAGTGTGGTACTGGTGTAAAGACAAAGACCCATGGTACAGAGGTCCCAGAAGTAAATGTATCGAACAACTCGTTGAGGAGGTCAAGACCATTCAGTGGGTACAGGACAATAAATGATGTTGGAAAAGCAGGATGTCCACAGGCAACATAAGAAAGTTGGACTGTGCACTAACATCAACAACTCAAAGTGGTTCAAGAACCTAAATGTAAGCCTTTGAAAAAACTACAAGGCAGAAGCCTTACAACATTGAATTTGGCAAGGTTTCTTGGATATAATACCAGAGGTAAAGGCAACAACAACATAATACAAATTGGATTTCATAAAATTTAAAAAAAAAACATACACAAGACATGATTGCTGTACAGAGTGAAAAACCAAACCACCAAATAGAAGATATTTGCAAGTCTTATATCTGATTTAGGAATTAGTATCCAGAATACTCAGAGTACTTCTAAAGTTCAATAGCAAAAAACAGCCTGATTCAAAATAGGCAATGTACTTGAAAAGATCTCTCTCCAAAAGCAGATACACAAACTATCACTAAGCACATAAAAAGATGTTCATCACTAATCATTAGAGAAGTGAAAATCAAAAACCACAATGATACATACAGCATTAGATAATCCATTAAGATGTCTCCAATCCGAAAAAAAAAAAAAAAAAAGCATTGGCAAGCAAGTATGTGGGGAAACTGAAACCCTTGTGTAGTGTTGATGGGAATGTAAAATGCTACAGCTGGTATGTAAAACAGTATGGTGATTCCTCAACATGTTAAGAATAGAATTACCGTGTTATCCTGAGCTTCCATTTCTGAGTGTATACCTCAAAGAACTGAAAGCAGGGTCTCCGAGAGACATTTGTACACGTATGTTCATAGCCGCATCATTTGCAGTAGCTAAAATGTGAAGCAACCGAAGTGTCTCTAGATGCATGAATGGTTAAGCACAATGTAATATATATGTACAAGGGCACATTATTCAGTCTTAGGAGGGAAACTATGACATGCTACACGGCAGATGGGCCTTGGGGACATTTATGTTAAGTGACATAAGCAAATCACAAAAAGACAAATATGTAGTCAAAACCATAGAGACAGAAAGTAGAGTGATACTTGCCAGGGGCTGGGTGAAAGGTGAAATGAGTAGTCACTGTCTAACCAGTAGAGACTTTTCATTTTTGCAAGGTGAAAAGAGTTTTGAAGGTGGATGGTGGTGTAGTTTCATAACAATATAAATGTATTTAA
Organism: Camelus dromedarius; assembly: GCF_036321535.1. NCBI lineage: Eukaryota > Metazoa > Chordata > Mammalia > Artiodactyla > Camelidae > Camelus > Camelus dromedarius. The sequence goes on along the minus strand of NC_087443.1, from coordinate 64,462,217 downwards.
TACCACTGAACTGAATACTTAACAATGATTAAGACGGTAAATTTTGTGTGTTTCATCACAATAAAAACTTGAAAGAAAAAATACTAATTCTGACTCCAGAACTTTGCTAAATCTACTACAAACAGACTTTGTACACAAGCACTTTGAACACTATTTGTGTACTTGCCTCAGCCAATGTTAAACATTTTGGGGAAGATTTTTACTCAACTTGTATCATTTCCAGTTAATAACTTGTTAATCCAACAGAAACCTGTTAAATGGTTGCTGATATGCTTGGAACTTTGATAACTCTAATTTATCTTCCTAAATATTCATAACACATTTTTTAGACTTTAAAATTTGTTAAATCTGTTACGCCATTTATTTTGCATTTTTATTTAAGAATGTGTTACTCTACATTCTGTAAACTTACTCATTTGGTAGTTGTTTCTCTCACTAGTTTGTTCAAGGACACCACTTATCAGTGTATTATCTCTGATAGATTTTCCATCTTTGCATTTTATCATTTTTTTCCTGCACTAACAAAGCTAGAATTTTATCTAGTTTTTTTTTTTTATTTTTCTACAGCTTGAAATCTGCTCTATAATGCCTCCAGTGCTCATTGTTTTGTTTCTTAGCAGTTTTTTGTTACCTCACTTACATGCTTTTATTTCACATTTATCCTCTTACCTTGTTTGTTTGTTCCCCTTTTGAACGTCTTTATTTTTCAGCCACATGTGCTACTAATTCTTGAAGTTCCTTTAGGATGATGATAATTTAGTTCTCTATCCAATATTGTTCTTTGTTATAACCTGCATTTTCCTTCATTCGTCCTAAGTTCTTTGTAATTTCTCTTCCTTTTGTGTAAGTGAAAACTTTTACTTTGTATGACTTTTCTTGCTTCTGTTCCATTTCTGTTGCTGTGATAATTAAATTCCTTAAGAAGTGTTTAAAGGAAAATTCATGTGCATAATTCCTTTTTCTGGTTACCACGTTATAAATGGTATAACTAAGGTCTTAAGAGACTTGCCCAAGGAAACACAGCTAGTAAAGAGTAAGCAGAGTTAGCCTCAAACCCAAGCAGTGTTTTCAGAGTCCATGATACGCACCACTGTGTCAAATACTTCTTTCTTGTACTTTTTGTTGACAAATACTATAAACAGAGAAAGGCACATAGGTCAGAAGTTGACAGCTTATGTGATGGATGTTTACAGACACAGTATGCTGACATAACCAGCCTCTAGACTATGATGAGCTGCCCAGATTGTTTTTGGGTTTTTTCTGCCCTCTTCCGGTCTCTACCATGCCCCCGTGGTTTACCATGGTCCTACTCTTTAACAGTAAAGAATAGTTTTCTGTTTTTGTACTTTATAACAATAGAAATACACTATATCTACTTTAATTTACTACTTTTTAAAAATATTTATCATATTCATTTAGTTATTCTGTTGCTATGAAATAATGACATTGTGGGAATATCTGCCAGTTTCTCCATTCTAATGCTGATGGACATGTGGATAGTTTTTTTGCCCTATAAAAATATTGCTATATTCCAATATTTGAATTTTGCTTAACATTTCTGGTGTGTGTAAGTGTGGGCCTGCTGGACCTTAGCGTATTGCCACTGCTCAGCTTTATTAGATGTTCCTGAATAGAGTATCAGAGTGGCCATGCCCTTTTAACTCACCATCTGTGTCTATTAGAGCTTTGATCTATTCATAGTCTTAATGGCATTTCATAGGCACAGTGTTTATCTTTTCATGTAAACCATTCTCATGTTTTAATTTACACTTGCATGGTGTCTAAAGATGAATATCTCTTCATAAATATATTGGCTGTTTTAAAATACTTTTTTGTAAAAGGACAAGTCTTTTGTCCAATTTTCTATCAGGTCATGTGATTTTTCTTATTGATTTGTAGATGTCCTTCATATATTCTAAATTAAAATGCCTTTGTCATAAATATTAGTGTCAGTATGTTCTGTCAGTAGTTTGCCTTTTACTCTCTCTAATGTCTTGTGATAAGCATACATTTTTGTTTTAGTACGTTTGATATGCTTTCTTTCTTGTTAGTTTTTATGTCCTGTTAAAGATCTGTACCCACTCTACAAAGTGATGTCCTCCAATCTTTTTCTTCAAAAAGATTTTTTTTTTTACTACTTTTCCATTTATATTTAGATCTGACATCTATTTGGAATTTTTATAAGTAGGAAGTTAAATCAATATCTAGATGTATTTCTTACCCAACTTACCTAACTGAGATGACCATCTTTTCCCCAGTGTTCTACCGCTTATCTTTTCAGTGATACCAGGTGAATTTAAAGGTGTGAGAGCTTCCTAGAGTCGGTGTCCTTGATTGTGTATCTGTCCTTGGACCATGATCATGACATGTTACCACAACTTTGCAGTAAATATTACTATTTGGTACTGTTAGCTTTCTTCAGCATGGCCTTGGTGATCTTTATGTACTTCAATTTTAGAATTAATTCATCAATTTCTATAATGACTAACTAACACACACAAATTACTCTGATTTTAATTGGGGTGCCTTGAATTTACAGATTGATTTGGGGATCATTTTTATGGGTACATAATTGACTCTTTGAAATCATGAACCTATTGTAGCTCTCCTTTGACTTTGTTCTTTTAAAGTTCTATCAGTAATATTTTTAATTTTCATCAGAAGTCTTGTATACCTTTTGTTATTTATGTGTTAATTTGCACAACTTTGGTTATTTGTATGTTAATTTATTTCTAGATGTTTGATTTTGAATACTTGTGCAATTGACAGAACTTACAATTTTATGCTATTTTAAATGGTATCATTTACAATTTCTTCTAGTTGTGTGTGTAGAATAAAACTGGAATTTTTAACTGGGTAGTCTGTGTGACTGCTACACAGACCGATTAATATTAATGCTTTGTCTTGAACACTAGTTTGAATTTTCTAGATAAGCAGATTTGTCTTCTACAAAGTATAATTTTGTTTATTCTCAACTTCATAGGATTTTTTTTTATTTTGTTTCATTTGCTGATACCCTCAGTATAACATTAAATTGTGATTTTTGACTTAAAGAAAAATGCACAACATGAGCTTAGTGGGTTTAAACTTTATTCAGGGTCTTACGGAGAACTATAGCCTGGGAGGTAGCCTTTCAGTAGCTCTGAGTAAACTGCTCTGAAAGGTAGTGGAGATGCATATATATATATATATATATATATATATATATATATATATATATATATATATATTTTTTTTTTTTTTTTTTTTTTTTTTTTTTTGGCTAGGAAATACATATAGTCAAGCATACATCTTGGTAAAATATTACTGCTGGTCACAAAGAACATAGACCTCAAGTTAATGATTTTAGTGCTTTTCTACATGAGGGAAGATACAAAAATCTGGGATCACTGAAATCCTTTCTGAGATACACATTTTAACTATCTAGGGATCTGTTAATCCAGACACAGGATGCCTTGTTCTGTTTTTTCCATTCTGAATTCCCATGAGGAGACACTGTGAGTAGATGACTGCAGTAGGTTGCTTTTTAACTCTTGTACAACTGGACAATGAACAACAGTCTTTGTGTTTTCTTTGTTGTTATTCACATAGAATATTCTTTTCTGTTGCCTATTCAGGAGGGCAGCCTTTCAATATTTCAATATTGTGAGTGATCACAGATCGCATGTCCAGGGGTGAACCCATGTCTGGTTGTATGTGCAAGGGTAGAAACCTACTTGCTTCCTATCTTTCAGTCTTTCTCTTATAGTCTAATTTTTTTTTACCAACTATTCTGTGGCTGTGCCATTAACATTCTCATCACTGATAGGCTGGTGATATTCCTTCTCTGTAGTGAAATGACCAATCCAGGTGCTACAGAGAGATTCTATGGGGAGGGTATTCCCTTCAAGATGACGTATACAGTGGAAAGACCTCATGATGGAGTTCGAGGTGTGTTTCTAGACAAATTGATGCCCAAGACACATTATATATTCCTTTGGTTTTGCTCTGGCTCTCCCACGGTCCCCTAGAATGATATGCTACCCCTAAACATGTCCTCACCCAGTGCTACTCAGCTCCTTTTCCACTGCTTTGGGTCTTCTGGGACCTTCACTCTGTAGTTAGTGTGAAATTTAACATGTGGAAATTTCCCGTCTCACTGACTTTCACAACGTTTTTTATTTCTGTGGAACGAGTGGCATTGTCATCTCCCTGGATTTGTTGGCTTCTGAAGGAATTCATAGCTTCAATTCCCACATTTTTTGCTTCTGAGCTCTTGAAGAAATTCAGTCCTAGAATCATCTGACCTACCATATAATGTCTCTATGTTCAGTTTTTGCCTCATTCAGGCCAATTGTTGCTCTCATTTATAGAATTCAAGTAAAATACTAAAGCTAAGGAACATGTACATAATTCACATTCTGAGTAGAGGAAAATGAGCAAGCAGTCTTTAAAATTCCACTTCTTCTGTTTGCCATGGTTCAGCTCAGAAGGCAAAGCTTCAGGATCTCTTAATATTGTGGTAATTAATACTCAGTGTGTGATGTCTCATTTTATTCAATTCAGACTTAGCGTGCCCTGCCAAAATGCAATAAAGAGAAAATTTAAAAAGCCACGGAGGCATACATTATTAAAGCTTTTCCCCCCTGAAGCATGATTTCAAATAATATTCAGTTAATGCAGTGTTATCTAGAGCATTTGGAAATTAGTTTATTAATAAATATTTTGGCTCAGGTTCATTGTGCAGGCAGAGATAATGCCCATTAGATGTATCTTTCTTTATGGGTGACTAGATGGCTGCTCAGGAAGGGTGTTGGGTGCCTTTCTTCTGTCCTAAGAAAGCTCGATTGGTGTGAACTTCTGGAAAAATGCCTGAAGAGCAGTGAAAGTGGGGACCAGGAACTGCCCTGACCTCAAACTCAGGTAGCTTTTGCCAAGAGTGGATTTATTGAAAGTAGCATCCAGGGAGGAGAACTGGTGGTCTCAGACCTCTACTTCCCTTGAGCTCCTAAGAGGGGATCATGATTAAGAAGTAAATTAATCCTCTATCTCTGAGACCATCTGTGCTTGTCTGGATATCCTTATCAACTGACAAGTTGTCTTTAAAATTTGAATATTTGGCCAGGAAAATATTTATAATTAGGCTTATTGTAGCATTTCATGAAATAGGAAAGAATAGGAAATTACCAAAAATAAAAGAATAACTAAATTATGCTATAATCAATATTATAGAATATTGCACAGGTGTTAAAAAGTGTGAGGTATAACTACATAATATGAAAAGATTTCTAAGACTTAACTGAAAATGGAAAACTACAGAATATGTGAGCAATCTGAAACTAGTAAACTTAAGCAATATGATACATACACAAACACAGCATGCACATGTATGCACTTATGTGTATAGAAATGGATCTGGAAGGATGAACATCAAAATGATAACAATGAGTACCTCTGAGAAGGTTGCAGAACTGTGCATGGAAAAAGACAGTTAAAGGAATATTAGGTCATGTGTGACATACAAAATACAAAAAAAAATAATAATCCATATGTCACCTCTAAGAATTAACCAATGTAACATCTTATCTATTAGTTTCTGCTTTAATTTTTTGGTTAAAAGTTACGTGCTTATTATAAGGATTTTAAACAATGATGAAAAGTATAAAAGTGAAGTTGAAAATTAAAATAAAAACTAATCTTTTTATTAGGTGAGCATGGTTCCAGACAACAAAGTGTGTAAGTATGCAGGTAGATACACATTCATAAAAAAAAATCTGGGGTCTCAATTTATAAAAATGTATTAAATGCATGTTCATTAACTTACATGGAGAACAAAGTAAAACAACTGCTGAATTTCAATTGCTTTCTCATCACAAAATGAATCATTTCCTAATTTATTCCTTTAAGTTTAAGAAAAAGATATTAAATAAGAGGATGGAGTCATTACAGTCTCTTATTTTTCATGTTTTATTTTTAGATACTTTTTAATATCTTGCTGTGAAAGAGCTATTTTCAACTTTCATATCAGCTCCTATAATTTCTTCCCTCTATCTGCTGTTTTTGGTAGTTATGCTAACATTTTTATGCTAAGTTTTTAAACATTTTTTTCTTTAATCATCAATTCAGAATCTAAATTTGAATGGACTTACTTCATCAGTTCCCTTTTTTTAAATCAGTTTTTCCAATCCTGAGTTCTTTGGATTGCCAAACTTTAGTTAAATTTTGTATTTTTTTTTCCCCAAGTGGCCTTATGGGCATTTTATTCACCAAGCGTATTCATATTTGAGCCTATTGGATACGCCCTGATGCAGTTGTCCACATTTTGTTTCACAACATTGTAGATACCGGTCCTTTATTTTTTGACATTTGACTTCTTATAGGAAGTCTGAGAACAGTCTTATTGAAAGGATACCCATAGAAAACTGGCTCTTTCTGCCTGCATGGCAGAAAATTGTCTTCTTATTCTTGCAGTTCAGTAGCTTAACTGGTGTATGAGTTAAGATTAAGTGCTGTGTGTCAAATTTATATACATAAATCTATTTATTGAACTATTTTTCTCACAGACACCACATTTTCTTACGTAGGGATATCTGTTTAAATTACTTTCTCTCTGTTATGGACTCTACCTTTGCTATTGTTATATTTTTACCTTCTTCTAATAATTCAGCTTTTTATTGGCAACTCTTTGGTGTGATGCTTTTTCCGAGTCTTTTATAAAGTCTACACTGGTACTGAATTTACCACATTAGCTTTGTACTAAAGCCCTTCATCTATTTCTGTGGTCATTTCCTCTTGTCGTTAAGGGCCTCTTTCACAAAACTGCAGTTCTTTGTTGGTTTTTCCATAGTGGTGAAGTATTGAGGAGATCTAATTAAAAAAAATATATATATACATATATATATATATATATATATATATATATGTATATATATATACCCCCAACCCAGACAACCTCTCCAAAATGGCAGAAGAGAAAGACTCTTCTTAGTGAATCAGTATTAAACCGGAATGTGATGCAACACACATAAGTTGCGAAGACAGAACAAATCTCACCTCTTCAGTTAGCTAAGCAGACACAATCCATCACATGTTACCAAGATCCACAGTATAGCTAGTACTCAAGAGGGCTTGACAGCACCATTTGTCACATACAGTTCACCTAGTAATTGAGATGGCCATCTGTGTTTGCTCCTCGGCTTTATCCAAAAGGAAAAATAAACTTCATACCTATGAATATACCTACATATCTATATCTACATATATGAGCGGTAGATAGTTATGCAACTCAAGGTGAGGCATCTGTTGAATTTACCAATCCACCTGTAGGAATTGAGAAAAAGGGGGCATTATCATTTATCTTCTTTGATTACATTTCAAAAACATGATTTCAGATCCTTGGGCAAAAAAACAAAACATTCCTTGCTATTAAACCTGACAAGAGTCTTACTTATTTAGCTTTTAAAATTTACATATATTTCAAAGTGACAGAGAAAGAACTTGTACATTTTCTAAAGTAAATGCTCTAAGAAAAGAGGGAGAGAGGGAAGACTCTTATTTCCAGTAGACAATTAAGTGTCTTGTTTTAATTTTTATTTGCCTGTACCTAAGCACTTGTGAGAAATGATTCTTTTTTTGAGTTAACATTTTCTTCTGCCTGAATCTTTGTTTTCTTACAGTTTCCTTCCCTGTTTCTCCACCTAGGGTTTTTTTTTTTTTTTCTTTTATCTTTTTTTTTTTTTTTGGCCTGAGATTGGGTGGGGCATTTCTTGCCCATTTTATTTTTAGGTCTGGAGACTCACTCTTGTGGTGAATTAGCCTTGTGGTTGTTTTCCACATTTTGACACTTGTCTCTGTCACTGTTTCTAAAAATTCTCAGTCAAAAGAAGACTTAAGATGATTTTTATGCATCTCTAGAATGCAAGTTCTAGTGAGAATGTTTAGGATTGTCTCCTCGCCTGTATAGCTACTATGATGTTGGTGGGGAACTGGGAGAGTTTGACTTGGAGTTGGGGGAAGGTAGAGGGTACAAGGAGCTAAAACTTAAATTTCTATTTGCCATGCTCTGTACCCATTTTATCCTGTTTGCCAGGTTGTTTCTCCAAGGTGTCCTCTTCCCAGTGGGGCTGCATTTTCTGCTTGATATTTCAGAGGGAATTCCTTATCCTAATTTGCGTAGAATTCCCATAAAGGCTACCATGGCCCCATCTCAAATTGGAGCTCATACTATAGGTCATTTATTTATGTATGTACGTTTTTATTTACATCATCTTTTCTTGTTTGGTTTTAGGGGTCATGTGGAGGTGGCTTTTGCAGTCTTCTCTCCATTTTAGAAAGTGCATGATCTGGTCTGTCACGCAAGTGCCAGGTCTCTGATGCTAAGTTTTGGCTTCAGTTTTCTCCAGGGTCTGTTAGATCTATCCATGGCTTCTGAACAAGAGATGGGCGTGGCTTCTCTCACAAGTACAGTAGGATAACAAGGACAGCTAACCTTTCCCAGTGTTTGCCAGGGTCCCGCCTCAAAGCTAATTACTTGATATTCACTAGTGCATTTAATTCTCATAAAAACTTTATAAGATGGATTTTTTAAATCCTCATTTTATAGGAGGGGAGAGTGAGGGTCAGAAATTAACTTACATATGGTTGCAAGATTGATGGAGACAGCGTTTAAACCCAGGTTTCTCCAGCTCTAAAAGTCCTATTCTAACCACTCTCTTATTGATTCCTTTTAGAGTTCTTGTGATACACCAGTAATACAGTGTATGTAATAATTTTTAAATGTAAAGACAACATGTCATCATTTCATTTCAGTTCTCACACTACAACCTGTGTGGTGTTTCCTCTTTCACAGAAATCTCTCAGCCTTGGGTGATTCATTTGTAAAATGAAGCCCTTACTGAAGTGTTCTTTTAATCATTTTTTGTTGAATCTCAGATATACTTACTCATTGATTATACATTCAATAAAAATGTTACCTCTCTTCCACGATAGACACCTTCCTAAGTCATAAGAAAAGTTTGTGATCTTGAAAGAGAAGTCCTACTCCTCAAATTCCACTGGAATTGATTTATAAAGAAAAAAAATTTTTAAATATCTAAAATAAGGAATGTAAAGAATGTTGTTTAAGAAAAAGATGGTATTTTAAGAGGTGATTTGGGAACAGAAATTTGAGTAAAGTGAAGGTGACAGAAATGGTAAGGCCTGAAGAGGTAACTTTCCGGGTTACATAAAGGTACAGTTAAAGGTTGAGGTGGGGAAGGATTTAGAACATTCAAGAAACAATGAGTTAGGTTGAGACCATGGATGTAGAAATGCTTGGAAAATTATGCCCTGGAAAAGTTTTTTTTTTTACATTAACAGCATTATACTTTTTCTTTATTTTGTAATAGAGAAGCAGTTAAAAAAACTCAATCTCTCCTCCAAGTTAGTAAGTCACAGTGATTCAGTGGTGTTAGCAATTGATACGACTTTAGAGTTTATGTATTAGATATCTGGTGTGTATTTTCAAACCCTAGCTTTGTGGAAAAATAGCTCTCATTTCCCATGTCACCTTTACCCCGTCCCCATCTACATGGTTGTCAAGAAGGAAGTAGCCATTCTTAATCAGATGAACCTTGATTATAGGGGGCCCCAGATCTGAAATATGTTATCCCTTCCTCAGTAATGTATTTGGCGTTGAAAAAAGTAGAGCAGGTTTCTTCTTCTCTAATTGCTGAAGGGAAGAAAGACACAGCTATGGAACTTTTTTTTTCTGTTCCTACCATGTGGGAATTGTGTGTTAAAGAGTAATACAACAAAGACATATAAAGAGACCATAGGCAAGTGTTAGGAAGAAATATCTGCTGATGTGTATTCAACCCTGGATTCTTTTTCTGTCTGAAATCTTGCAGTCTTCCCATCCTTGAGTTTCCTGACATAGTACTATATTTTGATTCTTCCCTTTTGATTAAAGTAGTTTGGAATGAGTATATTGTAACCAGAAGTATACTACTGATAGTTTTTTCTATGTATCATTTAATCTGATTCTAAAAATAGCCGTGTATAAAAAAGGCATTATTGTCTCAGCTGTACAGATGAGGAGCCTGAAACTCAAAATTCAAGTGCCTTATACAAGATCATATAATTAGTAAATTGAATACCTTCGTTCAGATCTCTAAGGCTCAGAAAATCATGTAGAAGAAAGTGACAGTTTTAGTCTATGGGGTTTGCATTAATAATTTCTTTGACTTTTTACAGCAGCCTAATGGGTAGTCTGGGGGTTTAATTGAGATGATACTGATGTGCAGGGTTATGATTGGGCATATTAAACTGCATGCAAGTGAACACAGGGAAGGCACTGAGGAGTGATGCAAATGAGCACACCTGCACTGTTCATTGTTGGCTCATTATCTTGTAGTTGGTGACCATAAATTTGGAAAGTTTTCCAAGGCCAGTAGGTTAAAATTCAGTATGTTTGACAGAGAAAATGACACCAGCCATTGGGTTGGTACAATGGCAGAGAGACTGAACTAGGAGACTTTGAGTGTTTTATTTAAATTCTATGGACCACTACTTCTACTAACTTTCTGCTCATAAATTGACTTCCCTTGGCATGTATTGTCTCAATTTTCTCTTCTGTTAAAATGAAAAATGTGCTTCTTAAGTCTGACTATTCTGTTGTGTATTCTGTTGTGTATTTCATCCCATCCCAGCCTCCTATTTAGAAAACTGCTTCATTGGTTAGAGCCCATTCTCCTCTATATCTTCACTCCTTAAAAAAAAATAAGAAAGCTCCCTGGATCTTATATTTTCCACAATCTTCTGCCTTGTTTCTTATTTCTCTTCGGAGAGAGAACATTTTAAAGAGTGGCATATCCTTGTGGTCCCCATTAGTCATTTTCCATGAATTATTCTCATCATTCCATGCAATGGCCACAAATATATCTCTGGTGAAATTTTAAATGATTTAATCCTTACTGTCCTCAAACTCTGAGTAGCATTTAACACTGCTGAATACTTTATCTTCTTGAAATATCCTCTTAGTTCTTTTCCTAACTCTAAGCTCACCCTTTAGTCTTTTTTAAAGGAATTTATAATTTGTGATCTCAGGTCTTTATTCTAACCAATTTTTTTTTTTCACTCTATACACTCCCTTGAATCACCTACACTTCCATAGCTTTGGTGGTTGTTTATATTCTGATGATTGTACATTCCATGCCTGCATCTAGATTTACTTTCTGATAGAGATAGTTAATTATCTCCTTCTGGGGGCTGTGACACCGTGGATGAAATTATTATATTCCCCCACAGTGGGTATCAATGCCATCAACATTGTTTTTTAAGTCAGAAAATGAGAAGTTATCCTTGACTGCTTCTTTCCATTGCCTTTATACTTCCAAGAAAATACCAGGTTTCGACCTTGTAAGTACCTCTCATACCTCTTTTAATCTCCTCTGTCCTGGATATCTGGAGGCACTGTTAAAGTCTTCTTTAGAACTGAGTCACTGTTCCTTTCATTTCATGAATTATTGCCTGATGTTCACTCCCAGGAGTCTCATGTGCAATTGCCCCCACCGGAGTGGTGTCATCTCATGCAGTGTTAAGCTCCTCTCCAAGCATAGCCCAGAGCCTACAACTGGTCAGAGCGCCTTAAAAATAAACAAAAACACTCCTGCCTCAGTTTGAAATCTCTCTGACTTGCCTTAATTTGAAATTGCCTCACAGTTTTGTTTAGGACAAGTGGAGACCTCTGTCTTAACAGCATCATAGTTCGATCTCTTTCTCTGCCCAAGCCTGCTTCACTCACCCAAGTTCTCCAACCCTCTGCATATTAATCTCTTCATCCGAATCTGTCTTCTTGTGCAATTAGCCTATCACTGCTCGTATTGACTGCGCTGTGATCTCTTGCTTGTCTCCCTGACTCTACTCTTGCTCTTCTGGTACCTTCCCCACACTGCATCAAAAGTGATCCTACTAATATCCCACTTAAGTCTGCGGAATCCTTGCTAAAGATAGTATTATAGATTCCAGTCACAGTTAGGTGAGACTTCAATGTCTTCTACATTATAATATAAATGAGAGGTCAAGAAGTAGACCTGTGTAATAAATTCCTGAATCCCAAATCCCTGACATGTAGTAGGTACTTAATGTTTTAAAATAAATCAATGATTGATCATCTACCCTATGCCTTAACTCCTTAATAATTAATAGTGAAAAGAACTACTAGACTAGAGAGCTAATCTTAATTTCTACTTTGTCTAGAATTAGTTGCATGACTTTGGGCCACTCTGGAAGAATTTTGCAACCAATAGAATTAGGAGGTTTTTCAACTAGCTGATTTCCAAGGATTCTAAAAATATGACATTCTGTAGTGCTTACGTCTACCAAATTATTGATCAGCTTGTGTCTGAGCTCACAGATGAGCAAGTGAGGAATATAAAAAAAAAAGCTTAAAAGTGATCAATAAATATATTAATTTTGTATGAATTCTAAGTACTGCCCAAATGAGAAAAGTCCTCCCTTGCCTCTCTCCCCATCACTCCTTGAGTGTTGAATTGAGCATCTAGAATATGTGCCAACTACATAGAGTTCTAGACAGAGGTTAATGTCTTCTTGATAGAGCAAAGCCAAAAAAACAAAACAAAACAAAACAAAACAAAACTGTTCAGTGTGGGCTAGCTTGTAAACACTGAGATATAATTTGCTTATCTGTAGAAAGTCACAGTGGTCAAACCATATATTGCTATGTGAAACTATTTTTCTTATCAAGTGAGTCAACATATAAATGTTCACCTGTTTGAGAAATATGTAAATTTCATGTTTTTTAAAAAAAGGGACCAGTTAGCCTTACCTGCATATAATTTAACAAAACAGTAAATTCCTACCAAAAAAAATTTGAGTACCATCTGTTGTGCAATAAATGTTAAAAGGCTAAAAATACCTCCTCAGTAAATAGAATTTCAACATCCTATAGAGCAATCTTCCAGAGTCAAGACAATTTCCCTTTCCTAATTTAGTAGACTTTAACACAATAAACAATCTTAAGTAATACTTCATTCTTAAGCTTAGTAATAAATGTATATTGCCACAAAAATAGCAATGGAATTCCAGGGACTGAAATATACTACCTCTGGGAACTTTGACTCAAGGCAGCCAATATATTAAGGCTAAGGTGATGAATGGTTTCGGAACTGCTAATGACCAAAATGAATGCTCATTGTCATGCTATGACAGATGTGTTAGTCCCCAAACACAGTAGTAACTATGTGTTGATTGCTGTGGTAAGAAAGAAATACAATCATAGCAGCTGGAGGTGTTACTCTTAATCATGTATGTGATCTTTCTTGTCTGCTTTTCACATAGGAGTTGAATGCCAGGGGGAACATTGTGGTGGAGAGAAAGTGACCTTCAGAGTCTCCCCACTTCACTTTCAGAGTCTTTCCCTCTGTGAAAAATGTAAGTAAGGCATGCGGATCATTTGATAGGATTATATGAACGTAAATCTCTTGGCTTTCATGATTATCTTTGGTTATGTAAGATGTAAAACATTTAGGGAAGCTGGTAAAGAGTAACAGGTACTATTTGGTTTAAAAAAATGCAGAATATAGTTTCATTATTGCAAAACAAGACAAGGAGGGGTTCAGACCAGACAGGTAAAAATTGGCCTGTTACTCAGAAGAGTCATTGCTGTGTAAGTGGACCCCAGCCTGTTCATCTAGGAAATTCTGCTTTATTAGAGCAGAGAGTCCCGACTTCTGAAGGAAACTGAGGTTGTTGACTCTTCCCAAAGCCTCCCACTGTGGCTTTAGCAAGTGGAACTGCGTTTTAAAATGGTGCCACCTCTGTTAAATGGTCATCTTCTATTTCTGAGTCCTGAGCATTGCCATTACTGCCCAGAGAATGGGATGAGAAGGGCATGTTTGCTACTTAAAAGGCTATGAGATAAAACATTCATTAACTTTAGCAGAAATGTGTTCGCTCAATTCACAGATGAAGTGATGAACCACTAGAAAATACATTCTCCCTATTGAAGTGAGTCATAGGCCTTCTACCTGCGCCTCCTGGTAAACTGAATGGTCTAGGCTTGAGGACACCTGGAGTTTCATCAACTCAGAGGCCCTAAAAAACTGGAGTTCAAGAAAACAGATAATGTTGTGTAATGGGGTGGGGGGTGTGGTTTGTGTTTGTATGTGATGGAAGGGGAGAAGAACCTCATATTTCAGGGCATAAGGCTTAGAGACAAGCTCTAAATGTGTATCTGGATGGTGACGAAACGTTAGCTGATGAGTCCTGCACCCATGGCCAGGTTTCATTTAGAAGGTTTGGATATTTAAAGTTAATGGATATCCAAGTGTCTTTGGAAAATACAGGAAGCCTTTGGCTATCAAATCTTTTTTAAGTTTTATTTATTTGTAGGATAAGGGAAAAGGGAAAGTAGGAGATTAAAGAAAAAAATGACCTCAGAACAATAGGAAAGATGAGATGAATAAAAGGATAAAATAAAAGAATAGTTGCTAAAAATACAAAATACAGGGAATTAAAACCTGAAATCACAATTCTGTAGTTGCTCAGTTGTCTACTGCCTTGGACCAAATCCGATGTCATGCTTGTTTTTAAATTGTTTGGGTGCTGTCAGAAATGCGACGGTTCTATCACCTCTAACTTAAGAAAATGAAAAATCCCAGACATCCTGACAGCTTGACAGACATTTCGTACCATGGCGGTCTCAGATCCCTCTGATTATTCTGACCTTAGTCAAGCAGCCCTGGGGTTTCAGCTTGCCTGGTCCACAGGTCATCTAAGTCAGCTTCTTAACCTCTGTGTGAGAGAAAGTCTAATATGAGCAACTGGGAACATCTCTCTTAGTTTTCCCCGAAGAGATTGCTTTACCGTCTCTTTCCATGGGTTGGTTGTGGAGTGCTGTCTCCTCTCCCAATTAATTAACGCTGGAGTCTCAGTAATGACCTTCTCTCAGAGAAGCCTTCCCTTCATACTTCTAACATTTATTCCTATTATAAGCATCTGTGAGGCTAATGGTATTCCCATGCTTCAGAACATCTTCCTTCCCTTTTAGATCACTATCACTCCATGGTGGTTGGTTCCAACTCTGAAAATGTAAACCAGGCTGTCTGCCATGAACTATACTCACATCACCCCATAAAAGGGCACTTTGAATGCTGCAAGTTCGTTTATGAAAAACTTAAAGATCTCTTGTCTTGGCTCTCCCTCAACTCACGTTCCTACCTCAACTCTATTCATTTATCCATTTGAGACCCTGCTTCCCACTTTGCTTTCTCTTGGATAGTAGTCATTCTTTCCTGGATAGTAGTCATTTTTCCAGCCTGTTTCTTTTCCTCTCCAATCATCAATGCCTTGGAATGCTAGCTAATTCTAAATACTTTGTCAAGAACGAGAGACTTGTGTTGACACCCACAGCTCCCTTCCAACTCCATCCATAGAAATCTTTCTCTAAATGACCAAATCTCCTCACATTTCAGTGTATCTTTCCCAGTTTGCCTTCAAGATCCACTGATACTTAATGATAAAGTCTATATTATTAATGTAAACAAATATTTGTAGTTTATAGTATGAGAAGCAGCAATTTAGTTCCTTAAAATGCAGCTCTGTTAAGATACTAAATATTCTTGTTCATGCTGTGTGTATTTCCACTGAGAGAAAGAGACTGCTCATCAACAAGTAACAACGCTTTCTCTGGCACTAATCCACCACTTTGGCTAGAATTACCTGTGTTAACCTGTGTTAATGAAAAAACACTCATTCCCACACCACACAATTTTTGCTCTGACTGTATTTTATACAGAGTGCTTTGAAAATCTGTCCATAGGTTTCTATGACCCTACCGCTATTTATAGCCACTGAGACAAAGAAACAAAGTGGGCAAGTCTTGAACTCCTACATTAGATGCAGGCTTGTAAGCAGCTACGTTCTATATAAGCCTTAACAGGGGTCAGTTTCAAATCTTATTTTCTAGATTTGAAACTAGAGCTCAGGGATTTTAAGTAACTTCAGCAAGATCAGACTAGGCAGCAGTGGAGTGAGGATTTGAACATTTATCACTCTGGATTTCTAGCCCTGAGTGCTTTTCAAATTTATGATGTTCGGTTGTACTGGTCACCTTTCATGATTCTTAATCAAATTAGATGAGTCAAAACATTCCCATTTAATAAACTCATCATGCATTTACTCATTTGTTCATTTTTTGTCAAATGCGTATTTACCATAATTTAGTAACCAAGATAGACATTGGAGATGTTCTTAAGAAACTCAAAGCCCTGTAAGGAATTCAAAAGAGCACACACATATTTTGATAATATATCGTGCTTCTTAAAATTCTGATTACAATAGTTGCTTTCAGACTCACCTTCATAAGCAATTACAGAATTTGGCCAAGGTTATAAATCAGTTGTTTTAAGGCATTTGGCAGTAGACAGAGTGGAGCATTCTTCCTTGAAAGAAAGGGAAACTTACTACGTGAGTTAACTATGTTCAACTCAGATTTCTGCTTAGGGATACTTCCCAAATGTGCAAAATGTTGGAGCCCCAAAAGGGAGCTGACGTTTCACTGCATGAATGAAATGGCATTCAGGGCTGTTAAGACAACTGCAATCTGCAAGGTAGGGTACCTTAAAGAAGTACATGGAATTTTCTTCAGGCTACTTCCTTTTGTTCTTGTCTAAAATCCTAGGTGGCATGTGGGTGGGGTGACATTGCACAAGATATAGCCGAAAATACATGAGGGATTGAGAGCTGGACAAAGATTTGAGATGTTGCAGAGACCTGCAGGTATACTGGTTTTGAAGTAGCTAGAGTGAAAATAATTTGAAGAATAACACGAGTATTCAATTGAGATCCTAGAATGGCATCACCCTAGGAATAAGGTCCAAAGCCTATTAGTTAAGGCTGTGCCTTAGTAGAAAGGAGAAAACTAATAAAACAAAAGCTAATCCTTGACAGGTTAAATCTAACAATTTAACTGCTTTTCTTTAAAAAAAAAAAAGTATATATGAACACATACATAGTATAGATATATACAGTATGCATGTATGTGTATACATACATAGTATAAAAGAATACCTTCAAAGTATCATTCACAAAAATCTAACAGTTTTAAAAAGTAGGAATAGAAAGATATAACTCATAATAGAAGAAATAATAATAGACAAAATAGTCAATAGTCACAAACATATGAGCTAGACATTAGAATTTCATACATGGTTTTAAAATGTTGAAGAATTTAGAGGAAAATTTAGACAAATGTAGACTTCAAATGACCACATTTGAATTTTAAAATTAAAAATAACTAAAAAAAATTCTTTGGATGCATCTTAAAGCAGATTGTATGCAGCAAAAGTTGAGATAAGTGAAAACAAAGGTGGATCAAAAATGATGCAAAGATAGAGGTAAAAGAACAGCATAATAGAACTACAGGAAAGTATCAGACATTCTGCCATGCACGCAATTGTATTCACAGAAGCAGAAGAAAGAAAATGCTGAAGAGAAAACATATCAAGAGATAATGACCATGTTTGACAAGAGATTAACCCACAGTTTGAGAAATCTTAGCCACAAGCAGGATAAATAAAAACAAAACAAAACCTAGCACAAAATAGACAAACTGCTGAAAATCAAAATATTGAAGACATTCAATAATGCATGTAGGTTTGATTCACTAGAAATACATGAAAATCCAAAATGTGTACTCATGAAACAACATAGTTTCAAAATAATGAAGAAAAATTGACATAAGTTAAAAGAGGAATAAAAAGCGGGGGGAGGAGGAATAAAAAGGGGGGAGGGAGCGGTGATGGGGAGAAGGAATGAATAGGCAAAGCACACAGGATGTTTAGGACACTGAAAATGCTTTAATACTGTAATGATGGATATATGTCATACATTTTTCCAAACCCATAGAACATACAACACCAAGAGTGAACACTATGGACTTTGGGTGATTATGATGTGCCAAAGTAGGTTTATCAGTTGTAATAAATATACCACTCTGAGGGATGTTGATAATAGGAGAAGGTTATGCATTTGTCAGGGCAGGAAATTTATGGGGGAATCTCTGTACCTCCCTCTTTTTCTGTGACCTTAAAACATCTCTAAAAAAATAGTCTTTAAAAAAAAAAAGACAAATGTTGAAGAAATGCAAGATGGTGATCACTTCCACATAACTCACTTCCAGGATATGTTTTTGGTATGTTTTCTTCAATAAACTTTTAATTAAAAGAAAAAAGCAAGTAGGTATGTAACTTTCAGTACTCTTAAGGTAAAAGATGAAATAGACACAGAGATCAATGCAACAGAATGGAGTCCAGAAATAGAAAACTTAAAGAAAACAAAAGAAAATCTAGGTGATTTTAGGTTTGGCAATACGTTTTAATATATAGCATCAAAAGCATGATCTGTGGAAGAAAAAGTAGAACTTTACTTAAATGGGGTCCTTGGGCCAAAGATTTGCCAATATAGGGGTCCCACATGAGCAGAAATGAGAGGACCCTGGTACACTCACCATGCTCAGTCCGTGGCTGGAAGCTGCTTGCGGATTCTGACGTTACATGCCTCCTATAGGTGCTAAGACCTGGAGGCTGTTAGTGCCAGCAGCACACTCCTGGAAGCTGAATGGAAAACTCTTTAATGGAGATCTGAGCAGCAAAAAGCAGGAGGCCAGTTAGCCGGCAACACTTAGGGCTCTGTCTGGTTGTGAGGTGTCTTGTATTGTTTCCATTTATAAATAGATCACTACCTCCATCAGGTCATGGTTCATGACCTGTACACTATTAGATGCCTCACTGCATTCTGCATGGATACTGAGTTGATCCTATTGTCCAAAATACAAAGACAAAAACACCTTACTTGATCTACTCTGTGTACTAGTACACTGGAGTAACACTGGACTACTGATTTGATGCTGGAGAAATAAAGATGAGAAAAATAGTCCCTTTTATATTTGTGCATGCAGCCTCAAGTTTGCCTCAGTAAGTGGGTAAAATATAAGTTGTCATGTTATGAACATTTCTGTGCCATGGTTCCTTTACTGGGAACCTCTCTGAGGATACTGACAGAGACCTACTCAATTCTACATCTCTGTAAGTGCCTGACTTTCACAGGCACTTAATAGACTCCTCTTGCTGGGAGGATAAAGCATAAATATATTAAAGAGTTAGACATTATAAGAGATACATCTCACATTAGCAGGACAACACAAAAGGGATCATAAGGTAATTCATGCTCAATAGATACTTGTTAAATGGAATTGAGTGCAGTTAAATAAGTAAATAAATAAAATAATGCCTAGATCTTCTGAACTTTCTTTCCAAAAGTAGGAAACACAGGTGAAAAAAGATTCTAAATTATTTTGAAAGAAACCTGCAAAAGCATGGGAAAAATAAGTGCATGCATGTTGTGGGAAAGTTGGAGATACGGGTGCTTTTTCAACCAAGTGTTTACCATTGTATAAATTACTGTTTGGTGAGTTGGCATTTGGTAAGTGAGCGCTTCAGATTGAGGTGAATGAGGGTGACTCGGGGGATGCCGTGGAATGGGGTTTGAGTGACACTCATAAATTTGGGACTCAATAACTGCCCTGCAGTAGGCATCTCTTTTGAATTAACAGCCATGGTTTTGACAAGTTGAAAAGCTTTGAAAATACTCTGCTCCCAGCGTTAATGACCACAGCATCTCACCGGGCACTCAGGAAGCTGTTTTCTCTCACCTCTTCACTTTAAATTGATGGTTTTTACCTTCAGTTTACTAGGTGCTCTCAGTAGTTTTGCATATTTGTTAGCTCTGTTTTATTTTAAACAGAAATCAAACAACCAGTCAAACCAAATCAACCCCTGTTTTACTTTTTGCTGACAACTGAGGGACAAGACCAAGTAATTAAGTGTGTTTTGCTCTACTACCCATTTAAAACCATCGCAGTAACCTTGGCTGGTAAATCACCTGTTAGCTCTTCTGCTGGCTTTTAGAATTTCTTCATCATCTAATTTTTCTTCCTGTTTCCCCTGAAAAAAATAAGGTCCTGAGGTCCTATCTCAGTTCGTGGAACTGGGAAGAAACTAATCCTTTACACTGTCTGCAGAGAATTCTAACATTTCTAATTCTCAAATTCAAATAGGCAGAAGCCAGTGCTCTAAAATGATGAGGACCCCACCGTCTAATGTTCTCCTTGTGTCATGTCCGAGGATATTAGAGTGGGGAGCCTGGCAGTGGTGAACTTTCACTGGTGCACTTTTATATTCCCTGCAGTTACTGTAAGAAAAGCTTTTATTTGGAAATTGGGCAGGAGAGATCCAGGTTTGGTGGGACCTAAAAACCATGAAATTCAGGCACCTCTTTTTAAAATAAGATTACAGCATTATAAATACAAATTTAGGAACAAGTGTTTTAGTTTCATTAATTCCCAGTGATAATATTTCATCCACTATAGTTTTGCAAAGCTACAAAAACTGAGGGCCTTGTGATTGAAACTGACAGAGCAGTTAGATTTGAAGAGAGAGAAGACTAGTGCAGGCATGAGGAGAGTGGTGAAGGAGGGCCTCATGTGGGAGCTGAGACATGGTTCAACTCACCTTACCTACCTGGACCTACCCTGACTCTCCCTGGTTCAGGTCATTCCTCTTGGGCCTAGTGGGTATTGAACCTGACAGTTAGTGAAAGCTATTATGTTACCATCCACTGTTGAGATTTATGTTCAACTCAGAAGGTTCAGAAAAGTTGTGAACATAAGCTTCTGTTTCTGCTTCCTTGTGTCTCTACCAGTCTACCCTAGTTTGTATGAGAAACTTCACCAACTTAACCTTAACACAATGATAATAGTTACAGTCTGGCTTAGATGTTTTCCAAGTCCCTATGTTTTGCTCTCTGGACATCATTATGATAAATCTAGTTTCTCCCAGCATTCCTCCGAGCATTTATCTGTCTTTCCTCCATGGTACCTAAAGAAGAGCCTCCTTTCACTCAAAAGGAGCCACATCTTTCATTCACTGCAGTGACACCTGCAAGCACTGGATTCTATAAGCACTAGTTCCATTTATTCATGACTTTGAATGATGTACCTTCTGAATGATTGATGACTTCTGCCTACCTGTAGAATACCAAGAAATCTCTTCACTCTTGTAATCTAAAAGTAAACTTGAATTTAAACATCACAGTTAAAACTTGCTCTGCAAGGGAAAAGTGTTACCTGAGGACCTCTTAATTTGTTGTAGTTGTTGTTCTTACATATTAATGTAAGCAGTACTTAATGGTGCAAAGGTTTAAATGGTTTAAAGGGAAAGAAATTGAAACAAAGATATATATCACTGCTTAGTGAGCTTGTACTTTGGAAAGATGTACATGCATTTCCAAATATACGTGTGTGCGCCTGCATTTCTGTGTATGCTCTCTTTCTCCCTGTCTCATGCAGAGAAGTCAGGGAGATCCTGATGGGAAAGTGGGAAGAATGGCCTAGAAGAGAGTAGTTATTAGATTATTAGTACTGTGTTTTGTGTATGTAGGGATGTATGTTTTTAAACAGGTGCTATGACAAAATTCAGAACCCATTAGAAGGCACTTGTGAGGCTCTTAGAACATGGTTATTGATAAAAAAAAAAAACCAACAAACTAACTTTCACTTGGAAACTTTTCTTAAAATTTATTTTGGAGCAGGTAGGTGATAATAGTTGTAATAGCTTAGGAAAGCTGTCTGCAAATCTTTGAATTGGAGCAGTTTCCATTTGGTCATTTCCAGGGCCTAATACAGCATTATGAGGTGCCTGTTTTCAACAACATACACGGTCATTTGTCCAGCAAAAATGTATAGCATCACCACTATGTACCAAGTCCTAGCCTATGTACCAGGGATATAATAGTACACAAAAGAGAAAAGGCTTCTATTAGAGTTCGTAGTCTAATTGGAATGACATATTTACTCAGTGAATAGGTTTAATTATAACTGCTATAGAGGGTAAGGATTATGGAAGTCTTAAGACATGAAGCAAGGAATTCAATGAGCCTTCTTTTTTGGAGAAAAGAGAAAAACTGAAATCTAATGCTTTTTAAACTTCCAGAATTCATCTAGAATTTCTGCAGTTGATCACCTAGACATACAGAACGGGGAGATATCTCGGCCTTTGGCTCTGTAGACTGCAGAGAACTCTCGTGGGCTGCCTGTCTGCCTTCTTGTTAGTTTCAGAAATGCATTTCTCTGACAATCCAGGGTTCAAAAACTGGTAAGCATTGAGAGAAGCTGAAGTAGAGGCAGAGGGTATGGGGGTCTTCAGGGAAGCAACAGCTGTTTTACAGTAGGAAGCAAAGTCAGACCACTTTCCTGGTTCACTTGCTCCAGTGCCCTCTCCCACCAGACTTTTGTCCAATCTTTGGTTATGTGGACGAATATGGATAGCAATGGATAGTTTAAAGGATTAAATATCAATTTGAAGTTAACTACCTGAGAACTGACCAACCTCTATACTGAAATCAGTATATCCAGGCACATTTCAGCTCAGGGGGAGCCCAGAATAAAGGAGGAAATTATTTGCTATTGGTCTGGATGACTGCTGCCTCCTCAGATTGGTTCTTATTCATGATAACTGTTATTTTTTTTCCTAATATCTCTTGCTTGTTTTTTTTAAGGGTATTCTGTCACTACCTACTCCTAAACTTTTGTCCCAGTGACAAATAGTCCCACCTCTTCATTTCCTTTTCTCACTTGTGAATATTTATTTCTTTATAGAGTAAAACCGAGTAAAGAAAAATTTACATTAAGACATGGAACACAGAAATAGTGTAACAAGGAAGATCTCCTAATATTCAGCTCCCTTATATGGATGAGTGAGTCCCCAGGTGGAATTAGAAGAGGCCAGTCAAATGAAACTTTTAAAATTCCACTAGACATGGTCCTCCAGGATTGGCTGCCGGGAATTCTCCTACTTCAGCCAAACAGGAATGAAGAGAATGATCATTCTTTAAAAAGCCAAACTGTTTCCCCTCCTTGTTTGCAATTTATCTCTATGCTGAATGTTTTTAACTCATGCTGAAATCAGCTATATCTGTTGTCAGCAGGATTCTCTGCTCTTCTGTGGCAAAATTCGTCAGGAACCAGAACAAAAGAGGAGGAGGGGATACTAGGGAAGCCCTTAAAAGAAAAACAGAACACAAAAAACAGTTTAGGTCCCCCAGGTAAAAGTCAGAATTCAGTGTGGCGGAATCTGGGGTCTTATTTCTTGCTCTACCCGTATTCTGTGGACAAAAGGAAAATGTCTGAAAATAGGACAAGTCTTGCTAATATATCACAGTGAAATTACCTGTTTATCCATCATATCCTAAAGTGTCTGAGTATCATTTTTGTTGGCCAAAAAGCAAAGATTTCATCTCCACAAAACCCTTTTTTCCCCCGTTGTAAGTTCGAGAACATTTTTCTAAGATTGCTTTGTTTACTTGTGTGTATAACAGCCTTGTAAAGTACTATGAAACACTTGCCTAACCTAAGAAAATGTGAAAAATAAGCGTTGCTACATTGAGGTAGGACTGTAATGCCCAAGGAAAGATAGTAAGACCTCCTTTGCTTTATGTCAGAAAGATCAGCCCCTCTAAAATGTCACCACCACCACCTATTCTTCTGTAAATCAAATGTACTGTACCCCATCCAGGTAGCTTAAAAAGCACATCCACAGATATCTCCCTTAAAATCTCCAAACCGAGTACTCATATTAACTGAATTTTACTAATTAGGAAACGATAGCTCAGAACAGAGAAATAAATTGGCTCCTTTTCACAAGGCTGGTAAGTGGCAGACTGTAATTCAAAACTAGATTTGGTAATTTCAGAGCCCCGTACTCTTCATTCTGCTACCCTGCTCTTCTGAAGTGTTTTTTTAGTGCCTTAGTCTCTAGCACCAGCCAGACAATATGTTTTACATGGTAAATATTCCCTGAACACTTAAACCCTTGTTTCTATGTGCCAAGCCAAATGACCACAAAGTGATAACACACGAAGCAATTGTTCATTCACAGGGAAATCCTCATGCAAATTCTCTCAGAGTTCATGCTTCTGGGTTGAAAGAATTAACCTGTCAACATGCCATTAGTGTCTCTACCCTGCCTGGCAGCATGCCAGCACTGACATCACTGCAGCCTCCTCTCCGTCCTGGTGGACCTCCCAGCTGGTGAAGGAGGTTCCCGGGGTGAGGGAAACTGTCCTCTTTCACAGCTCCCTCCCAGAGGGCAGGTCCCAACCCATTTCCTTTTTTCCCTTTCATCCTACCTGGTTAGGTGGGGATCTTTATTGCAGCTTTGGTTATATAATAGCTCTTCTGCCAGCTTTCACTAGGTGTTCAGAGAGAACTGTTCCAGAGGTAGATGTATTTTTGATGTATTTGTGGGGAGAGGTGAGCTCAACCTCCCTTTACTCCCCTGTCTTGATCTCCACCTGACCCCAGATTTTATTAGTGTTCTGTACCCCTTGTTTCCCAGACCAGGGTACGCAAGGATATGCATGTGCTCTGGGAAAGCAAAATCTGGGAATAGAAACAACTCATTGTTTATTACGTATAAAAAGAAAGGCAAACAAGATGATACCAAAGGCAGGAAATTATCAGGGACCTCAAAGCAGTAGTGTCAATGAGGAATAATAAGTAGTAACAGATACAAATTAGCGAACAAGGAATTCTTGCTCTAAGTTACGTGATTAACAACACAAGAGAAAACAGGAAATTCTAAAAAGATCTTTAAGTCCTTTCAGTAGCCTTCAAGGCTGAGGTCCTCTGTTCGTTCCACATGCTGCTCTGACAGACCACATTCTCTTTGTCACCTCCAAAGTTTTCACTGTCAGCAGGATCTGTCTCTGGTTTGGTTTCTGATACCTGTTCAGCTACGCATTAGTGTCTGTCTTATCAGTTGCATGTTTTAGTTAACAAAGTTCAACATAGGTGAAAAAAGTTCCCAAAAAGTACTTCCATTTTTCCACTGTTTTTGAGATGTTCATCCAGATTTCATGACTTTCTGAGAAAAGAGCTGCCATTCTATTAAAATACAAAAAACAAAACACCTGTCTCAATCCACAGCCAACATCCCAGATCAGATCAGAGGGCAGAACAGAGCAAGCCAGCAGGTAGCACTTTTATATACTCCAGAGTGATCTAAGATAGTGTTTGCGATTGATTTAATCACTTTGTTCCAGTTGTTAGAGTGATAATAGAGTAATACATCTTAATGATAGCCCATAATTTTATTATTTCCTATGACTAGTACTGTGAGATGAACATTAGCACATTTGCTAAATTATTTCTCATCTCAACCCCATCAAGCATGTACCATATCTTCATTTTTTCACATGATAAATCTGATTCTTCAATGACTTAAGCATCTTTCTGTAAATGACTTTCACACACTAAGTCTGATTCCTAAGCCCTGTCCATGGCTGTCAGGCAGGCGTGAGTGCCTGGTTGGCTTTCATAGTTGGTGGAGTTTTGTGAGTCATTTGTGTCAGATGCTCTTTTGTTTTTATCGCTTGACAGGCAGAGTCTAGCAATAAAATAAAGTGGATGGAGCTCACAACCAAGATGAGGATTTGCAAATAAAGAATTAGGCAAACAGCTCATTAGTGTCAACAGCCTGTAGGCATGAGGAAGAGAGAAAAAGTAGGAATACAAAGTCAGTGAGATGGAAATTGGCCTGACCAGGCAGAGTTAAAGTCAAAGCAAGAGTGAGTGGCAGAGCTTGAAGTGATTCTCAAAGCTTATCAACACCATATAAGAGTATCCTCACGTTAGGAAAATGTTAGATCTTTAGGACACAACGTAACTGAGCATGAGATTGATGTTTTCCTAATGTGGAGAGTAGGTCACTGGTGGATTTTGATTGGTATAGATTATAAATATGTTAATTAAAAAAAAAAGCATAAATAGAGCATCAGTCAAAACTTCCTTGATAAAATATTGCTAAGTTAAAAAAATCAAATTTCAAGCCATATTGAGGTGGTAAATGGGTGTGCCAACCACATGAAGCCAGTCCTAGAATACCCTAAGATTTGGAAACAATGTGGTGATGCATTGTGATTGAAGCATTTCTCTTCATGATCTCCTCATCAGGGTACTAGATGGAAACAAAGAAAAAAGCCTTCTGTTTCTTGTAATCATAAAGCTTACAGACTGCTTTGTCACAAGGTGTCATTAACTGACTTGAGTGGGCAAAGTGAATACATCTTGGTTGGGTCCCAAGGTTCCAAACACAAATGCACTGTGTTTGGAAACAGGGGCTAAAAAACTTGATTTGAAGCTATATTTGAATGTGAAGGACATTATTACTGTTTAGACTGTGGATTTATTAAAGGTGGTTCTGGAGTGGTAGGGCTGGTGGGTTTGGTTGGTATGGTTGAGCTCTCACAGTTCTTCTCTTGGCATCACTAGTGGGAGACCAGGTTTGCCCCTCTCCCATTCTAAAGGGGCACAGCTAACAGAGACTGGTAGCTTATTACTAGTGCACACATCTTGCCAATTATCTAGTGAGAGGCAGTATTCATTGGTTCACATCAGCAAACTGTGGGACTCAACTTCTCTCTTTGTAGTTCTCTTCTTTTTGTTTTTTTACCTGTGTGTGTAGAGAAAACAGCGGAATCTTCAACTTCTGTCTTACCACACGAAGCCCACTGAACATTTCCAATATAGGAATGTTCACATTTTTTGTCCCAGTAACTGATTTCTTAAGCAACCATTTCCTTCAATAAAGAAACACTACTCAAGACTTAAGAGCACAGTACATGAGTCTGTTCCTTTTCTCATACCCCCATTTCCAACCTCCTACCCAGTAATAAGAGGGCCATCTCTGGCCTGAAAATCCTCTAAGCCTCTCAATTAGGGAATTTCAATAAAGGAAAGAGCAAGTGGCTTTCTCCTGCCTTCATGCTGACAACCTGCCATTGCCCTGATCACTTGACTTCTTGTGTCCTGGTCTCATTAGTAGAGGCTGTCTAAAATTAAGAACATTTAATTTTAAAAAAAATCAGTCTTAAAAATGGGTGATGGAAGTGGTTTCAACAAAGTGAATGTGTAGTGACAGTCTCTTATCTGAAGATCATGGGAGAAAGTACATCATGCATGATGCCTGGGTGGGGTCTTTACAGATTTGAAGTTAACAGGCTGTTAGAATTTTTTAATTATTTAAAAACATCATTTATATAATTTTATATGAAGAAAACCTGGAGATACATATTTTGGTGAGGATTGGGGGTCTATATTTGCTTCTTGTCACTGTTTCTAATTTTCCAATGTAGTCTATAGTCTACTAATTTACTACTACTGGAAAATAAAGTCCATAAAGACATTTCCTGCTTTTCCAAGTGGCCTCACACTCAGCCCCTGTAACTTCTGACCATCATCAGCTTATACGGTTCTCTGCAGTGACAGACACATTAAAGGGGCTTATGTTGTCTTCATCCAGATGCTTTCCAAATTAGAATCTGTCAAACATAGTGTATGCCAGGGTTTGATGCTATTGGACTAGGCAAATGGTAGATGTCAAGTTCTGCATTTCACTTGGAGACAGGGATTAAAATATTGGAATTAATGGCAGAGAAATACTTTATTCGACCCAGAAGGCGGGGCCAGTCCTTGAGGCACAAAACTGGCCATTATGTTTAGAGAAAGAAATGATTCAAGTTTGGAAAGTTAGGCAAGCTGCACTCAAAGAAGTTAGAAAATGATTTATGGGGAGGGTCCCATGGTGAGGATGAGATAATTTGGGGGGTGCTGTGAAGAAGCATAAAACAAAGTTAAACAAATGGACTTTATTTGATTAGTGATACTTCTTAAAATTTATCTAAGTGCTGTTAGGCCCCAGGAATGGAGCACTTTATAAAGACAGCAATACTTGCAAATATGTTTTACTAAGAGCCTTTTTTTCCCTAGACCTAAATCCAAGGTCTTTACATAATATTTAGCTTCTGACAGCAAGTCCTACACTCCCATTTTACAGATGAAAATTCATGGCATAAGTGCCTAAATTGTGGCATCTGTGTTTAATAACTCAATTTCAATACTTGGTACTTGAAATGCTTTGAGAATACTGATAAAACATCATACATAGAACATTAAAAATGAGAACCCAGTAAAACTTCAAGTAAGCATTTAATTAAAGTGCTTGCATGGTATGTGATGAGTGTACAACCTTCGCACCTGAGGCCTTTATTGGAGTTGTTTTGGGGAAAGAAATTACTTTAGATTTAAAGATTATCCTCAATCCCATGTTCCTCAGTGTCTGGTGAGAAGTCTCTCTTCCCTGAGTTGCAAGCATCTTTGTCTCTAGGGTTATTCTGGCCTTTTCCCCTGCATCCAAGCATGTGTTGCAGTTTACCATGAATTAGGACTACTTAGGCTCATGTGTCCTTTCTCTTTAGATTGTGAGATTTTTGAGTGAGGAGACTCTGTTGTTTATCACAAAGTGTTCTGCACAGTGCCTCCCCATTTATAAGAGAAATTCAATAAAACCTTGTGAAATTGGATGGAAACAAAACATGCCATGTATCTCTCAAGTGTGTTTTTAGCTGAAGTGTGTGCCCCTTGCATCCTCTCTTTCTCACTCCCTCCCTTTCTCATGTTTCCTCCAGTTTAGCCAGGTGTCTCTCTATATAAAGGACACATTGTATATTTTAGAAGAAGAAGCTTTCAAGCAGACAAAGAGATTATTGCTTTTAAGTGTATTCATTTCAAATTGGATTTTTAAACTTGAAATATAAAAACTTAGACTGGCAGCTTTACCCCATAGAATTGAATAGCCATGAAAAAAATGAAAATTATATGTCAGTGTGGTACTTGCAAGAAACATTCACCTAAATGAGCTATAGTGAGATAAATTTAAAAGATGTAGTTCAATCCTTCTTACTCAGTGGTAGATTGTCACTCTTTGTCCCTGATGAGTTTGATATCCTGAAATCAGACCTCCAATTGTTTTTGTAGAGACGAACAGAGAGACACAGACATCCATGTTTCCTGAAGTTGTCCAAGGCCCTCCCACGGCCTGCCTCTGTGACCTGTTTCTAGGTTCCTGAGGTATCCTTTTGTTTCTTCATTGTATTATCTTCACTTAAGATATTTTCAGTGATATGTTACTTTCAACCAAAGGAGACCTGGCAAAGGACACACAAGTAAACTTCATGGCTGTGTGAGTCAGACCATGCTTGAAATAGGAGTTCAGAGAAAGATGAAAAAAAAGTCTACACAACCCACTTCAAAGAACTGGCACTTGTGATGGACCTTGGGTATGAGGGATAGACACATAGTCAGAGGAAGAAAGAAGCCACTGGCAGTTTGTGAGAGCAGCATGATGTGAGGCAGAGAGACCATGAAGGCAATCTGGCTTACACAGAACCTTTATGCTGTGGAATGAACATATGTGTCCTCCTCCAAAATCATATGTGGAAGCCTTAATCCCCTGCGTGATGGTATTTAGGGGTGGGGCCTTGGGGAAGCAATTAGGTCATGAGTGTGGAGCCCTCATGAATGGGGTTAGTGCACTTGTAAGAAAACACATGAGACAGATGATCTCTCAGGTACATAAGGAAACAGCAAAAAGGAGCCTTCTGCAAACCAAGAAGCATGTCTTTATCAGATACCAAATCTTCTGGCTCCTTGATCTTGGACTTCAGATACATTATTGTTGTTTAAGTCACCCATTCTGTAATAGTTTCATTATAGGCACACTTACTTAGTTTGTGATATAAATGTTAATACTGATATATCTAGAACATGAGAAATGTTCATATGGTTGTAGATCATGATTGTTACCAGTTGTCATGTTGATCTCAAGGTCAGGGTTGCATTAGTGATAGCCTTGACCTCCAGTTAACAGTTAGATGCCTGTGCATCATTTAACCTGACCTCTTATGTAAAACAAGACACTGGTATGGAAAAAAAATCATGCAAACATCGAGGAGAACTAGTTGGGTGTTTGAAACCCAAGTCCATAACATACAAATTATATGAAAGAGGTATTGTCACTTCTCAAAACTACAGTGTTTTCATCTATAAACGAGAGAATATAAAGCCTACTTCACTGATTTAATGTGGAAATTAAATGGAACTCTAAACTCCCTAGTGCAGTTCCTCTGAGCCTTTAAGTCAGTGCTTTTCTTCCCCACTTTGATACTGTGCATCTACACTGCTGCCAGAATTGGAACACATCACTGATCATCATTATGGAAAAAGTAGAAGTACCTTCTAATAATAGTGATGTTACTATTAACTGAAAATGATAAAATGCATCATGAGCATTATGCTTAGGATTTTATATGTGTTCTATTATTCTTGCAACAACCTGATAGGAAGAAAATCCAGTACCGATTTACCTTTGCAGAGATCTTCCATGCAGTTATACTGGAGTTGGGATTATGACCAGTTTGTTTAGAAGCAGGACTAGTGAGTGCTTCTGTGCTATGAAATGGGGTTAACTTCTGTCATGGAAACAAACACCATCAAATCAAATGGTACTTTCTGTGTTTAAAGAAAGTCATGTAGCAAGTTCAGGAGAACACTGATTTATATTCTTGGGACGTGGTGAGTATGTGTGCGGTAGGGCTTTCAGAAAGCATTGACTGAGTAGATTGCTTGGGGTGGTATGGACGTTTTAACAATTCTTCCCGTCCCAGAACACGTGATATCAATGTTTTATATAGGTGTTTCACCTCCTTGTTTAAGTTCCTTTCTAGGTTTGTTATTCTTTTTGATCCAATTGTAAATGGGGTTGTTTCCTTAATTAATTTTTATGATAGTTCATTATTACTCTATAAGAAAGCAACACATTTCTGTATATCAATCTTATATCCTGCAACTTTACTGAATTATTAGTTCTAATAGTTTTTTTTTTTTTTTTTTGGATGGAGACCTTAGGTTTTCTAAATATATAGTCTCATGTCTTCTATAAATAATGACAGTTTTACTTTTCCTCTTGCAATTTTGGGTGATTCTACTGAATTTTTGGTCTGACTGCTGTGGCTAGGACTTCCAACATTATGTTAAATAAAAGAGGCAAATGTGGGCATCCTTTTTCCTGATTTTAAAGGAAAAGCTTTCAGCTTTTAACCACTGAATATGTCCTTTCTCTTTTCTTCTTGGTGAGCCTGGCTAAAGGTTTATCAATTCTGTTTATCTTTTCAAATGACCAGTTCTTAGTGTCATTGGTCTTTTTTATTGTCTTTTTTCTTTTCTTTGGTCTCTATTTATTTCCTCTCTGACCTTTATTATTTTCTTCCTTTTTGCTGATTTGGGGCTTTGTTCTTTTTTC
The DNA here is from genome assembly GCF_036321535.1 of Camelus dromedarius. NCBI lineage: Eukaryota > Metazoa > Chordata > Mammalia > Artiodactyla > Camelidae > Camelus > Camelus dromedarius. The sequence goes on along the minus strand of NC_087443.1, from coordinate 64,430,985 downwards.
TAATTCCTTTAGATGGAAGGTTAGGTTGTTTGAGAATTTTTGTATGTTTTTTGAGGTAGTCCTGTGTCACTGGAAACTTCCCTCTAGGAACTGTTTTTGCTGCATCCTATATTTTTGGGAAGTTGACTTACTGTTTTCATTTGTCTCAAGGTATTTTCTGATACTCTCTTTGATTTCTTCGTCGACCCATTGTTTTGTTTGTTTGTTTGGTTTTTTTGGTAGCATATTGTATACCCTCCATGTGTTGTGCTTTTCCCATTTTTCTTCTTGTAATTAATTTCTAGTTTCATATTATTGTCTGAAAATGTGCTTGATATAATTTCTTCTTTAATTTGCTGAGCCTTGTGGCATAGCATGTGACCTATCCTAGAGAACCATCCGTATGCACTTGAAAAGAACACGTATTCTGCTATTTTGGCATGGAATGTCCTGTAGATACCTACCAAGTCAAACTGGTCTATTGTGTCATTTAAGACCACAGTTGCCTTACTTATTTTCTGTCTGATGATCTGTCCATTGATTCAGATGGGTTGTTAAAGTCCCCTACATTTATTGCATTGTTGTCAGTTTCCCCCTTGATGCCTATTAAGATGTGCTTTATCTATTTAGCTGCTCCTGTATTGCGTACATATGTATTAATGAGTGTAATATCCTCTTGTATTTCTCCTTTTATCATTATACAATGCCCTTATTTGTCTTCTGTTATAGACCTTGTTTTAAAGTCTACTTTGTCTGACATAAGTATTACTATCCCTTCTTTCTTATTGATTCTATTTGCATGAAAAAATATATCTATTGTAGGTTTTTGATTGTGGTTTCATGGGGTTCATACATGCTGACCTCAACTATGTTTCTTTTTAACAGGTAGTCCTCTAAGTTCAAACAGATTCTAAAAATCTACATTTATTCCCCTCCCCCTTTTGTGTTTTTGATGTCATATTTTGCAGCCTCATATTTATCTCTTTGCTAATTATTGTAGTTTACTTGATTTTAGATTTTGTTTAACTTTCTCTGTTTCTATGAAGTTAGGTGAAAAATTTACCTGTTGTGGTCTTGAAAGGGTGTCCTTATGTGAGAGCATCCTTAAACAGTCTGTGTGTGCCCAGTAGTTTTGATGAGAGAGTTGGATTTGATGTGAATACAAATCACATTTTTTCTCAGGGTTTTACAGCAGCTGTCACCTTGGTAGGAGGTGGGGCTGGAGATGCAGGGGCCAGGGCTGGAGCCAGATGTGATGTGGAGCTTCTCCTATGCTCAGTGAGCACCACTACCCTATAAGAGGTAGAGTCAGATCCCATGTTACTGAAGCAGAAGCCCTGAGGTTTGGATCTGAGCCAACTCAGTCTCCTTCAAGTGTGTGCTCTCCCCACTCCTAGCACTGGCACACTTGCCTCAGAATGGGGCAGTGCTGGGGAGAGAGAGGCTGGCATTAGCAAGGCCTGGGGCCTGGGCTGTGGCAGTTTGGCTGCCATCAACTATTTAGACTCCCTCTGATGTGTCACCTGTGGAAATGCGAGCAGTGGCTGCCTCTACCCTGCTCATATGCCCCTTTGGGTTTGAGTCACTTCAGTGCCTCACATTTGAGGCCTTTCCTCAAACATGGAAGCTTTCACTCCAGTGTGAAGCTGTGAGGTGAAGCAAGCAGGGCTGAAGTGCTCACTCATCTCAGGCTGTGGCATACGCCAAGGCAGTCATAGGATACCAGTCAGCCAGCCATGCAGTGTCAGTCTGCCCTCTCTGCCCTGTCTCAGGAGCAGCAAGTGTTGAGTTCCTGTTCTGCTGTCTTGATCTGGGTTCACTGTGCATCCTGTTTTAATAATAGTTGTATTGAAATTTCCACTGTGGCACTTTACTGACCGCATCTGTCTAGGCCTCATTTGCCTGACTGAGATGTCTGTGATGCCCTCTCCCCATCTCCATATTGAGAAGCCACTGAGTGATGCAGGTTTATATCTTTGGGATAGTCCAGGGTGCCACGGACACCAGACCAGTGAGTGCCCACACATCAGCATTATCCTCAATTCCTTGGATCATCTGAAGTGAAAAATACTGCCCTCGATGTTTGGGCAAAATGCAGTCATTTCTAGGAGGGAGTTGGCTGTAACTCTAAGATGGCTGTGTTCAAGTGAATGTAACCTGACATTTTGATCAAAGCAGATTTTTAGTCATTAAGTTAAAAACGACAAGAACATTGTTATTGCTGCATACCAGCATTAACATAATATATGGGAAATGAGTGAAGAAATTCCTTCCTCGTAGAGCAGGGCTCCTGTGTACCATAGGTATCATAAAGCATTATCTTGCTACAAAGTGTAATTTGAATGGAATGTAATCTGAGAATCCATAATTGTCTCCATAGCTACACCTTCTCTACATACTTATCGCTTTTGAAGGACATGTTCGGTTGCCACTACCACAGGATCGAGAAAAACTATTCAAACTGAGATGTTAACCAGCAACTGCGCATTCATAATAAGAACTGAGAGTTTATGTGCAGAGAGTGGAGTTAAGTGGCTAAGGTGTTGCAGGGGTAAGGGTGCTGTGTGGGCAATCTCCTTGAATCGAACCCACATCTAATGAAGTCCTCCTATAAACAAAGGAAACTGGGGCAGAGAGAGGGTTAAGTACACACAATGAGTAAGTGGAGCAATAGGATGTAAACCAAGGAGAATTTGGTTCCAAAGTTCACACCCTCAATCTCCATGCTTTTTTGCCACCTGTCAAGGATGGTCTGAATAATTAAGCACCAGAGGAAACATCCATCTCTCTCACTTTACTTCTACAAAAAAGCATGGGTCTCTTAACCACGCAGCCCCAAATATGTGTGTTACTCCTCACTTTTCCATAGTTGTTGATCCTATTCTACTGCTGGGAAACATGCTTAAATTGGTTCTGAGTGACCAACAGATGCTGTGAAGGGAATTTGAAGCCACCTAGATTTTATTCCCATTGTATTTCCCTCTTAGAATAGAGTTCTTACTTTAACTTTGGTATCAGGGGTTAAGGAAAAGATTGTATTTTACAGTGTGTCTGGGTAATTTTTATTTGGACCACAGAATAAAAGGCAGATCTTTATTTTGGCTTTTGGGGTCATCAGTCATCTGGCCTTCTCTAACATTTCCAATCCAATCCTTAACACTCTTCTTTGTGCACCACATGTTGCAATTTCATGTGGATTATCACAAGGCCAGGAGACTCCAAATGACGATCTAAAGAATTTGATTCTTTTGTTTCCAACCACACCCGTTAAGAGAGTAAGAGGACAAACATATTTGTTAAATACGATTGTTTGTTTGACAATGAGTCCAGTGCTTTCCCAACTTATTGACCTATTTAAAATATTGAGAAGTAGTTTGTTATTATCTAATACAAAAACTACTCTTAGGGGCTGAGAACTTCATGCCATTTTTATGGAACTGGGAGATTAGGGGACCAAGACTCAGGCTATTCTGTTGTCATGAAGACAGCTTAGTCTTGGTCCTTCTGTGTGAGAGGGAGAGTTATCGGCTGAAGTAACCTTTTGTGTGTGTGTTACTTTTCTGCTTTGAAACATTAAACACATACACCTGTGATCTTAGTAAAAATTTAAAGTCATAAAATATTTATAGTACCATGTCTAAGACAAATGACATACACTGCTCAACAGTTCAGTAAATTATGGATACAGACACTCAAATTGATTTCAATAGAAAATAAGCCTTTCCTTAACAATAGTCCTTTATCTGGAAGTTTTTTATTTTTATTCTGAAAGATGTTTCCCATACATCTTTTGAAAGTAGAAATAAATCCAGAATGTAACACTGTCTGACAGCCATTTGTACATATTCTGTCCTTTGGCTGTATCATTTCTCTAGATTCCTGCTGTTTCTTACAGCATCTGGCTTCCTCATAAAAGGATATTCCTAAGAACCTATTTGCTAAATGAAAAAACGATTTTAAGGTGAATTTCAAAGTTCTGAGTCACCCCCCTACTGTTTTGGTGTCTCAATAAAAGTTCTGGGTACATCAATAAATTCTTAGTCCCTAGGAAATAACAGTATATAGTTGTAGGCATTGCTTAAATTTGAGCATGTCAGTTTTTCCTTTGTAGATTACTGAAACTGTGTATACTTTATGTTTTATTCATTTTACCTTTGAATTATATTGCCTCTGCTACCTTTTTCTTACTCTACAATGCTTATTTTTCTTCTTTTTTCTCAAAATATCCATAGTTATCAATTGCTTATATATATATATTTATATATATATATATAAATATATATATATATATATATATACACACATACACACACACACACACATATATGTTTAATAGATATTTGTTTACTGAAAATGACTTAATGAAACTTTCTAATTGTATTCCAGGTTCTTTGTTAGGAGCTAGGTATGAAACAATGAGGGTTAAAAAAAATGTCACCATGAGGTCACAGTATTGTGGAAATGACAATCCTTAGTTAAATTATCAAGCAAAACCAATGGAAGATTACTGAACACCATTATATAAAGCAGAGTTCAACAAATTTTTCTGTAAATTGCTACATAGTAAATATTTTAGGCTTTGCAGGTCATATGGTCTTTATCACAACTAAATATTTAACTCTGCCATTGTATTATGAAAGTAGCCATAAGGAACATATGAATCAATTGACATGGTTGTGCTATAATAAAACTGTTTACAAAAGCAGGCAGCAGGGCACATGGCTGTCACTGGCTGATCCTTTGATGTAAATGAATAAAGGCAACATGGTTTATGGTAAGAGGAGTGAAAAAGTGAGCAAAATGTATTGTTAAGTTCTCATTTACTGATATGATCACTTACTGTGTGCCACTCATTGCAAAATTGACAGATTTATTCTTAAAGTTCACGGCATATCAGCTCCAAACAGATACTCTGCAACCCGACTTTATGTATTGACCCTCAGACCCTCAAAGATATTATCTTTGCTATGCAAATAAAGGAACCAAATGATGAAGAATTAATTTTCATAAGTGAGCACATTTGAAAGTTCATTGTGTATCTATGTAGTTAGTTCACATGCTGAGGTAGAACGTGAACATAAGACACCCTGCCACAGCCAACTTAATACTCAACGGTGAGAAGTTGAAAGCCTTCCTGCTAAAATCTGGAACAAGACAAGCCCATCGTCACCACTTCTATCCAACATGATACTGGAAGTCCCAGACAGTAATCAGACAAGAAAAATAAATAGAAGAGATCCAAATTGGGAGAGAAGAGATAAAATTGTCACTGTATGCAAGTGACATGATATTATATATAGAAAGCCCTAAGGCTTACAAAAACACAAAACTACTAGAGCTGATAAAAGAATTGGGCAAGGTAGCAGGATACAAGATTCACATACAGAAATCAGTTGCATTTCTTTTCTGATATTTCGTTGTTAGTGTAAGGTAAAGAAACAATCCCTTTTAAAATCACATGAAAAATCTAGGAATAAATCTGAGGATATAAAAGACTTATACATGGAGAATACAGAACATTGATCATGAAACTTAAAGATGATTTAAATAAATGGAAAGATATCCCATGCTCTTGGATTGGAATAATTAATATTGTTTAAATGGCCATACTACCCAAAGCAATCTACACCTTTAATGCTATACCTATCAAATTAGCAAGGATATTTTTTACAGAAATAGAATAAATAATCCTAAAATTTATATGGAATCACAAAAGACCCAGAATCACCAAAGCAATACTAAAGGAAAAAAAAAAAAAAAAGAGGCTGGAGGAATAACCCTCCCAGACTTCAGACAATACTACAGAGCTACAGTAGTCAACACAGTGTGGTATTGGCAAAAAAACAGACTTATGGATCAATGGAACAGAATAGAGATCCCAGATAAACCCACAGACTTACAGTTAATTAATCTTCGATAAAGGAGGCAAGAACATACAATGGAGGAAAGACAGTCTCTTCAACAAGTGGTGGTGGGAAAACTGGACAGCTGCCTGTGAATCAGTGAAGTTAGAACACTCCCTCACACCATACACAAAAATAAACTCAAAATGGCTTAAAGACTTAAACATAAGACAAGACACTATAAACCTCCTAGAATAAAACATAGGCAAAACATTTTTTTATGTAAATTTTAGCAGTATTCTCCTAAGGCAGTCTATCCAGGCAATAGAAATAAAAGCAAAAATAAACAAATGGGACCTAATTAAACACAAGCTTTTGCGTAGCAAAGGAAACCATAAGCAAAAAAAAAATTACAACCTATGGAATGAGAGAAAATATTTGCAAATGATACAATTCACAAGGGCTTAATTTCCAGAATATATAAAAGCTCATACACCTTAATAACAAACAAACAAACAAACAAACAAACAAACAAAACAGCCCAATCCAAAAATGGGCAGAAGACCTAAACAAGCAGTTCTCCAATGAAAACACACAAATGGCCAATAGGCACATGAAGAAATGCTCAGTATCCCTAATTATCAGAGAAATGCAAACCAGAGCTACAATGAGATATTTAATTATTTTGATTTACCCAGGGAAGAGTTTCAACTTTATAAGAAAAATCTGTTGAGATGCTGGTCATTTCAATCTAATCAGTATTTGTATAGGTTCAGGGCTGGATTGCAGCTTTCACTGGACATAGTATATCTCTGATTTCTAATGTCTCAAATATAAAACATCTTGTAGTTTTATTACAGTCCTCTAACAGGTCTTTGTCATCTAAGCAATACAAGATTGTAGGAAATTTCACTCTATTTTAATCCAGCTTTCTAGAGCACCATGCCACTCTATAACTCAGCTATGATCCTGTAGAGAAATCTTTCAGTGCTTCCATAGGAATATTGTTTTATTTTTGTTCTTAACACCTGTAACCAATGTCGCAAACCCCACTATTTTCATTGTTTTCCCCTAGTAAAGATTTTCTCCTTTTAATACACTTAATCCTTAGTCCATATCCAAACTCTGAAAAATGTTCATGGGGAAGAAAGCAGCCAGAAAACTCAGCTCACCTATGAAGGCCTCTTCACTCACTGAAGTTTTAGTTTATCTAGTTTTATTTGTATTTACAGCTCTCTGATATCTTTCATAGGAAATTTAATTTTATCTACTTCTTCTACTTGCTATGGTGAGATTAATGATCAGCCATTATCTGTCTTTTCTATCTGGAAATGGAAGAAGATACTGCTATTATGTCACATTTTACTCCTTCATTGATTACAAAAGTTACTTAAAAATGTAAAATTATCATAGTAGTGTATTATAAATAACTGGCAGTATATGGAGAAAAAATTAAATTGATTGGGTCGGGAGGCTGAAAGAATAGCATCCCTTCTACATTTACTCTTTAATTCTATGACATTGGGTAAATGACTTTATTCTAAGAGATGCAAGTAATGCCTTCTCACCACCTATATTTCAGAGAACCTGTCTTATTTTTTTGAGTTAGAAAAAAAAAATTCCAGACCTTGTTTAGACCTATGATGAGTTGAGAGTTACAAAATGCAGAGAAATACTATTTTTATTGCCAAGTTACTCCTAAAATGGACATGCTTTTTACAGTGTTCTTATAAGTTGGTTAGAGAATCCTAGCCCACTATTTAGAGATCAGAGAACTTAATTCTTAAATCCTTTCAGTTAAGTTGTCGTATAAGCGTACCACAGAGATGTTGCAGGTTCAGTTCCAGACCAGTGCAATTAAGTGATATTGTAATAAAACAAGTAACACAAATATTTTGGTTTCCCAGTTCATATAAAAATTATGTTTACACTATACTACAGTCTACTAAGTCTGATATAGAATTATATCTAAGAAAACAATGTATTAAAAATTACAGTCCAGGAAAAAAATAATGTACATACCTTAATTTAAAAAATACTTTATTGCTAAAAGTGCTAAGCGTCATCTGACAACGCAGGGTTTCCACAAACCTTCAATTTGTGTAGAAACGAAAACAGTACCCAATATTTGTGAGGTACAGAAAAGTGAAGTGCAATAAAATTAGGTATGCCTGTATAAGCAGAGATACAGTTACTGATTTCAGGCCTATTTGTTGATGCTTGAGAGTATTTTAAGGGAAATCCCCATCATTCCCTGGGCAGGATATGAGAAGAATCAACATATTTGCTACCTAGTTTTCACTCTTGCTCTTTTATAAAAATGACCTAATATAGGAAGATATCTTCTCAAATGGTATTTGATAGCATTTTGAGAGCTAATAAGTCATTGTTCTATGCCATATTTCAAAAGTGTCTCTTTAAAACAGAAGATTTAAATGGAAGACACAGATTAATTTTTTCTTCCCCTTCAACCTAAACTATAACATAGTTTATATATATATATATATATATATATATTTGAAGTATAGTCTATTTACAATGTTATGTCAATTCTGGTGTACAGCATAATGCTTCAGTCATAGATGAATGTACATATATTCATTTTCATACTTTTTCACCTAAGTTACTATAAGATATTGATAGAGTTCCCTGTGCTATACAGCATGAACGTGTTGCTTATCTATTATATATATATATTAGTTAGTATCTGCACATCTTGAACTCCCAATTTATCCCTTCCCACCCCCTTCCCCCACCTGGTAACCATAAGTTTGTTTTCTGTGTCTGAGTCTGTTTCTGTTTTGTAAAAAAATTGGTTTGTATTTTTTTTTTTTTAGATTCCACATGTAAGTGATATCATACGATATTTTTCTTTTTCTTTCTGACTTACTTCATTTAGAATGACAATCTCCAGGTCCATCCATGTTGCTGCATATGGCATTATTTTATTCTGTTTTATGGCTGAGTAGTATTCCAGTGAAAAATATACAACTTCTTTATCAAAATAGTTTTATTAGTTTTCAGAATGGGTTGCTCAAATGGTTACCCAAAGTGCATATTAACAGTGCCCATATCATGGCCAATGTTCAGTATATACATACGTAGCTATTATGAGTCGAGAGGAGTAGTGTTAAATATTAAATCTTATGTTAAATATCAGACAGTCTGGTTTCAAAACCTGATTTCTTACTAACTAGATGTAATCCCATTGATAAGGAGACTAATAATTCTTGCCTTAGAAAATCTTTCAAGTATGTGCATTGTGTATACATGTGTGCAGTTGAATATTCAACATTATTTTTTGCTGCTACCTTTCCAGAGTGTCCCCCAAGCCAGAACCCCAGAGCTTGAATTCTGAGAATTAGGTCAAGGTGTCTTATCATTGAGTCTAAGGTGACAGAGTAGACTCTCCTCACTTCCAGCACTGTGACTACTTCCGGAGCCCAGAGTAGACCATCCCCACCAAAAGGGCACACGAGCTTATAGAGGGGACCTGTGGCTACAGGGTCACACAGCAGGCAGCTGCAGGACTTGTGATGTGGAGGGGATGGGTCCTTAGCTGCTCATCCAGTCCCCATAGTCCCAGGTGCCCAGTTCCAGCTCAAGACATGGTGCTTTGAGGTATGGCAGTACCTGCCCCATCTGCTCCACCCCTGACTTCTGTTAGGCTCCATCCTGTGTGGCAGTGACTCACTTGGTCTCTATCCGCACTTGGCACCAGCCCAGGCAAGCGGCTGCTACCTGCCTGAACTGCTTCCACCCAATGTTGATGAAATTGGGGTCATAAGCATCTGCCCTGAGTGCTGGTTAGCTGAGAACCCAATGCCACCAACTTCTGTCTGGAACCTTCTTTTGGCTTCCATGGGGGAAAAGTTGGTGCTGGTGGTAGATTTGAGTGACAAATGGTCCTTGCACTCTAAGCATCTGCACTGGTGGCTCCTGGTGACCCGAACAGCCATTCCCATCTCTTTACCCAGGCTCCAACCTCACGGGGCTTCCCTTTCTAGGGCCCATGGAGCAAGACACGTGTCAAACCCTTGCAACCTCCTGGATGAAACATGTTTGTGAAGTGCTGCCCTCTGCATCCAGAAGAGACTAAAAGAGAGAGATGAGAGGGTGGGCTGGTGAAGGCAGGAACACCAACTCCTTAGAGTGTCTTGGAGGGAGGGCACTAGGATCATGGGCTTCAGAAGGTGACTTGGGAAAGGCCATCTGTTGGCAGAATTTGAGGTGACTCACACACAATCAGCCACAATCTACTTAGCAGGTTTGGCTTAGCAGAGCAGAAGGAGCTGTGAAGCTCTGGCAAGGTTAGTGGTAAAGGGGATTAAACAAAGCAGGTTGAGTGATCTGTTGGAGAATGGAAGTTGATGGGGCTTCTGGACCAAGGAAGTGCTGCAGATTTTCTCCCATTTTCTGAGAGCCCTAACTTCACAGTTTCACATGGCATACTTGCGCCTAAATAGCTTTCTCCAAACAAATCCCTAATTCCTGACCGTCTGCCCAGAACTTGTGGAGAGATAAAGACCAGAGCAAAGGGGAAAAGAGTCAATTTATAGTGCCTGAGATTTGATGATGAAATAATTATGTTTTCAGGTAATCTTTAATATGTGCTCTTAGTGTGTTCTTTTTTTTGCTGTTGAAAAATCTGACATTGTATGTTTTATGACAGGACACTTCTACATCTTCTAAAAGACCCTATGTGTTTGTGTGTATGTGTAGAGTTAGAGCTTTCTATCTTAAAGATGTGTCCTCCCCTTTACGCAGAGAGGAAATTGCTAGATGACAGGAGGCTGACACTGGGGTTTGAGGGTGAGCTTTTGCTTTAAATAAAGCAAATTGTTAAGAGTAAAAGCCAGTGATCTTGGCTATATCCAAAAAGGTTTTAGGTTTTCAAGAAAATTATACATGTTTGCAATCTGAGACAGCTAGTCTAGTTTAAGCTAAATATGAAAAATAACTCACCCAAAGAGTAAGGAAACAACTGATGGTAAAAGCTCAAGACTGTTTAGATAGATAGATAGATAGATAGATAGATAGATAGATAGATAGATAGATAGATAGATAGATAAAATTTTCAGCCTGTCGTATAGCAGGTAAGAGATCGTGAAAACTGAGGATGGCTATAAATTTTTAAAAATGGAAATTAAGTCAAGAAATGGGGAAATTTGTTTGTTGTAGGTAATGATTATTCAGGCTAGTAGCTTTCATAAAATTTTCAAATGTAATTTAATTGCCAGAAACCTTCCCAGAGAGGTACACATTAGTCGGTTGTGTTTATTTCTATATTTTTAATAATAAAAATCATGAACATTCAAGAAATAATAGCCTACATATTATGAATTATCTTGGTATACAGATATAGATTGCAATGCTGTGAATCATGATAAAGCATTTAGTACTGATGTTTATGTCATGAGAACATCCTCAGAATTTCCCATTCTATTCCACCTTCATTATATGGGCTATGATTTTATAGTGGTTTTCAACTCTGGATTAATCAATAAATGAAGCATTAATCTTTCCCTTCAGGTACTGAAGGCTTTGCCCTCATTTCCTACCTTATTTGTTATAGTTCTTATGTCATGACCACTCTAATTAATCCTTCAATTTGAATTTGAATCTTACCAAACTAATTGAATAACTTTCTCTTTACTTTAAATAATAACTCAAAGCTTTTGACATAAAAGGAAACCTTTAAAAATAAGCATGTAGTTATCATCAGACCAGGAAGCAGAGGACTTAGAAATTGTTTAAAGTATAAAATATCACTCATGCATTAAACCTCTTTGATCTAGTTCATTTCTTAAAAGATCTTGGAAAGAATATGAAGATTGTATTTTTGGCTAACTGATAACACCACTTAAGAGTTGGTTCAAATTTCTACCATCTTTGCCCATCATTGGTTGCTTATAAGTATAGTGGGGTTTATTGGAGTTACAACTTACAGAATAGCAGGCAAAGAAGTCTAGGGTAATGAAGTAACACAGAAGTGGTGATTACTAATTAATTCAGTGCCCTAACATGTAAACCTCTCTACTCTATAGGCATGTCTTTTCCTTAATACCCCTTCCCTCAAAACTTCTCTAACCACCCCTGCCACACACACACACCTTACTTTTTTCAGTGTTTACATACAGGTTGATGAGGGCGAAAATCTTTATTACCCAGGCCTTTCAAAAACAAAGAAGCTCAGTTTCCCTTAGTCTTCCTGATTCTGTCCAGTTTCTTGGGAAATTTATATATATTTATGTAATAATACTTTATTTATATATTTAATTGGGTTTGTGAATAAACCCTTGATGAAGGCACCTTGACAATGAAAACCAAAATAAGTACATTTTGGTTCAATTTATTTGTTGTTTGTGTGACCTTGGCAATTTGCTTATACTCCTAGACCGAGTTTTTTCATCTTTTAAGAGGGCTAGTGCCTATCTGAACTGGTTTACTGTGAGTCATATACCCTCAAATGAGTAAGAGTCCAGTGACACTGCCACGTTCTGTTCACTTGTGTGGTTTGTGACTTCTCTTCCCTCCATAAACCCCAAGCCTGAGGACCTTCTTAGGAGCTCTTATGATTTCACTTAGCTTTCCTCTCTCACTAAATAAACCTCCCAGCATCTTTAGGGCAATAAGTACCACTGACCAACTGACTCTACCCAGTTTATAAAATTGAAAGTGTTTGCTGTGGAGGTCTACTGATTGCAGTAACATCTGAGACACACATGTATGGCAGTGATAAGCTGTCTATCATTTTTCTTAGGGATTCTGGATGGTGGTCTTGCCTCTCCCTTTTCTGTGCTATTCCTTTGTAGGTAGACTGACTACAGTTGTGTAAGTGATAAAATTGTTGTACTGTGACTCTCCTACTCTGTAACCTTAGTTGGCCTATTGGGAACCACTGATAGAGTTGGAGAGTGTGTGTGGAATCTTTCGGCCTGAAAGACAATGTGTATACAGGATCTTTCATGAACAAGATTGTTCACTTCTGCCCCACTTAGACATGATGTGTTAGGCCTGACTCAGTTTTATACAGTGATACTCAGTGTGCTAATGCAGGTATGTGTGTGTGTGTGTGTGTATGTACCTAGTATATTCTTAATTCTTGGAGTTCCAAAGTGCCACGCCACCAATAGTTCATCAGTCCTCTCAAAATTCTTCTTAGGTGGCAATCACTAGTGTCTCTTAGTATATCTTTCTCACGTGTTTATGCTGGGGTTAATTTAACAGTGGCAATGCATTTATAGGGAATGGTCATTGAAGAAAATCATTTTCAATAGTTTCATTGACTCCTCTTAATATTACTAAATTCTTAGTGCTGTTGATATGAGAAAGCTTGAATGTTTGATGATTTTCCATGTGCCTTCATCTTTGAGGAATATCAACCCCATCTTTCCTATTAAATGCCCAGTCTGGGGCATTTTAAAATTTGGTTTAATATCTTAGTTACTCTACATTTATGACCTCATTTAATTTTTCATTCATCTGTGGCACAGGGGTTATGATTCTCATTACCTGGGAGAAAGAACTGATGCTTAGAAAGAGACCGATGATTTGGCCAAGGACATGCAGGAGGTAAAGAGCAGAACAAAGACAGGAAATTCAGTTGATCTGTTACTAAAGCCTAGAGAATATCTTGGATCTTCGGCTTTAATGTTGGAAGGAGGAAAATGGATTTTGAAAAAAAACAATTGTATTTGAAGTGATTTAGTTGTAGGTAGATTCCATTGAACAGTAGGAGAAAGATGTATCTTTGGTTTGGATACTTTATCTACTTGTAAAAGAGGAAGAGCTTTAGCACGTCCCTGTCACATGACTTTCCTTACCTGAAGTAGTGACTTAGTGTTTCTTTCATAGTTCCCCATAGTTAAGAACATCTACTCACAGGAAATCCTGAAATTTAAAATGCAGAGTGGCTTTCATTTAAAACAAAATACATGAGATGATGGATGTTCACTAAACTTAACGTGGTAATCATTTCCCAATGTAAGTCAAATCATCATGCTGTACACCTTAAACTTCTACAGTTCTATATCAATTATATCTCAATAAAATTGGGAGGAAAAAACAGAAACTGACTTTTCACATGGGAAAACAGTCCATGAATTTGTCCTGCATGTGATAGATTATAGGCAGCAATGTCTAGAATTACGACTATTGGCTTAAAATAAGTACTCACTACCATCAAGCTTAAAGAAAGTAAACTCTCGCTCCATGAAGACAGGTAGTAGAGTTTATACTGTCTACAAGTATATTCCAGGGACCTAAAATACTACCTGGCATAGTGTCAGAGAACAATATCTATGTGGTATCTGTGGATAGATAGGTATATTGATATGCAGATAGAGATGCGTCTGCAAATAAGCAAGATCATCTGGTTTTTCACTTCCAGAGGTGCCAACAGGAGGGAGCTACCAGGCCTTCAAGAACTACCTTGTTGATTAGAGGGGAGACTTGAAAATAATTATACCAATCTTACTTCATTTTCTGGACATTATGTGGACGTCAACCTCAAACAAAAGCTCGTATTAAACATTTTCTTTATATTAAATATATATGTATGTGTACACATATATACTCTTTATATGTAATCTATAGCCAATTATTCATATACATTTTAAAGTACTGTTGACTCTTGTATAGTAAAATTTAGTTATTTAGGCTGTAATAGGAATTCTCCACAACTGTTCAATACATTTCTGCTTTTTTTCCCCTGCTTTTTTTTTCCCCCCTGCTTTTAAAGAAGGGGAACATGACTGCTTTTTTTTTTTATCTTTTTGGTCAAGCAGCCTAAATTAAAGTATGTAATAGAATGCATTATGCCATATTGGCTGGTAACCACTTTTATTATTGTATTTTTTTCCTAAATTGTGCTCCCTTCAGTCAACTAGACTTATACATGCAAATAAGAGAGTGGTTTTACAAATTATACCAATTGGTATCTCTCAACATTTTAATGTTCACAGATCCTCATACAAAAGAGAAACTTAATTATTATTATAATCTGTATTTTTACAGTAATTTAAGGCATATAAAAATGATAGTTTGAAGCTGCTCAGGGAGAAACATTGAATCTAAATTAAGGATTACAGGCAGCCTGATATGGTGACCTCCTGGCTTGGTGGGTCAGGGAATCTGTGGTCATGTATAATCAGAATCCCTGAACTTCTTCAACATGTTGTTAACGAAACAAGAATGATACTGTTCCAGTGTTCTACATTTTCTCCTCATAATCACCTCCCTTTGATTAGCAGCTGAAAGGAAAGGAGCATTTCTTACTATCAAACCACTGACATCATTCCTCTCTACACTGGAGAGGTTAGACAAAAATACTCATTTAAACTAGGCTACTCTCGACAAGTATAACTTGATGAGTCAGTATAAGAAAGTACAGGATCAGGAATCAGACGGCTTGGGCTGATGTCCTGGCTCTGCCTCTTAACGACAATGTGATTCTGAACAAAATCCTTAGTATTTCTAAGCTTCAGTTCTCTGAGCTATAAAATGGGGTACAAAATAGTGTCTGCATCTATGGTGGTTGCAAGGATTAAATGAGACATTCAAATGAAGTCCTTAGCACAAAGCCTAGGATATAGTAAGAAGTCAATAAAAGTTAGCTCTTTGGGTTAGTAACCTACTTTAAAATTCCATTAGTAATACTCAGTGTGCAGTAGCTACTTAGTGGCACATAAGCTTATTCCTGGGAGGTAGTAAATACATTCATACATAAAATGTCGGGGAGCTCAAACTGCAGTAGATGCCAAAGCATTATTTTCTGTATCTTAAGTATTGGGAAACCTCATTGTCAGTGGAGCTCCAATGATTGAATGCTTTCCATGAGAAGCAGTACACAGTGCACTTACCCTTCTATTGAAACCCAGTCTTGCTGCCATGATTGGCTGGAAATATGAGCTTCTGGGTCTGTTGATGGCAATTTCTTTCATTGATTGGTTAAAATTCCCTTGATGGGAAGCAAAAGATTCAATCCATTTGTAGTCCTCCTTAGTAAAGTGCATAGAATTTTTTAAAATTTCCTGACAGAATCCATTAAATCAAATCACTTTAAGATTCCTTAAATGAGAACCAAGTTTGTCTGAGTTTCTTCATCTGTAAAGTGAAGGGAACTTGGTGTTTACTGGGCACAGTGGCTTCCATTTTAGAGGTCCCAGTATCCTAAGGCCAAAGAAGCTAGTAATGAGAACCCAGATACATTTATGATAATCCACATACACAATGGATCATTAAATTTAATTTTAGTTGGCTGTCTATTCAATTTTTCACACTTTCAGATGAGGTTGGTCATCAGCCCTTTGTTACTCTCAGACTTCATACTAACATGGTTGGTTTTAGACAAAGTAGGAAGGAGCAAAAGGTTGTAAGGAAGGAAACATTAATATTTCCCAAACAATGTATTTGCTTATTGATCTTATCATCTTACTTGGAGCAAACTGACCTACTGCCACAACAAGCTTTGGATAATAGAAACACAAGTAGGGGGTCAAGACTTGGGGAAAGCAGTGGGGAGGAAGAAAATGATGCATGACTTTCCCTCTAGATTTGATTTGATTGTTATAAAGAGAGAGATCATGGACTATAGAGGTTGTATGTGTGAGTGTGTGATGCATGTGTGACAATGCATGTAATTTCAGCTGGACCACACCTCACATGACTTTCTTTCTGAATACATGGCTCTTTTGTAGACTGTTCATCAACAGACTGTAGAGCAGAGCTTTCCAGTAGAACTTTCTGCAGTGATGGAAATATACCTCTGCTCTGTCCTGCACAGTAGCTTCTAGCCACATGTGGCTGTTGACCATTTGAAATGTAGCTAGTGCAACAGTGGAACTGCATTTTAGTTTTATTTAAGTTTAATTAAATTAATACAGTATTAATAGCTACATGTAGTCAGTGGTAGAATATTGAATAGTACAGTTACATACTCCCTATTGATTGATAGCCATATACAAAATTCAGGTGTTCTTTATAAGTTCTTTTGTTGAATGATTCTAAAGACTGATGCATTGATCCTTTGATGAGTGAAAAAGACCAGCTATGCCATGCATGAAGCCATCCTCAAATTGGGTATCTCTGTGCCCACCTGTATACTCCCCACCCTTCTGTGGTGGCTGAAAGTACTTCAGCTCTTGCACCATCAGACCTTGTCTCTGAGACACCAGAACAGAGGGTCTGATTAACCAGAGTCCCAGAAGTGCATATCAGCAGCCCTTTTCCCTGAATGAGTCCATTTGTCTGAATTCTCATTAATAAGTGAGAGAGACTGAAAATTTGGAGCCAAACACCTGTAAAAATCATGAAGTTCAGTATTTTCCAAGTGTGGAATCTGTAATGCTATGGTATGTGAGATGATTTTAGTTAGGTGCACAATAATCTGCTTTGATGTAATATTTTAATTACACTAGTTAGCTTATTTTAATGCATAATTTAGAGTTAATATTTACATAGTATCTCTGTTTCTTTTGTCTTTGTGATACTACCTATACTTGGTGACATTGTGGAGACAAAGGATCACTTTTAAAAGTACATTTTAAATTCTGAAAAATGTGTTCTAGCAAAAGTATCTGTGACTCACTTGCTTTTCAGCAGATTAAAATCATGCTATCACTATCTGTTAAAGTGGGAAAATAATTCACATATTCCTATCTGGAAAAAAAGATTGATACATCTGATGGAGTCAGGACTGAAGGAATGAGCTGGAGGCTATGGCTGAGACTGCCAGAAGTGTGGATACAGATTTGTAATTCACAGATACTCTTCTTTGTTCCCAGTTCCATGACAAACAATCTTTTTTTTTTTTTTTTTGAGTAGGTTCTATAATTCTGTTCTGAGTCCTTGATTTGATTGAGGCATATATTGATGGAAATATAAGGAAATACATTATCGTTCTTTCCCTTGAACTCACCATCTGGTTGGAGAGATAAGTTGGCTGGTTCTTTGAGCAGTAGGAGAGCAAGAATAGTTGAATTAATTAAGTTTAATTACATTTCTTGGGCCAGTCTTTGAGGCTGTGTCCCTAGATGAGGGTGGACCTCATTGACTCAGTTGCTCAATACAAGAAAATGAACCAGGCTTGTTGTAAATCCCAGACGTCTTGTTGCAGTAACACAGATGTGTTTTTGTCCCCATGAGTGACTGTTGGCCATAAATGTTTATTCCTAGTGAGGAATTCTTTCATGTTAATTAAAGCAGGCTTATAGGAACCATTTTAGAGGCTTGTACTTCAGCCTGTTTGTCATCAGTCTACTCTGTTTTTGTGTCTGAACTGTGCCCTTGTGAAATGAGGGATTCATTTTTTCAAGTTTGATTAAATAATTGAAAGAATAAGAATGGATAACTACTCCTTAATTTCTTTATTTCCTCTCATGTCTTATTTTTTCTGATTTGTGGTTCCAGGTTTCTCCCGTTCAGTCCAGAACACATAAGATTCATCGGAATACATGAATCTTTTTTTTTATTATTATTATTTTCCACAGTCATCTTCCATGATAGGATTATGGAGAAGAACCTAGTGTTCAAAATGGGTCTTGATGTGAAACAGAGCAAGAACAGCTGTATAACTGAGGAAGGAAAACAGATTGTGTGACTGATTGTGAGTGTTTTGACAGATGGACCAGAGCCATGACTTTAAATATTAAGTTGGCGCTGTGGCTGATGGAGAACCTAATTAAGAGTTGGGTTGAACCAATTATGTGGAAACTACAGGTTGGTCATTGAATGATAGATTTCTGTTATTAAAAGTAAAAGCTTCAACCTCAAATATTAGGGTCATTTGGGTAATTGCAGAACTTTTGTTCACATATAAATTATATAAAGATGTCAAAATATCCTTTCTGTTGCAGTGATCATGAATGCAGATGTTCTAAGCAGTGATGTGGGAAGCAGTGTCCTCAGCTCTCTCCTTCATAAATTCCTTCCCTCCATGAAAGCAGGAACTGGGTTATAGCTCTAGTCCACTTTGTCTGAAACAGAGTTCTATTTTACTTTGACTTAAAGTTACAAGTGCCTACCAGATGGTTTTAGAGACAACATCTTTTGAGAATCATGTTACCTATTGAAGCCAATGAGAGTGGGTCAGAGGCTGGCTGAGTTCATTTCTACCACACTGGGCCACCCAGTGTACAGTTTACAATAACTTCAGTTTCTTCTCTCTTCAACAGAAGATTATTTTGATTTAAAAACAAGTTTTTATCCTTTTTTTGGAGAAAGTTGGCATATCTGATTGTGTATTTGGGGGGCTCTCCCACCCCAGTCTACAGAAGGCAAGGTGGAGGCAAAACATCAGTGCTCACTCTGCTTTCTTAAGCAGAGCATTACTATTATAAAGCAAATTTGTAGAAATCAGTAAAATTATATGAAGGGTAGTAAAGCAGCTTATTAGTGTGGAGTCAGGCTTATTCACTTTATGGGGTCTATATAATTAATTATTAAAGGGTAAGACATTTACAGAAATTGTAAAAGCATTCTGTTAAGGTCAAGGCAATTAAGATTCAAGTTTAAGCATCTTCTGCCTTTGTCCTGATACCAGAACTCTGCACTCCATGATGAGGGTTGAGGTGGAGGGCTATTTGCTGTACTATATCTAGACAAGATTGCAAAAAAAAAAAAAAAACACTTATTCTTCTTTCTAACTCAGTTTCTTAACTAAAGACTCTACTTTCTGAGATGTCTGCATTCACATGAATCTTATGTGTTCTGGACTGAAGGGGAGAAACCTGGAACCACAGGTCAGATCTGGCCACAGATCTTATCTGCTGTTTACCAGCTCTGTAATCTGGAACCAGTCACTTCTCTTCTGTGACCTCCTCTCTTCCCATCTATGAAAAATGACCCTACTACTCTTCACTTCCTTAGACGTTTGCAAGGGTGCCACAAGATGCGTAAGCAGCTGGCACCTGGGGATCTCTGGCCCACACAGTGTTCGTAGGTTGAATCTCTCTATGATGTATTTTCTTCAAAAGAGCACTTTCAGGCAGTGTCTCCAAATAAGGAGAGTCTCATGTTTACAAGTCAGACAAACCCGTTATTATGAGCTCATCTGAGCTGTATATGTGAACCAGGACTTTAGAAGAACTTGGGCTTTGAGTCTGGAGTATTGCTGTTAATGCCAAGGAAGGAGCACTAGACCAGATCCAGGAGAACAGGGTTTTATTCTAACTCCACTCCATACTAGCAGTGTGATTTTGAGCAAATAAGATCACCTTTTCAGCATTGAGTCCTTATTTGGCAAAAAACCATATAACCCTGTGGTATGGTTGTACTCTGTGTGAGACTTCTCGAGTTGAATCCTAGTTCTGTTTCAGGCTACGTGACCTTGGACAAGGACATAAGCCAGATGTGCCTGTTTCCTTCTCTGTAAAGTGAGCACAATGGTCATACCTACCTCACATTAGTTTATGCAAGGCAAAATCTTCCTTTTGTTTTAATGTGCTATGGGGACATATAAAAGACAACTCTCACTTTACAAACTCCCCTTTTAGAAGATTTAGGGAGATCTGCCTCAAAGTATTTTGTTTCCCTTGGTTATCTGTGTGACAGAACAAAATACTTAAAAACACTTTATAAATACTGTATATGCCAAGGATGTACTGCTAGGAAGAAAAATAACCAAAAATGGGAAAGGAAAGGAGGAGGAGCAGAATGATAAAGAGGGGAAAGAGGAGATGATGATGATGATAATGATGATGATGATGATGGAGGAGATCCACCCCCAGAGAAGTAACTCTGTCCCTGTGGATTTTTTGGCAGGACTATCGCATGTGTCTTCAGGATCCACACAACTGTGAGAGCAGAAGACTTCTCCTCAGCTGGAACCAAAGGTAGGTGGCTTTTCCTACACCAGGATTGTTTTCTAGTTCATGGAATGAACTCTTTAATGATTTGGAGTGGAAGCAGGTCCTTCCCCTCCTTGTGTCAGTCCCCAGCCTGCCTCAGACCCAGCCAGGCCAAGGGGTGATACGGCATGGGATGATTGAACTGAGATGAACTTTCAGAGACCTAGCATGGGGATGTGGCCTCAGCAATGTTGTTTCTCTGAGAAATTATGATGCTGGGTGAAACACGAGGTGGAGTCAAACAGACCCTTGGATGCTGCTGCCAGTCCTCTGTGACTGTCCTTCAATACCAGGTCGGTGCCACTTCCTTACTCTTTGCTGGCTTTTATTTTATGGACCTCTTGGTGTTGGGCATGAAACTTTTGCTTGAAGACTTGGCGGACAGAGCATTGGGCTGAAAGTTAACTAGGCGTTGGTTGGCTCTGGTTTTGTCATTAATGACATTTGTGGGAGCAGTCATGGCTATCTTACTATTTACAATGTTGGCTATTAAATCACAAATTTGTTATTCTGGAGTCTTAGATCTGAGAGAGGAGGAGTAAAATTAGAGGTCATCTAACAGCCCTCACATGCAGGGTTTCCTCCACTCAGTATCTGTACAAGTGAGCTCTAGCTTAAGACAAACCATTCTGTCTGGAGAGCACTGCCTCAGGAGGTAGCTGGTCCTATATTTGGGAAGCTGTGGTTGTTAGAAAGGTGAAGCACATGGTTAATTTTAAAAGATAAGAAATGTTTCCAGAAGTTTCGCCATGAACGGCTCTGAGGAACCAATGACAGAGCTCACCTAGAGCTCAGGCATGCCCGCTCCTGGCCTGTGCTTTCTCTTCAGCAGAGGTAGGTGTTCATCTTGTTGGTCCCAGTGCACAAGTTGCTCGTGTTTTCCTGGTAAAACAGGAGTAGCATCTATGGATGATGTAATGAACTGTATTGGTCACATACCTCATGCACCTCTATAAATGGCGAAACACCCTCCCCTCGACTGGTTCCTATTTGCATCTGTCCTTTGTGTATTAATACTGAGAGGAGTGCATCTCTGGTAAACTGGAGTTTGGGGTAGTTAATTACCGTAAAGAGCCATAGAACCTGCTGCTTCTTAATCTTTTATAGATTTTCAAAACCAGAAAATTCTGATGTTGGACTCTCTAACTTTGGTTTTAATACAGAACACAATGATAGAGGTGGATTCTCTTACAGAGAAACGTTAGAGGGAAGTGATGAGGATGCAGGGTTGTGGTGAAAAGGGAGGCAGGGTTCTCCACATCATTATCCTTTTTAAAATTTAAAGGATCAAGTAAATAAATTAAAAGTAATAGGTCTCATTATGTGTTAGGCCATCACCCAGAGAGATTCTTCTCTCCCAGCCATTATGGAGCTTTTAAATTTTGCAGCTGGGGGTGGTAAGTATCAGGTGCAGGAGAGCAGATGCCTGTGGGCAGCTCCACTGCAGCATATGTAGCAAAAATAGCAACGTGTGACTTTGTACAAAAAGCCAGATGGTCATCATGTAGGCCTCCTGACACTGTGGATAAGAACCCTTCAGAGCATGCCAGTTCTCCCACAGATGAGGAGAGAGGTTGTACATGCCCTACCTAAAAGCCACAGTGTCTACGTGGGGGAAGTCAAGACTTTCCAAACAAAAGCCAGGGGACCGGAAGCCAAGCATTGATCTCTGTTATCTTGGTCTACGTGCAAGTGTCCAGGGTGCCAGATGGAGGGGCTCCAGGGGCCCGAAGCAGGGCTTGAAGGATCACAAAGGTGTTTGATCAAGGTTACATCAGAACCCTGGGTCATAATTGGGGGAGACATGCTTAGCACAGGGCAGACAAGCTTAGTCCCAAATCAGACAGACAGTGGCCATATGGATACTAATTCCAAATGACAGAGCAAGGCAGGTGGTTCAGATTCTGGGAAAAACTCAAATCTCTGGCAAGAACTAGAAGAGCAGAGCAAAGTAAATAGATATGCCTGGAAAAATGAAATGAAAATGAATTTTTCGTTCATATGAGGAAGTCACTTCATCCCAGTAGTATGTATATACCTCTTGAAGTGGGGTTTATCCTCAAGTAGGGCCTTTTGAGTGGTAACAGAGATGCCTCTGAGTCAGGAGGAGAGATCACTCCCACTGGCTCCCTCTTATAGCAGCAATGGCATGGTTCTCTCAGCTGGAAACCCTTCCAGCTCCCCCAGCTCACCAATGGTGGCAGAACAAGTTCAGGGATCTTAGCTCCTTGATGCTTTTGTCATTCTGGTGCCGGGATGTTGTTTTCAGCATGTCACCTGTGGTGACTATTCAGTAAAGATGTGAGAGTGAAGACTGGGTCTGCTTTCTGCCTCTCTGCAGTGTCAGTGACCCAACAATTAGGGTCTCTCCAGAGTTGTACTCAGGAAGAAACTGCAGGAACAGGGCCTCCAGGAGGTTACGGGTGCCTCTTTAGAGAGACCAAACCTATTTCCATCTGTCTCCCATTTTTTGATGTGATGCTCTGGGAAAGTAAAAGGCGCAAGCCAGCATCCTAACATTGCTTAGCCTTTTTCTTCCTTCTCTCTGGCATCTGCCTTTTTGCTGTTACTGCTCTGGTTTTCGTACTCTAAGAAGAACCCCCAAACCTCTTTAGTATTTTTTGCACCACTTTGATCTTTTTATTTCAGTTGTTGATGAATAAGCCAAAAATAATGCTGCTGCTGCACCAGAGGCATGGCTGCAGGAAGCTGAAAACTCTGGCAGGAGCATTCCCAACACCAGAAGCCAGGGTTTCCAAGCCAATAATGGCAACGATATCAGTGTCTTGCTTGATCAAATTCCAGCCACAAGCATAGAATTCAAGACATCTTTATTGTCATGAGAATGTATTTAGGATTGGTGAATAAAAATATCAAAGCTGTGTGCCTCCCTAGTCATCTCTCTTTCTCGCAGAGCCATTGCTTTGTGTGTCAGGTGAGCTGTTTCCAGGCTTGGGGGCTGGAAGTCCTAAAAGAGCTGCTTGGAGTTTCCAGAAGTTGCAGTGACAGGGGGTTTTCTGGGCAGAAGCCTAGAGAATCCCAGCACTTAGCCTGGATTTATTGTAATATCTTTTTCTTTGCATTATAAAAGTAATTTTTGGTGAATACTTTCTACTATATATTTTTGTGATGACAGTTACATGAATTTATTCATGTGTGAAAATTTATATAACTGCCCACCAGGAATATAAACTATGACAAATGATTTAAAATTTAAAAGAAAACAGTATGCAGAATATAAACAAATAATATGCAAATTATAATGTGAATATCTTTAATACAGCTTTCGTATAACTTACGTATCCTTCCTGTCTCTTTTCTGTCCATGGATAAACAGATTCCATGTGCGTATGTATGTTTCCATTTATACATACATATACACATAGACACAATTTGGATCATAATATACATAACGTGATTTTTCACTTGGTGTTATTTTTTAGCCATTTTCCATATTGATAAATGTGGGTCTACTTCATTCTATTTAATGACTGTATACAATTACATTTTATAAACTTATTTAACTATCTTCATTAAACCTTAAGCTCTATCTTTCATTTGAATTACTTTAAAACAGATTAAACCAAAACTTACCTTTGGTCATTCACTAAAGCAAGATTGGCCACGTCTGAGGCCCAGAAAGTGAAATAAACTAATTTTACTAGTACAAAAATCAGGAAACATGGAATAAACTAACTTTAAACATCATGTTAGCTATATTTTGAAATAATATGTTCAATCTGCTTTTCTTCAATCTCTGTCTTTTAGGTATTTTTAAATTTAAGGCAAGATTGCTTGTCTGAAAATGCACTAGAGAGAAGTCCAAAAAAACTGAAAACACAAGGGAAAGGCTATATTTATGTACTGCAGATCAAGTGTATTTATCATCAAGGCATGATGAATAATGGAAGCAGTATTGGTTATGCTAATAGTATGATGTTATTAATACTATATAAATACTTAAGCACAATCTAGCCAAAATTATTCCCCCCCCCCTTTTTTTCCTCCTAAGAATTCTTAATTCCACCTTGCTGCCTAGGTGAAAGGAAGGTTCAGAGCTAGTTCTCAAGTTACATTTGTAACCAAGACAAAGAAGAACAGAGATGATACTTCCAATTTGCAATATACATTTGATTCACTAGAGATCAGTTGTTGGATGCCTTTAGTTCACAATTGCTTGTATTTCTAATATGTTCCATAAGACTGAGCTTTAAGAAAAGGTTCCTCTTTGAATGATTGGACACATAACAGTCATGTGACATTCATTTGTTACCCTCCCCTTCGCCAACAAGTCTCAGGGCCTCCTCTTTACAACTCAGCTGTTAACTTCCTCTATGATACCCTGAAGCTTTCTCTTTCTCAGAAAATGAAAGCTATGAATTGCAGCCGATTTGTAGTTTAAATAGACCATAACTCAGATGTGTTGGCAACCCCAGTGTTTGTTCACCAGGCCATTAAGCCTGTCCCTTTCCAAGGCAGCCTTCAGAGAAAAGTTTGATTTAATTGGCCAAGCCTCGGAAACAAAAATTTCCAGGTGCTTTATGCCTGAAGCTTCATGCTTGGGTTTGCCTTGGCTTTTGGCATTTAAGTTCAAGAGAAATAAACCAGGCAACGTGGCCCTATAAAGATTGAGAACCAGAATAAAAATGTAATTTCACAAGAGCACAGAGCAAAGATTGGGTAATAAAAATGTGGGTCAAAATAAATGGCCTTTCTCACTTTTATATAAATGACACAAATTTTGGGATGGAAAAAGTGGTACTAGAGTAAAGCTAGAGAGTAAGTCCATGGGGGTAGATCTTACTTATTTGCTTTCTTTATCTTTGTTGTGAAGTTTATATCCTTTTCACAAAGGGGTTTAGATACGAGGATACGTTCCTTCAACCCACAAGTCACTAATTTGAGAAGAGTCATTTCTGCCTCTTGTAAAATTTCCCATCTGTGGAGCATGTGCCAGAGAGAGGTTCTTCCCTCCCAACCCCTTCTTAATTACTGTTTCTCTAGCCAGAGCATCAGGGTCTTTTATAGGATTTTATGCAATTTTTAAATGTTGGCAATTAATCCACATTTAAAAAGTGGGTAGTGTAATAATGCAATAATAATTGTAATAATAATACAATCCCATGGTAGTGGCCGTGGGTTCTAGGTTATGACCTGAGATTGCAAGCTTCTCAAGGAGTACCTAACTATCTCCTTTTCCCCCAGGCCTGTTACGCATAATGCTGAGTGAATATTTTCCAAATGAGTAGATTATTGTCAAGAAACAAGCACAGTAACAACTGAAGTTGTCAGTGGTAACCACTGAGACTTAATCATTCCTATCACAGTACCTTTGAAAGGGTACAACACTGAACATAAACTGCTTTCTCAGAACAAAGGAATTCTTTTTAAGCCGGATGTTCTGTGTTCTGACTGCAGTGTTGGGTCTCTCAACAACAGTACTCTTTGACGTTGGAAGAGCCGCCACACGTCATGTAGCCAGTCTCCTCATGTTACAGATGAGAAAACTGAGGTCAGGACTGCAGACGTAGTTCAATGTCATATTGATTCCTCCTCTCCTGGCCCCATCTCCTGGCTCTGAATGCAGGAAAGCAAACAGGTGGTGATGGCAACAGGTAGTGATGTTTGTTCAGCCCTAAAATACTCAAAGCCTGCCTTGTAAGCAGGTATCTCCCTGCCTCGAATCGCCACCTACTCATGCTCACCTTTTCAAATCCTTCCTGTTGTGTCTCTTTCAAGTCTCACTTGTGTGTTTAAAATCTTTCCTGATTGCTTCACTTGAAACCCACTCCCCAAAATCTCTTTAGCATTTACTTTTCTTTTGAATTTCAAGCAACCATTCCATTGTATTATGTAATTTTTTTCAAGTCTCCCCAGTGATCACCATAGCTCCTTGGGTCACAGCATCAGACATGTAGAAGATACTTAATCATTATTAATAAAGTGAATGAACAAAATTTCCGATATATTTACGGAGTAGTATTGAAAATGTGCAGGACCGCCAACGATTACCAGCTATGT
Organism: Camelus dromedarius; assembly: GCF_036321535.1. Classification (NCBI taxonomy): domain Eukaryota; kingdom Metazoa; phylum Chordata; class Mammalia; order Artiodactyla; family Camelidae; genus Camelus; species Camelus dromedarius. The sequence continues at coordinate 64,404,293 of NC_087443.1, read as the reverse complement.
GACTTTGGCAAATAGCTTCGACTTCTCTGAACTCCAGTTATTTAATTTGAAAGATAGATAGGAATGGTACTGAATTTAGAGGGTTGTGGTTAGGATTAAGTTGAAATGCAATGCCGAGTGTCAGGCCTGAGCTCTGTGGGTAGGGAAAGCTGGTCTAGTTGAGAGGGTACTTTTGTTTACTCCCCAAGTTCACAAGGGCAGAAGCCTCCAAATCCAGACTTGCTTTCACAGTTTGTGGGTATGGTTTGATAAGATGAAAAAGAGCCTCCAGAGGCCCCTAATGCTAAACTAAGTGAGTGTTCAATTCAGCAGCCCAGAAACAATCCTGGGTCAGCCAGGAAAAATTTTAATACTGCAATTAGAGTCACTCACTGTAGTTTTACATTTTATGCTCCTTCAGGGTTTGCAAGCTCCCTAGACTAAAGTGTACATTTTGTTCAGATTCTCTGTCTTATAAAGTCCTGAAAAGAGTTGGGGGAAATGGGTTTAATCCTGGGCGTTGATTCTGTTATTGGAAATTTACAAGAGTGCAAGAATAATAGTACAATTGCTGCATAGTTGCAATTTGATTTGGAAGAAAAATAGCATCCCCAAGTTTAATCTCTGACTTGTCTAAAATGGCCTTAAAATTAAAAAAAAAAAAAATTCCCCTTCAGAGGGCTCAGCTCTTTTCTACTTTGTTCATTTTGTTCTTTATCTCCACTTACCTTTTTAGTCCACTGCTGACTGCTTCCCACTTCATGGTTCCACTAAGACTATTTTTGGGAAGTCACCAAATCCCTCCAACAGGGTGACTATACATCCCCTTTTACACCTATTGTCTTGGCATAATTATGAAGAGCACTGCTTTTGGTCACCAAAGGATCCTGATGTGGGTAATAACTTACAGATTCATCTATGTCCTCGTCACCAAAGACCAAGCCCTCCATCTTCAGTCTCACTCATCCTTCTGTTATATGTGCCACAGTGGGGAATACTGGTGTAGAGTGTGTTTATTTTTACATTTTTTTCAGAAAATACTTTTTGACAGCAGAGCAATATGGGTATAAATCCCAACTCCTTCACACATTAGCTATGTGTTGAATGTAGTTCCCTGTGCTATACAGTGGGACCTTGTTTATCTAGTCTGTATATAATGGTTTCTGTCTGCTAATCCCAAACTCCCAGTTTATCCACCCCTTTCCCCTTTGCTAACAGTAAATTTGTTTTCTATGTCACTGAGTCATTTTATGTTTTGCAAAACGTTCTTTTGTTTTTTATCTGCTCAAGAGACAAGTTTCCATATTAAATGTTCATGGTGTAAATGATCAAAATAGGACTATCTTCAGGGTGTACCTTAGAATTTGGGGGAAATTAATATTTCATGGGTAAGAGGAAGGACAGGGACTTGGGAGTCAGATGGGCTTAGGTTCACATTTTCCTCTATTTGCGGATCATAGGAAAAGATCTAGCCTTCCTAAGCCTCATTGTTTTTTTGTTTGTTTTTGTTTTTTGGGGTTTTTTTTTTTCTTTTTTAATCTGTGCTTAAGCATAGAGACTCAGAATAGTTTGACTTGGGTTTCTATTTTGGCTTTCCTAGTTGATGGCTTTGTGGCATTAGGATAGCTGCTAAAAAGAGTTTCCATTCCCCATTGTTAAATGGAATTGAGTGCCTGCTCATAGGATTATCACAAGGTTGAATTCCGGCAGTGTGTGGAAGTACTCGGCATAGCTTACAATGTTGGTACATCTTAGCTTCTATTAAAAACCCTCATTGCTATTGTCATTATTCCCCAGTATTCGGAAACTCCATCTCCTTTTCTGCAAAATGGGAATGGGAATCACTTCCTAGGGATATTGGGGGAATTTATTGAACTACCACTTGTAAGTGCTGGATACGTAAAGGTCATTGAATAAATCGCAAATTTAAAGAAGCCTAGGGTAAAATGTAACTGAGATTGATTAAAAGTTACGGTGACTAATTACCTTATTTGTATACTTCCACCTACTCTTCCTCTTCCCTTCCGTCCTATTTCAGTGCTTGTCTCTCCTCCATCCTCCCAAAATATAAACTCCAAAGACAAAGGACTGTGGTTGTCTTTCTAACTCTTTGTCACACACTTGGCACAGTTCCTGGTGCATAACAGATATCCAACAACTGTCCATTGAAAACACAAAAATTGATGAGAAGCCAGAGACAAAACTCAATGGGAATTATGGGACAGGAAAACGCAGATTTAGTGGCTGGCAAAAAGTGGCAGATGAATGAATGTTGTAAATTATTTCCATTCATTAAAATGAAGGCTGATCTGTGCACTTCCTGAGTCATAACCCAGCTATCTGACACCAAGTCACTGACTGATACAGAGAAACCACCTACCATTGGGGTCCAGGGTTATTGAACTAATTTGCATTGGTTGAAAGATGGCTTTTGTAATTGAGTTGCAGTATAGGATGTGAGCTTAAATTTGACCCTAGAAAAGTCCGTGCGTGTCTAATACAGGGTTACTTTGCAGGTAAATGCATTGGATGCTAGAATTCTCTAATGTCTTATATTTGTTCTTTTAATTACTCCAGCACATGGTTCTGAGGTCTGTCCTGGAACCTGATTGGCTGTTTGACATTAATGATGGCAAACTCTGGGTTCCCTGTTCTGTGGATAGTGTTTGGTCTCCTGCTTTTATACTAAAGTGTCTCACAGAAGACATCTATGTAAAGAAAATCATGAGATAATTATTGAAATAAAATCCTTCTTTGGCCTAGAGGATACACGGTGGGGCAAACTGAATTTAATGGTCCATTCATTCATTTGGGGGCATATGTGCTTCAGAAGACATCTTTGTATTCCAACTGTGACCTGTTCCCTTCAGTCCCTGATCTTCAGAATCTCTGCCTATGCTAAAAAAACAAAGCAAACAAAAATAATGAAGTATAGGCAGGAGAACATGATGCATATTTTTATAGAACCATAAAAAATGCAAATTTTTCCAGGTGTTTGGTCCCCTGGGAGAGACTTGTCCTTAGAAATGAGGATTTTTTGGAAAGGGTATGCCCAATGGGCAGAAATATGACTGAGATTATGATTTCCTGATTTTCTTTGTCTCCCCTTGTACACAGTGCCTGCTGCCTGTAGCCAGGACTCTGTGCTCTTACTCCTGTCTTCAAATTCAGGTCGTAGATCCTTTTCAAGGAAAAGGAAGTAATTACAGGCACCAGGCTTATAAATGCTGAAAAATAAGTTTGCTAATAATTGCTTTTTCCAATCTCTGACAGTGGCTGGTTCTTCTCAACTTAGTATTCATACAGTGGGGATCTGTCAGACCATGTTCTGGGGACTAAGGAGATGGAACAGACAAAATAAATGTAGGTCCTGCCTTTATGGAGCTGACTGAGGATAACTGATTCAGGGCATCCCCCACCATTCATACTCCATTTTATTCTCCTTTTCTTTCTACCTTGTCCACTGGCATCTCTGGATTTCTAATTTCTCTTTATGGCATCCCCATTAGAAGTGAATGGGACCCTAGAAATAAAACATCTCTATCTGTGGAAAAATAATATATTGTATCTACTTATGCAACTGTGTTAAAAGGTATGACTAATTCTCTGCAAAGGAGACACATTGGATTTCCCGAGGAAGACCAGAAATGTAGTCATGGGGACCAGTAGGAAGGAGGCTTGAAGAAGAAAAGTGTAAGAAATACAAACCGTCACCTGCATATGGAAGTTTTCCAATGTATGTTTGCTGAAATGAAGCTGGTTTAGAAAGCAAAAGAGAGAGGGTTCGTGTTTCAGGATCTGCAGCCTGGTACTTTGCCATTCTTTTTCTCTTTGGAACCAAAAATCCAGCCTTTCCCATCACACTTGCAAGTGTGAGAAAAGCCCATTTCTTCATTGGTAATTTAGACACTTGCAAACTCTAAGAAAAGCATTTATTGAGGGATCATTCCATGCCAACTTCTGTGCTAAATATTTTTAACATACATTCTGTCATTTAGTTAAATCCTTGTGGCAACACCAAGAGGTAGGTCTTTTTTGTTCTTTAACATTTTTATAAATGGTTAATTAAGAATCAAAGAGAAAAAGTAATTTTCCAAGATTTTACAAATCCCATATAAAAGAGCTTGAGTTTAAATTTCAGTCTGTTAGACCACTCTCCCCAGGCTTTAATGACTGGTTCTTTCATGCTCACGTTCTGGGAGACAATGCCTGTCAGTGCTTTCTCTTTCCCAAGATAAGATGTTAGGGTGCTTGCATGTGGTGTGCACACGTGTGTGATTGTGGTTGTGCCTGTGTTCGTGCTCATGCACATACTTCCATGTGTGTTTTAAAAGGAAAGAGACATGATAGTTTCATCTGAGAGAATGTAGCTTTTGGCCAGGAAAGGAAATTTTCTTGGAATCATTTGAGCATGTCTCAAATAAATAGATGGAGACTTGTTCCTCAGACTTCTCGGGGGAGTCATGGTGACTCATTTCATTTTTTTATAGGGACCTAGCCTGCAGTTTATGAGCATCATCTTTTCAGGAGGCAGGAGCACTGGCTTGTATTAATGAATTTCTCCTCACTCCCACAACTTCAAAGGTGAGGAATGGGAAGGCATTACTGGGAGTATAGTTACAATCCAAGATGGGACCATGTGAAATTGACACCTTCTTACTCATCTCAATTGCTCCCGTGTACAGTCTTGACTTCCCCACCTCAGTAAGTTATAAAGTTCATTCTTGACAGCATCCCAGTGAGAATCTCATGGTCGTGGTTTTGATTTAGGAACTGGCGTGAAGACCCAGGTAAGTAGATACTGATTTCATTCTTAAAACTTTGCTGGAAAGTAATTTTTAAAAATCTTTTGAGTAGATTTTCTTACCTGGTAGGTATGAATCCAAAGGCAAATAATGGCAGGACAAAATAAATGAACTGTTTACAGAATGTGCATTTGAGAAACAGAGCTAAGTGTGAATCCTGGCTGTGGTGTTTACTAGGCCTGTGAAAGATTTTAATCAGTCTTCCTAAGCCTCATTTTTCTTACCTGTACAACATGGATAATACTTAACCTCATAATGTTTTGGGAAGATCAAGTGAATTAAGTGCTTAAGTGTCCAGCATAGTACTAGAGCCTAATTAGTTCTCACTAGTGATAATTAACTTTAATAAAAACCTCCTGCTGTACCTACTCTTATAGTTTACCACACACATTGACACCTTGTCATTTCATCTTTGCCACAGAGAGATATATGCAGCTATATTTGCTTTCATGAAACACAAGTTAGAATGGCTTATTTAGATGCCTATTACTGTGACTTTTCCAGGAGAAGAGACTCCCTTAGCCCTATGAGACTAAGGGCTGAATCTGAACAATATATCTGTGGCAGGTTCATTGCCCTTCCAAGATAAAACAAAACATCTTAGGGAAAAGAGACCCTTCCTGAGCTCCCAGCTCATCCCTGGCCCTTGATCAAGGACCATGGAAGACAAGACATGAGATTAAACCATTCTACCTATGGCAGATACTTCATGCTTATCATGGGTCTGGATTTGCTACCCTTATTAGGGTATTGGATCTCCTTACTTTTCTGATGCATTTAAAGAGAACACTAATATTCTATTTGTCAATAAGCAATTCCAGAAGCTGTCTAGAATCTGGAGAGGTTAGGTGTCAACCTCAGAACTGTGTTTGTTTGTTTGTTTGTTTTGTCTATAATATGGAATGGTTTAGGCAACACTGTTTTGTGATTTCAAGGCTTTTGGCCTCTGAATTTCTATCTTTAAAATAATTTGTGGTGGCCTTTCTCTTTGTCAGACACTGAGCTTAAGCCTAAAGAGCCACTTTGCCTCTCTGAAGAGAGGAGACATGGGATAGAGACAAACTGAAGAGTGGACAGGGGCAGAAAAAATATATTTCAAATGGAAAGAAAAGTGCTTCAAAGATAAAGAGTGCTTGAGAGTCAAAAGAAAGGGAGATGATCCACCGCATTCCCAGAATTCTGCCCAGAAACTTCTTTTCACTGGGAAAAGTCATCTTATAATTGATCTGGATTCCATGAGTCACTGGTTCTTCGGGGTGGGGAGATGAAGAAAGGAAAATAGATTGAGGGCCTTGGTCTCATGAAGGAGACTAGGGGACTAGAAACACAGAAATGGGAAATGAAATATCAACTTCAACAGTCTTTCATTGCAGTCATGGCATCAGGTTTGGCTGTGGTCTTATCTGAAGCTGGACTTAAAGATGTGCTTCCAAGCTTGCATGATTGTTGACAGTATTTAATTCTTGCAGGCTGTGAGATCAAAGGCCTTACTTTCTTGCAGACTCTTGGCCAGACACCAACCTCAACCCCTTGTTTCAAAGCCTTCTTAACATGACTCTTGGCTTCCTCAAAGTCAGCCAGGGAGAGAGTCTGCTTTTGTGATGGGTGTTTTAATCTTATGTATTCTATCCTAGCGTACATAATTATGTCTATCCTGCCACTTCGGCCATATTCTATCAGTTAGAATCAAGTAACAGGTCTTGCCTACACTCTGGAAAATAAAATTACGTAGGGCTGTGAATTCTAGGAGGCAGGGGTCATGGAGGACACCTTAAAAATTGGTCTTCTCACAGATTTTAAATTAGTGAATCTTTAGGGTATGGTTTTGATTTAACCATACTGTGTCGAATTAGTTCTATGTTTTGGGATCATCTGTCAACAAAGTGGAGACTACAGAGATGAACAAACTCCAATATGCCTTTGATAAGTTAGCAGTCTCAGTCTAGTAAAGAAGATAAGATATAATCAAGTAACTCTAGAATGAAGCACATAGGATAAGAATCACCTGAGGACAGTGGTCGTTGGAATTGGGGATGGATTTCTTTGGGAAGGTAGAGGACTTTTTAATTAGGATTATAGAATAGACAGGATTTGGGGCAGTGAACAAAGAGCAACACAGTTGTGAAAATGGACCACAGAGATTTCAGCATAGCCTTAAGAAGTTAGGTTTGATCCCAAATACTGTCATTAAAAAAGTTGGAGGGCCTTTTCTTTTCTGAAGGTTAATTAATAGATATATTGATAACTCAGATAGCTATTATGAAGATGAAATGAGGTGGTGCCAGAGAGTTAAAGCATAATTAAAAGCTTTGCAAGGGATTTCCTGCTAGGCCAGTGTCCTGGGAGGCAGCTAAATTATGTAGCAGTGACAGATCAAAATCTCTTATGAAATTTCTCCCCAAGTTTCTTAAATCCATATTCTAGTTGTTTGTGATCTTCAGACACCGATGTTACCATCTCTAGAAAGCGAACTCAGATGATTTGTCTCCACAGTATAGAATTAAAATGTGGCCTTAGTCTCAGAGCGGTGGCTTTGCTGCCTTTGCCAAAGTACGTAGGTGGGACTTCCCTCAGTGAGGCATCCTCTGTCATCTGGTGCCCTTCAGAAAATAGCAGCTTGTGTTAAGAAATTGTGATTTGTCAGGAAAAAATTTGTAAAAACGTTGCTGTTTCCCTGAAGTGTTTTGTCCCATGACTATTTCTCCAAGAGAACAAGTTGTCAGTCATCAAAATGGTAGCACTTTTAACAAATTTTATTTTGCTTTCTTTCAAACAATTTCAAAATTATAGACAAATTGTAAGAAAAATAACAACAAAATTTCCTGTCACTTTCACCTAGATTCTGAAACTCTTGACATATACCACCTTTTCTTTAATAATTCTCTATATGTGCAATAAATATGTGTGTGCATGCAATATTTTTGAACCATTTAAATTAAGTTATAGACATAATCCTTCACTATCCTGAAGTCTTTCACTTGCGTTCTTAACATCAAAGGACATTTCCCTGCATATCCACAAAACCCATCAAAATTGAGAACTTAATTACAGTAATCTAATCCACAAATTCTATTAAAAATTTGTCCAGTTTTTATCAATATTGTTTTTTTCTTATAGGAAATACCATAATTATTGTGGTATTCCTTTAATGGTAGAAGCCTATCATTTTCAGGGCTGACCAAAAGGCTTTTTTAAAACTCCACACATAAATATCAAATTCCTATTTAACATGGTGAATGCTACTAAGACTTCTTTTTTTAGAGAAGTTTTAAATATGCAACAAAATTGCGAAGGAGATACGGAGACTTGCTATATACCCCCTTCCTCCATGCACACACAGCCTCCCCGCCGTTGTCAACCTTACTCACCAGAATGCAGCACTTGTCACCACGGATGAGCTTACATTCACATATCATAATCACCCGAAGTCCATAGTTAACCTTAGTGCTAACTTGGTGTTGGACATTTTATGCATTGGCACAAATGTATAATGGCATGTATCCCTCAGTATCACACAGAGTGTTTTCACTGCCCTAGAAATTCTGTGCTCTGCCTGTTTTACCTTTACTGTCCCCCTCCATCTTCTCCAACAACCACTAATCTTTGTACTATCGCCATAGGAATGTCACGTAGTTGGAATGATACAGTGTGTAGCCTTCTGAGACTGGCTTCTTTTATTTAGTAGTAAGCATGTAAGTTTCCTTCATATCTTTTCATGGCTTGAAAGCACTCTTCTTTTTAGTGCAGGATAGCATTCCCCGTTTTAGATGTACCACATATCAACTCTTGTACTGAAAGACTTCTTGGTTGCTCCCATGTTTTGACAATTATAAGTAAAGCCACTATAAACATTTCTGTGCAGGTTTTTGTGTGGACGTAAGTTATCAGTTCCTTTTGGTAAAAACCAAAGAGCTCAGCTGCTGAATGTTATAGTAAGAGTATCTTGAGTTTTGTGAGAAACTGCTGAAATGTCTTCCACTGAAGCTGGACTGCTCTGCTGTCCCACCAGCAGTGAATGAGAGATGCTGTTACTCCACATTCTCACTAGGATTTGGTGTTGTCAGCGTTTTGCTGCTTTCTCAGCTTCCTGCATTTGTAGTTTGGTGTCTGACATAATTTAGGGAAATACTCAGGCATTGTTTTAAAGACTTCTTCTGTTCCTTTCTCTTCTCCTCTGGTATTACTTGTATGCATGTGTTACAGTTTTTGTAGTTGTCCCTCAGTCCTTGGATATTTTGTTTTTGCATATGTGTTTTTAGTCTTTTTTCTGTTTGCTTTTTTTTTTTTTTTTTTGGTGAGGGTGGTAATTAGATTTTCTATTTGTATATTTTTATTCTAATGGAGGTACTGGGGATTGAATTTAGGACCTCCTGCATGCTAAGCACATGCTCTACCACTTGCACTATCCCCCCACTCTCTGCTTTTTGGTTTTTAAAGATTTTGTTGGTATCCTCTAACACAGATTCTTTCCTCTGCCGTGTCCAATCTACTAATAAGAAAATCAAGTGTTCTTCATTTCTGTTGTAGTATTTTTGATCCTTAGCATTTCTTTTTGGTTCTTTCTTAGGATTTACATCTCTCCATGAACATTGCCCATCTAGTCTTGCATGCTCTGTACTTTATCCAAATATCTTTAGCGTATTAATTATAGTTGTTCTAAATTCCTGTTATGATCATTCTAATATCAATTCATGTCTGATCTGATGCTTGCTCTATCTCTTCAGACTGTTTTTTTTTTTTTTTTTGCTTTTTAGTATGTCTTGTAATTTTTTCTTGATAGCTGGACATAATGAACCAGGTAAAAATAACTGCTGGAAATGGGCCATGTGATGGTAAGATGTGGGGGAGAGGAAGCCTTCTGTAGTGCTACTGTTAGGTCTAAATTCTTAGTGAGCTCATGCTCTAGACTAAGAACTTCACAAGTGTTTCTCAATTTCTTTTTCTTTCTGTTTTTTTTTTTCTTTTTGTCCCCTCCATGTAGGACAGGAAGGCTAGAGGGGGCTGGAGTTGGATATTTCCCTTCCCCAAAGTCAATTGGCCTCTGATAATGCCAGTAGGTTAGGCTCTAGTTAATTAGTTTCCTCTGAAGACAGTCCTTGTTAAGAACAGAGTAGTCTATGAGTATCTGAAAATGGTTTCTTTTCCCTGCCCCTGCCCCTGCCCCTGCCCCTTGCCAGAAGCATGAGGGAATTTTTCTCTGATACAGACTCTGAGAACCTGATTGACCTCCTGAAGGTTAATCTTGCAAAACTGTGGGATGATTCCTATGACTGGGTCTCCCTGGACGTTTTTAGCTCTGGGTTGTCTGCACTGAGCCTCCAGTAATTCATCAGTTATAGTCCAGGTGTTCCTATGCAGGCAGTGGTTCCCATAGAAGGCTCAGCTTACGAGTCTCTGGTCCAGTAAGCTGTGACTCATCGTATATGCCTCTGTGTTTCTCCAGTCTTGGGGGCAGTGGTTTGCCCTGTGTCCTCCCTGTCTCTTATGGATCCAAGAATGGTTGAGTTTTCAGTCTGTTCAGCTTTTTGCTTGTTGTTAGTTCTGAGGCCCTCCCATGTAGAACTGGAAACCACCCAGTCTAAGATAATGTATTTGATTTAGTTATGTCTTTTTAGTGTCTTTGGGATGGTTCCTCAGTTTGTTCTAATATTTCATGTTTTTTTTAAGATTCCAGACAAATTATTTGGCAAATGTTGCTCAGTATTCAGTTTGAGTTTTCTCATGATTGGATCCAGGTTACATATTTTTGTCCCAAATAACACAAAAATGATAATAACGTTCTTACTGAATCATACCTGGTGCTACTCTGTATGGGCTTGTCTCACAATTGTTAATGTTCACTTTGAAGTCACTAGGTTAAGGCTGTATCTCTCAGATTTCTCCTCTATACAATTATTTTCTTTTCTCTTTGAAATAATTATTTTATGGGGACATATTTGAAACTATGTAAATATCTTTTTTTTCTCATTGCATTTCTCATTAGTTTTGACACAGTTTTTTCTTGCCTGAATCACTTACTGCTATGAAGTCTATCAAATGTTTATTTTTATACTATTATTTCTCCTCTATTCATTACTGGGCATTTTGCTCTAAAGAAGGGTTTCATTTTCATCTATTTAATCATATATTTATTTATATCAATATCATTCATAGATTTTTATTTTACTTGATGGGTCTTAATCTTTTCTTATGCTCAAATTAGCCAAGTTGACCAATGGAAACCTTTTGCAAGGGCACTTCTATGTCCTTTGGGCATTTTATTATTCTCTGAACACTAATTCCGGATTGAAACAGTAAGTTATTCCAGTGTCATCTTCTGCTTTCACCATGCCAATCTTAATGTCATTTCTCCAATGAGCTCTGGTTCGTTTTAATGGAAAATGGTATTTAGAAATCAGGATCTGAGTGCTTAGGTGTACCCACTGCTACTTGACCTTTCAGTGGACAGAGATGGAAATATTATATGTCTAATACAAACATACTCTTTCTATGTTTATATCTGTATCTATACTTCCAGTTCAAATCCAACAACTTGTGGTTCATTCTAGGCTCCTACTTTCTATATTTGTAACTCTCTTCTCTGATAGAAATTTGTCTCCCATTATTCTCAGTGTATTTTCTTATTTGCTCATTACCCCCGAGTGTTTCTAATCCACTACCAACTGCTTACCTGGGCAGCCACCTTACTTCTATGTGTTCTTGCTGTGCACTGCACACCCAGAGTACACTTGCTCACATACCCACTTTGCTCACCTCCAAATCCTGGAGCTCCTTCACTCAGCGCTCTTCCTTGTTCGTCTCCAAATCTTGCCGCACGACTGTTTTTCTTAGCTGCTTTCCTCTTGGGTTCTAAATCAGATCAGGCCACCACCATGCTTAGCTGCCTTCCTCTCTCATCCCTGAACTCCACCAACAGCCTCCAACAAATACTCAGGAAGAGCCATGGAAAATAAAGCATGTGGTGAAAACTCTGACTCAGTTTAATTGGGCTTCATATCTAACATTGTAGTATCTTCTTGCCTAGAACACTTCTGGAATACAAGTTTGAAACGGCCGTTGGCACCACTGGTTGTCATTCTCCTTTATGAAGATGTCACTGCCTGCTGTGCCAATGGTATGGTTTCTTCCTGTCTGCTTTCAAATGTGTATCACCTTATCTCAGAAATATTTAATTCTGAGAAAAGAGAAGCTGTGTGTGACAGGATGTAATTTCACTAGTCAGAGCCTGACCAACGACTTGAGAAGGTTTTTTGGAGCTCACCGTGGTTAGATGATTAAGAATAAGCATGAATGCTACACTTGGGCTGCCTGCATTAAAAACCCGGCTTCGTCTTTTACTAGGACGGGAAGTTATGTATAAGGATGAACATTGGTACCAATCAGACAGATGTGTGTTCAAACCCCAAATATATCTGTAATAGTTGAATGAACTTGAAGAAACCCCTTAACATCTCTGATCCAAGAGGTGGGAGAACCTGGGAAATCTTGGTTCAAGAGCTGGATGTTGAGGGGCAACTACTGCTGTGAAGAGCACAAGGGAATCTGGGATTCTGAAGAGAGAGACTCATCTGCCATGTTTGATGAACTGTGTTGGGTTGTAAGGCTAGTGTGGCTGCTTTGGGAGAGGGACCACTGGGGAGGGATATTGGTTGCTTTAACAACAGAGTTGAAGTCTAACTGTCTCAGTATTTCCCATTCATGTGTGTGCTTGCCAGTTGGCTCACACAGTCCAGTGGGCTTTTACAGATAAGAGAGACAAGGAAATCATTCACTAAACATCTCGAATCATTTGGAACTAGAAGTGTCTGAAGGAAATTATTTGAATAGAAATGTCCATACATAGGTTTCAAGCTCTACAACTCAGATCTGTCATCCTGCTTGCTCTTAGAATTTACAGTAATGTGCTGCTAGATCCTAACACAGAGGTCTTAGCCATGGGGTAAGGGTTTATTACTTCTGGGAGAAAGAAGCTTTCCAACTGGAGTAAATGTTTCTTAGTACTGTTCCTGCTATAAGGATATCCAAGAGCTTGTCTCCTTCAGTCATTAGATTTTGAAGAAGGTTCTGAAGGAGTTGTACTGGAAACCCTTGGGGATTTGGCATTTCGGTGTTGATCATTTATCAACCCATTACCTTCTCATTGATCTGTCCTAATTTTGATCTTTCTCTCTAAGCCAGCAAATGACAGTAGGGAAAATCCACTTTAAAACTGACATATGAATGAACCTTGATAATGTTAGGCTAGGTGAAACAAACCAGTCAAAATGGCAAATATTGTATGGTTTCACTTACATGTGGAACCCAGAGTACTCAAGTTCACAAAGCCAGAAGGTAGAATGCGGGGTTCAGGGAATGGGGAATTACTGTTTAATGGGTACAGAGTTCCAATTTTCCAAGATGAAGAGAGTTCTGGAGATGAACGGTGGTGATGGTTGCCTAGTAATGTGCGCATACTTAATGATTCTGAACTGTCACTTAAAAATAAGATGGGGAATTTTATGTATATTTTACTACAATTATGAATAAATAAGGTGAGTTCTATTTTTGAAAAGTGGCATTTAGATATTTAGAAAAAAAAATACATTTTCTGTCCAGTTACGGGTCACACTGTGGAAGCTAGGATTGATATTACTGATTCCTAGGACACCATGAAACCCACTTGGAGTTTCTAAATTCCTGTCCAGGTAGGGGTTGCATGTTCTAAGACAGTGCTCAGTGGTAGATGTGTCAGAAAGAAGAGGGTAAAGGGAGGCATGAAAAACATAAAATGATACAATTATTTAAAATTGGTTTTGATTGAAGTGTAATTGATTTACAATGTTAATTTCAAGTGTACAGCAAAGCAATTCAGTATACATATGCATACAAATACATATGTTTTAAGATTCTTTTCCATTATATGTTACAAGAAATTGAACATAGTTGCCTGTGCTATACAGTAGGTCCTTGTTTATAAAATGATACAATTTTAGTATCTCTGGAACACTGTGCTTTTTCTTAAACTGTTGGCTGAGCTAGGATCTGTGCAATATGCCTGCTTAAAGTAATTTCGGTTAAAGCTGCTGTTGAAACATAACTTCAGTTGCCATCTCCACTTTTCATAATACCTCCGAATCTCACCAAATGTTATTTTTTCATGTGACAATTCAAGATGCCATCGTCTTGATTTTTACTTTTGCCTCTGTTTAAACTCATGTATTTCTGTCAGAGCCCCTCTTTATGTGATTAAATGTAGGACTACTTACTCATTGCTGCCTGGTTTATACTTTTAGTCTGGAGAAAGAGAAGTCTAAGGTAAACACACTTGATAAGCACTATTAGTGAGTTGAAACATCCTTGACATCATTAGGAGATCCTTTATTAGCAAGTGTTAAATGTCCAGGCAGCATCTTGTCTACTTTTCTTAGACGGGATGTGATTTACCAACCTTTCCATATGAGTAATTATAATGTAAATCACTTATTTTTAACATTGGATCAAATCATACCTGTTACAGTCTGGATCTTTTTGTCCCCCCAAAATTCATACGTGGAAACACAGCCTCCAAGGTGATGGTATTAGGAGGAGGCGGGGGCTTTCAGAGGTGATCGGGTCATAAGGGTATATCCCTCATGAATGGGATTAGTGCTCTTATAAAAGAGGCCCAAGAGAGCTCTCTCACCTCTTCTGCCACCTGAAGTTACAGCTGGAACTGTCTAGTTCTGTCTGTGAACCAGAAAGTGGAATTTCACCAGACACTGAATCTGCTAGCACCTTGATTTTGAACTTCCCAGCTTCCAGAACTGTGAGAAATAAATTTAGGTCTCTAAGCCACCCAGTCTACGGTATTCTGTTAGAGCATCCCAAACAGACTAAGAAAGAAAATCAGTACCAAGAAATGGAGGTGCTGCTGTAACAAATACCTAAAATATGGAAGTGGCTTTAGAAATGGGTAATGGGTAGAGGCTGGCAGAGTTTTGAGATGCATGCTAGAAAAAGTTTGCATTGCTGTGAAGGGTCAGTTAAGGGTGATTCTGATGAAAGCCCAGAAGGAAAATAAGAAATCTGTAGCAAAAGCCCCAGTCTTCTTAGAGAAGACCTAAATGGTCATGAACAGCATGTCGGCAGAAATATAAACAGTAAAGGCCATTCTGGTGAGATCTTAGATGGAAATGAGGAACATATTGTTGAAAACTGGAGGAAAGGTGATCCTTGTTATAAAGTGGCAAAGTGTTTGGCTGAATTGTGTTTGTATCTTAGTTTTCAGTGGAAGGTAAAACTTGCGAGTGATAAAACTGGATCCTTGAATGAGGACATTTCTAAGCAAAGTACTGAAGGAGCAGCCTACTTCCTTCCTTCTGTTGGCTTTAGTAAAATGTGATGAGAAAGAAAGAAAGATTGAATTGTTAAAAGGGAAATAGAAATAAGGTTTTGAAAAATCCTCAAACTATATTAGAAAAAAAAATGAGTCTGTTCAGGAGAGCACTAAAAGTGTGGCCAAATTTCAGGGTATTAGTCAGCCATCTAAACAGAAGCCAATATCTTTTGTCCAGGAGAATAAAAGAATGATTCTAAAGGTAATTTGAAGTTCATCAGGGTTACCACCCCAACCACAGGCTAGGGTACAAGGGCCAGGGATGGATACAGAATGATTACGAAGAAGGGGCCAGTCGACGGCAATTTGTTATGGCAGCCCAAACTAGACACAAGTAAGTTTCCTAATGTGTTCTGTAGGGAGGCGGGGAAGCATCTTTCATGTTTGGTTATACTTCTCTGAATGCGAGAAAGAATGACATTTTCATATGGCTGTTTACTAGTTGAGAATTCTACTGATTTTCTGTTCCTGAAGCAAGAACCTGTGATATAGCCTGTCTAAAGATGAGCTGCTGAGCACGTGACATGTCCAGCATCCTAGATTTCTTTAAATTCAGACTGGCAGCTTGTGGGGATGTGGGAGGAAGGGGATTCAAGAGGGAAAGTTGGAATAAATAGCCTTTGAGTCATTTTCAGTTCTGAGAATTCGACAATTACAGTTGGGGTGAAAGGGTACTTAACTCACACACACGCTGTGTCTGAAAGTGCTGAATTCAGGGTAGAAGAATCTTCAAGGTGACTCTTTCCCCCTTTTATGTATTGCTCTCATGCCCTGACTTTCTCTCCTTTTTCTATTTTACTGCTTCCTAGCGGGTGTAATCTTGATAACATTTCTCTAATGGTCACTTTCTGATTAGGTCTTTCAAGCTCAGCCAAGTTATAACCAGGCATTTACTTTCCTTCATCTCCAGGGTCTGGAGATCTTGCATTGTTGCTTCACAAAGCGGACTTTCCATCAGTAAGTTGCCTTTTTGAAGGCACGTATCAGTAAGTGGAGATAAGTACGGGAGAAAGTGTGGCGTATAACAGATAATCAGAAAAACTGGTCCGATGAAAGTCTACTGAATCTCCTTGGTAGCTGGGCCAATTTCATAGTTTGCTTTACTTAGATCCAGTGATAACACAGTGTAAAGGTGCTCATGTTGCAAGAATTTTTTTTAAAGTTTCATTATTTTAAACTGTTTGGCATTTCCAAATATGAAAATGCTGTGTTTGATTTGTTTTTGCTTCACACTCTCATGAAGAGATTAGAATGAATCGCAACTCATAGGGCAAGGGCACCTGGTATATCTGGATTTTCCCACAAGGCTCTGTCACCCTGAGTGAGAGCCAAGTGGTGAAGGCCACCACAGAGCATTCGTGACAAACCCTGCATGTGCCTGTGTGTGAGCATTTTCCCATATCACACGTGGTGGGATCAAGAGAAAGAGTCTTTTTTGGTTCTCACAGAAAGTTTTTACTTTTATTGAAAGAATTATGGTTAATCAGACACTCTTGGGACTGTAATGGCTGGATAATATTGGGGTCAAGGAGTCTGACTCTAAAACAGTGTGCTTCAGCCATTTAAAAGGAATATAGCGGGGAGGGTGTAGCTCAAGTGGTAGAGTGCATGCTTAGCATGTATGAGGTTCTGGGTTCAATACCCAGTACCCGCTCCTAAAAATAAATAAATTAATAAACCTTATTACCTCCCTCTCCCCCGCAAAATAAATAAATAAATAAATAAATAAATAAATAAATGGAATATAAAGCAGCATGATGTGGAATGAGCCATGCATAAGGAGTGTGTAGACCTCCTCCTGGTTCTGTCCTTAAGTTGCTGAGTGACTTGATGCATAATTTCATTTTTCTGGGTACCAGTTTCCTCAACTGTAAAATAAAAAGTTTAGATTTTGTCTCTAGGGCCACTGCCCACTGTAAAATTTTGAGACAGCCATCTTTCATGTCTTAAATCACTAAGCAACGCAGTCCCATGTGTTCCCCATTAAGTCACTACTCAAAACTTGTGGGATCAGAAGACAGTTTATGTTGGTCCTAAGTGGCTTGGTCTATGGAATACAAAAGAAATTGTCCATAAGCGTTCCAAGAAGCCCCTGTCTATGTGTCTCCAAGTTTATCAATTGCTCTGTTACCACTCAGTGATAATACCTGTTTTGTGGTTGAGCAACTTAACACTTTCTTGGATAATCATGTGGGTTCTGAATCCTAAGACCTGAGTTGGAATTCTGGCTCATCCGCTGGTCAGTTTTATGAGTCTAGGTACTTATTTAACCTCTTGGACCTTAGTTTTTCTCAGCTGTGAAATCTGTATGATTTATAACTACTTCATTAGGTAGACAGGAAAATAAAATGTGACAATCATATGAAGCCTAGTACCTAATGCCATGAAAATAATGTGCCTAGTACATAGTAAAGATTCAAGAAATAGTAGCTAGGATTTTTATCCATCCAAATTGGTTATCTACTTTTGCCTCACATATCACTCCAAAATTTAGTAATTTTAAACAATGATTTTTTTTATGGCCACAACAAATTGTGTATTTGTATTAAGCAAAAGGAGACCTTTATTTTAAGTTGTATATTTCCTCAAAAGTAAGGATTTTACCAAACATTTTATATAGTCTGGAAAATATACAATGTTTAGAAAAGTGCATGTCATAGTAATTTTTCGTATATGTACTCCAGAACCTCAAACACACAAAGCATGGGATAGCTTAAAGTGTATAACCTTAAGACTGCAAAATTTTATAAATTAGGCTTTAATAAAATGTACAAAACACTTATTTTAATTTAAAAAGTTTGTTTTTCAAGACATAGGTACTTCACTGCTATCCCCCTCCCCACAAGACTCACATGAAAAGAAGACACTTAATATAGAAAAAGAGGAAGAAGTCAAATGAAAGGAAGAAAAGAAAAACTGGTTCACAGCATTTGATTTACTTCTGGACTCTCTTTCTGGTTTTCGAATGGGTTTGAGTGGCCTCTTCTGTCCGTGTATCTGAGCATTCCATATCATCAACACTAGATTCTGCGCTTTCCTCAATTTCTTTCTTTCTCTTTGCTATTGTTTCTATTTTCAAACCTCCATTCTCCACAACACTGAGGTCCAGTTTGCCATCATCCTTACTTCCTATAGCTTTTAGTCCTTGCAAAAGAATATCTTGTAACTTCTTATAAAGAAGTTTTTCAGCATAGTCCAGTACATGCAGTACACACATGTGAGACGGTTGAAGGCTAACTAATCACCATTGACCGTTTTACGCAAAAAGGAGAAAATGTGAGCACAAGGAATCATTAGACAGTAACAGTTTTGAAATCCAGCAGAGCACGTGTTGGCAGTTCCTTAATTAAAGCTAACTTCTATTAGAAGGAATTCTGCACCCAAACTCTTGGCCCTGACTTCTGAATTCCTGGTTTTGAGCTGAGTCATATGACTTCATAGGAAATGGCTAGTGTCTGAAGTTAAAACAGGTAATCCAGTTTTCTTTAGATTACCATTGGCATGGTATATCTTTCTCCATCCCTTCACTTTTAGCTTAGCTGAGGCTTTATATGTGAAGAGTTTTGTTTATTTTTTAATGTATTCAGACAAAATCTACCTAAATTGAGAATTCTTCTGTACTTGAAGTCTGACTCTTCTCCCCATCTATTTATTTTATTAGTATAGACTTAGTTTTTAATCACTAATTAACATTCTGTTGTATGGAAGTATCACTGTTTATCCATTCACCTATTGAAGTCCATATGGTTGATGCCGGTTTTTGATAGTTTTGAATAAAGATGCTGTAAACATTTGCTTGCAAATTTTGTATAGACATAACTTTTAAAGTCAGTTAAGTAAATATGTAGGAGCACAATTGCTAGAATGTGTAATAAGTCTATGTTTAGTTTTGTAAGAAACTGCTCTCTGCCTTCCAAAGTGGCTTTATTCTTTTTCATTGTCCTCAGCAATGAAAGAGGACTCTTACGCTCTGTATCCTCATGGACAATTGGTATGTTTATTTTTAGGCATGCTAATGGGTGTGTCATTGTTAAATAAGCTTTTTTAAAGATAATTTTATCTCTTGTATTGACTTACTGTTTATACTTCTTACTAAACTTTCTGGTGCTTGTCCTAGTGTTAACAATATACTTTTAAAATTAATCTAAGACTAGTTTCAAATACTATTGGCTTCATATGTAGTGAAGATACCACATAACAAGAATATTTACAACTCCTCTATCCTGTCCCTTGTGATGCTGCTGTCATTCATTTTCACTTTTACTTATACTTGAGACATTCATCTTTTAGGTAAATTAAGAATAGGAAACATGAAAGATTATATTTATCTTCATCCATCTCTTTTAGGATGCTCTTCAAGTTTTTTGACATTTATCATTTTTCTTCTAATTGAAGACCTTAACATTTCTTACAGGATAGGACCACTGGCAATTAATTTCCTCTCTTTTTGTTTGGTAAGATGTGTGTGTAGATAAAAATATCTATATATATATGTATATATATATACACTTACACACATATATATACACACACACACCTTACTTTTGAAGAAACTTTTCACTGGCTTTAGAGTTTTGAGGTGATCATATGATCTTTATCCTTCATTTTGTCAACTATATTGATTTTGTAGATGGTGAACCATGCTTGCATCCCTGTAATAAATCCCTTGAGTGTGATGCATGATCCTTTTAATGTATTGTTGAATTCAGTTTGCTAATACATTATTGAGGACTTTGCATCTATGTTTATCAGGGATATTGGCTGTAATTTTCTCTTCGTGTGGTGTCCTTGTCTGTTTTTGGTATTAGGGTAATGATGGTCTTGTAAAAGGAGTTTGGAAGTGTTCCTTCTTCTGCATTATGGAAGAGTTTGAGAAATATTGGTATTATTTTTTTTTTTGAATGTGCAATAGAATTCACCAGTGAAGCTGTCTGGTCTTGAATTTTTGTTTGTTGGGAGTGATTACTGATTCAATCTCCTTACTAGTAATTAGTCTGTTCACATTTTCTATTTCATCATGATTCAATTTTAGAAGGTTGTATGTTTCTTGGGATTTACCCATTTTCCTCAATTGTCCAATTTGTTAGCATATATTCATTCACAGTAGTCTCTTAAATGATCCTTTGTATCTCTGTGGTATCAGTTGAAATGTTTCCTCTTTCATTTCTAATTTTATTTGAATGTTTTCTTTTTTTTTCTTGAGTCTAAAGTTTTGTCAGTTTGTTTATCTTTTCAAAGAAAAAGCTCTTTTATTGATTTTTTCTGTTGCCTTCTTGGTCCCTTTTGTATTTCTGCTATGATCTTTATTTCCTTTCTTCTACCAACTTTGAGCTTCATTTGTTATTTTTTTTCTAGTTCCTTGATATGTAAAATTAGGTTCTTTGACGTCTTGTTTCGTGAGGTAGGTATTTATTGCTATGAACTTCCCTATTAGAATTGCTTGTGCTGCGTGCCATAAATTGTGTTATATTGTGTTTCCATTTTCATTTGTCTCAATATTTTTTCAATTTCTTTTGATTTTTTCTTTTAAAAATTGGTTTTTCAGTAGTATATTTTTTAATTGCCACATAGTTTTGAATTTTCCAGTTTTCTTCTTGTAATTGAGCTCTAGTTACATACTATTGTGGTTGGATGAGATTTCAATCTCCTTTAATGTTTTAAGACTTGTTTTGTGGCATAACTTAGGATCTATCCTGGAAAATATTCTAGGTGGACTTGAGAAGACAGTGTATTCTATTGATTTTTGGATGGAATGTTTTCTGTGTATCTGTTAAGTCTGTTTAGTCTAACATGTTGTTTAAGGTTGATGTTTTACTGATTTTCTGGATGGGGTCTATTTATTGATGTAAGTGGGATACTAAAGTCCCCTGTTGGATTGCTATTTATTTCTCCTTTTAGATCTGTCAATATTGGCTTTATATATTTATGTGCTCCCATGTTGTATGCATACATATTGACAAATGTTATATGCTCTTGCTGGATTGACCCCTTTAGCATTATGTAATGCCTTGAACTGACTTTTAATTTCACATCTCATACTGTAGAAGATTTATACCAGCACTATGCAATGGAAATACATGAATCACAAATGCATTGTATAAATGTAATTTCTTTTTTTTAATTGAAGTACAGTCAGTTATAATGTGTCAATTTCTAGTGTACAGCACAATGTGCTAGTCATGCATATACATACATATATTTGTTTTCATATTATTTTCATTAAATATTATTACAAGACATTGAATGTAGTTCCTTGTGCTATACAAAAGAAATTTGTTTTTTATCTCTTTTTATATATAGTGGCTTACATTTGCAAATCTGAGACTCACAAACTGTAATTTCAAATTGTCTAGTACCCACATAAAGACATGTGGCTACTTTCAAGGATTAAAAAAAAGGTCAATTTAATTTTAATAATACATTATTTAACTGAGTATATGTAAAATATCATTTTAACATATAATCAATATTGAATTTACGAGACATTTCATATCCTAGCTTTTGTACTAACTTTCAGAATTCAGTTTGTATTTACGCTTATAATACATTTCACCTTGGACTAGTCATATTTCAAGTACACAGTAGACATGTGTGGCTATTAGCTACTGTCTAAGGCAGCACAAATCTATACCTACAATTCTTGCATTTCAGACATGTTCTTTAAACTGCTCAGCTTTGCTAAGTATAAATTTAGGTGAAAAGCTAATCAGCATTCAATTCGAAAGCAAGTTGTCAGAAAGCTGCTTCTCTTAATGGAGAATTCAGCCAGGGAGCCTCTGTTAATGACTTCATTGGCAAGGGATAATGTATTTGGCAAGGGGGAAGTTTTCCATTTGTTTAATTAAATAAAGATAGAGGTTAAAATTTCTGACCTTTGAGTTATTTCAGGCTGTAGCTCCAGGAGCTTTTACTTCTCTGAAACATGAAAGACAACAGAGCATGAACTTGTTAAGAAGAAATAAGAGCCAGCCAAGCCAATGGCAAGGGGCCAGCTGGGCATTTTCGAGCCTCTCCTGGGGCAAGTTTCCTTTCTACAGTGATCACTTTAAGTTACTTAGGCATTTGTTGACACAGTTCTGCAAAATTCTGGGATGACCTGCATGCTGACTGCCAGTGATTGTACAGGGTAGACTTCTTTCTTTTCAATTTGTGTGTAGAATGTAGTCATCGCTGTGTAGTTATTCTCTTCTGTCATGTTTCACCAGTGGAACCAGTAGACAACTGAAATGGGAATGGGTGGGCTTATTTACTACTGAATATTTTCCTCTGGACCAGAGCTATCTGCTTATGATATGTAAGCAAATCTGATACGTCCCAATACCACACATTCAACATATTGACCCTTGTTCTCCAGAGAAACTTATATTTGACAAAATCCCTTCTTATACATTACATCATTTTCTGTATCATCTTTGTGAGTTGTATTAGTACTCATTATTTATCATACAGATGAGGGAAATGAGACTCAAAAGCTTTTGAATGACTTACCCTATGTCTGTCTCTCACTTTGCAAACTGTCCTCCACACTGCTGCTAGGGCGATGCAATGTGATAGAAAATTTTACTATGTCATGCCCTGACTAAAACATGCCCTGCTCCCGCCTGACCATAATACAAACTCCTTGATGTGACCTATGGGCCCCTCTATGATCTGTCCCCTTGTTTCTCTCTTCAGCCTAAATTCTAATCTCTGCACACTGAGAATGCTACTCATACCAGCATGTGGACAATAATTGTAGTCAATGTAACTGAGTGCTCATTGTATCCTAGCTATTGTTGTAAACAGTTCTGTGTATTCACTTATTTGTTGAGAGCACATGAAGTACTAAATATTCTTACCTCACTCATTTTAATGAGTTGTATCAGCTGTATACCCCCAGGTAACCACTATGAAAAACAATGTACAGAACACTTCCAACCCCCCAGGAATTTTCCTCATGTCCCATTTC
Source organism: Camelus dromedarius (assembly GCF_036321535.1). Classification (NCBI taxonomy): domain Eukaryota; kingdom Metazoa; phylum Chordata; class Mammalia; order Artiodactyla; family Camelidae; genus Camelus; species Camelus dromedarius. Next base: position 64,381,207 of record NC_087443.1, on the reverse strand, counting down.
AGTCAATTCCTCATTAAAATGAGCTCTTCAGATCTCAAGATCTGTGCATTTTATTGTATGATGAAAATTTCAGTTTTAAAAGGATAACACAGGCACATAGCATATTTAATTTACAAGTGCCCCCAGCAACTGGATCTCTTATTCAACCTCTGACTCAAGCTTTGTTCTCCCCTTTGCTTCTCCTCACTCACAGGATTATCTGATTCTCTGCCAGACTATTTTCAGTCTCTGCATATGATTAATTGCCAAATTCAATCACTTATTATCTTGACCAGTTTTGGACAAATATTAAATATGTAAAACTAGTATGTTTTAAATAATACGTATGTCTATCCAGCAGTTCCTGAGTGTTAAGCTACACCAGTGTGTAGCAGGACTATATAAGTCTATGATCAGGGTCAATAGTATGGGTCTTGGGAAAATGCAGATCAAATCCATAGTGAGCTGTTACCTCACAACAGTTAAAATGGCTTTCATGAAAAAGACAGATGACGATTAGTGTTGGTGAGGATGTGGAGAATAAAGAACACTTGTGCACTGTTGGTGGAAATGTAAATTGGTACAGCCACTATGAAAAATAGTATGAAAGTTCCTCAAAAGATTAAAAATAGAACTTCCATATGATCCTAAAATTCCACTCCTGGGTGTATATCTGAAAGGAACAAGATCACTATATTGAAAATAGAACTGTACTCACATGTTCATTGCAGTATTGTTCAGAATAGTGAAGACATGACAACAACCTAAATGTCCATCAACAGGTGACTGGATAAGCACACACAATGAAATGTTATTCAGCCATAAAGAAGGAAAGCCTGTCTTTTGCAACACCATATGTAAACTTGGAAGGCATTATGCTAAATGAAATAGATAAGAAAGAGAAAGACAAATACTGCATGGTATCACTTACATGTGGAATCTATCAAAGCTCAACTTACAGAAACAGAATACATCCGTGGTTGCCAGGAGCTGGGTGGTTGGGCAAAAGGGGAGATGTTAGTCAAAGGGTAAATTTCCAGTTATAAGATGAGTAAATTCTGAAGACTTAGTGTAGAGCACAGTGACTATAGTTAACAATATTGTATTATATACTAGAAAGTTGCTAGGAGAATAAAATGTAAAGATATCACAAAGAAAGATAATTATGTGAGTAGGGAGGTGTTAATTAGCCTTATTGTAGTAATCAATTTGCCATATATAGCTGTATTAAATCATCATGTTTTATACCTGAGACTTATACATTGTTATATGTCAGTTACATCTCAAAGCCAGACTGAAAAAAAGGACTGTGGGCCCTGGGATCAGACTGCTTGGGTTTGACTTTGGCTTGCCATTTTATATACTTAGTGCAACAAAATGCCATGAACATGTATTATTATCTCTAACAGATGAGGAAACTGGGGCTTAGAAATGTCAGGTAACCAGGCTAAATTACACAGACAACAAGGAAAAATGGAGTAATTTGGCCCTGATCTTCCTGAGTGGAAAGTCCAGGCCCTTAGTTAAAGGCATTATGACAGGACTCAACCCTGCTGGTTCAGATTCCTTTGTTTTTGTCACTGATGATATTTTGATGCCTCTTTTCCTGCTAAAAGCAAAATGTTGTTTAAGGCAATTCATATCAAACATAGCTGATAATTGTAAGGGTTCTCCTGAGAGGAATTTATGCTGCTGAACATTGAATTTATTTCTTAAGGATGCTAAAGGTGCATTTTAAAAAAAAAATTAGCTCTCATACCCAGGGTTTCTAATTTTAAAAATCAAATATTTATTTCTTTAGAATTTTAGCAATGACAGTATTTAATAGAATTTTTTAATACTTCTAATTCTAGGCTTAACTTAAATGACATCATTGCTGCTGGTTTAAATATTTGTTTTTAGGGTTCAGAACCATACTGTACTTCTACACTTAACAGGCTTATGCAGTCCTTTAAATGTCCTTCCTTCTTGCTTTTATAAGTTGGTTATATCCAAATACTGATGTTCCTTATAAAATGGAACTTTGTTGGTTTTTTTAAGCAAAAAAGTTTTGGTTTTTTTTTTTTTTTTGAAAGCTTATATATTACAGTGATATGAATCTTCAAGGGAAACTTAAGCTATGACTCCGCCTTATACATCCACATACAAATGATTCCATTTATTTTTAAATTATTGAGCACTTTTCTGCTGTTACTAATTAGATGCTAATTTTTTTTTTTTTTTTTGCTTGCTCATTTATTTGTAATCTTTTTCTTCCTGTCAGGGCCCTTGAAAGTGTATAAATTGCATTCATGGCTTTTATCTGCTCTTGAAACAGATTGTGGAATAAAGTAGTCATTTTGAAAATTATAGCAGGCTGGCAACTATATTTGACAAAGACGCAAAATTCTGGGGGATATTATTAACCTGACAGTAATTAATGATTTCAGTGAGAATGTTTCACAACAAGATGCATTATGAATTTCTTGACTTATAGATATCTTTTAATGTTTCAAAACTAACATATGTCAGATATATGCTGTTACTTCATCTTTAAATGTTTCTGATTAATGGTAGACTAGTACCTGTTTATAGAGGAGAAGACTGAGACTTTCAGAGTTTACATATGTCAGGTTGGAGGGAGAACACCATGTAGGGGGGCAGCATGTGCAAAGGTCCAAAATTCAAAGAAACATGGCAGTTAGAGGAAGGGAAGGGATTGCTGAGCAGAAGCCCGTGTTGCAGGCACATCCAGGATCTCTAGGACATGGTTAAGGGTTTGGCGAGTCATCCATTGTCTGTTAGGAAGATCACACTCACTATAACATGAAGAATGAATTTAAAAAGATAAGAGAGGAGAAACATACCCGTCAGTAAAGACAAATAATGGTAGCTCCCTCTAGGAATATTGGCAGTTAAAGTGTAGAACAGATAGTTTTGAGAAAGATTTTCTAAGTGAACTGAGAGGCTCCTTTATAGGTTAGATGAGGATGGCCACAAGTGAGGGAGACAGAGGTATGGAGTGTGGTTTTTTAGGTGTTCAGCTTCCAAAACTGAGAAGTAAATGGGAATTTTTTTTTTCCTTTAAACAAAGAGCTTCAGAAAAGGAAAAAAAAAATCAAAGGAGCTATCATAGGTTGGGCTGACACAGGAAATAGACTCTGAGGCTGTAATTTACTTGTAGGAGGTTTACTGAGGAAAGGGACCCTGCAGAGAAATAAGGTCCGCACAATGTAGTTGCAACAGAGGCCTCACCACTCCCACAGGGAGTCTGACGCTGGAATGGCTTTTCAAAGACATTCTGAATTTAGGCAAGTAAGGCTCATTGGTCCATAATTGATACGCGATTCCTCTAGGGGAAAAGAATCTAACCTGAGGTGTCAGTTCCCAACAACTCCTGAAGAGGACTCAACTGAACTTTGAGCAAGCAATCATGCTGGCAACTGAGAAAACAAGTGAATTGATTCTATAGGGGTGAGGGACAACATACATCTACTGCATTCCCTCTTTGCACCTCTAAAATCCACTGCAAATGGCTTTTCTAGGATTCTTGTGGGACTTTTCCTGGGGAAATTTTCAAGAGAATGGTTACTGAGACAGACCATACTCCTGTGGCTAGAACTGCTTTGGGGGTTACTGTTAAAGCAGGCAGATAGCTAGCTATGAGCAGAGAAAGGGGGACCCAGGCCAGGTGGCAGGAAACCATATATCTTGTGAAAAATGGGGGCCTTGGGCAGACACAGAAAAGCAGAAACTTCCAGACTGACAGAAAGCCCTATGTCTTGAGGGGTCCTAGAGGCAGACAAAGAAAGGAAGGAAAAGGTGGGACTCTCTGGCATCAGAATGTAACCTGTTGCTCTTTAAGCCCTTATTACAATAAAATTAGCTTTGTAGATAAAAAGCACCCATCATGCACAGAAGCCGGGGTACTCCCAATCATTACCAAAAAAGGACAAAAATCCCTCTTCACCGTGGGAAGGTAGAGCTGGGATGAAAATTAGGAAATATGACCCCAAATTCGTCCCTCCCCAATGTATATTTCACCCATTCATTTTTACACCCCTACAGCCAGCTTGCCAAAGACACTGAGGGCAGCTACTCACCTGAGTCTGCCTGCTCTCTCCTTTAGAGTGTACAATTGCTTAATAAATCCTCCATTTGCTTTCTTGACCTCCCTGTCTCTTTGATGAGACCAGAACCTACTCTCCAGTACCACTGACACTGAATCTTTCTTCTATGTTGTACATTCAGATTACCCTCACCTTTGTGGTCTGTGCCTCTGCTGATCTAAGTGGCTCACATAATTGGGTGATCAAATCCTTCTTGCTGAGGTGTGAGAACCCCTGACAGCCATGCCCTTCTCAAGTCATGGCCACGGCAGTTGTCAATTTACCAGAGGAATCAGACAGGGGAATACCAAGAACATGGAAGCACTGAGTGAGCTTTCCTGGTCGACCATGCGGCAGAAACCTAAACTCGTCTTCCGTGTCCCCTCTGTGTTACACTCCCCTGCATCCTTCTGGTGACTGAAGTTAGTTACCCTCCCAGATTGATCACTTCTTTCTTTGTCTACTAGTCTTTCCACATAAGTACCTTACAGTCCTGGGCAAGAGCCTAACCTGAAAGTTTACCTTCTCCTCTGATGGGAGCTTCCCTCTCTTGAAATCAGAACATCTCTTTTTCTGCCTTGTAGCTGTAGGAGATAAGTCTCACTTTATGCTGCCACCAAGAACTTCTGAATTTTAAACCTCATCTGAAATCGTCCTTAGGCAATTGTCCCTTAGGCAATCAATGACCTGATTTTATAAAATACAGCAATGCTACTTCCAAAACATCACCTAAGACCCTTAAAAATCATTAGCGTCAAGAAGTTTAAACATAACTACCTAGGAGTTATATGTGAAATTAAATTTAGGTTAAACTTGAAATTTGTGAAAAAAAATTTTTTTTTAGTTCATCTTGGTGGATTGAAATGTGATTTTGTATTTTACAGTTGAAGTGCTGGATGAAACCCCCTCAATGTTCTATTTGTTGAAAACAGTAAGCCAACCCCACAGGGTGAAATGCAAATTGAGTTTTAGAGATAGAGAAAAGGTGTGTTGGAACATGACCAAGGTTTGAAATTAGGATGACTTGGAGTTTTTTCACATGACCTGAGAAACTTGTGACTTACCTGTCTCCTTTCGGAAGAGGGCTGCAGACAGCAGATTTGGTTATAGAGGATGCGGGTCACATGTCAGCTTTTGATAAGCTCCAACTCAGATTTTTCTTTGCATGAAAAAACACGAAACCTCTCTGCTGAAAGTTTCTCTCCCCCTGTCCCCACTCTCTGTCTCTCACACATATGCATATAAATAAGCTAGGCATAACCTAAGTCACTAAATAAAACCAGAACCTCATATTTTAGATTTTTATACTTTGAATGGCTCTTAGTTATGATTCTGTAAATACAACTAAGTTATTTTTTTCTTTTCCAAAACAAAGCTGTGTGTAGTATAGTCAGGTTTTTTTGACAGACATGCACCTCTAAAGGACTAATGATCCACCCATTGCTACCTAGAGATGGACCCCTCAAACTGAAAGCCAGACGCCTCCAATTCATGGTGATGTGTGTGCCCTGCCCTCTTGGAACATACCTTTTTCCACAGTCCCTCTGTCAGTGCCTCCCTCTTACTCTTGACTCTGGGACCTTGACCCCATAACTTGAGCTTTCTATACACCAGTTTCTTCAACTACAAGAAGGAGAAAGTCAAACATTTCTTCACATACTACTCTGAATATAATAAGATCATCTCTTTTCCTTTCTCTGGACCTACTTTTTCCTCTCAATGTCGCTTAGCTTTCTGGGATGATCATGGACAGGCATTTTGAGTCTTGTAGCAAACTCTTTCCCTCTGAGGCCAGTTGATCCTCACATTAAAGATGAAGAGAAGGTTTTATAAGGTTATCAGTAGGGAGCTGGAGTGAGTGAGCTCAGAGAACAGGGACTGACCAATGAATGAGGTCAGATATTAAAAAATTACTTTGAGCATTGTTAACCATAGTATTTCTCAAAAAAGTGGCTCCCAGCTGCCAGATTTACTTCAGATGATGGTTCAACACTGAGATTCCTCAGCTTCACCCAAGATCCAGTGGAGTTTTCTTTAGAAGCTTTGCTTTGTTCAGAAGTTTTGCTAAACCCTGTTTTGAGTCTCACAGAACCTTAACAACCACTAGCCTACTTTGTGCCTATTGCTGTAGGAGTTTCAAAGGGGATAGGGATTTTTAAAAATCTTTCTAGGTTTAATGCATTTTTAGTTTTCAAGGAATAACTGACAATCCTTGTGCACCCTTACACCACCCACACCAGCAGAGGTGCACTGGGTTGGGATGAATGGAACCAGCTGTAGGCATCCCAGGCTGCAACCATGGTACAGAGGCGAGTGCTCCTTACATCACTTCAAATAAGCTGAGCACATCTTATAAACAAATGCATCAGAAAAGCTGCCAAAACCTTGTGTGCTCTAAAAGGAGCCTCACACTGCAGTGCTCAGATCCACAGGCATCAAGAAACTTGAAAATATGAAGGCATACTCACAGCCTCCAGAACATCACCAGCTGTGCGAAGCAGGTGTCAAATGAAAATTTTCTCATAGTGGATAATATCATCTTCTTTTTTGTTTGAAACCAATAGCAAAACTGAAGCACTTTCCTGATTCCCACCTTTATATGTTCTAATACCTGTGAGATATGTTTTTCTTTTGCTCCAGGAGTTCAGGCTGACCAGCAGTATGGCATTGTTGATTCTTACTTTTTCCATTTAATAAGAAGCATGCAACAAGAGCCCACAAACATGTTCTAAATCCTTCTAAGCCAGACATAAAATCTTTTTGCAAAGCAGAAGAGAGAAAACTTCTCATTTAAAAAAAAACTCTAATCTTAAAAAGAGCAGTTAAGGATACAGAGAGTTGGTAAATAGCTAGTCTCAGCCACTTTGGCACTACCCTCTGTGCATCCCCACAGATAGACTTTCCAACACGCATCCACATGCCTTTTTGTGGAGGCTGAGAAATTTCAGTAGAGAAGCAAAATGTATGACTGGACTCTGATTCCTGGTTCTTATTAGCCTGTTCTATTTACTTTTACTGTAGCGTCCAACATCTAAACATTCTTTGCGTGTTGACTTCTTACTGTATTTGCCTTCATGCCTGGTTTTTGCTCTACTCCTGTGCATCTCTGTCTGCCTCCCAACCTGTCTGTATGTTCTCGGGGAATAATGACTGTTTTTCCTCAGTCTCTGATTGATGCTTGTTGGAAAGTTTAACAACTTCCTACCTTATTCATCAACCCCATCTTTTTTATTCCCCGTTCTCAAAGTGGTATCACATGGTTTGTGTGTGGAAGATGTTTTTATTATTTTTAGACTTAGTTCATATTTCATGTCAAATTTAGTCACTTTGCAATCATATTTCAAACCATCATCAGTATAGTTTTTACCAATATCATGCATACTTGTAGTAAACGTGTGTGTACACATGCAGTAGTTCATAATTAAAATGGCTTTTCATACCATTGTTTCCCACCTTCAGTCTCACCCATAAACGCAACCATTATTAATAATTTCTGTCTCTAGTGCTTTGATGGTTAACACGTAATTGTTTATAATATGCTCCTATCTCTATATCTTGGTTTATCCACTAATGAACTTTTTATTTTTATTTTTTCTCATCTCTCCTTCTCGTTAATTCTCTCTCTTGATAATGAGTTCAGAGAGAGAAACTTAGTGAAAGGCAGTGAGGAAATGGGGATTCCTCCGCCTCTCATTTCAGTTCTCTGGTCTTCTTAGGATGAATATCTACCCAAAGAAACCACTGTTCTAATACCAAAAGTCATTCAGTGATCTCAAGGATGGGGGCTCATGGAAATGTAGGGCTCCTTGTGTTGTTTTTTTTTATTAATTTATTCCATTGTAGGATAGGACATGTAAAGTTATTCATAATCCCCTGCATGACCAGCAATGTCAGGCAAAATTAAATGCTCTTTGAGATGCTGTGTAAGTTGGCTTTGACGTTAACATATCTTTCCTTTTCTCTACCATCTGCCTGTATCTTAATGGCATAACATGTGTATTCAGACCTGGAATTCTACAACTGTCAAAATAAATGAGGTGCAGCATAAATCCCTTTGTGTTATTCTGCTGCACTTGGGGTTGATTTTCTAAACCAATTATTAAAAAATACAGCATTATTACCTTGTCTCCTTAGGGCAATGGATGAAGGTTTACTATAAATCAATGCCCAGATTTCATCTGGAGTAAGCCTGTGGCTGATCAGAGATGTTAGCAGGAAAGAGATATTTCTCATAAGGAAAATTGAAAAGGACTTTCTGAGTAGTGGAGAAAGACTCAGTAGAGAAAGTAACAGAAGAATACGCATTAATGGCTAGTGCTGAGAAAACCAGTGGAATACCCTTGTCAACAGGAAAGATCTAATCAGAAGGAAAATTTTTAATTTGGATGTAAACAAAACCATTCACTGGGCGTAGAGGATTTAATCTGAGACATTTATCCAGAGGATTAGATACTAAAGACAGTCTCATGAAATTTTAATAATAAAAATAGAAGCAGCAGGAGGAGGAGGGGGAGGACAGGAGGAAGATGACTACAGCAGCAATGACAGCTTAACAAAAGAGGAATTGAGGGGCAAATTAGCTGCAGTAGAATTTGCCTGTTGATGAAAGTTTTATAATAATATGGTCTTTCTTTCCCTCTGATTTCAAGAAAAGTGTCCACAGACTACAGCCACATGCTTTACAAATACATCAAGGCATAAATAATATAAAATAATATTATCTTTTTGGGGGGTATTTCAACTTTGATGTTTGTTTCATAAATTTAATCTTGAATAACTGCATGAAATAGGTGGGGTAGGATGTTTAGATAAGGAAAAAGATACCCACGGTATGTGGATAACTTAACACTGAGCCCGGACTTGAGCTCCCTTCTCTTTCATTCTTATGTTCCCTAAACTAGATGTCAGGATTCAAAATGACTAAAACAAAACACTCTGATTTTCTTTTATTTATTCATTTATTTATTTTTACTTTTTAAATGTTTTATTGAAGTAGATTCGGTTGACGATGTGTTTATTTCTGGTGTACGGCACAGTGATTCAGTTATATATATATATTCCTTTTCCATATTCCTTTTCATTCTAGGTTATTACAGATGTTGAGTATAGTTCCCTGTGCTATACAGTAGGATCTTGCTGTTTATCTATTTTATATATAGTGGTATCTGCAAATCCTGACTTGAATGCCCTTCTCTTTAACTCTTACATTCCCTCGACTAGATGGCAAGGTTCAAAATGAGTAAAACAAACAAAATACTCTTGTCTTTTAAATACACATTTCTTTCCTCAAAAAAGTGTCTTATAATCCTTATTATATTTTGTATACTCCCAGAATTAAAGTGAAGAGTGTGGAATACACCCCCGCCACACACACACCCTGACCCACACAGCACTGATAGTCTTCCCAGTATACCAAGCTCCAAGTTAGAATTTGGAAATACAGTTCAGTCTACTAATTTAGAGCATGGGTTTTTAAGTCAATCAAATCTGGATCAAGTTGGCTCCAAAAATTATACAGGGAGACAATGTTAGGCATATAAGCTAACCTCTTCAAGCTTCCTTTCTTCAGATGTAATATAGTGAAATAATTAAGCCTATGTATAATGAATGTAAGAATTTTTGTCTGCTACCTTTACTACTTTTCTAGATGATTCTGATGTGGCCAAGAATAAAGGGACTTACTCCCTAGACCTCAAGGTTTGCCATGGGAACCAGAATAGGCCAAGCAGAAAATGTCTTCCCCCAAAGTATGATATTGGTTAAAGAATGAACACATGACCCAAGGCGAGCCAATCAGTGTTCTTCCTTGATACTTCTCAGCTAGGGCAGTAGAGGTACCTCCCTCCTGTAGCTGTAGGTAACTGTCTATCATCCCTGCCACAGTTGGGAGTCATATTCTGAAAGAAGAGAAAGACACCAAATCTAAAAGGAGAAAATGAGAGAGAAAAGTAGAATACATAAGGATTCTGAGTTCTGAGTATCAGATTGAGCGTTGCCTTTCAGTATCTTGAACTGCCATTATCTAACTACATCCACTTTTCTTACCTTAAGCTACATTGAGTCCTTATAGAAACTGGAAGAATCCTGACTAGTATAATACCTTGTAGGTTTGTATGGTTACAGTAAGCATTAAATGAATTAATACATGTAAAGGTTTAGTACATTGCCTGGCACACAGTAATTATACAGTAAATGTTTGATGAAGATAATGATGATGATGACAATGACAGTGGTGCCTTCCCTTTCCTCTTCATTCCTGGAGAGCTTCTTGTGGAGCACCACGTAAATAGTAGGTGCTCACTTGGTTCTGTCTGGAATTCACAAAGAGTTAAAGAGTTAAGACTGGAAGAGAACTTGAATGACATGAGTGAATAATCAGTTTCTGTTGTCAGATCTAACCACCCCTTACTTTCTATCACTTTTATTCTCATTCATTCTTATCATGGTTAACTCAGATGGAAACCTCAACTCAGGCTTATAGTTGAAAAAATAGTTCAATCTCTGTTCCATGTGTTTCTATTTGGAGGAGAAAATGCGTTTGTTATCTCGTGGACACTGTGACTGTGTGGGGCTGATTGAAGCTGGCTGTCATTTATGTGAATTTAAAGTCCTAGATCATTGTGTTCACTCTCAAGTGTTCTTTGTGGCTGTCTAGAAAAAGGGGACTCCAAAGGCAGTACAGAGTGGAGGTGATTTGGGAAATCACAAAAATAAAAAACAAAAAAACAGTGATAACAGTTAATTCTTGTAAGCCTTTTTAAGATGATGTACTGATGAGGAAAATTCTGTTAGAAGGAATTTGACTCAGTTTGGGAGAAATACGATAATCATCACAAACTTACTACTAATGATGACTAGGTATTATCATTGTCCTCATTTGTGTCCACATTATCAGTGATAATATGATAATATTATGGTTAACCCCTGAACCCTGGCTTTGGAACATAAAAGAGCATTTGCATTGTGTAGCTAGGCGTCTAATCAATGAATTTTAGGTAAGGACTTTAATAAAAGCAAAAATCTCATTGAGATTTAAAAAGAATAGTCAGCTTTGAGAATAGAAAACGAAGGACAAATTTTTAACTGTCATTTCTTCTCTGTGGACTTCAGCCGTTGTTTGGACTTCAGATTCAGTGACTGCTCTGGGGAAATGCATAAACTGTATCTAAATGAAGGGTTGACATAGGACTTCATTTTAAACTTTCCATATCTCTGTGAGAGAAAAAGTCATGGGAAAAATAAAATGGGGCTTAGGAAGCAAATAGCTGCCTTAATCGGTGAGTGTTATCTGAATTACTGACTTGTAAATAACTTTTAAAATCATGACAGATTCTCAGTGACATCCACATGCACATAGCTAGTCTGTATTCTTTTGATCCTTTCCATTGGATGTGGCCTTGAGACTAACTTCTGGTCAATGGCAAGTAGACAGAGGCAATATAGGCCACTTCCATGCCTTCTCCCACCTTCCTCCGCCCCACCCCAACTCGCCCTCCCCTTCTCCCTGGCTCTTTTTGTTTACTAAATGTGGACTGTCCAGAAGAGGATCATTAAGGAGGGAAGACGAAGATGGATGAAATCTGAATCCTTTTTAGGGCTATGAAGGACATGCGATAATGAGAAGCATGGGGGACTCACTGAGGACTTAAGAGTTATTAATGCATTTTACTGTGTCAAGCCAGAATGATTTGGAGGTATGTTTGTATAGCAGATAGGGATATTTACAATACACTACACTACATAACAGTAATATGAAAACCCTCCAGCCTGTTAAGAATTACTTTACATTTTAAATATTATATGATAAAGAAATATATTTTAGATTACTGTTACATGAAAATTGTATTACAAATCAAATACAAAATGTATAGTATTTGTAACACTTAAGAATACATTTTAACTTTGCATTAACAAACCTTGCTTACTTTTTAGTTGAAGTTTATGATGATTTTCTAATTTGTGTTAATTATATTACATTTTACTTTGTCTTTGATTGAGGCAGTCCAGTATGAGGTTACCTAGGTTTGGATATTAGCAAGCTGTCTGAAGTCAAGTGACATACGTAACCTCTTTAAGACTCAACATCTCCATCTAGAAAATAGGGATAATGACATTTACTTCACAATGTATTGCTTCTCTCCTGAAATGAGATCTCATAGCACAGTTGATCCTTGAACAATGTGAGGTTCAGGGACATGTCAAAAATTCATGTATAACTTATAGTCAGTGCTCCGAATTCAGTTTCTTCATATCCATGGTTCTGCATCAACCAACGGGGATCATGTAGCACTGCAGTATTTACTATGGAAAAAAAAAATCCACATATAGATGGACTCCTGCAGTTGAAACTTCTGTTGTTCAAGGGTCTACAGTATTTACCTCATGGGTTATTGCCAGAATTATTAGTTGATACATATAAAAGGTATCATCATCATTAGTACTCTGGCTACCATATTTTCACATCTTTCAATCTGTACCCAGTGGGACAACATGATAATTTTTCAGTCAGTGACGCTCCCTCAAAGTCTTTGTAGAAATGTCAAAGTTCAGTGGGGGTTTCAGAAAGCAACTCTGCCTTCCCTTCCATTCCCCAGATTAGCAGCGAGGATAATATTTGTAAATGCAAACCAGATCATATTATTTTCCCCAAACACCTACCCACCTATTGTCATGCAGTACATTTCAGTGCCTTTCTGCTACTCTTAAAATTAAATTATCTACTTGGATTAAAAAGCCCTGTGTGATCTTATCTCTGCTGGTGACTCTAGGATTACTTTCACCACATTCTGTCGTCTCTGACATCATTGTGGTATCCTCCTCCTCCCCCCTCCCTCACCCCCTCCCCCTCATCCCTCTTCCTCCTCCTCCCTGAAATGCATCATGCTTTTGGAACAATAGGGCCTTTGCATGGAGAATTTATATGCTAGGAATACTTTTCCCTCATCCCTCTACCTAGTTAAATTTCTCAAATCTTGGCTTAATCATAACTTAGGAAAAACATCTCTTCTCAAACTAGGTCAGATCCTCCTGCTACATATGTCCATAGCTTTGGATAATACTTGTTCAAAGCACCTATCACAGTTCATAATTGTGTATCTATATATCGGACTCTTGGATGAACTACGCAGATCCACCTTCAGGATAGAAGTTACTAAGAAATGCCTTGCCCGAAGAAAGTCACCCTGCTAACTAGGACAGCTTGCATCTAATGACTGCCTGACACAGGGATAGAAAGTTCAGCCTACTTTGGAAAACTCTGAAGGCTATTTCAGAGCCAGACTTCCTCTTAGGTGTGACCGAGGCCATTGTTGATACTGTATTACAGCCCTGCTTCTATCCAGTCCTGCTTCTCCTGCTCGCTTCCCCAAGGTGGTGGTCATAAACCAAATCATTTTAGTAATTTTCATCTCAGAGTCTGCTTCCTGGGGAACCTGACTTGTAACAATCTATTTGGGTTTTGGGGGATTGATGTTCATCTCCCCCATTGTCAACTTTGTTTTTTTCACCTCTGTATGGTCAGTATCAAGCACAGATCCTAACATATGAGAGGCCCTCAAAAATATTTCATGAATTAATAGCATCTGCCTTCCTCATGTTATGAATGAGTCAAGATGTAGAAAAGTCCCCAAGGGGCACAGCTGACCAGCCTGTTTATCTCGGTCCCACTTCCCCAACTATCCTATTTTTTTTTTCCTTTGTTCTTTTCAGGGACCCAAAAGCTCCTGCAGCCCTACCACTAGAAAGGAGCAAGCTTTCTATCCCTTGCAAAAGGCAGCTTTTCTTTTTAGGTCAAAAAATTTGCTCGGTCCAATAAGATCTCTGGTGAGTGGCTGGAACTCTGAAAGCATCAATATTAACTGGACATTCTCCTCTGAGCTATCAGAGAGCCCAAGTCCAAAAAATCCAACCTCCTGACGTTGGTGAAAGGAACTCGGCTAACACCAATATCCTTCACCATCACAGCTAAGTAAGAGGGAAATCCTTTAATGGACTACGGAACCACATCAGAGGCTATTTGTTCTCCATATAATTTAGGGTGTTTTTAGACTGCAAAAGACTTTAATGAGAGGCACATCATTCTGCTTTTGAATTTGAAGAGTGACATTGTTGATTTGTTTTTCTTACTAGTCCCCCCTTCTCCCCTGTTCTACTACAGAAGTTTCTACAGAGTTAAGAAAAAAGTTCGCCCCTTTGGAATGGCAAGCCTAGTGTTTGGTGCCAAAACAAATATTTCTGCAGAAAAATATTGCAGTTTGGTACAAACTTAGGGAATGTTCTGCATGTGTTTGTGTGTGTGTTTGTATTTTCCTGTGTGTGTGTGTGTGCCCTCTTGTTCATCAAAATGTGTGAACTTAAAAGTCTCTTGTTGAACTTCTAATGCCCACCTGCGACTTCTACCACATTGAGTACACAGTTACTTTCTGGACGGCACAGAGTTGAAAAAGAAGAGTGTGACCTCTGCAGTTAGAACTTCATCTTCTGTATTCAGTTGAGTATTGGCTTTACCACTTAGCAGTAATGGGTCCTTGGGCAACAGTGTATTTAATGTCTCTGAGCTTAACTTAGTGCATGATAATTTGAATACTCAGTGTGGTTGTGTATTTTAAATGACCTAATAAATACAGCAAGCTCTCAGTTAATGCCAGGTATTTCAAGAATTATGACACATTTGGCCTCAAGTACCCCTAACACTTCACTCATATCTTCCTTGCAGCCTTATCATAGACTCTTGAGATCAGAAAGAGCAGAAAAGACCATGTCTTTTTTTAGTTTTTAAGTCTCTAGAACAAAGCACAACCAGCCTAGTTGGTAAATAGCCTCTTAATGATTGTTTAATCTGTAAATTTCTGAATTTAAAAGTTTATGATGGATTCTGTCTTCATTAAAGGCGATTAGCACCTTGCAATGGCAGTTGTTGAACTTGACAAAGTGATAAAATATGTATGTGATTACGCTTGTATCCCTGTGACTAACTGATGCTCTGAGAGCCTTAAAGAAGATAAACATAGCATTAAAATAAAAATTGAGTTTCACATGTGCAGTCTACTGATTTGCTAATCATTGGCTTATTCATTGATGTACACTAGATAAGTCAGTTAGTCAGTTTTGTGTGGGGGAATATAAGGATTTAAATTTACTGTGAAATAGTATTAAAAGCAAGAAGAGGTTACAGGTAATAATTAGAATCAACCACAAGGATTTTCCAAACCAGTATCCCTTCTTGGTGTCATCAACTATTGTTACGTAACAAACCACCCCAAAACTAAAGCAATAGTTTATTAGTATCTTTGACAGTTCTGTGTATAGACTTGGTGGTTCTCATTAGGGCATCTCATGCAGTTGAGCTACAATATGCATGGTGCTCCTCTGTGTCTGTTGATCTGTCTGTCCGTCTCTTTCTAGTCTCCCCCCCCATCTGTCTGTCTGTCTGTCCTCTCCCTGTCCATATTGTCTCTTCTTCCAAGGTTCTCCCCATAAATTGGGCTTTCACGGTGTGTTGGTCTCAGGAAATCTATACATCTAACATAGCCAATGATTTCAAGGGGCTAGAAGCAGAAGCTGCCTGGCCAGTTAAGGGCTAAGCCCAGAATTTGCATAGAATCTTAGAGAAAACCTCCCAGCATCTTGATGAGGTAATTTTTCTCTCATGTTGAAGAAATTACAAGATGTCTTTTTGTAATGAAGACTCAAGATAAAGAAATAGTACAGAAGTTGGCTACTTTGAGATTCTGTCTACTTTCTAAACTAAAACTGCATATGACATGAGAATTTCTAGACTGTTCTTTGGGAAAGAGGCCCAAAGACAACTTGGACTTCGATTTTCATTTGTAAAAATTAGGAGACCAGCCCAGTGATAGCTGCTGTCTACACCCCATGTTTCTGAAAACTGCCACATATAAAGACATAGGTCATAGTAATACGTCTACAAGTATGTCAGCACCTTGATTCTCTGCTGACAGAAGCCAGGAAACAGCCTTGGATATCTCGGTGTTCACTGGTCCCACATGAGCCCTGACTCTCCAGAGATGGGACCCCATTTCTTCATTTTAAATAACTGCCTCCAAGTGATTCTAAGACACAATCAGTTGTTGAAGATACTTATCTAGTTAAGTTCTCAAACTTTTGATAGTATCAAAATGCTCTAGAGGGCTAGTTCAAACCACAGGGGTCAGCAATTTTTTTTTTCTAAATGGTCTGTATATTTAAAATCTAAATACACACTGCTGGATTATCCTCCTCTCTGGCTTTCCAGATTTGTACTTGACCACCGTGTCTGAGCAAACCTTAATTACCCTCCTCCTCACCACTACATGAACTTTTCAGACCGTTGAATTTTTGCCAACCTGATGTCTTCCAGCTCTGTATGGACCACCATCTCTGGAAGTTCAGCAGTCTCTGGGATTTTCCCAGTCTGAGATGAGGCATGCAGGTCCTAATTGTGTGTGCTGAGGATATGGGGGATGACACATCTCGATGATAGTCTTCTTGTCATTGCTCAGATCACCAATGGCAAGAGCGGGCAAACAATAATTGATCCTCCATGCACAGGCAGATCTAGAGAAGAGTTTCTCTACCTCAGCACTATTGCTATTTGGGGCCTGATAAATCCTTTGTTGTGGGGCCTGATAAATCCTTTGTTGTGTACACTGTAGGATGTTCGGTGACATCCCTGGTCTCTATGTACTGTATGCAAACAGCAATCCCTACCAGGTTGTGTCAAGAATGACCCCCGACATTGCCAGATGGCCTCCAGGGGACAAAACTGCCCCAGCTGATATCCACTATCATGGGCCACAATAATTGTTCTTCACTTGTATCACTGGCTGCCATGGTTGTGACCTTTTCCAGAATGAGTGCTATAAACTGTTGACTTCTCAAGTGAGTCAGTCTTTATTAACGGCCTCATGTGTGCCCACACTTTGGTGGAGGCTGCATCAAAAAGAAAAGGAAATAGTCATAATCTTATTTTCAAGGAGTTCATTCATGTCTGACTGAAATCAGAAACTAAAAGCCCTTGGATCTGACTATGGCCAAAACTACTTTATTTAGCTCATATATGGTTTAAAAAACATTTTTAACTACCTGCCAACATTTTAAAAATGGGAGAATTCATTATCTGAAATCTCAGATAATGGAATTTCAAGCTTCCTTTTAAAATTAGAAAAATCTGACAACATTGAACTTGAATTCCTTCAATGATCGGCTGGAGCTGTGTAGTGGCCAACTTAATAGATGGGCATGTGCTCTTCAGATTTCTGTAGTCCCTACCCATCTGTTTATCCTCATTCTGCCATATTCTCATGATCTGTGTGTGTTTGAGGTACAACGTTTTGGCTTGGATTGTTGGATCTGTATGGTTTCAAACCATAGGTAGGGAGGTGAGATTGACCGAAGGAAAGGACTGACGTGGTCTTCAATTTATAGGAATGATTGCAAATCAGAAATTTACCATTTTAAAATTTGTGCTGCTTTTGCATTTAGCCAGTGCTGGCTAATGGAAAAAAAAATCATTGAGCACCATTTAATTGAGGATGGAGAGTGGAAAAAAAATGATAAAGTGATGTTATAAATGTCATATAATAGGTTTGTTATTTGCTGATTTATTTGCAGGGTTTTTTTTCTCCTTAATCTTATGCAGTGTCTCCTATTGAAATGATGGAAAGATACTTGGAACAAGGCTGAACGATTTCCTCCAAGGCAGGGAGCCGGCAATTATAAATAATTAAAATTAGTTTTCCACTTACAATTGAAGATTGTCTCTTTGAAAGAATACTCCAGCATTGGCAACCCATGCATTATAAGTCACAATTTCCCCTCTCTAAGTAAATAAAACTGTTTTATGCTCTAGAGGAGAGTATAGATGTGTTACCTGGCATTATATCTCATTATCTGATCTCTGTTCCTTATGTTAAAGTAAGGAGTTTGTTAACACAGTGTCTCATGTATCATAGAAGGTGACACTGTTTTGGAGACAGATGCTAGCTGCACAGAATAGAGATCACAAACAGTGGAGGTTTAGAAGTCACATTAACCTGGGGGTGTCCCTGTTCACTTCTGAGGGCTGAGAGAGGACCAGAAGCTCCCTAGTTCCTTGGTGTGTGGTGACTGCATGACACTTGCTAACCTACAATTATCTAGGCTTCATATGGCCTCTGTCTCAAAGTAATTTTTTGGGAGAATTGTCTTGATAGTTAAGATTTCTGTGTGAAAATAGAAGTCAATGTATGAATTGCAGTCATGTCCAATGGAACGTTCAACAGTAATGGAAATGTGCTCTAATCTGTGCTGTTCAGTGTGGTAGCTACTAGCTGCTAATGTATATTGGCCACTTGAAATGTGGCTAGTGTGGGGGAAGATGTGACTTTATAAGTGTATTAGTTTTAACTCATATGTAAAGAACCACATGTGACTAGTAGCTACCCTATTGGACAACTCAGGTCTAGAGTCTTTTGGTGACATTCCAGACTGCAGGTTGGTTGTCAGCAGTATGAGATGAATGGCAGTGATTTATAAGGAATTTAGAATAAGGAACCAAAAGGCTACTGTTTTAGTCAGTGTTCTCCAAAGAAACAACCAACATGGGAAGGGTGTAGGGGGGTGTATAGAGAGAGATTTAACTGTCTATTTCACTGTCTATTTTAAGGAATTAGCTCATACAACTGTGGAGGCTTGATAAGTCCAAAATCTGCAGGGAAGGCTGTATGCCAGGAGTCTGGAGAACTGAGAAAAGGTAGTTCAATTACAAAGCAGTCTGCTGGTAGAATTCCTCCTGTCCAGGGGAGGGCTGTCTTTGTTTAATTAAGGCCTTCAACTGATTAAATGAGGCCCACTCATAATGGAGAGTTGTCTGTTTTACTCAAAATCCACACACTTAGAAGGGGGAAGGTATAGCTCAAGTGGTAGAGCACATGCTTAGCATGCATGAGGCCCTGGGTTCAATCCCCAGTCCCTCATCCAAAAATAAATTAATTGCCTCCCTCCCACCAAAATAAAATAATTAAATAATACAATAATAAATAAAATTTTTTTAAAAATCCACATATTTAAATGTTAATCTTACTCAAAATTCAGCTTCACAGAAACATCCAAAATAATGTTTGGCCACGTATCTGGGCACTGTGGCCTAGTCACACTGAGGCATGTGATTAAATATCACAACTACTCTAATGAGAAGAAAACTTTGGTCACCTGCAGAGGAAAGAGAAGATACTGAAGCCTTAGGGACAGTGCAAGGGAAGCAAACATGGAGTGAACAACCACGTAAAATCTTGTGTTGTTTTGGAAGGCACATTAATCCTTTCATTTTGATCCTTTTTCTTCCTGGTTACAAGAATAATTCATATTTATTATCAAGCATGTTATAGAAATATGACTTAGCACAGTCCTGCCCACATTTATTTTTCTGTGTTGGCTTGTTTAAGACTGAGTGCTACACGTTTCTGAATACCTTTCCCTATAAAGTTTTGTGTTTGAGTTGGGGGTGTAAAAAGGAAGTTATGTAAGATTTGAAAGGCAGTAGTCTAGCAAGTCAGTACTCTTGGGAGATTATCACGGTTAGATAGATGACAAGGAAATGTTGAGCTGCTCTGCCACGTGTAAGCTTCTCCTCATTTTCCTCCTCTCCACGTCCATGCTGTCTCCCCAGCTGCTGTTCCTGCAGACCAGCAGTGGCCCCCGGCCTGTGAGCCTGTGGAGACCTGAAGATTCACAGAGGCATTGGCCGGAGGGAGGCATTGTCTCCCTGTGCTCGTCTCCATGAGCCCCACAGCCATCCCATTCCCCCTCCTAGATATGCTCAGCTTCTAAGACTGCCCTACAGGTTTCAACGTACTCACCTGCATTAGTGTTTCAGGTCGACTGGTTAGTGATTCTTTCCCTGATCCACTCAACCTCCCTTTGAGGCTTCCCTTCTCCATCTCCTCCAATGTTTAATAATGTCTGATGACCATTATCCATCTCTTATTCCCGTAATAAAGTGGCTCTACTTCAGTGATTAAGCCCTGATTGGTACAAAGCAGTCTCATGATTGACTCAGCTGTTTACATCTGTGCTGCTGTGAAGCTGTGACTCCCCGTGCTGAATGATCAGTGGATCATTGTGCAATTATTCTGGTTAGATCTTGTTCCAGAGATTAAGGACAGCATTTGATCATTTTGAAATAATTTTAGTTGCTGGTTCAAGTGATTTTTTTTTCAAGTTTGCAGGCCTGTTCTCTATAATATAAGCAAGAAAGCAGCTTTAGAAAGTGAGCACACGGAGCAGTAAGGGAAGAAGTAGACAATTTGCTTGTTTGATTTAGCAATGGCTAAATCAGACACTGTGATTCATGGACATGGGGCAGATTGTAATGGTAAGACATTTTCCTGTATGTTTCCCTTTCAATATGACTTTGTAGGTCTTCCATTAAGAAACAAAATTGTAGCTTGATTTGACCAAGAAAATTTGGGTACAGTGACATCATGTGAATGCCAAAGGCTGGGCCTCAAAAGGCTTTGCACCTTCTTCTGGTCCTGTGAAGCCCTGACCAGCCCACTTGAAGATGACAGACCATATGGAACAAGTCACTGTAAAGATGTGGAGAGACAGGTCTGACTAAATCTGATCAATAATTATAACGTGTGTGCTGGTGAGGGTGGTGTACCTCACACCAACAAGAAATCGTTAGACAGCACCTAAGTGTCCTAATAGTTCCACTCAATTCTCACCTGAAGACGGCATCAGATCCCACAGATGAAGGGTTCAGTCCTTTAAGACTGCTCCCCTCAACACACACACTTCCAGTTCCAGTCACAAGTCCACGTTGTTATCTGTGCTTTTGATCTAATGACTGAAAAAACAGAGGTTCCCACTACTCCTTCTGTGGGTTCTGTTAAATTTTTAGAGCTGCTCACAGGACTCAGGAATCCAATTTGCTCACTAGATTACCAGTTTATGATAAAAGGCTATCACTCAGGAACAGCCAGACGGAAGAGATACACAGGGCAAGCTATACACGAAGAGCAAGGAACTTCCGTGTCCTCTCCAGGCACACCACTCTCCCACATCTCCATGTACTTGACAACCCAGAAGCTCTCTGAGTGCCATCCTTTTGGGTTTTTATGGAGGCTGTGTTACACAGGCATGACTGATTAAATCATTGGCCTCTGGTGGTTGGACTCAACCTCTAATCTCAGTCCCTGCCTTGGAGATCAAGGGGGTGGTATTGAAAGTTCCAACTCTCTAATCATAAGATTGGTTTCCCTGGAAACAGCCCCGCCTATCCTGAGACTACCTAGGGACTGTCCAAAAGTTTCCTTATTAACATAACAAAAACACCTTTATATCTCTCTCAAAACTTAAGAAATTCTAAGCAGTTTTTTTAGGAGCTCTGTTCCAGAAAATAGGACAAAAAACATTTGTGTGTGTATATATATAAAAATATATAGATTATTTAAAATGTATATATATATTTTACTATAAATCACAATATCATAGGCTCCAGGATGAGAATCTTTCCCCCCACTTCCCAATTACTAAAATACTCATTTCTCCTTTTGAAATACTTTTTTTTTAATATCCTAGCATCAGAATTCCCATTTTCCAGATTTTCTAGAAGTGTTAAATCATAAGTGATAAACCAAAAGGAATTTTCTTGTTTTCCTTTGCTTCCTCACACAGACTGAAGCTGATTCTCCTGTCTAATTAGTTCTTTGGTGTCCAGGGATTCTACAAGGGTGTCTGATAACAGCAGTCTCTTCTTCGCCACAGGTCATGTTACTTTGGGAATTAAACCCCAGGTCCCAGCTCATCTGCAAACATCCGCTCTTCATTGATAACACCACCGGGCACTTAGTTCAGTTCCTCTTTCTGCTCTGCAACCGTCTGTGAATGGCCTCTCTTGAGTTTCTTTTTTCTTAATTCTGAAATGACATGTTGAAAACATAGTCCAAAAAGTGTAGTTCTGTGGAGAGCAACAAGCCAATCTGGGACTTTTCCTTCGCTAAAATGAACCTTCCTGATGGCTTCATCTAGTCAGGGCTTGAAATGTCTAAGTACATTACATTTAGGGAAATATTTTATATATATATAATGATTATATATATAAAATGTTCTAGCTTGCGGGGAAATGTGTTTATCTGCATTTCACCAAAAGTTAATAACGGGTATAGGTGTCCTAATCTAAATAACTCACTTGGAGGGCTATTTAAGATAATGTGGGTTGAGTTGTATCTCTTATATGAGCCCCTTGGAGAAGTGATTAACTTAAATGCATCTCTACCCTTTGTGCCCTGTTCAATAAGTAGCTTCTTGAATTATTGATCAATCACATCAATTTGCTTAGGAGACTTGATAACTCAAAGTTACAGTGGTATGAAGCTACTAAGCCAGATTTGTATGAGAACTAGTTTGCCTCACTAGCTAGTTGTGTGAGCTGCAATAAGTTACGTAAGCACTCTCGGCTTCTGTTTTCTCCTTGGTGAATGAAATGCCTTCTGTGTGCCACACCCCACCCTCATCTGCAGGTTGTTGTAATTTTCAAAAAAGATGTTATATAAAAACCAGTTGTAAGCTGAAATGTGTAAGACACTTGTATCAGTATTCACCAGGGCAGCTGCCTTTTATTTATAAAACAATCTGATGAAGAAGGATGGAACTAATTTTGTGGCTTTTAAGTAGTTTAAAAGTTAAGTTTTTCTAGACGGCAAAATTTTTGAGGCAAATTGTCCCAGTTTAGCTCACCTACTGTAAATTGCCATCCTCTGAAGACTCTTATTTCTAAAAATAATGACCTTTTAGAGTTTGATTCATAAACTGGTTATAAGGTTTGGTGCAATGATTCTCTACCTTGACTTCTCATCACAATCACTGTGGCCCTTTAAAAACTTACCCATGCTCCATCTTCATCCAACTCAGAATCCCTGAAGTCCAGTACTTGTATTATTGAAATATACTCGTGATATTAAGGGACAGTGAAGAATCCATTCACTGACTCAGTAGAAATAGTACCAGCTTTTGAGTCAGCCATCCTTGGCTGTGCCGTTTGATGGTTGTATGACCTTCAGCTGAGAAGTCTGTGAAACTGACAAGTATATTGCCAGGCTGCTGTGAGACTGGGAAGTCACTTCGGCAGCATGCTTAAGCCAGTAGGAACTCAATAGTGTTAAATAAACATTGTGACTATATTCTGACATATATTCTGTACTGCTGTTTCACGCGTGTTTGCCTTGTGGTCTCAACTATTTTTTAAGAGTTCCACAGGTACTCTTTGAGGATGAGACTGTGTTTTATTTTTCTTCTCTACACTCCACAACACATGATAGAATGTTGAATATATAGCACGCAGGTGCTTAAAAAAAATTCATTGGCAGAAAAAATGATCAAAGTTATTTTGAGCTTTGTCTAGTGCAATTAAAACAGAAAAAAAATGCATTCTAGTGTATGAATTAGAGCTTTAGATAAAATTCTTGGAACATTTTCTCATCTGCAACCAGACACGTAGAAATGTGTTATAAATCAGCCTATGGAACCTATTGGTTTAGAGATTGTTTTTATAGGAAAGTTTGCACTAAATCATTCTATTTAAGGATTTTAAGAAAGTTCTGTATGTATTTTGAGGACAGTGGTTGGATAAAATTTCTGAAAGTACCAATATGAATCTCTGCTTCTTCAGTTAACGGGGCTTTATTAACATTTATTAACATTAACAGAGTGAATGGGCCAGATTAGATGGGAGGGCATTAACAGTGTAATTTTTAAGGGCTTGGTGCAAACTTGAGAGAAACATGAGAAACTGAAAAGACATTTATTGAAGGGTATGGATTACAAGGACTGTCCCCAGGAAGAGCAGGAGTCGAGGGGTCAGCCCTGGGTCCTGCATTATGGTCAGACCAAACAGGAGGAAGGCTGGATCTTAAGCAAGATGCACTGGATTTGGATTTGGAAAGAAGTATAAGAAGGAAAGCTGAAGATACTGAAGTCTTCCCTATTCAGTCCAAGATGTGCCTCACAGATGGTTCAGTTCTGAGCCCACAGATGGAGAAATCATTGGTTCTAGTCATGGTGATCTAGAAAGAGATATAAGAAGAAACCAAGATAGGGCCTGACATTCCATCTGGACAAGTATGATGCATCACACTGTGACTTTTCTTGCTGTTAACCACACTGAGGTGGGCAGCAGGCAGAATAGAAAGTACATTGGTGACTCAGACATGGTTTGTATGACTCTTGTATTGGCTGAGATTATATTTTAAAAGGCACTTCTGTCCAAGGGCCTCTTTTGGTCATGTCTCCAACATACATCTCTGTAATGTCATTCTTTTGTGTTATTTTTCTCATCTCTGGATATTTGAGCTTACTAACTCTGAGCAAAGACATATTAATAGCCATAGGTCTTCACTGTAGTCTCCCTAAATCACTCACCTTTCATTACACATTTCAGGATTCAGTCTTATGCCAGTTTATGATTTCTTTCTCATACAAAATGGACAACTGGACCAAGAAATTAACAACATTTAGGTCTTACCCTGAATTACTGTGTGTCATGGGCATGTGTTAAGTTTAAGGATCAAGGAAGTTGTACATAATCCTGTAGTTGTAAGAGATCAAAAGAAGAAGCAGTCCTGAAGTCAGGAAAGCAAAATCAGATTTTGGGGCAGCCCCAAATAAAGTGTTAATGAAGATTAAAACTCTGAAATCTTTAAAGACAATAAATCAAGCCAATAACCTAGCCATGTGAGCACATGATATACACCAGAAGTAAGGATATTGTCTGCCTCTGCCAAAAGTCTCTTATCTACAGTTCTCTCTACCAGGTGGAGGGGACCCCAGGCATGAGATGCAGCTTTGATAGTATTTTTAGTTGGTTGAGCAAGGCTGTCACCACCTCAAATCAAGATATATTTCTAATGTAAGAGAGTAGATACTCCTGATGTTTCCTCACAGTGCTCAGGAAAAAACAAGGAACTTTTGTGAAGCAATTCATCAGATAAGATGATTCTGATAGGAAAGAAAATATGGAGGTTACTTTGAAATTGATGATTGCATGGGGAAAATCCTCTCACTAACAGAAGTATAGTAGTTAGAACATGCTTGGAATTATTGGGAGAAAGATTCTGAATTTTGGAGTTTTGTTTTTCTTTATTTTCTCAACCACAAGGTTTAGCTTATCAATATTTATCTTTCACAAATAATACTCTGACCTTTTGGGGTCTGCTGGTGATGAAATTTGCTAATGATTCCAGTATCCTGAGGCCATGAGTTAATTTGTCCAAGGTGCCTGAATGAGTTCTCAGCCAGCACAGTCCCACTGAGTCAATTAGATTGAACTGCTTCCCACGGTGAGTGAACTGAGGTCCCCAGGTGTGTGACTCAATAAAGCAAAAGAGATGAAACTTTTCCAGTTTTAGCAGTAGATTCTCATGTGACTTCATGGTGCCTTGTGTAGAGCAACTGTGATTTCCTTTAGGTAAGTCTCTTTCCTCCCAGGCTTAATGAGTGGGTTTGACATGCCATCTATTACAGGACCAGTTGTATCTCTCTGCTCTTGTTCCAGATAGCTTCCATAATTACTTTTGAAGATGTTGTAAGGGAACTTCAGGATGTAAGTCAACAGTGAAACTTAGCAGGTAATAAAAATAGGCTTTTTCAGGAGATCATTCACTATGTGGGAAAACAAATATATTTTTGTTGTCATAGTCAAGGACCATGGACCATGAATCCAACATTTCCTTAGATACTAGGAAATGCATTCTCAATTATTTGTGATTACAAATTGTTCTTAGTACTTCTTGGGTGATTGGAGTTATGGAAATAATTTTAATAGAGAAGAGTCACATTTTTCTGAGCTAATTAAAACCAAAAAATCTTTTTTTCATTTTATGTAAATTTGGAGATACAAAAGTATTTTGACATTTAAGAAGAAAGCCAGGTAGGTACTTCTATCCTCATGTTTCTGGTGAGGAAACTGAGGCTCAGATGGCTTATGTGTCTATTCATGGTCATATGGCAATCCATTGGAGAAAGCAACCAGTCTCTGTTAATCTAACCTTTTCCTGTTTTCCAGCAACATATGTCTTTCAGATCACAAGCACCAATTGAGATGAATAAACTAGACATTGCGTCTCCTTCCTGTAACTGTCTTGATTAGGAAAGCAGAATCTGTTTTCTGTGGATTGCCTTAGGATCAAATTCTAGATTGTAGCATCCTTAATCCACAAAAGAAGTCAGTAAGCAACTTTTCACAAAAATAACCCCAATTATGTAATTCAGGATGGTTTTTGAGAGTCATAAACTCAAACATTCAACCCATTGTATAGACTTCCCTGGTCCAGCTTCAAAGAATGTTTAATAAACCCAAAGTTAAAATAAAATTTAATTTGCCTGCACATGTACATTTTGGGCAGCACTTAGATTTCTGTTCCACTCAGCTTCAGTATGGTATCTCAAAGGCTGGTAGCTCTAATCATGTGAAAGCTCACTCAGTCATACTCATGTCTGATGCTTGGGTAGGGGGTACTCAAACTGCTAGGGCTGGAACAGCTGAGTTTCTTTGCACATCTTTATCTCAGTATGGTCCCTGCATGTTCTTTCCAGCATGACAGCTTTAAGGTAGTGAGTCTCGTTACATGGCAGCTCAGAGCTCCAAAGACACCTACTCCCATATCCACATTCACTCCCAGGGTGGGTGGGGAGGAGAGAGAGGAAAGAGTGAGGTGGAGGGAAGAAGAGAGAGGGAATAGAGATTCTGTTACTTTTTCTAACTTCATCTTGGAAGTGGCATAGCTTAATATTTGTTGTAGTCATAGACTTGCTCAGTTTACAGTCAAGGAGAGGGAATATAGACTTCAGTTCTCAATGCAGAAGTATCATTATCATCATGAGAAATTATAAAGATTAGGATACAGGAATACAGTGCTCTCCTAAGGATCTCTGATAGTTACTCATTTTAATTCAGACTGAATATTTCTGTAGTTTAGTTGATTTATTTCATTTTTGTGCAGTACTTAGAAAAGCTTTCTTAAGGGGTCTGTGAAATCAACCTCCTTCCTCTTATAAGTTAGTCTTGGGTCCGTTTTGTATTGAGCAAATGGGAAGCTCTGCTTATGGTGAATAGGGAAGAATGTCGGATTTGGTCATTTCAGTGTTCATCTATCTCAAATATTCTACCTAGAAATGCTTAATATTAGTATAAAATAGTTTAGCTTTCTAAATAATTTACTACAGACACCTTGAATTTCCAATGCATCGTCATATGAGATGATTTCTGGTTGTGTCCTATGTTAGTCATGTTTATACATCAGTATGATTGAAATTCTCCAATATATGCCAGCACTTCACTTCTCTCAAAGTGTCTGCTGTTAGTGTGAAAGAGTGGTAGTAAATGTCACCTAGTGAGGGGATGGGTTTTTTTTTTTTTTTTCAATAGGGTGTTAGTAAGCCACAGATTGATGAGAGATATCTGTTTTATCTGAGTAATTGGTAATGTTATTTACGTGATGGTAGTAGATAAAATTGTAAAACTGTACAGTGAAGTAACTGGGGGGTGGGGACAATGAGAACTGTGCTGTAACTCCTAAAAACACTAATATAAATAATCTAAATGGGAATTATACCAAGAGAAAAATATTAAGGTTAGTATGAATAAATTAAATTGAATAGTAAAACAAAATCTTACTGAGTAATGGATAATATAAGGAGGAGATTGTAGAATTGTTAAATTCCTAAAAACAAGGCCAGAATAAATCAAGATTTCATCTGGAGTCCAGCAAAGTATATATAAAGTCTTAATTCATGTTGAATGATACATGTTCCCATACTCTGCCATTTTCAGGGATATCCTACTCCTGATGATAATTTTAAAAGATGCAACTCAAAGACTACTCAATAACACCTTGAGGGAGGATCTGGGGAGAATTTTAGTAGCGATTCATGCAGCATATAGATAAGATCACCAAGAAACAATGGTGTTTTAAGAGTCTGTGCATTAAGGAATTTCCTGGTTAGGGCGGACCTCTTTTACCTCCCATGGACTTTAGTTCGGCTCTTTGGAAGCAATATTCTAAAGGTTTGGGCATCCACTTTATATTAAAAATATTGTTTTGGGAGAGAGGGGTATAGCTCACTGGTAGAAATGTGTGCCTAGCATGCACAAGATCCTGAGTTCAATCCCCAGTACCTCTGTTTAAAAATATATATGTAAACCTAAGTATCTCTCCTGCCAAACAAAACAAAACATTTTTAAAAATACTGTTTTATGTAATTACTACATTGGAGGGAATCAGAAAGGGAGCATCCTTCAAAATACTGAGTATCTATGGCCAGAAGACTTGACCAAGATGGGCAACTTCTTTGATCCTGACTCAGAGTTGAAAACACGTGAATTTAGATTTGTTCACGGGTATGAAGTGACTGACTGTTAAATCTGCAAAGTGGCAATATTGGGACAACAGTAATAGATATACATGTATATTCGAAATTTGGAAAATAGAGAAAACAGTCAAAGTAATTTTAATGCACGTATTTTCTACATGGACTTATGTTTACTTAATTTAGAGACAGCTATATTTTGCAAATTTGGAGTTGTACTACCACTGCAATCTTTCAAAATCACTATCAAATATTAACTAATGTTGCTAAAAATACCTGTAATCTTGATTTTGTTAATGGGCTGTATAATTTGATCATCTACATTTTATTTAGTCAGTGACCTGTTACAGGAATTTAGAAATGTTTTCCATTTTTAACACAATCATTTATACACATTTATGAATATTTAAGGTAATTTTTATGGTTGGAAATATTGAGTTAAAGGCATGGGCACATTTAGCCATTTGAAAGGTATCAGTGAGCACATATTTTCTTATTGAATGATCAAAACACCATGTATATATTTTTATGAAAAACACAACTTTGGAAATTTGATGAGCCAAAAGTGGTATTTGACACTGGTTTTCTTTGATTAACACATATGTGCATGCACAAGCACATTTGTTTTCTAAGACTGATTTTTTTTTTCTTGAATGACTATATGTTTTCCATTTGGACTTTATCATTTTTTAAATTACCTGTCTATGCCCCTTTGAACAGTTTGACTTCAACTTAGCACCTATATTTCTTTTTAATCAGCAGATTTTCTGCAAGTACAACCCTTAATCATACTGGAAGCTTCAGCCACAGCTTTGATACTGGATGGTTACATAATTTAGAGTAAAGTCTTTTCATTTCTGTGTCTTGGTTTCGTCATTTAAAGAATGGCTATAATACTTCATCCAGTGTATTTCACTGAAATGTCATTATATTAACTGAGATAATGACTTAGCTCCTCTGATGCCTCTTAGATGACTGTGAAAGGTAAATTTACATTTTATATCTTCATTGTGTTATGCATTGGTTATTTTCAAGTTATTCCTGTTACAGCCCTCCTCTACTGACACTTAGAAGTTTGAAGGTGGTGAAGGATTTACAGATCATTCTTAACTTTCCCATCTTAGCAAAATACAAGCTGAAATAGCAATGTGGGGAGTGGATGAAACTAAACCTGGGATTAGAATTTAGGTGACCTAATGTTTCCATTATGCCTCTGTTTACCTTAGGAAATCATGGCTGCTCTTTGACTCAAGTAAATAATTAACACAAGTGTAAAGAAGGTGTACGCATGCTTAATTAGTACAGTTTCTAATATCACAAAACTGAATATAACCCACATTTCCTTAGTAGTTCATTTACAAATAAATTAGAAAATATAGATACAAGGGAATATGATCCTGTCACTTAGAAGAATGATATAAAGCTCTATTTGTTGACCTTAGTATATGTTCATGATTATTTTAAAAAACCTGATCATAAAACAGCATATAGGACATTTTCCTCTGTGTTTAAAGTCATGTACATGGATCTACATGGGGACTGAGTACAAGAAATGTTTGGAATAATGTTAAAAGTGTTAGAGTATGCAGTTTTTCTGGTGAGATAATGATACTCCAACTTTTTAATTCTTTTTGAATTTTTCAAGTGATAATTTATAATCATTATTTATCATTTTTACAAAAACAAAATAGCATTATTTAAAATAAGACAACAGTTCCGATTCTGTGTGTTTCACTGTTCGAACTGTTTTTTGCTGAATTCTCTGGCTGGCCTTTTTAATTCTCACTCCATGTGTAGTTTCTGACAGTCCTGGCCAGAAGACTTCTTTTTTTTTTTTTTTTTCCCCATTCATTTGTTTTATATCTTTCTAGGCAAATGGAACCCTGGAGTTTCTTATATTTTATTGTAGTTGGTAAACATAAGTTTTGGGAGTCATTTTCTTAAATTTGAAGCACACCATTATGCAGCCAGGAACACTGTTCAATAATCAGCTCTCTCAGGAGAGATCTTTTATCTTCATACCCTTGACTGAGGATGTTCTCCGACTTTATGGCAATGTTATCTGTTTAAATGTATGAACAACTTGGGAGTAATCATGCTTCTCAAGAAACAATGATAATAGTCAGGCTATTCAGCAAATGAAATGAGGTCTTAGAACGCTAATTTTAAACACATTTCCTTTGTGTATTTTTCTAAATGAAAATGTCAATTTTGGGAGAACATTGCATTTCTCAAAGTTAATATGAAGGAGTAAAGCATTCAAGTATTTGCTTTAAATTAAGCTTGAGAGTGACAACTTATGAGAAGGGACTAGATTTTCATTAATAGATGCTGCATAAGTAAGACCCTGGACTTAAAAAGAAAGGGGGTTCATCTTTGTTCCTAGTCTGGGCTTAGGACATCTCATTATATTTATGCTTGTTTTCTTCATTCACCACTCTTACGCAAGTGAGAATAACAATCACTAACAGCTACTGAGCATTTAATTTGTGTAGTTCATGCCCTACGGTATTTACCTGAATTTTTATTTGATTTCCACAATGAATCTAAATGATTAAAACTATAATGACCTCCATTTTGCAGATGACTTAATTGAAAGTTAAAGAGTTAGAGTTAAGGAACTTTATTTAGATTAAAAAGACAGTGCAAGTTGTGGATATCATACTTCGACTCACATTTACCTGACTACAACATCCGAACTCCCAATCATTGGACTTTTATCTAGTATTTCCAGACAACAGTTTTAGGACCCATGAGTGTTTGGTTTTTTGTTTGTTTGTTTTGTTTTGTTTTTTGTTTTTAAAGACACTGGTGATGATCCAGCTAACCTTGAATGACTTTGATAATGGATTAGGGTGTGTGCTCTCTGCTTTATCTTTAGCCCACAGACCATCTCCTAAAACACTTTCTGATCAACTCTTAGATAATAACTTATCTTCTATTTCATGGAAAATGGATTCTCAAGCTTCTTTCTGTTTTAGCAATGGAAACTCAGTTTCACAAGTTGATTAGAAACTGAGAGAAAAAGGGAAGTTCATAAATGAGGAAACTGTATGCCAGCTTTCCTTTTTCGTTCTATCACTTTGTCAGGAAGGCAGCTGGGTCTGTTTATTCCAATACTGCATATGTTTAGAGAGATTTTCCAGGCACCATCTTAATTGGCATCTCCAAGAAAGGAACATTCTCTCATTTGTCATGTGAGTTGTTTTGTTGAGACTACAATCTAGGAGATTAATCTAGATTAGTCCGTAGATTGAATAAACAACGATGACAACACAACTTTGGGAAGGAGATAATTCATTTAATGATAACAATGTGCAGCACGTGACCACAGAGCTGCTCTTAAGCAGCTGACTGACCGTCCCATTTCACAGATTGCTTTGTCTCTTTACGTAGAGACATGAGAGCTCTCTGAGGCCAGCAAGAGGAGAATTTCAGGCAACACCACCCAAGGCCTAAATTAGGGTCTTACAGTGTTGGGGGCATATCTTTGTGAACATCTGATTTTTCAAGCATTGTTATTTAATGAATGAGGAAATCATATCTAAGAAAATTCTCGTTGGAGGTTTCTGGGTTTTTAACAGAATTACTTTGACTAAAAATAAGAGAAAACCATCTAAATTGTTTAAACAGGGCCGAAGGTAGGGTGGGATTCATATTTTATTCAATCAAGATACCACTTTGTGTTTTTCTGACTTTTTCCCCTTCTGAGGGTACACCCTTCTTCGTGTGCTGGATTCACTCTCGGGCTTTCATCATGTTTGCAGTGTGTGCTGCCACCAGAAGCTTAGCTGTGTTCCTCCTCATCAAACCTGGGGGCAGGAGAGATTTCCTTCTTAAAAATATAAACGAAAAGGCCTGAATTTTAATGTAATCAGGAAGAAAAAATATATATATATATGATCAGGGTGATTCAGTGATCAGAAGGTCTTAGTCCTGCATTACCAATCTCTTAAACTAGCATTGTGGCAAATTCCATGAAATTAGAGTCATTTCCCTTTAACCACCACCCAGTGAAAAATCTGAGAGGGATGGGAAGAGTGGAGGAGTGGAGATACTGGGTAGACAACAAAGCTGCATTAAAAAAAAAAAAATGTTCTTTCATTCGTTCCAGTCTTCTGTATTAGCTAGCTTCCTCCCTTCCTTCCTTCCTCCCTCCCTTCCTTCCTTCCTTGTTTCATTATTGTGGTAAAATACAAATAACATAAAATTGATCATTTTAGCCATTTTTAAATGTAGAATTCATTGATACTAAGTACATTCACAGTGTTGTCCAGTCATCACCACTGTCAATTTGCAGAATATTTCCTCATCTCAAACAGAAACTCTGTAGCCCCTAAGCAATAATTTCCCATTTGCCTCCCCCTTTAGCCCCTTTTTAGCCTCTATTCTAGTTGGTGTGTCTGTGAATGTGCCTATTGTAGGTACCTCATGTGGGATCATGCAGATGTGTCCTTTACTGTCTGACTTATTTTACTTGACCTAATGTTTTTAAGGCTTGTCTACATTGTGGCATGCATCACAAGTTCATTTTTTAAGGTTGAGTAGTATTCCATTGTGTGTGTGTATCATATTTTGTGTATCTCTTCATCTGTCAGTAAACATTGGGGCTGTTTTTACCTTTTTGTTATTGTGAATAATGCTGCTAGGAACACTGGTTTACAAGCACTTCGGTAAGTCCCTGCTGTCAATTATTTTGTGTATATACTCAGAAGTGGAATTGTGGGATCATATGGTTAATTATGTTTAATTTTTTGAGGAACCACTGAAGTGTTTTCCACGGTGGCTATACCATTTCACATTCCTACCAACAGCATAAACATTTTTTCTAATTTCTCGACTGCCTTTCCAACATTTGATATTTTCTGTTCTTGTTTCTTTGATTTCTTTTTTAATAGCCTCCCTAATGGATGTGAAGTGGTATCTCATTATGATTTTAATTTGAATTTCTCTGATGGCTGCTTATGTGGAGCATCTTTTCATTGGCTTATTGGCCTCTTTTCTTTACTTTTTCTTTTTCTCATCCTTTTCCTTTTTTCTTCACTTTTCAGTACTCTTCCCCTGTTTTTCTCCCCTTTACTTAACTTTTCCCACTTTTTCTGCTTCCTTTTTCCTTCATCCCCATCTCCCACCCTTTCTTTTCTCTTCCTTCCCCACCCTTCCCTCCCTTCTTCCCTCCCTTCTTCCCTCCTCTCTTCCTTCCTCGAAGGACATGATAAAGTATGAAGTGACTCTGTACACCCAGGGCTTTGTCCCTTCTCCATCCAATCAAAATCCTAACTAGCCCAGAATTGTGTGTCTGGTAGATAGTAATCAGTATTCATAATCCCGTGTTTGATGACAAGCTCTTAAAAATGTTACACTAATTTCAACAACAGAAACTTCTGAGGTTTATTTACACACATTTAATATATGGCTACTATGTTTCAGGCATTGTTCCAGATGCTGGGGATATATCCTTAAACAAAACCAATAATCTCTATCTTCCTGGAGTTCACTATTTAGTAAAAGTAAAGGAAGGTTTCAGTTGACTTGATGAGTAATAATAAATACATCACTTGTCTATGGACCTCAGTTTCATCAGCTGTAAAATTGGAACATTTTACTCTAAGTTATTTAGCTCCAGCATTCTATTTTAAGATGCCTTTTTTCCCCCCTTCAAGTCTCAGTCCCAGCTCAATCTATCTTTAGGCCACTTTAAGTTCCCTTAATAGCTTTCATGACGTTTCATTCTGCACGATTTGATTTGTCCTAGACTGTCAGTGCTGTGATGTGTTGACTTGGTAGCAGCAGTGTTCTGCCAGCTTTGCTCCACCCACCTTTCTCCTCCCACCTGTGCCAGACGGCTGATGGCCTGTGGCCTGCCGCCATGCTTGAGGGCTCCCTGCTGTTCTCACAAATGGGCCCAGATGATGGGGTCACGGCATCATGTGTCAGAATCAAATGAAGTCATTAGAAATTATTACCGACAACTGTTCGTGGGTTATCATGAAATGATCTGCCCATCTGGGCCTCAGAGGAGCCATGGGTCAATATGGTTCAGTTCTTAAGCAACATATTGTAATTTAGTCATTACAAATATTTTTCCCCCTCATAAAAAGAACATGGGAGATACTGGAATTGGGAATAAGAGGATTCTGGGTGTTGATTCGCTGTGTGATATCTTTGCTGAAAATGGTTGTTATTAGATGCCCATCTCAATTTTTTATCATTAATTTTCAGCAAATAATTTGTTTGTTCATTCAATTATATACATTGATGTATTTTAAGACCTGTATTAGAGATACATATATTATCAATAAAATGTGTCTCTTTGTCCTTAAGGAGTTCATATGGCTTACAGACATACAGAAGTTAAGTGATTTTTCTCCATTTTAGATAAAAATTGGGTATGGTCTGTAACACCAAGAAATCTAGATTTCCAGAAATGCCAATGCAGATAATAATGGAGGTATGTAAGCAAAAGCCTTGTTCTGGTGGCTAACCATGTATGTAATGTATAAAGGTGCCCAGTTTCAGAGAGAAAGAGCAGAGAGCTCACTTTCCTGGGTGAGTTAGTGGAGGAGTAGAAGGTATTGCTGTCTTTGCACAACTTGGCAGTTCAGACCATGTTATGTATAGAGAGTATAATCTTATTGATTATTTTCACTTATGAGGGGAAGGAATGATTTGAGTTCTTTGCAAAGACATGTTTTGATTCCTATCAAAAAAGGCCCAAATAGCCAGCATTCATTTTTCTTCTATTTTGAACAAAATGCTTTTCTTTTCTTTCTTTCTTTTTTTTTTTTTTCCTGAATTTGCATCACTGGGCTGCAAATAAGTAACTGACAGTGGCACGCTAAGGCTTTGGCTTGTTAGGAAAGTCTAATAATCTTATAATATTTTATAATATATAATTTATAATAAAGCACTCCATACTTCCTAGGAGATGCAGTGATCAAGCAACCCATAACTAGGTAAACTGTCTAAGGAATAATCCTGAGTATACACTAACTGTCCGCTTGTCCTATCCAGTTCACTCCCTAAAACTTCCCCTTTGAATGGTATATTTTATGATCAACCTGACATATAGCCAACACATCTTTGCGTTCTCCCTACAAATCAAATCCTAAGACAAATACGGTACTCCAGCACTTTCCAGGAAGAGATTTGGCCAACAAGGGGGGTGGTGGGGAGAAGGCATGTGTAACAAACTCTGTGTCTGTTCCCGGTAGTTAAATTCTCTTGACAATTCAGATATTTTTATAGATGCTAAAGCCAAGTAATGTGATATTTGCCTTATTGCTTTAGAGAAAAGGGGTGGGTGGTGGTTAGGCAAAAATAAAATAACAATAAAGTTCAATTGCTTGTTTAAATGGATTCCCATTTCTGGCACAGAGGATGTGATATGTATTTAATAGGCCATGGCTAAGCATTATGTGGTTGTGAATAGCAAATTGCTGAAAACAGCAGAATGGAACATTCTTTTCCAGGTTGGTAAGTGTGGCTGCTGCTAGGAGAGCTCAGTAATTCCAGCAAGAACTGGAAAGATTTTTTTTTTAAGAGGACAGCATAGTAGTTAAGATAAGGAATTTTGAAATAATGTAGACTTGTCTTAAAATAGCTGTGTAATCTTGAGTCTAACGCTTCTTAATTAAAATCTCAATTTCCTAGTCCCTGTGAAGTGTGCAATATTCCTCTTATATGAAGATTGAGATTATATAGATATATGCACATATACATTACATATAGTATAATCATATAGTATATTATTGTATAGTACATATGTAGAGATATATGTGTGTATATGTGTGCGTATATGTATCTAATGTGTTAAATAGTGTCTGATATCTAGAAAGAGCTAGAACAGCTTATAATTGTTACACTCTTCTGATTGGAAATGAAGATCTGTTACCGCTATTTCTCCCTCTTTTTTTGTTTTATCCACGTTCTGGCTGTGCATGGAGGACTTTATTATTTTTTTTGCTGTGTATAGCTTCAAAGCATTTACATTTCTCTGAAAAAGTCTGTGCTGCATCGTCTATCCAGGGTAGCTTCTCTACATTTTTGTCTCTTTGATGTCTGCATTCAGCAGAGTTGGGGCAACTTATTTGTTCAGTGTTACCAAGTTTTATTCCTATGTGTGGGTTTGTTTCCCAATAATTATTATTTAGTATTCTCCTTGGGCACACAAGCAGGAAAATACTACATTTCAGAGGCTCTTTACTTTGTGCCTTTGCTTCCCATCTTGAAATACACTTAGGCTCCTCTTTATCCTCCTTTGCTCAAATTTCATGCCAACCTACACCTGTGGTGTAACCACAGCAGCCTCATACACAGTTCCTGGAAGGTCTTGTTTCTTGATATTAGAACATCATGGTTACTGAACTAAGAAACCAGAAGCTCCCAAAGTTGGGAAAGATAACAGAGGAAAAGTGGAGAAACAAAGAACTCTCTAAGCATCTTAAAAATAAATAAAAACTTTATTTAATCTGTGTTGGAGTTCAGGACAGTGCAGGTCTTTCTGGATTATGAGGGAAACGGGGAAAGGAAGCAGTGTACCGGTGTGTGGAGCACCACGTGTGGTATGAAACTTGGACCACCTCTTCTACCTCTGGCCCCAGAAATGCGTGAGTTAAAATCCCCTTGGGCTACTTCCTAAGCCCGTGATTTTGGACTTAGAAAGTGGCCACTTCCCACTGAGAGAAATGAGGAGACCTTGGAGGTTTATGAGCAGAGAAGAAGCGTGATCTAACTTAGGTTTTGTATAATTGCCCTGGCTTCTGTAAGAGTGTATAGACTCAGTTTCAGTTTTCTCATTCCACTGTTAACTCCTACTTCTATGGTCAGCTGCCTCCATTTAGAATCTAGACCACTTCTCACTTAACTCTTACAAGGGAAGGGTTTATGGTGTGGACTGTTAACCTCTGAAGAGAGAGCAGAATTCCTCCCATCCCAGGAGCTGGACAATGTTTTAACAATATATGAAGTATTATATTGCTAAAACCATATGGCATAATAACCATTTCAAATGAAAAAGATGGAAAAAATTAGCCAGGAGAGTAGATAGAAAAGTTCAAATCAAATCTTATGTAATAGTATTTATCATTAAGTCAATCAGCCAGTCTCTCTCTCCCTCTTTCTCCCCCTCTCATAACTGGAATTGAGATTTACAAAGGATTGAAAAAAAATGTTGTGTTCTTCCAAGTGTGTATACCCTTCCTAGAGAAAGGGAACACTCAGATCTATTAATCGTATTACAGAACTAAACTATCCACTGTGTTACCAGTGAGAGACAATAGGTCTTCAAAAGATTACACAATGCAGTGATGTAACCACTGGTTATTCTTTAAATTGAAGTGTGTCTCTTTTTTCTTTTCTTTTCCATCTTTTTTCTTGGCTTTATTTTAGCCCATTGTATTTTCATTAATGTCTGTCTTTTAATAAAATTTCAAAAATTATACTCTTTTCTTCTTCTGACTTTTCAAGGTTAAGTTAGAAAGCAACCTCCCATTTTTTTTGCTGTTCCTTGGAGCAGATCTAAATGCCAGGACAGGGGTTTTGTCTTGCAATTGTGGAAGAGAAATTCCACACTTTGCCTCAGAAGCACTATAGAAAATCCACCAGATTGGATGGGCTCCTTGACATCTGTCTTTTAGTTGAGTATTTTCCCTATAGTCTGTTTTTTCCTGAATTAACAAGGCCTGATATTTCTCCCCAACCTGAAGTTTTTTCATCATAGAAAATAATATTAGAGAAATTAAAACAATCATTATGATTGCATTTATCCAGTCTCCACATTAATTTTTATAGATAAACTTTCTATAATATTGTAACAAGAGAACAAAATTAACTTAATGCTACTTACTGTCCATAAACAGTCACCACCTCATCTTCCCTACAGTTCTCTAACAGTTTTCCTTTGTGGACTCCTGCTTACTTTGCTTATGGTGGTGTATGTGGGTGGAGGACAGTGAGGATGAAAAAATTTGCAGTCCTATGGGAAATGACTTTGAAAATGCACTTTGACACAAAGTGTTTTATAATAGTTCATCTTAAGTGTGAGGATTTACTAACGATCATCCAAGTCTCTACTTAGTGTTTTGGTTATAAAAACATTCTAAAATAAGCTAAATATAGATATTCATTGTGTAAATACATTGAAAATTCAGAAAGTTGGAGTAGTCTTTGAGCTAAAGGACAAAGTCATTTTGACATAATGTTATGCTTTTCAGTTAGTGACAAACATGTCAGTGTTGTCTGTGTGAAAAATAACTATTTTATTCAAATCTTGACTTTGGCAGTAGAATGTCCAAAATGCAGGTCACAAAGTTCACTGCTAGCAAGACTGAGCTAATAGATCATTGATCTGTTTAATAGTTGAAAAATAATTTTTACATCAGCTCTACTATTGTACATCTGGAGTCCAGTCCAATAAAAAATCTCTTATTTGATACAAGCGTCTTACATCATGTAGCATACATCTTAAATTAACGAATTCTAATTATTACTGCTGTCACTTGCTGTTTTGGTATCACTGCCACATTGAGAAGTCTCCCTGTTTAGAGGCTTCGTTTTCTGTGCCCGTGTCAAGGCTGATCAATTCTATCCACTCAGTTTGCAAGCACAGTGCCCTAATTTGCAAGCACAAAGGTAGGCTGCTATCTGATTATTCCATCACCCACTAACCACCCATTATGCTTGACTAAGCTTCCCATTATTTGATATTGTGATGAGATACATTAAA
Source organism: Camelus dromedarius (assembly GCF_036321535.1). Classification (NCBI taxonomy): domain Eukaryota; kingdom Metazoa; phylum Chordata; class Mammalia; order Artiodactyla; family Camelidae; genus Camelus; species Camelus dromedarius. The sequence goes on along the minus strand of NC_087443.1, from coordinate 64,342,069 downwards.
ATGACACTGCTTTAGTAATCTCACCTTCACTGTAGGAATTCTAATATTTGAATACACATGAGATGAAATATTTTGATAATGTATAGGTACTGAATTCTGTTTTGAATGAGAAGGTACTGGACTTTTAAAAGAACAGACTTCCTACTCCCAATTACATGTGTGTGTGTGTGTGCATGTGTGTGTGTGTTTAGTCTTCCAAAATTTTGTGAAATGGAGGTTGTTGATTTGCTTCTGACGTATATAATAATGTTTAAAAACTTTTCCATAAATAGACTAACTTGTGGATACATAATTTGTGTATGTGGAATTATGTTTGCATTTATACTTCTTTTCTCATTTACCTTTCCTCCAGACTTAACTGATCTACTTCACTTCCTTGAGCAAGTTTTTCACATTTGAGAAGCAGAATAGAACTGAAGTCTATCATTGTAGGTTCTGGAGTCAGGCAGCCTGGAGTCATGTCCCAGTTCTGACACTTGATGGTTCTGTGACCTTGGGTAAAGCACATAGCCTCCTTTTCCATATCTCTAATACAAGGTTAATATCAGCGCCATTCCTCCTAGGGTTGGTATTTCAAGGGTTAGTATTTCAATGTAGAATGGCAATGAGCACATATTAGTCATTATTATATGATTTAACTATTATTAACCTTTAACAATCATGTGTAGTAGATTCCAGTTGAATTGCCTTTTGAGTATCTCTTTCTCCCTCCTTTGGTAACAGTCCCTAAAGTTTCCTTTGGAGCCACCTCTCCGTTGCACATGGCCCTCTTAGCACCATCGGTTGAGATGTATTTCCTCCCCTGGGCAAAGATGAATGAGCAAGTGAGAACTTATCTCTCAAGAGCTTGAACTTTGGGCAGTTATATAAGGTCAGATTTGGAAGAACAGGCTGAACTTAATATATGTCATGACTGGTGGTCTTAAGAAAATGTACTTTCGTCCTTGCCATTCACATCCTCATAGTTGTCCTATTACTGTATTTCCCTCTTAACGGACAGTTTGTTCATATTCACCATTGTTTTTTCTAACCTAATATTCATATCCTTCCAAAGTTACCTTCTGTTCTTGCAGTTAAAGGACCCTAACTGGGCCAATACTGTTTGTAATATTCCTTACTTCATACCTTCTAATCATCCCTCTTTCTTAAAACTCTGATTTACGATCTTTCCTCTTCAAGAAATCCCTGACAACCACAAAACTCCATGACCTCTTCCATTCTGAAGGTTTTTACTTTGTTGTCTGTACCATTTATTCGAGTACTCAATATTTCCCTGTATGGTTAGCTTTTTTGTATATGTTTATCAGTTTTTAATTGCAGTGTGACAAAAAAACTGTGAATCTTAATGGTATGTATTTAGCTCTAGATTCTGTAGATTAGAAAATTTGTCTGGGGTTATCTGAGAAGTTGGTGGTGTCCTGGGCTCAATCATGCCTTTGCATCCAGATGCCAGTTTAGTTGGAGGATGGTTCATGATGATGGTGGTCATGCATAAAGTGTAGAGTTAAATGTCTCATTTCTTCCATGTAGTAACATCAGCATTTAGTAGGGTTGCATGGCCTTGTTCACATAGTCAGCAGTTCCAGAAGCAGCAAGAGAGGGCCAGCCCTACTGCTCAAGTTCTTTCTAAGCCTCTGCTTACTAACATCTCCTTGGCCAAATCAAGCCGTATGACCAAGTCCAGAGTTAGTCTGTAATGGGAAATAGACTCCATGCCTTGATAAAGGAAGTTGTGACATATCGTGGGCATTGTTACAATCTACTAGATACGCAGACTTGTAGAGCTAGAATTTATCAGGAGTGTTTAGAGATGCATTTCCTTATATAAGAGGTGCTGGAGGGATGACTAACCAGCTCTTTTATTTTTATTTAAACATTTCTGGTGATTACAAACTCACTACTTTAAGAAGCAGCGTATTCACAGTTAGAACAAATCTAACTTTATTTAAGTTTTAGTTTTCCTTTTTTTCCCTCTCCTAATTCTTACATGTGAGTACTGGTCTCTGGAGGATTAGAATAAGCTAGCACCTTTCTCCCGCAGAACAACCCTTCAGATATTTGTAAAGAGCTATTACATCTATAGTGAAACTTGTTTTTTTTTTCCCTAAGTGAAATACTTTTTATTCCATTAATTATTCCAGGTGGGAGAGTTTCCTGTCAGCCTTGTCACAATCTCTGGATACATTCCAGTTAACTTATCTTCCCAATTAACTTATAAAATGACAGAAGAAATAGTTGTTTAGGTCATGGTAGTGCTACTAGTTAACGTTCAGGGACTATTTCAACTTTGTAGTTTTGAAGAAATCATTGACTAGAGTAAAGTAAAAGGGACTGTTGTAAAACTGAGGTGTTTAATAATGTCTTTCCAGGAACCCACTTTTAACAAACCCAAATTTTAATCTTCTCTTCACTGTAAATGGGAATCTGTGGGTACATGGCATCCCGTTCTTTGGACCAAATGATCTCAATGGGTTGGCTTCATTGAAAAAAGAAAGTCTTCTATAAAAATAATTTATGAATTATATAACTTAGCAAGAGATCGAATGAGTTCCCAGAAGGATGTGACACAAACTTGATCAGAATTCATTAAAAATATTGTGTATTCAAAAAATAAATTTATGTGAATTTCAAAATTATGTCATGCATCTATTATGTAAAATGGAGTATTCCAGTAATCTTTAATGTGACTTGAGATTGGAGTCTCAGAATGATGGATTCATTAATCAACTATTTAAGGAGCCAAATTCAGAATTCAACAGTATCATTGAATGTAATATAGTGTGAAAGGGCTACATCAGGATGAGGGTGGGGTGGCAGCAGTGAGACGGGGGGGCTTCAGTCTGAGTGTGTGCTGTGTTCATTGCTGAGATTTGGAGATGCTCGAACATAACCAAAGACACAGTGAGATGGGAATGTGAGCTTGGAGTTCTTTATTCAGTGGGCAGTAGAGCAGATACAGGAAAGAGACTTTTCAAAGAGTGAAACAAACTTTATTGATCAGGAAAGTGTAACCTAAAAAAATTATTACAACATATTAAAGTTCTTATTACTTGATTAGAAGTGTTAATAAACCTAGTTCTAGTCATTAAATATAATGATTATAAATTTATTATTTTCTTCTCCCAGTCTCACTTAAAATTGGTATTATTTTTACACTAGAAGTTAATAGATTTTCAAATTAGAGTCTCCTGTCGTGGATGATAGCCAAAGTGTAGCCTTGAGCAGTGGCCTTTATATAACAATTATGAGGACTCAGATACTCATAATTAGGCTTCTACAGGTTTGGGCTATAAAAGACCTAAAGATGAACATTTTCCAGGAAAGATAAGATTTAAATATTGAAGGAAAGAGGTACTATCTATTTGACTTAGTTTTTCATTAAAAATAGGTGAAAGATACCTCATACCCCAGGTCCTTATCTTGGCTGAACTACAACCAGAGCCTCCTAGTGTTCTCTCTCCTTGGAGTCAACAGTGTGATGCATTAAAAAAAAAATAAGTTGACCCCATCACTCACTCCACAGATAGCATTTTTACATAATGAGCATAGTGTTTCCCTATAACACACATACTTCAACAGGAGAAATGCTATTTTTTTTTTAAAAAATCTGTTTATAAAACTAGAATTCTGTATAAATTTTATTGGATCAAAATTATGAACTGATCAAAATAATTTGAACTATATTTTTTACATAAGAAATAAGTTCAGTGTGACTTGGCTTCTTTCTCCATCTCCATCTCAAGCGTCCATTTATTTCTCCAACTTAATTGACCTGCCATGCTGTTGTTAGATTCTGTGTCTTTGCTCCTTATGGCTCTGTCTACTAGATGTGCTCTTTGTGCCCATTTTTGTTGAGCTAATTCTTAATTACACTTTAAGACTAAGTTTAGGAGACATCTCCAGGGAACATCTGCTTATTCACAAGGAGTATTAGGGACACCACTTCATTAATCCCTAAGCATATTTCAGTGGCCAAACTTCTACAAACTATTTTATGTTTTCCTGAAACATAAAAAACATGTCTGAAATGTTCTAGAATTCCAGGGCAAATATAAATGAGATATCTTCTGGTGAGAGAACCTGTAATTTCTTTAGTTACTTTTGATTCTAGGAAGGGTCTAGGGCCAGAGAAAGTTAAATCTGACATGTTGACCTGTTGGGGGCACTATCTGCAGAGTGAGAGAAAAATTTTATTCTTCTCTAATCTTTAATCCCTAACAAAGTGCCTGTGTTTGCAAAGTGGGAGCATAATAAATGCTGAGTGCATGAAGAATATAATTATTACATCATATGACTCAGTTTGTGGTGGTTCACACTGTTAACCTCAGCCCAACCTAGGAGTACTTTCTTAGTATGAATTGCACCCACTATTCCAAAGGCAGCATTTCTGTTTGGACCATGTAGATGTCAGTAGATGGCTAGAAATATATTTTTTAAAAGTAGTCTTTCTTGTTAAGAATAAGCATTAACCAGTAGCTCCCTGACTAAGTGGAATGGTATCAGAGAGCTCTTCTACCCAGTCTTCTGTGAGGCTAAGGGTCCCAAAAGAATCCATAAATTCAATGCAGCTCCTCTTCCCAAACAGTCAAAATATAAGTTGCATTTATTTTGGGAAAAGTGACAACATATTTTAAAGTGTACAGAAATAAGTATGCTGGTACAGGCAAAATACAGCCCCCCAAAAAAGAAAGAAAGAAAGAAAAAAGGAAGGAAAATAAAGAGGATTAGCCCTGTCAGGTATTTAAAGAGTGTAAAACTACTGGAGATGTCCTTGGGATAAACCAGCAAAACTCACTGGGAATCCCCCACTATATATAGGAACAGAGATTGTGATAAAAGGAACAACATACAATTCTGCTGCAGAATTCCTCTTTACCCATTAACAGAAATTCAACCTGGTTCCTTTGCAGTGTATGTCCAGAAATCGATGTTAAATAGCATTCAATTTAAGCTAATTTATCACTGGCAGAAGACCAGGACCATAGCTTATGTAAAGTCTGCTCTACTTTTGTTCTACTTGAGAAAGTTATAAAGAGAATCTTTTCACATTCTCTATTAAGAACAAGGGCTATTACTTTTTGAACAGTTATCATATGCCTGGCATTGTGCTATGTTCTTTCAATGTATTCTAACCTTTTTATTCTTACTCAACCCTCTAAGAACTATTTTTATTCTCAAGAAAGTTGAATTTGGGGCTCTGACTTTGACGTCATGCTTTGGGGAGTGCGCTTTACAATTTCTGAAAATCTGTAATGCTGGGACTACGAAGCCCACTCTGGTTAGTGTCATAGGGTACATTCAACGTCCATTCCCCTAGTCTTCACCCCCCTCGCCAGTGTTAAACCCCTTTACCTAGCCTCTACGGACGCAGAATTGGAGCAGGGCTAACTGGGAGGGTGTCATATCTCCCTGCCTAGGCAGCTCTTTCCAGCTTTCACAGTCTGTGACTCAGACAATGCAGCACACAAAGCCTCTCTATAAGGGGCTGTCTCCTGCAGTTCTGTTTTGTGATGCCCTAAACCTTAATGATATTTCTGTCTGGTTTCTATCATCTCAGGAAATATGTGCATGTGTGAAGTAACAGTCTACTGTTTAGAGAACAAGAGCTTCTGGTCACTTTATTCTGTTTGTTTATTTCCCTTTAACTGTTCAAAATTACCATGTTTGGCTCAGATATTAGTCCTTAAGTAATTACGCATTTTGTTTCTCACTTAGTAGTTTGTTTAAACTGTTTTATTTTTTAGGCACTGGCTCTTTCTTTTTAAAGCCAAATTTTGAAATTAAGAGTAAATAAAATTGGGAGGCAGAGGAAAAATAATAACATTTTTGTTATCAAGCACTTGATTTTTAAAAAGTCATGCCTACAGATTTACCAAAGTGTGACTACCAGCTTAAAGTTATTTGACTCCTGGTTCTTTGGGTTTGATGCATACTCTAAGATAATTCACATCTTATGTCTTCACAAATGCTTGAATGGGAGAGGAAGTGGAGGGAAGAATGTAAGGTTTAAAAAAAAAAGGAATTAAAAATAACACATGATTTAATATCAAATAATTCCACCTCCTATACAAGAAATTTCCCAATATTCCCAGTAACACTACAGAATTGATACTATTATCTCATATGATTTAAGAGGAAACTAAAAGAGTAGTTAGATCTCACAACTGAGACCAGAGCCAGGATTTGCTACAGATTCTCTGATTGCAAAGCCTGAGCTCCTACCACTTGCATTACACTGTTCTTCTGGTGGTACCTCAGGAACCTTTGAACTGTATCTAGAAATTAGAACCCATTTGCTCTTTGGTAATAAAGACTGAAGTGAGGTCCCTGAGGTGAGGTCCCTTTCTGAATTCATTGCTCAGTCCAACATTCAAATTATTGAAGCTCACTCTAACTAGGTATTTATTATTTATCAGATATCTTTTGCAAACACTTTATGGGTATTAATTCTTCCATTGCTCATGAGAAGAGCAGGTAAGGTACCATTGTTGTTGTTGCTATATTTCTATTTTTCAGTGTAGAAAACTGAGTCAGAGATTTGGAAACCCACCTAAGGTTACACAGTCAGTGGCTGGAGACAGGATTCCAGCCTCTGCAGTTCAGAGTCTATGTATGCTCTTGACTGTGATGCTGTGCCTCCCTTGCAGATCTAATACTGTCTGGTTTCTAGAATTTAGGAGATATTGCCTGGCCAGCCTTTTCTGATTTCTTCTGTTAGTCATGCTGGTGAGTTTACTGCTTTGGGGATAAGCTCTCATGTCAGACTAATAACATCTTAGGTCCTGAAAAGACTGAGAACATTAATATTATCAAGGTACTAAATTCTGCTTCTAGAGGTGAGCAATGAAATATTCCAAATGGCCCTGCACAGGCTCACAGCATCAAAACACCCATGTATAAAATATGGCCCACCAGACATTGGAAACCAGTGTAGGTTTTTCATTGGATACTCCCTGTCCTGAACACAGATTGCTTTTGGCATGGTTACAGCACATGTTCACTTGGAAACTGAAGATAATGGCTTACTCTTCATCCTGTTAAATAAAAGACTCCCACACAAAAGCACGTACATGTGTCCACACACACACACACACACACACACACACAAAACTCTCTCTTTCCCTTAGTTTGTTGAGAGAATTGTCTGTACTCACTGCCCTTCCATTTTCTCCTCCTCCTGTTTTCTCTTAAGCATTCCTCAGTCATCACCGATCCTCTGAAATTACTCTTATCACAGTTATTAATGATCTCTACTTTGCTGAACATAATGATCAATTCTCAGCCCATCTAAGTTGATCTATAAGTAGTTTAACTATATATTCCATTTTTCCCGGGACAATCCTGGTTCATGTCTGTTGTCTTAAGTATTTATAGCTTCCACTTAAGCTCTCCAATGCATCCACGTTTGGATAATAAATGATATGGCCACCCTAATTATCAGCAGTTTATGACCCAATCAGTCCTCCATGAAACATTGTTTACACTTGTCTTCCAAGACACCACAGCCTTGTTTTGCCTCCTTGCCTCTTTGACTTCTTAATCGCTGCTGACTGCTCTTCACGTTCTCATATATTTGAATTCTTTAGGATTCAATCATTGGGACTCCTCTTTTATATATATATATATATATATATATATATATATATATCCCTTCACCCTAGAGCTTCTCATTTAATTTTGTGACTTTATGTATGATAACTCCCAAATTTCTACCTTTAATCCAGACTCCTCCCTATAACTCTACACATAGACTCTTATGCCTAATGTTCTACTCGACATTTTCAGTTGAATGTCTGATAGGCATCTCAAATGTAGTATATCAAAGAAAATGCTTATCACCACCCCACATCTTGTCCTTGCAAGCCTTCCCTCTGCAAACTTGTTCAGTTAATGATGACCTCAATTTTTCAAGTTCTTAGACCATAGAAATCTTGGGTCATTCTTGCATCTTCTCTCTTGCTGTGATATACAATGTAAATACCTTTGTCAAGAAAGAACCAGAGTTGTTGTTTTTTTTTTTTCCCCTTCTCTCTTTGTTAGCTGTAAATGCCTGAGAAGTCTCTTGTGACTTACTGGTTTCTCTGTTAAATGACTATGTGTCTTATGATCCTAGAAGACTAATGTGTAGGCAGAATACCTCATCATGGCTGTCCCTGTATTTGAAATATTAAAATATGCCTACATTATTTGGCAAATAGTCCATAAGTTCAGTCCCCCACTCTTCCACCTGTGCTGGCCGGTGGCCACCTTTGCCCCTCCCTTGTCTTCAAACTTTGCTCTAGTCCAGTGCCTGAAAGCCCACAGGACCTCACTCCAGAGCTGTGGGCTGGCAACCCTTTTGAATTCAAGCCATGCTGACTGTAAACTACTTTGACTCTCACTGTTGCTTATCCCTCAGTGGAATCAGAAGAATGAAGTGCTTTGAGTACCTATCAATAAATCACCAATGCTAATTACCATTAAATAAACTTTTCAAGTTCTCTTTAACTCACTTTTAACAAGGTGCAGCTGCTACTTGATCATCTGAATGATTCATTTCCCTGGGCCATGGATTGCTGTTTTTAAAAATAACTTAATTCTTTTGTGACTCAACATCTTCTGCATAACACGTTGTGATAGATATTTTCATGTATCCCCGCATTCTTCCCCGCTGCAGGGGCGGAACCTCCTCCACCTGCCATGCTCAGGTATAGAACAGCAGCAACTAACCTTGACCCTAATACAGTTTCTCTTTTTCTTTAGACTGTCTGCTGGTAACAAAGATGATTAAGAAAGAAAATTGATGAATATGTTTCTGGATTAAATAAGGTTCTATCCTTGGTGTCTGGGAGCCAGAGGCAGAGGGGGTCATGAACTATGTCAATTTAGGTCTCCCCATGAGGGAGAAGGGGGCCCTATAGATCAGGCCTGAGCAAGGAGACATATTCCTTACAGAGCTCGGAATAAGAACTTCTGGAACAAACCTCACTGACTCATTCATTTTCCATAAAGCTATTAAAATTTGTCTATCGGCCATCAATTCATTCAGACCTTGTTCACTTAGTGAAAATTACTGTATGCTCTTGGGAAGGTCAAACATTGATGTGGACTGATCTGTCAACTTCTTCAAGTTAGTATTTTTAAACTAGTTGTCCAAAATTTGTAAAATTTTCTGAAAATATTCAAGTGACTTGTTGGGAAAGACCTAGAAATTAGAACCTGGGGCCTGGGTGAGACCCTTCTTTTTATCCTGAGAAGTTCAGCTCAGCCAGAACAAAGCCTAATGACCCACAGTTTCCAGAACCAGCCATCACAGAAGGCATTTGATGAGTATGTTGTTACTTACCAGTGCTTACCTCCCGCAAGTCTCAGGTCCTACCTGATAAAGGATTTTTCTGGATAGCTAGCTCTTCCAACCATACAGAGTCCTCTCCTTGAGATAAATTTTCTTTACTCCTTTTCATTCCCAATGATGTGATCATAACCAAGAGTTACATAAGAGCCCTTTCAGATGCGTATCCAGGGATATTGGCTGAGTTTGTTTCTAACACTGGAAATTCAGCCCCAGCATAATTTCACTGATTCAGCCTCACTTTTTTTCTCCCCATTTGGTATGAATAATTTGACCTTTTTTATTCTTAGATTCTTGTCACATTCTTGCCTAAATTCATGGAATATTCCGAAGTACCATTTTTTTTTTTACCCCAATGAGCACTTGCAGAAGAGAATGAAGACGCAGTTTGAGTGGAGATATTTATTATATAATCTACAAAAAGTTTCAAGTGAAGGGAGATATCTGATATTCTGGAATAATATAAATATAAATGTGTTAATTTAATACATGGACACAAATCCATCAACAAATACTTGTTGATGCCTTTTCTGTGTCAAGTTCTTTACTAGGTTTGGGATACAATGATGAATGAAACAGTCCCTGCTCTCAAGGAGTTTTGGGGACAAATGCGATCCTATTAATACTTTATTGTTGAACTCACAGTGTCTGCCACTGCCCATCAGCTTTTTTGCTACATGAACCCTCCCTTATATTAACGTGTGCCTTAGTCATTTCTGGAAATTTCTCAACATCATTTAGAAATGATTTCCAAATGTTTCTAAACATTCTTTTTATTGAACCATGGCCGTAGTTGAAACAGGATTTAATTTTACGAAAAGAATTTACATGTAGTATATCAGGAAACAACTGTTTAGAATAGGAAGGCATGCTCATAATAGATGTCATCTAAAATGCTGATAATGTGGTATTCAGATTCCTTCTGCCTTTGCCCTGATCTCTCTCTCATACTTTATGTTTCCCTCTCTTGTGTGTCTGCTGCAATGCCATGGTGGTGTCAACCAAAAACAATGCAGGAGGCTGCAAGTAAGAAAAGGGTTTATTTGGGGTCTTGAGAACAGCAATTCAGGAGACACACCTGAAAACCTGACAGTGTTCTGGTCAAGAGAAAGGTCAGGAGCTCATAAAGACAAAAAGCCACAAGGTTGTTAAAAGTTGCCTGGTGAGGTAAACCAAAGCAAAAGTAAACAAACAGGACTGCATCAAACTAAAAAGCTTTTGCACAGTGAAGGAAACTATCAACAAAATGAAAAGGCCACCTACTGAGTGGGAGAAGATAGTTGCAAACTATTTATCCAATAAGGAGTTAATAATCCAAAATATACAAAGAACTCATACAACTCACTATCAAAACAAACAACCCAATTATAAAATGGGCAGACGATCTGAATAGAGGTTTTTCCAAAGAAGATACACAGATGGCCAACCAGAACATGAAAAGATGCTTCACATCACCAATTATCAGGAAAATGCAAATCAAAAACAATGAAATATCACTTCACACCTGTCCAAAAGGCTTTTATCAAAGAGATGATAAAAAAAATTCATGTTGGCAAGGATGTGGAGAAAAGGGAAAGGAACCTGTATACTGTCAGTGAGAATATATATTAGTGTAGACACTGTGGGAAACAGTATTTCATCAAAAAATTAAAAATAGAACTACCATATAATCTAACAATTTCACTCCTGGGTATTTATCCAAAGGAAATAAAAACACTAATTTGAAAAGATGTATGCTCTCCTATGTTCATCGAAGCATTATTTACAATAGCCAAGAGATGGAAGCAACCTATGAATGGGTAGAAGGTGTGGTTGTGTGTGTGTGTGTGTGTATACACACACACACATATATACACCCAATGGAATATTACTCAGCCATAACAAGAATGAAATCTTGCCATTTGAGACAACATGGATGGGCTTAGAGGGTATTATGCTAAGTGAAATAAGTCAGATAAAGACAAATACTGTATGATTTTACTTATGTGTGGAATCTAAAAAAATGAATAAACAAAACAGAAATAGAGTCATTGAGAAAGATCACAAGTGGGTTGTTGACAAAGGGGAGAGGGGAAGGAGGAGGAGAGAAATAAGAGAGGGGGAGTATGAGGTACAAACTTCCAGTTGCAAAGTAAATGAGTCACAGATATGAATATAGTCAGTAACTGTAATATCTTTGTATGATGGTGATAGATTGTAACTACACTTATCCTGGTGATCATTTTTTAATGTACAGAAATACTGAATCACTATGTTTGTAACAGGAGCTAACACTAACAGTGTTATAGGTCAGTTATGTTTCCAAAACAAACTCATATGAAAATAGATCGGATATGTGGTTACCAGAGGTGGTGGGGTGGTCAGGAGAGGGGGGAGTTGAAGGCAGTCAAAATGTACAGACCTCCAGTTATAAGATACATAATTACTAGGGATATAATGTACAAGATGATGAATATAATTAACAGTGCTGTTATGTTATATATGAAAGTTGCTAAATAAGTAAATCCTGAGTTCTCACTATAAGGAAACAATAGTTTTTTTTATGTTTCTTTGATCTTTGTATCTATGAGATGATGAATGTTCACTAAACTTACTGTGGTAATTATTTTATAAAATATGTAAGTCAAATCATTATGCTGCAGACTTTAATCTTATACAGTGCTGTATGTCAATTATATCAGTAAAACTGGAAGGAAAAAAAAGTTGCTTGGCAAAAATTGTGATTGACTCTCATATGAGTCAGGAAATACTTATCCTTAAGGAATCATGAGTTATTTTAGGGTAGAGTTTTGATAAGTTATTTTAGGGTAAGGTTCTGATAAGTATGCTGAATTTCTGGCAGATGTTATGGGTGACTACCTTAGGACAATATGTGGTCAAAATTTCCAATTCCATCAAGGCTGAGATGTGCATAATTCACACTTCCTTAGTGGTCTCCCAGCTCCATTTTAGAGATATCTTTTAGCAATTTTGATTTTCCTGTCACAGTGGGCAGGGATCTCTCACTTTCTATAGAGGATGCATAAAGTAATTTAGAGAGAAAACAGGAATTAATAGCAAAGAAAACAGTAACAAAACTTACCTTGGTCATGGGCAGCATTTAAGAAATCTTGATGGAAGATGTTGATTCAGATCATGATATTCTTTTATAAAAATGTCTAGGATTTTCATTTTCCTCCAGTTTAATCACCAATGCAGTCATCTGGGCAATTGTGATTTGATTTGTGATAGGATCCCACTATTGAATGGTGTGATATCAGGAAGACCTGCCCAAAACCTGTGGGTTTTTTTCTGGCAGAAGGAAGAGTGGTGGTCTTCTCCATAGATAAGACTCATACAGTCCATACAGACTGCTTTCCGATTTCCTCATGCTGCACCTTATTGGATCAGATCTTCTTTAGAATAATGCTTGTTTCATCATCTGAACTGAAGCACAAACACATTTGTGTACCTTCAGCTACCCCTTGATGCTGCCTAGGGTGTGTGAGTCCAATCTATTCCGGTGCCTAGTCACTCAGCAAACTCTGTTCTTTACACTTTACCCATTTATCTTCCATTATGGTCAGAATCCTCACTACTGAGAGAAAATAGGGATTAAAGTCAAATAAAAGACTGGGTGGGGAAAAGGAGTACTGAGATCAGTGTGCCTCCTTAACTGTTTAACCAGTTTCACCAAAAGCCTTCAGGCATTACTGTAGGGAATAACTGTGCATTGCCAATAGACTATTGCTGGATCAGATGACTTATTGTAACAGGTCTTACCCCCCACGCCTTACTCATTTGGAAAATAACCTTATGATGGAAATGGATTGGTTGAATGATCTCCAACTGAACCAAGTCTTCAAAAGTCATTTTATAGCTTCTTTGAATCTGGTGATTTAAAAGAATAACCTCCAGATAAATTTTGCAGTCCATCTCCATTAAAAAGCTAGTGGTTATTAATATTAAAGTGACAGTTACTCCCAATTACTCTTTATTGCAGAGAATCATTAGATTAACCTTTCATGGGTATTTAATATATTGTGCATGTTTCTGTAATTATAAATATACTCCTGCCTTTTTCTTCATTTTGAAGAAATCTTTCCAGACAGCACTTACTCATTTTTATAATCAAATATTCAAATAATATGTATAAGAAATATTAAAACAAAGATTTACTGTATAACACAGGGAAGTGTATTCAATATCTTGTAATAACCTATAATGGGAAAGAATCTGAAAAAGAATATATATATATAATATACATAATAAGATATATTTATATATAAATGAATCACTGCACTGTATACCTGAAACATTGTAAATCAACTATACTTCAATAAATTAAAAAAAGAAACGTTAAAACAACTCTGATAGAGTGGAAATATGTTTTCTTATGTGTATATCATGACAACTTTAATAAAAACCAATGAAAAGATGAACAAAGTAGTGAGACAGGAAGGAAAGGGGCAGGACACAGCCCTTAAGGGAATGACACAGTAGTCAGCACCAAGGTGGTGGAAAAGTCAATTCCCTATAGACCTTGAGGCCCAAGATGATGGGAAATTCGACCTCCAGTGGCCCTCGAGCTTCATTATACACATTGTAATGTCCTAGCATGGTGAGTGACACACCCACAGGCACCATGGTAGTTCCAAGGCCGACCATGAAAGGTCAAAAAGAGGGCGATGGCCCAATTCCTAGGAATCCCAGCCCCTGCCTCAAAATAGCTGGAATAATGCTCTCACTTGTTAGCATATAAATCTAGGAATACCGTGCCTTACTTGCTCTCTCTTTTGCCTTCTGAGATGGCCTGCACTCTGTCTATGGAGTTTACGCCTCTCTGAATAAATCTACTTTTACTCAACTGTGGCTCTCTCTTGAGTTGTTTCCTGCGTGAAGCCATGGACCCTCACTTGGCTGGGTGCATTCCAGGGACTCAACCGAGACCTGGGACACGGCCATCCTCTCGCTCTCCCCAATTTTTTCCTGTATCAGTAGGAAGAATGAAATTCATCCTTCATGAAGTGTTTCTTGTACATTTTATCTGGAGAACAAATATGAGCAGAGTTCAAATAGCAGAGACACTTGGTAGTACTTTAACTGAAACTTTAGTGACTACTGTCTGTTCCTGATAAGAAGTATTTTTTCTTCCTCTTCCTCCTCCTCCCCTCCTTCCTCTTTTTTCTTCCTTCTTCTCTTCCCTCTCTCCCTCCTTCTCCTCCCCTTCCTTCATTTATTTTTGTCTTGACAGTAGCCTATGTACTTGATCTCCTGTATATATCGAATATCTTTGTCTAGAAAATCAGAATGAAGCTCTACAACTGTATATATTATATATATCTAATAGAACAGGGTATTGGAACTCATTTTGGAGAGTGCCAGATTATTTTGCCTTGGGTCATCATGTCAAATCCCAAAGTCTAAGATTTGTAAGCAGGGTAATAAAATCGCTAGATCCTTGAGGCAATCCTTGAGACTCAGCTTGAGCTCTGTCTCAGTTGAATGTGACATCTCAGAGTGGGCAGCCACCAAAACAGTCCTAGTATTAAGTAAAATGATAGAGTTTTCCTCTGTCTGAGGGAGGCATTGTAGGCTAGCATGTTACCGCATAGTGAGGATGGACAAATTGGCACCAGGCACCATCTATTGGATAAGACAGAGATCGGTAAGGAGAACTTAGCAAATTCTGAGAAAGGCTTCTATTGAAAATGTAGTTGGAATATCTCCACCCTCTATCTCACTTAGATAATCCTTTACACTGGAATGTTTCGATAATGAGCCTTTTCAATGAAAAAATGCTAAATTAGAAATGCACTACCTTCTATTAAAAAAGCATCACAGCCGAGGTTGCTGGCTTGGTAGTTAAACCCTAAGACAGAATATTCATTATGGAAACAGTCCCTTCATTACCCTTGCCTATGAGTCTGTGAATGTCGGTTGATACTCAGGCTTTGGCTACAAGTTCATTATTGTGATCTTCTTCTAAAACTAACACCTAGCCAAGAAATTACTAAGCATGGCGAAAACATTAGCCCTCTCACTATTCATGAATCTCTAGAGCTATGAGTGAGATGAACCCTGAGACGAATTATCCTGAGTTTCAGCTTTTTAAGGGCTGATTTTAATAATCACTTACTGAACAGATAAAATAAGAGAAACAATGGAAGAGCTATTACTGAAATAAGTCACATGTGTCTCTGCAGGTTGTTGCCCTCTCTGCTTGAAGAAGTTTACACTTTGAATGGAGTAACATAATGGTATAAAAAAGCTACAAGGATAGCATAAAGACATAATTAATTGACCCATTTATGTATTCAATTTAGAGTGCCTTACTTTATTGACAGTTGCTTTGTAATTATCCTTCTATTGTTTCATGTGCGTGTGTCTAGTTCCACAAACATGTTGCAAGCTCTTTGAAGGAAATCTCCGTGCTGTCTCGGTGTTTAAAAATCCCCTGGAGTATCCCAAACTTAATACAAGTACAAAAAAGCTTCTCCGCTAACTGAAGGTCAAACGCAAAGTCAAAGTTAATGTAAAACAGTGCATTGTAAAGTATATGGGAATAACAGATGATGCTCGTGGAGAGTGTAATTGATAGGAAGGAATAAAAGGTGGGTAGAAGGGAGGCACTATGGCGATTCATTGGTATGTCTTGCTAATAATGCACTTTGTGGTTTTCTGTGTAAGTTCAGCATAGTTTATGCTGCTGATTTTCAAGTCTGAGTAAGTAATGCATTTCAAACACAGGTATCCACACTTTTCCCACATAGTTTTACTAAATTTCAGTTATGCCAAGACCGATGTATTGCTATTAAGTGTAATGAGTGACGCAGCATGAATAAACCGTCAGCTGTTGCTTGGTACCAAAGGGGGATGGCTGCATTACATTTAAGTTCTTGTACTGACCATCATTTAAAACATGGAAGATGGTATTTCAGTATTTTTTACCCTGTATGAGATATATCTAATAGTAAAAAGCAAAGCTATTGTAGGGACATTGGTTTTTTTTTTTTTAACTGGTAATTCTTCATTTCTCATGGTTATAACTGGCTTATGACACTTGACACACATAAGGGAAATGATTACGCATCATGCCTGGATGTCTTAGACCTGGCAAGCTGGCAGTGTAGTTGTTTGCCAAACAGTAAAATGAGAAAAATAACTGAGATTTCTGTATCTCAGATCCTCTGAGACTTTTATTATCTCAAGTCTCATCCTAATGATGAAGCTAAATTTCCCTGGTGATTCAAAAACTGTTGAGGAGCGAGAATATTCTGCATTCTTGTTCTTTCTAATTGTTTGAATTGTCCCTGAAGCAAGCCAGTAGTACAGGGAAAGGGGAGAACATGACATGCTCATTAGTCCCTAAAAAGGTATATGGTTCCAGAGCTAGGACACAGAGGGAAGACAGGCCCCTCTTGCAACTGTTTTCCCGTTTTGTCCCCTGGATTTCACAGCTGTATGTCCCTGAAACTCAGTAACTGAGTTCCAGAACCTCACCAGAAACTAGAGAGAATGTTAAAGTCAGAGGGTAGGAAACTGGTTATAAATAAGGAGAAAGAAATAAAAATAAAGAAATAAAAATTTTCCAGTCTCTGTCCACCACTACCTCCCAAATAATAGCTTTAGAGGCTGAAGTTTATCTTGCTTTTCTTATAGCCAACTAGGGGCCAAGAGTGGTGGTAGGTGTCAGAATTGTATGTCAAATAATCTGGTTTAATTGATAAGAATTCTTGAGTTCAACAAACACAGACTCATCTATGATGCTTACTAGTGGTGTGAACTGGGGTAAGTTACTTTATTCCATGCCTCAGTTTCCTCATCTATAAAATAGGAGCAAGTAATAAAATGAGTATGTGATATTTTTTAAAGATACTAATAAAGCGGTTGACAGAGTACTGAAATATTTGAGGATTATTAACTGTTTAATAATTATTCTTAACGGATGTCAACTGTGTTAGGTCCCCTGCTAAATGCTGGAATAACAGCAATAAGTAATTCTGTCTTTTGCTCTTGAGAACTTGACTTAAAAAAAAAAACATAAATAGAAAAAGAGTAGAGAGGGAAAGAAAGAATTCCATGTGACATATGTAGCAGCAGCGTGGAGGAGATAAAGTAAATAGAACTTATCTGGATATGAGAAGACTTATGAATGGCTTCCCAAATTGAAAATGATTATTTGAGCTGCATCTTGAAGTATAGAAGAAATCTGCCACATGTGAGAGGTGTGTGGAGAGGCAACAGGAATAACCCATATCAGCATAGCTTAATTGGTAAGTAGCAAGGAGGTTACAGTGTCTGGGCAGCTATCCTCAGGGATCCAGCAATCTGTTTAAACCAGAGTGAAAGTGTTGGGGACCAGAAGGACACAGGTACACTGTGACCTTGTGTGAGGCCATCGCAAATGCACGCAATCCAGAATCAGTGATGCACCTCCAGGGAATATGCCCTTCAACCTAAGCACCTCAGTCCCACCGTGTAGACCCTTACTTTGGCTAAGAACCCTCTAGATCTTCAAGGGCCTCAGTGTCGAGATCATTTTTGGGCATCTTAGAAATCACATGTATTGTAAATTGAATTATTTGATGCTATTCTCCCCACACAAAATTATTCCAGCTATTCAAGATCATTTGCTTTTCCATATAAATGTTAGAAATGGCTTTTTCATATCTACCAACATCCTTCAGGAATTTTGATCATGATTGCATTGGCTCTATGGGTCAGATTTAGTAGAACTTGATAATACTGAATTTTACACTCCATGATTGCAGAATATAGATTTATTTATCTTGGTCTTATCTTTTTGATCATTGTTTTGTGCTTTCAGCATACAAACCTTGCTTAGACACACACCTATGTGTTTAATGTTTTTAGTAATATTATAAATCATATTTTAACTTATTTCCAATTGTAACTATTAGTAGGTCTTGCTCCCTTTAACCTTACTAAACTGACTTATTAGATCTAACAATATTTTTATAGGATCTTTTGGGATTTTCTAGACCATCATGTAATCTACAAGAGTTATATTTCTTACTTAGCAATCAATTGACTTTTAATTATTTGTTTTGCATTATTGAGATGATAGGTCCTCCTGGATGATGGAGAATAAGAGAAAGTGAACATCCTTTCTTTGTTCTTGATCTTCTGGGATATTTTCTTCCACAGTTAAGTAAGATGTTAGTTATGCATGATTTGTAGATGCCCTTTTATCTAGTGGAGGAAGTGTCCTGCTGTTCTCAGGTTGGTAAATAATTTTGCCTTGACTATGGGTGTTAAATTTCTGCAAATGTTTTACATCATTGTTTTAGATGATCTTGTGGGTTTTCTTTTTTATAGTGTTGGTATGGTGAATTACATTATTTTTTAGATATTAAACCAACCTTGCACTTTCAGCACACTGCAGTCATAATACGTTACCTTTTTTTTTTTTTAATATATTGCTAGGCTTAATTTGCTACCATTTTATTGAGAACTTTTCATTTATGTTTATGAGGGACACTGGTGTGTGGTTTTTTTTTTCTCGTAATAACATTGCCTTGTTTGATACTGGGGAGGCTGGCCCTCACAATGAATTAGGAATTTTTCTCACTTCTATATTTTTTGGAAGAATTTGTATAGGATTACTATGTGCAAGATAGGCCATAGGCCTGGACTTGTCTTTGATGGAAAGTATTGAGTTAAAAATTCAAATTCAATTTATTTAATATCTCTATCTCTTTATCTGTCTATTAGATATAAGTATGATATTCAGATTTTCAATACTTCTTCAGGAAACCTTAATATTTTAAGTATTTCCTTATTATCCTATTAGCACAGGTAAGGCCGGTAATGTACCTTTGTTTCACTCCTGATATTGGTAAATTTTATACTTAATTTATTCCAATCAATATATGTGGGTTATATCTATATCTTGCTATTTATCCCATGTGTTGTTTCTTTTTCCCTCTTTTACTATTTTCTGTTTTATTAGTGTTTTTTTTAATTATTTAATTCCATTTCCACAGTTTGTTTTCTTAGCCATATTATACACACACACACACACACACACACACACACTAGTAGTGACTCCATGATATATACATTTACTTATGGTAAAAAATATTATATGTCTTCATTTATAATATAAGACACTTACAGCAACAGAACATTTATATTTTTGCTTTCTATATTTTGTGACATTATTATGCATTATATTACACATACTATACATTTTATAACACACTTTAACATTCAACTACCTTTTAAAGGGCTTGATAGTAAAATGAGAAAAATACATTTATGCATTTAGTATTTCCAATGTTCTTCATTTGTTTAATCCATATTTTGTCTGTTACTATCTTCTGTGTCAGGAACTTTATTAACATTTCTTATAGTGCAGACATGGTGGCAATAAATTCTCTCATTTTTTTTTTTTCTTTAAAACATTATACTTTATCTTTGAAAGAAGAATGTTATGTTGAAAGTTTGATAGTTTGACAGTTTTTGTTTCTCCATCAGCACTATATTTAAACTCTCTCTTTTGGCTTGCACCATTTTTGAAAAGCATTCCACTATCATTCTTTTGTCCTCTGTACACAATACTTCACTCTGTCTGAAGATGTTCTCTTTTGTATTGATTTTTAAAATTAATTTGATTATGAAAGTATTTGGCATTGTTTCTTTGTATTTATGTGGCCTGGGCTTCATTTTGTTCTTTGGTTGAGAGTTTATCTCAGTGATAAACTTTCTGTGAAGAACCAAATAGTAACTATTTTAGGTTTTGTGTCCACATACCATCTCTGTCACATTTTATTTTTCTTTCTTCAACCTTTTAAACGTGTAAAATTGATTTATAGCTCAGAAGTCGCACAAAGCAGGCCACGTGCTAAATTTGGCCTGCAGTTAGTAGTTTGACATCCCCTAACTTACAATATAGTTCATCACAAGATTGTTTTTGTTTCTACAAATATTTTTACTGTCTTCCCCTAATTTTCTGGTGTTCCAGTTTCCTGTATGTTCTATCACATGCTTTGTTCATTTCCTTTTATTTTTTTCCCTGTGCTTAAGTTTTATACTTCCCATTGCTCTATCTTGAAGCTTTCACTTTTTTGAAGTGTCTCCTATGTAGTGACTGTCTTGTATTATTCCAATCAAATACGCTTTTAGTACGCTTTTTACCAGTTTCCTATCGATCTCTTTTACATTTTTCCTTTTTCACTTTATCATGTTTTCAAGGTTCCCTCTGCTCTCTCGAGTAGATGGATCATATATAATTGCTGTTTTTATTATGGTTGTCACTTAATTGTATCATCTTCATCATTTCTGTATCCATTTCTATTGAATGATTATTTTCATAATTATAAATTATATTTTCCTGATTCTTTGTATAACTAGTATTTTTTGATTGGATGATGGGCATTTTAAAATTTTATAGTGAGTAGTAGGTTTTGTTGTATCCATAAAATATAGTTGACTTTTGTTGTCAAAAGCTAAGCTACTTGGAAACGGGCCTTCTAAGATTTGCTTTTAATTTTTAAAGGTTTGTTAAGATTGCTCTTAATTTAGGGCTAATTTTCTTACATAATTAATTTAGTATTTCTCTGAAATAATGTGATCATTTTGGGAAATGGGTTAAGTTTGAGATATCTATTGAAAGATCAAGATAAAGAGATAAATTAGTTTTAAATATGATGTTGAGCTTTTAGAGATTAGGACTGAGGATGTGTAAGATTTGGAGTTATTAACATGTTTAATTGTCACAGAATCCAAGGCTAAAATTGGAAGTGAGAGTCTCAGTCTACTAAGAGAATTTTCTTGCCTTTAATTTTCTCCATTCCCTAATATCCACTGGATCTATTTTTGTGTGCCACCTTGATCTCTAGCTCCATTATACTCCTTATCTCTTTTGACTTCATTTGCCCAAATCTAGATTCCATGGTATGCTATTTCAATTATGTGTTTATTTCCTACCTAGAATCATATACTCTTTCAATGTTTCCCATTTTTACCTTACCAATATCTTTATTTCCACACTTTGAAACATGTCTCATTTCTTTTACCGTTTTTCAATTAACAGCACTACTCTCTACCAACAGAATGATCTTGGACTCCTCTCCTATCTCACCTTAGTCCAATCAATGACGTTCTCATTAAGCTGCCTAATAGCACTTGTATCAAAAACTCTTCTTTATCCCTGCTGCTGCTGACTTAGTCTCAGCGTATTGCAGTTGGGTTATTGCAGTAACCTAACTCGTCTCCCATGTCTTCAGTATTATCCCTCCAATTCATTCTCTACCCAAACAGCATACATACTTGCTTAAAATTCTCCAATGAACCCTTTTCTTCTTCAGGATAGTATCTTTAATATGTCAAGCCAAGTTTTTCATCGTCTGATTCTTGCATATCCATCAGTCCAGTCTGTCATCACTTAACTCTTCTTTCATACCCTCTAAACTCTTTGGTTGGAACTGTATCCTGTGCATTCTTGTCTCCACCTCTGTCATACATACTAAAAATGCATTGTGCATTCTTAATATGATCATTGGATGTGTTCGTAAGTAAGCAGATAAACTGAAGAAGCATAATAACAAAGCATTTTTATAATGCTAGGTGAATCCACAAACTTTTTTTGCATCTACTTAAAAATTTGTTCTTACATCATAGTGGGTCTCTTGATGCTGCCAAATATATTTTATTTCATCTTAAATATTTGATATATTTTAATGACAGATTTTATAAACATTTCCTATTCTTTACCCTCCAGTTTTACTTCTGGTCCCTTGTTCTCATAAATTAAGTCTTCGTATGCTTGTTTGGGTCAATGTTATATAACATGGAATTGCCTCATTCTGTTGTCTTTAGAAGCCTATGTTTCTTCCCCTACCAGCTTTGTATTTTTAATGAATGGTCCTTGTTTATCCTTTTATAGCCTCCTGGATACCTTCCTTTTATGTTTGCCTCTTTATTTATTTATTTATTTTAATAGTTTCCCATGCTAAATGAACAACAAAGATATTATCAATGTCAAACCATTTTTCTCTTCCTAAGAGAACGTTTCTTGAATTGAATACCTGCTTAAGCTACGTTGGCATTTCTTCCCCCTTTCCTGTGCTGTAGAAATAATAATAATTTAAAAAGTAGTCTATACTAGCTGACTCTTATCTTTCCTCCACTATGAAATCCTCAAGTCTTTGCAGTCTAGCTCAGTAACTTGGTTTTTTGATTTTTTTTTAATATTTAGGATTTAAAAAAAATATCCTCAATACCTTGCAAACCCCCATTCCAAAGGCCTTTACTGACTTGCATTTTGCTAGGCATCTGCGCCAAGCTGTTCCAGCCCCTGTCCTGTTCTCCTGCTTATTTTCTCTTTGCTCCTTTTGGCGGTGTCTTTTCCAACTCCAACCCCTTACATATTCCTCAAAATTCCGTTGCCCTTCCAGGTAGCGGTACCTATTCCGCAGCTCCATCTATACCTCTACTACTGACTTTACTATCTACATCCACAGTCTCTCTCCTAAGTTGCAGACACACAATTTCAAGTGCATATTAGATACCGGAAACTAGTAACTAATCAATACTTCAAAAGACAAATTTGGGTTCATCTTTAACTCATTTGCTGTCTGTTCCTACCATTAATTTGAACTTTAAGAGATCTTTGCCTCCACAGTTTTCTCTCATTTGAAGCTCCACTTTCAGTTGCACTGACCTTGCCCTAGCTCAGAGTCCAGTACTGATCATCTACACTGGCCTCTGTACTGTTAGGCATCTCCCATCCCAGGAAACTGTTTCTGTGCCACGGTAATTTTCTGTTTGTTTTTTAACCCCTTCATACCTCTCATTTGAACAAAATCCTTTGATATCTAGTTATTACTTTCCTATTGATGAAATGCATGTTTGAGCCTGGAATTAAACAGTGACACTCAGTATTCAGGCCCTAATCCCCTGACATGCCTCTTCCTCACTGCTGGACCTCACTGCAGTTGAACTGGGCTGATCACAGTTCTCAGAATAAGCTTGTACGGTCTTGTGTCAGTGACATCCTCTGAGCCAACTTAGAACTCACGCACAACCCCACCTGTTGTCTTTTTTCCTTTCTCCATGGCTAAATTAAAAGATGTCCCCCTGTGAAATGTTCTGTGATCCCCTACTACCAGCTATAATAGCATGGTCTCTCTCCCTCTTGCCGTCACTGTCTTTACCACCTGGCCTCTGTTTCCTTCTAGATTTAGATGATGCTTTTAAAAAAGTACAACCTCTTCTGACGAAATACCAACTTAAATTCCAGATGGGTAAAAGTCAGATGTAAACCAAACAAAAAAGTACATCCTTAAATATCTTGCAGAATTATTGATAAAAAATCTAAATGTTTCTAAGAAAAAACACATGAATTAATATGAGTTCAGTAACTCTCTCTGTCTAAATGCACAAATAAAAAGGTTAAATAAAACCAGAGAGAATAATTCAATCAAATAATAGTATTATTAACATCCAAATAACTTATACAAATAAAACAATAAGTTACCTGTAGATTAAAGGGTAGAGGGAAATATCTACTTGCAGATAACATAGAAAACATGAGTGGAAGTAAAAAGTCAATACCTTAGTGTTTTAAATAAATAAAGCTAGCATAATAATGTATTGTTTTGTTTCATGTTTATCTAGCAGATAAGTAATGAAGAAAATAATTAATGACGGTAATGGTACTGGCAATAAAATGGGCAGTTTAGTTGTACTTCTGACATGATTTTACACTGGCTCAAACTTCCTAAAAAGCAATTTTCAATTCACTATAATAAACTTTTAAAAAGTAGATAACCTTAAACCAACTTTTTGCTCATGGAGGAAACTGTCCTCACATATGAGAAAAATCTGTCACACACATACACAAAGTTTCGCTTTTATTTCAAATAGTCGGAGATAATCTGAACATTCACATTTTGGCTAATAGTTAGATTTACCATACTAAAGAATAGAAATAGCATGCAACATTCATAATGTTGTTTTCAAATATATTTAATGACAGAAGAAATAGTTGGCATAGTGTTAAGATAAATACATATAAAATTTTCTACGTCACCACCATGATTATAAATCACACACATGCACAACCGCCAAATTATGAAGTAGACAGAATACCATCTTTTCTCTAATACAAGATCATGAGTGATACTATTTTTTCATTTTATTTTCTTTCCAAAGCCTTTTTTGTTATCATGATTATTATTTTGTAGTAAAAAGGTGTGAAACAATTACGTGTTTATTAAGCTGTTGCTGTCAGCATGTTATCATTGGAAAGTGACCTCATGGATTAGGAGGAAGAGCTGAGGCAATGGAAGTAAAATGTGCTCAGGGTATCTGATGCCGGAGAGTGGGGAGAGGAGAGTGTATATCAGATGTTTCTCTCCCACCTTGTGAACACAAACTGCTGACACCTGACTCAACCCACAGGCGCTCAGTAGCAAGTTAACTTGACGTGCATTTGTCAGTCTCAGCTGAAGTCTCATTAGACAGGATGCTTCTGCTACTTCTTGACATTCTTATCAAGGTCAGGCTGGGACAGGTGGCCCATCAGTGATAAACTATTAGAGGACCCCCGGGGATTTTGCATTTTTAAATGTTTTCTCCCTTTGGGAAACTTGGCAGCATTGAGGTTTATTAAGGCACTCTAAAAAAGTTACCTTTATTATTCACCCTGCCAAATGTGCAGTATTTGCTTATTTTAAAATAATCCTTCAATTATGTTTTTATGTATAACTAATTTCCAAAATTGCAGATTTTGTGCCTTTGTGAAGATTATTAATTATTAAAACAAACAAGTCATTGGTTTTTGTGTTATATTAAGCTAGTTGGGTTCAATTCCCACTGACATTTGATGACCTGGAAGTCTTGGGCAATTAATATAAACTCTCAAATCTTTAGTATGAGCAACTTCAAAATAGATGAAAATACATATTTTTATCAGACAAGATACAGAAGTTACAGAAAAGCCATTTCAAAATAAACAATGAAGGGAATTTATTAGATTATAAATTGGAATATAGGCATTAAACAGTTTTCTCAGGGTTACGGTTCCCTTTCGTGTGTGTGTGTGTGTGTGTGTGTGTGTGTGTTTTTCTTTTTTCCCCTGACTCTGGCATATCCTACATGTTTGTGTTGTCCTCAGGCCGACTTCCCTACCTATTACAAGATGACTACTACAACGCTAGCGCTGCAAACTTCAACTAAAGAAAGGGTGGGATTTACTCTTCTTTTTCTAGTTTCCCAAGGTGGAAACTTAGATGATTACTTTTAGGTCTTCTGTTCTAATATATTTATTAAAAGCTTTCAGTTTCCTACTAAGCACTACTTTACCTGTATCCCACAAATTATTGTGTGTTTTTATTTTCATTTAGTTCAAAATATTCTTTAATTTCTCTGATTTCCTTTTTGACCCATCGGTTACTTATAAATATATTATTTAATCTCCACATATTTTATGTTTTTTCCACTAATCTTTCAATTATTGATTTCTAGTTTAATTCCAATGTTTTCTGAGAGCAGACGTTGTATGATTTCTATTATTTTTAATTTGTTAAACTGTTACGGCCCAGAATGTTTCATGTGAACTTGGGAATAATGTGCATTCTGTTTTTGTTGGATGAACTAGTTTATAGACATCAATTATAAGCAATTGATTAATGGTGTTGATGAGTTCAACTATGTCTTTACTGATTTTCTGCCTGTTAAATCTGTCCATTTCTGCTAAAGAAGTATTGTAGTCTCCAACTATAATAGCAGGTTCAAATATTTCTTTTTTCACTTCTATTAGATTATGCCTTTCATAGTTTGATACTGTGTTGTAAGATGCATAAATTTAAGGATTATGACCCCTTTATCATTATGTAATGCTCCTCTTTATCCCTGATAACTTTCCTTGAATTGCATCTGCTCTGTCTGAATTAAAGTAGCATCTTCTGCTTTCTTTTGATTAGTGGTGGCAGGTATATTGTCTTCCATTCATTTACTTTTAATCTACACGCATCTTCATATTTAAAGTATAAAGGTTTCTGGTAGACAACATATTGTTTTGACATTCCTGCCATGTGTGATTCTGATGCTTGCTCTGTTTCTTCGAAGTGTGTGTGTTTCCTTCTAGAATGCTCTGTAATTTTTTCTTGATAACCAGCCACGATGTACTGGGTAAAAGGAACTGCTGTAAATAAACTTTTAGTTGTGTGGTGGGAAGGTGTGTGGGGAGAAGACGCATTCCATACTCCTGCAATTTTTAGTCTTTTAGTAAGTCTCAGAACTATGATCTTCACAAGTGTTCCTCAGTCATCCCCACCCCTCAGGTGGGACAGGATGGCTGGAGTGAGCTGAAGTTAAGTATTTTCATTCTCATTGTAAAAGGGCTAGATGGGCCTGGAGTTAGGTATTTCCCTTCCCCCAGGTCAGTTAGGATCTGACAGTACCCCACTGGATTGAGCTCTGGTTAATTAGTTTCCCCTGAGGGCAGGCCTCGTTAGAAGAACTGAGTGCTCTGGCATATTTCAGAATGGTTCCATTCCCCCTTCCCCTGCTGGAACTCTGATGTTTACTGTGAGAACCCCCTTGATCTCCCGGAGGTAAATATCAGAAAACTAGGGAGGTGAGCTCCTCTGACTGGGTCTCCCTGGAGTCGTTAACTCTCAGAGTTGTCCATGCAAAGCCTCTAGCAATTTATCAGTTAAAGGTCAGATTTTTACACTGTCACCGGTTCCTGAGGTTCTTTCTGCTATCGGGTCTCTGCTGATGTAAACTGTGATCCTCTGTATTTGCCTGTCTCTTAAGTCTTGAGGGCAGGTATTTTGTGTTCCCCATTCTCTTTCATGCATAACAAAAGTAGTTTATTTTTCAATCTGTTGGAGCTTCCTATTGTTAGGAAGGAGTGGTAACTTTCAAGCTCCTTGAATGTGGAACCACAGTGCTATCATTTTTTGTTATAGCAGTTGGGATGAAAAGTTTGTCCAGACATTTGTTTGATATATACAAAGTTGATGTTGATGTTTTTTTCCCCCATAGGGGTCTCCTGAGTCTAATGGTTCATGGACACTCTCCTATTTCCCACTAATCTATAACCTAAACAACCCATTCAGAGTGCCCAAGGGCTGGTCACCAAATCCCTTCATTGTCTGTTCTCAGTTCTTGAACTCTGACTTGTCTATATTTCCCTTAAAGCAGACACCTGCCTCAAACATAAAACACACTTGAGGCCATTTTATGGCTCATTTCTTTCTTGAAATTCAAGATAACTCTGGTTTCATCTGAAATGATCTTACTCTGAAACCAATAGTTTTAAATTGTTGACTCCTTTATTGATTTTATCATTTATCTGATAACATTTTGTTTTCTGTGTTTTCTACTTCTCTTGACTCCATTACAGCATCCAATCATAGTATGCAGTCACATATAAATTGTAAGAGCAAGAAAGTATCTATACAGATAAGGTGGTTAATCTATACTATTAATAGGGATTTCCCTTTGAGACTGTGCCCAATTGTGAAAGATGAATTTTCCATTAGAAGTCTGAAATTCAAAATGAAAGAAACCATCTGCATATAATGATCTCTCTGATTATGCTATATAATTCCTAGTATATAAAAAGACATTTTTATTATTATTCTGTGCTCTTGGATTGCTTATATTCCCTGTACTATCTCTTAAATGAAAGCAAGATTTTCTGTAATGAAAATTGGCCCCAGAATGAGATTAAAGTTGATGAAAATCCTCCAAACAGGGCATCAGTGATAAACCCTGAAGTTTAACTTTCCACTTTCACAGGATTTTCATGGAAATATATTTATTTTTCCCTAAGACAAATGTATTCATTTTAATAAAAACCAATCCAGATAAGAGTGTTAGTAGAATATATGGATTTTGCATAAAGCCCTTCTATATTTGAGGGGAAAAAAGACTACATTGAATAGTATTACCATCTGGTTATACAAGAAGCATGAGTGAGAGGAATACTGTGAGGCTAACATTCCTGGTTATTGACTTACGAAATTAATCTGTGTGAAAGTAGTAGACCAAACCAAACTCCTACTTCAGTTTTCCTTATAACTTTGGGCTGGTGCCAGCAAATACTCCCAGAAATTACCATTTCTATACAGAAGAGTTCACCTACCACAAGACTGGATATAGCCCTGGAACATATAGAAGACACTCAGTATCAAATTACTATTCTTTAAGGGATTGACTCCTCCAAACAGTCTACATGATTTATTTCTGGCTTGCCCAAATAGGGTGTGAAGCCTGTGTTGGCCCAACAGAATATTCTATACCCCAGTCACTGAGCTTATTTCAGACATGGTCATGTGACCCAAGTCAGTTCTGGAACTTATGCTAAAATAATTGGGGAAGAGGTGCTTGTATTAACCAGTATGGCTAGTCTATGCTTGGGTAACAAATAAACCCTGAAATCTCAGTGGCTTTGCACAATGAAGGTTTATTTCTCAATAATGCAAACTCTAATATGGATTGGATGACCTTCTTACATCTTGTAGCTCTACTGCCTGGAACACGTGCATTGGCAAGGATACCACAGCATTGGATGAAAAGCTGAATGGCCCAGCAAGAAGCTCTTAAGACTATGCTTAGACATAACCACTTCTGACTACATTTCAGTAGCCAGAATTTAGTTGTAACCCTAAACTTACTGCTAGGGAAGCCCTTAAATTTAACTGTCTCTTGTACCCATGAAATGGCACAGTGAGGTAAAAACATGGCACTGTCCCTGACTCAGTGCTCTTATACTAGGATTGCCAGTCTCATAATATACAAGCCCTGAGTAGCTGGTGATCTATTTTATGTACTATACATGAGCCTACCTATGAAGTCAATGACAGTAAGCCAAACTGAGACATGAATAAACTGTTGCACTCATCTTAAATGTTTGAGTCTTTAGATCTGCATACCTGTAAGCTAATAAATTGGTATTGTTGCTCCTATCATTTTACTGTCAATTTAAGTCAGGTTGAGTTGGAATTCTGCTTCATGGAAGCAAGAGTCATCATTAAATCAGAAGCTTTTACCACCCACACATATGCTTGCTAAAACAAGTTAATTAATTAATTAATTAATTGATCGGTCCATTTATCAGTGAAACAACTGGGAACTCTTTATTGGGTATTAGCTAAGTTCGTAGCATACCTGATGACTTTTACTCATCTGTCAAACTCCAGTCACCTTCTCAATGGAGTCTTACCATAAATCTCTATAAACAGTCTATCATAAGTTCAGTTCTGATATATAGCATGAGGTGATAGAGAAAGCAGAGGCTCTGGAGTTCTGCTACAACAGAGTCGTCCATGGATAGAGATGAGAGATGTGTTATCCAGGTGAGTGATAAAATCTCTGGAAGCAGCAGACAGACAAGTGGGAAGAAAAAGGAAGGGAAATCATAGAAGGCAAGCAAGTGAGAAGGAAATCCTTGTGCCGACCATAGGCAGCCTTTGTATGTGTGTGGGAGGTGGCTAGAGTCATATTTAGGGTTGTTATGGGTCCACAGACCATCTGTGTCAGGCTTTCACTCACTGCAGAGACTTTCCTATGAGTAGGGGTTAGGTGTATTGTAGAAGTAAGGCTTGGTAGACCCTGCATGTGTAGCCAAAGAAGAACATGTAAAACAAATCTGCAAGTAAAAAACAAACACACACGAATGATCTCTAGAAAGATACGACAAAAATTCATTAACTTTAACAATAGATTCTGCCTGGGCTTTTGAGATCATATGGTCTATGGTTTCCAAATACGCAGTGTCATCAGAATTACCCATGGATCTTCTTAAAAAGAGATACTAAGGGCCCTTCTGTGTCATATGAATCAGAAACTTTTGAGTTGGAGCCTGGATTATTGGCATTTCCACAATATCCTTTGCAAGATTCTGGGGCTGAGCTAGAGTTGAGAATCAGTGACCTAATCCAATCCCTTTATTTACATGTAGCACAAATTCCCCTAAGCTAGACCTGCTTGTGTATTTGAATGAGATCACAGACCCAAATATAGCAAACATGACTGACTCCTAATCCCATTTCTGAAACAAGACCTCATTTTGTTGAGAACATCTTCAAAAAAGTTTTCGGCGTCCCTAATGTGTCTTACCTGTGCTCACGAACTGGTCAAAGCAGATGCTGCAGAACATAGTGTAGGAGGCTTATTGAAGGTGCCATGAATGGAAGGAAGCAGACGAGTTTGGAAGTTGTGAAATTTGTCTCCAAGAGAGCCGTGGGCAGTACTGTCAGGAGACTCAGGCAGAATTAGTGAGCTTAGGTAACTCAGCTCACAGTCCCCTAGCCAGCCTCTTCAGATGTTCAGTCAGTCCTCAGCCTTCTAGAACTCACACTCCCTCTATTGATTAGCTTTAGGCTAACCTTCTGTATGATACTGATTTAGAGAGGGGGATTATATATGCTTTTCTTTCTCCTTAATTAGCGATCTCACATGTAAGACTTGATATAAAAGAAAGAAGAATTCTTTCAGCTATACAAAATATTTACTAAAAGATGAAGGCAAAAATGTCAACTCTCTTATAAATGTATTTTGGATTATTTGACTCATAAATTGAAATTAGATAAATCTTTTATTGGAAAGGCTATGTGCAATTTTAAGCACCAATAATTTTCTTCCTTGAGCTCTAGGCAGTCATCACTGCAAACTATAATTTGCTATCTCCTATACTGTATGTGAAAAGCATTGGTTGGGTTTATTTGATTAGAGAAATTAAATGAAGAGGAGCCATCTATTGGTCCCAATATGTGTTGTTTTATTGATAATAGGCTGACATTGTTTAATTGCAGATGTAACGATACCTATTTTTGTATCCACCTCAATTTCCTGTCATATGAGGATATTCTAATATCTAATAATTATTGCTCCAACCCTTCTGCAAGGCTTTTAGGGCTATTTTTGAAAAGTGTATTTGTGATTATACGAAGCATAGGCCATGAAAAGCTAGATTTGAGGGTAAACATTTTCTCTCGGATGCTTCCTTGTCACAAGAAAGCTCTTACCTTAAGGACTGGTACATGGTGAAG
Source organism: Camelus dromedarius (assembly GCF_036321535.1). Lineage (NCBI taxonomy): Eukaryota > Metazoa > Chordata > Mammalia > Artiodactyla > Camelidae > Camelus > Camelus dromedarius. The sequence continues at coordinate 64,310,722 of NC_087443.1, read as the reverse complement.
CATGACTGCTTTTTAAGCAATTGATGTCAATATTATTTATCACTAATATCATAATAGCATAATCCTCTCTCTTCCCCTCTCTGGCATAATCTTTGGTAGTTGTAAAGGTATCAGGCCAATCAGAAATATAAGGCTAGCAGAAACTGTTTTAAAGTAAAATCAGAAAATCTGAAAAGTATTTTTCAGAGCAAATAGACAGAAGATCAGGGAAACAGAACACCTAAAGAACTCTGTAAACTAACTTGACCTAATAAACATCTACATGACATACTACCCAACAGTAGCAGAAACGACATTCTTATTAAGCACACATGGAATATTGTCCAGAACAGACCACACTTTAGGCCATAAAAGAAGCCTCAATAAATTTTAAAACAATGAAATGAAATTAGAAATCAGTAATATAAGGAAATTTGGGGATTCACAAATCTGTAAAAAATTAAACATTATACTTACAATGAATAGTTTAAAAAATCACAAGAGAAATTGAAAAACACTTTGAGATAAATGGAAAAAAATGTCAAAACTTAGGATATTCAGTGAGAGCAGTACTCAGAGAGAAATGTAAAGTTGTAAATGCCTATATTTTAAAACATCTGACTTCTTTCACTAAGCATAATACCCCCAGGTCCATCCATGTTGTTTCAAATGGAAAATGATTCTTTTTTATGGTTAATATTACATTGCATGTGTGTGTGTGTATCTCATGATTTCTTTATCCATTCATATTTTTTAGGTCCTAAGGTTGCTCTTAAATCTTGGCTATTATAAATAATGCCACTATGAATATTGAAGTTCATGTGTCTTTTTGAAGGAGTGTTTTTGTTTTCTTCAGATAAATACCCCAGAGTGAGATCACTGGATTTTATGGTAGTTCTGTTTTTAGTTTTTTAAGGAACCTCCATATTGTTTTCCATAATGGCTGCACCAATTTACATTCCCACCAACAGTGCACAAGAATTTTTATTTCTCCACATGCTTGCCAATGCTTGTTATTTCTTGACTCTTTGACATAGCTATTCTAACAGATGTGAGGTGATATCTCACTATGATTTTGATTTCCATTTCCCTGATGTAACATAGAGCACAGGGAATATAGTCAGTATTTTATAATAAGATTTTAGGGAGTATAATCTATAAACACCAAATTGTTATGTTGTATAGTTGAAACTAATATTTTAAATAAATTATACTTCAGTGTAAAATAAATAAAAACAGTAACCTAAACTTCAATCTTATCACATTAGTAAAGGAGGGGAAAAAATAAACTAAAACAGAAGTAGGAAATAATAATTGTGAAACATAGGATAAAGAATAAAAAATAGAGAAAAAAGTTGGTTATTTGGAAAGATTGACCAAATTGACAAACCATTAACTCTACTGTCCAAGAGATTAAAAAAAAAAAAAAAAAAAAGGACTTCAGTTATTAAAATCAAGAGTGGAAAAGGGCCTATAATTCTTACCTTACAGAAATAAAAATGATTGTAAGGGAATATTATACTTTAATGCCATGAAATTAGATGACTTAGATTCCTTAAATTTTTAAAAAGATAACATCTACCAAAAGTGACTCAAGAAGTAAAACATTTGAAGAACTCTAACAAATAAAAGAGATTGAATTAGTAATCAAAAGCTGCCCACAAAGTAAAGCTCAGTACCAGATGGCTTTACTGGTGAATTTTACCAAACATTTAAAGATTTGACAGCAGTCCTTCCCAAACCACTTTCAAAAACAGAAGAGGAAGGAAGACTTCATAATTCATTTTATGAGTCTGGCATTGCTTTAATAGTAAACCACAAAATGATACAGCAAGAAAATTGGAGATGTATATTCCTCATGGCTGTATAAGCAAAATTTCTCCACAAAATACCAGCAAATTAAATCCAGCCACATATAAAAAATTATTATATATCATGACCAAGTAACATTTATTTCAGGAATATAAGGCTGGTTCAACATTCAAAATTACTAAATATTGCAGTTTATTAGGAAAAAAGGACACAAACTGATCATTACAGTAGATATCTATTGAGTGAGTATAAAAATCACTTACCAGTGAATCATTTAAAAAAAGATATTTGGGAAAAAAGCTGGGGGTGGGGGGAAACCAACATTTCATGATGGGGAAAACAAAACAAAACAAAACAAAACACCACTCTAGGAATAGAAGGGAACGCCTCAAACTGCTAAACTGCATATATGAAAAATCCAGAACTCACATCATACTTAATGGTGACAGCCTAATAACTTACCTCTTACCATGAAAAGCAGGGAAAGTATATCTACTCTTATCAGCTCTATTCAACATTGTACAGTTACTTCTAAACATGAAAACTAGGCAAGTAAAATAAGTAGCATACTGATTAAAAGGAAGAACTTTCCATTTGCAGAAAATACGGTCTTGCATATAGACTATTCTAAGTAATCCCTCACAAAATTTATTGAAGGTAATAAGTTTAGCAAGATTGTATGTGAAATGATCAATATATGAAAATTAATTTTATTTCTACACTCTAGCAATGAGCAATCTAAAATGAAATTTGTAAAGCAATTCCGTTAAAAATAACTTTTAAAAGTAATAAAACTTAGGAGTAAATTTAACCAAAGGAAGTATAATTTTTAATTTCTGGAGATTAGAAAACATAACTGAAAGAAATTATACTTAAATGAAATGGTACCTCATGTTAATGGATTTGACTGTAATATCATTAAGATAACAACACTCCCCCAGATTGATCTACAGATTCAGCAAAATCTTTATCAAAATCCCAGCTCCCTTTTTTTGTAAAAATTGACAAGGTGACCCTAAAATTCATATGAAAATTGAAGTGACTCATAAAGTCAAGACAATATTGAAAAGGAAGAACAAAGATAGTGGACTCACACTCTTAGATTACAAAATGTACTACAAAGCTAAGGAGATTATGGATGGATAGACTGGCCAGGAATAAACCCATACATTTAAAATCAGTTGATATTTTAGAGGTTGCTAAGACAATTCAATGAAAAAAGAGTAGCCTTTTCAATACATAGTGCTGAGACAAGTGGATAGCCACATAAAAAAACAGAATCTGACCCTTACCTCACTCCAAATACTAAAAGACCCAAATGTATGCACTAAAATTATAAAACTCTTAGAGGAAAATATAGTTAGAAATCTTTGTGACCTTGGATTAAGCAAGAGATTCTTAGATATGACACCCAAAGCACAAACAACCAAAGGAAAAATAGAAAATCTTTTCTCCAAATTTCATATTCAAGAAAGTGAAAGACAAGCCACAGAATGAGAGACATGCATCTATTAGAGGAGTAGCATCCAGATTGTATAAAAAAATCCTAAATAAAGCAAAAAAAAAAAAAAAGACAACCTAGTTTAAAAATTGGACAACAGATTGGGAATAAACATTTCTTCAAAATGGATGTAAATATAGCCAGTAAACATATGGGAAAATTAGTGATTAGAGACATGCAAAACAAAACCGACAAAAATCACTTCAGATCTACTAGGATGGCTACAATAAAAATGATGAAAAGAGTTGACAAAGGTGTGGAGAAATTGGAACTCTCATACATTGCTGATGGGAATATAAAATAATGTGTCTCTCTCTCTCTATATATATATGCCTGCATATATGTATATACCCCTAAGTGATCCCAAGCACAAGGAACTTTTGGGATTTTATATTCGGCTTTCCCCACTTATGAGCTCTGTTTTGGTACACTTCCAACTCAGTATATGGAATTGGATGTTAAAAATAAACAAAAGGCACCTCAACTGCAACAAATTAAGAACTACAATCTCCATCTACGTTCCCCAAAACTAGTTTATTTCCAGTGTTACAAATCCAAGGTTCCTAATCTTTATTATGTTGAGCAAATTTAGAAACTATCCTTTATAACCTTGGTACCCCTTTCTCCCTGTATATAGTCTATCATCAATTCCTGGTGATTCTATCTAAATATCTCTTGATTGTGTTGCTCAGGTAAATAACTGAAAACTTTTGAGATGTAAAAAGTTCCCATGATTTGAAACCCCAGAAGAAGATTTTTTTTTTTAAACCGTGGTCAGGGCTGTGGTGGTGGTGCCCTCAAAGCTGACTGTGGCCTTTTCAAGCTGATCGAGTAAGAAAGTGCTTTGTGTTACAGTTTAATAAGCTCTGTTAGCTCTAATGATATATCTTCTTTCTTCAGCAATCAAAGATAATTTCTATGGTTGTAGAGTCAAGTAAATTTTAGGTTTCTTTATTGCTTTTACTTTCTTCTCTGTTGTTCAAGACACACTGACAATTTAACACAAATCCAATTTTTTCCCTACCTTCCTCATGGAAATGAATTACATTTTCTGCCACGCGACTCTCAGTCGGCCACAGAAGGACCTAATGCAAAGCAAGCCTGATACCATGCTGGTTTAGGGCCATTTCACGTTACACTGACAAATCATGCAGGCACAAGTCATTTGTCAAAAATACATTTACTTGAATCGAATTTGCTTTGCATGCAGGGGGTGCTGGATTCATATCTAGCTTTCACTGAATAATTTATCAAACTCGGATTTGTTTGAAATATAACACAAAATCCTTAATAAAATTAAACAAATTTTCTGTACCTAGGAATCATATACTGGGTGAAATGTACAGCTCATCAGAATACCTCAATACCATTATGCTGATTTCAATAGTTGATAGGTTGTTGGTGTGTTGCAAAGTACACACAATAAATTCAGTTGAATATAATTTTATACATTGTTGTTGATTTCTTTACTACTTCTTGCTTTTCCACGCACCCCATGCCCATTTTCTGCTGTGGGATGAGGAGAAAATACTAATCTCATGTGCTTAAAGACAAAGGTTTTGGTTTTTCCTTTGGTCTTAACTGAACCTCAGTACCTTATGTCCAGTCCATCAATGAAACACTCCAGTGTACAAAAGGAAAAGACAGTACTTGCTATATACAAAACTCTAAGGACTCTGGATTTGGAGAGAAAAAACTTGCCCTGATTTGAAATAATGGGTAAAGGGGTGACTGTGCCCTTTGAGCTGATAAACATGTAGTGTTTCCCTGTCCCCAGCCAAAGGTGTCCCAAGTAGAGGGGCCACTAAAATATAGGGGTTAAGTAGGTAGGCTCTAGAATGTGGCAAATGAGCTTTGAATTATGGTTCTGTCACTGTCTTAGTGTTACTTTAGATAGTTCTTTGCTTTTCAGTTTTCTCATGCAGTGCAGACCATTAAAGATGTCTATGGCTTAGCGTTAGTGGGAGGATTAAATCACAGAATCATGTGTCTGACTCATAGGAGGCACTCAGGAGGGGCTGAGGCTAGCTCCACCAATAACATCCACTTAGTCACTCAGCCCCTTTCAATTAAAATTAATGAAGCTTTCTAGCTTCTGCCTGAGCCTAACAAATCCCTGAGATTTTCTGAGCAGCTGGAATTTAATTAGCACTTTTAGTGTGCCAGTTCACAGGGTCTGTGTGGTGGTGTCTTTTATGTGGTCTGGATATGTGTGTTTATAATTGATGGCTTTCTCAACCTCACCTTTTTGTTCCCTTGGTTCTGCCCATACGACTGCATTTCCCTGTTGGCATCTTTGCACTGGACTTGATTTCCCAGACTGAGTTTCTGAATCCTGGCCTACTTGGCAGGGCTCTTGACATTCTATCTATCCTGCTCTTGCCATCAACTTTTCCCGCAAAGATGAATTTTCCTTCTATATTATCAGCCATAATCTGGCTTCTTACAATAAATTAACCAATAAATAAACAAACCAATTACTCAGAGCCATAGTAATTCCCCGCATCTGCATTAGAAAAAGACCTTCCTCTTGACATTTCTGAAAGAGACATCCATGAATACTGGAACGTGTCTGAAATTCTTCCATTTGTCATACCTTTGGACTGAATGTTAGCTGTCAGCAAGGGTCAGCCCTTCAGCCTTGTCATTTTCTGTAGCCCCAGGGAGGGCTTCTTTCCATTAGCTCTGGGCCAGAATTTGTAACATCCTAGCTTGCTTTCCAGTTAACCTACATGTGGTAAAAACATAATTAAAGGTTGCTGAATTTTCCTTTGATTATCAAGAAGGCTTTTTTTAAAAAAAATTTTTAGGCTGTGTCAGAGCTACTTGGATGATGGCCTCTATAAAACTCAGCGTTTGGAGATACTCTTTTCCTTTTTTCTCTGTGCCAGTTTATTGCTGAGTATTATGCTACTGTTTCAATTGCAAAATCTCAGTATCAATAATTCTAAATGTCATAGAATATTTTTCCTACATAGATTCATCGTACTGTACTTTTGTAGTATAGTTCTGCTGTTGATGAATTCTTACAGCGTTTGTATTTCTGAGAAGCTCTTTGTTTCACCTTCATTTTTAACAGCTTTCTTGAGATATAAATGACATTCAATAAAATGCATATATTTAAGGTGCCCAATTGGGTAAGTTTTGGTAAACATACACACCCAGAAGCTATCAGTGTAAACAAAATAGTGAACATACTCATCACCTCCAAATGTGTCACTGTTCCTGTGATATTGTGATCTATTAGAAATATATCTGTTTTTCCTCCCCTTTTCTTGCCACTTAGCTCCTAAATCATAAAATTGGAATTTCCTTGGTGATGAGCCATAAAGGTGTCTTCTGTTATGTTAATAAGGGAAACTTTTGGAAAGATTGAAGGCTGGGAAATGGTTGCCAATAGAATCTATTAGAGGGTTGGAATTTTCAGTACCAGCCATTTGACCTCTAGAGGTGGGAAGAGAGTCTGGAGGTTTAATCAATTGCCAACGATTGACTCAATCATGCCTATGTAATGAAGCCTCTATAAAAACCCAAAAGGACAGGTTCACAGAGCTTCTGGGTTGATGAACATGTGGAGATGTGGGCAGAGTAGCACTCTGAGAAAGAGTAGAGAGGCTTCACACTCTTCACCTATATCTTGCCCTATGCATCACTTCCATCTGGCTATTCCTGAGTTGTAATAGAGTAAGTAAACATTTTTCTTGAGTTCTGCTAATTGCTCTAGGAAATTAATCAAACCCAAAAAGGGGGTTGTGGGAACCTGTGATTTATAGCTAGTGGATCAGAAGCACAGGTGACAACCTGGGTATTCGATTGGCATCTGAAGTGTGTGTCAAGGGGAAGTCTTTTAGGACTGACCCGTTAAACTCTGAGATCTGACACTATCTCAAGGTAGGTAGTGTCAGAATTGAGTTAAATTGTAGGACACCCAGCTGGTGTCAGAGAATTGCTTTTTTGGTATATAGGGAGGGGGTTGCCCCCACACACCCACATGTCAGAATTGGTGACATGACACTCTATTTTCAGTCTTTTAAGGAACCTCCATACTGTTTGCCATAGTGACTACACCAGTTTACGTTCCCAACAATGTATGAGGGTGTTCTTTTCTCCACAGCCACTCTAGAATTTATTATTTGTATACTTTTTGATATTAGCTAATCTGACCAGTGTAAGGTGGTACTTCATTGTGGTTTTGATTTTGATTTGCATTACTCTAATAATTAGCAATGTTGAGTAACTTTTCATGTGACTGTTGGCCATCTGTATGTCTTCTTTGGAAAAATTCCCAGTTTTGATTGGGTTTTTTTTTTCCTGATACTGAGTTGTAAGAACTGTTTGGCACTGATGAATGGTTGAAGGCAAGGGAGGCTTTTGGAAAAATTAGTACAACCAAATCAGTCATTCATGGAAGAATAAAAGAACAGGGAAGGAGAGGTCTATGGAAGACTACCCCTCTCCAGTGTGTGTTTTATTATATTGTCACCAAGCTCTATTCTAAAGATAAAGATACACAGCAAATTGGTTTCCTGCCTTTTACATTATGTGTTATGGACGGTGCATTTAAAATCAGAACAAAATCTCTTAACCATTTTACACAGTAAATTAATGGTAGTTATTGATAGCTAGATTTTAATAATGTCAAAAGAGGACTATTACAGGACCAAAGTAGGGTGACTAATTCAAAACAGGGATATAGAGGGATCTAGCTAAATTTTAGAACTCTCAGTATTGGTATATAGAGAACAAGTGCCCAGTAACTCTGAATGCATAAAAAAGGAAATGGAAATAAAATGGGGAAAGGATAAAATGGATATTCTCAAGAGTCAGGTCTCATATGCATGTTTTACACCTTTAAAGCAATCATTTTATGTTTGAATTTTGATGAAATTATTCTACTTCAAGTGAAAGACTTTGGTAAACCAAGTATCTAAATTACCAATTTTATTTTGAAAAGCATTTTTGGTATCATCCATTATACTCCATATTTTCCAAAAGAGAAAATTGGGGTTCAGCAAAATTAGTAGTTATCTGAGATAATACCATTCATTAACAGGAGAGCTAGGATTATAATCTAGATTTTGTAAGAGAAGATCACAAGCCTGAGTGTAGACTAGCACAAAGCATGGATATGCACAGAGGAGCCATGGAAAAACCTTTGGAGTCATTAGTAAATGACCTGAGTTTCAAAGTGTGGCCAGTGGAGGTGCCTCAGAGATGTCTAAGCAGGTGTCATTGAACCAAACTCGGGTATGTTGACCCAACACACACAAAATCAATCTACTTTTGACACCTATTCAGTACATGATCTACTTTGGTTTTAATTAAAGCCTAGGGAATTAACATCAATAAAATTCTGATTTTATCTCCTTTTTGTTTATAGCCCTATTCATATCATGTATTACCTATTATTATCCATTTTTAAAATATTTAATAAGAACTTACTACATGTCACCAGGAAATGACTAAATACTTGAATAACAATGACATGGTCTCTATCCTCATAGAACTTACGTGAAGCAGGCATTGAATTTAAAATAGCTAATTACAAAAGAGCTTTAGAATAGAAGTGTGGTAGGTGTTTTAGCCTACTGGAAGTGTTACTATTCCAATTTTAATATATGCGAACATTGAAACCCCTCAATGAGTTGTTATGGACAAGAATCTGAGAAATTTTATTTTAATTTCAGTATTCCCACCATTCATATCTATCTTAAAAGATTTTACAGAACCATTGATTTATATAAGTTCTTAACCATTTTAAAGAAAATTAGATTACAATGAAAATCTGATGAAAGTTATAGAATTGCTTCCCAGAAAAATACATTCATGAATTGCAGTGATTTCTAGTTTCGGCCTGCACAATATCCATCCTCACTTCTTGTAAAAGCAGCTTGATTTTCTTTTCAAGAAGTTATTTCTACTTATCTGTCATTGTGATTTGGTTCAGGGATATTCTCAACTTTCTGGCCACAGTGACTGTTCAGGAATGATTTCTGATCCAAGTTGGCACATTCTGGATATACTGTAAAAGAGAAGCCTGCTTTCTGCTGAACTTGCAAAGAAGGTCCTAAGGCTTGAGCCACTGAAGCTATAATGTGAAGAGACTCCACCTGCGTAAAGTCACACGAAGGAAAGTAGAAGCCAGAGAAACAGTGTATCAGGAAAATGATGATATCCTTTGAGCCTGTGGATTATGTCTGAAGCTGGAATTCTACTTCTGAATACCTTATATAGAAGTCGCTGCAGTCTCGGTTTTGCTTAAGCCAGTGTGATTTCAGTTTTCTGACACTTCTGGAACTAAGTGTTCTCCTTAGCTGTTATCTAAACTGTACAGCACAGGGCCCATTACGGGCTTTCCTGTGAGGTGCTTTCAAGAAGGAGAACTTATAATGGAACTGTCCCTCTTTAGAGGAGTCCTAGAGTTTTTTTGAAAGGCTATAGGGAGTGAGAATCAGTTAGAAATCAACAGACATCGTCATAGGAAATTGCCACGAAGAAGAGCTGCTGTCACATTTCTTTGGAGCAAGGAGCAGGGAAATCACAGGTCAGAGCTTTAGGGAACCTGACAGGAGTCACCACAAATATTTGTAAACACTAATTATGTAACAGGCTTCTTTGCTAGTTTGATGGAAAAAGTCAGAAAGATATAGCATGGCTTCTACTCCAAAAAACTTTGTAATCTAGGGAGAGAGAACATGAAGATGCAAACCCATGTAAAAGAGAGGTGAGGACCAAATGATTGAAATTGATAAAGTTCCATGTAAGAATTGGGAGTAAAGTGTAAAGCAAAATCCAGGACAATTCATAGAGGAGGTGGTGTTTGAGTACGGCCTTGAAAGATGTGCACAATTTTAGTGACTTAGGTTTTGAAAGAGACATTTGAAGTAAATAGTGTGAGAAGAGGATTAGAAACAGAAGATCACAAGCCTGAATGTAGACTAGCACAAAGTATGGATTTGTGCAGAGGAGTCATGGAAATAGCCATTACAGTCATTTGTAAATGACCTGAATTTCCATCTGTGGCCTCAAAGTAGAGTGGAGTTGCCTCAAAGATATCTAAGCAAGTGTTACTGAACTGAACTCAGCTCTGCGTACCAAACATGCAGCAAAGTCAATCTATGATGAAACAAGGTGTGGTGAAGGGAAGTACAGTGTTTATTTGCAGGGCACCAAGCAAGGAGAAATTCAGCTACTGCTCACAAGACCCAAACTCCTTGCTTCGTGCCCTGCAAATAAATGCTGTACTTTCATTTACCACAACCCAGTGTCAGTAGATTGCCTTTGCTAAGGATGGGGAAGAAGACCCAAGTTTGGTTCAGTAACAGTTTTGGTGACCATGTAGGGACCAATGTCCCAAGTGGCTGCTGCATCTGTGGCACATCAGCCCTTGGCCAATGGCAGCTCTCAGGTTCTGTCCAGCAGCCACCTGAGCACCTTTGTCTCAGGGACAGGCCTGAGCACTTGATGCCTATCTGGCTTCATTGGCATGTGACACTTTTAGTTTTGCAGAGGAGGAAAGCAGTCAAGTACAGCAAAATAGTAAAGGTTTAGCCATAAAACAAAGTCAAGGACCCTCAGTTTCTCCTCAAGGGCAATGGATGATATATTGATGGATATCCTTAAGTTGTTTGGCAGAAATTAAAACCCTCACCAGGTGGAGGATATTGATTGCATTCTGAATACCAGAAGATAACCCCAGATTAGCTGGAGACAGAAAACTGATAATTGACATTTCTGAAATATCACCATGTTATCTCACCACCAGCCAGTCAGAATACTATCCATGAGCTGATCACATACCCAACAACACTCACCCTGAACGTTGCCTTTAGTAACCTTTCCTTGAAAGTCTCCAGGGCGTTCTGGTCTTTGAGCACTAGCTGTTTGTTCTCCGTGATTGCTGCCCTGCAAATAAATGCTCCACAACCTGGTGTTAGTAGGTTGGCTCTGCTGTGCATCTGGAGAGTGGATCCAAGTTGTGTTCAGTAACAGAGGAGGGTGTGATGTTCTGGATAAATTAAACTGATGGGAAACCCAAATTAGTAAGAGAACAATAAAGCTCTTCACCTGAGTTTGAGGAAAGACCTTGAAAATAAGACATTATTTTATTAACCTTGAGATTAAGATAGCACACATTACCTAGTGCACTCAACCCAGACCAACCTATCATGGATACTTTACAAAAAATCTTAAAGATTTTCAGTAATTTTTTTTCAAAATTAGACATCTGAGATTTGCTCTAGCAATTTCATTCCTTGGAATTCATCTTCTAGATTTACATACATTGTGTGAAATGGCACATACACAAAAAGTTTCACGGCAGCACTGCTTATAATGGCCATCGAGTTAACTTAAATCACGTGTCCATTAACAGAGGGCTGGTTAAATCATGGTTAATCTATTTGCTTGAATAGCAAATAAATAATAAAACAAATGCCATGAGCAAAATAAAATTTCTAAAAAATTGAAATAAAAGCATGCCAAATAATGTGCATCATATTTAATCTATTTCAAAGAAGAGGTAGTGATAATTTATATTTGCTTACATTTGTATAAAATTAGAAGGAAACACCTATGAAACTAGTAATAGTGGTTATCTACAAATAGGAGGGTAGAAACTAAGTAAGGGAGATAATGAATCTTCCCTGTGTAGTTTTAAAGTTTTTATGTATAATTTTTCTAATTTTTAAGCCATATATTATTAGTTGAATATTAAATAAAGAAAAATGCTAACAGGCAGACTACATTAAGCTGGACTTGAACTGTACATGTATTTGGACTCTGATTCAAAGCTCTCATAAAAACTCTGAACAAAGTCCTGAGGAGTGTGCTCATCCACACATCCCTGGACTCACTTAACATCACTAATCCTTTGAATTTTCTTTGGGAGCATTTGTCTAATTCTTGCTCTTTACTATCAGGCAGAGCTCAATGTTCACTTGAAGTATAATGTGTGTCTCCAGTGAGGCTTTGACCACATTACACAGGGACATGCTCCATGACTATCATCCAGGATCACTCCTAGTTTCCAACTCTCTTGGCAGAAGGAAATAGCCAATGTACCACTAGCCAGTGCCCCAGGCACAATGCGTACCTGCCTACAGTGTCAAAGGTTTTCCCTCCACTGTGCTTTGACAAGGGGTACCAAGTTAGGAGAGGAAAACATAATAAGCATTATCATAAAAGATTATGAAGTTGTCTCGTGTGTGCTAGCATGAAAAGACACAGGGTTTCAGCTGTGATTAGGATTAGGGGACCCTTAAGTCATCAGCACCACTTGAATGTGAGTTCCACAAGACAGATGGCATAGTTAATTTATCACACCATTCCCAGCTGTTAGCATGCTACCTAATATACAGTAGATGTTCAGTAAATGTTGACTAAAGGGATGAATAATTTCAGAATTTAATTCTTTCCTATCTTCTCTTCTTGGCTCATCTAATGTAGATTAGCATTCCTACCCATATGTCCCTCCATCTATAATGAAAACTCCATGAGGGCAGGAAATTATCAATAAATGTAGTACTAAGAGCAATTACTGTTAATTAAGTACTTATTCCTGGTAACAGGCCTTGTGAGAAACACCACATATAAATATAGTCTTTCCCTGTTCCTCCTGGCAGGTGAAGAAACATGGTCAGGAAGGTTAAGTGACTTGCTGCGGTCACACAGCATACTCATGGCAGAGCATCCCAAGCTCACGTTACTAACCACCATGCTACTCTGATACTGCTCATACATCTTACACAATGCTTAGCATGACATTCAACCTTTGTGTAATTGAAGTTGGTAGGTGTGGCTTAGTTAAAAGTCTGTCGTTAGGGGAGCTGCCATTCCTGCCGATTTCTGTTCTGAGTAGCATCGTGCCATTCTAGGGCGGCCCTGACTCCCCATTAGCAAATCCCATGTAGACACACCATGACCAGGAAATAGCCTATCCCTGCACTGCCTCAGACCCCTTCTCACCAAGAAAACTTACTGTCTTTTCCCCTGACATCTGTTGACTGATTTTGTTAAGCCAAAATATGCTAAACTCTACAGGCTGTCCCGTAATTCTAACAGTTACCCTAAAAAATAAGTTCTATCATGATCCCCATTTTAAGGATACAGAAATTGAGTCTCAGGTTACATAACTTGGCCAAAGTCAAAGAAATGTGACTAATTTACTTCCTTTACTTATTTGGGTTAAGGCCCAAAATATACTTTAACAAATTTGGGCACTATTCTAAGATATAACTATTCTTATATCTGCTGACTTCAGTGTTTTTTAAAATATGTTTTCCCACACATTATTTCTCATTTATCTTCTTAACCAAATTTCTAAGGAGAGCAGAGCGCTAAGGCTCAAAAACCTTAAGTGATAATTGGATTGTCATTACAAGCCTGAGGCTGATGCATAGGTCTCCTGACTCCTTGCCAAGTTCTCTCTCCACCACAGGACACTAATCCTCACAAGGATCACTAGCGAGTTTTAACAGAGGCCATTCCTCAAATCAGCAAATTTCAAATTTCTGCAAGTAGAAATCACAGACCCCACAGTAGGATCATGAGGGTGATATCTGGGAGCATAGCGACTACCTTTGGTGTTTCTTCAGTCTAACCACCAAAGATGTCTACATCGTTGCAGCCAAAGACCTACTGTATCCTTTATCCAAGGTATGTTGATGGTAGGCTGGTGTCACATCAGACTAGCACGCACCGTATCATAGAGAAATGGAGAGTTTGGGAATCAGAGCTCATCTTTCTCATGATGAAAGAACATTTTGCTTCACTTTAGTTTCCTTTCTTTATCAGGTGAATTTTATACTTCTCTGCATAGAGATTGCTGGAAAGACTTTTGTCAGCTATCTCTAGCCTTGGTGGTGACATACTGAGACATGCAGTTTTTAATATCTTTTTTATATTACACAAGATGTTTAACCAATGGAAAGGACATACCTGGTTCCTTCTTACAGGGATTCCTGCCAAGTGAAGCTCTAACCAAATTCACTCCCGGCTTCTGCTGAATGTCTTATCCTTCAGGTAGCCTTAAGACCCTCCTTGCAGAGAACAGTTCAAATTACTAGAAGTTCTCTTACTGAAAAATGATTAACAGTATCCTGTTTTGTTTTTAAAATTATCTTGATAAACACAATAAATTACACAACTGCCTTAATGTATTCTGCAGCTGGTGGCTGCTGTGTTCTACTAAAGTAAGGGAAAAATGTTATCTATTATTTTAAATTAATAGGGAACTAAGAACATTATCTATTGTTTTACATTAATGGGGGTGACAAAGTGTGATCATTCCACATATTACATCTTAGACCCCAAAGAGTGAGAAAAGCTATCTTTAAAATGTAGTGATGGTTTCATTGTACCACAACCTAGGCGCAAAATAGTGAGAGAAGCTACCTGTAAAACTAACAGCCACTGAGGGGCGATAACAGACCCAGGCCGGGAGTGTTTCCCCTTACAGATCTGAGGAAGCATGCAGTCTCACTGGCTAATGATAGTCATTTCACTTGGATCTTTCTATGCTGCTGTACCTGCACCCTTCCCTGGGAAGCCCTGCATAATTACATCTTTATTTGCCCTGCACAGCAAAAGCGTTGATCTTCAAACACTCCACAATCCTCAGGATTTCCCTTTCTCTGGGAAAATTAGTTTTCTTTAAAGATACATACACAAACACACGCATGCATAGGCGTACACACACAGTTTACAAAAAAGGGACCACCACTCCACCGATGGTCTCTGGGGCGTAGGTTTCTAGAAGGAGGCTGCTGGAGTTTTCTTCATATTTACATTTTTCTTATTTTTTTAATTAAGTCGAGAGGACAAGAAATAGTTCCTTTAATAAATATTACTAACCACAAGAAGGATTTATTCTAACTTGTCTTGTTTTAAGCATTTTAACTAAAGAAATGGTTTCAGAGTCTTTTATATCTTTTACTTTTTGTGCCTTTTTCTTTCCTTTAAAGGTGGTATTTATTATTAATCATAAATTATCTTCCAAATAACTCTGAGTAGGTACTACCATTATCTTCAGTTCACTACGTAGAGAACTTAGGCAGGAAGATGTCATTTATCAACTGTGGGTTGGCTGGGATCAGCAGGACAGTTCATTCTTAGGGTGTCAAATGTAGCAGCTGTGGCTGGAATTATCTAAAAACCTTTACTGACATGAAGCCCAAGACAGCTTTTTCACTCAATTATCTGATACCTCATTTGGAGGGGGTAGGACAGTTGTCTCCTGGCTACCCATATCTCTTTCTTCACAGAGCATCTCTGTGTGACTAGTTTGGGCTTCCTCAAAGCATGGTGATCTCAGCGTATTCATACTCATTTCTTAGAGGCTAGAGAAGAAGCATTTCAAAAAACCAAGACATCTGCTAAAAATAACCTTACGACCTAGCCTTGGAAGTCACAAGGTATCTCTTTTGCCAGGTATTATTGGATAAAAGCAAGTTATATTTGGGCTGGCCAGATTTCAAGTGAAGGGAACTGCCCGGTGGCATGGGTATTGGAAGGTACGTTCCTGGATAGGTCATGTTTAGAGAGGAGCTACTTTAATACTCTAGAGGGAAACAAAACAAAACTTCTTTATTAATTCTAATGCTTTTCCTTTGGTCCTAATTTAGATTCAGTAATTCTCCAGGAATTGTGTAAATGAAGTTAATTATGTCAGTAGAGAACATGAAATACCTCAGACAGAGCTTCTGCCAGATGACAGTCATAAGGGTTAGAAACATTTGGCATTTTGGGAGTGTTTTGCTTACTTTCAGGGTTCTGTGAGTTCCTTCAATCTTTATTCTAATCCCAGTGGACAGGGTGTGTCCTGTTGGTCCTAGGTATATATTTTAGCTTTCATGAGCAAGATCAGTGCTCATGAAAGCAGGGAGCTGCCTGCTCTGTTGGGTCTGGTGCTTTGTATATTCATGAAGCACTTGCCTCTCCTGCTGAGGAGGCGAGTGCCAGTGGCCTAGAAATTCTCTTTGTGTTCAGGAACAATGGAATCCTGTTACTGGGGAGTTGTGTTTTTCCCTGAGTATTCCTTGACTCAGCGAGGGGGCTTCTAACTTGGGCAGTTTCTCCCCTGCGAAGGCCTTTGTTTCTGGCTGTGTTCATTTTCCCTGGACTCTATTTTCATAGCTTTTCAGTGCTTCTGAGAAAGCGTAATCATTTTTTTTTCAAATATATGAACAATTTTGCCTGAATCTCAGCTGCAGGTTAACTAATCTAGAATAATAACAGTAAAATAGAATCTGGTTGCTCTGAATGTCATTTTTTTGACCAGTTTCTACTGTAAAGCTGGTCCAACATATTTATTCGAGGAAGTAAATGGTAACACTGATATTCTTTATTGGGTACCATTTATGGATTGTATATCATACATCAAATTTTGAATAAATCCCCTTGCATTCTCTCATTTACTTCTCATACAATCCTATACAGTTCTTACTATAATTTTTATTCACATTTTACAGATGAGGAAGCTGAGGCTTAAAGAGTACAAGATGATTTATGCACGTAGGCAGTGCTCAGCCTGGTACTCAAAACCAGGCAGTTGATTCAGAGCATGTACTTCTAGCCATGTGCTCTTTCCCATTCAACACACATCTTTTGAAACTCTAGTCTGGGAGAATGTTATAATTAGTGGGTTTTTGTTTTGTTTATTTGTTCCCATTGTTTTTTAATGGGTTATTTGGGAAAGCTCAGCACACTCAAATTGTCTTGGTAACAAAAGTGAAAAGACAGAGGGTTGCCTCGTTTTTCGATCCATTTCTTTTTCTTTCCAGAATGATTCTAGTCTCAGTTCTTGAGATTTCTTTTTTCTATTCGGCTTATAATGTTGAGTTTTCTTTCTTACTAGCATACTATACACTTCAGATATATTTTTATTGAAGTATAGTTGATTTACAATATTGTTAGTGACATTTGTATTTTAACATAAATGTATGGTAATAAAGTAGCAGTTATCACATGGACCTTTTTCCCCTGAAGGAATAAGAAAAATCTGAGACTTGGGAAATGTTGCAACATTTAGCAGTTTGTCATAGGACACTCCAGATGTTCTATGACATCTGGATATTTGGATTTAAAAGTAAGGCTTGAAGTGAGAGGAAATGTTTACCTGAAAGAAATCCATCTCAAGTGATAATATTTGTATTAGAGTTTCCCAGAGAAACAGAATCAATAGGAGACACACACACACATACACACACACAAAGATTCACTGTAAGGAATTGATTCACATGGTTGTGGAGGCTGAGAAGCCAGACCAAGGAGAGCCTAGAGTGTCAGTTCTAGTTGAAAGGCAGGAAAAGACTCATGTTTCACTTCAAGGACATCCGTGTAAAGACAAAAACAAAACAAAACAAAACAAAAAAACTCTTACTCAAATCTTTTATTCTATTTAGGCCTTCAATAGATTGAAGAGGCCCATCCAGATTGGGAAGAACAATCTGCTTAGTGTGTGTATTCAAATACTAACCTCATCACAAAAAATCCTCACACACACACAGCCAGAAATAATATTTGACCAAATATTTGGGTGCCCAGTCAACGTGACACATTAAATTACCCCTTCATGATATTTTAAGGCAAAGTATTACCAGTTATTTATTAAGTGCCAGGTTTTAATCCTCACCTCACCCCAAGCAAATATTTTGATCCCCATTTCACTTAAAAATTTTTTTAAAGCAAAACACAGAAACACTACATCCCAGAGAGGCTAACTAGCTTGTCTTGTCTGTTAGAGCTAGTAAATAGGGCAAATAATACACTCCGTCTATTTGTTAACCTTAAATAATAAAATAGCCAGTTATTTTTATCAGAAAAATGGGTTTATTTGGGAGCAGCAGATAGTTGCAATTCAGGACATGCAACTATGGTGAACCACATGCAAGTCCGGTAAAGCAGAGGAGAGGAAACTCTTATAGATGAGACGGGAAAATTGGGAGGGGCTGTTACAAGCTAACAGTCCATCGGAGTAAACTGGGAATTTAAAGTATAGTGGCTTTTCATTGGCTGAGCTGTTTCCAGGTAAGGAGAATAATCTTTCTTCCTCCTGCCGGAGGTATGAAGTAGTGTCACTTCCTGCTGGAGATACAGGTCATCTCTTTCTGTGGGGACTTGTACTGATGTCCAGTGGTATGTGCAGGAGAGCGCCCCCTTCTGGCCTCCTGACTCCATTTTAGTGAGGTTTCTTACTATTTTTCACACACTACAGTCAGTCTGACTGAACACACTAACGGAGGAGAGCCTAAAGAGTGGTAATGGTCAGCTCCAGGTGCCACCCAGGTTGGCAGAAAGTTCGCTAGGATTCCCCCAGCTTTGCTAAGGCTATAAGGTTTTCTTCCTATTTGTGGTGGGCATTTAACTGACTATTAAGCAGATGGTAAAGATGTTTCCTGAACCTTGACTTGTACTGAGAAAGGAGGTTTCTATCAGTGACTCAGAGAATCTTCTTGGACATAATTAGCACCCTCTCTTCCATTGCCCTCGGTAGGGACATCTCTGGAAGGAGGCAAATGGGGTGGCCCACCTGTGGATGGGGGAAGAGGGGATTTTATAGAACATCTACTTAGTAAGTACCATGCTAGGAACTCTCAGTCAAATATATTTCACAAAAAGCAAAACCCTTTCCTTTGATCAGGGTTTGCTGTGTAACCACTGTTTGGGGCATAAGATGGATAGAAAAAAAATTAATTCAGTTTGGTGAAAGATTATTGTTCCAGGAATTTTTATGACCTTAACCACACAACAGAGGGTGTTAAAGGAAAGTTTTTTTGAACTTAAGCCCTTTGGGACTATTCAGTGCCCCCAGACAGAAGCTGCCAAGTCTGGTCACAAACATATCTTTGCCTTGTTTCTTGGATGATAGTTTTAAACCAATTTCCAGCAATTTCTTAAGGCGCTCTTGGTAGCTGTCAGAGTGACTGGCCTCCTTGTCCTGGAGATGCACGATCACGTGATTTTAAGTTCTTTTCTTTCCACCTTCATGGAAAGGTGAGGTGAGAAAGGAACACAATGTGCCTGTGTCTTTGTCCATGTGGCCTGTGGTTTGTGTCACTTGGCTGTTGGAGAAGATGGATTTTTAAATAGGAGCAGGGATTGCAGATGTCATCTCACCCACATTAATTGGGGGTCCTGGGGACTCTCTAAGATAAAATACCACCTGAAGGGTAGCATGCCACCTTCAGTGCCTCTGTGACTCAGAACCTCAGACAGCTACAGTTTGAACACTGACTCAGATTTAGTATGTTACTCCCTGACAGATTTAACGTCCATCAGGAGCTGGGGAAAGAGCATCTGACAAGCCTCGAGATTAACTATGTTCTAAGGGAAATGAGTGAAAAAAAAAAACCTCAGCAGAGGAATGTTTAACGAGTTGAAACACATAAATTTGTCAGGAAACTTTACTCTTCATGTACGTGAAATTAGGCAAGGCTTTTTAATGCCATTTTGAATTATGTACTCTGCAATATAGATACATAAACTGCTCCTTGTTTGTTGGCCGATCATTTGGAAGCAAGGATGGGTTATATTTCCATGCCAGTCTGCTTCTGATTCAGTAGTTAGTGTGACGTATTGCCAGGCATCACATTAAAAAAGGAGCTGTTAGAGTAAGTGAAAACTGTTTTCCATTATGCCCATTGAGATATAATTGGTTCTATTGACAACACTCTGGATTTGATTTTCTTTTTTCAACTGAAAACCTTTAACGTTCTTTTTTTTTTCTCCTTTCATTTTCCTATTCTAACTATTCTATTCAGAGTTTTGAAATAATTTCTAAGGACAATCTACATTATTTGCAATTTTCTTATGTGTATCTAAGTTGTGATCTTGAATTAAACATGGATATAAATCATCCAAAATGACAACCTAAAAATTGCCTGCATTATCTAAAGTCATCCTTGCACAAGTTCTATTATTACCTAATCATATTATCCCTATTTTACATGTGATGAAATTAACCTTTACAGGGTTAAGTAATTTACAGAGAAGCACAGTCAATAGATGGCCTTCGTGGGATGCAAACCCACTTGGGGCTGACTGGAGTCTATACGCTATGGACCATATTATATTTGTTACTGGCAAAGGACAGACTCTTCCTAGTTAACCCTGATGGTATTTCCTGACGCACCACCTGTCTGTTTCTCCAGACACCTGAGACTTCTAAATTATAAGCTGCTTGCGTGCAGGAACCAGAGCACGACTCTCGTATAACACCAGCCTCCTTAAACATGAGTTAAGCTCTCAAATACTTGAAATCTAGCCAGGCCTATGATTGATTTCAGCCGTTGTTAGCCCCATCAAAGACAAACTACAGCTATATTGTTTCTTCTCATTTTAAGACTGGCCTTCTAAAGATAAAAGATTTAGAGTTGTTTTTCTGATCGGCTGGCAATGATGGGAATCATTATCTCTCTAACAAGTTTATTCTGAAGAAACTGTCGCTGTGAGAAGCAGAAAATGTAATTATATGGCCACTGGTCTGTTCTGGTAATTTGCATCACTTATGGTGATTTGATAACCTCCCCCACCCCACCCCCTGCCCAAAATCGCTCTTCACTGATATCTCTGTATTTTCTCAACCCTCACTCCACCCGTAGAGAGCACTGGATAGTTTGAAAACCCTGCCTGCCTTTCCCACATGCAAAGCCTAGTTTATTATATAGTCTCTGTTAAAGGAAGACTCTTAAAACAGCTCTTTATCATTAGGGGACAAATGAAAAAAAGGAGCAGCCCTTATTCTCTCTGGTCTCTCCATGCTCCCTCCCAACAAGGTGAGCTGAGGCGGGGGGAGGGGGTGGAATTCAGATCATGTTGTTCCATCTACACACTAGGGGAAGTAGGAATGATTTGGAGCCAGATGTAAACGTCAGACTCTGGTCTGTCGCAGTAATGACTCGTGTGTAGGAAGAGGCCATTAGGCTCACCTACACACTTACCTTCTGACACGATCACACACATCTGTGAGGTCCTTTTATTCCAAATCATGACATCTGCCCATGCACTCGAAGCAACCCAGACAGAAAGGGAGCAAGTCCTCAGCTTTCTCTAGCTGGTCCTCAGGGCCCCTCCTTTTCATTTGCCCCCGAGCTAATACGGGACACAGTATCTGGAGTCAATTTCTTCAGTTGCAGTAGGGGTTGATGCGGCGCACTCTGTACTTTCCCATTCACTGCTAAATAGATCATACTCTTTTCATAATTGTTGATACTGAACCTGGTCAGTAAGAGCAGCAGATTTATGAAAAAAAAATTTTTTTTTTCAGTCCACTAAGACAAGTCTTGATTTTTTTCTAAAGAACTCTGCCTTCACCCCACCCTCTACCATGGAAGCAAAGTAGCAAAACTTCCTGCTTTGCTTTAGTGTCTCATTAAATACCATGGAATCTGTACCTACTTTTCCTGTACGCTGGTTTGCCCTATTTTCCAAAGTCCTACACAGTATCTGAAGACAGTTTGAAATCTGTTGGTGGTTCAGTCAGTCATTTTCCACTCTGCTCCATCTCCCCCCAACACATAACACTGAATTTCAACAGAGGCTTTCAAGAAGATAGACCCCAAATCTTAGCAATAAATAGCTGCTGATTTTATCTGTGTTGGTAATGAGTAGTCTTTCTAGACAGAACTCAGATTGTCTGGTACAGACTCCTCTGTACCCCATTAACCTGGGGCATTAGAAACAGTACTGGTGGGATAGACTACGGGGGCTAAGACAATGAGCTTTTGAATCTGAAAAGACTGGTCTTAAATCCTAGCATTGACAATAAATAGCCGTTCGGCCTTAGGAAATCACTTTACCATTCTGAAACTCAGGTTCTTTACCACCGCAGCCCAAGAAACCAAGAGATGGTTATAATTTCCATTTTATAAGGTTATAATGAGGATGAAATTAGTCATTCAAGGTCCTAGAACAGTAAGGCCTTTCCAGTTGAGCTGTTGTCATGCCATCACTGCTCTTGTTAGTGATGGTAATGTTGACCTAAAATGGTTAAAATATTTGTTCATCCAGGATACTAGACCCCACATGGAGCTCTCCTCTATATGACCATGCCATACTTTGATTTCTCCCAGGATGCTGAGATCAAGTGGAGATGCCTCCAGGTCCTACCTGATGGCCAGTATATGTCCGGTAGAGAGCTGCCTTCTTCAATCAGTCGGGCTGAGCACAGTGGAGTGCTAACTGAATTAGATAAGAACATGGATGGGGAAGGCCAGATCTGATTACTAACTCAGAGTGCCTGTAGCTGCAAATGCAGCTGCCTGGCTTGCTTATCTCTGGATACCGAGGGCCTATCTTGTTGTCTTTAAAAAGGAAGCCGTTCATAATTGATCAGAACTGAGAAAATTTCCATCCTCCACCACCCTAACTTAATGAAATACCTCGTTAACTGAAACAGTGGCGCCTGAAGTAGCTATTGATTTCACCTTTCATTTGGGGGCAAACTAACTTCTCACAGATAGGAGGCAGAGCGGGGCTAGGGGCATCCCACTGACAAAATGAGAGGTAGTCTCAGGAACTAAGTGTTGTGGTCCATCCTAGCTGGGTACCTCCATTAGTCAAAGCAGCTGGATGTTGACAGCAAAAATATGCAAAACAAGAAAACAGACTCTATGAATCCTCTGCAAAGGGGAAACTGGGTAACCCCCAAGGCCTGTGGTTCCTTGCTGGAACCCACTTCCTCCCATCCTCTGAAAAAATTAAAGTGCATGGTTATGCATGAAAAGGAGTGACAGTGTGTTTCCCTGCTGCTGGGCCTTCTTTTGAAAAACTGATAGATCTGAGGAAAAGCAGTGTGTTAACTATTAAGTGGTATTTAGCCAGGAAACCTGAGGTATGAAGCCTTCCAGGCTTTTGATGCCATCAAATTGTTACGGAAGTCTCTAAGTTGTATCAGCAGCAGAGTTTTGCTGGAAGTCACCAATGGCTTTAATTTGAAGAAATTAAAAAATGCATTATTTTCAGTCTACTTGAGGGGTATATTAGTTTTCAAGGGTTGCCTTAATAAAGTGTCACATATTGGGTGGCTTAACAAAGCATAAATTGATTGTCTCACAATTCTGGGTGCTGGAAGTCTGAAATGAGGTGTAGGCAAGACTAAATCCCTTTGAGGAAGAACTTGTTTCATGCCTCTGTCCTAGCTTCTGGTGACAGCTGGCAATCCTTGGTGTTCTTTCGCTTATAAATGCATCATTCTAACCTGTCTCCATTTTCATGTGGTGTTCTTCCTGTGTCTCTGCACCCTCTTCCCTCTGCGCGTGTCTGTCTCTGCGTCCAAGTTTCCCCTTCTTATGAGGACCCTAGTCATATTCAAGTAGGGCCCACCCTCATGGCCTTGTCTCAATGTGATGACATCTTTAAAGACCCTAGTTCCAAATAAGGTCACACTGAGATACTGTGATTAGGACCTCAACATACCTTGTTTGGGAGATACAAGTCAACCTATAACAAGGAGTCACTATGTACTTGGTACATTTAAAGTGCTCATTAGTATTTCTTAAGACCAAATAAGGGCAAGAAAATTTTCCCATTAAACATAACTGGAATGTAAACTGAATTATAATTTAGGGAACAATGGTTGGCAGCAGGACATGGTGTCAACTCTTAAGGAATCAACTCTAACAGATCATCTGACTCTAACAGATCCTCAAGGTGAGGGTGATTGGAAATATTGCAAATACAGATTTATCATAACTACCCCAACATCCGAGAAAAGAATAGTCAACGGACATCTCTGTGTTTCCTTCAGTCTACCTCCACCCTATTCCATGACTGGAGTGACAACTGTTGAGTTTCCTAACAGTGTTTTGTTTTGTTTTTACAGTGACATAGGGCAGATTGGCATGTTGCTCTTATTTTTCAAAAAGTTAATAAGTACTTTTTGTGGATTCTCCCTTAATCTTTTAAATCTCCTGAAAATTACTTTATCATTCTACAACAGTCAGGCTTCACTCATGTTTATACTTGTTTTGTGGCAAACACGGGCCCACTTGTTCTCCAAGCAGGCACATCCTCTGTCTTGATTGGCTCTTAATTTATTCATGTGAAAGGATATGACCGTGGGCCTCACCTGCCAGCCACTCAGGAGAACTCCTGGGCTACCTGGACATAGAGAAATGACACTGTGGAGCAGGAGGTAGGTCTCTTAAGGCCCAGGGGAAGAAGGGTCACCTCCATAGGGCTTTCCTCTTCCGTTTTGCCAGTTATTTCCCCTAGTCACCCTCCATATTTTGTTACTTGAGTCTTCTCTTGATAGCAGTTTCCTTTTACCAGATTTTAGTGCAATGCCAGACATTGTATGTGTTTTTGGTAAGTGTGTGTGCTGAGGTGAACGGCACTGGGATAACTTTTTAAAATAAAGAAATAGATGCATGCCATTGTAGAAAATTCTGAAAATATGGATGTCTAAGGATGATGAAAAACGAAACAACAGTAACACTGTAAAGTGATATTGAACATTTTTTCATGTGCTTATTGGCCATTTGTATGTCTTCATTGGAGAATTGCTTGTTTAGGTCTTCTGCCCATTTTTGGATTGGGTTGTTTGTTATCTTAAGTTGTATGAGCTCTATATATATTCTGGAAATTAAGCCCTTGTCAGTCTTCATCTTTTGCAAATATTTTCTCCCATTCTGTAGGTTGTCTGTTTTGCTTATGGTTTCCTTTGCTATGCAAAAGCTTGTAAGTTTAATTAGGTTTCATTTGTTTATTTTTGCTTTTATTTCTATTGCCTGGGTAGACTGCCCTAGGAGAACACTGCTGAGATTTATGTCAGATAATGTTTTGCCCATGTTTTCTTCTAAGAGGTTTATAGTGTCTTATGTTTAAGTCTTTAAGCCATTTTGAGTTTATTTATGTATGGTGTGAGGGAGTATTCTAACTTCATTGATTTACATGCTGCTGTCCAGTTTTCCCAACACCATTTGCTGAGGAGACTGTCTTTACTCCATTGTATATTCTTGCCTCTTTGTCAAAGATTAATTTACCAAAACTTTGTGGGTTTATCTCTATGAGGTATCACTTCACACCAGTAAGAATGACCATTATTCAAAAGTCCACAAATGATAACATGCTGGAGAGGGTGTGGAGAAAAGGGAGCCTCCTGCACTGCTGGTGGGAGTGCAGTGTGGTGCAGCTGTTACGGAAAACAGTATGAAGATTCCTCAAAAAACTAAAAATAGACTTACCATATGATCCAGCAATCCCACTGCTGGGCATATATCCAGAAGGAACCTTAATCCAAAAAGGGACATGCACCCTCCTCCTGCTACCCCGTCCACTCACAAATCCACGGTGACTTTTCTCAGTCTGCTCCCCTTATTGGTTCCTCTTTGCACGTGTACATCTTCCCAACCTTGAAAGGCTTAGCTCATCATCTACCTTGCCTGCCACTTTCTCTGGTTTAATTCTTAGTTGTCAATGACTTTATTTCCTTTGAATTCAAAGCATTTATTTTTTGACAGTCACATGGTGAAGCTGTTCTTGGTAAATCCCTCATTACATTTAAACCTGGTCCATAACTTGTCTATAGAGAGGTGGTAACAATGTTTCCCAATTTGTGCTTCAGTTTCCTCATCAGTAAAATGAGATAATAGTGCATCTTCGCTCTGGGCTCTGGTAAGGAGCAACATCTTGGTATTTAATGTAACACCTAGAAAATAGTGTTATTGTTTGTTAGCTGGTCTTAATATTGTATTCCTTTTTAAGCAACTGATTCTTTAATTTTTTGAAAGGAGAAATTATGTCTTCAATATTTGGCTTTTAGTGTTAAAGGTTATCGCACAAGGAAGACACCAAATAAGTAGTGATGGTTAAGTAAATAAACAAACGCACATTGGCTTTTAGTGATTGGCATAAGCAGCAGGTTTGACATCGTTCCTTCTTTGCTTTTTTCAGCCAGTCACTATTTCTAGAGCATCTGCTGAATTCCAGGCATGGGAATGCAAAGAGGATCATGGTCCTGGTCTCAGGAACCCACATAAACAGGCACATGAATAAATGTGGTGAGAAATGCGGTGTGAGGGAGCTGCACACACATAGGAAGTCTGGGGCCCAGAGGAAGGACACCTGCCCCCAAATAAACCTGGGGGAGGTTTACACGAAGCCAGAGACAAGCTCACCATTGTGGCATTCTGACCAGGGAGGCATGTCTCCAGTAACAAGGAAAAGATGAACGTTTTCCTAAAGCCTTGGCAACAGTCACCATCTTAGAGAGAGAACTGGTGGTGTTTCTTACAGGTCAAGAGGGGCTCAGTTTTACCTGACCCATTACAGTGCTAGTTTTCTCTTGTATGTATACAAAGAAACAAAGACCAAACAGCATCACCAACAGAAACAATCATTTTGTATATAGTTGGTATGCCTGGCGCTCCTACCCTAATGAAAGAAAAGTATGGGGTTACACTATGACTAAGTTAGCTACTTTTGTTTGATACCAGTTTAGGGAAGAGCCAGGCACTGAACAATGTATTGTGTAATTACAGGATCATATCAAAGAAGGCAATTTAATTGCAATTAGTGTTATAATAATTTATTTAGGAAATGCCAGGATATGCATTTATATCCTATCGTTCATTTACTTCCACTCTGGTGCAATGTCTGCCCTATTAAATTACAAAATGCAAGTTTATTAACCTGCAATTTTGCTTGCAATCATGTTATTAGATTGCATTCTGTTCCTCTCTGGTACAGCATCATTAAGCCTTTTTGAGTCATTTATCTGTAGCTATGTAATTCCTCAGTGGTCATCCAAAGATTCTTATCACTGCTGATTAAGCAGGTGTGACTCTGCTGAAAGCAGGTGGTGCTTTCCTTGAGCATCTGATGAGGATCCAAAATTGAGTCAGACCCCTTCAGTTATCACTAGTGCTTCACATTTGCCTTTTGTGATTAGTGATTCAGGACACTCAAAGCATGACCCATGCTTCCGATCATCAAAGTTACGAGGGTTTTCACGGAGGGCGCTTGACAAAGTATACCACGGGTAGGTTTCAAAAACAAAATCATGAAGCTGAGATTACCACTTAGCCATCTGTTTATCTTTCTCATGTGCTGGTTAAAAGAGGGGGAGAGTTCAGTGTAAACCCATTTTCACTGCTGACTGAATGACTAAGAGGTAGCAGAGTAGAATACTGTTTGAGCTATTTTCACTGTTACTGTGGGAAATACCGAGCTGGGACTTTCCATATCCATGGTCCCAGGCAAAGTCCCCAGTGATACTGTACTGCATTTTACAAATTAGCTGAGGTACAGAGTTTACTCAAGATAGTTGAGCTGGGATTTAAACCCAGACCTATTGGACTCCCAAGTTCTTTGGAACATCCCACACTCCACTGTCCCTGCAGTGTCACTATATAGAGAGCTGACTCTTGATTTTACAGAAACTGATTATCCTGTCTGAGGATTAAGTGTCTTACCTTTATCTTCCTTCTCTCTTAATGGTCTATTATTAACCAACCATTGATTGCTAAAGTCATCACACAGAGGGTAATCAGGAGCTAGAGGAAGAAATAAAGAGTAATTATAAACAAATTCAACCAGTGATGACTTCTGGGGAGTGCATGTGCGTGTGCAGATGTCTGGAGAGTTGAGTTGGCATCGCAGATAAAGCAGTATGCTGATATTTAAGTATTTGAATTCTGTTTGGCTTTCACAGCCCAAGTCGCCTGCCCCTAGTCTCTTTCCTTTATACAACTTGGTTAGAGCCAGACACAGTGGACATGTTTCCAACAGATGGTGGGTCTGACTATGATGCCTTTTGAGACTTTGATTTTATGTTTTATTAAGTGCACTATATGGGGAAAAGGTGTGCTGGGTAGGTGCTATGTCAAATGTGGGAATTACCCCATCATCTGGTGTATTAATGTTTGGTTAGGATGCAACAAGGCAGCACTACATCTATCAGTAATGAGAGTTTATTGTCCTCTGTGGACATTAGAAATAAATGATTCATCACTTAGGTTGAAGAGTGTGTTGTTGAATTGGTTTTGGTTCACGATACAGGGAAACATTTTTTTCATTCTTTAATCTGACAGACTGTAGCAGTATAAAGGGTACAGTGTGCGTGTAATGTAGTTGAATATAAAAAGCGTTCAAGGAAGTAACAAAATACTTCTTCTTGTTCTACATACCCCTTTGCCCATGTAGCACCACAGCTCAAAGATGGAGAGTGTGTAGGGGCACTGGGTTTATTCAGTCAACATTTCCTGAGAGCTTATATACTGGAACAAAAGATACTGTAAAGACACTTGTTCTCTGTACACTGTGAATCCCAGGGATGACGTCAGATGTTTTATAGGAAATGGTCACTCTTGGAGGCTCAGCGATGGCCGGGTGACAGAGTGCCTGAGCTCTCTGAATACAACTATACTCACCTTCTCACTCAGAACTTTATTGATCCTCTGCCTTCTCACCCTCATTCTGGCACTTGTTCCCCATAGCATTCTTTAAAAAATTAGGCAATTATGTTGTGTGGTTGTGTATCTTCTTGTTGTGAGGAGAACACTCTAGGCTGGAGCTGTGTGGTGTTCTATTTATCTTTATCTGCCCAATGTCCAGCAGTCGGGTACACAGTAGCAGTATATGTAATTTATAAGAGAAAATATGTGGAGCTTAGAGTCAGAACAGGATGACTTATAAGTCACAGCTAACTGAGTGAGATTCAGCTTCCTTATTTGTAAATGGGTGTAATCGCCACCTTCTTTCAAAGACATAGGATGGGGATTACACATGAATAAGTAAATTTTCGTTATTTAAAATTGCTATGTAAATGAGGGCTACTTATGCGGTTTTACAATTATCTCACTAAGGTGTACTTTCTGGGGTCATATGTTTGTTTATATATTTTCTACTGCTACTGTTACCCAAAACACACACACACACACACACACACACACAGAAAGTAAGAAGGGAGAGTACAGAGCTTTAATTATGGGAGACTGAGTAATTCTACATTGACTTTAACTGTTAAGAAATAATTTTATTTAATGTGATCCATTAACTTTTTAAAATTGAAATACAGTTGCTGTACAGTGTTACCTAATTTACAGGTGTATTCTCCATTTTATAGCTATTATAAAACACTGGCTATATTCCCTGTGTTGTACAATATATCCTTATCATTTATTTTATACCTAACTGTTTGTACCAGTACTGTACCCCTACCTCCATATTGCCCCTCCCCCTGCGCTCTCCCCTGCACTGGTAACCACTAGTTCAGTCTCTGTATCTGTGAGTCTGCTTTTTTAAAATTAGAGTCACTAATTTGTGGTATTTTTTAGATTCCATATATAAGTGGTATCATACAGTATTTGTCTTTCTCTGTCTGACTTATTTCACTTAGCATAATGCCATCCATGTTGTTGCAAATAGCAAAATTTCATTCTTTTTATGGCCAAGTAGTGTTCCATCATATTCCATACCGCATCTTCTTTATCCATTCATCTGTTGTTTCCATATTTTGGTAATTGTAAAGAATGCTGCTATGAACGTTGGGATGCATGTTCCTTTTCAAATTAGTGTTGTTTTTTTTTTCAGGTATATAACTAGGTGTGGAATTGCAGGGTCATACGGTAGTTCTGTTTTTAGTTTCTTGAGAAACCTCCACACTGTTTCCCATAGTGGCTGCACCAATTTACATTTCCACCAGTAGCGTATGAGGGTTCCCTTTTCTCCACACCATTTCCAGCATTCGTTATCTGTAGAACTTTTGATGATGGCCATCTGACAGGTGTGAGGTAGTATCTCACTGTGGTTTTGAGTTGCACTTCCCTGATGATTAGTGATGCTGAGCATCTTCTCATGTGCTTGTTGGCCATCTGCATTTCCTCATTAGAAAAATGTCTATTCAGTTCTTTTGCCATTTTTCAACTGGAGTGTTAGTTTTTTTGATGTTGAGTTGTATGAGCTGTTTATGTAGGTTGGATAGTAATTCCTTATAGGTCATATCATTTGCAAATATTTTCTTTCATTCAGCAGGCTGTGGTTGCATTTCATTGATTCTTTGCCATACAAAAGCTTTTAAGTTTATTTGGTCTCATTTGTTTATTCTTGCTTTTATTTCCTTTGCTTTAGGAGACACTGATCCATTAGCATTAAAATTTTTTTTCCCACAACATAAATTGTGTCAAAATACTGATTTTTAGATTCATAATTTAGCCTACATTTCCAAATAATTTTTGTAAATTTTATAGCTCTAAAATATTCTTCATCCTTTTTCTTATTTACATTTTCTTCATTGATATAAGCATCTATAGAAACATTTTTCACTTTTAATATGTGATTGTGCTATTAATTTGTATCTATTGACAATTATTCACATATGCAGTGTTTGGTTTTTATTTTTATTTTTATTATTACTTTTTTAACTTTTCAAAACTTTGACAAAGTGTCAAAAGCAATGCCTGTTTTCTTGGCTTCTACTCACTTTACACATGGACTTTTTTTTTTTTTAATTGTAACTGATGGGACTTCAATGTATCAATTTCTAGTGTACAGCACAATGTCACAATCATGCAAATAATACATATATTTGTTTCATATTCTTTTTCATTAAAGGTTATTACAAGGTATTGAACATAGTTCTCAGTGCTATACAGCAGAAGCTTTTTAAAAATTATTTTTATATATAGTGGGTAACATTTATAAATCTCAAATTCTCCAATTTATCCCTTCCCAACCCCTTTCCCTGGTAACCATAGATTCTTTACTATGTCTGCGAGTCTGTTTCTGTTTTGTAGATGAGTTCATATTGTCCCTTTTTTTTTTTTAGATTCCACTTATGAGTGATATCATATAGTATTTTTCTTCCTCTTTCTGGCTTACTTCACTTAGAACAACATTCTCCAGGTCCATCCAGGTTGCTACAAATGGCATTATTTTATTCTTTTTTATGGCTGAGTAGTATTCCCTTGTATAAATATACCACAACTTCTTTATTCAGTCCTCTGTCAATGGACATTTAGGTTGTTTCCATGTCTTGGCTATTGTAAATAGTGCTGCTATGAACATTGGGTGCAGGTGTCTTTTTGAATTAATGTTCCCTTTGAATATATATTCAGAAGTGGGATTGCTAGATCATATGGAAAGTCCATTTTTAGTTTTTTGAGGAATCTCCATAATGTTTTCCATAGTGGCTGTACCAAACTACATCCCCACCAACAGTGTAGGAGGGTTCCCTTTTCTCCACACTTTCTCCACCATTTATCATTGATGGACTTTTTTATGATGGCCATTCTGACTGGTTTGAGGTGATACCTCATTGTAGTTTTGATTTGCATTTCTGTGATAATTAGTGATATTAAGCATTTTTTTCATTTACCTATTGGCCATTTGTATGTTTTCACTGAGAATTGCTTGTTTAGGTATTCTGCCCATTTTTGGATTGAGTTTATTTTTTTCTAATCAAGTTGTATGAGCTGTTTATATATTCTGGAAATTAAACCTTTGTCAGTTGTATCATTTGCAAATATTTTCTCCCATTCTGTAGGTTGTCACTGTGCTTTGCTTATGGTTTCTTTTGCTGTGCAAAAACTTGTAAGTTTAATTAGGTCCCATTTATTTATTTTATTTCTATTGCTTGGGTAGACTGCCCTTGGAGAACAATGCTTAGATTTATGTCAGAGAATGTTTTGCCCATCTTTTCTTCTAGGAGATTTATCTTGTCTTATTTTTAAGTCTTTAAGCCATATTGAGTTTATTTTTGTGTATGGAGTGAAGGAGTATTCTAACTTCATTGATTAAAATACTGCTGTCCAGTTTTCTCAACACCACTTCCTGAAAAGACTGTCTTTTCTCCAGTGTGTATATTCTTGTCTCCTTTGTTGAAGTTAACTGGCTATAGGTGTGTGGGTTTATTTCTGGGCTCTCTATTCTGTTCCATTGATCCATATGTCTGTTTTTATGCCAATACCATGCTGTTTTGATTACTGTATCTCTGTAGTATTGTCTGAAGTCTGGGAGGGTTATTCCTCCAGCTTCATTCTTTTTCTTCAATGTTGCTTTGGCAATTCTGGGTCTTTTGTGATTCCATATAAATTTTAGGATTCTTTTTTCTAGTTCTGTGAAAAACTAGAATGTCCTTGGTAATTAGATAGGGATTGCATTCAATATGTAGATTGCTTTAGGTAGTATGGCCATTTTAACAATATTAATTCTTCTAATCCAAGAGCATGGAATATCTTTCCCCGTCCTGGCCCATCACTGCCAGCTTGTCTAGGGCTGGGGATCACAGGGACCTTTTGTGCCTATATCATTTACTTCTATTGGCCAAGGGCTGCTGTGCTTAGGTCTGAGCTTCAGAGGATCCCTCTCGGTCCCCAATGACCTCTCCATTGGAGAGGGGAGTCCCAGCATAAGAGCGCTATTCCTCCTTAGCTGCTTCCTCCGTGCAGGACTTGTCCTGTACTAATTTCCTTTTTCTTCTTTTTTTTCCCTCCTACCAAATTTTGTCTTTTGAAGAAGGTGATGTTCTGTCAAAGTTCAGCAGGTGTTCTGAGTGAATGGGTGAGTCCATGGATGTCTCTCTTGGTGTATTCGTGGGAGAGGGTGAGCTAAGAATGTCCTACTCTGCCATCTTGGCCTCTTCTCGAAATTTCAGTCACGTTTTAAACACTACTTTATGGCTCCTAAGTCAGTTAAAAGTGTTTGGATGTGTAAAAATAATAGCTAAAATGTATGAATCTCAGTTATGTACAAGCATCATGCTTTACACAGAAGGACTCATTTCAGATTCTCATTTACTTCAGTAGGTTAGCTTAGTATAATAAGAATTTTGCAGGTGAGAAAATTTAAGTCTCAAGAGGTTAAATTATTTGCCTAGGTTCACATCACTAGTAGGAGGGAATCCAGAATTCTAAATCAGGTCATTGACTACAGAACCCATGTGATTAACCACTACATTATTTAATTTGACTTTTCTTGATCACACTAGTACCAGGTACCAACCATTCTCACATCCACTGAGGACTGACAGAACAATTTTGAATATGGTTAATGAGCTTGAAAGGGGACTACTTTGAATGTATATGATTCATGTTCCTTAAGTACTATATTCTGAGACACTCAGGTACAGCACAAGGTATATATTGGCTTCATAAGTTTGGGAATACCTTATTGTGAAAGGTATGTTATTTCTTTGACTGGCAATTTCTAAGGTAGGAAAGATGGCTGTCCTATAAAATTGTATAGTTATTTGGGATTGTTTAGTTCTATTCCTGTCATTTTATATTTGAGGAACCTGGTTCCCATGGACATGGAGAAATTTTTCCAGTTACAAAACTGGATGAGTGATAAAACTAGGATTAAAATTCAGTTCTGTCAACTCCCTAAGCTACAGATCTTTTGATGATTTCAGATGTTTAATCTTCTTAAAAACAGTTCAGAGGTGAGAAGACAAATCTGTAGACCTTAGTGATACCTGACTAGGCTAAATTAGCCACAAGAGGTTTCCAAAATAAATTCTTAACAGGAAGGTCATTTTTTTTCCCCATAAATGGGATCCAAGATGAGAAACTTCCCTGGGAGAGAAAAACATAGGATCTTAAAACAATGGAGATGAGAGACAGCAAATTTTAGGCTAAAATGGCATGTTTTAGAAGGTTGCTAATCTGAAGTGGCTAGTAGATAATGATACGATACCAACATCTTGTTTTGGAGAGGGAAAAATAAGAGAACAAGTAGAGTGAAAATGAGGAAACAGAGGCAACATCAAAAAGGGGAAAATTTTCTCAAAAATTCTCTGAATTTAGATATAGTTCATTTAAGATATAGTTCATTTCTATGTAGTCTTTTATCCACAACTACATTGTCAAGATTCTAAGGAGACCTGAAGGTCTTTTATTCAAAGAGACTTCGAGGCTCTTTATTCCAAATATTACTTTGTTTTCATTCTACAAAGTAGTTGTTTAGCCCATGTTTAAATAACTGCTGGAAATGCATGACCTTGCTCATTAGTTCATTCATTCTTTAAATATCCTTATGATATTTATTCTGCAGAAATACAAATTTAAGTGGGATTCCCAACTATTTAAACAAACATGAAACATCATCATTTTATAAGGTAAATTAGCAAAACATATTTTTTGATGATGATGACCTATGCAGATTCATAACTTTCCTTGATTCTCTCAGTTTGGATTGTAAGGCAACTAACTAGTAAAACAAATACATATATAACATGTTATATATAATATATAACATACATTATATACATATATATGAGAGATACTTTCAAGGAAAGACAAGATGCAAACACTGGCTTAGATGGGACAGACACAAGTGGATAATGATGACTAGAATTTGATTGGAAAATTGGTGAAGGACAGTGTGCATGGATGAGAAAGTGTAAAACCCCTGGAGGTGAGTGATATTAGAGGCATCAGTACACTCTGAGTTTTTCTGTAGTAATCCCAACAGGTACTCACACAAAGAATGTAGAGAGTCCTAAGAAAGTGTTCCTTGTGGTACAGACCTGGGAGACAAAATAGCAACCACTGCTATTGAGGCACACCACTCCACTGGGTGACTAGTCACCACTTATCTTTTCACAAATCTTTTACCTGAGTTAGAAGATGTAGTGTGTTGAACGGTGCACCAACCCCCATGCCAAATACATGTCCATTCCTTGATCCATAGGCCCTCTGAGTATTACCTTATATGGCAAAGATGTGATTAAGGATTTTGAGAAGGGGAATTTATTTTGGATTATCTGGGTAGGCCTTAAATGCCATAACATGCATTCTTATAGACACACAGAAGAGGGAAGGCATGAAGGCGAGGGTGATGTGAAAAAAGATGTGACTTCAAGACCAGAAATGCCAGGGCAGTCCCAGAAATTGAAAGAGGAAAGGAATGGATTCTTCCCACAGAACACCTGGAGGGAGCATGGCCCTGCTGGATTTCAGACTTGTAGCATCCAGAACAGTGAGTGATTTAATTCATGTTGTTTTAAGCCACCACTGTCTGTGACCATTGTAATAGCAGCCTCAGGATACTAACACAAAAGGGGAAAACTGATACCCTAAGGATAATAGTGCAGTCCTATTACAGATGAAGGAAGGAAACAGGAAAAAAAAAACACTCTTTCTGGAGGAGGGGCAGGGATAGGTTCAGGACCAAGAACTATAGCCAAGTAAGGAACACTGGTAAGACCACAGACCAAAGGTGGTGGTGTCCACTTAGACTGAAGCTTAACTAGAAAAACAATGAATGCCCTACATGTCTCTCATTGCTGAGATGACAAGCATCAAATAACAAGAAACAAGGAAATAATGCTGGACAGTGGTAGTTGAAGGACTAGAGTGTGGGAAAAAAAGACCCTTTTTGAGATGGAGTACAGAAGGTTGGTGTGGAACAGGGTTTTAAGCAAAGCGATCTGGCAAATAAGCCCCTACTTCAAACACAAAATATTGCTGGAGGAATTTGAAGCCTGTGTCACACTGAGGGTAACCACATCAACAGCAAACTTAAAACCAGTCGAATCCCAATAAGAACCACTCAAACCTCACTCTAAAGTCCTAGCAGAATAAAAGTAGTCTCTACTGTGCTTCCCAAGATACTCACCTTTTTACAAAAAAATATGAGAGACATAAAGAGAGAAAAAGAAAAAATATATATAACACACTATCAAAAAGCAAAGCAATCATTACCAGGCTGAGATATAACATAGATTTTGGAACCACTCAGCAGAATATTGGCAATAATTATAATTCATTTGCTAAAGGCTCTAAAACGGTGGAAAGCATCTTAAATCAGAAGGGTAGTTTCAGCAGAAGCAGAGCTGGAAAACCATAAGACGGATTCAAATGTAAATACTTCAAGTGAAAAATATAGCAACCAAGATGAGGACTGTCTTTGAATTGAAAGGTTCATCAGGAGACTCCAAAGGGTGAAATAAAGACTGTGAAGATATATCAATTGAAGTTACTCAAAGGAAAGAAACAGAAAAAGAAAAGAAATAAAAAAATTTTTAAACTGCATCTAAGAGCTGTATGACAATATCAAAAACTCTTATCATATGAGTAATTAGAATCCCAGATGAAAAGAGCAGCCTGATAGTGACAGAAATAAATATGAGGAAATAATGACCAAGAATTTTCTAAAATTAATTACAGATCTAAAAAGCTAAACAATCTGAATCAACCTTCAAATAATATGCCAAAAGGCATATGCAACATGAAATAAGTTATTCAGAGAGGAGCAATATGATAATGGTTGGAGACTTAGATCCACACTGTGAATCACTAGCATTTGAAATGGAATAAATGAAAGTAACAAAAGACCTCATTTTTCTTTTAACTGCCCTAAAAGATAATTGGTTCTTTAACACAAATACAGTAATAATGCATTTTATGTTTCTAATGTACGTAAATATAAAAATGTAATAATGGCACCAACGATGGAAGGAAGAACTTGGAAAAATACTGTCACAAGTTTCTTGGAGTACACCTGGAGTGGTATGGTATTATTTGCGGGTTGATTCAGATTATTTAGAAATGTTAAAGGAAGTTTTCGAAGAAGATGTATATTTAAAGAATATGCAAAATAAATGAGCAATAGAACAAGATAAGACTTGAGACTATACAGCTGTATGTCCCTTAAATTACATATTAAAGCTTTATAATACTAAAGTCTTTTTTAATTGAATAAAGATATCTAATATCAATCCTAGGAAAACTGTTACATACTTTTAAATGTTTCAGTAATAAGCCAATAGAGGAGATAAAATGATACCATAAATATGTGCAAGTAACTCAAGAGAATGGAATACATACATGAATAATATGGTAGATTTTAGTTAATTTTTTTGATAATAATTAATGTAAATGGTCTAAACATAGTATTTAAAAGGCAGACTGGATAGAAAAAGCAAGATTACATATATACTGTCTGCAAGAATCCCATTTTAAATATAAAGGAATATAATTGCAAATTATATTTCTTACAAAGAACTTGTATCCAAAATATATAATGAAATGTTAAACTCAAATTAAGACAAACAGCACAATAAGACAGAGAAAAACATCTAAACAGATATTTTGTCAAAGATGTTATATGAATGGTAATATAGTGATAAGCTCAACATGACTAATCATTAGAGAAACACAAATGGGAACCACAGTGATCTCTATAAACCTACTAGAATGGCAAAAAAAAAAAATACTGACAATATGAAGTGCTGGGAAAAAAATGGATCAACTAGAATTCTTATTCATCACCAGTGGAAATACGAAATAGTGGCTCTGGAGAAAAAAAATAGTTTAGCAGTTTCTTATAAAGTTAAAATATAACCCTGTCGTATGTCCCAGTGATTCCATTCATACCCAAGTGATTCCATTCGTTACCCAAGAGAAAATTTATGTTCATGCACATACACATACACACAGGTGTATGTGGATTTTTATTGCAGCTTTATTCAAAATTGTCATATTCTGAAAGCAACCCAGATATACTACAACTGGGGAAGTACTGTGGTACACACATACAAACACTATTTAGCCCTAAAAATTGCAAACAAAGGAGAGGGATAAGATAGGTAAGCAAACACACAATAGATGTAAAGTAACATGAATAAATCTTTAAAATATTTTTCCAAGTGAAAGAAGCCATAACCAGTAGGCTACATGTCTTATAATTTAATTTGGAAGAGTTGAAGTTACACAGTAAAGAAGCCTCCCTCCCATCCTTGCAAGTAGAAGGGGGTATGTTAAAAGGGCTCAGGGGTAATCTGAAAGACTTCCAGTGGTCACACTTAGAGTAATTTGAGCAAAATAAATAATAAAGTGTGGACCATAATCCAAAGCATAAAAGATAAATCTCAAATATAGAAGAAGTGAGGAAACTAGAATATCACTATTTAGAACACTATTGTAATATTTGATTTGGTTCTTGCAATACATGACTTAAGGTCCTTGAAACAATAAAAAGGAGAAACAGGATATTTACATAGTTTCAAAGTATTTCTCCTTCAGATAGTTATTAATTATAAGGAAATAATACTCTCTCATATGGTGCCCTGAGGAAGACATCACTTTTACACAATGGATAATCTCAGTTGAATCATTAGAAAATACCAGAAATTCAAATTGAGAGATATTCTGCAAATACCTAATCAGTACTTTTCAAAACTTTGGAGTTAGTGAGAAACAAGATTAAGAAACTATTACAGATTGGGGGAGACAGTGAAGGTGTGATAACTATATGCAATGAGGGATTCTGGATTTTTCTTGGTAAAGACAGAAACTGGTGTAAAACTAATGAAGTCTGAGCAAAGGCTGTAGTTGAGTTAATTGTTCAATAGCTAAGTTTAAATTAGGAGATGTTGAATAAATGTTATCTGGGAAATCTTGGTACTAATTTTGTAACTCTTCTGTAAGTCTTATTATCGTAATATAAAAAGTTAAAAAAATATATGAAGCAAAGCCTTAACATTTTTGGAGACTTTAAAAACATAACTTTTATACATCAGTTATATTTTCAAAAGTTAGGAAGGTTAAGTGTGTAAGTGGATATGGAAATCATATAAGTAATTACATTACGCAGGTTAGTTGGTCTGGTAGGTAACTAAGGAGATAAGTAGGGAAAGTGTTGGAAAGAGCCTTTGTACTTTCATTCAGTCTCCCACAGTCTGACTACTTGAACACAGCCACAGTCCACAGTCTTAGACAAGGTACACAGTGGGGAAGGCTACGCTGGGACAGGTTGAGATTTGAGTACATAACAATTTGAGAATATCAATTACTGTGCTACACTGTCTATAAATTAAAAATGTGTTAAATAACATACCTTATCATGTAGTGTTATCTCAATACTGCATCCCCAGAATCCCTAACTCTACAGAATTCTATGATATCTTTGATTCTACACAGAAATTCTTAGCTCCCTCAAACCTTGGGTCAACAGCCTGTAGAGTTCTTACCAGCCAAGCTGTGCAACTGTTTGGATACAAAATAGGAGCAACTAGAATATAGAAGGGAGGGAGGAGGAAGGCAGACCACAATCAACACAAATTATTGTTTCACTCCAAAGACTCTGAACAGCTTATTTGAACAATCCTATTTGAAATAGTCCCAAGGAATTCAAACCTTTAACCAATAATTCTTTTTTAAAGTAAATGATGACCTGAATTTATTAGCTGCATTGTATGTACATGCTTTCTATTTTTTTCTTTATTTTATTAAAAAAAAAAAGTACAGGTCCTACTCTGCTGGCTTGGAGGAACACAGGTAAATTTCTTAGGGATCTTTGGCCTGCATGGCCATCACCCAAAAAAAGTGAGAAGTCAAAATACAAACTATTTGAATGCTGCATGTTAGAAAAAGTTTCAACTTTACTAATCATGCTTCAAACATTCAAACAAAGGTCCCTGTTGTCTTTGAACACTTACAATATGAAGAAAAGAGGCTGCATAAAGAAAATGAGGTAAAAGTAGCTCACATCAGGGAATACTCACAACTCTCTAGAGACAGAGGAGAGAGGATATTTTAAGTCACCTAAGAGGTAGATACCTACTGTGAAGACATTCATGATTTACAGCAGTCTGGAGTTGAGCACCTCCACACTTAGGGCAGTAGCTCAGCAACGCCATTAGGAAAACCATTTTTTCCACCTCCTGCCCTGCTGTCTTCATCCTTTGTCCTCACCTTACCTTCACAAGGAGTCTAAACACATTCAATACAAGTACAAATGGAAAGGTCTGGTACCTCAGAGCTCTGTCTCCTTCAGGATGCTCTCAGCCTTTACTAACAGTGTTCCCATTCTGTATTATTGACCATAACTGAGTTACCTGACCCTCCTTAGCTGCAAGAGAAACTATAAAAGGGGCAACAGAAGTATAACAATTAACACTTCACTGCCATCCCCACCCCCAGGAAAAACACCAAACATTGCTATTTGGAAGAAGAATTACTGCGTAGACAACAGTGAGAGTATACAGTCCAAGGCTGGTTTTTTTTTTTTTTTTAAGGCTTAATCCCTTGATCCATCAAAGACTCTGACAAAGACAAGAAGTTGCCAATTATAGTCATAATATTCTTTTAAAGGTTAGTTATGTGCCTATCCTACTCATTAGGTTGAAACAATCGATATGAAAGTAAGCCGTCTACATCAGCTTTCTCAAATGTCCTCCACTGAACATTAGCTCTAAAATAAGGACCAAGAGGAAAACATTCCTGTTGTCAAATACACTGGAGATTCTTAATGCACAGTTTTTATCAAAGGCTCTGGCAAGTGCTAAAATTAAATATGCTGAACATAACGTTACCCAAATCACAAACACACTTTTCTAACGAATACAACCATTTGTTGAATTAATTTGGACAACACTGATAAGCCTTCCAAGCTTATGAGAAAAAGCTTATTTTCTACAGACAAAAATTTTCTACAGATGATTTTTCAATAAATCCACTGATATTTCAGTTCATTGCTAACAGTGCTGTTTGTCAAAAGTTTTTTCAGTTCAAGCTAGTGGATCAAGTTGGAATGAAAAAGCAGTCTTACTGTTTTTAGTTAACAAGTCTCTGACAGAAGCAGACAGGTTTTAGCAAGTCAACTGAAAATTTAACATGACATTCTGAATTATAATATGGGAAAATAAACAGTATGTGATGAAGTTTAAGAGATTATGAAAAAGTAGAAACAGACAATAATGTGCTGTGATTATTAAAAAAATATATCATTTAACTCACTTAAAAATGACTTTTTATACCCCAGCTCTGTTTCAAGAAAAGAGGGAAGCTATAGACTTGAATGATCTATGATGGTATTTCATTTTACACCTTTCTCCCATGTCCCTCCCTCTCCAAATCTTACAGTTTAGTGTCCTAAAGTAGGCAACTCTGAAAGTATGAAAAAAAAAAAAAAAAGATGGGCTATGCCTTAGGGTTCAGTAATATTACTCCCAATGCTAATAACTTGAGATGTTAATGGACATAAAATGTGTTCTGACTATTCTAACTCCACATCTTAAGGGGTGGGAGAGGAGTGATACAATCATTTGTTGACACATATGGGCCACTGTAGTCAAACCAGGCTAGTTATATGTACACTTAGTTCAGAAATGAAAATTGGAATGTTAAGAATCTTTGCCTATTCTCTCTTCTCTGGCATAAATCCTAGCGATGTTTTTCTGGGTCAGTCTACCAAGGCAATAGAAATAAAGGCAAAAATAAACAAATAAGACCTAATTAAACTTGTAAGCTTTTGCACAGCATAGGAAACTATAAACAAAATGAAAAGACAACCTACAGACTGGGAGAAAATATTTGCAAGCGATTCTACTGACAAGGGCTTAGTTTCCAGAATCTACAAACAGCTCACACAACTCAT
Organism: Camelus dromedarius; assembly: GCF_036321535.1. Lineage (NCBI taxonomy): Eukaryota > Metazoa > Chordata > Mammalia > Artiodactyla > Camelidae > Camelus > Camelus dromedarius. The sequence continues at coordinate 64,269,111 of NC_087443.1, read as the reverse complement.
TAACAAAAACAAAATAATCAGCCCAATCAAACAAAGGGCAGAAGACCTAAACAGACATTTCTCCAGTGTAAGTGTTATGAAGAAAAGAGGCTACACTTACAAGAGGAAAAAAAGAAGCTGAATAAAGAAAATGAGGTAAATGATGGCCAACAGGCACATGAACAGATGCTCAGTATCACTAATTATCAGAGAAATGCAAATCAAAACTACAATGAGGTATCACCTCACACCAGTCAGAATGGCCATCATAAAAAACTCCAGAAATGATAAGTAGTGGAGACGGTGTGGAGAAAAGGGAGCCCTCCTACACTGTTGGTGGGAGTGTAGTTTGGTGCAGCCACTAAGGACAATAGTATGGAGTTACCTCAAAAAACTAAAAATAGACTTACCATATGATCCAGCAATCCCACTCCTGGGCAAATATCTGGATAAAACTCGAATTTGAAAAGATACATGTACCCCAATGTTCATAGCAACATTATTTACAGTAGCCAAGACCTAAATGTCCATCAATAGATGACTGGATAAAGAAGATGGAATACTACTCAGCCATAAAAAGGATGAAAAAATGCCATTTGCAGCAACCTGAATGGACCTAGAGATTATCATACTAGGTGAAGTAAGTCAGAGAAAGACAGAAACAAACTCACAGACATAGAAAACAAACTTATGATTACTAAAGGGAAAGGTGGGGGATAAATTGGGAGTTTGGAATTAGCAGATAGAAACTACAGTATACAGAATAAACAACAAGGTCCTACTGCATAGCACAGGGAACTATATTCAATAACTTGTAATAACCTATACTGAGAAAGAATATATGTCTGTGTAACTGAATCACTATGCTGTACATCAGAAACTAACACACTTAAATAAAAAAAATGTTGCATCACTCATATGTGGAATCTTAAAAAAGAGACATTAATGAGATATACAAAACAGAAACAGACTCACAAACATAGTAAACAATCTTATGGTTACTGGGGGAAGGGGTGGGAAGGGATAAATTTAGGAGTTTGAGATTTGCAAATGTTAGCCACTATATATAAAAAGATAACAAAAATTTCTTCTGTATAGCACAGGGAACTATATTCAATATCTTATAATAACCTTTAATGAAAAAAATTATGAAAACGAATATATGTATGTATATGTATGACTGGGACATTGTGGTGTACACCAGAAATTGACACATTGTAACTGACTATAATTCAATTAAAAAAAAAGTTAAGACTCTAATACACCACCACAGAACCCCCTGTACTCCAAAGACTCTTTAGAAGACATGGCTTTGATATCTGATGAATAACCTACAAATAATAGGTTTCACTAATGCACACAGAAACAACCAGAACTCTTTACCTGGTAAACTTCTCCCTAAAAATATTAAACTCAAACCTACTAGCTGTCAGGAAAGTCAAAGTCTTAAGACCTAGCAGCATTTTACTATAAACCCTGATTGCAAAAAACATATTTTTTAGTTTTTAAAGTTCAGATTTCTGAATTAAAACACACATACAAATTTTTCCTTTCTTTTCCTCTTTCCCTCTAATGATTGTTACTCTCAATCTCACATTGGATGCTGTGGGCTAAGTGTAGAACACACACACACACAGATGGAAACCTTGGTGGCTGGGAGCGATCCAGGGAAATCCTGCAGAGAATTTACTGGGATACACAGCTGGAAGTGGTCAACTTTCTTGTCAACTTTTATCCCACCAGAATGTCCACATCAACCTTGTCAATCCTTCTAATCTTATGTTATCAATGCAGCCTTGGAGCATCAATACCTTCTTGGAATCCCCATCATAATCCAGGTCTTCTGCATCTGTCTTTTCCACAACTTCCCCACTTCCCCCAGCCCTTCCTTCAGGGAAGTTAAGTAGAAGGGCTCAGATTTGAGCAAAGGTTTGTGTGACTGTCTGACTCCAAAGTCCATCCATGCTCTTCATTTTTTCAAACAGGAGTAATGTTCTGATACTGCTCCCCTAGTAGGAGGTGGAGTTGTGAACTCTGGTCCAAATAGTCTAAATGCAGAGTCCACATCCAGACTTGGTTTCTAGGGCCTACAGAGGGTGCACTGGGGTTGGTGACCAGTTTGTTGTGTGAAATCCAGCTACTTTCACATAGCCTAGAATCACTGAAATGTTGGTGAAGCAAAGAGAGGAATACTGTGGAGATTTAAAGAAGAAAATGATAGTCTGGCCACTTCAGGGTAATGTCTTTATAGATGTCAACTAGTGGTTCTACTGGCAGTTTCAAACCAACATTTTGGACATTCTCCAAGCAAGTGATTACTATAAAGTGAGACTCAAAATCCCATCAAATTTATGAGGCCACTTACACACTGACTTTACTGTGACATGTTTGTGTGAATAAAGCATCATGAAAACAGCTCCATCTATTTCTGGCAAATGTTAGCTTTTTAACAAGTAGCAGCTATTTTATGGAAAGCATAAGCTGTTAGGAGATCCTTCTTCAAGAGAAATTCCAATTCCTTTCCTGCTTAGAGTGACTAATCTCCTCCACTGGGCCTAACCCAAGGTCATACATTTTAAATCACTATCTATCTACAGATAATTTTAATCTGTATGCACTATTTTTTTAAGCTTTGTTAGCTACTACATTTTCAGATTACAAAATAACTAGAATGAAGTTTTAAACAACTTACTTAGAAATATCATTTAGAACTTGGTACTGTGGCTGCCATCAGATTTAGCTGTCTCATGGGAAAGTGATCTAGCAGAAAATCCACATAATACTCTTAATTCCTCATCATTCCTCTGGTATCACCTCAATTAATCCTTATCATACCACTCAGTGCATCAAGTAATTAACCTTTAGAAGAATTAAGACTGTCCCCAGGATATTTTTAAATTAAAAACAAATTATGGATCAAACCAATTTTCTCAGTGGTGAATTGCAAGTCAGTATTCTAAATGTGTTGTTTTATAGTCCAGTTTACAAATTCTTTCCCATTCTCTGGAAGGACTCCCTCCCTCCTCTAGGCTCCCCTAATCCTTTGTTTATTCTTGTCCTATGGCATTTATAATCTGCCTTGCTTTAGAGATACTTAAACTAATGGATGCAAATTCCATGAAAACAAATTGGAATCTATTCATCTTTGTGGATTCCACCGTATCTAGAAAAAGCCTAATTATATTGAAATATAAATACATTGAAATAGAAGTAATTCAGAATAATCCTACTAAATGCATATATGTTCAAAACTAAATACCAGCATCATTTAGGTGATTAAACAACACCTAAACAGTCTGAACCATAAAAAACTAGAATAATAAAAGTGAAATCTTTAATATCAGGCAGACTTAGAGTTTATGTCTGACAATTACCATCAAAGAGACCATGGAAAATAGTTTCATAAATCTGGGGTTTCCTATCTGTAAAATGGGTAATATTAAGGCAAAATAGCTTTTAGGGTTGGTGTGAAGAAATACAGTGCCTACCAGCAATGTTCTCTTAGGGTAATCTACCCCAGCAATAGAAATAAAAGCAAAAATAAACAAGTGGACCTAATTAAACTTATAAGCTTTTGCACAGCAAAGGAAACCATAAGCAAAACAAAAAGATAACCTATGGAATGGGAGAAAATATTTGCAAAAGATGAGACTGACAAGGGCTTAATCTCCAGAATATATAAACAGCTCATACAACTTAATAAGAAAAAAATACACAACCCAATCCAAAAGGCAGAAGACCTAAACAAGCAATTCTCCAATTAAGACATACGAATGGCCAATAGGCACATGAAAAAATCCTCAATATCGCTAACTATCAGAGAAATGCAAATCAAAACTACAATGAGGTATCACCTCACACCAGTCAGAATGGCCATCATTCAAAGATCCATGAACGATAAATGCTGGAAAGGGTGTGGAGAAAAGGGAGCCCCCCTACACTGTTGGTGGGAATGTAGTGTGGTGTAGCCATTAAGGAAAATAGTATGGAGATGCCTCAAAAAACTAAACAGACTTTCCATATGATCCAGCAATTCCACTCCTGGGCATATATCCAGAAGGAACCTTAATTCAAAAAGACACATGCACCTCAATGTTCATAGCAGCACTATTTACAATAGCCAAGTCACGGAAACAACCTAAATGTCCATTGAGAGATGACTGGATAAAGAAGTTCTGGTATATTTATACAGTGAAATACTACTCAGCCATAAAAAAGAATAAAATAATGCCATTTGCAGCAACATGGATGGACCTGGAGAATGTCATTCTAAATGAAGTAAGCCAGAAAGAAAAATACCATATGATATTACTTATATGTGGAATCTGAAAAAGCCAAACAAACTTATTTACAAAACAGGAACAGATTCACAGACATAGAAAACGAACTTATGGCTATGGGGCGGGGAAGGGATAAATTGGGAGTTCAAGATTTGCAGATACTAACTAATATATATAAGATAGATAAACAACAAGTTTATACTGTATAGCATAGGGAACTATATTCAATATCTTGTAGTAACTTATGGTGAAAAAGACTATGAAAATGAATATATGTATGTTCCCATATGACTGAAGTATTGTGCTGTTCACCTGAAGTTGACACATTGTAAACTGACTATACTTCAATAAAAAACAAAAATAAAATAAAAAATAATATAAAAAGAAACTTGACTGAGATATTCCACTAATAAAATTTAACCCAGTTGTCATAGAGAAACTAAATTATTGGATTAATTTTTTCTCAGGCTTAAATCTTTCTTTCATAAGTATTTAATCCTCAAAGCTTGATTCAACTTGGTAATATTGGATCTAATATAAGATGATATCTGATACAGCCTGAAATGTTTTCCACTTGTCTCAATATCTCAATGTATTCTGCAAAGACCACTGTAACCTCCAGGAACTCCACCTCTTCATACCAGATGAAGGTATCTGAACATAATCTATACCACTTCAAATGTTCAACATCTCCGAACTCTCAGCAGGCAGGACTAATGAGAGTAGAAATAGGCAGCTTCTCATTAGCTCTCTATATCCACTCACCAAATCACAGAGCCATTGCATACGCTGTGCAAGTTGTGTGCTGCAGAACAAGAACAGTTAAAGGGCACCAGCACATCACCAGATCAGGTACTTGTGTATTTATCATGAAACAGTCACACAGCCAGCAGTAACATGTATTTTTTTTTATAACAAATCAGTTTATTATCACCATATTCTGTCAAAGATAACTAAACTGCCTTGAGAAAAGAATGAGCTTAAAAAAACACACACACAAAAAAGCAGCTTAAGGTTTAGAAATGACCTGTATACTATTTCATCCAAGTTGCTGCTTTATGCATTGTCACATGCCTACTGTGTTTCAGATCCTAGCTATATTCTTAAAAAGCTACTTATAGAAATTGAGCTTTAGCAAACTGAATCTCTCTTATGAAGGGAGGCTCAAAAAATGTAGTGTAATTGTAATAATTTAAAGCTGAGTTCTCTAATAATGCTAACAATTACCATATAGACATACCCTGGATAGATCTTCTCACATCAACCCAGGCAAAAGGTAAAAGTTTCGGGGAAGAATTGTGAACATCCTTCCCAAGTCCTGACTCTGTTATACCAGTTTCTACATTACACTGTTCCCACTTAGCAGTTAACAAGTCAATTCTTAAGCCTACCACATTCTTAAAAGTGTATCTCGGAGTGTAAGATTCATGATGAGAATTACATTCAGTTTGGTGTGAAAAGTACGTATGTGTGTGGATGTAAATGAATAAAAGTGGTATGTGAGGCAGACACATTCCAAGGCCCTAAGAATTCAGCACTTTTTGCTCCCAGTCTGTATTGTTAAAGTGCAGCAGCAGTCCCTGCCTTCTTCCTGGGTCACCACCACTTCTACTGAACTTTTTCCCCCAGGTCACTAATAGCTCAGCCAAAACCAAAACTTGAATGTCAAGTGATCTGCAAATACACCAGTGACTTCTTGAGTAAATCCTGGTCCCTGTGAATGAGCCTCTCTAGGGGGTAAATTCGACAAGATATTTCAGGGAATAGCTTGCTTTGAGCCTCCTGGGAGAGATAAGAATTTGAAGGAATGAAAGAAAACCTTACTTTAGGACCTTAGTTGGAGAAAATACATCCACAACTTTGAAAACTGAAGCCAGAGTCCTTCAAAACCATTAGTCCTTCTTTACACTTATTTAATTTACCAAACTTTAACTTTTAGCATATTCAGGACTTTTCTGCTACACTAACCAAGCATTTAAATCAACCCTTCCTACTGCCAGCAAAAGTCAGCAGAAGAGGAAAGAATGTAGAAGTAAAATATAGCTTACCTATTTCTAGAGACTGGATGTATTGCTTGTAACAGTCGTGATGCATGCAGTTTGGGCGTGGACTAGAGACCGCCAACTAGAGACATCCCACCAACTAGAGACATACATTGACGTACTCCAGACATACAAAAAGTAATTATAAAGTGATTCACATCCCTTCATGTACTTTTCTTTGTTTACTGTGGTAAGAATATTTAGCATGAGATCTACCCTTCTAATCAATTTTCATTTGTACAAGACAGTACTGTTGACTATGGGTACAATGCTGTACAGCAGATCTCTAGAACTTACCCATCTTATATAAGTGAAACTTCATGACTGCTGATTGGTAATTCCTCATTTCCAGAAAATGTAAATCAAAACCACAGTGAGATTTCACCTCATGCCTGTCAGGATGCCTATCATCAAAAATAAACAGAAGACTGTAAGTGCTGGTGAAGATGTGGAAAAAATTGGGACCCTTACACACTGTTGGTGAAAATGGAAATTGGTACAGTCACTATGAAAAACAGTATGAGGTTTAAAAAAAGTTAAAAACAGAATTACCATATGATCCATCAATTCACTTCTGGGTATTTCCAAAAGAATTGAAATCACAGTCTTAAAGAGATACTAGCACACAGTGTTCACTGTGGCACTATTCACAATAGTCAAGACATGGAACCTAACATCCATCCATCGGCAGATGAATGGATAAAGAAAATGTGATTGATACGTGTGTGTCTATATACACACACACTGAATGTATACATATACTTTTAAAACACCCACTACAGTAACCTTTACTCTTCCCTCCTTAAAAAGTATCCATCCGTATAAAACTAAATAGCAAATTGTAACTCCAGGTACCAATGAGAAACAATACTGGGAAAGTAAACCACTTTTTTTTTCTTACTTGACCTCTATTGTCCTCCTCCCCTTGCCCTTTTCACAGACACTTCCATGAAGCATGAGCAAAGAAAAAAGATTGAGAAGTGCAACATCTCCTCTAAAATTCACTGGGAAATGGGAAAGAGGATTTCTGGAAATCTCACTTAATCATTTAACTAGTAGTGTCAAGGACTTAGAAGTCATTACCCAAATTTAGTGCTGACCTACCAAGAAAGATGCAGGAGTTTGAACTTTGGGAATACAAAAGAAACGGAGGATATGGGTTTCCTTCTTGCCCAAGTGCTGATAGTTGTTTAAAGAACACTATTGGATCATTTATTTTAATAGCTTTTTATTTCCTGTTTCAGTTTGTAATACCTATGGGAATGAGTGCTATCTAAAGACAAGTTCCTTTTGGTAAACATTTATCCACTTGGTCTTATTCTGATTGGAGTTGAAATAAACTGTTCTCTTTCCCTATTTTTATTCCCCATCATTTCAGATGGATGTCCCTACCTGACCTAAGGTTGTTAGTCACAAAATCCTTTCAGCACAATCACTGTCAGATCCTGGGTCATCTCACTTTCCTACTTGAGGAAAGAGCAAAAAATGAGAGCTCATCTTGCTTTCTCTGGCATGGAAAACAAATCTGTTTTAGGAAAAAGGAAAACTTTAACAAATAATTATACCATTTCCTCAAAAGTGTTAAAGTGTACCAATCAGTTTTCTGATAGCTCTCCCTTCCAATCAGCTTTGTTTTACCAGATCAGTTTCTACATCTGCAAAATGAAATTAATAATAGTACTGTCTTCAGAGCATTGTTGTGAGGATTCAGTAAGACAATGCTTACCAAGCAGAAGATCTAGGAAAGGTCATATTAACTCGGTATCTATGGATTCAAGCCAGACCATGGTACTAGAAAAGAAGAAATGCCATTGGAATATACATGTGTACACACACCCCCTTCAGACTAGTGGTATACTGTCTTGGAGATGCATAAAAAACAGTCTACAGTCTACAGCCACTGTTGACCCTAATGGGAAATAGTCGCTAAGGGGAAAATATTACTGCCAGGCATATTCTTAGAGCTGCTTAAAAAACACATACCCAGCAACATGTCCTGGCAGATATAAAGGCAAGAATGAGGGTAGGCTATTTCTAGACAAAACATACGAAATGTATGCAGAGAAGAAAAATCAAGAATATGCAGATTAATGCCTTCTTCCTGACAAAGCTGACATAATTTCTCGTATTCCCATTGTATCTCCGTTTTGTGTCATTTTTTTCTCTCACCTTTTGAGGGAATAAATCCCACAACCTGTTTATTTTTCCTTATTTCTACAAATTACCCAAGCCTGATGAGTTCTACAAATTACCCAAGCCTGATGAGAACACTAGGGAAGGATATCTGCATTTTACTGTATGAACCTCACTTCCCTGAACAAGCTGTTGGGGCTCAGGGCAGACCACCCCAAGCTTTGCCCAAGTGGCATATTGATTATTTTGAATTAAAGTTACTTAAGAAACAGCTGGTGCAAGAAGGGCACTTTGAACGTCGTCTGTCTCCCTGAAAGCAGGAAATAAATCTCCCATGTGAACGGCACCCTCCCAGTACCAGAAGCTAGAAAAGCAGTCCTTTACTAATTTACTACCCCAAACTCAAAATCTGTTTAGATTCTTCACTAACGAAGTACCCAAGCTTAAGTTTATCTTATCGACTCTTCATAGGTTTCTTGTTTCTCTGTCATAAAAATGTAAAAGCTGCCTGCTTTGGCCATTCTTGGGTCCTATTTCAGTGAGACCTCCATACATACAAATTACATTTGCTTTTTTTCTCCTGTTAATCTGTCCTGTGTCAATTTAGTTATTTTAACAATCAAAAGAACTAAAAAAGGGTAGGAGGGGGAAAAGTCTCTTTCCCCAACAAAGCCTTTTTCTGTATGTTTCTGTGAACACTTGAAATAATCCCATAGCATTTCCTAGCTCACCACCTGCTCGATGGAAAATCAGATTCAAGCCTTGGAATTGCACCAACTTTCTCCATAACTTACTTTCCTGATTCATAGAGAAAAAGAATCATTTTTTCCCCCGAAGAAACTAAGTCAACAGAACAAATACCCTGAAATTTATCAGAAAAGTTAAACAAAATTGAAATTTTTCCCCAAGGTGCTTATTACCATGGACTGGAAGGATTCTGGTCTTTAGGGTCTTATTCCTTCAGACCATCTGTCCTACTGTGGAAGAGCAGGGGCTCGTTCTGAGGCAGTCCCTAATAGAGCCATCCAGCATGTACCAGGGCAAGGAGGGCCACTATCCTCTCCTCCTGGTGGCAGCTGTTGTGATAGAAAGAGCATTGGATGAAGTCTATCCACACCATGCATTCAATTTATGAAACCTGTCTGCAAATGGAAACAAGAGTGCATGCCTACTTGAATGGACTGCTCTGAGGAAAAAGTGGCATGTGAATGTGCTCTGTAAATTATATGTGGGAAGATAAATGATAGATGGGGGAAATGTTCTAATTATTTTCAATTTATATCATTATCAGCACTGAGAACTCACTATGTGCCAAGTACTATGTTAAGCAGTATATGTATTTAACTCATTCAACATTCCCCCAAACCTCAAGAAACATGTCAGGATGCTTATGCTACAAATGGGAGCCCAGAAAGGTTATGTGACTTAATCTCACTTCAGGTTATTACATGGCAGTGTGGGGACTCACACTGAAATCTCTGACTCCAAAGTTTACATTCTACCAATAGTTCACCTCTTTTCTTTGCATTTATTCATCTTACATGTAACATATGGGGTAAGAAAAAACATTTGGCATAAAATCTTAGCTTTCAGAAAAGTTTTAGCCAATACTCCTACAGAATAATGGAGAGTGAGTTTCAGCTAGCAATATACCCTGCCTGCCCTGCTGAGATGGGAGCTCAGGACTAGGACTCACGAATGGACCAGTGTGTTGAGCCAAAAGGTAACATTTTATGTGGCCCCTTCTTGGGTTGTATCTCTATCCCTCTAATGCCCTTTCATTTCTCACTCTCAGAAGTGTGGGGTGAGAAAGAGATTAACTGCAGTGAGCCCATGCACCTGCCCCCTGACAGAATGTGTCTCATAAATGGTGTGCTAAGGATAGATGTTCCTATGAAAACTGAAACGAGAGGACATTCTCCCTCTGGAAAAGACTGAGAATAGGCATTACTCTTGTGTTGAGAGATGCTCAGACTAGTCAAAGGGCACTTCCTCTTCTTATCAGAGCCACATCCGTTGAAATGACAAGATCATCTCTCCCCTGTCCTAACACACCTGTTTAGGCATGTGTATGGATGCACGCATTCCAGACGTAAACATAATATATATGTGGACTCAGACACATGCATTCACACAGAGACTCAGGCATATATGCGTGTGCGCATGCACACATACACACCAAACTCTAGAGGGAAGAAATCAAGCTGTCTCTGAATCTGACAGACTGCTCCTCAGATTCTAGGTCCATTATACATTATCTGTAAAATGTAAATGTTTCTTTCCTCTCTGAGATTCAGTTTTCCACATGTATAAATTAGATATAATACTATCTCTTTAATGGGAGTGTTGTGCAGATTACGTTAAAGGAGACAGTGCATGTGGGTACAACTTAACACAGGGGAAAGTGAGCACCGAGGAAAGGCTTGGCAGAGCGTATACATTCCTAGAATCCAAATTAGGCAAGAGCCTTCTTGGTTATGACATACAATAGTATGTGTATAATCCTAAGAGGACAGAATTGTGAGAGCAGGAAGGATCTGAGGCCTTCTTTTGATTCTTCCAAGTTTTTATAGTGAAGGAAAGCGAAAAGGACAAATTAAGAGAAAGGAAAAAGATTATTTAGAAGATGCAATAAATGATTCAAAATCATTGATTTAACCAAGAGTACTTAAGGAAAAAAAGAAAAAAAGAAGGGGGCAGAGAGTGGAGAAAAAGCAATAAGCTAAAAAGCACAATGATCTGGAATCTGGTCCAGGCTCTACCGCTGACTGACCTGTGACCTTACTTAAGCCACAGTCCATCCCTGGACTCCATATTAAATAAAAATTCCAACACTAGATGAGATGCTTTGTAAGACCCCCCTTTTACACTGATAGTCTATGATCTTGGTTCTACTCCTATGAAAGAGTGTGGATAACTAATGTTTTATTAAATATGAACCAAAACAAGTAAGAAAATACAAGTCTAATAATAAATGTAAGTGAATACACACCATTATCAGGCAACTCTAACAATAAAACATGGAATAATTCCACCTAGCAAGAACAGTTGTCAAAACTCCATAGCTAATTATTAAAAAGATGGTTTGAAAGTGCCTAGAAGTTCATTTGTTCATTCATTCAGAGAGGGAAGGAGAAAAATTAGATGCGATTCTTAGGAGCTAGTATGAATTATACTCTAAAATGAAATGTTCTGTTTCTCTTTTTTTGCCACCTAATATTGTGTGACCATATGATTTTGAAATGCACCTAACAGGGAAGGAAGAAAAGCCAGGGAAGAAAATGAACTATGTATTCTTATACTAGCATTTCACAATAATATATTGCTGTTATAATTTTAGAAAATAGGACAAAAATTCATTACAGAAATTATTAGTTGTTGAGTCTCATGGTGACTCTTATTTATAAAATATGATTCTCCTTGGACGAACATCAGTGACATTTAAGGACATTATTCTATATATACACAGTTAATGGAAGCCCTCGACTGTTCAATGAGTCAACCTAGAGATTCATATCTAGAATTCTGCTAGAAATATTTTTACTTGGACCTCTCTAGTACAGCATTTTTTTTTTACAAATGTAGATAAATACATAAAATAATTATCTCATTTAGACAATAATATAAAACTGAGGTAAAATGCCATAGCTATTTAAAAACAATCAAGAAAAAAATTTTAGTCAGTAATCCCAATACCAGCATTTTAACCTAAGACAAAAATTAGGCAAACATCATTGGAATACAGAATACCCAAAATAGATTAGCATTTCATAGAATAGTTTTCATTATTTAATAAACCCTGTATGAGTAGTTCTACATAATTATTATACAACTATACAATGAAACATTTAATAATCACATGCAGAAGAACATATATTGATATCCTGCATGCTGATATTGTATTGTTAAGTGTGTGTGTGTGGTGGGGGGGTTACCTGCAGAAGAGTGTTGCAGTATAATAACATTTTTTAAAAGGCCAAATTATTTTTTAAACTTGCAAGAACGTATACTTAAAATTTAAGAGTAATTATGTTTGGAGAGTGAGATTATACCTAATATGTTCAACCATCTCCCTCTTTCAAATTTGTTTATGTGTGTTTATAAAGTTTCTAAGGACTACCAAACGTTTTCTCATGGTTTGGAAATAAAACCTTTATCACTGAATATTAATGATCTTATATATGGCTGAACTAATATAAAAGAGCAAAGATCATAGGGAAGAAAATTTTGTCTCAATAAGACAAGGAGCTTCCTAAGTATAAGAACATCCAACAATGGGTGAAGTATCTTATAAACCAGAGAGTTCCACACTGGAGACTAAATTACCATCATTAGAGGATGTAGTAGAAGATCCTCCATCAGGTGAGAGATTAACGCAGATGATGCTTCATGTTACAATTTTAATATTTCTCACTAGTAACTATAGGGACTCAGGAAAGAGATCCAAGCACTTCAGACACTGGTTAAGACAACCTACAGGTGGCTGGGAGTCTCACTCTCATTCAACTTTGACCATTAGGGGATGACTCAGAGTGTCAGAATGTGAAGACCTAGTCAAATTTTGCCAAGGCACACATTTAAAATGTGTATTTAAAGTGACTAGTATTAGATATTAAGTGAATCTGACTATTCAATAGGGATATCAGATTGTTTAAAATTTAGTTTGCTTATCTTCTGTTTATTATGTTCCTGAAATAAGAATGTGCTTTATCCTGGTGGTATTTTTGAACTTTGGGATTCTTAAAAATGTTGGTATCAGTTCATCAGAAAAATTAAATCCTAAGGACAAACGACAGGGAGAATGGACAGTGCTAGCCTCTACCAGCACAGTGAGACCCACCAGAAAAGGACCTTGGAAGCCTCTCTCTCTCCCTCCTTTCCGCAATTCATACAGTTATGTGCCTGTACTGTGTTATGTGCTGTGGACGATACTATGGAGAAACAATTATCCTTGTGTCAAGGAGATTTTTAAATTTTGGGGGAAAAGCACTCCATTTGCTCAAATAAAGCAGGTGCAGAAATAAGAGTTAATGATAATGCTTTAAAGTTTTCTGACACCTTGACCTATGTGGGTTAACCTGAAAGTGTTCAAGTGAAATTTTGTTTTGTAAGAATTCTTTGAATTATGTAGAACAGAGCTTTGTATGCCTATTTTGCAGATTAAATATTTCACCTTATTCCTGCTATTGATTGAATTGTGTCTCCCCAGAATTCATATTTTGAAGCCCTAACCCCACAATGCAATGGTATTTAAGATGGAGCCTTTGAAAAGCAATTAGGTTTAGAGAACGTCATGACAGTGAGGCATCCTTGATAGAATGATGTCCTTATAGGAAGATACACCAGAGAGCTTCTCTCTCTGTCTCTCTCTTTGCTGTGTGAGGACTCAGTGAAATGACTGTCTGTAAGCCAGGAAGAGAGCCTTCACCAGAACCTAACCATGCTGGCATCCTGATCTTAGACTTCTCAGCTTCCAGAAACTGTGAGAAATAAGTTTATGTTATTTAAACCACCCAGGCTATGGTACTTATTACGGCAGCCTGAGCAGGTCAGAAGATGTAGGAGAGAACAAGGCCAACCAATCACACCTCCTCCTAGCATTGATCAGGTTCCCTCTATTGGGAATTGATACATCAGTACTCCTTCCCTCTCCATTTGCACACGGAGAGCATGAAATATGACCAGACCGCATGCAGGTGGCATGTAGGAAATTATATTTCCTTTCCCATTGAAGCCAGAACTAGAAGTGCCAGAGCTGAAGGTAATTTCACACTCCAAAATTATCATTTGTCTTACAGGTAATGGAACAGAGGCCCAGAGAGCTCAAATAGCTTGCCTAAGGCCATGCTACGAGTTTTTGGCAGCTTTTTTTGTTGTCACCTTGAACTGGCATGGAGAGTCCAGAATCTGTCCTAGTCAGCCCTCCATCAGAGTCATATGCCTCGTCTCAAATGGATTTTAATTAATACTAAAATGAAAACGTTTAAGGGTGGAGGGAATTAGCTGAAACTACCTTGTTCTTTGCCCCCAAGTATAAAAACCCTTGACTGCTGGTGATAAGCTAGAGAAACACTGAAACAAAGACAATGTGATCCTGGAGAAAGCTTCTCTGCCATTTTTATGTCACCAGCTACTTCTTTTGGCAGCTCAATTTTATGATGCTAAATTCAGCATTCAAATTGTGAAAGTAAAATATACATCAACAAGGAAGATATGCTGGGGGTGAGGCTGTAGGATGAGATATACTATGGCCATAGGTGACAAGACTTCATTACTTATCTGCAGGAGACCATGGGGCTTTTTAAGGAAGAGATGACTGTGCTTCCAGTAATAAAACTGGGGCTTCAGGGAGAGGAGGAGGGTGAAGAGAAGGGACTAGATCACGAGAGGAGAAGGAGGTGGTAGGATCTGAGGTTCTGACTTCAGAAGGTTATCAATAAGGAAGGTGAGAAAACTCTGTTCTCAGTCAATGCAAAGTGTTAATCTTGTAATGCAACACACATGATAATAGGATAATTAGGATATTACTTTCTTGTGATGGTGTAGAAATTTGTAACATTTTACGCCAAAGGATTTCCACAGTAGTGATCCTATCTGATTCTGTCTTATCCTATCTTACTCTTATCATAACTCAGACTTCCAGAATCCCAGCTTCTGCCCTTCCACCTAGGTCAGTCCTGTATCCTTTTGAAAGAGAGGTCCAGCTCTGAAGGTTGCACCATGAGGTGGTTTCAAGGAGAGCAGCTTGCTCTGTATCATCAGCTTCAAAATCTCACAGGTTCCTCAAATATGATCTGGGTAGAGACCAACTGGGAACTAGTTTTGACCTTACTGAACTAGCTTCAGTTCAGTAAATACCTATGAGTACCCACTAAATAGAAGAAAGATTTGTATTTCTTTCAGTTTACTTTTTCAAAGAATCTCCTCCCTGTCTTTATACTACAAAGCTACAGTAATCAAAACAGTATGGTATTGGCACAAAAACAGACACATAGGTCAATGAAACAGGATAGAAAGTCCAGAAATAAACCCACACACTTATAGTCAATCTGTAACAAAGGAGGCAAGAATATACAATGGAGAAAAGACAGTCTATTCAACAAGTAGTGCTGGGAAAACTGGACAGCTACCTGTAAAAGACTGAAATTAGAACATTTTCTAACACCAAAGACAAAAATAAACTCAAAATGGATTAAAGACCTAAATTAAGACCAGCTACTATAAAACTACAGAAAATCAGAGGCATAACACTCTTTAACATAAATCACAGCAGTATTTTTTGAACCAGCTCCTAGAATAATAAACAAATGAGATCTAATTAAACTTAAAAGCTTTTGCACAGCTAAGGATACCATCAACAAAATGAAAAGACAATCCACAGAATGGGAGAAAATATTTGCAAATGATGTAACTGATAAATGACTAATTTCAAAAATATACAAATAGCTCATACAGCTTAATATCAAAACAACAAACAACTCAATAAAAAAGTGGACAGAAGACCTAAATAGACATCTCTCCAAATAAGACATCCAGATGGCCAACAAGCACATGAAAACATGCTCAACATCACCAATTGCATTTCTCTAACAAATTAAAGCCACAAGGAGATATCACCTCACACCAATCAGAATGGCCATCATTAAAAAGCCCACAAACAATAAATACTGGAGAGGGTGTGGAGAAAAGAAAACCCTCCTACACTGCTGGTAGTAATGCAGTTTGGTGTAGCCAGTATGGAGGACATTTTTTAAGATTCCTTAAAAAGATAAAAATAGACTTACCATATGATCCAGCAGTCCCACTCCTGGGCATATATCTGGAGGAAATACAATTCGAAAAGACACATGCACCCCAATATTCACAGCAGTAGTATTTACAATAGCCAGGACACAAACAATCCAAATGTCCATCAACAGATGACTGGATAAAGATTTGAGGGAGATACACAAACACACACACACACACACACACACTGGAATACTACCCAGCCATAAAAAAAAGAATGAAACAATGCCATTTGCAGCAACATGGATGGACCTGGAAATTGTCATTTTAAGTGAAGCCAGAAAGAGAAAGAAAAATACCATATGATATCACTTATATGTGGAATCTAAAAAAAAGGCCACAAATGAACTTATTTATAAATCAGAAACAGACTTACAGACAGAGAGAACAAAACTTACGGTTTCCAGGGGTGAAGAGCGTTGGAAGGGATAAATTGGGAATTCGAAATTTGCACCTCTTGGGGAATGATGGAAGTATTAGCAATCTTGATTGTGGTGGTGGTTTCATTGGTGTATACATCTATCAAAATTCATCAAATTGTACATGTGAAATATGTGTAGTTTACTGTACAGAAATCATACCACAATAAAGGTATTAAAAAAACAACAAAGAATCTAGCCCTGTAAATTAAGCTAGTTATTTTGCAGAATGCCCTTCAATAGCTAAATTTGTCTAGCTATCCTCATGACTAGATCCAGTTTATGCATTTTGGTAAGAATGCCAGAAGAGTGATGTTATATGCTTTCAATGCATCATATCAAGAAGGCACACTGATGTCATTTTTGTCCCAATATTAATTGTCACCTTTGATAACATGATTAAGGTGGTGTCCAGTTTCCTTTACTGAGGTCACTCTTTTTGTGATAATTAGGTAATTTGGGGAACATAATTTGAGATTTTGTATATATCCAGCAATGGTACAGAAGTCCTAAATGATATTTTCTAAATGATATATCTTGATGTAGATATGGGAATATTTTAAAAATTTTTCCATGTGATTATAATGGATAGCCAGTTTGCAAACTGCTATCCTAGATGTACTGACTTGGGAAAATGTCAGTGCAAGGAGAAGAACTGTATGCAGACTATGACTACATTAAAAAGAAAGAACAAAACATTTGCTAATCTAGTAATATGTATAAGCATAAAAAAAATAAACATGGAAAAATCTGAAATATGGGAATTTGATAAAGCTGGCTAGTAACGTGTAAAGAAGTGTTCAATACACTATTCCC
This sequence comes from Camelus dromedarius, assembly GCF_036321535.1. Lineage (NCBI taxonomy): Eukaryota > Metazoa > Chordata > Mammalia > Artiodactyla > Camelidae > Camelus > Camelus dromedarius. Next base: position 64,251,654 of record NC_087443.1, on the reverse strand, counting down.
TGTTGTTTCTTGTATGCCTGTAATAGCTCAAAATAGTATTTCAAATATTTTAAAATATATAAATACATAAAACCTTAACACAATATTCTCTACAGAAAAATGAAAAATAATCATTTGAAAATTTATACCCTTGTATATTGTTTCAATTTGTTTCAAAATATGTATCATTATCTTACAAAATGCTGAACTCAATACAGTTTTTTAATATAATAACCTAAGTCTCATAAATGCACAGCTGGCCTGTGAACAACCACTTAGGACACTTTCTCATTCTTATCTGCCTGCCTCATACCGAAACAATCCCTAGGAAGCGTCTTACCTTTCTGAGTGACTCTTTGTTGATTTTTAATATAATGACTCATGGTTGGTTGGGTTATGATAGAAGCAATTCAGGAAGCAGGCTCAATGTAGGTATCTCCATGCCTAAAGGGACACTGTCTCACAGCCCAGGAATGACTCCTGCTTTAGAGAACACCTCCATGCTTGGCACTTATCCCACTGAGATATTGTTCATGTCACAGTATTTAAATAATGCAGAAAAAAATTCTTTAAACCTAGAAAAGGTTATGAGAAAACAATGAGAAGATTTAATGGGAACATTGGGTCCAGGGACAGATACCTGAAACATATCTCCAGAGTCTTTGTCATGTTATCTAGAGGCAACAAACAGACTAGATCACAATCAAATACATGTAATTATATTAAAATTACTAGGTCCCATCAAACAAATAACAAAAACAACAAATTTAAATTAGTAAAAAGAATTGGACAAGATTGTGAAATACTGGAGCACTCAGCCAGTGCTGGCAGCAAAGTAAATTTTTTTTCCATCTTTCAAAAGGGCAATAATCTGAGCAGGTAACAAGAGCAATAAAAATGCTATTCACTTTGACCTAGTAATCTCAGTGCTGGGAATTTATCCCAATGAAAAAAATAATAGTAATGTGAACAAAAATGGTAAAAGTAGGTAACAATAGGAGTATAAAGTAAATCTCAGTGCATCAGCTCTATACACCACTATACAGTCATAACAAGCCCTCTGAAGCCCATGTTGATTACGTGAGAAGCTGTTAAGAAATCAGAGCAGGAAGAGTCCTTAGAAGGAGCCAAGTTCATCACACTCTAAGATGCAAAGTATCAATTTTAGAGCTTGCTAATGCAGATCCTAAAACCTGAAGTATCAATTTGCCATGCCAGAGCCCAGGCTTAGTTCCCATGCTTGGCTCTCCCAGGCCAGCTCTTTGCCAACTCATTATCAAATTGGGTTTCTGAGATATCAGCAGATATATTGTTACTGACCTTCCAGTAGTCGAACTAAGGAGACTCTTACAGTCTCTTGAGGTCCTAACTGGGAGGAATTCAGAAGAATAATCCAGAATGAGTTTAATGCTGGCAGAAACAAGCTTTGGTAACTCCAGTCACTTTTCCCTTGCCAGCCTCCCAGCCTGCCAAAATGACTAATAGAGAAAGGGGGTGTCAAAGAGAAACTGCACTAGACAGATTTTAACAGGGGAGGGAGACGTTATTCAAGACTATTGAAAAAGAGGAGAGAGAATAAGCTCAACTCTGCTGAATAAAAGGCAAGAGTTTTTAAGCACCTGGTGAGCTACTGGAAAACTAGTGGAGGACATTAGGAAGAAACGTGGTCAATGTAATTAGACCAGCTCTGTTTGCTGAATTGGTGCTTATCAAAGTTAGGCTCCTACCTTCTCACAGAGACTGAGAAATAAGGCTCCTCTTTCTTGATAATTAAAGGAACAGCTCCTATCCTTGAGAAAGATATCCCTGGATTGTAAAACTGGCAAGTGCTAGAAGATTTACATCTCAAAGAGGCAGACAAAGCATTTAAAATTCCAAATTTTCTAAAGTAAATGCTCTAATAAATGGAAGTCTAAACATTGTCTAAAGATTAGTCAAGCTGAAGGGAATATTAAGTCAACCTGGTCAAGTAGAAAACATCCATGAGAGGGCAGCTGGCTGGGACCATGTTCGTTTGGGAATCCCATCTACCTGGACTACCTAGTATCAATCATGGTACCATACTGTCATCAATTTTATTATTATATTCTAATGGCTAGGTTGATGCAATGTACTTTTGCATGTTCAGCTTCTTATCAGTTACATCTGTGACAGGTCATGTGAAAGCAGATTTTGGGAAGCCAATGTGACAACATAGGTTTGTGTGCTGGAAATTTATTGGCCATTGTCCTCGGGATCAAACTCTGAGGGGGAGTGAAGAAAGCAGAGTTGGGCAGAAGGAAAAATAGAAATGTGATGCAATCTTAGTGAAAGTCTCAGTCAACCCTGTGGGGAGTTTTAGAGCTAAGAAGGCCCTGTACAGTTGTCCCTTATTAGCATGAGGTGCCCAGGTCTTTACAAGCTTATTTGATGATTCATTACATGTGAACTCTCTCAACATCTCCCTGGAAGGAAACACAGCCTTGGGTTAGGCAGCTTTCTTCAGCTGAAGGCAGTCACTGAAGGGGAAAACTGAACTGCAAGATGACCATCCAATTTAAAATATCCCATTCAGACTCTCCTTATCACAATTATAAATTACGCTTTACAATTTTTACATGTATCATCGCCTGAAACTGTCATGTTTATTTGTGTAATTGTTTGTTGTGTCTCTTTCTCCATCTAGACTATAAACTCCACTGAAGATAGACTTTGTTTTATTTGTCCTTGTGTTCCCAACATGTAGCATGCTTCATGGGTTACAGTAAATAATAAAATTTGCTGAATGAGTCACTAAATAGATGTGTCAAATGCTTTCTGTATATTACGAATTAGAAAAAATTTTGAGAGATTTTTGACCTTATCTGTAAATGACCCATTTTTAAAAGCTCTGGTCTTGAAGAAGTCCATCTCCTGAAGCTGAGCTCCCCTGTACCTTACTTTAGGGCATTCTGTTCCATTAGGGTACAGATTTTTGTGCATTCTTTTCTCTGTGGCACTTAACAAAAATGCCTGGCATTTAGTTGATGTTCTGTGAATAAATGAGACAATAACTGAATCAATCTTAACCCTTCCCTTTGGAGCCAAATGAAATTAATCTGAGACTCCTCTCTGTAACTGCCATTTAGTCCCTCAAAATCCTGGTCTGCTCCTACTTAATCTCTCTAAGACAATACCTCTGAGGTCTTTCCTTCATTCTTCAGAAGACTAGTTTCTAAACTCCTGCAACATCCTAGCCTACATTTCTGGACTAAAATCAAGGTGCTCAAAAAGGCTTATTCAAGTTTTACTGATTTATATTTTCCTTCACAACTAAGATAGAAGATCCCTGAGAGCAGAGACTGTGCCAAGGCAGGTCACACAACTAGTGCTTAGTACTCACCCTATCCTAACTGCTACAGCACTTGACAACACTGCATGTAGTAGGTGCACAGTAACATCTGCAAATGAAGTTGTTAGCACTTTCAAAATTGCAAGTTGACAAAATTAAACCTAATTAAGGTGACTTATGATTAAATCTCTTTCCCTTTGCCTTTTCTTTTCACTCCTCCCTCTCTCTCTTACACACAGTTTCTTATCTATGGGAATTAAAGAAATGCTCCCCTTATCTCAGTATCTAATTAAGGTTTTCCAATAATTACAATAGTTGTCAGAAGACACCGCATGCCTTAAGATCCTAACAGTAAGCCCTTCCTTAAACTAAGGTGATTCTTTGCCCATAAATCTTTCAATGTGTATAGTAAGTAATAAAATCCGTAAGAGAAAATTAGAAGCATCAATGGACAAAGAGAATATGGGGGCAAGAGCATGAATTTGCTGCAAATAAGGCATAAATAAAACAACATAGACTGGAGAAAGAATCTACAGCTTAATTACTAATACTCTGCATATTTAATGCAAATAGCCTCTCTTCAACAACTCTGGAAATAATTTTCAAAATTCATTAGTCCATAGAAATCTACCATCCACCAGCTGTGCATGTCCCATAATTACCAGTAAAACTTTTTCTCCCTAGTCCCTCCTGTTTGTGTATATATTAGTACACACTGACTTTGTATTAGAAACTGTGTTTAGTACTAGGCATCCAGTGGTCAGTGGTTGATAATACAGACAAAGCTCTGAACTCTTGGGATATCATTTTAGCATGAAAATAGATGGTAATCACAAAATTATACAGCTGCTAAATACAGTGTTACTGCATCTTTCTGGTTAGTCTTAGGCAGCAAATGATTATTATTTTCCCATCTTATAGATAAAGATACTGATCCTAATGAATAATGTTGATAATATCATCTAAAACTTACTGATCGTTTATGATACGGCAGACTCTTATGTATACTATTTCAGTCACCCTCATGGCCATCCCATTAGGATGAAGAAGCTCAGGGAGGTTAAGAACTGTTCCCAGGTCACACAGCTGGTACTTAGACAGAATTTAGTCTACTTCCAGCCCCTGTGTTCTGAACCCCAAGCTGTACTGAAGACTTTTGGGAAAACTGCAGCTTAGAGAGGTAGAGTGATCGGTCCAGGATCATATGCCTGGTAAATAAAAGAAGATGTAACCCAGCATGTCTGACTCCAAATTGCAAGCTCTCACCACTAAACATGAAGGACTGAGTTTCTCAGTGTCCTAAGTTGGGGCCTGAGGATATTGTGATTTGGGCCTAAACTTCTCCAACAGAGAACCAGCCTTGCCCCTCAAGAAGTTGAGGAAATAGACATCCTGCATCCAGCCCAGTCACTCCTACCTACCAGGATATCCTTCCCTCTATTTTCTGACAATACACTTGTCTCCGTCCTTTCCATTTTCTCTAGAGCAGTCCTGTCCATGCAGAGCCTTCACATGTTTTACTACAGGGCTGATGAGCTCTCCCTGCTCTGCATCCCCTGAGCACTTATCAACTCCATGGGCACTTCATTAATCTGCACCTGTTTATGTGCTGCTCTGAGAATGTTCCTAAGCCATTTTCATGTGTGTACACTCTGCCCTCAATTCAGCTTTACATTTTTGCAAGGCAGGATTAGAGCCCTTTATGGTTTCTGCAGTGACCTCCACAGAACTTAGTTCAGTTCCTGCAAACAGTGGGGTTAATTAAATCAAGCCATTCTCACTTCCCCTGGACATACTGATGCAAATTGCATGATAAAGGACAGAAACAAGGAGAGTAAACATTTGTAGGTGCTGATTGTGGGGAAAAATATTATCTTCAGAGAGAACACAACATGGAAAGCATTGCACCTGTTGGAAAGAGACAGGCAATGTCTCAGAGGAGTACATGGCATGGAGAGAATCCCTCCACTTAGAGGTTATCAGGGAAGTCAGAGTGATGACATCTGAGTTGAACTTCAAAGTATGGTCGTAATTAGGTATTTAGAAATGGGAGAATATTGAGATGGATGGAACAATGGAAACAATGGCCCCAATGAGGTAACTGCAGTCAGACACGAGGATGAGGGAACGGGTCCTTTAGGCTGGGCCACTGGGTACAGCAATGTGTGCAAATGAGAAACAATGTCTGAAGGTTAAGTAGGGTCTAGATAGGAGAGAGCTTGAATAGCAGGACCTAGAGTTTGAAATTTAATCAGTAGACAATGGGGAACCACAGGATTTCTTAGTATCAAAGAATCACATAATCAGAAATGTGATTCAGGAAACATCATCTGGTTTACCATAAACAATAGATTGAAGGAGGGCAGGTTGTAGGCAGGAAAACTAATCATGAAGTTATTCTACTAGTTCAGAAAGAATGAATCAAGGTCTGAACTAGGGCAAGGGTGATGTAAAGGGAAGGAGAGGGCCTGTGAGGGCTCCAGAGAGGATGAATGCACAGGACTAAGCATAGATTCTATATGGGGGCAGAGTAGAGGGAGGAATGAAAGCAGGGCCAAAATATCTAATCTGGTGGCTGAGGATAACAATAGCTACCATTTTGTGGTTACTTGCTCTGTTCCAGGTACCATGCTAAGCACCTGATATATGCCTTAGCTCGCTGACTCTTTATAACTTCTTTGAAGTAGGTAGCATCGTGTACTTAGATACGGCTATAAACCTCATTTTATAATTATAGTAGCCAAAGCAACAAAAGGTAAAATAACTAGTCCAAGTAAATTCAGCTATTAAGTGACAGATCTGGGATTATGAAACCTTGGGGTCAGGCTGCTCAGACCACAGATTCACCATAAGGCATTAGTATAGTGTCAACCACAGAGACTCTCAACCACAGTGAGTGTGCTAAGGGTAAACGGCGATAGAACAGAAGGATCGCAAGAAACATCACCAGAGGTGAGAAGACACTGTGGGGAAATTGAGTTAGATTCAGCAAGATCCAGTGAGAACTGTTTCCACTTACTGAATTAAGCTTACTCTATGCCAGGCACTGCACAACATACTTTCAATAATTTTCTTGTTGATCTCACATAACTACATTATTACTAGTTTCTTTTTACAGATGAAGAAACTGAGAATTAGAATAACTAAGTAACTCACCTAGGACCACACAGGAGAGCTAGGAATTGATCTAGAACACTGTAATCAAAGCATATGCTCATGAGCATTAGATACACATGCTCAGTGTGGCAAGTCTCAGTAAGAATGAGGGCTCAGTAATGACCATTTAAATGGTGACTAAGAAGTAGTCTTGAACATATAATTTATTCTCCAATTTGTGAGATTTTTGTGAATTTAAAAACAGGGATCCATTAATATGAGTTACAGGACCACAGACGTATACTATTGCTATCCCATGAAAATTATGATGTGGGGACACTCTACCAAGAAGACACAGGCATCCCTCAAAAGACTGTCCACAGAACAGTGTGAATGGGAGCCAGACATCCATGGCTCGAGGAGAAAATTGGAGATGAGGAACATGAAGAATTTGAAGATGTAAAGAAATAACTAAAGAGAGAGGCTGGACTTGCCTCTGTGGGTTGGGCTGGCAGGTGGACATGTGATAGACAACCAATACATACAACTCACTATCAGGTCAAAGGAAAGGGGCTACTTTTGTTTGTTTCACTTTGCTTTTGTTTATCTTATTTTCTAAGATGGGAATCTTGAGCATATGTGTAGGTAGAAGGGGAGGACACAGTAGAAAGAGGTAAGAGATGCAAATGTGAGAGGAGAAAACTGAAAAAAAGAATGGTTGGAGAGCCTCAAGTGTTCAAGGAAAGGAATTTTTCTTGAAAAAGGAAGGAAAAATAATCTTAAAGAGATAATCCAGTGGCCAAAAGATGCTTAAGTATGAAAGAGACAGCTGTCAATCAAGAGGTGCCCAGCTCCCTGGCTGAAGATGGGTAACAGCAGAATGCATTCTAGGTCTCAGTAAGTATAGACTGAGTGTCTGCCAAGTGCGGGCACCTGAAACATGCACCCTCATGTAAGTTGGGCCCTGCCTGGTGGAGATGCCTCAAGCACAATGATTATCTCAGGCTGAAGGAGCCTGCAGCATGGCCGAGGCCCTGGACTAAGCTGAGGAAACCTGGACTCCATGTCCAGTTTGATCACTGATTTGCTTCATGACTTTGAATAAGATAGTTTCTCCTCTCTGATCCTCGGTTTCTTGATCTGTTAAAAGGGAAACCAGATCAGATCAGTGCTTTCCAAATGTCTTAGGTCTATATAGGACTTTGATGACACATTCTTTTTTATTTATTTAAACTGAAGAATATATACCACAAAAATATATAAAATAGGGTAAACCTTGCTGAATTTTCACAAAATGAATTGAAGTATGTAACATTAGCTGGATCAAGAAACAACATTACTGGTATCCTGGAAGTGTGCCCTCCTTCATTCTCTTCCAGATAATCCCCATTTACCCCTTGATGATAACCTACTACCCTGCCTCACATCAGCAGAGATCAACTTAATCTGTTTATATCCTTTCTATAAATGGAACGACAGTATGAACAATTTTATGTCTGGCTTCTTTCACTCACCATTAAACTTGTGAGATTTATCCTTATTGTAGAGTATAATGTTGAAGGGTTCAGTAATGCATGCTTTAAATAAAAGAAAAAAATTAGAAAATAAAGTATATTTTTTATAAAATGAAATTTATTCGAAATAAATGATTGTCCTTTCATTTGAGATTATGTGCTTCCATCCTTTTGGTGATAAAAATGGTTTTTGAAAGCTACTGTTAACTGCTGGAAGTTTGGTTTTAGTGTTTTATTTTTTGTTTTGATTTCACTTTAATGTGCTAACTTCACAAATTCAGCCCCAAGTTTTATTATTCTGTAAAATTTGACTGGGCGTGAAATTCCCAAGCATGGGTTCCATAGGGCTAGGAGCCCCCTGAGTTTCTTGGCTCTGATTTACAGGCCAACTGGAGGGTTTGGGCCTTGGTAATAGCCACATTTGATGGCCAGCTCCTAAGGACAGATTCTCAGAAGTACCCACAAAACCCAGAGTTACCAATTACTGATGTTTCTTGAGAGAGATAACGAGAGCTTTTTTTCATGCTTGTAGTCTACATGCATAAAAAAACAAATACCAACATCAATTTCTCTATTATCAGGTCAGATTAGATCTTACCAGAAGGCCTTTAGAACTGCCAGGAAGAAAGGGCTAGGAAAGGATGCATGATCCACATGCAGGAAAGGACAGGAGAACAGAGATATCAAGCATGAAATTCCTGTTCCCCAGTTTTCTGGGAAAAGGAAAAGGTGCCCTGGGCTGCTGGCTCTCAAGGAAAGCCTTATCACCACAAGTGGCTTAAATGTAGTGGCTCTTAGCAGCACTCAGCTAACAAAAATAATTCCTTGGAAAAGAGGAGAAAATCAATCATTCTAGTCAGGGCTGGTATCACATGCATCTTGTAAAGAAAAAATCATATATATGCTCACACACACAAGAAAAAAGAAAAGGAATCCCAGAATATTCAGTTCATAAGAGGTAAGTGTCTGGTTGAACTAGTGGGATCTGTGATGGAATCTTCCATCAAAATCTATTCAAGAGAAGAGATTCCTGCTGGCAGAATTCAGAATCCTCTTCCCCAAGGGATCTCAATTACATATTCAGCCTCCTTCCCTTGGAGAAAGCCATTACAGGACAATTCTACTTTTAAACAAAATCAGTCTGAGGCTCTGTTTTTCATTACTAGCTGTGAAAAGATGCAGCATCCAAATTATTGCAAATAAATGGTTACCGTTTTACAACTGAAATAAGAAAGAAAGCTTTTCAGAAATCTTTGTCATATAACACAAGAAACACACACACACACACACACAAACACACATGCATTATATATAGTCTTTACATTCTTTTCTAGAAATAAAATCATTTCTGAATGATTAGAACTCCACATTTCTCCAATGTTTCTGGAACATGTCCATCTCCTTCTTGGCTAGTTCTCCAAAGTGTAAGATCTTAGCAGAATTTAAGTCCAACCTCCCTCTGCCACCTCCCTCTGATGAGAGCCAAGGAGACCATATCGTTCCTCTTCCATCTCCTGGAAAAGCCAAGAGGTGGGTTGGTGACCCAGTCTTGGTCAATTGGATCCTCTCTTTCAGGACTTTGAATCTTGATTAAATGATACTAAGAGTAAGGGAATGTCTGAAGCTCAGAAGTGCATAAATCATACCATCACTTTGTTAGAATCTTAGTTGAGGTTCCTGCTGCCTTATCCCCAGGGCTAATGACAGCTTTCCAATAAATCTCTCACCTTTTAAGTTGAGTTTATTTCTATGGCTTTCAAGTAAGAACAGCTTCAGAGGCATGATCTGCTGACCACACATACATCCAAGTATATTTTAATTTTCAAAGGTCAAAAACACATTTTCTTTTATACATTCTCATTTTATCAAGTAAATGAGGTGTTTGAAAAAAAATTAATTTTCACTTCCTGATATTGCCAAAAGGCAGGTAAAATTATTAGATAACCTTACAGCCCAAGAATTCAAAGCTAAAGATGAAGTTTCCTGAGGAAAGGCAAACAGAAGCATCTTAAAATCTTGCACAGGTATTTTTTAAAAATAATATAGCTTTAATATTGAAGTGCAAGAACAGAAATAAATATGCTATGTATCTGCTTCAAGATACACTATTCCTGATGCCCTTATTAATTTACAGTCACCGTGAGAATTTCTTTTAATCAGTAAACACTGTTTCACCCAATGAGGAGGGGACGTTTCTTCTAGTTAGCACCAGATCTGGCTCACATACACACGTCCTCTAATTCCATATGCCATAGTCCAGAGTCTGGAATCCAAAAGAGAGAAGGGCATGTGGCCCTGTCTTTCCCTTTATACCTAGAAGGTATTTCATTAACTGGTGCCCAAAGACTTGACTGTGGGAATTTAGTTCCCTCCCTGCTACTGGACACTTGACACAGTGTGCCTCAAATTCTACCGATCCTGACCCCTGAAAAAACCTTAATGAGGTCCTGAATTTGAACACTTGTGGATGCAAATTCAGTTCCCTTGATGACAGAACCATGGGTCCCTTTCCCCTCAGATCCCTCCTCAGAGCTGCTCCAACATATCCAGTGTGTCTAAAGTCTGTTTGAATCAGAAAATGATTCAAATGATTCAGAAAATGCCCACCTGAGGATGGCTTCAGCTGGAGGGAAGCAGAGAACCTGTGGAGCCAGTGCCTGAAGTTAAATTCTGGCTCTGTCTCTCAGTAGCCACAGAACCTTCTGTGGTTAATTAGTTTCTCTAAACTCCGGTTTCCACGTTTGTAAAACAGCTATTATGCCATCCATATCGTGGGTCTGCTGTGCACAGTAAATGAAATGGTAAGTGTGTAGCACTTAGAAGACAGTCTGTCACAGAAAATGTTCAGTAAGTGTTTATTTTTATTCTGTTTTGACACATGAACTTTCTAGAGACCCTGAGGTCAATTTACAGTGATCTCAGTGGACACAAATGGCCCTAATGTCGGCAGTGTCACCTTTTTTGTTGTTGGTATATAAAGGTGATGCAGGTGACTCAATTTCCATATCAAGTTTTCTTTGAACAAGGTTCCCAGGGATAGCAATGGGCTGCACTGATTCATCCCTCTCCCTTATCTGGTTGCTGCTGAGCCCAGGACTGCAAAGAGGGAGTTAGTCAGTCTCAGGGCTTCCCTGGGAAGGGAAAGAGATCATAGCACACCCACTGCAATGTGGAGCAACACAAACATTCAGAGATAAATTGCACTGCAGAGTAAGATGAGCAGTGGTAATCTAGGCTGGTGGTCACTTCAGGGAAATTCTTCAAAAAGGAGGGTGCCCTACTAAATGAGGGGTGGCATGGCCTTGTGTCATTTGAGAGTGAGCAAATCTGGACATTCAGGCAGATGGTTGGCATCAAGGTGTAGCAGCTATAGCCTGGCCCAGAGAAGAGAAACTCAGGAGAGAGAAAGAGAAAAGAGAAAGGGAAGGAGGGAGAGAGAAAGGGAAGGAGGGAGGGAAAGAAAGATAGGATAATGGGAAGTAATGTCTTTATGTCTTGTCTCTATGTACAGCTGCTTGCTGTATCTTATTAAGTTCCACCATACCTTATAAGGCAGTATTATTAACCACCACCACACCTTTTAAAAAAGAAAGAAACTGAGGTTCAGAACTAGAGAACTTAGGCAAGGTCACAGGCCCAGTATATGGTGGAGCCAGAATTTGGCTTTGCCTTCCCAGGAAACAACAAGAGGTCTGGGCAGGAAACCACAGCTGTATCTTAGGCAAGGAGAATAATTCAGTAGCCTGATTCCCAATTAATAATGCCTAAGGTATCCTCTCAGACACAGGCACAAGAAAGCAGCAGGAATCCCCTGGCAGAGAGAGGATTCAGAACAACTTAGCTCTCAGCTACATACAGCGGGCTCACTTCCCTTGACTGAGAACTGCTTTCTTCGGGGATTTTGCTGTGGAAGGGACAACAGGATCCCTCCAGTGCTACTATTTTCAGACAGCTTGGGGATGCTCACTGTTGCAGTAACCCTTAGAGTCTACAGAAGGTGTTCACAGAAACTTGGGGTTTTTGTTGGTTTGTTTGTTTGTTTTTGAAGGAGAACATGATTTTTTTTTTTTTCCAGCAGAGAAGATTTGAAGCCAAGACTAGGACTCAACCTAAGGAATATTTTGGTCCAAAATGATATGTAACAATGAAATGAAAGTATTGATTTTTTCCTGAAGTTTATAAACATCTATTAAAAATGTAAATTCCCAATATTAACCCCATTTACCTCAATCTGCTAAAGACTATAAAAGATTGAGATGATGGAATAAAATATTAATTTGTCTCTGTGTAATGTAAAAACCCTTAGGAAACATAAAAAGCAAAACATAAAATGAGTGCCTTTAATTGTAATATTTAAACTCTCCCTGGCTGTCCCAACACCATTTATAGGCAGCTTAATTAAACACTATCCCAATTTAGCATAAGGAGACCCTAGGGGACATACTTTATACCTTCAAACTACAAGAGTGAAAGTTTTGTTTTTTTGTTCCTAAGGCTTTTGTCCTTGTAATGTTTAGGCAACTTGGAGAACATTCATAGGTCACCCCCACTGCTCCCCCTCGGGTCACCTAGGAGGTCAAAGAGGACAGTGCTGACCTGCTTTAAGGGAAGAGACCTTTTGCCACACACTCTCCACATCCCCCTGTTCTCCAGGAACCTGAAATTTTGATTCTCTATTGTATCATGCTGGCAGCTTCCATTTTTACAACACGCTCCGGCTGAGGAGCTGGGCTTCAGCTACACTCAGGATCATCACTATACTGAGGAGTCTTGGTGACCTCTTCTACAATAAGCAAAATTTTTGCATTTTAATATCTATGAAATTCAGGATGCATCTTACAATGGATGGAATATAACAGCCAGTGTCAGCCAGATGGCAATTATAGAACTATAGAGCAAAAACCTTCTATAGACATCTTCTGGAAAAATCAAGAAAGCACCATCATCTAAGCACCTCAGAGTCACTGACATGTGAGTGTATATAGCTGATAGTTACTGATCACTTCCCATGGGTTGGTGTACCAGGTATCTGGTGCCACATTAATGCTGTCTAACCAACACCCATGAAACCTTAGTATTATAGAACAATTGACATTTATTATTTCTCATGAATCTGTGGGGTGATTGAGCAACTCTGCCGATCTAGGCCAGGCCCAGCTGGACTCACCACATGTCAGTCAGTTTCTGCTGATCTTGGTTGGGTTCTGTCCTGTTCAGAAGTTAACTGGCTCGGGGCTAGTTGTCTGGAACACGTTTCCTTCCTCTTGTGGTCTTTCATCCTCAGTCAGGTTAGCCTAAGCTTGTACTTAGTGTAGCAGGATTCCAAAAGAGGAGGTGAACTCACGTGAGCAGTTTTTTCGGGATTCTGCATGAATGATGAGTAATTTTAACGTTCTATTGGCCAAAGCAAGTCATTTGCCTAAGCCCAGAATGATCTATAAAAAACACACTTGAAGATTTTCAGCTTTTCCTCTGAGCTCTCTTTGGCATACTGTAACACTTAGCTGGAGATGGACATCTGCTGGCCCCTTTAGGGTTGGTGACCACTTTTCAGCCTACCACCTCCTGATCCTGCCAGCCCAACTCCTGAGCCTTATCTGCCTGATATCTGTGGCTTTCCAGACTATGCATCCTATTTAATTCTTAACATCTCCACCTTTAACTATCACTGTAATTAAAAACTACAGTAGGGCTTTGAAAATGGCCAAACACATCCTCCTCTCAAAGCCATCCGTCATCCACAAAGCCCAAAGTGCTACAGCTTTTGCTAAAAAAGTGTATCAAAGGGACTCATATAGGATCCTTGTGGAAATTCCTTTACATCTCTCCCAAGAAAACGGAAACTTACCAATTGTTCATGAACATCAAGGCCAAAATCTTGCTCAAGATTGGTGATCATAATCCCAATTTCTTTTAAATCAACGTGTCTGAATTTGCACTCTGCATCAGTCTGATGAGAATGACTGATAACTGTTAGAAGCCAGTTCTGTTATTGCTAGACTCATGCTAACTGCTGGTCTTGTAAATAAAACTTTAAGAAAAGGATAAAGTAGTGAGTCAAAGGTACAGGGCCTGTTCATCTGAATGTATTTTGTAACTTTAGCCTATCGACTGTTCTTTCTAAATAATTTTTCAATTATTTACATAAAAGTGAGGAAAAACATTCCTTTCATGTCACATTTTTATCCCCAAAGAATCCTTTTGGGATATTGTGCATTACAATTTTATTGTGGTCTTCAGTCTTCATGGGGCCATCTCACCAAGTTTATTTCTCTCTAACTTAGATGCTAGCAGATGGCAAGGTTCAGGCAAAAAGCTTCAGACAAGCAGGGCACCTGGATATTTTTGTTTCTTGTGCTTGAACAATTAAATAAAACTTTGCTCTGTAGGCTGCCTTGAGAAATGGCAGACTTAACAGTCTGGTGAACAAATAGTGGAGCTGCCGTCACACTTGAGTTACAGTCTGTTTAAACTTCAAATCAGTTACAACTCAGGGCCCACATTTCCTGAGCAGGTGGATGGAAGAGGCTTCAGGATATCATGGAGACAACTGCCTAAATCCTAAAGAGGAGGTTTCTAGATCGTTAATGGGGACACCAGACAAATAATAAATTGAACCTCTTCCTAAATGTTCAAAGAACAGCTTCCTTTAAAGTCTAATCTTATGAAGTACATTAGAGACGTAAGCAAATATAATTCAAAGGTGTTCCAAAATGGTCTCTAATAGATCAAAATTTAGACCGCTATTGTGAAACATCATTTTAAGGTTCCTTGACTTGGTTACAAATATAACCTGAGAACTAGGAGAGAATTAAGGTTCAACTATGTTATTTTGAACTAGTCACTGGTTCTTGGGAAAAAACACCACACAGTTAATAGATCTGTCTGTCTGTCATTTGTCTGTCTTATCTATCATCTATCTATCAATGCTAAGTTGTTTTTAGGTGTTTATTTTTCAGTAGGCTTACCCTATTATTACAATCTAGTTTGCTGCTACTTATGCTTATATATTTGACAAGTGTCGTCCTGGGTGGTAAATATAGATTGGTTTTCTTCACTTTCTGAGCCTCCAGCTTGACCAAGTTATATATCACCATATCTGATTTAGTGGTGAGTTGTGAACAAACTATGTGTCTGTTTGTTCACTTTTTAAAATCATCCAAATTAAAGATGCACTTAAGCATTAATAAGGGTTCTTAAATACATCCATATAATAGATTGGTAGCCATTAAACATGATGAGGTAACAATAAAATAAAAAAATGAAATACTTTGGTATAAATATAAGAACACATGTATAGGAGCTGTATGAGGAAAATTACCAAACCCTGTTCATAGAAATTAAAGGAAAACTAAAAAATTTGAGAGATAGTCCATATTCATGAATAGGAGGACTCAATAGTGTTAAGATGCTCAATAGTGTTAAGTCTTCCTGACTTGATCTATAGATTCAATGCAATCCCAGTCAAAATCCCAACACATTATTTTGTGGATATCAGTGATTTGATTCTAAAGTTTATATGGAGAGGCAAGACACCAGAAGCGCTGACACAATATTAAAAGAACAAAGTTGGAGGACTGACATTATTTGACTTCAAGTCTTATTACCAAACTACTATAATCAAGGCAGTGTGGCTTTGGCAAAAGACTAAATAGATCAATAGGAGAAAATAAAGAGTGCAGAAATAGACTCACACAAATAAGAGTTAACAGATCTTTGACAAAGGAGGAAAGGCAAATCAGTGGAGATAGGAGTCTCCCAACAAGTGATGCTGGACAACTGGACAGCCACATGACACAGAGCTTGCCACTGTCATAAAAATTAACTCAAAAAGGATCACAAACCTAAATATAAAACACAAAACTATAAAATTCCTAGAAGAGGAGAAAATCTAAATGACTGGAGTTTGGAAATGACTTTTTAGATACATCACTAAATGATTCATGAAAAGCTCAATTCACTTTGAAAGAAAGTTTGGCAGTTTTTTTTTTTTTTAAACATGACTAAATGTTATTTAATCATACAATTCAGTCCTCATATTCCTTGGTATTTACCCACCTGAGCTGAAAAATTAGGTCAACACAAAAACCTTCACACAAATGTTTATAGCAACCATATTCATCATTACCAAAATTTGGAAGCAAGGGAGATGTCCTTCAGGAGGTGAGTGGGCAACTAAACTGTGATACACCCATACAATGGAATATTATTCACCACTGAAAATAAGCTATAGAGCCACATTAAGGCATGAAAGATCCTTAAATGCATATTGCAAAATGAAAGATGCCAACTGGAAAAACTACATACTAGATGATTCTAACTATATAACATTCTGGAAAGGGAAAAACTGTAAAGACAATAAAAAGATCAGTGGTGATCAGGAGTTTACGATAAGACGAGATGAATAGATGAAGCACAGAGGATCTTTATGGTAGAGAAACTGCTCTGTATGATGCTATAATAGTGAATAAATGTCATTGTACATTTATCAAAATCCATAGAACATAAAAGACAATGAATGATCTGTAATGCAAACTGTGGTTGATAATGGTGTGCCAATGTTTGCTCACGGATTGTAACAAATGTGCCCCTGTGTTGTGGGATGTTGAATGTGAGGGGAGGCTGTGTATGTGAGGAGCAGAGTGGTTATGTGAGTATATTCTGCTCTTTCTGCTCAATTTTTCTGTGACTATAAAACTGAAAAATAGACTCTATTACTTAAAAAAAAAAGATGAAGTAGATCTGCATGGATCAAAAGGAAAAAATGACTCACATCTATTGCCAGCAAAAGAGGAAAATTGTACAATATGCACTGTATGAACTGATTCCTCTGTGTGTGTTTGTGTTTTTAAGTATTATTTTATAAATATATAAAATATTGTTCCTGAAAAGTGTCAAAGAAAACTGGAAGAATATATTAGTTAATGGTGATTATCCATAAGCGGCAGCTTAATAATGGGTGACCGTCACTTTAGATTTTTTAAATTTATATTGCTTAATATTTATTATATCAAGTATGTATTAGTTTTATAATCAGTAAAAAGTGCTATAAGAAAAGGAGACAAGGTTTACAATCAGTTAAGCCAGGCAGCTTGAGGAAATGATGCCAGAGTTCTCTCTTCAAGTTGGGGCAGATTGGGGAGGTGTTTTCTGTCTGCAAAACTACTGCCACAAAGGCCGCATCAATAGCAAATTCTCCAACATATAGACTCCAGGTCCTGAAGCCAGTTTGTCTGACAATGGGGGAGATCACACTGTGGACAAAGAGATGACTGAGAGGGGGCATAGCTTTTCTACTGTCTACTGGTCAGACACACAGTGTCACGAGGTTCAAGTCATCAGTAATAACTACTATCACATGGGAGCACTCTTCTACCATCACTGGCCAGAGCTACATGGCTTCCAAGGGGTTGCCTGCATTCAGATTTTCAGCCCTGAGCGAGCATTCAGTTGGTGCAGTCATTTTATGCTTGAATCATATTCAACAATCACAGAAGAAAAATAGGAGCAAAAAGTTTGCAAGAAAACATGAAATACTTTTAGTTGTTATTATGTTGCCATTTTTGGAGTATGGACCACTCCCCCCCACCAAAAACAAAGTTCAGGAGGAAGGAAAGGAAGGGAAGGAGAGGAAAACTAGAGGATTTCAGGACTCAGATGTTAACTCTTTTCCCTTTTGCCCTAAACATATTTAAAAAAAAAAAAACAAACTGTAGCGATATGTCAATGCTCTTTGGAGGCGGGTCTGGTCTCTGAGAGCTCCCTCATCCCCATTCTTAGCATTCTTCTGAGCACTTCTCAGAGAGGCAGGGGGACAGACCCCACATCCACTGAGAACTTTCCTGAAACACTCCTACATATGAGGGGCGCTGGGACCCTGTG
This sequence comes from Camelus dromedarius, assembly GCF_036321535.1. Classification (NCBI taxonomy): domain Eukaryota; kingdom Metazoa; phylum Chordata; class Mammalia; order Artiodactyla; family Camelidae; genus Camelus; species Camelus dromedarius. Next base: position 64,233,873 of record NC_087443.1, on the reverse strand, counting down.
GTCACAAACATAAAGAAGCTAGGTCTGATGCTCCAGGGAGACAGCAGTCTTTGCTCTGCCACCATCTGTGGGGCTTCCAAGAGGGGAATTCCAAGCTGTGCTCAGCTTCCTTTAGGAGATGAGTGCCCCCCTCAGCCCTCAGCCCTCATAAGTGCTTTTATTTAATACCACACATAAGGCCCAAATGGGTCCTAAGGTCCAAATGGTGCCCCTGCCTAATAATGTAAACAAAGCCTTTTGGGATAAGACTGAGTCCCATTATTCAGGCACACCCTCTGCTTTTTGGACTGCCCTCTTGACTTCTGACAGTCATTTGCTTTCTATGAGACTTATGAGCCCTTACCTGACTGTGCCTCTAGAATTTTTGTCCCTCTGGCTCTTGTCCTCCTGCTTTGGGCCTGTTTAGTCTGCCGTGTGCTGACTGTGCTGCACTGGTGTGTGTGATCCACGGTTCTGCTCTTACTGAGAACAGTACCTGAGTTCCCTCAGACCCTGCTCCAGGGCACTGATCCTGCCATCTCTTCAGCACTTAAACCCTTTACTTAAAGGGTTTTCAAGACCTGTACCCTCTGGGCTTGAGCGGCACCCAGACTCTGGGAGTAACCAGCTGCTCTTGTGAAGGGTTTCATGGATCCACCATGGTGAGGGCTAACTCGTGGGGCACATTTCCACCTCCCTCCTCCTCCATGTGAGAACTGGGCACATGTTTAAGATATCTGCTTCCCATTTCCTTAATGCTCCAGGAAACATATGGACAAATGGCCTTGAGGTTCATCTGCATTTTTACGGGAGGCAATACTTTAATGGAGGGATGCCCCCAGTTTTCTGTGGCTCCAGCCACACTGAAAGTGGGTACCTACACCTCTCACCGACAAAATCCAAAAGCCTCAGAATACCTAGGCAACAGAAAACATATTCATGCCCCTTATAGGTGGCCCACCAAAGAGAAGCAATTCTTTTTTTTTCAAGTACCCCCCAACTTTCAGACTCAAGATACCCATACTTCTGAGAAGAAGAAACTGACCACACCTCTCTTCTGCTTCCCTAACTTCTCCCTTTCCTGCTTTTCATAAGATAATTCTTATCTATTATCTTTGTCTGTGTTAGGACCAAAGTTAGATGTTTAAAGATCTGGTTTCCCTGGCTGCTGAAATTATACCATGGGAAAGGGGAGTTGATAGGACTTTCAGACTTCTTTACTGCAGCCCACCAACATGAGTACCTGCCCACCAGCTATGGGCACCTTCACTCCTGGCACCAGGAGGTCATCTTGTTAGGTTGACTTTTCATCCTTCCTAAGCAGCACATCAGTTACGCTATGAACAGTTTCTCACCTGCACAAATAGAAACTGTGACATCAGCAACCTCTGAACAGTGTGTTGGAAGCACCCCAACAACCACCCCAGTAAGGTTAATGCTTCCTTGGGCTGGATGGAGGCACAGATGGAGTGAAGCTGTGTCTGGGCTCAGCCTTTTGTACTGGATTTTGAGAATTCTACTGCGGCTGAGCAACCAGAAGTTTCTGTTTGGTTTTATTTTTATTTCTTTCAACAGTCAACCATATGCTACTGCCTCAAACCAGCCAGTCCCCATTGGTGATAACACACAGTTTTTATCCATTCCACAGGATGGTATTGGCCTGCGATGGAGGAGTGCAGCTGGCTCTCTATTAGTGGCAGTGCCTTTGGGGAGATGTGGGATACTTCTTTCAGAAAAAGATAATGTCTTAATTGGAAAAATCCCTTCTATCATCTTTGCTACAGGTTTTTGAAGCTACTGCATTCCAATCATGTGATAACAACCAAAAATGAAACCCAAAGTGAAGCTCAATATCTAAGACGTTAGGGGCTTGTTGGAAATATGGGTGTGGGGACAGGACAATTCTTTTTCAGACTAACCTGATAGCCTGGAAACCTTTTTCAGTGTATGGGTTGCAGTGCATTTCTTAAATTTACCTGACAAAATTCACTTGGGAATTTTGTAAACCACAGAGTTTCCTGTTGCCGTATCTTGGTGATGGGTTCTGCAAGTCTACAGAGGAGTGGGGATATTGCCCCCTTAACTGTGACCCCAGATGACTGATCTGATTACATGAGAGTGGAGCCTTCTGCTGCTGGCCTAGGCTCTAACAAACAAGGGAGCCCCAAGTTATGTTAATGGGAGACAAATCTGTGATTATTTGATTCCCAGCTCTGGATTCAAGTACATTGAAAGTTTTCTTCCGGATATTGAAGGACAGCAGTTCCCTGATACTTGGGTTTTTCAAATTTCCTTGATCAAGGAAAATCCTTGAAATCACAGGAAAGAGGTAGCCCAAGCCTTTGGTGGGCCCAGTTTGTATCAGTAAATGAAAGAAACACAGACATCTTCTTGATCATAGAAATCACCAGTGTAGCATTTAAAATTTGAACCTGTAAAGTGTGGACACACATACACACACACAAATCAACCTGTGCCTGCAGCTTTCCAGCTCTCACAGGATCTGATCTACATGTTCTGTTAACTCTGCCCACTTAGGAAAAGAAAAAGCAGTGAAGGGATTACCCCAAGATGTGGAAAATAAAATCCTGAGGGAATTCAGAAGTGATGCCTTCTCCCATTTCGACTTCTCAAAGAGAATAGCCCTGAAGTTCCTGAAAACTGGCTATAAATTAGGGATAACAATAGAGGGTTAATTAAGTAAATTATAGAGTATTCATTCAATAGAATATTATGATGCAACCATTATGATACTTATCAATAATTGATAATGACATGCAAAAAGACAATATAATGTTCAGTAAGAGCAAAATGCAGAACCACATAACCACGTGTGTTGCATAATTTCAAGCATACCCACTACGTGTGGGGACACCTATCATTAGTAATAATAATAAACAGACTTGACTCTAGGGATCTTCAGGAAAAATTTTATAACTGATGTCACAAGGACCCTCAAGAGTGTACAGGAACACCTGACACCATGTCTTGTTACAGTCAGTATAGATCAGAACTCCAAAGACAGAGCAGCCAGAGGAGCTGAAAAGATGACTGGGTAACTGCTTCAGAAAACTGACTGTATTTTTTACAGCAGTCTTCAATACACAGAACATTTTGAGATTAAATGCACTTTAGGATCCAGAGGTAAAACAGAAACCAGCAGATAAAAGTCACTGGGGGGTTCTGATTTCAGCGCAGCACTAGGAAGAACTTCCTAGCAGTCTGCGCTCCCGAGGAGGGCAGCTCCCCAGCCAGCCAGAGCTCAGTCTGAAGCTGGAGGGTCATTTGTCCAGAATGCTGGTGAGACGATGGTGGCTGCAGCAGACAGAAACTGTATTAGACAACATGCAAGCTTCCCACCCAGCTATGGGATCCTCAGGTTTTGGATTTACAACTCTGAGATTTTATTTGACCAAGCAGGCAGGACAGACGTGACTACTCCCATCATACAGATGAGAAATGTGAGGCTCAGAGAGATTAATGAACTGACTGCCTGAGTCATCCAGCTAGAGAGTGGCAGAACAACGGACTTCAAACCAATGTTGTGGGTACCAGGGTATGTACTCAAATAAGGATATTTGTACAAAGCCAGAACACCAATAACTCTAATGAGGATTTGGGGAGATAGACCCTTGAGTGGTAAACAGGAAGGAGAAACGGCAGCTTCCCCTCAACCTTTGGCCTTTGTGACTCGGTTACACTCTGTGGGGAGCATCTTCTTGTTTCATCCAATACTACTGTTGGTCAGGCAAGAGTCACAGCTGAAGCCACAGTCCAATCTAAAGCTTTGTTCTCCGAGAGGCCCTGGGAGCTTCCCAGGAGCTCACAGAGAAGCACTCCATGCAGCAGCCCTACTTGTCTACACTGGGTCTGAGGCTGGCGCCGGAGCTGCTGAGACAGGAAGGGAAAGGCGTGAACTCCCACCTGGGTGGAGAAACGCTTGGTTCCCAAGTGAGACTAGGAACCTGCCACCAGGCACGCAGGAACCGTCTGCCTCTGGTTCCAGGAAGACTGCTGTGCTATGCAGCTCCTGAGGAAATAAGCGAAGTGTTTCTGCCAGTGAAAACCCAGCAGCACAGGAGAGGACTGGGCGGGAGGGGTGGTCTTTTTCATCCTTGGTTCTGGCAGTTTGGCCCCTGACTGTAGTTGGTATTGTTGCTGTTGCTGCCCTGCCACAAGCAGACATCACAGTCAGAAAAAAAAAAAAGAGGGAGAGAGAGAGAGAGAGAGACAGAGACAGAAAGAGAAAGAAAGAAAATTCCACTAAAATAAAACTGAGAGCATTGGACAGGTTTTCTTTTTTTTTCCCAGAAAACCGTCATGGCATTAACACTATATTAACTGTGTACTCAGCACTCCAGTTTCCATGATTGGTGATTTCATTCAAGTGAGAGCTGGGAAGAAGTAAAAATCATTCCAGTTAACGTTTATTGAGCACGTATCATGCAACAGGCACTCTGCTAGAGCATTTTGTAAGTGATGAATCATGTCAGCTTCTTAAAGATCTTGCGACGTGGCTGTTATCACTGTGCTTATTTTAGAGATAAGGGAAGACACCGAGAAATCTCAGTAACCTGTCCACGGTTACTATTTAGTAAGTAGTAGAGCTGAGATTCAAATTCTGGCAGTTTCACTCAGAGCCCATGTTACTCTGCAGTATTATTCCTACAGCCCAGGTGAGGAAAATGAACGCTCAAGAAAGATTATGTGACTTGCCCAACAAATGAAGGACAAATCAGAACTAAAATTCTAATCTTCTAGATCAGGTCTGATGATCTTCCTTCAGCCTAAAAAGAATATCCTGGAGCAGTGCTCACAAATCATGACCAGTGGCATCTTATGAAACTTGCCGGCTCACAGAGACTTGCTGAACAAACTCTCTTAGAGAAGACAGACATATCTATTTAAACCAAATGTTCACCAGATACCTGCAGTGGGTCAGGCCCTCAATATGTCACATGTGCTCATGGCTTATGGATTCCTCACAGCTGACTTGGGAAATGGTATTTTTATCTCCTTATTTATGGAATGTAAGTGCCGTATTTGAGGTCTCAGAGACAGTTCACAGCAGAGGAGGAATATAAAGAAAGTCCTCTGACCCTAAATCCAGACCTCTCCACCTCACATCCCAGATTATCTCCCCAGATGTAAGAGATTTCTTGAAGCAACACAATAGCAAAAACAATTTAAACTTGGATCTTAGCCACTCTGACCTAAATAGCACGCTGTTAAAATTGTCTGTAAATGTCTTAGCATTTAATAATTAATTAAATTGAGCTCTTAAACAGGATAATCCTGACTCTACTATAATGAAGTATTTTATTCTCTCTCATATAATTTTACTGACGTCTGCAATCACTTTCCATGAAAGTAATGTCCTTCTCAAGGAAATGAGTTGATACATCTAAGGTCTCGCCTTCATCTTACCTTCTCATGGACTGTGAGGAACCCGAAACCCACAGACCAGGTAAAACTGGTGGGGTCAAGCTTTTCCAATAAGAAAAGAACAGATTCATTTTTAAATCAAAATGAGTCTTTGGAGATAAGAGATATATCTACATTTACATCTATATAGAGAATGAATATTCATTACACAAGCAGCCAATATGGTGAGAAAGAACACAGCCAGCCCTTGGCACTTATGAACTAGCAATTTCACAGAGATCTGCTTTGCTCTGGTCAGAAGCATGAGGAAATCTATAATACCAAGAGAGTGTAAAACAGCAGTATTTCCAGAAGTGAACTCGAGCCGAAACTACTCATGCTGGAATGGTAAGTGGTTCACTGGACAGAGACTCTCGGGATACAGAGGAGCCGATTCTTAGAACAATCTCATCATACATTCCAAAATAGAAAATGATGCCTCCTGGGATTCTGCTACATTCCTTCAGTGAAGTATAAGGAAAAATTAAATCTCAATAGAGTCCAGAAATACACCTACAAACTTATAATCCACAAATTTGTGGAAGAGGTCATTCTGCAAAGTAGTGAGGAAAGAATCATCTTGTCAATAAGGAATCCTGTGTCAATTCTATAGCCATGGAGAAAAATCACACACGTGCGCATCTTTACTATTACTCCATATCACACACAAAAATCAAGATGAGTCACACATTGAAATGTGAAAGATACGGTAATATATATTTTATAAGAAAATATAGGAAAACGCTTTAATGACTTTGATGTAGACTGGTTTCCTTAGCTCAAAAGTTCTGAACAGCAGTAACTTTATAAGAATAGATTGCAATTAAGAACTTTTATACATTAAAAGACACCACTAATATAGTAAAAAAAATCACATGGTAGGAAAATATGTGAATATATATGAAAAGTAACTCAATCAGATTAGATATATAACAAATACAACAAAACTCTAAAATTTCCAAAAATCAGTAAAAGACAGACAGATGAAATAACAGGATAAAATTCAAAAGATCTGAAAAAACATACAAACATACAAACAAAACAAAATGAAAACCTCAAGATACAGGGAACAAATGGGTGGTTGCCAGAGAGGAGGGTGAGGTGGAGTGGAATAAATGAGGGATTAGGAGGTACAAACCTTCAGTTATAAAATAAATAAGGCATGGTGATATAATTAATATACAGCCTAAGAAATACGGTCAATAATATTATAATAACTTTGTATAAGTATGCATTGTTACTACACTTATTGTGGTGATCATTTCACAATAAATGTCAAATTGTTATGTAGTAGACCTGCAACTGACACAATATTATACATTAACCATATTTCAGGGAAAGGAGGACTTGAACAAACAAGTAAAAAAAGGGGCTACCTAAATGAAAAATGAACTTTAGTAGTAATCAGGGAAATACTTATTAAAACCAGTCTGTGATACTACTTCACAATCAAAGGATAGATAAAATGAAAAACATGGAAAATATCAAGTGGTAGTATATGCAGGAACCAAAACACTCATTCACTGCTGATGGGAGTATAAACTGGTAGAATTACTCTGGGAAAATATGTGGCAGTATCTACTAAAGCTGAACATTACTTCCCTGAGAATTGGAGATGTGTCTGTATGTTCACCAAGAGACACATACGAGAATAAATCTCAAACTATAGTGTGCAAATAATTCACAAATAAATACAATTTGGAAGAAATTAAAAAACATAATACTGAACAAAAAAAAGCCAGACATAAAAAAGGACACAGAATTGGATTCCATTTGTATAAACTTTATATGAAGTATTAAATCAGTTAAAACCAGCCTATGCTACTTGAAGTCAAATCAGAGGTTATCCTAGGGAAGGGAATGGACCATGAAGGCTATGTATGGCATCTCTGGGGTGCTGCAGTTACATGAGCGCTGGCTACACTGGTGGGTTCTGTCCATTTGTGAAAATCCTACAAGCAGTCAAGTGATGCTATGGGCAATTTTTAATGTATAGGTACCTTTAAAAAATTAAAATATTCGTAGTAGGAAGAAGAGATGGACAGGAATCCTTGGAGAAAAAAAAAAAAAGTCTTACCTGAGTTAACTTTCTTCTTTGGGAGCAGCTCTGAGAAAGCTGTTAAAATTACAATCATGAGCTATGCATTGACCTAATTTAGGTCCACAGTCCCTCATGTATATAACCAAGTCGACTGTAGATATGGTGATGTCATTCCTGCTATCACGTCATCACACTGCCTCGGGAAACAATACTGCACTAATAGAAAATGACAAGGGACTTGTCATAATCACCCCAACAGCCACACTGATTCAGGCTACATGCCCAAGAAAATGAAAGAATCACTCATTTCCCTCTGGTGCAGAAGCACCAACATAACGAGTATCAGGGAGAAACTCTGTCATAACCATGCTAGTGAAATTCTACTGTGAAGAGACAAGAGGGCAAATGTGTAAGATTTAAGGCAAGTCTTTATGTTTGGGAACTCAGATTCTTTGGTCTAGTCAGAGACATGATACTCAAAAGGAAAAAAAAATAATCAAACATGATATTTAAAGACTGTTAGTCAGTCCCAAATGGCATGGAGATGCCTCTAAAAAGGAAGAATGACTGGCCACTTATTATTAAATATATTAAGAACCAATAAATTGGATCTAATTCTCATAAAAAAGAGGGGGAAAAAAAGGTACAGATAGCTTCTCTTCCTCCTAATCGTCCGTGGCTTGGCAAATTCTAATCTGTATAAAGGTCAGCTCCAATATCAATTCCTTATAAAATCAGTCCTTCCCTCTCCCAGGAGGATTAGTTGACTCTCCACCATTTTTGGTGTCATTTGGCACAGTTCTTGTTGTACTTATTGTGCACTTATCACTCTAAATTGCAAGTTTTCTGTTTGTACAGCTGTCTGTTCCCACCAGTATATGCAAATACCCTCAAGGGCAAAGGCTACACCTTAGCATGCAGCACAATCATTTAAAATGTTGTAAACAGTTCTAGGACAAACGGAGCACATGCACATGGTGAAAAAATTCGAAACGGCATAGGCAAATATAAAAGGAATAGTTAAAAATTTCCTCCTCCTGATCTAGACCAGGGGTCAGCAAGCTCTTCTTGTAAAAGGCCAGATAGAAAATATTTTGGATGCTACAGGCATATGGTCTCTATTACAACTATGCAACTGTGCTGCTGTACCGTGTATCACAAAAGCAGCTACAGATGATAGGTAAAAATGAGTGAAGTTGCATTCCAATAAAACTTTATTATATGAAATTAAGATTTACTGTAAAGCAATAGGACTCAGGATGGTGTGCTGTTCCCTAAGGAAAAAAATACAAATAATTTTAACAATATAGGGAGTTCACAAATACACCTACACATATGTGATCAACTGTTTACCAAGAATGTTACAAAGACAATTCAAAGGGTAAAGGCTAGTCCCTTAAAGAAATGCTCTAGGAACTTATGGAGATTCATAAATTAGAAAGTAACCACTGGCTGTTTTGTTACAATATATCTGAAAAGTTGGATCATGTAAAATACTGGTTATATTTCCAGTGGTGTACAATATATCCTTACAGCTTATTTATTTTTTACATAGTGGTTTGTACCTCTTAGTCTCCTACCCTTCTCTTGTCCCTCCCCCATTCCCTCTCCCCTCTGGTAACCACTAATTTGCTCTCTTCATCTACAAGCCTATTTCTGTTTTATTATATTTCAATTTTTTAGATTCCACATATAGGTGATAACATACAGTATTTGCCTTTCTCTGTCTCAATAAAACTTTACTTAGAAAAACAGGTAGCAAACCATATTTATCCCATGGGACACAGTTTGGCCACCCCGGTACTAGACCATAGTCTCATGTCCCAAATTGACAACTATTAAGAGTTTCTTATAAAATTGAGTAAGTTTCTTATAAAACTGAGCTAGCTGAGTAAATCCTTTGTGCTGTGCCAGCTAAAGACAGCAAAAATACACACTAGTTGATCTGTGCTAGTTTCTCCAAAGAGGGGGAATTCCTAAACTTTTTTTTTTTTCCATAAAGAGACTTTTATGTGGCTTAGGTAGCTACCAACTACCTTTGCTGAGTGTCTGGAGAGTGAACAAAAAAGTAACTGTATTCAAGTCTTTGGTGACACCACATCTAATCTTCAGCATGACCTCTAAAGTAGTTTTCAGCAGGAAGGAAACTGCCAATTCTAGTTTAATGCTCAGATAAGCCTATAAAGTTAATTAACCTATTGGACATGTGAGTTACAACATAAGCTCTAAGACAAGGACCCTGGGCTTTTCTGGTTACCTGTTCATCTAACCACTAGGGTGAACACTGTTTCAAAGGTAAAACACAATCTGAGCCAAAATGAAAACAAAACAACAACAACAACAATAAAAAGTTTGAAATACCCTCTTTGCAAAGCCAGGAGACACATCACATGCCTTTGAAAAGAAAGTGTGTGGCTACTGGTTACCCCTGTGCCCACAGTCTGTTACATATCTCATGACTCCTTTAGTAGTACAATATGGTATACATGAATAAACACTTCAGAACTTACACAAAAACTTAAAAACAAAACAAAACACCTCATTGTTAGGAAAGGCTTTAGGGAAGGTAAGCTCAAGTTCTACTGTGGAACTTTCAAGAAACACTGATAAATTACAAATTCTCCACTGTCACTGGCTGTCCTTGGTTTCTCACTCTCCCCATGATTCTCTCTTTGAATCTCTGGGTCTCCATATTTCTGACTGAGCCCTTTTCTCCCTCCCCCAATCCTCCTCCTCTCATTCCTCTCCCTCTCCTTTGCTTTGTTTCTCTCAATATTTTTTGTCTTTCCCTTTTTCCATCTCTCTGTATCTCAGTCTCTGTCTCCTCTTTCTCTCTTTCTTTGTCCTAAGATGCCTTCCATTTAAGCAATTCAAGCAGTAAACTTCTTTTCCAAGGCCATGCAAGACCATCTAGTGACTCTCCATCATGGGTGAGGAGTCACAGGTAGAGTGTGAGTGCTTAACTCCCTATGTATATACATCTGGCTAAGGATGTGGTTGTGTGTACGTGTAAGTATGCATAGATACAAATAAATAAGTAGGTACATGAAGATCAAGAGCAAGCTAATGTCTGAGATTTTAGCTGAGATATATGTGTATTCTTTCTTGGAATTACAGGTCACCAGAATGTCTAGTATATGACATATAGTCTTGTTGGTACAAGTATCTCCTTTTCTGTCTTTTCTCTAATTAAAAAACAAACAAAAAATAAAAACAAACCCCCAAACAAACAAAAAGCTAATGAGTTAAGGCCTGGAAGCATCTATACTCACATGTTCAAAAGGAAAAACACAAAATGATCTTCTTGCCACCTTTGGCATCAAAACTATTTGTCAATACAAGTAACTAGAGAGATTTTGGGGGTTCAAATTTAGGTGCCTAAAATTAAGCATAATGATATTTTTTGTTTAGTATAAAATACTTAAAAAATAATACTAGCACATGTTCATAGTAGAAATATAAGAAAATACAATTTAAATGATAGTCAAAATAGTCATAATCAATGGTAACATTTTAGCCTATCCGGATTTTTTTCATATTTTCCTTCTTTCATATTTTTTAAATAAAAATAGAAATCTATTCAACAGAGTTTACTGAGTTTCTGTTATGTACCAGTTGTCCTGTTAAATATTTGAGATACATCTAAGAAAACAATAGACAAAATTTCTACTCTCATGGAATTTAAAATTTTCCAAAATTTAAAATGTATATTTTATGCTTTTTTTTGCTGTGTTGTACATTTTTCTAAGTCACTAAATATATGTCTATAGTATATTTAACAGCTATATAATATTTTATCACCTTCATATACAATGTCAGGTGTTTTATTTGCTTTAGTGGACCAAGAAAAGTAAAAACAAACAAAAATCACAGCCAGAATTTAGTAAGTATTTACTCTGAGTAAATAGTTATAAATGCTGTAAGGGATGTACAGAAAATAACAAAAAATTTTAAAAAATGAGAAATGGCTTCAGCCCTCTAAGACATGAAAATGGAAAAAGGAAAGCGCATTATTACAAAAGCAGTAATATCACAAGCAACATACAATACATATTTGCTAAGTGGGTTATTAGGCATATGTTTATTATCATGATTGTTGTTATCAATTCAATGACAATAACAAAGTAATAATGATAATACAAGTCACATTTGTGAGTGCTTACTAAGTGCCAGTTACTGTTTCAAGCACTACATGTCGATCAACCTGTATAACAAATCTTAGGAGACAATCAAGTTGCAACAAACAAAACTTTAAGAAGGATATTTTTTACATATGAGGAAACAGAGGCCTAGAGTCACAATTATTTACTTGAAGTCACAGAGCTAGTAAATGTTGAAGTAATATTTCAAATCTAAGGAGTCTGTACACAGAGTTTTTGCTACTGATCATTATGTTACAGTTAAAACATGCACCCTTTTATCCTCAGAACACAAATCATGTTCATGTGCATAAGGAGGAAAGATGGTACCTGGAACTCATCCCCATTGCGCAAACTATAAAGCAGTGTTTATGTCAATAGTAGAAAAATCACTTCCCAGGAAAGCTATTATTGTCTCTCCTCTTTCTGAAGAGCTGGCAAGACATCCTATATGTGCATCACCATCTTTCCACCCACCTGCTTCTGAAGCTCTTACCTCATTGTATTCACAGATTCCTGGAGAAGCTACTGAAAGCTATGGACTTCAACTCTTTCCAGAAAAAAAAAAGCTCAAAAGCACACAGCATGCAGGTAATCTCAGCAAGCTCACAGACTTGAAGCCCATAGAAGAAGCCCTTAGGGAAACACTTTCCCAACCTTAGGGTTCATAAGAATGACCTACGGGTTATTAAAACACAACCATGTCTGCTCACTGCCCTGCCCCTCTAGCAATATACTAATTCTGGAGTCTAAATTTACTTAAAACATCCCAGATTATTTAAATGCAGGAGACTGAAGACATAACATCTGAACATTGTTTTGTCGTGAAGAGTGCCCATGGCTGCCCAGTTCATAATCCTTCTACCCACTGAGCAAAATACAGGGCGGGGCAGGTGGAGATTAGAGGCAGCATTTCCAAACCAGGGTGACAATTGCCCTTTTCATGATTCTAATCAAAAGAGAGGCGGGATATGAAGAACTAAACCAAAGACCTTTGGCAAACTCTGGATCAGATGGGCCATCCTCTGTTATTCTAATTAGGACAGGTGACCAGAACCCTCAAACCTTTGGGTCTGGGCGAATGATAACACGTCTCAGGAGCACTGCCTTAGAGTGAATGTCCATGTTGTCAACATGGCCTCTCTAAGCATCAGTAGCCAGCAGGGAGAATGCAAATGCCAGCTTCCACACATTCTTCTTGAATGACAAGCTGGAGATGATACACGTTAGTGGTGCTGTGTGAGTCATTCAGAGGGAGAAACGGAGATCACAAAAAGAATAAAACAAGCCAGCAACCTGAGAACAGGGGACTTGGAATGGGGCACACTTAAGATTTTCCTTCTCATGCCAAGAGCTCTTCCTACCATCACTCTGAACTCTCTTACATTCTCTAAGATACCCCCCAACTTAACCCATACACAGGGGCGGTGTGATCCAGTAGAAAGAGCTTTGGTGTCAAAATCAGAGAGACATTCAAATCCCTGATCTGTCACTCTGTAGGTAATTTGGGGCAGGTTTCTTCACTTCTCTGAGCCTCAGTTTCCACAATGTTTAGAACAGAGATAATATCTACTTTACAGGGATGTTGTGAGCATTCAATTAAATAACAGTGATATTCTGCGATGTGCTTACACAGAATTGCTCAAAAGATGTGGTGATTTTTATTATTATTGTTAAAAGTCACCATCCATTATCATGTCGGTAGCAGATCTGGGTGGCACAGAGTTGCTCTAGTGTTTGGCAAACTCCCCTCTGCCTTGTCTCCAACCTCCAGCCTCAATTAGATATAAGAAGAGCAAAAGAAGGTGTTCATGACTTAAAATTGTCTGCACTTAAAATAACACTTGCATCAACAGGAAATGACACCTCACTTGCAGTAAATCTTATTGGTGCTACGCATCGTCACTTTTTAAAGGCTAGTAATGACCCACAAATCAACCTGGACCAAGCAACTTGCTCTAAAGCCCAGCACATGTAATTTGCAGAGGTTCCCCTGGAAGCCAGGGGCCCTGTGTCTAATCTCTATACTTCTCCCCAGCTGTCTTGAGTGCAGGCTGCAGATAAAAACATAAACTCTGTCCTCAACCCACGGCAGAAAAAAAAAAAAAAAAAAAAGCCTGACAAGTCGAGGTTTTAGCAGAATGCTGTGTCCTAAATTTTAGTCCACCTTCCTCCAACTGAAGTGTAAATCACTTGGCTAATCAGGCACTTCCTGTTTTACCTCCCACAAAATGTAGGATATCTGTGCTTCTAATCTCTTAGGACTATGATGAAAATAAAACTGAAGTCATGTGAAAAAATTCTTCAAAAGCAAGTCATTTTAAACAGTGCAAAGGTACATTCCTGATCTAATGTAGTATAAAAACATTCCACAGATCTCAGCAGAAATAGAGACATAAGACATTTCATGTATGTGTGAAAGTTCATGTCGGAGCATTCAGGTCCTTTTATCCCTACTGACTCTTCAGAATAAGCTCTGTTCTTCCAGTATAAACCTTGCACAGTAAGATTTCACTTTTCTTTCTTGACAACCTTTTAACTATCTGGATCCATGTGATCCGATGTGAGCAGAGCCCACCCTCCACAGGAACCTTTTCATTCTGAGAGATCTGGTTCCCTCTCACACTGGCCACTCTTCTTAGAGGCCATCACTTTTGGCCACTGCAGGGATGCTATTTGGCCAGTTCCCCTCTGGAGACAAAGGTGCAGTCTCCATACTTTCTAGAGATACAGGGCAATAATTAAGATATACTTAAAGGCAGGTCACAGAATTTGCATATATATTTAAAGGCGTAAAGCAAAGTGACAGTCTGGGCAGCCTGGCTGAAGATGCCTCTGATAGAGTTTACTAAATAAATAACAGACTTTTTATTTTTATTTTTATTTTTATTTTCAACTGTGTTTGAGAAATAAGTCAGCGTAAAAAGAAGCAACAACATCCAAGGTGAGATTTAAATGTGTGAATAAGAACAATCATATCTTTAAGGGATTGTGTCGGCTTTTTTTGGGCATAGATTTTCAATTTCTAATTGGGCATCAATATAACCATAATCATTCAAAATTGATATCATAGATGAAGGAATTTAAATCTCTCTCCTCTCCATATTTTCTCCTGCAGTCCCTTTCCCTACCATGTGCTTATGGTCATGTCAAAAGTCCCCTTTAAAAATTCTTACTACTATTCATGGTCCAAAGTAAGCAACACCCTTTCCAGAAGCCTTCATAACCATCCCAGCTAGAAGGTTTTCATCTTACCTTTTCTACTTCTCTAGCAGTTTTGCCACCAGATGACATGCATCTTCTTACTGCCTCATATGAATGTTCATTAGTTTTTGTACTACTTCACACACACACCTCTTGATCAGTGCCTAGAACATATTAGGTGCTCAGAAAATATCAGTAGAATTAAAAGTAATAAGATAATTTGTATAAGGTTGTTAGTGCTGTCCCTGGCACACAGTTTGGACTCCTTGGATGCTAGCAGTTATTAACATCAAAAATAAACAAAATACTCCATGTATTTTTGTGCTCGATTCTATTCTATGCATAACTTTCTAAGAAATGTGAATCATTCCCAGAGTCAAAACAGATGACTGGATAAAGAAGTTGTGGTATATCTATACAATGGAATACTACTCAGCCATAAAAAAGAATAAAATAATGCCATTTGCAGCAACATGGATGGAACTGGAGATTGTCATTCTAAGTGAAGTAAGCCAGAAAGAGACAGAAAAATACCATATGATATCACTTATATGTGGAATCTTAAAAAAAAAAAGACGAACTTATTTACAAAACAGAAACACTCACAGACAGAAAATGAACTTATGGTTACCAGGGGTAAGGGGATAAATTGGGAACTTGAGATTTGAAGATATTAACTAATATATATATAAAATAGATAAACAACAATTTCATACTGTATAGCCAGGGAATGATATTCAGTATCTTTTAGTAACTTACGGTGAAAAAGAATATGAAAATGAACATATGTATGTTCATGTATGACTGAAGCATTATGCTGTACACTAGAAATTGACATGACATTGTAAACTGACTATATTTCTATGAAAATTTATGTTAAAAAATTTATAAATACTTAGTTATCTTTTCTAGAGGGTACTGGCGAATTTCAAAAAAGGGTTTAATTTCTGTTCTTAGGTTACCCATTTTGGAGCTGAATATTCCATGGCTGCCAACACAAAGATGATATAAAACAAACCATTACATCTTTATATCTTACTGTAAATACCAGTATGTGATTTAAATAATGGGTTTCAAATTTCAGGAATTTCTATAAACACATAGGTATATGAAAAATAGGGAACACTTAATCATGTGAAATAGAAGGTCTGCTTACTCCCAGGTCAAGTCAAAGGCATAGATAATTGTGTCATTTTTGTTTCCCTAGAACTTGACTTACAAGTACAAAGTGTTCAACACTCTCAAGTTGGAGACACTGAAACATTGTGTCAGACCTGGGTGGGGTGTCAGAGAAACTATGTGCCATCAGAAAGCAGAAAGCAGATACTCTCTCTACTTTTAAGAGAGCTAGTAAGGAGATACGAGATTCAAATCTAGGTACATGTGCCTCCACGTCTTTTGCTTTTTCCCTCTGCAGCATGTTTTTCATGCCACACTGTATTTGCATTCTTGACCAGGACCAAAGCCCTGATCAGAAAAGGAAAAATGTAAGTTTGCTAAATAAAGCCAGTTCTATTAAAATTTAAAAGGTCAGGTGAAAAGATCTGACACAAATGATCACCAAACCCAGTTTTCACAACCAATGTCAAAATAAAATCAGGTTCTGTCGTTAACTCAGAAATATATTAACTAAGACCAGATCTCAAAATGTGCCGATGACCTTGTGCTCAATAAATCATCCAAGTGTTGATTTGAAGACTCTCTAAAGATGAAGAAGAGAGTGTGGGAACAATGTGATCTCTATTGGAGCTAAGGAAAGAAGTGTGACAGGCACATGTTAAAAACATTCCTATTTCACAAGGAGACAGAGTTTCCACAACCAGGGTTTACCTCCTCTCAACCTCTGAAATCCATTCAAGATGAATAATTTTATAAACAATCTTAAAAGGGTCTGATTTATAAATTCTACATTAAAATCCATCAGTCAAGGATAGATTCTGGAGTGCAATCAAAGTAGGTTCCAAATTGTGCTCTGTTGCTCACCTGCCGTAACAGACTTGGCCAAGTTACTGATCCTTTCTGAACCCATTCCCTGTTTTGTACAAGGGAGTGATAACCTGATCCTCACAAAATTAACATGAAAATTAAATAAATGATGAATATAAGGCATTTTACCAAAACAAAACAAAACAAAACAAAACAAAAAAACCCAGTTTAACTACCAAGGTTGTATGGATACATCTCAGATCTAAAAATATCAGAAGAAGACATGTATGTCAAACAGTCAAGCAATTTGACAAAGCAGTATTAATACCATCATATGATGTAAGTTAAATAACATACTGCAGAGGACTATCTTTCAGCAGCATTGCTAGTAAGAAAGAGATAAGGGGTTGAGAAACGAAAACACTTGAATCATATTCCACACAAAATGTGAGAAAGAGAGATTCATGCTTACTACCTACCTTACAAAAATTTTGTAGGGATTAGTGAGCGAATGCTGGTTAGTATTTTGGAACTCAGAGGGAAAAAGAATAACACGCATACGGACACCACAAGGCAGTAGATATCATCATATAAAATTAGATCACATATAAAAGAAGTTGTGCAGAAGCAACATGTTCTTGCCTCCAACAAATTATCTGCACTCAGAATCTTTAATGCCACAGGAGTCCCTCATTTGGTCCAGATCTTGCAAAGATTTCCATTCTAGAAAGGCTGTCCTACATGACAAGGAAGCAAATGTCAGTACCTGGATTTAAAAAATGGCTCTCAAATTTGGGGAATTTCTCTGAAAGCACATACACACCCACAGAACAGGGAAAGGTCTAACCATGTGCATAGCAACAATTACAACCACAAATGGCTGCCCCAAGAAGTCATCAGCACAAGGAGACAGGAAGGAGATAGGAAGGAGGCAAGGAAACCATTCAGAGTTCTTGACAAGTTAGTATGGACAGCCTATAATCACCATAAATTCATACCTTGAATTCAGGTGTTATTACAGTAATTAGTCTTAGCCTTCGCTTTTAGCTAAAGATCAGATAGGTTTAAAGAATGTGTGGTGCCTGCACCCCATCTCTTTCTGGGGGAGGAGATCTAAGTGGCAAATCATGAATTTCTGACTTTGTCTTCAGATTTAAGGTTGATGAATTGCTCCTTTTAATGATAAGAGGAAAAAAAAGTGTTGGAAATGGCTGTGACACACACGTGTATAGGACTTTACCACAATAATGCCCTTTGTCTGTATCATGGTATGTGATTCTGTCAGTTAATCCTGACTGGCATGAACCCACTTTACAGATCAAGAAATTCAAAGTCACATTATTATATTGACTTGCCAAAGGTACATTAACAAATAAATAGGACTAGAACTCAAATCTCCATTCTTGCTTTTCTTTTCAAGTTGTCTCCATCAAAGAAGTTTCCTCTGATTCCCCGTACTCCAATTTACAAAAATGATAACTTTAAATGTTATTTTCTCCATCATGCTCAGATAGGTACATGTGGCTAGATGAAACTGACTAGCTCTGTTTTTGAGGGCATGTACATATATATTTAAAAAGGATGTGTGTGTATGTATTGTGTTTGTGTGTGAGGGGTTGGCATTAAGAAATGGAAGACTTCAGACAAGAGAGAAAGCTCACTAGTGAGAAAATTTTGAGTGCTCAAACATTAACAGTCACCATACAATAAGAAACCTTAGTAGACCTACTGCATGCCACCCATCCTTGATTTGACCCACACTGTCCCTACTGGGCTTATAAGCATAAACATATGAGAATACATGTCTCTCTCTCACACACACAAACACACACACACAACCTGACAATGCATTTCAGTCATTTCTTAAACGCAAGCATATGGTTTACCAAAGATGCATTTTTTTCTCTTATTCTATACAAAAGTCTTCCGAGAAGAGGTAAGGGATACTTTGCAGCTTGGATAACAGCCTATGTTTCTACTTCAGAGTCCTTTGATGTGTATGACACTTCCCTTTAAAGCCAGAAATTCTGAAATAACTAACTGAAGAAGTGCAGAAGTTTTAACAACTCAAATTTAAATGGGATGAATAATTTTAGTGATGATATTAAAGATGTGATTATTAAAGAATGGAGTGAAGGCAGAGGTCTCCAGGAGCTTGATGCCCAGAACCTCTGGTGCAATTATTTCAGTAAACTTATGTATGAACAGCATACAAATCAGACACTGTCCTCAATGCTAGATATTAGGGCAGTGGATGCTCTTGGGACAGGGCTATCAATACCGAGTGCTGTTATGATTTGCATCAATGCTGTCCATACCTGTGTACCAACAGAATTCCTGATGAGCAGTTATTGATTTAAAAATGTTCAGAAGTCTTAGTTCAAAAGCTAACAAAGAGTGTAACCCACTGCTTATCTCTGGGAAGGGTTCTGGAAATTATATCACAAATGAGGACATGGTGGAAGTTTCTAAGCTGGATAATCTGTGCGAATTTCAAAGAGTAAATGCTCAATTTCCTGAGTGAATTCTCCCTTATCCATTCATGTGTTTACTTTTTGCCCATTCTTGGTCATAATGTTCTCAACGCCTTCTTTAAAATAGCTTTGAGAACTTTCACACACTTTTAAAATGCTCTTTAATCATTACCAGAAAAGCTGCTGTTTATTACTTCTGCCAATAAGAATTTTCTTGTTCAAAATTAAATTGACAGCTCTGATAGATGGAAAAGCTACAGACTTATTCCTCTAAATCGAAAACCTCTCCTGGCATGGCCCCAAATCACCAACTTTCACCCTTACCAACCTCTCTGTGTCCAGCAGAAGCCTACCACACACCCTCTCTCCCTAAGAGTCAGCCTCCTGTAAACTGTCAATCTCTTTTGTCTCATAAGGAAAGGTCAGACTTTTATTTGTGCTCTTCACTAGAGGAGGTCAAGCAATGGGGGAGACCAGGGAGTTGTTATCACTAGGGTACTGATGTTCCTAGGACTGCACCACACTGGAGAACTGATAATTCACAAATTGCAAAGCTCCAGCTCTACACACACACACACACCTTTAGAAGGTGATGCAGGCTCTCTCTGTAACTTGCACTCCCTGAGTGCCAAGAGATAATGATGACACTGAAGGGCAATAACTGCCCATTACTATTCTCATTCACTTTAAACTCCCCTAAAAATAGGTCATCTTAGACTTATTATAGACACGAGTAAGCTTGTAGCAAGTAAAGGGGAAATCGTTCCAGGGAATGTTAGACTAAAGTTAACCCTCTGACCTTCACATTTCAAATACTTAGTAATATCCTCCTCTTTGCCCCATCTTCAACTCTACTGACCATTGGTTGACAGAAGTAGGATTTACATGCTAACTTGGCAGTTTCTTTCACAGTTGGCACTTGGAGAAGATGAAGGTCCCGGAGGGAGGGATTTGGCACATCTTGAAGGTGATATAATTCCTGAGAAAGGTGGGCAGACGCTTCATTTCGCACACTTTCTAAGTCAGAAGCCTCATACTCCCTTCTCCACCTGTCCCTCCAGCCCACTTTAATGCCTAGCACCTCTCACCTCTTTGACCCCGCCCCACCACCACTTCTCTACTCACCAGGCTGTCGGTCAGGACAATGGAGCGATCTTTGTGTGGGGGAGCTCCTTGTCACTGCTAACATGCTGTTTGTCTGCCTCAGCTCCTCCATCCTGGGAGCCTGTGGCTTTTTCTTATTCTTGCTCCGGAGTTCTAGGCTCCTGCTGCCCAAAGTCACTAGGGGCGTCTACTCCTGCTCCTTGTGCTCCTGCACACGTTGCACTACTCAGTGCGGGCGGCGCTCTGGGAAGGCACGGGCGTAGCAGGAGCCCATGCTCGGAGCTACTGGTGAGGAATCGCCAGGGTACAGACTCTCCTACCGGGACCCAGCAGGAGCCTTCACCGCAGGCGCCCAGAGCGCGGAGGACCGAGAGCCCCGTGCCAGCGAGGAGCACACTCAGCCCGGCCGGGAGCCGCGGCTCGCACCAACTATTCTCAACCCAGGAGCGAAGCGGAGAGAGGGGCCCGGACCAGAGGTGGCGGGACGGGGCTCTCCACAGGCGTGCGCTCAGGACCCCAACTCCATCCAAGTTCGGCCGAGGTTGGGGGCGGGTGGGGAGCACCGCCGGGTAGCGGGCAGCCGCTTGCACGAGCAAGGCGCCGCCACGCAGGCTAGTCTGGAGTCTGTGGGACCAGGGCGCGGCCGCCTGCGGAGCCCACGCGTGGGGCCAGCGGGAAGCACTCAGGCACCTGCCCCAAGCCCGGCTCCCCTCACTGAACCACTGCGGGCTGAGATCGACTGCAAGCGCGGAGGACCCTCCCTCTCTTGCTCTTAGCCTCCTGCTTTGTTCTTCCGTTTTCCCTGCAAGGAGCCCAGATTTCCTCTGCGGCCAGTACCCTCACCAGTGTCTTTGGGAGGAGAGGGATTGAGGGATTCCCGCTTTTCCCGCTTTGCCTCTGTGAATCAGCATGTTGACCTAACACAGAACACAATGTGTTTTAGCCTGGGAAAGACACCAGAAGGGCAATAGAGGACATGGGGTGGGGTTTTATGTGAGACAGATCAACAGATTGATCTATCTTAGATATATCTATCGATATATTTCTTCTTCCTGTCTATCTATCCGTCTGTCTTGTCTATCAGTCTATCCCTCCCTCCATCTCTCCAATGATGATGATGGTATGTGTGTTTAAGGGTTCCTCCATCAGTTGCCATGATTTGCTCCCTTTCTCTCACCCTCTATACTCATTCTGTCTAAAACCAGTCTTTTTGCATAATCCCATTTGAAAGAACACCTTGCTACTAGCCTTGTTCTAAATGTTTTGTATGTATACACTTCCATGTCTCCCAAACACCACAAAGTCCTGGAGGTACTCAAAAAGAAGCTCAAACTGTGGGCTTGGGACCATTCTGGTTTTTGCACACTATCGTAGTTCCAGGGATTAGCACAGAAGTCAAGGAAATCAGTAATCTATTAGAGACATGTTACTACATACCTCTATTATAAAACTGTTTCGTAAGCTCACCAGTTAACTTGTATCAGCTCTCACTTGGGTGTCTAGCAGGAGATAACCTTTCTGAAACCTTGAGATGAACTTGCCATGTAGTTAGCAGTCTTTTATTTGTGTACAAGGTGGTCTGCCACTAATATCTGTGAGATCTCAGGGAATCATCATGCTTGGCTGCTTAAGCTCAAAAATGAATGTGTTGCAAATTAGAAACACTCTACAAAATAAGAAGCCAGTACAATTAAAAAATATCAGCATCATGGGCAAAGAAACTGAGGAATTGCCGCTGTTTAAAGGAGGTTTAAGAGACAAGGAAACAGAAGGTGTGATCCTGGATTGGATCCCAGACCAGGAAAAAGACATTAGTAGGTTAACTGGCAAAATTTAAATAAGGTCTGTAAATTAGTTGACAGTACCATATCACATTTACTTTCCCAGTTTTGGAATTGTACTATAATTATAGAAGATGTTCATAATTGTGGAAGTTAAATAAAAGGTTTATAAGATTTACACTTTTGTAACTTTTTATAATCTGATACTATTTTAAAATGAAAATGAAAAAAATTGGTATTATAAAAATATAATAAAAAGTTTGGATTAAATGACCTTTAAAACCTTTCTGAGCCTAGAATTCTTCAACTGAATGACTATAATGTCTACCATGCCAGCTCTCCTGCTGCTGCTGTTATAAAGTTTAAATGGAGATTTTAGGGAAGAAAAATGACTCTGAAAATTGCGAAGTATTTCTTAAAATCCAGACCTTTTCAAGTAGACAGCTTCTTTCTCTAAGAGAGAAATGTCTTCAGATTCCTTTGCAATTTTCACAAAATTAATCAGACTCCTGTATGCATATGTAGGTATTCAGTGTGCAACAAATGAGTGCCAGAAAGATGTTAGGTATAATAATAAAATGTTAAAATTTCTCTAAATATATTTTGTTTTCTCCATGGAAACTTCATTGAAAACTATAATTTCTAGATCTGTGATGGGGCCACTTTGAAGATGATAAAGTGACTCTTTCTCATTAATAAGGCTTTTCTAACATGTGAAATAGAAGATTCTCTTACACAAGCTCTTTTTTGTAAAAGGGGTTTTTAGAAGAATCTTCTAAGTTATTCCTTCGAGCAATCTCTAGAGTGAATGTAAACAAAGCATCCATTTTAGCCATTAAATTTCAATGCTTCCCTGTTAGGAACAATAGAGTGTCCTAAATGGTAGTTTAGTTTATTCATTACTGAAGCCTGGTATATTCCTCCAAAAATATCTTTACTACTGGTAAGTAAGGGCTTATCCTTGGAAAACAGACCTGTACCCTACTAACACAGCAACAAGCTCACCAGCTGTGGTCTGTACGTGGGAGACAGGAACACCTGGCCCTCCTCCCTCCCCAGACCATAAACACTATTTGTTAAAGCCCAGAAGAGCTGTCTCCCTCTCCTCTCACAATAGTTTCAGAATTTGCAGAAGTATTTGTTTAATGTTTTTTCTACAAACTTTTCTAACTTCTTTCTAGCCATGGTAAGTGTGTAAAAATTATTTGACAGGTGGAAAACCAGATTAAAAAGCCAAAATACAATAGGTCCGTATAAAAATAAAGAATTGGATAAAGCACAGGAAAAAGGAAAGAAGGAACAGATAACTTTGAAGGATAAGGACTAATGTTGATTTTGAAATAGTGTTCTTAACATTTTAGCCCTAGATTATCTGTCATCCTTCTAGCATAAAAGGATGGCTATCCAGACTGAAACAGTTCCCAGAGAAACTTGGTAAGGATACAGATGCCTTGGTTTGTTCTTGTTTTTGTTTTCCTCCATTTAAATGTTACTTTTCCCAACCTCCCAAATACACTTTCTCAGATCATTCACTTAAAGAAGTGGTCCACAAGATTCAGTTATGGGAATTCACTAAGGCTGGGCAATTTTTTCCAGCATATTTAAAAATTAAACTACTTTTAGAACATTTTTAGATTTACCAAAAAAGTGTGAAGATACTATAAAGAATGGGCTTTTAAGGTAAAATTTCCTCATTGAGGGTGGTGATCTGAGATCTGGGGCTGTTCCCTACCTTGCACATCAACTGAGCATTCAGCAACTCAAGGTGGACTTTTACTCATAAAAAAGTCAACCATTGTTCCCACCTCCAGTACCAGACCAGTGGCTCAGATATTTTGCTCACAAGGAGAGGCAGGCCACAGAACAGAGCTCCAATCCTGTCTCCAACCCCCAAGGAACTGATTTCAACTGCAATGACAAATAAAGAAGTTCAAGCCTATGGGAATTCTGAAAAGCAGTATAAATTACGATGAAAGGCAACTGGGAAAAGATCAATAGATTCACTGGTGATAAAGGCTATGTGGGAGTCTGTCGTTGTCCTTATTTCAGTGGAGAGATATAAGGACAGTGCCAGCTGGGAAGAACTCTCTTGGGTTAGACAAATATCAAACCCTGACTTCAGGAACTATCCCTTCAAAGGAGTCCCAATTTGATTGGATTAGTCTGTAAAGGAATTTATGACCTAAGGCATTGCTGAAAGCAAAGGAGCAATTGGTCAGAGTTAATGGAGCTGAAAGCTGTGTGTGATCAGGAAACCAGACAGCCAAAGCAAGCTCTACCATAATCACCGTCATCCTAGGATGACTGTGGACATAACCAAGTCTATGTCCCCTGAGGAGCAAAATCAGAGGCTTCACCATGGTTGTCTATGTGTGTCTGTGGGGGCATGGGGTGGGATGACAGACTTCACTAAAATAATTCAGACCATCACTAAACAGGCAAGTAAGGAAATAATAAGACCTGCAAAGAGATGGGTATATTATCTGAAATGTCCGATTCCAAAACAAACAAAAAAACCCCAAACAAAACATGAGACACGCAAAGATCTTAACAAAGGTATGATCCATACACCAGAAAAAAAAATTATGGAAACTGCCTATGAGAACAATCAAATGTCAGATTTAATAGATTTAAAAGTAGTCATTATAAATATGCTTAAAAAATTACAGGAAATATAATTAAATTTTAAAAAATGGTATGATGACAATATATCAAATAGTCAATATCAAAAAAGAGAAAGAAATTACAAAAAAAAAAGAGAACCAAATAAAAATTCTTGAGTTGAAAAGTACATATAATTAAAATAAAAATTCATTAAAGGGCTCAATGGTAGATTTGAACTGGCAAAAGAAAGCACTGAAGAACTTTAGATAGATCTATGGAGTTCATGCACTCCAAAGAACAGAGAGAAAAAGAAGAATGAAAAAAAAAGAAACAGAGCCTCAGTAAAATGTGGAAACTATTTAACTCTCCAGATACATATATGAGAATTAGAAGGAGTCAGAGAAAGATGCAGATGAAATATTCAAAGAAATTATGGCAGAAAACTTTCTAAATTTATCGAAAAACTTTACACATCCAGGAAACAACTTTATTACAATTTCCAAAATACTCCTTTTACGGCAAACTCTTAAAATTATTGGATCAAAATAGTCTTGAAATCACTCAACATAATTTATTTTAGTCTTGTCATTTCATACAATAGTCTTGAAATGGATCATCCTCAACCAACCCCTACAGTTCTCTAAAATACTAGTCCAGTTTAAAAATAACATGATGATGTACTGAATTCATAAAGCCAACTCTAAAAGGTATAAATGGAAAGAATGAATTAGAAAGCCCAAACTGCTCATTATAATTTATTTGGGATCATCAACTTAATAAGGAAGAGCAGAAGGATAGATGGGTATCTTTCTAACTGTTTCTCTAAGGAATAGTGACGGGCTGTGTCAGGAAACAAGGCGTCATTTTTTTCCATCTAACTTCAAAGAGCTTATCCAAAGATGAGTAAGTAGATTTGGGGCCACAGGATTCCAACAAGAGTCTATCTGTATCAGTTGAAGGGTGGCCACTGCAGTGGCAGAGTAATAGAGAAGTCCCTTTTTCACTGTGGGTTTTGCACTGAAGTCATCTCCAACTTGGGGAGGGAAGAGATGTCAATGCTAAATTAAGTTCACACTTTTGATTAAACTCAGATTGCACATTCTCATTTCTGATGTGAGATTGTTTTGTGACTTAAAGTAGGATTTCCTCGTATCAAAAAGTGAACATAAAAGTCATGGACTTAAGGAATTTTCACTCAGTGCTCAAGAAAGATCTGCTCCTAAACATTTCAAAGGAACAGCGAGAGATAAAGCTGTGTTTTGATTATGAGTCATGCTTAATCAATATACTGGTTTCATACATGTTGTATCTTAAGCAATTTGCTTCAAATTCAGGATGTTTAAAGAGCCAAAGCTGAGCTAATAGCAAGTCTATGCATGGATGAATGCCAGATTTTCAAGACAACATCAGCTGTGAGTTTAATTTTAAAACCTTTTGTAACGATATGGAGTAATTTTGCAATGGCAATTCAGTGTAATGAATGAAGATTTTCTGCCTTTCAGTCTTAACTCCTGGTATGAAGTCCTAAGTCTGCCACACAGTAGTCGTACTATATGGAATGTATTCCACATTCCACAGATTGTGTAATGAACAGCTGGTCTGGGTGATTTTTAATACTGATGGGATTCTACAGAATTCTATAGAATTATCTAAGGGTATTAATGTATGAATAAAATATGAATTCCTGTTTCCGTCCATACACTCATAATGCAATCTTTAGCAAACAGTTAAATTTCTCTAAACCTCATTGTCGTATACTTAAAATGACTGCCCTACATTCCTACAGAGTATGTGTGGACTCAAAAATATTAATATCTGAGTATCTTTGAAAGGTTTAACACACTCTAAAGGTTATCAAGCATGTCTCTTTCCTCCTCCTCACCCCATTCTTATCCTTAACTGGATGCTACTCTTTTCCTAAATATTACAGGCAAAGCTATTCATCAAAAAAAGCAAGGATACCAAATCTAGATTCTCAAGAATCTATTTCATATTACATCAAAGGGGGTCAAAAAGCAAACAACACTATTTTTTATTATCTGTGCAGTTACCAAACATTACTATGGTGAAAAAATCTCCACATCATCAAATTATAAGTTTATATCAAAGGACTTTAATTCTTGTTTTTAGGCAACACCTATTATTTGACTGTCTTTTCAAATTTACTCAAGTAATTAAGGCAAATGTTTCAAAGTATAAAATGAAATTACTATCTGTAGTTCAAACAAATAACAAATGATATTGTGTGTACAAAAGTCATTTAAGATATTAGATACTGATAGTAAAACTCCTTTTTTTCATGTATAATTTACTCTTGAAAATTGACCACTTGTAGGTTGAGAATACCTACAATGACTTAATTAACATGTTTATATTTTTATATAACTCTGAGTGTTTGTGTATAGTACATCCTTCAGTCAATTTAGAAATCTGCATATTAGATCTCCAGAATTTTGATATACCAAAGTCTCCCTCAACTCTTGTATCTATATGACTTTGCATTATTTTAGTCAACAAACATTAATATCTCTCTCACTGCATTTGTCCTCTATTCATAAAGAGACAAGTACATTTTATGTCTTAAGTCATCTCTCAGAAGGTTTTGATTTGTTATCATTGTGCCTAGCATAATAAAGACTTTCTTTGGGCAATGATGATGATTGTTGATGAGTCACAGTCTTAATTTTTTTTTTTCTGGGTGTGTGCTGGCATATTTATCTGATACGATATTATTTTGTACAGCATTTTAATGATGTGTCATGAATTATAAGATTATTTCTGATTTCAGCTCTTCTTCCCCTGCCATTGTTTAGTTGCCAGGTCCTCACTAAAAGACTTGAAACAACCCACTAGAGGGAAGAGGGTCCCAGCATCTCCCCAACCGTTTCATTCTGACTGGTCCTCCATGCTGAAAATACCACAGTATCTGTTCTTTTTTACTTACCTCTAGATGTACAATTTATGGTTAACACTTTGAAATGACATCACAGAGAGTATAAGAGTGATTACCATGTTGGGGACTTCTAAGCCTCAAGAAATTTCCCTTTTAAAGAGGAAGATGTGAAGTTGAGAGTCACAATTTTCTAAAAAATACTCAAATATTCTCTAAGTTTGCTTTCATGAGAAATTATTTTTTAAATCTGAAAAAAATATTTTCAAATATATTTCATGTGTTAGAGAGAAATCTTGCAGGAGACAAATAGGTAGAAATTTTAGGAGAATCACTTTCTATACTTTTGTACAAAATTTATTTCTCCATTCAGATTCTTGGGGATGTAGGATGATTTTAAAGCTTTGATTTCTTCAGCCATTAATGAGGCAAAAGGAGGGTTTGATTATTTGGTCTAATGGGAATTCCTCCAGTGTTAATCGGAAGGTGTAAGAATAGGCATATTTAGAAATGTTTTCCATGCCACATTATTGAAGAAGGAATAGTCTGGAGTTTAAGAGGTTGCACTCAAATGTCAGACAGGCTACCAAGATTTCAGTTTTACTACCTTCCTACTGTGCAAACTTAGGAAAGTAGATTTATCTCTGTGAAAATGTTACTCTCTGATTTATTATATGCAAAAGAAATAGTTTCCTATAAATTGGTGATAAATTGTTTTTTAAAAAAGAAAGCAAAGGAAAAGAAAGCCCAATTCCTTAAGAATAAAGTGGTCACATGGGTCTTTGTAGGCTAAAGCAAGGACAAGAAATCTACCCACAAAAAACTTAAAATTTGGCAGTGAGTTTTATTTTAAGTATAGACACACAGACACACAATCATGTTAGAGAAATCAGTCAGGGACTGAGTCATAATTTATCATATTTCAAAAATTACTTAATTTGTATTGTTCAATGTAAAAGTTATTTGTGGCTTGTTTTGAACCAGATAATACAAAAGGCCAACCTCATAAATCAAAGTTTGGAACACATTCTCCACTTCGAAAAACTCAAAACCTAGTTTGGATATGACACTGTCAACATGATGGTGGAGGCAGCCTCAACTGACTCTTGAGGATGGAAAAGAGGTGAAGGGCATTACTTAGCTTGATTAATGGGTAGAATTATAAAACAGCATGAGACAATATGCAAAATTCAGTACTGCCAAGTAAAAAATGAAGAATTACACACTTCTGCTCTCCCACCCACCTCCCCAACCCTGAGTTCCACATATGCACATGTTTCCACCTATTCTTACAGGCTCAACTCAAATCTCACCTCCTCCCTCCATGGAGTATTTTCAGATGGCCACTTTAAGGAATGTTAGCACATTTCTTAAGCTTATAATCAATCAGCACCAAATGTTAAGTTCTTTATAAGTACGATCCATGTCTAAGTTATCTTTTATGCCTACTATGATGCCCAGGCAGGGTTTGCCCATAGTAGATGGTCAAAAACATTCATTGAATAAATGAGGTAAACTAATCTGTCAGCAGAACAGCCTCTAAGTCCTACCTTGACGGGTCCAGTCTACCTAAAATAAACCTCTCCTTTCACTGAGTTCCTATTGCAAGTATGATTGAAACAATAAAGATTAGTGCCTATCATCTGTGAGATATTCTTTGCTTAAAATTAAGAGACTGGCTCAACCAAGGAAGAGAAAAATATTGGAAAAAATAAAAGGGTATCTTCTGTAACCCAAAGGCACATAATATAAGTGGACCTTATGAGGGATTTGAACCAAGATCAGAAAGCCTTTGAGAACCAAAGCATTGACGCTGTTCCCTTTTTTCCTCTTTTCCTCTGTTCTTTATCTTTATTTTTTCCTACACATGATTCTTCTGGACTCCCTAAATCATACATATCATTGCAGTTCAAGCCCAACATAGATTCATATAATTCATATATTGTGGGAAAGAGATTCTTACTGGCCCAGCTTTGGTCAGGTGTCCATTCCTACTCCATTCGGACTGTTACCCAGTCACCATTGTAGTGGGGTTATGGATGGTTTAATCTACTTTGCCACTTCATAAACACTGCTGTTCTATTTTTAATGTATAATAATTCATATTGACTTCATATAAAGCTCTTTATGGGACAGACAATGGCTTTGGCTTTTTGTGAGGCCTCCACAACATAGGTACACAGAATTCCACAGCTGGTTAGCGTATCAGGTCATCAATGGGAAGCTGAAGGACACTAGTTAGAGATCTCCTTCAGACATAATAGTTTGGAGTGTATGAAAACAGATGTGCTAACACCCCACACTTTGCTAGATGAAGATCCTGTCAAGTTTAGATCCAAGGAATAAGAAAGTTGCACTGGAACAACCGGATTCGAACAGAACAAAGTGGAGCACAGTGGGAAGGACCTGAGGGAACAGTCACTCAGAGTTCCCCTGGGAATGTTAGACTATACTGCACTTTGGATAAACCTAGAGATGATCATTCAGGTTTCCAGACAATTCCCAAGTCAGGGTGAACGAAGTGGAGGAAGAGCATGGCCCAGCCTCAGCACCTCCCAGAAGCCCCATCTTTGGAGGACTAAGCCAATGGTATGATGCTGCAGAGATGCACTTTCCAGACTTCTCTATTTTTCCAGTAACCCTTACTTTCTGTAATAGAGCATAAGTAATGAGTTTTGATCAAATCTATGCTGAAAGAGCTCTGAGAATGGCAATTACATCTTACTACTAATGAAGGCCTTTGCTGCTCTCCCCAGAAAATGAGGCATTTTATGCCTGCTTCTATAGAAAGGACTATTTTTAGCCAAGCATGTGTTTCTCACAGTGGCTGGGACATGCCTCAGTATAGGTGACCTTTCCACCAAGTATACTTACTACGTTCTATTTCCAAGTGAACCTCATTGGATAATCTTGGTTCTGATGACCAGTCATTGTCCAGTGAATACTGATAAGGGCTTGGGGTCACCTGAGAAGACCATAGATGGCAAATCCATTTGTGTGTGTCTGAATGACTCACGCAAATCCGTTTGTGTGTGTGAACCATTTCTTCCTCTATCAGAAGATTACCAAAACTCAACAGTTAATAATAATTTTTAAAAAACTTAATGCTATTCTTGGTCAGAGGGAAGATACTATCATTCCACCTGAGAAACCAAGCCACCTGGGCAAATTTGGGTAAGTTTGGGCTGCATCTTCTGTGCCATAGGGTAAAGTGATAATTTTTACTAGATTAGTAGTATTACTAGTGATATTTTTATTAATTATTGCCATACTAATGAGAAAGAGACCTTTTTCAAAATGTAAGAAATTGACCATGATGGCTGATTCAAACCCGGCCATGTCTTAAACAAGCCACACAAAATTCATACATAAAATAAATATATATTCCTCATCACAAAAAGAGGAGGGGTATCTCCCACCAGTGGTAGGCAGAATTCTCACATGGCCCCAAGTTTCTCAACCCTCTGTACAGTCCTCTTCCCTTCTGGGCAGAACCTGTGAATATGATGCATACTTACTCCCATGACTGGGTTATGTTCTACATGGCAAACAGAGATAGGATAGTCACTCCCATTATTCTGTTACATTGTATTACCTCCTCTGAGCAGACTAGAGAGGAAGTAAGTCAGAGAGCAGCAGATCTGCTGACTCCAAGAAAGCAAATGGCCTTGTTGTGAATGACCTGTGGAACCATAAGGCAAGAAATTGAGGTCAACTTCCAGGAGATGAGAGCTACCCCTGGCTGACAGCTAGCAAGAAAGCAGGATCTTAGTAACGTGGCTGCAGGGCAATACACTTTGCCAGCAATCTGCGAGCTTGGAAAAGGATCCTGGGCCTCACATTAGAGGCCAGCATTTTGATTTCAGCCTGGTGATAACCCTGAGCAGAGAAGCCAGCTGACATGTACCTGGACTCCTAATCCAAAGAAATTATAAAATAATAAACAGGTGTTGTCAAAATCACTAGGTTTGCAGTAATTTGTTATACGGTAATAAGATACTAACAAACCATTAATAGTCAGTACATTCATTTAGCAGTAATTTAATAAACACCTATTGGGAAAGTGCTACATGCTAAAGAGCATAATAGGTAATAGGATGTCAGAGTCAAACATGACCACCATCACCCCACCAGTGCAAATGGGGAAGGATCTTCATTAGGAACAGCTCACCTGTTAAGAAAGAAAGAACTCCCTGAACTTCTCAGAATACTGTCATATGTTAGGGATAAATAAGTAGATTCAGATTACAGAAGAGAATAACTAGAATTTATAATCAGATTTCAAAGACTGTCAGGCTATCACAGGATTGAAAATGACTCCCTCATGTTGCAACTCCTTCCTTTCCCTTTCTTCCCATCCACTATATTCTTTTTTTTCTGTCCAAGCCAGAAACAAAATCAAAAGTTCCCTGTTATAGGAAAGATATTTGTAAAGAGTGTTCCAAATTTCTGAGATGTTCAGCCTTGCAAAGGCATCCTTTCTCCTCCCAAAAGTCTCTGACTCAACTAGCCTCGAGTTCAGATTTGTGGGTGCAGAAATCATCTGTGGGGTCCTGGTTTCAGCCACACCATGCTTAGGGGAGACAGTGAATACATGGCAAACGGCTACAGAATCTAGGGTTAAAGCAACTCTTTATAATTTCTCTCACACCAGCCCAGGCAGAAAACAGCCCCTTCCCAGACACCATCGTCAGCACACCTACACACACACACACAGTCTATTTTCACTGTTTCACACCTCTGCCATTCCAGATGGCAAAAATGCAAGTGTTTTCCTTATACTAGAAATGTTAAAATCCAATTTAACTTGTATAACCTGAAATACAATTCATCCCTTTGGAAGTTTATTTTTTCTAACTCCTTCAGCTTCTTCATTTGGAGTGATTAGGCAAAATTTATTGTTCTGTGAAGGGACTAATGGTCCAAACTGAGAGACTGATAGAGAGCAAGGAAGAATATTACAGGGAGAGAGGGAGACAGGAGCAGGAGACAGAGAGAAACTGAAGGAATGGGCCCATCCCATCACTGCACAGCTACCATATTTGTAGGAGGCCCAGGGTGGAGCATTTACAGGTAATGAGAGCTATCTAAATTTTCAGTTTGCTAACATGGTACTCTGGCCAGGGTGTCATCTTGGGCCTAGAAACTCATTTCAACAATACTAAAGCCATAGTTTATGTTATAAACATGTGTTTCCCCTTTCATAAGAAATTGTTTTATTTCTCCTTACTGTCATTACTTATTTATTATGATAGATTACCTGCCATGCAAATATTAGTGTTAACATAAGTAAAGCCCTTAGCTTAATCCCTGATATAATTATCACCAGAGTGTGCAGCAGACTTGAACTCAAGGGCATATATTTTAAGGTAGATGCCCTAAAATAAAACAAAAAGAAATATTTTTATTATCTTCAAGCTGGCTCTGCTTCCCACCCCCCAGATGACTTCATTTGCAACATGGAATTCTTCCACTTATCCTTAAACTTACTAAAATACAAGCTAAAAATGCCTGACTTTCCCAGCTTTGTCATTTTCCCCTACCATGTAGATTCTAGTGTTCTAAGTGTAGAACTGGTGCTCTTCTCTGTAGTGAGAGAATTTGGCCCATAAAATTAATTCCAAAATTGCAATCTTTGTCTTAAAAATAAAAGTTAGACACAACATGCGTCTTTTGTCTATTTCAGTTAATGATGGATTGCTTGCACCCCAAGTGTTTGATAGACTGTAAATTGAGATGCTTCTAAATGGAGAAAGCATAAGCCTTTTATATGTATGTGTCACTTTTGAGGCAATCATTCTTTATAGGTACCTGTCACTTTTTCAGGACTATAAGAGTGGTGATGTACAGAAGATACAAGGGCCACTTTGATAAACAGAAAGGTTCGTTTTAGGGTTTTAGACAGTGGTAAATAAATCAACCCATTTCAGCCTGCTGGAAAGAAAGGGACCAGGGCAAAAAGAAAAACAAGAAATAAATGCAATAAAGCCTGGAATATGTACCCAGAAGTGTCCCTCCAAGTTTTTCCATGTAAAATCTAATAAAGATATAATTCAATATTATATTTCTCCACCACAGTCTATTGCACTCAACCACTCAACACAGGCAACCCCAGTCGTCAATGGAGCTGACATCATTTTGCTTACAGTATTTAGAGAAATTAAACTGTCAGTCTTCATTTCTCCTGATGCCTATACCAACATGTCCCATTTTCGTCTAAGAAGCTTATTTGAATTTAAAATCATCCTAGTGGCTTCAGAGTCCTTACTTTCAGATTTCTAGCTTCTGATAAGACCCAGGATACTGGAATCCAAGCCATCAATACAAATAGTTTGACCACATCAGAGGACAATGGAAGCACTTTTCTTCCTGTCTACCTTGAAATTCTCTAATGAGAAAGCTCAGAATTATTTCAGGTCCAGAGATGACCTCATTGTTTCTGAGACAGGAGGGGAGAGGCCTAAGAACTATGTCCCAGGATTACAGCAAACATCTGGGAGATGAAGAGAAGTCTTCCTATCTGCGAAATCAACAGTACAATGACTCCCACAGCCCGGTGATCACCCCAAACCTGCACCGCTGAGGACTTGTCTGGAAGTAGCATTACCTTTCTTGTCATTTCAGAAGCCTGAGCTCCATCAAATGCAGACTTTGCAGATTTAGGACGTCATAAAGCTATTCAATTAATGGAACTCAACAAATAAAGCAACAAGGACAATAGAGAAGCACTGGGCACAGATTTCCACTGTCCTTGACCCAAATCACTATATGCCTGGCTCTAGGGTAAATCACCCTACAGGTGAATTTAACTTTGAGGGCCACCCATGCCCATTTCAAGATTCTGCCATACTTTTGCTGTCCACTTACACAGCCTCCCAGCATTCTCATGTTGCTTTCTGTCACTCCAAACTTCCAGCCTACATTTAGTTCCTACCCTACTTGTGCTGCCTGTTAAGCCATGACTTCTCCTTTCTTCATTCAGAACAGCAGTATTTCTAGTCACTTCCTGCCCTCAGGAAGGGCAAAAGCTACCTGTCATTCAACAGCCTATGGAAATTAATCAGCTAACAGATTAGCAGTTCTCAAAGTGCATCCTGAATCGGCAGCATTAGCATCACTTGGGAACTTCATTAAGGATTAAAATTATCAGGCAACATCTCTGACTTAATAGAGCTAGGGGTGGGAGGAGAGTTCTACAATTCATTTTAACAAGTCTTCTGGATAATTCAGACACTCTTAAGTTTCTGCACCGCTGAGTGAGAAAAACTAAATCTGATTAAACTGATTTACCTGAAAATGTGAATGGCTGCTAGATTTCACATTTAAAAAAAAAAAAAGTTCAGTAGAGCACATTTTAACCTAAAACAAAGCTCTTTTGGGACATGGCTATCTCTTACTCATGTTTGTATGTTCCAAATGCTTAGCAGTATGCCTTGAATACAATGAGAAATTACCAAAAAATGCTGGATTTGTTTGACTCAAAAGAATTTCAGAATTACAAACTAAATGGAACCCATCCTCTGTGGAGATAGGGTGGCCTTGTGATTAAGAGTAGGGGCGATATGGTCAGATGAATCTATCTGGGTTCAAATTCTGAATTTACCCATTGCGTCGCCTAGCATATTCTTAGGTAGGCTGTTACTGATATCTAAGTTTCTAAGTTGTCTCATCTATAAATTATTGAGTGGAAACCATCTCAAAATGTTGTTGTTGGGGTTTAGTGATGACTTTAAATATGACACCAAAGGTATGATCTATGAAAGAAAGAATTGATAAGCTGAACTTCAATAAAGTTAAAATTTTCTGCTCTTCAAAAGATACTGTCAAGAGAGGAATAAGATACATAGAAAAATCTCTGTACTTTCCTATTGTTCTGTAAACCCAAAACTGCTTTAAGGAATAAAATCTATTGTGAGTATTACATAAGATGATATCTGTAAGGTGCTCTGTATAATTGTGAGTATAGTGTAAATGTGTTAATAACACTTATTACTGTTATCTTCCCTACCTTTTAAAATACGATTTTAGGGTTTGTCTTAATGGGTTAAAATAGACCATAATAGATACTTGTTTTCCAGGAAGCTGCTAGAAAAATAAAATCCTTAACATTTAATCCTCAATGCCTATTTCATTTCTGTTAATAGACAGTCATTTTGTCTCAAGTATCTTAGAGCATATAGACCACATCTGACTTGAACTCATACAATAGTATTTTCTAGCAGTGGCTTTTCTTTTCTCCCTCAGGGACTGTTGGGTTACATCACAGATCATGTTATTGGTCAGGAAACTTATGAATCTTAAATTGCTATAAATAAGGCCATGTCAGCACATGTACACATGCAGGTCCATAAACTCAATTAAAAAAATTTCAGTTTTCAGATTTGTGAAAATAGTAGTGTCAGGTCCCTTCATTTGGGGAAATAATTTATGAGACATCAGTCCCTCCAGCAGGCTTCCAGTTTGGGGAATAAACATCTGTTTGTTTTCTGCAGATATATGAAGGGTATGAAGCCAGGAGGGAGATACTGGATCCCAATTTGTGGTGTAAACTGTCACAAAGCCTGAGTGTTGTCTCTAATTTGGTTCTGTGCAGAATGTGTGCATAGCTGCTCAATTAAACTAAGCAATCAACCACTGGGAAGGCTTGCCACATTTACTGTGGAAGGAAACCTGGTCTGTAACCAGTGTTGTCAGTGTAACTTGGGAGATCTCTAGTTCTGCCACTCCATGCTCCATTAGCTACCTCCCAAACCATTTCAAGTAAACACATAATCTTTAAAAATAAAAAAACATAAACACTATCAGATATTCAAAGCATCTTCAGACCAACTGTTGTATTCCTGCTGATGAGTCTAGCAGATGTTGTTCGGATAAAAATTATGTGAATTACCAAAGGAGCTGGAACTGAATCAGGAACAACAGGCAGAAGACTATTCCAATTGGCTTGCTTCAGGAAATTGGGAAAAAGACTAAGTTGTTGAACTCCTCATTAAATAAATGTTATTTAGACATTCATTTACAATAGTTCAATGCTGGCCCACCAGTGATAATATTTTAAATATACTTAGGTACAAATTGTCTGCCTTCATTTAGCTCTAGTTTAGTTTGCATATGACCTGATTTCACAAAGAGGACTGGTTTTCTTTCCTTTTGAATTTGGGGGTGGGAGTAATAGTAATGGCTAAACTCAACCATATTCAGAAGCAACCCTTCACAAATTCTAGGTTATTATAAAAGGCATTAAACTCAAATGTGCAATATAAGAGCAGAAAACAGGCTAAAATGATGCATTTTTATTTCAAATGCAAATTGGATTTGATTATTCTTACAATGTTATTACTATGATCAAAATTGTTTCATTTTGACACTGTAGAAAGAGTACCCAAGGAAACGTGGCTTGAAACCAAGAATATTAAAGAAAAACTTCTTGAGAATATACTTGTAATACAGCATTCCATTCAGGAAGCTCAATGTATTAGGCATAGCACAGACACTTAGAAATGGAGACAAAGTTGCTATACAAAGGGCAGTGAACTTGACCCTAAGCAATGTCATTGAAGAACTGCATGACTCTGGACAAATGGTACTACTCCCACCATAAAGTTCCATAAAAAGCATTATGATGAAAACTATTTAATGCTTCCATGCCTTGCACAAGCTGTTCCCTTTGCAGGAAAATCATTCCCCTCTTTTCTATGAAGTCCACTTACAGTACATTCTTTGTTTTCCTTTAAGTCTTGCTCAAGTAATACCTCATTAGAGCTTCTCTGGATCTTCCTACTTAGAGCTGACTGTAAAATACCTTCAATAATAAAGACAACCTCTAATATTTGTTTATGCAAACTGTCACAGTGGCAATAGGCTTCAGTAATCACAATCTTGTGATTATTTTGTCTACATGCCTGCTGGTCTTATCAGATATGTGTCTTAAAAACAAAGTGTGCCTTGCCCAACTTTGATTTCATACTGTCAACGTCACCCATCATACATGTACTCCTAGACATTTAGTAAAATTGTTAAATAATGATCTTCCTCAATAGCATGAGATAATGTTGACTGTGCTCTCCATCTCACAGAACACTAGATCAGTGAATAAATCATGGATAATAAAAATACAAATAATAATTTTAACAAATCATGCCTTTGTCAGAAGTTATTATAATCTCCCAAAGAGAATCTTTGTGAGAAATCATGCAATTACTCATCAATGGAACAGGAATCTAGGTTGTGGGAACCCTAATGCACAATCTCAAGCTGCTCATCAGGAGATGAAAACAAACACCATATATACTGAGTCACAACGGGAAAGTTGAAGCCATGCTATTTATGTTTATTTTGTTTTGTTTTCAAGTAAGATACAGAGTGTGGAGAGATGCAAGGCATGACAAAATGGAGACACTTTGAAACAAAACCCACATTTAAAAAATATTTTCAGTCATTCTGTCACAAGTCTATACTTTACATGTCAAATCTGCTTCTGAAATCTAGGGCCATTTCCTTCTCCAGAGAGTCTGGGTGAGTAACTTTGATTTCAACATGGCGCATGCCCCTTCAATACCAGATAGGATCACACGAGGCATCAGAAAGGCCAGAGAATTGTGTTTGACTCATAGAAGGAGCCCAAGGAGAAAGATAACTATGGTCAGGACAGCCTGGGTCACTTCTGTCACTGCTGGTTAGGATGGTTATCTAGGCTTTGGTGTCCTTAATGCTCATCCTGTGCCCGTATGGACACAGCTGGGAGGCAAGAGGAGAGAACTCATCACCAAGGTACAAGGGGATATATGGGAAAACAAGGAAGAAAGAGGCACCTGAATCTTGATATTAACCCCAAGACTGTATTTCCATTTGCCACTGATAGCCACATGTTTGCAAATACAAGTCATTTCCACAGCCTCAATTCTGAATTTGCTGCAGATATATTTTGTGGTTATGGAGACAACACAGAAACAAGTGATTACTTTCTTTGGTCGGCTTGAGGACTACAAGACACTGCAACTAGAGTGCCTAGGGCATTCTTCCCTTGCTATTAAAAATCCTGTTGGGTTGAGGATAGGAAGAGGCAATGTAAAATGGTGTCAACTGAATATATTCATGCTCGTTCTCTCCAGCTAGTCTAGACAACATAATAAGCTCTATGAGACTCCTCTCACCTGGCACAGAGCCTATCATATAACGTGGAAACGCACAGACATCTTCTATTTCATAAAAAAAATTGAATGAACATTCTTAATAGTGACACATTCAAACAGAAGTGCACCTAAGGTCTATTCAAGGAAGAAGGTACTTTGAGGGTGAGTAAACAGAGCGTTTAAAGTCTGAGACAGGACATTAACCTAGAGATCACTCTTCCCATGAAAGAACATTCCAGAAGATGTGTTTCTACCATGAGATACAGGAGTGGGGCAGGTGCATGGCACTTACCTCTATTCCAGTTCTGCTCAGCATCCTCCCAATCCACAGCAGGGGGAGAGCCCTGGAGATAAAGAAATGGGAATCCAGGTCAGTTCCTGCTATTGTCAGCTACATAGTCTGGACAAGCCATTTTGGTTTTCTAGGTTCCTCTTTTCTTAATCTTAAAAATGGTGAGGAGGCTGGCAGATCACTCTGTGCTTCTGAAGCAATTCCTCTCAGACAAGTCTGACAGCAAAGGCAAGTGAAAGTCTAAACCCAGTCAAGCCTAAGGAGTCTAAAACCAAGCATTTCTACGGTATCTCACATTTACTTGTTAAAATCCAAGCACGTCCCTCCCTTCAATTCAAAATCTATCCATGTTTGTTCTAATATAAAATATTTTTATGTATAAAATCTTCTAAGGGAAGAGAAATCTTCCTGCAAGCTAAGCTGTTTTAGCCTTTGATTTCTAGTAATCCCTAGCATACCACATCATGCCCTCATGGGTATTGCATTTCAGCAGCAAAAGCACAAAGATAAATGATGTCTAGTTACTTGTTTATGCCCAAAATATAACTGGAAAAACAATTTTAAGGATTACTCTCCCTCTGTTTCCCCAAACTTCACACAATTTAGCTTTTCTTCTAATATTTCTTCCAATATTTTGAACTAAAACTGTCCTTCAGTTAGTAAATTTAGGCAATGTTAAATATAGGAGAGCATTTAGCAAATTCTTAAATTACTTAAGCATCCTTTGTTGGTTGATGGGATTTATTGGTTCCAACCTTACTTCTCAACAAATCAAATCAAGATATGTATTAAATATCTAGTAAAAATTATCTCCCTTCTCTAAAAGCATGTTATAAATATAGTAGTATTTCGCTTGTGCTCATCATACCAGCTAGCCCACTT
The DNA here is from genome assembly GCF_036321535.1 of Camelus dromedarius. Classification (NCBI taxonomy): domain Eukaryota; kingdom Metazoa; phylum Chordata; class Mammalia; order Artiodactyla; family Camelidae; genus Camelus; species Camelus dromedarius. The sequence continues at coordinate 64,194,001 of NC_087443.1, read as the reverse complement.
CCTTCCTGATTTTACATGACTGAAATTCCTACAGATAGCATATTTGTTTCCTTGTTTTGTTGTTATTATTGTTGTTTTCCTCATCAGTGCTGTAATTTTTAGACCTATTTTGTCAGGGGCAAACTATTGCGTTTTAAAGAAAAACACTTGGGTTACTGGGGATTAATATATGTTGAGAAATTCCAAGATTATTTGGTGAGAACATTGTCTGTCTCTCATTTTCCTGGGGACAATTTACCAGCATTTCCCCATAATGCCCTTTCAAACTGAGTAAAAGCTCCTTAATTGCAAGGGGCACAAAAGAGAAGCCCTATTTGAGGCAGACCTTGGGAGGACACTTGCGTTAAGCTGCCAAGAGATTACTGAGGTCTTTAAATCAGAATGCCATCTCTAACCTTCAGGATAGGAAGCCAGAGGCTGCCTTCTTCTGAGTTAAATTTACTAGCATCAAAGACCCATCTCCAACTGTGAAGGTCTCTCCCAAGATATGTCTCTTACTCACCACATGCAACAATCTACATAAAAAAAAAAGAATTTTTCAGCATTTGGAATAATTTACTAGCAAGTTGCCTTTGGGGAAACAATATAAATAATAAAGTTTAATCTGAATGGGGAAAAATGCATCATTACCTTTACAACTGAGAATTTCTTTATTTTTAACACTCCATATCTTAATCCACATTGAAATGCATCCCCAAAGCTGATTTGAATCAAATGTAACTGTAACACATACTCACTGGTTGTTGCTGACCTAGTGCTTCAACTACACAGCTAGAATCTCCCTTGCTGGACAGAAACATATTTTTGGTTTCAGTATATTGTATAATTTGAAAATACACTACATGCATTTCCGAGCCAACTGAAGTCCAGTAAAAACAAGAGATTTACATCACTTATTCCAGGTCCACGGGTTTAGACACGATCAGGAAAACAATTAGGTGATTTTTCCTTTTGCAAGGTAGAGATTTTAATTATATCCATGGCTGTGATTCAGAATTAAGGAATTTATAATCAGTTTATCAAAATGGGAGCTTTGTCTACTTGTAAGATATAAATAATAACTCACAACAAATACTTCAATAATTTGTTAATTAAATTAGCAACTTAATGGTGATTGAAGAGGTGAAAAAAGAGGGGCAAGAGACTGGAGACAGAGTATTCAGTCATTTTTGAGGGAGTGATCAGAAGCAGTCTCCAGATTTCTGGGGTAGATGTCCACTAAAGGCTGTGAAATAATTTCTTAGGCAATATTTTATTGTTTTCACTTTATGACATATATATATGTGTGTGTGTGTGTGTGTGTGTGTGTGTGTATATATATATATATATATATATATATATATATATATATATATATAAAGTATGTTCACAAAAGTATACACAAGTGATCAACTTGAATATTGAAAAAAAAAATAAACTGAACACCGTATGTAACCAGCGTTCAGATCAATTAACAGGACATCACTAGCATCCCAGAAGCTCTCTTATTTGTTTCCAGTCACTATTGAAAGGTAGACATTATTCTTATTTATGACAGCACAGATGAGTTATATATTTTTTCCTTAACATAAATGTAACACTATAGCATGTATTCTTTTATTAAACACATAGCTTCTTTTGTTAAACATTATGTCTACGAGATTCATCTTTTTGCATATAGTTCTAGACTGTCCATCCTCAGTACTATATGGGTTTTCACTGAGTAAATACACCATATTCTACTTATACATATTTATTTTCTTCATTTTTTTTATTAGCTTGCTTAGGTTAATTTAAATGTTGGCATAAACTCTTTATAACCTTGTTATACATTTTGTTATTTAAGACACAAAATCATATATGGTATGCTAAAATAAGCCTTAAAAAAACCTATAGGGAATCTGTCAAATGCTACTATTAACTTCAGTTCCTCTTAGGCATTTTACTGTATCTTTGTTCAATTTTTATTTAAATTTTTCTAAATTATTTTATTTTAGTATTTGGGGGAAATAATTCATATTATGAATAATTTAGGCCCCACTAAACCAATTTCACCAAAAATTACTATAACTTACTAATTGTTTGAAATTGTGTCAAGCCAAGCCTATAGCATAGGGCAGAACCATTCTTCTCTGAGTGACATCCCACCAAGGTGGAAAAAATGAAGTCAGCAAACAAATGACTATTTGCTTACCTATGTATATGAAATTTACTAATCAGTCTGAGTTCACTTTAGGGATAAGAAGCTGACCATTAATCCTCAAATCCTCCAGAAGAATTTATTACAGACACAAAATCCTGTAGGTTGAGAGATATGTGTTCTCATATTGACATATTTTCATGTCAAAGGTACAGTCCTCATACTGTCACATACAGGGCAAAAGGAGAAACGCTCACTGACAGCATATCAAACTCAAGTTTCTGTTTAGTTATTTGCAAGGTTATTTGGTTTCTGCTGTCCCTGACCATGTAGAGGTCACCAGGAAGGCCCCAAGTGCCCAAGAACAACCTGCATAAGGCCCTCTGGCTAGCAAGCACGTGCTTCCCCAGCCCAGTCATCTCTGCAGAGCCTCAAGGAGCAGCATCCAAGGCAGCTAGACTTCAAAACAAGACTTAAAATGATAAAAATAAAAATGCCAACTATTTCAAGCTAAACAAATTTGCCCCTTTCTTCATCCCTCTATCTCCTTTTTATCCTCTGTGTGGGCATGAGGTGTGTGGGCTCCTAAGGCCAGATGGTGCAGCAGCTAAACAGCCAGAGTGAGGAGTCCAAACTTAGCTGGAAAGTCATGTCATATCCTCTCAAGAAGCTACAGGCCCACCATATTATCAGGTGATGAAGTTTTGACTTTCCTTCAGGGGGCTGTTTGAGAACTTTCCCTCTCCCTTAGATTGCCCAGGTTGTAAATATTAGCCCCAGAATAAATTCCTAAGATTTCCATGTTCTCTTGAAATATAATGGCTTTTACAGTCAACTGATCTGTTCCCTTTTCCCTCTCTCTCCTCCCACATTTATCCCAAGGTTCACAGAAGTTTGAATGAAGATATAAACTCCTGGTCTGTTGCCTCATTCCCAGTCACTATACCATATCAAAGCAACATGAAACATCAAGGATAAAAACCTGAGGCTATGACTGTGGAGCTGAGATCCAAGCTTAACTCACTCAGTATCTCAGAAGTTCTAAAGATGACATCAGTTCTAAAGAGACTACCAAGAGTCCTGCAGTGACACCTCAGGTTCTCTTTGTCACATTTTTGATGATTAAATATATTTTAGATCATGTTAAATAAATCCTGCTCAGCCTTGAATGCTAAATACTTTATATCAAAACCACCTCTGTGACAGGGTTCCCTGAAATCTCCTCCCCACAGCTGCTCTAATCTAACTCTCTGAACCTTTTTCCTCTCACTGCCCAGCTCCCCACTAAAGTCTTCGACCCCACTAAGGTCTTTGAAAGAAACACATTATTAGTAGCCATGTGTACAGTTAAGGAAAGTGAGAGTTAAGTAAGTGTTCTCAAGTCATAGAGATAAAATGGCTAGGCTGAACTCAGGCCTTTTCAACATACCACATCCTGGAGAGGCTTAACCTTTCCAGGAGGCAATTCTACTTCCTGCAAGAACTGTTACTGTCTCAGATTTTGAACTCTCAGAGAGCAGCAGTTATGCCTCATTTACTCCCAAGTGCACTGCGCTAGGTGCAATGCCTGGTCAAAATCGCTGCCCAGTAAATCTTTGTTGTATCAAAGAGATGGGCTAAAGTGGTGATGATATTTTGGCTTTGGAAGAAGGTTTTAGCTCCCTCTAACTCATACTCAAGTTGGCAACTTTTTTTTACTGTCCCTGTCTATCTTCAAAAAGGAAATGGAAGTATCTATTTATGCGGACAGCACAGGTATATCTAAGCACTTCCTGGTGCTTTCAGGGCAAGCGTCTGATAAGAAGGTACATAGCCAGGACAGTTATTTCTGCCTTCCCATTCTCCCCTGGTTGACTGAACCATGACTTCAGTATCTCTAATAGATGTATTGCATAGGAGAATCTAAATTTCTTATCTTTGGACAGAGGTATTTAGCTTCCCTTAAAAACCTTTGCAACCTGGTACATAATAGGTACTCAAAAACACTTGAGTTATAAAATATTAGAGAATGATGTAATAGCAAAAGCAAGTTGTTCAATTATTTTATGTTACTGATGATAATAATAAAATCAAAAGTGGGGACAGTACTTGTCCATAGTTATCAAACCAACAGATTACTTCTGCTAGTTTGACTAAATTGAAATAGAATGACTTGCCCTCCCTACAATCTATTATTGATATTGAGAACTATAGCTCCGGAGAATGTCTAGAAGACTTGACTATTTGACCCAAAGAAATTCAAATTAAATATGAAAGTGATGATGAGGCCCTTGAGGAAATACTTCTGTTGGGCTTGACACCTTGACCTGTTAAAGATTAGTTACTCTTTGGTTAATGCCCAGGGTCAAGAATATGATGTCTAACAAGAAGGGCTACAGGGGAAATGCTTTCTCATCATGATCAAGGTTAATGTGGGCTATTATAGGAGGCTCAGGTGGTTGTAATATCAGGAGTATTAGTCACACAGCTTCGGTTTTGTCACTTCCATAATTAAATAACACATAAAGACTGAAAAGACTTAACATCTGAGGTCTTGACACACATCTTTCAGTTTTCTGCAAATGTATTGTGTATTAAAGATAAACAATTATAAATATGTATCCCAATGTAATGTGTATTAGGGTGCTGACATAATATAGAATCACTGGATGGCATTAAATAAATATAGATTGTTATAATAACCATAATTATCAAAATCAGTAAATGACTAATTGTCAAGTGACAGTATTTATAAAGTTGCAGTCAACATTCTGGAGACTATCATCCTAAACATGTATTTCTCAAAGATGATTTGTTGATTAGTATTTCCTGGCAAACATTAAAGGTAATGTATTTTACTGTCTATGCATGTTGGGGGAGGAATATCATTAGTGTTTTCCAATGATTTTATTTCTCTGAATCCTGAGGCAGAGAACTCAGGAGGAGGAAGACAGACTCATTCAGCCTAAGTTTTGATTAGAATTTTATTGGAGAACTGGATAATTATTGATCTTCTAAGACTTGGCCACCTTCAATATTAAGGAAGAAAGCAAAGAGAAAAAAAAAAAAAATTAGGCTGTCTTCAGTACCAGTATGGTCCAGGCACTATGTTCAGTTCTTCACACATCTTATATCATGTGATCCTTATGACAATCTTGGAACTAGGTACAACTATCCTAATTGTATGGATGTGGAAATTGAGGCAAAGAGAGCTTAAATGATATAAGTACCTGATCTATGATGAAGACTAGATTTGATCCCTTGATTTTCTGACATATAAAGCCATGCTCTTTCCTTAATCCCAGGTGCCTAAGATTTGCTGACTTTATGCACACAAATAAATTAATGGCACATTAAGGATATTAAGTAGCTATCATGTCACAGTAGTAGCGATATGGAAATAGTCAGAGCACATCTTTAAGATGTGGCCCAGCCATATTTAAGGTACCAAGTTTCCATTAGCAAAACTATTTTGAGGAAAAGTAAATTTACTGATGTATACAACCATAGATGCACATGTTTTTTATCTTGAGGATATCCTTGAGATCTTTTAATTTAAACTACTCCTTTTACAGAGGAGAAAAATGATATTCAGGAGGTGATGTGCTTTGCCCAAAGTCACAAAGCAAGCAGGAATCCGAGACCTCGAGATGACCTATTTACAATCCTGGTTCTCTTGTGGCTATTCCACAATTCTATTAACCAATCAATTACAAAATATAGAGACAAGCAGTTCTGAGTGGCATTTTCTGAATTCTATTACTTGACTCAGGGAAAGAACATCAAGGATACAAGAGCCACGCAGCTGGAGCCTGGGGTTTAGAGTTTGTAAGGGAACCTGAGTCCAATATCATTAGCAGTGGACATTGAATGGATAGATCATTGATTTCCTTTTCCCCTTATTCATGACACATATTACTAAAGAGTGGAATATATTGTGAGTACCAGGCTAGGTTCTGACAACATTGGGAGGAAGTAAACATCCTGAAAAGGTTGCTGGCTGATGCGGCAAACATTTTACAGACATTGAGCTTATCTGTAAGACTTTCTAGGCTAGAAAATATACCATACACAGGAAGCCCATTAAGTACTGTAATGAAGCATTGCTTGTCCTACAGTAATTTCTAATATTAATTGTTAGGTGAAAGAAATGAGGAAACTCAGTTATCTCCTCTCTGGGAAAGGAGTGAACAGTGATACTACTCCTGCTTGGCAGATATGGGGATTGAATTTCTGATCTGACTGTGGAAGTGCCCATGAAGTCTCAGGTGTGTATCATGCCCACAGAACAAGACTCACATTGCATCCCAAGGGAAACCAAGCCCTTTGGCATGGAAACAGATGATTCCATCAGGACTAAAGAGAACCATGTACAATTAGAGCAGAGCAAGGTCAGCTGTCTCTCACATGACCTGGCCTCAATCTTTGCTAAAGAAAGATACTCCATAGCTGAGTAGCAATGTGACAACCAAAATTTCTTCACGGATAGTATAAAACATGTGCACGTTCAAATACTTGACCACCTTACATGTAAGGGTATGGCTCATTTAATCATGAGAAAATACCTATTCAAGAATTTTAAGACAATATGAACCACTACCACAACAAAGCAGTTGTTACTACAAAGTAGTTTACTACTACAGATGAGTAGTAAATAAAGGTGGACATTTAAACTCTTCACAACTCTTGGGGACTTCATCATCAGAACCACTTTTAAGTCACATAACACAGTAACAAGGAGAGAGACTGTGTTTTCTAAAGTGAAGTTGTTTGAGACACAGCACTTTTAAAATCAGTACCCAACATGACTACTAAATATTTTAACTTAAGCCACAAGTACCCATTCATAAAGTATTGAAGCAATATTTTAACCACCCTTGAAATGTGTATCTGTGATCTTCACAGCTTAACTCCACAACAACTACTGTTTTGTTTTATAGTACCATCATTAAAAGGCTTCTTTACAATAATATTTATGATTTTCAATTACTGAGGCGTACCGCTCTGCCCAAATACTAAATCTGTTTAGTTTCCCGTACTCCGGTTTTATTTTTTTTAAATGTGATTTGATGCAATAAACTTTATCAGAGACTTCAGTGCTTAGGAACGTGGGTTCCAGAGAGAGACAGCCTTTGCTGAAGTCTTGGCTTTTCCATTTCATGTACCACTCTTTTCTCCATTTCCTCATCTGTGAAATGGGGTAATAACAGCATCTGATCACAAAATTAATTAATATAAAGAGTAACAGAAAATCTAAATGAAGATCATGGCCTTAAGCATTATTAGCACTTGATGAATTCTATTTTTATTAGCATCCCAAGCTAACAAGGGTTGACACAAGTTCACAATAATGTGTTTTCCCCAAATTGTTTGTGTGTTAGTTTTATTTTGTTTAAAATAAAATAATTGAGTGTGCATGTCATAATAGAGCTCATCTGTAAGCCCTCAGAGATTAACCTCCTCTTTTATGGGAGATAACTATCAAAGAAATTCCCACTTTTAAATTTTTATATCTTTAATATTAAAGAATAAAGGAAAGAAAAGTCACCAGTACTTTGGATTTATCATGAAAGAAGCCAAACTATTTCTTTGGGCTTTCTCCATGGCTTGCTATTATCCCTCACAGTTTAAAGGCCGTGACCCCAGCGACCTCAGGCTTATTTCTGTGATTCCTTGGAATGAACAAGGACTAATGTTAATTCCTCTAACTAAACAATATCTCTGAACAATCTTTAACATCACAATGGCTTAAAATATGTTTATGCTAATGACTCACAAGCTTCACTCACTAGATAAGACATCTCCCTGGGGAATCATACTTACGTACTAATTTGCATATTTCACAGAAGATATAATAGGAAGACAATCAGCCCATCTTTAAAAGTGATGAGCCACTGGATCATCTAGTTTGAATTATCTCAGTTAAGATGATCACAAATTACTTGAAAATAAGACCATACAATGAAATAAAGACAGTCTCTTCAGCAAATGGTGTTGGGAAAACTGGACAGCAGCATGTAAATCAGTGAAGCTAGAACACTCCCTTATACCATACACAAAAATCAACTCAAAATGGATCAAAGACTTAAACATAAGACACGATACAATAAACCTTCTAAAGAAAACATAGACAAAACATTATCTGACATACATCTCAGCAATGTTCTCCTAGGGCAGTCTACCCATGCAACAGAAATAAAAGCAAGAATAAACAAATGGGACCTAATTAAACTTACAAGCTTCTGCACAGCAAAGGAAACCATAAGCAAAACAAAACAACGTACAGAATGGGAGAAAATACGTGCAAAAGATGAAACTGACAGGGGCTTGATCTCCAGAATATATAAACAGCTCATACGACTTAATAAGAAAAAAACAAACAACCCAATCCAAAAATGGGCAGAAGACCTAAACAAGCAATTCTCCAAAGAAGACATACGAATGATCAATAGGCACATGAAAAAATGCTCAATATCACTAATTATCAGAGAAATGCAAGTCAAAACTACAATGAGGTATCACCTCACACCAGTCAGAATGGTCACCATTCAAAAGTCCACAAATGACAAATGCTAGAGAGGCTGTGGAGAAAAGGGAACCCTCCTACACTGCTGGTGGGAATGCAGTTTGGTGCAGCCACTGTGGAAAACAGTATGGAGATCTCTCAAAAGACTAGGAATAGACTTACCATATGACCCAGGAATCCTGCTCTTGGGCATATATCCAGAAGGAACCCTACTTCAAAAAGACACCTGCACCCCAATGTTCATAGCAGAACTATTTACAACAGCCAAGACATGGAAACAGCCTAAATGTCCATCGACAGATGACTGGATAAAGAAGATGTAGTATATTTATACAATGGAATACTATTCAGCCATTAAATGACAATGTAATGCCATTTGCAGCAACATGGATGTCCCTGGAAAATGTCATTCTAAGTCAAGTAAGCCAGAAAGAGAAAGAAAAATAACACATGAGATCACTCATATGTGAAATCTAAAAAAGAAAAGAAAAGAAAAGGACAAATGAACATAAATACAAAACAGAAACAGACTCATAGACATACAATACAAACTTGTGGTTGCCAGAGGGGAGGGGAGTGAGAAGGGACAGACTGGGAGTTTGGAATTTGTAGATACTGACAGGTATATATAGAATAGATAAACAAGATTATACTGTATAGCACAGGGAAATACATACAAGATCTTGTGGTAGCTCACAGTGAAAAAGAATGTGACAATGAATATATGTATGTTCATGTATAACTGAAAAATTGTGTTCTACACTGGAAATTGACATAACATTGTAAACAGACTATAACTCAATAAAATAAAATTAGAAAAAAAAAACAAATCATTTGAAAATAACTCAACTTTTATTTTACCATTTCCCAAAGCCAAGTATTTACTAGTTACTATTAGTAGTCATTGCCTCCTTTATTTCTTGGCTCTCATCACTTCTCACTTGGTCTATTAAAATAGCCTCTGGAGTAGGTATCTGACCACAGCTTCTCTATTCGTCTAATCAATATGCCAAAGATCCAAAAGGGTGTCTTCAAAATGCAAATTTAATCAATTAATTGCTTAATATACATACTGGTGATTTCCATTTCCTATAGGACAAGATTCTATACATAAATGAAAAGACCTTTCATGATCTATCCCTTCTCTCTTATTTGAAATATACATTGAGTAAGGTGCATAATCTGAGGTATAAAACTCAATTATTACATGTATATACCTTGGGTAAACACCTACAAGATAGGGACTACTTCTAGTATCCCGTAAAGCTCTCTCTGGACCTTTCCCAGCCAGTGTTTCTTCAGATGCCCTTTATTCTGGCTTCCATCACATTAAATTACTTGTTCTTGAAGATCATTTTTAGAACTGTACAGTATGTACTCTGCCCTCTTTTATTAAATATTTGTGATGTTCATTTACATTATTGCGTATTTCTGACTCTGTTCATGTTGACAATGGAGAAAATATCTTAGCATGATCTTTATTGAGATAACTTTTCTTTTCAGCTGTATTCACATTAACCGGTTAATGTTTTTCATATTTTAAGATCAGGATTGAAAATTTTTGATGATTCTCTGACATAAACCATGAATCCCAGCCAGATGCAAATGTCCGTTGCTCACTTAGTGAAGATACATATTACCATCTCTACCTACTGAAACTAACCAAAATATTAGTTGTTTCTTCACTCACAGGCTCTTTTCTCAAATCACAGTGAAAGATGTTATGGTCTGTGTCCTGGTGGGTGGATGGAATTGTTAAGACTAGAAGTCAGAGTCCTGCAGAGTGAGCAGACAGATTAAGTTCTTGGGTAAAAAGCTGAAGGGTTAATTACTTCTACCAAAAGGCATACAGTTCAAAGGAATTTACATGCTATTTCCCTGTGAATGAAAAACAAAATACTTACAAATAGCTTCTTTTTTCTGAGCCATTTATTAAAATACTGTATATATTTATGTATGTGGTTTTAGAGCAGAATATATAGAGAAGAGAGGAGAAGAAAGAAACTAATTAGCACATATAATTTGTCATCTGAATATTTTTAAGCAATGAAGACCCAAAAGTGTTTGAGAAGGACAAATATGTAGGATGGGAAGAATATAGGGTTTTGGAATCCACGCTAGGTTTAAGTTTGGACTTATTCACTCTCTAAGCAAACCATCCCTCTTTCTGAACGTTAGGTTTTTTCATCGTCAATAAAGTTAAAATAAAGGTAATAATATCAACCACACAGGGTCGTCCTGAGATTTAAATGAGAGGGTACTCATGAAAATGCTCCACAAAGGAAGAGAGTTCCATTTAATTATGCTACTGATTAATGGAACCATAGTGGGATTTTTATTAAAGCTTCAGAGCAGATATTATACATAAAGTGGGTTAGGGGAATTTTTTGGAATGTTCTTCAAGGCTGATAATGTAGCATAATCATAATCTTAGTAGTAGTAGTAGCACTAGTAAATGGATAGGAGAGAAATCATCTTACCCTTTTAATGGCAAAACAGACACTAATTTAAGGTTAATTATACTTTTTGGTTGACAAAATAAATACATGGACACTGCAGGAAATGATTATAATATAAACAGAAATTTATCAGAAGATATTAGCAGGACTGAACTGCCTGTTTCCACACAAATTTTTCCCTTGATCACACAATCAGAAAGACACCTGGAATTAGGATCTAAGTTCTCAAACACTGAGTTCAGATATTCATTCATGAGATCAGGCTACTTCTTTATAGTTAATGATTTCCCTTAGTACCCTCATCCTTCTTTCCTTCCAGTTCTTGATAAATTTGACATCAGAAAAGCAGACTCTTGCTTCTCTTAATATAGTTGATTTTAGCAGAAATTACAGAATTCAGCAGAGAGAAAAACTGAGCTGAAGATAAAAAAAAATCCCTTTATGATCTTTTGTCTCTAATTCTCTTGCGGCTGAAACTAGGAAATTCCTGACAGCTCATCTACCATAACTTTGTCCAGCTGAGTTTTAAATAACTCGCTTTATTGGCCTCTTACTATTGCTCCTGGGAGCTTGTTCTGTCATATAATAGAGCTGAATGTTAGGGAGCTCTTCCTAATATAATATACCTGGGCTCAATTCTTGAGAAAATTTCCTCTGTACAGTCTCATCTCCATAAAAAAAATTCAGTGGGAATCAACAACAGACAAGAAAACACTTGGCAGGTGAATGGGATGAGGGGGCTGTGGGATAGGGTCAGGGAAGCAGCACTGTTAGAATACATGCCAGGAAAGAAAGGAAGTAGGCAAAGTCAGGGTACATCAAAAGAAAAGACTGGCTGGAGAGAAAAAACAGTTCCTCTAAATGAATCTTAGAACAGCATCCTTGGAATCAATGGAAAATGCTATCCCTAACTGCTGGCACTCTCTCAGCTGCAATGATCCTCAAGATGCTGACTTTAGCAACATGTAGGGGTGTGTTTAGTCTTCAGATTGGTAACCTCAAGTTAACATTTAATCCATTAAAAAAAATTTCTATCCAGGTTAACAAGCATAACAGGGCAAACAGCTGTGGGAGTATCTGGCGTGGGAGTGGGTAAAACAATTTAACTCTCCTCTGGGTTTTAATAAAACTGTTACTTTCTCACTGATACCCACTAATCCCTACCTCTCTCATCACATTTCCTATCTTCTTTGAATCTTGAAAGGAGTTCAAAGCAGTGGATTTGGGGAAGTAGTGATGTAAGAACACACATACAGAACACAAAATGGCTCTATGCATTTCAGCCAGCTTTTTTTTTTTCTTTTTTCCTTTTTCAACCTGCCTGTTCAGGTAGTCAAGGGCAGTTTGACTCGAAGGATGTTCCAAAGACAAAAATAAATGATAAAAATTTTAGAGTACTCTTGGGAAAGACATCTTAAAAGGAGAGAAATTCACAACAGTGTTTCATTCATGCCAGACAAATTTAGGCATGCTTTAATTCAAAGTTAAGCTTTGCTATATTTTATAGACATAGAATGCTGAAGTTTCCAGATACCAGAAAATTCAAATCCAGTGGGTCACAATGATTTTGGGACACAATTCAAAATTATTAATTTGATGAATAGGACACTGCATAATCTGTCTGTTTCTCCAGACTCACCTCTGACCAGTCTTATCTGCTTTCTGGCCATACTGGCCAGTATGAACTTCCTTAAAGTTCCTCAAAGCCATGCCTCCTCTGCACAGTTATCTTGTATTTAATTGACTCCTCCTCTGCCCTACTTTATCCTCTACTTCTCCTACCTACTTTTGAGAGCATTGCCTAATTTTCACATTCTTAGGAAAATCACCATCAGAGTGTGTAACTTATTTGGTTGTGAGTTCCCATATGACTTTTACTCTAAAACTGATGCAATTAAACATACTCCCACTAGAAAATATATATATATATGTTCCTTACTAAAATGTAAGCTCCCTGACGACAGAGTTCTCGTCTCTTTTGTTCATTACAATATCCTTAGTGCCAGGTCAGTGCCCACTGCATTACGGACCTCTGTAAGCTTTTGTTGAATAAATATGCATATTACAGCTTATAATAAAACATGCCTACTTATAGCAAAGTGTGACCTATCTAGGAATAGCTGAATAGAACCTTTAATAACTACCTGTTTTGAAATGAGTAAACAAAGCTTTTCACAAATGTAAATTCGTTTGCTGACTACTTGGGTCATCAAAGCCATGCTCCAAAAAACAAATACACATGCTTCCCTCCACACAGCAAAAATAAGCTTAAATAATCATTTAACTTCTCAACACGCTTTCCATTTACACTGTGTGTTTTCTCATTTCACATTTCTCATATATGGTATATATGTATATATATGAAATACATATATTTGGGTTTTTTTCTAGCTTAAATTGTAAACCTGCTGAAAAAGGACTGCACCTTTCTTTTTCCCACAGCAGTAAGGTACACTATCAAATAAGCCTTACAATACTACTTAAGGATAACAGCCACAGCATATACCTTTGAAAATTTAAGAGGATCTCAGAATACTTTTATCTTATGTAGTGGATAGATAATTATGATATTTAAATTCAAGCTGACAAGTGCATTACAAGAATAAAGAAATGCTCTGGTATTTCACAGATATGAAGAAAACACGTATCATTCAGAAGCTGTTTTATTCAAAGGTACGAGTAAAAGGAAAAGATTAATCGAAATTCCACTGACTTATGTACAAATAAGCAATGCTAGTTTGAAGAGGAGAACGCAACTTTTCCAGAGGCATTATTAGGGTAAAGACACCTTAAAATGTGGAGAAGTGGGAATGAATAGATAGTGATAGGGTCCCCAAGAGGAAGACAATAGGGCTTAGCATGTAGGCAAATAGGAGCATAGCTATTCATCATGCTAAGGCTGAGTTGACGAAGAGCTATAGGGCAGACATTTGAACACTCAGAATGGTAGCTCTACAAACAGGAGCTTATAACTGCAACTTTCCTAATGCCTAAAGCTGAGATATAAAATTCAACAGTAGTTAAAGCACATATACCCCAAGTTGAATTGCCAAGACCAAATGGGCAAATGAGGGTTCAAGAAGGGGGTTTCAATGAGAATGGGCTAACTAACCTAGCCCATGAAGACATCCATCATTCCCCCAACGAACAGTGGTTCCTTCACCTGGACTCCTCTTGTACTCACTGTTAGACTCAGTAATGAGGTTCAATATTTTAGGTGATCATTATCTTTAGAGTGCAGTCTCCCTCTTCTACCCAGTAAGGTCAAGGAGGCCAGGGTCAAAAGACTTTGGTCTACCTTCCATTATTCTCTTGGCCAACACAGTATATTGCCTGAAACATGGTCCCTTTAAAAGGGTTTTTTAAAATTTTAAAATAGCCTTGTTATACATTCAAGTCACAACCATTGTTCCTGAGTGCAGTTCTAGAAATCTGTTCCTAATAAAGTGCTGGTCCTAGTGCTGGACATCCAAAAGAACAGCTATTTTCAGAAGTAGTTATACGAGGCAGATACTCTCTGATAGACTATCTCAGCAATCACAACATGTTTCTCATGGAACTGTAAATACATGAATTGTCTTTCTTTTCCCTTCTCTCTGCTTTGAAGAAGCACTGGGTCTTGACAGTGCAGGTTGTATAGGTATGTCTACTTAATTAGGCTTGCTTCTAAGTTATGTCTTGTTTCTTGCTAGGCGTTCCTAGATGCTGGCTATATGAGAGGACATTTTCATTTTCACATTGGATACTGTGCTGAACTCTTCAAAACAACTGGTTTTTTAGAAGTTGTGGGGCCACTGGATTTGTTGACTCTGGACTAGTGTCTGAAATGAACTCAAATTCACTCCTTCTCTTGCCTCCTGCTTACAAGACTTGAAATTAATGCTTGGGTGCATAGTCTGGAGCTAAGATGAAGTGAGTAAAGTAAATCAGATCCTTAATCCACTTAAGTTAGTGCAATAATTTATAGGAAGTCAACCCAGAATCATAACATCTTCAATTTCAGGCCCTAGGTTAGATGGCAGAGCACAAGGTAAACTGGTATCAATTCTATAGCCATTAGATTTTGCTTTGTAACAGACTTCCCCAGAAAAGGATGGCTTAAAACACACCTCCTTTTATTGGTGTGGATTACACATTTGGGCTGAATTCAGCTAGCTATCCTACTTATTATGTTCTGGTTTAGCTGTTTTGGGATGAGGGTGACTGGAATGTCTGGAATACCTGCGGTGACTGGTGTTTCTCCCCACAGAGTCTCTTATCTACTAGTAGGCGAACTTCATATCTTAGTAGCAAGATTCCAAGACACATCAAATAATGATGGATAAGACAGTGAAATACTGGTCATTTTTTCTAGTAGGGATCATTCCATGATACTTCGTCTTTCAATGCACAATCCCTTTTCAAGCCTCTGCATGTGCCAGATTTCTATTGTCCAACTGCCTCAAATAAGACATGTGCCTAACCCAGAGCTGCTGACAGGAGTCTACGCAAAGTCATGAGCATGGACATAGAGGGGCCCCAACAAACTGAGAGTCATTACTGCAGCAGTCTGCCGAGATTACATTTACAGCTGTGACTACCCAGCGTAATTTCTCTGGAAAAAAAGTCACCCTATCTTTTGAGGTCTCTGCTTCTTGGTTTATAAAATGAAAGTTTAGACTGAATCAACTAGTTCTAACACATTTTCTAACTTAAAATTCTACAAACATGTGGCTCAAAAACTTGAAACCCGATGGGGAATAAACCTGTCCTAGTCTAGTGAATATTTGCGTATGAATGAATGAAAGATTAATAGAGTAAGGAATGCCATTAGGTAATGTCCTTAATTTTCACCAGTAAAAATTAATTTTCCAACAATGGGACAGTCATACGCAATGTTACTTTGCAAATTAAATAAAATATAATAAAGCAGTAACCAAAAAAGAAGTGTTTATTATTGCCAGACACTATGCTAAATTTTTCCCATAGCATCTATTATTATCTTTACAACAATTCTAAGAAGGCCTTACTATCTTCACTTTAACAGATAAGAAAACCAAGGTTTAGACTAAAGTGGCAAAGTTATTAAGTTGTGTTCTTATATTCAAACACATATCTTTCTAATTTTAAAGCCACTATTTCTACACTCTGTATGGAATAAACAAAGCACCTGTGTTTTCAATAAACATTAATTCAGAAGATTCTGCAAATATTAGAAGGAATGATGTACAGAACACTGAAAGGTTGGCTCTTTTTTGTTGTAGGAAATACCCTGTGATACTCTGTGATTCTATTTCATTATTTCCATGGCATTATTGATTTCATTCAGTCTGTCTTTCTGATGAAAAAAGTTTATCATCATATGATCAGTAGGGTCTGTGATATTATATGAAATTCTCTGCCTGCACTGGTTGGCAAATATAATAGGATTGGTCTTCTGACATTCAGACCTAGAAAAAGAAATTTTCTATAAACAGTCAAATGTCCTTTGTAGGAATAAAAGTCTCTAAAGTGGATATCAAGAGAAGACACCTGTTCTAAAATTTGGTTGCTGGGATTCTATAGACAGCTTAGACTCCATCAACCCAACCACACATACATACACACACACACAAGGCAGGTTCATCAGTAAGCACCCTTAAACTGGCGCTGATTTCATGGCTTTTGCACTGGGGCTAAAGTGTTCAGAAAGTGCCCAATGTACTCTGTCCAATCCAAGACTGAAGAGGACCACTACCACTTGAGGCAGGACAACTTTAGGGTCCACTCTATATATTATTGCATAAAGTTACTGGGTTTAATGTGATGAATACTCAGTGAGTGACTCCCTAATCCACCTAGCACAGGAAGGACTGCAGAAGTTTTCATGTAAAGATATTTATCACCAAAGGATTCAGTCAATCCCAATATTTTCTACAGATAGAGTGCAGTATTTTTATAGATATAGTCATTGCTACCTGTAAAGCCCATTTAAATCTATTGAGTAAACTATTTTTGCTTCCTGTGCATTCCATGGCTTATTGTTCCTTTTTTTCACTTACATAAACAAGAGAAATTCAACAATCCTGAACTGGCATATGAGAACTGGACCCAGAAAGAATATACCCAGTGAATACTTAACTAACAGCTCATGCCAACTGTAGAGTGTGCACTTTGAGTTCTTTTTCTAATAATGGAGTGGTGATATTTTTAATTATTCATTCTCTCTAGGGTGGTCTTCACTTGCTATTGTGGAAGATTCCAATTCTCAGGACAGTGGGCTCACTCAGAGGCTCGCTCCATTTAGTTTTAAAAGTAGAAGAAACCAAAGAAACCACATAGTCTGAACTCTGATTGCCTGGGGCTGGAGAACTGGTCTCTATGGGAATTGATCCATGACTTTGGCCTCAGTAACACCCTGACCTTCAACATTGGCTAGGCACATTTGCTTTCAGGTTACACTGAATCATTTGAGCTAGTTTAAGATTGAAAAAATTATACTATATGATAAAGATAGAAGTGTTTTTCTCAGAAATAAATAAAAGCACCTTCAATCTTCTCTCTCTTCAGACAGGCTCTCTTTGCCCAAATCTTACTGTGGAATGGGTTGCGCTACAGCTGTGTAGAAGACATTGACAAAAGTCAAGTTTTCCAGTCTCTATTCTCAAGGAAAGGACTTTGAATGGCCCAGCTTGGGTCTAATACAACAGTAGTTTAATTATTTTGTCTCCATTATATTACTGCCACATAATAGCTCCATACTTGCACCATGGTGCCATGGCCACAGGGTTGGCAGAATATACATCCTTCCCCCAACTAAGTTTGTGCTTCCATGTGACTTGGTTTAGCAAATGGGAAGCTAGCAGTTATGACACAGGTAAAGGATTGAAATGCATACATGAGGGCTTATTCTCTTGTGATCTGATGATCCAGGATGAGAACATGTTTCACGAAGCTACAGTAACTTCAGCTGAGGTCTCTGAACAGACACATCTGGAGTAGACCAGAACTGAAGCAGCAGCCTGATGCTGAGGCCAGTCTGGATCAGCTAAACTCCAGTCATTTTACAGTCCCACGAGCATAATAATAATGCTGCTTTAAGTTTTGGGGTAACTTGTTATGCAATAGTATTGCCATAATAATTGACCAATAAAGAAATCAGTACTGAAAGTTTTGTCCCACCAAAGAACACTTTAAAGCACTGAAAAAGGACAATAGATGGTATGTAAACTATTACAGGGACTAGAAAATTAGCAACATTATTTATAACAATGTAAAGATAGAAATGGACCTTCTGAACATAAAGCATTGTATGAGGGAATCTCTATTGAAAAGGTAAGTTGTTAGTAGCTAAATTTGATAAAGTTCACCAAGGAGATTAGCTCAGAAACAATTCTGCTTATGAATTGAAACGAAATATAGAGAGCCTAGAAATATGAGAATCACAATGTTGTCAATGAAACTGTTTCCAAATATTTAAAAGCTGTGAACATTTAAATGCTAAGGACTTTAGGATCCCAAGCAAATCCATATAATTTCTTATTTGGATTTCTAAATATAGATGCTACTTGTTGTGACTTTTATGCCATTATATTTTTATAGGTAAATATATATTCATTCTACTCATTACATTTTATATGCCCTTTCATCCAATTTTACTGACAAATACCTTTAACTCAATGTCTGATGAGTATGTATCTCGGTAGATAATTTCTCCTAATTGGCACTTAATATGTAGAGCCTATCATTTTTTAAAAATATCCACACCAAAAGTTAATTTGTTTAAAACATTTAGGGCTGCCCATGATTTTGATGAATTTACATGATCTTTCTGAGTATGGCTGATGGGAATTCTACATTGTTTTTGTTGCATAAATCACATAATGGATCATCTATATAATTCTAATTCCTATATATTTAAAGTAAAATAAGAAATTGAGCATGTGAAAAAATTTGCAGGTATCTTTATCATGTCTTATCTTTATCATGTCTTTACAAAGTGCATGACAGTTTTTTATGCCAACAGTTCTCTCTCCATACCTTTAAATCAATACTTTACAATATTAAGTTAACCACATAATTAAAATAAGTGCATAATTTCTATTATGGCTACCAGAATCTCTGTATTGCCCACGAGGCTTTTACATGTTGATTAAGCAGGCTTCCAGATTGCAGAAGTCCGCATGGCAAGGGAATTTAGGAAGCCTCCAGTCAGCAGGAACTAAGGTCCTTAGTCCAACAACCCTCGAGGTTCTGCCAACAACCCAATGAGTTTCAAAGGTTATCTGTCTCCAGTCAAGCTTTGTGATGAGACCCAGCCTTGGGTACCAGCCTTACTGCAGACTTGTGAGATGCCCCAAAGCAGAAGAACCAGCTAACCAATGCCCAGACTCCTGACATGCACAAAGCATAGAATAATAAATGTGTAATATTTAAAAGTCACTTAAAAAAATAAGAATCCAGGGCACGACTTTTAAGACCAATAATCAGATCAAAGACATAATCAAGAAATCAAGATGTAACTATCATATTTTTACTAATATCTCTGCAAGAATTAAAGTGGCATCTTGTAGATCCCCTTAGCTGTAGAAATGTATCCAGCTGGGTTTTAGAAATACCAAAAATGTGGTCTTACAGAAGAAGCCAGATATACATGCAGTCTAGAGAGCCATGTCTGAAAAAAATTGCAGTTCTGGCTTTTGGCATGTAGAACAGACTTCAAATAACTGTGCAAATAAAAAATGATTCAAGTTTTTAGCACTATATACATATAAAAATTAAACTAACTCCAAAATGCAACTGGCAAATGGGATATAAGTAAGCGATTATTCACAAATTTCTTCCAGACATGCCTACTTCTCAAAAGTTTATGCTGTGTCTGCTCTGTCCCCTGAAACCTGGTACATTCTTTGCTTCAACTGGATTCCAATTCCTGGGCAGCACTGCATTGCTACCATCATCACCTTGCAGGATTCCTGCTTCTATCAGGCTCAAATAGATAAGGCAGAAAACTGCATGGTTAAGTTACAAGCTGCCAAGAAGGAGACAGTTATAATACAGAGAAGACAGGATGACTCACCATTTCATTGTGTTCATGTAAATTGTATGATGCCCTAGAGAGAGCTTTAAATAAAAAGTGAATTCTGATCATCAAAGTGCAAAGCAAAGGAAATGTAATCATCTTCCTTTTTCTCTCCCCCCACCCCCACTTCAATCATTAAGTTTGAGAATTATGGCATCACTGAGGAAAGTCTCATTAATGCTTAATGTTTCCAGGTCACTTCATTGCTTAAGAAGGGACTGCCCTGATCTAGGAGACAACAGTGAATTTGAGTATATAGGATGGTCAGGCAGGCAGCTGTGACATCCCTGAACCAGAGTACTGCTGCCTGAAAGCTCAGTCTTTGTGACTTAGACCATCACAGGGCTCTGAAAACTTAGATGTTCACAGAGCTCTGCAGATTTAACCCACAAGATCCAGGTGGATGTCAATGTGCAAATCTTGGCCCAGATAAGAGATGCTTTTCCTTGGGGGGAAAGAAAAGAGCTGTATGTAAGCAAAGCAGGGAGCTGGATTTAGAAGCAAGAGGTTTGGAGCTGACATACAAAGGCAAAAAACAACCTAACAACAGTTAGGTTTTTTTTTTCCCCCCATCTATAAAATGGAGCTAATGAAACAAGAAACAAATGCTTTAACATGAAACACAAATGAGAAGTTTTCTTTTAATTTCCACTTCTCATAACTTCGTGTCTAATCATCCAATACTTTACACTTTATGCTGCTCATGAAATCTGTGATACAGTCTCTCCTTGGCTCGGTTCAATTGGTAAGTTGGATTCAGAAGAAGGAATTTCAAAGCATTAGTGAGCAATATAGGAGATGACAGCTTGGGCTGGAGGGGCTTGGCTGTGGTTTGCACTGCACACTTCTCCAAAAAAGTAATTTAACCTAAATCCTGCTCCTTCTTCATGGACTTGCTATACCCTGAAGGAGCTTTGGGGCAACTCTGTGGACAGAGTCCCTCTCTCTGGATTTCCCCAGGGTAGCATGTTAGGATCCCCCTCAACTTCTTTATCTGGCCTCTTTTTGGGTTTCTCTTCTATTTCTTCTTTTCTACCCTTGATCTCAGGATACTCATGTGCTATATCTGTTTATAGCAGAAGAAACTATGGTACCTGAGCTTATAGTTCAGGTCTTATTGTTTATTCTAAGTCATATTATTTGCAAAATATTTGCAAATAATTTTTATCTAAAACATATAAAGGGATTGTTATCTAAAATATATAAAGGACTCATACAACTCAATAGCAAAAAAATATGATTAAAAAATGGGCAGAGGATGTGAATAGACGTTTTCCCAAAGAAGACATACATACAGATGGCCAACAGGCACATGAAAAGATGCTCAACATCACTAATTGTCAGGTAAATGCAAATCAAAACCACAATGAGATATTACCTCGCACCTATTAGAATGACTATTATCAAAAAGATAAGAAATAACAAGTGCTGACAAGGAGGTGGAGAGAAGGGAATGCTTATTAATTGTTAGTGGGAATGTAAATTGGTGCAGCCACTTTGAAAAATAGTGTGGATGTTTCTTAAAACATTAAACATAGAAATACCACATTATTCAGAAATTCCACATCTGGGTGTTTATCTGAAGAAAAACAAATATATATGCACCCCCATGTTCTCTGCAGCATTATTTACAATAGCCAAGATATGAAAACAACCTAGGTGTCCACTGATGGAAGAAAGGCTAAAGAAAATGTGGAAATGTGAATGTTTACTACATATATATGTATGTATGAGTGTATATACACATACACACATATGTATAATATGAATATATATATTTATTCAGCCATACAAAAGAATGAGGTCTTGCAATTTGCAACAACATGGATGCGCCTTGAGGGTATTATGCTAACTAAAGTAAGAAACCAACCTCATACACGAAGAGAACAGACTGATGATTGCCAGAGGTGGGGGTTGGGGTGGGCAAAATGAGTGAAGGGGGTCAAAAAAGGTACAACCTTTCAGTTATAAAATAAGCCATGGAGATGTAATGGACAGCATGTTGAGTAGAGTTAATAATACTCTACTGCATATCTGAAAGTTTCTAAGAGAGTAGACGTTAAAAGTTCTCACTGAAAGAAAAATTATTTGTAACTATGCATGATGACAGATGTTAACTAGACTAATTGTAGTGAACATTTCACAACATAAATACTGAATCATTCTGTTGTAAACCCTGATACTAATATAATCTTTTATGTCAATTATACCTCAATGAAAATAAAAAAAGAACTTCACTTAGACTCATTTTAGCAAATAAAATTGCCATCATTTCATTACATTTAAACTCATCTCTAGTGGACTTTCCAGAAGACAACAGACAATGAATCTTATTGATGATTCTTCAAATACCATGTCCTGTCATCTTCTCTCGTGAGAGGTTTCGGCATCAACTACTGTAGCTTATCCTTTAGGGTCCCTAACTTAGAATACCCCCTTTCCAAGGCCTCTTATTTCTTCACTCTAAAGAAGTATCTATTTTAATTTTTACTTATTTTGTACTTTTTTCCTTAAAAAGGTTCTCCAATTTTTAACAGTCAGGCCCCACAAAACCTGGATCTTTCCCGGTCCTACTTTGTAAACACCTTGCTCTGAGTGACACAGAAATCTAGAAATGCCACAATAACTATGTTCCATAACTTTTCCCTACCTCAAAGCTTCCCAACTCATCTGAATATCCTTAGAAATATACAGTGGGAGTCAGCACAAAACGAAGAAGTTAAAAACCAAGCAGAAAATTTGTAAGAGTAAAAAAAAAAAATTGGAATATTGTTATAGGATGGAGTAGAAGCAGAGAGAATCGAATTCTAGGGAGAAAGTAGTTCAGAATTAACACCGTGGCAGTATTACAAAGCCAGGCATAGTCATTGAACCTAACTCTAAAGAGGAAGTTGAGTAGAAAAATTAGATCTAGAGAAAATTCTTTTTAAAAAATAATAAATTGATAATTTACTACTCAGGACGACTGGCGACATTCAAAATGAGCAGCCCATCTAGACAACTCATTTGCTCTTTCTCTTAGCTAGCATCAGAAAATAAAATTGTAGATTCTTTTCTATCTAAAGAAAGCAATCCATAAAGAAGTTGACACACTGTCAAATTTGAAATGTAATCTGACAGCAAGAAAACCCCATCAATTTTAAGTGAAGGGAAGAGGCAAGAAGAGAGGGGTTTCTTGAAGCCCACGAGAAGGTTTGACTATTAAGGACAGAAGTACAATCTTTTAAATAATAGTTCTGGCTGCTTTATGAACATGAGTGAATTCAAAGCAAGTACCTATTGTGGCTAAAAGAGACTCCTGGCTCATTTGCTGCCTGTGAGCCAAATCCAGCAAATTGCTTTATCTCATTAAGAATCTGAGAAAAAAATTCAAACTTCTTAACTAATCAGGAAAATAGAAATTAAAATTATAATCAGCTCTTATTTCAGGCCCATAAAATTGCTAAACTATAAAAAATATATGTGTATACACACACACATATATATAAGAGCTACACACTACTATTACTAGTGCAAATCAGTGCAGCCCTTTTGCTATTTGGATATATCTAATATAGATGACACACCTAATTTATTAATATTAAGTGAGACAGCCTTTCTACTCTTAGTTTTACCCAGAGTAAGGCATGTGTGAGTTTACCAAAGTATGGGCATTAAAATGCTCACAAAAGCACAACTTATAATATCTATGGATAAGACATTACCCAAATATCCATCAGCTGTGGAATACATAAATATACTGTGGTGCATCTGCCAAATAAAATACTATACAGCAATACAAATTGATGATTTACAGCAACATACAACAACATGAATGAAATCCACAAATGCAACTTTGAGAAAGTACAAAAACAGTCAAAACCAATCTATGCCCTTAAACATCAGGACAGTATTTATTCTTGGTGAGACAGGCTGCTCATGGAGCAAGATAGGGGATTCTGCAGGAATTGATAACATCTAGTTTCTTGAGCTCAGTGCTGATTGTACAGGATTGCTCAGTTTCTAAAATCCATTGTGCTGTGAATATATGTCATATGCCCTCCTCCATATTTATACTGTTATCTTTAAAAAGCATTGCACAATCTGCCCATGCTTGGTCATGCTGCTTTCACACCTGCGTAGGAGTCCTTCTACATCACTGCTCCACAGGCCCCTGTGTCCAGCTTATTAGCTTTCCCACTTGCTTTTTATATTTTCTGCCCTCTTTAGATGATTGTACTTTTTCTTCTTTTTTTTTACCCCCTCTTTCTAGTGCTGGCCTTATGCAGCTTCTCTACTGAATCATTCATGCTACTTCTCCTTATCATAGCAAATAGTCAAAGAAATTTCAGTCCCTGTATCTCTTTGTTTCTTCACGTGTTATCCTGGTCTCACTTATTCTGTATTTTCCCACAGGAAAACATGGACTTACAAAAGAGAAAAAATCTATACCCTACCCAGATATTTTTAAGAAAAGATTTAGGAGCAAGAGTCATTGCTAAGAACAGAGACCTAATTAACCACCATAGATTCTTTGGCCATGACCCTTCCTTCCAGCTGCTGACAGAGACAGAAGCCTGACTGCTGGCTCTACTCTGTACTCTAGACACTGCACCCACTCTATCTGGGTACAATCTTTAGAAAATGCACCTAAAAAGAGGCTGTTTGTATTTAGAAAGTTTGGGAAGAAAGGAAGTGAGCAGCCGGGAGCAGATCTTTACCCAGTCTTTATCATTCACCATGTTAACCTGGGTTAATTTGTCATCAAAGGATGTGAATCCCACCTCTTCCCACATGCAACAGTTTCTTCATAGTCTTTGAAAGATACATCTAACTTGCATTACCTCTGCTAGTTCAATTCATCTCACTCAAGCAACTTATTAATAATACAACGTGCTATCCCCAAATGGCCTGGATGACACTGTACTGACTAAATGTTATTTAAAACCATGCTTCAGAGGGGGGAAAATGCCATATATTACGCCACCCTAGCCATTTTAATTTTCTTTTATTGCATCTTGGCAGGAGCTTAATAACTATACATTGAATAAAATGAGACATTACACATCATGTACTAATTACCACAAAGTTAAAGAATGCAGTCTCTGCTCTCAGAGACGGCAACTCGAAATAAATGGAATTTTAAAATATCACTTGCCAATTTTCCTTCATCCAGGATGCAAGATATAAATATATTTCCTTATTTTTTTCTAAGAGGGCAATTATTGTTTTAGAGGAAGGGAACTGGTAACCAAAGAACTGTAGTAATTCTGTGACACAAGAACTGTTCAGAGGGTTCTACCATCACTTGCATGTCTGATTTAGCCCCTGGTAGATACTCTTTTAGATTCTAGCAGGAAAAGTGAGATACTCAGTGGCATTCCCAGTTCACCACTGTCATTTTTTCCTCTGTATCCTCTTTCTGCAAATGCTTTCTCAATTCCTTGCATATTAGGTGCTATAAATGAGGAGTCCCAATAGCATAGCAGTGAGTTTCCAGAACTTTGAACCAAGTTCCTTGAGTTTTTTTTCCCCTAGCTTTATTGAAGTATAATGGACAAATAAAATTTGTATACATTTAAGGTATACAATGTGATGTTTTTATATCTGTATACATTTTCAAATGTTGACCACAGTCATGCTAACTAATTCATCCATCCCCTCACACAGTTCCATTTTGTGTGTATGGTGAGAACACTTAAGATCTACTCTCTTAGCAAATTTAAAGTATATAATATAGTATTACTAACAATAGTTACCATGTTGTACATTAGACCTCTGGAACTAATCCATCTTATAACTCAAAGTTTGTATCATTTCATTGTCATCTTCCTATTCTCCTCCCTGCCCCCAGCCCTTGGAAACCACCATTATATTCTCTACTTCTGTGAGATATTTTTAGATTCTACACATAAGTGAAATCACACAAAGCTTGTCTTTCTGTGTCTACCTTACTTCATTTAGCATAATATCCTCCAGATGTTGTCACAAACGGCGGTATTTCCTTCTGTTGTATGGCTGAAATTATGGTCTATTGTTATATATATCCTATTTTCTTTATCTATTCATCCATAAATTTAAATCCTAATTCACCTACTTACAGTACGACTATATGATTTCTCTTAACTACAAATTTCTTATCTATAAAATGGGGTTAATTATATCTACAAAACCCGAAGTGTTCAATGTGTACTAAATGAACAATTCATGTAAATGCTTGAAAATATCAAGTATTCTAGTATTCATTAGTTTATTGCAGAATTATTTTCATTAAGTTAATCAGAGCCCACTTATTTCATGTCTGTCTAACCTCCACTTCTATCAGAGCATCATATATGAACTTATTTTAAATTTACTATGGTGACACTTGGACAGACTGAGGTTGTTTCTCCTGCTTTTTGTTAAATCCAGATGTCCCATGAGCATTTCTCTAACTCTTGTGATACCAAAAAAACCCAAACCAAAACAAAAAAAAACTAATTCAACCACCACCAATTAGAGGTATGAAAATTTCCCCAAGATTCTGTCATATTTTTACGGGGCTTATGTTTTCGGTGACTGCCCCCAAAACCCTTTCAACAAGAATGAATAGTCAAAACTATATTCATAATAATACTTAGATGTTATTTGTGTTTTTTTCTCATCTGTGTTTCTTATATCAACTGAGATTTAATATATAACCAAATAATTATTTAGAAATACATTTTAAAATTTTTACATATGTGGTATTTTCCTAGATTATTGCTAATCTTATGATAGTCATTTAGAGTAACACACTGATTTCAAACCTTTTAAATATATTGAGATTTGTTTTATTGCCTAGAAAATGGTCTCTTTGAATCAAAGTAACTTGTGCACTTAAAAAGTGGTTGTACTCTACAGTTGGAACTACAGTTCCACAAATGAAAATAGATCAAGTGGGTTTTTCAAATATTCTATTTCTATTCTATTTTTGTCTGATGTTTCTACCAATTGCTGAGAGGAGGGTATAAACTTCCCAATTGTGACTTGGGATTTTTTCTTTATTTAATTCACTCAATTTTTTGCTTCATGCATTTTGCAGCTTTCTTAGAATGAATGTTGTCCTTCTTTATTGTGAAACGTCCTTCTCTATCTTTGATAATACTATTTATCCTGAAGTCTGTATATCTAATCTGGACTCCTTATGCATACTGTTTGCATGACCTATGTTCTCCCTTTATGTACTTTTAAACCTATCAATATTTTACATTATGTGTCTTTCTTTTAGATATTATACTACTAAGTTGGTTGTGCACTTTGACCACTGTCATTAATGTTATTAATATAGTTATATTTATCTGTAATTGTATTATTTTTGATTATCCCTCTTTTTGTTGCTTTTGTTCTAAACCTAATTCCTTTTCTATCTTCTATATTTTTTGAGTATTTTACTGTACTATTTAACATATTTCTCTCTATTTCTTTCTATTTTTATTTACAATAGGGAGTATAACTTACATACCTAAACTTTAAAACTTTGTACTTAATATTATTTCATTCAACTTAAATTGGAGATAATGTGATAACATTTGCTTTGAAAGTGGTATGTGTATTTTAAAGGACTTAAGAGGAAAAAAATATTTTTCATTTACCCAGATAACATCATTTCAGACACTGTCACTTCATTTCTAAAAATTCAAGTTTCCTTCAGGTATTATATTTCTCCAGTTCATAGAAATTATTTTTGCATTTCTTATAGAAATTATATGATGGTGACACTTTCTATTAAGTACTCCTTCTCTGACATGTATGTATTTTACCTTCATTCCTGAAGGATATTTTTGCTAAACATAGAATTTTTTATTGACAGTGTTTTCCTTTTCTTTTTTTCCCCGTTTCAGGTCTTTACATATGTTGATACACATTGTATTTTGGTCACCATGCTTTTTTCTTGGAAAAAATCTAGTCATTTGAATTATTACTCTACTGTATATAATACATTAGATTTTTCTGTATTGTTTCCTGAGGCTTTTGTTTTCTGTTCTTGAGATTAGATCATTTGCATTCATCTGTCTTCAAGTTCAATGACTCTTTTTTTTTTAATTTTATTCTGCTATAGATCCCATCTAGACATTTAATTGTAATTCTGAAATTTATGTTTTAGTCTTTCTTATTATTTCTATTTCTCTAAGATTTTCTATAATTAACTTTATGCCTTTCTCCTTTAGCTCCAGTATATAATTATAGTAAATTTCCATAAGTTTTAGATTGATAATTTCAACATTTGAATAATCTCAGGGATGGCCATTGTTTGTCTTTTCTCCTAATATTATGCTACATTTTTCTTGTTCTTAGTGTGTTGATTAATTCTGGTTCACATGCTAGATATTATGAGAGTTTCATTCTGCTGTGTCTGAATTCTCTTATAATCTTTCCTGAATGATGATGTTTTAGCAGACCATCAGTGCAAGATCAGACAAGTTCTGTCTCACCTTCCATGAGTGATTATTCACAACCCAATTCAGTTCTCAGATGCTTTTCTTACCAGTCTTATGTCTGTTTGCATATGCGTAACTTAGCAGTTATGCTGAGATTTGGATATGTGTTGTACACCTCACTCTGGTTCTGAGAAACTTTGCTATTTTGATTTGTGCCTGCTTCTGTGAAGGCATTGTTCAATGGTTTGCATGATATAGATGAAAACTGTTCAAATCTTTTAATTTTCTTGTAAAAAGAATACAACATGAGATCTACTCTTGTAACCGAATATTAAGCACATAATACTGTATTGTTAACTACCATAGGCACAATGTCGTATAGCAGATCTCTAGAGCTTATTCATCTCATATTCTTAAAATTTATTTCCAGTGAACGCAACTCCTCGTTTCCTCCTCCCTGCAACAGGCTAGAACGGAGTGGGATAATATATTCAAAGTGCTGGGGTAAAAAAAACTGCCAACCAAGATTACTATACCCTACAAAACTATCCTTCAAAAACAAAGAAGTGATAAAGACTTCCTAGACCTGCCGTATAAGAAATGTTAAAGGAAGTTCTTCGATTTCAAAAGAAAAGATAATAAACAGCAGCAAGAATGCATTTGAAAATATAAAACTCAATGGTAAAGGTAAATGCATAAGACAAATAGAGTACTGTAATGTTATAATGGTGGTGTGTAAAACACATGATTCTAGTATAAAAGTTGAAAACAAAAGTAGTAATAATACCTATAACTAAAATATGTTAATAAATACACAATATGAACAAATCTAAAATGTGACATTGATAAAGTATGGGAGGAGAAATAAAAGCTTAGAATTTCTGTATGCAATTGAAGTTGTTATGAAATTAAGGTAGAATGTTAAAACTATAAAAAATGTTCAAATCTGAATTAGTTCTCAATACTTTTGTCACATTTGTTGGATAGAATTTATTCCATATTTGCCTAACTTAGTAGCCTGACACTCATGGAAGTAGTTTCAAATTCAGTACTTTTCCTAAATTGGCACACATCTATTTCATGCATGTATGAATGAGGCATTAGGCTGGAGATATGTGAGTTCATGTACAGAATTTGAAGTTCCCTTCTCTTTATCTTTACCCTCTGAGATTTTCCTTCAAATTCCTGCCTGCATGAAAGCTTTTTTAGCCACTGGGGCCTGAACTTGGAGCAAAGCTGCCAGAGAGAAAGAAAAAAGGAAACTCTCCCTTATCTGAGTCACTTCTCCAAGTTTTTTAACTCTACTCCATAATCAACTTCCTTTTGTTTACTTTCCAGAATCCTCAAATAATTGTTCTGTGGTTTTCTTTTCCAGATATGTTAATTGCAGTCAGCAGGAGGAAAAACCCAGTAGGGGTTTTCACTTCTGTCATGGCATCAAAACTTTAACAAATAGTACCACAAAGTAAAACATTTATGTTACCACAAAATTATCCTTAGTTTTCACAGCATTGCTCAGTCATTCTTCAGTACTGTATTACTGCTTAATTGCTCAGACTATATTTACATTCTCAAAAGACAAAATTATGTCATTGCCCATGGATTTTCTTTCATTCTGGCTATGTTATGCTCAGTTCATACCGATGATATATTGTATGCTATGTTCAGTATACACAACAAACACACTGACATTGATTAGGACTCAGCAGCATATATATATAAAGTATGCTCACCAGTGTGTCCCACTGTACACAGAGCACTATGGTACTGTATACCTTGATCAATGGGGCCATTAATACACAATAATAGTCTGCTCATATTGAAAGTATTATTATTGTTTTGGGGCATGACAGAGTAGGAAAAAAGAAGAAAGGAAAAGGGAATTAATAAGTTACTGAGTGTCTGTTACATGGTACAGTGGGCTATGAACTTCACACATGCTCTCATTTAATTCTCAAACAAATCTTAGTTAATATATTACTAGGCCCATTTATAATAAAAAAGCAAGGCAAAACAAAACACAAAGACAGGAAAAAAGAAGAGTCTCAGGTAAGTTAAGTGTATCTAGGTAATATGTTAAAAAAATGAAGGATCTAAAATTCATTCGAAATTACATGATTACAGATCTCATGTTCTTCATCTTAAAATATGAGTCCATTTAGAAAAATTATAAACAGCTCTTTCAAGAAAAAGGCAAGGATGTCAATTTCACTTTACTCTATGCCATTTTTGGAGAAATTATATAATAATGTGGCTTAGTACTGTGGTGGCTGAGTGAAATTTCAGGCTTCAGATTAAGTATTGAAATTCTTGTTGACAATTACTGCCCTTAGGACGCTGGGTTAACTTTCTTAACTTCCTAGAATTGCTTAAAGGGAAAAAGGTAGATAAAGCATTCAGTATAGTACTTTGAATAAAGGCAGAAATTGGTCAATGGCTCATTATTACAGAGTATGCAGGCAAATTACATGGTCATTTTCTTTTTACATTTACCCAGGCCCTAATCACAGAACATCTGATACAGTGCATCTGAAATTCAAATTCCTGTATTTTGGAAGAAAATGTTATTTCTCTCAGGTGATTCTAATTATAGATTTGTTTATGCTTCAGTTCAATTAAAAGAACAATAAAGTCCCATCTACTTCTGAAGTTCTGTGATTTTAATGATTCATGTTGGCTGTTGGGGAAGATTACATGGAGAAGTTGGAGTTGACCTTCTTGTTGAAATATAGACACTAAAATACTACATGTGGTATTGATTAGAAACCTCATATTGAAGCTCCTATTTATATATGTAGAAATGTCAAGTCACCTGTAGATAAGAGATATAAGTGAAATAACATAGAAGACCTTTGAAAATAGTGAACAATTAAAACCCAAAACAGTTTTCATATACGGGGTTTTTGTGGGTTTGCTATGTATTATAATTTGTTTGCTTCAAGCCCGGTATTTCTTTTCCACTTTTTTCACATGGCTGAATGAAAGTTCAAGAAAAGAGTATTTAGCTACAGGAAACAAAATAATCACACACTTAGAAAAAACTTTCCACTCAGAAAACTTACTAGAATTTCTATAAGTAAACTTAAGAGAGACTGACCATTAATGATGTGAAAAATGCTACTAAGAA
This sequence comes from Camelus dromedarius, assembly GCF_036321535.1. Classification (NCBI taxonomy): domain Eukaryota; kingdom Metazoa; phylum Chordata; class Mammalia; order Artiodactyla; family Camelidae; genus Camelus; species Camelus dromedarius. The sequence continues at coordinate 64,162,373 of NC_087443.1, read as the reverse complement.
AGCCCCACTTGAAGCTACAGTAGTCAAGAAAGAGTGGTATTGGTGAAAGAAAAGACAAATCAACAGAACAGAACAGAGTGCCCAGAAACAGACCCCCATAAATAAAGTCAACTGGTTTTTGACAAAGAAGCAAAGGTAATTCAATGGAGCAAAGATAGTCGCTTCAACAAATGGCACTGGAAAAACTGGACATCCACATACAAAGAAAAAATGAATACAGACACAGACACAGACACAGACCTTACATTCTTCATAAATATTAATTTAATATAGATAATAGATCTAAGTAAAAAACACAAAACTATGAAACTCATTGAAGATAACAGAGATGACCTTGGGTATAGTGATACTTTTTTAGATATGAAGCAAAGATATAATCCATGAAACAAATAATTAATAATCTTGAATTTATTAAAATTTAATTGCTTTGTGAAGGACAATTTCAAGAGAATGAGAAGACAAGCCACAGACTAGGAGAAACATTTGCAAAAGATTTATCTGATAAAGGACCTATCCAAAATATACAAAGAACTCTTAAAACTCAATAAGAATAAAGTAAAGAACCCAATTAAAAAATAGGTCAAGGCCTTAACCTCTACCTCAGCAATGAAGCTAATACAAATGGCAAATAAGCTTATGAGAAGATGCTTGACATCACATGTTATCAGGGAAACGATAATTAAAACAGCAGTGAGATACCACTATATCTACTAGAATGGCCAAAATCCAGAATACTGACAACACCAAATGCTGGACAGGATGTGGAGCAATTGGGAATCTAATGCAGTGCTAGTGAGAAGGCAAATGGTACAGCCATTTAAAAATACAGTTTGATAGTATAGCTCTTTTAGGAGATAGTTTGGCAGTTACTTACAAAACTAAACATACTCTTACCATGAAATCCAGCAACTGTACTTGGTATTTACCCAAAGAAGCTGAAAACTTATGTTCACACAAAAACTTACCCACAAATGTTCATGCAGTTTTATTCATAACTGCTAAAACTTGGAAGCAACTAAGATGTCTTTCAGTAGATGAATGGGTAAATAAACTGTGCTATATCCAAACAATGGAATACTATTCATCACTAAGAAAGGAGCCATGAAAAGATATGGAGGTAAAATGGTCACATTGCCTAAGGCAATCTACAGATTTAATGCAATCCCTATCAAATTACCGAGGACATATTTCACAGAACTAGAACAAATCATAATAAAATTTATATGGAACCACAAAACACCTAGAATTGCCAAAGCACTACTGAAGAGAAAGAAAGAGGCTGGAAGAATAACTCTCCCAGACTTCAGACAATACTACAGAGATACAGTCATCAAGACAGCATGGTATTGGTACAAAAATAGACATATAGACCAATGGAACAGAATAGAGAGCCCAGAAATGAACCCACAAACTTTTGGTCAACTCATCTTCGAAAAAGGAGGCAAGAATATACAATGGAATAAAGACAGTTTCTTCAGCAAATGGTGTTGGGAAAACTGGACAGCAGCATGTAAATCGGTGAAGCTAGAACACTCCCTTACACCATACACAAAAATCATCTCAAAATGGATTAAAGACTTAAACATAAGACAAGATACAATAAAACTCCTAGAAGAAAATATAGGCAAAACATTATCTGACATACATCTCAAAAATGTTCTCCTAGGACAGTCTACCCAGGCAATAGAAATATGAGCAAGAATAAAGGAATGGGACCTAATTAAACGTACAAGCTTCTGCACAGCAAAGGAAACCATAAGTAAAACAAAAAGACAACCTACAGAATGGGAGAAAATTTTTGCAAATGAAACCGACAAAGGCTTGATCTCCATAATATATAAGCAGCTCATATGACTTAATAAGAAAAAAACAAGCAACTCAATCCAAAAATGGGCAGAAGACCTAAACAAGCAATTCTCCAAGGAAGAAATACAAATGATCAATAGGCACATGAAAAAATGCTCAACATCACTAATTATCAGAAAAATACAAATCAAAACTACAATGAGTATCACCTCATACCAGTCAGAATGGCCATCATTCAAAAGTCCACAAATGTGGAGAAAAGGGAACCCTCCTACACTGTTGGTGGGAATGTAGTTTGGTGCAGCCACTGTGGAAAACAGTATGAAGATCCCTCAGAAGACTAGGAACAGACTTACCATATGACCCAGGAATCCTGCTCCTGGGCATATATCCAGAAGGAACCTTACTTCAAAATGACACCTGCACCCCAATGTTCATAGCATCACTGTTTACAATAGGCAAGACATGGAAACAGCCTAAATGTCCATCAACAGATGATTGGATAAAAAAGATGTGGTATATTTCTACAATGGAATACTACTCAGCCATAAAAACCGACAACGTAATGCCATTTGCAGCAACATGGATGCTCCTGGAGAATGTCATTCTAAGTCAAGTAAGCCAGAAAGAGAAAGAAAAATACCATATGAGATTGCTCATATGTGGAATTTAAAAACAAAACAAAACAAAACAAATTCAAAACAGAAACAGACTCATAGACTTACAATACAAACTTGTGGTTGCCAAGGGGGCAGGGGGTGGGAAGGGATAGACTGGGATTTCAAAATGTAGAACAGATAAACAAGATTATACTGTATAGCACAGGGAAATATATACAAGATCTTATGGTAGCTCAGAGCAAAAAAAAATGTGGCAATGAATATATATATGTTCATGTATAACTGAAAAATTGTGCTGAACACTGGAATTTGACACAACATTGTAAAATGACTAACTCAATTAAAAAAAACCCCAAAAACAAGAAGCATAAAACACACACACACAAAACAAAAGGAAATAGAAATGGATTAGTCAATATGCCTTCAGTAAAAGGAAATGCTTCAATAAAGAAAAAAAGAAAAGAAAAGATACGGAGGAAACTTAAACGCATACTACTTGCTTAAAAGTAAGCCAATCTGAGACTACGTAACGCAAGATTCCAACTATCCAACTTTCTAGAAAAGGCAAAATTATGAAGAAAATGAAAAGATCAGTGGTTACAGAGAATGAGGAGAAGATGAAGAGATAGATTACAGAGGATTTTGTGGGCAATGAAAATGCTTTGTATGATATTATAATAGTAAATATGGGTCATTATACTTTTGTCCAAACCCAAAGAATGTGCAACACCAAGGGTGAGCTTTGAGGTAAAGTATGGACTTTTGGTGATCATGATGTGTCAAAGTAGGTTCATCCTTTCCAGAATGTAAAAAAAGTTTCCATTCTGGTGTGTGATATTGAAAATAGGGTAGCCATGTGTTGGGGTAGTGGTATATGGGTAATCTCTATACCTTCCTCTTAATTTTGTTATAAACTGCTCTTAAAAAAATCATATATGAACCAACAAATATAGTTCCACTTGCCTATTTCTCAAAAGCCTTCAAATTAATTTGAATGTTTTTCTTGCTCTCAAATTCCCTCTCATAAGTATCATTAAAAATATTTTTTGGGAAATTTTCCTGTGAAATTATCCTTTGAATACACCTCTATAAAAGCTGGGCAGAAGGAAACTGAAGAATAACTGTTGGTCAGGAAATATAAAGATAAAAAATCAAACACTTGCACTATTTTTGACAAAATTTTATGTAAAATGTTTGATAAATATGGGAATACGGATTGTAATTTTCCATACTGCAAGTATTTATTTAGAAGAGAGAAAATGTCCATTTTTCTCCCACATAATCGAACAGTCTCTTACCTTAAAGAGACATCTAAATATATTTATAAGAAAAAGATGTCTCTTTACTTGATTTTTCTGAGCTATCTGTCAGTCTCTGACTGCATTTGTTCCATGGAAATCTGCCTTTACTTTCGGTTTGCCCTTTTCATAAGGACTCTTCTGGACATTTAAAATTTATGATAAATGAGATCAATAGAAAGATAAGAATTTAGATATGTTTAGTACTTTTCTGGTTTAAGAAAAAATCTCCTGACTGTAAACTCCTAATCACTACATTACAGGAAGAAGAAAAAATTGTTTCTCATGCAACTTAAAGGAATTGCTTGAGTTCCATGTGGTATCTGGAGAAATTTCTGAAGATCTATACAGAACTAACCAGGCTTTCAGACGAAGTTAAAGGAAATGAGCTTAAAAAGCCATTTTTCTCTCAACACATCTAAGCCAGGTATAGCTGGGCTGACAATTCCATTTGACTACACAACAATCTCTAATGAAGGATTTAGGGGTGAATTAAGCCTTTGAAAACAGCAGAAGAGGAAAGGTTCTGTTTTCAACCCCATCTATGGGGCTAGTTACAAACAGATAATCTTTGAATCACATTTTTAACAAAATGGAATGAGTCAGTCACTTTTTCAAACATGTTTTTCTAACTAATGCTCTTACATGGCTTAAAAACATACTGATACACAAACAATTGCAGCAGCTTTTAAAACGATGATACAACCCCATAATTTCTTCTAAATAGCTCAGACATGTGGATGAATGAATCATACATCCCTTCAGAAAGTAATTTTTCTCAGTAAATTCTACTTGTTGAAATCCTAGCACACCACGAGTAGGTAAAAGGCTTTCAATTGAAATAGAAATCTGTAACTTTCTCCAGAGCAAAACCTAAATCCTGTGGGTAAGACAGCTTTGAATATATTTAGGACTTTTCACTTCTTGAGAGCTTTTAGTTCCAGACATCTTCCTTATGCACACAGCAATTTACTTTATAAAGGAATCCAGTTATGTAAGTGGCTTTCGACAATTCCTATCAAGTTCCATTCCCCAGAGCTGCAATAACAAAGTACCACAAACATAGTGGTTTAAATAAAACAAAAAAAAAAATCATTCTTTCACGGTTCTGGTGGCTAGAAAAGTACAATATTAAGGTGTAGGCAGGGCTGGTTTTTTCTGAGGGCTTGAAGACGACTATGTTTCATGCATCTCCTTTAGCTTCTGGGGTGTTGCTGGCAATCTTTGGCATCCCTTGCCTTGTAGAAGCATCGCCCCTTTGTACACACATGGCATGCTCCCTGTGATGTGTCTCTGTGTCTAATTTCCCACTTAAGGACACAGTCATACTGGAGTAGGGGCCCATTCTTCTTCATGATCTCATGTTAATTATATCTGCAGCAACCCTTTGACAAATAATGTCACATTCTTAAGTACTGGACACTAGAATGTTAACAAATGAAATTGGGAGGATTTATAATTCAACCCATTATATCCTTAATATGGGGTGGCCTTCCTTGATGAAGTGTCATCTTGCAAGTGCCTCACAGGTATCTTCTGGAAGTTTATTTCCCTCTACTCTTCAATATTTCACAGGTATATAGATGCTCACTGGAAAACAAAGATACCTTACCAAACCAAACATCAAATCCCAAGATTTCTAACAGGAAGTATATCATGTACCCCAGCTCCAAAGAGTATTACAGTCTTTTTATTGCTTTTGACTTAAATTTTTTTTTGTTTTGGTTTATTTTTTTTGTATCTAGCGCTTTTATTCCAAGTTTCATTTATTTATGTATCTATTCAGTCTACTTATTCTTTTTTTGTTTCTGTTTATTTTTATGATGAAGCTCTTTTTTTTTTTTTTAACTGGGACAAGATCTAAGCAGGAAAACTAAAATTCAGCTATCTTTTCTTTTTATGCTTTTAGGTCTAAGGAATACACCAAAGCCTTCTATGAACTCGACCAGGAATCCCTCAGCCTCATAATAATCGAGCCAAAAAACAGACCCTCTCTATCTACAAGCACTTTTTTGTTTCATTGGAAGGACAAGCACAAGACTTACAGAATTTATGATAGAATCTATATGAGAACAGTATAAATGTGCATCCATTATGAAAATGAAGGAACATCGGAGAAACTGGCTCCTGTGTTAGCACCTGGTTCTGCATGGATTAGATGTCAACTTTGCATAATTCATGTTTTGGTTTTGAGTTTCAAGTCCTTTTTCTTACATCTTCTGACACCACTGTAAAGTCTTGATCTGTGTTTCTAAGGCTTGAATAAATTTGTCCTTTCTTTCTCATTTTAATAGTCTCAATTCAACCTCTCTACTAGGCTGCCTCACTACTCCTCTCCTTACTTTGGATAGAGGAATGGAGATGTATCTTAAGAGATACAAATGCTACAAAGTCTGAGAATCCAGACTCCAGTGTTCTTTTTGTTTGCCCCATCAGTTTGGTAAAAGACTGTAGGACCAGAGCCTATTCTAAATGTGTTATATGCTTCATTGTAGCTAATTTTTGAATAAACCCAGGTGAGAGACAGGATTGTCTTGTTTTAAATGTAAGGCACAAAATTTTGTCATGTTGGGTAACTTGTCCCCAGATGAACAGCTAGAAAGGCTTGGTTTGAAATGACATCAGTTGAGCTAAACCACTGTACTCTGTAACTCACCCACCCCATTTCCATTGTGTCATCAATTTGCATTTTAAATAAAAATATCTAATAATAAAAATATATATTTCTAATCTCAAAATTTCAGATTTACAGGAAACTGGTAAGAGATAGTTACTTTAGCAGGTGTTGCCATTTTGGCATCTCAGATCTTACCAGGGACTTAGTCTATGCAGGGTAGCTAGCTAGAGATGTGCTCCAGTTCCTCACTGCACAGAGAGGTTGTCTGAGACTTTGCCCCTTTCTTCTCTCAAGAAGTGTAATTCACCAGCAAGTCATCATTCGCTTGTTGAGGCTGAGATAATCTCACAGGGCCAACTTTGGGCATGAGTTGAAATTTTTGATGTTGAGAAGTTTGCTTTTTATTTCAGGTGACAAGAAGAGTTTCTTATATCATTCTGAGATAAGGATGCTCCTTATACATCAATGGGGCAGGTATGACCAATCATATTCCCAGGGATTTTGGAAGTTTTGAAAAGTCCTAACTCACTGGTCCAACCAGTGGAGCGATGATTCAGCTTTCAACTTGGATTTTAAACAAAGCCAAAATCAGACGCACAGATCTTAGTTTTCAATCATGTAATCAATAATAAAGAAAAAGTGAACCTATACTAATATGTACTGGAGGCACTAAACCATGAAGCCACATTATTTTTTTGTTTTTCTCTTCTGCCTGAGATTCTCAGGTACAGTGAATCCGTATTATGTTTTTATATTTTAGACTCAAAATTAGCTGACAGAGAGTGAGAAATTCAGACCCAATCCAGATGGATTTGGATTCTGAGAAATGATTCTATTTTACTGCTCTATGGGAATGGAAAAAAATCAGTAATAGCAGAGATGTTGTGACTATTAGGACCTGAGTTCCTAGGTAGCCCACCTATTGCTGACGTTAAAGTGTCTGACATTGATCTTGCCTCATAAGTTCATCAAATGTTGCTTCCATTTATTAGAAAGTAAAAATAATCTTATCTCTATAATGTTCATTAGCCAGACTGGTGCTTGAGCATATTGGTTTTGCCATGGTCAAGCAATCTCAGTGAAATTATCATCTTTGAGATTCACGTACTTACCTATAATGATGTTCCAAATCAGCTGGAACTACCCACAGCTTCCAGATGTAATGTTCCACCAAAAAGTATGGTGGTAATAGAACAGGGCTAACCATGTATGCTAAGACGAAGAACTAAGTGGCCTAGAGTTTCCAAACAACAGTCTACAAGCCAGAGAATCCAAAGGGACCATATGGAACAGATCAACAATTAACTGAGAACAGAGAATAGGGATTAAACTAAGGAGGGACGTGCAGGCACATCTTGGTCTTCTGGGCAGTATGATTCAAAGCCTGAGGGCAAGCATATCAGGAAAATAAGACTTGAACAGTCAAGGGGGAGTGCAAGGTAAACTCAGGTCCACGGTCACAGAAGAGTGACCCAAACCTAAGGTCACTGGTTGTTTTCAGAGTCAAACAGGAAGTGAGATAAACCCTATTTAACACTGAAATAAGATGGGACCATTAAGCCCTGAGAATAATCTCATACAGAGAAGAACCTGGTGTTAGATATGTAGGTGTGATTGGATGGGCTCTTCTTGGACTGTAAAGTTGGAAACCCAGATGTCCAGAGTTCAAGGCTAAAGAGAAAGAATAAATGACTGCTTCTGATGCAAGTATTCAGATACCAGAGCATTTGTAGTTAACACTGAATCTACCTAGTAATAAATAACAAACAGAAAAAGAATAATAAATTGTACTTTCTTCTTTCCACTATATATTTCAAGGGAAGATAAAGTTTTTTGTTTTTGCTTTTCTTTTTTTGGTCTGAAAGATGATCACAGTTCTTGCATTCACTAAGTTACAGCACAGATGAAGTCTGTAGACAAGAAAGAAAGACTTTTCTTCTTGAAAAGGGTGCACATCTCTAAATATATCAGGCAATTCTAATAAGGGAATGCATGGCTAATGCATCCTGCATGCATCAAGCAGCTATTCCCCATCCCTCATCCTCAGAGTGAAAAGCATGTCCTTGTTTTACCTGAACAGGAAAATTATTCACTCAGGAATAACAAATCATTTAATTTCATGATTATTCTCTACAATATAAACTCAAATATAAGTTTAAATGAGAATGGAATGGGATACTCCACAAGCCATCTCCAGAAAGTCAGCATAGAAATACGGGCTCTTGGGCCATAGCTACCAAAAGCCAGACATTCGCCTTTGATATTTGGGCCTTTGAGTTTTCTCAAAATGAGAAGGTGAGCCTAAATGAGCTGAAAATCCTATCCTCCTTTATTACATGGGTCCATCCCATGGGACCACGAAGTGTATATTAACACCTTCCAGCGTATTAACAGAGCATTTCTATGTGTGGATAATGTTAGTGACGTTAAGCTCCTGTTGGTAACCCAGAGATCTAATAGGTTTTTAATGCATGATAAGTATTACTGTTGCCAAAATAAAATTGTGTGACTTTTGTATACTGTCTAATGATGGTGGAAGATTTTAGAAGTGTGAAATATACATAGACTGCATAATTTCTTAGTTTTCTGGATAATACATTTCTGGAATGTTTTATTGGCACTATACAGGCTATAAAATGGCATCTGTATTCACCTATTTGGAGCAAATACTATATTAAATGATCTCCCTCCATCTCTTTAGCTTAATTTCCTTTACCAAGCTATTTATTTTTGGGTAATCATTTTACCTCTCTACAGCTTAGTTTTCTCTTTTGGTAAATTAATAGGGTTGAAATAGAGCAATACTTTCCAAAATGAGTTTTATAAAATGCATCATAAAAACACAGTTTTGTAGTCAAATGTTTGAAAAAATGCTGTATTCTATATTTCTTCTTAGAAATCTGGATTTTTCATTGATAGAATAGAGGTTCTGAGAAGTATGACAGGGAAGAAATTTGTTTAATTTTAATTTTCCCATTTATTTCAGATTTGATTGTGATTTTTTTTAAATTTCTGAATCATAGCAATTAATAAAGGGCCATCACATATTAATTTTGTATTCTGCAGCTTCACCAACTTCACTGATAAACTCTAGTAGCTTTTTGGTGGCAACTTTAGGATTTTCTATGTAACATGTCACCTGCAAACAGTGACAATTTTATTTCTTCTTTTCCAATTTGATGTCCTTTTATTTCTTTTTCTTAATTGCTGTGTCAAGACTTCCAATACTTCCAAGCTGAATAAAAGTGGCAAGAGTGGGCATGTTTGCCTTGTTCCTGGTCTTAAAGGAATTCTTCTTAAAGGAAATGCTTTCAGCTTTCACCACTGGGTAAGATGTTAGCTTTGGGTTTGTCATATGTGGCCTTCATTACATTAAGGTATGTTCCCCTAAACCTACTTTCTGAAGCGTTGTAATCATAAAAGAACGTTGAAATGCTTCTTCTGCATCTATTGAGTTGATTATATGGTTTTTGTTTTTCAGTTTGTTAATGTGGTATATCAGATTGATTGATTTGAAGATACTGAACTATCCTTGAATCCCTGAGATAAATCCCCTGTTGATCATGGTATATGATAATCCTTTACGTATTGTGTTATAATGTATGTACTGTTGAATTCAGATTGCTAATATTTTGTTGAGGGTTTATGCATCTATGTTCATCTGTGATACTGGCCTGTAATTTGTGTGTTTTTTGTGATATTTTTGTTTGGTTTTGATATTAGGTGATGCTAGCCTCACAGACTGAGTTAAGAAATGCTCTCCCTCTGCAGTATTTTGGAATAGTTTGAAAAGTAAAGGTAACTCTTCTCTAAATGTCTGAAAGAATTCACCTGTGAAGCCATCAGGTCCTGGACTTTTGCTTGTTGGGAGTTTTTTGTTTTGTTTTTTTTTAAATTACTGATATAATTTCATTAGTGGTAATTGGTCTGTTCATATTTTCTATTTCTTCCTGGTTCAGTCTTGGGAGATTGTACATTTCTAGGAATTTGTCCATTTCTTCTAGGTTGTCCATTTTACTGGCATAGAGTTGTTTTTAGTAATAAAATAAAGACAACACAAAGAGATGTAAAGATATACCATGTTCATGGATTGGAAGAATTAAAATTGTTTAAAATGATCATACTACCCAACGCAGTCTACAGATTCAATGCAGTCCCTATCAAAATATCAAAGGCATTTTTTCATATAACTAAAACAAATAATTTAAAAATTTGTATGAGAACACAAAAGATCCTTAATAGCCAAAATAATCTTGAGAAAGAAGAACACAACTGAAGATGTCAATGCTCCCTGACTTCAGACTATACTACAAAGCTACCATAATCAAAAACATATGGTACTGGTACAAAAACAGACACACAAATCAAAGGAACAGTATAGGAAATGCAGAAATAAACCCACACACTTACGGCCAATTAGTCTACAGAAAAAGAGGCAAGAATATACAATGGAGAAGTAACAGTCTCTTCAATAAGTGGTGCTGGGAAAATAGCTACATATAAAAGAATAAACTTAGAACATTTTCTCACATCATATACAAAAATAAGTTCAAATGAATAAAAGACCTAAATGTAGGGCCAGAAACCATTAAACTCCTAGGAAAAAAATATAGTTAGAACCCTCTTTGACATAAAATGTAGCAATATATTTTTGGATCTGTCTCCTAAGGCAAAGGAAACAAAACAGATTGGACCTAAATAAACTTAAGAGCTTTTGCACAGCAGTAGAAAGAAACCATCAACAAAATGAAAAGGCAACTTACTGAATGGGAGTAAATATTTGCAAATGATATGACCAGAAAATGGTTAATATCCAAATATATAAATAGCTCTTATAGTTCAATATTTAAAAAATGGATTAAAAAACAGGCAGCAATCTTGAATAGAAATTTTTCCAAATAAGATATACAGATGGCCAAGAGGCACATGAAAAGATGATCAGCATCACTAATCATCAAAGAAATGCAAATCAAAACCACAATGAAGTATCACTTCACACCCTTCAGAATGGCTATCACCAAAAGACCACAAACAGCAAATGTTGAAGAGGATGTAGATAAAGGGGAACCCCTGTATTACTACTAATGTGAATGTAAATTGGTGCAGCCACTATGGAAAACAGTATGCAGGTTCTTCAAAAAACTAATAGAACTACCATGTGATCCAGCAATTCCACTCCTGGGTATATATCCAAGAAACTGAAAACATTAATTTGAAAACATGTATGCACCCCAACTTTCACAGCAGCATTATTTACAATAGCCAAAATATGGAAGTAACCTAAGTGTCCATCAACAAATGGATTTTTTAAATTGTGGTAATATATATACAATGGAATATGACTTATTTATAAAAAGGAATGAAACTTTGCCATTTGCAACAACATGGATGCACCTGGAGGGTATTATGCCTATTGAAATAAGCCAGATAGAGAAAGAAAAATACTGTATGTTATCACTTATGTATGGAATCTAAAAAGTAAATTACTGAATATAACAAAAAAGAAACAGACTCACAGATATAGAGAACAAACTAGTGGTTACCAGTGCGAAGAGGGAAAGGGGGAGGGCACAATAGGGGTAGGGGACTAAAAGGTACAAACTACTATATATAAAATAAATATTACAAGGGTGTTTTGTACAGCACAAGGAATATAGCCAACAGCTATACATGGAGAATAATGTGTAAAATTTTTTAATTATCATATTGTACAACAGAAATTAGCAATGTAAATCAACCATCCCTCAATAAAAAAAAAATAGTGTTGTCAGAGGACTTCTAGAACAGTGAACATATTCTGTATGATACTGTAATGATGAATACATGTCATCATACTTTGATCAAACCAAAAAAATGTACAATAACAAGAGCGAACCCTAGTCTAAACTACAGACTTTGGGTGATAAGATGTGTTGATATAGATTTATCAACTGTAACAAATGTACCACTCTGGTGGGGCATGTTGATAATGGGGAAGACTATGCATGTGTGAGGTCAGGGGGGTTATATAGGAAATCTCTGTACCTTCTCCTCAATTTTGATGTGAACCTAAACCTGCTCTAAAAAACAAACTCTTACATTAAAAAAAAAAAAGTATGGTGGTGTTGCAATTTAAGACTGCCTAATTACGTAGCAGAATGCATGAATCTTCATTATTAGATAGCCCTTTCCTACCTATTCTTTCCCTATTTTATAGAGAGAAAAACAGGTTTAATAGTATATAACCTCTTTCTCTATACCCAGGCTAAGAGCTGTGTGTGTGTGTGTGTGTGTGTGTGTGTGTTTGAATAAAACTGGGCATGAGGTTGGAAACTAAACTCCTTAGAATGTGTCTAGTCATTATAATATGCTGGGCAAATTAACCTATCCATGTGTTAGTTTTTCTTATTTGGAAAATGATTTCAATACATGCTACCTTGTATTACTTACTTACTTACTTACTTACTTACTTACATTACTTATATGTCTTATATATAACAAATAAAATGTGTAAAATGGGGCTCAACATTAGATTCTCATCCTACAGAAAGGCAGAATAAAAGAGCTGTGTTTAAAACTAAAAATTATGAAAGATTCAAACGAGAAGAACTCAGTACTTTTCATTGATTTCTGAAATACAAGACCTATGGAGTCCCCTATGAATTTCAAAACAGGTAATTTTAGGACACAGATAAATGAAGTAATTACATCAAGCTTGCTATTTTGAAGATCAACCAAGCAGTAAGTAAACTAAAATTAATGACGAGAATACAGTTTAAACAAGGGATTGCAGACACTAAAAGATGATACCACTGCAGTAGATTCTTAAAGATATAATATTTAAAGACAGTTTTCACTTTTGAAAGCTGAACCTATAGTCTCAGATCTGAAAAAGGTCCTTCCAGGTGATTTAACCTATCCTGTCCCCTAATACTGCCCCCCCACCCCACATCTGACACAAATGATGTCAAGAATGACAATGAATCTCCATATACTGCATCCCCTGTTTTCTCTTGAGGGGGAGAATCTGCTCCAGTCTGTCCCACTATGTTCTTTAATAAAGGACTTTGCAGAAAATGCTGTTCTCTCCAAATACAAAATGGCTAATACAACATGAGCCCTAAAACTGATCATATTTATTAAGGCAAGTCATCAAACATTAAAAAAAAAAAAAGTACACATACCACAGAACCAAAAACACTCTTGTATAGAACTTTATGCTATTGCAGTAAGTGTTTGAAATAAGTGGACTTGACTGGAATCATTTGTCAAATCAATGGATTTCACTGCATCCTGGAAAGAGAAATGAAGAATCCAATGAGAGAATTTATACTCTGTGCTTACAGAGTTGGTTTTGCCTCCCACACATTATTTCCCCCATCCTTAGCCGTACTCTGGGATTCAGGATTTGTGTCCACTTTTGCTTCAAGCTGTATCTTCATTGTATACATTTTTCTCTGCTATTAAATGCTGACCCTATAGTCTAAATTTCCCTGTGAAGCTTCCAATTAAACTATTAAGTCTTTTGAGGACAGGGAATTTTATCATTTTCTTCTTTTGCTAGTCTCTTAGCCCTTAGGAGAGAGGAGGACAAGAAAGAAGCTCTATAAATATTTACTGTATGTATGAAGAAATGGGCATATGGATAAGTAGATGGATTCTGATTTCATTTTAATTATTCACAAACTGTTTCAGAGGTGACCAACCAATCCTGAACTTCACATTATCATTCATGTGCATTTCATATTTACTACTTATTGATTGATCCCTAAAACTTTACTATGAAGTATTTTTATGTTTTCAAAATGATTACATTATTTTTCCCTTCTGCAGCTTACTTTTACTCACTTGAAGGATTCTAATACACTTCTTTTAACTGTTCAAAAGTATTTGATTGTAAAAATACAGCCTATTTCCTTTATATATTTTATATTGATAGAAATTTGGGTTTTGCTTCCCAGTTTACTTTTAACAAAATGCTGCTATGTACATTGTTACTCATGTTTTAGATTATACACGCAAGCAGCTTTCTCTAGGGAATAGCCTTAGGAGTGGAATTGCTGAGCCATTAAGGTGTACATATATTCAGCTTTATTAGGATTTGTCAGATACCTCTTTAAAACGATTATTAAATTTATACTCCTATGAATCCTTATTTTATAAAACTTTAGTTTTCCAACACTAACTCTTAGTCTTCTGGGGCACTAACTTCTATAAAAAGATTGTCTTGGCTTCCAGGCTTGCTCAAGGAGCTGTGTCTCGAAGCTCCTAAGATACAGTCCTGGGTGTTTAAGAACAGGCAATTGGACCTGTCGCCCTCTGAATGGGTTCCAATTACAATTCACAACTTGAAGTTATAGTGGTGCTCAGTGTCCAGAGTCTAAAATGTCTTTCCTCCTTATCCTCAACTGTTTGCAGCCCACTTACTGTAAACACAGGTTCCAGCATAACTGAAGGTTATCACTGACAGCAAAAAAAGGCTCGCACTTATCTAAGCTGACTGATGCTAACAGAACTGATCTCATTTCTATTCATCTGCTTCTGAGCTTCCTGTGTTCTAAGAGCTTTAATATCCTGTTACATCATGCTATGGCTAATAGCACACAGGGCGACAACATGGCTGCTGAGGTTTTGGTCACTGCAGGTTTCAATTTACGATCTCCATGTTCAATTTATTAAATATCACAATGCCTCAAAAAAAGTTTCATTAAAAAATAAGACTCTGCAGGATTCAGGAGGTATTTCAAAGGGAAGCTTCCATTAACAATCTTTTAATTAAGCATTTGCTACCAAGAATAATCCATCCCATTTAGAGCTATGGTCACTACTGGTATATATTTCTCTTTTAACAGGTACTTTTCACCTCAGCATTCTCTGAAAGTAGTAATCTCTCAAAAGAGATGAAAGTTCATATAAGGTTTTACTTTTTTGTTGTTGTATTATTTGCTTAGTTCCTATGCATTTATACCTGCCTTTTCTTTTTAACCGATGTGGATTTTAGGTGACCTTTTTTTTTTCAGTTGTTGCTTTGCATTTAAAGAAAATGTTTTTACGTAAGAAAACATGAATATAGGGAAATGAAAAATTCAGGTCAATATATTTTCACCAAGTGCATGTGGTTTGTGATCAGACCATGATCAGTTAACCGAACACATCTTCAGAGACTCCCTGATTTTCTCTTCCAGGCACTCTCTAAACTTCAGACTAGACTATCTGGGTTTTAAATACACACTGCACATCAAAAAAACCTTACATATATGATATCAGTAAAACTCAGAAGAAATAATTCGTTCAAGGTTACACAAAGAGTACAAGAATCAGCACCAGACCTGTATTGTTATATGCAGCCTTAAACAGTGGAGGAAAAATGACAACACAAGTTAAGCATGCCTCTTATGTAACCCAAGACAACTTTCAGAGCCTGTGCTGAAATTTGGACATACTGGATTCAACCAGTATTCTTGCCTTTAAGCCAAACCCCTGTTCCATGACATCATACGTCAGTTACTTAACATTCCAATGAATGCTGGCTTGATTATTTGGTAACGCAATTGAAAGATCATGGAATACTGGAGACCAACATCTCAACTTAAGTTTCACTATGCACATCTTTCTTTTGTTTCTTTAATTTCTTAAGCTTTCCATTTGTAGAATTTTGCATTCTACATCTCATCCGTAGAATGATGAAAATAAAAATTATCTTGGAGCACTGGTTATAGAATTCTTGATAATATAATCTCAGAGCTTTATTCCTTAAAACACTCAACACATGAAAACTATATTTAAAATCTGTAATGGGAATATTCATTTCCCTTGTGATCCCCTCAAACCCTTACTCTTACTGTAAGGCTACATTCTCTAAGGGCTCAGCTGATGGCAGGGCAGGGGACTTTCACATATGGGATAAACCATGGATGGGCAATTCCTCTGGAAGCTCTGAAGGGAGTCACCTTCACAGGACTGTCAACAAAAGCTATGGTTGGGTGGTGAGCATCCAGAGGTACTGTCCCAATTCCACTCTGAGTGCTTTAGGGACCACTTACCTGAATCCAAGTGGAAGCCTGACCTGCTGGGGCCCTAAACACTCTCCTCAGGACCTTACAGCAATGACTGACTTTCAGAGATGGCTCCTGTTGTTTGTCCATACACACACCTGAATCTGGTCACTGACCACAGGTATTTTATGGGTGGACCATTTCTTTCTTTTCTTTTCTTTTTCTTCTTTTTCCCTCACCTCGCAGCCTTCCTTACCTTCACAATTACACTCTTGGGCCCACATGCTGGTTAGAGGCCCAGCAAAAATCAAGAAACCCCCAAACAAATATAGACTTAATCATGGAAGTCATTATTGATGGACTGGAATGACAAAGAAATATTTTCTCCCAGAGCCTGAGGATGGAATATTCATTTTCCACCTTGGCTACCCATGCCGTGTCTCTGGGACACAAGCCCAGAGAAGGGAGACTGCAAGAGCTCCCAATGGCCCCCACAGACTACTCTCCTCTGGTGCCTCAGCTGCCTTGGGGGCTCAGTTAGTCCAGAATAGACTGAGAGTCTGAGGTATTTCTCAGTGTTAGCTGTGTGGACTCTTCACCTACTGAGAGTTTCTTCCCCCACCTTCTGACCATTTTCCCCTCCTTTTCAGAAAAGAGAGGGCCACCTCAGGACACTATTATTCTCTCTGAATGTTTTATTTCCTCATAACCTTCTGTAATGGCCTTTCTACAATCAGGAAGATGACATGAAAAGAGCCTTGAATTTGGAGTTTGAGGAACAGGAATGGATTTTAACTCTGCCAGTAGCTTGCTGCGTGTCCTTGGGGAATTTAACCAGCCTCTTTGA
The DNA here is from genome assembly GCF_036321535.1 of Camelus dromedarius. Lineage (NCBI taxonomy): Eukaryota > Metazoa > Chordata > Mammalia > Artiodactyla > Camelidae > Camelus > Camelus dromedarius. The sequence continues at coordinate 64,145,211 of NC_087443.1, read as the reverse complement.
ATCTCAGATTATTTATCTGTAAAACATGAACATGTCTCAACCCACCAGGTAGTTAGAAAGTGTAAATGATGAATACGTAAGAGTGAAATATAAGAAGTACCTGAAGTAAACATCAATCAAGTCACTTCCCTGCTCAAAATCCTATAGTAGCTTTTATTACTCACAAGTATGGAGTCCAAATGTCTCTGCCTGGCTTTCCCTGCTACCTCCGAGCACAGGCTATTTATCTGACCTAAGATTTACTTCTCCCCACCATATACACTCTCCCATCCTGGCTACATTCCTCTACCTGTCAAGTATACATTCCAAGCTCACTTCAGTGGCACTATTCTGACTTGTGATTCCCCCACCTCCACAACCCCACCATATAGGAAAGCACCCCACCGCACCCCCATCTCTGGTCCAAATCCTACCCATTTTTCAAGACCTTGATCAAGTTCCTATTCTTTCATAAAATTTCACTCAAATATACCCACCAGCACTGATTACATCCTCTGAAAACTTATTTTTTTTTTTACTAATGGCCAGAACACTTAATATGAGGTCTATCCACTTACCAAATTTTAAGTGTACAGTAATATTAACTATAGGTTCTATGTTGTAGAGCAAATCTCCAGAACTAATTTATCTTGCATCACTAAAACTTTATACCAGTTGAAGAACTCCCCATTTCTTCCTCCTTGCCCTGCCCAGCCCCTGGCAACCACCTTTCCACTCTCTACTTCTTTGAGTTTATTTTGTCCTAGAAACTACTCCAAACATATCCTTACTTACCAATTGGCTAATTATTTCAGATGTACTCATTTTATCTTTGTCATCATACACTTTTTAAGAGCAAGGACATCATCAAATTACATGCCTCCCCAAGAATATTCTTACTTCACTCTATCACCAAGGGGTGACTTAGCAAATCTCAGTTGAGTGGTACTATGATTAAGAGACTGGAGTGTCAGAGGCTTCAGACATTTTAGTCATTTCAACAGGTGGATGGATGGTGTCTCTCCCATTCATTTATTCCTTCAACAAGTTCTTTCTGGCCACTTCCATATGCCAGATATTCTATCAGGAATACAGATATAAATAAGATGAATAAAATCCTTTTTATCAAGTAATCAATCTATAATCTAATGAGGGAAATAAGTGGAATGAGTTTGAGAAAATTGTATTATTTTAGCAGCAACTGCAGGATTTCTCTTGCAGAGAGAAATCTGTTGGATAAATTTGGATAAGGACTTGGGGTACAAGTTGAACTTCTCTAGACCCACCCTAATTGCCCAAGTGCTGGTTGATGGCCAAGTTTCACACGGCAAAAGGTACTCTGAATAATGAAAGTCATCAATTTGGGTTTCCTAAACCAGCTGGAGAGACAAGAGATGAGGAACAGAAATATGCTTTGCCTGTGAGCCTATAACCAAAAAATCTCCCTCAAAAAGTCCTCAAAAAAATATGTACACAAAAATGCTTCTAATTATTCTTCTTGTTTTGCTGCTATTTAAACTGAACACCAGCATAAGTTTCAACTCAGGGCCCAGGTAGTGCAGTACAGTTATCTCTCACTTACCCACCATCTCTAAGACAAGAGAATAAATGCCCACTCACAACTCCTTCACTTCACCTTTGTAATTAGCAGCCAATATGTGGAGGGATGAATTTTCTTAGGCCATGACACAGAGAGGTTCAACCCAATTTTATCCAGACTTCAAAAGGCAAGAATGTCCCTAGCTGACATTGTTACAAAAGCACATCAGCAATTAAGTACAGAAAAAAATACCAGTATTAAATGAGATAATATAAAATGCAGTCTGAGGAATGGGAGGTTAGTGAGGTGGGTTAGTGAGAGGAGGAGGAACTTACCAGAGGAAGTGACATTTATATTGAAGCCAGAAGGATGAAAAGAAGTAAGCAGAGTGAAAATGGATATCATTTTGACATGTTTAAATTCTCACATACCAGAGCCAGGAGAAAAATTTAGAGAAAGAGAAAGACAGAAGGGGAGTCAGGAGGAGAGAGAATAAAAAGACGTAGATAAAGGGGAAAACTGAAAGAACTACGTCTACACTCCAGGCCCCTCCAGTGTAGACTAATCCATCTAAGGTGGGTATTGCAATTTCTCTAGAAAAGCCCAGTAAACATAAGGGGATATTTGGGCTTGAGAATTATTTGGAAATTTTCTATAGTATCCTCATTATGCTACTATATAGATAGTACCCCAGAGTTTGGTCCTGTGCTTGAGCTACAAGAAAGTCATGTTCTTGTGAAGTGGGGTGAGCAAGGCTAAGCCTTGGAGAAGACTGTACATGAGCAAAAATCTTATGTAATATTTATGTATGATTCACTTGGAAGACAGAACTGGAACTCAGAAATATGTGGGATTGGCCAATTGACAAAGTTGATCTTTGGTTACCTGTTTCCCGCATCCCTCTGTAGTAGTAATCAGGGCTCTGCATTTGTTCATCAGGTGCTCATAAGTGTCCAGCTCCCAATTTATGATTTCAAACTACCCTCCACCAAAGTCTTCTTTAACCCTGGTGTTTATTCTCACTTGTTAGAAAACACAGACAATTTGACAACTATACTTCCCCTGGGTCATTAATAGCTGACTAAAGCATTCTGTCATCCGCCTAGAAAGTATTAGCTTTCAAACATGTCTGTCAGGTGCTCTGATCGAGAAAAGGAGAGGAAGCTTTCAGTGGTGGGGATAGAGGGGATTCACCATGTAGACATGTAACTCAATTTTTGACCATTGAGATGAAAAATGAACTTCTTGTTGGTGAAAGACACCTCCCTGTTCATGAAAAACCATGACCACACACACACACACACACACACACACACACACACACACACACACACACACACACACACACACACACATGTGAATACACACAGAGATGTATGTCTATTCACCCTCCACAGGAAACCAGGACTTCAATCTCGTTTCATAGCCATCAACAGAGCCTGACTTGTGCAATGGAGATCAGATCTAAAATCATACACTGGAGGTTTTCAGCCCAAATCCCTTTCTCCACAACCCCTAAGTAATTATTTGAAAGAAAATTGCAATACATATTAAATAAAGTAATTTATTTCCTAGATCCATCTCAGACTTTAAGCATTTTAAAACTGGCAATTTTTAGTAAAGTAATTGTGGAATTAGGAATACATTTTCCACAAGTCAGTAATTATTTTACTTTGAACATATAAAAATGGCTTTTAAAAGAGGGGAAATTAAAAAGGGTTATTAAGAGTTTTACTGGATTGAATGAAACTTTCAAGTTTTATTGGCAAAAAATAAAAAGACTAATTAGAATTGGTTTATAGATTTACATGCTAATTTTCAACAAGGGAACATGATGAATATGTAAGGGTAGAATATAATGTGGCTAGACTCTCACTAACATCCTTGTGCAACACAGAATTACAACAGGACTAAGACAAAGCTGGTGTCTGTCCTTCCTACTTCCCTTCCTCTGCCCATATTCCCCTCAGCCCTCAGTTTGTCATCAAGACTTTGCATCTCCTCAATTCCAGCACCACCCTTGTTAAGGCCCCCATTCACCTCTCATCTGAACTAGTCTGCTAGCTGGTTTCTTATTTCACTCTTGTACCCTGCAACCATTCGTAGCACAAGAATGATCACCCTTCCAAATCCCAAATCCAACCATGGCAGAGGAAGCTCTCTTCTGATTTAAACCCTCTAACCAATCCCCTTGTCCTTTGGGTGCTTAATATAATATCTTTAATATAATCTTCAAATTCTGCCTGATCTCTTCCTTGCCACACACTGGCCTCATCTCATAGGACTTTCTCAATGCTCCAACAACACCATCTTTTTTGATCAGAAGAATTCTTTATTTCTTCCTTTCTGGGGTTTATTTGTATAGGTTTTGCCTCTACTCACTTGAGTTGGTTATTTTCTATTAATTCTTTTCACCTCAGTTCAATCATTGCTTCTTCAAAGAAGCTTCTTTTTGAACCCTGTACTTAGGTCGTATCTTTTACTATATAACCTCTTTGCACCAGGTACTCTCTTTGATGACCTATAAGATGGCAGTGATTGCTTATTTATTTCCCTTTTTAAGCAACACTGTCTCTCTCCAAGACTTGACTGCACATTGTATTTGGGCAGGTTCAATGTCTGTTTACGTTCACCATTTTAATTAATAAAGTAATAAAAAAAAAGAACACAAAATATGCATTAAAGTCATAATACGAATAAATAAAATAATTTTAAAATAAATAAATGAATTAGGTTTGCTCTCTCAGTGGCTTCTTTTTTTCCCCCCCTTTCTGCGGGGTTGGGAGGAGGGTAAATTAGGTTTATTTATTTTTATCTATTTATTTTTTTAATGGAGCTAATGGGGATTGAACCCAGGACCTCATGCATGCTGGGCATATGCTCTCCCACTGAGCTATACCCTCCTCCCTCTCAGTGGCTTCTAATTAAGATGGAAATATTGATATGCTACTATTAATAGTTGGCTCTGAAGCCCTCAAAGTATATATTTTAGGAAGACTTTAATCATCCTTGGTATCAACATTAAAGGTTAAGTATATACTCTTCTACTATACCTTCAGTTATAACAATGATGCCCCTCACTTCTTCGGACACATTTTTAATAACTGGAGCAAAATAGGTAGGCATATTTCTGTCACTAGTTCACTCACTGTGTGTTTGAGTCATTTATGCATTGTGCTAGGTTCTGGGAATAAAAATGTGTTAAAGACTTAGTTCTTAGCTATATGAGCACGTACCACTTTTTACTACCCAACATGTATATCACTTTCCTATATTTGGCAAATTCCTTTAAATCATCAGTGTTGGTATGGGACAGTTTGCCTCCCTCTCTAGAAGATGAGAATGCAAGACACTCATGCTCCTAGCTTCTTCTGTACATGTCTGTGACCTGAAACTCTGCCAATCAGAGGAGCCCACACTGGACCTTGAATCTGAAGTCACACAGAAAAAGCGAAGCCTTTGCACAATTCATTGTGGTGAGGACTACAGAGATCAGAAGCCACTCACAAGTTCCTTTAGAGGTAAGACAGTCTACCCTACTTTTTCTACATATTGTTTAAAGCTTGGTAGAAATACTTTTACTTCTCATCCTACAACTGAGATGTAGAAGTACATGACAAGAGGTGAAAAGTGCTGATATTTTGGTTTTAAAATGTGAATAGCTATACAGATAAATTTCGATTAAATTTAGTCTTTCTTAATTGTTACAACTAGTCAATAATGTACTTTTTATGTAAAGTGCTTAAAAGGGTGGCTGGCCCAAATTAAAGACTTTATAAAACTGTTGGCCAGTTTCTCTACATACTTTACAATTATATAATATTTCATCCTTTTTAAACTTTCCATGTTAATTACCACTTTTATTATTCCAGTTTTCATGTTCTTCTCAACGTTTTTTGTGAGAAGGAAAAAGATGTATTAGATCTTGGTGTTTAATGAGAAAACTGAGACCCAAGGAGATTAAATAATTTTGCCCTGCTCATATTGCTGGGGACTTCTGAAGCAGAAATTAGAAGTCTTTCTGGCATTCTGACCCTTAGGGGAAAGCACTTCTCACTACATATCTCTATCCAAGGGGCTGAAAGGACAGGGGGAGGGGTAGATCTGATGACAGATTTTCTTTCTTTGCTAAGGATGTTTATCTTCTTTAACTTATAACTATATTCATGGCACAGCAAAATAAAACCCCTTAATGGTAGGCAGGATTCTGAGATGAGCCCCCGAAGATTCCTGCTCCCTCCTGCACACTTGTAATAATCCCCTCCCTCTGAGTATGGATGGAATCTCTGATTGTAATTAGTCAGTCTCCCTTAAATTAGGTCATGTTACTTAAGATCTTGCAGCACATTAGAGTCTCCTGCTGGCTCTGAATCTAGGAGCTGAAATAACCCCCGGCCAATAGCTAGTAAAAAAAAAAAAAAAAGGGGATCTTTGGTCCTACAGTCAGAAGAAACTGAATACCATTAATAACTCAAATGAGGTTGATATATAGGACCCTTACCCCCAGATGAAAATGCTGCCTTACGAAAACACTGATTTAAGCTTTTGAGACTCTGAGCAAAGCACCTAGCTAACCTGTGCCTGAACTCCTGACCCACAGAAATAATGAGACAATAAATAAATGTCTATCATTAGTGGTAACATTACACAGCAATAGAAAACATTCATCCTTAGAGACACCAATCTCTGTCTCAAAGATAATAATGATGATGATGGTAATAATAGTAACAATAATAATAATAATAATACCTAATGCCTTAGGGAGTAAAACACCTAAACATGGAAAGTCTGTTTATAGTAGAACCATGCTCAGATAAATCTTAATTTATGCACACATCTATGGCACACTAAGGTATACCCTTCCTCTGCAGTCATATTAGAGATGAAAAGGGGACAGATAGCCTGCACGGATAAGCTCCTGGTATTCTGACAGCCATCATTTGTGTTTTATATGTATTGTGTTTTATATGTCTATTGCATAATTTTGAAGAAATTATTCCTAGACTACTTCATAATCTTTCCAAGGTATAACCTAGTCTTAACACATTTTTTGTGTGAATACTAGGAACAAAGTTTTAACACAGATATAAGGGGAAGAAATTATGGTGGACTTGAGTGCATTTTTGATGATTTTCTACTGACATTACTATTATTACCATTCCCAGTATCAATGATCATAGTGCTTTTTGTGGGCAGAGCCCTGAACAGTTTGAAAATGCCTTGCATGACCACTGACCTGCTTTTGGCTTGCACAAAAGCATTATGTGTTAGCCATTTCTCTTTATGCAGCTGTTGGCATTGAGATCACACAACATGATGGTTTGATATATGTATACATTGTGAAATGATTACACAGTCAAGATAATTAACACAAATGCACTATATCAAAATCTGCTGCATAATCTTAATCAAGTCACTTCACTCCCTGGGCTTCAGGTCATTCTCCTGAAAAGCAAAGAAGTTAGATAATAGATCCCTGTCTCCTCTATTTTTAAAATCCTGAGTTCTTTAGATCAGAGGACACACTAATTTCATTGTATTGTACTCAAGATCATAAATCTCCTAAAATGTTGCTGAATACATTTATATAAAATCCATGTGAATCAACCAACAAATATTAATTGAATCTATCAAGCCAGAAGTTCTGCATAAGATGCTATAACGAGATGAAAGAATCATATAACAAAGGGCTTCTCCTCAAAGAACTAATAGTCCAGCTAAGGAAATGAGATAGCACTTGAGGACACGGAAAAAGAAATTAGTCACTAGGTAATTAATGTTGCTCAGTAGAGAAAAAAAGTTTATTTTGTAGAAAGGGAGGCCAAAGAGAGACAAAGAATTGTGCACGGATATGCCAGAGGCTGCACTGAGTTCAGGGGATAAATTGGATATAAAAGATGGTGTAGAAGAGAGAGACACTGCATGGCTCACAGTGACCTAGGGAAGAAATAAGGACAGAAATGGCCCACTTGAGGCAAAGCAGGGGAACAGATTTGGCCAGACCAGGTAGTGGTGCCAGGAAGACTAGCGATTAATCCTGGTCAGATACAGAGATAACTGCTCTCAAGTAGAAAGCTGATTTTTCACTATTTTGTGGTTGCAAACTGAGACGGCACCAATTTGAGACAGCACCACATTTTTTAAAAATGTTGCCTGATTTGCTGCTCTAACAGCGGAGTTTAGACAGGGCATTTCTGTGATCAGTGCACACCAATGTGGAGTTATTAGAGCTTCTCCTGTGACGAGATGTGCATGAGGCTGCCTCTTGTGAAGCAGTTGAGCATCCCTGATAATACATGCTGGCCTCCATCTCAAATTCCCCAGCGGAAAATCAGGCATCTCCTCCTGCCTCCTTCTGGTGCTCTGCAGATGCCAGGCTTTCATTAGTAACATACCTGAAAACCTGACTAAAAAAGGGAAGAGAGCAGTATATTCAGTCCCTCGTAGCTCCTTTGTTCTCAGTTGGGAAAGGCAACTGCTTTGTAACTTGGCTCAGAATTGGGGATTTCTTAGTTTTTGCCCTAAACATCTAATACCTATAGATTCTGCCACCTAGTTCTCTCTGTGGAGATGCGTTACTGAGGGGCTCTACTATGGCAGGTTCTGTCAAGTCACCCTAAAAGATAAAGGGTTTGGGGAGTCCTGAGAGTAGTGGATTAGGACTTGGACACGTCTGCAATGTCTACTTTAACATTCTCCACCCCGTAGGGGTAATAAGATTCAAAATTGCCTCAGGAGTTGCTGAGAGGTAAAAAGAGAGAAAATAGTGGTAGGTGAAGATGACTTTCAAATCACAATGCAGGTCTGAAACCTGAGAAAGGAGAAAAGGAAGAGAGGTAAATTGGAAAGAACATCTTCAAACTAAAGCACAGTTCTGGAAAAAAAAAGATCTTAACAAGGTCTGGCTTCTGTAATGAGAAAGGAGTGACATCACCAAGATGGTGACATAGGTTATTCCTCACTTTGACCTCCCTCATAAGAAGATCAACTAATAGCTATTCATGAACAAGACATAATAGTGAAAATCCAATGATGACAAAGAATATGGTAAAGCTAATTAAAGGTGCCTAAGAGTCTACCTGAATATGGTTTGAGATTTGACTGAAAATTTTAGGGTCATTAGGAAGAGAGATAACCCCTCCATATATCACCATACCTCTCCTCTGTTGCAGGCCTACATTCCAGCCCAGGAAGGAGGCTAGGGAGAAGAATCAGGATATTTTCTTACACAGAAATGCATTGAGAAACTGATCAACCAAAGGACCACTGGGAGATGTGAAGGTTAGCTATTGCTGGGAGAACATCAGATACTAGAGTTTCTTGGCTGCTATTTCCTACTCCATCTTCTCACAGACTCACCTCCACTAGAATGGATAATAAATCATTCCCATCAATCTGTGGATCTGATCCTAATGCCCTACATTTGCTTCCCACATTTCTGTACCTTAGTAAAATTTTATTTATGTGCTAAGTACAGTGAGGGTTAATGAAAAACTTACATAAAATGCTTCAAGGCATTTTACCAAAGACACAAAGCCAAACATAGTATCATTATCACAAACATACTTGAAAAACCAAACAAATTGTCCCTTTTTATATCTCTCCTAAATAAACAGCGGATGTTTCCAATTCTATAGAGACCACAAAAAAGGCATTAATCTTCATTCTTGGAAAAACGTAGTCTTGAGTGACAGCTTGATGTTGAAATGTATATACCATTTCCCTCTACATGTCAAACCCATGCAATTAGTTTTGGGTGCATATTTTTCAACACTTAAAAATCAAGGTTGAAAAAAATCAAGATAAAGATAAGATCTCTTTTTCTACCAAATACATTTTATTATCAACCTTCATTATCTTAGAGTATTGAAGACTCTCTACTTGTGTTCAACAAGTCATTCTGTAAAAGCTGTGTTCCTGCTGTGATGAATGGGGGATAAAAATATCAGTAAGGATATAGGATGATGTTGATGTTTAAAAAATAGTAATATTAGCAGAGTGACTGAGGACACATGGCTTAACCACTGAAAGCCTTAATTTCCTCATCTATAAAGTTAGACTCAGAAGGCATTATCTAAAATGCTTTAAGTTTCAAGTGAAAAAAGCTTACCATGTGCTCAAGAGCAAGTACTCAAAAAACAGTGACAGCTATTACAGGAAAGCATTCAAGTGTCCTGGTTACAATGACTGACTCTAACTCAGACTGCCTGAGTACAAAGTCACACTAGGACACTTTTTAGCTGTGTAGCATTGGGGAAGTTATTTAATACTGCTAAACTTGCATTTCCATTTCTGAAAAATGGGGTAATGCCATAACCTATCTCACACTGCTGAGGAAATTAAACAATACAGTATGTGTAAAGAACCTATAAGAGTGCCAGGCAGACAGTAATCATTTAGCAAATGCCAGTTAAATTATTATAATAGCTGTCATAAGAATAAAAATGCCTTTCACTTACTGGTAAACGTCAGCTCAAAGACTATAGACTTTACAAAAGTGAGACCTTTGCTGTAAGTTAAAATATTATAAAATAAAAGAGACTACTGCTGGAGAGGAAATATCTCTCTTCTAAATAAAAGTCACAACACCCTCTTAAATAATTTCAATACTGTGATTGATACTGAGACTTTCAAATCTTCTAAGCAGAGCCTCCTTAATGTGCTTTTCCCCTTGTTTTCTGTGGATCCCTACTTTGAAACTGATGCAATCCCAGAGAACTTTCAGGATGGGAGGGCTATTTGATTATGGCATCTCATGCATTTATTGGATTTGCCGTTTTTAAATATAAAGGTTCCTAAATTATTAACTTTCTCGAAGTGATATTTGATAGCAAAGTACTATCAGCATGAAGTATTAGATGATTTTTATTTTTTAAAAAAGCCAAGTAATTTGACAGAGTGTAATAATTACACTGTCCAAGAATATAAGTTTCCATTTTCTCAGAGAAATCTATATTGCATGGTTTCTGTTTCACAGGCTGTCATCAAGATGGTAAGACTCATTCCTCCTTTAATTGCACCATGGCAGTTGTTTTATGAAAAATGTATATGCAGTGCCTGCTTTTCAGAAGGGTGCCAAATCCATGACATCACTTATACAGTCACTCATGTGCATAGTTGTGAAGCTGGCTTGCATTCCAACGAAACTGGAGGGAAACCAGAATCAAAGTCCTCTCGTGGTGGTCAGATGTGGTAACATAGATAGCAATGATGATCTAACAGTAGTGTGAAGAACAAAAATAGACCTGTCCAAAAGAACTTTTCCCTCCATTTGAAGGAAGCTCAAAGTAACTGCTCACCAAAGAGAGTCAGCTTTACGGCTAGTTCAAGGTTTATGAGCAGTATCCCTTTTTAACCTCAGAAATTTCACCCATAAATCATACAGAGGCAGACAATAATCTAGAGCTGAGGTTCATGGGATGGAGTTAATACTGCCCTACCTCCTTAGATCATCACCTTGTGTCATTTTATGCCAATCTAGTTTGTCTGCATGTATTACAACTCCTCAAAGACTATTTCTGTTCAACATCACAAATTGAAAGGGATTCAGAAGGTAGAAGGCTGATGTCTCCTTTTGTGCTAGGCCCTGACAGCAGGAAGCAATCCCCATATGATACATTCCACTCCTCAGAATCTTTATAACTGCACTGGATAATTAAAATGCATTCGCAATTTTTTTTTACATTTTTTTTTAATTTAAAAAATTAAAATCTGTGTTTACATCCTAGAAATCAGAGCACAGCTTAAGGATGGATTTTCTAGGGAAGCAAGGAGCTTGCCAGCTCAGAAAGTACTATAGAGCTCCCACATCAGTTGGGAAACAGGTGGAAGACTTAATATTCTTTCTCACAGTGATATCCATGACTGTTATGCTTGCAGTGGGGAACTGTGCAACTGAAATGATGAAAGGAATGAGGTGATTTCTGGCCCTTGCCCTATTTCAGTCCCCTTCACCCATGACCACAGGCAGGTCCTTCACTCTATCTGTGACCATGATTCCCACCCAAGTATCTTTATGTGAGGATTTGATGAACTTATTCCAGTGAAAATGTCTGGTATATTGTCTCAGGCTGTGTTGATGCAAGATTTGATATTCACAGCACAGAATCTGTCCTGGGTACAAAGTTGGAAAAAGAGGCACCTTACAAACTTCTTTGTCCATCTTTCCCATAACAACTTGCACTGCTATAGATGACTTCACTCACTCTCCCTCTGTCTCTCCCTGAATTGTATTTCTTCAACATTCAAGATCTGAACCCAACTTAATCCTTTTCTCTAACTATACTCCTCAACTTTACCCAACATGTAAGGTAAAATAAATGTTTCCCATTTCTCCATACGTGTGACACAGCCTTTTCTGACCCTTTCAGCTAACTCTTCCCTATCATTGTGTGTCCTGTATCATACACAGACCTCACCCATTGCCCTAGTTGCAGTGCATCATAAGCATATTTTTGAGTATCTCTTTCCAGGTTAGAATGACATCTGTGTCTAACTTCTGTTCAAGCACAGTGGTTGGCAAAAATGAACTCATTATTATTTTGATTTCCTGAATATGTGTAATCACATTTGACTGTCCTTTATGATTGGATTATTGCATTCTGTTGATTCTTATTTTGTAGTTGGCTTTATTCCTTTGATGACTATGTAAGTTTAAAAAGCTAGAGATCTAATCTTAGAAACAATAATTAGTACATATATGTAAACTAAAAAAATTGCAGTATACTGTATATATGTATGTACATGCAAAATAATGTGTATGTGCAATCGAACTATAATAATTCTACCTAATAAAACTGAAAAAGGAAAAAAAATAATAAAAACCTGCAAACTTAACATGTCCAGGATCAAATACATAATCTTTCTCCCCAAACCTGGTCTCCCTCCAGCTCCACTACCTCCATTCCATTTTTTGAAGCCAGAAATACCAGAGTAAACATTATCACCTCATTTTCCTTTATATACCATATCCAATACATCATCATCTCTTCTACTCTCCTATATATCTTAACTCCAATTCAGATATCTCCACCTACGTGGAGACAATGTAGATATAATGGGCAACAAATAAGAATTTGATGAGTAAATACATATCCATGTAGTAGACAAAATAATGTCTATCCCCCAACCAAAAACCAAAAAAGGTATCTATGTCCTAATACCTGGAAAACTATGAATGTTACTATGTAGTAAATAATCTGATTTCTACCCAAGCATACCAACCATACCCATCTGCTTTATGTCCCTTACATTTGGCATACTTCCTGCTTGATTCTCTCTTCTCCCTCCCATCCAACTATATCTAGAAATTCCAACTCATCCTCGATGTTCCAGGTCACTTTTCACTTCCTCGAGTATACTCACATCTCCCAAAGTCAACCTATTCTATTTTAGTCTTCTAATACAATATACCTCTGAAGGTATAATTTTAATTTGTATGGTGTTCTGCATTTGTGTGAGTGTGTGTGTGTCTGCCTGTCTCCCCTCAAAGTGCTAGCTTTGAGAGTGTAGGCTCCCGGAGGGCAAAAATAATTTATGCTTATTCTATTACATCCCCTACTTATCACAGTGGATGCTCAATCAATTGAATACAATGAATACATATAAACTAAAAGGTTTCTGTCCAGTTACAGCTCTGCCATGAACTATGGTGCCTTCAACAAAGAAGTATCTGCATTTTGTTACTGAAATTTATATATATACAATACAATCTCATCCACTAGAGGGACCAAACTTTTGGGAATAAATCCTTTAAGAAGTGTTCTCAGTCTCCTAAAGTTTGAGCAAGGAAACTGATATATAAGCATCATCTCTCGTTTCCATTTTTCAGATTAAGAAATTGAGAATTAAAGAAAGCAGTGGTCCTACTCTGTATTCCCCCCTCTAGTCAGTCTAGTTTCAAACTCAGCTTTTTATACAATGAAATCACCACATTTCTTTAAAATGCTCCCCTCCACCACTAACTCCTTCATACTATACATACACTTATACATATATACATACACATTTATTTTTCTCTCTCTCTATATATAGATGATACGTAGATAAGTCTATGTTGAGATAATATGAAATTATGTACATACATATGTATATATAGTATATATATACATATATTAAGAGATACTATATACATATTCTCCCAACATAGACTATAAACTCTTTGGGGAGGAGGCAGTGTTTTATGATTCTATATCAACACTAGATTGGTGGTCTGATATTTGAAGAGCGAGTCAAGTATAAATCTGGTGACCAAGGCACTTAGACCCCAAACCCCTGATATGAGAAAATAGCAATAGTTAGACATTCTAGGGCAGAGATGATTTCCTCATTGTTGGGTGTAATGGTATACTGAACCACCAAGTCCCTTTACTTTCCGTATCTCCCACAACACAGAACATGGCTTAATGCCTAAATAAATATGGCATTAAGTTAAGTTGGAAAGCTTTACAATAAAGAAAAAAATCAAGATCCTTTCAATCCCACTGTTAACTAAAGCCAAACTTTCCTCGGCAACTTTAAAGGAAAGATCTGTTATCTCTTCCCTTGCTTCTATTCTTGACAGAGATAAGATGACGGACCTTCCAGTGCAGAGGTTGAAAGTGAAGTTAAACCCTCTATAAGCCACAGCAGGTTGAGTTGTGAAAGGACCTATTAATATGCTTTTCATCTTCCACTAGCTTCCCCAGTATGATCATGCTGCCTTTTTTTTTCCTTTAGGGATAATGGACTGATATAAAATCTCAATATTTGATAAGCAATGACTTCGATTATTTTCAGGAAATGGCAGGCAAGCAAAGAAAATAAGGCACGGATAACTTCAGAAAACGTCTTGCTCGGGAGAAGAAAAATAAGAAAAAAAAATGCACCTTACCCCCACCTTGTGATGTCCAGTTCAGAGCTGTTAGAGGTAGAATTTCAGATGTAAAAAGTTGACTTCCAGGGAAGTAACTGCAGTGAAACTTTTCTGGCCTAAATACTAACTTTATACTTGAATAGCGAGTGATTATGAATAATTCTTAGAAGATTTATGGACCTTTTTTGAATAAGAGACCCCATTGAGCCATAAGGAGTCCTATAATCAGCCCACTTCCAATTCTGCACATCCTCCCTTTATATAAGAGTAACAGCCCATTCCTGCATAGTCAGGTTAGAATTTACAAACAATCCCATTTATAATGCATTAGAGTAACTCAATATTGAAGTTGCTTTGCAATGAATCCTATGGAAATTCATACATTTCCTTTACCCTGTGAAAATCCATGGCTCTCAAAACTATGTTAATTTGATTATGTGAGCTGAGTTTTTATAATTGGGTTGGATTACCTAAAGCTTACTTGTACTTCGCTCTTCTCGTCATTATTTATGGGCGCATTTCATTTTAAACAGTGAAAGTTAATTTCATTCTGTGGCTTTTAAGTCTTTTTTTCCCCTAAAATCAATCATTTAGTTTGTCATCCCTAATATTGTTGTTCTAAATATAAGAGATGGGAAATGCACTGTTCCAAATTATGAAGCCAATTAGCATAGACTTGTGACAACCTAACAGGTGGAAAGAAAAAGAATCAAAACTGTCCTACCACATCGTTAGTAATAGCCCAGTCTCAGCTGTGAGAAGAGAGAGGTTGCTCATGCTTTGGGGAAAAGCAAAAAAAATACCAATGTGGAGAATCATAACTAACTATGAAAAATATTTTTTCTTGATAATCTTTTTTCATTTTCATTACTTATTTATGGTGGGAAAGATATAAACATAAAACTTTTCAGGAGAACTGTCATTTCTGAATGACTGTACTTAAGTCTAGAATAAAAATATATGTAGAGCAAACTTCTAGAGAGTGTGTGCAAATATTTTAGTTTCCTTATTTTAGAGCTTAGCAGATATACATCTAGAATCACAACCAAAATAGGATACAATTTCTTCAGGCTCACTTGAGGAAAATGCAGAGTCCAAAATCACAAACTTCAAGTTGTCTCAGTAGCAGGAGGTTCTAGGAGTGCCTGCTCACAGTTCCGCATTAGACTCATGTAATACTGAATCTTTATAGATCTTTGCTTTGAGGGATAGTAAGACCTGCATCTGTTTAATTAAAGCTTAACAAATCAAAAAATAAACTGTTTGTTTTAAAACAAATTAAACTAAAGCAAACAAAATTGTAGGACATGAGCCAGAAAAACCTTTTATAAAGATACAATAAATATCTGCCTCTTCTTAACAACCTGCAAACATGAAGAGACGGTTAATCATAGGCATTAGTGTTGGTTACAGATGAGGCCTTGATAACATGCTTTTCTCTCTCCTTACATGGTCTGAATCCTCTGCTGCAAGGGAAGGATGGAATCTCAGAGCAAAGAGCTTTCCTTTGTTGAACCTGGGCCACAGGCTGTTAGCCAGCTGGTTCATTGGAAGCTTCTCCTGCTGCTTGCATATATCCTGACTCCCTGGCCTGGGTGAAATCAATTTTTACAAAATCCTATTATACTGTGTACTTGTCTTTTAAATACACATAGAAGTTGTGAATATACACTCAAGTCCATGAATGTTTGACTATTTCTTTCTCCTCTACTAGACTGCAAGCACCGTGAACACAAGACTCCTGTATTTTTCTCATTTCTGTGTATCCTAGCAGCAATTCCTTTTAGTTCTCTATTGCTGTGTATCAAATTGCCATAAACCCTAGTGACTTAAAACAACACATACCTAGTAAAATGGTACAAATAGTGGAAACCAGTATGACAATTACTCAAAAATATTACCATAAAATTACTACTTCTAGGTGTATGTCAAAGAAATTGAAAACAAGGACTTGAACAGATGTATAGCCATGTTCACAGCAGCATTATCATAATAGCCAAAAAGTGGAGGGAATCCAAGTGTCCATCAAGAATAAAGGAATAAACAAAATGTGGTATACACATACAATGGAATATTATTCAGCCTTAAAAAGGAAGGAAATTCTGACATATGTTACAATATGGATGAAACTTGAAGTAGTGATGCTAAGTGAAATAACTCAGTCACAAAAGAACAAACAGTGTATGATTCAACTTGTATGAGGTACCTAGAGTAGTCAAAATTAGAGATGGAAAGTAGAACTGCAGTTGGCCAGAGGCTGGGAGGTGAGGCATAATGGGAAGTTAGTGTAGAAGGGTACTGAGTTTCAGCTTGGGAAGATGAGAAGGTTCTGAAGGGGGATGGTAGTGATGGTTATACAACAATGTGAATGTACTTAATGCCATGGAATTCTACATTTAAAGATGGCTGAAATAGTAAATTTTATGTTATGTATATTTTACCACTATACATTCACACACACACCCTAACTACACCTTACAGTTTTTGTGAGCCAGAAATGTACAAGTGATAAAACTGGGTCCACTGTTTAAGGTCTCTCACAAAGCTTCAAACAAGGTGACAGCTAGGACTAGGGTCTCATCTTAAGAACTGACTGCAGAAGGATCTACCTTCAAGCTCCTGTAACTGTTTGCTGAATCTGTACCTCAAGGGCTGTTGTTCTGAGGGCTTCACTTCCTAACTGGCTGTTGGCTGCAGGCTGCTTTCCATTCCTTGCTATGTAATCCTCTTCAAAATAGCAGCTGTGTTCATTAAAGCAGATCAGTCAAGAGAGCAAGACAGATGTCACAATATTTTAATCTATTCATGGAAGTGTATCTCTCAATGCTATCATAGTCATTTGGTTAGGGAGGTGACTGCAGAAGGCCATAAACATCAAGAGGTAGGGAACACTTGGGGCTATTTTCAAACTCTGTCTACCACATGGTCCTAGGACTGTGAAGGTAAATTCTGGGAATAGGCAGTGACTCCAAAAGGAAGCTGGTAATGGGAGTCCAAACAATGGCAGGGGGTCAGAAAAAACAGAATGTCAACCCCAAGTCTTCATCAGGAAAGCTAAAATTATAGGCAGGATTGTGTCAGAGCCAGTCTCCAGGAAGGAAGACAATTATGTTATTTCAGGAAATCATGATCAGCTGTCTGGGCCAGAGGATGCTCAGAGTCTAAGACAGGTGCCAGGGTGGCAGCACTATTTAAGGTCTAGTCCAGCTCAAATGCTCTAAATCCTGCCTGATGGGTCTTCATGCAGCTGTTTGAGGTAAAAACCTTGGTTATCAATTTCTCTAAATTTCTTTCTCTAATTTCCCCCCACAGGAACTGGGATGGGCTCCAAATTGATTACCTGATAAACTTCTCTGGGTCTGAAAACTTTGATGGCAAAATATTCATTAAGGCAATTCAACTTCCCATCTTTTCTGTCAATAAGATTTAGAAAATCCACTTCTGAACCAAGGCCATGGAAACCATTCAGGAGCTGCAATCTGAGGTTCTCTTTTTCTGACTGTTGGGCCAATAAATTCCTGGGTGATCACTGTAGCCTCTGATTAGGAATCTTATTAAGGGGAGTGGGCAGAAATGGTGATGAGGCTGGAGTGAAGAGACAGAACTTTTTTTTTGTTTTCATGGAGTGTCATCATTATTTTTTTTTATTGTTGTGCTTATTATAGTAAGATACTAAGAGAAAAGCAAAGAAACAAGCATCTCACTGGGTCAAAGGAGAAAAAACGTACACAGCAAAACAATGGGGAGCCTCTCCCTAACCTGAAGCAGTCTCCTTCAATGTTCTAAATGGCTATCATTTGTTCTAAGTGATAAGAACTTCTGATACCAGAAAACAGTTTGCTTTTAGTCCAACACTTTTTGAAACCAAGTGATATTATTCCTCTATGTAAGTCAAACATGTTAACTATGTGAATATGGAATATATATCTGCTTAATAATGTTCAAAAATGGCATGTGCCTATTTGAAAATTGAACATGTATTTTAAACTACTGAGGAATTTTTGCTGTTTCATTTTTTTCCATTTGAATACAAAATCAATCTATAGAGTGGCCATAGTTCACTTTCTCTATCATGTGCCATAAACATTGTTAATTCTATCACATGGCATCATTATTGATAGGTAAAATAACACCCAGGTATATTAACCTAGGTGTAACTAGATAAGGATGGGTAGACACAGAAGGAGAAGCTCCTACTGGACTGACTTCCTCGAATCAGTGGAGCTTTTTGACGTAAACATAAAAATAGGTAGTTGGATGTATAATCCTGCCAGTGAAGTTCTGACTAGCATGAGGAGCTGGTACTTCAGATACCCGATGAAAACTGCAAATACAAAAACTGATGCAGCCAAGCCTCACTTTTCATCAAGTCAGTTTGTTTCTAGCCCATTTTGTTGGTTCCAAATCCACTGTAGCACAAGGAATCCTGCATGGGCAAAAAAGTGCCAAGTACTCATTAATTATGAAGATTTGTATAAAGATTTTAGACAAAGTGGCTTCCTTTGTCAAAATGATGATGATAATGTAGTGGCCTTACCTTTATTGCCTCTGCCACTTTTATTCTATTGTTCTGAAAGTTACAAATAAAAAGCAAGAACTAGGTTCCATTTTTCCATCTAGAAATTCAACCCATCCCTCGCTGTTTTGAACACATTCCTCTTTCTAGAGAGGTCACTATTTCCGGTACTACAAATGTGCTCTTTCAACTTGAAGTGTCACCTGCAGTTTTAAAGCTCATTCCCTGTTTACAAGGATCTTTTCTCTCTGGTATTTCTTCTGTGATACCTGAACTTGCTCAACAATCTTGGAATGCACTTGAGAGACCAAATCTTTAAAATTATATTCGGCTTTCAAGTATTCCAGAACTGCTCAGCACATCAAGACTTACTTTCTGAAACCCTTGCTCTCACAACCAGACAACTCCAGAATATTTCCCTCCTGTTCCTCCATTTACCTGACAATATTTGGTGGAACTTTGTAGAAATAACAGTTTGAGTACAATCTAGAATTTTTTGCGTGCCACTATGTGATTTGGCTTTAAAAATTCACCTCTTCCTCACTATTTGCTTCTTTCTTTTTCATCTACTTTAAACACCTTCATAACAGACCTCCTTTTACACTGTCTAGGTTCTATAAGGCATGCACTATGCACAGTCCTTAAGATTCTATTCACTTCCTAGAGGATGAGAATGGAACTACTGTTCATGGAAAAATATATCATGGCCATCAGTATATTTCAATGGCTCAAAACAAGAAATTCAATGAAACACCCAAGTGAGAGGTCCAAAATTGCTTGTTCCTTTATTTACAGACAAACTGGATGGCTTATTGTATTTGAGTTTCATTATACTATTTTATTGTAAATGAGGAACACTTTTAGAAAAGATGTGTTATAAATTTAAGTTCACTCAATATTCTCATTTTGTTTTTACATCTGATTTTTTTGTTTACTGATTTGCTATATTGCAGAGCATTATATTTAACTCAGTAAGAACAATTTTTCAAAAAACAGGGACAGAATTTAAAGTAAGCATGTATGAAAATTTTTTTGTTTTGTTTTTGTTTTTCTGGGGGGAGGTAATCAATTTTATTTATTTTTTAATGGAGGTACTAGGGATTGGACCCAGGACCTCAGGCATGCTAAGCATGCCCTCTACCACTGAGCTGTATCCTCCCTCACCATCCCCACCCCGCCTGCAAATTTAATTCTAGTTAGGTTCAACATTACCTAGAAAGGTAAGAACTCAAGACACACACATGCACACACATACAACATAGATATATCAGATTTTTCCTTAGTATCTTTCTGGAAAATTGAAAGTCTGTGACGTATTTTATGTTATTAACATATGGAGTTATATATTTACATACAACTGTATATATAATTTTACATGGATAAATATGTATGTGTGTATGTATGTGTATGTGTATACACATCTTTGAACTTGAATTTGGAGATTCAGTCCCTATTTTATACAAAAATATAGTTAAAACCTGAAAAAAGCTTACTTTGAAGAATGACTCATTGCTGCCAGCAAAGCTCTACCTACCAATCATTATGCTACTCCACTTCCCCCCAAATTTATCCTCTGTGCTCTGCTTTATAATGCTGGAACTGAGACTGCAAACTGCATTTCTCCTTCCTTAGATGGTTTCCTGTTAGGTCCCATAAAAGGCACAAAGGAGGACAAGTGAAAAAGATAAGGAATTGATTCTTCCTATTTTGTTTGCTGTTTCTATCAACAACAGTTTTTTACCCTAGAATCAGCAGGGTAACAGGCTCCAGTTTCTCTTATTATTCCCCAAAATATCCTTCCTGTGCCTCTTTAAAGACAGCAGAACCACCTGAGTAAGGTGTCTGGAGAAGGCTGGGTGGTTACTTGGTCCTGAACATGATGCTGAGCCTTCTACTAAAATTACATGGGAAATTGGCAACCTGTGGCATACAGTTTCATCACATTTAAGTATAATACCAGCTGTAGGCAAAGATCCTACTAGAGCAAATGCCTTGGGCACAAGTAGTGACTGTGTTTGACAGTTATGGTAGCAATAAAAACTGTGAGGGCTGTGAGTAAGATGGCCAATATCATCTTGCACTGGAGTGCTTTCCGAGAGAAATAGTAAGTTTGAGGCTCCAATCTCTGAGATCAGCTTAGTATCAAAGGAACAGCTTCTGGCTTCAGTGGTGGCTAGAAACTAATATCTTATTTCTTGCAGCCATAGGAAAACATCTCTGAAAAATAAATTCAAATCTTATTATATGTGTTGCATAATTTCTAGATAATGAGATTTACAGACATAAACCCTCTTATGTGACTGTTAGGGAACTGGAAAGAAGGAGACTGAATCTTGGAATAGAAACATCTGGGTCAATTTAGAAGAAGAAAATCTTAAGACTACAAGTTCTCAGTGTCTCTTGCCAATGGAATCAGCTTGCCCTCCCATCTCTGAGGACACTAATTATGAATTAATTGAACCTTTGTAATAACTTCATTAATTCTCTATGTTAAATTCACTTTGCTAAACACTAAGATGATTTCTATTTTTCTGAGTGGACTGTGACTGATAAAATATTTGAATACACCTTCTTATTCTCCTTAAACTATAATGAACTAGGGAGAGGAAACTTTGATAATGGTCATAATCCACTATAATTCATTTTTAACACTATGCTTCTCTAATAAAACATAATAGAACATTTGCTTAAAAGCTGCCATATTTCTCAATGCAGAGGTCATATTTTGATATAAATACAGCTCACAGTATATAGTTTACTGCCTTCTTTCACATATTTTTTCTTTTCCCCTTCAATTTGCAGTGACACCTGCTATTGCCAAGGCCAATAACTTTAAACCAAACATAACAGTTTCCACCTACTCTAAATCTGTACCTTTTCTTGTGTCTCCCACCAGGTTTAACTTCTCATTTATCAAATTAGTTGCCAAATTCAATTTAGTTCAGCAAAGATTTTGGGACTCACGATGTGTCCAGTATGGTGCTAGACACAAATTCTGCCACTGAGGCAAACTTCATGCTCATTTACCCCTATCCATTCTTTCTCTTCCATCTTACTCTCCTTACTGGTCTTTGTGCCTCATTTCTCTCTCTCTGTCTTTTTTTTTAAAAAAAAGGTTATGCTTGTTGGCAGAATTCTAAACTGTTATCTCTAGAAAGCCTATATAAAATTTGTAACATAAAAAGACATTAACTTAGCCCAATATTACGATAAAGAACTACCATACACCCTGTCTTAGATGCCATCTGACTTAATTTGATTTTAATTTGCCTATAATTGATGGACTCAAAATATCCAAATTAGCAGACTTGTTTAACACAATGGTTCTACTCTTTCCATAAGTATTACATCTCTAGATTTAATGTTGTGATATTTTACTCAATTAAGTATATTTATTATGCCACCATGTCAAATACATCTATACACCTATCTCTCTCTCCCTCTCTGTGTATGTTCTATGTAATTGACTTTTCCCTCAAAACTGTACAATTCTGTAACATAATATATGCATTACTGAACCCTTCTGATGGCATTTCCAAGTTTCCCTGTTTGATAAAAGAGCTGAAAGCAATAGTAGTTATATGTTGATTTGTTGATAATGAAGAAAAAGTGCCAGGCTGAGCTTTACATATCCAGAGTACATTTTGATGTAGAAAAATTTGATGTCCTTAACACCAAAAAAAAAAAAAAAGGATTTCGCATTTCTATTTTCTTACATTGAAGAAATAAGTAAACTAAATAGGAGAACAGAACTGAGTTGCCAGGTACTCCAACCTCTTTATTACTTTATTACTAAAGTAATGGAAATGGAAATGTCCAACATCAGACTTTGTTTCATCTGGGAGACTTACTGGTTTCAGATATTTAAGGGAATATTCATTAAATTATTAGTTGACCACTAAAGCTAACCTAACAGAGACTTAGTTGTCACACACAACACAGTACAGAGTTTTCATATTTAGATCACAAGAGTCACCAAATAAACAACAACTATAAGAATAAACAGCAACAGCAACCAACTCTGGAGAGGAAAGATAATTTGATTTCCAGAGCTGCCATATTTTATTAGGCAAATTGACCAGCTTTCAACAACTAAGTATGAGGTATGCAAATAAATTACAAAGTATGGCCAAGGCACAGAAAAATAAAAATACTCAACAGAAACTAACCCAGAGGAACCGCAGACACTGGACTTACTAGACAAATCAGCTGTTTTAAATAAAATCACATCTAAAGAACTGGAAATATTTTAGTTTAGTATGAGTTTAATTTAGTATGAGAATGATGTTTTAGCAAATAGAGACTATCACTATATAGGCAGAACTTTTAAAAAAAAGAACCAAATAGAAATTCTGGAGTTGAAAAGGCAATAATGAAATGAAAAATTCAACAGAGAAGCTCAAAGACAGATTTAAACAGGCAGGAAAATAAAAATCAGTGAACTTGAAGATAGCTTAATTGAGATTCAGTTCAAGGAACAAAAAGGAAAAAAGAATGAAGGAAAGTGAAAAGAACCTCAGAGACCTACAAGGCATCAGTGAGCATACGCGTATTTGCACGAGAGATTCCCAGGAGGAGAGGAGAGAAAGAGGCAGGAAAAACACTTGAGGATCTAATGGCCAACAGCTTCTCAAATCTGCTGAAAAAATATTAGTATCAACAACCAAGAAGTTCAGCAAACTTCAGGTGGGACAAAGTTAAATAAACCCTCACCTAGATACATCATAAACTGTCATCATCAGAATCCATGCAGGCCAGGAGACAACAGAATGACATATTCAAAGTGATGAAAATAAAATGCTCTTAATTAAGAATCCTATATCCAATAAAAAAAGAAAAAAAAACTATCAAAAGTGAAAGTGAAATCAGACATTCACAATATACAAAAAACTGAGAGAATTCACTGCTATTAGACATGCCCAAGAAATAAATACTACAGGGAGTCCTTAAGGATGAAATTAAAGCAAACTAGAGAGTAAAGTGAATCCACACAAACAAATAAATGAGCACAGGTAAAGATAACAGAGCTAGCCTAAATAGTTCAGTTCAGTATAGTGAACTCACTCCCTTTGGAGCAAACTTCTCATATATACCTAACCGAGCTGTCTCTTGCACTATTCACGCAGCGATGTTTCTTGGGCCTCAAGTGACAAATTTAACTTCCATTCCCTTTGAAAGCCTTACAGTTGTTTTAAAACACTTATCACTTTCCCTTGAGTCCTCTCTCTATAGGATGATATATCCCATACTAAAGTATCAGCCTCTTGATTACTAAATGCTTGCCGAATTTGCTCCCACCATTAGACTGTGGTTCATGCTTCCTATTCTGATATCCAGCCTACCTTTTGAATGTTGCAAAGTTTAATTAGTTACTCTTTCCCTTGAGTGCTGAGTACAGAAGACACTCTTGTCTATAAGGTGCCACAGAATGTTCCTCCTGTCATTTTTATCAATGAGTTTTCTATCTCCTCATTGTAATCAGGTTTAAGACCATGACTTTTTTTTTTAACAAGAATCTAAATTTCTTAGTAGTTTACAACACTTAGTAGCTTACATAACCTTGGGATAGTCACTTAAACCTACTGAGATATGGTTTACTCATTTGTATGAAGAACATGAAAGCATTTTTTGGAAAAAATTAAAAAAAGAATGAGAAGTTTTAAGAAAATGCCCAATAAATGTTCATTATTGAAATTTATTGCAGGCAAGGAACTGGAACCAAGATCTTCTAACTTCTAGTGCAGAAATTTTCCTACTATGGCCCCCTGTCACACCTATCATTTCTTAGGTGCCTTCCTAGTTCCTAATCTCTGCTGCTTTGCAAAGTAAAAGTTTTGCAGAATGGGGAGATTCTGAAATATCTCATATCCAAGCATTTAATGAGCAAGCGAACATTTTTCAACATCCTGTGTTAACCAAATCCACCCTCAAAGATTTTTATATGTGAATCTCATGCTTGCCCTGTGTGGGTGGGGCTTACTGAGTCATATATTTAGTTTGATCCTGAATAGGACTAGATGATTTTATGTCCAATTATCCATGACTGTTGGAGCAAAAACGAGAATAATCAAATTTCATGCTTCAGTAGGTAAATCAATGGCTGTGCAAGTACAGCTGATGTCCTTTTCAAATGTTCCTAAGAGCCTTGCACAACTCATTGGACATCTAAGAGGGCAGCTTTACCTCTGTTAAATCAATAATGTAAAAGCTTTACCTGTACCCCAAATCCAGAGTACTCAATCCCACAACTGGGGACAGATTTTGTAGCCAGCCAGACATTACATTCTCAGTGTTCTTTCTTCTTTCTCTAGTTTTAGGTATTTGACCTGAATTTTTCAATATACCGTTAACAGTACTATGACCAAATGAAATATTGCATATGAAAATTCAGACTCAATGGGCAGATTTTTGTTTTTGTTTTTGTTTTTTTTGAAGTGGCATTTCCTAAAGCCTCTAAAACTTCATGGATAAAAGAGTCTGAAGCATGAATGACAGCATTTTTTAGAGTTTGTTTCTTGGCTCACCTGTCTCAGAATTACCCATTGTAATTATAAATACAACAACAAAAATAACACCATAATAAGAAGGGAATACATAAGAAAATGAGAGAGAAGAGAGGAGAGGAGAGAAATATTTTAAGTTCATAGTGAAACAAACTTCAGAGTCTTTGGAGAGAAAAGCCCAGGAATTTGCCTTTGTAACATACACCTCTGATGAAACTGATGTACACAGAAATATGAGAATTTCTGAGCAATTGAATCAATAAACCAAAAAACAAATAAGCCAATAATAGCTTGAAGAGAACTGTTTGAGATTTAAGGAAATGAACTACTAGCATCATTCCAGCAACAGATCTTACCATGCATCATTTGGACTTCAAATGATGGAACATTTGACTTCAAAATTATGGAACCAACCCATTAGGAGCATGCACTTTACTTAACCTCTTTATGGGTAATGAAAGCAGATGCTAATGATTAAGTAATAAAGTGGGTAATGCAGACAGTAAGTGCCATATTGAATTCAGTGATGAAGATCTAATAATAAACAGAATAATCTGGAAAGGGAGGTGGCATGATTTGAGATAGGTCTTAAAATCTGGTTAGGACATTAAAGGATGAACAGAAGAAGACAGGATTTTCCAGGTAGAGACAGATAATATGGATAAATAGAGGGAGATATGAATAATATGTTATTTTGGAGTGATAAAGATCGGAATAAATGGGAATAAATAGACTAAGAAAATGTATCCTTTTTCCAAAAATACTCATGTCAGGAATACTTTTTGTATTGTATTGTAGTCTCCCATTATCAATGCAAACCTCCAATCCAACTTACAGTGTACCCAGTGTGAAACCGACTAAGATATTTGACCCACAAAGTCTCCTCCTTCCTAATGGATCAGTTTTACTTTGAATCTAAAGCAGTGGGAAATTGAGACAAGACATAATGAAGCCCTTGAGACGGCAACCAGAATCTCCACTAAGCACAGGGCAGAGTGATAAAGCAGAACATCTACCTCTGCTTCTCTAGCTGGGAATCAGAGGGGGCACCTCAGTGGAAGTATATATGTGAAAGGATATCAACCCACAACACTTTATGTAGTGAAATGTTGTTGCGATGATAACTGGAATAGTCATTCTTTTTAATAAACTCTAAAATGTGGAATTACACTATTTTGTGAGGATTTGGGGTTACATTTAGTAATTCTCATGCTAAATTCTAAGTAACTTAGGAAATCCACACAAGATCAACACATTGTCTTGAGTTTTCTGTTTCATACAGTCAGAGAAATAAAGTTTTCATCTTTTCTTTTCCCATCTCCTAATGAGGTCAGTCCAATCATTCACAGGGTTCTGGAATTGCAATCAGTAGTGACATGGCACTAGAGGCCCTGATACACGGACACACATGCATATTTATCTGCTGAAGAAATTGCTTACATGTTAATGCAAGTGGAGCATGTGTTACATGAGAGGATTCCAGTAGCTATACTCTGTCTATGTCTTATGAGAAGGGCCTTTTTCCATAGGTAGTGAAAAAGTACTGTCAGCCTTTATCCTAAATGTTGGTCTAGTGGCCAGAAGAAGGCTGACCATTGGGATAGGAGGCATAGTTTCAAAATACAAGAAGGCTGAATTGAGCAGCCTCAAGACAGAAGCAGGAGACAAGGAGGTTAGCCCAGTAAAGCAAAGGTTATGGTGATAACTGACACTCTCAAAAGGTTTGAAGAGGTCAAAGTCGCTGTACTCTCTCCTTTTGGGATCCACCATCTCCAGGCATGAGGAAATCTTCATGAAGCTTCTCAATCCACAGCAGCTCCACCATGTGCATGTTGTGATTGGGATTTTCCTCATCAATCTATTTCCTTTTGCTTTTCAGATGTCATAGTTTCTCATTAATTGAAAGTCCTCCCAACTTTTCTAAGCTATGGAGTATGAGAAGGAATCCGTGACTTTTAATTCTCTAGATTTAATTAGAACTCCCAAATGAATTTTTCAAATTATATCTCCCTCAAATCATTTCACTTTCTTGGGATGTAATTTTTCTAATTAGCATTTCCCCCTGATTGTACTTCAATGATTCATGAAAGTATCCAGTAAATGGTACCTCAGCTTTTCCCACCTACTGTTAATTTCTCCCCTTTTTATTATGAACCAGAGCCCTGAAAAGAGTGTGAAAGCCTTATGAAAGAAGGGGGATTTGAGTCTTGTTTTAAACAGACAGACAGACACAAATTAGGAATTGAGACAATGGAAGGGATTTCATGGAATATGGACCAAAATGAATAAAAGGCCCTGAGATGTGAAATTTGAGACTGAGTCTGAAGAATAGTGAATAATCAGGTCTGAGTAGATCAAAGGTGTATAAAGGGGTAGTGTATGCAAAATCCTAGCATTACAGGGATGCAAATCTGATAGCGGAGTATCAGACATTTCCTAAATGTGCATAAATAAGGAAATAAATATATTGTGGATAAAATATATTAATCCAAATGGAATTACTCCCTCCACAATGGCCTAGGGAATTTCTTGGTGGAAGCAGAGGTTTCACTTGAATTGATTTGGAAAGTATAACACTCCTCTGAAGCCTTGTACTTTTTCTTCAAAAGCACAAGGAGGATTGTGCTATAATTTGGCACATAATATATGAATCTATGAGCATCTGACTGATATTACTCATGTATACTTTAACATAATAACACATTCCCAGAATACTAATAAATCATATTTATCTTGTGTCTTAGTGTATCCTGTGGCAAACTACTGCAGAGTACCAATTTAAGTACAATCTTATTAGGTATTTAATTTTTGCTATATTACAACTGTAGAGGGAAAAAGTAATATAAATAATACAACAATGTAAGACATTTCTTTTGCAGTTTTAGAGAAATTTAAATTCATATCAAGGATATAGGGAGTTATTTGAAATCATTTTGTGGTTCTACAAAATTAGGACTGAAATGTCAAGTTTAAGGAAACCTTTTGAGTGCAATTCCTTGCTCCAGAAAACTCAGTTTTAAGGACCAAACTTAGGACAGCATTGTCCAAACTACAAAAATGTTATTAGCTGGTCATTGGGGCATAAAGGAATATTTTCTGCCAGAATGACACCTTTCATGGGCATTTACTTTCTCCACACACCTGAGTTTCTCTAACTTATAGGTTCCTCTCTGTATTATTTTCTTATTGCTGCTGTAACAGATTACCACAAAGTTGTGCTTAGAAACAACACAAATGTGTGATCTTACAGTTCTAGAGGTCAGGGAGCCTTATGGGTCTTACAGGCTAAAATCAAGTTGTCAGCAGAGACGTGTTCTATCTAGAGTCCCAAGGGAACCCTGTCCTTTTCAGCTTTTAGAAACTGCCCACAATCCTTGGCTCTTGGCCTCATCACTCAGACTTCTGCTTCCACTGTCACATCTCCTCTAACTTGACTCTCTAGCCTCCTTTCATAAGGACCCTTGATCTACCTGGACAACCCAAGATAACTCCCTCATCTCAAAATCCTTAACTTAATCACATCTGCAAAGTATCTTTTGTTATGTATGGTCACATAGTCAAATATCAGGGATTTAGGGCATGGGTATCCTTAGTGTGAGGGACAATTATTCTGTCTACCACAGTCTCCATGCTGCTGACAGAAATAAAATGCCCAGAGCCTCTGTGGAAAAAACTTAACACCTCCAACCTTGCTTTCCTTTTCTTTGAAGAATAGGTAGGATGTTCTTCCTAAATGATTCCTTGACTCCTCCTATAGAAGCCATTAACAGAGGCTTGCTCACCCAGGACAAAGTCCAAGGTTCAGTTATGAAGCCAAAATGCTTATTCTGGGACTGATGAAGTCCAAGTCATGTAAACTTAGTAGGTGAAAAATCGTAAGGATAGCTGGCTTTTACATGATATGGCATGTGTGTGTGTACATGTATCATGCATATTCATACATGTTTTTGACAATATATAAAATATGTAAGATGTTTTAATATATAATGGAGTGAGAAAATCATTATCTTTGCTTCCTTTATACTCCTTTCCAAGCACATTTATCAATCACCTACTTTGTGACAAACCCAGTTGAAAATACAACAAAAAAGATTCCATTCCATCTTAAAGGGACATGAAGGAACATAAAACCCTATAGAGAAAAAAAAATGACAAAATCATAGACTGTGTCTGTGGCAAAAAAAAAAAAAAAAGGCAGAGGAAAAGTATAATTTGAACTTAGAATAGGGAGCAAACATCTCATCATCCCATAAAATGCTTACAGCCAGTCTCTCTCTCTCTCTCTCTCTCTCTCTCTCTCTCTCTCTCTCTATATATATATATATATATATATACACATATATATCTCCCCTATATAAACATGGCCAATTTATTTCCAGTCTTTCTGGTTGTTGTTGAGGCAGAGAAGCTAAATAAATAATCACAGATTATAAAACTAAAGGATGAAACAGGATTAAAAACTAATCACCTTATCATTAATTTAGTATTCCATCTTCCCTCTCAAAAAAAAAAAGGTGTAAAAATAACAAAAAGAACATAATAAACAGACAAATGCTAATGCTTAGTTCTCTTAGACTATAGCAATGAACAAATCAAAGTGGCCCACATCCAACTACCAATTTAAAGCTGACTGAGTTCATATCTGAATTATGAATTAGAAAGTGGTTAATATAGAGACAATTTAAACTTTAAAGATAAATCTTACTGTTCCATAAGCAATCTTCTCCTCCTCTTTTCTCTGTATTATCCCATGCTACAACCAGAAGGAGCATTTACATGTCCCACAAACATATCGATCTATTTCTACACAGAGAATGATGTGACTCAGGCCCTGGTGTTGCCACCTGAGTCCAGTTCTGGACCCCTTGTGCACCTTTTCTTCCCCTATTTTCATGGTTTTCCCCTTGCTTAAGTATTTGATCCTTTAGTCAATGAATAACTTATATAAGAGAAGTGAGGTACATACAATGTAATGTAAACACAGGCGACTTATGTATGTGAAGTGTAACATGGTGCTATGTGAGCATAAGGGTAGATACACCTGGTACTACAACATACATCCACATCCTCTGTATTTTGATCTGTTTTTGTTTACTGAAATTTTCTATTATTGGAAATAATAAAGACTTTGCCTACTGGTCTTCACTGCTCTGTTGTCAAGGGCTGATCTTCTAATCTTTAAATTAAGTGGTGAAAGATACTTTGTGCTACAATAGTCCACTGTTATTCACAGCTGTAGTCTTTAATATTTTCTAGAGACCCTGAAAGTGAACACCAGGAAACATCACAACTATGCTGTAAGATTGCTGTGGAGATTAAGTAAGACAATGTACATAGAATGCCCGGCCAAGGATGAATAAAAACAATCATGAGACTGCTGTTAAGGAGCAAATTAAGCAGCTAATGAGTGAGGCCACCCAGTGCTCCTACCTTCCCATCTCAGTTCCTTGTAGTTCTCCTACACATTGGAGATCCTAGACCATAGAGGTTAAGACTTGTCAGACTCTCTGGGTTTGAATCCCAGCTCCACTAACTGCTACCTGTGTAAATGTCAACACATTATTTAACTTCTGTAAGCCTCAGATTTCTTAAAGGTTAACTGGGTTATAATAATTACACCAAGTTCATGGGACTGCTGTGAAAATTAAGAGAGCGAGAGAGCACGTGTGTAAAGTATTAATAGTGAATGATAGATAAAAAGGGTTTAGGAAAATATGAGTAGTATTATCAAGACCAATGGCTTTCAGAAACATCTGAATACATCTCTGGAGAAAGCTAAGAGTCAACCATTCATGTAGTAAATGCCAGCATGGTGACAACAGGCTCCAGATTTCATGAAATCTAATTTCTAGAATTACTTTTATACTATTGCCCATCTTGCAGTGTCTTTCAAAACATGCAGAAATTAGACATAACTGGAACAAATGTTGCTATACTTATTGCTAACTCATGACAACCAAGACCAATAAATTCCAAAACTATTTTTGAGTTCTGGAAAGTTCTTATAATACTTCTCTACACAAATCTGGATGATGACTATATTACTGTTGCTGCTCTATCAAATTACTATAAAACTGTTGGCTTAAAATAACAAATTTATCCTTTTACAATTCCAGAGACAAGAAGTTCAAATTTCATGAGACTAAAATCACGGTTTAATCAGAGTTGATACCCCTGAAGGTTCCAAGGGAGAATTTGTTCCTTGCCTCCTTCAGCTCCTAGTGGCTGCTGGCATCCCTTGGCTGAGCCCTACTCCAATATCTTGCTTCCATTGTCTTGTCTCCTACTTCCTTTTCCTTCTATCCTCACTTTAAGGATACTTGTGATTGTATTTTGTTCTCACCCAGATAATCCAGAATAAACTCTCTATCTCAAACCCTTAATTTTATCTCATCTGAAAAGGTTCTTTTGCCAAATAAGGTAACACTGGAACAGGTTCCAGAAAGTAGAATCTGGATATCTTTGGAGACTATTATGCAGGCTATCACAACCATAATGAATTGATAAGAACCAGCATATGAGACTCAGAAGTAGTGGAATTGATGAAGTCAAGATGACAAACTGGGTAGGAAGAGAACAAAGAATGACTGATGTCTCCTGTAGCATCTGCAAAGGCTAATCCTTGTTATGAACACTCATCTTCATTATCACAGCAAGATGACTTGTAAGAACATAAAGTCAGCTCATTTTCAAAATTTGTCAGTGTAAAAGCTCAAATAATAAAATATTTAAACTCGTACAGGTGCTGAAGTAAAACTGACAGAATTTATCTTTAAAATTGGATGGTTGAGGGAAGAATGAAGAAAGTGAGAGTTGGCATTTTCCCTTATACATGGAGAAATGCTACCCCATCTCTTCAACCATTTATGGGGAGATTATTAAACACTCAATGCAATAATTATAGAAAAAGGAAATAATCATATTGTATTTTAGGTAACTTCATTTGGGGGCATAACCTTTGGGTAAAACCTTTGATTTGAAAACAAGGAGAAGAAAAAATATTATCTTGTGTTTACTCTAAATTAAAAATTGACTACTGAGATATGAAATTAAAGTACAAATGATGGAAAGGTCTATGTTACTCTGTCCTAATTAAATATGGAAGAAAGAGTACTAGGTGACTTTTTTGATAATGATTCTCTCCAGTTTGCGTTCAGTATTTCAGCATTTCCAACTAAACCCACTTGATTTGAAATAAGCCAGTAAGGGTGAAAACTTGCCAGGTACTCCTTAACAGTTCTTTGAACAGCTTTGAACAGCTGAAAAGGGTAGATTTTTGTAACTTACGTCCATGAAGTTAATTTTTTATTTGTTAATATTTTAAAGTATCTGTTCATCTCAGAATTGACCCCTGATCCACAGGATTGAAGACCTAGAAGTTACTGTTTTGATCCTGAACCCACCACAGTTAATTGGACCACAGGTAAGTGCTAAACTCAAGTTGAGACAACTACCTGCTCTCATAAAAGAAATTCCTATGCGATGGTGACAGAGCAAATCTGTGTACAGATCTGGACATGACTGGACTGTCAATATGTACATTTCAGAATTTACAGGTAGACAGAGTTAGTCTGGAAAGAGTGAAAGAGGAAGGTGATGGACATGGATAAGGACAATGAGAAGATATATCCAAAGACATCAGAAAAACACAAATATTCCCCCAGTATCCAGCCTGTTTCTAATGCTTCGCTACATTATTCTTCAGTAACACTGGTTATAGGAAAGCTAGTTAGAAGAAATCACAGCTTGTTAAGATCATTATTCGTCTGGTTCTTTTGAACCATGCCTTGCCCTTTTTCAAGACTACTGTGTTGGTGAGTCTTCAAGTGGCTTCTAAACTTTATCAAGACACTCTGTCCTACACTAGATCTATTGCTAAGACATGAACCCAACTTTTTAATGAAAATTGTTTATTAAAACTAACAAGCAGATTCACATACATTCTGTGTTCTGGTTAGCACATGAGATTAGCTTTTTCTCCTGGACTAACATGCAATTACACCAATCTTTCCAAAGCCAACAGGAGATATATGATTAATACATACATTTTACCATGAATACTTTCTTGTACCCCTACAACAACCATGAGATAAACAATAATACATATATTTTACAGATGGATGAATATAAACCCAGATATTAAGAAATAAGTTCAATGCTTAGTAACTAGTAAGTGCCCTATTTGGAATGTTAACCCAGGATGGCCAGGAATCACAAAGTTATTTACAGGGCACCGTTCTTTTTCTCCCTCTTCCTTACAGATAAGCAATAATCTTCAGATCCTTTGCTTACTCAATTTAATGGGCATCATCTTCTGTGAAAATATCATTTAAGTTTATTTGGGCAATTTCCTCACGCCACTGTGAAATGCTCACAGCCACACTCCAGAAAATTACAGGCATGTGAATCCTTCTATTTGGGGAAAAAATTTTTTTTAAGGATAAAGAGATCTCTTGGCTATCAAATGTATATTTTTGTGAGTGATGTAGGAAATAGCTCTCTTTATGTTTACAAAGCTGTTTACTAATGATTTAATCTTTTCATCTTGCTAATATTAATTTTCTCTAGCTTTACCAGTCCAAATTAACTTCTAAAGTAGAGGCAGCTTGCTCTTTTGGAGTGACCATCCATCAAATTTTTGGATCCCACAAAGGAGTATCAAAGGCACAAACAAGTATGACACTCATGTCTTTATATGAAAGGTCCACAGTTATTCTTGTATGATTAATTCTGTGGAGGGTATATATAAGCCTTCAAAGCAAAAAATTTAACACTTCACGGTTGAAGGAATTAATTTTAGATCAACTGCCCAATATTAATGCACAATACACAGCATTTAGAGACTTACAATTTGGAAGAATCATTTCTTTAGTATGATTTGCAAAAAGGTGTGATGCTTTTGATGGAGTAATTAACAAAGGCCTTTCTAGAAAGTAGACAAAGAAAATAATCTATCAGAATCCCTCGGAAATCTGTTTTCTTCCTGTTGCAACATAGAAGGATGGAACATTCTGGCCAATGGCTAGGATTTGGTCAAAGCTGACCATGTGTCCATACTGAAACTTAATCCACCATCTAATTTTTTTGTGCATTTGAAAATGTCTCTCCTAATTAATCTTCTATAAAACATACTTGCCAAACAGTTTTCTTACCATAAGAGATCCTAGCGCTCTGAGTCCAATGTGTTCTGTCCTTCCATTTTTGTGCCAACAATGTTACACCAGATTGAAATCTAAATGGTAAAAAGTTGAGCTAAACCCTGTTGATGTGGGAAAAGCTAAAGTCAATTATGCTGCCTAGGAACTGGATACATCCTGGTGGACCCCACAGTATACATTATCAATGGTCAACATAATTTTTAATAGTATTGTTGGGACATAATTTTCCAATTCCTTTGATTTGAGTCAGTAGAGAATTATCTGAGACAATCAAGGATATATGAAAATACACTCATTCACAGATGAAGGGTTACCTGATGGACCCTGGATGCTTTATATATTCACTTGTAACTTGAAATTCAATCTAAAATGACTATACAATTTCCTGAATAGGTATTTATATTCTTTCATGGAGATAATGAGTAAAAGAGTAAGCTTGGGATATTGAACAACTTTTTCCTTCCCTCTCATTACATCTCTACCATCATCCAATCATATCTGTCTTGTTAGTTCCTTGATGAACTGAGCTCCCAGAATGCCACATTTTGCCCTTCTGTTTATCACGAAAATTCCCTAGTAGATAAAACATCAAGAAGAGTCTGATGACCTCAGGAGCTCCCCTTCAGTGCCTAAATGTCATGATAAAGACAGTCATGAAATATAATGTTAATAATGCAAGTACATTTTTTAGAGTATTGGCCATGTGGGAAAACTGAGGTGTCTCACCATGATCATTTGGGAGATGTCATCTGACCATAAACAAACTTCTCAAATACACCAAAGCACTAAGCCAAATATCAAAACTAATAACGTGCTTATGAAAGAACACATATTCACCAGGGAAAACAGGATAAATCAGGCAACAGAATAAGTAGTAAATTTATGGAGGGTCTTTAGGGTACTAGGGTAGGGTTAGGGAAGTACAAATTCATAAACTTTCTGCCTGTCAAAGGGGCTATGAAGTATGAATGAGATGACGGAACTGTGTAGTGTCATTTTCTATTTTTGTCTGCCCAAAATTCATGTTCACTTATTATGGTATTATCTTTCTGATTTTACTTGGTGAACAAACCATGTTTTTAAGGTAAGTAGGCATTAGATATTTCTGAGCTACATATAATCTCTATAGCTAACAGAATATCACATCTTACTGGCTACAACGTGTAAATAGAGTCAGCCCAACCAGGGAAAAATGATACTCAATTCTATGCCTTCTGTTGAAAAACCTTTGGGAAAGGAAAATATTTTTCTGCTAGACTCAAAAATTAGAAAGGTAAAAACCTGTGGCTCTAGAAGGTTACCATGATGGGGAAGCCTGTTTAAGAATGAAGCTAACATACACACATAAACATAAGTGGACACACACACAGAAGTGTGCTTACACACACATATGTATGCAGATCTGAAAGATGAAGAGAGGCCAATTACTAATAGACCTTTTGAGCCCCTATCTAGTTCCCCAACATTATTAATATATAGGCCCAAATAAGTAATCATTTTTGCTTAAAATTAGTTTAGGTTATTTTTCTTCAGCATAGTCATTATATATGCAAATTTTTAGACATGTGTCTCAATTTCTCTTAAAATACAGAAGCTGACAAATAAGCCCTTGTATAGCCTTGAGTATAGTTAATTTATCTTAGGAAATAATCTCAATGAATGAATATGGGAACTAGGTAGTAACAGGGTATTAGGGAATGCTAATTAAGGTTACAGAGTTTACCATTATGATGGACAAATGGTCATCAATGCTGCCAGGCACATTCTGGTACTGTTCATCCAAAAAATGGAATAGGACACTAGCTTCTAGCCATACACCTGATACATAATGGTAGAGTAAACATAGGATAATCACTATTGAATCACTTTTACAAAATTGTGTAAACAGGAGAAATACAGCAGTCAATGATGCAAAGCAATTCTGAATTCAAAAGGTCTGGCCCATCGAGGGAGCAAAAACATAGAGCCAGATCTTATTTCACATGATTGTCCTTCAGTATCTTTTATATGGTGGATTAATGTGATTTATGTAATTAGAAAAATCAACATTTGTGTTTTCAACTATTTTCAATTTATCTTCATGATGAGTGATTATAATTATACTGAGACACAAATTTCTTTATCGATTTCACAAAATTAGTATATGGGAAAGCCCTGCCAACTCTCCTGCCCCCACGTTGCAGCAGTGAATGTACTATTTGTCCCATGTGGGTAGTCTTAGTTCTTCAGATATAACTGCAATCAGTAATTAATGGATGAAAGACAGAGAATCCATGAGAACCCATGAAACTAATTTGCTTTGGAGCAGTGAAAAAAGAGCTAGGACAAAGATACTAACTCTCATCAGTTGATAATACCTGCCCGGAACATTGTTTTATGTGAGTTTGTGAAGCCATGTTGTGTGGAGTAACTCCATCTTTCATCAATGGGTAAGAGACTGCAAAGGATTAGCAGGCGTGCCTTTTACTTGCCATTCCTGAAAAAGGATTGAGAGGGATATTATCTCAGGGATGAAAGAGGGAAGCAATTATTCAATGGCTCTCATCTTGAAATTGGCAATAGAGGCTGTAGTATGCCAATTCTCCTATACTCCCAGATAGGACATATATGATGTCCTGCAGATATCTTATATCTTGGCAATGGAGAAGCACCAAGGCAAGAAGGGAGAAATATATGCTGCAAGGCCTGAGGCAAGGTACTACCAGGTTCCATCATCAGAAAGTTTGCCAAAATAGTGGTCACCATAGCTATGGAGATGACAGAAAGTCATAGGCAAGAGAAGTTCAATAGAGATATTCCACTACCCACAATTTATGACATTATACTCTGCAGTACCCTGTGCTGGTGAAACAACAAATTCCGTAAGATTTACCATTATGAGGGAATAGCACTCCTAGTGTGACAGTTTAAAAATATATCCAACCATTTATTATAAATTCAGATTTAATCTTTGAGTAGCAATCATTCCATTCAAACTTAGGGAACAGCTGCTATCTAAAGGAGTGACAATGAAATAAAAATTACCAATGTAACATAATAACAAAATGGGGGAAATCCCAGCATTCCTCTTAAAAACATAAAATTCCGACCCACATTTATACCTACTATCTGCAAAAATTGGTGTTTTCCATAAGTTTTAGGGAATAAAATCAACAGATATGAAGCAGAAAAAATGATGGATGTTAAGAAATTAAGGTGCCTCATAATGGGTTATAAAACTGTACTCCTTTGTTGCCCATGCACTATTGATGAGCTTGCAACATTTTAGACCTCTTTAATTTATGATGAAACAGTTTTATTTCTTTCAGCAACAGCAGATATAATTTCCTTATCTATCATTAGAATAGTTTAATACCTTCATTAATTCACACATCATAAAGCACAGAGTGATTTTTATCTCGACTCCAATCACTCACTGTTCCTGTTCCAGAAAAGAACACACTGTTTCCTGCAGATACCAAAAGCAGACGTAAGTCCAGTTACCTTCATGATCTATCACAATTAGAGTGGGGCGATAAAAAGGCAGCACTTCCATTGCCATGTTTCTTTATAGCCATGATCAGGGATATTATTAAGGCTTCAGAACAAATCAGAAGCACATATTGCAATGCTGAATGTTTAACAGTGGAAATGAGCAATACTGACTCTTGGGAGCAGGGAGCTTGCTTTGTTACCAAATTCATGGGAGACTTCTGGAGGTGGTCTCTTCATCCCTGGCCTCTTCTCTCAGTGGCAAAAGGTCTCATGAGCAAAGCTCATGGGATGAGGATGAAAGTCATAGCTCAAAATGGAGCTGAGGACATTTGAGTCATCTTCCCAGAGGAACCCTGACTATTACCTTATTCCTTCCTCTACTGAATATCTCCTCAAAAGTCTTTCTCTTTTTCCTATACAGGGTACCTTTATGTTGTATTCATAATGTACTGGAAATAGGGAAGAGGCATTTATAATACTGTAATAATAAACTATTCAGTCCCTAAGTGTTATAGACCTCAATAAAACTTAAGAATTTTAGCAAGTTTCTAAAACTGTTGTGATATGAAGGACAGCATGCACTAAAAAGAAAAAGCCACTAATGAACTGGGAGACTGGCAACTGGCCATAATTTAAAAGCAGAGAGGCTCAGAAGATACTGTGCCAAGAGAAAACCTGATAATTTACTCTAATCAGCAATTTTGGGAATGATGGATTCTATGTCTCATGAAATAATAAGGGCCAAAACACCAAGAATGCAGGTTGAGGAAAGGGGATAAATAGTCCAGGGAGTAAATATAACCTATGATATGAATGGAAAGTGTATAGCGGTCCCATCTTTTACCCTAAGACATTACTAATCTACCAGAAACACTCTTTTATACAAAGTACTGAAAACATCTCAGAAACTTCTGCAACATAAAACCCTTAAGCATACATTCCCAACCTTTCAAAAAAAGAATTCTATGTGTAATCTCTGATCTGTAAACATAATAGTTTTATCTTACATTCTGAGCCCCAATATAATATGTCAGTATGGAGGTAACATTAAAAGTGAGTTTTAAAAGAAAACAGCTTTCATTTTCACAAACTACCTGAAAACCTGAAATGTTCCTTTCACTACTTTAGAATATCTAGTATCCATCTGTCACTTCACCATGTATTACCATGTACATATGATACTGTATAATTTACATAATTCTTTCATACTTATTTTTTTTGATCTTACAGCAACTATATGAGGTAAAACAAGGCAAGCGTCAATATTACTAATCTAAGATTTAAAAGTTTTAAAAAGTAAAATCAAAGAAACCAATAAACAAAAGAACAATCAAAGCAGCTAGTTTTTTGGTATATATACTTCAAGAATACTGAAATATATTGAAATAAATACTGATGATTTAAAAAAGACTAGTTGCTAAAATGAAGTTTAAGAATAAATTATTATAGAAATTATTATTAAGGTCTATTCCAAGAAGAACATCTAAGAATTCTTTGGCTACAGCCAGAAAGGGTCTTCCTAGTTTTCCTGAGATCTTATCATGGATCCTATTTGGTAACTAGGTAACTAAGAGCTATCCCGTTTAATTTAGCAATTCTGTCACCACATAAATAGTGTTTCAAGATGTCAAGATTAGAGGAAACCAGAAAATTACACAATAATATTTTGTGGGGAAAAATATGTTTTCTCACTCTCCAGGGCATTGTTTTTATATACTGAAACAGAATATTTACTCTTTTAACTGTCTATATGACTAGCTATAAATATTAGGCACAGGTAACTACTATGCTCAAAAAAACCCCCAAACAACAACAACAACAACAACAACAACAACAACAAATAGAAATTGTAGAAATCATAGAGCTAATCCAGGAACTGGGACTTTGTTATGAATGAAGTAGAAATCAAGACTTTTTAAACAAATTATAATTTTTACAAACTACTTGAAACCTGTCCCATAACACAGGGTCAAGTTTCTTATGATAGTTAATAGTTAATATTCTGGAGCCAGGCTGCCCGGTTTCACACTTTGCTTTCTTGCCCAAGGCTGAGCACTTTATGAACAGATCACAAACTCTCAGTGCCCCAATTTCCTCTTTTTTTGTTTGTTTGATTTTTAAAATACTGTAGTAGGGAAGAACCTTTGTATTCTATTACAAGGTAATCACTAAAGGAATGTGGCCTATGAGCTTAAATTATACATAATGGCCCATCTCTGGGAACCCTGCCTTCCAGGTATTGAGAGTTAAGCTAAAATACCTTTGTTTAGCTCACAGGAAACATCCTGACCAGGCCCACCTGTGAATGACTGCAGGCAAGAAGAAATTAAACATCCTCTCCAGAGGCTGACCAGAACCAGGAAATGTTTCACTTTACTCCCTTCCCTTTTAGTATAAAAGCAGCGTGAATTTTAACTCAAGCAAGATGTTTTTTTGCCTCGTTAGTCCGCCATCCTCTCCATCTGCTGGCTTTCCAAATAAAGTTGCTATTCCTTGCCCCAACAATTTGTCCCTCAGTTTTTTGGCCTGTCATGTGGCTAGCAGTATGAGCTTGGAGTTGGTAACAGTATGATAGGAGAATCTAAAATCTACATCATTGGACTACTATGAGGACTTAATAAGTTAGTATCTATAAAATACAAAGAATAGCCACTGGCACATACACACACACACACACACATAGTAAGTACTATTTAAGCATCTGATATTATTATTCATCTGATTTTTATTCATTTTATTTTTTCTAAGCTATCTGCATTAACTCTCATCTTTGATCATCCCTTTCCTTTTGATAATGTCCATGTTGTCTTTTCAAATGGAATGTTTAGATTTGAAATACTGTTTTGATTTTATAGAAAATGGTTGTATTCTCATCTTAGAGATGCCCAGATAAGAGATTTGTTTCCCCAGATAGAACTGGTCACATTCTTGCTCAGCACAGATTTTGAGGGAATTAATCAGTTTACTCTTCCTTAGGATAAGAAACGGTAATAAATCCGATGCTTTATTTATATATTTTGTACTCAGAAAATAATTATCTTCTCTTTTCAATAGTACACTACCCAGTCCTTCAGAAGAAGTCACTGCAAGTGACAATTTACCTTTAATACAAAAATTAAGAAGCTTATATGAAACCTCGGCAGATTTACTTTCCTCTGGTATACTGTATACAAATCAGAATTTCTCATCTTTTCCACTCCACATTCCCAGTGTTCTTACATATGATTAAACTTATGTTTCTGTCCCTTAACTTTCAGATGTTTTATATACTGGCTTTTCCCTGTTTGGTCTCTTACAGATCTTTTCTCTGGAAAACAACCTATTAATTCATGAAATCTTTTGATAATGAGCCTAGAAATGAGGCCAGGAAAATGTATAAACATAAACCTATGTTTAAATACTCTAAAATTTCATAATTTTACGGTGTAATTAAGTAAGCTTAAACATAATAGGAGAAGAATATTTAAAGACTCTAAAAGCATTTAAAGAGATTTTTAAAGTATTTTATTACTTTAGAAATTAAACTACTTTGGTCAGCTAGGAAGGAGTTTAAAACTATATTTAAAATACATTTAAATTAAAATGTAGGTATAGGTTAAGTAATACAGTCACTTATAAAGCCTCATCTGGCTCAGAAAAACCTACTCGAAGGAAACGTATTCTGCACATTTAGGCATAGCTTATCGCGTCCATATTATGCTGGAGGAAAAATAACAATGTCTGCAGCTCAATGAGAATACCAAA
Organism: Camelus dromedarius; assembly: GCF_036321535.1. NCBI lineage: Eukaryota > Metazoa > Chordata > Mammalia > Artiodactyla > Camelidae > Camelus > Camelus dromedarius. The sequence continues at coordinate 64,103,444 of NC_087443.1, read as the reverse complement.
ATTGATTTAAACTTCTTTTCACTGGAGCAAAATTTATTACATTCATCTTGAGCAAGTAAGAGTTTAATTTTCTAATGAGATTTTTATTAGCATTAAAAAAAACCTGTTTGCCTTCTCTACAAAGGATAATTTCAAGTCATTAAAAATGGTTCCATTTTTTTCATTTAAGAAGTTAGATGCATTTTCTTAAAAAATGGAAATGAAATTGCTGAAGATCATTACAATGGGAAAAGCTTTGAAAAAAATCTTCAATATTTTATAAAAATGAAAGTACTAAGGTACATGGACTTACGCTTTCTGGTGTAGAATCTAAGAAGCTTAGCAGTTGCCACTCCACGCTAAAAACAAGGAAAAAGATAAACAAACTGAAAAATCTACAAGCTTTCTTAGATTTGGCGGAGAAGTGATGTCTCAGGGCAAACTGCTGCCTCCAAATTGGAGTGACACAGGCAGATACAGAGAATCACAATCTACTGGCACAGAAACCGAGGAACAAAAACCTCTGCGGCAATCAGAGGCAGGTAGGAAAATCTGAATTATAACTGACAAATTGCTGGAGGCTTAGCAAGAATAACTCAAGAGTTAAAAATTCCAGGGGAATCTAATAAAAGAGAGGCCTTTACATTTTCCTGAGTTTTACCTAGAGGAGTTCTAACAGGTCCTCACAGAGAATATCAGATAAAAATCTCCTCTCACTTTCAGTGAGGAGAGGAGGAAAGGAACCACTTTGAAATACCTCAGAGCATTCTGTTCTTAACAGGGCTTACTCTCAGGAGAAACTATTTTACTGGAGCCTAGCCTGCTGGGGTTTTATCACAGACTAACCTGACTGGACTGGGGGTGGGAGGAGTGGGCAATACCTAACTCTAGTCATCTTTAACTTTCCACATGAGGAAAGAGAACTACCCAACTCTAACCTCTCAAGCCTTATACATAGCAGAAGGGAAATACACAACTCCAACCTCCCTCTCAGCTATCCTTTCTACTTAAGGGACAGGGGGTTACTAAGATCACTAATGATGTTCACAGTCTAGGGGATAAACTCACCAAAAGACTGAGACTTAATCATAGGACCACAGAATGCTTTCTCCTGCCCACCTCAGTACATTACTGAAGACCTAGTCACCACAGTTTCTTTTACCCAATGCATTATGTCTGCCTTTGAATAAAACACTACAAAGCATACTAAAAGGAAAAAAAACCCCACAAATTTGGAAGAGATTGAACAAACATCATGACCAGAGGCAGACTTAGCAGGCATATTTGAATTATCAGGTGAATAATTCATAAAAACTATGATTAACATACTAAGGATTATCAGAAAAAGTAGACAACATGCCAGAAAAGATGGATAAGTGGGAAGATGGAAATTCTAAGAAATAACCAAAAAGAAATGCTGGAGATCAAAAACACTGTAACAAAAATGAAGAATATCCTTGATGGCCTCATTGGTAGACTAAACACTGTTGAGAAACAATTCACTGAGTTTGAGGAGATTACAATATACATTTCCAGAAGTGAAAAGCAGAAAGAAAAAAAGTACTGGGAAAAAAAAAAGAAAGAGTATCCAAGAGCTGTAGGCAAATTACAAAAGGTGTAAAATACATATAATGGGAATAGTAAGAAGAAAGAGGGAAAGGGACAGAAGAAATATTTGAAACAATAAAGACTGAGAGCCCTCCCCCATTAATGGCAGACACCAAATAACAGATTCAGGAAGCTCAAAGAACAATAAAAATAATAAATATAAAATAAATGACATCTAGGTATATTATATTCAAAAGTTAGAAATTCAAAAATAAGGAAAAATATTGAAAAATATTAGAGAAAAAAAGACAATACCTACAGATGAGCAAAGATAAGAATTACAACCACCTTCTTCTCATAAAGCAAACAAGCAAGAAGTGAGCAGAATGAAAATTTAAAGTGTTGAGAGAAAAACACACACACACCAAAAAAAACACAACAACAACAAACAGAAAGACCTCCACCGACTTAAAACTCTAGTCTGCAAAATTTTCTTTCAAAAGTGAAGGAGAATTAAAGTATCTCTCAGAGAAGCAAAAATGTAGAAATGTTGTTTCCAGTAGATCTGCCTTGTAAGAAATGTTACAGCAAGTTTTTCAAAAAGGTGGAAAATTACATAGTTCAAAAACTTGGATCTACATAAAAAAAGAGGCATCCTGGAGATGGAATAAGTGAAGATAAAATAAAAACTTTCATTTTTCTTATTCTTAATTGATCTAAAGGTAACAGTTTGTTTAAAAATTTCAACACTGTATTCATTTACATACCCTTGTGTGTATATATGTATATATACATGTATACATATATATACACACATATATTTATGAATAAGTTAAATGAAGGACAGCAATGATACCACAGATGGGAGGGGCAATTAGATTTTTGTTATAAGGCACTTTCACTATCATAAAGTGGTAAAGTGTTATTAGAAAGTAGATTTGGATTAGTCATACATATATAATTCAAACTCTGAGATAATCACTAGTCTTTTTTAAAGAAGTCTAATTGATATGATAATAAAGGAAAGAAAATAGAATATATTATACCCACACAAAACCCCAAAGGCCAAAAAAAAAAAAAACTGGAGAAAACAAAAACAGGGAGAACAAGGGTAACAACTAGAAAATGGTAGGAAAAAAAGGTAGCTATTAATTCAATTATACCAATAATCCCTTTAAATGGTAATGGTCTAAAGATACCAATTAAACAACAGAGATTGTCAGAATGGATGAAAACAAAAGACCCAATTAAATGTTGTCTAGAAGAAACCACTTTAAACATAAAGTCACAGAGATTAAAAAGAGAAGGAAACAAAGATATTCCACATTAAATTAATCAAAAGAAAGGAGCAGCTATACCAATTCCCACCAGAGCAGACTGCAGAACAAGCAAAGTAATCAGAGATAAAGAAGGCCATGATAAAGGGGTCAATACTCCAAGAAAACATAATAATTCTCAATATGTACACACCTAAAAATAAGGTGTCAAAAGTACACAAGGTAAAAACTGATACAACTACAAGAAGAAATAGACAGATCCACTTTTATATTAGGAGAATGAAGAGCTCTCTATCAAAAATGTATTAGTTACACAGATAATCAGTAAGAACATAGTAGAACTCAACAACATGATCAATTAACTGGATATAATGGTCATTGACAGTCTATTTAACCCAACAAGGGCAGACTATCCATTCTTTTCAAGCTCACATGGAAAATTCACCAAAATAAATCACATTCTGGGCTATAAAACACACTTAAATTATTATGATCAATATTGTCTTCAGAAGTAATTTGTATGATATTTTAAATTTTTAATTCTTTCTGGAATAAGATGAAAGTAATAAAAAAAAGTGAGAGTAAATCAGGAATTTTTGTAATCCCTTTTATGTTCTTAAAGTCATGTACTAAGGCAATATAGAATCATAAATAAATAACACAGCTTAAAATGTAAGTCTAGCATATATGAAATAATATGACATTATATACTCAACTGTTTATAATCCCTCTGTCAAAATTAATAAGTAAGGCAGAGCTGGAAAAGCAAGAAACTATACAAGTCAAAGAAACACTAAAAACAAAAAGCATAACCCTAGAACTAATAAGCAATTATAACAAGGTTACACAATGTTAATATACAAAAGTTGATCTCTTTTTTATATACCAAAAACAAACAAGCAGAATTCAAAATTAAAAACACAGTACCATTTATATTAGACCTTTTCCAAATGAAATACTTAGGTATAAATTTAACAAATATCTACAACATCTATATAAGGAAAACTACAAAAGTCTGATGAATGAAATCAAGAACAAATCAAATAAATGGAGAGATATTTCATTCTTATAGACAAAAACACTCAATATTGTCAAGATGTCAGTTTTTCCCAAGTTGATCTATAGATTCAATGCAATCCCAATCAAAATGCCATCATGTTATTTTATGGGTATAGAATAACTGATTCCTTAAAGTTTATATCAGGAGTCAAAAGACTCAGAATAGCCAAAACAATATTGAAGAATTAAGTTGGAGGACTGATGCTTCCCAACTTTAAGACTCACTAGAATGCTATGGGAACCAAGAAAGTGAAGTATTGGTGAACAGAAAAATAGATGAATGTAACAGAATAAAGAACCCAGAAAGAAGCCTGCATAAATATAGTGAATTAATGTTTGATAAAATAGCAAAGGCAATACAATGGAGAAAATATAGTATTTTCAAAAAAATTGTTGCTGGAAATCCATATGCAAAAAATAAGTAATAATCATCTAGATACAAATTTTACACTGTTCCCCCCAAAAATAACTCAAAATGGATCATAGGCCCAAATGCAAATGCAAAACTTTAAAGCTCATAAGATAAATAACAGGAGAAAAATATCTGCAAAAGACAAACTCAAAAATAAGAACACGAACAACCCAATTAAGCAATGGCCCAGAAACTTTAACAGGTACCTCACCAAAGAAGATGGACAGATGGAAAATAAGCATATGAAAAGATGATCTACATATGTCATCAGGGAAATGCAAATTAAAATAAGATACTACTATGTACCCATTAGAATGGACAAAGTTAATAACATCAAATTATGGCAAGGATGAGGAGCAACAGCAACTCTCATACATTGTTGCTGGGAATACAAAACGGTAGAGCCACTCTGGAAAACAGTTTGGTGATTACTTACAAAACTAAACACACTCTTACAATATGATCCAGCAGTTATGCTCTTTGGCATTAACCCCAAGGAGTTGAAAACTTACGACTACACAAAAACCTGCACAAGGATGTTTACAGCAGCTTCATACATACTTGTCAAGCCATGGAAGCAACCAAGATGTCCTTCAGCAGGTTACTAGGTAAATAGTGTTACATCCAGGTAATGGAACACTATTCATCTCTAAAAAGAAATGAACTATCAAGCCATTAAAAGATACGGGGGAAACTTAAATGCATATTACTAAGTGAAATAAGCCAATCTGAGAAGTCCTCACACTATATGATTCCAAGTACATAACTTTTTGTAAAAGGCCAAACTATGGAGACAATAAAGAGATCACTGGTTCCAAGGCTCGGTGGCTGGGGGATAAACAGGCAGGAAATAGTGGACATTAAGGGCAGTGAAAATGCTCTGTATGATATTATAATGATAGACATATGTCATTATAAATTTATCCAAACCTACAGAATGTGCAAAACCAAGAGTCAGCCCTAAGGTAAACTAAAGATTTTGGTGATTATGATGTGTCAAAGTTAAATTTGTCCTCAGTTAAAAAACACAAAACAAAGAAAAAAAACCACATACCATTCTGTTGAGTAATGTTGATAATGGAGGAGGGTGTACACACGCTGGGTCAGGGAGATACATGTCAAATCTCTGTACCCTCCTCTCAATCTTATGGTAAACCTACAACTGCTCTAAAAATAGTCTTTAATAAAATTAGAAGAAAAAAAAGCAATCTATCAGAAAACTTTCTGAAATATTTACATAAATATACTTAGAATGACCAATCTATCCTGAGTTCAAAAAACATTACCTAGGACACATTATGATGCCTTCTGCCTACTATCATGCATACAAAATTGCTAGTGTGGGGTTCAAGGATTCAGAGAAAAACAGAAAATAAATAGAATACTCAGAAGTCTCCCCAAAGAATATGGACCATGCACTGAAATTTATTACAGTAGTACAATTTGGATGAGTGGAATGAAAGAAAAAAAAAGAAGAAAGAAAACACTTGTGCAAATTGTAATGAACATGGTCTAGGGTAGGAGGCACTTGGCAGCAGGTTTGGTAACTATTGTAATCATACTGAGTATGGTCCCCAGAACATCAAACAATGAAAAGAAGGCTTGAATGACTATTGAGTCTGTTTCATATTAACAAATAATGAGAATTTAGAAAAAAAAAAAACTTTAATCTGGATTTCCTATTTAGAATACTAGCTTGAGAAAAAAATTAATGAATAATTTCCAGATTGAGTAAGTCAGAGGCTGAGTATCCCATACAGCAAATAAAAAGAGAACCAACAAGTCATACCTTGCTAAATTTCAGAATTCAAAAAGTAAAGAGATCATGAGCATTTCCAGAGAGCTAAAATAGTATGGAAAATAGGACGGCATCAGGAATCTCAGTGGGCTTATCAATGACAGAAAACATAAGATATATGCATTCAATAACATTATGAGAAAAACATTACTTTCAACCTAATACTGTATGTTCAGCAAATCTCCCAATCCAGTGTGGCAATAAAATAGAATTTTTAGACATGCATAATCTTTATTTTCCTCCATCTCCTCTTCTTCCTCCTTCGCCCCTCTGCCGTTACCCCCACACTTTTCCTCATGAAGCTACTGACCTAGAAGGTATCTAACCACATAGATTAAACAAAACCAACAAACTGATAAAGATCAAGACAGCAAAATCCAGGAAACAACAGCCACACTCGCAGATACAAAACATAAAGAATGCAATCTATTTTTCAGTAGGAGGTCAGAAGACTCCCGAAAGCGGATTTCCCAGAGAACAGAATTGCAATCAATGGAGTCTGAGATACTGTTCCGAATTTGGAAAGAGAAATATTGACTGGCATATGAGAGGTCAGGTGTAGTTCACAGAAAGCTGTACTTTGAACTGAGTGGTGCCTACAGTACCATACCAAGGTAAACAGTGACTAGTTATTTAAGTAAACACTGTTCTATATGTGCTGAATGTCTCCAGGTTAACTTGATTAAGGTGAGACCTTAGCAAAACTGGAGCTGTATATCCCAAATTGCCCACCTCTGTATAGTACCGGTCTTAGGTTGACAAAAAGGGGAAATTACATGACAGTTGGAAGGAGGAAATGCAGCAATTGCTATTAATATCAGAAGGCTGTCTTGGGCAGATATGCTTACATACAGATACAGATAGGCATGTCTAGTTTGTTTTTGATGTCCTCTGATTTGTATCTTGATTATTTTCCAGACTGCAAACCTAGCTTCCATGAGCCCTCTACCAAATGAATAGCAGAAGCACAGAGGTGGTAATAACATACCAGCACACCTTGCTGTCAATCTCCCTATGAGCTCACCTTACAGATCTACTTTAGCAGCTGGATTTTACTTGGCTTTTCAGATTTCATCCAAGGCTCTGACTTGTTCAACTGTGCCAGTGCTTGAGAGGAACAACTAGGGATACTTTCTCTAATCTTCTGATTCTTAGATTCTGACCTGTATCTCTCCAGCTCTCGCCTCAGATTTAATATCTAAAATAAATTCTTTAATCTCCAAATACTCCACCCTTGCTCCGTGACTAAAGGCTCAGATATTGAAGTTTTGGTATCAGAAGTGGTTCCATGGAAAGAGAAACTTAAGGATAGAAATGTAGAATGGGTTTATTGATCTGACAAGATTTAGCTGAACTAATGGCACCACTACTAGGGATAAATAGGACATTCCTAGCATCTGTTAGGGCTTGGCCAGAATTACTAAAATTGAGACCTTTAGCCACTTGAGTAAAGTGTTTTCAGAGGCAAGGCTTTGGGTGTTCAACTAGCTGTTACCGCACAGAGCCAAATAACAATTTAATGGAAATTAAGAGTATAGTAATTGGAAGACCGTGTAGTTGCTTCTAAGAGTTGCTGATTCACTTGTGCAGAAAAAGCTGAGCTCAGGACTTCAAATTCCCAGATAAACATTTGAATAAGAACCAGAATACTTCTATTTCGCCCTGAAAGTAACCCGTATCTCCTCTAGTCACAGTGTTAAGATTGCTGAAAATCCCAAGACTAATAAACCTTATAGTTTGCTTATGTTAATATTAGAATATTGCTGGGAAAGGAAGACACATTGAAAATTGTAATAAAAACACAATGGGAAATTCAGACGAGACCGAATGCTTTAAGCTCCAAATTCTGCCAAATCTCTACCAGTAGAAGCAGCTCATTCTGCCCAGTATGAGTGGATTCTTTATACCTTTCCTGAAGAACTTTAAGAGGTTCTCCTGAGAGACTTGCCTTGTGAATAGGGATCCTGCTCAACACATATCCACATAATATCTCAGTACCTCTATGTTTATAACCAAATTTAGCATCAACAGGCCCCAGAAAAGTGGATCTGAGGTGTGAGCCCTGAGGAGGAGCTGTAAGTCAACAGAATTTAACATTTCGCTAATTTACTTGATCAGAACTGGAATACGTATGGGAAGGAATTATAAGGATTTTGGATCAGAATGGAAAAAATATATTGTTGAGTTAAAGCAACTGTTTCAAATGCGTACAGCTGCCAAAATTCCTGGATTTAGTAAAGTGGAACAGTGAGGAGTGGGTCTGACAGTCTTCGCAGTCAGATGTCTGAACGCTGAACTCAGAGGTGGTCTGCACTATATCAAGCTGAGATGTCGGAATGTACATGGTGTGTTACAGAGGAGATTTCCCAGAAGTTAGATATCAGAATACTCGAGTTAATTTACAATAAAATATATGCTCAACCCAGAGGACAGTGAATTTTGCCTTTAAGAAGAAATGGCCAAAGACAGGGAACTACTCTAATTTGTGTCAGTGACTAATGGTTTGTCTGGATGCTCAAGTATTTAGATGGAAGGTAATAGGAAAACTAGTGACCAGTGAGTCTGGGGAAGAGGTATGCCCCATGCTCCAATGCTCACTGAAGAGTAACTTCAGCTGAGAGACTGTAAAATATCAGTAATCAAGTACATAAGTTAAAATAGTTAATGGATGTTGTTACACTCTCTCCCCAGGCCTCCCTGTCCTTGCCCAATGGGCTCATGAACTAGTTGGCCATAGTGGCAGGGCTAGAACTTATACATGGGCTCAGAAACTTGGATTTCACTTCATCAAGGGTATTTAATATGGCTACAGTGACTGACGAGAACTCTAACTTGCCAACAGCACAGATTAACAGTGAGCCTGCAATTAGCCAGGGGGACAACCAGCCACTAAGTGCCTAGTTGATTACACTGTACTATTTCCATTATGAAAGAGACAGTACTTTATTCTCATTGAAAGAGGCACTTATTTTGGATATATATTTTCTTTCCTGACTACAATGATTTTGCCAAAACCCCCAACTGAAGACTAACTGCCATGCATACCACTTAGTGTTGCTTCTGACCAGGCAACTCATTTTATGTAAAATATGTAAACAAGTAGTTTCAAACCAATGCAAGTCATTGCTCTTACCACATTTCCCATCACCATGAAGCAGCTGGCTTGACAGATTAGAGGAGGACATTTAAAAGATGCACTGATAGCATCAGAGGATGACAACACTCTAAGACTCTTGAGGTTGTATCCCTCAGGAAGTGTTATATTCTCTGAATGTGTGATAAACATACAGCAATCATTCTCCTACTTCTAGAATTCATGGGTCCAGGGATCAAGGCATGCAAATGGTGGGTGATATACCAACTATGGCCCCAATGGCCCATTAAAAAAGTTGTTTTTCCAGACTAATAAACAAATCTGGGTTATTCTGCTTTAGGGAATTTCATCCCCCAGTGGAGGAATACTTCCAACAGATGACAAAATGGAATTATCCTATTAACTGGATGCTGAGGCTGCCACTTAACACCTTTGGGCTTTTCATGCTAACAAATCAATAGCGATGAATAGAGTAACTGTACTGGTTGGAGTGACTGATCCCGATTACCAAGGAAATATTGGATTTTTTCTTAAAAAAAAAAAAGAGATATTGAAAAACACAACTGGGATGTAGCATGTATTCTAGTGTGCCACTTAGTACTTCTATGTCCTATTAAAACATTAATGTTAAACATCAAAAACAAAATACAGGCAGAACTTCTAATGGCACAGATATTTTAGGAATAAGAGTTCAGGTCATCCCACCAGATATGGATTCATGACCAGATGAGGTGCTTTCTGAAGGCAAAGGGTATATGGTATGACTCTGGAAGGAAGGAAGAAGATTTGAAACTAGGTACTAGTATGTGAGAAATTGCATAAATGAACACTTTAGTGTTTATGAGTATATCTATGTTTCGACAAGAATATTTTTGTATGTACAACTCAATGTAAAAAATATTCTCCTATTTATCAAACATCTAAAAGTAACTGGTGCTAAAAATGAGTAATAATGATTAAACTTAAATCTCAGTGTTTCAAGTTCAGAATATAGGTATACTTGGTTTTACTGAGCTTCACTGCACTTCACAGGTAATACTTTTTTTTTTTTTTTCCAAACTGAAGGTTCGTGGCAACCCTGCATTGTCAGGTGAGGGTTAGCATTTTTTTAGCAATAAAGTAATTTTTAGATTAAGGTATGTATATTATGTCTAAAAACAATGCTATTGCACGCAATATACTACAGTATAATGTAAACATAACTTTTATATGCACTGGAAACCAAAAAACAAACAAAAAAAACCTCATGCCACTCATTTATTGTGGTATGTATAACCCACAGTATCTCCAAAGTACACTGGAATATAGGAGGACTGTGAATAAACTAACATGAGGAAGGAAAATACCCACAGATGGATTAATATTAAAAAACATGACAAATGATAGTTTCTGTGCTTTCTTTGGGGATAAAGTGTGTTTTCAGTTTTGCAAAGAATAATTGTATCATTTTATATGGAGGAAAGAATTAACTCTTTCGAAACATGGGGCTTGAGAGTTAAGAGCTGGATGGAGAGATCACAGGTGTTTGGCCTTACCTGTAGGAAAAGTAAACTTATTCGTATCTTCAAGACAGGAGGTAGTTTACAGCTTTGAGCAAGGCACTCACCTAAAAATTAGGCTTCTGTTTCCCCATATAAATTGGGAAATAGGAGTGCTGTCTTCCTTGACTATTTTACAAAGGAATGACTCCAAGGTCCTTGATAAAGACATTCCTTGGGTCCTAAAACTGGCAAGAGGCTTTTAAGGAGATTTATGCATATTTCAAAGGAGGCAGAGAATAACTTGCAACTTTTCTAAAGTAAAGTTTCTATAATCAGGAAAAAAAATTTCTCTGAAATTTAGTCAAACTGAGGGGAATTTTAATACTATCTTGGTCAACAATTTTGTTCTCTTCATCTCTTTACTTCAATCTTGAGGAAGGAGAAAAACCTCCTGAATCAAAGCCACAATTGCCAAAACGTCTAAGCTATTTGAAAGTGCAATGAGGATTCCTTAGACTTTCACATATTTATTTTTAAGTTCCTAAGTTTTGGGGTTTTTAAAGTAACAGAATTTGTTTTCTCTTCTTATCTTGGTTCTAAGGGAAGTCTGAAACAACAAAAGGCCAAGACAGAGACAGAAACCCTACATATTTTCTTTCCTCTGTGCCCTCAGATATCAATCAATATTCAAATTCAAGAAAAGACAGTGAGGGCTCTACCATAAATCAAAGCATACAAACACAAGCAGAGAATGCAGAAAGAGAGATAGGAGGCACTGAGTGTCAGGGGAGAGGTGAAGACAGTGAAATAGATTTTAACCAAGGAGAACAGAAGAAAATTTCAGTAAAGTCAAGAACTGCATCTCTGACAATATGCCCAGTAAGGGGTATGACTGGTGACTACAAATACTCTGTATCTTCAGTATTGAGGTAAGTCAACTCGCTTTGATATGTACTTTTTTTTTTTAAGATATCATTTCATTAGAGTGATCATCAGTCCTATTCAATTACTTGAAGTACATTTAATGACTCAAAAAAGTTATTTCCATGAATGCAAATCTCATGTGAGCTAAAATAATGGCCTATTGTTGGACCTAGTAGATATCTCCAGCAGAGCCAAAGTTTCCTAATAAGTCCAATACCCTCATTTATATATACTACATTCTCACCAAGGAATTATTTACCCCTCTTTGCACATAAGGAAACCACAATCAAAGAGAGGTTGCTCAGAGTCACATGGATAAATGGGAAAACGGGTTCACACTCAGTCCTTCTAACTCAAGTCCACAAATATTTCTCACCTCTTACCAGTCTTTCCATAGGTGCACTGACAGCTTAGGTTCTGTAGATATAACAGACTAGTTTTAAATATTCATTTTACCAAACACTATCTGAGAGACTTTGGGAAGGTTTACTGGTCTCAAAAACCTCAATATCTTAACATACATAATAGAGGTAATGATATTATCCATGTCATAAGATTCTTATAAAATTTAATACAATATTGCACACAAAGTACTTAGTACAGTACCTCATAAAAATTAAATGCTCAAAAATAATTGTTATTGTTATTTCTCTGGAAAAAAACTGATTTAAAACCTCAAAGCAGACTGTATTAAAAGTTCACACTTAGAATCTGTGAGACATAGGTGACTGCCTCGTGAGATGATGCTGTATCATGGATGCTGGGTGCAGATACTTGTTGGAGAGTAAGGTTGCTTATAGGAAGAAGACTGAGACTGCTGTAACTGTGTCCATCTCCTGTGATGAGATTAACCAGAACCTGTAAGTCCTACCTACACTCCAGCATCAATACCACAGTAAAGCATCACTCCTTCCTGCAAGGTTCACAGTCCACTCAAACCTGAAATAATTGTTGAAACTCTGGAGAAAGCCTTGAACTTTCTGGAGAAATGTGAATGGAGCAATGGTAGGAAATTCTTTAATAAATAGCATCTAAGTGAGCCAGAGGACTACATTAACAGTTTATGCGTTCTTCTCTTGTGGTCAGGGAGGCAATCCCTTATCTGAACTAAAAATAGCTCATTGCACAGTTAACAGGAGCCAACATTAAATGTAAAATCTCATTTATTTCCAAAAAAGGAAACCATCAATATCCTAATTGGAGAAAGCCTAGGCTGGTTCAGGGTAGAGTTTCTTCCAAAGTAAAAATATTCCTACTGCAGAACTTATGAACTGTACTTGAGAGGAAAAAAAGACTGTAAAAGTAATTCAAGCAGATTGTTTGGAGGCAAAACTTGTCACTTTCAGGCAGGCAAGGGCAACTAAGGTGCTCTCAGGGTTGCCAAAGATAATGGGCTGTTTGCAAAGAGCTCCAGGAGGAAAGTTCTCCAGCTACATATGCCGACATTCCTATTTGCTCTTTCCTGGAGAGGCAGGGTGGGAGCCGCTGAATAATAAATTAGTCCATGTAAACCTCTTTCTCCACTTGTGAGTCCTGGTGCCCAGAAATAGGAAGTTTGAATCAACTCACTGACAGTTTTACATGAGGTCTGAAAAACTGGATATTGCAAAAATCAACTTCTGTAACCCCCACAGGCCTTTCTTTCACCAAGAACAATATTGCCCTGAACAAGAGACTTTGAAGGGAAATGGTTTGAAATATTCTTTCATGTGGGAAGCTTGGGAAGATTTATAAGCACATACCTGACCTTCTCTGAGAAACATTTTGATTTAATCTCTTTCATATTCTGCCTTTGCCAAGAGGCTTTGAAATTTTCTCAGGATGGGTAGAATATAACTCATGAATAAAATTTGCCTGGCTTAATATGCTACTGCTGAGCTCCCAGTTACAAGAGAAAACAATTTAATGCCTCATCCCAAGGGTGAGAGGCAGTCAAGTTTCTCCAACCTCATAATATTAAGGACAACATTCAATACAGCATCAAACCTCACACCCTGTTTCTTCCGCAAAACCCCACCCCAACCTCGTCCTGCTTCCCTGATGCTCATATTCACAGTTTCTCTCTCTCTCTCTCTCCCTCCTCATCTCTCTCTGTCCTATACCAGACAGAATCCCCTTCTTTCGGTTATTTGAATGCACCAAACATATTTTCACTTCAGTTACTATGTTCAAGGTATTCCTTCTGACCTCTCGTTTCAAAATCACAACTTTACTTTCATCAAACAGGCGCCTTCATATCCTTGACATTAAACTCCATTTCTCCTGAAGGGACATTCATGATCCTAAAATAAATTCTATCCTGCAGCCTTTCTTTCTTAGGAGCTTCTAATTTGCTTCATAACAACTGCATAATTGTTCATGGATGTATTTTTGTTTGTATTACTGTTGTCTCTCTCAGGTGACTGGAACTTTCAAAAGATCAGGGACAAAATGTGTGTTTTGGTTTGTTTCTGCATTAATGTATCTGTTGCACCTAGCACCGAGCCCAGGGAAGTGTGACTAATTTATGTTTGTTAAAGTAATACACGAGCTGGATTCCTTGCTCTAGGCTCCACAGCACTTATGTCTTAATGCCTCAGTAGATACGGATGGTATCTGCTCTTAAAACATTAGCTATTTTCTTCCCATGGCCCATTTTCGTTTGCAGACTGAAACATGAAGGTCCATCCTGTTGATTCTTTATGTGCCTAAATATGTTTTGAGAAGAGGAGTCACAATCAATATTTATTGGTTAAAGTCCGACTCCATAGTCAAATTTCAAACATCTAAAAGATCAAGTATACTAAAAAAAAGAAGACTAAAAAGGAAGGAAAAGTTTACAGATAAATTTCCAAAGGCCTTTTGTGACTGCATTAAAAAAAAAAATCCATTGGGAAACAAATAAATCATCTGTAGGTCCCATTCTGCTAAACACGTTAGCTTTTAAAAAGCCAAAATCAGTAACCATCTTACTTTTTGTTTAATCCCTAACTATTATGGGATTCCATAAGCATTAAGCCAGGAGGCAGCATAGGTGAGACAAATCCTGACCTGGCTTTGTCATTAATTAGTTGGATAATCTTGGGAGAAACCAAAACCCACCTTGTGCCCTTTTCTTCCAAAACGGAGCATAATACTATTAAAATATAAGAAAATTTAGAAGTCATCTATTCCTGTCTCCCACCCATGGAAAAAGAATGGACCCCTGACTCAATTTCTGGTCAAATACTCCTAGTTGCAAGGGGCTCACTGCTATGCAAGTCTGCCTCTTCCACTGTGACTGGATCTTGCTCTTAAAAAGTGTTTCTTAATAGTGAACTAAAACCTGTACCTGATCAATTTTAAACAGCATTTTAGTACTATCATTTCAGATGTGTGGAAGAACAATGATTTTCTTCCTTCTTCATGCTTCCATCCCATGCATTCACCTCTCTGTCCCCTCAACATACACAAACATCACACAGACATCTCAGAAGTTGCCAGGGTAACTTAAGATTATGATAATAAAGTAAGGCTCTTAGAAGCAAACGCATCACAAAATATCTGCTCAGTAAGTGTTAGTCACAGAATCCTGATCCTTACCAAGCAGAAATGGGAAGAGCACAAGATGAAAAGACTCGGGGGAGAAGTAACCAAGTGGAACTTAAGGTTTTATTTTTTGCCTTCTAGACCCAGAGAGGGATAGCCGTGTGGCTGCCAGGGACTCTAGTTCAAGGATACTAGAAGAGTTAAAGATCTGGGTAGGTAACCAAAATAGACAAAGCATATAAAGGAAAATGATAATTCAGTGTAATGTTCTCAAATCCTGCACATCCCTCCCCCACAAAAGTCTATTTTTAGGAATAGCTCTTGTTCAGTTCCTAGCCACTGAACTCTGAGCACTATGAATATTCTATCTGATGATGGGTTTTGTATGCCTGAGACGTTGGACCATGCTGTAGAAGTTTGATCAGACAGATTATGCTAACGATATGATTTATGGTGAATACCTAGATTTTTCTTTGAGAGCTGAGGTCATTCCCACAAGTACTGAATGTTCACATGACTGGCTTCCAATAAAAATCCTGGACAGCAATGTTCAGGTGAGCTCCTCTTTTTTGCAACAATCTGTATGTACTGTTACACATCTTTGCAGGAAAAATTATACAGTGTGTCCCATGTGATTCCACTGGTATTTTGTACCTCACATATTCCAGACATGGCCCCTCCTGCCTTTTCCCTTTGCTGATTTTCATCTGTATCCATTCACTGTAATAAACCATACAGTGAGTATAATAATTTTTGAGTCCTGTGGGTCATTCTAGTGAATCACCAAGGGTGGTCTTGGCAACCCCTGACAGATGAGCCCTAGCTCCTATAACCGAATGCTCTCTGAATTATTTTAGCTCAATTAAAATAGCAATATCAATGCCACATGAGATTACGGAAACATCAATTGACCATAAAATTACTGTTTTTA
Source organism: Camelus dromedarius (assembly GCF_036321535.1). Classification (NCBI taxonomy): domain Eukaryota; kingdom Metazoa; phylum Chordata; class Mammalia; order Artiodactyla; family Camelidae; genus Camelus; species Camelus dromedarius. The sequence goes on along the minus strand of NC_087443.1, from coordinate 64,087,434 downwards.
TTGATGTGTTATTATTGTTGTTTACATCATTCTTACTAGGGATGGCAGGAGATGCCCCTTTTGAAACTGTAACTATACATAGGGCCATGAGGTATAATTCAATCCTGCAGATAAATGACTGCTTTGCACATCCTCCAGGGCCATGTGTCTATGGGCCAGTTAACAGTAAAGTCATTTGATAATGAACAGTCGCAACCTGTAGTCAAGTAAAATCTGTTTTAGTCTGGATTCTCCAAAGACACAGAATCAAAAAAAGATAGAGTTGACCCAAGATGGGAGGATACAGCTCAAGTGCTAGAGCACATGCTTAGTATGCACGAGGTCCTGGGGTCAATCCCCAGGACCTCCATTAAATAAATAACCCTAATTACCTACCTCCCCCTGCAAAAAAAAAGATAGAATTGACCCTTGAACAAGCAGGGATCAGGGGCACCAATCCTGCGAACAAAAATTTGCATAAAACTTTATAGTCGGCCCCCCATATCCACAGACTCAAGCAACTGGGAATTCTATAGTACTGCAGTACATATTTATTGAAAAAAATCTATGTATAAGTGGACTCATGCAGTTCAAAACCTCTGTTGTTCAAGGATCAATTTTACACACACACACACACACACACAGAGTTATGGAAGATGAGAGTCCCACAGTCTGCAATCAGAAAGCTGAAGACCCAGGGTGACTGATGGTTTAGTCCAGACCCAGTCTGGAGTCCTGAAAACCAGTAATTTCCAGTCTGAATCCAAGTCTGAAGGCAAGAGAAGACTTACATTGTCCCAGATCAAAGACAGTCAGGCAGAGAGAGCAAACCCTCCTTACTCTGTCTTTTTGTTCTGTTAAGAACTCCAATGGATTTGAGACCAAAATAAGACAGAATTCTTATTATTTTGTGCTTCCAAACTCTCTGTATTCAGAAACTGTTGACATTCTTAACCATACTTTCATTTCACCCTAATTCAAGACATCTGATTTAACTCTAGATTAAGACACCATTCCTGCATTCTAGTTCCCATTCTTACACAGATTGCTGATTTTTGTCCCTCAGCTCTGGTCCCCTGTCCAAACTGAAAAATGAAGATCTCTAAATCTCTAAATGGCATGGGGACTGTGTAAGCTAAGGAAGTAGGAATTTCAATTCTTGAGAGGGCGCTTACCCTGCGACGACTCCCTCAAGCTAGGGCAATGAATGATTTCTTTAACCCCAACCAGGGCTTTCTGAAAACTGATGTTTCACCCTGGTCTCTTGTGAATAAGAACTTTTTGAAAGTAAAGCCTGTACACAAATATTGCAAAATGCCTCCCATTGTTAAGACTTAAAGTTAAGTTCACCACTAATGGGATCTATCTTCAATATTCTCCATCACAGTTAGACAGGGTAGAGACTGACCTCTTACCAGGTTTGAAGGTCTGGACTCATTTTAAAATCCCTCCTCCCCACCTCTGCCATATACACATGTTTGTTTAACCAATACAGTCTAGTCAACTCTATTTAGGTGTGTCCAGCTATTTACTCAACATGTATTTGAGAAGCCAGGAACTAGTTTAGTCAATGGGAATATAGTTGTGGAACAAAACACATAGTCTCTGACCTCAAGAATTCAGGGTTAATTAAGGGGGTTACCATTAAAAGAAAGCTATTAAAAATATACATTTATCACTTTAATTGGCATTTATAATTATGTTATGATAATAATATACAGATAGGAAATTTAACCAGGATAAATGAGATAACCTTACAAAGGGCTCTAATTTAGAACAGGAGTTCAGAAGAGGTTTGACTGACTATCAGCACCTGACATGAATAGCTCTCCTTATTCATATCTCAGTAAAACTAGTAAAAATTATTTTTTTAAAAACTGAAAGCCTCTGGAAACGGTAGTAAAGGTAAAGAGCAAATGAAGAAATTTGCTCAAGAAAATCTGTGCAAATTCAGTAAGAAAGACAAGAGTCTGTGGTATCTGAACGAAGACTACTCTCTCTTCACCCTTCCTTTAGCTCAGCAAGGTAGAGACTGCTCCAGATTACTGGAGCCAAGAACCTAGCACATCCTCTTCCCCCAGCTCCAAGTCAGAGAGTTTTCTTCCCAGGAGAAGCAAGACTTCAGAATTCTTCATCCTGTCCCCAACTACCTGCTACTGAGACCAAGCCCTGGGTTAATGAATTAAAAAGGTGAGAGCTCCCGTCTTTGTTCCAGTCCCACTCGTGAAACAGAGAGAAATTCTACCTTGGACATGACAATTTGAGAAATCTGGGATGCCTATAGTCTTTGCCCGCTGGCTTGTGAGTGACTTTATTCTGAGAGGCAAGCAGAAAGGACCTCAGGCTGCTGCCCCACCCTCCACTGAATTCTCAGTTACTAGAGTAAGGGTATCGTATCTGGAAGAAAAAGCAAGTAGCAAAAGAAATAGCTCCTAATCTCTTCCCAATAATTGATTTCATTTGCAAAGGAGCTTGGACAAATACAAACCTAAGGGTGCTATCAAGAACAGGGGGGTTGCAATGAAAGGCAATTGGAAGGGGATTAATAGATTTGATGAAAATCCAGCCTAGTCTGTAGGCCAGCTAGCGTGCACGAGAGAATTGGGGAATGACACAGCTGAGAAGAGCCCACCTGGGATTAGAATAAATACATAACATGGACCTCAGAAACTTTCCTTCAAAGAAGGTGCAATTTGATTAGATCAGTTTGTAAGGAGTTTGATGCTCCAAGACATTGTTGAAACAGTACAGCCATCAACAGGAAATTAGTAGAGTTTAAAAACTATGTGTGATTAGAAAGAGAAAAATAGCCCTACAAACACCATTGTCAACCCAGGGTGACTGTGAGTATACGCAAAGCTGTGCCTCCCTGAAAAGAAACATCAAAAGCTCTATGAAGAGAGAAATATAATTCACTCAAAAAATTAAATCAGTCCCAAAAAACAAACAAGGAAACAATGATAGCAGTCCTTAGTCGAGGGTGAGTGAAGCACCATACTACAATATATTATTTAAAATTATCATTTTGTTTTAAACAAAACATATTAGGCATGGGGAAAAAAAATAGGACAATACAACCTACATTGGAAAAGAAGGCAACACAAACTGCCTGTGATAGCAATCAGATGTCAGATTTTATAGAAAAAGGGTTCAAAATTGTCATTATAAATACATTCATAGAACTAAAGGAAAGCATAACTAAAGAAGTGAAGGGAGATATAGTGGCAATGTCACAACAAATAGAAAATGTCAATAAAGATAAAGAAATGATTTAAAAATGGAATTTCTGGAGCTGAAAAGTGAAACAACTGCAATTTTTTAAAAAATCCCTAGAAGGGCTCGATTCAGTAGATTTGAATTGCCAGAAGAATTAGTGAAACTGAAGGTGATTAAAAGAGACTACTGAAGCCAGAGAACAGCCTCAGAGAAATGTGTGACACCAGTAAAAACATTAATATATGCATAATGGGAGACTCAGAGACGTAGAGAAAAGAGAATAAAAATATACAAAAATAGAAATACGTAATAATGGTAGAAAATTCCCCAAATTTATTCCTAAATAACTTCCTACACATCCAGGAAGCTAAAAAAACAAAAAAACTCCAAGAAAGATAAACACAAAGCAATCCACAAACAAATACATTTTAGTAAAAATGTTGAAAGTCAAAAAACGAGAAAATCTTGAAAGCACCAACTGAAAAAGGACTCCTCATTTACAAAAGAACCACAGTTAAGATTAACAGCTGACTTCTCAATGGAAATAATAAAGGCAGAGTGCTGAGGATAACGTAAATTAATTCTAATTCATGGTAGTTATGCTCTATAAAATCACCATAAACAATGAATTAACAAATACTGAACGATTGCTCCTAGAGGAAATACAAGTTTAGATTCCCATGAGCCTCTGGTTATAGCATTTGGTCAACCACAACGATTTTATAGATTGCATTATATATGTTTGCTCCCCAGAATGCTTATAAAACAAGCCAGTTTCATCAGTGTTGGAAACTTCCTCTTTCACATAATCTGCTTCCTGTATAATGCTAAGTATGTTTTTTTTTTTTAATTCTTTCACAGCCTTCCCACCTTTGATTTGGCAAATAATTCTTAGAAATATTATCAAAAGCACAAGCAAACAACAACAACAAAAAAATAGATACAGTGAACTCCATTAATTTTTTAAATGTGTACTTCAAATGATAGTACAAAGAAAGTGACAGTACAACCCATATAATGGGACAAAGTTTTGCAAATCATGTATCTGAAAAGGGACTTGTATCTAGAATATATAAAGAAGCCTTAAATACTAAATAATAATAGAACAAATAACTCAATTTTTAAAAAAAAATGGGCAAATGATCTGAATGGACATTTCTCCAAGGAAGACACACAAACAGCTAACTTCACTACTAGGTATACTTAAGAGAAATAAAAATACATGTACACAAACACTTGTACATGAATATTTGTAACAGCATTACTCATAATAGCAAAAAGGTGGAAACATCTCAAAAGTATCAATGAACAACCAAAATGTGATATATCAATAAAATGAATTATTATTCACATTATAAAAAAGGATGAATTACCAATACATGCCATAACACGGATGAATCTTGAAAACATTATGGTAAGTGAAACTGACTATAAAAGCCCATACATTATATGATTCTATTGAGATGAAAGTCCGTAATAGGGAAATCTATAGATTAATGGTTGCTTAGGGCTGCGGGTGGAGGTGGGAAGATAGGGATTACATATACATGTGAAGATACCACAAAATCCTGAACACCTTAAATAGGTGAACTGTATCTTCTCTGAGTTCTCTCTCAAAAGAGCTATTTTCATAAAAGAAGAAAAAGCATCTCTAATGAAGAGATCCAGATGCTAAGACCTCAGTGTTGAGTCTTGGTGGAATATAACAAGAAGGGAAGAATAGTCCAGGAAGAGGAGCAGCTAATGTAGAGGTACTGAGTTGAAAGAGCTCATTACTGGCAGAATTGGATAAAAACTAATGCTGACAGGATGTGGATAAAGGGAGTGGAAGTGGCAGAGAATGAGAAAAGTAGGCCTGAGAGACAGAAATTTGATGGCAGTATGAAGGATTTTAGGCTCATTCCTACACCAAATGAATAGATAACTAAAAATAAAACAAAACAAAAAAACCTCTTAAGCAGGAAAGAGACATATGATATGGCTTTTCAACATATTCTGGGAGAGGTTTGCAGAGAGTGGATTAGAGGAGTTGAGTGGAGACAGGCCCAGGGGTTACAAGTCTACAGTGAATTATCCCTCTGGAATTTTTTGGATGCAGAAGTTTCCCAGTATCTTCTGTGTTACTATGGAGAATGGAGGGTTCCTCATTGCCAACAGACTTAGGGGAAGCAGGACTGAAGCAAAATTAGGGAGGCACTCACTCTCAGGGTCATGCTAGCATAGGGTCAGCACTTGTAAGACTCTGAGAACCATGGTCTCTTTATATTTAAACTTTTCACACTCTAGTCATCATAGTTACAATGCCTGCCCTCTTCCCCTCACGAAGTCCTGATGGGAAGCTTAGGGTTTTGATCCAAAAGAAAATCCACTGCCTACCAAATTTGTGAACAGAGGCAGGTATCTTAATTTCTCTTGTGCTTAGATTGGTCACATGCAAAATGAGATTCATGTTACCTACTTCACTGTGTAGTTCTGAAGCATTAATTTTAGAAGATTACAACAGTAAAGCTCCTACAAAAAGGCCAAGGGATTTAAGAAGCACTCTCTGACTAGAAGTTCTTCTTATAAGACCTTAAATATGGATTTTGTAGCTCCCCTGGTTTAAAAAAATAAAGAGGTTTCAAAACAGGATTTTACAGGATCAGCTCCTTTGCTTGGGACATAAATCATTTTACCACTTTGCCCAAACTTATTTCTCCAGCCTTATCTCCTTATATTGTAATTCCCAACGAGGTCCTTAGGCTCGAGGCAAGTTGCAGTTCTCACCCTTACAGAGTACATAGCCATGCCTTTTTATAACTCTGTGTCTTCAGGAACATACTTTTTTTCTGTATATGATGTCTATTCCTATTTGTTCACCCAGCAAAGTCAACTCATCCTACAGTACTCTGAAACTGAGATCTCCTTGGTAAAGTCTTTACAAACCCTGAAAAGAATTAACTGACACACTTATCAACAACCCTTAGCACTCTTTTTATTTCATGAATTTATTTAACATATATTATGTTATATATGTCTATTTATATGACCCGAAGAGACTCTAAAATTTTGAAAGCTGGAGAGATATATGTATTTTGTTCAAATCTTTGGAACCCTAGCAAGCAGCACATACTTATCAAGCACAGGTTATATCCATATTTATGCATTCACTCATAACCATTTCTATTGGAGGTAGTTCCTGTGTTTGACTGAAAAAAAAAGATAATTAAAAAGTATAGAAGAAACTATAGAATAAAATAATGTAGATTTAGAAGCTATTGTAAGCATCACCCTTGTCCTTTGTATCTTCATCTTTAAAATGAAGACATTATAAAATCCCACCTCAGAGGACTTTCATTAAGGCACATATTTAATTGCCTCCACAGAACTGCAAAACATTATGGGGACCTCAGACGAGGTCTTTTGTTTCTAAGGATGTTATTAATTTGGGAAAGTTACAACCTCTATATATCTAGGTGAAATACAGTAATACTCATAAAATGATAAAAATATAAGGCAATTAAAGCTGTATTACAACAACGGTGCCAATAGTTAGTTTTATCATACAGAAATAATCACTATGACTTGAGATAGTAGGTGGAGGCCTGGAATGGAGCCAGGGATGCTCACAGGTTTCTAATCTGCACATTAATTCCAGTCTCCTCTCTACCTGCCCTTTCATTTAAAGGCAGTTTTTGACTCTCAGTATTCATCTCCACTGAGTGCAAGTAATTTTGCTCTCTAGGTCTTCCTAGGGACTACTTCTGTCATTCCTGACTACCAATGGATTTCCTAAACAAGTTGGCCAGACAACTGCATGCAAATTGCATGCGTAGCTCTTATGATGATACTGTGTGTTAAAGTGAGATTCCCATCTCAAAGAAATAAGCAAACAAAAAATTACAAACAATGGAAGCCAGAGATTTTTGTTATAGTTTAACAAAAACACACACTTTCTCCAGCTTCCTTTCCCTTATTATTGATTCACAAGTAAGATTGCTTCCAAATCTCTCCAGTTCATTCTTTGCCAATTATAGGCATGGCAGTTATTTTTCTGTTGCTATTTTATTGCCATTATTTTACAATCTTTCATTTAGAAACATGCAATCCATATACCTAACTCTTCCCAACTACCTTGAGTTTTCTTTAACTCAGAGTATCATTCTTCCCTACGGAGGCATTGCACTTGACAATCACCTCCTTGAGTCCTGAATAAGATGAATAAATACGTACTTTAAATAGGCACTGTTCCCCAGAAAAGAAAGTATAAAATAGATCAATATTTGAAAATAGTTCTGATCATGTATCACAGATTCCTATGTTTATTGTCTCACCTCAGTCAAATGAAACTGATGCAAAACAAGCTTTACTTCTCAAAGACATTGCATAATAATATTTGAAAACAGTATTTTACATTCTTAAAAAAATAGCTCAACCCCTTCTCCAGAAAAGACTGCCTTTCTTCCCTGCACAGAACAGGCTGGGAAGTCTCAACCTTTGACGGAGTTCTGAGAGAACTCCTCTAGCACAGCAGGAATCCTTTTTTTACTCCTTATAAAACCAAGTCAGAGTAATTATTTTCCTTTCTTACTCTACCACATAATTTTAAGTCTATGGTAGAATTAATAATAATAACTCCAATAATAACAATATGATTGAACATTCACATTGTTATACCCTATTAAACCCTTTATTAGCTCTGTCTAATTTCCTAATAACCCCTGCCCAATTCTCTAGTCTCATTTTCCTCCTCAGTCTTTACAGCTAACCACACTGGACCTTCCTTAACTTTCCTGTACATACCTTGCTCTTTCCCATCAAGGGATACCTGCCCATGTTTTTTGTTGCTGATCTTCATTTACCTAAAGTGTATCTCTCTACACCATTACACAACAACCCTCACCCCCCTTCCATTTCTCTGTGTAGTAAATTCCTAGTACATTTCTACTAGTTCTCTTGTATTTTTCAAAACATTCCTGCCTTTAAAAAGACTGAGTGTAATTGTCACACATATCTGTAACCCTCCATTTCTGCTGCACATTTCTAACAATTTGTCAATATCTGTCCTCCCTGATAGATCACAAACTTCCCGAGGCAGAGACAACAGCAGTCTTATTCAGAGGTCTAGTTCCCTTTCTGAGGCTTCAACTTGGTTAACGTCTGAAAAACCTTAACTTCTGCTGACAAGGAAAAAAAAACTTTTCAAAGTTCTTGTTCTGTTATGGGTCCTGGATTTGTGTAAATATAAAATTATTTTTAATGAGTTCTTAGATGTCAAAGTAAGGTATTTAAATTTTGAACAAATATGTGCTATGAAATATTATATTTAAGCTGTCCAATATCCTCTACAAAAACAGAATGAGAAATATCTGAGTGTAGGACTGTTAAAACTTAGATTAAATTACTTTAACTGGACAGTAAGAACTATGTTGTTTATCTTGCATTAATTTTTACATTGGTAATTAGTTTGCTCATAGCTAGGTTTTCTGCCCCATATACTTCCAAAAGTCTAGATTTTGTGACATAGTTATACTAATTTGCCTTTCTCTTTATCATTGTTATGTAATTCTTTCTTTCTTTTTCTTTGTTTTTTTACTTTTTATTGTTTGAAGGCTTTTATTGTTATTAATTTGGGGGAGGATTGGTTGGCTTTGGTATCTCTTCATTTTATTTATGTTCCCAGAAATCTTTTTTGAAACCTCTTGACAAATAAATACTTCTAACAAATGCCTATAAATCTATAGAAAGAAAAATCACATACATGCATAGAACATGCACTTGCCTGTTAGGAGACAGTGTTTTGTATGATTTATTGTTCTGTCTTGTACAATGCCTAGTATGGTGGTTTTCACATAGATGGTTTTCAATTACTTCACTAAAAATAAAGTTATTCTACCGGTGGGTGCAATGCATTTAGATATAAGAAGGGAGGAGAGGATCATGAGTGTTCCCTGTCACGAGAATGGCATAGGGAAATCTGTGTCGTGTTAGGTGGGATTTTCTAAAACCCATAGCAAGAGGGGAAGGTGTTATGCTTGTGGGCTTTGAGTCAGACTGCTGTGGTTAGAAATCCAGCTCTGTCACAGACTATGAGATCTCTACTAACTTTCTTTGCCCTCTGAGCCTCCACTTCCTTACCTGTAAAATGAAAAGAACAGTATCTGCCATCTACACTCAGGAATTCAAACAACGTTTATGAAATCACTACTGTTTGTCAAGCATTGTCCAAAGGGCTCTTTTGTATTAGTAATTTTTACTCATGATAGTACTATTAATTTGTTATTACCCATTTTACATACCAGAGGAACAGCAAGTTAGAGAGGTTAAGCTATTTACCCATGATAGACAATAAATGAGTGGCCTAAGACTGTGCTCTCAAATTTTCTAGCATACATGTAATCTCATGGCTATGATGGTCTCTCCCGCTCATTAATAATTTCTATTTTATCTTAACATACTATTGAGATTTACCTTTATTAGGACTTTACATACACAGGAAAAATAGTATATCTTATAATAGGTGAAACAATAATCTATTCTCTCAGTGGCAATTCCAATAAGCGGTGAACAAGTCACACAAGATACATCTCCAGACAAAATCTCTGTGCTAATATTATTCAGAGGTGAAGGTTGATACAGACAACAGCCTTTGGAATTAATTAAATACAATCATACAAAATTTACCCCATGACTTGTTATAATCATCTTACCACGAGATAGCATATGGTATTGCAAAGAAAGGTAACAATAATTACTTTCATATTTCCATGATTTTTATTTTGAACTTCCTTGTTCAAGAAACTTTACCTTTTTTCAGTCACCAATCAAGAAAAAATATTCAAAATTATTTGGGGTAAATGAGGCTGTGAAACTCAAATTTTAAATATCTTTATTGCCATTTTTTAAAAATTACCCAATACCTATGTTTAAGTATAAAAGTTATATAAATTATTCAAATAAACACAGAAATAAAATATATACTCTTATCATATAGAGAAAATTTGCTAACACTTTGTTGGGTTTTCATATACACGGTCAACTTTAAAAATGAGATGATGCAATGTAATTTACTTCTCATATGTATGCAAATATATATGAATATATCACTGTTACTACCAAAAGCCTGCATGCCAATTGGTTATTAACTAGGACCATGTTGGTGCCAACTAGACTATTTTGGTATTTCCATTATTTTTTATTTATTTGTCTAGTTTATTAACTTCACTAAAGCCCCTCATGTCTCTTTGGTCAGCTGCATGAACACTCTTAAACCAATCACTAATGTGAATAATAAGATTATGGTGATTAGCTTGAACTAAGAAATGTTTCTAGGAGGCTTCTATACATAATTTTCCCCCATTCTCTTAAAACCTTTTATTTGTTTAAGTACAGATATAAAAGCTGAGACTCAATAGTAGTAAGTAACATGCCTAAGCCACAAAGCTTATTCATGACAGAGTCAAACACAAAATGTCCCCAAAACTTAACTTTTAATTTAGTATTCTTTGCCTACTTCAAGGTCTAGCCATAAGGACAATCTGTGACTTCATTCTGTGCTGTCCTATGGTAGGTGCTTAGTAAGTACTGGTTAATTGTGACAATGAATGCTGCCAGCCCTGATTGTTTATGGCATGGAGTTTAATCTGTTCTTCCTATGAGAATATGTCCAGTGAGGGCCATATTTTGGGGATAGAAATTAATATGGGAGAAATACAGGTTTTTCTCTACAGTTGTAAATAGCAAAAAAATCAATCTATCTAAATTATACCATATTTTTATTGCTCACAGCTCCACAAAACAGATTAGAAAGACCAGAAAGATAAACTTCACTAGAATTTGAGACAAGATCTGCCCATAGAAAATGGCCTTTTGTGTAGATCTCTGCTTCTCAATAGAAGTTTAAATCTGAGTCAAAACTAACTACTACTAGTAGTTGATGTTAGGAAAATGGCTGGGAAGATGACAATTCAAATCATCCTCTACCACTGTTTGATTTTTCCTAAACCATTCCTTTTTTTTTTTTTTTTTAAATTAGAGAGTATGAAGGAAGAGCCATGGAAGGAAAGATATCATCATATAATGAAAACTAGCTATGGCTAAGGCATTTCTATACTGGCTGCTGTGTGGAATATTTCAGTAACTTAAGAAGTTGGCATAAGTTACTATCCTATAAGATAAGGAAAAAAAATGACTAACTGGAATTTCTGAACACTGACATTTTCAAAGTAACCCAGTTAGGATAAAGGCCTCTTATTTGTCAGTTCTTAGTTATCTTGCCCATGCATTCTGATGGCTGATTGAGGTTCTATTGGTTACTGTTGGAAGGGCAAAACTCCATAAGTTGTAGTAGAGATTGACTTCTTAAGGGCTGAGATCTGATTGGTGACATCAAAGGTTACACTGTGCACGGAGAGATTGGAATGCTGAATTAGCTACATTAGAGGCACCTTGATAAAAGTTTTGAGCATTAAGTAAAGGCCCTGGCAATGACAAAGTTTTGTGTTATGGACCTACAGTATGTGTCATCACCAAAAAGTTCCAAACCAAAATGGACTCATCAAAGAATAAAACCACATGTCACAGAACCTTGAGGATGTAGCAGAAACCTAAATGTATGATAGAACAAAACAAAACACCTCTGAAGGAACGACTGCATAACCAGACACCCCAGTGTCTGTTGTCCTCAATGTTGAGCCCACACCCCAGTGACCCACCAGGAGGATAAAAACAAAGGAAACAACCAGACTCATACAATTTTCAATCTGCAGAAAATCAAAGAAACACAGAAATCTTGGGTGCAGACAAGAAGAAAATAGATTTCATACTGAGAAAAAATTATCCATTGTATACCTGGCCTACCGTAAGGAACAATGGTGGCCAGAAGACACTAGTGCAAGTAAAGCAAACATGAAACAAGAATAATTCTACATCTGTACAGAAAAATGTGTTAAAAAAACAAGGTAAAATAGAGACACTTTCAAACAAATAAAAGCCCTTAAGAAACTCATACCAATGGGTTTTTTTTTAACTACAACAATGTTAAAGGAGTCTCACTAGCATAAAGGAAAATAGAATCAGACAAAAACTTGATTTTATAGGAAATAATGAACTATATCAGAAATTATCACAAAAATAAAATTATTTTAACTTACTTGAAACACAACTCCTAAAGCAAAAATAATAGCATGAAATTTTAAGACTTACTACATATATAGTAAAATATGTCACAGTGACACATGTGGGCAATAAATGTAATTTTACTCTTTTAAGGTTCTTACAGTTTTTGTGAAATGGTGCATTACTAACTATGGACTGTGACAACTTAAGGGTGTTTACTATAGTTGCTACAACAACTATAAAAATAATACAAAAAGGTATAGTTAAAAAGCCAACTGAGGCACTGAAATTAAAAAAAACATTAAAGAAAGAAATAATAACCTAAAAGAAGTTAATAAAGGAGGAACACAAAGACAAAATAGAAGAAAAAATACTTAGGAACACAAATGAAACATAAATAGTACCACTGAATTTCTAATCCTGCCATACTGATAGATATAATAAATATAAATGAACTAAACATTCCAATTTTTAGAAATGTATTTTCAAACTAGATAAAAAGAAAGACCAAATTATGTTATATGTACAAGAGATAGATGAGAAAGACTTAGATAGGTCAAAAATGGTAAAAGATATGCTATGTAGAAAATAAACACAATAAAATATTGCCTATATTAGTATCAAGCTAAAAGGGTTAATCTATCAGCAAGGCTTATAATGTTTACCACTTACAAAAGAACTGAAACATATACAGAAAAGCCTGATAGGATTAAAGAGAAGTAGACAAATCCACAAATGTCATTGAAGATTTTGACACTTCTCAGGAAGTGTTTGATGAAACAGCTAAAACTTACACATACACACACACACACACACACATAAGATTTGAATTTTGTCAACAATCTGGCCTTATTTACACTGATAGAGCCACTAACTCAGGAGTCAGTAACTCAGATAAAATAATATTTTTCAACTGTGCATAAAACAATCACCAAAATATATTTCGAGACAAAATAACTTCCTAATATTGTTTTAAAATTGAAATATCACATAGTAAATTATCTCATCATAATAGAATTAGAACTACATTACAAATCAGTAACAGTAGGGCACCTAGAAAGTATTTCAATATGAAATAAAGCAACAGATTTTATAATAATTGATAGATCAAAGAAGAGATTATAAACATGTTAAAATATATTAAAATCAATGATAAAGATATTTATTCAACAAAATTTCTGGAATGCACAAAAGGAAATACATAGACAGAAATATATAGCTATAAATGCATATATTAGAAAAGAATAGATATACTGTGATGTACATTTCTACCTGAAGTATCTAGAATTAGAATTAGAAGATAAAATTAAACCCAAATTAAGTAGAAAGGGAAATAATAAAGAGGCAGCAGTAGAAAATAAAAACAGTTATTGAAAGTTTTTTAAACCAGAAGCAGTTCTGGTTTAAAGATAAAAATATCATTAAAATTGATCAATCCCTAGCTAGACTATGCAATAAAAAAAGAGAAGACAGAAATGATCAGTATCAGAAATGTAAGAGAGGATAGTAACTCAGATCTTTTAGATATTAAAATAACAACCTGATAGCTTTGATGAAATGGACAATGTCCTTGCAACATACAAATTAACAAAACTGACATAAGTAGAAAATCCGAATACCACTTACCTGTGAAAATCATAATTTGTAATCCCCCCTCTGCCCAAAAAATAATTTTCTAGTCTCACATGGTTTCATTCTTAAACTCTACAAACCATTTAGGTTACATTTGTAAATTCTACTAGCCATTTATGTTAAATAATACTGACTTTATATAAAATATTTCAGAAAACAGATAGGAAGAAACCATCCCTGACGCATTTCATGACTCTTGAGTAATACTTTTGGTATTAATATTGGTACCAAAACTTGACAAAGACCTTACCAGAAAATAAAATTACAAAATAATTACCATCATGAACATAGACTTAAAAATCCTTAATAAAATCCTAACAAATTGTCCAGAAATAGACTGAAATGAGAATGCATCTTGAATAAGTAGGATTCATTGCAGGAATGCAAGTTTGTTTTAATATTTAACAATTAATCAATATACTGTATCACAATTATAAAATCAAATAGTGAGAGAAGGACAGAGAAAGGGAGGGAGATAAGAAAGACCATCACATAAGGGCAGAAAAAGCATTTGACCAAATTTAATAGATGTTCATGATAAAAGATGTCAGCAAATTAGAGGTAGGAGTAAACTTCCTCAGACTTATAAAGCTTTACTTGTAAAAACCTATAATTAAGATCAAACTTAAGGGAGAAACAGTGATTATTTTCCCACTAAAACAGGAAACCACAAAGAGTGCTTATTTTCCCTATTTCTATTATACACTAAATTGTACAGTAAGTATAATATACATGGTCAATGTACCAAAAGCAATTGCATTTCTATATATTAGCACTGAATAACTGGAAATTTAAAATATCAATTTGAAAAAGCATTTATAATAGATATAGCAAAAGAAATGCAAGACCCTTTGCTGAAAATTACAAAGTATTATTAAGAAAAAAACAAAGAACTGTGTTATGTCATGTTCTCTGACTGGAAAAATCAATACTATCAAGGTACTTATTCATTTACCTTATTTGATTTATAGATTCAAAGTAACCCTGATAAAAATGTAAATAGTTTTTTTTTCCCCTATGGAACCAAGATCAATTGTTGGAGATTATTTGTCTGTAAGGCATAGGCTAATGTAAAACTCATTTCTTCCTTATTTAGTGTATCACAACCAACTGAATCATTTTTCCAAAGGAACTCATGCTTACATTAAGTATGCTTACGTGCTATGTTTATTAAACATTAAATAGAAGTGTTTTAAGCATCAATCACATTCTCCCAAAAATCTTCTTTAAATCAAAAAGAATCTGGAAGTAATTGGAAATGAACATTAATGATAGATATTTTTCTCCCTCATATCAGTTATCAAATTATCAAAAGGCTCTTCACTGGTAACTGATATAAACTAGTTATAAATAGAAGATTAGTACTTTCATTTATACATGAAAGGTTTTAAAAATAACTTTAAATTGCATTATTTCAAGCCAACTAAATTTCATCAGCATGTTTCCTCAACTGTCACCCCTGCTCTTAATTTCTCCTTCTTCCCGGAGGAGGATTTAATGTGTTAATAAACTATCAGATAGTTAAATTTTAGGGCACCTGAAGTATTGTGATTTTCACAAGTAGAGTTGGAAAATGTGACTCATACTCTTACCAGATACAACAAGAAAATGGGTTGAAATCCTTAAATTTAAGCACGGCCAGGAGAACATAGGTTATGTAAAGCCAATTTGGCAGATATTTTGATTTTCTTTTTGTCTGGAAAGTGAAACAAACGTGCATCCATGAAGCAAAGATGGAGTCATTTCTTGCATAGAGATTTTTTTCTTTCAGAGGTTTGTTGGAAAAGTTAGTCTCTGTACAATCATTTAGACATTTATTTTACTTTTCTTAACCTTGAACTTATTCTATTAGAGTTACAGAATCTAACAAAGTAACCCAAACAAATTTGTTGCAAACAAGTCTTTGACATGCAAAATGGATTCCTGTCTTGCCCTACCTAGGTCTTATGTTTCATTATTATTAAAAATGTCAGTAATATTTTGCCTGCTGGGAACACCTATTTTCCTTCAATTTTTCAATCTTATTCAAAACCCTCTATTGACTATTTTACATGTTGCAGCAGATCTTTGTTATTGCTTTTTAAAATTACAAACTGTAAAGCCTATGTTGGCATTTTGCTAAATAGTTTTCTGCACATGTAGACTTGTCAAACATTTACAGAAAAAAAATATGAGAAGACCATTCTTGGATGATTATAATCTTATATGTGACCTTCAGAATAAAAACAAACAATAAGGCTTCATCAAGGGAGCAGGCTGTGTTCCTCCACAGTCAACACACTCAGTTCATAAGCTCCCCTTCCACTGTGTGTCACATAGTCCATCAAATACTTCAAATACTATCAATTCTTTCTCGTCTTCTGTCCTCCCCTCCTACCCTGTGTGCATGTAACTTTAGAAACACCTACTGATAAGGGTCAAGTAGAAATAATTAATGTAATGAAAATTTCCTTTGTTTTATTCTGCCTTACCCATTGGTTTTCTATGAGTTTATAAATTTTTACTGTGTGTCTTCAGAATGCTAAGGCTGCCTTAAGAACTGTTAAATTTGCAGTTGAGAGAAATTTAGGGGGACTCAAGGGGGAAAAAAATGAAACAAAATGTCTGTGAGAATACGTAAGTAGAGGAACACAGAGACTTTAGAAATTTCATTTTAAATATTGAGGTTTGTGTACTAATGTTAATAAGACTGAAAAGATAATCAGATAAATATTAAACTGTATATGTATATATACACACACCTATATTTCTGTATCTGTTCACTTATTCATAAATTTAAATCTAAATCTACATTTATATATATATCCTTATCTATATCTAGATATTCAAAACCACATATTCACACTATTACTTTCAGTTTCATTCCAACACCATAGTATTTATTCAAGCTTCTGAACTTCCACAATTTTGACTTCTCTGACAAAGACACTAACTCTCCTTATTCACAACAGATTCACTTAGATGTTCAGTTTAAAAATATACATCAAGTCATTTCAGAATGACTAATGCATACAATTACGAAAAATAAACCTACTAACTAGAGTCATTAAACACACACACATTCTTTTTTCTTTAGCCTGTGGGCATACACTCGAAGTACTGTGTTCAAGAATTATTTCCCCATACCCAAAATACTTGTATTATTCATTTGAAATACAGTTAGATTCATGTGTTTCTGTTCATATTCCATTTCCTTCAAATCCTTGGTGTTTCTATTTATTATTTGCATGTTCAAGTATCTGAAATAGAACACAGTTCTAAAATCAGTTACTTTAAAAAATGGTGTACTTATTAGAAGTGTTACCACTCCAGTCTCTTGTATCTCAGTCCTCTCCTCCATCCAGCTCTCCATGTACCCTTTCTGCCATCTTTTCCATCCAGTTCCCCCACACCCTCGTTGATAGCCAATATCATGGATTTCTAATTTGGCCTTCCCGTATTTCTGTTTGCACAAATGAGAGTGTGTGTGCGCGCGCGCGCGTGCATGTGTGTGTATATAGTTTTTATTCATAATTTTTTATACAAAAGATACTCATTTGCAGTTTGCTTTCTGCAACGAGAAACACATCCAGGAAATAAGTCCTCATCAGTTCATGGAGATCTTTCCCCATTTTTAGAAAGCTGGATAGTACTCCACTGGGTTTACATACTTTATTAAACTACTCTCCTATATATAAACATTTAATATGTTTCCACTATGTACAAGCAATGCTGCAATGAATGTGTGTGTGTGTATACAGCATTGCTTACTATGTATTTGTAGAGTAAATTCCTAGAAGTAGAATCAATGGGTCATCAGGTAAATACAGATGCAGTTTTGTATTGTATCACCAGATCTCCTCATAGTACTGTAAAATGTTTCTTTCCACCAGCAATATCTAACAGACGAGAATGCTTTTCTCCCCACAGTCTGATCAACAGCATAACAGAAGGTATTGTCATATCTGTATTTATCCATATAGTTATATATACAGAAATACATAGTTGATAGTATATATCCCATAATATCTAATCTAATAGATTCAAAGTTTCCTGTATAGTAATTAAGAAACAAATTTTAATAGTTGGATTCAGGCAACAAGGCCTAGTAGGTGAAGAAGAAATATGGTAAAAGGAAAACAATCTAATATTGCTCAAATAATCTCTTCAATTAACTACTTTTCCCCAAATACTACCATTTATCTGTCTCCCTTCTTGACACATATACTATTAGTTCTTTTTATTATTATTTTATTATGGTATAATTTTCACACATTAAAACTGATCAATTTAAAATATAAAATGTGATAAATCTTGACAAATACATACATCTGTGTAACTGTAATCAGAAACATAACACTCAACCTACAAAGACTGAATCAGGAAGAAACAGACAATCTGAACAGATCGATCACTAGTGGTAAAATTTAATTTGTAATAAGTAAAAGAACTCCCAGTAAACAAAAGATGGCTTTAGAGGGAGAATTCTATCTACCAAGCATATAAAGAATATAAAGGAGAGCTGGTACATATCTTTCTTAAACTATTCCAAAAAGTTGAACAGTATGGACCACTGCCAAATTCATTTTAAGAGGCCACAATTACCTTGCTACCAAAATTAGACAAAAACACTACAAAAAAGAAAATTATAGGCTAGTGTCTCTGATGAATACAGACAAAAATATTCAACAAAATATTGGCAAATTGAATCCAAAATTATACAAAATGGATCAAACACCATTATCAAATGGGATTTACTCCAGGGATAAAAAGCTGTTTCACTATTTGCAAACCAATCAACATGATACACCACATTAACAAAAGGATAAAAATCACATAATCATCTGAATAGGTGTAGAAAAAACATTTCATAAAATTCAACATCCATCCATGATGAAAACTCTCATCAAAGTTGGTATAGGGGAAACATATTAACATAATAAATGTTACATATGACAAACCCACAGCTAACATCATACTCAATGGTGAAAAAATGAAAACCTCTTCTGTAAAATCTGAAACAAGAACAAGGATGTCCATTATCTACACTTCTATTTAACATAGCGTTTGAAGTCCTGGCTATAGCAATCAGACAAGAAAAGAAATAAAATACATCCAATTTGGAAGAGAACTAAAACTGTCACTGTTTGCAGATGAAATGATGCCATATATATATAAAAAAAAAACCTAAATTCCCCACCCCAAAACTATTAGAACAAAATAATTCAGTAATATTGCAAGATACAAAATTAATACACATGAATCTGTTGCTTATCTATATACTAATAAACTATCAGAAAGAGAAAGCAAGAGAACAGCCCTATATAAAAGCACATCAAAAAGAATTAAAAATATAGGTATAAACTTAACCAAGGAGGTGGAAGACCTAAACTCCGAAAACTATAAAACACAAGTTAAGGAATTTATGGTACAAAGAAATGTAAAGATACCTTGTGTTCTTAAATTAGAAGAATTAATACTGTAAAATGTCCATAAAACAGAAAGCAATCTACATGTTTAATGTTATTCCTATCAAAATACCCATGACATTTTTCACAGAACTAGAACAAATACTCCTAAAATTTATATGAAACCACGAAAGACCTAAATACCCAAAGAAATCTTGAGAAAAAAGAAGAAAGGTGGTGGTTATCATGTTCCCTGACCTCAGACCATATTACAAAGTTATAATAATCAAAACAGTATGGTAATGGCACAAAACAGACACATAGATCACTAGAATTTAGAATATTACTCAGCCATAAAAAATATTTTAATTCTGCCATTTGCAACAACATGGATGGATCTAGAGAATATTATACTTTGTGAAATAAATCAGACAGAGAAAGACACTCTATGTTATCACTCATATGTAGAATCTAAAAAACAAAACAAGCAAAGGTATACAACAAAACAGAAACAGACTCACAGATACAGGGAACAAACTAATGGTTACTAGGGAGGAGAGAGGCACGATAGGGGTGTGGGATTAAAAGCTACAAACTACTATGTATATAATAGGCAACAAGGATATATAGGGAAACAAAAAGAAATACAGCCATTGTTTTGTCGTAAAGTTACATGGAATCTAATCTACAGAAGTATCAAATCACTATGTTGCACACCTGAAACTAATATAATTGTTGTAAATCAACTATACTTCAATTATAACTAACATATGGACCATGTTTTGACCATCCTGAACCTCACTCCAGGCCATCCTCCATCTCTATCCTAATCTGACCACACCACACTAGGACAGAGCGTCATACAGAAACTTCCATAATGAAGTGTGCAATTGCTGATAAAGGAACCCCTGGCAACCAATGGACACTACCAACTGTGGACAGAATTTGTGCCTGAATCTGCTTAAAACATTCCCATGGTCAGCATTCAAACAGAACACAGAAATTCAGCTGCCTTAGCAGATGACACCATTTAAGCTTGAATCTTTTCTCATCTAATTTATTTGGGAAGAATCCAGCAAAATTGCCAGAAAAAAAGTCCCTGCAAGGAAACAAATGCACTCTTAATAGGAATCCCGCTATTCTTATGGTTAAAGTTAATGTTAGAAGCAGGTCACAATAAACTAAAATGACTAGGGGGCAAGTAAATGGAAGCCAGAATCCTCGACACTCAACCACAGTTATGAGCTTTCAGTCATTTTGTGGGTTTTTCAAACAGCCTGACAGTGCAGCAGTTAGCTAAAAATTCACATAACCACCAAATTAGACAACTGAGAGCAGCTAGTCTCACCCACATCTGCCTTGTTAGCTGGTTGTTAACCTGCTTGTGGGGCAGAGGGAAACAGGTATTCCTAATAAAATCTGCAGTGAACACACACACAAAGCTTAAAGGATACAAAGACAAAGGTCACTGTACTATTACATTTAGCTACATACTTGTTTAACATCCCACTTTTATCCAGAAAGGACAGCCATGGAGTGTGATGCCATTGTGATAGGTGGGTGGCAATGCCAGTTCTCAGTCGCCCCTGCATCCAGTGCAAAAAGGGAAACTTTGGTAGTTACAAAATTCACAGTAGTATTATGGGCTAAGGTTGTAAGTTCTGTTCCATATATGTACAAAGGGCTTCGGTGTGGGCTACAGGAAAAAGGTATTTTGATGCCAATGTGCCGCTATGGAGGCATAGCAGAAGACATTCAGGAAAGCAAAGCAATAACCTGGTTCAGGTAACATGATATTAAGGGGCATGATGTGTTGAGTCTCAAAGAGCTTTGCTTCAAACAGCAAACAAAGTGTCAAAGTTGTCTAAAACCAGTCTCTTAAAGCAGTAGTTCTTACTGAAACACAGTAACAGTATGGAAGGAAAAAGACAGTTTGACAGGACCTTGCATCTGCTGACACAGATAGTAACCAGCAGCATGATTCTCAAACAGACCAATAACACATACATCACAAATGTATGCCACAACCAGAGACCCACCTCAAGTCTAGAGCAAATTAAAATAACAAGCAAATTCAGTACTCACATTTCCATCACTCAAGGTCAATCATAACTTCTTAGGGAGAAGACCTGTTTTAACTACAGAGACTAGTGTCACATTTCTATTTCCACACTTGTATTTTAATGTCATACATTTTACTGTTTTACATCAAGAATCTAGTTGTTATTTTTCCATTTAAATTAATTATTGTTCACAACAGAAATGGATGCAATCCCATAATTCAACTTGCAAATATTATTTTGATCCTTAGTTTATCAGTTTTTAAATGTTTTTCCTCTCCCACAGACAGTAGCTATTGTCATCTTAACAACATTTTGCAACCCCTAGCTAAAAAATGAACTGGACAATCTTTCCCTAAATCAAAGTTTTTTAAGGTAATTCATACTGCCCAATGGCAGAATATAAAAGTAAGGTAGATTTAGTGAAGGGCAGCTTGTATTGTTTCCATATGATTGCTAAACAAATGCTGTTAGAAGTTCTAGCATTCAAGGTAATTTACATGCCTGAGCAAGATTTTTATCTTTCTTTGGGCACCTTCATGAGCAAAGTTTGCAACTGCGTCATTGGCTGATTTGATCAATAGATTCACATTCTCTCCATAGTCCTCCATATGTATATGTATAGTCCTCCATAACATTAGCACTCTTTCTATAAATACATTTCTTTTCATGTAAGTCAGAAAAATAAATGATTTTACTTTAATCATAGCAGAGGCCAAGTGTAGGCGGTCACAGAGAACTTGGTAAACAGAGCGCCTCATCCCTGTGGACCCTGCAGACTGGCCCCTCACCAGGCTTCCCCTACTGGCACTGCTGGCATACATTTTGTGAAAGATGTGTCTCATTTGTCTTCATTCCCACCAGGGTAATGCTGTCTAAGTGTAGAGCTTACTGAATTTCTAGTTTTTTCTGCATGTAAGAGAGGAGTCAAAATCATCAAGTATGGGCTCTGCTGAGACTTCAACCACTAACCTCAAGACAACTCTACTCCCTCTCTTACTGAGTCCACCACCACCAAGATATGCAGGTAAATATCACCCAGCAACATTCTTGGGAGACTGAAATTCCAGGAAGATCTGGTCAAGCCACTGTCTGTTTGCACAAGCTTCCTCCTGGACTTCATAAAAATATAACTATATTTATTTCCTTGCATATCATGTTATAAGTGAAAATTTATAAACACAGAAAAACAAACTTAAACATGGAAAACTGTACTTAAATGTATTCTTTGCCATTTGCCTTTTTATCCTGTCAGCATAGTATACAGACAAGCTAGAGCCCTAAGCTATAACTCAGCTTTCCTGCTCTCATTTCCCTTCATGAATGTTTCAGTATTTACACTTCTGCTTAATATACTAAGATGGATAGCATTGCCTCTTGATAGATATCAATATTGGCTTTCAAGTTGCTGGGATGTTTGCTTTCTCCTCTAATATTTCTATAATACCTAAAGTTCATTTCCACTGCTCATATCCTTACAGTGTGCTCATTTTTCAAATACCTATCTCCCAACATAATATTTTCAAGGTAACAGCATTTACCCAGAGGAATTATTTGATTAGCGCACAGCACGATGTTACAATGGCTGTGCGTACTCAGTTCAAATTTCCTCCAGCTTTACAGCTTGCCATGCCCCGCTGCCCATTCACCAGGAGAAAAATACAGAGGAAAGGGCCAGAAATATGAAATATTAAGAAAAAGAAACAGTATCAGCTGGCAATAGCCATGTCCTCAGAAATGTCTTTAAGGTTCTTACTTCCTCATTTGCTACTTTGTTTTTACCAACATAAGCCAATTGAAAATGGAATAGACCCACCTTAAACATGAATGTAAATGCCAGCCCAGACCACAGATAATTTTCATAAAATATAACTCTTTGAACACTGAGTAGATATCATCAAAATCTACTAGCACAAAATGTCAAGCTAAATAGAAGTAACCAATTCTTTAAGCAATCACCTATGCCAAGTCCTGGGCCATGACAGATACAAGGATTCACTGAAATATACAGTCTAAGGAGATATAAGAGCCAGAGAGGCTCTTGAATTCAAGATTCCAATGGACGCAGAGACCTTTACCAATGCACCACCAGAAGCCAATTATAACAGCTGCAGATGTTTATTGAACACTTACTAATCTGGATGAACTCTGCTAGGTGCTATCCTATTCAATCTTCCAACAACCTGCTGGAGGAGAAAACTGAGGCTTGGAGAGGCTAAGGAGCTTGCCTAAGGTGATATGGCAAGACAGTCAGGAAGCCTGAATTAAGACACAGTATGTCTAACTTTTAACCATTTGCATAAATGGAGAGAGAGACAAAGACAGAATTATTCAAACATTGAAATAGTGCACTGTCCTGCATCTCACTGCTGCTTTTTCTGACTCTAGAAGGAAATAAGACCTAGCTTAGCTATCCACTTCCTTAGGGAACTTTCACAAATGCTTCTTATATTGTCAGCATGTTGCTGCTCTGGGTATTGTCTTAATATTTAAAGACATTAATTATCCATTCATATGGCCTTTAAACACAAGCCAAGTAATCATCAGCCTTAAAAACAAAAGAACCTTCACTACTCTGGTGGAAGACCAGTGGTCTCTCTGAGAGGTTGTACCTTGTTCTCCACTGTGGCACCTTTCTGAGCAGATTTCAGGAGTAATTTTAAGTTGGTCCTGATATACTGCCTTTAGAACCTAACATCTCAGTAAGAGGAAGCTCCTTTCTAGAATCTGTCTCTTCTCATTCATATCCCAACCAACAACTCAGGCCACAGGTCATCCCAAGGTTCTTGTTTTTTTTGCTGGTTATCTTTCATAATAAGGAATGTATAATGGTGGGGAGTATAAGTAGTCAAGGCTTTGAGAACAACTTTGATTAAAATAAGCAAAAGCAATTAAAGGTGCCTACCAATGATTGGTGGTTTTATTTGAGAAATTTATGATTGTCCTAAGGATTTTAGTGACTCAATACTATTCTGCATTTTCCCCGTGTGAATGTGCATATCTACAGAAATACAAATAAATGAGAGATCTATCATGCAGGGATGCCTAATGAAGATGGAGCATGAAAGTAAGAGGCAGAAACAGACAGGAACATCACACACAGGCTTGGTTTTGTTCCCTTCCTTGTCCTACTTCCCTACCACCTAGGGGAGTTTTATTGTTGATTTGATTTGTTCTTTCCCTGGAAATACTTGGCAATAAAACACTTCCACAAGCATCCTCATCTCAGGGTCTGCTTCTGGACACCTATCCAAAGACAATAAGCCTTTATAGATGTCTTCTCTTCCCTATCTCATTTACCAAATCCCCTGACTGTGTTCAATATTCCATATAAACACCCTGCACTAAAGTTTTTGCCAAAGTGTGCTTCTGAGTAACCCAAATAGGATATATATTATGAACTCAGATAACCAGCTCCAAATCAGTGCCTTTTGTGTTCTTCATCAATATTCATGCTTGCATTATCCTGCACCACTTTCCTTTAAGGAGTTAGAAGGGGATTCGTTTTTTTAAAAAAATTTTATTGAAGTATAGTTGATTTATAATGTTAGTTTCATGTGTACAGCAAAGTGATACAGTTATACATACACATACATAAATATTTTCTTTTCAGATTCCTTTCCATTATGTTATTACAAGAAATAGAATATAGTTCCCTGTGCTATACAGTAGGTTCCTGGTTATCTACTTTATATATAGTAGTGTGCATATGTTAACCCCAAAGCCCTCATTTACCCCTCTCCTCCCTTTCCCCTTTGGTAACCACAGTTTGTTTTCTATGTCCATGAGTCTGTTTTTGGTTTGTAAATAGAATTTATATCATTTTTTGGATACAACATATAAGTGATATATTTGTCTTTCTCTGTCTGACTTACTTCAGTTAATATGATAATCTCTAGGTCCATCCATGTTGCTGCAAATGGCATTATTTCATTCTTTTTCTGGGTGATTCAGTGGCTCCAAATCTGACAACCATGGTGCCACAGACCTACATCTACTTGGCGGGAACTGTAAAGTTCAGGGGCATCCTTTTGATTTGATTTACTTTATTTATAAATGATTTACTTTCCTAATTAGGTTTCATTGTAGCTAATGTGAAATCAATTCTTATTCCTAGACATCGACATGCGACTGAAATGACTGAAGTCTAACCAAAAATGTATTAGATGGTGGGGAGAACTAGCCTGGCCATTACCTACTGCTATAGGAGAGTAAGATAAGCCCAACAGCCACATCTTGAGAATCCACTGTGTGACAAGAGCTGGGATGCATCTCAGAATGGTCAGCTAGTATGTGGTCTTTGATCATCATACAGGAGCTGACCTGTCGAGGAAGGAACAGCCAGCTCTTCCTGCTTCTGTCTCTTCCCTTTGACAGTGTTCTGTATTCATATTTTAACTGTCTAACAGTTGTTTTTTCTTTTATTATTAATATAATTTTATCAAATTACTTCAAGCATTTATCTTAAAATGGTATATTGTTTCAATTTTATTAACCAAAACAATTACAGCCTCAGCCATTTCCATTTCCACCTCTCTCCACCTCACACTTTGGTGCCCAAGACAGAGTTAGCGACTGTCAACTCAAGTAAGTTGTTTGTTGTTTTTTGTTTTGTTTTTAACTATTTAAAATAAAATATACCTCTGATTACCATCTGTCCTCCCAATCTTCAAGAAAAGAATAGTACTGTGCTGGACTATGTAGACCATGTCAACCTAACTTTCTCCTCAGCTTGACAAAATTTTAGACGGATTTCTCCTTGACAGTAGGCCCCCAGCCTCTCTTTTCTTAGAGCATTTACTTTAGAAAACTTGGAATTATAAATCCTTTCTGTGCTCCTCTGCGACTGAGAGCCTCTTCCCAGTTTTACAACCCAGGAATTTCATTCTCAAGGACCTGACACTTAGCCTTTGAATTATCATCATTGAGAAAGATATGGCCCCTATCTCCCAGTGTCTAGAGGAGGACTGGAATCTAATAACTTTGATAAGTACCAACTAGCAAACACAGATGGTCTAATCACATTGACCAACCTCCCACCTAATGTCGTCTGGTACTTTTCCATTAGCTCATCCCGCACTTAAAAACCCTTCCGCCTTTTGTTTCAGTGAAGTTGAGTCCAATCTCTCTTGCCTTCTGTGATAGCCATGAATAACATCTTCCTCATCTGTTTAACTCTGTCCAAAGCATTTTTTTATTTGTTGACATTCATTCATCCCCATTTTCTTGTGTTAACATAAGCCACTAAATACAGAACAGGAGAGAATACAGGAATGTACAGGAGGGTTTGGAACAAGTAGCACTTGCATCAAATAAGTTTTCCTTCCCCAGGTCATTGCTCAAGGCAGCCTTCAGTAAGTAAGAAAAGTAGACCTTATGTGGCCACTGGCCCTTATTTTCATCCCTCTTGCATTCTGCCCCCTCTACTCTGCCCACTATCACCATCTGGATATGTTATTTTATTTCTTCCTCAGCTCCACTTTTTCCTTCTCTCTCAGCCATCCTGTATCCTAACATGAATTCAGAGTTTCACACCAAGTGGGCAATCATCAATCATAACTAGGCCAAAAGGCAAGAGAGGGGCTCTGATATCTCAGTGTCGCTTTGAATTGTGACTCTGCTATGTTAATAAGGATGACCTTCAAGATGTGATTTGATATTTTTCAGCCTTAGTTACACATTTTCCCAAAATGAGAATAACATTATCTAGATTTCATGATTTCTCTGAGAATAACGGAGAGTATACAAAACAACTGATACATGAGGAACATCAAAACAACTGAAACATAAGCAAGAAACAAATGTTACCTTTTCTCCTGTAATGAAAACTGGTAAAAGAAACAAAACAGAAGTATTGACAGTAACAACAATTTCTTATTATTATAGCACAGATCTTAGATCTTAGCCATTAGAGTCCTGCCTCTCCTTTCCAAACTTGACACTAATTTGCTGTGAAAACTTCTGATTTTTGATGACAGATTTAATAGAGAAAATAGCTTGAGTATTTATGGGCATTACTGAACATTAATTACCATTAACGACCATACTCAAAATAGGACACAAGGATAAATTAATTTATGACTGTGGCTGATCCTGAGATCTCCATACGAAAGAGTCTCAAGATACTTTCAGATGAAAAGTGATAAATAACAGTGGGTAAGTTTCCAGATTCGTTCCAGAAAGACAGATAACTCCTGCCTTCAAGTGAGACTTACAGGAAATTTTCTTTGGTAGGATCTTAGAAGTTCTGTATTTCATTAAGGAACTATTGATATTGATGTTAAGTGCATGGCAGGAATTTACTTTTCCCCAAAGGATAATTAAATATATTAATCATAATTTTAAGAGTACAGTAATTCACTAGGAGAGGTATCTACTGCACCACTGTGACATCTTCATGCAGGGCCCCAAATGATGGCCTTAACATATATTTAGCCATTTGGAAATTCAAATATTTACTGTGGCCCCAAGACTCCTCTGATGAAGTCCCGGAAAATGAAATGATGGTAATAAAAACAGATGTATGTTTACAGTAGTTCTTTAAAAATAGTTTATCTTAGGGGAGCGTTAGAAGAATATTTTTCAAAGCCGACTGGGTATTAGAATAGATAAATTTTAAAAGTCAAATAATATATTAGAGCTTTTTTCACTTCATCTTCAGGGTCCCATGTTTTTCCCTCACAATGTTGTGTGATCCTTACAGGTTAACAGATTCCTCTCCTCTCAAAGCAAGATGCTCTGAGGATACTGGAAGTTCACCAAGTGGCCCAGCTCGTAAGTAAATCACAGCCCAGGAACAGGCGTGCAGCCTGTGCTGTTGTTTCCAGGGCATCCAGACCACACCTACATCTGATAAACAGTCACACATAAAAACCTTTCAGTATCTCCAAGTATCTGCAAATAAAACCAGGACTTCTCAGTGGTCAGAGTAAGCTTGGACTAACTCCACTTTCTGTGAATGCCAGGGTAAGTTTACAA
Source organism: Camelus dromedarius (assembly GCF_036321535.1). NCBI lineage: Eukaryota > Metazoa > Chordata > Mammalia > Artiodactyla > Camelidae > Camelus > Camelus dromedarius. Next base: position 64,059,086 of record NC_087443.1, on the reverse strand, counting down.
ATTGTGGCATGCTCTATGTATTCACATTTTACAGGTAATACTTTTTACACACACTCAGATACACACCAAATATCCTAATGCAATGGTCCTATTCAAAAGAATTTTAGGACTAACACAAAATGTTTTTTAGTAATTTAAGTATTTAAGTTGATGAATGAACGTATTCTATCAATTCAATTAAGATATCTATACATCTTAATGTGCAATACAGTTTAGATTTAAAATAATCCACAAATAATTTGACAATAGTTAGATGCCACCCTACTTTCATGATAAGCCACCATAGAATCCATAAGGACTCACAGAAATAGAAGGAAGAATGGAAATACTATTTTCTGACTCCTTAAAATAATTTCTATTACCATTTCAAAGACCAATAACACAACTCATCTCTGGAGTTACAAAAAAATCTTAATTATTTATCCAGGAAAATCACCAGCTTCCTCTTTTCTGTCTTGGAACTGATACTGTATGCCAATTATGAATCACAAATATCTCATTATTAAAGCAGGCCAAATAATCATGCAAAAAACGTGCTTTTCATTTCCAGAAGGCTTAAGTGTAAAATCTCACTGCCCCATATAATATTGATATATATGAATCCTGACCTTCAATACAATGGCTGTTCAGTTCAGCAAAAATAAGCAGAATGCATGTCTAGTGTGGTTCAAGAAATCTCATAATTACAATATGACATTTTAAAAAACCCTCTTTACTAAGATATGAAAGGAATTAATTATTATCTACAATAGTGTGATCTATAAAGCTAAAAAAAAAATGAATTCAAATCCCTGGGCCACTGGACCATTAAAATAATGTGATAGCAGTACATGCTCATTGGTTTAAGATTTATGTGTAAAATGAAGTGCCAGTGAAGCACAAGGAATGCAATTAATAAATAATCAGATTATTGTCAGATCACTGTTATTCAGGGACTTGTTAACAGTACTTAAGCACAACTACTATCAATAGGTATTGCATTTTCAGAAAAATACAAACTTATTGCAAATTAGTTAAACTATTCCTAGATAAGATGACAATTCTTTGAAATATGACAAAGTTCAGTCTCAGATGAGCAGATAACTATATTAGCTCATGCAATCAGTTTTACTCTTAGGAGAAACTACGTTGATGAAAATAATACATTTAATGTTTTGATTGTGTGTCTAAAAGGTAGTGTTCTAGACCTGGAATGATGACAGCAACTTTGTATGCTCATTTGGAGCAGAAAAAGAAAAGGACTATTAGAATGAGATGAAAGGAATCCCTGACAAAAACAAAATGTCATGAGTTGCAGAGGCTCCAGCTGTCAGCAAAACCCTTTATTTCCCCTTTTTCCTAGACATAAAGCTAAACTTCATTTCCAGGCCCTGTTAAATTAGGTGTGACCATGCAACTGAGTTCTGGACAATGAACAGACCAGAAATTATGTGCCCTACCTTTAGACATGATTAATAGAAATCCTCCCATGATGATCTCCATGTTCTTTCCTCATCCACTGATTAGATGTACATGAAAATTAGACCCTAAGGGATAGTAAAATTGCATGATGGAAAGTTCTGGATTCCTGAATCATTGCAGGGAAGAAAGCCATTAGCTGATCAGAAACACACACTTTGGACTATCATCTAAGCAAAAATACTCTTATTTTGTGTGTATACCATTTTCCAGTTTGATGTCTCTGTTGCTGCTGCTGGCATGCACTAACACAGTCTGGTCCTGGGTTTGAAATCTGGACCATCCAGTAGACTGGTAAGGAAGCACACAGAAGGCTGCTCGGAAACAAAAGGCAGCATACTAAGTATCTGATGCAACCTTAACTAAATACATTCATGCTTAACCCATTTTGTACAACAGTTTGACCAATTTTGTCCTGACTATGATTTGGGTTTATCCGTGACTTCCCAGCCTGTCTCACTACTTAAATATTAAGAACATCCTATTAATGTATTAGCTTCCAGGGGCTGCTATAACTAAGTGCTACAATCTGGGTGATTTATAACAACAGAAATTCACTATCTCATGTTCTGGAGGCTAGAAATTCAAAATCAAGGTGTTGGAAGGTTCATGCCCCTACAAAACTATAGGGAAATCCTTCTTTGCCACTTTCCAGCTTCTAGTGGTATGCTGGCAATCTATGGCATCCCCTGGCTCATAAATCTAATCTCTGTCTTCATCGTAGCATGGTGTTCTTCCTGTCTCCTGTGCCTGTCTCTGTCTTCACTTGGCCATCTTCTTACAAGGGTATCAATCATACTGGATCAGAAGCTCAGTAAAATATCATGCTCCAGTATTGTATTGTTTTAACTCATTAAGTCTGCAAAAGCCCTATCTCCAAATAAGGTCACATTCTAAAGTGTTGTGAGTTAGACTTTAACATTGATTTAGCCTATAACAATTAGTATTTTTAAGAATTATGTAAAAACTCTTCAAAAAGTGAACATGGAGGGAACATATATTAACAAAATTAAGGCCTCATATAACAAGCACACAGCTAACATCATCCTTAATGGTGAAAAGCTGAAAGTATTTCTCTGGATCAGGAACAAGACACTCAACATAGTGTCGGAATTTCTAGCCATAGTAATCAGACAAGAAAAAATCATTTAAAAAATTCAAATTTGGAAGGAAGAAGAAAATGGGTCACTGTTTGTAGAAGACATGATACTAAACAGAAAATCTTAAAGATATAACCAGAAAATTACTAGAGCTCATTAATAAATTTAGTAATCTTCCAGGATACAAAATTAATATACAGAAATATGTTACATTTTTATACACTAATAACAAACTATCAGAAAGATAAATTAAGGAAACAATGTTATTTACCATTGCATCAAAAAGGATAAAACACCTAGGAACAAACCTACCTAAGGGGACAAAAGATCTGTACTTGGAAAACTGTAAGACACTGATGAAAAAAATTGAAGATGATACAAACAGATGGATAGATATATTATGTCCATGGATGGAAAGAATTAATATTGTTCAAATAATCATAGTACCTGAGGCAATCTACAAATCTACAGATTTAATGCAATCCCTTTCAAAATACCAATGGCACTTCACAGAATTAGAACAAATAATTTTATAATTTGTAGAGAAGCACAAATAATAAAAAAAAAAAAGAAAAAAACAAAAACAAAAAAAGAAAAGAAAAAAAAATCTCAAGAAAGAAGAACAGAGCTGGAGGAATCACACTCCCTGGCTTCAGACTATACTATAAAGCTACAGTAAAACAGTATGGTATTGGCACAAAGAGTGAACAACATATGGATCTATGGGACAAGCTAGAGAGCCCAAGAATAAATGTATGCATTTATGGCCAATTAATCTATGATCTGTTTAGCTCATAAGCATGGTTTTGTTGAGTTACAAGCTTCCCACTTTCTACATACTTTTTCCTATAACTCCAAATTAGAGCAATAAGGCTATAAAAATGCATGGCCTGGGAAATGTTCAGATCTAAAGTAAGCTCCTTCTTCCCATCTTAGCTCTAGCTTCAGCATGGCAGGAAACCCTTCCATACGTAGCATGATCAACTCATTCTGGTTTGTCTGGGGCTTTTCTGGTTTTAGCACTGAAAATGCTCTGTGCAGAGAAACCTTCAGTCCTGAGTAAACTCGAAGAGTTAAATGCTTCCATTCATCCTTTTCTTAATAAACAACCTACATTATACTCCTCTTTAAGGAATGTTGTACAAAAATGATTACATATTTTTGCTGAAGTTTGTTGCCCCATGGAAAAATGGTCAATTTTTTAAAACTCAGAGGAAAATGACTCTTTGTTTTTGAAAATTTCAGAAATTCCACAAATCCAGACCTGGCCTAGGGAAGAACATCTTCTATCCATAGAGTTATGATTTTGCAAGTTGTAAAGCAAAACCAGAGCTTTAATCACTGTATTTTCGTTGCATATAGCTTGACTTACTTCTGTAATATAGTTTGTACTTATCAGTTAGGATTTTCCCTGAGTGCATTATTTGGTGTCCAAGCACAGTGTAACTGTAAAACAGTATTAATGAGCCAGGAATCAACTTATATTTTTTTTCTACCAGAAGATTTAAATAAGACCAAAAGCAGATAAGCCCTTGCTCCCCTTAGCCCACTCATTTCAGCATCAACCATTGGCCTCACCCTAAGCTCCCTTTTTTTTAGGTGATTATGAAGGTCATTGACCGATTTTCTTTGTAACCATCCAAAGGTGCTGTCTATAATTACAAAGTCACAGTAAAGAAAGAACATGTTATGTGGGAAATTGAGAGAAACTTCAACCACAGTGATTCTTATGACCCAGGCTCAAGGCTGTGGGCCACTGAGGACTGTTGCATATGGCCATGCACTCAGCTTTGAGGCTGGCAGGGGCTGGAATCCAGCCTGTGGTCCACTCACCAACACAGCCCTCAAGAGGCTGCACCTAGCCAGAGGGGGCGACTTTCTCTAATTCCATCAAAGTCACTATATGTCACTATACAGACTAGACTAGGCCCTGGAGCTTTTAAGTTTGCTGCACAATTACTAACTTGCAAAAGTATAAATCGTGACATTTTTTGTTGCAAACAGAGGTAACAAATGAAACCCTTAACTTATGTAATCAGAAAGGGAATTGACTAAAAGAACAATGGAACCTGAGAACCACCTTGTGGCTAACCTTCAGAAACAAGAGAACCATCAAGATATCCTTTCCCCTTTCCTGTGTGAGCCTCATTCTTTTCTTGTACCTCAGAGCAGCTTTCTCCACATGGCCAAAACCACCACTGTAAAGAGAACCCCAGTTTTACATCTCACAGATTTTGTCCCAGAGAAAAACTACTCATAATAGTATCCCTGGTGCCAAGTCTAATAACCCTAGGAAACAGAACAGCCCCAGTTTGGGTCTGATAATCGAACTTGGCCAGCAGTATGCTTGTCTATGAAAATGTTTCATGTATTCAGGAACCATACAGATGGGGTGAAGAAGGGGCTGTCTTCCTGGACAAAGAGAAATACATGACCAGAAGAAGGTGATCCGAAGGTCAGTCTGCACAATTAAGTGCCACTGCAGCTACATAAACAAGGTAAGGCCCTGCACTTATCACAGATTTAGAGTTAACTTTCTACAAAACAAGGCATTAAAGAAAGGGAGAAGCAAAATATACATACTTAGCCAAAGTTACCAACAGTCCTACTCCTCAATTCCAACCTGAGTGGTTCTCTTATATTTTAAACTGTTTAAATTCTACTAACCACCAAGGCTCAATATATCTCCTCCAATAAGCTTTCCCTAGTATCAAATTCTTCACTAAATTCTCTCTTCTGTCCACTTCCAAGGCACTGACAGCCTAATTCACTCATTACTTCCTTTGATCGTACACTATTTTATATCTTTTATTTACTAGATTTTAAAAATCCTTAAAACCTTCATAATAATGATGATGTTCATACTATTAATTAACAATAACCTTGTTTCTATTACCTGCAGTTTGAGCCACAGTGCTTGATGCACTCTTGGTAAACACATTTTGGAACAGATCTTGGAAAGATGGGATTTAGCATCACTTATGTGTAGAACATGGAATAGCTCCAGAAACTAACTAGATGAGTGCCAGGGAACCTCTTCTTAACTTAGACTCACTGATATAAATGCCAAAGAATGATTCCAAGCAGCAAGTTGTAGACACAAGGTTTATAACGTAAGTGACAGGGATTTGCACCCCCATATATTGCTGTAAATAAGCGTCAAGTGAAAGACCATTATTTCATCTCTTTAACTTTCTACTTAATTTGTTAGAGAAAGAAGAAATTCATGAAACTTACAGAAGTAGTACTTTTTTTGTTGTTTCTAGAAGGCAGAGGAGTTTGTATTTCAACACAGATTTCCAAATCTGAAGCTTGTCAAATCAGGCACTGATGTGATTAGAATACTAGCTCACTAATTTGGATTAAAGTGAAAATCATTTTGAATTGGTGGAAAGACAATTTTTTGAGGTATATTTAAAAGGCACAAGTAGAATCTGATCTTTAAAAAGTACATAGAAAGTACATTGTTTAATGAACTCTTCATGAAGATTTATTAGCATATTTATTGTTAGGGTGCAATTTTCCATTATGATGGAAAACAGCTTTTTCACTAAATTAATTAACATATTCTTTTATACTCATTACATTATTTTAATTTAACCTCAAAATGGTTTCTTCTTTATATGTAATATTTTGCAGTTCAAAAGCATGTTCTCATTGAAATCTTGCATGATCTATTGATCAGATAAGTAAGCAAAATTGTTAGCCTTCCACAAATGAAGATACTAGGTTTCAAGACATTTCATGGCTTTCCCAAAATCTAAGGCCAGTGAGTCATGCATGGGATGGGATCACAAATCAATAGACTCAAGTTCACTCTAACATACCAAGTAACCACTGGTCTGAACTGCACCATTTTAAGGCATTAATAACTGAATACGTTACCTTATACTTCAGAGACAGAATTAAAAATATACATGTATACACATACATAAATATATCCAACAAATCAAACAAGCACAAATCATCTCCCTTCACTCTTAGACTAATTCCCTAAGTTCTTAGGGATAAAATGTACAAGGTATTATGGGCCAGGAGGAAATGAAGTCCATCCTGCTGATTTGGGCTGAACTCAATTGTGCTATACCACGTCCCCCTCTTTTTTTTTTTTTTTTTTTTTTTTACATATTACAATTGAAAAGTAATGATGCACATATATTTATACACATAAATTTGCACAAACATGTGTCTACATATGTATGTGTAATTCACATATATTATGTATGATTATATAAATATATATTTGTACCATATGTGCACAATAATTTATATTTATTTAAATAAATTAATAGTAGTTTCTTAATTATCTACCTAATGAAAGCAGATAATTGGATTTAATTGATATTTTTAATTTGCATCAAGTATCTTTTGTACTCCTCCTGAAGAGATATATTCATAGAGGAAATTGGATTTACTGTTTGCATAAACCAGTATTATTTAGCTGGTGGCTGTGCAGGTCCAATTAACTCCTCTAACAACACAAGTGAAATGAGATTACTGGATTCTGTTAGTAAGGAATTACAGTTCACTTGGCAGAATATTACTTCTTATAAACGTATTGGAAGAAAATGTATCTAAAAATACTACATGGAATAGCAAGGAGAATTCTTAGAGAAAATTCATTTGTTTTAGATGAGGAAATGTGACATATGATCCCTGACTTATTTAAGAGAGAAAAAGAGCTTTCTAAATTTTTATTGCTGTTGTTATTTTGAAAATACCAGAAAAATGTTGGGAATAAAGAATTTTGAAGACATCTCACTGTTATTACCAACATTATTACCACCAAATCATAAGACGTAATATCATTAATGGAGCTCAATACAGAAAGTTGAATATAAAGTTGGAATTCAGTAGAGACACATCCTACCATGAACTCTGATTGGTAAGTCACAACCTCATCAAACTGACTTTTCCTCATCTGAAAAGTAGAAATAATAATGCTGTTGAATAAGAATCGAATAAGTAATAAATACTCTGTGCTTTGAAGATCATAAATTGAAAAGTGTAAATGAAAGAGGTGGAGTGAAAAGGAATTCTGAAACTATTTTAAACTTTAAAGAAAAAAGTCTTGCTCTATACAATACTGTTATTTCCAAGGATGCATTTTCAGATAGAATTATTGCTTAAAAAATTTCACTTTAAATATAAACAGTTAAGTCTTTTCTTCTGCTGCTGTAAGTATTCTGTAAACATAGATGATTAAAAGTCCATGACCTTATGATGAAAAAGTAAATCACCCCAGTAATTAGGTAGATCATCTGAAATATAGAGGGTTTTTAAGAAAACCAAAGCTCATGCCAAAGACTGAGTGAGTGATACTGAACACAGCAAAACCAAATACTCCAGCTCTTGGCTCCCAATCACTCACTCTATTAGATGAAGCCACAACTCAGTCTTTATCCTCCTAACAGCACTTCTGAACAACATTTATTATTATAATCCTCAGTTCTAAAAAGAAGAAAACTGAGGTTCAAGGAGATTAAATAAATTGTCTGAGATCTCACAGCTAGCTGTTAAAGAGACAGAATTTGGGCTAGAGTCTGCACAGGGAGTGCAAAGCTTATTTCTTCTCACTCCCCTGGCCTGAACTAAGAATGCAATTACTCCTTTTATATATTTGAGATAAGCCTTTTTCTTTGTGACTTACCTATGCTTAACAACTAACCATTTTCTTATTTAGCCCCCTGCCACTAGTTCACTTATGAAGAAGACAACAGTCAACTGCTCCAAGTCATCCTAAAGCAGAGGGGCACAAGAACAAGTGACAGTTGGCTCCCTCTATTCCCCGCCTGGCAGTGGAAGAAGGTAGGACTGTAGAAGGTGGTCACTGAGCAGCTCTGCATGCCAGCCACCTGAACAGCTGGCTGCTGTGTGGGGCAAGTTTGGAGGCTACAAAGGATAAAGATGAGTATGGTCTCTACCCTATCATTAACTGTAAATCCACTAGCCAGTTTAGCAGACCAAAGGAAGTCCTAGCCTGCCTCTCCCAGAGATAAAGCTAATAATTAGATATTCACCAATTCACCATCAAACACAAGAAGCTCCATTATCCAAGCTTGGAAAATGGCTGTGTCCAGGACCAGCTGCAAGGATAGAGTCAAGTGGGTCTAGCTGGGGACATTCTTAGCAAACTCTATAACAGAGCTAAGAAACTTTCTTACTTGTAACAGAAGCTTTCTTATTTGTGACACTTAATAGTCCATGAGCTGCATTAGTTTCCTTCCCTGCTGGCAAAAATAAAGATGCTTATAAAGTCAGTATTCTAAACATGATTCCTGTATGGACAACTCAGCGTCCTCCTGTGCTTCGACAGCATCCAATTCCATCCAGGTTCCAGACAGCATCACATAGAGGACTATACCAGAAACTGGATGAATCCAAGCACATGAACCCCACTTATTAGAAAAAAAAAATGAATCAAATACTAATTCTACTAGTCATGGGCTAACAGAGTTAAAGCAATTTTGCTAAAAAAAAAAAAGTATACTACATTTTCTTCCTTTTTAGGCAGTTAAAAAAAAACTTTAATTAGAAGTGTTCAATAAATTAATCTTTTGTCAGGCCCCAATTTACATGTTATTTATGATTCAAAATCCCACAGAACTTGGCTCCAGATCTAACAGGAAAGTTTAGACAGAGACCACTACAGGCTGATGTAGTTTTAGTCATCTCTGTTCCTTCCTGAACTTCCCATAGCCCCTGGAAGAGAAACCTCTACTTACTACATCTCGTGTGCAAGAGTTTAAGTAACCCATTGACAGTCATACAGCTATTAAGCACCACAGTCAGTTCCCAAACCTCAGCAGTCTGTGCTGGCAATCTCTACAAAGTACTGCATTATTTCCTCCTCATGTCAGCTCTTTGAGGTATGTATCCCTCTTCATTGCTAGGATGACTATTTTATCACCCAAACCAGGGCACTTTTGAGGATGAAGTGGAAACTATGATCATCCCAATAGGATGTGAAGACTGATTTTGCCACTTACAAGTTATATGGGTTTTGAAAAGTAACTTAACTTCTGTGATCCTCACCATAAAATGGTGATCATAATATTACTCATTGTAGTGAAAATAAAATGGATAATACATGTACACTCCTTAACACTGTGCCTTTAAAATAAATGCTTTCTAAATGCTTGTAATTCTTCTTATTAATAATTTTAAAATATTCAGGATGGAAGTTAGAGGCCATCAGGGTATTTTTCCAGGAGCAGGGGAGAAAGAAATAAAAATGGGCCTTTTTATTTGAGAAGAGTTGGAGGAAATCATTGGTGGGTGGGGAGAGTGAGTATTTTGATTAGTTTCATCCATCTTTCTGGATTCCATTTGAAAAAAGAGCATGGCCACAATAAAACCACATAACTGGTGGAGAGCCTTACCTGTAAGTAAACACAGACAAATGGAATGCCATGATAAATACTGTCCTGGAGATCTTTCTGTATTGAACTTAAAGATCTATGTCAAACTTCTTAATTGCTCTGGAGTACTAAGCTGTTCAGATGTGATTTTTTTTTTTTTTAAACAATTCTGACTGATGAATGTCTAGGTCACCAGAAAGAGGCTATAGGATGGAGTATGGTGAGCCCAGGGGTTAGAAAAACAGCACTGGGCTATAGAAATAAGTAAGGGTTTTAAGCAATATGCCCATCAACATCAGATCTCTCTACTGTACTGTTGTTGCCTTTAACTTCTTGTACCTAAATCTTGTTGCATATATTATAAATCGTTCTGATTGACAATTTGATAGAAGTGGCATTATCAGTTTGAAAGTTCTGCACATGTAACATGCTGATATATTAGCAAAACGCCCTAAAAATATATAGTTCAATACCAGCAGTATTGAAGCTGATGTCATTTGGCAAACTCTTAAGATTTGCTAACCTGGAGGCGGACCTGGGAAGACGGCGGAGTAGAAGGACGCTCGCAGGTCACCCTCTCCCACAAATACACCAAGACCCACATCTACAGACCCACTCAGCCAACCAGAGCACCTGTGGAACTCCGACAGAACATCGCCCTCTTCAAAAGATAAAGACGCCAAAAATCTGGTAGGAGAAAAGGAAAAAAGAAAAAACAAAAGGCAAAGCAGCGCGGGACCGGTCTCGCGGGGAGGGAGCCGCAAAGGAGGACTGGCGCTCGCTCGCTGGGTCTCCCCTCTCCAACTGAGAGGCCAGCTGGACGGAGGGGGAGCCTCCCAGGCTCGGATCTGTACAGAGCAGCCCTTGACTAACAGAACTAAGTTAAACGGGCACAGAGCGTCCCCCCGACACCCAGCCTGAGACGCGGGCCGGCAGCGGCGGGCAGGGCCAGGCTGCACAAGCCGGGCGGAGGACGGAAGTGGCTGCACGGAGGCAGCCCCAGGGGAACGCAAGGGGCTGCGCGCCGTGGCTGTGGGTGCACAGGGCAGAACAACCTGGGCCCTCCATAAAACAGCACGGTTGATGTGCTCTCGGGGGAAGGGTGCACACCCCCATCTCTGAAAACCCGCGGAAAGTTTTCGGGGGAAGAGAGGTGGGGCTCAAGCACAGCCGCCATATCGCGATATCCTCCTGCGCTGAGCACCCAGGCGGGGGGGGGGGGGGGGGGGGGGGGGCGAAACCTGCATCCGCACCGAAGGGCTTAGCAGCCTCAAAGGCCAGACTGAGACTGGCCTGCAGCCCGGGGCAGATAGGATCCTTCCATCCTGGTCCCTCAGAGAACTTGCTCCACAAAGACAAACAAGGAGCTGGGTTTTGGCTCGGAGCAGGGACAGGGCTGTCCCTCGGTCTTCCCCAACCAAGCCCACCTGCGGAGCGCCGACCAGGGCGGAGCGCGCAGCCCCACAGAGCAGCGGAGCTACCGACGGCAGCGCAGGTAGAGCGAGAGCGGCCCCCCGCCTTTCAGGCAGGAACACAGCCCCTGACCGAGGTGCTGGGAGGGGGCACGACCCGCCCTCCTACCTGGCCAGTCTGCAACATCTGACTGCGGCATCCGGAGGGCAGCGACCTGCCCGCCCACAGCAGAGAGCTGCACCTGACCCAGTGTTAGGAGGAGGTGCGATCGGCTTGCCGACAGGTGCTGGGAGCAGCACAGAAGAGGGCGCCAACGGAGGGCCTCTGAAAACAGCAAGCTGAGCTTCCAGAACAGGACGAAGACAGAAAGACTTCACAGTAAAAGCACACAGACGCCAGGAGAACACCGACAACCCCCCCCCCCTTTTTTTTTAAATCTGTTTTTACCTGTTCTATTTTCTATTACTCTCTTAATTTTTACTTCTTAATTCATTTCTATTTCTCTTGGGTTTTGATGTCCTGCTATTGATTAGACACAGGTTTCAAATACATCTATTCATCTCCCCCCCCCCCTTTTTTTGTAAAGGTTTTAAAAGGACGTCTCAACCCGATTAATACTCTGCTTCAACTCACTCTTCTATTATTCATTATACACTGTTTTCAAACCCTCTTTCTCCCTTCTTTTAAAATTCTTTCTCTCTCTCTCTTTTTTTTTCTTTTTTTCCTAAGTTCTATTCCTAAATAGGCATTAGATAGATAAAATCCTTAAGGACCAAAATAAACAACTGATACTCCATAAACCACAGTGCCAAAGAGATATGAGCAAGATGAAGAAGCAGAAAAACCTTTCCCAATTAAAAGAACAAGAGAAATCCCCTGAAAGAAAGATCAATGAAATAGACATCGATAGCCTACTAGATCAAGATTTCAAAAAAGGAGTGATCGAATTGCTGAAGGAATTAAAAGAGATAGTGTTTAGAGATATAAAATATGTCAAAAATGAAATTGAAGCTATAAAGAAGAGCCAAGTAGAATGGGTAAACTCATTGACAGAGATGAGGAATGATCTAATAGCTGTGCAAAGCCGACTAGATAACGCAGAGGAACGAATTAGTGATCTAGAAGACAGGGCAATAGAAAGCACCCATTCAGAAGAACTACAAGATAAGCAAATAAAAAATAATGAAAATAGCATAAGGGACCTATGGGATAATATAAAGCGTCCCAATCTTCGCATAATAGGGGTCCCAGAAGGAGAAGAAAGATCAAAGGGGATTGAAAAGGTTTTTGAAGAAATCATGACTGAAAACTTCCCAAACTTAAAGAAGGAATCAGATATCCAAGTACAGGAAGCTCAGAGGGTCCCAAACAGGAAGAACCCAAATAGACCCACACCAAGACATATCATAATCAAGATGGCCAGAGTCAAGGATAAAGAAATGATTCTAAAAGCAGCAAGAGAAAAGCAAAGAGTAAGTTACAAGGGAACCCCCATAAGGCTCTCAGCTGATTTCTCTACACAAACACTACAGGCCAGAAGGGAGTGGCAAGATATATTCAACAGCCTAGGATGAATGAAAAAAAGATGCAGCCTAGGATCCTTTATCCAGCAAGGCTATCCTTGAGGATAGAAGGAGAAATAAAGAGTTTCACAGACAAAAAAAAGCTGCAGGAGTTTAGCAACACTAAACTCATGCTAAAAGAAATATTGAAAGGGCTATTCTAAATAGAAAAGCAGCAGGATGCTACAGAAATGAGAAACACACAACTGGAAAGGTGATAACTCATGAATTACAAATAAAGTAAACATGAAATTATAAAAGAAGACATACAAATCACTGAGAGTGGGAGAGGGAGGCAGGGAAATATAGAATATTTTCTTCTTTCTTTTTAAAATTTTTTTTAACAGTAGGATGGGTTTGAGATCATGTTACTATCAGTTTAATAAAAACAGTTATAGTAATGGGTTGATAGATTTACAAAAAAAGGGTAACCACAAGCCAAAAATTTACAAAGGAGTCACAAAAATTAAATAAAATCCATGATAATACAAAGGAAAATTACCAAATCACAAAAGGAAGAAGAAAGGGACAAACATGATATACCAATTCAACTGCAAAGATAAGTTCAAAATGGCAATAAACACACATCTATCATTAATTACTGTAAATGTTAATGGACTAAATGCTCCAGTCAAAAGACACAGAGTGGCAGACTGGATAATAAAGCAAGAACCTTCAATATGCTGCATACAAGAGACCCACTTTAGGGAGAAGGACACATATAGATTGAGAGTGAATGGATGGAAAAGGATATTCCATGCAAATGGAAAAGCCAAAAAAGCAGGTGTTGCAGTACTGATTTCAGACAAAATAGACTTTAAAACAAAGGCCATAAAGAAACATAAAGAAGGACATTTTATAATGATTAAAGGAGTGATACAAGATGAGGATATTACACTCGTTAATATATATGCACCCAATATAGGAGCACCTAAGTACATACAAGAATTACTAACAGAGATAAAGGGGGATATTGATGGGAATACAATCATAGTTGGAGATTTTAACACTGCATTAACATCACTAGACAGATCTTCCAGACAGAAAATAAACAAGGCAACAGAGAAATTAAATACTACAATAGAAAAACTAGATTTGGTGGATATTTTCAGAGCATTACACCCCCAAAAAATAGGATATACATTCTTTTCAAGTGCACATGGAACATTTTCCAGGATCGATCATGTACTTGGGCACAAAAGAAACCTCAACAATTTTAAGAAGATAGAAATTATCTCAAGCATCTTTACTGACCACAATGCCATGAAACTGGAAATCAACAACAGAGAAACAAAGGAGAAAAAAAGGAAAGCATGGAGATTAAACAATATGTTATTGAAAAAACAAAGGATCAATGAGGAAATCAAAGCTGAAATTAAAAAATACCTTGAGACAAATGATAATGAAAGCACAACCACTCAAAACCTATGGGACACAGCAAAGGCAGTGCTAAGAGGGAAGTTTATAGCGATACAGGCCTTCCTCAAAAAAGAAGAACAATCTCAAATAAACAATTTAACCTACCACCTGAATGAATTAGAAAAAGAAGAACAAAAAGCCCCAAAAAGCAGCAGAAGGAAGGAAATAATAAAGATCAGAGAGGAATTAAATACAATAGAGATTAACAAGACCATAGAAAAAATCAACCAAACCAAAAGCTGGTTTTTTGAAAAAGTAAATAAAATCGACAAACCTCTGACCAAACTCACAAAGAAGAAAAAAGAGAGAGCACAAATTAGCAAAATAAGAAAGGAAAATGGAGAAATTACAACAAACAAAATAGAAATACAGAATATCATATGAGAATATTATGAAAAGCTATATGGAACCAAACTGGATAACCTAGAGGAGATGGACAAGTTTCTGGAAACATACTGTCCACCAAAAGTGAATCAAGAAGAATCTGAACACTTGAACAATCCGATCACTAGAAAGGAAATAGAAATAGCAATTAAAAACCTCCCTACAAATAAAAGTCCAGGACCGGACGGCTTCACCGGGGAATTCTACCAAACATACAAAGAAGAACTCATACCAGTCCTTCTCAAACTCTTCCAGACGATTGAAAAGGAGGGATTACTCCCAAACTCATTCTATGAAGCCACCATCACCCTGATACCAAAACCAGGCAAAGAGACTACAAAAAAAGAGAATTATAGGCCAATATCACTGATGAACATAGACGCCAAAATCCTCACCAAAATTTTAGCAAATAGAATCCAACAACACATAAAAAAGATTATACATCATGACCAAGTGGGGTTCATCCCAGGGACACAAGGCTGGTTCAACATACGCAAATCAATCAGTGTAATACATCACATCAACAAGAGAAAGGACATAAACCACATGATCATCTCAATCGATGCAGAAAAAGCATTTGATAAAATTCAACACCCATTTATGATAAAAACTCTCACCAAAGTGGGTATAGAGGGAACATATCTCAACATAATAAAAGCTATATATGACAAACCTACAGCCAGCATAGTACTCAACGGTGAAAAACTCAAAAGCTTCCCACTAAAATCTGGGACAAGACAAGGATGCCCGCTATCACCACTCCTATTCAACATAGTCCTGGAAGTCCTAGCCACAGCAGTCAGGCAAGAGAAAGAAATAAAAGGGATCCAAATTGGAAAAGAAGAGGTAAAAGTGTCATTATACGCTGATGACATGTTACTATATATAGAAAACCCTAAAAGGTCCACACAAAAGCTACTAGAGCTGATTGAAGAATTCAGCAAGGTAGCAGGTTACAAAATTAACGTTCAAAAATCAGTTGCATTTCTTTACACTAACGATAAATCAACAGAAGAAGAAAGTAAAGAAACAATCCCCTTTAAAATAGCACCCAAAGTAATAAAATATCTGGGAATAAATCTAACCAAGGAGGTGAAAGAATTATACACAGAAAACTATAAACCATTGATGAAGGAAATTAAAGAAGACTTTAAAAAATGGAAAGATATTCCATGCTCTTGGATCGGAAGAATCAATATTGTTAAAATGGTCACACTGCCCAAGGCAATCTACAGATTTAATGCAATCCCTATCCAATTACCCAGGACATATTTCACAGAACTAGAAAAAATCATAATAAAATTCATATGGAACCATCAAAGACCTAGAATTGCCAAAGCATTACTGAAGAGAAAGAAAGAGGCTGGAGGAATAACTCTCCCAGACTTCAGACAATACTATAGAGCTACAGTCATCAAGACAGCATGGTATTGGTACCAAAACAGACATATAGACCAATGGAACAGAATAGAGAGCCCAGAAATGAACCCACAAACTTTTGGTCAACTCATCTTTGACAAAGGAGGCAAGAATATACATTGGAATAAAGACAGTCTCTTCAGCAAATGGTGTTGGGAAAACTGGACAGCAGCATGTAAAACAATGAAGCTAGAACACTCCCTTACACCATATACAAAAAACAACTCAAAATGGATTAAAGACTTAAACATAAGACAAGATACAATAAACCTCCTAGAGGAAAACATAGGCAAAACATTATCTGACATACATCTCAAAAATTTTCTCCTAGAAGAAATAAAAGCAAGAATAAACAAATGGGACCTAATGAAACTTACAAGCTTCTGCACAGCAAAGGAAACCAGGAATAAAACAAGAAGAAAACCTACGGAATGGGAGAAAATTTTTGCAAGTGAAACCGACAAAGGCTTGATCTCCAGAATATATAAGCAGCTCATACGACTCAATAAGAAAAAAATAAACAACCCAATCCAAAAATGGGCAGAAGACCTAAACAAGCAATTCTCCAAGGAAGACATACAAATGATCAAAAAGCACATGAAAAAATGCTCAGTATCACTAGTTATCAGAGAAATGCAAATCAAAACTACAATGAGGTATCACCTCACACCAGTCAGAATGGCCGTCATTCAAAAATCCACAAATGACAAATGCTGGAGAGGCTGTGGAGAAAGGGGAACCCTCCTACACTGCTGGTGGGAATGGAAAACAGAGTGGAGATTCCTCAAAAGACTATGAATAGACTTACCATATGACCCAGGAATCCCACTCCTGGGCTTGTATCCAGAAGGAAATCTACTTCAGGATGACACCTGCACTCCAATGTTCATAGCAGCACTATTTACAATAGCCAAAACACGGAAACAGCCTAAATGTCCATCAACAGGTGACTGGATAAAGAAGGTGTGGTATATTTATACAATGGAATACTACTCAGCCATAAAAACCGACAACATAATGCCATTTGCAGCAACATGGATGCTCCTGGAGAATGTCATTCTAAGTGAAGTAAGCCAGAAAGAGAAAGAAAAATACCATATGAGATCGCTCATATGTGGAATCTAAAAAACAAAAACAAAAACAAACAAACAAACAAAAACAAAGCGTAAATAAAGGACAGAAATAGACTCACAGACAGAGAATACAGACTTGTGGTTACCAGGGGGGTGGAGGGTGGGAAGGGATAGACTGGGATTTCAAAATTGTAGAATAGACTACACTGTATAGCACAGGGAAATATACACAAAATGTTATGATAACTCACAGAGAAAAAAATGTGACAATGAGTGTGTATATGTCCATGAATAACTGAAAAATTGTGCTGAACACTGGAATTTGACACAACATTGTAAAATGATTATAAATCAATAAAAAATGTTAAAAAAAAAAGATTTGCTAACCTGTCACATGACAAATGATACAATGGGGCTGTGTTTTAAGTAAGATTAGTTTCTAAAGTCAGTATGTAACATATAAATTGTATATAGTTAAAATTATAAAGCCATAAATATTATGTTATTTTGGGGAAGGCAATCCTTGATGATAATTCTTATGTACTCTGAGATGTAAGAGGCACTGAGCCAGAACAGAGGGAAAACAAAACGGAAGAAAAGTTTGTATGCTCACTGGTATAGATGGAATGTCTATATCCTCCAAACCTCTCATGTTGAAGCCTATCCCCTGTGTGATGGTATTTAGAGGTGAAGTCTTACGTCATGAGGGTGTAGCTGTCATGAGATTAGCATCTTTATAAAAGTGGCTCCAGATTTCTCCCTTGATTGCCCCCTCTGCCATGTGAGGATGCAGTGACAAGACAGCTGTCTATGAACCAGGAAGCAGGTTCTTACCAGACACCAAATCTGCTAGAGCTTTGACCATGGACTCCCCAGTCTCTCAGACCACAGGGACATACATTTCTGTTGCTTATAAGCCACCCGATCTATGGTGTTTGGTTATAACAGCCTAAACAGATTAAGACACTGATGTCTAAGAATCAGATTATTCTGCTTTTAAGATAATTATCAAATACTGAGTATGAGAGAGGGATGGGTAGGGAATTTTAATAAAATATTCATGTTTGGTTATAAGATTTATACCATTTTGCTGTATGTTAGAGTTCTACCAGAAGATTACTGAGATGATTAAGAATATGTGAAAGTACTAACACAGTTCTGATACTTAGAAGAGCTCAATTTTTTTTTTCAAATTTTAAATCTAAATTTTGTTCTATGAAACCTACATGTCCAATGTTTTTTGAAAAGCACACTAACTCTTTCTTGTTTTCAAAGCTAGTACCTTCTCTTGTTATAACAATAAGGGCTACTACCTTTGTATTTTAGCACTGACCTCGAGATCTTTGAAGTGACATGGCACAGTAAGAAAGCAGAAGTGGAAGTTCCTTATGCTAGCTTCTAAAGTCAGCATTGAGTTAAATAAATACAGGATGCCAGGCCACTGTACACAAGGACTTACTGTCATTTTTCAATTGAAAATTACCCTGATTCCTAATAAGGCTAAGAATTTTTCATATGTTCACTACTCATTTCTATTCCCATCAATTGACTGCACATATCCTTTATCATTACCTTTTTTAAAAGTTGTATTGATTTATAGTAGTTCACTGTATATTCTGGATGATGTCTCCATTATTTATTTAAGGGTTTTTTTCTTTTTTGGATGTCTGAGATATAGTATTTTTATTTATAGTTATATCTACAAATCCCCCCTTCATTTCTTTTTTTAGATGTACTTAAGATTTACATTACTTTCTACACCCTTCATCCTATATAATCTCGTCAAGAATCTTTGAGGATCCCATTTTATGAGGAAATAAAGATGTGCTGAATTTAACCGAATTGTTTAAGGAGTAGATTCTAAATAGTCAGGCAGAAATCCAAATCTTCTGACTCTATTTAAACTCTTTTGTCTCTTCTGACCACAAAGGTAATGAAGTATTGCAAAAGAAAAATTGTACCCCGCTAGTTATAAAGGCAAGAAGCACGTTTTCCCCCTTTATTCTAGAGTATTGCAAAGGGGAAGAGACTAAACTCATCTCCACTGAAACAAAAAGCAGGAAGGTTTTTAAGTGCTGGCTTGAGCTGGTGGAAAATTCGCAGGAAGGACATTAGCAGGAAGGCTGGTCAGTGTGATTGGACCAGCTGTGTTTGTAAGTGATGAGTATCCTTGCTAGGTTCCACCTCCCCACAGACATTGGGAGTTTGGGCTAAGGTCTTTCTGGATAATTACATTTCCAAGAGAGCTTCTGAGTCCTGGAAAAATACATTTCTGGGTTATAGAATATTTATATCTCAAAGGGGCAAAGAAAGAATTTACAAGTTTTCTAAAGTTAAATGCTCTAAGAAAAGGGAGGTCAGGGTCCTGTGGTCAGGAATAAAACTGTCTAAAATCGACTCAAGATGATAGGAATTTGCAAACCATCTTGGTCAGTAAAAGGGATGACTATATTTACATGTTGACTACTACTAAGAAATGGGTCATTATAATGTGTGGTTGCTTTAGGACTTTTTTGTGTATTTGTTTCAAGTGACAGAAATTCAGTTCTACTTAAGCTTATTCTTCCTAGCTCAGGCTCAGCATGATAAAGTGCTCCAATGATGACACCAGGACTGGCTCTCCCTTGCTGTCTTTTCATCCACGTATTTAGCTACACATCTATCTTTGTTTCTTGGCTATACGTCACTTAGCACCTCTTTGCGTGTTGGCCTGTTCTCTCCTGCTCTGGAAGGCTCTTTCCACATGGTGGCATGAGGAAGCCAGCTGGTGGTAAAAAGCATGGGTACCATGGTCCACCCTCACGGTGAACTCAAATTTCAACTTTGCCTGGAAGAGTACAGATTTCTTTTCTCACTACACCACCCATACTCTAGGCTCTTCTCTCTTAGAGGAAAGTGACTCATTTTCCACTGTCAAAAAATAAGAAAAAAAAACCTGTTTGTGCATAAAGAAATCCTTTTTATTAACTCTTGCCATTTTTGAGCCAGGATTCTATAGAATTGTTCATGCCACAGGCTAATTTTAGTCTGATGTTCTGGGTGATAGAGAGGTGTGTTGTTGCTCTTGTTTTTGTGGTGTACTGTTCCTGGTCACTAGGTGTATACAAGTTTCCAAATGATTATTTCCAACTAAGAGAAAAGCACCCCTTTGAGGAGCAGCACCCCACAGGAAGAGCATTAGCTGGTTGCTGAGATGCACCTTCAGTGATTCATTTAGCAAGGCCTGAGGAAGTGTGACCACTAGCAGGTGTGTATTTCAGTGAGAAAAGAGGTGAGGCTGGACCAATGGTCAATAAGTCACACAGCCAACTAGGATTTAGAATCCAATCTGTACCCTCTTGAAGGGGTACATTTATCATCCAAGACAAAGGTTTAGAAATGACATCTTGCAATCAACTTAGGAGGAAGGGAATCAACGCCCAGTGTTATTACGTGTTTGGGCCAAGTTCACATTGCTCAGAGGGAAAAAAACAGACCAGATCTCCACTGGTAATCTTCTTATTTGTCCTGTTGGAAACTTGCTTATCTTTCAACTTAACTCATTTGATATTTGTTTAAATCCAAAAAGGAATCAGACCTCACAATGAAAAAGCTCCTGTCCTCACATAAATGTTGTTAAGTTTTCTTTAAAATCCGTATGTACCACACATTTCCTATGCTTTCTTATTTCAGAAAATCCCAAGAATGAACTATGAAACTGAATCAAGAGAGGTGGCTTTATACTATTTATGCTGAATCGAACCCTCTTTTTCAGGTGATTATAGCCTTGTAAAGAGAGAGATGCAAATCATACAAATGATGAAACTGAGACCATTATTTTCTCAGAAGCCGAGGGCTTACTGAATTAACTTTCAGGATAACCTAGCAAGTAAGTAACCCAGCATGGAGATGGATTTAAACCCTGGTCTCTCTGTTTCTAAAGGTCATGTTCTTTCATTCCCACCACATGACTCCAATGCAAGAATTCTTTCTGTCAAGTTAACTCTTGTGATTCTCATTTAATAAAGATTTTGAGAAGATGTTACCAACTCAGGTCTCATAAACCAAAAAAAAAAAGAGAAGGGTGGATTTCTCCGCCAAATAGAATCAGTATCAGAAACACGCATTTCTCACAATGTGTTGTACTCCTGAAAAGAGACAAAGGAACCTAGTGACTCACGTTCAAGAGAGGAACTAGTGGTGGAATCAGCCTGGAAACCAGACCTTCCTTCAGGGCTGGAATACACTTTACTACATCTACCTGGTCAGAAGTGGGAAAATATTTTGCCATTAAGAATTTTTTTCCCCTAAATAAGTGAAACTGCCTCCTTCACCCAAGACAGTAGATCATAAGGATGGATGGTTTCTCCATAGCCAGGCTCTGGGCAGGGCTGCAGCATTTCAAAATTCATAATTTTCTGCTCCCTGCTCTCAGCCAGTCTGACCCAGAGAAGCTATCACAGGAACACTAGGGAAATAATCGGCACACTGGGCAAGAGTCAGGCCCTGCGGTTTTCTGATGGGCCTCATACTGGGAGCTGGAGATGTGACTGCCTCCAGTTACTGCCGTGGGAAAACGGCCAAGGAAGAGAACCACTGCACCCCATTTGACGATCAATCTGATCACTTAATGCAAACATTCCCTCTTAATGGTCTCTACATTTTTCAAATTCCAGGGGCAGATTGTTTATTTTTGAATGAATTTTAGATTAAAGATTCATAAAATATTTTACGAAGTTCTGCTATATTCACCATCTCATTAAACCTTGAACACACCCCAAGAGATGGTTTATTTGTCATGTGAAGAAACTGACTTAACCATATAATCCTGAATGGTAGAACCAATACCTTGAAGTTCAACCTGCTGCTTTCAAGGTTCCATGCCAATCTGCCTCTCGCTCAAAGATCTTAGTGTAATTTTTCAATCAGTGGTGGCAGAAATCTGAAGAAAGCACAGAGACCATAAAACTCAAAATTCCATGTGCTCATGCTGAGAATGGCCCTTGCTTTACAGTGTAGTTTCTTCCATGATAAACACATTACAGTGGAGAAGACATCAACCACTCACATATATGTGTCACTTCTTATTGTAACGATGCATAGAATTTAGTCTCATAATAAGTGAATAATATTTTGTGTTCTTGACTGGTAACTTGTTTTCTTTTCCCTCCATTTTTTTAAAATTCAAGTATAGTCAGTTTACAATGTGGTGTCAATTTCTGATGTACTGCATGTTTCAGTCATACATATACATAAATTTATTCCTTTTCACTGTTTTCTTTATAGGTTACTACAAAATACTGAATATAGTTCCCTGTGCTATACAGTAGAAACTTGTTTATCTACTTCATATATAGTAGTTAATATTTGCAAATCTTGAACTCCCAATTTGTCCCTTCCCACCTCCTTCCCCTTCCCTGTAACCGTAAGTTTGTTTTCTATGTCTGTGAGTCTGTTTCTGCTTTGTAAATAAGTTCATTTGTGTCTGTGTTTTAAATTCCACATATAAGTGATATCATATGGTATTTTTCTTTCTCTTTCTGGCTTACTTCACTTAGAATGATGATTTCCAGGTCCATTCATTGTTGCTGCAAATGGCATTATTTTATGTTTTTATGGCTGAGTATTGACTGATAACTTGTGATATGTTCTCTCTCTCTACTTGGTGTGGCTGGTGCCCCACTGCATTGACATTGCTAAAGCCCTCCAACTGCCCTCCTTGATTTTCTTCAGAAAATTATTTCTATTTCATCCAATTCATTTCAGCAGCCTCAACTTCTAAAATGGTTTCTGAATTTTCTCTTTTACAAAGAGTGTCCTATGTATGTAAGAAATAAGATAGTAGAGAAAATCACAGAAGCAAGAGACCCCGACTCAGCTGAAGTGTCCATTCAATTCAGCTAGCTTTCACACACGAAAGCACTGGTGTGTTAGACCACACCATTTCTCCTAGACAACTGAGCTGTGCTTTGTTCCATTCCCCCTTCTCATTTCTATGATTCTAAAATTCCTGACTTCACTTCCTAGGCTGCTATTATTCCTCGCAACCCTTTCCTGGCAAGCAAGCATCACCTCCGCCCCTCTGCCTTAGTCAATTTGCAGTTGCAGGTGAATACCTGTAGACTACCTTGGTTTCAAGTGTGTACACACACTTACCCCTTACCCCATTACCCTCATAGTTTAAGATGATGTATCTCCTTAGAAATAAATCACTTTCACACACCTTAAAATTCAGTATCCCCAAAATTGGAGGGGTGTTTGGGCAGTTTCTTTTCCCTACTCTGGATTCATCAAAGTTGCATGACTTTCTGAGAATCATTTTCCATGGTTTCTATCTTGAAACAGCAAAGAAGATACACTATCACACAGGAAGAAAGGTCAGAAACCTAGTTAGAAAATGAGCTTTAGAGAAAATAAAATCAAAGGCCTTCCATTTTACAGATAAAGAAACTATTATGTTAGTGATACTTAACATTTTTGGTCATGTGCACTACTGAAAATCTGATAAATCTATAAACTTATTAGGAGAAAATGTATGTATATATAAAATTTCAGGGGTCTCAAAGACCTACTAAAGTCCATGTCATCAGATTATGGAACTTGCATAGGGCAATGTATCCTAAAACTAAGTATAACTGGTGTTTGGACCATTCATTTTGATAGTCTGTAGAGAATTCAATTCAGTTTAATTATCTTATATCCATCTTGCATTTTTCTCTAGTCTTTCCAACCACAACATTTTACTAATGTTTACAAAAAAAAAATACACAGAAATGAACACTGTAAGGAAATATGTCAAAACACAAGCCAAATTAAACAAATTAAGTATCTATGACTTGCCACAATTTAAGATTATTTCATGAGTTCTTATAAGAGGTTATATTAAATGTTAAGTTAAAAGACTTATTTCTAAATGTTTTTTATAAATATATTTACCAATCAGAAAAAAGTTTCACCCCACAAAGAATCCTAATATTTAATGCAGTCTTCCTACTTGTCTCAGTAGAAATGTGGAGGAAGGACTTTGTGAATCCAACTTCTTATCTAGATATATCTGAAGGTGAAAGAATATCAAGTTATTTACTATGTTAAATTGATAAAGTACAAACTAGAAAAAGGAAGCAGTCCCATCTCGCTTGAGTGATGAATGATCATGAATGTGAAATGCTATTATAAATGTACTGAATCATGAAATAAAGCTATTACAATTAATCAGGAAAATATAATGGATCTGCTGAAGATAGGTAAAGAAAACTTGGTCTCAGCAAAACCAAACCCAACAAAGTGAAGTTTAAAATGAGGCTTCAAACATAAATGCTTTCAGATGACTTAATATACTCCTATTTAAAAAATATTAAAATCCACAATAAGGACATATAATATGTGTCACTAGAGCTGACAGAGTTAGGCCAAGAACTGCAGGAAGTCCCTGCAGGACAAATATATCACCATGCCAGAAAGCTATTGAAAGTTCCCATGAATGTGCTTTTTTGGCATGCCCAACAAAAGAGGAGAAGATGCTGAGACCACAGGCATTTGCAGCGATGGACAATTTGTCTGAGCACCTCCTGAGACAGGGTCAAGGTCCAGGTCCATTTCTGGCAGGTTAGAGTGCAGATTGTGAAAACCCATCACATTTCTGAGGCCCCACAGAGGCACTGGTGTGCGTGCGTGTGTGTGTGTGTGTGTGTGTGTGTGTGTGTGTGTGTGTGTGTGTATTTGAATTACTGAGACTGTTTATTATCAAATATGAAAATTTGTCATAATCCTTGATCTGAATATGATTAAAAGAGGTAAACTGTCCAGGATTAAAATCAAAATGGCAATGCTCAAAAGGTAAGTTCAGGAAGCATGATGTCATCAATTTTATGTTGGGATCTTAAGGAAGAAAAAGTTCTATTCCCAGCTAAAGGACCAGTAAATTGAATGGCATTGGGGAATTCATAGACTTGAAGTTGGAAGGTGGATATATTTAAATAGGAAGTATGACAAGAACAAATGAAAGAACTTCAACTGAAATTGAGCTTACAAAGAAAGAAAAGATGGAGGAAAATTAATGGCTCACAAAGTGGACATTAAAAAAAAATCATGGAGGTAGAGCAGCAGACAAAGCTGTAGCCAAAAGAAAGCATTATTATTCCATTCAAATAAAGAAAAAAAACATAAAGCTATGACCTTACATCTGTCCCAGAATCAAGTAGGAAAAAAAAAAAAAAAAAAGACTTTGAAAATGCCATCTAGCCCTAAGATATTCTCAAAGTTCTGAAGTTTTCAAGAATGTTGGCTTATTCGTGTTTGAATAAATTGGTTCCACTTATTAACAGGAATATTATTATTCTGTTAAGCATGCTGCCTCAGTTTCTCTAAAGTAAATATTTAAGAAGCAGCAAAAATAAGTTAGATGATAATATAAGGTTTGAAATCAGTGTTCTGGGTTCAGATTCCATCCAAAATTAATCAGTTGTGTGAACTTACACAATGTATTTCTTTTCCTGATCCAAAATTTTCTGATTTATAAAATAAGAAGAATAATAGTGTCCCCATCATTTTTTTTTTTTTTTTGGAGTTTAGAGAAGCTTATGCATATAAAGAGTTTACCATAGTACCTGGCTTACAGAAGGAACTCAAGTACTATTACTCCTGCTACTGCTGCTGCTACTACTAACACTTCATCAACAGTAGTGATACTGGCATCTTATACACGACTACCCCACTCATCACTCCCTTGACTAAACGCATAATAGCAGGAAAATACCATATATTGTCATCAGTACAAGAACACTCATTCTATCTTCCCTTGAATGATGAACCCTACTACCCTCCACCATTTATTAAATCACAGCCTTGAATTTTCAAGTCGAATTTCTTTGGTTCTAGCCATTTCTCCAGTCATTTTGTTCATGGTTAAGGGCAAATTAACTTATGGAAAGAGGGTACATGACAAGAAAAGTTCTGTTTGTCTTTAAAATAACTATATGAGACTTCAAGTAGCAATCCCTATCATGTCAATAGGAAAGATAACCACCATTTACATAGGATTTTCAATATTCTCATTTGATCTCAACTATAATCCTGAGTGATAGCTATGATTAACACCACACTTCATAAAGAAGATGGCTGAAGTGATAAAGGATGCCATTCCCATTTGAATTCTCAATGAGAAGTTATCTGAAAGTTGACTGCAAGTCTTAGGACCACAAATGCTGCTCTTCCCACTATAATCTCTCCTGCGTAATCCATGAGTCTAGTTAATCGAGAGTTAACCACATTCACAATTCACCTCATTTCGATTTACATTTGAAGGGTTGGTAAGTTCTCTCATTGGAATCTTGAAATCTCTCTCTCTCTCTTTTTTTTTTTTTTTTTTTTTTGTAATGGTCAAAAAAAAATTATTGTGCAATCAGAACTCACAATGAACTGGAGTAAGAAGTGCTTAATTTATTCATGCAGCACAGGTGCACTGTGTGGATTTATTACATCTTGAGCACCCTGCCAAGCACAGAGATATGTAACACTGTATTTTGTCTTAAAAGAGTTCATCACCCAGAAATGGAAACAATTAAGCAGAAATTTATAGTAGAGATACAAGTCCTTAGAGGCAAAGTATAGAGAACACATTCAAGCAAGGGTACCTGTGAAGCCTTATGGAAGAAATAACTGGAGCTAAAACAAGAATTTTTAAGAATGAAACAATAAAGGGGAAGGGGAGGAGTGTTCTGGGTAAAGGCAGGAAACTCAGATGGGAGAAAGATTTTGACATAGCGGGGAGCATGACATAGTTCTCCTGGCAGGATCACAGGGTTGATGGTCTGAATGGAGAGCCAGATGGCACGGACATCAAGAGTCTCCCTATGTTCATTAGACAGCAGCAGTGTTTCCCCACCCATGAAGCTGTAGAAATATGTAATATTACCAGATAATGTCATCAACAACACATGGCAATAAAAGCGCCCATGGGCCACTCTCTTATTATTGTGCACACACAGCCAGTCTCCCTATTCTCATTTATCTGCTTAAAAAGAGACTTTCAGACATAACTAGTGGACATGGAAGGTTACTACAGTGTTCACACCAAACTGTTAGGGTACAAGGTAAAAATAGAGGAATGGTTTTGTTCATTTTGAAGCACCAGACAGTTGTGACCTGGGGAAAACAATGTACATATCAAAACTGTCCAACTCTGAAGATGTTGACAGCACTGAAAAGAAGACAGTCGTATCCAAGGTCCCAGGATAGGTTTTATAATAGAAAAGAAAAAGCCATCTCTAACATTTTGGAAGGGCTGATCATGCTCTTGAGGGCCGTGCGGCTTGGATTTGAAAGGTTAACATATATGCACCTTCTGTTCTAAGAAAGATGATCTATGAGAAATTAAACTGCTATGTGGTCAGTTGTTTTTTCTCCCCCCTAAAGACAGAGTCCCCCAGACTTCCAGCCTTTCCAACTCCTGAGGGAATTTGTGATGTTACTGTCAATGAAGCCAACATACTCATCAAGCTTCTTTGGAGATGTGCAAGTAGAAATTGTACTTGAGCTCACAGCTCCACATGCACATGAACTGAAGAAGCTGTTGAGGCAGTGTCTTAATATAAATACTGAAGCTCCCTGGGAATGTAGCTGAAGTATCCCTCAGCCCCTTAACTTTGGATAGTCTCAAAAAGCTTCTATATCCAAAGTGCAAAGTACTATTCAAAGTCAGTGTCTTAACCACACTGTTTTCTGGAAATCTCTGAGCAAACAATCTTCCATTGGGATCAACTACCACACAATTTAAAGAGTTTTCTGAAAGCCTTCGTGGGTCAATCAATGCTGAACAAACCACAACAGGAATCTGGGAAGGCTGTAGGGTCTCCGTGGGAAGTAAAAACCTCACTGAAAGTCAGTTGTTGTAAGACAAGAACAAGAAAATCAAATCAGAATATAAAGGTAACATTTTTTTCATGCAAAATTAATTATTCTAGCTTTGAAAAGGAAATATAACACTAACAGGTGCTTTCATTTTTTAAAGAGAAATAACCTAAAGAAAAAAGGAAACTTTTCCATGAATGTCAAGTTCCACCAACTCTAAGCCACATCAGTAAAGTCTGAGGAGGGTGGCAGAAGGATCCAGTTCTCTTATGAGTAATGTGCAACACTGGTCCAGCCCATGGCCCAGGAGAACTTCTTGGCTCAATCCCAGCCTCTCATCAGCCACAAAAGCAATGCACCGGCTTTCTGCCCTGAGCAATGTGTTCTGACACAGTATGGAGAAGAAACACAGTACAATTAACTGAGGGGGAAAGATGTAAAAACAAAGTAAGTTAACTTTGAAAGTAGGAGGAGAGATCCAATCTTGTAGGCTGAAGCAAACAATAGCAATGAGTGGGTAGAACTTTGGAACTTTTATTATTTGCCTGTTTCTGTGTTAAGCACTTTGTATGCATCAGGCCATTTCAATTTCGAAGAAACAGAGTTTTTCCTTCTCAGCTGGTCACATAGGTGTCAGGTGAGGGAAAGACAAGGGTGAAACTGTGCTGGATGATGTGAGGTCAGGCACATCTGCCTGTGCAGCTCACTTGGGTCCGATCCTGGACATAACACTTCCATCTCACAATAAACAGCTGCCAGTTCTTCCTTTCATTTGGTTGAGAGGTAGGGCAGATCCCATTCTTGTGATGCTGCATTTTTACCAAGGTCTAATAATGCACTCTTTTCAGAGAAGTGTACAGTTCTACACTGCATTTGGCGTGGCCCTCATCCTGAACTCCAGGAATCTAAATTTAAGTCTCTCTTTGGAGTTTTGCATAAATTCCACATGACATCTAGACACCTCCAGTAACAGACCCTGCTAGGTCATATGGTACAAGTGGCAGTGCTGGTTAAACTACAGTATAACTCTGCTTCACAGCTTTCTGTGGTCTGGGCCTCCCGCAAAGTTTGCAGCCTCCTGGGTTATCTAGTACGGAATGCTACAGTGTCCTTGGGAGTGAAATGTGCTTCCTATAAACCCTCAAGAACCCTATGTGGTGTTTTGCTGCTTTCACTGTGGAAGGAGATGGAAAAAGTAATAATGTGTCCCCTATTTGGGAGCAATGTCTTAGTGTACCACGAACTATTGAACTACTGCAAATGTCACTGATGTGGAACGTCCTTCAATCTTGGTAAAGTTTATTCTCTCTGGAGCACATGTGTATTACTAAATTCTCCAATATACTGTTATTTCTTCAACATTCCAAATGACAGCACAACATCATCCATAAAGTGCACTAGTGTAATGTTCCAAGCATGGTCAGGTAGCCTAGGTCTCTTTGGACTGTGTTATGACAGAAGGCAATAAAGTTAGCATAGCTCATGGGGAAGATGTAAATTAATCCTACTGTTCATTTCACAAGAATCAAAATGGTTTCTGGGATGCAGTCTCCAGACTGATAGCCTTCAAATATGTATTCTGAGTTCATGTTAACCTGCTCCAGCAAACATACTACGTTACTACTGCAAATGGAACTGAGGTTACTATTTGGCTGAGTTTGTGGTAACCCATTAATATTTTTTTTCCAGAATACATTTGGCTTTTGTAAGGGCCAGAATGTAGAATAAAATGGAGATGTTATGGGAAGACCACTGCTGAATCTTTCAGACAGTATAAAGAAAGAAGTGTTAATGGACTCCCAAGAATTCTTATTGTCTATATGAGGATGAACTTCTTTTATATGAAGCGTCCTTTATGACTGTGCCTTGACATATTCAAATCCATCCACTGGCACTATTTCCTGTGTATACTTCAGACATACAGGAACATGGCCTCACACTTCCTCACTTCCGTAATAGGATCTCAAAATAGTACCTGCTATTCAAAACAACTGTTAAGTGTTGACTTAATATTGGAAGAGTTAAACATTTTTATTTCCACTATTTTTTGCTTATGAGAACATTGCAAGGCAAGCTGCCCTGAGGCAACATATAGAGTTGAGGAAGTGGACGCTTTCAAAGTTTTATAATTGGTCCATTCTTGAACTATGAGGAAAATAACAAAAATTTTCAACTAAAGCCTATCTCCCAAGCCTGGACTTTTAACTTCTCTCCTGTAACATCTTGAAGAGAGGATATTATCATATAATTACCTGGCTGCGAGAAACTCTTTCTAGGGTAAGAAACTTGATGTAGAAGAAGAATCACAAGCTCTGGAACCAGAAACATCTGAGTTTGAATATGAGCTACACAGTGTCCTGGGGACCTCGGGTAACTGACTTAATCTATCAGACCCTGAGTTTGCTCAACTGTAAAGTAAGGATAAAAACACTGCTCTTAACAGTCTATACAAGATCTTGTCATAGCTCATAGTGAAAAAAAATGTGACAATGAATATATGTACGTTCATCTATAACTGAAAAATTGTGCTCTACACTGGAATTTGACACAACATTGTAAAATGACTATAACTCAATAAAAAATGTTAAAAAATTAAAAAAATTAAAAGTCTACAAATGGATTGTAAACTAACACATAGAAACTAACACAGTGCCTGGTACATATTCAGTAATGTGCAAATGGAACTATTATCTTTACTATTATTGCAAATAGAATTATTTTATTAACTATGAGACTAATGATAGCATTGCCATGGCCGTATCCCACAGTCTGATGTTCAGACTGATGCATCAGTTTGTCTTCACATTCTGCCACATAGTGGTATGAAAGTAGCATGCAGAAGACGAAAGAAAACACAGGAACTACTTCTAATGATAGTGATAATAGCACTATCATTAGAATAGCACTAATGATAGTGTCTATATAGCACTCACTAACTGCCAGTCATTATTAGAAAGTCTTTACGCATACTCAAGCCATGACGAATGAGGTGGGTGATATCACTTCAGCCATGACACAGATGAAAAATTACAGCAAAGAAGTATTAAGTAAGTTAACTAAACCAAATAGCCAACTGGGGCCGACTTCACAGAGGCAGCCTCAGGTGCCATGGCTGGGAGTGTATGTAGAACAGAATAGCCTGGGTCCCCCATCAAAAAAGAAAAAGAAGAAGGAACAAAAACAACACTGCTGGTGCACATCGCAGGGAAGGATGCAATACCACAGGGCCTTAGCCTTTGTCTCTGAAGACCCGCAGCACCATCCCTAGCGTGTTCTCAGGAGAAGAGGCAGGGCTGGACCACAGCCACCATATTCCCTGATGAGCTGCTCCCAGGAGGAGATGGGGTTGAAACCTGAATACATACCCAGTGGCTCCACAGTTTCATAGGTGGGACTGAGATTTGTTCATAGCCCCAGGCAGAAAGGATCCTTTTGCTCTATGGGTGCCTTTGGGGACCCATGCCTCTAAAACAAAGAAGTAAGGAGCGGAGTTCTGGCACACAGTGGGGGTGAGGGCTGGTGTGGCCATTTTTGGCAAGCTCACTTACCATTCATGGACACTACACTGGGTATGCCACTGACCCAGTGATGTAACCCACAGGCCTCTGGAACCAGCGAGGGGAGTTCGCACAGCTGGGTGAGTGCAGGGGTGATATTTGGTGCTGGGGACAGTACTGAACTGGTAGCAGGAACTTGCAGTCACTGAGGGCTGGGGACCCTACCTTAGGCCTCTAAGATAAGCGAGCAGAGTTTACACATTGGGGTGAGTGCAGAGGTGGCATTTGGTGATGGGGACAGCAGTGACCCAATAGTATGCCAAGATCAGGGTGTGTGACCCAGAAGTCAGCAGAACTGCACTGGTGTCTCTGAGGGCAGAGAACCTTGAGGACACAAGAGGAGCGCACTGAGATTTCCCCAGCCAAAGCAGGGAAAAGGACAGAGTCAACAAAAAGTGCTTAAAGTGCTCCAACTCCATCTACTATGTACCACAGTTCAGAAACAGGTCTGGAAGCCTCCTTTCCAACAAAAGGGGGACAGACCCAGCCCCAGTCAGGTCTGTGACAACCACAGAACAAAAAAGAGGCCCTGTTCAACAACCAGGGCAGGATCTGGTCACGACAGCACTGACCACCCTACAACCAAAGGGATAACAGCCAACATACAGGGAAGACGTGGCAACCATCCATACTAACAACACACCTCATGACAAAATTATTAAGGAGTGCACAGTCTACACAGGAATGCATCCTCTTTAAAAAAAAAAAAATCCCTTCAAGACCACAGCAGATAACTAATACTCATAATGCCAGAGACATATAAGTAAAATGAAGATCCAAAGGAAATACTCCCAATTAAAAGAACAAGAGAAATCCTCTGAAAGAATGATCAATGAAATAGACTTCAATAGTCTACTAAGTCATTACTTCAAAAAGAGAGTGATCAAAGTACTGAAGGAACTAAAAGAGACAATGAATAGAGACAGAGAATACTTCTAAAAGAAAATTGAAACTATAAAGAGCCAATTAAAAACAGAAAACTCAATGCCTGAGATAAGAGTCGAGCTAAAGGCAGTCAAAAGCAGAATAGACAATGCAGAGGAATGAATAAGTGACTTAGAAGACAGGATAATAGAAGTCACCCAACTGCAACAGAGTTGCAACAGAATAAACATGAAAATGTAAAAGAGGACATCAAAATCATTAAAGGTGGGAGAGGGGAGCAATAAAATACATATTTTTCTTCTTTTTTTCATTCTTTTTAGGATGTGTTTGAACTTATATGACTATCAGTTTAAAGCAAACAGATATAGTAATGGGTTAATATACTTGAAAAACAGGGTGACCACAGTGAAAAGAATAAAGCAGAGTCACAAAAACCAAAAAGAAACCAAGATAACATAAAAGAAAATAATCAACCCCCCCCAAAAAAAAGAAAGAAAAAGAAAAAGAAAAAGAAAGGAACAAAGAGGAAATACCACATAAACTAGAAAGCTAAGTTCAAAATGGCAATAAACACGCATCTATCAAAAGTTACCATAAATGTCAATGGACTAAATGCTTCAATCAAAAGAGACACAGTGGCACATTGGATGATAAAACAAAAACCGACAATATGCTGCATACAAGAGACTCATTTTAGGGAGAAGGACACACATAGATTGAAAGTGAGAGAATGGAGAAAGATATTTCATGCAAATGAAAATGACAATAATGCAGGAGTAGCAATACTGATTTCAAACAAAATAGACTTTAAAACAAGGGCCATAAAGATATAGAAGGACTCTGTATAATGATTAAAAAAAGCAATATAAGATGAGGATATTACACTCAACATATATGCACCCAATATAGGAGCATCTAAATACATAAAGCAAATACTAAGAGACATAAAGGGAGAAATTGATGGGAAAACAATCATAGTAGGAGACTTTAACACCCCATGAACGTCACCGGTCAGATGCTTCAGACAGAAAATCAATAAGGCAATGCTAGAAATTAATGACACAATAGAACAGTTGGACTTGGTTGATATTTTTAGGAAAATAGAATATGTATTCTTTTCAAGTGTACATGGAACATTCACCAGGACAGATCATGTACTCAGGCACTAAAGAACCCTCAACAAATTTAAGAAGATATAAATTATTTCAAGTATCTTTTCAGAGCACAATGCCATGAAACTAGAAATGAACCATAGAAAAACAAAGGAGGAAAAAAATGACAGCATGGAGATTAAACAACATGCTAATAAAAACAAAAAAAAACAAAACAAAACAGTCAATGATGATATCAAACAAGAAATTAAAAAGTACTTTGAGATAAATGACAATGAAAACACAACTACACAAAATCTATGGGTTGCAGCAAAAGCAGTCCTAAGAGAGAAGTTCACAGCAATACAGGCCTTCCTCAAAAGAGGACAATCTAAAGCAAACAACCTTACCTATCACCTAAAAGAATCAGAAAAATAAGAGCAAACAAAACCAAAAGTCAGCAAAAGGAAGGAAACAATAAATATCAGGGAGGAAATAAATAAAACAGAGATTAAAAAATAGGGGAAAAAAAAACAATCAAATCAAGAGCTGGTTTTTTGAAAGAATAAACAAAATTGAAAAACTTCTGGCCAGGTTCACCAAGAAGAAAACAGAGAGAACACAAACAAAATAAGACAGGAAAATGGAGAAATTACAATCAATACCACAGAAATACAAAATATCATAAGATAATACTATGAACAACTATATAGAAACAAATTGGTCAACCTAGAAGAAATGAACAAGTTTCTGGAAACATACAGTCCACCAAGACTGGATCAAGAAGAAATGGACCACTTGACCAGAATGATCACTAGAAAGGAAACAGAATGATCACTAGAAAGGAAACAGAATTTGCAATAAAAAAACATCCATGCAAACAGAAGTCCAGGACCAGATGGCTTCACCAAGGAATTCTATCAAATATACACAGAAGAACTGATACCAGTCCATCTCAAACTCTTCCAGAAGATTGGAAAGGAGGGAGTATTCCCAAACTCATTCTATGAAGCTACCATCAACCTGACCAAAACCAGACAAAGACACTAACAAAAAAAGAAAATTACAGGCCAATATGACTGATGAACATAGTTGTGAAAATCCTCAACAAAATATTAGCAAACAGAATCAAACAGCACATAAAAAAGATCATACACCATGATCAAGTTGAGTTCATCCCAGAGACACAAGGATGGCTCAACATACATAAATCAATCAATGTGATACACCACATCAACAAAAGCTAGGACAAAAATCACATGATCATCTCAATAGATGCAGAAAAAGCATTTGATAAAATTCAACACCCATTTATGATAAAAAATTCTTACCAAAGTGGGTATAGAGGGAACATATCACAACATAATAAAAGCTATTTATGACAAACCTAAAGCCAGTATAATACTCTACAATGAAAAACTGAAAGCCATCTCACTAAAATCTAGAACAAGACAAGGATGCCCACTCTCAACACTTCTATTCAACATAGTCTTGGAAGTCCGAGACACAGCAATCAGGCAAGAAGAGATAAAAGGGATCCAAATTGGAAAAGAAGAGGTAAAACTGTCACTATATGTGGATGACATAATACTATATATAGAAAACCCTAAAAGCTCCATACAAAAATTACTAGAGCTGGTAAAAGAATTCAGCAACATATCAGGTTACAAGAGCAACATACAAAAATCAGTTGCATTTCTTTACAGTAACAATGAATTAGCAGGAAAGGAAAGGAAAGAAATAATCCCTTTTTAAATTGCATCAGAAACAATAAAATACTTAGGAATAAATCTGACTTAAAAGGTGAAAGACTTATACATGGAGAACAACAAAACACTGATTAAGGAAATTAAAGATGACCTAAAGAAATGGGAAGATATCCCATGCTCTTGGATTGGAAGAATCAATATCGTTAAAATGGGCATACTGCCCAAGGCAATCTACAGATTTAATGTGATCCCTATCAAGTTACCCAGGACATTTTTCACAGAACTAGAACAAACAATCATAAAATTTATATGGAATCACAAAAGACCCAGAGTTGCCAAAGCAATACTGAAGAAAAAGAGTGAAGCTGGAGGAATAACCCTCTCAAACTTCAGACAATACTACAGAGCTACAGTAATCAAAACAGCATGGTATTGATAGTACAAAAACAGACATATGGATCAATGGAATAGAATAGAGAGCCCAGAAATAAACCCACAGACTTTTGGTCAATTAATCTTTGACAAAGGAGGCAAGAATACACTATAGAGTAAAGACAGTCTCTTCAGCAAATGGAATTTGAGATCTGTAGATAAGAACTACTATACATAAAATAGATAAATAACAAGTTTATATTATATAGCACAGGCAGCTATATTCAATATCTTGTGGTAACCTATAATGAAAAAGAGTATCAAAACAAACATATGTATGTATATGTATGATTGAAACTTTATGCTACACACCAGAAGTTGACACAACATTGTAAACTGACTACACTTCAATTTTAAAAAAAAATTTCAATCATCACAGCTTGTTTATCCCAAGGCATAGTGTCATTTTCTCTTTTCATTATATTTCCTTTTTCTTTCTCTAGCCTTTTTCTTTGGCCTACATAAAGTTTAATGGGTATATTAAGGTGAGCTAGCATGGTGAAGTTTTTTGCAATAAAGAATGTCACACTATGCTGAATTAAGTCCCAGAAGGAACAACCAAGGCAGCAAGACAAAAAGGTAGCGCTAAGAGAAAGCTAGTATGGATTAGAAAGGTTTGATTTGCTATCTGAGAGTGGATAAGGTGCAGGCACAGGTTCTCTTCATTCTCCACATTGGCTGGCTCTTCTGTTTGTCACAAGTTTAGAGCATCAGAAAGTATTTCTGGCAAAGAGACAGGCATTCTGAGGCACTTGTGTACTGTAACACCTAGAGTATGGCAAGTTTTTACCAGATGTTAGTCAAGTAAATGCACAAGAGAATAAATGAATGAAAAAACCAACCAATGAATGCATAGAAAAGAAAATTGACCAGAGAAGGTTATCGGTGGTAACAACAAGACTACCACCAGCAATATTGTTTATTAGACATTTACAATGTGGCAGGGCCTGAGCTCAGTGCTCTTTTTCCTTTTCCCATCAAATCCTCAGAATGCCCTGTTAATGTAGATGAGATTGATCCTACAAATAAGAGCACGAGGTTTGAGCAATTAGCTCAAAATGAAATAGGTAGTAAATGCTAGGTATGAGATGCAATTTCTAGTTTCTCTAATCCAAGCAAGTCTCAGGTTTGTTTACAAAAATCTACTCTTTAAATTGCTTTTATTGTTGTTAGCTTATTCCTATTTTACAGATGAGACAAGTTAGGCTTAAAAAGATACAGAAGACTTACATAACCCCATGAACGATTAACAGTAGAGAGTATGGAGGTGGGGAGGACCTAGGACTTGCTCTATAAAAATAGAGGGGAAAGATATATAATTCCAAAGCCAAAGGTCCCAGGATTGGAAACAACACCAATGCTATACTCTGACATCAGGTTTTGATAGCCACAGAAGTCAGCCACTGACAATCTTTGCTCTACCATGCTGACTCTTCCCTCTGAAGGCGAGGGTCTGGCTGTGTTCTGCTGCTTACTTAGACTGCCTCTCTAACAGAATGCCACTGTCTACACACCGTGATTCTTGTAAAGGGCTTTGACTTCTTCTCAACAAATATTCTTTATTAACTCTTCTCACTGCCAAGTTTGCTGACAATTATACTGCTTAGTGCTTTATTACCCTAGCCCAGGATTTCTCAACCGCATCAACCCCATCATTATTAACATTTGCACTCATATAATTCTTACTCTCTTCCTCCTCTTTCCTCTCTTCCCTCCCCTCTCCTCCTTTTTTGGGGGGCTGCCCTGTGAATTGTAGGGTGTTTAACAGCCTCACTAGCCTCTTCTCAGTGTTGCAGGAACCTCCTACCCACCAATCACCATTTGTAGGTTGTGACAACAAAAATTGTCTAGCTCAATTAAGAATTCTATTCTTAAGATTCTAGGATGGTCATTAAGTTAGTTCATCAGTCAGTTAACACTTTTCTCGGCTTAAGTATCAGATTCCATCTTGAGAACAAATGTTAATGAAATAGTGATGAGAGGAAAAGAAATTGTGAAAGACCTGTGAGCAATATGGGACAGGGAGGTTTCAGACATAAAAATAATGACAGCAAATACTTGGAGTGACAAAGGCTAATCTCCCTTTCTTAGTATTTTCCCTCTGCCCTTCTCTTTATATTCTAACATTTCCTGTTGATTCACATGTATGTTTTCATTATCTAATTCAGCAATAAGATATTAAGAATCCCCCACATTTAATGTCTTTTGAGAGAATATTAAAATAAGACTCAGTCCTTCACATTAAGAAGTTCAGGGTCTTGTGATCCTTTCACAGCCCAGGACTTTTCTTGCTGATGTCACCTTGTTTCATCCTACATCATACAGACACATACAGAACAGTTCAAGAATTTTTAAGTACTCAGTCATGCAAGGTCACAATTTAGGTGAAAGGGTAACAACATTCAACCTAAAAGTGAACTGTCAACAATTTATTTTCTTTAAAAGATGGAGTATTTAGCTATTGAACCTCTGATAAGGACTTAATTGTAAGGTGCCAATAGATTTGGGGAAGGGAAGGCCTCCATTAAATTTAAAAATGGATATTAAAGTACTGATTTGTTTGTGCTAGCTCAGACTGTAAATACCATGCTCATTCATTTATATAAAACAACCAAGTTAATTGACTCTCAGACTGTCAAGGGCCAGTATAGTTTCTCAAAGATGTCTCCATTTACCAATCCCTTCAATCATTTGTGGCCACTTGAGAGCAGGGTAACTGGTTGGCCCCACTTTCACTGCCAGTCATTTTTAGGAAAGATTTTTTTTTTCACATTTCACAGGTTCTATGGAAGAAAAATGCCATTTTGACCACAGAGATATCATTCTTTGTCCACATCACATCTC
Organism: Camelus dromedarius; assembly: GCF_036321535.1. Lineage (NCBI taxonomy): Eukaryota > Metazoa > Chordata > Mammalia > Artiodactyla > Camelidae > Camelus > Camelus dromedarius. The sequence continues at coordinate 64,020,552 of NC_087443.1, read as the reverse complement.
ACTGATGGGTCCCTTAGCCTCTGGAAATGACACCCAGGAGGGAAATTCTCTTTAGGAAAAGGGTGAGTAATTTGCTATTGACAACATTTTCCTCTGGATCAGAGCAGCTTACTTGTGATGAATATTCTAAGAAGTTCTAATAAATAAAAGTACTCTTATATTTACCATTTTGTGCCCTATGTGCCTTATTCTTTATACTCTTTTATATTTATCATCACATTTTCTCTATCATGTAGAATCATAAGTTTTATCAGGTATTATCTCCATTTTATAGATGAGGAAACTGGACTTCACAAGGGTTAAGTGACTTACCCTGCTTTAGTCACTCACTCCTCCCATTTATCCCCCACATGACAGCCAGAAGGACTGCGTTAGTTTCCTAGGGCTGCCCTAACAAAGTACCCAAAGTACCACTAGATAGGTGGCTTATAAAAACAGAAATTTATTATTTTATGGGTCTGGAGGCGAGAGTGTGAAATCAAGGTGTTGGCAGGATTGGTTCCATCTGTGGACTGTGGGGTAGGACCCATTCCAGATCTGTCTCCTTGGGATGTAGATGGCCCTCTTCATGTTCACATGATGTGTACAAGGATGTAATCCTTGTATATAATTCTGTCTCCAAATATCCTTTTTATAAGGACATTAGTCATATTTAATTACAGCCCACCTAATGACATCATTTTAACATTAACTCTGTAAAGACCCTATCTCCACATAAAGTCTCATTCTGAGGTACTAGGGATTAATGAAAACTCCAACACATGAATTTTGGGGGAAAAAATTCAATCCCTAACAGGGAAATTCACTGAATAAACCACTCCTCACAGGCTATGGAATAATGTATAAGTTTCTTGTTATGAGGAACAAGTCCCTTCTTGACGTGGCCCTCATCACTGGTCTCAGCCTGTCTCTTACACTGCACAGCAGGGATTCTAGCTATGCTGAACTACTTGGTAAAAATAACTCATTTATCAAGAGCTTAAGGCACTCTGCTAAGTGCTTCACATGTATGCATAGTGTAAATAAATTATGCTGGTCCACTTATTACCACCATATCATGGATTCATTTATCCATTAATTCAATCATTCATTTACTCAAAACAGTTTTTGAATGCCTGTTATTATGAAGCTTTATTCAAGGTACTGGGATACCACTGCCAACAAAATGGGAAAAAATCCCTAGCCTGACAAGCTTACATTCTAGTAGGAGAAAACAGAGTACAATAAATTAAAACACTATATAACATATTAAACAATAGGCAGTGCTGTAGAGAAAAAAATGGGACAGGGATGAAGGTGTTCAAAGAGTGAGATGCAAGTTTTAAAAATCATATGAAATAATTTTATACTTATGGGAATATTGAAAAATACTCTGCATCCAGAATCCACAAATGTCTTTCTGAAATAAATTCAAATGTATAAAGAATTTGCAGGAAAAATACAAAAAGTCATGTATCTTCTTAATCCAGAATTCCCTATCATTCATTTGTCAGAATCAGCTCAGAATCTTTCCCTTCTCTCTTTCTCTGCAGTTCAATATTTCACCCACATGATACTATAACATCTTTCTTGCAAAATTATACTACTGATAACCCTTAAATAATATACATTTGTTTCTTCGACAAATTAGTATTCTTCAGATTTTTTTATTAGGGTTATCTCACTAAGAACTTGGCTATGCTTTTACCTTATACGTCAATATAAAAGTTCAATTAATTTTCAAATTATTGAGCACTGCACTCTGCTATTACAAATTAGATGCTAATTAATGCTCCTTTACTCGTTCATTTATTTGAAATCTTTTTCCCGTCAGGACCAATGAAAGTATGTAAATTCCATTAGCTGTTTTTGCTAACTCACTAAATAGACTGTAGAACAGAGTAATAATTTTAAAAATTATAGCTATTCAACACCTACATGTGAAAAAGTTGCAATATTCTAAAGGATACCATTAACTAGACAGTAATTAAAAATTGCAAAGAGAATGCTTCTCACCAAGATTTGTGATAATTTTAATGAATTTCTGAAATAAGATAAAACAGATTCTTTAAAGGATATGTCTAACCTTGAAATTCCATGAAATGGTGGAAATAAATATATCATTTAACATGTTTTCATATGAACAGTATTAGAGGGAATCTAAATTGTTTGAATGTATTTAGGGTAACTAAAATTTGAATATACAATACTTGTATTTCATAGTTTTAACAAGTCTAATCTAAAGTTGTTTTATTCCCATTTTATAGGTGGAACAACTAGGAGTTACTCCGTGATTTATGCTCCTCTAATGGGAGCATTCCAGGAAGAGGGATACATGTAGAAATAAGCCAAAGGAATGTAGGGGGGAACAAATCCCTGCCTGGTTTGTGAGGACTGGGGAAAAGTGGTCTGAGCTGAAACCCATGAGGTAGGGAGGATGGCACATGCAGGATTTTCTAGGAAATGTTAAGAATCCAGGGCTTCAGGCATTGTGTTTTGAAAATATCACCCTTGCCACACTGAAGAACAGCTTGGAGGAGATGAATGGGTTAAAAGATTCAAAGCAACTGCAGAAGTCCTGGGGAGAAGATGATGATTATGACAATGATAGTATGGGGTGCAGAAGGGGAGAGGTCGATTGTGAGTGATTTAATAAGAAAGTGTAATGGGGCTCACTCATTTATGGCAGGGAAGGTTGATGATGAGGGAAAGAGAGATGTCAGAATGATTGTCAGGTTTTTAGAACTGCTCAACTGTGTGGAAGGTGGCAGAAGGCATTGGAGAAAGAGAAATGAGTAGATAATTTTCCACATTTGTTCTAGGATGTGAAGCGATGAACTGAGACAGTAGAAAAGGTACTGAACATACAGATATGGAGTTCAGAGATGTTTGGACTGGGATTATAAGTTTGAAAGCAAAGGAAGGAACATTTTAAAAATTCAGTGTTTCTCACAGTTCTTCAGATCGTGCAACTCAGAAACCTTAGCATATCTATCTCATAACTCAGTGGTTTCCAGGCTTTAATATACATCAGAATTACCTAGGTACAGTGTAGTAAGGAAGCTGAAAGCTCTAGATTCCCACTGCTTTAGTTCAAAGCAACTTGGACCCTTTGTAGAATAAACTTGAGCAACTCAACCTCTGTGCCTCACTTTTTTTTTTCTCTGTAAAATGGAGATAATGCTTACCTCACTGGGTTTCTCAAAGATTACATAAGAAAATAAGTTGGTTTACATAAAGCCTCTAGAACACTGAGTAACACTAAGCATCACTTAGCAGACAGTCAAAAAAGGCTGTTAGCCATTATTATCTCCCAGATAATTTATTAAAATGCACATTCACGGACCCTCAACTCTGGATTTTGATGTAAATGTCAAGTTACCAAATAGTCTGGGTACTTCCCTGTGGATTTGGTTGTGCTTGGATTTGGAAATTGAGGATGAATTGGAATTTAGTAGTTCTGGCCAGGATTATTCTGGACCCTACCACACTTACTAAATTAGTGTCTTCATTCACAAGCCAGGAACTCTGTACTTTTAAATACACACACACAGTCTCAGTGATGCTGATCTACAGCCATGCTTGAAAGGGATTATATTAGACATATAATTACATATCTTGCAATTCTCATTTTGTCAGGGCTGGATGTCCACCACAATGTGCAGTCCCCCTTTTTACAGCAGATATTATTTTGCTGGAAAGTGACTGGCCAGCCAGTGAGCACACTGCATGCCAGGTACGAATACATGACCAACAGATTGTAAATGGAAGTGTTGTTGCCACGGTTGGACCAAGGCTTCTAGGAAGCAGTCATGTTGTTTCCACATTCTCTTTGCCCTTTGGCTCACCTACAGAGAGAGTAACAAGCCCTAGGTGATGCTAGAGCCATAAAATGAATGGAATCTAGGGTACTGAATTGATGACAGTAGTCTGTTGTTAAGTAAGAAAAAAAGATTACACAAATGAGAAAAAAGTTTCTAATTTTATATTATGTTATGTTAGGGAAATACTGGCAATTACTTCTTATAGTAGTTGGTGTTACCCTAGTAACTGCTCTTGAACATGAGATTTCTCCTATAAGGTAGTATTTATCAAAAGTTCCTTGATGAATGATATCACTCCTTTACAATCAATATGCTAGACTCTTATGATACAAAGAATAAAATGATCTCTTGTTTGGTCCTTGGAACATAACTGTACATCTGAACAATCTCAATGTTTCAAGTGTCACTAGCTGCTTTTATTTCTTATTGATTTAGAGTACAGTTATTAGGGAAAAAGGTACAGAGAAAACTTTCACATTTTTCTTAATAGAATTTGAATATAAATTACTGACAATTGGTAGCTTTCTGTTTAGTATCACTATTCTTGTTAACTCAAGAAACAGTCTAGTTATTTTTGTTTAGTTTTTTGTTTCTGTCTGAAAGTAAGAGATGGGTCTGCATCTCTTCAGACAACCAAGTACTTGTTTTTGTAACATAAAACAATGTTGTTTGTATGTGGATCATTACTTAAAGTAATAAAAAAAACACTGCCAAGCAGTGTAAACATCAATACTTATGAATTATTATTCTTTTAAGAATGTTGCCTAAATTTACATATAGATTAAACTTAGAATTTATGAAATGTGATTTTCTTTCAATCTGATGGCTTAATGCCACTGGTGTTTTATGGACAAGGTTCCTGCACAGAATGCTCTGTTTTTCCATGGGACTGAGGACACAGAAGACTGCATTCTGGCAGACCTCATGGTATTAAATTGCAAATTGAATTTGAGATGTCAGAGAAAGGATGTGTTGGAGAGCAACTGAGAGTTGGAAATCAGAACTACATGGAGTTTACACATGTTCCTGCGAAACTCATAGTAAACCTTCCTCTTCTCGAGAGGGGGTTTACAGAGAGTAGGTTTCATTATTGAGGCTGTATGTCTGGTATCAGCTTTTGATCAGCTCCAACTGAATTTATTCTCTCTATGGAGAAGACATTAATCTCCTTTCCTGGAGGTTTATTACACACACAAACACATACACTCTTGGGTTGGGCCCTCTCTCCCACATAGCCTGACTGTGGATAAAAATGAAATCAGACCCTCAAGCTTCACCTTGATTTTCAGTGCTTCACACACTGATGACTTTTACCCGCAACTTTGGTGACAGAATCTAACTTCTTTGGCAGATCCCACAACATTAAATTGCAAATTGATTTTAGGATGCAGCAGAAAGTTACTGTTTGAGATGTGGCAGAAAGTTACTGAGGACTGGAAATTAGAATGACATGGAGTTAATACATGTGACCCTAGAAACTCATAATGATCCTTGGTGCCTTCTAATGAGGATTTAGGAACAGCAGGTTTAATTATGAAGGTCATATGTTTGATATCAACCTTTGGTCAACACAGACTCAGCTTGTTCTCTTCATGGAGAACTCCCTAGTCTCCTTTTCTGACTCTGACTCTGACTCTGACTCTGACTCTCTCTCTCTCTCTCTCTCTCTCTCTCTCTCTCTCTCTCTCTCTCTCTCTCACACACACACACACACACACACACACACACTTCTCTCACATAGCCTGTGGTAAAAGAGAAACCAAATCTTCGTGTTTTCACATTGACTAATTCATGCTTTACATCCTAATGGCTTTCCCATTGTGACTTTGATGACAAAACCTAACTTTATGCCTCTTTATGATGTTATTTTTTTCCCAATGGCATGTGATGTAACACAGTTTCTTATAATGATCATGTTTTTTTCCTTGAAAAACAACCACTGGAATAGAACCCACACATTCTGCTCTTTTCCTACTTCTCTCACTCCTCTGCTATATTGTTTTGTCCATTTTTCTTTCCAAATAGTTTCCTCAACTGTTAAAAGGGCATTTGTAATAAACTGGAGTATGGATTGTCTCAAATCATCTGGATGATTAAACAATATTGTCTCTCTTTTTCTAAGTCTGTGTCTGTTACTTCTATCACTGTCACTTAACTGCTGAGAGAAGTAGGAACCAATGTTTTTTTCTTACAGGGGGTACTTTTCAACCAGTGACCGGCTTAACATCCCCAAATGGACTATGGGAATAGGAGGCAGGGTTTGTGGGAAAAAGGAACAGGAATTGACCAAGTCATGCACAGCATAATTAATAAGTAGGTCAATGAATTTTGATTATCATGTGATTTTTCAATATATGGTTCCCAGTCTAGCAGAGTCACCTCCTTAAATATTGAGATTCCTAGACTTATAGAAAGAAGATCTAGAGGTAGGGCCTGGGAAACTGCTTTAAAAACAAGATTCCCAGGTAATCCTGGCAATCATATAAGTATAAGAACCACTGACCTACTCTATATCTACTGCATTGGTAGTTTTAAATGGGTGCAAATAAATCAAATTCTCAAAATAAATGTTTTTTCCCTTCTGATATATTAATGAAAACCCCTTTTTTCTTCCCCTAACCAAATCCATATTCAAAGCCCTCTTTTGCTGGAACTCAGCAGAAGTAGCTTTCATTCTTCCCTCAGAGCCAGGACAGTGGTAAAACACAGCCCTGGAAGGTACAGAATCAAGTGTGCTTTAAACCATTACAAATTCCTCTTGCAAGTAGAAAGGTATACATTATGAATAAATAAGTTAGAAAATCAACAACAACCCAGTAAGCTCTAGAAGAAGCCTTGGGCCTCTATTCCTCAGATTCAAGAGTAGCTTATGAAATTGGCAGTTAGTCACAATTCTTGCAACCTGCCTTGGAATTATCACAAGCTCCATAAAGTAGGCGTGAAATGAAAGCCTTTCCCTGTGGGAAAATATTATCTCTTATCAGTTCTAAGCCAAAAGCTACAGTTTAAATATCTTATTTATTATCCCCACTTTAATATGTGTTTTAACATCTGAATGATGTGTGATTCTCTTTCATTCCCAGGGTTCATGTTGAACAGAGATGTATTATTGATTTTTGTTTTTCACTAAATTAGGAACAAGCATCACTATACTCTAAAAATAAATTTTCAACTAGTATACGCACCTAAGTCATGTTGCTCATGCTCACTTCTATATGCATCATTACCTTTTCCGTGCTTTGATGCACATATGTTTTTACATTCATAGCACAAATAAACACAAACGCACATCCTCACTCACTCCAGAATGTATGGCAACTGGTAGAGTGTTATAAGAAAACAAAATTTCCTACTGGACTGTCTGATACTTCGTTTTATGAAATAAAAAACTAAACTCTTATTGTGCTCAGCATCAGCCTAAGTCTCATTATGTCCTTATTTTTTCCTGAGAGTCGGTCAAAAGTCCAAGATTTGTTGTTGGTTTTGTTTGCCTAAAACAGGGAAGAAGCATTCACCAAAATGGACCTAATGGATGGATAATTTTGTATTTTGTCTTCCTATATTTAGTCCCTACCACCTTTTTCTTGATGCCTATCTCCCTTTCTCTAAATTCTATCAACTAATAATGTTTATTGGACATTTGGTATATTCCAGACCCTGTACTATGTTGCTTTATGCACATTGTGCTTCGTCCACATAACTACCCAGGAGAGGTACCTGAATTTAGAAAAGGAAATAATTTACTCAAGGTCATAAAGCTAGTAAATGAAAGAATTCATTCATTAATTCCACCCATATTTATAGCTCATTTATTATGTGCTGCTGTCCTTGGTCCTGGGATGTGGCATTGAAATAAAGGGCAGTCTCTGCTTCATGGAACTTTCATTCTAAGGGAGAGAAACACACATGTGCACATGCACACAAACACAAATGCATATATATGGACTATGAATATAGCATGGATGAAAAATAAAGCAACATAAAGATTAGATGCTGATGAGGGTGTTGTGTTAGTTTGGATATAGTGACCAGAGTAGGTGTTTATGAGAAAGTGGCAGTGACATCTGAACTAAGGGAACTGAATGACGTGAAGGAGTGGATCATGTGGGTGTTTAGAAGAGTTGAGAATCTTAATGTAGCCAAAAAGTCCCTGTATGATTACTTCCTTGCCCTTCCCTGCAATCTCAGTGTCCCCTATTCTATCCCTTGTTCTAAGTATTCCTGAATTTCCCTATTTCCAAATGGGCTATGCATTCTCTTAATTTAGAATTTTCACCTGTACTATTCTCTTTTTTTCCTACCAAAGTTCTTTCCTACACTTAAGTTGTGTCTGGCTGTTTTTTTGCTCCTATGCTGTGAGATGTATGTCCCAGTAACATTATATTCAATGGTTGTCATTTATCTGCTTTCTATTTCCTGTTAAAGAGTATGATCCATGAAGGAAATAGACACATACCCAAAAGAACTGAAAGCAGAGTTTCAAACAGATGCTTGTACACCAGTGATAATGAGTATTATTCACAATAGCCAAAAGGTGAAAACAACCTATGCCCATCAACAGACAAATGGATAAATAAAATGTAGTAGATACATACAATGGAATATTATTTAGCCATAAAAAGAAATGGAATTCTGATCTATGTTGCAACATGGATGAACCTTGAAAACATTATGGTAAGTGAAATAAACCAGATACAAACATACAAATATTTTATCAGTCCACTTTTCTTAGGCAACTAAAATAGGTAAATTCATAGAGACAGAAAGTAAAATAGAGATTACCAGGGGCTGGGGGAAAGACATATGGGAAGTTACTGTTTAATAGGCACAGAGTTTCTGTTTGGGATGGTAAAAACATTTTGGAAACAGATTAAATGGTTACATACATTGTGAATGTACTTAATGCCACTAAATTGTACAGTTAAAATAGCTAAAATGGTACATTTTTATGTATATAAAATTTGTATATCATAATAAAAAAGGCCATGAAGGAAGGTTCTTTATTCTTTCACCATTACACCCCTGTGTATTATCTGGTACACAGAGTAGGTGCTTAGCACACGTTTTAGAATGCATGAGTTAATATTAAGTCCAGTTCTGTGCCCAGAGCCCACCCACGCTCTTAACTACTGCACTGGGGATTTTCTAAGTGTGTTACGCATGTAGCTTGCAGGCAATTTCAGGTGGAACTTGAAACGGTTTTACACAGTACAGAGCCACAATAGCACATAACACTGAATTACATCTCACAGAGAAAACATTTTCACTTACTTCTGATTCCATTTGTTTATTCCTGTGATTTTTATCAAGGAACAGGTCTCATTTTTTGCTGCTATATATATTTCAACACTTGTTACGTTGTTAATTTCTCTCTTCTTCCCTCCACCATCCTTCTCTCACCTTTTTTTTTTTTTTTTTTGATAACATGAACAAGAAACTTGAAGCTCAAAGCCTCCTCTGGGCAGCAATACTTAGCTGAAATGCCATCATATAATTTGTAGTGTTGTTATTTTGCTTTTTAAATTTTAAAAGTGATACTGGCTTTTCATAGGTGGTTCTACTAAAATGTATACATAAAAACTATTTTAAATGATCTGATTTAAAGAAAATATAAGCATAATAATAATGTAGATGGATCAAGGATATTGCAGAAACGAGGAAGGTCCTGCAAGAATAACTGAGGTGAGTGAAAAGACACCCCTAACTCTGAGGCCTCTGTACATCCCTGAGCTCGGGTCTAGCTTTCTCTTTGTCTGCAGCAATGTTGTTGGTATCTGCCCCTCCCTGTGTGCTCCATGCCTGCCTCTCTTTCTGGCCTATACTTTGTCTGTGGCCCCATCTTGCACCTCCACACCTTGGTGCATCTCAGACTCTGTCTATGCATAACTATCACCCACATGATGCCTGGGGATAGGAGAAAGTACTGCTTTCTTCCTGTTCCAGATAGATCCCCAATGAAAAGTTCATAATTGCTTGCATTATTTACCACCTCTGACTTTTCCCCTGAAACTCCTGAAATTTCTCCCAGCCTTCTTTAATTTTTAGTGTTGATTAAAAGTGAGTGGATGCTGACAGAGGCTATATGAAAATACAAAGGGATGACAACCAGTATCACAGAAGAATGTTACTTTAAACTGAAGTGCATTTATCTCCCTCACTACTCCCAACACAAGTAACACAGTCCCTCTTATGTTTTGGAATTTAGACCAAAGCACAGTTATAGATAACACATGAGGGCAGATGGGCTTTTGTAATATGGATGATTAACTGAATTTTCTATTGGAAAGGAGAGTCAGGCCACTTCTACTTGACATGAGGACTTTGGGAATGAGACATGATGGGGTGGGTGTGTGTTTAAGTACCATTTTGGTAATGAAAAGGCACTGTTTCTTTCTTTTTTTAACCTATGGAATCTTTTTTCCAGAACAGCTCCCCAGCTTCCTTCCTTTCCTGTATTCGACAACAGGGTTTCGAATGGATTGCAGAGGAATGAGAGAACCTTGGCTTATCTAAACTCTGTTTCTACCTCCATGTCACTTTTCACCGAAAGACATTATGATAAAATTATTTTAAAAAATATAAACTGCACGGAGATTTATAAACGCAGGGCACAGCCTGTGCAGAAATGCAGAGGCAAGATAGGGGTCAGACACAAAGCACAAAGGGTCCAGACTCTGATCTTTTCCCCAAAAGACTCATTTCCATTGAGAGAAAAAATAAGTAATACACAGATGCATTCTGAATTCATCTCCAAGGAGAAGCTGTTCAAGCATCACTGCAGACAGCTTGATGCAACAGGCTCTACACTTCAGTGATCAAGACAGCTAGAAAAGTTCTGAATGGAATAGATGCCCCCCTCTTCTCCAGCAGGAATGCCATGATGAATGACAGAAGAGTGGGCCAGGCTGCCAGGTCTGCCCTGCTGTTTATCTGTTCAAGTTATGTTCCAGACTACATCCTTTTTACTCCTTTCCTCTCGCCCCACTTAACTGAGACAAATATATTCCTTGGCTCTGCTTTTCCCTAAATCTCAGCATTGCCACACTACACTGGACTTATGGTCCACTAATTCCAGAATTCTCTTTCCTTCAGAGATAATAAATGGAATGGAATATTCATCAACCTTACAGCATTAGGGTTGTGTCCCACTGATGTCTAATATCTTGTAATCTTGAGGTTCAATAGCTCACTTATGTATTATTTAAAACAATTTTCAGTTTGTATCTTCAATCTGTTTGAAATCTTAGGTCAGTGTCTCTGTGGGTAAAGATCACTTTCTTTTCTTGCCACTTGCCTTATAATCATTTAGCTCTCCTGAATGGTCCTTGTGAACATCCTTTTTGTCAGGTGAAGAGATGGGAAGAATGCTGACATCCAAGTCAGGCACCTGGGTTCTCTCCTCATCATCAGGTCCCTGACTCCTGAGTAATCCTGGAGGATTTCCTCACTATTTTTGAATCTGTTTTTTCACGTGACAAATGGAACAATAAACTTTAACCTCCCTATATTTTTATTATTATAAGGTCCCATTTAGAAAATAAGTGTGAAAATTTATATTATTATTTAACTTGGTTCACGTTCTATACAAAATCATATTTTATAGCAATATTTTACAGTATCTGCATTAATTACATTTATCAAAGTAGCATATGGCATAGTAAAAAAATCTATGAATTTATTATGAAAAGCAACAATTCCTCATTCCACTGCTTCTTGCCTGTACCAACTCCCTGAAAATATTTATTTTAACAATTTCTGTTTTTAAGTGTTTCGGTTGTTAACTCAGTTAACTTAGTTCTTCAGCAATATTCTTAAAATTCTGTTAATTTGTTAAACTCAGATGTATTTGTCTTTATTTTTTATAGTTTTCCATCTCATATTCTCAGAATACTTCTAATTATTTTTCTATCCCAAATTTGTGCCCTAAAGAGAAACTTAATGAAAAGACAAGAATAATCTTTCCCTGTTCCTTTCCTACATCCCAGGGCTCTCCAGCATTTATGTCCCTGGCCAGAGAGAGCCCTGAGTAGGTTATTTATTCTGTGGACATACATGGAAAATCATTCATAATCCCCTTCCTAGTCAGTAATTTGCCAAGAGCACAGAAAGTAGCTTGGTGCCTGACTCAGGCAAAATTTAATGGTCCTTCATCTGCAATAAGAGTTGCTTTGACAACAACATGTCTTTTCCTTTTTTGCCAGCCTCTGCTTGTAGTTTAAATAGCAGCACAATTGGACCTGAATTCCTGCAACTGTCAAAATGAATGAGATGAAGTATGAATTCCATTGCTTTATTCTGCTGCATTTTGGGTTTGTTTACTAAAGTAATTATTCACAAGATGTAGCACTTTGCTTTGTTTCTCCACAGTGGTAGATGAAGACTCACTAAATCAATACCCTCTTCTTACCTAGAATTACATAGGAAGAGAGCCCTGAAGATGACTGGAGATGTCTGCGAGGAAAGATTTCTTACAAGGAAAAGTTAAAAGGACTTCTTAGCTTGTAGTGGAAAAATCTAAGAATAAATGGTGCCAAGGAATATAAATAGAGAACCAGTATGAAGAAAACCAATAGGATATCCCTGGTCACTGATGACTAACAACTAAAAAATAAATAATTTGGATAAATGTAAAGCTTTTTGTTGGGCACAACACTAAATCCCTAAGAATCCTATTCCACAGGACTAGTTACGAATGTTATTTTTACTGGATATGAAATAGTGATATGTAAAAAGAGAATAGAAATTGTAAGGTAAATTAGTTAGTTCAAAATGTTCCTTTTCTTTTACCAAATTAATAAAACCACTTTAGTGATAAAGCCCTACTTTCTTGTTGCTTTTAGAAATGATATCAGTAAACAATGGCACATAACATGCCTATAAGGAAGCACATATTATAATATAATGCCATCTGGATTGTGTTTTCAGATTTTTAATACATTTTGAAATTTTATCCCCAATCTGAATCTCAAGAGACTCTGTAAAGTAATGTAGCAGGTAACAGTTTTCTTACTTTATAGAAGAGGAGGAGCCTGAGACTCACAGGGTAAAAGACTTGTCCAAAATCAGATGAGGTCAGCAGCTAAGCCTGGACTTTACCCTCATTCTCTTTAACCCTTAGACTCCTAATTCAACTAGAGGAGAAGCAAACCAGTTTCTCTTCAGTTGAAATTTTACAGAACTTAAAATTAGACTTAAAGCTTTGGTAAAAATAATTTGGGGTTAAACCTAATTAAGAGAAGTAGCATTTCTGACTTGATGTTTAGCCAATCCTATATCTATTATTGTGGACTACTAATCAGAAGATCTCAACCCTGGGCCTTAGGGCTTGACATGTGACCTGGGACAATCTAAACAGACACATAACCCCTTTGTTGTGGTAACTTGTACAAGGATGGATATGCTACCCAAGAAAGATTAACCAATGCTGTTCCACAGTCCTTCTCTGGTTGTATAATCATAGGTAGGCTGCCTCTTGCAGCTGCATTTGTCCGTCATCCTTATCATATGGGGAAAACATGTCTATGGCATAGAAAAATAAGGCTAAAGTAGAAAAAGGAAGAAGGAATGTATAAGAAGTGAATCTAATAATGCCCCCATCTATCCATTTCAGCAGAATCTTTGTTAAGCCTCCTCATTCAGTTATTTTTAATATCAATATTATTTTTCATTTTTGCTTAATCCACCTTGAGTTGTTAGACTTTTCTCATAACTTGAAGAGCTCTAATTAAGGACAACTTGAGAGGGTTACAGTGAGTATTAAATGAGGTAACAAATGAAAAGTGCTTAAGGAGTACAAAATCTCACACATAGGAACAACTCACTTCACTCTTACTGCTAATATTATTTTACTGAGGCTAAAGGAACAAGTAATCAGCCCAAGATCAAACAGCTAGAATGCGGCAAGCTAAGTGCTTAATTCAGGTCTACCTGACCCCAAAGTCCATATTCCAAGGTACTAGTTTGCCACTATATTGATTTTTCTGTCATCTAGAGGCAGTATTGGATACAGAGTTGAGTGATCTTATTCTTTTCCTCATGGCCTCATCATTTTTCTTATTATTCTAGGGAGTTCATTGCTGGTGTGGCCCCAAAACTAGAATAGGTTTTCTAACTTCTAAAGATCAGCCTTCTTTTCTAAGGTGGAAAAAATAGATTTCTAAGTCCAGAATTACCCGTTGTGAGTGACTGAAACTCTGGAGGTGTTGACCCATGTGTCTTCAACTTTATTCTCCATTCCATAAAACATAACCACATTTCCAAGCTCCTAAGTTCATCACCACACTCATGTCAAAAGGATTCATCTGAAAGTAATCTTCACTATACATTATTTGCCAGCCCAATCAAGTTAACTTTTAATGCGCTGTAAGGCTGCCGTCGTGATAGAATTGCCATACATGTATTTTGGACTGTTTCGTGGCCTGCAAAAGTCTGTGATAAAAGATGTTCCTATTGGCTTTTTAATCCTGGAGGAACATAATTAAATGTTTTTTTTTCTTAGCAGTCCTCTTCCTGCCCTACCCCAATTCTTTGCTAAGATATAGTAATGATAAAGTTTGTTTCCTTTTGGATTAAAAGTCAATAGTTTGCTGCCAAGACTGAAATGATTTTGCTAAAGTTTGTGAAGCTTAGGAGGAATGTATGTGTGTGTGTGTGTGTGTATGTGAATGAGAAGATGGTGCAGTGTGTGTGTCTGTGTGTGTCATGTGTGTGTGTGTGCATTTCCTATGACACTTGAAAACTCATAAGCTTAGAAGCCCATGAGTGTACCTCCAATCAGTGCTAATGTCTGCCATCAGTGTGGCAGACAGACCTTAGGGTGGCTCCATGCACCCTGTATCTCATCTTGTGTCTTGCTCTCTTGTTGGCCTTGAGGAAGCAAGCTGCCACTTTGTGAACTGCCTGTAAAATGGGCCACATGGGAGGGAACCGTGGGCAACTTTTAGAAGCTGAGTGGCCTCTAGCTGACAATCAGCAAGAAACTAAAGCTCTCAGCCCTACAACCACGAGGAAATAAAATTTGACAAAAACTTAAGTGATCCTGAAAGTGATTTCTTCTCCAATCAAGCATCCAAATAAGAACACAACCTGGTAAACTCCTTGACTGCAGTCAGATAAGACCCTGTAGCAGAGATAATAGCAAAGTGGGCCTGAATTCTTGGCCCACAGAATCTATGAGACAATAACACTGTTATTTTAAGCCACCAAATTTGCAGTAATTTGTTATGCAACAACAGATAACTAATACAATAGACACCAAATTATAAGTAGGTTGTTATAATTTATATAATTTGTATAAAAAGGGGGTTTGCAGTCAGATCTTCTTGGTTTTGAATATTAGCTTTTACAGCCTTTACTAGCTTTGTGTGTTCTTCAGAAACTTATTCGATGTCTCTGAGCTTAGCTCAGGTCTTCTGAACTTAAGAAAAAAAAAAAGGAGAAAGCGAAGGGGAAGAAAAAAAGGCATACTGTGAAATTGTGATTTATAATAAGAAATATACATCTGGTCTTTGTTCTCATTTCTGGCACATAGCTCCTAAAACCCCTGCCATTTCCAAGTGACGCGGACCTTAAAGTGTCTTTTGTTGTTAATGAGGTAACTTTTGGACCACACCTGAGGATAGGGGTGATTGCCAGGAAAAACAACCACGTGATCAGAGGGTTGGAATTTTAAGTCCTACCTTCACCTCCCATCTCTGAGGAGGGGAGAGGTGCTGAAAGTTGAATCGGTCACCAATGACCAATGATTTAATTAATTTTATCTGTGTAATGAAGCCTCCATAAAAATATGAAAGGATGGAAAGCTTCTGGGTTGGTAAACACATGGCAATTTAAGGAGAGCAGCAGCTTGGAGTGGCTGTTCTGTGCCTTTTCACCAGACCTTGCCCTATGCACCTCTTCCACTTTGCTGTTCGTTGTACCCTTTTATAATAAACTGGTAATCTACCAAGGAAAATGTTTCTCTGAGTTCTATGAGCTGCTCTGGCAAATGAATTGAAACTGAAGGAGGGGATTGTTGGAACCTCCAATCTATAGCTGGTTGGTCAAAAGCACAAGTAACAAGCTGGACGTTCAACTGGTCTCTGAAGTAGCAGCAGAGAGGAAGAGTCTTGTAGGACTGAGCTCTTGACCTGTGGGACACCCAACTGGTGTCCAAGAATTGCTTGGTGATACATAGGGGAAACCCCACATACACACACATTTGAATTGGGTGCTCAGACCCTGCACACAAGCTATAGTTAGTCAACTCACAGGATGGTTATAAATTTAAAAATGAGCTAATTAATATAGTAAGCTCTCAAGGAATGTTGCCTGCTTTTCACCACTTGGATAATCTCTGGTTAATGGTTAATCCAATTTGCCACAGTATTTTACTAATACCTTTATTTCAGCCTCATAACTAGATTGTGAGATCTTATCAAGAATTAGAAAATCCTTTTCTTATGCACCTTAAAATCTCTATCAAAAGCACAGCCAGCCTAGCTAGCAAATAGCTTTAAGAGTTAATTCATGAATCTACATTTGTGGTTCTGATTATATCAACATTGTGTTTGCTGAACTTGACAAAGTGATGAATCATGTTTGTGTTTACTCTCAAACATGACTCTAACTGATATGCCAAGAGTTTAAATTAAAATGGATTAAAAAATCAAATTGAAAGCTGAATTTTTGCAAATACAGTTTGTTGAATTGCTGACCACTAGATGGCTCACTGATGGTCACTGACTGAGCATCAGTGTTGTCTGATGAATAGAACATGGTGATTACCTCAGGAAAAAATTAGGTTTAAAGATCCAGGTGAGATCTAAAATATAAATACTGACCAGGAAGGCTTTTCTAAAGTCCTTTTTGGTGAACCCTGAAATTTAGGGTGTACAACTGATCATAAAATATGGCCACAGATTCATCCCATCCCCATACGCACCCCAGTTTTTCATGTGACATTGTCAATTCCTTTCATTAAGGTGTAGAGTCTGTTTGTTCAACCTTGAAACTATACCAGCTTTTTGACTTACATTGACTAACAGACTTTTCCTGAAGTGACTTTAGGAGACTTCCAAAGCTAAGTATTAAAAGGATGTGCAGTGTCCTCCTTCATACTCTTGAACACTTCCCTGAGACTAGTTCACAAAGCTGGGCTAGTCTCAGAGGACGTGAGGCCACATGGAAAATGGAGATTCCCAGCTAACTGCCTCAACAAGTACAAGGCACCTACATCACACAATCTTTCTTGTAATGCAGCCATATTAAGTCAGACCTGGGAAAACCAACACTAGAATCATCTAGTCAACCCACAGAATCATAAACAATGTTAATAAATCATTTTTATTGTTTACATAAATAATAAAAAATCATTGTAATTTAAGTCACTGACTTTCAAGGTGATTTGCTACACAGCAAAAACTTTGAACCCTCCTCCCAAAATTTGCATGTGCACACACACACACACACACACACAAAACACTGAGATTCACTGCTAGTTAATGACTGGCAGATGTTTTCTATCCTACAGATGTATTTAAGACAAGAGAAAAAAACAAGCAAATAAAAAAGGAGTAAGAATCATAAACACATTTCCTGAGGTTGCTGTCATGTACGTAAAAAAATGTGAATGTTGTTTTGATGATGAAACTTGTAGTGCCTGAAACACAGTAAGGGATTACCTGGTTTCATTTTCTCCTCTGAATGCTTATGTTTCTTCATTTCCTGCTTTAATCCTGCTACCACTCCATTATAAACTTCTTTAGTTCCCAGTGACTGAATTATTTTTCCTTGTTTTTGTTTTTAACTTACACTTGTTCCCAGGAAGGGATAAGAATGTCATTCATACACTAGTCCAAATGCCAATCATTGCAAAAGACTTATTACTCATTTTGTCTCTTCTGCATCCCTTCATTAGGGTACTATGCCTCTCTGATACAATGTGATAAAGCAGAAGGTACAGATAATCAAAGGGCCTCACTTCCCAAAAAAGGCCATTAGAAGCCTCTTTTGGGAGATAGGCTTAGATACTGGGAGGGGCAGGACTTCCGTCCTTCTGCGATCACAAGCAATATGTGAACCTAGAAGGTTTATTATCTTTCCCACCAAGAGGAGAGAACCTGCAAGAGAATGAAAGTTTCCCAGAGGAAAGCAGGAGAGCGAGCAAAAGTAATATATTTGAGATGTGTTTCTGTATTTTTTAACATAATGAGAATCCCTAGATTCACCTGATTTTTTTAAAAAAAATATCAGTAACATAATCTAATGATTTTTTTTTTCCTTTCAACAAGCTTGAAATTAGGTTTCCATCACTCCAAGTAAAAGCCCTGTGGTTAATACATTGACAGAAATTTTTCTGGTGGACTCACATTACCTTTTAATCCTTGTCTCTTATAATTGAGGCAAAGCTACTTTAAATTAAGAGCCATTTCAGGGGGATTTTAACAGCTCACTCACATCAACAGACAGATCATCGAGGCAGAAAATAAATAAGGAAACACAGGCCTTAAAGGACACATTAGACCAGATGGACTTAACTGATATTTACAGAGCATTCCATCTGAAAGCAGCAGAATACACATTCTTTTCAAGTGCACATGGAACATTCTCCAGGATAGATCATATGCTGGGTCAAAAAGCAAGCCTCAGTAAATTAAAGAAAAGTGAAATCGTATCAAGCATCTTTTCTGATCACAAGAACAAGACATTAGAAATCAACTACAAGGGGAAAAAAAAACCCTGCAAAACAAACATGTGGAGACTAAACAATATGCTGCTAAACAACCAATGGATCACTGAAGAAATCAAAGGAAAAAATACCTAGAGACAAATCAAAATGAAAACATGATGATCCAAAACCTACAGTATGCAGCAAACACAGTTCTAAGAGGGATGTTTATAGCAATACAAGCTTACATCAGGAAACAAGAAAAATCTCACATAAACAACCTAACTTTATATTTAAAGCAACCAGAGAAAGAAGAGCAAAACCTAAATTAGTAGAAGGAAAGACCATAAAGATCAGAGCAGAAATAAATTAAATAGAGAATAAAAAAAAAAAAAAAACAGAAAAGATCAATGAAACTAAAAGTTGGTTCTTTGAAAAGATGAACAAAATTGATAAATCTTTATACAGACTCATCAAGAAAAAGAGAGAGAAAGATAGAGAGAGCGCGCACCCAAACCAATAGAATCAGAAATTAAAAAGGAGAAATACAACCAACACAACATAAATACAAAGGATCATAAGAGGTTACTACAAGCAACTGTAACTCAATAAAACGGATAACCTAGAAGAAATGGACAAATTCTTACAAAGGCATAATCTCCCAAGACTGAACCAGGAAGTAATAGAAAACATGAACATATCAATTACCAGTACTGAAATTAAATCAGTAATTAAAAAGTTCCAGCAAACAAAAGTCCAGGATCAGATGGCTTTACAGAGGAATTCTACCAAACATTTAGAGAAGAGTCAACCTGTATCCTTCTTAAACAATTCCAAAAAATTGCAAAGGAATGAACATTTTCAAACTCATTCTATGAGGCCACCATCACCCTGATACCAAAACAAGACAAAGATCACACACAGAAAGAAAGAAAGAAAAGAAGAATGATTACAGGCCAATATCATTGATGAACATAGATGCAAAAATCCCCAATAAAATACTTCCAAACTGACTCTAATAATACATTAAAAGGATCATACACCATGATCAAGTGGGGTTTATCCCAAGGATGCAAGGATTTTTCAATATCTGCAAATAAACCAATGTGATACATCACATAACAAATTAGAGAATAAAAACCGTACGATCATCTCAATAGATGCAGAAAAGCTTCTGATAAAAATTCAACAGCCACTTATGAAAAAAACTCTCTAGAAAGTGGCCAAAGAGGGAACATACCTCAATACAAAAAGGTCATATAGGACAAACACACAGCTAACGTTATTCTTAATGGTGGAAAGCTGAAAGCATTTCCTCTAAGATCAGGAAAAAGACAAGGATGCCCACTCTCGCCACTTTTATTCAACATATTTTTGGAAGTCCTAGCCATAGCAATCAGAGAAAAAGAAATAAAAGGAACCCAAATTGGAAAAGTAAACCTGTCACTATTTGCAGATGACATGATACTCACACAGAAAATCCTAAAGAGGCTACCAGAAACTACTAGAGCTCATCAATGAATTTGGTAAAGTTGCAGGATACAAAATTAATATAGGTAAATCTGTTGTATTCCTAAACATTAACAACAAAATATCAGAAAAAGAAATTAAGAAAATAATCCCATCTATCATTGCATCAAAAAGAATAAAATATCTAGGAATAAACCTACCTAAGGAGGCAAAAGGCCTGTACTCCAAAAACTCTAAAACATGGATGAAAGAAACTGAAGATGACAAAAAACAGATGGAAAGATATACAGTATTCTTGGATTGGAAGAATCAATATTGTTAAAATGGCAATACTACCCAAGGCAATATACAGATCCAATGCAATTCCTATCAAATTATCAATGACATTTTTCACAGAACTGGAACAATTTTTTTTTTTAAATTTGAATGGAGACACAAAAGACTCCAAATAGCCAAAATGATCTTGAGAAGGAAAAACAGAGCTAGAGGAATCATGCTTCCTGACTTCAAGATTATACTACAAAGCTACAGTAATCAAAACAGAATGGTATTGGCACAAAAAAAGACACATAGATAAATGGAACAGGATAGAAACCCCAGAAATAAACCGATACACTTATGGTCAATTAGTCTATGACACAAGAGGCAAGAATATACAATGGAGAGAAGACAGTCTCTTCAATAACTGGAGTTGAAAAAACTGGGCAGCTACTTGTGAAAGAATTAAATTAGAATGCACCCTAACATATAGAAAAATAAACTCAAAATAGATTAAAGACCTAAATGTAAGACCCAATACGCTAAAACTCCTGATGGAAAACACAGGCAGAATGTTCTTTGACATAAATTGCAGCAATATTTTCTGGATCTATTTCCTAGAGCAATGGAAATAAAAGCAAAAACAAACAAATGAGATCCAATTAAACTTATAACCTTTTGCACAGCAAAGGAAACTATAAACAAAATTAAAAGACAATGTATGGAATGGGAGAAAATATTTGCAAATGATACAGCTGACAAGGGATTAATTGCCAAAACATACAAACAACTCATACAACTTAATATCAGAAAAACAAACAACCCAATCAAAAAATGGGATGAAGACCTAACTAGACATTTCACCAATAAAGACATACAAGTGTACAACAGGCACATGAAAATATGCTCAATATCACTAACAATTAGAGAAATGTAAATCAAAACTACAATGAGGTATCAACTTCACACCAGTCAGAAAGTCCATCATTTAAAAGCCCACAAATGATAAATGCTGGAGAAGGTGTGGAGAAAAGGGAACCCTCCTAGCTTACTGGTGGGAATGTAGATTGGTGCAGCCATTATGGAAAATAGCATGGTGATTCTTCAAAAAAACTAAAAATAGACTTACCATATGATCCAGCAATCCCACTCCTGGGTATATATTTGGAGGGAACTGTAATTCGAAAAGATATACACACCCCAATGTTCATAGCAGCACTATATGCAATAGCCAAGATATGGAAGCAACCCAAACGTCCATCGATAGAGGACTAGATAAAGAAGTTGTGGTATATTTATACGATGGAATACTACTCAGCCATAAAAATAATAAAATAATGCCATTTGCAGCAATATGAATGGAACTAGAGATGATCTTTCTAAGTGAAGTAACCCAGAAAGAGAAAGAAAAATACCATATGATATCACTCATATGTGGAATAAAAAAAAAAAAAAAAACACTATGAAATCATCTACCAAACAGAAACAGACTCACAGACATAGTAAACAATCTTATGGTTACCAGGCAAAGGTGTGGGAAGGGATAAATTTGGGAGCTTGAGATTTTCAAATGTTACCAACTATATATAAAAATAGATTTTAAAAAAGTTTCTTCTGTATAGCACAGGGAACTATGTTCAATATCTTGTAATAACCTTTAATGAAAAAGAATATAAAATGAATATATGTATATATATGCATGACTGGGACATCGTGCTGTACACCAGAAATTGACACAGTGTAACTGACTGTACTTCCATTTAATAAATTAAAATTAAAAAATATATAATCAACAATGAACTCAATTAATTTCGAGCATTTTCTTTATCCCCTCTTCACTACAGTAAAATGTCAAAGTCCTGCAAGAGAGGGTACTATTAACAAAGGGAAGATTAAACAAACCTCCCCCTGACCAAACAACTGTAACTGAAAAAAGGACCTGAGGGAATTTGATTTTACAGGGGCTCCTAGGAACTCAGTTTCCTCATGGAAGGACTGAACTTTCCAACGGACAAACTCAATAAGCCTGTACACAATAAGAATTCACAACTAGTAAGGACATTCAAGTGCTGTTTGGAAGGGGAAGTAGTGGGTGGCCAGCAACTAACACCTTTGTCTTCGATTAGCACCAACAAACACCTCTGTACATTCTTCATGAGATGAGTAACTTATTTGTCTAGGGCATGTGTCAAGAAGTAGAATTGCTGAATCATACAGTGCATATATTTAAAATCTAAATTAGCCCTGCTGAACTGCCTGTCTCTGAGGCTGTCCCAAATTATATTCCAAGAGTACGTATACTCAAGACTGTACCACACATGTTTGCCAAACTTGGGCCTATCAGACTGTTTACCTTTCACCAATCTGATGCCTTCCAGCTCTTAAAGGGTAACTGAACCCAGGCAGACACACAAAGGATTTATGTCTGGTCAAAGAGGTGAAAGAGTACAAGTGGTAGGTAAGAGGAGGGAGATGCACATCAGGAAAATTAAATATGAGGAGAATGTTCTTCCCTTCAGTACTGACACTGCCTGAGGGAGGGAAGGGCAAATGCAAATCAACTCCCAGTCAGGGAGTGAACCAGGGGACACTGTAATAATAGCATATTTCCATTTTGGTTTTTTTGATCTGTTCCTAGATAGGAGCTGCTGTCTGCTTCCTGATCTGTCAGTTTCTCTGCAAGAGCATCTGGGAACCCACATTTTGGCAGAGGCTGCAAGGAATGAAAAGGAAGCAGAAACCGTGTTCTTATTTTCAAGGAGTTCCTGGCTCACAGAAATCACAGACTTGAAGCGCATGAATCTAACTTAGATCAAAGTTGTATTTTGTTGTACTGACAGTGTTTAAAGCTTGTAAAAATAGTATGTACACATTTAAAACTCAGGATATTTTAGTTACTAATTAAAACTCCAGCTTCCTTTAAAAATAGGAAGACCTGGCATCAGTGAGCTTGAATTTCTGGTCCTGTAGAGGGTCATACACTCCCGCAGCCTTCCTGTTTTATTATACTCAAGCTGCCTCATTCTTCCTTGTTACCAGTAGGCACTTGATATCGCAACATCTTGTCTTACCTTGTCTGAATGGATGACTTCAGGGAGGCAGTATTAACCAGAGGAAAAGAACTGACCAGGACTCCATTTAACTTGTATAACTATCAAATCAGAAACATGCTAACAACCCTTTTAAATGCCTTGCTTCCTTGCACTTAATAGGCTTTCAGGCACCAGTAATAGAGTGTCATAGTGGAAAAGACGAAGGATAAAAATCTTGTTTAAAAGTATTACAAAAAAAAATTTTTTTTAATTGAGTTATCTGTGGCTTTCTTGTTTGCTGAATCCTGAACTTTTCCTGAGTTGGTATCTGCTGTGGAAATGATAGAAATACTCTCGAAGTAAAAGAAAAGGTTTCCTCAAAGGCATATACCAGGCAGTAATTAGCATTAGGTTTCCATCTGCAACCTGAGATTACTACTTTGAAAGAATGAATGATCAGTGTGAAAATGTACATTATCAATGTCATTTCTTTCCCTCTGTTGAGATAAGTTAAGCTGCCTCATGATCCACAGGAGAGAATCAATGTGTCCCCAGTACTGTACTTCAGTGTCTTCTCTCTCTGCTTCGTGTGGAGGAAGGAACTCCCTATTACAGATTCTTTCATATTTTACAAAAGACGAAAACACTCTTTGGGTTGGTGATGGACTGGCACAATAGAGATCACAAACGATACAGGTTTAAAATCAAATGAAATTCCAGCATTACATATATTTTGTTGGTTATTTTTGAGAATTACAAAACAATGGGACACTGTCTCTGATCACAAGTCACTATAGGTAAATGCTTTTTAAAACAACAACAACAACAACAACAACAACAACATGATCTTATTGTGGCTTCTACCTTAAGTTTCCCAAGCTGAACCCTGGTCACCTTCAACCCATTGAGAGAGGAGGGTTGTTTTTTTTTTTTAAGCTGGAGTTTCCTGCACAAATATGAGGAAGGGATTAGATAATTTGGTATTACTTGGTATTTTGGTCAGAATCAAGACTGAAAATCAGTAAAAAGAGAAGGAGATAATTGACAATGATTTATAAAAAGGATTCATACTGGGCACCTGAAGAACAGTTCTGATGGGGAGAAACATGATCAGCTATATAGGAAAAAGGAGAATATTGAAGCTCTGGACGTGGGCATGCTCCCCTCCCTGCAGTAGACCTTTTACCATTTCTGGATATGTGGACCAAAGGTAACATGGATCTATAAAACAACTTCATGTCAACACATTCAACTTAACAAGAGGTTCAGAATACTGGCCTCTCCTCCACATAAACATTACTGTGATTTTCATCAAATACTGGGACATTTAATGTCAAGAGCTTCAGAGAAAAGTTCCCCTATTTTTATTGATGAGGTCCTTGAAGATTCCCTGGGCTCTGATGCAACCCAAGAATGTATTATCCAGTTATTTATTAATTTGAGTATCCGTCCCTATTTGCTTAGGATGGCTTCTTTTGTGACCAAAGAAACCTAATGTATATTCTACAGTCCACACAGCTTTTGAGCAGCTGCTGGGCATTTGAATGACTGACTCCAAGATTTGGAACAGTTTCTTTCCACATCTTAAACAGTTTTAACGATACATAATTCCTCAGTTAAAAACAATACTCTGTAGATACTTGATCTGAAAAATAATATTGTCACTTTGTTAATTTATTCTTTACTAATTTTTGTTGACTTAAATCAATATATTCAATTCATTTTAAAATTTAATTTTAAATAGAAAGGCATCATATCACTCAAGAATTTTTGTTCTCATTTTCTCCACTCCCCAATTACCAATAACTACATAACTAAGTTAAAAGATTTTCTTAAGAGTTTGAAGACTGCAGGCTTTTCGCTTTTCTTGAGGTTTTCTAGAACAGGTAAAATTATTCGAACAGCACAAGTAGGCAAATGTTGCGGTCCCTCCCTCCCACATCCACATCAGAATGGAGCTGGTTCTCACAATTAGTTACGCAGTGTGCAGGGATTTCACAGAAGTGACTGATAACACTGGGCTTTTTTCTTTTTCAAAGATCATTTTACTCTTGGTATTAAAGTCACTGATGCCAGCTCACCAGCACACATCTGCTGTTCATTGATAGCACCATCAAGCACTACTCACTCTGCTGTGAAAGCAACTGTATGTATAGCCACCTCCCAAAAGATGTTTATTCTGAAATGACATACTAGAAGCTCAGACCTAATAGTGTAGGTTTGCTGAAACCAGCAAACTAATTTGCTCTTTCCCTATTCTTGAATGGACTCTCATGATGCCTCTACCTGTTCACGGCTGAAGTACATTTATTTATTATATTTGAGAAATACATAATAATGTGCTTAGAGAGAAGCTTGAGAATAAATGTGCTTATCAGCATTTTACCTGAAGCTAATGGACATGTAATTCCTAATCTGAATAATTTATTTAGAAGGATGATTATGAAAAGGTGGGCTGAGTTGCAGCTATCACATGACCTTTGATAGTGCTTCTTAGAAAAGCGATAACTTTTAATGTATCCATAAGTGTTACCCATTCAATTAGTAGCTCCTTGAATTATTGATCAAACACTTAAACTTACTGAAGTGTCTTGATGTCTCAGTCATGTTGGAGGAGCCAAATTAGAGTGGTAGGATAATTAACTAGCTGAATGACCTTCAGGAAGTCGCTTGACCACACTGGACCTCATTTTTTTCATTGTTAAATAAAGTATCTGCCCCATTCGGCCTCTAGGTTATTGTGACACTTAAATAAGGTAAACTATATGTGAAAACATGTGATAAGCAGCATTTATAATATATGTTTGATATTATTCACTGTATATTTCTTTTAACATTGAAATTTGCTGAAACAGAGTGGGGTTCATTTTGTGAATTTGGAGAAAACTGATTATACATTTGTAATTGCCATAACTACTACACTTTTATATTTTATAACCATAGACATGCAGATATTTGTAGGTATTGAGTGTTTCATGGACAAACTGTCTCATTTCAGGTTATTCTCAGTAAATGGCCACCTAAAGAGCAGTATGTCTTCTGAAACTGTGAATCCTTTATAATCAGAGCCACGTTAAATAACCAAAAGCATTTCTAGGAAAGCGCACCATTATTTCAGGGGCATCGGTCTTGAGTCTCACACTGGTTTATCATCCCAGGGGTAGAAACTATGGTATGTATGCCTTCCTTCAACATTCCAAGCAAAGAAATAGAACCATTTATATGGAAGCATAGAACATATTTGAATTGTTCCTTTGTCAAGCAAAAAGAAAATTTAAAAGCATCTTGAGTTTTGTTGAATCCATTTAAAACTACCAAAGTTGCAGTCATAGACTATCAGGTTTATATGGATACTAAAGACATTGCCCCTTTGCTTCTAGGCCACACACAGTTCAAAAAAAAAATTTTTTTTTAACAAGGAGCTTGCAGAGCCATATAACTTAGACATCTTACTTACAGGATGAACATGTTTGAACTGAGGCATTCCACTTGACTCAAGACTTAAAAAATAATGCTATGCTTAGAAATCTGAGTGTGCCAGTATCTCATTTCTCAAAAGGTCAGAGAAGAAGCTCAGAACTAGAAAATGGGGTTTCACTGGAATGTGGGGAATGTAGCTGAAGAGCTTCAGTGTGTGGATCTTATGAGCAGAACAGAAAAGTTACAAAAGAGTGGCCTGGAACACTATGAACAATGTGATGAATCAGGCCATTCATTTCAGGATCAAAGCAGCAGTGATGAATGAGAGCAGAAGTGCAAAGTATCACCACTAGGAACATACTGTGATCATCTTCACAGGGAAATAACTTAACCTTAATTAAGATGCAATGAATTAGGTGTGGGTGGTAGGAGAAAAGCTGGGTAACTTAAATATTTTCTTCTCTAGCCCAATTTTCATATTAAGAGCAAGGGCAGAGCTAAACAGATGTAGAGAACAGTGGATGTGAAATTGGTGAACTGGAGGGAGCCAATTCAAGGGAAGTAAACGGAGAGGGATGGCACTGCTGCTCAACTGAGTATACCACTTCACTGAGTGAGCTTTCACATTAAGATGAGTGGCAAGCATGAGGTAGAGCAGACTGGTGTTGTACAGAATGGAAGCAGCAGAGACAGACTAGAGAGCAGCTAGCATACACTGGGCTAAGTGAAAAGAGAAAGCAGTACAGAATAAGGGACAGAAGACAGTACCACCATTCCCCGAAAGTGCTTGGTTGGAGATAGGCTGTAGACATACTAGGAGGGCAGTATGAGGCCTAGCAGAGAGCTGTTTCTGTGTGACTGAGGCTTGAGAAAACTTCCAGAGGCTCAGCTACACTGGAAGACATTGAAATTGTAGCCAAAACAATATGAAGAGACCTCACTGAGAATTTCAAGCATTTAGCTGAGACTGCAGAAAGACTAAACAAGGAGTAAAGAGCATGTTCAGAACAGGGAGGAAGATTTAGGACAAAGAATGAAAGAAAAATAAAACCACAACAGCCAAGAGAAAAATTTAAAAAGGCATCAATGACAACAGATCTACTATTAATTGAACTACTTGATAAAACAATTTAAAAGCCCATTAAGAAAGGCACATTTCTGATTCTCTATAATATATAATATGTGATATGCAAAAAAAAATTACTAAGCACAGGAAGAAGCAAGAATATATGGCCTTTACTCAAGGGGAAAAATATAGCCAATTAGAAAAAGTATCCAAGATAAAGCAACTGAAATTATGTTCAAGGACTTGGAGAAAATGTGGCAATAATGAGTTAACTGACAGGGAATTCCAGCAAAAAATAAAATCTGTAATTCTATTCTTGAAAAAAAGGCACAATTTCTTTTAAAGGGAAAAAAAAATCACTGGATGGACTAAACAACATATTTAAGACTGCAGTGGAAAGGGTCTATTAATAAGATCTATAGAAATTATCTAATTTGCAGAAGAAAAATTATTTTTAAAAATTTGAGACTTAGCAAATAGTGCAGCAATATTAAGCAGTCTAGATAACTGGGTTCTCAGTAAGTTAAGAGAGAAAGAACAGCAGGAAAATTATTTGAGGAAAATAGACAGAATGTTCAAATTTGATGAAAAATCAAACTACATTTCCAAACTACACAGCCAAATCCTTAGAGTCAAAAAGGTCAAAATGAGTAAGTACAAAGATAAACTGATGAAAATCAAGGAAACAGAGAAAATCTTAAAAGCAATCATATAGTAATGAGTATATTATAGAGAAAGAAGAACAATACACCTGATAGTGAACTTTTTGTTAGAAAAAATGTATACATAGGTGAGTTCTATCATATATACAAGGGGGAAATAAAATCCACTTTACACAAAATCTTTTAGAAAACAAGACTGAACAACTCCCTATTTGTTTTGTAAGGCCAGAATAGACTATTACCAAACCGTGACAAAGGTGGTTATAGTAAAGAAAATTACAGACAAATATCCCTTATGAACATAGTTGTAAAGTCTTAACAAAACACTAGGAAAATAAATCTAGCAATGTATAAAAAGGATAATATATTATTACCAAGTAGAGTTTATTCCAGGAATATAAAAATCAATCAGTGAAACATACCATATTAAGAGAATTGGGAGTGGGGCAAACAACTATACAACCATTTCAATACAAATATCAAAAAAAGTGGATCTATGATTGGATAAACTGATGAACAGATAGGGAGATCTGTGATAAAGCTCATATATTAAAAGGAGAAATTATTTACTGATTATATAAGTATTCAAATATTCTATAACTTAAGAAAAGTTTATATATACATTGTTGATAAAAGTCACTGTAAGCATTTTGGAACATAATTTTCCTTTCTTCTTTAGAATTATTTTCTAAGAATAAATCCCAAGAAATGGGATTACTAGGTTAAAAGATCTGAAAAATAAATAAGATTTTCAAGTTGATAGAATTTTTCCTATAAATATTAGTCTTTAATTCTTACACATGCCTAGTGAACTGAGCTTGTCCAACATGACTTCCCTATTTTCTGCTTGTAGAAACTGAATGTTCTAAGAGGGATTACCTGACTTGCCCAAGATCCAATCAATAGTAGGTATCAGAGGAAGATTTAGAGGAAAAGTCTTCTTGTCTCAAGATTTTTCTATAAACTGGGAAAACACATCTTTCCTTGCTATCCATTTGTTTTAAAATTATTATTGATTACTTCTGATTTTTCTAGTATTTTACAGTTAGTTATAAGATTTGGGAGAATATGTCAAGAAAGGAGAGAGAAGAAATTCATTCATTGGCTTAGATATACAATCTTTTAAGTTAAAATAAAATGTAATTATAAAACTTTGCTTTTACTGAGTACTAAAGTATTATGTTAAAGTGCTTTCAGACTCCAATTACATCACTGAAGCCTAACTAAAATCATATGATGTTTTCACCATAGAATTTAAGAAGAAAGAAGCCTGGAGAAGTGGTACAACTACAGAGTCAGTAGGTTGCAGAATTAGGATTTAAAACAGGATAGTTGAGACACCATAGCATTTAACTTAACTCCATATTTAACATCTCCCTACTAATATAAAATAACACTGATAGTTGTGGGTTTAGCTTTTGCTCTGTTTTCTCAACTACTCATGAATAATAAAGTTCAGTATTAGAACAACCAACATGTTTTCTTCCAGTAATCCAGCGAAGTCCATAGGGTGGGCTAATGGCAAAATTTCTCATTTTTACCAAGGAGTCTAGTGTCCTGAGTGCACTTCGTTATTTAAATAACTTGTCCAGTATCACTAAATGTATCCCCATTCATGCAGACAATCGAGTTCTGCTTGTTCCTATGATAAATAAGCTAAGGATCCCATGCTGTGGACAGATAAGCAACAGACATAGTTGCTCAGACTGTTTCAGCAGTGAATTACCATGGGATTCTACCATGACTGACAATAAGCCATCCATATTTCTTTTATGTAAAATCCTTTCCCCTTTCCTTTAGTGATAGTGAGGTTTGTAACATCACTGTTCTGTGACCTATTACAGTATTACAGTACCAGTTATTCAGAGAGCAGGGTTTTATTCTTTTCTTCTTTTTTTTTTTAATCTCACTTCTCATTTCAGATGGCTTCCATAATTGGTTTATTAACTTTGCAGATTTTGTAGGAAAATTTTAGGACATAAGCCAATAATGGGTAACAGCAGCTAATGAAAGAAAGCTTTAGAACAGTTACTATATTATGTATGTAAATGCAGGAAGCATCGATGTTGAGCCCAGAGTATGTGATATTTTAAGAACAAGTTGATCAGTAAGATAGTAAAAAAGTACTGTTACCTTTTGGAAGATTAGGACGTAAAAGTAATGAATTTACTAACCAAGAATCAGATCTTCCTTTCAGTTCCCTTAGAGAAAAATATATCTAATTGTAATCCCTTATATTTTTATACCATTTTTCCTTTTATAAGTATTTTGACAATATTCCTAAAGGAAATACAGAAAGGTAATATTATCCCTATATTTCTGATGAGTAAGCTGAGGTGATGTGACAACTTAAGATCACACAGCTCTCTTGTGAAGGAAGAGCCAAGAATCAGATGCTCCTAAATCTAGAAACTTTCATTATGTATCGTTACATCTCTTGGATGCAGAACTTCTGTGATGTACAGGAAACAGATGTTTCTTTTCCCATATAGGGCCCTTTCTAACACAAAGTTTAACAGGAAATCAAAAATATTTATTTTCTGTAAATTTCTTATTCATATGACCCTACATCTCTGTAGAATGAGGGCACTAATTGGGAAAGAAAGTAATACTGTAAATTAGGATAGGGACCAATGGGAAGACCCTGATGAAGCTGGAGGCATCAAGCCCCTAAATTCTGCTGATTCATCTTTGTTAGAGGAATAAGATTTTCCCACACCTGGTGGAAGCAGCTTCCTCATCACCAGCAGAGGTGGCTTCCTTATTCCAAGTGGTATCAGCCTGTTCACCTACAGTAGTATTGGACTTTCTGCAGCCGTCTGAGGAATTTAACCCTGCATTCTTGAAGAAACTACAACCACTACTGAGGTAGTTGCCATGCAAGACAGTATGGATTTTCCTCTGCATCCACCCAAGTCCTCTTTGCCTCTAGAGCTATAACTAGACTCAAGTCCCAGCAAGCCTCCAAAGGTGATGTATAATGTGAGATACCATATACAGGCATCCTACACTCCAAAAGAACCAACCTGAGTTTTCTAATTGATACATAGATATCTGGAGACCATGCGTATTGACATGAACTCACTAAAATAGAGATTCTGTTATTTAATGTTGTAGCTCTGGTAGTTAGAAAGGGCTCTAGCAGTCTCATTGGTTGGTTGGCTGAAGCTTGGATCAAAAAGTGGACCATTGTCAGCAAACTGGAAATGTTGGACATGTCCTGGTTGAATGAAGAGTAAGGGATGCAAAGACACAGAGAGACTGGAATGTTTAAGACCTCACTCACACTGGGAGGGTCCAGAAGACACACCTTTTACTGATACTGCAAGAAGTAAGTTTGTGAAAGGAGCCTCAGAATCCCTGCAAAGCTTTGTGATCAGTCTAGCTTTCATAATATCAGTATAATATACAAGTCCACTTATCCATGTAAATTATTCATGAAAAGTTATTAAGGATGATGCAATCTGAAGTTTACCTTGCTCAATCTAGAAGAAAGGGCTTGTGAAGAATTTGGAAAAATTCTCCAAAGAAAAAAAATCCAAAAACTCACCAAGTAATAAAAGAGTTGTATGCTTTTGTGTGCTAAGAAACTTAAATTTTGTACACATACTAAATCTCCCAATGACTTTAGTCATAGGTAGGTAGTACACTAACTGTTCTATGTATTTCTTCACATTATCATTATGATGCCTTTACTGCCTGAAAGGAAATGCTAGAGAAAAGAATTTTATTAATTTGAACTCCACAGCTAGAGGCAAATCTAAAAAGCATACCTTCTTTTTTCATGACTCAGTTTTCAGAATATTTGTGTTGAAATTTTGTGCAAAGCAGGTGGTGAATAATAATTCTTGCCCTCACTCTCACTCCCCATGCCTGTGCCTGCCAATTGTTTTTAGAAAATAAGGGTACCAAATAATAAAGTCAAAATGTTCTAAAATTTCATGCCCCAGAA
This sequence comes from Camelus dromedarius, assembly GCF_036321535.1. Taxonomy (NCBI): domain Eukaryota; kingdom Metazoa; phylum Chordata; class Mammalia; order Artiodactyla; family Camelidae; genus Camelus; species Camelus dromedarius. The sequence goes on along the minus strand of NC_087443.1, from coordinate 63,988,242 downwards.
TGAAAACAGATGACCTTTTCTTGTTTATTCAACAAACGATTTTTATGCACACTTTACAGAATGGGGTCATACAACATCTGATATTTAACCTTTCTTCCTCAATGGTCTATGACTGTTTTCTCCTGCAATTAATTATTCTCCTAAAACTTGATTTCTGTTGGCACAGTATTTTTTAATCCATCATTCTTAAGTACTGATGTTTAGTTGGCCAATACACTCTTAGGGGAATTTAAATGTTTTAAGTTTTTCATAACTCATAATGTTTATAAGTATTTTTGTATATTTGTAGTTACATATATAAGATAATAAATTCTTATATGAAGAACTGTTAGGCTAAAGCACATGAATAATTTTAGCTTTTGGAATACTGATAAATGCCTAAGTTTCTTCTCTATGACAAAGAGCAGTTATTACCAATCACAATACACACTTGTATACATTTTAAATTTGGATAGACCAAAAGTGACATTTGGTCTTGCTTCTAGTTTTTATTGCTAAAAATATTTTCTTTTATCATCCTTTTTGTCAGTTAGCTCCCTTTATTTAAAAAATACCATATATCTATCCTTAGCAAAAGAGTGAAAAACTGTTAAGTATGTTATACACTTGTAAATGACTAAAGATAAATCCTGGGTTAGCCAATCACAATTTCAGTTGGTACACATCTGACTGGAGACTGGATTCAACTCTGATACAAATTATATAATTGTTATACAAATTGGGCCAATTTTTCCCTTTATCTCTGTGTCTTAATTTTCCACTGGGGGAAAAAATAGGGACAAGAATGAACTGGATGCTTAAATTTCATCAAGATGCCATGGAAGAAGTAAGATCATAACCCAGATGCTATCATGACTTTGGTTACTTGTGAAAAGTGAATTTACACTTTTACATTTCATCATGCTACATAATAGTGATATGAGGACACTTTATTTTATGTATTAAATAAGACCCTCATGATCTTTAGCTATATTACCTGTAGCTCCCAAGTTAGCAGGAAGGAAGTGGTTTTAAAAGTTATTAAATACTTATTATGTGCCAGGTAATATACTAAAAACTTCACACACATCTCCTCACTTAATCTCAACAAACATCTTATGTGGGAGGTACTATAATCATCATACATGTTAGATGAGGAACTGAGGCTAGCACATTTTAAATAACCTGCCCAAGAACGTGTAGTTCATACAAGTATTTGAGGTAGGAGTGAATTCCTGAAATTTTGAATGAAACTATCATGTGATTGTACTTGTGAGTCTTAGGGAAAAAAGCACGATTTCAATTCAAAGTACTGTTAATTCTCAAATACACATAGTAAAATTAGTGGCAGGTTAATCTCTTTCCAACATCCAACATAAAGGTCATCTTTCTCCACTCTCAGTAACTGAGTTCTCAGAATGCATAAAATAAATTGAATATTACTCTAAATCAACTGTACATAGCTGTAAATCAATGACTGAAAAAAATAACCAAAAATAAGTTCTCTGAGAATGCATTATAGTGACCAGATGTCAACAAGATGGTGGACTAGGAAGTTACGGTACCTCCTTCCTCAACAAAGACATAGAAGTAACAACAATATATAGAAAAGAATACCTCTTTGAGAATTCTAGAGACAGCTGAAAAGTTACTGCACCCAAGCTATTGTAAAACCAAAAAGGGATTCCAGTGAAAAGAGGTAGAAAAATGTGCAGTGTTTGGCATGCCCATCCATGCCTCTCCCCGCTAAACAGTACTGGGAGGACCCTGGAACCCCAAATTAGGGCTCATCCTTGAGATAAAAACAAAAGCATGGACCAGACCATGCATCCAAAGTTCTGGCTTGACTGGGAGATGCTCAAGGGACTGGTTTCTGTCTCACCCATATCAGAGCACTGACTGAACTGAGTTTGGAAGCCTCTGAAACAAATGTGAGCAGTACATTAGAGAAGGCAGATACCAGGGAGGAAGAGATCAGAGAAAGTAAGGGACAGAGAAGCGGAAGAAGGAAGTAAGAGATCAGATCAGGTTAAGTCCTAGAAGCCGTCAGCTGAGGTAACTACGCAGCGCTCGAGGAATGAAACAGACTCTGTGCCCAGCCTCCTGTCTCTATTCCCTCTGCTGTGCCTCATCTTTCTCTCCATGTTTCCTCTCATCTTCTCTTTAGGCTCTAAGAGTCCTGCTTTTCTCTTCCAATAATTATTTCCTACCATATGTCATAAATTTTGCCAGATGAAATCAAAAAAAGCAAAACCCAACAAACAAACAAACAAAAAAGAACATGCTACCCTTATAAAAATATTTCAGGAATTTTTTATCCTAGTAATGGTGTCATAACTTGAATAGACTAAAGCTCTTGTAGATACCATTATAAAACCCCTTGAGGGGTGAAAAAAACAACACAGAATTTCTGGAGAACAGTCAAAGTGGGGATAAAGTGGAAGGATATCAATTCGTGAAAAACAAAGTGAAAAGGGTGAGATTTTTAAGTTTGGGATTTTTTTACTGTGAGCCTTGCTTGGAAATAATATACAGTTATGCAATTACCTTTCCCATGACTACCCTTCTCAGCACTCCTCTACAAGTCTAAAGGGCTCAAAGAAAGCATGATGCTCCAATACATTCCAGGAAGAGACTGAGCTAATAAAGGAGACTACATAAAAGAGAAAATGTCTCCATTTTTGTTCATTATAATTAGATTCATCTGCTCACAGAGACATTTTCATATACTCTTAAGCCTAATATGATTTGCCTTAATGCTATAGAGTGGTAGGTGAAGCTGACAGTCAAAAATAAAATAAAAATAAAGCTCAATTGCATATTTAAGTGGATCCTCATGACCCAGAAAGATGTGATATGATTTTAACAGGCCATGGCTAAAAGCCATGTGTCTATAAAGAGCAAACTGAATTAAAAATTAATAATAACATACTGTTAAAGAGAAAACTACAGGCCCAAAATAGTGACACTGCACTAAAGCCCATTATACCAAAACTAGACTTAACACTGGCTTAACTGCTGTTTCCACCTTCCCCAGAAATGTAACCTTAATCAAGCAGTTTGGAATTTTCTGGTCAACACTAGTGAGGTAATTTGCCACTTGGGCTCTCTCCATCCCTGAGAAGAAGCAGAGAAAAGCTGAATGATAAAGACCTCTGCCAGTCCCTCCTCCCTCCAAAAAGTTCTGGGTCAAAACAACCCTTTTGTTTCTTTTGCTAGTAACTTCCTTGCCCCATTCTCCTCTCTATAAAAGCTCTCCACTTTGTACAATCCCTGAGAGGACCCCTCCAGTTGCTAGGTAGGATGCTGCCGGATTCATAAATCTTTGAATAAAGCCAATTAGATCTTCACATTTACTCTGCTGAATTTAACAATACTAAACCTCTGCTTTTCAGTTTGGTAAGTGAGGCCACCCCTCCAGGGCATTAGAGCCTTCAATTTCTTCTCAGAGCACTGTCCCTGCTAGAGGATTCAGTTACTATTTTGACAAAGGAGCAGTGATAACAAAAGGGAGCCTCTTAAGAGGAGAGCAAGTGGGTTAAAAGCATGGGTTTTGAGACAATGCTGATCTGGGTTTAAATCCTGGTTATAGAAAGAAGTAGCAGGGTGAACATGACCCTGCTTCTGAATACTCTGCAGCTCAATTTCTTCATCTTTATAATGAAGATCGTAATTCTCTGATAGGGTTGTTGTGAGGATGAAGTGATAGAAATTCTGTACAAAGTACTAAATAGTGCCTGATGTCTAATAAAAATTAGAGGTACCTCTTCAGGCTGAGGATGTGACCCTTAATCATTACATCCTTCTTTTTTTACATTATATTTCTGGGATTTATATGATTCTAGCCAACCTGTAAATGTTATTTCTCTGTTATGTGTAATTTCAAAGTATTCATTTCACTCTTCAAAGGAGCCTGTGTTTATATTTTACACTGTGTTACAGGACAGTATTTCTTCACTCCTACTCATTTGAAGTTTCTTTTGACAGCTCAGCAGAAATGGACACTTTATTCCAGCAGTGTTTTCAACCCGCCTACCCTTAGAAATTATTATTCAAACATGTTTTGTGTGTACAGGTAAACAGGATAGAGTTTCTACATTTCCCCAGATCTCTAGTCCATCTATTCTTACAGTTCTATTCCAAGAAAATGCTTCAAGCTCCCTGTTTACCTCTGTTTGTTTAGATATCATGCAAGCCTACCACATAGCACTATAACCACACTGCACTATAACCACACTTCACTATAACCAGAGCAGCATTAGACAGACTTTTCTGAAGGCTTTGTTTCCTGATTAATTCTATGCCAAATTCAGAAAACAGAAGCTCCCTCACCTTACCCTGGGTGAAAATGGAGGTGTCAATCATCCTCTCCTTAGAAAACAGACTTGTCTCCATGAATAACAACCAAAGGGAGGAAAATGTCTAATGGTCTGATGAAGAAGAAACAAAGCAATGGATCAGGGATGACTCCTGAGGAATAAATAATAGCTTAGGAAAAAGGAAGATGAAGGTAAAAAAGAAAGAGAAGACTCTGAATCTCTGAACATATAAAACAGTTAAGAGGTATTTTTAGTTTCTGGTCTGACATATAAAGAGCTTGGAAGAGGTCACTCCTACTTTTACAACAAGAAAAAAGCTGAACAAGCTAAAAACAATAACTCTAAGATTTATCATAAAATTAAGATAACAAGGGAAAACACTGCCCTCAAAACTGGAGAGACAGGCAGATACATAGATAGACACAGCTTACTGGAACAGAATTCCAGGATCAGAAGCCCACTACTTGAGCCAATAATGGTGTACAAAAACTGAAACTTTAATTAATGAATTACTAGCTCATTAAGGATGTGCTTGAGAGTTAAAAATTCCTAGTTTTAGGGAGACTCCACACTTTCCTGAGATTTACCTCCAGAAGTCCTATCAGGTTCTCAGTAAAAATCAGAAAAAAAAAAAAAGTCTCCTGCTTCAGGCATTAGGTTTAGGAAAACAGCCTTTTTGAAATATACCCAATACACTCTCTTTGCCTTAACGAAATCCTGCCTTTAAGGCAAAATATTTCACTAGTAGAGCCTGACCACCTTGAGTTTAACCAGAGACTAACCAATCTGAGGGGAAGGGAAATACCCAACTCCAGCCCCCTCTAGTATTCCTGTCTCATTTAAAAGTTTGTGAATGTGTGTGAGAGAGAGCTGAGAAGCACTTGAGAAGAACACAATCAAGGGGCACAGGCTCACAAAATAACTGAAATGTAATCACAGGACTATAGAATGCTTTCCTCTTTCCCACATCTTACCACCATATCAACGGGGCTTCTGTATAAGATTACAGCTGAAAGAACTGCACATCTCAGAAATTATTTAAGAAGCCTAGAGAAATACAAAGACAAGAAGCCTAGAGAAATACAAAGACAACAGCAACAAAGGAAACATGAGCCTCTGAAACTTACAGCTATTGCAAACAGTAAACACAGCCTAACCTACAGTCAGATAAACATAAGACTTCTTGATAAAGGCGTATTCACCTAAGTTCATTTTACCCAATACATCATGTTCAGATTTCATTCAAAAATTACAAAGCTTACTAATAAACGACATAGTTTGAAGAGTCAGAACAAGTATCAGACATAGTTATGAAAGAGATTTTGAAATTATAGATCAGGAGTTCAAGATAATTGTAAGAGTAAGGACTTAACAGAAAAAGTGGACCAACAAAAGAGCAGATGAATAATGTAATCAGAGGGGTGGGAACTCTGAGGAAGACTCAAAAGGAAACGCTATAAATAAAAACACTCTAACAGAAATCAAGAATGTCTTTAATGGACTTGTAAGCAGGCTGGGCATGGCCAAAGAAAGAACCAGCAACCTTAAAGATGTGTCAATGAAAACCTCCATAACCAAAATCCAAACAGAAAAAAGAATGAAAAAGATGGAACAGAATATCCAAGAACTCTGGGAAAATAATAGGGTAGTATATGTGCAGTGGGAATATCAGAAGGGGAAGAAACAAAAAGTACAAAGGGAGGAGAAAGGCAGCTAACATAGCAGTATAAGGGAGGCAAGAGAATTCTGGAAATAAGCCCTAACTCTGAAGCCAGAGAGACTTGGGTTCACATCTCAGTACTGCTGCTTCCTTCTTGGTCTGTGGTCTCTTGTCAATTTACTTAACTCTGAAGAATCTATTTCTTCCAATATAAAATTGGGGGGATAATACTATCTTATAGGCTTTTATTAAGGAATAAAAGAGAGAGTGCACATGAAGAACTTGGCATAATATTTGAAATATAGAAATTGCTTAATAGAGCTTTGCTAATATCAGTGTTTTGAGCGCATATTCTATCATAGATACTAGGCTAGGCTTGTTCATACTTTAATATATTTGGTCCAGTCATCATAGTTTTCTTACCCCCGTATTACAGATAAGAAAAGTGAATATGCAGAGAATTAAACAACTTGGTCAAGATCATGTACTGAATAAAGAGCTTGGATTAAATTTCAGATCTGTCTTATTTTAGCATGTACTCATTCTCTCCCTCACTCTTCCAATATATGTCATTCTGCATGCAATTTAAAATACATATATCTATGTTATACACAGAGTTACTCAAATATGCCTGCTTCTAAATTAAAAATGAATAAGAACAGGAAGAACAGGCAGGGATGTTAGGACTGCATTATTTAAATATGACCATCTTCAAATGCCATAGGTAGCATACTAAATTCAGGATGTGTAAACTCTGTAAAAGACTGGATTGGTAAAATGTCCCATGTTCTACTCTTTTACAATCACTCTTCTTCTTAAGGTATAATGGAATCAGAGGGAGTCTGAGGATTCTCTACTTAGTTTTTACCTTTAGACAAATGTGCATCTAAATGTCCCCAAACAGATGCCCCATCCTTTCTTTAGGACTGCATGTGTCCAGATCTGGACCTTTTGTCTTTCAATGCAAGCATTAGAGACTGGTCTACAATTCGAGACCATGTACAGTAATTATCTATCTTTGAGTTTCCCAACTTAGCACAAAGTCTAGCAGACAGAAGATTCCATTATGAACTTGCTGAATGTGTGCTAAAAGATGTGTGTGTGTGTCTGAACACTTCTGCAATCCCAAAATATTTTTTCTATTACTTTTATAATCAAGATAATTCTCTCTCTCCTTATTTCTCTCTCCACCTCCTCATCCCTTTCTTTTCTCCCTTTACTTTCAAAAAGGCCACTTATGTTGGCTCACGTTAAAGGTGGTTCACTACTTCTCTCCTCTAATGTTAACATCTGATAACTAGCTTGGAGGCTTTATGAAACCTCCTTGGAAAATCATTTCAGTATCTATTTACTCTCTTTCTTATCTCTGGCCTCAACTTACCTTTGTTTCACAACTCTATTACTTTTTTTGGTTCTAGGTACTTTTAATTTATGTCTGCTTAGTAACAATTTGTTTTATTACAGAATTAATTTTCTTCCTTTCTCCTTCTTTCCCAAGTTTGGAGGTTAATGCTAAATCTTCCTTCCCAAGGCTTCTGTTATGTAGGTCTGCACTGTCATGGGAACAATTCAAAGGTTAGGGAAGAAAAACTATCTTGGCCTCAGAACAACAGGTTGAAATATACAAAAGCGGTATATTTGATTATCCTGGCTTTTGCCACACCAGTGGAATATCTTACTTACACATAAAAGATTCTAATAAGATAAGCTATTGCTCCCTATTTTGGAGAAAATATATGAAAAACTTATGTATGAGAATAAAAAGAATGGATCAAATTATCTTGTCAAAATTCCCACTCTTTATTATACTAGATAAGCTTTTCCAATATTCTACTGAAATGAGAATTTAAACAATATAAAGTGTAATTCTTCCATCTGTTTTCATTCATTTCTATTACTCATTGTAGTTCCTTTTAGGAGGTTTCTGTTTGTGGACATTTGTTGGCCCTGTTCTCCAAATTGCCCAGAGGTGGATGTGAATGAGAATATTGACAACAATATGGAAGTGACTTTGAAAAGCTATTTTGACATAAAGGAATACAGAAGAGTTCATCTGAATTGTAAAAATTGACTAAAGCTCATGAATTTCTGCTATGGTTACTGCCCATTTAAAAAAAATCAGAATATTTTAAGCTGTATAGAATGATACAAATATAAGGGTCCTGAAAGGCCATAAAGATGAATAGCCTTTGATGGAAATGATAAAAATGATAAATTATAAATGATAATATTCAGGGGCAAGTTTATTAATAATATGTACAGGTAACCCTTAACTTCACTCAAAGCTAGAATTTTGATGGTAGATTGTTAAAAAAACAAAAACAAACAGGTCATGATTAATAATGAAAACTACCATCAAAAGATTAGAGTTAGCAGATTGATATTGATCCACTTAATGGGTAGTAGCAAACTTATTTCTTTTCATCAGGTTTGCATTTGCACATTTATCTGTTTCAGAGGCCAATCCAATAAAGCCTCTTATTTGACATTACCTTCCTGTGTCCTGCTCTATTGGCTTTAGTTAGATTAAATCCTGATTGCTGCTACAGTTTCCTGAGGGCATTGGTATACCTGCCATTGCAGAATGATTTCTTTCAGAAGAACTTTTTCTTTGCCCCTTTCAAGACTGGATCCTTTGCACTGTGAAATGACCTGGGTTTGCAAGCAAGAAGATAACCATGGTATCTGATTATACCACTGCAGGATAACACCTGCTATGCTTAAATAACTTTCCAATTATATGACCCTATTCAATATTATGATGAGAGACCTGAATGACATTTTCCCAGTTATCTTATCCACTTCCAAGCAGAAGGTCTAATCTTTGAATGAATAGCAAAATGAATCTTTTGGTAACACAATGAAGTCCCTAATTTTGAAAAAGATGATACTGAGCTTTGGAAAGGACAAAGACTCCTAAGTTCCAATTGTATGTGATGAATCATTAAAATTGAAACCATTTTGTGTGTGCATGCATGTTTATAATCTCCCATGCTTTAGTGAATTTGCAGCCATAAATTTGCATCTGTTTTGTAAAAATAAAGGTTTGAAAATCTTTTCCATAAGCAGAATAAAATGGAACAATTAAATAGCTTAATGCATCCATGTCTGATTCCCTTTGCTACATTCTGCCTGGACTACTTCAACACTGTTGGGCATATAGTGCACATCTGAGAGTCAGCATAGCACAGAAGTTCATAATGTAGATCTCTGAGACAGATAATCTATATTCAAATCCCAAATTTGCCTCTAAGTGCTCTCTGTGTCTTACTGACCTTAAATGTAAAATATGAGTAAAGGCAATACTTACTTATAAAATTATTGTTAGGGTTAAGTGAAATATAAATGTTAAAGGTTTACTCAAACATAAGTGCCAGTTATTATTAATATCCTGCCTTTACCATACTTGGCAGCCAATTGATGTTTTGCCTATAAAACAGCTTGGTAATAATTCTTTCTTCCTTAGTAATAATTCTTTTAATTTCCTTGGGAAACTCCTCTTTAATGTGAGTTTGTGATATTCAGACTCAAGGTGCTCTATCTTGCCCAAGCCAAAGGGCGAGCATGAGACCCATCCAGTCCAATCAGACCTTCATTCCAAGTAACTTAAAAACAAATGCATACCTATTTTCATCGATGTGTTATTCATATGCAATAGAGCACACAAATATTGAGTCCAGACAGGTGAATTTTTACATGTATATGAACCACTCAAAGATATGGAACCACTCAAACCTATGGAACTCTCACCTATACTACAGAAACTTGCTTCATGTCCCTTCCTAGTCAACTACTGACAAAGTAACCAGTATTCTGACTTTTAATAGCATAGGATTTTGTGTATTTTTGAAGCTTCTATGAATGTGATAATAAAATGCTTGCTCTTTTATGTCATTTTTTGGCAGCAGTATGTCTGAGGTTCATCCATATTGTATGCAGTCTTTTGTTTTTAATTGCTGTGTATTACCTGATTTTAGGAATATACCGTACTTTATCCATCCTATTATTGGTGAACATCTAGATTTGCAAATTTTAAATAAAAGTTACATGAGCTTTCTGGTACATATCTTTTGATGAGACAATGCATTCATTAGTACATAATCAGCAGCTGAATTTCTGATCGTGGATTATTATGTATAGAAAATTACCTTTAATAAACACTTTCAAAGGTTAAGTTATATTCCTATCATCTTTGAATGAGAATTTAAATTGTTCCATATCCCTGCCAATACTTGGTATTGTTTTTCTTTTTAATTGTTTCCATAAGTGGAAAGTAGTGATATCTCATGATTTTCTTTTCCTGAGGACTATTTGAGTTATTTTCACAGGATTTTTTTGCCATTTGGATATCTTCTTTTGTGAAGTATCTGTTCAAGTATTTCCTACAGTTTTTATTACATTGTCAATCTTTTTCTTAATAACTTCTAGGAATGTGTTATGTATTTTAGAAATGAGTCCATTGCTGAAACAGTCACGGCAAGTATCTCTTCCCAACTCATGGCTGCATTTTCACTCCTTCAATGTTGTCTTTTGAGGAATGGAAGTTCTCACTGTTAGCTATGTCCACTTTATCTTGGCTATCCTTTAACTAATAATTTGTGTTCTATATGAGAAATACCTACTCCCAAAGTCATGAAGGTAATTTCTTATGTTGACTTCTAGAAGATTTATTGTTTTATATCTCACATTTATATTTACAATAAATCTCAAATTAAATTTTGTGTATACTGTGTAAACCAGTATCTGTTAAGATTCCCTCTTCCCTATTAAATTACAGTGGTACCTCTGTCACAAATCAAGTGATCTCATATATTGGTTCTATTTATTGACTTGTAAAAATCATATTATATTGGGCTACTTTTCTATCACTTAGTCTAACATTTACACCATCTTAATTACTGTAACTTTATAATTCACCTTATCATCTGGTAGTTTAAAACCCATAGTATTGATTTCTTCTTAAAGATATCTTGGTTATTTTCATTTGTTTGTATTTTCATACAGAATTTAGTGTATCAGTCTCTCAATTTGCATAAAATGCTAGGGCTTTGGAACATTGTTTTTACTCTAAAGACCAATGAAGAGGAAGATATAACAAAATATTGAGTCTTGCACATTACAATTGCAGTATATCCTTCTATGTATATTTTCTTTATTTTCTCTATATATTTTGTAGTTTTCAGTAGAGAAGCCTTGCATATATTTTTTCTGGGTTTATTAATGGTTATATGGCTCTATTAATGGTTATATGGATCTATTAAATACTCCTAGTATTTTAAAGGAAAATTTATATTTAATTTTCTATTGTTTATTGCTACTATATAAAATGCTATTGACTTTTATATAATGACCTTTATGGCAAACAAATCTTTTTTCCATGTGCACATTTTTTAAAATTTATGATCTTTATACCATTTTCCTTTATACCACATTGTAGTGGCTCTGATATGCAGAAAAATGTCAGTTAAAACTGGTGTGAGTAAATATACTTGCTGTGTTACTAACCTTAAAGAGAAAGTAAAAAATTTTGTAATTTTAATTTGCTGAAATTTATCATGTAGAATATTAACTTTCAGTAAACATTTTTCTGCAACTATTCAGATAGTCATACATTTTTCTCCTTTATTTCTTTAATGTATTTTCAATTTATCTAGTTCATCCAAATTGTCAAATTAGAATGAACCTATTAATAATATAACTTTATGGTATATTTTGATGTCCAGATTTGAGGCATATCCTCTTTCCTATTCCTAATATTAATAATTTGTGTTTTATTATTCTAACAAGAGTTTAATAAGAACAAAAACAAGAACAAATTTTGGCTTTGTTGATTTTATTTTATGTTTGCTTTCCATTTCAATATTTTTAATGCTTTTATTATTATTTAATCCCTCTAGTCCCTTGAGTTTATTTATTGTTCTTTTTATACCATGAGATAGAATATTAGATAATTTTCAGCCTAATGTATTTTTAAATATATCCCTCTAAACACACTTTTAGCTATATTCAGTAGATTCTGATGCCTCACTTTTTGTTTAAAATACCTTCTAATTTTCACTGTGATGTCCTCTTTGACCCTTGCATTATTTAGAAGCATGTTTCTTAATTTGAGAGCAATTTTTTTTGAGGAATTTTAACCTTGAGATGAATACCACAGGGAAGTGGTCAAAAGTGACCACACTAAGGATTGTGGCCTGACAGACTATTTTTGAATCTCTGCCATCACTATATCTTCACACCTGCCTGCCCCTGCCTTTTTTCACTGCATTTGCCAATGCTAGTTCCTTTAAATCCATCTCATATAAATGATAGTATAATATTTTGAAACGAAATCTTGGCCATGTCACTGAAAGCACCTCATTAGCCTCCTATATTCCAAAATACACGTTTTAAAGATTTTTCTCAAGGTGCCTTAGGAGCTGCCATCTGTAGTCAGCATAAGGTGAACAGTGGCCCCTCCCTTTTCCTAAATGTACTAATTTCAACAAAGAAACTCCTCTTTTGTGAATAAAAATTCTACCTCAGGTTATTCAAATAAAAGAGTTTACCTACAGAAATAGTTTAAAAGCACAAACCCTTCTGATTAAGCATGTTTTCTTAACATGGTAAAGAAGTCTGTGATGGCTTATTCTATTCTTTCCTCTCCAGCACATTTACCACACCTGCTCTATTCTTTCTCTAGCGATAATGGAATTGCTCATTGTAGTCCTATTACATGGGAATGCCCTTCATCCTTTCCTTTCCTTGGTTAACTTTTACTAATATATGTAGACTCATTTTCAGAGGTATCTGTATGGAACTTATCTGACACCCCAAACTGGGTTAGTTACTCCTTTTCATAATTCTATTTTATAGAATGCTTTGAGCATATCTGCACATTTTAATGATTGCTTCTTAAGTGAGTTAGGTCTTAGCCTTTGGATCTCTTTTGGTCTCTTCTCTTTCCTATCCACACCCACTCCCTCAGTGATCTCATTCACTTCCATGCCTTTTTATATCATCTGTATAATGATTCACAAAATTATCTCGTCTCGACATCTCCACGGAAATAGACTTGTATAATGAATTTCTTACTTAAATTTTCCAACTGTATGTGTAATAGGTATCTCAGTCTTGTTTAAAGTGAACTTGTTTACACCCCAACTCCAAATCTTTTCTTTATTAAACATCCCACTTTTAAGCTAATAGCAATAGCATTAGTCAAGTTGTCAGGTCAAAATCCACAAATTCACTCTTGAATACCTTCTCTTTAACACACAATATTTCATATAGAATATAATCGCTTTACTTTTATCATCAAACTATACTAATATCATTCCAGTTCTAATATTTCAGTGTGATCCTCTTAAAGACTGTTCTCCAGCTAATTCAAGTATAACTCTGGACAGAATTCAAAAGAAAAAGTGACTACCAAAAACTAATAAGAGCAAATAAAAATTGGCAGATTGTTAGAGGGAAGTTAAAATGAGGAGAAGTAATCAACATGGTGTTAGACTGAGTTTATTACTTTCCCCCCACTTGTATTTCATCACAAGGGTATTCCCCAACAATGGAGCAAAGCAGCATGGTTAAAACTTCATTAGCAACCAAGCCATCTTTAAGGCCAACAGAACCATACAAAGAAGATGATATAAGCCCTAACTGCAGTGGAGGAAAGAGCCAGAGACGATGACACCTAATTCTATGTATGGATCCATACAATTTCAGTCTGATTACTGAAACTCACAAGATAGCCCCAGTCAGTATATAAAAGGCTTTGAAAACTGAAGTGAGATTTGGACCACTCTGGTCAATCTGAGTCTAACTAATTTGATCGTCTTCTAATACAAAAACATTAACATCCTTTGGAGGATAATAATAAAACCCAGAATTTGTACAATATATTATTTACAATGTCAGACTTATTTCTCTTAGGTTAATGCCCTCAAGGTGCATTCATGTTATGGCAAATGGCATGGCAGGATTTCCCTTTTTTTATGGCTGAATTATACATATATAACTATATGTATATATTCAGGACATTATAAGGTGTAATATTTGCCTCAAACATCAAACAATTTAGAAAATTCAAGAAGAGAAGGAAAATATATCATCTGTAGCAATATTTTTCACTTTCCTTTATTTCTCCTTCTTGATAATCTATGATTATTTCTTTTACTCTTTTATGTTTAAAGAACTTCCTTTAACACTATTTTAAGGGCAGATTTGACCTTCTATTAAAATTTGTTTCCAGTATGTTTCTAACTACTTTGGTTTTTGTCCAGTGTCACTGAGATATAGTTGACATATACCACTGCATAAATTTAAGATGTAAAATGTGATGATTTGATACTCATATACTGTGAAATATTTACAACCATAAGGTTAATTAACATTCTTTACCTCACATAATTACCATTTTGTTGTTATGAGAACATTGAATTTCCATTTTCATAGTGATTTTCAAGTATACAATACAGTGTTGTCAACTATAGTCATCATGCTGTACATTAGCTCTTCAAAACTTATTCATCTTATAACTGGAAGTTCATGCCCACTGATCAATATTTCCCCATTTCCTCCACCCATCATCCCCGGGCAACTACCATTATTCTGTTTACATGAGTTGAAATTTTTTTAATTCCACAAAAAGTTAGTTTATATAGTATTTGTCTTTCTCTGACTTATTTCACTTAGCATATTACCCTCAAGATCCATCCATGTTGTTGAAAATGGCAGGACTATATTATTTTTGATGGCTGGGAAAAACATATGTGTGAATCACATTTTCTTTATTTATTTGTTAATAGACACTTAGGTGTGTCCATGTCTTGGCTATTGTAAATAATGCTGCAATGAACATGCAATTGTCTCCTTGAGATAGTGATCTCATCTTCTTTGGATATATACTCAGAAATGGGATTGCTGGATATACAGTAAGTCTATTTTCAATTTTTTGAGGAATTTCCATACTATTTTCCAAAATGGTGGTACCAATTTACATTCCTACCCACAGTGCACCAGGGACCCCTTTTCTCTTCCACATCCTCACAAGCATTTGTTATGGCTTATCTCTTTATTTTATTATTGTTGTATGTTTGTTTCTTTAGAGGAGAGAAAGAGAGTTGGAAAGTTGGGCTTGATGGTTTACTTAAGAGACTTAGAAGTGCCAGGAAAGATACATGCAAAGGTAAATGTGCAGAGCTGACAGATGAAGAAAGGACATTCTGAATGGTGTAGATGACAATGAAAAGTTGGGAGGTAGAGAAGAATAAGGTTGGGCTACTTAATGGACAATTCTCTGCAGGATCCTCTTACATGGTATATGTGATGGTTCCAAGCTCAAGATATAGACTAAATTATCATCTTGACTGGAATGGATTTTTCAGTTGGTTAAAAGAATTTAGCATTCTCAGGATTTCAGGTATTAGTGACAGAAAAGGAAATCAGGGAGAGGAGTTGAGAACAGAGGTGGTTTTTCTCTACAATGTTGCTCTCCATCCCTAACTATACCTCACCCTTCCCTTGACAGAGACAGACTGTTTTCTCCACAAAGTTAGAGTGTGGCAGCAAAGAACAAGGCTTAACAGCAGAATGATATGGAAGAGAATTGACTGGGTAGAATCATACTGGATGATCAAAACAGCAAAGCAGTGAGTTCATTCCAGTAGGCACTGACACTGCTCTTAAACTAATTTGAAAACCAACACATGATACCTCTGATTGTATTTTGTTATTTTAGGAGGAAGTAATGTTATTAGTTCAATGATACAAACTAATCCTTAAAATAAATTTAAGAGATCAAGGAGAATTAAGTAAATTTGAGTGCAAGGAAAATAATATATCAATGACTACTGTTTCTTGAGCACCTAATAATAATATACCAGGCTCTGTACTAAGCGTTTTTCAAACACAGTTTCATTTAATTTTTACAACCATCCTGTGAGGAAGCACCACCCATATTCCATAGATGAAGGCGGCTCAGAGTCTTGCTCAAGGTCACACAACTGTCAAGTGGTGGGTGACACTAAGATTCAAACCCAGGTTTCCAGATCCAATATATGATGGTGTTGTAATGCCTCTGTGTGTTTCAAATTAAAAACAAACAAAAACCCAACAACTTTTAGAAATGAGATACAGTAAAGCACACAAAGCTTTTTTGCACATATATTAACCCTTATAATCATCAACTAGATCAAGGTATCGACCATTTCGAGGAATCCAGAAAGCGTCCTCCTCCACCTTGTTAGTCAATTCCCCCAAAGTAATGACCACTCTGCCGCTATCATCATAGGCAGACAGGTTTTAGAGTAATCTAACTTTTTGGAGTTATCACCACAAAATTCCATACACTAATCCCAGCTGTAGTATTCAAAGCTGCTTTCACTCTAACTTTTCAAGCACTCACTGTAGAGACTAGCTGTTGGAAACAGCTTCATATTCAATCTCTTGCAGTATTTTGAAATTCATACTAACTTTGAAACAAAAAAAAGTAAAATAAAAGAGGAATTCCCGGAAGTAGATTCAAAAGACTGCCATCAAACAAACCTATCTTAGAAACACCACAGACACAAATTGCTTGACTGAAGTAATGTGGCACATCTGTTTCCAATCCTGGTTTCTCATTAGGGAGTTGATGACCACCAAAGATCGCTTCAGTTTGTGGAAGGGAAGACTAGCCACGAAGGGTATGGGATAGTGATTGCTTTGCTGCATCTTACAGCACACTGAAAAAATTATGTCCAGATGGCTTCCAAAGTTGACCTACTCTTCTATGTCACAAAGAAAGGAAAAGGAAAATCGAATACTATCTAGATGGAGGCAACTCGGTGAAACGGGATTCCAAGGGCTTTAATGGGGGCTTTCCGTGCCTGGCAGACTCTCTCTTCAAACCACATTCAGTCTTGTCCAACCCTGAAGCAGCGTGACAATTTCACCCCAGGCTCTCAAGCTCGGGTTGGTTTATTTCAGCGATACTAGACAACACTGTCTGCCTTCTCTTTTCTCCCTTCTCAAGACTCTTCCCCACCCCCGCCACTGAGTGCTGGTTTAGCACCTCATCCTGATTCCCACCACCGCCACCTGTGGCATTTTAAGCAGCCTACAGATTGATTACAGCTGAGCATCAGGGCGAGCATGGCGTTTCTGAAGTCCGATAACTCTAGGAGTTTTATGTTATGGGAAGTGACTTAAGTGGGGGTGTCTAGAGAAATGTTCTGGCCCAAAGCAGGAGGGTAGGCCCCGAGGTGGGAGGTCATGACGCCAGCAGCACACTCAGGGCGACCTTCCCCCTGGGGGAGAACCGACCCATCTAGGGACTCGACGACCAGTGAACTCTCCGCACTATTCCCCCCAAATGCCAATGACCCGGCCAGTAAAAGCCCCAATGAAAAGAGGAATGTCAAACCTCAGAAAGCCGCAGGGCGAAGGCTCAACTTCTCCGCGCAGAGACGGCTCTGGTCTCTGTTCGCTCCGTTCTCTCTCTGTCTCTCTCTCTGGAATCCGCTGGCCACCTCCAAACTGCGGAGAGTTGTGGAGTTCCGCGTCCTATGGAAGGCACTGCGCTCCTCTGGAACTCTGCCGCCAGCGTCTGAGCTCCAAGCCGTGTTTGCCCTGCACTGCGCTGCGGTCTCGCGAGAGCAGCCCTCCCACGGGAAAGCTGGGATCACCCACCGCAAGGGCAGCTGGGAGCTCCTTTTATCGCTTGTCTCAGGCGGTTGTGAGGGCTGCTTTAAAATTGTGAGGTAATTCTGTTCCGTCTGTCATCTCACTTATGTTTATTAATTTTGAAAAATTAAGTTCGGATTTTCCTGGTTCTTGAGAAATGAGTTACTCTTGAAATCTGAATACTTTTGAGTATTAGGTTAGGAGACCTTGGATTTACTTCAGCCTGTTTTAGTCGTCTTCCTTTGACGTGGCCTCAGCCCAGAGGGAAAGGCATACTGTTGTGGACACAATAGGGCTGCCCGTGACATGGTGACACGCGGGTTCGTAAAAGAGTTTACCAGAGATTACGTGTAAGAATAGAGTGTATTAGGGTACACTGTCACAGACAACAGCGGGCCACGCAGACGGGAGGTGCCTGTATGAGCACCGAGGGGTGGGCCGGTTGTTGGGGACTTTAACAAGGTAGGGTCACAAGTTGCCTAAACGGCTTGTGCGCAAGTCTGTGATTGGTTGTAGGGGAGGTAAGAGGTTTAGGGTCCGTGATGGGCTGTGGGGACTATGACTCTTATAAGGTAAGCTGAAAAAGCCAGCCTGAGCTACTGTGAGATTAGGCATTACCTAGGGCTATTTGTTAGCGGAAACATGCCCTGTGAAGAAAGTACTTTATCTGTTGAGGGAGCATGTCTGAGAGCCCAGAAATGGCGGTCATTGGACTTCGAAGGACTTCATTTGGCCCAAAACATAGCTCATTCATGCTGTATAAGTTTGGAAATCCAGGCTTCTCAAATGTTCTTCACTGACCCTGCACTGTGGGAGTGGGTGGGAGGCTTGGAGGGCAAGAAGCAGAGCAGGCTAGGGGAGTGGTTGTTACTGATCAGTAGGGATGAAAGTCCCCTCTCCATAGTTGGCCTTCTCTGATTCCATGCCTTTCCTGTCAGCAGGTTGAGGGGCATTGTTACAGCCTGGCAAGTGCAGAAATTTAGGCTCCCAGTCAGCCTTTGCTGGGATGAATGGTTAGGGGGTTGCAGTTTCTCTTTTCTTTCTTCCTCCCTTCCTTGCCTTTCTCCCTTTCCCTTCCTTTTTTTCTCTCTCTCTTTCATTCTCTGCTAGTTTTTGTGTGTAGTAAAGTTGTTGTCTAAAAGTTTTCTACGTTACTAGGATACGCTTCTCCTGGTCCTTCAGCTAGAGAGAAAGCTTTGCTGATGTTTTTGGTCTGTACCTACTGATGTTTTAAAGTTGCCATCTTCATCAGCTCTGCACTTTTTAGTGTCTTTTATGTTTGTGATACACACAAAATGTCCAAAATTTTTTGTAATACTTAGCATAAAGAATAGGAAAAATATGTCTACCCTGTTTTCCCTTAAATGACAAGGGTCAACTGATTTTTTGATAAAGGTGCCAAGACAGTTCACTAATTTCATTTCAACAGGTAATTCATCTTTTTATTAAAAAAAAGTATTACGGTTGATTTACAATATTGTGTTAGTTTCAGTAAGGTAATTCATTTTATATATACATAGTTTTTTCAGATTCTTTTCCATAACCCATAACAACCCACAAAATATATTGCTATTATTTTTACTTTAGCTTATTTTAATAACTTATTTTTAAATGAGAGACATCTTATGTATATATGAACATTTATTATTTTGATGCTATTTATTTCTTTATATCAATGAGACTTTCCATTTGGTATAATTTTACTTAATCCTGTAGAACTTAGTGTTTTCTTGTAATGCCAGATAAAAATGAATCTTATTTTAACACATATTTACCTGAAATTATCTTTTTTGCATTCATTTTTAAAAGACTTTTTACTGAACATAAAATAACAAGTTAACATTTTTTCAGCTCTTTAAAATATTGCTACATTTTTTCTTATTTGTATTTTTTCTGTTGTATGGTTTCTGTTACAAAGTTTAAAGTTATTTATCTGTTTCTGTTACAAAGCTGAAAGTTATTTCTTTTTTTAGAAGTAGGTAATCTGCTTTAAAGCCCATCCCATGTATGTATGTTGTTATTTTTCAACCCTAGAAGTTTCATTTATATTATTCTGTGTCTTTCTTTTAATTATGTTTTCCTTTAATTTCTTGCACATATTTATAATAGCTCCTTTAAAGTCTTTGTTTGCTAATGCCACTATTTCTGTTTTTTGTGGTTTCTTTAAAATTTTTTTCTACTAGTTATAGAGCTTTTTTTGGTTTCTTTGCTCACCTAGTACTTTTTGTTGCATGTTGAACATTGTGAATACTGTTTTAGGATGGATTTTATTTATTTATTTTTTTAAGAGTGTTAGGTCTTTTGGCTAGCAGCTAAATTTCATGCTAATCAGTGTGATGTTTTAAGGCTTTTTTTTTTTTTCATATAACCTTTAGTCTAAAGCTAATTTATCTATGCTAAAAGCATTTGAAACCTCTGGAGTCTTTTCTGAAAATCATGGGTGATTTATGGGTTGTTTCCACCCTGGCAGGTGGGACTTTAACAAGTGTAACTTCCCTTCTTGTTCTTTCTCCAGAAATTTCCCTCTATGCAGTCAGAACAGTAATTCCTAGCAAAATATTAGGCCTAATTGCAGGAGTCAACTCATTTGTCCTTCATTTATTACTTTCAGGGATTACTATCCTGGGGTTCCCGTTGTGTGATATTTATGAGTTGCTTTGTATATTTTGTCCTCTTTTATAGTTATAACAGGAAGGCAATTCAGGTTCAGTTAGTCTGACATCTCTGAAAATGAAAGTTTCCCATATCTGTACTCATCAATATTCAATATACTATGTATTTTTCTTATTATCTGTCTCTCCTATTACAGTTTCAGCTCTATGAGGGCAGTTTTTTTCTCTTGTGCAAGTGAAGGTCCTAGTACATAGGAATCATATAATAAATATTTGTTGTTGACTAAGCTGCTTACTCTTTTAGGGGACAGCACTGTCAGTCAATTACCTAAAGATTCCCTATGATTACACTCAAACCTTATGGGCCAGTATCCTTTCTGAGGGAGTGGAGTCCAATCCCTTTGGCTGTTGAACACTTTGACTCTCATTCCAGATTATTTTCTCTGGAATGGAGAAAACAGAGTTTTAAAAATCCTGAAGACAAATTGCAACTACTAATTACCATTTGGTACATTTTCTTATATTTTAAACTCATCTTTTAAAAAGATGCTGCTGCTACCTCATCATCAGAATGATTCATTTTCCTAGGCCATGCTTTAAATATAACTGCAGCCCTCATCATTTGGTGAAATCATCTGCAACCTTTCAACTTGTAACAGCTATTTTCAGTTATACCTAACTACCACCTCCGCCCTCAACACATACATAAAGTTCTCTGCTAAAAAACTTTAGCTGTCACTCTTGGTTATGAAGCAGCTGCTTCTACCAGCCTATGTCCCTAAGCTGATTCTTTCAACAGATACAATAACAAAAAGTCACTAATGAATGTGTTTCTATATTTATCATTATTCTTTTCTTGATTTTTCTGGGAACAATGGCAGTGAATACCAAGACTTACTTTGATTTAGGAATTTTGTTGAAGAGAGGAAAAGGAAACAATGAAGAAGGCCAGAGGTGAAGGAAGAGGACAGCTTCATTTTTACTAACTATGCTTGGGAACCATACAGCATAAGTCACCCTTGATTATTTTTTTTCAGTCTGTAAGTCTTTTGTGACTGGTGGCCATCAATTCATTTAGCCTCTTTTATCTAGCTATACTTATGCACCTCTAGGTGCAATACAACTGAAATATATGGATCAGCAATTTGTGATGTCACATTTTTCAAATATTTGTTTAACTGTGTTTTATGGAGAGAGATGGAGTGCTGTGTGGGCAAGCATGTGGAGGGAGGAGGGCTTAACCTAGGGACTGGCCATCTCTCCATTATTCTGAGCAGTTCAGCTCTGTCCCAAATGTGCATTCCCTTCTCAGTAGAAGAAAAAACAAAAACAAAAAATACAGTCCTGCACACATACCCTCTATAAATGGCAATTGAGTGGCTCTCTGTTGTTACATGAGTAGGCGTCCTGGGAATCTCAGGCCTCACCTAAAAATAAAAATAAATAAATAAAGGAAAGGTCTATACATGCATTCTTTTAAACTATTCCCAGTCCTTGTTATCTTTTCATGATATTTTTTTAACACCCAGATAATATAATGGCCCTATATACAGATATTTAGGAAAACTGCCTGGCTTTGTTTTTAGGACTGACTTCAACCTCAAGATATTTATATTGATGACAAATCACATTTATTCGATTTTTTTTATTGTTCTTTTCTTTGATTTAAGGAATTTCATCTCTTTTGTTCTTCCAGATGTACAGGTTTTAGCCTGAATGCCATAAACATTACTGAGCTGGTGATTTTTACACAAGTAGCTGTTAGCAAATGAAAACAATTACTCTATTTAGTTTCTGTTTCTTCTATTAAGGCCCTCTTGCCTTAAAAATTACTTTGATTAATTTTAGAAGCCATTACAGGTGTTCATCATATGTACCACAAAAAGATTTCTTTGTACAGTCTCCATTGAATTGTAGCACAATTTAAACACTTTAAAGGGTGTATTCAAAAGGTTTTAAACTCAGAATTTCAAAATGCAGCTATTGTAAATGGTGTTCTTACTCATGGAGGATGTCTTTCTGCATTGCTTGTGAGAGAAAGTCAATGATTCCTGATGCCTCTTACACAAATTTCTCTTATCCCTTTTGTCCCTCCCTTCCTCCTGTGTCCTTCACAGCACAGTGGAGGCCAGAGAGCTCTCAGCTTACACATCAGTGTTCACTGGAGTTGTGAGAAAGTGGGAGTTTAAAATCAGCTGGAGTTTATGGAAGCAATTGAACTAAGTTATTCTTTTCTGGAAGTAGCACCAGCAAGTACTAAGTGAGGTAAGAAAATACTCACAAAAGGTGCTTTGGCCATGGCTGGCATTTTAAAAGTCCTGCTAGAAGACACTGTATCAAGCTCTGATATTTTTGTCATAGTACTTTCTGGGTTTTTATTTCCCCAATGATTTAATTTCCAGTGGTTAATTATGGTTAATTTATGGCAGTAAATCTAACTCACAATACATGGAAGCTATGGCGGAGAACTTGATAGTGATTCCATTTCCTTCTTGACGAGAAGTGGTCTTTTCCACAGGTAAGCCTCATAGACAAGCACACATCACTGTAATTCTAATGTGTCTTCAGGACCTTTCACACAGACCATACAAGCCACTTCTCAGGTTCCCCCTTATTATCTTACCTTCACTTTTAAATAATGCCTGTTCCACTAGGTAGCACTAAATTGGATTAACAGAGGCATTTGTGCTGCCTCAGGGATTGCCATACTATAGCTAGGACCTGTATGCCAGTTTTCCTTCATATTCGGTTTACTTAATAATGGCCCCAGAGTGCAAGAGTAGTGATTCTGGCAGTTCACATATGCCAAAGAGAAGCCATGAAGTGCTTCCTTTAAGTAAAAAGTGAAAGTCCTCGACTTAATAAGGAAAGGGAAAAAAAGTATGCTGAGGTTGCTAAGATCTATGCTAAGAATGAATCTTCTATCCATGAAATTGTGAAGAAGGAAAAAGAAATCTCTATTAGTTTTGCTGTTGCATCTCAAACTGTAAAAGTTATGGCTATAGTGTGTAATAAGTGCTTAGTTAAGATGAAAAAGGCATTAAATTTGTACAATAAGATATTCTGGGGAGAGAGAAAGAGAATGGACATTCACATAAGCTTTATTATAGCATATTGTACTTTTTCTATATCATTAGTCATTGTTGTCAATCTCTTATTGTGCTAATTTATAAATGAAACTTTATCATATGTATGCATATGTATATAGGAAAAATCATAGTATATTTAGGGTACTGTCCAGTGGGGATCTTGGAACATATTCCCCATAGATAATGGGGGACTATTATAATATTAGGAAATGGGTTTTCAAGTAAAGATAGTAAGGCCATAAGTTATGGGTGTTTTACCAGTCTGGACAAAACCTTACAGATTTTACTGAAGAGAACAGTCCCACATTGTATCAGGGCTGAATCAGTCCTTTTCCCCCTGTGCTCAATTCTAAGATCCCATTATGATGTAAATGGGCTTGAATGAACTCCAATTGCATCCAAATTTCAAAAGCTAGTTCACGACTTTTCAATCTGACTATTTAAAAGTATAACCTTCAGATAAGATTCTCAATCTATCTCCCTTATAGAAATAGAAATTAATAAGAAAAAAGCAGTTATTCTCACATTCCTCTTATCACATGGATTTATGAAATTATGCTTCTCTTCAGTGTTTAAAATAGAGGGTGCATTTCACCATAATTAAAAATACACCCCTACCTCTCTCATTCACGCTGAAAAAGAAGTCAATCCAGAAGTTTCTTACTGATGGCTTACAATTAAATGTGCAAATAATATGCTTAGAGAACATTAAAACGGGTCTAATAGGTGGCAATTCATTTCTTTTTCAATAAATGAAAAGAAACTTTAATAGTGGCTACCTTTAATGTATTCACCATGAAGAATGAAAGCCCACACAAATATAATTTAAAAATCTAGTGCTGCCTGCAAATTTCAAAGGAAGGATTAAAAAGAGCAAAAGCTTATGTAGCAGAGCCCCAGGGCAGTGCTTTTCCCAAATATACAAACTAGATCATAAACTCCTGCTAAACATTTTCTTCTCTTTCTGGTAATCCATGTTTCTTCTCCTTTGCTAAGTTCAATGTAAATTGTTACTGTAAAACCAGTAAGAGGTGTGTTTGTTCTTGTGTGCTAGTTATCAACCAACTGGGACCATTGATGGGTTTGTGGAACTCAATTTTGAAGACCGTCTTGGCTCTTTGACTCTATGAGTAACTATTTCAAAGCCCCAGTGATGTAATGATGTTAGGGTAAGATTTGGATTTTTCTGAGGTCCTCAAGCAGTGGGCCTAGCTTTATCTCTCTCTCACCTGAATTTGGTTTTCCAGAGTTTGCTGCATGCAAATTACCCCTAGTACTAAGTAACACAGAGTTCTCCTCTCTTTTTGGGAGGAAATAAAGAGTTAATATTTGATAGTGCAATGAGGGCTCAGAAAATTGGCAAAGAACCATTTACTGGGTAACAAAAGAAGAGTAAATCTTGAAGAGGTCTACTCTTGAAACTGTAGCTTGAATATCTCTACCTGGCATGTTTTGTTTGTTTTTTGGTCAAGTCTTACTGCATTTTCAAATATTATTGCTATAATAGAAAAAATAAATTTTTATTTATTTTTGAAATATTTCCAGGTTTTTATTCATTTATTTTTAAAAGTTCTAAATAAAAGTTGTATATATTAAGGTGTACAATATGGTGTTTTGATATATATACATATAATGAAAGGATTACTACAGTCAAGCTAATTAGCATATATATATCTCATCACATTTTTTGTGGGCTAATGAGCTTTTAAAAATGAAAAATGCTAAATTAGGAAATCATCCTACCTTTCATTAAAAAATCATCAAGGCTCAGGCTCCTGCCCTGGTAATTAAAGACTAATATGGAATATTCATGATAGTTATAATTCCTTCATTACCTTTGCCAATGAGTCTGTGAGTGGCTATTGATATCTGTGGATTGGTTTCCACTTAATTATTATGATCCTCCCATTAATGCTACATTTTTTTTATCCCAAAAGCTTGAGCCCTATAACTATTCATGAGTCATTTCCCCTGTATGTGAGACGTAGCCCAAGATGAATTACCTTCAGTTTCATTTTATCAAGGACTTAATTTTAAAGATCACCTGCTGCACAAATAAAATAAGGGAAGCAATGAAGCTCTCATTATTGCTAAAAGTTGCATGTGTTTTTGATACAAGTTATATTTAGCCACTATCCTTGAAGTTTTCTGTAAATTTTGGATGAGCTACCTAGCGTGGGGTCGGACAAAATCACAAATACTGCATAAAGATGTAATTAAGAGCACACTAATACATTTGAGTCACAGTGTCTTATTTTAAATACTTTACAGTGGTTTTATTATTGCCCTTCTGTTATTTAATATTAAAGCACCTACTTGTGTAACTATGTAGTAGTATTCTTGAAGGTGTTTTCTAGGATGTCTCAGTATTTTGAATTTGAATGTCCAAAACCTAGTGTGAACTCAAAACCAACTCCTTCCTAACAGATAATTTAGCGAAATGGGCCAATTAAGTGGGTTAGGACAGATAGGCTGAGACAAAAGATGTTGCAAGGAAAGAGAATGCTCTGTAGTGTAGGTAGGAATTAAACATGAGGACCTACTGGAACATCAAATCTTAAACAGTTTTGGATTTCTGGGTAGACATACGAGGGCAGAAGGGACCACTTACTTTGTAACCCTGTAAATAATATATTTCAAAGTTAAGTATGCTGTGTTTTTTACCTCACTTACTTTTACTGGCAGCCTCATGTACCAAAATATATAGTAGTGCTAGTAAGCATAATAAATGATGTTTATGAGATAAATGTCAGATGCTGGTTGGTAGCAAAAGGGGAGATTTTTCATTGTATTCAAAGTAATGTTTCTTAAAAAAAAAAAAAAGGAAATAGTACATCTTATGGGATGATACACATTTATTCCAACACTTTTTTTTAGGACCAAGCCCACTGTGCATGATGATTGAAGGTAATGTTTTAAAGATTTGATTCTTTGTCATTTCTTGTTTCACAAATATTTTATGACACCTGAATTTCATAGCAGCAAGAATTAAGCCTCTTGCTTGGAGTTCCTGGAATTGGTGACCTATGAATGCATATGTCTGTCAAACTGTAAGATAAGAATAAAATTAAGGAAAATAAGAGATAGACTTTCAGATTCTATAAGACTATAGTATCATCTGAAGTCTCTTCCTAAGGATGGAGTTAAATTTCCCTGATGACGCGCAAGATGGTGAGAGTTTTTTCTACTGTCTCTGATTCTTTCTAATTGTCTATAATAACCCTGAGGAGGGCAGTTAGTATAGAGAAATTGGAGAACATGAAATGCCCTATTAATTACTCATAAAGTATGTAAATTTAGTTCTAGGACACATAGAGTGGGTGGGGCACCTCTTGTCATTGTTCTCACCTTTTGACTTGAACACATCATTGTGGAGCTTTAGTGCTGAGGCACACCAAGACTTATTATATGGATTTCAATCTTCATAAGTAGCTAACGTAAAGGATGGGGTAATAGGAACAAATATTGTTGTAATTACAGTACAAAAAAAGGAATTGTTTCCATCTCTGCCATCATCTCTCAAAAAGCCAGGAAGACTGAGCCAAAACTCTCCATAATAGTAGGAGCTAGATTCTGGTGGCTATATACTTGGCTGTAATTACTGTTTCTGACATCTGCTCTATATTTATTTGGCCAGTATCCAAAAATTAGTGAGATGTAATTATGTGCCAGAGTTGTGCTAGGTCTTGGGATTATAGGAGAAAAACAAATCTAGTGTTTAAGACCTCTGGAAACAGGCAAACCTTTTAAGACACCTAAGTCATTAATAAGAGTAGTGAATATGAACAAATTATTGTATTTTCTGTACCTCACTTTTCTTTCTTAAAGATGTAAAGAAGGATAGTATCTATGTTAGTATAATGCAGTAAGTATTAAAAAATGAAAATATAGCACTTACAAAAAGTGTGATTAATGTTCATGTATTGTCCAATGTCATTATATTATTGTTTCAATAAGTGTTAACTCTGTCAGGCACTGTAGTAAGTACTGGATTATAAAAATGTATGAATCTGGTCTTTTTGTGCTTATCTGGAATAGAATCCAGAATCAAAAATGCTTCTCTGTAGAATGAGTTCCTCCTTGCTGGATCACATCTGTAGGACTTTATTCTGGTGACAAGCATCTAAGTCCAAAAGGGCCTCATTGGTGAGATTATTATTGGATGTCTTAGGCTGTGAGATCCTCCTAGCTGTCTAGAAGTTTTCAGTGTATCTGCTTCCATGGAGAGCTTAATCTACTAAGTGAATGCAGGATTCTGCCCCTTACCCAACAACTCCACTGGCCAATCAGGAAAATCCTATATTCATTGTAAGATTTCTTCCCTCTAAGGTGTGGCATCTGATTTCAAAAATCTTTACATGGGGCAGGTAGACACTTACATAAAGTAAATGAAGAAAGAGGGAAAAGTTAGATGAGGATAAATGTGTAGTATGAAATTATTTAGCCTCATGACTCAACTGTGAATTAGTATTCAGGGGTGGGGTTTTAAAGTCCATCTGGTTTTTTAGATCCTTTATCTGCCATTTATAAACTGTTTGATGTAGGTAATTTACTGTTCTTAACCTAGATTCCATCAGTGCAATGAAGATGATCTTAGCACCTACACCTAAGGTTATTGTGAGGTGATATACCACATTTAGTATCTGAAATAGGCTCTCATAAATGAAAGCAATTAGAACACAAAGTGGATTTTAAGTGTGATTTTCCTTCTCCCCAAGGGGGAGGTTAAAATCATAGAGCATAATGCCCAAGAACTTGTAGGATGATTCCCATTGTGTCCAGATTGTTGATGGCTCCCTATTTTACAAATTTCGTGGAGCAACTACCTCTTTTAGGAATCACCAGGCTTTTACAGCTCAAATTTCTTTCCTTTCTTTTTTCCCCTTCATTTTGATTCTTAATAAAATCAAACTCTAAAGATAAGGGCTTTTTTGTTTTTCAATGATTTTAACTATTAACTGCCATCCACAATGCCATCTTAAAATAA
Organism: Camelus dromedarius; assembly: GCF_036321535.1. Taxonomy (NCBI): domain Eukaryota; kingdom Metazoa; phylum Chordata; class Mammalia; order Artiodactyla; family Camelidae; genus Camelus; species Camelus dromedarius. Next base: position 63,959,950 of record NC_087443.1, on the reverse strand, counting down.
ATGAAATAAACATTAATGAAATAATAAATATATAGAAAAATACATAGATGATAGATGTAACTATATTTAAAAAAAAACTATTAAATTCCCCATGCTTTATGCTACCTTCATCTTATGCTAAACCACTAAGAGCAGAAAATGGAATTAGTAATAAGAGAGAAAAATTGTATCAAAATTGTATGAAGCTCAGGATGGCATAATAATCACGTGTTCAAAAGAAAGCCATGTTTACAATTTTTATAAAAATTTTAATAGAGATAATAAACTGAAAAAAATCTTGTTTCTCCACAGAATGTCTCTTTTGGTTGTTGAAATGTTGAAGTGTTAAATTCTCTCAATCCTCATGAAATGACAATTCTATAAATGAAGAAGCCAATGGTTCCGGAGGCTAATTATGTTGTTGGTTTCAGTCCAACAGTGACTTATTCTTGCAAGTTATTAGTGTGTTTAAGGCCTGCTAAATCAATAATTTATTAAAATAAGCTGTGTTTTTTCTTGGTTTAGCCAAAGGATCGGGGTTATGGAGGAAAGTACATAGGTTATGAAATGTTAAATCATTTCATAAGCTTGAGTTTCTAGTTAAAGTCAAGCTAATTTGATTTAAAATTAGCAAAGCTTTAGCTTCACACAGAATTCTTAGCAAAATCATGCACTTTATGTGGGTAGTTCACATTTTGATAAGAAATTTTGTCTTGAACTAGGGTGAAAAGATGGGGAATTTAGAGAAACCATTTGCTGCCGAAATGGAATAGAAAGAGATGAGTTTTTTTTATATCCCTGGCTTCTAAATGGCAGGTAGTTTTAGGCTTATTTGCCTGGGAACCATTCTTTTAATTCTCATTGGATTCTAATTTAAAGCTGCTTTTTTACTATTGTATGAAATTTATCACTGGTGATGAGAACCCATCAGTAGAATCTGAATCAGTGAGAAGTATTTGTAATATGAAAGCGTCATGTCCTCACTTGGAACAACCACCTCTCCCTCTAACTATTAATTTCTATTAATATTTGAAGAGTCGGCCCTATTGCTTACTCTTTGTGAATTTTTCCATGGCTATTCTCATTCCCAGTAAATTCCTATGGTAGACTCTGTTCTAACAAATTAAGTCTTTGGTTTTGTGGTAACCACAGTTCTTGCTTGAAATCTCATGAATACCAAACTGTCATCCCAAATAAACTGAAAACTACTCAGTAGCAGAGAAAGCGATGCCAAATGATGAGTAAAATTGGCTTCAATTAAAGATCAGGCATCCTTGGAACTGTCTGAAGAACACTATTTTCTATAAATGCTGTCTGCATAAGAAATGTGACCTAATCTATGGGCCATGGTCAGGCTAGACTGAAGTATATGCAGCTGAACTGAAGATTATTTGTTTCATTGGTGCCCCACATAGTAACCAATTAGCTAGCTTTAGATTTAAAATAGCAAAGTTAGGGTCTACATAATAAAACAATGATAAGGAAAACAGTGCTTGGTGATTAGGTAGTGGGGGAGCAAGTGTGCTGGAAGGTGGGAGGTGGGGAGCAGTTGGAGGGGAGCACAAGTGAGAATTACCTCTGAGTTTAAATCATATGTGCCTCCCAACCTATGGCTGAAACTGCCAACATCTGCTTCCATGAAGGCTCCAGAGGTTCCTTGGAGAGAATCTATTCTGTGGGAGAGGCAGGGTAATTCTATGTAGAGTATGGTGCCCATCACTTGGCTGTGCTCCTGGTCCATTCCCTGCACAGTTCATCTCTAAATTGAATATGAAACAAAGGTTTTCAAATTAAAAATAGGAGCAAAAACAAAATAAAACAAAGCAGAAGGGATTATTGTACTGAAATCTTTGAAACACTTTGGGGGCATAAGCAGCATTTCTTGAGTGCTGCTTTCACAAAATGTGGCCCAAGAAAAGAGAGGAAATATTTCCCTTCTCAGGGTAATATGCGCTACACTCACAGCTGTGGCAGGACAAAATTCGGTGTTCTTAGGGGAAACAGCAGCACCTGGTGGGCAACTGGTAACTCACCAGGGTCCTATAGGTACTTAGGAATTCCAGGCAGCAGTCGCAGTGGGAGCCAGCAGAAAATTGGCTTGTTTGTGAGCACAAGTTATTCATCTTGGTGAGCCCAGATATGTTTGGCTGGGGAGGGGAAAGGATTTTCCAAAGGATTAGGAGTCAGAGTCAGTGAAACTTGCTTACATCATTATTACTGTAACCCCACATGCACCAGAGAGTCTGTTAAAGCATAACTAATTTTCAATCTCAGGCAAATCTTTCAAACTTTAGAAAAAGAATCAGAATAAAGGATACAAAACTCTTCTCTGAAGTATAGTTATTTATAACTTTTTAGTATGAAGTCAATAAGAACTCGGTTGACTTAGTATAGAAATTAATAATTAAATCTTCTAGATATGCCAGAAATCATTAAAAGGGTGTAATATTTCCTGGATAATGATTCTAAACATTTATAGTACTGAGACAGTCATTATAGAGAGTGTGATAAATCTAGTGGGTTTTTTTTTTTTTTTTTAACATTTAGTAAGGCAAGCATCTTTTAGACTGACAAGGGAAACTAAGTAAGTACTTATGAAAAATACTCTTGCTTTTTAAGTGTGAAACTTTAGGCCAGGTACAAAGGTATTTTGGTAATTTTTCCATTAAACTCAGAAATTGAACTCTTAAGATTTTTAGAAGGAACAAAATTCTAAAATGTATTTTGAGCGATCACTGAAAAAGGCAGAACAGAAATGTGAGTGGACTCTCACTGATGCTCCTAGGAAGCCTGCATGGTCTTCCCTTCTTAAAGGTAACCATATCTTTCTATAAGTATCTGTGGGCAGAAAACATAGCCTGAGAGATCTAGAGGTCTGTTTCCTATTTAGACAGCTGTTTTCCTAATAGGATTTTCGTCATCAATAGTGTCATGAACATTTAATTGAGTACTTAGTATATGCCAAGCACTATACTGAGTGATCTATTTATTACTTATTTGACTCTCTAAACAACCCAATGAATCCCATTGAATCCCACTTTTCAGATGAGAAAATTACACATAAGCAACACGTACACGTTCACAGATAGAATAAGTGGCAGAGCTATGATCTGATCTCAGGTAATCTGACCACAGAAACTGCTTTATTAATGAGTGCTTTGTCCTGCCTCCCAACAGCTCCTGGCTATTTAAATCCAAGCAGCACTGTTATACCTACCTGAGAGGAATGGGAGAATGCATCCTTGTTTTTTATTTGCCTAGATAAGGGACCCTGCTGTTGTCTTTCAAAGAGAGTTGTAGCCAAGCTGTTTTGGGACATGCCTCATATGAAAACAAAACAAAACAAAGGGTAGTACTTCAGTCAAAACCAGTTTGTCTCCATTTGCAAAATGATCAAACAGGTACTTACATGTAACTGCAAAGCTAGGATTCCTCCTATTTGGAGCAGGATACCAATCCCTTTCATTCTCAGAGTAAAGATCAGTTACCTATTTTTTTAAATGGTCTTTCCCATCTTGTTACTGTTCACCAGTTTGAAGGAAAATCTCTTCCTTCCTCAATGACCATCATAATCTCCTCCCACCCTCACATCACCAACTCTCAATGTTTTTGAGAATCTAGCAGCCATGTTAGTTTGGTGAATTAAACTCACAGTTATACCCCAAAAACAATTTACTTAGCTTTTTTTTTTTTTTTTTAAATCACAATCTCAAACTCAGAATCACCCATATGCAACTTCCTTCCCTCTCTGCCTCACTCCCTCTCTGGATCTTTCCTTCCATCCTTCCTTAGCCCCTTGCTTCTGAAAGGAAAATATGTATCAGGCATTGTGATAGAAACTTGGGTTTTGATAAAAAGAAATTGATTTGTTTTTGCATCTGACAATATAAAAGATCAACATAGAAACTATTCTTTGCAGCAAAGAAATTGTGTCATGGAAGCCAGAAACAGTGGAATCTTGGTAAATCAGATTGCAGTTTGTAAATACTCCCTCTCTAGAAGACAACAAGCTACCAAAATCATTGTCACTGAATGTGTAGTTGAAAAGAGAATGTATGTTTTGCTCTCATTAGCCACCTCCAGCTAAAAGTGATTAACCATGCCCAGTTTTGGAGGAAGCTGTCACATTGGAGTTGACATTTGATTTGTTTCTCCTGTCTCGTGAACTCTTAACTCCTTGATATGTGTCTTTATATCTTTTTATCCCCACCCCACTCTTATTTATTATAAATACATGATAAATTTACTAGTTCAATGTAAATAGATAAGTATATATGTCTAGACTGAATAGAAAACATGTATATAGGTGGAAAGAGAGAGATGGATATAGAGATATGGATACAGATAGGGATATAAATATAAATATATCCAAGGAGCAAAATCATTACAAGCACGCCTAAACTACTATATTGCTACATGAAATCATAAAACTTTTTTTGATATCTACTTATAAGTTCATATTAATTCACTTATTTGGCCTCTCATTGCTGCTCTGCCATCCTTTTGTTCTTCCTTTCTTAACTTTGTTTCTTTATAATTGCTGTTACAAATGTTTCCCACTATTTTTCAGTCGTAAGTTCCACTTTTGATTCCTTTATTCTCACAAAATAATTCCAGTTCCTACTCTTCTGGGATCAAATTAAAACAGTTAAACTTTTTTTGTGTATGCCTCAAAATCCTGCTTCTGTGTGTTAACTACCTGCTAAACTTCCTTGTGTATGCTCCTAGTCTTGTTTATTTCTGACTTCTTTGAAACCTTGTTCCAGCATTTGTCAATATTATGTCCTATATCTTCACAACTCCATTTTATTAGCCATTTCCCCACATCTGTAAACAAATTTGACTTTTTTTTTTCCTATGAAAGATTTTCTCCAATTGCATATAACCTCAAGCTTTACTTTTAGCTCTCTTCTTTCCTACAGTGTATACTTTTCAGGAGAGTTTTCTAAACTATTTTCTTCTCATCCTTTTAACATGAATCCCTTAGTTTCACTTCAGGTTTTCTCCCCACTCCTCTGTGATAATTCATATGTTGAATATCACACTGTGAGCCTAAGGAAACCCCCAAGACTGTTATATCAGAGTGCATATTGATTGGCCTTTTTGCACATGGTTTTCTTGAGATTTGCTACTATTTTGCTGACCTCCTTCTCTGACCTCTTTTCAGTCTCATCATGTGACTTCCTTCCCAATCCTGACTACATAAGCATTTTCTACTTTGGCTCTTTTTGTGGCAATTCTATCTGCTTTGTAATTCCAGCTAAGGTAGCTAGATGCTTTACACCCTTTTGAATATTTGGTATAAGACATTGAATCATTCTAGTGAATGTTCAGTGGGATCTCATTGTGTTTCCACTGATGACTGTGATGTTGAGAACTTTTTCATGTACTTCTTTGCCAGTTTTATGAAGGAATATATAAATATTCCTCTTTGAATGGTCTTTTCAACTTTTTTCCCCCCAACTTTAATTATGTGGTTTGTTTTTCTTTGTTGATATGCATGAGTGCTGAAAGGGAGAAAAATCCTACAACCAAGAATTCTCTACCTAGTAAAGTTATTCAGAATTGAAGGACAGATAAAGAGTTTCCTAGAAAAAAACTGAAGGAGATTAGTACCAGTTAATTGTCCTTAAAAGAAATGTTAAAGGAAAGAATTGATGTCTTAAAATACGGAGTCTTCTGTTGCATTAATATGGATTATCTCTCCTTTTATTCCTATCTACTTTAGTTTTGTTCATCAGTGTTTTTCTCTTTTCTCCAATGTATACATGCACATTTTTATTCCAGTGACTCCTAAGTGTTTTGTTTTCTAAATGATGAAAAATCATATATTTTGATTTAATATCCCAATTCTTACTGCTAATCTCCTGGTCTATAAAGATAAATTTATATTGATTAATGACTGTTTCTTATGCCTTTACTTAATTCATTTATTAAGTTGAGGATTTTTTTGTACATTTCTTAAGGTTTTACACGTACATAACTGTATCTGAAAAACATATTTTACTTGTTTTTTATCCAATCTGTATGCTTTATATTTACATACATTGCTATGGATAAACCCTCTGTACAATGTTCGAAAGATGTGAAGAAAATGAACATCCTTGCTGGATCCCCACTCAGGGAAAAAGATTCAGTGTTTTACCATTAAGTATTATGGTGGCTGTAGGCCTCACATATGTGTGCTTTATAATATCGAGGAAGTTTTTTTTTTATTCCTAGAGTGCAGATATTTTTATTATTAATATGTGTTGACATTGTCCATTGCCTTTTCTACTTCTGAGCTGGTTATATTTTTATGTAGACTTTATTATTAATGAGGTGAACTGTATTTATCTAATTATAAATATTAATTCAACTTTGCATTCCTGGGGTAGTTTCCTTGGTTTTTTTTTTTTCCATTTTTAAACAATGTTCATTTGATTTGCTACTATTTTGTTAAGGATTCTGCATTTAAATTCATGATGAATATTGGTTTGTAATTTTATTTTTTGTAATGTTCTTTTCTGATTGTGGTATCAGAATTATTCGATTATTATGGGCTCATAAAATGAGTTGAAATGCTGCCTCTATCTTCTGAATTAGTTTATGTTTAATTGGTATTATTTCTTCTTTAAAATGTAATACAAAATCTGGTGAAGCCATCCAGGCAAGGAATTGTAATTGTGGGAAGCTTTTTGAATACAAACTCAATTTCTTTAAAAAGTTTCAAGCTATTCAGATTGTGTATTTTGTGTGTCAGTTTTGAAATTAAAGCTTTGAAAGTATAACCAAGTTTTATAAAACTTCACAGTTAACAAAACATAACTCAGTTTTATGTATGTTAACTTTGTGTACACTACAAAGAAAACCAATTTTAAGATTTATTTATCTAGAAAGCCTTTATTGTACCGAATAGATAATAGATATGAACACAGAAAATGCCAAATTTCCCAAGGGGATAAAAGTGTATATAAAATGTAAAACTCCCCAGGGTTCCCAGAGATAGGTAATCAATCACTGACAGGCTGCCTACTTTGGACTGACCTCAATATGGATGTCAAGAATCATTCAAGCTGTCTATTGAGGCTTTAGCTGAGGCTGACAGAAGCACACCAAGCTAATGCGCCAGTAAGCACATCCATATGGTTGAGACCCACTCAAGTATCAGCTTAGCTAAACAACATAGAAGTGGAAAGAAAAATCTGATGCATCTGCTGCTCTTTCAAAAACCAACATGAAGTCGCTCTCCAACTACTAAGAGCAGCACCTAAATATTTTTTAAGTTTATTTGCATATTAAAAAAACTCAAGTGTAGTGCATACATGATTATTGGAAATAATTTGGAAGACACAAAAAAGGAAAACAAAAACAAAAAACCTCAAAAGCCTACTTTCAGAGTTAACTCAGAATATTCACTTGAAAGTATGTTTATAATTTATCATTAGTATCATACTATGTATTTATATAAACTATGTAGCATTTATTGTGTATAAATGTTATTTATTTTTATTAGTATGTTATCATTTTCCCATTCAAGGTATACTTTTAAAAAATGTTTAATAGTAAAATATGCTATCCTATAGCTACACTGGAATATATTTAGCCATTACTTGTTTTGATTTTGATTTGCATAAAATCTTTATATAATTCTTTGGTAGATTTTATTCTTTGGATAGATCCTATAAGATGAAATAATGAGTCAAATGGTATAGACTTTCTTTTTTTGTTTGTTTGTTTAATCTTTTTTTTTAATTCTTTTTTTTTTTTTTTGATAGACTTTATTTTTTTAGAGCAGTTTCAGGTTTACAGCAGAATTGAGCAGAAAATGCAGAGTTCCCACATAGCCCTCCCCACCACACATATATACTCCCCTACCCTCAACATCCCTCATCAGTGTGGCATATTTGGTACAATCGATGAACCAACATGGACACATTATTATCAACCAAAGTCCATAGTTTACATTAGGGTTCACTCTTGATGTTGTACGTTCTATGGGTTTTGACAAATGCATAATGACATGTAGCCACCACTATAGTATCATACAGAATAATTTTATTGCCCTAAAAATCCCTTGCTCTCCATCTATTCATTCCTCTCACCCTCTCTCTCCCCAAACCCCTGGAAACCACAATCTTTTTATTGTTTATGTAGCTGTGCCTTTTCCAGAATGTCATTTGGTTGACATTGTACAGTTTGTAGCCTTTACAGACTGGCTTCTTTCATTTAGTAATATGTCTTTTTGAGTTTCTTCTATTTCTTTCATGGTTTGATAGATCTTTTTTTTTCTGCACATATATTTTTTAATTTATATATATGTACTGTTCATTGTTTCTAAGAATGTTTAGAGCTTTAGCTTTTTAAACTTACATAGTTATCAAAGGAATAAAGCCACCCACAAAATAAGAATTAACTCAAAAAGATACATACACCCTGCTATTAATAGCAACATTATTTATAATTGCCAAAATATGGAAGCATCCTAAGTGCACTTCAATAGTTGAACAGATAATGGAATACAACTCACCCATAAAAAAGAAAGATATTTTGTCATTTGTAGCCCTTCATTCACTTTTTTTTTCACTTCAAAAACCAGAATTTTATAACTGGCAGAGACATTTCCATTATATCAAAAATAATAAAACACCTAGAAATAAACTTAACCAGGGAAGTTACCTATACTCTGAAAGTCAAAATGACACAAAGAAATGGGAAGATTTCTTGTGCTCTTGGATTGGAAGAATCAACACTATCAAAATGACCACACTATCCAAAGCAATCCACAGATCCAACCCAACCCGTGTCAAAATATTCGTGACATTCCTCACAGAACTAGAACAAACAATTCCAGAATTTATAAGGAAGCACAAAAGACCCTGAACAGCGAAGGCAATCTTTTGTAGGTCTCTCTCTTTTTTTTCTCTCTCTCTCTCTTCTTTTTGTTCTCTTTTCTTACAGTTTGATGACTAGAGAAGTTCCTTTAACATTTGTTGTAAAGCTGTTTTGGTGGTACTGAAATCTTTTAGCTTTTGCTTATCTGTGAAGCTTTTGATTTCTCCATCAAGTCTGAATGAGAGCATTGCTGGATAGAGTATTCTTGATTGTAAGTTTACCCCTATCATTACTTTAAAAATATCGTGCCACTCCCTTCTGCTGAAAAATCAGCTAACCTTATGGGAATTCCCTTGTATGTTTTTCTTTGCTTTTCTCTTGTTAATTTTAATATTTTATCCTTATTCTTAATTGTTGTCAATTTGATGAGTATGTGTCTTGGTGTGTTCCTCTTTGGGTTGATTCTGTTTGGTACACTCCGTGCTTCCAGGACTTGGGTGACTGTTTTCTTTCCCAAGTTGGGGAAGTGTTTAGTTATTACCTCTCCAAAAATTTTCTCAGGTCCTTTCTCTCTGTCTACTCTTTTTGGGACCCCTATGATGCAAATATTAGAGCGCTTCATGTTGTCCCAGAGTTCTCTTAAACTATCCTCATTCCATTTAATTCTTTTTTCTTTTTTCTATTTTGAAGTAGTGATTGACACTAATCTGTCTTTTAGCTCAGTGATCTGTTCTTCTGTCTCATTTAGTCTATTCTTGGTTCCTTCTAGTGTATTGTTCATTTCAGTGATTTTATTCTTCAACTCTGTTTGGGTATTCTCTATATTTTCCAACTCTTTGCTAAAAACTTCACTCTGTGCATCTATACTCCTCTTGAGTTCTCTGAACATCTTGGCCATCATTACTTTAAACTCTTTCTCAGATAAATTACCTATCTCCTCAACATTTATTTCTTCTGGGATTTTATCTTGTGCCTTGGCCTAGAAGGTATTCCTTTGCCACCTCATATTGTCTATCTTTCTATGTGCTTGTGGATTCCTTCCACAGGCTTTGGGATTATTGTTTTCTTATTTCTAGTGTCTGCCCCTGGTGGATGAGGCTGGACTAGAGGCTTATGCAGGTTTCCTGGCAGGAGGAGCCAGTGTCTGCCCACTGCTGGGTGAAGCTTGGTCCTACACCTCTGGTGGGTAGGGCTATGTCGGAGACCTTTGTGGCTCAGAAAGTCTGCTGATGGGTGGGGCTGTGCTCCCACCCTGTATGTTGTTTGGCCTGAGGCTTCCCTACAGGCTGTTGGGTGGGGCTGGGTCTTGGTGCTAATGATCCAGTTAAGATGTCAGCCTCCATGAAAGCTCATGTAGATTAACACTCCTGGAATGTCCTTCACAAGCTTTTATGTCCCCTGAGTGAGCTGCAGCCATCCTCCATGTCCCCAGGAGACCCTCCAAATCCAACAGGCAGGTCTGGCTCATGTTCCTATGAAATCACTGCCTCTGCCCTTGGACCTGGTGCACATGAGTTTCTGTGTATGCTCCTCAAGTGAATGGAGTTTCCATTTCCCCCAGTCCCGTGGGGCTCCCGGAGCCAAGTGCCCCTGGCCTTCAAAAGCAGATATCCTGGGGTCTCCTCTTCCCAATGCCAGGACCTGTGCTGGGTGGGGCTTAGAGCTCTCACTCCTGTGGGAGGGCCTCTGCGACTTAACAAATCTTCAACTTCTATATCACCCACCCAGAGGGTATGGGACCCAATTATGTCGCGAGCATTCCCCTCCTACCATCTTGCTGTGGTTCCCTCTTTATACTTCTAGTTGCAGAAGATCTTTTTTGCTAGGTTCCAGTCTTTTTTCGATGGTTGTTTAGCATTCAGTTGTGGTTTCGTTGTATCCTCCAGGAGAGGCAAGCTCATGGCCCTACCACTCTGCCATCTGGACCAGAACTCCTGATATAGACTTTCTTAAGGCTATTGATAATGTATTCCTAATTTTTTTCTTACAGAGCAATAGGAATATTTAAATTCACACTATGGATGAATGAAAGTATTATTTGCTTGCACATTGGCAAATACTTGATTTTTTAAAAAATTTTTGAACATTTGCTAGGTAAGCATGTCATTGTTTTATTAATTTTAATTTCTTCAAAAATTCACTAAATTAAACATTTAAAATAAACTTTATTCATAAACATATTTTTCTATAAATCACATTTTTCCCTTTTCCTACTTACCTGTTGTGATTTTAGTATAATTTTTGTTAATATAAAAGCTCTTTAGAGAATAATATCAATTTTTTCTTGTGATATTTGGCAAACATTCTCTTTGGCTTTGTTTGCCTTTTAATTTAGTTCATGTGTTTTCATATGGAAAATATTTTAGGTGCATTTAAGTTTTTCAATTCCTTTCTGGTTTATTTAATTGAAAGTCTTTTTAGAAAATCTCTTTTCATATTTATTAAAACTATTCACTTATATGTTGGTGTGTGTCTTACATTTTTTTTACACTCAAACTTTAATCCATCTGGAATTTATTTTGGTGTCCCAAGCCTTGCTATAATGGAATCTACCTTTTCATTCTCAGTAAGTTTAAAACTTACTAGATTACTAGTTTAAAACTTAAGAGAGCAGAACTTAATAGGTAATGAATTTGGCCAGTGTATCTTGCATTCATACTTTCATTACTCCAAAAATATTATTGGTATTTTTCCTGTATGTTATAGGGCATACATTTCTGTCTTCAACAGTGCACTGCAATTAGTGACTAAGCATATTTCTGTTGTACAAGGTAAAGAAGGCACTTTTCCACAGGGTGGGCTGAAGAATAATCATAGAAGAGGGAAAGAAAGAACAGTATTTGAGCTAATGAAGGAATAATAGAAAGTTTATTTTCAGAAGTGGCCTTTGAGCTGCTCTTGTAGAATATTTAGAGCATCCCCCAAACATGCACAATATGTTATTTGAATGTCATTATGAAATTGTCAGCAAATCAAGAATGTGGAATTTTTTTAAAGAGAACTACCTTAAAGTCACATAATATTCAATATTATGAGAAATATACTATGGTGGAGGGTCTAGTCTAGATTGTGAAGACTAAAAGTATATATCAGCCAAATTAATTATGTGGTTTTACCAGATCCTGTATTTAAAAGGAAACCATAAGTATACTTTTCAGGCAACTGGAGATGGAAAATGGATGGAATATTTTAGGATATTAATGTTGATTTTTCATGCATAGTATTAGTGTTGGGCTTGTGTAGGGGAATGTCTTTGATACTGAGAGATGGATTCTTCAGCATTCTTGTCCTTGAGATGCACATTTGAAAGTGTTGCTATGGATGCACCCGATCTTCAGATGATTTGGTATACTGTGCCTGAGTGTAGAGACAGAAGCAGTTAGTGAATGTGGGGGTATTTCTTGTAATTATTTCCTAATTTTGTTTATTGGTCTGAAATGTTTCTGAATATATACATACATACATAACATAGGGATAATAGTTTCTACCTCATAGACTTGTTATGAGCACTAAATGTGCTAGTCCATGTGAAGTTATTACTATATTTGATAAATTATTGCTATTTAATACAGATTAGTTAATATTAAATGACAGAGAGGGGAGGGTATAGCTCAGTGGTAAAGCACATGCCTAGCATGCATGAGGTCCTGGGTTCAGTCCCCAGTACGTCCATTAAATAAATGAATGAATAAATAAATAAACCTGATTACTTCCCCCTATTAAATAAATAAATAAATACATTTTTTAAAGTTAAAAAAAAAAGCCACAGAAAACTTTGCTACAAGAATATTGAGAATATATTTTCCAATGAATTATAATGATGATGATGATATTAATAGTAATTTAGTCCAATCCTCCACGTAATGCCTATATCTTTCTAAAGAAATTATGCTATATGGTTTCTCCATTTTTGCTTGAATGACTCAAATAAGAGTACCATATTATTTTATTATTTTTTTAAATTAAAGTATAGTCAGTTACAATGTGTCAATTTCTGGTATACAGCACAATGTCCCAGTCTTGAATATACATACACATAATCATTTTCATATTCTTTTTCACCAAAGGTTATTACAAGATATTTAATATAGTTCCCTGTGCTATACAGAAGAAACTTGTTGTTTTTCTAAATCTATTTTTATATATAATGGCTAACATTTGTAAGTTTCAAACTCCCAAATTCATCCCTTCTCATCCCCTTCCCCCTTATTATTTTAAAAATTTTATTCTTGCACAAACCCGTATTTCATGCTATTTTAAATCCCTTTTCTTTCATGTTTATCAAGAGCATTCTTCTCAGTTGAGATTATATTTTTTTCCCTTAATCTCTACAAACTAATTTATTGCTTATATTACTGATCTGGGTATTTAGATGTGTACCTCTTGTTTTCCTGCCTCTGACTACTCTAAAATACTTCACAGAATTCAGTATCATATTAATTTGAAGAATAAAGCTAAATACAATTTTAGAGCATAAAGAAAAATATAGCTTAATATGAAAGGAACAATCTATACTATGGCTGGTATTGCTCTTTAAGATTGTGCCCAATTGCAAAAGTAGTTTTCCTAAAAAGATTGAAATTTGAAGTGTGAAAAAGTCATATTCCTTTAAAGATGCATCTGACTGTACTAAACAACCCACAGTATAAAGGAGGACTGTATTTCTTGGTGTACTTGGAATTCTAGGATTCCCTTCCTGTTTCCTAAGTGCACAGATATTTTCTGTAATAAAAATTGGCCCCAGAATAGGATTAATGTATGTGAGAGTCCCTCAAGTACAGTACCAACCATGATCCGTTCAACTTAACTTTCTACTTCCATGAGCTTTAGAAGGAAATAAATTTAATTATTCCTGAAGACAAATGTATTAATATTTAATAAAAACAAAGTCAGATGACAGTATTAGCAAAAAATAAGAAATGTATGAAAAGCCTTTCTATATCTGAATAAGATGACTGAATTAAGCAGCATTAACTCCTAGACATGAAATAAAATGTGAGCGAGAAGGAAAATTTCAGGCGGAAAAAAATGTTTGGTTATCAAGCTCAAATGTTGAACAGATTATATGTGGAAAAGGACCACACAGCTTTATTCTGAAAGATTACCTTTTCAGATACTGGTAAATATGAATGTGATTAACAATGGTCTAGTAAATTAGCAACTATGTTTTATATGAGTTACCTACTATAAGACAAAGATATAGAATATATTTTGGACAATTTTTTTTCCATCTCTGTTCCTTTACATTCTGACTCCCTTGGTATTCTCTATAGTTTACTTTCAGGTTGTTCGAAGTTGGGCCTGGCCTTTCAGATTATTCTGAACTCTTGTCATAGTATTTAATTCAGAGATTAGCATGCAAAACAAATTAGTCCACCAAGAGTTATCTCTGAGACTTGCATAATCATGTATTATATTAATCAAAATAGGCTAGGATATGTTACAGTGACAAATTAACCCTGGGCCTGGCATTTCCAGCATCTTAACATATATATTTTTTAACTGTATATATTTATAGTTCATGGAGAATCCAGCTTGGTTTGGGCCACACTTTTGCTTGTGACTTCGCCATATGAAACACGTGGCCTTCGTGGTCACTGCACCAGGGGAAATGGGGCTGGAAGATACAGAAAAAAAAATGTCTAAGAGCCAATCCTGAACGGATGTAGATCATTTCTTCCCACAGCTTATTGGCTAGAGGTCAGTCATGTGGCTCCAACAATGTGGAAATTAGTCTAGACAATGAGTTTCCTGTGTGCCTAGGAGGAAGAATTGAGGTGGTGAAAATATCTCCACCTCAGTACTCTTCCTGTAGAGGTTAATAGTCTCATAAAATATAAGCCCTTAGTAAACAGTGTCCACTTTTTCTTTTTTACTCAGTATGGAAAAAACAGTCTAAATAAAAAGCATTGTATTGGCTTTTCCCAAGTTCACATGTCCAGAGGGCTGGACTGCGGATTTCTTCTTGCGGCAGTGGCGGGAGAGCATTTAGAAAGTTTATTCCTCTCTTTGACCATGTATTAGTTGAGAAGAGGGCAGCTGAAACTGTAACCAAAGGAGGCATTATGCTTCCAGAAAAATCTCAAGGAAAAGTATTGCAGGTAACAGAATTGGTCTCTAAAGGAAAGGGTGGAGAGAGTCAACCAGTTAGCGTGAAAGTTGGAGCTAAAGTACCTCTCCCAGAATACAGAGGCACCAAAGTAGTTCTAGATGAAAAGGATTATTTATTTAGAGATGGTGACATTCTTGGAAAATACATGGACTTAAATATCACTATTGAAATGAAGCTGCCCATTCCACTGAAGTTCTGAAATCTTTTCATCATGTAAATAATTTCCATATTTCTCTTTTATAATAAACTAATGGTATCCAAACTGATGACATCTAGTGTCTCTAAAATTTAGTTTCACTGTACTGATAGAAACATTTCCAAATAAAAACATATAAATGAATGGTTTTTTTTAAAAACATTGTAATGTCCTGATTATATCATTTGAGCCTTGTGTATGACTTTATGACTGCTCACCTCCTCTTTTCTAAGTACAGTTTAAACTGGATTTCTCCTTACAACCAAAAATCATCTCTAGTTAAGATCTTGTAGACTATCTAGCTCAGTGCTTCCTAAAATTAACTTCATTAATCAATCAGTCAAAATCCACAGGAAATAATTTATTAATTAAAAATTTCATCCTTAACACTATAGTGCACCTGGCCAACTTCTACTGATCTGTCAAACTTTGTTCTAGTGTCAACTACTCAGTGAAGTGTCTTCATCACATTCTGTACACAGCTTCATCAGTTCACATAATTCTCATGGGCAGCATGGCATGGAAGATAAAAGTATAGCAACTAGAGTTAGACCCCCTAACATAGATGTAAGTTAGATGTAAATGTTGGTCCTTTATCAGCTTTGCAGCTTTGGGCATTTTCTTATCTTTTTTTGTCTTGGTCTCCACAGCTATACAATGGGTGTGATATAAAGTTATTTTAAGGCAAAAAGGAGTTAATATATGTAAAGATATACAAAAGTGGCACACTTTAGGCAAGTTCTAATAGATGTTAGTTATTTTATTACTATAATATTATTTTATTTTTAATAGACTGTGAACTCCTCAAGAACAAAGACAGTGCTTACTAACTGAATTTTGCTGATGTTCAGAACATGCTTAGTCCTAGTGAGTACTCATTAAATTATAGTTGAAAGGGTTACATTAGTGGGACTGTATTAGTATTAGTAATTATAATAACAACTAGCATTGTTAAGCATTTACTATGTGCCAAGCATGGTTTTAAGTGCTGTGCATGTGTTAATTCATATAATGAATAGAGGAGGCAGTATACCACTCAGGGTAATTAACTTGATATTGTAATTTTAAAACTAAAATATGAGTTTACTTATTGTTGACACAAAACTTAACTTTAATGTTAATGGTTGGAAAGGTCTCCTAGGCAGCATCCTAACAGTACTGACCCAAGCTCTAGTCTTTGAACTTCATATTACATATTCTTTACAGGGACTTTCAATATCACCCTGGAATGGAAGAAATAAAGAGGATTTTATCTTATCTTTTAACTAGGGCCACGCCTAGAGATGTGTCTGTTATTTCCATGTTCATTTTATCATTCTGTTGGCCAAAATTATAGCATGATTTACCATAATAAAAAAAAAAGGTCAAACTTCTTTTGTGATCATACAATTAAAACATCTGATAAACAGGAAATTTTAAAAATCTTTTTGGGGGAGGCAAGATTAGCTCTCAAACACATGAGAGATAAAGATGCCTATCACTGGAAAAAGCTCCACTGAAGAAAAACTTGAATGTGTCCTGAAGGATGAGAAGTTGGATTGTTGGAAAAAAGTTTAAGTTATTCCGGGTGAGGTGACTTGTACAACTGAAGATATGAAGGAAGACTTAACCAGGACAGTTCCTATCAGATAGGTGACAGGTGTGAAAACCCAACAATAGACACAGCATGTGGTCATTACAATTATGTAGCAAGTGATGTAGGCATCTTTCTTTCCAGAGAACTCTTTTGACGTAGAACTAAGCATACTGCTGATTGCAGTTTGAGAATGACATCATTGCATCTGGTTTTCAGATAAACAGATTCGTTATATCTGAATCCAGTCTTCTGTCCAACTTTCTATATTCCATATAAGATGATCTAATGATCTAGTTTAGGATGATGGCAATATTTTCTGAAAATTTCTACCTGTGGCCCCAATTCTGAATCCTGATTTTTTTTTCCCCTACACAGTCTGGTCTTGCCTCTTCATCTAGACTATACTTGAAAATAGAGACTATTCTGTATTCTAAGCACAGTGCAGCAAGCACAATAGTTTTTAAAAAACACTTCTTTATCTTTGATTCACTAGATATTTTTGTAGATATCTGGCACTACAGTTTTTGTTTTTGTTTCTTTCTCTCTGTACACAGTCTTCTAAACAGAAGCAACAACATAATCCTTGAATCCTTTCTATGTATTTTTTCTATTTTTCCATCTTTTCAACTGGATAGTGAATGAACAGAAAGCTAAATTTTGACATTTGATGTCATTGACTGGTCCCTGCAATCCATTTTGTGAGGTATGGTGCATGGCTGACCATTAGTAAATGATTGATACTTCCTATCTTGCCCTGTTCATACAACCACCGGTAACCCACATCCTGTTGAATATGTTGTTCTCTGATATATTATTCTTTCACTCTTCTGCTACATTTGAAGGTTACATATTGTGTCAGCTTGTGTGGGTGTCCAAGTTTGGCTTAAAATTCTAGTACCCTCTTTCTTTCAAGTTTTAAGGCATTTGGGAGAAATGTAACTGCTTCCTTGGAAAGCATCTGCCAAGTGAGGAGATTAAATAAGCAAAGAAATAGAAATGACATATCATGTAAAGCCCAATTCAGGTCCAATTGGGGTGTATCCAAGAAATATCTTTTAAAAATAAGTTTCTTATCCATATTAAATTTATATGGTTATGGAGATAAATGACTCTGTATGTGAGAAAATAATTTACATGAACTAACTCTTAATATGAAACATGTTTTCTCTAAAGTTCAAAATAGTTTGGTTGACAAAAAGTCTTTAAAGAATTGCATCTTTAGGTTTCTGGATAAAGAAATCAAAATCTGCATTCCTCTATTGAGTCAATGAGGTCTGACTGAAAGCACCTGAATTGAATTTTGAGGCGAGGTGTTAAAAATTTATGTTGTAGCTAGGGACTGTGTTTTGTCTTCACTAATGCAGGGGGTAAAACAAAACAAAACAAAACAACAAAAACAAAAAAAAAAAAAAAATAACTCAGAGTCCCAAGGAAGAGATAACAAATTGGCTAATGAGGCAGCTTTGTTGTTTTATAAAAAATAAGATTTGACTATCAACCTAAGTAGGTGGGACTAATGAGAAGCCTATAAATGCAGGGCCTCTTTAGGAGCCAGGAGATATCACTGTACTAGGTGTCTTCATTGCATCAGGGTTCAAGGTTGTAGAATTAGGCTAATGGATAAAGCAGGCAAAGGACAAGAAGAAATGTCAGGAAAGGGGCAGGATTAGATTAAAGACTTTTCAAGGGAAAAAAGAAAGGAGGTAGAAGGTTACTACTGAAGCTGGGCTTCTCCCTCTCCCTCTCTGCCCCCCCCCCCACTGTGTATACATATATCTATTTCCAGAATTTATGATTTCTTTCAACCTTCAACTCATGACCATTTCTTTGTCCAACCATTTTTGAGTAGAGCAGCAGGGTTAGTTTCATCCACATGATATGTGCAGAAATAATAAGCCTCCACAACCTAGTCAAGAAGAAACATGTCAGGGATGCTTTCCTGATGCCCCAAGTCCTCCCCTTTTGTATATAAACTATATCAAACTCAGATTTTAAGGCTGAGGATCAGTGATGAAGATGCTGATCAATCAATCGAAAAACAGGTAATACTTATGTGATGATTCTAATGATAATCAGCATGATAATGGTAATGGGAGTGATCACAGTATTCAGATTTTCTTTTTTTCTCTCTCAGGCTCCGTTTTAAGTAAATGTCATATAACTCATTTAATCTTCACAGTAACACTTTGAAATAAATACTATTATTATCTCATATTTTATAGAAAGAAAATAAAGCCAAAGAAAGTTAATTTTTTCCTTAATTCACTAGTTGGTAGATATCAAGGAAGATGTAGTAGTGATAAAAATTTTTCAAAAGCTCTAAACTGAAATAGTTGAGACTTTGTGGAAGAAAATAACACCAACAAGCCTTGTAAATTCCTGTAGTTTTTTGGTTTTTGTTTTTTGTTCACCCCCAAAGTAGCACAGGTCTTTTCAGTGAATCTTTTTTAGAAGACAAACCATTTCAAACCCATGTCTAACAGAGGGATGGAGTTGTCTGGAATCCCAGTATCTAAATTATAATGCTAGAGTCTGACTAATTCTGGTTTTTTTCTTGGTGTTTTTTTTACCATTCAATATAGAATGCAATTCTCACTAATTACAAAAGGATATCGGTAGTTAGTGGATTTTGCTCTCCTTCAGCTAGATTAGATATGTATCCAAATCCCAGAAATCAAGGCTGGATGGCTTAGATACTCTGCCAGACTACCTCCTTCCATTTTTTCACTTTTTCATTTGATAACCCTGCAGTAAAGACTGAATGCAGGCATTCAGAGATTAAGTTTATACCTTATTTGTGGTCACTGTTCCTTTGAAACTACCAAGCAGCAGCACTCCTCAGGTTACTAATTCCTTTGAAGTGTGATTCCAGAATAATATATAAATTACTGTTTTCAACATATCTCCTTTCCTGCTATTTTCTTGCTCTTGTAGATTAGCATGTTAGAGGCTAGGCTTCCTCTCACAACTATAAATATAACACCTTGACATTATTATAGATTTTACATCAATATGAAATCTGCCAAGAATGGTGCTATCCAATAAATCTGATGAGAAGAGTTAAATTTCTTTCCACATAACAGGATTGGCAATTAGATTTGATTGAAAAAATGAGTTGTTCTCACTTGCAGTAGAAGCAGCAGATCTCAAGAATTCATATATCAATAAATAGCTAATAACAGGCATTGTATATATCATTAAATAATCATAACAATTATTCTTCTTTCAATAAGACTGGAGTACCTTGCGTATTGCAACTAAGTAAATCACTGTACTTGATGGTTTCTTGTTTTACTCTAGAAAGCAAAGACTATAAATAATGTAAGCTGTTAGCTGTCACACAACTCATATTATTAGTAGAAGGAATATTTATAGAACCCTAAGCAAACCTAATATGACAGAAAAAGGATGAAAGGAAGACAGCAAAGGCATGGATAGAAATATTAGTAGGAGAAGTAGCAAGTAATACATTAGATGAAATATAATAATACCAAACCTGATTTTGCATAAGCATTCTTCCAGTCAACTCTGTTGATGCCTGAAAGTTGACTTGTACTTCGTCAGATGTTTTTGTGGAAAAATATGTCCTAAGTTTTAGTATTATCACTTGTTGGCTGATGTGCAAAAGTCTGTTCATAAGAATAAAATGTTTGATTAAGTATTAATAGTTCTCTGAAATTGTAGTCAGATTTAACTTTTATTCAGCTGTTCATAACACTATATGGAAATAATAGTAACTTTAAGAATATGAAAGTGAAGAGCCAGAAGCATAGATTCACTTTCATTGGAAATCCAGTCTTTTTATAATTTTATTTCTTTCCTTTCATATCACATATCAACTATCTTCAAAGATGCCTTATGTTTCAACATGATTTCTGAAACTATGGAAATCATGCCTATGTTCTAGGCATAAAGGAACGAGGCAAAATGGCCTGGCTCAACTCTTTCAAGAAGCCTTTCTAGAAGTTGCATAAAACAACTTCAATTTACATTTCATAGGCCAAGACCTAAAGGAGGCTGGAAATATCGTATTAAATGGACATATTATCATATTTAATAAGATTAGTATTATGGTTTCCTCTTCTAATAATGTCTTAATGTACTGTCTTTGACCAATGCAACCTCTAATAACCATTAAAATTATTCAAGAAAAATCATAGATAGACCGACCGACAGACAGACAGACAGATCATAGATAGGTACATGCATGCACAATATTTGAATGCAATGAAGAGCTGCCAAGGCAGTAAAGAGTTATGGGGCCAACATCTATAGAAGGAGAAAATCCCGTGATGTTAACCAGGGATTTGAGGTTGCTGAGTTCCATTTCCTAAGTCAATGGCTGAGAAGCTAAATAAAACTTCTGAGTCTTAGGAATGGTCACAATTTTCCCATACTAAAGCCTGATAGACCTCAGATTTTTGGTAGTGACCTCAATAAGAGTACAGAGGAATTAGATCAGGCCCTATATTAAATAAAAACCAAATTTAAATAATCTCAATTCCTAGTTGGATTAAGATTATCTGGGATTTGTAGTGCTGTTAGCCTATCTGCATGTCAGAAACACACGTACATTTTTTCTGGAGGAAGACAGTTCTATTTAATATCTTATATTATGTATATAAGTTTTCATTTTAGTTTCTGGATACCAATAAAAAACTGCCTCAGCACATAAAAAGTTTGTTTCTTAACGAGACTTATAATATGGATGAATCTAAGGGAAAACTGAAAGGGAGACACAGAGAGAGGTTATGAGAGGAGCCTCTGAGGTACCATGTGGTGGTGGGCAACCAGATTAGGATTAGCTCTGGGGTGTCCATTTGGAGTCTGCCTTCCAGACCACACTGATATGCCTCTAAGGGTCAGACTGGTTTAATAATATTGGTCTAGACTGTTGATTTTTAATATTGGAATAAAAACCAGAAAGTATCCAAAGCAAATATAATCTGGGTGAAAATTACACTTCTTTTATATTTCTCAGACCTGAATAAATCAGTTTCTATTGCAGAGTATTTGCTTTTGCTATAGGTACTTGGGACAATTCTAGTTGGGAGGGAAAAGAAAATAAGGTTTATTAGAGATTAGTAGGACTGAATAGGCTAAATACAGGGCCAGAGGGAAAAAATAGACAGAAAGGTGTTGGTATAGTGGCTTCTGGGAATCCTGTCAGTCACATTTCCATGTCAAAAGTATTAAACTATTGCCATATATATACATCCAAATCTTACACTCTTTCTCAACATTATCATAAATTTTCATGGTTAAAGTAATCCTAACTAGATCATGGGGACCACATAGAACATGGGATAAAATTTTGGTTTCGTTCTATATGTCAGGGAAAATCATTGCAAGGGGTTTTATTTAAAAGATAACTTTGGCTGTTGTGTGGAGAATGGATTTCATCAGCATGAAGGGAAGCAGGGAGACCAGCAGTAGTCTCTGCGAATGCACCCAGCCAACCACTGGGAGATAATTGTGGGTGGAACTAGTGGGTCTAAATGACTCTAACCCATGGCTTATGTCATATATGGGGTTACTTCCTCAGGCTGCATTAATTAACTGTCCTCTTGCCTAATTATTTTGGGGCAGTCATTTTCCCTGTGCAAATGATTTTTGGGAGAATACCTTTTTTTTTTTAAGCAGGGAGGAAGCTGAAAATCAAAAGTTCTTATGTTTATGGTCAAAAGTGATAGGAAAGACATTAGAAATCTTTCAGCTATAAAGATAATTATCACAAATCAAAGGCATGAAAATGCTGGCTCACTCTTATAAATGTGTTTTAAGTGTTGTAAATCACGTTAACGGTTGCAATTAGAGATGGATTTCCCCCACCTGGGAAAGCTACATGCAGTTTTCAACTACAGGGATTTCCTTTCTCTTTTGAATTCTAGACACCCATCCTGAAAACTGTAATCTGTTTTTCTACATATTATATGTAAGAAATGTTGTCGAAGTCAACGTCTTAGTGATATAAAATGTAGGAAGAATCATCTCTTATGCCCGAGATGTGTTTTCTGTTAGGATATTAGGCTGAAATAGTTGAATAGCAAATATTATGAAACTAATTCTGTACCTCCTTTTGATTAGTAGAAAACTGGTAAGTGTCATATATCAAAAATTATTTTATAATGTAATTTTTTTTCTCCAACGCTGCTTTTAAGATTATTTTCAGAAGCATCTTTGCTTCTACTTTCATCACAGAATGTGAAAGAACTATGTTTTAACATATTTTTTGTCTCGAGTTCTTAGTCATTCTTTATTGTAAGCCTTTGGGATGTCTTTTATTTGTAAAGTAAGCTCTAAAGCGACTTTGAACAACCTCTAAGAACCATTTGGTTTAAGGACCAAGAAAAACCTTTTCCACGTTCTCATTTTACGGACTACTGATGTATCTATCCATTATCAGTGCAATACTTTATGAGCGTGACTTTCATCTAGTCATTAATAAACACTGAACAGCCTTTATGTTAAGTTTCAGGCATGCAATAGCCAACAAAACTGGTGGGATTCTTGCTCACAGGGAGCCTTCAGTCTAGTATGAGCAAAAGTCCATTTATCCAAGTTCCCTCGCTCTACTGAGCTCCTAGTAAGATATAGAGAAGATACCATGCTCTGTATTTGAATTTCTGTTTTATTTTTAAGATGAAAGTCTGATATTTCCTCTGTGGCTTTAGACTTGCATGTGCATTGCCTGTCGGCCAGGTGTCAAAGTCATGTCTTTGAGATATTGGCATCTAAATGGTTTTACAAGATTTTAAAAAATGAGACCCAAAGACTTTGAGTTCAAATTCTTATTCTGGCAGTATTAGGCACTTTAATATATGTGTGCTAATGTACATATGTGTGTATATTTACCTATACCCTTTGTGCCTGTTCAGTAACCCCTAAAAGTGGATCAGTATGATCTATTTGCAAATGAGAGAGTAGAGACTGAGAACATAACTTGCCCTGGCCAAACAACTGGCAAGTGGTGGACCCAGGATTCAGTCTCAGGACTCCCTGCTTCAACAACGTGAATCCTCACCCTCCACTCCCCCACACCACTGTCTCTGTGGCTTCTGTCCTTTTCAGCCCCCTTCCACTTATCCTTGTGGAATAAGGAAGCTTTCACCTATTTTTCATCCACAGACCAAAATTATACTTTTGATGCCTCAAGTTACTTTCTAGTTTTGAATTTATCTTTAGGGAAAAAAATCAAATGGGAAATTAAGCTAAGGCTAGATATTCAACTTAAATTGTATGTGTGTGTACTTCTGTGTATATAATGTTTCAAGTTATAGGACCAAAGTACACAAGCCTCAAAATTGAGAATCCAAAGATAGTGTTACAGACTAAACTGTGTTCCTCCACAGTTCATATCTTTGAGCCCTAATTCCCCATGTACCTACATTTGGAGACAGAGCCTTTAAAGAGGTAATTAAGGTTACTTAAATCATAATGATGGGGCCCTTGTCCAATAGGACTGCTGTCCTTAAAGAAGAAGAGACACAAAGTTTGCACATGCACAGAGAAAAGGTCACATGAGAACATACTGAGAAGGTAGCCATTTGCAAGCAAAGGAGAGAAGCCTCTGGAGAAATGAACCCTTCTGACACCTTGATATTGGACTTCCAGCCTTCAGAACTATGAGAAAATACATTTCTATTGTTTAAGCCAACTAGTCTGTGATATTTTGTTCTGGCAGCCCTGGTAGACTAATACACATAATAACACTATAAAACGAAGACAAAGAAAGAAAAAATGACAACTGTCAGAAGGATCTTAGAGAGAAGGAAGAAAAAATATTGGTTTTAAGTACAAAAGAGAGGTAATAAGTGGACAAAATAAAGGAGATAAAATGCCATTAAAGGCAGGAACATCATAGTTACTGGTGGTAATTAAACACCTTGATGCATACCATTTAACGAATTCCCTATCTATGGGGTCATTCAGAGTCAAGGTTCTTCAGCTCAGGCACTCTACGTGGAGTTTAGAACTTCCACCACCCTGATGTGACTGCCAAGAGATTGTCCTAGCCTAGATATGTGATTCATGCTCTTCCCTGGCTCTCAGCATTAGAAATGGTAGCCGAGCTTCCTTGTGGTGAGCAGAGGGGTCTTGAGGGGCTATTCACAAAGGTGCTCTGCCTGGAACCCCAGAGCACAATCTATCACACAAAAGAGAGATCTCTTTCACTTGAACAGTCATCAGCCGAATCTCTTGACCAATATTTGTTAGGCCCTGGGATGCTTCTCTGATAGGTCCAGTCTCCACTAGACACCACGGTGCCAAGGCTTGAAAATCGAAAGGCTTCCCCAGTAGGGTACGTGTTAGGAAGGTCAGATATCTCACTGAACAACAAGAAATTCATTTTAGTACCTGCGGCTGGCTAAGGAATCACTCTAGCATATTTTAGTTACAACTCAGAAGCAGTCTTTTGACTCAACATTAATGAAGTTTCTAAATAATAAACAAACTAAGATTTATCGCTTGTCCAAAGGTTGACACTGCCATTATTCTTAATTACTCCTTAACTCTCACATATTATTCACTGTGTCCTCAGAGAAGGGAATTGGGCAGAATAAATTCTTCCTGAGGTTACATCTTGAATACTCGGATATCTACCCTGGATGGTTATTTAAACTAAAGTATTTGCTGGGAAAGGTGAAAGCATGTTCTGATAGGCAGTGCACTTAAAAAAAGAAACCTTTGAGATTCTATTGGGGAGCTATCACACCTTTGAAATTGCAAATCAAAAAGACAGTTGTTCCACATTTAGTTCTGGTCTTTAGTTACAGAGAAGTGAGGGAATTAAGGAACAAGCACCTCTCTCCATCAGGATTCCGGTTGGTGTATCCTGGTGGACTGGGAGAGAAACTAAACATTCTTGTTCAGCACAGCAGTCTGCTACTCTGGAAATACCACACTGATAGAAGTGAAAGTGTTTTACTGTGTCCCATAGTTGTAAAACATCTTGCTAATATTATTCTCCCAGAAGCCATAACTTAGATGCCCATTTTGAATAATTGCAGTATCATTAGCTTCTATGTATTGGATAGCTTACATACACCAGGCACTGTTTTGAGTACCTTAGCATTTTGATTCATATAATCCCCACAACAGTCCTGAGAGGTAGCTGTTATCCAAATTTTACAAATGAAGAGACTAAGGCTTAGGGAGGTAAAGGTTGTGAGTTCCTTATAGATTGAACCATTGATGTTTTATCACACACATGTTGAGTGTGAAATAAAGTGGCATAATTAATTTGCTGGGATATATGATGGAAGGTACAAGAAATACTTTAATAAGGGTATTGTCAGTGGGAAAATATCAGACCTATAGATGAGGACTGACTTGTGAGACCACCACAGGTATTAAAATAGATTTCTTGTTATTCAGTGAGATATCTGACCTCTCACCACTTATCCTACTGGAGAAGCCTTTCAATTTTCAACCATTAGGAACAATACAAAAGAGATTTTATACATAGGTCAAAATACATCTTGGTTTTAAAACAGTGCTTTAGTGTTGGGATGGGCTTCCAAGGTGATTTGGTCCAATTAAATGTATTGATATCACTTATGACATCACAAGTGAATGGCCATGTAACGTTGGCTGAAATTCTCTCACATAGTTTCTTACATCGCTGTCTGTTTGTAGATGATTCTGGCTGTCCACTTAAGCTGACCATATCTACCAGTATATACCTTCTGCTCTTTGGCTTTTAGCAATAACAAACAAGCCAACTTCTTCCTCCCTATAGCACCCTATATATATTTGATAATGAATCTCTTGTTAGTGTCCTGTCATCCCTTTCTTGTACCTGAAGAGATGTCTTCCTCCAATATTCTTCTTTCAGCAGTTTCCAAACCACTCACCATCTTGGTCACAGTACTTTGAAATCTATAAGCCTTAGAAAGTTCCTTCTTAAATGCTCCCAGGAAAGCAGGGTTACTGATGTTTTGTACCCACATTTGCTACACCCTTCTCCGAGTACAATAAGAGTAATATTTCCTAAGAACAGTTCTGATTACTTACTTAAGTGTACTTACAGAATACTAGCAAATGAACCTGAATGCAAGCTTGAAGAAATGAGTGGTTTTCTGCGGCTTCCTTCAGATCATTCCCCATGTTTGGAAAGAAGTAAACTCATTTAAAACAGAAACAAAATTGTGTGATCCAGAATCATGTAACCAATTCTAACTTGCCTGAAATCCCTCCCAGAACTGGTTTCCAAGTGTACCTGAACAAGGAGTGTCAGGATCCTGAAGATCCTCAGAGGTAGAGGGAGCAGAGAAATTGAAAAAGTTCCTTGTGTACATTAGGGCTTTACCTATACTCCACACCCAATGTGTCTGGATTATCATGTTCTGAATCCACAGTATTTGGCTTAGCACCGAAAGGTAATAAATTTGTCACTTCATGGCAAATGCTATCTACTGGGTTGGCAAAACAGAAAGCATAATCTTGGTAAATCTTGTGTTTGCAAACTTGTATTTATAGTAACAGCTGTGGCAGGGTTTTTTATATACCATGTACAAACAAGGATAAAGACTGGTTTTTTGTTTGTTTGTTTGTTTTTGTTTTTTATTCAGAGGCCAGGGGAACATGGGGGGAAAGAGGGGATGTCTGTGGTTTGTGCAGTAAGAAAAAGTGTTGAGAAAGAAAAACTGGAAACTTGGGTTGAATGATCTAAAATCTTCTAAGGGAAAACAATGAAATACTCTATCCCTGGTGAAATTTTTATGATGTCATTCAGTCTTCCAAGGTAGCTGACAGGGACATGGGAGGTGAGTTCTGGGCAGACAATCACAGAACTAGAAGACTTGGATGATTCCTCCTTTCTATACTGTGCATTTTATTGAGCAAATCTGAAGGTGTTTGGCAAAATGGTCAAGTGTACATTGCTGCACAAGTATCCATAATGATGCTTAATCCAATTAGCGAAACTCCAACGCAGATTATCTGCGTATTTCATGAATTATTATCTTCTTATGGCACCCAAAGCCCTCCAGGATGATGCTCCAAAGCACCTTCCTCTAGGGTCATGCCCACTGGGTACCTCAGGGCATCAGAACCTCAGCAATGTTACTTCTTTGCAGTTTCCTGAACATGGTAGTCTTATTCATACCTCCAGCTTTTGTCCTTGCTGCTCTTTCACCACACAGATTACTGCATCTGATCTCCTTCTATTGAAAATTTACTTATTTTTCATAGTCAGCATCAATGATATAATGTCAATGGAGCCTTTCTTGAATTTTTAATAATTGCATGACTTATAAAGCTTCTATTAGGTAACAGGCATTGTATGAAGTGTTAAATATATTATTTTTCTTAATCTTTATATCCATCCCAGAAAATGGAGTATTATTTTTTTTATTTTAGGACTGGGACTGGAAGCTTAGAAAAGTGTTACTTGTTTGCCCCTATTGTCATCAAGCTTATAAGGGATGACTTAAACTTTGGACCTAGGTCTGCAGACACAAGAATCAACACATCATTTTTGTCCTCTATTACCTTTTATTATTATCCCTCCTTCTATTTATACTTCCCCCAAAGTACTTGTGTCTCTGTTTAGTATGTATTCCAACTTTAAACATAATTCATTGGTTGCAGGTCCTTATCCTTGCTCTGCGATAAGCAGTTCTCATCTCCTCATCCTCCCTCTCAGTTGGAGAAAGAGTCATACCTAATATGTATTCACTGAATTCAAAATAAGGACCAATAGCTAAGAATTTTGCTTCTGGTTATGATGTAGAAGCCTAAATCAGAGCAACTCACATTAGTAGAAATACAAAAAGAAGTCATTTAGCTTAAAGGAAAATAATCCCAGATGAAAGATGAAGCAAGTTAACATAAAAAGGAGAATACAAGTAGATCTAAATAAATAGAGGCTATTTAAGACCATAAGAATAATGGTTTTTGAGTTTTAATATATGCTGAAGGTAGGGTTGTAAAACCTTTTCATTGCTGGGAAAATGATAAAAGTAATAATTTATTATATACCCTG
Organism: Camelus dromedarius; assembly: GCF_036321535.1. NCBI lineage: Eukaryota > Metazoa > Chordata > Mammalia > Artiodactyla > Camelidae > Camelus > Camelus dromedarius. The sequence goes on along the minus strand of NC_087443.1, from coordinate 63,931,284 downwards.
ATAAGACAAGCCTAATATGGAAGTGAATTAAAGAAATGTGTAACTGTATAACAAGCTAACTATTAGAGGGGAAATGAAGTGATTTTTAAAATGCATAATTATTTAAAAAGAAAATAACTATGGAAAATATGTAAACATACATAGAACTAAAATTAAGATGGTAGGGTTAAGCCCCAGTGTAGTACTAATTAAATTAAAATAAAGTTTTCAAATTAAAACAAGGATAGAAAATATTTTAAAAAGAAGAAACTAAACTAGCTAAATTCTCATTTTAAGAAATACTTTTAATATATAAGAACATAGGAAAGATGAAAATAAAAGGCAATAGAAAGACAAAAGCTACATCAAGCAAATGCCAACCAAAAAGAAAGCTAATATTGCCTTACTACTATTAAAAAAGGATATATTTATGGTCAGAAATAATTTGAGTTAAACAGAATATTTAATGATGACAAAAGGGTCAAACCAACAGAAATATTACCTAAATGTCCTATTAATATGTCCTGAAACGATATATAAAATGAATGGTGGTGATTAGATCATAGCATTGGATTTCTCCTTCTGACTTTTTCAATGATTTGATCATTTTTCAGCAAGTCCACAGAAGGAATTTAATTCTGAATGTTTCACATTAAAGGTGGCTTCTGTGACATTATTATTGCTATTAATAGGAATATTTTATTATATATTTATACATATGTAAATATATATGCACACACATGTGTGGAAAGTGTGTGTGTGTGTAATGCAATTGAATAAGGTACTAAAATACATAGGCCAAACAAAAGTGATCCCTATTTGCAAGAGAGTGAAACAATTTTCCCAACCTTCAACATCTTATATGACCAGATGATACACAGTATATGCAGGCCCATGCAAGCTTTATATGAGTTTCTTGGGATGATGATATTGGATTAAGATGGTCTTTTAATAATTGGATACCTTACCTTAATATTATTTTACTTATTAATTACTGAATAGGCAACACATGCACATTGACCAAAATTCAAAAGAAAGAGGTGATATAATGAATAGTGTGCTATTTTGTTCCCAGATTAACCAGTTCTTTTCCTTGAAAACAACCACTAATGTCTTTCTTGTTTTACAAAGATATTTTACGGATTTAATAATAGCATTTAGTCATTATGTATATATGGAATATATTATTGATATATATGTAATATATATTATATATTCAGATATATATATGGACCAAGGGATATATGTATGTATGTCTATATGTATATGTATGTATCTCTTTTTTTTAACTCACATTGCTTTATCATGAAAAAAAGGTGACTTTTTCATTTTCCCATAATTTAAAAAATGACTTTAAACCTCTCTTCTTTCCTCCCTCCCTTTTTCCCACTTCCTTTCCCTGCCTCTTCTAAAAATACCATTAAAAGTCTCCCAGTAAGATGATTTCATTTGCTATTTTCACACAATTTTCACTTAGTTCCCATATAATTGTAGGTTTCTCAAAAAGGTTGAGAAGCTTGCCCATAAGACTAGTCTGTACACTCCCAAAGCTACCTGTGTATTGGATTTTAAACTACCTAAGATGTAGGGCTTTCCCCTAGCCTATTCAGACTTGCATATTCTCTCATCCTTGCACCCCTTCATGGAAGCAATGCTTCTCAGTGTATTTATTACATTGGTCCAGGATCTGCCCCACAGCTTGGCTTTCAGACCCCAGGAGGCCAGTATCTAAGTAAACACAGCAGAAATTCTCAATTGGCAACTGGCAGAAATTTGTCACCGACAGTGTGACCAAAAAAAGTTGGGAATAGTATGGCAGAGACTACACTGCCTTAGTGAATGAAAGCAAGCAGTGAGTAGAATTTCACTGAGAAGAAACTCTATTCATAGTTCATTTGTCTTATTTTTTCATTTTTTTTCTTAGAAATCCTCCATAGTCATTAATCAGAAATGCAGTGAGAAGGGATAAATTTGGGAGTTTGAGATTTGCAAATGATAACCACTACATATGAAAATAGACAAAAAATAAATTTGTTCTTTATAGCATAGGGAACTATATTCAATATCTTGTAATAACCTTTAATGAAAAAGAATATGAAAAGGAATATATGTATATACATGCATGACTGAGACATTATGCTGTGCACCAGAAATTGACACATTGTAACTGACTGTACTTCAATTAAAAAATAAACAAAACAAAACAAAGCAAAATGTAGTGAGTAATGGAAAGAAATAACCCTTTCACAAGGAGTAAACATGTTAAGCCATTCTGTTATATTTTCTTTTGGCCTTTTCTATGTTTTAAACACAATTTATTTAGTATTTATTTATAGAATATCCACTAAGTGCCTGGCATTATGCTACATATAGTTATGACAATATTATGTGATCAATTTTAGAGACTAAGATTTTTCATTTAATTTTACAATTAAACATTTTTGTTATTACACTCTGTTATAAGTTGTATCTCTATTTAACATAAAAATTATTGTTTTGAGAAAATGTATAGTGATTTTTTTATACTACAGTACAGCATAATGGTGAAAATAATATTCTTTAGAACCAGAATGAACTCAAATCCTGACTCACCTCTTGATTAACAGTGTAAATGGGGGCAAGATATTTCGCTTTTCTGTTCTTCAGTTTCCTCTTGGGTAAATTGAAGCCAATCTATATATATAATGTACGTAAGCATTCATCACATTGAGTTTTTGTGAACATAAGTAAGTTTTAGTGAAATTCTTCTACATCACCAGGCTAAACCTGACTCCTTGTCTTCCTGTTGGCTACATCCAAGGTACTAATCAGAGCTGAGGAAAATCATCCAACATGGATGATTGGGACCATACATTCATTGTCATCATTTGCAAATGAACCTTCACAAGGGCTGAGCACTATTGGTAGCACCCTAGTTACAATCCCCTCAGCTTCTCACTCTCCTATTTTAATTGATGCACTGTATCCATTCCATCTTCTATCTCATAAACGACAATGAAGGAGTTGCCCATCTCAAAACACAAACTGCTCTATCAATGCTCTGGATCCTAACTTCCTTTCAGTCCTTGAGTATCTCCTCTATGTCTCATATCTTCAACTGCTGCCTCACTACTCCCCATATTTCACCAACCAGAAGAGCATGGAAAAGTCTCTTCCAGTTTTTATTAAAAACAAAGAAACCAAAGCCAAAACTAAAACCACAGCAACTACTTTCAAGCCCATACTTCCCTTCAGCTACTTCCATCTCATTTCTTATTCACCTCCTGTGAATCTCTCAAGTAAACTGTCTTCACTCTCTTATTCCTCTTTTTCACATTTCATTCCCTACTAAACCCACTTGAATATGTATGTAACCCTTTCTACTTCAGTAAAACTGCTCTCACAAAAGTCCACGATGACCTTGCCTTTTGTAAAGACAACATGCACTTCTAGATCCTCATTTTAATTAATATCTCAAGAGCATTTGATACATTTGAACATATCCTTTTAAAAAGACTATTCCCTTGGTTCTGCTAATATCAAAAGCTCTTGGTTTTCCTCTTTTCAAGCTGCTCGATACCAGTCTTCATTTCCAACTTTTTTTCTTACCTGTCTTTTAAATGTCTACTTTAATTTACATATTTTTCTTATTTATTTATTAGTTGCATGCAGTTCTAGGCTTAATTATAGCCCCTCAAAATTTATAAGTACTAACTCCCTGTACCTCAAATGTGGCATTAAGATAAAATGTGATCATATGAATGGGTCTTAATCCAATAACTGGTGTTGTTTTACAAGAAGAGAAATAGCAACACACATATAAATAGGCATGGAGGAAAGACAAGATGAGGACACCATGGGAAGGCAGTCATCTTTAAGCCAGGAAAAGAGGCGTCAGAAGAAATCAGCCCTGCCAACATCTTGATCTTAGACTTCTAGACTCTTAATTATGGTTGATGTTTTAGTACGGGTTAAGCCACTTCTGGTTTGTCCTTCTTCTTCATCCAGGGACTTCCCTGACTTTTCATTCCAGTCCCGGTATATCTCTGTTTCCTCATCCCACAAAATAATGAAGGATATTCAGTTCTGCCATTTTAATGTTTTGTAATTTGCTCTTTAGCTCCTTTCTTTGAAGCTCCAATAAGGCAAGAGTCTGAAGAAGATCCAAAATGTGTGCTTGAGGCAGGGCTCTCCGTCTGGTAAGGTTTTGCCTATGAAGTATTAAAAAATTAAAGGATTTTTCCTTCTTCTCTTAGCTCAAACTTACTGACATAGTCTCATGTGAAAACCGGCTGCTCTTGCAAGACTCTATCTGTTGCCAAGGGTTTTGTTTGTCTGCCAAGGGTTTACTGATTTTTTTTCTGACCATTTTATTAGATCTATATGAACCAAACTTGATACTAAGTTCATGACCAAACTCTACAAAGAGCCCAGTCTGCAACATGGCCAGTGATGATAGCCAACTCAACTTGTGCTCCCTTGCCTTTGGGATTTCAATTCATTTGCTCCTATTGCTTAGATGGTGCTCTGATTTCTTTAAAATATGATTTGTATAGTTTACACAGTTTCTCCTGATTGTTGCAGGGGGTACATTAGGTGACTAATACAATCTACTAAGTCTACATGGAAGCAGAATGCATATCCTAGGATACCAAAGTTTAAAGCTTCTTGGGATTTAAGTGTAGGTTCTCTTTTGCTTCTACATGTTTCCTGGATGATCTCATCTTGATGATCTCATCTTTATGAGACTTTTACATTTACTTTACCAGACCAGACCCATCTTCTGAGCTCAATATAGTCACATAAAATGGCCTCTATAGCATGCCTTTGTTGATTTTACAAAGCATCTCAAACTCTACAAATCCAAAATCAAACACCTGATTATTTCCCTCAAGTGGGACTCATGCACATTTTGGTGAATAGTAACATCGCGCAGCTTTAGTGTTTCCGTTCACTTCCCAGAAGCCTGAGTCTTCTTTAACTTCTCCCTCCCTTACACCCCAAACTAAGACACAAGTCCATTATTTTAGCACTTAAACATTTCTTCACTCCATCCAATTTTCTACATGCGTACTGCCTTCATCATTCTTGCCTCCATCATTGCCCACTTCAAATTTTGCAATAGCTACATAGTCCTTCCTGCCTCTATTCTTGCTCTTCACAATGCTAAGAAGTGTCTGTTTTGTCTGTTCAGGCTGCTATAACAGAATACTGTAGACTTGGTGGTTTACAAACAGCAGAAATTTATTTCTCACAGTTCTAGAGGATGGAAAATACAAGATCAAATTGCTGGTAGTTTTAAGCCCACTTCCTGGTTCTTACTATATTCTCATAAGGCTGAAGGGCTGAAAGAGCTCTCTAGGGTCTGTTTTATAGGGCACTAATCCCAATGACCCATGATTTAACCACCAAATGGCCCCACCTCCTAATACTATCCCTTTGGGGATTAGGTTTCAACATACGAATTTTGGAAGGGGACACACAAACGTTGTCTTTATCAGTACTCATTTAATACCTCATATATAATGGTTTCCCCTGCTAAAATTCATTTATGACTTGCCATTCTTCATAACAGTATATCCATAATATTTAGTAAAGGTATTAAGACCTAGTGTGATTCAGCCAGTATCTATATAGCTAGGCTGATTAGCAACACTCTCTGCTTTACTGTGCTCCATTCACCTTCAGGTTGAGTGTTTTGGGATTTTTTTGTTATTGTTAATCCATTTAACTTCTCTCCACTTCAAAACTTTTCATATATGTTATTACCCTAACTTAAACACTTTTCTCCACCCTATATCACCAAGATAACTCCTACTTATTTTTTGGTTCTAAATATAAATGTCATCTTCTTGGAAGACTCTTTCATGAGTCTCCATCCTAAAATCAATATTTCTCTTTCATACATATTATACTACCCTTTGCTTCTGTATTGCACTGTCAAGAAAAGGTTTCTTTTTTTTTTTTTTAAGGAAATTTCCAGCATGAAAAAAAAGAGAAAATAGTATCATAAAGCCCTACATACTCATCCACATTCAGAAACTGCCAACTTGTGGCCAATTTTGTTTCATCTCTACCTGTATACCCCCCTCCCCTCACTTTGATTATTTTGAAATAAATTCTATAAACATTGCAATATGTATGTTTAAAAGATAAGAATCTCTTACAGATCATGCCATTGATCACATCTAAAAATCTACAGTATTTTATAGTATTTTCATAATATTATGAAATACTTAGTCACTATTTCTATACTCTTGCCCCACATTCTCTCCTTTATACCAGTTTGTTTATTTGAATCAAGATTCAAACCATGAACCGGAAGACAAGAATACATTACAGCAGATCTTAAATATGTTTTTATACATGATTCTTTTATTATTTGTCTTGCCATTTATTTTTTGAAGAAATCATGAGTTATTTTCCCTGTTAATTTCTCCACACTATGGATTTTTTTAATTGTACCCTTATAATGAAATTTAACATATTCCTCTATCCTCTATATTTGTTATATTTGTAGTTAGATCTAAAAAGTTATTCATATTTGTTTTTTTAATGGAAGTATAGTCAGTTGGAATGTATGTACAGTATGTACACTATGATGTACAGCATAGTGTCACAGTCACGCATATATATATATACATATATTCCTTTTCATATTCTATTTCATTAAAGGTTATTACAAGATATTGAATATAGTTCCCTATGCTATAAAGAACAAATTTATTTTTTGTCTATTTTCATATGTAGTGATTAACATGTGCAAATCTCAAATTCTCAAATTTATCCCTTCCTACCCCCTTTCCCCCAGTAACTATAAGATTGTTTACTATGTCTTCACATCTGTTTCTGTTTTGTAGATGAGCTTCTTACTGTCTTCTTTTTTCTTTCTTTTTTTTTTTTTTTTGATTCCATATAGAGTGACATCATATGGTATTTTTCTTTCTTTTTCTGGCTTACTTCACTTAGAATGACAATCTCCAGGTCCATCCATGTTACTGCAAATGGTATTATTTTATTCTTTTTTTATCAGTGAGTAATATTCCATTATATAAATATACCACAACTTCTTTATCCAGTCATCTGTCGATGGACATTTAGGTTGCTTCCATGTCTTGGCTGTTGTATATAGTGCTGTTATGAACATTAGAGTGCATGATTCTTTTCGAATTAGAGTTCCCTCTGGATTCATATTCAGTTTTGATCTTTTGGGAAAACTATGACTTAGGTGGTCTCATGTGTTTTCATCAGGAGGTACATTTTTCTGTTTTTCCTTCTTCTGTGAGGTCAACTTTCATTGATTGTTTTGTGCAATTATTACACTAGGCTATTGCTCTATGTATTGTATGTTCCTCAAGGGCAGGAAATGTTCCTATCCTGTGCCTAGTATGTAGGCCCCCATCTGAAGGCTCTAGAGAATAAGCCATGGGCTGAACTGATAAACAAGCTGTGAGAAATGTTACGTAGCCGGCTGGATAAGAGATGGCCTATTTAATGTATCCAGTATGGACGGCAGGGTAGCCAATGACAGGGAAGATCCTCAGAGGAGGACAACCTAAGACAGGCACAGCCGGCTGGATAAGAGATGGCCTACTTAATGAAGTTTTGTGACGAACTTTAAAACAATCTGTCCTTGATCATGTAACATCCTGTTCTTACTGCAGGAGCCTGGAAACCTGGAATCTGGGAACCTAAATAGCTTAAGACTATTAACATTGTTATAACTTAGATGGTATGTGAGGCATCATGCATGTCCTGTATAAACCCATTTACAAGAATCAATAGAGAACTGCTTCGCTTCTCTCCACATGGTGTTCGTGTGTACATGATATCATGCCACCAACATAGTAGGATACCTGTCACACATAATGTGTTCAATGTATCTTTAATTGACTGAGTGAATGAGAATATAGCCTGCTCTTTTAATTTATTGCATTGTCATGTAGTGTTTGCCTCCTTATGTATTTTGGGTTGCTGCAGTGACAGATTCTTTTAGGTAACTTCCTGGGCTGGACTGAAATTTTTGTAGCATTATATATCAATGAACTTTTGAATGGATGCTTTCAGTCAGCTGCAAAATTTCACGTGCTATAGAGAAGTATCAGCTGATGAGGATCTCAAAGCATAGAAACTTCCACAATTTGATCACTCTTAATCTGAGAGTGGTGATCAAGAAAGTAACTCTATACACTATTCTGCTGTAGCATTTTTCATCCAAACTGCTCCTAATTAATCCATGCTAGTGCTGTTGTGGCTTCTAAATCTAAAAAAAAAAACTAGACTGGAATATCTTGAAACTAAGTTTATGATAGGAGATGTCATTTTGTGGTTAACAGTTCAATATGCTCAGTTAACTCTAATGGTGCTTTTTCCTTTCTTAATCAGACATAAAGTATTTCTATGACTGAAGATAAAAGTAAACTTTGTGTCTTTGTTGCTTCTGTTGTTTGATCCATATGATATCAACTTAACACAAACATAATATTTTTTCAACATTTTCTTGGATATATTTTATTTTCTGCTTTTCTCTTCTTTGCCTACAAAGACAGGACCAAGTGCAAAAGAAGCCTACTACTCTGCTATTATAGGCCCATTCCACATTAAGCTGATAAATCATGTGAGCAGAAGTAATTTGTCAAACATACATTTATTGGAACCAGAATTACTTTATGTGAAGAGATTGCTGGATCGGTTTGCAAACTCTTACTAAATAATTCATCAAATCCTGATTTGCTAGAAATATAATACAAAAGGAACACATAACAAAATTAAAGTTCTCCTGTCTTGTAATGGTATTTTGAAGGAAATGTGATTACTTCTCATTGCCATACCATAAATACCATTATGTTGAATTCAGTAGTCAAATATGCACAGACATATTTCAAAATAGACATAATAATTAGTGGTTATATTTTATGACTACTCTTGATTTCAAAATAGTGAATATTTTCAATCATACCCACAACCCCTTCCCACGTCTCTCTCCTGCTGATGAAGATAAAATAATAATAATAATCCTCTTTGATAAGGACAGAACCTTTAGTTGTCTCCTGAGTTCCTAACTGAACTGCAGTTACAGAGGAACCATTTTTTACTTACTTCTGAAATGTTGTATTCAGGAATATTTTATTCTGTGTTCTGTAAAAGCCACTGGGATCTCCCTCTAACCAACCCTTGAAGTTAAAATTCATTAGTCTACCTGAAAATTAAAGGAAAAAAAAGTAACATACTTTCAAAAATTATTAAAATTCCTGCCACTGAGGAATATAACAAATCTTTATGTTAATAAATTTGTTACATTAAACATAAGGAATGGTGATGAGCATATATCCCCTTTGTAAAAACTCTTTGAGAAATAGTTTCTCAGCTTCCCTTATAAGACTTATTTCTGAATCTCTTAAATTTTGTTCAACTTTAAATCTTATGAACTCTATAATTTACAAACTAATCATATGTTTTTTTTTCCTTTGGCTCTTAGGCAACTGTAAAGACAAGCCTTAGCCCATTTAGCATTTCAGCATAGTTTTTTTACATATCTTTTGGATATTTATCACCCTTAACTTGGGCTGGGATTTAGTTTGCTGAATTTGTCTGTTTTACAATCTAATATTCTGTAGTATTAGTAAAATTAGAAATGTAAATCCCATGGTATCTTATTGAACATAGTCACTGCCTTCAAACTAGTTGTAAGAATATTATATTTTTATTCTGTGTTTCATTTCAGCTTATTCTATCAAGTCTGTGTTTTTAGAAATTTATTTTTCTGTTTATTGAGTTTGGTGTTTCAGTTTCACAATTTGTATTTTTCTTATTGCTTGATAATTCCTAGTACTTTTTGTTTGTTCTTTTGTTTTGTTTTTAAAATTACTTCAAGACTAGTCTCTTACATATTTTCTTTAGTTGTTTTGTAGTAGATTTCATTTCTTATGCTGTCTTACTTTAATTGCCTTAATTTATTGCATGCTGATGACAGCTATGATTTTCATTATTTGTCTAGCATGTTTTCTATAATTTCATAAATTTTTTACTATTTCATGGATGAGAAGGACACGTCAGCTAGTTTGCTATCTTGATTCAGTTTTCCTCAATCACCATTTTTTTTTCTGCTGGAGGAAGGAGTCTTTCACTTGAAGAGTATGGATCTATCCAGAGACTATCTGTTTTGTTTCATTAATCTTTGTGTTTATTCTTTCACTAATAGTACACTCTGATCACTTTAGGTTATATAAGTCTTGAAGTTGAGTAATGTCTGTCCTCCATCCTTATTATTCTTCTAAGTATTTTTTTGTTTATGTGCTTTTTGGTTTTTGCCTTTCCATATAAATTTTAGTTTGTTGACATCTACAAAATAGCTTGATGGGATTTTGATTGGGATTGAATTGAAGCCATAGATCAAGGTGGGAATAATTGAAATCCTAACAATATTAAGTCTTACAATCAATGAATATGGACTATCTCTCCATTTATTTAGCAGTTCTTTGATTTCTTCACCAGAGTTTTATGGTTTCTCACGTATTTATTCTAAAATAATATTGTGTTAAATTTATTCTTAAATATTTCATTTTGGATGTTAAAGTAAATGATATTGTGTCTTTAATTTCAATTTCCAATTAGTTTTTGCTGATAAAAAGTAATGGACTTCTTAATATTAATCTTGCATCCTGTAGCCTTTCTATAAACTTTTATTAGTTTCAGTAATTATTCCTTGATTCTCTGGGATTGTCTACATAGACAGTGATGCCATCTGCCGACAGGAATAGCTGAATCTGTTCCTTTGCAATTTGTACATTGTTTATTTCCTTTTCATTTCTCATTGCATTAGCTAGGACTTTCACCTACAGTATTCATCAGAAGTGGTAAAAGAGTACATCCTTACCCTGTCCTCAGTCTTAAAGGGAAATCATATCATTAAATATGATATTAACTGCATGTTTCTATAGATGTTATTTACACATTGAAGAAATTCCCTTCTATTCATAGTTTTTTCAAAGTTTTTATCATGAATGAGTGTGGGATTTTGTCGGTTGATTTTTCTGCATCAAATGGTATCATTATGTTTTTTCTTCTTTAGCCTGTTGGGGTGATGGATTATATTAATTTATTTTGAATTTTGAACAAGTCCTGTACACCTGGAACAAATCACACTTGGTCATAGTGCATAATTATTTTAATACATTATTAGATACAATTTGACTGTTTTCTTGAGATTTTTGCATCTATGTTTAAGAAATATTGGTATGTAATTTTTCTCTCTTGTCATGTATTTATCTATTTTTGTACTAGGATAATACTGGCATCATAGAATGAGTTAGGAAATACTGCTTTCTGCTTATATTTTTTGGAAGAGACTGTAGAGGATTTCTTAAATGTTTCTTATCAAATATTTGGTGGGATTCATCACTGAAACCATTTTATGAGAGATTATTAATTGATTAAATTTATTTAATAATTATAGATCTATTCAGATTATCAAGTTTTCCTTTTGTGAGTTTTTTAATTTTTTGCCTTTTAAGGAATTAATTTATTTTACTTGCTATCAAATTTGTGGGCATAGAGTTGCTGACAGTATTCCTTTCTTATTCTTTTAATGCCTGTGGAATAAATATTTTTATTTGGCATTCTACTATAAGGACACACTGTCCTTTATCCATTATTTATGTTTTTGTGTATTTATTTTTGAAAATTCTCTTTCCCAATCTTAACCTTCCAACAGCCAGTCTCCTTCCAGAAGGAACCAATTTTATCACTTTTTTCTGTATCTTTTCAGAAATATTTTGTAAATAAACTAAAACTAGATGCATATTACTGTTTCTTTTCCTGCACAAATAAGCATTGCTTTGCACTTCTTTTTCATTTAACAGTAAATCTTGAGGACCATTCCATATCAGTTTATGGAGTGATTACTAATTCTTATGCATATTCTATTTTTGAATATAACATAATTTGTTTAATTAGTCCACTATGGATTGGCATTTGTTTTTTAGTCAATCTTTTTTTCACAAATGGCAATACAATATATAGCCTTCCACTGATATCATTTAGAAGGAATCTTTAGGCAAATTCACTACCTTTTAATTTTGATGCATATTTGATTACATAACCTGCCTTATAGAATTGCACAAGTATATACTTCTAGTAGCAATAAAAAGATTGCCAATTTCACCTGAGCCTTGACAATGTAGCATGACTTTTTTTTTAAGTTTGGCAGTCTTATAAGTGAAAAATAGTTTTGGTATAATTTTATTTTACATGTATTTTATTTTGTGTGAAGTTGAGTATTTTTTCCCATGTTTAATGCTATTCAAATTGTATTTCTGATTAACTTTAATTATAATAATAAACTTAAACATTTTTAATATTTATTTTTTATTTTAAATAAAATATTTGGCATTTTTCTTGTGGGTTTATAAGGGTTTTTCCCATATTGGGGAAATTGGGTCTTTGTTTTAAATATGAAGTTTAATTTTGTTTCTAATTTTCCATTCATCTTTTTTCTTTGTTTATGGTTACTTTTAACATTCAAACTTACTATTATTTTTATGTTAGAATTAAACAGACTTTTCTAAGTGTGACACAAAATTCAGATGTCCAAAAATTTTAATAAATCTGATATTAAAAATAATTTAAAATACTTTTTTCATTTTTTTTTTTTACCAGTAATAGCTAAGCTTCATTATTCACATTTAACCTTTGGATTATTTTGAGAATCATTCTGGTGTGACACGTAATCCAAACTTCTTTAGTTTTAAATAGACACCCAGTTACTCCAACTCTAATTCATTCTAAAAAAAAAATAAATAAATTCTCCCTATGCTACACTCTTTGTTTAAATATTGTGATTGATTTGGATCCTTATAGAATTCTTCTTTCTGAAATTCTGGCCACTATACTTTCCTAAATTCTCATTCTTCCTAGAATCAAAGAGAATCTAGAGTAAACTGGATATATTAGAAGCCTCTGAATCTTTGTTTCTTGAGCTTGTCATGTTGATTTTAACCCATTACTTAATGAAATTCAGTATTTGTTGGCCACTGGAACACACTGAATGTTATGGTACTTCAGTTATTTCCATAGCTACGATATCTATATGAATAAGTATGTAGGAGGACATGTATATCCCATAATTACCAAAATTATACCAAATTCTTCAATTTCAAAAGTTATTTTGGTTAGGTAAATGTATTCTTAAGATAAAAGTTAAGTCTTGGTAGAATTCAATAAACTCTGGAATGAAGCTATTTATTCCTATTTTTAAATTCTGTCAATTCTACGAGATATATATTCAATATTTACTATGATCAAGGCATTCTGCTTGACATTGTATGGCATACAAAGACATTTAAGACCAACTCCAGCCTTCAAGGAACTTATAGACAAGCATAGAGATAAAATAGTGGGTCAATACTTACAATAAAAATCTAGGAAAATATTCTTCTCAAGAATATACAAAGTGCTAATATTATGGGAATACACAAGAAGGAAAGATCTCAAATGATTGTGAGGGAGTTAGGCAGGAAAAGATTAATGGAAAAGGAAATATTTGAGATAGTTTCTAGTAGGTTGGGATATCCTGTATAAAAGTCATTCTAGATTCTAACAAATCTAGAAAAAAAAAGTCAAAAAAGTTAAAGTGGTCAGAAAACTTCCTATACAGAAGTCTCGTTTAACTGAGATGTAGAATACCTATTAAGGAACAAGGAGAAGTGAATTTGGGAAGGTAAATTGGCACCAGATCAAGAATGGCATTTGCTCAGAATTTCTATGTAGTAGGAAACCATTAAAAGTTTGAAGAGGTGGAGGGTAGCATAACCTCTACTTTAGAAAAATTAACCTAGTAGCCAGATAAGAATATTGACATAGTTTTAGTTTATTCATGAAGCATTTAAGAAGCAATCAATATTTCTGATGTAGGAAGTCAATTCCCCTGCCCTTAGGAGCTTTTAACCTCATATTTTACCTGTGTGTGATGGGTGGAAGTGGGATATGACATTGAATATGGGGAACCCTCCTAAAATCTGGCAGATACCAGGAGTACAATAATCAGTAAATGGTACCTTTGTATTTTTCTCCTGATTTTTGTATCTAATGTAACAAGAAAATACCATGTAGAAGACCTTGAAGTTTCTATTACTCTTGGGACAGTTTTGGCAAGTGAAGATGCTTGAGGTGAAAGTTTTCATTTGTGTTGTCCATTTGAATGTGCTTCGGGCCTGGTAAAAAATCATATAATATCTTTGGGCGAAAACAGGAAGAGTATGCTGGGATACTTTGTATGTTTGACTGGCTTTTTCCTGAAACTTCCTGGAAGACTTCTAGCCACTAATGCATTTTTTTAAAAATCTACTATATAAATTTAATTTACTAAAAAGCTTATGAATAAAAAACCAAAACCACATTTTAATCAGTATTTTAAGCAGGCATAATTATATGATCTAGCCTGAAGGAGAGGGTGGAGAGGTGGACCTGAATGCCTTTGACATCTTGTCTTGCACCCTCCCACACACCTGCCTCTCCTCCTTGAGGCTTCAATTTATAAAAATGTTTCCTTTACCTATGAGGGCTGATAGACAGTCGATCATGGCTGCCTTCGAAGGCTCTGACCTCCAAAGGTCAGAGATGACATTTTAATTTAGCATCTGCACATCCATATTCACTTCTTTTCATTTGATATCACCAGAATGGCTTTCCTGGAAAGTAGGATTTCTAACAGCTAATGTTTAATAGCTAAGCCCTTTGAGTCACAAATGGCATTTAAAGTGAGGTAGCTGGGGCTCCCATCTCTACTCCAGTCCATGAGAGAGAAAGCCATATTTCATATTTTATCCTGCTGGAGACAGTGATTGAGAGACAGGTTGAGAGAGATTGAGAGAAAGAGAGAGAGAGAGAGTAATAACAGATATGGAAGAAGGAAAGTTAGCAAATGCAGGTCCCCACTGGCTGGAATTGTAAGAAGAGACATCAGGAATGTAAGAAGTCAGGCTGACAAGGAAGTCAGGGAGAGGGCCCAAGATAGCAGGCCTTATCATATCTCAAACTACAGAATTTTCTACATCATTGGTCTGGTTACTGTTTTTAGCCAAGGACCAAAGACATTACCTTGCTTCCCCAGTAGTAGCAAACAGCTGTACAACAAGAACCACCACTGTCTACTAAGTGCATGATATGTGCCAGGATCTCTGTAAATTACTTTATAAGCACATGATTTAACCCTCACCATGATCCTGTATAGAACCATGACCCTATGATCCTATCGTGGTCACCATGATACTTTATCAGTCATGTTGAGAGAAAGGGACACTGAACCTTAGAATTTCACCCCTAATGTCTATTAGTGGTGGTGTTTGAATCCAGATTTATATTAACAGAAATGTCTTACTTCTTAAGCTGTATAAATAAGATATTATTATTATTAGGCTATTTTTGAGACAACTGGAACCAAAGAAATACTTACTTATATTTAGACTGAGTGTTTTCCATGGGAGAGAGAGGGGCAGGCATTCCAGCGCTATATTTTATCCTGTCAAGAGGAGGGCCTTCAGCTTGCCATCAAGTGTGACTACCCATACAATTAACCAAGCATTATTGAAGTGAACTCTGGCTTTGAAACTTAGAAATATGCTTTTGAAAGCAACTGTAGGAAAGGAAAGGCTAAAAAAAGTCAGCAGTTTTGAAGCAGAAAGAAAAAGGTTTGTAAAGAAAACTATTAAAGTCATCAACTTTCCCTTGCTTAAGGTCAAAAACATACAGTATGCAGCCTCCCCCTTCATTACATTCTAACAAGATATGTATCCTCTGATACAGAATAATCAGAACAGTGTTGGGTAATACTTATCAATGTGCAGGTGCAGAAAAGTGAGATAGGTCCATAGAAACTTCTTCCATTTGCTTGGATGAGTCTACCTAAAACCATAAATGGTAACTCCTTTTCTATTTCCAGGTATTGTTCCAATTCTTTTAATGTATTTTGCCAATCCGTTTTAAACACTTATTTGACAAGTTCCCCACATGTGATTGGGAGCCCAGTACCTGACTTAAGAGCTTTATTTTTCCGGATATGTAACGTTTATTCAGCCCTTAAATGAAGCAGTACAATAAATGCATCTTTTATAGATCCTTACATTTAGTATCCCCAGAATCTCTATAATGGAAGTACTGTTATTACCCCTATTTTAAAGAAGAGGAAATTGAGGCTCAGAAAATTTAAATGCTCATCCCAGTGCCACACAGCTAATAATTGGGAGCAGTGGGATTCAGCCCTGTGCAGGATCCTTCCAGAGTCCAAGTTTTTATTCACTAATTCTTTGATGTCTCTATGACAGTTCTAAGCATCTAGGGGCTTATATTAGTTTTATTTATTGCTGCTGTGAAAATTTACCATAAACATAGTAGCTTTTAAAGACACAAATTTATTACCTTACAACTATAAAGGTCAGAATCCAAAACTGGTCTTACTGGGCTAAAGTCAAGGTGTTGGCAGGACTGTGTTCCCAGTGGAGACTCTGGGGGAGAGAGTTCATTTCTCTGAGTTTTCCAGCTTCTGGAGTCTGCTCAAATCCCCTGTTTGTTCCCCCTTTGATTTTCAAAGCCAGCAAGAGGCAGCCCAGTCTTTAACACTTTTGCCTCCTTTTCCCACATTTTTTTCACCTTCATTGAGGTATAATTGGGAAATAAAGATAGTATATATTTGCAGTATACAATGTGATGTTTTGGTACATGTATACATTTTGAAATGATTACAACAATCAAGCCGATTAACATATCTATCAACCCATATAGTTAACACTGTGTGTGCATGTGCTTGTGCTTGTGCTCGTGTGTGTCTGTTGAGAATATTTAAGGAATGCTGTAATAAAAGTCATCTGAGATACTTATTTTTAAGAGAAGTTTCTGAGGCTCTAAACTCAAACCAATCTTGTGTAGGAGAAGAAAAGAAAAAATTAACATTGAAAATAATTCTCCAAGTGATTTTTATGCAGAAAGTCCACAGGGCACACTTTGAGAAATGTAGAGAAACACACTCAACCTTTTCCACATTTAAAGACCCTTATGATTACTTACATGACTTAAGAGCTTTATTCAGTTCACCTGAATACTCCAAGATAAAGCCTCCATCTCATATTCAGCCAATTAGTGACCTTAATCCATTTGCAACCTTAATTTCTCTTTACCAAGAACTTAACACATTTCATAGGTTCAAGGGACTATGACAAGGAAACCTTTTGCGGGGTTATTCTGCCCACTTCTAGGCTCAAGACTGCAAATACTGTATGATCAGTTCTCACCTCCAGGGAAACCCCTGGTTCTGAAGACACAGAACATACAAAAGTTTTTCCTAGAGCAAGTGTTGGCGCTCCTTGAATTACTTATTTATAGTAACCATCCCCCCAAATACAATGACAGCATTCATTTTTCCCTAAAGTGAAAATAGTTCAAGGATGGGAGAAGCCAGTACGATGTAAAAATGTATAAAGAAAAGAAAAAAAAAAAGTAGAAGGTGGCAGAGGGGATTTATCCCTCTCCTCTTCGTTCCTGAGGTTTGAATCATCTGAACTGAGAATTTAATACAAGAAGGCATGATGTATAGCCATATATACAACACCGGTACCCTTCACACAGCAGATTTCCTGCCCCAGCAACTATTTGCTGCATATTCATGGAGACAAATCAAGTCCCAAGGCTACAAGTTTTCTGCAAATTCTGTGGACTGTATTTGCCTGGAAGAGGATGGCAGATAGTGAGCCCCTGGAGAAATTAATCTTCCTGCCTTTTAGAGAGATGGATGTTTCTGAATAGTAGTTCCCACACTTTTGATCTAAGGCAGTATAAAGCTTGAGACGTGTAAGGGCATTCTGTACCACAAACTCCTACAGAGCTGCTAGGCCCCTGAACAGGAAGAGCTGTGAGGATCAGGACCCCCATTTCTGTCCAAGAGTAGTGTAATACCATCTTGGGGCTGCCCTCTCCATTCAGCCCTGTCCATCCCGGGAGGTGCCCTACTGCTTTCCATGACTTCCTTTAATCTTGAAAATGTACCATTTTGTATTATATTCACATATATATATATGTGTGTATATAATATAATATATATATGTGTGTGTGTGTGTGTATATATATGTATATTTAGAGATAGAGATGGAGAGAGAAAAGAGACAGTGTTCTTACGGTATTTCAGACTGTGCTATAATCCTTTTATAGGAAGTCTCACTTAACATTGATAATAATCTTATGAGGTATGTTATTACTGATAGCCCCACTTTAAAGATATGGAAACTGAGGCTCCAGAAATGCAAATAACTTGGCCAATGTCACAGAGATATGATGCAAAAACTGTGTTCATGCATTTGCTTTTTTTTTTTTTCTGCTGCTGAATTTGGGCAAAATTCCTCAATATGGACAATGACTTAATGGTAGAACTACCGTAATTATTACATTTAAAAGTTAAATAGGTGACTTTTATTAATTATGCTTGGACAAGAGGAATAAACTGGAATTGTCCCAGGCAAAACAGGGTATGTCATTGTACTTAGAGGCTACATTCTTTTAACCATACTCTGTATTAACGTCAAACTTTATGAGCTGTAAAACTCTTCTCCTATAGTCTCTCCTTTGATCTTCATACAAACCTGCTGAGAAAGACAGAACACTAGGCTCAAAATGCTTAAGACATTCAGGCTGTTGCAGGCTCAGACAAGGACTGAGTCCCTTACTCTGAGTCAAGTGCTCTGCTGACTGTATCATACTACTTCTCTGAATCAATGTGCTTAGAGGGACATTTTCCCCATCAGTGACCAAAGGTGGAAATTACAGATTTCACAGTAGGTTTGTAAAGGAGACACTTGGGGCAGGGGAGCATCTTGTACTCCTTTAGGACAGCACCAAGGCTACCTGCCTCCTTCTAGCCAAGGCAGACCTTCTCTTTAACCTAAGTCGCACTGAATGAACTGGAGTCATGTCAGAATGGGATTGGGTTTGTAGCATTGCAGCACTCTGGAGATTTGAGGATTAGGAGTTCATCTTCCTGTGACAAAGATTTATTTAAAATTTAAAATTTCCTTTAATTTTGAATTAGTTTCTTTCTGTCTAGTAAGTAAAGCTTTATGTATATTATGTATATATATATAAAATATATGCATGTATATATATATAAATATGTCTTTGTGTAGCATTAATTATATATAATTACAAATAACTTTATTATGTGATCTTATTGTCATAGAATTATTCAATCTATGTATACACCCATTCATATATCTATCCATTTATTCCTAATGAACAAAATGATGGCTAGAATAACTTTTATCAAACTAAAATACTAATATTTTCCCCCTGGTTGGGAAATGCTATTTTGAGTACTTTCTCTTTACTTTTCCTGTTTAATTTTTAATTTGTTTACATAGCTTAAAATTTTATAATGAAGATGTTCACTTTTCAAAAGATGTAAAATTAAAACAAGATAACACTTAAGATTGTTTTTTAAGGAAAAAGGTTAATTCATGAAAGATCCATACCCTGCTCCCTGTGTGGATTTCTACAGTTTGAAACCCTAACCAAATCCATTCCCTGCTTCAGCTATGGTAACTGCGGCTGGCCATAACATAAGTTTCTCTGCAGAGAACAGTATTAGTTTAAGTTTGTTGTCCCAGCAAAATTATTAACAACATGCTTTCTCTCTAGAGTATCCTTCTTTGGAAAATAAATATATGATCACTGCAGTAGGTTGGGTTCTTCAGGAGATGGACTGACAAAAGGTTTAGCATACAAGATACTTATATTGAAGTGCCCCTGTAATCACTACCTCTGGTAAAGGGGGGGAAGAAGCAGTATTAGGCAGAAACTGAGCCTTGGCTGATCCCGTGGGGAGTTCTGGAGTTAGAATGGCCCTTCTGAGTTATCCACGTTGCTGAGAGGCACTGACTAGTCCTTGGATATGAGCCACGTTGAAAGATATAACTCAAGTGGGACAGCTGTCTCCTGCTGAAGGATTTAGTGAAGCATCCCTCTGCTCACAGGACTCATAGCAGTTGGGCAACACAATCTTCAATAAAGGGAAATACGGGTGGCATCTTAGCATTGTTCTATTCTCACTGAAGTATAGTTTTATGATGGCCAACCACCTCTCTGGGGACCAAATTAGTTGTCCCATTTCACTTAAATGGAGAGAAGAGTTTTTTTTAAAATGGCTACCTAATGAGACGGGATCCCAGCAGACCCAGGTAGGAGTGAGATACTTTTCCTAATGGTTCTGAGGATATGTGTGGTCATTATAGTGGTTAATAAAAGTCACTTAAGTTGTGTTAGGCTCCTTTGTTGTAAATTCTTTAGTAATTATGCTGTGTAATTGCACAAAAAGGACAAAAGCTTTCTCTGAAGTCCTTCTAGCTGAAGACTTTCTCTGCTGGAGAGAACAACCAAGGTTCTGTATCCCTATTCCTTTCTTTGGGGAAGTTAATGTTTTTATACACACACACACACACACACACACACACACACACACACACACACACACACACACACAAGACCAACACCATCAACACCAATATACCAACATCAATAAAAAAGTGGATTGTTGTTACCCTGGTTGCTTTTGGGGTTCAGGACCCTAGAAGGAGGTTTTCTGTCTCTTTTGAAGTCACATTTTCCTTGATTGAGATATTTTCAATTAGATTCAAGGAGACATGAGATTATGGGAAAGATTCTTTCTGACTACCCTATCTCATGTCTTTTATTAAAACATGTGTCTGGATTTTTCTTTTCTTTTGTTACATTCTACCTCTTTTTCTTCTCATTCTAAATTTATTCATTTTTTAATAAAAATAAACACGCTGGCCAATAATTCTAAAGAATAGAGAATATTATCACATCCATTTTAAATATGAAGACTCCTAGACTCAAAGATATTAAGTAACTTGCCCCAAGGTTATTCACCCTGAGATGGAGCTAGGGTTCAAACCAGGTCTGTCTGCCTCCAGAACTTATTCTCTTCACCATTAAAATAAATGTGTTCCATAATAAAAGAAACACAATTTTAAAATGAGCAACCTTGCAGTGTACAAGCTCTCCCTCCCTATCCTGTTTCACTGATACTTGGAAAACAGCTGATTCAGCCTGTAAAGAGTAGTTGAAATGTTAATGCTCTAGAGGAGGTTTTTGAAGGACCCAGGTTCATTCTGGGTAGTGGCAATGTGTGGGTCATCCAACTCAAAGTAATTGATGATGTAGTAATAATCAGTTCCTTTCAGGGTGGATTGTGCAGTGGTTAAAATAGGGTTTAGGGAAATATATGTTATTTAGCAAAGGATCATTAGCGCTTTAGAGAAAAATGACCAATCATTTGTTTTTAATTTCAGTTTTTTTCCTCTAGTTCTTAATTTGGACCTAGGGTTTCCTCATTAATGGTATAAATGGGATTAATGACTTCATACCAGCAGAGAACATAAAGTACTTAAGAACTCCAGCCATATGACACATTATTGTAGTAGCAAATGGTGAGGTATTTAGCATTTATATAGTACTTTATTTGCAGTGTGCCTATTCTAATCGCATATTCACACACACATTATAACCCTAATGATCACTTTGTGCTTTTCTATTTGTTATGCTTGTATGTATTTGCAGCCATTTAAAATGTATAATATTAAGCAAAATTAATGCTCATGAAAGCTTGCAGCTGCCTGCCCTATGTGGTCTGGTGATTCATTTATTCATAAAGACTTTGCCTCCCCTGCTGAAGGTTTTAACCCAAGTCTCCCAGCCAGCTGGGTGGGCTGTTTGGGATCAGGGACTCTAAATCAGTCATCTTCTGTTGGTGGAGATTGAATGATGCCCTAGTGTTTTTTGGTTCACTGAGGGACCTCTACTGAGGGCAGCTTCTCCATTAAGAGGTCTCTATTACTGGCTGCAAATTCCATAGTCAACAATCTTTTTCAATAGGCTTAGAGTTTTCTTGGGTGCCCAAGTTCTAATTGACCAGCTCCCAGATGTCAGCTGTCTAGGAAAATGCAAAGTAGTTTATGGTGCTTTTTCACACCTTTCCATTGAAGGCCATTCATGACTCTTCCAGTTTCTATGTGTTGAGTGGTTATGAAGATGATGATATACTATTAACAGCAATAACAATAATAGAATAATTAATATTACTCCAACATTTGGATAAGTTATTCTACAACTAGTGTCTTATTTACTCTTCAGAAAGCCTTTTGGATTAGTTACTAACATTACTTCCATTTTAGAGAGGTGGAAGCTGAAACTTGAAGAGTTCAAGTGACTTTCCTGTAGTCCCATATCTAGGAAGCCTTATTCTAGTATCCAGGCCCAAGCAAAATGGACTGCAAAACAACTATGGACCTTTAATTTCACTTAAATCACTTGAGTCTCACAATCAAGAAGAGGATTTTATGCTGGTTCTTGAGACCTATGATTTGCTTTGTGCACTCAAATTGTTCTGATGCTTACAATTAAAAGTCAAGAAATTACCTTTACTGACACATTTCTCTCTGTCTCCCCATTTGTTTTTTCCTCTCATTTTTTTTCCTTTTAAGAATGATTACCACTTTCTCAGCATTGTACTTTTCCTGTTCAGTTTAGAATTCAGATTTTTATAATTCAGCTCTTTCTACCCCACATTTTAATAGGATTTAAGTGTCTTGGGAGTGTTGCTATTTAATGATATATTTGTGATAATAAGATATTATCTGGCAAGTGACCTCATATTTTTCTATAAAGAATATGAATTTCATTGACATTTGGGTAATTGCAACCTCTTTTTTGTCTTTCCTCTACCCTTGTACCTCTGGCTACTCTAGCCTCCCCAAATCATCACTCCTCTCCCTTAAGGGGGTGATCTGGGATATATTCATACTTAGAGTGATAACTTAGTGAGGTAACTCTGTCAGGGGGATTGACATTGATATGGCTGCATGTAGATGGAAGGATGGTGTATTTAAATTAAAGAAATGCTTCTCTAGTGATAGAGTTTTAAGTAAAAGTATAATATCTTTCTAAAATATGCTTACTAGTTTTCAGACAAGATAATAAGCTTTCTCCACAATATCTCAAACTCTGATCTGTTTACTTCTACATATGGCATCTAGGACTTAACCACTGATGTCTACCTGCCTGGAGGGCCCCTGTTGACAGGAAAGTCTTCCATGTGGTGGTCAGCCAGAGGTACCACTCACTCAGCCTAAAGGCAAAGGTGACTCTGATAGAGAATTGGCTGGGATCCCCCTTCACTCCTAGGGTAACATTTTCCTCCCATTGAGGTGACAATTTACCGGACTTCTAGAGATGAGGTGGTAGAATGTGAGGGGGATTCCTAAACCCTAGCTATTGCTGAGGGAGCAATTTTCATCTGAGACTCAGGGAATCTGCAGGTGTAGCTCCTCTTTGGGCAGAACTAACTTTTCCCTTCTTCAATTCTAGTAGAAGACCAATGTGTCCTTTGTGAGGAAGGAGGGATGAAACTGCTTTTTGAGCACTTACTGTGCACTAGGCACTTTTAAACTTAAACCCATTGCTTTTTTCTTGTTTAGAGTTGGGTGTTGAAACACTGCTTTATGAGGCAGACAGATGGAAAGAAACCCTAGAGAAGTCAGTTTGTAGAGGCATTGCCATTCTTGGCTTTCTTGTGACTCTCACTGCCCAAGGACAGTTTTTAGATGGAAGCCTCCTGAACCTATCTAATCTAGAATGCTTCCACATACTTAGCTGGAAGTTACTAACTCTGATAAGTTTTGCCCCTACCTTTCTCCCAAGTGATATTTCTAAATTCTCAGCATGGACTTGAAGCTCTCTTTTTATTAATTACTATCCCTTTTGATCTGGAGGTAAAAGGATCACATGGTTCTGAGTTCTACTGTCATCCCCACCCACAAAAAGAATCAAAAGAGGACACAATGTGGCTGAGGGTTGTGTGTCACAAGCCTGTTTTATAGTGTCAACCCCTGTAAATGTTACTTGGAAAAGTTTGTGTCACCTTTAGAGCTGCTGCAACTGAGAGTCCTAGACAGCCACCATCTGTAGCATCAAATCAGAGTGAATAAGTTCCTCAGACTCCCTGTTGAGACCCAGGGAAAGATCATCCAGAGGACTGGAAGATTAACCAATCTTCGTGTCCTCAATAGGAAATGAGTAAAAAAATGTCAGTGAGTGAAAAGTGTCAGTGTACTGAATTTCATAAATCTGTCTGCAACCTTAACTCTGAATGTACATGAAAGAAAGCAAATCAGTTTTTCTTTAATTTTAATTTGAATTATATACTCTGCATTATTTATAAACTACCCCCACAACTGGTAGCCACATTTATGGAAGATATGAATGTGTTTTATTTTAATTTTAACCTTCTTCTCATTCAGTGGTTTGGGTGACAAGTGGCCAAGCATCAGGTTTAAAAAAAAATCTGTAATAAATGAGTACAAACCACTTTTGATTATGCCCAATGAGTCATAACTGGTGATATTGACAACACCTTTAATTGCATTGATTTTCCAATCCTGCTGAAAACATTGATGACACTTTTTTTTTCACCTATACTGTTTCTCTTTTAAAAAAAATGATTTATACAGTGAAAAACAATGCTAGTTATATACAATTTCTACACATGTATCTATGCTGTCTTCCTGAAGGAAATGTACTTGGACATATGCCATATGCAAAGACATAAGAATAGTGGTCAATTAATGCTTACGGACTGTGTAGGACCTCCATATACTGTTGTGTAGGCTGTACATCACACAAGTGCACTCAGCCAAGAGGAAAAATAGCATCTGGAATCCTGCCCATTCTCCACTTGCCAACTTGGCCAACCAAAGGAAGGGGCTTCTTTTCCTAACTTGTACAAAAACACCGTTTGAGCAGACAGAAGTCAGCTACCATGTGCCAGGAACAGACCAGACGCTCTATAAGCTGTATTATATTTAATGTGTACAAAGCTCATATAAAATATTTATTCATTTACTCATGCTAGAGATACAGGAACTAAAGCTTAGAGAAGTTAAACAACTAGCCAGAGCCACATGGCTAGTAGGTGGAGGTGCTGGATTTCAGTTCCTGGTCTGTGCCATTGCAGAGCTCTGGGCTTATTCAAGTGGGTTCTGAGGCCTCTACTGCACCTCAGAAATGGTTTCCTAGGGAAGGATGCTGTGTCATGCCTTAGATGAAGTGGGGAAAAAGTAGATTCCCTGTAATTATCCCAGCCAGTTATAGATTTTTTATTTCTTATTTCCCTGAATCACTCTCACAGCATCAATCACTGTGCACTGGTTCTTCAAATTAAAAAAAAAATTACTTTACCACTCAAACTCTGCTTTCAGAATGAACACAGGGCTACTCTTCTAGTCAAGACTCATTTTGTGGCAAGAATGACAAACAAGCTCAAATGCAGAGGAGGGACCACAATGATGTCTCAAGGGAACACAGGGAAAGCTGAATGCCAAGCCTCCGGAAGATGAAGACGAATTTCTCTTCTTCTCATGGCTCCTATGGATCTCTTCCACTCTGTTTTCCTCATCTGCCTCCTCTGGACTCTAATTCTTTGTTAATCTATGTTCACATGTTCTGATACTGGGAGCCCGATGTTAACTTTGCAGCAACTCTCACATCCACCATTTAGAATTTAATTCTGAGTCCCCTGATTCAAATTTCCAACCTTGGGGATCCGATTAACTTACCCTTCTTTCTATTCTTTTGATCCTACTCAGGTATCTTTTCCTGTTACATTTAGGTATACCTGGTTTCTGTAGATATTAGGTTGAGGGAAGGGATTTAGGATTGGGGCACATAATATAACATGCCAAGTGCTGGAAGTCCACATTAGTGGGCATAGATTAGCAGTTTCCCAAAATACATTTTATGTACTTTCTGGATTCTTGAGTTGATATTACACTTAGGAAGGCCCATGAACAGATCCAATCCATGGCAAAGGCTACAATATATACAATCGTATTCCAAGAATAACATTTGACAAAATAAAAGAATAGACAAGTCTTAGGGTAGGAATGAAGAGACTGGAAAGGCTGTTAGATTTGGGGGGAAAGTCTGGATATGTATCTTTAGTTTTTTGGTGCCTGTACTACTCCTTAAATACTCCGGTGCCACTTGATGTCTGTGGCCAGGGGACCAATAGTTCCCTCAGTCACCTGTATATCATATCTGATGTGATGCTAAGCTCTAATTCTGACCCTCTGCTTAAAACCTCCTTTGACACCTAGTTCCCTCAGTTACAGATGACTCCAGATTCACTTGAGTAACCTGTTTAAATTTTAGTTCTTGGGTAGCTTTTTTGGATTGGCCATCATTTTTCAGGTGATCTTCTTTGCCCTGGCCTGGCATATTCTTAAGACATGACTTCTCATTTGGATCCTTGAGTTCCATCCGGTCATATCTGGGCTTACCATTTTACCTTTCTTTATCTAACGTGTATAGAGCATTTACTCAAATCAGACCCTATGTATAGTTCTTCTCTTGCACTAGCTCATTTAATCTTCAAAAAGACCCTCTGTGACAGCTAACTAATATCATAATCCCTATTTCATAGAGTGTAAAATAAAGTTATGGAGAGATAAAATATGATATCCAAGATAACCCAGAAAGTAGGAGGATTTCATAGGATTTAAACCCAAACTCTGGAGACTATACTCTGATGCACCACAACTACCTTCATCAGTGGCAAAATACCTGATGAGGACCCCTAACAATGACTCCTGTATGTAAGGAACAACCCACTTGTTCCTCCTGTTGTTACATGTCTAAGAGTTGCCTACCCTCTTAGACTTAATTCCTTGTGGGCCTTGGCTATTTGGAGGCACAAATCAAGTTTCAAATACTTGTCTGATGGAAGCTATGCTATACTTCAGCTTTCATAACCATCAAAGGAAAGCTGTTACTGTGGGGGCTGTGTGTGTGTGTGTGTGTGTGTGTGTGTGGTGTATGTATGTTTGTGTGTGTGTTTTCTGCTTATCTATAAGTCTTCTTTCCTAGGAGAAGAAGACTTGGAGTTATTTCTTTGCCCTTTAGACTGTCAATGATTAGACTCCCCCAAAGCCTAGGTTTTATTCTGAAGCAATGAGCACTTTTACATGTTAAGTGTGATTACATGGCTCATTGATCTCTTCTGGTGATTAATCTACTTAAAGCATTTGATGATGATGATGATGATGATGATCACAATGATGATAATTTTGTGTTGACCACAATAATAATATATTATTTTTATTATTTGACCCTGCCAAAACTCTCTGAATTCCTGCTCCCATGTACATGGAGATCTGTGTGATGCAAAACCTGGCATATGTCACTTCTATCATAAAATATTGATCCTTTCAAGCCATCTGTGTGAAGACATGTTAATAACATGCTTTTTATCATTACTGGGTGATTTAAAACAAAAACAAACAAAAAAACCAAAACAAACTTTCTTACCCCTACCTAACTGCCTCATCTTCCTAGCCAGGTGATCTGAAAACTACTCAGGCATTCTGGACTATATTGGTCAAGATGCATGAGAAGAGGAAACCAAGGATGGCTCTGGGTCACATTCTAAAAACAAAATAATGGTATAGCTGCAGCTCCTTTAAGCCAATTTCTGGAACTGAGATGAAGGAATCAGGATTATCTATACCTCTATATTCCAACACCCTTTACCTGCTCCTCTACCCCCCAACACACATACACACGCATACATTTTTCCAAGCATCTATTGCTGCTACTCAAACATTTAGCTAGCTTAAAATGACAACCACATAATTATAGCTCACACTTTTATGGGCCAAGGAATCAGGCAGACTTGGCTAAGTGATTCTTCTGTGTCATGTGGCATTGGTAGAAGTCATTTCTGGTATATATCTGGCAGACAGTCTGGTCTAGAGGGTACATAATGGTTCATGTGTCTGGCACCTTAGAAAGGATGGCTGGAGGACTGAGCTCCATGGAACTCCAGACTGGAGAGTCCACATGTGGCCTTTCCAGAGTGGCAGTGTCAGGGCAGTTAGATGTACACGGTGTCTCAGGGCTCTGAGAGGGAGTTTGTCAATGAACAAGAAAGATTTTGTATGGTCTTATGTGACCTAGATGTGAAACTCATATAATGTCACTTCTGCCATACACAATTGGTTGAAGCAGTTATAAATCTCTCCAGATTTCAGGACATAGACTTTGCCTCCTAATAGGAGAAATAGCAAAGAATGTGTGACTATATTTTGAAATTATCATAAACCATATAGACACATTCTTTTATTCCCCTAAATCCCAAGATCTATATATAAACAGGAAGACTGTCCCAGACAGAAAGACATCAAAGTTTACATTCTTCTCCAACTTCTTGCCCTCAGAGGTGACTTCTCTCTATCTGCTCCAGTTTCCTGACCTACAGTAAAAAAAAAAAAAAAAAGCAAGGAGCATTTATAGCTCAATATCCAGTCTGGACCTGGCTCAGCTAATTTTGAAATATGCTATAATACATGGGACATTTACCATGCCAGCCTCAATGTCTTTATCCTCAGAAAGGTAATGAAAACACCCACCTTTCTTTTCTCACACATTTTTCTAAGAACAGAATGGAATAACGTATGTCAAAATGCTCAACAGCTACACAGACACTACTGTATTTATTACTGTTGTATTCATTAGATATAAATTATATAAATAGCATGCCTGGACTTTAAGAACAATTTAAAGTGGAAGAGTGGTGGACTTCCCCTTCTTCAGCTAAAGCAATCTTGACTTTCTGGAAACTGAAGAAGTAACAAAGGTACCCTTTTCACATTTACATTTCACTTAATGCCATGAGGTCTCCACTTTCCCTTCCTCAGGACTGTTTTGTCTTATTTAAAACTTGTCAGGTACTATGTGATGTCAGGGAACAGTTTATAAAGAAGCAGGTTCCCTCTGCTGATGGTTAAGTGAGTTACTTCCCTCCTTCTCTCACTATTTATTTCTTCATGCCCCCACATATCACAGGTTGAATTTCAACAGAGTCTTCCATGGTAACTCAAAGGGATCTTGGGCCCATAGCAAACATATAGGATCGATTTTAGACCAGTGAAATGTTGCTGTTTCCCCAAATCTTAGTAACTAGCTGCTGATTATTTTGTGCATGGGACAGGATCATCTTACAGCAGAGACTGGTTTATCTGAACAAGGTTCAACTGTATTCCATGAATGTGGGTTAGTAGATCAGGGAACTAGTAGGCTTTCACACAGTGTTAAGATCATGGACTTCAGAATAAGGAAAATCTGGGTTTAAGTTCTGGTTCCTGCCAATTACTAGTCATATTGCCCTGCACAGTCACTAATTTTCTAAGTTGCAATTATCTTATCCAAACAAATAATGATTGGAATAATACCTTCTCACAAGATTGTTGTAGGAGTAAGTGAATATATCACTTCGTGCAGTGCCTGGCACTAAGGAAGTACCCTCCAAATCATGGCTAATATAATAACATCATTGTCTTTAGTAGATAAAATTAGTAATATTAGTGTTTATATGTAATAGTTAAAGATCTTTCTCTGTCCAAGACACCCAAGTAGGTCCCACCTTTCGTTTAACTCCGTATGAGCTTTGTCCTATTTAATGTTGCTTGCCCAGTTTCCCCAAGGACTTCCTGAAGGTCAGGGCTGGACTTGTAGGGAGCTGTCCCCTTCAGTGAGTCATACTGAGCACAGGAGATTGTGATTGTATTAGATTGGTGCCTGGATCAGCAAGGCCAAATCTGATCGTTGGCTGACTCAGAAAGCCTATCCCTCCAGAGGCATAACCTGGCTGATCTCTGCTAAGACAGGACTCATTCTCTTTAAACAACAGCTTATTCATAATTGATAATATCCAAGGACATCTCCATCATCTACCACCCTAATTTAATGAAATATATTGTTAACTAAAACAAGGGTGCTTGAAATGGACATTGATTTCAACTTTCATCTGGGGGAAAACTAATTTCCTTTGAAAGGGGATTTCACTGACAAAATGAGGTGAACATCCAAGCATCTCTCTTCTTGGTTCATCTGAAGCATGATGTCCTATTTGCTTAAAGCAACCGACACTGGCAACTTAAGCACTAGCAAACCAAGAAAATATTCCCTATGAGTCTCCTGGAAAAGGGGAAATGGGCAGATACCCACTCTTGTGGCTCCTAGTTGGAACCAACATCCTCCTACCATTGTCAGACTTAATGTGTTGCTGAGCAGGAAAAGAGAGGGGTTGGTTTATCTAATTGCTTCTCAACTATCATTAGAAAAAAACATTTGATAGACCTGAGGAGAAGCAAAACGTTATAACTGAAGTGAGCACTTAGCCAAGAAACCAGTGGCTCTCTGTTGCTGTGTAACAAGTTATCACAAGTTTAGCAGCTTAAAACAACACTCATTTAATTAGCTCACAGTTCTGAATGTCAGAAATTCAGACACAGTGTAACTGCGGTCTCCACTCAGGCTGAAATCAAGGTGTAATTCTGCATTCTGATCTGGAGGCACTTCTGATCCATGCAGGTTGTTGGCAGAATTCAGTTCCTTGAAGCTGAAGGACTGAGGTCCCCCTTTCTTTGTTGCTCATCAGGGGGATCCACTCTCAGTTCCTAGAGGCTACCCATGTTCCTTGAAACATGGCACTTTCCATCTTCAAAACCAGCAGGAAAACTTCTCATGTGTTAAATCCCTCAAACCTCTAATGTCTGACTTTTCTTTTTGTCTCTGACTTCTAAACTCAGATTTAAGGGGGTCGTATGATTTTGTCAGGCTCACCTAGATAATCTTCTTAAAGTCAACTGGTTGAGGAACATAATTACATCCATCAAATCTCTATGTCATTACCTACATTAGCGTTTGACTGGATATCTGGAAGGAGTTGTGTGTATACCAGGTATTAGGAATCTTGGAATCCTGCCTGTCACAAAAGAGCTAAGAGTTATATGAATGCCAGAGTTGGAAGGCCTCTTAAGTCATCTTAGCAGGGCAAAGAACTTTTGAAGAAATTTAGCAGACATTTAATCTTGTGCAGAATGTCCATAAGACATTTGGTCCATAAGGCATTTGGTTCATAAGACATTTAATCCATCCTCACAGGTCTTTGATATTTGAACCTGTCCAAAACAATTTGTCATGGACCAAATATGCTCATGGATGTTTTGAATTGGACTGGATCTCAAGAACCTTTTGATGTAGACCAAATGTCTTATAGATGTTTTGGTCAGGACCAAACGTCCTGCAAGTCTTGCAGATGTATCAGCTGCAGACTTTTGGTGAATGTTTTCAGTAACTACTATTTTAAAAATTCGGTAAATGCTTTTTAATTCATATGAGTAGTCATGAAATATTTTGTATATTGAATATATGATTTAGACATTCTTTGAACAAAATGAAGTCAAGAGAATTTCCTTCAAAAGTATAATTACTTTGTGAACTAGAATGTAGGCAGCATCACAATTCAATGAACTAAGAATAACAGTAGGTATAATAAAAAACTATGTAATGACATATTTCACTTTCCATTATCCTATTAGGTCTTTGTTCAAAAAAAATCTGAAATAAGTGACATGAGGTGGTTTATGGTTTCTAAAAGTCTGATCCCAAAGTCAATAATAATAGATGCCTCTGGGTTAGTGAGGGAGGAGATGAACCTTAAAGACACAGTTTCATGAGCTATATCCCAGAATCCACTGAATGAGAGTCTCTGTTGAATCCACTGAATAAGAATCTCTGTAGGTTTAGCTTATGGACCTGCATTTTAAACAAACTTCAAAAGTAATTTTTTTGCTTTGAGAATGCCTGATATTTCTTTCCCTGTGATAAGAGCTCAATTAGTGTAATTTCTGAACTCTTTTCCCTGCCCCTTTACACCCTCTACTACAAAGAATATAGAATAATATGTCTTTTGGTAAAGTTGTAAAGTTGCAAAAAATAAACAAGGCATGTCCAGCTTAACTCATTTGCTTCTCTCTGGGAGAACCTCCCTCTGGGAAGGAGGTATCCTCTGCTGTTCTCTTGGGGCAGGTTATTTCTCCATGCTAATTGGAAAAAACTAGTGATTGGATTATAAGTCTGCTTAATTCTTTCTGCGGTTATTTGTTATTAAGTTCCTGTAATAAGCTATATCCTCTAACTTAGCCTGTTTTATAATGAAGATAATATTTTAAGTCTTATTTGCCTTACTATTTCACTTCATTGCTCAATTATTTCAGAACGCAGGTAGGGCAGAAGGCTGGGTTTATTTTTATTTTTTGTCTTTTTGTTTTTTGGCCTCCCCAAATCCCTAACACCTTTTATTGGCCTTACCATCCCTGATCAATTTCACATATCATAAAAGAGCATTCCTCCAGAAGCAGCATGTTTTACTTGATCTATTTACCTCCACCCATCCACTCCGCTTGGAGAAGCACCTACTTTGACAGTGATAACCTGATTTTTCCCCTAGACAGAGAGTAAACTGACATTTTTTTTTTATAAATCATAAACTCTCTTTCCTTGCCAACTCTTCCTTCCCAGCCTAGTGTCCTTGAAATTCCTTTCTCCTTTTTTTTTTCTTAATTCTAGTATAGAATGTGCTCTTCAAGCAAGAGATGATTTTTCTTCTCCTTCAATCTTACTTTAAATCAGGAATCTCTTTATTTTTTTATGTCAAAGTAGGAGACCCTCAGAGCTCCTCAGCTGACCCTACTACAGGGGACACTGCAGCCAGAAGTTCCTTCTTAAAGGCCCAGAACATATAAAATTTCTTCCATGGAGTTTTACTCTTTCTTTGACCAATCAACACCTTCCACTCACCTCCCAGAACATGCTACATGAAAGTTTTTTTGAAAATTTAAGATTTTGTTTTTAATCACCAAATTGTGAGTTTCTAAGGACAAGAAACATGTTTTTCCCTTTTATCTTTTGAGAATCTAGCAGAATGCCAGGGAAAGAGTAGTTGTGTCACAAATGTATTTTTAACATGAAATCCTTCAGGATCTCCTACTATTACTCAAAATAATGCAAGTAATACATACAATTGTTGAAAATATGGAAACATGAAAAAAAAATATAATACCTTATCTGCTGTTGTATTTTAACACATTTAAAACTATTAGACAAATACAATTTTATAGTTAAATGAAACATTATAATATGAACATTACTCAATGTTATTATAAACATAAAAAGTAAAAATGTTAATATTTGAATTATATACCAATGGATTTACTAATGAATATTTTAACACTTCTAAGTTGACTATAGACTACCCTGGACATCTTTATGTATAAAGACTTTTTGAAGTTTAGAGAAAGCATTTCCTTAGTATTTGCTCCCATAGTGGAGTTACTGGCTTAAGATTTCTACTCATCATACGATTATTTTTTATAAACTTTTACCACAGCGTTTTCAGCCACTTCATTTCCTTGCTCTTTGTTTTTTGGCCTCCCCAAATCCCTAACACCAAATTAGAGCATAGACATCTATAAGTAACCTTTGTAAGTATATAAAATTATATAAATCTTTGCAAATCTGCAGGGCAATTTATTTTGTAAAGCTTTTCTTTGAGATCAGCACTATTCTGCACAGTTCCATAAGGTTTGTACACTACACACATGCTCACATATGCTCACTCATGCTCCTGGGTAAAGAAGTAAGTAGGATTTACAGTCTATTATTGCACACATCAAGCTCTTCTCTCTGGGCTGTCTCTGCTCAATGGTGTTCCTTTTTCTAATTTGTACAGGGGCATCAAATCCTCGCCAAACTATTTGCCATTCTGCAAATGGTACTTTTTCTAATTAGCACTAACACTTCTTATAGGGCAGAGAGGCCCTGACCAAGATTTTCAAGGCTAGTGGATCAAATTTGTACACTGGGTTTCCCTGATAATGTTACTTTCTGAAAAAAAGGATGATCAACCTGTGGGGTTTAGGTTTAGGTAGGGGGCCCAGGTAAACACTGTGAAGAGCTTGGATTACAAGGATATCTAAGTTTTGTTTTGTTTTTCAATCATGGCAGTTGAATGTTTCACAGTAGATTTGTCCAGCTTTTTCTCTTATTCTGGTACATCGGAGAGCTTCACTCACACCAAATCATGTTTACTACTTTCTTTATGCTGATTTTTCTCATTTTGCCCTCCTCATTTGCTTCTCTTTGTTTATATAAATCTGCCTCATCTTTTAAGACACAGCTTACTCTATACCTCGCTTGTTAGGAGGCAATTCTCCACAGATCTCTTGTGTTTTTTCATGCCTGTGAGCAGAGCTATTGATTGCCTTTTATCTTGGACTATATTTTCAAAGATGCTTTATAGTGAACAGTTTTGGAATATACAAATAGCAAAGAGCAGGTTTACTTATAGCCTTGGGAGACAAAGATACTACCTCCTACTGAAGCAAAAGAGCCAGTTTTCTTACTATCCATTTTAAAAGATTTGTATTCCCCAAACTCAAGGTTCCCTTTCTGTACTGTGCTCCTATACTCCTATAAATATTCGGGATTGAAGAACCAATGTAAATGCTGATTGCTGTAAGTAATAAACTGTCCATTGTCTCTGACCCAGTTTCATATCTTCTACTAGTGTCCATTAAATTCTGGCTGACCAACTCATTAGCTTGCAAGTAGGGTAAAACCAAAGATCCTTTACAGTTTTTAACATTTTTCTAGTCACTACAATTCTTAATTATCAATGACCTTTCCTCCTTTGAATGCAAAACATCCATGTTTTTGACAATTATAT
Source organism: Camelus dromedarius (assembly GCF_036321535.1). NCBI lineage: Eukaryota > Metazoa > Chordata > Mammalia > Artiodactyla > Camelidae > Camelus > Camelus dromedarius. The sequence continues at coordinate 63,896,648 of NC_087443.1, read as the reverse complement.
AGCAGTTAGTGTGCAGGCTCTAGAACCAGATTGCCTTGTTTGGAAAATAGGCTCCATCACTTGCTCTCCGAGAGGCCCTGGGGAAATTTCTTAAATTCTTTGTACCTCGGTTTCATTATCTATAAAATGGTAATGACAATAGTAACGATTGCCTGGGCTTATAGTGAGGAGAAACACACTAATATGATTATCACTGCAGCACTTGGCAAGCAACTTTTTAGTTTGTTTTGTGTATATAAACTTTGGGTTGTCAAATGAACTCTAAATTATCAAGGACAGAATTTTCCTTATTTCTCTCTCTCTCTCTCTCTCTCTCTGTGTGTGTGTGGTGTGTGTGTGTGTGTGTGTGTGTGTGTGTGTGTGTGAATGTATGTTTAACTCTCTGTTTTAATTCTTACAGATCTCTGCACAAGTCAGACTTGTTTTTAATGAATGACAATATAAAGGGACAAGCAGTGATTTGACTGAGCTACAGGTTATATTACCTTCTTTTCTTTCCTCTTGACTTTCCATCTCCCTCTCTTTCTCTTTTCTTCTCTTCCTTTCTTCCTTCCTCTAATGGATTAATGTTTACTGAACACTCAGTGTATTCCAACATCTGGGGAAACAGGATTATGATCCAGACCATAGAAGCCCACATAAACAGACCCATGGACAGATGACTGGAATGTGGTGAGAACAGTGCTATAGAGCTAAACACAGGAGGATTTTTAGTGCATAAAAGAGAACAACTGACCTGGATGAAAAGGAGAGGTTTATATACCACTAGAACTGTGGGGATAGTTGTTATGTGATTCTTGACTACAGAGTGATGCATATAGTATTAAGGAATAGATGATAGATGAAATTGCTTGGAAGCAATCACCTCTTGGAGAGAAGGTCAAGTCAGCATTGACAGTGTTTTCTCCATGAAAGAGGACCCAGCCCAGGTTTATAATCTTGTTCTAATAATGCTTTCTTTATGTAGTTACATATCCTAAAAGGAAGACCAAAATGAACAAGATAATCCTCTTGCAAATAATTAATACTCCCAACAATTTCCACCCTAATGAAATAAAAAGTTTAGAGACATATTCACAAATGTTTTAGCTGAGTCAAATACTTTGGTTCCTTTTCAGACAAGAACCAGGAAGCAAGTTACTTGTGGCTGAATTACTAGATAATATTAAAACAAGGTAATTTAATTGCAATTAGTGTTAGAATAATTTATTCATAAAATGCCAGTATATGTATTTATTTCCTATAATCCATTACTTCCAGCCTAGTGCTATGTGTGCTCCATTAAATTATCAAGTACAAGGTCATTAACCTACAATTCTGCTTACCGTCATGTTTTTAGATTGCATTTTGTTTGCTCTTTGGTTAGGATTAAATTGTTAACCCTCCTAGGTCATTTATCTTTAGCTATTTAATTTCTCTGTGATCATCTAAAAGCTTTTATTATTGTTAATTAAACAGGTGTGACCTACTCAGAAAACAGTTGGCTTTCCTGGAGCATCTGGTAGGGATCCAAAATTGAGTCAGCTCTCCTCAGCTTTCATTGTTCCTCATAATTGACTCCCATCATTAGTGATTCTAAAATTGTAATACATGTCTACATGTTCTGGATTATTAAAGTTTTGGTGGCCTTAACAAAAATCATTTGGCACATGGAAACATGTACACATTGCAGGCCCTTTTTTTTTTTTTTCCCCTGACTCCAAGCTAAGACTTACCTTTGGTTGGTCAGGGATGATCAGTTGAGCACACAAATAAGGAATCTGGAGTTGTGGAGTGAGGTTTTTCAGGCAAGTAACTTCTCATAGGGGGAAAAAAAACACCAGCACAGAATTCTTGTACCCCTAGTCAAAGCCAGTCCTCTATATATCTTTCTGGGTATACTTGCTTGAGAGGAAGTAGATAGTTCAATCCAAACCAGCCCACACTGTTGGCAGATTGACTGCTTGTTGGTAGGATTAGGGGAGAAATCCAATTTATTAAGCTCCTCCTGCCGAACTTGCAGTAAATGTTGAAATAGAGATTTTTCAGATCCATGGCCCCAGGCAAATTTCCTAACTCTCTAAGAGAAGTACTACTCCAAACACCATCTTATATAGAAGGAGAAACTGAGACCTAAAGATACAGTTACTTGCCCAGTATATTTGGCCTGGAATTCAAACCTAGATTTCCAAATTTCTGAGGCTCAATATAATACACCACATTCTATTTCCCCTTTAGCATTACCATATGCAGAGCAATCAGTATTTCAAGAAGTAGTTCAACTGTTTAAGAACTAACCATATTTTGGCTTTTTTTTTTTCACTCTATTCCACATCTTTGTTATCGTCTGCTAAACATGAGGATAAAACTAAGTAAGGCAGTCTATTTTGCATTCTGTAGTGTGTCACCGAGGTCTCCCCTTCAGGACAATGGTATTCACTAACCTTACTTCAGGAAATGTTGCTGCTGATAGATCTTAGGTGAGTTTCTTCTCGGAAATGCTCTTGGCCAAAGGGAGCTGCTTCACCTAGGTTTAGACTCCCTTTCTACAGCACCCGTTATCTAAAGGCAGGTTGATATAGAGAAATAAAGCTCTGGCTCGTTCCTCAGTTAGGGGTGTCTCTGGCTATTTAAATTCAGAACTTCTGTATAATTAGCTGAGACTTCTATTGCAACTGAATCACAGTTCAGCTTCTTCCTCTGTCTCTTCCTGTATCCCTTGCTACCATATAGGTGTTCTTATTAAAACACAATCCAAAATAAAACACCAGCATTCCAGTCTATATCTCAAACCCTGTTTTTCTGACTTTGACACTTGAAGTAGAAGGAGTCAGAAGAGGTCCTAGGGAGTATTCTAAAAGGGTACTTTGGAACAGATAAGCCACCAGCAGGCCCCATCACTGATGGAAAGTGGAATGTTGGTAGTTTCTTTGCTGCCTTTACAGTATATGTATTTAGCATTCACCAGGGGTGAAATGGGATGGGGCAATTGTAAAAGTGAATGTGTTGGCAGGTTAAATACCTCTGGTGTTTGAGAGGTTCAAAGAAAGTGGTTACTATAGGAATAATGAGACAAAATAGTTGTGGCTATGGCTGATCAATGTAATGTAGAAAGACAATGAAATGAAATGCTGAGGGCAATTAATCACCAGTTTGAATATAAGGACGATTGGTTTTGCAATTAGAGGACAGAAAAAAAAACAACAACAACCCTAGGGATCAAGTCTGTTACTCACTTGTAAGGGAAGCAAAGGTCTAGAGAAGGTTGAAGTCTGAAAAATATCAGTCTGCTGTGCTGGGGCAGAGCCCTGACTAAAAGGAGTGTTGAGACTAAGAATTGGGCTGGGGTTATCTGGATGGGTAAACTCATAAATCTGGATCCTCACAAGTACATAAAGTACAGAAGTAGAAGACTTTTCTCTGGTAAAGGCCAGTGCACCCCTTCATTTAAAGGCAAAGATGAGTCCTCTGCCTTACAAGACAAAATAAATGCCTTTTGAGAACTGACCTTTACCACCCCTACTGGACACACAACCAACATGTAGGGTTAATCACAACACACACTAATCAGGGAAGTCTGAGGCTACTAAAATAGGAAATATACTTCACCCTACTGAGCTGCAGGAGTTGTAGATCCAAGCCAGCTCAAACTGGCTGTAGACAGGAAATTATATGTGGGACTGGACCGTGAGGATTCTTTCTCTAGGGACAGAAACATATTGTGGGACAAGCAGTATTTTACTGAAAACGAGCACCATCCCAATATACAGGATTTAACACCCTAACAAGGACTCTGGGAGACAGTGTTAAGGTGCTGCTAGGGTAGCTCTTGAAAGTTTTAAGAATGTTCAAGCTCATAATAATTGAAGTAGAAATGTTAGGGCCGCTGCAGTAGATGTTGGAAAAAAGATTAAAAGGTTCAGAGACACGGAAACCCTAGAGTGTATATACTACAAAGGGCCATCAAAAAAACCCCAGCTGGTTTTGTTCTGTAAGAGGGTTAGAGGACTTTGTGTTCCAAAGAGATAAAGAATGTGCTGGTGAAAGGAGCCTCAGCATCACTGAAAAGTTCATGCTGACTGTCATCTGTTGGTTGAGGCTATGGTAGGAGACCCTATTACAGAATTTTCCTGCCTAATAGAATGGGAGGATACTAAAGTTGCAAGGACTAGGTTATGGTGTTGAAACAGTAGAAAGGTAGATGCAATGATAATAATGAGTTATAAACTCAGAATAACAGCCAGGGAAGTCTAGCTCATAGAGAGGTATGGAAGAAGTTAATAAAACATAGTATTTCTAAGAGCGAGAGGATTAGGCAGGATGAAAGAGTAATGCACATTCTATACAATCAAAAGAGATCAGAGACAATCAAGGGGCTAAGGGAAGACACCCTGACCATAAAACTACAATTCTTTGTCCAGTTTATGAAATTGAGTCAATTTTCATATACATTACACATTGGTGAAGGATTGAGTCCTCAGGAAGAAGAATCATGTAATATCACAAGTATATACAGTAATGGAGTCCCTTGTTCCCAAAGAGACTTAAGACCATAAACTTGGATGATTTTTCATCTGGGAAATGAGAATACTAAGGTTTCTTGAGGAATGATAGATGCAAGATCCAATTTGACATTAAAGCCCAAGGAACAGAAACATAATTATGGTGCCCCTGGTAGAGTAGGGTATGACCCATTCCCACTAACCATTCCCCTGGTCCTCAAATGTAAGGATGGAATGAACATGGTTGTTGGAAGGACCTTCCACTGATTCCTTAGTCTGTGGGGTAAGGGTCATCATAGTAGGGTAAGCCAAGTAGACCAAGATTTTAAATTAAAAACAATATTCCAAGTAGGGCCAAGATTAAGGTGAAGCAAATGAGACACCTAGGGCACAACATTTGAGAAAAAACTCACTTCCAAGATCATGCCACCCTAGTGCTGACCCCAATACTGAGGTTAGTGGCAAAGATTAATGGCATAATTAAAGACCTAAGGAATGCAGGAGAGATGGTCCCAATTTTATGTGTATTTAATGATCCCACCAAAAAACAGATGCATATGGGAAGATGCTAGTGAATTACTCTAACTCTACAAAGTAATAGCTCCAATTGCAGATGCTGTGTCAGATGAGATAACCTTTGCTAAAACAGATTGACAAAGCCTCAGATACATAGCATGAAGTCATTGATCTGGAAAATGCATTCTTCCCCATCCCTGCCAAGAAGTATCAGAAGTATTTTTGCATTCATGCAGGGTAAATGAATGACAGTATACATTTACCTTTATGCCTTAGGGCTACATTTATTCTCTTTTCCTTTGATATAATATAGTTTCAAACGATCTCCACAGTCTGAACATTCTACAGAACATCATGTTATTCTACTGTATTAATAACATTCTGTTAACCATACCAGATGAATAAAAGGTAGCAAAAATATTGGAAACTTTGGTAGACACACACACTCCAAACTGGAAGTAAACTCTATAAAGGTTTAGGGACCAGACACAAAACCAGAGTTTCTAGGGGTCTAGTGTTCTGGACACAACAAGATATCTGCTTCAAAATAAAGTACAAAAATTGTTTCCTGCACCTCCTACCTCTTAATAAAAATGCACAACCCAATAATCTTCCTCACGTTCTGTAAGTAGCATATTTCACACTTAAAAAAATTATTTTAATGCATTCACCAAGTGACATAAAACTACCTGCTTTGAATGGATCCTAGAATGTATATAAAGGCCCTGAATCAAATTCAGAATGTGGTGTAATTTCTACCATATGATCTGTCCTATCTTTTGGCATTACACTTATCTGCAATCATAAATGTTGTCATGTGGATTTTAAAGTCAGATTCAGTAAAAGAACCAGAATGTAGATATCCTATATTTCTTGAGTCAGGCCATGACATTACATGACCATATGTCATAATTACTCATCATGAGCTGATTTCCCTCAGACCCAGAAATTCACAAGCTTGGACATCCTTATGTAGAAATTATATATCCAAGATCAGGCAGGAGTAAGGCACAAGTAAGCAGATCAATCAGGTTTCCCAGATACCCATGTTGTCTATCACTTTTGCTATAGTACTTCACTCTCTGCTGATACCTATGGTGACCAGTCAACAAGTAAAGAGAAGTACTGAGCTTTATTTATGGGCAAGTTAAAATGATATATTAAGTCATACTGAAGTGATTGGTAAATACATTATAGATTCACAGCAGTGAACTTGAAAGATCAAAGTGAGTATTTAGTTTTGTAAGGAAGCATTAAACTGTCTGTCCAAGTGGCTGCACTATTTTGAATTCCCACCAGCAATAAGTGAGTTTCTTGTTACTCCATGTCTTTGCCAGCATTTGGTATTGTTAGCCTTCCAGATTTTGGCCATTGTAATAGGTATGTAGTGTCATAATACACTTTTGATGAAATTATGTGGCCTGAGATGTGTTTGTATGAACTCATGGACCAAATTGTTGGTCAGGGGGCCTAGAAGGAGAAAAAGTGGAGAATTAGAGACAAAGAAGCCTGGTGAAGAGGTCTGTGTATAGGCCTTGTAAGATGGAAAAAAAATGTTAAGATGATTGTATGACAAACTAGAATCTATTTAAATGCATCCATCATAGAAAAATTACTGAACAATCAAGTAGACACAATAGTTTAGTTAGTTGGTCATGCTATTGCTGGCATAAAGGCTACCTGAGTAGAGTAGCTACAGTGGCAGGAATGGAGACTACACAGGCCCAAAAGTGTGGGCTTGCACTCACCAAAGCTCATCTAGGTATCACCACTTTAACAGATGTCCAACTTAGAAACAAATGGTTAGCTCCAATATCACACCATCCCTCAAGGATATGTAATTCACTTGGTTGCAATTTGATTAGATTGAATTCCTTCCTTCTTGAAAAGTGCATCAATGCCTAAATTTGACACATATTCTGGTATGGTTTGTCAGACCTTGCCTACAGAACCTTAGCAAGCACGACTATCCAGAAATCTTACAGAGCAATGACCATTGTATGATGCTATGTCCTCTAAAGGCTGAACATAAAAATCTAGGAATTAAGGGGTGGGTGTAGAAGTGGCCCCATTATACATTAGTCCCAGTGACCCAATGGAGCATTTGTGCTTACCATCTCTGTAACTATTTCTATAGATCTCCATGTCCCTAATAATCCTACTAACCTTACATTGTTGCTGTGAGCACACAAATGAATGAGGTAACTCCTAAAAAGTAATTTTTCATGGTGTTCAACATATAGTGAATGCTCCATGTAATGTTATTTATCATTTAGTTACTTGATTAAACAGAAATAAAATTTATATTTTCATAGTCTGAGGTTAAGCAGAGACAAAAATCTCTTTTCACAGTTAAATGCAAATTATCTTTTAAAAGGCAAAACTTTATTCACTTAAATTTATATTTAAGTACTTTAATTTATTTGACTAAAATTCACACTAAGATGAAAATGATTAAAAGCTGAATTTGATATCATCCTCACACTTTGTTAAGGATCCAATGTAAAAGAAGAAAACCAGTATATGAACTGAATTGCATCCTTCTAAAAAAGTTCATGTCAAAATCCTAACTCCCACTAACTCAGAATGTGACTTTATTTGGAGACAGGGTATTGGTAGAGGTCATTAGGTTAAAGTAACATTATTAGGATAATCCCTAATTCAAAATGACTGGTGCCTTTATAAGAAGAGAAAATTTGGACATGGGTATATACATAGGGAAGATAATGGGAAGGAACAGGGAGAAGACATTATCTCTATGCCAATAAGAGAAGCCTGGAACAGATCTTTCCGTCATGGCCTTTGCTGTGGCAGCCCTATCAAACTTAGACAATTAGGGAGGCATTTCATCTATTGGGCTTGCTCTTTCCTTATTTTTTGATAAAAACTTTTTTTTTTTTCCTTTTTTCCTTGTGAAGAGAACTAGGGTCATTTGATTCCTATTAGCAGTACTTTAAGGAATTAAAGCCGGGACTCATAAGGATCATACTTTTTGAAGCACAACAAAGATCTCCCTGGGTTATCAGAATTAAATATTGGACCAAGCAGGAAAATAAGGAAGAAAAAGGTTTCCTCAGCAGAGAAAGACACTATCTTTTATCGAGTGACAGATTCCTTGATCTCTTGATATATTTATGTTGATGTTTATACAACATTAAATTGATCTATTTTTAGTATAAAATTCTTGTTTAAAAATGTTTTCACTTGTTATTCACTTGATGTGACTTATTTACCATAACCTTGGGTACTTTAGTGTAATTTCAATTAAGCAAAATGATCACAGAACCATAGAATGTAAAGGAACCAATCTGTTGTTTTGTTTTGCTTTGTTTTCTTCCAAATTGTCTTTACTTTCTTCTGACTAAGAGATGAGTAGAAAAACAAAAGATTTATCTGCCCCATGTGTTGAGCTACTCTGGTCACTTCACTTACAATTTAGATAAATGAAGCAGGTGCCATTATAACCATTTTAAAAATGGGAAAATAGGAGTTCAGAGATGCTTGAAAATTTCCAAAGCCAGTAGGTAGTAATGGTAGAGACCACTGGATTCCAAATCATAGCCTCCTTTCTGTCTGTTCTCAGTGGAAACTAGATGCTGCTGCCTCTGCTGTAACAGCAGGAGGCTTCAAGCTCCTATACTAACCAAACTTATTTTCTTTATTCAGGCAAACCAGCAAATAAATTACCTTTTACATTGTGAAGGAGTCATTTTGCTGCAAGTTTTTGCTTTCTTCTTAAGCAAAGGGGGAAAAAAATAAAAGTATCAACTAACAATATAGAAGTAGCAATATATTCTATTTCTGTATGGGACCTTTTCCTTCTCATCATCAATAAGCAGACGTTTTTTCTTATAGATGTGAGTGAGTCAGTTTTGTGTTTTGCTTTTCTCATTAATATCGCATAATCAATGTTTATTCTTTCTTTCACTTGTTCAACCCTTTTGAGAACTTACTATAGGCCGGCTCTCTGCTAGTCCTTGGAGATGGAGAGGAACGTTAAACATGCTCTTTGCCCTTGCAAATATTACATTCTATGACATAAAAATATATGGAGACCAAAAATGGCAATATAGGGAGACAAATGTTACAAGTGATACCTCTGTCTGCTTAAGTCAAGGATAATTAGGACACAATGAAGGAACATCTCCATGGCAAAAGTGGGAAGAAGTAGGGGACAGCAACTCTAAATGACTGGAATATATATAAGGTAGTGATGTCAAGTGGCACAATTAGAAAGTAAAACATGGATAAAATCATTAAGTTGAACATCAGAGGATTTGGATTTAAACAATAAAGCAAGAACTTTAACCTCTGTTGTTTGTTTAACGTCTCCATAATGGGCAGCCATTGAAAGTAGCCATCTTTCTAGACTGCTCTGTTCTGACATTACTACCAAAGGGGGCAGTAGAATGATTTACTAGATGTATAGGAATTTGATGATCTTGTTTTCAGAGCAATTTTGGATTTATGTTTGACCATAAGGTGGTATATTTTAAATTAAAATAGAGGGAATTCACGATAACTTACTAACTTTAAATGTTTTCTAGAGGGAGTGAATTGGATTACTCTTTCCTTGTCATTTTGTTCAACAGATTCTTTCCTATTCAGGTAATTTGAATCTCCATTTATCTGGCTCTAAAGTCTAAGGGCATAATAATACTGCTGCAATTCTGACATGATTTCTAGGTCTAATATTATATGGTTCTGTAGGGATACTCTTTCCTGGCCTCTCCACTCACCAAGTATGTGTTTTCATTCCCACAGTACTTGACAAATGACCTCCGTGAGGCTTGTGTACAATTTTGGCTGGACATCAGAATCACCTGGCAGTGCTTAAAAGCCCTGACACCCAATCCAAAACCTGTGACAAATTAAATCAGGATATCCGATATCTGGAGCTGGGGCCAAAGCGTGTGTGTGTGTGTGTGTGTGTGTGTGTGTGTGTTTGCGTGTGTGTATGATTTTTCAGGTTATTCTAATGCGCAGTTAAGTTTAAGAATGACTGCTTTGTCATCATCTGCATGAATTATTTATTTTGTTTTAAATTCAAACACTAGATATTCACTCTGTACCTGCTGTGTATCTACTAGCAGAGTGTTAAGCAATGATTGGAACAGCAAAAGGGTTAATACAGGGTCTCTGTTCTCTAGGAGGTGACATTTTTAGATTAAGACCCAAGTCAAGCATATATGAATAGTCAAAAATCAATGGACATGTATGTGTGGCAACTTATTACTCTGATTTATATGTCCATATATATGTGCCCTTTCCCATGAAAAGGAGTCACCACGTGTTTTAGTTTGTCCAGAGGCAATAATAGCTGACACTTGTTTCCTTGGAATAATTACTAACAACACCTCATGCACACTCATGTCCTAGTTTCGCTAATAAATTATGCGATCACCCTACACATTAAATAATGAAGCAATGGGAAATTATAGGATGGACCTGTGTTAAAGGCAAACATGATGGGAAGATGTAAAGGGACTGGCTAGGAGAAAAGGAGAAAAAAAGAGAGGGGCTCGATGAGCATGTAAGCGCTCAGATTTAGGAGCGATGATGGCCAATGGAAAGACAGTTCTAGCCAGCACAAAGGAGAGTTCGAGGAGTGGATCCATCCCCAAATGTAAAAGGTTGAACACATTGGAAGTGAAAGAAGATTTACAAGGAGTTTTCCTCACATAGGGAAAGCTACTGAAAGAGATCAGTCTTCCCTGTGTTCACTTTACCCGAGCACAGAGATCCCACAAGTAACCTCTAACTCTTTGATTTTACCTAATGCAATATGACAGCATTCTGCTCCTTCAGCCTGAGTTTATCTTCCATTTCCTTCCCCATCTTTTGTCTTGTCCCTTTTTTCTATGCTATCTTTTATTCATCCTTTGAATGTTAACTTAAATGTTACATTTCAGGTAGACTTTCCCTAGCTTTCAGACGAGGTTACTTCCATGATAGACCAGGACTGAATCAAGACTTTGTTCTAGGAGTTGAATTGGACCAGTGCAAAAAATGCAATTCAGGATTCAAAGTTAATCTCCATTCTCATTTTTTTTCATGCCTTCTAAATGGTTTAAAGTCAGTATGGCTTCAGTTTATAGATAAGACCCCTTGTCACTGTAGAGCTTAAATTACTACTTTAAAAAAAAGGCAACGATTAGAATCACTTTTTATATTTAAAGCAATAAAAATTCGTTTTGCACAAGCGCAAGTAGCAGCTTTGGTCTCTGCTTTGTTTTTTGTTTTTGTTTTTTCTCTTCCTGCAACAAATGTCTTTTGATGAGCCTGTCACTTCCCTGAGTGCCTATAGCCAACTCTGGATTTCTGTTTTGGTTTACTCAGCATTGATTGGCCCACCAAGGCTTTTAGAAGATTTTTGTATAATATGATTGGCAACCCCCAAATAATGTGATTTGTCGAGAGATTTTTCAGCTCTTCCCACTGACAATAAAATGGCCACATTTATAATATAGTGACATCAAGCAGTACTGCGGATAAAGTTGGTACAAAGTATCTGTACATGATAATTTTTCAGGATCAATAGCTCTCCCTTATAGAATCAAGACCAGTAGAGTGTCAGCTCTGTGCTCAATCCTAAGCACCCAGCATGGATCCCTAGTCCCTGTTGAACTTCATGGTCTAGCTGCTCATGTTCTGCCCAGAGACCTACATGGAGCTGTTAAAAAAATATATGAAACTAAGATAAGTATTTCCTACTCTTTACCATACCATACTCTCTTCACTGGTCCCATGAGCAGCACTCTCCCTTATATGAAACAGCTAAGAGATGCTACATCCATAGCATCAGAGCTGTATTTTATTTATATAAAGAAATCCATTCCCCAGCAACTTTTGCAGCCCATAAACATGTGGAGCTCTGTGTTCAGGGATAATTTCTATGTTGATGTGACCAAGGAAGCTTACTGAAATCACTGACTTCAATCTGAAACTCCCTTAGGAGTTTGAGGGACTGGCAGGCTGGAAGACTCTGTAAGCAGGTAAAATAATACTGAGTGTCGTCTTTGTCACAGAACCTCTTCCGCTGGAGGCAACTGTTCCTAGGGTGTGCTAGTTGGGTGTCTTAGAAGGTAATCTGGCTTAATTCCCCTAAGCTAGTGAGTAAATCATTTATAATAAACATGTGCATGGTCCAGTGCTGTATTTAAATAGCAGAGTTAACCCAATCTTTTAGCTTCTTTTTGAATTATTTTTCCTTCTTTCCCTTCCTTCTTTCTTCTTCCCTTCCTCTTTTTCTTTTACCAAATGTAAGCCTCTCATCATCCCTCTGGCTTTAGTTTTGTTTGCACTTTTAAACTGTCAGCTAAACAAATAATTGGGCAAGCAATTACTGTGCTTTGAAGATACAGATTCACTTGAAATCTAAGGCAGATAAAAGCAGATATAATATTTGGCAAAGTGTGTAGTAATAATTGGTTTACTTCTTGGAAATTCTTCTCTAGAGTCGACTGTATTTAAACCTTGTCAGCATGGAGCTGAGCTTCATAGCCAGTCTTACACTATTTGTAATAATCACATCAATAGCCATTTATTTTCTGTTAACACCTATTAAAAGGAATGGCACTATAGGACAGAGGGTGTGAAGATCCCCAGTCAATTAGAAATTACAAGAGCAATAATGTGATAAAAGTGTAATTTATTTATTCATATCCATTATGCCTTCTGTATGTTGGGCAGTAACCTAAACTGGAGGATACAGGGATGTGTGACACAACACCCTGTGTCCTCCAGGAGCTCACAGACTAGAAGTGAACACAAATGCACGATTACAAAAGACATAAGTGCTATAGGGAGAGAGGGGCAGGGATGGGAATGTAACCTCATCTAAGGAAACTGGAGAAGTTTTCTGGTAAGGAGAGACCTTGGCGCTCAGACAGAAAGAAGAATGATAAAGATTGAGAGGCACCAAGGGGTGAGGAAGGGAAAGTGTCCTAGGCAGAAATGTAAAACACAAAGATGAAGGGGATTACAGCACAATGGGAAGCAGCATCAAGTAGCTCAGTGTGGCAGGAGTATAGAGTTTAAGGAGAGGCAAAGGAGAGACATAGCTAAGAGCTCAGCAGGGCCATATGATACAGACCACTAGGAGGCGCTCCCTAAGCTTACTGATTGGAGATCACAATACCTTCAGGAGCTCATGGTGATGATAAATATGGACTTTCCCACAGGTAACATTATTAGAATATAATATAAACAGTAATGCCCATTGCCTACTTTTCTCAGCTGGTAAGTATGGAGAAGATGAAGTGAGAGTTGCAAAGGTCAAGTCTCGAGCAAAGGTGCTTTTTAGCCAAAGCTGTGCAGTTTCAGAGCATGTTTAAAAAAAAAAAAGAAAAAAGCTAAGCAGATAGTGGATAAAGTCTGACAAGAGAAGAGGCTACATAAAGTCAGATGAAGTTAGAAGCACATATTGTAAAATGAAATTCCTAAGCAGGGAATCATGTAGAAAGAAGCAGTAGACAGGATCAATATTTAAGAGGACACATCTGGGCAGTTCCTGACTCATGGGTTAATGCCGGTGACCAATAATATCCATGTGCCTTCTGCTTTGGAATGTTTGCTAATGTCAAAAGTTCAAGAGTGGAGGAGACAATTGGACCCTTTGATATTACTTAGTCACATTCTAGGCCATATTCTTCAACATTTGTTCACTTTGGCTCTATGCCTTTATCTCCTTAGCTTCTCTACTGCCAGGATTTGACTGGCACAGAAACATACAGATCTGTTATTTCCTTATTTTCCATATCCTGCTATTGGAAAACATTGTGTTCTAATACAGAAAAGACAGAATGACATTTCCTTTGCCAGGATGCTTTTATCTGGAATGGAAAAATCTGATCAGTGGCTCTAGGCCCGCTGATCTAGAAAAATACAAAATTACAAATAGTAATATTTCCAGCCTGAGTTTGAGGTCCTTCCTACCATTTGCATTCCACCATGTCTAGAAATGTCTGGCTGATGGGTAGGACAGCTTGACAATTGCCTATTTATACATGGGACAAAGTTGCATCCTAGTAGAGAACTCTCAAGGAAGAGGGTAAATTCTGAGAATAAAGTGGTTTTTAGTAGGTAATTTACCCCTAGTCCAGCCCTGAAGACTCATATCTGGGTCCTAAAAAGAGGTGTGCTTTAAGCAAAAATAAAAAGATTTGCTTACAGTCTATGTTTTGTAAGATATTATGGAGGAAGGGATGATTCCATTGACAACTAGGTGGCAAAGTTTAGCATAAATAAAATCTCCATGCCCAGAACTTAGCCTGTTTTATGACTTCCAAAATTCCAGGAGCTCCAGGATCGCAGCGTATCATATATCAGCTTCAGGGGCTGGCAGAAGAAGCCACGTGGTCTATGCTTCGAGCTGCCAGGAGGAGAGAATTATATTCTTGAAGGTCCTGAAAGCTGTAGACCCAGTGCACAATATTGTCCTTGTGGGGAAAAAGGGTGTTTAGGCATTCAAGCAAATTCCTGGGTAGCAAAGAACAGGATGAAAGACCTGTTGTGGCAGAATTTGTTCAAGGGCATGTGAGGCTCCTGCTGAGAATTTCCAGATACAAATGAATGAAACTCAGAGAGGAGCTGACATTTTTGTCTATATCAGTGGGTGCAGACAAGATCCAAAGAAATCCTGTTGATTGCTCTGGCTCATTTTTAACACCATCCTGGTATGTTCTGGACAAATGTAGTTTCTGCGTATCAAAACTATTGAATCCTTAAAATAATAACAGGATTTAAAAAAAGAAAGAAAAAAAAGAACCTCTTGAAAATATTCAGATAGAATTTAGATTAGGAAAATGTTTCTGTTTTTCTCTCTCTGTTTTGAAATGATAACCTTGTTTCTGAAAGCCATGTTTTTCTAAGACCCATATGTAAGCATATTTATTCATAAAAACACAAAATGTGAGTTATATGTGAAAATTTTTCTTGGATGTGGGGATATGGTCTTGGTTTGAGTATTCCAATAACCTACTAGGGATCCCTTGTGAAAGAATCAATCTTACTCCCTAAATATCCTCCTAAATAACCCAAGCTAGGGTAAACTGTTCATTCAAAATCACAAATAATATCAAAGTCATCTTCAAATTCTGGAAAGACAAATATCTTCCTGATGATTGAGAAGTATTTACTATGACACAATCAGGCTTTAAAAAATGCTTCTCCATTTTTCTTCTTCCTCAGATTCCTTCTATGTCATATATTTGATAGTGTCCCCAGATCTGGTGTCTCTTGAAGTTTTCTTTATGGCTCCCTCTTGAATGTCAAAGGATATCTGTCATGCTGTATTGAATTTTTATGATGCATTCAGAATTGTTTTATGGGTTTAAAATTTTGATAGGCCTGTCTGTGTCTAGAGATATGAAGGTAGGTAAGCCTATAAAGTTATAAAGTTTGTTTATTACTTCATTGAGAGAGTACTATTGAGAGCTAATCAAGGCCCATGTACTAAGATAGATACAAGGACTATATAGGAGCGTATGCATGATTTGCATTCTCAGTGTTCTAGAATATAGAAGGAAGATAAAGAGATGGTTAAAATGGTGATAGGGCACTGATCAAACTCTTATAATGCAGATTTAGAGACTTGATGAATTATAAATATAGTCAATTCCTTATTGACTATAATAGTGCATTAGGTAGGGGAAATATCACAGTGTAGTGTAAAGAAAACCATTTGAGATACTAGATTTTTTCCTATGCTTGGTGAATCTCACAGTATGTTAGGATTCAAAGGAATATAAAATGCTATCCATCTGGGACACATTTAATTGTATTTTTTTGCTATTTTTTCTATTTGCCTAAGATTTCGATTTTTTATTTCTTTAGGTTAAGATTAATTTTTCTCTGAGAAATAGTCCTATAATATTATTTAAATAGATCCGAGCATGCCTGAAAAATATACTTTCTGTCTAAGCATTGTAGATGAAAATTTGGCTAGGAGAAAAATATCTGCATAGAATCAAAAATATCTCCTCACAAACTGTTTATTAAATAAAATGCAGGAAAACAGAACTTTTAAATGGGAAAAAAAGTTCTGAAAGCTACCTGAATCAATTTAATATCACCAAAAATGGGACAAATCAATATTAGATGCCTCCTGATATGGTGCACTAAAAAGGACAATTATTATCAACATGGTTTTGTTGTCAAAAATGCATAATAGAAATCTATTTATAAGTGAAACATCAAACACAAGTTAACAGATATTCTACAAAATAACTACAATATTCTCTTCAAAAACGTCAAAGGTATGAAAGACCAGGGTAGAGTGAAGAATTTTGAAGAACAAAGGAGACCTGATGGGCCATGTCAGCTAAATGCTATTTGTGATCCTGGTTTATATGCTGTACCAGGAAACAAACATATAGAAAAACAAAGTTATGAAGAAAACCATTGTATTGAAGATATTTGAATATAAGCTGAATTTGAATAATTAATTATTATATAATATTGCGTTTCATTATTGTGCTAATTGTGCTTTGGTTATATGATAGAATTCCTTGTTTTAAGAAATCTATTCTGTTGCATTTAAAGGTAAAAGGATATATCACCAAATCTGTGTAAAGTATTTCAGAAACAATTGTCCACGTATGTGTGTATGTGAAGGAGGGGCATTGATAAAGACAGACGTTGCTCTTCTGATTTCCATGGCTTTGTTATGTTTATGCTCCAAAAATAAGAAATTGAAATCCCCTCTACACCCACAAAAATTTCTTCCTGTTCTTTAAGACCAAAATATGCATATTAGTTCTCTTATTCAATTCCTAAAAAATGTTCCCTGGGGTTACCTAAATTTTGTACTAAACTTAAAACTTATTAATAAAAATAACCAGCTGTAAATGCTTCCTTGTGCAAGGCACTATATTAAGCACTCTGCATGCTTTTTTCCACTTAATCCTCAAATAGTCCCACAAGGTATGTATAGTCATCACCCCCATATTTTGATGAGGATATGAAATTTTAACTAAGTCACTGATGGTCACAGGACTAGCAAGTATCAAAGTCAGGCTACAAATCCAGGTTATGTTCTTCCCAAATTTACTCTCTTAATCACTAAATTGTTTGATATTAAGAAGTAGACCTTGATATTTTATTCTTAAAGACATCTCCCGGCTCCTTTGGCCTGACAACAATGCCACATGACTAGTGGCACACAAGGGAAAAAGCACCAGTCTTTGGCATTGATTTTGGATATGTAATGATCTCACTGCCCCACTATTCCATGTTGGTAGGATCAGGGACTCTAGACTTATACAAGATGTTGGCCATAGACCCACACCATTTCACTACACACAGAGGTGACTGGCCATCCTGAATGCCCAGGTCCTCAGATCCTTCAGACTTATAAGAACTGGGATGTGACAAGAAGCATCTCCCCTCCCAGATCACCTGCCATGCACCTGACTAAACAGGGGGAACACCTGCAATATTATGGCCAGCTTTATTCTACGTCTTTTCCTAGAGATGTAGTATCAGGAGTAGGTGCTATAAATTCAGACATAAATGTGAATAATGATGTAGAGTCCAAGGGAGAAACTCTTGTCTTTGTGTAGGTGGCTTCCTTTTCTAAATCCAAGAAATCTATTCTCATCTCTCTACTTTCTTGGCCTAACTTCTCTTCAGCTATTTAACTGAATATGTAAATCAGCTTCCTCCTTATGGTTGTTTGTGTTTGTGTTTGTGTTCTGTGACTAGCAGTGTTAGCTTCTGGCCAAGTATGGTAGAGGATAGCCAGGACACGATAGAATTGAGATGGAGCCCTGATGAGTTCCTCCAGAACCTGGTTGGTCCTGGCTTTATCACTGATGAGTTGGGCATCTCCAGTCTTCAGATTGCACATCAGTGATAAACCAGGAGACCATACTCCTTATTTGCTCAGGACAGTCCTTTTTTTATGCCTGTTTTCCCAGCATAGTTATTTATAGTGCTCAGTTTCACTCTCAAAAGTGTCCCCATTTGGATGATAAATTATATAATTAACCAGATATTAGAAAGAACAAATGGGTTAATATGAGGGTCAAATGGAATAATGCAACATGGAGTGGAAATTACCAGCACAGACCCTGAACCCAGATTGCTGAGGTTTGATAATAGACTTGGCTTCTTACTAGCTATGTGACAATGGACATGTTACATGGTAAGTTGGGCCTCCCCATGCAGGAACTACGGGTAGACCATGAAATGATACACATGTATAAAACATGTACTTTCTGAGTCCTTTTGTGAACATTCCTCTTGAACTTGTAGGAGTCAGGTATTAAGTTATCTTGAGTCTCATTAGTACCTAACCTCTTGTGATTAATGAAGATAAACTGATTCCTGTTAAAGTTCATGTAATCACCGTATCTACTTATAGGATAATACCTGCATACACACATATATACATAGTCTCAGCTAGCTCTAGGGAAAAGGCCTACCAACGTTTTGTATGTTAAAAAAAGGATACCAAGATCCCGCTGCCGGTAGAACTTTCTTTACCTTGAAGATTCCCCCTAATAATAGGGAAGGGATTGCTCTGAATAATCTGTGCTTTCTAGCCTAGATTTCTCTGTGAGAGAGCTGGGTAGGGCACTGTCTGTAGTAGTGTTTATTCCCAAGACTGATCTTTTCCCCTTTTGACTGACCTTGTTGATTCCCCCTGTGGCCCTGTGAAATGTGGCATGTCCCCTCTTCTTGGGAACTGTGAGCAACAAACTATTTTTTAATGGTAGTTGTCTCCTGACCATACCTGAATATAAAATCTACATTTTAAAACAGGTCCTGGTGTTCAGAGTCACTCATTTGCCTGGTCTTTGACATATGACCTTGGTTCCTTACAGAGCCACATGTTCTCCCAATACACTCAGCCACAGTGATGATTTGCTTTTCCAGTGAAGTGGCGTGGACTGACTTATGCCTTTAGAAAACCCCATTCACATTCACAACACATTGGCAACAGGTAAGGAAAAGCCATGATCAGCTAACAAAAGTTATCTTAACGTTATTTTAGGGACTATTTTAATATATGGAATAAAATCTCCTTGTACTATAGTTTAAAATAATTTCAGAAGGAATACCTATTATTCAACACTATTTCATAACCAATGGCTTATAATTTTTACTTTTTAAAGGACATCATATACGTTTCCTCACATGATCACTGTGGTAAATGCTTATTATTTCCACTTTCTAGATTAAAGAGATTAAGTTTAGAGAAGTTGTGACTCACTAGGCAGCAAAGCTGAAGTTAAAATGTGGACCCAGCCTTGTGTTCCTTCGTTCTTATCGTGTTGTTTCCCATTAATGACATTACTTTTCATGGTGAGATAGATATAATAGCGATAATAAGATGAATTCAAAGTGTTTCATATCTGTAATTTTTACTTTTATTTCTGCAAATGTAGCCATTTCTTAATGCCCAAATATAAATAAGAGGTCGTATTTCATGATCTAGAGAAAAGAAATTGTTCGTCCAATTTTTCCCTAGGCTTTTTCCTTCCATGCTAAGAACTATTTCTCAGTGCTGTTTTCTTAACTGTAAATAAGGTTACAAGAGGGAGTATTTAACCAAAACAATTATAATTGACTATGAACATAATCCAATAACCTCATTTCACCCTCATTGTTAAGAGTTAACTGGACCTGCACATATAGCCACCAGCTAAATATACTCTTGAATGCAAAGAGTCAATCTGATTTCCTCCCTAAATATCCCTCCGCAAAAGTGGTGTACATAAAAGGATAAGGAGGGAGGATTCTTCAGTGTGAGTCCCGAAGTTCATCCATTTGTCCATGTGGTTCTAAGTATATAATTCTGTCAATTCAGGAAGGAGAGAAAGAGAGGGAGAAGAGAAAGAAGAGGGTACAGGAAAAAGGAAGAGGGACTATGTATCTGTCATCTATATAACTTTTCAAGCAAAACAGGTAAACAGTGAAAAGGCATAACTTTCACATTGCAGCCAAGCTCAGACCAGATCTGAGAAGGCCTTCCCCTCTTTTCTGACCTAAACACCTAGTAAATATTGCATCTAACGTCTATATGCATTAATCTGGAGGAGATGAGGTGTCTTTTGTCTGGGTACCTTTTCCCCTCTGGGCACATCAGCATAATTTTTCTCCTTAAAAACTCAAAGTAAAGTAAAATCTTATTTTTGCACTCCTTACTGACTTAGAAGTGTGC
The DNA here is from genome assembly GCF_036321535.1 of Camelus dromedarius. Taxonomy (NCBI): domain Eukaryota; kingdom Metazoa; phylum Chordata; class Mammalia; order Artiodactyla; family Camelidae; genus Camelus; species Camelus dromedarius. The sequence continues at coordinate 63,876,482 of NC_087443.1, read as the reverse complement.
CATTCAGGTTGGTAGTTACCACATCAGAGATATTAGAAACTATGACTTTCTCGTTCCACTGCACTCTTTATTCACACTGCAGCCTGGGGCAAGTCAGGAAGCATTTTAAGCTTATGTTGTTTTAGAAAGGGAGTCATAATCATACTTTTCTTTTACTAATGGAGTCATGAGTAAATATGAGTAGTTCTTTTTTAATGTGAAATACAGGTGTGAGAAAATATTCAATAAATGAATTAAACAAACAGTAATGTAAACAAATATAAAAGAAAATTTAACTTACTTTCAAATAAAAATTTTCAGTCACTCTTAGAACATAAATGATACCCTAAGAATGAATTTCCAATCGCAAATTTTCATGGTTACCTCACTAAGGAAGATCTCTCCCTTGAATGTTTTTTGGTAATACTTTGTTAATTCAGATTTTAGTTGTTGTGGTTTTTAAATACACCTCACCATAGGGACTTACCTCAGTTCAAATTGCTGATCATTTCAGTTAGTCCGAATTAATAAACTTATATGCCAGCCATTTTCGTGGTCTGAGTTGACAATCCTCAGACTTGGAATTTTGTATTAAAGTTAAGACTTCATTTTTCTTCTAGAAAATAAATTCTTTATCTTTGTAAATTTTATTAACCTCTGCTTCAGAGACATTCCTTAAATAAGAAAAAAGGAAAATAGAATACTGGATTCTTACTCCAAGCTCATTGCTAGTGGAGCAGTTACAAATTTGTGTGTTTGAGTTTATCCCTTAACAATATTATTCAATATTTATTAGCCATATATGTCTCAAGAAAGAGATCACGCCCTTGCCACTCGTCAGTTCTGCTTGCTTTGAGGATCTTCAGTCTCCTTTGTATAATTAGTGCTACCCTTAACTTCCACAAATTTGTTCCTATACATGTGTTTACCAAGAGTACACTCATCATTGTGCTATAAGCTGCAGGAGGTAGAATAAAGGTAATTTTAGTTGTTAGTGTACCAATAATAATCATTGTAAAATGCTTCTGGAGTTTACAGTCCTGTAGGAGAGATGAACCATAAGCCCAAAATAGTTAATGAGCAATATGAGACAGTCTATGATTAAGGAAAGTGATTTGTGAATATACTTGTTGGCATTATGGGAATGGAGGAATGATAGGGTAAAATGTTTGGAGAGAACTTCTGGAGGAGGTGAGACATGAATTGAGCTTGGGGGTGGGGATGACCAGGATATAAACAGAATAAAATGTAAAAAGAGAGATTTCAGATTGAGGTTTCAAAGTGGGACTTCAGGGTCAAGCTATTGATGCCTTTGGGTAAATAAGTGTAGCAGCCTACTCCTTTTTATTCTTTGCTTTTAAGGTAAATCCATGGATATCAGTGACTTGGGCTTTTTCTCATTTATGCAGCTACAGTGGCACTTGATTGTTCTGTCTGATCTTTAATCCTTCTTGTTGAAATAGCAATCTACTTCTTGTAATGCTCCTCCTTAGCTCAAGCTGTATATTTTCTAAAGAAATTTTTCCACTAGAGCCCTATTGATATATACCTGCTGACCATATTTGATTGGGTCAGGACAGGACATTGACCTAAACTTAATAAACCAGCCGCCTATTCGAGATGTTTGATCTTGGAACAAAGGAGATCATTAGGTCAGTTTTTTCATTTACATCTGCAAGATGTGAAACTTCAAAACTCTCATCAACCATGTGTTTGGCCATGTGTTAGAAGCTCCTCTTAGGTAGGAGAGAATGAGATTGACACACAGAGAGAAATAAATGTGTGTGTGTGTGTGTGTGTCTGTGTCTGTGTGTGTGTGTGTGAGAGAGAGAGAGACAGAGAGAAAGAGAGATAGATCATCTTGAGCACATTAATAGTTCTCTTATGTCTAAGGTCTAACCACAATCTTGTTCTTAGTTTACTTTTTTGTGCTTGCAAGTAAATAAAAAATACTAAATTATTCTTCAGTAAATGCTATGGTCTGAGTGTTTGTGTCTCTCCCAAAATTCATATGTTGAAACCTTAACCTCCCAAGATGATGATATTAGGAGGTGAGGGGACTTAGAGATGCTTAGGTTATGAAGGCAGAGCCCTCATGACTGGAATTAGTGCATTTATAAAAGAGACTCCACAGAGCACCCTAGCCCCTTCTGCCAAGTGAGGATAAAAGAAATCTGTCACCAGGAAGAAGGCCCTCTCCTGACCAAGCTGGCACCCTGATCTTGGACTTGCAGCCTTTATAACTCTGAGAAATACATTTCAATTGTTTATAAACCACCTAATTTATTTTCATGGCTTACATGGACTAAGAGTATTTATTATAGTGTCCTACACGGACTAAGACAGCAAATTAAAAACTGATTTGGAAATGCAGAGTTCAACCTGTGCTTGTCCATATAGCATCATTGTGCAAATGAAAATAAAGATATCCCCTCTGGTTGCCCCATAAGCACAAGGCTGATCAAATGGAGTACAGAATGCCTCACACCTCCTACTCACCAAGCCCTTAACCTGTTGTCTTTATGCAGTAAACACCCTGTATAACCATCCACAGCAACTGTACAGAGGTACTGGATCTTTAGCTTTGACTGTAAAAATTATTTTGGTTTAATGATTCCCTTCTGTTTCCTTAATAGCCTATTAATATATTTGTTTCCAGACAAAATATCCTGGGACCAGGGACTTAGTCCACTTACATGGAGCTTTTGAATTTTTTAAATTTTAGTTCCTGGTGTATAGCATAATGATTGTTACACACACACACACACACACACACACACACACACACACACACACACACACAGAGCTTTCTAACCATCAGAAAATGGTTTGTGATCACCTTCTTTTCCCTATAAAGTTTGCAATAATAGAAACAGAAGAACTTTTTTTTTCAATGAGAGTCAAGTAGCAATGGATATGAGTGAAAAATGTAGACAAAGAGCTGATTCTGTTTGCCTTTAGTTTTATGATTTGAATACAGGAAACTGTAACTTGGTTCCTGAGTTATTAATACTTTTGACAGTTTCACTAAGCTTGGGCACCAAATAATATTCCCAGAGAAATTGAAAATTTGTTTGTACACATAATATTATAGCACCAAATGAAGTCATAATGCAAAGAGAATGCTCACAGCAGGAATAGTTATTTCTGGGCAGGTCTAGTCATGTCCCAAGGCCTCTAAAATCAGAGGAAGTCCTCCCCAAGGCTTGGGGAAAGGCCAGGACATTATATTTGCATGTAGAGGAGAGGGCCTTAGTGGGGTCAATTCTTTAGCATAAACTATTGCACGATTTGTTAAGTATTTTTATAAAGAAGAATATCATTTGACTTGTCAGCTCAGAGATAGAAGAATTCATTTTATATATAAAGGAGATATCTTGCAGGGTAACTGAATGTGGAACTGAAGGAATGACCTTAGTATGAACAGAATAGATTTCAGCAATAGATTTAAAGATTTTGAAAAATCTCATTGGGAGGTTATCAGCTTGTGATTTATGAAGCCAATCAATCAGCCAAAGTTTATATGATGGGCAGGTAGAAAATATAGTTGAAGACACAATTCCTGCCTCCTATTGAGTGTAATTTCTTTCCATCCTCAGAGCAGTTGTTTGGATCCTAATTTTCTCTTATCCAGATTATAACAGAAGCTTTCCAGTATCTCTGATCTTAATGTTGTCCCCCTGACCTCTATAGCCAGAGTTAATTTGCTCTGTCATGGGAGGCATTATATATCTCTAGAGTCCTGTTGCCTTAGTTCAAATCCTGGCTCTGTCACTCTCCAAGTATAACTTTAGTCAAGCTGCTTATCTTTTCAAGATCTTTCTTTATTCATCTATGACATAGAAATTCAGATAGCACCTACCCTAAAGGGTTGTTATGAAGTTACAGTGGGTGCACATGTCTGTTTCTGACTTAGATTATAATCTGCTTGAATGCAGGGGGCCATGTCTTCCTCATATGCAAAATCTAGTGTAGAGCACAGTTCCTTGAAAATAGTGGGAGAGATGCCTCAATATGATGGCAGTAAATGCTGAATTTGTGAAAGATTATACACAGACTCAGTGCTGTAGATTTTGAAAGAGACAAAAACTTCTGTGTGTCAGAGAATATGGGGAATTTTTTTTCTCTCAAAGGAGGTATAACTTGAGCTTGGCTAGAAGAATGGGTTGGGTGTAGGTAGGTGAAGAGGGCATTCTGCTACAGAGATAGAGTAATTCAGTTAAGTAATTCTTGTCATATACATTCAGTCAGCTCCCAATTAATTGGAGAGTTAGTCTAGTCTAAAAATTATTATTAAATTCAAATTATGGTTACAATAAAATGATATAAATTTATTTAATGCAAATGTACTTAAAAATAGCACACAATATTTAGAACACATTTATTCATTACTGATCAATCTATATACACTTTATGCATAGTCAGTGGCAGTCTTAGAGTTCCAGCATAGGTCTGGGCTGTATTAACTAGGATAGGCCATTTGCTGTAACAAATAGTTCCCAAAATGCATAATACCTCATATACTGTGGAAGAAGTACTTCTTGCTTAGGTAACAATCCAAAGAACGAGAAGCTATTGAAGCTCCAAATAAATTAAGATAAATGTAGAAAATTTCCATAATACTAGTAAATGTTCTGAAAAAGAAACTCTAAACCCACTATTTGTCACTATCCATTCCCCCTCCTGCCAGCCCCTGGCAACCACTATTCTATTTTCTATATCTATGGATTTGCCTATTCTGGAATTTCAAATAAATGTAATCATATAATTTGCTGCATTTTGTGTATGATTTCTTTCAGTTAGCATAATGTTTTCAAGATTCATTCATGTTGAAGCATGAATCATTCCTTCTTATGATTGGATAATATTTCAATGTATCATTGTAACACATTTGTTTAACATTGAACAAAATGATGAATATTTGTGATATTTCAACTTTGGGGCTATTATGAGTAATACTGTGATGAAAATTATGTACAAGTTTTTATGTTGACACATATTTTAATTAATTTTGGGTATATACCTAAGATTGGACTTGCTGAGTCATAACTTTAACTTTATTCTCTTTAACTTTATGAGAAACTTTAAATTCTTTCACAAAATGATTCACCTTTTTATATTCTGACCAGAAATATATATGCTCCAATTTCTTAAAATCCTTACTTATTATTGTACATTTTTAAATTATAGTAATAGCAGTGAGTGTGAAGTGGTATCTCATTGAAGTTTTGATATGCATCCTACTTAAGACTAACAATATGACCATATTCTTGTGCTTATTTACCATTTGTATATCTCCTTTAAAGAGCTGTCTATTCAAATTTTTTACCTTATTTTTAAGTTGTAAGAATTCTTTATATATTATGGATGATTTCCCCTGATCACTATTTGAATTACAAATGTTTTCATCTATTTCATGTATTGTCATTTGACATTTTTGTGTGTCCTTTAAAATACAAAAGGTTTTTATTTTGATTAAGTCTACTTTATCTATTTGTTTTTCTTTTATTGGATATGCTTTTGGTGACCTTTCTAAGAAATTGTTGCCTAATGCAGAGTCACTAAGATTTAGGCCTATATTTTATTCTAAGAGTTTTATAATCTTAAGAGCTCTACATTAGGATTTTTTTTAATATTTTTTATTGATTTATAATCATTTTACAATGTTGTGTCAAATTCCAGTGTTCAGCACAATTTTTCAGTTATTCATGGACATATACACACTCATTGTCACATTTTTTTCTCTGTGAGTTATCATAACATTTTGTGTATATTTCCCTGTGCTATACAGTGTAGTCTATTCTACAATTTTGAAATCCCAGTCTATCCCTTCCCACCCTCCACCCCCCTGGTAACCACAAGTCTGTATTCTCTGTCTGTGAGTCTATTTCTGTCCTTTATTTACGCTTTGTTTTTGTTTGTTTGTTTGTTTTTGTTTTTGTTTTTTAGATTCCACATATGAGCGATCTCATATGGTATTTTTCTTTCTCTTTCTGGCTTACTTCACTTAGAATGACATTCTCCAGGAGCATCCATGTTGCTGCAAATGGCATTATGTTGTCGGTTTTTATGGCTGAGTAGTATTCCATTGTATAAATATACCACACCTTCTTTATCCAGTCACCTGTTGATGGACGTTTAGGCTGTTTCCATGTTTTGGCTATTGTAAATAGTGCTGCTATGAACATTGGGGTGCAGGTGTCATCCTGAAGTAGATTTCCTTCTGGATACAAGCCCAGGAGTGGGATTCCTGGGTCATATGGTAAGTCTATTCATAGTCTTTTGAGGAATCTCCACTCTGTTTTCCATAGTGGCTGCACCAAACTGCATTCCCACCAGCAGTGTAGGAGGGTTCCCCTTTCTCCACAGCCTCTCCAGCATTTGTCATTTGTGGATTTTTGAATGACGGCCATTCTGACTGGTGTGAGGTGATACCTCATTGTAGTTTTGATTTGCATTTCTCTGATAATTAGTGATATTGAGCATTTTTTCATGTGCTTTTTGATCATTTGTATGTCTTCCTTGGAGAATTGCTTGTTTAGGTCTTCTGCCCATTTTTGGATTGGGTTGTTTATTTTTTTCTTATTGAGTCGTATGAGCTGCTTATATATTCTGGAGATCAAGCCTTTGTCGGTTTCATTTGCAAAAATTTTCTCCCATTCCGTAGGTTTTCTTCTTGTTTTATTTCTGGTTTCCTTTGCTGTGCAGAAGCTTGTAAGTTTCATTAGGTCCCATTTGTTTATTCTTGCTTTTATTTCTTCTAGGAGAAAATTTTTGAGATGTATGTCAGATAATGTTTTGCCTATGTTTTCCTCTAGGAGGTTTATTGTATCTTGTCTTATGTTTAAGTCTTTAATCCATTTTGAGTTGATTTTTGTATATGGTGTAAGGGAGTTTTCTAGCTTCATTGTTTTACATGCTGCTGTCCAGTTTTCCCAACACCATTTGCTGAAGAGACTGTCTTTATTCCAGTGTATATTCTTGCCTCCTTTGTCAAAGATGAGTTGACCAAAAGTTTGTGGGTTCATTTCTGGGCTCTCTATTCTGTTCCATTGGTCTATATGTCTGTTTTGGTACCAATACCATGCTGTCTTGATGACTGTAGCTCTATAGTATTGTCTGAAGTCTGGGAGAGTTATTCCTCCAGCCTCTTTCTTTCTCTTCAGTAATGCTTTGGCAATTCTAGGTCTTTGATGGTTCCATATGAATTTTATTATGATTTTTTCTAGTTCTGTGAAATATGTCCTGGGTAATTGGATAGGGATTGCATTAAATCTGTAGATTGCCTTGGGCAGTGTGACCATTTTAACAATATTGATTCTTCCGATCCAAGAGCATGGAATATCTTTCCATTTTTTAAAGTCTTCTTTAATTTCCTTCATCAGTGGTTTATAGTTTTCTGTGTATAATTCTTTCACCTCCTTGGTTAGATTTATTCCCAGATATTTTATTACTTTGGGTGCTATTTTAAAGGGGATTGTTTCTTTACTTTCTTCTTCTGTTGATTTATCGTTAGTGTAAAGAAATGCAACTGATTTTTGAACGTTAATTTTGTAACCTGCTACCTTGCTGAATTCTTCAATCAGCTCTAGTAGCTTTTGTGCGGACCTTTTAGGGTTTTCTATATATAGTAACATGTCATCAGCATATAATGACACTTTTACCTCTTCTTTTCCAATTTGGATCCCTTTTATTTCTTTCTCTTGCCTGACTGCTGTGGCTAGGACTTCCAGGACTATGTTGAATAGGAGTGGTGATAGTGGGCATCCTTGTCTTGTCCCAGATTTTAGTGGGAAGCTTTTGAGTTTTTCACCGTTGAGTACTATGCTGGCTGTAGGTTTGTCATATATAGCTTTTATTATGTTGAGATATGTTCCCTCTATACCCACTTTGGCGAGAGTTTTTATCATAAATGGGTGTTGAATTTTATCAAATGCTTTTTCTGCATCGATTGAGATGATCATGTGGTTTATGTCCTTTCTCTTGTTGATGTGATGTATTACACCGATTGATTTGCGTATGTTGAACCAGCCTTGTGTCCCTGGGATGAACCCTACTTGGTCATGATGTATAATCTTTTTTATGTGTTGTTGGATTCTATTTGCTAAAATTTTGGTGAGGATTTTGGCGTCTATGTTCATCAGTGATATTGGCCTATAATTCTCTTTTTTTGTAGTCTCTTTGCCTGGTTTTGGTATCAGGGTGATGGTGGCTTCATAGAATGAGTTTGGGAGTAATCCCTCCTTTTCAATCGTCTGGAAGAGTTTGAGAAGGACTGGTATGAGTTCTTCTTTGTATGTTTGGTAGAATTCCCCGGTGAAGCCGTCCGGTCCTGGACTTTTATTTGTAGGGAGGTTTTTAATTGCTATTTCTATTTCCTTTCTAGTGATCGATTGTTCAAGTGTTCAGATTCTTCTTGATTCAGTTTTGGTGGGCAGTATGTTTCCAGAAACTTGTCCATCTCCTCTAGGTTATCCAGTTTGGTTCCATATAGTTTTTCATAATATTCTCGTATGATATTCTGTATTTCTATTTTGTTTGTTGTAATTTCTCCATTTTCCTTTCTTGTTTTGCTAATTTGTGCTCTCTCTTTTTTCTTCTTTGTGAGTTTGGTCAGAGGTTTGTCGATTTTATTTACTTTTTCAAAAATCCAGCTTTTGGTTTGGTTGATTTTTTCTATGGTCTTGTTAATCTCTATTGTATTTAATTCCTCTCTGATCTTTATTATTTCCTTCCTTCTGCTGCTTTTTGTTCTTCTTTTTCTAATTCATTCAGGTGGTGGGTCAAATTGTTTATTTGAGATTGTTCTTTTTTGAGGAAGGCCTGTATCGCTATAAACTTCCCTCTTAGCACTGCCTTTGCTGTGTCCCATAGGTTTTGAGTGGTTGTGCTTTCATTATCATTTGTCTCAAGGTATTTTTTAATTTCAGCTTTGATTTCCTCATTGATCCTTTGTTTTTTCAATACCATATTGTTTAATCTCCATGCTTTCCTTTTTTTCTCCTTTGTTTCTCTGTTGTTGATTTCCAGTTTCATGGCATTGTGGTCAGTAAAGATGCTTGAGATAATTTCTATCTTCTTAAAATTGTTGAGGTTTCTTTTGTGCCCAAGTACATGATCGATCCTGGAAAATGTTCCATGTGCACTTGAAAAGAATGTATATCCTATTTTTTGGGGGTGTAATGCTCTGAAAATATCCACCAAATCTAGTTTTTCTATTGTAGTATTTAATTTCTCTGTTGCCTTGTTTATTTTCTGTCTGGAAGATCTGTCTAGTGATGTTAATGCAGTGTTAAAATCTCCAACTATGATTGTATTCCCATCAATATCCCCCTTTATCTCTGTTAGTAATTCTTGTATGTACTTAGGTGCTCCTATATTGGGTGCATATATATTAACGAGTGTAATATCCTCATCTTGTATCACTCCTTTAATCATTATAAAATGTCCTTCTTTATGTTTCTTTATGGCCTTTGTTTTAAAGTCTATTTTGTCTGAAATCAGTACTGCAACACCTGCTTTTTTGGCTTTTCCATTTGCATGGAATATCCTTTTCCATCCATTCACTCTCAATCTATATGTGTCCTTCTCCCTAAAGTGGGTCTCTTGTATGCAGCATATTGAAGGTTCTTGCTTTATTATCCAGTCTGCCACTCTGTGTCTTTTGACTGGAGCATTTAGTCCATTAACATTTACAGTAATTAATGATAGATGTGTGTTTATTGCCATTTTGAACTTATCTTTGCAGTTGAATTGGTATATCATGTTTGTCCCTTTCTTCTTCCTTTTGTGATTTGGTAATTTTCCTTTGTATTATCATGGATTTTATTTAATTTTTGTGACTCCTTTGTAAATTTTTGGCTTGTGGTTACCCTTTTTTTGTAAATCTATCAACCCATTACTATAACTGTTTTTATTAAACTGATAGTAACATGATCTCAAACCCATCCTACTGTTAAAAAAAATTTTAAAAAGAAAGAAGAAAATATTCTATATTTCCCTGCCTCCCTCTCCCACTCTCAGTGATTTGTATGTCTTCTTTTATAATTTCATGTTTACTTTATTTGTAATTCATGAGTTATCACCTTTCCAGTTGTGTGTTTCTCATTTCTGTAGCATCCTGCTGCTTTTCTATTTAGAATAGCCCTTTCAATATTTCTTTTAGCATGAGTTTAGTGTTGCTAAACTCCTGCAGCTTTTTTTTGTCTGTGAAACTCTTTATTTCTCCTTCTATCCTCAAGGATAGCCTTGCTGGATAAAGGATCCTAGGCTGCATCTTTTTTTCATTCATCCTAGGCTGTTGAATATATCTTGCCACTCCCTTCTGGCCTGTAGTGTTTGTGTAGAGAAATCAGCTGAGAGCCTTATGGGGGTTCCCTTGTAACTTACTCTTTGCTTTTCTCTTGCTGCTTTTAGAATCATTTCTTTATCCTTGACTCTGGCCATCTTGATTATGATATGTCTTGGTGTGGGTCTATTTGGGTTCTTCCTGTTTGGGACCCTCTGAGCTTCCTGTACTTGGATATCTGATTCCTTCTTTAAGTTTGGGAAGTTTTCAGTCATGATTTCTTCAAAAACCTTTTCAATCCCCTTTGATCTTTCTTCTCCTTCTGGGACCCCTATTATGCGAAGATTGGGACGCTTTATATTATCCCATAGGTCCCTTATGCTATTTTCATTATTTTTTATTTGCTTATCTTGTAGTTCTTCTGAATGGGTGCTTTCTATTGCCCTGTCTTCTAGATCACTAATTCGTTCCTCTGCGTTATCTAGTCGGCTTTGCACAGCTATTAGATCATTCCTCATCTCTGTCAATGAGTTTACCCATTCTACTTGGCTCTTCTTTATAGCTTCAATTTCATTTTTGACATATTTTATATCTCTAAACACTATCTCTTTTAATTCCTTCAGCAATTCGATCACTCCTTTTTTGAAATCTTGATCTAGTAGGCTATCGATGTCTATTTCATTGATCTTTCTTTCAGGGGATTTCTCTTGTTCTTTTAATTGGGAAAGGTTTTTCTGCTTCTTCATCTTGCTCATATCTCTTTGGCACTGTGGTTTATGGAGTATCAGTTGTTTATTTTGGTCCTTAAGAATTTTATCTATCTAATGCCTATTTAGGAATAGAACTTAGGAAAAAAAGAAAAAAAAAGAGAGAGAGAAAGAATTTTAAAAGAAGGGAGAAAGAGGGTTTGAAAACAGTGTATAATGAATAATAGAAGAGTGAGTTGAAGCAGAGTATTAATCGGGTTGAGACGTCCTTTTAAAACCTTTACAAAAAAAGGGGGGGGGGAGATGAATAGATGTATTTGAAACCTGTGTCTAATCAATAGCAGGACATCAAAACCCAAGAGAAATAGAAATGAATTAAGAAGTAAAAATTAAGAGAGTAATAGAAAATAGAACAGGTAAAAACAGATTTAAAAAAAAAGGGGGGGGGGTTGTCGGTGTTCTCCTGGCGTCTGTGTGCTTTTACTGTGAAGTCTTTCTGTCTTCGTCCTGTTCTGGAAGCTCAGCTTGCTGTTTTCAGAGGCCCTCCGTTGGCGCCCTCTTCTGTGCTGCTCCCAGCACCTGTCGGCAAGCCGATCGCACCTCCTCCTAACACTGGGTCAGGTGCAGCTCTCTGCTGTGGGCGGGCAGGTCGCTGCCCTCCGGATGCCGCAGTCAGATGTTGCAGACTGGCCAGGTAGGAGGGCGGGTCGTGCCCCCTCCCAGCACCTCGGTCAGGGGCTGTGTTCCTGCCTGAAAGGCGGGGGGCCACTCTCGCTCTACCTGCGCTGCCGTCGGTAGCTCCGCTGCTCTGTGGGGCTGCGCGCTCCGCCCTGGTCGGCGCTCCGCAGGTGGGCTTGGTTGGGGAAGACCGAGGGACAGCCCTGTCCCTGCTCCGAGCCAAAACCCAGCTCCTTGTTTGTCTTTGTGGAGCAAGTTCTCTGAGGGACCAGGATGGAAGGATCCTATCTGCCCCGGGCTGCAGGCCAGTCTCAGTCTGGCCTTTGAGGCTGCTAAGCCCTTCGGTGCGGATGCAGGTTTCGCCCGCGCCCCCCCCCCCCCCCCCCCCCCCCGCCTGGGTGCTCAGCGCAGGAGGATATCGCGATATGGCGGCTGTGCTTGAGCCCCACCTCTCTTCCCCCGAAAACTTTCCGCGGGTTTTCAGAGATGGGGGTGTGCACCCTTCCCCCGAGAGCACATCAACCGTGCTGTTTTATGGAGGGCCCAGGTTGTTCTGCCCTGTGCACCCACAGCCACGGCGCGCAGCCCCTTGCGTTCCCCCGCTGCCTCCGTGCAGCCACTTCCGTCCTCCGCCCGGCTTGTGCAGCCTGGCCCTGCCCGCCGCTGCCGGCCCGCGTCTCAGGCTGGGTATCGGGGGGACGCTCTGTGCCCGTTTAACTTAGTTCTGTTAGTCAAGGGCTGCTCTGTACAGATCGGAGCCTCGGAGGCTCCCCCTCCGTCCCGCTGGCCTCTCAGTTGGAGAGGGGAGACCCAGCGAGCGAGCGCCAGCCCCCCTTTGCGGCTCCCTCCCCGCGAGACCCGTCCCGCGCTGCTTTGCCTTTTGTTTTTTCTTTTTTCCTTTTCTCCTACCAGATTTTTGGCGTCTATCTTTTGAAGAGGGCGATGTTCTGTCGGAGTTCCACAGGTGCTCTGGTTGGCTGAGTGGGTCTGTAGATGTGGGTCTTGGTGTATTTGTGGGAGAGGGTGACCTGCGAGCGTCCTTCTACTCCGCCATCTTCTCCCGGAAGTACATTAGGATTTTGATTAATTTAGAGCAAAGTTTTATATGGTGTGTGGTTGGAGTCCAACATTATTCTTTTGTTTACAGCCATTGAAAGTTCCCAACACCATTTGTTGAAAAGACTATTGAGGTTTTTTGGCACTTTTGTCAAAAGTCAATTGACTAAAAATGTAACAATTTACTTCTGAATGCTCAATTTTATATCTATGTTTCTATATGTCCATCCTTATGCCAGTATGACAGTATTGATTATTGTGACTTTGTATTAAATTTTGAAGTAAGGAAGTATGTCCTGCAACTTTGTTCTTCTTTTCAAAATTGTTTTGGCTATTCTTAGTCCCATTTCTATATGAATTTTAAGATTATCTTGTGAATTTCTGGGGGAGGGCAGAAAAAGGCACCCATGATTTTTATTAGCAATACATTAAATCTGTAGATAAATTTGGAGACTGTTGCCATTTTAACAATATTAAGTCTTCTAATCCAAAATATGCTATGTCTTTCCATTTATTTATGTCTAATTGCTTTTAATAAAGTATTATAAGTTATAGAATAAAAGTCTTGTGGTTTGGCTAGTGTGTCTTTCTGGGACTTTTTCCATGTCACTTAAAACTAATTTGGAGCATTCAATTGTTGACAATATTCCCTTATAATCCTTTTAATTTCTATAAAGTTGGTAGCAATGTTTCCTATTTTGTTTCTGATTTTAGTAATAAGAATCTTTTCCATTTTTTAGTTCCTTTTTGTTGATCTTTTTGAAGAGCAAACTTTTGATTTCAATACTTTCTATATGTTTTTCAACTCTCTATTTTATTTTCTTCCACTCTAATCTTTATTATTCCTTTTTTCCCTTGATTTTAAGATGATCCTCTTTTTCTAGTTTCTTAAGATACAAGGTAAAGTAATTGATTTTGAGTACTTTATTATTTTTAATATGTGCATTTATAACTATCTTTCTAAGCACTACTTTTGCTGCATCCAATAAGTTTTGATATGTTGTATCTTTGCTTTTGTTTATCTCAAAGTATTCTGGTTTCCCTTTTGATTTATTTTTTTAAATCTTTGGTTACAAAGGAGTGTGTTGTTTGATATCCTCATATTTGTGAATTTTTCAAATTTCCTTTTATTTTTGATTCTTAATTACATTTCAATGTGGTTGGAGAACATACTATGTATTTTTTTGGTCTTTTGACGTTTCTTGAGATTTATTTTATGGCTCAAAATAGTGTTTATCCTGAAGAATCCTGCTGTTGTTGAGTAGAGTGTCCTATAGATGCCTCTTAGGTCTAGCTTGTCTGATATGCTCCTAGTCTTCTTTTTCCTTATTGATCATCTGTCTACATGTTCTATATACATTATTGAAAGTGGAGTATTGAAGACTGCAGTAATCCTACTAGTGTTTGCCAAGGGGTTCTTTATATGCGTTGCTGCGTATCTTCAGTGCTTCCGCAGGCAGTTTACAACTGTGCCTTAGCTCTAACTTCTTGATTGCATAGAGTCTCAACGTTAGACAAAAGTGAGAGGATAAAGACTTCTCAAGTATTCTCCTACATTATGTGTATAACCCTGGGCATGAGAAGAGCCCTGTATGTATGTGTGGTTTCTATATTCCCAAGTGTATATCAGAGATTTCCAAAGCCTCCTTGGAGCATCTATACACCTATTTCACTAGCATTTCCCTTTATTATAATTACTTCATTTTAATTTTTTTGTGAGAGCTTATTTTGTGCCCCAACTCTTACCTCCACCTCAGGCAGATGTAATATTACACAAGTGACACTCATTTTTCCTTTTCCCTCTTTCTGTCTTCCTTCCTTCCTCTCTCCCTTTCTTCCCATTTTTCCCCTCACAAATATCCCTGAGGGAAAGTGGGTTGACACAGTGTGAACTCTCAGGTCAAATAAAGACAAGTGAGTGAAATTTAATAGGGCCTTCCCAGATGGATCAAATAACAGTTCTTTGGGAATGGGGCTTTGGAGGAGCTCCAGCCTTGTTCTGCTCCTTCCAGGGCTGCTGAGCTCTTGGTTTTCACCATGATTATGAGGCTGTTGATTTCAAGACTACCACAGAGCTGGGGAGAAGGTGATGGATATGAAATAAAGTTTACTGTTATTACTAAAGTTCAGCCATTTCTCTTTAATGAATGTTTCTCAGATTGTAATAAGCCTTTGCTTAATTTCCAGAATTCTGAGAATTTTGATTTTCATAATTTTTGCCACTGTTTTCATTACTTCAGGGAGGAGAGATTTTTTCAGAGGTATTTACTCTGTCATTCTTCCTGATTTCACCCACATGTAACTTTTATTTTTATCCCTCTGAAAATAATTCCCCCCCTCCAGGCTTATTTAAGTTTTTATCTTTATTTTTTTCAATGTTAGTATGATATGCCCCCTTTTGGTGATTTTCTTGATTCAGATTTTAGTTTCTTGGTTATGTAGATTAATGTTTTTAAAATAAAATTTGGGGGAAAAAAACTTTCTTTCTTTCTTTCTTTCTTTCTTTCTTTCTTTCTTTCTTTCTTTCTTTCTTTCTTTTCTTTCTGGCTGTTCCAATTTTTCTCTCCTTCTTGTACTCCAACTGTACATATGTAGAAAATCTGCTATTGTTATGAATTGTTTGGTTGGTTTTCATCTTTATTTATTTTTCCATATCACTTCAATTTACATAATTTCTATAACTATGAAGTCAAATTTATTGCTCTCTCTTTCTGCTGCATCTAATCTGATGTGCTAGTGATTTTTTTTTTAATTTTAAAATATGTCTTTAATTTCTGGAAATTCTATTAGGTTACTTTTTTAATCATTCACTTCCCTCTGCATTCTACTTGTGTTTTCTCTTTAATTACTTGAGTATATTATAGTAGATAGGGCAAGTTCTTCCTTACATATGCCATTCATATATCTCATTCTCAGTGGGTTTCTACTGATTGTTTTTTCTCCTTGTTATGAGCAACAATTTTTATTTCTTCTCACGTCTGGTCATTTTAAAAAAAAATTTTCTTGAAGTGTAGTTGATTTACTGTGTGTGTTAGTTTCAGGTATAGAGCAAAGTTATTCAGTTATACATATACACATACATATATTCTTTTTCAGATTTTTTTCCATCGTAGGTTATTATAAGATATTGAATATAGTTCCCTGTGCTATACAATAGGTCCTTGTTGTTTATTTATTTTATATATAAGTGGTGTGTATATTTAATCCCAAACTCCTAATTTATTCCTCTCCCCCCACCCCTTTCCCTTTCAGTAAGCATAGTTTGTTTTCTATATCTATGGGTTCATTTTGGTTTGTGGATAAGTTCATTTGTATCATTTTTTTAGATTCCATATATAAGTGATATCATATGATATTTGTCTTTCTCTGGCTTACCTCATTTAATATGATAATCTCTAAGTCCACCCATTTTGCTTCAAATAGCATTATTTTATTCTTTTTTATGACTGAGTAATATTCCATTGTGTGTGTGTGTGTGTGTGTGTGTGTGTGTGTGTATATATATATATATATATATATATATATATATATATATATATATGACTTCTTTTTTATCCATTCATCTATTGATGGACATTTAGGTTGCTTCCATGTCTTGGCCATTGTGAATAGTGCACTATGCTAATGTTTTAAAATTTATTCTCATGTCTAATCATTTTTGATTGATTGTTGTATATCATGAGTTTTCTGAAGTTTTGTGTTTGATTTTATTTTCTGTCAGTGTTTATATATTAATGGAATTTGACTTAGAAGGCAATTAAGTTACTTGTGGAACAATTTAATATATACTAGATTAATTTTAAAGTTTTGTTAGGGTAAGTTTAGGGTAGCCTTTATTTCTGTGCTAGTTTGACACTAAAGATACTTCTCAGGTTTCTATGAAGTGTGCTAGATGTTTAACAGCAACTTTCTCCCTCTGGCTGATTGGAATTTGAAAGCCTTCCAGCCTTGTGTAGAATCTAGGAATTGTTCAAGTTGCAGCTGTTTGAGAATTCTTTGCCTAGTATTGTGGATTTTCACATATGTTTCTTAGTATTTAATACAAAGCTCAAAGGGACTTGAAAGTAGATTTCTGATATTCTTTCTCTAGAATGGAATCTCTCAAATGTTCAGCTCCTGAAATTCTACTTGCCTCAACAATCATGAATTCTAAACTCTCTCATTGTTCAACACAGCAATACTGCAAAGTTCTATTGTTACCCTCTTGACCCTCAAACTGTGATCTGCAAAATGTTTCTGGCCAGGATAATTGTAGAACTGACATTGTTAATTTCCCTTCTATAACAGATCATAGCTTTGCTAATACATGAAAACAGTTATTTCACATATTTTGTTCTGCTTTTTCAGTGTCAAGAGGGTAAGTCCTGTTCCAGCTACAGAATCAAGGTTGGAATAAGAAGGTCCAGTCCCTCCTAGCCAATTTTTAATTCCTTGTTATTTTTTTCCCAAAAATACTTTATGTAATTAGCGATTTTAAAATGTGCTAAAAGATTTATTAACAACAATAATAGCGAAAGCATCAGTCTGGTGCTTAACCCTCCCCTCTCTCCCATCAAGCCTTCCAAAATCAGTTACTTTTCTCTCTTGCATCATCTGTTTCTTAAAACAGATTAGCCCTCAGTTGCTTGGACTTTCCTTTCAGTGTTGACACTGATTTGTTACTTTTGGTTAAGAGAATTTCTTTTGTGCATCAATGAACTGATCTTACTCTCTATACATTAATGCTACTATATTCAAGGACAAAATATCAAGCTAATTAATCACTTTAGCATGTACCAAGCCTTCTACATCAAAGAGTTCAGAAATGCTTTCAGCTGAGCAATGGCATAGCATAATGGTTAAAGATCCAGCTCTAGATTTGGAAAGACAGCTCCATCTCTGGCATTTGCAAACGTTTTAGCCTTCTGCAAGTTGCAAAACCCTTTTATTTTCTTTTGTATAATGGCTATAATAGGCTATAGTAATGCCTACTTCATAGTAATTTTACTGAGAAGTAAATGAGATAATATCAGTAAAGTGCTTAGCCTAGTGGATGCTGTATTTAGTACATGGTGCACACTTACATTTTATCAGTATGGTAGAGAAGTGGAAGGAGGGAGTGGGGAAAAAAGGAGTAAGAAGAAGAAGAGAAAAAAGAGCAAGAAAAAGGAGAGGAAGGGAGGAAAATATAAAGTGCCAACAACTATATAAGAAGTATTAATGAATCCTTAGGTGGGATCTTGCAAACTTAATTTTTAGTAGGAGAGTTTCCCTCTGCCATTGCAATGGACATTTATTCAGCTCATTGCTATTGAGCTATATAACTTTACTTCTCTACCAGAGGAAAAATTTCATCTGTCAATTACATTAGTTAAATACCTTGAAAGGTGGTAGAAGTAATTCACTAGGGGTAATATCTACCACACCAATCTGACATCTTTGTGTGGGTAGAGTTAATAATAGCCTCATTAAAAATTTAGTCACATGTAAATATATACTGTGGCCTCTGGGACTCCAACCAAATTTAAACCCCAGGAAAATGACAGTACAAAAAATAAAAGACAAGAATGCTTTCAGTAGCTCCTTTAAAAATAATCTTCAGAGAGTAAAAATCAGACAGTTTTCCCAATCAGACTGATTATTTGGGTAGATAAATGTCATTAACTTCAGATGCACTAGAGATTTTCTTCCTCAATCTTCAGGCCCATCTTCTTTCCTTAAAAGTGCTGTTAAAGCCATAAAAAATGACACAAGGTCACCTGCTCCAAGAGCCCAGATATTCTGTGGCCCTGGTAGGTGTACCCCACGACCGAGCTCAAAGGTAGATTAAGGCCAGGGATAATTATGCAGCTACATTGTTTCTGAAGCTCCCAGTAAACTTCCAAATAATTCTTCAAACTTCTCCTGACAAAGAGTCAGACACAGAACCTCTCCTGTTCCCACAGTTCTCAGGGACTCACTTTGGCCTCTGAGTACATACATACTTGGTAACAGAATTAAGGTGTTAGATAGGTGAACAACTATGTAATAACTATGAGCATAGCAACAGCTAGCAACTCAAAGAGTTTTAGCTCTTAACATACAATAGATATTGAACACATGAATGTTGAACTGATGTAAATAATCTTTGAAAGAATATAACAACTAGGGTTATTCCACTAGCCCCACAACATATTCCTAGTCAAACACCATGCTACAATTTGATGTTCTAGAACAGCGGTTCTTTTCACAATAGTTGGAATAAAATTTTCTTGGGAAAACAACCTGCTCTAAATAAAAATTTAAAGCCATGTATAGATGATATTATAGTTTAACTATTTCTCTATATTTCCTGCTGAGTAAATTGGACTGCAGCATTACACCTTTCAGATTTAGAATTACTTGTACAAAATCAGCATGCTAGCTTTGGGGTCATTTTCATAACCAACTAATTTACTTTGTTTTTCACATCACACAGATATATGTGTGTATGTATATATGACTATATCTGTATATGTATATATGTTTATGTGTAGGTTTATATATTTATGTAAATATATATAAATATATAAACATATATCTATGTATCTGCATATCTGTATCTATCTATGAATCTATCTAAGTACAGCAAAAAGGAGGCCAGTTTTGTTTGGAACAGGTATGTTTTTGACCACAAGTGTCTGACTTCTATATCATATTCAGAATAAAGCAGTACCCACTCTAGAGAGTATGTCTTAACACTGCATCTATTCTAATTCCAGAAAAGACAACTTCTCATGCAGAATGTATATATTTTTTTCATTAAATCTCTGCCGTCAACATATGCCTCACTGAAATCACCAACATCAAGAGATACTTATGAAGAATTACATTTAGAACATGTGCTTTGGGCACAAAACAGAGTTGCTGAATGGAGAGGGAGCGAGGATTTGTTTATTGATCGTTCTGTGCCTGGAATTTTACATTTATTCTTATAATAACACTGAAAGAGAGTTCATTTTATGAGTTAAGAGAGGAAGTCTCAAATACATTAAATAAATTGTCTAAGGATACTCAGCTTGTGTATTACACAGCAGAGATTCCTACCAGTTCTATATTTAACATTCTTACATACTCCATTGCACCAAGATAAAAACAGAAAGGAGGAGGATATGCAAGGGTATCTTTATTGTATACATCAAAACAAAATATGCACTGGACATTATTAAACAAGCAGGGAAGGAAGATTTTATTCAAGGCTATTGCAATAAGGAAAAAAGGCTAGAACTGAGTATGAACTCAACTCCACTGAAACAAAATAAACAGAACAACAACAATAAAAACAGTGGAATTTTAAGAGCTGAGGTGAAGAGGAGATCACAGGCCATCTGTGTTTGTTAGCTGGCTTTACCCAAAGGAAAAGTAAACTTTCTTACATCTCCATGACAGGAGTAGTTTTACTATTTAGGTCAAGGCACCCCCAGCGGAAGTTAGGCTCTTACCCTCCCACAGAAACTTAGATAGGGGCACCATCTTCCTTGAAGATGACATTTGAAGGATGGCTCCCAGGTGCTTGAGAAAGACATTGGATTGTAAAACTTGCAAAATGCTTTTTTAAAAGATTTACATCTCAAAGGGGCATAAAAACGGTTTATAATTACAAGTTTTCAAAAGGAAGCGCTCAAAGAGAAAAAAAATAGAAGCCTAGAGGCAAGGAAAATTCTGCCCATAATACGGTCAAGCTGAGGCTAACTCTAAGGTAGACTTGGTCAGTATGAATATATTTGTGCCTAGCTTCTTGCCTCCTCTCCTTTGCCTGTTGCACCTTTATCTCTCTCCTCAGTTTCTCTCTTTGTATACCTCTCTTTCATCTCACCATTGATAAAGGATATCATAAAAGATAACTATGACTCTAATGCAAATATGAACACTTCTAATAGCTCACTCTTTTTGCCTATTAATATTGGCACTAGTGCCCATGAAAGTCTTCTCTCTAGGCATTTCTCCCTGCCTTCTATCTCCTAAAACTGTTCCTTTCAGTGGTGTATTATGTCCTCCAAGGCATGAGTTGTCTAAAGAATTTGTTGTTGCTCTATTTGTTACCTTTCAGTTATCTTTACATTTGCTATTGGTACTTTTTATTGTCTTTTACTCCAGTGTCCACAGAGTTAGATTTTAAATCATGTGTGATGTGTGCTTGGACTTATTTTTAGGTTTGCATCTTGCTTTTTTAACTGGAGAGTTATGGTAAAAATAAAACAGCAGCTTGGTGAAATGAGGGTCTTAAGAGCATCCTACAGACATTCTTTTTCAGCAGGTGAGTTTCTCTCATTTCCCTCATCTGTCTCTGTCTCTGTCTCTGTCTCTCTCTCCTTTATCATTTCAAACTCTGGTACAGCTTGTCTGAGTTCTTTATCAGGTCATGGTGAACTCACAGAGATCTTACAAGAGAGAAATCAAAGTTGAAGCTGACTAACCTGAGCAGGCTGCAGTATTGAAACTCCACACTGTTTCCATTAATCAAATAATTCCCCTGGGTAAATGCTATCCTCCTGAAAATCTAATCGTAGTAGATGGATATGTGAAAAATCAGCATACTATAAGGAATATGAGCAGTGAAATTAACTTTAGATATAACAAAATTAGAAGGAAGAATCAACATGTCAATAGTGGAGAAGCCTAGATTGCTATCTATCGAGGGATAGTGTTATCCATCTGAGTACATTAAGCAGGAGTGTATATACTGGAACACTCATGAAGAGGATGTAAACAGGGAAGCTGGCTTACAACCTAGAGCTGCAGTTTGATAAATGCTATGCTGCCAGGATAAAGGGAGAAGAAAAAATGGGCATGAACGAAGGGAAGAGTCCTTCTTCAATTTCTTTTCTTTTCTTTTCTATAATATTCACTTGTAAAACAAGAATGTCAGAAAATATAAATGAAAACACATGCTTTGTATTGTTAAAAACAAAAATTGAACTGAGTGAAATATAAATACCTAATTGGCTTTATTGATCTATTCATGAATTGAGCAGCATCCCACCTAGAAAGCAGAGAGGAGCTTGAAAGGGTTACGAAAGGGAAAAGCTTTTAATGTGAGAACAAGGAAGTCAGAAACAAAATAAAAATATTATTTGGCTCAGGTAACCTACCTGTAAGTGACAGGTGGGGTCTATGTGGCAGATGACCCCATCTTCCTTTGGGGTATGAAGAGGGCCCATATGACAGATGACCTCATTGGTTGACTGGTTAAAACTACATTTGTTGTGAGTATTTTGACGGGGGTTGCATTGGGTCTGTGGATTGCTTTGGGTAGTGTGTCCATTTTGATATTGTTGATTCTTCCAATCCAAGAGCACAAGAAAATTTTACATTTCTTTGTGTCATTTTGATTTTTAGAGTATAGGTGACTTCCTTGGTTAAGTTTATTTCTAGGTATTTTGATGTTTTTTATGTAGTGGAAATGTTTATGCTGGTTATAAAATTCTGGTTTTTGAAGTGGAAAAAAAAAAAGGGAATGAAGGGCCACAAATGGCAAAATAGCCTTCTTCCTTATGGGTGAGTTGTATTCCATTACATATATATATGTAATTACATATATATATGTAAAATATATATATGTTGTATCTTCATTATCTGTTCACGTATTGATGTCCACTTAAGAGGCTTCCATATCTTGGCAATTATAAATAATGTTGCTGTCAATAGTAGGGTGTATGTATCTTTTTGAATTAATTCTTATTTTGTGGTTGGCTTTATTCCTTTGGTAACTATGTAAGTTTAAAAAGATAAAGCTCTAAACATTCTTAGAAACAATGAATAGTACATACATGTAAATTAAAAAATAGATGTGCAATAAAAAAAGAAAGAAAGAAATGAGCTATCAAGCCATGAAATACATGGATGAAAATTAAAAAACATACTACTAAATGAAAGAAGCCAGCCTGAAAAGTCTACAAACTATACAATTCTAACCAAATGGGATTCTGGAAAAGGCACAGCTACAGAAAAAATAAAAAGATTGTGGTTTCCAGGGGTTTGGGGAGAGGGAGGGAGGGAGGAATGAATAGATGGAGCACAGGGGATTTCTAGGGCAATGAAATTATTCTATATGATACTATAGTGGTGGCTACATGTCATTATGCATTTGTCAAAACCCATAGAACGTACAACATCGAGAGTGAACCCTAATGTAAACTATGGACTTTGGTTGATAATAATGTGTCCATGTTGGTTCATCGATTGTACCAAATATGCCACACTGATGAGGGATGTTGAGGGTAGGGGAGTATATATGTGTGGGTGGGGAGGGCTTTGTGTGTACTCTCTGTATTTTCTGCTCAATTCTGCTGTGAACCTGAAACTGCTCTAAAAAAATAAAGACTATTAATTAACAACAACAAAAAATTCATTTCTGGGGCAGGTTGAAACTTCAGTTAGGTTAGATATTAAGTCTCAGTTTGGTAGCATGGCCAAGCATAGTTGACTCTATTTTGGGCCTATTATTATCTTTTTAACAGTGTAGTACTTTAAAATTTTCTGTAAACAGGAAAGAGGTAGAATTGGTCTTTCTGGGATTCCTGCCTTCCAGTAATATTTCAATATATTTTTGTGAGAAATCAGTGAATGGTTCTGTTAGTGGTGAACTCAGTGAGGGAGGGGTTACAGCCTCAGTGCAAACACTTACTCATAACATTGACTCCTGTGCACACATGGCAGCCAGGGTTCCATGATCAGCATTACACTTAATGTTCTTCTGATGGAATGAAGGCAGGTGAGACATTTCGCTCACACAAGATGTGCCAGCAATGCCAGGGGAAAGACTGGTGAGGACCAGCCTACAGGGTTTGCAGGAATGAGACCTTTTGCTTATCAATATCCCAGTGACCTACGTTTTTAGTACTACTAACATGCAAAGAAATTTGCTCTTCTCCTTTTCCTTATAATGCATTTCCAGAAAGCAAGTTGAGGAAATATTGCCTATATAGGTAATAATGAATACTTCCAGTTTGCAAGAAAACCAGCCAAAAATACTGCTGAATGCTTTATTATAAAGATATATGAAAAAGGAGACAAATTGTGCCTGAGAATACAAATTGCCCAGAGTGCTAAAAATGCTAATTGAGCATTTACTTAATAAAGGCATAAAAGATATGGAAGCTGTTTTCCATTAGACATATTTTTGTTTTGCATTCTATAATAGGACAATTTGAGTAAATGTCATCAACTTTCATTTAATAACAGATAATCCAGCTCACCTGTATTTTGATGTCATAAAATATTAAAGCTTAAATTGAAACTCTGTCCAGTCTTATAGTCAAAAACAGTCAGTAGGTGTGTCAGGGTAAAAGGGAACATCTGGCAACTTAAGGAAGTAGGGATCTGCTTATTCTTCTATTGTGAAAGGTAATTCATTTTTCATTTGCTCAGAGTTAATCAGGATTTAAGGGAATTCTTAGAGTGAATTAATAAAATATATGAAGTCAAAACAGAAGTGAGCAAAGAAAAAGATCTAAATGGCTACTAATGACTTAATTAGGATAGACCATCACACTGTTGTTAACAAATTATTAGCTTTGATGGATAGAAGTGTGCCTAATGGATTTGGCCATTATTTTTCTCTGCTCCATACATGAGATAGTTATTGATCTCTGCCTATGATACATACTTATGATGCCTTTGTCACCAACTTTGAATAACTTAAGAGGTTAGTGGATCTTTTGACTTATTCTTTCGATGCTGTTGTCATGTGACTATCCTCCAGAAGTGCTATTTGTGAGCCTGTGGTTTTAGCTGACTTCGATACTTGGGTTCCTAGGGGGTGAAAGCAGTTGCTCAGAGTCAACTGCCCTTTACCTCTTAACTTCATTTTAAATATGCCTGCCTATTGCTCCATCTTCTCACCTATATCCTGCTCTGCTTCTACTTTATCATGCAGACATCAGGATACATGCAAAGTATTCCACTCTTTTTGTTCACACTGCAGCTCTTTGTTCCTAGATGGACTAAGACTTCTAAGCATAGTGCCTTACACTACTAGGAATTACAAAGCTCCAATTTTCTACTATAATCACTACAAGGAAATTCAGAGAAGAATTTGTATGACACCACCTACAAGAATGCAGAACTTTCAGTCCTTTCTAGAGCAGTGTTTTTATTTAAGGAAAAAGAGAAAAAAGATAGATGAAGGAGAAATGGAGGAAAGAAGGAACGAAGGAAGAAAGGGAGGGAGGGAGGAAAGAAAGAAGAGGTTTATGTTTTTCTATTATTTATGCTTCCTGGGTATGGCACAGTTCATAAGCAATATGCCCTCTCTATTTCCACCCCCAGCTCACCAACCAACCAAGAAGGTTAAAAAGGGTAGATATAACCACTGTGAATTGTTTACTCTGAAGGAAGTCCTCATTTTAAGGTTGAAATTAGAAAACAGATCATCTTAATGGTTGAGTAAAGGTGTCATTGCTGCTTTTCAAGCTTTCTGGGAAAGCTACAAGATGACTGATGTCCCAGCTGTGACTGAGAGGCAAGAAATCTGCCTCTTCACTCTTCACCCACTATTTATAATGATTGTGACTTTATTTGATCATCTTCCTTGACTTTATGAGGTGTTGGTTTTCCATGAGGACATGCTTGATTCCCCTTGAGAGCTCTGTGTTCTGACATTATTTGATGGCCTCGCTCCAACATAGCCCAAAAAAGATTCAAGGTGGGAGAGTGGCACAGATAGTGACATATACTAAGGTAGCTGATTTAATTTTTTGTGGGAATTTAATGCTAATCACTGAACTATATCTGATTGCTGAACAAACTTTATGCTAAAGCTTCTCATCCATACTCTGTGTTGCTCATTGGTAGCCATAAGGAGTCATTATAAGCAATAAAGGTACCTGCCCCTTGGGGCAATAAAATATTTACCTATGTTGACATGAAACAAATAGAGTCCCTGATACTTTTTCAGCAAAAAATGAGCTTATTTGAGAAGCAAAGAATTGCAGTTCAGGGTCTATAAACATGGGGAGCCACATGCAAGTGCCCACACAGCAAGAGACAGTGAATGCTTTTACAGAGAGGAAAAAGAAGTCAAGAGGGCTACAGTAAACAAAAAGTCCATGGCTTTTCATTGGCTGAGTCCTTGCCAAGAAAGAAGTGATGTCTTTTTTCCTTCCTGTTGGCCTCTACTATTGTCACAGGGTGTGAGAGCTCCCTCTTCTGCTCTCCCAGCTCTCTTTAATTAAGATTCCTGTTTGTTTGTTTGTTTATTTATTTATTTTTCATTTCTCCATATTTGATCAAGATCTTTCTCTGAAAGGACTAGTGATCAAGAGCCAGGTTTTCCAATTTCAGGGACTTTTCTTCCCTCAAAGCTAGGAAGGTCCTTTCCCTAGTGTAATGTCTCACTTTGAAGGAAACATGTATAGACTAAAAACCTATTGAAGTCCCATTTGAGTAATAAGAAGGGATAGGAGGGAAAACTCTCAGGCACTTTATATCTAAAGTTCATATGTTATGAAGATCACAGACATTGGAGATCATCTGAAACTTTGTCATTATCAATGATTTGGTGACACATTTCCAACAGACCTAATCCAGATATGTTGGGAAAGTTGTCTCATTTGGTGTCCTATACTTCAATTCAAGGAAGTTTATACTTTCATGTCACCAGATAATGTGCTGGTTGAGTCAAGATTCAGCACTTTCTTTAGGTATGTCAAATGAATCCAATAATCTATTCCTTGGATTTTGGTGGCACAAGGATTGGCTAGCAGTACCTTATAGGCACCTTTCTGGTGAGGTTATAGAGAGTTCTTCTGGAGATATCAACAGATGAAATCCCAACAGATAAAATCTCCAGGTTGAAAAATATAATGCTTAAGGTCTTTGCCTCCTGAGAATGCACTGTGAAAAGATTGCTCTACCAAAACACAGTTATTTTTAATACAAGCAGTTGGGCTTTGTGATCTTGGAGTATCTCTCCTTTTATCAGTTGCAGTTCAAAAGAGACAGGAATCAAGGGCATTGGGCATCTTGTGACTACCTCAGACGGTGACAGCTTTCCAAAAGTGGTGGATCTGAGATTTAGAAGGACCAATGGTGATACTTTTGGCCTTGATATTTAGAGAGTTTCTACCAGTTTTACCAGTTGAGTTCATGAATAATACTTTCAGTGCAGTCTACTAAACCAGAGGATTGAGGGTGGTAAGTACAGTGAAAGTATTATAAAACCAGCCCAAAAGCATCCTCTTATCAAAGAACTTGATCAGTAAAATGGGTTTCTCAATCATTATGGAATTCAAGAGGAGTTCTCCAGGTAGGGACAATTTTTTTTCCAAAAAGACTTAAGCCACAGAGGAAGCAGTAGCCTGTCTGTAAGGGAAGTCTTCAGTGCAGTGTGAAGATACACAAACCAAAAACATTTTTATTTCCATTAGATGAAGGGAGTTATATTAAATACACTTCCCAGATCTCAAATAAATAAGGCAGTTAAAAATGTCCTTAAGGAATAGAAACAGGCTTCCCTGAGTTGCACCTTGGACAAATGAGGGAGGCTTTTTTTTTTTTTTTTTCTGTAGCCTTGTTGATGTTTCCTCAACATTGATTCATGAGTGCTATTATTTTGTCAGTAGGTTTAATATATATGCAGTGGCCAGAAATGAGAATCTTGGAGTCTCTAGTATGACTGCTTTGTTACTTGGTCTGAACCAGAGTTTTCTCTCTTTATTAAACCAATTGTTGAATTTCCAATCTTGTCTTTCCTGTTCTGAAGCCAGTTATTGGGTTTCTGTAGCCAGTTTTTCTATGTTGTCATTTGGGGAAATATACTTTTGGACCATGGTATAAATTTGGCTGCTGTTGGTCCCAATAAGGGCAGCATTCCTTGTGGAAATGTCCACAAGGTGATTTCCCTTAGATTCCATGGGGTCAAGTTTAGAAAATGCCCCAGAATCTTAATGATAGCAAAAGTGGCAGGTAAAAGTATTTTATCCAATAATTCTTAAAAAGATAAGGGCCATTTTAAATTTTATTTCCACTGGAAGGAAGGAAGTCATATTACTTTCATAACATTCCAAAATCATGAGCTACTCTGAAAGCATATCCGCTATCAGTATAAATACTGGCAGTTTGTTCTTGATTAAAACACAAGCCTGTGTAAGAATGTATAATTCAGCCTGTTGGACTGAAGTAGCCATATGTAAAGATGCTGCCTCAACAACATCAAAAGGAGTTGCAGCAGCATACACAGCACAATATTTGCCAGTGTTATCTTTTAAATAAGAATTATCAGTGAAACACGAGAAGTCAGCATTACCCAGAGGAATTTCTTATTAGATCATCATGAGAAGTTAGGCATCAGTGTTAAGCAGTCATGAAGGACTGTAGTTCATGGAAGGGAGTACAAAGGAAAATGAGACCTTGAGGCTTCTAATATATTTTGGAGTTTAGGCCTTGAAGAGCTTCTTTACTTGTAGGATATTGATTACTTCTAGAAAGAGGTCTTGAGCTATCTATTTGAATCTTCTTGGGAGGTGCACTGTGATTTTTGCCAACATCAGTTGGAGATTTTGCCCATAAGAAGGGTGGTAGCTGATTCAATAGAGATAAATGATCAGTGTTTCTAGAATTAGCTCTAGTACTATCAGAGAAGAAACAAAAGATATAGATGGGTCACCTGGTTGGTTGCTTTTATGAGTCCCATCAAATTCTAGAATTATTTTCCCCTTTAGGGAAAAAGAAATTCTGTCTTGATACTTCTCTAAGAAGACTTGATCCAATAAATAGTTAGGAGCAGAGGAACTAAGAAGAAAAAAGTGTGTATCTCTCAAAGGGGAATAGGTTCAGAGACAGGAACTTCTTGAGATTCATTAAAGATCCCAACTTTTTGAACTATAGTATTCTGAGGCAGGAGCTGCTTTATAGTAGTAGGGTTGAGCATTGAAAGTGTAGTTCTGGCAACTGTTAGTACTGGAAGAGATTTATCCCCAATTCGGAGAAATGAACTTCAAGCCAGTCAAGCCTGCAGTTTCTTGAAGCTTCACTGCTGAGAATAAGGAGGACACTGGAAGAGGCTTTTTAAAAGGCTGAAAGTACCTGAAGCACTTACACTTACAACAATCTCTTTTTCACTGCCCTGGCTCTTTGCAATAATAGCAGAAAGCAGGAGGTTTTTGTTTTTGTTTCAGAGCCTTCATTTGCTGTCATCGAAGAGTAAGAATTCTGGCCATCTTCCTTTTAGGTGACTCACCTAGAATGCAAGAGAGCTGATTTTCCAGATTAAATCTGAGTGGACATAGTTTCCCATTCCATCCTGGTCCTTTTTACTGGAAGGGAAAGGTCCCAGTTCAGCCCATTAATAAACATTGAGTTAAAAGCTACCAGGGTGGAATCAACATCTGAGGGAAAACCAGAATTTTATTTAATTATAATCTGAAGTAGATTGTAATAGTCATGAACAGGTTCATCAGATTTTTGTGTGCAAGCCTGAATTTTATTCCAATCAACAGGCTTTGGGAAAGACCTAGTAATTGCTCAGTGAAGTCTCCTTGCACTTATCTGAGCCTGATCATATAATAAGTTAGCAGGCATCTCCCTGTTGTAATTCTGAAGACCTTTCAGGATTTTCCTAATTACCAGTTTTTATCTAGTACTGAGCCTAGCCTTCACTGGCAAGCATATGGAGTGGCTGATGTAAATCAAAGAAACCAGATTGGTAAGTTGAATGACTATATTAAATTTCTCAGCAAATCTGTGAGGATCTTCAATTACTATGGGAAAATCTTTGACTATGGCTGGCAGTTCAGCTTTAGTCCAGGGAATATAAGAAATGGAGGGTTTAGCCTCTGGATCCTAAGACGACTTAATTTTAAAGGGACAGATTCTGATAAGTTCAGAGTAAAAGGGTATGGGGAGAGTCTCAGAGAAAAAGGGAAGTTCCATGGAAGAATTAGTATGGAGGAACTGAGGGTATATAGGAGGTGTAGGCAGTATACATGGAAAGGAGGAAGATGGCACCAGAGTTGGAGTCTGACCATGAGGATCTGAGGGAGAAAAACAAGCTGATACCAGAGGCAGACAGAGTGAGACAGAGAAGCCAAGGAAGAGCCTGAGGCTTCCAGAGCCATTGTTTCTATCTTTGTTTATTTGCCTCAGTTAATCTTAAAATCTTATTTTGCAGACAGGCGATTTTAGACTACTGATAACACAGAGAAGCCTCAAAATGCCCATAAAAATTGGCATTCCATTTAGTTCTAGAAACTTTTGAGCTACTGTAATCTAATTCAGTTTAAAAAAATTAAATTTGGGGATTTCAAAAGTTCTCCATAGTAGACATTGAAATTATAAATTGCTTTTGATCAGGTTGGTCCATTTAGTTAATAAAAGTGTACTTGAGGAAATACCACAGCTTTTAAATGTAAAATAGGCTAGAGTCCCTCTGAGGGGGAAGGAAACTCACAAAGTATTTAGATAACTGGGATCCATTTCTCAGAGGTTGTTTTTCTAGAGTAAAAGGACAATTTTTAAATAGCTTAAATGGTTAACAGCTCAAACAGCTCAATTCAAACAACTTGTGATACAAACAGTCTAAAGGCCTAACACTAGCCAGTTCTAGGGAAAAAGCTTGGTTACAGAGGGGCCAAACCCAAGATTTCTCAGCCAGTTTCCATAGAACATCTCTTATTCCAAAGGAATGGGCTGATGGCTGAATTGGCGCAGTTTCAGTGAAGCAGCCCTTGTTCCTAAAAGAATGGGGCTGAAAGCATCTCAGCCAGCTTTGTTTGAAACAGTCTGATTTCAAAATCAGACCAAAGTACCAAATGAGTGCTTGCATACAGAATAAGGCCTTAACCAGAAAGAAAAAAAACCTTTAAATAGATCCCAAATAAATCCTGGAGCACTTCAGATGCAAAGGGGTGTGAGCTCAAATCCAGGAGAAATATATACCTTCGAACTCCAAAGTCAGTGAGAAAAGCAGTGAGCCCAATGGGCTCAACTGTGGGTACCACACCTGTTTGGTCACCAGCCCTGGAGCCTCTGGAGGTCTTCTCTGGTCCCTGTACAAGCCACCAAAATGTTGATCTAAAACAAGTAGACTGTCAGGTGTTTCTCCAGCAAAGATGGGTTTATTCAGCAGAAAATTACAATTTGGGGTCTGCAACCATGGCAAATCATGTGGAAGTCCCCATACAGCAAGAGAAAGAGAATGCTTTTATAAAGAAGAAAAGGAAGTTGGGAGGGTTATAGTTAAGAGTTCATGGCTTTTCTTTGGCTGAGTTCTTGCAGGGAAGAAGGGGTCTTTCTTCTTCCTGTTGGGCTCTGCTATCATTGCAAGATATAAGAGATTCCCCTTCTGGTCTCCTGATTTTACTTAATTAAATTTTCTGCTTATTAATTTTTTATTACCCAAACTCATCACTCTCTTCTATGAAACACCATTAATCTGAAATCAAAGATTCTAAAGAAAGTGAGATTCCAATTAGAAGAGATCTCCTGGTGTGAACAGGGCACTTATTAAAAATTGTTCTATAGGCTTCAAAACCTGATAGTTCAGAGCAAGGTCTGTAAAAAAAAAAAAGGTATAATTCCTTAATTTGTCTGCAGTTTCTTCCCCTCTCCTCTCTCCTCTGTGTCCCTCATATTCTGATCTTTCCCAGCTTCATATATCCAGCATCCCCTACCCTATGCTTTGTCTCTGTTGTGAAGTGTATACCACTGCTATTAAGAGAAATTATAACTGCTTTGGGTCTTAAAAGAGCATCTCTACTTAGTGTTTCTAACAGTCTCCTGTTTCTCTTCAGCAGACAGTTCATTAGCTTCTAGAATCAACATGCTTTGCCAAACTCTTCTTCTTCAGTCTTCTCCTTCAATATTCATCATCCCAGTAAAAGATATCACTATCTAATTTGCCAACTAAGCATAGACTCCACCCCCCCCCCATTTTCTCCTTTCTCAAGTCTCTCATCTAATTGTCACCAATAGTTGTTGGCTTTGCATTCAGTGTTATTTCCCAAGCTGTCAATGCCTTGTCAGCTACAGAAGTTCCCAATATATTTTTTCCAACTCAATTGTTGCAAGATTCACAAAGCTGTTGCCTCTACTCTTGTCCCTTATCATCCATATCCCCACTGTCACTAGTACAATTTTACTAATATGCAAATAGGATGTTGTTTCTTCCTTGCTTAAAATCCCATGGTGTTTCCCTACATCTCAGAATATAAAGCTCAAACCTCTTGGTTAGAATTACATATCAGTCTCTTCATGATCTGTCAGCTTCTCCTAAATATATGCTTGTCTTTTCCCCCAATACCCTTTGGTTCTGTGTACATTTATAGTGTCATGCTTCCAAATGACTCTGCACTAGTGCTCACACTGTTTCTTCTTAAACTCCTTCACTTACCCTTCTTCCCCTAGAAAATCAACACCGAGACCTTAGAATAAGACTCAAATATCACCTCTTTCTCTTCCCAACTTAAGAACTAACTAGTAACTTTTCCATTGCATTTTAATTTTTACTCTTTAGTCTTAAACTATTTTCTAATCAATATTTTTTGATGTTTCCACAGAACTGTGAACTTGGAATGGCAGGCACTATATGGAATTGATGAAATCAATTCAAAAATAAAAAAGGATAATATCACTTCTAGCGAAGAAGAGTCAGGGCCAGCCAGATTCACCTTACTGCACAAAATAACTAAAAATCTAGAAAATTAAATACATGAAACAACAGTTTTCAAGACATTAGACATCTGGGGTCAGTGATCCCTGAAAGTAAGAAAACAGACAAGGGTTCCTATGATTAACAGCTTACTGCCTGGAAATAATGCCTAAGTCATGGCACACTGAGGGACCCCCAAGGAAAGGCTGGTGGTCTCCTTGAATTGAGGAGACAAAGCTAGGAATCAGGGGAGGCCATGGCAGCTAGACTTCATAGAGCAGAATACAGAGACAAGAGGCCTGCACAGAGGAAAATGATCCATTAGATTTATTTTATCTTTTTAATGAATTGTTATAAAATGGCCCTCACTATCCTTGATAATATTCTTTGTTCTGAAATTTAGTTTTATAATATTTATATAGTCTATTCAGATTCAACTTTTAAAAACTTGGTATTAGGGTGCTATATTATTTTCCATCCTTCTGCTTTTAACCCATTCCTGCCTTTGTACTTCAAGTATTTTTTTCCAGCATTACTGAGATATATTTGACATATAATATTGTGTAAGTTGAGCAGAGAACAGTTTGTCAAGTTCGCATTTTTTTCTTTTCTTTTCTTTTCTTTTTCACATTATGAGCCATTATTAGCTCTTGGGAATTGCTATCGCTTTTAGATCCTGGAACATGCAGGATGATTTTCTGACATGTTTTATGCTGCAGTTAGGGGCTCTCTGGAGGAAATTTTGTCCCAAACTCTTGATGAAGTTACAGTGATTGGCATAAAGAGTAATGTGCTGAATAGCACCTAATAATTACCAAGCACTTACAGTATGCAAGAGCTGTGTTTAGCATTCCACATTTCATATCACCCTGGATTCTCATTACAACCTTTGAAGTTGTAAAAACGTAAATATATATATATACGTATGCATTTACATACATGTATATGTACACATGGATGCATATAAACCAATTATATAAAAATACATTTCTAAAATGCTAGGACTTCCATCAGCTTTTTTGCTGTGTATTTCCCAAACATGCCCCTTAAATTTACCCTCATCAAAAGAATTTATCATTCTGGCAGCCTTACATCACAGACATATAATACAAATTCATTAAATTCACAGTGACCCCACTAAGTCAAAAGCAAAAACACACAGGTGTCTTCAGAACTCGTACCTTATATAAAACATAGATAGATTACTTGCATCATGGTAACTACATTTCTCAAAATGGGAGTATATGTGTGGAAAGAGAGAGAGGGGAAGACTAATAATAAATAAATTGTACTTTGTAGATACTAACTATAGATTATACTTTGTAGATACTAACTATTATATCTAAAGTAAACAACAAGCTCCTACTGTATAGCACAGGGAGCTATATTCAATACCTTATAATGGCCTATAATGAAAAACAATATGAAACAGAATATATATATATATATATATATATATATATATATATATATATATATATATATATATATATAAATGAATCACTGTGCTGTTCACCAGAAATTAATACAACATTGTAAATCAACTATACTTCAATTTAAAAAATTAAAAATAGATTATGGACTATGCTATACAAAATGAGAGAGCCCATGAACTGATTATTCAAGGTAGCCCCTAAAATATGGACACATAGGCAGATACCCATCATGTCAGCAATTACATTTTTAATGTTAAAGGTTAATAATTATATTACCTATATTTCCAGACTAAATAGGTAACTGACATGCTGTTGGCAATATCAGCTTGCTCCCTCAGTAAATTCCTATTATTTCTGCTTCTGAAGGTAGCAGAAAAAGAGTAATTATTACACACAAAAAAATAATTATTACAAGAATGTTTTCTTCATTGCATTTTTCTAGAAATGCTTGACAACCCTATATGTGCAATAACCACTTAACAAAATGCCATCATGAGATCCAGTTTATGAATTTAAAAACTTCAACTAAGCCCCTGGCCACTCTGATTCATAAAATATGCAGTAAGATGTTTTGAGAAAGATTGAAAAATGGGAAAAAATATGTGCTCCCAGTGGGCAGAATATTGCTGGCATTGTAAGTAATAATGAAATCTGATAACGCAATCTAGTTTGCATGTCAAAGAATAGACACTTAATTTGTTACTTCTTTAAGTTTTCTGTTTCTTATGGAATAAGTTCAAGGGTGTTAAAAGTAAAGTAAATGCCTAGTGATTGTGGAGCAGCAAGTAACTGAGAGTTTACTTTTACAATCAGACTGAAAAGATATTTATGTAACAAGTGACATCTTTTGCTTTACCATTATAGTTTTGTTTTACTTTCAGAAGACATAAAATAAAATCAAATATTATCCAACTTACACTAATATGATCTATGTCCTTATGGCTGGAGAAAGGAAAAATATGATGAGCCATAGCATCTGGTGGCACCAAAAAGTAAACTGGTGCTTGGAGAAAAGAAAGAATAGGTGTGTCTCAGAACAGCAAATGTACATCAATGTAAATAAAGTAAATAAAAGCAGTATTGGGCTTATAGCACATGAGGAAGTCTCGTACAGAATAAACTGAACTTTAATGCTTTATCTTCAAAAGAAATTAGGGGAAAAAAGTAAACTGAAGAGGCTGTACAAACTGAGTTTTTCAAGAAAATATATTTTTGACACAGTCTACAGTAAGTGTTCATTATTGGACAAATGGGTTGTACTGTATTTTATATTTATTAAACCTCATCACAATAATATTTTTCCATATTTTCACACATTATCTGTAGTTCTGGTGATGGAAAACATGTAAACCTGGTGTATTTTATATAACTCAATTATCTTGGTAGCTTAATGACAAATGTCATGGATAGACAAATTTGACTCCATACCCAAAATATAAATTTCTCAAAGCAGAGTTTATGTTACATACTTTTTAATGTAAATCAGGGTTTCTTAACTTTGGCATTATTGACATTTTGGGACTGATAATTCTTGGTTGTGAGAGGCTGTCCTACACATTATAGTATGTTTAGCAGCATCCTTGGTTTCTAACCAGTAAATGCTAGTATCATCTCTCCTCCACAGCTGTTACAACCAAAAATGTCTCCAGACATTTCCAGATATCCCCTGAGGGTCAACATTGTCCCTAGGATAAGAAACACTAATGTACACAAAATTTTAGCATAGTTTTGTAGTCAGTAGTTCAAACAGAAAATGGAGATATATTTCGGTGAGCATTCTTTCACCTAGAGCAACAGTACAGCTTGAAGGTAGAAATTGTCTATATTCTGATGGGATTCAGGATTTGACATCTTGCCATATTGAAAATTTTAAGCTGAAGGAGTTTGAGAAAATGACAGGAGGAGGTCTCTCTGATCTTTCTCTCTACCATTCTCCCCTGAAGCAGGTCATAAGACCGTCATGTGACAGGTGTCCTCCCTGTACCAGGAGGAAAGAAACATCCTTATCTCCATGACTGAGGGACACTATGAAGAAAACACAGAACAGACCTTGCTAAGTTCCTCCCACTTTACTATACTTAGCTCATACTTTTTGTCCTATCGTATTTCTCCACAACTAGCCACTCTTCATCAAACTGAGCATAAAAACACTCTGTTTTAGCCATTTCTTCAGGTCTTCGTTTCTTTATGAAGGCTCCCAAGTCATATAAAACTTATATTACATAAATGTATCTGCTTTTCTCCTATTATCCTGTCTTATTTAGTTTAATTTTCAGACCTAGCCAGGGACCTTAAGAAGTTTGAGGAAAACTTTTTACTCCCCTCCATTTCTTATCTGTTGTATAACCAGGGTTCAAGATCCCCACATATTCAAGGTCAGAAATTGACTTATGGATTAATGAATAAACAAGTTAACATCAGAGAAAAATTTTACCTGGCAGTTGGGACTTGCTAGTTGTCTTCAAATTCCTCATGGAGATGCTCAATGGGAAAACAAAATTGTATGTACTGTGTTGAATGTTAAGGGTATTATCCCAGAGCAGTGCATGTGATTTAAGTCAGGAGAGTATAGCTCCAAATAAGGATTCAATTTTATCTCTCAATATATTTTTGCTTTTCTAGGGTATGAATCACAAACATATCCCTTGATCACTGTTGTTTCCCTTGCTAGCTGAGTGACTGCTATATAGTAGACTTTTTTTTAAATTACATACACTCATAAGTGAAAAAGTTTAGAACTTTTCAAATATGAAAGCAGTGAGTATCCCATCATTGGAGTTATTTTGGCACTCCCCAACTGATTATACAATGTGGATCTTATAACAAGAATGCAAGCATCAGGTAGGTATTGAACTACATGATAACTAAGACTATTTGCCTATCCTGAACATGGTATTGTAGAATTCCATTAAATTTATGCACCTAATCTGCCTACTCTTTACACAATTGTTAGGAAAATCTGTCCCACCATCTGTAAAGCATTCTTCAAAAAACAAAGCTCCTTGTCCATGTGAGATGAGAGAGCTGGGCTTCTTATCCTGAGACTATGAGATGATACTTTTTGTTAATGGTGTAGACACAAAAAAAGCCCATTACTTTCTTATCCTTCCAGATCATCTCGCCCTGTTACATAAATCTCAGAATTTTCAGGTTTTCCAGAACTGTGGTAGGAGGCCTCCATACTACAGGCTAACTGAATAAAATTTCCTTCCTAAATGGTAGCTGATAATCGGGTTTCTGTCAGAAAAAAATACGGTATGGAAGCCAAGCTATAGTCAATAAAACTTACGTTGTTAAATGTTCCTGAAGTGTTGCCCCAAAGTGCCATACAAATGTTATATATTGTGATATGTTTACCTTCCCTTCCTCATGGATGCATTAACAGAATAAACAGAGAGCAGTAACAGCAGGATCTTTAATGGCCTCCTAGCTCCTGGACTACCTTTTTCTGGGGATAAAAATCACACTAGTTGAAATTCCTTTTCCTGTAGAAATATTCTTTATTGGAAGACATCTCCAGAGCAGCATTGTCTGTGGCCACAGAAGAGCCATCTTAGTTTTAAAAATAGCACCTGCTGAGGTTTTCTTAATCTGCCTGGAAATGATTGTGTGCCATTTGGGCATTTGCCTGTTTATTTCATCTCTCATGCACATATTGCTCAACAGAAACATAATTTACTCTTTTCATTTTTTCTTAATTTAAAAATATTATCAGCATTTGAAAGCAAATAGAAATAATTAGTAATTTAATAATGGTTTTGGAATGCTGAAAAATCTACAAAGGAGTCTGTAATAGATTATAAAAATGGTCACAATACTTTGCAATACCTTGATTAAAAGGTTGGGTTTGAATCCCCAACCCATTCTCCTGTGCTGTGGTATTTTGACTTGTCTGTGGCAAAAGTGACCTTGTGCAGGTTCATGGCTAGCTGAGGCTTCATGATGCCTTGCAGCTCCAGCTGTGGCTGCTTTTGGATCCCTGCACCCCTGTGTGAAGAAATTGAGACTCACAGGCTCCCACCATTGCTAAAGCTGACAACCTGCCAAATGCCAGTCTTGGGAGTGAGTATATCCTACTTCACCCAACTGCTAGCCAATCTGTTAGCTACAGCCCACTGACTATGCAGACTTATAGTAAGTCCAGCTGAGATCAACCAGAGCATTCCCAACTGACTCCTGTTATTGTGAGCTAAAAAAAGGTGGTTGTTTTAAGCTACCAAATTTTAATATAGTTTGTTTCATAGCAAAAATAACTGCTACAGAAATTGCTTCATAGAAATAAGGTAATATGGTAACAGATTTAGATCGTGTGCCTATTTTTTAACCCCTCTTCTAGAATGCTAATTTAATCAAAGCAGCAAGCTCATCTTTCTTGCTTATGGCTGTATCACCAGAACAGTTCAGCAGGAAGAGTTAATGAATTCAATTTAGTGGCAAACACTTTCAGCATGACACTGTCTTAATTTTACAAAATTCTGTCCTCCCTTATACTCTAAGATAACTGTTATCAAGGGGCAACCTCTGTCCAAGTCAAACCAGATCTCACTCATGGGTGTAGTTTGAGTTTTCCTCTCATCCTGACATTCAACACCACACAAAGAGTGGTAGCAGTCTCTCTCTCTCTTTCTCTCTCTCTCTTTCTCTCCCCACCCCTTCTCTTTGTCTATAAAGTAGAATTTAACATACAGTATGCCTTGCCCCAATAGCTCAACACATAATTAGCCACAGGCAACTGGTTACAACTGGTTTTAGAGTTGGGTTGCTGTCAACCATAATATCTGAAGACGCTTATCTTTGGAGAAAAGAGCTTTCCCTAAGATGAAACTATGATAGTGATATAAGGCACAGCTCTCAGTTGTGTTTTAAAATAACTATGTTTATGAGCAAGAATAATATCATGCCCACTCCAGGGGATAAACTGCTCTTGAGTGGATTGTGGATTGTGGTTTGGGAGAAGAGAAGAGCTAGGGAGTATAGTTCCTTGATTAGGTGTGGCGGATAGCAAAATATTGTCCTGACATATTCACAGAAGTAAACAGCAATCTTATAAGTTCTATAAACACAGACAAATCTGACAAGTCTTAAGCTAACATCAGATGGCTAATGTCAGTGTATACTCAGGGAAAACAAACAAACAAACCAAAACAAAAACAATCTACACTCTAAATCAGTAGGGGAAAGAGTCAAGTGTTATAACTTAAATCTTAATAAAAGCTGAACTTCATACTTGATTGTTATTCATTGCAGGCCACACCACTAATTCATACTATAAATATGTTTATGTAAAAGAAATGAATACATATTTACATAAAAAAGAAAATAACATGTTTATGTTTTATTTAGTCAATAAATAAACATGGGGAAATAATTTGATGGGATTGATCAGTTATCTTCTATCAGTTTCCTACAAAAATATTAGAATTTCAAAATGTTACTGATATTTTCTAATATTCTGATTAATAAGGGTGACCGTTATGCCCTACCCCTCTAAATGTAAATTCTTAGATCAGTAGCCACTAAGAAGAAGGATTTTAAAATAAAAACTTAATTTGACTACTGTAGCAAAAGCATATATAGACAGGTTTAGAAAGAGATAATTTTTTAGCCTGTTCATCTAGCACTAATTTAATGACTAATGCCATTTAGTCATGGCAAGGATGGCAGGAGTAAGGTAGAGCAGCTAAGGGAGAAGAATAAAGAAGCTTAATTTAATTCCTCCCTCCCTTTTCTCTGTGTTGTTCAATACTAGAAACATTAGCTGATATTTAAGTATAGATTTAAATATATATGTATATATTAATGTATATTAATAAAAATAAAATTTCAGTTCTCCAGTTGTACTAGCCACATTTCAAGGACTTGATGCCCACATGTGACTACTGCTTGCCATTTTAAACAATACAGTTATGGAACATTTTCTTCATCTCAGAGAATTCTATTGGATAGCACTGTTCTAGAGCATGATTTCACCAGTCTCAAATCCCACTCAAATAAAAGCTGTATACTGTAGCCACATATGGGTGCAGTTTGTTTTAGATAAAAACTTTTGTTCATATAATTTTTAATTGAACATAGTTGATTTACAACATTGTGTTAGTTTCAGGTTATAGCAAAGTGATATGTACATATATATATATGTACCTATTTTGTTTCAGGTTCTTTTCCATTATAGGTTATTATAAGATATTGAATATAGTTCTTGCTGCTCTACAGAAAATTCTTATTGTTTATCTATTTTATATATAGTTGTGTGTATCTGTTAATACCATATTCCTAATTTATCCATCTACCCCTACCACTTTGGTAACCATAAATTTGTTTTCTATGTCTGTGAGTCTGTTTCTGTTTTGTAAATAAGGTCATTTGTATTATTAATAGTTTCCAGATTTCCACCAAGTTAAAAATACATGTAGCAAGAGTTCTCATTGAATTTAAAGTGTTTGTGTTCATGGTGGCTCTTCAAGAAAACGTATAATATATGCATTGATTCCTAAAGTTATTTAACCTAAGAAACCTATTTTAAAGTTTTTCTCTGGGCTGTTCTTATTCAGAACTCATAGTTCTGTTGGCAACATTCAGTTTGATTTTATCAAAAAGTACCAGCTAGCAATACATAAATTCCAGCAACCCTTCTCAGAAGGCCACAGATCTTCTCTGTGCCAAGGAAAGTTGCCCATCCAAGAAGAGTTGTGTTTATGTTAATGGCAGAGCCTGCCTAGTCTCTGAAATTCTCTCTTATCCTATAGATTTAGTATGTTATTAAAATTGAACTTCATAGCAATAGGCAAACTTTCTTCAGTCATTCTAACCTAAGTAAGGGTAAGAGGAGTCACTAAGATTCACTATCATGGTCTATCAATAACAAAAGCATTCATATTGGTCCTTATGTCACAAAGAAAAGAAAGAGTTGTGGAAATTCAAATAGCAAGATAGGTCTTGTTATTCCCCTCTCAGTAAGCATCTAATGCTCAAGTAATTTAAATGTTTCTCTAACTTACAGAGCTAGTAAGTGGTGGAGCTGAGATGGAAGTACAGAGCCTCTAATTCCAAAGAGCCTTCCTCACCTTCTTCAGCCATAGCCCTGACTAATGCACCTGGCCCTTCTTGATGGGAGGGAAAGGAACTTTAGACTTATGCAAAGAATAAGAGATAAAATAGATCATCCTGTTAAAAAAGAGTATAATAAGAGGAAAGAACAGTCATTGGACCATAATGATTCCAAAATCCAGCTGGAAACATGGTGTCTGTTTCTTGATTAAAGTTCAGTTCCACTACCTGAGAATGATTTTCTACAACTCTTGGGTCTAACTTCTTGTCCCCTGGTCCAGTTACCTGAATCATTTTAATTGCAGTTCTCTTAAAATCTTCATGTGGTTCGTCTGAATGTTTTGGGGTTCAATACATTAGAAACCATATCTGCAAATCTTTTCAAGACAGGTTTCTCTCTGCTTGGGCTGAGAGCCTGAATGCTGAACACTCTTAAGATTCTTAAAAGCCTCTTTATCTTGTTAAGAGAGTCTGTGAAGCATGGTTTTAAATTCTTTTGAAACATTAGCAAAAGGCTTTGGTTTTAAACCTTTTAAATGTTATTTATCCTGATGACATTTTGAGAGAGGCATTTGACTTTTGGATAGGCTGGTAATGAAAAATAGTTTTATTTTTGAAACCAGAAAAAC
Source organism: Camelus dromedarius (assembly GCF_036321535.1). Lineage (NCBI taxonomy): Eukaryota > Metazoa > Chordata > Mammalia > Artiodactyla > Camelidae > Camelus > Camelus dromedarius. The sequence goes on along the minus strand of NC_087443.1, from coordinate 63,835,077 downwards.
CTGGCTCATTTATATTTCAAATAAATGTTGTCCATAATCTGAATAGTCCTTTGTCTATATTCTAGTTAGTTAGATAGATAGATAGATAGATAGATAGATAGATAGATAGACAGACAGACAGACAGACAGACAGACAGACAGACAGACCTTATCATCTGTCTCTAAAAGAGACCAGATGGCACTTTCAATGAATTGCCTAGATATCTCCTTAGCCAAACCACCAGTTCATCACATATATTTTATATTTTCCGCTTTACTCCAGGTGGCCAAACTTTCTGCCACCACATTACAAGGGTGATTTATATATATATTCCATTACTAATTTCTTCCTTATCCTTCCAGCCTTCATCATCAGTCTGCCTGAGCCTTTTTCAACTTGTCTGCTGCCCAGTCCAATTTCAATGCCACGTTTTATGAACTTTTGTTACAGCAACACCCCAATTCTAGGTACCAAATTCTATTCCAATAAGCTATTGCTGTGTAACAAACTACTCTAAAACTTACTGGCTTACATTATAAATGTTGTAATTCAGGACTTTGACAAGACTTGGGCTGTGTGATACTTCTGTTCACATAGAATTAATGTAGATCAATAGATTGTATTCATCTGCAGAATAAGTTAGTCTGGAGTGTCTGAAATGGCTTGATTCACATTCCTTGTACAGGCGTGTGGATGGCTGGAATCCTGGGCTCATATGAGAATCTCCAGCAAAACACTTATATGTTGCTGCTTTATTATGGAGGTTTCGGGTTCAGATTTCTTACTTGCTGGCTCAGCTCCCTTAGAGAGTGTTTTTAAGAGGGCTACATGGAAGCTACAAGTCTTCTAATGACCTAGCCTCAGGTACCTCAGAACATTACTTCACCATATACATTTGGTCAAGCAAGTCATTAATACCACAGCAAATTCAATAGGAGAGAATTAGATTCTACTTCTCTATTGGAAAATTAACAAATTATTTGTCAGCCATCTTTAATCATGAAAGTTTTCTTCTAGGTGTTTTTCTCCTGGCAGTGTGAAATGTGGGTTCACACTGGATAAAAATGTAAATTGCAGATAACTTCTTGTTCTCCAGAGAATTTTTCCTTCTCTAATCTGTTTTTTCTATGAAGTCTCAGTGTTTTCCTAACTTTATACATTTGTTCAATGATTAATCAGATCCTTTATGTTACAAATGACTGAAAATCTGACTAAAACCAGATTTTCAGATACAAATTCTTTTTAAATCTTAATTTTTTGTTTGAATTACTGAAAATGTAGGCTTTTTTGAATTACTGAATACCAAAACAGGTTTTCTGACTCAAATAATGGAAGTGACTATGGTAGCTGGCTTCAGATGATGTTTAAACTAGGGGATCAAATGCTGCCATCAGATCTCAAAATCTCCATCCTGACTCTGTATTGATTCAGCCTCAGGCCTATACAAAATTTCTGTCAGATTTTTTTAGGCCTGTATATTCCCATGTTCAAATCCAGTAGCTAAGAAGCCTACATTTTCAGTAATTAAAAAAGAAAAAGTCCTAGGATTAGTTCTGATTGGATCTGAACCAACCATTATGGACAGGAAAATAAAAGCAATGGGCCTAGATCACATACACTCCTGGAGCAAGTCTGTGTGTGAAGTCATCTGTATTCAAAAAGCATGAAAGTGAGACAAGTGCTTCCGCAGAAACAATCAGGTTATTTTTACTAAGAAAATAAAGACCCAACACCAAGATGCAGATACAGAAACTTTCCATCACACTTACGTTCTTCCTTCATGTGAATAACTGTCCCTCACCATCTCCAACTATTAAATCCTACACACCCTTGCAGGTCTGTCCACAAAGCCAGTTCCTCTGTGAAATCTGTCTTGACTTATTTACCCTTTCTCTTACCTGCATTAGCTGTCCTCCTCAATTTAGGTCAAATTAAGTTTTAACTTTCTCATGTTTATTTGTATAATGAACCTATTTCATAGCTGTTTTTGCACGTATCTTAAATTTTCCACAAATGTGTACCATTCCTAAAAGTAGAAACTGAATTGTAGTCATCTTTGATGCCTTTGCAGATCTTGGTCAATAACCTATATTTAACAGATACATTGTAAAGATCTGTTGAATTAGATGAGCTCAGTGACTCCATGACTATAAGATAGAAATTATTATTTCATTATATATTTTTAAATTTTATAAAATACTTTAAATATCTTTTTTCTTTTTTTTCCTCCTGTGATTAGTTTAAAGTGTATCCATGTGACTGATCAAAAAAGTGTGAGATGAGATCCTCTAGATGGGTCTCTGTGTAAAATGCCTTTGCTCTTGAAAAAAAAAAAAATCAGAGGAGGCAGTCCCATTTCCTTGGTGAGATGTTTTCGTATCTGTGGGATACATGGAATTGTAGCAGATAATTTGTGGCCATTAGATAAGTTAGCTTGATGGATAAGGCAAACACAGGCTGGAAGAGCATAGATGAAAAGGCAAAAGCTCTGATGATGCTGTTAAACTTCTGCGATAATAGTCCGTGAACTGCCCAACACTTCATGTGATAAATGTCCTCATTGTTTCAGCCATTTGGTGTTGGGTTGTCTATTATTTGTAGCCAAAAACATCTCTATTAATGACCAGAGTCAGGAATGGAATGGAATGTGGGTTTATTGTTTTCCAGCCCAGGGATTTTTCCAAGTGATCTTTACATTCAGTTAGAAAGAAGAACTTTGCCTGGAGCATGAAACAGTGCAATTTGTGGGTCTGGCCTAAGCTGATGGAGAACACTGTTCACCTGGATAGCCATTTCACAAATTGAATTCTTAAGAAAGAATATGCCAGGGTCTTTGGATATTTTTAAAATAACAGAACAACATTCAGAACATAGTTTCTATCCTTAGCTATCTTTCATCCTTACCATATGCCTGAGAACTAACCCTTCTGACTCTTAATGCACATTTTGGCCGGTTTTTCTGTTTGTTATCTCAGCAGTGTGGGGTAGGAGGTGGATCATGGCTCTCTGTTGCTTGATATATATATACAAAGTGATTGACTGATTGTGTGACTCCAGAGAAAACAAATCCCAAGAAACAGGACGAATGGAAAATGCAAGGCAGAAAGAAAAATTTGGCCAATTCTAACTCTGTCCTGAAAATATCATCCTAAATTTTACTTTGAAATATGATGAAGCCTTGTCTTAGAAGTTGGCAGTGTTTCTGTTGCTGAGTCCAAACTCGTTTTGCCCGCTGCACGACAGATCGATAAATCGAGAGATGAGGTGTTGGGGGCAAGGAATATTTGGAAAGATCGAGAAGATGGGGGACTAATGTCCTGGAGAACCATCTGACCCAAGTCAGAATTCAGGCTCCTTTTATACTAGAAAGGAGAGGGAGTGTGGTTGGTTGTTGCAAATTTCATGGTGTTGGAATCATTTATTCTTGCAGCCATCCATGTAGGTCAGGTCATGATGACCCTATAAACCTCCAAGACAAATATAATTCTCTGTTCTGCAACTTTTTATCACTGTATGAATGGAAAAGTGTTATACCTTTAAAAGGTCAGAGCCTTGAGAGTGGACTATCCTGTATATTTCAGGCTGTAGGCAACATTCTTTTACAAAAAGGTGCAGAATCAGTGTGACTAAATGCAGGAAACAGAGCACAGAGTTAGAGCTAATGGAACAGATCTAATATGGAGTCAGATTTGTTCTTCCCTATTATATTTCCATGTGGATGAATGAGGAGCATCTCATAAATTATGAAGTAGAAGCTGTTCCTTGTAACTCTTTCCAACTTGCCATCTTAGCATGATGATTATTTTGTGTGGGTATGCCTTTCACAGATATTTAAATCAGGAAGCAGAGAAGGGAGTGGGGGGGAAACATGTGGTTGGACAACAGTAATATCTCTGTGCAAGTTTTGGCTCCTTAGAGTTGAGGTATGTTTCATAAACATGGTGCAGAATCAATTGTCACATTTTCCTAGAGAGTTGTACCATTAAAACAAAATAAAATGAAAAACCAGTCAGTGTCTTCTCATTTGTCATGTTTTATTTTTCCTGTTTTATGAATTAAATACCACAGTAAAATCCACCCTGACCTCTAAGTGATGAGCAGATGAAACCGAATTGTAATTTAACTTCCCCAGTTTTAAAATGTGTTTTATTTCCTGTGGGGAAACATACCTCTGAAATTGATATTTTCTTTTTTGCTTATGAGCTAATTGATTAAGGCCTTTTCAATTGATATGATTTAATAGACTCTATCTGTTTATTGTTTGTGTTGTGTTTGTAATGAATTTATTCATTAAATATTTATCGAAAGCGTACAATGTGCTGTTCATCCCACTGGATGGTGCATTAATTTTCTATGACTACTGTAACAAATTGCCAGTAACTTAGTGGCTTAAAACAAGTTTTTTCTTACAATTCTGGGGGTCAAAAGTCTAAAATGAATTTTACAGGGCTAAAATCAAGGTTTCAGCAGAGCTAGTTCCTTTTGGAGGCTCCAAAGGAGAATCTGTGTCTTGCCTCTCCCACTTCTGGAGGCTTCTGGCTTTTCTTTATTCATTACTACATTACTCCAATCTTGTTTCTTCAGTCTCCTATGACTCTCTCTGATCTGCTGCATCCCATTTGCAAGGATTCTTGTGGTTATATCAGACTCACTTGGATAATTCAGTGTAATTCCCCCATCTCAATATCTTTATATCCGTAGAATCCATTTTTTTCCATATAAAGTAACCTCCATAGATTTTTGAAGATTAGGAAGTAGAAATCTTTTTAGTGGGTAGGGGGGGTTGTATTTTTCAACCAGCCACAAATGGAAAAAAAGGAGATAGCTTTCTTCTCAGGAATTATATAATCTAGTAAAGGAAATTAATACATTTAATTACAGTGCTTTATAAAAATAAATGCCAAGAGAGGAAATCCTTGGGAAATGTGTGGTCAGAAGAGAGAATGCTTATATACAGCTGAAGGCACAGGAAAGTCTTCCTGAAAGACAGTTGAGCTGAATTTGAAGAATAGGGATATTTGAAACTGGAGTGATGATAACTGAAGTGTTTGGAATACTTTCTAGGAGGGAGGACACTTTAGTAAGTGCTTTATGAATTTCTCCATTTGTTATAAGTGTCTCATAAGGTAGGGACTACTATCATTCTGTTACAGCAAATGGCTAACTGGAGATAGAGACAGGTTAAGCTATTTGCCCCAAATCATGTAGTTCATGAGTGAAAAAGCTCTGCTGCAAAAGATCCAGGCTGAGGTGATAGGAACTGTAAGGACAAGGGCACAGTGGCAAATGGAAAGTGACTTTGCTTCTTGCATCCCCTACACCTACCACAATGGCCCCTGTCATGACACAAGTCTCAAGACCCTGCCTGGGCAGGGAAGTTGGGTTGTGCAACCACAAGAAGTGTAGAAACTGGAAAAATAATGCATCCTTGTCTCTTAAAAACAGTTACTCTGCCTTTGTTTTTTTTCAGTTTTTAGAAAAGTGTGTTCTAGAAGATATTCACCTCACATAACTGAAATTTTGTACTGTAATGTGACTGTAGTTAAAAATACTGTATTACATACTTGAAGTTTGATTAAGTGTTCTCATTGAAAGAAAAGAAAGAAAGGAAGGAAGGAAGGGGGAGGGAAGAGTGGGGAGGGGAGGAAAAGAAAAGGATGACTGATGTGATGCATATCTTAATTAGCTTGATTATGGTAATTATTTCACAGTGTGTGCGTGTGTGTGTGTATATATATATATATATATAAACATCAAGTTATATACCAACAACATACATAATTTTTATTTGTCAGTTACACCTCGATAAAACTGGGAAAAAATGACTTCCAAGATTGGGTAGAAGAATTCTTGTCACTGAGCCATGGAGTCCCTAACATATGGGTCAAAAACATCCTCATTTTAGAGGGAAGTCCCATACCAGTCCTCCCACTAAACGGTAGGACAGTAATCCAAGAAAAAGTGAATGAAACTCACTGGCTATACCCACATAGCTATACAGCAGTGGAAAGTTGGCAACATAACTTGTATCTATGCAACCATTAAAATGATGATGTGACTCTATATTTATAGACATCAAAGGGTGTACTATGTTGTTAATTGACAAAAATAGGTTACAAACAGTCTCATAGCATCTCAATTTTATTTAAAAAATATGAGTACAATGTATGGGATAAATACTGAGAGAACAAACAATGTATTAGACATGATTGTATTTGCTTGACGAGAGTGTAGATGATTTCTATTTTGTTTTCTTTTTGGTTTTCTGTATGTTCTATCCCTCCTCCTCCCTTTTTTTTCAACACTGGACATGAATTTTATTAGTAGTAAAAAAGAAAATGATGTCAATAAAGACCTTTTAAAAGAGAGTTTCATATTCCCATTCCCCTCTATGTCACCCCAAATGTTGCAAATATTTTATAGGATTATCTCAGGGGTGTCTCTGGGGCCTCAAGAAAACAAACAAAGGTTCCAGGGCAAAGAAGCATGAACATGAAAATGTTTGAGGAAACAAAGAAGTTTTTGCTGCTTTACCCCTCACTGACTTGTTTCTCAGTGGGATAATTACAATGGTGAAATAGGAAGAAAAATGGTACAATTATATTTAATTAGTTCCAGTGGCTGTTGGCTATTTTAGCACTCACTTATGAATATTATTAGCAGGCAGATGAATCTTGTGTTGTAACCTGCATAAAACAGGTTTTTGTTTACTTGCTTATTTTGTTTCTGTTCCTCATTTGTTTTCCTTTTCCTTGGCAAGCACTACCAGAGTAATGGATTAAATTACTGTTAAGCCTATTATATGAGATGTTATTTTAGCAGGGCCTATAAGACAGTAATAAAGAGAAAATTCAATAATATTGGCATGATGGAGTGAAAACTATTAATAAGGAGAAAGAGTTCATCATAGTCATTAGATTTGAGTGTTGGAAAGAATCACAGTATGTTAAAGGTTGGCAAAATTGCATCATTTAATTTCTATATGTCTTTTTTTTAGTGAATAATTAGTATAAATAATTCTAACTGGTTTTAAAAACCGTGGATACTGACAAAAATAAAGGAGTAGATGATAAGAAGCAGATGGATGATTTAATTTATTTCTCAATTACAGTTGACACATCAGGCACAGAAATCTGCAAGTCATCTATTTCTTTATGGTCCATTTTGCAGCTGTGTTTATTGTCATAACAAACAAGTACATTATCCCATTAATGGAACACTGAATATTTTTTATTCCAGAAAACACATTTATACATAATGCTTCTTCTCCAAAGAAAACACAAAAAGGGGAGAATATTTGCCCAGCTGAATGCAGCAGCAGAGTAGGGCTGATGTGGAGTGAAGGCTTTGGAAAATAAGATGTGGTCACAGCAAAGTTTAACCTGTTACCTTTCAGATCTACTAGTCATTGAGACAGTTTCCTTCTCAGATAGCCACACTGTGAAATGGAGTCACACTTGTAGATCTGTATGCATTTCCCAGCTAATGTGTATTGCATCTGAGATGATGGGTAATAAACTTTACTACAGTCCATTTTAGCATCTCATCTCTCCTCAACTCGAAAAGCCAGAAAGACTGGAGTAAATATCAGAGCCTACCTCTGGTGCTGTCTTTAAAGTTGTAAAAGCAACATACATTGGATTAGGAACAAATAAGTCCTGTATTCTCAAGTGAACAGATGGACCGTTACATTCTAACAGCTTCACCATTAGAATAGTGCAGTTGGTGATGGGGTTGTGTTTGGGGTGGTTGCTAAAGATTGAATCTAATGATCAAGAGCCTAATCATCAAGAGGCATGTAAGTTTTGATCACTTACTGTTTCTTCACTTTGAATTGGGGACTCATCTGGTCTATGAGTGTTCAATGTTGGCAAGGATTATAGAAATGGACAAGCTATTATTGAAAACATACTCTTTGTTTGAACCTATAACCCATTTATTAACCCTATTAATTAGTTCCCTTGATTGTTATATCTTTGTTATCTGACCATATGGGCCACTTTAATGCAATAGTTTTATACATTGAAAATTCATACAAACCAAATTTTAGGAATATTAAATTTAGCATACATAGTCATAGAGACCTGTGTACAAATCTCAGTTTTTCACATTTTAGTTTTATGACCTTATATTATTGATCTAATATCTCTGGATCTCAGTTTCCTAATCTGAAACACAGGGGTGATAAGAGTACTTATCTCATTGGATTGTGACAGTATATGAGATAATTCCTGTGAAAGCTTAAAAAAATGCCTAGCACAAAATAGGTGCTAAAATTATTGCTTTAATATTATAAGATGAATGGTGACATTATTACAAGTTCCTGTCACATATTGTTACAATCTCTAATATATAATAAAAAGAATAAAATATTCCAGTAAAGAGGAGAAATTTATTACATGTGTTATGTTAGCTTCCTCAGGATATAAGCTTGGAGATTTGGGTTGGATGAGTTCTGAAAGCAGACTGTTTGTATACCAGTTTAGGATATAGAAAAATTATTCATGTTTCAATAATGCATGCTAACCAAATAAAACACGACTTCAAATAGTTTGTATCTCCATATTATGCTAAGGTATGATGATGTACAAACCCTTAAGCTTCAGAAAGATTGCAGTTGGTTAGACTAGTGCTAAGACTTTGGTCTGATGATAAATTCAGTGCAATTCAAGAGGTAAAAGTCAATCTAGGAATAGTGGTTTGGATGCCACATATTAGAATATCTTGTGCCTTTTTGACTATGCTTCCTAAGACTCACAGATCACCACGAACGGAGAGATCCTCCTCACTAGGGTCCAGGAATAAAATAAGGACACCAGCCCCCAAAACCAGGAGAGGTCAAGGAAACTGAGGCCCAAATGAAATTTCCAGGAATATCTTGGAGAGCTGTGGACTCCCACCGGCCGTGGAATTGTGTGCTCTTACTTTTAAGGCAATTTTGCCTAGATAGTTAGGGTCAGAAGCTCCAGCAACCACTTGGCTTACAGTTATAATTTGCGAGATATTTACCATTGAGAGCTCATCCCCTAGATATGCCATGTGAGTAAAAGCATGGGCTCTCTAGACAGTGATGAGAAAGAAGAATGGCCACAGCAGCCACTGCCTCTATGGAGTCACCTTCGCAGAGGATGTTTTGTCTTTGACCAAATGGTGGTCAAAGAGAACGCAGCTCATTCCAGCTCTTCTCAGAAGTACAGTTTGTAAAACTCTGGGCTCTTTGTCTTTGTGAAGCTCAATTTTCCTGAATTTACAGCTCAACTTACTCATGAACAAGCTCAGACAATCATTTTCTTGATCCCTGCTTAGTGGGGGTGTTGTGTGAATAATGGTGACAGCTAAAGACAAGCCATCCTGGGGAACAATTGTGAGAAAGAAGGGGTGGTTGGCAGTGGTTTTCAGGAGTGTGATGGGATATGTGGGTTCTTTTAAGATGCCAATTCCATAAATCTCTGTAGGCAGCAGTTGGAAGGATAATTGTAGAAACAGAGTAGTTTTATTTTCAGGCTTAGGTCACAATTGCAGTAGAAAGTAAGTGACAAGTGGTGGCTGCTTCCCTACAGTGATTTTAAACTCATTTAAAAATTATATAACTTGGCCATCAAGTGGCAAAAAATTAAGGCTGGAACAGACAACTTCTAGTTTTCAGTCCAACGTTGCCTTCTTCCACACATATCTCTATCTCAAGTAAGAGCTAGACGTGAATTTTTGCATGTTTAAAAGATAAAATCTTGGAGAGAGTATTGGAAGTATCTGGCATAGCAGTCCATGGGCATGCCTGTATTTTAGAACGTCATGCAAAAGATTGCTTAATCCTAGCAAAGTGCACAACAAAATTTATCATTTCTTCCTAGAAATGGATCCTCAGCCCTAAAGTATTAAATTTTGGAACCAAAATAAAAAATTTTCTGTTCACTATCATGGTTATACACCTATTCATTCGTTCTCTCTGAAGCAATTAGTTCAAGCAACCTTTTAGATACTGTTAGTTATGGATTTTATTAGGCTATACATAACAGAAGCTCTACTATAATGGCCTAGCAAAATAGAGATAATCAGTGCTCATCACGTAACAGGAATCTAAGGTTGGGTAATCCTAGGCTTGTGCAGATGCTTAAGAAACCAGAGTCCTTCTATTTTCCTGTATGTTAGCTCATAGCTTTCCTTCTCAACTTGCAAAAAGGCTTTTCCTCCTCTTGCCTCAGTCAGCGTTCTGAACAGAAGAAAAGAGAGAACAAGAAATGGTAATGCTTGCATTAGAAAAGCAAAACATTTCCAGAAATTCCCAGTAGATATTTGCTTACATTTCCTTAGAAAGTATTATGCCATTTGCCCTCTCTTACATTCAAGAAAAAAAAGGGAAATTTAATATTTTAGTTAGGCATCTCAATAACCAAAAAATAAAGGTTATGTAAAAGAGAATAAAAGTAGAGGGATATTGGGAAGACAGTGAGCCACGTCTACTACACCTATGATTGTCTCATGCAGAAGAGCTTCTGCTATGGAGGAATCTAAGCCATGAAGCAAATGTTATTCATTCATATACCCATTTACTTATTAAGCAAATGTTGATTGAGTTATTACAATAGTGGGGCTGATGGTACAAAGGTTAGATACAGTCCATCCTTTCAAGCATATTTTGGTCCAGTGAGAAGAAACAGAACTATGGATGATTGCACTGTACTGTGGTCCCTGCTGTGAGAGGAGAGCCATGGTGTAGCCAAGGAAGCAAAAAGGAAAAGCAGTCAGTCCCCAGGAAGGAAGTGACTGGCAACTTTCCAGAGGTACTCTCTAAAGAAACACTTACTCTTTACATTTCGAAAGGATAGCCTTGAATATCATGTCAATTAAGAGGTAGGAATTTTCAAAGCAGATAGTCTACTTATTAACTATGTGATCTTGGTCAAATTGCTTAATCTTTCTAAGTATCAGTTTCCTTCTACTGTTTTTATCAAAATTCCAGGGCTAAAGAAAGATTAAGAGAGCTAGTAGTAAGTTAAATTTACTTGCACTGATAAGTACTAAATCAGTGTTAATTGAATACAAGATTGAACGCAGATTCTACTACCATCTCCAAGTATAGCTAAGGACAGTGCAATTTTGAAAAGTACCTTTTTAACAATCTCATAGCCAATAAGTGAAAGAGCTGAGGCCCCCAACCCAAGAAATCTGACTCTGCAACTCACCTGCTTCACACCTTCCTTACCTCCACCGTGGAGTTTGAAAACATCCAAAGCATAATACAGATTACACTGTGGATTGTAACATTCACACAATTTCTGTGAAGAAAATGTGTTGGTTCTGTGAAGTCATCAAGTTAGGACATTTTGGCCTTTCTCTCCCTTCACTTCACATCCAACTAGTCTGATTCAAACAACAATGATGGAAAATACCTCCTGTGTTAAAAGCACTGTAAAAGACACAAAGAATGTGTTACATATGATGTTACCAAGTCCAAATGTGTTCTACTCACCGCATGTGAGGCCAATAAATTGGAAGACAAGGTGTTGGGGCAGGAATAACGACTTTATTCAGAAAGCCAGTAGACTGAGAAGATGGCAGACTAATGTCCTGGAGAACCATCTTACTCAAGTCAGAATTCAGGTTCCTTTTATATCAAAAAAGGGAGGGGCTCTGGTTGATTATTGCAACCTTCTTGGTGTCGGAATCCTTTGTTCTTGCAGCTGTCCACGTAGGTCAGGTCATCATGTTCCTATAAACCTCCAAGACAAATGTTACTCTTTGTTCTGCAACTTTTTTTCTCTATATGAATGGAAAAGTGTTATACCCTTAAAGTTCAGAGCCTTGGAAAATGGGGTATCCTGTAATTTCAGGCTATAAGCAAAATTATTTTACAAAAGGTACAGAACCAGCATGACTAAGCACAGGAAACAGCACAGGTTTAAAGCTAAAGGAATAGATCTAATGTGGAGTCCAATTTGTTCTTTCCTATTACAGTGATAGCATATGTAATAGAACTCTTTAATGGAACTTTATTTTGTATGTGGAAGTATTTTCACTTTCTATGACTGTCTAGTGTATTTATAAATATCAGTTATTCTTTCCTCAAGAGCTTTCAAAAAACACTTGAGGCATTGTTTAATGAAATGTACAAATATCAAAACAAGGAGAAACCCACTAACCCAAAAATCCAAAACAACATCAACAAAGCCCAAATAAAGCTACATATAACCACCAAAGGAAATGGAAGGATTAAGTAATAACAACTAATAATGTAGGGATGAAATCAGAAAATCTAAATTTAAGAACTCTAGGTTCATAAGATATAAAACTTGGCAATGATCTTCCTGAGAATCAAAGCAAAAAATGAAAAAGAACATATGACAGAGTTCTTATTGCATAACAAAAGGAAGAGGTTCTTCCTGCATAATAAATGAAATGGAAGCCAAATTTTAATTTGTTTTTACTAGTTTTGAAATTACAGGAGTTTGTCATTTGACTGTATCGAAGAGTCATTTAATGGACTAATTTATAAGACTGTTAAGTTCTGGTACTTTTAAAATACAGATAACCTACTTATCAATTTTCTTGAAGAACTGTTTTAAAATAGGTGACATGTCCATAGATATGCCTAAGACCAAAAGTGGTTTGATGCTAAGATACGGAGTAGACAGGGAGCCTTTTAAGGAGCACATGTGTTCTGTTGCTCTGCACTAGCAGGGATCTGTAATTGTGTTAATTCTTCAACATCAACAAGGCTCCAGCACTAGTTAAGACTTTGCAAGCAGCTGTCTGCAGAGAATAAACTAATTACATCTTGGAGGAAGGGGCTGGACCCTTCAGCCTTGCCTTTAATTGGCATAATATCGTTTCCAAACGTCTTTTCCCTGATGCCTCCTAAGCATTTGAGAAACAAAGCTTGTTTTATGTTAATTTCAGTGAAATGAAGAAAGAAGAGAAATACAGAAACCTCTGAAATATGATCAGGTCAGACTTGTTTTCAAATAGTACTTAATTTTACCCTTTTCACCTGCACATGCCTACCATTTTAAAGTTCATATTTATTTATTTATTTTATTCTGATCTGTATGTGGGTGCCTGCCAAGTACAGTGTCTCCAAGGGAGAACTCTTTTGTGAGAAGAAAAACTAGAGAATGCTGGGATGTGTTTGGAAGTATACAGCTTCTGTGTTTTCTGAATGAAGCATTGGAACATCTTACCAATAAAATAGAAACAGATTTTTTTCCTTTTTTTGTGTGTGTAATGGGAGAAATGGATATTGGAGGACTTTGAAGTGATTGTATTTGGCAATCAATGGCTGGGAAGGGAAGTTAAAGAAAGTCCATGCATTCATTAAGATCATTAAACAAAAATCTCAGCTTAAAAAAACCTCAGCTTCATATGAATAGATATAATGTTTTTCCTATTTCATTTTTAATATATTTATGAGGGAAAAGAATATCACTTCATCACTGACAGTTCCATCAGAGCAGTTTTGACTTACAATTGGCATGCAAATGCCTGGGTAAACTTTTCAGCAGATTCATCACTATTCAGAGCCAAGGTACACTCCTGAGGGAGACAGAGCAGAATCACTGACCTGAACCTTATTAAGCCCACATAATCCAGAGTTAGAAACTGCCTTTAAATGAAAGATCAGGTGAGGAGGGTGGGAAGAGGGTATATTCTTCACCATTGTTGTGGAAGTTAGGACCCAGTGGCAAACCTTGGCTCTGCTTTTGTTCTCTACTTCTCCAGAGTAGAGATCTCTACACCTTACCCAAATGTTTCTCTAACTTTATTTCAATTTCATGATAATAAAATTGAGTTATAGTTTCCTGAAGAGTAAATTCTTGTTGTTTCATACCTGTAGCATTTCTTCTCTCACCACTGTACACACGTATCAGACAAGCAGATAGCCAGTCATACCAGTCAGAGTAAATTCAGATTGGACTACAATATCCTGAAATCCCACATATGAACTCAGGGAGTCTCACTCCCTCTATTTGAATATGGCTATACCTTGTGCATCTCCACCAGCTTTTAACATCCTAAGTGGAATAAGAACTCTTTATAAAGAATACAAGCCTACTCTATGAGATATTTAAGGCTTATACACATAATAACCATTCAGATGTTGGTTCAACAAATAGTGATGATCTCTTTTATGAGAAAGGCATAATGTTAGTTTCCCAAAGACTTAAAAATAGCATCTCTGTTATCATAGAGCTTATGGAATACAAGGGGTAACAGGATAATCATAACAAATGGGTTCTACCACATGGAGCATTAGAAAGTAAGAGCTCACATACCTATTCACATATTGATTCAACCAATATTAATGATTACCCTGACCTGACCACTGTGCTACATTCTGCAAGTATATTAATGAATAAAACACACAAGACTTGCGTTCCTTAAACTGCTAGTGTAATGAAGGGACAGACATAAATAAACACTCAAATTATGCAATATCAAATTCTTTGAAGGAATAGTCCAGACTACTATAAAAGAGAAAAACACTAGGACATAATTTACATTGGACTTACAAGACATCCTGTCTGAAGATATTTTATTCTGAACAATGGGAATAAGTGAAGCAAAATGAAAAGAATGGAATTCAACCCTAGGAAGACATGATCTTGGTACATTTAAAAAACAGAAAGAAGACAAATGTGGCTAGAGTATCCTCCAAAAGGAAGTAAGTGTAGTTAAAGTTGAGGAGATAAGCAGGGGTGTTAGGGAAGAGATGGAACTTCAGTCTTGATGCACTCCAATGGAAAACATTCTTCCTGTGATGGGGTGAACAAGCTTGAACTTCTCTTACCCATACCCAGCAATGGTCTGTGGTCCCAACAGATTTCATCAGTTGTCATAATCCATACTGAGGAAATGTCCAAAGTCCTTTGGAAAAGCAAAATGTGAAATAGATTAAATCAAAATATATCTTGGAGGTCAGCTATTTGCTTACAAATCTTTCTTTGCTTCCCGCGTGAAGCAAAGTCCCAACTACTTACCTTGAGATGCTTTTGTTCACTTCAGTAAGTGTGATGGCTGAAAGAAAGGCTGCTGGGGTTTGTGGAAATTGACTTTTGCAATATCCAATTTTTAAAGCTCCATGTAAAAGTGCCACTAAGTTAATTCACACTTACTTTCACTGGTCACTTGAACTGTGACTGAGCATAGGACTTTACATAAACTAATTGTTTACAGTTCCCTCCATGGAAGACTAAGTACAAGCATTAGTATTTGAATCTTGAGATTGTTAAGTCCTGGAGCTCTTTGCAAGCAACTCACTATTTCGGGGCAACATGATCTCCTCGGACTGCCTGGGGGTGAAAGATTTTGCATTCAAAACACCAATTAATTGACTCTAAGACCTCATTTTCAAATAGAATTTACAGGTCCACCATTGGGAGCATTTTTGCTTTGAGGAGATAAATGTGTCATCTCCATGACCCTGAATCAGCCTGGATTAATTCTGAGCTCAAGCAAGAATAAGCAGGAACCAAGACTCATTCTTTATTAACAGACATATATGCATATACATATACATATTAATACATATAGTTTATATATATAAATAAAGTTATACGTATAATATTAAAGAATCTAGGGCATACATGGTTACAGTTATACTAACCCAGCTCTCATAGCTTCCTGGCACTTACAGGTGTTTTCCAGATGATTTAATAATCAAATGGCATGTTTTGGTGTTTAACCCCTGGCTATCATGGATGCTCGTTGATAAAGTTGGGTTATGGGAAAAGCCCTGTCCTAAGAGATAATATACTTAATTTCCTAGCTAGTTTTGGGTTAACTTGTACTTAACATAGGTCAGTGGGACCTAGAAGAGGTAAAAGAGTATACACCAAGAGAGATCAAGTGTGGGAGAAGGTAAGACAGGAGAGGTAGGCAAAGAATTTTTCGAAGAGTTGCATGAGAGTATATTTCCCTTGCTCCCATCAATCGTGGACATGTGGGAGCACACCTGTAACAGTGACAACTAGGTTGTATTCTGGAAGGCGCAGACCTGAGGATTGAAGCCAACAAGCTGAAGATGGGTAAGGAGAAAGATGGAAGCACTTGGGTTATTGATGATGCCATTGTGTTTAATAAATAAACCCTGGGAGGAACCTTTATATCTTGCTTAGTAACAAAATAAATATACTCATTCTAAGCCAGTTTTAACTGGACTATTCCATTAATTATACTGAAATATTTCTAATTCAAGTCCATTATATACTTTGTGAGTTCCTGCACCCACTGCCTTTTGTACCATGTTTTAATTCCCAGCCATGCTAGAAGGAAAGTGATCCATTCTCCTTAATTTCTAACAGGTGGAGAAAAATTTAGATGTAATAAATGAGATTGAACTGTGAAAAGCACATGGAATGACTAAATTTTGAAGCATGTAAGAATTATTTATTCTGAAATGAAAACATGCAATTTTGATTCAGGCAGATACAACATCAAGGAAAATGTGAGCACTAGAAAGAGCTGGACAGGAAACTGCTTGCCTTAGGAATATAAACATATTCTATCACAAAATAATAGTCTAGAACTGAGGCTAGTGGCACCCAAGGCTCATGCAATTCTGACTTTCGAGAAAGGCAAGCTCTAACACCTGTAGTTGGCCTTCTGGTTGGTCTAAGGGTAATATGCACATGGCTAAATCAGGAAGCACTATTCATTGTTTCCTGAATCTTGTCAGCAGCACTCAAAAGTTTAGGGAACATCTTTAAAGCAATAATAACCACACATCTAATTTGTGGCTTTTGTCTTGGTTTAATTACCTGTTTGTCTCCAAACCATCCCTTGCACATGGTATTGAGATTACCTGAAAGATGGTGGTTGTTTCTCCAGCATTCTCTAATAAACAGGTATCTTCCTTGGGGTAAATTCATGCACAGCTCCAGTACTATTTGAGAATTTGGGGAATTTAAAAATGGCTCATCAGTTATCACTTGTTGATGTTTTGTTCACTAGAGAACATTTTTAATTTGTTTAATTATTTTGAAGTTGGCTTTTGCCTCACACTGACCTCTGGGAATCTTACTGTGATCTATTCGTTGGCTGTGACTGACTATGTTGAAGATACTGTTCTAGATTATTAGTTTGATACTTAAATAGTAGAGACAGTTTCATTATTGAAATAAAATTTAAATGTGTATTTTATTTCTGAGAACACAGCCTGATTAAATGGAAATTAGGGGAGTGTACTTAGTGAACTGGTCTCCACAAGTGCACCACGTCCCCTGGGCTGGGCTGTTGTGCTTGGTGGCAGGCCTCATTGCTTAATTGCTTTCATCAGCATGTCAGGCTGAGGTTGAAAAACAAACAGCATATTTCAAAATGTCTCTTCTTTTAATTAATTATGACAGAGTAATTTGCTTCACTCTTAAACCAAGTCAGAGCTCGACAATATTTTTTTCTTAAAATGTTAAGAAGAAGAAGTCAACAAAGGCATGGGATAAAAGTATGTGTCCTTGCACAATTTTTTAGAAAATGAGATGTCCAAATGATTTTTACAATTTTGCTGAACTTACTATTATAAACATTAACTTGTTAAACTGACATAATCCTTATACTACATTAATGAACTATGGAAAATGAGGTCTAGATGCTGAAATCATTTGGCAATTATTCAGATAGTTGGAGTGTCTTCTCTCAGGAAGAATTCTGAAAGGTCAAGTGTCAGTGTTGGATAGAAACATTTTATACATTCATTAGTAATTGGATAATCTTGGAGTTATTTCTGATATTGGGAGTGCTAAGAATTCTTTACAAAGAATATTGAGTGAAATACTTAAATTCAACAAATATTTATTAGACCTTTATGGTGTTTTGGGGAATCATCCCTCCTGCCCCACACACAAGCCACCAATCAGTTTCAAAACTGAGATTACAGTTTCCTACTCAAGAATAAAAACACCTGCCATTTACTGAGGAGTTTTAAGTTCAATGCTTAAAATCTGTGATACTCAAAACAGTCATGTAAGGAGTTAAAACAATGCCCTTTTGTGCTCAATTTGGCAGCACACATACTAAAACAATCTCCATTTTATAGCTATAGAAAATGAGGACCAAGGAATTTACAAATAATGCTCTGGAAGTGATTAAACCAGGATTCAGATAGCAGCTTATTTTGTTATTTCACAACTAAGTTTTTAACCCTCTGTGCAACTCAGCATGCTCACACATGTACGCATATATGCAACTCAAGGAAGATTGCTATAGGGCTGATGCAAACTACAGTGAAGGGATGGAGAAGAAAAGTGCATTCTAACTGGGTACATTAATGAGAGTCAAAGACAATGGGTCCATTAACTTTCTCCTACCACATCGTGAAAGGTTTTGGTGACTGTCACAAAGAACAATTGAGACATGACTGTAGACTCCAAACTGAAAGCAGGAAAGCAAAGTTATGAAGTACTTCTTGTGCTCAGACAGAGATGCAACAGAAACTAACTGAAGAAGTCCAGTACAGACAGGACCAGGCATAATTCTATTAATATTTGCTTTAAAATACTTAATTTACTTCATAAATGTAGAAAATTATTTTAGAGACACACTTTATAGTTTACACTTACATATTTCTATCCCAATGGATTTTTAGAATGAATATGCTTAGCAGGAAAAATTTCATGTTTAGCTTAAGGACTTTTAAAACTCAGACATTTAGAATAACATAATCTTATTTTTATTTTTTAAATAGTTTTAAAAGATACTATAAAGCTAGTCTGGGAAAGGAGTAAGTTGAAAAGGACAACTGTAAAAGTAAACATGACAGTAAAAAATAAACAGCACCTAGAAGAGTACTGAACACATAGTAGGTGATAACTAAATATTTGACAAATGGTTGAATAAATGGCAGTAGCAATGTGATAAACTATTGCTTTTGTAGTATATGAACATTAACTATGATAGAAAATTTCACTGGGAATTGGCAAAATATCAATATATTGAGATTTTATTTAAGAAATAATATCTGAAAAGATGTTCTTTTCTGAGGAAAATGGAAAGAAAAAAAATCTTGCATTTGAATTGTATACAAAAATAATAATTTTGTAAATAAGACAAAAATATTCCCAGTGGCTTGTTCCATTTTAGATTAAGATTTTGAACAAAATAATCACTATGAAATTCTTTAAAAATAATGGGTATTGCTTATTCCTACATGAGGATGGAGAAATGCTTTCTTTCTTTCAAAATGATTTTTAGATGTTTCATTTTTTTATAATTGTTTTAGAAAAAAATCCCTTCATTTTACTTCTGTGTTCCAAAAATGAAAGTTATTTTAAAGTCTAAAGCTCTCTAGGTGAAAAATAATCTTAAAATGAATTTTTCAAGACTGTTTTTTTTTAACCACTCATTTTAAAAACATAAAAACAAGGAGGGGTTGCTTATGAGAGATTCAAAAACTTATTTTAGTGGTGACTGCTCATTGACTCGCATAAAATAATTAGTCTTGTTTAGAACAACAGGAAGCACATAACAGAAAATATAGTCAAGATTGATTTTAAAGTAAGACAGCATGATTGCCTGTCTGGCAGAATAGCAGAAGAAAATATTCAGCCTCATCTTTGTTAAATTATTAATCTGGTTCCCTTTTACAAAATCATTAAAGTTTGAGGCAGAAAATAGAAGTGGATGTCCAAGTCTAACTTCTCTAGCCAGCAGCCTGGACAAAGAATGAAATTACTTTTGTTTAAATGCATTATATGTACAATGGATTTATTGTAGTCCAAATAAAAGATTTATTTCTTGTCATTAAGAATAAGGTTTGGTGTGAAATATATAACAAAAATTTACTTAACTTTTGCTTAATTGTGTACTATTCTCAAATCTTCAGTTAATTTTTTTTCTGGATGATTCATAATAAGCTAATGAATCTAGTCTATTCTATTTGCATCAGTGTTAACAACAGATGTTTGATGGAGGACTGATTATATGCAAGGCACCATGCATGTTAGGAATTGGAGCTAGGGTCTGCTGACCTACCTAACAAAAAGATGCAGTTCTTTTCGAAGTCTAGCAAAAGGAAAACTCTGACTTCTGCTCCAGAAAACTGAGGCTTGTTGACAATGACAGAATTGGCACTCTTCTTAGACCCCCTTAGAAGCTTTCACCCGAATTATTGTATTAGGGAAATTATTACACCCCTTTCCCCTGAGTATTTACTTTTCAAATTATTCTCAGGTCATTTTGGTATCATGGACTCTTTCTCTGTGATAGGAGTTTGATATTTTTTCCCTAGGTTTTTCTCTCAGGAGCACATAAGACAGGTTTAATGTGCAGACCATATTAGTGCATGTCCATGTTAGCGTACATCTGACAATAGTCTATGTCCCATATCAGCCCACCTCAAGATTATTTATGTTCCATTTTAGTGTATGTCCTATGATAGTGAACATCCTTGTTAGTGTATACTAGTGCACATCCCATGTTAGCCTATCACCTCTGTTAATGCATACCTCAAATTTGCACATGTACCATGTTGGTGTGTATCCATGTCAATGTACACCCTATGTTAGCTTACATATCAAGTTAGCACACACCCAGGTTGGCACACACCCCATGTAGACACACATCTTATATTAGCATACCTCCTATGTTGGTGCAGACCTAAGATTAGCACACGTCCCATATCAGCACACATCCTTGTTAGTGCACGTCTATGCTAATGCACACATTTCACATTTCCCCACATTTAAGAGCTGAAGTAAAGGGAATCCAAAACTGGTGTAATTTCTATGTGATGACATTTGAGGTATAGATTTCTTCTGTATTCTGCTTTCCTTGGTGAATTTTACTACATGACTGTCATCTCACGATCTGTTAAAGGCTTCTGTGCTCCAGGCCTTATGTCTGAATCCTGGCTGGAAGGGAGATGATGGAGAAGGTGTGGAAACAATAACTTTCTTCGTGTGTTTTGTTTTGTTTTGTTTTTTTGGCCAGCATTGTGTTTTATGGCAATCTCTAACTATAAAAGAGCCCAGAAATCTAAGTTACTTTTTACAGACTCTACAATAGGAAGAGATAAGGGGAAAAGTGGATGAAAAATAGAAGCAGTGTCACCAACAGTGTCTGGTAGTGATGAGAATGTGTAAATACAGTTGACCTTGAGCACCAAGGGTGGGGTGGGAGGTTTAGGGGTGCCAGCATTCTGCAGAGTTGAAAATCCCTGTATAATGGGTAATCTGTATATGTGCCGATTTCCTCCCCATCCTCAGGTCTGCATCTGATTCTACCAGTCACAGATCATGTAGTCTATAGTATTTACTATTGAAAAAATCTGCGAATAAGTGGACCCACACAGTTCAAACCCGTGTTGTTCAAGGGCCATCTGTACTGCCACATTTTATATGAATGCTGATAAGAATTATCACTAAAAACTCTGTGGAAGTTCTTTATAACTTAAGGATTTTCTCCCTTTTTATATCTAATGTGCTTCCCTCCAACCAAGTGGGAGAAGTTTTTTAATTAAGAAACTCAGATCTTCTGAAAATTATATCCAGTTGACAAAGTACCAGCATTTACTACTTATCATACCTATCAAGTAAATGAATTTGAAGGACCTTGATTATATCCTTTTCTTATTTTATTTCAAATTGGTTTATTTCATTTTTCTAGACCTAAAGTTTGATTTAGTCAATTTGGTGAATGTCATTATGTATAATTCTGTGAGATATCTTCGGTTCTGTACATTTTTCTGATAGATTACCTGATATCTGTTTCTCTCTCTAATTTTTATTCTGGCATCCCTAAATGTCTTGTGTGGTTATATGAATATACCCTGGCAGAGAAACATATATTGATGTAAGGCTGACTCTTAAAATCTGTATTACTCAAAGGAGGTGATTCTCCCTTATTATTTAATCAACTTCCTAACATGGTTCTATCTCAACACAGAAGACATAGCATATTTGTGGTTGTCATCCAAGCACCTCTCTTGGTATGGTTTCAGGGACAAATGCAGTCCTTGGTCTTTCTCATTCTGGTGTCTTTCCCAAGCTCTAGGCTTTCTTTCTGTGTTAAGTGCTGGTATGTATGACCTTTGATTAAAAGTGGATTCCTTATACTCTCTCCTGTCATTAGTGTAAATATCCACAGGAATCTGAGGGTGCTGAGAAAGTAACAACGGTAGGGTTTCTTTCATTGGCTTAACCCTCTGGTGTCTTAGACTTCTTTTATGTTAAAGATACAAAGGAGAAGGACTGTTTCCTCTTTAAAAACAGCATTAATAAATGGAAAAGATTTATGAAGGGTCAAGGGATGAACTTCATGTACATCCAAACAGCTTAAAGTCTGAGCAAATACAATTTTGGTGAAGCTGGCTTTTCTTCTTAAAGGACAGCATCATATGCAAAGGGCTGGGGTGGTCAGCCCTTACCAGGCAGCCATACAGGATTCTGCAACTTATGCCTGTGGATGACTGAAGAGATGAATCAAGAGAATCAAGATGCAGGCAGACTCTTCAATCACCAGTCTTCCTACCTTCATTCTCAACCCACTACTGTATTTTCCTCTTTTTCTAAAGCTCTAGCTGCAAAGAGGCCAAATGTGTAAGGAGAATATGTTTGAGAATCTCATAGGCAGAATCTAGAAGCTGAGAAGCAGAAGCATTTGTGAATATCAGAGAATCAGGTGGCCAAATGAGAGGCACCTCAGAAATCTGGAGTATCACTTAGTGCCAGGATTGGGACAGGTGTGATTTTAATTTTTAGTAATTTTCCATAAAGAATTCTCTGTGCTGAGGGAGAAAGCACTTACTTTATAGCTGCATGCAGGAAGATCATACTTCTTGCAGTGTAAGGTGGCAGTATAGAGATTTTCTTAGAAGCCCATCATGTTTTATGTTTTTGATTAATTATTCAATTTCATTGCTGAATTTTGCATCTTATTTTCTTCATTTCCTTTTTGCCTATAAAGTTCATTATTGGGATTTAATTATAATCACTTTATAATTACTGTATTATAGTACTAATTGATGTCCCATCAAGCCATTAACAATTCTTTTTATATAAAACTCATCAAGCCTCAGTGACAATGTGGCATTCATATAGTGGCCAATTTCTCTTCTCCAGCACTTTTTCTTTTTTTCCTAACAAATTTGAAAGTGATTTTGGATCTGATCTTAAATCCTACCCTGTTAATAATCCACAAAACCCACAAAATTCTAATGGAGACTTTGTTCTCAAACATAGCTTTTTCTCCTTTCATAGACAATAACTATGTTCCTCTCTCCTTCTCCCAGCTTGGACTCATTATTTTTCTTTCCAAAGAATATAAAAAAGGGAGTGACAGTTTCAGAAACATGGTGCTGTTTTGTGACCTCCTTCAGGACTGGCCTCTTGTCTCCTAACATCAATCCCCATTCTTGCCACTCCACCATTAAGGCTTTACTGAAGTATGACTGTCTTTTGTATACAGGACCAGAAACCCTTTAGAGAAACAGCATGTAAAAAAGGAAGAGAATAAGATTCTTTTAAAGAAGATTTTCATTTTGTTTCCACCCAAACTCTACGTGAGATCCTCTGTAAGTCACCTCACCATTGTTGGACTTTAGTTTTCTCACTATAAAGTGTGGAAATTGGGCAGGATAGTGGTGAAAATCCATTATGGCTGTTTTTTTATTATATCAATTCAATTTAAATATAATTATATCCTAATTGCTTACAAGCTAAAAGAGTTCCATCACTAGCTTTTATGTAAATAAAAATCCTTCTTTTTATAATTTGCTGTAGATTTAAAAATTACATATCTATGTTGATTTTTAATTTAA
The DNA here is from genome assembly GCF_036321535.1 of Camelus dromedarius. Classification (NCBI taxonomy): domain Eukaryota; kingdom Metazoa; phylum Chordata; class Mammalia; order Artiodactyla; family Camelidae; genus Camelus; species Camelus dromedarius. Next base: position 63,811,351 of record NC_087443.1, on the reverse strand, counting down.
ATGAAACTCCCCTAGAGTTGTTTGGTGCACAACCCAAACAACTTTATGCAGTGGCCTCATTAAAAAGACAAAAATAAAATAAAAACATTAGATGCCAGTTAAACCCTTGGCAGTGATTATCAGGTACAAGATAGTCATTGATGTGAAGGGTTGAAAAGAGTAAGAAGAAGAATTTCAGGCAGATGGACAAAGTTGCTGATGTGCCGATGAGAGATATAGCAAGAGGTCAAGCTTATCCTGGAGCAGAGATGACAATCAGGTTCCATCTGGCATGCCAACTTGAATTTATAGTAGCCAGATACTGGTTTGAAGAGGATTTTGAGGTTGCACCCAGGCAACAGAAGAGCATTCTATGAGTATTTAACAATGAGTTGAAGAGAGGAAAGGTGTCATGTTTTATCCATATTTGGCCAAGAGGTAGCTCACTGTCCCATGTCCCTTTGAATCAGGACCAGTCCCCTGAGGGGGACTTTTCAGTCCTTTTCAACAGGTGTATATACCCAATCTGACTCAGTGTAAGATCTTCAGCTGAGAAGTACATATTTGTGATAGAGAGGGTATAAAGGGGAGTAATACAGTTCAAAGGTCCTGATACTCAACCCCATTTTACTTTCTAACTTATTTTTCTGTTCTCATGTTTAAGTAGTCTATAAAGTTATAAAACATTTAAGTCTTGCAAACAAGTCTTGATCTTAGAATCCATTGATTTTCCTTGGGTAACTACAGAGACAGAGAGCTCATAATCTTCTTAGTTAGACATTTTTAATGAGAGGATATCTCTTCTTGATGAGAAACCTCCATCAACTTGTCCCAGTTCTACTCCCCCACAAAACATAAAATAAGGTCCCATTCTTTCCCTGCAGACAGCTCTTCAGGTATTTAAATGCAGTCTCCGTGTTCCTACATTTACTTCTTCAGGTGAAGCTGCCTTAGTGCCTTAAACTTTGCCTCATTCAGTTGGTGTAGAGACACGCCCATCTCTCCGCTTCAGATATACAGCAGTATATTTCAGTTCATTAAACAGGTGGCTCTGAAATTAGTACTTTAGATGTAATATGAATAACAATGAGGAAGGAGGATAGAAAATGATATTACTATTTCTTAAGATACCATCAACAGTTTTGAAGACCACATCACAATGAAAACTTATATTTGAGTTAATTGCCAACCCAATTGTCTGGGTCATTTAAAATAGCTACACCTATTTTACATCACTCAAAAATTAACTTAAAATAGTTTAAAAACTTAAATGTAAGACCTGATACCATAAAGTCCTTGAATAGACATTTTCCTAAAGAAGATATACAGAGGTCTAGCAGGTATATGAAAAATGTTGTAAACATCACTATTCATCAGGGAAATGCAAATCAAAACCACAAAATAGCATCTCACACCTGTTAGGATGGCTTTTATCAAAGACAAGAGGTAACAAGTGTTGGTGAGGATGTGGAGAAAAGGGAACACTTGTACAATGTTGACAGATATGTAAATTGGTACCATATTATAGAAAACAATATGGCAATTCCTCAAAAAATTAAGAGTAGAACTACTACCATATACTCAAGCAATTCCACTTCTGGGTATACATCTGAAGAAAATGAAGTCAGTATCTCAAAGGGATATGTGCACTGCCATGTTTGTTGCAGCATTATTCACAATAGCCAAGATATGGAAGCAAAGGACAAATGGATAAGAAAATAATATGTATATATTATGAAAAAATATTCAGCCATGAGAAATAAGGAAATAAGGAAATCTTGCCATTTGTAACAATGTGGATGAAATATGTGAGATAATGGATTTGTCAATTAACCTGACTGTGGTAATTGTTTCACAAAGTATATGCATCTCAAAACATCATATTGTACACTTTAAATATATACAATTTTATTTGTCAGTGATAACTCAATAAAGCTGAAAAAACATTAGATACTGATAAAATGCATGCTTCTTATTTAAAAATGATTTAAATGCACTGATTATTACCTCCATAGAACACCTCAGATCTCAGGTCCTGTAGTACAGCAAAGTCATCCAGTGGGGACAATGGCACCATAGTCATCAGAACCCTCGAGAAAGTCAACCTGAAAAAGGCCAACTTTGTCTCAGGAGAGTCTGTGGACAAGAATTACCAAGCTGGCATGGGCTTGGCATTTTCTGAGCCTTACTAGACAGCACAAGCACCAGAGGGACCTAGGCAAGCACTCAAAATGCAGTAGAGAGGTCAGTGGACAAACTCAAAAATCTTAACTTCAAAGAGGATGTCTTTTTGTACCAATTTTCCTGAAATATCTTCCCTATTGGCCTGGCTTGCCATCAACTAAAGCATTCTAATCTGGTAAGACATAACTCCCATTAACACATTTTTTTGGATAAGACAGTGAATTATGTCATTTTTTGAAAAATCACACCCAAACTATTCTCCATCTTGCAGTGTTTTCAAGCTTTAGGAGATCATTTGATTTATTTCAGGACAGGGGATCATTCATACTTTTTTGGAAATGTTCTCTAACGAATATTTTAAGTCTTCCATTTTCAATTTACATTTTTAAAAAGTACTTTAATTTTAAAGTTAAAATTCAAACATGAGAAAGCTTATATCAACACAGACATTTCTCCTATAACAATTTTACCTCTCCAATTTTGCTTTCTGGAGGAAATTCTTTTAAATGATTTAGATATATTTATGTTGATATTTCTAAATAATTTAGGTACATTGATGTGTTTTAATTTTCTTGGTTTGTTGAGTTTCCACATTATCTACTTATATTATGTAGAATTATCACTCTTAAACACACGATTACCATCCTCTCTTTCCCATTTTCCTAAGAGAGTTGTATGAAATGTTTTACTTAAACATATAATCACTGTTTTAATTATTATATATCTGTTTGTATATTATTTGTTGCTTACCTGAATAGATACCTATATTGTTACCTATCAGCTACTCACTAAATAGATAAATAGTATACAATAATCATGGGCTTCTTTGAGAAAAGTTTAGGGTTTTATTTCTTAGAGTTAATGCTGGTCATTTTTCACTTGCATAGTCTGTAATATACTTAACATCACTTACTTCTGTCACTATTAACATTTGGCAATCAGTAGTTTTACTATTGTTGATAGTTTCATTTTGTTCCCCTTTGATATGGTTAAACCTTTCAGAGAATATATTAAGTTCCTTTAAAAAAGTAATTTCCCTAGAACTTCTGTCCTGAAGTTTACATTCTCCATTGCGTTGGTTACTCATTTGCCTTATTCCAGAGCTGTTATTTCCTGAACCTTGCTTCTTCCTTTTATTGGATTTATTCCCCACATTTTGTTGGGAAACAACCTCATTCACTTCTCCAGAAAGGACTCTGAGAGAAAAAAATTGAGTCATTGCATATCTCAAAGGCTTTTGTTTTATCTTCATACTTGTTTGACATTTTGGCTGAGTGTATAATTCTAGTATAAAATCATTTTCTCTCACAATATTATTGAAGTTATGGATCTGATGTCTTTGGCTGCTGGGGCTGCTGTTGTAAAGTTTGATGACATTCTGATCTCCTTACTGTTTTAGCCACTGTAGAACCTTTCAGGGTCTCCTCTATCCCTGGTCTTCTGAAATTCCAAAGTATGTTCCTTGATCTGATTTATTTCTATTCATTGTGCTAAGCTAACAGTTAAATTTTTAAGTCTAGAAATTCATTTCATTTAGTTTTCAGAAATTTTGAAAATGTGGTAAAAATATTGTTTCCCGTTTTATATTTACTGGAAACAAATTCCCATTGATTCACTCCCTTTTTGCTTATTTGAGGAACTCATGCCTCACTCCCCTCCACCCCATACCATACTCGTCCAAACTTTATGCTTTTTTTCAAGTTCTCTCCTTTTCTCCCTTCTACCCCTTCAAATTCTATTAGTCATCAGGGCTGGGCCCAAGTCCCAGAATCTCTAGTTAGGCCTCTGACAATTCTAATTTTCTTGTCTATCATTTTTGAATCCTATTTTCCATACCTCACACTTTAGCACCAAGTTATATACATGGCCATAGGCATGAGGAACTCTAAAGTTTTTAGGTTTTACTAATCTCTCCCATTTAAATACCTATCTCTCTGTCAGTTTCTCGCTATACTTTGTTGTCAAAAGACTTCAGGTGATTTAAATAGCATAGAAACCATGATGATAATGTTGATAATAATCATAATAGGTTAGAACTTTAGTTTTTATAGACAGTCTAATATTGTTTCAGTCACTCTCACTTGAAATCTTCCTTCACCATTTCATCTCCCAAATGAACTATACCAGTTCTTTTCAATTTTCCCAAGGGAAAACATTGTACCGTTGCAAATCACTAGGATATTTTATTGGAGGAGAAGACAAAAAGTGTTTTGAATGCTTTAAAAGAATTAAATTTAGAAAATTAAGCCCTTGATTTTTCACAGTGTCTGAAATACAAGCATGCTGCAATGAAAAGGAGCATGAATCAATTCTGATGTTCTCATTGAGCTGTGCACTTTGTTATTGTCCCTCTAACACAATATAGATGCCATAAACCATGTCAAATTAGGCAGAAGAAATTACTTCCATTAGATGTTTTCAGTTGGATGAGACTTTTTAGGTTTCTCTGTTCCACCTTATATGTGCATTTTATTTTAAATGTATTTTTAATCATACCTTAAGAAAACTCATCTCACAAAATAACCAAAGTGCATTAATTTCTAAGTAATGACATATTTTAAAAATTCATCCAAATTTTTTTTAGTCAAGATCTTAAATATTGTACTTGTATTATTTTTTAAATGTATTCCATTGCATTGTAATTAGATACAGCTTTTTTAGCAGTGGAACACATGATGTGATTGCAAACTTTCCAGCTTCCATTTCCAGACACATCAGAAGAATCCATGGAATAATTTGCCAAAAACAGAGACCTTCAGGAAGCCACTTGATGAAGATGTAGGAGATTCAAACTTCTGAAGGTTAATGCAACCAAAGGCAAATTTAATCAAATGCAAGAAAGTGGGGTTGTGAGATGGGGAATAGAAGGAATTCTAATTTACACACAGTGATTTGGAGGATATATGATCTGCTGAGATAAAAATGCCAACTTCCTAATTTTCATATTCATGGCAAAGCCTCACTTTCAATGCTTTGATTTCAAAGAAGTCTGCCAGGTTTGAGGAAGGGGGTAGATTTTGGTATATAAGTGATAAAAAATGAAATGTCATATTTCTGTACATATATCTTCTTAAAGGCGAACCGATTGATTCACCCTGGAGAGTGTGCTCACCTAGTTTCACTAAGATGCTCACTCTCCTTTGAATCTAAGTGAATATATGAATTGTGTGCAATCAATAAAGTGCAGCAGAAAGAACACTGCATGATTCTTAGCTCAATTTCAACTTTCACCTAATTTGCTGGAACATCTATCTGTCTGGTGCCTTGAACTGCCATGTAAGAAGTTTAACTACCCTGAAGCATACATGTTTTGAAGAACCCACGCCAAATAGAATTATCACATGTAAATTTTAAGGTTGGCAGTAGTAATCTTTGAATCATTTCAGCCACATGAATGTATGTGAATTATCCCACTGATGATTCATGACCCTCCAGCTATAGGGTCATGTCCAGTCTCTGAGACTACCCACCTGAAGCCCCAGACATCATGAAAAACAGATGAAGTACCCACTGTACAATAACCAAATTCTCAACTTGAAGAATCCACAGGAATAATAAAATGGCTATTTTAATCAAATGAGTTGGAGGGGTGTTAACTTGGGTACAGGGCAGTTTGCCCTAGAAAAGAAACATGTGATTTTCAATCTGGGGCATATAAAACAACATATGTGCACTACCAGTGGACAAATAATACAATCATTTGAGTGAAATAGATGTGGTTTCTTATTTGCTTTCTAATTTTTGGTGGTGAGGGTGGTTGGACCTAGACGGCAAATAAACCTAGAATTGTTGGTTCCAGCCATTATGTCCTTTGAGCAGAATTTCACTTTATATATACTACTTCAAAAGAGGATATGCAGAGACCTTCCTTGATACTATTTCTCTTTATATTCATTCCTCTTAGATTTTTCCATAATTTAAAAATCCTGAGGGCAAGGGCAATAACTCAATGGTAGAGCATGTACTTAGCATACACGAGGTCCTGGGTTCAATCTCCAGTACTTCCACTTAAAAAAATTCAGTTCCTAAAATTTTCTTCCACTTTACAAAGTATCTCAAAGAATACTAAGGTACAGAACTATTGCTAAGCCCTCTGAGCATCACACACTTACAACTTACACCACCCTTTGAAGATGTCCTTAGAAGAATTAAGATTCCAAATTGTGTATATGGATTTTATACCATCTTCTGTCAGGAGACAGGGCCTGTAATTAAACCTTGAACTTTTACAGTAATGTGTTCTGTACCAGCCCAGACCTTGATCTGCCACTGATCTGATTCCATTTTAATCTATGTCAGTGTACAGGTGGCAGAGTGCCTTTCTGCTTTTTTAGAAGCACATTTTCCTTTGAATTTAGCAAGGATGCTTCAAGGTAAATGTGACATTCTGTCATTTTTCTTATTTTTCCAAATCACTTAGCCTTGGAAATAGAGCTGCTTTTCCAAGGTTAAACAGCTGGTCAGAAACTCATTCAGGACTAGAACCCACACCAAAAAATTTAAGAGGTAATTTAACAAACCTCTTATTGAGAACCTTTCTGGTGCCACGTTTTTGGCTAGGCACTGGGATTACAGAGACTAATAATATGTCCTCTTTGTTCATGAGGACTGAAGGTGCTACAGAAAAGAGACTTTGCAATCATCATAGTAAGCGATAAAACTGAGGTCTGAACCAAGTACAATGAGATTATAAAGGAAGAAGAAAATAATTTTGAGCCCAGAGGAAAAGCTAGCATGTTTTAAACTAAGTCATTGAGGATGCAAATAATAGTATTACCTATAAGCCAGAGGGGAGCAGAGGGGCATTTAAACACGTTCAATCTCAGGGAAGAGAATGTGCAAGGACTCAAAGTGCCTGGCCTTTTGAGGAGGCAGAAGGGCATTCAGTGTAACTGGAGTGGGGTCAGAAAAATCTAGGCAGGGATATGAGCAGGAGATTATCTGGGGGTCTGTTTAGATCATCACAAATAAATAGATATCAATATAAGTACATACACACACATACAGACATATGCAAATATTCATTTATTTTAAAAAGTGTGACTGAATGTCAATTGGGATAAAGGCTAAGGAAAGGGACTATTGGGAAACTGTCTGATTTCTGTTATAGTGAGAAATTCAGCCCTACCCTAACTTCACCCCTAGCCAAACTTTCATTCCCTAGTTACACTTGTCTTGAATGGAATTGTAGTGACTAGATGATGAAATTCAGGCTTGCATTTTGAACATCTCACCCTGGACCCAGAGGAACCCAGCAAAAAATTACTTATAACCATCATAAAATTACCCTCAAATGAAATATAGTCAGTGAAATATTTTCGTATATGTAACACTTTGAACACTATGTTAGTCTCTCTGTAGATGAGTATGCTGGGCAACTAATGTCCCAGCAGGTCTCTTTGGGCTTAAGTATAGGGAGGAAAATAGAAGAGGTGACGGAAGACAAGGCTGATGGTGAGTGGTCTTGCATGTCAGGTCACAACTTTTGGACTTAATTCTTCAGCCCATTGAGAAAGGTGGGGGGAAGCTCCTTGTGTGTGTGTGTACATTGTATAGAGCCTGACCTCCTCTTAATCTGGAATTAATTTTCCAATGCCAGGTGAACAATCTGACTTATTTTAGTTACTGAGTAACTTTAGATAATTATTATAGCCAAGAAACAGCCTAACAACTTATTTAAAACCTCTATGCCATGAATTAGTTGGTTTCCATTTTCTTTCAGCTTCCTTCTTAATTTTAGTTACACCTTAGTTCTTCCTTCCTAATTCTACCTCGTAAACCTAGTCTCTGCATTCGAAGCCCAGGGCTCTTTTCATAATACTATACAGATCTCAGCTTTACTTTGTAATGTGGAGACAAAATGATCTTTCCCTCATTAGGTCCACAAGCAAGCCAAAATATTGTAATATCTCAAAACACTTTTTGTGGAAGGAATCACCTGAGCGACCCCAAGTCACTGTCTCACAAGTTATTGATGATCTCAGGAAATAAGGTACACAGAGAACCAAGCACAGTACACATTCAACAGACATCCCATAATAGATTCTAATGATTAATTCCCAGAAGATGAGGCCAGGCAAAGGTGTGTCTCAGCATAGCTCTGTTCCCACTGTGACAAGCTCAGGGGATTTAAGTTCTTCATCAGAGGGAGACTTCACTGAACAGTGTACCTCTATTAGATTTAATAATTTATTTTCTTCTGAATTTTTTTCCTCCTGAAAAAAAATTTTTTTAGTTATATAACATTATATAGTGTCATTTCACTCTATCAAAAATTTTGAGCACATGATTTCAGGAGTCAACTGTAAATCCAAGTAAACTTCCTCAGTTACTTCCTGAGCCTAGACCCCAGCAGTGTAGCCACCAGTGGCTTGGTACATTTGAATGATATAAAGTAAATATATGTAGGCCATGATTATGTGGAACTTGTTCCATAATTTTAACAAGGTCAGGTATTACCCTGGTGCCTAATATCATTTGTAGTCATTCCATTTAAGTCAGCTAAAAGAATAATCAAGTTTCAGTGAGTAAAACTATTGCCTTGGAGGATCAGAAAGTATTTTTTTCTCCCATGATGCATTATTATATAATTTTTTGAGATATCACTCAGTCTGGGGACGAGATTGCTACATTACATGAGGCTGATTTCAGATCCAAATAGTTCATACCTAAGACTTCAGGGAACCTGAGAAGAACCTCTGTAGTCTCTCTAGTCTGTTTTGGAAAGGAACTTTGAAATTGTTTATTTTTATAGTTTCCAACCTTATTTTAGCTGCTGACATTTTTCCTTGTCTAAATCAATCTTGGATTCAACACAAATAGTACATAGAAGCAAGGCACTGATTAGAAATACAAATTTTCAGCCTAGGTTCTCCAGTTCCTAAATATGTGAAATTGAAAGATCATTTAACTACTCTGTGCCTCACTTATTGGGGATGGGATTAATAGCACCTGCCACAGTGTGGCTGCAAAAGTCAAAGAGGTAATTATGTAAAAAATATCTTTAAAATATCATATGTATTTAAGATGTTATTAGAGCATGAAAATGAAAACACACAAGTTAGCACATTTTAAAATTAATGCATTGTGTTATAAACCGGGAGTATTCTAAAAATGGAGAGAATGAATTATTCTTGGTAGCTTATATAATGACCCTTTTCTGGACATTCCTTGTTAACGCCAAGAGATAGGATTTCATATATCTGGGGCTTGGAAATAAGAGTACATGCCTTTTCCATATGTGGGGGAGGGGAGTGTGTTCATTTGCATTCCTGTCCTAGATTTTCTTCTTTCCTCTCCTTTTCTCCAAGTTCTCCATTCTTGTTCCTTGACTATTAGGACCCATGCAGTTTCTCAGGACACATAAGACACATTGTTCACAACTGCTCGGTGCAGCTGGGAATCACCCACTCAGGATTTCATTAGCATGATCTGTGTCTCAGGAGTCAGAAACTTACTGTTGCAAATTCTGACCAGTCTGGCAGTTGTTCAGTGTCTTTTCTCCCCAGTACCCTCTCTTTAAACTACACCACACAAAATGATCGCCTGAAGTGATAAAATTCCATTTGGGATCCTTATCCCTGGAGACTGACAAATATAAAATAGAACATTATAAAAGCTTCTTCCATCTTTCTTGCACATTTTGAATGGAAAACCAAGTGCTCTGTGTAGGGAGACAGAGAATTTCCTGCATATGTTCAGCAGAAATAAGAACATAGGTGGGACTTATCTGGGAACAGTAACTATAAATTTCTGTGCTACGATTTGTTTCTCTGTTTTCAAACCTGTTGCACCTTGTTAGCTATTGAGGAATGAAGCAAGAGGATGAGATACACAACCCCACAGACTTTCTGTAGATATGATGAGAAAGCAAATTTCTTGTGCTCCAGAGGCAGCCCCAGTGCCTTCTGATGCTCCACATCTATGTACTGCCACAAAAATCAAGGGTCTCTTATATGCTTGCAAATATTCTGCTGCTCACAGCAATGCCAAGGGAGAGGTGGTGACAGCAGCATTTCTGTGTCTTGGTCTTGCCCCTCTAATTGTGATGGCTTATGAAGATACTGGCCTTAAGTCTATCTTTGGAATCAGCAGAAAACAATCGTTTTCCATTCTGAAGCAGGCATGATGACTGATTGGAGTAGGTATAAAAATCACTTTCTGCTTTATGATGTGTGGATTAATGAAAGTATTAAACCATTCTAATGATAGATAAGGAAATTATTTCCACTGTAGCTGAAAGGAATAAAACTGTTCCATCTTAAATTAAAGAGGTCTAAAACTTTGCAGGCTCATCAAAAGTGCATGGGCAACAAAGAGGTACAAGTTTATAACCCATTCTGGAGTACCTTAATTTCTTAACATCCATCATTTTGCTGCATCATTGCTGTTGGTGTGCTTCTCAAAAGCTTCTGGGAAAACTAATTTTTGCAGAAAGAGAATAATAAATATGGGTCAGACTAGTATCTTTTTAGATAGGGAATGCAGGGATTTCCCCCCATTTTATTAGCATCCTGCACTATTAATTTTATTTCATTGACACTGTTGCCTTTGTAACAGCAGAGTCCTAAGTTTGAATGGCATGATCTATTACTCAAAGATGAAATATGAACTTGGGAAGGACCCAGGCAATATCACTCCTGAGAAGGTCACATCTTGTGTGCACACCCCTCAAACTGGTGAGATTTGGTCAACTTTTGTTTATAGAGTCAGCATAGGCTTGCAGAAAATAGGAATATAAAAAAGGATATCAGAATATATGTATCAGGCATCTCCTATGCAACATTTTCACCCTCAGTCCTTCATCTAATTTCAGAAAGAGTTGTGGTCCCCAGTTTAACACAGACCTTGACCAGCTTTGCTCACATTCAACCTTAAGTCCTGGGCTGCCTTCCCTTTGCTTAATGAGGTTGTTGTCCGGGAAACTGTTAGGGATGTATTTGGTATTCATGCATGCACAGTGTGAAATTTTAGTCAGTTAAGGACTCTGGATCTACCTTAACCACTGGGCAAGGGGCTTGGAAATGCTTTCATCGTTCATTCCCTGGGCAAGAAATTTAAAGAGCTATTTCAAATCTTTTGAGAAGGTATCCTGGGATCAATCACCCTTAACTGTGATCAAATCAATAACTTGTCCTTATATTGGTTTCACTTCATTTCCCCTGTTCCTCATACCTGCTCTATGAGGTTACATTAAAAAATAAACTACCTTCTAGGAAGCCTTTATCTTGTGCTCAGCTTTTAAAAGGAACCCGTGCTAAGATGACATTTCTCTTACCCTTCTTCGAAGATATTAATTATAGGTTACTTTCCTACCACTAATGAATCATGGAATTCTTTTTCACTCAGCCAAGGAATGGCCTTATACACCCTTTCAGCATAAAGTACAGACAGATTTATAACTTGTTTTAATTTGGCACATATTAACCTTCCTTGCCTTATGTCCTTTTCTTCTATTTCAGTGAGGATCCAGGGTCAACATGGCCTCTGCCTTTCTTTCTGGAATCAGTTGCTTTCTATAATTGCAGGAAAAACTAGGGCCTCCACTCACCATGCAGTCCTTTCATGTGTTTCAGTGTGGATGCTGGACAGCAGGCTAGGCTACTCTTCAGCTCAGTTCTCTTTCTTATGTGTCAGCCAATGGCATTGAGTTTTCAATTTTCTGTCTCACAAAGTATCAATCACTATTGGATTTTCAGAGCCATTGGTCATAGCTGAATCTTAAATGTCAACTCTGAAAATAACATTTTTCTACCATTTAAAAATATTACTAAAGGGTGTTTGTTCCCTGACCTAGAATCAGGTCCATCTCAGCACTTACGTTCTCCCAAAGAAGCTGCATTTTTTAGTTCCAGACTTTTTTTAATCTTCAAGACCTCATCATTTTTCTCCAACTTAATATCCCAAAGTTTTCCATCCCTATCTTACCAAATTAGACACCTGAGATGCTAAACCATGTCTTGATTTCTTGATTCCAATTTATTTTCTTATTTCATGTCTGAAACCCTAAAACTAAAGGATCCTTTAAACTAAAGGATGTGAGACTTGTTTCCTGAACCTACTATGAGAAACTATGACAGTATTGAGGTTCTGATACCTACTTCTTCTCAATTATTTCAAAGCAATGTGAAAATGAAGTATATCTCTGAATAATTACTATGTCCTCCTCAACATCATCACACGTTAAAGATTTACCATAAGTAATTGTTGAAATAAAGTATTAATTGATAAATCGATATTGGCTGGAGAAAAGCCAATAATCATGAAGGATATCTTGCCAAAGAGAAATGGAGAATTTCAGACAGTGGAGAAGAGAGTTGTTCCTTGATCTCACATCATGTAGGCAATTCTAAGTTCCTGAAACAGGCCCTGAGAATTTTATTTAAAAAGAACCTGAAAGGAAGAGCACTTGTCCTAGTGCTATATACATGGATGGATGCTATATACACTTTCATCCAAATTCACGACTTCTCAGTCCATATTTTATTATAGATATTGCTGCATCTACAGTTACATGCACTGTGTAAGTCAAAACTCCTTTCTTGATCTGCTTTTGGAAACTCTGGGAAAGAGATTACTAATAAAATTATTTGACCATTGATCCAGAATTGCTTAGATTTAATGGTTAATTTGGCAATATGTTACATTGTGTTCTTAAGCCAATTTGTGTTATATTTCTATCACTTACAAGAAACCCAGACACTTATTCCTGAGTGGTCTGGGCCCATGATGACATGCACTTATCAGACCATAGTTGCTGAAATTGCCTGTTTACCTGGGCACAGAAGAAGCATTAGATGTCCCAGGATATTAATGAGTGTCAAACAGTCTTCCATGCCCCTTGATGAAGTCGCACCCTATCTTTTGATGATCAGGGTAAATTACTAATGCCTATATGAAAACTTTTTCTTTCCCTGCTGAGGAAGTAGAAGTGACTTCAGCTTTTAAGGTTAGAGGAACTCATATTATGTTGCCTGGTAACCAGGGTGACCTACGATCCTAGTTTGTCTGGGACTGATGAGGAGTCTGGGAGGCAGGACTTTCAGATTTAAAACCCAGATAATCCCAGGCAAACCAGGACAAGTTTGTCACCCTACCCTTGGTCAAGGTGTTCCCTGATTAGGATTAAGGACCTCTGCATCCATGGGGACTCAATGCACAAATGCCCCAAGTGGTTCAGGAGGAGGGTTAGGAAGCAGGCCACTCCTATTGTTACCCTATAAATCCCAGATGCGTATATTCTATATATGGGAACCACAAAACCATATAATGACTATTGGTTGAAATTTTTAAATATCTCCTAACACTCACGAAATGTCAGCTCAATCTGGTGCCTTAGCTGTGCCTTCAAGAGGCAACTATTACTGTAGTTTATTCCACTAATCCTGGTGTATAAGGTCTTTTGAAGAGATTAATCTTTTGCCATAGTGTAAGAGCCTTCTTATGAATTGAACTTAAGGTGAACACTAGTGGATCTGAGCAGTGCAAGGGATGGATGACATCAGGAAATTCCTGTGTCCTGCTTAATAGAAAACCTGCAGGAACCTACTTAACCATTTCTAATACCTGTGTAAATCTGGTAGTAAAAAGGAGTTTAAAATCCAAAGAGACAATCTGTGGCCCATGAGGACTGAAGCCATGGGTAAATACTCTCCTTTCCCATTCCTTGCATATAAAATATTGAGGCTGATTCTGCATGGATTCTCACAAAATCCCTTTTGGGATCCAGCCCCATTCACTCCTAGTGGTGTTAAGCTTGACAGCACACTGTTGGATTTGCCTCCCCTCCATCCTTGTTTCACTCCTGTTCCTTGGAAATAATCACCAGAACAAACTAGCTGCACATAGCTTTGTTTCAGACTATGATTTATAGAGTGTAGGGGTGAGGTTCGGGGATTATTAGCCTAAAACCAGTGCCTTAATACTTTGTGTAAGTTAGAACTCTTGCTTGCAGGTGATAGAAATCTAACCAATACTGGTTTAAACACACGGTATGACTCATTAGACAAATGATTTGTTAAGTCTAGCAAGTCTGCATCCAGGGATTCAGATCCATTTTATTAGTAACTGGTCCTTTTGTTTCTTTCTGCTCTGCTTGTTTTCTGTGGTAGCTTCATTTGAACCAGGTTTCCATGCATAGTTGCCCCGTGTAGCTACAGGCATAGAGCAAAGTAGATTCAAGTTCGGCAGAAAAAGGTGTTTTCTTTCCCATCAACTCCAATGAAAGCCTTGAAAATGGGTCTCATGTCATTGTTTTTGATAGGCTTGGGATGTATTGTAACCTGGGATGATGGGATGCTCTGACTGATAGCTCTTGAGTTACATTTCAACCCCTGGAGCTGCGGGGAGGGGAGACACTACATCTTTGGCCGAACAACATGGTTTGAGAATAGGAAAGGGGAGGTTTTCCAAGGAAAAATGGGGAAGCAAGGACCACTAATGGGAAAATGGATGTTGGGCAGGCAAAATCCACGGGGGTCCACTACACACTCTACACACTTCAACCCTCTCATTCTTACTCCCCAGCCCATTTTCATACATAAAACTTAAGAACTTGTGTTCTCCCCCTGCCCTAACCTCTATCTCTAGAAACACACAGCCCTCCTGTTTTTCTTTTGCTGCTTTTCTTCTGCTGCTCTTCCTGGTAAACATGCATCCCTTTATAAACTCTCCATTAGTTTTTATATTGGCCTCTGTACTCTGATGTACTGAGCAGCTTCTCTAAGGTCTGCTGACACATCTCTGTGCTCTCTGTAAGATTGTTCATTGCTTTACAGGACCATCATTCAGGGAAAGTCACTTACTTAATCAGTATCCTTTAACACTTGGCTTTTGTGCATGTGAGAGCATTCAAGCATCAAGGGAGGCCTACAGAGGTCATCAGAACTTCACTGATGCATTTTGTCAAGTACCAGGGAGTCTCCATAATAAACAGAGTCACAGGCTGAGACATTCCGATTGCTCAATTCATCATGGAACTAACAGGACATGTGAGGTGGGGTGATGGAGAAAATACTTAGGAGATAGAGAAGAGACACGTTACTAAAAAATGTCTAGTAAAGCCTCTTATTTTTTTTATGTTTACTGCACAAGGTTAGGACTTAGAAATGGATCCATTTTTTAGGAGCTCATGCAATAATTCTATCTAGAATCTCAAGGAAAGCTGTGATCTCTGCTCACCCTGCTGCTTCTCAGCTGTGCGGTGGGGAAAACTCTGCTGTCTTTTATTGGATCAGGTGTTTCTCTACCTACTCATGTCAAAGGGACTAAAAAGTATTGCCTATTGAATCTATTAAGTTGTCCATGGTTGGTGCCCTGTGCAGAGTCTACAGTGAAGGATTCAGTTCCCAGGTGTCCTAGTTAACTTTAGTGCTTGTCCTTGGGCTGCAACTAAATTGTTACTAGTTATTTCATAAAGTGGCATTGTTTTGTCACAATATGTATGAAGTGAGAGAGCATATTTAGGTTAGTGCAAGAGGCCTTACACTATTGGAAAGCGGAATCAATGTGTATGATTTGTTCACGATAAGTTCAGAAATGTCATTTTCAAGATAAATAACATCTAACAATTAGAACATAATTTATGCATGGGCAGCTGGATGAAGTGCTCTAGAGGTTTTGCCAGGACCCCTATCACTTCTTATAGCTACAGATAGAAAATGTATCCCTGAAAGTCTTAAAAGAGTATATCTTGGTTTTCTCTCTAGCTCAGTTTAGGATCTTCATTACATGGCTCTATCACAAGCATTATGTCACCATTTTTCAGACTTCCAAAGAATTTCTGTCTATCTAGGAACACATTATTCCTAAACCAGATTATGTGCACACTGACATATTTAAATATCACACACTGTATCTCTACCATGATTCAACATTTAATCTTGGCTTTGCATTGCCTATAGGTTCCAATCCAGGTTCCTGGCATATCATGTTAAAATTTTCAGCATTTTTGTCCCAATCTGACATTCCAACCATAGCTGCAATCATGCTCTGGCCATTTCCCAAATATACTATGTTCATTGATGCCAAACTTATATTACCAATGTTTTTAGTTCAGTATGAAATGCCCTTTTCTGACCGGTGATGTCCTATATTCAGTCAAGATGGTACCTTTCTGAGAAACCTTTGCAAATCCTTCAGCAGATACTAGTTCCTTCATTCTCTGTGCCTCTCAAGAAAAAGGGCCCTTTTTTAATTTGTTATTATTATTTTGCCACCAGATCTAGCTTTTATCACTGTGCTTCACATAAGTGGTATGTATTAAATTTGTCCTTCCTTACTGTCTGATTTTTCCCTACATTCCTTCCTCCCCTCTTAATTCATTCTTTTTGCCCTCTTATTTTATATATATATATGAACATTGTTTATAACTAACTACATCTACAAACACAGAATCCCTGGACTCGTCATATTTTTGTTTCAGTGGCATGAGAACCTGTGCCTTATGGCGTGTATTGACTAGTGATACAGACTGTAGTCCTTTATGACAGGATGTAGCTTTGCAACGTGGAGGGAGGCCTTCATGGGAGTTAGGCCCCTATGCCCCCAGAGACTGTGAGATGGAAGACTCTCTCTTCTCAGTAATTGTATTTCAAAGAAATGGCTCCCATATCCTTGAGAAGGACAAGTCAAACTAGCAAAAAGCTTTGGAAAGCTTTGTGTCTCAAAGGGACAAACTAGGAATTTACAAGTTTTCTACAGAAAATACTCTAAGAAAAATAAAATCTCTGAGAAAATACTCTAAAGAAATTACTCTCAATCTAGAAGAAGCTTGTCTCGAGTTTAGGGAAGCTGAGGGAAATATTAAGGTCACCTAGGTGTGGGATGACTGGGCTAGGGTAGTCTTGGATGAAACAGCTTTGGTCTGCTCCAAGTACTCCCTCATCCTCCAGCAAAGTAGCTCAAGCTTGTTCTCATGTCAGATTCAGAGATCAGATAGTCAAA
The DNA here is from genome assembly GCF_036321535.1 of Camelus dromedarius. Lineage (NCBI taxonomy): Eukaryota > Metazoa > Chordata > Mammalia > Artiodactyla > Camelidae > Camelus > Camelus dromedarius. The sequence goes on along the minus strand of NC_087443.1, from coordinate 63,794,245 downwards.
AGAGAATCAAATAAGTCCTCTAGGGCCATAGGCTGGCATGTGGTCACTTATATTGCATTCCTTTGGCCAAATTACAAAAGGATTTTATAATGAGGCCTAAAAGTGTGGTGGGAAAAGGGAGATGTGGAAATATGCAAATCACTTTGCAAAATGCCATGGGTTGTGAAATTGGGGCATTTGGCGCTGAATTAATCAATCACAGCAGTTCTCCTTGCAGGTCTGTAATTGCAAATGGCAAAAATAAATATATTATTTTCAACCTCCTCTGAAAACCAAGACTTACTTCTCTATACTCAGGAAGACAGATTTTGTTTAAAAAAAAAAGGCACATCCTGAAATTTTCTCATAACTGCTAGTGTAGAAAACACTTAGTAATCTATGGAATATATTTCAACAGTCACTAATATTTCACAGTTCAATAATATACATTAACTTAGCTGAAATTTCAAAAAATGAATGTTATTCCCTATGCTCATAACCAGCACGTGCAATGACTATTCAACTCTCTGCACGTTGCAGAGAGCCTGCTAACTTGATTATTGCTTCTAAATTTCAGCTTTCTCCCTGTGGTTTCTGTCTATACTGTCTCCACCTGTATTTTCACTGGTTCAGCCCTCTTAAATAGATCTCCTAGAGGGTTTGGGCTGAAGGTTGAAACCTGTGGGTATTATTAATGTGATGCAATTCACAGGACTGATTGTCTAGAGTCATTCATTGTGGTAACTAAGTTATTGATACTCAATTTGAACACCTGTCAATAAAGATGTTGGACTTGGCTTTTTCTAGGTTTAACATTGGTTGTTGTTTTTTTCTACCCCTGGTATTTAGTACCTGTATGCAATTTGTCATGAAACTTTTTTGATGGAAAGTTTCAGAAAACTTTATAAGTTCTTTTAAAAAAATACTTGTGGTGTGTGATACTGGAGGTGCAATATTTGGAATTACCATTGCCATTAGTTCTGTCTTTAATTCAGTGCTTTTGATTGTCTTATTATTCCTCCTCTAAGATAATCCAATAAGAGATGTACTATTATCCTTGTTTTACAGTTAACATTAAAACAAAACAAAACAGACAAAAAGCTCTGAAACTTTAAGGGAGCTTGCCCAAGTTCCCATAACTTGAAAACCACAGAATCTCTTTAGGTTTGGGTATATGTGATCAAAGACCTTGTTCTCCTCCATTCAGCTGACACTAAGAGCCAGCAGTGATTGGGCCTTTTCAGGATTCTTTACAAGATCCAGAAATATGAGAGGGACAGGTTTTCCCATTCTGGATCACTCCCATCCTGACCAGTATACCCCCACTGGTTTTTTAACACCAATCCTCTGTATCTTACCCCAGCCAATGAAAATAGTCTCAGAGACCTGATAATATTAAGATTTCAATGTTTGTAATTTTAAAATATTTCCCTTACATATTTTTCAGTTTTAAGTCTTTCTCACTAAGAAGCTATTGGCCATGACCTTAATTTCTGTGCTAGAAATTACCATATATATATGTGTGTGTGTGTGTGTGTGTGTGTGTGTGTGTGTGTGTGTGTGTGTGTATGAATTCCCATATATACATGAATATATATATTCTGAATTTGGAATATACCATATCTATATTCTGATTCTGAATTTTCCAAATATGAATACATTTAGTCACAGCAATCCATAAGTTAAAAACCAAAATTCAGAGTGACCAGTGTACTGATAGTCTCAACCTCCGAACAAACAGTGGAACAAGACCATGAACATTTTTTGTCTTGCACTGAACCTTTAAAAATGTAAATTAGTCATACTTACTCCTTAGCTGCATTTCTTTGCAAAAGATTGGAGCTGGTCATTTCCTTAGAGGCACCCCTAAAAGATGAGGAAAGCAAATAGTTCCATAGACAACTGCATAGGATTCGTAAATTACTCTCCAGAGACTGGAACCAGAGGGAGAACTGCTGGAAAGAATTTGCATATCTTGCTCGCCTATGTTTATTTAATGTACTTCCAAATTTCTCCTATGACTTTGGCATATATTCAAAAGACCAAATAAAATTTGGAGACTTCTGCTCATTTAGAGGAACGAAATTCAGGGAAAGTATATTTTTGGTAGCAGTCATTCCATATATTATCACAAGGGACAAGGTAAATGTAGCAGCAGACCCTATGTGTCAGAATCAAGCATATGCATAGACTGAGTGCCTAATGGGTGCCACCTCTTAAAAGCCTTGCTCTTGAGTAATTTGCTACACAAATATGGATGCATGTGTGTGTGCATAATTTATTAGCTGTATGCATACTAAATAGTAAGTGCTTTAGAGACATCATCTCACACCAGCCCTATCAGGATAGTATTATTATCTCCATTTGGTGGGTCACTAAATGATTAATTCAAATCATATAGTCTTTAAATGTATAATCAGAATATGTATATGATGAGTGCAGTTTGTTAGGTGGAGTGGATGATAATGACAAAATTTGCAGTATCATTGAGAAACTAAGTATGACATAAAATGTCAGTAAATAATACAAAATATCCTGTTTTAAGCACAAAGTTGGATGTTCCCAGCTGTTAAGGAGTTTCTAAGCAAAGGGAGTTATTTTAGGGGAGGTCTAGTGGAAACAGGAAAAGGGAAGACTTTCCCAACACAGGCAACAGCACAGGCAAAGCCATTCAGGTGGAGAAATGATTTGCATCATCTATCATATACTAATATTAGGAGGACTAGACTTAAGGGGAGGATGGTTAATCTGGGAAGAATCCTTCAGAAGACAATGTATCATGGACTGTTAATCTTTTGTGAACTTTCCCTTCCCCTCCCTATGATTCTGCTCTGGCCATTAACCAAGGGGCATTCACATTTCTTCCCTAGGAAAGGTTTGCCCCAAATCACATGCCTTTTAAAGACTGAAGTGAATGGACCATCTCTGTGCTCCTGAGTATAAAGGGCCACTTAGGAGCACAGCTGCTGTAAGTCAGGCCTCTACCACCATGAGACAGAATCCGCCAGAAAGAGAACCCAAGCAGTGACCACAGAGCCAAGAATCAGAAACAGAATTCCAATGATGTAATGGAACCACCAAACACAGGCCTCCCCACAGGTATAGTTTCAATTCTCTTTTTTTTTCTTCCATGAAGGAGAATGTAGTAGCTTTAACTACACTAAGCAAAAAGACTTTGGGATCACTAAACAAAAGGTAAATCAGGAGAACACTAATATTTACTGTAGAACATCCAAAATGAATGTTGTTCCACTTTGTCTTATTTAGAAGTATTGAAGTGTGTTAGAAGCTGGGAAGAGATGCATTTTTCAGTAACCAAACATCATTTATTTAACTTCTGCTGCTGGTTTATTATTTCTTTTATGGGAGTAATTTCACATACTGCTGCTTTCCCATTTCTCTACTCCTTTCATCACTTCTATCCCTTCTACAGTCAATCAGTCAGTCTATATGACTATTGTTCTTTTTCCCTTCACTTCCTCATCACTTTTCATCTCAGAAAGAGGATCTTCTAACTCTGAACAGAGTAAGTGATAGGTAACCTAGAAAAATTATCTTCTTAAAGGGACTGAATTATTTTCACTTATTCACTGAATGACATTTTCTATTCCTTATGCCACACCAAAACAAAAAGTGTTGACTTGCCTGCCTTCATGTCTTAAATGGAAGTAAGCCTTATTCATTATCTCTGGTTTCTCATGGTCATAACTTATACTAATAAAACTTGATGTAATAGGTAGGATAGAGGTAAATTTGAGTTTATAATGAGGATGAACCTTTATTGTCCCCAACAGATGTTGTGCACTGGGTAGGCAGTAAATAATAAGCATCTCAGGATTCATAAAAATATAAGCTTTCTAGTAACAGATTGAAGATAGATTGGGATTAAATTTATAATAATTATGTATATTTTCTTGTCAAGAAGCAGTCTCAGAAATCATCCAGGTTAGGAGGAGTTTGGATGAAGTATGTTGAGTTCCCAGTTGATAGCCATCTCTGTTCTCAAGTATCTTCGGAAATGTAGAAATATAGCTGATGGAGGCTATCACAGCTATTCAAAAGGGCAAAATATATCTCTGAGAAAATCTTCAGATTCAATGTGAATGGCTCTTGTGTAGGATAAAACACTCAGTCACTAAACTTAATAATTACTGACTGACCAGGTAGATGGGTAGAGTTTAGAATGGAAGCCCAAAGATAGTAATTGAAGTTACATCTCTCCAGATTCAGACAAGACACATTCTCAATTGTGGTAAAAAGTCCCACAATGTCCTCACAAAATAACTTCTTATTACAGAAATAAATGTTAAGGTGTGTGTTTGAGAAGAAGACATAAGAAAAAATAGATTAGTTCTTTCTTTTCCTGCCTCTAATCCATAGCATAGAGGAGGAAGAGGGAGCAGAGAAGAGAATGAGGGCGGTGGTGGAGAGAATGAGTGAATGCATGAATGAACATGGAAGAGACCTGGCAAGAAGGAAGGGAGGGAAGGCAGGAAGAAAGTTTGCAGCACATGCATCAACCATTCAGAGACCTGCAGGACAGGTATAATCAGGTTGAAATGAACATCAACAGCATCCAAGGAATAAGAATAGGAAACTGTGTGACAGGTGGCAACTTTCATCTTGGGAGCTGGAGTGTATGACAGCTAGGAGAGGGAAGTTACTGCAAAGTCAATTATCCTAGTTTTTTCTCTCAGGGTCAGGGAATGACTTAGACCTAGGGAGTTTCTTGTTCACTGCATATCCTTGGTTGCTATTGTAATCTGTTGATAGTAGCACCTTTCTCTTCCTCTCCCTCCCTCTGTTCTCCTTTCTGTTTCTCTGAATTATTACATTAGATCACCTGATCTTGAGACACACATGAGGCTGGGTCAGGTGTTCAAGTTTGACACATGCTATTTATAGCTGGAAAATAAAAAAGGGAGTAAAAGACCTGCAGCAAATGATGTGGACCGGGAGAGCAGTCCAGCAGATCTGGGTGGGGTGTCCTACATTATAATCTATAAATGCTGCAGCCTTACCAAATTTGTTAATTTTGCTGAAACTCAGTTTCTTCATCTTTAAAATGTGAATAAATGCATTCATCTTGTGATTGTAATGAAGAATGAAATACAGAAGTGCTTACCATGGTTCTTGCCATTGGACATTACAAAATCCCATAGGAATGAGGAAAACAATCCAAGATTAAATTCTTGATACTGAGGAAGAGCAAGAGGAAGTAGATGGTCCTAGAAAGAGCTTTGGCTTAGGAGGTAGTTAAAATTCTAAGCCTTTGATGTACCAACACTTTGCATTAGATATGCCATTTTAATTTTCTGAGCTTCAGTTTGTGCATATGAAAATGGAAATAATCTACCTTGTGGCTTTTGTAAGGATTATTGATAATGCTCAAGAAAGAACAGCTCAATCATGAAGAAGAATAATTTACCAGAAGAGGATGTGGAAAGAGTATGTGTCCTTCTTAGGCTACCTCTTGAATTAGGCTACAAAGATTGAAATGATAATTAGTTCAGTAAAGATTATCAATTCCTGAATAGAAGATGCAGAAATTGCTTTGACAGGTTAATTGAAGATTGAAGAACATCTCTCACTGTCAATGAAATTAATGTCTAAAGGTTGGAAATGGTGAAAAAAAAAAAACAGAGTAAACTGGTGAGCACCCAAAGCTGACAACTACTGATATGATCATCCTATAAAAAAGGCAAAGCAAGCATAAAAAATAAACCTATCAAATAATCACCTTAACAAGCAGTGTTTACCTCTGTCAGATTCATTCTGAGCTGTCTTCATGCAACCAGATCTCCAGAAGTTTCCAGATCCCAGAAAACTAACTCCTTGGAACCCAGGACATGGCTACATACCCTCTCTATATTCCTCATTTCTGTTTCTGTCTCTCTAAAATGTGCATGTTATAATTCCACACATAAGCAAAAACTTGCTCTGTCCAAATCATCTCCAAGTCTGCATTCAAAATACCTACCAGAGAGGGCAATATTTACTCAGCTTGTAACAGGGATCAGTGGTGTTTTCAATCACCTCCTCTAGAGGATCAAGATCATTCTGTGGTCAAGGAAAACAGTATGAGCTGGTAGATACTACAAAATATAGATAGGCAAGAGTTGCCTAAAGGGATTGGGCCACAATTTCTCACTTTACAAAGAGCACTTAGTGCATGGCTGTTTTTGTCACTCACTGGCTTTGTTCAAGAGAAGTGATGAGAAGTAGATGCAGAAGAGAAGAAATGCTCAAGTGGACCAAGTCAGAAGGGAAAATTTCAGTGGACTGTTGTTTTCCTCTGCTGGTCGGAAGAATAGAGCAATCAAGACTTTTCCATTACTCTTTCCATATTTCAGTTTCCCATCAGGTTTACTTTATGTTAATAATTCTCTTGGAGAGTCAGATTGAGAGAAGTTTCTTATCACAACCTGTTCAAATAAAGCACTAAAGCAAATGCACCAAATCCCTTTCACTTTAAAGTAAACCCAGCATTAATCCAGTAATCATCTGCATTGATGGTTAATCAGCCTTCCTGTAAGTAAAAGAATAAATTTCATGGTATTTCCCCACTCATTAAGGGCAAATGCCAGATGACATTCTCTGCATTTCCCCTCCTCCACATCACAAGTTGCACAGATAAATTCTACTGTCATTTTTATGGAAGCCTCTATATGAATCTGAAACTTTTATGATATTAGCTTTTGCATTGATAAATTTCCAAAATTAGCTAATTTTAAGGTCTTGTAAATCACCACACTGGGTTAATGAAGAATGACAAGGGAATGAGTTGAAGCAGAAGCCACAGGGAATATCAGCCAATCTTTGTCCTCTTCCTGACCACCTGAGCAAGCCTCCACTCCTTCCTCCAGCTTAACTCTCTATTTGAGCTGCAATTCAGAATTATTTCAGCATAGGCTTGGAAAATTGATTATATCTTGGGTACTGGAATGGACTAATAATGATAATTAGAATATGTGTTGAAAGGATTCTGAGTTTTGTCTAGATTTAATTTGGAAAGAAAGCAAGGATTAATATTATTGACTCCTAGAATAGAAGAGACTACCTGCATGTGTGCCATCCAATACACACTGCTGCATTTACCAAAAGGATCTGGAGTCTGGGGGAGTACTGTTGTTCCCACACTGGCATTAAATCATGTGGAATATGACTGACACTTAACATATGTAACTATGCTCAATGCAATCACTGTCTCTCTCTCTCGCTCTCTCCACTAACTACCATACGAAGTAGGTACTATTATTCCTACAGATCAGGAATGATGGAATTGGGAATTTAGGCCAGACAGTCTGAGTCAGTACTCTTATATGGGCTCCAGAGTGTAGGAAATTGACACTAACTGAGACATGGATGCAGGAGAGATTTTTCTGAGCTCTATAATGTGCTCCTTCACACCCACCAGCCTCACTGCTAACTTGATTCAGATTCTTCATTGTCTCTTTTTCTTCCATAACAACCCCATGGTATAGCTACAATTACTCTTAAATATACACCTTTAGAATGGCTTGCAATCACTCAAGATAGTGACTGTTATAACCATAAATAAGGAAATATCCAACTAATCTTCCCTATAGTTAAGATATTGGCATTTGGAGAAGGGTTCAGTAAAAACGTAAATGCAAACACATTTGCAAGTTCCTATTAAGTCTCAATAATGGTATATTTCAATGAATAAAATTAAAAGGACAAGTTAAAAAAAGAACTCTGGTTGCAGTGGAGTGCTGTATTAGAGTATATTTATTGTCAAATAGTATCAAATCCACTTCACTAAAGGTAAATATTTTGTGGACTCATTTGTGTTTATAATTCATTTTCTCTCACTTCTCATCTGTCAGTTATTTATGCTTTATTTTAAAGGACAACAAATTCATAAAAATTACAGTATTAGTAAAACCTTCCATCAGCCATTTCTCCTTCCCCTAAATAATTTGTGTCTAGAGAATCTGTTTCAGGTTGATTTATTTTTATCAAACCTTTGCTTGGAAAAGTCTCTTTTCTGCTTATGACCAGCACAGATAAATCTTATTCTCTTCATTCCCATACCATTGCCTAGGCAACACACACAGATGGTCAATAGTTCAGAAAAGTAGGCAACGGGCTGTGTAAACAGCCTTCAAATTATTACCGGCACATCTTGGTAATAAAGCCAAAATTCTGCAGAAGAGCTGATTGCATGTGTACACCTCCATGTGATTCTCCTTGGGAAAGGCAACAACTAGGCTTTCTAATACTGTGTGATTTCAGCCTATGATTAGCATGACTGCTTCACCACCCAGTCGGTGAATATCAGAGAAAGAAACCTCAGTTGGCAGAAAATGGGTTCATTTTCTGAGCCATTTTTTAGAGTCATAAAGGTTTATCTATAAGAAATGGAGAAAGGGGATACATCACTTTGCCAAATAGAAAGCTGGAACCGTGCCTACAAACCAAACAGAAGACAGGGAAAATGTCCCCCATGACACAGGAAATAAGCAAGGGCTATTACAAATATAGAGCCAGGAGCAAATCCTCTTTCTGTCATTTATGATCTTTGAGACCCTGTGTAAATGTGGAGAAAAACAGAGGTCTTGGCAATGAGAAGAAATTAAGACTAGAGGTACAGTTTGATGGGGTGGATATGAGGTGGAATTGTTTTGTTATTGGCACTTTCATATTTTTTCTTTTTAACTCATGTCCCCTCAACTACAAAAGTGAGTGATGGAAAAGCCCCCAATAATTAATGCAAATAATCAAGACTACATGTTTCTGAGGCAAGAACACTAAATTATATGGATGATTAAGCAGTTCAAAGAAACAGGCAGTTCAATAGAAATAGAGTTTCAATAGAAATATCAAATGAGAACAGTGTTTATTATCAGCAGGGTGGTTCAGAATTCCTAGTAGAGACAGAGAGGCATATTCTCCTTCATAGAAATCTGTGCTTAAACTGGTTTCTCATGCACTATATAAAATATTTTCTCCTTCTATGACATATTTATCCCTCCTTTAATCTTTTCGTTTCTACCTCTTCTGGAAAACCCTCGTAAATTCTATCCATTTAAACCCAGTTTACAGCATAATCCTTATCTTCCATTATTATGATTTTGCCATTATCTTTACCAAAGTTCAGTAAATATTCGTCAAATGAATGAATAAATGAAATTAAATGAATGTGCAATGAATCATTTATTCATTTATTCAATAAGCAATTATTGAGCCCAGATTATTGGCCACTGTTGATATGGAAATAAAAGATTCATCTTTGTCCTCAAGGAGCTCACAAGATTGCTCACCAGTGGAGAGTTTCCTGAGAAAGGATTTGTTTCTTCTTTCCTCTGCTTTCTGTGTGTGTCTTTAAAGCCACAAGATGATATATCTAGAATATGAATAAATATTAATTGACTTACTCTATTTCATGCCTTATGAAAAAGGAGCCCAGTAATTTTCAGTGCAAGAGAGGTGGGATTGCCAGGTGGTGAGATGAAGCTATGTATTTAGTGGATTCCTCATGATGTCTGCTATAAGAATGAATCGAGAGGGTTGTAGGGCTTCAAATACTCTGATTTGTTCAAGGCTGAGAGTGCTGTCTCTTTCCACCACAGAGCTAGGGAAACTCTCAGATGTAAACTCCTGAGGTCGGGTTTAGTGCCAACATGCGAGGTGGTGTTGAGGACTGAGTCATACCATCTACAGTGTGAGCAAATACTGATACCTTCCTAAGAGGGTTAATTGTCCCTTCTGGCTGCAATGTGGGGTGATGTAAAATCTGGAAAGTGGGAAGGAGTTTTGCTTTCAGTGAAATAAATCTTTAATGCTAAAGTTCTAAATTATTCCAGCATTAATAGATTCATCTGCATCACAATTCATAAGTCAGACTTGATCAACATGGAATATTCTAATCAGATATGAGCTACCATTATGTACACATTGCTGCGTTACAAGATATTTGAACATTAGATATATAAACATTTCTGTCTATTGTGGATTTTTTTTGTTTTTATATCTTCTATTTTTTGAGAAAGAATATATAGCAACAAAATAGAAGGCAAATGATGGATTTTTAGTCCTTCTTTACCAGTTTTTGATTTGGAAAATTTAATTAGTTTCTCTGTGCCTCTGTCACCTCATCTAGAAAATGTGGATAATATTTCTGGATAATTGAGCTGAGAGTTTTTTCAGGATTCTGTGAGGTCACTGTTGTGATCAACCACCATCTGAATCATTCTTTTCCTTGTATGTTGAGTTCTGAAGTCAGTTCTTCACATTGTCTTTTCTCATTAGATTGTACAATCATTGAGGCCAAGGAAAAGGTCTTATTTGCAATACACACAGCATAGCCTAGGTACTCAGTTAATGTCCTTGGGAAGGAAGGGAGATGAGAGATAATAATATATATCCATTTACTCATCCATTCAATCAACAGACACATATCAGAGAAAGTGCCATATGAATCCAGGTACTATTAGGATTTACAGCCAGTAAGACAGTGTGGTTTCAACTTCAGCTCTCCTTGCTCTCCTCTCCTGGGACAGTGGCTTCTGGGTATTATGCCCCCTTAATCATCTTCCAAAAGTCTCAGAGACCTAAAGCAGTGGAGCACACCTAAACATCTACTGAATAGGTTAAAGAAAGGGAGGACCAAACTAGGGGGAAAAGAGACTGGTTTGAAGGTGATAAAAATGTTTCCTAGCTCCTTTCTCTGAGTACCAGTTTTCTCCAACAAATGTGAGCAGGATTCCCTGATGTCTGGGAAAGAACTTCCTCTTATGCTCCAGGCTGTCCTTTATTCTGGAGATCAAGTGTTCTATATTACACATGTGTTTTATATTGTAACAAGTAAATATTTATAAACATAGAATGCAGCAGAAATAGTCTATATTTTGGAAACAGTAAGTCCTAAGTCAAGTCAGATTTCTACCACTGATAATCTGTGATCTTAAAAAAAAAAATTACTTAACTTCTCTGAACCTCGTATCTCTTCTCCTAAATATGGGAGAACAATACATACCTCATGGTGGGTTTTGAAATAATGAATGCCAATAGCTTGGTCTGTGTGTAAGATAACAGATAAATAATAAAGACTCAAATTTTTAAGATTCTAAGATGCTGAGATTTAGACATCAAATTTGAATAAAATTCACTATTTAACAGTCTATTCTGCCACAATCTTAAATATGACTGTATCTGTCTTTAGTTAGTTATTTATTGATGGGAAAGGGTTGAACTCATTTCAGAAACAAGGCCAAGACCTTACAACTTCCCCACCACCTAGAATCCAGTCTTGGTAGTGACCCTTGGTTCAGGATCACCTGCTTGCTTTGCACTGGATGACATGGTCATGATAGGAGTGTTCTCTATAGATGGGTTTCAGGATGTCTTAGATTATTCCCACATTAGAGAGCTGTTTCTGGAGTTAGGATGTTTTGTCCTGACATTCTTTAATCACTCATTACCCTATCTTCACAGATTTAATCTCTCTTCCAAGTGACCTAATGTTGAAGATAAATGCTTCCTGTGGTCTGCGAATTCATAATGGGGAGTTATTAATTACAGGTTAAGAAAATAAAATAGGAAATAAGGTAGCGGTTTTAAAGTTCTGAATAGAGAGGTAAAGGTTTGACCTCAACTAATTGGCTTCCTGATAAAGTTTTCCTCCAGGGGCTCTGCGAGACCTTCTATTTTAATGAGTATTTGCCAAGATTAGAGGCTTTTCTAAGCTGCTGCTACCCAGTTACCATGAAAAAAAGGCTGAAGAGTCTAAACTCTGTGATAGACTCTAAGATTTGCTAGATTCAAAAGGATATCATACCAAAAATTACACTGCAGTTGGGGGTAATTAGTATGCCCTTCTCCAAGTTGCCACCCAAGGGATCTATTTGAATGTTATGACTGGGTAAATTTGAGACTTGGAGTGGATGGAATTTACTCTATCAAAATTTTCTAAATTAAAGCTTAAACTTCCTGATCCCCAAATATGTTCCTCTACCTATAGCCCTACTTAGCCAGGGAATTAAGAAATTTCTGTTCTTTTTATCAATTATGGAGTGACTTCTGTTTCTATTATTTATATCATAAATTACCCTCTGATATCCTGAATCACTGAGTTAGCTATTCAAAGGCAGTCTTCTCTTTTAAGACCTCACTGTATCTTTCTAGTCAAAGAGATAGGACATGCACATGTACAATGTTACCTCATACTGATGCTGTGTAAAGTACTGAAGAAAGTAGTTCTGACATCACCAGTGGCTGCTGTGATCAATGAAGATTTTCCAGAGGAAGTGGCAGTTAACCAATATTAAAATAAATAGAACTTAGATGCGTAGGGGGAAAATAAGGTAGTCCTGGGAAATATCTCTATTAACATAGAATGGTTGAAAGCACAAAATATTTGTTTCATAGTATTATGCTTTTATAAGTCTTCTATTAGGAGTTGGAATCTAATTTCATATGCCTTGAATATATCCTGGCCTTGGTGACTTGCTTATAACAAATAGAATGTGGCAAAATGATGCTGCATGACTTCCTCAATGCTAGATCATGAAAGATGTTACAGCCTGAGCCTAGCTCTCTCCTTTGAAACCCTAGAGTGCCATGTAAGAACTCTGACTGCACTGAAGCTGCCGTACTGGGGAAACCACATGGATAGATTAGAGAAAGATGGAGACACCTGAGAAGATCCAGCTGTTTTATCCCCCAAGTCTTCAAGTCTTCCCAGTTCATCAACAGACTTGTGAATAAGGAAGTCTTCAAGATGGCTTCAACTCTAGCTGCTGCCTATCTTTAATTGCATGAGAAACCCAAGCAAAGAATGCCTAGCTTAGTTCAGATGATCCCAAGAGCCATGAGAGATAACAATAGTAAAATCTTGATGCTCTTACCTCTAAGTGTGGGCTACCTCATTTACACAGCAATAAATAACTAAAACAAGAGAAAAGTATCAAGAACAGTGTGGCTGGAGAAAAAAAATATATCACCTTGGGTATAAGAGTAAAATAAAACTGGGAAGCATGGTTAGACCAGACTAAAGGAACCTTCAATGTTGGGCTGAAAAGTTCAACCTTTTCTCTTTCACAAAAGTAAAACACTTGACATCTTCAGAAGACAATTCTGGCATGTGCAGGGGTGTGCAGACCATAACTTGGACAAAAGTGTTCAAGTCTGGGCAAGAAAATTATTGGAAAGCTCTAATGATTTGTAAGTAGCAACATGAAAGCCCTAAATAGAGAGGGGAGTGGTGGAAATGGAGATAAAAAGACTGATTCTAAACTCAGAGAAAGAACAATCCCACTTTAACTGCTGGCAGATCAAATGCTCCTGCCTTATTCTTGTTTTCTTACTGCTAAATTACCTTACATATGCTGAGCACATGGTAGGCCCACAACATGTTCATGGGCAACAAAGCAATCATGGCTTAAAAAAAATATTTTGGATTAACAGAGGAAGAGCTTGGTTCTATTTTTGGCTTCACAACTTACTGGTCATGTAAAAATTAAGTAAACTCCATGGGACTAATGTTCTGTTGAAAATACAATAATATTGTCTGTTTCATAAGCTTTCTGCAAGCAACTAATCTTCCTTTTAACCCTCCCCTTGGCCAATTATATCAATATCTGTGACTTCTGCTATGCTGTATAGGCAGATCCTTCCAAACATAATTCTCTAACCCCAACCTGTCCCTGTGGTCCAGACCAAAATATCCACCTGACATCTTCATCTAGGTACCTACAGATAATTCAAATTAAACATCAAAAATAAAATTGGTCATCTCTTTATTTCAAATCCCCCACTGCAACCACAGTCTAATATATATATATATACTCTCTCAAGGGAGCCATGACTTAATCAAAAAAGAAAATTTCAGTGACAAAATCTGGCTCCAGTGAGAGACTATTAGGAGAAAAATGTTTGATTTGGGAGACTGTCTGGCAATACTTACATTTCTTCCCTCATACCCAGTTATTTTTTGTAATCAAATTAGGTGTACCCAAGTTACTTCTTGTGCTTGCATTTATTGTTTATTAAATATGAATGAATTAATGAATAGGAAGTGTGATATTCATGTAACTGATGGATTCAAGTGTCGTATGCCCCCATTCACATACTTTAGTTCACCTACAGCTAAAACAGCTACATCCCAAAACAAACAACAGAAAGTTAAATAATATATATAACTAGGATACTCAATGTTACCATAGACTGTAGATGTTTGTAATTATAAATGTATTTCCTATTGTCTCCAGAATATCTCAATTTCTTTTACTTAGAAAACACAATGCATCTACAGTGGTATCTGAATTTGAGGCTTCTCTAGAATCATAGGATGAGAACTTGAATCAAAGTTGACACACAGGATTCAGAAAAATATTAATTTGGACTTCCATTTGAAAGGAATCAGGTGACACAGTTTGGTCCATATTTTGGAACCAGAGTGTATATGGATTCTAAACAAAATATTAAAAAATTAAGTTATGATTATTTCCCCCTGCTAATATCTTAAAAAACTCAAAAAGTGATTTTGCACCCAACTGAGTTCTCTTTGCGTCTCTGGACCTTTCTTTGTGATATCTCTTGTCAAGGAAAACTCTTAGCTAGATTTCAAATCAATCTTAATTAAGATTACAACTGAGATAAGAACTTCCCTCCTAGTCTAAATAATTGAACTTTTACTCAGTGCAGTCTTGATGCATTCCTTTACATAATAAGGGATGTGGAAGAATCTATAGTTCTTCTTTCTAGAAGTTTCTTATAAGTCAGTGGGATGGAGAGTTTTGAAGAGTTTCTTCTGCTCTTTTTCTTTGTGGCTGCTGTTTATTTTTCTCTCCTTTTCTCTTTCTTTTTCTTTTTCCTTCTCTTTTTAGCAGCCTGAACTGATTTACATTTAGTAGGTTTGGAGGCAACTGGGGCAGAGCCCAGGTTTACTGAGGGTGACTGAGAAAGCTTAGGCTGATGGAATAAGCACAAGCCAAACTCTAATCTGCATAAAAGGAGGCCAGATAGACACTACCAAAGATGCCACGCATTCTGGGAGCCCGAACTGACTTCTGTCTTGCTTTTCAGATTATCGTCTATATGCAGGTTCAGCTGTCACTGTTTGTGAGGAGTAAGTCATAAATACATAATAATGTCAGCTACTTCTGCACCTTAGATATACTGCAAGTGAACTTATTACTCCCCTCAGAATTCTTAAGAACTCATTCTTTAGGAGCTGATTAAAAAGACTCTAGATCATAATAAAAATACACAAATTAATTTTTCTGGTGATAGGAAAAACTGATACTTATATAAACTAAATTCATTATAACAAAAATATTTTAGTGCAATTAGATGCAAATTTTTACCAAAGAGATCCACTTAATAACTATATTTGGAAAGTTTCATACATCTAAAAGACTAAGCATAAGCTATGGCCTCACCTACTCTAAATCACCAGAAATGCAAGCGAACATATTTTTAAAAAGCGTAATGTTTCTTAAATACAAGAAAGAGAAAGCTCAGTAGATGAAAAAGATGGTGACTTCCTAATAATGGTAGAAATTGAAAGGGAATGGGTTGATACAGTGATGCCAGAGTGCCTTGCACTATATTAAACCCTCTTAAATAAAAATTTATAAAACTCTGGAAAAAAGTTATAAAAATACTGTTTGCAAGTACAAGAATGGCAAAAGTAGGAAAAAACTCAAGGTTAATTGATGTTTGAATGCAGGGAAAGACATTGTGTGAAATCTGTGTTTTACAGATTTTATCCTTGGGGGGCACTCCACATTATTATGGCATACAGCTCATGTAGAAAACCACAGGCTTATAAGTGTGATGCAGTAGAGGAAAGAGACTACAGCTGCTGTAGTGGCTGGAAATTGATAGAATAACTCAGACAAGGAAAGAGCCACAGTTGGAGCAGCCCTCAAATTTACATATGATCAACTCTCAAATCCATGGCTGCCCCCTGACTTTCACATGCATAAGGGAAACTCCCCAAAAACCAAGAGAAGGCAGTCACTGCAAAGCTGAAAATGCTGAGTAGAAATTTAAACTCCTCATCACAACAGGAAAAAATAAAGAGTTTGGAGTTTGAATACTACCAACTTAGATAGGTGTCAAAATATTGGGATTTTCATTGAAACTCCAGAAAGACTAAGACTTAGGAATAAAGACTAGGTCAGAGGAATAAGAATTCACCACAAGACTAATGGCAAATCTGAAGAAGAAGAAAAAAAGAAAAAAACCTTACAAAGTATAAACAATGTGCATTTTCAATGTGACTAACTATTTATTTACTAGAGTAGAAAAGAACACTTCAGAGGAAGATATCAGAAGCCAGAGTCTATAATGCACCAATTCAAATGTCCAATATACAGTCAAAACCTTCTACGCAAGTGAGGAAACAGGAGAATTGTAGCTAAGATGGAGAGAAGAAGCAGTGAATAGGAAAAGTGTCACTATGACACAGGAGCTAAATTAGAAAAGAAGGATCTCAAGGTGAAAATCAACAGACAAATTAATTACTTATAAAAGAAGCAAGTGGAAATTCTAGGATCTCAAAGTAAATTATATGAATTAAAAAATTTACCAATAATCTTAATAGCCAATTGCAACAGCAAAAGAAAATAGGGTCAGTGATAGTGAAAACAGATCAATAGAAATTACTCAATCTGAAAAGAGTAAAAAATAGATGAACAAAACCTTAGTAATTACCAGTGACTTACCATATATGTAATAGAACCCCTAGGAGGAGTGGAAAAATTAGTGGATTGCTTATTAACAGTTGTGATAATTATCACTTATTAAGCACTTACTATCTTCTAGGCATTTCTCTAAGCCCTTTCATTCAGAATACCACATTTAGTTTTCTTATCAACTCCATTTATTATTAGTACACCCCAACTTTATAGATGTGTAAAATGAGACTCAGAGAACTTACGTGGCTTTCCCAAGCTTCCACAGTGACAGGGAAACCTAAATGCCACACTTATCTTAAGTCTGTCTGACCCCTATGCTTGTTCACATAATACACTTTGCCTTCCATTAATAAGAATACTATGAAATAGTTCAAGTATTCTAAATCCACTCTTACTATCATTTTAATGGGGGTGGTATTCTTCATCCTCTACTGGCAAACTAAGGAGGAATTGTTCCAGGCATCATCTTGTCATAGTAACATTTTACAGATTGAAAAATATAAAAGTGTAATGTTTTAGAGCCAGTTCTTACAAGCTTGGAAGACCCAATTATACATATCTCTTTCCAGGTTCATCTTTAGTCACATCAGGCTGGTAGCTTGAAATTGGCATGGTAGAACATTTACACTGCAAAGATTGGCAAGCATTACAAATTGGAGCTTTATTTCCATCCCATCCCACTTCCTCTCCCTCCCTGCACAGCCAGTTAGAAACATTTGCCAGCATACCACTGACATTTAACAACATACCACTGAGTCCTACCTTAATGGCTTGAAATAAAATCTATTTTTTCATAAACACACACACACACACACAAAGATAAAATTTATCTTCATGTGTAGCTGGAATCAAGAGGCATGTATTATCAATTTATTTTCTCCCTATATATGGGCTCCACTGTCTTCTCTGCCTTTACCCCTTTCTCAGACAGACTCTTAACTCTATGATGAAAGATGGCTAGAGAAATTCTAGGAAAAATAAAAAACAAATATATCCCTCTCTTGGTCATCCCAATAAAACATCCTAAGATTAGTTATATTGGTTCCAGGTTGGTTCCCTAACTACCTGTGCATCCAATTTTGTGGCTAAGGGAGAGGTTTAAACCTAAGTCATATGTCTCTCCCTGGAGCTGGAAGTGGGGTCAGCTCCTTCCAGAGGATACCGCTTGAGATTATAGGAGCTGTTCCTCAGAGGGAAATGAGGGCATTTTTACCAAAGAACTACATGGCTAAAATATCCTACATTCACTACAGAACTCAGCATGTACATGAATATTCTATTTTAAACTATGGTGTGGAATAGGAATCACACTGTCATTCTTAGACCAACACATGAAGTAAAGTTGATAATGTCTTTCTAAGATTATGGAGACTTTGGGCCTTTCTGCACTATGCAAGTCTTTTATGCCCACTGGAGGCCTCTCTCACAAAACATCTTTCTGGTTACTGAAGTATTTGAGTAGCATTTCAACCAAATTCCTTAACGACTCAATCTTGTCCACATAGTGCCTTAAATGCTGTCCAGCTACATAGCCCATTCCCAGAGCAGTGTCAGAATGACTGGTTAAAGGATGAAAAAAAAAAAAAAAAAAAAGACAAAAACTATTTTTCTAATGTTACAAAAGTATAAGAAAAAGAACATGAATTTAACCTTCTGTGGGTTTTTCAAACGATCTGGGATTTAGCATAAAAATATTAAATGCAATCTGAAACTTTGAGAAAGATTGTGATTCTATGTTTTAGTCTTATTTAAAATGAATGAGGCTGCCAGTTCCCATTTCAGCAACAATATTTTATGAAGCTATGCTTTGTAGATTGATCCTGCTGCACACATGGATTACCAGAGAGGTACTGCTTGGGTTTCCAGAGCAGAGGAGTAGTCCTTTGAGACACAGCTAAAGAGACAAACAGAGACAGGTAAACCTCTGGCTTTAAGCTTGTTTTCCCCTATTTTACTTCCCCTTGCTCTTTGAATAGGGTCACATTGCTGTCACAAACACTTCCCTCTGCCTTCCATATATTTACCATCTCCTTTTGCCTAAAGTGAAGCTGGGCCACGTGTTTCCAGACCAGAATCATGGGTGGGGACAAGGGATTCTATTGGCTGAATGCCTGCTATAGAAAGATGTGTGTGTTCTCTATGCTGGATCAATAAATCACCTTTTTCTTGAAAACCCAACAGTGCAGTTTGAAATTGTCGGTTCTCAGACCTTACCATTAGGACTTTTGAATGCAGTTACACAAATTTACATACAATTTATTTGCAGTACATTCCCTCAACTCTCCATTTATCTAATCCTTATATTTATTACAACTTCACATTTATTCATACTATTCCTTCTTCCACCATAGTATTGTTTTTCTCTTTTATCCATCCAATTTAAATCCTGATCACATTTTAAGACCTACCTCAAATCACCTCCTTCCTAAACCATCACCATCTATGATAGCTGATGACTGATATCCTATAGGACTTACCATCAGCATAATTCATTTTAATACTTAATCATGGAAGTTCTTCTTTCTTATGTGTATCTTATGCTTTTTTGTTTTGTTTTTTACATTTTTAGAGACAAGAAGATCTTACACACCTAAACAGCTGGGCGCATGACTTTGTATTCCTCATTATAATAACTTGTATTGCCATTAGTGACCCCAATTTTTTCTTCACACATTATCACATTTCTCTAACTACTGATTTCTTAATTCTCAAATTTGGTATATTTCAATATTATCTAGGGGGATTGAAAAATCAAAAGATAAAGACATGCACTCATGGGATTTATTCCTGAAGTTTCAATTCAGAAGATCCTGGATAGATTCAGGGACCTTTTGGTAAAATTAACCCATATTCTGAGGCATAAGAGGCAAAACCGAACTCTGAAAAAATGTTTATGTGGAACTTTTAACTAATTCTTTCAAAGGGTTCCTGAGTCATTAGTAAATGCTGCCTTTTAAAAAATGAGAAAGTCTCTGCTCTCCACACAGCCACATAGCTACCCCAAATTCTACGCATTAAAAAAAAGTTAAGACTGAAAATAGAAGAGATTGTTATTGTGAATATGAAGCTTAAAGACACCTAATGAACTTATTTACAAAACAGAAACAGACTCACAGACATAGAGAACAAACTTTTGGTTGGAGGAGGTTCAGGGAGGAAGTGGGGAGAGATAAATTGGGAGTTCAGGATTTGCAGATACTAACTACTATATATAAAATAGATAAATAACAAGGTCTTATTTTATAACACAGGGAACTATATTCAATATCTTTTAATAACCTATAGTGAAAAAGAATATGAAAAAGGATATGTGTGTGTGTGTGTGTGTGTGTGTGTGTGTGTGTGTAACTGAATCACTATGTTGTTGTACACCAGAGACTAACACAACATTGTAAATCTACTACACTTCAATTAAAAAAAAAAAAAGACAGCTGCCTCTGGGCCTGGAGTTGCTGACTTGCCCATGTTCCTCTCACAAGTGAATTTGCCTGATTGATAATTCATAGAGACAAGTCATATACTTGGATGGCCAGTCAGTTGCACAACATTATCAAAATTTGCACACATCGGCTGGAATCCCAGGCTCTCCTTTGCCTAACAAATCATGTAATTTGATCCTCTCATGTTTTACTTCCTGTCAGTTATTAATACATGGTCATAGAATGTCCAATCCCATTCACAATACAATCATTTTAAATGATGGAGGGGTCATCTCATAGGTAGAGTCTTCTTCATATTTACCATATAAGAAGTTTTGGGGGTTGGAGTAGGATGTTGAGATGTTTCAGTGGTTCATCTAAGTGCCCATCAACAGCTCTAGTGAGGTTTTCACTGGTGAAGCTCCAGAGAGTGTGGGCTAGGGAGGAACATGAGACAGAGGTGTAGCAGAATGGTTCAATAGAAATAGCCCTATGCTGGTTTCAGGAGACTTGGGTCCTGGTGCCTAGTCTGTATAAAACAATGATAGCTAACTTTATTAAAGCCTTTGCTAAGAGTTTTCATTCATTTTCTCACTTGAGTTTCCCAACAACTATACATTGTCCATTTTGCAACTAATGAAACCATGTCACAGAAGATTAAATGATTTTACCTAATAGTGAAGAGTTTTTAATTGGTAAAACAGATTTGAAGAAGGCAGGCAGATTCTGGAAACTAGTCCAAACTACTAAATACTGTGTCACTACTTCACATGTTAGGGACCCTAAATAACTTGATTATATGCATCTATTATTTATGTGTGCATATATGCCAATTCTGGGTATTGCCTAATATTAACCTACAGTTCAAGTGAAAAAAAAATGCATGCAAGAAAGAAAGATAAAATTAAATGCCTACAATGTCCGGACAGGTAATGTGGAGGATATAATTCCAGTTCAGATGAGTGTGAAGCATTCACCTCCAACCCACTGTGACTGTGCGGGAATGCTGATCTAAAACTGCAAGATATCTCAATTTTTTTTTTTTTTTGAGATAAGTATGTGAAATATTTGACTTTAAAGAATTAGCTAAAAAGACTATTATAAATTTTTAAAATCCCTGTAAAATGCTAGCCTGAGTTCTACAAATGTAGTCTTACTGATAGAATTAGCCTTTACTAGAAGACAGGAGGAAATCATTTAGCATATGAGGATCTCTGATGTCTTATCCCTAGAATGGATCTGAGTGTAGGAATTTGCCTTCAACTCGAACATATTCTATATCTTCAGATTTTATGTGAGAAATCATACTCTTGATCTTGAACAATTTACATTATGATTGAAGATATGGAAATCACATAGATAAAAAATTATTTGAAATTCTTTTGCAAAAGTTTACAGGAAGAACATATTCTCTACCTGTTAGAAGAAGTAATTGGACATAAGATATAAAAAATTTCAAAAGGAGAAGTTATAAGACAATATATAATAATAAGGCAACTGAAACTCTAGCAGTGGGAATACATTTGGCAAAATTTGGTGGAAAAAAAAGAAGCTAGGATTCTGGGAAATGGGTTTTGTCAAGATGCATAGCCATATGAGAAAGATGATTCAGCTATAGAGTTTTTAAATAGAGAAGAGGGTGAAATTTGCTCTTCATAGCTCTAAGGGTTAGAGTTAGCATGAATTTGAAGACAGGCTTTTTTTTTTGTATATTTATATTTTTATTGAAGACAGTTTTTGTTTTGGTAATGGGAAGGACTTCTCTAAACTATCACATGTAAACAAGTCTGCACCAAGAAATAGCAAGTTCCTTGTCACTCAAAACATCTAAAGCAAGGCTAGAGGAACAAATAATGGGGCTGCTGAAAGAGGAATTTAAGCATTAAAAGGTGGAGTGACTGTGGTACCAGTTCACAAACATGACTACTCATCAGAATTATCAAGATATTAAAACATGCAAACATAAGAGAATCTGATTCAGCAGCTCTAAAGGGAGCCTGAGAACTTGTGTTTGAGGCAAGTGATGCTCAGTTAATCAGTTGTAACCACCTGCCATTGGAATCAATGGACTAAGTTTTCCAAAAGTCCTCCTTTAGATTTAAGACTCTAAAATAGCTTTAAAAATATTTACTTTTTATTGAGTGTACATTATGTGATGGCCTATGATATTTATATTCCATTCATTATTGTTTCTAATACTTGCCTCACCCCATGGCGCTGGTTCTCTTTTATAAATGAGGTGATACTTTTTGAGGTTATGTAGTGATGGAGCAGAAAAACTACCACACTTAATGCCCAATGTGTATTGCATTGTGCTTATGAATGGAGTTCCCCTTGAAATTAAGGATTCTGGGATAGCAGAAAGGAGGTGACTCCAGGAATAGTAATACCTGTAGGAGTTTTGTGAGCAATGGCTCCTGTAGTCTTTTACCTCACACAGGGCAATTGTGATGACCAGTTTCCCAAACCACCCTGGAGCACCAAGGGCCTTCTACAGTATATGAGAAAAATTAATTCAAGGGGCAAGGATAATGAAGAAGGAAGGTGTAAATGAAGAATCTGGAGAGAAAAAAGGATTTTCCAAATGCAATGATATTTATCTGATTAATGCCTTGGCTGCCTGCCCATATTTAATGCATTCTTCACTTAGAGGCACACAGAATTTTCTCAAAAGGAGCTGATTGAGCAGGAATGTGGTGAATATATAAAACACACTCAATAACACAGATGCAATCAGGGTGACCAGTTTCAGAGGAGGGCAATGCCAATGGTGTTGTAAATTTCCATTTCTGATGCCTCCTCAGCTGCAGAAAGGCAGCATGGGCACTCTAATGATCAGATGGTTCTGTGTACCTCTTTTGTTTATTTTTTCCCTCCAGGATAGGACAAATAGAGATAAGAAAGTCAGTGTATTCAACCCAAAGCAGTACAAGTTTTTCCAAATTAAATAATTCTGTATAAGTAAAGGTCAGTTAGGTCTTGGGGCTCTTTCTTTGTTAGCAAAAATCAACATTCAGTGTTGTTGCTTCCAGCTTTTTTTTTATCAAATGGAGATGCTGGCAGATGCCATCAGCATGGCCCAGTGAGGCATGCATTGCATTACCAGAATCATAAACATCTAAAGCAGGGGCCAATTATTATATATATATTCATATGAAAGAATTATAACTATATTTCAGTGTTTTAAATAACATTATTTACACTAGAGATAGTGACCCCTTTGGAAACAGCCTCGAGGCAATTGTACTATACAATTCTGATTACTCAGGTGTTATGTTCTTCAGAAATAAAACTTCAATAACAAAGGAGATCAGATGGCCTCTGAGACATGATGACACTTCTCTTTAACCATGAATTGGTCTATGTTGACATAATCTTTGTGGCACAAAATATGTGTGAGAGATATCAAGAGAAACTATCTTCAGATCTTGTCAATGAATACAATCCAAGTGGTATAGAAAGAGATTAGAAGACCAAGTAGGAGGTTTTTTATAATGAGACAGTAAGAGTATTGTTGAAAAATAAACTGAAGCATATTTAAAATTTCAAGAGTTTATCTGAGCAAAAATCAATCTGAATTGGGCAGTCTCAAACCAGAAGTGCTTAGAGGTGCTGCATTGATAGGAGCTAGGGAAAGGAGTTTCCTCCAAAAGAGGCAGAAGCAAATCATGGATATTATTTGATTGGCTGTAGCTTAAGCAATTGCATTATTTGGGAAAGCCTAGTTGGCTGTTTGTGACTGCTTGTCTTTAGATTGTCATTTGTTCACCTTGAGGCATTGCAGATGGGTTTTGGTTTGCTTACAAAGGCTGCCTAAAGCTCTAAAGTAACCTCGGTCTAATGTTTAATTTAACAGTATATAGTGATAGATATCTTGCTTCAGAGATAATATTTGTGCCTTTCGCCATGTCAGGCAAATAGCATGTCCTCAATAAATATTTGTTGAACTGATTTGAATTTGAAATTTAATTGGACCTAGAAGCTAAAAATGACTATTAGATATGGTTAGATATAGTGCCTACATCAGGGGCCAGCAAACTACTTCCCAAAGGCCAGCTGTCTGTCTTTGTAAATAAAATTATATTGGAACACAACCATGCCCCTTTGTTTACATATTGTCTATAGCTGCTTTTGTGTTACAATGGCTGAGTTTGTGTACTTGTAACAGACAACAAAGCCTTTAAGTATACTAGTCTAAAATATTTACTCTCTAGAACTTTATAAAATGTTTGTTTGTAATGGTGATGGTAGGGGAAAAAAACAGGTTTGAGAACGGTGAAAGGTAATGAGTTTGATCAATTGTCTTTGCAAATAACTGCTATTGCTGCAAGCAAGAAAAAAATAAAATAGAGAGTATAAAGAATAGGTTGTCTCTATATATAAGAAATATGGAAGTTAGGGATTTTTTTAAACACCTTAGACTCTAGTAAAGTGTGATCTTCAATGTGATCTGGAAATAAGGAAAAAATAACACCCAGATGTTACAAAGGAAATGAATAATTATTATTATCACTTTTCCCCACATCTTGAAACTGTTTTATGAAATATAAAAAAGAAATCTATCAGAATTGTGTATTAGTCAGAAAGCTATCAGGAAATTAAAACCTCACTAGCTATTACAAGTTTGAATTTATTACAGAATGTATAGACAGAGAAAGGGCAGGTTAGGCTCCTTTGATATGGGAAGGCAGAATGTTTATGAAGAGGCTCAAAGATTAAGAAAGACTCAGCATTTCAAAACTCTTAGCCTCACCCAAATCCATCCAACTAGTCCCACCAGTTTTCAGAATCCTATTTCATTTGTATCAGTGGCTTGATTATCACTTAACAGACTCATCAAATCTGTGAATTCAGCTTATAAATCTGCAACTCAAACAAATATATTTTCAGTGTAATTATCAAGGTCATCCTTGTGGATATAAAGAATTAGAGAATCTTTTAGGAACATCAAAGATGCACTCTAATTCCTTGGTAATAATTTAAGCTAGGAGTTTAAAAGTCAGAGCTTGTAATTTTCTTTTTGTGATCTTTCCAGTACAGCCACAAACAGCCACACTTCTCCCACAGCCCTTATAGCTATTGTTACAACCGTAGTAGTGAAGTGCTTCACAGACTGGGTCCTTCAAAGCAGCTGCTTAGTCGGCACATCATCACATTCAGGCTTATAGTGAACCTCAGTATACCCAACTACATTCTGCCACAAATATTTTACTAGGCATACTTTACCATTTATCATTCCATAAATCTGTAACTTTATCCATCTCATTGTTAATGCCTTTAATCTAATTGCATACATTATTACACTTCACCCTAAATATTTAACTAACCAGAGTGTTAAGTGGACACTCACCAAATGTTTACTCAAACGTGTTTAAATACTTTGTCTCACTGTTGACAAGTATGCAATAAAATACTATTGATTTTTAGATATTAATATTATCATGTGGTCCTGCTAAATGAATTTACTTGGTCTAACTAGCAGTTGTTTTGCAGGTTTTATAACACTGTTCATGAAAGCGATTTATTTTTTATCCATTTTATTTTATATTCTTTATTTAGATGATTGTATTTTTTTGTGTCAATGATTTTATTTATGTCAGTGATTGGAACCTCTAGTAGAATTTTAAGTAGAAGAGGAGAGAGGGAGCATATATGCTATGTTCCTAATCTTAAAGAGAAATCACTCTGTATTTCACAATTTAGTATATAATGTTAGCTGTACGTTTTTCATAGATGATTTTATTATATTGAGGAAATTCCCTTCCATTTTTAGTTTCTGTGAGTTTTTTTTATAATGGGTAAAAGTTGAGCTTTTCAAATGTACTAGTGCAAATATTGAAATGATCATATGAATTCCTGCAATATGTCTTATTGTTAAGTTATTCTGGCAACTGATTCTCCTAAGTTTATTTGTTTGACAAATTCTTTAATCAATTTGTTTTTGAAAGATTTTTTTATAATTATAAAACTCTGACCAGATAGTTTTTTGTGCTTTGCTTTATCCCCTCTTTCAATACTTTAAAACTTTAAAGATGTTGCTTCTTTGTCTTCTCGTTTACACAGGTTCTGAAAAGAGATCTATGGCAGAACATGTATTTTTTTCTTCTGTATTTTATGCTTCTTTTCTCTGGCTACATTCAAGGTTATTCCTTTGCCTTCATATTTTAGTTTTACTATGATACTCCTACATGTGTGTGTGTGTGTCAGTTTTGTTTAGAATAGTCTGGTTTGTTTTGTTTTGTTTTCTTTCTCAAATTCCAAATAAGAATTTCTAGCTTCATGGATCTGTGGTTTGTTGTCATTTATTAATTTTGGAAAATTATTGACCATTATCATATCAAATAGTTCTTGAGCAAACGTCTCTCCTTCCCCTCTATTTGGAACTCCAATTACACATATATTAGATGTAAGATATTGTTCCATAATTATTTGCTACTTCACATTTTTTCTCCTTTTGTTTTATTTTAGATAGTTTATATTGACCTATTCCCAAATTTGCTGATTTTTCCTATGTTGTGATCAGATTATTGAAATGTTTTTTGAAGCCCCCATATATATATAGAGAGAGAGAGAGAGAGAGATTGGGTTTTTTTTTTCAAATCACATATGGCTTATTTGACCCTATCAAATAACTTTATTCACAGAAGCATCCCTTACTTTACAAAGCCTCAGTCTTTCATATTAAGGGGATCTACAGTGTTCAGGGAACTTAAATATAAGTAACCCAAGTAAACCAAATACAAAAAATATTCATACAAAGTTATTTACGCGTAGGTCCTAGATTACCAGCTTTGTGCTAAAAAAAAAAAAAGAAAAGAAAAGAAAAAAGAAAAATAGATTTATTAACTACTATTTGAAACTAACTTTGTGCTTGGGTTAAAACCTGCCTCAAACCTAAAGGCCTCACTTAAATGTTAAATCACTGCAACATACTCCCCTACTCTGATGGAAAGAGGCCCCTGGAGCACAAAATATTTCTTTAAAATATTCCTAAATAAACTCCCCTCCTCCTGTAGCCTCTCAGTGGAAAAAGGTATATATACACACACACATTGTGTGCACATGTGTGTGTGTGTGTGGTTTTTTTGTTTTGTTTTGTTTTTTTGGAGGGAAGGTAATTAGGTTTAGTTATTTATTTTTTGGAGGAGGTGCTGGGGATTGAACCCAGGACCTTGTGCATTCTAAGCTTGCACTCTACCACTTGAGCTATACCTTCCCCCCTGATTTCTAGCATTTTTATTGTAATCTTTTTATTGATTCCTTTTGTGGTAAGCAGAAAAATAGCCCACCAAATATGTACACAATCAAACTATCATTAACTGGTGAAAATGTTATATTTCTTGGTGAAAGGGACTCAAAGATTAAAGTTGGGGCCTTAAGAAAGGAGAAATATTCTGGATTTCCTAGGTAGGTCTAATCTATTCACATTAGCCCTTAAAAACAGGTAACTTTGGCTGGAGGCAGAAGAAGTGAAGCAGAGGTGAAGTCAGACAGGGTCAAAGCAGGAGACAGCCTTGATATACCAATGTATATTTGAAGATAAGAGAGGGTAATGACATGAGGAATTCAGTTGCTTTTAAAATGATGAAAGATTTCTGCCTGACAGCAAGAAAACAGAGACCTAAGTCCTACAACCACAAAGGTTTGAATTTGGCCAACAACCTACACATTGTCTAGGTAGTTTAAGCTTTCTTAATGTATTTTATCAGTGTTTTTGGCATTCAGATTGGAAATATTTTGCAAGATAATAATGAATCTTTTTTTTTACTATGGTGAATGGTATTTTTTAAAATATAAATTTTCTAAAAAATACACTTAGAGGTTACCCTAGAGTTTAATGCATTGAATAAATTTCATTCATGAGATTTTTAAGTATTTTTATACCACTTCACATGTTGTGGAAAGTCTGGCAGACAATGAATTCTCTCTGACTAACTTTCGCTTAATATGATCATCTCTATCCCTGCAAATGTCTTTATTTCATTCTGTTTTATGGCTGAGTAATATTCTGTTGTATGAAGTCTTTGTTCCTCCTTCATTTTTGAAACATATTTTCTTTAGCCACACAATTCTAGATTGATGTGTTGTTGTATGTGTTGTTTTTCAATCCATCACTTTAAAGACATTTTATTTCCTTCTTTCTTGCATTTTTTTCATACAAGATGTCTTCTGCCATTCTTACATGTGTTACTCTGTATGCTATGTGTCTTTTCTTCCTCTGGCTGCCTTCAAGAATTTCTATTTGACTTTTGTTTCTAGCAGTTTGAACATGATACGCCTAGATATATTGTTCTTGGCATTTATTCTGTTTGGTGTTCTGTGAGGTTCTCAGGTCTGTAGTTTGAGGTCTGCTATGATTTGGGAAATATTCTCAGCTATTATTTCTTCAAATATTCTTTCATCCCTATTTTTTTATCTTTTCCTTCTGTGTTTCTGATTACTAGATGTTTTGTTCTGTTCCCCCCACCCTTCTGTTTTATTTCAGCTTATTTCTATTGACAAAAGTTGAAGTTTGTTGATTCTTTCCTCCTCTGTGTCCAGTCTACTTACTGATGAGCCATTCAAAGGCACTATTCATTTCTGTTATGGTGGTATTCATTTCCAGCACTGCCTTTTGGTTGCTCCATTTTAGTTTCTATTTCACTGTTGAAACCACCTACCTGATCTCATGTGTTTGTAACATTTTCATTAGAATCTTTATAATAATAAGCATTTTATTGTTATTTTAAATTCTGTCAAATAATCATAACTTTTTGTGTTATTTATTAATTTGGTCCTGATTATTATTTTTTTTCTTGATAAGTGCTTGTTTTCCTCTTGTGTTTTCACATTCCTTACTATATTTAGTTCTTAAAAGCCAGGCATTTTATGCAGGATAGTTAAGACCAAGATAAACAGCTTTTATAACTGGAAATGGGTAAATTTTTTCTTTCTACTTGGTATTTAATGATGCGTTTTGATTTAATGTAGTAGAAGTTCCACTGATATTGAGATTTTTTTCTCATTGCTGTACTTACTGTCAGTGCATCACAGTCTTCTTTATAGCTATACCCCTTGTTTAAAGAGGTGGCTGATTTCCAGAGGTTTTTGTTTTGTTTTGTTTTTTGTTTTCAGTGCCGATCCACCTTTAGCTGCACTGGCACTGTATCTTGGGGACATATCCTGCACCATAGTCCTACTTCCATCCTGGCTGTTGTTCTGAGCCTGAAACACATTCTTGCCTCCCTCCCCTCCAGGAGAGGAATTCTTTTTTTCTTTTCTCTTTCCTTAGTTGTAATAGGTTTTCACCAGTGCCCTAAGTACAATAGTGTTTTTTTGCCCTTCCCCACATATATTAAGGCTTTTGTTCCCTAGAGGAGAAAGAAGAAAAGGAATCTCTCCTCTGCTTGGATTCTCATTCCCCATATATGACTCTGTATCAAAAAGAATAGTTTCTGCAATTTTTTTTCCAGCCTTTTCTGTAAGTACCCTGTAGGATTCATGGAGAAAAAAATTCAGGAAAGCCCATAAAATGTCATTTTTATCCGGGTTGTATGTTTTGTTGTAAGAACAAACATGTTGCTCTTTCTATCCCTAAGGATCTCAACTTATTTTGGAATATTAAACTCACATTGAATTCCTGGGATCCACAAGAAATGAATTAATTTTTAACAAAAATGCTTGCCATAAATTACTAGTGTTCAGTGTAACATTTGTAAGGAGTTCAATTCTGTGTTCAAGGGCAAAGTGATGGCCAAAATAGTCCTTACGATCTCTAATTTTGAATATCTGTTCTCTAGGACCACTACTGATATTAGTACTGTATACACCCAGGATGCAAGAAGAAAAAGCTAAGTCACGTTGGATAATTCAACAGTGAACATTTAACTTGGGGTATTATTAAACAGGTATAGAATGATGAAAAGGCAGAAATGAGATTATGGCAACATAGAAATAATAGAAATAATAACTGCAAAAAGTAACTCTCACCCAGAAGACTAGGGGAACAAATGGAAGAAAATGTAGTTATCAAAGTCTAGAATTTCAGACAAAGGGGCTCTCAGGGATAGAGCCCACACCAATAAGGGGGTTGACCCCTGGTCACTTCTGGTATTACAAACACTTAGAGAAGAGACCTGTTGGAACCGGGAATGATACTTCTCTGAAGTAAGTGTTGCTCAGTTATTGCTCAAACACAGGAGATCATAAGAGGAGTCCTGTGGATCTGGGTTCAGATTTACAAGAAGAGAGGGGTGCTAAGCCTAGCTAGAGCTAGTATCTGTGAGGGGCAAGTGAACCGGTCCTAAGACTGCTGAAAGAAGTTAGAAGCTGAAGTCAATTGCTGCTAGTGGATTAAATTCCTTCGTTGAAGGCATGCTGGTAGGGGTAGCAAATAAAAGAGGAACCATGTCCTTTCTTCTCGCTTCCTCTGGAGCCTCACTTCTATTGTTGGGACATAAAATGAAGTCATATAATAGGGGAGAAATATGTTTTGCCTAATTTATTTCTAACATCATAACACGGAGTAAATAAAAGTAGAAAATTAACAGCCATAATAGCATGATAATTTTCAATATACATGGGCTTTTGAAAAAAGCTTAATGTCACATTTGACTATATTTTGTATAAAATTTAAGAGAAATAATAAATTCAGGGAAAAGGAGAGAATAAATGGGGTGTCTTTTTGTGTGAGAGGAGAGAGAATAAATATAAATATAGTCATGTTTTATATTTACATACAATATGGAGGTAAAAATGTGTGTCCATGTGGTTGTAGTATTCTGTAATCATAGTTAAGAAAAATTTGATACATATGTGTGTGGGGAAGAGTCCAGGTATAAATGTGCATATATGTCTCTGTGTTTTCATCCATTCCATAGTAATTTGTACAGACATTTACTCTAAATCAAATCAATTCTTATTAATTTTGTAATAAGATTATCTTATTAAGTATAAGTCAAAGCAATACAATAAATAATTACATAAAAGATCAAATAAACATAAAACTTAAAATTATTAGGTAATGAGAGCTTTTCAAAATGTCCTTATAAATCTTCTTTTTCTAAATGGTTTGTCTTTCATAACAAAACAGTATATGGGAACTCAAATGCAATACAATTTGTTCAGTCATAAAAGAGTAGAGCAGTTCAAAATTTCACACTCTATGTTTCATTATTCTTCCTGTATAGTCCACAAAAATATACTGGAGATGGTGAAATACGACTCCCCCTAAAGGAAATGAAAGGAATCAGAAGTGTTTTTGCAATAGTTAAATTATATATAAACCATGTTCTCTGGAATAAAGATAAATAGAGGAAATGGGTTGTACTGGACAGGTTTTAAGAGAGATAAATAAGAAAAGAAAGCAAAGAGCTAGATTTAGAAAACCAAAGTACAAATTGGCAGACAAATTCTGGACCTCTCTCAAGCTCCTGTGTCTACAAATAATTATACCACTAATTGCCAGGTAACCCAGAGCAAACACGAGGAAGAGCCACAGAAATAATTTGGAATCAAAAGCAGGCATTTATGAAAATGAGATTTATTGGGCTGATATTTGGTTGCTATACCTTATAGGACGGTGGCCTTCCCTTATCAAAAATTGTACAACCTTAAAATCAAGCTATTACCCTCGGGAAAGACTGTGTGATCCTGTTGGGGGAGCCAGAGTGAGACAAGAGGTTGAGGATAAGAGAAGTGCTATCATAATCAGGTGCACCCTACTTATGGAGGGTTAAACCTGTACACTGACAATCCATCATTTTATCTCTGTAAGAGTGAAGAGATCTTTTATTTTGTGTTTGTGAGGAAAGTCTGACTTCAGTTAATATTGGGTTTAAAATAGCAAATCTTGGCTTTGGTGCTTTGTTGGAAATCTCTCCAGTTCCTTCAGTACCGTCTTTATTTTGGGCTGCCATGTACTGGTGCTATAGCGTATACAGAACCCTTAGTGTTTCTGTCTTCATCCCAGTTACAGTTAAATCTGTAGACCCAGATCTACTCCAGAGCTCTAAGTAGACCATCTCTGCCCTAGAGTCAGAGCTAACAGTATACTTTGATCACTAGAGCTTCTGTCTGTCAATGTTTCATCTCTGATGTCAGACACTTTTCCCCAGTTTTAAATCTGTCAGTTACTCTAACCTAAGACTGCCGCCCCTGTTCTGAAGTCTGACCTGACATGGAATCATTGGATACTATTCCTGTACCTTGGGAGGTTATAGTATGCAGAGAGAGAAAAAGAGAGAGAGAGAGAGAAGATATTAAGGAGTTAGGAAATACAAATTTGTTAACAAGTATAGAAATAAAACTCACTGGGTTTAGAGTCAGAAAAGCTGACCTTGAGGTCATCTTAAAGATGGTAGGGGGAATGATACAGAATAAGCCACTGGCTTCTCTAATTCTCATTTCCCTAATCTGAAAAATGGGCAGAAAGACTGAAGCAATTACAGCCTTGTCCTGAATATAAAATGTGACAAGGTATATGAAATTGCTGTGAATGTAGAGTAGTCTTTGATAACAATAATTTATGTGATCCCTGGTTCAGGTAGTATGATCTGTTAAAGGTTCAGAAGAGGGAGATGTTAGCCTTTAATATTATATGGGTCCTAACTAGGGGTTTCCTTTTTTCCTCATGTGTGGTATCCTATCTTTTGATTATTTTTCTATGCAGAACTAAAGTCTCCCTTTCAGCTGTTTCAAACCATAGCATAATCAGGGCAAGGTCTGAACATCCCAAAGTGTGAATCAACCAAGCACTTTTTCTTCTCTGCATTTTCAGTAGGATTCAGGCAGCTGACCCTCTCAGAACAGGCTTCAGCTACAAAGCTCAATTATGTGAAATATGCACCCTGGGGCACTTGCAGGTGCCAATGGAGGGAATTTGGGAAATTGGATTGAAGTAGTAAGGGCTGCCAATTTGCATATTCTGAGCTTCTAGAGACCAAGTCTCCCACTTAAAGGATTAATAATAGGTAAGTGTTGGCTCCCTTGCAAGACTTGTGCTACTATCAGTTAAATTTCAATAACTAAGGACCAATCCCTTTCATGGAAATAACATTTCAATGGCTTGAATGCATGTGGAAAACCCATAGCCTTGTCTCATTGAGGCAGCTTTGTCAAAATATGACCCTCAATGAAGAAGAGACAGAAAACTATTACACAATGCTTTAAGGTTTGGCTGATTGGGCGAAGTATCCACCTTTTGTCTGAGGCTAGAATATGCTGCAAAGATGTGCCCTAGACCAGGAGGGCTGTTTCTAAACCCAATCTTAAGATGCAAATAGAGCTTTCTACGTAGACACCCTGTTATATTATTAAATCAGTAGATAATTTGTTTGAGATCTCCAGGCATATTTCTCAGATTTTTTTCTTCCCGATCACTGGTGATGTCCCTCCCGTCAATCGAGAAACAAATATAACTGCTCCTAGGCCCTCTCAATGCATAGAGTTAGGAACTATACGTACATATAAATATGTATACACAGATACATACACACTCATACAGTTATATCTATATGTATTTCTCAACATACCTATATCTATTGATGTGTCTATATACATACCAACCTACATATATGTATACTTATATATGAATGCATATACACCACCAAAAATCTATAACTATTTCTTTATCTATTTATATTAAAATCATAAGTTCGTACTGATACCACCAATTCCAACCAAATAGTGAAGAGTTCATGATGTCCTTCACCTTTTCAATACTTTTGACTTCCTTTTATGACATTGAGAAACCTGGCTCTCATTTGCTATAATGTAGTTGCTTATTTGCTTAGACCCAGAATACATAGAAAATCATTTTCAGAGTTGTGAACCCATCATTTCGTGAAAAAGAAACCTAACTAGAGCCCAACATACTTTAGAATTAATTTAGTCTTTAGCCTGAGGTGTTTAATCTAAATACTAAGAAGTTGAAAAGTTACCTGATTTAGTTGTTTATTTTTTTCTCTCTCCAGTGGGGTGACATTATTTCTCCAAATATAGTTTATAAAATATGCTTCTAGTTGTACTGTGTTCTAGTAAGACTCTCATATACTTTTCTCTTTTGAGAATTTGAAACATTAACATTGTTGTAAAATTCAGTGTTCAAAATGGTATGCTCAGAGAAGCATCATTCTCCATCCTGTACTTCTGTGTTTTCATCTTTCTCATCCATGCCATAAAAGTAACTCATTTCATTAAGCTATAGTTTATACTTCCTGTGTTTTCAATATGCATAATTAAAAGATACAGGCATATTTTCTCATTTTCCCACCTTTCTTACACAAATAATAGCATACTTAATGCAATCATTTGTATTTTGACTTTTTCACTTAGTTATATATCCTGAAAATTACTCCATATAATAGAGATCTTTTTTATCCCCATTCTTTTATTCTGGCTTCATTTTACTCCATTATGTGAATATACCACGATTTACTGAACTTCTTTTCTATGTATTAGCGTAGAGATTGTGGCCAGTATTTTGCATTTTTAATCAATCAATGCTGCAATGAATACCTCCTTACATATGAATCTTCATAATTTTGGAGGTAAATTCCTAGAAATTGGATTGTTAGGCTACAATGTGAACATACATATATTTTTGTTGAAAATGAAAAATTCTCCTCTATAATTTTATTGCCAAAATGTATTTCAAATAACATCAATATGAGTATCAAATGACTGTTTCTCCACATCTTTACCAAGTATGTTGCCATATCTTTCATTCTTACCAATCTCATATATGAGAAATAGTAACCCAGTATAGTTTTATTTTGTTTTGCCATTATGAGAGGCATTAAATATATTTTCATATCTTTATACTTTTCTTGTGAATTATCTGTGAATGTCCTTTACCCCTTTTCTATCACATTTTTGGTAATATTTCACTCATATTCAGAGTTCTCTACATTTCAGAATATTACTTCTTCATTTATGATACTTATTGCAAATATTATCTTGTAGTTTTTCAACTGTATTTTGAATTTAGATGTAGGAAACTTTTTGCCATACAATTATTATTTTGCTGTCAAATTTACTAATATTCTATTCTATTGCATCTAGACATGAAAAGATTTTAGATATTATAATCAACCCCATTAACTATGAGAAAATTGAACCCCAAAGAGGTTGAATTATCCAAAATCTATATATAATGTGCATATATATACACACATATTATATATATTAAATATACTAAGCCTATATATATTTAAATTTAATTACATTATATATATTAGATAACCTTAGCCATATATGTATGCATTTAAATTTATTAAGTTTCTAACTCCAATGAACTTGTGCTCTGGGAAATATATTTTAAAGAGGGTTATGAATACTTATAAAATATAGAAAAATGTAGTTACTTAAATTTAATTTTGATATTATTAAAGCATGTAACAGAAGTGGTTGACCTTGTCAGGAAAGTTACTGTGACTGTTTCTAAAGGAGTAAGACATGAGCTGTGACTTAAGGAACATATTAATTAGAAGGTGACTGAAGGGGAGTAAAGTTGTGGATCAAAAATAAGACACTGTGTCTGCAAGGAGGATGCTGATTGTAAGGAGCATAAGGCAGGCTAGTTGTTGTCACAGTGAGAAGAAGGGCAGAGTGGGGGTTGTGATGGGGCTAGAGAGATGGAGTGACTGATGTGGTTCTTGAAACCAAAAAGTTTAAATCATTTAAGGGGAGGAATGGGAGATGATATGATCTTATTTTGCTTTGTAAAGCATCCAATTTATGGGTAAAAAAAAAAAGGAATTATTAGAGTGGACAAATTTGGATTGAGGAGACCAATTTGGAAGCTTTTGCCCCAGGCCAAGCTTTTATAGGCATGTTAATGATGGAGATCTTTTAATTCCAAATTTAATTTTGAGTTCCTGCTATACTCCAGGCCCTATGTTAGAGGCTGGAATTAGAAAGATGTAGATAGCAATAAAAATATTTGAGTTAAAATATATAATACATCTTTATAGATTGGATATGAAGTGTAAGAGGGGGTATTTTAAGGATAACACTCAAGTTTCTGGCTTGTGAAAAACAAAACATATAGTGGTTCTGAAGGTGGCCTATATTTGGAGAGGAAATTCAGGCTGGATATTTTGAGAGTTTGTGAAGATAGACAACTTTGGGAGATGTCAAAGATTCACCTGGTCAAATGAGTTCAGAGCTCAAGGATTTCTGTGCATCAGAGATGCAGGCCAGCTTATAAATTGCCTGCAGATAGATGGCGTTCAAAGGTGTCGACATAGGTGAGATCCTCTAGGGAGAGTGACTAGAAGGAAGAAAGAGCAGAGCTTGTACTGAGCCTTGAGGGACACCAGCGTGTAATGACTGTGGGTGGAAGGGAATAAAGTTGGCAAGAGGTATAAGAGGGAAGCTAAAATAGCATGGAGCCATGGAAACTAATTGGCTGTAGTTTTTAAAGAAGCAGGGATGTATTGATTGTGACAAACGCATCTAATAAATCAAGTAGAAGAGAACAAAAACTATTCATTTGGTTTAGTGACTGAAGTCCATTCTTGACTTCAGTGATGACTGGGGAGTGAGGGAGAGGTGAGGAAATAGAAGAGAATGGGGAAGTGTATTGTACAGAGGAAAAAGGAAGATTGGAACCTGGATAACCTTTTCCAAGGAAAACATGCAAGTTTTCTCTGGGTCTGAGATTCAATTTTTTTGTCTCCCTTTAGTACCATGCTTTATCAAACCACGCAGTTGCAGATCTCGGGTTCCTATGGATGGTACTCTCAAAGATCAGTTAAGAGAACCCACCCAGGTTCTGAAATATACCTGAAAATCTCACACTAAGCAAATCATCTCAGGGAATAAATGCCCAGGTTGCTGTTGGAAGGGTTCCCAGGATGGGAAGATAACATTTTACAACCAACATAAGGATTTTATCTTTATTAACCAAAGTGCAACTCTGAGGAACATCTCAATATGAATAAATGATGTTTTTGCTAATGCAGCCAGCATTCAAAAGTAACAAATTTATTGCTTTATGTAGCAAGCTATAGTGACAGTTCCGTTTTCCTGAATAATCTATCTCGTTAACTGAAGCTGTGTATTTTCTTAGCCTTCACTCACTTAATGCTGCCATTTGGATAAACAAACTGCTTGAAACAGACATATTCTTTATGCTCCCCCAAAACCTGCATCTCTATGACTCCTTTGGTTTTTGTCGAGTGAGTTTTATCATGGCAAAGAGGTTACAAACTGAGACTTGTCACTTTCTGGCGGCAGTAATTCAGCATTTAATGAGCAAAACTTGTAAGTCCTGCAGAAACACAGTAGCTAAGAAGCTGATGCTGGGAGCGCAAATGGGGTTGACTTTAAAAGGAAGTGAATGTTATTCAGAAATAGGAATCAGGCTGAGAAAGCATTCTCCCGAGTTTATGTGAAAAGAAACAAAAAGGAAATGCTGATGTCTGATGATTGGAAGTTGTTAACCCAACTAAAGAGGGGCAGCTGATGTCCTGGCAGTAATGTTAATAAATAGTAATCATGATATTGACAACAGCCCTCATTTCAAGTGCCATAAACTAAGGTGTGATACAGTACACCACAGAGTTTGCCAGCTCAACTCCTTTCATCATTACCTTATGGACTGTGCAAATATCTTAACTTCTTAAAACTCCAGTTATACATCTGAAAAATGGAAATAAAATTAATGACTGAAGTCACAAAGCAAGCTTCAAGGCATGGAAATAGATTTTAAATTTGGGTTCATTGTTCAAAGTCTTAACCATCATGCCCATTATTAAACTTGTAATAAGGATCCTTCCACACATGGCTACAAATCAACTGTGTGATTCAGTAAGGCAGAAATTAAGTGAGCAGTTTACATATGAGTTGCCCCATATGTAAAATAAGGATATTGAACTAGACAAATTATCTGATCTTGTTTCAGAGATTTATCCTTTTATCCTTTCTATTCCTAGAAATTTTTGCAGATAGGCTGCTTTTTAAATCCCAATTATTGCCACCAGGGAAAACAAAATTTAAATAATCCTTCATACCCAAGGACCAGGATGCATACATAAAGGATTGAACAGGTGAATGAATGGATGAATGGTTAAAGGTCTATGTACATGGCACTGTTTTAAGTGCTGTGGGTTTATAAGGATATGTGAGCGCAGAGTGAGCACCAGCTCTGACATCCTTGGCCTGAGGTATTTCCTATTTCCTTATGTAAGAATTCTTAGGCTGGGTAGAATACTCTGATGTCATCAAAACGATCTGTTCCTAATCTTGATGCAACTAATCTCTTTATTTTTTTTTCCATTCTGATTTCCCAATGTGCAGTGTTCCTGGAGTACACAATGTATTTTCCTGTAAATATGGCTGTTACTAGTAAAATACTGTTATGTGACTATCCACAAATATAAGTGTGTTCTCATGTCTGCACTTATTTTAATGTCAGGATCTCTGGGACTAAAGAGTGTGAGCATAAAACACAACATCATAATGCATATCATATATTGGAAAACTTTATATTCAAATCAAATAAACTATATATTTGCTTAATAATTAATATTTATTTGGTTTATTTTTTCTCCTTTTTTTATGTGTATCTCTTATTATCAGTATGTGAAATAATTATTTAAAAATCTGGAACACATTTTTTAAACATGAAAATGTAATCAACTTAAATTTACTAACTCACCATTACATTTATATTTCTACTTTATTATTTTGTTTTACCATTCATCTCACTTTCCCCCTCCTTCCTTTCTTCTTACATTCTGTTGTCTTTACCTTATTCTTTCCTTCCTGAGTTATGCTGTTAAAAATTTTTGTACAATTTTTTTAAAATACATTATTTTTTTCTGTAGATGTTTTCCATTTTTCTTCTCTTATTCATTTGACAATTTTAATAGCCATTTTGTGGTCTCTTTTATATTGTTTCATTTTACTTTTGATTTATTAAAACAGATGATTGATTATATCCTATACATCCTATATGTTCCAACATGAATGAAACTCGAGGACATTATGCTAAGTGAAGTAAGCTGGTCACAAAAAGATAAATATTGTATGATTCCATTTATATGAGGTACTTAAGAGTAGTCAAAATCATACAAACAGAAAGTAGAATAGTGTTTGCCAGGGTCTGAGGTGAAAGGGAGATTGGGGTGTTATTGTTTAATGAGTAGATGGTTGAAGTTTCATAAGATGAAGAGAGTTCTGGAAATGGATGGTGGTAATGTTAGCACATTTTGTATGTGTTTAATATCACTGAACTATACACTTAAAAATGGTTAACATGGTAAATTTTATGTTTGTGCATTTTACCACAATAGAAATTTTGGGGGAAAAGATGACCCTGTGGTGTTTGTTTTGTTTTCCTGTGGCTGGTCCATGCATTAATGGATTTCTAATGAGTTTTAAAATATCTTCTGCCAGGAATGTAAGAATTCATCAGTCCTAGATGAGTTTTGTGTTAATATCTCAAACAGAAATTTCAAACTCAGGCAGCTCTTGAAAATGTGAGTCACAAGTCATTTGTGGTCTAGGCCTGGGTAATGATTTTTCAAAGTTTTTTTTGTTTCTTTTTTTGTTTTTTTTAGCTCCTTACATCCAAATACTATCAGCAGTACTAGTTATTTCAGCAGCTAGTAGAATAGGGATTATTTCATCAATTTAGCAAATAGATGAATGTCAGAAGTAAATTAACCAAGATTGTTTATAATTTGACAAGGGAAATTAAAAGTTTAGTCTTATATTTATGTTTTTCAGTTACTTCATGGTTTTACAGATCTATATATGAACTCATGACATAAGTTAAAGCTGTAGACAGTGTATGGTAAAAAGTTTAAAAAAGTAAACAAAAAATATTAATTAGCTGAAACTTTAATTAAAGTGTATTTTTAATACCTTCTAATCCAATAAATCTACCCTAGGAAATTACTGTAAGGATATAACTGAAGAAGTATATAAAGAAATATATATATATATACACACATATGTATTTAAATGTTCATCACAGCATTATTGATTGTATTGGAAAATCTGCAACAAATACAATACAATGATAACTAATTGGTTAAATAAATTATGCCAGCAATACACTGGAATATGATAAAGCTGTTAAAATGATGTTATATATTTATGGAGGTGGAAATTGTTCATATTTAGTTGCTTTAAAAAGTTTTAAGATGGTATTTTATAAGACTTTTTTTAAGAGAAAAATTATAGAGATAGAAAAATATGCAGAGGCTTACATATCAAAATTTACAGGAATTTTTAGATGGTGAGTTTCAAAATAATTTTTATTTTTTTCTTAATGCTTATCTTGAGTATTTCAAAATTTTTGTTCAATGCATGCATAATTTTTATGCAATGAAATAATTTAAAATAATAAAATACACATCAATGAAGATTTTGGACATTTAAAGTATTTTTCTTTAGTTAGGTTTTTCTGGAATTATTGCTTGCAATTGGCTAATAAATATGAAACCTAGGATCTTGCAATTGATTTTTTTTCCAACTGGGAGCCAATTAATCAAGCTAATATCTAGCTTTTAGAATTAAAATGTGATCTTCTGAATAATTCATAAATTGGCTTTTCATGCTTCCTACTGGGGTCATGGTACCCACCTATGGGCTGTCCAAAATTGGAGAGAAAACAATGCATTCTCCTGGAAGGGAGCTACAAAAGGAATGTCATGTTCATTTTCATCATGAGTCATTCTGCACCCACTCATGCTTTTTTCCTGATACAGAACAAACACTTAAGGATTCCTTCTGTGACATTCTGACTCCAAAAATTATCCTATTTTAAGTCTGTTCTTCTAGCAAATAAGACCAGATCACATGGAAAAAATATGACTCTGGAGCATCTTATCTTCCAGAGAAAATTTCCTTACCAGAATGGAGACGCTGTGGCCTCAGGGCCCTGTGAATAACTCTGCTTCATTTTGTGTCACTATGAGTAAAGACCTAAGTGGGAGTCATAGCTCAGCTTATACTAACTGATCTGAAAATGCTAACTGCTAAATGCTAAGTAGGTAATAGAAAGCATTCAGTATGACAGTAGGTTAATTCATTAATAGAAAAATAGTGCATTTAGTCAAATAGTACTAAATTGTTTGTTTTGGATTGGATTGGATTGGATTGTGTAGAATTGAACTGATTTGAAAATGTTCAATACCATGAATGTCAGTAGATTAACCTTAGAGTGAATTATTCTATAATAATGAAAACACTGAGACCTCAACATTCTTTCTCCTTACTCCCAATCTCCCTTTATTACTTTTTCTTTTATAATTTTCCTACATTCAAATTAGACAACATGTGTATTAGGGCATTTATTTATCCTATCTCTGCACCTTTACTTATGCCATTTATTTTACTTTGAATGCCTTCTCTCTGCATATTGCTTATGTGCATCCTATCCTATCAAATATTGCCTCCTAGAAACTTGATTACCTTGCCTCCAGTATATAAGCAAGAGTCTGCTTTTCAGATGAGTAGCATGTCTCAGTGCCTAGCACATATATCCAGTATGAGGTGAGGCCTAAAGGTTGCTAGTTGCATTAATGAATCAATGGATAGATTCTAATATATAACACATAAGACACATCTATATGTCTCTCTCGCTCTCTCTCTCTCTATATATATATATACATACACACACACACCTATATGTGGTTAGATATATAGATATAGCACATTTATTATTGCTTATGTTTATTGAGGGCACACATTTTCTTCCTTTTTTGATGCTAAGTCATTTTAGGCCAGGGATTATGTCATTGCTATTTCTGTCCTTTGCCTCTTTTATCCCAACAATGACAGTCACAGTTCTTCATATAGACTAGGAATTCAATACAAATTGATTAAATGCAAGATTTTATATATTGATGAATAAACTTATTGCCATCATGCATGTTTTACACCACTCATATGCCAATTCTTATGTGCCATGTATTATTTGTAAGGCTTTTCCTTTTTATTGAATAGTTAATCAATTGAAGGAAGAACTTATATCTTATGCATATTTATACATATTTCACCTTTTTCCAGTTTCTGTGTCTAAAGCTGAAGAACTCATATTATCCACTCATTGTATATTTGTTGAATAGATATTTGCACAGACACCTTTATACCCTTTCAGTCGTTTATTTATTCATTCCTTGATTTTTGCTGTGAGAGGCACATCATCTGTGCCAGACATTAATTTATTCACCACATGTTCCAAGCACTCAGCACAGCCCTGATCAGAATCAACTCTGTATGTATGTGTGTGTATGTATACTCAGAGAGCTCATTATTTGCAGGGAGTGGAGGAGGTAAGTGTCATGCTTATAGTTAAGAGAAAAGAGACCTCATAGCTTGCCTTCCTATTGTGATAATGACAATGATCAAATGTGTACATAGGGCCAGGCTAGAAATTGAGTTTATAGCAGGAGGGACTAGGCTACTCTGAACATAGACCCATACTTTGGGTTCCGAGGACACAACCAGCTGAAATGATTGAGAAATCAGCCTTAAGGTCTCAAAAAAGCTAGAGAACTAGAAGACTATGGTCCAGACAAGATGTCTATTTGGGAAGTTCTGGCAGCAGAGAGGAGCCCAGGACCAGCACTATTCAGAAGAGAAGGAAGTCAGGCATTTGGCATGTTGGAAAACTTTCTGACAGATGGCTTTGATTAATGCTTTCATTTTAAGGAGCTAGACTAAAAGAACAGCAAATCACACTTAAAGAATGTAGGAAGGAAATCATGAAGCTATCATGACATAAAAATTAAACAGTTGATACAATAAACAAAGAAAAAATTGATTCTTTGATAACAAGAATAATAACACTCCACATCAACATTTACACAAAAAATAGAAAACAGATACCAATGTCAAGATTATAAAATAATAGATCATCTCATACTTATACAGATATTAGAAGTAAGAGTAAATAATATGAGCAAACATCATTACAAATATTAAATAATTTCACAATTAAATGGGTTTTTTATTATGTAAGAGATAATGGTGTAGAGTAAATGGAAAAGGAAAAATGGAAAAAATATGCCCTCTGTAATCACTTTGATTTAACCATTTACTGGAGATTTTAAGTACTTCAATGAGGTAAACAAAAATAAATAAGAAGCATAAGTTTGGAAAAGTTTTTTTTTTTAAATACTCTGTCAATTTTATCAAATGGTGAATATGCCCTTAGAATATCTAAATAAATCTTCAGAAAAGAATACAATTAATAAACAAGTTTGGCAATGCAGTCAAGTCTATATATAGAAGTCAACTTTATTTCCACATATCAGCAATAAAGAATTATAAGAGGAAATTTTAAAAATTAGTCCCATTTTAACTGGCAACAAGTAACATCAAATACTCGTGAATAAGTCTTAAAAATGTCCAAAACTCTACACAGAAAATTACAAATATTATTAACATAAAATGCTTAAAGTTATACAAATGTATATTTTTTCTTTTACATGGATTGGAAAAATCAATAATGTGAAATATTCAAAATTTCTCAAAATTTTCTGTAAATCCAGTGCAATCAAATGATACGTTCCATCAGGATGCTTTGAAATTATAACCTGATTCTAAAATTATTTGGAAATTCAAAATGAAAGGAAAAAACAGCCAAGACAAATTTGAGAAAAACTAACCTAGATAACTAACACTACCAGATCAAAATACTTGTTAATAAGCTACAGTGTTAGAGACAGTGTGGTACTGGACAAAGATTGAAAAATCAGCAACTGGAATACAATAGAAAAATTATTAACAGGTTCACAATTAAATGGGCTTTGTATTATGTAAAAGGTAATGCTGTAGTGTAAATGGAAAAGGATAAATATTTCAATAAACAATGCTACTCAGTTGGATATCCATATTGAAAAGAATGCATATATAT
This sequence comes from Camelus dromedarius, assembly GCF_036321535.1. Taxonomy (NCBI): domain Eukaryota; kingdom Metazoa; phylum Chordata; class Mammalia; order Artiodactyla; family Camelidae; genus Camelus; species Camelus dromedarius. Next base: position 63,750,320 of record NC_087443.1, on the reverse strand, counting down.
AGAACTCTATCTTTGAGAATTTTTTCTAAAAAGTCAATTCCATATAGATTGCAAATTTTAATTTCAAATAAAAACTAATTTTTTTTTTACAGCATAGAAGAATATTTTTGTGACCTTGGGGTTGGCAAATATTTTTTCAAAAAGAAACATAAGGAAACTATTGCTAAATTCAACTATGTTAAAATTAATAACATTTTAACTGAAAGACATTTAGAGAGAGAAGGAGAGTCTTAATGTTGCTGGGTATATTTTCTATATCTATATACACATATCTATCTATATTTATTGTTAAATATATAATGTAAATGGATATATAGAGATATGTATATATAATCTTGAACATTCTTTTCACCTTATATTGAAAAAATAATTTTAAATAGATGATAAATTACATTTTTTAAAAAGTGTATCTTCTAAAAAATAGAGAAATATGATCTTGGGGAAGGCAAAGTTTCCCTAAAAATAAAGCAAAAAGGACAAAGCACAAAATAAAATACTAATAATATAGACAATGTAATTAAGAACTTTTATTGATTCAACGACAGTATTAAGAGAATAAAAAAGAAAACCACAGACAGGGAGAAAAGATTTGCAGTATATTTATTTAGTAAATGACTCATTACCAGAATAGACAAATAACTCCTTCAAAGTAGTAACTTAGAGGCTAATACCGAATAGAAAATGGATAAAGTAATTGAAGCACTTCTTCACTGAATGATATGGCAAATAACCACATAAAAGGGTGTTCACATTCATAAGTCATTGTGACATGTAAATTAAAACTGTTGCCAGTGGATCCACCCAGTGTTCCAGGTTCTTGTCCTGTCCCAGAAAGAATTCAGAGACAAGACGTAGAGTTTAAGAAAAGTTAAGTGAGGATTTATTAAAGGATGGATAGTACACTCTCAAGGGGAGAGTGGGCAAGCTCAAGTGAGTGGCTGCCCTGAGTTTCTTTGGCAAGTTAGTTACACAGAGTGTATAAATGAATGGGCGGAATATTCATTGAGGAGGGAAGGGCTTGGGGTCGTATTTCCTGATTATCATCACAACTCCACCTTCCCAAAGGAAGGAGGAATTTTTGTCCTTATTTAGTCTGGATCAGAAGTGTCATGGCATCGGTGCATGATGGGTACTTCTGATCTGCAAGGCTAATTTTATTGAAATGAGGGCATAATGAGTATAAGGTTATATTCAGACACTGAAAATTACTGCATTTTCTGACCTTTCTTTGTTGGTCTCCAGGCTAAAAGGTGTGGCCCCTTATCAGCCCAAAGATTCCTGCTTTTCTTTCTCTGCCCAGGGGCCCCGGTGCTTATATGATGTATGTTTTCCTGCATTTGACTTGTGCCCACCCTTTTTGCCCAATTCCTGCCATTTTGGTCTGTGTCCCCCTTTCTCTGCTCATATCTGGCTATCTGCCTGCTCTAACAAAACTATTATGAAATACCTGTACATGTAATAAACAAAATTACTAAAATGATAAAGATAGACGATATCAAGTATAGGTGATGATGAAGATCTAGAAACTCACTCACTGCTGATGTGAGTGTAAGTCAGTTAAAGCACCATTTAAAACACGTTGTCTTCATCAACCAAAGCAGAATATATACATATTTTATAATGCAGTGTTCCTACTCCTAGGAAGCTACTCAATAGAAATTCTGAATCTCCAAAGGTCTGCACAAGAATTTTCAAAAATATTTAAATGAAGTGTGGTATATTCTTACCTTGAGATGCTAGACATCCATGAGAATGAGTGAACTATAACTGCACATAGCAATATGGGTGAATCTCACAATCAATACCAAGCAAAAAAACCAAAGTACATACTATGTGGTTACATATAGCAGTAATCTATAGTGTTAGAAGTTCATTTAATAATTACTCTTCTTGGCTGTGGGAGTGGAGCAGGTGACGGATATATAGACAAAGAAAATAAGATTTTTGATACTATGAAAATTTTATAGATTTGATTTTGGTGCTGGATTCAAAGGTTTACTTTATAAAAATTCATTTTGCTCTACATTATGATTTTCACTTTTTTGTGTGAATATAAAAAATTAACTTAAAAAATTAAGTGCATGTACTACCAGGTGCTTAGAATACAGCTCCCAGTCTCACAGGGACCAGTTGAAGTACCTAGATCATATAAACTGCTGATTATAGTTGAATTAGTTTACTAGAGCTGCCATAGCATAATACCACAGACTGAGTGGCAACAGAAATTTATTTTCTCACCTGTGGAGACTGGAAGTACCAAATCAAGGTCCATCAGGATGGGTTTCTAGTGAGAACTCTCTTATAGGCTTATAGGTGGCCACCATCTGCCTGTGTCCTCACATAATCACTACTTTGTGTTCTTGTGAGGAAAGAGAGAGAGGGGGAGAGAAAGAGGCAACATCTTAGTATCTCTTCTCCCCTACCCTCATGACCTTTTAACCTTGAATACCTCTTAAAGGCCCTACCTCCAAGTGCAGTCACATTGGGAGTTGGGACTTTAATATATGAATTTGAGGAGGAGACAATTCAGTCCATAGCTCATGGTCTCTGCTCTGTGTGTGTGCGTCCCTGGTGTCTGAGTGTCCATATTTCCTCTTCTTATAAGGATATCAGTAGATTGGATTAGGGTCTACTCTAACAGCCTGGTTTTAATATAATCACCTCTTTAAAGGCCTTATCTCCAGATGTATTCACATTCTGAGGTACTGGGAGTTAGCACTTCAACATGAATTTTGGGACAACACAATTGCTTATAACAGCAATATAATGTGGTAAGATATGTATATAACTATATATAGTTAAACAACTTATTTTCCCCTTGGTTTATATCTGGGCACCAGCCACACAAAATAAAGACTGCATTTCTTAATCATCCTTTGCAGCTGAATGTTACTACATGTAAGATTTTGGACAATGGTATGTGTACAGGGATTACATGTAATATATTTAGAATGTAACCTTAAATGAATGAGACATCCTCTCCTTTGTTCCCTACTTGCCACTGGTTGATATATGGATGTGGCTCTGAGCTATCTTGGACCATACAGATGAGGGTAAAAAATTAGTATTGCAAGAGAATAATATAATAAATACCTGGGTCCATGATACTGTGAAACTTCAATTCCAGCTCTGAGCTGCTGAAGCCCAAAATGTTGCATGAGAGAGAAGTGCATTTTTATGTGGAAAATAATCATGTTTTTTTAAATCATCTTATAGCAGCCAAACCTATTAACCTCTTACTCAACTAGAAGAGAGAGAAATCTAGTCTAGTCTGAGCTGGTCACGGAAAGTTCCTACTTCAAAGCAGATCCCTGCCAGTAGAATAGTTGAAGACAGATAACCTAGCAAGAGAGTTTGTGGAGAGGGAGTCAAAGGGTATTGGGTAAATATTCCTGCAGTAGCAAAAAGTCTGAATACAAGCCAAGGATATGTAGGTAATTTATGGAAGATACCAAAAGTGATATATCTAGCATGAGTTCTGAGTGTGAGTATGAATGAGTAGTGAAGGATAAGGAAAGAATGTTTAAGCAGTATCCAGTTATGAAAACCTAGGATTATAGGTGGTATTAGAGTACTTGGCTATTTTGATGAAGAATTTGATGAATACCACTTTTGCTCCATATAAATGCTGATGACTGACAAATAAGATGAATCTTAATAATAGTAATTACTTTATGATGGGCACTAGAAGTCATTAGGCCAGAACCCACTCCCAAACTTTCTTTAATCTTGTTTGGAGAGAGGAAAATATATTTCATGGTTTATGATTTAAATTCCAGGGTGTGACACATTTTTTTAAAATTCTCTAGAAAATGTTCCCAGAAGAAGTAAAATCGGATTGAGAACTTCCTTGCCTATTATTGCCTCTATTTTAACTTGAGCATTTCAGTTGAGCATGTTCAGATTTAGAATGTTTCCATTGCCAACAGGACTACAATTTGGGACAACCAGCCAAGAATCGGCCTGGAGTTGTTCTGCCCACATCTCATCAAGTTGTCAGATAGAGAAGCTCAGCCTAAGGGCAGGGCTAACTTTTCAGGGAGTACCACATGAGGGCAACAGGGTGCTTCCTGACCCAGAGAATCTGTAGCATCTGAGAGCTGATTTGTCATTTTCTCTCTCCTTAATTATTATTCTTTTCCTCCTCAAGCTCTCCATATTATTTTCTTATTCTCCTCTTCTACTTTATGTTTTCTCATCTGTTCTCGACCTGCTCTATCAAAGACTTCTATCAACTGAAGCTTGTGGATGGTGGAATTTCTGATTGAGTCCAGCCTTCTGGTGTCTATGCTCCTCTCCCTGCTGAGAGTGCCCTCAGCCCTTGTCTCTATTTCTTTGGTAATACCCAGACTTCATGGATCTGCTGATCTCCGTTCTCATCATGAATCCTCCCCTCAGTTCTCCAGCTGGCATAGACTTCTCCCTCTTCTGAGACTCTGTCCTACTCACTTGCTGCTCACCCACCATTGCACAGACGTCATATACATCTCAAAACATACATTTGTGGAGACATACATGCCCATCAAAATAGTAGATGCTCAGTCAATGATTGCTGATCAATTCAATGATGGCTGGTAAGGAAGAGAAAATGGGAAAACAGAAACATGTACTTATACAGGCTTCTTATTTGATCCATCTCCTATTTCTTTCTATGCTTTCTCTGCATATTTTCTAGTTATGACTTGTCCTTCATTGTTTCTGGGCTCTCTGTTTTATCTTCCCATTTTATTCTCTCACTTCCCTTGTCCTTAGATAGGGGGTCACATACTTTTTCTCCTATTCCTTCTTCGAAAGACTTTCAAGGCTGTACAGTTCCTCTCTCTCTCTCTCCCCCCGCTGCCTTTCTTTCTCCTCTTCCTTTTCTTTCTCACTCTCCTCTTCTGTTCAGTCACCCACACACTCTAAGTAATTCAAGTTTTATTTAGAATGAATAAAAATAAAATTGCTTCAAGGTTCAGACCATGTAGGCCAAACTTTGCCTGGAGACAATATTTACAGCTGAGTGATAAATTGGGATTGTTATCAAGGGGTTGACAGCCTGTTAACTAAAGCAAAGCTGGAAATACTGTCATAAGAATTGCTGAACATGGAAGAGTAAATACTTAATGGCTCCTGCAGAAAAAGCAAGTTGGTAAACAGCAACCAACACAATAAGAATTACTGTGGTCGGTTTGGTGATAGAGTTATAAGAAGGGTAGGCCTGCCTGTCAGAACAGGCTCTCACCTGACCTGAAGACATGACCTCCAGGGTGAGACAAGTTTTGGCTGGGAGTCTAGGCTGCCAGTTAGCAATGCGGGGGTCTAAGACTAGTCTCCAGACAAGATGTAGCTGAGGGAATATTTCTAAAGCTATCAGAGTTTCCTGTCTCAAAGTACTGGAACTATAATACAGGCTGGGACTCAGACACAGAAAACAATGCATGGAGCTAATTTTTTAGAGTGGATCATAGATTTTTTTTTTCTAGAAACCCAGAAGTCACTTATTAGATTCAGTAAATAAAACCCAAGTTCCTTCTGCTCTCAGAGATAAACTACATTTATCAGTTCCCCTTGCAGTTAGCTATGTTCCTAAGTCATGGCCAATAAAATGTAGGTCAAGTCATTTATGACTTGCCCCTTAATATTCTGTCATGCATACTCCCATCCTCCAAAGCTTACCCTACCTGTGGCTGGTTAGAGAAAACTTTGAAATGGTGATTCTCAAGGTAGAAGAAGCCTGGAACCCTGAGTTACTTCTAAAGGAGAGTCATTCAGAGGAAAAATGGAAAAAGGAAAAAGGTTATGCACAAACAGACACATGCCAAGTCACAGGGACTAAGAAAACCTTGGTCAGCCTGTAGATTGAATAAGGTATCAGCATTCATTTTATGGAGAAATAAACAATGGACAGAAATTAGTTTCCCATGACATATAGGATCATAAAACAGCTGAACAGGATGAACACGGGTTGATTGTGATCTTCAAGTTTTGCCATCCCCCCCTCCTTTTTTTTAAATTTTTGTTTCTTTAAAAGCCCCTAATCATTCCTAGAAAACAATTTCCAATCTCAGTCCATGTGGTTTGGATTGGTTGATCACCCATATCCTCCATATTCAGAAGTGGCATAGGACTCAGGCCTAAATAATCAGCATATTCAACCTCTCAGTCTTCCACTTATGTATGGATTCATAACCCAAAAATGATCCAATCAAAATGAATCTTGAGACTTTCTGGCGTCAACAGGGAAAAAGTCTCTCTCTCTAATGGATATATAGTTCTAAGAGTGTCAGTCTGGGTAGTCAGGGGTCTCCATCAGGGAAAAGGCTTCTTGAGAATGAAGCTAATATAGTAGGAAGCAAACAGAGAGGTAAGACAGCTTCATGATGACAGTACTTGAACACACACAACCAACTATTGCTGAAGTGAGGTAGCTTTGAACTTTTTATTTCTGTAAGCAAAAAATTCACTTTTCCTTAAAGAAAAGTCCATGTGGACTTTCTGAAAATCAGAACTAAAATAACTTTTTGGAATACTTTTACCTGAGTTCCTACCTAGGTTGAGTAAAGTAGTCCCAGATAAAGTTAAAAATGGGAAGAGACGGTGTGTGGAGCAGGGTATCTTCCTGTCTGGTCATCAAAGGGGCAGATAGTACTGAGCTTATTACACAGAGAAACACAATAAATGTTTTTGATGAGTCAGGTACATATCCCACACTAGGTAAATGATATCTGACTATAATCATTTGATTTCTTATACAATCTTAATCATAAAATTTCCTTATGACTAGTATGACAATGTGATTTATCATCAAAAGTGAGATTCTTTTGAGAGTGAAAGAGCTATTAATAATTACACCTAATAACATGCATAAGCTGGGACTTTTCTGGGAAAAGCTGAGCATATATTTTCCCTATATGTAAATAAAGATTTTTGACATAAACTTACGTAGAAACCTATTTATTCAAATCCCAGAAATAATACCCAATACTTATTTTGTCTCTTTAGAATATAGACAACAATAAAGGACAATGACCATAAGAAACTTTTCAGTCATTGTGATCTTCTAGAAAATAATTCTTACTCAGTGCACAAATTCTTAACAAGGTGTTCTAAAGCTCTTTCTTTCTTACTTCTTTTCTATCTTTCTGTCTTTTTATCATTCATCTATTGATTAAGGATATATTTATTAAATCTTTAATGTTTTATTCACTGTGCTGAGATGTAGACTAGTAATGGGCATTTAAAGAGAAAACGGAAAAGCTGATAAAACAAGAAAGGGTTCCTATAAAGTAAGGGTTTGTCACATTTGAAGAAGATGACTTAATATTGCATGAAAGTAAATAGTATTTAACAAAAAGAAGATTAGTGATTCCAGACATTGAAAGGCCAAAGATTTGGAATTTTGCCTTCGTATATGTAGTCAAGTCAGCAAGAAGGCTTTTAAGCATGTGAGTGATGTGTTTCTGAAGACTATATGGTGTCTAGGATACCATAAGACTGCAGTTCATGATGAAAGTCATAATAATGACCATTAACATTTACTGGGCTTCTACTATTTCAGGGCACTGTTACAGGTGCTTTACATGTTTTAACTGATATAGTCATCGTACAACCCTATATGTTAGTTATTCTTACTCCATTTTATATCAGAGGAAAACAAAGTCTTTAAAATACTAAGAAACTGTTAAAGCTTATAAAGATTATAAGCAATGTTGCTGAGATTCAAATCCAGACTCTTTTTCTTCAAACCCCACATGGACTCACTAAATTATAAGATCTTCTGAAGTGAATAGGCCTCAGCTAAGGATAATAATCTTAGGAACAATATGAAGAAACAAGATATAGGATACAACTTTGGAGTGGCAAGGTTTTGAAAATCTAATCAATGTGGTTGCAAGATCCAGGAAGAAGAAAGAATTGGGGATAATTTTAAGTTTAGAACTTAGATTATTGAATGGATGGTATCAGAGAAGAGCCCCAACCTCATAAAGCAAGGAGGAATAAGACTATAAAGGACATGGATAAGCCAGCAAGCAGGCTGGCTCACAGTAGCTCCATAGGTGCAAAAAGCAGACAAAGAGACTCAATGGATCAGAGTAAGACAGGATGTTAATCAGTGCACAGCACAGCAAATAACTGGACTTTCAACATGGTAGCACCAGTCCCCTACCTCCAAGGCCCACAGAGTAAAGTGATGGTCCCAGATGGTGGTTACACACTCAGTGGGTTGGCACTGCAGCTGAAGAACCCAAGGCCAAGGGCCCAGTACATTTTATAGTAAGCTGTAAGTAGGACAGTCCCCAGTCTCCAGGCAGTAAGTGGTAGAACTATGTCTTGGACTACTTAATTGCCTACACAACTAGCAGCAGAAATGGCTCAGGGTCAGAGGACATTTAGGCCCTGAGGTTTGGCAAACTCAGCAAGAATGGGCAAGGCCATCAGGACCATGAAAGGCAGCCTCTCCTAACAGAGAGTGATGACCTGAGTCAAGATAAGAACTATACATAGTGCCCTTTTTTTAAAAGAAAGGATAATAATTTCAGTATATAGGAGAATGTGTTGAATTTGACATATTGTTAGGGTATCTAGAAAGAGCTACTTTCCTAGAACCAGTGAGAGAAGTTGGAAGGAAGACAGACATACAGGAATTTTCCATAAGAAGTTAAAGCCACGGCTCAGGGAAAAAAAAATAAAATTCTTTTTTTTTCTTTTTACTTAATTAAAAACATGGAGAAATGAATCCTAATTTCTCTTTCCTCTCTATGTATTTCCTATTTACCCTTCAAAGTCCAATTCAAACATGACCTCTAGAACAGTTCTTGGGACAATATTGCCATTCATTTATATTAGGGATTGGCAGACTAACTGGCAGATTGATACACTAAATACAACAAAACACATTTTTTTTTTTTGAGAAATGCTTTCCAAGATCATCCCATTCCCTAATCTGAGTTCCTATGGCACTTGCTATCTTAACCATATTTTGGGCCCTTGCGTATAAAACCTTTTGCAACTCTTTTTTTTTTCCCCCTGCATGTGTTTTGCTAGCTTGGAAGATACTTAAGGACAAGGGCTACTAAGTTAACATCTTTATATTCCCCACAGCTTCCACTGAACTGCATTGTCCAAGATTAGCACTAAATAAAGGCCTTCGTTTTGACACAAGCAGGCAGAAGCACGATACATATTTTGCGTTTGTATCTATGTTCTCCAAAAAGAAAAATGTCAAAGAAAGAGCTTTCATATTTGAACATTCAGTATGTGTCCATCACAATCCTCCTCCATTATCTACATTTTCTCATCTAATAACATTTAATCACAGCAGACCAGAAAGGCTGGCATGATTATCCCCTTTAAACAGATGATGAAACTGGGACTTGGAAAGGATATGTCATTTGTCTGAAAATATAGACAGTGAATAAAAGCTAGGTTTTATGCCCTGTATACCCAATTCCAAACCCTAAGTTAAACACAAGTGTAACCTGTTTACCTTTATTATGTTACGTCTTTCTTTTAGAAAGACACAGCTCTTAACCACGATTATTTCTAGAATCTAGATTTGAGGAACAAGCTATCCTTTTGCAGGCCAGCATGTTTTCAGACCACAGCCAATGAACAAGCCTGGGGTGCAGCCAAAAATGAAGGCACTGGGTACCACAGCTGTTAGGGAAGTTCCAAGTGCTTGATCTGCCCAGCTTACCCTACACAGCAAGATACTGCTACATCTGCTCTCCCAAGGGTGAAGGGGCTGAGGCTGATGAAGGCAGATCCACTGTGCTCCCTTCTCTTGACAAAAGCAACAAAGGAACTTGCCCAGTTCATGCTCCTATCAAGACATCATTATTGGTAGTAGTCACCCATCCACCAAGTCTTTGTAAACTGTATCACTGAATGGAAGTTTTCATCTCAGGCAGTTGACCTTTGTATAGCCTGCCCAGCCATTTAGGCCAGGTGACTCCATCTTTATATAGGCTTCTTTGAGAGCCTCCAGGGGGCTGTAGTCCCTTCAGCAAATCTTATGTATCTCTAATCTTTGTATATTTTTACTTGCATTTTATACTTTATTTCCTAACAATAACCAATTATAGTAAATATTAGAATGATTTATAAATAACTTAGGTCTAAGCAAACACCACAATTAACCTTCACAGAAATCTCATGAGAAACCCTGTGCCCCCATTTTTCAGATCAGAAAACTGATGCTCAGGGACTTGAAGTGACATGCACAGACTCACCTCTGACAGTAAGAGGTACCACTTAGGATGTGAATTCAGTTCGTGTTAATCTGATTGCTTCTCTATAGCAAAGCTGCTTGTCAAATAACAAGGCTTTCCATTTGCTTACTGCTCTACTATTTAAAATTTCTTTCCACAGAAATAATCTGACCTCATCCTTATGGCAACCCTGACAAATAAAGGAGGCAGGCAATGTTCTCTTCTTTTATAGATGAAGAAACTAAGATCCAAAGAGTTTAAGAGATCTGTCTGAGGGAGCTTAGCAAGTAAGTGCCTGAGTCAGAACTGAAAGCTGCTCTCAAGAAAGTCCCATCATTGTCTTCCCAGTACATCAGTGTATGGCCATTTATTCCAGAAAAACTCCATTGTATAACTAACTGTGTCTGTCCTGTCAATGGGAAGAGGATGTGGTTGTGTAAGTTTTCAAAGGAACATGCAGTTGACTGAGAAGAGAGAGAAAAGAGTATTTAGGTGGCACAAAGATACAGCAGGTGTAAGGAAGATATCCACATTGGGCAGCCCTAGGGACCCTGGGGAGCACCTTGTAACCCATCTCCTCAATGGATGCAGCCCTGAAAAGGGGAGGTTCATAGACTTACCAAAGGCCCCATAGCAAGACCAAAGTAGGAAGAGCTCTGCTGTGACCTTTGTGTCAATCCACTGTGACAGCTCACAGCCTTGGGATTGAGAACTGAGGAAATATTTATGACTCTGAAGAATAACAGAGTGAGAGAAAAGGAAGGAGCACAGAGAGCTGGATCCCCCTGCAGTCACTGTAGTCCGTGTCACTGCCTTAACTGCTTCATCCCCTGGCCTCTGAAACAATCTGCTTCCTGCAGAGCTCATTAATTAATGAGAAGAATGGCTTTTCAGAGAAAAACATGATAAGAAAGTGTATTTCTTTCTTTTCCTTTCTTTATTTTTTAAAATAGGACTCTGAATTCCAAATAAGCCAAGACTACAGAGAAACTTGCAAGTGATTTAAAAAAAAATCTTAGGCTACGGACCCAAAAACTTCTTAGAGGTTGAAACTTGTTTGAAGGGAGAAAAGTACCATGTGTTTTAAGAGCAGAATCATACTAAATAGATCTCTCTCTCTCTCTCTCTCCAGTTCATGCATTCTCTCTCTTTTTCTCTCCTGCTGCTTAAGGGGATAATAGGACAAGTGACTTTTCTATTACAGATGCAAATACATGTTTTAACCATGATCTGGAGATATTTGCCTGTTAATGGCTAGAAGGAAACTATGATGGAAAATGAAATTCCACTCAGGATATTTGGGCATTGCATTGGGTTTTGCAAGAAAAACCTATGAATAATTATGGAAAGGGGATTTGGGGTGAAATGCTGGGAGCAGGTATAAAAGTAGATGTGTTTGATGTCACTTTTCTTTCACTGTAGATATGACCAAATCAAACTGAATTAGAAATCCTCTATTCAGATACAATTATTTTCCAGAAATCTGAGGTGAGAGAATAGCTTTCCTTCATATCATCTTGCTAGTCAGCACTATGTCCAACAACAGAATTCATTTACCAATACCTACTGCATGTGATGGAATCCCAGGGACAACAAAGTGCTGAAGGGTTATATAAAGAAGTTAAAAATGTGGGCTCTGAAGTCAGACCACCTGAGATCAAAGCTCAATTCTACCATCTTACTAGATACGTACTTTGGGCAACTTAACCTCTCTCTTCCTTGGTTTTGTCATAGGTTGAATTATTGCGATTATGAAACCAGATAATCCCAGCAGAACATGTAGAACGGTGGTCATCAAATAATGAAGGACTAATACATGGGCACCATCATTATTAACTATATGAAATCCTAATTCTGTGCTAAATCAATCATAATGCCAAGAAAGATTATTCTTCTGTTTTAATTTAAATGTAGTACTCAATAAATATTTATCAAATTCTTAGCATGAGCTAGGTGCCAGTCTATACAATGTAGGTGACAAAAAATAAGAATGACCTTTCCTTCTCTTAAGGAGGAAGTAATACAGACAGGACAGTAAGGCATGAATATATGTTAATGAATCACAAGCAACTCTATGATCAATTGCCCAACAAATTGCATAAAAGTATGTGCTTAAAATTTGAAGACTATTTCTTTTTGTAGGTAAGTTCATTTATGAAAAAGAATATATATATATATGTATGTGTAACTGAATCACTATGTTGTACACCAGAAACTAACACAACATTGTAAATCAACTATATTTCTATAAAAAAAAAATCAAAAGAGAGAGATTGGTGTGAACTATGGAGGAATCACTTATTGGGAAAAATGCAAATAAGAATTTATAGGATGAATATATCTGTCAGGATGAATATATCTGGTCAGGATGAAAAGGAGGGAAAGGACATTTCAAACCTAGGAATGAATTGAGCAGGATATGGCATTTGGAAATACAGATTTGTTTACTGTCAGTAAGTAAATCCTATAGAGTGGAACAGATTCCTCTTGTTAGATGATTAGAGGAAAGAATAGATTAGCCTTAGAGGTAAATGTTGGCATTTGGGCCTGGAGGCATGTTTAAGCACAGGCTAAGAAGAATTTCATCAAAGGAAGTAATTGCTTAAGGTGGTTGGGGGATTCCCAATACCAAAGTCATTACCGGGAAGTCTTAAGTAGGATGGAAGATGGATGGATGACTTCCAAAATTTTTCTCAAGCTTAGATTCTGTGGTTTTGCTGTAGAAGTCCCACCCGTATGAGTATGTTGGTCTAAAAAAATTAATTTCTGGGCCCTCTCCTCTCATTTATTCCATGGGTATGCTTCTCTCTCAGTCTAGTGGGGCATACACAGAGCTTACAATACATGCAAACACATACATAATACTGTTGCCAAAAGATTGGCCCCTGTCCCTGACCAGCCAAATAACCCAGAGACAAGGTCTTGGAGCTTAGAAGAAAAGAGGCCATTTTATTGCTTTGCAGGGCAAAGTGGACTCACAGCAGGCTAGTGCCTTCAAAACTGTGAACCCACCTTGGAGATGGGGTGGGGTGTTTATTATAGCCGTAGCTCAAACATTAAAGCATTGATAACAATCAACAGAATCATTTTCTCATCAGAAGACTTAGAATGGTGACATGATGCCTCCAGGCGACCAATTCTATAGAGGCCAGTGGTTAGATCTCCTTATCTCGTAAGCACTCAAGCTGTGGTCTTCTTAGTAATTTAGGCTATTTTGTAAGGTTATAGTCCTGTGACCTTCTCCTTGGAGAAGGACTCAGAGACTAAGCTTGATTATTACTTTCAATTACTGGAATAAAGTAGAATCAGTAAGATCAATAGCTTTAGTTTTAACAATAGGCCTGGAAGAGTGAGTAGCAACCAGTCAGTCAGGTCAGTTGACCCTTTTAAGGGCAAGCATAAGAATAAGCAATCTGTTAGCCTAAGTGCGGCCATTTTATTAATCCTCCTTCAATACTTCCAGGGTTCAGAAACGCCGTGAGGAGAAAGCAACCATAAGGTAACAGATGAGAGCAAGAGAGGAAGGGAACTATTTTATTTGGGTTTCTCAGAAATGTTTCTTTAATAAGGTGACACCAGAGCTGAGACCTGCCAAATGTGGGGCATGAGCCAGGCCAACATTTGGGAGAAAAGTGTTCTGTGCAGAGGGAACAGTAATTACAAAGACACCAGGGCACAACTTATATTATGGGCTTGAGACAGCGAGGAGGAGGATGTAGCTGGAAGGGAGGGCGTGATGGAGATGCATGAAGTCAGAGCAATAGCTGGGGCCGTATTATAAAGGGGCCTTTAGACACAGTAAGGATTTGGGATTTTATTCTGAGAAGGGGAAGCCATTGATAGTTTATGAGGAGAGATGTGATATAATGTGATCAATGTTTGAATGGGGTATTGCTTGACAAATAGGCTGACCATGGAGTGGGTAGGTAGGAGGAAATCAGCGTGACAGTAGTGTAATACTGCAGACAAGAGAGGATAATTTAATCAAGAGCAGTCGAGGTTATCATGAAGTAATTGCACTCTGAGATATATTTTGAAATTGGTCTCTGTAATAATCATGATTTACACTTGGTTTGAGATAACGGGGAGAGTTAAGAGTGACTTTAAAGCTTTGAGCCTGAGGAAATTAAGAATGGAAAACTGAAATTGCCATTTACTGTAAGAAAAAGTATCAGCAGAAATGATTTGGGATGGAAATTCAAAATTTGACTTTTGAATCTATTACGTTTGAGATGCCTATAAGACATCAACTTGAGAATATCCCCTTGATTTCTCCTACTATTAAATATTTTATGAAAAAACAAGTTTATGGCAGATGGCACCTCCTGGTTGTGAACGAAAAATACTGCTAACCATATCAGTAAACAAACAATGCTGAAACCATCAAGTCATTAGCGGCTTCCGCCACCCCCCAGTGAAAACGCCTGCAGCCCAGCCTCTGCAGCCACTTACAATGGTGCACTCTGAGGGGACTCAGAATAAGAAAGGACAGGATACTGGCCCTAGATAGCTAGATGCTCACAAAGGAATGAATTCAATGAGCCCAAATGTTTGCTTCCTCCCACAAATAGAAAAGCACTAAATTCTTTAACTTGAGATGCCTGGTTTTCCTTAGTTAACAAGTAATCTTTTAATGTTCCAACTACCTGGTCTTTGTTGTAAAACTCTTATATATCCTAGCTCCTCCCCTGCCTCTTTGGAGCAGTTCCTCAGAGCAATCTGAGAGGCTGTCATTCTCAGCTAAGTCCTCAGAATTGTCCACCGAATAAAACATAACTCTCAACTTTTAGGTTGTGCATTTATTTCAGTAGACATGGTGATTTTCAAATCTCATAGTCATTTCCAGAGGTTTTCCAAACCTGGCTGCTCATAAGACACAGAAGACATTTTTCTGTTTCTTTGTCAACAGTTGGGTCACTACTTGTGTAACCATTTCTGACACAGTTTGTTTAAGCAGCCTGATGACCAAGAGTACCATGATCTCTATAAAGACAAAGGACTCAGCATGCAATTTCACTCATGACCAAGATTTATTGCAGTAACACAGTAAGGATACACAACAGACCAATAAGGGGAAAAAGTTATTTCAGGCAGCATCTAGTGTCTAAATCCATGTGTTGTCTTCTTTTGCTCTCCCTAAAGAGGCCACACAGAGTACCTCTCCCCCCAGCCCTGAAATGTAGTAATAAGTATGCACCAGCTCTTCTGCTCAGGGAAGCCCATTTGAAACTCAGAGTCTGGGATTTTTATCAGGGACTAGTTACCTGGGCACAATAGCCAGCAATAACTGTTAGACTCCAGACTCCTAGAAGAAAATCAGGTGATTGTGATTGGGGTACCAGGTAGGCAAAATATTCTTATCACTTAGAGAATTTTACAAAATGCAAGTACCCAGATACCAGGCAAAGGCCAATCATGCAAGCAGATCCTTCCAAAAATTATGCTTGCTGTATTAACTCTTTTCTGCCTAATTACAGATTTCAGGACAAGGACACTAGCATAGCTTCAGGTAGCACAATGTAAGGAATGGGATTTAGCAAACTGCAGGTTTTTTAAAGATTTGTAACTCAGTCTGATGATCTCCCAGGTTTGGGAATCATTAATTTAAGTCACTTGCATGTCATCACAGCCCAGCCACATGGACAACACTTCCAATGAATAAACAGAAAGTCGTGGGAGACAGGGTTGGGTCCTTCTCTCTTAAGAACTAGCTGAAGTTCTAGGCAAATCACCTCACCACTCTGTTTCTTCATCTGTAAAAGAATGGAGTGTGGTTAGATCATCCCCAAAGTCCCTTCCTCTCTAGTATTCTTTGAGGTCAGAGAAAGCAGTATGAAATGAAAAGATATAGGCATCTTGGCCAATACCCTTCCTCACTTCCTCCCCTACCATCCTTGAAATCCAGAAAGCAAAGCCCACGCTCTCCTTCCCCTTTATCTCTGTGTGCCTGAGCTGAGGCATGCTGTAAGAGCAATAGAAGCAAAGACTGCCTTTCACAGACTTCCTCTACACATTAATGTCACTAGTGACAAGAAAATTTTACAGGGGAAAGAGGAAACGTGCTTGTTTTGTGGGAGTGAAAGTGAGAGATTAAAACTTGAAGAACCACAAGAGCCTTTTGGGGAATTTTAAAGACGATTCTACTATAAAAACTCTACTTGATAAATCTTAGATTTCTAGGGGGAGTTCTTTCGCCTATTTTCTGTCCATAATCTTTTATGGTCTTTATGAGAAAACAGTGGCTGCATGTTACTTGTAGTAAGCAAGATGAAAAAGGAAACTAAAGTTGGTAGCTCTCTCGTAGATTTAAGAGATCTTGATGCCAAGACTCTTCCTTGACAATGAGGAGTTACAGAGGGATTGACTGGGTCTAACTAGGTCCCCCAGCCACTAGGGTGTACGTCAAGACAAAAAAATGATAACACTTGACATGTATTAAAGCCTTATTAATAGAGCAGATAGCCAATAATAATACAATATAAAGGCAAGTTCTCTTAAAACTCTCACCTTTAAAGAAAAGCACTTCTCCTTTGTTTATTCTCCCTCTCTTTTGCTATCTCAAATTCTTCTTGCCTCCTAAATCTTAACCAGTGTACAAGCGTATGTTAGTATCCCCAATCTTAAAACACTCTTTGCTAGATTAACTTTCATCACCAATCCATTTCTCTGTTAGTCTTAATAGACAAAGTTTTCAAAAGAGTCTTTTAAACATGATACCATCTCAAATTTCTCACCTCTTATTCACCATTAGACCTACTATAAAATGGGAATTTTCTCTACTACTTCCACAAAAACTGCTCTCGTCAAGTATATCAACAACCTCCATGTTGCTTGATCCAATATGAACTACAGTTTTCATCTTAATCTTTTGACCACATTCAGCATACGTAGTTGACTATTATTATCTCTAGCTTCTATGATACTATACTCACCCAATTTTTCTTATAACTCATGGACCATTCCGTATTAGTTATGTACACACACACAGATGTGTGTGTGTGTGTGTGTGTGTGTGCGTGTGCATGCCCACAGAAGTGTATATAGAGTAGGGACAATATGAGTAAGAGTAAATACTTAGTGTTTCCACTCAGTGAATTTTTGCATACATACACATTTATGTAACTGCCATCCAAACAAAGACATAGAATATTTTCAGAAGGTTCTCTTGCATCACTTCCAAGTCAATACACTTCTGCTCAAAGAAGTAAATACTATTCTGACTTCTGTAAACATATAATGCAGGAATCCAAATAGAAGCTAGGGATGGTGGCCCATTGGCAAGTAGTTTGCATGCCTCTGTGTGAGACACATTTTTCTAATATCCCACTGTCCAAATCAAGTAACACAGGTAAGCTTAGATTAACAGTGGAGTAAAAGACTCCACATCTTATTGAGAGGACATACAAAGGCACAATAAAAAGAGATGTTTCCACTTGTGCCAAATGTACGGAGACTGAAAGAAAGAGATGTGCCTGTATATTCTCTTCATTTACCACCACTTCTCGTAATGTAACATTATACCATGATGAGGATCAAGACTACTTACTGTGTTTTCCAACTGGTCTTAAGTGCTGCCTAGTCCACCAACTGTAACATAGATGTTAATAAATATTTTGTTGAAGGAATGGATGACTAATGGTTGATACGTGTTTAGGTTTAAGTTTCATGACTCCCATTTGATGCTTAGAGAATGGCCCTCAAACAGGGCTTTGTAGATTTGCAGAAGAAGGAATCCAGGATAGTGTTCAGGCTACAGATAGGGGTGGTTATGACAAACAGATTAAGCTGAGGTGACAATCTTCTACCAAATCTCCATGTTCCAAACCAAGAAAAAACCTGTTCCTTTGTATTCTTAAAACACCTTGCTGGTGTTCTATTTGCTTGTTAGTTTTTTGCTGGAGAAATTGTTTATCATCTCTTCTGCTTTTAATTACATTCAATAAAAATGCCAACAATAATAATAGCTACTATTTGTTCAGTGCTTTCAATGTGGAAGTCATCGTATCTTTAAGTATTGCATTTAATTCTCAAAACTTTTCTATGGAGTAAATATTGTTATTCGATTTCATAGGCTAGGATACTGAGACTCAAGGAAATTAAGTAACATTTTTAAGGTATCAAAGAAAATAATGTGGTGGGACTGGGACTCAAACATAAGACTATCTGATTCCAAGCTCATTATCTTAAACGCTATGTCATCCTGGCTCTCGTGATTATATTTATTTGGAACTTTTAGAGTTTTTTAACTCAGTGAAATTTAACTGCAGAAATAGGTTTTTGGGATTGTACAAAATTTTAAATATCATCCAGTTCAACATCCAAAGTTTGAAACTTCTCTCCAGTACACTTGACAAGCACTCACCTGGTTTTTTTGTAATCTCCTTGGTAATAAGGGACTTAATGACTTTCCTAGAAAGCCCATGACATTTCTGGTGTAGAAAATGTATTTCATAATCATCTTGAGATTGAAACCCAACAGATCCTCTTGAGTTTTTAGGTATGCTAGTCTGATATCACCCATCCCAGTGCCAGCAGATTGGTAACAGAATCAAAAACAAGAATCTAATTGAGATTAAGTTGAAATGCACTCATTTTATCATTGGTAAAGCTGGGTTGGAAAATCATTTATGGTTTCCCATTAGATTTAAATTTAATTTAAATTTACCTGCCAGATCGTAAGCGAGTGAAGAGACGAGGAATGGGAGATTCACTCTCTCATTGTAGGGAGAAGGAAAAAAGAGGCAAAGAACCTGATCGTAAGGCTCGTTATGTGGGGCAAGTGTGCTCAACCACCAAGAGAGAGAAAGAAACAGTCAGATAGATGGACCCCCACTCCCCAGATTTCAGTTCAGTAAACATTTCTTCGTGTTTGAAATAATCCAGTTGATGTTAGATTCTCCCCAAAACATCTTCTCAGATTAGGAAATTCTTTCTTTCAGGAGGATCAGAAAGTGAAAGGATTGGCAAGTAAAATAAAAGTATTCTCTCAGAAATGCCAAATTTGGTGTGTGTGTGTGTGTGTGTCAGTGTGTACGTGTGTGCACACGTGTGCGATAGGGAAGCTGAAATAAAAATCTCCTCAGGAAATCATTAAGAATGAAAAGTGCTGCTCCCCTCCCTCAACAGATCCTCATATGTCATCACTTGGGAAGGAGCAGGACTCCTCTTTCAGAGTAAAACTGCAGTAAAGGATAGTAAATACGGGGGGGCAGCGGGTGTTATTTATTTAGATAAATGTTGTTCCAGATCTGTTTCAGAGAACATTTTTCCTGGAGTTGATCCCTGAAGAAAAGATTGTGTTCTTCTCTTGCCCTCTCATCCCTTTGGGCCTCGAAATCTTGGGCATGCAGTCATTCTGTTTGGAAATCTATAAAACCCACTGGTTTATTAAAGGATATGGCAAGTGCAACAATTGAAACAAAGCATACTAATTAAAAGTAACTATCCATCACCCATTTCCCCATGTAAAACTTTTTAGTAGGCTATGGAATTGGTGTCAGAAAACAAGCTACTACTTACTGTTGTTCAAGCTGTACATTGCACAAGGTCAGAGGATGACTTTTACCTTTCTTTTCTTGTAGATTTGTGTGGCTATTATTCCAATTTCCCAGCAGATGGCAATGAAGTTTCTTAAGGAGGGGGATGTCTTTTTTTTTTTTTTTTTCTAATTCACCTAAATTCACCCTTTACAGATGCTATGAAAATATCACCACTCATCTCAGAGCCATGCTCTTCACTGGCACCAGAAGAAATTCTGCAAACCAAGACATGGTTCTTTTAAAATAATAAGCTGAGTTGTATTCCTTCAGGGTTTTTTAAAGACATAAAATTGGTGTTCCAGGAAACATTAAATTCAATTGCCCTCACATATCCCAATACCTTCAACAGGAGATGCATATTTTTTTCTTTTTCTTCTTTAGACTCTTAAAAAAATCAGTCAGCAAACAAATGAGTTTCTTCTCTGACCTGGGACAATGCCAAACACCAGAGTTCCTTTCCCCAAGGCAGTGGGATTCATGGACCTCATTAATTTTAGGAGTTCAGTTACCTGTGGATTTATAGAAGTCACCTGCTGCAGTGATTGGACAATGAGATGGCAGACAGGTTGTCTCGGTTGTAAGTCTTACTTTGTGATATGTATGATTTTGGTGTATCAATGGCTTTCTATCTACCCCAATTATCTCATGTGGAAAATTGAGATGAACATAGCCACCATTCCTGTCTGTCTTAATTGTGGAGCTGAAATGCACTAAATTGAACTAAAAATTGTGGAAGGATATTATAGACCATAATGCACTACATAAAATACAAAGGTTTTAAAACTACCATTTTAATTTTATCTTTAAGGCAAAGGTCACAAGGTCTAATCTTTAAAGGACCAATTAGGTAGTTGTACCAGCTATTAAGCTACTGATTCTCAACTTTCAGCCCACCTTTCTTTACACTATTTTGTGACGTTAGGGTCTGAAAACCACATTTTGCCTTAACAAGCCTCTATAAACAGCCTACAGAGGCACTAGAGGGAGACTGGTATCCTAGAGTATGAAAGAATTTACTCTTTTCAGTTTGCTTCCTTTTCCTCTTTTATTTCCATTCCTGTTTTTGTTCTATTCCTACTGCTGCATTTCTGTTTTTATCACTGTCAGCATAATATTCCTCCACCTCAGTAACAGCAGTACCTTCCAGAACTAGCAGTTCATTCCAGTTCGCAGATTGTCAAACCTTTGCAGGTTAAGTCTCATCTCACCTCCTCAAAGACACCCACACAAGCCAGTGCCCCTTTCTGCAAAAGTCCAGGCTGCAGCCTCAGAGGGCTCCTTCTCAGAGGCTGATTTTACCTTTGCAGAGTCACTCCCACAGACCTTCAAATTTAACAAGTACAATCTCTTCCCTGTCCAAAGGAAGCAACTGCTTCCTGTAATTGTATAATTTCCAGTGCCTCACTGCCTCCTGATTAATACAGAAATATAAATTAGTGAGGTGGGCTTGGTATAATTGTCATTTTTTACGTATTTACACTTGATTTGCATTGTAAACATGCAATGATCTTTATTTCCATAGACTTCCATCATCTTCCTCTTTTTATTGCCCACTCTTTCTTTCTGTTGTTTACTGAAGCACGTAGCTCTCTTCATACTAGCTCAATTTACCCAAATCTGCTAATCACATGTTCAATGAATATTTCACCTTTCTCCTAACATTAGTGGAAAAATTAAGCACAACTGCAAGAAAAAAGACAACTCTCACTGGAACTCAGTATTGAGAAATAGAAATGGGGAAAGTGACAAACTAGAGGGTACATATCAAAGGTGTTGACTGACTCAGTTCTTGCTGATTGTTAGCAGGGAAGCATGTGAGCTCACATTTTTCATGAGAAGCCAGAAGTCCAAAGTTTTGTATCCTGAATTTAAATGCTCATAAGTTATTGGAAAATAATTTTAAGTATTGTGCTGGCTAACATTGTGTGGACCCAACAGTAGCCATCTGTGATCAGATCTGGCCCAGTACTTGTCAAAGTTGCTCTGCAACAGCATCCAGTCCTGTTCTGATAAGCCGAATTTTCATGCATATACTCATACTTTTGGATAATCCCATTACAGCAGACAGAGAAAAAACACCCTGTAGCCAAGAAGAAAAGCCCTGTTATTAATGGAAATCATGATCACATAGTCATGATTTCAGATGGATTTATTAAGAAGTAAGTTATCTTTAAAATTGAAACAGGAGGAAGTTGCTATTGAAAGGTTTTGAGGAATAGAAGCTAGATTGGGAAGAAAACCCTCTAAATTACTTTTTTAAAATCACTTGAATATAATTGTCAGATATAAACCTCAGAATAGTAACAGCAAGTTCCAGACTCATGAATGGTATGTATAGCAGTTTAGATTATTTTCTTATTATTGACTGTCAAGAGTTCTTTGTATAATTAGAATAACTTTCTTCATCAGATGTGTCTTTTGCAAATATTTTCTCTCAGTGTGTGGCTTGTCATTTCTTGATGTTGTCTTTCACAGAACAGAAGTCCAACTTATCTATTATTTTTTTCATGGATTGTGCCTTTGGTGTTGTGTGGAAAAAGTCATTGCTATTCCCAAGATCATCTAGGTTTTGTCCTGTGTATCTTCTAAAAGTTTTATAGTTTTATGTTTTACATATATGTCTGGGATTCATTTAGAGTTAATTTTTGTGGTGAGTAAAAGATCTGTGCTTTTTTTTTTTTTTTTTTTTGACGTGGGGATATCCAGCTTATCCAGCATCATTTGTTATAAAGACTATGTTCATTATGTTTTCTTTTGCCTGTTTGCTAAAAATCAGTTAACTATATTTTTGTGGGTTTATTTCTGATCCCTGTTCCATTGATCTATATGTGTATTTTTTTTTAGCAATACCACATTGTCTTGATTAATGTAGGTTTATAGTAAGTCCTAATGTGAAGTAGTAGTGTCAGTCCTCCAGCTTGTTCTTCAATCCTCCAGCTATTTTGCATTTTTAATCTCTCTTTTTTAATATATATAATTAATTTCTTTATTTTTTTTTATGTTTTTCTTCTCCTTTGGGAAGACCTTTGTATAGTTTGTTTGAATGATTCCATATTTTATCTTCCTTGTAAGAATCAAGTGAGACTTCTCCATTGCTTCTCCTTAAATATTGTATTTTCCAGATTCAATCTTTAGTCCCTTTCCTTCTTTCCCAACCCCCCTATTCTGAGCAATTTTATTACACTTTTCACTTTAATTAACAGCTAAGTTCTAATAAAGCCTAACGTTATGAATTGGATTCCATCCTCTTTCCTTGATTCCAGACAAATCACTCCACCTGACTGTTAGGCATCTTCAACTGGCCATCAAATAGGTATCTCCACCTTGGAATCTTCACAACAGCCCTTGCCTTTTTCCAACAAATTTTCCCTTTGTCTATTGATTTCTATCATTTTTCTTGGAGTTGAAACTACTAAACCTGAGCATTTATCTTGAATTTTCCCTCTCTCTTATCTCTCAGAGCTAATCAGTCCCCAGACTCACTCTTTTCTTCCCTCTTAGTATTTCTCAAGTCTCTCTAACCTGTCCCTATCCCCACAACTGCTATCATCTCATGTGAGGCCATAACTTCTCACCTATATTCCTGCTGCAAACTGTGAACAAGTCTCACAGGCTCAAGCCCTGCCATAAGCCAATCAATTCTCCACATCATGGCCAGAGAAATTTTACCAAAGCCCAATTATGATCCACTGTCCAGCTTCAAAACATGCATTGACTTGGTTTATAAATATTTTGTCATCTAGCCGTGATTAGAAAGATAGAAAGATAGAAAGACAGCCTTCTTTCTCTATTTCCCTTTGCACCCTTTACTCCTGTGTTCATATGGTATCATTTCCATTTCACTGAACTTGCCCTTGCTCTTGAATTTCATATGTCAGCTGCTTTGGAAAGCCATTCCCAACCTGTTTTCCTTCCTTCTATTATGTATTAAGTAGTCTCTTCTATCCTTCCTTCCTTTTTCAAAAAATTATTTTATTTTATTATTTATTATTTTTTATTTTTTAATTCTTATTTTTTATTGAAGTGTAGTCAATTTACAATGTTTCAGGTATATAGCAAAGTGATTTAGTTATACATGTCCTGTTAATTTGAAAGTCTGTGGGAAGGACTCTGCAAAGGTGAAATCAACCTCTGAGAAAGATTCTTTTCCATTACAGCTCATTACAAGGAATTGAATATAGTTCCCTTAAATATTCAATAGGTCCTTGTTGTTTACTAACAGATATGGATTACTGTCCTTCCTTCCTTTTATTCAGTGTTCAAATTATGTATTTGCTTGCTGGCTTCTCTATTTAGACAAGGGAAAGTACAAAGATTTTAACCTACATACCAAATCCAGTTAGTTTGTGGATATTGTATGAAGTTCTGTGTTGACAAGATTTCTGAAGATTTACTGGACCCACTAAGGAAAGGAATGACATGATTGGTTTATTATCTGCTCCATACAAGAGAGTAACAGACAACTTTTGGCATTCATTGTACTAGAAGGCATATTTATCTGAGCACTTACTATCTGTAAAGCACTGTGTTAGAACCATTATGTCTGTTATTTTATTCTTGGAATCATTGTGGAGCATAATCTTATTTTTTCAAATGTGAAGCATGAGGTTACTAAATTAGCTTCTTGTATAGGGATACACAGTAAATGGCAAAGACAAGATTAGCTTCATACTACCCCCAGTGTTTCTAAATAGATTGATGGGAGTATCTGATATACATCCTGCTCTGCACCAGATACTGTAAGAATAAGAAGGATATAAAAGAAAGCATTACCCTTCCCTCAAAGACCTCATGTAAATATGATAGAAAACATGAAGAAACTGGCAGAAAAATTAAGGGCTAGGCCTTATTCTGCATCTTTGTTTGGGAAAAGCAAATGAGAGAAAGGAAGAGGAGGCATTTTATAGTTTCAAGGCTGTAATAATGGGGATATAAATGTAGGTGCTGTGAAGTCTCTCATGGAGAGTTCATTACCCCTTATTAAGACAAATCTTATTCCTTTTTAGAAAAACAGACTGCCTTATGTCCATTAGGCTTTGCTATTTTTCGCATGAGTTCACCTTCTTCAGAAAAGTTAGAAAAGACAACCACCTTGTTATTGAAGCTACAATGAGGCAGTGAGAATTATCACCTTTCCCATGCCCAAATGGCCTTGTAAGATACTGGAAAGAGCCTTAAATCAAAGTCATCCAGGTACAGATACAAATTCTTGTTCTGCACTCAGGAACCTTATAATTTTGTGTAAGAGCATATTCTGTATGCATCATCCATAAAATGAGGATGATAATACCTACCTCCCAGGATTTTTGTGAAGATTAAATATAATAACATGTGCAAAGTGACCAATGTGAAATGGTGAGAGCCTTGATGGTAGAAGCAATGAAAATGATGCAGCTAATGACAACAATGACAAGGGAATAATGATGATGCTACAGGTGACTTTGGTCAGGATGCAGACCTGGGCCTTCCAGCTCTAAATTCTAAATAGTACCAAGACCTGGCCAGTCTCTCCAGGCCTTTTAGGCCTCTTGTTTTCTTTAACCTCTTCCAGCATGTAAAATCTGCACCACAATATTCATTTCAGAAACACATTCATCTTGAAGAGTTAACTACTGCTTAATGTATTCTCATACTCAGGGAAAATAACCACGCTTTGAATTGTACTATATTATTTGGTAGTTCATAGATATTTTTCTTATTAAATTAATTAACATACACAGTACACCTGAAATAAATCCTGCTGCATAGTGAGTCCTGTATAAACCTTAGCTGCTATTTGTATTAATGCTATTATCAATATTATTTGTTAGTTCACTTAATTCTTGCAGCAGCACACTGGGAGGTAGGTAGAGTGGATTTTTAAATTCCAAATGAACAGATTAAGATGCCAAATCTCACAAAAGTCTAGTGATTGCTAGCATTTAGCTCTCTGCTCAAGAGCAGGGAACTTTTATGCTTAAGATGACTTCTCCCAGCACCTGGTGCTTGGCTGCTCACAGAGCAGGTCCTTGGTCGATATTGTTAAATGCTTATGTAGCTGATTTACAAAGGCCATGGGAAAACATTGGTTCAAAGGCCCAGTTAGGTATAAGGCAAGGATAACATCCATATTAATGTCAGAATAAGAATGAGTAACTTGACTCAAACATTTATAAACAAATAAAATGAAAGACAAACCATATACAGATGCTATATAAACTGCATGAAATCTTTGCTTGAAATCACAAGGTCTTGAGTATCCACTGACCCTTCAAAGAGCCTCAAATGACTTTAATTTACTTGCTTTTGTTACTTTTAAGGAAAGTCTGAAAAGGGCTAGTGATCAATACTGTACTTAGAGAGTTGGACAAAAGAAGTAAATGTCCAGGCTCTTGACTGGGGCAAGAATGACTGAGATGACCTCAATGATTATCACTTAAGATAAGGTTCACTTATGAGCAGACCTGGGTCTTCCCCTTTATAAGATGTGGTAAAAAGACGCAGAGACCTGGAAACTAGCAACTGCCTTACTCACCACAATGACTTGTTATAGTAACATGTTTAACTGAGGTCAAGTTAAACAAATGCTCTAAAGTAACTTGATCCAAATGGCGAGGGAATATTTGCATTCTCACAAGGCCACCAAACTGAGGCAGGCTTTGCACTAGGTAGATGGGGCCAGGTGGGTGGGTGTCTGTGCTACACAAATAATTCAGAGAACTCCAACCTTTTTTTTTTTTTTTTACAACAATGTTCACCACTCAATGTCTAGTATTATTTTCACAGATATGTCATGATAATTTAAGATTATAACTGATGAAGGGGTATACAGGTTTCTCCCTGTATTATTTTTACAACTCTTCTGTAAATCTAAAATTATTCAAAAACCAAATGTTTATTTTAAAATGTTACGTTTCCTGTATCAGTATAACCAGGGTACAGAGGATGACTAGGATAGTCAGAGAATGTTTTCAAGAGAAGGTGATTGTTAAACTGAAAGTTGTTATGTTTTTTAAAGAGTAGTGATAAATAAGTTGGAGCAGAGGTAGGGAAGTACATGTTTAGTAACCTAATCTTTTTCCCAGATCGTATTTCATAACATCTTCCTATATCAGTTACTGAACCACATCATTTTTATTGGTTTTATAATAGTTTCTGGAATAGATATACACTATAGTAATTATTTCTTTATGAACATTTAGGGTATTAACATTTTTCCTTATTTTATAACCAAATCTGTAGGACACATTATTTCCACTTGTATTTTAAGTGCATGTTTAATTTTATCTCGGTAAACTGTAATCTTCCTGAGGACACCAGCTGTGTTAATCTTGTTCACTCATTAGTCCCCAAAATATGGTATGACTGATACTCAATGAAACTATATTGAATAAATTAAGATGTGGCATATATAAAGAAATGGACAAGAAAAAAACCCAGCAAGACATGTAAGAAACTTACAGGTAGTTTTTTTACAGCTGGAGTGAAGGATGGCCATTGTAGAATTTGGGGAGGCAGAGAGTAAAGTGAAGGGTTGACATTCACTCTCTAATACAATCAACAAAAATGTTTATTTTTGGACCCTGTCTGTGTCATGCATTGTATGTACAAAGATAAGGAAGACATATTTGCTCATCCAGGAAGTCTAAAGGATTGCAGGACCTATAATATGAAGAACTTTTCTTTCTCTTTGTCATAAGAACTATAAAAAGCTTTTGAAATATTTTAAGTACAAATCTTAGAAAGATCTTTGCATCAGCTGTATTTCTGCAGAAAGAAACAGAGAGAGGCAATTTTAGGAAACAGAATCTCAGTTAGAAGTTTGTTGTAGTAGTCCAGGTAGAAATAATGAGTGCTTCCACTAAATTAGTTGTATAGAGACTGCAAAGGAGTGGCTGGAGGGGTAGCTGAGATTAGGAGGATATGATGTGGTGGCATCTCTGAGAGGAGATTCAAGAGGAAGAAGATGGATTAAGATCAACCAGGAGGTAGCATCAGCTGTCCTCTATGACTAATTTGATGTGGAGAATGATGAGCAAAGAAATGGAATATAATTCTCAATTTAATACCTTGCATCACTAGATGGGTGGAAATAGGACACAATCAGGAAGGTAAGATCAAAGACAGTGCAATCCGTTATAGGCATGGGGTGAGCTATTGAAGCACGCTAAGTTAGATTTAACTCTAAGACTCCTGGGTGAAGATGTCCAGTGGGTAGTTGAGTACATTGGTTTCTGGGGAGAGACCTCTGGGCTGAAGATACGGATCTCCAATTGAACATATGAGTAAATATTGACTTGAAAAGCTGTATATCTACTCCTTCCTTTACATAAGTCACTGTAAAAGAGACTACTCAGGTTGACTAGACAAGAAGAGTAATCTAGAGTTGACTCTGGAGAATATCAGCATTTAAGATGAAAAAAGAGGAACATGAGAAAGAAATGAATTTGGAAGTCATGGTCAGAGGGCTAGGAGAGGTTATTGTTAGGTGAGAATGATTTAGGAGGGTGCATTAAAGTATGGTTCAGAAAGTAGAGATAACTCCACACTACAAGGTGCGAATAAGGGGTCAATGATGACGTCCTGTAAGTGATAGGATGTCCTGTTAGGAAGCTATCCATAGCCTTAATTAGAGCAATGCCAGGCACTGTGCTGATCTCTTTATAGGGAAAATTGCATTTAATTTATACAACAGGTGATGAGGCAGGTAATATAATCCTAATTTTACTGATGAAGAAATGATAGCTTAACTGACTCACAGCCACACAACTAGTTAGCAGTAAAACTCATAATTAGACCTAAGAAAGCTGAGGCTGAAAACTGCACTTTGAGTAATTAAGCTCTGCTGTGCCACCCACTGGCATACCTAATTGTTTTCAATTTAGCACTTGACAGTTTAGAGTTTTATCTTGTCCTTCAATTTTTCATAAACACAAATATTAATTTTCCAATGCTATTCTGAAAACATCCTTAGGATTGAGACATAACATATGTCTTTATGTGGTTCTCCCAAGTTTTAGACCAAAACAAGTTACCCATAGGTGTCCTGAAAATTCCATTCAATAAATTATATTGAAGAGAAATGCGTATTTAGGGCATTAGAGTAAAGGCAGACAAGCCAACTTGTCCTCCAATGACACAAGTGGCAGATTGAAAGGGCAGTGCAACTACTATTGACTATGATCCCTGGTTCTAAGCACTAAATAATTATACATCTCTAATGATTTATATGTGAAATTTCCAAGGTTATTGGACTAGGTCACACACACACAAACTTTTAATACAACCATAATGAGTTAATAATGCATACTCCATACTGAATGCATGAGAAAGCAAATTGGAGGGACTGCACAAAAGAGGTCAAACTCACATCTCTGGTGGGCAGTTCCTTTGAGCTTAGAGTCTGTAACAAACTATTATAGAAGGAGAATACTTTTCATCTTCCAGCTGATAAATAAATTACCAGTTGTTTTATATTTTGAAACATCTGAACAGCACCCCAGGGCTCTGTAAAGGCTTTATTCTCTGGTTCCATTGACATGCTAGCCATTGTCTTAACTGTGTGCATAATCCTCTTCTTAAGAGACACCGTGCATTTTGCTCCCTTCTGAAAAAATGGGCAACATGGATATCTTTTGCATAAACCTGGCTGCCATGTTGCAATTAGAGGAGACATAAATCTTACCATCTTGATGACAGCCTGTGCTACTGAAACTAGGCAATACAGATGGCTTTGAGAAAATGGAATCTTGTATCCTTTGACAGTGTAATGATTATTCTCTGTCAGCTTATTCCCCTTTTTCATAAAAATCACTTAATACTTCACAAAGACATTACTTTTGCTATCAAATATCACTTTGGAAACTTGAATAATTTAGGAACTTCTATATTAAAAATGGCTAATTCACTAAATGCATGAGATACCATAACCTGAGAGTCTTCCCATCTTGAAAGTTTTGTTGGACTAGTTCAGTCTAAATGTAGGACACTGGGGAGAATTTGGAGGGCTGCATTAAGAGTCTACTGTCTGGTATGTGGAGCCCAGAAAGTCAAAAACTCAATTGCAAAGAATTTAGGAAAGTAATGCAACTATTTTTACAAGAGAGTTTTTCTCTCTTAACAATGGGCTTGTATGTTATTATAAGCTTATATTTTAAATTTAAATTTAAACCCTTGTCTTTAAAGACTTTTATTTGAGCCAAAGTACACTGCCAATGGGCATTTTTACTTTTTCAGTTGACTTTTCAAATTTATTTACATAAATTAAAATCCACTTCTTTTGGTATAGACTAATGTAAGTTTTTTACCAGCGTATTCAGTCTTATATCCACCACAACAATCAAAATACAGAGCAATTCTGTCATCCCCAAATACCTTTGTTTTGGCCCTTTATAATCAACCTCCCTCTCTACCCCAACCTCCTGGCAACCAACTGAGCTGTTTTCTGTCCCTATAGTTTTTTCACTGTTATATAAATACAGTCATAAAGTATATAACCTGTTAAGTCTAGATTCCTTCATTTAGAATAATGCATTTGAGATTCATTCATATTATGTGTATCAATAGTTTATTATTTTTAGTGATGAATACTATCCCATTGTATAGTATACCATAGCTTGTTTATGCTGAAAAAAGATGCATTTGTAATGGTTTGATGGCAATGATAATAATGACATATGGCATTGTGCAAATACTTATTGTGTGTCAGGCATTGTTCTAGCTCTGTCTACATACTACCTATTGGGGGAGGTCAATTAGAAGACATGACCACTGGTTTGACCCTCGAGTTGGATCTGGACAATTAGAGGCTCCTCACCCTCCTCCTTTTCCTTGGAATGTGCCTTCCACTTGCTTTCCCCACTCTCAGAAGCTGCCCCAAGGATACAGCCTTGAGTGGTGGTGAGACTACTTGGACTGCTCTGAACTGAATTAAGGCCTCTAGATAAACCTTTAAGATTCTGGTGGGAGTGCATGTGTGTAGAAATCTACTTATCTTGGGGCTGCCCGAGACAAGTGTTGTAAGTCCTCTATGTTTATAAAACCTACCACCTACTGATCTGAAGTGATCTGCCTCCTTCTTTGATCTCTCCCTGCCCTCCGTATAAGGGAGTCTGTTTTAGATTATACCTAGTAAACTTCTAGGAAGGTTCATAAATCAACAATACCTCATTTAATTTCTTCATCATATGAGATAGGCAAATTAATATTCCACTCCATAAAAGACAAAAAGAAGGTAAGAATACTAAGTAACCTCCCCCCGGATCACACCATTCATAAATGTCATAGCCTGTATTTGAATCTGTGCAAGCTAACTTCAGAACATATCATTGTAACCACTATCATAACCTGATCCCCATTAATAGCTACCAATTAATGAGCATTTGCCCTTGGGCCATGGCAAGCATTTCCTTAATTAATTTTCACATGAATAAGGGTAAGTTGAGAAAAAAGAGGCTTATAGAGATTACACAACTTGCCCCAAGTCACACTGATAATATTACCTAATTTTCAAACAAATTGTGAAAACTAGGTCTCAGTACCTTTAAGGACATTCAGTTTTGATCAGTTTCTGGGCCTCGATTCGTTATTGTTTCCTCCTATGACATTGCATTTCCAGTTCATCTCAGCATGCACGGAGCCTTTTCTAGTTGGAATAACTTGTTGGGCATTGATACAAATCATCTTCCAGTCTTTAAGATTAGATAATAAAATATATTTGGTACAAAAGAAGAGATCTAGTCTCTATCTTGACTTATCTCTGCCTGTGGGGAATTGAAAATTAAAAAAAAAGAAAACCTACTACCCTGATTCAAACTACATGGAGTTGACATGTGGAAAAAAATACATTCATTTCAACTTCATCTTATTCTTAAAGATGTTAAATCATTATTCCAGAATAAAGATTAAAAATAAAATTTGCTACTACATTGCTTCTGTCATCACCTTATCATGATGTAGAATTGGAAGCAAGAATCTTCAGTAGAAATTACTAAAGGGTGGATGTGATTTTATTTTTCAACCGTATTTATAGTAATAATAATGTAATCAGCTCATATAATTAAAAAAAGGATCTTGAAGTATTTTACATATTTTAATTAACCTTCACTGTACTAAGGACATAGATACTATATCAATTTTATTGAAGCATAGAAAACAGAAAGCAAATTTGAGGCCTTAGGGTTGAAGTCATGGCCTGCTGGTAATAAGAATATTTCCTGGTAGAGACAGATCTGTTAAATAAAAGAATAGGAAACAACAAGCAGCAAATTCTGTGACATTTCAGCGAAAATGCACCCTGCACATCCCAGCAGTCTTTTGGATTATTAATTTCTCTATAAATTTCCATAGACAAGACATATCCTGAATACTCTTTTCTACCCTCCTTTCTGGATTCATTTATAATCCATTATTGTGGAATAGGGAGGAATGTGGGAAGTATGGAGGGTGGATCTCTTTTCTGAACAACCTTAAACATTCTGGTTAACAGTCAAATGATTCCTAGTTAGGCTTTGGACACCTGTAATTTTGAATCCCACACACATTTGGGTGATTATAGGAGCTTTGCTATGGAACAAAAGATGTGTTCTGAGGTGAGATTAGGACATGACCAGCCTTGATATGGGGCAGAGGTTATGAGACTGTTTCTAGTCCTTCATACAAGTGGTAATTATCAGCTACTTCCACATTTCAGCTCAATATAAGGGTTATTATTTTTTTTTTTTTTTGGATTATTGGATCTGTCCAGAATGGGCTAGCTTATCTTGAAGGCAATGAATCAAGAAGAAAAGACTCCTGAGTTTAGTGGGTAATTTGTCTAGATGCAAAGCAGGGTTTCATCTAGTTCTAAGAAACTGGAAAACTAGTTTAAACTTTAAATAATAGCTTTATTGAGGCACAATTGACATATGATAAACTACGCAGACTTAAAATACATAATTTGCTAAGTTTATTTTGTCACGTTAACCATTTTTAAGTGTACAGTTCAGTAGTGTTAAGTATATTCACACTGTTGTGCAACAGATCTCTAAAATATTTTCATCTTGCAAAACTAAAACTCAGTATACAATAAACAACTCCCCATTCTTTTTTTTTTGCCCAGGCCCTATAATATCCATTCTACTTTTTGTTTCTATGATTTTGACTACTTTAAACACTTCATGTAAGTGGAATCCTACATATTTGTCTTTCTGTAATTGGTTTATTTCACTTAGTGTAGTGTCCTCAAAGTTCATCCATGTTGTAGCATGTGACAGGATTTTCTTCCATGTTGAGGCTGAATAATATTCCATTGTTTGCATATATCACATTGTGTTTATCCATTCATCTACTGATGAGAATCTGGGTCGCTACTACCTCTTGGCTACTGTCAATATGCCGCTATAAATATGGGGAAGGGAATATCTCTTCTAAATTCTGCTTTCAATTCTTTTGCATATATACCCAGAAGTGAGATTTCTGGATCATATGGTAATTCTATTTAAATTTTTTTGAGGAGCTGCTATACTGTTTTCAATAGTGGTTGCACAATTTTACATTCCCACTAACAGTGCACATGGTTCCAAATTCTCCATATCCTCACCAACACTCGTCATTTTCTATTTTTTATTAAAATAGCTACCCTAATGATTGTGAGGTGTAGCTTAAATTTTTATAACTAGAAAGTTCATGAATTGAAAACCACTAAGTTTTCTTTGTTCAGATAATTTTCATTCTGTTACTAATTATAAACTTGACCTTTTACAAGCCCACTTCATTTCTCCTCACAGTTTTTCTAAGACATTAGATCAGAATAAGAATAATAATAATACATATCCTAAAAACAGAGTTTTGGATATTATATGTGATATATATAGATATCTAGATCTACAGATGTAGTAAGATGTAGAAAGATATAGATTTAAATATAGAAGATTATATGTGATGGGTGATTATACATGAGTCAATCCTTATATACAATTAGATATAGTAAACAGATCTATAGTAACTTTTTTGGCAAATTTCCCTAGACGGCTGCCTTCAGTTCTCTGTCTCACTCCCCACTTCCCTGGGATCACCTCCCAAATTAGCTCCTTGCCTACAGTCCCTGTTGCAGGGTCTGCTCCTAGGGAAGCCAGACTAATACAAGTGCCCAATCCTTCTTAATCATTCAGATATAATATTTATTAAAAGTCTGAATTAGGAGGAGTCTATTTGATGGACCTAAACAGTTCCTGGCAATGATCTTTACTTCTGATGTTACTGTTTTGATTGTTATACTCATCATGTAGTGTGAAGAATGATTCATAATCCTTTAACACCCCCATCACTTCTCCTAGAAGGAGAATGATGGCTCTGTATCAAGCACTACACCATCAGAGGTTGAGAATCTCAGAACTGGGTAAGACCAATGGCAGCACAAGGGCCATTTTCCCATGTCTATTAGCAAATATGAAGGCTGTGCTTGACAGTTTTATTAGTCCCTCTGCACTTCCTCTTCTAATCATTGGAAGATGAGTAGGGATTAAAAAAAAATAAGAGTAGTAGAAATAGGAATTAATTCTGTATAGATTTAAAGAGTTTTTGACCTTCCTGAGGTTGATTCCTGGAAAGAATTATGTAGAGGGTGGATTTTTCTGCTCTGGCAGAGCCTGCATTAAACACTATGATCTTCTGAAAATGGGTGGGGATATAAATAAGTAGCAGTCAAAATGCACTATGGGCATGAGAGTGCAGCCTCCAATTTTCTTATGAAATCCTTCCTCTTACTTATTTCTGCCTGCTCTAGTCTATCTCAGTAATCATCTGGATACTTTGCCTGTAGGGTCAAAAATGAAAAAAAGAAGTGTGCTCCATCTTTGTCTGACAGCAACCTCTGCACAACTCAAGTTCCATATCAAAGTATCTTCTCTAAGTCCTTCGACAATTCACCCATTCTCAAGACAATATTTTTTTCTTCTCCTCCTCATATTTCCATTGCATTCTAAACTTACTTCTGCCTTCGTGACTATCATTTTATGTTAAACTCTATTTACTCTCACCCTGGATTGAATCAGTTCCTAGGGGATAAGAACCAAAATTTTTTCTTCTATCCTTCTCTGGGATTCAACATAGTACTTGACATACATGCATAGATAAAAGTTTCATTAAATCTATAAACTGTTTTATTTCAGTGACTCATGGGAGCAGCTGATATTACTACCCACCTCCTCTGTGCTAGGTGCTGTGCTAAATGCTTTATAAATTCATTTAATTTCACAAACACTCTATCCTTTTCATGTGGCTGCAAAACAAACCATCCTAAACTTAGTTGCTTAAAACAAAAGCCATTAAGCGTCTGAAGCTGATCTTCAGAGGGCACTGCCTTGTGCATGTGCAAGGTTACCCTGGGATGACAGTGGCCTCTCTATCTCTTTCCCTAATATCTTTGTTAACTTCTCCTTTTAGTATCTCACCATCTGTTAGTCTCCACTCACTCTTTGCTGGCTGATTGCTCAACTGTCATTGACAATGCCCTGGGGTATAAATTGCCCCACAGCCTGAGCCAATTAAATTTTGGTCCTTTTACTGAGCTAGTTTTTGAGACCAATCTTTGAGGTTTGTTCTGACCTGGAAACAGTCTGTTCTTAGTTGTCTCTTTCCCTGGTTCTGTCTGGGAAACTAGCTGGTTTATGGTTTAGCTTCTTGAGAACAAGAAGCTACATACCTCCTCTTATCTGCTTATCATCAAAATATCTTTTTGTTGGGAGGTGGGTGGTGGGAGGGGGTTCCCTTAGACTTGGACTGGTCCAGACTCTGTTTCAGATAAAGTGAGTTTATTTGAGGACAGCTTCCGGGCTCTCTGCCCTTATGGGCTACCTCCATGCCTGGGGAGTTCTCAGAGCTGCTGATCTGGATCCGGAAGCTCAGGAGCAGTGGTCTGCTTTTCTTGTAGGTACACCTGCTTTATGAGAAGGAAACAATGTGGGAGCCATAGCTTCTGGTCTTCTCTGCTTGCCTCTCTCAGTAGGGAACCCTGGCCCTGTGAGTGAGCTGCTGGAGGGCAATTGAGGCCCTATTATTCTCGGCCTGTATGCCTAATATAGCGCCTCCACTCTATTTGTGGGAGGAGGAATGGACACATCCTTGGCTACACTCACCAGGCATCTAGCCTCTGCAATTCACAGCTGGAGGGAGGGAGGTGGATAAGAAATGATTACCCCTCCTACAGAGAAAAAAATGGCCAAAGTCATGCCCCATGTCCCACGATGACACCATGGTGATCAGGTGCTTCACAGTGAGCCAAACTGTTACCGCTGCTACCGCTCCTGCTTCTGGACCCTGACGGTGGCTCTTTGTGCTGCCACCCTCACCTAAATGGACTCTGAAATGTTTGTGTGTTCTTGATTTTTGGCCTCACTAACTTTAGAATCAAAGTTGAGTGTAGGTGCAATTGATTTGCAGCATCTAGGTCACGTCCCCACATCCTAGCTATGAGTTCTTGGGGGAGTCAGCATCTAGCATTTTCATTCCGATAGTGGGAATTGAAACTTGCCTTCTGTCAATACTTACGAGGTTGGAAGTTCCTCACAGATAGAAAGGGAGTACAGATGCTTGTTATACATGTCTTTGGAAAGCATATGTTGAAATAATGAATAACAGGACTGGGAATAGTTACTAAGAGAAGTTATACTTAACTGTTAGACTGGATTTCCCTTAGGTCTCGCTCAAAGACCAAGAATCAGATCACAGTGTGCCCATCCTCATAGAAAGCCAATGAAAGGACTAACCTGAGTTCATTCTTTCCATGATTCTTTATCATGGAAATGCCTTCTCTGTGCCAGTCACTGTGTTAGGTAACTGTCAGTGGTAAGGACAAACAGGCATGTGCCTGCATTGATGGAGATTATATCTATAAGACAAGCATGTTAATTTTTTAAAAATGTAAATGTGTAAGTATCTTTTAAGTATTAAGAATGTGTAGTTGGGATATGACCTAAGCAGAGGATTTAGCAAAAGCTTATCTGGGAAAGGAATGACTGAACAAAGATCTGAAGGATAAAGAGAAAATAATTATATGAAGGGGAAATGGAGATGGTAAATGAAAAGTATTCCTCACGACAGGGGAAAAACACTTGACAAGGTCATGCGGAGGCTGGAGCAAGGTCCCTGTGAGACACTGAAAAAGAGCAGTTATTGGATAGCAGAGGAAATTTTGTGCAATTTCAGGATGCAAATGGAGATGGGGATAAAGCAATATTGAGTTTTTGAGGGCTTATTAAGGATAGGGATTTTTATCCTAAGAACTGTGGGAAGTAATGGAGGGATTTTAAAGAGAATTATTCCTTTCATAATCATATTTGTGTTTAGAAAATGTGACTCTAGTCCCAGTGAGGAGAATGAATTGCAGGTGCAAGAGTGGTTACAGGATATCAGCTAGGAGGCTGTGGGACCAGCCCAGATAAGGGAGGATGGTGGCTTTTCCTGGAGTGGTGGCAATTAAGATAAAAATAAAATATCTCCACCCTAAGCTGAAGCTGAGAGTGATGCTAGAGAATAAGGGGGCAAAGGAAGACAGACACCAGCTTTGCATTCACTGGAGCCCAGGTTAATGCTATGCAAAGGATGTAGTCAGAGTCCTGCTAGATCAGACATTTTTCTCAAAGTCATTATCTGTTACTATTTAAAATAAACTATTGTCATATAAAGCAAAATATATTTAGGTTATCTTTATTCTTCTCTAGTAAAATTTGAAGCATCAAGTCAATTCTGTAAAATTCTTTATAACTTATTTTTATCTATTTAAAAAGTCATCTTTTAAATACTTAAGGTAAAACATTTATTTACTAGAGATAGTATTTTCTTAATCAACAATTATTTCATTAAATATCACTAGCTTTAAAATGCTCAAAAATCTGAGATCTCCCTGACAGATAATAAATTTTATTAAAGAAATATACTATATTTAAATAAATTTACTATATTCTAAATAAATTCCTCCCAAATTATTTAAGGTGTCGGGGAGAAGTTTTAATTGGGCTGAGAAGTTCTAGTATTTATTAGTAAATATTTTTAGATGTGATCTCCTCTGGCACAAGCCAAAGAGAACTGATCCGTCGTCAGGAAGTGAGGCAGGATTGATTATGTGCCTTGTTTCCTGTGTAGTATGAGTGTGTGTGAACATGTGGGTATGTTTTAATTTGTGTGCCTGCATGTGGTGTGAGTATGTGTGTCTGAGCACGCAGAGTGTGGCTTGTCATAAAAGAAAAGTGTGTTTCACCAACAGGTAGCCTAATGTTGAGTAATTACACGTGCTTGTCTGGGTGACCAGGAGTTGTAATAAGTGGTTGTCTTTATGGCCTCCATATTTGCCCATCCTGACACCATGCCACCTAATATCACTCTTCAGTCTCTACCCCAGCACCCAAAATGTCTTTGTGTTAAACAGAAATACAGTTGACCCTTGAACAGCATGGGTTTGAACTTTACTTAACATAGTCCACTCATATGTGGATTTTTCTTTCAACAGGTACTACTGTGTTTACAATCAGTAGGTGGTTGAATACATAGATGCTGAACAGCAGAAAAGGAGGGCCTACTATAGTGTTATATGTGGATTTTTGACTGTGCTGGGTTGGCACCTGTAACGTTTGTGATGTTCAAGGGTCAACTGTACTCCTCAGAGGGGTGTCACAGGAAATCTGAATAGGCTCTTAAGTGCTCAATGGGATCATAATTACCAGATCTTTGGAACTTGCCATTGGTGGGGAATAAATCACAGGAACCATGAGAGTTTTGAAGGATGACATGTAAAAATGATAAATTGAGTCCCTCGGTACTTCTGAGAACTACACTGTAGTGTACCCTGAGAAATACAGGGTAGTAGACACTTGTGAGTAGATAATGATTGTGGGAACAGATAATCCAGAACAAACTTAGCTAATTTCACAAATGTGCTTGGGACACCGTGTTACCTGTCTTGATCGTCTTCCCCAAAGCTTAATCATGGCTCACCCTTTTAGAAACAGATTTGTGATACTTCAGAGGACAGTGGTTCTCACAGTATGGCCTTTAGACCAGCAGCATAACCATCACAGGGAATGATATTCACACCCCCCCCCCATTTATAAGTAAAATATACTTTACTGAATATTTCACAGAGAGGGTCTGAGTGCAGGGTCAGTCTGTCATTCCCAGAAGTTCCACGCTACTATTTCTGCTCTCGTCTCCTCCATCTAAGGTTGTCCTGGGAGTCCAAATCCTTTTCTTTTATAAGCTGTGTTTCCCTCACTTGGCATCAGGCACTCAAAGTCTCACCTTCTACACTTAACCCCTAACAAAAATGATCAAATAAATCAGTCTCCCACCAAAAGGGAAACTGATGCTTGTTCTCAAGGCAAGCAGTTTTCTCTACCTGATTCCAAACTCCTACCTCCTTCCCCAAATTCTATGCTACATGAGAGCCAAGACACACCTCTGTACTGTCAACAGCATCTTTTACACATAGTTCTGAGAATAATGTATTGAACAAGTAGATGAATAAATGCAAAGTTAATGACTGAATTAAGAAAACAGCATCTGCCTGTGGAGGTGACTGGAGTCTTTGGCCCGGTGATATTCTTAGTCAATAAACTCATGGGTTGACCAGCTCTATAGGGGGATCATTCAAGATAATGAGGAAAAAGGGAGCACAGTGTGCATGTAAGACAGAAAACGGTGATCAGCCAGTGGAAAGCAATGTTTACTGGGGAAATGTGAGATAAGTACAAGCTGTGATTGTAGATGCCTCTGTCAGAAAATAGAAGGCAAAGGAATTTCGGTCCATATATAAGTAATAAGGAGGGACTACAGCTCTAGAACAGAAGAGTGACATGACATCAACGTTGGGTAGCTCTTGTAAAGTACCTCCTGTATAGCAGACATTTCCATGTACACAATTTATACCCCCAACTACCCTGTGGGTGGGAGCTTATCTGTGTTTCAAGGATAAGACAACTGAGGCTCAGAGAAGCTGAGTGATGACTTTCCCAGGGTCATAGAGCAAGTGAATGACAGAACTAAGAGCCACCCCAATCCCCACATCCAAGGCCAGTGCCCTTTAAAGAAAAATAAATTAGGCAGCCGTGTGTGAAGAGGCACGATTTTCAGAAAAGAAAGTTATTAGTTCTAAGGCGGCCCTCTCTTTTATGGAGGTTGGGAGGAAATGATGGGAGGTAGCGGTGAAACTCTCAGTAGGTGAAGACTCCACACAGCAAATACTTCGAAATACTCCAGCTTTTCAGTCTGCTTTGAGTTAACTGAGCACCTTGACGTCCAAAGCAAAGAATAGTCTGTGAGTCTTTCTAAACTCTCAGTGTCACACGTCTCTGAACTGTGAATTGTGTCCTGGAGAAATCACAGCAGGGGTAGGAAAGGTGGGAAATGAATATTTAATCCCTGAATGTGAGCCAGTGATGCCTTGTCACTCCAGCCTGTTTCTATCGACTTTCTGGGCTGTGTTTCTGTCCACTTTGAGGTTTCTTTATTGCCTGCTGGGCCTTTAAGGGACCTGTGGACCCAGAGTGCAATTATGAAGTCAGGGAAGGGTGAAGTGATGGGAAAAAAGCAAAAACGAAGGAGAAAGGAAAGAAGTCAATACGCAAGGTCTGTAACTCTTCAGTGACCTGATCGAGGCATTCATATGGTCACACAGCAGGGAGCCATCTCTGGCAGTCAGACATTTCTTTGGGACCCTGCGCAGGCCCCCACATCAATATGATTACAGGCAAGTATTGGCTACCCCAACAGGTCAGGCTGCCATTTTGATTCGAGGAAGGTAGGAACCACTCAAAGAGGATGTTGGACACTGTCTCTGTAAGTTCTCTAGTCAAGCAGGGCTTTTGATGACAATTCCATGAGGGTTCTTTTCTTCAGTGTTCTCAGAGGCACTGCACACTCATCATTCCTGATTACATGGAATAGATGGCTCTTTCTGTCAGCTGAATCTCTCAGCTGGAGATGAGAAATGGCTGTTGCCACTTACACTGTCTTATATGAGACAGGTGCTAGGAATGGAGAATATTAGATACTATTTGAGTTTTAAGGATAAGATTAGATATTCATAGAAGCAATAAAAATAATTTGTATTCACATGATTAGTTTTATATATATTTCTCATTTACCAAGGCATTTTTATGAGCCAGGCACTGGGCTAAATGATTTTTATATATTATCATTAATCTTAACCATGCATTTTTAAGTAAATGTTATGTTTTCCTGTTTTCCAGTAAAAGAATTTGAGAACTAGGGAATTGAGTTTACTTGTCTAAGATCACGCAGCTCATACATGGTAAAACTGGGATTAAGACTCTGGTTTGTGTCTCTGAAATGTTAACAGTATGTATTGCACCACTGTACACTGAAGTCTCAATCAACAAAATATTCAGAGGTTGGTGTCACAGTGAGGGCTTTGCTTGAAAAATGGAGTGTATTCTATATTTTCTGCACCAGATAATGAGTTGCTGAAGGTTTGTTTTTGTTTTTCCATAATTTATATGTCTAATTATTTTTTCCTCAGAAAAGGCATATGTAACAGAATATTATATAGTATTTTTATCATGTGAGTTAATGAAAATTATAATCAGGGTTTTTTTTTTCATATTTTACTCCTTATCCCTAAAGTACTAAAAGCTGTATATATCCTTCTCAGAGGGTAGTTTTTTCCTAAGAGAGGAAGTAACCCAACATGAGTGCAAACTGGATAGTCTTGGCCTCCATAGTATAGCAGTCAAATGGTGTCATTCCAAGGATAAGAGCATTTCTTGTTACATTTCGGTGAAAGAGAAGATCAGAAGAGTGGTAGGGGACACAACAAATTGGAAACACACAGGGCATAAGGAGGTCAGAGATCTAGCCCAAAATCTTCCACTATCTCCCTGAGGGACCCAGTGAGGAAGGTTTCTTCACTATGGGTCTCAGTGGAGTCACATGTAGAAAGAATAGTTTATTTAATTCACATTTACATCTATTTAAATGTTAGACAAAATTACTAGCAAACTTAAAACCTTATTTTAAAAAGGATAAGCATAAATAAATATGAAAATAAATGTAAAACAAAAATTATTCTCTCTAACTCTCCATGAATTCCCATTTTGTTTGTAGGGATTACCAATTGGTATAGGAATTCCTGAGACTAAATTAACTGTTAGTAAAGAAAGAAATATTAATACCCTCAGCTCTGAAATAGAATGGGCTACTACAGGCAGTAAATTCTAATCAGTCAATATAGGTTCTCTTTGAAATACAGCCTTACTACTACAGAGTTCAAGTTGTTTAATAAACTTTATTCTGAACACCAGACTATCAATAAAATAAAGATAAAAGGCACTAAGTTGAAACCCAGTTGGTTACAATGACCACAGAATTTTAACAGCAATGTTATGGCTTGGGATGCTGAGATCCTACAACATAATAAAACAGGATATTAAGGATGTCAAACAACAGGAAGACTGGGAGAATATGAATTGGATCCCACAAAGTTCTGTTAAGACAGATAGTATTTAGATAAACACAACTATGTTTTTATATTTAAGGCAAAAATTAATTATATTATCATCTGTGTATAAAACGGGAAGAAACAAATTCTCACACCCAGACACTGAGTAGACATGGTAGTCTCAGACCATACAGCCATAGTGGAAGAATAAGAATCCTTTTGGATCGCCCCTATCCTTGAACAGACACTAAAAGTTTATTAAGGGCATTGAGCATTTAGCAGCAAAAAATATCCTCTTATAGAAGTCAGTGCCCAAAGGTCCAAGACGTAGTGTTAAGTGAAAATCTGTAATGTGAGGATTCATAGGGAAGCAAATTCTTCAACATTTTTCAAGAGTTACTCATAGTCCCTTGAAAAGTTGAGGATAAGAAAACCTGTTAACCTGGCAGTTATATTTTTGAGGGTATCCCTAGAGAAACTTGCTCACATATGCACACAAAGACATCTATAAGAGTGCTCAATAATTTAAAAAATGAAGCAATCTAGATTCCTATCAATTGTGGAATGGATAAATAAATTGTAGTATGGTCATACATTGGGACACTATTCAGCAGTGAACACAGCATAAGGAGAAGGGCACTATCTAAGGTTGGATACCCCAGAAAATAGACTCCAAGCCACACATTTCACACAGGAAGTTTAGTGGGGACTGTTCTTGGGAACAACATCTGTTAGGGAATAAATGAAGCAGAATTGGGCAGAATGAGATTCTTCTGCTGTGATTGTCATAACAAAGACCACAGTTAATCCCATGTGGAGCTCAGACAGGGGACAACTTTTCAAAGTCATCCAAAATCCAGACTTTTGTACCTTAATTGACTAATCATTGTGTAGTTGCTCCTGGGGAAGTATAACCTGGCACAAGGCAGATATCTTTGGCTATTCTCAATTCCTGGAGAAGGCAGTCCATGGAGAGGGTTTCAACTGAGCACAACCAGCAGACAACATATCCAGTTCCTGAGGGAATGAATGGCTCAGTTCTGAGACTTCTGAAAGAGAATTTGAGAAACA
The DNA here is from genome assembly GCF_036321535.1 of Camelus dromedarius. NCBI lineage: Eukaryota > Metazoa > Chordata > Mammalia > Artiodactyla > Camelidae > Camelus > Camelus dromedarius. The sequence goes on along the minus strand of NC_087443.1, from coordinate 63,707,109 downwards.
TGCCAGAGCATCCAGAATAGATATGCATCAGCATGATTTTATTTCCTAACATAATGTTGATGCAAAAAGCAAGTTGCATAAGAATACAGAAAAATGCAATGCAATAACTGTATAATATTTAGAAACATGAAGAAAACAATGATGTACATTGTTAGACATTCACAAATAGTAAATAAACACAAAAATATGAATGGTAATGAAAACAGCAAATTTAATATAATAGGTACTTTTGAGTCCTAAGGGAGATGTATATAGATTTTCACTATCTAGGTGTCTAGATGATGTATTTAGTAATTCATACTATTCTTTACAAATGTCTACCTGTTTGACATATTTCATTGGGAAACATTAAAGTTTAATTTTTAAAAATATAATTAGGATTTCTCATACACTCATTTATCCATCCACCTATTAATTTTATGTGTATATACATACATATATGTGTATATATGTTTGTGTGTGTGTGTAAACACACTTTTTTAAACAGGGCTTAAACTCTAAAATGAGCCTCCTAAATGCTAAGAGAAACAAGAGAAGTTCAAGGCATGGCCCTTGCTCTCAAAGGGCTTTCTCTAGTTGGGGATACAAGACACATAGGAAAATTAAAATAATAATGTAAGTTTTATGTAGAGGAACCTGTATATAAAGTGAAGTAACTTTAGGCAGTAGCACATAATACAGGCCGTCTCTCAAGGACCTGGCTAAAGATAAAAGAAAACATGATTGTGAAGCAAGAATACAGGAAAAGATGAAATCCTCACTGAGTCCTTCACTTTCCCTTCCAAGATGCAGAGGAATCTATTAACTTGATAAGTGCTACTATTTGAGCCTCTGTTATTTCACACATTTCTTACAACAGCCTGAAATCCTACACAAGAGTGATTTCCATCCATCGTGTGTCCTTTGTGTAAATATCGCAAGTGTCTCAGAGGCATATCAGTGATAGGAGCTGTATAATCAGTCATTATGATATCCTGTGTTAGGTAATACTTGTAGCTATCTTTCTACCTAAAGAACTATTTCTTTAAGAACATAAGGAGTCATACCAGAACATATCTTTTTCCTGACAGGAGAACCAAGTGGCTTACTATAGGAGGGTTCTGAGTCCTTGACAACCCTTTTTTAAGGATTGTATAGATAGGATTTACTTCCCACTTAAGGGCATGGCTATAGAACACCAGGGAGGACCTGCCAGTACTGATATCCCTTAGCTTCTGTTCTCAAATGTGAACGCTATGTTAAAACATCACTGGCTACCTTTGGGAATTGTGCCATTGTCCTCCATGAGTTCTCTCTAAGCCCCATGATTCATTTTAGTTGTCATTGTTTTGTTATTTAGATATGCATTGGATAATTTTGGAAGTAATAATCTCTAAAATGACTCTGATTCATGTGAAGGTGAGGGGAGGACTTACTTTTTCCTCTGTCCCCAAATAATCTAGTTTGAGATTCATAAGAGAGTTTAATGTTTTAATATTTCAGTGTTCAATAATTCTCTGAAAAACATCTGATGCCACTGAACATGTTTGAGGTTATCTCATTAAGCTTCACATATTTATGATAGCTTCAAACCAAGCTGCTCACTTTACTTTCATTTTTACTTCATAAGATTTCTTATTCTGAGTTATATTTCACTTTTTTTTTACATTTTTATTTTATGACTTCCTCATAAATTATAGATGTTCACATGAGGAAACTAAAGCCTAGAGAGGTTATGGTTTTTGCCTCAGGTCACATGGTGGTCATTGCAAAACTGAATATACAACTAGGAAGCCTGGTTTGAAGCCCTCTACCAGCTTTTTAATCCACCTGGTTAGCATGTAATTCAGTATTACACTGAAATAGGAACCAAGAAGTGATGTCAACAAGATCTAAGAATACAAGATTTCTACCATCATCTCCCAACAGAAGCATTAATTAAAAAAATTTTTTATTGAAGTATAATTGGTTTGCAATGTTGTGTTAATTTCTGGTGTACAGCATAGTGATTCATACATATATGTATTCATATATATATTATATGGATATAATATATATATATATTCCTTTTCACATTCTTTTTCATTATAGGCTATTACAAGGTATTGAATATAGTTCCCTGTACTGTACAGTAGGACCTTGCTGTTTATCTATTTTATATATAGTAGTTAGTATCTGCAGATCCCAAGCTCCCAGTTTATCCCTCCATCCTCTCCTTCCACCTGGTAACCATAAGTTTGTTTTCTATGTCTGTGAGCCTGTTTCTGTTTTGTAAATAAGTTCATTTGTCCCATTTGTTTAGATTCCACATATACGTTATATCATATGGTATTTTTCTCTCTCTTTCTGACTTACTTCACTTAGTATGACAATCTCAGGTCCATCCATGTTGCTGCAGATGTCATCAATTTTGACAACTCATAGACAAGAGTACTTTTGTGGGAATCTGGGAGTCCAACAGGGAAGTCCCAGCACACCATTGGGGGGAAAATAAAAAATAGGTGCATCAAACAGGGTATGAAGAACAATTTTACTTTACCTGTGTCACCCCTTCTCCAAAGTGGCACAGATCAGTGCCTAGAGAAACCTTCTCAGCCTATAATTTCTCCCACAAGGGAAAGTGAGAGAATAGGGTGAGTGAGTACCTACCTGCCCTGACTGTGCAAATCACTGTCTAATATGCCAGTTCTTTTTTACCTCACCCAGATTACTGAGGAGATCAGCACAGTGGAGTTACTGAGAGATGCTGAGACTAGGGAAGAGAGACCCCACACCCTACCAGTCATACTGTGGTCTCCAATAGGAAGCCTATCCATGAGCTGCTTGGAGCACCTTGACTGTGGGCCCCTCCCAAGTGATGCATGGGCATGCCAAATACTCTGTGTGTCTCACCTTCTCTCTCCTCAAGGCTGGATGCCAAGTACACCCCCATAGACAGTGAGAACAGGAGTCTCAAACAATAAGCTTGACTCTTGGGGCTGGAAGAATGTACACAAACTTGAGCATATCACAGCACCACCCTAGAAAAAGAAATAGGAGACTCTCAGCACACATCCTTGCTTTACAGGATTGAAAGAAAGTATACAATTTTAAGGGAAAATCCCCCAAGAGATGCAGAGTAAACACATTAGTTAAAAAAAAAAATGTATGAGAGAGTCTCAGAATCCTTATCCAGTCTGCTGGTGAAAAGTATTTCTCTCCTAAAATTAATCCATTGAGACCAGAGAAGGTGATTGCTTCTTCAGCTGCAAAGGCAGCAATGCAGAATTTCAAGAAACATGGAAAGTCAAGGAAACATGGGACAAAAGGAACAAAATGATGTTCTTATCACCAATGAAATGGAGATCTGCAAATCGCCTAGTAAATAATTCAAAATAATTGTCTTAAGGAAACTTAATGAAATACATGAGAACAAAGATAGAAACTCAACAAAATCAAAAAAGCAATACATGGACAAAATGAGAAGCTCAATAAAGATAGAAATGATAAAAAAAAAAAAAACTAACAGAAATCCCAGAGCTTAGACAATACAATTAATAAAATAAAAAATGCAATAGAGAGAGCATTACCAGGAGACTGGATCAGGCAGAAGAAAGACTCTATGAACTCAAAGACAAGTCATTTGAAATTATCCAGGCAGAGGAGAAAAAAGAAAAACATAACAAAAAAGAATGAAGAAAGCCTAGGGAATTTATGAGATACCTTCAACAGAGCTAACATTTATATTATGATATCCCCAGAAGATGAGAGAAACAGGCAGAAAAATCTGTTTAAAGAAATGCTGGCTGAAATTTTCCCAAATTTGGTTAGATATATGATATATGTACATCCTGTTACATGAAGATCAAAAATCTACAGAGAGGTCAACCCAAAGAAGATTTCACCTAGATATATTAAAATCAAACTGTTGAAAATGAAAGACTAAAAGGGATTTTTGAAAGCAGCGAGAGAAACACTTCCAAACTCAATATATGAGGCAATCATTCCCATATACTAAAGCCAGACAAGGATACTACAAGAAAACTACAAGCTAATATATCTGATGACATAAATGCAAAAAGCATCAGCCAAAGCACAGGCAACAAAAACAAACAAGTGGGACTACATCAAACTAAAAAATTTCTTCACAGTAAAGGTAATAATATGAATAAAATTATAATAACAGTAATAAAATGAAAAGACAACCTACAAAGTGGGAAAAAAATAAGTGCAAACCATATATCTGATAAGAGGTTAATATTCTAAATATATAAAGAACTCATACTACTCAATAGCAAAAAAACCCCCAAATAACCCAATCAAAAGATTTGGAAAAAACCTGAATTGATATTTTTCCAAAGAAGACATACAACTGTAAATAAGTTACATGAAAGGTACTCAACAACATTAATCATCAGGGAAGTGCTTATCAAACCCACAATGAGGTATCACCTGATACCTGTTAAAGAGTCTATTAGATCATTTTATCTGAGGGCCATTATTAATGGTTATCAGCCAATGATAAATGATTTTCCAAACAAATGAGCCTGGGATAAGCTTAGTGAAATAATGTGAGGTACATTTCTGTTGTGCAGGAATTTTCAGAGCCTTTACAATATTAATGATTACCCCCTAAGCACAGATACAGTGGATACTGAATAAATTTTTCCAGATATATTTGATCATAGAACTCCTCCGAGTATTGCTGTATCTTGCCAAACATATGTTGGAAAACTCTTGTCTAAGCCAACCCTATTAATGTATAAAATGGAAAATTAAAGCATAGAGAAATGGAGTGATTTATTCAAGGTCACTCCATTGATTAGTGAATGATACCACAGAGCAGGGAAGGAGGAAGGAAAGACCACTTACTGAATGACATTTACCCAAATATATCTGAAAAATATGCAGCCATTTTTTATAACATGTGTAATGCTAATGAGAAAATGCACCCATCCATAAAACCAAATAGCAAGTAATGTGCAATACATGTGACTTTTTTTTCATATTTTGAAAGATATCCATCATCACTAAACAGCAGACAGGAAAATTCAAAAAAGATTATGGCAACAATAATACTAGTCTTTTGTTAAATACCTATTAGACATCCAGAATGCATAGGAATAGCTTAAGATTGCTAATGTGATTATCCTCTTAAAAGTACCGTATCTAACAGTATGTGTGTTGCTGTTAAATTATGCTTCCTATGTTCATGGATTGTCAAAGGTGAATGGGACCTTAGGGAGCTCTTATTCTAAGCTTTTGTCATTTTTCAGAAATGGAAACTGAGAACCACTTTTGGTAAACAGCAAGGTCAAACACTAGTTTGTTGCAGCACTGGGCTGAGACCATGGGCATCAGTATTTCCACAGAATAGTGTTTCCAATCGCGTATCAGTATGTGTAACAATGCCAAACTACTGGAGATTGCACATAGGGTGCCACATTTAATTCTGATTAATAGTCCATTAGGTTTTTTATGAAAGAGAATGATTCTAAAATACTATGACTTATTATTCCTTGGCTTGAACAGTCAGGGTCCCTCTTCAGTGAAGCCCAGGACTGTGGCTTTCTCCTCTGGTTAGGGTGAGAAGTGGAGGGTGGCTCCTTACTGCATTTAGGATTCATCAGCTATGAAGTGGTGTTAAGAAATATTTCCATATAGATCTTGCTTATCCCCTTTCTAGGAGAATAATAACTTTTTTTAATCTAAAAATGTCATCTGTGCTGCAAAGCATAAATAAGAGCAGTAATCAGAAGAAATATGAAAATAATCTAGCTCAAAACAAAAGAATGGCAGATTTAGCTTCTCTTTATAATATACAGTGGAGGGAATAATTGAGGTGCATTTAGTTATTCTGATTTTTGACTAGAGGGGAAATGAAGATCTAAGAGTGTTGCTCCTTAGCCACTTGAACATTTGTTTTGGGGCAGGTTAGTGTCATCATGAAAGCTCATCCTGTAAAAGGAAGAACCACACTAACTCCATTAACTTCACAATAACTGACCGCAGCTGCTTTATGACTGCATTTTACACTTAGGGAAAACCAAGTAACACAGTCCAGCACGTTTGGATTTACTTTACAAAAGATTAATTCTGTCTCCTAGAGCTTAGAAAGTTAAATTGTTTATATGTGTATATACGCTATGACATACACATTAGACATGTAACGAAGATCCAGATACCTGCATGCATGTGTAAGTGCAGAGCTCATGGATTTTTCCCAGACTGAACACACCCATACAATCAGCACCCAGATCAAGAAACAGACCTTCACTAACACTAGGAACCTTTCCCTAGTGTTCTTTTCCAATCACTGGGCCCTAATGGATAAATACTAACCTCGCTGCTGACAACATGGATTAGTTTTGACCACTTTTTGAAATTTACATGAATGCAATTATACAATATATACTTTTGTGTGATTTCTTTTGCTCAATAGTTTGTGCAATTCGTCAATATTGTTGTATGAAACTGTAGATTATTCAATCTTAACACTTTAAATTATTTCCCTATTTATGCATTCAACTCTTGATTAGCAGTTGGGGAATTTCCAGTTTGGGGCTATTACAAGTAATGTTGCTATGTACATTCTAATTCATTTCTCCTGATATATACATATATGCATTTATTTTGGGTAAATGGCAAAGTAGAATTGTTGGGTCATCTAGAATACACACACACACACACACACACACACACGTATAATATATATTCAATTTTTGTAGATATTTCCGAAAAGTTTTCTAAAGTGCTTGTACCAATTTATACTCCCACCAGTACTATATGAGGGTTCTGGTAGCTGTACATCTTCTACAACACTTGATATTTTTAGCTTTTATAATTTTTCCTATTTTGTTAGGTGTATAATAATATTCCTTTGTCAATTTTTTATTAAGGTTTAATTGACATATAACAGTATATTAGTTATTTGATATTGCATATTTGCATTATTGATATTTGCATATTGCAAAATGATCCCACAATAAGTATAGTTCCCTGTATATACACTGTCTATATGTATATACTGTGTACACAGTATGCATATACACAGTATGTATAATTTGCATTTCCTATTAATTACTAAAGTTGGGCAGCTTTTCCTAGGTTTTTTGGTTATTGTCCCCTTTGTGACATGCTTGTTAATGTTTTTTGCCCAATCTTTAACTGTTTCCTCTTTTCTTTATTGATTTATGAGAATTATATATATGTGTGTGTGTGTGTATATATGTATGTGTGTAAACATATATAATGAATTCAAGTCCATGTCATAAATATATATTATGAATATATTCTTTCTCTTTTAGGATTGCACTTTTACTCTCTCAGTAGTACCTTTTGATAAAGAGAATTTCTTAAATTTTATATAGTCCAATTTGTCATTTTTTTGAATAGCAAATTCTGTGTCTTGTTTAACACATATTTTTCTCCTCAGATATCATAAATATATTCTCCTGTGCTTTCCTCTAAAAGCCTAATATTTGTGAATGTGTGTGAGGGACCAGTGAGATACATTTTTTTCCATAAACCAATACTGTGTGTTTATTTAAAAAATAAGATCCATTCCTCACTGTGGTCTCAGCTTCTGTCGTAAGTCATTTGACTTTATTTATGTGGAACTATTTTTGAATTGTTCTGTTCCCTGTTTGATTGTTTATTTTTGTTTTAGTAGAACACTATTTCATGTATTCAAGTTGTACAAGTGGGTCTTTCTATCTGGTAATATAAGTCCTCTGCCTTTCTTCTTTATTGCAAATATCCCCTGGCTATTCTTGTCCATTTGTATTTACATATGAATTTTATAATCATCATGATGTGAGAAAGTAAAGCATGTGTTATTTTGATTAAGATTTAATATGAGAAAATTAGTATTTTTAAAATATTGAGTCTTCCGATTCATAAACAGGATATTTCTCTTTGTCTTCTTTAATTTCACAGTCTTCCACCTTTCCTAGAACCATAGTTCTTACTCAACATGTCAAAGAACCAATGCAAGATTTCTGCCAATTGTTAATTATGTCCATGTCCATTACAGTTGTGCATCTGGGAAATAGAAAATGAATACTGTGCTATAGTCTAAGCCAGAAATCCATTATTATTTGACCCTTTTATGCTTTTACTTTGTCAGAGGTCCTATTAATGGTATTTTGTTTCTCTTAATATCTGAGCCCAGGATTGCAATATGACATCTCTTGAATGATTCCAGTTTTCCCAGATTTACAAGTAGACAATTGTGAACCAGTAAAATGACTACCTAAAACAAAGGACCTAGGTTTGCACTCCATTTATTACTTGACCTCCATATTATCTACTTTTTTGGAGGAAGTCTGTATTAGTCAGGGTTCTCCAAAAAACAAACCTAATAGGATATCTAAAATTTTTAGGGTTTGCCAACAGTCTAGAGATCCAGGCTGGGGACTCAGGGAAGAGCCAATGCTGTAATTCAATTGTTAAGTCAGTCTGATGGCAGAATTTCTTCTTACTTAGGGGAGGTCAGCCTTTTGTTCTATTCAGGCCATAAACTGATTGGATGAAGCCCACCTACACTAGGGAGGACCCTGTGTTTTACTCTAGTCCACTAATTTTAACCTTAATCTCATCCAAAAACACACTCATAGAAACATCTAGAATAATTTTGACCATATATCTGGGTACTGTGTCCAGCTAAGTTGACACATAAAATTAACCATCATGGAGTTTTGTAGTATTTTATTTCCCTTTGTATCTGTAAGGCCAGACCTTGTATCTATCAGCTCCTGAAAGACCTGGGATTCCTGTTTTCTTTTATGTACAGTTAGTTGGGTAATTAAAGGAAAGTCCCTTTTTAGAAGGAATCACTGCAGTTGCAATAGCAGTGCCATTGCAGGATTTTTTTTTTTCTCTCAGTTGTTTTTGCTTCTCTTTCAAATGACATGTTCTGTGTCTGAGAACTGGCTCTGATTTGGAAACTAGGTAAGGCATCATGCCTTTCATTGGTGTGGTGGGCATTAAGCTTTCATTAATCATTTATATATATTTCTCAAGTCCTTATCAACTGCCCATCCATCTTGAACTCATCATTTTTAAGTTATCACCACAATCCATGCTAATCAGAGTCCATTGAATGTCCTCTACCATAATTATATCCACCTTACTTTTGGGGGGGGGGGAGGTGAGGGAGCTAATTAAGCTTACTTATTTATTTATTCTTAGAGGAAGTACTGGGGATTGAACCCAGGACCTCATGCATACTAAACACACACTCTACCACTGAGTTACGCCTTCCCCCCTCCAACTTACTTTTGATCCTTATGTGCTATCACTGGCTTTTGCTCTTCCAGAATCCCATCAACCCCAATGATACTAGGGAGCCCAGTTTCTTAACATTACCTCCAACTGTCATCTCTGGTCTGCAAAGGATATCCATGGCTGTTGCTCACCAAGGGCAACATCTTCTTTATCAGCACATTCTTTATCACCTTAGCAGAGGGAATATCTTTGGGGGCCCTCTGGAGGAGCATAGCTGTATGATGATTTTTCAAGTCTTATACATAAATACATCATATATTCCCAACTTCTCTGAGCCTTTTAGTCTCCACCTAGACACTTAGCCAAAGCAGTTTTGATATCTGTTCTTCACTTAATGTGGGCTACTATTTTTTCCAACCTTCTAAGAGCCATTCTAGAAACATATCAGAACCAGTTCAGTAAGTGCTAGCCTAGGTGTCAAGTTTTAAGATTCAGTCCCTATGTAGACAAGATCTACTACTAGGCATAATCTCTCAGTTCCTACCTGGATATATAACCCAGGTCTTCTTCAGTGTATAATTCCTGAATATAACCCCCGACTCTCCTTAGCTGGTACAGTACTTCCCCACAAAGGCCATGTTGAGACTTGACCTGATATCCAGAGTTATTGTTCTGATATCCAGAAGGAAGACCCTTCAGGTTCTTTGCAGAACATTCAGCCTAAACACAGGCTGTAAGTATCTAACAAAGGGAAGCACACTGATTCTCCAGGCTCAGAGGCTTCAGGGGAATCTGGAGGTTCAAAGTTCACAAATCTAACCAAATATCCTCATCCCAAGTCTAAGTGTCCCACTTGCTCCCTGTCAGGGCCCTGAATTTGGCCTTCCCAAGCCTGCAAATTCAGCCTTCTCTCAGGTTCTGCTGCTTGTACAATGAAGTGCTAACCTTGGTGGTCATGACATTTTGCTCTCTGGCTGCTGGTGAGGGATAGTTTAAGTGCTGCTATGTAAACCACCAGGATTTCATATATTACCTTAAATTGTTAATTGATCACTTTTGTTATTTTCTCTATTCAGTATTCCAGTGGTGCTCAGCTGCAATCACCTAGTTCTCTAGGTCTCATAATTACAATTTTCCCCATACTTCTCAAATCCTGGAGGTACTGCCCAACCCTTCCCATCTGTATCCTGCCCCAGTTCAGCAGAGATAAAAGCCTTAGCAATTGTAATGCTTCCACATGCCAGTGGTTACCAACATTCCACTTTCTACTAGTAATGGGTTCCTCACTGCCAGCTGGCCAATGAGTGTGCCAACTCCAGAATCCTTTTCTTAGAAGTACCAGCTGTCTTAGGTCAGACTTTCTAACAGGAGCCCCTAAATTTAGAGCACATACTCAAGCAGTTCAGTAAGTAAATGTTCCCAGGTGAAACTGGTAAGTGAGTGGGGAAAGTACATTAGTGAAAGAGGAGAAGCCAAACTAGGATTCAACTTCAGTAGAAGCCCCATCCTCCATCTGATTTCATGAGAAGCATTAGAGTTTCAATAACTAAGAATTCAGCCTACATTGATAAAATAAAGTTGAGCTTTTGTATTATTTACCAAGTATTTTACTGGCTGTGAGCTGCTGTGGAACAGGGAGAATAGTAAGACTCCCAGAAATCTTTAGAACTTCATAAAAACTAACTGCCCCTAGTAGCTCAAAGGCATACTGTGAAGAAAGTTGTGGGTGGAAGCCCTTAACAGGAAAGCTAACAGAAACTGGAATATGGCTGCAGAGGAGCAGTAAAGGCGATCACAATGAATCTGGGAAGAGCACCAACAGCATCTGCTATCTTCCCATAGTTTTTTCTGGCACCCAGAGAGCACTATGGCACCATAGGATCAGGTTATACTGATGCCTGGGAATTTGCATGGCATTAAACATCTTTTATATCCATTGTCTTCCACATTTACAGTATCTAAGTAGGATAGGCAGAAGAGTTATTACCTCTTACGATTGATGAAGACACATAGTTATAAGGTCATCAAATTTGTTAAGTGCCACAGGTAAGGCTAAAGCCAAAAGTTTGACTCCTTGCCCAAGTCTCTGGTTCTCCTATTAACAGATGTACCTAATTACGCATTTGGGCATCCCTTAAACTTCTTATTCACCTGTCCAAATCAGCTTTCTCATCTGAGTCCTTTTCACTATCCTAAGTCAATTTTGAAGAATTGATATTCTGTAGTGCACCAAATAGCAAATATTAGTGTGATCCACATTATGCTAGAAGACGCAAGTGACACAGAGGAGGACAAGAGCAACTTCTTTATCTATAAAAGGCTTGTGATCTGTTATGTGTTGAATTATATCACTAAAAAAATGTGTTAAAGACCTAAACCCCATTACCTGTGAATGCAACCTTATTTGGAAGTAGGGTCTTTGCACATTGAATCGCATTAATATAAGGTCATCAGGATGGGCCTTCATCCAGTATGACTGGTACACTTATAAGAAGACTGATATGAAAAGACAGAGATACACGGGGAGGATAATAAATGTCTGTTGTTCTAAGCCTGCCAGTATGCAGCTCTTTGTTATGGCAGCCCTTCCTAGGAAACTAATACATGAACTATTTGGAAAGACAAGAAAAACAGGCATGGTAAGACTCAGCATATGGCTGGTATGTGTAAAGAAGGAACACTAAAAGACTCATTTTAGAATACTGAATCCACAAGTTCTGAGTTTTAACTTTATATAAATCATTTGTCCTCCATGAATCTTAAGTTCCTCATCTAAGCTGTCTTGTTCCTTCCTGGGACCTAGCACCAGGTCAAGTGAAGGAGCGGTGAAGCAATGAATAGTGAACTGTACTACCTGCATGATTTCTGTTTTCACTTGAGGGGAGAGATTTATATTCTTACTTTCTAATGTTGGTATAAAAGCAGGTTTCTCAATATAATTTCTTTAAAAATATTTCAAAAGCAAAGATACAGAAAGCTCTCTGGAGTTGGGCTGCATTTAACTTCTCTGCAAATTTCCGGGGACCTACAGGCATTTGATTTGCTCAGTTTCCTCACTTAACTGACAAACATTCATATACCTGGGCCATATTGAAGAGAGGACAGAGATAAGACAAGAGGGGGATATTATGATGTTTGGATGATGACAGCTCATAAGGAAAAAGCCAAACCACATCAAGGAGGTTAAAACCTGTTCAGAATTGTTGGAAATCACTTATGTTACTGGTATACTGCACCACGTTACTGTATATGAGAGAGATGTTTGGAACATAAGCCCTCCCAGAGAGTAAAAAGTTCTAAATATATTCATAGCTGTCTCCCCTCAGGGTTAGGTTTTACTCCAGTGCCAATTTGAGAGTCTTATGTCAGATAAAAGCTTTTACTCAATCTGTAATGAATTGAGATTCCAGTAGGTAGAACTCATTAAGTGAAACTGCTTCCTGCAATGATAGATGATTCATTCATTCACATCTCTGAGCTATTTAGGGGAAATTATCCATGGGATTGTATCATTAGTTTAAAAGCTGCTGCAATTGTTTTTTTTTTTTATCAGTATAATTTTAAAACATGATAAAGTATTACTGGGAAAATATTATTTAAATGCATCTCTTTCCATATTGCTGAAGTTGGAAAATCAGAAATTTATTTTTCATTTGTAGTCAATTGCATGGATAAGGTTGAGAAGAGTTACTGTTCTACAAAAGTCACAAGCTGTAATCCCCCCTTGTTAAGCCCTCTGTTAGAGAGCCTTTTCATGATCTGGGTACAATGAGAAAGAAAAAAGTGCCAAGTTCCATTCTTGAAAGCTACTCTATAATTGGCCTCCTGGTTATACATACTGAGTTTTTAAGTTTCATTTGGAATTTGATCTACCATTCTAAATTCCAGATGGAATTCAGATCATCCCCTGAGTTGCATATGAAATTGTTTTTGCTAATAGAACAAAAATAGAAAATCATATTCATGAAGGAAACACTAAAACACTGGGGAAATAAATGATGGGGAAGTTAAGACTTCATAGTGTATCATCTGGGTTTTCCTAATGAGAGAATTTTAAATGTCTGAAAGAAGCAAGTAAATAAATGTATAAATAAGTAAATATCCCAAAGAAGTAAATGAATGAACACTGAAAGAAAACTTAGTTGGAGCTTATTTTGTAAGCTTTCGCTTCAGATAAACAAAAGCATCTTTACTTTTTATTTGGTTTGTTTACTTTGTTTTGTTTTGCTTTCTTTGTAAGATATGATTATTGGTCTATAGGGGAGAATGTAGGCATTTTTCTTCCCTAAGTTATTGCTATAATATTTAACATACAAAGTTTGTTTGTAGAAAGCAGTATATAGTTAATTTTTGCTTTTAAATAGTCTGAAAATCTAGAAACTTTCACCTGGAATAATTCACCCAATTACAATTAATATTATTAATGACTTAGTGGATTTGTATCTTCCCTCTTTATTTTCCATTTGTCTTACATTTTCTGATCCTCTTTTTGTTATTCATTCTTTTCTTCATTTGAATTAATCATTTAAAACAATCTACTTTATTCTATTAATGCATTAGTTACATTTTTATAGATACGATTGGATATATTAGAAGTGACAAAATGCAACCTTGACTGATTACAACCTAATGAAAATCAATACTTTTACTATTTGCTCTTCCTATTAGAACTTTGGAATTTTTGAAAAGTATGTACCTCCATCTCATTTTTAAATTATTTTTTGGGCTATCTGCTTCTAAGTTAGAAATTATTTTCTTTCACTACTTTACTTGACTATTTTCTTACCTTGACCATATGTATTTGGAAATTAATTTGGTTTTATTTTTGTTTCTTTAGAGATAGTATCTCTTATTGCTCTTGTGTTGCTTTTAGTATTATTTCATTCTCTTTGGTTATCAGCATTTTTTACATGATATGCCAAAATATGCATTGTGTTTTTTTGTTTGTAGATTTGTATCTTTTAGAATTTTAATAATTTTTCAAACATTCTGTCTTCAAATATTGTGTTCCATTTTCTTTTATCTATCTGTGACTCCACTTACAACTTTTTGTTATAGCCCCAATATTTCTTACATTCTTCTCCCCTTTCATCTCCTACATTTTATTATTCTCTGTATAACTGTATATGGGAAATTTTGTTGAAATTTGTTAATTTTGAGTCCATGAGTTTTTTGTTCAGTTATCTGATAATCCATTGACTAAATAATTGTCCCTTTTTAATCCCACTTCAATTGAAGTATAATTTATATACAATAATATTCAACAATTTAAAGTGTGTAATTCGATGGGTTTTGATAAACATACACAGCCTTGTAACCGTCACCTTAATCATTACATATAGCATTTCCATCACTCGAAAATATTTCCTGTGCACCTTTCAGTAATTCCTTTCCTCCTGCCAGTATGAATTTATTCACTATAGTTTTGCCTTTTCTAGAATTTATATTAATAGAATTATATATTTGTATTTTATTTCTGGCTTCCTTCACTTAGTATATTATATTTGAATTTTATCAATGATTTTGCTTTATGTATCAATCATTTCTTCTTTTTTATTAATGGGTGGCAAACTGTACAGATATATAACAATCCATTCACATGCTGATGGATATTTAGGTTGCCTTCAAATTTGCCTATTATGATTAAAGCTGTTATGAACACTTATGCATGAGTCTTTGCATGGACATATGTTTTCATCCTGCTTACAACAGTAACTAGGTAGAATGTCTGGATCATTTGGTAGTATACGTATAACTTTCAGCTTTATTGAAGTGTGATTGACAAAAATGTAATATATTTAAAGTGTGCAATGTCATGACTTCATACACGTATATATTGTGAAAGGATTCCCACAATCAAGTTAGTTGACACATTCGTTACCTCACATATTTACTTAAAATTTTTGGTGGGAACGCTTAAGTTCTAGTCTCTTAGCAAATTTCAGTTATGCAATACAGTATAACAAATTATATCATCTTGTTATGCATTAAATCCTCAGACCTTATTCACCTTATAGCTGAAAGTTTGTTCCCTTTTACCATCCTCTCCCATTTACACAAGCCCCAACACTTGGCAACTACCATTGTACTCCTTGTTCTTAAAAGTTTGATTTTTTTTTTTTAGATTTCACATATAAGTAATACCATGCAATAATTGTATTTCTCTGGCTTAGTTCACTTAGCATAATGCCCTACAGTTTCATCCATGTTGTCATAAGTGGCAAAATACCTCCTGTTTAAGGCTGAATAATATTTCATTGCATATACATATATATATATGTATGGGTATATGTAACTTTTTAAAGAAACTATCAAACGTTTCCAGTATGTTTACTATGTGACATTCCATTTTTAATGTAGGAGAGTTTCAGTTTTTCCACATTCTCACTGACGTTTGGTATGGTGAGGCATCTTAATTTAATGCATTCTTATATTGTGGTATTCCACTATTATTTTAATTTATAATGAATAACTATGCTAACATTTTCATATGCTTGTTTGCCACCCATATATCTTCTGTAGTCTTAAAATTTGTAATTATTTGCTAATTGAATTGTTTTCTTATTATTGGGTTTTAGGAGTTCTTTACATATTCTGGATACAAGCCAGTTAACTATATTTGCAAATGTTTTATCTCAGTTTGTGGCTTATATTTTCATTTCCCTAATAGTATCTTTTGGAATCCAGTTAATCAATGCTTCCTTTTAATGGATCTTGCTTATTGTTACTTTATCCAGGAAAACTTTGACTGAAACAAATATTTGTTCATGTGTTTTCATCTAGAATTTTTATACTTGTAGATTTTACACTTGGATCTATCATCCATTTAGAGATAATTTTTATATGAGTTATGGGCCATGGTTTTGGGGTTTTTTTGCATATACATATCCCATTGTTCCAGGACCATTTATTGACATGACTGTTCTCTCTTTTCTGAATTGCTTCTGCACATTTATTGAAAATCAACTGACTCTATGAGTATGAATCAATTTCTAGACTCTCTGCTTTGTTTCTGCTTTGTTTTATTTATCTATTTGTCCAATATTAGTCTAACATTTGGAGGAGGGAATCATGTTGCAAATGGAAAAAGTGACATCATCAACATACTGAGGATGGAAAAGTAGAAAGAACCTAGGTTCTTTATAACATTGTTGTGATACCATATCATGCCTATAAGTATCTAACTTTAAAATTTCTAATTTAACTATAAATGCCATTATGGTTTAGGCCAATGTTATTTTTGTTAGTACATTTGTATTGTTGTTACTTATAGTCTAGAGCCCCCTAGATTTTTTTTAGGCACTATGTCTGTGGAGAATATATTATTTTATGGGATAGTAATGTGTTCAAGTTTTCTGAAGCAATGGTATGTGATATTGAGAGGAACTACTGAGTATCTCTGGAAAGGAAGTTCAGGTGATCGTAGATGCAAGAATCTTTCACTTGAAATTCTCTCGCAGAAATGCTATGAGTCATACAGAAAAACAGAAACTAGATGTTGAAACTCAGATTATCCTCAAAAAAGATATCTGAGCCTCTGCTATCCTTGAAATCTCTCTGTAGTAACCTACAATAAGTATTCATATATTGAAAGACATCTAGAAATTTGGAGATATTTCTAGTAGTTTAGAATACTGCTTAAAGAGTAATTTCTATAAAGTATTTAGAGTGTTTATGATTATGAAATATGACTATGTTATCACATTTAGAAAACCTCTTAGAAGCCATTCCGAAGCTTCATTATTCTATTTGTTGCTGACAGTGAGGAAACTTAATTTTCTAAGTGTAATTGAATTCTTAGGAATTTATGTCTGGTTTCTTACAGCTTCTTTGGTCATGAATCAGGAAACATCATCACCATTGTCACCTCTGCCCAAATTGATAATGCTGCCATTATAATTTAGGTTCAAATCACCTTCCCCTGTTTCTATATATGAGAGTAGAGTTGGAAAAACAGTGAATTCAGTGTATGTTTCTCTTCATACAAAGTAAGTTTTTAGACCTTGATTTGTTGGAAAACTCGGCTGGCAAAGGATAGATACAAGGGTCCATTTTGAGACTCTAAAGTGAGAAGTAAATTCTAATAGGGATTCAGAGAGTGTGGTAATGTGAAAGAAGGGCCAGAAATCACTAAACAGTTGCATTTTTTTAGAATAATGGTATCGGGATTGGGTAGGTGAAAATTGAGGGTTTATAAAATCCTGTGATAAGTATTACGTTCTATTTCAACTCACCATTTTGCTGATTAAATTTAAAATTAACCTTAATAGAACAGAGAATTGCACATTCTTTTGAATAGATGCATATTTTATTTTCTTGCCTAAAACAGTCTTTCTAAAGTTACACAAATAGAAGAGAACAGGAAAGAAAAGGGACATATATAATATGCAGTGAGGAGTGGGCTCCTATTTCTGTAATCCAAGAGGATGTGACCTTGGGAACCATACTGATCATTACAGTCACCACAAAAGGCCAACCAGCACGGAGTGATAAACCTGGGCCTGTTGGTTCTGTTTTTGTCTCAATTTGCCATTCTGTGAGCTACCATCAGAAGGGGGTGTTTGAGTACATGGCTTACACTAATATGGAGCAAAGGCTCTAATGATTTGAATACAAACAACAGGAACCTGGCATAATTCCCACAGAATCTGCAAGATCTACCTGTGTAAATGGACTTCCGAATCAAACAGACAACCAAATCTCAAAGTGGTGCATACACCAGTAATTCTGTACAAATGAACTGATCTCCCAGAGATTAACAGTCACCACCTATAAATGTGAGTTAATAATAACTAATAATAGAGTTTTGTGAAATAAATATGATGATATGTATAAAATAAGGTAACATATGAAATACTTACACAGTGTCTGGGCCATATTATTAAGTGTCTGGGAAAGGATGTTTATAAAGAGGAGGGGAAGAAAGAGGATGCCCCATCCTAATTAGGTTTTTAATTTACTTTTATTTACATTTTTCAGTTTAAGAGAAAAAGACTCCCAAGGTTCTAATCCAAACAGTTACATAAATAAACAACGTATTTCCAGACTAATTTTTAAAAGAACAATTTAATGGTTTGCTTCTGTAAATATATGAGAATACAACATAATTGTATGGTATCTGTTAGACCTGTTTAGGGATAATTTCTGGGAAATATTTAAGATTGAAGGGCCAAATATTGTAGGGATTTAATGACAGAGCAGAGTAGCAGTTTCTACTATTTTCTTAATATGAGAAAAGAACTTGACTGTGCCAGAGACAAGGCAACTCAAACAGAAACAAAATGTTTGAAATGGACAGGAGAGTTATTTTTCCCCATCTCCCCAAAAGGATGTGCACACACATACAATGGTTCTCTGCGGCTCTCTTCTCTGGGCTCTGCACTCTTCTTCCCCCTCTAAGTCATCCTTCCTTTTCTAGGAGGGATGGGCTGTGTTGCCCCTATAACCTTGTTCCTCCTTGCAGAAGATTGGGAATTCAGAAGACTCTTTTCTTTTTGAACTGTCTCTGTACCTTTAAGAGTTCCATTAAAATATTGCGGAATATATATGCATCAAATTATAATCTTTCTCATTACACAAAAGTTACATTCCCTAATATCCTGGAGACTGACCTCTCTCTAATTTGGGTTGTCCATGTGGGTATTGTGGGTCATTATGCTTAATATTACGGGTAACCCTCTAATTCTCTACCTGAGAATGTGCACGCAGCAACACTATAAACATTTCTGAGGTCTTCACAAGGGATGTTATAGCCATACAGTTGATATAACTTTACCCCAAGACTGAGTTTTACATGCAGTAATCAATATTTTGTCCTCACTTTGGGGCCATTTCTTATTTTGAGACCCTTTTCTCAGCTGGAAAAGTTAAAACTTCTAGTATGGTTCATTTCCACAGAAGTCTTCCTTGCTTTCCTCCATTCCACATTTGTATCCATTTTATCCATTTTTATTGTCCACAGTGAGAACTCAGGGTCTCAACACTATCAACACTTTTGCTCATTTGTACAATCTTATAGTTCACTACAATAATTTCAGGATTGCTTTATCCATACTACTTAAAGAAACAAACTCAAAACAAAGAGTTCAGTTAACTTCCTCCCATCCCAAAGAAACGTATAGTTAAATTACTCAAATTTTGTGTTAAAAAAAAGTCACTTAAATTCAATGATTTTGTTTTATTTTGTTCATTTTTCCTTGAGTATGGCTATACTGTCTATTTGAGACTGAATTGGATACGTTTGTTTTGGTATGATCTGTTTTCGTTCTCTCCCCTTAATGGATTTAGTGGAATTTTTTAGTTAGTTTTTTGTTTGTTTGTTTGTTTGTTTTAGAACATTAACGTATTTCCAAAAATCAAAACAAACACTATGGCATCCCTTTATATAAGAGTATCCCTTTTGTATTGTATAATGTCACACATTTCCTTATTTCTTCCACACACATCCCCCAAACTCCTTATAAGTATTAATTTCATCATTTTCTGCTTTATTCTCCATCTGTTTTTGTAAAGGTATATATTATATGTAGTTATAATTATATATAAGTATCTCCATCAATTTCTTGTATACTACATATAATTTTCTGTATTTTGCTTTCTTCATACCAGAACTCACACCATTTTAATTCATAATTTTCTTCGTTCTCAATTACAACTTCATAGTACTTCATTTGGTAAATACACCATACTTTATTTGACTGGACTTCTCAGTCTAGATGTTTAGGTATGCAATATTTGGCAATTGCAAATAATGCTGAAATTTTTCCATACGAATTTTTTATTGATGAGAGTCTTTCTTCAGAGTGAATTCCTAGAAGAACCATTTCTGAGAGAAAATGTAAATGCATATATAGTTTTGTTAGATAATTGCCAAATTTTCTTCCCTAAGCTGCACTAACATTCAAATTTTTACCCAATTGATAGTTGAGAAATGGTATCTCAATTTAGTTTTAATTTGCATTTGTACATCTTATAAATTTAAACTCCATTTTATACATTTCTTGTAAATTGACTGTTCACATCTATTGCCCACTCTTTAAGCCTATTTCTCATTTTTCTATAAGATTTTTGATATTTTTCTCAACTTTTTAAAGTTATTTTTATATTAGGGATACTAACATTTATTTTTGAGATATGTTGCAAATATCTTCTTCTAAGTTTTTATTTCTCTTTTATCTTTGCTTATAAAGATTTTCTCATGAAAAAGTTATTTTATTTTAATTTTATATAGTCAAATTTATCTATGTTTATTTTTTAGTATAGATTTTGAGTCATAGTGAGATTTTCCTTACATTTCAGTTATAAAGGAATTTAATTTTCTTATAGTATTGCATAGATTCATATTTTTACTTCTCTAAATACAAGAACTATAATTTTATGTATTTTGAAGTTTTGTCATTGTCTCACATTATTTATTTTAAAGTCTATTCTTACTTCATTAATTTTAGATACAATTTTTGTCACATACTAGATTTCCAAAGGCAGTTGGGTCTATTTCTCAAATTTCTATTCCATTCCATTTTATTATATTTCCCTGCTGAATAATATTT
Organism: Camelus dromedarius; assembly: GCF_036321535.1. Classification (NCBI taxonomy): domain Eukaryota; kingdom Metazoa; phylum Chordata; class Mammalia; order Artiodactyla; family Camelidae; genus Camelus; species Camelus dromedarius. The sequence goes on along the minus strand of NC_087443.1, from coordinate 63,686,374 downwards.
ACAAAGAGAGGTTTTGTATCATGTTTCAATAGTTCTTAGAGTAATTCTCTTTCCTACCTCTTCTTTTTCAGTGTTTTCTTAACTATTCTTGTATTTTTTTGTCCTTTTGATTTTAGAGTCAACTTTCTAGCTCCATAAAAACTTTGTTGATGATCCCCTTGGGATCACACAAAATGTATAAATTTATTAGGGAAAACTAAACTTACAATGATTTTGAGAGTACTAAGTAAAACAAAATCAGTGTCTTTACACTTTTCAAGTTTACCTTTTTGTCTGTACGGGGTGTATGCATAGTTTTCTAAACAGACATTTTCAACAGGAAAAATAGTGTTATAATAGCTGATACTTAAATTCTCTTGAAGCATAAATTGTCTTTTATTTGGAAAAGAGTATCTTGATAATTGTGTTGAATAGAAGGGAACAGTGGGAGACAAAGTGTTAAGATATCCGATAGAGAAGAAATTGTACTATAGACAGAGAAGAATTCTGGAATTTGGGAATTATCCAGAACAAAGCAGAAAGAAAGATAAAATTGATAGGCAGAGGAGAGAACAGCCAAAAAAGTGGTAAAAAAAAATTTTGCAAGACATAATGTCAACCGTGTTCCTTTCAAGTCCTCTCTAGAAAAAACCAGAGTCACAAAAAGGTACTGAGTTTCATGTCAAGTTATAGTTCTTAGGGAGAGAGCATTCACACAGAGAAGCAGAAATATAATGAATCATAGCACAGAACTGAATTGAAGTCCCATGGTACTTTGTTGAAATCTTGAAAAAGAGCACATATATTCAACTGCTGGGAGTTTAAATTAATTTAAATTAGTTTTAGATCACTGGATACTTAGTGACAGTGAGACCTTAAGTGACCATCTGAATTACAACAATAAACAAGAAATAAAGAGCATCATATATAAGTGCTTTGACACACTAACTTTAAAAAGGGTTAAAGAATGGTATCACCCCATCATCCAGCAAGTATGAAGCTCTTAGGGATGTGAGCATGTCAAAATACATAGGATGATGGAGAACTCTTTTTCGATTGAGGAAGGCTAACTATACAGTGCTATAACTGACAATGGTATAATAATAGTTAATAATTTTTGAGTGATATGTGTGTATAAGTATACATATATTCATAATAACCATTTAGAATAACTACTATGGATCTGTCAAGCTTTCATATTAGGAAATTAAAGTTTAGAGGGACAGAGTAACTTGCCTGAGGTCACACAGATTGTAAATAACAGTATTCATGTTTAAAATAATGAAATTTGATTCCAGAGTCCAAGTAACTAACCACTATGCTAGTGCATCTCAGTCTGTTACTATATCTGGCTCACAAAACTTTAGGAGAGAAATCATGACAAGTAGAGCTGATATTTGGAGGACTATGCAGATCAAAAAAAAGGGGGGGGGGATCAAGGGTGAGCAGAATAGGCCATTCAGTGCTTCTCTTGTTCTGCAAAAAAAAAAAAAAAAAAAGAATACAGCCAAGAAATAAATCATATGTGTCAGTGACATTTGGTGTAATAACCCTTTGAACAGCGTCTATGGCCTAGAAGGTCATCAGTTCCTATCTTTTCTCTTGTTTAAGACAAGAGTTGCTCTCTTTAGAAGAACTGAAGGAAACACATGAAAAAGAAAAGAAAAAGAAAAAATTTGAAAATAACATTGTAAATCCACTACACTTCAATAAAAAATAAGAATTAAAAATAAAGTCAACTTTAAATTAGTAAAAAGAAAAAGAAAATCAATCTTTGCAAAAACATTTATAATACCTGTTCTGTTTCACAGGGGATAAAAAGCAGGTAGTTTTTAACTATTTTTTCAGATTTTGCCCTAGTTGGCCATTGTTAGCTCTAAAGGCACAGCCACAGCCACAGGATCTGTTAATAGTGTGGTAATTAACCCAGTCTGTATAATGTCTCATTATTTCGATGTATGCTTATTGTGCATTGCCAAGATGCAATAAAAGAAAATTAAAATAACCAAGGAGGCATAATTTATAGCATTTTTTCCCTAAAGCATGCTTTTAAATAACATTCAGTCAGAGCAGTGTCACCCGAGGCATTTGGGATTACACATTGTACTATTAATAAATAGTTTGGGTAAGATGAATTGTGTTAGTAGTAGCAATACAAGTTAGATGTATATTTCATTGTGTGAAGAAATAGCTTCCTGGGGGAGGGTGTGAACCATCCTTCATTTGTCACCACATGAACCCAAGAAGATTATGGAAAAGAGATATTAGGAAAGTATCAGATCTGTGGCGATAAGGATCAGGAGCCACCCCGCTGCAAAACTCAAGCATCCTTTGACTGAAGAGAGGATGATTGTATCAGACAATGGGGTAGGGGTGTGAATCCAGCCTCTACTTCCCTCCTGCTCTCTGCAGAGAGTCACAGTCACAAAGGTGCTGTGGTAAATAAATTAGTTCTCTGTCCCTAGGGTAACTCTTAAGGTTTATGGTTCCTTATAAACATGATGGCTTCATTTAGAGTCATGTCTGGTTATCTGCTATGTGCAAACCTTATTGACCCGTGTAGAAGGGAACAGCACAGAAGAGTGGAGTGATATGTGGGTAAGAAGAATGTAACAGGGACTAAAGAGGATAGGTTTTCTTTGTAGATTTGCAGAGCTAAGAAAGAAGAGGCACCTGAGAGACCGGAAAGACAACTCAGAAGACCAGTACTATGGAAACGGAGGCACAAGTCCCTCAGTGGACAGATATTAGTAGTGGACAGGTGGCAGCCAATGGACTTAATGTAGCAGGAACTGAGATAACCTGTAGAGGGGGAGTGCATAACAGTGAGGTCAGCTCAACCAAGTATAGGAGTATTTAAAAAATTTTTTGACATAATAATATAATTGAAGGACAGTGTTCGTAAGTGTATAGCTCAGTGAATTTTTAAGTAAATGTATTTAGACCAAATATAGAATATTACTTACAGCCAGAAGCCCTGCTCAAGCTGCCTTCTAGTCACTTATCCCCTCCAAGATAAGCTCAACTTCTAACGGTAGAGATTGGTATCGCCAGCTTTGTACTTTATATACTAAAGAGGATCATGTTTTCTTTTGTGTCTGGCTTCTTTCACTCAACACTATGTTTGTAAAATACAACTCATCCCCATGATAGCATCATTCATAGATTGTTTTTTCTCGTTTTGCCTATTAAAAATGGTGCCACTATGAACCTTCTAGTTTATGTCCTTTTGTGAACTTTTTTACACTTGTCCCTTAGATTTAACTGAATAGTATTGTTGCTTCAGAGCATATAAATATACTCAGCTTGAGTAGATACTGCCAGTTTTCAAAGTAGTTATACCCTGGTCCTCAAACCATAAGTGTATGAGAATTTTGATTGAATATTCTAAGAAAAACTTGGTACTTTCCATACTTAGCATTTTAGTACTTCTGATAAGTCTTTAGCGCTATTTTATTATTATTTTAATTTGCAATTCCCTGATGATAAATGAAATTGAGCACTTTTCATAGTTTCATTTTGATATCCTCTTTTATTATGTGCCTAACCATCTCTACTATTTTTTTTCTACTGAACCATCTCTATATTTTTCTTATTGAATTTCAGGAGTTAATGATAAACATGATTACTTTCTCCAGTATACCCCCCAAACGTTCTTACTCCATGCACGGTGCATTTTCTCTTTTAATTAACCAATGTTCTTAATTTTAACATAGAATTTATTACTTCCTTATTATTATTTTTTAACATTTTTTATTGATTTATAATCATTTTACAATGTTGTGTCAAATTCCAGTGTAGAGCACAATTTTTCAGTTACACATGAACATGTATATATTCATTGTCACATTTTTTTTTCTGTGAGCTACCATAAGATCTTGTAGATATTTCCCTGTGCTATACAGTATAATCTTGTTTATCTATTCTACAATTTTGAAATCCTAGTCTATCCCTTCCCACCCCCCGCCCCCTTGGCAACCACAAGTTTGTATTCTATGTCTATGAGTCTATTTCTGTTTTGTATTTATGCTGTGTTTTTTTTTTTTTTTAAGATTCCACATATGAGCGATCTCATATGGTATTTTTCTTTCTCTTTCTGGCTTACTTCACTTAGAATGACATTCTCCAGGAGCATCCATGTTGCTGCAAATGGCGTTATGTTGTCGGTTTTTATGGCTGAGTAGTATTCCATTGTATAAATATACCACTTCTGCTTTATCCGGTCACCTGTTGATGGACATTTAGGCTGTTTCCATGTCTTAGCTATTGTAAATAGTGCTGCTATGAACATTGGGGTGCAGGTGTCATCCTGAAGTAGGGTTCCTTCTGGATATATGCCCAGGAGCGGGATTCCTGGGTCATATGGTAAGTCTATTCCTAGTCTTTTGAGGAATCTCCATACTGTTTTCCACAGTGGCTACACCAAACTGCATTCCCACCAGCAGTGCAGGAGGGTTCCTCTTTTTCCACAGCCTCTCCAGCATTTGTCATTTGTGGATTTTTGAATGATGGCCATTCTGACTGGTGTGAGGTGATACCTCATTGTAGTTTTGATTTGCATTTCTCTGATAATTAGTGATATTGAGCATTTTTTCATGTGCCTATTGATCATTTGTATGTCTTCCTTGGAGAATTGTTTGTTTAAGTCTTTTGCCCACTTTTGAATTGGGTTGTTTGTTTGTTTCTTATGAAGTCGTATGAGCTGCTTATATATTCTGGAGATCAAGCCTTTGTCGGTTTCATTTGCAAAAATTTTCTCCCATTCCATAGGTTGTCTTTTTGTTTTATTTCTGGTTTCCTTTGCTGTGCAGAAGCTTGTAAGTTTCATTAGGTCCCATTTGTTTATTCTTACTTTTATTACTTCCTTTTTTATTAACTCTTCGCTTATCCTGTTTAAGAAAATCTAGTTGACCAAAAAATAATAGTTTTTCTCCAGTGCTTTCCTTTGAAGCGTCTATCTTTCCTCCTTGATGTAGGTTTGCAACAAACCTATCAATTATTTTTGTATATTATATGAAATATGAACCAGATTCATTTTTATCCAATATGAATATCTAATTGGCATAGCATCAGTATGCAAAAGACCATCGTCTCCTATTTTTGTTTTAAGTTAGGATACCTAGTAACTGGGAGTGAGTTTCCAGAAACTTTACTCCAATCCACTATTTATCTTATCTATCCTGTGCCACAACCATGATGTATTATTTATATAGATTTTTTAAAGTCTTGATACCTGCAGTGTAAGTCCATCAGCTTTGTTCCTGTTCAAGACTATCTTGGCAATATTTGACCTTCTACATTTCCATATAAATTTTTTAAAGAGGTGATTAATTTCTGAGAAATTTACTAGAATTTTTATCATAATTATATTGTGTTTATGGATTAATTGGGGAAAAAACCTGACATCATTCCAGTCTGCCAATCTATGAACAGGAACTATTTCTAATTTTATTTTGTTCTGCTTTCATTTGTCTCATTTATGTTTTATAGTTTTCAGGGTAGATATCTTGTGCAAATATTAGGAGAGTTGTTTCTAGGTGATTGATTTTTAATACTAAATTGAAGTTGAGGCTGGAATCAGCCAAATGTCTTTCAATAGGAAAATAGATAAACTTTGGTACATTTATACATAAAAGCTAATCAGAAAAGTCTACATACTGTATGATAACAGTTATATGACATCCTGAGAAAGGCAAAATTACAGCTACAGTAAAAAGATCAGTGAGTGTTAGGGGCCCATGCAGAAGGGAGCAGGAGGAAAGCTTAAATAGATGAACCTCAGGGGAATTTTTAGGGTGGTGAAGCTATTCTTTATAATTCTGTAATAGCAGATGCATGACGCTGTACTTGTCAACATCCGTAGAATTTAATAGCACAATGATTAAACCTTAATGTATTCCAAAGTTAAATAGTCACTTCAGAGGTTGGGGATCCCATAACAGAATAAAGAAGGTGATGAAACAATGTAACTTCATTACAAATGTGTGAATCAGCTTCATTGAAGAGACTGGGGGGAAAGATGCTGTTCTAAGTAACTTTTAAAATTAGTAGTATCTGTATCACTAAGGGCAAAAGAAACTGGATATAATCACCGTAGTCTAGTTGAAAAAGCTACTTCTCATGGGAGTATGATTTCAGAATTTGAAACCACTATATATGTTTACTGGAATTAAACAACTAATGAAATGCATCATGCATTCTCACTGCTGGAGTGGAAGTTTAAAAATAAGCAAGATGGAGAAGTTAGAATGATCCATGTGGTAATGGATAGTGTTGGAGACATCAGCATAAATTTATGTTTAGATTAACATCAGTACCTATGGTTACATATAGAAATATTTATAGATGTGGGTATATGAGTGGGTTGATATATGAGTGGGTTGGTATATACATATATTTCCTTGCTCTGTCAGCTGAGAGGACCTCAAAACATCAAGTACGCAAAGTATCCAGTACTTGATGTCTAATGCTATTCTCCAATAAAAAGAAGCAGGACTCCTAAGAGAAAAGGTTTATTTTAGGGCTGGGTAGGAAGAATAAAGATAAACCTGGAGTGTCTTATAGTATCAGAAAGTGCAAAACTTCTCAAAAACACACAATGATGGTGGTATGTCAAAGGGACATAGAAGCCAACTGAAAAGGGGTTCAATGGCCAAAGGGGGAACAATTTGGGCAATAAAATAAAGTAGTACTGGATTATAACCCAAAGCATAAGACAAATAACCATGAGTCCATACTGACACAAATAAATGATTGAATAAAATAATAAATAGAAGAGAAGCAAACCTCCCAAGCAGAAGAATTCCTAGTAATTTATGTACATATTCTGTCCTCTCAAGAGGTGAGCATACCTTCCTACTCTTTAAGTGTAGGCTACACATAATGCCCTTCTTCCAGAAAGTACCATATGGAAAGGAGGGTGGAGAAGGGGAGAGCAGCTTTACAGTGAAGAATCTTGACAAAACTTCAGCCAGGCGATCAAGGTCAGCATCAACAGTCATAGTCATGTTAATCGTTGCTATAATCTGATGAAAAAGACCATTTAGTCTGAGGTTTTTTTTCCTGTCCCAAATCCATAATCCCAGGCTAATCATGAGAAAATACCATGTAATTTCCATGTGAAAGACTGAGCAGAACTCCTCAAAATTGTTAAAAGTCATACAAAAAAAAAGCAAGTCCAAGAACTCTCAGAGCCCAGAGAAGCCTAGGGAGAAATGACAGTTAAATGCAATGCAATGTGCTGTCCTGGATGGGATTCTAAAACAGAAAAAAACACATTAGGTTAAAAAGAAAAAAAAAGTAAGGAAATTTGAATAATCTGTGGACTTTAGATAGTAATATCATTTTGGTGTCGGCTCATTAATTGTAACAAATGTGCCATAGTAATGTACGAAGTTAAAAATAATAGGAGAAACTGGCTGTGGGATTTACAAGAACTCTCTGTGCTATCTTCACAGGTTTTGTGTGTGTGTGTGTGTGTGTGTGTGTGTGTGTGTGCACACGTATCTAAAAGTATTCTGAAATTTAAAGCTTTTTTTTTTAATGAAATTAGGATCTTTTTATTTTTAATTTTTCTCATTTTTCTTTGTTTATAGGCAGTTGAATAAAATACATCAGATGTCTCTATGATGACCTTGAGTCCATTGACCTCATTAAATTTACTTATTAATGTTTTTTTGATTTGTATTTGTATTTTCTTGGTACAAATATCAAATCATTTGAAAATAATGACAATTTTATTTTCTCCATTTCAATCCATATGCTTTCTTTTCCCTTTGTTTATCTTGTGACATTGGTTAGGACTTCCAGTACAGTCTGCAATTTCCTGTCCTGTAATGTCCTTGTTAGATTTTGGAATCAAAGTTATGCTGGCCTCAGAAAAAGACAGTTAGTAATTTGCCCTGCTTTTTTTTTCTTTTTGGAAATGCCTGTTCAAGATTATGATATCCATTTTTAAGTATTTTTTTAAATCACCAATGAATTCATATAGATTTGTAGTTTCTTCTTTAGGGAAGTATTTTATTTGAGTGACACTCTCAACTTCTTCAACGGGTTTAAGAATCTTTGGTTTTATTCATTTTGCCATAAGATTTGGTCAAACTTCATTTTTTGAGTATTTTTTTTTGTTTAAATCAATTTACAAAATATATTGGCATAAATTGTTCATAGTATAAGGATTTTTGTTTACTTTTTCACGCCTGTAGGATTTGTAGTAATGTTCCCTTTTTAGAGGCTGGGAAAATGAAAAAGCAATAAAGAATGAACATAGATAATGTAAAGATAAATAAAACATTTAATTGAATATCTAAAACAACAAAAATGGCAAAATTTTGAGGGGATTATAACAGCATAAGCATGAGTATATTATACAATAAGAATGGAAAAATGCAAGAGAGTTAAATGTATTTGTAATATTGTAAGGTTTTCAAATTGTTTGGGATATAGTAAGAGTTCTAACAAAAGGTAAGTCTATATATATATATCAAAGATAGACTTTATTTCCAGGGAACCCATAAATAATAAAAATTTTAAAATCTTTGAAATAAAACAAAATAATAATAAAATATATGATTAATGCAAAAGAAGATGAGAAAAAAACAATAAATAAAATATTTTTTAAATTTCAAGATAATATACATAGCATCAAACATGCTAATATAACCATAAATCTAAATAAAGTAAGAACTCCAGTTAAGAGGAAGATTGTCAGGCTGGAAAAAAATCTGTATTTTGTATAAGTGAAAGACAATAAGTGAAGTATAATAAGTGTGAAAAAGACAGATTGAAAAGTATGGAAAATCATATAGCAATGAAGAACCAACAATAAAGTATGATGTGATTAATTAATGTCAGGAAAAGAATATGTTTTTAGAAAGATATAATAAGAGCCATAAAGAGGGATATTTGTGAGGAAAAAGATCATTCTAACAAGAAGGCATTGCAATCATACATTTCTATGCACATAATAACAATTTCTGTGTAAGTCTCTCTTTATATATTTATATCTGTATTGTATTTTATCAAAAATTTTCTCTTCAGAAGATACTAATAGAAAATTAAAAGATCTCTAAAAACTGTGAGAAAATATTTGCAAACCTTACACTCATATACACACACACTCACACATACATACCAACAAGAAAACAAAGAACAAAATGAAAAACTGCAAAAATTGGAACACTCACTTCACCAAATATACTCCTTGGATAGGAAATAAACTACAAGAAAATTCACAACTTTACTATTCAGTAGGGAGATTAAAATATGATTCTGTCACACATTTATTATAATTACTAAAATTAAAGAGATTATATCAAGTCCTGTCAAGTCTGGGATGGAACTGGAATCCTCATAGTCTTCTAGATGGATTGTTAAATGGTATAAACAATTTGAAAAACTTAGGTAAACTTAAAAAATTAATATGCATGTACCATCAGAGGCTGCCATTCTACCGCTATATATCTACACCAAAGAAATTAGAGAATATGTCCATATAAAGACTGGTACTCCAGTGCCATTTTATTTGTAATGGCCAAAACTGGAAATAAGGTGAATGCTATCAAGAGGTGAATGGATAAACAAATCCTTACATATCTATGCAATATACTGAGCAATATTTTTAAAAAGCAATATAGTAAGGAATATTAAAATTAACTAATTATACACACAATAACATGGATGAATTTCAAAATAATGATGCTCTATGGAAATAAAAACATTATTTTTAACAAGTTTATAGAGTAAGTTAATGCACAAAAATCAATTAATTTTATATATGTTAGCATGAAGTGCTTGGAAATTGAAACTAGAAAAAGCAAAATTCTTTTTTGTAGTTGAAGTATAGTTGAGTTCTAATATTATATTAGTTTCAGGTTTACAACATAGTGATTTGATATTTTCATAGATTATACTCCATATAAAGTTATTATTAAATATTGGCAATATTCCCTGTGCAGTACACTACATCCTTGTATCATATTTATTTTATATCTGGTAGTTTTTAACGTCTTTATCCCCTACCCCTATCTTGTCCCTACTGCCACACCCTCCTCACTCATAACCACTTGTTTATTCTCTGAATCTGTGAGTCTGTTTCTGCTTTTTTAAATATTTTTTCATTTTATTTTTTAGATTCCACATGTAAGTAAAAACATAAGGTATTCCTCTTTCTTGGTTTGACTTATTTTACTTAGCTTAATACCTTCCAAGTACATCCTTGTTGCAAATGGCAACATGTAATTCTTTTTTATGGGTGAATAATATTCCATTGTGTGTTTATGTCTGTGTGTGTGTGTATGACATATTCTTTATTCATTGACCTGTTGATGGACACATAGATTGCTTTGATATCTTGGCTATTGTAAATAATGCTGCTATGAACATTGGGGTGCATATATCTTTTTGAATTAGTGTTTTTATTTTCTTTGGTTGTATATCCAGAAGTGAAGCTCCAAACTGTTCTCCATAGTTGCTGTAGAAATATACATTTCTACCAACATTGTATTTAAATAAAGAATTATGGGTGAACAGTAATATTTAAAAATATACTTTAAAGTGAAAGACCAGAATATTTTCAGGAGATAATGACCAACAGTCCTCTAAATTCTGACTATTGTAAACAGAATTTTTGCTACATAAGCAGAAAACCAAGAAGACTTGAGATACGTCACATATAGCACTAGGTGTTACATTCAAACACAGTGTAGAAAAAACTAATCTCAAATATTTAATAATATTTATAATCAGAGTATGTAAATAGCAATTGAATGCTAGTCATAAAATTTTAGTAATGGTAGGAGCCTTAGTAATCAATCTTACCCCTCTTATAATTGTAGTCAAAATTAAAATCAGGAAAGGAAATAGGAAAGCCTAAAGTCATATTTCACCTACTTCATAATTTTACTTTTGAATAGCCCAGCTAGTTTGATTTTATTCAGTTCCCAAGGGAAAATCTTGAGCTACTGTTTTCTGGTACCTAATTACTCCCTTTGAGAACATCATATATATCCCTCTTTTTGTCAAACTCTCAGCATTGATAGGGTACGCTGAGTAGGGGAGATTAAGAATGAGGAAACATAGAAGGAGGAAGGTAGAAAGTATAGGAGTAATGTTATCAGACAAATATAGAAAAATATTAATAGTAAAATCTGAATGTGAATGAGGTGATGTTCACTGCAAAAATGTTTGATTATTGCTGTATATTTCCAAATAAATATAGTAAAACATTAGAAATATTACTACAGTGATTGGAAGAGATATTTATAGTCAAAATTCAAATTTTATCAAAGAAAAAAATTTTGAATATCAAAAATCTTAGCCTCCAGTTGTGGAAGGGAGCTAAAGAAAAGCAAATTAAAACCTAAGAAAGTACAAAAACTGAAATGGAAATCAGTAACATAGATACAACAGATATAATGAAATGGTGTTTCTTTTTAAGTAGAGACTCAATAGATAGATCAACAAAGCCACAAGTTGGTTCCCTGTAGGGCTTAACACAATAATAAAGCCCTAGAAATTCTGATCAAGAGGAAACGGAGAGAGCAATAGAGACTTAGAATCAGAGACAGAGAGAACTAACAATAAATATCAGCAGATGACACTACAGATTCTGTAGACATTGCAAATAAAATAAGATATTTTGAAGAATTATGTGCAAATAAATTTTAAAACTTAGATTAAACATACAGATTTATTTTGAGAAACAGGACAAGAAGAAATGCGAAATCTAAATAGTCCTTTATTTATTTAAAAATGCAAACCCATATTTAAATACTAAATAATTAAAAAATTTTCCCTCAAAACTTCCTGGCCCAGTTGTCTTTATTGGTAAATTCTTCTATATATTTAAGGAATAAATAACACCAATCTTATACAATCTTATACAAATGTTCAGAGAAAAAAAAGAGAAATGATTTCTCTTTCTTTGAGGTTGGCATAGCTTTGAAATCGAAACTTGATAGAGTTATAACAGTAAAATGAAATCACAGGGTTTAATCTGGATGAACACAAATGCAGAATTACTAAATGAATTATTTAAAAAATTACTATAGTAAAAATTTAGTTAAAAATAATAGTATGTACAACAATCAAATGTGTTTTGTTTCAGCAAGGTGATAGTTAAACATTTGAAAATGGTTCAATATATTGCCCATTAAAAGAATTTTTAAAATATAAATTATCATAATTGATGGAGGGTCATTTGATAAATTTTACCACCCATTAGTGGTAAAAACTGTCAACAAGGGAAGAATAGAAAGGAGATTCTTTTCAATAGTGTACTGGATGTCCTAGCCAGTGCAGTAAGGCAATAGAGTAGACAGATTAGATAGATAGATAAACAGACATATCTGTAAATATCATAAAATAAGAAAAAAACCCTCTCTTAATCCTTTAATCTTAAGATTCTGTGTTGAAAATTTTTTTTTTAATTTACTAACGAACTATGAAAATCATAAACAAATTTAACAAAGTTTCTGAATATATATCCAAGCACAAGATCAAATGAATTTCTATGTACTAACAATCAAAAATAATAGAAAATAAAAAATTTTAAATTAAATTTACCACATCATAAAAATATTTATGAATAAATCTAAGAAAATACCTCTACACTGAAAATTAGAATATATTTCTGTGAGAAATTAAAGAGAATTAAATAATTTGAGAGATAATTGATGCCCATGAATCGAAAGTCTAAACAATGTTAGTTTTTCTCAAATTTATCTGTAGATTCAAACCATTCCTCTCAAAATTATAATGGTAAATATAATTAAATAACATTTTAAAAATCTATTAAAATTGGCATGCTAGATCTGAAATTTATATGGAAATACAAAAGATCTATAAGACCCAAGACAATCTTAAAGACAAAGTTAGAGCAAACATGCTACCAGATTTCAAGGTTTATTATAAAACACAATATTTTCAGTGTTATATTGCCATAAACAGGGACAAGTGGATGAACAGACTATAATATAGTCACAAAATAGATCAACATATATTGGGCACTTAAGTTATGACAAAAGGCATTCCTATAGTCCACTGGTAGAAAGGATGAGCTTTGCACTAAATAGTGCAGAAGCAATTACATATTCGTAAGAATCATATCCTTAATTCTTAATATGCAAAATTTAATTAAAGATGAATCATAGACCTAAATATGAAAGTTACAATTGTAAATCTTCTAGAAGAAAATGCAGGATATTTTCACAACTTTATGATTTTTTAAGCAAGCTACAAATGCACTAATTTATTGATAGATGGATAGATAGATAGGAAATAGGCAGAGAAATAGGTAGATAGAAAACCAGAAATGTATAGATAGATAGGTTTTAATAAAATTAAGAACACCTGTTCATCAAAGGACATCATTAAGATAGTGAAAAAGCAAGTCATAGATTTAGAGAATATATTTGATAGCAGAATATATCTGAAAAATATCTATACACGGGATATATGAATAATAAAAAAATCAAACAACCCAAGTAAAACATGGGAACATTTTTGCAGTCTCTTCACAAGAGGATAACCAAATGGCTAATAAGTTTATCGAAGAATGCTCAGTATCACTAGTTATCATGGAAATGAAAATATTAGCATAATGTGATACCACTGCAATCACACCAGATTAATAAAATAAAAATACTTAAAATACTAGTAATACTAATGCTGGCAGAAATGAAAGCAGCTGGAAGCTTTGACTATTGCTGCGAGTGTAAATTAGTTCAACAACTTGGGAAAACTATTTTGTAGAATCTGTTAAAGCTAACCATATACCTAAAGTCCAAAAGATTTCCACTCCTTGGAACATACCCAAGATAAAGAAGTACCTAAATCCACCAAAATATATTTTAACTTTATTCATAATGGCTCAAAACTAGGAATATTACAAACATTCACTAACAGTGGAATAGGTAACTTTTTATATATTCATAAAAAGAAGAAAATACTAATGTATATGACAACATGGATGAAACTCACAAACTTTATGTTCAGCTACAGAATTCAGTAACAAAATAGACATGTGATATGATTCTGCTTATATGGTGCTTAAGAACAAGTTAAAATAATCTATGTGTTAGAAATTTTAGCTCAAGAAGATTACCTCTGTGGAAGTATTGATTCAAACAGATGTCAGGTGACTTTCTGGGATTCTGAAATAGTCTATACTTTGATGTTTTGTGTTTACCCAGGTGATTACATATGAAAAAATGCACTGAACTATGCATCTGTAAGATTAATTTTCTTTACTGTGCATGTTCACTTAATTAAATGAAAGAAAAAAGGAAGTAGGGATGTATGAATGAAGGAAGAAAAGGTATGTTACCTCACCTTGTACATATTAAGGACTTGACCACAGCCTTTGCAAATGGCTGTCAAGGGCTTGATTTCCAGAATATACAAACAGATCATACAACTTAATAACAACAGCAAAAACAAACAAACAGCCTAATCCAAAAATGGGCAGAAGACCTAAACAAGCAATTTTCCAGTGAAGACATACAAATGGCCAGTTGGCGCATGAAAATATGCTCAGTATTGCTAATTTTTAGAGAAGTGCAAATCAAAACTACAATGAGGTATCACCTAATACCAGTCAGAATGGCCATCATTCAAAAGTCCAAATGATAAAAATTCGTTAGTGGGAATGTAGTTTGTTGCAACCATTATGGAAAACAGTATGGAGATTCCTTAAAAAACCAAAATAGATTTACCATATGATCCAGCAATCTCACTCCTGGGCATATATCCAGAGGAAACTCTAATTCAAAAAGATACATGTACCCTAATATTAATAGTAGTACTATTTACTATGGTCAAGACATGGAAACAACCTAGATGTCCATCAACAGATGACTGGATTAAGAAGTTGTGATATATATATGTATATACCACAATGTGTGTACACACACACACACACACACACACACACACACACACTGGAATACTACTCAGCCATAAAAAATAATAAAATAATGTCATTTGCAGCAACATAGATGAACCTGGAGATTGTCATTCTAAGTGAAGTAAGCCAGAAAAAGAAAAATACCATATGATATCACTCATATGCAGAGTTTAAAAAAAAGACACAAATGAACTTATTTACAAAATAGAAATGGACACAGAAAACAAACCTATGGTTATCAGGGAGGAAAGCAAGTGGGAAGGGATAAATTGAGAATTTGACATTTGCAGATACTAACTATTATATATAAAACAGAGCAAACAGGCTGCCCTTGACAAATACTGAGACTTCAGGGTGATACCGTGAAATGCAGAAGTGATTTAATTTCTAACAATTCCCTGTATTAAGGTAACCTAACTGAAAGAGAAAGCAGGAAAGAAAGAAATGACAAAAAGTAAAAGCAGTCATATCTAAATGAAAAAATACTTGAAGGAATGTAGGGAAATTATTCATTTTTCATTTTATGTTACTACATAAAGATAATTTTAATTAAATTAAAACAAGAACTGATGCAAGATTTGCAGATTCTAAATGCAATATATAAAGTACATAAATAAGTTTATACTGTATAGCACAGTGCTATACAGTATAAACTTATTTAATATCTTGTAGCAACCTGTAATGAGAAATAATATGAAAAGGAATATATGTATGTATATGTATGACTGAAATATTATGCTGTACATCAGAAATTGACACAACATTGTAAACTGACTATACTTCAACTAAAAAAAGATGTTTAAATATTTTTTAAAAAAGAATACATGATTGGAGCCGTCCATAACAAGCGGAGTATCATGATGTCATTTTACTGAGAAGGAGGTGAACAAAATGCAGATGACCATGGAATCTACTCATTCTACCATATACATCTCAGACATGAGCTGCTAAAGGAGGATTGAAACAACTTCTTAAAACTTTATCTAAGGCACCAGACTAGGATGACCCTCTGAGATGCTATCCTTTAAAACTTGTTTTATACTTTGGAACAACAGCCATTATGTGGGATGGTTTCCCAAATAAGTAAAAAACATGGATGAGAAAATCAGAAGATGGATTTAGGAATTGATTTTGCCACCATTACTGTCAGAGATACATATGGGGACTCTGTTCTCCAGTGTATTTGTTCAGTTTTCCAAGATGAGAATGCTCCTGCTAAGGAGTAAAACAAAAGTTGTGCTAAACCTGAGGCCCTAGATGCTGTTGGTCATTTGGCCTCTTACCATATTATATAAGCAGAGAAAGAAAGGAGTTCCTTTCTGGCAGTGGTAATTTTCCCAATTATCATGAGATCTGGTTGCAGCTACATAATGGACAAGAAAAGATACTATAATTTAGGGTATTCACTGGGATATATTTTGGTACTTCTATCTCCAGTAATAGCCCCAAATGGGCAATTACAATCAGAGCTTAACAAGGGCATAATAAATAGAGCAGACCTTGAGGAGATACAGGTCTGGTTTCTGCCAAAAGATAATCAATCTAGAGTAGTCAAAGGGCAGGACAAGTTTGAAGGGGATTTTAGAATGTTTGGGGGAGGAGAGGTTGCTGAATCGCAGCAGGTGCCTTAGCAGCAAGCGCAGCTGCAGAAACTGTATTCCCTGTCTCTGTCTTCAACTCTGTCTCCCTCTCTCAAATGTAATGGGCAATACATCACTAAAGTATCAGTGATGAGATGACCCAGATTTAACATGATGCTAAGCGGATGCATGGTACAGAAGGCCGACCATAGCAGACACTGTGCTGCGCAGCATCTATGCTGTCTGAACCATGCTCTCCTCCCACTACCCTCATACGCATCTCTGTGCTCGACAATATTTTCTGGTCACTTCTGCCAGCTCTGCTGACTTGCCACACACGCTGAACCCTTCCAGAGAGTCAGTACCATCTTGGAGTAACCCTCAACAAATGAATGGGTAGTAAGATACAAGTGTTCTGTCATTCTTTGGGCAAAATAACTCTGGGCTCCATGTATTACACTGGCTTCAAGCTGAAGTCTTAAGCCTTGTACACCCAACAGTACCTTTCTTGACAATGCATCTTCTATTAACTGCCTCCACTTATGTATGTCATCTCCCTACTAACCTACCAATGTGTCCTAGAATCACTTCCCAAATAAAATCCTGTCAAAGTTGGCTTCTGGAAGGACACTAAACAGAGTACTACATGCAATATTGCCTAACGTATTTTTAAACATAAGAAAAGACTATATGCCATTAAACAGGTTTCTCCTGTCTTTTGGGGGGCAACTGTTCATTAAAAAAAAAAAAAGCAAAGCAGTTGGGAGGTTATAACTCAGTGGTAGGGTGAATGCTTAGCATGTATGAGGCCCGGAGTTTAATCCCCAGTACCTCCATTAAAAAATGAATAAGATAAACCTAAGTATTCCCCACAAAAGATTAAAAACAAAATTAAAATAAAATGCCTTGAAAAAATAAAACCAAAGCACTGAGCTTAGAAGATAGGGACTAAAGCTCCAGCTTTAGTTCCAGAGTGACCTTAGGAAAGTCATGTAACATTTCCGGATGTCATTTTCTTCCATTATGAAATGAATTCTTGATGCAAAGCTTGTATTCTATAAATAAATCCTGTACATTATTCTACTGAAATCTTATGCCTGTTTTTTGTTTTTTGTTTTTTTTTTTTTTTGCTCCCACCCTCTTTCCTCTGTTTCTCCCAGGCACGGCCTCTGCACCACATCATTTTCAAATATATTATACAAATTGTATTTTTGTCTAGTTACTATGGTGATCGGTGCAACTCATATCCTTAGACAGGAGTGCTGAATTCTGTTCTCATCAAAAATAATACTTATTGTTCCTGTTGTATCTTTAGAGGGGTGAAGAAACCTAAGGACTGGTAAATGAATGCTGAAACCCTTTGCAGTAAGGGAAATAAAGGCACAGAAGAAAGAGTACAAGGGAGTAGCATCCTTAATATTTGGGAATAAGGTTGTACAAAGGATCAGTGAGTCTCTGTAACTCTGGAAGAATTTACCTCTTTACTTAATTTCATCAATGAGCCAATTAACTAGGTGGTGAATTTTGGCAACTGAAAGATAAAAAGACATTT
The DNA here is from genome assembly GCF_036321535.1 of Camelus dromedarius. NCBI lineage: Eukaryota > Metazoa > Chordata > Mammalia > Artiodactyla > Camelidae > Camelus > Camelus dromedarius. The sequence continues at coordinate 63,668,358 of NC_087443.1, read as the reverse complement.
GAAAGCTGTAGTGAAATTTCAGACTAGTTAGTTTTCATAAGCATAATTATTGTCTCTTTAAATGTCAAATTATAGGCACACATGAATTTTCTACTATCAGTCTCTCTGGCCCCAATTTGAAATACTTTCCCCTAACACTTCATAATGTAAATGGAACTCCTCTTCTGAGGTTATAAACTGGCAGCCCTTGGGCTGGATTTGGGTTTTTTAATTAGGGTAATCAACAGTTTCAGTTTACCTGAGATGCAGGACTTTCAGTTTTAAAATTAGAACTGTCCTAGACAAATCAGAATGAATTGATCATTCTAATTTTTTTCTTCATATTTTCTTTCTATTTTTTAAAATATACTTTTAAATCAATATCCCACATATAAAAATTTAGAAATTCTACATAGTTATTTAGAATATGAATTTCTCTTGCGAAACCATACCTGGCAACATTGAGTCTTCAAAGCATGGTATCAGTGAGTATTTAAGTAGCAGCTGTTCTTTTCATAGATGGGGCTTGACCTCTCCAGCTTGTCGCTCTCCCCACCTCTCGCTATGGTCTCCCAACAAGGTGGTCAGGACGTTATCTTCTTTCTGATGCTATTTTTAATTCCCTTGTCCAACTTTGCCTATTTATGTTACCTGCCTTGCCCCTATATGTTTTTAAGCTCACAACCCATGTTCTTCAAATGTCTCTTTTTTTAATTTTTGCCAGAAAATCTCATCCTCCAGCTATACTCAGAGAACATACCTTTTAAGGCAATTCAGCCATGCTTTGACATACTCTAAAATCTGAGTTAATCATCTCCTCTCCTGCTTTTCCTCTCTACACATCCATAGAACATTCATCACATGATGGCCCAATGATTTATAAATATTTCTATACCTCAGGAGACCATGATACAGAGAAAGACAGACAGAAAGACAGAGATTTAGAGGAAGAAAGTAACAAACGTTTACTGTATAAATTCTCTTAAATATAAGATTTGCAAAATGTGAGTCGAAGTAGGGAGGATATATGGAGTAAGCACTTAAGAATGAAAATAGCTCATTTAGAAAGTAACAGTTCTGCTGATGAGAATGTAAATTTGTAATGACACTATGGATAGCAGTTTAAAAAATAGGAAAAAAAATCTATGTTCCTAATAATCCATCATTTTCACTTCTCAACATCTACCTTAGAGATACATACTTGCAACTCAAAAGGCATGCACAGTGATGCTCGTTTTAGCAGTTATTCAAATTGTGAAGATTTGGGAACAAATTAAATGACAAAGAATAGAAGAATAGTTAAATAAACTGTGGTGTGTCTATTATGAAATACTATACAGAATTCAAAGAATAAGATAGATATTTACCTTCTTTTTAAAGATCTTTAAAACTTAGCAATTTAAAACAGCAGAATAAAATATGCGGCATCAAAATGTCACATATACACAAGTAAAAATGAAATGATATGTGTACGTATCTTAGGACATTTATTAAGAGTCTGGAAGGAAACACACCACCAGTATCTCTGGGATGGGAACAGATCTTGAATGTTATCAAGGGGCCTTTAGCTATTCATCTTCTTTTTTTAAGAGGGAGAATTTAAAAATACAGAAAATACAGGGGAAAAAAGAAATTGTAAGCATTCATATTGCTATCACTGCTCATCAACCTCTGTTAACTATTACTTTTTGCTTCCACTTTATCATCTGTAAAAATAATGCATATTTATTACAAAGATTTCAAACAATGTGGAAAACCACACATAGTTAAAATAACACCCCATATCACACAGCCCAGAAAATAAGTATAGTTTATATTAAGTGTATATCGTTCCAAAAGTTTTCTTAAGAGTATAGACAAACAGACAGACAGACAGACAGACACACACACACACACACACACACACGTATATCCAGGATTATTTTCTATGTATTCATACTGTAAATAGATGCTCTTTTTAATAAAACGTACTAATTTCAATTGTATTTAAATTAACAGAGGAGAGTAAAGCAGAATTTAAAACATATAATGTATTATCACCAAGATGTTATCTCCTAAATTGTAGTTTAAAGTCTAAGGAATAATAGATTAAGGGGAAAAAATGAGGATAAAAACATTAGCCTTGTGTTTCAGTTTAACATAATATCAGTTCACTCCTACTGTGAGAGATGAGGATCATAGACTACTTGTCTTCCCTTTCACCTTCCGATGTTTTAATTTGCACTGTTATTTTACACTGTCAACTTTAGCAGTCTGTTCTTTAAGGATAATTTGACATAGTTTTACATACAAATTTATTAACTTCTTACTATCAGTCCTTTTGCACAGTGTATCCATTCCTGAGGGATTTTTTAAAAAATACCTTACGTCACAGGAGCTGATCATTAGATTTGTTTTTCTAATTCAGGAAGTATTTATAGGTATTTTATTCCCTGAGACATTTCACGTTTGAGACAGCCTGCCTATTGACTTTGTATTTGAATATTCTTGGATTAGAATTTATCTTCAGAGCATTGTTACTGTAGAGAAATCTAAAACCTACCTGATTATTTTTTTTAATCCTGTGAGTGGTTTTTTCTTTCTTTCTTTCTTTCTTTTTTTTCTTGATGTCTGAAGTGTCTTCCTTTATTCTTGATGTTCAGTAGCTTAACTAGTAGCTTGAATGTTTTGCAGCAAATTTTCATGGAATATTTCATAATCTTACAATATTTAGAGATACCCTTCTCAATATCTGGAAATAGTTCTTATTCAGGATATGTTTTATTAAATAGTTAAATGAGTTTTCTTTTTTATATTTACTCAAATATTCCAGTTACTCTTACATTGGAATCTGTTTATTAGTCATCAGTCTATCAGTCATCAGTTCTTATTTTTAATTGAAGTATAGTCAGTTTACAATGTTGTGTCAATTTCTGGTGTACAGCATAATGTTTTAGTCATAGATATACATACATATATTCCTCTTCATATTATTTTTCATTACAGGTTACTACAAGATACTGAATATAGTTCCCTGTGCTATGCAGAAAAAACTTATTGTTTATCAATTTTATATATAGTATTTAGTATCTGCAAATCTTGCATCAGTTCTTGTTTTAATTTAATTAAAATTATCTTTATGTAGTAACATAAAATGAAAAAGTGAATACTTTCTCATGTTCCTAGAAATATTTTTTTCATTTAGATCTGATTTTTTTTATTTTTTGTCGTTTCTTTCCTGCTTTCTCTTTCTTTCAGTTAGGTTACCTCAATACAGGGAATCCATGGAAATTGCATCACTTCTGCATTTCACTATATCACCCTGAAGTCTCAGTATTTGTCAGAGGCAGCCTGTTTACTTCCATTTTCACCAATTTGCAATGCTCTTAAGTCAAAAAAGGTGAAACTTATAAATATTAATTGTGTTTCTTTCCCAACTGGGATTACTAGTAAGAATTCTCAGAATTTAGTTGACACACAAAGATTGTTTGGGATCATGGGAATCCAAGTAAGAATCAAAGTCTCACTGCAGTTCTCTGCTTCAGTCCAGAATCTTCTGTTTCTTTTATGTGCCACCTGTTTTTGGAGACTATGAATTTTAGTTCTCAATCCTAGATTCATATGAGACTCATTTGGGAAACTTTTTTAATGCAGATACCTAGGTCCTGGGTACCCAGGCATCCTTATTTTTGTTTTAATTACTTAGGAAATTCCAATAAGCAGACAAGTTTAAGAACTACTTTATCATTTTCTGCCTCTCTCCTTGTTTGGCTGCTATTAATAATTACTTTTTAGGGAATGGAGTTAAATTTTTCTCAGTTAATTGAAGGTAAGAATCTGAGACATTGTATCAATTCACTCTTTCAGTATTGAAATAGACTTCACTTTTTAAAATAAGCTATCTCTGTATCAAACAATCTCCAATCTCAGAGTCCTATGACAAATACATGACAAATATATCCTACATGAGATGCCCAGCATAGAGGTTCCTGAGTGTGTAACTCTCCTGAGTGGTCAGAGACCGCAGCTCTCCAGGTTAGGGTTCCAGCATATTCAACACATGCTTTGGAAATTATGCTGTCATCATCCAGCTAGCAGATGAGAGAACAGAGAGATGATGGCGAAAGCACACCCACTCCTCAGTGCCACTGCCTGGAAGACACTTGATGTGAAGTGGATTAGATGCAAGGCAGTGCCCATGAGGACGAAATAGGTTTGGTGAACAACCAGCCAGGCTATGCCACACAGGCTCATTAACGTTTGTATTGTTTTCCACAGCAAATATTCATGTATTATTTGTTGTAACTAAATTTATTTTCTTAAATCAAGAGGAAATTGAATAATTTTGAAAAAGAGACCTAGTAATAATGAGACCAGGGTTCTTAGAGAAGAGAGAGTTTTATGAAGAACAGAAAAAGATAGCGGAGGGTTGGAGAGAATAAACAAACCAACCCCCAAAATGGAGAACCGAGAGTACCAAGCAGAGGAGTTAAACTGGGTGGAATTGCCAACATCAGCCATAAAATTTCTTGATAAGGGGAAGAAACATTACACATCAAACCAACATGAGTTAAAGTGCAGAAAATTGGAGAAGGTCTTTGCCAAGTTCCCCAAAGATATCAGAAAGTGTTAGTATATATTTAGAAGCCATAGCTCTTCTTGTCCCAATTTGTTCATGACTTCCTGTCAGAACAGGTACTTTGGAATTCTGTTTTCTGTGTTTCCAAATCATTTCTTTGAACTTCAGGCACAAAATTAGAGAGGCAAGAAATTTACAGGAAAAGAAAAAGCATCCAGAAAGTATACACCATATCCCAACAAAAGTCTCCGTGTGTGTTTGTGTGTGTGTTTGTGTGGAAAATGCAATAATAAAACTAGATAAATAAGGGTCTATGTAACCTGGAAAGGAAGAAAGGCTTTGCTTCCTGCAGGTGTTTGGAATGGAACTATCTGCCGAAACAAAATGCCACTGACTTCTCTCCCCAGCAAAAATCCCAGAGCCTCCATCTAAGAGGAGACTGGTGAGGTTGCAGTCAGCAGCTGAATAACCTCACAATCCCATTTTCATTCTTTCCTGCTATATCCTAACATTTCAGAAACATCAGGTGGATAATTCCCTGATATGTAATGTTGTGTCCTGTAGGCTGGACCCCAGCTCTACAATTAGGATGTTGCACAAAGCTCCCTGGGAAGAGAACAGAGCTGAAATTAAAGAAGCAAGTGGTAAAGTTCTTGGAATCTCCTGCAGGTTGGGGAGTCAGGTGATCTTTTAACTCTTATGGAGAATTTTATGTCTTTCAGAATAACACTTCTTGCCAAGGGTTCTAAGAATCCCCCTGGGCAGTGGTAGAAGGATGTGAGAAAGGGTCTGTGAAACAGAGGAGCATATAGAAAAGTGGGTGGGAGTGCTTCCATGTAGGTGGTGTGTGACTGGTCACGTGTCTGGTGTGTGTGTGAATGTATGATAGTGAAAGTAGTCAATTAGATGGTGAGGAAGGACACTTTGAATGTCATGTGATAAAAGATGAAATAGGAAAAGGACTTGAGAGGGGTCCATTTAATTTGATTTGGAGAATAAATAATCCAGAATACAGAAACTAAAGGATAATAAAATAATAGCCAGTTGTTTCACTATAACTGCACTAATACCATCCATTGACACAATCTGTTATTGTTTATGGATTGATATTTTGATTCATCTGCTTAAACCTGCACTTTTGTGGGATAGAGCCTATGCCCCTCATCCCCACCATCAACATGGTGGTTACCATTCAGTAAGCACAACTTGGGGGCACATTGTTCTGAAGCCCTTTTTGACAGTTTACTGATACAGAGTGAACACCAAAAAACAAACTGTATTGTTCTGTTTCCCTCATTTGGGGGACTGAAAACAATTAGTTTTCTTGTTGTTCCAATGCCTGGGAGAGAAATAATAAAGATCTAGAATTATGGCTGAGCATATTTCCTTTCTGGATCAGAGAACTGGAAGGAGATATTCAACATAAAAAGGGAGAAAAAAATGAAGTAACTGTGGAGAGGGGATCCGAGTCAAAGGACAAGTCAGAAATCCTGGAGGTGTCAAAACTTCTGGTGCCTATTGTTCCCAAAGCCTGGTGGATTCCCTGACCTTGAATTCCAGGAGACTGTCCGATCTCCTAATAGGATTTTCTCTTTTTATTTAAGGTAGTTGGTATCAGGTTTCATTTGCTTAGAATCAAGCATCCTTAATAGAATTTTCCGTGTATTTTCTAATTTGATCATAACAATATCTGTGTAAGTTACATATTATTTCTGCCATTTTATTTATAGGAACTCTGAATCAGAAAGTTTAGTTGAAGAGCATAAGGTTACATAGCTACAGAATAGAAGCTCCCCTTCAGCGTGGTCTAATGCACAAAACTATGCAGAGGAGAATCAATGTATGTCTTGGGTTTGCATTTACAACAATTTCTAATGACTTTATTATCAACCCCTCAGAAGATTCCTCAGTGGTAGGTGTGGCACATATTGCTGGCTGTGCCTCTGTCTCCCAGATTAGTTTTTGCAGAATTGATTTTGGTTGGTCACGTGAAGCCACACACTGAGGAGTGACAGAGGTAGAACTGTGCCTTCCACAGAATATCCCCTGTGCAAATTATGGCCCATCATCAAAATACTGTCTAGCCCCAAATCCTTGAAAAAAAATGGAAGGTTTTTAAAAATGTCCACACATTTGCCCAACACCCATATTCTGTCCTGTACCAGCCTCTATCTTCTCCTCTTTCTCTCCTGTTTCACTGAGAAATGTGTCCATTCTCCCCGCAAGGCTAATCATTCCACCTAGTGTTTAAAATCTTTTTTATCCAGCCCCTTTCAGGGGTCTAGTCCTCTGGTTATCTCCTCACTCTTGTATCTTCACACACTTCTCTGAACATTTTGAAAAAACAATTAAAATACCTTTCTCGTAGCCCCCTCTATCATCATGTTTCTCCACTACTCTTCACAAAGTTCTTGAAAAATTGGTCTATGCCAGTTGTATTCACCCACAGTAATCCAGCCCCTTTCCCCTAGAATGTCACAGAAACTTCTCACTCCTCGTCAAAAAGAACTTTGTTCTGTTAAAACTCAGTGGACTCTTTTCAGCCCTCATCTTTCTTATACTCCTGCAGTTTTTAAAACTGTTATGTTTTCTCCTTCACAAACTAATCCTTTAGGGTTTTTTTTTTTTAACTCTCCTAAATCTCTGACCATTCCCCACTATCTTCTGCAGATTTTCATCCTTTTTTCCCCTGTGTTTTATCTCTTACTTCATGATGTTCTGAGTGTTGTTCTCTGAAGCCACTTTCCTTGTCATTCCATAGTTGATCTGTTAGTGATTGCTTCCACTATTGTGGCTTCACTAACAAACCATATTCTAATGATTCCATAGCTTATGCCAAAATTTTAATCTCCCGTTGCTAAGTGGACATCTCTTTTTAGGTGTGTGAATAATAACTGAATACATCATTTTCCTCTACAGTAAAAATGAACACAGCTGCTCAATTCAGAAAACGAGAAGTTACTTTTGACTCCTTCCTTTGTTCATCCCCCATTTCCACGCTAACATCAAATTAGTGTTTCACTCTAGTGGATGTTACCCAAATATTTTTTCATATCCAACGTCATAACTCTTGTTCACTTTAGCCATGCTCTCTGACTGCATTGTGCCCATCTGTTCAGTTCTCCATCCCAAAGCTAGCAAGAGCCCAGTAATATATAATTCTGACCCTGTCAAACATTTGCTTTATTCTCTGCAATACATTATAATTATATTTATAATAATGTTTAATGTCTTAATGTCTTACCTCTTACTTCAAGACCAAGGATTGTGTCTATCTTGCGCTCAACTGTGCCCTCAAGGCCTTAGCAAAGTTCTTGACACATAGTAGGGATTAGTGATATGAATAAATGCATGTTCACCCACTTTGTCTTTTGGTAAATATTCTAAGAAAATACTGCATAGTAGAAATACTTTGGAGTCCAGAGAACTAAGTCCTAATTTCTATTCTGCCTCTAGCTTAACCGTGTGACCTTAAATCACTCTGAGGATTTTGCAAACTGAGGAAACAGCTGGTCTCTAAATTTGCTAAGAATCTAACATTTTGTGATTCTGTTTGTTTGCCAATCTGCTAATTAGTCCGTGTTGGAGTTTATAAATGAACAAAAGGAGAAAATTAGGGGGAAAAAAAGAGTCAAATTTTACTAATGGATAGAGTCAATAAAAATAAGATGGTTTTAACCACTGCCTTTTTATTATGTGAACTTCTAGTAGTCATGTATTGAGAAAACAAAAAATGTCCCCATCCCACCTTCTCTGTGAAATTGAGCATATAGAGCACTCATTCCCATTAACTGGGATGCCAAGTGTGAAATTAATTCATGTTGTCCACATAAGTCAAGGAAAAGAGAAAGAAAGCTAATGTCTAAATATTTGTTAGCTTGTAAACACCAGAATATACTATTTTAATTTCATGGAGTGACTAATTCATCCATACATTGTCATCTAAAATTATTATTCTGCCAAAATAGTTCATCAAGATAGGATAATAATACTTTTGAGGAAGTATGTGACAATGTTAATCTGGAAAATTAACCTTAATTGCTTGTGTAATCTCAAAATAGTCAATGCATAGAAATTCCAAAGAGAAACTGCCTGGGCAACACCTGATAGTCAAAAATACTTAGTGAAATCATTCACCACTTGAGATTACAAAACCTTCTCCGGAAAAAAAAAGCTCAATATGTTTTTAATGAGTCAAATTGGCCTTCTTACATTCATGGTCATTTCCTTTTCCTATCTGAGTAATGTTTATAATGTTTAATGTCTGCAACACTTATTTTATCCTGTTTATTCTCACTACTATAAAAAAAAAACTTAGAATATTTTACATTTTGTGTTCAGTAGCGGTTAATTATCACAAATTGGCAGTGGAATACTAGGGGGTGACCTGTTATATCCTGGGTACCCTGTCACCAAAAGGAGTCAATGTATTAATAATATCATGATAAATACCTTGATAATTATGAATGATCAGAGTAACTACTCATTTGGTTTTTATGACAGATATATTTAGTATCCATATAAAGAAGTAACTAAATGTTGATTGCTGCTTAGAAAAATACAAAAATTTTAAAAACAATTATAAACGTTATGCATCTTGACCATGAGTGATGATGTATTCAGATATTTTCTCTAAACCAAACCTCAACTTCTGAATCTTATTAGAGCATCTGTTCTTCAAACTATACACAATTCTAAAAGTATTCCCAAATAAACCAGGCAGTGAATTCTTTAGAGTTAAAAAAAAAAAAAACTGTAGCAGTTGAAGTTGTTATTCTTAATATAATGTGATCCTTTTATCTATTTTTTATGCTAGAGTCTGATGTCACCAATAAAATTAAGAAGATAAGGTTGTTTTCAGCATTTTCCAAATTCTCCTTTCAAAGCTACTCCGTGTGGTATCACTTTCAGACACATCACAGCCAAATCTTGCCTTCATGCTGTGTTTTGGACACCCAAAGAGAGTCCACACATGTTCCAGTCCTCTCCAATTGATGTCTGCATGCAGAACATCTCACCACATTCCTCCACACCAATTTTTCTAACTTTAGTTCTGTGTACACTCATTGCTGTCTTCTCTTAGATGGATGTCAATGGAAAAGACCTAGTGGATTTCATGGAGGGTTTTAGTTATTCTGCTTTTTTGTTTCCATCATGAGAAAAAAGTTATTGAAAATATGTTTGCCATCCTGTATGGTTCCATGCATCACTCTTTTTTTCTTTTACAAGAGGAGTGACTTATCTGACTAGAAAAGTCCAATCTCCTGATCTATAATTTCCTGCCTGTGCTGCATGCTTTATGGAGCAGAAAGCCCTGGGGATCTTCTTTGGCTATGTCTTTCATTTGGTGAGCAGACCAGGCTAGACCTGATTGAGTGAATCCACCATCCACCAGGTTCTTATCATGTCACTCCATGATGATACAGTCCATTTCAATTGGGAAAGCAATAGAAAGCCCTCCTCCCTCCTCTGGTCTAAAGTTGGGTTCTCTCCATTCCCAGTTTACTATTATTGGTGTCTCTTCTTTTTCCTCATTGATTTTTAGAACCCAGAAGTCAGGAGAGATACTCTGAGCTACTCAATATGCACAGCAAACTAAACAGACTAAACAATGTTTGCATTGGAACAAGACATTAAGCCTTAGTTATCACAATGAGAAAAACAACTTAAAAGACATTTTATTTATCATTAGTAGATCAGTGTCAAAGACTTTTGAAGCTAGGAGGCTTATTTGAGGTACTGTAGACACAGGAAAGCAGTTATCTCCCCATCTCTCCACTCCTAAGTTACATATTTAATATTAATCATTCCATCAGATCTTATGTCATTTTACTTTAAAACACAAACTCTGAATCCAATGCATCTGGCTTCTAAGCCCTCTTCACCTTCCTAATAGACCAGTAACCATGGGCATGTTACTTAAATTTTCTGTAACTCAGTTTGCATATTTGCTAACTAGAGGTAATATTGTCAAACTCATATGATTGTTTTGAGGAGTGAATGAACTAATGAATCAATGCTTACAAATTTATAGAATAATACCTAGAACATAATAAGCATTCAAATTCAGTAAATATTTGCTATTATGATTATAATTATTATTATTTCAATGACTGTATTTTATTCCATCTCTAGCTCTCTTACTTTCTTTGTATCTTTCTCTTCCTTTCCCTCTCTCTTTTCTGCTCTCCTCAGGTTCTATCCCTCATGCTTACTGCACTATATTGGTTACATGTATTCTTTTCTCCTTGGGATGTGTTCTTTTCTGGGGTTTGGGGTAAGTTGACATTCACAGTTCACAGTCAGTAATGTAGTGAAAATTAGCTGGACATTTGGAATATACTAAACAACTTAAAGTGTTGGGGACATTTAGAGGCGTTAAAGCTAATTGCTTCAACTGGAATTTCTCCAAAACAGCCATGGAAAACGCATGGTGAAGATTTTATTGACTCTAAGTGGCAAAGACCTTGATTTTATTTGTCCTCTCAATGACAACATCTCCCTTCTCTCAGTTGTCTGCCAGAAGCAGGAGAAGGCAAATTGGTCTTCTTGACAGAGATCACTTGGACCTAAAATGTCACAAAACCAATTCTTTTCAGGGCTAGCAACAACATAGAGAGTCTGTAAGGGGCCAGATGAAAGAGACTCAAAGTCTGAGTTTCCCTGACTTCTACTTCACAGCCTGCTAATTACTAGCTGGGAGGCTTGGACAAGTGAGTTACTGCTTCAGAGTCCCAGTTTCCTCATTTGAAAAATGGAAATGAAAACATCTATATGACAGGTTTGCTGTGAGCAGGAAAGGAAGTAACACCACTAATCAGACTTGCACCAGGCCTAGATGAAGTAGGTAATCAATTACCATTACTTTTATCTACTTGATTACAAAGTCTCTCCTTATTTTTAGATTTTGACTAGAATTTTGACTAGAATCTGAGTAAATAAGTCATCTTTTTCTTATGTCAGTACTGAAACATAGAATAAGCAAACAATATTCTCAAGTCTGTGGGGAAGTTCAGAAAGCTTCCTTTTCAAGTCTATAGATTCTACCGCTTGTGAGATACTCTTGTACCCAGTCAATAATCAGGATATTGAATTATTATTAATTTACTTGATGGATTTTTAATACCTGCCATGGATGAGGGACTGTTCAAAGTGCTAAGTAAGACAATCAAAGTTCCTGCTTATAAAGGGTTTAGATTCTAATAATGGAGAGTCAAAATGAATAAACAAACAAATGAGATAATTACAGAAATTCTAGAGAGCTATAAACTAAATCAGGAAACTGAGAGACAATGTCTAGGTTGGGGATACAATTTTACTGATGAGTTTCTTTGATAAATGTTTGAACTCACTATTTCTAAGTGATAAGAATCCAGCTTTGGTACACCAGAAATTGACACAGCATTGTAAACTGACTATACTTCTATAAAAAAGCATGCTAAAAACAAAAAAATCCAGCTTTGAGGGAATCTCTGAGAAAAGCCTTCCAGGAAGAGAGAGCAAGTTCAAAGGTCTTGGAGGTGAGAATGAGCTTAGAATATCAAAAGAATAGAAAGAAAGCCAGTGCAGCTGTAGTACAGTGGCCTCAAGGAAGGCTCATAGGAGAGGAAATGGAAATGGGAAGCAAGAGTCCATCAGGAGAATCTTGAGATCATGAATCAGATTTGGGTTTCGTTCTGCATGCAATTTCTGTATGAAATGACTGAACACTTTTAAACAAGGAACAACCTAATCTGGAGGCTTTTAATATTTTTGAGAAAACCTTTAGCTAAGAAGTGAAGAAAGACTCTTCCTGGAGCTGAAAGAAGCTAATAGGTATTTAACCTCAGATTCTTCATTTTAAGATGGTAGAATTGTGGCCCACCTCCAAAGTATGATTTATTCAAAAGCTTACATGTTGCTACAAATAGAAACAGAAAATGAACATGGAACTTTGGTCTCTTGGCCTAAGTTCTTTCCTCACTGGAACCCCAAACTCCGCTTAATATCACTCAAGTCCTCGATATTGCTTAATTATAGGAAAATAAAGCAGACAGAGTTCCTCAGGGAAGCCCTCCCAAGACTCTTAGAGATTCTCCAGGAATGCCCCCATCTATCAGCCAGCACGTCTGTTCTAATCTTTCTCTCCTGCTCTGTCTCAATTTTGTCCACTTACCGTGCTTATAACAGCACCAATGCCTGTGTCTGGAGTACCAGCCTCTCAGGCTCTAAAGTCCACCAGTCCTGAAGGGAATAAAGGGTTCTTTAAAGTACTGGGGAAAACTGTCCTTTCCCAGCTCTACACCACACTTTGTCTTCTAAACTCCACACTGACACTACTTGGGCCACCCAGTCATGGACCTCGCATTAAAATAACTCCCTCACCATCTTTCTTACCCACTCTCTCCTCAGGGACCAAATCTGGATGAACCGACTCGATAAGAGTACGCATACTCCTCTCTCCCTCCCTCCCGTGTAAACCAACTATCAAATATCTTCCTGCCCAAATCAAAACCTAACAAAATAAACCTACGCATTTTGATTTATGCAGTTGTGTGCCCTCAGGAGTTAATTCTCCAGAGCTGGGTTTTTCAAACTGCCCAACTCTGGATCCCCTTCCAGATCACTCAAAATTCCCTGCTAAATGAGAACTGAGGCGATATAACTGATGGAGGTTGCTGACACCGCCCAAAGTCCCCCCTGCTGTGGTGTTACCAAATAAAGTTTTACTTTTTAGGTTGGTGTCTCCCCAGGTGAGGGTAACCCTGTATTTCTCTGACTTGAGCAATGCCTTTGCTGCCTAGAGAATGGAGAGAAAGGGGATTTACTGCTTGAAAGACTTCTTAGTAAGTCATTGACCTCAGCAGAGATGCTATACCTTAATTTATAGAGGAAGTGATCGATCACTAGGAAATGCATCCTGCTCATTAAAGTGAGCCATTGGCCTCCTGCCAGCCCAGCCCACTAAACCGCAGGGTCTGGGAAAAGGGCGTGTGGGACAGCCTCTCTCTGCCATTGGTCTTCAGAGGTCCCAAAGCCTATAGAGAAGCTGGGATTTGGAAAACAGGTGTGTGGGATGATATATGAGGGGAGAGGAAGTTTATATTTCATGTGGTTACTGAAAGAAAGAAGCTTCTACCTCTTCCTGAAAATATCAATGACCCTTATGACAGCGATCATCTGTAAGACTTGTAAACCTGAGGCTGATGGCCAAACTAAGGATTGTGAGATGTATAATGAGCATTGAGTTATTAAACACCTAAGCCTTTCCTTTTCAGACTAAAGGAAAAAGACAGGAGGAAGACTAGGGGAAACAGGAAAACAGGAGGAAGGACAGGAGGAATGAAAGAAAAAAAATTGAACACTTCAAATCAAGGAATCCAGAGAGACAGAAGAATTTGAAATCAAGAGTCATAATGTGTCTAGAATTGCTCAGCAGTCTGGCAAACTTGGCCCAAATCTAATGTCATTCTCATTTTCAGATGTGTGGGATTTCTAAGAGATAGCTGTTCCTGGGCTTGTCATTTGTAGAAATGAAAAAACAAAACAAAACAAAAAAAAAAACAGACACCAGGGCAGCTGGACAGACTTTCCATGTCACACTGGCCTGAGCTCCAGCTAGTTCTTTGGACCACACAGAGCCAGGTTTTGGGTCGCTGATTCCTGATGCACAAGTCCTACAAGGCTTTGGCCAATAGGAGCAAATGAGAGATATTTTGCTCTCCTGCTTTTACCAGGGAATTACTGTAAGAGCTCTGTAGGTCAAATTATGAAGTAACTCCCTTCCCCCCCCCCATAGTTTTTTTTCTTTCACTCAAGCTGTCACAGAATTCATCTACCTCTCTCCCGATACAGTCTGCTCTCAGTGACATCATTTACACTGAGATGTCAGTGGATTGTCCCTCCCTCTGTGTTTAAACCTTAAGTCTAAAAGCATTAATTGCTACAAGTAGAATTTAGTTTCAGTCTAGCCTTGTGAGGAGTCTGTAGTCATCTGGAATCCAGTGAAATCACCCTCAATGTGGTTTCTAAGATCCTAAATGACCTCCCCTCTTCCCAGGTCTGTGACCTATATTCTATTACTGTGATATTTCTCTCTCCTCTCAAACCACCATTCCATCAGCACAGTGTCTTTGTACATGTTTTTTTTTTGTTTCATATGGAGCTCTCTTCTGCTGCTCTTCATTTAGTAAAATCCAGCTTAGCCTTTACGTCTCAGCTCAAATGTCACTCTTTCATGGAAGACTTCTTTGCCTCCCTAAACTGGGTCACATCTCCCTACTATTGATGCTCAAAGATCCATGCACCACTCTGCTATAGCATTTATCATTTGTTTTTTACTAGTATCATTCCAACAATGGCCATCTTTCCCCCTGCACTGTGAAAAAGGAGTCTGGAGGTCTGTATGCATTTTTTAGTATTGTTTTCCCAGTACTAAGTGAAAGACTAAGGGGATAATATTCCAGACAGAAAGGAAAACTATTCTAAAGGCCCTAAATTCTGATCAAGGTTGCCAGTCCCAGATAACAGAATAGGGAGAAATAGCAGAAGACAAGATCAAGGAGGAAGAAAGCGACAGATCGTGTGGAAACCTCAGGGTCTAGTTCCAGATTTTATTCTAAGAAGATGAGAAAACATCAGAGAGGAATTTTTAGATATATATTTGTTTTGTTATACTTTTAATTTTGCAAAAATAGTATAGATTTCCTGTATACCTTTCAAGCAGTTTTCTGTAATGAAAGCAGCTTTATAAGTACATTATCAAAATCAAGGAATTGACATTGATACAGTACCACTAGCCAAATTATCAGTTTTTAATATGCATTGTGTGTGTGAGTTTGTCTGTCAGTGTGTATAGTACTATGCAATCACATCACAAGTATAAATTTATATAACTAGCACCACAATTAAGGTATAGAAAGATTCCATCACCACAAAGAAACTACCTCATGTTACCCTTTTATAGTGGCAATTACTGCTCTTGTATCTATCACTACAATCTTGTCATTTCTAGAGTGTCATATAAATGGAGTCATATACCATGTCTCTTTTGCAATTGGCTATTTTTACTCACTTAATGCCCTTGTTTATGGTCATCTTGCTGATATGAAATGGACACCTGATGCAAAATTTGGTTTGAATGTCAAAATTTGATTTGGATGCCACACATTCACCAAGAGGGTATGAAAATCATTACTCACATAATGAGGCTTTCTGGTAGGAGCAGAACAGGTACAAAAATGTTTTGAGAAAACAAGGAGCAGCAACTATCTTTGACTTTTATTATGATCAGGGATTGGGGCTGTAGTGAAAGCTCCCCAGAGCAGCCCAGGGCTAGTGTGGTTTGAACTTCCCACCAGAACCAAAGGAAAGAGAATTCAAGCCTTCTTATCAGCTTGCCCACATGTGGGGCAAGAGAGGAAGAGAAAGTGATGCTGCTTGAGAGACAGAGTCAAACATCAAAGGTCATGTCAGACACTTTATTACCACTTGGGATTCATCCATATTGTTACATGTACTGATATGTTTTATTGCTGGGGAGTCTCCATTGTAGAGTTGTAACAAAGTGTATTTATACATTCACATTTTCTTTTAAAATAAAGTGTTGCTGTATACAAGATTAATGATAAACTGATATATCAATGTTGTAATTTTGCTTGGGTTCTCACAGTTTTTTGTTTTTTTTTTCTTTGAAGTTGGGCAATTTTACTAAGTATATATAAATTTTGGATATTCTGGGTCAATTTTTCTTAAGTATGTAATACATCTTTTAACATGTAATTTTAAACCTTTTTTTTTCAGAAAAACTACTTAGCATTATAATTTTCAGTATTCTTTTTCTACATTTTGTTATTATTTGGAGTCACCTATTGTATAATGCTGTATCTTCTTACATGTGTTTAAATTTACCAGTTCCTCCCAAAACATTTTAGTTTCTCCTTTTTTTTTTTTTTTGCTTTTTCATTCACTCTTCTGTTTGCTCACAGTTAGTTTTAACTTATGAACTAATTATTTTTAAATTTTATTTATAAACCTTTATTAAGATCTAAAACATATCCAAATGTTTCTAATTATGATTTATGTTGCATTTAATATCTTATGCCATTTTCTTTATGTAGTTATCTTCCCTTGAAATATGTAACAATTTGAATATCTTTTGTGGTCATGTTTTCTGGCATACTTTTACAGACGTGGAAATATCATTCTGCTACTTTTTTTCTTATATGATTTGGTATAAAATTTTATCTTAAATGTTTGATATTTGTTATGTAAGGAATTAGTTTATTCCACCCCCTCACTTTGTGGCTCTCACTTTGTACCCTCTTCTGTTGTTCTGGTGTGATGTTCAAAATGTTTTCTTGTTTCTGATGATTACTAACCCTGTTCCTCCCCTCCACTTTTATCTGGACTTTCTTTTGTCTCTGCAGTACTCCTCAGCATAGGAATTTTCCTAACAAAGAGCGTTGGATGATAGATTTTGAGAGTTAATGCAATTCCGACAGCTCAGCCCTTTTAGATGTTGTATCAATCCCCAATTCACTTTTGGAGTTGACCAAGGCCCACCAGTTTCAGCAGCTCTTTTTAAGTTGGCCATCTGTGGTTTCCAGTGAGCATATATTTATTCATGTGATTTTGTTTGTTTGGGGGATTGTCAAGTCCATTGAATGCCTAGTTATTTTCTTTTGCTTCACTCTGTACATTTTATAACAACTATTGTGATGGATGGTGGTTTATCCTCACATTCTTGTATTATGTGGTTCATAGTGAAAAAAAAGTTTTTAAGTAGTATTAATGTAGAAATTTTCAAATTTGGTTATGTTGCTTGTTAATGTCTTTATTGCCATATAGGTCCTCTATGTCATGGAGGATTTGACAGACTTTTAAGTTACGCTGTTACTTCTGTTTTCAAGAAAATCCTTGGATTATCTTATTTATTGTCTGCCTTAACTCTTTGAGCTATTTAACATTATTATTCTCATTTTATGGAGAAGGAGACAAAGCCTTATATATTAGGCAAGTTTTCAAGATCAAACCTCTAATAAGAGAAAGAAATCAGATATGAATTTGTCTTTGTTTTTTTCAGAGTACCAACTATTAAACACCTTCATAAGCTGCTTCTAAGTATAATTTGCAGCTGACAACAGAAGGGTAACCAGGAAGTGAACAAGACAAGAATAGGGAGAAGCTTGTTCCGTGTGGAAAGAATGGAATCGTCAGAAGCCCTGATGCTTGGTTACAAGAAACTGAAAAGGTCAGCATGGCCAGAGCCTTGTGGACTAGGAGGAAATCATGAACAGAGAGATAAGAGGTGAACAGGGATAATTCAGAACATTGTAGAACATAACCAAGACATTGGATTTTATGGGAGCCCATTGAAGTATCTTAACGTGTGTAAAAATAATGTAATAAAAATAATAACATGAAAGCTCAGAAGAAGGATAAATTAGGTATTATGTATCTCAGGCTTTGAATTATTCACACACTGTGAGTCCATGAGTATGGAGGATGGGCCATGCATACAGCATTCACGGATCAGTGGAATGTTAACCAAACCTGGAATTAAAGTGGTACCCAATGTGAGGAGAAGTCATAGGAAGTAAGCTGGCGATTCGGACCATGTGAGGCCAGTACTTGCTCAGAGGATCATGGAAACTGTGGCTTTTCCATTACAGCCATTGCTGTCAGGTGAAGGGTCTTTGTGGAGATCATGAAGCCATGTTGAATAATCAAAAGAGAACAATGGCTTTAGTTTGAATTAGGAAAACATATTTTAAAAAAGCATACATTATCTTTGCTAGTTTTCAGGACCCTGCATCAGAAGGTCCATGATACATACATGTGAAAATATTGTGACAATAATGACTTCACTTTGTTGCTTTATATATCAGCTATCTTTTATTACTGCCACTGAGATTTTGTGAGTTGGGTTTGTGATGTCTTTTCATACATTATAACATTCTGTACTTCCTACATTCTTATTCAACAAAGCAAGTGCATCAGGGAGAACAGAAGAAAGGAAAATGCCTGTGATCCGGATACTATTTTTATATGCATTCAAATAAGTAAGGTTGTTAAAATGCTGGTAAATCTGTTTATATAAGACTGACTATGCAAATCACTAAAATATAAATTAAAAGAATACATAAATTAAAGCCACAGTTTCACACTCCACAGTCCCTTTAGGGTTAACAGAAATCTTATGTTTCTATTTAAACTTGACTTCTTCTATCATTGGGATAGGTGCTAGATATTTATGTAAAAACCACGTGATAATGTGATGCAGATAAGGGGACATTATTACTGTCAAGAAGGTAGTTAGTCAGCAATATTTTTGAGGACCTATTTTTTAAAAATTCTTACATTGTTCTGAATTCTGAGTCATCTCACTACCACCAATGAGTTAAATTACTGATTCTGTCTTATGCATTTTTACATGCCCAACTGCATTCTTGTATGGTAGTCCTGAAAAACTTGTATGCAGACTTGTATGATAGTCCTAAAAAACCCAGACATAACTGGACATCTACTCTGTGACAAGGACTGTCCTTAATGTTGGAGACTAGAGATGATGAATATGGTATATTTGCTCCTAGTGAGCAGACAGAATTATAGGCTCAAATTTGGACATTATAAGCAGCTTTAAATGAAATAAAAAAAAACTATACATATATTATAAGTAGTTTTCTCTTATATGTTTTCCTTTACCTCAAACTTCTGTGAGAGCATTGACTGGGTCCTAATCAACTCAGCATCTCTCAAAGTACCTGAACTTAATATATTTTTGTTAAAATAATCATTTTATTGGGAAGACAAAGCAAAAATACTCAAACGATATTGAAAAACATGAACATTTTTATGACGATACAATAAAAATGTAATACTGTAATTCAGAACTGATAACAAATTTACCTGAATTCCATTTTTGAAGGCAAAATAAGAAATAGAACTCCTATTTCCTTTTTTTTTTTTCTTTCAGACGTTTCTACTTTATAGGAAAGTAAGAACAAACCCTGAAAACACTCTAGAACATTTGGAAAGAATATACAAATACACAAGAATGCAAAGTGCATGTGGTGGGAACAGTAGGAGGTGCAGACGGCCCTTTTCTTCAGGTATTTTGCAGTAGTTTAACTTATTCTTTGGGAAACAAGCAACCCTGGATTATGGCTAATGAGGAGAGAGGGTAGGGTTGAGGTTACACTACAGGCAGTGAGATCCAAAAAGTGAGAGATGTTTGGTTTGAATGCATTTATATTATAAAACAGCCACAGTATTCGACCTACTGGAGCATTTTGAAAAGATTCTCCTCCTGTCATTAATAATCATAACATCTCACTGGGCATCAGAAAATCATTCCTTTCTTGCTTCAACCCTTCCATTAAAATTGATAGTTTTTGCCTTCAGATTTCTATCTTGGAGTACTTAGAGGTTTTAAACACTGTGTTAGATATTATGTATAAAATGCATTTTTCTTTTAAATCTAAAAATGTCTTCTATTTTAGTTCATGACAACTGCTCGGAAAGACAACTGAAGTCATTTGGATAGTGTGTTCTGCTCTACTGTCCATTTTAAAATGTCTCCAGTGTCCCTAGATAGTCTTCCTAGATAGTAAATTATCAGTTTTCTCCTCTATGGATTTTAGGCATTTCTCCATCAGGTAATTTTATTACTAACTCCCACCACATGTTTTGAGTCTAATGGCCCTATTTTATTTCCTGCTAGTTCCAAAATAATCCTCTTGGCTCAGAATTCTATCTTCTGTGCCTCTAACCATCTCTCATATCCAACGGGCAAAGCTATAATCGAACTTGTGAGACTCTGGGACACTGACGATAGTCATCCAGTTTTCTTTTTCCGTGAAACTACTCACCTTACCTTGGGGAAAGTTTGGACAGCCTGGCAGTAGAGAGAAGAAAGCAGAGGAAAATCCTCACTGCATTTTCTGATTCCTATGAGTCAGGACAGATTATACATGGGAGGACAAAAGGGTTGAATTCAGGTTTTATGAGGTCTAAGCTACCAAAACTTTGTGAACTCTTTTAAGAAAAATATCTAAATGTATCAATAACAGCCAGATACAAAAGTAATTATTTATTAGAATAAGAACATAGGGAGTTTTGTCTTAATCTGAGTTCAGCAAAGTCTTCAGTCCTTATATTAGGTCTCTTATAGAAGTAAGTCTTGGGATGGGGAATGTAATGTAATGGATGGGAAAAGTGTTATTCACTAAACAGTTTCTTAGTGGTGTGATGTTGGCTCAAGTACGTAAATATAGTCACTTGACTGTTTTTATAATCAAGAAAGAAAATGTGTGGCAACTGACAGAATTAGAAGAGAGTGAATAGAAAAACAAGAAATGAAGAGGCACATTAGAATATTTTTGTGTTTCCCTGGTGATGCAGTGGTCAAAAAATATCTTCAGGAAAATATTTCTGATAGGTAGTTTTTAGGTTGTCTTGCTGAAAAATGTGCAATATAAAATGCCCCTCACTCCCCTCAACCCACCCCTACATCCCCCATGAGATCTTCCGTTCGGGCTTCTTTGCTCACTCATATACTAGAGGAAAACTAAAGGAAGCACCTTGTTTTGCATCCAGAAAGTTAACATCAATAGACACAGACTAAACGTAGCTATATCTGATGCTTTACAACCAGAGTAAGTGTGAGGGTCATAGTAGGAACGAAGCAATCAAAGGGAAGAAATTCTTTTTTGTGTTCACTTAAAGCAGAAGCGTTTTTGTTTTACCTCTTATTATTTCTCCCTTACAGTTGAAGTAACAAAACAAAAGACTAAGATAACATGTACTTACAGGCTAGATTTTGTTCATCCCAGAGCACAAGTTCTTTGACTCCAAGTCTGGCTTTCCAAATGTGAACCAGACCACTCTTACTTTGACTGATTTACCTAATCCCTTTTCTTTCCTCTTGGAGATAAAAGGGTGTCCATAACCTGCACCAAGATCTGAACATTGCCATTTGCTAGGTATCTGTAGACAGAACCAGCAGAAGCCACTATGGACCTAAAACAAGTAGACTGCCAGTTATTTCTCCAGCAAAAACTAAAACAAATAAACAAATTTATTTGGGGTCAACAGAGAATTGCAATTTGGGGTCTGCAAACATGGTAAGCCTCTTGCAAGTCCTTGCACAGCAAGGGAAGGAGAAGTCTTACAAAGAGGAAAAAGAACTTGGGAGGGCTATACTAAACATAGAGTATGTGCTTTTCATTGGCTGAGTTGTTGTCAGGAAAGAAGAAGAATATTTCTTCTTCCTGTTGACTCTGCTTATCACAGTGCATGAGAGCTCCCCATTCTGGTCTCTTGACTCTATTTAATTGAGGTTTCTGTTTATTAATTTTTTATACCCCAGGTCATTGAACTCTCAAGGTCTGATGTCAAATTAGTGGAACCTTGGTGTGAAGACAAGAGAGCATCCTGTTGCTTATTCTTTATACTCAAATTTGTTGTGGTCCTCAAGGCAGGCTTTTATCAAGTGGGGAATTGACTTGAAAGCATTAAGCATTGATGAGAACTTTCTCAATAATGCTATATGTTTCAAGTTTAATGATTAAATAAAAATAAATAAAAATAAATAAAAGGTCACATTTTCTTCGTTTTGCATTTTGCTGGCCAGAATTCATTATTACTTAAAGGTCTCTCTAGATATTTCTATAATTTTTATGTACACAATAAAATGCTGAGATTTTGTCTCCTCTATCTTGGAGCCATCTCCTTCATAGCAGCTGGTAGGTAACTCACCCCAGCTATTGTCTTTCTCACTGTCTTATAATATACTCGGGCCTAAGAGAAAGATAATTTAGGCAAGATGTGGGTTCTGACTAGGCATTGCAGCCCAGGACAAGAAATCTAGCTGTGTTTGTCAGATTCCTGGGTTAGAAAAACCCAAGTCAAACTTGGAGATGGAAACAGAGCTGGGGAAATTGGTGGATAAAGAACCAGTAGTCCTCACCTGAAATCCTTTGATCAGTTGAAATTTTGAGATGCCCATTTTTTATCTGTATATTAAAAAGTTAAAGTCTACAATTATTCTAAATGTGTACTGTTGAGTTCCAGAGTACATAAAATACCAAAAAGCCACATTCACAATTATTTTCTGGCATGCCTCACTGTATCTCTAGAGTCTAGATTTAATTAAGGAAACTTTGGGGTTTATCAGGTTTTCATGAGGTCATGCCATAAATGCTTCTGAGAATCCATTTATCCAGCTAAAAAAATGGAATTGTATCACCTTAATCCTCACAGAGTTTCTTAACTAAGAACATGACAACCACATTCTACATTTCTTTGCCCTTAGGTTGTATCTTAATGGCAGTGTCCAGAATTTGCACTTTTTTCCTAAAGTTTTATTTGAGTGGCCAAATATTTGAAATAATTAAAAAATTTTATTGTTTTCTTTTGAATTTTGTAATGTGTGGGCTATGTATATTTCCTATCAATTATATTTGCAAATCTTTTTTTCAAACTCACCTCATAGCTACATTTTTGATATTATGACTAAAAATCATTTAGCTGAAGATTCAAGCTTATTGATAACATCCTCTGTATTCCAAATTATCTCAGGTGATAGATATACCAAATATGCTGCCACTGCATAACATGGGGTGCCACTTTTCCAGCATTCTCTGAGTGTTTTCTCACTACACTTTCCTAGTCCCAAAGACGGTATTTTAGACTTCTATTATGGTAATGTACCACTTTCGATACCATTTTCTTTATCAGTTAGCTAATGCATAAAAATATTGCATAGTAAACCTTCCCAAATGTCAGCTTACAGCAACCAACAACTGTTGTTATTTTATGGGTCTGTGCATCACCTACCCAGAGGTGGGTGTATCTGTTCTTCTAGATTGGCTCAGCTCCAGGTCGCAGGTTTGGTTTATGTCTGCTCCATACATGTTTATTCTGAGATCCAGACTGAAGGAAGATCACTGAAGCATAGAAATGTTGCAGGAAAATGGGGTGCAAGAGGGTGGTCATGTCCCAGGTCTCAGTCGAGTCCCTGGGATGCACCCAGCCCCACCAAGTGAGGGTCCTTGGCTTCATGCAGGAAAGAATTCAAGAGTGAGCCATAGTTGAGTAAAAGATTTATTCAGAGAGGTGCACACTCCATAGACAGAATGTAGGCTGTCTCAGGAGGCAAGAGAGAGCAGCCAGCTGATTGTTAGTTTTTATGGGCTGGGTTACTTCATATGCTAACAAGTGGGAGGACTACTTTGGGGGAAAGGGCAGGAATTCCCAGGAACTGGGCCACTGCTCACCTTTTGACCTTTTATGGCCCCTGTGGGAGTGCCATTTAACATGCTAATATATTACAATGAATGTATAATGAAGCTCAAGGTCTATTGGAGGTCAAATCATCGACCAGCTTGAACCTCAAAATCTACTGAGAGTTGAATCTTATGCCATCTTGGTGCTAACTACTGTGTCATTCTTCTAACAGTAGTGCCCTGCCCCCTTCCTTCCTGTCTCATTTGAACTATAGAGTTCCCCTGTGTATAGGCAAGTATTAAACCCAGCAACTTGGTAAAGAATATGGTTTAGAAACAGTCTCCTTCTGTCTTGGGTTGGCAAGAAGATATGGATTGTAATTCAATACCCATAATTGATTAGTGGCCCAACGTTAAGCAAATTGCTTACTCTCTTTAAAGTTCAAGTGTAAGGTGGAGATAATAATGCCTACTTCATAGAGCTATTATATTATAAGAAGATGATATGTGCAAAGTGTTCAGCATAGTGTCTGGCAAATAGTAAGATTTGTTTTTATCTCCCCTGCTATTTTCTTTTATCTTGCCTTATTTCAGTGGCATTATATATGGATACACTATGGATAATACACCTTTTTCAGGAGAAAATAAAGGCATTACCTCTTGACATTTTAATATCTATTGATCTTCAGTTTTATCCAAGTATTTTCTGGACTAAAACAGTTCTGTCCCTCTCCAGGCCTTTCTGGCTTCTATGCTATGTCTTCATAGAATATTAGAACCAGGAAGAGCCTTAGAGTTATTCATTTTCCAGATGAAGAAACAGACAACTGAAAAGATGAGGTGGCTTGCTCAAGGTCATTCAGCTAGTAGTGGCAAAGCTGAGGTTACTCTCTATTCTAGTCCACAGTTCACTTTGCTATCCAAACTAGTAACTGAAAATGAAGAACTTACAAGTTTCTCTGGCTAGTTACCTGCTAATTTCTTAGCTAAAACCACAACAAAAATAAACAACAAGGATAATAATAACAAAATGGAAAGTGGTCTATTTTTCCAACTTCTTCTTAGCTCCAGATTATGTGCTTATATATTAAATCTAAAGTTTCACAATCAGGAGACAGAAACACAAATAACTGTGGGTAGATTTCAGAAATCAGTATAAATTAAACAAGTTCATAGAGGCCAGCTATCTCCAAAATCCAATAATCTTTGAAGGGCCCACCATAGGCTCCAGTAAGAGAATAGAAGGGCCCTCCCAGAATCCCCCACAAATTTAGGATCCAGGAATACTCAGCAGGCAACCAACATTATGATCCAGAAACAAGTTTAATTAAAGCACAGAGCAGTGTACAGAGTTGGACCACCTGCATTGCTGAGACCTGGAATTTGTTCAAAACAGATAGAATAAAAGAGAAAAAAGAAAAAAAGAAGAAGAAATCCAATGCTTTGGTTAGCTCCAAGAGAGATATGTTGTGTTTGCTCAAATGTCTCATGAGACGATGTATGCATGAAGTAGCCAGGCCTGAAAATTTACAGCTGTGCAGTTGGGAGTTCAGATTTAGGACCAAATATATATAAAGAGAATTGGAGGATGTGCCTGGTGATTTCTAGCACTGTAGGTGGGAATGATGCTTGCAACTTAGATGCAGAGAATGGCTATTTTCAAACTTGAGACATCTGTGGGCACCATGTTTTGTGCCATGCACAAAAGGAGCAAAGAGAATGTCTGAAGAGGCTACATTTGAAGATGGTTATTACCAGAAGCATCAAAACCACAATGCTTTGTGAGCAGAATAGGCAATGAGTGCAATAGAGTTTAAGCAAAAAGACCACTAGGACGGAGGGGTGAAGGAGGGCTTCACATAGGCATTAAGACTGGGCTCAGCTCCCCCAGGCCCCACAGATCTGGACTGAGCTCTGCACTCCCTTTCTGGTTTTCCTTTGTTGGATCTTTGGGTCCTGACCTTGGCAGTTCAACTAGGTTGTTGTGGTATCATCTTTTGCTAAATTCTCAATTGCAATTCTGAAGTTTTCTAAAAGTTGTGACCCTAACACCCTATTTCTGAGACTGCCTCATTATGTTTTCAGCTGTCACCATGCTCCTTACCAACCCAGACTTGGTGCACTAATTGTTTTTATGCTTCTGCTTACATAATTTTCCAGTTCCTGTGTCATACTAACAAAAGCCATCAAACATTATTACTCATTCCTATTTCTGCAAATATCCAAGTCGTTTTATCCCAGCAATTACTCTGAAATAGATTTCTTCTCCTGAAATTACTAGCATTGCTCCTTTTTTACACTGACACCTGCAAATGCTGAATTTTAAACTCAACAGGTGCCCTTTATTCATACCTTTAATGATTCAGCTTTTGAATGACTGAGGAATTGTTCCTACCTATAATAAGGAATCTTTTCACTCTTATAAGCCAGTCATTGTATCTACATGAATTTGAATATCAGAGTTAGCCATGTGATCCACTAACTGTAACCTGCCCTGATAGCCTCAACTTTCTTAAGATATAGACAATTGTAGTTATCCTTAACTAGTAAATAGTATTATAACCAGTTTTTTGCTGGTAAATATTTAACAACCAACTCTCCAGGGAAAACAGTCCTGATTTCTACTATTTACTGATTCCATGGTATAAATACTCCCACATGTCTGACATCAAGCTACATATTTGACATGACTCAACACAGAATTGGGAAGAGAAGTTCACAATCAGCTCTTTTGAACCAATATGTGCTGGTTCCAACACCACCACTGAATAAATATTATTTGACAATGCACTTTTTGCTGCAACAAAATAAAGATGTCATTATTTTTCAGTGGGTTTACAATTTGAATAAGAAAAAATAAAAGCATGCACATACAAACATGCATATACTCATAAATAATCTAATAAGGTACAAAGCACAAGGAGAAGTTTTCAGAGTACACAGTGGAAAGTAATTATTAGTATGGATATTTTAAGCACATGGAGAGTAGTATGTGTGTTTTCATGCTTTATTAAAAAAAACAGAAATCTATTACAAGGCACTCACACATGCTTAGAATATTGCTTT
Organism: Camelus dromedarius; assembly: GCF_036321535.1. NCBI lineage: Eukaryota > Metazoa > Chordata > Mammalia > Artiodactyla > Camelidae > Camelus > Camelus dromedarius. The sequence continues at coordinate 63,641,547 of NC_087443.1, read as the reverse complement.
GATAACTGAAAAAGGCAGGAAACAAGTTTCCAGGTGGAAAATACTTTTTTAATTCAGTTCAATTATTTTGAACAGCCACCCAGAGGTCTCTGAATTTAGACAGTTGCTCCCTATTCATTCTCAGGGTTGTAATGTACAAAGCCATTTATCCAATAAAAAATCCACATACTATATCTGAACCAGTGGTACAATAGAGAACAAAATAGACTAGGTCCCTGTTCGCCTGCATCTTGCTGTCTAGTGGGGAGAAAAGATGTATCTGCATATCTACCTATGTAATTGCATGATTATACCTGCTATGGAGGGAATGTGCAGGGGGATTATGAGAGCTCATGACAGGGAAATTGATTAGGATGGGAGGAGCGGTGGTCAGAGAACTTTCCTCCAAAGATGTGATAATTATACAATAATACAAAAAGTCAATGGAGCTTAATTAGGGAAAGAGGAAGGCATTGGAAGGTGCAATAAAAACCAAGGGAACTGCAGCATATAGAAACCTGCACAGCATTGGAGGTGACACATTTTAGAAAGTTGATCATTGTGGACAGGATGAAGGGTTGATGGCCAGAGGTGAAGCTGGAGAGAATGAAAACCCAGGTCAGGCAAGGTCTGGGAATGGAGTTCAGGATTTTGAATTTTATTCCAAGAGGTAAGATAGTCACTGGGTTGGGGGTTGGAGGGGAGGTGAACAGGAGAGTGATGTGCTTACAGGTGCCTTGCCTGAGGACCTCAAAAATATGATACTAAATATATATAACATGAAGCAAGTCTTGATTCCATTTAAAGCAGTTCTGCTTTTGGGTGATACAAAGAAATACTCTTTGAACATCACTCCTATTTCTGGGCATCTTTTTACCAAAAAAAAAAAAAAAATAAGAAACCCTAAGAATATCATCAGATGCTTTTATCTTGTGGCACCCATCTGGAAACAATGTTCTATATTACCCTGACAGATGGGTGGGGAAAATCTGGTGTTTGTTGTTTTGTTTTGGTTTTTTTTTGTCTCTGGGGACAACTTCTTGAGTGCTACCTGCCAGCCTCTTGTTGTTAGTTGCAGATATTAAGTTCTTTGAGAATTCAGACTTCCAAAACTGATAGACAAGAAGATGTTTTGGGGGCTGTAGTGTACAAAGCCATTTATTCAATAAAAAGTGTGTATACTATACTCTGAACCGGTGGTACAGTAGAGAGTGAAATAGACTAGTTCCCTGTTCATCTGCATTGTGCTGTCTAGTGGGGAAAAAAGATATATCTGCATATCTATCTATGCAGTTGCATGGGAGGGAAGGGCAGTGATTGTGGACAAAGCAACAGATATATTCCAATTTTAGAATTTGGAGAGAGGGGTGGGGATTATAGCTCAGTGATAAAGTATGTGCTTGGCACATGCATGAAGTCCTGGATTCAATCCCCAGTGCATCTCTTAAATGGGAAAAAAATTTTTTTAATTTTTTAAAAATTAAAGAGAAAAGAATTTGGAGGCAAGTTAAGCTAGCTCCTCACCACCCAGATTTCCCAAACTCTCCAGCACAAATGTTCAAACTTTTGTTGTGCAAGTTAACCTGGACAGAAATGGAGTTTTAAATGGTTAAATATCAATTTGAAGTTAACAACCTGAGACTTGACCAAATCCATAGAAATTACCTAAATCAGCACCTTGAGGTTCATTTCACACAAAGAGACAGAGAAATTAGACAAGGGATTTGCTATTGATTCTTGGCTGCTGCTGCCTCCTCACATTCATTATGAGGGACATGTTTTATTTTTGTCTCCCTTCAACTCATCCCTTTTTACAATGTGTCCTGGTACTACCTGCTTCCTCTCTGCCCCCTACCATCAAAGCAAAACAAAACAAAACAAAACAACAAAAACACTTCCTTGCCTCACCCGATGCCACTGCTGCTTTCTTTTCTTGCTTTTTAGATTTTTATTGTTATTGATTTCTTTATGGTGGTAAAACTGAGTAAAGGGAAATTTCTCCAGAATTCAACACAAGAATATCATATCATGAACTCCCTAACAGTCAGCTCCATTATATGATGGAATTAGATCCCAGGAGAAATAGTAAGAGGGCAGTCATCTGAGTTACTTAAAACTCAACTGGTTGACATCATGGAAAATGTGCTACCAGGTATGTTAGAGCTTCTGCCAAATGGGAATGAAGAAAAAGAACATAAAAGATTCATTTTCTCCCCTCAGTTCAATTTTTCTTTAGGCTGAATTCTAGAGCTCCTGCTAAAATATCTGCAGACTGAAAATTCCTTGTTTCTCTACTACCACATGCCTTACACTAGGGAGAGAAAAAAAAAAATACCACCCCCCTCTTTCAAGGATCAAAAAGCAGGATAGACACTCAGGTAAAAATTTTCAGACCCAAGTTCTAATTCTGGGCCAGTTCCCAATTCTATAGCAATTCTATGGGAATTCTACCAGTAAAGGTCAGGATGTAACACTTCTACAATTATCACTACTGACAGTATACATCACTTCCTGCAATTCTTAAGTGTCATTTTTATCCACAGATGAGTAATGCTTTCATCCCACAAAAAAGCACCTATTGTCTAAATACAAGGTGTTATAGCAATTACTCTGAGTCTATTTATAGATTTCTTTCTTTGTTTTTTAATATATACCCGCTGAGGAGTCTGGCTCCAGGCCAAAGTCCTAAATGATCTTTCAGCCTGGCCATTAGCAATTGCAAGGCTTTGCTGGACACAAGGCTTTCCTTGTGAGGGAAAGCTGTCCTCCCCAACCTGACTTGGTGCACTGTCAGGGCATCACAATTTTCCGCATCAAGATGTTGAGATAAATCAATGTCCCTATTGCCTAGCACTGTAGGTCCAAGAAAAGGGGAAGTGGCTTTCTATGACAATGGTGGAAGTAAGATAGATATAGCCCTCTTTCCTCCCAAACATTTCAATAAAAAAACACCTTATTCTTAAAAGCCAATGATACCATATGCAGAGCTGTCATAGTTTATGGGGCTCTGTGGCAGGCAGAATGATGTTTCCTCTGGGGACACCCACATCCTAATCTCTGGACCCTGTAGATATGTTAGACTACATAGCCAAAAGGACTCTGCCCAGGTGATTAAACTAAGGACCTTGGAACAGGGAGATTATTCTGGGTTATCCAGGTGGGCCCAGTGTAATCACAAAGGTTCTTAAATGTGAAAGAGGGAGGCAGACAAGGAAGTCAAAATGATGCATCAAAGCCACTGACCCACCATTTCTAGCTTTGAAGATGGAAGGAGCAGCCAGAAACCAAGGAATATAGGTGACCCCTAGGAGCTAAAAAGGGTAAAGAAATGCATTCTTCCTTAGAACTTTCAGATAGAAATGCAGCCTTGCTAATACCTGATTTTAGTTCATCGAGACCTGTGTTGCATGTCTGCTGTACAGAATTGTGAGATAATAAATGTGTGTTGTTTTAACTCACCAACTATACAGTAAAAATTTTTACAGCAGCAATAGTAAAGTAATGCAGCTCTTTCACAAATATCCTTTCACTTAGATAATAAAACAGCTTCATGGAGTAGATATTATTTTCTCTACTTGAAAAATTATTTCCTATTTATAAGCTTTAGGTTGTCCATTTGGGGGAAGTGATTTGTTCCATCTTGCACAGCTGGTAAGAGGCAGAGCTGGAACTCACACACAGATATATGAATCAAATCCATGTCCTTTTCTATTCTATCCTCTGCCCTTCCCAAGTTTCTTTGGGACCTCAGCCTCCAGAAATATTCAGATAAGTTTTATTGCTGATGCTCATTGCCTCTTACCCCAATCCTCTGTATATTTCTGGCCAAATAACCACACACATAAATATAGTGTTTTAATCAGTACCCCAGAAGCAATTACTGCTTGTCTACTTGCAATCAATTTTAATGTGCAGGAAAACTCTCATGCAAATTCTTTTGGCTTTTATACCACTGGAATGAAGACACTAAGCCTGTACCTAATCATCACCATGATCACTTTGCAGGACTCTCCTTCAGTTCCTGACTCCTTTACCAAATCACCCTCCACTCCTACCAGGCCACAGCATATCAGGCCCTTCCCATGTGCCCTGAGAAAGCAACATATGTGGGTAGTAGCAGCTTATGGTTGATTGGAGTTAACAGAAAGTCCAAGCAGTGTTTACCATCCCACAGTCATAAGCAAGAGCGTGCTATCTCCTGCAGATGACTGGTTCTTTTTTGCCAAGCACAGATTACCATCAAAACCCTCAAAACCTTGGCCTAAAGGATGACAAGTATAAAAGCAAAATGGTGGACATGGAATGAACATTCTGAATATTGTGAATACTGCTTAGAAAGAAAGTGTGCCTCAATGAAGAAGCTAATCAGACCTCCACGCATCCTTCAAGGATGAACTGCTCTTCAGGCATTCTTCATGTCTCCCCTGTCAAAAGGGTTCTGCCATGTCACCTGCCCACAGAACTTTGCCTCTCTAATATTCTGTAAATCTCTTTTTTTCTGTTTAACAATTTCTGTATTATTGGCCCTGCCTTTTGATTTTTTAACAAATAATTGATCTCATAAAAAAAATAACAATTACTTCTCTCAATTTTTGTCTTGTGGTTCCCTGCCCTCATGGTTCCCTGAGAAGGCTTCCCTGAGAACATTAATTCATGTTCTCACTTAATCATCACATCAACCCCAGCAGGCATGTATTAATGTTCACATTTTTTCAGATGAAAAAATTGAGCTTGAGTTGTGTATCTGAAGATTACATGCACACAGACCTGGGTTTAATTCATAAGTCAATACTTTCTACTGTGTCTGGGCAGGGTGAGAACGCATGACTGGCTTTCACAGTTGGTGACTTCTTTGAGCCACATGTGTCTGATTCCTTCCCATTTCAGAACCACAGCTAATGATGAATGAGGTCTGGGCTTAGGGAAAGTGAATGGAGATTCATGGACAGAATGAGAAAGAGCCCAGTGAAAAGGCCAGGCAGACTGCTACACTGAGTTGTCAGTCTAAATGGTATAAAAAGAAAGAATCTGCACACAAAGCTAATGATATAAAAGTTAGCCCAAAGAGGTAGAAGCCAAGACTGCGGCAGAAGTTAAGTAGTAGAGCCTGGATTAATTCCCCACGGTGACTGGCACTAGCGTGGTATCCAATTGTAGTGAAAACTGTCTCTAATGCTCGAGAAAACAGATTAAAGTAGGTAAATAAAATAAACTATAGATAAATAAAATATAATAAAAATAAAATAAACTAAGACTGGCCTATCCTCTGTATGGACAGAGTAGTTCTGGTGACTTGCAGGAGAATCTGGATGCTACAGAGATATTATTTTTAAATAATTTTTTCACGGATTTCAAGAAAAAATAAAAGTCTACAAATGATTAATGCTAGAAAGGGTATGGAGAAAAAGGAACCCTCCTACACTGTTCATGGGAATGTAAATTGGTGTAGCCACTATAAAGGACAGTATGGAGATTCCTTAAAACACCAAAAGTAGACTTACCATATGATCCAGCAATCCCACTCCTGGGCATACATCCAGAGAAAAATATAATTCAAAATGACACATGCACCCCAATGTTCACAGCAGTACTATATACAACATCCAAGACATGAAAACAACCCAAATGTCCATTGACAGATGACTGGATAAAAAGATGTGGGGAGAGTGTGTGTGTGTGTGTATGAATACTACTTAGGCATTAAAATGAATAAAATAATGCCATTTGCAGAAACATGGATGGACCTGGAGATCATCATTCTTAAGTGAAGTAAGCCAGAAAGAGAAAGAAAAATGCCCCATGTGGTATCACTTATATGTGGAATCTAAAAAAGATGGACACAAATGAACTTATTTGCAAAATAGAAACAGACTCACAGACATAGAGAACAAACTTATGGTTACTAGGGGGTAAAGGGGGTGGGAAGGGATAAATTGGGAATTTGAAAATTGCACCTCTTGGGGGGTGATGGAAATATTAGCTATCTTGATTGTTTGTGGTGGTGGTTTCATGGCTATTTACATCTATCAAAATTCATCAGATTGTACATCTGAAATATGTGTGGTTTTCAGGACCTATACCACAATAAAGGTGCATAAAAGAAGAAAAAATAAAGCTTAAGTACTGTGTTTAACTCATAATTTTATATTTTTGATGAGGCTAAGTTTGGGGAGAGAGAGAGAAAGAAACAGAGAATTTAAAGCCAATGTAAGGATGTACCACTAAGTAAATAAAATGCTTAGTAAAGTTATGGCAAACTGGGTAAGGCAAAAGTTATTAAGCTCTTATGAGAATATTGTTTAAAATAAGGAAAATCCTTTATTAATCAATATAATTGCACCATTTTCAACTAAAAGAGGCAGACGACCATACATTTAATTTAGCAATATTTCTTGTGATTCTCTTATAAGCTCACAAATGTGCTGGTTTCTTTAGTGGTTGACAAAAACGGAGAAAGATAAAACACCTACTATCTGTCCTCAAGAAACATACAGTATGTTGTGAGGAGAAGATAAAATCCATAGAAAATTTGGCCAAAACAGATTGTGAATGTAAGAGGACCTGATGATGTATCAGAGACAGGAGGAAATGGCAAGCATGGAGTGGCCAGAGAAGTTGCATGGAGTGGCCAGAGAGGTTTCATGGAATGAAGGAGGTATAGTCCAGCCTTTGAAGGCTATGTTGCATTTGCCTAAGTATGGAGGAAAGAAACAATATAGGAGGCTAAACAGTGTTATTCAGAGTAGAATGAGTAGATTGCAATTTTAGAGGTATATAGGCAAGGTGGGTAGAAGTAGGCATTAAAGAGGTAAGCTGATTTTGGGGAAAGTAATCCAGCCAAAGTTAGTGTGTCCAAGTAATTTAACCAACATAAAGGCTTGGGATTAGTCAATTGTCTACTGGGAGATTGATGTCCAGACTGACAGTGACAGAGATTTCCCCTCTCACCAACTTTTCCCTTCATGAATAATAAGGCTCAAAGCTCACCTCTTTCAAATGGTCTCTCTAAATATGAAGTCTACAGTGATGGAGGCAAAAATATTTATTCATAAACCTACTGAGAAGTGGCATAGCATATGCTATATGTCAGGCACTATACTAGCAGATCCTGAGGATACTGAAATGTACAAAAACCCCTCTAAATAAAAAACTCACAATCTAGGAAGGAAAACAGACAAATGTCTGATTAAAATGCATTATGAAAATGATACGGGGACAGTTAAGGATAGTGTTTAAAAGTATCATATTCAAGAATTAATTAACCAATTCACCGTGGTGGGGAAAAAGAGACAGTTAAAGATGTTTGAGCAGTTACTCAAAAGACAAGTAGACATTTACAAAGTCAATTAAGTACAGAAGGGTATCAACGAAAGAGGGACTACTATATGTAAAAACAGGGAAATAAGAAAGAGAAATGTTCAGATAATGCTAAATATTTCAGTATATTGATGTATAGGTGACATTGAACTACAAATTAAAGAATGAAGTTACCAAGACAGGCAGAGATACAGCTTACCAAAATGTAGATTAGATTAACCTTCCCAGGTTAATATGGAATAAATATAACAGAATAATCTAAAAAAGAACTATAGAATATAGAACAGTTAGAATAATATAGACAAGAACTATAGGTAACATAAACACACAAAAGCACACACAAATATATACACGTATGATATATATGGTTAAATGTTTGTGTTGAAGAGCAACCAACTTAAATAGTCCCTGAGGGCCCACAGTACTTCAGATAAGGCTAATACTCAAGGTGAAGGACACATTATTCTCAAGTTTTTTCTGAGGACATTTCTGGTTGGCTTCCCAGGGAATAGAGCCCCAAGCAGTAAGTGTCAGTTTAGTGTACTGAAGAGTCTGAAGAGTCAGAGACCAAACCCCAGGCCAACAGCAGTATAAATATGAGGGACAAAGTTTTGGAGCAGAGGGAATCATAGAGACACAAGTCTCAAAGTCTGCGTACAAATATCCTCAAGTCATTGAATAACTCCCAAATTCTTCACGCAACAGGAAAGCTCCACGAAACTCAGCACAAAATGTTAGGTAGTGTGTGAAAGACCAGAGCACAGATGTCTGCTGTCACTCAGGGCTGGGGAGATGAGAGGTGGAATTCAAACACTGCCAAGAGGGGCCTTCGTAAGCACCTGGGGATTTCTGTTGAGACTCAGAAGGACTTGGCCTTAGAAATAATGACCATCCCCTAAGATTAAACACAAAACTTAACTAGATCAAGAAAGCCTAGAATCATTCTTGAAAGGATAAAGCTTATTTACTGCAACTGCCTGCCTGACAAGAAAATTTAAGCATCTTTGCAGAAAGAAAACATCATCAAGATTCTCTATTTTTTTTCATTCATGAGTCCATGGTCTAATCAATAAATTTTGATGCATGGCAAAAATAGACTGACATCAAATCAATTTAAAAAAAGGAATGAAAAATAAAAAAACAAAAGAAATTAGAATATTCAGAAAATATCTTTAAAATAATTATAATTAATACATTTAAAATAAAAGAAAGAAGAGAATTGTGAGCAGACTTAAAACATGAAAACATATCAAACTGAAAGTATAGAAATAAAAAATTCATCAGCTAAATTAAATATTGAGTAAAATATCAGATTAGAAACATCAGAAAGCCTGTAGAAAATATCCAAGTTAAAGACTGAGACCAAAAATAATAGAAAATAGAAAAAAAGACTATAAAAAACACATGATATATACTAAAAAGATATACAAAATATAGAATCAGAGTATCAGGTGAAGAAAAATGTGGAGAAATATTAGCCATTTTTTTTTAACCTGACAAAATTCAGGAAACTCCAAGAATTCTAAGGAGAAGAAATACAGGAAAAGCCTCATCCAAAAAAATGATAAACAATTAAAAACCAAAGACAATAACAGTAAGTTAAGAGCCTCCAGAGGGGAGGAAAAAAGACAATTACCTTCAAAAAAACAATAATAAACTTATGGCTGTTTTAATCATGTGACTGACTAAAAACAGAAGCCAATTACATGGTGTCTTTAAAGTACTGAAAGGAAAAGAATATAGTGTACCATCTTAGAATTCTGTCCCAGGGAGAACATGTCTCAGAATAGTAGCAATTTACAGACAAGTTCAGATTCTGGAAGAATCTGTCACCCATATACTTGCCTGTAAAATATACTAAAAACTGAAAAATAGTTATCCCAGATGTAAATATGGAAGTACATTTTTTAAAAAAAAGTGGGCATAGGAAAGGTAAAAGTGAAGATGTCACAGATTAGGTTTTTTAGTATGTATCTAGAAAGTTCCCTGGGCTGTGTTCTTAGAATCAACAATTTTGAGGAGTAAAAGAAGCAAGATTAGGTAGAGGAATTAGGCGGCCACACAGTAACAACAAAGGCCTCAGCTAACCCTGCAGGCTCTTCTAGTCTCTTATCTTCCATCCGCTGGCTGAAGCCTGTCCCAGGAAGTGGGGGTGATCTTGGATAAGATGGCTCTCTTCAGCCAAGGGCAAATCAACTGAAGGGAAACCAAGTTGGCTATTAGCACTACCAGCAGTTGAGTGAATGAGTGTTTCAATCCCAAAAAAGTTTAGATGTGATAGGCAGTGCGACACAATGTCTATCACAGTCCATCTCTTGGGCACTGGAACCTACAGGCTTACCCTGGAGATATGGTGGGTTCAGGCCAGACCACCTCAATAAAGTGAATACTGTAGTAAAGCAAGTCACATGAACTTTTTGGTTTCCTAGTACACAGAAAGTTGTGTTTACAGTATACTGTAGTCTATTAAGTGTGAAATAGCATTATATATAAAAAAAAATCAATGTACATATCTTAATTAAAAAATATTCTATTGCTAAAAATTGCTAATCCTCATTTGAGCCTTCAGGGAGTCATAATCTTCTTGCAATAATAACATCAAAGATCACTGATCGCAAATCACCATTATAGTATAATATAATATAATATAATATAATATAATATAATATAATATAATATAATATAATATAATATGGAAAAAGCTTGAAATAGTGCAAGAATTACCAAAATGTGACAGAGAGACACAAAGTGAGTGAATGCTGTTGGGAAAACTGCACCAATAGACTTGCTCTAGGCAGGGTTGCCACAAACCTTCAATTTGTGAAAAACACATATCTGCAAAATGCATTAAAGTGAGGCACCATAGGATGAGGGGTGGCTGTACTTGTATCTTATAAGTTCTGGGAGCAGTTCCTTCAAGATTCTGGTAGGCTTTTTTTTTTTTTCCTGGATGAATTGTATAAGGAGAATGTTTATGATATTAATTAAAGTCTTAACTATTCAGCTGGTTCCTAGGCCAAAACTTACACTTACCGTCTTTATCTACCGTTGATTCCCAATTCCCCTCATCCTAGGGCCTCTACTGGAATAGATGGATTGCTGGGTGGGATGATAGACCCTCATTCCTTGCTGAGTAACCAGAACTTCCTTCTCTGGATCAGGCTGCTGTGTTTGTTCATTTGCCATCAAAGTCGGTCAAGAGATACCCATGTGGATCATTTTGACATCATACATGTTGCTCTGCGTCACTTTATAATAGTAGTCCAAGCTCCTCCTAAAGATCAGAGCCCATGATACATTATGACAGTGACTCCTTTCCTTGCCTGATGGTTTGAGAAGCTCAAAAAGTTTGGGTGGCAGTTGCTTAGTGCAAGTTAGGAGCACTATTGCTTACAGAACTTACAGAGCCCAATATTGGCTTTTCTGAGCAGGCACCAGGCTTGTGGGGCAGAGATCATGACAGGGACCTGAGGATTCATAGACTCCAGAATCATCCTCCATCTGAATCATGGTAATGGAAGTACCTGCCTCAGCCTCCTCCCAGGAAGAAGATAACCACACTTCCTTACTCCTCTCATCTAATTGTGAATATCAGAAAGAACTATAGAATGACAGGCAGGAAGCTGTAGCACTTTTCAGTACTTGGAAGAATGCCAGAATAAGTTAACTTCTCTGACCTAAAGAGATGCACAGGAGGGACCAATGGACGTGAGATGTTTGCCACAACAATCAGCCTCCCCTCCAAGGCTTTAGTTTTCCCCAGTGTTTCCATGTTCCAGCTTGGCTCCCGCAGCATGATCTGCTATTTACTGATGTGCCTCGTGACTAAAGTGAAAAGAAAATCAATAAGCTGTCCTTCCAACATCTGATGCTAATGATATTTGCCTCAGGGTTCACCCACCTCCTCCACACTGCAGGTTCCTGCTGCCTGTCTGCCAACTCCTATCACATCCTCGATGTTCTTGGTGTGCGGGGAGGAAAGGCAGGGATGCCATCAGGATGGTTTGTTTTCTCTGACTCACTGAGCATTCTCATCCTCCCTGCTTCTTGTCGCTAGCATAACCCTGGAGACAGTTGGAATAACAGCAAGAGGGCAGAATTTGGAACCTAAGGCTCTTATCTTCCAGCATGTCTTTGGACAAGGCATTTTATCCTTTGGGACATCAAGTCCCTTATGTCTGAAAGGAAGGAATTTAGTTGAAACATTATCAGTTTCTCTTTCAGCTAAATAACTTTGTAATTCTATAATCACGGATACTTCAGGGATTTTAATTTGCCAAAGACTTGTCAAAAGGAAATAAGAATTTTACGTAATCCCAAAACTTTTAAGGATGTGGTAGGCCTGGTTCATTGCTATTTCTGTCATATGGCACCTATTTGACCAGATCTGGGTTAATGATTTATGAGTGGAGTTGAGTTTTTTTAGCCAGCTAATTTCATGAACATTCTATAATGAAAGCATAGAGTGAGGGTGACATGAGACCAAATATAGAGTGAGTAACATAACATCTGAGTGGTCCTAGTTAAACCTCAGCTTCTTTGTCTATTAATTAGAGATGTTACTCAGGTCACAAGGTTTCCATAAGATGACACAATTTAATATTTATAAACCACATAGCACAGTGCCTAAGTATATTAACTGTTCAACATACCTTGCTGCTTTTCCCAGGTTTTGAATATAACCATGATTGCAAGGTCAGTAATTATGTAAATAACAAGTAATATCCATGTTGACAAAGATTAGGAAGAATGTTTATCTTCCTCCTTTGACTGTTAAGTGTCATAAACAGGACCATAAAAATATTGAGTTCTAACTTCCCAGCCCTCCTACACCTAAAGTAAAACAATGGGGCCCTTAACGTTGAGATTTATCGATACCATACGAACAAATAAGGATGGACAAATGGAATCCAAAATGTTTTTATCTCCATTAAAATATATTTTACAGCTACAGGGAACATTAAATAGCACTGCAGAAGCCCCTACCTTGCGCTCCCTTATAGTCTCAATACCCGTCTGGTTAGCTGCTACCTTCCCTTCTCAGAGGATAGTCTATGCTAATGTTAAATCTTTTTATGAAAGTTCTGAGTTTCATAAAGTCCACTTAATCAATTTTTTCTAGTTCTTCCTTATTAGAACCTATATAATAAAACTCTGATTTCCCAATTCTGATTTTCTGAAATTTTTCTCCTTTAATTATTTCTCATTGTATGGTTTTAGTTTACTTATATGATCCATTTTGAGTAAATTTTTGCATATAGTGTGATGTAAGGGTCAAAGTTTATGTTTTTTTCCAAATAGATACTCAGTTGTTTCAGCTGCATTTCATGAAAGGATTATTCTTTCACACATTGAATAACCTGGACATCTGACATTTTTACTGAAAATCAGTTGGTGTGTGTGTATTTCTACTTCCCGTCTCACTGTTCTATTCAATTAATCTATGTCTATTTTTGATGCAAATAAGACATTGTCTTAACTATTGTCAAGTATTGTGTTTCCTCTAGTGTTTTCCATGTCAAGATTATTTTGTATATTTTAAGTCATTTACACTTTGACAAAATATTGTATCAAATTGTACCTTTTTTTAATGCTGCTTAGATTTGGAAGGGCTTTGTGTTGCATCTATAGGTAAATTTTGTGAGAACCGACGTTTTAACAATACTTAAGTCCTTCAATCCATAACTATGGAATGTATCTCCATTTATTTAGGTCTTTTAAAATTTACCAGAACAATATTTTGTAATTTGAAGTCTAGAAGTCAAGCACATATTGTGCTCTATTTATATCTAAGTATTTCATGTTTTGATATTAACTATAAATTTCATTGTATTAGACTTTTTCTTTTATGTTTCCATTCTTTTTTATTGAAGTATAGTTGATTTACAATGCTGTGTTAGCTTCTGGTGTACACCATAGTGATTCAGTTATATATATACTCTTTTTCATATTGTTTTTCATTATAGGTAAATATAGTTCTCTATATTCAATAACATGTAATATACACAAGGTTGTGTATATACAGTAGGACCTTGTTGTTTATCTATTCCATATAGTGTCTTTACATTTTATTTTCAAGTACTTATTGCTAATGTATAAATAAATAAAATGTATTTGTGATTATAAAACTTGTATCAGGTGACTTTGCTACATTCACATCTTAATCTAGTAGATTTTTTTTTTTTTGGTAAATTCTTGGTAGATCATCTGTGAATTAAGGCAAATTGAATTCTTCCTCTTTAATATATATACATTTAGTTTACTATCCTTGTATCATTAATAACTAGGACTTCCAGTACAATACTGAATAGAAGTAGTGAGAGTATATAACTTTGTATTACTCCCAATCTTAAGCAAGTGATATTCATTCTTTTATTTTTAAGTATGATTTTAGCTGTGGGTTTTTCATAAATGCCATCAATTTTAGGAAGTTATTTTATATTCTTTGTTTAGTTTGTATAATAAGTATATGTTGACTTTTGGTAAATGCTATTCAGCATGTATGATATAATCATGTTTTTCTCCTTTATTTTCTTAATATGGTAAATAGAATTGATTGTTGTTCAGAAGTTAAAATGACCTTGCTTTCTGGTGTAAATCCTATTCAGTCATTATATATAATAAATTTTACATATTGGATTTGATTTTTTAATACTGACTTTAAATTTTTTGTCTAAATTCATAAGGAAAATTGGTAATTTTTATTCTTTATAGTGTCTTTTTTAAAATACAATAAACTTAGTCTCATAAAATATGTTAGGAAATATTTCTTTCTACTTCTTGTTCTGAAAGACTTAGTGTAGAATTCATATTATTACTCCTTTATGTGTTTGATACAATTCACCTGTGAAGATATCTTCACCTAAAGTTTTTTTTGAAAGTTAATATATTATTAATTCAATATACTTATTATATATTGAACAATTTGTGTTTTGTCTTCTTCTTTTGTTAGTATTGGTCATTTGTGTTTTATGACATTTTTACATTAAAACTAAGTTGTTGATAGTAAAAGTTGGGGAGGGATAAATTAGAAGTTTGGGATTAATAGATATAAACTACATATAAAATAGACAAATAACAAGGTCATACTGCATAGCACAGGGAACTATAGTCAATATCTGATTATAAACTATAATTAAAAAGAATATATATGTATAACTGATGTACACTATACTGTACACCAGAAAAACTAATACAACATAGTAAATCAACTATATTTCAATTAAAAAAGAATCAAAAAACAAAATCTAAGTTGTCAAATTTATTGGCATGTCTTTCTTCATAATGTTCACTTTTTATCCTACTTAAAAAGCAGCTTTAATGTGATATACTCCAAATACCATGTAATTCAGCCCTATATAATGTACAATTCAAAGTCATGTTTTTGTCTTCTTTTGTTTTGGTTTTTTACTATATTCCCAGAGCTTATCAACCAGGACAATAATCAATTTTAGAACATTTCGTCAGCCCAGAAAGAAACCCAGTACCTATTAACAATCATTCTTCATTTCTTTCTACCAACCCCTGCCCTAGGAAACCACTAATGTAATTTCTGTCCATGTGTTTTCCTGTTCTGGACATTTCACAAAAATAAATTGTGCAATATGTAATGTTTCTTACTAACTTCTTTCACTTTCCATAATATTTTTAAGATTCATCCATATGATTTTGGTAAAATCATAAAATAATCATGAAATCATTGGTAAGACCAATGTTATAAAGATTTTCCCCTATATTTTCTTCTAGGAGTTTTACAGTTTCAAGTACTATGTTTGAGTCTTTACATTTTAGGTTGATTTTTATTTATGATGTGGGCTAAGTGTCCAATTTCATTTTTTTTTTTTTTTTTGCATGTGGACATCCATTTTTCCCAGCATGATTTGTTGAAGACACTATCTTATCCCTATGGTGTATTTTTGACATTCTTGTGAAGTATCAGTTGACCACACATGCATGGGGTTATTTCTGGGCTCTCTATTTTGGTCCATTAATCTATATGGCTGTCTTTATGCTGATACCATGCTATTTTAGCAATTACAGCTTGTAATATATTTTGAAATCAGGTGGTGTAATGCCTCCAGAATTGTTCTTATTTTTCAAGATTTCTTTTACTTTAAGGAGTATTTTTGATTAAATATAAATTTTAGAATAGTTTTTTTCTACTTCTGTAAAAATGTTTTTGGGATTTTATTAAGGATTGCTTTGAATTTGTAAATCACTTTGGGTAGTATAGACATGTTAACAATATAAAGTCTTCCAATACATGAACATGGGATGACTTTCCATTTGTTTGTGTCTTGCTTAGCTTCTTTCATCAACATTTATAGCTTTCAGTGTACAAGTCTTTCACTTCCTTGGTTAGGTTTATTCTTAACTATTTTATTCTTTTTGATTATAAATGGAATTGTTTCCCTAATTCTCTTTTCAGATATTTCATTATTCATGTATAGAAACAAATTATTTTTGTATTTTGATTTTATATTCTGCCCCTTTACTATATCTGTCTATTTGTTCTAACAGTATTTTGGTGGAGTCTGTAAGGTTTTCTATATATGAGATCAAGTCATCTGCAGAGGCAATTTTACTTTTCCCTTTCAGATTTTTGATGGTTCTTGATTCTTTTTCTTGCCTAATTGCTCAAGTTAGCATTTACAGTGCTATGCTAAAGATAAGTGGCAAAGTGGGTGTCCTTGTCTTCTTCCTAATCTTAGTGGAAAAGCTTTCAGTTTTTCATTTTTGAGAATTATGCTAGCTAAGGGCTTTTCATATATGGCCTTTATTATGTTTATGTAATTTCCTATTGTGCCTAGTTTGTTAAGTTTTCATGATTAAAGGACATTGGATGCTTCTTCTGCATTTATGGAGATGATCATGTAATTTTCATCCTTATTCTTTTAATGTGGTATATCATGTTTATTTAATTTTTATTTGTTGATCCTTCCTTGCATCCAGGGATAAATCCCAATTGGTCATGGTGTATGATCCTTTTAATGTGCTGTTGAATTTGATTTGCTGGTATTTTGCTGAGGATTTTTGCAATTATATTCATATGGAATATTGACCTGTAATTTCCTTTTTTGTAGTGTCTTTTCCAGCCTTGATATCAGGGTAATGCTAGCCTCATAAAATGCATTTTGAAGTGCTCCTTCCTCTTCAGTTTCGTAAGAGTTTCAGAAGAATTGCCTTAATTCTTCTTTAAATGTTGAGTAGAATTTGCCAGTGAAGCCATCTGGCTCTGAATTTTTCTTTGTTGGGAGGTTTTTGATTACTGATTCAATCTCCTTGCCAGTTATGCATCTGTATATTCTAGGAATGTATTCAGTTCTTCTAGTTATTCTTCTTTGGTCTATAATTGTTCATAGTAATCTCTTGTGATACTTTTTATTTCTGTGGCATCAGTTGTAATATCTCCAGTTTCAATTTTTGATTTTTGTGTGTGTGTGTTCTTTCAGTTTTTGTCTTTGCTACTCTAACTAGGTTTGTCAGTATTTTTTTCTGTTTTTCAAAAAATCCCTCAGTTTTTTGAGGGTCATTTTTTGTTTTGTTTTCTATTCTCTATATCATTTATCTCTGATCTAATTCTTATGATTTCCTTTTTTCTACTAATTTCAGTCTTATTTTAACATTCTCATTTACCTTATTCCTTGAAGTGTAAAAAAAATTATTCCTTGAAGTGATAGTTTATTTCTATCATTCTTTTTTAGTGTAAATGTTTATCATTATGAACTTCTCTCTTAGTAATGCTTTTGCCTCATCCCATAACTTTTGGTATTTGTTTTCATTTTTATTTGTTTCAAGATATTTTCTAATTTCTCTTTTGATTTCTTCTTTGACTCATTGGTTGTTCAAAAGTGTGCTATTTAATTCCATGTGTTTTTGAATTTTTTAGTTTTTCTTTTGCTGTTGACTTCTAGATTTATTCTATTGTGGCTAGAAAAGATTCTTAGTATGATTTCAATCTTCTTAAATTTGTTAATACTTGTTTTGTGACTTAACATATAGTCTGTTGCAGATAATGTTTTATAAGTACCTGAGAAGCATGGTTTGTTGTGCTGCTGTTGGGCTGAATATTGTGTGAATGTCTATAAGGTCTTTGCTCAATAATGTTGTTCAAGTGTTCTGTGTTTTTGTTGATTATTATGTCTGGTTATTGTCTTCATTACTAAAAGTGAGGTATTGATGTCTCCCATTATTATTTGATTGCTATTTCTCCCTTCAGTTCCATCAGTGTTTGCTTTATGTATTTAGGTGCTTTGATATTATATGCATATATATTTATAATTGTTATATTTTCCTGGTAGATTGACCACTTTATCATATAATGCCCTTTTGTATCTTTGTGACAGTATTTGACTTAATGTTTATTTTGTTTGATATAATTATAGCCATCCTGATCTCATTTGGTTACTGTTTGTATGAAATATCTTTTTACATTCTTTTACTTTCAGCATATGAGTCCTTAAACCCAAGGTGAGTAATATGTAGGCAGCATATAGTTGGATCCTCTTTTATTATCCATTCAGCCACTCTATATCTTTTGAATGAGAAGTTTAATCCATTTATATGCAAAGTAATTATTGATGGGGAAGTTTTTACAATAGCCATTTTGTTATTTTGTTGTTTTCTGTTTGTCTTGTAGTTCTTTTGTCACCTTTTTCCTCTACTGCCAATTTCATCTGTTTCATGTTTTGTATTTTTATACATTGATTTATTTTTATTTTTATTTTTATTTTGTGTAACATCTGTAAGTATATTCTTTGTGGTTACCATGGGGCTTACATAAAATACCTTATAATAATCTATTTTATGCTGATAACCTAATTTCAATTTCATACAAAAACTCTGCAGTATTATTTTTCCACACTTTGCTATTAACAATTTGCATACTTATATTATCAATACCACAATTTACATCTGTTTAAATTGTGCATCTGTTAACAAATTTTAGATTTATTTTATTAATTTTCTCTTTTAACCTTTTCACTACAATTAAAGGTGATTTATCCACCACTATTAGAATAATGCAGTACAGGCATTCCGTGGAGATACTGAGGGTTCAGTTCCAGACCATTGCAATAAAGCAAATAACATGATAAAGCAAGTCATACAATTCTTTTATTTTCCCAGAACATATAAAAGTTGTGTTACACTATATTGTAGTTTATTAAGTGTGCAATATAGTTATGTCTTTTAAAATATACATACCTTAATTTAAAAATACTTTATTGCTAAAAAACTTCTAACCATAAACGAAGCCTTCAGGGAGTCAAAAATCTTTTTAGTGGTGGAGGGACTTGCCTTGATGTTGAAGGCTGCTAAATAGTCAGAGTGATGATTGCTGAATGGTGGGATGGCTGTGACAATTTCCTATAATAAAACAACAATGAAGTTTGCCACACAAACTGACTTTTCCTCTTGCTTGAACACTTAGAGGCCATTGTAAGGTTATCAGTTGACCTCATTTCAGTATCATTGTGTCTCAGGGAATAGGGAGGTCCAAGGAAAGGGAGAGAAATGGAGAAATGGATGGTTAGGGGAACAGTCAGAGCACACACAACATATTTTAAGTTTGCCATCTTATATGGGGGTATTTTGTGGGTCCCCAAAATAACTACAACAGTAACATTAAAGAATACTGATCATAGAATGCCATAACAAGTATAATCATAATGCAGAAATTTGAAATATTGTGAGGATTACCAAAATGTGACATAAAGATACTGAGAAAATTAAAGCTAGTCTTGTCAGACATATGATTCTTTGTTGACATTTATTCTTTTTGCATCTTGAATATGTCATCCCAATTCCTTCTGGCCTCTATTGTTTCTGACAAGAATTTGACTGTTAATATTATTTATGTTCTTTGTATGTGAATAATCATTTTACTCTTGCAAATTTCAACATTTTATCTTTGTCATTGACATTAAATATTTTAATTATGATGTATATGGGTGTGGATTCCTCTGTGTCTTTATTCTACTTGGAGTTCTCTGAGTTTCTTTGATTAGATTAATGTTTTCCATCAAAATTAGGAAGTTTTCAGTTATTATTTTTTGAATAACTTTTCTGTTCATTTATCTCTATCGTCTCCTTCAGGTATTTCCATGATGCATATGTTGGTGCCCTTAAAGGTCACTCATATTTCTCTTAGGCTCTGTTTATTTTCCTTCATAATTTTCGTTTATAGTCTTCAGATTGCATAATTTCTATGAATCTGTCCTCCTATTGATGTTTTATTTTGTCAGCCATTCTTTCATTACTTATTACCAAAATTTCCACTGTTTTCAAGAGTGACCTTAGGCACATCTCCATACTCTTTTTAAAATAAATTTAGTTCCTTTGGAGACAGTTTTGGAGCTCTCATTTTTTTATGGACTGTTTCTTTCCTTGGGCAATTCTGCACCATACTTCAGCAGGTTAAAACAGGAAAAAAGGAAGTAGTTACATATATTTTTTGTTACTGTCTTGGCCTGAGAGCAAGCAAATATTCTAGTACCCCAACCTGCCATGAGAAATATGGATACTTCTAATTCCTTGGTGATAACAGGCACAGTTGATCAACGAGCTGTCAGGTTTGAGTGTAAGTTAAGAGAATAGGACACTGAAACATCTTTCCACAGCCAAAAATATCCTCACCATCTAGCTGTCTGTCTCTTTCATTCAGCCATTCTTTAATGAGCACCTAATCTAAACCTAGTACTGATGTAGGTCCAGGGCACTACACAATGAACAAGGCACTGCTCTCAAAAAGTTCAAAACTTCAGACAGTGACTACCCTTGTGTCTAAATGGGATTTCTAGATAGGCAAACACTTAAGGCTTGATATAACAAAATATCTTAATTTCCAAACCTAACTCTTCAACTTCCTAGCTTTGGAAAATTGAAACCGAATACTTACCTTCTCTGTGTCTCCGATTCTTTACCTTTGGAAGCAGATTTAGAATGTTACATATCTTATATGGCTGTAGTGAAATTATTAACTATAAAGCCCTGGTGCATTGCCTGCCAGAATGTAGATTTTCCTTTATGACTTCTTTCTATTATCAATTGCTACATCTCTGTAGATTCCTATAAAGAACATGGTGAAGAGGATGGACCACTATTCAGGAAATGTTAGAGAAGCTGGAGATGAACATGACTAAGAAACAAGACCCACATGGGTTTCGGATACAAAACAGGTTTTCAGGCTGTGAAAAGATTTATTTCACACACGAGAGATCAGCTACAGCACTGAAATAATGACAAATAGTTCCTTAGAAGTGGAGGCATTTTAGAATTTTTAAGGCCCTTAAACATGGGCCTCAGAGTCCCTATTTTCTAAAAGAAGCACTCAGGTATTTGGGTGTTATTTCAAAGCTCATATTGTTTTTTCTATTAGTTTTATAATGCTCTGAAATGCTTTATTGCCTGAGAATATGTCCAGCCTGTGAAGCTGGGAATTAAATTTCTAATTTACATTTTCATGAAGTCAAGGATGCATTTTTCTTCAGGAGCACATGTCGGTTACTTGCAGGAAGAATTAAATCTCAAGAGAACATGGGAATGATATGAATACTATGGATGGAAGTCACAGGCATAAATATTTGTAAGAAAGGGCAACATTTTAAGAAGCCCTCTCAAGAGAAAGATCTGATTGTATCCTCTCATGGACAGTGTAAATACTGTAACTTCTGGAAAGAGAGACATGACTATCCAATGTTCTCAGATTTTAACTCCCAACCTTCAGGTTATTTGGTATGCCAGATCATGTGGGTGTGAGAGCCTTTGTGAATCAAATTTCTTACTTCATACTCATATAAGAAAGAAAAAGGAGGTGTAGGGGGCAAAACTTGCTACCCTAAAGTGTGCCTTTTTGGCATGAGGATTCTTTTAGGCTGATTATTTTTAAGAAACAGAAGATTCAAGAAGTTTTTCTTGCTACCACCTTGTTAACTTCCTAAAAGAATTTAGATAGAGGGCCTGTTTCTGGAACAGAGCTATCACCAGAGATATCTGCAAAGAATATGGCCTAGTTGTGGTGAGGGTAACTCAGCAAGGCCTGGAGATCAGAGACTACTCTGTGCCCTGTTGCCTCTGCATGGCTTAGCAAGCATTTGCTTGCTGAACATTTGCTTTTCCATCTTCAAATGAATGGCCTTTCTCCCCTTTGAAGTCCCAAATCACTAACCCTCTTTGGTCATAACTGAAGATGATGTTTAATGTTGGGTTCATTTCATGAAAGTCATTTCATTTCAGAAAGTTACTGTTTCCTGAGTCTCTCTCATGTATACATATTATTAAACTTTTGTTTCATTTTCTCCTATTAATCTGTCTCAGGTCAATTTATTTCTTAGACCAGCCAGAAGAACTTTAAAATGTAGAAAGAATTTCTTCCTCCCTGACAATATATTTAAGTATGTGTATATGTATATATACATACATTTACATATATTATATATGTGTGTGTGTGTATATATATAGCTATAGTTATTTTTAATATGATCCCAGCTTGTAATTGGAAGCAAATAACTACCAACTTGGAGATAATCTTCATATCTTTATCATAAAAGAATTAATTTCTGATTCAAATTCATACATAAAATTTAAATTCCCATTTTTAAATATAACCAAGAGTGTGTCATCACCTTCCCTTAGTTCAGTTTTAGACATAGTATTCTAGATTTGTAGACGTCCAGGAGTAATTGGTTTCCAACTCATGCTTTTACTTACTTTCAGTCAGCTCATGGAAAAAAATAAAATGTTGATTCTAAGAAGTCTTCATTCAGCAAAGGAGAGTCTATCCATGTAGTCTGGAAATACTGGGTCAGTAATGACTCATACATATGAATTACTGTTTGCTATAGACTGAATGTTTGTGGCCCTCCCAAAATTCATATGTTGAAAACTAACCCTCAATGTGATGGTATTTGGAGATGGGGTCTTTGGAAGGTGATTTGGTCATGAGGATGGAGACATGATGAGTGGGAGCAGTGCTCTTATAAAAGAGATCACAATAGCACAGGGAACCATGTTCATTATCTTGTAGCAGCTTACTATAAAAAAGAATATGAAAATGAATATATGTATATTCATGTATGACTGAAGCATTGTGCTGTACACCAGAAAATTGACACAACATTGTAAACTGACTGTATCTCAATATATATTAAAAAAAAAAGAGATCACAAAAACTCTCTTGCCTCTTCTGCCACGTGAGGACACAGCAAGAACCAGGAAGCAGGTCTTCACCAGACACCAAATCTGCCAGCACCTTGACTTTGTATTTCCCAGCCTCTGGAACTATGAGAAATAAATTTCTGTTGTTTATAAGCCACCCAATCTACGGCATTTTGTTATAGCAACAGTTGTTAGAGCAGTAATACATGAGAAATAAGTTGGCTTTTGGGAGTTGTTTCAACATGGGTAGTTACAGCATGTAAATGTAAATACAAAGGCTAACAATACATTTTCCCCTTGGGATTAATTTCCATTTCTCATATAGAAACGTTCTTACGACAGGAAACATACAGATGATTTGCTTTTCTAGAGCTGAAAAATTAATCTCTGTTGTGTACAGTTGTCACCTGCGATGAGTAAGAGATGTGTCCTTGAGATAGTCCTCCAAAGAGACAATCATGCTCCTGCTTTTAACGATTTTTAAGCAAATTCACGCATGTGCTTGGGAGTGGGGTTCTTCCCTTCCTGTCCCGAGTGGTAGATACAGCATTCTGATTTAAGATAGCATTTAAGACAGCATTCTGATTTAAGGCCTCTGTAATATCTTTTCTCTTCTTTTGAAAGTGTTCTTCCAAGAAGTGTAACCTGGAAAGAATTTCTTTTTGGTCTCTAATAGGTTTTTCCTGAGTGTGAGAGGACAGAAGGAGGGAAGTTGGCAAAGCATTTCCAGCAACCTTAGAAGTAGAATGTATGACTACGTTATCCTGGCACTCGTTATCAGTTATTAATCCTCAAAATCTCAGGCATCCTTAAATGGAAAACGCAGTTGTTTACCAGTGTCGTAGCAAGTCTTGTCATTATGAATCTAAGTACTGAGAGAAAAAACATGACATAATCAATACAATTTTTAAGTGAGATTTTTTAAAAGCTCATTGTCAGCAAGCAAGTGGCCTAACTGGCATATACACAAAGGAATGATACAGAATAAAATTTTTTAAACTAGAGAAACTTCTTACTGAATGATGTCTATCTAAATCATAGGTTTTGAGATGCAGGATGACCAGAAAGTCATGATTTCATTAGTCAGTAAAGAAGCTTATTGAACTTAAAGATATATTGAAGAAACATAAATAAGTTTGCTGGTCTGTAAGTTACTAATCAAAGAATAATTTTCAGGCTAAAATATCATGAAATAGACAAGAATTAATTGCTAGTCTTTTTTTTTTTTTTTTTTTTTTTAAGAGAAGCGGGGAGAGAGACATGGAAATAGTTGCCTACTCCACCTTGAGGCCTTGGAGATTGTCGGGCTCCGAGCTCATCGACATCCAGGTATGTGATGATAATACAGGGGCCATGACAAGGGTAAACATAGCTTTGCTTTCAGGGTGAGTTCTATATCCTTTGAAGGATTTATAAATAAACATTTTAAATATTAAATCATAAAGATGTACTATAAATTCAAATGGGCAATTTGCATGAATTTGAAAAATATGTCAATATTGCAAAAAATTTTCCTGAATGTTGTAATTTGCTTAGGTTGTGCCCCACCTTCACTTCCTTCTGCCACTTGAAAATGTCAGAAAAGCACATAGTTAAGCTGCCTTTTTTTTTTTTTTACCAATTTTGAGATAACAAAATAGAGGACCTGAACACTGAAGTGAGTTATCCAGACCATACAGCATCTATGGGCAGAGCTGGAGCAAGTGCCCCTTTGTCTTCCTCCAAGACATTTCCATTGACCCACGCAAGAATAGAGAGGCAGTCCCAATGGTTGCTGGGCAGATCCAGGCTGTCTGACTCCACCAGATCCCACTTACTCCAACCTTGGACAAAGAGAGATCCACTAGGTGCTCTTTCAGTGGAGAAATCAGTCCCTGGGCTATTGGTGTCCTGTCTTTGGTAGGAGTAGTGATGTCTCATCCCTTCCATACTACCTCCATCCTCCTGGAACACTTTCCCCCTAGAATAGAGCCAATTCCCCTCCTCTCTGCATGAATTGTTTTAAAGATAATTTCTTCATTAATTTCCTCATTTATTCCTTTTTATTTAACAAATTGCTATTCATAAATTACTATTATGTACCAAATGCCATTCCACTCCTAAGTATATATCCAAGAAAGAGCAGTACAAATGACCACATAAAAGACATGTGAATAATGTTTATAGCAGCTTTATTCATAATAGTATAAACTGAAAACAACCAAAATGTCTACCAACAAAAGACTGTACATGTTAACGGTGAGACATCGCTATGTAATCCCATCACCATCATCATCATCATCATCGTGAGCACGCAGTCGAACATACAAGGAAAGTAGAGTGAATCAGTCTACTACATCACACATACATTCTTCGTGAACCCCATCCCCCAAAAGAAGTCTTACTTTCCTTGATTTTGTTACACTTTTTATTGAGGAACTACTTACATGGAGGAAGGTGCACAGATCCTAAGTGGGCAGCTCAATAATTTTCATATCTATATAGAACATTTCCAGCACCCGTAAGGCTCTCTCATTCCCTTCTGGACCCAAAACACATGAATTAACCACTCTTTTGACTTCCAACACCACATATTACTTTTGCCTATTCTTTAATTTCATTTATGTGGAATCATATGGTGTGTTTTCTTTTAAGGCACTGGCTGCTTTGCTTAATATTACATCTGTGTGAGTCACTTAAGTTATTGTGTTAGTTAATGGTTATTTTGCTGTGGAGCATTTCACTGTATCTATACATCATAATTTACTTTTTCATTCATTTTGAGTAGGCATTTAGGCTGATGCACATCCACATACATCACACACATCACAGTGAAGGAGCAAGTCCATGTAATCATTCTGGGGAAAGAGCCTGCATTTCTGTGCAAACCTGTTCAGCAGAGTGCAAATTGCAGAAAAACATACATAAATAAACATGTAATGAAAATTTTTGTTCAAAATATCTCATCATCTTACCACATCCTACATCTCTCCACACTCTGCATCTTTCTTGTAAAAACCACATACAGACATGTTTTCTTCTCTCTCTCTTTTTTTTTTAATGGTGTATGTTTTTATTTTTATTTATTTATTTATTTATTTTCTACATGTTTTTTATTGAGTTATAGTCAGTTTACGATGTTTTGTCAATTTCCAGTTTAGAGCACAATTTTCAGTTATACATGAACATACATATATTCATTGTTGTGTTCTTTTTCACTGTGAGCTACCACAAGATCTTGTATATATTTCCCTGTGCTATACAGTATAATCTCGTTTATTTATTCTACATTTGCCTGTCAGTATCTACAAATTTCGAACTCCCAGTCTGTCCCTTCCCACCCCCACCACCTGCAACCACAAGTTTGTATTCTATGTCTATGAGTCTGTTTCTGTTTTGTATTTATGGTTTGGTTGTTTTTTTTTTTAGATTCCACATATGAGCGCTCTTATATGATACTTTTCTTTCTCTTTCTGGCTTACTTCACTTCGAATGACATTCTCCAGGGACATCCATGTTGCTACAAATGGCATTATGTTGTCGGTTTTTACGGCTGAATAGTATTCCATTGTATAAATATACCACAACTTCTTTATCCAGTCATCTGTTGAAAGACATTTAGGCTGTTTCCATGTCTTGGCTATTGTAAATAATGCTGCTTCCCCTTTTTAACACAGGATACATTGCATTTCTATATTCTTGTCAAGCAACTGAAATAATGAGCATGGGTTCTCACCACATCTAGATCCCAGTTGTATTAATAAGCATCTTTGCAGTTTCTCATGCAGATTATATTTACCTAGTTGGGAGATCACAGTAACTTCTGATACATGTAGAGTGTATTTTAGTTGACAGAGAATTTTAATATAGATCATTTCATTTGATTCTTGCAACAACTCTATAAGATGGAGAGCAGATATCATTAACTTCATTTTACAGAAATAGAAACTTATTCAATTAATATTTATTAAATGTCTACTCTGTGTCATCACTGTTCTGAATGCTGCAAATATAAAGTTGAACAAAACACACTTCCTCCCTTAAGAAATTAGTAGTCTGTTGCAGAAGGAAGATAGATATGTAAACTGAGTTAAAGTACAAAGTGGCATAGGAACCCTAAAACACCATACCATTTTATATACATGAAAATAGTAAACATTATGTTATTGTTATTATTATTAAAGAATTTTTGATAATCAACTCTACATGGGGAAATCAAAGGGTATATATATTAGATGTGAAACTTAAAGAAAGAGGAAAAATTGACCAAGAAGACCTTGAAAGAAAGGAAGAGAGGCATTTTGAATAGAAATAACACCTATGCAAAGGTCTGGCAGCATTACATAGTTTGCAGCATCAGCCCAAGTTCAGCCAAGTATTTAAAGACAAAGCTTAGGTTCAAATTCAGTGCTCTTTCTACAGTATCTTTCTCCCCAATTACAGGTGTTCAAATTCTGACCAACACACTGCCTTGAGCTTTCTAAATGAAATACTGCCTGACCAATGGCCTCTAAAATGGGTGCACAGAGCAAAATATCAGCATATTTTATTTCAAGCCATATTACATTTGGGAAGAAATTACTCTGTACTGACAAATCACAACAATTATGAACATAGTAATAACATAGCAAGAATAATCAAATGCAATTGAAATGAAAATGCAACAGTTAAAGCTGGGTTTCAGCTCTTGTAATGTTCATTCAAGTTTAATGTCATTTATGATTTTCTGGAAGCTATGATAGACTGCTCCTGCAATTTGGTTTTGTTTGGCAATTTGTGTTCCCAACCGCATTCTTAAATTTTTGAGAGGAAAATCAACCCACATTCTGTCATCTGGTCATGGGAATATACAAATTAAGCTAGGGCTATAATAAAGGTTGGGTAATTTGTATTCATGCTCAATCTAGTATCATCAGGCTCAAATTGAACTAGTGTGAGTGGCTGTATAAATAACCTTTGAGAAGCAATTTGCTCAAAATTTGGTTCCTTGATTACTTCTCTGAGGTTGATCAGAGATTATAGAATCTTGTCCATTGTTGATGATCCCGTTCTGGCTGCTTTGATCATTTTAATATTCTTGGTTGGTGACAGTTTTTGTCATTGATTTTCTATTTTTTTAAAAAGGGAGGTGAAATCTTCTAGGAAGTGAGTAGGGGCTACCAGGCTTGTTTTGAAGCTACATTTTTTAAACTGAGGTTGAAGGGCTGGAAGAAAAGATGAGGGAGTTGGTGGCACTGTTGGCCATCTCCTCACGTTGCTTATCAGTGCCACCAATGCTTAAGTTCAGGTTTCCCTCTTTTCCACTGTAAATAGGCTGAGTTTCTCCCAATGTTATAGTTGGGTCGGCTGTGGACACATTCTATAAATAGCAATGAAGTAAGACATTCTGGTTGTGTGACAACTTACCTCAACAAAGACTCTAACATTATCCTACCTGGCTTCTTGTTCATTATTGTTCTGTGTACAGAAAACAGCAAAACATTTCCACTTTCTTTTCCATTTGAAGTCCGATGGACTAAAATTGGGAGCCCACTGCAGTAACTGATTTCCTAACCAACTGTTTTCTCAACAAAGAAACACAGCATGAATACACTAGATGGATAAGAGGCTAACAGTTTGTTATCAAATCCATCTACTTTGACTACATGTCCTAGGAATGTACTCCTTAGCCTCTGTGCCAAGCAAGTAGTCCCAGATTTAACTAGTTGATTTCTGTGAAGGGATAGGATGGCCTCCAGAGCTCCCCCTGTTGATTCTTGGTGGAATTAACAGTGAATCCACTCTGATTCACCTATTCTGCTGTGACTTCAGATACTCTTTGCAAACTATAGCCTATAGACTATATCCAACCAAGTACCTCTTCTACTCTGTGTGTGTGTAGTTGGTCTGTTTATTTTTTTAAGTGCACATGTAGAGTTTATTACAAGGATACAGTAGTGTTTCGTGGATGCTGAACGGAAGACAAGCCTTTGAAAGGCTCTCAAATGAGTCATCACTCAATAGTGAATTTCACTAACCCAATGTTTTCCTCTAGTTTTACCTCCTTCAGATCACTGCCTATTTTTGTAAATAAAGTTTTATTGGAACACAGTCACATTCATTCATTTATTTCTCAATGGCAGAGTTGAATGAATGTTTATGACAGAGGCCATAGTTGGCTTGCAAAACCTAAAATGTTTGCTATTAGCCTTTTACAGGAAAAGTTTGCCAACTTCCACTCTTTTAGGAGCTTCAGGCATAATGATCTCACTCCCTTGTATTATTTACAGAAATAAAATAATAGTGGGAGTTTAAATATTATAACTTTTTCCTTGTAGTTCAAATGAATCAAAGAAATAGATATGAGTTAGCTCACTAAATTAACAATTCATCCACAGTCATGAGAAATAGAAACCAATTATTTGTTTTACTGTTACTATTACTGTTATTGTTATTAACATGCATTACATGTGAATGTCAATATGCAGAACATCTAAAAAATACCTCCTGTAATCCCCACATTGACCTTATGAATCAGATAATGGAAGCATGCCCATTTTACAGATGAGGAAATTGAAACCCAGCAATGCCGCATAACTTGCCCACAAAACACACTTCCTCAAGTACGTGAAAGCTAAAAAGTAGAGTGTAAGCCTTTTGGACCCAAAAGCTTATGATTTTAACTACAAAGCCAAGCAGCAAAATGAAGTGTGTTTCCTAGAGTTTCATTTGGTAACTAATTTCATTTGATCGTGGTGAATCCAACATTTATTTGAACTCCCCACTTACTCAAGTCACTATGTTAAATACTAAAGGATACATAACCATGAGTATGACATAGATATGTTTTAGGGAGCTCAGTTTTGGTTAGCATGTGCTTCTCTTTAAAAAGTAAATACTCCATAAATAATAAAACTTCATTCTTATCTTCAGCTGAATCTTTTTTATTAGTTTGTTTTCCTCTAACTCTTAGGTAAATAAACGGGGTTCAGTGGAGTCGTCACTGTGTGTGGCTGTAGCACTTTTTGAACATCCTTAAAGAATATAAATTTGGCTATTAGGAGGTAAAGGGATATGGTTTTGAGTTATAGAACATCACAATATTAGAGTGCTGGAGAGGAAGAAATTTTTCTCTACCCTTCTAGGTTCTTCTGGCTGGTCTAAGGATTAAATTGGCATGAGACAGATTAACAGGAGACAATAAAAAATTTAATAACATGTATACATGGGAGAAACGCAGGAAAACTAAGAAACTTGCCAAAATGACTTAAACCTTTACCTTAAATACCGTCTTCAGCTAAAGACAAAAGATGATGTTGGGTGGGGGGGTGGGGCGGTGGTTTGGGATTTCATAGGGGAGGAAGGCCATTCATTTGGAGATGGCAAAGCAAATGTTTGGTAAACAAATGCTTGCTGGGCTCCACGGAGACAATAAGACACAGAATAGTCTAATCTCTGGGCCTTGTTGAGTTTTCCCCACCACAACTAGGCCATATTCTTTGCAGATGTTTGGGGTGATAGCTCTACTCTAGAAACAGGCCATTTATCTAAATTCTTTTAGGCAATTAAAGGGGAGGTAACAATAAACACTTCCTGAGTCTTCTGTTTCTTAAAAACAATCAACCTAAATCAATCCTCCTGTCAAATTTGGGGTAGGCAATTTTGCTTTACAAAAAGAAAAAAAAAACAGAAACCTGAATATGGATCAGGAGAAGGTTTTTGAAAGTGGTGTTAGTACCCTCAGTGTCTGGGTGAATAAAAAGATGAGAGGTAATACAAAACCAAAAAATTGAATCATGTCAACTGAAATAAATACACATCCTAAAAGTTGAGAGTTACATTTTATTTGGCAGACATTTCTGAGGACTTGAACCCCTTCGAGCCCGGGATAACGGCCTCTCAGATCACTCTGAGGGACTCCTCCGAAGAGGTAAGGGAGGGGCTAGGATATATAGGAGCTTTACAACAAAGACCAGGTAGTTGGAACATTAGAAGATTACTTGTTAACTAAGGAAAACCAGGAATCTCAAGTTAAAGAATTTAGTACTTTTCTATGTATAGCAGGAAGCAAACATTTGAGCTCATTGAATTCATTCCTTTGACAAGCACCTAGCTATCTAGGGCCAGTATTCTGTCCTTTCTTATTCCAAGTCCCCTCAGGGTGCACCATTGTGAGTGGCTGCAGAGGCTGGGCTGCAGGCCTGTCTTCAATGGAGGGTGGCAGAAGCCACTGATGACTCGATGGTTTCAGCATTCTTTGTTTACTGATATGGTTTATGGTTTGCAGTACTTTTCATTCACAACTAGGAGGCGCTCAATAGCAAAGTGGCATGTTGGGTGATTTAATCAAATTTAAGCTGGATTGGGGGATTTGGTGAGAAGGTAAGTGAAGTGGTGATTTCCAGTATTTCTAGTCTGTGTTGCAATTTGTAGAAGGTCCAATTGATTAGAAGACTGTGTGGGGTCCTGAATCAATGAAGCATACTCGGTGAGGTAACTGAGGCAGCTGGGACCATAAGAAGGGTGACACAAGGCCACCTCCAGGGTTGCCCCAGGAGAGCAGTCTCAGGAGTTGACTCCCTAGGTGATCAATCTTATTTTGTCAGCTCCCCGAGCTCTCTGATGTGAATATCCCTCCTCATCTCTAGTCTGTTTTATATTACCTTGGGGCACAGTCACAAGTCTATTCCATACCCCATCTCCACAAAAATGAGGCCATTTCTGAGCTTGGGACTCTCTCAAGCTTCCATATGAGAGAATGTCAAGTCAGGAAAGGGGAACATGCTTTCTTCTGCTTTTATGCTGCCAACCTTCATTTGTCCTGATGTCTTTGCCTCTAGCATCCAGGATCTAATCTGAAGATGCCAACTGAAAATAAGGGCTTTGAATCCACCAAGACTCTGTTTAAAATTAATGTTTAAAAAAAAAAAAAAAGCTCTTAGTCAGAAATGGGTACAGTACTGAAGCCATCAGGAAAAATGAAGACTGACAGTTTAATTTCACTAAATACTGTAAGAGAAAGGATGTCAGCCACAATGGCTGGTGGGCCTGCCCTAGGTGATAGTGATGGACTATGCTGGAGAAAATTAATAGTTATTTTTTAAAAAACCTTTTCAAGATTTTACATGGAAAAACAGAGTGGTTCCTCTGGGTGAGGGCTTCAGGCTATATTTTGTGTCTTTCTCCCTGATTTCATTTTAC
Source organism: Camelus dromedarius (assembly GCF_036321535.1). Lineage (NCBI taxonomy): Eukaryota > Metazoa > Chordata > Mammalia > Artiodactyla > Camelidae > Camelus > Camelus dromedarius. The sequence goes on along the minus strand of NC_087443.1, from coordinate 63,609,936 downwards.
CACATAGGCTAAATTGGACTTATTTATTTATGAATGCACAAAACAAACTTCCAAAATGCCTCTTCGTGTTCATCTAGCTTGGGCAACGTGCCCTCTGTGCAGCCTCAGCTCATACCGTCTTTAAGGATGATACCTCGGCAGTGGCAAGTACATTTACAAAGCTCAGGACTTGTCCATTCAGATGCTTCTCAATTTAGAATCCGTCAAGCACATCAGGTGCAAGAGGTTTGACATTATTGAAATAGGCAAATAGCACATACCGTGTTCTTCCTTTCACTTGGGGACAGGGGCAGCAACCTTGGAATTAATTGCAGAGGGTAAGATTACTCAACTAAAAAGGCATGTCCAGTATTGCATATGGAAAACAAAGACTCCATATAGTTGTGCGGGGGGGGGGGGTGGATAATAAAAATAGGAATTTCAGAAAATTTAAGTAAATTAGAGCATAGTAAGTAAATTAGAGTGTCTACTGAAATAAACGCGCAGCCTAAAAGTTAAGAGTTATGTTTTATTTGGCGGGAGGACTTGAGCCGGGATGACAGCTTCTCAGATCACTCTGAGGGACTGCTCTGAAGAGGTAGAGGAGGAGCTAGGATATATAGGAGCTTTACAACAAAGACCAGGTAGTTGGAACAATAAAAGGTTACTTGCTGTCTAAAGAAAACCTGGCATCTCAAGTTAAAGAATTTAGTGCTTTTCTATGTATGGGAGGAAGCAAACATTTGGGCTCACTGAATTCATTCCTTTGACAAGCACCTAGCTATCTAGGGCCAGTATTCTATCCTTTCTTAGAGTCTGCTTAGAGTGCACCAATGTGAGTGGCTGCAGAGGCTGGGCTGCAGGCCTGTCCCCACTGGGGGGTGGCGGCAGCCGCCAATGACTTGGTTTCAGCATTCTCCGCTCACTGACATGCTTGCAGTATTTTCACTCACACTGCAGTATTTTCGTTCACAAAAGCATAGTTAGAAGAATGAGTTTTAAGTTGGGGATGATGTGTGGAGAAAAACTATCACAGAACAAGACCCCCAGGAAGCAAACTCTACAGGAAATATTTGAAATGACACTCAGTTCAACACCTGTGGAAGAAGTGAAGGAAGCAAAATTTTCAAGGAAAAATTGGGTTGAGATACAGTCATAATAAAGGACTCAGTTGATCTTGTGGGGAACCCTGGACTGAGCTGTCTCTGTGCAGTATTTCCAGTTTGGGATTAGGAAATGCTGGGCTTTTATACTCCCAAGTGGACCCCAGGGAAAAGGATGTGATCTTGAGAAAGGTGTTTCTCTTCAGCCTATGAAGTGATCTTGTGGATGCTCAGATGCAAAATCTTAGTCTCCAAAAATATTGGCAGCTGAAGAAACGAGGGCTTCAGTTTTGAGACGGGAGAACTGAAGGATGCAATACAGCATCCATGGCAGCTTTTGCATGAGCTACTCAGATTCACTTCCTTCATTTAAGTTCTGGAATCCACTCCTTCAGGATTCTGGTGTCCACTTTCCCTGAAGTAAGCTTACAAGAAGAAGGGTAGTGGGACCAATGACGCCTACCACTGTGGCTCCTCTTAAGGCTGCAAATAGACTCATCACCTCTCTCTTCTGTCATCCATTCTAGATTCTCTTTTGCTTGTACAAGTGACTTACCTAGTTGGGTAACCCAGATCCTTATTCCTTAGAGCCTGAGATACTTCTCAGGCTGCAGTTATTGTGCTGTGATTATTGTCTATTAATTACCAACATTGGTATCAAGAGACAACTATGTGGATTAATAGGGTAAAAATCATATTTCTCCATAACTCCAAGGTAGAAAACTATCTCAGCTTCCTTCCAATGAACAAGGTCATGAGTGCTGTCACCATGGTGACTCTTTTCCTTGCTTACTGTTCTCTCAAATGGGCTAAAGTGGCTGGGTATCAGTCAACGGCTATTTTTTAAAGGTTAACACATTACTGCAAATTATGTGGTCTAGCTCCAGAACCCTAGAGTGATAAGCTGTGAATCTTTTATTTATGCTTGTAAGAATATCCTGAGAATCTTTTCCTACCACAGTCACTTCTAATACATAGGTCCTGCATATCCTATAGACAAAGTAGCAGGGCTGCTTGCACCAAAACCTGGTCCTGCTACAGGGCCCTTTCCTTATGCCTTTGATGTGACCTGATATGTGGCTCAGTGCAATACTCCCAGAGGTAGAAGGTGCTGCCTCAAAAAGCCAAAGAAGTCTACCAGGCATGGTGCTTCCTTCTTCATGATGAGCACTGTGAGATGCAATAGTTTGTCCTTTCCTTTGAGGTTATGTCCTGGCATGCCTCATTGGATCCCTAAATAATTCACTGATATAGCAATTTCCTGAACATTCATGGGCTTTATCTCTCGCTCTTTAAAGTGTATGTCTCTTACCAAATCCTCCAGTGAACTTGTCACTTTTTTCTTATCTCGTCTGATTAACCTGATGTCATGAATAAGTTCATTTGTGTGATGCTCAGTGGGGTGACCAGATGGCCTGGGTCCCCTCAGACTATGTAATAACATGGGGTAGTAGAGAGTAACAACCTCTGAGCTTCTCAGTGAGGCTAATTTCCAGCTTATCAGCACATGCCTTATTTACTTCTATTTTTTTTTTTTTTTTTTTTTTTTTTTTTTGCTAAGTGGATTGTGTTTCAAGTCCTTCCAAGGAACAACATGTATCTGGTGGATTTTCAAGATGTATATGGCACAGAACTCTAGCAAGTCTACTTCTCTGAGTCTTTCAAGTCTTTCATCTACTTTCTCCCAGAAAAAAAATCTACCATTTCTTTTACACACAGCCAAGGGTCATTGCTTTCTCCAACTCCTCAGAGAGTATTCCTGTATCAACAAACTCTCCAAAATCCAACTCCATATTCTGCTGCCCTTGATCCAACAACTTCAGAATCTTGTTCTATATATACTATCCCAATTTCTGCCTGTATATGTTTAGTAGATCTTGCAGTTCTTTAAAAATATAGTTTCTTTCTTCCCTTAATAATCCCAGTAGTCCCTGGCTGGTTTATATCTTGCATTAAGCCTAGTTATTGATTTAATAGCCAAGAGTAGAGGTTCTGTCTAGCAAGGCAAAGGCTTCTACATAATCTTCAAGTAAGAGGGGGAGTGGAGTTAACAGGGAGAAGTGATACACTTTTGCAGGCACAGATAATTGAGTGAATCTAGGGATTAACTTTTTTTCTTTTTCAGTTCATCAACCTATTCCCATTTCTCAGGATCCTATTCCTTCCCAAATAGGATCCTGACCTTGACTTAGCCGACCTATCAGGTCTGAGACCCCAACCCTCTATGAAGCTCTATTGGTCTTATGAGTAACTCCTGAGAAATGTCTTCATCTTTTTCAGCCCTCCAGCAGCAGGAGATATGAATCTCTTTAAACGCTATCAAGAAGGTTCCCTGACTTTCATGCTTAGCTTTTAATTGCTGGTTAATTGGCCCTCAGCTTTTCATTATCTTTCTTCAAAGCATCTATCACATTGAGGAACAGTGTCCTTCTAGTGCCTAGCTCCTATTCCCCAGTATTTTTCTCAAATAATGTACATACTGTATCTGCGGGTGCATTGATTTTTACAGTACCTTCTCAGTTCATCACTAGTAAAGTTTTAAAGCTGTGCTGCTGTCTTGTTCCAGAGCCTATGCGTGCTCCACATCGTACTAGTGCTGGGGACCTCACCGTCACTCTGTCAGTGGGTTCTCCAGCACCAAAAAATCTCATTGGAGGACCTGCTCTTTCAGACCACTCCTGGACACAACTGTCACAGGTTTCACTCCTGTGATTCGGATTCTGAGACGGAGACCTGGGTATAGGAAATGTATAAGGGAATACTCCTGGAACCAACTCCAGTAGGGGAAGTCAAGGAAGTAAGATTGGACAGAGGGAAAAGTTGGGTTGTGAGGCAGTCACCAAAAAAAAAAAAAAAAAAAAAAAAAAAAATAGGCCTGAGAAAATCCTCCAAGAAACTCTGATGATCATTCAGGGTTTTCCCAAATTAGGGGAAGGGGACTGAACCTTTATATCATATCTACCGGTCATTACATGTGGATGCCCCTGGGCAGTGTGATCTAGACAAGAAGGCTACCATTAGTGAAAGATAGTCTCTGGAGGGGTCTGGGTGATGAACTGGGTTCATCAGTAGCTCTCAGCCTCTGAGAGAATGGTTGCTCTGATCCTTAACAAGGCGAATATAGACACAGCTCAATATTCAACATAAGAACCGAAACAGCAATTAGAAAATGAGAACATGTTCAGCCCTGGGACTAGGGTGAGATCAGTGAGGACTCCCAAGCAAAATTTAAGGAGGCATCAAAAAAAATCAATAACCAAAATAAATAATGTTCTAACCTAATATTTCTTAACCAAAATTAATGCAAAAACATTGATGAACAAGATATCAAAATTAAAAAAAAAAAACAAGATCAGTATTAGTGATGTCCTTTTCCCTCAGGCTCTAATATAGCTTGACACAATAGTGATGAATATGGTTGGCTTTGTTTTATTTGTTGATAATAATTCCTTAAAAATATAACTAATTGTTCATCAACCCTGGAAATAATAATGAAATCACAGCAAAAATTTGCTGAGGATCTTTTATACAAGGGATTGAGGTAGAGACCTCAGTAAAGCACAAGCTGCAATATTTGCAAGACAGGTCTTATATTCCCTGTTTTACAAAGAAGGCAGAGATGATCCAAGAGATTAACAATTTTTATGCACAAGAAATATCCATTTTTACACAAATCATGGCCTACGGTTTCAAATAAATCAATGTCATTATTTTACAGTCACACTGCAAACTCAGGAAATGACTGAAAAACCTTGATAAAACTTCACACTGGCTACTACAAAATATCAAATGTAAATAAGAACTTAATAAAAGTTTTTACATGACATGCAATGTGCATAGAACCAGAGCTTTTGAGGCCCCTACCAGCCCTGCTCTTGGGGGGAAAAATGCTTTGGGACCCAAGGTCCATATTAAATTCTATATTCCCAAGAATTCCCCCAAGCAACCCACACTACCATTTCTCCATCATTATGGTTACTTTCATCATGAACTTGAAACTTTTCACATTCATCAGAGCACTTTTCAGAGTGCCAGGTGTTAGAATTAACTAAGGTGATATACCTTTTCTCCACTAGATCATGAACTCTCAGAAGGTAGAGTAATTCGTTTATCTTTGTCTTACATACAAGATAAAGGTGTTGCCACTGATTAGGTTCTTGTCTTGTTGCAGAAAAAATTCAGAGATGAGATGCGGAGGTTAAGAAAGTAAAGTGGGGATTTATTAAGGGATAGACAGTACACTCTCAAGGAGAGAGTGAGCAGACTCAGGTGAGCAGCTACCCTTTGTTTCTTTGGCAAGTTGGTTACACAGAGTGTAAAAATGATTGGGCAGAATATTCATTGAGGAGGGGAGGGTTTGGAGTCTTATTCCCTGATTTTCATCCCAACTCCACCTTCCCAAAGGGAGGAAGGATTTTTGTCCTTATTTAGTCCAGATCAGAAGTATCATGGTGTTGGTGCATGATGGGTACTTCTAATCTGCAAGCCTAACTGTATTAAAATGAGGGCATAATGAGCAAAAGGTTACATTCAGAGACTGGAGAGCCCTGCCTTTTCCTACCTTTCTTTGTCGGCCTCTAGGACACTTGTCACCTCAAAATGTGTAATTTCTTATCAGCCCAGAGGTTCTGCTTTTCTTGTTTGCTCAGGGACCCCTGTTGTTTACATGATGAATAGTTCCCTGCATTTGGCCTTATACCCTTCTCCTTTTTTCCCCTATTCCTTCCATTTGGCCTGCATCCCCCTTTCTCTGCTCATATCTAGCTATTTGCCTGCTCTAACAAAGGGTCAATGAATATACGTTGAAAATTATTGAAATAATCGGTGCAATATGTATGCCCCTCTCTGACTGTGCTCATCTCTTCCTCTCTTTCTATATCTCTCTCTATCTCTGTATGCATGTACACACACATACACACACATTTTTGGCCTGTGGTCTCTTCAGAGAAAAATAAATTAATTCCAACTTTTCTCTGTGCACTAGCTTTGGGATCTATTCAAAAAGAAGTTAGAAAGAGACAAAAAAAGAGGGTCTGCCTTTAAGTATTTTTTAAACTAAATTAGATTTTTAAACACATAATAGACACATTATACACATCTCGCTGACAGAATTAATTAAAGAATTGTGAATGATGAAAGTAGAGATTGTATGTATGTGTATGTTTCTTACATTGGGTTCCCCAGAAACAGTTCTTGAGATGAAGAATTGTGTACAAGTGATTTATCAAGGGTCTGCTCCCTGGAGAAATCAGGAAGAGAGTGGAGGATAATAGCAGGACAGGGAAGGGGAGAAAGCTAGGAAAGTCATGATTGTCAGCAACAACGTGGCATCAACCTGATCACACTGGGCCCTCTGGAACACAAATTCATAGCTCGGTTTGCCCCATTTCCCAGCAAGGGACTTATGATTTCCTACTCCCGTCAGTCAACAAGGGCTGCTAGTGAGATAGCAGCTTCCAAAGATTTTTGGTTTTCTGCACCTGCAGATGAAGGGACTCCAATAGTCCAAAGTCCGTTTTCTGAAGAAAATCACAAGGGTGATTCTTTAGAAGCAAGCACATAGAAGCTGGGGGAGGGCACACAATACACTAAAATAAATACAAACCCCTAGGAACAAGTCACTACCAGCACCCACTATAGTCTGCCACTAACATCCACTCCTTTCTTACATTACATTAACTCCATCCTGTGATGTAGCTTCAAGACTATGGTTGGTTACCATTTCAGAGGGAAAATTTCAAAAGAAAGTTTAGTAAGATGAACTACAGCCCCTGTTGCTGCAGTTAATCTCCAGGATGTAACTGGTATTCCTTCCCCCTGGCCCCCCAGATTAGCTGACCAATTCCACTTTCCATTTACATGTTGCTTGTACTTCTGTTGGTCTAGGTGACTAATCACATGGCACCATACAGACCTTAGTTACTGAGGCACCTAAACCCCAGGTTAGTGTTCCCCTTTCAGACTGTCTACTGTAATTATCCATTCAGGAAGAAACCTGGTTGAGGGAGCATGAAGAGATCCTAGATGGAGCATCTGAGGAACATATTCCCCTTACCACCTTCTGGTAGCGGCAGCCCTATTTCCTCATGATGATGAGGGGGTCAGCTACTCCCATTAGGATGGTACCTTCCTTCTTTGCTTTCTGGTCTACTGGCAGGAAGAGACCAAACTGATCAGGTAGCAGTGATCATTTTAAGCTTAGTGAGACTCATGATATGTCTCCCAGTCTAAGTGTTCTCTACTATGGAATTAGGACCTCTCCTGTACTGTCCAATATGGTAGCCCCCCAGTCACATGTGGCTACTGAGCATTTGAAATGTGTTTAGTGCAACTGAGAAACCGAATTTTTTATTTTACATAATTTTAATAAATTTGAATTGAAAGTTAAATTTAAAAAGTAAAATACTACAAATTTTTGTGTGTGTGAAACACAAATGGGATAGTAGCATTTCACTCTGAGAGTGGAGCACATAAGATATTATTGTTTTGTTACAGTGTTCATTTAAGCTTTGTGTGTAATTTCCAGTATTATACATAAACACATTACCAATCTAGGTGGGATCAACAGATTGATTTAATTAGAAGTATTTTTTCCCACACAATGATACTACATTTTGATGTGCTTATTTGAATATGTTATGCAAACAGCATGAATTAAAGAGATGCCTATGTGAATTATAATTAGTAATTAAACTAAAGTACGTATTATTTTATTATAATATAATTACATTATTTGTTATGTTTTAAAAATAAATATGGATGAAATTTTGCATTTAAAATACAGACATGCTACTAATGCAGAATACAGTGGAGGGTAGAACTACAGCAGTTTTCTTTTTTTAAAAAAGAGAGAAACTGAAAGAAAGTATGTTATAAATTTCATATTAAATGACAGTTGTAACCTTCTTAGATGGAACAAAATGAAAAGGATGTTTATTCTGTGCATTTGAAAAAACTTAACATAATAAAATGAACAGTGTTAAGAGACATTCTCAGCAAATACATAGTAAATTTGAGAAATTTTTTCTCAAGTCATAAAAATATCAAAATTAGTCAACTGATATTTTTTCTCAAGTCATAAAAATATCAAAATTAGTCAACTAATATCAGAATTAAATGTTCAACAACAAATTTTTAAATGATTTATAATTGAGTCTGAAATGGTAATTTTGACCAACTCTGAAGTGGTGCTGATGCTTGAACACACATACACGTGCATGCATGCACAAATTAGATGGAAAGATTATTGTTTCAGTTACAGAAATTTTGTTGAAAATCTATGAGAAGCAGACTAGAAAATATATTTCACAAAAAGAAATTTCCTCAATTGAACCACCAAACAGTTGCTCATAAAATATGTTTATGTCAATATCAAAGATTAATTGATTCAAATCGGAAGAATTGCAAATACTTTCCATTAGCGTTAGGTTAGTTGTGTGACATAGAAGACATCATCTAATTTAACTGTGGGTATATTTTGCCTCAAAGGACTCCAAAATTTATAACAAAAATATTGTCAATTTGAGGCCTAAAAAATGAACACAGAGCACAGATATGTTTAAATCTTTCACATCTGTCAAAAATATTTCAGATTGATATTAAAAATATTGCTTCACAATAAATGGTGCTACAGCTTTGTTAGGTCAAAAGTCTAGAAGTATTAGATTTTAAAATAAGAGACTATTTTCCTTATTGTCTTATTCCAATGAATGATACATATTTAAATAATTTATATAGATTTTTAATCAAACTATATGAAAAATATCATGGATACAGTTGTTAAAACTGCTCACTTTTTAAAATGCAAATGCCATAAATCATCATCCAGTTGGCAAAACTTTTATAAGAATTAAAAGAGAATGAATTTAATAGTCTTATAGCGTACATAAATGCTAACTTGGTTGAGTCATGAAATAATTTTAACAAGATTCACTATGTTTATTCCAATTTAAGATTTTCTGGAAATAAAAGTAATTGTTAGTTTGGGCTACTATAACAAATACTATAGACCGGATAGTTTAAACAACAAATATTTATTTCTCAAGTACTGGAGACTGGGGTGTCTCAGATCAAGGCACAGGAAACCTGGTGTCTGGTGAGAGCCCACTTTCTGGCTTGGAGACATCCAACTTCTCCTTGTATCTGGCTCTTTTCATAAGGGCATTAATCCCATCACAAAGGCCTCACTCCCATGAACTAATCTAACCCTTATTACTTTAAAGGCCTCACCTCCAAATATCACCACATTGTAGTTTGGGGTTTCAACAACTGAATTTGGGAAGGACACAAACATTAAGTCCATGGTAGTAATGTTTGCCAAATATTCATTAATCAAAGACAAAACTGGCAATGTGATTTATACTTCTTCCACTGGTATCACACTGCATAAGAAAAAGTTAAAGACTCAGTGAAAGGAAGAGCTTATTTGTGAACTACCTAATCAAGTGTGATCATTTTTGTTAAGATCAAAACTTTTCATATTAATAAAAAATATTATTTTACACATTATTCTAGTATGAATCAATGTGCAGGTTTTAACGGTAAACACCAGTGCCAGATACATAAGTTTCAAAAATTACACAAAAAAATTTGGAGAATACTTTGTCAATAGAAGTTTAGAGTTGCTTTTCAATTTATAGCGCACCCTTTTGATTTTCAGGTTAATGATGGCAAGCTGACACAAGATTTAGTTTTATTTAACTTGATTGGATGTAGTTTTGAAATTGATAAACTTTTACTTCAAAGCCAAATCAATTTTGTAAAAGAAGGATGAATCAATGTTGTCAATGTGGATGCAAACACTACAGGAAATTTTTTTTTTCTTTTTTTACTTGTTTACTTGATGCACTTATTGGAGACATTTTAAGTATATTAGGAACAACCTGGTTAATCTACAGTCATCCCTCAGTATTCTTGAGGGGATTGGTTCCAAGACCCACCAAGGTTACCAGAATCTGCAGATACTCAAGTCAAATAGTCAGCACTCCATATCCAGATTCCATATCTACAGATTCAACCAACTGTGGACCTTAAACATCATACACAATCCTTTGTTGGTTGATTCCGCAGATGCAGAACCTGCAGATAATCAGGGCCACTATGTATTTATTGAAAAAAATCCATGTATAGGTGGACCTACACAGTTTAAACCCATGTGGTTCAAGGGTCAACTATACTTTTTCAACTTTAAATTTCATAAATTTAAATCTAGATCAATATCTCTGATGAAAATTTAGTATCCAAATTGAGATGTATTTTAGAAGTAAAATACATACCAGATATTGAAGATTTAGTGTGGAAAAAATGAATGTAAATTATGTTGTTAGGAGCTCACTATAGAATTATTACATGTGCAAGTAATATTTTGAACATATTTGGTAAGTAAAATTTATTAATAAGCTTAATTTCACTGATTGCATTTTATCTTTTAAATATGGTTATTAGATCATTTTAAATTATTTATGTGGATTGCATTATATTTCTATTGGAAAGCACTGCTCAGGTATGGGAAGCACAAATTCATTGAATAGTGCACTAGAAGAGATTGTGAACAGGTCCATTCCTATTTCCACCTATGGTTCCCAGACCCACATATTCTAATTATTGAGGATACATCATTTAAAATATATACTTCATACTGAAAGACACAACTCTACCTTATAAGGTATCATCTACAAGTTGTTGCTTTAGCTGCTACTTTAACAGTCTGTTCCAAACCTCTATGAAGACAACAGTATATGATAGGACCATGGATTTCATGGTCAGTGCCTGCCTACTGCTGCAGTTTCCTTGCCATAAAGTGATCACTTGATTTGAGGTGGTAATATCCACCGTCTTGTATTATTGATTCAAACAGTGTATGAACCCTTGGACAATGATGCTAAGCATTGCAAGCAGGAAGGCAAACATTATATACAAAATATGTGTGATCAGAATAAATAGTTGGCCTTTCCGAGGTGAAAGATGACCAACATTATTAGCTGACCCTCAACAGCTAGTTGGTCTCATCTATTGAGAGAGTACCACTCCAAGTGCTCAGGGTTTGTCTTTACTGCTGACAGGCTGGATTTCCAGCAGCAATAGTACTACTCAGGCCATGCTTTTGCATCCATGTATAGCTTTCCTTTCTGCCATTATGTTTACCTCTTTCTTAGTACCTTTCTATGCCTACCTAGACATAGATATGGTTTTATATTCTTATTTTTTCTGGATTGTCTGTTCTGTTATATTGAACATCAATAGCACACTTTCTTGATAACTGTAGTTTTATAAGTTTATATAAGCCATAAAAACATTATTCCAATTTACTTTTTCGAAATTATTTGGGTTACGCTAGTTCTTTTGTAATTACATATAAATTTTAGAACCAGCTTGTCAAGTTTTATTTCTTGAAATATTGATTGGTATTTCATTTCATCTATAGATCCATTTGATGGAAATTGATATCTTTAACAATATTGAGACTTCAGATTCACGAACACAGTACATTATTTTTTTCAGGCTTTATTTTATTTTTCTCTGGATTTATTTTTGTTTTTGTACTAAGTGCACAGCCTTTGCACATATTGTATTAAATTATTCCTAATTGTTTAATATTCTGATACTAACATAAGTGGCTTTATTTTTAAAATTTTGATTTTACAACTGTTCTCTGCTACTGCCTAAACTTTCAATTGGTTCATGTGTTGATCTGTATCTTCTTAACTTGGTAAATTCACTTTTTAGTTATAGCAATTTTTTAACATTATTTAATAATTTTTATGTACCTCATCATGTCTAAGAATAAAGTAAATTTTACTTTTTTCTTTCTGATCTTCATGACTTTAATTGCTTTCTTGTACTATGACTGTAAATACCACATTGAATATAAATAGTGATAGTAAATATCCCTGCCTATTCCAAAAGTTCAAGAAAGGTATTCTGTTTTCCAACAGTAAGCACAATGTTTTCTATAGGAGCTTGTGATTGTCCTTCCAGAAAGTTCCATTTTATTCCTATTTTACAGAAAGTTTTATCACAAATATGTGATGGACTTATTTTATGGCACAGAATATAGTCTATCTTAGTGAATGTTCTGTGTGCTCATGAAAGCAGTGTGAATTGTGTTGTTTGGGGCTTGAGTGTTCTCTTATATCACATTGGTTGATTGTCCTACTGAAGACATCTATACACTTGCTGAATTTCTTTCCACTTGTTCTACCAATAACTTAGATAAGTGTTTGTCTCCAACTATAGTTTTGTATTTGACTACTGCAGTTTTTAATTTTGTTCATGTCAGTTTCATGTTTTCTGAAGGACTGTTGTTGCACATGTGCACATTTAGACTTGTATAGCTTTTTGTTGAATTGACTCACTTACCATCATCATAGTCTTTTTATTCCTAATAATATCCCTTGTCCTAAAGTGTACTTTATCTGATAATAATATAACTACAGTACATAAGAAAGTACTGTGTTTTCATATTATTTTTAATCCTTTTAATTTAAACTTATCAGTCTCTTCACATTTAAAATGCTTCTTTTTAAAAATTTTTTCAGTTTTATTAGGTAGAATTATTACAGTTTTACTGCACACATACATTATTTTGCATGTATATACATATATACAATATACTGCACGTATTTTTTTAGTTTATATATATATACTGATCATTATTTCTAAGAACAGATTAGAGCTTTAGCTTTTTAAACTTACATAGTTATCAAAGGAATAAAGCCAATCACGAAATAAGAATCAACAGAATGTGGTAATCCAGTCATAAAGGTCAGTGAAATGTGCTTACACATATTCAAGAAAGAGAGTTGGTGCTTGTTTTTTTTATCAGTATAATACTATCTATCTTGTAATTAATGTGTTTAGAACTTTTATATTTAATGTAATTATTAATATAGTCAGATTTAAATCTACTCCCTTGCTATTTAACTACCTCTAGATTTTTTTATCTTTCCTTAATTTCTTTTGGATTACTTTGTTCAGTATTTCACTTGAACTTTAATATTGGTTTATCAGCTGTGCAATTTTTATCTTAAGTTTTTAGTAGATGCTGCTCTAAAGTTTCTAACGTGAATGCTTAACAATCTTCAATGATATTATACTATTTCATGTATATTTTGAAAACCTTCAAATGTAAAACTTCATGACTCTATTTGGGTGTTATTGATATAAAATTTACTTTGCATATTTTATAAATCATAAATAGTAATTATTTTTGCTTTCAATAGTCAATAACACTTTAAATTTTTAAAAAGGTACTACAGTATTTTTATTAAAGTAAATCAATTTACAATGTTGTATTAATTTCTGGTGCACAGCATAGTGATTCAGCCATATATATTCCTTTCCATACTCTCCTTCACCATAGGCTGTTACAAGGCATTGACTACAGTTCCCTGTGCTATACAGCAGGACCCTGCTGTCTATTTTACATATAGTAGTTACTATCCACAAATCCCGAACTCCCAATCCATCCCCCTCCCACCCCCCTTGCCCCCCTGGCAACCACAGTTTTGTGTTCTATGTCTGTGAGTCTGTTTCTGCCTTGCAAATAAGTTCATTTGTCTCATTTATTTAGATTCCACATGTAAGTGATATCATATGGTATTTTTCTTTCTCTTTCTGGTTTAGTTCACTTAGTATGATGATCTGCAGGTCCATCCATGTTGCTGCAAATGGCATTATTTCATTCTTTTTTATGGCTGAGTTGTATTCCATTATATATATATATACCACAACTTCTTTATCTAGTTATCTGAGGTGGACATTTAGGTTGCTTCCATGTCTTGGCTATTATAAATAGTGCTACTATGAACATTGGGGTGCCTGTATCTTTTCAAATTAGAGTTTCCTCTGGGCATATGCCCAGGACTGGGATTGCTGGATCATAGAGTAAGTCTATTTTCAGTTTTTTAAGGAATCATCATACCATTTTCCATAATGGCTACACCAAACTACATTCCCAACAACAGTGTAGGAGGGTTCTCTTTTCTTCACACCCTCTCCAGCATTTATTGTTTGTGAACTTTTTAATGATGGCTATTCTAACTGGGGTGAGGTGATACCTCATGGTAGTTTTAATTTGCATTTATCTGATAGTGACATTGAGCATTTTTTCATGTGCCTACTGGCCATTTGTTTGTCTTCACTGGAGAAATTTTTTTTTAGGTCTTCTGCCCATTTTTTGACTGGGTTATTTATTTCTTTGTTATTGAGTTATATGAGCTATTTGTATATTCTGGAAATTAACCCACACACTTACATTCAATTAATCTTCGACAAAGGAGGCAAGAATATGCAATGGAGAAAAGACAGCCTCTTCAGCAAGTCATGTTGGGAAAGTTGGACAGCAGCATGTAAATCAGTGAAGTTAGAACACTCCCTCACGCCATGCAGAAAAATAAATTCAAAATGGCTTAAAGACTTAAACATAAGACAAGACACTATAAACCTCCTAGAAGAAAACATAGATAAAACATTCTTCAACATAAATCTTAACAATGTTCTCCTAGGGCATTCTACTAAGGAAATAGAAATTAAAGCAAAAATAAACAAATGGGACCTAATTAAACTTATAAGCTTTTGCACAGCAAAGGAAACTAAATAAAACAAAAAGACAACCTACGGAATGGGAGAAAATATTTGCAAACAATGTGACTGATGAGGGCTTAATAATAGTATTTTTTTTACACTTACTCACATATTAATCATTTTTATTGCCCTCATTCTTTCGTGTAAATCCAAGTTTCCATCTGTTATCATTTTCCTTCCTCTAGAAAAACTATTTAATTATTTAATTTATCTCAGGTCTACAGGTGATAAATTATCTCACTTATTTTTAAATTTAAAATGACTATCTCTTTGCCTTCATTATTGAGGGATACTTTTGCTGCATAAAATTTGAATTATACAGATTTTTTTCTTTCAGAATTTCTGGCTTGCTGTGTATCTAACAAATATTTTGCAGTAATTGTTATCTTTTTGCCTCTGTACTTGATATACCTTTTCTTTTCTTTTCTTTTCTTTTTTTTTTTTTTTTTTTTGTCTTTTGGATGTTCTCTTTATCACTGACTTTCAGAAATGTAATTACAATTTAGCTTGCTATGATTTTCTTTGTGTCTATCCTGCTTAGAAATTGTTGAATTTCTTAAATTTGTGCCTTTATAATTTTCATCAAAAAATTTTTTTCTGACATTATTTCTTTGTATTTCTTTATGCCCCATCTCCAACTTCTGGGGTGCTCCAGTACCACATGTGAGGGCATGCTCATTGGGTTACAAATAATTGCATCAGGAGTGGACATTTGAATCAACAGGGGCCAATAAATGTTTCTCTCTTCAAAACTGAAATTCCTACGAGTTTCCTTTAAGCACTTGAACTGGGGAGACATGTAAGAAATGAGAGGGTCCCTATTGGGATATGTGCATGGAATTGCTCAGAAAACCTGTCTGCATATAAAGTAAAGACAATATGCACAGGAAAATAGAGAGGAAGAACAACAGGAAAAAGGAGAGGGACAGAGTAGCAGCTTTGGTTCCTGAGGCTCCCGGATCTGACTGAAGACTTTCCTTAGGCCCAGGTACAAGATCAACACTTGGGTTCATAAAAATATCCTTGGGACCTTGCAGTGTGTTCCTCTCATTTGCTAAGCTGGAGGAGCAGTAGAGTTGGAAAGTCATCATTTTGTAACTATCATACTAAAGATTGGATCAGGCAAGAATCATCAATGAATGCTAAAACTATGGGAAAATTTTGGTAAGAACTAGGATATTTGCATCAACTTAAAGGGGCTCCCCACTGAATGTTTATTACTTGTGATGAAGAAAAAATATATATTTATATATAGTACAAATGTGAGACAATTCTATGAATGAGTAATCAAAATTTACATTATCAACAAAGGAGATATGGACATGATATGCCTCAGGATATGATACCCTGAGAAAAACACAACCTCACCTATGTAGTATTCTGGTGCAGAATGCACATCCTAATTCAAATCATGAGCAAACAGGTAAACACAAAATAAGCAATAGTTTATTAATAAAGGGAGACGATGACTGCATTTTTTTCCAAAATGTTAATGTTATTTAAAAAACAGGTTGTGGAAATGTTCCAAATTTAAAGAGGCTAAAAAAAAAAATTAAATGTAATACTTGACTAGAGACTATATTCTGGTTTGTAGGGGAAATAATGCTGTATAGCACATATTGGGTCAACTGATGAACTTGGAACACAAACAGTATTAGATAAAAATATGGTACTAATGTTAAATTTACTGATGCTGATAACTATTGTAGTCATGCTAAAAATTATAATCATCATTAGCAGTAGTATAATTATTGTCATGATCATTACCATTTATTGAACATACACTATGCTAAAAGCTTTATATGCATTGTCTTTCTCAATCCTCACAAAACCCAGAGAGGAAGACAATCCAGACAATCCAGTCCTTGTAAAGATTTTCCAATGTGGATATCTCTGGGATTACAGCCAGCTGATTATTGAATCCGGACAAGTGAAAGCATCTCTGTTGTGAAATGTAGTTTAACTCTGCTTGAAAATAAATTCTGTCCCTCAACCCTAAGTACATCTGGATGGAATTAATGTAACTGAGGTGAGAGGCTCATGAGGGTATACTTGCTCTCATGTGAAGTGGGGATTTGGGAGAGGGTTCACCACGCATTAACTGAAGATGTCTACTTGGTAACATAAGGAAAAAGGCAGTACAAGATGGTCATGGTTTAAAATGTAGTTTAAACTGTGAGAACTGTGTGGTAACAGAGCCAGCTTTGGCACTAATCAGATTCCTTGTAAGTCTCCTTGGGTAAGTTGCTTGACTCTCAGGGCTGAATTTTCTTTACTTCTAATTGGTAATGTGGGAAAGTTTCATCAGATGTGTGGTTCTTAACACTGGCTGAATCACCAGGGAAGCTTGACAAAGTAAAATAGCGCCAGGCCCAAGGCAAGGCAGACCGGTTAAATCATTCTCTGGAGGGTGGAGTCTGGAGATATATATATCCCCAGGTGATTTTTGTTGTTGGTGGTGTAATGTAATAAAGTGAACAAATCTTGAGTGTAAAGTGAATTTTAACTATGTATACATCTCTGTAATTACCTCCTGGATCAAAAACAGAGTAGAATAGTTTCACCACTCCAGAAGACCCTCTCAGGTTCTCTCTCAATCAATAAGCCCCACCAAGGTAACCATTATGCTGATTTCTAACACCATAGATCAGTTTTACTAGTTTTTGAACTTAATATAACTGGAATCAAACAGTGTGTCCTCTTTCCTGTCTGGTTTCTTTCATTCAGTATTAAGCATGTGCAATTTATCCATAATGTTCAATGTAGTTTGTTCATAAATTATTACTTCACAGTGATCCATTATATGAATATGCCACATGTTTCTAATCCATGTTATAGTTGATGGATATTTGAGTTTCTTCCAAAATCTTATATATTATAAATAGTACTGCTGTGAGCATTCTTGTGCAAGTCATTTGGAAGATAAACACACTCCTCTCCAGGGTGTGTACCTAGTAGGGGAATTGTTGGAGAATAGGGTGGCTTTATATTTATCTTCAGTAGATACCCACAAAACATTTTTCAAAGTAGTTAAACCAGTTTAACTCCCACTAGCAATATATGAATTATCTTGTTGTTCCATATTTTTATCAATATTTGCTATTGTCAATCTTTGTAATCTGAGGCCTTCAAGTGAGTGTGTAGTTGTATGACATTGTTTTGTTGTCTCTTTGGGGTTTTTGATTTGTTTGTTCCTTTGTTTGTAACCTCACTAATGACTGGAGAATTTATTACCTTTATCTAAGCTTATAGACCATATGGATATCCTATTTGTGAAGTTTTTTAGTTCTTTCTCTATTTTTAATATAACTATCTTCTTGTGGATTTGTGAAACTCGTTATCTAGTCTAGATGCAAGACAGTTTTCAGACACACAGGTTGCAAATATCTTCATCCAGGCAGAGTCTTACTTTTTACCTTATTAATGGCATCTTTTGATGAACAGAAGCTCTTAATTTGAATGATTGCTAACACAATTTGGGTTCCCCAGATAGTAGATTCTGAGAAAGTCTAGTGTTTGAGTTGTTTATAGACTGTTCTTTGGACCAACACCCACAGGAAGGAAGGCAGAAGGGGAGATGTCTGTTAACGATGCACGTCCTGCAATCTCCACCAAACACAGGGAGCGTATATTACCTCTTAGGGTTTTCCTACATTGGACCAAAATGCCAGAATTTTATACCTCTTTCTAGATCAGTCCCTGACTGTAGCTGGAAAAGCATGACCTTGGACAAGGTGGCTCTCTGTACCTGAGGCTGTCCCTAAAGTGGATTACAGCTGAACACTGTCCACTGACAGCCCTCCCAGTAGCTGGGGCAACAAGTCCTTCCTTGAAAGGGGATCTGGGTGTCACATCTCTATGTCCACTTCAATGTCCAAATCATAAATCTTTTATTTTATGGTTAGTAGTTTTTGTGGCATGTCTAAGAAATGTTTGCCTACTTCAATATTATGAAGGTTTTCTGCTATGTTTTCTTCTTGAAGTTTTTACATTAATTTTTCCTATTTAGGCCTTATACTACATTTAATTTTTATATATGTTATGGTTCAAGAGTCAAAGTTAATTTTTTTCAACATAGATATCTAATTGAACAAGCACTTATAAAATACCACTGTTTTATCACTGCATTTCAGTCCTGTTTTTATTTTAACATGCATCCAGAGTTATGAATTCATGCTAGAGATAAATTTTAAGCTCTCTTTCTGGTCTAACATTCTAGGTACAAGATAATGGGTATTAGGGTATGAATGAAAGAGAGTTATGCCATTAGTTAACCTGAAAGTGGACAATAATAAGGTATGTAACAAATAGAAGTTATGGCAACCTAATAAATTTGAAAAATGTTTCTGAGGCCAAACCAAACCTGACAAAATGGTATTTGAGTTTGGAGAAAGAAAAATGAATTGGTAATGAAGACTTGTTGGATATGTAGAAGTTAAGAAGTATAGCTGAAACACATATAAAAAAGGTAGAGAGAATACTGGTGAAGTCCTTCCAGTCTATTTAGAGATGATTAGATGCATGATAGGGGCACTAATACATTTTTCCTGTGGGCATCAGAAAATGCTTCTTGGAGTGGGTAGCATTTTAATTAAGTATTTTAGTAAAGAGTGAAAAATGGAGAATATGTATAAGAGGAATTCAGAATTCAAGTTTCAGGAGCACTTGAGATAGGAGGAATTCTGTAAGCAAAGCTTTTCATTCTACCCAGAAACACTGAAGTCTGATTGGTTCTCCATCCTCTCCAGGTTATTTCAACTCTCAATGCCATTAATCTTTTTTTTAAATCCTGTCATTTTTTAAGAGTCATCTGAGTGTTATCTCCTCTAGGAAACCATGTCTTTTCAGTCTATCTTCCAAACTATCACTACTTGCTGCCGTTATTTTGCATGTCAAACCCTCACCTAGATCACCTCACATTGATCAGAATGGCCATCATTAAAAAGTCCACAAACAATAAATGCTGGAAAGGGTGTAAAGAAAAGGGAACCCTCCTACACTATATATATATATATAATGGTGTGTGTGTGTTTGTGTGTGTGTGTGTGTGTGTGATGGAATACTACTCAGCCATAAAAAAGAATAAAAGAATGCCTTTTGCAGCAACATGAATGGACCTGAAAATGATCATACTAAGTGAAGTAAGCCAGAAAGGAAAAGAAAAGTACCATATGATATCATTTATATGTGGAATCTAAAAAAAAAAGTAAAAAGGACACAAATTAACTTATTCACAAAACAAGAGACAGACTCACAGACATAGAAAACAAACTTATGATTACCAGAGGGGAAGGGGAATGGAGAGTGACAAATTACAAGTTTGGGGTTTGTAGATGCTAACTACTTTATTTAAAATAGATAAACAACAAGATCCTACTGTACAGCACAGGGAACTATATTCAATATCTTGTAATGGCATATAATGAAAAAGAATATGAAAAGGAATATATATATATATATATATATATATATATATATATATATATATATATATATATATATATATATGTGTGTGTGTGTGTATAAATGAATCACTATGCTTTACACCAGAAATTAACACAGCATATTTTAAATTGGCTGTACTTGGCAATTAAAAAAGAAAAACCCTCACCTAGGCTGTGAGCTTTACAATGGAAAAAACCATGAATTACATAGTCCTTTATTGTCTTGTCCCCAGTGCCTGTCACATGTCCTGGATCACAATAGGCTACCAATAATTTTTTGTGAATTTGGGCTATAATTTGACAAAGATACATCAGATGGAGTCATTTCCCAGCTCAAAAGCCTAAAATGGGGCTTGGCACATAATAGGCTCTCAATATGTCTCTACTTAAGAAAAAATGAATCCTGCTCCCAACATTCTATTTTTAACACTGTGGTGGTAATCATTTTGCAATATATATGTGTATAAAATTATACAATGTACACCTTAAACTTATGCAGTGGTATATGTCAATTATATCTCATTAAAGTTGGAAAATAATAAAATAAATATTTTTTAAGTTTTAGAACAATTTTTAAAGAAAAGTGAAAATGTGTAGGAATGATAATTTGTTTAATTTATCATGTTTGTGAATTAGAGAAGTGACAGAAAAGTCAAGTTTGAGTGGTACCAAATCACAGAGATGAAGGGGGTGGTTACCTTAAAATATCAAATCCCTACATTTGCTATTTGTCTTTGTGAGAAAAATTATGGCCCTGTAGATGAAGTGGGATAGAGTCCTAGAAATCTGTGTAATTGACTTATTTTCCAAAAGCTCGTATTTCACAAACATTATGTCTTCATCACAAAATCATCCTGGTTTTGAGGAATGGGTTAGCTGTGGCTATGCATTTTAGCTTTTCAATTCTCCAATGCATAAACAAGCTACGTGATTTTTAAATTTAAGCCACATATTCAGAAGCTTTCACTTTCCTTAAAAAAGAGAAAATATACTTGTAACCTAAGGAAAGTAGTAAATATATCCTTCCTTGTCATGTAATCAATGAAGAAATTAAGAACGTTAGCAAAAATGGTGGCTCTTGGAAGACACTTCCAATTGTTATTTTCATTTTTGCCCTTATTACTACTAATTATAACATTTTTCAGGAGTCACCAAGTAAAAAGGTTCTTAGAATTTAAGGCATAATAAGATGTAGAAAAGATATTGCTTTTGCCTGAGTTTTATGAAGCTGATATCACTTTTGCTTCTTAAACTTCAGGCTGGTTATTACCCTAAACGCAGACTTTGGTGCATTAAAAGTGACATTGACAGGAATACAAATAAGAGGATTCCCAACCAAAGCATCCAGTGGGGCTGCAGAAGGATTGACTTCCCACCCATGCCTGGAGAAAGGAATTCAGAAAAGGTCAGAAAGTAGTCAGACTTTGGAGATAAATTTGAGTTCAGCTGACTCAGTGAAAGGCTCAGAGGCACAGTTTTCACTGTTGTTTGTTTCCCAGTAAGAGGAGAAAGGACAAAGGTTTTCATTGAGCCTCAGGATGTAAACAGAGGGTGATGCAGTTGAAAGTGCCCAGGCCCCAAGTCATGAAATCTGGAGAGTTTTGGACCCAGACTCTAAGAGTCATGCAACCTTGAACAAATCATTCAACTTCCCAGGCCTCAGAGATTTTTTGGTTTGGTTTTGTTCCATTCAGTTTTTTTTCTAAGATGTGAAATGACAGCACTGAAAAAACAATTTCCAAAAGCCATGAAAAATGTTCTTACATCTGTACTTTGTAATACTTGTGAAATATCTAACCACACCCTTGACCACTCACAACCTTGAGAAGAAGTAAGAGTAGATATCATTATCCTAATTTTATAACTGAGTAGAGTGAAGCTAGCCTGAGAAAAAGACTCACAACTGGCTGATGATGACTCTGGCTGTAGACTTCATAGCTTCTCATAATGTGCCTTTTCTATTCTCCTGCACAGCTATTCAACAGAGAAAATACAAGTCCCTTTTTAATTGAACATTCATATAAAGCTGAGAAATAGTTCACTTAGTCTCCTGGCAATACCCAAGTACAAAGTCTTTTGTGAAATGGCCCTGTGTCGGACTAAAACTCTATTTTTATCTAAGAAGGCAAGAATGGATAATTAAGGGTCAACAAAAAATCAGTGGAAAATGGGTAATTAGGAATCAACAAAAAATCAGCCACAGGGAACTATCAAAGGCTTCTAATCAAAGAGTGAGGTAATTAAATTGTGGGAGGAAGGAATATATATTTTTATAATTATCTAAGACATTTCAAAATATATAATATAACTACTTAAACTTTACCTTCTTCAAAAGAAGCTGAAGCTAGAAATAATATATATAAAAAAGTGTTACCAAGTAAATTATATAATTCAAGCAATAAGTGCTTTGGGCAACTGGGAAGCAGGAAGATATGTAGGAAGAAAGGCTATCACCTAAGGCTTCATGGAGCAGGTGGGACTGGAGCATGATAGGAAGGACTGGGCTGGTAGAATGGTGACAGCTCCTTCAGTAATAAGTGACTTGATATTTTTCCTTTATAAAAGAGAATAAGCTTAGAAGTATCCAGGTAGCAGATTTCAAGTATAGTGTAGTCTGTACTAGTTTTTAAAAAAAAGATTAATTAGCTATGAGGCGCAGGGGACAAACAGATGTGTGACCATCGGGGGTTCTTCAACAGAAGGGATTCTTTTTGGGAGTTGAAGTAAATACCTACTACATAGGAGACACTGCACTAGGCACTTCAATTCCATTTAATTGTCACAATTTTGTTCTGCTGGTATATCAGTCCTACTTTATGGATGAAGATATGCTAGTTGATAAAAGTGAAATTAATTGCCTTAGGGCCCCCAATAGTAAGTGACTTAATCTCAGGCTTCTAAGACCTCAAATGCCTTCCTTGTTCAGCAGAAGATAAAAGGAAGTTCTAGTTGGAAATAACAACTGTTACCTTATTCTCTGTATCATAGCTTCCAGGTGATTACCAAATACAAGTCCACATCCTCTTCTTCAACACAGACTAGAGGGAGGCTCTGCCATGTTCAGCATGTAGCTTTCTAGGTCATTGTGGTGGTTTTGTGGATCCCATCCTGACAGAGGGAAAATAAAGACAACATAGGAGTAGGCACATAAATTTCTTATACAGGCTTATTTCTGGAAATGGCTGGATCACTTTGTTTACTTTTCATGAGTGAAACTCAGTCCTTGGCTACATATAATGGCAAACTGCATGTCACACCCTAGCTCACACTCTTCTTCACTGTGGTCTTCTACTTCCTGTCAAGGATGGATTTAGACAGGAAGCACTGAAGAACTATCTCTATCTCTTTAGGTCTTCATTTTTATGAAGAAACCAATTTATTTCTCACAACCCCAAGCATCTGTGTAACTTCTCAGTCTTACGGAACTGACAATTCCCTGCTGGAGTAGGTTCTTCCGGATTTTGAGTTCTTGGGAAGAGCACTTGGAAATGGGTGGGTTTTCTCTCCTCTACAACTCCCTTAAGAAAACCAGAGGCACTTGTTTTAACATTAGTGTAAGGATATAAAGAAAGTGTTTATGTTATATAACTGAGGAATTTCTCCATTGACCACGGAATAAAAACCAAAATCCTGAACTTGACGTTCAGAGTCTTTAACAGCTTTTTTTTTTTCCTTTCCAGTCTTATCCTCAAAATTACAATTTTTCTCTGTTTTTACTCCATGATTTCCTAACATAATAGTTTTACTCAAACTATTTCCTTTGTCTCTAGTGGTATTCACTTTTACAATTGCCATCTTTCTGAGAACCAGTTATTGGTTTTCCCAACTGGACATTCTCTCTCTCTCTCTCTCTCTCTCTCTCTCTCTCTCTCTCTCACTGAACCACTGAACCCCCTACATATTTGTTGTCATATTGCTTCTCTCTTGTATTATCTTTTCTGAACCTACCTTATCACCCCTATTAAATGCTATATTTGTTCAGGGCTGAAGGAAATTGGACTTCTACAGAAGGAATTAGGGGTACAAGGCAAACTTACCTATTTGCACATAGTTCCAGAAGACCAAGTGACTTGCTGATTAAATAGGTATGTTTGAGTACTAAGAAGCCTGTAAGATAATGTGTTAAAAAATATTTGAGTTTTGTTTGATTGATTCTGAGGCTACTTTATTTCACTCATTATTAATATACTAATAAAAACTCTGATTATCAAATATGTATCATTTGTTACTATATCAGTGTCCTATTGCCACAAACATTAACTTAAAACAAAACAAACTTAATATCCTGTGGTTCTGGTGGTCAGAAGTCTGAAATGGTTCTCCATGGACTAAAATCAAGGTGCTGGCAAGACTGGCTCTAGAGGAGAGTCCCTTTCCTGACTTCTCCAGTTTCTAGAGGCTGCCTGCCTTCATTAGCATGTATCTTCTTTCTCCATTTTCAAGCCAGCAGTGTATCATCTCCCAACTTCTCTCTCTGATTATGACCCCTGCTTCCATTATCAAATACCATCTCAAGATTCTTGATTTAATCACAAAATCTCTTTTGCATGTGAGGTAACTTAACCACGGGTCTGGGGATTGGGACCTCTTTGAGGTACATTATTCTGTCTTCCATAGGTATCAACACAAATTTGTGACCTAGCTGAGAATTTGTCATCAGAAGTTTTACATCATTTCCTCCTAGAATAGGGGAGAATTGTGGGTCAAGTCTCAGGAATCTTCTCTCTCTTTGGTATTACTGGGAGAACTTTGGGTTTGGTCCTAATATATAAAAAATAAAATAAACTTTGTGATATATTTTTAATGCTCCCAGATAAAGAAAAATAAAACAACTTTTTTTATTTTAACGTGATGTTGTAAAACATTCTTCAGTTGACCACTAAAACACACTTAATCATAGTACATTTATAAAGCCACAAAATATTTACCATCCAGTGCCTAAAGCAGATGTCATATAGTATAGTTGTTCCACAGTTCAGCAAATTATGAATACAAACACTCAAATTCATGCTTTCAAATATGTTGGTAAAAACAAACCTTCAAAGTTGATTTTTTTAATTTGGAAATTTTTATTTTTCATATTAAATAATACTGTTTTCTAGACACTTCTAAAATGACATGAATAAGCCTAGCTGGTAAAATTCTTTTTCAGTTAACATTCAGTCTTTTGCCTCCATTATTTCTGTATAGATAAGATGATCTAGCTGAATACAGAATACAGAGGAAGGGTGACATCAGATTACAGAGGCTCTGACTCCGCCTTACAGGTTCTTTATTCTAAGAGCTATGAGAAGCCATTGAAGGGTTCTCAGCAGAGGGACAACATCATTAGTTCAGATTTCAAAACCAATGTGAAAATTTTTGAAGACCATGGTATAAAGGAAGGAAGGCAAAAGGAACTCCATGGTCAGAAGAAGGAAATGTAAGTAAGGGAGAATAGTAATATTCAGACAGTGTCATTTATTTTTCTGTTACTGTGTGCCAGCCATTTTGTTAAATTGCCATATCTGATCTTAAAAGAAAAGTCCACTTCAAATCAATTCCAAGTTATCCTTGACAGCCTAACCTCTTAATGGCCTTTGGAACTTCAGAGGTATTATCTTTTCAGCAAAAATAACAAAGAAAAAAAAATGGAGAAAAGGTAATCATTATGTGACCAGATATTTGAAAATATGATACTTATGTAAGTAGTCATTAATTATTTCATTCAGCATGAGCTGGAGACTAGAGCTCATAGGCCAGCTGGTGGGCAGTCCCATGGCCTCATGGGCTAACCAGTTTCTCATTGTTGTTAAGTTCCAGACTCCCTAGTATGATGACAATTATGTGAATGCAAGTCTTTGTTATAAGAGGACCAGCTGGCAGAGTGCCACAACTCCTGCTGAGTCTCAGCCCATATGACTTATTGAGCAGAGGTCAATGGCATTATTTTCATAGAGAATGAATAGAGCATTTGCTTACCATCTAGGACATTAATGCCAGTGACACCCAATAGAATCCTCAACTTCTAGTTCATTCTACAGAACTATCTATTATGTTATACAACTTAATAACTAAAAATCTTACCTACTTGTGATTTTAATCACCCTTTCATGGTTTATGAGGTGGATGTTTGGATTATAATTAGTTATGAGTACTCTCTATGTACCAAAGGCATTCTAATTAAATGTTTGAGTCTATTACTCTTAATTTCTGTCTTCCTAATTAAACTGAGCAGGCTATCTCCTGAGGATGGAGTCTCATTATTTGCCACCTCTACCATATTCATGAATCCAAACACAACTCATTAGTTTTTGCATGTCCTTTTTTTCAGTTAAAATCCCACCCAGACTTCAAGGTCATGTTACTAACAATGACACATCCTGTGTTTCTATAAGAAGAACAAAAAACTGAATAATGATCTTCTGATGTCTCTAATAGCTGTCCCCTCTGAATCCTCAAATCTTTCTGTCTCACTTGAATTATGTCACACATTACCATCTATAGAACCATTCATTCATTTTCAATGTTAAGTTAGTTAAAGGCAGAGATTTTCCCCCAAGAAGTACTTACTGCAGCACATTGTAGTTGCTCAATATATTGAGTTTAACAGATCTCATGAGAGTCCTGGAGACCCCTAACTTGAGGCAGTGTCCTCCCATATCGTCTTGACTCTGTGGGAAAATATGCTTCTCATGTTAAAGCTGGGACAGGTCTCATTGCTGCCAAGCTAATAATAAACATGAATCTAGGCTTCTCAACTGAGAGAAAATTTTAGCTGAAATGATTCCAATCCCAAGTGTTAAAATGTGTGAAAATAGCCAAAAATAACAATGAATGTCAATTACTGTGTATGAGGGATTTCTTTTTTTTTTATAATTTCTACTTTTTTGGTAGTTTTTTTTCTTCAAGATGAGAAGAGCAAGGCTTGCTTTTGTTTGCTGTTTGTTGTTGGTTGGTTGGTATCATTACCTGCATAAGAAAATCTTTAACGTTTTAGTGGTTGATAAGAAGAGCTTTTCATATTATGAGATATGTGTTTGTTTTGATCATGTAGTTTGATGTATGTGAGTTTGATCAGGAGACATAAAATGACAGGAGATTTAACAGGAGAGGTTTAACACAAAGAATTATTAACTGTGGTAGAAGAGTAACTATAAAAATGTAAGGAAAGTCTGTCTGGTACTCTAGGGGTGAAGGAGGGTATTTATGAAATGTATAAACTTGGAAGGAGTTCAGGTCTCATAGGAGAAGGTATGTTTCAGCCCAGTGGATTGCAGAGAAGTTTCCTGGTTTGTCCAAAGAGAGCTGGCAGAGATAGGAGGTCATCAAAGCATGTAGGCTATGTGTGTGTGCATGTGTGTGTGTGTACACAGATTAACACACACATATGTGTATATCTATGTATACATGTATATATATATTTATATATACATATCTATTATATATATTTATTTTTCATATTGATATTTCAAATTCCAATCCAACATAATGTGGTACATAGAAGGATTCTCCCCTTCCATGTTTGTAACTCTCTTCTTGAGCATCGAACCACAGCTCTCATTACATTCTATGTATTTAGTTATTTGCTCAATCCTAGAATACATGAAAGTAGTCTCTAAACAACAAACACACCATGGATAAAAATAAACCTATTAGAGCTCTCTACTTCTGATGCTATTTCCCCCCTTCTTGGTAAAACATTTATAATTATACAATGAAATTCACAAATATTAAGTATGAAATTCACAAATTGTTCTAAAAGCTTACATTTTTATCATCCTGGAAAATTCACTTGTGCCCCTTATCACTCAATCACACCTCCACCAACACAAAATATCTCATCATATATTTTTTGCCTGTTTTAGGATGCCATATAAATAAAATAATATTGCATGTACTTTCTTGTTTCTGGCTTCTTTTGCTTAATATAATGTTTAAATTTTATCTTGTTGCACATAATGGTATCAATGCTTTTTTATTGCTGAGTATCATTCCATTATTTGAATGCACCACAATTTGTTTATACATTCTTTTGTCGATGTACACTATGTTTTTGGTTGAATAAGACCACTATAAATATTCTTGCACAATCTTTTTGTGTACATTAATTTTCTTTTATCTTGGCCAAGTACCTAGGTGTATATTCATGTTTGCCTTTGTTAAAAAAAACTATTTTCTCCATTTTCACTACCACCATCAATGAATGAAAATGCCAGTTTCACCTCCTCAAAGCCAAGATCTAGTGCTGTCAGACATGTTTTTCTTTGTTTGCCATCTTAGTAGATGTGATGTGCTATTCATTTGCATTTACCTACAAAAGTGATGTTTAGTATTATTTCATGAGCTTGTTGTTCACTGGGATATGGACTGAACATTTGTATCTCCCCAAAATTCGTATGTTGAAATCTTAATTCTCATGTAACTGTATTTGGAGATGGAGCCTCTAAGAAAGTAATTAAGGTTAAATGAGGTCATAAAAGTGAAGACCCGATAGGGTAAGATTAGTGTCCTTATAGGAATAGACACCAAGGAGCTCTCTCCATGATCTCCCTCTCTCTCTCCGCTTCCCACATATACACACACCCACACACACACAGGCATGAGCTGAGGAAAGGTCAGGTGAGCACACAGTGAGGAAAAAGTGGCCAACTTCAGCCCAAGGGGAGAACCCTCATCAGACACCAACCCTGCTGCCACCTTGGTCACAAACTTCCAGCCTCAGAAACTGTGCAAAAGTAAATTTCTGTTGTTTTGCCCAACCAATCTGGTTTTTTTTTCCTCCTGGTTACAACAGCCCAAGTTGACTAATACAGGTATCTTTTTTGTGAAATATCAATTTCTTTGCCCATGTGTTTTATTTGGGATGTTTGCCTTCTTATTACTGATCTCTAGAATTACCATCATATTTCTATCTCAGATAAGTATTTTTGGATCAGAACTTAACACAGGCTGAGTTACACTGAACAATGTGCTTTCTGTACTTTACTTCATTTGAGCATCAAAACAACCCTATGAGGGAAAGCGATGTTATAGTTTCATAAGGCCTTACATAAGACTATAGGATCCAGTTGGATTAATTCCTTTCCTGACTTTTACTAATCAAAGTTATACTGATTAGGAAAGAAACCATTTTGTCTTTCTATACAATTTTTTTATTTTTAGAACTTTTCATAATTTGCCTCATATTACATATTAACTGGTCATATATGTAGAAATATGTGTCTGTGTATTTGCTGAATGTGTGTCCAAGGCATTTAATATATAATTTTTATAACATTTCTTTAGTGTTCCCCTTCTCAATGGCTGTATAACAAACCACCCCATAACTAAGTTAATTAAAACAACATAATGAATTCTTGTGGTTCCCTATGCTGTGGGTTTATTAGGCAATTATTTTGTTGAACTCACCCTGTAGATGCCTGGACTCCCTTGTACCATTGAAGTCAGATATGGTTTGAAATGCTGGATGGTCAAAAATGACCTCACTCACTCTCATCTGTCTCAGAGCTGCCTGTCAGCTGGGCTGCCTCAGTTCTTCTCTATGTCCCCTTGTTCTAGGATGGATCAGCTTCTACTTAGCATGAGGGTCTCAGGGCAGCCTAGCAATGGGGAAAGTGCCAATATGGCCAAGCCTGAGTAAATATCTGAGAGGACTTGAATGCACCTCTTCATGAAAAATGTGAGTTTCTCAAAGTGTACCTGCAGGATTTTAAATGATAGAGGTGACTGAGTGATGACATGGAGAGGCCAGTGCCATTGAAAGACAAATTTAGTGTTAGTCACAGTTCCTCTAGAAATGAAAAGCAAGGCAACCACACAGGGTACAGAAGTAAAAACCAGTCAGTCAGGAGGCACAAAGGATTAAGAGAAAGACAAAGACCAGAATGTTTATTGGGGTTTCTGTGAGTAAAGCAAGGTAGGCAGGGTAAGCATGTCAGGATTGACTAGTTTGAAAAATTTCGGTGGGCTTTGGGGCATGGGAGCTGTCCATGATTGTCTGGTATCTGTCCCTGTGCTGATTTAGTGCAGTGAAGATATGGGCTTGGTGTGTGAAAGTTAGATAAAATTGGTGATTGGGGGTGTGGACTCAGGAGTAGTTGGTTTCTACATGAAAGACAGGCTGATTTACAAGTTGTTTACCATCTCTAAGAATTAGCTAGCCCAGGGAGGGGCGAACTCCCCCCAGCCAGCAAGGGACCCCAAAATGTCAAAAGATGTAGAAATCTTAAGACATGGAAAATAAAAATATGATTAATACAGTGGATAAGATTTTGTGCCCACTATTTCTCTGGAAACCCCAAGCATCAGTGTTTGGAGTGGCCCATGCCGGACAAGATAGAGGCCATTCTCCTTCTCTACAAATAACAGTGATAGCTAATGTTTATTGAGAACTTACTGTGTGCCAGGCATGACATACCTAGTACATCATGAATTTAAAAATGATAACCATTAATTCTCACATAAATCTTGTAATACAAGCACTAGTATAATCTCCACTTTCCAGATAAGTAAACCAGAACTGTAACAAGAGGACTTTTTTCCTTTTGGATCTCAGAAGCAGAGAGTTGACTTAACCATTCTCACATTTTCAGAGTTGGCCTGTGCAAAAAAAAAAAAATGCAAGTTCTTACATAAGGGGAATTGCCTACTTTTGGGAAGGACATGGCTTCCTTTAACATCTTTTTATCAACATCTTAACAGTCAAGATAACAAAATATAATCTTGAAAACGTATTGAATAGAGACCATGTTTGAAGAATTTGTACTGAAATTCTGGCTTTTGTCTGACTCTAAAGCTTAAATATTTAGCCACCGAACTCCATGTTCCTAAATAATAAGCTCTGGAGATCATTTCCCATCATTGCTCACTCTTGTGTATTATCTCCTGTATTACAGAAGGTGCATACTTCCATAGTTTAAGTAACTACAATTTAACTTCAAACGTAACTCCCTTTGCTTTATTGCGCTAAATCAGCCAAAGCTTCTCAGTCACAGACACACTCCCAACAAATTGAATTAAAAAATAAGTGTGCGTGAAAAGTGCATAAAATGATTCTGCTAGACTATTTAGTTATCTGTCTCTCTGTCTCCATCCGGATTCCTCTGTAACTCTTCCTTTTTTTTTCTTTGGAAAGTAACATTTCTACACTTTTCAAATCCATTCTCCTTATTCCTTTAAGTGCAACTAATCTAGGGGGCATTTCTGAGTATCTGAGACTTATTTTTACACATGAAAGTTACATAATTTTATAAACCAATGTTATCCCAATAAAAATTTTAAAAATAAGACATTGTTTGAGAGGCCACCAGAGACGTCTTTTGGTTCCTCAGTTGTGTTCTCAGCTTGTCATTTATTTGTTTAAACACTCTAAAACACTCAGAAGCAGTTACCCTACACTAAAATCCAAGTTACCATCACCATCACAGTCAACTAAAACAGCATTTTATCTCGCAAATCCCTTTCTTCAGATTTTACTTTATCACAAACAAACTTAGGTAATAATTTAATTAATTATCACTAAGTGCCACGGATTACCAACATCCCATTCCTAACTCAAGAAGTACAACACTACATTCAAGCCCAAAGACACAGACAAAAGCAATTACAAAGTCCCTTCTTTGAGGGTTTGTTTCCTGGAACCACTCATTACCACTTTCTGAATCATTCAGGCTCAAGTCAGGATATAAAACAACTCATATTAGATAACTAAAAAGGCAAAAAGAGATCTCTGAAGTATCACGGAAGTAGTAGCTACCACCCCTGGGGCCTGGGAGAGCAAAAGGAAGAAGAGGGGAGAAGAGGCGCCATACTCAGCTCAGACCCAGCCCTCAGAGCACAGGTAGACCAGACTGGAACTGGTACCTCAGAATCTCAGTGAAGCACTGCAAGATGGAACTCAAACCTCTGAGGGAAGTGTCCTGACATTTCCGAGGGGGCCTTGAGGCTTAGTTTTTGTAGTGTCGGGGGGAAAAAGCAACAAGCTGAAACTAACCATCGATATCAAAACCAGCTGCGGCAGTCATGATGTACAGTTTCTGTGGTGACACAGATAGTAAGTAGCAAGTTCATTTGTTGCAATTCATTCATTGTATTAGCTATTAACTTAACATTCATAATAAAAAAGAAATAAAATGGAAAAAAGAAAGGAAATATATTCTCCTTTCATAGACCCCATCTAGCTCCCCCTGTCGGGTCAAGCCTAACAGAAAGCAGTAGGCGAAAGAAAAATGTAATTTGCACAGCAACCCACCTCCCCAACATCACAGAGTATAAAATGGCAGGTTCTAAAGGGAGAGATACTACCTTTAGAGCACCACTTACTGAATGATTCAAATAATCCTGATATCAAAACAAACCACAGGGGTTACCTAAAAACCAGAGTAAAAAGATCTACTTGGGCATTAGCTCAAAACTTAGTTAATCTGGAAATTGCTTTCCCCATTAATATGTAGAGAAGACTTTATTGTTCTTTATGGTAACACAATTAAGAATAAAATAAGTATGTGCTTTTAAAAACTCCGTCCTAATTGAAATGAATTTTGCGGTAATAAAAATCGTGAGATTCTGGAATCGGTGACTAAGAGTATTTGCTGAATTTCTGTGCGTGAAATATTTAAGAATATACCATCTGGATAAGGAGGATGAGCTGTGGAGGAAGGAGCAGGCTCTGTGGATGACCTTTAGAATTCCCTCCCCACTCTTGGTAGCATTTTGGTATGTTTTTCTAAAAATCAATTTTCATTTCACATCCTTTTAGATTATCTTTGTCACTAGCAAAGCCTGCATTTGCATAGGGTTTTGAACTTTTTAAAAATGTTCACACTTATAATGGTTTTATGTGGCTGCCATAACAAATTATCACAAACTTAGTGGCTTAAGCAATACTACTGTTTTCTGCAGGTCTAAAGTTGACTCGCTAGACAAAAATCAGGGCATTGGTCAGGCTATGGTCCTTTCCAGGGGCTCTGGAGGGAAATAAATTTCCTTGCCATTTTTAGCTCTAGAGACCACCCACATTCCTTGTCTTGCGACTCCCTTTCTCCATCTAAAAAGCCAGCAACTTTGTACCTCTTTGATCATTTTTCTTTCTTGCTCCCTCATACCACAGCTGGTCAATGGTTATTTAATTTTAAGGATCTGTGTGATTAGATTAAACAAGCTTGGATAATCCACTCATTTCTAGGTTCTTACCTTAATCACTTTTGCCAAGTCCCCTTTCCCATGTAAATTAGTATATTCACAGTTTCCAAGGGCATTGACATCTTTGAGTGCGTGCGTTATTCTGACCACCAAAACCCTTACTGCCTTTCACAGCTTCCAGAACTCCAGTTCATAGGAATGTGAGGCAGGCATTTTATGGATTAAGGCAGTTGTAACAGACAAATTAGGAAATCCGCCCAAGATCACATTTCACGCTAATTGCAAGAGCCTGAACATTTTTGTAAATTTCATATGTTAATTTGTTTTTTATAACGATGTCATAGATCATAACTATCAACATTTCAAATGATCGAGTCCAGTCCTCCATGACACAGATGAGGAATCTGAAGCCTAAAGAATGAGTGGCTTACTCTATATCACATGCTAAGGAGTGATAGACCTAGTACTTCATGTAAGTACTGGAAAGAAAAGCAGGAAATCTATATTTAGTACACTACTTTGCCCCTATGAAATTGCTTCATATCTTTATGTACTATTTTAAACATGAAATTCATGGTCAACGTCTCTTTGGGCATCTGAACCAGGGTCCACATGTGGACTTGCTATAGAATAGGCTTCACATGCACTGAGCTGGCTCAATTCTGGGTGTTTTTTTTTGTTTTTTTTGTTTTTTTTTTAGAAATTTTGGACTTGAACCAAATAGTTTAAGGCTCAGTCTGTGTGTAACCAGTATGTTGAACAAGCACGACTCCTGACATAATCAAAACATAACTTTATTTTTGTCTCTTACCATCCTACTAAAATGTGTTCAGTTGTGATAATGTTTCTCTGCCTTTGGAATGAAAACTTCAAGCCCATGATATTTTTTTTGTTGCTTCTTTTGATTAAAATATCCTGGAGCCATTTTAAGAAACAAACTGGCCCTCATTCAGAAATGAGGATGTCCAGTTCAGGATATTAAAGCAAACTTTGGATTAGGCTGAGCATTAAAATGCTCTCCTCTTCCCAGCCTGCAGAAGACTGCCTCCCCTGGAAGCCTGCTGTGGAAAAGAAAAACAAGGTTAACTTCTTCTGTATTTCCTTAGCTTGTGCTTTCACTGCCCTCACCCAACCTTGCTGGATCCTTTGTGACTCCTACACATTTGGAGCAGAGTGAGGGTGGAGTGAAAAATAAAAGTGAAGTCTTTTGTTTAAATGTAGTTTCATAAGCTGATTTTCTGCTCCCTGGGCTTGGCAACTGTTTAGAGCTGATCCTTTCTCTTTGGATGTTACTAGACACTCTTTAGAGTTTCTTTATTGGGCTCCTCTGTTTATAGATCTCATACCTTGGGCATCATATTGTGGTTGGGGGCTTGCACTAATTTCAGTAGCCCCTAGATATCCAGGGTTACCCCTTAGTTTTTTGCTACTGGAATTTGAAACTCTTGTTCTTGAACTGTCTTGGTGTATTTATAAACTGGACCCAAGATGACTCCAGGCTAAATATTATTCCTCCACATGACCCACCTCTGACCTAAGGAAAGACCTGCATATCCTTTGTACTGACAATTCTTGGGGTGCAGGTTAATTGCAAGATAACCACAAAGCAGTTCTTCCAGAACCATCTAGATTTCACTGATGGGAGTTAGACTGTAATCTCTGGTCATATATTAGGTTTCCTATATTCTCAGGAATACACACCCACACACATATGTACATATTATCTAGTTGAAATTTCAAGAGTTGCAGAACAAGTTTAAAGACGTTCCTTTGAACATTTGCATATATCAGTTTGGAAAGTTACTTTGGGATTTTCCATCTCTTTACCTTGGTGCTTACTTGAAATACCACCTTGAATTAACTTTTCCATGTAATTCACTGCCAACTAATTAAAATCCATGTCCTAGAGCAGTGATTCTCAAAGTTTTGTATGCATTAGAATCCCCTGTAATGTTTGTAAACTTTCTGTTTCTGATTCAGTAAGTCTCAAGTAAGGACAAATAATTTACTTTTCTAACAAGTTCCCAGGTGATGCTAATGCTGCTGGTTCTGGGGACCACATATTGAGAACCACTCTCTGCTGTAGGACAACAAGATGCCAAGATATCTCTGTTCTGGTACTGTCTTAGGGTTAACATTTGGGAGATAACAGAAAATTTCTAAGTGTGAAGTTCTTATATAAGATTTAATAAATGTAATCCTTTCTCCCATCCTAGTCATATATTTAGAGTTAGGAACTTTGTTTCCAAATTGTAAGTGAATTTATATAGCAGCAGGATTAATTTTGTTTACTAATCTGCTATTTATTCAACTATTCAGTGAACATCTATTGATTACCTACGTGTGCCAGGTATTATATCTCTGGGACAGTGTTTTTCAAAGTGTGGCCTCTGGACCATCAGCATGAGCCTCTTCTTTTGCATGAATCAGAGTCACCTGGAAGGTTTGTTCAACACAAATGGCTGAATTCCACCCCCAGAGTTTCTAATCTAGTAGGTCTAGGGTGAGGCATGAGAACTTATATCTCTAACAAACTCCCAGTTGTTTCTGAACAAATGTCAGTAGACACTTCTGAACTATCTTGAAATGTTAGGCATTTCTGTTTGCTCTTTCCAGTTTTTAAAAATAAGGAAAAACAATATCTTTTTTTAAAAAGTGAAAATCCCAATCAAAATCATTTGGAAATTATTTGCCAACTGAAGGAAAAGACTTATTTTAGCAGCACAGAACATACCATCTGTAATGATGAAAAACTACAGATATACTTCACAGGCCATATATTTGCAACATTCTCTTATTTTTCTCATTATTCTCTTTCCTCCAATAAGCTTTTTCAAAATCATGTTGAGGGCTGTAGGTGACAGTGATGGACAAGAATTTCTCTGATCTTGTCAATAAAAATAAATCTCCTGCCTAAAAATGTCATACTCTTGTTGGCAATGACTAAAATCCCGTAAGTATTTAAAAGGGTCCTATGGACACACAAAAACAAAAGAGCACTAGGCTCTCTTAGGCTTTCGGTTATAGCCACAGTGTTAGAGCTTGAATCAGAATAATCCCCCAATTGAAAACACTGTAAAACTTAGCCAATATCATAAAAGTACTATTTTAAAAGACACTGGAAATAAACAATGGATAGCGGACTCAAGATGCTGTAACTCACACGATGAGTTGAGCTCCATATTCCCAGTGTTTTATTCCTGAGGCCATTTGCCAATCCATGCTTTGAAAATATTTTCCTAAAATGAGTAAGTCACACTGGGACAAGGAGATAGAAGCTTGAGTTTAGGGTAGACAAAGCAGCTAGGACTTTAAAAGAAGATACTGCACATAAATGATACATATAAAGTGAGTAAAACCATATACATGTAAAATCCTCTTGAGCAATTCACGATTTGTACACTGCAGGATAAAATGCATTCCTCCAAGTGTGCTTGGAGTGTTTATCATTGTTGATCATAGGATAGGCCAGTAAGCAATTTTCACAAATTTTAAATAATTGAAATTACATACATATTTTTTCTGATCACAGTGGAAGCAAACTAGAAATAAAAACAAAACAGTAATTACAAAAACAAAAATACTTGAAAATTAAAAGTAATACTTGTTAATAGCTCATTAATCAAAGAAGAAATTAAGATGGAAATTAGAACATATTTTAAACTGAGTGATAAGGAATGAGTCATATCAAAACTTGTGGGATGCAGTTAAAGCAGTGATTAGAGGGGAAATATTTTTAAATGTGTGTGTGTATGAAAAAGGCTGGAAAAATAATAATAAACTTCTACATCAAAAGAAGAGAGAAATAATAGGAAATTAAGCACAAGGTGAGGAAAGGAGGAAAACGATGAGATAAAAGTAGAAATAAAGTAAAATATACAAAATTGATATAGCCAAATGTTTTTGACAGTTCATAAAACTAATAAAATTTTAGTAAGATTGATCAATAAAAATGAAAGGAAACAAAAATCACCAGTATCAGGAATCAAAAGGAGGATATTAATTTAAGTCTAACAGATAAAACAATGAGTAGTAAAAGGGAACAATAGAAACAGATTTATGCTGATAGATTGAAAATTCATTGTATAAATTATTTGAAAAACACAATGTACCAAAATGAATGCAGTAAGAGATGAAAAATATAGGGAGAATAGAAAAGAAATTGTGTATGTGAATAAAATTTTCCCATGAAGTAAATACCAGGCCCAGATTACTTCAATGGTTATTTCCCCAAAAAACATAAGGAAAAAGTAAAACCAATCTCACTCAAATTCCCCCAGAATATAGGGAAAGTAGGAACACTTACCAATTTGTTTTATGAAGTCAACATAATCTTTATTTCAAAAGCTGGCAAGGACATTACACAAAGAAAAATTAAAGAACAAGATACCTCATGAACATAATTGTAAAAATCCCAAACAGAATATAAGCCGATCAGAACACCAGTAAAATAGAACAATAGATAATAAAGTCAGATTAGCTTAACATTCTATAATCAATTTACAACATCAGAACAAAGGAGGAAAATATGTAACCATTTCATAAGATGCATAAAAAGCATGTAGTACAATTCAAAACTCATTGATGGTTTTTAAAAAGTCAGCCAACTGAGAATAAAAGTTTATTTAATGTGATAATGTGA
Source organism: Camelus dromedarius (assembly GCF_036321535.1). Lineage (NCBI taxonomy): Eukaryota > Metazoa > Chordata > Mammalia > Artiodactyla > Camelidae > Camelus > Camelus dromedarius. The sequence continues at coordinate 63,572,062 of NC_087443.1, read as the reverse complement.
TTTGCAAAACAATCGCCAGTAAACATACTTCATAGTGATTTCTGAGCCCATTGATTTTTCTGAGTCCACTGCTACCATTTCTATTCATCCTATTTCTCTTCCTACCAAAGCAATGGGCATAAATAAATAAGTATATGTTAGAAATATTTGAAGCAAAGAAATAAAGTTTAATTTGTACATGTTATCATTAGGCACATAGAAATTCTGAAAGAATCTAAAAATTTTTAGAATTAATAAGTAAAATTCACAAGGTCACTATATACAAAATTAATGTGAGTTAATTCTATCTCAGTATGCTAGAAAGAAAATAGTTGAAAATTAAGATAAAGAGATAATATTCACATTGCCACCAAACACCTCCAATACTTGGGAATAAAAATATTGAAAGATGTGCAGGACTTCAACACTGAAAACTAATAAATATTGCTGAGAGGACTCAAAGAATATCTAAACTAATAAAGAGAAATAATATAATCATAGATTGGAGCAGTCAATATTTTTAAGATGTTAATTTCTCCCTAATTGGTCTATAGACACAGTGCAGTCCCATTAAAAAGCTCAGCATTTTTTTTAATTGACAAGATAATTCTAAAACAATCTGCAAGAACTAAATAGGCAACCACACCCAATATCAAGATTTATTATAAAAAGCCACAGTAATTAAAATGTATTTTTATTACTGTAGAGTTTGACAAACTGATCAATTAAGCAGAATAAAAAATTCAGAAACACAAATACACACATACTGTCACTTGATTTACAATAAACATGTCACAACAGTGCAGTGGGAAAAGGATGGTCTTTTTAATTAATGGCTGTGGGTTAACTGGTATTCATACGAAACAATACGAACTTTCACCTTACCTCATACCATACCCACAAAATTAATCACAGATTATAGAAATAAACATGGTAAGTAAAATGATACAGTTTAAGGGGAAAAAAAAGAAGAATACAATCATGAACATAGAGTAAAAAAAGATTTCTTAAATAAAATTAAAAGCATTAACCACAAAGAAAAGTTTTGAAGTAACTGATAAATTGGATTACATAAATATTAAGAACTTCTATTCACCAAGGATTAGTATATTGTAAAAAAAAAAAAAAACTTGGAACACTACATGTAAAATTATTACTATAGTCTTTAAAATTTTACTTAGAAAATTATTTGTATTTAGACTACATAAATATTCCTATAAATCAATAGGAAAAAGATTGACTGCCCAATAGTTTTAAAACTGATCAAAAGCCCAGAACAAATGCTTCAGAAAATAAAATATCCAAAGGCAGTAAATACTTTAAAAACTACTTAGCATCATTATTCTTCAGGAAAATGCAAATTAAATGACTATGAGTTACCTCTACACTCTCACCAGAATGGCTTAAAAAAAAGGTGTGAGTGAAGATGTGAAATAATTGAAACTCCCATACGTCGCTGTTTGGAACAAACACTTAGAAAAATTCGCACTGTATAGTAAAAAACATGCATCTTTCTTAGAACTCATTGCTTCCCAAGAATATATCCTAGAGAATGTCTAGCTTATGTCTACCAAATGACATGCACAATGATGCGCATAGCAGCTGTATTCCTAACAGCCAAAAGTAGAAACTACTTAAATATCTACCAACAGTATAATGAATAAGTAAATGGTTGTATGTTCATGCTATGGAATACTGCACAGGAATAAAATGGACCAATTGATGTTACATGCTACACGGGTAATGAATCTCACAAATATAATATTGAATGGTAACAGCTAGACTCAGGGTACAAACTGATTGATTTTATTAAAATATTCAAAAAGAGCAACATTAATTTATGGTTATAGAAGTCAGAACAGGCATTCTTTGTCAGAGTGTATTGTGTTGGTGTTATTGACTGTCAGGGTACAGGAAGCCTTTGGGATACAGAGAAAGGATTTCTCTCTTCATCTGTGTGGTTGTGTGTGTGTGTGCATGTGTGTGTAACAATAAAAATCATTGAGCACTGTAGTTAAGACTTGGACACTCATGGATAGAGGTTAAATTTCAAAATGATTTTTTAAAAAATGTTAAATGCTGAAAAGCATTTCCATTGTTATTGGGCAGGGTTCTCTTCAAGCAAGCTGCAGCCAATAGCAATAGGTTGGAAAATAATGAACTTTTTTCAGTTGACGTTTTGTTTTAAATTATTTTATTCATTGATTCAACTTTTGTCTTTGGTATAAATTTCGCTTTATATGGTACTTGTTGGTGGGTGTCTGTGATTCATCCTAGTGATGATTATCTGATGATGTTAAGAAATGCTATCAAAGATATGAGAACCCAGCTTTGTCATTCATTCGTTCATTCAACAAAAACTTCCTGAATGTCTACTCTGTGCCTGCATTGGCTTAGGTACTAAGGCAAAGAGATAAACATACAACATACAGGACACCTAACCTATAGGAGTTTGCAGTCTAATGGAAGAGACAAAGGAGTAAAACAGATGATCAAAGTAATAAAAACACAATGTCAGAATAGATACTAGGTGCCAAGAGAGTATAGAAAAGAGATACTGGTCACCTATATAGCACTAAAACAATAGCACAGAAATACGCATTATAAGATAACTTCCTTAAGAAGAACCCTTCAAAGGCTATGGATTAATTTCAAACATTCCCGAATAAAATGACAAGATCTAGGCTGTGATGATATAGGATATGCAGGCAGGGACCAAGAATTAGGCTACAAAGGATGGCTGGTATGTACCTTGAGGTCATCAATTCAGGAAACCAAAATCTAGAAGTATCAGGGAGTTGGACTAGAGATGGAGAAATGAAAATTAAAAATTTTGATGTGGGGCCTCTGCAGAAATCCAGCATTTGTATGGCAGTCATAGAGCAGCTTAACAATGAAACGAATCCCTTCTTAGATAGGGGCTCATGAGACCACCACCACGAGGACCACAGCTGGCTTTAGAGATGGACAGACCTCAGCCCCCAGAGTGACTCAGATAGGCATACCTGGTGATGGTGACTGAGCAGGTGAAGGTAGTTGAATGCTTCCTAATAATAGTTCTTCATGGCAAGCAATCCTGAATCTGCATTTAGGCAACTATCTAAGCTAGTTTATATCTTCAGCCATTCTATTATCTCTACATGATAAATGCCATGTATGTGCTCTGCGATGTATTAAATAAGGGATTCCTTTGACCTTTTCTAAAGTTAAATTTTAATATTGCAAAGCATCATTCAAGTACACTGTAAAAAGTTCAGTCTGCCACCCAATCTACCACTGACTTCCTTGAAGCTTGAGAAGCTCAGGGGCAGATTCCTTGTACCACAATTTACACAGAAGCTTGGTTTGGCAAAAACTAAGAAGGCAGTAGTTTATTCCATCCTTTCAATTTGCCTCCTAAGCCAAACTTCTACCCCTGCTGTCTACTCTTGTTGTATCTTAAAAGGTATGTCAGTCTTTAATTTTTGTTTGATTTTCAGCAGGAAACAAATTTGTTTTTTAAAAAAAATGACTGGATTTTAACTTCTTGTCTTTCACTTAAGGAAGCATGTTGGAGAACAGTGTCTAATGAGAGTCGGTATTTGAAGTGTGAAGTAACTATAACAATAGCTAACATGTATTGAGCATTTGTTCTTTGTCACAGGGCATAGCCTCACACGAGGAAAGTGACATTAACGTCCATCTTACAAATTAGGCAACAGGGATGCAGAAAGTCCAGTGATGTTATACAGCTGGAGTGTGGCATACATAGGATTTAAAACTAGGATGTGACTTCAAAGTTTAGGATTTTAAACCCTACACTGTACTGTCTCCACACACTGGAGTCAGATAGACACAATAAACTTCAGGCTTTGATCACTTCTCTTCCCTGCCTCTTCAGTGAACGTCTGTGCTGCTACCAGAGATTAACATCCTGTCGGGGTATCTGGACTCTTGAGGGCTGGAGTATGTCTACACTTTGTCCAGATCAAACAGAGAAATCGTAAGTGCACAAATTCTTCAGTGTCTGCCCAACTGTGCTGCTTATTCTTTGATTTTTTTTTCCCTTTTCTTTGCAAGTAACGCTTGTGTTCTGAGGGAGAAGTCCCGAAGATCGTATTTTCCAATAGCCACTGTGCATTTTATAGAGTTGTATTCTGCTGGAATATTATGCCCTAGAAATCTACTGAATTTGGCTTCCGTGTTAACCTCATTCATCTTTAGATCAGTTCTTTGGAAAAGAGACAAAAATAACCAAATACGTCTTCTTGGGATATGGGAAGCATTGGGTTATCATCTCAGTGGCCCTTAAAATTTTTGAGGTTTAGTTTTCTGTTTCTTTTGTCTTCTCTGCTCTTGTCAGTACTCCCAAAGAAACAGTAGTGAAATGTAGCTCCAGTCGAGTTCATTTCTTCCTTTTTGTACTTTCAAGGAGACTGGAATCAAAAAAAGTATTATGAAGTTGGTTTTGTGATTTACTACGTCAAAGCCTTTTTCTGTTGGACTAACAGACTAGAGGACAGGAGAGAGAGAGAGATGATAGAAGTTACAGTTTCTAGATCATTTTAAGACTATAATGAATTTTTAAAATATATTCTAAGACTTTTTGGTAAAGTTTTTTTTTAATCGCATATTACATCTCTAAATAAATTTACATAGTCATAGCATGTATTTTCTCTATTTCATATTAAGAATGCCTATTTAAATGGGAAAATATATATGCATATATGACTTCACACAATGACAAGGATGTTATTTCATGTTTCTCTCTTCCTACTTCATTATACAAACCATCTTTTGAAACATGAAATGATTGTGTAAGTAATGCATAATAGCTAAACAAAAACAATCTAGATTTTAATTCATATATATACAAATTGGAGGTGGATTTGGACTAAATGGAGGGGAAAAAAAGATAACAAAATTCAGTCTAAGTTTTTTCTCTAACACTATGACCTTGGATAAATTTCTTTATATTCTGTAAGATGCAGGCAAAAACTGCCCCCTACCTATCTTTCGGAGCTGCTGCAAGATTTATTAAACTAGGAGGAAAAAACCCAAAAACTCCTCAGAGGTCTGATGAGATAGGAGTTATATAAATACAAGGCAGCATTGTTATCTCCAAGGGATGTATGAAGTTGAATTAAATTTTACAACACCCTTAAGAGTCAAGCAGATAATCTTAGACCAATTTTTTTTCAGAGAAGGAGGCTTAAGCTCCTCTGTTAAAGCCACTTAGATTGGGTGTATGAGAAGAGATACAATTACTGGATTCAGAGCGAGGCCAGTATTTGGTGATACCTGAATATATTTTAAAGGGCAGTTTGTTTTTTAAAAAAAAAAATCCCATCATCCCCTTGGCAGGCAATGAGAAGAGTCTGAGTATTATTCTCCCCAGTTTTCTTTCTGAGGTTCTTCATGAAATTGATCTGAAATGTAAGACACCTTGTCTCAATGGTATCCAAGGGGAGCCAAGTATTTTGAGAGCTATTAAAAGACATTGTTCTCATGATGAGACATATAATGTGATTTAGTGCAGCCGAAGCCAAGGTATCTATCAGACAGAGAGAGACCTAGGAAAAGGGGAAGAAGAAAATCCAATGTGACAGCTCCTGTAGTCAGTGTGGTCAGGTTCTGTGCTTAGTGAATATATGGCTATATTCATGTAACATATATGTGATTATAACCACCTATGACATTCCCCCCTACCTCCACCAAAATAAAAGCAAAAATAAATTGGAGAATAAATGTTTTCCCTTCAGCCTAAACAAACTCGCTCACTTGTTTCCAAAATTGCTTGCTCAACACTACTAAAAATGATTCAAAGTGCTAATTAGAATGCCCGGCACACAGTAAACTGTCAATATATGTAATTATTTGGATTTGGAGTAGAAACAGTATTGCATAAAGTCGAGAACATAGTAGGAATATGTTGCCTGGATTGGAGTCTTGCCTCTTGCACTAAATTGCTCTGTGATTCTGGGTAGTGGCTTAACATAACCTGTAAAGTGGGGACAGTGACAGTACTTAGCTAAGATTAATTTTGGAAAAAAACAAATGAGCATGTACATGTAAAATCTTTAGCCTGGCTTCTAGCACACAGACTCATCTGATCTACAAAATGTTAAATACTGGCAGTTGTGCAGGTAGGGCTGCTACACTCCTGTTGCTCTGCTAGCCAGTTATTTATTGAGTACGTCCACGAGCCAGGCATTGAAGGAGGCTTTAGGGAAAGGACAGATAAAAAGGGAGACATGGCCCTTATCCATATGTAGCTCTGGGGTATTAACAAAAAACATTCAAATAAAATAACTGAAGGTTGTAACGTGCTAAGAAGGAATGAAGAGGGGACTGACAGAAAATGTGAAAGGAATTTCTTCTTAGGGAGTCAGGGAGAGTCTCTCTAAGGAAGTACATTTAGAGGGAAGGTTTCAAAGAAAAGGAGTCAGCCATATGAAGTGGGGTTGGTGATGGGCATTCTGGGTAGGAACAGTATGTGCGAAGGTTACAAGTTGGGAAAAGCTTGGCATGTGGGAGGAAGAGATTGTCCAGAGTTGCTGAAGAATATGGCTGAAGAGGGAAAGGCCTGTAAAATGCGATGGAGGAACAGGCAGGACCCAGTTACGCAGGCTTGATGGGCCATGGGAAGAAGAGTGGGTATTCTGTTTGCAAAGGTAAGTCACCTAAGGATTTTAAATAGTGGCAAGGAATTAGAACTTTTAGACTTTTGAAAGACCACTTATGCTGCTTTGTAAGGCAAGGCACTCAGACTTTTCGATTATGCACAACAACTAGCATGTGACACTAAAATATGTTCATATTCTCTCTCTCTCTAAATACATATGTTAATCAGTAATTAACTACTAACAAGGCTATTTTTTCCTACACATAAACGAATCATCTTGTGGTACCATTTTGGTACTTATATCCCATTTGAAGATGACTATTGTAGAGAAAGTATGGAGCAGAGCAATTGTGGAGTAGGGAGAGTAGTGTGGAGGCTGTTGTGCTAGTCCAGGTAAGAAATGATGCTAACTTAGACTAGGTGGTGGCATATTTTTCCTATGCATAATGGAAAAGATTCCTAATTGAGATTACAGATCTGTGTTCTCTCCTGGCCCTTGATAGCAACTCCTTTCCTAATAAATGACCCATTCTTAATGGATTATATTAATAAAACCTTTGGGTGGTTGGCTTGCAAACACCTTGAAATAGCGTAGCCCACTTTCCCCCATGATTAGCCTATTTCTTGAAGTCCTCTGGAAAAGGACGACGGTTTAGGGAATTATTGGTACTTCCCATTTCTGCTTGTTGACAAAAGCCCATGGGGATCAGAGCCATAAGAAATAAAATTAATCTCTTAAAAAAAATTCTTAGAGCCCATTTCATCCACATGTGTAACCTTTTTCACAAATAGATAATTAAAATCAGGCATTCAAAAATTGCCTGCCCTCTCTGAATTCTCAGCAAATGGACTTCAAATGCTTTCACTTAGGGGGATTATTGTAATAGGTGTGTTTTAAAAGATGGGCATTGTAAACTCTTTAAGGGAGGAAATAGAAGTTCCACTTGTACCGATTCTTCAGGAAGAACTTCATGCTGAAACCAAAACAATCTAAATTTTGGTAGGCTAATAATAGACTAAAACCAGAAAATATGAATCTACTCATTTCTTTTCCATTTTGCTTTTTCAAGTCCTAGATTTGGATGGGCGTTTATCTGGTTTCTGGGTCTTTAATCTAATCTGGTTTTCCTCTCTTGGAGGAATTCTCATACACTCAGCTGGAGTAGAAAGGAGGTTAGCAGGGCATAGAAAGAAGGCATTAAGCAAACGATCTGCAAAGCTTTGAAAATCTTTCTGAAGAGAGGAAAACAGCTGTCCTGGGCTTTGACAAAGAGCACTTGCAATTAGGGAGGAAGGAGGCCCTCTGGGTCTCCTCTCCTTCATCTAGGAGCCACAATCTGCCGGTGTCCCTTTCTTAGGAGGATTTGGGCTTGGTAGTAAAGGAGCTTTTGGAAGAACAGTCTGTGTCTCCTTTAGTGACAAACAGGACACTCTTTTGTCCTTTTAAGTATTCAAATTTAATGACTGAGAAACCTGTCCTCGAGCATTTGCAAATTTCTTGGATTGGTCAAGAGAACAATACTGTCAATTAATTTTTGCAACACACCTCTGGATTGAAACAATATAAGAGAAATTCCTCCTGGACAGCATTAAAAGAGAGTATTATTAATTGAAGAATAATGATCACTCTGTTACTTTCAGTTGGTCTCATCAGACTCAGGATTCAGATTTTCCAGTGAGGTTACCTTTGCAAGTGTGGGAATGAATAATTGTGTAATTAGAAACTGGAAATTGGACCATTTTTGTTGTGGCATTCATTTATTCAATCAGTAAATATTCGTGGAATAATTTACTAGTTACCATGTGATAAGACAGTGTTATCAGGCTCGTGAAGACTACAAAGACATTTGAAAGTATTTCAACCCTTAGAAGCAAACTTCCTATATGAAAAAGGCTTGGATTTTGAGAAATTCTTTGTGATTTTCAAAGCCCATTCGCCTACTATAAATCTTCATCTGAACTTCTGAATAGTAGCAGGGGAGCTAGGCTGGGCAGACATTATAATCATACAATTATAGAACTTTAGAAGCAAAAGGGATTTTAAAGATCATCTAATACAACAACTTAGTTTGAGAGCTAGGAAGCTGAGAGATTGCTACTTGCCCGAGGTCCCACAGCAAACTAACGGCAGAGCATCCAGCATCCACTTCAAGTGTGCTATCAAGAATCTTAAGGCATGTGTTAGTAGCTCTAAGCTAGGCACTAATGCCATAGGGTAAATGGAGCACCATGCCTCCTTTCCTGTATGGGTTTGCACACAGATATATCATAGACTCACAATGAATACTGATTGAATTAACGACAGACAGATTTCCTACCGTGTAGGGCACTATTTCAAGTACTAAGGGTAAAATGGCACACAAGATGGACTGGTCACTTCTTCCAAGTTGCTCATAATGTGGTCTTCATGTCCTCAGTGAGTGTGCAGTCTCTTAGGGTAGCCAAGATATATGCCCACAAAATGCAGTAAGGTCGGGTTCAAATACAGTGAGTGCTTTAGGAGGTCAAGGAAGGAATCTACGTGTGATAATTGATGGAAAAATCCCCCAGACAAAACACACACACACACACACACACACACACACACACACACACACACACGATTATTTAATTGCATCATTCTGTGCTGATGCTGGGACACACAGGCTCTACTCAAGGTAAGGTCAAGATGCCAACTAACTGAGATTAACAAGGGAAAGAGGAGAAGCCCACTCATCCCTATTTTCTAAACTGAAAAAGACCAGGGAGGAAAACAAACAAAAGAAACAGCCACAGAGACTGACAGAAACAAAACAGGAATAGGAAGTCCCCAACACAGGGACCAGTCCGCGAGCTCCGGCTCGCCGCCCCCACAGGAGGGGCGCACGGACTCAGCGCGGAGCCCGGCGTTCGCGGGGGCGCAGAGCGCGCGGCGGCGAGGAGCGGGCGGCGGCGGCGCCGCGGGCGAGCCCAAGGGGAGGGTCGACGGCGCATCCAGTCCCCGCAGCCACCCGCGCGCAGCGCAGCTCGGGAGCGGGACGCGGCGCTTGGAGCCCCGGCAGCGCCCGCCCTCTCTCCGGCGTCGCCTGCCAGCGCGCCAGCGCCCGCTCCGCCCGTGACTTCAGTTCGGCTCCACCCCCGCGTGGCGGCGGCTCGCTCGGTCCGAACCCGCGCTCGGCACCAGCCCAGCCCGAGCCAGCGGCTGCCACCTGCCCCGCGCCGCCCGCCCCCACCACGACCCAACTTGGATGGAGTTGGGGTCTTAAGCGCCTGCCCCGCACAGCTGGCCAGCGGAGAGCCCCGCGCCGCCACCCACGGTCCGGGATTCCCTCTCCGCTCCTCTTTGCTCCCGCGATGGGAAAAGTTGGCGCCGGCGGCGGCTCCCCATCCGGGCTGAGCGCGCTCCTTGCCGGCGTGGGGCTCTTGATCCTCTGCGCCCCGGGCGCCTGCGGCGGCGACTCCTGCTGTCCCCCGCGGCACCCCAGCTCGGCCCCACACTGGGCTCCGACCCCAGGGAGACTTGCTCACCAGGGTTCGCGAGGTAGAGCTCCTGCCACGCCCCTGCCCCTGCTTGGACGCCCCCTGTTCGCAGTGGCCCCCGGAGACCGAGTGCTGTCCCTGGAGCGGATCCCGGGCACCGGGACGTTGGTGGAGGTTGCTCAGCGCTCTGGCCGGAGGAGACGGAGTGGAGATCAGGAGAAGGCAGAACGGGGAGGGGGCGCGAGTAGAAGCCCCCGGGGAGTGTTAAAGGACAGAGGGCAGCAGGAGCCTGGGACTCTGGAGCGGGACCCGGACAAAGCCACTCGCTTCCGGCTGGAGGAGCTGAGACTGACCAGCACCACGTTCGCTCTGACAGGCGACTCAGCGCATAACCAAGCCATGGTCCATTGGTCTGGCCACAACAGCAGCGTGAGTAGAATGGGACTGAGGGCAAAAGGGTGAAAGATGGAAGGGGTTAAAGGCCGCTATGTGATCTGATGGAGAATTAGGGGAAATGGGGTTTCTGGACTTGAAAGATGCTGCAAACTAAAGTCTTCCCTGTTCACCTCCCCCAGGAGTTAATATCAAGTCACCTACTAGGAGACCACCCCCATCCGTTTCCCACCAGCATCATCCGAGTCCTCTCCAAGCCTCTAAAAAAGCTTCATACAGGGCAGGCAGATCTCTCTTTCCGGTTTCTTCCGTCTTGTTGGTGTAGGGCAGAGCCGAAGAGGAGGAGGCAGGTGGAGGGGTTAAAGTATTATGAACGCGGAAGTGAAAGGGTTAAATTTCCAAGCAGGCTGGCATTCCCTCAAGTGACTTTCCCATTACTTGCTAGACTTGAGGATGAGTGCAAGTTAGATTTAAAAAAAAGTCTTTATTTGTAGGTTTTTAATTTTATTTTTATGCAGAGCTCCTAACCCCCTCTGCCCCACAAGGGAAGAGAAATTCAGTAGGTGATAAGATGCCCTTAATGTATTGTCTGTTTCTGGATGCAAGACCAAGTGGATGCAAGTTTCAGGATGGGAACTCTCCAGCACCTTCTCACAGCACCAGCCAGTGTGTTTTGAGAGCCAGGGCTTTCCAGCCTGTGAATGAGTGGTTGTTCTCTGGCTTGATCGGTCCCAGGAAGATCAGATATATCCCTGTGACAACAACTCCCTGTTCTCCCCCATTGCCTGACCTCCAGTGAAGAGCACAAATAAAGACTTAGCGCTCCCTTTATTAAGGGAAGAGAGGGATTGCTGGATTCCAGGAGGCTGACACTGGAGAGTGTGGGTGCAAGCCCATGAGCTGTAGCGAAGTCAGGGAAGGTTTTAGATTTTTGGAAAAGCTTGCATATCTGGTATTTGAAGTAGCTATTCCAGTTTAAACCGCACCTGAAAACTTCAAGGAGCTAAAATAGTAAAGAACAAGCTTTGATGGTAATAACTACAGATGATTTTAAAGTATGGAAACTTCTCCAGGCTGCCATCAACTAGACAAGAACGTAAAAACCAAGGATGGGTAAAAATGAAAAAGAAAAAAGTCAAAGTTTCAGCGTCTGTCAGGTTATGGAGATTGTAGTATTTGTACTATGCACTGTCTGTGCAGCCTGGTACATTTCAGAATGTTTTCAGTTGTGATATAATTGCCAGAAACCTTCCCAGGGAACTGCCACTATAATGAATTGTGCTGTCAGCTTTTTAATGGAAGTTGTGAACATTTTCAAATAAGAGTCTGTCATTATGGATTCCTTGGGTACACAGGTATAAGTTGTATTAAGGCAAATCATGATAAATAGTATTTTGTATCATGTCTCTGCCCTGAGAGCGTCAGCAGGGTTTTCCCTGCAATTTTGCCTTCATGACCAAGGCTATGGTTTTATGTGGTTCTCAGGATTGGTTTAATCAAATAATTGAAGCCAAGATACTTTTCATTCATGTTCTAGAGACCCTTGCCTTCATTCCTGACCTTAACCATCATATCTTTCATATCATAACCATGAAAATTAATCCCCCAATTTGAACTTGAATCTTTTTAAACTGATGACATAACTTTCGCACTGCTTTAAGTGATTAACTCCAAGCTTCTAGCTTTGAGGGGAGATTTTAGACACATCAAACATATTAGATCTTGTATCAAGAAGTAAAGGACTTTGGACTCAAAATATTTCTGGCTTTTAATGTAATTCAAGCTGTGAAATATCACTTACCCATTAGACCTCTACTTTAGTTCATCTCTTGAAAGATCTTGGAAAGAGCAAGAAAAGGAGAGTACATCTTTGGCAAATTTTAAACTCAATTTAAGAAATGATACCAAGCCCTGCCAGCCTTTTTTTTTTTTTTTCCCCATTGGTGCTTATAAGCCCAGTTAGGCTTATTAGGGTCAGGTCTTGGACGGGTGACATGCAAGGAATTCTGAGATAATGTAGGCATTAGTCAAGGTGTTAAAGATCAGAGTACTCAACTCATGTAAACTAGTGAGATTTCTATCCCATTAAGTCTCTCATTCTATAAGGATCCTCCCCACCCGGCACCCCTGCCCACTTACACACAAATTGTTTTTTTTTTCTGTGTATATGTACAGGTAGTAGAGGAAGAGAAATCATCTTTTATCAAGATCCTCCAAAACAAAGCTGTCCCAGATTCATAGTAGAGAGAAACTTTAAAATATTTTTTGAAAGGAAGGAAGGCAGAAAGAAACTTTTCCAGGCAACTCTGTGATGTGAAAAGCAGAGTGGAGACCTAAGTTCTAGTTCTGCTTATTTGTGGTTTGATCTTGGCAAGCTGATTGCACTCTGAGTGTGAATTTCTTCATCTCTAAAAGGGGCGGGGGCAATGCCTGTCAGGTTCATTACCGAGAATTACATGATGGAATATACATAAGAGGGAATCATGACTGTAAAGTACTGTACACCTCTTTGTAACTCTCAGAGTACACTTTCCTTTCCTCCAGAGCAAGAAATCCACTAACCTAACCCTGAGGACAGCATTGGGTGGGGGGCTCTCATTTTCTTCACATTTAGATGCTGTCTCCTATAAATCCATCCCCAAAACATTCAGGGCCACTGTCTCTACACATCCTCTGAACCTGTCTCACCTTTAGCTAAAAGCCTTTGCTAAGTAGGGCTTCTGATTCCAATAACACCTGCATTAAAGGTGTAAATGTATGGTAATTACAGGCTGCCTGTCAAACTGGTGAAGAATTCTGTATCTTTCTCTCATCTCCTTTCCCTTCTCCTTCCTGCCCCCTCCACTGTTGGACTTGTGCAGTTGTGTAAAAGATATGACTGTTTTGCCTCATCTGTGGGTGTGATGTGATTCCTCTATACTGCAGTCTAGCCTGATGGAAACTGTCACTAGAGTTGGTGGAACACCTGGGGGATCTTTTGGCATGAAAGGTTCTGGGTATGAATCATTTGTCATGAGCTTGGTGTCGTAAGCAAGAACATATTGTTCCTACCCTACTCATCCAAGGCATGCTGTGCCCTGATCTAAATTTATAGAGTAATTCTTAGTTCATTGAAATATATATTTGCCTATATGTATGTATGATGGGACACGTGTTTATTCCTTATTTCCAAGAAATTTCAAAATGCTACATTCAATAATCCGTTATAGTATCCCTGTAAGGTAATAGGCTGGAGTCAATTTGAATATGCCATTCACCGTCTTGTCTCTTTCTTACTAGAAATAGTGTTATAAGATTTGTAAACAGAGGCTTTTACTTGACTTATTTTGCTATTAGGATATTTTTAATACTGCATTTATCCCAGAGAATGATGATCTGGTTGGATGTCATGAACTTCTTTGCCTTTTGTTGTTCTGAGACTTGACATTGAACTATCCATTCTTATTTGAATAAACTGAGTCCCAGCTTGAGTCAGGTTTTGGGGTAGATGCATCACATTCATCATCTCAGTTAATTTTCATAAAAATGTTGCAAGTAAATGTTATTATTCCCATTACATAAAAGAAGAAACTGAAGCTCCAGAAAGCTCCATGACTTACTAAGAGGATGCATCAGTTCAGCAGCAAAGTGGGGACTGGCACCCACGGTGATGTAACTTCAAAGCCCTGCAGAATGTTTCATTTTGTAGACGTTAAGGTAGGACAGGAGAAACTCGGACCTTTTGAATCTGTATTTTAAGTCATCCTGTCTTGGGTGGATTTCAGATGATGGTGGAGGAGGACAGAGTCTTAGCTGGAAGCTCCATTCTCTTTGTAGAAAAGCAAGGACTAGAACATGTGCTTGTCACATTGCACTCCTTACCTTAAAGTAGTGATTTGGCTGTTCTCTTCTCCGCCCACCTCTTCATCTTTAGTGAGACGTGGAATCCGCACCTGGTGATTCATTGAGCACGAGGTAATGTGCCATCATTCAGCTTTCAGGTCTGATGTTCTTCAGGAAGAGATCCCTTTTCTAAGTCAATCACAAATCTGATTTCATAGAGAGATTGCCTCTGAATGCTTGATTCGGCTATACATTGTGACATAAGATTTTTTTTTCCTTTTTTTCTCAAGTAAAATGATAAAGGATTGTAGATTTCTCTAGCAAGCCCACATAGTTCCTTCTCTGATCAGGGATTTATGCTGTTAATGAATGTTAATGTGGTGTGACATGGAAGACGGTGGGTTTGGAAGCAGATCTGAATTTGAACGTTGGCTCTCCTGCTTACAAGCACTTTGCTTTGAGCAAGACACTTAAATTCTTTGAGCTTCAGCTTTCTGAACTGAAATTTGGGGATGGTATGTCTTTTTCTGGCTTTTTCCTAAAGATTTGATGTCACATATACAAAGTGATTGGTACATAGTAAGTGCTCAATAAATGCTACTTCTAATTTTTGTAGGAAATGATTCTCTACTGGTATTAAGAAGCCTGGGTTATAGTCCTGACTGTACACAAAAATTAGATGCATAGTGATAGTCTGTTAAAACGTTGTGGCCCCAATTTTATCCTCTGTAAAATGATGTGAATACAGTAAAGCACCACTGAAATCCATTACAGGTTGAAATTAACTTAATAGTTTTTTCGACTAACAGGTATCATGCAACTACTCCATCTGAATAAAGTGCACTGGGATTGGTTGGGATGCAAAAATGACAAAAGATCCTATACCCTTGACCTATAAGTAAGCAAGCCTTTCATTTCACAAGATTCTTCCTCTTTCTACAGTTTATATGCACATCTATTAATAGGAAATCAAGACATCTGAGACCCAAGCAGGCATTCATTTCAATATGGATTTGCAGCAAGATGTAGCTTACTAGGTTTATTGTATCATACCTTCATGTTAAGGCACTTGGTATCTTTGGACAAAATAACTGCTTAATGTGAAATTGGAAAGTAAAAATCTCTTAAGACACTTTAGTGGGATTTTCTAGAGTAAATTGACATGAGTGTTCTCTCTGGGAACTATATCCACATCTCTTTAAAGAGGGACCCCGGAAACTCATAAACTAGGATACCGAAGCTGATGCAATTATCTGATTTATTCAAGATCATAATTAATGCTCACATTTAGGGAGACATTGTCATATGGCAGCATTATGCTAAGAAGCTTCACAAATGATCATACTTTTAATCCCACAAATATGTATTGAGTCCTAATATTTGTCAGGCACTGATAATAGGAACACATGTCTAGTGATGCACAAAGATGAAAAGAAATGAAAAGAAAAGAAATGTCCTTAAAGAGCTTTAAATCTTCTTCCCAAAGAATGTTCTGAAGAGGTAGCAGAAGCTGTGTCCTTGGAGGGGATAATGTGCTGTAGGGAGTTCAGAGGAGGGATGGGCGGCTTCTAGTTGGGGTGGTCTTCAAACTTGATTGCAAAACAAGTGCTTCAATTGAATCTTGAAATGTAGAGAAAATTTTAATTAAGAGATGGAGATTTTTATAAGGATATTTTGAGCTGAGTGGATGATTGAGTAAAGGTCGATGGGAGAGATGTAAAAAGTCCTATCTGTATCGAGGAAATTATCCTCTGTTAAATGGAAACCATGTTTAACTAAAGTTTCAAACTTAGAAATAGTTTTTAAAATATGATTTAAGCACAAAAATATAGACACCCATCTCCTAGTGAATTTGGCTATATTCCAAGCCCCCAAAAGACAGGAAAAGCCTGTACAATCAGGTCACTTGAAAACATAGCTGCCCTTATTTGCACATTAAGTCTCAGCTGGAGTCATCACTGTTTCATTCTTACCTTGACATTTTTCACACGCAGTTTTCACAAAAGGGCTTTCTTTTGTTTAAGATCTTGGTCGGAAACATCACAGGCCAGGCTACAAGAAGGGTAAATTAATTTGGCTCCCTGACGGCTTTTGTTGACTCAATGTATGTAAAATTTTTGTCCTGTCTTTGTGTATGTCTCAATTACTGCCCTATTTCTCTGCTAGAAAGGGTGGTGAGTGCGTCTGTTGTGTCCTAGAAAGGAAAGTAGCCAAACAGTGTTGCTTCAGTGGCCAAACGGGATGGCAGAGAAGAGGCGTGCTCCGTATGAGGAGGCTGGGCTCCACGTGGGCGCAGAAATTACTCTTGAGGGATGCGCCCTCTGCTCCGATGGGATGGGTGGAATAGTCAAGTGTTTGTCAAGAAACAAAGCTAGAATCTTACTGTGCATGGTTTATAAGGAAAAAAAGAGCCTATTCTAAAGTGTAGGTGGGGGGAAAAAAGGACGTGAATGCTCTGTAGGAAGTGCTACGTGAAATTTTACACATGTATGAAAGATATTGTGTCTATTTCTATAGCGCTCCTGAATGTTGTTATACCACTGTGGATCAGTTATAGCCTGTTTCCTTTGTAGAGTGCTTCGGTTTTCAAAGATTGGAACATTGCTTCAGTTTTATTCTCAGCACAATCCCCTGAGATGGGAAAGACAAATACCATCAGCATTTCTCAAATAGGGAAAGCAAGGCATTGGTATTTAGCAGGTCAGCGAGTGGAAGAAAAGGGTCAGAAACATTCTGTCACACTGCACGACTGATTCTTGGTTTGGAGCACTGCTGGCTTCCACGGCCAGGAGTTGGAACACAGCTGCACCCCAGCCTCCTGGTTCGCCTGGAGCCTCTGTACCTGGGTCCATAATGTGTGCCATCGTGGGACGAAGCATGCGTATCAGCCATGGGGCTCCCGAGTTCTAGGCTGAGGTATTCAAGCTATTTGTCCTGGGCCTCAGAGCAAGTGGCCCGCTCAAAAGTCATGCTGTTGGCATTGTTTAAACCTTTAAAAAGGGACCTTCAAGAGAGATGATGGGACTTTTTGTAAGTGAGTCTCTGGCAACGACCCGTCCTCCATGTGTGTTCCGCTACTGATGGCCTTCAGAGATGAGGTTACTTATGACTGGGCTTCTTGCAGCAGAAGGTTGGGGAGATGAGGGGTTTAGCCACCTCCTCCCCTCTTTCACTGTCTTATGCCTATGAAATCTAGTGTAAAATAATATTAAGTTGGCCTCAGTCAAAGGAATCTGAGCTTCAACTTTGAGGAGCAGCAGTAGTCAAACAGCAGGGGTGGCTTGTTGATTCTAAAGGATTTTATTTGCTCGAGGAGGATTATAATTGAGTTACCAGCTATTGCCTTTTCTGCTCCTTCCAACTTTTGGTGTGGGGAAAGGTGTGGGGTGGGGGAAGGGAACAAAGGAGAGTTTGCTGAACATTAGGGATATCTCTGCAGCCAGATAAGATAAATCGATTATAACAGAAATCACTCTTAACAGCAATAGCTTAAATAACCACCAATTTAGTGAACAGCTTCCATGGAAGTATGTTATAGGGCATCAGCACATTATTTCACTTCCTATTCACAGCACCCTTACGAACTAGCTATCATTATCCTCGTTCTAAAGCTGAGGGAGTCCAGGCTTAAAGAACCTGCCCCAGGTCACCCAGCTTGAAGGTGGTGGCAGAGCTGGAATTTGATTTTTACCCCTTCAGGCTCCAGAGCTTTTTCTGTTTGATCGTGTTGCCCCTTCGTAAGGGTTTATCTCTGAGTTGCTTTGGGGAGAATGGCATAAATCAGTGTGGATGGGCAGTAGGAGAACTCTAGACAGGAGCACCCTCATCTCAGGTAGCTTCCTTTGACGGGTCACCCCATTTCAGGCCCCTGACCTAATACACTTTACTTGGTAATAAACTGCTCGGTGATGGAGCTTGATCAAAGCCCTAACCTCCATCCATCCTCGTCCCCAGGAATGGCTCATCTGGGGTTATTAATACATGTCCTCTTATTATCCCGGGAGGATGTGTGGGGTGTGCTGTTTGGTTTCTCCCTGCTGGCTAATGACCCTAGAGTGACAGTGTGGACAACTTGTACACTCTTTAAAGATGGTGCTAATAAAAATAATGTCATCAGACAACCAGCTAATTATGTTGTGCCCTGAAGCCAGTGATGCCTCTAGTCGCCTTCCCCTAACCAGAATCGCAGGGGCTACTGAGACACAACATTGTGGGCCAGTGATCCTTCCGCTCCAGGGCCTATGGTGGAGGTTAAATGAAAAAGGTCTTCCCCTATGTCAGCATTTCCCAAGATACACTCTTGATTAGAACCATTAAAAGGGATAAAAGGCTATTTTAGGCATGGTTGTCACCCTGCTTAGAGGCCTATCTGCAGCCCTGTTTCCCCTGTTTGCCAAATTGATGGGAGAGTTCTTAGCTGAGCAGCCATGGGCTTGCTCCTTGGCCACCTAGGGCAGTGTTTCCCAGAGAGTTTGTCTTCATGGGACCAACTTTTGAATCTGCTGATGGGGACTGGAAATCTCTATGTTTTACAAACTCCCTTAGAAACTCTAAAGTTTAAAAATAATTTCCCTAAAATTTATGTGTGAGTTTTGGGGGTCCATGAGCCCCTTCCATTGTCCGCACAATCTTCTATCAGTGTGCTCTATTTTACCCTGGAGAGCTGAAGCTCAAAGGTTTCATCAGCTTCTCAATGAAAACTGTGACCACAATGCTGAAGACCTGGCGGAAGGTTCTATAAGGCAAGGAGAGATGATTACACGGCACAGCACAGGTGCCCTAGGCAGAGTAAGATGGTGCCTTTCTGCCTGAGGGTGATGTTTCTATTGTTTCTATCACTGATTATATTCTAGGCAGTTACCTTTCCAGGATGTCCCTTTGGCCATGGGCAAAACAAGTGGCTAAAAGAGTACATTATTTTAAATATAACATGATGTTTAATGATTTGTTTGAATTCCCACTCCACTACCTACTAAATATGTGAATTTGGGCAGTTAACTTTATAACTCTGTGCCTTAGTTTCCTCATCTGTTAAACGGAAATAATAATGATGTAATTTCTATATGGTTTCTTGATGCTTAAAGGAGACAATAGCTATAAAAAAAAGCCTAAAGTGGTATCTATAATAAGCAATCTATAAAGTTTAGCTGTTATCATTTTGGTCAATATTTTGTTAACATTAATACTGGCGCGGATAATACGTGAGCACCACGTACTAAAGGACCTTCGCAATGTGTTGCTTATTGCTTCTGTTTCTGCGTTTATGCTGTTTCATCCTGGTTCCACTTTCTTATAATGAGGTCGGGGCTTTCTTTTGCTCTGGAAAGAGTATCCCTTCCCACATCTCTTGCTGTTTGCACACTATAGTTGTAATAGGGTTCTGGACTGAATTTCCAGAATTGTGTGGGTGGGGGAGTGGTGGTTTCTAGACCAACAAGCAGTTCTGACACCAGCTTGGTGAGTACAACTCAACTCAATTCTGACACTGCCCACCCAGAGGGAGCAGCAGCTTTCACAGGTTAAGGGCTCAGTCCCACACCACTGCCCCCTCCCTCACCTCCCACTTCCTAGACCAGCCTCAAGTCCAGGTTACCACCTGTGCTTCTGACCCCCAGGCTGTACAGATTGGAGGTTTCAATGACTCTCTCCTTGGGTTTGATTGATTTGCTAGAGTGGCTCACAGAACTCAGAGAAATGTTTTACTTACTAGATTACCAGTTTATTATAAAAGGATATAACTCAGGGACAGCAGATGGAAGAGATGCTTAGGGCGAGGGATGGGGAAAGGGCACGGAGCTTCTCTGCGTTGTCTAAGCCTGCCTCTCTCCCTGAATCTCCATGTGTTCACCAGCCCCGAAGCTCTAAGAATCCTGTCTTTTTGGGGTTTTATGGAGGTTTCATTACATAAACAGGATTGATTAAATTGGTGGCCATTTGTTCAACCTCCACCCCTTCTCCCCTCCCCAGAAGTCAGGAGTTGGGGGTGGGACTGAAAGTTTCAGCTCTCTAATCACATGTTCTTTTTTTTTGGCAACTGGCCTACATCCTTAGTTGTAGTCCAAAGTCACCTCATTAACATCGCATCACAGGAAATTCCAGGGGTTTTAGGAGCTCAGTGCCAGAAGTGGAATTAAGAGCAAATGTATTATTTCTTATTATAAGTCACAATATCACAACTAGCTTACTAAATAATCACTGTTTTATTAGCTATTTTGGTAGGGAAAACTGGCTTTCACATAGAAGAAACAACCCATGACCTTCCATGTGAGTGTTGTAGAATATTCAGCCATTACAAGATTGCTCATGTAAATATATGTATATTATATAAATGGGAAACGTCCCACAAAATACCAGAGAGGGGAAATAAAATAAGGCATGAATAAATAATAAAATAAAAAATAGTAAAGATGTAAGCCCCATGAAGTAAAGATTTCTCCCTTTTTTTTTTTTCGACTGTTTTTCCCCATGTATATCCCAAGTCCTTAGAAATATACCTGGACTTAGAAGTGGCTGAATACTTTAAAAAATTTATTATATATTATAAAACCTAATTTTTGTAAAAAAAAATCATAGAGGAAGGGTATGATTCAAAATATTTGCTTGTGATTATGATGAACGTCAGGATTGTGGGTGGTGTTTTTTTGTTTGTCCGTAGTTTTGGTGGTGGTGTTTCTCCATAAACATGCACTGTTCGAGTTATTTTTTAAAAGTTATTTGAAAAATGGGGAAAAAGAAAAAAAGAAACAAACAAAACAAGAGAGAGCAAGCAAGTTTGTGAACTTGGCCTCATTAAAACTGAATTCCAGGCAACTGAACTAGACAAAGAGCCCACGTTCAAGTTGCCTGATTCGCTTTCAGTCACTATTGTTGGGAAAGAGCCGGTGACCAGGGATTTTGCAAAAAGGCAAGATCACTGGGCGTCTCTCTTCCGGGTGTGCAGCAGCAGGGGCTTCCAGGCCTTTTGTTTATCGTCCTCTCTGTTGATTCCAGAAAAACAGAGAGAGATCTGGAGGTAATTTCAACAACTACATCTCCTGGAAATTCTAGTTGCCTCCAGTCCGCAATAAAGAAGCATGCATTTCAGTTTACATCTCAGTCTCTTTCTTGATCTTGGGGGCTCCATCTCTGCATCGTGTATGTGTCTACAAGTGCATATGTCATAGATGTGGGCATCCTGTGCATCTCTCTGTACATTCAAAGCAGCTTACACACTGAGGTACAACATTGATGTCTCCGCTCTTAAAAGTGAAATACAATACTAGATATTGTCGTGAGGCCATGGTAAGGATGTTTACCGACTGTGAGAGCTGAATGGAAAAAGTTCTCCAGAACAAGGAGAGAGAAAAAGAAACCCAGAGGAAGAGACAGACCATGGAAGCAGAGAGGTGGAAAAATGAGAAGAGAAGAGGAAGAGAGAGAGGATGAGATCATGCCAGAGGAAGAGAGAGACAGAGCAAGACAGAGACAGAAGAGGTAGACGGAGAGAGAGGAGGGTAAAGACAAGGGACAAAGATCCAGTGACACCGTGGACTGAGAAGAGCAGAGAGACGAAGAAAAACAGCGTTGTACCAAAGGCATGGAGACGGAGTGAATCACAGAAAGAGAGTGAGAGGTGAAAACAAGTGAGGAAAGTGTCAGTGAGTGGAGAGAACTGGTTACCAACTCATAAATAGTGCCGAGTAGAACCAAGTCCTAGTCTGACTGTGCTCTTTCTGCTGTAGTGACTGCACATCTCTGGCCTTTGGCTCTGGGGGGTGTCACACCCAGCCAGTTCCTGTCGCCAGCAGAGGCAGCCGGATCTTGCACGTGGGGCATCTCTGAGAGCCCTGTGTGCTGGTTAGCTGGATGTGGGATGGGACAGGTGCATGTGGTGCTTATGCATTTTAAAGAATCTCTTAAATTCCATTGGGAAATGGGCCTGTTGGTCTGGATGGTGGAAAGGCAACTTTTAACCTTTCCTTTTAGGCTAGTCTGCACTGTTTTGAATTTTTAACATGGGCGTGCATTTCTTTAATAATAAAAATACTAAAGCGTGTTTTAAGTGGCTGTTGTGTCAGCACTGTGCTGAGTGCAGAGAATACAAAGATGAATAAGACCTGATCTTTACCCTGGAGGGGGCATATTCTGGTGGAAACAGACAGGCATGTAAACAGATAAATAGCAATTTGGGTGGTAAGTGTATATTCGCTGTAATAGAGTTTTGTGCAAAGTGCTAGGGGAGCAAAGACGAGTGGGGGCCAACTAATTATTTTTTTCTGAAATTGAGAGGCAAGGCTTTAAAAGGAAGTGACATTTAAGCCAGGTCTTTATACAAGATGCTGTCTGTTTTGCAGACAGAATCGGGCTGAGCAGGAGAAAGGGCCACTCCTGCTCGTTTTAAACTCCCCAAATCTTGGGTCAACAAGCTGTGACTAGGATGCTGCTCTCTTCCTTCATCACCTCAGTGCCCAAGATATTTGCAGCCAAGGCTCCCAGTGTGTTTAAATAACAGATTAGACTCCCCAGTTTAAAACGTCCTGCTAAGTACCGGACCTCAAACTGACCAAAGGAATCTGATTTTTCCAAAGGGAAAAATTGTTCCCTGGAATCTTTACACGCCCAGTTGTGCTTGGGCAGGCACACACATTTGGGGATTGGAGAGATGCACGAACAATTTGAAAGTATTGCTTTCTTCTCTGTTCACAGTAGAGTTTGATTAAGCAATCATGGGATTTTTCCCTAGGTTATTCTACATGTTTTAAAGAGTTAAAAGTGGGTGTTTATTGTCATTTTCTTGATCATGTATCCTTAATCAATATGGGGAACTGGGTGCATTAGGATGAGTTGGATGGGCACCACTTAGGATTGCAGGATGATTATTCAAGGCAGCAAGAGAATGCAGTAGAGTATTCCACATCAGTGTTACCCGGACCTAAGTGGTTATGCCTTGCAAATAGGAGACAGAACATATTTTATATGTTTGATACAGAGAACTTTCCCAAAGAATAAATGTGACTTTTAATTAGTTGTCCCCTTCTCCTCCTTCTTTTCTACAGAGAAGAAAAAAGAGAAAAAAGAATGGAAGAGGGAAGTCAGTGAGAAAAGGCATGGCCAGGGATAGAGAGAGCATGCGTTCTTAGGACCAGCTCACCAACTCATGAGTTGAAGAGACACTTCCAGGGCCTTTGAGATCAGCCCTTTCCACACGCATAACTTTCAAACAGACTGAGGTTTTAGAGGATTTTACGAGATCCAGATCTGGCTTTGGGGTATTGTGATTTAGGCTAGCATTTTGTGCTATAGCAGTAGATTAAATAACTCAGGAATTTTATCATTTTGAGACAGAAATGACTTGAGAATGACCTTTTCAGCTGGTAATAAATAAGTCCTTAGATATATAAATGACTATCTCCAAAGCTTAGGATGATGTCTACTATGGTCTGAATATTTGTGTCCTTTTCATAATTCATATGTTGAACCCTAACCCCAAGCTGACGGTATTAGGAGGTAAAGCCTTTAGGAGGTAATTAGATCATGAGGATGAAACCCTTACGAATGAGGTTAGTGCCCTATAAAAGCGACCTTGGAACTCCCTTGTCCTTCCTGTTGTTCAGTACAGCAAGAAAGCATCATCTATGAACCAGGAAGTGGACCCTCACCAGATACTGGATCTTATGACCTTTTGAGCTTAAGCTTCTTAGACTATGGGACTGTGAGAAAGAGATGTCTGTTGTTCATAAACCACCTGGTCTATGGTATTTTCTTACAGTAGCCTGAATGGACTAAGACAAGATCTCTTCCAGTCACCTGTGTAAGTTTAATGTCCTGTGTGAGACTCTTCCCAATATTTATTTAACTTAAAGTCTTAGGGAAAGGAGAAGGGAAAAAGTTATATTTGCCTTAAAAGCTCACCAACTTTAGAAATACCTGAGTACCTCTCAACCTAAATGTAGATCTTGAAAATATCTGTAAACAAGCAACCGTGGCATTTCCTATTAGAGGTGTAGAAATTAATTTGTCTTTCTTCTGCAGGTGGTATTTGAGGTAGTTTATTTAAGGCAAGGGCTGGCAGACTAGGCCCCTGGGCCAAATCTGTCCTACCACCTGTTTTTCTATGACCCACAAGCTAAGAATGGTTTTTACATTTTTAAATGACTGAGAAACATAAAAAGAAGAATAATACTCTGTGACATATGAAAATTACCTGATATAAAGTTTTATTGGAACACAGTCATTTATTATCCATGGCCACATTCATGCCAAACTGATAAGTTTGAGTAGTTGTGACAGAAATGGTATAACTCATAAAGTCCCAAATATTTATCCTCCAGTCTTTTACGGGAAAGGTTTGCCCCCCCCCCCCCCCCGATTTGGGGACTGGAGAGATTGTAAGCAGGGAGACACAATGAAGATACTGCAGTTGTCATCTGCATGCTGACTTGAGGGTGGTCCTTTGACCTTTATTTTCTTGCCTCAAAGGCATACATACACTGAGCCATTGCACACGCCCAGTCACAATGTGGCCCTTTCATTCTCTGTTCCTGGCCCTTTGATGTATCCAGTGCTTCCAAAAAGAAGAGATATCTGACTATTATGAGAAAAGATCTTATCTTATGTGCCAGGTCACTGTCTTTAGACCCCTATCCAAGCTCTGAACAGCATCTGGTTTGTATTACAATTAATGGTGAGCTCATTGAAGGCCAGGCTCCATTGCATTCTTTTTTTTTTTTAATTGAAGTCTAGTCAGTTTACAATGTTGTGTTAATTTCTAGTTGACAGCATGGTGATTCAGTTATACATATATATATTCCTTTTCATATTTTTTTCATTGTAAGTTATTATAAGGTATTGAATATAGTTCCCTGAGCTATACTTTTGTTTTATGTAGTTAGTATCTGCAAATCCCAAACTACCAATTTAGCCCTCCCCCTCAGACCCCCAATAACCTTAAATTTGTTTTCTATGTCTGTGAGTCTGTTTCTGTTTTGTAAATAAGTTGATTTGTCTCTTTTTTTAGATTCCACATATAAGTGATATCATATGGTATTTTTCTTTCTCTTCTGGCTTTCTTCACTTAGTATGACAATCTTTAGGTCCATCCATGTTGCTACGCATTTCATTTTTATATACCAATATTTGGCACATAGAGGGTGCTTAATAAGCATACTAGAAAATAAGAACACTAAAGCAGTATAGGATCATGCTATTGGCCTTTCTTAGTAGGGAAGATAGGTGGTCAGCATTTAGACACCATAATGATGGGCTCCCTGGATTTTTTCACTGCCCTGATTCCTGAAGTATGAACTACGTAGATTACCTCATCCAAATAGTTCTAATAGAATGACCTCAAAGGATAGAAAGAGAGAGAGATGCCTAGAGAGAGGAGAGAGGTAGAGTCACAGCTTTCTCATAGAACAAGAATAGGGGTACTTCATGAAGTCTGATGCTTCAGCAGCTGGGATGAGCTGGTGGTTGGTAGGGGCTGGCATTGCCTCAGTCCTGAGGGAGAAAATACTTTCATGCTCCTCATTGAAGGAGCCGGATTGAGGACCAGCCCCCACAATACAAAAGTCTCAGCAGGGCCAGCACATTTGAGAAAGGATGAGGACCTACTGCACTGTGAAAGATAAAATTGCCTTTGTGGTAATGGGCTGAACTGAGAGCATGGTGACAATGAGAAAAGAATTATGGGTTAAAACTGCGTGTTCTTTCAGGCACATTTACCTGAAAGGGATAATTTGAGAGTTGCTGGCTTTTCCAAGTGAGTTTGGAAGTAGTAGGATTTTAATTAAAGGTGGGTGAGGACTGCTGTTTATTGAGGGGTCAGGAGATAGTTAAATGGTTATAACTAGATCCTACTGGGTGTTTACAATGTGCAGGCACTATTCCCAGTAATACATACATCGACAGCAATAGGAAGTAGGTATTGTCATTATCCCCATTTTGGAAAAAAGGAACTGAAAAATGGGAGGTTGAATATCACAGTGAGAGCAGAATATAGAACTGGGATTTAAATCCAGACAGTTGCAATCTAAAAACTCTCAGCTCTTGGACATTATATTCTACTGCATTTAGAACACTGTGGCATTTCGTCTTCAAGTTCAGGTTTTTCATGTATTCAGCCATTAGTCATTGAGGGCCTAATATGTGCCAAACATATACTAGGCACTGGGATGTCTTCATGATCAAACTCAGAAATAGTCCATGAGCTTAGAGCTTGGCGGTCCATCCACTGACTCTCTGTAGGACTGGAGAGGTTATGATCCAGGACTCCTTTTGAGAGGTAGACTTTTTAGAACTCCTAAAGCATACTCATTCCTTAGGGGTTAATTGAAAAATGGAGGGAAGACATTTTTTTAAATAAGATGAACATTGTTATTTAAAGGTAGCGTGCTGGTTGTCATTGTTAAAATAATGCAAATGTGTATTCACAGAAATCTATATCTAAAGAGATATAAGCACTTAAGGTTCTCTTTATCATGGACATTGACCAATGAGTGCTTGTGTGTGTGGGTGTATGTGAAGGACACATATATATATTTGCACACACATCTCTGTTTCTGCTTCTATATCTATATCATCAGGAATACTTTACCTGTAGCTGGATGGTCTCTTTCACTGAGATCCTTGATCTCTGCTTTGTTTTCAAGATTAGAG
The DNA here is from genome assembly GCF_036321535.1 of Camelus dromedarius. Taxonomy (NCBI): domain Eukaryota; kingdom Metazoa; phylum Chordata; class Mammalia; order Artiodactyla; family Camelidae; genus Camelus; species Camelus dromedarius. Next base: position 63,545,169 of record NC_087443.1, on the reverse strand, counting down.
GAAAATTCTATTCTATAAGAATCTAATAAAACCATAGGGATGCTTTTCTATGAAAAGCCAAAATGGTGCTCCAGTTGTATGATTAAGCAAACATTTTATGTAGAGAGAAAAAAATGATGAAACTATTTCCAATCCAGTTATAGCTGTAGCAATGAATTAAAAATAGAGCTCTAGTGAAGTTATTTAGCAAAGAATTGGGGGTCCTTTCATCCTGCCATCCTTCCTTCTCTCACTTGGAAAATGCCCCCTTTCTATTTATGAAGGAGCCCTTGGTTTCTTTCTCCAAATCAAGGACTGTTTACACCAGACTGTATTGGGTGCAACCTGCTATGTTTCAACCCAACAGCTAAGTTGCCTTAATTCAATCAGAACAAATTTGAATGGTCTGACCTTGATTTATTGTTAAAACTACCCTATAGCCAACTTGTTTGTGCTTTTAATGGACTTCCTTATTTTTAGGCCTGCTTGCATTTTATTTATACTAAATTGCTTGCAAAAGCCTGGGTTTCTAATTAAGACCTGTTCTCCATCTTTGTTAAAACACTTGGTGCATTTTCCTGTACAGTGATTCAGTGTTGGACAGGGTTTCTTAAAGTGCAATATTTGAGATGTAATAGAAACAGAAAACCAGGATAGTAAATAGGTTTTGCATACTTTAGACAAGACCATATCTGCAATCTGGGATGACTGACAAAATATTTCCTTCCCAGAAGTTTCTAGGCTCTGGCCTTTCTCCAGTCTCCTCATTTTCTTTTTTAGGTGCTTCAATTCAGCAACTTTCACTTCACTATTTCTGGTAATTCAAATAACTTGTACCATCAGGAAATGCCTAATGTGTTTGCCTAAGATTTTCCTACCAAACAATCTGCTTTATTCATTGCTTGCCCATGTTTTAACACCACCTACCATTCACATCAGTGTTTATCACGTTGTTTGCTGATGGATATGAGCAGAGAATTTGGAGTGTTTTTCACACCTCCCTTTTCATCCACAGGAAGACAGAGATTATCGCCACTTTGTGGAAGAGGGAGGAGATTAAATAGCACCATGTACTCCGATGGCTTAATTCTTCTTAAAAGGCACTGCAGAAAGCCTTGGCGTATTGACATAGCCATTCCTTTTTTAATTTTTTCCTTTTAGAGAGGTAGTGTAGATATTTGTCACACATATATCCTTATATTCCTGTGCAAAATGCAGGCAAGTGAGTGAATGCAAAATTCCTCTATGTCTCCTCTGTGATACTATTATTTCTCAAAAATAGTGACCACTCCACAGGTTAGAAGAAAACTGTGCTGAATGGGGAGAGGAAAGTCAAGGAATTCAGCAGGTGGAGCTGTTCCCTGTGAGATGGTGCTGAACCTGGCTTCTGAGTTGGGACTTAGCCATCCACTGCTGAGTGCAGATGAGACCAAAGCCATGGGCTCTTACTTGTTTGGCAGAGACAAACTAGCTGCAGGATCTTGCTCTGTCTTTAAACCCAGGCAGTGTTCTACAAGAGTATGTCCTTTCATAGGATGAGATAGAATCAATGTGTGCCCAGATCTGTGGCTGACCATTCTGGTACTGTGGAACATCCCCATGGTCAGTAATGTCTTACTAGGTGGAAGGAGAGGGGAGTAGTTAAAAATATGGACTGCACTGCCCCATGTTTGTTTTCTGTTTACTTACTCTGTGCCTTTTGTTGTAGCATCAGTAAATTCTACTGTATGCTTAACTTTCTGATAAGGCTGAGAATACAGAACTAGCCTTCCTCACAAGTGGCTTACAGCCTAATGGGGTATAAATAGTTAAAATGCAATTTATTAAATGCAGTACAGAGGTATATACAGAGAAGAATCTGGCCAGATTGAAGTAGGGTGAGGCAATGATATTAGCAAAGACTTTTGAGGAAGAGGTAACATATTATGTCCTTGGTAAATAAAAAGGATAAATACAAATTTTCTGGAGAAAAGATGAAGAAAACATGCTCCCTATGGGAGGATTGACATGTGTGGCAACTCACAAGCACTAGAGGGAACAGCCTGTGAAAGACACAGGATGGAGTTGGGGGAGTGAGAGGAGGTGGGAGAAGGAGCCTAGCATCATATTATGAAGGGCCTTGAAAACCAGACTGAAGGTACCAGGGAGTGACACGATCAGCATTTCAGTTTGGAAGAATTGGCTGGATTGGATGGACAAAATATTGGAGAAAGAGAAACTGGTTAGAAAGCTAATGGAAGAATTCATTCCTCCACTGGTCCCATTTGCGAGACATCGTGGGAGCAGCCAATTGCCTAACCATGGATGTTGGTGCTGCTTTGTGATTTTTGCATGTGTTTTTTCAAGATATCTCTACAGAAAGTAGGACCAACACACATAGCCTGCCAAAAAATAGGTGTAATCAGTAGTGATGTCTTTTGTTTGTTATATCCTTCATCCTATGCCTTTGGAATGTCAGAAGCCAGCTAGAGGGAGGCCTGGGCTTGAAGTCAGGATGCCTGGGTGTAGGGGGGCCTCTGTCCCACCACAGATTTCCTGTGTGCCTAATGAAGGTCATTTTAGTTCGCTGGGATTATTTCCTCCATTTGAGAATGAGGATGCCAGACTGGACAAGAGCATAGGTCTCATCCACTTTATAAACTTACAAACGTGATCCCACCTATGATCTAGTGATGAGAAGGGTTTGAGCTGGCATTTAAGAGCTAGGAGAAGAGCCACAGGTGAAACTGGAATTTAGACCAAAGTGCTAATGATTGAGAGGACTTCATAAGGACAGAGACTTTGGATTTGAACCACACAAAGACATTTTCTCAAATAGCCAATAAATACAGGCTATGGGTAAATCTGCTGAGCATACAAGTGGTGTTTAATAAATATTCAGTTTTAAGCAGCTTGAGGGAACAGATGATGTCTATTTTTCTCTGATTGCCAGGTCTAATGTAGTGCCCTTCTCACACTAGTGCTCGAGAAATGTCAGTTAATGAAGATACTTTAAAACGTCTTCTTCTGGGGAGGGTAATAGCTCAGTGGTAGAGCACATGCTTAGCATGCACTAGGTCCTGGGTTCAATCTCCAGGACCTCCATTAAAAAATAAAATAAAATAAAATAAAATTTTCTTCAGAACGTAGCTGGACATTTTTTGCTAGAACAGCCCCTGTGGTTTCAGCTGCTTCATGCATTGCCGTTCTCTATGCCACAAAATCTAAATTCCCACCACACTCTCCAGCGGGATCCATAAAATGAGTCCCTGTTAGGAACTCTCCTAGAATCCTCATCTCCTGGGCTCACCTTTTTATATCTTTCCTCTTCCTAAACCCCTGCTGCATTTGGACACAAGAACATTGAGAATGGCCCCTGGGAGACAGCAAATGGGAGGCCTAACCCCAGATCCATGTTGCCAGAATTGAGTGGGAGAGCTTTGGAAGACTAAAGCAACTGAATTGGTTGGGATGATAATACAAGGTGCCCAATCTCTTTTCTTCATCCACCGTCTTTTTTCCACTCCTTAGGGTGAAGGAAATTTAAGTGTTCTAAGGCTTCAAGACCTGTTTTCCCCCACGGTGTTCCAAGTCAGGGGGAAGGAATAGGGGTGTTTTATAGAAAGGTGAGCACTGGTGTTTTTTATTGTGTACATTCAGGGAAATCAAGGGATGGTGCTGCAGATAGAAAAAGACACTGCTGCCTCAGCAGAGCTCCCTGAGTGCAGGACATGCCAGTGGGACTCTGTTGGGGGTGCGCCTGTGTTCAGCACCAAGCCAGGCATCTGGGGAGTTGTGATCAAAGGCAAAAAATCCTCTTTGCTACAGCCAGCCTTTAAAATAGACCCAATTAGGCCCTTAACTAGGAACCCAAGGGATTCCTCTGCCCCCTGCCTGTCACCATTCCACTCTACCTAGGACTTCTGCACGCATGCAGGCAAGAAATAGTGATAATAAGTTTTTTTTGCATTGCATGATAAAGAATCAGAAATCATTTCGAGTCAATGATCTGAGCACTTCCCCAAAGCAAGTCTGCGTCACATAACTACCACCTTCTTGAAAAATAGTCTAATAATCCCCACTGGGCACACTGCATACTTTCTCAGCTTGTTCTGGGCTGGAGAATTGTAACGGTGCTAGCAATTGGCCTTGGGAGGAAATGCTGAAGTTTATGTTTTCACCTAGAGGAGAGACTAATAATTTTAATTTGTTCTAATGTTAAATACGGTGTGTGCCCCTCCCCTCCATCATGCCCTTCTCTGCAGAAGTGGCCAAGAGAAAACTTTGTGCGTGGGATGCTCAGTGCAGTTTCTTATGGCCTCAATTTGAATTCATGTGGGGATTTTGCTGGACACTTTCATTTCTTCTTTTTCCATCAGTCTGATTTTGGTACTTGATCGTTGTTAACTGTTGGGCCCCTTACAAAGCAGGAAGATCTCTTAAGTCAAGCCCTCTAATGCTCTCATTTTACAGATAAAAAATCTGAGGACTGTGGAGACTGAACTAAATATGTTGTGAAAGACTTCAGACTGTGGATGCTGTTGACTTTTAAAAAGGGTTCAGAACACTGGTAGTGTGTTCTGGTGATGAAAGACTGGGCTCAGGTTCTTGGTTCTGCCACCTACTAGTTGGGCAGCATTAAATAGGTCATTTAATTTCTCCAAGACAGTTTCTTTCACCTATAAAATGAAACTAATATTAACATAACAGGGTTAATTTGGGTATTACCAGAGATCATGTATGTCAATCATTTTGTACAATGCCCTGTCCAAATTAAGTGCTATGTATGTTAGAGGTTAAAATAATGAAAGACCTTTGGGGAGGATGTAAATATGTATGTCTTGAAAACAATTTGTCACAAAGGTTGATAAGACAGCAAGCCTTTGTACTATAAGAATTTTGTACTAAAAGCAGGCCATAGACTACATTTCACTTAAAAAGCAACATAGGCATTCACAAAGAATATTCACAGTTTTTACTCAGTCTGTGACAACATGGTCCAATAAGAACAAATGTATGTTCATTTATTGGAAAACTTAACACTTAAAAGTCAACCACAAAGAAACAAACTGCAAAAATGGCACTGTGAAATTATTGCTGATAATAAAACTGCATATGTCATGAAATTATAGGCTTGAATTTTAACAGTTTTTAACTTTTCAAAGCACACTTTTCAAAGACTACTTTGAAACCCTATATTGCTGAAATCTATAGGTATGAAAGAACTGTGATGATGATGGTAGACTTAATTTCACAGTTTCTGCAAGGAAATTTTGGTTCCCAAAGCTTCAGATATTCAGTGGATGTTCAGATAAACATAGTTTTACTCACTCTTAATTTCTTTTTCACTGGTTGGCAAATGAAAACTATGAATGACTGTGGGATCAAGATTAAGATGCTTTTATTATGGGACTTAATTTGAATGTTGCTTCAACATTATTTTTGTTCATATGGATGAGTGGATTATAATGATTCAGAGAATTACAAGAGGCCCACAAACCTGGGTTTGCCTCATCTCCACTTTTTGGCAGCCAAGTGACCTTGAACAGATCACTTCAACACTCTAGGTGTTTCTCCATCTTCAGTTTCTTCAGTTTCAAAATGGCGTTGATAGTGGCAACTCCACAGGAATGTTGTTGTCATAAATGAGAGAACATGCATAAAGAAAGTACTTTGTGTTCTGTTAGGTACGTGGAGGTTCTGAATACCTGCTGGTTGTTATTATTAGCTTTATGTCTAGGCTGTTTTTATTACGTCTTGGTGACTCCAGGTTTCTCAGAAAGAACTGCATAATCACTAGAAATAGTTCAAGAAAGAGCTTGCCAAATGACTAATTTACATGGATGGATTACCTTTTGTCTTACTGAGTATGGGTTCCATCAGAGCAGTCATTTGGCGATGGAACTGCCTAATGTGTACAAACTTCACTAATCTCTACATCTTGGTGCGTGTGTGAGGATGGTGACTGTACCTTTAAGGATCCACTTTCCCTTTTTCCCTCTGTCTTTTTCCTCTCTCTCTTCCTTGTCCCTCTCCTTTGTGTCCCTAGGATTTGCCAGGAGTTCACTGCTAAGTCACCAATCGATTACAGAGCCAGCCCACAGGGTCTCAGTGGTAAAGTCCTTATTTCATTTGGAAAGATCTTAGAAGTATAAACAAATAATGAAGATTGTGTTTTCTTTTGGCTTTTATCCCCCAGACTTTCCGCATAAGCTAGTCTTCCATCAGTAAGGCTAAAACGGAGTGCACACCTCTGCCTGATACCAGCTTGGTTTCTAATTTTAAAAATCGTGTTCATGTATGTTTTTTCAAAGCCAGTGACTTAAATACCCTTTTTTTAAACCTGGCATTTCTTTTTAAAGTAAGAAAGACTATCCAGATGATTTGAGCAAATGAGGATTTAATTCATCAGATTTAATCTTATTTCTGTGCTTAGATTCATAGCTTTAATCTGTAAACAAGTACATCATTAGGGAGATAGGTAATTACACAAATTAGATTGGAGAAGCTTTGCCAGGGGAGATGGATTTTGTTTACCCTCATTTGTTTGGCACCAGAGGAATTTCCCACACAAAGCTACATCTTATATGGCTAGAGAAGGGGAAGTAGTGGAAAGTCTAGGAAAGGAATGCTTTTGTCCCTGGGACTAAATCTTTTATCAGTGAGCTCTTATCCAGCTACTTCATGGGGGTCAGTCTGAGGTGAAGGACAGCAGAGAGCATGGAACAAATAGAGGCACTGAGGTGTCCACTTCCCAGGAGCCTAACACATGTTTGTAGCTCAAAATGTGTTCTTTGGCTTAAGTGGAAAGTCTTCTAAAAATTTAAGATGTACTCTGCACCTGTTGAAGTATAGCCATGAACCATCAATCAAATTGCCTTGGGGATCTTTACTCTTAAAAAGGAATTTCTAAGATTTAGAGAGTAGATATTGTACTCAAAGGGTGAGTAGCCTACATAAGAGGTAAAAGGTAACTGTGAATTGATATCTCTGTCTATCTGCTCATCTTAAAAATAGGGAACAGTAAGACTTGATGAGTGGTGTAGACCATCAACCTTGGAAGGACATTATAGGCTGCTGTGGTTACTGAGGGTTGAGGTAGGCTGGGAAGGAGAGGAGGGAGGAAATGCATTCTCTTAGTACAGATGGATCCTCATAAAGAACAATAACACATGTGCAAAGACAGTTCGGATCTTGGAATCCAAGTGTTGTCTTTAATTGGCATTAGGGAGCCAGTAAATACTGAAAGTAAAAAGGGACCTAAAGAAGATCACATTAAATTAAAAATGGTCAGACATGATGCTCAGAAAGGATTGGAGGGGTGGAGGGATCATTTAGGAGGTAAAGCATTCATTCATTCATTTTTAAAATTATTCGTTCAGTGCCTACTACATGCTAGGCACCATACCAGGTGCAGGAGATTCAACTGTAACAAATCAAATGTGAATTTTGCCCTGAAAAATTTTAGAAATCAAGACCTGAGACAGATGATAAAGCTTTGATTATTTTGGTGATAATGAGATTAGAAAGGCAAAAAAATAATGTTGCCTATTTTTGAACTTTATATAAATGGGACTACACTGTACGTACTGTTCTATAACTGGTTTCTTTGGTGACATTCATCCAAATCACTCTATAGAAGTAGTAGTTTGTTTATTCTTGTTGCCATATAGTAGTCCATCTTGTGACTATACCACAGTTTATCTATCCATTCTCCCAAAGATGTCAACTCGAGTACTTTACAGTTTTTGGCTAATAACTGTTGCTATGAACATTCTTGAAAATAACAGTATAGCAGAAATTTTTGATACTTTCTGTGAAAGTACATGTCAAAGGGACTTGACCTAATCTGGCAGGGCAGAAGAAACTTTTTGAGGAAGTGAAATTTGACTTAGGGGCAGTGCAGTCCAGCCAGAAGGATTGGTCTTTGCTGACATCCAGGAGAGGAAGGAGATTGAGTTAAACTCTTCTAAGAGCAAGAATGTCTAGGAATGTGTGGGATCAATGTAGTGGGCCTCATTCAAGATGTTCCCAGAGCTTGTTACCCATGCAACACCCAAGGTCTACCCCATCGTCTCTGCCATTCCCACCTTCCAGGACCCTCTTCCTATACTTGGCTCCCAGCCTGGAGGAATGATGACTGAGGATTCAGGATGGTAACTACAGAATTCAGGGATTCCCAGTGGGAGACAAGGCATGGAAAGGGGCTCTGGGATGCAAGGGACCACAAAGCCCCAGGTACTTCTGTTGGTGAAATGCTTATTTTCCACAGTGGAACACTGGGCATGGTTTTGTATTAGGAGAGGTGGCTAGACTATGGTTTTAGACCTGTCTGGTGGAGTGATTTGAAGGGAATTTGTTAGATGAACTTAGATGGAACTGACTGAGTCTCTCAAATTTGTTTCACAAATGAGAAAAAGGGGAACAGGGGGGGCTTGGTGGCACGTGGGGAAGCAGTCATTGTGCACCGGGTGAGAGGACATGTGCAATGACCAAGAGAAGAATAGTATTCTGTTGGGTTGACCTGGCATCTTTTCTCACTTGGGTGCGGGAAGAGGACAAATGGCTGACTGGCTTACGCAGCAGATATCTGCTCATGAGAGGAGGTCATGTTGCAAAGAGACTGAAAACATGAACCCTGTGGTCAGATAGACTGGACTGGAATCCTGCTGCCCCAGTTCATTAGCCTGGTAATCTTGGGTGTGATGGTCAACCTATCCATAGCTCAGTTACTTTGTATTTAACGTGGACATGATAGTAAAGGTGCTTCTGAGAATTAAATATGAGACATTTAGAGCAGCACCTGCTACCTCTCAGCACCCTTGTAATTGTTAGATACTACTATTAGTTGGGCCCCATGCCTTTCCAGCTATGAGATTAGACAAGGCCATTCCTTCTTTGAGTCTTTATTTCTTCGTCTTCACTCAAAATCTGAAATCTCTGAGGCTCCTTCTGACAATTCACATTCATGCATATGTACCATTTATGATTCTTCAAAGCTGAAATGGCATAATCACATGGCCTGGAGCTGAAGTGTGTTCTGTATCTTCCTGATGTTGACAATTACAGCTCCAAATTCGTCTAGCACCACCCACCGCTTTCAAGATCTGATGGAATGCAGTCTGAACTTGATGCATTTTGTTTTCTTTGCAGGCTGTGTGGAATCATAGTTTGCGTCTGAAAAATAAAGATTTATTGTATATATCCTATTCTCTTATCCCCTGTGGTTGTTAAGACTTCAGTAGTTCCCTCCCATGAAAAGAAGCCAGGGTTCTTTGTCCTCTCCCGTGCTCACAGGCCACTCCCATGAGAAGTCCCTGATGAAATGCCCCCGTAAGTTTTGCATAAATGTATTTCCAGCTTCCACCTTCTTGATTTTGAGTTATCTTTTCCTTTCAGCTCTTTTTTGTTTCTTTTCTAATTTTCCCCTAGGATGTCAAGGTCTTTGCTATTCAACAGGGGCCACAGTTTACTTTCATCTGGATGAACAGCTTGAAAGAAAAACCAGAGGTTATTTATCTGAAAGCAAGATCATGGCGAAGCATGGGAAAAAATGAGAGGGAGATTGGGATACACTTTCAGTTGCTATAACAACCATATGTAATATCTGTATTTTCTTCCCTCTTTGCTTTTAGTAGCTTATCTAATCTATCTTCCGGTTTCTGATTCTAAAAATCACCTGGGATCATTTTACAAAAGGACATATGATTTTTTTTTTCACAATGATTGAAAAAGAAACACAAATGCAACAATGCTTACGAAGTATTTCAGGTCTCCTACCTGCCGGGCACTTTACTGGGTGTTTAACACATGTCATCTTACTGTAATTTTCTCTTTCTTCTAGAACACTGTGGAGAATGTATTGCTTTCTGGAAATACAGTGTTAATCTGATACACTTAAAGCTGGAGCTGTTAGGAAACTCCCAATGCATGTTCTGGGTCTGTAGTTTAGAAGGAGCAACCTTACGGGTTGGCAGGTGTTGGGTGAGGAGGATAGTCTGATCAGTGTCCTTTTGCAATTTGTCCAGTGACTCCTGTTCATCAGACAGTTAAAGCTGTGTTTAGTCACATAATTTTCTGGGTGTCTTTCTCCTTTGTTGAAGGGAAACCCTGGTCTGTGTGTATGATGCTGTTACCTCTCGCAAGCATGCTTAATCGGAAGAGAATATTGACCACTATTACACTTCAGTGCATCCCATTTTGCACCTACTCAGTGATGGGGGTGGTGAGTAGATATAGTATACAACCTTCTGGAGTTCATATTCCAGTAGGAGAGAGAGTCACATACATGAATGATGCAAAGAATCTTAAAATTGTGGTAAGTCCTAGAAGAGCTAGGCAATGTCTAAAGGAAGCTGAAGACCTTACTTTCCTCAGAATAAACTTACCATAACGAAGACTTACCTGTCATTGTAGAATAGTTCTTTCTGACTGCCCCCTTTTTGGCTAATTTGCACATGTTCAGGGAGCACCTACTATGTATGAGACTCTCCGTTCAGCACAATTTTGAGGTAAATCAAACAGGACTCTTACTCAAAGATATATTGTACATATTTACATAAATAGCGTAAGTATGATTTCCAAAGCACCTTCTCCTTTCCAAATCGCGACTCTGTTATGTGTTCTTATCTTAGGCAAAGCCACAGACGTTCAACTAATGGCCCAAGACATACAGCTGATCAGCCAGGGCTAGGTTTTTAAAGATATATATATATATATTTGTCACTTCCTTTAAAAGCTTATGGGACTCCTTTATTGCACATCCGGGTATCATAATTGTCATTCCTGAGCTGACCTTTCTGATGACCGCTCCACACCCTCCTGCACGTTGTGGTACAGCTACATGAACCTACTGTGGAGTGTTGGAACATAATTCTTAAGTGATCCACTCTCATCAGAAGTGGAGGGAGGGAAGGCTGGTGGGTAGGAGTTAATAGTATCAAGTTGAAAAGTTAGAAACAATTTTTAGTTAAATGATTGTTATTTCTCTGCAGTGAATTGTACCCACATAATCCCTTTTATTCCTTTCTCACATCTACATTCCGGACCCCACTTCACTCCGTTAGAGTAGAAGTGTACTAATTACTTTGCCCGGGGCCACTAAGACCCTCTGACCCCCTTATTATTTGTAGTGGTAGTATTTGGAGCAGCAGAACATAGGGAGAAGAATCTCAGTGGCTCACACAGACATTGCAGCAATTTGTGGCAAAGGTTGTTGGAATCCACAGCTCTGAATGCTTTCCCTCCTTTCAGCAGCCCTTTCTCACCTAGTGTGAAAGAGCATTGGCGGAAGCAGTTGTGCTTGTTAGAAAGATAGAGGCCGACAGGAGAACATTATGTAACTAGGATTGAAATCTGGGCATCCATTTATGCTTTCTGTTCTTTTCAAGGCTGTGGCTCGATCTGATTTTGGTTTGCAAATTCCTGGAGTTCTGATTATGAAAGATTTTCAAAAGTTGTGGTTGTATTCAGGTGCCTAGAGAAGTGAAAGAGACATAAAGATAAGTATGTAAGAAAAGCAGCAGGGTGAGTTGAAGGGCTCTCCCCACGAAGTCCTTCCTGCCGTCTAGATTTCTAACTCCTTCAAAGACATCTTCTATTCCTGACAAGGCAAAAAGAAACAAAACTGCTCTAAGACTCTGTTTCCACAAGTGTGGCTGTTTTTTCAAAGCAAAGAAGAAGCCTGTGTGTCTGCTGAGGTAAGCTGTCCACCAGCTCATTTTTCTAGATTTGGTTCTTAAAATATATGGGGCAGAGGAGATAATCGCTGAAATACGGTTACACACATAGAGTAACAACGGGGCTGTTGAAGATGGTAATCTTAGTGCATCTGGTTAATACTTTAACAGACAGACAATACTCACAATCAGCACATTGATTCTTTGAATGGAGGCAGCCACGGAAGTGCTGCTTAAAATAGTGTGTTGATTTTCACATTAAAGTAGGCCAAACTCTCTCTGTTTACAGTATTAATTTGCTTAGCAAGCCCTTTATTTCATTGACAGCAAGGAGATAAGCTCCAGCCCAGCTGTGACTGAGCTATCCATCAAGCAACAAGTATTTGTTGTCTACTGTCTGTGCTAACGATTGCTGGGCACCGCGGTAGACGTGGGATATAAGTACTATGTGTCTCTAGTTTTTAAGGCGACTGAGTCTAGAACTATGTTAGGAGAGAGTGTTAACTCTTTTAAAAAGGAAATGCTGCCTTGCAGAAGTGAACACATAGCCTAGAAAATGAGAGCAGAGAGATGGGCCCAGTGCTTTGAAGAACAAAGTGGGGCTCCTACTGGGTGTTTAAGGCCAGATAGGTTTGGGTAGGAAAAATGTGAAGATTTTCTTAAATGGGTAAAGGCTTGGATATAGGAATAAAAAAAAATGGGGTTTCCTTAAGTTTATAGCAACTTGACCCTGTGTTGAGGTGTGGATGAGGGATGGGGATAATGAAAGAGAGGATGAGGGGAGAGACAAAGGGAGAGGAAACAGGGGGAGACGGGATGGATAGGGAAGGGACCTGACCAGTGTAGAGGTCTTTAAATGCTAGGCAAAGGAGAATTATCATCAATCCAACTCAGCTGAGTCTGAGAGGATTCATTTTTGAGGTTTTATTTTACTGCTTTCTTCTTATAGGAAAGAAATACTCGTGGAAAACAAATTTTCTGTTTTTTGGTCAACAACTGTCATTGATGTTAGAGGGAGACTAGGGAGGGAGCAGATAAGGAGGATAAAGGACCTTCTCATCTTAGGTTGTGCCTCAATTGCTCAGTCTTTAAAATGGATGGGAAATAACAAATGTTTGTCCTGGTTGTGTCCTTTGTGTAGTATAGACTCTGCCTAGAAATATCATAAATGCTGAGCGTGAGGTACCTTTCCCAAGGTACCATGTCATCCCAGAGCAGGGCTGAAGCCCAACCAAGTGGGTCAGCAGTTTAAAAAATTATTTATTTATTGGGGGCAGGTAATTAGGTTTATTTATTTGTTTTTAGCAGAGGTACTGGGGATTGAACCCAGGACCTCTTGCATGCTAAGCACACACTGAGCTGTACCCTCCCACTCTGGCTCAGCCGTTTTTGAAGGAGTCTCTGTTGTTGGTAGATTAGTTATAGGAGAAGAAGGTGAGACTTGGAAGAGCTGGAATTGGTCAGAGCCTCCAGCAGAACTGTGGTATGAAAGATCTTACTAAGAGACCCAGAGAAGGAGGGCATGCTAGTAATAATGGCTTTGCCAGCCAAGGGACATGCATTAAAAAAAGAGACCAAGTGCAAGATAGCTCAGAATTAGGACAGGTCGTGTAAGGAGCAGGAGAGAGTATACAGGGGCCTGGCAACCTCTGTGTGGTGTTGGCCACAAGGAATCATCAAAAAGTGAGTTCAACTTTGGGCCTTTTCCACGTAGATGAGGTATCTAGAATAGGCAAATTCATGGAGACAGAGAGTAAAACAGGGGTCACCAGCAATGGGGAGTGGGAAGAAGGGGGGTTGTTGTTTTATGAGTCCAGAGTTTCTGTTTGGGATGCCATTAACATTCCAGAAATAGATGGTGGTGATGGTTACACAACATGATGAATGTGCATAATGCCACTAAATTGCACACTTAAAAATGGTTAAAATGGTCAATTTTATGTTATATAAATTTATGTTAATCCTTTCAGGATTAACAAAATTACTACCTGTTTGGAAGGAACTGTGGAGTTCAAAGTCCGTAAGGAAATCTGTTCAACTTTAAGCTGTATTAAGAGCCAAAAGAGTGGAAGTTGATATCAGACAGGCCCTCAGTCTTAAGATCTTTATATTTTTGGGCTCCTGTACTTGCCTATATGCTGCCCAAAAGCTCTTCTCATCCATGAGAGGCCACCATTATGACGCTGAATTATTCTTGCAACTACAAATAAGTTGGCCCCAGCCTCTGCTCCTCTGGGTAGATTTTAGATGGTTTTTGGTTAATCATTTAAAATATGATTTGCCTCTTAGAATTACTTAGCTTCTGTTACCGCTTGAGGAATATTTTCCATTTTCCATTTTAAAGATATTTGAAATATTGAGCTTAATTACAGAAATGCCAGTTATTTATTGCTATCCTTTCTAAAACTCTACAGCAGGGTCAATTGTTCCTTCTGCAAATAAAAACAGCCATAAGACAAGGAATCCCACTTTTTTTAGGAAAAATTTAGTTTGTCCCCAAGGGCCCTTGAGTGGCTAGGTTTTCCAGATTTTCTCCCTATTGGTGGTTCTCCTGAGAGTGTTTGTGTTCTTTTAACTCACAATGAAGTCTCACCTTCAGGATTGTAAACACTGATTGCTTCCAGTTGGACCGTCTCTTATTGTGTGTGAAGCTCATCCCTTCTCCGATAGTTTGGTCTTTTTTCTCTAGAATATATAGAAAACTGGAATGTATCTGAAGGTATTATTAAGTCTATTGTAGTTATAGGGGATGGAATCTCCTCTGTAATACAGACCAGCATAATTCCATCTCCACTAAGTCAACTGACATTGACACCCACAGAAACGCCCACTTCAATAGGGCAGAGCTTTTGTGAACTTCAGAGAGAAATCAATGGTCTCTGCTGTTGAACCCAACAATAGCAATAGTGCTAATGACAGGGAAACTGAAATCAATAAAGAAAAGAGATTTCAGCTAAGGCATCAAAGAGGTTATTAGGGGACAGTGAAGAAGGAGAATTAGAAGAGCAGCTGGAAAACGTCTTACACATCTTCCTTTGAAGGGGTTTATTCAGAGAAGCCTCTTGAATGTCAGACGGCAGTGCACGCGCCCATCTTGCAATTAAATGGCAAGTTGGGAAAAGTGGATAAAATATAAAAACTTAAATTGTGTTCATGGGACACATTTTCCTAATTAAGGAGTTAATCCCTCTCTACCTGGTTTCTCCCTGTTGAACAAAGGCAGTTGTGTTAATGGTCAGACATGTGGCGCTGTTGGTAACAACAAAGTTATTTGTCCATTCTTCCTCCTCCTTCCTTTCTATGCCAGCCTGCACTTGAGCCCAGTCATTGTGTTTCTCCAAACGTGGAAGGAACTGGCAGCTCTTTGCTTGAGCCTGACTGATTTATTCCATGTTCTTTCGTCCCACGGCAACTAAATGCTAGTTAAATTTATTTTTGAACAAAGGTAGTCAGCCTCCGAGAGAGATTCGCTTTTAAATGAATGACAGCAGACAGTTCTAAGACCATTCATTTGCTTATATCTATTTGCTGTATCTAGACAGCTATTATCATGCATGTGGTACTTCAGGACAATTTCATCCAGTCTGCTGTCAGTAGCAACCAGCTGAAGGAGCCTGCTTCAGCCAGACTTGTGCTTGGCATCTTGAATCTGAACTACAACTTTCCATATTGCCTTGATATTTGGACAAGTTCATTCTTGGAAACTGGTGCTGGGGAAAGAGCTTCCTTATTGCTAATTTTTTTTTTGGTTTAAAGGGACTTTAAATGTATATTTTGTATTTTTCAGCATCCATCTTATAAACAAGTTTGCAGAAATGAAATGTGTTCCTCCCTAGGGCATGAGCAGTAGAAATAGTGGTATATCACTTAGGACTAAAACCCAGGAAACCTTATCAGATACTGGGATCATAATAGCTAAAGGGCAGTAAGGAGAAACGCCAGAGAACTAATGTTAATCATCAGCATATATCAGCATCAGGAAGCAAGGAGAAGACTAGGGGGAAGGCTCCATCTCCAGGTTGAAGGGATATTAGAATTAAGGAAGTCCCCGCTAGGAGCCTGAGTCCTGGCAAAACAACGCTGGCCATGTTTCAGTAATCCCCTGCGTTACAAGGAGGGTTTTTGTTTGCTTGTTAGTCTGTATAAGCACATCACGTGGGTTTCTTCATTAGATTTAATCCTCACAAGTTTCTCGTTACTTCCGTTTTACAGAAGAGAAAACTGAGGTTCAAGGAGGTTCAGAAACTTGGCCAAAGCCAAAGAGCTGGTAGATGGCAGAGATGGAGTCGAACGCTCACAGGCTTGTTGATTCCAAAATCTTAACTACAATGCCCACTTTGCCTCTCCTCTTTGTCCATGCCCGTTCACTCTTGTATTTTGCAGGCTCTGCAACTCTGAAAGGAGAATGGAACATACTGTCAGCTCTATATCCTGTTCTCCCGAAAGACACTGTGGCCTCTGGTTGCTTTTGTGTAAATTCTTTCTCATGGGGCATGATTTGGGCTAAGTTTATATTTATTTGGAAGAAAGGATTAATACCCCAGAGCAGAAAAGTAAGTGCTGTGGAATTTGTTTCATGCCCACAGAGATTTGTAAGACCTTAAACTTACCTTGAAGAGCTTACATACAATCTAGTAGAAACTTTGGAAGGAAGGGGAAGTAATGTGTGTTGAGAGCCTCCCAAGTTCCACTCACTTTCACTGTTTGGCAGAACTGTTTTTATTCAGTCCTTGAAACAGCCGAAGACACTATTAGCGTCCCCATGTTACATTGAGACAGGGTTCCAAGATGATACATTATTTGCCCAAGGTTACCCAGCTGGTAAGTGAGAGAGGCAAGATTTAAACCCAGGTGTGCCTGACTCCAAAACCAGTCGTGATTGCCATATTCACTCGACTCCATGTTGTGTAAGACAGGGTGCTGTCAGATTCAGAGATGGGAGTGGGTTCTACCAGGATGTGAGCATGAGGGCAAGGGAGAGAGCAGTCCACATAGAGGGGGAGCATCAGTGAAGTGGTATAGAATCAGAAAGGTATGGGGTGCACATGGAAGACACAATTAGAGCTTATTCTGTTGTTTAACATCCTCTGCTGACTTTTGGAAAACTCCTGCCATCTTGAAAATTAACCAGGCAGTAGGGAAGGTTATACCTTGTGGGAAAGAAACACAAAAAGACACACAAACACTTAAGAAAATGAACTGAAAGAAATGCCGGTTACATAGGAAGCCCTACAAACAACATGTCTGCAAAGAAACCAAAGTAATGGTGGGTCAGAACCTACGTAGGGTCAAGCAGATATATCCTGGAGAATTTGAATTTGAAGCATGGCACTAAAAGCAGAGGGAGCTGTATGTAAGTGAATGAGCATTCTTTGGTCCAAACAACATAAGAAAAAAGAAATGTCCTAAATGGCAACATAAAATCCTGGACCAGTTGATTTCTCTTACATGGCAAGATCTGACTCATTATCAACAAGCTTCCTTGAAGAGCCAATGTACCATGGGCTTTTTTTTTTTTTTTTTTTTTTGCAATTACACATCTCTGAATAATCAGCCTGTCACGGACAGGATTGAGGCTGGCATCTCGTTTGCTGCCGAAGCCACCAAAGATCTGTAAATCATGTTAACCACTGCTGGGCTCAAATGAGTTGGTGGGGGGGGGGGGGAAGGCTCCTTGCCCGTGGCGCTAAGTTGTACACTCTTCTCCTGCTGTTGCTATTTATAGTAAGCCGAGGACTTACAAGTATTCTCCCAATTTGCTCATTAGTTTCTAACAAGTCTTTTAGAGTCTTTTTTTCTGTCATGGACAGACTTTGTCCCTTCTGCTTGGAATTGATTTATTAATACAATTATGTTGAGGTCACAGATCCTCCCTCATAACTGGGAGACAGGGAAATGCCCACAATTAAAGGAGATAAAATCCACATCCATCAAAAGAAGTACTCTGGCAATGAGCAGAATGATTGTGTCCCCCTCTCCTTGGCATTTCATAATGAGGCTAGAGACAGAGAGATAGGCTCTCCGCAGACGTGCATGGAAGAGGGTCCCATGGAAGATGTCTGACTTTATCCCAGAAGCTGAAAATGCTTTTGATCAAATTACTGGAATGCAGAAGATCCTGGGGTTCTCCTCTTAAAGGTCAATAGGAGGTCAGATTATTTTTTGTTTCTTACTAAAATTTGATTACAATCTGGAGTCCAATAATTTTCGTAAAGTAGACACCTGTCTAGGTAAGATTTTTTGTGTTTGTGAACCACAGTATTCTGAGTGGTATAGGGAAATTTTGGACCATGCTGACCCTATGTCCTAGAAGTTCTAGGATGTTAGCTTTGTCTAGGCGAATAATCTGTTTTGTTCAATTTCAATTTTAAAGTTTAGAAGCAGGCATCTGACTGTTTTTGTTGTTGTTTGTTTATTTGTTTTAGAGAGGGTGAAGTGATTGTTGGTTTCCTTGGAGGAGGTCAGGTTTAAATGGAAAGGAATATTGTGACTCAAGGCAAAGACATACAAGAAGGAAAGAAAAGGGACAAGTCAGTCAAAGAGGAGATAATAAAGTCAAGCAGAGATAAATGTGACCTTAAATAGGTATTTAATCACATTGAATCATGTTTAATCATTGTATTATAGACATTTACTGACATGTTAGTTTATTGGTGAATCACCTTAGGGACGAAGGAAGGAAGAGTGTTCCAATTTAGAAGCATTGGTAGCATTTCTTCTGGGACCTGAAGCATTTCCCATAATGATAGTTTAATACAATCTTGGTCAATTACCTTTCCGTGAGAGCTGGGGCTGTGTGCCACCTTGCTGGAAATGTTAAAATCCCATTAAACTTCAGTTATTAGTAGCAGAGGGAAAAAAAAAAAAACAAAACTGAGTGATTCAATTAAGACACAAGTGACCAGATGTCTGTGGCAGTGAATTAGTTTCCCTGTTATGACCAAGTAATACTGATTTTCAAGTTGGCTAAAAGCCTGTATTCCCCCTTATTCACCATTATTGTTAGCTTCCCAGCCTTCTAATGCTGCTCCAATTGCCAAATTTTTAGAGATTGAGCCTGTATCCAAACACATTAAGCAACTTCTTCAGTCTACAAAGACAATATAGCCACCACCAGGAAGGCAGGAGAGCAGTGACTAAGTATCTACACCCACTCTCTTTCTTTGTTTCCAGAGGATACATGGGGAGATACTGGGGTTTGAGATTTTGATTCTAGGGAGTAGGGAATTGCATGACACCACCTGACTTATGTGTAGGGCGCATTTGTGTAGAGCTCACTACCAGTTTCTAAGAAACAAACAAATCGTGCATATCTTCAGTCTTTTTGTAAAATAAGCCACGCAATGCAGGCTTGTTGGGGAAGGGAGAAAATCACCTCCGGAGGATGCTGGGTGTGAGGTCCCGCTTTACTGCTATCCAGCGTCGGGCAACACAGTTCATCCTTGAAAACGTCTTTTGTTGTTGCTTTCCTCCATGAGTTGAGGAGGGGGTTCTACATGTTTTCTAAGGATCCTGCTAGCAACTGTGTTCCATGGTTTTGTGAAATGGTTCTACAAACATCAGGAAAGGCCAAAACACAATCAACAAACCAAAAATATACAGAAATCCTGTGTACTTTAGATTTTCTAAAGTATATTAGAAATCTGCATATTACATATGAGTGGATTTTCCCATAATGTTCATTTTTACATTGACTCTCTTGTGTCATTGCATGTCTGTGTGTCTGTGTGTGTGTGTGTGTGTGTGTGTGTGTGTGTGTGTGTGTGTGTAGGTCCCTTACCTATTACTTTTGGAGGAAATCTAGTTTGATTTTAATCATGTTGTGATACTCAGGGATGTTGCCTGAATGGAATGATTTTGGTTGGTCATTAGTTTATAATTGATTAATATGGCATTTTGGTAACAAAAATCAGGCTGATCTAGCAAGCTTGAATGAAGTTCAATAGCCAATGTCTGCATTTATTAATAAGAAGGAGATCCAGAGAGGCAGGCCCTTATGGTCTGACATGCTAAGGAAGCCCTTCCAGTGAGAGCAGGTGGAATGCTTTAAGGTGCACAACTTCCAATGCAATGGCCAAAGCAATTTTCACATTGAAGTTGCCAAATATCATTCTCATCCTTGTAAATTTCTGGTTGAGCAAATGGGTGAAGATTCCAGGCCTTTCTGGAAATAAAGAAATGGGCATTTTTTGTTTTGAGAAAGCTGGGAGGAGTGGGCATTGAGGGCGAATTCAGCTCTCCACAGTTGCATTTTGCTGACCAAAAAGGCTGACAGTTCCCTTGATCAGGTGGGAGAAACGCTGTATGCTTTGTGAGTTTTATAGAGAGGAAATTACACATTCCATCCACTGCTTGGCTGGTTGTTTACCAGGTTTGGGTGTTTTCCTTTTCTTCATTATTAAATTTTTTTGGTACTGCCCACCACTAGTAACTACACCAGTGCTCAGATCAAACTGGCTACCAGTTGCCAGGAAAAGGCAGGTAGGGAAGAGGTGATGCTGTTAATGATACATTTACCTTCTGAAAAAGTTTCTGTGCTCAGTTATGAACACTTTGGAGCTAGCTTAACTAGTCATCAGTTTGGGAGACCTAAATTTCAAAACTCTCCAGTCTTTTAAAAATTGTAAAAAATATATTTTACTGATTTATCATTGTATTACTTAATTCTTTTTATTTTGGTAGTGGGGAGGTAACTAGGTTTATTTATTTTTAGAGGAGGTACTGGGGATTGAACCCAGGATTTTGTGTGTGCTAAGCATGTGACCTACCACTTGAGCTATACCCTCCCAGCAAAACTGACCAGTCTCGATTCTGTTTTAGGCCAGCTATCTGACAGGTTTCCCATTGCATACTTGATCCTAGCACTGGACTCAGACTTGCAGAGGGAATAAGGCTTAAGTACATTTAATAGCAGTTTTTCTCCACTGCAGTGGTCAAAACTGGGAACTCTGGCATTGGAACATGTCATTCATATTGAGGCTGGCTGCACACGTCCCCCTTTTTGAGGCTGCCACGCTCAACAGGAACAATAATAATGGACCTGCCCACTAAAGTGTGCTGCTAAGTTTTCCTACGTTTTATTATTTAATCCTCACTCTAATCTTCATAGGGCAGTTTTAGTTTTGTCTCCACTTTGTAGACGAGGATACTGAGGCTGAGAAAAAGTAACGTGTTCAAGTCATCTAGCCCAAAACGGTAAAGCATAGATTTAAACCCTTATTTGCTGTCTCCAGGATCCCCACATTTAAACACTAAGCTGTATCCTACAGGTAAAAGAAGATGTTCACAATTCTGAGTTA
This sequence comes from Camelus dromedarius, assembly GCF_036321535.1. NCBI lineage: Eukaryota > Metazoa > Chordata > Mammalia > Artiodactyla > Camelidae > Camelus > Camelus dromedarius. The sequence continues at coordinate 63,524,234 of NC_087443.1, read as the reverse complement.
AATTAAATATTAAAAAATTAACCAGTGAAAATATCATCTTCAACACCGGACTGAGCTCAGATTCTTTTTATAATCTTGGCATTCATTTGTGATATGTTATATTTACTGAGTATGTTGCTGGTGCTAGATTCTGGTCTAAATGCTGGGGTATAGAAATGAGTTTAGGCTGATTTCATAGTCCCTGCTTTCAAAGTGATCTGCCTTTTCACTTTCCAGCTATTCACTTCAAAGTTCTCTATTTGAACTGCTTTTAAGAATTAACATTCATGTAGATCTAGTCAGTTTTAGTTTCTGTTTTCCTTTTTATTGAATGGTGCCACACATTATCATTCCCATATGCACATTATGCCGTCTAGTCTAAGCATTCGACATCAAGTGTGGGCAAAACTGTGACTACAAGGACTAATTAGTTCATTTTTTTACTAGGGAGATGCAACTTCATTTAGAATCTTTTACCAGGGACCCACTTCCAAGTTGGGAATTGCGTTGGCTCTTTAAACACTTTGGACCTCATTCAGTTTGTTTACTTGTTTTAAAAATTTTTTTTTTTACTTGTTTGTCTCTGCCCTGTAATTTTTAGAAGTTTGAAGAAAAGTGAAAACAGAGGGGAAATGGTGAATGTAAAGGAATACATTTTTTCGTCTTCACTGTGTGTGAAATCATCACTGAGAAAGCATTGACAGTGAACAGCAGGGCTTGTCAGAATGACTGAGATTGTCTGTGCATCTCTAACAATGTCTAGAATGACATCAACAACACTGAGGATTTACTTATTATTCCAACTTGAGTTTTCTTTCCTGTTCCTCTGCGTGCCCAATTCAGAGCTTATCTCCAGCTGCAAACTCAGGCTGTTAAGACAAGTGCTAAATTGGTGCCTCACTTCAGACCAGGAAACAAGAAGATTTTTCCCTTTTTTTGTTTTTAGCTCGTCAGGCTATGATAGACATCTTATAATGACACTGAGGTTTTCCTGAAGCTGTTGTCATGTTATTGTGCTGCCAGTATCAAAGCTAAAGACAATGAACTTAAAAGCTTTTTTATTCTGTGAAAAACAACTAAACATTGCAGCTCTTCCTTTATGAATCATTTAAGATATGGGTCTTGTGTTCTTTCCTTCTACACACACACACACACACACACACACACACACACACACACACTCAGTCTAATGCTCTATTTTTATCTATAATTAATTTGAGTTGTTTTTGCCCCACCTTTCCTGGTTTACTGATCAGAGAAGCAGAACACTGACATTAGAGCCAAACTCCTACTACTTTATGCTCAGCAGTTCTCTTTCTGAATCGGGAAAAAAAGAAGGAAATTGAAAACAGACTTCTGATGGTTTTACTGAAAAAAAATGGAAGCAATAGTGGAGTTGACAAGGTCGGGAAAGGCAGGCACTTGGTTGTATTTGGCTTAGGGGTGAGAAAAGAGAGATGGAAATAAGGATGTAATTTGCAAAGATATTTCCTTTTATAAGGTTACCTCTTTGTGCCTTCTGGAATTGACAGGGCCAGAACCAGGTTCTGCAGCCCCTCTCGAGCCTGACGTGAAGTGCGGACTGACCTGGCTGCATTTTACGGAGGTGTCTGTTGCTGATCTCTGCCCCCTGGGGTCTGCCCTGTCACCCACTCATTTCTGCATGGAGATGTATTTGCTTTCATTTCTTTTTCTCCTTTTTTTTTTTTTTTTGGTTATTATACAATACCTGGGCAGATTGTTGTTGTAAAAGATAAAAACAATCGATAAAAATAGTGGTTTCCTTTGGTCCTCTCACCCTGTGCTGAAGCCACAGTCCTCTTGCCAAAGGGGTTTTTTGCAGATATGCATTTTTTTCAGATAGTTTATATTTACTGTGCATGGAGATACATAGACAAGGAAATAAAAATACATTTTTTTTTTCGTTTTTAAAGTAACTGGATTCATAGTGTCTATACTATTAGGCCGTCTTATCTCTTCTTGAGATGGTATTTCTTGGACACTTGCCATGATGTTACTTAAAGAATACCATGCGATTTTTATACAGAATGGAGTTTTGTTAGGTGTTTAAATCACACTTAGCCATTTTACTATCAATGGATTTAATAGTAAGGTGATATCAGGCCCCGTCCAGCCTTCTCTGTTGGGTTTTCTTGAAACAACTGAGAAGTGAGGTGGGAGCTTCCCAAACCCATCTTTGTATGAATTTTGCACTGTGAATGCCTAGTTCATGGAGAGCAGGGAAAATGCTTGTGCCCTATGGTCAGCTCAGCTCTGAACTCCAGCTCTGCTTACATCTGTGCATCTGATGTGTCTTCTCAACATTCTACACCTTTTGGCTCCGAGGAGAGGAATTATATCCTCCCGAGTTCATGTTACATACCTGGCACCTCATGTCATCCTATGGCAATTCTGAGAAGCAGATGATACTGTACCCAGTATATAAGGGAAAGGGAAGTTCAGGGAAATGAAGTAATCTGCTGAGATGACACACACTCAGTAACTGGAACATCATAAATTTAAACATGCTGGCTCCAGGGACATCAGTGATTTCTGCTACACCGTGTTACCTTTTAACTTGAACTCCATTTTCAAAGTGCTAGCTATTTTGTTCTTTATCCTGTTCATCTCTCCACGCAGACCCTGAGCAAAGCTGTTACATCCCCATCTTCCTCTGCTCCTTTGCATAGCTCAGTGCCTGCTGCCTTTGGCACTCAAGACTTGAAATCTAGCACCTAGAGCTTTTCTCGCTGTGGTCTCACTGACAAGGAGCATGTCAAATGAAGGGATGTTCTAGGGAAATTCAATGGGTTTTCTTGAATGTAGTGAGCCTGCTTACCGCGTTTTCAGTTGTAGCAATTTGGTGCCAGTGATGCATGGCTGGTTTAAGCAAGCGTGCTTTGCCTCTCAAGTTAATCATCTCTGGTTTCATGGAAAGAATCCTCCCTTAGAGAAATAACAGGTGGGAAAGATCTATTAGGTTATCCTCTGCATTATGAGATTGCTTACTGCTGTGAATTTGCTGGGTCTTTGCTTTATCCCTGTTTCAACTGACCCCTGAGATAAGTCTTTCGTCTCCTTCTATAAACTAATAAGTATTACTGTTGGGATTTGCTTAGTCTGAATGTCCTCTTACTTATTTTGAATCTGCCAGTCTAAATCAGACTCTCACCGTCAGAGAATAGAATGATACAGTGCACACAATCATCTCTCCCAGGCACTTGGCGATATGCAGGTAAATTTTTTTATTAGTTTGTTTCTTTATTCATGAATTTATACATTCAGCAAATACAAATTAAATGCCTTCTCTGTGTATAACACTATAAGAGATACCTTATGACCTATCAGTGGATTTTGTGATGGATGATGGATTTTTCGATACATGATGATGCCAGGTAGTTAATATCCAGTACCTACCCTCCAGGAGTTTGCCTTCTCATTATTTCTGACACTAAATAATATTCCCTTGCAAAAGTAACGCCAAGATGAAGTAGAATTAATAACAGTGATAATAACATAGGAGATATATTACAAAGCAAGCCACGATTAAAAGCCTGGTATTTATCCTCGATGGCATGTGCTTTGTGCTCCAAACAGGTAGACAGCAGAATGAACTGGAAGAGACTGTGAAAGGCTCTACTAAGGGGGTGGCAGGTTCTGGATGGCAGTGATCAGTCTTGGCTCTAAATGGCCAACTCCATGCATAAAGACTCCATTCTCTCACATTTCCCACCACTGCATTCTCTTGACTATAAATACACATATTATTTTACCTATCTGAAGATTTTTTTGACTTAATTTGTTACAAATCTACTTGTTTGGTCTTCAGGAAATGTGAAAACTACCCAGCACCTATGACGAATCACAAGAATTCTAACTTTACTGACCGGCTTTGGGACATGGGCAACTATGTTAACCTCTCTGGGGATTAAAATTTTCACTCATAAAAGAAAAAGTTTGAAGAGGATTCTGACAGTTGTTGAGCTTTTTTTCCTTGGCCAAGAATTAGGGGGTTATTTAATTTGACTGTCTCAACAGTACCTTTAGACAGGCACAATAGTCTCCATCTTACAAATAAAACAAAAATCAAGGCCAAGTGAAGACAACAGAAATTTTTCAAGGCCTCAGACATAGTAAGACATTTCTGACTCCAAATCCCATGCTTTATCACTCCTTTGAAGGGTTAAATTGGATTACTCCTATGGACTCTTGGAATGCAAACCTTGTATCAACCATGTCCCTTCTTTAAAATCAACTGTATACCTCAGCTGAGTGCATGCAATATACAAAGCAGCAAAATTCTGTAGATAAGCAATGACAGCACCTCTAACATTTCTTTGCTGTATCTGAGTCCATCCTAATTACTTGTTGTTCATCTCTGAACCCTTCCTAACTCTTCTGCACAATTTTGAAAGTATACTTCAGAATTCACAATGAAATCTTGATATTTTGCCTTCTTCTTCCGCTTCCTGCCTTAGTAGACTTGGCTGCATCAGAGGTTTGTGTCCTACTTTCATTGTACTGGTTCTGTGCTGCATTTCATTAGGGTGCATCGAAGTCAGGATAGATTGGTTGATCCTGCAACAACCCCAAATTATCGGAGGCTTGAAACAGGAAAGGTTTTTTATCTTATTTATATTATATGACCAGTGTGAGTCATTTATGCAGGCTCTGCTGTGCATATAGTTATCACTCAGGGAACCAGGTGTCAAAGAGTCCACTATTTGAAACTTCACTAATTGTTGACACTAGAGAAGAGAACCATGAAGGATCTCACATTATAATTAAATGTGCTGGTCTGGCAATTACACATGTTGCTTCCTGTAACTGCCCATTTCCCATGTCTAGTCACATGTCCTTGTGGTGCCTACAAGTAGATGGACCAATGAAGATGAGGGTGTCTAGAATATGGTTATTTTCACAAGAGAAAAATGCAGTTAATATGGCAAGTATCCTCAAAAGCTAAAAGAAAGTAGAAGCAGATAAGAACATAAAGACCAGAATAGGTATTATTTCCCTAGCCATCAGTTCATCTGTACAGTCACCCATTGATCTGTTTATCCAATTGTATTACATAAATTTTTATAAAGGTCCCTCAAAATCTTATGGAATAAGATAGAGATTTTTTTTTTTAAATCAAAGGACCTTGAATGTTAACTAAATCAGTGGAGGAAAATAATCAAGTCCAAGGATAAATTGGTCCTAGGCATGTGCATATGATTTGGTCCTATTCGATTCATGGATTATTCCCCAAATTCACTATCCACTTTCTAATAGCTAAATCAAGAAATATATACATGTGCTTTATAAGATTAATAGTGGTTTTTGATTAAAGAATTGTAGTTAAGGAGAAGAATCTTTATTTCTGATACTGAGAGATGAATGCATCTTTTCCCTCAGAACTCTGCAGAAGCCATCCCCTCAAGAGATACAATAGCTTTTTCTTATGCTGTTCAACATTTAGATGGATGGCTTGCGAAAGAGTGGCACTTCTTTGGGAGATAAATAAATGCAGAATAAATAGGTAGTTCTCAGGCATGTCTGATATTTTCTCCCTAAGCTTCTTTGCCATAAACATCTGTGCCTCAAATGTTTTTTTGCTGCATAAGTAATTGACCACAAGGCAATTTTGCCATAAAAGTTAAAACAACTGGTTGGCACTTTGGTTGGACAGTTTGGTTTCAACTGGTTGACAGTTTGGTTTTATTTCTCCATTGACACAGTCCTCCCATTTTTACATTGCATAAATCTGAATGAGGCCAAAGTCCTTGAAGGCTCTGGATTGAACCTACATTTCCCATAGAACTTTAGTCTGTCAAGGGACATGGGACAAAACGCCAAGAAAAAACAACAGTGCAGAGGCTTTTGCAATGTAATACAGAGCTTGGTTACAAATATGCATTCTAATCTTTGGAAACTTAATGAAGCAAGATATTTTAGCAAAGGAATGAAGGAAGATATTTTAGCAAAAAAGAAAAGGTGTGATTCCTAACAAGGAACTGAATAATCAACAAGCCAAAAAATTTATAAAATACTATGAGTGAAAGACTAAGAAGACAAGTGCTTAGGTACAATCCATAAAATAAAATCAGCCCTTGGCACAGTATTGCCATGAATCTACACACATTTTAAATGTATGTGTCTATTTTGTATTTACAATAAAGTCTTTTCAATTTTGTTATGAAAAATGAATTTCATTATGTCTTTTTAATGTCCTTTTATTTTTGTTATTATATATTTTATGGCAGAATTGCCCTTTGACCAATTAGTTACACAGAGGAAATATTTGCGGTGAAAATCCTCATGGCAAAGATGTTCACAGCAAAGAAACTTAAGGTGAAAATGCATAGAACCTTTCTGCAGGTCTGGTTTGAGCCCAGGAAAAGGCATTTAACGTTTATCTGTCCACAATATCCATGCAAGAAGCATTTATTGAGCTTGTCATCTGCTGGACATTGCACTAGATCTGGGGAATGCCAAGATTAGGTGCTCAGTGTGTAGCTGAGTTAACTGACTGTTTGCATGATGCCTGTTGGGGAGGAGCATCTTGCCCTGGTCAATTGTGGAATGATGGTGGAATTTGTCCAGTATAAAATGATCCTAAGAGTAAGTCTCATATATATCTTCTGATTGTCCACAGTAACAGGAGAGACTATTTGGTGAGGAGCTCCTAATCCTAATTTCTCATCATCTGCATCCAACAGCAGAGGCAGACCTATCTTATCTCTTGCTATACTAGCTCTAGGCATCCAAGGGTGTCCAAATGCAGCACAGCTTATGGAGGTTGTTTTTTCTGCCCTTCTGACCTCAGGATATTTTCTACTCTTCTCTCCCATATTTTCACCCTTCTCATGTGATGCTTCACCCATCAAGACGTGCTCTGTCCTTCCTGATTTGTACATTCTGAGCCATGACAAGACCTTTGTCTATGCTGTGTTTGCTCTCTAGACCAACTTCCCTCTATCTGCACTCTGCCTTTCACATGTCCTTCAGATTTGAACTGAGATATCACCTCCTGTCCTCATGCTTCCCTGACTCTCTAAAGAGTTAATTTGATCCACTCCTATGTACACCCCCAGAATTCCATTCTTCATGTAGGCTAGATATGCTAAGCATGGCAATTGATCCAAAGTCTTCACTCAAAACATATTCATTGGTTGTTATTGTTAATATTATTGTTATACCTTCAAAATACATGTTGATAATTGAGAAATAAAATTAGGCTTCCTGTCCAGCATTTCTTTACCTTATAGATTTTTCTGGATACATCATTGCATTCAGGTCATTCTTGACCCTTCTAACTGTTTCTTCTTGGTTCTGTCTCCTTCACAGTTGAGGTTTTTTAACACTTGTCAGCTCCCTATTTCTTAGGTGTGGCCATTAACTCCTGACCTGCTCTTTCCAGCAACCTAGACTCAGATGTGACTCTTAAAAAGTTGTTCCTTTGGATCCAAATGAAACTTCCTCACACTCCTGAGAGGATTTAGTGAAGGAGGGCTGAGCAAAGGAAAGGGCTCTTTCATCCTGGGATCAGATAACGTAAAGTTCTTTTCCAAAATGCCAAATCCTGGAAGGTCTTTCAGGTTTCCCTTCTGGAGTGGACATCTTTGGTTTTGGCCTGTTAAACATGCTTTTCGTCTGGGACCATCATGCTTTACCCTTCCCGCTCTCAGTCCCAGTGATTATAGGAGAACAAATCCCACCCTCCAGATCCTGGGAGGCACATGCCTCTGGTCTGTCAGTGAGAGGACAGTGTCCCTCTTGGCCAGAGTCAGTGGCTCAAGAGAAGGAAAGTGACCAAAACCAGACTTTCCAAGACACAGGAACTCAATTTCTAAACTGTTGTTGGAACTAATGGATAATAGGCACTTTTTTCAAATTAGGGTGTGGCTAAGCAGGCAAGATATAAACTGAGTACCTGAGGGTGGAAACCTGGTGAGAATTTGCTTAAGTATAATCCAACAGCAAGGAAAGCTGTGCTGAGAGGTGAAGAAAAGCTGATTTCTAACGACATGCGAGCACCTGGAGGTAGTCATGCCTGAGGATTCACTCCTTGGACTTCTCAGATGCACAAGCAGTATATCACCTTTGTTATTTCACCTTGACAGAGTTGGGTTTGTGTCTAAAAGGGTTCTGACTAACCCACCATCCATTAAAGCAGAGAAACCATGTCTGCGATATTTTTTCCAAATAGAGGAATGGATTGTGACTCAACTCACAATGAAATGATGGCCTGTTGAGAACTTGAGTTTGCCCTGCTCTAAAATGGTGCCCATGGCCGTGGCCACAGGTGGTCAGGAGGATTTGGTCTCTGAGTCATGCAGGAAGGAGCACAAAGGGGCATTATATGGCTAATGGATTTCTCTTTGGGATTCTCTTCTCTGCTTCCTACTGGAATGTAAAAGCCTGCACAATGCAGATGGCATATTTCATGAATACAAACAGAAGTCCAGGCAACAGATGCTTTGGGGACTGAGGGGAAAGGAGATCTCTGTATTTCTCCAACAGCAACAACTTAGATGACAAATTTCTCCCACTGAGCATATTGAACTCAGAGCAAGGAAACATGTAGTTTTCAAGCCTTAGGCGCTCAATGGTATTTAAAAGTAGGAAGATCAAAATTAGTAATTTTGGATGAAGAGGGTTTATGAGGAGGAAACTGCGGTGAAAAAAATGAGCAGGAAAATTGAGGCATCTTTGTGAATTTCCCAGGGCTTCTAGTTGGGCAGGATTCTAGTGTTCTATGTCTGTCTGGAGAGCATATATTAATAAACCTTAGTCGGCACCACTTCCCTCCACAGTGACAAAAGCCAAACCAGAACAATTATTTTCACATTAAGGGCTGGGTGAGGATGGCTCCTGTTCCTCTGTTTCTTATATTGTTTTACGAAAAATGTAATGCAGAAATGATTAATTGCCAAGCAGACCCCATTCTCTTTCTGCTTGTGATCGAGTTGAATCAAAACGCCCAAATTTAAATTATGAAACTATGTCTAGGTGTCGTGATTAAAGAATTATAAAAATTACACAATACTTTCTGTTCCAATTCTTCTGAGCTCACTGTGACTTTGGACAACTGCCCAGGAAGGAGTGAGGAAAAGAGAGAGGTATGGGACAGAAAAAATAAAATAGGCAGAAAATGCTTCTGTACCATTTTGGTGCTATTTCACTGAAGGGGGAAGATCACTAGCAAGCATTTGAAGACAGTATAATTTCAATTTTTGTGACTTCTCAGTAGGGTAGGCTTAATGCTAGTTAAGTATTGTGGGCAGTGATCACAGGACCTCTTTCTGCTCACAAAATGTAATGATTTTACTATATATATATATATATATATATATATATATATATATATATATATATATATATATTTCTTTAAAATACTTGTCCCTCTAATTGTGTGTGCATTTTTAGACTATTTAGTTGTGAAGAACTACAATTCTTAGCTCTGCATCTCGTAGGTATCTGCTCTGACTCCTCTGGTTTCATGAGGCTTTCCTTTCTTTCTCTTTTCTTTTTAGTGCCGAAGTAAAACCTTAATGAAATGCCCACTGAGATATAGGAAGCAAAATGAAACACCTTTAACAAATCCCAGTTAGATTCCCTCTTTATGTGTAACTCAAAAGAGGTGATACCATGAAAAGCATGAGGCACTTAAAGATTGCATACCACGCTGCTGCCGAAAACCAGTCTACACTTGGTACGATCTGCTTGTTCCTACTGACCTGGCCTGGATCCCTAACACCTTACCCTTTCTCTCAGTTTCCATGAATTCAGAGGTCTCCTCAAATCCAACTCCAGGAAGGTGAGACGTGCAGCTTGGTTTATGTGAGAAAAGCCAGAAATTTTTCTTTCTGTACTTTAAACCCTCTCACAATATCCACAGTGTTTGAATGAAGAGTAAAATGGAATGATGAGAAGTGCCTAAAATTCAGTGACCATTATTAACCATTCATTTGTTCATGCTTTACTTATTGATGCAACAAATAGAAATTATGCGAAGCATTATCCTGGTCGTTAGGAGAAAATGGTGAACAAGGTAAATATAGTCTCTTAAGATCTGGAAAGGAAAGCTCCCTTTCTCTGACGTCTAATCTGTGTTGAAAATGCACGTTGAATACTCCATAGCGAGAAAAAAGCTAACAGGTAGAGTCCATGGTAAATCAAGCACTGCACACTCAAAAGACTGAAGGGACCAGGTAGGTTACATATGTATACAAAGTAGGGCAGCTGAGAACTGATGGGATAGGATGGGACTGTAGGTAGCTGGAGAATGCCACACTTAAAGACATTGAAGTTATTTTTATTTCGAAGAATATTGAGTCAACGTCCTCCAAACACAAACACATGTTTAGTCCATGGGAGGCTTGCTTCTGGAAACTTCATTTAATATTCTCAAATTTGAGGTTATTGCTTTTCATTCAAGAACATATGTCCATTGTTTCTCAGCAGAAAGAATTTGTATTTACTTAAGGAGAGGGGATTTTGAAGTAATATTAAGAATTGTGGTAGATAAACCTTTACTCTTAAATGGGTATTTTCCTGTTCCCTCTCTCGACTCCTCTGTAAGAGGGAGACTTTAAAATAATGTCAGGAGAGAATAATCAAGACCTAACCCACTAACTGCCAAAGTCGTGGGTTAGAAATAGTGCTCCTCTGGGCAGTGTTCAGCTTGAATAGCTGAGGATAAGGACTCTTCCTCCACCACCGAGGATGACCTTAAGCCAACCCAACTGAAAGCTGATTCTTCAAGCTTTCTTTGAGATTCTCACTAAATGCTGTTTTTTCATGTTCCTAGAGACAGGATAGCTCTGATCTGTCATAAAGCCTGCCCGAGAGACTATTTACTTACTTATTATTACAGTTTATAAAATGCACCCATGCTTGAAAAACTCTCATTGAAATCTATGTGAGGCAGAAACACTAAATGTTTATTAATAAACTCACATCTTAAAAACTCACAGAAGTTTCTGGAAGAAATTTTTCTTTAGTTAGCAGCAGTAGTTATGTGACTCAGAGAGAGTAAAACCTCTGAAGAGACAAACATGTCTGCATCTCTTTGCACATGCAGATGTGAGAGAGCTGTCAGTTATTATTATTGCAACAAAATTAGAGGTGGGATAAATAAGGAATCACATTCTATTGCAATTGCATATTTTATTGTATTTCCTCTAGGTTTTAAGATGAATGAGATCAGGAATTATGTCTGTTTTACTCGTTATATCTCCTACTACAAGTACAATGCTTGACATATAGTATGCACTTCATACATCTTTGTTTGATCCATATAGAGCAAATCAGTGAATGAGTCTAGGTTACTTTCAGCTATAATGTTATTATGAATTTGTATTCTTCAGTTTTATAATATGAACCCATGGTTCTTTGATTCAACAGTTTTAAGGAAAATGTGTTTTAAATATATACAACACTGTTCAATTGTGGATTTCACAATAGTGGAAATATTTTCTACCTGCTCTGTTCAATAATGGCAGCCAACAGCCACATGTGGCTGTTAGCAGTTTGAATGTGACTAGTGTCACTGAGAAACTGAATTTTTAATTTAATTTAAGTTTAGTTTATTTAAATGTAAATAGCCACATGTGGCAAGTAGCTGCCATGTTGCATAGTGCATAGGCCATCCACTGACTTTAGGGACTAATTTTTTCCTATTGAATAAGGGCTCAGTGTTTGGGCATGCTTATGGAATTGGTCACATTTTAGGAGATGGACATGTAAAAATCTTGTATTTTCTCATTATGTCTCCCTCAAAAACTTTCTCAATCAAGAGTAGATAGGATTTGAAATATTGAGAGACACATTATGTAACATGTAGCTAATAGAGGAAGAAAGTTTCTTAAATCAGGTTGCCTCTGAAGAACTTGTATCTGCCAATCAAGACTGAACCCAACTGTTACTTTTCTGTGAAGTCTTCCTTCTCTACTTCCTCTGGAGCTCCACAGAACTTTGTCAAAACTCCTAACACTGTATATGGCTCTACTGTAGATCATTTTCTAGGCAACTAAAACTTCTTTAATGAAATGTGAATTGTATCTTTTTTAAAATATGTGTATAGTAGCTCACACCAGGCCTGATTCAGTACCCCACACATGGCTGGTCTTTCATGAATCGTCACTGAGTGAAAAAGAATGAAATTTGGGGCAAAAAAATCCAAATTCTAGTCCAGTTCTGAGTCTCTGACATTTACTTAGTTATCTTGAGTCTCACACTAATACCTCTATGTTTCAATTTTCTTATTTTTAAAACAGGCACATGAATACATGCATGGGTATTCATGGGTAATGAATAGCAAGTGTGATGTATGAGGATCATTCAAAAGAAAAGATGCACGTATAAAGGTTATCAAAAGTAGATCTAATTGTTGCCAGTCTGGGCTTCAGATTGGTATCTCCAAGGAAATGATTTCAGTTTCAGGAAAAAGTCAGACCAAAGTGTTGGGAGTTAAGTCACAAGGCATTAGTTAAATTCCCCCATTCCTTATAAAATGGTGTCGTCTCCAAGAACAAGGTATTAGGTGAACCCAAGCAGAGAATGTTACATTTCCTAACTTGACATTCCTCCCTGCCATAGGATACACAATCATAGGCCAGGTCTTTTATTTTTATGATGGATGAAGTTAGCCTAACAATCTCATGAGAGAGAAAAACACAACATACAGTTATTGCCCTAGACCACAGGGTCAGCTCACCAGACTGCATTAGGGAAACTGACCAATTCTTTAGTATGGGAAACAGCTTCTGGGAAATAATGATTGTCTCTGGGCTCCTCATTTTCTGCTGAGCGACACCATGGATGTTTAAAGAAGAGCCACAGGATGAAGGGACAGGGATGGATTAACTTGAGAGGAAAGATGAAAGAACTAAATACAAACAAGTTGGCAAAGAAAGGTCTAATGATAAATACCATAACTACCTGCCAAAAGTTGTCTAACATAATATAAAGAACAACCTGGATAGTGTGCCAGGGAAAAAAGACATTACAAAAATTGGCCTCTTTGCAGCTTACCTATAATTGTTTGCCTACAACTTACTCATAACCTGCACAGGAAAGAATCCTATCACAATAATGATTTGCAGAAAACACAGTTTCCTATGTTGGATTTAACAGATGTCATTGAACACCTTACTGTGTAACAGGAACAGAATGGGGCATTTTCACTTATTTTTATCTCACATCATTTTTACAATCTCTCAGTGTTGTAGACTTATGTATGAGGGTCTCCTAGGAGCCAAGAGATGGCACACTCAAATGGGAATAAAGGAGAGTTTAATGAAGGGACTGTTCCAGGGTTGTTTTGAAGCTAAAGGAAACCAGTAAGCAATGAGGAAACACGTAGGCACTATCAACAGTGTACAACTATCACCTCTAGTCCTGAAGAGGCAAAGAGAGAACAGATGGGGTGAGCAGAATGGAGAGGGGGTCGTGGCGGTGTGGGAGGCAGAGAGAAGGAGAGTTGCGAGCACAGATAGAGGAACGTGGCCATCGCTAATGGACGGGCAGTAAGGCGTGAGGGATGACAGCTTTGGTCTCTCTCTCTTTCCAGGCTCAGGACTCTTGCCAGTCCCTCCCATTAGCCCAACCAGAAGCCACAGGGCCAGGGGGCCCTGTTGATACAGCCCCAGATGTCAGCATCTTATGGCCCAAAGTATGAGGAAGGAGGGTGGGAGAGGATCTGGAAAGGCAAATAGAAATGATCCAACCAGCTTTTTGCCTTTATCTTCCAAAAAGGAAAATTGTGACCCAGAAGAAGTAAATGATTTACTTAATGGCATGCAACAGAGGACCTGAACCACAGGTTTCTGAGTCCAGAGTATTTGTTTCTTAAGTTCTCCACTTATTTAAAATAAAGTTCAAATAGACTGTGTTCCTGGAGTCCATCCCCTGAGCACAGAGGGTTTTATTTAGTTCTTAGACCGAAGACTATGTCCTTACACTGACCAGTCATTTTCCCGAACTTTACATTCATCACTAGTGGATATGGTGAGAGTGAGTGTGAGGTTTTCTGTCTTTGAGCAAAGATCTCAATTCTGAGGGAGGTTACTCTCTTGAAAATGCATTGTTTAATATAGAGGGAGGGGCTAAGGAAAATTAGTGTGTGTGGAGATAGCATAGAAAAGTGAATGGGGAAAGTGAGAGATGGAAGATTTAACTAGGAATGGGGGTTGAGTTTCTGATTAGTTATGTGAGGAATGTGGTCTTTAAAAATGCTGATAATTTTAGCAAACCTTTACTGAGAGCATATGATACAGCAAGCTGTGTGCTAAAGCTTAGTCTTTATGTACATAATCTCTGTGCTCCCAATAGTCAGCCACTTACAAAGGAGAAAGTGGAGACATTAGAGAAGTTGCAGTCATACCACTAGTATGTGGTGATCAGGATTTGAACCTAGTCATCTAGCTTACTTCCTAGCCAGTTCCTTCGACCTCTTAACACTTTGTTAAAGCAAAGCACAAAGCTTTCAAGATCTTATTCCTCATTAAATGTGGATGAAAAATAACTTCTATTTCTTCTGCAGTACAGCAATAATTTAGCCATACAGTATCTGCATTTCAAGTTACTGGAACACTGGATAAAATGCAATTTGTCTAGTAGCAAATATGAGTGACTGTGTCATTTTGCTATGTTTTATAAGGGAGACTTAATCATTGTTCCTAGTTAGATAAAAATGGGGACTAGACAGTGAGGGTTTCAAACATACAAGAGGAAAATTCCTGGGCAAGTTGCAAAGTGTATCTTTATTCTTGGGTTTTTATGCAAATTGAATCCCACACACCATTTGAAAAGAACTATGTTGGGGTTATATGGTTTATTATAAGCAGGGCATATACTGTTTTTCATATATGGCTTTATAATACTTTTATTTGGATCACTTTTACCAAGCTCCTCAGATGAGCGGTAACTTTTTTTTATTCTTCATGATTTCAGCCCTAGACTTAGCCATTTGGTAACTTTCTAGAATTTTACTTTACTGTAAAACTCAGCACTGATAAATCACTGGCCTTACATAGAAAGTGGATTTAAAATTTACACACTGTGACTCAGGTAGGTAGAAATATAACTTTATTTCTCCATAACTGAATATTGCTTGCTCACCCACACCCATTTCTGCTTAAGGAAGGAATACTCACATGCCACTTGAATTTATCTCACCACTTCCCATTTAAGGCTATCTATTGCTTTTAGGCTAAATCCAACTCTCTAGAGAAGATACTTCCTCTTTCAGAGCTTTTTCCTTACCCCTTCTCTTTCTCTTTTGCCTGGGTTCATTGTGGATCTGAGTTTGAGGGTTCCATGTAGCATGATGAAGTGGAGAAGAGGCATGAGGTCAAAGTGTAACCTGTGGTTCTTGCAGATTTCCACTGAAGAATGTCACTCCTGGGTCTGACTCTGACTCTGATGCAATTGTAGATGAGATCAGTTATCCTCTGTATCTTTTTGTGTGTTATGCGTTGAGATCACTCACCTGCTGAGCTAGGTTCCCATCTTAATGCTGAGTTGTGCAATGCTTTTCCACTAAGACTGGCTTTGACTGCCATTCAGTTCCTAGCTTGGGCCATGTACTCTAACTCCTGATGACCAGCTGGTGCCTTTAGGAAAGATCTGTGTCTTACACTGGATCAGGAGCAGTTTCCACATCTTCTTTACACCTTGGGGCTTCCCTGTGTTGATGTGACACTCTGAAAGGCTGCCTTCTCCCATGTTCTAGAAAGAAGTCAGGTGAGTCTCCCCTTTCCACAGATCATCAAACCTATCGATGAGATTTGTTGTTCCAGCAACTGCAAATTTTCTCTTTAAACAGTGCAGGGACCATAATTTTATCTAACCATGTTGTTACTTGAATTCTCAGTGTTCCTCCCTCCAGGTCAGATGCTTCTCTCTGTCTCTCTCTCTCTCACTCTGTCTCTCTCTCTCTCCGTTTGGAAAACTGCTCCTGTATCCTTCCCTACTCAGTGCCTACTACTTACTCTCTGATTCTACCAACCACTGATAAATGTAAACTTAAAAAAAAAAACACTTTTCTATTTCTTGTATCTAATCATTCCAAATCAAAATGTTTTGGGCTCTAAATCTCTTGTATAGGCTGTGACTTTGCAAAAACAACAACAACAACAAGAAGTACTTTTGGAAGCTGCAGTTGAATGACAAGTTGATTTCTCTAGTCTATGTCTCTTGTTCTCTCTTTTGAGACTGTATTGCCTCACCCTCATGGTCTATTCTTTTTTTTTTTAATACTCTTTTTTTCGGTTGTTGTTGGTTTTTTGGGGGGTGTGGTAAATAGGTTTGTTTGTTTGTTTTTAACAGAAGTACTGAGGATTGAACCAAGTGGTAGAGTGCAGAGCACATCCCCTCCCACTGAGCTATGCCCTCCTCCAGTCATGGCCTATCCTTAATGAAAAGGGACTGCTTAAGGAAAAAAATACCAAGGACAAGTATAATTTGGGTAATATTTAGAAATATTAGCCAACTTTAGTACTAGATTAGAGCTGCTTAATGTCAGTTTGAAAGAATACTTAATAGATAGGATTGTCAAGTGACTTAAGAGTCTCTAAGTGACTGAAAGATGTCCCTTAGTATGTTAAGATTATGTATTAAGCATTCTGCAACGAATATTTACCACATATCGTTGTTTGAGGGCTGGGGATATAGGAAAGAATTAAAGAAACAAAAATATCTACCCTCATAGTATTGATATTCTGGATAAGAAATAGAAAATATATACGTATGCAAAATATGAATAATGTTATATAGTCATCAGTGTTGTGGATAAAATATCGTAAGGAAGAATGGAAGGAAGTCTGGGAGAAGGAGGGCTTTTTGCAGTTTTAGATAGAGTGATGAAAATTGAAAGATCTTGAGGAGGTTAAGGAGCAAGCCATGTGTACATCTGGATGGATAGTGGTCCAGGCAGAGGCAACAGTGAGTAGAAAGTTTCTAAGGCAGGAATAATCCTGCTGTGTTCAAGAAAGAGCAAGGAGATATCATATCTGGAGCAGAGTGAGTGAGGGAGAGAATAGAAAGGGAGGAAGTCATAGAGTGACCTCACGGAGGCAGATTGTGTAAGGACTTGCAGGCCATCAAGGGGAATGTGGCTTTGATTCTGAGGGAGATGGGGATCCAATTGAAGGTTTTAGACAAGGGATAACTTGAAAGGCTCACTTTTTAACAGAATGTTTCTTGTTGAGAATAGGCTGGAGTAAAGGGTAGAATGAAGAGATTCCTTTCAGGAAGCTAGTTCAGAAATTGAAGCAAGTGATAGAGCTGGTTAAGACCAGGGATGTGGCACTGTAGGTTGTGGAAGGTGTGCACATGTTGGGTATATATGAGGACTTTGCCCATACATTTTAGGAGCCAGTGCTGCATTATGGTTAAAACATATGGGCTTTCTGTGGTCAGGCTGCTTGGGTTCAAGTCGTAGTTCAAGCACTTATGGACTATGGAGTCTTAGAAAATTCCACTAAAGCCTAAGGCCAATGGGGCTTTTATAAGGATTATATGGGAAATGACATGAAAAGCAACAAAAACAGTGCCTTGTTCATAAAACTCAAACCATTATCTGGCATTATTGTTGTCATTGTTTCTTTTATCATTGAACTTAAAAAAAGCCAAGTTGGGATCATGAAGAATTTAGGTGTTTATGTTTTTGTTTTTCTACCACAGTTTGTTTTCAGCCCATGAATCTGGGAATCTATTCCAGAAAAAAAAAAAAAAAAAAAAAAAGAAAAACGAAAAGAAAAAATGACTCTCGATGCTTTCAGGATTTGTCTGGTATAGATGCTTAGAAGTAAAAATACAGAACCTTATGTTTCTTGCACTTGATTCTTAAGTTGAAAGCTACACAAAGATGCAGTTGGCAGTTTATGGTTACTGAGAAAAGAGGGTATAAAATAAAATTATGATAGGTCTCTTACATCAAGTTACTAAGTTCTCAAATCAGTTCTTTGCTGATATGTAGCACACATGTGGTTCCTGAGAGGGGACTCAGTAGGAAGAATAAAAGATTTTAAGAGCCATTTAATTGGCAGGTGTATTGGATGGCATCCTTATCATGTTCGAGGCAGAGAGAATTATAACACTGAGAATCAACACTGATAGCAGTCGTGCATTCAGCATCTAAAGTGTACCAAGCCCTGTGCTACATGCATTAACTCTCAGCCTGTAATACAGATGGTAATATTCCTACTTTCTAGATAACTGAGGCTAAACATTCCTCAGTCTCCATAGACATGCAGCCATCTCCTGAAGAATTCTTGTGTCACATCCTGAACTTCATTACAGAAGTAGCTCACCTCCGTCTTGGGCAACATTCGCTCTTGAACAGTTCTTGGTATCTTACCATCTAACAGAGGATATATTTGATAGTTGTTGAGTGTCTTTTCTGAGCTCACATTTTTCTGCTGTGCTTGGCATGGCTTCCAGTCCTCCTACAGAGGAGCATATCTGAACCTTGGGTGTCTGCATGTGCTCTCTTTACCACTTTTCCATAGTTGGCTTAAGTGAAAAAATGTCTTGTCTTCCGTCATTAATCAACTCTCAATCCTGTTAAATCATGTTTGCAGCGATTCTTGGAATTCTTTTGGATTTACTGGCAGATATCTTCTGGTCCTGTCAATGCTCCCATATGCACTCAGATGCAGAGTGTGGTACCCTCTGATGGCATTCCTGGGGCTTGCTTGTATGCAAAGATAGGATGATCAGAAAGTGAGTGACGGGTCATGAAACCATGTCACAGCTACTTGGCTGTTGGGAGATACTATAATTTTTTCATTTCACTATCCAGAGAGTGGAGTGAGTTGAAGAGAATAAATTGTAGCCATGTGGACCATTTAGGCATTGAGGGAACAGGTTCCAGCTGTTTGAAGCAGGTGGGGATCTCCAGTGATTACTATATCCTCAGCATTCGAAAGCTTTTAGGCAAGGAGCTCTGAGGTAAGCATTACTGCAAAAGGTGATTGAATCTCACTGACTTCTTTTCCACCTGGCACCTTGATGTAGCAGTGGGTGAATTAGGTCTCTGGAATTTCAAGCCCATCCTTAAACTGTTAAAGGTGACTTTAAAAGAAACACTCCATTCATCTTCCTGAGTTTATAGAACTGTCAGAAAGCCAGAGGCACAGGTTAGAAACATTGGAAGAATTATCCTCCCAGAAATGGAAATTAATGCCCCATTCTAACTTTAGACATCCCCCTCCTGTCTGTAGGAACCTTTTACATGATGAAACAATGGATTGTCATCATCAGAAGACTGATTCCATTCAAAGGGAGAAGGGGCAGTGCTTGCTCAAATCCTAAGCCATCAGTCATCATTGATGCCACGGACTCGTAAACAAGTGGTGAGGATTATGGGATTTATCAGGGAAGCCTCAAATGGGGCTACTCACCAGCTCTACTACACAAGCAGGAAGGGATTAGTAGAAGAGTTACGTCAGAAGCAGCAGCAGGACAAGATCTATGATGAAATGTGGTAAAAGATAGCTGTATCCACTACTTTTGTTGGTGTTTTCCCAAGTTGCATGATACCGTAGGGCTCGAGTCTTTCTTGCTTTTTCCTCCAGAAACCCCATGAAGGGGGTAGTTTTTTCCCCATATGATTGCTCTCTTTTACATCACTGGCTGTCTATCCTTTTATCATTTTACTCACCAGATTATGCATGTGTGTGTGTGTGTCTGTCTGTCTGTCTAGATCCAGAACAGCTCTCATCATTTCAGCTGTGAGATGTAGTGATGGGCAGGAGAGCACAGAGGGAAAAGCCTGGCTTGTGTGCCAGACTGACTTGGGTTCTGCATCCCAGCTGAGCATCTTGCCGGCTAACCTTTCTGGAACACTGCTTCATCAAAATAAAGGCTTTGTACAACATTGTAAAATGACTGTAACTCAATGAAAAATGTGGGGAAAAAAAGGCTTTGGTCCAAATTAACCGTGCAGTCAATGAAGCTACTATTATTTATCATTTTACCATCTCTCTCATGCCCAGCATCTCCCAACCCCAGCTAAGCATCCAGGTTTAGTGTTGCTCTAACATGGTTGGAAAAGAATAACTAACTGCTACTACAGCTTTGAATTCTGTAAAGTGATTGCATACTCTCATTTAATATCTTAAAATATTAGAAGATATAAATTATTATAATTGTTATCAGTCATCATCATCATTATTACTACTATTATAATTTTATAGATGAGAAAGGGAAGGTCAGCAAAGCAGTTACCCAGCCCAAATTATAAATCCAAACCACTTTGTGCTCTCTTCCTATGGGGGTGATGCTAAAAAAAAGACTAGTCACACCAGGAAACACTTAATTTGTCCCCAGTTTACATGTTAACTGGACGCTGATACCCCCCATTCCATTTTCTTCTCCTGCTCCCTCCCTCATAGATTCCAGTGAGGCTCAGGCTTCTGGAGGGTTCTCTCCAGGGATGGATAGATTGTGACAGGACAGTGCTGGGAGAAATACTCCTGGTAGTCCTCATCTTCTTACAAGGAATCATGAGAGGAAGGGAGATCCAGAAGGCTTACTCTTCCCAGAGGCCTGAGTCCCTCTACGTGGAAGCCACTCTCTAATGCCACTCTGTCATTGTCCGCTGAGTTATGAAGTGAAATAAACACGGACTTAAGGGGTTTGGCAGGTCTATGGATAATGCTGTTTTCCTCGTTTCCTGCTGAGGATTTTAAGTCTGAAAAGAGCTTCAGCAATCTTAGAGTCTTTTTAAAAATTGTAAAGATGGATGGAATAAGTATTGCTAGACTCTGGTGGGTTTATTTTAAGACTATAAAAACTTACAGTAACTTGAATCTCGTTTTGTGCCATTTTTCTGAATTCAGAGCTTTATGTGGCTAGAGATGGGGTTTGAGAAGGTATAGAGGTGACAGATAACATTGTATCCACTTTATACCTCGGAGAATTGATTTACCTTTCCTCTATAGTATGAAACTTGAATCTTGGTTTTGTTGGATGATTTTACCTCTCTACCTTATTCATTCATTCTTTCATTAATCATTTATGCAGTAACCAGTTTGAATGCCTGCTCAAGGTTTGTGATGGGGACACAACAGTGTGAAGGGAACACATTTTCTTACTCCTCAGAGGTAGATAAGTCAGTATATGTTAGATGATATTAAAGTGCCTGAATATATTTTAATTTCTGCAGATTTTTAAAGATTTTCCAAAATCTGCAGATTTTTTCAGATTTTAGATTTTCACCTGCCTGGATTAACTTAGACTGGTTTTTCCTAATACTCAGAGGGACTATGACTATGTGCAGTACTAGTAGTACTTGGGTGGAGAATCACAAAAACTAGAAAATCTATGCCATTTTTTGTTTACCCCAAAAAACATTCTTAGTTCAGGTCAAGTAACATTAGCTTTCCTATTTATTAGTTTATTCTACGAAAATTGTGGCTTTTTTTTTTAAATTTTAGCAAAGATGCCAACAAGATAAAATCAACAAGTAAAATGCTAAAAAAAAAATGACAAGAGTTTTCATATACAATCATGAAAAGCATAGGAATTTGATTTGGTGGGATTATACCTATTGATGTTTTAGAGATTAGCCATTGGTTAGTACAGAGTATTTTTCAGGAGTGACTTGTATATAATGAGATTCTAAATCAGATTCTTATTGCAATTTGAATTCAGATAATAGTGGCAAATAAAATTAGTAATACTAATAAATTATAGTAACATTATTAGTAATTTTCTCAAATTAGCATCTATAAAGGAGGTACTAACTGGAAAGAATGCAGATCTCTCTCCTATAATTCAAGAAAAAGCTAAACAGGGATTTTCCAAGGAAAGGAGTAGTCCTGGTAACTCCAGGGGCTATCTTAGAAGTTGTTCATGAACTTTGATTCTAAGGCACTGACATTGGTGTAATTTAAACTCTGCATCTAAATTACAAATGACTAGAAGAGATGCTCTAATCATTCTGGTTTGATTCAACTGCCTATGAACTGTACCTGGAGGGTTAGAGGCAAAAAACTGCTGATCACCAAGTGGTGAGTATACAAGCTGACTTTCTGGTGAAAGGTGAGTCAGACAATTGACCAATATGCCTGCTTCATTACACCTTTGGGCCTCCCCTGCTTATTTACACTGCCTCTCTCATATGTCAGAGACACCCTAGCTTACCAGTTCAGCTGTCACACAGACAACCAGAGTGCCAGTCATCCCCTACCCAACCAGAAAAAAACCCACATCCCAACTAGAGGCTGCATCCACATGACATGCAAGGAGCCGCTTCTGAAAGCTGCATGTCAGTCACTGAGTTTCCTAGGTGATGTGCTTGCCTCCCTAATGTTTAACTTGACCTTGTCTCACAATTCTGCGATCCAGAGATAAAGTCATAAATTTAACTATCACCAGTGCGATGTGAATCCAGTCTTTGGGGGAGAGTGTGGGAGCAAAACAACCTCAAATCATTAAAAAAAAAAAAAATCCAGTTGGTGAGACGATGACCCAACACCCAGCAACTCATGAATTCAAGGAACCAAAGGAAACATAGGCAGTGGATATAAAGAAGGTTTCTGCAGACAAGAATCCTTTGCTAATATTTATCTTTTGCCTCTGCTCCTCTTTGTTCCAACTTATCTGTGTCTTCATGATGAATGCAATGTTTATTTCTCAAACATGTGACTCCTTGGTGACTCTGCCTATATAATGTTCTAGTAATCTTCCAGTTAATTCTTGTTACTTGCTATCATCTTCCACATCACTACTATTATATGTTGAGCACATATCAAGTGCTAGGAATTAGAATATATATATTCTTTTTTAAAAATTTTATTCTGTTTAAGACAATTTGAGATCATTATTACATAGAGAGAAGTTTAAGGCTCTTCAGACACATTAAAATTTTGCCTGCTATTACAGCTAAGAAGTAATAGAACCAATGTACGTGAGTCTTTCAGGATCTCTCCATTATACTATGCTGCCTTTTATTCATGAAATGAACACTTTTCTCCAGAAAAACTGAACACATGGACAACGGATAAAGCTGCTTAATAAAAACAGATTGGCTAGTGCCACTATGGAATTCCATGTTTTCCAGAAAAAAAAATGAACTGTCCTAAGCTGCTGCTAATGCTCTAAATTTGAGGGGCAAGCCAGCCACATGGTAGCAGATTAAATGCTGTGGGCTTCTTGAATTTTTTAAATATATTTTTCATTGAAGTATAGTCAGTTTATAATGTTGTGTCAATTTCTGGTGTATAGCACAATGCTTTAGTCATATAGGAACATACATATATTCATTTTCATATTCTTTTTCACCATAGGTTACTACAAGATTTTGAATATGGTTCCCTATGCTATGCAGGATAAACTTGTTGTTTAGCTATTTTATGTATATTAGTTAGTATCTGCAAATCTAGAACTCCCAATTTATCCCTTCCCATCCCCTTCCCTCCCAGTAACCATAAGTTTGTGAGTCTATTTCTGTTTTGTGAACAAATTCATTTGTCTTTTTTTTTTTTTTTAAGATTCCACATTTAAGTGATATCATATGGGACTTTTCCTTCTCTTTCAGGCTTACTTCACTTAGAATAACATTCTCCAAGTCCATCTATATTGTTGGAAATGGTATTATTTTATTATTTTTTATAGCTGAGTAGTATTCCATTGTATAAATATACCACAACTTCTTTATCCAGTCATCTGTCAATGAACATTTAGGTTGTTTCCATGTCTTGGCTATTGTAAATAGTGCTGCTGTGAACATTGGGGTGCATGTATCTTTCTGAATTAATGTTCCCTCTGGATATATTGGGCTTCTTGAATTTTATACAGGACAGTTATTTGTCCATACTAAGAACAAGAACAAGACTGACTTAAAGTAAAAGACAGGGATCACAGAGGAGTAAACACAAAATCCAAATTTTGTAAGTCTAGTGCTCTTTCTATTGCTGGTAATATTTCTAGGAAGAATTAAACAGTGTGACTAATAGAGTGCTTTATTTCCTAACTATGCTCATAGGTCACTTAATCCAGTTAATAACCATGATATACATGCTATTTTAATACCCTTTTTTTTTTAACAATAAGAAAGAAAAAAAAAAAAAAACGAGATTGGTTAGTTTACCTAAAGTCACATAGCTAAGTAACGAAGTCAAAATATTGAATCTAGACCTACCTGACTCCAAATTCATGGTCTTTTCACTCTGACGTATTATTTATAGTTTGATAAGTGTATTATTTGAAGAGATTAAAAATCTAGAATAAAACTTTCATAATGTCTCAACATTTTAAGCTATTTTATATTAGTATCTCTTATTTATTATAAATTGTATTCTCTTAATGAGTTTAGACATCCCCACTCACTCCCCCCCCCCCCAAATTAATCCATCTGTGTCATTAAATGCATCATCTCCTCACATTGATGGTTTGAGAGTGGATTAATTTTGCATCCGTAGATTTGCATCTTGGATTTTTTGTGGTCTTGGCTGGATTTTATTATGATATACAGTGGATTAGGATTTCTGTGTGAATTGTGAAACTATTAAATGATTATATGTCTCTAGAAAGCTATGAGCTCTCTAGGTATTGTGCTTATATGAGATTATTCAGATGCTTCTCTGGTGCCTGAATTCTCGACACTGTGAAAGCAAGCTTTGAAAATCCTTATTTTGACAGCAACTGTGGAAGTGCTTTAAACCCCAAGTCACTTCCAGGCTTTGAAAGTCTTTATTCAGTCACATTCTTCTTTTGAACAATACAGCTTAGAAATTTGTTTGGTAATGGGGAAAAGGCCTTGGTTTGTTTTATTGTCAAATTCCAATTGCTCTGTGAGTGATTATAAAATGTAGAGCTACTGTCTGTAATGCAATTGCTTCAGCATAATACAAAATGCTCATTGCTGACTCCTCCTGAGAAAAACACTGTATAGCTAGCTGTTGAAACGGATTCTGCTTATACTTCTGCAGTGTTCAGCCAAGTAGAATCTTTAAGATTCATCTTCAGCATGTGACATACGTTTGGGTGTCGCCAAACTTCTGTATTTTCTGAGCTGGGAAATGGAGCAGATGCTCTCGGGAACTTGATTTACTTGCCCTATTTCTCTTCAAAAGAGCCCCTGGCATTTTTTTTCTCCCACATTTCCCCATGGTTACATCGTGCCTCCCTTATTGTGGTCTCTAATTAGGATACTGGTTGTTAGTAAATAAATTATTTAAGAGTTTAATAAAACGAAACATAGTGTGAGTTGTCCATAAAGGACAAACTATAAAATGAGCTTTTATCATGATTATTTCTCTGTGTTTTGGAAGTACGTTTCACATTTATTTACAGAAGACTAAACATTAAACTCTGCATAAGTCACTCCCATTTGAGGAGACTCATGTTGAGTCAGTTCAGTTATATGTCAGTGCTGTAGCCAGCTTTTGTTTGTTGTTGTGTTCAAATGGGTTTACCTAAGACACATCAGCCTTTCCTGAAAATCACACAATGTGGTTCTCAAAGTTTGTGAGATATGATGATTTAGAAAAGCCTAGTGAGAAGCCACCTGGAGTGACATCTCTGTCTCTGTGTGTGTGTCTCTCTCTCCTTTCTAATGGAAATAGGCTAAAGGACTTGCCTCTTGTGTCTCTAAGACTTTATGCATCTGGAACTTGAGGTCTCTTCAATAAAACAGAGGCTTTGAGAGCTTCATGCTGCTCTAACCCTCTCATCAAGACCCGATATTGGTATCAAGGCCCAAGACTGGGTGAGATGTGAGCACACAGTTTTAGAAACTGAGCTGTAGAAAATTTACATGCCCTTGAGTTTGCATCAGGTGGAGCATTAATGTTTTAATAACTTGTAATCTGGATCTCAAGAGCCACAATACCAATGTGTTTCAGAAAGTAGGAGTCCCAAATCATTTGGAAGTTGTATTTTTTTTAGAAAAGTTCACAATATCTTTTGAATAAATTGGATTTGTGGTTTTGTAGCATTTACTTAGTCTCATTAAGGGGCAGAATTTAATTAAGAAATAAAATCAAATAATGCATTACTGTACTTTCATTTGTCTCTCAGATGAAGAGGCCAAAGAGTGTATTTGATTAGCTTGCATTTGTAATTCTCTTATAGACTATTGTTGACCATTAATAGATGAAATTACATTTCAGTTTTTCAAGTTATGTTGTTTACACCAGAAAATTCAATTCAGTATTTTCATTTTCTCCCTTCCTCTATCTCCTCTCTCTCACTAACATACACACACACTGACATCTGTGGTCATTATACAAACTATGACTTAAATGAAGATTTGGCTTTTAACAGTAAGAATTAATATAGTTCTTGCCCATTTACAACCTTTTTTTGCCCTACTGTTGACATTCACATTATTATTATTTTTCACAGTGTTAGATGTATACATTTAAAAAAATTCTCTTAGCTAAAATATGGGAGAGTGTATCATATTCATCTAATCCTGGATGACTATCCAACACCTTTTCTTATACTGTGTGCTTAGTAGCAGAGCAAAAGGTCACAAGCCGGAGTGCTAGTATCATGTACAAACTCAAGATGACCTTTGCAGTCAGAATCTAAATAGAATGCCGTGAGTTGCCCCATCCCCTACAAATGATGTCTGTTAGAGTGCCCACATGCAACTCTACTTCCTTCAGCCTCTCTCTTTTAAAGTTGTAGACTCCTTGCGAAGAAAAAAGGCTTTCACTTAGGATAGTTCTGACTTATTTGAAAGACAAAGGGTAGGCTGGGAATCTTCTGAAAATGTGTAATTGGTTTGGAGGATTGCTTGAGTTCATAAAATGGTTATGAACACCACTAGCCCTTTTGAAGGTAGGGGAAGAAAAGTATGACCTGTGACACTCTTGTACATTAATTGGCTATGTCTGAGGCATAAAGGGTATTAATTGAAGTGCAAATGAAATGAGATTGGAATAATAATATGAGAAAAAATACAAACTGACAATTGAAATAAAATCACTGAAAAGTCAAATAAAAAAAAAAAAACACAACAGAACCAGAATTCTATTTTGAAGCTTGTGAATTCTAAGGTTGACAGTTCTCCAAGGTTTTACATCATAGGATGTTGCTTTAGACTTGAATATTCTCCTCTTCAAATATACTCACCAAAATTCCAAGTTCCCCTTAATGATGGTGGAGATGAGCCTTTCTTGTAATAATGTGAAGCTCTTTCAAATATTCAAGCATCTGACTCCCATAGTTTCCTTCTCACATCGGGAAATCAGCTCATGGACTTTATGGAACTTATTTATTAGACAAACAAACAGAAACTACTCTGTGTAGTAAAACAAAACAAAAACACTTCACCTTTGAACAAAACTATATCTAAAATGAAAAATATATATATAATTTTAAAAGGTATACCTTAAAAATGCCTAAAAAATAAAATAAATTTAAGAATTAAAACAAGCTTCTCTTAAAGAGAAGTGAAGCTTAAGTTCTAAACATGGGAGGCTATTTCATTGCCACATCAGAGCCCTTGAGGGCAGACAAGGCCCTGTTCTGACAGCTGGGAAACCACGCTTTGATAACAGGAAAATCTTTGCTCTGAGAGTTCGTGGCAGTCAGGTGTGATTAAAAAACAAACAAGCCCTGAAATTAAAGTGAAGGAAAACTGCAATTCCACAACAAACTGGACCATTTAGAAGTGGCAGTGCTGCTTCAAACATGCGAAACAGGGAAACACTGCTGTCTCTTTCGGGGAATCTCTCTTTTTTTTTAATCAGTTTTAAACAGATTTTTTTTCTTCTCAGACATAGAAACAGAACTATATGTGTTATATCTGTGTGAGCTGAAAGATGACAAGAGGATTTTCTGACTACTTTTTCCTTGTGCAGGTAGCTCACAGCTGTGGTTTGCTTTGTGAATTCTTTGTGGTTTTCTGGATCATGTTAACAACCCATGACCTGGGACCTCATAGATGAGGCCAGTGATCTTTGAGTAGCTCTTGGTTTTTGTTTGTTGATGTTATTCATGTTACTCCCTTTTATTCTGTGTTTCTCTTCATCATATGTTGTTTTATTTTCTCTTTCTCTTTGTGTCTTTGTATATTTACTAGCTCTAAAACTCTGCTACATCTAGAAAGAGATGAAATAATAGCCCTAAGCAGGCAATACGTAAAATGTGATTAACTTTTCTGAGTGTGACAGGGTGCTATGCACAGAGAGAAAGCACTGAAAGCAATTGGGTTCTTAAGTCTTTTACCCACAGGAGGCTGACTTGAGGTACAATAATTGAAAATAGCTCTCAAAATGGCAGATCTTGTGGGTCAGTGATAGAATGGTTTAGTACAGTGGTCGGCATGCTCCAGCATTCACTGTTCACATGGTATATGAAAAGCAGTCAAGTCAACTCTATTTCAGTGAATTATAGAACATTCCCAGTGAAGAAACACATGATGGTTTCCTCTTGGACAGTCTTATTTGGGGTCAGTCTGTGACTTGGTGACCTGAGACTTGATTCAGGAGCTGTTCTCTAACTTTAGCATGATCCACTGAGTGGTCAAGTTATAAGATTGGCCTCCTGTAGGACAGAGAGGAAAAGGTTAAAGAGAGGGTTTAGGGGTGCTTAGGACTGCAGGTTCTGAAATCAGACAGACTTGAAACTGAATCATGTCTACAGTACTTACTAGCTTTCTGACCAAGTTGATCAACCTCTCTGAACCTCTGTGGATTTATTTATAAAACGAGAATATCAATACTACTTAATATGATTGTAAGACTTGAGTGATAGGGTAAGTGTAATGCATTTAACACACTGTCTCTTAGGGAGTGTATTAGCTATAATCATGAAGGACAAATGGGGGACTAGAGAGAAGGTTCTAGTGTGGAATAGCACCCTGGGGACCAACAGTACCTTTTGAATTTTCTATAACATTTTATTTGAAATATTATTTTTGAAGCCATTCTGATAGGTTATGATTACTTTAGGAGGTTGTGTATTACTTTTATTGTTTTAATAATTGAGTTTTAAAGATGAATAAAGAATAAAACCTTTTAAAATTTGCTTTTCTAATTATCATAGCAGTGGGGCAACTTTTAGCTCTTGCGTACAAAGCGCTTCTTATTTGTTACTATTTTGATTACAGGAGGTCCTTCACATGCACAGCTCTTGATAAAATGATGCGCTGCTTGATTACCAAGAAGGAATTGCAGTTGTCCGAGAATATATGTCTGGTGGTTTTTGTTTTTGTTTTTAATTTAAGGAAGTAAGTTGTCTTGAAACTGGAGGCATTGCTGGTGTTCAAAATCACTTCTGGCTAACGCTGGAAAGACATGGGTTCGAGGGAAATCATCTCATTTCACCCATTGCCTATAGATTGCAGAAGGCATCTCCGGGAGAGATTTAGTGTCAAGGAACCTAACAGAAAGCTCTCACTTGGCAGTGGGACGACTACACACTGAAAAACAACATTATTGTTTAGTGTCAGCCACTCAGAAAAGCACTGGGGGTTTTGCCATTCATTGGAAGACTTTGAGGGTGCTAATAAAATACATTAGAAGCAGGTTGTTCAAAATAGTCTAAAAATGGAAAAGAATCCAAATGTTTATTGCAACAATTTTATTGCCGGGAAACACGGGCTTTACGACCAGAGTGTTTGTAATATATTCTGTTGGGTCTCTGAGGAATTTCAGGCTGGTGAGAATTATTTGGATTGCATGAGCATAATTATGTTACCATTTGAGAGCTAAATCTTTCTTTGTTTTTATCATACATTTTATTTTATTAATCTTTTAGATGGGAGCAGCTCAGGAGGAAAATTGTCAGCCAGCCAAAGTCAGGAGCTGGGGTCTGTCCAAGACCTTCATTATTAGCCAGTAAATCCAGGTTTTGTGTCAGCTC
Organism: Camelus dromedarius; assembly: GCF_036321535.1. NCBI lineage: Eukaryota > Metazoa > Chordata > Mammalia > Artiodactyla > Camelidae > Camelus > Camelus dromedarius. Next base: position 63,494,435 of record NC_087443.1, on the reverse strand, counting down.
TGAGTTCTTCCTTTGGCGATGTTTGCGTGGCATCTGTGCTGACTTACACGGAGTTGTCACTCCACCAAGGATGCTAGTCAGATTGGAATGAGTTTCTCATGCAGGACCTTCACAGTTTGTTTCTGGAGAATCTCTTGCCTCAAATTTTTATTACCCATTTTCTAGAATTTGAGGGCATAGCTTTTTTGGAGGGTTAATTTGCCAACATCCCAACATCCAGCAAACTTTCTCTTTCCCCATTCTTGCCTTACACCAAAATATGTAGCAAAAAATCTTTGATAATGGTGGTTACTGGAGCAAGTGGTCCACTAACTTGATAGCTCCTTCAGGAATAAGTGCTAAGATCTGGTGGGGCATCAAGGAAAGCTGACTCACCACTCTAACCAACGTTACAGAGTGTGGATATTTAAAAATGTGTAGTTCTTAGTTGCTTACTATCAGTGACCCAATACCTGATAGGATCTGTGTTGGCACACCTATGGAATGCTTCCAAAGAATGGTGACAATTCTATATTTAGTCAGAGGCATTATCACCTTCAGGGTATTCCCTTATGATCTCACTACCATCTTTAATCAGTTAGCCTCTTGAGTGCCTTTTATGTATTTCCTGAGGAATACAGTATAGTAAAATGTGGCAACTGGGCTCAGTGACTTTAAGGTGAGTTTCAGAGAGTACTCTACATAAATAAAACAATAAATGATCTTAAAGTTGTTCCATGCTAAATTATGAGATGTGGGATGTTGAGCTTTGGAAACTCCGAAGAGAGGGATGCCCGGTGCTCAATGCTGGTCCTAGAAGAATGATCCAGGACAAAGGTTTAGGCCATTCAAAATGTGAAGAGTTTCCCAAACAGAGACAGTGGAGAAAAATGCAAAGAGCAGCTTGTGCAAGAGGATTGGGTGCTGAGGGAGTGCTAGGGAGCTGGACTGAATGGGAGAGGTGTGTCCAGACTAAAGGCATTAATTATTTGTGGAATTGTTTTCATCACCAGAGATCACTTCAGTCTGGGATCTGGGTAAGACTGTTATGCAGAAAGAATTCACATGCAAAGTCCCTCCCCCATAATTCAATGTCAAAGACAGGCTCTCCTCCCTTGGGTGATAAATTACCTTCTCCTTTCTAATCTTGTTTTGAATTCCCCGCAAGCTGAACTAGAACTATAGTGAATTGAATTGGTATTTTTTTTATCCCAAGCATTTCCACTCTTCCAGGGTGGAACCCTCCCTTTTCCTGGCTGTAAATTATTTAACACAGTGGCCTTCTTCTCAGCCAAGTTAACATTGGTAGAGTGGAAGGTTTTGTTGGTGAATTAATGAAAACAGAACCAATGTCCCAAAGCATTTTATGATAGTATTTAATGTTGTACCTCACATAGGAGAGACACTTCAAAACTTATATATTGGGCTTCCTCTAAAATTTTCAGATCCCCTTTAACTCATATAACACTTTATATTGATTGTAAGTGATCAAGGAATAGCAGTTCCATTTAACAGATGGGAACCCTGAGTTTCCCAGACATTAAGTGCTGGTTTGGAATTGCAAAAATTAGTGAAAAGGACTTATCTGATTTCCTAAATTCTCACCCTAATTCTCTTCCTAAATTCTCACCTAACTCTCTTCCTAAATGTTCCCTTCTCCCCTAATAGGCACTTTTTCTCATCTAAATCCCTTCCTTTCCGCTTGTTATATGTTGCCTACAGAGAGTCTATTGTCATTTTCTGGAGTCAGCAAAGGGAAGCCTAGTGTTTAAGAGGGAAAACTCTGTAGTTATGTGAAGGAAAAGCTGGGCCGGGCTAACAAGATAACTCACAAATCTAAGTATCGAAATACTGATCTGAGTTCTGCTGGACTAACTTGTAAATCTAAGTTAATTAGTGTTGGTTTGCTGTTCATGTCTTTTGCTAGCCAGCTGGGTTTTCAAAGATACATATCTGGCTTTGGAATGTTGGTTTGCTTCCTCCCCGCCCCCACTTTTGTGATGATAATGCTGCTAAAGCTGTTCCATTCCTATTGGCCGAATACCCCAAGCTTGTACTTTACCCTATAAAACCTCATGCGCACGTCTTGGAGGTGCTCAGAGCTTCGGAGCAGAAGCCCCTCTAAGCCCGCCGGCGTAATACATCTGAGTACTCCAACCCTCCGAGTGGTGCTTGTTTCTTGACTGGCCTGTCGTTTCCGTAACAGTCAGAGAGATCGAGTTTGAGACCTGGCTCAGTGTTTCATATCAGTGTGGACTTGATCCAGTTATTCAGCTCCTCTGTGTTTTATTTCTGTTAACTGTAAAACGCATTTATTAATGGTTCCCACATAAGACACTGTTGTAAGGATTAAATGAGGCCTGGTATGTGAAATGCTTAATACAATGCTTGTTTTATAATAATGAACACCAGCAGTTATTAACAACTGCCTGTTATGCTGGGTACAGCTAGTCTGTTTTTTATTTTATGATCATCTTTGTTTTCTATTTTCCTAAGGTTCATCTTGCACTTTTTTTCATGGAAGCATCTAGAAAATACCATCTTGAAACTATGCATGCTGATTTATAAGTTTGACAATCCTTAGGGGTAGATAAGTAGTAAGTTTATAAGAATGGTATGATGTTATGGTATGGATGTTTTAAACATTTTGAGACTGAGTTTAGAATTCATACAACAGGTAACAGTCATCATGTCACCGAATTGGAACTAAAAATATTTATTAAAACAGTATTCAATTTGGGGAATTTAATTACCTCACTGAAGTGTTCAAGTGTGGTCAAGACTGGCACCATGGCCACACTACATATAGGACCTCAGAGACACCAAAGGAGAAAAACTAATAAAACATCAGAGGGGAAAAATGAAACAGGAACACTTGAAGCTCTGGCTCAGTGGAGACAGAAAGTATGAAGGAAGAGGAGAAAAATTGGGAATGAAAACATAGGGCAACTCCCTCTGAGGCAGAGTCATTCAGAGTAACAGATGTATGTCATCAACACACCACTTTCATCTTGAAAAAGCCTAACAGATAAAGGATGTATGTCAGATGTGAGTGGCGAGGTGGACGATTTATCACAAAGGCGTTAAATATAGTGAATAAACACACTAACTCTTCTCATAATGAAAATGTTTCATTCATTGCAAAGTCCCAGACACCTCCAGTATTGTGAGAAATGGCTTCGGGGTTAGGAGTGGAGTAACAGCTATCATTGGAACAATCAGAAAGATCAGATCCAGGAGACACCTCGAAGGGTCCACCTCACCGTGATGTTCACTTCCATGTGAGCCCAAGTGAAATATGTACCTGTTTCCTCAAAATAGCTGCATGTGGCTTTCTCAAAAGCTCCATCACTGGGCTCTTGAAGTGTGGACTCTGAGAACAGGAGAAGGAATTATGCTGAGACTGAACCATGTGATTAAACAACTTTGTATATTATTTATTAGTAAATATTTGTTGAAAGAAGGAAGTAAACTTTGTTCAAATGTTGTATGTTACACTGGGCTCAGCTAGTTTTGTGATTATTGGGGTACTATGCTTATTGTTTAAAAGAGATTGCTAAGAGAAATATCAGGGCTGCAGACCAGACCGTTAATGTGTTAACAAGAATGTTAAAAGGGCTTCCATAGTCAAATATGTTTGGGATTTGCTGGCTTATGCAATAGTAAATAGATTTCTTGACTGTAGGACTTTAGAGAGTTTAATATGCTGGTGTGCACAGTGAATCACCAAGGAGACTATGTTGCTAAGCTAATTTCACTACAGGCAAGTTTTTCAGAGTATCTCACAGTCCTGATGTTTTGCTAAACAATGTCAAAAACCTAGCCAGAGACTTCGATATTCACAATGTCATTAACGTCTGGGCGGCTGTCAGAGGCTGATGATCTGAGATGCTTTGTCATTTCTTCCACGTTAGCAGTTGGATTTCAGACCCTGTACAGCAAGTCACTTAGTTCATTAGTGAGTCCAGGTATTTGCCACCTCCTCAGTTTTTCTTCCTGGTGGCGCCACCGTTTTGAAGTAATAAAGCTTTGTTTCTTTATGAAAACATGGCATCAGAAGAAAGTCAGCTGATGTGGCTGGTGACAATAATAAAGTGAATGTAAAGCCCTCTAAGAAAGTCTTAGCCAGAAAATGGAAATTGTGGGGATATTAAGGAAGGAAATATTGAATTCAACTGAGGCTTTTTTTTCGAATCAGAACACATCCACCATGTTGATTTGTATAGAAACAAGAATGGTTTGAGGACAGATTTTACTGAGTTCTCCACCTAATGCAAAAGTTGCTCTCTGTATAACAAATAGAATCTTCCTGAATAGTGGAGAGGTAGATCATTTGTATGTGAAGCTATGCATAAGAAGTGTGCAACTTCAGAGACATATGAATGGAGCAATTCAGGGCTCAGAAGGAGTGTTAAGTCTTTGTGAATTTGGAGATTTCTGACAATCATGATTTACCGGAGAGAGTATTAACCTTGCTTCTGTAGGGTGGTAATGTTTATTCAGTTCTCTGTGCCATCCTTGGTGCCAAGAACATTTACTCTAAAGAAGGCATTGATTCCACTTTGCAGATGAAGAAACTAAGGTCCAGAGAGGTCAGGGCACTTATACCCCATCACACAGGACTGGGGATCCAAAGCAAACCCTGCCTCTTCTGAACTCTCTCCACGGCACCATGCTGCTTTCTAATAAGAAGACAGCTTTCTTAAATTAAAGTTAATTGAAGAGTCACCATTTCTGGCTTGTGACATCAAAACCTCAAGCCTTCTATTTTAATATATAAAATTCAGTATAATATGATTAGTTATAAAACTTTACTGTTTATGAAATCCCCAGTAATTATTTTGAAGATTTCTTCTAGGTGAATGTATTCAATAAGGCTGATTTTTACAGATGTATACTACCCCATTTTTGGATAACTGTGCCTTAAATATCTACTGCCTCCCAAATAGTAAACAATAAATATGATCTACCATTATCAATGGTAACAGTGACAACAATTCTGTCATAGGATGCATCTTATTTAAAAGATCTCCAAGCCCAGATTAAATGTTATCTTCTCTATGTAACCTTCTCTGGTCACATGTCTCACCTCTAAGTGTCCATTGTGCTATAAAGCATTTAATATTTCTTTATTGTTATTACAAGAGCCAATTTGGTTAGGTAAACACAGAGGATTTGGAGTTAGAATGCCTGGAATGAAATGCTGCCTCCACCATCTATTAGCTATGTGACTTGGGCAAAGTGGCTTAAATTCTCTTGTGCTTCAGTTTCCTTATCTGTGAAATGAAGATACTAAGAATATCTGCTTTATAAGCTGTTGTGAGTATTCAGTTAGTTAGTACATATTAGGCACTTTGAAGAGTGACTGGCAGGTATTAATATTCAACCAATATTAATGGTTATTGAATTCATGGCTTTACCCTCAACTGGACTGCAAGCTCCTTAAGGATAATGGCCAAACCTTACTCATCTCTGGTTGGCAAATTATCGGCGCTGAATAAGAATTTGTATTCAATACATGCATTGAGTGGATGCCTATGGAGATTTTTTCAGAGTTTTGCTGTGTTTTCTGTTGCATTTTTAAAGAACTGTAAACGTCAGGTGAATGCACCTTAGAAAATTAGTTGCACCTCTTTACCCTTTTATTCATGGCCTTTCCGCCTTAGCTGATCCCATCTCTCCAAATCTTTTCTCTGTTTAAAGTGCTATCCTTAGGGAAGAATTATATAAGAATATCTGTGCTACATGTAATTGAAGCAGTAGCTCATTGTAATTAAAAGTAATTGAGACCCTACAGTGAATGGGTTTTTGCAGGAGCACGGCAGGCGTCAGCTAGACAGTGTCCTGGTGTTTCCTCAGCCCACTGAACTCGAGTAACCCTGCAGCCTTGGGGCACACGGAGCCTCTGTGTCAGTGTCACCGAACATCGCTGAGCACCCTACTGGGGAAGTGACCTCTTAGACAGAGACCTGGTGTTTCCCTTCCTGGCTTTGGATAGTAGAATTGACAGAGTAGTTAAGAGCACAGGGCTGACCATCAGATCTAGATGTGGCTTCTGGAGCAATTCTTTAAATGTTCCTAATCTTGCTAGTTCCCTTTTTTTGTTGTTGCTATTTTGTTTTATCTAGAAATGAGTATTACAGTAGACCTCGAGAGTTGTTATAAGTAATGCATGTGCCTTCATTTCTTCCTGTCTCTCTCATCATGCCATATTAAGTGCTCTCACTTTTCTCTCTTTCTCTTTCTATACATATATCTGTATACGTATACATGTCTCTCGTTCTCAATGTATATACATATGTATGCACACAGGGAGAGAGAGCAAGGGTGAGAGCAAGAGAGAGAAAGGGAGGGGAATCCGTGCTATGGAGATTAAATGAAAGTGCAGGTGACTGACTAAATCACCACCCTCTTTAGCATGTAGCTGACACTCAATGCATGATGTTAGTGTGGGCATTCTAAGGCACCTGTATAGGTCAGGTAGATAGAAGCTTGTTTAACTCATCTGAAAATCACAAAATAAATCTTGGGACTCTCACTGAGAGAATTTGGCTTGCCAGTTATCGGTTCTAAACTCACCGCTCTGTACTTGATTTTGCGAGGCTGAAACTGGACCTTCCTTAACTGCCTTCCTGCTGCCCCTGGAGGCGCCAAGTTAGGCTCTGCCCATAGAGGGCGCTGAAGAAAAACTGCAAAGTTGGAGAAATAAGGACTCTCCTCGGCCTCCTTTGGGCTCCTATTGTTTCCATCACTCTGGCACTTCACTACCTGGGCAACAGGAGGGCTTCCCTGTAGCTGCAGCGGTTTTAACGATGCTCAAAGAACCTACCTTATCGTCCCGCTCAGAGACCCCGCAGGAGCCAAGATCATCCGTTCATCATAGGTCAGAGTTTCTAAGTTTGGGTAGTTGCAACCTCTTCCCATTTCCCCCTCCGCTTTCTGCAATTATAACCCCCATGATCCTTTTCAGTTCTTTTTTTTGACAGAGTCGGTCGGTTACCTAGTTAACAATTTTATACCTAGCGAACAATTCTTTTTAAACTCTGTCAAAATAAGTGTTGTGGTTTCTGTCTGGTGAGTGGGCTGAGTGATGCCTGTGTTAGGACCAGTCTTTGTTAATAGTGCCAGAGTGAGTACCAACTGGCAAAATGCAAATTAGGTGATGGCTTGCTAAATACAGTTCTTAGATCGAAGGGAGTAGATTAATCTGGAGGAACAGTTTTTCCAGGGCTGCTGTGCCCTTCACGCTACTTAAATGAAAATATTATACATTTATCATCTGAACGTTAACGACTGTAGAGGATGTTTTCTTCCACGTAGCAAGTTCCACAGAGGTGAAAGGACTCTCTCTAACACGGGTGTCCCTGTGGGAGTTCACTAGATTCTTCCAGAGGGGTTCATACAATCTCTCATACTTGTGTGGGCAAGTTGAGTGCATGAAAACTTTTTGAAGGAGAGGCTTTTCCTTACCCTAGGTTTTTTTTAAAAATGGAGCCTTGACCTATAAAAACTCAAGAAATACTGTTGCAGTGGGGTTATTTGGGGAGAAAATATAGATTGATTTTTTTTTAAAAAAGCCCAAGAATTATTTTGGGAATGAACATAAATAAAAATAACCACATAAAAATCTACCAGGATATTTCCTGCCCTTGAGGCTGAAGTTAGGGAGAACAGCTCCTCCTCCCTGCCAAGGTTTGTGCTCCCTCTTTTGGCAGCATGATTCTTAGCCAGATGGACTGTGATTCTGAGTGTTGCTGGTCCTTCCAGTGTGTCCAACCTCAGACTGGAAAAAGCCAAAGCAAAAGTTTACATTTTGCATCTTTGCATTATTCAGTGTTAACGCTCAGTAGATGCTAAGTGAAAATTTCCTGGTCAATAACAAGCCTCATTTATGGGACTTTTTTTTTTTTTTGAGATATCTTACCTCTCCTGAAATGATCATGGAAGATTCTATTACTCTCCTTATATAGTATATATTCACAGGATAAATATATATTTAAATTTATATATTTGTGAACATATTTATATCCAAACATAGATATGAATTAGGTTCTTGAAAATATTCAGTAATATAATCATTAAATAAGTCATAATGATCATTTTTTGAGAATTTTCCACCCATCCATGCAATCATACAAATCATGTATTATTTTCCTGTATTATTCATGCCCTATTAGATTTGGTAGAGTGGATTGAAGAAAAGACATTTTAAAAAATGATGAGGGGGAAGTAAATTATTTGTCTTTCTTGAACTTTGATTTTGCAGCCACCAAATCTGAACACACTAGGAAGCCTTGGGGCTTTAAGTGGAGGATAAGTGCTCAAAATGGAGGTTTTAATTTCTGCAATTCTGCTCTGTTATTTTTCATTAACTCTTATTCTCTCAGAGTGAGGAAGGAGGCAGTTAAGGGAGAGTGTAAAATGGTGCAGCCACTGTGGAAAAGTTAGGAAGTTCCTCAAAAAGCTAAGCATAGAGTTGCTGTGTGACCCAGCAATGCCATTCCTAGGTATAGACTCCAAAGAATTGAAAACACATATTCACACACAAAAAATTCTACATCAATGTTTGTAACAGCATTATCCCTACTTGCCAGAATATGGAGACACCCAAGTATCAACCAACTGGTAAATGAATAAACAAAATAAAGTCCATCTGTGCTTTGGAATATTATTCGACCATAAAAAGGAATGAAGTACTGATGCCTGCTACAGTATGGATGAACCTTAAAACATTATGCTAAGTGAAAGAAACCAGACACAAAAAGGCTGCATACTGTATGATTTAATTTGAATGAACTCTCCAGAATAGGCAATTCCCTAGTGCATAGGGACAGAAAATAAATTAGTGTGGAAGTGAGGAGAATGGGGAATGACTGATAAGGGGCATGTGGTTTCTTTCACGGTGATGAAAATGTTCTGGAATTAGAAAGTGATCATGGCTGCACAACTCTGTAAATACTAAAACCCTTTGCATTGCATGCTTTAAAATGGTGAGTTTTGGAATATGTTAATTATATCTCATTTAATAATTTTTTAAAAGAAGCAGTTGATAAAAATTGGCCCTTCACATTGAAGGAGCAAATCATTGCCTAAGATATGGTTTGAATTCTGTACTCTTTCCTCTTACCAACAAAGACTGATTAATCTATCTAATTTCAAAGAGATTTTTAGGGATAGACACATGATTTGAAAAATTGAATCTGCAATGGAATTCTAGAAACTTGAAAATGAGAGGGATGCAAGTGTGGTCAGCATAGACATCTTGCAGTTTTGTAACTACTTCCCCTTCCCCAGGTCAGATCCTGCCAGGGTCACACTGGAGGATCCTCTCAGCTGGGGAAGGCTGAGCTCGTCCAGAGGTGCTTATGCAGTCAGTGGCTATACTTACAATGTCAAAACGAATTCAAGACACTCTTTAGATTGAGAACTCGGTTTATAGTCAGGAAGGCACAGAATCAACAACAAAATAGCAGGTATGTGCTTCGGGGACTATTGGGAATCTGCTGGCAGTGTGTTCTCTCACCAGCCAAGTTTCTTATATAATTCATTATTGTTGTGTTTGGGGGATACCCCCGGTCCCCAAGAGCATAGTGAGCTTTCTAAGGAGGGAGAAAAAAAAAAGTCAAGTTTTAGAGTCAGACTAACTTACGCCTAAAGTAATATTTGTTCAAATACTTACTTGTTACATAACTTTTAGACAAATATTAACCACTTTTGTACTTAGATCTCAGTGATTTGTTATAGGATTTAACTGATATAGTGCATGTATGGCTTGATGATATCTTGAGGAATTAGCCATTTTTCCTTCTTGTTGTCTTCTACCGCTTCACCAGATTCAAGCAAGTAGTGTGCTTACTGCTCCGTTGTCTCAGTGAGGAAATTGGTGGGAATGATGATGGATGTGGTTTACAAATCTTCCTGGCCTATCTTTCCAAAAGCCCGAGCCCAGAGTAGACTCAGGATTTGTGATCACAGGCTTCCCCAGAGCAGATTAGAAAGACATTCCTCAAAGCTCAGGAGGGGAGGAGGATTACAGTTACCAAAAGCAAAACAGTCCTTGCCCTGTTCCCTGGCAGTACCTTTGTGATAGTGTGAAGCCTTCGGACAGGGAGTGAGAGATGGGAGTGTGAAGAGAGCTAGCTAAGCTGCTCTGTGCCAGGCTTGCCATGGAGGCAGGAGAGAGCTAGCATTTCTTCTTTTGTCTTCCTTTTGACAGCTTTGTGGGATAGGGGCTTAGAACCATCATCATCATCATTGTCATCATCACAGCCAATGCTGAAGATAGTACTCTTAATGCGCCAGGCATTTTCTAATCATCTTACGCACACTGCTTTATTTAATCCTCACAACTCCATGAAGTAGGCACTCTTTATTATCTCCATTTTACTAATGGGGAAAATGAGTGAGGATCACAGACATGGGGAGTGGGCTGTCCAAGGTAACACAGTGAATAATTGAGTGAACAGGCATTCAACCCCAAACAGTTTGATCCCAGTTGCTTTTAGGAACCATGTTACATGCCTGTCTTAACGGTAAATTAAATCTTGTATAAAGTAAGGAAGCTCATAGTTCTACAAAACTGTGTTTACGAACCAAATTTCACACCTGCTCTGCCTGAAAAGCACACAGCATTTCATAAATCTTATTAATAAGGCTATGTGCATGCAAAAATTATACTAAGATGTTTAGAAGTGCTAGACAAATTGATACCCTGTTCCAAAGGAAATGTTTCTGACTAGCACCCTGCAGAAGGCACAAGTGTAGGAGGCCAGGATGGCCTTCTCCGAGACCACTGGGCAAGAATCAGAAGATGGTCATCCAAGTGGGCCAGCCAGCAGCTGATTGCCCGGGAAAACCGACTTGCCACTTTTCTTCTGGATTCGGATCTAGGGAAACTGTCATTTAGTAGTAGGAGAGAAGGCAGGCTATGTTAGGAGAACAGATGAGTCCATGAATGGCAGAAGCCAGGAAGAATGACCTCAAAATCCCACAGCTGAAATCCCTGCCGTGGCCTTCTCTCCAGAATGATTTTGAGTTTCTTTCTCAGCCTAGCAAAGAGGTGTGTCTAATGCAGTGTTAGAACTTTCCTGTGTGAACCCAAAACTTTTAATATTAGGACTCGCTAATGAAGTAAGCAAGATTATGTTACAGAAGGCCCAGCTATGGCCAGAAACAGGATTTTTCATATCCCAGTGGTGATGATTCAACACCTGTCGTTTCTCCTTTCCCTCTACTTATATGGTTGGGAACACACTATTTATTCTCCCCCTTTTTTTCTTCTCTTAATCTGTAATAGAGGACCCAGTCCTGTTTTGGGTTTCTTCCCTAGGAAAAATTCAGCAGTATTGAGAAAATAATCAAAATGATTAAATTATTATAACAGAGTGGGCATTTTGAATCATATGATGTAAGAGTCAAGGTTTAATCAACAATAACTAAACGACTTTTGATCATTGAACTTCATTTCTCTCTAGCCTTGGGTCTTCAGTGTCCAGGGCAATAAATTCATTTGTGGAGCCTTGTAGCAGATGGCTGGCTTTTCATTTTCAGACTGTTGTTATCTTTGAAAAGGGAGACTAAAGATACTAAGTCATATTTACAAGTTTCCTCATGATTTGCATAACACATTCTCATTTCCCTCAAAAACATTTTTATTTGGTAAAGTGATTGAAGGATAATGAATGTGGTAGCAACTTAGAGAGTAGTTTTCTGCCTGAAGGGATTTGAGGCTCTTTGGAACACAGGGTACAGAGACAATGCCAGAGTGAAATGTAGGAGCTATTTCATGGCTAAATGGCACTGGAAATATTCATGATGCTTGGAACCCCAGGGGTGGACATATGCCCTCTCAGTTTCAGACAAAATGAGAAAAGGAATCTTCTAAGCTGATTTGATGCAAACTTAAGACTTGGGGGGAGAGTCATAAAAATATTAATGACCATTAACATTTCCACTTCTCTTCAAAGAAGCAGTTTCTTTAAGGAATTGAGAACTTCCTTTTTGAAGATTAAGAAATATGTTTTCATTATAATGAGAAGGTGGTGGCTGAGTTATGGATTCTGGAATCAAGCAGGTTAGATTTGAATACTGTCTCTGCAACTTGTTAGGCTTGGGAGCTTGAAAAATGAGGGAAATGTATAGAAATTTATAAAATGAGAGAAATAATAGTACCCACACTTAGAGTGTTGAGATCAAATATGATTCTGTATGAGACTATTCAGTATCGTGTTAGAAGCCCAAAGCACTCACTAAAGGTTAGCACTGATCTTTTTATTACTGCCTTTTGCCACATTCTCATGACTGAATGAAAACATACTAGTTGGGAACACTGAATGTATGCCAAATGCTTTAGGATTTGGGGTATCGGTAGGGGAAGAAAATGCTCATTACATTATTACAGGTATTTCTAGGATTTTGAAAGAAAGTGGTGTTGCCTTTATTTGGGTTCTGTACTCTGTTTTGACACTATTTAGATGATGTCCTTATGCACAAAACCTGAGACTCACTCTCTTCTCTTCTTCTGTTAAATGGGAATCACTGTGAATGATACTTCATGGTTGTCTCGAAGGTGGATGGAGACTATACCAGTGGAAGCTATTTGCAAAAATAGCACTATAGAAATACTACTTCCTTTAATCTGTACCAACACCATTTGTGGACCAAGCTTACAGAGATAATGCAATTACACAAAAATATAGCAGTGCATGAGCAGGACAGATTGCTGTCAATCGGAGAAAAGGAAAGAATTCCTGTCTCCCGAGGGATGGGTAGGATCAGGAAGGTAGAGCCCACTTCTGGATAGACTGTCCACAAACACACCTTCAAAGGGAGTAAGTATGAATACAGTTCCAGCATATAAGGTGCAGCTCAGTGTGCAGGAAGCTGTTGACATAAACTGGAGCTTGATAGGAGGCAGGCTGGAGGGAATGCTTCAGAAAGGAGTCGCTTTACTGGCCATGGCTTCTTGCCCTAAGCACTGTTTCCTTGGGAACAGCTGGTAACTGAGCCGGAGTGAATCTGCTTCTCATCCTTTCTCTCCTTCAGGTAGAAAATGTATAGCTTTGAGTGACAGGCTGTTGAAGACCTAGAATTAATGAAGCCAAATGTGTCAATTGATTGTGGCATTCGGGGAGACAGGGGTAGGACAGATAAGTCTAAATAATTTCTCATGTCCTTTCCAGTTCAGAGTTTAGGGTTATAAGATGGTAGGCTGAGCTGCTGGTCCTTATTTTATCTTGTCTATTCTTAGCACGATAATTGTTTAAATTATAAAAGAGAAATGAGTTGAACTGCTTGGGAAAGCTACAGGTAGCTGCCTAAAAGAATTTTAAACATTTGTGAACAAAAACTACTAATTAGTGGAGGGAGTGGGGGTGGAGTGGGAAAGTGATGGAAAGAGTTGGTTAATGTCTTTCAATTCAATGAGATTTAGCAAGTATTGAATTTCGACTGAACATATAAAGCCTGATATCTTGACTGTTGGGCCCTTTCTTCATTTATTTGTAGTATTTTAAAACTCACCCAGAATTCATTCCAACTAAAGAGTTACTGTCATGAACTTGTACAAGACCGCTGTGAGTTCCCATTTTTAACTGGGAATGTAGAGAACTGAGGAAACAGTTGCAGATTTATTCAAGTACTTAACTGTGGTGTGAGAAAGCTAAGGCTCGACATCAAAATCTTACAGTCTGAATTCATATATTTATAATATGCTAATTGATAAACATACAAAGCTAAGTCCCTTTCATTAAGAATGTAAAAACGAAAACTCAAATAACCAGGCTTACTTGAGACACATGGTCAATGGGAATTTGTTATGACCATGAGTCACCATGAGATTTTGGATCGCCTTTCAAATTATCAAAAGGATATTAAGTCATGTTAAACATCTTTGAGTATCACACGTCCTTGTGTTTGAGAATTGATTTTCTGCCTATGGCACTTTTTTATTAACCAGAATTGAATTAGCCACCAGCTTTTAAATGGTCTTAAATGGTTTGTTCTGCAGAATTTTGTCAGCTGACTATAATGTTGGAGTATTTCCCTTCTCATAGAATTAATAATATGAAAGTGTTTAATATCCTGATTTCCTCCAAAATTTTTTATACAGTTTTATTGTAAAATGACTACAGCCTCATTTTAGAAAACATGGAAATAGGATCATATAAAGAACACAAAAGCTCCCATTTTTCCATTTATAAGAAATGACTCTTAATATGTTGGTACATTTCTTTATAACCCATACACAGTAATATACACACACACATACATACATACATTAACATATGTGAGAAGAAACAGCTGTCCAGCTGTCTAGTGTCTAGCTGTTACTCATGTGATGAGTCTCTTGTGGTTCAAGGAAGGATCACCTGCTTCCACTGATTGTCTGATTTTATTAAAGCATATTTATTCCTATAATAATTTGAAATAAGCAGTGTGGAATTTTTCCTTGTCAGAAAGAATTATTTGAAAAAAAAAGATAAAAATCAAAACCAGAACACTACACTGAACCACAGTAAAACTCTTACTTCTTCACGCATACTTACCACTGACTTCACATTTCAAGACGCAGTATCTCTGACCTTGTTGAATTTATGGGGACTGGAGAGAGAAGAGGTATTAATGTAAGGAGAAAGGAAGTGATAAAAACATGATATAAATCCAGGTGATCTGCAAATCAGTCCCCTTGTACCTGGCGAATCTACACATTTCCTTTTGCAGCAGTCTCTCTGGAGTATTTGAACACCTGACTTGTATTTTCTTGACCCTGAAATTCAGACCTCATGTCTCAGCGAGGCTATACTAATTATTCTAAGCTATGACAGACAGGTTAGCAATAGTTTTAGCTTCCTGTGGTTGTTCTAGCATTACATCTCCCTATGTTTTCATGAGTTTTTTAATGAAGAAAATTACCTTTAGTTAGTTGTAATTATAAGCTAAATGTGTCTCCACCCCAAATTAATTTTAGCTACATCACTCATCTGTAGTATTGTGACTGAAATAATAGAAAACAATACTATTGAGGTATTAATAAATTTAAACATGTTAATATTAATAAACATAGTCAAAGATGAAAAGAATGGCTTGATTTTTCCATCAGCTTCATAAGTTAAATTCAATATGCATTTATTTTATGAATATTATTATTATGAGTATAAGCTCTGATAAGTAAATAAAACTACATTTAAAATTATATACGTGTAGCCTGTAAGCTATGGTTTTGGACAGATTACTTCTCTGGGCCTCAGATTTGTCATTGATAGATAAGAAGTGGGGGCTGCTGATACCTATGTTAAAGGGTTGTTGTCATCATTCACTGGTACAATAAAATGTGAAATGCATGTAACAATGTCTGAGATAGAGTAAAAACTCAGTAAGGGTTAGCTACTAATATTATCCATTCAGATTAGCTTCTAATATTTGTTTTATATTTATTATTGACTTAACTTTATTCTGTTAATGTGTTTCTATATTGCAATGTAATCAGTATACTTGCAAATTTTAATGATTCATTCATGCATTTATTATGCCCTACTTATTTCCAAAATAACTTTAAGATATTTTACATTATGTGATACAGACAAAATGAAACCTTGAGTGAAATGAAACCTTGAAACTATTAAAGGGAGGAAAGGATAATTATATCAGAACCTAGATTAGGACAGCTATGATATTGGAGCCCTGGATTTTGCTCTGAACCGTCCACGTAAAGGCAAAAAAGAGAAGAGTGAATTATGGAACTTTTACTATCTTATACAGGGAAACATGTTGGGTTTTCAAACGTTGTTTTTTCTCTTCTTTTTTCTAAATTGTAATGTACTGCATTGGCCTTTATGTTATTAGAAAAACCTAATGGATTGTGTCTTTATTAGTAGTTTTACTACAAATAAAGATCATGAATGGTCTTAAAGTCATGTTCTTTTGATTTTTATAAGCTGGAAATAAGAATTTTAATTAGATATGTAGAATTTTGTCATGCTATCATAGTGATATTTTCTTGGGAATTTATTTACTCAATTTGTTTTTCATGTGTTAAGCATCCATCGTGGATGTGTGTGGACATGTTATTGTTTCCTTCTCCTCTGATTATTTATTTGTATACACTATTCCCTGATGTAGGCTATAATAACTGGTAAAAATTCTTGTTGAGTCCTGTTAGGTTACCTGACAGTCTGAACTGTTCATTTTTATGTCTAATTTGCCTTCTGATTATCTTTCCTTTTCTTGATGAAACTCATCACCAGCATATCTCTGATACTTGTCAGGCAAGATTACTGTTATTTTTTACTCATAGACACATCTGGGCGGAATAGAGACAGAAGATAAATTTTCTTGAGTTAACATGGAAAGAGAAAGAAGGTATAATTTGAAAAATGTCAATACTTGATTCAGTATACATTTATTGAGCATTTTTAAGTCATTGGTTTAGGTGCTGGTGATTAAATAAAATTAACTAAAATATGATTTTTAAAAAAAAAAAAAAAACTTCTTAAAAATCTGAAGGAAAAGACACCCAAACATGATGTGAGGCAATAAAGAGAATGCAAAAATGAGTTATGTTCATTTTTTTCCATGTAAAAAGATACTGCCTAAGCTAGAGTGAATGTTGTGAACAAGGGGTTGTGTGGTCACAATCACCACAAAGTAAAAGAAAAGGGTTGTTGGCAAAGATTCTGAATTGGGAGGCTCCTCTTCATGGTGCCTTTGATCAAAGGAGGTGTTCGAGGGCTGAGGGCATGTTGGGGAGGTAAGGACAGAACGATCCCATGTGAGCAGAGGGCATAGTAGGTCTGGCAGTTTCCTTTTGCAGGTTTGGGACCCTCACTAACTATGACACTAAAAATCCTAGCAAAGAAATTCACTTCGATGTCCACTTGATTTTCTTCAAAGGCTTTCACATCTATTAATTGTACCCTCACAAGAACCCTCCTCAATACTTTTATCTCAGTTTACTGATGAGGAAAAAAAAGAGGTGGGATACATTATAAATTATTGAGAATCAGACAGAGAAAATGCACTGAAGATAAAGGCAGAAGGCAGACTTTCTAAATCCTGATTGCTATTTCCATCTTTCTATGTTTTAACATTGGGTGTCCACGGCTCCACATGTGATTGTGTGTCTGACGCAGTCTGGCTGGGGATCTGTTAGCTAAGGTAAAGCTGTGTGCTGTCACTGAGAAGGATTCTGTGTATGAGGACAAATGATGAATTAGAGATCACTGTGTCTGTCAGAAGCATTCTTTGACCCTCATAATAATCAAATCTGAAGTACCTTGGCATTCTTAGGTACTTTGTAATTGAATATTATTTCCTCTGGTAGAACATCTACACTTGAGTCTATGAGTAGATTACTGAGGTTTGTTTAATTTACTTTTTTTTTTTTTTTGACATCCCAAAATATACAATCAAGTGGAATCACTGACGGCTGGAGGATAGGTCAGGTGGACTTCTGAGGTCCCTTTCATTTTACGAAATTCATTATTGTCTCATCTCCAATTGGTCCAAAGATCCTTTCATAATAAAGTTCATAGTCAAAGCACTAAACAGGCTCATCCTTTATACAGAATCCCCTGGATTCTTGACAACAGCAGGACTGCAGCTCCTTGAATCTGACATCGCCAGCGTTTCTGTGACTTTTTCTTCCCTGTCAGTTATGACCTTGTGGGAAATCTGGGCTTCTTGTTTTCCTGGGATTTTGAACATCTCTTCTGCTATCTGAGCAGTTACCAGGCAGCAGAGAGCCTCTGTCTCAACCAGAGCTGATATGCCTTTTAACTGTGACACATACCAAAATAATTGCTTTTGTTTTAAGGTCCTTATCTTGGAATGGAAAACACTGAAAAATAAGATTGTGTGGGAAACTCTAGCCATTTCGTGTCACAGTTTCAGTAAAACTAGACTGTTAGCATTTGTCACTTTTACTGAAAGAGTGTCTTTATAATGCGTGCGTGGGATTTGCTTTCGGCCTCATTGTATGGAGCCAGCTCCTTGGAGTGAAGTCCCTTGTTCTGAGCTTATTGGCTGCCCTTCCCATAACCCTAGGCTCCAAGGAGAAGACAACAAAGACAGGTTTTATGTTCTGTGTTCGAGATGATTTAGACTATGCTAAGGAATTTTTATACAGACACTAGTCATAGGAAACATATTCAGATCAATGAGAACGTAAAAGTGGCTTACTGGTTTCCCATCACAAGATGCATTCCAGGGAAGACTTTCAGCACATGAAAACAAAAACAAAAACAGACAAAAAACCCAGGACAGCACTATTAGTAATGTGCTTTTGTAGTTGGTGACTTCCCTAGTTAGCTCTGAAAAGTTGAAAAATTGTATTTACCCTAACACCTTTTGATGTCAAAGTGTCAGATTTGCAATGCTTTCGGTTGTACTGCTTGCAAATACGTCTTAGACAATTGGAATCGTAAACCATAATTCTTTGTCGACCAATACTTTAGTGATATTTAATAGTTACAGTATTTTGAGTACTGATCTTTATTTTCTAGTTCGCATGAGCCAGACACAGTTCCACCTACAATGATTCATCACCCTGTGTGGCCAGTGGTGTTATCATCCCCATGTACTGTCATCTCCATTTTAACCCATAAGGATCTGGAAGCATGGAGAGGGGGATCACCTTACTTAAGACCCAACAGATAAGGAAGAGGGCTGGGGTTCAAACTCAGACATTCCAACTGAGAGTCCTTGCTCCCTGAGACAGTATATGTATAGCCCGGAGCACTTTCTGAATTACCAAAGGAAATTACAGTCAGCGTAATTTTATTATTAATAGTCTTAACATTCTACATTTTTGAATGCCAGTCTGTGTTGACCATTTAAATAAAAAGCCTCCATTAGCCAGATTTGTTAACCAGAAATACCTGTTTACCTGTCACATTGGATAAAAGTTGACTTTAGGCATCTTAAATATCTTCAAAATAGGGCTGATGGCCACATTTCTGTTATAGGAAGGTTGTTAATCCTTATTCTATAATAGCTGCATTGTAAGGTTCTGTGTACTGTTTCTTTTATCAACAGCAACAAAAATGTTCTGCAAATCAAATGGGTTTCTTTTCATTTAGAGTGCTATAAACTGAATGTGTTACCCCCAAAGTCGTATGTCAAAACCTAACCCCTAAAGTGATGGTATTTGGAGATCAGGCTACTGGGAGGTGATGAGTTCATGAGGGTAAAGCCGTGATGGATAGGATTAGTTCCTTTATGAAAAAGGCTTAGAGAGTTCCTTGTGCCTTCTGACATGGCTAGAAGATGGCTGTCTATGAACAGGACAGTGGGTAGAAGAATTAGTACTAGTGTGTTGATTGCAAATTGCAACATGTACTTTTAAAGTGAACTGACTACATAGAGTTTGGAATGTCAACATTGAAAACAAATCTTGTCTAAAGTTTAATATTTTTTCTATCATTGCCCTTTATTAAATGGTGGAATCTTTGGGGAAAATATGATAGAAAAGCTCAGTTCTATTAGACATTGTAAGAACCTGGATTCAGAGCAGGAAGGAAAAGAGGCAGGGAGAGATGAGGAGAGACAGACCCAGATAATGTGTAGAAACTCTAAACCTGGCTCTAGTTCAACATGAGAAAGAATTACTCTGTTCAGGTTCAGGAGTGGAGTGCCTCTGGGTCCTTGGAGGAGGTGCCACATTGGAAAGGTGAGCCCATGATCTGCGGCTATGACTCCTAAGAGGCAGAGACCGATGATGTTTCATTATGCCTATTCTATAAAGGACAGGCCATTATCCTATATGACTCCTTTTTCTTACAAACTTACTTACTGAGTTGTGTTTCTGTACAAGAAGCTATACATTTGCTGACTTTACAATAATGATCGCTTGAAATTGATATTTGTGTTCAAAATACTTATTTTATGGGCATTTTTTTTTCTGGGGGATGCATCTTTTCCATGAAGTGGTTATGCACTGATTATTTGAGAAAAAAAAAAATATTGGTTTTATCCTTCTCTTATCTTTGGAGCTCTGATGGTATGTTTTTCCCTCTCTGTGTTGTCTCCATCATGTTCTTTGGCGTTTTAATGATGACATTTAGAACAGAGGGAGGTCAGAAGTCAAGCAATTGAGGACTTGGGATGAGGACGATTAGGTTCAAGAGCTGATAAGGAGAGTTCATGGCATATGATGACAAGAAACCATCCAGGGCATGGTGAAAGAGGGACAGACAGAAAAGACATAAATAGAAAATAAAAATAAGCTCAACCAAAAATGTCTCATTTGTGGGCATGTCAGTTAACTGTGGCCTCTTGGTGACATGAACCTCCTCTGTGTGATGGGGCCGTGGGTGTTCACCATAAAACTAGAGTAAGATCTGAGGCAGAACCCCAGCTTTCTCTGTCTGCCCTAGAAGAAGTTTGGGCTAGCAGAGAGGAAATTTCACCATTGCATCAGCCAGTTGGATCAACTTATTTCCCTTATTTCTTGCCCCCTTTCCCTTTGTCGCTTATAAATGAGTTGAAGGAAAGAGACAGACATTATTTTGCTTCCTATAAATCTTTGGATAGTGGTTATGTGCGAATTACATGATTGGAGATAGTTTTCTGCCGTCCTCATGAGCCACTGCAATTTGCAAACCAAAGTGTCTGGTGCCACCGGAATACATGGTGCATTGTTCTATTTCCCAGTAATTGGCAGAGAACAATTAAAATTCAAAGACGCTCAGTGGCAGAGAAAAGACATTGTATCTGTGTCTGGCAGACTGATGGCCCATAGCTCTCCTCCCGTTCTGCCCTGAAATGTGGGGCGTGGTCCTCCCAACAAGGCAAGAGAATGAACAGTGTGGTTAGGTGACTTGTTCTTCCAGGACGTGGGGGCAGTTGGTAATCTCTTGAGTCCTGGCCCATTGCTTAGCTCATTGAACCATACAAGTACATTGCTTCATCTAGGCTCTTTTATGAGCTTCTTTCCCCTTCCTGAACACATTTGGTATAATGGTTTATGGGATGTTTGTCATGATTAAAAACCCCCAGCCGTCTGTACTCCGTACCAGCCAGTGTCCACGAGGAGCCAGTTCCACAACTCCTGACATTCTTTTCTGCCAAATGTCATAAAGAAACCACTGGTTTCCGAAATGAAATAGCTTTGTTTTTCCATGGTTAGAGCCCAAAGTGTCCAAGGGGGTGTGTAAAGAAGAATAATCTCTCAAAGTAATCCCTCATGCGCAGCTTCAGCCTTCAGAAGGGAAAAGGTAGTTACGGACCGGCTCTGACAGCAGCTCCTTGGAGGGGATGTTTCTCCTTGTTTCTGCCCTGATGCGGTTCATGCTGAGACTAGCTGTGCTCAACGGGCATCTCCTGATAGTGTCTCTATTTCTAAAGCAACTATGAGGCAACTCTAGGTATTAATTAGAAATGTCTAGCTGTATTATTTTCCCCTGTCTCCCATCACCCTGATGGCTTCCCTACCCTTTGAATTAAACTGTTGTCACCACTATCTGGTAGAAAAAAAGCCCAGAACTTTGTATCCTGATGGTTGAGTGCTGTCACCAAGTCGAATCTTGCAAAGTGCTCTTATGCAACACTGATACTCTCAGACCAATATTCCCTGCCCTCTGTCAAAGTATAAAATCCAAGATGAAGTTGCTTTGAACAAGTATTTTTCTTTTTAATTATATGTTTTATATGTTATAAAAATGTACCACCCAAAGCCATCTTCATTGCAAGTAACACAGGAAATCTTTGGGTATGTATTGAGGACCCTTCTTTATACAATCCTACCTGTAGAAATTGAACTCAGCGGCTCCTCCTTTATGTCTGTGTCCCTCCTCTGTACAGATCTCTGCTTCTCTCCTGCATCCTGGCTTAACGTGAAAGAAGACCAGTGCTTGGCTGTTGTTTAGAACACAGGAGGGAGCAGGGATGCAGAGCGGGCAGCAAGATGAACCAGAAACAAATAGGAAGATACTGCTGTTTGCTCCTCAAGGTTTCTCTTAGACATCTCTCCTCATGAAGCCTTCTCTGGTCCCATGACTCAAAATCAATCCCCTTCCACTCTGTGCTGTTACACTATTTTATTTCAGGCCCCCTGTGGTCCTTTGGGCATCCTCTGTTGGATACGAGGCAGTTGTGTTCAGGTCTGGTCTCTGACTATATGGCAGGCTCCTTCCTGGGAGTCGTAATAAGAGTAGCTAACACTTATTAGCCATGTCTCAGTGACAGGAGCTCAAGAAACCTGATCTCAATTAATCTTTATCTAGTAGGCCCTAGGAGCAGAGTCCACTATTCATTGCGTTTTAGAGATAAAACAAAGAGATGTTCAATGATTTGCTCAAGTCAGAGAGGAAATTAGTGCTGGGACTGAGTTTGACAAGGCAGAGCCCACTCTGGTCAGTGCATGGCTCCTGCCCTGTGGTTGCTGCTTGGCTGTTGATTAATGAATATCCAAGGGACTGGAGTTCTCGGCACTTAGCCTGGCCAGTTCCCTCCCTGCCCCAGGCTGTCATGTTAGTCTTTCTGCAAGGCTCTAAATGTGACATTTCCCTGTTACCCATGACTCCCAGTTAAAATCTCCCACTTTTGTGCTCAGTTCCAGTAGGCTTTCCTTCTTTCTGTTCACTGAATGAGCCCAGCTGTCTTCTGTTGCACAGGTAACATATACGTGCTGATCTGTCTGCCATCTTTCCTCTTCAGCTGGTTCATTTCTTCTCTACCTTCAGGTCTCAGCTGGAACTTCCTTGTGCAATCCCCCAACAAAAGCCCTCCATTGCAGGCACTCACAGTACCGTGCACCTTTTCTTTCACAAAAGTAATTACAATAGGAATTCTACATTGTCTCAGGAGCCATGGGTGGTTTTGTTCATTACTGTATCCTCATTACTTATCACAATGAAAACAGTGAAGTTGAAAATATTTAAGATGCTGTTCGCTTTTCACTTGCATCTCACCTGTTGTGAAGGTTTCTTCTTCCCGTTTCCCCTTTCTGTACCATAGCCCTTATCCTTCTCCAACCATCTTCTGCGGAGGCATTTCAAATCAGTATCACCTAAATCAGAGGTCTTCAACACTTGATGCATTTCTAAGTCACTTAGGGAGCTTTTAAAAATTTGATAGCAGTGCCCACTTCTAGTCAATTAAATCAGAATCTGTTTGGGGTGGGTCCCAGGTAGAGGCCTTTTGTATCCCCTTAGGAGATTCTGAAGTGTGAACTACTAATTTGAATAGTGGGTGCACACTATAGGGACTCTGTATAAAAATGCTCTTTGTGCTGTAGTGGAAAAGAATCTGAAAAAAAAATGTGTATGTGTATGTATAACTGAATCGCTTTGCTGTACACCTGAAACTAACACTGTAAATCGACTACAACTTCAATAAAAAATAAGAAAGACAAAAATAAATAAACAAGTAAATAAAAAGAAATGCTCTTTGCCAAACAGGCGTGTGCATTTCCGAAATGTAGACAGCAGGAGGTGAACTCGTATGATTGAAGGGACTCTTACGAACTCCTGGCAGTGTTAGAAGAAACCAAAATCTTTATGAGACATGAGAGTTTCTGCTTACTTGGGTCTTTAATGAAACCTCTTTGACTTTTGAAATCATTTGATTTGCCTCAGGCAGATTTTTGCAAGCATTTTCAGTGAACTTGGCGAGAGGATTTTGTATTGCTATCCACGTGTATGTTTCAGATAGTATAGCTCTTAAAAGCTGCAAATCAACCTTCTTGTCCAATTGGAGTCACTTTTCCATTGACTAAGTATGTTTTTCTGATTCAAGCAAAAAATACGCAAATGGTAAAGAATAAATATTTATATTTGGTTCACTCTGAGGTTCATATTTGACTACCTCCTTAACCTCTCTGCCTGTCGGATTTCATTTATCGGTGGCAAAATGTGACCTGTAATTTTTTTTTCTTTTTAAGAAATAAAGATTTTAAAGACTTCCAGTAATGTCAAAAAGTCTGCAAAAAGCTGTCCTTATTTCAATATAATGTCATAAATGTATAAAGTGGATTTCCCTGGAAGTATGCATTTTAAAACTTAAGTGGGGGGTACACATTTGGTGAAACTAATGCATTAATACTCTACTAGTGGAAATCACAATTAAAGATTTTAAATAGGAGAATTTGGCTCAAGACAGGGTTTCTTAAGCGTTTGTGCGACTGATTGAGTGGCTTTTAAGTGAGGCAAAAGCAATGGGTTTTTCCTGTAGGCTTTTAATATACACGAGAAAATGTACTCTCTAGTGAGATATGTTATTACCTAATGATTTTGCCACACCTAGAAAGTAGCTGATTCCTTCTTTGTGATGATTATGTCCTTAAAAATAATAGTGAGCCAACATGGCTTTCAGTAAAAATGCTGAGAGGGGAGAGTTCCTTTATTTGCTGTGAGTTTTCTGTAGAGTTCTGTAGAGGGGAAAAAAAGATCATTTTCTGCAACTATTGATTTCAAACATTTTCCTATCAATAATGTTTTAAAAAGGTCCTATTCTGCTGGAATGTAATCCACAAAATTGGATGGAAATTTTTTCCCATTGTAGAATAGAAGTTGACAAGTAGTAGAAAAAGAATTCAAGGGGACAAGTGAAAAGAAGACAGAAACAAATTCATGAAGGGCTGAGAGCAGATTTAGGATTTCTGTAATACTGTTGTTCTAAAAAGTGTTTCTATGACTTTGGAGGCTGGAATTCAGTTTATGTCTTTGCATTATCCTTTCAGGAGGTGATACAAACACATACACAGACACACATATTTACATTTATATACATTTATACCTGCCACTGTAGGGGTGTTCAGTAAACGTTACTTGAATCTGAAAATGCAGAAAACTAAGGTGACCAGACATCCTGGAGTGTCCTGGAGGATTTCAGTTTGTATCTGTTATCATCAATAATTACTGACGGTGTACCTTTCAAAAACATCCTGGTAAATGGAAAATATATATGGTCACTTCCCTTAGAAGCAATATGTCCAACTTCTTGGGCTTGATTAACTGAGATGTAATTGACTGGACAGGTCTTAAAATTTGAAAATGACCCTTGATTTGGGCTAGCATGTCATCCTCATGTCTGAGGTTGTCCCTAGTTTCCCAACTGCAGAGAAATGATAAACAAGTCTCTCTGTAACCAGCAGGCCTCCTCAGAGGTGGGTAAGGCCCGGAGATATTTAACAGCTCCATTAATGACCTGGAAGAGCTTGGTAAGCAGCTTGCTAATGACACCTGCAGATGACACTAAATGTGTGGGTGTTGGAAGCAACAATTGAAGCATGAATTAAAAAAAGGCTCCAAGCCCAGGCAGGGACTAGAACAGAGAATTCCATTTAGGGTGACTTTGTAAAGCAGTTCTGCATCTTTGGGATTCTCAGTTTCTTCTGTAAATGTTAAATTAGTAATGTATCTGAAAATGCTTGGCACAGATGTGCAACCCAATTTGAATTGGTTGAATCAGATTTTAAGAGCAGCATCATAATACTAGAAGTCATTCTTTCTTCCACTATATCGAGTCTGATCTCTAGTAAATAAATAGGTGGATATCAAGGGATCCATGTACCCTCTGAGATAGTTTGCCAGGTATTTGGTGTGTGCCCATAAACACTGCACCACATGGCTGGTGTCTTCCTGGGGAGGGTGTCTATAGCTCTCATCGTGTATTCCATGGTGTTACATTGAGAAGCACATTAAGAACCTCTGTACTGGTCTGCGAGCTTCCTGTAAGTTTTCTTTTCACTACTCTAGCCACGCATTGAACTTTCCATATCTTCAACATGGGCAATTGCTGTTACTCTGGCATCCCCCAGATATTTTCATGGCTGATAAAATTTTAGCTCTTTGAAAAGGTCTCAAGTATGACCCCATTTTCAGGCACTCCCTATCACTGTGCTTCATTTTGTTATCCTCATAAGATTAGCTAAAGTGTGACATTTTCTTGTTTTTTATTTCTACTCATTTGTGTGCTGCCATCCATTAAACTACAAGCTCCTTGAGAAGCATGTCCTTGACTTTCTTGCTCACAGCCATGTGCCTAATACCTAAAACCGATCCATGGTAGGTCCTCAGTGGTCATTTGTGCCAGGAAGGGAGAAAGGAGGGAGGGAGGGAGGGAAAGAGGGAAGAAAAGAAGGAAGGAAGTTATATCACACGGAACCTATCACACAGTATATATTAAATGGTTTAATGGATGGAAGACTGAAAGGATGCATAAACGGATAAGTGCAGCTCACAGAAATTGTTGTAAAGATGTGGAGGGAAGGATGAGGCCTGAGCAGTGGAAGGATTCACCCTGCTCCTCTTTGGCACAATAGAGATGTTTTGCTCTCCAACCTGCAAAACCTTTTATATTATCTAGTCCTCAAGTGGTTCTGGATGGTGTCTTTGGTTCTAAAAAGAAACTATCCAGTCACGTTTCCTCTATATTGTAAGGATGGGCAGACCCATTTCTTGGATACACACAGGAGCTTTGGTTCAACAGCCGACAAGGTGAACTCTCGACATATTGAATTGGTTCCAGAATTCAGTTTAGAGAAGAGGTCCACTGAAAGCATTTTGCGTCTACTTTAATTCACTGGGACTAGAATTTTCTAGGAATAAAGTTGAAATGGAGTGGCATTTTTATCAGTGGGGTTTCTGCTGTACAATCAAAATACATCCCTCAAAATCAGAAATAATGTCCTAGATTCGCTTTCTCACAGGACTCAACCTCTTCTGATTGTGGAAAGGAAAATTTTTTTTTTTTTTTTTTTTTGGCTGAAGCCTATACTCCGGTTCTTAGTTGATTGATTCATATCTCACACCTGATTTTCTTTGTCAAGTGTTTAAAAGTGACCATTTTCTCTCCTGTCAGCCCTGGATAGTAAGTTACATAATAAAAGAAAATATCTGACCCTTATATATAAGCATCAGCTATTGGGCCAAATCTAGCAGTATCTAAGATTCAGAAAGATTAACTAACAAATGTATTTGTTTTGGGTATAAATCTCTCCCGTAGGCTGGTTTTTAAAAGTTAGGGATTTGGCTTGATAAAACCTCTTCCCACAGGAGAATGTGCTAGTGGGCCTGGTTCTTTGAAACTTTTGGGAGAAGCGTGTGCTATTGTGATGCAGCAAACCTCATTTCATACACTAATATCCCTTATTAAATCAGCTTGAAGCCAGAATTTTAAACGGAGGCAATTGCATTTGTTTACTGATCACTCTCTCTTCATATAAGCCATTAGCCAGAGCTGGGATTTTAGCAGCATCATGTGTATGCCAAAAGTACTGGAAATTCATTTTTCCCTAAAAATCCGGATTCATTTCTAGGCTCTTGTCATTTTTACTGCATAATTAACAATAATGTTTGACACAGTCATCCTCTTGACAGATTCTAACTTGGAACATCTGGTGTTACTTAGCCAAGAGCCTGATTCTATTCTCCCAGTACAAAAGGGCTGTGATTAATTAATCATTGCCCAGCCTGAATAATACATTAAAGATAAACTTCAATGCTTAGTCCAAAACAAAGGGGGGACGTTTTCTTATGTTATAGAAGATGGACTCCCCTATTAATAGAAATGTAAAAATGAGTGAGTTTTAGCACTCACTCACCCCAGGTCCATAACTGGAAGTGACAGAGGCAAGGGTATCTCCTTAGATGGCTGTGGTTTTGGGACCAGCCTGCTGCCTGCCCTGCTCCTCTCTCAGGCCCGCCCCTTGACTTTGATGCCTTTGTCTCACACCTAATGCATTCTGTTGTCTGTGTGCCAAGAAGGACTCAAGAAGAGGACAGTTCACTGAGAGTTTGGATGGTGAATTCTCTGCGGACTTCATCTCTTTCATTCTCTATAGTGTAGTCAGTGCCATCGAGGTCCCTGACACCAGTGGACACTCAGTAGGTGTTTGTTCAGTTTACAAATGGGGATTCTTTTGCGTGCCAACTAGTGGCATCATGGATTGCCAAACTTTCAGTGTCTTCTTCTTTACAAAGGCTAGAAGTTGGTGTCATTTATCAGTCCATCTGTCTTTCTCTGTATGAATGTGGGTCTGTGACTCACAGACTTTATATCCACAAACTTCTAAAACACCCAAAGTGTGTGATCGTAATTGGGTTAAATAATATAATGATCTGTTCATGATTCATGTTGCTTTTCCCCTGTTTTAAGAATCCTTTGGGGAGGCAGAGGGTTTGGCCAGTGGTAGAGCATGTGCTTAGCGTGCTTTAGGTCCCAGGTTCAATCCCCAGTATCTCTACCAAAAAGAAAGAAAGAAAAAAAAGGGGGGGAAAAAAGATGAGGAAGTAGGCATAGAAGGATAACCTTAAAAATTCAAAAAAAAATTTAAAAAGAGTCCTTTACATGGGTTTTTTCTAACACACAGTCTCCGTTTCATTAAAAATGGCCTTGTTGGGTAGCTTTTCAAAATACCTCTTCCATAAAAGCTGTCTTTTGGTTTGTTGGTTGTGTCCCTTCCAAGGCCTTTCATTTAGGCCTAATACTGGTTACTTTTGTATTCCATCCAAAAAAATTATCTCACCTACCATCTGAATGCGTGTGAAACATTCCACTTAACTAAACTTACATTTCATTGTAAGACATTAGTTGAAACAGCTCAACTCTGAAGGTCACAGGACATTTTCCATCTTCATATGCCCCATCACGTGTTTATTTATAAGTACCTATCAGTTATTAATTCATTCAAACATACTTACTTTGCAAATATTACATCCAAGGCAAGATCCGAGGCCCTAGATATACAGCAATGAATAAAAGAGCAGGTCCCTGCTTTCAGGGAGCTTACATCCTAACTGAAAGACAAATCAATAAATTAATGTAGGGTATACTCTTTTGAGTGGTGATGAGTGCTGTGAGGAAAAGTCAGGCGAGTGAGTAGAAGGACAGTAAGATGATTTGCTCCGGTTACTTGTGTTGTTACTAAGGAGCTTACTGGGCATTACTGAGCACCAATTATATGCAAGGCTTTGTGCTAAAAGCCCATTCCCTGTAACACAGTTTCAGTCTAATAGTGGAGATAGGAAATGCATAAAAATAGCGAAAACATAATGTGGTAAATAATCAAGCTAACCAAAGAGGTACAGATGATATCAAGAGGCTTTGAAAAAGAGAAAGGGCCCACCTGGGTAGCAATGACTGTAAAAGCTTCTCAGACAGGGGTATGGGAGATGCGCCTAGGTGTGGACAGGGCTCCGATCACAGAAACAGCTTCAGCAAGGACGTGACATTGGGAAAATATTGGCAATGCACTGAGGTAACACATGGTCCATTTTGGCTAGAGTGCAGGGAAAGAGTCGGAAACTGTTCAGAGAGTGGCATAAAGTTCCCTTGCCGCCAAATTTTGAAGGGCTTCAAATGCCAAAGTGAGAAATTTGAATATAAGAGCCATTTAAAAAAATAATGTATTTAAAACATGTTTCCTGATTATCAGGATAATACATTTTTGTTATGTAAAATGCAGACATTTCCTAATAATAAAGTTTCGGGCAGAAAGGTGAGTTAATCAGAGCTATGGTAACAAAATAATAACTCATCAGTGGTATATAGACAATTTCAGTGTGGAAAGAGTTGCAAAATAATCATGTAACGTCACTGACAGTAGTTTGTTTTTAACTGCTTGTTCTGCTGACATCTGGATTCTGTCTGAAATAAAATTGAATGCCACATGGGCCTTTTCCAGAAACCTTACGAAATTCAAGTACATAGCTACCATCATGGTTTAGGGACTATTTGAGAGACACCAGGTTTTCCTTACTTAATGCTCTTTCTTGTATCTTCTACTCTAAATAGTTGTCCAGAGTGTTGTGAGTCCTCAAGGAATACTGATCCTAATTGAAGACTGCATTTTCTGGAAGAATTTTAAACCCCAGTAATTAATACATGTGTTTAGAAAGTCAAAGGGTCTTTCCCCTGGAATCAAAGTCCTTCTTTTTCAGATTCTTTGCTGGAATAATAAATGTCTTCCTTCACACACCCTGATATATAAGGGACACATGTCGGTGCCCAATGTGAAGAGTTTTTCATCCTTTTGCATATTTTCAACCTCTCTTTCTGGGCTGCATGTTGACTTTTCTGGGCTCTAGTCACTTTGCCTTTGGGGCCTCTTTCTCTGAAAATATATTACAATTATATTTTATGACTGCACTGATACAAAGACAAATATATAATGTTATTAAGTTAAAACATTTTCTTTGAGCTAAAATTTGTATTTTTTTCTTTTGATTTTAAAATAAATGAAAACATTGCTCTCATCCCCTAAAACTAGTGTGAGCCTTAGGAAATCTACGTGCTGAGCCTAAAGGATAATTTGTCCTTCTTCCTGTCTGTGGAGAATTGATGATAAACTAGATTGA
Source organism: Camelus dromedarius (assembly GCF_036321535.1). Classification (NCBI taxonomy): domain Eukaryota; kingdom Metazoa; phylum Chordata; class Mammalia; order Artiodactyla; family Camelidae; genus Camelus; species Camelus dromedarius. The sequence goes on along the minus strand of NC_087443.1, from coordinate 63,464,160 downwards.
AAACCAGTATGCATGGCTGAGCCCAAAGTTGTTCATGCCCCATAAGACTCTACAGATGTGAACTTGAAGTCTGGTATCACATACTTTGAAAATACCTCCCAGTTGTACGCTAGGAACATGGGGAAAGGTCAGGTTCATTTCATTGACCTTTTCACTCCGGTCAGTAATGGCAGCTGCAATCTTTTATTTGCAGTTGAATTTAGAAAACATAGGGGCCTCGGTACTTACATGAGAAACACCAGGATCAGTTCACAAGGCCCCTTTTAGTGGAATTTCAGTTTTCTAGGCCCCATTTAAGGGTATCAGATTTTTTGATCCAGAATTGTGGTGTCTGAGGCATGTCAGTCTCATGGATGCTTAAACTCAGAGCCACTGTCCTACCAAACATATGCCTGGGTTGCTCTCCTCTGGTGGTTCTCCATTGCAGAATAAAGCCTGACTCTTTAACCTGGTGTTGGCTGTCCTTCATAATACGATCCAGCATCTCTCATAGCCTGTCATCTCCTTCTCTAGCTCTGCTGAAGTCCCTGAAGTGACTCAGATACACCATCTTCTCTTTGGGCCCCAAATCTCCTTCTTCCACAGGCTGTCAGTTCCCTCTGCATTCCTAAAGGCTCTTACCAGGTGTCACCCCCTCTCCAAAGCTTGTGTGGACCCTTTGGTGTAAAGTTGCCCCCCTCCCCCGCCGCCTTTGTGCCCTGCCCACGTGTCTGGCATTCCATCTGTGGCCACACGTTATTGCACTTGTTTAGTTGTGACTATCAACTTGGAAAAGAACACACAACACAAGAGCTCTGAGTTTCAGTCTTCTAGGGGGACTTACTGAGGACGATAGCCCAGGACACAGCCTCTCAGAGAGCTCTGAGGAACTGCTGCGGGGCTAAGGGGGAGGCCAGCACATATGTATGTGATTTTGGCAAAGGGGGACATGCAATCCAGAATACAACTTGGTAGAAGGTTGCTGCCAGTCATGAGCTGCTAGTCAGTCAATTGTTCTAGTGCTTTTCTAAGTATGGGAAGATGCAAGAATCCAGGTTTGTAAAAATTTCTCCTGAAAATATCTAACTATCTGAGGGCCTTTTCTGCCAGTTCTCCTAGAATGTGGAGGGCATTATTTTTAATCTTCACCCTGAATTCTTTTCAGGGTGTACTGTAGGTCAGCAATTGCAGTGACTAATGACTCAATTCTTGTCAAACCAGATGGCAAGTGGCATACTGTAGTTCATGACTTTTCCCTTACAAGTTAGAATCCTCATTTCTTAAAAGCAGGGTTTATGTTTTATTTGTTTGTTTATTTTACAAATTACAATGCTTGTTTCTTTTAGGCAGAGTACATTTCTTACTTATTTATGTATGCTTTTAGGGTATATACATGTGTGTATGTTTGTTTTCTTGTTTATTTATATATTTATTTATTTATTTATATTTTTAATCCTAAAGGCTAAACACAGACTTCAGCTAATATTAGGCATGCGGGATAGGATATCTTGATTTCTTACTTTCTTTTTATTTATTTTTTAATAAGGACAGAGCCAACCGTGTTTTTGGGTTAGATAAGACTGAGAGATTCAGAAGCAGGGTGAAAATCATCAGAAATATTTTGAAAGTAAACAGTTAGAAATGAAAGCTCCCCTTTATTATAAATGGTTCTCCAACCCAGGTCTTTTATTTTCGTCAGGAAGAGGGAGAAGAGAAAAACTAGAAAGGAACCAACACTGACTGTTGGTGATCTCTTACGGGTATGAGCAAGGGTTGGGAAGCTGATGTGGGAAAGGTGTGAGTGTTTAATTGAGAGAATATAAAAATGGACAAGCCACGTAATCCCTACTTTTATGGAATTCGTTGTCTAATGCAGACACATTATCAAAGACCCAGAGACAGAAACAAGCAGAGTTTTAGGAGGGACAGTTTAGTTCAACTCATTGAATGTTTATTGAACCAAACAAAGACACACATCTTCCCTCGGGGAGCTTTTTACTCTAGTAGGTAGACAGGCATGGAATATCATATCCTACAATTAAAAATATAATTGCAAATTCTCCTAAGCATTATCACAGTTTCCCATGGAAGGGCTGGGGCCAAAGGGGTGTGGTGGTGAAACATGAGGCTAACAAGATAAGATAAGGCCAAATTTTGGTAGTTGTGGGGGGAACCAAGGGGATGAAGGGCAGTGGTGGCTTTGAAGGCCCTGATAACCTAAGCATTTTAAGGCAGTGGAGAAAACAGATGCTTAGCAACCTTTTGGGCCACGGAAGAAAGAGAAGAAGCCCACCACTAGCTAAGAAAGACTCATTAACTTGTTAATAGTTTTTTTATAGTTAATTGATTTTTTTAAAACTTCTGTGGAAGTTTAGTTGATTTGCAATGTTGTGTAAACTTCAGGTGTGCAGCACAGTATTCAGTTATACATATATACATTGTTTTTCAGATTATTTTCCATTATAGCTTATTATATGATATTGAATATAGTTCCTGTGCTATATAGTAGGTCCTTGTTGTTTATTTTATGTACAGTAGTGTGTATCTGTTAATCCAAAACTCCTAAGCTATCCCTCCCTCTATCCTTTTCACCTTTGGTAATTATAGATTGTTATCTATGTCTGTGAGTCTATTTCCAGCTTTAAATAAGTTCATTTGTGTCATATTCTTTAGGTTTCACATACAAGTGATATCATATGATGTTTGTCTTTGTCTGACTTAATTCACTTAGTATGCTAATCTCTGGGTCCATCCGTGTTGCTGCAAATAGTATTGCTTCATTCTTTTTTATGGCTGAATAATATAACTGGTTAATAATTTTAAAGAAAGCCAGAAAGACTTTATTGCTTTGTGTGCTTGGAGAGCTGTTCTTCCTTGTAAACTCAGGGCAGCTATTTCCTGTTTCCCATGTGTCTTCATGGAGGGGGCATCATTTCATCTGGCAGGGGAGAGCATGAACCATTCAAATGGCAAAATCAACATTTTTCAATATGAAACCCTCATGTTGAATAAAAACTTGGAACAGAAAAGACCTATTAAAGTACCCATTCCTAAGTCTTCCTCCCTGAAGACATGGATAAAGGCTTCCTTCTCCTTAGCTGCTTTCCAGCTCTTTGCCTGGACTAGGTTTTCATGACTAAGGATCCAGAGGTCTCTATTTCCCTGAAAATATTTTCTGAGTGTCAAATTGACTAGTCTCACAGGATTTTTTTTCCTCTTGGGGAAGAGTTCTATGCTTAATCTAATTCTATATTTGAAGGGTGACAGAAGAGGAATTCATTAGATGCCTAGGATCTTTGGAATAATGTAAGTTGGAACATCGAGCTCAGATACTTGAACAAATAAATTTTATTTTGGGCTAGGCTCAGAATCTCTAACTTGGAGTTCATGCCCATCAGAGCGGCGTCACTGTTTAGTGGTCAAGCATCACTTCCCCACTGCTAAAGTGGAAGTCAGAGCTAAATCGGGGATTTCCTGATGAGAGCTCCACCTCTGCCTTCCCATGCCAAAGGCAGATACTGCAGACCTGTCAGACCACATTCACGCTGCACTAGGATGGCCTCGAAAAGCATTCACTAAAACAAACTTAGCCTGAGAGAGAGAGTGTGTTTGCCTGCCTAGGTAGTCTCCGTGGCTCTTAATACTAGGTGACGTGCATCTCCTCGAGATCTTTGTTTCAGAATTTGTAAATATCAGGCCCCTTCCCGCCAGATTAGGGCTCTTATTATTACTCTCGTTCATAGTTCTTGTTTTTGTTGAGTTACTGGATAATCTTCCCTGTACACTGCCAGAAACACTTATACCAGACTCACAAGAGCAGTCTATGGGCACATGTTCTAAACCACAGTGGGAGGTCTGTGGCTGTCTGGTTTGCCAGCACTTTTTATTTAGTGTGGTTGTTCCCAGCCTATTTACAGAGGATGTGCTTAAGAGTTGACTATACCTCAGGATTGGTAGCATTGTAAGTTTTGAAGACTATCGTATCTTTGCTTGAGGTGGTGCATTTTAATGTTAATGATCTTTTTTTAAATTGAAGTGTAATTGATTTACAATATTTCAGGTGTACAGCAAAGCGATTCAGTTATACATACATGTACATATTTTTTTCCATTATATGTTGTTATAAGAAATTGAATGTAGTTCCCTCTGCTATACTGTAGGTCCTTGTTGTTTATCTATTTTTTTTTTTTTTTTGAGTGAAGGTAGATTTATTCAGAGAGATGCATTGAAAGGTAAGAGAAAGGCCACAAGGTGTTGGGGTTGGGTGCTCAGATTAAAAGTAGGTACACACTCCATAGACAGAACGTGGGCCGTCTCCGAAGAGGGAGAGAGAGGGGCCTTTATCTATTTTATATATAGTAGTGTGTATCTGTTAATCCCAAACACCTAATTTATCCCTCCCCACCCTTCCCCCTTTGGTAAGGGTTAATGAATCTTTATTGTGGACTCAGACTTGATACAGGAATAGGGATTTAAATTTTAAAAAGTTTTACATTTTCCAAAAGTGCCTTAAGAGCTGTTCTTTTCTGTTTTATCAAAACCTAAAAGGTAGATGGGAAACATATTATTATTATTCCCATTTATAATAAGGAAATCGAGGCGGTGAACATTTAACTGGTCTGTCTGGGGGAACACAGAGCCCTTCTCCGAAAGCCCTGTTGAACGCAGTGCCCCAGCTCAGACATCTGAGGGCTGTGATCTCACCCCTCCTCACTTTTCACTGCAGAGCTGGATTTACATACTGGGCTTTTCAGTAAAATTCTGTTTGAATATAGGGCTAAAAATATTTGAAAACCATTGATGTATAGGAAGGAGAACTGAACCAGGAATTGGAGTGTATCTCAGGTGCAAGTGAGAAACACAAATGGGACTCAAAGGGACTCCGAACAGAGGGAAACTACGACTCCTGTAACTGCAATGCCCAGGGATAGCCCTAGCCTCATGCACCCTTGGATCCCAGTGCTTGAGTCATCAGACATTCCCTTCCCAGCCTTCATCTCCACATTTCTCTAAATAACGTTTCATTCTTGGCTGGGATCTTTCAGAAGGTGTCAGAGATTATAAGTCATGAAATGCTTAACCCACAGCAGAGGGAGAGAGCCTCTTTCCCAATGGCATTAACCGGAGTTCTGTGGCTGCCTCTCGTTGCTTTAGACAGAACCATGTGCTCTCCTGGATACATCACCTTGTAGGAATATATATGGTGAAATATATTGTATTTTTAGTGCTTTTTTCCCGTAATACAAATTACATCATACTATACTTGTTTTGAACTGACATTTTTCCTCCCACCTAACAATACATCTTAGGGATACTTTTTGTGGGTGTCAATACATGTAGATCTGTATTTTCAACTGTTACATAGTATTATACTGAACACTTATAATATTGATTGTTTAATAATTTTACCAATAATGAGCATTTAAGCTATTTGAGTTATCTTTGTTACAACAAATGACACTATCTTAACAACATTTTACATAGCTCTTAGGCTGCACATAAGATTATTTCTCTAGGATAGCAACCAGGAGGTAGATCTGTGGGGTTAAAAGCTATGAGCTTTCCAACTTTGTTGAGTGCTACTTGACCTCCAAAAGTTACAGTCTTATTAGTTTTTCAGGTTATAATAATGTTGCAAGTAATAGCAAATCCTTATTGAAGACTCTCTCTTGGCTAGGTACTCTGCGAAGTATCTAATCTTTACAAAAGCCCTAATAGGGTCACCTATGAGATACATGCTAATATTATCATTATCATTTTGAGAATTCTAGTCACTGGCCTAAATTTAGAAAGGTTGTTTGTCTTGTCTTGATAAACTAAAGATGAACTTTATATTCTAAAGTTAGAGGGTAGTGGGTAGGGTATAGCTCAGTGGTACAGTGCATGCCTAACATGCGTGAGGTCCTGGTTTCAATTCCCAGTACCTCCATTAAAAAATAAATGGGGAGTTTGAGATTTGCAGAAACTAACTACTATATATAAAATAGATAAACAACAAGTTTATACTGAATAGCACAGGGAACTATATTCAATATATTGTAGTAACCTATATGAAAAAGAGTATGAAAAGAAACATATGTGTGTATATGTGTGACTGAAACATTATGCTGTGCACCAGGAATTGACACAAAATTGTAAACTGAGTATACTTCAATAAAAAAAGGAAAGAAAAAATAAACCTAATTACCTCCCCCCAACAAAATAAAAATAAAATAAAATAGAAATAAAATAAATAAATAAAAATAAAGTTAGAGGGTCTATTACTTGGACCATTCCAGCTGCTCAGGGAGGAAACTTATCCCTGAGTCTTGGGACAAAAACATTACTGAGAGAATCCACAAATATTCCATCCCTATGTGCAGTGTATGTGATTCGGACTCCATACTGTATTCCCACTATTATTATCTGGCATATTTAAATGTGGAGTGAAACAAAGTCAATAAAACAAAATTGCTGCTGAGCTTTTTACTGATCAGAACATTAGCCTTCCAGAGAAATTCAGTGTGGCAAGGAGAAAACTGGAAAAAAAATATCGGCCTTTATTTTATTTAATTTATTTTTTTAATTGATGTTTAGTCAGTTTACAATGTTGTGTCGATTTCTGGTGTACAGCATAATGTTTCATACATATACATACATATATTCACTTTCATGCGTTTTCATTATAGGTTACTACTAGATATTGAATATAGTTCCTGTGCTACAAAGAAGAAACTTGTATGTCTGTTTTATATTATAGTAGTTAGTATCTGCAAATCTCAAACTTCCAATTTATCCCTTCCCACCATCTTTTCCCCATTAATAACCATAAGTTTGTTTTCTAGGTCTGTGAGTCTTTCTATTTTGTAAATAAGTTCATTTGTGTCTTTTTAAAAATTCCACATATGAGAGGTATTGTATGGTATTTTTCTTTCTCCTGCTGGCTTACTTCACTTAGAATGACAATGTCCAGGTCTATCCAGGTTACTGCAAATGGCATTATTTTATTATTTTTAGTGACTGAGTAGTATTCCATTGTATAAATTTACTACAACTTCTTTATCCAGTCATCTGTTGATGGACATTTAGGTTGTTTCCATGTCTTGGCTATTGTAACTAGTGCTGCTATGAACATTGGGGTGCATGTATCTTCTAATTAGAGTTCCCTCCAGATACATGCCCAGGAGTGGGATTGCTGGATCGTATGGTAAGTCTATTTTTAGAATTTTGAGAAATCTCCATTGTTTTCCATAATGGCTGCACCAAATTACATTCCCACCCTTTTCTCCACACCCTCTCCAGCATTTATCGTTTGTGAACTTTTGAATGATGCCCGTTCTGACTGGTATGAGATGATAACCTCATTGTGGTTTTGATTTGCATTTCTCTGATAATTAGTGATATTGAACATTTTTTCATATGCCTATTAGCCATTGTATATCTTCATCAAAGAATTGCTTGTTTAGGTCTTGTGGCCATTTTTGGATTGGGTTTTTTTTTGTTGTTGTTATTAAGCTGTATGAGCTGTTTATATATTCTAGAAATTAGTCCCTTGTCAGTCGCATCATTTGCAAATTTTTTTTTCCATTCTGTAGGTTGTCTTTTTGTTTTGCTTATGGTTTCCTTTGCAGTGCAAAAGCTTATAAGTTTAATTAGGTCCCATTTGTTTATTTTGCTTTTATTTCTATTGCCTGGGTAGACTGCCCTTGGAGAATATTGCTAAGATTTATGTCAGAGAATGTTTTGCCTGTGTTCTCTTCTAGGAGGTTTACAGTGTCTTGTCTTATGTTTAAGTCTTTAAGCCAGAAAAATATGGGCTAAAGTTTAAAGCAGCACACATATTTCATAGAGTAGGGTGTGTTTCTCTGTGGCGACACTGACTGTTGTGTAACATGGTGAATATGTGATGACAGTGACTTAGGAATCCTTGAAAGATGTAAGTGTATCACTTTGTCCCTGGCTTCCTGGACTCAATTGGTATTAAGTAGCCTTACTTGGCTTAATCCTGTGAGGAAATGGGTTTATGTAAACTTCAGTGTGATGGTCAGATGTTCATCTCTCTTTAGCGTAGGTTGCAGTGGTGGAAGATTGTCTGGTCTCTTTAAAAATTGACCAGCTGCTGAGATCTTAGGAGGTGGTTCATTGGTAGCTACTGAGTGGCAAAGGCATGCCTTGCCTCCCACCTGAACCCAGAGGAGAGCCAGAGAGGAGAGAAGGCTGCTTCCAACTACTCCGGAAAGGATGGGCTGAGCACAGTTATTCTGAGAACCAGGAAATAATCAGACCAGATAAATTTAAGATACTTTGGCTGACGCTTGAGAATATTAAAATATTCTTGGCACCTTTCAATTGTAGGAGTGTCTGTGGAACAAGCAAGCAGCGTTATTACAGGGCCTGAATTTTCTGTCAGTTTATAAAGAGGCTTGGTATATATATTTTCTATCCTACACTTTTTGGATTACCTTCATGTTACTTAACTTAATTGGGTTTGGTAGTTTATTCATGTTTTGCTTTTGTAAATGAGTCCTTTTTATTTTGGCACAAATTTTTGTGGCATTTATTAGCATATTTTAGCATTCTGAACACAAAGCCTATCATGTGTTAACTTTGCTATTTTCTTCTGCTGTCTTCAAAAGAAGAACCAGTCTCTGCTGACCTGTTGGCAGAGATTAGAAGGTAGAGTATAAAACACTGAGTATTATAAATATCTTAACTGATTCAGCCAGTGGGAGGCCAACTCCCCTCCCGTAGATTGTGGATATTTAGTTAGATCATATTCGTATCCATATCATTTCTCATTTCTGATGAAAGTACTAACATTCATGGCCTTTGTTACACTTGCGGTGTGTCTCCCGCCCAGGGCAAATCTTAAATGTGTATTATTCCATTTAACCATTGAACCCTCAGCACCCCACCGGGGGGTGTTGTACTTTCACCCCCATCCCCACTTTGCCAGTTAAAGGCAGACAGGTTTAAGCAGCTCACCTGGGACCACAGTTATCAAGCAGCTGATTCAGAGCAAACCAACACCCTCTCCCCACTGTCTGATTCCGGAATTCATTTTACTATTTTGCTGTGTGCTTACTTTCCCTTCCCTGCTGTTTTGTTTTTTTTTTCCCCCTACACATTTTCTACAACTTTAGGAGAAATTTCTTTTCTTTTCTTTTTTATTTTTCCATTTAGAAAAGCTTATGGAGTCTCAATTTCATACCTTTAACAAATCATCTTTTCCCTCTATAGCTTTGTTTGGTGACATTTGGCGGTAAGTAAGTGGAGAAATGAACAAATATATAAAATGCCCTCCAAACAAAACATAGAAAGTTCCTTCTTGTAAAATTTTGTTTGGGACTTGGTTTTGCCTATTAGCCTTTCCAGCTGAAGCAATTGGGACTAATGATCCTTTTCTGGTGTTTACCTCAAAGGGATATTATAAGAATTGGATGAGTCGTTTGCAGGAATAACAATATAATATTCAATATTTTGAGAACAGCACCAAATATCCCCATGATTTTGCCTGGAAATGATTTTATCTGAGAAAAACACTGGGTTTCCCTACTCCCACAGCTCATTTATAAAATATGCCAATATTTATTCAAGCTTCTTTGGATCCAGAGGCCAGATAGAAATGCAAGCAGATTATGGTGGTTTAATTCTTACTGAGCTGCCGCTAGAGCTGCCTGCCCTTAGATCTCTCCCCTCTCCCTCTCTCTAGGAACTGGCATACAGTGTGTGCCCCTGCACATCACAGTTGGCCAAGTAATTTGTGTCGCCATGGGGACGTATTACAATCACTGAATCTATTAGGAGGCCAGCTTGCTTTCTTTTGCTTCTAATTGAAAACATAAATGATCAGATAGAATACTAGCAAAAAATGGAGGCTTCTTTATAAATGGAACCCTGCACAATAAGGGAGGATGATGAGGACACCACTGAAATATTTTAGAACTTGAGGTTTTTTTTCACAGAGTTTTCCTTCGCTAAAATGAGAGTTGGCTGTTCTGAGTCTAGATATTTTCATAGGAAATATTCAGGAGATGCAAAAAAGAAAGAAGTGCCCCCTAAGGAAGTCCCTGAAGTCTTAGAGCTAGAGCTCTGGCCAGTTCTAACAGCTGTCGGTCTCGCTTTTGTTGAAATCTCCATTGTGAACAGTGTGGATCAGCTCAGAGAGAAGCAATGCCTGTCTGGGCCAAGCAACTTATGTAGCTTGATGAGGTCACCTACAGGCTCGGAGGGCTGGAGAATTTAAGCTGACTTGTTAAGTGTCAGTAACTGCCTCCTCAGCATTGTGTGTGTGTATTTGTGTGTGTGTGTTTGTATGTGAAGTATACTGACACTGGTTCCTTATTTCTAAATACTCCCTGTAATTGGTATCTAAAAGTGGACTTAAATTTTAGCATTTTTTATTACGAAAGTCTGAAACACCTTTTTTCTTCATATTGGCTAAATTAAAAATAACAGACAAAATTTGCATCCAGGGAAGGCTGTTAATGTCACTCTGTGCCTAGCAGTTATAACACTATGGCACAGTGTAAATATGTAGACTTAGGACCCACACTGTCTGGGTTCAGATTCTGACTCTGCCACTTCTAATAAACACGACTCGAGTTATAAAATGGGAATACTAATTATAATGTCGATTTCATAGGAATTTTATAAGAATTAAATGAAACCATTCAGATAAAGCACTTAGAGTATCAGAGTTTTAGAAGTGTTAGCCTTTTAACTGTTAGTCTATTCTAAAACATATTGTAGGTTTAATGATCCCCAGATGTGAAATAACTTTTATTGAGATATGAGATTTACCATTGACAGACAAAAACAGTTTAGAGAAGGAAAATCCAAAATCATAGGTGTTGTTTGTAATCAGTCAGTGAATCCTGAGCCTTGTCTGTGGAAAACCTCATTGGCATTAAGCAGTATACATAACATCCTGATTAACTTTTAACATGTTATTTATGGTAAGTATGGTTTTCATTCATCTACCAAAGCCTGGTTCTGCCGGTATGATGTTGGCCGAAGGGTAGGACTCTAAGTCACTCGGTTCAGTTGGAGGTGCTTTTTTTTTTTTTTTAAATCAATAGGAAGGGACACTCTTGGTGGGAAGGGAAGCACCTGATTCCCTGCGTTTCCCGCCAAAAAAGTATGCATAATGATATGTGTGACGATTTTTCTGCTGGAAAACTTCACCAAAGCAAGATACTCTAAGACACCTTACAATAACACTGGAACAAAACTGCCCTACAAATATGTAGGGAGCCTGGAGATCAGCTGCAGCCATGTCTCCATCTCATGTAGAGATTGATTGGGATTAAAAAGGTGGTGGTCAATATCCTAAGCTTTTTTTTTGATACTATAAATGCCCAGTTGGAATTGTACCTATAATTGTATTCTTAATTATTCAGAAGAGCTAAGTCATTCAGCTTTTGGTTGATACTCTTCTAACGTGATGAGGATAACACTGATTATTTCAAAGTGATCCAGAGGTCAGGTTAGCATTTTAATATCTTTAATTAGTAAAAACAGGTAAATGCATAACTCACTATATATTTATTAAAAAGAAAAGCAAGTGAGACATAGGTTTTATGGGGAAAAAATGTGAGAGGATTTCTAGCAGAAAAAGGGATAAGGGGTCCATGTCCTAGTAATCCATCCCTATCAGAGACAGATTTGTTCCATCTTTTAGGTTTTAGATGGAGCTGGAGAAAGGCTCAGTTTTCTCCATTAGAACTGTTAGTGTTGTTTCAAATTGAAGTAAGAAGGAAGGACAGGTGGCAAGCTCACAGATGCCTCTCACCCACACCTCCTCAAGCAGACTCTGGCCTCCTCACTCGGCTCATTCTGATACTTCCGGAGTGTGGCCAATGGAGCTGACTTAACAGCCGTGAGTTTCCCTCCTGACCTCTCCCCACCATTTCTGTTGGTGAGATCTTCTTTACTACACAATCGAATGAAGACCTAACCAGGGTGCTTCCAGATGTGAGCAAATAAGAGATTTTTCCTGTTGCACTGGCCTGTCTATCTCTGTTCTTTCCAAGCCGTCCTGTGGAAATCTCTTTCCACATGCATTTATGATGCTGATTAAGTTTCCCCAACCTACTACCAATGAACTAGGGGATTAGCTGGCTTATAATTGTATCTCACTTCTCCTGGAGCATCAGGAGTGATTAATGTACCACACGCAGCTGCTTCCCCTAACTGTGTATGTAGTTCATTATCCGGGAGGCTCACCAGCTCCGGGCTCCCTCACTTCACATGGCTGACAAGTTCTCCTGGAAACAGAATACCCACATGTACTGTAGGCAACAGAACTCAGAAAATAAGGGAATAGGGGCGAGGATTTAAGAAAAGCAGCAAAAACTTAATAAACCTCAAGGAGGGAAGAACAACCAACAAAACTCCAGAAGCTCTCCTTATACTGTTAATGGGAATATTCAATCTTTCTCACCTGTACTTTTTTTGATTGTAGAATGAGAGGTTCCTTACCTTTTTAATTGTTACATGATAGTTTATTAATTAATTGAAGCGAGAGCTTAGAAATTAGCCTTTACTGTTAGATGTCAGTGCTTTTGTTCAAGCTCTCCATCTTTACCTGTTGGCTGTAGTGACCACGCACTTTGGATAGCCTGTGCTGTGCCCCAGATGGCAATCAAACCATTACCATCTTGTAGCTGTGAGACTGGGGCTCAGTGGGAAATAAGCATTGGGAAGGGTGTAATGTGTGATACTGATTCTTTGAACCTTGCCTCCCTTTCAAAAGAAAGATGATGAGTTTGTTCTGCTGGCAGGTTGTGGTGTGGAGACGTTTGGTAGTGACTGTGACAAGAAATCCTTCCAGTGGTCAAGTTTTGCTTCTAGACTGATGGCTGCAGCAGTGAGTTGGAGGGTGTCATGCAGTCTTCAGTGTGCCGAGCGAGAAGGAGATGGGAGGGAGTTAAGTGTGTTATCCCAGCCTCGTCTGATGGCCTTTATCAGAGATCCTTTCAGGTGACAACAGCTCTATTGTCACTTCCCTTTGGCATTAGACATTGTGAGAAGCACCCAGTTCACAAGACCCCTCTTTCCTGGAGACATTGCCACGTATCTGTGGGGCAATGAGGGGAGGTTCCCAGCAGGCTTGTTTATTGTAAGTGACTTACTTCGAACTTACAGCTGGGTGAAATCAGTTCGATTTCCCAGCCGGGGAAACCAGGACTGGGACTGAGGGAGAGCAGCTATTTCTGTAACTGCTGGAAACCCTGGTTGTTTTGAGGAGGACATATTTTACCCAGCATTTGGACTAAGGAGCAGAAGAGGGGGGAAAAATAGGTGCAGATAAGCAGAGAGATCAAGAAAAGATAGACAATAGACAGGGAGTACTCTTGGGATCGTCATAGTTTTCAAGCCTGATTTCAGCCCCAAAGGCTTTCAATCCATGCCATGCCCCTTTAAGCATATCATAACTTTCCCTTCATCTTCTCTTTCTTGCTAAATCTAGTTTCAGCTGTTAATTGTTGCAACTCCAAGAGTCCTTGCTGATAGACACATATCTATGCATCATATGTGTATTTATGTGTCTGGAATGGATCTCTGGGTAACAGGTCCACAGAGAAGCAGTGAGGCTCTGCCCTTGGGTCTGGCGGTTAAAAGGTCATGAATGCTGCCTCTGTGTCCAATGGGCTTTCCTTTCTCTCTCGTTGGCACCACCAGATTTTGCATATGCTTGAGATTCTGAACATAATGGAATAACATATGGGGAAGAACAATATATCAGGGTTAGTTCAGATTTCTGACTTCGGAAAGCCAAAACACAGGGTCCTAAAACAGAAAAGTTGGGAAGGGGAACCCAAGGGAAGCAGAGGAGATACAGAGTTTAGTATGGAACACAGATATGCTTTTAAGTGTCAGAGGGAAGCCCAGAGAAGATGGGCTCTAGCCATTAAAAATAATGGCTGAAAACTCAGGACTCGGTATAGATTGAGTGTCATTCACATTTTGAGGCTGTTAATGCAAAGTTCTTTCCTACCATTATCACAGAAACCTTCCAAAATAGTCTGCCATTTTCAATAAGGATGGAAATAAAGTCTTTCAAGGCAGTTTGCCAAATGACATTACTCTGCGTCTCCAAGCCCTAGTCATTGATCATGTCCATAGTCATCTTAGGAATCAATTGCTTTCAGATTGCTAATTTGATGAGTATTATGGGCCATGGCTAGAAAAAATGCATTGGAAATGGGAAAAGAATCTGAAAGAGTTTGGAAAGGATCACTAGAAAGTTACTTTTAATGGAACCAAATGAGGTAACTTATCCATAAATGGAAGAAGAAACTATTGCTGGTGCCTGATCATCCTCATGACCTCCAATCATTTCAAGGATTAGGGAGAGGAGAGTTTGTTCTGTCTGTATTTTCAACAGAGGTGGGAAACCTCTGACTTTCGGTGTGATTTCATCTGTTTCAGCATCTGCTTCGGCGTAGATGATGATGCCCTCTGTGAGCTAAGCTGTCCCATTCAGAAACACACCAGTTTCTGAGCAGTTTGATAACTGTGAGCCCCTGTTATCCTTCTCATTGTTTCTCTAAGAGCAGCGATAAGACGGACGAGGTTCTGAGATTCAGGTGAAAGGCACAAAGATTCTTGGAAGACTCAGGGCCCCCCTGTGTATCTCCATGTTGTGACATTTCTCACTCCCAGTGTGTCTCCTCTTCTCTTTTTGTGCTTGTGATTTTGCGGTTTTTTTCCCCTCTAGTTGGTTACCAGCCAATCTTTCTCCTCTCTTGTGTCATTTTCCCCCCTTATATCCATTTCTCTTTCCCTATATTTTTTAAATCTTTTCAGTTTTAAACTCAGTATAATATGCTAATGAGTTTTGCCTTTAAAATAATGTTCATTGAGTAATATTCAATTTAAAATAATACTCATTGAGCAAAGTTTTGTTCCTGTTCAAAATCAAGTGAGTTGGGTCATGAATAAACTTTTTCCTCAGCCTTTCCGTATCCCTCCAAATGACAATAAAATACTAATTAAACTGGCTATTTCACTTCTGTGAAATTATATTTAAAAAGTCCTATTAATATATGTCTATACCTGTTATATTTGTGATTTCCCTTTGCATAGCAGAGCTCTGGGGTTGGAAAACAGACACATGAGGTAGGGCATAGATAAAAGCACAGAGGATTTTTGAATTGTACAGATTTTGGATTTAGATGTTGTTCAATTACTTAGTAACAGTTGTTTGACCTCAAACAAGATATTTAACCCTGTTTTCTTGTCTGTTACCCAGGGGTCAATATAGTGCCTACTTCGTGGTGCAGATAGAAGGGCGAAATACTGTGTGATGTAGGTGGAGGCTTAGCTCGGGTCTGTAAGCATTCTCACTGAATGATTGCCATTGTTATTGATGTTATTATTAGATTTGTGTGAAGTCACCTGGTACTAAGTATTGAATGTGGGAACTGGCAGTCAGCCAACACGAGATGTTCTTATGACTCCAAGAAGTAACATAGAATAGACTACTCTTGATGTCTTTTTTTTCAAGTGGAAAACGGTTGAGGTCATTTCAGAGTCTGTACATTCTTATATGCCATGGCGTTCCTCTCTGGACCTGCATAACCCTCCGGAGCTCACCCTTGGCACCTCTCTTTTCTTCTAGCTGCACTCCAAACACACCCTCCTTCTGTCCACTCTTTATTGCCACAATGTTCCTTCCCGCCTTCAGAGATGTCACAAAGCTGTTCTCTCTGCCTAGAGTGCAGTTTGTTTTAACTCAGTCTCTGCTACAAGGATAGATAAAGAGCCTACCTACCAACCTAGAACTTGGATAAGAATGGGCTAGAGACAGAATGAAGTTGTATGTGTATGTATGCATACGCTTGCACACACATACAATGGTGTGTGCTTGGATTTGATTGATGTCTGTTCCACACCCTTAATTCTAGTGTCTATGAAATCAAGGACCTGATCAATTTACCTCCACCCACATCCACAATACCTAGTTCTGGCCTGACACAGAATAAGAGTTCAGTGAGTATTTATTGGGCTCACTGAATGTCCCATGGAGAATCTATGCAATACACTTAAAATGGAGAGGCTCTCCTTTCAGTTGTGGGGTTTTGTTGGGAATAAGCGAGCTAACATTTACTGTATGTTTACAACATACTCTGGTTTGGAGGAATTGCAGGGAGAGGGACATGAAGACTGATGTTTGCAGAAGAATTTTTGAATAGTAGTATATGGCCAGGAGACTGAGTAGGTAGATTTAGTGGGACGTTTTCTGACTAACGTGCTCCCAAATTGATAAACCCATGCCCTTGACTAGTGGAAGAGAATATTGACTACAATGCAGATGTTTTATGGTACTCAACCAGTATTACAGAAAGATGCTAATTTGCCAGTGAATGACCCAAACATCCTCCTATAAAAATAAGCATAAACTCACATCGCCTCAGGATATTTGCTTTCTTGGGTGGGGTATAGCTATTGATTGAAATCCTATATGAGAGCATCTAGCATGGGGTCTGTACATCCTGTGGGCTTAATATATATTAATCTCCCCATTAGAGGAAAGTTAAGAAAATTACAGTCCTTCATTTAGCATAGTATCTTAAACTGGGCTGACTTCTGGATGTGTTATCTAGGAACTATGAGTGTTCTTTTCCTAGAATCACAGATCATCGAGCCAGAAAGACTTTAGAGATTATCTAGTCCAACTGATTCATTTAAATGATGAGCAGAGAGAAGTGGTGAGAGGTTAAGTGACTTGGGGAAGGTCACACATCTGCTTCATTTATTTAGAAGTAAGCCAGTGTAATCTGTTAAGCCCCAGCAGTGAAAAGAAGGGGAGAGAAAGAGAGAGAAAATGAGAATTGCTTGGAGGTGAGACCCTTGGGGGTACACCAGCAGGGTTAGCACATGACTACTGGAGTCCCCAGTCCTATTTCCCATAGTTGGTTGGTTGGCTGGTCTCTGTAACAGTGCTTAGTTGAGTTGTAAAGGGTTTCCTGAGGATTCAGCCAACAGAGCCAACCACTCGCACAAACCAAGTTTTGCTAATTTCTCTCAAGACAATTAATTAACAGTGGTACCTTCCCCTTAATGAGCACCTGCTAAGTCCCAGGAATGTGTTAGAACCTTTACTCTCAGTGCTTCCCTTAGTCACCACAATGGCGTGATGGTCTAGACGTTTTTACAGATAAGGAAACCAAGGCTCCAAGGAAATGAACACATGGCCAACATTACAGAAATACGAAGTGGTGCAGGAGGGAGTCTAACACAGTTCTGTCTGAATAGCAACCATTTTCTGTCCCCTGTCTACTAATTCACATGGAGAAAGGGCGGGGAATTCAACATTTAAGGATAGTCAGGTGAGAAAATGGTTAGTGCTGCCTTCTGATATAAATTTGGCCCTCCATACCTGTGGATATGGAACCCATGGATACAGAGGGGGCCTGCTGTAAGGGACCTGCACATCCAAGGGTTTTGGTACCCTCAGAGGAAGCCCTTGAACCAATCCCTCACAGATGCCGAGGGGTGACTGACTGTGTGTTAGCCTAAACCTTGGAATTTCTTTTGAACTAGCTGAGTAGTTTTACCAGGTGAAAATACAGTGGCCCCTGATCTACCAGGCAGGAGTCAGTTGATCTAGAATGCACCTCCCTCCCCATCAATAACTGGTTAATTATTTCAACTTATGAGAGTTAAAATTAAAAAGAGAGAAGTTTATTTCATTCACAAAACTCGCTTCGTTCTTTTATTCACTTACCAGATATAGTCTGAGAACTTATTTTGTACCAGACACCAGGTGGGGAGCTGAGGATTCAAATGAATAGGTCTCTGTTCTTCACATCAAAGTGTTCATAGTCTCACTGGGGCATGACATGCAGGCCAACGAATAATTGATGCAGTGAGATGGATACCTTGACAGAAATCCTTTTGCCACCGAGCCAGCG
Organism: Camelus dromedarius; assembly: GCF_036321535.1. Lineage (NCBI taxonomy): Eukaryota > Metazoa > Chordata > Mammalia > Artiodactyla > Camelidae > Camelus > Camelus dromedarius. The sequence goes on along the minus strand of NC_087443.1, from coordinate 63,446,278 downwards.
TGTTGCATTTAGGTCTCAGATAATTCTGTATGTAAGGAGGTGAGGCTGGGTACCTTTCCCTGCAGCGGTGGGTGATGGAAACTTCTGCGGTGCCCTTGCCCAGCCTGCTAATAAATCAGGCTGGATCCACTGTGGGGCTTTCTGTGGCTGTCCTTGAGGAAAGGTGTCATGCAGCTGCTCAGGGATGAGTGTAATGGTTTATGACTTCAGCACCTGAAGTCCTATCACACAGCAAGTTCCCTGGAGATGGTGATCATACAGAGCGAATATTGCTTAGCTGGTGATAATGTCACGCTGCCACGCTGAGTTACACGGATTGCCTGATTCCTGCAGCTAAAAAACTCCTGGCTGATTAATCCCGATGCCATGTAAATAGAGACGGTGTCAAGGAGATCGTAAATGAGAAAATGGATGCTCGGATGGGGACATTAGTGAGGAATAGAAGAGCCACCATCACCCCGCTCATCCCTCAGTCAGCCCCTGACAACATCATTATCCAGGTGAGATGAGGCACATCACTCAGCCAGGTCCTGGAAGGCTTCCAGATCTTTCTTCCCGACCCCTACCCCAGCCCTATTTTAAACAGTTAATATTTTACAAATCATGTCAGTACGCTTTCTCCTGCTTGCCATGCCTCCAGGGAGGAGTTATGGGACCACCCCAGCATAAGAAAGCCTGATAGTCAAGCACCTTAATTACTAACCAGATAAATTGGGGCATGAGTTATTCATACTGTTAAAGGACTCATTAGAGAGTTCCTTTAAGATATGCTCTCGCATTTGACTTACAGAAATTTAATTGCTCATATAAGCTAGATTTCAGGTCTGCTGACACTTAGCTCTTTAATTGGTTTATACCCAGGGACATGCATGTCCACCCACATCAATTATCTTGTATGTTTGGTAACTTTACTGCCAATGTGAGGGGTCGGGGGAGGTGTCACATCACACTGGGCACTGTCTCCCACTGTCATGCTTGTGTTCCTCTTGTCTTGTTCTTTGGCCCTTCCCTTCCCGTCTTCCCTTCCAGTCATTCTCTCTCTCTGGGGGGAAAAAAAAGCTGCTTCAAGCTTTAATCAAGTCACCCCTTCCAAATAAATCTGTTGCTCTTCCAAATAAATCCATCACTCTGCTCATCTGAAAAAAAAAATCATATTGTTAAAGAAATTCAGGTGAATAATGTTTTTCTCCATTTTGTTAAACTTTTCATTCACAAACATTCCATTGTGTCAGTGAAGTTTAACTCAAACTCATTGGAAAGTCTGTAGAGATCTGGAGTCATGTATCCCTTATCCCTTACCATGATGCTGGAGATTGTCTTCTTAGTGGGTGCTCACATTCCTGTGGCAGATGGTGCACTGCTAGCTTGGCACCCATGGGGTCCTGGGTGGGAGATAGGAGAGCTTTTATGTTGCATGAAGAGCAGTGGGGGGACCTCTCGAGGCTGACGTTTGGTTGACTTCCTCAGCCATTCCAGGGCTTATCTTTTCGGGCCAGGATTATTTCAGCAATCCCCTCACTGGTCCTCCCACTTCTAGACTCTCGCTCTTGCTTACTGCTCTTGTCAGAGGCACCTTCCTGAGGGGCTGCTTTTATCCCACCAAAGACTCCTGTGACTTTCTGCTGCCTGTGGAATTAAGTTCCAGCTCCTCAGTCTGACATCTAGGGGCCTCCAGAAATTAACCTTCCCTCTGACTGAGTTTATCTTCCTGGAACATGCCGTGGTTTTTAGATTCCCCCTTGGAGTCCCCTTGAGACACAGAAATTAACCATTTTGTTACACTCTGTAATTAATTGGTTTTGTTTTGGGTCTAGTTTCCAGTGTATCTAATTTTCTTCATCGTCTCTACATCCAAGTATACTAAGCATTGGAACATCGATCACACATTTCTCTCACACCTTATCCCCCAGGTAGCTTCTGAGAATTTATTTCAACGTTAAGCTTCCACTGTAATTTCAGTCACCTGATTCAATAGAGGGGCAAATCCTTGAAAGCTCCCTGAGGTTACAAGTCTTCCCAAACGTCTTAGCCACCTATCTGGGGTCTGTTTGAGCCTCAAGAACTATTTATACCCATGCCGGCATTTCTTGGGTTTGATTCCTTCTTTTTAGACAGACTTTGCCATGATGATAGTTGTAACTTGGGGTTTTAACTAGAATTTTCAAGTAGGGTGTTACATGTTTAGTTTTCTTTGTAGCCTAACCATTCACAGACTTTTTAAAAATAAGGTTTAACATTTTTAATCCCTTTCGCTCCCTCTCTTTGCAAGTCATTTATAACAATAAGCCCCTTACTTTTTAGATTTTAGTTTCCTGACCCCTTACACAACATCTGACAAAAGTCATTTGACATAATTAATATTATTAGTAACACACTGTGCCTTACATTGGGTAGCTCTGTGGGCATTATTCAGTGTTATAACTCTCCAATACTGAGAAGACTAACCCTCAGCTCCAAGCAGGCCAGTTAAATCTCTGCAGATTCTTCTAACAGAGAACATCCTTCTTCTTCCTTACCTATTCAGATCCTCCCAGAATATTCAATGATACTTAGGAATTACTATATTTTAAATATGGTAAATGTCTTGCAGTTACCATTCTTTCTAAAAGACCATGTCTTTTAAAGATGCACCTTGTGAGACAGTCACCAATGAAATGGTATGACTTACTGGACTTCCTTCAAAATAATCCAAAATGGAGGTGAGAGAGTGGGCAGGAGTACAAATAAAACAAGGTGGACCATGCATTTGTCAACCTAAATAAAGAGGTAAACTGAGGCAAGCTCAGTTACCAGACATTGAATTTATTTGGGAATAGCAGAGGAATTACAATTCAGGAAACGCATGCTGTAGCAAGGTACAGGGAAGTCTGCCGAGGGTTTGGGGAGGCTGTGTTCATGGGCAGGTAATGCAAAGGTTGGGGCGTCTAGCTGGGGTCTAAGCAGTAAACTCACTGGCTTGAGGATGGGGAGGGATTCTTTGTGGATGTTCATTGGTCAGGAGATAGGTCTTGGTCTTTTGCAGGTCTGGCATTTGTGGAAATCAGTCAGTTCTTAAGTTCTGTTCTTCTAAAGGGGCATATGTGAGATTCTCCATTTCATATCGTCTGGTTCCACTTTAGGCTGAAAGCCTTTCACAGTAATTGCTGAGCCTGGGTGATAGGTACTGTGTGCTAGTAAGTACTAGTATCATAATACTAATACCTCTCAAACCTTAATGCACATAAAGCACTTGAAGATCTTGTTAAGATGCAGATTCTAATTAGGGAAATCTGGGGCTGAGCATGGAATTCTGTACAGCTGACCCTCCTCCTTATATCTGTGGGTCCCACATCCTTGGGTTCAACCAACCAAGGATCAAAAATATTCAGAATAATTCTAAGAAGTCCCAAAATGCAAAATTTGAATTTGCCATGTCCTAGCAATTACTTACATAACATTTACATTGTCTTAGGTATTAGAAGTAATCTAGAAATCATTTAAGGTATGTGGGAGGAAGTGCATAGGTTGTGTGCAGATACTACGCTATTTATATAAGGGACTGGAGCATCTGCAGAGTTTGGTATCTGTGGGGGCCGGGAGTCCTGGAACCAATCCCCTGTGGATACCAAGGGACAACTGTATTTCTAACAAACTTTCAGGTGACACCGATGTGGCTGAAACTTTGAGTGTACTTTTGCAAGCTTTGAGAAGCAAGGTGTTATAGTATTATCTTTTTATTTATAAATATTCAATGTTTTCCAGAACAACAAATTCCTTCCATTCTTCTTTGCCTAACTCAGGTTCCATGGCTTCCTTCAGGTCTCTTCCCACTATTTCAGGACAAATTGATTTCTCCATGTTTTAAGCTTCACTGGGCCTCCTGGTCTCTATTATATATTGATATATAACCAAGTACTATCTTGAATTGTTAGTTTAAATTTATGTGTTGTTGTTCTGAGACTACAAAAATTCTCATGTTACAAGCTATGCCTTCTGTCTTTTGTACCATTATACCCCCAGCACATTTTTATATAGGGTTTGATTTGAATCAAGGGAGGGGGGAGTAAATGTTGCCTAAATTCTGAAGTGCTAAAATGAATACACCATTTAAAATCTCCAGAAAGATAGTTTAGGGACAGAGAGTGGCAGAAAATGAAAGAAATTTCTTGTTAGCCTGAGAGGGAGAGCCCTTGATCATTTCAGTTTGAGGTAAGAAGGTCAGCACTTCCTGGAAACCATAGTATCGGGGTGCAGGATATCCGTGTGGTCTGCAGCTAATGGTAACGCTCCGTCAGTGGTGGCTGGAATTATAAGCATCATCCGATACAGTGCTCACAGTAACACTGCAGGTTGCTATTCTTACCTATGTTTTCCTAAATGCAGACTTCACTCTGAACTGGAGAGGCCACTTAACCTTCCTGAATCTGAGCCACATCAGGGTTCAAACCCAGATCTCTGACCCTGGAACCCAAATCCTTTATTATTAATTAGGGTCTCACTCTACTGAAAAGTGTCTCAAGTGTGGGCTGCTGAACTCAAGGGAGGGCTACCAGGAGTGTTTCTGATCCTGTCTCCCCATACCCTCACTTAGAATGTTAAGAGTAGGACCCAGAAATGGACATTTTATGAAGTTATTTAGGTGGGTTTGGGTACCCTTAAGTCTGAACTACTGCTGTATTGTTGTTCTGAATGATTGAGTTACATACACACAGACACACACACATTCTTCATATTAATCTAGACTGAAACTCTTTTGGCTTTAGGTGTACCCTCTGGGTCTGTTTTCCTGTCTCTACTTGCATCTCTTTTTTGTTGTGATCTTTATTAGATTTTGTATGCAAAATACTGGGCATACAACAGGCACTCAATAAATAATCAGGAATTTCTTTTATAAATTGTTTCTCCTTTTTTTTTTTTAATCGTGGAAGAAGAAAGTTTAGTTACCCAAATGGAAGTTCTGTATCTTACAAGTTTGTGTGTAGTATGTTTGGAGAGAGTTAAGCGGAGAGAGGTAAGGTAGATTTAGTTGATAATTTAGTTTCCCAGGAAAAAATCTTTTGCCTGGGAAGTCGCCGTATGTTATCCAGAATTTCATAAACTCACTTTCTCTAAATCAAAAATGAGACGTTTTGCATAGTTTCCAAAATCCACTAAGACTGTTTCTAAATGTGTAGGAAAGAGAAATATGACTCAAATTCAGAGCGTTGGTTTTTCACATTGTCTGAGGGTTTAAGTACAAAAGTAAGTCCTGGAATTAATTTTAATTAGAAATCATTTAAAGTGCCTTTTGAGGAACAATGATTCCATCAGTGTTAATAGATGATATTAAGTACAGAAATATTTAGGAATGCCAGAATTTAAATAGGTTTCCTCATTGAAGAATTGCATTGAGTCTTTGATAAGTTAGTATCTAAAGGACCAAAAGTTAAATTTCTCATACATATGGACATCAGACTTTCTCCATCTTATCTACTCCCCTCATGCATCGCAGAGAACGGATAGTCCAGGGAACACATCCGGGCATCAGTTTTGAACAAGATCCTACAGACCAAGTCATTTTGGGATTGTTCTAATTTTATACTACAGTCCATTTACTACATGTAATTCTAACTAAGGAGTTTTTCTACCTTTCGTCCTTTTTCTTTCGTCTAAAGTCCATTAGTGAAATCTTGAGATTAGAGGTTGTGTATTTAGTTAGTGTAGAAGGTAATGCCCTTTGTCCTGTTCTTATCTTCTTGTAGTCATTCTTGTCTGGGCAGAGTGACTTGGATAATTTGAGGTAAAATCACTCATCTCCAACTGACTTCAACTCATGGGCCATCTCCATAGGGGACATGGGGTTACTCTCTCTGGGAAGAAGGAGCAAAATGGCCTTGGCTCATTGAATTTTAGATCCATATTCTCAATGACTTCAATGCAGTTCTGCATTGACTCCCCTTGTCAGTCCAACAGATTCCTGTGTTGGAACAGCTTCCCTAAGTAGATCATAAGTCCCAGAAGGGCAGAGTCACGCCCCAATGGGCTCAGCACTGCGGACCACACGCAGCACACGTCTGACAGATCCCTGCTGCTGGAACCCAACGTACAGCCCATCTGTACTTGCCTTTGGCTTTTGAGGTATTCCAGTGCCACAATTTGATTGAATGGTACCTTCTTCCCTTGAGCTGTTAGGGCTTTAAAAGGGATGGCTTCTAGAAGGAGCTTACAGAGACTTAAGTCTGCAGCACAGGGAAAGGAAAGGCAGGATGAATGGGCTCCCTCTCCAGCAGGCCCTGACCTCTTTGGTTCAGTCCAGACCTTTGCAATCTAATTGCGGCTTCTGATTTGGACAAGTTTTTAAAAAAAAAGTAATAGTAATTTTTTCTGTGGATCACAAACTCATTCCTATGATAACCAGTCTAGCTATAAAAATGGATGGGGGGAGATTGTGGTGAGCCTGAGAATATGTGGTCCATTGACAGAGACGAGCAGTTACTACACAACTTCAGTCCTTGTTGCCATCAAAGATTTGAGCCAAGGATTGTAACATCTTCAAATGTTATAAAAAATAACAATAATCATAACTAAAAACCAGTGTTTATAATGAATTTCTGAAAATGTTGTTACTGAAAGATTATTTATAGTCTAAATCTACATTCTAAATGCACAATTTATTTACTAGTCTGAATATGTATGTATATGGTACTTAAGAATTCACAAAACAGTTCTCTATGATTATCTCATTTAGTATTTAGGATACCCGGTGAGGTGGGCAGAGATCCCCTTCATGGATGCAAAACCTGAGGTCCAGATTGGTGAAGTGAGTGACCCAAAATTATACAGCTGTTAAATTACAGAGCTGGGACTCAAACCTGGGACACCCAGTTTTTTGGTTTGCTTTTATCCACCAAACTGCTTTGTCACATTTATAAATAATTAAAATTACAATAAAAGCCTACCTTATTTTTCCTTTCCATTAAAAAAAATATTTTTATTAAAGCATAGCACATGTACATAAAATGCACAAATCATGCATTCACTGCTCAATGAATTATCGCAAAGTGACGTCCCAGGAATCCCTGTCATGTCCCTGCCTTTCTCTTCAATGCTAACCATTCTTCTGACTTCTAACTCAACAGACTTGAGTGTTTTAGATTTTGCCTGTTTTTTTTCATTTTATAAATAGGATTATACATTCTGTATTACTCTATGTCAGGTTTCTTTTGCTCAGAATTGTGATTTTGAAATTTATTCACATTGTCCTTTCAAATAGCGGTAGTTTTCTCCTTCCACTGCTTTGTGGTATTCTGTTGTATAAATGTTCCACTGTTAATTTATCAGTTTCACCACTTATGGACATATGCATTGTTCCTGACTTTTGGTTGCTACAAATAATGCTGAAATGAACACTCTTGCACTTGTCTTTTAGTGCCCAAACATATATATTTTTGTTGGATATATATAGAAGTGGAATTTGTGGGTTCTAGAGTAAGCACTGTTTATTTTTCATAAACACTGTCATGAGTTTTCCAAAGTAATTAAACCAATAATCATATTCCCACCAACAGTGTAGAAGAGTTCCAGTGGCTCCGCATTTCACCAGCACAATATTTCCATGTCTAATTATCTCTAGTGCATATGTTCAAGTACATAATTACGGTTTTTATTTGCGCTTTCCTGAAGAATAATGAAGTTAAACATTTTTTTGAATTGTTTATCAGCCATCTGGCTGTCCTCATTTGTTAACTCCTTGTTCATGTCATCCCTCTTGCTTTCCATTAGTTAATCTTTCCTTTTGATTGAAGGGTTCTTTGTGTATTCTAGACATGAGTCCTTTATCAGTTATATGTGTTCCAAATGTCTTCTCCCACTTGACACCTTCCTTTTTAACTCTGTTAATGGTTTCTTTGCATGAGTAGAGCTTTTTCATTTTGAAATAGTCAGTTTACCCTTTCTTGCATTTCTGGTTAGTACTTTGTGTGTCCTGTTTAAGAAATTTCCTTGTTTATTCCAAGGTCACAAAGATATTCTTCTATATTCTATTCCATAAATTTTATTGTGTTGCCTTTCACATTTAGATCTACGATCCACCTAGAATTGATTGCTGGGTATGGTACAAGTTAAGGGTCAGGATTTAGTTCTTCCATGTAGATATATCCAGTTGACCCAGCACCATTTATTGAAAAGACCATCTTTTCCCCACTGTTCTATAGTATGACCTTGTCATAAATTGCATGTTTATCTCTGCAAAAATGTTTCTGAATTATCTGTTCTTTCCAATAGATTTATCCTTTCATACTGTCTTAATTATTGTAGATTTATAGAAAATTCTAATGCCTGGTAGTATAAGTCCTCCAAATTTTCCTTCCCATTTATGATATCCTTGAATTTTGGACAATTGTATTTCTATCCATATTAATTTCTAATCAACTGCCAGTAGTGTGTGTGTATATATATATATATATATTTAACATTTTTTATTGATTTATAATCATTTTACAATGTTGTGTCAAATTCCAGTGTAGAGCACAATTTTTCAGTTATACATGAACATATATATATTCATTGTCACATTTTTTTTCTCTGGGAGCTACCATAAGATCTTGTGTATATTTCCCTGTGCTATACAGTATAATCTTGTTTATCTGTTCTACAATTTTGAAATCCCATCTATCCCTTCCCACCCTCCACCCCCTTGGCAACCACAAGTCTGTATTCTATGTCTATGAGTCTATTTCTGTTTTGTATTTATGCTTTGTTTTTTTGTTTTTGTTTTTGTTTTTTAGATTCCACATATGAGTGATCTCATATGGTATTTTTCTTTCTCTTTCTGGCTTACTTCACTTAGAATGACATTCTCCAGGAGCATCCATGTTGCTGCAAATGGCGTTTTGTTGTCAGTTTTTGTGGCTGAATAGTATTCCATTGTATAAATATACCACATCTTCTTTATCCAGTCATCTGTTGATGGACATTTAGGCTGTTTCCATGTCTTGGCTATTGTAAATAGTGCTGCTATGAACATTGGGGTGCAGGTGTCATCCTGAAGTAGGGTTCCCTTACCGTATGACCCAGGAATCCCGCTCCTGGGCTTATATCCAGTATATTTTTGACTTAATGTATTTTTTAGTTGAAAGCTACTCCTTTAAAAATCTTTACAGATTTTGTTACCTTCAATCAGAAATGATAGAAATGGAACTTTCTTTCCTAATTCATGCACTTGCTCACAGGGAGGTAATAGGGAAGATTTCATGCCAAACATCTATCTTTGTTGTTTAAGACCATAGTTCATTCAGAGAGCCAGGGAGCCCTGAATTACATGTTACTATATTATTTTAGTTATTATTTTGAAATTATTTCAAAACTGTAATTATTTTCAAATGTACCATATCAAGTCAATGTATTTTGATTCCAGGATAACTTTCCTTGTCCAAGCCAGGGCTGCTTCTGACTTTGACCCTTTACACTAGCTGCACCCTAGATCTAGAAATGCCTTTTCCCCAGTTACTGACATGCCTAACTCCCTCACCTTTCTGTGTACCTTCCTTAAACATCACCTTCTCAATGAAACTTATTTCTAGTTAAAACTGTAACTTCTAACCCCCTTTCCCTGCTCTGTTTTGTGTGTGTGATGGCAGTGACTCTTGTCACTTTCTGACACACTGTCTATTGTACTTCCTGATAAAGTTCCATTTGGTGTCTGTCTGTCTCTCCACAGAAGGAGATGTATTGGCTTTGTTGGCTAATATATCCCAAAGGAAGATCCCTTCCCTTGCATGTAGTCAGTGATAAACAAATATTTATAGAATGAATTGAACTGAGTGAAAAGTTTCCTTCTTAAGCCTAGTCTATCTCTGCCTGTGATTTAGATGTATATGGGATGATCTAGTGATAAGGTGTGGCCTGGAGAAGTCAGTCAGTGTGCATGAGGGTTGTAGGGGCTTCTTGGAAGGAACTCATACTAATCCTAAACATGGTATTTCAATCCAATAATATATGGTTTTAATGTTTTCAGGGGAAGGATGACTGACCACATTCTAACATTAGCTTATCCTTTCCTTTAGGAATTCATGTCTGCATCCTAGAGTGAGGAAAGATGCAGGTTAGAAATAAAACATAACTTTTTTTCTATAGAAATTCCTTAGAAGAGAGGTTCTCAAACTTGAGTGTCCATTAGAATCATTTGAAGGGCTCATGAAAACACAGACTGCTAGACTCTAACCCCAGTATTTATTTTTTAAATTTTGGCATGGAGCCAGGTGATTTGTATTTCTGTTGTTATTGTTGTTGTTGTTGCTGCTGTTGTTTTTTTCCTTGGGATTGGAGGTAGTCCCTGACTTTTAATTTATTTTTTATTTATTTTTTATTTTTAATGGAGGTACTGGGGATTGAACCCAGAACCTCTTGCATACTAAGCATGCACTCTACCACTGAGCTATACCCATCACCCCCTTCCCCCATCCTGATTTGTATTTCTAACAAGTCCCTAGGTTGTGCAGATGCTGCTGGTCCAGGCCCCACACTTTGAGAACCATAGCTATAAGATGTCAGAAAGAAGGCAAGCTGGCATTGGTACCCCCTTGGGTATGACCTTAAGCTTTTTTCCTCAAAACAAAACAAAACAAAACATTTGGCCACCTCAGTCTCTCACTTTGCTATAGAAAACTTTCCAAACAGTAATACTTAGAAGTATTTTAACAGCTCTGAAGCATCCCCTGAAATGGAGAGTGGCACCTGTGAGAGGGCTGAGCCCTGGAGCATTGAACAAAGGCCAGGGCAAGGGTAGAAGACCATGGTGGGTGCTGCAGGATGGAAGATACTTCTTTTCCCCCCAGTCTCTCTTTTTTTATGTTTTTCTTGCCTCCTTCCCTCCCTTCCTTCCCTCCTTCCCTCCCTTCCTTCCCTCCAGTCTTTCCTTCCTTCCTTTTTTTTTTTTTTTTTAGATCCTTCTCTCTCTCTTTCTTTTTTTTTTTTTTAACTCTTTTTTGGTGGGGTGGGTAATAAACTTTATTTATTTTTCTTTTTAATGGAGGTCCTGGAGATTGAACTCAGGACCTCGTGCAGCACGCACTCTACCGCTGAGCTATATCCATGTCCTTTTTTTTTTTTTTTCTTTTTTAAATGGGCACATTTGAGCCACCTCCAAGGATGATCAGATATAACTGAGTGGACCTTGTTCATGGGGACCTGGAGATTCTGAATTAGCAGGAATCAAGAGTTACATGGGTTACGCATTTTACAGAACTTTCAGCCCTGATAAGCTTGTTAGAAACAACATCTTCAGCCATCTGGAGCCACATCCTTATAGCATGAGGTGGTCAGGCGCTCTGGTGGGAGGCGGCCTGGAGGGAATTTGCAGTGTCATTACAGAGTCTATGTTTTATTTAATTCTATCTTCCAACCACTGGCCAAAGGTAACCTACAAGCTGAGGTGATTTAGCATTCTAATAAATATCCCTAAAGAGCTCTTCACTTGGGCTTAATTACAGTGTGTAAATATGCAGACAGCCCTTTATTGACGCTAATCCTACTGCTGGTGCTGCCGGAAGAGGATGGCTGTGGGATAAAGCATGGTAGTGGTGGTGGGGGGTGGCCTCTCATTAGCTGATCCAAAGTAACAGTGAGTCTCCTGCTGGCTACCTGTGATTCCAGGTGACCCTAGAACTAATCACCTTCCTCTAGGTGGCAGGTTTCATCTCAGTGTTCCATGGAGTTCCTAGCTAGATCTAAAACCTTTTCATGCCATTTACTTTAACTTCTGCCAGTCTTTTTGTTGAATTTCCATGAGGCCTGGGCTCTGGGTTAAATGCCACCTCAGGTACCCAACTTTTCCTAGAGACTTGATTCCTTGTGCATCTCCAAATATACTTAAGGCAGATGCAGTTTGGTTTTGTGAAGGGAACCTACCAGATGCTATGGGGTAGTAATTAGACTTCGTTTTGTTTATTAATTCACTATTAATTAGCTAGCTACTGTGTACCAGGTGCTCCTGTAAGCCCCTAGGGATATGGAAGTGAAAGCTTTCCTCTTATCCTTCAGCTCAGTTAAGGGAGGAATTTGGACACACTGACAGATACTGGCGGTGAGATGAACAAATATTGAGGAATTATGGAAAAGCAACAAGCATCTCAGCCCAGAAGGGGCAGATGCAAGCTTCTTAGTAGAGATCATGACTTGAGCTGCATCCTTATTATTTTGTAGGAGTGAGTTAGGGGAATGAGAGATAGGAGCATGCGAAATACAGCCAAAATGTTATAAATAAAGACATAGACATGATGAGGGATATGGGGAACTATAATATTAAGCAGGTGACAGAGGAGAAAAGATCATAGTGAGTTAGTTAACAGTCACTAAGCTTTATGTATATAATATAGTAATAGAGTACATGGATTTTAGAAGCAGATTGCCTGGATTCAAATTCTGATTCTTCCACCAACTAGCTGTGTGATTCTGGGAAAATAACTAAACTTTCTTGCCTAACTTCTTTATGTCTTAGTCATTGCATGTAATGTGGGAATAATGATACTTAGTCTTTGTCACAGAGTTATTTTGAAAGCAAAATGAGTTAAAACATGGACAGTACTTAGCATAGTAAGAACTAAGTAAATATTAGTTATTAATATTATTTATTAATGTTACCGAACCAAATGTGGTTCTGCACACCTGCCACGCAGCAAAGCCAATCTACTGATGCTGGGCTGTGGTGAAGGAGAATGCAGTATTTGTTTGCAGGGCACCAAACAAGGAGAATGGGCAGTTCATGCTCAAAAGACCCAAATTTCCCAATGGCTTTTAGGGAAGGGTTTTTAAAGGCAACATTTGGAGTGAGGGTTGTAGCTTGTGGACTTTCTTCTGATTGGTTGGTGGTGAAGTAACAAGGTGTTGCTTCAGGAGTCTTAACCATTAACCCTCTTCTGGTTCCAACAGTCTCAGATCTAGTGCTTGTGGTCAGTCTGTAGTCACCATTCTCAGTGTAGATGGGGGTCTTAGTTCCTGTACAGCAACTCAAAGACCTGCATCAGATTGTCACATATATCCCTTGAGGAGGAACTAGGACTCTTTTGTGATGAACTATTTTTTAAGCTATCATTACTTTTCTTGCTTAACTGCTTTCTTTTGTTTCTGCATTTCTTCATTTCCCTAATTAGTAGCTTGGGTCTGCTCTTTTTTAATTCAGGGAAGGCCTATGAGACTAAAGCCTTTTTCTACAAATAAGGAACAGAGGACATGGAAGAGCTTTTATACCCAGGAGGGCCCCACAGCATCCTGCTTGGTTTTAATCCCCTCTTTTCTTTGATACTCCTCAGTCCTGAGAGGAACAGGGGTATAACAGGAAAGGGCATAAAATTTTGGATAGAGAGGTTAATCATAAACTTAGAAGAGGAACTTGGTTTTAGGGGAACTCGGTTTCATTCTTACTATTACTTATCATGCATCACCTCCCAACAACCCTATGAGCTGTGAATATCTCTGGTTGGATTTTTTTTCCGAACCTGTCCAACTCCAGGACTTGGGCTTTTAATCATGCTACACTGCAGTCCACAAACCTCTGTGGTATGCCTCATATGTCTAGGCAAAATTGTCAGGAACAGTGTGTGAAATGAAACTAGATTGAAAATCTAGGGTATTCTTTGAGGCCAAACCACAGTTCTGAGTATGGAAGGCAGGTGTGAAACTGAAGCCAAGTAATGTCTCCATTTGAGTCTTAGACAAAGTCACAGAGGAACCCCTGAGATCCAAACTCATCACATTAACAGGTCACTCTGCCTGCTTCTTGGATAAATCCATATGGTGGTCATGTCATCCTCGGACACTTGCTTCTAATGTTAAACATTTCCAAAAAAGGGGATGAAAGATTAAATGGCTTATGATTTATTTTACTTTTTATTTTAATTTTAGAACTGAGGACCCCCATATCTAACACGGGTGATTGTAAGGATAAAATGGTGAAATCTCAGGGTTTGAACAGATTCATATTTTCAGTCTAGTGCCTTCTAATCTGAACTACTCCAGGTATGGTGAATTAACTGGTTCTCTGTGGCATCCACTGTAGAAGGCTGGGGAGTGAGAACCCCTCATACAGGCAGTGACTTTTGGTGTTTAGGGAAGTCAAAAATAACTAAGTGGGAGTTATGTAGGGAATATTCTGTTGGGTTCTTTGTAGTATTCTGTTGTATTATCTGAAAATCTCCAACACCTCCTTGGACCAGGTTTCCAAGAGGTGGTGCTTGTCAGGATCGCCAGAGAACTGGAATTCTGCAAGAGGTCATGGATGACAGCAGGGAAAACGTTCTGGCTGTAGAGAATGAAGGAGAGTCCATGTAGCATCTAAAGGAGCAATCATCAGGTGGCTTGCAGGGTGGAAGCAAAGACAAGGCTTTTGCAAGAGAGAAAAAGCAATTGTTTGAGGTTTGTATGGATTTCTGTCAAGGAGACAAGGGCATGCTTTTCTCTTATGCGGGAAGGTCTTGTTTCTTGTAATCTGCTCTTGGTGAGTTTGATCTCTTTATTTCCTCTCAAGCTTTCCAATTAGCACCTTTGTCCCTGTAGTAGGTGGAGTTTGGAAAAGGAGTGAAAAGTGGTTTGAGAAATCTGAACTGGCTAGGTTTTTCCCACTGTTGGCTGATGCTCTGTGAAAGTGAGAATGGAACTAACATAGACCCAAACGGGGAACTTCATTTTGTCTACAGCCAAAAAATGGAGAGATTGGTCAAAAGAACTGCTATTCATGGGGCACCTGTTGCTGTGACTTGGTGATTAGGGCAGAATTATGTTTTTCTTTCCTCCCCAGGGTACTCTGCTCAGTGCAGCATGTGGGAATTGCCCCTGTCAGTGCAGGCAGATCTTACAGTGCATTGTAGAATAACAAGGCTTGATTCCAGATGGTCCAGTTGACATGCATTTTCTGGTGGGGCGTGTGAAAAATCCTTGTGTTTCTGTCTCTGTTGGGGATATCTGATTTGAAAGCTCCAATGTGAGAGAAGCAAAGTTATCTGTAAGACGTGTTCGGTAGAGTGGGAAAGAAACAGCGCAGGACAGCTCTGCCAGTAGATGTGTGGTTGCCCATCGTGGGCATGAGAGCTTTATGCTCTGCCTTAGAAAAGAGATACCAGCCCATTGAGAGATACGAGCCCACCCCCCCAAAAAAATAGCCCTTAGGTGAACTTAGTGATTCCATCTATTCCTGCCCAACTTTCTTGATTTACCAAGTTTTGTGCTTGGTGGCTGAGGGAAGTGCCTGGGAGAAGCTGACCCCACAGTACTTGACGTCACAGAGCTGTGAATAAACACATCTACAGGAGAGATGAGTGGAGTGATGAATGTTCCCCAACACAGGATGTTTAACTGAATGGCATTTTCTTTTCAAGAGTCATTCAGAGAAAACTAGGGAAAAAAAAAAAAAAAAGCCTCTGCCTTGTGAACAAGTAACTCAGCCTCAGATCAGTGGTGCATGATCAAGTATGGCTGGAATTTTCTTTCATTCTGTCCTGCAGAGCAACTGTTTGAAAATGTTTCCGGCCCAGTGGGTTTTCAGACTTACTTAGCCGAGGACCCACATTGTAAATGAAACCTTTTGTGACGTATCCTTTATTCCACCCTCCCAAAAAGATTTAAACAGCATTTCATGGAACTAATTTGTAAGTTGAGGTTTACATGTGCTGATAAAATCCCTAATTCCAAACACTGAGGTTACTTTGATGAACATAGATTTTTAAAGAGGTGTGATGGGTGACTATTGCCAATTTTAGCTATATGTTTGATATCATGGTTGTTTATGTTAGCTTAGTTTCTCAGAAATGAGAATATACTGGCTCATATCATAATAACTTTCAACAACTTGAATCTCAATCTCAAAATATACTTCAGTTTTCCTACTGGTCTTCTTTCCAAATTACATCTACTACCATCATTTAATAATTATTGGAATTTCTCAGAAGGTGAAATTCCAATTTAAAGGAAGTTGAAAAATAGATTCCTCATCAACTTAAAAAAATTTTTGGTTTGTTAGAAAATACTTTTGTGTATATTATGAGATTGTAATATTTTTCAATCTTTTTCTTTTAAATTGTGTATATGTAGGTGCATTTCTCAGTGATTCAATTAACATATCAAAGCAGGAAATTTTATTTTGCTTTGCATACTGAGTACAAACTTTAATTTCCATTTCATTCCAGTCATTTTGTCCATAGCTGTAAACTAAGCAGTATGCTCAGTATTGCCACATTGAGAGTTTTCTACTTACTAAAAACTACAAGATTCACAAGAATCTTGTTACAATTTTATTCTGTTTTTGAGAGAAATAAACAAAATATAGTAATTTCTTTTCTTATTTGAAATATTCATACTTGTACCTTGCATTGATCAGAATTGCAAGGACTTCAGTGAAAAAATAAAAACTGTAACTCACTGCCCAAATAATTCTAAAGTGTCTGTGATTTAGTGAACAGTAGACAATGCATTATACAGTGCAGTTTTGAGAGAAGAGGGTATCTTGGAAAGGGGTGCTAGTCCTTGCAAGACACAAAGACTTCTTAAACATATGTGGCAAATAGCGTTTACAGCAGCCATGGCACTTTACAGTTTTTCTTACTGTTGTTTTCTCAACATCAATGCAAGTGTAAATACATTTTTGCCATACTGAATCATATGTTTAAAAAAACCCATCCAGATCTTTCAGGGCTTCTGTTGTATAAATATAGGATAATTTAACCAAATAACAAATCTTCCCAATAACTCCTTGCATGATCATAACTTACCAAAACGAGCAAAATGGAGAGACAGCCCCAGTGACCATTTTCAGGTAGGGCTGAATTCTCGTGATCTCGTATCCCCCAGATTTCAAGCGAATTCATCCAGTGTGTGGGATTCACTTTCTTAGCTCCATCTCTGCCCTGTATTATCCAATAATGTTTTTTTTTATCATAATATGACCTATTCATCAACTACTTATTGCAATGTCAACATCAGAGATATTAATAAACTTTTTGTTTATTGTCGGCACATTTCCCTTACATGTGATGAAGCAATTTCTGTTGAACAATACTACAACTGAATTTTCATCAACATATTTGAATTTCCTTTGTATACATTTCTTCAATAACATTTACAGGTTTAATTGTCCCTGAGAGAATCTGGGCTGTATATTTGTCTTTTGTATAACAATGACCTTGTGTCTTGCCTGGAACACTATTTTGCAAAATTGCACTGTATAAATTACATTGAAGGCTTGGACTTACATCATCTTAAAAAGTGAGAACAATGATAAATGCTTATTGTGCTATCTTTTTATGAGTGACTTTATGGAAAATATTGGGGACACGGCTATTTTAGGTATTATTGAAATTGTCACTGGCGCTAATTGAAGAATCATATGATGTCAGTATCGTATAAATTGCTATTTAATTTTGAAACTGATCATGTCATTCTAAGTGAAGTAAGCCAGAAAGAGAAAGAAAAATACCATATGAGATCACTCATATGTGGAGTCTAAAAAACAAACAAACAAACAAAGCATAAATACAAAACAGAAACAGACTCATAGACATAGAATACAAACTTGTGGTTGCCAAGGGGGCGGAGGGTGGGAAGGAATAGATGGGATTTCAAAATCTTAGAATAGATAAACAAGATTATACTGTAAGCACAGGAAAATATACACATCTTATGGTAGCTCCCAGAGAAAAAAATGTGACAATGAATATATATATATGTTCATGTATAACTGAAAAATTGTGCTCTACACTGGAATTTGACACAACATTGTAAAATGATTATAAATCAATAAAAAATGGTAAAAAAATTTTGAAACTGATCAATGTCATCACAATCATTCTAATTTTTTAAAAGGTCCATAAATGTAATGATTCATTTCTAACACGAGCAATTACTTAATCTGCAGTAAATAAATAAAATGATATCAGAATTTAGACAATATATACAAATTGTATAATAATCACTATAGGAAGACCTAAAACTTAATTTTCTCTAAGGATATGTCATGTATTAATTTGTGATGACACATTTATCAGTCATGACGGGCCTGAGCCTTGCATGGCACTCAGTTGCATGTGGCTCAGATGTGCTGAAGTAGTACGTTCACTACTAACATACTCACGTTTAATGGACCAGCACAGGTCTGATTTTTAAAATCTTTCTGAAAGACTCCTGCAGATTATTCAACTTATTTATTTCTGAGTTATCAAGCGCTCTAAAACATTACAACCTAAAACCCCAACATTTATTTATTTTGGTCATGAGTCTGCAGTTTGGGCTGGGCTTGGTGGTGGTGTTGCCATGGAGTGTCAACCAGTAAGGCTCGCCTGGAGTGGAAGGATCTGTTTTCAAGATGGCTACCAGATGGTGCTGGCTGTTGCCTGGGAGCGCATCCAGGGCTGTCAGCCAGGGGCCTTCCTTCTTCTCCACTGGGACCTTTCTATAGGATTTCTTGGGCTTCCTCACAGCATGGAGACTGGGCTTCAAGAGAAATGTTTTAAGAGACAGGAAATGGAAGCCAACAGTTTGTTAAAGCCTGGTCTGGAAGATGTCACAGTATCCCTTCGGCTCAATTCTGTTATCAGTGGATTTAGAGCCTGCACAGATTCACAGGGCTGAGACAAAGACCTGCTTTCTTCCTGGGCATGGTGTCAAAGAACTTATGACTATCTTCAGTCACCACACAGAGTTACCACCTTGAGAGTCAGTGACTCTTTACAAGGAGTTTCCAATAATTACACAGGGATTGCAGTTGAAGTTGTAGACTGAGGTTAACACTGGGAAAGGACTAAACCTGGAAGAAAAATGGACACTGTCTCTGAAGTGTTACAAATTTGCTGTAGAGTATACAAGTTTATTTTTTAATTGTAATCATTCAGTATAATGAAATATAGTTTTAAAATGGATGAGAACATTAGAAGAAGCTAGGCTTCTGTGGAACATAATTTGAAACTTATTATTTCCATGTTCTCTTCTTTCAAAGCCCAATTCTTTTTCTTTCTCAAAGATGTATTTCTGGGTTTTGTCATCCTCCTGGGTTTCTTTAATTTCTTCATTACTTATATGATATAGTGTGTCCCTTATATTGATTTAATATATCATCATTCAATCATCATTCACGTACCATGTTTATTGATACCTACTATGTGCCAGTCATTGGGTACAGAGACTAACTGGGATACAGAGACACAAGGACATACGTTGGAGTTTTCTGTCTCTTTTTCTCCCCACCACTGTCCTGTCACTAGGACATAGAGCAGGGCCTATATAATTAGTTGTCAATCAGTATATGTTGAGTGAATGAATGAAAGTTTCCAGTCTTCAATGAACTGAACACCTAACAGATGAGATAGAGTAAATCAATAATTCAAACTTGCTGTGATAATCTATTATGAAATATGCAGGGTGTTATGAACATATAAAAAGGAGCTTCAAATCCAGCCTAAGATTACACACTACAGCCAAAAACAAATTACTACAAAATCAAGAGTAGTCATTTGATACATTTTTCAGTCATAATAGTGTACCAATGTAATATTTACTGACTAACTAATTCTAGATCTTCATTCACGTAGTTATCATTAGGTATCAAAGGATGGGTAAAAAGGAGAACTATAGCTTTATTTAATTTTAGTATCAGAAGATATCTCAGGATCTTACACTTATTTTTGCCATTTATCTTTATTTTTATGATCCAACTTCATTAAAAGATATAAAATTCCCCTATGATTATAACAGTGAAATATTCTTTTTCTTTTTTTTAACAGTGAAATATTCTTCTTGAATAAACTATATATGCTATAGAAAACTATAAACAGGAAAATAAAATTACCTATAATTTCACCAAGAGTTAACTATGTCAACATACATATGATATGTACATGTATATCATATACATTTATATGAAAAAAACCAGAAAATACAATTTTGCTATCATAAGATCCATCATGCATATGCAGTTTTTAAAATTCTTATTTATTTCAAGTAAAATACCCTGTTTAGCCTTTGCTTCATGAAATAGTTTTCAAAAAATTGTAATTTCTACTTTCTGTATTATTCCACTGTGTCAAATTTCTGTAATTTAATTTAATCAGCCTCCATTTTTAAAGTTTACATGGTGTTCAACTTCTTTTCCTGTTACACATAATGCTGTGATGAACTTTCTTATGCACGTCTCTTCGCCCATATCTCAGTTATTTGTGTACAATTGTTTGCTGTATCTGCAATTTCTTGGTAACAGCCATGACCATTCCAAGACTCTTTGTGGAGCCATATTGTTTTTCAAATGTTTTCAGTTAAGGTTCTGCTAAGTATTTGATTGGTGGGTAACTGGAGAGAGCTTCCTCAGGACCAGATCACTTGTTTTTGTTTTGTTAGATTGGTGCTTTAGCTGTCTTTAGAAACTGAATTTCTCTCTCTGTCTCACTCACTCTCTCTCTCTCACACACACACACACACACACACACACACACACACACACACACACACATGCACGCACGCATATATAGGGGATTTATCTGTTTTATCTTCTATGAATATCTCCACTACGGTGGAGGTGACATGCTCCACATTTTTACAGATGCTCTGCTCACATCCCAAAGTATGGACCCAGAGATGAGAAGTCCAAGGGAGACTTCCCAGAAGAGCAAATACTTGAACTAAGTCATGAAGAATAACTAGGAATTAACCAAAGAAGGGAACTGAAGGGCTGTTGTAGAAGCCTGTTTAGAAACCCAGACTTCTGTGTGGGGAGTTATTACACACAGTGACCGGAGGATTCTCTGCTTTAAAAATGAATATGCCGTGGATTGCTTTTTATTTGTTAATGTATTTTTTTAAAGGGAGTTTAAAGAAGCACTTTATTAACTTTTTTTATGTGGTGCTCTATGAAACGTACTTTTAATGGTATCACCAGATAAGTCATTCAAGGACACTCTGTTGTTTGTTTGTTTTTTTTTTGACTATATAAAGACATTAAATTTTATTCATACAGTAGAACACACTATGGGGATTATTATGGTGGAATGCCTCTGTGTGTGTTTATAATGACACTTATTGGAAAATTATACATTAAAAATAGATTAGAAAATAGAAGGTATAATTGAATCCTATTTCTTTTTTTGACAGATATAATTGTATATATTTAAACTGGAAAATGTGATGATTTGATATCCATAAACATTGTGGAATGCCAAGATCAAGATAATTAATATATCCATCACCTCATAGAGTTAACTCTTTGTGTGTGTGTGTGTGTGTGTGTGTGTGTGTGGTGAGAATGCTTAACATGTACTCTCAGCAATTTTCTAGTATACAATACTGAAGTGTTACTTAAAGTAGGTTGCCTTTTAATTGTGAGTTACTATAGTCATAGTATTTTCCTCTCTCTCCCTTCTTCTCCCCCTTCCTCCCTCTCTCCCTCTCTTCTTACCTTTCCCCCTTTATTCCTCCCGAATATTTAGGGTGTACTAATTACATAATGAGAGGCATAGTGGTCCTGAGTGGGAGGCAGGATCTTCTCTGGGACATGACACAGCTGCCCTCACATCAGCCTGGAGACTCCTTCCAAAGTTACACAGACCCTGCAGATAATGTCATCACCACGAGCATTGCAGTGCAATGTGTTGGTGCATTTTTATGGCTAGGATTTTAGACCTGGAAGAGATACCAGGAAAGCATCAGATCTAATATCCTCCCCTAGGCATTTATCTTAACGATTAATATCCTTGTTTTATGAGACAGCTAAAGCTAGGAAGTGAGCTTCCAGGAGAGATACAGCTATAGGTATAAATATAGAAATACGCTTTGGCTATACATACACATATAAACTTATATGCTCTTCTATTGTTACTCCATTGGAAGAATGCAATGTGCAAATACACCTTTTGTAGAACTTCTTTTATCTCAATGAGTGGGCCAAGTGATACAGTCCTAGGCTGACTTTTGTCAGAATGTCAGTCTCCTAATGGAATCTCGGTGACAACTCCCACGCTGACTGAGGCACGTTGGCAAACGGTAGGACAAAAGCATGTGGCACCTTTACACTTTGATTTGAAAATCACCTGTGTTATGTCTTATAGGATTTCAAATTAAAGGTGCTAAGTTATGGAGAGACAATAGCGGATCCTCTGGTTTGAGCTCTTGATAGACACAGATGAGATTCCCTGTGCTGAATGCAGCCTGGATTTGCAAGACACGATTATCTTAGTTTCTTTGCAGGCAAGCGCAACAGACATACAATTCATGTGATATGGCATATTCAGGAAAGGTATGCTCTGTTTTCTTAAATTCTCCCAGGTTTTTGCAGCTATAGAAATGAGGACTCATTAGCTACAGTTTCTGCATCAGGATATGCTATGTGGGCTGGAAAAAGTTATAAACGGCAAGAGAGTCAGGGCTTCTAACAGCCCCAAAAAGTGACTGTTTCTCATGGCTTCCTAAATTAGTCCTCAGGTAGGAGATTTCCCAGGGCTTGGGTCTGACAGGGTAATTAAAAGAGACTTGGAAGGAAGATTCACTCAGTCCGTAATTATTTTTTAGTTTCAATATCATCTGACCTTACAGATTCAGAATTATTGAGAGAGAAATTAGTTTGGCTTAATGAGAAGCATGAAAAATGTAATATTTTAAATTGAAACACGGTTTTACTGCTGGGGGCTATATTGAAAACCACAAACTAATAGCTTAACACCTTTTGTGGTGATGCTTGCGGGTCTGCTTTAATAATGAGATAAAGATGATTTTTAATTCACCCACAGCCATTCTTTTCCCTGATTCGGCATACAGACCTAGTGGTCTCTGCCTGTGCCTTTGCTCTGTAAGACATTTTTTCTTAATTCCTATATTCTTAGAAAAATTTTTTTCTGAAATCTTGAAAGTGACACATCACTGCTGTAAGAAGTCAAAGAAAACTACATTCTATGAAGGAAAACAAAATGTTAATAAATCCCTTCCCTTCCAACTCAGATCTCAAGTTTAACCACTGACAGTTGTTTGGCATGAATCGTGGTGGAGCCAAATTTAACTATACCTTCTCCGGAGCACGCAGGAGATACTTAATAAATAACTATTAAACTGACTTGAAGCGATCTCCTGCTTCTAAACAGCCTAATTCTATCTTTTACAGTGTCTCACTTTTTTTCATTCCTTTTACTCCAAACCCAGCTCGAACCTCCACTGAAATGGCTTCTGCTGGGCTTCCCACAGATTTGTCCCCACTCTGTTCTGCGAATGACGCTGGAGTAATGGGTCTGAAGTGTACCCTGTGCCACCTTTCCCTGACCACTGAATAAAGAAAACAGTGCATTTCCACTTTAGACAGACATCTCTTCCCCGGTTTAACCTAACCATGTTTTTCATTCGGTTTTCTGCCTTACACTTTAAATTCCAGACAAACTAGACTTTTGAAATCTCTTGTCTGTACCTTGCCCCTTCCTGCATCTCTGCTTATGTTTCTGCTGAGTCTCAGCCTGGGTTTTAATTCAATGTTAATTTTCAGGAGCTACTATGTTTAAGAGATTGGAGAGATGAATAAGACTTTCTTACCATCTTTTAATATGGCAGATGTTGAGATAATTATAAAAGAAACTTTAATAAAATAATCTTTCCCCCACCTCCCACTATTTGTGTCCATGCAAATAACGTCTTCTTCTAGTATTCTCCTAAAAGAATCACTGACATCTTTGTTTTCTACCTGCTCCCAAATTGATAGGGATCCTTCTCCACCGTCCAGGTTCCCACACTTTGTATTCTGCACAGTGTAGTTATTTGTGTCCCTTTCTTATCTCCTCAACAAGATTGTAAACTCCCTGAGGACAGGGACTGTGCCATTCACTCATGGGTCTTCTGAAGCAAGCATAGCATTGAGAATAATGTGTTATAATATGAGTATTACGTATTAATTTGTATTGTTTGGTGTTGCCCGTACCATCTAATTTATTAGCTTGAGGCTTACTGAAATTCAGGTTTGGAGTAAAATTGACTCTTCGAGTTAATGACCTTCCCAAGGTTGCTGCCAGCTCTTGGAGGTGGGGGAGGTGGGAGTGCATTCTCAGGACCACTTGGCATCCATTTCCCAGGTGTGCACCGCACATCATAAAATGCAAATCTTTCTATGGCTGCTCTAGTAACGTTGGAAAAATCGCTTATTCCCAGTCTTTGTTAGATTTGTAGACTTAACTGAAGGTTTGGCAGGAAGTGGGGAGAAAGGAGTGATGCAGGAGCACAGATTTCTTCCATGACTCCAGTGTGGTTTCTCTCTTTCCTCTCTGCCACTGCCTCTCCTCCTCACCTGCTCTTTTCTAGATTGTTCCAGAAACTCCCAGCTTTCTCTCCCATGACCCAGCCGGCATCTGCTAAGATCTTTTCTTAAAAGGAAACAAATAGGACCAAACAAAACAATCCCCCCGCCAAAAGAAAAACCCCGAAAAACCCCAGGATCCAGATCTATTTCCAAACAAAGACGGTTTTCCTCTTCAGAGGAATTCTGGTGTCAGTTGTTAAGATAATACAATGTTCCCTCTCTTGTTACACTTGATAAATACATTTTCGTCCTGTGTAAGCAAACTTCTGAGCTCAGCCCTTGGCTGAATCTGTAAGTCCTGAATTACGGAGGTGTAATCTCGAGGCTCCTGCCTGATCTGGAAACGAGAATGGCTCCAAAGTCCCTGAAGCTAAGTTATTGTTTGAAAGAGCTGAGCTTCTGCTAGTGCAAATGGAAACAGTTTGTCTTGGAAGTCAGCTTGACGTGATTTCTCTTCTGCCAAAGTGAAGAGATGGGAGAATAAATATGTACCTCGGGGTCTGGAATCCTGTTTCTGCTGTGTAATTTAAGGCCAAGGAGTGAACACATTTTCTTAAATGGAACAAATGGTGCTATAAATGGTAATGGAAATGATGCTTCTTCACTGTTTGATGTGGCTCTGATGAGCTCCTGTTAATGAAATAGGACACAGCAGATGCAAAATGATCGAAGATGAGAGATGGGATTCCCTGTGAAATACAGACTTGAGTGCCTGGAGATCTGATCTTGGTGAAGAAAGATGATGTTTGGGTATTTGTGTGTGCATATCAGTGTGTGTGTGTGTGTGTGTGTGGTGGTGATGACTGCAGGTGTGTGTGTGTGTGTTTGGCAGTGTATGTGTCTACATTGGGATATGTACGTGATTTACAGGATGCATGAGTGTGTGCATATTTAGTGCTCTAAAGGTGCTGGGCATTACGTGTGGGTTCCTGTTAACCCTGAATAGTGTAAATCTATATCTATGGTTTGATTCAGGCTCTTAGGAAGGTATTTGAGGACCTGCCTTCATCTGATCAAATGTGATACTTTTAAAGTTTTGTTGCTAGTTAATTCTTCAGATTTTACTTTGAGTCATTCCTTGCCAAGAATCCCAAGAATTATTCAGCACCAAAATTCTATAGTCAGTGACAAATGAGAGAACTAAAAATCAGTACAGGGAGCTGCTTTTTAATTGCTCGTTTATTGTTTTTACCATCTGATTCTACTCTAGAGGCTGTTGGCTTTGCTAACCACAGAAATTAATTTTTGCAAAGTCCAAAACTTTAGGAGCTCAGTGTGTCAGAGGGGTTATTTTTAGAAGAGATGAAGTTGTTCTGTTCACTGTTTAAGATGAGGTAATGGTATGTGCGTGGGGGGAAGGGAGTTTGGAAACATTTAGTGCTAATGAATAATTCAATTTGATTTACTAGAGAAATGAAAGGGGATGGCACTCTGTCCTTCTCTTAATGTAAAAAAGATAATGGCTGTTTCACTTTAACGGTATATCTCAAAGTATCTAATATAGCTTATTTTTATTCCAGGTCAAGTCATCAGCCTTTAAAAGTGGTTTAAGACTGGCTGTCATATTAAAGTACATGCTTAAAAATAAAAGGAGTCTGAGATGAAATTGTGCTCAGTTGCTCCTTTGCCCCATCCCCTACCCAGGTCTCCTTTCAAAACACAAAATGTATTTCTTAATTGAACATTAACAACATGAAAGTAGCCAGAGTTGGTAATCCTGGTGATAGAAAAGGCAGTGTAAATGACCCCAGTAGTTCAGGTAACCCAGCCAGCTTTATTGGTACTATTATGCTGACACTACAGAGGCATGGTTTTCAGAAGCTGAGCTGCTTCTGGTAGCTGTTATTTTGCATGGAAAGTTTTGTACACCTTGACTCAGGCACATTTTAATAAAAGACTAATGCCATTTGCAGCAACATGGATGGACCTGGAGATTGTCACACTGTGAAATAAGCCAGAAAGAAAAATACCAAATGATAGCACTTATATGTGGAATTTAAAAAAAAGTGACAAAAATGAATATATTTGCAAAACAGATACAGACTCACTGACATAGAAAACAAACTTACAGTTACCAGAGGGGGAAGGTGGGGGAGGGATAAAATGGGAGTTACAGATTTACAGATACTAACTACTATGTATAAAAGAGATAAACAACAAGGTCCTACTCTATAGCAGAGGGAACTGTATTCAATATCTTGTAATAACCTATAATGAAGAAGAATATGAAAAGGAATATATATATATATGTATATGTGTAACTGAATCACTATGCTGTACATCAGACATTAACACAACATTGTAAACCAACTATATTTCAATAAAAAAAAAGACACAGGAAAAAAGACTAACGAGTCATGTAAAGGCAGTGGACATGACCGTGTGTGAATGTGTTTGTTAGAATGTGGTTATGAGATTTCAGGGCCTGACATCATGGATACCAGGAGGTTTTGCACATTAGGCTTCTGGTTTTTCTTCTATTTGAGAAGCCACTCATCTGCTGCATTTAGTTGAAGTCTTCTCCTAAATTAAAAGCAGACAGTGAAAGTAGCTACTGAATCCCTGAGAAGTAACCAGAATAAATGGTCTCCATTGCAAAGTCCATCTTTTCTCTCCCCTCCCGCGACCTGTGCAGCTGTAAACAGTGGAGATGGGCATTGGGGAAGGGAGTTCTTGGAGGGCAGTGGAGAAAGAGTGCTGTTTAGCGTGAGGGAGAGAGGTAGTTCACCACACAAAGCATGGTTTTGAATGTACTTATAGTTTTTTTTCCCTGCAAAAATGGCCAAATTATATTCTCACACTTCAAACTATGGATATATGTAAGCTTTGGGGGAAAAGCCTTTTGGAGAGCAGTGTGCATTTCTCTGACTGACTTTTGATGCCGTTTGGGAGGTTTCCTGAATAGGGGAAATTGTTCTTCGCTGTGGTTTTCCTTCAGATGACTTGGAACATGACCCCCATTTGCATGAGTGTTAAGGGCTTGGGAATGACATGAATTGGGAGAGAGGTTTTTCTGCGGGCTGAGTTGGAGGATTGTTCTGTGGCCATTACGTCCTCAAAAGTATAGTCCCTCTGTGGCCAAGGAGAACAGCACTGGGTCGGATTCAGAGGATCTGTGCCAGCAGTGGAGTTCTAAGAGCATGGCAAAGCTTCAGGCATGGGGAGTGGGTCTGAAATTCAGAAGCAGTGACCATCAGGGGCAGGACCAAGAGACAGAGGTGGGTGTGGGCACACTGTGAGTAGCTCAGGATGGAGACTGAGAGCAAAGTCAAGGCTAGGTTCACCAGGCATTTATAACACACATACTGTGTGCCAAGCACTGTGTCAAGGATAAATATAAATAATGCATAGTTATTGCTCTCAGGATAGTTAAAATTGCTGGGAAAGAGAATATCAGAGGACTATTTTATGTGGTTCAAGCTCTGTGGTCATAGCACTCTATCCAACAACATAAAGACACCAGACTATTCTGGTGCAGCTCTATAAAGAAAAAAATAAGGATGTAAAAATAATTTTATACATTCCTCCTCCTCTTTCCTTTTCCCTAAATAAAAAGAAGGTCCAAAAAAAGAAAGAAAGAAAGAAAGAAAAGCAATAGAAATGGAATCCCATATGCTTCTTTTGTGATTTTAAACACATTTCCTTTCATTTTTAGAAAACATGGTGGATATTCCTTTATAACTGCCATAGAGGCACTGGGCAAGGTTCCCTGCATGGTAAAGACATTGAGTTAAAGTTCCTTATAAATTGGACTTTATCATTTTCCCAAAGCATATCAGCACTAATCACATTATGTTGGTGACACACTCTGGTCAAATCATCCAGAATGATCATCACATTGCCTGTCTGCCATTATATCATCAAGATGCCTCATTTGTAAATGGGAAAATTGTAGCTCTGAAAACAATATGCTTCTGATTTCTTGGTACAAAGAGAGGGGGATGGTGGTGGGATGATTCCTGGGAGAAGTTATGCATGTGACTTTAATGTGGAATTCAAACTGATTCCTAAGGATCCTGGGTTTCCAGTTTTAGCTCAAATAATTTACTGTTGTAAGAGAAAAATCTGTGCCTCAAAGGAAAACTATACATTGTCCATAGCACACCCTTCTGGTAGTTCTCTGATTCTGATTTTATGAGAGCTATTTCATAATTCTTTAAATTGGAGATAAATGATAACAATGCAAAATAATTTTTGCCTACAGACAAGCAAATTCTGCCCTGACTGTAGAATCTTCACCAACTCACCCAAGTCTCCATTTGCATATTTATTTCAAACACTCTTTCAATCCATATAACTTGGTGCCATTTTGAGTTTCTTTGGCTATACCGTCTTCCAGGTTCCTTCGTTATGAGTAAAAAATAAATCTTTAATTTATGTTCATTTTATATCTGTATAAGAGTCCTGATTTTACAAATTTTTGGAAAAATCTTCTCTCTCAGCACTGTAATATCATCATCATTGCTGCTGTTGTATTACTGTTGCTCCAGCTACTGCTTCTAACACGACCAATATTTGGGAGACAATGTTAGTGCCCAAGTTCCATGTAACCCTGACTTTGGAAGGAAAAAAGCAATATAATGCCCCAGGAAAGTGACAATTTTATTAAATTTTATTTAACTTTCAGTAACTTTTAGTAGTTTACTTCCCCTGGGAGAGTGAAGGTGTTACTCCCCATGCCTGCACCGATGTTCCCCTCACCTCTTCTCAGTTTATAGGATAAGCTGGTGTCAGGTTCATCTGTAGTAGTTCTTGGCAGAACTTAGCAGAACATGTACACCTTGATGAATGGACCCTATTAGTTTTCCTGCCCACCGAGACGGATGTGTAACTCTGAGATTCAGTACCTTTTGAATCAAATTCTTAATTCATTCCTAAGGCTGTTCTTCTCTGTTATTCTACCCTCATTTTCTAACCCCTAATATCTACCCTTCCCACATGTGCTTTATCTCTCCTTTCAGTGATTACTAATAGTCATTCTTTTGACAAGGTTTCCATTTGATTTTTATGGAATAGACTGGTAAGGGTCACCTTGCTTTCTTTTTTTTTTTTTTTTTTTTCCTTTTTTTGTTTTTTTTGCTTTTTTTTCCTGTACAACTTAAAAAATTTTTTTTTTTTGTTTTTGGTGAAGTGAGGTTGATTTACAATGTTAATTTCAGGTGTACAACTTAGTTATTCAGTTATACATCCCACTCCTGGGCGTACATCTGGAGAAAACTATGATTTGAGAAGATACATGCACCCCAATGTCCATAGCAACATTATTTACAATAGCCAATACATGGAAACAACCTAAATGTCCATCAACAGATGACTGGGTAAAGAAGATGTGGTATATGCACATGTATATTACATATACATGTGTATGTATATTGTGTATATGTATATACACACAATGGAATATTACTCAGCCTTAAACAGAATGAAATAATGCCATTTGCAGCAACATGAATGGACCTAGAGATCACTGTACTAAGTGAAGTAAGTCAGAAAGAGAAAGACAAATATCATATGATATCACTTATATGTGGAATCTGAAAATAAAGGACACAAATTCTGTTTACAAACCCAAAACAGACTCACGGACATAGAAAACAAGCTATGGTCACTTTGCTTTCCTTGCACAAAGAAAAGGTGGAGAGGAGGCGACGTGTTTTGGTGCCTGCCTCTAGGGTATGTGTCAGTGCTTAGCCAGATTGCTATCAGTGAGTTATTGCTTCTTCTTCTTACCCTTCTCCTCAAAAATATTCAACACCATTTCAGAATATTATACTGAGTTGTTAAACCTTCACCAGTATTTTCATAGTCAAGTCTGCTAAATAGCACATTTGCCTGCAAAATTTAAATTTAAGAACTATTACTTTTACTTCAGGGCAAAAACAGCTCAGTGACATATACTTCTGTCCAAAATAGTTCTCATCAGCTGTGAAAATCAAAATCACCATTTAAATTGATAGTGTTTTCAAGAAAAATGCCTTCAGAATCTTTTCCCAGAGTGTCTTGTGGCTTAAATATGGGTCAATTGGTCTAATTGTATCTTTGTCATCTTTATTTGATATTTACATGATATTATCCTATTTTTTTAATTCCCTGATCGCTTAGAACTGAATTACATGTGGAATAATAGCATACTGGTAGAGAAGCAGATACTTGACTCTAGTATTTTTCTCTGGCTCCTATTTTATAAGCCATTCAGCATAATTCCTAAGGATTTTTGTCGTGCTGTAGTCATTTTACATAAAGAACTGACCTCAAAAGAATCAATTCTGTAGGTGGGAGAATTTCAATATCACATGGGTTCTCTGAAATTCCTTGGGACTAGACTTAATTAGAGTTTTAATGAGCCTATTTTAATAGCAAAGTGGATTTGTTTTTCTTATCAGGATCATGAATTAAGAATGTGTTTGTTTCTAATTTTCCCTTTTATATATCTTATTTCTCCTTCATATCGCATCCTTGGATGAGTAAAACTTACTTGGTTGGTTATTAACCTCCAAGAGAGCATTTTTTTCTCATATATACATTCAAATAAAGTGCTGATGGTTTCAGCTGTGAGCACTGGGGCATGATAATGTGTCAGATTGGCACTGATAATTTGTTACAGAATGAAGAAAAATACTATCTAGTTTTTAGCATTTAGAAATTACTTGTTTTAAAAAAGGAATTCCTGGGCACTCCTCTAAAAGTCAAACATTCTAAATCAAAGCTCAGCCTCCATCACTTCTTATGTCCTTGATAGTTAAACCTTTAATTTCTTTGAGCCTTGATTTTCCCATCTGTGAAATGGAAATGATAAATAGTAACAGAGATGCTTTGAGGGTTACAGTGAGTATAGTTTGCTCTCAGATATAATCACAACTACCTGTACAGCTTCACGTAAAGTTGGTGTCACAAACTGAAGCAAGTGAGCAGTGCACTGTCAGAACACAGGCATGGAGACCTCCAAAAGGGATGCATGGGTAGGTTCCGGCCCTGCGTGGGGGAACTAAAGAGGTGCTTACCACCTTGGCCCAGGAAATAGTGTCTAGACCTGACAGGAAAGCCCTGTAAGAAATTAGCTGAATCTTAGCCTGGTACTGGGCTCTGCAATACACATCATAAGAAACCGCTTTATAGTTTTCCCATTTTGGAAAAAGCTATAGTAAACATGTAGTGTTTTTTCACTCTATTATAATGCATTGCTATTAAGTCCAAAATCGGCCTTTATGTTGCTAGCTTGAGCCTCTAGAGAAGAGCACTCCAGTTCCTCATTATCATGCCTAGGAGAGGTGGTCTGAGCACCGTGAATGTTGGGAAGCATTATGCAAAGCCAGGGGCTCCTTTGTCAATGCCAGTGCTTTTAAGCCCATGCAGACTCCAGTTCTCGAGAGCTGTAGCAAGAAGAGAATTACACACAAGCATCCAGCAGCCTACCCATTGTGATACTGTGTTGATTACGCAGTGCTCACCTTATATTTCCTGCGCCTCTCTTCACTCTAAGTTATTGAGACGGCATTCACACTGAGTCACATTATATAACATAGGCTATTTAATTGCGCAAAATATTTCATCTCTTTCAGATCTGTCACTGGTAGAAGTGGAGATAAAAAGACCGAAAAGAGTAATTTACTTTTGCCATCAGATTTGGATTCTAAATGTAGACATTAATGAGACGTTTGCATAGTTTTCAAATGAAGCTACAAAAGGAAAATGCAGAAACAATTTTGTATAACCTCAACTTCGTGCTTTTTTCTTCCCCTACCTGTCTCTCCTCTTTCTCTCTTTCTCTCCTTCTATTCTCTTTTCTCCCTATGTAGTCTTTCCTTTTCCCCCCTCTAGGGATTTCTGTAACATACCTTGGAGTTAAAAATCTGGCTCTGCTGCAGGGGTAATGATCTTTTAATCAAAGACAGATAATTATTAGTGATGTTCAAGGCTGAAAATCAAGGATTCACCTTTCCCTAGTTCTGCTGACTTTGTTCCAAAGGCGTAACTACTTTTGTCAGTAAAGCTGACAGACGTACATTGAGGACTCACACAGAGAAGATCAGTTCAGAGAAAATCAATGTTCCAGTTAGAATTGCCCACTACAATTAAGATCTGTGCACTCGCAAACATTTCAGCCCAGCTCACCAGTTAAATCCGGCTAAACGTGTGTTCTCATTATTTCAGGTTTGGGTTCCATATATTTGAGGAATGGAAGGGCCAGGGTGAGGGTGTCATCTCCCATCCAGCTTGTCAAACACATCACCGTGGGGAGAGTTATTGAGGCACTTGACTTCTAGAACCAGGACACGGAGAAGCTGAAATAACACTCTCGCTTGTAGGACACATGCTGAATAGGCATTGGTTTGGGTGGAAGGCTCTCTTGCATCCCAAGGGCCTTACATGTCAAATATAAAATGTAAGTCAAAGGCAGTGGAACATAAAGTTCTGTGCTGTACCTGGTATTTGACAAATGACTAAACATAAGTCAGATTAATTAGGCTCACAGGATACTGAACAACCTTCCTTTTGATACGGTATAGGATAACCGCGCTCCTGTAATCAGCGGCTCTGGATGCGACTCCCTCTAAGCAAACCTCTTCTGTCAATGCTTGTAACCATGAAACGCACAAATGAAAAGACCATCATTTATTTTGCCAAAGGATAATCTTGCTCAATTAAAAGAAGTGTCTATGAATCTTTAAATTAGAAACTCTTTTAATGGAATTACAATCATCTTTGCATTTTTAATTGGTTGTTTTCCCTTGTCCATTTTCTTTTAGAAATCAATTTACTCAGTGTCTTAAAAGCAGGCTTTTTGCATTAACCATCTGTGTGTGTGCAAAATGAAGAGGATACAGGTAGAAATGAAACGTGGCAAGTGAAGACTTAGATTCTCTCCAGTCTTCTTAAGTCCTGCTATGATTCATTGTAACCATTTGGTCCCCGTTTGTCCATGTGATCTGTGTAGTCAAACCCCATGACATTGGTAGCAGGATTCTTTCTGAAGAAAGCCTTGTTTGAAACATCAAGTAGACTTCCAAAGCTGTGTAGACTGTGAGATGGATTTGAGTTTTCAGAGTAGGATGAAAGTTGGGTTCATTCAGGCCTGGACTGGATAAGGCGTAGCTTGAAGGGACCCAAAGAGACTATCTCGTCCTACTTCTTACTTCTGAGGAGATGATCTTAAAAAGAAAGCTGTATACTATTTCAGAGATGTCTTCATTACAAGAGTATTTTTTTGCAATGTTATCCTTTTGTACATGTTCAACAAATGGCCTTTAGTATTAACAGGGACATAGATGAAGCTGCATTAAGGAAGTATGTACACATCAGGAGAAGTTCTGCTTTAGAATGGGCTATGTCAGTGAAGGCATGCACGGTACCCACTGCTTCAACTTGGAAATCCTGTGTGATAAGGGAGGGAGGGTGGTGATGGTGAATAATGGGAAAAGGCTCTGCTGGGGAAACTGCTTTATGGGTGAGCTTTAAGATGTCAGCAGTGACCTGCTGAATGGAGACAAGGAATAGAGCGGCCTTGGAGATGGGTGATAGAGAAAAAGAGTGAGACAAGAGTGAAGTCCCCTGCACATCAAGGTTACTGCTTGCTGTTAGTGAATGTGACAGAATGAGGATACTGCCATGGGAGACAGATAGCCTGAAGGGGGGTTTTAGGGAAGGCATTTGCAATATTCTAACATCGTTTAAATTAGAGAAAGAAAGCCCCTCTTAGGGATGTTTGATCCTTGTCTCCTCACTACAAGATTGTATTTTATAGAATAGTCTCCTCCTCCTTGCTCAGTATACTACGGGTTTACATTATGGGACTTCTGGCTCTTTCCCCTGAGAGGTTATTACAAAGTCTAAAGATATTTCAGTGTTACAATTGTGTTAAAAAAGCACATTTTGAGACCTGATTTTATTTATTGTACAGCATTGCAAGCATTTATACTGCTAGATGAGTGCTAAATATTAAGCTTCTTTTTTTTTTTTTCAACTCTACTGATACCCAGGGATCATGCAAATGTATAATTCTGGAAAAGCAGTCAAAATCTTCCTAGGATCTTCCCTTCCTTATTCTTAAAATGATGTCCTCTTGCAGAAAATTCTAAAAAATAATAATAATAATAATTAAATGATTACCCAGTTTTCAATCCAGTGACTCCCTGGAAATGATGGATTTCTCTCTAGAAGCAGAAAGATTTTCTTGGATGCTGAAAAGTCGAGCTGAGGGACTGGCATAATTCTCAACCCTCTAGTTCCAGGTTATACTAAGCAGCCTTCCCTTAGCCAGAGGTAAGCAGAGATAATATATTTTTCACCTGCCATCTTTGTCAGTTGAGATGTGGGTACTGCCCTTCCTCTGGTACCTCTCAAAAAACAACAATTTAAAACACACCAGTACTTTAGGTCTTGGGAGTAGATAAATAGATCCTTTTGCCCTGTGTGAACGTGGGTGTGGTGTGACTCACATTTTATAGAATAAAAATGCTCCTCAAAGTTGACATGTGAAGTAGAGTCCACTTCTGTCCTTCCAGTTGCTTCTTTCGATGGCTTAATTGGACACAATGCAGGAAATTCACTGGGCATGGAAAGAAATGGCAGATTGATGGCTTCCCATGTTCTCTGTATTACACTGAGAGGATGGAACATGAGTCTAGTGAAATGGCCATACTCCAACAGTGTCCATATATTTTATTTATACATTATATATATATATAATATTTATATTCATGTTTTTATTTTTATGTATGTATGTATAATAAAAAATTTCCCAATTTGATTTAAAAATCTAAATATCTAAGGAGCTCAGCAAATACCAAGTAGGATAGATAAGTCTGTTTAAATACGGGGCCCCTTAGTACACTCCAGTTCTTCTGTTATATAAAGTACCTTGGTAATTTCCATTAACCCAGAAATTGGTAAAAAGTCATTAGATTTTGCATTAAAATTTCTTAACAATAGTTCTTGAAAAAATTGCCAGTTTTCTTATGAACTTGAATTCTACTTATGAACACCAAGTTAGATGTACCCTTCACAAATTGCCATCAGGGCCTTGGACAAGTTGATGGCAACAAGAATTATGCCTTTGGTTCCCCTACTGGAAAACTCCTCACAATTGCTGCTGCTTAGTAATTTTGGCTTCTATATTGTTATTGCTGCTGTGTTGTATTAATTTCTTCAATTCAGAACTTTGTGATAAAGGCACACACAAAGATGGCAGCGCACACTGTGTGAACTTAAATAAGTATTTACCAGGAGTTATTATTTATGAGAATGGCTATTAATATGGTCATAATCTGTTTCAAAGACAATGAGCACTGTTGCTTATGGGAACTCTAGTATTGATAAAAGGCAAATAAATCCTTGGAAAGCAGGATACATTTTACTTGAATGGTCAACCACATTCAGTTATTACATCACAGGAAAAAAAAGCAGTGCTGTTTTGTTGGGGTCCCCATTGGCTCATGGGAAAAAAAAAAAAGAGCCACTGTCTCTGATTTTCAGAACCCTATACATTGGATTATCCACTTCCTATAAGATAGATTACATAAGAATGTGATTGTATATATAATTATTCTGAGTTAGTGAGGCAATGAATTGTATATTGTTGCCAAAGTAAATATTAAAGGCTAGCACTAGTTTGAATATCCTTTTCTAGCACCTTTGATGTTTCATTCATTTGACCATTCATTCATTTCCGTGCCAGGATGCTAGGCACCTGTGATGTGAGATGAGTATGATACGGTCTCTGACACCAAAGAACTCTCCATTGTCTGCCTTCAGGGCTAATCACATATTCTTTATTTGGTTAATTCCTATCCTTAAAAAAATTAACACTAGGGGAAGCAACATATTAATGGGTAAATTTTAACCAAACTCTGATAATATTGCAATAATATTAAAATGCAGTTCTAGTAAGCTTACAACCAGGCCTTTTTCTTTTCTAGAATACTTAATTGCCCTGGTTATATCTTTTACCTATAATACTTATCACTTTATGGAACCAAGAGCAAAATCAAATCCAGAAGAAACAAAAGGCAACAGAGATCTTGTCTTAGCTGAGTACCTTGAAGAGAGATTTTTCTTAACTGTTGAGCAGATAGATTTCTGAAAATGGTAATCATCTGATGAAAGAGAAGTACACCTCCCTTCCTTAAATCTAAATTTGTTTTCTTATCCTGGAAAATGGGCACAGTTCTGTGTTTACATTTCCACATTTCGTGGACTGACTAACTGTGAAATTCCAAGCCTAGCTATCTTGGCTAATGAGTATATAGTATGTTAAAAAGCATGATCCTTACCTCGGAAGGCAGAAGCACAATTTTGTTTTAATTTCTTATATAAATATTTATTTAGCTCTAGTTATATGTAGCGCTCTAGTGTTTTATGTATATTAACATGTATTTATATTATTCTTGTAAGTTAGCACCACAAGAATTATAAGCATTATGTGATTGAGTCTAAAGAGTGTATTTTCTTTGATCAGATTTTAGTAATGACCTTTCCTGTGGTTAAAAAATCCAATTCAGCCTCTTACACACAATCTAATCCAAAACTGTGTCCTAACTCTTAATTATACCTGACCACTTCCAGGTACCAAA
This sequence comes from Camelus dromedarius, assembly GCF_036321535.1. NCBI lineage: Eukaryota > Metazoa > Chordata > Mammalia > Artiodactyla > Camelidae > Camelus > Camelus dromedarius. Next base: position 63,409,456 of record NC_087443.1, on the reverse strand, counting down.
ATCCTTGCATAACTAATTACCATACTTTGGCTAATGTATTGATGTCTGATTCTTGGTGACCTGGGATTTGAAACTCTGCACAAATGATGGAAGCCCCAGATTTGAATGGGTCTTGAGATCAGAAACTCGGGTACCCTCAGTGAATGTTTGGTGCTGATAGTCTTTTCTGAGGTTCTCACAGGAGATCCGCGAGCGTTTTACACCAAAGGGATGCAAAAGAATCATAAAGTTGGGAGCGCATTTACAGGGAAGGAAGTGACAGGAAGAACAAACAACAAAGCAAATAGTCTGTTAAGTGCCCCCTGGTACAGTGATGAGGAGCCCTGTCCTACCTGTCTTCTCTTTGGATAACTGGTTATTTTTCTGAGCACTGCCATTTTTTTATGTGCTTCAGTCGGAAGTTAGAGACAGGGAAAATTTCGCAAAGATGAAAAATCAATTATTCTTTTGAATCCTCTGAGATTATAAGTACCTAGGAGAAGTGATTACAGCATCTGCCTCTATCCTCTGCCTGTCTTGAAAGCACACTAGTTGTATGAGAAGGATCAACTGCATCTCTATAACCAAAGTTCTTTACCCAGAATTAAATAAATGAGCTTCCCAAGGTTGTCCCAGGACTTTGTTTACAGCCCTTGTTCGTTAGCAGTGGCATAGATGGTGTCCCCAGCTGTCATCAGATACTCAGAGGAGTTTATAACCTACCCTTAAACCCAGGTGTAGCAAGTTCAGCATCCCCAATTTCACTAGAATTTAAATTAAATTGTTCTCCCAAGTAAAGCATTTGGACAGATTTGTAGAAGCACAGAATTGCAGCAAATGTGTTCTTACAAAAACTCCTTGAGCTTCCAGTATGTAGTGAGTTTCAGCAACTTTTGACACCTATTTATTTATTTCCTTCCTTCCTTCCTTCCTTTCTTTTTTGCTTAATTAGAGGCGTGGCAGGAATGGATATTAAGCCTCATGTCTACTGACAACAGAAACACTTTTTCTAGATCACCAGGTTCCTGCAAAATAGTCTATGAATCTCTTCTGTCTGAACTGTGGACTTGATTGGTTCAAATTTCTTGATACTTGCTAAAAAATTAGTTACGATGTACCATCCTGTTTTTTTTTTCCTTCTTCATAAACAAATGAAACCTTTAGTTCAAAGTTCAAGAAATCAGGCTTAAATGAAATACATTAAAGCTCTTGAGGGAATGAGTGTGGAAGGAGAAGGAAGACTTGATGACCTATTAGCAGTTGTAATTCTCCACCTTGAGTTATTGACAGCATGCGACATTACAACCTTACAAACTGCAATCTATACACAGCTTAGAAAATATGACCTTTGCATTACAATTGGTCTCACAGAGCCGTCAGCTTATTACAAACAGCTGCCACCAGCATATTTTCGTGTAGGCTACAAAAACGAGGGAATGCCTGTACCCAGAGAACTAGGTACTATTTAGACAGAGCTCAGCAAGGCCACTGAGAGGCAGATGTGATGGATGGTGAGTGGCAGAAAACTTCTCAGCCAGGGTGAAAGTATTAGAAGTTTGATTGTCATTGATTTACAGTCACCAAATAGAAAGAACTAATTAGCTGAAGGTGGTTGACTTGGCATTTTTTGTCCACTTTTGAAACAGACAGGGACTTAGAATTCATAAACAGGACAGAGTCGCTCCAGGGTATTTTTGCCCATCATTCTGCCTACACTTGTTCTTCAGGATAGGGTGCAACTAAAAGTCACTGAACTTTGATTTGAGATATGGTTTGGTTTTTACTCTCTGTCGCAAATGGTAGAATGAATGTTTAGAATTCCTTGATGTGACTTTGGCAAATAAGTCATTCACAGACACGACCATTATATGTTTGTTCTAATAGGCTACGTTTGTGTATAACACCTGGAAGTGGTCTGACATATTAGCCCATCATTATGTCTTGTTCTTTTTTCTTTCTCTTTTTGGTTCAGGACATGCCTTTGTTAGGTTTTTCAAGCATCCCCATTGCATTTCTGTTGGACTACACTCAAAGTATTGCACATCACACTGGAGTCAGGAGGAATGAGTTCTATTACTGGTTCTGCCAGCAAGTGACAATGTGGACGTGGGCAATTCATGTAACTTCCCAGGGCTTCGGTTCCCCTTAATGATAATAATCACGATATTTAACATTTGAGGGACTACTTTGTGCCAGTACTATATGTATAGTATCTTAATTAATCCCCGTAATAATCCTGTGAGATAGGCGCTGATGTCATTCTACCCCTCCAGATGGAGGAATTTACAGAAGGTAAGTTGCCACTCACAGGATGGTGACAGCCAGGATACCATCCTGTTGATCTGATTCCAGAGCCCAGACATTGGAATCAAGGCTCACAAACTCAGAAGCCTGCTAGGGCCACACCCGGGCTGTCAGTGAGTGATGGCATGGAGTTAGCTCCAGTGGATGGAGAGCCCATATCCTGTAAGCAGGAGCGACTGCTGCCTCCTTCCAGCTGATTTTGCTGGGTGGGAATGTAATCTGACTATTGCCAAATCGTCTAATTTTTTTTTTTTCAAGAGAAGCAAGAATTCCAGCTTGGTATTTAAACTCCTGATTTTGAAATGCTGGCAATTGATCCTCTCTGTTTTTTGTTTTTTAACACATGTTGAAGGCCAAGATTGTGTAGGACAAACAAAACATGTCTTGGGGCTGCCGTGGTTTGACAGTCATCTGCTGGTCTGTGATTTAAACACTACTCACCCTGCTATATTATAAAATGACAGATTTGGACTAAAGAATCTCTTAAGTGCCCCCAGCACCAAAATTCCCTAGAATTCTTTGATTAACTCCAGTTTTCCATTTCCACACGTGCATCTTTTCAAAGTGCATTCTTCCAGCCTTTTTAGGAGAGTTTTTTCCCAGATAGCTGAACAATGAAGACCTTGTCCTATTCATGATGCTTCTGTTCTCCTCCTCTTTTTTCAAAACCGCAACAAGTTATCTTAGATTCTTCCTCATTTTCTCTACAGTCTCTAGTTAGTTAGGACCTCTTTTTTGCCCCTGTAATTTCTCTCCCTTTTGTTCTTTTCTTTCCATTTCTACTCCTGCCACCCTAGTACAAACCTCCAAAATTTTACACCAGTACATTTAAATAGACTCTTAAATATCTTCTTAATGTTCAGCTACTTATTGCTTTAATCTGGGAGTGGCAAACTACAGCCTGGAGGCCAAATTTAGCCTGTTGCTTGTTTGTTTTGTTTTGTTTTGTTTTGTTTTGTTTTGTTTTTTGCTTGTTTGTTTTTTTTGTAAATAAAGAATTTTGGGAACCCAGCCATGCCCCTTTATAGTCATACTGTCTATGATAACATTTCATGATACAACTGTGACATTGAGTAGTTGCCACAAAGATTTTGTGGCCCACAAACCTAAAATATTTATGATCTTGTTCTTTAAGAGAAAGTTTGATGGTGCCTGCTAATCCATTTCTTATACAGATGTCAAATTTAACTTTGTATCTTCAATATTGTGTGAATCACCTGTGTGTTCAAAATCTTTACTTGCTTTCCTTATTTAAACACATGCACACAGAGACTTCTCAAGATTCCTCAACCTGGCGTTAGAGGTTAGGGTCAAAAATTACCCTAGTCTTTCTTTCCAGCTGTATTTGTTAATATCGCTTGATCTCTGATTAGGCAGATTTAAAATGATGATCCACAGACAGACACACCATGCTTGCCCTAATACAATTTTCAAGGATGAGCTGCAGCCATTCTGCAGTATAATTTGTAGCCCATCACTCTTTGAACTATGATTTCAGTGCACGTGTATGCTTGTAATTAAGCTAATTATTATTGAGAACATACTATGATTCAAGGATGGCAGTAGGCTTGCACATACAAATAATTTCATTTGTCCCAAACTGACTTGTATTTTTAAACATATGTGTCTGTACATTGAGCTGCTATTCATTGACCATGTACTGAGGTTCTTTTATATCAGACCCTATCCTAGCATGAGAAATTATATTGGAAAAATTCAACAACCAGATTACAGTCTAATGAAAGAGACAGGTATACAAATAACAAAAAATGATGTGTTTAGCTACAGTAGAAACATACAGTACTAAAGGAGCACAGATGAAGCAACAAACTCTGCTCAAAGAGTATGGGATGGCTTCATGGAGGAGGTGACATTTTAGGTGGGTTTTGGAAATTGAGAAAGCCCCAGAGGGCTGAAAATTCATAGTGGTTCAAAGAATAGCAAGGTCAGGATTATAGCATTGCAAGGAGAAGAGGCAACAGATAAAAATTAGAAAAGAGGTTATGTGCTATCTAGAATGGACCTTGGATGTCTTGGTGAAGAATAGGGAGTTAATCCATTTGAGACAAGGGGGCCCTGAGTGTTTCTGAACAAGAGAGTGACAATCAGATTCTACCTAGTTTGTAAATTCCTGGGTGGCAGAAATTACATTTTATGTGTCTCTTTGCCTCCCATGGGGTCTACCTGCTCTGCCTTGAACATAGTCAACATTCAATAGAGAGTTGTCCATTGATTAATTTCTTCCTGAGAGTGAAGTGTTTCTGGCTGGCTGGTAGCCAACAATATTTTGAGTTTTCTCTGAGCTTGATAAAATGCTGATGCCTAGATAGTTTTTTTTTTTTTTTTAAAGCAGCAAATGTCATTAAGGTGATGAGAAGTATCAAATTCATGACATTTCTCAGTGCCTGTCACCTTCACTCTCTTAGCCAGGAATGTTGTTTTCAGCATTCAGCACATTTTTGGCAGAGTTGAAACTATCTAAAGGAAGCTGAAAGTTCATTCTTTCTTAAACTACATAAAGTAGGGATGGGAAATATTCGTTCTGTAAACTTGAGGATGACATGCTTTTAATTATCATTATTTAAGCCAGAGGGAAGTGAGATAATTCAGAAACCTTGGATGCCATTGATAGGATAGAAGGATTTTGATCTACCTTCAGATGGGTAAACACCATGTGGTGTGTGTAAGTGACAGGAACCCTCGGCCTGTACTAAGTGTCACAAGTTGCCAGGAGTGATGGAGACCTGTGGGCATCACAGCTCTGAGTGTCATACCTCAGGTTATGTGTATGATTATATGTATGATACTGGCTTTTAAGAAAGAAAAAAGAAAGACATTACAGAATGTGTAATCTGAGCTAATTTAGCCCTGTGGGAACTGTTTTTCTTTTTCCAGCTAAAACGAGGATTATGATTTCATTCTGAGAACTTCATAAAGCTGGGATGGTAAAGGGGTTCTGCCTCTGGTTTGACTGTAAGAATGCCAGGGTCATTCTGTCCTTTGACGGGAGCCAGTTTCCCAGGCTGTGTTCCAATGCAGAGAGATTTGGTAACAGCACAGCTGCGGAAGAATAGCATCAACAACCTTGCCTTACAGACGGACACTGGTTTCAGTTTCTGGTCCCTAGGGCCACTGTATCTGGGAGGCAGTGTCCAGGGCCCACAGAGGTCATCCTGCACCCCTGCTCAACTGCCTTGAAACCTCTCTTCCTGCCTCCTTTCTCATTTCCTTCACCCTCGCTGAGTACTGGGCTGTACCACGTACACATACACCTCTCCACCCATGTATCCCATGGACACCACACGTGCATTCCTCTGGTCCCATGCAGACTTCTAGAGTGAATATTCTTCCCCTTTTTCTGGCCTCTTGGGTAAACCAAGGTCTGGATACAATGACACCAGGTCTATGAAGTCTTTCCAGCTCCCCATCTTCCTACTAGACAAGTCTTCATAGCATTTTGTACGATACAACCTTGAATAAAGTGGTCAGAAGCCACTTTATATATCCTCACTTCAGAGGATAGTGATCTACTCAAAGGCATAGAACTCATTGTTTTGTTTCAATGTTGTATCCAGGACACTTAGCTTGGCCCAAAGTCATCACAATAGTAAAATAATAATAGCTATGATGTCATCCTAAATTACCCCGGGCCAGTCGTATGCAGAGAGATTTGGTAACAGCACAGCTGTTGAGTCACTTGCTAATAGATTAGCTCAAGTAGGTGCTCATTTAAACCTTGTGAATGAAAAAAAAGGGTATCTTTACTGAATCTCAAACCTAGCCTCCTCCAGATCCAGACAAAATTCCCTTGTGCATGGATATCACCTTTATCTGTACAGTGCCTGCCTCCTGCCAGGCACTGCCATTCAATTCTGGCAAGTGGTATCTTTTCCTGGCGACAGAGTGCTAAACAGTGATTTATTGCTTGAATACACATTGCTTTCATGGAAGTGATTTGTTTAAAACAACAGTAAAGCGCTAAATAAATTATTCATGACATGCTAATTCTTCACTTTTATGTGCTGGAGTAAGCGTCAAAATAAGCAGCCTGTGGGGCATTTTATTTTTGCCACATTAATCTTGGACAGTTTAAAGGAAAGAAAAAATAGGAGGAAATCTAAAGAAGAGGTTCCATTTTCAAGGAAATAGATCTCTTTTTTCCTACCACCTCGTATAGCAGCCAGCAAGAAAGTTCTGGCTGAGGTGTTTCCCTTCCCCCATGGCTCTGAGTCACTTGCTGAACCCGCTGAAGGGGCCCAGTGACCCCTGCATTCCTGTTCAATATCGGGAACAGTATAGCTTCTTTTCTCTGCAGAGAACCCTTGGCAATGGCCCAACCCCATCACAAGGCCAGGAATCTGGTTCTCTCCTGGGAGATCTGCATTTCCTAGAGCGCCCTGGGTGTTGGATTTCCCAGTTTCACTCGTGTCTTGGTTTAGGATTAAAGGGTTAAAAGGTAAGAAAATCAGCAGAGACATACTTATCCATTTTTGCAACTAATTTCCCACGTGGAACAGAGGTGTCTTTTGTTTCCAGCCTTTCTTATCCTGCTTTACTGAAGCCTCATTTCCTGCACTGGTGTGAGGGACCCTTGAGCGACTTTGGCTTGATGAAGCCCTTCGTTAGCAGAGGAGCAGATGGGTGATGGTCTTGTTATAGGTTTTGGGGAAGCCTCTCTCCTCTTTTTTTTTTTTTTTTTTAATTAGGGATGAGTGCATTTTTTTTTTTACATTTTTTTTTATTGAATTGTAGTCATTTTACAATGTTGTGTCATCTCTGCTCTTTTCTGAGCGTGAGCTCTCCGTGTTTTATCCCTGCTGGTGGGCAAGGATAGATGTAGCTCTCTGGCCTGTGGGATAAAGAGGTCTCTGGGTGTGAGACACAAAGATGACCCCTCCACTTAGGATGGTGGAACAGCTAACTCAGCCCATCCCTCAAGTCCCCAGCTCCAGATCAGAAGCCAAAAAGATCTAGGCTTAAATATGTGTGACCCAAACCCTAGCCCATCCCATCCTCTATTGAGAATAACAAAAATCATCTCCCTGGGATGGTAGAGCGAGTTACATGATGTACCATGTGTGTAAAGCACCGGCTTGTTGTAAGAGCTTGGAAGGGTCCCATTTACATCTAGCTGGGGCTGCTCCTTTCTCTTTATTCCCAGAGTACTTAGGTTTCCAAAGCATTCAGTTCTGACCTGGCAGCTCTGCGAGTCAAGTCTCTCCCCAGCAGTAATGTGTACTAAGGGCGGGTATCTGTTTCCTCTTTTTGCATTCTCAATGGCACTTAGAGGAACAAATACACATTGTGGTCAGTGCCTAGAAAAACAATTGGCTGGATGATAGATAGATGGTAGATAACATAACAAAGACAGGCAGGCTGTAGAGCTTAGCCTCAGGCTAACTGAAAGCAAGAAGTAAGATCTTCCAAACCCTTTAAAGCTCTCCTCTTTCCCTCTCTAACAGGGCCATGCGGTATGGTGGTTAAGCACCTGAGCTCTGGTCTCCGTTTATTTGGGTTTAAATCCCAACTTTCCTATTTATGTGCTAACTGATGTTAGGCAAATTTCTTAAACTCTCTAATCTACTATCTGAAAATAGACCATGAAAAGAAAAACAAACAAAAAGTACTGGCTGCATAGGATAGTGCAAGAAGTGTATAGATTATGTTATTCAAAATGCTTAGCAGAATGACAAAAATTGTTTCAAGTGCTCAATAAACTGATGATGATTATTCAGTTAGAAAAGGGAATTCTAATTTTATCAATAGGAAAGGGAAAATAATCAAACAAATTGACTAAGGTCACATAAGAAATTAAAATTGACTGTGTAGCCACAATCCAGCCCTCTCCTCTTCTACCTGTAGGCCTGCACCCTGCCACCCACACAGACTTTGTCTGGCTTTGTCCGCATTGTACAGAGAAGCAGTCTGGAAGGGCTCACAGGAGACTGTTGAAAGACCTGGTGTGCAGACTTGGGTTGCAGGTCTGCACCCTGATGTGCTTGCGCCTACCCAGGGCTGTCTGTGCTTAGATAGAAGCTCACAAAATGGGAAGTGGGTGTCTCCAGTGACCTCGCCAAGCTTCAGGGATCTCACAGATCTGTGCGTCAAAGCTAACACTTCTTAATGAAAGGACAGAAAAATCAATAAACCTTTAGGCTGGATCACAGACATGTTTTACAACTACTCAGCCCTCCCCAAAGAGACCCACAGCGTTGAATTATCAGTAGCAAGTAATCCTTTAAGCAGCCCAGACTCCTAAGAGGAAATCCAAAGTGTTCGGATTGTCATTCTTAAAACTGGAATTTCATGAAATGGCAGTGCTATTGGGTTGCAGTTACTCAGGATTTTTGACCCCACTCTGTTCTAGAGGCTTGCTGTAGTAATTGCTCATGTAACTGGAATATGCTGTTTATGCCTGGAAAATTCAATCACCAATATAACTACAGCCAGTCAGACCATCAACAGATACTGAAGTTCTTTAGGTCAACAGGAGAATGTTGTGTCTCAGTCCACGTGTGAGAGGGAAAGGGGCATTGGTATGATGTTGATTTGAATGTGAGTGTAGGAACCATTTCATACTTGGCTTTGTAGATCATATTATGAAATTTAAACTTTAAGATCAATGGGAGGCCAGAGAAATGTTTTAAGAGTGGGGAAAGATGAGGAGATTGCTATTTTTTTAAAAAAGATTATAATGGTAGCATCACAGAAGGTGGCTTGTGAGAAGCAAGGTGAGATGCTGGCAGAGCTGTCAGAGGCATTGCACTAGACCAAACCAGGTTGATGTGAGGTTAGATGGGAGAGGTTTATAGTACTTAATGACTCACTAGGTCTGGGGAGACTTGAGAGGGATGGGATCAAGGAAGTCTCAGAGCTTGAGAGCTTGAGCAATGACAATAGCATATATTAAGCCTGGTGACATTGAAGATAGAGTGGACTGAGATATTTGGTATGGAATGGTGTTATAGTGGGAAGAGATCTTAGAAGCATGTACTGTAACCATGGAGGAAACTGAAGCCCAGAGATGTCCATTGGCTTCCTCAATGTCCCAGTGTGTTAGCGGCAGGGCTCAGATGTAAGTCCCTATCTCCTGATTCTTAGCCCAGGACTGCTGAAATGGATAGCTCCATTGAGAAGATTTAATAAGCATCTAATGTGGAATCCCACGTAAAGGTGGATTTACGGTGAAATTAATGAAGCTTCAGATTCAGAGCCTTCATAGGCACGGGTGCCTGTGAATGCTGGGTTTCGAGGAGTTGTAGATTGTTTTAGATGGAGAGTGGAAGCTAGATTGCAATCAGAAAACATTTCTATTTCCTCATTTCTGCCAAACTGCTTAAAGATATCTCAAAAGAAAAGCATGCAAATCTTTAAGGCACTGGTAATTTGTTGTGATCTAATTTGTCATTATATTAAATATTCACTGTGAAATCTCATTAACAATTTTGCATTATTTTTCTGATAGTGAGGTCCCCAAATTGTGTGATTTTCATCTTCCCCAAACCTCTGCCTAGTCCTCCCAGTTGCAGTCCACAGCCCAGAACTCCCAGCTCTCCCATCTGAGAACAGTCCTTGGTACCTAGGAACCCCGGCTTCATGCCCCAAATCAGCATATGGTTTGCTGAGATTATTCTTTACTCTCAGAAGCTCCTTATTAAAATATTGAGTCTCCTAAAAGTATAACCTACACCATTTGTCAAAAGCGGTGATTGGAGTTAGGTGATCTTTCCAGTCCCTCCCTCCCAATTTTGTCTTAAGTTTCTCTTCAATGAGTGGCAAAATGCAATTTTTTTTCTTTTATAACCATCCACCAGCCATCTAGATGCCATCGTAGAGGATTTAGAATTAGAATCACGCAGAAGCGTTTGTTCTGTGACTAAATGACAAGGAATATATAAAAATCACTTAACTTCTATAGGATTTTTCCTCCAACAGAAATCTTTATTATTTATTAATGTATTTACTTGGGATTTCAAGGTGTTCTTTGAATTTCACTTTCAAGCCAGCTTTTTTAAGCTTTGAATTTCCTTCTAGGCAAATTGTGCCTCACCACACTTCAGCACTCAGAAGGCAGAAGACCTGCTGATAGAGATGCCAGTTGTTACCGTTTAGTTACTTCTCTTCCTTCTTGGGCCCACCTTAAGACTTCCCCCTAGTAAAGGAAAATGTTTGAACTTCCCTCATTTGAACTATTTCTAGTATTTCAGTGTGTTACTCTTATTGCTTTTGTTCATTGCACTGGATGGTAAATAAGAAGAGAAAATAAAAACAAAAAAAATTGGAAACTTACGTTCTTTTCATTCTTTATTCTGGTGTCTCCTTGAGGTTCATTGTCTGACACTTGGACCATAATATGCGTATCTGTATTTATTGGCTTCCTGGGTGGTGTGTTCACCTTGAAAACTAATCTTTTCAAAAATCGGTTTAACCTCTTCAGACCCATGAATAACAGCGTAAAACCCAAGATGGAGAAGTGGAAACGGAAAGACTTACTTCATTTCTTTCTGTCGAAGCTAAAGATAAGGACACATATGAACAGAAGGGTCCCCACATCATTAACAGGCTGTTTGCTGCTTAATGGTGTGTTCACCTTGTGCGTGGATTCTCACATAGCCAGAGTCTGAATGTTTAGGTAATGTCTATAATTCAGACAGACAGTGGTTTGAGAGCTTAGAGAGCTATCTTTCTCAGATCAGTGCCTCAGAGAAGGTAAAGGGGAATTTCTCCATTCACATCATCTGTCTCTCCTGCCTACCAAGCTCAGGTTTGTACCCCTTTTACTTAAGCATATGGAAGGTTTGCTTTCTTTGTTTTCCAGATTTCCAGAGAAAAGATAATGCAAGAAATATGTTCTTATTGTTTTGCAACTCTGAATTATTCTCTGCATTATTTGTGTTTCTGTAACTAAGTAACAGGTGGCCTGATTTGAATAGGGACTAACTCAAAGGGGGATGGTTTGGATATAATCCCCATTCCCTCCTAAGCATGAGGAGAGGGATGAGGAGAATGTGATATATGGTTTGTTTCTTTAACTGTGAAACAGTGGACTTGCAGGGGACGGTCCCCATGGGTTCCTTGCATTGTAGCGCCCCAAACCACCCCGGAGCTGCTGGCTCCTCTCCCCTACACTCTAGCCTCAGTTGCTTTCATGTCTTCAGGCTTCGCCTTTGGGTCTCTGGTTCTTTTTAATGTTTCTGTTTTACTATCCCTCTGTAGAGAGGGTTGGTCTTGAATATGCATTTTCCTCATATTTTGTGCAATCGTTTAATCTTGGAACTCTTCTGGGATCACATTGGTGCTGATATCTGGCTCTTGCCTAGAAAAAACGTATTTAATGTAGCATCTCCCTACTTCTCCTGGTATAATGCAGAAGATTAAAACAGAGTATAACTTAGGGCAGAGTAATTTAAATAAAGGAAGAACCCTATGAAATGGTCACCATTATCCACTGGATATGAATCCGTGTTTGGGAAGTTATCCTCTTTTTTTATTATTCAAAAAAGAGAAGAAAAGAAAAAACAAATAGGAATAAAGTGTCATCAGTCAGTCTGTTCGGTTTGGCATTGTAAGGTTAATAGATTTAGGAGAGAGTACTTTTTGTTTGGGTGGGAGGTTGATAGCATCCCTCATTTTGGGGAAGAGAAGAGCAAGTTGAAGACCAAAGGTTCTATTTTCAAGATTTGCATCCAAAAGCAACTTAGGTGTGGTGGATTTGACAAGCTTGAATTTGTTTGCTAAATATATGACCTGGCTCTAGGATTAGCGTTTAATAGCTTTTTATTAAAAGCATTTCTTTACTTGTTACTAACAAGAAAGAACTTGACTTTCAGCAGACAGAGGGGAAGAGATAGGAGTTGCCTCCAATGAGAGCTACAGTTTTTCTCACATGCAAGCTCTTGGGACATTGGCCCACAGCTCCTGTGCCAGCTGTGACCTTATATATTTGCTACAAATGACGTCTACTGGGAAACGACTCAGAGGGTGGACATAGCAAATTTCACTAAAAAATGTTGCACTTTCCATAAGGGCTCTTCCATATGCTACAGTTTTCCCTGTGCCTAGTGTTGGTTAGGTTATCCGCATGCCCCATTTCTGCCTGCATCCCTGTTGACTGTCTTGTCTTTTGAGTTCCCCATGGTGAGGGGTCCAGTGGCTGTTTAACACACACCATTTCACTGTCATGCAGAGGATATGATAGGAATAAACATTACATTCAATTATGTGTGGGCTTCTACAAAGCATGCAGGTCATTTGGGGATTAAGGACTTTCCAGAGGCAAAAACCTGCTAATTGCTTTCTGGCTGGCCCCACATCCCAAATTCATCCCACTCTTTCTACTGATTTTTCATTTCAAAGTGTGCTTGTATGTGCTGGGATTACCTCCCTCTGATGACTTCAGGTGCCTGTGTATAGTTGTGAGTGTGTGTGCATCACACCGACCTTTCAACTTCCCTCTGGAGCTTCTTAATCTAGTTTAGCAATTATTGACTTCTCTTCCCTTTGATAACTCAAACGGAGCACAATTACATGTTCACATAAATCTTCTGAAAATGTGGATGTTATAAAACAGCCTGTTGAAATTTGCAGTTAGATGTGTGTACTTTCATTATCAGGAACCCCAGATTTGAGGACAGCCAGGTTCTGTAGTGAGTTAAGGGGAGGGCTCAGCTCCTAAAAAAGGGTTCACCAGGGTTCAAAAATTAAAAATAGAAAAACATTAAAAATGACGACTAAAAATGCTGTCGACCTGAAGTCAGAAAAAAGTTAAAACTCAAGTTTGTCTATTATAAGGAGTAAAATACTCCAGTAATGTCCGGAAGAAGGCAGAGCGAGAGAGGAGTTTGTGATCGGTACCGAACTGTGTCTGACAGATAACAAGACTTCAGTACTTTGAATTGGACATAAAGTAGGAATCCTTCGGGGGTGCTGCCTGGGCTCTGGAACAGTTCTACTCATGTTAATCGGTAGACCATGGGGAGAGTTAAGCACAGTGAGTGAGAGTCTGTACCTAAGGTGAGGTAAACTTGTCCCCCATTTACTAGCTGAGTAATTGAAGTTACATAGCTTCTATGTGCCTCAATTTCCTCATCAGAAAAAAAAATCAGATAATTACTTGGAATGCCCTTAATCATAAAATCTGTCAGACACAGAGAGTAAGCATCCAAGAAATGCTAGGTGTTATTGATAATAGCAGCTACTTTACATATGCATAGTAGCTTAACATTTGCTGAGTTTTCCCATTCCTATTGTGTTTGCTTCACACAACTCTTTGAAATAGAAAAGAAAGATAACATCGTCTCCTTATTTTTCTGAAATTTATTTTTTTTTAAATAAGAAAATTCAGTTCTGTATTTAAGTGACTTATTCAAGGTCAAGCAGAGGCAGATATTACTGGTTGTAGTAATCCATCCTCAGTTGGTCTTTGTTGGCAGAGCCCACCTCTTACCATGGAAAATGCCAAGTGAGAATACTGGCTCCTCATTTTCTCAGTTTTTATAGCATCCACTGTGTGGGCATATGGCTGAATTCTGGTCATTGAGACTATAGGGATTTTGTTGGGAGGGCTTTTGGAAAAGAGTTTCCTTTCTAATTGAAAAAGCAAAACAAAAGCAGATCTACCCTAGAGGCTCTTTATTTTCTTTGCTGGGAGTAGCTGTGTCTGCATGTGCTGCAAAGAAGTGTTAGAGCCACCTTGCAGACACAAGGGCAAGTAGCACTCAATGCAGGTCCTGTCAGGGAGAAAATACGTGTCTTGCTTGGGTCCTTGATGACATTGGGTTAACCTAGTCCTGGGACGGCATAGACTCAGGACCTCCTGTTATCTGAGATAATACGCCCATTATTGTCTGAGTCATTTAGTATTCTGTTTTTTAAGCTAAAGACATTCTGAAGGATATAGTTGCTAGACCAAGAATCAAAATCTGATCTTCTGCTGATTCTAAAGACTTTGTCCTTTTCAGCAAAGCACATCCTAATATTAAGACCCTTCATAGTAGAGCCAAATTTATCTCTATTTTGATATTTGTGTGTCTCTGCCCATATCTAAGCTTTAGCTAAACCTGAGGACTTGCTTTCTTTTTATTGCTCAGTGAGCTTTCACATCTCTGGACCCCAATCCTCATGCTCCCTTCCCTTAGAATGTCATCTCTATAGCCTCTCAACTCCGTCAGCATCATACACATCCTTTGGGATTTATGTTGAATGCCTCCTTTTGTAAGAACCTGTTCCTCATTATACTTTTCTTTCCTGCTGTCAAAAACATATGAACACTTTTCTCCTGCTGCATACCCTTTTCTTCCTGATTTGTAGCCATCTTTGTACAATTCTGCCTCTCCACCAGACTGTGAGCCTCTAGGAGCTGGTACTGAATCTTATGCTCCCTTTGTGTCCTCATGGCATGTATTTTTTTTTATCCTGCTTCTTAAGAATGCATAATAAATGTTTATTGAATTAAATGTGAAGAATTTTAGAGCTGAAAGTTCTTTCTTTTGAACAAAGCTCTCATTTTCTGGGAATTATAGGAAGTTCCTATTCTTGGATTCATGACCCCCCTAGGATTCAGGAGATCAGTGAAATCACTGACATTATATTCATTGTTTATGCTCATAGCTTTTATTAGATAAGATTCTTAAAGAATTAATGGCTCCTCCAAAGAATGAGAACCTCTGTTTAAGTTGGAAAGTTGACTACATGCTTTCTGAGCCAAAGACACAATCTGGAGCATGCATATGTGTAGGGAAACCACTGTTGTGAGTTTGCTTCTTTTCCCTAAAACTAGAGGGCAGAGAAAAAACCAAAACCAAAACCAAAACAACTGTCTGGCTGTTGAACACCCTTCTTACACTTTATTTAAGCCTGCAATCCCCATGGAAGATTGTTCTGTATCTCTTCAGGACCCTTAGAACGTTCTGTCACTATATTTACTCCCATCCACAACTTAAAAACATCCAACCTAATGTCTTGGGCAAGCTGGTGCAGTGGGCAGTAGAGGTGGCCATTGGAGACTAGGTGATGAGGAAACAGTGGAGCCTGCAGAAGCTGGGGATGGTGGGGGAAGGATGGAGGTAGCCAGCTTCAGCCCCTGAACCAACTTGATGACATCTTCAAAGTGGTTCTGCTATTGCTCATCCAAGCCCACTTCAGGAGAGTGGTATTATGAATGTCAGCCTGACTGAGTTCTGCAGAGCCTCCCCACACATTGCAAGGACAGAAATACCTGCCCAGGCTCCCCCGAATCACTAATGACTGAAAACATGACAAAAGAAAATGTCTTGTTTTAGAGACTAGGACCCCTGTCACCTCCTTCATTATTCAGGATTTGGAACTATAGACCCTCAGGAATGAAAAGACTTTGGGATCTTGTAGCCAAAGTGCTCACTGTCAAGAAGTCCAAGGCTACACTTTTGTTTCCCCTGCGATTAGATTCCACTTCCACAGTTAGACACAGAGCAAGAAGAAGGAAAAAAAAAAGAATGAAAATCATTAATAATTGAAAAATGAGGAGACACGTCCTACTTTTCTAGGCGTTCCCAGAGATGAAGGTGAGATGAGGTTAAAGGCAATGGCCAGGCCAGGTGTCCTGGTGGAACTCCAGTCTCCCTCAGTGTCCATTAGTTCTCCCTGAGCTACCCTGAAGTCTTAGTTAAGGACGAATATAGTAAGCTTGCTAGGCAGACTCTGCCTTCAGGAAAGATTCTCATTAGCCTGCTGCTTCCAAGCAGGTTGCTACTCTTAAGCAAAAGAATTAGGAGAAGCCACTCCTGGGGGAATATGCACATTGCTTCTTAGAGGATGAAGGAATGGAACTACATTGACCCCCCAGCCCACCTTCCATCCACCTTCCGTGCTTTAAGTTAGCAAAGGGTCAAAATACTACGCACTTTCCTTAGGAAAATAATGGAGAATTCCTACACTACAACTTGGGGAGTGTGAAGTAATTGTTGATTTACTGCAGTCGCACCATCAATTTATAGACCCTTGGAGACAAATGAACTTATTTACAAAACAAAAACAGACTCACAGACATAGAAAACAAACTTACAGTTACCAGGGAGGAAAGTGGGCCGGAGGGATAAATGAGAAGTTTGGGATTAACAGATACAAACTACTACCTATAAAATAGATGAAAAAACAGGTCCTATGGTATAGCACAGGGAACTATATTCAATATCTTATAATAGCCCATAATGAAAAATAATATGAAAAAAATATATGTGTATGGCTGAATCATTATGCCGTACACCAGAAATTAACACAACATTGTAAATCAAGTATACTTCAATTAAGAAAAAAACAATTTACAGACATTTTACAAAGTATACTGTGTAGAATTGGGTTACTATGAAGGTGTTTTAGGGGTTCCTTAAATTTTTGGAGTTTCATTTCTGAACTACATTTTTATGTTAATTAAAAACAGATGCTCTTACAGTCTAAGGTGTTATGTGTCTAAATACTTGGCATGAAGGAGACATCTGATGTATTAACTTCGCCTGCTACCCTTTTAATTTATTCTAATCCATACCTAAATGTAAGGCTTGCCATGCAGTTTTGATACAACAGGAGATTTTTTTACTGTTTTTTGCTATTTTATACTAGAATGCTCCTATTAGTCATCCACATACAGTCTCCCCTCCGTATCCATAGGTTCTGCATCCCTGAATTAAACCAACCACTATTCAAAATAGTCTGAAAAAAAAAAACCCAAGATGTTCCAAAAACAAAATCTTGAACTTGTTAGGTGGTAATGACTATGTACATAGTATTTACATTGCATTAGGTATTACAAGTAATCTAGAGATGATTTAAAGTATATAGGAGGATGTACATAGGTTTTTTGCAAATACTAGGGCATTTTATATAAGGGACTGAAGCATCCACAGATTTGGGTATCTGAGGGGGTCCTGGAACCAATCCTCTGTGGATACTGAGGGCAGCTGTACTAGTGTCTCTGTCTCTGTGATTAATTCTATCGTATAATTTTAAAGTACACAAGGAGATATTTTAATACACGTATACATTGTGTCATGCTCGCTAAAGTCAAGATCTCTCTCTGTCTTTTTTTTTTTTTTTTTTTTTTTTTTTTTTTTTTTGGTGAGAAAGCTTAAGATCTACTCTCAGCAACTTTCAAGTATATAATATTGTGTCAACTGTAGTCATCATGCTGTGCTTAGATCCTCAGAACTAAAAACTGAAAGTTTGTACCCTTTGACTTACATCTCTTCATTTCCCCCTTCTCCCAGCCCCCAACAACCACCATTCTATTCTGTTTCTGTGAAGTCATTTTTTGTTTGTATGTCTGCATATAAATGATACAGTATTTTATTTTTCTTTATCTGGTTTATTTTACCAGAAAAAAATGCCCTCCATTTCCATCTATGCTGGCACAAATGGCAAGATTTCCTTCTTTTTATGGTTGAATAATATTCTGTTGTGTGGAGTACTACATTTTCTTTGTGTAATGGTTTCTCTGTGTGATGGTTTTAACCCTTATGTACAGAGGGGTGGGTGAGAGGCTGCAGTTGGTGGAATTATTCAGTAGGAGCTTTGGGAGACTCTTGGGAAAGGGGTAATTGTTGAGCTCAGATAGTGAAAATTTGACTCAGTGCTGAGGATGAAGCTGCAAACAAAACTTCTCTTCATTGAAGACCCTCATTCATCTCCGCACAGAGACTGCCATGGTTTCTGGTGCCTTCTCACCCTCCAGGGAATGAATGATTTGAAAACAGTAGCTGGGTGGATGGGCCTCAGCATCCTCTTTATACATGTAGATAAAGTGAAGTTCCCCCTCCCTCCCACCTCCACCGGCCCCCTGACCCCCACCAGAAGCTGTGTAAGCAGTGGATATGACAGGAAGGAGCCCCAGCAAAAGAACAGGACAGATGACATGTGGTGAGAGCAGCTTCTAGACTGGTTGGGGCATCTTCAGACACGTCACAGTGGAAAGTCCCAGAAGTAACTGGGCACTGAGGTCCTGACATGTGTAGGTTGAGTTTGTCAAACCATCAATGTTTAGATTATGGTGATTTAAAGAAAGTATTCTAAGATTTAAAGAGGAACCTTAAAAAGCTATTACTATGTGGTCACCACTAACTGTTTTCAATTAGAAATATTTTGAGATATATATTTCTATATAATGAGAACAAGATATAAGGGGAAAATGAGATGCTCATGGACATTCCATCTTGTGTGACTATATTTATCAAAACAGCCTTGTTCTCATTGATTGGACTTACACTTAAATGCTATGCACTAAGATTCAGAATTAAATCTATACATGAGAATTGTTTACCAGATGAATAAAAATAAATGCCCATTTATATTATTTAAACACATATAATATTTCACTTGATTAATAAGTTTCAGTGATTTTTTTTTTTTTTAGATTTGAAAAATACACAGAAAGGTAGCCAGTAGGACCAGAATAGTCAGACAGTTGCGTTTATCTCTCTCTCCCATATAACTGTGGTGGTTTTGGCTGTGGTCCTTTAACAGGGGTAATTCTGTGAAATAGTATTACTAATTCACCAGAATAGAAAAACAAGCAAACAAACAGCACATCAGACCTAACATAATGACACATCACTGTCCAGGAGTAAGGTGGTAAATAATGTCCGTGGACAGGACAGGAAAGAAAGAAGGGGAAAAGAGATTTCAAATAATCGATTGAAAACATAACTAAAGGTTAGCAGTTCTCCCTTCTTCCTTGCTCTCGTTCTGAAAACAGAAAGATTAGATTGATTCAAGCAGGTGTGCTTTGAAATGTCATAAAGGACGCCTCTCCTGGTGCAGCATTGACAAACTGCCTGAGTGTATCACTGGCATTCTCGTTGTGCTAGCCCAGCAAGAAGAGTCTGGGAGTGGATTTTTACTTCCCTGCCCGCCTGCCTGCGAATCGCTTAAACAGTTGCGGTGTGCATGTGTGAGGGGCTTCACTCCTTCACCTGCTGGGTTAAAATGTTCCTCCTCTGGGGCTCTGATGAGTTCCCTCATCAGATGGACAGGAGATGCACTTTGTGACCAGCTGAACGTCATTATTTAGTTGACTGCCGTCTTGTATCAAGAGAGCAATGACCTCGAAATGCTTGATGCCCACACCCTGATTTTCTTGGTGGGGGATTTATAGGCCTGTCCGGCAAAATCATCCTGTGGTGAAGCAACGACATCACTCTGTGTCTTCAAACAAACAGCCACCCCACTGCCGCTAATCAGCGTTCCTGGGATGGCGGTGATTGAAATTTAGCACTTAGAGTGACTTAATTGGCACACAGATCTGTTAAGCATATGCCCCCACCACAGGCACGCCATCTGACGCGCCCAAGGGGTGCCCAGTGCCTCCCACATGCTCATGTTTGGCTAAGGAAGTAAAGAAGTAACTTTTGAACAGATCCTTGAAGGGGGTCTGTGCAGTGGTTAAAGAGGGATGGCCTTAGAGCACAGGTCCTCAGATTTCTACCTGTCTTGGGAACCTGCCAAGTTCAAGGTTCTTCAGTCCCTTGAACTTAGAACGGACCTAAGGTCTTGGAGTTCCAGTTTGCTTGCTGGGAAAGAAGCAGTCAGAGTCTGCTTATTGATGCTCGTGCGTTTAGTAAAGCAAGCCCTGTGCTAGCAGAGTGGAATTTGGAGGGATTCAGCATTCTGGGTAGTTTGCTGCCTTGGAATTCAAGGTTAGAATGTTCTGTGCTCACTGTGGCTAGAACTGATCCCTTGGCCTTCAGAGAAAATCTGGGAAACTGATGTCAACATTCTTCTGCTGAGTTGGAAACAGCAGGACTGGGCCAACTGTTCTATGTTATTAGTATCAGGAGAGAAATAATGAACTTCAACAGAAAACGAAGCAGATCTACTAGGCTTTTTTCCTTATGGAAGGAGAGCAAGTAAGGACTGAGAACATCTGTGGTTAGGACCACGCTGCTCTGCTGAATCTTCCCGAGTCTCCTGTGCTTTTTAGGTAATCAGGGGGAACCAGGTCATGGCTGTAGGTGCCAAATCTGCAGCTTTCTCCAGCTGCCACATGGGCATGAGTTTCAGTGGATCACAGACTGCCCAGCCTCATCTGTATTTATGTTCTTTGCTGGCATCAGGCAAAATACTGGGCTCCTTATAAATACTTCGTAAGTGTTGAGTTCTGAAAGCATTAACTAAATAGTCTGGCTATCTCTGATTGAAGTTGAAAAAAGCAACAAGTTAAAATCAGAGGAGGATTTGCTGTGGTGCTAACGAAGCTTCAGTTTCAGTGTCCCTAATTGCACTGGAACCTTCCCAGGATGTGTTCTTTGAAGATTTGAATTCATTATGTTATATTTTGTTTGTTATGAAGGGCTCCCCAAATTCTGTAAACTTCAGGACCCCATAAAACATAGATTTGTTCCTGTTAAAATGTTGTTTCTTGGTCTTTGTGGCTTCTGTCCAATGGCTTTCCCAGAAATTGGGGGATCAGAAGAAATAGATAAAGCCAAACCTACAGAGGAAAGAAAGGAAAGGAAGTAACATTTAAGAATCTCATGCTAATTGAACGGTAATCTGCATTTATTACCTAAGTTAACCCCTTTCTGAGAGACAGCATGTTGAGGTTCAGAAATGCAAGGTAACCTGCCAAGTCTGGTGTAGCCTATAGGGCTGGGACCTACATCACTGACCTTCCTCTTTCTCAACCAAATGCTCAGTGACTATCTCCTTGTAGGGTGCATATCTGACCACTCTGCTAGTCTTCCCTGAAAGTGTTAAACCCACCAGAATTAGAAATGCCTGGATGGGCAGGTAACACTTGCTGCTAGGTAACAGGAAGAAGGTTAGGGAGGGGACCCGGCTTGAGCCATTTAAGGGAAGACACAGTCAAACCCTTCCCCAGTCAGTGTAAGCGATGCTGCAACAATTCATTCAATTATGTTAAGCGCCCATTAAAGGAATTCTAAGCCCTCCCATGGGCCATTTCAGTTCTCTGAGATTGTAATTGTCTGAGACTAACCTTGGTGTCTTCTTTTGCCTGCAGGTGATTCTCATTTTGACGAAGCTCTACGACTATAACCTGGGGAGCATCACGGAGAGCTCGCTCTGGAGGTACGGAAACCGAGATAATAATTCCTGCGTTATTTAAACAGGACGCCCTCGCCTGCTCCCCCCCACCCCCTTTTCCTGCTGGGAAGGTTTCTGGTTACAGGTACCCTTTCTTCCTCCGTTTGCCCTCTGTCTCCCTTAGCCCTGGGTTGGCGTTTATATACAGGAAGCCTGGATCCTTACTGGTTTTTTTATTTTTAATTTTTTTTTTGAAATATAGTCAGTTTAACAATGTTGTCTCAATTTATAGTGTACAGCATAAATGTTTATAGACCCCTTCTTTGGTCACGTCAGATCTTTTTGCTAAACCGTTCACTAGGTTGTCTTCATGCATTTCGGTTCCCACAGTTCTCACTGATCTGTGAGCTTATTGGGGCAGAAACAAAAGAATGGGGATCTTTGCAGAGGGATCATCACCACCTCTAGGTCTGCAGAACCCAGACAGGCCACCAGGGCAACACTCTTTCCTGACTTCCCTCCTGTGGGCCTGCGGACAAAGCTGTGCACACACGTGTATACATGCCTTTATCTCTGGGACTCATGCTATACTGCCTCACACATTCAGAGTGTGCAGTTAATACAAATCCTTTAGGAACAGAGTAACTCACTGGAGACCAGCCCAGAAGAAGGTCCTCAGAAACCCAGACAGCTATTTTCTCCTCCTTTTTTCTTGGAGACTATATGTTCTCTTATTTCCTTTTGTTTGTAAAGATTTGCTTCATTTATCTCCCTTCTGACTGGCTCTTCTCCACTAGCCTGTGCCATGTGCACACACCTGAACCAGTCCCTGAAGTCCAGGAGGGCACCTCCTCTGATTGGTCAGGCCTGGATCATGTGATGATTCCTGAGCCTTGGAGAGGATGGAGACAGATCTCAGAGATAATTAATATTCACACACACAGGTACACACTCAGAAGGGACTAAGTGAGAGTGGTTATTTATACTAATAACAGAAAGGCAAGAGTGGTCTTTGGGCAGACCAAAGCTACTGGGTGTAGACCATGTAAGATCAGTGGGGGATTCCATTACCTCTCCTGAAAATGACTGGGAGAGACTGGCCACTGGCTCTCAGGCTCAGTGCTGAGGTCTAGGGAGAATGACTCTAGTCACCTGTTTGTGTCAGGTGTCCCCCCTCCCCCCCAGCACCCAGTGTAGTCAACCATGCCTGGGGAGGGAAGGTTGATTTACATAGTAAGTTTGGTTACAAGGTCTGCCTCTATGGGGAATGCAGTTGTCAGACAAGAGGAGGATCACGGATTGAATAGACACCTGAAAGGAATCTACCGTACCCCACAAGAAGACCGTTCATTAAATTTCATTTTTACCTGACGTCTGTTTTCCAGTAAGCTTGACACTATGTGCAAGAAGCCCCAAATAAATTGTCCTGTGTATTAGAAGAACCCTGGTAGACCAAAGAAAAGGCTTGATTCTGTTCTTTTATTTGTTGTCAGGCATTTCAGTGATTGAACTCCTTCCTCAACTAGAGGAGATCGGTTATGTAGAATTTCTGTCCCAAGGAAATTATGTAACTGAATTAAAGTGTGGGGAGTTTGGTAGGAGCCTCAAAAAGTATAGTTATTTGTTGCATGAAGGGCCTGACACCTGCTGTATTGTTTAAATTCAGTACCTTTTTGTCAGCATCTTTGTGACTGAGTAAGTTTATGCTTTGGTGGATTTCTCTAACGTATGTATATGTATGAAAGTAAAAGTCAGCTTTTATTCTGCAGTGCATCTGCCATAGAAAGTGTCCTTGGCATATTAGAAAATGAAAAGATACGCAGTTCTGTCTCAATGGGACAGAGGCACTGCAGCCATGACTCTCAACCTGAGGAGTCGTGAGAAGAGCTTGTTGGAGGAATGTGAGGAACCACTTTTTCTGAACTGTTGAAGCTCATGTTTAGCAGGCTTCTTTCTCTCTGATGGGGCATTAGGGCTGATACCCCAGTCTAGGAAGAATGTTTGTTTCTGATTTAAAGGGAGAGGTTAGTAAAAAATAAAAGTGACATCATGTGCCAGTCTTATCAGAACCGAGGGAGCAGCCTCCATGGGCTTAGGCTTGGGAAAGTGTAGCAAGAATGACCTGCTGACTTTTCACTCTTAGAATCAATTCACTTAGAATCAATTTCAATCTCAGAATCAGTTTCACTGTATATATGTGTATAAATACATGTACACACAAACACACATATATACATACACACATATATACTCACACACACCCATATAAACATGCATATATATGTATCATATACACACATACACGTATAATATACCCACACATATTTTGCTTTTCTAATATGCCCACAATAGTCATTTGCCACATATGGCATGTATGACTGTGGGTGTTCTATACTATTGCAAATGCTCATTTTAATACTTTGATAGAAGACCACATACTTTAATGAAAATACAATTTAGAAAAGAGGGAAGGAGAAAGCAAAATATTTAGAATTCTTCGCAAGTGCTTTTCAGGGCTGCATTTTTGAGTGACTTATGGTGCCCGTATTTGGTGTTTAGGGAACCTTTAGCGGGTATTGACATAGAGGAAGAGAGAGACAGTCCTGGATGGGTCAAGGATGGGACCAGGAGGAGCGGTCCTCATGGTTCCGTGTCATCGGGTTCAGCCCTGCTTGAAGGAGACGAGGCTGCTAAGTGTTGACTCACTTTCTCCTGCACCAGTTTGTATTTTCTTCTCAGAAAACCTGCCTGTGACAACAATCAGAGGCTCACTAGGGGCACAGGCCAGTTTTTATAGATTCTCATGGGCCCCGCAGCTCTGAGTGCAGGACTTAGCACAGAGGTAGTTCTCAGTAAGTACCTGCTCTTGGACAGACCCGTGGATACTGCGGTGTTATCCCTACTGCATGGTCATTAGCATAGAATTCTCTTTGTCACTCATTTATTCAACACCGAGCTGTTTATTAACTCCTTTACGCCTTAGCTTGTTCTTGTCTAGGGAAGGGAAGGTGGGTGAGAACATAGATCCACCGCATATAGGCTCTGCCTTCCAGGGATTCATTGTTTAGAGGGACAGAGATCTGTGGACAGTTAAAACAAGAGAGGACTGGACAGGCATGCAACCTGCCTTATGTGATATACTGAATAAGGTACTTATGCAGCACCCAGAACTGCCAGATCCCAGAGGATGTGAAGCCTAATGTCAATAGACAAACCGGCGTACAACGGTGAAGTGTTGTAATAAAGACACGAGGATAGCGTTGCTTCTTTACTTTGCTCATGTATATACTGTCTCTTCTTAGCTAAACTTTACGTCCTTAAACTGAACACTATGCTGGTTTCATGGAAACAGCAAGGATGCTGTTTATAATGAAAATCATGACAACAATAATAAAAGCTAATTTTGATTGAGCACTCACTGTGTGTCAGGCACAATGCTAAGTGCTTGACACACCTTATGCATCCTTCCAATTCATTCTTACAAGGTGCCAAGGTCACACAGTTTGTAAATAATAGGCCACACATTTCCAGGCGTGTTAGTGAATAAACTTCAGTCGTTTCACTGCTGATTGATCTTCTAGAGTCCCATCTGCTTCTGGTGGCTCTTGCCATACATAAGCAAATAACATTTTAATCATATATGTATAATATATATGATTATTATATATGTATATTAAAAATACGGTTTTCAAAGCACTGTGACATTTTGAGCAGTATTTGCCCTATTCCAGAAAAGTCCTGGGCAACAGGGAAATGGCCTCTTGTCCAGCAAATAGATCCATGCACTTTTCCATTGAGCCTGTATTCTTCACAACTTTTACCCGCTGAATAGTCCAAAGTGGCAGTCGCCTTTGGGGCGCCAGAGTAGGAGAGAGGCCAAGAGGCAACTGACCTTGCAGTGGTGTTCGAGCCTTAAACCTCGCTGCATCGACAGACCCTGGCTGACAGAGTGAGAAACCGCTCTACCAAATTAATGAGCTTTTGCTCCCCGTTGGTCTTGTCATTGATTACACCTTAATCCTGGAGCAAGTTGTTGATTTTGTTTTGTTTTGTGTTGTCCGTTCACCCAGGGAGTCACACGGGAGGAAAGGGGGATGATCTGACACAGAACAATTAACTACACCTCAGAATCTTCTCTGCCTTACAGTGGATTAAGCTTTGAGATTTGGTCGAGCTGGTGTTTTTACCATCTGGCAGCGAGATAAGCAGAAAAGTTGAGACGAATAAAATGTCAAAATCTAGATACAGTATCTCTGAGAAGAAATATATTAATCTTTTTCCCCTCTGTGCCAGGGTAATCAGCACTCTGCTGAGAGGCTTAGCGGTGGAAAGCCCCAGGCAATTCTGGGAGGGCTAAAGGCTGTTCTCTTAAAGGGACACACAGCCTGCCATGTGTCTGTCGTTGAGCTTGCTGGCCATGTGAATTTTCAGATTCACGTGAAGCACGAGCTTTGGAACAGATCTCCAAAGTTATGCCCTTCTCAGGTAGCAATGCCTGCTGTGAGGGGACAAAGGAACGCCGTGGTTAAAGTGGAGAGAATGCGCTAGGCTGTCTAGGCGGCTCTGTACTGGGGCCAGATCTGTGTCCTTACCACCGGAGTCGCCTTGTCTCTTCGTCAGCGTTCCGCGTGGCCATTATCAAGAGCAGCTCCCCAGTCTTTGTGGAGACGATGGCAGTGGCGCACCTTGAGGCTGCGTCTGTATGGGGTTGGCTACAGCTTGGACTGTCTGCAGAGCTCCAGGGTTTCAGGCCGACGGACGCTGACCTGAAGATGGTGACTCTCGCCAACCCTGTGCGGCATTCCCATTAGCTAGACATCTCTCCCTTCCCACTTTTCAGGGGCGAAGCAGAGGGCGGCTTGGATAAGATTGTTAGTCACAGTTTTGAAAGATGTTTTGCCATCCAATCCAGCTTTCAGTTAGCTACAAATACAAAGACAGAGAACTGGGATAGCCACCCTAAAAAAAAGAAGGGGAAGGGGAAGGAGGAGGAGGAGGAGGAGATGGAGGAGGAGGAGGAGATGGAGAAGGAGGAGGAGGAGGAGATGGAGAAGTAGAAGGACAAGGAGAAGGAAGCTAGAGGGTGCTAATCTCCCTGCAAGAGGACTCTTCGTGTTACGCATATCCAGTGATGATGTTTATCCCTGTGATTGCATGTGTTTAGTGCCTCCCCATTGGCCCCCGGGAGAGAGCCAAGCTCCCCAACAGGCAGGATCAGGGGTGCTTTGAGTTCTGGAATCCTTTGAGTTTTATAATTCCCACCCCCATATTTGTGTCATACAAAGCTGCTGTGGGTCCTGTACTTATAAATTCATTATATTAAATCTTACTATTTAAAAAAATTTTCTAAAAAAGAAGATATGCTCACTATAATGTGCCAAACAATGCACAGGCAAAAAAGAAAAAATGTTAGTAGTCTTTTACTTCCCACACAGATCCAGGTTCCCTGAAGTCAGTGATGCTAAGAGTATTGGGGGATACTGTCCATATTGTTAGGATCCAACTCAAAAATACTAACAGATATATATGTATGTCAGGACCACTTTTTTGTTTGTTTAAAGAAATAGGAGTAAATATTCATAGGACTCTGACAACCTGTTATTGTCACTTAAGAATGAGTCTTGGGTATCTGTCCAGATGAATACATTTTACAAAAATGGGTCAGGTTTATAAGCACCAAATAATGTGGATGTTGTATACTAAATTTAACAACTGCATGTTTAATTAACTTGCATAGTACTTCTTGTGTGCCAGGAAGTGTTCTCAGTGCTTTTTATTGTCATGACAGCCCTGTAAAAGTGGTACTATTAGTATCCTAGGTTTACAGATGAGAGAAGTAAGGCTTAGGAAAATGAAGTGATGTGTCCAGTGGTCATGCAGTCGGTGGGTGTCACAGCTGGTTCCTGGGTGTGTTCTCTTAACACCAAGCTACACTGCCTCTCCCTGAGCTTTTTATTGGGTCGTGATCTATTTCACAATATTTGCTGTTACATATAGTGCTTCAGTAAACGCGTCTGTAAACGTGTTCTTACATTTTGGTGATTTTCTCTCTGGGAAGTACTGTGGAGTCCTAAAGGTGATGTTGCTGTATCAAAACCAAATGCATTTATAATGTCAGTAGATACCTGAGATTACTTTCTGAGATGGTTGGGATAATTCACCTACCCACAAGCAGTAGCAGACTGTATGTTTCCCTATGATTTCACCCACACTGGGTATTTTCAATACTTAAACTTTTGCTAGTCTGTTGAGTGAAAATGGTGTCTTGATCACAGTGTTTTAAGGGCTATTTCCCCAACTCCTAGTGATACTGAGCATCTTTTTATGTTTATTGGTCTGTGGCACTGTTGACCCCCTGTCTCCTTGCCCCCTCCAATCAAAGGTGATTGTTCCTTACTCAGTAACCCTGTAGCGTCTTATGTATCTTTGTCTTATAATGGTTATCAGATGTATATCTATTGGGTTCTGTTTAACAAATATCTAATAGCCCTCTATTCTATACTAGGCACTGTGCTAGGTAGACACTGGGAATAAAGATATGAGGAGGAAATTGTTCGTTCCCTGCAAAAACTCAAAACCTCGTGAAGGGCAGACACTCAGTGGGTGATTGTAGAAGTGTGGCAACTGCAGTGTAAAAGTTATGCACAAGATATCATCCACGTTTGTCTGTTTCCACACTAGCCTGGAAACTCAAAGACTGCGACCGTGTCTTAGTTATTGCTGTTTGCAGGCACCTAAAATAGAACATAGTGCATAGTAAGTATCATTAATTTTTTTTAATTTTTGCTTCAAAACAGTATATTAAGTAATGATTTAGGGTTTCTGAAAGTCAAGTCTGTCTCTTACGCTTAACTAATCCTACATTTTTAACTCATGCCTCCCATATAGGAAGTGTTTTGGATAATGTGCTACATGATCTTGTGAAATACCATTGCACTGCACTCAAGGAGTAAGAACACAGCCAGGGCCAAGTGTGAAAAGCCTGGATTCAAGTGGGGCAATCCACTTATGTCCACAGAGCACCATGCATGCGTGTTAGCCCTCTTGTTTTTGTCAGAATCTTCCTGTACACCACCAAAAAGGCTGTTTCCACAAGGGTCTGGCTGAGCCGTCTCAGAGACAGCAGACCTTCCTGAGTCTCTGAGGGTCTGGCCTCAGAAAGCATCTTTACTCTCCTCCCTTGCTGCAGTGATTGGCTGTGCTGGGTTCTCCGCTTCTCGTTTTAGCAAGTAGCAGGTGAGATACACACAAAAGCAGTCACTGCCCTGATGTCTAGTAACTTTGTCAATATGACCCCAGGAAACAATAAAGACAAGTTTACTAGAGAAAAAACAAAACAAAACAAAACATGGAGCAACTGGCATCCCAGTATCCAACCTGGTTATAGATTCAGGAAGTGGTTAGAGTGTCAGTTCTGGTTTTGCTACTTTGCCATTGAACCCCACATGATAGACTCGTACATCCCTGGGGTCCCTTGAGATTTAGATCGCCGCCATCCAATTGGAGCCCAGTGCATCCATATCGTCGTAATCTCCCAAAGGCTTTTCTCCTCACTGGATGCTTTGGTCTGTCCTTTGAAGTCAAAACTTGAGCTTATTATTAATAAGTAATTAAACCATGGAGATTAAATGCTGTCTGGGTATAGAGCTCTGTCCTGGGCACAAAGAAGGTCAAAAGAGACCCAGGACAAGATTTAATTCTTGCCTTCTCCCAACATACAGTCTCATTCAGTCAACATGACTAGCTCCTCCTCATATTTTAAGTCTCAGCCTGAATATCACCTTATTTTTGAAAAGCCATTTATATCCACCTTATTAAAAAGAGGTCTCTTGTGTCTTTCTACTATAGCTCTTTGTTTATTTCATTCACTGCACGTGTCATGATCCACGATTCTGTTTATTACTTGTTTATTGGCTGATGCCACCACTAGACTGTAAGCTCCCTGAGGGCAGAGATACTGTGTATCTCACTTTCTGTTGTATCTCAAATGCCCAGGAAAGTGCCTGGCACATAGGCATTCAAGTGAGATTTGTCAAATTAATTGAATGTGTAAATAAATATGTGCCTGGAATCATGGTAAATGGTGTGTATCCAGATACAAATAAGATCTGATTGTTGCCCTTAAGGAATTCACAGTCTGATGGGAGAGAGAGACAAATAAAGAAGAGATTATATTAGTATGTTAAGTATCATAATAGAGGTACTGTAACATGCCCTGGGTCAGGGAAGGGAAAGCTTCCTGGAGGAAAGGACACCTGATCTGAATCCTGAAGAACAAGTAGGAGTCACACTAGTAAAGGAGGCTAATTGTGTATTGACTCAGTACACACTGTGTTCCAGGCTCCTCTCTGTGCTGAGAGCAGGGTGTACTGAGGAAACTATGTAAGATTGCAACACAATCTGTGTAAGGACAGGGAACTTGGAGATGACTTTGGAAAGATAGAATGGGGCAGTTCATATTCTTCTGTGCTTAATTATTCTGACATCGTAGATGAAGCAATGCACCACTGAAAGGCTTAGGGCAAGGGAAAAACTTGATGAAATGTGAATTTTAGAAAAAACTCATCTTGGTGTTGTGTTGAGAATTGACTTGGAAAAAAACAGAGCTGGTGACCGTGAGAACAGTAGTCAATGAGATAAGAAGGGATGAGAAGGCGCTGACTTTTCTTAGGGCATGAAGGAATGGAGAATGGGATATGGGGTGTGGTGGTGGTGATCTTATAAAGGGAGAATGAACAGGACCAGGTGGATGAGCGAGAAGGTGAAAGAGATATTTCTGCAATAACTTTCCTGCTTTTGTCTTGGATGTCCAGTGAATTGCAAGGTTATTTACTGCATACGCCTGCTCTGCCGACATCTACTGGGCACTTACCCCTAGTGACTGAGAAAAGGATATGGAGACAACTCTTTCAAAGAAGAAGCCATGAAGGGACATAAAGGAAGAAATATGATTTTGCGTAAAGGAGGTCATAGAATAAAGGAATATCTTTCTTTCTTTGAGGATAACCCTGATCATGTGTTATGGGGACTAAAACAGTGGAAAGAGATTGAAAATGTAGAACTTAGGAGGGACTAAAACTGGTAGAGGATTGAGTGGCAGAGAGGGTATGGATTTAGAGCTTATATGGGGGATGAGCCAGCCCTGGTAGATCAAGGTGGGTGAGGGGTGGGCGGAAGAGGAGTGTCTCTTTCACCAAGAAGGGAAGCCAGAGTAGAGCTTGCCTGAGACAAAGATCAGGTTTCCTGGGAGACCAGGTGTTGAGGATGCTCCTGCCATTTGGGTGTCTGGTGAGTGGTAATGAACTTGAGGAGAGGCTTGAGGGTTTGAAGGAGCTGCAGAGGAGACCTGAGGAGGGACAACTTAGGGACATGTAGGTGCTGTGCTGGGCAATGCTGAGAACCCCACCAAGGTTAAGACTGGGGTTAGCAGGGCTGTGCCTCCACCCTAGAGAGCCGTGTGTACTACTCAAGAGGCAGCTGGTTACCGAGTTCCAGAGACGCACTGGAGAAGGACAAGAGTGAGGGATTGGGGAGGGGAAGTGGTAGATGAGGGGATCTGTGCTAAACAGAGAAGAAAGTGAAGGTGGGGGTTGAGGGAGGACAAAGAGTGAAACAGCAGGACCCCCAATCCAAGCCGGTGTTAAATGTCTAAAGAACACTTAAGAAATACTATCCAGAGGAGAGTGACTTTTTATAACATTAAACTTAGAACAGATCTAGCCCCCAGGAGACTCTGGGAAGAGGAACTGGTCAGAGCAAGAGGAGTTAATCAGAAAAGCCTTTTATTAAAGCCGCTGTTAAGAAATCCACTCAGCTCTGTAGGAGGAGGAGCTGTTTCCCTGCAGGCATGTGGAACAGCTGGATCTGCTTGTCAGGTCCCCCACGGTCCTGAGATATTCGTGACAGCGCACCTCTGCATCTTGAGGGAACACCCAGCAGCCCTCTCTGATCTGGTTATGATAGATTTTCTCCAAGTGGCACTAACTCCAAGGCTAAGACTTGTGGACCACATCTGGTAGTCACCACAATGTCTTTGTCAAGAGAGAGGGGCCAGCCCGATGTCACCGTGAGGTGATGTTGGTTTCCTTTCTCGTCACTTTTTTTCCTCTTACCACAATTTGCTCTGGAGCCCATGCCAAACTTTGGCTTATTTTGTTACCTCAAAAGAAAAAGGAAAAAGACCCTGGTTCTTGTCTTACCTGAAAGATAAGATTACAGTCAGAAGACAGTGTGTTGTGTAGTGAAAGATTTTTAAAGGATTTATTTAGAAAAGGAAAAGTACACCTCCAAGAACAGGAGGCGGGCTGATCCAAGGGGGAAAAGCGGTGGTCTTTGTTCACCCTTTTTCTTATACCCTCGCTTAGAGGTGGTCTCTTGATTGATTGACGGCTCTTGCCCCTGGAATGACATCTTTGTGCATGTCCTTAACCATGGTGTACACAGAAAAGCCCACGGTAGGGTGGGGGTGGGGGTAAACTGCAATGTTAATTACATTACAACGAGCGTTGGGTCATGTCCCGTTAAGTCCTTGCTACCAAGCAGTTGTGGCTGTCGGGTTCTAACCAGTTTCTTGCTGGCACTCATCTAGAGGAAGTAGAGCCCCTTTATGCTGGAGGCGGGCACACCACCATCTTCCAGACCATCCTCCCTCTCCTCCACCAATCTGCCCAGTGCCCTCACTAACCTAACTACCTAACACTTTCATATTTCCAAGTCTAATTTTTGGAGTTTAATTTTCTGTACTCTCAATTGACCTTTGGGGTCTTTCTCTTGATAGGTATTTATTTTCCTTGACTTTGATCACTCCACTTAGTAGAATTCTCAATAAAGGCTGATCATCTTATGTTCCATCCTTAGTGAACTACTTGTAGGTTCTGTCAAACACCATGTGCCCTCAGAAGGCCGTTCCATAAACAAAATGGGCTTGGGCGGTGTATGCCTGGGCATAAATCCAGGCTGTGCTGACTGACCAGCTCTGAGATGAAGGAGAGGTTCTTAATCTC
Source organism: Camelus dromedarius (assembly GCF_036321535.1). Taxonomy (NCBI): domain Eukaryota; kingdom Metazoa; phylum Chordata; class Mammalia; order Artiodactyla; family Camelidae; genus Camelus; species Camelus dromedarius. The sequence continues at coordinate 63,377,159 of NC_087443.1, read as the reverse complement.
TCTGTTTCATGTCCTCATCCATCAAAAAAAGGTCTTACTAATAGTATTTATCTCATATAATTATAGTGACATTTATGTTAAATGTACATCACCTACTAAACACACAATAAATAATACAAAACAAACAAACAAAAAACCTTGGATCTTGTACTTCTGTGGTCTTGTTCTTTGCTTATAATGCCTTTTTCCTACCATTCTATTTGTCTAATTGATAATAATGATAGCCATTTATTCTGATGATTTCCTATGTGCTAAGCACCACTCTAAGTGCTTTATACGTATCAAATATAAATTAATCCTCTCAGTACCCTCTGAGTTTGGTACTATGTTGTACCTATTTTACAGATGAGAAAACTTGTGCCCAGGGTCACAAGGATACTAAGGAGTAGAGAAGAGCTCAGAATGAAGGCAGTCTAGCTCCAGAGCCCAGACTTTGAACCCCACATGGACGATCTCTTGTGTGTTCCCTTTACTGACCATTGGTTGTTTGGCAGGACCTACAAGTAGTTCACCATGGCTGTGACGCTTACCTGACCACACAGCATAAATCACTGCTCACGTGCTCTTTCTGCTTTCCTTTTTGATGTCTCACTTTGAATCATTAGCACTTTCTGTGTATTTATTCCCCTTACAGGAACCATCTTGAAGGTTGCCTATTATCTTATTCATCTTTGTATCTCCAGCACCACGTACAGCTCTTGGCCTGTAGTAGGTGTTCAGTCAAAGAAACACCAGGATAATAAATGGGAAACGATTTTGTTTTTAAAGTTCTGTGTCTTCTTTGAATTTAATTAGTTGATGCAAAGCTTTCCCCATACTGTATATCACAAGTAATCAGAGGATAACAGAAGGTAGTTTACTCAAATGTCAGGTCTTGCTCTCATCCGTTGTCATTGCACATGAAGGAGGTGACAAATATTAATTAGATTTCAGCATGTGGATTGCCACTGTCATGCTGCCTGTCTGTAATAATGCTTCTCTGAGTGTTGGACATGGGTATGATGGTGAAGTGGAGATGGATTTATTCTGATTAGTATCCCCTGGTTTCTTTTACTTTGGCTAGCATTGGAGGATTGTTTAAAAACAAATGTAAATTTGGACCCATTTGAATTCCTAATCTTGAGCACTGCACATTTTGCTGTCACCAGAGAATTAATTTTCCATAGAGGGATATGGGCCCCCATTCAGACCAGGCTCAACTCTGAGCAAAGACCAGGGAAGCCATATCCATGACACTGGTATCCAAGGGTGGAGGCTTTTGCTCTGTGTCTGTAGGACAGAGGGGTGACAGCAGCATTCCTGGAGAGTTTTAGAGAACCCTTTTTCTTATTTCAGGTGAAGTTCCCGAAATACAGTTCATCCATAAATCAAGCTGGGGCATTTTCAGCTCCGTTCTTCTCTTTCCGAAGGGAAATGCTGTGCTGAAGAGTTATTCCCCAGCACGGCTTTATTTCTTTCTCCTGCTGGGATGTATTAGCAAGGTCATCACCTTTGGTTTATTGGCTTCAAACAATCTGTGATTGCAGAGGATTATGACTTCTTAGCTTGCAGAAGCAGGAGATGCAATCAATTCATGAAAGGCCCAGGCCTGATTTTTTTTTTTCTTATAAAAAAAATGTATATTTATTTCCGCCAGCATTTCTGGGGACCAAGACTTAAAAGAAAGAATTTATCATTGAATGTCCTGCTTCATTGCTTCTTTCAAATAAGAACATTGAGTCAGGCCAATGTGAACTCAGCTCTAACTCTGGGTTTGAAAGCAATAAGATGACTTCACAGAAATCTGTCTTCCTCAACTCTAAACTCTATTTTATTTATTTATATTTTGGAGGGGGAGGTAATTAGATTTTTTTTCTTTCTTTCTTTGTTGTTTAATGGAGGTACTGGGGATTGAACCCAGGACCTCGTGCATGCTAGGCATGTGCTCCATCACTGAGCTATACCCTCCCCCATCTAAATTGAATTAATTGGGAAATGTATGCTCATTGCAGGATGCCAAACACATACCCTTTGAAAGAAGTAGGACCTTGGATTAGTGGTACCTACTAGTTGATAAATAAGTTCTCTTTGGTAGGGCAAGACTTTTTTTTGTCTGAAAATCCTTAGAACTTGGTTAATATTTATTGTGATATCAGTTTTCTGACTTACACTGATTTCACTTCCAACTTCCTGGATTACCCTTTCTCAATTTTCTATTGCCTTTCTCCCTGTTGGGAATCTATCACTTCTGACCTCAAAGAAGTGGCAGAATTAAAAGTCTCCTCTTCCTTCTGCATCAAATGGAGTATTTCCCCTTTCGTGGTTGCCAAAAACAATTGCAAAGACCTGTCTCTTCAGAACTTAAACAAAAATGTTTTAACATGGAGATTGTACTTGTACCAGGCTGCAGTGGGTCTGAGCCTGCAATAGCCTTGGCAAATAGAGATAAGTGCTTCTAGTTCCTGCTACACTCTTGACAGACATTTGGCCTCTGAGTTTCCCTTCTTGGCAGCTCTGCAGAGGTCAGGGGCTGATGCTCTGAGACTGAGATGACACATGGTCTGTGTACTGTCTCTACCCAGCACCCTTTTTGGTGGGGTCAGTTTCACAGTATCTATAAAACTGGAAGCCGCTTAGTCAAAAAAAGACCATGCTTACTTATTCATTGGGCAGCCTAAGCACATGATCCAATTACTGCTTCAGTCACCAGGAAGCATGTGGGATGAGGCGTGTGTGTGGCGGTGAAGTCAACTACTATCTGGACTCCAGGCAGCAGGAAAGGTGGCCATCCTGGCTGGTTCAGCTTCACTGGCCAGCATGGGCGCTTGCAGTACAACACTGATGTGCCACCGTTGCTCTTGGGTACTAATTCATTTGTGTTCCTCATCTTCTCCAGATATAACTCTAAAAGATATATTCAGAATGAAAATTAGGTCCATTTCTCTTATTCCAAAGACCGCCTGTAGAGGGGCAAAGGTCAAGGTGCAGGTACCATTCCAATTTATAATGGCAGACGTCCTGCTGATGGGTATGTGGTGTGTGAGACCCAGAAATAGGCCTCGAGAACTAGAGAAGAGCAAGATTGTGGATTTTGGTTCCTCTTCCCTGCACTTCCTAGGCCTGCTTTTTTCATCAATTTGACACTTCTTACTACCCATTGTCCCTGCAGCCATTGGAAATAATGCTGCCCTTCCTTTCTTTATGGATTCTTTACCTTTATGGAAAAATAGAGTTGAAATGGTTACTTAATCCATTCAAGTATTAGTTAATTCTACCCTTTCAGGTCCTCATTTTCCTCATCTGATAAACTGGGTGGATAACAGTTCAGCATTTCAGATTCAAGAGAACACACGTGTCTATTTTAAGATGAGATTGTGTTTCCATGGTATTTAATCAAGGGCAGAAATTAATCAAACCACAGGGTGGTCACAAAGAACTACTGTGATTTTGTCTGTGCAGAACCGTGGCCTGCCATATCTGAGGAGTCTACTATTTTGATTTTCCACAGTGCTTTGGAAGTTGGGCCTTGCATCATATTCAAGAACAATCTTTGTACTTGATGCTTCCTTTTAAGAGAATGTAGATATCATTTTCCTCTGGGGCTTAAGTCAGACCTGTCATCATCAAGGCCACGTCTGATCTATGGAGGAAATCAGTTCAGTAAATCCTGGAACAATAGCTCTGCTTGCAGATTCCCAGTGTCCACGAAAGCCTAATCCCCTACAAACACACCTCACACAGGTTTATTGTGAGGAATAATGCATCTGAAGCTCCAGATGCGTGGTAGGGTCTCCTCACGTGTGTGGTCCCTCTATTAATAGCATTTTCCATACATTCTTCTTTCCTTGAAGCCTGAGGGTATTAGTATCAATCCCCTGAAAGATACCCTGGGTCTGAGAGAGAACCTGCTGTCAGATCAGCTAACCAGATGGAAGCTCCTGTTGTGGATTTGAGTGTCTCTTCATTACATTTCTTCTCAGTTGTGTGCCGTTTGCTGGGCACAGGGTCTGGGAGAGTGACTCAGTTGCCAACCTGTTGTTTTGCCTAAGACAGTCGTGTAACTAGTACCCACAAGATGCCAGTCAGGATCCAAGTGCAAAGGAGAAAAAGCTCATTGAAATGCCTACGTCACAACTCATGGCTTGGGGCTGAGTCAAAACTTAGAAAAGAAAGGGATGGCCTATTATGTATAAAATAAATAATCTACAAGGATATATTGTAAAACAGAGGGAATATAGCCAGTATTTTATGATAACTCTAAGTGGAGTATCACCTTTAGAAGTTGTGAGTCATTATGTTGTACACGTGTAACTTATATAGTATTGCACATCATTTATACTTTCATTAAAGTAAAAACCCCTATAAATAGGGATACCAAGGCTTAAAAGCAAAATGACTTATACAAAGTCACACAGCTGGTCAAGTGGCAGAGCTGGACCCCTAAACCAGCTCTCCTACATTCACCCCCCCAAAAAATTGAGATTTTCAGCCATGAATTAGTATTTAAGAATAGTTAGTATTTTTCAGCCATGAATTAGTATTTAAGAATAGCTTCCTGTACCATCCTGCAAAGATCACTCTTGCAAATTTTCAGGAGATAGCAAAGAAGAGTTAACGTTTAGATGTGCTCTAATCAGATGGTGGTAGGCATGTATATTCAAAAGGATGGGACATATAGGCTGCTGGTTCTTAACTTTAATTCTGAAGTTTCAAAGTGCTTTCTAGAAGAGTTAGAAATTCTAAATGAAAATTGAATGTGTTTCATATCCTTGAATTTTGCTCAGACTTTTGCAAATATAATCAAAATATTAAATCTATTAGAGAGAGAACTACTTTGGTTCACCTTTGAAAAATAAATAAAATGTCCTGGTCATGTTGGAGGGTTGGTATGAGCATTCCCTGTGTTCTGATCTTAGCACTGTCACTAATCGTGTGATCTTCAGCAAATTGTTCTATTTCATAGAGTCTTGGGCTCCTCATTTATAAGAAGAAGCGTTTGCACTACACGGACTCTGATTTTAACCTAGCTTTAACATTCATATTTCTAAGAATTGTCACCCCAGATATTTGCCTTGTTCATTGCTGATGGCCTCAAATATTTTGGTATACTACTGAGAAAACATTAGTACCCCTATTTCTCCTAGGATTTTTTTTTCTTAACATATTTCCATCACAACTCATTACTAGCTGATTAGAGGCAGACAGACCAGTAAACTCTCTCTGGTTTTGCAGGTTGGAAGCCTTATATTCCCTGGCCACTAAATTAGAGAACCCACATGCCAAGTTAAAACAATAGAAAACAGAATTACTTACCTTGAATGAATCACCTTCTGTCTTTGAACTTTAATTTCCATATCACATATTGGGGATAATAATAATTCTATTAATTAGTTACTGTAAAGATTAAATACATTTTGTTAAGAACTTGCCTGGCATATTTTAAGTTATAAGCAGTAGACACATAACTGAAACTTAGGTCTTCTGATTATAAAGGAAAAGAGGAAAAAAAATTAGTGATCACTTCCTGAAAAACCTGTGTGAGCTTCAGGTCCCTCATTTGTAAAATGGGTATTTCAAGAATTCTTTCCTTAGTTAAGGTTGCTATAAACATCTGGTAACCAGATATCATGATGGTCCCCATACTCTGCAATTTGTAAAGTGCTATGTGGGTGTTAGGAACCTTTAGTTGGAAGTGGGAGCAGGGAAAACTTGACCTTTGTGCCTTCCTCCATCATGTCAGAGGGCACCCTAGATGCAACTGTACAAGTACCATTGTAATTCACTGGGTGTTAGACTTCTGGAGCATTAGTGTTTAGTTCTCAACTTTTCTGCCTTGTACCACTAGAGCAGAGAACAATGCCTGTCACATGGTGAGTACTCATAAGTATCTCTTTAATGAATTTGTGAATTAATAAATCACTGATTTTATTTTAGTTTCTATCCTATTGATCATATGCCTGGCAATATGCTAAGTATATTTCATACTTAGTGGCTCTTAATCCTGGTCCCATCAGAATCTCCTGCAGAGCGTTTAAAAATATTGTATGTATGGTCCCACCCAGAACAAATTGAATCAGAATCTCTGGGACTGAGCCTGGGACATAGCTACCCGAGTGATTTTAATGTATGAGAGACACATAGAATCAATGAACTCTTCATCCATTGTTTTCCTGGGATTTGCTTGACTGGGCTGCTTGCTAATTTTGCCAATCACTTACTTCTGGGCATCCAAGTTGCAGGGAACATGTTCTCCCATCTTGCCATTTGTCATGGCTAAAATTTTCTACATTAACAAGGATGCAAACTTATTATCCACATTAAGAGTGTAATCTCTTTTTGCGTGTAGTTCTGAAACACAGTCGTGCTGTCCATGCAAATCGTAAACTTAGATCCCTTTGTACTGTGAAAGAAAACATGCCAATCAGGATGGAGAAAATTAATGTTGACTAGGATCACGGATATGTTGTAAATTGCAGAGGCCTGGGTCTCAGACTGGTTTCAGAATCAAACTGTTAGTAATTGCTTTATAACATTATGAGATGAAGAAGCAGTGCCTGGAAGGTGGTTTGAATTGGAGACTAATACCTATGTTAAATATTTAGTTTGCAACCATATTGGGACAAAACCAGCTAAATATTGCCATTGCCACTAGGGGCAGTGCTCACCTTGACGGTACTTCTGATTCTACAAGGGCAGAGCATACAGGCTCATTTTGTGGGTTTGTTGAGGATGTCTTTAGAGTAAAACCTTGTCTGGATTCTTTCGAATGATATTGCTTTGTTTCTCATGAATGGTTAACACCTTCATTCTTCTTTGGTTCCTAGTCCCACTAAAGTGTCAGTTTGTCCAAGAAGCAAATATAAGTCATGCCAAAGACAGGTATATACACATGCGGTGAGGACTAGGGGGAAAGAGCTATCACTCTAAGGCAACAACATATACCTTTGGTTTGTCACCCAGTGACAAAGTGAAATAACAACCCAAGATCCCAGTAATAACACAGGGTGACAGGAGTGCTGTGAGGTGCTTCAAGGAAGGATGATTAGATGCCAAATGCATGGTATCAGGGGAGCTATCCACAGCCAAATGTGAAGTTATTTTTACTCAAGGCAGTGATTTCTACTCTGTTTTTAAAACCCTCAGGGCATCTCCAGGTATTTCAAAAAATGTCATACAATTCTCAAAAATAATAATATCTTGTTGAGCATATTAATATCATAGTATGCTTTTAGCACTGGGTATGGAGGTGGGTGAAGTCACAGAGCATCACTGCTCCAAAAATGAGTGATGGACACCTGATCAGCCTGAGACATCGTTTCCCCATGAGAACGCTCCCGGAGTGTAACTATCAGTGTCCTCATGTCCTGTGCTTTCTGGAGCCTCCTGGAAGCCTGCAAGTCTGTGCCTAATCCTTCTGTTCTGGAAGAATCTACACATTTTTTCCCCAGACATTTTTTTTCCTGTTTCATTGGCACCTGTGCCCCAGATTTGCAGTGTATTTATCTCCTATCACCCTTCTGTTTCTCTTTTTCGCTCTTACCTTTGATCCCAGAACTGTTTTAAAAATAATGGATGAAAGTTAATAAACGGCATAGCAGGCAGGAAAAAAATGAGCGTGTGGTGGGCTCATTTTGATAGACTCTCCTGTCTGCAGGTAATTTACCAGGGCAGAGTGCTGACATACACAGCCCCACAAGAAGGACTGATCCCCGGTCTTAAACCAAAATCATTCTTGAAAGTTTCCATTATTCATAAGGCGTGATCCATGAAAACTGCAGGAGGCTGTCCCATGATGATGCCTCTGAGCCAGTGGCTCTCGGGTTCAGGAGTTAGAAACAAGCAAACATCTGCATTTGTGCACTTGGGGAGATTGCCAGCTTTCAGAGAAAGAACTTTGCACTGGAGTCCAGCATGGTGAAATCGAGTTTTCTGCCCTTATTACCAGTATTTCCCCAACCCCCTCCCACGCTCTCCCCAGGGAGTTCTGAGACTCTGCTCTTGCAGCTGCTTTTAGTTCCAGAGCCTCGAATGTATTTCATCACTTTTCTGTCTTGCCTCTGTTGTAAACCCTTGGATGACAGGACAACGTTTCTTTGTTTGTCCCCCGCCTACTGGAGTGCCTGGCACATTAAGTTGGCTCATTAAAATTAATTAAATGACTGACTGACTGAATGAATGAATGAATAAAAATCTAAAAGAATATTTCTGGAATTCTCCAGGTAGGATCTAAGTGCAGTCTCTTCACAAGTATTATTAAACCCTCAAAGTCACTAGGAGGGGAAAGGAGGGACAAGGATTTCCAAGTCTTCTCAAAATTAGGAAAGAAATCAGACAGTATTAATTTTCTCAGGATTCTACTCCCCACTGTATGACTTTTCCAGAATCACAAACCTGCAGTTTGAGAGGATCCCAAGCCAGTATATCTGCATTAATGCACCTCACAGCCAATTCCACCACGGTTTGACTCTGGGAAATTCTGATTGCAAAGCTCTGTCGAAATCTGCTGAGACTGACCTGTCTTTGAAAGGCAGATTCCCTCACATCTGTCCTCGGTTCCTAAGGCTTTTGAGCAGAGGTCTTGGAAGTGTTAGGACACCAGGCTGCCTGGACTTTTGGTAGAAATTTCGTTTCAAAGCCGTACCTGATTAACAGGGAGATTAAAACGAACAAAACAAAACAAAACAAGAGTCCTGACTCCCGAGGACCCACTATGTCTTCCCAGATTCTATTAAGAAAAAACAAAACAAGATGCACTTGATCCAAGCACGTGACATACAGGGTGCGCTCTCCTGTATTGACACGGTGCCTGTGAGCTGTCTATTTTCTTTAATGCAAAGACAATAATTTATAATGAGCTGCACAGATGCACACATGCATGCATAAACCTACACATGCCAGTTTCTGCATATTCCCAGTGGCAAAATGAGGCAAGATGAGCAGAGGGTTCTGCAAATAATTTGTATTCAGTTATACAACAGCCACGCCACTTACTTTGCAGAGTAAGCTGATGGCTGTTTACTCTCAGCATAATGACTCTGTTAGGAGTGACCTTTCCTGGTGATTTTCTAGCTAATCAGTCTTAACCCTTTAATTGATTAATTTTCTTAAGCAAAAGAGGCCCTTCCTCCCCTTTTCTCTTAGCCATCATTCATTTTACACCATACTCAAAATGATTAGTTTAGGAATTTTAATGACTGTACACCATTTATTTTCATCTTTCTGGCTGGGATTTCAGCAAATGAGTGTTCTGATATCTAGCGTGTGTGTGTGCGCGAGCATGCGTGCGTGCCTGTGTGTGTACCTTCAAAAGTGTGTGTGGTTATTTGTTTGTTATAGACTTTTGCTGACTACTCCAAAATTCAGCCAAGAATAGCAGCTTAAGTGACAAAGTTTGACTTTCCATACACTCAGGACACTAAAACAATGGAGAGAAAATAAACCAGAAAGCCTGCCTTTCTTGTGTGATCTGCTTTTGCAGAAGCTGATTAGGACTCTGATCTGTCTCATTTTGGCTTCATTATCAGAGAGAGGGAAAGAGGAAGAAAGAGCCAGTACCTTTTCTTTTATAAAAAGACCATTTTCATAGGGAGGGAAAATAAACACAAGCCATATCTCAGTGGAGCTCAGTTTTCACTAATGGGCCAAGTCACATCTTTTTCTATTCTAATATCTCAGATCTTCTTTCTTTCTCTTTTTTTAAAAATAGGATTTGAATTGTTCTATTAACTGCTACAGAGAGACCTACATATCATGTATAGTGGAAAGGAGGTGGAAAATGGTTGAGCAATTTTAGAACTTTTTAGAAATCTTTTGTTCTAGAAAAAAATTGTTCTCTTCTGATCTTCAGTATAATCCCCTTCTAAGTTCTTCCTCTAAGACTAAGCCACCCTTGAACATGAAGCGGCTCTTAGCCATTGAAGCATATTCGTGGAGACAACATGACACAGAAGGAGCCACTGATTTCTCACCCTGAGTCAGGTCTTTCCTATGGATGTTTTAATGTGTCTTGTCATCAGAATACCTTAACAGCATCCTTTAATTAGATGTAACTGCACGTTAAAAATATTTAAACATACATACACATACACTCACTGTGGAAAAGCATTTGAAAAATATAGAAAGTTTATTTGGTAAGAGCAAAAGTGAGAAAAACTAGATGTGGGGGTAGGTGGATGGGAGCTGTCATCCCCGCCCTCCCCAGTAGGGGGAGCTTTCCTTGTTCTTACTGCTCTGCCTCCTCCCAGGAGAATGGAATATCTCTGCCCATAGTCCCTTCAAATGCCAGATCACATGCTCAAATGGGACCCCTGGGTCTGGAGGGCCCAGGACCTGGACTGGACAGAGTACTCTTTCTCCCATCTACATACTTAGCTCAGAAGAGACTTGGCCATCTATTATTTTGCTTTTATGTTCTCCTCTTAGTTATTGGATAGATAAACTCTGTTATGACTGACCTAGGCATTCGTCATTGTCTCTTGAGTATATATCTCTCCCTTGGAGATTTTTTGGGAAGAGTGGTTATGGTTTAAGACCCTTGAGCTAATATCATTGTAATACTACTGAATTATTTAATAATTATTTTACATCCGAGTTAGCTGTTAAATCTGTGCCTGTTTATACGTCTAGGTGAGATTTTACTGTCTACTTTTGTATCCTGTCTTCTTTCCTAATGTTTTATTTTATTAGTTTTAACCATATGAGATTCCCAATTTTGACTATTTTCTTAACTAAAGTAGAGTTGATTTATAATATTGTATTAGTTTTTCAGATGTATGCAAAGTGATTCAGTTGTATTTTAAGTATATATATGTTTCAGATTATTTTCCATTTTAGGTTATTACAAGATTTTGACTACAGTTCATTGTGTTATGCAGTAAATCCTTGTTGCTTATCTGCTTTCTGTATAGTAGTTTGTATCTGTTAATCCTATACTCCTAATTTACCCCTCCCATCCTCCCTTTCCCTTTTTGAATTACAGGATGATTCTGTTATTGACCCTCTCGTAGCAGGTGGACCCCAGCTAGATCCTTCCCTTGCCTGGTGCTGTTTGCACCATTTGAAAGAGATCAGGTTTGGCAAAGCAGAGCAGAAACTTTATTCATTGATCAAGGAATGGAGAAGGGAGAGCTTGTGCTCTAAAGACCCCTTCTCCCCAAAGGGAGGAAAAGTGGGAGACTTTTAGCGGGGTAAAAGGCAGGTGTGTCCTCAAACTGGGGAAAAGGGCAGAGAGTTCCAGGAACAGCTAGGGCATGTGCAGTCCCTCAGGCTCCCTTGCACACGACAGTGATTCTGCCTAGCAAGGTACAAGTCCGCCTCTTTGGGCAGAGATCTTTGCAAGGTGATGAAGTAAAGGGACTTTCAGACACTCTAGGTTTGCTCTGCACTGGTTCTGCTCCTACAGTTAGGCTGGACCAGTTGAGGGCAGTTGATTGTCACGTTTCCTTTGTGGTGTAACTGATAAACATCTTTGACAGACTTCAGGTGTTTTGGAACAAGAATAGAAATAGGTTACAGCAGAGGTCTTCCATCTCCCTGGGATATGTATGGGCAGCAGTTCAATCTGATGATGATAGTGAGTGCTCAATAAAAGATAACTTTACCATTTGCTAAGCACTTCATCCAGATCATCTCATTCAATTCCCCAAACAACCCTCTCGGGTAATCACAGTTGATCCTTAAACAACATGGGCATGAGGGGTACCGACCCACCACACACTCAAAAATCCACTATAACTTACAGTCGACCCTCTGCATACATAGTTTCTCAGTATGTGTGGTTCCTCTGTATCTGTGATTCCACATCCAAGGATTCAACCAGCCACAGATCGTGTAGTACCGTAGTATTTGCTATTGAAAAAAAAATATGCTTAAAAGTGGACTGGTGCACTTCAAACCTGTGTTGTTCAAAGGCCAACTGTACTTTTTTTATTCCCCACTTTTTAGATGGGACAATTAGGGCTCGGAAAGGTAAAATGACTAATTCAGTGTTAAATGGCTGGTAAGGAGGCAAACTAGTATTAAAACTTATCTCTCTTAAACTTCAGAGGTTTTTTATTCAAGACACATAAATTATTTTTAAAATGCACATTCTTAATGGCTGCATCATAGCTCATTACATGGATTTACTTTAGTATTTTTATCTTAAAATATTAAGTCCCCTGATTAACATTTACATTGTTTCTATTCTCTCATTACTATAAAGAATGCTGTGGTGAGCATAACTCTTAGTACACATATAACTATATGCTTTAGCTGGGATTAAATGCATCTGCCACCTCTCCATCTACCTCTGTGGTCTCCATAGGTGGTTAATATCCAATATGAACCTTGAGATTTACCAATAATGAAGTTACTATCTTTTTTTACAGTCATTTTTCACTTTCGAAGTGTTTTTAGAATCTTTTTTAATAGCGGAGCCCTAGTAATGTGTTTATATGAAACATTGGGTTTGTGTACAAATTTCTAGAAACATACTATTTTGGAGAGTCTGATATATCTATGATGGTAACAGCTTCTTCCCATCAAGGAAATCTTAACAAAATCATTGGCTTCACTTTTGCACCAAACATACTACCCCTTGGGCTCTACTATTACCCCAAAGATGGAGAGCAGTTGTTTTTCATTGTGTTGTTTGGCTGAGAAGGAACAATTTCATCATAAAAATACAGAAATAGACTTGAAGCAATTATATGTGAAATGCTGCATGAACAAATTTCAAGTTCTCTAGACATAAAAGGAAAAACTAATTGTCTGGCCTGTAACTTTCTTATTTCTTCTCACATACAAGTGTCCAGTGGAGGGAACAGTGAGGGGGTGGAAATTACTATTCAAGGTTGGAGAGACCTGGCTCTTGGCCTGGGGGTCTCAACTGGTTAAGTATCTGTACGCAAGCTTGAGGCCATCCAGAGGGGCTACTTAAGAGCATGTGTATTTCAAGCCAATTTCATGCTAAGCAGGGAGCCGGTGTAATTTGGGTGTTAAGCTTCTGCTGCCGGAACAGCCAGTTAAGTGTGGTGGTGATCCCATCCAGGGGTCCAGAAGCAGAAGGTGAAAGCCATGACTCGTGGAAACTCATCATGCAGAGGGGACAGCACAAGTGGCAGCCGGCCAGCAAAGGGCCTTGGGCAGAACCTGAGGCTGCTCTGGCTGCAGGGGAAGACAGGACAGGGGAAGGGACCTTTGTGCTACCCGAAAGAAAATGATAGAGAAGACAATCATTTATCCAGGATTGTGAGGCTTTGCCTGCTCCAGATTAGCAATACTGCCAGAGTTTTGATATTTTGTTTCCCAAAGACTCAGTGATTACTGAAGGATATTTTTAGTGTATTCTAGATGTTGTGCACTATAGAATCGAAGAATTAAAGTATAACTTTAAAAATATAGTATTTGAAGTAGATACGTTTTAGAAGGTATGTGTGTATTTCTTCAGTATAAATGTCTTGCAAGTGAGCAAAGGAATCGTCATTGTGCATAAATCAGAACATCTGAAGTTTGTTGAAAGCAGAACAAACATTAATAAAACCCTTAGGTGTTTATGAAAGTTACACAAGGAATATATTTTGCTTGTCTGTTCTTGTAGAAGAAAAAAGTGAATTCACACTACAATCATGTTCACTGAAAATGCAAAAATAAAACAAAACAAAACAAAGTGTAGTTAAATGTAAACAATTTTTCAAATGAGCGTGGGATTCCTTCTCATCTGTCTCTGGGGTATATCCGGTGGCAGCATTAACCTCTGCAGAAATAGAAGGAGAGGGTGATGGGCAACTCTTTTGACAATGTCCTTATATTAAATATGAAATAATGTGTATATAACAGTGAGATTTATGGAATTTTCATAATATGAACACATATTAGAGCTTTTGTTAGTTTGTTTTAATTTTGTTTGGCTTTATTTTATTTTTTACCAGATTGGGCAGTTTTACCACATCCAGTAGGCTAAAACATGCCTTTAAATCATTGAACAGTTTGTCAGACACAGTCATCATGCATTTCTCACTAGAACACATTGTTTTTGATAGAAAATAGATAATCTAAAAAGCCTTTGTCAAAAGAATGAGAAGTCACAGACTGAGAGAAAATAGTTGCAAAAAACATCTGACGACGGAGTGTTATCCAAAATATACAAAGCGAGGTTAAAACTCACCAATAAGAAACCAACCCACTTTTAAAAAATGGGCAAAAGGTATGAAGAGACACCTCCCAGATGGCAAATAAGTATATGAGAAGAGGTCCATAATCATACATTATAAAGGAATTGCAAATTAAAGCAACAATATTTCACTACACAGTTTTTAGAATGGCTAAAGTCCAAAACACTGATGAAACCAAATGCTGGGGAGGATGTGAGGTGACAGGGACTCTCTCATTCATTGCTGTTGAGAATGCAAAATGGTACAGCCACTTTGGAAGACAGTTCAGAAGTTGTTTTACAAAACTAAACATAACTTTACCATATGATTCAGCAGTCTTGCTCCTCAGTAATTACCCCAATAACTTGAAAATTTATCTCCACAAAAAACAAAACAAAACAAAAAGAACTCTGCACATGGATGTTTATAGCAGCTTCATATATAACTGCCAAAACTTGGATGCCACCAAGATATCCTTTGTGGGTAAAGGAATAAATAAACTGGTGTTTGCAGACAATGGTCTGTGATTCACTGTTGGAAAGAAATGAGCTGTCACATTACGGAAAGACATGGAGGCACCTTAACTGCACATTACAAAGTGAAAGCAGCCAATCTGGAAAGGCTCTGTGACATTCTGGAAGGTACTGTGGAGATGATACCAGAGTCAGTGGTTGCCCGGATCTTGGGAGGGGGAGAGAAGTGGACAGGTGGAATATAGGGGATATTTTTAGGGCAGTGAAACTATTCTGTAAGCTACTACAATAGTGGATACATGCCATTATACACATTTGTCAAAACCCATATGACATACAACACCGAGAGTGAATCCTAATGTGCACTCGGGCTTTGAATGATGATGGTGTGTCAGTGTAGGTTCATCCATTATAACGGATTTACCACGCTGATGCGGATGTTAATAGTGAAGAAAACTGTAAGTGTTTGGAGGTCAAGGGCACATGGGAACTCTGTGTACTTTCTGGTTAATTTTGCAAGGAATCTAAAACCTCCCTTTAAGAAAGCCTATTAAAAAAAAGAATTTACGAAGCCTTGGAACCATTCTCTTATTAGACTGTCTCAATGTTTTGACTTTCTGATTGACAGTTTTGTCTGTCTGTGTTGTTTGTTTACTCCTATAAGCCCTTCTGCCGGGAACTGGGGATCTGTGCGGGTGACCGAACCTGCCGGAGTCAGACTGTTGAGTTGAAGCTAAGCAGTCTCAGCCCCGACATCTCACCAGGCAACCTTATCATTTCTTCCTCTGTTGAGGTTCTGCTTTAGTGCTCGGTGACAGTTGTATGTTGAGTCCATGACATGTGGAACCTGCCCAGAGGAAATCAAAACCTTGTCCCTGGCACAATATGAAAGTGACAAAGTAGCTTAGCCCTTTCATTTTTTTCTTAAGCCCTAATGTTCACCACCTGAGGAGACCAGTCTGCTCAATAAGACTGTCCATATACAAGTGGCATTTTCCAATTCTTGACCTTTTTATGTATTTCTTAGTGTTTTCCACTTCTGGGACTTCAAAAGTTCAGCAGATCAGAGGGGATTTATCAACTCGGTGTAAGATACAGCACACAGGAAAGCAATTTCTTAGATTTCCCTTATGGGAGTAAGGTGCTTGAATTGTGCGAGGTAGGGCCCTAGAGGGAGCTTTTCTGGAAACCCAGGCCACACAGAAAGAAGGAAGCATTGTTCCGACTGAATTTGTAATGGGCAAAGGAGGGATGTTGGCCCACTTAGCTGGTCTGCCTTCCTGGGCCCCAAACCCTTAGTGTTAATACCCACAGAGAGTTTTAGGTACGTGCAGTTTCTACTGAGTCTGTACGTGCAGTTCCTACCGAGGTGCCAACGCGACAGATTCCAAGGTGAAGTGTGAGATGGGCCCTTGCCTCCCTCTTCAACTGCTGCCTCTTGTGTACTGACTGACAAGGCAATGATTGTTGTAACCTGTTTTAGTAACATTTGCACCCTTCAATCAAATAGAGGAGTTGAGTAAAGGACATAAAAACAGGACGGGAGGGTGAGACCATTTTGTAAGGTGGCTGTCCTTACAGAGAGTTCCAGAGAAACTGCAGCTCCTGCTCCGCGTCTACCTTTCTCTCCCCAGTGGTCTTTGTTCCCTGGAACCCTGTGGCGATGGGGGTAACGTGGTGAGAGTGTAAAACTCTTTTTTTGAGAAGTAATAGTGTAGCCTCCAAGGAAAGAGGAGGAATTTGTCACCCGCTCCCTGAAACGTATCTAATATCATGAACAGCCTATAGGAGGAAACATACCGTTTTAAATGTGATTATACCTGAAACTTGGTAACACGCTAAACTGATGATGTACAGTGTGAGGCTGGAGCCATATTTAGCATGACTGTGTCATTTAGCTTCCAAATTGGGACACTTTAGAGAGAGGACACTATGACTAATCATGTTAAAATAACAGGAATAAATTGAGATTGTCCTGAGCAAACCAGGACAGGTATGGTCATTCTCCCCATATTCTGCTGCCTTTAATCTATGGGGAAAAAAAAGAGGTCTTTATTTTGTTTTGTTTTTTACTGGAGGTGAGAGCTAAAATCATATCCTGCTTTGGTTCGTGCCATTTACTATGTAACACCATGAAGCATCCCCTGAACCAAGTAGCTTAGGGAATTTAGTGTTTATTTGCTTCACGCTTGATGGCATTGTGGGTCACACACACCCCTATCAGAATCCAGACAAGGCACTTAAACCGAGGTTTCAGATTATACAGCAATATGTATCTCCCTCGGAATCCGTACGTGCTCCTGGTTTGAGGTCCCAGCAGATTTCTTTTCCCAGGCAGACCCTGCTCAGGAGTAAGAGAGAAAAAAAAATGATCACAAGTGGCAGGAGAGAGGAGAGGGAGCCAGTAGAATTAAGTGTGGTCCTTACAAGAGTCGGTGGGATCAGGGTGGGAAGCATATAAGACTTAAAATCAGAAGAGTTGAATGTAAATGAGTCACCCTGGTACTTAAAAGGTGAGATTTAGCACATATTGAACTTGCCCAGTGAAAAGGGCATTGTCGTCCTACCATCCCCTCTTTATAAAAAATGTGTTTAACTAGATCATATTCTAGAGGACATGAAAATATATTCTATATTATACAACTTTCAAGGCAGTCATTATGAAAGTTCCTGTTAGTTCTTCTCATTTACCACTAAAATTAAATGTCAAAGTTTACCTCTTCCTCTCTCTGCATCTGAGCCCAGATATTGAAACTTCTGGTAAGGAGATAATTACATGTTTTCTTGTCTCAGTCACAGATTTTAGACCACCTAATACACTATTCTGTCTCTATCTTTCACTGTTTGATGAAATAATGTATGTGAGGGTGCACAGCAAATGGCCAGGTTCAACCAATCAAAATCAATCAATCAAAAGATATTCATTATTAAGCAGTCACTTTGCCCAGGTCCTCTTGTGTCTGGCAGAAGGCACTGCAATAGAACAGGTGCAGATTCTTACCCCTCAGGAGTATGATGTATACAGGAAGATGAAAACAACAACAACAACAACAACAAAGTTACAATGATGAAAACTTAATTGGTGAGTTCAGGGAATAGGCAACAAGGTATAAGTTCACCTAGTGTTCCAAGGGTGTTCAGATGAGTTGCAGCTATTGAGAAAACAGTGACTAAGGCAGAAGTTACATAGGCTCCTGGCCAGTTTGGCTCCAGTTCCCAGCACTTGAAGTCAGCACCACTCAGAGGAGCTGTTGCGTATTTTTAGATATGTGTTCTACTCCTTGGCTAGAGGGGAGCAATTCCACCGAGTTTGAGGGACTCTAGAACCCAGAGGTTGCCAAGTCAGTTTGCAATCCATTAATCAACACTGATTGAGTTAAGCATTTAACCCAGAGGTTCTCAGCAGGGTCCTGGGGTGGGTTTTGCTCTCAGAGGCACATTTTTGGTTGTTATGACTGAGGTTTGATGGTTGCTACTGGCATCTAGGGGGTGGAGGCCAAAGATGTGTCTGAGCATCCTACAGCACACAGGGCAGAACCCCAGATCCAAAAATTATTGGATTCATATGTCAAATAATGCCAAAGTCAACAAACCCTGGCCTAACCTAACCTAACTGTGGGGTTAGCTCTCTGGGGGATACAAAACAAGCAAGAAACATGATCTCTACCCTTGAGTGATTTAGAGCCTTGATTCAGAGGCCAGAGCGGTATACCCATCCACTAGTTGAACTGATTCCACATCCAGAGATATTTATGGAGCACTTACGATGTGCCCAGGACTCTTGAGATTTTAAGATTATTTGTAGTTGTGGTCGTACCTTTTCTCAAGAGGCTTAGAATTTACTGAGGAGGACATATGTTAAAAAGGAAAACACACAAAATTCACTGGGTAATGGGATAAATCATATTTGGAAGGGAAGATCAGTGTTGCCCTGAGAAAGAATGATGAAGACTTTCTTACGGTTTGGAGATCAGGAGAAACCTTGTAAGAACATGGTATTTAAGCTGAGAAAGTGAAGGAAGAGAGCGGTAAGCAGAGGTAACCACGTGCCCAGGCTCTGGGGCATGAAAAACCTTTTGATTTTGAGTGATTTGTATCGGGGGGGATGTGCCAGTATGTACAGATGGGGTGTAGTCAAGCCAGTAACCTGGTAAGAATTCAAAGAAGATAGAAATAAATAGGGATAAGAGTCACCAGAGTAGGAGAGGATGCACAGGCAATGATTTAGAGAGAGAAGTAAGCATGTCTGCTTTATAAAGGGAAAGAGAAGAAAATGGGCTGGCTGGGTTCACACAGGACAAGAGAGTAATAAATTGTGATTTTCACCAGAGTGCTTTTAAAATGGGCTCTTTCTATGGTGACACTGTGAGTAATAGAAAAACGGGAAATTTTACAAAAAGTAGATCCTTCTTTGTAAAGTGATTGGCAGGGGCAACTTTATGCTGGGAAAAATCATACAGTGAGAAGCAAGGACCTGGACCTGGAAGGGCTGATGGTGCTGTGGGAAAAAAATGCAACTTATTGCTATCAGCAACTGTCCACTTCATTCACTCAGTAAGTATGTTTGAGTGCCTTTGATGGACTAGACCCTGGAAACATATTGGTGAACAAAATCGGAAAATGGTTTCAGCTTGCAGGGAGTTTACATTTTAGTGGGAGAGACATCACTGAAATCAACAAGAATAAGGATTCATGTGGAGTTCAGTACTGAGAGGAACTGATATTTGTCCTTATAAAAACCTAGGAATAGATGGTTCTAGCTAGACAGTAGTGACAGGGAAGACTTTTCAGAGAAAGTGGTGAGCAAGAGGCATGTAGAAACTGACCAGGTGAAGTGGGTGTGAAGACTTGACATGTGGAGGGAAGGATCATGGCAAGAAAGAAGAAGGGAAGGAACGTCAATGTGACCTGAAGGGAGCAGGGTCATGGGAAGTAGGGTGTGAGATGAGACCGAGCTGGTAGGGAGGAGTAGGAACAAGGGAGGGAGGACGGGGGTGGAGTCTGACAGGGAGGAGGAAGAGGGGGCAAATAGGCATTTTGGAAAATTCAGCAGAAAATGCTGCTCAATGATGTAGGAAAACATTGCAGAAAATCAGGAGAGGGATAGTGCATGAGTTAAGGTCACATTGGTGGGAATGCATTCGCTTGTTCCTCTTCAAGAAATGCTCAGGGAATGAAAGATAAGACTTGGGGATAAACCAGTAAAAGAAGATGGAAGTGTCAAGGATGAAGGCTAGATGCCTGGAGGGCCAATGGGATAGGTAATGATACCATTTGCTGAGAGAGGAAACTCTGGAACAGGACCCTTTTCGGGGAAGACGATCCCAAGTTCAGTGTTAGAAGAGTTGATTTTGAGGTGTGTTTGAGACATCCAAGAGGAGCTATCAGATGCAGGTCTGGAACTCAGGGAAGAGTCTGGGCTGCTGATGAGCAACCACCCTGCTCCTGCTTCATTAAAAGCTGACACTCTTCCTCTGCAGAGGCTGGTACCTTGCTCCCATCACAGTTCACGTCTGTTCATCTGCAGGCTTGAAAATGGGTGCAGCCCACCACCCCTGTCAGCTGGCAGCACCACTAATCGGGAACTAAGCAAGCAGCCAGAGAGAGTTTAAATTGAAGATCAGTGTTGAGCTTGTGCTGATGGGGAGAAAGAAAGTGAAGGGTGAGAAATCGGATTTGCCAGCGCGAAGTGAGGGGCACGTCCACTGCATGTAGTTTGGAGAGAAGAGCGCTGGGCTTTGACACCAGCCATTTATATGAGCCCTGAAGTAGCTGATTGACACTCTGCTGTCTCATGAGCTAACTGGATGATAAGATGATACTTTAGAAAGGGATCTTCAAAGTTATCTAGATCAGTCCATGCCTGTTAGAGTTGAGGAATCTGAGGTCTGGAGGGGATGAATGACTTATCCAAGTTCACCCCATTTATTAGTGGCAGAGCCTGGCTACCGTCTATTTCCAGGTTATTTCACTGTTGTACTTGGCTCTGTCCCCCAGAATTTTGATTGTGGGGGGAGTGACATGCAGTATTATTTCACTGCCTTGCACTGTGAGTATGTATAGATGTTAATCAGACAGCCCTAGGCCCCTTTAGTAGGGGGAACATGTTTTGTGGCTTTTCGCTTGTACCCACTTATAAATCACCCCGCTAAAATCCACAGTAGCTTGGATAATGATATGAACCTTAACTACAAATTTAGCAGTCTGTTACAACATCCAGCAATTTTAGTTTATCACTGTACTAAGAAGAGAAAGGGGGGAAAATCCAGGACAAGAAACAAGCTAATAAATTTGTTTTTAAAACCAGCATCTTTTTTCCTCCCCCCAGGAAATATTGTAAATTCTGAGCATTTATGGTTTGCTGGAGGAAAAGCAAGCTCAATGTCAAAAGTGTTTTTAATAGCCTTTGATTTACTTTTTCTGCTTATTAGGATGATTGATGACAATGTTTTGAAGCCAATCACAGACTTGGGAGAGGTGGGAGTTCATCGCTGTCTTCCTCTGATTGGATGTGCGTGGGGGTTGGTTTGGTTTGGGGAGGACTTAGAAGCTTCAGAGGGACTCAACCTGCATTTCCTTTTCTCTTTGAGTGGCCTTTTGTCCCCTAAAAAAATAGGGTTTTGACACAAGGACATTTCTTAGGCTTCTGTCCCTCAAAATGCCCAGTTCCAGTAGCCACCCTGCTGAGGGGAAATAGAGTGGCTTGCTCTGGGGGCTTCACCCCGCTTTCAAGATTTACAGGAAGAATTATCCTTCTATGTTAAGTCATGAACTCAGACCAGAACGGGCACTCCATCTGAAATGCCTCAGAGTCCTACTGAAAAGCAAACCAGGCGGTAGAAGCAGTAATTGGCTTGGGTTTCCATTTGTTCAGGCCATAATAACTGCCTCCCCTGCGCAGCACCCAGCAGGGTGAACTGTGAAACCCCTCTCTCCTTAATGGAGAGAATTAAGTTGCGTTTCACCCTGAGCTCATTCTCCGAATCCCCAATGGCCCGCATCACAGAGAAGGCAGGAGAAGTGGGCTTTTGAGATGGAAATACTGTCACTGCTACATGAAAATCCATGAAGTCAGTTCCTGAGTCTTTCCTTACAAGACATTTAGATGAAGAATCATTGTATTTCAGTTCCAGCAACATTTTTCTTCACGCTAAATCCAGCCACAGTGTTCATCAATTTGTTTAATAACGCCTGGGGAGCCTTTGGTTCCAGCGTTGAATAATGAATGTTCCAAGTGCCCACTGCTTTAAATACTTTCTAAATCTGTGTTCCCTTCTGTGCGAAAGGCAAATTGACAGGAAGGAGACTTTCTTTTTCTCATTCTAAAGAGAAGTGACATAGAGGAGTTTGTTTTGGTTGTGACATCTGGCCAAGGAAAAGATACTTTAGAAATACAATTCCTGCTTTTTTTTTTTTTTTTTTTTTTTACTGCCCAGGGGCATTGCCTTTGTAGCAGAGGCTCACAATCTGACTATGAATACCATATATGAAGCTTAAAAAAATATTCAGTAATGCAGGTCCTATACCTGAATGGCTGGGGTAGAATCCAGGTGAGGTGTGTATTTTTAAAGCTCATATAGTTCAATTCTACTTGTGCATCCAGAGTGGAGACCCGCAAAAAGGATTACACTGCCAAAAAAGGAGGATGCAGCTCTCTAATTAATGTGATCACAGAGCACAGTGGTCCTAAACTTCTGTGGACTTAGATGCTCTGGGAAGCCTGTGGAAATGCAAATTCAAATCAGAGACTGATTCCTGTAGATGGAGGTGAGGAACAGAATCTACAATTTAAAAAGATCTTGTGCAAGAAGTAAAAGATCATCGAATGAGAAAAAGTGGCCCTGACTGACTGTCCAAGTTTGTTGCTATTGTGTTTTGCTCGTCTTTCTTTCGTTTCTTGTGTAGGTGCTCTGACTTACAGGATTTGGTCAAATTAAGCACATGAAGTGGATTTCACTTCTACTTCTCTCCACACTCAGTAGGTGCCGTCTTAGCCTGACTACGCTTTTACCTTAAGCAGTGGTTACCAAACAGGCTTTATATCCAAAGAACTTATAATATAAACATGATGCCTGAGCGCCTTCCTTCAACAATGATCCTAATCAAATTGGTTTGGGATGGGGCTCAGATCGGTTATTTTGAAAAAGTTTTCCTGTGTGATTCTGATGTGCCACCGGGATTGAGGGGTGCTGGCCTAGAGAAAGATGCAAAGCCACAGGATTTCTGGGACTGGCAGAGAAATGCCAAGAGCTGTGCTGTTTCTGCAGCACTGACAGCGTGAGAGGGGTCAGGTCCCCGGTCTGTGGGGACGGCACTGCCCGACACTGAGGGCGGGATCCGGGCTCCCTGCTTCTGATGGCGTGAAGCTCGTCTGTTGATGGAATAGGGCTGAGGCTGTGTGACTGAAAGAAAAAAAAATATCAAGAGGAGAAGAAAGGACGTTTTCAGGTTTTATTCTCATTACTGGACTCTGAGGGTGATGTGGATAATTTGGATCACTTTAACAGGGCATCCCAGTGTGGCGCTGGCCAGGGTGCACTCCCTCCTAGAATGGCAAGTGACACACCAGCCAGAGCTCTTGTGGATGAAAGAAACTCTCTTCCCTTTGAACAGCCAGCTGTTCAGTTGTTGAAGTTAAATCTACAGATAACCTCAACAGCAACATCTAGTTATTGGATATCCACTGAAGCTGAGCACCATCCACTCGCACAGGGCTTTACAGTTTACGAAGCACTTTCACGTACGTTTTCTTCCTTGACCTTTACAAGACATCAGTGAACTGGACCAGATGAGGCAAATGGGGCTTAGAGAGTTTAAATGACCTTCCGAGGGCGCACATCAATAATATATTGGACAATATCACAGGGCAATAATTCAAGTCTTATCATTTCTCTATCATAGTTGGAACATGGATGAACATATTTAATTTGCGGATACTAACTACTAAATATAAAACAGATAAACAAGTTTCTACTGTATAGCACAGGAACTATATTTAATATCTTGTAGTAACCTATAATGCAAAAGAACGTTAAAGGGAATACATGTGTGTATATAGATGACTAAAGCACTATTCTGTACACCATAAATTGACACATTGTAAACTGACTATATTTCAATTAAAAAAATGTTAGTTTTCACTGCTTATTTTATGCCTATTAAGCAATGATTAATAGCACATGAGAACTCTAATTTTATTGTTACTGTCATAGATCAGGCCTCAAAAAAATAGTGGAGTTGATTTAAAGAAGAAAAAAAGTGAAGTAAATAATAGCATATGTTGTGATCCAGGGATCAGGTAGAACCCTGGTGGTGACACACACATGACCATAATGGGGGCAATACTGCTCCTGTCATCCCATCGCTGTGTGTGTATATATGTTCAATAGATAGTCATCACCTGATAGGTTAAACAGAGAAAAAGAATACAGTGTGAAAACAACTTTCTGGAGCTTTGTTTGCCTTCCGTGGGAGACACTTATATTAACTGATGTCATTGGTAGTAAGATCCATCTGCAAACCACATATTTCTTGTAGTGACTGATGGGGAACAAAGATGGGATGAGGACTCATGTGTGATTCTCTCAGATGAACACCAGTGAGAGTTTACTCTGTGCCAGGTAACTGATAGTCATCTTTCCTGCATCATCTCATTTATTCCTTATACAACCCCACAGTTCAGTATTGTCATTAGCCACATTTTACGCATAAAGAGACTGAGGCACTGAGTTGTGAAGTAGCTTACCCCAGATGTCACACTCATAGAAAATCAGGCTCCTCATATCAAGAGCCCAATTTACAACTGCTTACCTTCACCTCTACCACATTACAGACATTTTCCATATGCAAAGGGGAACAAAATCAGATATAAGTTTGAAGGTGGGGGCTACAGAGAACAAAATCTTCAGCAGAATATATTTAGAAAAATTTTGCTTTGCTAAAGTGGAATGATATGGCTAAAGAAAAAAAACTCTATTAAATATGTGGGAGTGAGTGGAAATGGCTAGAGAACTTTTAAAGTCATTTTCCCTGCCGTGATGTAAACATGGATTCCTTCCCACTGTGTGCCAAGCTCTGGAGACTTAACTCTTCCCCCAAATCAGCAACTGCACCACAGCGGTACCTGCAAATATATTGTGCAGATAGATATTTTTGAGTCTCTTTGTGTGGGGGGGCTGTGTTGTGGAGGGGTGTGTATGCAGAGCTATCAAGGAAAGGGGACTGAATTTCACGGATTAGAGGGAAAGAAACAGCCACTGGATGTAATAAGTCAGAGAGATGGAGAAACCAGCTTGGAGCTGGATTAATTTTGAAAATTAAACATTCTGAGAATGCATTGAAATCTTGGGAAGGATGTGGAATAAAGCGAGTAGGCTGTTAACTGGGGTAGATAAGCACTTTCCACTACCCCCTACTTGTACAGTGGTGCGCAGTTACTAGCAAAGGCGTATCTACGTGCTGTTTGGCAGAGGTGAAGTGGGGAATGTGTATGTGGATTTCAGAGTGGAAAGGATGCCCTGGTCTGGGGGTAAAGGATCTCTCTCTGTAACCGTGTATGTGTCTGTATTTCTCTCTCTCATCTTCCATTCCAGAACGTATCATCTCTCCCCTTCTCTTACTGTCATTTTGTATTCTCCTACTCTATAACTACAGCCACTTTGCCAGGAAAAAGATGGTGACTTCTGACAAAAAGAAATGCATTCTCTTCACCCCAGTGAAATCAGCCAGGGTCTTCAGCATGAGAGTGATGGATTGAGGGCAAGCAAGGCAGCTGGGCAGCCGGGCAGCCAGCAGAAAATTGAATGTTGTCCTCAAAGACCATGTGTTCTGTGGATGTTCAAAGGGCTGTGTCAGACCTTCCCCCTGAAACACCAAGTTGGGTAGCATCCTCCATCCAGGGAAGGGAGGGGGTGGGGACAGCATGCAGCTGTGCGCTTGGTGGCTGTTGTATGATTGGCTTAGGTGCACCATCTCGGGAAAAGCTGACCCTGGAAGACAGGCATATGTTTCTTTCAAAGCATCTGAAGGAGGCAAGGAAGACAGAGTGGATGTATATACCATTAAAAAAAAAAAATGGAGTAAACGGATGTTTAAAGATGGAGGGACAGAGCTGAATAGTGGAGTCTGAAGATCCCTAGAGCAGACATGTATGGTTTCCATAGACGCAGGCTGGTATGGCTCTTAAAGTCATCCGTGAACCACCTGGGAGCTGACTGGGAGGAGCAGAGCGGTGCAGCACACTTACCTGGGATGGCTTGTATTGCCTCATCTGGAGCAGTTTTATTTCCATGTCCCTTGGATGTTCAGCGTGTGCTGTGTGTAAGGGTTAGTGGCCCTTTGGAAAGGAATGGGCAGCGCGTCCCACTGAGGATGCATCCAGCTGGGTGTTGGAGGGAACAAACTCACCCACACAGTGAAATTCTTCAGCTGTGCAGCTGATGCAGAAAACCCTCCCCACATCAACCATGCCAGCCCAGAGAAGGGGCGAAATTGGACACTGGGATAAAAGAGAATCAGTGCTAAGTGTTCCTGGAAGCCCTCCGTATTAATAGGCAAGTGACGCTGGCTTCAAGTTTGACACCTAAATTCTCCATAGTTGTGTGTTCATGAAACACCTTAGTACAACCCGGTGGTTAAAAACACCTACCCCATGTGTTAGACATTTCCGAGACCATTGGGAGGTTAGGACAAGGGCGTAAGCTCACAAGTCACAACCCACAGAACTGCTGGCTGACAAAGCTGGGGAAAATGCAAATATTTAGGTGTGACTGTGTGTGTGTGTGTGTGTGTGTGTGTGTGTGTGTATGTATACATATATATATATACACACGCATAAATATATAGGCTGTCATGCTGGGTATGGGGGGAGGGAGGGCAGAGGTACAAATATAGAGATATATATTTATATGTATATAAATCATGGATTTCTGACCACTAAAGGGAGACCTCCACCCAATAAAGTGGTTGGGTAAGAAGTCAAGGCAGGGGAACTACAGTGGTCTGTGGCTAATTCAGCTTCCCTGGGTAAATTTGGAACCAGCACAGTGCATACAGTATGAGTAGAGTTTCTATATATGTGGCATATCTTTTTTGACTTTACTTATGGGTACCCTTATTTTATTTTTGTTATCAAAATGGGAATACCTTTATCACTTTTCAGATATCAGAGTAATGTTTACCTTTTAAATATTAGAACATTATGAAAGCATGTGAAATCTACTGTAATCCCAGCAGGCTACCAATTATTTAATAATTTGTACATATATGGTTCTTCACTTGTATATATGTAGACACAGCTGGATAACGTTTAATCATAATATATTTGATCTATAGCCTTTATTTTTTCTCTCAGATCAGTGTATACTAATCCTATTTCCATGTCAATAAAAATCAGTCTACTTAATTATTTAAACAGGTGATGATATTTACTTAATGAATATATCAAACAATATTTATCAGTGCTCCTATCATTGGATTTTAGGCTTTCTGATGGCTTACTATGGCATGTAATACTGGGATAAAATCCTTTGACCTCACTATTTCACTGCTAAGAAATAATGAGGAAATCTTGCAAAGATTCATTCAAAATGTTGTGAACA
This sequence comes from Camelus dromedarius, assembly GCF_036321535.1. Lineage (NCBI taxonomy): Eukaryota > Metazoa > Chordata > Mammalia > Artiodactyla > Camelidae > Camelus > Camelus dromedarius. The sequence continues at coordinate 63,349,976 of NC_087443.1, read as the reverse complement.
GTTTCTCCCCAGAATAGTGGCACTGAATATGCACCTATAGTAAGTTGTCTGAGTGCCTGTTTCCCCACTCACCTGGCAGAAATGGGTATCGCCATTCTTTTTCAATCTTCGTCGATGTGCTGGCTTGGCAAGAAGGCGTGGTGAAAGAGAACTGGGGTTGGGGGTGGTCTGTGTGACGTTTATAATGTCAGGAGGCTGATTCTTTTATATTAGGGCAAGTTGGTCACTTGGCACATCCCTCAATCACATCCAGCCCCTTCCCCAGGGGGTTACAGCTGAAGATTGTGCACTCTATTCATTAGAGATGCTTTGGGATCCAAGCCCAACTTTGAATTTCCATGCTCTGGGTCTCAGGCTTATATTTAAACTAGGCTCACTTGTTATTATCACTTACAGTTGTTGAACCTAAGTGTTTCTCCAAAGGAGGGAAAGGTGTTGATATGACATAGATGCAATTCGGTCTATAAAAGGATAGAAATTGACTTAGGGATAAACTCAGAGATAACACTAGAGTTTGCAATAGATTATAGGAGGGACTGATAATAAATTGTGAGACTCTTAAAGCATTCTAGAACTCTGTAACTCCAAAATTCAGTGTTTCCAGGATTGATGGTGGAGCTGGCTAATGTTTGATATAATTCATTCTTTTGACACACACACATGTGCACCGATGCTTACATTACAGAGAAAGAAAGTGAGAATCAGAGAAGTGGAGTAATTTGACCAAAGTTACTCAATGAATTATTGGAAAACCAGAGCCCTGAAACCCTAGGCGTATTTGCCTTTTGTTTCATTTTCCTTGATAACTGGCCATTTTAATTATGAAATTACTTGGAGTGAAAGTAACGTATATATTTTTAAGTCACTTACAAATTAGCCTTACACTAATAGCCTTTGTTGGGGCAAGAGGGAGATAGGAAAGGACTAACATCATGTTAACTTTTAATAATCTTGCCCTGTAATTCTGGTAAGGCTTTAAAATTTTTCTTCATTAAATTTTGATAATAATCTGTTTTCTTAGAAATGTATTTATTTGTCCTAGACTTTCATATATTTCAACATCAAATCTAATAGAGGACTTTATATATTGTCTTGAATGCAATGTATTCATCTTTTCTTTCTCTAATTTTATTTATTTATTTTTCTATTAATAAATTCACCAGATTCATATATTGGTACTTAATATATTATGTTTCCCTAAGAAGCAGCTCCTGGATTTATTGAGCAATTTTAATTTTTTTTTTTTCTCTTCTCTAAGTCATCCTTTTCTGCCTTTATTTTTATTATTTTCCTCCCCCTGCTTTTGTAATGATTGTGGTTATTTTTCTACCTTCTTAAATTTAATATACTTTTTTACTTACATTTTAGCTAATTATTAAATCATTTTAGGTGAAACATTTATTTTATCTGAGTAGAGCTGTATTATATCCCAGGTTTTGACAGTGGTGTTTGTATTTTCATTATTTTCTAATTAGTCTATAATTGTCATTTTTATTCCTCTTCAGTAGTTCTTTTTGGAGAGTGCTTTTGATTTCCCAGTGTAACATTGCCTTTATTTAAAAATGTGTTTAATTTTACTGTGTAGAGCTAGCAAATGATGTGGCCCAATACAGAAGTCATGGGTCCCAGCTTTCCACTTTATTGTCTAAATACAAGCTGGCCAACAACGGTCTGTCAGTTGGACCCATCTCCCATATGTGGGAAAGTTAGGAAGACTTTCTCCAAGCTTGGCATGGCTTAACTGTAATCTTACTTTCCTACCTCTGTTGCCTCTTATTTTCCTGGGATTTCATGGGTTTGTCCAAAGTAGGGGAGGGAGATCTCGATGCCATTAAAACCCTAAAGTTGTGTCAAAAACAGTTAATGATCTATTTCAAGTCTCAGTGTTAATACCCAGGATGCTTGCCCTCCGCTGACTCCTCATCAGCCCAGGGGGGTGATTTGTCTTATCACTAAACTCCTGTGGTCCTTTGGTGCATCCTTCTCTTTGTCACTTTGTACTTTCCTCTTCCTGGGGCTGAGATATTGATGTGTGGATCCCTTCTCTTCTAATAGCAGATAAGCTTCTAGAAGGCCATGATGGGTTCTTATATGTCTTAATATAGACTCAATCATATGCCATGCACAGAAAAAGCACTAAATAAAAGTGTTTTGAGTAAATGTTGAGACCAAGTTTAAATTTTAAACTTGATACAAATCTGCTTGATTTGGAAAGTTCAGTGACCTCCTATGGTGGGATTAGGCAGAGCTGTGTCATTACTGTATGGAGGATTTCCCTGGTGTCAACTATTGGAATTATTCTGGAAGTTTAAAGGAGTTGGATGATGTCCGTGATTCCAGTAGCAAATATATGAACTTAGGCAATCTCAATTAAATTCTCTCTGCTTTGTCCGTAAGTAAAAGGAGGCCATGCTTTCCTAGAGCTGAGAATCCTGATTTCTAGACTCAGAGTCAGGGCTTGGGAAAGAAGGGTGATGTTTCTAAATTATTAAGAGAGAAATAATGGCACTGATGCAAAACCTATCACTTATCTCAGACAGCAGTAAACAGGCAAATGACACTATCTAGCCCTACGTTTATAACCATGGACATAAATTATTAGAATTATGAATATCTCCAGTCCAGTCCATAAAATGAAATTAAACAAATGACGAAAGGAAACCTTTCGCAAGCTAATGAGAAATCTCATAGTAGGTAGGATTTGATTTCTTTGTCCCACTGAGAATGTTGTTATTAATGTAACTTAAAGATAATTAAAAATACATTTGGTTTAGTTGTTGCTTTCCCTTCAAAAATCTTTAGTTTTCTTGTCTCTGGGAAAGTCCTGCTGAGTCAGTTTGATCTTCCAAAATAAACAATGTTCATTAGTTTGCAGAATTTTAGGCAAAATTGTTAAGAGAGGATAGCATGGGAAATCAACACAGAACCAAGTCACAACAGGATTGTCTTGGATAGTATTTTTTTATTTTCCAACAGTTATTCTGCTACAGCTTTTGGAGATGACAAGAAGCAGCTGGCACTCATAGTGAACCTCATTTTTCTCAATTCAGGAAAGCAGTTTATTACTAGATGCATAACATTGGCTTTGCTGCTTTGTATTCTTGTCAGTTGCCACCCTAATTGAAATTGCAGAAACACACGTCTTCACAGGGGTCCATGAGCCCCTAGAATCAGCACATGTCCATTAACCACAAGACTCTCCAATGGTGGATGTTGTAACTGGAAACATTAAAATGGATAAGGAAAGGAGGTATGCTCCACCCAGATTCAGAGGGTGAATTAGACAAAGAGAACGCTACATAAATTACTATTTTTATTTCACCTTCTAGTATTTATTCTTGATTCAATGCTTAGTTTTCCATTAGGCAGGAAAAAACCACTCAGAGATTCACTTCCCAGACATTGCCAATTGGTATTTTTAAATAACTTCACATAAATATAAAAATCAGGCATGTGTTTCGAAGAAAGTTTGGAAAATTCATAAGTAAACAAGAAAATGTCACTCATAATCTCATTACCAATTTTAACAGTTATGAATCACCTGATATTTTCTTCCTGTCTTTTTCTCTAGGTTTATTAACATTAAAAAAATAAGTTCATACCATATATAAAATTATAAAGCCTGCATCTTTAAAATTTTTATATGTTACTTTCTATGCCATTTTGTAGCTTTCAAAGCCTCGAATTTTAATGTTAATTTTAAGTATTCTAACATATGGTCGAATCGTAGTTTATTTATTTGATTGTCATTTAGGTGATTTCTTTTTATTGGCTATTATAAATAATTTTGTGGTGATTTTTCAGGACATATTTTTGTTTCATGTACATAAGTGGGTGTTGTATGCTTAAGGTAAATCTGTAAGGAAAAAATACTGGATTAAAGGTTAGGGAATATTTTTAAAAATTACTGCATCAAATTATAGTCTATATTAAGGCTTCTATTATAAAATGTCAAATTAATTTTCAAATATGTTCTACCAATTTATACTCCCACTGACATTATACACAGTGCCCATTTTACTAGTTAGAGAAGCATTGCACATTATCTTATTTGAATCTTTGCTTATTTTTAACAGAATGGTGAAGTCTCATTTTTAAAACTTTGTGTATCTGTGATTGCTTAGGAAGTTGAACATTTTATAGGTTCTCCTCCCTGTCTTTCACATTGTAGATAAATTTCTGTGTCTTACATACATTTCTACCTTGAGTGGTTTTCATGGATGAAAACAATCTGTAGAAATGTATTTTGCTTTGTATGTTTCATCGGGTTGCTGCCTGGTTATTGTGGATGAATCCCTCGTATCCTAGGTGATCACAGTGATCACGGCAGCACTGTTCCCAAGACTCTTGTAAGTGACCTCTCTGTATGATCCTAATGTTCTCTTAGGGAAGGAGTTTAGCTTTCAACGCTCCAGAATTACCAGGCTCAGCCATTTTGGGTCCTAGGCTTCTCCACGGATTAGGCTTTTGGATGGAGGGCACCATCAGCAACTGGTGTGTAAGCTTTTTAATTAAAGATGCTCACAGGACCAGTAGAAGAACTAAGCTGGTGGGGGAAAACCCCTCAAGCAGCCCTCCTTAAGGTAGATTGTCCTTTCAAATGCATATGAAGCTTAACCTCTTGGTACCTCAGTTTCCTCATATGTGTAATAAAGATAATATTAGTTTTCTACTTCATAGAATTATACGACTGTTTTTAAACCTAAAAAGATATAGTATCAGATACTGTCTTAGTTGTGTTCCCCTAGAAACAGACTTTGACAGTGGAATACTAGTACAAGTCATTTCTTTGCAGATGACTCCTGGAAACAAAATTTGGAGAGTAGGGAAGTGAGACAGGCATTGGAATCATCCAATAAAGGACAGGTTATCAAGCCAGTCAACCCTGTGGGCAACTGGAGCTTCATCTCATTGGAGAAGCCGGGAGTCGGCATAGAACTGACACCCCTGAGTTGTCTTATATATAAGAGGTGAGGGAATTACATTATTTATAAACCAAATCTTATCAGTCTGATTGAGGGCTGCTGCAGGGGGTGTTCATGCTCTGTGACCTCCTGCCTGCTTCTGAATCCCTGGTGAGGAGGGGGAGATCCTGCAACCAGAGAAAAGCCACAGGCAGTTGGAAGTAGGGCTATTAATACACTATAGTGGTGAGGCCAAGGGGATGTGGGTAGAGAAATGGCAGCTTTGTTATTATTCCAATACCAGAGGGGCTAAAGTTCCCTGGAAAGTCTATAACCTGAACATTACCGTGACCATCATGGCCTAACTCAAAAACAAGCAATATAACTTCTGATTTCAACTCTGGTGTCAGCAAATATTGTTGCCAGACACAGTGAAAGCCACTGGGCATATCATGACTAAGACATGATTTCTGAACTCAAGCAGCTCACAATTTTGTTATTGGAAACAGGGGAGTAAGCCAGCAAATAGTATGAGAAACACACACTGTTTCAAATGCAAAAACAAGGTGCAATGAAAATTCATAGGAGAGACAACTGTGAGAGCTCATGAGGGGAAGCCGTGGCTACTCACTCTGTGGTTTGGGGAGGTACAGAGAGTGATTCAGTAGAGGTGATTTTTGACCTTATTGATATATGAGTGGGTGATAGCCTTGCAAAGAAGGAAGGGGTGGACATCCCAGAGAGAAGACTCTATATGGTATATGAGCCAAAATGTGTAGTAATGAGTAAAGATGGCTTAGCCTGGGTTTTAAAGTAGTTCTGTATACCTGGAAGGAGGGGTTCATTTGGTCAGGTGGTAATTACGGTTGAGTCTTGAGAGCAGTGCTGGTGCCAGGTCATAGAAGACCTTGTGAAAGAAGGAAGTTGTGAGTACCTCGTGAAAGCCTTTGGAAAGACTTTACACAGACAGCTCTTTGTCTTTTGGAAGATACTTCCCATGTAGAAATGTGATCTTGAAAGCAAGGGGACTAGTTCACGGGCAACTATAAAAATGTTGGCAAAAAATATAGTAAGCTCTGGTGGTAGAATGGATTTAAGTAGACAGGTGGATCAAAAGGATGTGAGGTAGGCTGTGAAGGCTGACAGAAAGATGAGTGAGAGGGAGCAGCCCTAGATGATTTTCAGAATTTCAGACCAAGCAATTGACTACGTGGCTATGCCACTCATTGTGTGGATATTGGAGAGAGAGATTGACAGTTTAGGGGCGGGAGACCCAGATGATGTAATAGGGCAGGGTGTTGCTTACTTATCTTTCTTTCGTGTCCACCATTCCTTCCCTCCCTCTTTCCCCATCAGTGCTTAGTTGAATCCTCAGTCCCAATAGGGTATATTTCACTTTTCTTGCCAAACCCCCATTATTAAATACCTGGAGCTCAGTGTGAAATCCATACAGGGAACTTCATGGCTGCACCTTGGGTTCACGTGTAGACTGAAAGGAAGAGCAAATGGTTTGGGATAGGGTTGGTTTATAATTACTACAGAAAACAACAACAACATGATTTGGTCATGGAGGCTCCTCTCCACAGTACCAGTACCTACCAGTAGGACTTTAGTTGGACACTTCACCACCTGGAAAGATTGTTGTGAGAACTGAATGACATAAGAAGTAAAAATCTGCCTGGTAAGCCCTTGAGGACTATGCAAATATAAAGCAATTAATCTATAATTAAGGAAAAATAATTCAGTAAAAAGTCATCACTACTCTGACAAGAATAGTCAAAACCAGACAGTGGGTCCCTTACTTATGAACTAGGGATAGAGTATAAATAATTGTGCTTTAAGATTTGTAGGGGAAAAATGATAATAAACAGAAAGGTGGAAATGAATGAGTTAGAATAGAGCACGAAACTATCAAAATGATAAATAAAATCAGGACCGATTTCTTCGGGAGAAAATAAGGAAGGGAAGACAAAGAGAATAAGAAGAATGATGTAATCAGGCTTGGGGCCCCATATGTCTTTCACTCCCGCACAGGTCTGGCTGTGGCTCCTGTCAACCACACTACCTACCTCTCAGCATTGTGACTAGATTTGCACCCTGAGAACTCGCTCCACTACATGTGCAAAAAAGTTTATCTTCTGATCTGTGATGGTGGCAGTGTGTTTGACACTGGGACACAGCTTCCTGTGCCAAAGAGATTTTGGAATTACTGGTCTCTCATGAATAAACAGAGGAAGAAGAGCGTGGATGTGGGCAGTTAACGAGTCTCTAATCTACCTGTAAAACACCTGCCTAGAAAGCCCAACGGAAGGACAGAAATCCTGCTGAAGAAATTGGCTGTCAGAGATCTGATTAGCGGGCTCAGTGGTGTAGGTGGGTTTATTTTAAGTGTTTGGGACATCGTTGGCCAGAAAAGCAGCTGATCAGTGTGAATTTAAAGAAACCGAAGAGCGAAATGACACAACTAGAGCTGGAAACATGGAGACATTTTCAAAATCCTTCCATTAAAGAATCAAGGGTGTGAGAGGCTCTCACAGGGCTCTGGGAGCTTGTTGAGGTAGCCGTCACAGTGTTGCTGTTTTAAAGTTATCTGTGCAAATAAATATTGTCAGGCAGTGTTTCCTCTTTGCAAGCAATGGGGACTAATTCTGGCTCATTTAATTGAAGGAGTTTTCTTGCAGAATAACTGGTACTTATAGAATCAATAGGGGTGAAGTCCCAGCTTAGGAGTAGGTGTTGGCCAAGCTAGCACCAGACAGCTGGAAGCAGGAACTTCAGTAACCATCAGGTCAGCATACTGATAGCAGATGTTCAAACTCCAACTGTCTCTTCCACTCTTACATTTCTTACTTAAAGTTCAAAATCCCAGGCTAGTATATCCCATTGGCTGAGCTTTGGCTACAGGTTCCTTCTGTGGCTCTACAGAGTGGAAGGGAAAGGATTCTGACCCCTTTGAATTCTACACAGAGAAGCAGACACCTATTCTAAACACTCAACCCAAGATTCTTCCCAGTGGTGGAGAGGCAATTCCCTGTAAGGGAATTTGGGTGTTGGAATGGAGGGGTGGATTTTGAGTCTCTCTCTCTCTCTCTCTCTCTCTCACACACACACACACACACACACACACACACACACACACACACACACGAAGGCAAGTTTCCAGTGTGGAAGTAGTATGGAAATGGTAGAAAAGTCGAACAACAAAATTTATTTTTTAATGATGAGATTGTCAAATATTAGGATTTCAGGCCAAGGGGTAATGAATAGAAAATGTATATCCCTATTTATGCAGGATATAGCTTAAAGGTAAACTGAAAGATTGACAGAGGGTCAAGAAAAGCAACAGCAGGTCAATTATGGGCAATTAGATATCCTCCAAAACCTGCTGACATTTCTGGTCTTGGGCACATAAATAAAATAGTACTGGGGGGCATGACCAGTGGAAATAGAGTAAGGAGGGTGTCAGAATACCTGAGTCTGTGACCTGGAGTCGTTTCCCTTCTGTCCATGAACTCAAGGACATAAATCCAGCTCTAGAATCTGTTCTGGGTGGGTGATGTAGTTGGGAAAAGTTTCCAGAGAATGTAGATCCAGCATGGCTACCCAGTTCATTTTTAATCTTTAAAAAAATTGTGTTAAAAAACACAATATAAAATTTACCATCTTAACCATTTTTAAGTGTATAGTCATTAGTGTTAAATATATTCATATTACTATAAAGCAGATCTCCAGAATTTTTTCATCTTGTATATCTGAAACTTTTTACCCATTAAACAATGACTATACTTCCCCCCTTCCCCACAACTTCTGGTAACCACCTCACTACTTTCTGCTTCTATGAATCTGACTACTTCAGATTTCTCAAATAAATGGAATCACGTAGAATCTGTCTTTTTGTGACTAGATTATTTCACTTAGGGAAATGTCCTCAGAGTCCATTCATTTTGTAGCATATCACAATTTCCTTCCTTTTCCATTGAATATATATCACATTTGTTGAGGCATTTATCCATTGGTGGACATTTGGGTTGCTTCAACCACTTGGCTGTTGTGGACAGTATTGTTAAGAACCTGGGTGTGCAAATATCTCCTTGAGATTCTACCTTCAGTTGTGTTGGACGTATACCCCGAAGTGGGATTGCAGGATCACTGTAATCACCAATCATGAAAATTCCATATAATTCTCTTTAAATCATCATGGTAGTTCTATTTTCAGTTTTTTGAGGAGCCTCCATACTGTTTTCCATAGTGGTTGTACTATCTTATAAGTCCATCAACAGTGCATAAGGATTGCAATTTCTTCACTTCTTTGCCAGCTTTATTTTTATGTTTTGAAGAAAAACGATTCCACCTAAAAGTCACAGACTGTGTGGAAGCATTAGTGTCTGGAGTAGGAGGGATCCCTAAAATGCTGTTTCCCATCATTTCACGGGAGCCCCCAGAGGTTTCAAAAACCCCGCTCCAAAGGGATGGTGCAGAGTAAGCCCAGAGGGACTTGAGGAAGGTAATCAAGAAATCATCTAACTTTGGGGTCTTTACTACACTGAAATGATAAATGAACTAAGATGAGTACAGTCTAAAAGCATAGACCAAGTTTACCTGGATATCCTTGTCAGGAATATTCCCACCTGACATCAGGATTATATCTGTTATGAGAAAAGCTAGTATGTTGGAGTACTTACCCACATGTAGGTAGTTCTCCTGGTAGCCATATGAAACACATACTCTGATTATCCCCATCCTGTGGGTTGAGGGAGCTGAGGCTTGTGGGAAAACAACTTGCCCCAAACTACACTGAGTGTCTGTGAAACCAGCGGGAGTTCGTAACTCTTCTCCCAGGGTTTGGGAGTCTTCATAATGTCAGTGAAATGATACAATAACAAGTCACTTTTTGTTTTATCTGTTTAGAAAGCTTTGTTTTGCTAGTATTACATATATATCAAAAGTAGGTATAACTTTGAAACTGATGACTTTTCTTGGTGGAAAAGGTCTGATTGACAGCTCCCTCAATTCCTGTTCTCCCTCATAAACTACACAGGTTTCTGCTACACAATCTTTGTAATCCCACCTGGGAGATCTCCGGTGTTGCTGTGATCAGTCTTGGGGTTATTTTTGAAAGTTCATTCCTTTAAAGGACCTGACCGGAGATCACCACATGCCATTTAATAATGGTGGTCTCTCCAGCCCATATAATGTCTTTAGAATGTTCTCAAAATGGATTGAAACTAGTGACTTAAAACAGAAGTCTCCTATACGGGGCATAGAACAGCAACCTCCTTCCCCATCCTTCACCACACAGGCCTCCCCATTCTCTCTACACTCACACCACACACGTGCACACACACACTGCACATGTGTGTACACACACACATCCCCCACCGACTCCCCACATGGTGGCAGATTTTCCCAATTTGCTATTCAGAAAGTTATATTAACTGTGAAAGTAAAATATGTCACATGACCAAATGTTAGATAAAAATGAATTTGCCACCTGCTGCTTCACTCCTGCCCCTCTGGAAAATAAAAGGAATTGAATTTGCTGAGAAATCCCTCTGACTTATATTTTTTTTCCCTTTTAAGACGCTCCATATGTCAGGGAGAGAGCCACAGCTGTAGTCAGTAGTTGAAAGTCCATCTCTGTAATTAATGAAGAACTTCTATGCAAAGAAAAGCTCCATTTTATAAGATAAACTTCCTGTTTACTTGCAAACTCATGTTTTATGTCAGAACTGATGATGTATTCAACCTCACGCTACACCGGCCTGAGGAGCTGGGAAGATTGTTACCCAGTTTTGAAGACTATAAAGTGTTGAGTGAAAATGTTTAGTTTGTCATTTGAGCTAAACTCTCCCTTCGCGCTTCCTTTTATTCTTTTCCACTCACATTTTCTTTTTTCTCTGTAATTCTTCTAGGAAAAGAAAAAAAGGAAATTACCTTTCCTGGGCCTTGGAAATTATCTGCAGCATTTTCTACTTATTTTCACTAGACTAGATGTAGCATGTGACAACAGCATCTTCTAATTTTAAGACTATTAGGGATGTTCACAACTTTGGAGGCGAAAGATTATATTGCATTAATTTCATTCATTACTTTGTTTCATTCATTGCATCCATAATTATTGAATGTAGTATGGCTGAGGCATTGTGCTGGGTGTGGGTAATATGCTAATGATCAGAATTATGTATATCTTTTGCCCTCATAGAGCTTCTAAGCAAATGGGGGAGGAAAAAATATACAGATAAGTAGCTTTAAATGAATATATCTTTATACAGTCTGAGCGAAAGTAAATATTTTAGATAAAAAGAAGTATTTCTTACCCATTTTGTTGATTTTATACATTATAATTTTTTGAAGTATTTATTGAATGTGACCAAATTGAGTATCTGATGACAAAAGCTTTATCCTTTGAACCAGGCTCTGAGGGAGAGGAAAAGCTCCATCCTCGGGTGAAGTTAGGGAAATGGTAGTTGATAAAGTTTTCAAATGGATCTTTTTTTCCCCCTGTGATCCTATAAAGAGAGTTTTAGAAATAATTTTTAAATTATGTTTAGGACCCCCCCTCCTAAAATGTTCATTTAAAACACAGAGTTTGTAGATAATATATGGGGTATAATTTATCTAAAGCACTTTGGAATGTTAATGCTACATCCTATGAACTCTAGAAGGGTAAGAACTATCCTTATTTATATTTACATCTTGCCTGAAGGAGACTCCATGAAAGACTGTGGAATAGTTGGAATGGGTGCCTGTAAAATGAATGAGTAAATGGATGGATGAATCATGGGCTTTGATAAAGTCCCAACATATGTTCCTACAACCTTTATTATTTAAGTTTAAAGGCTTTGAACCGTGAGAACACTTCAGTAAATGCTGGCACAGAGTAGTGAAATGTGCTGGGTGTTCTATAGAGCATAAGAATCATAGAGTCCCTGAGCCTTCCCAGTTAATACCGCGCTGTGATTAACTGAAGGAATTCTCTAGGGACCATCTGAAATGGGTAAACAGTCACTTCTGTTTAAAATAAGTCAAACTCTAGGTGACTTAGAATAAAAGGTAGTTTTCGAATCAGAGAACTGGCATGCAGTTGCAATCCTATCTGAACTGTTGTTTCATTCTAGGGCCACCAAGGAGAGTTGGTGACCCATTGACAGGTATCCCAATTGCTTTGACTACAGGGGAAATCTTGGTCCATTTTATTCAATTTCACATCTGTAGATTAGCCTAGCAGCAAACTTGTTTAAAGTATAAAATGCTTGGAGACTTTACTCAGATACAGAGAAGGCTTTGTGTCAAGCATAATCAGGGTCTTGTGCAAAATGTCGTCTGGCATAGAATGCTAGTTTTGAAGTGAATTGGTCAGAATTAAGGCAGTGTTGATGCTTAGCACCTTGGAAGAGCTGCAATGGAAGGAAAGGTTTATCTCTGCCCAAAAGGAAATGAAAGAGCAGTACATCTCTTAAGTCAGCTAGTCATGGGAGTAGACTGTCAAATAAAGCTAGAGGTCTTTTAATTCTTCTTTATGTCTTTAAAAAAGAGTGGATGGATGGGTTTGTCTAGTTGAAGCCCTAAATTAAGACAAAAGTCTGTGATGTTGATTCTTTTTTCATCTCTTTTAATCTGTTATTCTGTGTAATTGTCAAAAAGGAAATCACTGTATTCAATTTAAAGATCCAAACTGAAACTTCTGATGACTTGAGTATAATGATATGAGTAAAGGGAACTCTAAATTCAAATCTGTTTACTCATTCATGTATTAGGCACCTACTGCACACAAGCCTTATTGTTTATTCTGATCAGTCTATCAATTTATTCTAACTTGTTTGTTTCTGATCCAAAAATACTTTTTCTTTAAATTTCTAAGGGACCACTGGCTAATAGCACAATTTACCAGGTGCACTGTACAGACAGCTTCCTACCCCCCTCCAGACCTATCATCAGCTTGATTAATTAATTTAATCAAACACTCCAGTGTGACAGTTCATCCTAATTAGCTAATAATATTCTATTTCTCAGCACGCTTGGGACCTGGATATTTTTGTTGTGTAAAGTAACACAGTCACGATATTGCATTTCTGTTCTTGAAGGCCTGAGGGCTACCCAGGGGTGGGATGTGTTCAGAAGGTGTGCTCCACTGAGAGTGAGTGTTGGCAGCGAGAAGTGAGTGGGCCATGGGGCCCAACCTTAAGTGAACAGGCTGTGGGGCCCAGGCCAAAGTTCACAATAGCTTACACCTGGTAAAAGGTAAATGTACGCATGTGCCAGTAGCATAAACACTACGCATGCGCCAGTTATGTAAGCCTTATGACCAAAGAAGTAAAGGTACGCATGCGCTAGTAGTATTACGTAAGCAGTATGAACAAAGAAACTAGCAATGCGCATGTGTGGGCAAAATAGATAAGAGCAGGGCAAGTGCGCCACGCGGGTGCGCGCCATCTTGAACTAAAAGGTGCTGCCGTCGCCGCTGCCGCCCGCGGCACACACCACCCACCTATAATGCAGTAAAGTGCTGTTTCGCTCCATGTCAGCTCCTCGAACAGTCTGTTTTGCGGTATGGCGGCTCCTCGTGCATTTTCCTGTGGGGCAGCTCACCTTGAATCCCTCTTCAGTCCCCACTTGTCTGACAGTGAGTTAGAGAAAATGGATCGAAAATGATGCTAAAAGAAGACGCCTTGAATCTGGAACACAGGCTAAGTGCTGGCTGTTTTGCTGAAGCAGTCATGGTTACTAGGGTGTGGCATTGATGCCCTGAACTCAGTTCCAGAGGACAACTTACTCAGCCCTCACTGAGATATGGACCCAAGATTCTATTTTAAGCATAGTTGTCTAGAGAAGAAGAAAAGTCACTTATGTAACCACAAATGGTGCCAGTAACAGGCATTCTTTTGGGGTTCACAGTACAACAAATGGGGCCAGTAACTACACTCTTCCCAACTTAAACCAAGAGTGGATTTTGTTCGTGTCAAAGCTACTGGTGAGTAGAATTAAGAAAAATCCCTTACGTTTCTGTTAAGCATTCTCCCTTGGTAGCCCACTGATTTGTTTGACCCTCTTGTGTTCCTTTGTCTCCCTAAGATGCCATTTAGAAATGTTTTCCCATCACTAACACCTCTCAGGGCTGATTTTACGTACTCATTGCCAGCGATCACATTTTAATTACATGGGCCTTTGTTTTGTTTTCTCCTTTTCAATAAGGCTCTGCTGAGGAAACCTTCCCCTTTCTGGGCCTAATCAGGTTGTCAGATCAATTAAGGTAATTGACAGCAGGTTTATCACTTTCCTTAATCAGGAGTGTAGCCATTTTATTAGAGGAAAACAATCCCCAGATGATTTAGAGATAAGAAAAAAAGATTTAATCTGTGTAAATAGAGGGAAAAAGAAAGTCAACCTAAAATATCAGAGTTCTGAATTAAGAGAGAGATGGACGGGAAATAGAGTCAAGGATCTTCAGAACCAGCCTTCACTGAAGAATGATGCAGTGGTCCCCAGAACTGAATGTGCATCAGAATTACCTTCAGGGATTATTGAAAAATTCAGTAGGTATTTGGGAGAGCCCCCAAATCCGTATTTTGACCAACACCCCAGATGATTCACCCCAGAAGGTAGTTCTTCGCACAGTACATTTTGAAAAGACGCATTAGTGCAAAGCTGTTGGAAGAGCAGAGAGTATCACTGCCAAGCTAGACCTGGGACAGTGCTTCTGTTGTTTTAACGTGCACACAAGTCACCTGGGGCTCTCCTTCACTAGGTACGCGTTCTCTATGAGACTCTACTGCTCACCAGCTCGCAGGTGGTGATGTCATTGCTGCTTGGCAGTGGAAAGCATTTAAAGATGCAAGGCCCTTGAACCTTGGCCTATGCCTTTTGATTCCTCAGCGTTGTGTCCAAAGGAGAGTTGGCGGGGGCAGTGGCCATGTTGTCTGCCCACTAGAGCTACTAAAGGTCATAAGGCAAGGAAGTTGGGCTTTCTGCCAATGTCTGAGTGGTCTGGGGAACCGAAGAATGGGGCTTAGTCCCAGGATGCCTTGGCCTCCTGTCTCAGAAAGTAACATCTTGACTTTCTCCATCATCCTCTAAAGCTATAGAAGGATTATGTCTAATTTCTGAATACATAAAATAAAGGCCCCTTTTTAAAAATCTATCTCCCACTGAAAGAAAATGTTTATTGGAATGACCTTGAAGTTGTGCAAATAATTATTCTCCGGTACTTCTTGTGGCACCTAGGCCTCTTTAAAAACAGCGCCTTGGAATCTTAAATACTTTTAAATTTCCTCAGATGCCTTCACATCTGTGGTAATTAATTTCTTAAAAATGAGTTCTGTTTTGTTCCTCCAGTGCCTAATATAATGCTTGATGTAAGGTCTAGGACATGGGTTCTTCTGTCTTTAGGAGCTTGCAGTCTAATTGAGGAGAAAGGACATCATTCCCTGCTTTGTATCACTGGCTTTGTTTTTTGCATGCAAATAGCACATTCAGTCCAGTAGAAAGTAGGTTGTCTCTATCTGAGGTAGTCATTGAAGTGACACTGGGTTGATCATGGAATAAAAACCTGTGAAGTTGGCAAAGGAAAGTATTGCCACCCTCACTTTATGTAATGTCACCAAGGCTAAGTGATTTCCCAAGAGTAAAACTAGGATTGAAAACTTTTATTAAAGAAATTCTTATGAGTAAAGGGAACTCTAAATTCAGACCTGTTTACTCATTCATATATTAGGCACTTAGTGCATACAGGCCTTATTATTCACGCTGATTTTATTTGTCATCTATGACCTGTGAGTTCTCAGCAAAACCCTGACACCACCTCTGTGGTCAACAGGGAAGTCTTGATTACTTCCCCTGTGTCACTCATGGCCTCTATCTTTTGACTTCCTTTCAGTGCTGTTTCTACCATGAAACACAAGTGGGGCTGTAATCTCCTTAACATACAGGGACCAGCCTCAAGTACCTTCTAATTGTGGAGCTGGCCTCGGGCAGCTTGATCTTATCAAGGAGGAGGCTTTAACTCTTTATTAGGCCACTAATCTTTTATTTTTTTCATTCACTCTATAAAATATACACTACCTCAAACCAACTTCTGAAGAATGGAGAAGTGCTTGTGTTCCATGCATTTTCCTCTAAGATTCCAAAAAACATTCTTGAATTCTATTTCTCTGATCTTTATGACACCATGGAAGGCAGGAAGGAGCCAGCACTGTCCCCATTTATAGTTGATAAAACAAAGGGCCAAAGAGTTGGGAATTTGCTTCAGGACACCCATGAAGGTCAGTGATAGAGGAAAAACTAGAAGCCAGTCCTGTTGACCCATAGTTTATGGCTTTTTCTACTAGCCACTCCATTTCCAGGTATAGTGTATCTGTATGAGAGAGAAATAACATGAAAACACAGGGTATTCAGAAAATTGCCAGCACTTTAGGAAACAATACATTTGTAATGAAAATTATAGTCATTTAAACATTACAGACTGTAGCTTCAGAAGGTAAATCTCTGAAGTGCTCAATACTAGATTCTGTTTCTTTTTAGAGTGATTCTGTAATTCACATATGAGAATATTTTGTAACCCAATTATTTGTCCTACCACTACTAATTACCACTTGTTGAAAGTCTACTATGTGCTAAGCACTTTCTGTCTTTTTCTTTATTGGGAAGTTATATTTTAATCTAGAGTCTCTTGACTGTGCCACAGTAATAACATTTTTCATTTTCCTATAACCCTTTAATCTATCTAATAGTGTGATTTTACCATTTTAATTTCTCTTCTTTTTAGCCTTCTTTTTTCATTTTCCTATAACCCTTTAATCTATCTAATGGTGTGATTTTACCATTTTAATTTCTCTTCTTTTTAGCCCAAAATACTATAAATCATGGTGTGAATTATTGCTGAAATAAAATTGTGGTGTTACCTCAAAATAGGATCAATCAACACATTTCTGATTTAATTTTCAATTTAACTTATCACCACTTCTATAGTTTTAACAATATATTTAGTTTCCTTGAATTTATTGAAATAGCACAATCATGATCAATTCTTAATCAATATTAATCAATAGTCATTTATAAGCATTAATGCATTAATGCTCTCTCATGTGACTGATTTGTGTGTCCGTTGCTAATCAGTTTGTAAGACTTGTTGTAACTGATACTTAATTTCAGAAGCCTTCAACCCTTTGGTCTTTGCAGACCACTGTGTTTTAAGGTTAGCCTCTGAAACCTTGGCCTTTCCTACATCCCTGGTTGTCCCTTTCTGAATGTTCTCTTTAGTGCCTGACATAGCTCTCGATACATGATAGCTTAATAAGTAACAGCTGGTTATGGAAGCCAACTACTCCAGTCCTGGCTTTGCTCAGTTACTTGTATTGTCCAGTAACGCTGAGCTTCCCTGTCATGCTTTAAGAGTGGGTGCTTCCACTTCAACCTGTCTTTATTTGAGGGCATCAGTGGTTCTAGATTCTGGAAAGAGAATGGATCTGCTACATAATCTCTCTTTATGCTTGGAAGTCAGTACATTTAGTTCACTTCTAATGAATGATACCTGCAGAGCAACTCCTAGGATCTTTAATAGCATCCATTCCTCTTTCATGACCAGCCTGGTGAGGCTGAGTTGCAATGAGCTGAACAGATCGATAGTAACAGGGTACTTGGGAAAGACAGCCTCCTCTATAATCTTGGGACAGCTTTGTCAGTGTTGCCAATCAAACCAAGACGAGGGGTGTGTGTGTGTGTGTGTGTAGAGAACTTGGTTTTAATGATTTTTAAGAAACTAATCTCCCCCATGGCTCCCACTGCCTTATCTTCTTCGTTATCAGAATATAAGGATGTAAATGAGGCAGTGAGCATCTCTGCTTCCCCTGCTCTGAGGCTGCCCTTCACTTCTTTGCCCCAGCAATGCTCAGAGAGAGACTTTTTAATTCTTTGGATTTGCCAGAACAATGAACGCAGTCTTTTTGTGAGACCTGCCAAATCTCAGTCCTTTGCTGTTGACCTTGTGGTCAAAAATGATCTTCAGATGTTTGGCCATGAGCCTTTTTCTTTGGAGTGAAGGAACCATTTAATAATTGAGGGCCAAAATGCAGGACATCCAGTCCTGTTTTCTCTGAGGAAATTGAAAAATATACTTTTTCTTTCTCTTTTCTCTAAGCTCCCCCTTAAAATTTTTTATTATCTTTTCAAACAAAATAATTCATGTATGAGGTACAAAATCAGAAAATACAGAGAAGCAAAAGGGAAAAAAAAGAACCCACAGTATAGTCACTATAGCACCGTTTAAATTGACTGTTTTTGATATTCTTTCTGTTCCATAAACCTTCCCCAGAA
Source organism: Camelus dromedarius (assembly GCF_036321535.1). Lineage (NCBI taxonomy): Eukaryota > Metazoa > Chordata > Mammalia > Artiodactyla > Camelidae > Camelus > Camelus dromedarius. Next base: position 63,331,764 of record NC_087443.1, on the reverse strand, counting down.
ATCCAAAACATAGATTTTCTTTAATCCAAAGCACAAATTGTCTTCAGCATAACATGGGAACCAGGATTTTTTCAAACTTCATTCTTGATGATGAGTACATGTTAATTTCCAATTGTTCAAAGATGCTTTGTATCCCCAGAGAGATTCATAAGCTTTGATAAGGGCTTAAAATCTCTCTCTACTTCTTTCCTCAATAATACATGCTCAAATGCTTGTGGAATTGAACTGATTTTAATTATCCAGTAAGATTATGTTTTGTTTTGTTTTTCCGTTACCATCCTGAGATAGCTTTTTAGTATGGAAAAAAAAAAATTCCTAAGTCCTGAATGAATAAACTTTCAGGTCTTCTTTAAGAAAAAAGTTCTCAGTCTCTTGTTTTCTTGGGTGGTTTTCCTAATTGACAACCAGGGGTGATATTCAGCATTGAAAGTGTTTGTACTCCAGACAAGTGGAGGAAAATTTAATTTGTCTGGTATGGGCTTTAACTGACAAATGTTAGAAATTGACCTTTTCAACAGAAATTTACTTGGAAGTCCTAAGTGAAGCTCTGCTTTAAGCTAAATTTGTCACCAAGACATGATTAAATTCTCTTAAATGTAGCTCAGTTGCACAGATTATTAATGGGAATTGAAATCTCCCTAAATGGTAGCCATAAATTTCTAAGAGGGAAAGAAAGAGAATGTGAAGGTTAAGGTGTCTCATTCGCCAAGTGGATAATCTTATGTTATCTTGGAGCTCTATTTGAGGGGAAGAAAGGTGTTTATTCCACAGCAGGCTGTGGCTCGAGCCTTCAGAGTCTTGTATAAAGGGGTGAAACGCTGAGTTTTTCATGTCACTGGAATCCAAGGGCCCCACATGTCATTGCATGTGGTTGGAAGGCCATACATGTTTAGAATGAGAGAAAGGAGAAGAGAGGAAGACAGAATGAGGGGTGAAGGAGTTAAGTTTTGATAACCTTCCTAGATGCTAAGTGCTCCAGATTTCAGGAGAAGAAACAACATTATAAAGATATGGCCTGAGAAATGACTGATGTTCTCAGCAGGGAAAATAACAATGTATTGGCTCGGAACTCCAGCTACGGTTGCATTATGAAGTTTGAGCGAGGCTTTGTGCCTTGATTAGAGATGCCAACACATAAAAACAGTGAACAAACCAGGTTCTTCCTGCTGTGACACTGTATAAAGGGTCAGTTTACCTGTGCAAGGTCAGAAACATTGTAATTTTCTTTACATGGTGAGTCACAGAATCTTAAGTCAGAGGTGTAAGTAGAGTTAGCAACAGGGATGCAACCAGGACCATTGGTTACTAATTATTTTTTTATGCACATTAGCTCCTGTGTTCCCTGTTTAATCTTTGAACATGACAGAATCTGCAAGGTGAACTGAAAACTCTTTCAAAGGGAAAATTTAAAAAAATGTGAAGGTGTTACTAACATGGCTGATAATATATTCTTAACTTATGAACCTCACCTCTCATTCAGAGGTACTCTTAGGGTTTATAACATCTTATGTAGATCAGACACATATCTCAGGTTGTTGGCAAGTGGCTCTTCTAAAATCAAATCAAATTGAAAGACATCTGCTTACTCTGAAATGTCAATGACTTTACACAGCTATCAAGAGGAGCAGGCTGGGTGGATATCTCCCAAGCATGCTTGAGACACCTTATGTCAAACCTCTTCTGGGTCTTTCAACAATTATTTCTACACACCACCTGACTTTTTTGTACCAAGTGATATAAATTCTAATGTGTGTGTGGTGATGGCAGTTCAGTATAGTCGGAATGGAACTTGAGTCTGTGAAGGTTTTGCTATTTTTTTTTGGTTTGTTTTTAAATTTAGTCATTCAACCTCAGCAGCCATCAAGGGGTCATTTGTACAGAGCTTCAAATCCAACCACAGCCAAAGCTCCCTACAATGTAATTTGATGTTTATCCTATTCTTACTAAAATTCTTTCGGAAAGCTCTTTGTCAGAAGAACCTCTGCTTTTTTCTTTTGTCTTTTTTCTTTGCTATCTCCCTCTCCCCCATTAGAGAGAGAGTGAGTGAGAGAGAGAGAGTGTGTGTGTGTGTGTGTGTGTGTAATCTCAAGATAAACAGCAAAGGGTCAGTAACTAGTAATTCTGGTCTAAAGAATCTAGAACAGGGTCAGCAAGCTATGGCCAAAGTCTGACTACCACTTGCTTTCATGAATAAAGGTACTGGAACACAGCCACACCCATCTTTTTTATGTTGTCTGACTGCTTTTCTGCTACAATTACAGAGCTGAATAATTGTAAGAGAGACCCTAGATTCAGTGGCTCATATTAAGTATCTGGCAACGTATAGAAAAAAGGTTGTCAAACCCTGATCCAGACTGTATTCCCGACAGTTTGCCCAGGTTGGTAGAACCAGGTGGATTGTAGCCATCCTGCAGGCATCTTGTTTAAGATGAGAATGGTACATAGACAGCCCATGAGCAACCACAGTAAATATAGAGGCAGAAAATTTAGGCATTTCTGCCTCCGTTGAGCATCTGAAAGGGATAGTAACTTAGATTTCACTTTAGGTGAACTTGCCCTTAGTGATCCCAGAGGGAAACGGACCAGTTCATCTTCATTTATATGTTCAACCTATGTCTAGGGCCTGTGTTCAGCGTATGTTGCTTGAATGAATACAGACGTATCAAAGGGCAGTTGGTACTACAATTAATACCAAACCAATGGGAATTGATAGAATGCGAAGTAAGAAATCTATTCTAGAAGTGGTGAGTTAGTCAAGTGGCAGGAAATTTTCATCTTTTACGCTCTTGCTGTTAAGCTTGTTGATCTTTGAGTAACCAAGCTGTGTCATTTTAATTTTTTTCCTTCTCCGTAAGTACATGTTGGGATAGATAATAGGCTTGAGTTTCATTAGGTGGGGTTTGAGGAAGGCACTCCTGGTATAAGTGATGTTCCCAGAACAAATGACTAAGAGATGCTAATGAATTTCCTTTTCTGGCCTTTAAAAAATAATGGGATGCAAGCTCTTCTTTCTGAAAAGGTTAAAGACCAGGGGTGGGGATTAGTCAACTTAGAATCTATTTATCACCTTTGAAACTTCTGTTTCTAACAGGGAGCAGACAGAAGAATAGATATTTATTAAATAGCTACGATATGTCAAAATCATAATAGTTCTTTTAATCTTCACCACAGCTAAGCATTGGGTACTATTGTTCTTTTGCAGAGAAAGTAAAAATGAGAGGAGATGAAGAATTATCAGTAGCACCCTGTGAGTGAGCCAGCCAGGACATGAGTGAACGTCTAGCTGTCTTCTCCCAAGTCCAGGTTCTTTCCGCTGGACCGTTGTAGTCTTTCTGTTTGAAAGTACTTGCTTTCTTTTGTACTTTTTGAAGGGATTTACTCTGCTTTTGAAAGTGAGGCTGCTGCTTGGTTCCTAGAGTAGTAGCTGATTCTGCGTACTGGCCCAAAGAGGAATGCTGATACTGTTCCCACTTTCTTCTTTTTTTGCTTTTGTTTGTTTGTTGGTCTACACTTTGTTCATCCTTTGTTTGTGGAGTTTCAGACACTCTCAATCTTTTCTCTGAATAGGTTGTTCTAAATTTAGGAAGCTTATTAAGTTGTAGGTTCCTGAGCATTTCTAGGACCTGTTGGATCAGAAGCTCTGGGGAAGAGACCCAGGACTCTGAGTTTTTACTAGGCTCCCTTCCTCCACCTTCCATCATAAATGTCAGGCAGACTGTCCTAGAGAGTTAGTTCTTTAATGCCCTTCAATGACATAGGATTTAGGGCCTCCTCAGCTTAGGAAAATCTCCTAATTGTGTTTTTAGATACATTGTTTAACACAAAAAGATTATTTTTTATAGTCGTTTAGTTCCAAGGCTAGCCTTTGGCTCATAATATTTTTAACAATATAGTGAAGTGCAATTGCTCTTTGTATGATTTGCTGTCAGGAAGAACAAAGCACACTTGTGTAACAAGTAAAATGGAGCCTTGTACACACTATCATTGGAGCCTGATCAGTATCTGTCCTGGGTTCCAAATAAGGACAGTGGCTCCACTTTGCATTCCAACCACCCTAGCTACCAACTGCCTAGCTCTTTAATTACTAATCTTACCAGAACTAATGTCTCACGTGAAATTGTATTGTATTTGTATTGCTGCCTAACAGATTACTGTAAATTTAATCCCAGAAAAAGCATCCATGTATATACATAAGCTCACAGTTCTGTAGCTCAGAAGTTCAGGTGAACCCTGCTGCTTTGCTGCTCAGAGTTTCACATGGCTGAAATTCAGGCGTCCACTGGCTGGGCTCCCATGTAGAGGCGCGGGAGAAGTGTTCTCTTCCATGCTCCTGAGACTGTAGGTCTGAGGTCACTGTTTCTTTGGTGGCTGTCATCTGGGCCTGTCCTCTGCTCCCTGAAACCACTCACATCTCTTCTCACATTACCGTCTCCGTCTTCAACCCAGCATCATCACCAGGAGTCAGTCCCTCTCACAGGTGCTCCTGACTTACTCTCCTGTTTATTTTCTTCTGCCTTTAAGAGCACACATGATATTGTGTCTGCCCAGATAATCCAAGATTATCTCCCCATTTAAAGATCAACTGATTAATAATCTCAGTTATAAATGTAAAATCCCCTTTGTCCGATAATTTCACATATCTGTTAGGAAAGGACATCTTTGAAGGAGGAGGCAATATTCTGCCTACTGTGCTCACCTATGCACATCATTCAATGTAAATAAAAGTAAATATCCTAACTGTAATGTAGAGATAAAAGAAATATAATGAATGCATTTTAAACTGTATTTTAATACGTCATTGTTTATACAATACACTGTTAGAAGTAAAATTATTAGAAGGAAGAGTTATGATGAAGGTAGTGAGTAGGGTTGGCAGCCCAAGTTCCACGAGGTCCTTATGAGATTTTTAGAAATAATGAGCATCCCTTGGTAAAGTTCTCAATCAAAGAAAAAAAAGAAAAAGAAATGTAATCTTCCCTCGAGTTACTTGGAGTCATACTTTGTAAAATTTAGTATATATTAGTAATGGGAAAAATTATGCTTATATGTAAAATAGAATTTGGCTTTAGAGATACTTTTCTACTCCATGAAAGCCTAATGGGGCATTTGATAATTACATGTGATGACACCTGGCATCCCTCAGCCTCCTGCTCTAGACACCCTCAGTCACGATGACAGTACTAACACGCCTGTGCACTTCTGTAGAGTCCCCTAGGGGATAGTGGCACCCCAGCTGAAAAGTACTGGGAGGAAAGCTCACAGATAGAGATTGGCTGAATCTAGATATTTTAAAGAAACCCTGTCTGTTCTTGGACTGCTCATAAAGGTTAAATAACTGCCCCAAAACAAATCCCTAGGTTACATATGACTTGCCTGTGTCTACCACAGGGCCATGCATAGGTAGGGAGTAAGGGTCAGGGAGACCTGACATCTTCAGTTCATTTGCGGGCAGTGTGTTGGGATTGTCTAAGACAGAGGTTATGAGTATGGACTTTGGAGTCAGTCAGAGTGACATTTGAAACCAGATTCTGCCCGTTGTGTGAACTTGGCCAAGTTCTCGCAGTTCTTAGAGCCTTGTTTTCGCCATCTCTCAAGTACAGAAGTCTGTCTGTAAGAATACCTGGCCAGGTGCTCTAGAAGAAGCCCCTGCTTTGTTCAGTCATGCCCATCCCACTGCGTCTCTTCTCTGCACCACAGCATCACAGAAAGTTCTGCACAGGACACTTGATTCATCTTTGGGGGGTGGGGCTTGTTGAACCTGTACACTTGTGTTCCCAGAGAGACTAGACTCTCCCAGAATCTGCATATTCCCTGGTTCTTCTCCAGAATTCTAATCCAACAGGTCCCAGAAGTCTGTCATGACAAGTAGATTGAATATTTATTTTATTTTCCACTGTTGACAAAACATTTTCTTTTTTACAGAGGGCTGTGCCCATTTTTTTGAATAGAGTTCTGCCTTTTCAGAAGCAGACCGACAATTGGATTTTCTCCTCAAGCCCATGAAGCAGCTTGAGTTTTGTTCCCTGAATTTTAGAGAAGATTGTATATTAATAATTTGTATAAAACCCCAGCTGTGGCAAAAAGAAAAGTCCTCTCTCTAGATTTTCAAACACATTCTAAAGCAAATAAGGGTTGAAATGCCTTTGGAAGCATGAAAATAGTAACTGATTCTCATTAATCTCATCACTGTCAGAAACATTAATTACTTAAGGCCTCATGCTCGGCGCTGTGCAAAGGAAACTGTCTGCATCCGTGGAAATATCACTCTGGGAAGCCTCTTAACTGTATGGAAACATCACATCTTCAGGTACCAGGATGGGAAGACAGATTAGGTCGGTGTTCACGGTGGTGGTATTTCCAAGAGATACAGACATTACCTGGTGAAGTGGAGGGAAGTTGAGCTCACAGCTAACCCTGTAAATGATACTCAGTAAGAAGTCACTGAGGGTTGAGTGACTTAAGTAAGGAGTCTTAGAGATGCCTTTCCTAAGGCGATCTCTGAACAGGATTTTGGGAGATCCTACTTCATTTTGAGAAAATTAGGCTCGTGTGCCCTGATGTGGAAATGCCAGGGCATCCTGCCTGTCATTCCTCTGCCACCCCTCTGTGTGGCTGTGACGCAAAATCTACATTACTGACCATTTTTCTTCTGGGAAGCAGCCAGAGAGCTCATTCTCTTCAGCACTGTGCTGACATTAATCTCTGGCTGCATGCTTTCATTTTACTTCCTGTAAAAATCCATCTGGAGATCCTGTGCTTAACCTAAGGTTAGATGTCAGGGACACAAACTACCGATTCTTATTTTAAATCACAATTGTTGCTATAAATAGCAAACTTAATAACCTGGTAAATCCCTGGGATGCAAAGTGATGGATGAGCTTCTGCTGATTAAAAAAAAAAAAAATCCACAATGCTAAAACTATGGCTCAAGTTGAAGTTAACAATGATAATAAAGCATAACTAATACACTGCTGAATTATTCATGATTATAGAAACTACACCCTCAATGTCAAGCCATGCTCCTTGGAATGTACTGTAACCTGAACATCTCTGAAATTGTCTAGTCCTAAGTGGAAGGGAAGCAATAGGGGTTGAATCAGGATTGTGCTAAAGAAGAGTGTAAGTTGAAGAAATTGCTGAGTTATACCTAGAACATGTTATACATAGTGAATTGAAATTATTATGAAACATTAATAGAAAAAATTGTAGATTACTATGTTTGGGTGCACTTGATAACCTGATGGTAGCCTGCAAGTATTCCTCACTTTTCAGTTTTTCAGTGAAGCTCAGGAAAGACTCCTGGCCTGAGTCCCTCATCCAGGCCATTCTTACCACCCGGCTGGACCCTCTGCTTTTTCCATTTTCTAGTTTATTCTCCACCAAGTAGCCAAAGTGATCCTTTAAAAAATGTTGATTTCTGACTTGGCTTTGGCCAAATCCCTCCTCTGCCCATAATCTCACACTGGAGGAAATCTAAACCTCTTACCCTATACTCCGTACATGATCTAGCCCTTGTTGATTTTTCCGTATTCATCCCCCTCTAAGCTCTAAGCATACAATTTTCTTGTGGTTTCTTGGATATACCTTAAAGCCTTAGCACTATGTTTCTTCTAATTCCAATGTACACTTATATGAGGTCTTCCAAGGCCATCCAGTCTACAGCGGTGGCCACACTGTCAGTTTTAACAAGACCCTCTTTTGTTTTCATCCGAGTACTTAATGCAAACAAGAAAATATCAAATAGTCTTAATGGTGGGATTGATTGTCTCTTATGCTAAAATGAAGGCTCTGTGAGACCAGAATCCTTGCTTGTTTTATCAGATATCTTATCCCCAGTATCCAGAACAGTGTCTGTTATATATTGTCCTCAGTTCACCTGGTTTGTTGAGTGATAAGCTCAGTTGTACACACACTTTATTATAAAAGCATTATATATACTTTTTTCCCTGCGTTTAATTTTACTACTTTAGTTGGCTGGACTAGAATCATTGTTTTCTTTGTCTAGTAGGTGACTAAACGTTCACTGATCTGATCCATTCCCCTCTCTCAGGATACATCCCGGAATGCAGATAGACTAAAATTTTGAGACAAGAACCATTTCAGGCACTATGCTGACTTATTCTGGGGTCCAGACAGGGTTTTCTGTGATTATGCAAATCTTTTGGCTCTCAGATGCAGTGAGCTCATTGTTTATTAGTAAATATTTATAAAGCACTCTGTATTGACTGTTTCCCAACCAGGTTGATTAGTGATTCCTCCCAGCAACCTTGTGAGGTCAATCATCATTATTAAAGAACAGCCCAGAGAGGCTGGGCAGCTTGCCCAAGGTCACTCAGCAGGTCTTTGGCAAAGCCTGCATTGGCAACTTCAGAGCCCATTACTGTGACAAGTCCTGGCATTTACTCCTCTTGAAAGGGTGACCCCTAATCGCTTTTCTTGTAAGGTAGGCATATAAACACTAAATGTTCTAAAGTGAGAGAAATGTGAAGGCCTTGAGTTGAAGGAGTTATTGGTGCAATTAGAAACTGGAGCCAGATATTGAAAATTGAAGATGCTGCTCAATGGAGGTGAATTGGAGGACATATTGTTTTTGAGAAAATGAGAGAAATGGAATTTGAAAAATAGGACTGTAAAAAGCAGGGATGTATGTAGAAAATCAATTTGGGTGGCCTTGGGAGATGAACAATAATAAGTTATAGGCCCAAGAGCTTTTAGAAGAGTCTGGGTCATGGTATCAGAAACAAGTCCTGTTCAGAAATAAGTTTAGTTCTCTAAAATAATATGCCACCAACTCACCTGGATTAGGCAGTGTTTCCTGATGTTTTGTGAGGATGAAATCTGGTTTACATAGTATTTCAGCCTTTGAAGTCCAACATACAAATTTCACAGTCCCCATTGTGATCAACATGTCCTACTAAATATCCTCCAGGGATGTATACGAAGGAAAATGATCTCAGTTTTAAGAAATCATGTTGCATCTCACTTTCCATTATTTTTTTCTGTTTTTTCACTTCCTTTATGATATAAGGTAAGTAGTTCTTGAATAAATGGCACTACATACTGAAATTAAAAAAAAAAGACAAGTTCTATGTGGGTGAACTGTTATGTCCTATATAATTTTGGTCCTTTGGGCTTTCAGATTTTATCTCTTAACTCTGTTCCTTGGAAGCAGATTTTCCTGAACTAACCAGCAACCACAGTAATAACTGCTTACGGTGATAAGTGCTTACTCCATGCCAGGCATTTTCCAGGAAGCAGCTCACTGAACCCTTCTAACAATCCCATGAGACAGATAGCATTTTGATCCTTATTTTACAGACAGGGAAACAGCTCTACGTGCATATCTAAAAACTTCACTTTATTAAAACCGTAGTGAGATCAAGCTCTTCCCCCTCTCAGAACCTTCCAAAGGCTGAATGTGGCCTTCAGGGCTCAGTGTGGTCCGGGTGCTATTACCTTGGAGAGGGACCAACCTCGCTCCTCCTTGCTAATGTCCTTGGCTCCAGGCATGCTCATCTCCTGGATCACCCTCACCTTGGACCTAACTCAGTGTCCTTGCACTTGCTTTTCTCTCTGCCTGTAACACTCTTTCTCAACATATGCAGCACCCCCACCCCCTTATACCACCCAGACCGATCCTCTCTGACTGTGCCGTGTAACGTAACACACCCCATCTTCACTCTCTGTCCTCTTTGCTTTCCTAGGTGTTTACAAAAGGCCTTTACTTTCGTGGTATTTACTGTCGCCTGAAAAATTATTTATACATTTGTTTATGTGTCTCTAATCTGTCTCTTTTTGCTAGAATGTAAGCTCTACAGGAACAGCAATTGTTTTGCTTTTTTCTCCTTTCTCTGTTTTGTTGCCCATGCCCAGAACAAGGCCTGGAACATGGGAAACCCAGCACAAATAATTGTTGGATGAATGAGTGAATGGACCATTACACTGTATCACAGCACTATTTTTCTGATAATTAGATTAACTGCGTATTGTGTCTGGTCAGGAAGAATCGAAGCCTTTGCAGCATCTGTTGCCGAATATTCTGGTGCCACCAGTGCCCCAGAAAGATGCAAGCCGAAGGAGGTCTGAGTGTTTTCATTTCTATTTGTGTTCACCTTGAAGCATCTAAGAATGCAGGGAAGGGACTATGGTAAGGTTTTGGATGGGACTGCCAACTTTTCCTGGATTACTTTTCTTTTTAAATAAAATTGGAAAAGCTGAGGGAAGTGGGACCTGGCAGTTCTCCTGTGACTTGGGAACAAGTGTCCGTGTGGCCTAGAGGGGTGTGTAGGTTAGAGCTCCAGCTCCACTTGGCTGGACCATCAGACTCTCTGTGAAGGGATATTGCCTGTGGGTCGGTTAGATATCACTGCACGCAGACGGGCAGGGGTGAGGGTCAATGGCTGAAGTGTTACTGGGCTTTTCTCTTTCAAATCTTCATTCCAGGAGGGATACTGGAGTACATTCTCCATAAGCAAGGTGTATCATTTCTGATTTTTAATATCCATTTTGATTGACTGTCATCCTTCATCCAGTCCCTTTCCCAGCTGTAACCACAATTTTCAGCCTGACGTGACTCTGAGTATGGTTGTACATAGTTTCTTACACAGCTATGCCTCTGTTTTTTTTAAATTTATCGGTTTTGTTTTGGAGGAGAACTAAGTTTTTCATACGTAGAATCATGTTTCTTTCATATAGCATTAATTAGTTCTAAGATGGCTAAGCTTTATATATTTTTTTTCTCTGATGAGATAAAGGTACTTTGGCGTGTTTGATAACCTGTAATTCTGAGAAATGACTTAACACAGCCATCAGAAAACCTGGGTTCTCATCATGACTTTATCTCAGCTAAATGCTTGACTTACTTTACACTGAGTCTCAGCTTCTTTATCTGCAGAATCATAAGGTCAGACTTATTCTATTGTGTGGAAATGATTGATTTCAAGAGGTTGTGTGAAAGTGTTAAAAAGTTACTGAAAGAGGGTAAACTAGAGTGTCTGTGGGGGTGGGCTGGAGTGGAGGACAGGGTTTCAGTGAGTCTAACTCCATGTGTCTACTGTATAATTAGAGGAGGTCTTAAACTCCCCACTACTTTAATTTTGAAAAAAATGAAAACATTGAACAGAAATGAGATTATCTCTAAGACCTTACTGAAGCTCTACCATTTTAGAATTTTTAACTTTCCTCAAATAATAGGTCAGGACCCCCCAATACATGGTGATTATTTAAGATATTGCTATGATAGGCAATAATGAAAAAAAAAGTGTTTTCTGACCAGGCTCAATCATTTCATCCTTAAAGAAGCTAGGCAGAGAACAGATCATATGTAACAGATAAAGAAGATATACCTCCATCTTGATGCTCCAAGTCCTGGTTGTCTCGTACAATGTGGGGATGATATTTGTCTCTAAGCCCCACCCTAGGCTTCACTGTGATTATAGAGTTCCCCCAGACTCCTCCTGCTACAGGAATTCTTGAATGTTACAGTCACATCTAGAGATCAGATGGTCCAGTCCTCTCCAATTACATGTGAGGAAGTAGTTTACTCATTTTCCAACTTCACTTCACTTCTGGAAAATTAAAGGTAGCAAAAGCTTGGTTGCACACCATCATGGTTCCCACCATTTAAGAAAAAAAAATTAACAAGATGACCTTATATCATGACACCCAGAGAACAGCTTCTATAATTTAGGATAATTGATTCATTTTAATATCAGGGAATCAGGTAAATCCCATTGTCACCACTAGATGATTAGCTGCTTATGCTTCCAAAATACAAATAAAAATGATAAAATCTGTATGTGCTAATGGAAAGGCCAGGAAGACTGAGTAACATTGTCTTCATTGGATAAATATTTTACTTATTTTTGAATATTTCCAGGTGAGACAGTGTTGGTGCTCCTTTAGCCAACCAGAGTACAGGGTGAGAGGAAAGTGAAGCAATCCGGCAGGAATAGCACATCACAATAAGCAGCTGCAGGTTAAATTCATTTTCCTGTAAAGATGCTAACACAAGGGCTATGTATGTCATTTCGTGTCTGGTACTGTACATTCTTCACAAGTAGGGGAAAGGCTGCAGTAGTCTCTAGACTAGATCAATGCCTTTGGAGTCTTGGTTTATTAGATACTTGGGCTAAGGGTCCTCATTCAACTAGAAAGTTGATTTAGGATGATAACTGGCATATATTACAAACAACTGTGGTTCATCCTTTCGGATGAGAGTGATCTAACTTCTGGGAGCTCCATTGGAAAATTCCAGGCAAACTATTCCATCTTTTCAAAGAGCACAAGACTTGAATGGATGAGTCACCTTGTCTCTGTATGAAGCTGGCCTTGGAGACTAACTGTCTGAGTTTGAATCCAGGTCCCACTCATCGATGCTGATTGGCATTGGCAAGTTGTTCTTCTTTCAGTCTTGATCTCTGTGTCTGTAAAATTCTGTAAAATGTGGACCATACCAGTACTTAACTCTTTGGGTGTTATGAGAATTAAATGAGGTAATCTTTGCAAAGTTAGCTAGCAAAGTTAGCCCAAGCTGTGGTATGTTTTAAGCATTGAGTGAATGCCCACTATTATTATTCGTAAACTATTTGGCACAATCAATTATGAGTACAGGGTAATGTAGCCTATGAAGATGTAACCTCAGCATGATAATGGAAACTCTGTGTTGGAGCAAAAATGCCTGAAGGACTAGGGCCGTATCAAAAGAGTGAACCCTTGGAGGAGGGTATATAGCTCAGGGGTAGAGTGCATGCTTAGCGTGCTTGAGGTCCTGAGTTCAATTCCCAGTACTTCTGTTAAAATAAACTAATAAAATAAACCTAATTATTCCCACCCCAAAAAGAGTCAATGCAGAAAGGAATAAAGAAGAATTAGAATAATAAAAAGAGAGAACCCTTTACATTGCTGAGCAGACATGCCTTTCTCCTCCTAGATTTATCTTTACCCCTGTAACTGATAAATGCATAGTATGTTTTGCATTGCTGTATTTATGTATATTATTTTAATATGTTAATGCATAGAACATTTTACATACACATTTGTATGTGTGCTTCCTTAAGTAAGCCCCTAATTTCTCTTATATTTATGCCTCAGAATTACCACATGACTCAGACTCAGCAGGGAACCCTGAAGTTTTCTTGCTCCATCACCCTGCAAAAAGAAATGCAAAAAAACACATGTGAAATTTCTCAAATTATATCTTCTGATAAATTTCAGGGTAGTGCCTTCAGTTCAATCAGCCACATTGTTTGAGCACCTTTTTGGATTGTAAGGAGAAGCTAAAGTGGAGAGAGACAGACAGAAGAGGAAGCATAAATTGCTGAAAAGCAGATGACCGTCAGGTGAGGGGAGTAGACCCAGACAAGGGTAATACATAGAAGAAGATAAAAAGCGACATAAGAGAGGTTCATAGGAGTTACATGGGGTTTAAAGGAGAGAGTCATTCCATTCGGCAGAGGGATGTGAGAAAGCTCCATGAAGGAAGGGGTATGTGAGTCCAGCCAGGAAGTATATAAATGAATTTTGATAAGTGGAAAGAAGGGTGAAAGGATAAATATAAACTAGTCCTGCCTTCGGAGAACATAGTCTATTAGCAGAGAAAACTGTGAGCACTGATAATTTCGGTGTAACGTGTAAGAGTCTGGGATATCGCAAAAGAAGGGATAAAGGCTGCTGGTCACCTGGCGTTGTCTGGAGAGAAATCACAGGGAAAGTGACTGTGAAGTGGACTCTTGAACGATGACAAGGGATGTGTGTCCTCTGCCCTCCCCACCCCCACCAGCTTGTCTCTGTAGCGGTGGATATTCTATTTGCAGAGACATGGTGGCAAGAGGGAGGGGGCATCTGTGACGAGGAACGAGTAGTAGTGTCACCTGGGCTGCTGCATCAGGACCTGCTGCTGCAGAGATGGCAGCAACCCGCCCGCCCCAGAGAGGGAGGGCGCAGACGAGGACAGCCGGGGACAGACAGTCCTGCGTGTGTGTGCAAGTGCGTGGGTTGGGTGTGCGTGCGTGGGTGAGTGTGTGCACAAGTGTGTGTGCATGTGTGCGTGCTCGCGCGTGTCAGAAGGATCTCGCAGACATCACCTGGTAAGAAAAATACTCTTCCCTGTGCCCGCTGCCCCAAAACTGAACTGAGACCTCTGTCTAAATTACTCGGCCCTCCCTTTCTTAAGCAACATAGTCAGAGACCTGGGTATCAGTACCAACTGTGGTTACTTTTATACTCAAAAATGAACTGAAAGAAATTTCAGAGGTAAAGGTAACCCCTATCTTTAATGTTAACTGTAATATAGATCAGTTTACTTACTGCGGAAATGTACGTGGGTGGCGATTCTTGTGTTTGAGATTTGCCACTTTCCCACAGAGCAGCATGCAGATCAAAATCGGATACATTTCACGTTTCTCTTAGCTGCCCTGTGTGACTAGAAGCATCAAGAACGCATGCAATAATCCAAAGAAAGGAAGAACAATGCCACAGAAAGACCAGAGGAATGAGAGAGGACTTCTACAGCTTATCAACACATAGGGACTTCCTCTTACATTTGAAAAATAAACACCTTTTAATTACAAGTGAAATTCGTTTCAAATTCTGTGACACGTGACAGAGTGGAACTATCTGTCTAGCACATTGACATGCCTTCTCCTAATCCTGCTGTTTAACCCCCTTTGCTCTAATTCTGCAGGTTAATCTGTAAAGCTCAGGGAATCCAAGAAACAAGAGGAGAGCTGGTTCGGCTCACGGTGCATCTTAATGTCTCAGCAGCACATTTAAATTATATGTTTAGGCTGACAGGCAAACGTATTTCAGGGCAGAATCCTTAGAAAGCAGGAGACAGTTTCCTTCAGCTCCACGTCATCATTTGATGTAGATTGCCTATTATATTCTCGGGGTATTATGAAAAATGGATTGGGAGATATTTTCTTGACAGTGGGTAGACTAATGGAATCTGGTGACTGTATTTAAAATGTGCAGGGGTTTGTTATAACATGGTAATAGAAATATCAATTGCACTGACAGGTTAAAAAAAAAAAGCTGTCAATGAATGATAATGAAGTTATTTAAATGTCGACTCACTCGCAAACATTTTCCAAACCCTAAATTATTCTTACTGCTTTAACCTCATGCATCCTAAGTGACTCAGGAGCAGAGCCTGAGGTGCAGCCAGTGCACCTTTGCCTTCGGAAACTATTTTTAGGCCGCCAAATGCACCGGGAACAATGGAAGTGGCTGCTCTTAATGATTGTAGGAAAGAAACAAATGACGGAAGCCGCAGCTGCTTGATTTAGGGGTAAATGCTGTTCCACTTTCAGGACATCTCATTTAAGCTGATTTGCGTGATGCCTTGATGCTAGTCCCCAAGCTTCCCTCTAGAGCTTGAGTCCTGGGTTTGTGACTTTGGCAAATGTCATGGTGTGTCTGGGAGAGAGGATCTTCCCTTTCTGGGGCTTGGAGGTGGAGGAGGGGGTCAGGTTATTTAGATACTTTCTAAAGCTTGGCTCATCTTTGATTCAAAGAGTGTGTCCACCCGGCTTCATGAATTCATTTGCCTTCTGGAGGCAAAAGGCATCTGCTCTGCACCAGCATTGTTCTGGGGACTTGGGGGCCAACAAGGATGTGAGCTACCCTTATGGTACTTAAGAGTAGTCAGGAAGTAGATGCCTGGCAGAGGTTCTCCAGTAAAAAGTAGGGAAGCACAGAACATGCTCACCACCCAAGTCCCACTTCATCCTGCGCAGCTGATTCAGTCTGCTCACGGCAGGGACTGCAGTGGTTCTTGTTAGACCATGTGAGCCTCTTAGTTTTGCCTTAGTAGGAGTCCAGTGGGCCACACACAAGAAGAGCAGGCATCTGTGAAGCCGGCCACTCAGCCAGGAACAGTTGGGCTTCCCAAGTGTCTGGGGTACTCTTTTTAGGGTGAAGAAGACAGCAGCATACAAAACAGACATCTTTCCTCTTCTCGAGGTGCTTACATTCTGGTGGGGGATGGAACATGCTGGGAGAGTGAGAGGAGTCACTATTTCATACAGCACTTGTGGGGTCCGGAAAGAAGTGAGGGGCATCTGTCAGGGTGTCTGGGGAAAGAGCTTTCCAAGGACAGAGAATAACAAGGCTGGAGTGGGCAGGGATGGGGAGGAGGCAGAAAAAGGAGAGGAACTGAGAAATGGGCATCTCACAATTATATTGCAAACCTATTCGATACAAAAGTAAACGTGACTTTGTCTAGAGCAAGTCTGGAGTTTGTGGTGGAGAGCAGGACAGTTAGCGAGTGCCTGAATCCAGTTCTGTTTGGCTTCAAGTACGTGCTCTTTCTCTGAGACTGTGACATCCTGGTAATCTTCATGAGACATCATCAGATCATTAACAAGTTGACGCACTCACTTTGTCCATATTCCTAGCCTCCCCAGGAGCCAGGGTGGACGAGATCCAAGACTGACTTTCCCTTCCTCTTACTTACATCACTGTGAGAGTTTCTGCTTATACTTTTCTTCAAATGGATCCTCCCTGGCAGGCCCTGTCTTTACAAAGTAAGTGAAGCCAGGTTTTGGCCTACACCACCAGGAACTTCTAATGATTTCAGTTCCTATTCATTTTACCAAGAAATGCAAAACTAGATTTTGTAAATGCATTTACTTTTCCTCTTGTAGCTTTTGAGAGAAACAGTGCAGCCTGGGGTTAGGGATGCCCAGTCTGGAGTGGCAGCCTGATTGGGGGCTGCACCTCCAAGTTCTGTGGCTTTAATTAAGCAGGTTGGTTTTCCATCTAGGTCTTCCTGGTCTCTGCATGTGACTAATACCAGTGTCCATCTCATGGGATTCTGTATGAGCTGAGGTCACATGGTAAGCACTCAATAAAGGTTCATTTTTATTATCTGATAAGTTTCTTAAGCATAATAGTCTACTCAACAATGGATTTCTGGGACAATTGTTATAGAAGCAGAGTGCAGGATCTTTAACTGTCAAATTCCCATTCTTAGCCTTACCTCTGTGATCCAAGCCCCACACAAAATGACTAGCGCATGTCCTTTAAAATATGAGAGGCTATAGATAAATAAGTTTCTTCTGTATAGCACAGGGAACTATACTCAATATCTTATTGTAACCTATAATGAAAAAGAATATGAAAATGAATATACGTATGTATATGTATGACTGAAACATTATGCTATATACCAGAAATGGACACAACATTGTAAACTGACTATACTTTAATAAAAAATAATAAAAAGTAAAATATGATAGGCTAAATGTGGTTACATTTTCAAATGGTAATAGCTTCATGAATGTCTTAGTTTCTGAGCAAACTAACGCTAACTCATTTTCAGCGGTTGAGATTTTCCTGGAAGGTGCATGTAATGGGTTTGAGTAAGTGCTGGGCAAAGAATACAAAAAAAGAATGAGGGATAAAATGAATAACAAAAGCTATCATTTGTAGATTGTTTATTACATACCAGCCATTGTACTCAGTGCTTTTTATGGATTAATTTAGTTTACAAATGATTCTGTGCTTATTTATTATCTCATTTGATGGTATAAGATTATAGTAGAGGAAATCCAATCACACGTTTTATTTCTGCCACTCCTTGTGGAAACTAGCCATGCCTTGAATTGGTCCCTTCTTTCAGTGTGATAGGAGACTTTGTCATCTTAAAGAGATCACAGGGTCTTGGAAGGCAGGTGCCATGCCTTGAATGTGGTTTCTCCACCCTTCCAAGAAACTCATCTCTGTTCTATGTATATAGTAAATTCTTAAATAACAAAATACTTTCAAATGTTCTGAACATATTTAAGATATGTTTGTAAAAAAGTAGAGTAAGGATTAAAGATCAAAAGCAAGAACCTATAATTCTTGATTTAATCATTTGCTATTTATTTTCCTGGAATGCTTAGTTTTTAAGCGAAGTCTAGCCCAAGTCTAGATGTTGACAGAAGCTATGTTTTTCTTCTGTAGATAGGTCAACTTATAAACAAAACCTGAAAAAAATGTGTGCTTTGGAATGTTTTAAAAAAATGGTACCAGTTGCAAATTCAAGGCTGCTTATATTGCATCTTAACTACGTCTTTCTATGATAACGTATTTTTTAAGATTACTTCCTCTTTTTTGACTTTGCAACAGCAGTCACTTTATGGTTAGCAAAACTGGCATTTTCTCTTTGCAAATTTAATTTGTTTTAAATATTTTTATTGCTCCCCTTTTCTTATGAAACCAAGATCCATAATCTTTCTTTAGCCTTTTTTTTTCTTTTTTTTTTTTGCCTTTGATATGGTTTTCCAAAGTATATTGTTCAGGACACTAATCTCATTAGATATCTCTCAAGAATGAATCCTATAATCAAATATGTTTTGAAAATGCTTCATGAAATATGCATGTAAGAGGTTCACAGTGTATATTAGAATAATAAAATTTATATATGTATATAAGAACAGTAAAATTTGTAAGTTCTAAAGTAAAGGAACATTAAATTTTGCCTAATCAAGCATTTCCTAACTTTTTTTTTTTTGATCTTGAATAATACTCCTCTCCCCCATATCTAAGGATGATACTTAAAATATTTAACAGCTAGTTCACTGGCTCAAAAGCCAGCCTGCTGCTCTGCTATCTGTCCCTCATTTGCTTTTTCAGAGCCCACATCCCAGGGAGACTGAATTTCCCACATTTGGCCATGCAGGCATAACTAGGACAATATGTTAGCTGTGAAGGGGGGTTTGCAGATGGGCACCAGGAGTTGCCTTCCAGCGTTCAGTGCCTCCACCAAGGTCACTGCCTCCTCCACGGGGGCTCAGGTATAGCCTGATTGGCATAGGAAGTGACCAATCAGAACAGGTGCTGGAGCAAGTTTCTTGAGGACCTCTGATGTGCCAGCCCTCAAGCTTTTGGTTGCTGGGACTGTGAGGAGATCTGGGAGTTCTCCAAGGAGAGGCCATGGTGGTGAGGCTGATGGAAGTAGCTACTCAGAGAGCTTTACCAGCTGGCTTGGAAGTGTTGAGTAGGTTCACTCCTTTATCATTGTACCAGCGTATCAAAGCTGATTGTTAGTTTTACCCATGACACGGGTCAGCACTCTGTCTAATTCTGGTTCTGTGGGACAACCATGAACAATTGCTAGTCTATGCCATTTTGGGTGTTGGAAATGCATCCTTTTTTTTTTTCTCATTCTACCTATTGATTATTACAATGGCATAACATTTAAACATGTAGTTTTGTTGGAATGGAGAATTGACAAATTGTAATTCACTTTTTGAGCTTTAAGAAATCAAGGGACAAAAAATAGCACATAAAGTAATGGCGGATACTTTGAAGGATCTGTATTGGTGATTTTTATAAGAGAAAAGTACCCAATAACATATTGTAAGCTCTCTGGAAAAAAAAGTTGTTAATGTCAGTCTGAACTAGTCACTCCATTACTATCTTGCCACATCGGGATTTCAGTTAAATACACACACACACACACACACACAAA
The DNA here is from genome assembly GCF_036321535.1 of Camelus dromedarius. Classification (NCBI taxonomy): domain Eukaryota; kingdom Metazoa; phylum Chordata; class Mammalia; order Artiodactyla; family Camelidae; genus Camelus; species Camelus dromedarius. Next base: position 63,312,305 of record NC_087443.1, on the reverse strand, counting down.
TACAGGGTTTGCCCTTGTCATATGTTTTTTTGAATGTAAAAATATTCATTGAGTAGCTCAAGGATCAAGTTAATAGAAATCATAAGAAACTAATTATTATGCCCTTATGGAATTAACCCTACTTCTCTAGCCTCCTTTCCCATTATCCCATTGGAAAACTAAACCATTCTGTCATCTCCAACATAGTCCTACTGATTTCCACCTATCACCAGGCAAATTTATTAATGTACAGATATTTGCACATTTCATCTTCTTCCCATCACCACCCCCAGAGATTTTGTATCTATTTTTTTGTTGTTGTTCTTGAACTTGTATTGTTCCAAATACTAAATAGAAAAAGTTATCCAATAAAAGGAGCTAGTGAAATTTTGGAGATAAGCAAGTCTTAGAAGAGAACGTTGACCCAGTAAGGCCAGGGTAAAAGTGGAAAAAAAAATGATCAAACACCAAGATTGGACTGAGTAAAGAAAGAAGTCTCAGATATTTCTTAGAAAGTAGGAGGAAATTTCACATCAACGTGAGTTTAAGGAGAAAAAAAGATGAATGTAGAAGGAGAATTTAGTCTTTTGTGATTCATAAATAAGATCTTCTGTCAAAGAGTTTTGGAATGTTCTTCAAATATTCTTGGCTATCAGCCAGTGTTTGGGCTAGAGCACAGACTGGTCCTGAAGAAAGCCAGTTATATGTTTGGGTTCTCTCATCCACTTTCTTCAAATACAGATAGTATTTCCTACTGTACATGGTTGTAATGATGATCTAATAAGATTGATCATCTGAAATAGATAATAGACTTACATGGAGAAGGTGATTAGGGCCTATTTATTCAGTCTGAATAATAAGTTCTTGACCAATGTTAAGAAAAGATGAGAGAATTTCCAAAAAAATTGCAGGGTCACTGCCAAGAAGTAATATACTCCCAGCCTCAGATTGCTTAACACTGGAAAAGGCCACTGAGTAGAACTGTGAAATCTCACTTATTATTAAGACATTTTCTTATTCTTAAATAATGGGAAAAGACAGAATGACCTTTGGAGGGACTGACCTGCCATATATTCTATGACTCATGAAACAAAAAACAGTTTGTACATAAATCAGGAGAACCTGCTTTTCCACTGTGCCAAGGATAAAGCAGAAGTTTGGAAATGTCAAATCTAAGTAAAAGCTCATTATTTCTTTGGCCAATTTAAGCGACACCCTCATTCTTAATCTTAAAATTAAACACATTCTTTATGAAATGCACGTACGTTAAGGAGCAGTGGAGAGATGGAGTTTTAATTTTTACCAATTCAATTTAAATGCAAATGTTAACCACTCACATGATGCTACTGTGTACATAATTAAGCATCATTATATACTACGTGAATCATTTAGAAACCTCTGGAGGGCTATCCTACTATGTAAAACATACATTATACTGACAAGCGGGCAAATGACGTATACATCTGTCCTCATTAATGCTCCTTTTGAATTATAGGTCAACTGATTATGGGACAACCTATGAGAAGCTGAATGATAAAGTTGGGTTGAAAACAATTTTAAGCTACCTCTATGTGTGTCCTACCAACAAGCGTAAGGTAAGGAATGCATATTCAGCATGTTATTTATTCATGGTGTGACTTCTGTCTTGGCTGGCTCTCTGAGCCACCTAAAAATCCATTACAGGTAAGCTTTAAGAGATGTAAAGATGAGTTGATGGATGTTAAGGTGGTAAAATGTCTGACACATCATAATTTTCAGATCAGCAGCTGTGAATGTAGGAGGGAGCTGGGTAGATATATCATTAGCATTTCCAAAAGGCACTACAGGGAATGAGTCTTGTTATTGGATGTTTGGACTCTTGTAAGGGGTCTGACCGATCAGGGACAAGAATCAGAGTCTTGACAAAACAAAAGGTGGGGTTTTCATAAGATGTCCCTCTGTTTTCCCTTGACATGGAATAAATAGATTGGCTAGAATTGAAGTGAATGCATTGTCCTACAGCAGGTTGGAGGTTTCATTTCTAAAATTTGTTCAGCCTGCACACACATGTCAGGGTGGAGACACTGCTGGAAGGAACCTTGGAGATCATGATGTACTACACCCTAATTTTACAAATAAGAACACTGAGGTTCAAAGAAAGGAAATGGCTTGTCCCCATCACAGAGTTACAGACACAGTTGGGACTAGAATTCAGGTTTCTTGATTGGCAGGCATTCTGTTTCTACTACATTATACTCCTCCTATGCAGAGGGTTTATCTAATCTTCAGAGAAAGATGGTACTTTCTTAGGAAGAAAATGTTTGCTGTTAAATGAGAAAGACCTGTCTCGAGGAGAGTAGTGCTACATTCATTATTGGTTTCAAAGATCTGCACTATCAAATTCTGGATTCTGACATATACTCTGTAAGCATTATATATGCCTTATATAAATGGATAATGATATCCATCAGGAAATAGAAAAGTGCTGTTCATTAATGTGTCCTAAGCCATATTCTCATATGATGGTAACACTGACATCCAGGCTCTTGTTTTAGATCTGTCAGTAGGTACGGTTAGTGACCGTGGGCAGGTTCTGCATTTTCTTATCTGGCCTGTGGAAGGTGGATTAGTACATCACTAACCAGTTATCCTCAACTCTGGCTGTATATTCAAAGCTCTAGTTGTCCTCCAGTGGGCAAGCCTCAGCCCCACCCCTGTTGCTCTGGTGTAGGGTTCAGGGAGCTATATCTGGAGCAAGCTCCCACGTGCTTCTGGTATGTATCTGGGGTTAAGAACCACTGATGTAGAGTGTCATGTTTCTTCTGGCCCTAAACATGTCAAGTTCTTCAGTAGAAGTGGCATAATTTCCCAGCTGTGCATGGACTCTGGAGTCAGATGGCTTGAGTGAAAACCCAGCTAAACCAATTAACAAGTGCATAACTATGGTGATTTACTTAATCTCTCGAAGCACGGTGTCATCAAATTTAAATGGGGATAATTGTAGTACCTACCTCATAAGGGAAGTTAGGATTACAGGAACTAAGGCATTTTAAGTGTTTAGCACAGAATAGGTAAGTCTTAATCAATGTTTTTCTCTCCACTTTATTCTCCTTTTCTCATCTTCCTTCTCCTCCTTCTTCATGTAGTTACTATAAGTAATAGTAGTGATTATCCTGTATAAATAGCAGTCTTCAGTAGAACTTTCCTCACTGATAGAAATGGTCCTCTACGCTGTCCAGTGCTGTGGACACTAACCACTGAGGGCTATTGAGTATTTGAGATATAGCTAGTGTGACTGAGAAACTGAATTTTACATTTCATTTAATTTTAATTAATTTGAATGTAAATAGCCACATGAGGCTGGTGGCCGCAGGATTGAACAGCACAGTTCAATAATGTCAGCCTCACAGATTTAGTGATTTACCCTTTAGCATTACTATCTTCTCCTTAGGCTGATTACGGTCCGTCAACAATTAGATATACACCATTTTGATCTGCTGTATACAGCCCTAAATTGAGGAACTGAACTTATATCCTTTATTTTTATAATGAGATTTAGTTATGTTTGTTGGCTTTGGATCGATTCTTGTAATCCCTATTGATTTTTCCTCTAGTTCACATTTTTAGTAAATTTTATTTAACAATCAACAAACTGTAGGCACCAGAGGGTGTAAAAAGAAATAAGCAGCTTTCCACCCTCAAGGATCCCTTTTCTGGTGGGAAAAGCACTCTGAATTTTTGTGATTGAGAAATCTCTGACTCTGCTTCCACCTTGCAGGTGACTTTGGTTGAGTCATTTACATTTTCCCATTTGTAAAGTGAGATAGACAAAAACAAAGGAATTTGTAGCTGGAAGACACCTTCGAATTGTTCTCTTCTAGTGATAGTCTCTGTTTCATTGATGCCATTAGAAAGGAATATGATTTTTAAAAATAAGATGTCAAATATTGCAGTGAGCATAGGTTTTTCTGTAGCAGCAGAATATGTAGTGGTGACACCTTGAAGGAGACTTAAAGATTCTTAGCAGGAGCAGGACTTGAAGAGTGAGACTTTCAAGTCCAGATGTAGCACCCAACACTGGAAGCAATGCTTAGACGTGGTACAGAAAGGAGCCCTACCCTCGAATTCACTCATGTCAATCAGTGCATCAGTATCAGCCAAGCTGCATACTTAATCTATAGTTATCTGCAGGACTTTAAAAAAGGACATTTGGCCATGGACACTTGGCTGAAATTAAGACTTGGCTGATCCTTTTTCCAGAGAAAAGAAAGCCATTACCCATGACTCTAAGAACAGCTTTCTCTGCACAGGTTACCTTCCAGAAGCAGAGGCAGGCCTGAGCTGTTTAAATCACAGTGTTTATGGGTGAACCTAAGAGAAGGGATCTTTTCCTCCACAGATAAATGAGGCCTTCAGGGTCACTTTCTGAGATGCTGATAGATTTAAGAAATATTGGAGGACGATGAAGGTCTTTACAATGCTGCGAAAATCAATAAAGTTGACATAGCAGTATATTTGTGTTCAGTTTTTCTACTTATGAGCTGAATTTATCACCATGAAATATGTACTTCCCCCTCGCAAAGGGACATACTTGAACCAAAGAGATAGTACCTGCCCAACATTTTAATGTGTGAATATATTTTCCCCAATCAATAAGAGTTTATGTTACAAAAAGAAGGAAGAAGAAGAGAAAAAATATCTCAGGCTCCATTAATTATGCAGGACAAAGGCATTCACGTTTGCTCCAGTTCTCCTAGGACTTCTGCGTCCTCCGGTGAAAAGGCGGACTCCTTTAAAGGGTTGTATTAATTCTTTTTGGTCTCTGGGGTGCTGTCTGGCAAGTTAACATCTTTTGTACCAGATACTTCTCTCTCCTTTTCACTCAGTGAGAACAACTGGAATAAAACTGACATCAGGGTAACTGTCTTGCATTCCCAGAAACCTGTTTTGCCTTTGCGTTCTTGCTATTTTTAGTGGCTTGCAAGGACAAGCACAGTTCCTCAATCAACACGTCTCCAACAGCGGGCATCATGCCCTGGCTTTGTGGGCAGCTTGTTAGGGGCACTACTGGGATCAGAGTCCAGAACAAAACAGGCCCTTATTTACAGTTTAAATTGATGATCATCCATTGGCTGTTGCTCTGCAAGCCTGCTGTAAATTACAGCCGCTTTCCTTGGAGACATCTGTTACAGTAAAAACTGTAATCTCATCATAGGTCAGTCTAGGAAATTTTGACTAACTAAGAGACATAGAAAGCTGGCTCCCAGGTATTACAGTAGCTCAATATACTCTTTTTTGAAGGAATACTACACCTGGCCTCTGATATGTGAGGTAGGCTCAAAAGAGCAAGGATGAATGGGTCCTAGTGCCTGAGGAGAGGCAGGCTATCCGTCACTATGGCTATGGCTCCAAGGAAAAGCTCTCCCCCACCTCTGGGTCATGATAAATCCCAAGGCTTGTAGGTTTCTGCAGTAGTTTATTGGCTACATACATATAATCTTCAATGAGAAAAGATGATTTAACTTGCACCTGAAATGAACATCTGGGATGTAGAGGGTGATGGGAAGAACAAATACAAATGTATCAAAGAAAAAAAATCAATGCTGAAATCTCAGTCTTACTCTTAAATTCTCACCGAGTGTGTTTGTTTTCTGACTGAAAAGAAAACTTCTTTATACTCTGCATGTATCTATCAACGCGCGTTCCCATCACCCCCCACTAACCTTAGCTCTTCTCCCTTCACGTGGTCTTGTACAACATCTTCAAGGATTAAAGAATACAAAATCCCAAGTGGAATTCATTGGAGGAGAGAAGAAGAAAAAGAGTGTTTTGTTTTTTTTGAACTCTGAACAGCCAATTCATTTAGTTGTTCTATCCGTGTACTCTCTGTACGCTGTGCTCCTAGCAAAGAAAAAAACCTAGAGGTTATTTGTTCTTTGTATTTCCTGTGTCCCCCTCATACCCCAGTTCCTTCTCCTTTCAGTGTTATCACCACCTAATTAATATTGTTCCTGCTGAGAGAGCCTTCCAAGACTTTCATCCTATAAATAGGACCCTGGCTCCTCAGAACACATTGATCATTTTTGTGGGTCTCTTGGTACCTGTCAACGTTAAACACTGTTTGCATTTTCTCCAGATGTTTAGGTTTTAATTACTCTACTGTATGTGGTTTTTTCTCGATAAGTGTATGATTATTGAGTCCTTGCTTCTTCTCTTTGTATCCTGGGCATGCTTAATACCTCCTGTCATTTGCTTGGGTGGTCTGTATCATGTATGTGACTTTTGGGGACAGGGAAGAAGTGTGGCTGATAGTGTCTACCAGCTCCTCTTAAGAAAAATGATGGAATCATTAAATCAGAGCCTTAAAGATGTTGGAAGTTTTCAGATTCTGCTTTTGCATTTAACAAATAGGGAAACTGAATGCTGAAAGATTAGTGTCTTGCCTAAGGTTGCATTCAACTGGCGAATGAATAGCTAAGATCATTAGACCTTTAAAGTCAACCCCAAATTTCACCTATCCCATAAAATCAAATCAATTTCACTGAGATTTTCTCACTCCCCCAATCTCCCAGGCGTTTGCCTCTTTTTTCTAGCACTTTTCTCTTCTAATTATACTTGCTTTTTGACCCTGTCTAGCCCTCCTTTTAGAACACAGCATCCTAGATGGGATAAAGTGCCTTGATCAGCTATTGTCTCAAACATGCCGAGCCAGGGTCTTGGGGTTCAGTCAGTGTCCAACACATAGATAAGGATTTTAATTGAACGTAGGTTGGGTTTTGGACTCCTAGGCTGGAACTTGAAAAGAAAAGTCAGTGTGACACTAGCTTTGATTCATTTATTTTCTTTAATTATAAAATTAATTATTTCAAGTGAATAAACAAGGATAGTTAAAAAAAAAAATCCCTGTAGGTTATAGTCATTTCTAGGCCATAGTGTATAATTTTGTCTTTTCTAGCCAAGAAGAGCATGATTAATATTTAAAATGCTAGGACTTTGCGTAGCACTCACTCGACATTATCTGCCGAGGCCAAGGGGAGCTAGTGTATTGTATAATACATCAAAAGGGGCGCATGACATTTCCCTTGGCGGGCAGGCAACACTTGCTCTTTCCTCCCTCACTCTTTTATCTGTCCCTTTGTACACAAGATCATGCATTTGCCTCTAATCTTTTGAAAAAATAGCGTATGTTTCATTCATAAAGAAATACAACACATGAACTCAGAGTCAGTGCAAGTGACATTCCCAGACTTCAGTAGAAGTGACTTTTTCAGCAAACGGCTGCTTCCTTTCCTGCACTTAACCTGGGCAGTGACGGCTAAAGGGAGAAATCATCTCCTTTGATCCTTCCTGGGAACAGCTGAGTGTCTAGACTATTTCATTCCATCAAGCATTGTTCCTTTCTTTTCTTGAGCATTCAGAAATCAAATCAAATCCAAGAAAGCATAGTGCATCTACATTTTACCACCCTCTGGGTGATTTTTCAACAGTCCTCCAAGCCCCCGGCTTTCAAACAAGCTGTAGAATAGTAAGTGCAAAGTGCTCTGTTTGAAACAGGGACAGAGTTCAGGAACAGTGCCCACTAGCAGACTCCCTCGTCACCCCAATGTGGCCCTGGGGAGCCCTGTGGGACTCTTGGGCAACACAGAACACAGTTGGAAAAAAACCAAAAAACACTGATGTAGGCCATTCCATTTCTGTACATGGAATTACTCCTGAAATAACCATGTACCTCATACTATTTTCCATAAATCAAAGCACCTATGATAACAGTCATAGATTAAAAAAGCTAATCAAGCCACAGTCTTCAATTTTAGCACAGTATGTTAGGTACCTAGTTGACTTTTATTGAATCTGTGTCTCTCTAACACTAACGTTAAAAAAAAAGAGAAGACATTCAGAATGTGCCTGGTTTCTCAGAACATGTCAAATTAACTAGTAATTCACTGTTTTATTTCAAGCAGCTTTAAGTAGAACTAAGTATTTTGTTGTTGTTGTTGGAAAGAAGGTTCGTGCATAATTAACATCACATATTTTGTTATTCCTCATTTGTAAGATGTTGTGGTCTATCACATATAATAAGCATCTGATACATTAAATATTAATCATGAATTGCTGATCTAAAAAGAAACAACTCAGTTATCTCTGTATAAGGATGAAGTTTATGCGATGTTGACGTTATAATTCAGAGTTTTAATAGCCATATTTGTGTTTTAAAAATATACAGGTAATAGCTGAATCGCTTTGCTATATACATAAAACTAACATTGTAAACCAACTACACTTCAATAAAAAACAAAATGAAAAAAAAAAAAAAATAGTACAGGTAGCTAGCTAGCTGTCAAGTAGGTAGACTGGTGATAAGCAGATCCCCAGATCAACCTTTTCTAAATTAAGACAACATCCTCTAGTTGATGTCAGGTGGTATTTATTTCCCAAACAGGGAACAATAGAGCTCTGTCGTTTGGTGTTACTTCTATTGAGCAAATGAAGTTAATCAAGGTAGAGAGAGCCTGAGTTAGTCTCAAAATATTATGAAGTAAGATTGATCTGGAAACTGCATGTTTCTTATACCACTGAGTGGGTCTCAAAAGGTAGGTTGCCTCTATGGCCAAGTGCAGAGAAGTTCTCAAAAATGAAAGAAAGCCTGTAGCAGAGGCTGATCATTCTTCAAATATGCCTCATAGACTATCTGCTTAACCTTCTTTGGGGGAGCAGATCTTTTTTATTGAGTTATCCACCTCTTTATTTATTTATTTTTGTCTCATCATCTGTCCTCATTAAAACTCGAGTTCTCTGAGGTCTGCCTGGCCTCATGTTAAATGCCCATCCATTACCCTTTTATGAAGGTCAAATGCATTATTTCAGGTTGGTTCCAAGTTACGCTCATCTGTGGAAAATGGTCAGAAGTCTTTTCAACATTCTGGTCTGTTTGCTTCCAGCATACTCCCTGTGGTTTCTCAGAGGTTTCCATCATTCAGTGTTTGACACACTGTATCTAGAACATTTGTTTCTAGTGAGTAGCCATGCTGCTCTGGTGATAGATGGAGATGAATGCTGGCCGCTACAGGAAACGTGCCGTATTTCCTCGGGTGGGGATGTTTCACTCCAGTATAACAGATTTGCTCTGAGCTTTCTCTTGGTCCTGTCAGGAAAAACAGAGTCAGCGTCGATGAATCTTTAATAAAACCACTTTTTTCTTCCCTGGAGAAATTTAAGAGAATACCTCTGGCCTCAGGGGCTAAATTGTTTCCGTTTAAACATTCCTTTTTCTGACCTGACCTTCCTCTTGACCAAATCTTCTTTTGATGGTTTTTCTCTAGGCACCCACCTCCCATTTTACTAGGTCCCTGGCTGCTAGTGTGTTTTTCCTTCCATAGCCATCCTAGTCAACGACTTAGAATAACTTTTGCAGGGCAAAATACCATAGCTTGTAGGTGACAACATGGGCTTAGATCTTAATAGGTAAAACGGCCTGCAGTCTGATGACTAGGATGGAGCAGTCTCTTCTTTGCTTACTTGGGGCTGTGTGTGCTTGTTTGGGGACTAGAATACTAAATATCTCCAGGATTGACAGCATCTGTCACCAGGAAATGAGCAGGCCTTTAGTGGAGAAAAGGATGTGGATGGAGCCAGAAAATAAAGGACGGGGAGAAAAATAAAACACCCTGAATACACAGTATCTCACAGGTAAGAGGAGAAAAGGTGCGAGAGGACAGGCACAGATGTTAAGCTAAGAGGGAAGACAGCAGAGATCACTACAAAGCATTCAGAGTAACCAAATGGTGATGAGAGAAAGCTAATACACAGAGCACAGTGAAGACAGAAGGTTAAAGAAAAAGAAATAATAAAAGCATAATTTTTTCCAATAGGAGGTTAAGAATCTCTTGAGATCGCTCAGAGAGAAGAGTGCTGGCTAATTTACCAGGAACTTATTAAAGCTTTCAGAGGGAGTACAATTTACCTTTATCTCTCAGTTCTTCCTGAGTGCTTTCAAAGGGGGAAAAGATGTTGATGGCTGTGGGCGAAATTGGTTTTGCCAGGAAGAAGCACACAATTATGACTCAAGTGTGGAGGAGCGGCAGGCCTGGATCTGGGCTCTCCAGCTCCCCAGCAGCAGATTGAAATATCCTGGCTACTGCCTGTACTTACAGGATTTTTGTCCTTTTCTTGCTGTCTCTCCCAGCTCCTCCCCCATTCCTCTATGGAATGACCTCCTCTGTTTATGTGTACATCTTAAGAGTTTCTGCACTTGTCAGGTGCACAACTCAGCATCTATTTGCAGTCACTGTGGAGCCACACTTGGCTATTTGAGGGCCGTCAATGTGAATTTTTGCCTGGTGGAGTCATTACTTGTGGTGTAGTGGTTAATCTAATGGGCCCTGGAGCCAGTCGGCCTGCCTTTAAATTCCAGCGAAGCCAGACTAGGTGTGTGCCCTTAGCCGACGTTTCATTTGTTGGTTTGTTTGTTATACAATGTCCTTACCTCTACAATAAAATAAAACGATTGTGTCAATATCAAGAGGTAGTTATGAGAAGAGGTAAAGCAAAAAAGAAGTGCCTGACATACAGCAGGTATTCAATAAATGTTAGTCTCATTCGTTACCATCTTTATCCGTTTCTTACTATATGGCCATGCTTTATGCTATCATTTGTCAACTCAGTGAGAATTATTAAATGCTTATTTTGTGCCAGATCTTTTTTAAGAACTAGGAAGTAGAATAGAAATAAAGACGTTGTCTTTGCTCTTAAAGATTGTGCAGTCTGGCAGAGGAGATGAATGTATAAACAGTCCACTACAGGACTGAAGTTATGTGTCTTAATAGCTAAGTACATAGAACTCTGTTTGGGGGCACTCAAAGAAAGCTTCGCAGAGAACAGGTATTTGTCAAAAGTGAGGGGAAAAGAAGATGAAAAGTGTCTTTCAGTGTATGTGTTGTGAGAAACCACTGTTGAGAGACCATAGTGCATACAGAGCATTGATTGATTTGCCAAATATAAGTGAAAAAGTGTGTGCCTATTTTGACTGTTTGTACCTATCTTAACATGTTAATTTCTATTTATATCTGACTATACTGACTAATTAAACACAAGTAGAAGTCCTCATGGCCCAACTGAATTATAATTCTAACATAATAATGTAAATTTTCAAATTCTTATAAATCTTCCTATCTTTATAAAGTAAATAAGCAGGCAGTGGCGACATTATTAACAATTAATACCAAAAAAATTTACCTTATTATAGATTTGATATATTCAGCATTTATCTTAAGTAACATTTGGCCATCCAGAACTATTGATGAGATTTGGAGGTGCAATTTTAAGAAATCAATTGACACATATTTTATTGAACACTGGCTTATGCCCAGTGCTTTGCAAACACATTGGTAAATATATATAGATACATATTTATGTGTATAGAAAAGTGTGACTCTTGCATTGCCCTTGTAGAGTTTACTTTCCCTCTACAGGGATGCAATTAAAGAACAGTACAAGACAGAAGATGATGGATGTACAGTATGGATGTACAGTACAGTACAGATGACAAAGGCTCTAAGAATTTGGAGAGAACTGTCATCTGGGATAGTCAGGAAGACACCATGAGAGGGCTTTGATTGATCAATGAAGCAAACCAGTATGACACAGGATCATGACATTCACAAAAATACGTATATGTGTAATTTAGTTCAATCAACATTTATTGAGTGCTAGTTGTAGAGATACAAATGTGCATAAAACGACCCAGCCTGCTAAGACGAGGAGATTAAAGTGAGAGGTACGCAGGTAGGGATGAGCATGTCATTTACATTAGTAATGGGTATGGTACCTTTCACTGCCTGAAATACAAATAATCTGATTAGCATATATGTCCTACTCTTTTGCATCCTAAAAGTGCTCCTCTGACAGATTATTCACCCTAATTGTTGATTTAAACAATCCAGTCCCATTAAACTTACTGAACACTTAGGAGAGCGTCCGGATCAGGGCAGTAGGTAACAGGGGGAAATGAGAAGAATGGAGTGAAACGTGGCAGTGAGAGAGGCAGTGTAAGCAGTCAAGGAGGATCAGTCAGGTCCTCCTGATTTGGTGGGTCAGTGTGCACTTCTGGTGTTTCAGTAACTTGTAGTTCATCTTTTTCTCCCACTACTTTCTAAAAGGGACCTAAATTCTCTTGAAAGAACAGCTATGACTTAATAAATGCTGATGTTTTCTCTTTCAATAAACCCAGATTTCACTAGGATGACTGTAGCTCTAGGAGCCAAATCATCCATCCAGCTGGACTCAGATAATTACAGTGTTTGAATTCCAGGAAAAGAGCTGAAGGTAAGCTAGGGAAAAAGACATTGCATCTCAGGAAGGCACTTGTCTGATATTGGAGGCAGTTTGCTTTCTTTTGAATTTAAGTTATGTGGTTTGTTTGTGTGTGCCTACCTCTTACGCTTTATGAATGCATTATTTAACCAACACATTTACATATTTTCTCAACTGGCTAATGCTGTCTTTGTTCCATGGGCCCAAGCCCTTTGTGCCTCCATTTGGAAGTGCATTACTGACATTTACAAACTCCCTCAGAGGACTCAGTCAATTACCACCATAGATGCCCATTGTTCCAAGACAGCTGACCTTTAACCCTAGGCACCAATTAAAATCTCTTGCTTCTTACCCCTGCAGTGCTTGCTGTAATTCTGGCTCTGTGCCTGGTGTCACTGGTGGGATGCATTCTTCTTAGCTTTCTTCTTCTTTTTCTTTCCAAAACAATAAGAGCCTGACCTGAGAATGGAAATGTATGTTTTCTCTGGAAGAAAAAGGGGCAGACCACAAGACTTAACAAGTTTTCAGTTAAATCACCTTTTTTTCTTTGTCAACACAAATGAAGACCTTAAATAAATAAAATAATTAGGCAAAAATTGGGACATTCCCTGCAGGTATATCCCAGATTCACATATTGGCAGAGCGTGCCAGTTACTTGAGGATAGTGACTTGTTGTTAATTGCAGGGCCATTCTGCCCCAGGCAGAGCTGGCCTGCTCCGTGGCAGACTGACAGAAGGACTGAAACTCCCGAGTGTGGAAGTCAGGCACGGAGTCCTCTACGCGTCAAATTATATGTTATTACCACAAGGCTAGGATGGTAGCCTTTTAGGTAAACTTTAGTTCCTCTCTTTAAGGGAATTTGAGATCAGGGCATCTAGAGCCAGAAGTAGTCTGAGATCACAGAATTTATCGTGAGAAGATCAGTATCACTGGCAGACCAGAAGCCTTAAGACATACTAATTTAGAGAAATAAACTTGATGATGTATTCAGAAATATATCGTCTCCTTTATAACTCTTTCTACTCTTTACTTGTATTTCCCCCATCTTCTGTTATGAGGCAGATATGATGCTGCTGACATTTTAATGAGGTTTGAGCCAAATTCCACCAGCCCACTTATTTTGGTAGAAGTTGTTATATGTAAACACAGTGGCCTAGGAAAAGTCTCTCTCTATTCAGATTAAGACAAGAAGTCCCAATTTGCTAAAAGTAAATGGAGCTTGAAATTTGCCTTTCCCTGTTTAGTTTAAAATTCCAGATCTAAGCGTTAAAGCTGGACAACAGATGCGGTCCTCTTCTTGTAAAATAGCCTCTTCCTCCCACCTTTTCCCTACACTGTTAGGACGAACCACCAGACTGAGAAAATGGAATTAATTCTTTGATCTGCAGAGAAAACAGTTCCTGCAGTTATATTATCCTCCCCCTCTTCCTCCTGTCCTTACTGTTTGAAATTTTATAGACTCACGAAGATTATATTGTATGAGGGCTTAAAATTTCCCGGGAAAGCACTTCACTTTTCCCACCCCATGGGTCTTGGTAGAGCCTGGGAGTGTAGCATGGTGAGTGGGGATCATCTGGCTCCCTGGAGATGCATGCCAGCCTCCCATTTCCCAGCAACCAATGGGAGCTAGTTAAGCTCATATGATAAAGCCCAGAAGATTATCAAACTCAAACCATTTCGCTCCACTTATTACAAAGCAGAGTTTCGCCCATGGTTCATTATGTTCCTCCTGTATAAACCCAACTCAGGGGAATTACAAAGAACTCTGAAATAAATATGCAGGAGAGAAAGGTATTGAAATTGGATATTACCTGTGTACAACTGCTTTATTTGTTTCTTCTTTCCCTCCTTTCTTCTTTTCTTTTTTCCTTCCATCTTCCTTTCATTCTTTCTCTCCCAAAGCTCATTTATATGAAAGAGGGAGTGATGAGACCACCTTATATATTTAAAATAGAATATATTTTCAAAAGTTTTACATAAATGTGTGTGTGCATGTGTGTATAATCGTCTCATCCTTACAAAAACTCAGTGAGGTGGGCAGGAAAGGTTATGATATTTTAGCCCTGAGACCTAGTTAGCAGCTGGTGGTCTTTAGGTAGAACCCAGTCTTCGCATTTCTGTTCTGTTTGTTCTCTTTCAGTTTGCCATTCTCCAAACATTGCTCCGGTTTTCTGTCTGGGAAGCTTACTTTTTGCTAGTGTTCTTGAGGCTAAGTGCTGATTCCTCTATAGACCTTTACTAAATTTCATGTTTTAAATATGAATTATATAATCCCAGATAAAATGCAAAGCACAGAGAAAATGTAAAGGCAAACCATATGTCACATTTTAAGTCAGCTTGTATAAAATCCAGCCTCTTGCTTATCATTTCTTGATAATAGCCTTGACAGCTTTACAGGATAAGCCTGATGTTCGTAAAATCTGAAAAAGACTCCATATAGAGTCCCAAGGAAACCTCATTTTAGTGCCAGGTCCCAGTACTGGCGCTCAGGAAGAACTCAGTCAATGCTTGCTGATAAAAAAAAATGAATACATTGATGAATAGATAAATGAATAAATAAAAGGAAGTTTGAGAATATTTTTTTCTCAATATTTCTTAGATTAGAGCTACTGACAATAATCGGGACAGACCTGCTATGGCAGGAGGACAGGCAGTGACCCTCACTGTACTTTTCCTCTGTCACGACAGTCCTGTAACTGGCACTGTCCCTCACCCTGGCTCTGAGCTTCCCTGGGGGCCCAATAGGCTGCCTCTGTTTACTCGCAATATGTATTTGTGTCCTCTGGGTTGTTGTTTTCCACTGGAGAGAATGCAGATCAGGAATGTACCTCTCCCAGCATCACACCTGTGGCCTGTGACATGCAGAGCAAGACAACTGGCCAATGTTTGGTACAGGATCTCCTTAGAGGTGGAGTCCATTGTCCTGAGTGATGCTGCTTGGAGAAATCACAACTGAGAAGTGGTCCTCTGTCACTACAGGCACACAGTGCCCTGGACTTGTTCTTCCCCTTGTGACCTCATCATCTCCTTTAATCTTTGAGATACTGTACCATCTTTGAGTCTCTAGGCACACACTTTTTTTTTGCAGGAACAACCACTTCCTCTCAATTCCTTGGAAAAGAGATCCTCTTCTAAGCAATTTCCAGTAGCAGCAGTGGGGAAGAAAAAAAAATCTGCTTTTCTAAGATTAAACATATAGGCCCTAGTGAATAAACCTCTTGAATGCCCCACCCAATTTTTTTTCTACATCAAATGTATAAAGGAAACGATGAAAACTATGAGAGGGAGAAATACAATGGGAAGTATTAAAGAGGATGCCTTGTTTAAGCCAGGGAACCAGAAACCTCCCTTTGCCTCTTAAGTTAGGTGGTATTTGAAGTAACCCAGACTCACACTTTCAGAGAAGTAGCAGGACAACCATGGTTCATGCTTCTCAAGGCCATGAGTATAATAAACTCTACACTGTCATATATGCATATGTGAAATGAACTGAGAATATTCCCACACATGATGATCATTGATGCAGAAATGAAACAAAACAAAACTTCAAAAACCGGGTAAGTGCCCTAAACTCTGTTTTAATGTTGAGAAAACTAAGGCTCAGAGAGTGGGCCGTCCAGATGATATAGCTCGTAACCTCACAAGGACTCGGCAACGTGGAAATTTCCCTAAGCTTCTTGGCTACTGTTCATCTTCCCTGTATATTAACTAAGGAGTATAATCTCCCTAGGGCCACAGTTATTTCTTCTAATGGTGCATGTGAGATACTCACTTCTGCTCAGTGAAGCAAGCAGAAACGGTAATTCTGTTTTTCAGCCACTTATAGAAGAATGCGGTAGCTTGAATGTTCTGAAACCTTTGGATTTCTCTCTACGTGTGAAAATACTTAAAGATAGGTCCGCCTGACTTTCAGAGATCCAGGGAATGGTGGTCAAGTTAGTACTGAGGTTCTTAAACCTCAGCCTAGAGAGGAGTCATCTAGAGAGTTTGTTCAAAATGGAGATGCTGACGGCCTGTTTCTCAGAAATTCTGGGTCAGAAGCTCTGAGAATCTGCATTTTAAGTGGGTACCACCTCCCCATCCCCCCATATGCACCTGAGGCCACACATTCCTGAACAAAGATGAGCTGTACTGACAGTAACGAATCATTTTTCAAGGAATCTCTTGATTTCCTTTTTCTCGATAAAATAAGTAGGTAAAACTCTTGGTGTTGGTGACATGAGTATAAAATACTTGTTATGTGTTTGGAGTCACCTGCCCTCTACTGGCCAACGGAAGATTTGATGTGAAATAACTGTTTCTCTCCGTTTGTCCCGTTGACAGGAAAACTGGGTTTCTGGATTCCTTATTCCCCTCGCAGGGAGACAGCATATTATGCATTTGACCGCTGGGTGGGATCAAGGTCTAGAGCAGGCAGGTACGCTCAGGGCATCTAAGGAAGGGGTTAAGCCACAGTCTTCAGGAGCAGATTAGGGAGGCAGGTGGTTGCAGACTGCATATTACCCTTCTGCTCTTTTTCCTAGGAGTGAAGTAGGGGCTAGAAGAAATCATTCTTTGTTGCTCCATGCCCTAGGGCTGCTTACTAGCAATTTAACTTTGCAAAGGTGTGGGAGGCTACTTTTACAGTGTTTTCAAAGACATTTGATAAGCTCAGGGAGGGGGGCTTCTTGAAATTTTCTTTTTTGAGCATTCCACTCCATTATTCCAGAGTTCTAATTTCATATCCTTTGCACAGCAAGTGGCTCTATCTTGGTATGAAACACAGGCAGCCCACACAGGCTTATTAGGTACAAACTCCTATTCAAAGTTCCCATGAGAGTGGAATATGAAAAAAAAAAATGCAGTTTTTTTTTTTTAAAAACAGATTTGGAAATCAATTCTAACACGTGTTGTGGTCTGCAAGATGAGGGAAGAGAGGGATTGTCGTTGCTTTGAGTTTGGGCCAGTGAAGGGGGAATTTTAAGGAAGCGTGGATATGTGAGCTTTCACCTCTCACTGAACTTGAACATTCCCCACCTTACAAAAAAAAGACAGTTGGTAGTGAGCATGGATGCTTTTTATTTCATGTTTATGAAGTTTCTCCTCTCCCATCCACAAACACTAGATAAGTGAAATAAAACAAACAAAAATAAACAAAAACAAAGGAAGAAAATGACTCCTGTTTGAAAAGAGACAGACATAAATGCACAGAGAGGGTTCTCTCACTTTAGTCCAGAGCCAGGTAGGTGCTCAGATCAGCCTACCAAACAGATCCTGGAAATTTTGTTCATCGTGAAGGGGTTTATGAAGGTGGTAAGATGAATGGAAGAATAAATGGATTGGATCCCACCAGATGCTCCTTTTCTAGTCCCTTCCTTTGTACTCAGCAGCTCAGCCCTCCTCTGACCCAGCACTGCCAAAGCTTAGCTGTCACTCATCTCTGTTGTGCAGTTTGGCTGTCATGTCTTTCAAGTTCCCGCAGTGACTAGTCAATTGAACAGGGCTGGCCCGGGGATCCTGGCAAGATGAGAGGGTCTTTCCGGGAGGCCATGAAGATTGGATCCCGCTGTCTTCTCAGAAGGGCAGCCTGGCTGTGGAGCCTCTCCGCCAAGAAAAGAATGAGTTCCCCATCCCTCACACCTTCTGTCTCTGCGCCAAGGCCGAAGTCAAGCTTCATTTCTGATGTCCAGGAACTCAGAGCAGCTCTTTAGTCTGGGAGGTTGTTTCTTTTGTTTTGTTTTTTATGTTTTTTAAAAATGGTATACCTTTATAGCCCCCCCCCCCATAAAAAGAAAGGGAGGGAGGAAATATGCCTTGGCTAGGAAAATAAATATGTAAAGATGGAATCTGAGTGTGATGACTTGGCTTGAATCTCACATCTTGTTTTCTTTACAACTGGCAGTAAAACACACAACTGCTTTAAAACCCTCTCAGCTTTTCTCTGAACAAGTTCAATATCCTTTTTATTTCCCTTTACTCTTCTAGTTTAGTTCTAAAGTTTTGTAGGAAAACAAGAAGAAGCCATGTGACTACTGTGTGTGGCAGCGGGAAAGGGGCTGCAAGCATCTGGGGATGCTTTGTCCTACCTGCATTGAGATGGATGCTGAAGCGTGGTTGGTTAGGAGCGTGGCTCCTGGAGGCAGCCAGCCTCAGCAGCACCGCTGTGTGTGCTTGAGGACATAGTCCTCTGTGCGATGGGGAAGATCACATGGATGAGGGGCATGGCAACATGAAATGAAACAACACACACTGTATACCTGAAACGAATATAATAGTGTAAATCAACTCTACTTCAAAAAAAAAAAAAAACACATGATGAATATCCTTGAGTACCTTCACTAGACACAAATTTTCTTTCAAGGTGCCAGTTTTTGGTTTTGTTTTTTTCTTTTTGTAAACTCAAAATCCATTGGACATTTTATTCTGATGTGCCCTTTGTAGGAAAACTCAAAGTGCAGTTGCAAAGTAGGAGATTTCTTTTTCCCCCGTAGAAATCATCTGTACCTGCTGTTGCAGGGAGCTTTTGCTACATGGAGAAGATGGTTCTATTTTAGGGAATTATGACCAGTGGGACCAGTCTTGGAGAAAAGGAAGCCCAGAGGGGTTTGAGCCATTTGTTCTGAGATACATAGCAGGAGGTTTTATTTCAGAACCAGTAGTAGAATCCCCAACATCTTACTCCATCTGGAAAATGGACAAAGTACTAACTCTCCTGTCTCTCAAGATTATTGACAGTAAAATGCAATCATATATGAAAAGATATTTAGATATTTGAAAAATAAGGAATAAATGTACAAGATCAATGTTTTAATAGTTATTTCCAAGACAACTTTTTGGAAAAATGTGACCATGAGAAGAAAGGTGAGCTTTATATGATAAAGGCTTTAGTTGAGGTATGGACAAACACGTGTATGGGGGAAAAAAAGAAGTACAAAGCATATTCTCGGAGGATTACACCTTGCAGGTTTTTTTTTTTTTTTGAAGGGTGGGGCACTCAGTTTTTGCAAAATTGTAAAAGGAAAGCACTACCTACAGTGCAGAGGGAATTTCAGAAAGAAAACAAAGATTCCTAACTAGGATGAAGGTAGCAGAGTCTTCTGATTTTAATTACCACTTTCATTAGCAAAGGACATCATTTATCACTTTGCTGTAAATATACTCTCCTCTGATGCATATGCAAAGCAACATGGTTTTGGGTACCACTGTTTCTTCATATGAATAGGGTTAATAACAGGTATCCTGTTCGCTCATCTATTATATGGTGGCGAGGAACAGAAAATCACAGACACAGAGGGGTGCATATTTATTGAGCTGAGTTAAATAGTCTAATACTGCATTAGTACCATGATCAGGAAACTTGGGCGAATGTAGGATTAATCCTTACAGGATAGGCTTTTGAAGGACTCTTTGAAAGAGAAAAGTTTGGAGCTTGGAAAATGGGAAAATTTCAAGAATGCTTTGACATCGTAAGCTAACGGGGGAATCATTGCAGATGACAAAGGAGGCTGTGGGGATTTGTCTAGCCGTGCATATTCTACAAATGATTGTGCTCCAGAAACTCTGTTTTGACTCCAAAGTAGTTGGAGCTCAGCAACTGGTATCTGATGGGCAGAGGAACCCAAGAAGACGGCATGGGAAAAGGCTTTTGTCACAAACTGCCTGGTGGAATCTAATTACTTGGAATGGAATCTGGCCAGGGCAATTGCTGTTAGTATCACTACCCTTGCAGAAAGTTTCCAGGGAGGCTTAATGACTCTGGGTAGTCAGGACCTCATTTTACATCTCAGTGAAAAGCCTGCAAAACCACAGCCAGAAATCACCAGCCAAGAGAAATCACTATTCTTGTATAGATCTGCAAACTCAACATCTGAGATCTGCCAACTTAACATCTGAGCCCAGAGGGGAGGGACAGGCAATAGGACCTTTGGACTTTTGAGGCAAAGATGGCTACCAGAGCCCAGTGCTTTCAGTGAAACAGTTTCTTATAGCATGTCTTAAGTGCCATTGAAACGGAAGTTAACATCTTCAAAAGGGACAGCCTCTTATTCGAGTGTTGTGGTTTTGTCTCTATCCAGACATAAACAATAGGAGGAGAAGGTCTTTTTCTGTCCAGCCCCACATCCTCCCAACTGATGGAATCCCTCTCTCCCTTGCCTCTTACTTTCCTTCCTCCTTTCTCCAGAGCAGATCGTCATGTTAGCAAAAAACCTCTGATTGTGTCATTGACCTACATTACACTACAAGCGCAGCAGCTACAGAAGTAATCCAAAGAGAAAGATGAGAAAGGAAAGGAAAGCTTGTTGGTTCCCCTGAATTAATCTCATTGTGCTAAATTTCCAAGAGAAAGATGGTAAACATACGTGCTTGTCTCCCATGCCTTTATTGATATTCTGTTCAGGACCATGAAAATTAAAAGACAGTGTCTCAGCTCCACTTATAGCATGGTAGTAAGTGAGTGGGACAGGATGTTGAAAAGAGCCAAGCAATTATGCATCTGTCATGGGTAATAGGGGAGGTGGAGTTTCCTTCTTTATTTAAAAGGCTTCGTCTCTCATCAAATGGGCGCTAGTCCCACAGGACTTTGCTTGCTGTATAATTTATAGTTCCAGTATTGCTCTGAATACCCTAGAGTAGAGTTTGCTCCATCAAACACTGTTTTCTCTCTTTCCTTTAGATTATTGTGATATTCAAAAAATATATATATCTCCTGGAAAAAAAGAAGAAATGCTATATCCAAATGCCATATGGGCATATAAATTGGTTCTCTGATGGCATGATTCACTACTGGGGACTCTGAATGACAGGCCAGTCAGCAGGCTGAGTGGCCTTGGGCAACTTGTCTAATCTTCCTGGCATGTAGGAATAAAATAGTTAGCATCGTAGGATTTTCTTTTTTTAATGAGTTAAATGGATAGTAACCTTAAGATCTCATGTAAATGCCACAGGGTCCTTAGTAATTAACACATTCTAGTTCCTTTGATGCCTACTGCTATCTGCTCTCTTTATGTGACCTTTACTTTGTAAAACTAAGTAGTAATTTGCAGCTGCTGGCTTTCTGCATGGGAGCCCTGAAGGTAATAGATTCTAAGCCTTACCTCTTCAAGGAGGTAAGTTAATCCTTTAAAATCTCCACAGTTAGTTCTTTATCATCCTTATCAGGCTTTCCAATACTTGTTTGATGATATCTTTTGATCTAACCATTTGATTAGTTATCTTTAAATACAATTTTCATCTAATCTGTAGCCATGATGTTCACTAGCAAGTGAGCACAGTGAGTGAACTTAAATGCTATATATTGCGATAAAACTCCTTTTCAAGTCCTTTGGAATGCCCGGGGAGTGATAAATCTGTAGTGCCTTGGAAGGCTTAAAAGGTTATGACAGTTGGATCCTAAGGTTGATACAAATGGTTTTGAAATCCAAGTTCTTAAATTTACAGTTTGCACATAATCTTCAGGCATCAGTGAAAGTTCATTCTGGAAATACTGAATAACCAAGATCTAGTTTGCAAAAATAAATATAAATGAATACCCTTTTCTTGGAGCGCTTTTATCCTATATAATGGGTTATCTCTCTTTAGAAATAATGATATTCTTTCCCAGAACATCTGCTTTAATTCTGAGTACACCTCTGTGCTGTAGGGTTACTGTAATATGAGATGTTCATTAAAATATTCACCTATTTCAGTATTATTTGTGGGTCCACCATGCTAGGGGATTTTAGGGCTCTATTTAAGTGAATTTTCTAGATAGGTGAAGCTTATCTTTAGAAGACGATAGTGCCTTTCCTCCTTTTATTTTACTTAAAAATATTTCAAAATTATATTATATACTCACCTTCCTTATTAAACAAAGTATTCTATATTTGTTATTTCCTTCATTATATGAAGTTTAAATGTTATTCTTTGCAATGGTTGTGGTATATAAGTGATATCTATCTTCTTTATTGATTGAATGAATTTTTAAAAATTGTGGGTAACTTTTTCTTGCTTTTGTTTATTCTACAGAAGATTTGTTCTTGGATAAATGCTTTCTTAAAGCTACATTAAGGTTTTCATTTTGCTACTTTTAATAAGGAATTTTCAAACCTGAAACAGGAAAGAAGAAAAGTTTTTATAAAGACTTAAATTGAAACAATTATGTTTTGATGGGGTGCTTATTAAAATGAAGGACTTCTGTGAACTTTTTAACTGGTGCCTTTCTTACTAACCAGTAGCATCTCCCTAACAAGGAGGCTCGTTCTTCCCAAATGCCATACATTTTCCCTGCCTGGCTTTCAGTTCCCACTTTCAGATGATGGCATTTGTTTATCATCAGTGCATCACTGTTAAACTCTAGCTTGATCCACTCAAATTTCTAGGATGCAGCTTTACTGGAGTAATAGCTGTATCTGAAGTTCCATGTAGGATCTTCAGAGTAGAGTAACTAGTATATCTGAAGCAGAGAAGAAATGGGTACCTTCTGGGTGCAAAATAAAAAGAACACGGAATCATCTTGCTGCACCTGCTTCTATCCCTTATTTCACCCCCATAATGGATGACAGAGCCCCGCAGAAAGCAGTCTGACATTCCTCGGTTGGCTAAGAGCCTTCTGTTGAAGGAGGAACATGGCCCGAAGTCACACTACATGCTTCTACTAATGACACAGGGCCAGCTGACTTGATGCGGTCCCATCTCTGGGGTGGGGATGTTTACTGTGGGCTTGAAAGGGCAGTATAAAATATATCTGAAGAAGGGAGACACATCCCAACATGGGTTTTCAAATTGCTTTCAGGCCACTCAACTCTATTTGTCAAGGTTTTATGGTCCGGTGCCAAGCTCCCAGCTCTGTCCAGACAAGGCCACGCTCTGTAATTGATTCAGACATCACTCATTGACATCTACTCTACATGAGGTGACAGTCTGGGTGTGGGTAAGGTGGGCAGGACACATCTCCATAGTTGGCAATCGAGTGAAAAATGCATATTATATTACACAGTAAATACTTCATCTCTAATGTTATGACATGTAGAAGGAAGGGTTCCTTAAATAACAGCTCATGAGCACTTGACCCAGATGTAAGGTTGGTAGAGGGTTAGGAAAGGCATTCCTAAGGTAGTGATATCTAAGTGGTATTAAGAAAATAAAGAGGAACCAGTTTATTCTTAGTGGGGGGAATAGGGGAAAACATCAGGCTGAGGAGACAGCAGTGAGAAGGAGCATCCAGAAGCTTCCAGAAGGTTCCAGAGAGCCACTTAGAGCTGTGGATGGGGAAATAGAGCTATACAAGGTAGGAGTCAGATCATAAAAGGTTTTGTATACCATGCTGAGGAGTTTAAATATTATGCTGAAAGGGACAGAAATGCATTGGAAATTTTAGGCAGAAAATGGGCATGATCAGTTATCTATTCTGGAGAGTCTGACTGGGGCAGGAAGGAGGCAGTACAAAGATTTAGGGGCTTGAGACCAGCCTCTGAAAGAGAGGGTACATATCCTTCCCCTAGGCAGCTGACATCGAGAGAAATAACAGAGCAGATGTTACCTACTACCTAGTGGAAACGCTGGGTCTATATTATCCACCATGGATGAGACAGGAAGAAGTACCTGTAATGGACTGGAATCAAGGAGTTGATGAAAAGAGTGTAAGTCCAAGTATATTGAAATATAAAATTTGAGATTCTGGAAAACCAGGAATAAGATCACCATTATATCCACACAGTCCTGGTGTAGAAGGCTCGGAGGCGGGCGGAACGTTCGCCCTGAAGAATTCCAGGAAGTCCCACTTTCATCTGTTGCCCTTCGGAGACTCTGAGATGAAGACCCCGAGATGAAGACCCCTTTCCCGCTGCTGAAACCTCTTTATGCTCAACATTTACTCAGACTTCTGTGGGAGGATTTTGCTTTGGTGATTTAAACGCAAAAGTCCTCTGAGTCTGGTAAATACAGTATTACCTGACCTTAGATTTCAGAAAGATTTCAGGGATATCTGGATGTTTTGCTTTGCTGGAACAGAATTTTTCAGGATTTGTCGGTGCTTGCATGGCTAGTGTAGCTAGTGTACCTTTCTTCATCTCTTGTCCCAGATGACATTTGGAAGGATGTGGGCTGGGTCCATGACATCCCTGACCTAGAAGTTTCTCCTTCCCAAACATTGTCTCCAGGTGTCCAGATTCCAAAACATAACCCTCCCTTGTTTGTTCTGAAAAACAACACTTCACTATACATTTTCCCCTGGAGCATGAGATTAATTATGTCCATACACACAGCTGTTAATTATGTATCCAAACTGCAACTGATGTGGCAACTTGCTGAATTAGTCCCTGGGCACACTGTCTTCTTTTCTGAATAAGAAGAGATTTTCTTTGATGCAGCAATAATGAGAAGCAGTTTTCTACTCTCTCTCCCCCATCAATTTGTCTGAATAACCAGCACGCCTTTCCCAGCTTCCTCTTTCTAACAAAAAATACCAGGTTTCTAAACGCCCTCCTTTTTTTTTGATGCAATCCCCACAAATTGGCCCCATATCCTCCTCAAATTTAACCTGTAAGATAGGCTGATTGTTAAATGGTTGCATGTCAGTTTCACTCACAGGAATCATCTGTACAGTAGATATTTGGAGATTTTGATATGAAAAATGTCCTTGTAGAAATCAACTGTAATAGGAAACTTTCTCCAGTAATTCTCTGCTGCAAGCTGAGATCGGGAGCTGGGAAGAGGATGCACGGTCATCTGTCTCACTGCATCCCTCGGCTGTACAGTTCCGACAGATACTGCATTCAGAGCCTCTTTTTATCAGTGGTTCATAACTTTCAGAGAATGTTCTCCTCTTCCTACCTTATTCACATCAATCAATAAACAATATACCAGCTGGAGAGAAGCCAAGATGTGTCATTGAGATAATGAGGCCTAAAGAGCTGATAGATGTTGGGGAAGAGATACTGAGCATTACCAGTACCCAGAACAGCTTGACTAACAACCTTCAGCCATTGCTTTCAAGAGGACAGAATCTCATCACTTAAATGTACAAAGTGTTTGTGAGAGTGAAAACCACTGGCATCAGGATCGTGTGTGTTTCTGTGTGTGCATGTATAGGTGAATGCTTATCGCCTATTATAATAAATTTTGCATATTTCCCCACTATTCTATATTTTCCAAATAAGTATGTGTTCCTTTTATAACATACTTTGTTGTAAAGGCATGAGTATTTACAGGAATGATAATGTGTCATTATCAATCTGTTTTACCAAGACTATGACCCTCATCCTAGAACCATGATTCTCACCTATTGGCTCATTGGTTAGTGTCTCCTTTTATTCTTTTTTTTTTTTTTTGAACTTTCTTTTTATTGAGTTATAGTCATTTTACTATGTTGTGCAAGTGTCTCCTTTTAGAGCTAGGTAATTTCACTTTGGTGAACAGAGGTCTGGGCCCAAGGTCTGTGCACCAGGTTGGTTTCCACTTAATGTTGCAGACAGTGAGGCGGTCATGTGTGATCAACGCAGTGGCCCAGCCGTCCTAATCAGAGGAAACAAGATCACCCCTGAATGAAGACTTGTTCTTTCCTTCTTGTGTCATCTGAATTTATGCCAGCTTTTCCCACAGTTTTTTAATTGTAAAAAGTCAAGTTTTGCTGAGCATCTAGCTCATTGTACTTGCTTTTCTCTATAGGCAATGCCTCTCTGAAGACAAGCTTATCATCTCTCTCTCGTAATACTTTCTATGACTACCAAATCTTCAAACCTGTCTTCTGACCCTGCACTTGTACAGTATCTACCCCCTGTTTGAACTTTGTCTTTAATTTCAGGATGCTTAATTTCTGTTTGAGAAGATACAACATGTACTCAGGAGATGAACCAACGATACAAGGCATTACAAGTCAGTGGCTTAGACATATGTATCCCTTATGTGCCTGAGTGGCTTGAACTTTGAATGTGATCCATAAATGCTTATAAATTCAAGATGAGGCTGTCTAGCATAATGGTGAAAAAGTTAACACTGCTTACTTTATTTTATTTTTCTTAATTGAAGAATAGTCAGTTTACAATGTTGTGTCAATTTCTGGCTGACAGCATATTTCAGTCATACATATACATACATATACATATTCATTTTCATATGCCTTTTTCATCATAGATTACTACAAGATATTAAATATACTTCCCTGTGCTATACAGAAGAAACTTGTGTATCTATTTTATATACAGTAGTTAGAATCTGCAAATCTCGAACTCCCAGTTTTTCCCTCCACTTCTTTCCCCTCTGGTAACCATAAGTTTATTTTCTATGTCTCTGAGTCTGTTTCTGTTTTGTAAATAAGTTCATTTGTGTCTTTTTTTTTCTTTTTTAGATTCCACATATAAGTGATATCATATGGTATTTTTCTTTATCCTTCTGGCTTACTTGATGCTGCTTACTTTAAATCTTGGTTTGGCCACTTATTCTCTGTGTGATCTCAGGCTGGTCACTTAATCTCTGTGTCTCAGTATATTAATCTGTAAAATGGTAATATAAATAGTGGCTGAGTGATAGAATTATAGGTTTACATGAGTTCATATTTGTATGGCTCTTAGAATGGGTCCTAGCACATAGTAAGAGCTATTAAATAACAGTGCTATATGAATTAATAAAAAAGTCAAAGTAATAGTTTGATTATGGTTAATACATAAAGCACAGGGATTTAATTTAATGCCCCCTGGGCAATGCTATTTACAGACTCTCCCTCTCTTCTCCTCTTTCCTTTCTTCCCTGTTCTTCTTTCTTCCTGTTTTTCTTTTTCTTTTCTTATATTGTCTTAACTGCTCTCCCTAAAATTATGAACAGTGACACATTTGCAGTGTAATGATATGTGCATGTTTAGTGCTCTTCTAAACACTTACTGATTAAATTAATGAAGAAATTATCCTAAGATTAAAAAAAAAATCCCTGTCCATTTTATTACCAAATATTGTTTAACAGCTTACTACGTAAGAGGAAGTAGAGGAAGATGACGGATTCCATGTCTGGCATGGATACTCCGATCTGGTAGAGAAGACACGCAAATAAAGCAACAACAGTAACAACACTGAGTACCCGGCCTGGGGAGATAGCATGTCACCCAGTGTGCTTTTGAAGGACACAGGAAAGTCACCTCATCCAGCCTGCTGAGGACTGGGGAGACTTCCTGTTTCTTCGTAAGATGGACCTGTAACCTGTGTACTTTCTGGCCCCTCAATCTGTGCTGTCAGTGGTTCATTGGTGAGCTACAGCACATAGATACAGCAAACCCTTGTTGATGGTTTTGTTTACAATCCTAAAAATGTTCTGGAAGACGAGATACCAGCCTTTAGGAAGTCTTGCATTCATATGTTGGCTTCATGTAAGTGTGATTTAGGGGATACTTTTTTATCTTCAGATGTTTCATGGAGGTGAGCAGTTACTTCAGTGGCGCATGAGTCCTACTTGTGTGTTTAATTATTTACTAATAGACCAGCATTTCTTGCTTGAGAGATCGGAGCCATAGCTTAGAGCTAAAGTGTTAGAAAAGGCCGCTCGTTCTAGGTTGATTACAACTAAGAACATATCTAATTGCAGTGGTGCATCAAAATCAGGAGTTCAGTCTGTCTAAGTTGCAGCAAAATAGGGTAGACAGGCAGTTCTGATTCCCTGTAATAGGGCTTGATTTATCCCTTTCGCCAAACGCTATGTTTGTGGAAATGCACGTCATCGTTCTGCCTTCAGTCATACAGCTCTTTTCCCGAATCCAAGAATCTTAGTCTTCCCCGCAGAAAATAGAAGAATAAACTGACAGAAGGCAGTTCCCCTTTTAGGACTCTTAAGAGATAGTAACTCATATTTCAAAAGTATGGTCGAGTAAACTTTTTATGTCAGATAGCTTTATTTTGTGACCAACCTGCACCCACCGCTCCTTAAAACAGATGCATATATGTATTTATTTATTAGGAGGATTGTGTGATTAGCTTTACTTTCTGCATCCTCACGCCACCCTGGGGATGTGCTGTTCCCTCAGTGTCTGGACTGCTCAGTCAGAGTCCCAGCCTGCAAAAGCCGTCAGCTGGGAGTGGCTGGCTGCATGGGCTTGAAGGTGGTAAAAGCAAATTGGCCATCTGTCTGGGGCTGGTGTAGACGCATAACAGAGATGATTCGGGATAATATTCAGATTGATGTTTTACCCCAAGGGTGGTTGGAGGGGTTTTTGTTTTACATGTTTTTCAGCAGACCTGGTTTAAAAATTCATGGATGCACCTGGTTGTTTGTTCCTCTCCTCTGTTTTTCACATATTCTGGCACAGCCAAAACCCTCCTCAGCAAGAAACTTATTTGCAAAAGGGCTATATACAGAGCTTAGAAGAAAAGCTGTGCAGTTTTCAGGAAAATCGCCTAAGTACAGGTGCCTTGAACTGAAAAGATGGCGTGTTGTTGTTCAGGTCAAGATTTCCAAAAGTTAGCATCATCAAAGAGTCTACTTTTCAGTCTTAGAGCAGAACATCCTTTAACCAAGTGATACATTTGACAAATGGAAATGTGGGTTTGGATCCTATTGTGCACGAATTCCAAGATGCTCTGAGGTGTTTGATGCACTAGATACAAAGAGAAGCAGAGCAAAATGGTACTGTTTTTCCCAGTAGATAATCTTAGTGAATCTCTGAGTGTAAAGATGATGGATCAGCAAGAAAAACAGTTTTTATTTGATTAGAGAAAGGTGCTATCTCATCGATGTGAGATACATTCTTGGTTCGAAGTGAGAAGTCTAGTTCAGCTCTGGATGAGCCAAATTAAATTTGGTTCAGATCCAGGGAACTCAGTTTCAAATCAGCTAATCCGTGATAGTTTCTATTTCCCAAACTTCTTTGTCTTTCTCTCTACTTTCTTTCCTTTAGAAAAGGGAAGAAAGATATTTAGCCTCAAGGCTGAGATTTAATAAACAAAGTGACCTTTACATTTTAGCTCAAAGAAGTAAATATAATCTTACAGGTATCAGTGGCAGCTTAGCCTGGATGGGGTGGGATGCATTATGCTTATAATGCAGCACTGGAGGAATTTACCTTCGGGGGAAAAACAAATTTGATAAAGGGACTGGTGAGAAACGCTATGTGTCAAGAAGATGTACATCTTCTTAAAAATTTGAGATCTTAGATTTAGAAACACCTTGACGTTTCAAAAATTTAAGGTTTCCATTTAGCATAAACTTTCTTTCTGCTGGCCTTCTTACCATAGGTTTGATTTCAGAAAATGCAAACTGTCAGTATGTAAGTTAAGAAATTATTCACTTGCCACAAAGAAACAGCACAGACTGCTTTTAAATAACAGGTATTCCTTGCACAGTCTGTTAAATAAGGGCAAAACTTAAGACTCAAATGCCAGAATCTAGTGCCACAAAAAGATCAACTGAAGATGAAGAATGATGTTTTTGGAAAAGGTAGTATTATTTATGAGTATAAGGGATTTGATTCACTAAAATCTAATTGGCCTATTACCTCTCTGGAATATATCTTTCACCCCAGAATAGTTTGTATGTTGGGACTGAAAGAGACACTAGAGGCTATCTGTTCCAACCTAGCATTTTAAGATTATGAAATATGAGCTCAGAGAGGTTGCCTTTCCTGATGTTCCAGAACCAGCCAGTGGCAACCCATTACTCATTTCACTGCACACTTCCTTTCCTCTTGGCTGTCAAATGATGCACCCACTTTACAGAACATTTCCCTTTGGAACATAGGACTTCTTTCCTTGTCCTGTAGGGGTGATACGTTTTAACACAATCATATCGGGTAACTTGAGTACGTGGGCAAGCATCTTGTTTCCCATAAATGCCGAAGGTAACAGAAAAGACAACATGATACTAAGTATTCAGAATAGATGTGGATTTGGTCAGTCTTTTCCAACAAGAAGAGTCATCAGAGCCAGAGCTTCCTCCTACACTTGTAATCAACACAGCATCACCTGATCTGTTCCTCAGTGTTCTCATTCTTACTATTTTGTGTCTGGTTCTCACTGAAAATTTTTAAGTAGTGAGATTGACCTAAAGCCATAGAAAGCCTCAAGCCAGTTGTAAGAGTGAACTAACAAGTGTTACATGTCTTTTGTGAGCCAGCAGTGTAGACCGTCGATTGGTAGTTCCTAAAGTGTGTTCCTCAGAGCCCTAGTTTTCTAGAAGCTCCATGAACAAAACCAGATGGTGTCTTCAAATACCTTCAGCAAATGTTAAAACTTATCTCCCTTTTTGCTTCAGAATGTGCTTCTCAGAGACTTCAGTAAGTCAAATAAACCTTTAAAATTTTTTCCTTATTCTAGGATTCCTCAAGTTTATATGATATTCTAACTATTAATCTTGCTTAGAAAATGCTATGCTCCTTGCTTTGGTTCCATTTGATCTTAGTAAACACCTAATCTGTGAAACGGATGTCTTAGCCTGATTTCATAGCCATGAAAATAAGGAATCAGACTTACTAAGTGATTTCCCAAGGTCACAAGACTAGTAGTAAGAACTGGGACTTGAAATCAAGTCTGTGTTATCTTCTAGAGGAGTCTCAATTCAAATACCTATTGGCTTGAGCAGGTCATTGGAGATATGACTAGGGATTCTTTGGGCACAGACACTTTATTTAAAAAAAAAAAGTGAGACAACATATGAATGGGGGAAGTAAGGAATAACCCCAGTGTCTAATGTGATCTCTCAATCTATCTTTTGATGTCCTATTTTGAATAGCAACAAGGATGCAGAACTTCTCTTTTATTTTAGCTCTGAATGTATGCTGCATTTTGTTATTTTATTAATGACAGAAGCCAACTAGCCTAGCTTTTACTGCTAAGAAGGTGACAGAGGATAATGTGGATGATGGTAAACTAGAAAGCATCTGACCTCACTCTAGGAGACAACAGCTCTAAGGCTCTTGTTGATGATGACCATATGGGAATATGGTCCCAGTGAACCTGGACATTATTGGAAAATTGGCCAATAAACAGTGCTCTTGGGGCTTACGTTAGCTACATTACACAGAACTTGGGTGCTGGTCTGCATCAGCCTGTGAACCATGGAGTTTTAGCCTCTGCATTTCACTGCACTACTTGCCAAGGAGGAAAAAAAAAAGTCTCTCACTGAAATGATTCTTTGTAGCCTTATGGTTTGCTTTGTGGCAATTCCACATGCTGTGGCT
Source organism: Camelus dromedarius (assembly GCF_036321535.1). Classification (NCBI taxonomy): domain Eukaryota; kingdom Metazoa; phylum Chordata; class Mammalia; order Artiodactyla; family Camelidae; genus Camelus; species Camelus dromedarius. The sequence continues at coordinate 63,280,929 of NC_087443.1, read as the reverse complement.
TGAGGAATTTGTTGAACATTGAAAAGGCACATGTGCTCATTTACATTGGCAAGTGTTAAATTGGGGAGACATATGTTTTCTTTATTCTGTCTCCTGTTAGATCCTTGGAGAGTGTTGGTGATGAGATTCCAGTGAAATTTCCCAAGTGATGTGCTTCGGAAAAATCTTTTTTTCAGAATCTCCAGTACTTATAACTTTGGCTGGAAAGAACTATAAAGTATGATTGGCATCACTGGATTGGAATCCTTCAATTCCAATTAGAAGGTGCATTGGACCACAGAGATGAATTCAGAGCATGAAAAAAAAAATCCCCAGCTTTAGGGATAGTTTCATCTGGTCTAAGATTGTCTGTTGTGTTCCTGACACTTCTCTTAGCTGAACCATTGCAGCCACCTCTTAAGTGAGCTTCCTGCTTCCATATTCTCTTCTCTTTAACTCAGCTTCTATATTACCTCCAAAGTGATCATTCTCCATGAGCTATATTCCTCTTATTTCCTGATTTAAGATCTTTTTTTTTAAACTGAAGTATAGTCAGTTTATGATGTGTCAACTTCTAGTTTCTAGCATAATGTTTCAGTCTTACATATATATATACACATATTCATTTTAATATTCTTTTTCATTATAGGTTACTACAATATATTGAATATAGTTCCCTCCGCTATAGAGAAAAAACTTGTTTATCTATTTTATATATAGTAGTTCATATTTGCAAATCACAAATTCTCAATTTATCCCTTCCCACCCCCTTTCCTCCCAGTAACCATAAGTTTGTTTACTATGTCTCTGAGTCTGTTTCTGTTTTGTAAACAAGTTCATCAGTTGTCTTTTTTTTTTTTTTTTTTGATTCCACGTATAAGTGATATCATGTGATACTTTTCTTTCTCTTTCTGGCTTACTTTACTTAGAATAATGATCTCTAGGTCCATCCAAGTTGTTGCAGATGACATTATTTTATTCCTTTTTATGGCTGAGTAGTATTCCATTGTGTATGTGTGTGTATGTGCACATATGAGTGTGTGTGTGTATATACATACACTACAACTTCTTTATCCAGGCATCTGTTGAGGGACATTTAGATTGTTTCCATGACTTGGCTATTGTATATAGTGCTTTAAGATCTTGAATTTGTGTGTATGGCTCAGAATAAATAGAATCTCTTGCAATTTAAGTCAAAACCCTTTTGCATGGCTAGTAAAGCTCTTTTTAACTTGGCTGTAGACCACTTTACTTAACATTGGCCATCCTGAGGAACTTGCTATTACCTGAACACGGAATGCATGTTCACACTTCCCTGTCCTTGCCCAGCTTAACTCCTGGGCCATGAAATCCTTTCCGGCCCTTCTATCAAATACCTACACATCCTTCAATCCATTGTAGCATCAGGTGTCCTGTGGCTCCTTCCCTCATTCCCACAACCAGAAAATAAAAGCGCTTCTTTGTGTTCTCACAGTGCTTTGCATGTGTCAGTACCGCTGCAACTGGACTTTCCCCACTGAATTATGTCTGATTTCCATGTCAGAGCCAACTGCAGAAGAATGCAGTCTAGGAAGGCATTCACTGTCTCATTTATAGTTTAATCCCCAGTCCTAAGTACAATAGCTATCACTTGGTGCCTAAATTATAGCAAAAAGAAAGAGAGAGAGGGAGAGGGAGGGAGAGAGGGAGAGGGAGGGAGGGAGGGAGGGAGAGAGGGAGAGGGAGGGAGGGAGGGAGGGAGGGAGCGAGAGAGAGGGAACAAATGGTTGAATGGTGAACATCTGGGCTAGGGTGGAGTGAAAAATTTTTTCTCAAAAAATCCCTTATATTTTAGAAGTGATTTTTTTCTGTTTGTTATTGAGATACCTGCAGACAGATTCTAAGAATTTTAATTGTTTTGAGTATTTCCTTATTTTTGATAAAATATCCCATAGACAAGACAGACTCTACAAGGTCCCATTTAGTGCCTCTCTTATGAAATGAATGTACATTCTACCAAAGAAGGAAATTGATTAGTTTACATTTTCTCTCATATTTTAGATAAATTTAAATACATTGGTTAATAACCACTTTGAGCCCAGTCTCACTGGTTGGAAGCTCTGCTTATTTTGTGGTCTGATGTTTAGAATGCAGACCTGGGAAGCAGATTCTTGGGTGTGAGCCATACAAATGCCAAAAATGCTCTGAAATTGTCTTGGAGAAATTATCATGTCCCTCCTTACCTAGTTTCACTCCCTTGAGGTTTGCTTCAATTTCCAGTTGGAATATCTTAATTAATGTTTGTAAAGTGCTGTGTAATGCTTGAATGAAAATATCACATATATATAAAATCTTAAATAGTAGCTTAACAAATTTGCAGAGTTTTGGTGCAGTGAAATATTTTTTAACATCTTACAACTTATGATAAATGGATGACAAGAAAGGTTTGCCCATGAATTGATGATACAGTCAAAATGGAGAAACAATGTTTTTCTGCAACTCATTTATTCAGGGAACACAATTACTGAAGTGCTGTGCAGTTTAGAGTTTCTAATCTCTTAATTGTCTTTAACTTGAAATGCTCACCTGGGATCCCCATGTGTATGTGTTTAATATGCTCAGAATGATACTTTATTGCTTTTTTCTAGAAGCTTAGATGAAGATTGAAAATATGCATAAGTAGATTGTTATAAATAGACTCTGAAGTAGGAATGGCAATTTATATAAATCAATAAGAAAAAGGAAACAATCATGATTTAAAATGTAGAAAATATATGAACCGGTGAGTGATCTACCGAATGAGAATATTCAAATGACAAATGCACCTGACAAAAGGAAGAAAGGGAGAAAGGAAAGAGAATTTCACTATCATTAGTAATGCATGTGTCTTGAAACAAAATATACTTTTTTTCCCTAGTCAGCTTAGAAAACATTATAAAAAGAGAGGGAGGAAAAAAAAAAAAGTTTCAGTGATAGGTACTTCCCAGGTCCCTGCCAAGGAACCAGGAATTAATATTCTCTTTTTCTGAAAGACATTTGGTAATATGTATCAAAGGGGGTAACAAAATTCCTGTTCTTTGATCCATATTCTACTTTGAGGGAATAACTTGAAAAAATAATAATTGATGTACAAAAGTATTAACATACATTAGGTCATGAGATTATATTAGTGAAATTTGAAAATCTTATGAGGGATTAATTGCATAGTGGTATATCTGTATAATCAAATTCTAAGTAGACAATTAAAAAATGATAATACTGAAGAATATTTCATAGCCTGGAAGATGTTTGCAGTGTAAAGTGGAGAAAGGTTTAAAGGCAAAAAGTATCACGTGGCACTGTCTCTTGCTGTTGTAAATGAGTCTCTCTCTCTCTCTCCACCCCCATAACCCCTCTGTGGCGTGTGTTGGTGTGTATGGGTGTATGTGTGTTTGTCTGTCTCTCTGTCTCCCCCATGTTTATCTATGTGTGTATATCTATATATGCATAGAGACAAAGATTGAAAAAGCAAACTTCAAAATAGACATCAGGAATTGACACATTATAACTGACTATACTTCAGTAAAAAAAATAAATAAATGTTAGTGACAATTATCTCTGTGGAGTGATGTTTGAATGATTTTTCTTTTCTTGTTTCTCAGTACTTTGGGGAGGGCATTTTTCAAAATTTTCTGCAATGAACATGTTAATTCTTACTCATTAAAAAATACTAAATTTTAAAGCAAATTAAATGAATAATTTAAAAGAAACAGAATTATTGTATCACTGGCACATTTATATTTAGCAAAAACCAAACACTTGCAAAGTAGCTTAAAACCTGCATCCCTGTCACTAGGCACAGTCTGTCTTCATCCTTTTATTCTGAATTAAAGGAAGTAGATTCAGTACCAGCTGTTTGCGAATTGAGAAGGGTCCAGTTTGGAGAGTCTCCCCAGCGGCAAGATGATACTGCACACTGACACAGTTCAGGTGTGGCCTTCAGAGGAAAAGATGATGATCAGTGTGGGCTCTAAGGATGACCCTGCCAGTCTTATGGGCTGGTCCTCACAAGTGTGATTCTATAATGTCTAAGAACAGGCAAGTAGCCATCAGGGTTTTACAGGCAAGGCCTCATGTGGTGATCAAGATACTCGAGTGAGGTTTCTAGAAAACATTCATTGATTTTAGAACAGGGTTAACTGTGAGAATCTGTTTTTAATTTAATAAGAAGATGTCATCAGAAGAGTTACTTAGATTGAAGGTGGAAAAGGGGTTCTATTATATTAGTAGGAGCCTGTCTGACAGTGGACAAGTGTGGGGGTGACGGGTGGGATATGGAGAATGATTTGAACCCAGGAAACTATTTCATATTCACTGGAGACCTCAGTGCACCTCCATAGTTCCAGAAAGCATTACTATATTATAGTAAAATGAATTAATTGAGATATATTTTCACAACTCTGAATTTCAGGGAATGGTAAATGATATCTGGTATATTCTGTCCAGGGAGGTGTGGGTCTCTCTGTGGGAGAGTTTGAGGCTCTCCTGTATAAAACATAGATGTCATGTACATTTAAGTATTACACAGCACTTTTTTCTTTTACTAAATATGGTCACTGTTTTTAAAATTTGCTCAGTTATCTGGAAAATTCACTTTTGGGAAAAAGTCTCTGAAGATTTCAGATAAAGAAATCTTCCTCTCAGTAGAGAGTATTGTGTTTTATCCAAACCATACATTTCTGCATGTCAGTAGTAATATTTATGATGGTACAACAGGGGTAAACCAGGACTGTACAGATAAAAATATGACGTGTGTTCACTCTTTCTGTGATCCATTCAGGGAAAACTAAAGTGTCTGTGAACTGTCTCTCATATGGTCGAAGCAGCTCTTAAGTCAAAATCAATCATCTTTGTAAATGATGCTATCTTTATGGGCGTGTTCAACCCATTGTGAATATGAATCTCAATAGGAAAATGCTCTTATAGAGTCACAAAGTAGAATGGAACTTTTTATAATTGAATTTCATGGTAGCACCTTGATTAGTTATCGCCCTGATTATTAAAGGTGCTAACCTCTGATCAATTGTGGTGACTAGATAGTAGAAGATGTTGGCCTGGATAGATAAAAGATCATGTTGTTTGCAAAGGTTCTATGAAGGCAAAACTTTTTTTCTTTGTGTGAACCCTTTTTTGGGAATTCTTTTATTCCTTTTGAATCAGGATGCTGAGAAATACCATTGAACTCAAGAGGTCTGGTTCTGTGGTTATTTTCTTAAAGTGGATTCCCCATTGGTAGTAACTTGGGGCAGCTGAGTGTTTTATAGGTTTGGTGTAGTAGCAAAAGGAATTGAACTATGCAGCAGCATGCATATAAAATAAAAAACATAAAATAAAAATTGTAGATGCTTTTACACGAGTCTGTGCGTGATAAAAATTGAACTTGCTATATGTTTCTGGGACACTTTTAGTGTACAGCCATTCACCCTCAGACCCAAATGGCCCTTTGTTGTTTTTGCTGGTCCAAGGCTACCTAAAAAGTCCATCAGCTTATTTTAAGACCCAAGAGAACAATAAATATTCTGTTTCCAATTGCTAGATTCTGTTGTAATTGATATTGGTGCTTTTGTGGTGAACATAAAGGGATAAGAACTGGTTTTACTAGAAATCCATTTTTTATAGTATGAGACCCTTAATTAAATGATAGGATTGCAATGCCTGGATATGGGCTCTCTTATTGAAGAGTCAGTTATGCATACTTTAATGAACACTTAACAGACCTATTCTTCTATAATTTAAAATGGGTGATTTATGTACCCTGAAAATCCACAGACAGGAATTTCTTGACCTTGGGTCTCTTGGTGTCTCTGAGACTAACAATAAAATTCATTTAGGCTTCAATAAATATTCACCTTGAACTGATATCAGGTTGAGAATTTATAGCCTTCAAGAATTTAAGGTAATGGTTATTTCACAGCCAAAACCCAATGAAAAACCTGATAACCTCAAATTATTTATATTCCAGATATATTATGGTTATAAGAAGACTTTAAATTCATATTGAATATAGTAATAATATTTTATCACATCCTCCTTCTTTTAACCGTCAGTGACATATTGTACAGAAAATAGTTGTGGACCTGTGTCTCCAAGATGGCTGCCATTAATTATGCCATCCTCTGTGTCAGTATGTCTGTCCCCCCTTGAGAGTAGAGTCTGTTTTTCTCCTCCATTTAAATCGACTTCGGAATTAGTGATGTGTTCTATCAATAGAATCTGGCACCATGGATGTCCGGAACTTCTGAGGGCAGGTCATAAAAAGCCATGCTGCTTCCACCCGAGTCCCTTGAGATGCTTGCTCTTGGGACACTCACACTGGAACCAGCCACCAATTAAGAAATCCAACAACCATGAAACTGTGATACTATGTGAAGTTCAAGCCACATGGAAAGGGTCTGGAACATGGGATGCAACGCAGAGAAAGAGAGAGGCTAAGACCAAATACATGAGGGAAGAAGCCATCTTAGAAGGGGGACCTCCAGTTCCAGCCACTGCAGTTGACCTCATGTGGATTTGAGACTGACTGCCACCTGAGCACTTTCAGAATTCCTGAGCACCAAAACCTTGAACAACATAAATGGTTGTCTTAAACCACTCCTCTGATGTAGTTTGTGGCACAGCAATAAATAAGTGGAAGAGAGGTCCTTTTCTCTTGATATCCCATAGGAGTTCTGCTATTTTAAGATGGAATTAGTCCAAGATATAGAACTGCTGAGAAAACGCAATCATGGGGGGAAAATTATCTTAAAACGTCGCACCGCTGTATTGCCTGTTCTGACGGAATGGGAAGAAGAAATGAGAGCAGAGAGAGAAACAGCAGTAGGATGTAATTATGCTTGGGGCCAGCTGATTAAGCACATTTGTCCTGTTCTGCCTCTCAAAAACAACTTGAGATGATCAGTGTCTGTCATTAAATAATTAAGGAACTCAGAAGAAAATTTACATGAAATAGATCTCCTTGTTAACTGGAGGCACCTCTTCCCGGATGGTCCCCTCCAGCCCCATCTTCCTGAGAGCAGCAGTGGAGCTACAGAGGCCAGTCTCACTTCACTAATCTGCAAATCCTATTGGAGAGAAACCCCTGGTGTTCTCCATCGTCTTGTCAGAAAAGCTTTAATAGCCAAATACATTAGCAAGGTCTCATGTGGCTGAGACCTCATTAATCTTCCCCAATGCACCCGAGTGTATTTGTCCGTTTACCAGGAAGCATTAATATATGTAAATAAAATTAAAACATATTCCTGTATAACGATACAAGTACAGCAAAGGATGAAGAATGTGAGTACGTTCTGTTCACTGATTTTCAGAATGAATTCATTCCTATGGACTCTTCCTTTCATTTTCCTGACTTTCAACTTGACATTTATTCAGACTCTAAAATCAAATGCCCATCTTAGAGATTTTACCCAAAATGGTGTGTCCCTCACCTAAATCAATGTTAAAATATACTGATAGCTTCTCTTTCCTGCTCTTTCTCCTCAGCTCCTCTCCTTTATCATTTTAGTGGAATAAAGAGATTTCTTCTCATTAAATGAACATCATTTCTTGTAAAGTTTCCCACGAGCAAAGAAGATGAATGTCCGTTTCTCCCAGCATCACGGCTCCCTCTGATGGCAGCTAACACTTAAATGATGTAACCTTTTGGCATTTATAGATCTTGGGGGATTTAAGACAGAAGTTACTCTGGGACTCGTAATGACCATGGAAGTGTGTTCTGATTGAGTTTGAGCAGAGGCTATGGATAATGGTGGGGTTTTTAAGGCGGCTCAAATATTCTCAAGGTATTTAACCAGTCTCCATAGTGACTGCAATAATAAAAACGTCTTTCAAATTCGCACATCATTCTTTTCTTTTCAAATACCATTTTTTAAAAGCCAGATGACCCACAATTCTAAGTATTAATGAATATTCCATATTCCCTACTATCCCCTTAGCATGATAATAGTGATTTCTCCAGCAAAATGAGATTTTTTTTTTAAATGCCAGTTAGACATAGGATTCTGTTTATTAGGAAAACAATCACATTGTGATGATTCTTACTGGTTTTAGCATACTTTTTTTTTGCGAACAAGCTTGTAGGGAAATGTTTGTTCCTTACCTGTAATGTATCATCAGGTTAAAGCTTTTTGGCCGTTCTATCATTTTTTTTCTCACCAATACTAATGAGAAGACATAAAATCAGTCTTACGGAGGAATGATACTAGATGAATTAAGAAAAGGAGGCCAGGGACATGGTGAAAAGTCTGAATGTGGACCAGGACTCGGTATCTTGATTCCACAGATTTATATTTAAAGTCTCCCCTCCCCAAATTATTTTTATTTCTTCAGAAATACCTTACCCATCTTCTTGTTATTGAATCTCCATTATCTATTTCCTAGTGCCTTATTGCCCCCACCTTTTTCCCATCTAGGCAATATTTTTATGAGGTATTTGTAATACAAGGTTTATCTCTTTCTCTTTCTTTTTTAGAATTCAACTATCATATTTTATCAGAACATACAGTACTAAATGTGACATTGTATGTCAAATAATTACAGTAACATTTGCACACAACTCAACATTGCTTGCACAAAGATGATCTTATTTGATCCTTAGGCAAACACGTGCAGTGTACCCCGTAGAGAGCTTGACCACTGATTATGTGACCTTGAGCAAATTACCCCCTTCCTCAAAGCCTCACTTCCTAATCCATCAAATGGACATACTATCTATCTGAAGTATTTTAATAATTTAGTAAATAATATATTTTAAAGGTTTAGAGAGTGCTGGTACACAGCAGATGCTCAATAAATGTAAACATTTTTTATATCACTGCCCTCAATGATGAAACTGAGGCTCAAAAAAAAAAAAAAAAAGAGATTACACGAGCGGAGAGCTCTTTAAAATGGTGTGACAGATGCGGCAGACATGAAACTCGAATCCATCTTCGGAGTCCGGCCCCTGGCATATTGTGATTCTAGTGGTGTATTTATGGTTTGTTTTTCCTCCTTCTTCTCAGGCATGAATGGGATTCACTAAATTCAGCTTTCTCTTTTCTGAAGAAGTGCACAGATTTAGGATTTGATCATGGCTCTTCTTGGGGAAAACAAGTGCCTGGTTCAGAGCCTCACGCTCAGCCCTGCAGATCAACCTGCCCTTGTGTACACAGAGGGTCACAGTGATGGGAGCGGAGTCTCAGTGAATTGGAGCTTTTCAGTTTGAGATTCTCTAAGTTAACTCAGAGGAGAATGTTGTGTTCAGTAGTCTGAAGAGAAATCAGAAGCCATCTTCGATAAGCTTTCTTTCTTGAATTATTTTCCAAGGAGTGTTACGCATGTGGTATCATTCCTGGTGAATCTTACTCTTCTATGTACCCTAGTGGGTTTGGTAAGAGGAGTATTGAATGAATGATCATTATGGTTGCATAACAAGTAATAGGTCAGGTCTTCTGACGAGGCTATGAAGAGAAGTGTGAGGGACTGAAATTGTTTGATACACTTCTTGAAAACACTTTTTTCTCCCTGAAAATTTAAAGTCTTTGGGCCCTAATTTAAAAAGAATAGTTTAAAAGTAACTTTATAGCATAAAATACAAAAGTTTCCCTGCAATTTCATTGAATCAGTCTTTAGGTCATAAGTAAATGGTCTTATTGCCCAAACATTCTCTTACTTTGTGTTAATGACTGTGGGTGGAACATTAGGTGAGCTTCACTGAGTTCAGAGGAGAGGGTGAGAGTGGGACTTAAGAGTGATTGCACACTGGGTCCATCTTTCTACAGACTCTTTTCTCTCAGTGTTTACTTGATTGAACCTTTTTTTAAAAATCACTGTCCTCTCTTTTTCTCACTATTGTTTGTACTTCATTGATTTCCTTTCATGAATCATTCTGGGATCCTGGGTAACTCTCCCTAATTGTGTTCTCTAAACAGTTGCCAGTTGATAAGCACTTACTGTTCTCTCCCTCAACGCATCTGGGAAGGGTGATTGCTCCTCTCGAGAGGTGAATGGGCAGCTTTTCCACCCAAGTTGGTCAGCCAGTTGTTTACTTGCTCTGATTACATTTTGCTTACTTTTTTTTTTTTTTTTTATTGGAGCCAGAGGTTTGAAAATAGCCTCTTATACAGAATAAAGTGGTTCCATAACTAAAGTACCCAATTGCTACTGTTGCTCTTTGTCATTGTCATTGTTATTATGGAAAATATTTATTAGGCACCTGAGATATGGGCATCTGGATCTGAGTTAAGCCTTGAGCAAAACAAGAGAGATATCCCCAGTACACGACCTCTTCTTGATTCCAGCCTATGAATGACAAGGAGTAGACAAATGAGCAAACAAATGATGAATGACACATAAAATAAATATTCTTTGCTTTAGGATCAAAGAAATGGTGGGGAAAAAGTATATGCCTAGAGGTGGTGAAGCCGCCTCTTATTAACTCCACCCTGTCTAAACAGGTACATAATGGAATTCCACGAGCAACACACCTAGAAAAAGAATCTGGAAAACTAAATAGAAGGAGCATTCTTCTGGGAGGAATGTCCTGAGTAGATACCTAGAAGGATCAGAAAGCTGCCAGGCAGCCGTTTGTAGAATTAGATTGTGTAGCCATATGTTGAATCTGGAGCAGGTCAAAGAGAATGGCAACGCATTTAGTTTTTGACCATGTTGAGCTTTCAGAAGGAATAATAACAAAAAAAAAAAAAAAAAAAAAAGAGAAGTGACATATTTTAAATCTATAAATTGCATTTCATGTTCATTGGTCACTGCTAGGAAAAGCAGATAAGGTTTCTTCCTTCTCTTGAAGTGGATGATGAGCCATTGCTTGGAGTCGGGTGGTGGGAGCCTGTGTCGCCGTTGTTGACTTTCTGTGGAAAACAGTTCATCTGCAAGTGCAGTCACTGCAGCTTCTGCACACCCTGCAGGGCACGAGTAAAGGAGTTCTAATCACTCCTGGGCTGATCTGAACAGAGAATAATTACCTTCCTGGTAAAGACAGACACTTCCCCTTGTCCTCACACTCTGTTTCCAAGTAAAACAGCAGGAATTTGTTTAAGAGGACTCGGACGCTCAGTGTCACAGGGCTCAGTGAAATGCATTGTAGCAGAAGGTAGGGACAAAGAGGACTCACTCATTTGTTCATTTGTTTGTTCTTCTACAAAGATGTCTGGACCTGCTATGGACCAAGCTTCATGCTAGGCAAACAAGCCCTCCTTTTAGAGAGCTCACTTCAGGAATCCTGCTAAGTTTGGAGGCACGCCTTTTAAAGACCTTTTAAAGTTCTGTCATTCAGATCGTATTCCAGAATGCAAAGGGTTAAACCATTTATTCAAAGTCCTATGAAGAGCCAAAAGCAGGTAAAGAACCAGTGCAAACCAGCAAAAAAAAAGGGATCACTGAACACATTTAAGGAATGTAGTCTATTATTTTTTGAGGCGCATTCACTGACTTGAAATTACTATTTTGATATTTCCTAGTAGAATACTTTTTGAGAAGATAGGACTTTATTTATAAATGATGTCATTTATGTATAAAGATTGGATCACGCTTATTATTTACATTGTATCTTTTTTCTCATGGGCTAAACATTTTCTATTTAGATCTTACTTTAAAATCTGTGCTTATTAATATGTTTACTTTTAATAACCTACAAATGACAGCAAACTTTAACTCATTTGAAATAAAATTATTAAAGAATTTAAATTTGAAGACTGAAATCGTAAGATTGCATTTATTCAATTAGCAATAATTCATAAAGTGCTCACTACGTTTCAACCGCTGTACCAATTGTAACCTAATTGTGATGAAGGTTGTGATTAAGTAATTGAAATACATTGTACACAGTGGTGTGTATTAGTGTATGCAATTGTGTGTTTGTGATTCAGGTGGAAATAAATATAGACCATAATATTAAATGAAAAGAAAAGCAATAAAAAAAAACTCCATGAAATGATATGTAGCTTTGAATAAAGAAATAGAAGGGGGTTTAACTCGTCAAAAGGGTAGAATCATAAACAGTTTGTTTTTCTTTTATTTTGATTTTATCTTTTTTTATTAGTTTTTTGGGGGGTGGGGGAGGGAGATAATTAGATTTATTGATTTATTTATTTTTAGAGGAGGTACTGGGGATTGAACCTAGGACCTCAAGAATGCTAAGCATATGCTCTACCACTTGAGCTATATCCTCCCCTTCTTTTATTTTGGATTCTGTTAGCAGTCTTACATTGTTTTTGCAATAAAAATGGCTAAACAAAAGTGGATCCAGACTGACCTGTTTGCTTTGAGTGGATTGGAGCAGAGATTTGAAAGAGGAATCACTGAAAGTTTTATGTAATATAGATACATCTTCAAGGGGAATTTTCTGACATCTTCTATAATTTCCAAAATGTCAGATTCCCAAATAGAGGGTTTTAGGTGAAGACTATGTAGAGATGGTGAGATTTTGGTCTACATAGTTTTAGTACTCAGAAGAAAAGCCAAAGAAGCCAGGAATTTTATTTATTCAATATTAAATATCCATATGTTTGAAAATATTTACATTATTCTGCCTTCCCCATCCATTATTATTTGGATGTGAAATATCATATACAGTCTGATGACTTAGAGCATTATTATCAGAAATATTTTAAATAAATGATAAATAAAAATCAGCTTGATTTGAGGATGTTCTCTAGGCCCAGGGTTTTTATTTTGGTTAAGTAGTCTGCCAGGAGGAGCAGGTGGTGAGGTCTGCACTTGTGAGAAGAAAGTAAAACATACTCTGGCTTACAGGGAAATAGAAAATCAGAGGGGGGGGAAATTCACTTTGCCTGAGACAATAGATGCTCTGTAAAACTGAGCCTCTTTCTATTATCATGGAAATTACTTTTTGGCAGTGGTGTAAAAGGTGGTTGTATATTATTGTTAATTGTGGTTGGAGACACAAAGCAATATGATCATTTGATGACTTATTTGTTATTTGGAAAATGGCAGCTTTTATGTGCCAGTAAATATGAAATCACCTGGAAATATGCTTGTGAATTTAGAAGCCATCTGACCATCCTTGCTTAATATGTACAATAGACTTTAATTAAACCATGCAAGTTTGTAGTTAGCAGATTACCTGATGGTTCCGCATCAGCCTCTCAAAGAGGGAGCACTGTCTGCTTGGTGAATGCACGACAGAGAAACTTATATCTTTGTCAGAATTGATGGTCAGTGGACTGTGGCCTCACCAGAATGTGGAATAAGAGGCAATTAGCCTCCAATTTCATGTGTGTTCTCCATCCTGGCCAGAGTGCGGCTGACAGCCACAGCGTCCTGCTCACTCCACCACGGCCATTTCTCCTCTCCCAAGAAGAGCAGGCTGAAGGAAGAGCAAGGAGCCTTCAATCCCAGCTAACATAAACACAGTTCAGGCTGCGTGTGTCTGGTGCGCAAGCCTCAGGTGCCATTTGCAGTGACAGGACGCTACTTTGGAAGATGACACTAACTATTCTGAGGTTTTAATATGATTGCCTCCAGATGCTTGAGAAAGCCTTGTGTTTGCCTGGCACTTGGCTCTTTTATGACATGGCTCTAGTTTTGTTTTTGTTTTTTTTTCCCTCCCTTTCTCTCTCTTCTTTTCCTGAAATGGCTGCATCCTCAGCCAGTAATCTTTAAACCCCGGGCTGCAGTGATTTGTCTTCATACGGCCACACATTAAGCACATCGTTCATGCTTCTCTGAACCAAACTCAGAAAGTGCCAATTAATAAGTTGATAGGGAAGAAGTCAATGGGTAGCATTAAGGCCACCTGTCTGGAGGCATTAGGTGCTCACTTTGCCTGCGCAAAAGGCAACCTGCGGAGAGTTGGGAATAAGGTGCTTTATCACACATACCCAGAGGCAGAAAACGAGAGGATAGAAAGCAGTTTTCAGGGCATCACCTCCATCTTGCTTCTATCACGGATTGTTCACATTGCTCTGGCCAAGATTAACCATCTCAACGAGAGAGCACAAACCCTCTGCAGCTGTGAATTTTTACATGCGTGTAGCATATTCTCTTGTCGATGGGCTGCAGGTTGAGAAGGGCATCTACCTACTCTTTCCACGGCCCTTCCATTCGTGAGATGCTCAGACTGTTCTGGGCATCTTTCTAAATCCACAGGTCTACTCTGAAAACTTGTTCCATTCATTCCATTAACTTGCATTCATTCATTTGACAAATATCCACTGAGTATATGTCATGCTGAACCTCCTTCTAACTGCTGGGAGTACACCTGGTAGAGAAATACCAGCTATCACTATTCTCATGGGCCTTGTGTTCTAGAGGGGGGTACATAGGCAATAAATAAGTAAGTAAACTACTTCATAGATTAGCAGGTGATGAAAGAACCTTTGTACAATACCCCTGAGGCTTTTGAATGCTCAGCTTTTGACTCGAGACTCAGAAAATCAGGCTAAAGGCAGGATGAAAAGAGATATTGTTGATGTGAACAAGAGGGTTTGTGGTAGGAGAGAAAAAACAGCGGACTCCATCCTCTTTTTGTTTCTTTCTACATTTCGTATGAAAGACTGAAAAGTCTTGCTCTATTACCCCCCAAAATGGAGACTAGATGAGGCTCAGTAAGAAGGAGAGTTGAGGTTAGGGGAATAATGGGAAGCATTTCAGATTAAGGAAGTAACCTTGGGGAAACACCAAGGCGCCCTATAGAAGGGAAGAAAATACACTCCTCTGTTTCCTCCTCCTCCCTTTCAACCTGCCCTGCTTCTTTAATTTCTTAGTGAAGACAGTTCCATGGCATTGGTCCAAGGGGTAGGAGAGCCAACGTGATAGAGTCAAGGTCTTTGTTTAGCCAAGCGTTCTTTGCCTGCTCCCTTTTCCTCCCTTGTCAAAAATGTAGCTATTTTTAAGCTCGGTAAATCTGCAAACTTAACTTTCTGTTGTTTTTCTTTCCCAAACAACTCTCTGCTGCAGATCATGTTGCTCACAGACCCAGAGATTGAGAGCAGTTTACTGATCAGCTCAGATGAAGGGGCAACCTATCAAAAGTACCGGCTGAACTTTTACATCCAGAGCTTGCTTTTCCATCCCAAGCAAGAGGACTGGATTCTGGCATACAGCCAAGACCAAAAGGTGAGCCTTGTAACCTTGTTCGAGACAACAGCACATGGTTGTCCCAGGAAAAGACCGCTACTTAATCATCTCTGAATTTCTTCTCAGTGGTCACCTTTGTTCTGTGCAGTAGCCTGAACTCTGTGTCTCTGGGGCGAGGGGCAGCAACGTGGACCTCAGAGGGGCTTGCTTGAGCTGTGTAAGCATCTGAAACATTATACAAAGGAAAAGCCAAACACTGAGGAAGATATTGTGGGGAAGCAGATCTCAACCTGAAAGCTTCAACCCATAAAGAGCCCCCAACCTCCATGGCATTTAAGACAGTGTTTTGTGTAGGTGGAGATGAGAGCATTTTTTGGAATAAGGGTCCCATGGCTTTTACCAGAGCCTGTAAAGAGTAGGTGGATGCCCTTCAAGTTGGCCCTGAAAAGGTTAGGAACATTAGTGATTTGCTAAAATAGTGAGAGAAATGGCCAGAGAGCAATAATAATGTACATAGATAACATTATTCTGAATCAGGTAATCTCAGGACTTTTCTTCTCTCAGCAGCTGGGTTGAAGGAAAGGTCCACTTTTTTTGTTGTTGTTATTAAACGGATGTATACTATTTTTTTCACATTTTAATTTCACTAAACACTGAGCTCAACCTATACTGGCCCTGAGTTCAGATTTTTGAAATAAAGGTAAGTGCACAGCTTTAAGAGTTCCATGTATTAAACACTGCACAATATATTCAACAATTAGAAAAAAAAATCTTTGGGGGAGGGTCTTATAACTATATACCTTTATACTTTTAGTAAACAAGGATAGGGACAAGCCCTGCAATTTGAGGAAAAACCCATTCAGGACAGAGAGATCCTTGGGAAAGTTCCACTTTTTAAGAAAGCATTGAATGAAGTTATGCTGTTATGTCTGTTAGTGTATGTGTGTGTGTGTGTGTGTGTGTGAGTGCACGTGTTCATACATGATACGTGTACGTATTTTATGGGATAAGTGCTACAGAATATGTCATGTACAAATACATTGTAAAATACATACAGTTCCTGCTTTTAAGGAACTTGCGTTTTCAGGTGGAATATAAGGCAAACAACAGCAAATACAATCAGATTAAAATTAAAAGAAATAAAACATGCACAGGCACATGCAGGAGAGCTTCTAGCCATAAAAGCTGAAAGGAAAATAGGTAAAAATATTAAAATGTTCTTTGTGAAATGCATGTTTCAGTGAGGTCACTCTGAGAATTCTCCTTAGAGAAATTATATATTACAAAGTACATATATTCAACGAAATCCTGGGCTCACTTGAGTGAGGAGGCTATTGCAGGATTTTATCTGGGTGGGGTTCTTCTTCCTCTAGGGAGGGGAATGGTATAAGAAACTTTCCAAAGTCTACAGACAGGAGCATTTTTGAGGAAGCAAATTAAAATTCTTAGGATTAGAGTTTTATTCATGCTGCCCTTGCTGCCAAATAAAATGCACATTAAGCCTAAAAATAGAAAAGATTTACAATTAGTATTTTTTCCCTCTTGAGCAGCCCGGCTACCCTTTCAGCAGAATGTACAATTTCATTCCTGGAGTCAAGCCACAGTGCATCTGGTCCAGGCTGGTGCAGTTACCAGAGGCACAGCTGAGAGGCTCGGGACACAGAGTATTAGTCATTTAATCCACTGGGTTTTTGTATTTTACTTGACAGTTGGTTAATTTTCCCCTGGATGCCAGAGGCACAGTGAGGGCCAGATTTACCTGGCTAAGTGAAAACTATGCATCTTTGAAGTTATGTTGGAGGAAAGGCCCCAAAATGTAACCCTTTAGGTGCCAGCCCTTCAGACAGTGCCTCTGGCACGAGCACTGTGGCAGAGTGGGTGATGCTGGGGGAGTCAGGGCATGTGGGGGTTATGGCCCCAACTCAGCCACGTATAGGAGCAGTACTTGGTGTTGGCTTTCTTTGCCTTAAAGTCTCCTTTCTGGGATAATTACAATTGCAGGTGTACTTCCAATGAGATTGAAAAAACCAACCAAACAACAAAAACAAATACTAGGTACCATGTCTGGTTTCAGTGCTCAGTATCGTGCACTGTTGGTATAAAATAACTACACCAAGGGGTATCCAATCTATCTAGGGAAAGAGGATAAAAACGCATGAGTTCATTAGTAGTGTTAGAGGGGCCAAAAGGCAGATAGATCCCTCACTCACACGCAATACCTACCCAGTCAAAGGAGCTGATGGCCTGTGTGAAACTGGCAGCCCGGAGGTTAGGAGATGGAGGTCTTATAAAATGACTTCACCTAGATCTTGATGAATATGTCATCTCTCTGTTGGGGAGGAGGGCCACATTTTACGTAAGAGGAATGTCATAAACAATGATATGAAGTTGTAAAGTTAGAAAACCTATGTTAACAGGATTGTGAATGTATCTTTTTGGCTGAAACTGAAATTTGGGAAAGCTAATTATACATGTACTCCTGGAACCTACTTTTCGGTTTTTGGGACTGCTTTGACTGTTAGGCAAAATAATTTTTGTTTTCCCAGTTAGGAGCCTTTTGAACATTTTAGTCAGTGGAATTATATGTCCAGAGCTATAGATTACAAGGATTAATCTGCTTGCACATTAGGATGCACTGTGATAATATGAGGCCAAAACCAAGAAGACCAGTTAGGAAGATACCACAGTAGTCCTGGTCTGGACCAAGAAATGTCTTTCGTGACCACAGACCAAATGAATTCTACCATCTTAGAGGCAGAAGAAGCTTTAACACCCTGCTCTGTGTGTAGCTAACAAATCAAAAATCTGAGAAGTTAATGAATTTTCCCAAAGGAGAAAACCACTCATTGGTATTACATGTCTAAGTTCAGCCACTGGAATAAAACCTTATATGAAATTTATTAGGGCTTTCTACTCAATTGATGGTGATTTCTGGAGATTAGCAAAGGGACAGAAGCCAGCCTTTTTACTAAGCTCTCTGTTTCTCTGGAAGAGAATGAAGGATAAATCATCCTGAGGGGAAAAAAGTTGTGGCTAACCTACTAATATGAGTCGAGGTTGGAGAAGAACTGCATATCTCAGGGCTTGGATCACAGAATGAGCAGCGTGGGGCCTTAGCAGGGAGGAGTGCAGGCTCCAGCCATCAGATGAGCCATTAGCTGGTGGTGTTGGCCAGAAGTCAAGTGGCGGGGTCTGGGCCACTCATGTGGCTCAGTGATATGGAAATAATAGCTGGCAATCACCTATGACACAGAGCTTTTAACACTGATGAGTTGCCGCGATGGGTGCCAAGGTGGGGCTCATGCTGGTGTTGGCGGCCAGTGACTGTGTTTGCCTGGGAAATGGGAACATGCATTCTTTCGCGTAAGTAACGCTCATCAGTGTTTCAGTGACAGTCACCGCTGCAGAACCCCTAGCTGAGATGGTGCTGCCGTGCTGGGATTCCCTCTGCTGGATGCTGTTTTCCACACGCCTGTGGTGAACAAAATCCTCAGGCAGAAAGTGCTGTTAGAAAGTATCGCACTGAGGTGTCAGCTCCCACTGAGCTCGCCTGTGAACAGAGTCTCCCTCTCCTCTCTCTTCCCTTGTTTGCTGTCCTGTCTTTTCAGGCACATGCTCCCTCCTTTGAATACACAGCCGCCGTTACTTTTCCCTCATTTCCCTGCCATTGTGTTTTCTCACCTTCACTGAGACCTGGGGGCCCTGGGACAGGGTCTGGGTCTCTGGCTCGCAGGAGAGAGCCCATGTGGGCTGCGGCGTTCTGCTCTGACCGCATTTCACGTTGAGTGTCTGAATTCTCGATGGAGGCTCTTTTGATGTGAGCTTTTAAAGAGTTTGGTTGAGCAGATTGTCCTTTCTGGCTCAAGATAGAGTTTTACTGGCCATCAGTTCCGTAGGAAGCCAGATTAAAAAAAGAAAAAAATCCTTTAATCAGAGAGACATGTATATGGCCAAGTGCCCTCCAAATTCATAAAATCAGGATATTTTATTCTTTCAGCCTTTTTTTCTTAGAGAGAGAAAAATCTACCTATGAAATGTCTCGGTAGTCGCCAAGAGGTCAAAGCTTTCTTGAAGGGGCATGTGGTTCTCCCACCACCACGAGAATGACTGAAGAGAAAAGGTTTGGAGGCTTTTTCCCTTTAAAGTTCTGTAGGAAGTAGCTTGACTTCTCAGGAAGCCCGGTTGGGGGACTTACAGGGTATAGATGCAAGCGCTAGACTCCTCGGCCTCTCAAAGGTCTATGTGAGGGTGTGCCCTTGGAAAGCCCCAAGAATTTCCAGAAAAATAAGCATTATGGACATTATGGAAATGTCATGCCCTGTGGGCAGAGGTGTACCTGCCACGTACAGTCATATGCCTTTGGCTTCTTACAAAACAGCAGTGACTCACTATGGACACTATGGAGACTTCCAGGCCATTCGTTACGGGAGCACCAACAGCTCACTTTGCTGGACTGACCTACCTTTTATTTCTGTAATTAAGCAGTAGGCAGACCGAACATTCTGCGTGTTCCTCTCGTTTCTTTGCATCTGGAGACCCAGCAGCCAGGAGCACAGAGAGAGTGCCTCCTTTCCTTGCTGGTTTTCCCTCCACTTTCTCGCTTCTGTGCAGGCTTAGTTACAGCCTCCCAAGGAGGTCTCAGCGGCAGGCCGAGTCTGCCAGATTGCATCTTTATTTTAATTTGGCAATAAACTAGTGTACAAACTGTGCTATAAAACGTCGCCTCCAACAGCATCTCTCAGTCTGTCTTAAACACCTCACTAAACATGATGTGTTGGGAAACATGGGAAATGAGAGAAAACAAAGTGCAGATGTGACTGAACGAAACGAAAAAAAAAAAAAAAACCCAGGGGAAGAGTGTAAGACTAGGCACTATGCCTCAGCTCTGCGGAGCACCCCGGGGTGCGGGGCTCGTGGCCTCTGTTCGGGGCGGCCCCGTGGAGAGATCTGTACCAGGGAGAGTCTGCAAGGCTGTGAAACCGACGTGGACGCTACTGGGGCTCAGACCGCCTAGGAGCTTGGAAGGAGAGGCCCCCTTGCCGGGCTTCCCTGGGCTGCCAAGGCCTCTTCCTCAGGCAGCCCTGCAGATGCACCTGCTGCCTCTGACCACAAGCAGGAGGGACCACTTTCCTCCATTCCTCCACAGTGGGCTTCTTCTCCCCACCCTGTGGATGCCCAAGTCCTTCTAGGCCATGAACTCCGTTCCTGCACAGACAAGCAGGACATCTAACTGAACAGAGCAGCTGGGTCTGAGCCACGGGAGACTGGAGAACAGGTGTTTATTCACCGAGGTGGGTGGGGTGGGGTGGGTGGGGCTGTTGGTAAGCTCCAGCCTGCTGGTCTGGCTGTTGAGGATGGCTGGTCCAATGTTCAGACCTTCTCCAGTTTTTTAAGAGAAGTAATCCTGCTTTATTTGAAATGTGATACTTTCTTATTTGTAAGTGTGTATAACTAACTTGAAAATTTAAAACAGAAAGCTGTGCAGGGCAAGTAAACCTCATCTGTCGCCTTGTAGTTGTCCCCAAGTCATTTTTTTTCCCCTCATTTTTCTGACTTCCCCATCATCTTTGTTTTTCTCCTGTTCATGGATCTCCCTGTCAGTTTTCTTTTGGGAGACATTAAATTGTTTTGTGAATTTTTAAAAAATGCATCTAAATGAGTGATCTGTGGAGGGAAGATAAAACCTTTAGGACAGTTTAGTGGGCCACCCTTCATTTTGTGGCAGTTCTAGAATGTTCTTGGGTTTATATCACCTCCCTGATTCTGGAGCCTGGTGAGTCAGCAGTCCACGTAATACCACGTGGGGACTTGCATGATCTCTGTTCTCCTCTATATTACAAAGTATCACTGCTTATGAAAGAAAGAAGAAATCCGAAGGCTTGCACTTTGGCCTCAACTTCAGTATTTTGGTATATATGTGTAAGATACACTTAAAACCAAAACATGGGTTTAAAGGAAGAGAACATGTTTTGATAAGGAGACCCTTTGCACATATAATTGAAACCCTGAGTATTAACAGCGGCATTCTCTGTTTACATGAAGGCTGAGTATGAGTTAAAATCATATGGATAGAAAAGGAAAAGTATCCTGCCGATGTGTTTGAGCACAGACAGTGGAACTTGAGTAACTTGCATAAAGGTATTTAGAAAAAAAGAACTAGTTTTAGTTCTCTCTCTCCCTTCTTTCTACCAGTCCTGCAATTTTATTTAAAGTTTCATATCCATTCTTAATTTTTAAAAAGTCCACAACTTCTTTATTTCTTTTTAATCTTTCCTACTTTCCTGACTGGGCCCTAACAGAGGGCCATTACCTATCATGGCTACTTTGAATGCCAGGAATTCTCTGGGAAATAATGATGACTTGATAAGGGAAGAGATGTCAGCATTTTCTAAAACTCAGTCACATTGGTTTCTCACCAGTGATAGACAACACAGCAAGCAAGTTAAGAACAGCAGCTCTCTACGCTGTCAGGCCCTGCAAATGGCTGTGTGACCTTCAGTGGTTACTTAACTTAATAGTTTCTCCAGCCGAGAAGTGGAAGTCCTAACAGTACCTGGCTCCCAGGGCTGCGTGAGGATGCTGAGATAACGTGGTGAAGCACTTAAGGCAGAGCCTGGCACGTAGCAAGCAACACATAGATGGCAGCTGATGTACTATTCAAAGACCTGGGAGGTAGCCACCTGCTGTGTTATAACCAGATTTAGACACAGGGCTACCTTAACAGGAATCCAGTGTCTTTCCAGTCCCTGAAGTTATAGATACTTTCAACAGTGCTGAATATCCTCTTAGTCAATCACTAAAAGGTACTATTGAACCAGAATGGATGGAGCAAGCAAGAACCGATACCTGGTACTCAGAAAATATTATTGATTATAATAAATCAAGTAAGTCAGTAAGCCATTAAATAGTAAAGTATTTGTCTTCACAGTATCTCTATTTGTTTTTTTTGAACAGATCCAGCAGCCCCTTAATGTCAAAAGGGCAAGACTGAAATAAAAGAAAAACAGATCTTTCAAATTAAACCCACTGGGGATATTCAAATGATCTCTGCACAAGCACAAACACTTAGGAAACTAATATCTACCTAATGCCATCACATTTCCCAAAGGCACTGTATTAAGTAAAGAGGCACTCAGTTATTTGTAAGAAATAATGTTGAACATTATATACCATGCTGCTTTGGCAAGATTTCCATGTGCTTGAAAGTTCCCAATGTCAGAGCTGATTTCTAATCTCATGAATATGTAAATAACTCAAGTATCCAAGCACAAAACTGGCAATTAGAGTGGAAACCAGGGAGCTTGCTAAATGTCAACCCCAATGCTTGTTTATACAACAAATTCTCAAACTGAAATGCCATCATATGTAAACGAGGAAGGCCCCTGTTCACCTTAGATACCTGTTTAACCAGTTTGTTTCAGTTGCTACCTGCAACAGTTTGATCTACCTCTTCCCAATGATTTGAATGAAATGAGCTGCACAAATAAGGAGAAATGGACAGTTTAAAACGAGTGATAGGGGTTAAGGTCTGGACAGACATAATTATGCTATTTGGTAGCTATTTAAGCTTTGAAAATGACATTTTTTGCTTTTGCAGCTGTATAGCTGGCTCTTTTGATCTGTTGGACCCACCAACACTTGTCTGAAAAGATTAAGATGCCTCCTTAATCCAGGCATCAGTCTGGGAGAGTTGGAAGGACATTTGACATCCTAAGAGGGCATGGATCTCTTTCTTAAATGAGCTCAAGGGATATCCAGAAAAAACCCTCTCTCTAAGGGTGGCCCTTTAGAAATCTAGTAATGCTAAAATTTTCCTGTATTCTTCCTTGTCAAGAGTGGTTGCAACTAACAGTGTTGCCAAGGAGAGGAGTCTTTTGGGGAGGAGGAAGTCTTGGTTTTGTAAATAGACACATTTTGTGAATTTGTGACTCTGTGATTTTCATATTTAAATTTTTTTTAAATGTTATCTTTTCCAACTGCCTCTCTTCATATAACAGGATATTGTAAGTCCAAATTACAAAGGGCACATTCTCTGGCCCAGGAGCTCCAGAGGCCCAGCCAGGGTCTCACAGCTGGCAAGAGGAAGACACACCAGAAGTTAGGTACCCTCCTAAAATTACCAGATCTCATTACTGAGCTATATCCTTAATATCAAATATGATCCGATGGAAAGTCACAAATGCCGATCTCCAAGGCTCTCACTCTCCTGACTTGCTAAATTCCAATGCCTGCTTGATAATGACAGGCATGATAAGAAATGACAGGCATGATAAGAAATGGTCCCAGAACAAGAAGACTTGTGGTCCAAAGCCAAACAGCCTCAGCTACTCCAAGAAAGGCCATGCTAAGCGTATTCAACCTCAGAAGCAGGGACACAGTAGCCTTGTCTGTAATCTTTCCTTGCTTCCTGAAAGTCTAAAAGAAAAAAGCAGTCACCAACTCTTCTCCCTGCCATTCCTCCCTTCCTGAGGGGTCTATGGACAGCTAAGCCTGGAGGCAATAATTAGCAGCAGAAAGAGGAGAGAGTGAGAACTGGTATTGACCGTTCACAGCAGGCGCTCTCCTAGGCTTTCACATCGTGTGCTCAGCTTTACTCTTACACTAAACACTCAGCCTTTGGAGCATCTGAGGCTCCAAGAGGTTGAGAAAGTTTCCCAAGGTGATTGGTAGAGCCAGGGGTCTAACCCAAGTTTGACTGTCTTCACACTCAGTCCTCACTGCACCAAAACACTTGTCTCCCTAGAAAAGCCATTGTGATTTTTTTTTAAATTTAATTGCCAATTTTTTTCTGCTTTTATCTAACTATCTTCCCCCTGTGCAACCTACCATGGGACCTGTTCCCTCTGACCAATGCTGTAGTACCCATTTCAAGAGCTGAATTTCTTTTTTAAGATTCCACATATAAGTGATGTCATATGGTACATTTCTCTTTCTGGCTTACTTTGCTTAGGATGACGATCTCCAGGTCCATCCATGTTGCTGCAAATGGCATTATTTTATTCTTTTTTTATACCTGAATAGCATTTTGTAATTTGATACATTGTAACTGACTATACTCCAATTTAAAAAATTTGTTTTAAAAAGAACTGAGTTTCATAGGAGAGGGGGATCTGTTTGCAGAACACACAGCAGAGGAAGGGAGAGGAGGGCACCTGAGAACAAGAGGGGAATTGCCCCTGACTGTGTCCCAGGCAGCCATCAGCCCCTTGTGATTCACCAGACCAGCTTGTGACACAGGTGTTGTGACTCCTGCACATCTGCTCCTCCAGCCTCACACAGGCTCTAGTCCCTGGGGTCTGTGTGTAAAATCTCCCCCTATCCAGGCAAAATGATGGGAGCTTTCAAAAGTGACCCTCTCTGCAAATCGGTGCAGCCATTGTGGAAAAGAGTATGGAGATTCCTTAAAAAATAGAGTTACCATATGATCCAGCAATCCCACACCTAGCTATATATCAAGGAAAGACAAAAACTCCAATTTCAAAAATTACATGCACTCCAATGTTCATAGCAGCACTATTTACAATAGCCAAGACATGGGAGCAACCTAAATGTCCAGCAATAGATGAATGGCTAAAGAAGATGTACATATATATATATATACATATATATATAATATATATATATGCACAATGGACTAATATTCAGCCATAAAATAGAATGAAATAATGCCATTTACAGCAACATGGACGGATCTAGAGATTATTGTACTAAGTGAGGTCAGGCAGAGAGAGACAGACACCATATATCACTTATGTGTACAATCTAAAAAAAAATACAAATCAACTTATTTACAAAACACAAACAGATTCACAGACATAGAAAGCAAACTTATGGTTACCAAAGGGAAAAGCAGAGGGAGTTATAAATTAGGAGTGTGGAATTAACAGATGCACACTGCTATATATAAAATAGACAACAAGGACTTAGTGTATAGCACAGGGAACTATATTCAATATCTTGTAATAACCTATAATGGAAAAGATCTGAAAAAGAATATATATATATATATATATTCTTATATATATATATATAAAAACACACACATATAGTGCTTCCCTTATGTATATATATGCAAATATATATATGTATAATTGAATCATTTTGCTGTGTACCTGAAACTAACAGAATATTGTAAATCAACTATATTTCAACTAAAAAAAAAGTTACTCTCTCTTTTGCTCTACTTCTGGTCAAATATTTTTCTTTTTTTCTCTTAAAATTTTATTCTGTTTATTGTTATTATTATTACTATTATTCCCTTTCCTCCTTCCCAGACGCGGAGTCCCTGACTCATCTAGGTACTCATCTCTTCCCTGCCTTGTTGCAGTCACCTTCTAACTGGTGTCTCTCTCCTCCGTTCCATCTGCACACAGCTAATGGATCCTTCTTATGGAGGCACAGCTCCAATTATGTCCCAAGTGACAATTTTCTCCTCCTGCCTATTTTTCTGTCTCAGAATTGCTGAGCCTTATCATCTTTGCATTTGAATAATGGTATGATGACATGGTTATTGAGGGCTACTCATTTTTCTTTTCATCAGTGTCTTGATGTTGGGGGTTTTGTGATATAGGTCCTTATCTGAGCTTCTAATTATTTCATATATCTTACTGTTATTTCTACATCTGTATTCTAGAATGTTTAAGGCCAAGATTCCATGTTATAATTTTCATAAGTACCTCCAAATCTGGGTGAACAGGAAGTATCCACAAATTGAACTGGTCCATTGTCACATATTGACCATTTCTTCCCAGCCAGCCCCAGTTCCATGTACAACTGTGGGGCATGTGACCGACTTCAGTGACAGCTAGGGAATGGCCAGTGACAGGTTTGATAAATCCAGCCTGGGGAGAGATTGATGGAGCCTGTGATGTGTCATTATTCCTGCTCACTTGTCATCAGCAGAGCCTGGAAGCTCAGCCTTGGTGCTCTCGTCTTTTGACCTTGTTGCTACTTGGATCTTGTCTCCATTAGCTGCCCACACGTTTGGGTAGGATTATAGCCATCCATCCTGCTTCAGGGCTCTCTTTATAACCTCTGCTCCTAGATCACAGTCTTTTATGCAACCCTGCCAAACTGGGTCTCTTGCGGTTAACAAAAGAAGAGCTAAAACACGACTTTACTCAGTGCTGGCTCTGTTTATTTGCTCAGACTGACCCATTTGCCCTGGAACACTCTTGCTTCGAATCTTCATACTAGAAATTTATACTGTATTCCCAGTCCCACCTTGGTAGCTTTGGAAAATTCCTCACTTTCTCTTATATAAGCCACTGGACAAAATATAACACATTGCTCTACATTGTGATACCGCGAGAAGCTGGCTTGGAGGAACGTACATCTATCAGGGACAGGGAGCTGGTCTGGGATGGTCATCCTGGTTCACTCACTATCTACCCCTTTACCCACCAGCCAAGAAAAAGACTCGTGTCTGCATTTATGAAGTTTTAGGTCTCTCACAATGTGTTTTTTTCTAAGAGTGAGTCCTGATCTCTCCCATGCTGTGCACCCAGAGCATCAGAGCATGTCTCCAAAGACTGAGGATTTCTCTCGACTGATTTTCTTTCTTCTGTTGAGGCTGGTGGAAGACAGAGCTGGGTATTTGCAGTGCCTCAGGTCTGGCATTGGAAATTTATTAGAAGTCCACCAGGTACCATCTCTTTCTTGCTGATAAGAATGCAGTAACAGCAGTGAGAAGTGGAGAATCATGAGACAGATGAGTGCAGGCCATCCCCAGGGCGTTATTAGGAGGAGGCAAATCAAAGAGAACCAGCAGGGTTTTCTGCCAGCCTTTTCAAGAAGTGTAGTTTGCAAGCCTCCTGCCTCTAAAATGTTAAGGGCAGAGAAACAAAGAGGAGGGAGCAGGCAACCTTGAAAAGAGCTGACCTCAGAAGGTGTTCCTCCAACAAGGAAGCCTCTCCAGGAGCCTGTGTGGAGGAGACCCAAGGACCTGCCTCCAGACGGGAAAGTTGCCACGGGGAGCTTTGTGGTGAAAGCATCCAATCCCATCAACCAAAGACCTAAACATGCTATCACTCTTAGCTTCTACCAAATTATGTTCTTGCACTGATTTCCTAGCTGCAAAAGAAAATTCTTGATGTGTACCTGTCTGTCGGTCTGTAAAGAGGGGCTGCATTGATCCATGTGGAACTATTGAGAAGACTTTCCAGGGATGGCGATGCCTGCAGACGTTTGCATCAACACAAGAAAGTCGAATTTCTTTTCAAAGAAAGATGCTACTCTGCTAGGGATGCAACCAAAATGAGAATGGTGAGAGGATAGGAAACGCAGGTTGGAAACAGCCGTTCTCATACCCTGCTTCTCAGCCCATCTGAATCTGCTGTAGATTACAGATCCTGAGCCCAGTCAGTGTCTCTCACTCTTGCCCACCCACAATCTAGTTGTCGCTCTGTGGCCTCCCTCTTTGCTCTCCCTCCAAGCCTGTGCCCCTCAGCCAACTTGCAGCTCTACAGACCTCCTGAAGATGGCGCCAGAGATGATTGTACCATGGTTTGAAAGCTAATAAAAGCAACCCTTGAAATCTTATCCTTTGCAATTAACTGTATTTTTATCCTCACTCTTCTTATAGCAGACAAAACAAACCAATGTGAGAAATGTCAAGCAAACAAACAAACAAAAAATAGAAGAAGAAAGAAAGAGAAACTCTTCTAGGGAGAAACACAGCAGGAAAAACTGTAGGTCTCGGGCAGCCCCAGACCAGTGTCTTGACAGAGGGAAGGGTTGGGTTCTGGGGCTGCTAATAGGACTTGAGTGTAGATGAGCCACAGGTTTGTGCTCATTAAATTGTATTTACTGAGATGGGGACATCGTCTTGGATAGTTTAGAATGATTCTAGACGGGAAGGATTTTCTGCCTGGCATTCCAGAATCCTTCCCCGCATCCCTTTCTAAAGAATCTACTCCTTCCATATTTCCCCCAGTATTTTTTTCCAGAGTTAGCGAAACAAAACAAAACTAAACCCCTCCAAGAATTGCATTTGGGGGTTCATGACAAGAGGTTAGTAGATGAGCGTTGCTCTCCTAAAACTAGTTCAAATACTCTTTCTCCCTGGCTCTTTCTCTTGGCACTGCTAGAGAAGGCTGCCGCTGCTTCTCTGATGTGACAGATAGTAATGACAGTTCTCAGTTCTGTGTTCTGACAGTCAAAAGAAACCTTGGAACCAGAGACAGGGAAGAGAATAAATCCTATTTAGGTGCTGCCAACACTATGAATTTTATTAAAGGATGTTGACTCCTACACAGAAAGCCTTCCGCTGGCAGCTGAGATGGTCACTGGGTAAAAAAGGTGTGGATGGCGTGCTCTTCTTGGTGAAGGAAAACTTGGCTGCCAGACTCTGCAGGTTTAATTAACACATTAACTCGGGCGACTGTGAGTTGTTTTCTCCTTTTCTTTGTATAGCATCAGGCTGGACAATTAACTTCTTAAGAAAGTTAAGAGAACTTGTTTGAAGAGAAAATGTTTGAAGCAGTAGGTGGAAAAGACAGAGCAGCTCTGTCTGGGGGTGAATATACAAGACCCCGCCTGCAAATCCTTGGGAGTTTCAAATTTACTGATATTTATACTTTTGTTTGGTTTAGGTGTAGGCTTCTAACTACGGATCCATGAAAGTCAAACCTGTCCCTCTGCTAAATTACCTCTGTCTATCCTTTGGGAAACCTGAGTGTTTTACTAGGTAGTCCATCACTAGGGAATTTGCATGGTGCAAAATCAATGCTTTCCTTCCCCTGCTTGCTCATCTCCTGTGTGCTCCGCACTGTATAGATAAGGAAGAATGGGACTGCAGGCCTTTAAAAACTTTGTGATCTCATCAGAGAGGCATGGAGTGATCTCAGATGTTTTAGATAGGAAGGGATTTCTGCCTTGCATTGATAAAAGGCTCTCTTGAAAGGCTACTAAGAAAGTTAAATATAAATATGTGGACTGTAGTTTGACAGCATCTCTTGTACCATGGTTCTTTGGAAAGGAGGCCACTGGGAAATCTCAGTGTATAGGAGAGGGTTCATAGAAAAGGTGTCCTCTGATCTGGACCTAAAAAGCAGACTGACATTGAGGTTAGGCAAGTCTTGAAGCCACCTCTGTCACAGTGGGTAGCACCAGTGAAGGCATGGCAGGGGGCCTGTGCCCAGGTGTGAATGGAAAGGTGAGAAGGCGGGTCCACTGACTCTAAAGGATACCTTTTAAGATAGGAAACTATAAAGGATGTCACTGAGCTGAATAAGAGAGGCTTGGTTTATTGGATTGTTTGGTGTACCCACTGCTTGAGGGCCTCAGGATGCTCACAAATAACAAAGCATCCCTTTGAAGAGGATGAAAACAAACATCGTGGGACCTACCTGACTGGTCCACAGGTTCTGAATCCAAGCCTAAGGGGATCAATTAAAAAAGACATAGAGGAAAAAAAAATGCATACACACAGATGTCAGCATCCAACAATTCCTCTCCAAGACGAATTCCGTGTGAAGGCAGAGATGACAGTCCCTTGGTGTAACCATAGGAGGGCTCACGATCTATATGTGATTTTCAGGATGTATGTAAGTCCAGCCCTCACACAGAATTTTATTATTTCAAAGCACCTTGATGATCTTACATTTGCGTGTCTTTGTATATAAATATAGATAGTAACATACATTTATAAATAGATCCAGACACACACAGTGGTGTGAACTCTGTTCCCTTTAAGCTCATAGAAAGCAGTGCAGCTCTGGGTTTGAAGGGAAAAAAAAGAAAAAAGATGGAGCAAGGGGAGAGGGAGAAGCAGACAGCCTCAGATCAGGTGCTTGCTGTTGTCATCCAAGTCTGAATATTAAGATGCAAGGTGTTGAGGACAGACTAGGGAACAAGAAGCAGGGCAGTAATCCTCTGGCTACTTGGGTTCTGAATTAAGAGGGCAGGCGTAGTTCTGTCTTCTGTTACCTCTGCAAGGGGGGTGGTCTCTCCATCTCTCCTTGGCAGTCTTAGAATGAATCAAGCAAGAAATGTACCCCAGAAATCTTTCTCCCCCACGCATGATGGGGCAGAGAAAAATAATAAGACTTGAAAGAAAAAGTTTCTTTTGGCCATTTTCTTCTTGGCCAGTTGCCCAAATACTGTGTAGTTGGAGCCAAGCGAGCTGTTCGCTTTGGTAGCCAAATATTTCAGCTTTTTTTTTTTGGACTTCAGGATATGTTTTGAGCCAATGGACACAATGTCTTAGCAAGCTCTTCCAAGGGTCAGTAAATACTCACTTGAGCTGACATCTTTCTTGGACATGCTTGGTACATCTGCAGCCTTGGTGAATCATTTGACCCTTCACTGAGTGCTCAGGCTGGAGAGAGAGGACAACCATGGTACTTAGTACAGAGTGACTCACCACCCATTCACTGTGGGATCTGGCAAATGCAGTAGTGGATGACTGGGATGTGAGTGGGTTACAGACCAGGCACATAGCTGAAGGGAGATGTTCCAAATGATTTTCAAATCAGCAGCCAAATGTCCATGGGAACCAGAATGCTGAGAGCAACAGGAATCTCTGAGTTGCCAGAAGAGGGTTCCATGGTGCTATAAAAATTACTGGAGAGGAACAGGGATATGGAGCAAGCCAGGAATGAAGAACAAGAAATAAGACAAGAAAGACCTTGGAGGAGATGGAGCATGTGGAGGGTTAGACCCTGTCTTACGAGCGGTGTTTCTTTGCAGTTGCCCTTGGAGAATACTGAAGCAGTGTAGCAAGTGGACTTGAAATCTTACCAGCTGTGTAACCATTCAAAAAGTGACCGTAACAACTTCATCTATCACAGGGATGGTGTGTGGGTTAAATGAAATAATGCATGAGAAGCACTTGGATCATAGTAAGAGCTTAGTCCACATGTGCTGCTGTTAGAGCCTGAAGTTCCTCTGCTTCCTGTTTAAAAAACCAGCACTGACTCCTCTCGCCTGCGGGATCAGTCCTGGGCTAACTGGTCATTCAAAGCCTTTTTCAAGTTGCCCTCATCGCTTTCAGCTAAGTTTGTTTAGATAAGCCAGGCTTATTCATAGACTGTCCCTACATATCTCACCCTTGACCCATGCACGTGTTTCCCTTTGTGAGTAGTGCCTGACCCATTTTTGTCAGTTTGAATTCTGCCCTTCATCAGGATCCCGGCTGCATCTCCACACATCTTGCCAGCTTCCCTGATTGA
The DNA here is from genome assembly GCF_036321535.1 of Camelus dromedarius. Classification (NCBI taxonomy): domain Eukaryota; kingdom Metazoa; phylum Chordata; class Mammalia; order Artiodactyla; family Camelidae; genus Camelus; species Camelus dromedarius. The sequence goes on along the minus strand of NC_087443.1, from coordinate 63,249,730 downwards.
CTCCTGAGTCTCCTTCCTTTGTATTCTTTTATCACTGGTGGCTGCATGCCTTTCTCATTATTTCATCAGGTTTGGGTTATACTTTCGGCTTTTTGAGAGCCAGGTCTAGATTTGGTACTTCTTTGTATCCCAGCAACAACCTACGTGTGCAAGGGCAAGTCATACAGCTCACCAGGCAGAGTGGTGTAGGAATCCCAGTTTACTCTAATGTTTAATGCACATGTTTCCAACAAATCCCTGATCTTTGTGAGCTTCAGTTTGCTCAGCTGTAAAATGGGGATATTAGTGTCTGCCTTGCAGAACATATGTGGAGAGTAGAGATGTCACGTGGCGCACTCACCTGGCATATGACAGGTGCTTAATAAATGGTAGGTATTTATTATTGTTATTGTTATTATTATTATTATTTTTAATCCAGTGAACTGATGTCTATGCATTCGATGTACCATGGAGTCAGGTGCTGAATAATTTCTCTTCTCTACAGTTATACAGCTCTGCTGAATTTGGGAGAAGGTGGCAACTTATCCAGGAAGGGGTCGTGCCAAACAGGTTCTACTGGTAAGTCTCATTTTATTTTGTAGCACATTAACATACCATCTGGTTAAATGAGCGTTGGAATCTTCTGCTCACCCAGAGCTCTCACATATGGTCTGTTCTTATCCTGATATACACACATCCCCCTAGGGCAGGAGGTGACATTGGAGTGGTGGACATTTTAAGGGAGTGTTAAAGCAGTGTCACAAATTACTTAACAAACCCAACACAGATCATTGAGATTTATGAACAACAAGGGCTTTGTAACTGGAGTTTTGTTGTATTTGGATGACACTTTGAGACAGACACTTAAAAAACATTTTGACAGTGATTTTTATTACTAAAAGCGGTATACACACACATACTGTGTGTTCAAATAAAGGTTTTAGTGTAAATGAGTAGATCCTATTTATTCTAAAAGCAGATTCTCTTCCGTTCCTGATTTCAAGTCTTCCAGACATTCTCATCATCTTATGGGATGCAGCCAATGTTCTTTGTTTCTTACTTATCCTTCCATAAGTGTTTTATGAGTTACCAAACATATATAAATATAAATATCAATCATTGTTTTTTCTTAGTCAGTTTGGACTTCAATGACAAAATATCACAGATTGGGTAGCTTAAACAACACGAGAAGGAAGGAGGCGTAGAAATTATTATTATTATTATTATTATTACTATTATTACTATTACTGCTGCTACTACTACATCTTTTACCACCTGAGCCCATCCCCCCTGATAAAACTAGAGGTGGTCCCCCTCCCTGGGTGACTCAGACTGAAAAGAAGGGACAATGCAAGTTTCTTCTAGTTTTTGAGTTTCTAAGGGCCTAGATCTTGGCTAAGTAAGAACAAAGTACAAAGTATTCTAGTGTAATTTTGACATTACTTATCAATCCCTTTTGAATTTACAGTCTAACTTCTGTAAAAGATGTAATTCTGCCCGACCTTAAGTTACCTAATTTGCCTGTAGAAAAAGCTGCAGGCAAATTGTTTCCCGGCTTTTGCTAGTATAAACAGTGCTCTATAGAACTAGCTCAGACCATAGTTTAAGTATCTCTTGTTCACATCATTCAGAATCACTGGGGCAATGACCTTTTAGAAGCCAATGAGCTTCCTGTAACTAGGATAGTGAAAGTCATCTCCCCTTTACTCTTCATGAAATTACACTGCCTCTCATCAGCCTTGGGACTTCCATGTACCTAATAGCTCCCCACCACCACGCCAATTTTCTCACTTCTAAGAGGAATGCATTTTTATCTTTCTCATTTTCAAGCACTGCCCTAAGATTCATGTGAGAGTTGAAAGCCAGAGAACAGCATTAGATAAATCTCCTTCCACTAGTGAAACTGCCTGGAAAAGGGAAAGATGAGTCATTTGCAAACAAACTGGCTCAAAGATAATACATAGAGATTTCTATATGGAAAGACATCCTTCTTCCCAGTCACAGAGACATCCATAACTAAAGAGGGTTTCTGGTACATAGAAGGTACTCACCTCTTCACTGCTGTTCCCACTCAGGAATGTCTTGAGCTTTGCTTTGGTGTCTAAATGGGCCTCTCCCTTCTCCGGAAATTCAGCTCTAGGTATTGCTGCATCTTCCTTCCCTCATCAGCCTTTCTTCTCTCTCTCGCTTACTCATTTTGTCCCTTATTCATGAGACACTTTGCACATTCATGTGTTTTGCCTATAAATTCTAATGTCACTTTTTGAAAACAGGGTCCATGTCTTTTTTTTTTTTTTTCATTTTCTGCTTTACTGGGCATTATATGTGCATAGAAGGGCCTCAGAGAATAAATAAATAAATGAAGGGCTGAAATAAACTAATGCGGTTCCCCCTAATTTAACCTGGAAATGGAGCTGGTGCTTTACCAATGAGAAAGCGTGAGGAACACATCTTTCCTCAAGTCTTTCTTCCAGGTGGCTGAAAATATATGCATGTGGACCTGGCTATAGACGGTAGAAAGTCACAATTCATGGAGGACTGGGTGGAAGTTTGTTCCAACCAATAGAAGCAAAGAAGAACATTGACTAAAATGATAAGACAGGGAAAAAGAACTGAGATGGGAGCATCTCCCATCTTATGTGGTGCAGGGTACACAGTATTTTCTAGCTCACTAAAGTCTTATTTATGTACTGCATTGTGAGGTGAGCAGATCCCACCATTACTTTGGCTGGTAGTAATTGAAACTTTTCTTACCTATTCTTGGAATGGGGGTCTTCGATCTGTAAGCCTGATTAGCAAAACCCTTATAATGGTCATATCATTATCTTTATAAAATCTTTACACATGATTGTGTATTGATTCTAATCAATCTGTTCATTAAATGAAATAAATGATACCCCTCCTTCTGCCTTTGGAAACAGAGAGGCACAGTTTCTCTATTCAAGCCCTGACATTGTGATAAGCATTATTCAAATGTAAGCTATTTAATCCTCAGAGCAATTTTATTAAGTAAGCCTTGCATTATCATCCCTAACAGATTAGAAATCTATGGCATGGAGAGGTTAAGTAATTGAGCCAAGGGCACACAGGTGCAAAGTGGCAGAGTCAAGATTCAGATGCAGGAGATCTAGCTTCAAAGCCCAGGAACTACTAACTCAGTGGACTCCATTGCCTTTGCCTCTTGGAATTTTTTTCTGGGCTAGCGCTGTAAGCCCTGGAAATCCAGCCCATTCAGACAGATGAGTAGAGAAAACCCAAGAGTCTTTTGGCCACCATGCTTGTGTGTGTATCTCTCCAACTGGGCTTGGCAGATGACCCCCTTGAGATCTTTAAGCTCAGTTGGTTTTTCCAGAGAAGGCATGAGACCTTGTAAATTGCACAGTGCACATGACTGTTGATGAAATCTCCTGGTCTCTGGCCACATGGTCTGCATTTCCTGACTCTGAGCAACTTCCTGGCAGAAGAGGTGTCAATCAAAGCAGTATATTTTGGACTCACTCCTGGAAATCAGTTGCTTCAAATTACATAACAACACAGGGCTATCTAGGATTATTTCACAAGCTTAATTGAAAGACTCTCTCTTTAATCATTTTTGCTTGAAGCCTGGCTGTGGGAGTGTAGAGGGAATTTCTCTAGTGCTAAATTGAATTGATGAGTGACCCTGGGTAATAACATAGCATTTCCCATGGAGAAAAATGAAGATGAATTCCTCTCTCTCCCTCATCATCTAGTACACTTAAGAAGTATCTTGATTTGGGGTGGCAGTAGTAATGCCACCCCTGGAAGTAATCGATGACAATTGTAAAACTATTATGGAATGTAAGAGCTGATCCTTATGTTCATGGTGGTTGCTGCTAGCACTAGCATCCAGACATAAATATGAACTTTCTTCCAAGGAGTTTAAATTGCTTCCAAAACCAATTTACATGTTTAGGGCATCTTACAAAACACATCTTAGCACAATATTGCCCTTAATAGAATAGGTGTCATTTTATTTAACGAACGTTTATAGCAGGTTTGTTATTTACTAGGTCAGAAATCAATTATGCTGGGAGGCAGTACAGCCTGGAGGTTAAGGGGCTCAGAGATACTGAGGTGTGAATTGTAGCTTTGCCATTTACTAAGTAGGAGGTCATAGGAAAGTTAACTTCCGTGTGCCTCAATTTTTTTCCTCTGTAAAATGAAGACAATTAATACCTACTTGATTAAATATGTTTCTTGTGATTTGGTTACATGCCTGGCACCTAAGAATTGTGTTAAGTTCCCATTGACTAATAGTACTGATGTTATTAATTGGAGCTGATTTTTTACATCTGTTAGTTTTATTTCCCGCATTTATTGTCAGGTTGGCTTTCCCCATCTGTAGCAATGATGAACATCATCAGATTTAGTCTTACAATCTAACAATTTAGAAGCTCCATAAAACTAGTCTGTCTCTTTCCTCATATTTCCAGTGATTGAATCTGAGTGGTCTGGCTCGGACCAGGGCTATATAAGGTGGTTCACTACTCGTATAGGTCAGACACATATCTTCTCTGGGAACTGTGACAGGAGATAGTGTTGGGTCCCAGTCAACTGCATGGGTTAAGTTTGGAGAAGAGTAGATTCTAAAAAAGAAAAAAAAAATGGATTCTGTTATCATGAAAAGGGAGGATAAATTTTCATTAGGGAAAAAAAAAAAACAGAGATGGGAAGACTGAGTTTCTGCAAGAGAAAGTTCCATAATAGGGATCTGTATTTGTTAAGTAACTACAACTGTCTGGGCACATGATAAATCATGCCATTTGATACTCATAACAAGATTGTGAGGTAGGGATTCTTATTCTCAGTTTGATGAACTATAAAAGTAATATAGTTTATTCAATATAATATGTAATACAGCCAAGTTTTGAAACTTGATGTGTCTGGGTCCGTGGCCCTTGCTTCCAATAGTAAAGATGAGCCCAAAACTCAAGACTTATTTTCTACCTGTATCCCTCCATTATAACTGTTGGCTTTTATCTACTGAATTTTAAACTAAGGTGTTACATTTGACTTTGAAGAAGAACATGGAATAGGGGGCCAGTGGTACCCAAATGCCTTGTATAAGTGAAGCTCCTGTGTAAAGCCAAGCTCACTACCAGAGGCTGATGAATGTGGTTTGTTGGGATCTGATTCAAATTGAGGACTAAGCAATGGAAGGCAGTTTTCATTATAAACCACTCAGCGATCTATTGTCTGTGCAAAAGACAAGGCAATCTTCCCTTAATTAAAGTAGGTTCAGACTTACCTTATTGCTTATGTTGTTCTGACATACAGGGGACTGACTGGCTGGCAACAGGGACAGCTGAATGACGGTTACATATTTTCTGTGCATGATGCACACATGGAAAATTAAGAGTCAGTTCAACAATGAACCTTTTGTTATTCTGGAATGCCAGCCTTGTTTCAGTGATGTCCCTCAGGGGGCATATGACAGCTGAATTATACAGCAGGGAGATACAGGAATACTTCCAGCTCCATACCCAGTGTGTTTGAGCAAGTTTACACATTCTCATTGATTCCCGTGGTTCAGTGCCAGTCAATCTGACTTCCCATTCCACATCTTTGACAAGTCCCATTTGTTGAGTACTTAGGTGTGCCAAGCTTTGTGCTGAGTGCTTTGCATATTTTGTTTTAAGCAATCCTCAAATCAATGATGTGAAATGATTTCTTGATCAAAATTATTTTTCAAGATGTGATACTAGATGTGATAGAAGAATGCAACCTGTTTTATTAAAAAAAAAAAAGTGACATTGGCTCACAGGTCTGGAAAGTCAGAAAGTCTTTCTTATCTCAACTCTGCTTGATCCAGAGGCTCGTTGAAGCCATCAGCTCTTGATCGCTCCCCATCATCAGCTCCTCTCTCCTCTGTGTGAGCTTTGCTCTCAGGGAGACTGCCTTCCTGGTGGTCTCTAACAGCTTATAGCCTCCCAGATTCGCTCTAATCGAAAAGAAAATACCTTCTTGCTTGATGCTCCAGCTCCATACTTAATCTTCGGATTAAATCTTAAGGCCGCTGATTACGTAACATGCTCATCACGCCTAGACGTGTGAGTAGAAGCAATCCCAGTAAACCATGTGGACAGAAAGTAAGGAATGGTGGTGCTCCAGGAAAAGACTGCGGAATTTTCCCAAAGGAAGGGAGAAGTTAAGTGGGAAGGCATCAACAAGAGGTGGTTGTTGATGACAGATGTTTTAATTCCCATTTTTAGATGAGAAATAAATAAGAAGACAAATAAGAAAACCACTTCCTAGAGAGGTTAAATAATTTTGCCTAATGTCACACGTTCGTAAGTTATGGTGATGAAATTTAAACCAAGGGATGCTTTTCTGGCTAAGGAGCCTGTGCTATTTAAGCATCACGGTATATTCTCTCTAGTGTATTTTTGCAACCCGGTCTGCTAGGGACCAGTCAAGCCTGGCTTGCGCTCTGGCTTTCCTTGGAGCTTCTTGGAGGACCTGACTCCGCAGAGCTCATTTCTTACTCAGAACTGTGTGTTGGCAGATCCTTCCTGTTGGGCTCATATCCCTTGGGCCCTGCCTGCACCCAGTCATTAAAGTCGCCTTTGTCCCTTACCTAGCCTATTGTCCATACCCAGAGGCCTCTCATCTACCTCAGGCATAAGAGGCAGATCCATAAGCCCTTGCTGATGTATCTGGCGTCGGTCAGAAAACACTCCAGGACTTAAAATAGTTTCTCTCTCTGATTCTGACTCAGGTCACTACTACTCATCATCTAGTCCTTGTTGAATACTGCTGCTGAGCCAATTTCAGGGTTTTATTTTGCCTTGTTAGTTTGATGGTTTGTTTTATATTTACCAGTTCACCATGACCCTCCTTTGTCTTCCTTCAGATATATTGGCATTCAACCCAGCATCTCCAAGACTTCTAAGTCACTCATCCCACAGGGACTTCGAGGATGTGACATTAGATGACTAACTCTTTTCCCTTTCCCCACATGGGTTTAATGGATTCAATAACAAGAAACTTCTCTCTACTTCTCCATTTCCAGGTTCTGGTTCTGCAAACTGGAAATGGGGTGAAATCTAATGATTTTACAAAAAATTGAAATATAATGTAACATATAAAAATGCTATCACAATAACTTGAAAATGTGACACTATTAGTATTAGATTTGATAGGGAGGGTGTATGGCTATTTTTTGAAGAGATTCTGCCTCATTCTTCACCCACATCTATGAAGCTAGTCATTGTCTGCACAGAGCATCTTAAAAAAAAGATCACTCACTTTCAATTTTATATAAGCTGGCAGTGGAACACCTCACCTTTCAAAATCAACTTTTCCTATAGGCTTCCATATTTCTCTATCCCCTCTATCCCAGCCTTACCACCTTAGAGTCATAGTCAACTCTGTCCTCTTACTCACCTTCTCTTAAATTTGGGGGTTTCCAGGTCCCATCCGTTCTACCTCCATGAAGTTATACCTGTCCTCCTCCTCTTCCATTCTCCCTAGCATCACACTGGTTCAGTAACCCCCTCCCTCTCACTGGGTAAAAAGCCCCTCCATCTGTCGCCTCACATCATACTCCTGCCTGAGGAATCATGTAAGCGTTTCTCTGATCACGTGTTTGTGTCATTCCTCATTGCTTACAACATGCAATTGAAAAGAGTAAGAATGTAACTGGGTTCTTGCAAACCTGGGCTCAAATACACATTTTCTGACCCAGCCACCCTGCTCCCAATTCTGTGTTCTCAGTTCCACAAGTCCAGGTGAGTAATTCTAAGCACTGATTTGTCTCTTGACCAGTCTGTAGTTCTTATCTTTGGGACTAAACTGTTTGTATTTGTTTGTTTTCAACAGTGATTGATTTTTAGCGCCTACTATGTATCAGGACAGTTTTAGTCTTTAAATACAGAAATAATGTGTGAGAGTCCTTGTCATTATTAGGATTACAATATTGGACTTTTATGGTCTTACACTGATGCCTGCCTCTACCATGGGGCCTCTGTTGATCCTTGCTTCTTGTTTTTCTAGGCAAGAAGAATCTCCTTCTTTGAATTTAGATGTGGTTATGTCACATATAAAGTGTCACGCATTATAGCATGCGTTGTATTACAGGTCTGCACAGACAGCTGGTACAGAGAGCACAGGCTCAGAGTCAGCAAGTCCAGCTTTGAGTCTGAGCATCGCTGTCTCCCTGCCTGGGTGATCCTGAGCAGCTCCTTCGTCTGCCCAGGCTTCAATTTCCTTCTTCCAAGGCTTATTTTGAGAATCAAAAAATGGCACACTGCCATAATTATTACTAAGTAACTTTGTACTTCATATGTTCTCCATATCTATCTATCTTCTTATTTCCTCACTTCCCTCTCCTGCTGGAAGATAAGTTTCTTAGGGACCAAGACTGTCTTTAACATATTTCTGTCTTGTGTACAGTAGTCCACAGACACACACATACACACAAAGTAGTGAAATTTATCAGATACACACAGACATGCGTATACATAAACATAAATCTCCAAATTGAAACACATCTTGAATGGACTTCATTTGTTAAATCAGGGAACCATTACAGATGACTTGTCTTTCCTTCTAACCTGAAAAAGTTAGACTTCTAAACCACTGAAGCCATCAAAGCATGTGTTGAAGCAGGGGTGGAATTCTAGACCAGTAAAAGCAACACTTTTCTATGCAGTAGGTTATTCATTAACTCAACAGGCTGTCCTAAGGAGTAATGAGATCCACGTTAGCAGAGGAGTTTAAGCAAAAGAAAGAGTGACTTCATCCTAGACTCCTCTCCCAAGGAGTCATGCCACAGAATATTGCCAGATGCTCTGCACACTTCAGAATCTGGAATTCAGGAGAACTCACAACCCTCCTATCTTTGGAGTATGGACTTTATTCGTACTTCTCTTTTACTCCTCATCCTCCCAGACTGGTTCTTCTCTGGTTCTGAGCCCCTGTGCTCTAAGCTGAACCGTGTGTGTGGCTTTGGGTAAGGAGCAGGGAGAAGTGGCAGAAAATCATTCATGAGATCACATACCAAGAGCTTCGCTGGGGCATTTCTGATACCTGCACTAGGAGTGCTGGATAAGAGGGTTTTCATTATCCTTCAGAGGCCTGGTGTTTTATCTTTTTTCCTGTTAATGAGCTTCACTTGAGTGCTATTTCCCAACCCACGTGTACCTTCCTCCACTTCTGAATCTCTTCCTATGATTAGCAAGTTTGCCCTACAAATTAAGTTAAATTTCCCCTGCTATAGTGTGAGCCCATCACTTTTCTCATGACCTTTGTTCACTAATGGCCATCATTGATTCCTGTCCTCCTTATCTTGATGATTTCCTGTCTCCTCTATCACTGAGCAGCTGTGATTTGGTCATTTCTCTAGATTTCCAGTAAGAAATCTTACAATGGCAGAGTGCAAGAGATGGCAGTGAAAAAAAGTGTAATAGAGGGGGAAAAATCCTAATTATGGCTCCCTAATTTAGACTAATATTAAAAAATATTGACTTATGTCCTAGTGATCAAACCTCACTTAGCCTTCAAATTCAGGAGTCTCTGGGTTTATCTACTGTCTGCGTTTGTGTTGTTTCTCTTGCTCAGTCAATCATTGTCCACCTTTGGGTGTTCCCTTTAGTCAATGAGAGATGGTGTTTGGTGTTTAAGAGTGAAAGCTCTGGAGTCAGAATGCCTTTGTTAGAATCCTGTTTTCAAGGAGGGTAATGATGAGCTATTTAATTAACTTCTTTAAGCCTTATGATCTTTATCTGTATAATGATCATCACAATAGTGTCTTCTTCATATACTTACTGTGAGGATTAAAATAAGATTCCAGGTAAACCCTAAACACATTATACATGATGGATAAATGTTAACTATTTTTTAAAAGAAGGATAGGGACAAGTGGGATATTAACGACTTTCTGAAATGTGCCATCTCGTTTTGGTACTCAATTTAATCATTTACATTTTCCATGGGAATTTTGAATGTGTGCATGTGTTTTACTTTTTTGTTGCCCCAGAATGAGGAACAGTGGATCAAGAATCAGTTTACTGTTTTATTTTGTAGCTTCTCAGTTATCTGAAAACTTTTATATTACCCAATTCATTTAATTTACCTCAGTTGAGTAATTTCCAGAGCCAACTCCTGACCATGAAGATAGAGGAAGCAGTTCCTGCCCTCAAGGCGCTTGCAGCTGCTGAGGTGGGATTGCATAGGGATCCCCTCCAGAAGTATGTGGAAGGACATTGCCCGTGCAAAGCTATCCATCTGCGAACTTGCAGCCAAGCATCTGGCTTGGAGCGTAAGGTTATAAGACTGGCAGTCTTGAAGAAAAACTGGACTTGTACTTGGAAGAGAAGAGCAGGAGGCAAACTAGAACCGACCAGCACTTGTGCCCTGCCTCCCTCACCTCCAACCAGAAGGACTTTCAGGTCAGAATGGCCACTGCTTCTCTCCTGCCTTCCGGATCTCACAAAGATGTCCTTTCAGTCAGCTCTAACGTGATACCATGCAGAGACTCTGGAAAATATAGTTGCAGCTTCACCAAGTGGATCCAGTGCAAAATCACCACGGTCTACCCCTTGAAAACTTGGAGCCTGTGCACATCATTTTAAACCATATATAACTTCCAAAGGAAAGCAAAACCAATCTTACAGTAACATATAGTGAAAAAGAATAGATATATGTATGTGGATGACTGAAGCATTATGCTGCACACCAGAAATCAACACAACATTGTAAACTGACTGTACTTCAATTTAAAAAAATGGTTAAAATTAAAAAATTTTCTTCTGAGAAGTCAAAAAACAATTGTGTCTACCTAGCATGATGGAACCCCCATACAATTTAAAACATGATAAATATCTCTCCAAAAAGATGAAAAAACTTTGCCCATGTCACTTTATCTATCCTTGGGCAATATTCCTGTTCTAGGGACTCTTACTTCCCCTTTATATATTCTGTAATTAAAATACCAACATGTAAGGTCAGCCATTATTAACACATCTTGTGTTAAAAGAGAGGAATGGAGAAGAGGAAGAAGAAAGGAAAAGATTTACACATACAGACACATACACAAATATGTTAGTATTAGATTAGATTGAGTGGGTCTCTAGGGACTGGTTCCTAAGGAAAGAGATTTGTCTGTTAATAGGCCAAAGAGGAGAAGAAATTGACCGAAAGCTCGGATAGTGAAGTGCCTGCACGTGTACCTGATACATACCATGCGTCTTCAAATCTAAAATTTCGTTGAGTGAGGATGCACCCTTATCTTGTGTATTTGTCAGAATAATTCTGCCAATTAAATGTTACCATTTCAGTGATTGTAAGACACCTACTGATTTAAGAGATGTTAAAATAAGAAAACAATGAGCATTTTGAAATTGATGAAATGGGTGCACAATAAATATTTGTTGAATGAGCAAAAAATGAGGAATGAATATTAGAGATGAGGCAACCACTGGTATTTTTTTTTCAAAGCACAGGTTAGATAGAGTTGTCTAGATAGATAACTAATGAGATATGGAATGGTAAATTCTAGACAGGGGGATAGTGAAGACGCAGAACCTGACTCATTTGACTGGGCAGAAATGAAACACAAAACAGGCCAAGGAAAATGCTAAAACCAACTGTAAGACTGCTAAATCCTTGTAGATGACTAGCCCCAATGTGTTTATGCATCAGAGTCTCAGGATTCTTAGAAAACTTAGGGACCACCACATCTGACTTATGTCTTGCAGGAATCACTGCTGCAAAATTCCAAATAAATGTCTGAAAACAACCTTTTGGATTGGAATGGAACTTTGTCTGTCTATCAGGATCTATCTTTCTACCTAGAGGAAATGGAGTAGTCCCACTCTTTTTTATCGTTGGCTCTGGCCCTTGAAACATTAACACCTCTAAACAGAATGATTCCATAATTTAGAGGAAGCTGTCGAGGTTTTCACAGGCATGCATGGCAAGATGTGCCCTGGAGTAGGGGACAGAACCTGCTGCAGCATCTGTGAGATTTATGGTAAAGGGTTTTTTACACGAGTGCTGAAGTTTAAGGCAGATAAATCCCAGAAGACAAATACCACCAATAATTGAATTACAAAGCCATTATCATGTGCTGAACAGAGCAACTTTATGACTCTATTGTGACAAGATGAAACTTGTTAGAATATTTATGTGCCTGGGATGGCTTCTGCATCACCAACCCAGAGAACCAACTAGCTCTTCCGTGTGCCTCCTACGAGCAGTCAGCCTTCCTGAGGAATTCAGTAGCCAAGGAAAACAAGATGCTTAAAAGAGAGGAATCCAAAAGAGCACACAGCCAAACCTCACATCTGACCTTGAATTTAAACAGCTCCCGGGCCCAATATATTTATGTTGTCAGCTGAAATCAGTCTCTTCCCACAGTAAGAGGTGGCCCTAGAATACATAACGACTCTGGTTACAACCCGCATTGTTTTCTACTTCTGAACAAATGGAGAGTAAAAACATCCAGTAATAAGAGCCATTTTTTTTTCCAATCTTAACATTTCTTTGAAAAATAATATAACTTCATTTTTGTGATTATCAAAATCCATGAATTATAAACTCTTGACCACAGAAATGAAACAGTGGTTTGCCTGCATTGTAGGATGAAGTGACAACATGACCAACCCATTTCATGTGATGACAACGATTTAGTGAAAACAGATTGTGTGCCTGTTTATAGTAGCTTTGCTATAACTGAGTGTATGCTTGTGAGGCTTGGGTATAGTTTTCGCCCCCTAACTTTTTATTTAGAAGTAATTTTAGAGTTATGGAAGAACTGTAAAGAATTTTAGAATTACACAAGAATTACAAAGAAAAGGTATTCATAACTAAGAGATTAACATTGATTTAGTACCAGCAGCTGAACTGGAGACTTTATTTGGATCTCTCTCCAGGTTTTTACTAATGTCCTTTCAAGCAATCTAGGATCCAGACAAGACTCCTGCATCACATTTATTTGTCATATCATTTTTAGCCTCCTCAAATCTCCTGCCTTTCCTTGTGTTTGATGACCTGGACAGTTCTGAAGTGTGCTAGTCAGGTATTTTGTAGACTGTCCCTCAGATTGGGTTAGCCTGATATTTTCTTGTGATTACAGGGTTATATATGGTTGGGAAGAAAATCACAGAAGCGATGTGCCCCTCTCATAGCACCACATCAAGGAGCGCAGGGTATCAGTATGTCCTGTTACCAGTGATGTTAACCTTGATCACTTGATTGAGGTGGTGTCTGCCGGGTTCTCCATTGCAGACTTTCTGTTTTCCCTGTTCCATACTCTTTGTTAGAAGCAAGTCCCTGAGTCCAGTTTCCACCAGGAAAGGAGAACCAAGCTCCAACTCCTGGCAGAAGGAGTATCAAAAACTTTGTGAACGTTTGTTAAAATCACCATGATAATTAAATACGATGAGAGGGCTACTTTGAGACTGTTACTTTTGCTCACTAATTCTAGTATTCATCAGTTAGTTTTGCCTGCAGCCATTATTCCTGTGGTATTCTAGTGGAAATTTTCCATATCAGTCATCTCTTATATACACATTCATTGGAATTCTTCTGTGAGAAATAATTGTCCTATTTGACCGTTTACTTATTTATAGCATTATTTAGTCACTCAGCCAATGAGGTGACCAGAAAAGACAGTGAATCAGCCCAATTCTGGATTATGTTTTGTTATTTCTTCTTCACCTCAGGAGTCTCTGTGCCTTGGCTCTGAACCCGAGATCTAATAATCCCTGTTAGGCATTAATGTGCCATTAAAGTGCCACCTGCTAATTCAGGGCAAGACCTTTCTGCCTAGTAAAGTTCTTTTCAAAGGGACATTTTAGGGTCTGACCAGGATGAAGAACTCAGGAAATGCATTTTCCCAGAGAAGTGTTCAGTTTATTGGCCGTGGTGGTGGGAATTCCCCCCCAGCAGATCTGGGCTCTCCCACTCTGTTCAGTTGGGCATCTCACACCATCTTTACCTTAAAGAGGGTGACTTGGGGTTATTACGCACACGCACACGCACACGCACACGCACACACTCTTCCCTTTTTCCATCTCTGTTCTATCCTAGGCATGGGAAAATGCAGGCTTTCTGCTTTTCCCCAAAAAACAAAACTCAACAAACTTCTATAAAGTGTACTGACCTCTGTTGTTCAACAGTGATTTTAATTCCTAAAACAAACTATGCAGGTTACAAATTGACCAATTGAAAAATACAGGGAAATGCAGTACAAGAAATGGGTAAATATCCTAATCAGTTAAGTACTCTTATAAATCAAAAACCTGGATGAAAACAATTCTATAGGTATAACAAGTAATTCATGAAATAAAAGAAAAAGGCAATTAAAATAAAAATATTTAATCTCACATTCAGATATTTACCTATAGAGATAATCAGTACAGCATCCTGTGTAGACCAACCAATACCCTGTGGTCAGAATATTAGTTAAGTAATTTATAGACTATCGTACAGATGGTGGAACAATGCATTCCAATATTATGTTAAGTTATGTCAACAGTATGATGCAAAACTTGTTTAGGAAAAAAAAAAGGAATGCCTACACAAACATCTGGAAAGTACTAAAGGATCGACCACAAAGTGTTTAGGTGGCTATTTCTAGGTGGTAGGATTGGGTGAATGCTTTCTTTTTCTTTTTATATTTTGGTACACTTTTCATTATATTTTAAATGAGCACATATTGCTTCTACAATTAGATTTTTTAAAGCAATGTTATTTAAATAATAATAATAAAACAGTCAAGCATTTTCCCAAGGGGAGGGATGGTGGCAGACGACCATCAGGAGGGCACTCTGAGCCGTGGGGAATAGCCCCAGACGATGCAGTCTCATCTCTTCCTCCTCCTCCTCCGCTCCCCTGTTGTCATTCTGTCATGTCTCCAACCCTTTCATCTACCCTTTCTACCCTTCTTTTTCTCCCTGACTTCTTTCTCACTCCTTTCTCTGCCTGTTCTCTCTTCCTCCTCCCCTGCCTGCCCTCCTTTCTAACTTCCTCTCCCCTTCCTCATCCCCACCCCACTTCCCTTTCTATCACCCTGAAATGTTTTCATCCATAGTGGAGTACTGATTTTTGAAGGCAAATTAAAAGTTTTTGTTGTTGTTGTCGTTCATTTTCCATCACCACATTGGTTTCCTTGGCCAAACAGTTAATGGGAGTTCAAAAGCAAACTAGCACAGCATTCAAAATATTTTCACAGGATGTCACCTCTGTATTTGCCCAGTTTCACGTCCCTCCCTTGCATTCAGAACTCTAGAAATGCTCTGTAAATAAACACAATACTACAGAAGACAGCTGCCATTTGACACCCCAGGAATGTGTGTCTCTGCAGTGAAGATAAATTGAATCACCTCCTGTATCTACCCCACTTCTAGCCGTGCTCCCCTCCCAGTTTTACTGACCAAATCACTTTCCCTTTTCCACTGAGGGCCAGTAGCCTCTCAGGGTACTTTTTCAGAGGTACCAAACCAGCAACAAAGCAAGAGCATGATTTTGTGCAAAATAAGCTGACAGAGTATAGAGAAGCTACTCAAGGATGGTTAGATCAGCCTTATTGGAGGACCAGGGACCTGACAGTCCAGGGTGGAGACTGATGCTGTGTTTCTGAGAAGGGTCAAAATGTATTAGTTGTTTTGCAAGTAATGATAGAGATGCCACCTTCAAACTGAAGCCCTGATACTTGAGGTTCTAAACTAAACTTAATATCCATTCTGTTTCCAATCTCTGGGACATGGGACCCTCTCATATATGCCTAGGCCCATGCTACCTTAATCCTCAATATGTATGTCTTAGTTCATGCCAGCTGCTGCAACAAAATACTACATACTACATGGCTTATAAAGGGCAGAAATTTATCTCTCACAGTTTTGGAGACTGAAAGTCCAAGATCAGGGTGCCAGCATGGTAGGGTTTTGATGAAGAGCGTCTTCCAGATGGCAGGCAGCTACCTTCTCACTATGTCCCCCGTTCTGTGTGTTACAGTGACCTGCGGGGGGACAGCCAGAAGCAGAGGCATCCGTCCGGTGGAAAGGATAGGGAGCGTCTCTGTTCTGCTGTATAAGGGAACTAATCCCATTCATGAGGGCTGCACCCTCATGACCTCATAACCCCTCCAAGGCTCACCTCCTAATACCATCACCTTGGAGGTTAGGTTTAAACATGTGAATTTGGGGGAGACACACTCAGATCACAGCAACACTTAAACCTTGCAGGATGTCAGAATGTCTGAAGTGTCCCCATTATTTATTTCTCTTTATCTTTTTAGTGTAAGACACACACACATTACCTTCTAAGTTAACCCTGATTTTTTCTGAGACACAAAGGGGTGAAAAGAAAAGGAATTTTCTTTTTTGTTTGTTTGTTTTTATGAGAAGAATCACTGGAGCAAGTCAAGAACTGGGTTAGTAGTTTCAACCTGACACTGTTGGACAAGGTATTTGCTCTCTTGAAAACTCGTTTCCTTCATTGTGACCTAACGGTGTTTGGACTAGTTCATCTCTAACAGACTTTTCATCTCTGAAGGAGCCCTTAATTCATACTGTTAACAGTAGTGGTGGCTGAAGGTACTCCTTCTTGTACTCTTCACAGCATTCTTACTGGTCAGTATTCTTATTAGCAACCTTTCTACAGATGGTATGTGGCGTTGTCAAGAAATTAGAAAGCCTCGATTCCAATTTGATTGTATCATTTATTAGCTGTGTGACCTTAGGCAAGTAAATTGCTTTCAGGGCTAACACAGCCTTTCTCTTATCTCATCATTATTTTTCCGGCATTTGTGTTAATATGTGAATTTTCTAGACACAATATGTATTCTTATCCAAGTTTTTGACAATTGATGAGCAGGACACCAACAAGGGCACAGCCTCGTAGGGCCTGTGTGACATCAGCCCCGCACTTAACAGATGGACATCAGCTATTGATCAACACTATTTGACAATAGTCTTTTTTGATGTAGTTAAAGCCCCATATATATATTTTTTCCTATATAACTTTGAAGAAATGATATATATAATATACACCTCCTATATTATATATTTATACACTCTCTGTCTTCTCTACTGAAACATTATATAAACATATGTATTTTATCCTGCATAACTTTCAAGAAATGATATATATAATATACACCTGATTTATATCTATATCTCCCCCTGTCTTCTCTATTGAAATGTAAATTTCATGAGGTGCAAGGATTTTCCTGTTTCATTTACTGCTAAACCCTCAGAACCTAGAACTAACATTAACATACTGTTGGTATTCAGTAAATATTTGTTGAATTCATTAATTCATTCAAAAATTTAATTGAAGATTCGCTGTCTGCCCTGCTGAATGTTAAGTGTTAAGGATGCCCCAGGAATGCTTAGTCTAGAGCAGTGGTCTCCATGGTGAGTTACCTGCAGCCAGCACCCACCTCAAGATGACTCATTGAGATGTGGGGAGAAAATATTGGAATTTCTGACTTTCTCTTTGCTTCTATTTAGATTTCTATTAAGTACTCTGGTGCATTTCCACAACTTACTACTAATAGCCATGAAGTATTGAGTATGTGCCCATTTTTCCCCCTTGTCTCATGTGTTCAAAACGAAAAATTTAGAGATTGCTGCCCTTGGGATTCTCTTATGGAATATAGTTTCTCTGGGTCAGATTGTCTCCGGCAGCAAAATTCTCAGGTTCCAATTCCTTTGCACTCATATTTGTTCTGCCTTCTAGTCTGAAGTTCGCTGTCCTTAACAGATACGGAAGTTCTCTCTTCTCTTTGTCTTCTGTTGATATGGTCCCTCCAGTCCCAGTCAGGACTTTCACATCCTCCTCCTCTCATTCTGAATTTAAGATCAGCACACACACCTACCTCCTGGTGTCCCTCACATTTTTTTTCCTGTTATACTTTCACAGCTTTAGCTTTCCAAGCATGCTTAGTAAGATGGTATCAGAGTTGTAAGTATTCTGAAATTTAAGAAAATTCCCCGTCTCTTCCTCATCCAGACTTCCCTTATCTCTTCTTCTCTCTATCCCTTTGTGATTTGCACACATTGTTTGCATCCCCTCTTAGTCTTTGTTTTCCTGACTGTAGGCATTTTTTTATTAATAGTATAGGTTTATTAATATTAAAAGTAATGCATAAATATATCCTCCAGTAATGTTTTTAAATTACTGATAAGTATAATGTTCACTTTGTCTATTACCCCCAATTTTAAAACCTCTTAGAAGCGGCTACCATTATGAAATTTTTTAATGGAGGTACTGGGGATCTTGAACCCAGGACCTCGTGCTTGCTGAGCACATGCTCTACCACTGAACTATTCCCCTCCCCCATTATGAATTTTGAATATGTATTTCCAGTAGCATTTTTTCCTTTTATGTGCTTTTTTTGCTTTGGGTTAATCAGTAGACAATAGTTAGATAAATTGGGTATTTTCATTTAACATATTGCAATAAAGTAGTTAGAGATCTCTCTCATTAATTTTGTGTTCGGGCATGTAACAGTCTTCAAGATATATTATTGAATAAAATTAACAAGTTGCTGAAAACACAGAGGGTATGATAGCACTACAGTTTAAAAAGATAAAAAGAAGCCTTATTAAAAAAATATTGTGAGCTCCTCTTTTACCTCGATCCCAAACTCTTTGATCATTTTAAATATATTTCTCTGCATCTCATTGGCACTGTGTTTTCTGTTTGGGGATCAGGCTGGTGATCTGCTCAGGTTCCCTGGTGTCTCTAGATCTCTTCATCTGAATTCAGGAGAGAACAGAGACAAAGATGGGGGGGCATCAAAATGGGGAAGTAAGGAGGAAACAGGAAATGCAACCAGTAGTGTAAGAAGCAAAATCATTGCATTACAAATAGGGAAAATGGGGAAGGAGAGGGAAGCCCTGTAGCAAGATGATTTGTCTTGACCAGGTTAGACCCGGTCATGTCTCTGTCTGGAGAGACATGCTGTCTGTTTCCAATCATTTTCATCG
Source organism: Camelus dromedarius (assembly GCF_036321535.1). Taxonomy (NCBI): domain Eukaryota; kingdom Metazoa; phylum Chordata; class Mammalia; order Artiodactyla; family Camelidae; genus Camelus; species Camelus dromedarius. The sequence goes on along the minus strand of NC_087443.1, from coordinate 63,230,789 downwards.
CTCTTTCAACTTTCAGCTTTATTTCTCCCCAGCACTTTGTGCAGCAAACATCCTCACCTCCCATGACCCTCCTGAGCTTTATTTTATGTCTTCCCTCTTTCTGGGTCAAACACCCCATTTCTCTCTTTGTTCTCCTACACACACGTTTTCTCTCTTTGTCTGTCTGTCTTTTTCTCTCCCCTACATTTTGTTTTAGATGTCATATAACTGAACTGTCAGGCTCTGGCTTGGGACGTAAGGATGATAAAATGCAGAATTTAATGAGCCTAAGGATTCTGGCCATGCTGATCTCAGCAGCCATTATGCATTCGAGAAACTTAGCATCATTTTTACTTATCTGTCTGTCTATTTATTTGTTAGTTGTAGTAGCTACCTTTGTTTCTGGAAAACCAGTGTAACAGTATGGAGACCAGAAGAAAGCCAGCAAGGGTGTTTCTGAGGCTTAAGGGAGGGGTTAACATGCCACCTTCAGGCTGCCTTTTTTTTTTTTTTTTTTAGCTCATTTTCCCCACGTGGGCAGGAGCTGAGACCTCAGGCTAAGCTACTTTGTTCGAGAAAGTTAAAGTTGCAGCATTAAGCAGGACTTTCCTGACAGTGTTTGTCCTGAGAGCGTAACTGTAGCATTAGTGAAGGGGAAAGCCTTGACTACCGAAGAGGAAATCAGAGTGTCCAGCTGCTAATATGTGCCAGCACTTCTCTCTAACAGACAGGACCCCTGGCTTCTGTGGGCTTCATTTGTGAGAGAGCGTGCGGGAACGTGAATATTCATCTCAGGTGAACAGGAGGAGGGCAGGTGTTTCCAACTCCCCAGCGTCCACTCCTCTGCACATCCCTCCTCATTCCTCTGGAGGCCGTTAGCTGCAAATCTAAATCTGATTAAATGGGTGCTATCCCATCCTGGTGTTGATTTTTTAATACTTGCTCTGTGGTTATCTATATCAGGACATGTTGTGGCCGCAGCATTTATTGAGCAGTATATTAAGCCAGTATAAACGCAGACAAAATGCCAGGAGAATGATAAACTAGTGACATTTTTGAGTTTCTTTGTAGAAAATGTCGACAAAGGCTGCATTGGGCTGATTACATTTCAGAAGGGTGATGTTGAGCTGCTAACAACCCGTGCACTAGATCAGAGAGTGTTTCCATTGCATCCTTGACGGTGATAATTCTTAGATTTTATTCTAGAATGGCTCCTCGATATGAACACCAGCTTAAGATACTGGAAGGGTAGAGGCATGAGGCTACCTTTGTCTTGTTTGTATCAACGGAGCTGGATGCAGCATGACCTGAGAGCTCTCACCTTGTACTCTTCCCTAGGCAGGGAGACCTACGCAGAGATAGATGGAGACACAAGTGCCTCTTTTTAGTTATTTATACACTTAAGTGCCTGACTTTCTTCATTGGCCTCCCATGGCTTTTAGCACCAAATACAAAACCTTAGCATGGTGCTCACAGTGCCTAAATTTTCATTTTATCTTCTGCTCTGCTCTGAGAACATTAGATCTACCATGTTGGCTAACAAGTAAATGCCTGGATAGATCATCCTGTCTCTGTCCTTTTTACTTGATCTTTATCTCCGAAGAGAATGTTCTTCCACCCTGTCTGTCCATCGATCAAACTATTGCATATCCTTTAAGATTCAATGCATCTACTCTAAAGGCTTCCGGGACCTTCATTTCTCCTGTGTTTTCAGATACCACCTAGAATATTAGAATCCTTGCTTCATTGGATCAGTGTCTCCTGCATTGCTCTAAAGCTCGTATGGGGTTTTGGGGCAGGAAGGTGTAGCTCAGTGGTAGAGTGTGTGCTTAGCTTATACAAGGTCCTGGGTTCAATCCCCAGTACCTCCATTTTAAAAAGCAATAAAATAAAATATAAAAATAAATAAATAAACCTAATCCCCCTCCCCAAGAAAAATAAATTTAAAATTTTTTAAATTTGAGAGAAAAAAAAAGCTTGTGTGTGCAGGGAATCTGTAGCCCTTGTTTTTATTATATAATAGGACATTGGAATGTTTCACTGAACAAATAAGTGATTTTATTTATCCGTATAGTTGATCTCAGAGCTACTGACTCTTATTTGGTCTGTTGATTTATGATGATAAAGCATTTCTGCTAATGGGATACCCATGATATCCCAAGAAGCTTTTATTACCAACATTAATTTTAATTTTCCTGTAAGGATGAATATTCCCCACCTACCTTCCTAAGTAAGAAAGGGAAAGAAGAGAAGAAAGAAGTCAGCTGTAACCTGAGCCCTTGCTGTGTGCCAGGAAAATGCTAGGTGCTTTAAGATGTATATTCTAGGAAAACTTATTTTAGTCTCATTTTATCCTTAAAAAATAAAATAAAAGCACAGAGATGTTAAGTAACTTACCCAATGTCGCATACAGATACGTTGATAAATGCTAATGTGGCTGATTATGTACTTCTCCTTTATCCAAAAGCATTCAATAAAACTCACGTTGAATAAATATATGTGCCATCCACAGTACCTGACACAGAAATACAGGAAGCTGTTGTTGAGCTTGGCTGTTAATAAGAGGGATAGATAGATGAGTCACCACTTGAAATACGGTCTGATATATGCTATGCAAAAGTACGTGCACTGTTCTGGAAGTCTCAGAAGGGAAAACCAACTTAGCTTAAGTGGCATCCCCACTGAGAAGACTGTTTTCAGCTTCACTCATCTGCGGTTGAGCCACAGACCGTTAAGAATTAAGAAGGCAGAGGAAGGGTAAGAGGTTACTCCAGGCAGAGGCCCCAGTACATACAAGAACATAAAAATGTTCCTTTACTTCCATGAAATTCAGCTCAAGAAGGGACTTCATTTTCCCAATTATTCGTAAAGGCAATATAAAGATACACAAGATACAGCCACCTATTTTCTTTTTATGTAATTAAAGGATCTGGTCCCAAATTTTCCTTCTCACTTTTATAGAGAGATTCTTTCTGAGTCCCAGAATTGAGCAATCCAATATATTGAATTTTATATTAAGTATTGACCAGTGTAAAATTTTCTACATATTTATTGAGGCAATATTCTTTTCTCCACTCTCATATGCACAGAGAATGCAGTGATTAAAAAAAAAAATGGAACAGCACCTGCCTTTGGGGAGCTCGGTGAAGGAAGAGCAGCATTTATGCAGAGAGATCCAGCAAATCATCATGAACCATGACAGGGATGTGTACAGGGCAATCTGGAAGCATAAAGCAAAGATGCCCAAAGCTGAAGTCAGAGTTACCTACATGATTGAATTGAGATACTTGAAGCCACTCCGAAGATCTCACTCTAAAAATAAGACCATCAAGAGAACATTTTGGATTAAATTTTATGTGTATGCTGCTCTCCTTTGATTTAGTATTTTTTTTACTTTTATTGAAGTATAGCTGACAATTAGGATTATACTATACTTCAAGTGGACAACGTGATGATTTGATATATATATACACTGTGAAAGGATTTCCATAATCGAGTTAACACATCCATCACCTCACATATTTACCTTTTTTGTGTGTGTAAGAACACTTAAGTTCAACTGTCTTAGCAAATTGCAATTGTACAGTACAGTTTTATCAATTATTGTCACCGTGTTATGCACTAGATCCTCAGACCTTATTCATCTTATAACTGAAAGTTTGTATACTATTTACCATTCTTTCCCTATTTCCCCATCCCCCCAGCCCTTGGCAACCACTTATCATCATCATCATCATCATCATCATCATCATGAAGCCCAATAGTTGGTCTTAAAACACACACAAAACCATTAATCACCACAGTTTCAACTAAAATGTATAAATGGGCTAGAAAATGATACTTTGCAGGTCATCTGCAGAGATGTACTTCTGCAAGGAGTGATGGCACCCTTCAAACCAGCACCTCTGCAGACATTTAACATCATTTGGCTTCAGCTCTTGAGAACTTACCAGTGCCACAAAGTAAAAGCAGTGATAATTCTTTATCATCTGCGACCACAGATCTAGAGGCAGCCTTAGGCCTCCAGGAAGAAGGACGAGCACATCAGCAAATAAAAATGCTTGGAAGCACTGTGGTCTGACTTTGAAGTTTTACGTTGCTGTTGCGTTGTTGTACTATACACGGGAAAGATTGTAGGCGGGGGGAGGGAGTCGGTTAGCCACAGTAGACTTCGGAAAGACTAAGGACTCTGTTTTAACCCTGTGTCTTTTCATTAATTGATAAGCGGGAAATGTCCCTTGAACCAACAGTTCCTGCCTTTAGAGATAATAAAAGATCTTAAGAGACTACTGTTATTATTGACTTGGGGTCATGCACACGTGGAAAGATCCAAGTGTATGCAAGATAATCATTTTGCCTCCCATTGGCAGTAACCACAAGCCAAGCAGATTAGGTTTGCATGCCGATTGCAGCAGTGTGTGTCTGGGATGCCAGCCTTCCCCTGGGAATCATAAGTACTAGTCATTTCAAAGAAGAGACTTGCAGCAGGTAGGGTGGGAGGTGAACAGCATGTTACTACTTACTAATAATTTGCCAAACCCAGTTACCTGCTGAGCTTTCTAGTTTGAGGGTCGTCAGGACTATGTCTTTTTTTTTTTTTAATAATGTTCATGACTGTGGCCTTGTCAGTAGGGGTCACCTATGAGGCCCATCAATGCTTCATTTGGGAAGTAGAGAGCCACCATCCCGGACAAGCAGTCGCTACAGTGCTTGATTGAAATGATGGTGAAAGTGTCACCATCCGCCTATGTTCAGGTTCTAACCAGATGATATGTCCAAGTGCATGCCCCCTGTCTCTTTGGGGGAAATTATAAAACCCTGGTGAGGACATTTCTGCTTCCCGGGAGAAGAAGAAAGCAGAGTTTAGAGTTTCACGCATAGGCTCTGAATTTCAGGCCGTGTATCAATCAAAGAAAAGCTACTGACAGTGATAATAAAGGGGCCTTAAGGAGACTTCTTAAAATGAAGAGAGACTAGGCTAACCTAGGCTTCAGAGTCTGAGTTGGGAAGATGAGTTCAAATAAGAAGAGTTCTGGGAATGCCTACAGGACGATGATTAACTTATGTATTTCAAAGAGCTGGGATACCATGAGATACCCTCTCCCTATCTTCCTGCCCTCCTTTCTTTCCTTTCTTCCTTCATTCCTTCAACATTTGATTATCTATTATATTATAGCTCAGACATTTTTTTCATATATTCACATAAATATAATGTGTATAAAACAAAGCTCCTCCAAGGGCTCTCAGTTTGGTATGGAAGGGGACGAGGGGCTGCTTTTACAAGGGGAAAGATACAAAAGTAATTCTTTATAACAAACTGTTACAGGATTTATGTAAAAGGAGAAATATTTGTTGGTAGAGAGAGAGCAATTTTCCCGATATTGCTGGGAAAAAATGGAGGGAGTGACTTTTCAGAGGTGTCTTAACATAAGAGTCAAAGAAGATGAGGTGACACTGGAGAGAAGGGCTTTTCAGACTGAAGCAAAAAACACACAGAGGTTTAGAGAGGGCTGACAAAAGGAAGGAGGCGTTTTCAGGGAGTGGTGACTCTTCCCGTGTGGCAGGAGATGGGGCGGCAAAAGCAAGATGGGTCTTGGGTACCACACTGGGTTCTGAATGTAATGAGCGCTTGTAACATCTGCCCTTTCTCAAATGGACTTGAGGGCAGGGCTGGGTGGCTCGGGGCAGGCAGAGGGAGACTACTGTTAAGGCATGTTACTGTTTTCCACATGGAAATGGAACAGATTAAATGAAAGTTCTGCAAGTGTTGATGAAAAAAACTCTAGACAGTCCTGAGTTTAATTAATCTTGCTGTGTGAAAGTCTCAGAGATGGAGTATAATTGCCCATATTATTTCTATAACAGAATAATTATTTTATCTTTAATTTGGCTCACTGCAAGATAAGACTAAGTAATATGTGCCTTCAAGACATTTTAAATAGACTTGTGTTTTACTTACACATATGGTTTCTGGCACATATCATAAAGTTAGGTGCATCTGCTTTGCTCCCCTGCCATACAGGTTCAGTAATACAGAGAAGGACGGTCACTCTGGGCTATTCTGGCCACTGCATTAGTTGCGTTATGTGTTTTGTTCATAGGGTAGCGTACTAGGTAGTTCTGCAAATTGCAAATGAAAAGATGAATTTAGATCAGTTTGCTATGTAAATCACTGTTCAAATCACCCATCTGAAGCAGCCTGCCTGGCATCTGCCTGATAAGTCTTGCAAGTTTAATATACTGTCGGTGAGATTGTTACAGGAGGACACATATGACATGCGTGGGACTGATTTGCAAGTCTGAGCTAATAACACGCGATATCCTTTCCAGAGTTAAGCCTGGCCTTCATCAAATAAAGGTTTCATTATCATCTTTATTTGAAATGGGAATTTTGCTGTCAGGCTATATAAATAAATACAGTAGCTGTATTCCAAGGACTGTGGCTTTAGAATCCTGTGGGTGTTACTCGCCAGTGGGCTTAGCTGAGCATCTCTAAGGCATAAGGGATGTCATTAACGTTGATGTTTTTCCATTGTTTAGGTCTGTGATGGGGTCAAACAAGGAACCAGATCTTGTGCATCTCGAGGCCAGAACTGTGGATGGTCGTAAGTAAATCAACTTTTCCGTAATGTTAATAGTAACACTTGTTTTCTTAATCTGCCATGAACTGCATCCGTGTTCAGGGAAATCACAGTGGCGATAATCTAAGTCGTTTGGACCTGAGGACTTCTTTGGTCCTTAGTAACCTAGAATTATTTTAATAATTCTTGACAACTGTCATTCAATGAAGGAGTTTTTCTTCGCGGGTGGTAAAATTCCAAAACTCTCTATTTCTAAAGTAAACACTTGTTACTGTGCAGTCGCTGCCATTTTGTTTTGATCTTTTCTTTCAGTTTCCTTATTTTATCAGATATCATCCAGGCAATGCCTCACTGTCTCATTTGGAGATTCACAAGGCACTTGGGTAGGATGGGGAAAACAGATTGATCCCATGTGTCTCCATCATATGCAATGCAAGGGAAAAGTCTGTTGCTGGTTCTGTACAACTCTAGTTAGGTTGGCTGCATTTCTTGGGGACATTGTGGCTTTTGCATATATAGAGAGGAAAGTTGCAGGTCCAGAATCCACACCCATGTCTGAATGACTTGAAAATTCTCCTCACTAATTGTATGATCTTGAAAAAGTTACTTAAACTCTTTATGCCATTGTTTCTTCAATGTAAATTAAGTAAGTTAATAATAATGATCCCTGTAGTAGCTAATATTTACTGAGCACTTTCTCTATACCAAGAATTACGCTTAAGGCTTTCTCTACTTCATCACAATTAATCCTCACAATAACTTGCAGGTAGTTTTTCCTATTTTACAGATGAGGAAACCAAGGCATAGAAAGCTTAAGTAATGCATTTAAACAACAATGACATGAACTTCCTTCCCCTTCTTTGGTCCTGAGGATCTCCAGAAGGGAGATGCATCCCATGGGGGCACTACTAGGTGCAAGATGGGCTGCAGGTGAAAGGGATAAAGGAAAAGAGAAAAGGGGGAAAGTATAGAAGAAAAATGGATGAAGAGAGAAAAGCCAGACAAAAAGAAAGAGATCTCCAGTGTAGAGAAGAGGAAGAGAATGGACTCTTCAGTTACAGCTGAGCAGTGAGGCTGGTGGAGGTTGTTCAGCATTGAGCCAGAGAGTAATGATCTCATTGTTCAGACCTCTGTTTCAGAAATACCACTCACGATTCGAAAACTTCATCATCACCAACACTGTGCCTGTCTTCTCGTCCTCAGCTCTTCTGATGCAAAGGCAGGAAATACCCATCGTTTACCAGCTTCCAGCTAAAGAAGCTGGTCACACCTGCCATCCAAACTCTCCAGAAACCACAGCTACTCCATTACTAGCACTCCCTGGGAAATTTTTTGTGTTCTTTCCCCTTTGGGGGTAATGAATATATCCTCCAGCAGAATCAGTGGGGGACAGACCAGGGTCCAAGCTGACCATCTCCTTTCTCCTTTATAATCTCGGGACATAGAATAATCTCAACAGTTTAGAGCATCTTTCCCACTTCTTTAGTGGGCTCTCTCTGGTGGTGACCAGAGCTGATACTATTATCTTGGGTGCCAAGGTCCAGTTCTCATTACATAAGAGCTGGAACAGTCTTTTTCCTTAGGTGGAAGTTGCCATGTTGTCTGTTTAAAGCTTTGTTTTACTTCCCGTTGCTCTAATAATAGAGAACAAAGTTCTCACCTTACCTGACTCCTCATTGTACTCTGCGCTCCCCTCACTCCTCGCCTTCAGGCCTTTGGGTTTGCTTTCAATTCTCAGAGCGTGCAAGGTTCTGTGTCTCCCTACCAATTCTAATACCTGCTGCTTCCTCTGCTTAGAATACCTTTCTTTCTTCCCCCATCCCAACCAGTTCAGTGTAACTCATCCCTGGGGAATCATTCAGATCGCAGTTTAAGTATCCATTTTTTTCTTTTTAACTTTTAGTTTTTAAATAATTTTAGACTCACACAGATGTGGCAAAAAAAAAAAATGGTGCAGAGTTCCCTGTATCTCTCATCCAGCTTCCCCCAACAATAACATAAGTATAACTGTAGAACCCTTATCAAAACCAGGGAAAGCATCCATTTCTTAAGGAAGTCTTTCTTAAACTCGGAATTTAAACCAGTCGATTTTGTTTGCTTTCATCCAGCTCTTTTATTTTTTTTTATTGTGCTCATCTTAGCTTGAAATTGCATTCCATTTACATGATTATTTGATTACAACTTTTCCTCTGCACCAGCCTTTAATAAGTTCTATGAATGCAGGGATCAGGGATATCTTTGTTCAGTATTGCATGCCCAGCCCATGCCACAGTGTCTACATGTAGATGGAGCTTAATAGATATTTACTGAATGAATGAATGCATAGTTGACCAGTTGTCAGAGTTACCAGCTGGCTACTTAACCTCACTTCCTAGGTTGTCTGAAAATTTTAGAGCATTGCATCTCAAATTTTAACATGCATTCGACCCACCTAGGGATCTTGTTAAAATGTGGATTCTGATTCGGTAGGGGCCCAAGAGTCTGCATTCCTAACAAGCTCCCAGGTGAAGCCGATGCCACTGGTCTGTGGAACACGCTTACAATAATAAAGTCCCACACCGAAAAACTAATGAAAGAGCTTTAGGGTCTGTCTCCCATGACTACACCCTTTGTTTACGAAGCTCTGCATGGAATCGGTAGCATCGCAGATTGCTTTTATTTTCAAGCTGTGGGGCTACTGCTGCTTTCTGGCTTGTGGCATCTAACCCACATAACCCAAATCCTGAAAACAACAAGGCCATCGCTTTCCCTGATCCACACGTTTTCTCTCACCCAACATTATTCCCGTGCTCCCTGCAGGCATGAAGGCTGATAATGCCAGACTGTCATCTCAGGCTCAGCTTTCACAAGGCATGAAATATATCAGTTCTAATTTTATTTATTTTATTTCACTTTTTTGCAAAGGCAGCATCTTCAGAAACTATCCAAGAGTGAAAATTCAATAAAGGGATTTAATTTGAAAAGTTATCCCTGTCAAAACATAACAGAAAAAAAAAAGACCTACCAATTGAAATAAAGGATCTAAGCATAACGCCTGCCCTGAGTATCAAAAAAAAAAAAAAGATTTTCTTGGTGTCATATTTCCTCTGTAAGTCTGTCTCTCTCTCTCCAAAAGAGTCAGTAACCATAGCTTCAGGTCAAAGACACAGAAAGGAGGATGAAGGAAAGCAAGAACACAGAGAGGTCAGTGTATCAAGTTATTAGCAAATATACTGAGAGTGTATTTATCAAAATCAGACTCCAGGCTGGTCAGTTGCTCTAAGAATTCCAGTATCTCCATGGTATTCCTCTCCCCATTCTGTGATTGGGGTCCCTCTTGGATCTCCATTCCTTCATTACTGTTTAGCACAAAATTTAAATATATAGTACCTGTTGTTTATATTCTAGGTCATACGTCTAGTAGGCTATATGCCAAAATAATATATATATATATGTTTTTTAACTTTGAACAAGTAATTTTTTTTAAATTTTAATGGGTTTAGGCATTTCGTAGCCAACACATTGAGCATGTGACATAGGAAAAAAATCCCTTCTTGCTTATTTTTCTCATCCCCACGGGGTGAGTTGAGTTGCAAATGCTTAGCTGGGTGTGTTACTTGAAGTTTACTTTTAGTCTCGTTTCACATCTCCCTAGATTACAGTTTTATAATTAATTCGGTTTCAGTTGAAGTCTCCATATTTGAGGGCAGGTGAACTCTGGAAAGCTTTTGCTTTATAAGGGTCTGTGAGCGACACAGACGTTTCCTGTCAACTGAGCTCTGAAATCTGGGTGTTATAGTTTACAGCCGTGACAAGGGTGTTATTCTTTCCTGTATCATCTCTCTGCCTCGAGAAGCAAGCTGGAAAGAGCAACCTCACTTACAATCAATCACAGGAAGTATTATTGGAACATTTTGAACGTATTTATTGGGTCTGGCATTTGTTATTGGCCCCAGCATCCAGCCGAGGACAAACTGACAGGTCCTCATCCTAGAAACAAAGATTTTACTGTTTAAATACTGTGTGTGTGTGTGTGTGTGTGTGTGAGAATTGCACACACATTGTACACACCTAATACATTAAAACTGCTACCCAGTATACTGAAATAGTAAAAAGGAAATCTACATTCTATTGATCTACCTAATATAAGTACATGTGTGTGTGTGGTTGTAGTGTATGTAGTTAGAGAGAAAATGTCAACCAAACTGTTGACATTGTTGAAAAGCCTTGTGAAAACCTCTGTCCTATTTAATCTTGGTTCTAAGTACAAAATATAGCTCAGGGCCTGGCACATTTAGTGTGTGTTGACTGAATAAATAAATATCTGTGCATGTCACTGTATGGGCACATCTTCTTTTTCTAAGTTTTTATTTATGTATGTATGTATGTATGTATGTATGTATGTATGTATTTTGCATTCTTTTTTTGTTGAAGTATATATTCTGTATCTTGTAGTAGCCTATCATGAAAAAGAATATGAAAACGAATATATGTATGTGTATGACTGAAACACTCTGTACACCAGAAATTGACACGACATAATAAACTGACTATACTTCAATAAAAAATAATGCAAAAAAAAAAAAAAGTACATCTTCTTGAAGAAGGACCTTGAACCATAGGGTGTGCAGAGTCCCGTAGGGAGGATCATGAGAAACTCACCGACTCCCTAAAATTGTATGCCACGTAGTATGTATATGTGAGTTGGAGGAAAGAGACATAACTTTTATCAGAATTCTTAGCATGATAATTACATGCAGATGCACAGTTTTCTATTTATGCTCATCTGTTAGCATCATCTTGTGAGAGAAGTTACAGGACCAAGTTTGAGCTTTATTGCTTCTCCTTTTCACTTTGAAATGAAAGGCCTGGCCAGTGACCTGAATGTTTCTGTACTGGTGATGACCCGTGCTAGCAGGGACAGGGAACAGGGGACAATTACTGGCCTCTGTGTCTATTTGCATGGGTAACTAACCTTGTAACAAGTTGCCAAAGGACTGATCTCTTTCACTGGGGAAAAACAACCTTGACCCTTTAACTAGCTGTGAAAATGAGTGTCCCCAAACTCTTTCTGAAATGAGCCTCAAGCCAGCATTTTATAAGCCGAGATAAAAATTAAAGGAAACTCACAACTTTGTATAACGACCATCCCACTAATTCTGCTCGTGGGTGAGAACTAGACCTCTCATTTCTACTTCTGGTTTTCTACTCCTCCCATCAATTTCCATATTGAATGGCATGCATATCAGTGCTGGGATAAGGCCAGCACTGCTGAAATACTGGGAGAGGTGATGGAGACCTCAGTTCTCGTCAGTCCTCAGCATATCAGCCATGAGGTGGTGTGAGTTTATACTCTAAGCCGTAATGACTTTTATACCAACAGCAGTAGCAACGACCATCATAAAAGGGATAAGCAGTACTCCAGCCATCAAGTGGAAAGTGGAATCCACTTCCTGACCTTCCTTCCCATTCCCAAGACTTGTGTTTTTTAAAAATATTTCTTCTATATTATTTAAGAAATTGTTTGGGCTTCTACAGATAAGCATGTATGTATGTAGACAGACATCCACACTCAGATGTTCATGTTGTAAACTTGTTATGCCAGGTTCAGCGTGGGGTGAATATGATAGCGAGTTAAAAATCTTCCCATATCAGCACATATAAATTTACCTACTTCATGGCTGATCACTATGTAAGAACCCCCATTATACAGTCAACTGTAATTCTGTTAATCACTATCTCATTAACGGACATGTAGATGTCTGGCTGTTTCAAACAGTGCGGATACCTTCACATATGCACGTATATCTTATTTGGTTAGTAAGCATTCAAACGTGTCTGAGCAGCAAGCACTGCTGAAAGCAAAGTTACCCATGGGAAATCCCTGGGTCTGAGAGTACATACCTTTGAAATTCCCGTAGATGTGGTCGCATTGCCCTCTGAAATAGTTGTATCATTGCAGACTTTCTGGATATGAGAATGCCTGTGTTTGCAAGCCCTCAATAGTCCAGGACGCTAGGGAAGATCTTTTTAAACATAACCCATCTGATGAGCAGAAACATGGCATATCCTTATTGTTTTCATTTGCATTTACTTAATTAGGAGTGGGGTTAAGAATTTTTATTTTTCTTGGCTATCTGTACTTCCTCCTTCAAAAGATCTCAAATCTCTTTAATGTTCTAGAGAAGAGCAATACTTCAGCATTTTTGTGCAAATCTAAAAAATATCAAAGTTGCCAGCCCTGCTCTAGCCAAAGTCCCACGACGGTACACCAGTTGGCATTATTAGACCCCATGTTTCATAACCTTCATCTGCCTTCTTTGTCCATCAGTTAGTGTATCAGTAGCTTCTAGGGTGGGGCCTGGGAGGAGGTTGGAAGTTTCCATTTCTGGTCACCTTCAGATTCTGATAGCTCCCCACCATTCCCCACCATGTTTACCAAGTGCGTTCTCACCTCTCTTACCCTGTCCCCAGATCAAGCATCCCAGCTTAGCCAGTCCAGCGACACCTGGCACTTTGTCTTTCTAACACTGTCTTTCCGACCCCATTTTTCATATTGCAAACGTCTCTTGACTTCAGTGACTATTGATTTCAACTTGGCCTCTCTGATTTAGCAGCCTAAAGACAGCCCTGAAAACCGGCCAGAAAAGCATGAAATGAGATAACACAGGCCTCCCCACACAGCAGTGAAAAACCTGACAGGGACCGTTCAGTAACGGGCTCAGCTGGGCAGCTTTCAGACTGGGCCCTTTGTATCCATTATGTGCCACTTCCCTGCATCCCGCGAGCCGCCCACTTGTGAGGAGCTCTGTGCCCTTACCTCCCACCCCGAGGATGAGAGCGCAGAAGTGCGCGAGAGAGATTTGCCATTCCCAGGTCTTAACTCTGGGACAAAGGACTGGGTATCTCCTGGGTCCTCAGGCTACCCCAGGACTCAGTAGCACCAGCCCATATAGCACGTGTGTGCGGCAGTTTCTAGCGCTTTGAAAAATTCCTCATACTTCTGACTCCTGCTTTAAAACAAAAACAAAAGGTAGCATCATAAAGATCTCGGTGCTTACTCATTCTTCCCTTTACGCTGCCCTCAAGCAACAGGGATGTTCTCAAGCAACGAGGCTGCTAGTAATGTGCGTTAGGTTCCTATTATTTGTCGAGTGCTGCTGCACTGGATACTTTTTTAGCTGCGTTACTTACAAGAGCTCTTGCAAACAGGTCCTATTGTTATTTTCCTAACTTTATGAGGAAAACGAGGCTTACAGTGATTAAATATTTTTGCCATTACCTCAGGACTAGAATTTGAAGCCAGGTTGGGTTCAAACTGGACCTATTTATTGTTCATGCATTTGAAAAATATTGTTGGACATCTGTGGTATGCCTGGTGCTCTTCTAGGCATGAATGAAGGATAGTAGGGGACGTTGCAAAGGCCCTGCTCTCAAAGAGCTTACCTTCTAGATAGGGAGACAGATTATAAACAAACGCATATTGCAGGTGGTGGTAAGTTCTAGGAAGCAAAACAAAGCAGAGTCTAGACAGAGACTGATTGAGGAGAGGGAGTGATCAAAGAAGGAATCTCTGTTAAAGTGGCATTTGGTATTTCAGGCAAAGTCCTTATGGAAGTAAGGGCAAGAGCTGGGTCTGCCGGGTGGAACAGCGTTGCAGACAGATGGAACAGCATGTGTAAAGGAGTATGGGCATGCTTGGCCTGGCTGAAGTGTAGCAAGGGGTGAAGTGACTGGAATATAGAGAGGGCCAGCAATGTGTCATCTCTTTCTGTTTATCCTACTGTGAAAGGCAGAGGGTGTGCCTTATTGATCTTTATTGAACATTTTTCATGTTCCAAGTATGATATTCAGTATTGAGAGTGATAAAAATAGAAAGTTAGTAAGTAAAGAAATAATGGACTGAATATACCCATGTGTCTTGGAGGCTGTCCTTTGAAATGACCCTCTGTCCTGGACTTTTTTTTTTTTAATGAAGTATAGTTGATTTGCAATGTTGTGTTAGTTTCTTGTTTACAGAAAACATGAATTTATATACATATATATATACATGTATTTATATACATATATATATATATTCTTTTTCAGATTCTTTTCCTTAATAGGTTCTTACACGGTATTGAAGATAGTTCCCTAATTTATCCCTCCCCCCATTTACCTCTGGTAACCTTAAGTTTGTTTTTTATGTCTGTGAGTCTGTTTCTGTTTCTGTTTTGTAAAGAAGTTCATTTATATCATATAACATATGTCATATAACCCATATAACATACAGCATATATAGTAATTAATCATAGAACACATGAACACATATAAGTAGATATTGTACATCCCTCCCCCCAAAAAGCCCTGGAGAGGACATTCTGTGTACCTTCTCCCTCATGCACAAAGCTGCTTTCACTTCTTCCTTCCCTCCCTCCTTTCCACTTCCATTCCTATTTTCTTTCTTTGTTACTATTTGCCCTTTTCACTGTCTCTGTCCCTCTCCCTTTCCCACCCTGCCTCCTTTCTTTGTAAACTCAGTTTGGAAAGTTACCGGAACAAATGTGCTTCTCAGTTTTCCATGGCTGGGTGTGACCCTGTGGCTAACTTTGTGCCTTTTCTCAGCTTAAACTGGAGTGCTAGCCTGGCTTTTCCACAAAACAGCCAGCTGGCCTTCCCCAAGCCTGTCTCTCATTGTCTCTCATGCCCCTGTGCTCCAGCCCAGTGCTCCCTCAACTCTGTAAGATGCAAAGTGACATAAATGCAGAGTCACAGGAGAAGCCCAGGCACAGAGTGGACCATCCATGGAGAGAGATGAAGGTTAGATGCCCCTCACCTGGACCTCTCTTAGGACACTCTCACCCCACTGCATCATCACTGGAGAGTGACTTTCTTTATTTCTCTTAAAGTACTCTGCCCTCGTGTTCTCTCTCATGCCCCCAATTCCTAGCCCTGTGCTTGGCAAAAATACATGATCCCAGAACTTTCCCTGTAGTGATCATGGCCTCCAGAATGTCCGAAGGCTAACAATACAAGGCACCTTTTTAGAAAGTTACACTGGACCAAGATCAAGAGATTTGCTAGAATAAAGCAACGCAGCCTTATTGTTGTGCAGGGTCTCCCTCTTGCTGGGTGAAGTTTCAGATCCAAGCTCTATCTCTCAGGTGCTGTGTGACTCTGAGATCATTTACCCAACTAGGCTTCAGACTTTTTCTCTATATAATGGGGGTTATTAGGATTTTAGAACCACAAAAGGATGCTAAAAATCAGGCTGTTGGCTTCAAGATCTGATAGGGCTTTACTGTCCTTGACCCACTGAAACCCGTTTCCTTCTCACTCCTGCCCAAAGCTCTGCGATGTTGCTAGCAAGTTTGTGTCTTCAGCATTTCTGGGTTCTGGACACCAAGGTGGCTTCCATGCCCTCCTCGAAGTCCTGGTTATTTTTCAGTTCTCTCCCGGCCACTGCTTCACACTGCCTGCCTGCCCAGAATATTTATTATCTATTAATTATACACTGAGAATATTTTTCATGGTGTTTTAAAAAACCCCATTTTAACACAAACCAAAAAGTGAATATAAAGAAAGACACAGTTTCAGATAGAAATGTCTGTAGGACCTCACAGCTGGGTTCCATGAGATACGGTGAGTGGGGCTGGTGGGGGGGGGGGCGGCACTGGGGGGCTGCGATCACAGCCCCAACTCCCACTGAGCACAGTCCAGCTGGACATAGTCCCTTTCAGGTTCTTTTTCATTATAGGTTATTACAAGCTATAGGATATAGTTCCCTTTGCTAGGCAAGAGGTCCTTATTGTTTATCTAATTTCTATATAGTAGTTTGTATCTCCTGATCCCAAACTCCTAATTTATCCCTTCCCGCCTTTCCCCTTTAGTAACCATAAGTTTGTTTTCTATGTCTGTGAGTCTGTTTCTGTTTTATAAATAAGTTCCATTTATGTCATTTTTTAGATTCCACATGTAAGAGATATCATGTGTTATTTGTCTATCTGTGACTTCACTTAGAATGACTGTCTCCAGGTCCATCCATGTTGCTGCAAATGGCATGATTTCATGCTTTTTATGGCTGAGTAGTAGTCCATTGTGTGTGTGTGTGTGTGTGTGTGTGTGTGTGTGTGTGTGTGTGTGTGTATGCCACAACTTCTTTATCCAGTCGTCTGTTGTTGGACACTTAGGTTGCTTCCATGTCTTGGCTATTGTAAATAGTGCTGCTATGAATATTGGGGGTGCACGTATCTTTTCTAATTAGAGTTTTCTCTGGATATACGCCCAGGAGTGGGATTGCTGGATCATATGATAACTCTATTTTTAGTCTTTTAAGGGATCAACAGACTGTTTTCCATAATGGCTGCCCTAAACTACATTCCCACCAACAGTGTAGGAGGGTTACCTTTTCTCCACAACCTCTCCAGCACTTACCATTTGTCAAGCCTGGCCTTTAAAAGGTAGCTTGCTTTCTCTGGAGCAGCACAGATTTGGGGGAGGGGGGAATTGCAGTATTCCAAGCAGCAGCTGTTGCAGAAAGTGAGGGTGCTTCAAAAGAGCAGCATAGTGTCCTAATTACCTGTGGCAAGGAAAACATCTGTGTGGGAAAAGTAATGAAATTAATTCTGAAGTCTCGCAGTTGCATACATTAATTGATGTTAATTAATGCCAAATTACAAGATGCTTCCTATGGAATCACATCATACACTCACCGGAATTGAATATGGAAAGAGTTCATCATACTTAATGCTATTACAGCAAGCCCCAAGGGGAATAAGAGTGATTGGTCCCTCATTATGAAGTGCAGCCAGTTTCTTTCTGTTTCCATTAGAAGAGGAAAGAGAACACACCAGAGTACTTTACCAGGGGCAGGAGGCTTGGAATTGATCATTTCCCCTTCAGCTTGTAAATTTCACTTTGAACCACTCCGAGCAAGACATGGATTCAAGACCTTTTCCTGGGGCTTTTCTTGTGTCGCTCAGTTGTGCATTTTGTAATTCTCAGCCCAAGAACAGTTCATTGCACAGCTCTCTGCCTCAGTATGTGGTGTGGGGAATGGAGGAAGGTAGAACTAGCAGGGGAATTAGAGATGGTTCTCTAATTCTCATAAGTAGCATCCCACAAGCCCACCGTGACCCCCAGCCCCTTCCCTTGGCTGAGAGGTGCTGACCAGAGATTTGCACACCGGTTATCTGCCTCTCTCACTTCACTGCCTCTGTCCTAGTGTTGACATTTTGTATATATCTCTTATTCATTTTTCCATGCAAACATACATATGTAGCTATCTATATATATACCACTTGCACAAAATAGGGTCCATATGCACATATTTTGGTAACCTACTTTTAAAAAACTTTTATTTTGGAATAATTTTAGATAAGCAGACAAGTTACCAAGATAATGCAGCTTTACCCAGCTTCCCCTAAAGTTAACATCTTACACAACCATGCTCTATTTTTCAAAACTTAGAAATTAATACTGATACAACATTATTAATTGGTAAGCTATTTTTATGATATAAAATATATTAAGCATTTCTCTAAATCCTCATGTATTCTCTAGCAGCAAGATTTTAATAGCAAAGTATGCATGTTCCATAGTCTTTTTAGTTATTCCTCTGTTGTTGACCGTTTTCTTTTCTCTTACTTTTTAAATTATAAACAACTCTGTTGAGTATCAAAGTAGCTAAAGTTGTGCATAGATCATTAATTATTTCTTCAAGTAGAATTCTCAGAAATGAACCTGAGGTCAAGAGACATTTTAAAAAATATTGATCCATATTGCCAATTTATGCCACACACACAAAAATAAATGTACAGGTCTTTTTTTTTTTTTTTCTAGATGTGTCCATTGATACTTACAAGCTAAAGCATACTTAATAAAAATTGGTCCCAAACTTGCTGGGGTTTCTCATGCAACATAACGGAAATAAACCAGATTTGGAATCAGGCCAACCCAGTTTGAAACCCTATATGCCATTTCTATAATCTCTTTGAATTTTATTCTCTTTATCTGCAAAATCAGTTGATAAATTATACTTTCATGGTATTGTGGAGATTAAATTTCTTAGTAAGTAAATGTGAACATGCTTTAGAGTACCTGGCACATAGATGTTCAACAAATATTAGTTTCCCTGCTCTTTTAATTTCTCCCCAAATCCCTCATATTCATAATTTCTGTATAATTGAGTTATAAGTATGAAAAGTTTATTTTAACATTTTCCATCTTATGCTTGTTCAGGGATCTTTTAAGAAGAAGTTGAGGTCTTAGGAAGGAAACTGTTAGACACCAGTACAAATAAAACAAGCACTGTGTATTCATCCAGAAATCCTTATTAGGTGGCAGCCTTAGAAATTCTAATTGGAAGTTATTTGTAATTTGAAGCCCGAGACTTCCTAATCAGGAACTTTTGATTCATTTGTTTTCATTCATTATCTCACATAACAAGCATGGAGAAAGGGCAGCTCCAGGTTCAGTACAATTAGTAACTCAATGATGTCTTCAGGGAACTGGTCCATTCCATCTCTTTGCCATACTCATTACGTAAGCTTAACTGTAAGACTCCTTCATAGACAAGAAGGCTAGAGCAGTCCCAAACATCACATTGAGACATAGTGCTGTCCATAGCTGAAGAGGGTCTTCTGCTGTGCCTCCCTGCAGTCCCTTGAAAGATCTCTTTCACTTCTTATTTACTAGAACTGGGTTTAAATGTCCTCTCCTAGATTGTCATTCTAAGTGAAGTAAGCCAGAAAGAGAAAGGAAGAAAAATACCATATGATATCACTTACATTTGGAATCTAAAAAAAAAAAAAAAGACAAATGAACTTACAAAACAGAAACAGACTCACAGACATAGAAAACAAACTAATGGTTACCAGGGGGGGAAAGGAGTGGGAAGAGATAAATTGGGAGTTCGAGATTTTCAGATACTAACTACTATACATAAAATAGATAAATAATAAGTTTATACTGTATAGCACAGGGAACCATATTCAGTATCTTGTAGTAACCTATAATGAAAAAGAATATGAACACAACTATATGTGTATATATATACACACATATATATATGACTGAACTATTGTGCTGTACACCAGAAATTGACACAACATTGTAAATTGCCTACACTTCAATAAAGAAAAAAAAGTCCTCTCCTAAAGCAAACAATGGCTAAAGGAGGAGAAAGACTTTGAGTGTAGACCAAGAGGATTCTTCCCTATGTATCAGAACTTCTGAGTCACATGGAAGACAGATGAGCCAACAGATCCAGTATTGGCTTTTGAGGCAAAGAGACAGTAAGGAATGCATATTGGACAGGTCACCAACAGTACCTGATAGAGAAATGTACTCAAATTCAGTTTTTTTAAGGACCTACAATGTGTCCTAAAGTGATATAATCATTGTGAAATGCAGAAAAAAAGAGAAAACAGGAACATTATAGTTGATAGTAACAACTTTGAGTTTCAAAACATTTAGATTATACATCATTTCAGTTAATTCTTAGAGCCAAACTACAAGATAGTTGGCATTGACATCCTCATTTAATGGATGGAGGTAGCAAGACTCAGGAAGATGAAGTGATTTCCCTTGAACTATGCAGCTAGTAAGTGCCCACACCAGAACGCAAGCCCAGGTCTCAGAGTTGCCAATCTCCATTTCTATGACCCCAGGTTACCTTTTGAAAAACCAAAGTCAACTACAAGCTGTAAAAGGTTCTGGTGGAGTGTGAAATTGTGAGATAAACATTTTGTGTGTTATAGGGAGGACCGTTCTGGAAGGGATGAGTCCCAGAAGTTCTCTTCAAGGAGAAACATTATGACTTACGCCCTAAAATGGAACTGAAAGAATGTCTTAAAAAAGGAGACAGGGAAGGGAGAGGAGAAAACTCTTCTTTAGTTTCTCTTTGGAGTTAGTTTCACCAGGTCTAGATGGGTTAAAGTCCTTGAGAGCTATCCCCATCCCCACACATGGCAGCAAAACAAAGGGACAAAGGAAGATTGCAGATAAGCTCCCCTCCCTCCCTCTCCTTAGAGCTTATCAGCAACTTCATCAGCCATTGGTCAGTTGGAGCAAATGTGCATGCCGCCCCCTAGTGGCACTGCATGTAGAATACAGGCTTACCCAAGTTCTAAGTGAAGTAAGCCAGAAAGAGAAAAATACCATATGATATCACTCATATGTGGAATCTAAAAAAAAAAAAAAGAAAAAAGAGGACACTGGTGAACTCATCTACGAACGAAACAGACTCACAGACATAGTAGACAATCTTATGGTTGCCCGGGAAAAGGGAGTGGGAAAGGATAAATTTGGGAGTTTGAAATTTGCAAAGGTCAACCACTATATATAAAAATAGATAAAAAACAAATTTCTTCTGTACAGCACAGGGAACTATATTCAATATCTTGTAATAACCTTTAATGAAAAAGAATATGAAAGTGAATATGTATATATATATGCATGACCAAGCTATTATTCTGTACACCAGAAATTGCCACATTGTTACTGACTGTACTTCAATTAAAAAAGAAAAGGAAAAAATAGTGCTAGAAATTTCCTTAAGGGAAGTTGTTAGAGAATTCTTATATCCAAGTCAACATACAATTCCCTTACTCCCATTTCCTGTGATAATCATGTCCTGAGTTTTTCATTTGGAAGAGTGAATTTCTTCATACATCTCTGATATCCTAAAGTCAAAGTCACCTGTTCACTAAGCATCAAAAAAGGTAGAATAAATTCCTTTTTCATTCACTTTTTCCAGTAAAATGACATGTTCTAAGTAATATTTATTTGTTGCATACTATGTGCCAGGAATGGTGTTAGAATCTGGAGGTATAGCAGGGAACAGCAACAAAAAAAGAGGTCTCCATCTGCATAGAGGTTATATACTGATGGAGGGAGGGGCAGAATAAATCATGAACAAGGTGATTTTAGAGTGTGATAAATCCCATGAAGGGAATTAATGGGATGGAGTGTTATTGAAAGTAATCGTGGAAGACCCTCAGAAGTACCAGTAAGCTGAAATGTAGACCTGCTTTGAGAACAACCTGCGGAAAACCATTTTAGGCAGAGGGAATACAAGTGAAAAGCCTCTGACATGGTAGGACATTTGGCCAAATTTTTGAACATAAAGTAGGTCAGGTTGCTGCAGGAAAAACGGATGTGGGGCATGAGGAGGGCTGTGTCTCTGGCTTCAGTTGAGCCCCTGGGACGTGCCCTGCCAAGTGTGGGTCCTTGGCTTCGCGCAGGAAAGAATTCAAGAGTGAGCCACAGTTGAGTAAAGGTAGATTTATTTAGAGATACATCAAAAGGCAGGAGAAAGGCCACGAGGTATGGGGGTTGGGCGCTCAGATTAGAGTAAAAGTAGGTACACACTCCATAGACAAGAGTACAGGCTGTCTCTCCAAAGAGGGAAAAGAGAGAGGGGCAGTGGCTGAGAGGCACCATGTTGCCAGTTTTTATGGGCTCAGTGGCTTCATATAGTAACAAGTGGAAGGACCAGAGTAACTAGTCTGGGGAAGGGGCTGGGATTCCCAGGAAGTTGGCCATTTCCCACTCTTTGGCTTTTTGTGGCTAGCCTTGGGACTGCCATGGGCCTGTGGGCATGTTATCCACCATGTTAATATATTACAATGGGCGTATAATGAAGCCCAAAGTCTACTGGAAGTTAAATCTCCCACCATCTTGAGCCTCAAGGCCTACTAGAGGTTGAATCTTTCACCATTTTGATGTTAATTGCTGTAGCATTCCTTGAATGGCTGTGCCCTGCCCCCTTCCTGTCTCAAGATTAGAAGTATCACAAGGAGAGAAGAGATTAGCTTGAGGAGAGGTTGAAGCGGTGGTGGTGGAAGGTTTATGCAAAGAGCCAAAGGCAGTTTTAAGTAAGGAAGTGACATCTGATTAGTAGAGAGAGCAGAATAGTTATGGTTGAAAAACAGAGATAGCCTCCTGATTACAAAATGATTCCAGCAATAGGGATCAAATCTCTGTAAGAATTATTATTACTGCTATGTTTATCATCTGCTGTAAAGTCTTCAGGTGAGATGCAGAGTCTCAATTTACTCATCTATAAAGTGAGAGCAAATTTTTTGAGTCAGGAATCTCTTCTCAGCTGTTTTACTTACAGTCACTGGTCGAAGAAAAATCTTTATCTTGACAATGAAACGTCATTATTTATAACACGAGCACTTCTAGCATGAGGTGATTGATGACTGCATGTATGTGTGTGTTTCCCGACTTATCAGAGGTCAGAGTGTGGAGGTGAAGCCTATTAATGAGAAAAAAAAAACACTATGAAAGCACAAGTATTTTTTAATATTTTTAAAATTGAAGTATAGTCAGTTTACAACGTGGTGTTAATTTCTGGTTAAAAGCACAAGTAGTATTGCCAACTTCTGAAAATATTTTCCTTTGGGTTTGGAAGGAAGTATTTTGATTAACGGAAATTTAGTATTGTAGGGTGACAAGGGCTGGTAGAGTCACTGGGATATTGTGATGGTGGTGTTGATAACAAGTGAGTAAAATAATAACGGTAATTTTAATAATAATAATAACAACAGTAATTTAGTTAATAGAAAATGTGAGGTTTGTTTAAAGAATTGGAGATAGCAAGAGAATAGAAAATGCCCACTCTGGCTTTAGTACAGTGTGTGTATATCACCCCACCCCCATTTTTTTCTGTTTTTTTTTTTTTTCAGATTCACAATACCTGACTTGCCGAATGCACAACTGCACAGAGGCCAACAGACATAAACCCTTCCCGGGCTACATTGACCCAGACTCTTTGATTGTCCAGGATGATTACGTATTTGTTCAGGTAGGAAAGATCCACCTCCACTGATTGTCTCAAAGATATTTCCCTTCCTGGCTCCTGTCCCTAATGCAGCCCCTTTTGCCTGCTTACAATCCTTTAAAAGCCAAAAAGAAAGAAAAAAAAAGCTTTATTTTTTAATAAAAGGAACATTACCAAGTGTCAGCTTTTCTACTAACATAATAGTAGTTAGTTCCCTGGGGCAGTGCTTGGAGGGCCACGTCTATGTGGGGTCCTTGAGGCATTGCTTCGAGCACTGGGGCTGTCTCCAGTCACTCTCTTCAGCTGCCTCCCAAAGAAGCTCCCTTGGGTCACCAGCAGGACCCAGCACATGTGTCAGTCTCTTCTTGTCAGAACTGTGAGCCACAGAGCCTCCTCCTAGGGCCCGCCTTAAAAATAGAGTCAGGCCGTAACAGGCAGCTGTGGGAGGCAGAGACCAGGTGGAGGTGGGGCGTAATCAGCCATTATTGTCAGACCCAGACTGTGATTAAGATCGAGAGAATTTAGATGAGCTGTATTCAGACAGTTTGTTCACCTGCAGAGAGAGTGGGGAACAATTTGAGAAGCTGAGGGCTCATGAGTGCTCAGAAGAGAGAGGGAGCAGGTATGCTTTGCTTCTTTTCAGCACCTAAGGAAAAAATTACACTTGTTTGGACAAAGCATTTAAAAATTCAGTTAATGTTTTCCATGTTAAAGGTGACAAAGGTACGATTGCTAAATAGTTCATATACATGTATATAATTTTACTATGATTGAGACACATTCCAGAAATACTATATTTATTTGGATAGGAAATAATGATTTACAATATTTAATCCCATGTATTGGGAAGCAGATGTTTAAAATACTTAATAGCCTAGGTGCTTTTAAAATATTTCACAATCACACACACAACCTTTTTTCTTCAGGAAAACGAATAATGAGTTATTCAGATGACTTCAGCATCAAATTATCAAGTGACATTAAAATGGGAAATTGTTACAGACGTTGGTTCTTTCTATAACTCATTTCTCCATCAGTGTTGCCTCCAGGGTCCCTTCCGGTTTCCCAGTAACAGTTTATAATCCACATATATGACTTACAAATGAGGATCAATTCTGCATTTAGAGTTTCCTACGTTTTCTGCCCTGGCCACTATGAACACGATCCTGTAACCCCATCACTTGGACTAAGAGGTGGTCTGGCCACGTAATAGTGAATAGGAGAACGTTCCAGTCACATCTGTATGTGTCTGATGAGCATTCACCCAGAGCATTTGTTGACATTCTGAGTATGCCAACTCCAGCTGACATTCAGACTCCAGATATTTATATGGGTTAAGAGTGGCAACACGAATTCATAGAAACAGAGAGTAGAATGGTGGTTTCTAAGGGTAGGGGGTAGGGAAATGGGGAGAGGTTGGTCAAAGGATGTACATTTCTAGCTATAAGATGATTAAGTTCTGGGGGTGTAATATACAGCATGGTGAATGTACTGTATGATATGCTTGAAAGCTGTTAAGAGATTAGATCTGAAATTTTATCACCACACATACACACACACACGCAGTCTTAAGTGAAAGGATAGAGGTGTTAACTAACCTTATACGTGGCAATCATTTCACAATATATACATCTCAAATTATCATATTGTACACTTTAAACCTGCATATGTTATGTATCAATAATATCTCAGTAAAGCTGGGGAAAGAAAGAATGGCTGCAAAGGAGACAGAGATAGGCAGTGCGTCCCTGAGTTGGAGAACACACCGCTCCTCCCACACCTCAGACCCCAGGGTTCACTGGGCGCTGTGTCCGGGACAGACCTGGGGGAGGGTGGCCACAGTTCTCTTCTGGGAAGCCCAGGTCTGGAACGATTTGGAGCCACGACCCTGGCTTGGCTTTTTGTCTAACATTGCTGTGTGTAGGAATGACATGCTCACAGCCATCAACGTGGCTGCACCAAACTGGAGTTCAGCACCCAAAGATGGGAGGCTCCAGTTCTGCCACTGTGACCCTGACCACTTCCTTCTGATTGGCTTGGGGAACCCGTGCGTGTGGCCACAGGCTTGGGGCTGGACAGCTGAGCTGTTGAGGGACATTGATCCAGTGGACCCTGAGGCTTGTATCATTTAAAAGAAAAATAACTAAAAATGTTTCCTGGCTTCTGAGCCACAGTACAGATTGAAGAATTGTATTTTTGTCCAGTGGATTCAGTTGGGACTTGAGCAACACACATACACTGTCTAAGTTGTTTTTGAGCTGAATGCCAATTCTTTGCACTTGCCCACCATAGTGCTCGACGCTGTTGTGTTGGCAGCTGCCCCCTTCCATTCAGCACTGCCCTTCGATGACCTGTAGCTGTTGTGGGAGCTCCTCTGACAACCTCTGTGTTTTCCCTCCAGCTGACATCAGGAGGACGGCCACATTACTACGTGTCCTACCGAAGGAACACGTTTGCCCAGATGAAGCTGCCCAAGTACGCTCTGCCCAAGGTATGGCCTGCACCAGTTTCTCCATTTACAGTATTAACTCTGACTCGCCTGTTCCTGCCTCCACTCTTTCCCAAGGACCCTCTCCATCTCTCATGGTCCTTTCTTTCTTTTCATCCCCATTTCTGTTTCTCAAGTTCACTTCTTTCCCTTTTTAATTGCCAGTCTCATTATCTTCCTTTCTCTTTCAGTGGTCCCTTCCCCCACCCCACCCCTTCACCTGGATTTCTTGCTACAGGAACATCTGGGTTTAAACTGATAACTGATTTGCTTTTGCTTTTCAATAGTAAAGATTTTCAAGCGGTATGTATTGATTTTCTAGCAAGACAGAAGCTGTGCTTTGGATACATGGTGTATCAGTGCAAAAGGAATGATGCATTCATACCCCATTTTGTTGTTACTAATTACAGAAAGGTGATGCAGCTATATAACGTCCGTCCTTTGCTTCTCCTCTCAGTGGAACTTATGAGACCAATTGTCCTTTGGGTTTGGAAACACAGCTAATTTTTTTAGATTTTCCCAAAGACTTACTCCTTTGAAAATAGTGGCCAGCAAAAGTTTTTAGACTCCCCACTGCTGGCATCCCAGGCTGTCTCATAAACACATGAACACTGAAGAACTGTGTTAATATGGAGCGCCACCTAGTGGAAGTGAAACTGACTTGGGAGCGCAAAGCTGTGGATTTGAGGTCTTGTTACCACTGTGATGTGTTTTAAGTGCTCAGAAATCCTTAACATAAATGGGGGTGTCTTTACTTTTTTAAACTTTTTCAATTGACATACAGTGATTTATAATATTGTATTAGCTTCAGGTGTACAGCACAGTAAGTCAATATTTTTATAGATTATACTCCACTTAAAGATATTACAAAATAATGACTATATTTCCCTGTGCTATACAGTATAACTTTGTTACTTATTTATTTTATACATATTAATTTGTGTCTCTTAATCCTATACCCCTGTTTCACCCCGGCCCCTTCCCTCTTCCTCACTGGTAACCACTAGTTTGTTCTCTGTATCTGTGAGTCTTTTTCTGTTTTGTTATATACATTTGCTTGTTTTATTTTTTAGATTCCACATATAAGTGATAACAAGAGTATTTGTCTTTCTCTGTCTGACTTATTTCACTAAGCATATTACTCCCTATGTCCATCCATGTTGTCACAAATGGCAAGATTTTATTCTTTTTAATGACTGAATAATATGCCATTGATATTCCATATCTTCTTTATCCATTCATCTGCTGATAGGCACTTAGGTTGCCTCTATACCTTGGCAGTTATAAATAATACTGCTATGAACTTTGGGTATCTTTTTGAATTAGTGTTTTTGTTTTCTTTGGATATATACCCAGCAGTGGAATTGCTGGATCACGTGGTAGTTCTATTTTTAGTTTTTTGAGGCACCTCCAGATTGTTTTCCATAGTGGCTGCATCAATTTGCAATCCCACCAACAGTGTACTAGGTTCTCGTTTCTCTACATCCTTACCAACATTTGTTGTTTGTAGACTTTTTGATATAGCCATTCTGACAGGAGAGATGTGCCTTGATCATAGGACAGGGGAGATGTGTGTGGCTGTAAGATGGGGACAAGGTAGGTTTAAATATAGTTACAGTTCAGCTTTGAAATCTTTGGTTGAACAGAGAATGTGAATAACTTTTTTGATTGAGTTTTCATTACTCTTTGCCTGTATTTTTATCAATGACTTTGTAGCATGCTGTCTTGGGCCAACACCAGTTACCTGCCCAGGAAATCCATGATAGATACAGCCTAAGGCACTGCAGGTCTCCTCTCCCAGGAGAGCCAGTGGTGTCCAATGGCTCTGGCTTCTCCAGGCGGAATTCTCCTTCCTGGCCATCACTCTGCCCCTGACCCTAGCAGCGTGAAAGGTGAGCTGTAGACCTCAGCCCATTAGAGACAGTAACGCACATTAAATTATGCTATTAATTCCAAGGAATGATATCTGTGTTAGTAGTTACTGTTTTCGGCTGCTGAGAGACTAACGACAGTGGTAATTGCCCAGAATGATATGCCTGTGCCTGTATCAGTTTAAATGCTCTTTGCTCTTGATTTGGCTTAAAATATTTTTGGAAAAGACAAACACAACATTGGTGTTGTGCCTTAGATGTGAATTGGGTAAAGTCAGTATATAAAAGGAAAACTGAGTGTTGTTAAAATGACCCTTGATAATCTTTCAGGCACGTCTGTGAGGGAGATGATCATGTTACCTGGGTAAGTCCAACAGAGCTGGGGTTTTTTTTTTTCCCCCTTGAGCACTGGAATAAATTTCTATTTCTTTGACCAACAAATTAAATAGTTGGCTTGCAAGATTTACACCTCTAAAAAAAAAGGAATTAATACTCAGTGCAGGAAGATGCTTCTGTTCAAGAGGCATGTGGGAATTGAAGCCAAGTTAGGAAACAGCAGATTCTAGTCACTCATCTCGTGCTTACTCTTGGGACTGTCCTTTTTGAATGGAATAAGTTTCAGCCAAACCAAATGCTGTTTGCTTCAGAACTGAGGCTTGAACTCAAGCTCCTGACTCCCAACCTGGTGTTCCTCCTATTACACTTTTCTACTATTGAAATAAATTAATAGATTCTGTTATTAAAAGGGAGCAGCGCCCCCCAGCCCCCACAAATGTTGATATACCCAGGGGTATCCAGAGAAACAGTCCCACTGACCTAAGCAGCCCTAGACATGGTAGCTGAAAACCAAAGAAGCCTCTTTGGCGCCTCGGCTGGAGTATTAGGAAACGCATACTTTGCATTGCTTGTTCATAGCCATCACACAGATCTCTGTTGACAGTTGCCCCCAGTGGCGTCTCGCCAATCTGGAAGGAAATGTTTTACTTTGAGCCTGAATCGGCTGTCTGTCCCCTCCCCCTCTTTCCCAGATGAGCATGTCCCATTACTCAGTCTCATCTGAAGTCTGCAGTGATTAATTTAGCTTGTCCCCGGAAAAATAGGAGCCACTATAGCAAATGAATATATTATTTGGTCCAAGCTGGTGTTTATTATTTAAGGCAATGAGATGTCTTATTACAGTCCCATTACGCCTTCAAAGCGAAGCCCCAGCTCGGGTGGAGTGATCCTGGCAAAGTGCGTATATTTCACGGCCTGTATCAAAGTGGGGCTGCTGCGTCTGGGAAGGAACAAAGCTTCATACCGACCAAAGGAATTGAGACAAACCAGCACTTTCATGCTCAAGTTTTCTTTAATCATCCCCTGCCATTGTATCAGGTCCTGAAAGATCGTGGTTACTCTGAGTGGTGTTTAAAAAAAATTTTTTTTACTTTAATGATAACGTAACGGTACAGATCACCGGAGAGGGCGCTGAAGGGGGGATTGTAACACCACTGTTACCATGAAGAGCATGAGACCCTCGAGACAGGGAGACCTAGTGACAGTGTTCTTCCCTTCACGTACTTGGAGCTTATTTTGAGCTACTCAAGTGAGATTAATGAGGCAATACATATGAAAGTGCTTTGAGCATTTTGGAGGACAGATGCTCTATAAAAGCAAGGTAATGTTATTATTAGTATGGATCTAGTTGTCCGGGTGGTAGAAGACTGATGTGAACTGGGGTGGGGGTGGTGGAAAGGCTGCTCGACTCCCAGCAAGAGACCTTGTTTCCAGACCTCAGTCTGTCACTCACTTGCTTTGAACCTTGGGCTGGTTTATCAGGTTCTTTCTCTTTATTAATTTATTTACCATTTTTCAAATTATAGAGCTTTGATTCCCAACACTTCCTCAGATGTGTTAATAAAATGTGCTTAGAGGTGCTTCATGAAGACTTGGTTCTATGATCAGTAAGTTTAAAAAAGAAATGAACTGCATTCTACGTAGAGAAGCTTGCTGGTATGTTGAAGCCTCGAGGATGTCCTGTGAGCAGCAAAGCTGTGTAATTCAGCATTAATCAAAACATTTTATAAAAGGGCCCATTAAAAAAAATCTGTTAAAATCCAACAATGGATGTCCTGCAGGACAAACATTGGGAAACACTCTGGAAGATCTCAAAGTTCACTTCTTGGCCTAAAGTTTTGTGTCTCAGTAAAGACTTTCAATATAAAGTGCCATTTGGGGAGAAATAGCATATTTTCCTGATAGAGAAGTAGGTAGGCAAGAAGTAAAAGAAGAGAAGGCATTGCAGTAGTCAAACATTTCAACTAAAATATTTAAGATCAATATCATTTTTAAACAGTCTGGTCAATGTAATTAGACTATGTGGAGAAAGAGATCTGCCCTTGGCCCTTGTCTACAGATGACCATTTTAACCTGTTTTTATTATGTGACTAGTTCTCTAAGTGACTTAAACACTTGATACATCTGTGTTTTCTGTTTCACACCAACCAGGGAAAGGTTTGAGTGAGCTGGGATAGTACAGATGACTTACTCTAGCCCCTAGGATCATTTAATGAGTTGTCTGTCGTGACCCCGATCTCCAAGGTTCACCAGGGCACTAATTTATTCCCAAGATACTGAGGTGGTAATTAATTATACAAGGACCAGGCTAGTGTTGAAATATTGTAACTGGAATTCAGAGATGATGCTACATCCTGCTGACAAGGAAGGAAACATGAACTGGGAGGAGCTGTTTGAGGGTTCTAATGCTAGGGTGAGGATTTTGATCTTTGCCCTATAGGAAATGGGGAGCCACGGAAGGCTTGGGCCTCAGTGGGTGAACAGCTCTTGGGCTGACTCCCACAGCTAATTCCCTCCATTAGGAAGAAAAAAATAAATTGAATAAACCACTTTTTTTTTTTAAGTATATTGGTTAGTACCCTAATATTTACAGTGAACAGAAAGGCCAAACCAACCTTGCTTAATCAACAAAGGGGATTTAGGTGTTTACGTAACTGAAAATAGCTCACAAGTATAGAGCAGATGCTAAGTTCCAGGCACTATTTTAAGTGCTTAACACTTACGAGCTGATTTAATCCTCACAAGTCCATGAAGGGCACACTCTTATCTCTGTTTTGCAGGTCGAGATTCTAAGGCATAAAGTTCTGTTCACTCAGCTAAGGTATAGAGCCAGGATTTGAACTCAAGTAGTTTTGCTTTCAAAGACCGTTCTTTTAACCATGTTGTTTACTGTCCTACTAAGCAAGTTTACAGATAGGCAGGCTTCTTAGATGTCCACATTCAAAGACTCAAAGAATGTCATGGAATTCAGACCATCTCTCTCTACCTTTTAAGCCTGTATTTTCAGGATTGCCTTACCCTCTGCCTCCAAGAGATGTCTCCATCAGATCTAGACTTTATTTTTATTCTGACTGCTTACAAACTAATCCAAATAAGACATGATTCTAATAATTCTAATAATTCTAGAATCACATCTTATTGATTTTGCTTGGGTTATATACCCATCACAGATCCAATCACTATCATCGGGAAATTGAATTTTCTGAATGCTGGGCCTATGAAATCACTTCTGGTGCTGAGGGTGGGAGAAAGTAACAAAGACTGAGTACAGGGAGGAAACTTGTCTGAGAGGGATAAGGATGTTTTCAAAGAACTTGAAGCCACAATTGCCAGGAGAAATGGAAACAGGCACTGGGAGGATATAAGCTATGGCCGACTTTTCTACCAGACCTTGGTTTGCATTATCGACCACGATGAATTCATGGGCTGGAGTCATTTTTTACCTCACCACTCTGGATTATTTTCTGCAAAAACCTTATCAAACTCTAGAGTATGGCAGATAAGTTCTGAGAAGGGGTCAGGAATATGAAGCCCTTTGGATAACCACTTCTTCCTTCTGGGATCATATGAGTTCACTATGATCGAAGCTTAACAGGACTAAGGGACTCGTCCCTATGTTTGTAAAGCAGAGTCACAGCTGAGTTGCTGTTTGATTGATGACAGAACATGAGCATATATTATGAGAAATTTAGGTGAGAAGTTAGGTAGAATTTTCCAGCCCCGGAACTATTGCCAGGGAAGACTGATAGATCTCCTGAAGCTTTTCAGGAATGGAGGGTGATCTATCTGGAAAGATTTGGGCACTAAACTATGAAACACCAGCAATCTTTCCAGGCTGTCCTACCTTTATGCTTTTGAGTAATTCTGTTTTTGTTTTGTTTTGACTTTTGGTTTTTGAAAGTGATGCTCGTGTGTACCACCTTGGCAGGAGGGGAAGGAGGCTACCAAGAGCAGTGAGCTGGCATTCCTGAAAGGAGATGGCAGGCCTTGGTCTGAGACAGCAAACTCTGGTGTGTGTCCGCTTCTCCCTGAGCACTCACTTCTCCAAGTTTTGAGTAGGGAGCAGAAAGGATTTAGAATCTCCACCTCAGGGATGCCTGCTCACTGCCTCCATATTACCTCTGCCTTCTTACTATTTTCTAGGACAACCAGAGTCTGAATACATCATGAATTATGCAGACTGTTTTTCCCTTCTTTTATTTAAGGTTACCTGCTGAACTTTTCAGAGTGGAGGTTTCAATAATCTAAGTCCTTGAACACCCATTAACCTGAGAATGAGTGCTCTGGGGTTCTCACATGAACATTTTTCCTCTGGAGCTTCTGCGGTTTGCTGAGCATTAGGGCAGTGCTTTGCAAACTTTAATGTAAATATTAATCATCCATGGACTTTATTAAAATACAGATTTCTATTTAGTAGGTGAGGCTTGAAGTTCTGTGTGTCTAACAGATTTATAGGTGATGCCAGTTGCTAGTCTATGGACCACTCTGAGAGATGCCGGGCTTGTCTGTTTTCTCTCTGCTCCTCCAGTATTTCCTCATATTTGCCCCTTATATGCCTTCTGAGCATGTACTGTGTTGGTGCTTGGCAAATATATCAGAATTGCTTGATTCTCCAAAGTCATACGTATTTGGGAAATCATTCTTCAAATTATTTAATGAGGCAGTTAAATGATAACTGAGCTGCCAAGCATCTCTGTCCTATTTTCTCATGACCTTACTACCTCACCTCATAAGTGACAAAGGGAATAGTGATTAACGCTTAACTGATTATTATTTCACAAATAGGCAAAAGGAAAATCTCTTGTCCTCCCTCACAGCGCCTCGGTGCCTATTCTGGGATCCCTCATCCGACTCCACGCTCTTTGGACGCATGCCAGGCAAAATTACGAAACTCTTCTTCCTTGTCCCTTCCCTGGGTCTCTCCTCAGGACATGCACGTCATCAGCACAGATGAGAACCAAGTGTTTGCGGCGGTTCAGGAATGGAACCAGAACGACACATACAACCTCTACATCTCAGACACCCGTGGTGTCTACTTCACCTTGGCCTTGGAGAATGTCCAGAGCAGCCGAGGCCCCGAGGGCAACATCATGATCGACCTCTATGAGGTATGTCACGAGGCACGTGCGGTCTCGAGCCGCCAGAGGGCCGGGACTGGCCGTGGAGGGCCCAACGTTGGCTGTTTCCTCAGCCATTTTAATTGCTGGCTCCATATGTGGCCTTGTTCCATTTGGGAACAGGAGGGAGTTGCAGAGCATTTTTATTGGTTAATTTGCAGTTCACAAAACAGCTCAGGGAGGGATACTCTGCTGACCAAGTCCACAGGCCATGAAGCCCCGGAGACCTTGAAGTGTCTGGGGAGGCAGTCAGATAATTAAAGAGTCTGAACAAGTGTGGTCCTAGTATGAAATTCGAAAATAGTCTTAAAGGGCTAATAGAGTGTCGAGGCAGTGGGCAGCGCTCCCTCAGGTCTCTCTAAGGAAAGAACCAAGGGGATGTCTTCGCTTTGCTTCAGAAGACGCTCGCTTGGACTTAAAGACCTTTCTGACTACGTAACCTCCGCTGGCTAATTGCCATCTTCTCAGAGGCCTAGTGCGCAAGGTTAGATTACTAGGTCTTTCTTTTCCTGAAAGAGGGGTGCAGAAACACAAAGCAGAGTTTACCAGGTTTCCCTAAGGAAACTCTGACCCTGTGTTTCTCAGAATGACCAAGGTTCAAAATAAAATCAGACACTGGATCAGTTAGCTTTCATGGCAGACACCAACACTTCCATGGCCATTTAAAGCACAGCCCCATGAAAAGAAAGCTGCTATTTGGTGATGGATGTTAGCCATTTGTCAGGCTGGTGCTGTAAAGGGTTTATAATGGGTTGTAATGAGCCGTTAAAAAACATATTCAGAATTTGGGAAGTGCAATCATATACCTAGATTCTATCCAGAAAAACTCAAAGCTGGCTCAGATATGTTCAGTCGTAATGACGCTATCGTTTGGTTGAGTATAAGTCTGGAGAGCAGAGGTTGTTTGTATCACGAAAAGCGCAATTCCTTTTAATGCTGTTTATATTCCTTCATCTTCAGGAGTTCTTGGGAATTTTCTTTTCGTATCTAAATGGCTCTGTATGGATAAAGACATGCTAACAACTGTATGCCCAACTCAGAGCTCAAGTGTTTGTCACGGCAATTACAGTAGACTAGCATAGGGCACAGTTTGTGTGCATATATTTAGAAAAACACACTGCAAACTTTGTTCTGCACTCACAAGTTTCTTCCCTTTCATTTCCTGCCCAAGTTCCAGATAAATATAGCATCATACATCTCAGCCTCACACTGAACACGTATTCTGGAAAACATTTACATATTCTGGTGATTTCATTTCAAATTCATGTTGGATAAAACTGTGATGTAGAGTCTACATTTTGGAGTCAGGCTGGCTGAGTTTAAATCCTGGCCCTACCACACGTACGTATTCTTGAGACAAATCCAACACCTTCTGAGGCTGAGTTTCCTTGTTTAAAATAAGGAGATAAACATGGTACCTACTTGATAGGATTTATCTGAGGATTAAAGAAGTTAATCCTCTTAAACTACTGTGAACAGTGCATGAAATACAGCGATACTCAACAAATTACAGATAGCATAATTATTATATTCCAATGAGTTTAAGCCCCAGTACAGTGTTCTCTCATTACAGTCTTAAATGTGTAAATGTCCAATGAACATATTTCTGCTATTTTGTATCTGTACTTCTTCCCCTATTGCAATTAGCATGGCTGTGTGACATCTTTTAACACCAACTCATTGTCTTCTTATAAACAAGCGTAAACTGCCACATTTCTTCTTTTGCAAATGTCTTATAAACATTTAAACTTTGTGTGTTTTGCTGACATGCCATGTGTTCTCTTGCCTTGATCCAGCACTTACAATGGAAATATCTTGCTTTGTGTAAAAGTCAAATCAGCTGTCCCAGATTAATCACTCAGTTTGCCTCCCCGGTCTAGGCTCTGTCCTTGCTCTCTTGAAAACATTTTCTGATTTTCAGGTTGCATTTTTCCTTCCTGATTATCGTCTCCCCTCTTTTCAAGTCAGTGTGGAGTAGTTTCTCTGGATAATTTTGTTTTCTGCCAAGATAGAGACTGTTTTAATTAGTCCCTTGGTGATGGAAAAGATGACAGATTTGGACAGGAATAACTTTTCCCTGTCCTGTTATCTGCAACTGTTTTTATGAATGGTTTTCTGAATTCAAACATCACTAACAGGGAGTGAGAAGAGGAAACAGAGTGACCTCTGGACGTGGCAAACCATTTTTTTGGTTTATCCTTAGGTTTTCCCTTTGTCTCTCTTGCAGTTGACTGTCTGTAGGGAAACTGCTAGCTCTTATTATGATCACTTTGAGCAGTGGTGTGACTGCATTATGTAAAGATGCCCTGCATTCCACATCCCGGGCCAGGGAAGAAGAGTCTTTGTTTTATTAGCCTGGCGGTTCACAGTAACTTGAATTGAAATTGATGTGATCAGAACGGCAGTGCTGTATCTGCTGATTACCTAGGTAGAAGGAATATTGGCGGACACAGAACCTGGCACAAACGTTCCTTCAATCTGATTGTTCTGCCTCGCAGAAAGCTGAAAGCCATCCAGCATGAATTTCCCAGTAGAATTGAAATGAATGTTGAGTGGTTGGAGATAAATGGAAAGTAAGAAAATCCATAGATGAGTTAATGAGGAGGAGAGAGGAGCAATATGCAAGGTGGGGGTGACAGAGGTAGAATGCATGGCGCACACGTCTGCTGTCATCGGGGGTGGCGGGAGGGCGACGTGCTCGCTTCCGCTTCTGCATGTCAAGTGCCTGCTGCTCTCGTGTGCCCCTTACACTGCGTGAGCAGAGGCGAACTGTGGACTGTGATGAGCCTGCGTATCAGGACACGCATTGTCAGTGAGTCTTTGTGGGAAATGCAGAGGGAAGCACAGTTCTCATTAAAATCAATCATTTTGTTCACCCACATCTTGAAACCTTATGGCAGATGAGGTTCTCTACACCAGAATGATATGTGTGCGTGTGATGAGATAGGGAAATGTCGGGGACAAGAGTCGAGGGCCCATCTTACGCGGTTCTGTAATTGTGAAATACCACAATTTCAGAATTTCCCCTAGTGTGACTTGGCCATTGAACATGGACTCCATTCTGAAGAGTCAAGACCTGTGAGCAGGAAAGTTGGATACAGAGCAAAATACAAGGTGGTGATTTTTATTGATGAAAGATCATAATAAGCAGTTAGTATTCAGGATACCATTATGTGCCAGATACTTTATTTTAAAACTTTCATAATTATCTTATTCAATCTATATATTAACTTTATGATGCAGGGATTTTCTTCTCTCCTATTTCAAACATAAGTAAATAGAGGCAGAGAAAATGCAGTCTTTTTTACAAGGTTACAAAGCTTGGTAAGTGGCAGAATGAGGACCTGAATCCTAGAGTATGCAAATGCTTAACTAGAAACTATGTTGTGTCTCAGGAAAGATCAGGATTTAGGCTTGTTATTTGATTAATAACCCTAATTTGGTTAACAATCCTAAGACAGATGCACAATAACGAGTATTAGGCTTTATCTAGCAGTCTAAGAAAATGGACGGGAAGAAGAAAAGGGAGGAAGAGCTGACAGAAACAGAATCAGCAGGTAATTTCTCTGGATCTAGTCACCATCTTCTGACCCAAGTCCTGAGCCTGCAGTTACAGGTACAATCAGGCCAGTTTTGTCTAGTGGTTGTATTTGGGCAACACTATCTTAGAAACAAGTGTCTTAAAATTTGGTCATTCCTGAATAGCACACATTCTCCAGTGGCACCATGTGCGATGGGAAACAGAAGACAGCATGCCCGATGGTGGCCAGAGCAAAAGAGATGTGATGAGTGTGTCTGAGACGTGTGATTCCTAGTGTATGCGTCTGGCATGGATGATGAGAGGGAGTCTGACAGCTTTGGGCAAGATCGTCTCTCCTCTGGGAAAGGGATATTAATTACTGATGATGAAGAGCGCTTTGGCTTAATGGGCAATGACAGTTCACCCCAGCCACACTGAAAGGGTTGTGTTGGGTGTAGCCACCTGGCTGATAAATTCAGAAAGCACAGAATGTATGCATACAT
Source organism: Camelus dromedarius (assembly GCF_036321535.1). NCBI lineage: Eukaryota > Metazoa > Chordata > Mammalia > Artiodactyla > Camelidae > Camelus > Camelus dromedarius. Next base: position 63,193,647 of record NC_087443.1, on the reverse strand, counting down.
GATTGAGGCACAGAGGGCATCAAGAAAGACGTAACCAATGACCAGCATGTGTTCCGTTACACACAGGGTGTTCCATACGTTATGGTACCTCTCGTCTCTTTAAAAGAGAAAGCTTAGAAGTTTTGTTGTTGTAGCTTACATTCTGATGCTTGGGGAAAGACTTACAATCCAACGTAAGAGGTAAGGAAGAAAAATTGCTCTCCCATCCAGGACAGATTTATTATAGGACACAGAATGTACCAGCTCATAATTTAAGGCTACTCTCTCCCTGGGCAGGTGAGTACTGCCTGATGAAGGCAACAGGGAAGGAAAGAACACTTCGACTTCCCTGATAGCACAGATACCCGTGGTCCCTGCTGCGTATCTAATTCTCCTGGCTGGGATCCTCTTTTTAGAACAGAAAAACATCCTAGCTCCAAAGCCCGAGGAAGTCATGGTTACAAATACGGTCTCTTTCTTGCCACATAGTTGATTCATTTTTTTTTTAATTCTCTTCAAATTTTGATACTGTAGATTTGTCACTTAAATCTGAGACAGAGAGGGTGGGAGGAATCCATTCCCAATCAGCATCAGAGGCAGAAATAAGCAAAAACCCCTATGCAAGGGTCTTCCCAATTTGGCTTTCATATGAGTTGTATGACAGATTGAGACAGAAGAGCACCCTCTGGGGTAAATTTTTTTTTTTAAATACAGAACAATGAACAAAAAACCCCCAGGTGTCTGAGGTTCTTTAAATCAGTCTAAGTCCCAGCACCTAAAGGTGAATGTTTAAAAAAACAAGCAGACAAACAAACAAAAACAGATATTTGGGGTTTTTTCTTTAAATCGTCAAAGAAATCTAAGTCCCAGTACCTAGCACATTCTAACTCAAAAAAAAAAAAAAAATGCTGGATGAATGTATAGTTACTTAGACATTCTAGGTGCTATATTCCCGGTGCTTAGAAGAATGCATGAGAAGTAGTTATGTGTTCAAAAAATATTAATTGAACAATTATTGAGTACATGTACTGAAGAATAAATAAAAGACAGTTCCCTGTAAGTATGATATCTATATATGATATTTCTATCAGGATACACTAGGATGAGAGAGAAGTTTGAAGAAACGGTACGGCCAAAAGGTGGAGTGTGGGGGCTGCAGACAGACTGACTTGAAGTTCGGTCCTGAGGTTCCCTAGGGAATGACGTTAGGCAAGTGATTGGCCACATCCAGACTTTGGTTGTAGCACGTGTGGAATGAGGGCGCATGAGTCTACCACGTAGGACGCATGGAGAGCCTGATGTGCTCATGCTGGCAAAGCATTTCCTGTAGACCCTGACGCTTCTCAAGTTCTCGATAAACGAGGGGCAGTGTTATTGTTCTGTCTTCTCATGCAGAATTCTTACTACCTATGTTATTCAAAACAAAAATAGGGCTTCTGATACAAAGTGACTTTCTAATTACTAATTGTCATGAAGGAATATGGTGGATTGAATGATAACCAAAGGTTATAAAAGAGTGGGAGACCACAGAGTGAGAGATGACACAAGGAAGAATTCATGGGTGGTAGGGAGCACAGGGAGCACCAGAGACGTTTCCAGAAAGACAGATGTTCTTACATGGTTGGTGAGAGTCAAGGTGTGAGTATCCTCTCTATGAGAGATGAATTAGGGGACAGAGAAGAAGAGTGGGGTCAGTCAAGATAAAGAAGAGGTTCTCGTTTCTGGATAAAGGCTTGGGCCTTGAAGGATGCATAGGATGTTGAGATGCCATCCTTCGGGTGAGCAAGTGAGTATACTGATGTGCTTTGTGTTGTCTCAAGGTTTGAACTATTAACACTTCGTATTTTAAAATCTAATCAAAATGGTATTTTGGCTTATATGATATTGGAGAATAAGGGATTTTCACGGATTAAGGCCCTTGGCGGAAAGAGGAAAATAAGCAGACCTTCTCCAGCTCTGTCCCCTACTGTCACACATTTCCTCAACTTTGCCAGGTTTTTACTCCTCAAGATAAAGCTGAAGGCCAGGCTGCCAGAGATGAGTTATAAATGGCATTTGATAATGCCAGGCAGTTGGGGGCCAGTAAAGTCACCGCTTCCACACATCAAATGAACCAGCTTCTAAACACGCCTAACCCTGCTCTGACACCTGGGCCAGAGAAGGGAGAGGACGGCGGGGGGAAATGGGCAGGGGAATGACCAGAATAGGTAATATTTTTATCCCTTCTCTCCGTATTGTCAATTTCTAGAGTGTTGAATGGTTAAGACAGTGCTGTCTGTCATGTTGGGGTCTGCTGTGGAGGGAACACAGGTATGACTGCGGGAAAATTCTGGTTGATGAAATTTAATCTTTAAAGAATTGGCAGTTTAGTCATTTAAATATGTAACAGCCTCTGGAACATATGCAAAACCAGTATGGGGTTCCCTTGTGAGTAGTCCTGATGGAGCTGGTGTAGTGAATGACTAAATATTATTTGTAATTAACATACCATTGCATGTTACTGAGGTAGAGTCCTCCTGGAAATGTGTGTCTTCCTCATTTGTTGAGGTTCAACAATGCATAAGAAAGTGGTCTGGATTCTGTCAGTGGCCCCACATGAGGCTTATTTTCCTAAGAGTTTCAAAGTATTCCTCCCAGCAACTCATTTATACCACTTACTTGCTTAACAGACTTCTTGTTCCAAAAGAGTGCAAAGTTGGCCCAACTCTAAGTTATCCCAGATGCCCAATTAGCAGGTATAAACTAATGAGGTTTGACTGTGTCAAAAGCAAAGGCGAAACATGCTGGTTCTCTTGATTGAAACCCAGCCTCTTTGAATTGACAAATTCAGAGATGCATTTGTTGAAAAAAAGTTGAAAGTGAAACTGATTTGGGTGTGAAGCCCGATTCTCTGTTATCTTAAGCAATTAAATTTTGTTTATGCCTCTGTTTCCTCATCCGTAGAATCGAGACAATAGCTGTTATGCAGGTTTATAGTAAATATTGGAGGTTTTATTTATACAGTACTGAGTATAGTGGTTTGTATGTGGCAAGGATTGATGCTGTTTTTTCATTCTTCTGCTTAAAATTTTTCGTATTATAATATAAAGGGCCTGAGTTAAGTTAAATGGGTTCACATATGCTTACTAGCTTACTCCCAGTCTATTCTCAGAAAGCTACTTAATCTCAGTTTCTGTTCCTTCATCCTCAGAGTGTAGCTAATGGCAAGTGTATCTCCTGGTTTTTGTGAGCATTAAATGAAATAGCCTATGCATGGTGTTGGAATCCACTATGCAACACATTTCAGACCCTTTTCTCACTGCCCTCACGTTTTCCTAGGTTGTCTGTCAAGCAGAGTCAAATATGTACAAATGTGTTTAATAAATTCTAAAACACATGAAAAATACAATGCACAATGAATCATTTATTACTGCACAGTTTTGTTAACTTACCAGTTGTTAACCACTATCCTAAGGTATAAAAGAGAGAAGGAAATTATATTTTCAGAGTCAAATAACTAATAAGGACTGTTTCTATGGGAATGACATTATTATAGGAACAGAGGAGGGATTCTTTGACAATTTAGGGAATCCACTGCTTCTTTAAGTTTAAAAGCTGTTCTCTTTTGCTCAATGTATTTTGGTAGCTTAATAGAGAAATCTTTTACAGAGGAGAAAAAAAAATGTAATACTAACTGGGTCATGAGCTTTTCCTGACCTCTTTCGATTGCTCAGGGCTGTAGGTAGCGCAGTGACTTAGTCGTTAAGAGCAGAGGCGGCGAAGCCACAGAGCTCTGGGTTAAAATCCCAGGCCCACCGCTTACTATCTGTATAGCTCTAGGCAGTGTGACCTTGGGCAGTCACTCTACCTGGGTGAGCCTCAGTTTCCTCATTTGTGAAATAGAATAAGTGAAACTGACCCAAAAAGACCGTTACAAAGATTAAGTGAGATAAATCAAGACAGTGTGTACTACACCTAAAATAAAATAAAAGTAGCCCCTATTTATTTATTATTTGCCAAGCACAGATCCAACAGCACAGAATTTATCTCTAGGCAACTGCAAGCTACTACCAACCTACCTTAGGGGAAATAAGAAACCTCTCTCAAACTTGCATGAGGACCCCCATACCACAAGGGGCATTCTGTCCCACTGTCCAGCGGCTCATTATACGTAAGCACTACCCTCACCCTCTTTGCTCCCAGATAAGTGCTCACGGCTGAATTTGACAGTCTGTTTTTTTTTTTTTAAGTAAACAAATATATTTCTTCTCCAATTGATGTATTTTTCAGCCATGTCAATTTTTCCCAGGTAGCAGGGATAAAGGGAATGTTCTTGGCTAACAAGAAGATTGACAACCAAGTGAAGACTTTCATCACATACAACAAAGGCAGAGACTGGCGTTTGCTGCAGGCGCCGGACACAGACCTAAGAGGGGACCCCGTGCACTGCTTGCTGGTAAGTCTTCGTATCGGGGCAGGATGCTTCACACAGTGAGGGCTGGAGATGGAGGTTAAACAAACAGATGAATGTGGTCTCAGGGCTTTTTGCTCAATTGATAAACGAGGGGACAGGCAAGGGTGTGAAGGCAGTATGTAGAAAAGAGTCACAGCACTGCCTTTTGTGATGGACCAAAACCATAAGAGAACATAAGCTTCTTGCTCTCTTCCAAGGGTCTTCAGTTGCAGCCCAACTTCTGATGAGGACCTCAATTTGTAGTTTAAGGGAGAATGTCATAGTTTTCATCAATAGTGGAGAAATACAGTCTTACTCTCCCATGAATAATCTGTTATAAACCAAATGATACATAAATTCAGCTATAAAGTCGATGAACTAAATGCAGAATTGTGTAGGTGTATTTTCCAATGGAGATGTTTATTCATATTGTCAGAGAAATGTATGCCTCAAACAAAGGTAAGAACCACAGATTTAAATCCTGAGTTGGTACTCTTTATAATATGTTCCATTCCTTTATATCATTGGATAAAGCTGGTATTGGCAAACTATGGCCTGTGGGGCAAGGTTGGCCCACTGCTTGCTTTTTTAAATAAAGTTTTATTGGAACATAGTCATGCTTACTCATTTCTATATTGTCTAAGGCTGCTTTTGGTCTCTGATGGCAGAATTAAGTAGTCATGACAGGGACTGTATAGCCCATCAAGCCTAAGATATTTACTCTCTGGCCCTTAAAAAATAAAGTTTGTTGACCCCGGCTTTGAAGTATGACTTTTAAAAAATTGCCTAACATTTGGGCAATAGATAGAATTTATTTGTTTTTGATGATATCCAAGAGAGGGATCAAAGACGTGTCATGTCTTCAAGGAGTTTGTTGTCTCCTTGAGGCATTAATAAATTAATGAAAACTTAATAAATGAAATATTAACATGTTAATAAATGAAAAGTTATGGGGTCACATTTTAGTAGTTCTGATGCCTGCCCTGTACTTGACACATGAATAGATTCTGAGTGAATGAAGAAGGAGGGGAGGGAGAGGTTAACTATAAAACAAAATATAATTCAATGCTAATCTCTAAAAAACAGTTCTGAAGTTGTATTCCAATTCATGAAAGGGTGAGACTAGTATGTAAAGCTAGCGGAGAGACCTCTTAGTTTTAGTAAGAAGGGCTTGATATGGACAAGCCCATCATACAATCCCAACTTTCATGTTACCCACACTCAGCATGCTTTCTCCTGTCCCAGGAAGTCTGAGCAGTCACTCTGCAGGTTCATCTCATACGGCTGTCAGTGCATCACCCTCCTCCTCGAGAAGATGCCAGCAGCCATAGCTTGACCTTATTAGTTGCAGAGGCTATCACAGTTGTCAGCATGCATCAGGGAAGGAGTCTGAAATTCACCCTCCCACTCAGTTTCTATCCTTATTTACTGGGAACTCACAGGGGGAAAGGGAAGCCGATGGCAGTGAGTGCACAAAGCCAGCTACAGAGTAGGTAAATGCAAGTTATTTACTGAGCGCTTACTCTGTGCAAGACATGGTTCAGCCTCCTTTTAGAAACATGCTCAACTTTCTTGATCAGCTATTATAAGTGATACTTTGTCGAAGATGCATGGGATGCACGAGTGCCTTGATGAGGTCCTCCATCCCAACATGTGCTTTGGTGATTGAATGTCCATGAGAGAGCGTTAACCATGTCACTGAAAGAGCCTTTCCTGGGTGATCCGGCAGCATAAATGGACCATTAGAAACGTCTCTTACACAAAGCGCTTAGCGAGGTGTTCCCTGCTGCACCCCCAGACCAGTGTTAGGAAGTCTTGCTGCTGTGCCTCCAAGATGGAAATGCAGTATCAGCTCACATCCCCATCTCCACTGGGACCATCCTGATACAAGTCACCATCATTCCTCACTTCCCCTACAGTCACAGGCTGTTCTTCCTGTCTTTACCTGGCAGTCTCTTCTCTACATAGCAGCCAGTGCAATCTTTAAAAAAAAAATCCAACTTTATTGAGGTAAAGCACACAGCATAAAAGTACCCATTTTAAGAGTACAGTGATAAATCTTGACAAATGTACAGACCCCTGTACCCACTATCACAGTCGAAATAGAACATTTTCATCACCCTAAAAAGTTGCTTTGTGTCCCTTTACAGTCAGCATCCACACCCTTGGCTCTAGAAAACCACTGCTCTGCTTTTTTTCATGATAGATTAGATTGCCCTTTTCTAAAATTGTATGTAAATGGTATCAATTTGAGCTTTCAAAATTCAGATCTTGTCCCTTCTCCCCTTAAACCTCCTAATGACTTTCTAATTCAGGTGGAGTAAAATTCAAATGCTTAACCCTGGCCCACAAGATTCCATCTGGTCCAGCTTCTGTCTCCTTCTCCTGCCCAATCTCCAGATTCTCTCTCTTTCCTTCCTTGTACATCGGCCATCGTGGGGGAAGAGGGCACCCATTTCCATACTATTAGCTCACCAAGCTCGTTTGTGTCTCAGGCTCTGCATTTGTCATTATGTTATGGATCTGGGTTCTTAGACTCTTTAATCAATAGAAATTGGTAAGAGGCCCAACAAGAAATTCATACAAGGCTTTGTTGGGGTTCATGGTGCAGCACAAGGGAGGAAAAACAAGTAACAGGTGCCCTTGCTTGCTTCTCAAGGAGGGGTGAGCTGTTCCCTTAAATGGGGTAGGAGTAGGAGCAGATTGATGCATCAAAAGGTGTCTTAGGTGGTCTGCCCACCCCTTTGGTGGTGCTAGGTGCAGGGATCATGCTCAGTACCCTGCTTTTGCACCTGGCACCTCAGAAGAGGTGTTTTGGTTTGGCTTTTTTGTGTCTCATTGTTCATAATTGCCCCAACTGTGCAAGCGTGTAATTTTCAGTCCCTTATAGTTTCTTTGTATCCTGTTGCTTGAAGAGATGTTTGTCCAGGTGCAAGCACTCCAGTGAAGGGTCCCAGGTTCAGTCTGCTCATTTATATCTCTTAAAATGCTCTTCTCCTAACCCTTTTTTTTTTTTTTTTTTGGCATTCAGCTCTTTGCTTAATTACCTTAATCTTAGAGACCTTCCTTGAGCATTCTCTGAAGTTGCACTTGGTCCAACTTTTTTTTATTCATGACCTTTCTCACTTTCTGAAGTCAGCACATGCATTAATTGACTTTCTGGTCCATCTTCCCCTGCTAATTATGAGCTCCATGGGCATAGGGACTGTGGCTATCCTTTTGGTCATCCCACAGAATCAGCTCAAGAATCATACTTGATACGTGGTAGGTGCTCAGCACGTATATTGTTGAGGGTGTTGTGTTTGTTTGAAGCAGACATGCCAAGGGCAGATGTTTCAGTTTCCTATCTGGACTTCAGTGGAAGCCTTTCCTTGCCATTGACAGTCACACTGAAGGATTTTTCATCATCACCACTTTCTGAAGCTCATGGGCACAAGTTGACCCCAAAGTTGACAAAATCAGTAGGCTCGTTAAGATTGAGCAAAGATGAATTAATGAGATCCAGATGTATGGTACCCAAGAGTCTTTTGGCCTTCCTCCCTCACTAACCCTGTTGTTTAATGTAGTTTTAATCTAAGCTCTAGAAAACAGGCAGCAGGATGAGGAGGTGAAAATGGCAAAAGGAAGAAGAGACCAAAATCATTTTATAAAAATTTGCCCAAAGCACAAAATGGGAAAGAAAATCTTTGAGCTACCAGAGACTCAGACTGTTAAAAACTTTTCTTTGGGCTTGGGGGCTGGTAGCAGAGGGGAGATAAAAAGTGATTTTAGATTGTGAGTGCTTGGAAAGTGACAGTGTCACCGAAAGCACAGCCTAGTGATTAGAAGAGATTTTTTTCCAGCAGGGCTGTTACAAATGTGGAACAAGTTCAGATTACAGCCCCAAATGGAATGTTCCTGGCAAAATGTATTCTATAGAAATAAGACATCCAGGGTAATTTGGGGCTGTATTTTTAGGACCCTTAGACTGATTGCCTCTAGGGTTCAGCTGGGATTTCCTTCCTCTGAAGACAGCATTGTACAACTAGATGGGGGTGTTACAGGTCACGGTCCACCTGCCTTCAAAGCCTCAGGATTGGGCTCCCAAGAGGCACGCTGTAAGCTGAGCCTGTAACAAATCCTAGGGCCCCTTAGGGAAAGCATGGTGTTTCATGGAGAGAGGCCGTGACTTCTTTATGGATTCAGTTGGCAGTTTTCTACTGGAGCTAAGCAGCCAGCTACCCCAGGAGACTCTTGACTCTGCTTCCTGCTCCTTTGCACTGGCTGTCACTCTCCAGGTTCTGCTGTATTGAAGTGGGGCTCAATGCCCCAGATCCAGCCAGTTGGCCCAGGGGCCTCCCTCCCTCAGCCATTGACTCTTTACTAAAAATCAAGTGAATTCCATGCTCCAACTCAGGGTCAGAAAGAGCACAAATGTGTGTGTGCAAGGGTGGGTTTGGGGATACATTCAGGCAATTTACCTGCTGCCTTATTGTTTATGAAAGCTCTGATCTGGCTTTTCACTACCTATGGGTAAAGGTACCATGAAGATGAGATGTAAATTCGGAGGTTAGGGGGAAAGAGGAATTGGAATGAGAAGCTGGTTGACTCGCAGATAATCTAACTGGTTTCTTTAAAATGTATTTTTTAATGAAGTATAGTCAGTTGTGTCAATTTTTGGTGTACAGCACAATGCTTCAGTCATATAGGAACATACATTTTTTTTTTCATGTTGAATCTAACAGTTTTTAAAGTTGATTTCTTTCGGAGGAGGGGGAAGTCCTGTATCATTTAGTACTTTCCCATCGACCTGTGCTAGGAAGACCATAGCTAGTTCATGGATCAGTTGAATTTAATGGGCATTTCCTGAACACTTGCAATGGCCAAATGATGTTGCTGGTTAAAGTAAGACATAAAAGAATAAGGCAAAAGAAAGGTAATTGGAGCCTAGAGGTCCACAATGGGCTTCAAGAGTTTGTGAACTCCTTGAATTTATATACAAACTCTGTGTGTGCTTCCTTTGGGTACTTTTTCTTGGGAAAGAGTCCTCAATTTGCATCAGATTCTCAAACTTTGTCCCTGACCCTGAAAAGATTAAAGACTAAGGATCCAGTTGCTCCTAGTATTGACCAACTGATGATACTCCCCACCGTGTGACAGACCATATGTGGGTAGGGACAACGGGCAGCTTCCAAACAGAGATGCTGGTCCCTCCATTCTCTGTAAGTCAGCTACTAGGTCATGGTGGTATTGGTGTACGGTTCTAGATTTTCTTACTATGGAAAGATAAGGGAAATAGAGAAATGTCTTTGGGATTAGCTATGCTTTGACTCTTCTGAATTGGAGCTAACTCTGGAAATGTTCAGATATTCAGTATATGTTTGCTAATGGGAGAAAAGAAGACAGAAAGGGAACGGTGGGCCAAGAGCCTCCTGCCTGGAAAAAATGTGCCTGTGAATTGGAGAGACTTGCTTTGTGTTTTTCAGGAGTTTGCAGGGGCTTGACAGACATTATAAGCAAATCTTTCTGTTAATCTTTAGTGGTTTTTGACAAATATCCAAAACTGTTCAGGTACAAAAGTTTAAGTTAAAAAAGTGAAAATGCATCATTTAACATCATAGGTCTTCAAACATTGATGTAGACTATATAACTTCCTTGAAAAAAATGGAGGAAAGAAAAAAAAAAAAAAAAGACCGAATATTTCCCTTGTACCAGCTGGGGGCAATCCAGTACTACAAATGTGAGAGAGGAGGAAAAAAGTGCCCGAAAAAGATTGTTTCTAATGTTGCTGCTACTGCATGAACTGGTGTCTTTTCTTCCCAAGTTAATTTATCTCAGGTCTCTGATAGCCATAGCAACAGAGCAGTGCTGAGCTGACCAGTTGAAAAATGCCCTCTTTCTTTTGTAATGACCAGTGCACTGTCTCAAATTACCCTTGACTCAGGTGGCAACTTAGCGTCTCAGCCCTCCAGACTGCTGGGTGATGAAGCATGTGGCTAGTGGCTGGCTTAATATTGCAGGCTGGATACCCCCTTGGCCAGGGATGTCCTGCTCTATTGGGTGGTGCGAAAGTCCCTCCGTTAAGCCCATCTGTCTAGGTGTAATCCCCAAGGAGACCGCTTCTTAGAATGCCGTGGGGATCGTCACATTGCTCTGATGGATGTGGTGTATACGTAAGTCCACGGACTCCTGGCATTGTTCTGCGTAAAACAGTAAAGTCAGGCCTTTCATGTCCTAACTTGAAAGCAATGCTTGATTTTTCGAGTGTTTATTGACTGTCTTTCGTAGATTCTATGCGAGGTTTTGCGGAAGATGCAACGTAGTGCTTGATGTTTTCTCTTTATTTACAGAGCATATCTCTTAGGGGGATAAAACTGCGTTTCTCGGATAGATGATCCAGGATTGTGCGTGGTAAAATAAACTTGTAAGCCAGAGAATGCGAGATCCTGATAGGCTGCTGTTGTCAGGGAAATTCTCATGGAAAACTGGTTTGATCCCTCTACTTTATCCTGTCTCAGCACCTGCCTGAGTGTTGCGAAACACTTTTCTGGGTCCTCTGCAACATACAATACCTGCTCTTGTTTTTCTGTTGGACAAAAGGAAGCCAAGTTTTGGGGTCTGATTGGTTTTTTTATAGGGGTGATCTTCCTTAGTCTTACGGAACATGATAGAGTAAAGATTCCTTTTTTGAAAGATTTCCATGAAACTTTCGTGTAAAACCCACAATATGTTGCCATCATCATTCCTTCCAAGTTTACTCTCTGTGTTCACAGTGAGGAAAAGTCCCTATTGTGATCCACCATTCTGTTTCACCAGTATCTTGGCTGCTTTTATTCCTGAGTTTCATTTTTAGTTTGTCATTCACACTCTCCCATATAAATGCAATCACTGCATCTCTGTAACTTGCTGAATCTCTGCTGGCTGAGACTTACAGAGCAGAATGAAAGTAATAACAGAGATACATCGGTGATTCCAAAAACTCAAGTCGATAAGATTAGAAAATAATCTGCCCAGCAAATGAAAAGAGCTGTGGGTTCAGACACAAACTGGTAGTTTTTGACAACTCAGTACAAGAACTATTTTAAATGAAATTTGTATAAGGTTTATTATCCTGTTTTTGAAAACCATTGATATATTAATCAGAAAACTTGATCAAGATTTTTATGCACAGACAGGTCCCTTCAATTTTCACTTAAATGGTCATTACTAGTGTGTTTTGTTTATAAGGATGACTTCTATGTTGAATAACGCTGAGTCTAATGATACCCTAACACAGATGCTGTATCAGTTGATTGGTGAATGTTAGGGCTGCTTCACGTTTCACACAGCTTCTTCTATAGAACTGAGACCAAGGTCTCAAATGGCTAAGAGACACCAAGTGTTGTAATAACCTATAATGAAAAATAATATGAAAAAGAATATATATAATATAAAAAACTGAATCACTATGCTAAATATCAGAAACTAATGTAACATTATAAATCACCTATACTTCAATTAAACAAAAACATTGATGGATCAAGAAGATGGTGTGTATATATGTATATATGCATACACATACAGTGGAATATTACTCAGCCATAGAAAAGATGAAATCTTGCCATTTGCAACATGGATGGACCCTGAGGGTATTATGCTAAGTGAAATAAGTCAGATGGAAAAAGAAAAACACTGCATGATTTCACTCATATATGAAATATATAAGAGAATAAATAAATGAACAAAACAAACAAAAACAAACACATAGATACAGAGAACAAAGTAGTAGTTACCAGAGGGGAAGGGCTGGGAGGAGGGGGAATTTGGAAAAGGGGATCAACTTCATGGTAATGGATGGAAACTAAGTTTTTGGTGGTAAACATAAGTAGATGTGTAATGTTGTACGTATGAAACTTATGTAATGTTACAAGCCAACCTTACTTCAATAAAAATTTTTAATTAAAAAAGAAAAAGATGCCAAGTGACCTCTTCAAAGCCCTCCCAACCTGACCAAACTTTCCTATCCCATTTATATCCCATTTTTCCTCTGTGGTCTTACCTGCCATATCACAGCTCAACTCTTCCTCTTCTTTTCTTTGTGACTGATGCTACGCAGGCCTGAAGTGTCCTTTATCCTCCTGACCATCTCCTCTGCAGTTCATATCCTCCCCATCTTTGCCTCAGGCACCATTTTCTCCTTGAAACCTCCCCTGATCCAAAGTTGGACATAGTCTTGTCATCCTCTAGAATTTCATATTTTGTCTGTACTGATCTGATGGCTATTAAGATAGTCTCTCTTTATGGTAAGCAATAGAAGATCTTAAATTATATACTCTGTAGTGGCAGGGACCAAACTTTAGTCAGTGTAACTCTTTCATAAGCTACACCTAGTGTTTTATGGATAAAGTAAAAAAAGTGTCTGTTGAATGGCCAAATGGCAATTCTATCAGTAGATTAGACTTACAATGAAGAGGCTCTTTCCTTCATCAACTTGGCAGCTGTCTTATACTTAGTGGACATCGGATATTTGTGCAATGAAAGATGGATGAATGGGTGGGTTCATGAATGGATGGATAGATGGTTGCATAAATGGATGGATACTCTGAATCTGAGCTTTAAAAGACCATTTAGATTACATGCTTTTATGACCCTCATTTCTCCTCTTCTCAGCCCTATTGCTCACTACACCTTCACCTTAAGGTCTCTGAGAATCCCTACACATCAGGGATCATTGCCAGCCGAGACACAGCTCCCAGCATCATCGTGGCTTCAGGTAAGAAGCTTGCTTGGTTTGTTCGCTGCTGTAAATTGTGTTTATTTTAAAGAGCTAGCTATCTGTGCTTGGAACTTAATGAGCAAGCTAAAAATATTTTTGAAAGGCACCCAAACCATTGACCCCGAAGCTAGTATGCTGGAAAACCCTGCTCAGATATAATGTTTACAGTGTATATCCATCTCAGGCAACGCGCACCACTAATGTAGCCTCTCGTTAGCTTTTGTAGAAAATTCCCTTCACTGAGGGTGATGTGCTGTCTCTAGGTAACATCGGTTCGGAGTTGTCAGACAGCGACATCAGCATGTTTGTCTCTTCAGATGCCGGGAACACCTGGAGGCAGGTAAGAGAGTGTCCTGGGCCAGGTCACTAAGGTTAAATGACGTGCAGATGGTCCCACCTGACTCAGTGCCGGGGACTTACTCATCCACCCGTAAATCCTAAATCTTGTTGAAGTATTGATTTTCCTTTTTATTTTATGAAAGGCTTTAAAAAATTGAGTGTAGCAAACATTTACGATATTTGATTTCTTTCATAAAAAGAACCCTTTTTCAGAGCCTTTCTGTAGGAAAGTTTATAAGTAACAGTGAAACCAAATGAGATATGAATAAATTTTTTTCCATAAAAGAAAGCTAGAAGTCTAAAGAGTTTATTATGTGAGGGACACGGAGCCTGGAAGGTAGATTATCTCCCTAACACTAAGCTGTCTCCATCAATTCCCCTTGCCTTGAAGTCAGAATAGGAAAGCGTGCAGTGATATAGAAATAGCCGTTACCCAGGTGATGTGCTGTGATGTTTAAAGCTCATGTGCAGAAGACAGAGTAATAACCGTCAGGGTGCATATGTTAGGGAAAGTAGAAAAGGAATCACTTTAAACCAATGCATTTAGCTTAAATGTTTCCTCTTTCTTCTGAATGAAAATTAGATGCTCACAGCTTATAAAACAGGCACTTAATGAGGTTTAGCAATCATAAGATGTGTGCCTAATGCACGGTTGTTACACTTCAATAAATATGTTTTAATAAGCCACTGACATTTAATTATCATACAATAACTAGCACCATAAATTGAAATCTAATGCACAGGTAATCACGCAGCAGTGAGAACAGTCCACTTTAAGTTTTAGACAGAGATGTCCACGTTGTGGTCTGGTTACCACTTCCAAGCTTCAGGCCCTTCCGTAGATCTGTACTGTGATTCTCATGTTTTGAGGAGAGTGGGGCAGGAGAGAAACTTGCTTAAGAAAACTCAGGCCTTTTGCCTTCGAGGTATGTAGGAACGTGGACTATTAAGCTTTCTATGGAGAATAGTCAGAAAACCAGAGTCTCGGGTTTTTCTCCTTCTAACACCCCAAACAAAGCCAAGAAGTCTCTACTATAGCCCTGGGATACATCTTGGGTATAAGAAGTAAACAAAGGGGAAAACATGTCTATGCTGTAACCACAGGCAAGGCTCTACTAGCCGTGTGACTGTGAGAAAACAGCACATGTCTTATATGGAGAGGACTGAGAAATTGTTTTCAGCCTGTCTGCCTTTGACCTCAGATTTGTCTCTCCACATCTGGAGAAAGACCCGGTAACACACATACCCAAAGAAGATGATTCCATTTCGGTCAGAACTGCTTTATGACTTGTTAGAGAGCCCGAGTCGGACGAGAACAGCTGTCCTCTATAATACTTGGAAACTTCGGAATAACTACATGTGGAAAAGACACTGAAATGCTGCACGTCCCAGCACCACCAGTTACTGTCTACATGGTCCTAAGCAAGTCACCACGTCTCCCTAAACCTTAGTTTTCTCATCAATAAAAATGAGAATGTTGGAGCAAACTATCTCTAAGGTTTCTTGCATCTAAAGACGTTACCCAATATGACAGTTGCCCGATATTCTGGCATCCTTATAAATGGGAATCAGTAGAACTTACCACAAAAAGATAGGAATACAAATATGAGTATAAAACTCTTTAAATTATTTAAATTTCCTTTGTGGGGCACCTAGAATCATTGTGTGTAACGCCAGTCGTACATACAGCCCACCTTGGGAATCATTGTTCGTAACTATGTCTGACCAAAGCCTTGGGGAACCCGGTTCTATCATGGGGAGGTCTTTCTTCTCAGATGAAGACTAAATGTCTGAACCCTGGGTGTGTGTGGATGTGGGTGTGTGTCCCTGTGTATGTCTCCTCTTCCAGATCTTTGAAGAAGAGCACAGTGTTTTGTATCTGGATCAAGGTGGAGTCCTGGTTGCTATGAAGCACACATCTCTCCCGATTCGACATCTCTGGTAAAGGCACCTACTTCCCCCAAGTCATGCGCCTGATGGTTCCGCCTGGCTGAGACCAGTCTGGAAGACAGGCTATGACTGTGGCTGTGCTTGTAGTAAATCGTCAAGCTCTACTAGAATATAACTTACTCCTTTGCTTTATTAAAGTGAAAAGAAAGCAGGGAGAGGGAGGGAGGGAGAAAGAGCTTGATTCTGCCCCTTAGAGAGGAATTACATGATGATTTTCAAATGCGACAGTCCCCCCAACCAGTGCCCCCAGACCGTATTCTTTTAGCCCAGTCATGGGTAGAATGGTGTGTTAAGGATAATCGCTGAATAGCTTAACCTCTTGCAGCCGCCCTTCCCAAATAGCGTGTCCTGGAGTTCAATATTTGCACTCACTGTGTGCATTCCACACAGAGATCAGCAGTTTATGGCACTTCTGCTCTGGTCTCATTTCTCCTGACCCCACTTCCTCAGCTTCCTTTCTGGGAGGCGATATTCTGCAGCTCTACCTGTAGGACTTCCACAGATGGCCTAACTTCCAGAAGGGTTTCTGATAGACTCCTTCATCTGTGTTTTTGACAGTGGCTCTTTCCACATAGGTGCTTGTTCAAAGTCAAAAACTTGATTTTCCCACCACTGTTGATTACTTTGGTGACTGAAGGGAAAGCTACAGAGATAAGAGAACCAGAGGCTTAGCTTGGGGGAAGGCATCCTAGAGAAAGGCAGAGCAAAGGAAACATCCTGTGTGACCATCAGAGAGGCAGAGTTCTCTCCTACTTTCAAGAGCCTGTCTTTCTGCACCTGTTCACTCAGTAAATCAGTCAAGATTTATGACAGTGTAAAAAGGATACCACTAATGGTTTCATCACATAGAAGTGGCTGGCTCAAGTCCCTCCCAGTAGGTCTCATAAGGCCGTTGCGCTCAGAATCACCGTAAGGCTTGCTGTTGGACTGTAGTGAGGTTTGAGAGAGGGTCACACTGAGATCTAAGATCTAATGAAATATCCAAATTAAAAATAAAATTCCATCAAAGACTTATTATCATTCCCGTTTCACGCAGCTCTCCCCTGATTGATGTTATAACACATCTGGGTCCCAAGTCACGTGGCTGTCTCTCTCCCTTCTGTTGTAATTAAGAACGTGTATTCCTATAAAAGGCTCACTTTGACAATGCCCCAGGTACTTCTGAAATGTATTCTCTCCTGGCTGATAGCATCTTGTCTTTGAAAGGATTTTCTTCTGAGATCCGATGACTGCTGTTTTTTCTGTTGTTAGGTTGAGTTTTGATGAAGGGAGATCTTGGAGCAAATACAGTTTCACATCTATTCCACTTTTTGTGGATGGGGTTCTGGGTGAGCCTGGGGAAGAGACTCTAATCATGACGTAAGTGAAAAACTACGATGTCTTCTAGTCTTAATAAAAATCCAGAAACATGTTGTTTTTAGCTAAGCCTGTTCACCTTGCTACTGTCAGGTGTGAAGTTGCCAGCAAAGGCAGTACGTCTTCATGATTCTTCCCCAGCAAAGAGAAAAGAAAAGTACGGCCATCTGTCTTTACCAGCTGTTAGGAGGCCCACACCGAGGGCTGTCAGCACAGCGGTACAGCCTGTTTCTTCCTGTAGGGAGTGGGCTCAGAGAAATTAGAAGTGATCATTTCCATAGGAAATAAAGCTATCAATTGAAAACTTTAATAATAAACACATTCAATAGACAGAAAACCACAGGCATATAAGAATGATTCCACTTTAAGGCGGAACACAGAGCTTGATCAAAACCCCACAGAAGATTCTGTTTTTCCCTGGCTCTTTACCTAACCCAATTGTGAGGCATTATTAGGGAAACCAGGAGAACAGTCTGTTCTTGTGAAATTGCATTTACGCTCCTTCTCGTCTGGAAAGTGATGATCATTAATTTGTGAAAGACTTGATTAATGGCTTGCCTGCCTGTGGGTTTCAAAACATGAGCTTTGAATTTGAAATACGAAGCTGATTTTTTTTCCCTTCTCCTGGAAAATTGGACGTGGAAAACAGAGGGAAGGTTTTTACAACAGTTGTTTCTGTTGGCAATGAAAATTTCAAAATCAAGGTGAATAGTTGGTACATTTTCTAATTTTTTCTCCCCTACTCCTTTTTTTTTTTTAAACAATAGAAAAGATCAACAGAAATGTAATATGCCTCATAGCTACACTTTTGCCTGTGGTAAACATGGCTAGAATAGCAATGTATTCTATAATTTGTCTTTATTCAATTTTTATATTTGCAAAACACAGATAGAAAAAGAAAAGCTGACAGAAAAGACTACCTTGCGGCTTTTATTCGCATCTGCAATAGGTGATTCAAACACTGCGTTAAATAGCGGAGTCCCTCTGAGTAAGGAGAGTAGCGTGCACAGGGTGGGAAACAGTTATAACTCCTCAGCCTTGCTGCCCACTTTCCCTTGGGACTGGTGGGAAGGTGAAACAGCCTGGAAACCATGGGAACCATGTACATTAAAAGGAGAACCTAGAAGGATAACCTTGGGCCACCTAGAATGCAGCATTTGAGATTGTTTTCTCAGTCTTTTTCTTTTTGGTCAACCATTCTTTTACAACATACAGAAGTGGGCTTTTAAGTCAAACAGCCTGGCATTCGACTCTACCAGTTCTTCATGAATGGACTCTGGTTTTTGCAGGCTAGCAAAACTCTTTGAGCCTCAATTTACCCAAATGTGAAGTAGAGGCAGTGATAGCATCCTCCCCAGACATGTGTTTTACGGATCAAATGATATGACCATTGTGATGGGCTTAGCATTGTGTTAATCCTAGAGTAGACACTTGGCGTATGGTAGCTGTGGTTATAACTGTCGGCGTTGCTGTTGTGATTATCTGTTATCATCATGAACTCTGCAGAGTGTTTGGACACTTCAGCCACCGCTCTGAATGGCAGCTGGTTAAAGTGGACTACAAGTCCATTTTTGATAGACGGTGCGCCGAGGAGGACTACAGACCCTGGCAGCTGCACAGCCAGGTAGGAGGAGAGAGCTGAGGTTGAGTCCTGGGTGGGAGGCCTGGAGAGTGAGGGGGGAAAGCTAGTCATTAAAGCCCGGGAGTCGGAGTTCTCTAGGCTAATATGTCCACGGAGTGCTTTCTTCCGTGTGTTGCATTCCACAGCAGTGAACAAACTCAACATGTATAGCTTGTTGTGAAATCATTTCTGTTTTTATTGTCCTGGGATATAATGAGATAAAATTCAAATTTGCTTGGCTTAGACTTACGACTCAAAATGAAATACCAACTCAGCACGGAGATCCAAATGTAATTTATCTGAGCGTGTCATCTGGTTGCTGGGAGGTGGGGGGCAGGGGTGAGGAAAGGATCTTTAATTTTATCTAGCAGTGCAAACAACCATAAAATAGCAACATTATGCTGGGTGAGCAGTGCCAGCAAGAGTCTTCCTCCCCGCTGCTGTGACGCCCCAGGATTAGGTAGCGCTTCTTACCTCCTTCCAAGGCACTTGTGTATAAGAACACAGAATTATGAATAGGAAGACTTCCTTCATCCTGGCCCCTCTGCTGTTCAGCTCATATGTAAAGCCTTGGCTGAAAGCATCTCTCCTCCTTTGATTGCCCAAGCCATAAGTCATTCTGCAGGCCTCTCAGAGAACGTATCAGAGGGTCTTCCTGAAAACCATCACCATATTCCGGCTGTGACACATCACATACCCCAAACCTATACTAAGTAATATGCTTATATGTAGGTGTGTAATGCAGACTGTTAGGGTGAGTTTGCTCAAACAAGACAGTTAGCTTAGATGAAACTCTGTTTTTGTCCTCCAGACGCACACACACAGCTGGGTCTGACCGTGGGGGCTGCAAGAGCTAGGATGACCCACTGTACTTGGAGGCTCAACAATAAAGTGATCATTCACTTAGGTTGCTGGCATTTTGGGGTGCACCTGCATCGTGATGTACAAAGCTTTTATTTAGTTTGTGGAGAAACACTGCATTTAGTTCTCTTGCTTGTCTGGTAGACGGACGTAAAATCAGTGCTATAACGTCGTGTGGGCGGAGGCATAATAAATCGGAGCGAAATTGACCTTTTTATTTCTTAACAATACTCTTCTTTCACATGCTTATGAATGACCTAAATCTTTAATGACAGAAATATTGAACTTATTTAGTACAGATTTCTTGGCAATATACTCGTTGCAGGCCGAGCCTTGGTTATCTGTGTGTCCTTCACAGCACTGGGCCTAAAATCTTGCCAAGCCAAGCTTTGCTGAATACATAGAGTTCAGGACTCAGCGCTTCGTAGGAGTACCTGCATCATCACGTTCCATAATAGGGCTCTTGACACTGAAGATGCTGTTAGCACAAAGCAGACGATGCGAGTCCAATAACCAAGGTTTGAGGACATCTCCCTGGACTGTCCCGATGTGGACTAGCGGAAGTCCAAGCTATGTGCCCAACTGCACGAGATTCTTGTCTCCTTACAGGGGGAAGCATGCATCATGGGGGCGAAAAGAATATATAAGAAGAGGAAATCAGAGCGGAAATGTATGCAAGGAAAATATGCGGGAGCTATGGAGTCCGAACCCTGTGTCTGCACAGAGGCTGATTTTGACTGGTGAGCTTGGGCTGTTATCCCATGGAATCATCCAGTATATCAAACCCACATGGGCTTCCGTGAAAACTTAGATTTGAAATAATAGTAACATGCACAGAGCCAAGTGACAAGCCTCATGTTCTTGTGAAATTGCCACCTGGGGACATCACGGCTTACTAGCTATGTACCTGTGAATGTGGAAAAGGGAGTTTCTTTGGACTTAAGGAGGATTCAGAAGATGGCTGGTAGTTATCTTCACATATTTGACAGAACTCAGGACAAAAGGAGAGAGCAGTTCCGCCCTGAGCTGCTTCGGACAGCAACACTGAGAACAATCAGTGGACTTTTCGGAAAGCAAACATATTTGTGCTCAAGATTAAAAAGACTTTCTAGACTCGAGAGTTCCTGGTAGTGGAACAGTGGCGATGTCAGGCAGTGAATTTTCTATACCTGGAGGTTTTCAATCAGTGAGTAGCTGACGATTGCCTGTGAGAGCTGTGGAAGGCTTTTCTGAATCCAGGGCAGGGGTGGATTCAGTGGCGTTGCAATCTGTGGCTTTGTGGACCTAGCAGTAAGAGAGACTTCTCCCTCTAGCAGGATTAACCTGGTTTAAACTGGAAAAGTACTGAGGCATATGGAAGTTAGATACACACACGTGCCGCAGCATTCTTTCTGGAGCATTCGTTAAGTAGAAAGCTAGCTGTAGGGTGAGTGATGTTGTTGTTCTAGTTTTGGCATCTGGATGAGGTTGAAATATGATTGAGACTGGGTAGGTAGTCACCCCCTTGATCATGCCCATCTCTTTTTGTTCCTTTTCCTTTTTGTCCTTCTGCTTTTTATAAATGTATTTATTCTGGTTTAGAGAAAGCAGTTGCTAAATATGTATATTAGTGTTAAACAATTGAAACTTGGCCAGCATAAGAACCAAAACCATTCATTTAACAATATTAGCTATGGAGCGATCATAGGTCACATACCTAATCAAAATATCAGTGATTGGGTTGAGATACTGTGTACATACACGTCGCTTATCTTAGAAAAAGAAAGTCATCTCTCATGGTTGGCATCTAGGAACATTCTCGAAATAAATAGTACTGGGCAGGCCTGGCAAGTTGGCAGACTGCACTCAGATGGATAACCCAGGGCTGTTCTTCTCTTGTTGATATAGAAAGCAAGCCAAGAGCCAGTCCTGTATCTTTCTGGGCTGAGCCAGAGGCCATCCAGAGCTTCTGTTCCACAGGGGCTCACAAGGAATTCTGCAGAGGCCTCCCCAGCCTTGACCTCTGTTTCAGTCAGCACAGCGTTGTTACAATGACAAAAGTATTTTATCCACGTCTTACCTTTCAGGACTGACATCCTGAAATACATTCACAGGGAAAACTTTCATGGAATTTTTAAGTCATTCATCACATCTCTCTTTCTGAAGCCTGACTGTTCCTCCTTCATTCACTCTATTCAAGGAAGATTTGGCTTTAAAAGGATTAATTATCTTAGTGGTTTAACTTTGGCCTTACCAGTCATTCTCTGGCAGAGAGCAAATTTATTTCCTCAAAGAAAACCAAAGAGAAAAAATAAGTCCCGATTCCCCGATTTCTTCTGGAAGCATTTGTTCCTTTGGGAATTTTTTCTACAAGGTTCCGGCGTAAGCTAGTCTTTTCTTGTTGGTATTGTCATTTGTTTATCTTTTTAATTTTAAGCTAGTCTAGAATGAAGAGAACACAGGGTAAGGAAAGCATTTCAATTTCCCCCTCCTCCCACCTCTCACTGCCCCTCAGTGTCAGCCCGATTCTTGCATTCATTTGTGATTGGAATCTGCTACTCATCCCACTACTAAAATGTAAGCAGAGAAGCAGGAAATGAGCATGAAAGAGGACACTGTCAGCTTATCTGGTCAAATGGGACTTTTGTAATTGCATGATTTCTGAAAAGATTTTGGAAAGCACACCATGACCTTATTAGTTTCCACCGGTAGCTGGAGCTTCAGTGATTCCCCTGGTCCGTAGCATAATGAAAGGTGGTTGTCATTGAATGTTCTTTCTTGGCTTCACTCTGCCCTGGACACCCTCCCCTTCCTGACCCCACTACCAGATGACCGTGCCAGTCATTCTCCAGCATTTGGGAAATAATTTCCTGAAATGAACCCTGGGTGTCCTGTAGACAGTGTTTCTGAAGTCTTCCTACACCTGCTGGTTTGAACCAGCACCAAATCTATCTGGTTTGTGCAGAATTCTCAGCGCCAGCTGCCTGGTAACAAGCCCCTCAGTAAGCCTGGTTCTCCCTTCCCAGCCTTCACATGCCAGCATCTCACCTCCAGGACCCAGATGGGCCAGTTCGTACTAATGCTTGCTCATTGCTGCCTGCGATTTGTCTGTGCATGTGGAGGTGCAATTTGTTGCCAACCTCCGCGCCCAGGTTTCATCTTCAGAAGCCAAAATATCAGGCCACTCAGAGGCTCCTGGAGGCAAGAATGAGAGGAGGCTGAGAGAAATGTTTTTAACTAATTTCAAACCAGAGAGAAGATTTAAAGCAGTGAGTCCCAGCTGGCAGTGTTAACTGAGCAGGACAGAGCTCTTCCTTGGGGGAATGCTTGCATCACTCTTGAAGGACATTTCTTTCTCTGCTCTGACTTTGAAGTAGCTGGCTCGTGCACAGAGGGACCGGGCTCAGCTCTCCTTGATAGATCCAGATGTCTTGGAAGAGCACCCCAAAGACATCCCCAGCAATGAGGATTGCGCCACGTGTGGCTGAGTTAAACTCTTCAGTGAAGCTGTACACTGAGTGTTGGACTTCCACCACGAGAGCTTTCTCTGGGTCCAGACACCATCAGTGTTGTGTCTCCTCATAATGAGAACAACATCTGCTCTCTGTTTACAGGTGTTTGATTGGAATTATTGGCTATTGAGCCTTCATCTCTACACACGTACTTCTGTTGTCTCCAAGTTAGCATTTCTCAAAATGGGTTCTGTAGAACATTTCCATGGGTAGTTGATAGAATATTCAATGAGTAAAAAGGTTCCATTTTTGAAAAGGCATTGATTCAGGGAATGTCTGGTTTTTGACTAATTGACTAGAGTAGAAGTTGCCTGTGGACTCACATGAAATTATCGTCAGTAATGCTGCCGCCTACTGAAAGGTTTCCCTCGGCTCTTTCCCCAACAGTGACTATGGTTACGAGCGACACAGCAATGGTCAGTGCCTGCCTGCATTTTGGTTCAATCCATCTTCTCTGTCGAAGGACTGCAGCTTAGGACAGAGTTACCTCAACAGTACTGGGTGAGTGTCCTAAGCAGTGGCCTTAGGAGGTCAGCTTCTGCTGCTTTTCAGCGTGTGTTAGACTTACAGAATAACTTCTGATCAAAGACCAGGCCTGTTTCATTACAGCACCATTTATTTGCTTTTGTTCATTTTAATAATGCAGTGCAAATTTTCTTTTTCTTTTTTTCTTTAACATTTTTTACTGATTTATAATCATTTTACAATGTTGTGTCAAATTCCAGTGTAGAGCACAATTTTTCAGTTATACATGAACATATATATGTTCATTGTCACATTTTTTCTCTGTGAGCTACCATAAGATCTTGTATATATTTCCCTGTGCTATACAGTATAATCTTGTTTATCTGTTCTACAATTTTGAAATCCCGTCTATCCCTTCCCACCCTCTGCCCCCTTGGCCAAATTTTCTTTAATAGTGCAAATTTCATCTGAGAATAAGACCCTAGTTGCACATAAAGAAATGAAACAGGTTCCTTGGATGAAGGTGGCAGTGATGATAATACATAAATTTCTTCATTTTTGGATACTTTATTTCAGAACTACCTTTTACCCTCATGACATCCCTGTGTGGAAAGTCAAATGAATATTTCCTATGTGTATTTCCTGTTCTATAGATACAGAACCTAGAGTCAGAAAAGAAGTTTATTGACTTTTCAAGAACAAACTAGTGCTACTAGGAATGCATTTCATTTTCTCTGTGTACAGTCTTAACACACTTAAGGCATGCATTTTGATCTTTATAAATCTGGAATCAGGTTCTAAAGTTTTGTGCTTAATGTTTTTTGTTGCAGGGCGTATCCAGTATTATTTTTAAAATATCATAAAAGGGAAAACAGTCCATGATTTTCTCACAATTATAACTGATACTTACAGATTTAGAAAATCTATTTGGGACTTACTTGGATTTTCATTCAAACAATCTATAAAAAGACATTTTTGAGCTGTTTGGGGAAATGGAATATGATCTGTTGATTAGTGATGTATTAATCAGGGCTTTCCAGAGATACGCGTTTCTAACTCTAATTGGAGATGTATATGTGTATATATAGAGATTCCTTGTAAGGAATTGGATCACCTGACTATGGAGATGAACAAGTCCATATCCTGAGATCTGTAGGGTGAGCTGGGAAACTGGAGACCCTGGAAAATGGATGATTTGTTCCCAGTCTGAAGGCTGATGGTGAACCAGGACAGCTGATGGTGTGGTTCCTGTCTGAAGGCCAACAGGTTCAAAACT
Source organism: Camelus dromedarius (assembly GCF_036321535.1). NCBI lineage: Eukaryota > Metazoa > Chordata > Mammalia > Artiodactyla > Camelidae > Camelus > Camelus dromedarius. The sequence goes on along the minus strand of NC_087443.1, from coordinate 63,169,143 downwards.
CAGGAAGAGCTGATGTTCCCATCTGAGTGTGAAGGCAGGGAAAAAGTCAGTGTCCAGTTTGAAGGCTATCAGGCTGGACAGATTTTCTCTTTTTCAGAAGAGCATTAGCCTTTTTGTTCTACTTAGGCCTTCAATGGATTGGATGAGGCCCACCCACCTTAAGGAGGGCAATCTGCTTTATTTAGTCTACTGATTTAAATCCAAAACCCTCATCCTTCACCCCTCAGAGAAGCACCCAGAATAATGTTTGACCAAATATCTGGGCACCCTGTAGCTCGTTCAAATTGACATATAAAATTAAACATCCCAAGTGATATTAGATTATATCTAAATCTAAATATTAATATTATATTTATTAACTAAATATATTACATATTTAGGTGTGGTACTGATGTTTTGGCTAGGTGGGAAAAAAAGAAACCTTACCTTTTAGAGATATATGATGTATGACATTTGTTTTAAAATGCTAAAAAAAAAAGGGGGTAGGTATTAATAAATTTTGAAGATAAGTTGATGAGGGTGTGGGTATTTATTATACTACTTTCTTTCATTTATGCTTATTTGAGGATTCTGACATTGAAAAGTTTAAAATAGAGGTAAGGAAATAAGGAAGGAAGGAGGGGCAGGGCAAGGGGTGAAAGTGGGAGGAGGGGCGTAGGCACCTCACCAGTGTGCCAGCGCTACTTGATTGCTCTCTGCCTGCCTTTCTGCCTTTCTTCCTTTCTTCCTTTCTTTTCTTTCTTTTCTTTCTTTTCTTTTCTTTTCTTTTTCTTTTCTTTTCTTTCTTTTTTTAATTGAACTATAGTCAGTTTACATTGTTGTGTTAATTTCTAGTGTGCAGCATAGTGATTCAGTTTTATATATATAAAAATTTTATAAATATATATATATAACTGAATCACTATGCTGCACACTAGAAATATGTACACTCATATGTAACTTTTGTTGTTTATCTATTTTATATATAGTAGTTAGTATCTGCAAATCTCAAACTCCCAATTTATCCCTTCCCACCCCCTTTCACTCCTGGTAACCACAAGTTTGTTCTTCTAGGTCTGTGAGTCTGTCTATGTTTTGTAAGTAAGTTCATTTATGTCCTTTTTTTTTTTTTTAATATTCCACATAATAGTGATATCATATGGTATTTTTCTTTCTCTTTCTGGCTTACTTTACTTAGTATGATGAGGACCAGGTCCATTCATGCTGCTACAAATGGCATTATTTCATTCTTTTTTATGGTTGAGTAGTATTCCATTGTATATATACATATATATACCACAACTTCTTTATCCAGTCATGCTCTTTGCATTTCTCATACCATCTGCCATACAGAAGTGAAGACATCCATGTTTCCATTTACATTCTTTTGCATTTGAAATTTTAAAAGTTTTCTACTAGATGTATTGTTCTGTTTGCCTTTTTCATTCAAAAATATATCTTAAACATCTTTCCAAGTCAGAGTGTATAAGGTTCCTTGCCATCTAATTTCCTTTAACTACCTAGTTTTCAAGAACCTGGAATTATGCAGTCATCCCTTTTGTGGACAATTTGGTCATTTCCTATTTTTTGCCACTATAAACAATGCTGCAGTTAGCATCCTCACAGCATAATAATTGCTGTTAAAACCCTACAGCAGTAGTTAGAGTCTCTTTTGGCAATCAAAGGTGTTTCTCTCCTAGCTCTTAAAGCAAAGTCTACCCAGCCAGCTAGTTACTTCTTAGCCCTGAGTATCCAGGCATCACCAGATGTCTCCCCCATATGGGTTAAAACACCAGCCTCCTGTTCACATGCTGCCTGTGTGTCCCACACAGGAAAGATTCAGTTGTGTTAATTGCCATCCTCCTTTAAAGGATAAACACCAGTGGATTCTGTAAGGGAATGCTAAGAGGAGAGGTAGGTAGGATTCCTCAAATTAATAAACTAAGGCAGGTTATTTCAGGCAGAAAAAAGAAGGGGTGATCCAGGTGAATAGGGCACGCTGGTAGTTTCCTCAAGGACAAGCCCTGATGTCAGTGCCCAGAAGTCTGTAGAATTAAGGAGCTACTGTGCCCTCTAAGTCTTGCCAGTGCCAGTTTTAACCCATCCATGGGCATCTTGGGTTGTCAGTACAAAATCCGTATTAGCTTCAAGCTGGGATGAAGTGCAGAGGAATCACAAGGGCAGGGTTGGCCTGAAAGTTAATGCCTCAGTACCTTTTACTCCCCAGGCACCTCTCTTGCCTCACCCAAACCCTCACAGCAGAGCACACGCGGCAGTCATACACTCAGAGCCTGGACGGAACAAGTCTAAACAACCGCCCCTTGTCAGTCGAGCTTAACAGGCAGTCCTGCCAGCAGTCCCTTCCTGAGTTTAGCTGAAAACATGCACTTAAACCTTCCTTTTATTTTTTTTCAAGCCTCACTTTATAAATAGTTCTGATTGCTCTCACAGTCAACTTGTTACCCTGTATATCTGTGTTCTCAGGTCCACTCACGTCACTGTGATGGAAACATTCGAGCATCGGTTATTATTATGCCCAGTAGAAATGCTATTTTGAGGAGATGCCAGAAGTGTTTTCAGCTTCCCTGTGCAGAAGCGAATGGTGTGCAGTCTTTGTTTCCATTCTCAGCAAGATCTTAGAAAAGATAGTTGGAATAAGAGCCGAAATGGTTGCAGAAAGTCCCTCCGGGTGGCTGAAGCCACCAGTCCTTAGTGCTTGGTCCAGTGGCATCAGGTTTCCAGTGTTCACACCACGGGACAGCTTGTGAGCATGGTTCTGCCACATTCTCCCTGCCTCTCTTCACCCTTTGTTTACACACCTTCCACAAGCCATTCCGTGGGGGGCCAGCTGGCTGGTACTGGGGCCTCAGCCTTTTGTTTACAGGGCATGCACTCTAATGGGGGATGTGTTATTTGGTGAAAAACAGTGATTTTGGAATGAAACAAGTAAAAGTTTTAATCCAACTTTGCTGTTTACTGTTGTCTTTAGCAAGTGACTTCCTTTCTTTGAGCTTTAGTTTCCTAACCTATAAAATTTTGCTATTTGCTTCTGGTGTTTGATTAAATACGATATTGTATGTGAAGCGTGCAGCACCATGCCTGGCAGATAGTAGTCACTGTCCAAAGTGCAGACACCGCCATCAGTGGTCATCATCCCAGGGCTCCTCTGGAGTGAAAGTAAAAAGCTGAGGAAAGGTTCCTTTTATTGTGTGTCTATAGTCGGACATTGTCTGATATTTAATAGTCATGGCGATGCAGTTAATCTAAGCCTCTGTTTTCTCATCTGTAATAATAATAACTCACATCTGAAATAATAACTCACATAGGCTCATAAAGTCACACAATTAGGAACCACCCTACACCCAAACACATGTCTGTCCCTCAGTACCACTCAAGGCAGATAACACATTTACCTGACTAGTAAATGAGTTCTTTTCTCTTCAAATAAGGTGAAATCAGTGTTCATTTGTACATCATCTTGCATTTAGTGCTGAAATAACCCTCCACTCATTGCTTTTTGTTTCTCCACTGATGACTATAAATATCTCAGTTTGCACATACACAAGCACCAGCCTATTTCATTGCATTTATATATGGTTAAATCTTGTTTGTACTGTTTTGGATCCAGGGAACATGACACAAATTTAAGTTTCTAAATTAACTAGAATGTTGTTTGTTGCATGCCAACCGTAAAAGAGTCTGTAAATATAAAATAAAGTGGGCATTGGGCCAATTTACTCTAAGAAACCAAGATAATCTTCTCAAGGGGCAGATTTCTTTTTGCTATTAAGCTAGAGATATTTCAAGACGTGTTTTTAAGAAAAAATGTCTATAGAAATTTCTGTCTGTGGAGTTTCTTTAGAGGAGCCATTAATCCCTTCTAGAAGAATATAAATGAACAGTGACAGCCATTATTGTTCCTCAGGGTTGGTTTCTCAATAGTCAATGTGGATATTTACTCAGAAAACTTTTAAAAAGGTTTTTAAAATAGTATTAATTCAGTATCTATATAAGAACATTTAGTGGGTCCAGGAAAAAGTATATACACATGAATTCTAGCAAAATAGTAATCTCCATCCTGTCAACATACATTTAGAATGATTCAAAAATGCTTTCTATAAACATATTCCTCTCTACATAAGCCATGAAAACACTCAGATGCTGGCCATCCTGCCACTGCTCTGGAGTTGATAGTTCCAGGGTCTTTAGGGGGCTGTCAGTGTGCATCATAGAGAAGAATTAGTCCTAAATTTGGTACTTATGTTTCAAGTCCACAGAAAGGAAATCGCTTGCATTATTTACAGACTCAACACTGCAGGGGCCCACGCAGCCATTTTCTTGAAAAGTACCATGTAGTCTCATAGCAGACAGGTCATAATTGTTGCTGCAAAGTTGATTCTTCAGAATGTCTTTCTTAGGTGTGTTTTCCCATATTTATTATGAAATGGCATTAAGGTTGGAAATGAAAAAGGTGAACATCATTGTATGTGGAGATCTGATTCCCCGGATCGCCATCCATGCCCACATTAATGGTATTGGCACTAATGATCTTCATCCAGGTGGTATGGCATCTTGGCAGGAGAGCACCAAACTCAGTCCAGAGGCCCATAAACACTCCTTGTCTCTTGTGTGACCTTGGGAAGCCTTCTAAACTGTATCTCCTTTTTTTTTTTTATGTGCAAAACAGAGGGATCGTATTGGATGATCTTTGAGATCCCTTCAGGCTCTGACATGTCCATGACCAATTTGAAATGATTCATTATTCAGATGCCTTGGGCTGCAGGTGTTTAAAAGTAGGGAAATTTTCTTATATAACGTAGTGGTCCAGTTAGTTGACCTTGGTAGTGGATTCCATGAGCCATTCTCATGATTTTTTTTTATTGCAGTATGGTTGATTTACAACGTTGTGTTAATTTCTGATATACAGTGTAATGATTCATTATATTCCTTTTCATGTTGTTTTTCATTTAGGTCATTACAGATGTTGAATATAGTTTTGTGTGCTATGCAGTAGGACCTTGTAGTTTACTTATTTTATATATAGTAATTAGTATCTACAAATCCCAAGCTCCTAATTTGTCCCTCCCCACTCCCTTTCTCCACCCCTGGTAACCATAAGTTTGTTTTCTATGTCTGAGTCTGTCTCTGTTGTGTAAATAAATTCATTTGTGTCCCCCTTTTTTTTTAGATTCCACATATAAGTGATATCATATGGTATTTTTCTTTCTCTTTCTGGCCTACTTCACATAGTATGATAATCTCCAGGTCCATCCATGTTGCTGCAAATGGCATTGACCTAATTAAACTTACAAGGTTTTGCACAACAAAGGAAACCATAAAGAAAACAATAAGACAGCCTACGGAATGGGAGAAAATATTTGCAAATGATGCAACTGGCAAAGACTTATTTCCAGAATATACAGACAGTTCATACAACTCAATAACAACAACAACAACAACAAAAAAAAACCCAATCAAAAAATGGGCAGATCTAAACAAATTCTTCTCCAACGAAGACATATAATTGGCCAATACATGAAAAAATGTTCAGTATCTCTAATTATCAGAGAAATGCACATCAAAATGACAATAAGGTATCACCTCACACCAGTCAGAATGGCCATCATTAAAAAGTCTACAAATAATAAATGCTGGAGAGGGTGTGGAGTAAAGGGAACCATTCTCATGATTCTTGATAGCAAGACATTTAGTTTGGCTATATATCCCACCTCATCAAGTTGGCATTCAAAATGAAGTTGAATTCTTTTTACTGTTCAAATTAAATAACTTGTGCTTCCATCCTACTTGACGCAAGAAAAGTTTTCTTCCTCCACCTAGTCTTCTGTCTGAGGACAGTCCCCTAACCGAAGGTGCACTTACTCAGTTTAAGGGGAAATTCCTGAGACCTATTGCCTTGAGGAGAGAGAGTGCCTGTTAATTTCTGGTGTACAGCATAGTGAGTCATTTATACATATTCCTTTTCATATTCTTTTTCATTTAAGCCATTACAAGGAGACTTAGGAGACTAAGCACATTGGAGAACATGGAACTCTGTTCTTCTGAATGTTAGTGTTCTGGCTACTACCTAGGATTGTTGGTGAAATATGGGCACAGTGGGTCTAGAAAGATTTTTGAATCTTAGCCATACACTCTACCCAGAACTAGCTCCCTTCTCTATCCCCAAGGCTTTCTCCATTTCTTGTTTAAAGTCAAGTGTCCTTGTAAAAAGGCAGTTTTCCCTTGAAAACAAAGACACATAGTATAATCCAAGAAATTAAACCATAAATAAGGAACACTAGAGCTCAGTGACAGTAAGACCTACCTTGGTACAAGAAGACCTAGAGTTCCAGCTCTTTCTGGGTCATAACGTGTAATAAGTACTGTTAAAAAGGGAAGAGACAACATCACAGGAAAATACAATTTCTACACTGATTTGTAAAGAATGAAGAGAAGCTTGACAGGAGCAAAGACGAGCCTAGGCAGAAGGAACAGCCCAGGCAGAAGGCTTGGAGACTTCAGCCTGGCCTGAGCTCAGGAAGCATGTTGGGCAGTAGAAAGAGCCGAAGCTTAAAACATGTGTTAAGGACAGATCGTGGACATCTACTTTAAACCTGAACTTTGCCCTTTATGAATAAGCCATAGGAAGTTTTGAACAATTTTAAAGAAGGAATCGACGTGGTCTGATTTGATCTTAAGATAATCTTGGCAATAAGCGTGTGGCTTCTGTTTTCAGGGAACTTGCTGTATAATAGCAACTTAATGTTTAATACTTTTAGTTGTAGCTTTTTAGTGCCTTTTGATATTTTAGTATTTGTTAAGGTCTTGCAGTGTGCCAGATTCTATGCTAAGTCCTTATGAATGCATTATCTCATTTAATCCTCCCAAGAACTTTAGGACAAGATGCTGTATGTATCCGTATTTTACGGGCAGAGAGCCCAAACATTAGAGTCTGTGTAAATTGCCTGAGTTTATATAATGAGTAAGAGCCTGAATTTAAACTCAGGCAGTTTGGTTCCATAACACTTGTTTTAATCACCAGGGCAGTGATCTTTAAACCTGACTGCACACTAGAATCACCAGGGGAACTTCAAGCAAAAACAAAAGCACACTTCTAAGTGAAGTAAGCCGGAAGTAGAAAGAAAAATGACATATGATATCGCTTATATGTGGAATCTTAAAAAAAAAAAAGACACAAATGAACTTATGTACAAAACAGAAACAGACTCACAGACATAGAGAACAAACTTATGGTTACCAGAGGGTAAAGGTGGTGGGAAGGGATAAGTTGGGAGTTCAAAAATTGCACCTCTTGAGGAGTGATGGAAACGTTAGCTATCTTGATTGTGGTGGTGGTTTCTTGGGTGTATACGTCTATCAAAATTCATCAAATTGTACTTCTGAAATATGTATAGTTTACTGTACATACCAAAAGAAAGGTGTTAAAAAAAATTTTTTTTTAAAACCACACTGATGCCCAGAATTCTCAATTCAACCATAGTTTCTGGGGGAGGGTCTTGACATCGCAGACAGGGTTGTGGCCAATGACACTAGACGCACTGTCACCTTAACATATGCTGAATAGTCACAAACATCTATACCAAACACCTGTACCAAAATCGTAAGTTAAAAGAACTACTGAATAACAAAATCACAGGATATGAAGACTTTCAAATGCTTTTTTCCAGTTTCACTCTGACAAAGAAAAACTATGGCCTTCATCTTTCTCAAGACTGGTAGACAGCACAGAAGCAAAATCAAAGAAGGTAGGGGTAAAAAGGAAAAGGTGACAGGAGTATCAAGAAGGCAGGGGAGAGAGCAGCTGAAATTGGGGTGTTGAAGTAATAAGACACTGGCTACTGATGGGCTGTTGGTAATATCAAAGGCATTATTTGCAGAGTGTTTCCTTTTATAATTGTGCAAAGACCCCCTTGCTGTTACAAAGCACTTTTCTTCTTGGCAGGTTGGAGAATGTTTTACCAACTAAATGCAACCCAGTAATATTCAGAGCTTAGGTCCAACATAATCATAAGTTGCCTTATTATTGCGGAGGTAGCAGCCCCATTTAATAACATATTAAATGTATTATTCATTTATGTAACTCAGACCCAGGGACAGCTGCTGGGATGAAAATAGAACCATTCTGTAATGCAAAAAGCAGGTGTGTGCTCACTTGAGTAAATGAACTCTGCACAATTTTCTTTAAATTTCGGGGACAGTTCTGGTAGGGCTAATGGGATGCCATTTTCATCCAGGAAATAAAATGGTTTCAGAATGGTTTTTAATGAGCATTTTAAAAAAAATTACCAACAGTCTTCTCCATGGCAGAATCCCAGGGGGCTGGATTCGTGCTTTAGATTTAAGCAGAACTCCTGTTGCTGCAGGACTCAGGAAAGGCTGCGGGGATGATTGGTCAGAACAGCGACAAACAAAAGGAGTGTTCTCTAGCTAATGCTGCCAGTGGTAATGGTGAGCCCTTGCCTCTAGAGCTGCTCGCCAAGATAGAGTCACAGGTGCGCTTGGATGCTGAGTGATTAAAAATCATAACCTGCCTTTAATTTGCATGGTGCCTTGCCTCTGAAACACGCAGGGAGTTTCTAGGATGCCATAATCACTGTGTGACATTGCTGGTCATTTCTTTGCTACCATTGCTGGTACCAGAAAGTCACCATTCTCCAGTGTCAGTACCTTTTTTTTCTTCTTTCCTGTCTGCTCTTATTTTCTTTTTAATCAGCATACAATTGTAAGCACCTACAAGAACTTATAAAAATATCAGATGGAGTGATGTTCAGAATACCCAGACATGGCCATAACTCATCAGAATGAGTAGGGATCTTAGTGCAGGAGCAGCGTTTGGGAGGCTCCCTGATGTGCTAGTTGTTAACCCATTAGTTTCTGGATTGCTAGGAGAAGCAGGGACTCCAAGGATAGGAATCAACATAGCCGGTGGGTTAGGTGCTTGAAGGGTTTGGGGTAGTGGTGATACCCAACTGCTAGGCAGATATTTCAACATTCAGACTTGTACGTCATCCCAGTGTGGATCTCCTGATTTGTCAGCCTTACATGTCTGCGGTACAAGGATGCCCTCAAGAAGTTTAAAGTCCACAGTCACACTCAGGAAGAAAAATCATACAAGACATAAATGATTCCATTATCAAGAAGATTATAAGAATTCCTAGAAGAGTTTAGAGGACAGATAGCTCACTCCATTCAAAGAGGCAGTACAACATAGTGGTAAAGAGTACATGTATTCTAGAGACAAATTATCTGGAGTCCTGACTGTGATCTTAAGAAAACTAGTTAAGTTCTATGAATCTTAATTTCTTCATCTGTATATTGAGAATAATATGTCTTTCTTATTAGGGATATTTTGAAGGTAAATTATGTTAAGAACTTAGTACAATGACTAGAACATATTAAGCACTCTCTAAATATGAACTTACTATTTTGCTATCATAGTCAGGAAAAGACAGGAGATAAGCTGTCACTTTAAATGTGGGTAAGTTTTAGGCAGCTGACAGCATTCAGGAGGGCATAGAAGCAAAAAGAACAAAAGAGAAGAAGTACTTTCAAGAGGATTGAAAAGAGAAGTTTGGCTAGCACAGAATGAGCTTGTTGGGGAGACAAAGTCAAGAAGAGTAGAAGAAAGTTAGCTTGTGGAGGGCTTCATGCAGGGAGATTAGAGGTTTTGTGACTTATGCTAAGGAACTTAGAGTCCATGAAGGTTGTGAGCAGGTAGGATGAATACTAATGTTAACTAAAAATAATTGACAACATTTCAGTTTTTGATTTGCATTCCCCCGATGATTAGCAGTATTGAGCGTCTTTTCATGTGTCTGTTGGCCATTTGCTTGTCCTCATTGGAAAAATGTTCGGTTCTTCTGCCCACTGTTTAACCTGGTTGGTTGATTTTATTTGATGTTGAGTTGTATGAGCTGTTTATACATATTGGATATTAACCCCTTATTGGTAGTATCATTTGCAAATATTTCCTCCCATTCAGTACGTTGTCTTTTCGTTCAATTGATGGTTTTCTTTGCTGTAAAAAGGCTTTTAAGTTTAATTAGGTCCCATTTGTTTATTTTTGCTTTCATTTCCTTTACTTTAGGAGTTAAATCCAAAAAAATATTGCTATGATTTATGTCAAAGAATGTTCCGCCTATGTTTTCCTCTAGGAGTTTTATGGTATCCAGTCTTACATTTAGGTTTTTACTCCATTTTGAGGTTAGTTTTGTATATGTTATTAGAGAATGAGATGTCATCTCACACCTGTTAGAATGGCTATGATCAAAAAGAACACAAATAGCAAATGTTGGCAAGGACATGGAGAAAAGGAAACCCTCCTAAACTGTTGGTAGGAATGTAAATTGGTACAGCCACTGTGGGAAAACAGTATGGAGGTTTCATAGAACTACCACGTGATGTAGCAATTCCACTCCTGGGAATATATCTAAAAAAAACCAAAAACACTAATTCATAAAGATGCATGCACCCCTATGTTCACAGAGGCTTTATGTACAATTGCTAAGATATGGAAGCAACCTAAGTGTCCATCAACAAATGAATGGATAAAGAAGATATGTGTGTGTGTGTGTGTGTGTGTGTGTGTGTGTGTGTGTGTGTGTGTGTGTGTGAAATATTACTCAGCCATAAAAAAGAATGAAATTTTGCCATTTGCAACAACATGGATGAACTTGGAAGGCATTATGCTAAGTAAAATAAGTCAGACAGAGAAATACAAGTATTGTATGATATTATTTATATGTAGAAACTAAAAAATACAACAAACTTGTGAATATAGCAGAAAAGAAGCAGACTCACAGATAGCGAGAACAAACTAAGGGTTACCAGTGGGGAAGAGGGGGATAATGTGGGGGTGGAGAAGTGGGAAGTACAAACTACTGGATGGAAGGTAGACTACAAGGATGCATTGCACAACATAGGGAATATAGCCAATATTTTGTGATAACTGTAAATGGAAAGCAACGTTTAAAAGTTGATTAAAAAATAAAAATTAAAACTTGATAGCATTACATAAGCCCTTGGTAATTGTCAGGGTGCTTTTAAGTATTTTGTGTACATTAATCCATTTAATCCTCACAACTACCCTAGGAGGTGAGTTTACTATTAATAATTGGCCTTGTAGTGATCTACAGTGATCAAAGCACTTTCCCAGAGGGTAGGTATGTAATTTGATTTTCTCAACCATACTTTTAGGTAGTCTTGAGACTTAGAAACAGAGAAAGGACTTTGGTTAGATTTGAAGGGGTTGGAAAACAATAGTCTACAGGCCTGCACACTACCAGTTTTTGTAAATAAAACTTTCTTGGGAACCAGTTGAGTTTATTCTTTTATGCATTGTCTATATCTGCTTTTATGTTACAACCAAAGAGTTGTACTTGTGACAAAAACTGTAAAACCTGCAAAGCTAAAACATTTACTGCCTGGCATTTTATATAAAAAGTTGTCAACTCCTAGTTTAGAAGAGTGGAAAGACTTTGAACTTTGATTACTTCCATTTTGGGCTCAACCAGCACCTCTAAGCAAGTAGACTTGAGAAGACAAATATATGAACACATAAAGTGGTTGCTGTGGACTGCACACAAAAAAAGATGATGAATAGATAACATTGAAACTCAAAAGCCTTAAAGGTTAGTTATTCCAAACCTATAGATTCTAGTTTATCATGAATCTGATAAATTATATGGGATAAATTTGTAGGATAATTACTTTTGTTTCTATTAGAGCTAAAACAAGAAGAAAAAGCAAAGGAGTAGGAAGGATTTACTCAATCTGCAGACCAAAGTCTCCGTAATGTGAGGTTTCAGTAGTTGAGGCCCTATACTACTCCTCGTGGAAAATTGAGTAGAAGTTATCAAATTTAGCCAGCTTTCTGCACTATACGATTACTACAGCATCCTGCTGGAGCCATTTCAATGGTGGCGTTTTTTTCATTCACTTTTATTCTTTACTGATAACGGAGATATTTGGGCCCTGCCCCTCTAGCTATCTTTCTCATCCTGGCCCCACACAACTGTGCTACACAACACCCCTCACCCTCTGCTTCCGCCTCCCTCCCTCCTAGATGAACCCCAGGTCCTCACCTTGCCTTATTATGTGTGTAAAGTTAATGATTTCAGATGTGACCATCATGTGTTAAGTGTGGCTCTGTAAATTTGGCATCCATGGTATAGAACGTTGAGTCACATAATGCGTAATCATCTCTCCTTTCTTTGAATTGCACATCCTTCACAGTATATATTATTCATTCTAACCTTTAATTATATAGCCTTTGAGGTGTCTCCTAGATTATCCATGTATGTCTTTTCATCCAGATTATAAACTTAGTGCTGGCAAGGAAGGACCATGTCTTCTGGTCTACTGTGCATTTTCCATGGCTCCAAAGTGAAATGATCTGATTCGTTGACTGACTAAATGAATAATAGCAGTAAATTAAAATGCTAATAATAGATTCAGTGTGTTACTGTGATGATTTGTCTCTCTGCTGGGTACTTTCCATGAATGAACTGTAATCTTCAGAGCAACATGAATGGTAGTTATGTCCTCAGGGCTAGACAGGAGGTCTGGCTCAAAAAATTGGGAGTGATCCAAATTATAATGAGCTGGATTAAATTGGAGCTTTTTTTCCCATTTAGGTATAGGAAGGTGGTTTCTAATAACTGCACTGATGGAGTGAGGGAGCAGTACACTGCCAAGCCACAGAAGTGCCCAGGGAAGGCCCCACGGGGGCTCCGGATTGTCACCGCCGATGGAAAGTTGACAGCGGAACAAGGCCACAATGTTACCCTCATGGTGCAGTTGGAAGAGGTAGGATCAGTTCCCGTCTCCCTTCCACCCTCCAGAGCTGGTGACTTCTCCTAAGAAATCACGGTTCGGTTTATATGTCTTTTTGGTTTTGTTTACGTATACATTTTTAAATTCTAAATTTTGTTTAAAAATTTTATTCTACATTTAGTTCCTTGGTTTTTATGGTGGTGGTTATCATTTCGGCTTCTTAGACACATTTCTTCAGTTATTTTTATTTCACTGTAAGTCGTTCATCTCTCTTAATCTCTCACATTTTAGGGATTCTGTTTGGAGTTAACCTTGCATTATTGGCACTTTTAGCAAAATGTTTTCTTAGAACACATTAGCAATATTCCTGGAATAACTTAACACACACACAAACTGAACTAACCTAAAATCTGCTAAAAACTTTTCTTTTTCAAAGGCAGCATACTGGTCCTATATATAGCATCGAGGCCAATCTAAACATCATTGAGTATAATTTCTTTGGCAGTTGAGAGGTTAATTTTTTTTTTGATAGCACCTCAAGGATATCATTATAAGCATCAATTATTATTTGCCAAACTATGGTTGTCTGGAATTTCTGATTATTTAGATGGTAAGACAAGGTGACATTTTTATTATGCATATCAGTGTGTACCCAGGCATGTTTGTCATCTTGTCAATGAGGAAGATGGTCTCTAAAGGATGAGCACTTCGGTTAAATGATCTCAGTTATTACGTCAGGCAGTCCTCCCATCAACCATGTTTTCTGCCTACCTAAAATATGGCCAACACTGTAACAGACCTGGTGAACACAAAGGGATTTTAAAAGTTCATAATGATGCCAGGATTAAGATACACAACATTAACGTCCCCCCTTCTCTTCTGATAGCCCAGTGGCTCTCAGTCTTTAACATGTGTAAGAATTACCTGATGAATTACCAGGTTGAAATAGTGTTCTGGGCTCCATCTCCAAAGATTCTGATGCATTAGGTTGAGGTAAAACCCAAGAGTATGTATTTCAAACAAGGTCACAGGTTATGCATTATGCTTCAAGGGGAAAAAAAAAAAAGAAAGAAACAAGGGCAAAGTCAAGAGGGATAGACCAGTCTGAGTGGCTCTAGAGTGTGACTTGATGGGGAGAAGATGAAGCAGTTAGGACTACATTGTCAGGTTTGCTAAAAAAAAAAAAAAAAAAAAAAAAAAAAAAAAACTTAGTATTTTAATTCCAAAGGAAAAACAACTGTGAACTAATGATCTTGAAACTCTGGCTCAGTTGCTGCTGATGCTTTTAGTCCAAGGACCATTTAGAAAACCACCGCTCTAACCGAAGGCTCTTTCCTACTATCTCTTTAGTATGCCTTTTACTCATACCCAATCTTCCAAATACAAAGGTTCCCTGAAGTTCTTTAGTGGGAACTAGAAAGATACAGGCTAATTTAGGCCAATTGGAGTTATTCACATTTCAGGGAAATCTTTGGGGACTTCTACCTGAGGCTATGACAGACTAGCTTGCTGCAAACCAAATATATATGTATCTATCTAGAATGAGAGTGGAAAAGAAAGGGACACACAGACAGACACACAGAAGGGGGAAGATGGGTATGAAAAAACTATCATGACAATGATAATATAGTATGTGGAGAGAATTAGATGGAGTTAAAGTGATTTAAGTTCCAGGAAATGTCTGTGAAGAAGTGAAAGTACTAATTTATATGAGACACCAACATGTTGAGAATGTGTTCAGAATATTTAGGGTAACAACTGAAAAACAGTAAGATAATACTGAGCTATCAAGCTATCAACAGGGCAACTGGACTAATAATAAAAGTGCCTCATTAATCCAAAATAAGGGAAATGGGAGAGAACAGTGAACAAACTACAACTGAGACAAAAAGAACAAATTCTAAAATGGTATATATAAACCCAAATATTATCAGTAATTACATAAAATAGATAATTAGTAATTTTTACGACTTGCTTAAGAAATCTAACCCGAGATTGTGAAGGTATCACACTACAAGTTTTTTCTTTAGTTTTCACATTTAAACCTATGATCCATCGTGAATAAAATTGTTCTAGGCAGGGCTAAAGGTTTATGCACCCAGCATCATTGAAAGATTGTTATTTTCACACTGAATTACTATATGGTCAATTGATTTATGACAAAATAATATACATATATGTATATATAAACATATAACTTTGACAAGTGAGACACTACGGAACAGTAGATAAATTATAATCTTTTCAATAAATGATGTTGCAACATTGAATACAGGGGAATACATGAATCTTGACCCCCTCCTAACACACAAAAGTAATTTTAACTGGACTGTCCATCTCATTTTGCAAGATAAAACTAGTGTTTAAAGGAAAACACAAGAGTATCTTCCTGACCTTGGGTTAGGAAAATATTTTTTAAACAGGAAGCAAAACTTGCTGTATATAAAAAAAATGGTTTAATTAGACTACATTAAAATTAAGAATTTTTTTTCTTCAGAAGACACTTTTTAAAAAGATTAAAAGGTAAGTTCTAGAGGGGAAGAAGTTATGTGCAATACATACTTTTAATAAGAGACTTCGACCCAGAAAACTATAAATAAATCTACAAGTCAATAAGAAAAATTCCAGCAACCCAACAGAAAATGCACAAATGACTTAAATATCTCAAAGAGGGTGACCAAATAGCCAGTCAGGGATGGCATATAAAAAAATTCTCAACATCACTACTCATCGAGAAATGCAGCTTTAAACTATAATAAGTTATTACTGTGCACCCATCAGAATATTTATATTTTAAAAGACTGATAATATCAGGTGGTGTTGTTGGGGCACCTGGTCCATCTCCGATACTGTTGGGAGTAGAAATTGGCACTTTGGAGCCCAGTTTGACATTAACTACTACAGCTGAATATATGTACAGCCTGAGGATCGGCATTTCCACTCCTCCGTTATACTCATCAGGAATGCATGCAAATATGCACAAGAATACATGGGAAATGATGTGCATAGTAGAGGAATTCCCAAGAGCTCAAAATTGAAAATAAGCATTCATCAGCATTAGCATGGGGAAATAAATTACAGTATGCTTATAAAATGGAATACCATACAACAAGTAAAAAGAGCAGACTATTGCTACATACAAAATTGGAATGAATCTTGTCTCTAATACTGAGCTAAGGAAAGAAGACTGAAAAAAATGCATATTATATGAGTCTACTTAATTCAGCTGCCAAAAGTAAGCAAAGCTAATTGATGCTGATAGAAGTAAGAAAAATTGGAGGGGGTGGCAGGGAAGATTTTGGGGGTACTGGCAATTTTAAATTTCTTGGTGATTAATGAATGCATCTACTTTGTAAAATTCAAAATCATATTTAATGATATGCATATTTTTCTTGATGTATATTACATTCAACAAAAAGCTTACTTAAAAATCATTTTTGAAGTTCCAATAAAATAGAGTACTTTGTCTTTAGGTCTTTAAAAAAATAAGAAAAAAGAAAGCTGTTAGGGAGGGTCTCATTTTCAGGGCCAGTCCTATACCCTGTGGTGAATGTGAGTCCCTGTCTCAGAGACATAGGGAAGCCGGTTATGATACTCAGGAGAATGCCATCTTTTGAAGCAGCAGATGTTAATGCTGGAGCAGTCTTCAAAATTAAGATTTTTGTTTTATTTCAAAGAACACAGTAGAGCAAGTTCTGAAACAAGAGATCAGCCCTCGTCAGCTCCAACTTTTGTACGCCCGCCAGGGACGGAAGCCTGACTCTGTTCAGCTTTGCTTTCCACGTAACAAGGATTATCAGGGCGTCTCAAACTTGGCTGAGTGGGAACAGACTGGGGAATCTGGGTCTAAGATCTGTAAATTCATGCCTTCTGGGCCCAAAAAGGGAAAAATAAATCACAAGTCAGTTCATTCCACTTGAGTGGGCAAAGCTGCAGCGGCAGGGATGAATCTGCTGCCTTCAGCTGTCAGATGTGGCCCCTTCATGCTCTGTATCCACGTGCAGAGCACCGAGCGGTAGGGACTGTCCCCACATGGGGAGGCCCTGGAGACCTCGCATTTGATTGTGGGATTCTGGGCTAATGACTCACAAGCTTTCCTTACAGAAACCACCTCAAGTTCTCTGTTAATCTCTGGACTGTATGCATAGGCATGGCTGACGCATGTGGTGAGCGATGCAGAATACAGACTAGTGGAGTGGCTCAGAGGAGCAGGGGAGCACTGAAATTTGACCCAGTAATAAGTCAGATATCCAGCATTTATTGAGCACTAACTGTGGTCGAGTTTGTGAGTGCTTTCATGGATTGCCTCATTTAGATCCCACGGCAGCCCTGTGCCATTAGGTATTACCATTATCATTGTCACTTATAGATGGTACAGCTGAGGCACAGAGAGGCAGGGTAACTCACCTAAGATCACACAGCCACTAAGTAGTTGAGCCAGGAGTCAAATCCAGGCTCTGTGGTATCCTGCCTTTCTACTGCTTCTCTATGATGGAAAGGATATTTTCTGGAAAAGAACATCATGTGGTTCCTAAGGCTCCCTGAAAACACTTGGCTAGGGGTAGGGAGTAAGAAGGATCAAGGAGTAGAAAGAACAGGCAAAATTATTTACGCCCAAGCCAGTCTGGACTGTGCTACTGCTGTATTCTTAGACACTAGTCAATATAGAAACCATGATTTTCCTCTTGGATTTTCTGAGAATGTTCGTGGCTTGAGATCAGTTTGTTGAAAACCCCTTACCAGAGAGTGAGCCTGAATCCTCTCTGGGGTGTCCCTCTTTTTGCAAAACTATGCATTTACTAAATACCTACATTGTATCTGCTGCTGTTTTATCCTTTCTAAAGAATGCTGGAAAATGGAGGATACGAATGCCGTACCCAAGGACTTTAACATCCGTGTGTACCAAACTCCTCCAGAGTCTTGGGTATGAATTAGACTATATTTTTAAGTAAGTCTAAAAAACAGACAGCCCTGATAGGTACCACTCTTAAAATATGGGGTCTCTATATCCTCCTCAAAATTTCTATGAGTCCACTTCTCATTGAATTTGTTGCTCCAAAATTTACTTTGAATAGAGTGTCTGACTTGCCCCCATACCTCATGTCAATTCTTTATAACAGTAGGAATATTAATGCTGTGCTTCTGATGCCCCTAAAACAAGTCCTCCAGGTGCCAAAGGGACCAAGAGGTCCCTGCTGCATTTTGATACGACATTGCAGTGCGATTCTTGAGATGTGGGGAGAAGACTCTCCAAGGCAGTATAATATTTCATCATTTGGGCACCAATGATCATGCTTCTGTGTCTCATGGGTTATTGCTGGCTCAGCTTTCTCTATAGACTTGTTTGCTGCCTACGGGGCTACAATGGGCTCAGAACAGGTGCAACCCCCCTTTTTCTGTCCCCAGTTATTTGCATACAAACCCCTCCATGTGGACTCCCTCTCCTATGCATATCAACTAAAAGCATTAGAGATCTGAGGAGTCAACTGTTCCATTAACTTCTTAGATATATATGTTTATTTGTTCAGCAAATATTTTACTGAGTTCCATTTTTATGCCATGTCCTTTTCATTTATGAGTAGACATATTTGTTTGTGGATCTACATGTTTTGACTTAACTAGGACCTCCGCTGTATCAAGTTTTAAATAAAAATCGAAACACACAAAACAGAAAAGACTAAATATTTTGTATTCATTCAAAACAAAAAGAAAAATTAATTACCGAACCTTACTGTAATGATTTCTTTTTGGCATCTCCCAATAAATGGTAAATATTATTAAGGTAAGAATCATGCCATGCCTGGTTGCATTTCTGGCCTCTCTGCTTACCATGCTTGGCATATTGGTAGGAACTCAATAAATGTGTGTAGATTTGGATAGGCTTCCCCAAAGAGTGTAGATATAAAGCCTAAACTTAAAAGAAAAAGGCTCTTAAAATTTGAATAACATCCCAAACATGTTAAAGTCTCCATCTGAAATCTCAGTCCCTTCCTTTATTCTGTATGAGTGAATGTCCTAATTCTAACATAAGAATCTCAGTGAAAACGTTGCTAAAACCAGAGCAAAGAAGAGAACTTCTTATTGACTGAAGGTAATCAAAGGCTAGGTATACTGATGCAAGCTTGTAACTGCATGTACCGTAGTATGTGCCTGAGCCAAAATTTTGCAGATTTGACAAATGCAAGAAATGGAATCCCTTTCTGTAAATAGCATATGAGGCTACTCTCCACATCTAGGTGACAAAATGACTCCATAACACAACTTCCTCCAACTTCCACAGCTTGGTTCCTCAGAGAACCACATAATTCTGTTGAAGATGATGAAAAGCCCCTGTTTTGAGGAACCCCATCCCTGCTGCTTTGAAGGTTCTCTCCAAATATACCACAATCAAAGGATCTTCATTAGAAGTAACAAGGCAAAGGAGCCCGTCTTGCTTTCATCCCAGAATCACTCATTGTGGCAGATCGAAGAACACACGCACACTCACAATCACGCTCTGTATTTATGCATCATTGTTTTCTTAGGGACAAAGAATATTGATCTAGAGACCAACCAAGGAGAGAGAGAGGAGGACTCCATGAAGTTGTGTCTAAGAAGCCAAACATTTTCCAATGGCACCTGGATTTTAGGAAGCTGATGGAAAGTGTTTTGCAGTGAGACACAGCATCCAATGAGAAGTGGCATCTCTCTGTCCGGAGACTTGCTTAAGATGGATGTCCTCTGGACCACTAATGAGCACCTAATGAGTCTATAGACTTTCAGTGCGACAATTTGGCTTTCTAGATAAAATCCACTGTGAGAACCTGAAGGCACAGGATGGATGGAAAAGGGCCTAATCAGTCCTAAGAACTCAACAAAACTGATTTGGAAGGCATTCATTTGAGAGGACTGCTGGGCTGCAGTAGTGTCTGCCTGTTACGGGAGATAATTAAATCTGTTTTAAACAGCTGTAAGAATAAAGAGATGCAATTCGCTGCATAATTTAAGACTTTTAAATTAAATCTGAGGCAAGGGACTAAAATTAAAAACTTTGATCCATAGCTCATTGTTTTAATACTTCAATTTACATACAAAGACTGGAACTTAATAAGGAAAATTCATAATTATAACTTCTTCTGTGAGATTTCACTCCAAAACGTGAAGGCTGTGTGCATTAAACGGATTTCAATGAGCTGTAATTTCACATACGTCGAAAGACTTACGGCAGCTGAAAAGTAACCACAAGGTAATGACACTTCGTAAGTATTGCAGGCTGCTGCCCGCCATCCGATGGGGTAGGGGAGATGACTTGTAATACAGTTTTTCCTGTGTGTGTGAGACACTCATCTGTTGAATTAATCAAAGAATTTGACCTACTTTTTTCAGCTGGGAGAAAAGGTGGGGCTCTTAGAGATGGCACAGGGAGTTAGCAGGTAGTGGTAAATCCAGGCAGGTGTCACCTTCTAAGCCAGCCCCGATCTGGCTCAGAAGGTTCAGCTGTTTTCTTCTTCCGCACAAAAAAAAACAGGAGCCGGCTGCAAGGAGCCGTGGCGATTTAAGAGGTTTTCTCATGTATTATTCGTTACTCCATTCAGTTTTGTTCCCTGTGACTCTAGCAAGGAAACTGAGCCACTTCATTTCTTCTCCCTTTTGGCTTCGGGTTAAAAAGGAAAGGAGGAAATGAGGCAGGCAACACAGGTTGTCTTTAGCCACAGGCTGGGTGCCTGAAGTTCAGACTCCATTCTCTCTCGTCTCAATACTAGTTCACACGTGTTGGGGCTTTGCTGATCTTTTTAGGGTTTTAGATCATAGCTGTTTGCAGAGAACTTCAGTCTGCCTTGACGAGCAAAGAGAGGTACTTGGCTCATTACTGAGAGTTCCAGTACAGTGAGCATCCGCAGGGCAGGAGTCAGGAAATAGCCTTCAGTTTGGCTTTTCAATCTTTCAACCTGTCTGCTTCCAGCCCTTCCAACACTGATGACCGCCGCTCCTTGAATCAGGGCTCCACCAAATCACACAATTCTTGCCCGAGTGTATGACTTCCTCGGGTTTCTGGCTTTGCACTCTGCCCTTCGGTATTCCATGGCTCTCTCTTACCAGCTCATTCCTCAGCGTAATCCACCCTTAACGTGCAATGGAAAGTCTCCATCGTGTAACAACAGCACTGGAATGAATTCTGCATCCTCCCGAGAGCGGAGATTATTTCAGCAGCTGGAAGGGATGTTGGCATATACGTGTGGATGTCCAATAATGTCAATTACAGGAAGAGTAGAATTAAAAGAATTGCAGGTTACTAGGACTAGAAATGACAGCTAGAAAGAATCACCATCGTTCTGCTCATATTTAATTTATAGGTAAAGAATTGAAGGTCCCAGTGTAAGGTATATGTCAAAGGGCATTTAACCGAGGATTCTAACTCCCAGGTCACCCCCTGCCTTCTGTAGGGCACCTCTTCCACATATAGTACCTCTGTAGACCTCTGTAAAGTCACTTAGATCTCATAACAACCTAGTAACTTGGCAAAGTGATGAAGTGACATCCAGGGCAAGAAAGCATGTCCCCATTTCATAGACTGTATTTTATGACTTGATTAAGTCCACCAAGTGATGCTAGATTGAAAAGTTTTGAGAGCTATTTTAAAATGTCAAGAACATAACAGAAAACAGGGCATGTGCAGCTGCCTTTTGTCCTCGCCTGCTGCTGTCCTGTGCCAGAAGGACTCGGTTTTCCATTATAAAATGGTGGGTCCAACCTAACCTCAGCGGTTGGTTCCTGTTTATAGTCATCTCACTCTTGGTGGAACACTCATATCACCAGGGGTCTTCACAAATGCACTTTGTAGCTTCTGTGGTATTTTTTAGAGCCTGGCATGGTACACTGGGCTCCCCTTACATCACTATTTAATGTAGAATTTGATCTGTGCTGGCATCCTTTTAAAGAGTGTCAGTGACTGAAGCTGACAGACGCTCTCTGGTTTTACACATGAGTCAATCCATTCTTCAGCACCCAGCTGGGAGTGAGCATGGGTGGGTAGTTTGAGTGCCTCCTGTGAACGAGAAGTAATGCTGAACCTGGAGTCAAGAAGAGCTCGGTTCAAACTAATCTTGTGACTCCAGGCAAATTTTACCTGTCTTTTAGGTGTGAGTCTTTTAGTGTTGAAGATTCATTGAAAAACTATATAGAGAACAGTTGTTATTATTTCTGGACAGTAAACTTTTTTTTTTAAATTGAAGTACAGTCAGTTTACAATGTTGTATCGATGGAACCGTAAGCTTTTGAGGAATGTTCTCTCTCTCTTCCCTTAGGGACCATCAGTGGGGGTGCTAGGACAGTCTTAACGGGCACAATTCACAGAAGAAGTCACGTGCCAGAGTTCAGTCTCACTGAGTAAGCAGCAGGGGGTTAGCACTTCTCTCCATGAACACATGTCCACCAGCTGACACACCTCTTGTTTGGAGCCAGAACACATTGTAGCACAGTGATCTCCTTCTCTGCTTCTTGTTGAGACCTCACTGATCTGAGTCTGAAGGCTCAACAAGAAACTGACCTGAGTCTCATACCCTGGGATAGAACTTGCAGGGCAGAGGTGGTTTATTCTTATCCCACACTCCCCACCCCACCTAAATACCTTCAACCATAAGAAGAATGGGCTGAAATGTCTGATTTTTGCTCTGGCATTCAATGCTGCTTAGTGATATTTTTGTTTAAATATTGTGGTCAAAAGAACATACAGTAACAGCAGAAATCCAAGACCATCGCTGGCTGTATCCCATCACCAACCTAACCAATGTCTGTGTTCCCTCCTGGTTATTTCCTCTACACTTAATCAATATTTAAATGTCGGCAGTAACAGCAGGGACAGAATGTTATGTTTTACGATGTTTCTTGTGTGATCTAATACCCTACCCCTCCTTTTAAATTTGGTGTAATCTCTCTTTCCCTTCACTTACTCCTTCTCCCTTTTAATCCTGCTGCCCTTCCTCTGCCTCTCACTCCGCTTCATCCCTGGGGTAGTCAGTGTTAACAGGCTGGGCTATTTCTACCACCACCTTTATGCTCACATAAACACATGCAGGCTTATAGTAGGTATACTGGGTTATTTTATGCATTAAAAAAATAAGTTATACTATAGGCATTTTTCTTCAATGCCGTTTTCACTGCATGAACTTTAAGGTCCCTTCCAAGACTGAATTTCAGTAAAGCCTGAGTCAGGTGGGCTCTCGAGCTTTGCAGGAACCAGCCTCTGACATGTGAGTCCAGTGTCTACCTGCGGTGGGTCCCTGGTGCCTTCAGGAGCGCCTCAGAGTCTCATTTCTGGACCGAGGCTGTCAGTGTTGAGTTACTGTTGCATTTGTTTCTCCCATTTTTCACTGAAGCCGTGTTATAGAAACTGATGGGTTCACCCACCTGTCATTGCTCAGGTTAATCTTGTCTTCATTGCAGCCATTTGATATATTTGTTTTTCTATTATAGAAGTCAGAGCTGGCCTTGGAGAATCCCCGTATGAATTTCACGGGGCTTTCGTGCCTTGCTTGGGCACTTCTTTTGTGCTGGTATTCTCAGTTCTGTGTCTATATTCAGGCACATGACTAGATGGTGTTAGGACTTTAGATGATAGTCTCAGTATTTCCCAGCCTACATTATGTTTCAGGAATGATGACTTGTCATTTTCTAGATTGAAGTACCTCCCGATTATACGCAGTTTTTTCCCTGACTGCTGATTAGGAATACCTCCTGTTTCCTGCATCCTCTGTCTTCTGTGTGGCTGAACATGATGCTGCTTCACCAGAGGAAGATCAGGGTGGTGTATGGAATTCATGACAACCCATCTTTCTACTTACAAGCAAGAGTGTTGTTTAAGGGAAACGTCAAAGCCAGAAATGGAGTCTAACAAGAAAAGAAAGCAGGGCTTACCTTTGTTAGGGCCTTTCTCTCACTCTGAGAGCCATTACAAGTGACTTCCAATTAAAGTCACTCAGCAAGGACTGAGATGCATGGACAGAGTTAAACCCCAATCATCTTAAACCTGTCTGCACTGCAGTTCTTCTGGTATAGCAAGTAGAAGTAAAGTCTGCCCCTGCTCTCTCCCAGAAGTCCTAACAGCCAAATGAAATAATATAAAAGAAAGCACTTTTTAGATTCCACATTTAAGTGACATCATAGAGTATTTTTTCTTTCTCTGACTTACTTCGTTTAGTATGATAATCTCTAGGTCCATCCATGTTGCTGCAAATGGCATTATTCCATTCTTTTTTATGGCTGAGTAATAGTCCATTGTGTATATGTGTGTGTGTGTGTGTACACCACATCTTCTTTATCCATTCATCTGTCGATGGACATTTAGGTTGCTTCCATGTCTTGGCTACTGTATATGATGCTGCTGTTAACATAAGGGTGCATGTATTTTTTCAAATTTAGAGTTTTCTCCAGATATAAGCCCAGGGGTGGAATTGCTGTATTATATGGTAAGTCTATTTTCAGTTTTTTATGGAATCTCTGTATACTTCAATTAAATAAAAAAAGCACTTTGATGAATATACATGTTAGACATGCACATTTGAAATTTCTTTCTTTTTTTCAAATTTCAGTATGTGTTGAACAGAACAGAATCATCTGCAAGCACTGTTATGTACTGAGGTTGTAGCCATTAAAGACACATCTCAGCCCTTTATACAAACTACCTTCAAATTATCCAGATGCTTAGTTTTTTAGAGTAGATAACTGACCTTGACTAAGTGTATTGTGGGACTTCTGTGATTGTGCACCAGTCACTAATAGTGCGTTTAGTTCTTCTGTTCCTGGTTTTATTAATGTACCTATAGGACTTAAAATCCTAAAACATCCTGAAAAACTTTCACCATCCTACCAAAATGGACTAGGAATGGTGTCAGCTTGTACTGTGCTATATTCAGATGATTTAAGTCATAAGAAAACCTAATGTCCAACAGTCTGAACCAGAGGACCACAACCTCTGGTACAGCCCCACATCCACTGTGAACCTTCTCAAACCACAGCAGGACCAAGCATCCTCCCCAGAGGCCCTGAGCCAGGAGGTGGGTCTTGGATAATAGCTGAGCATCAGCTTCTTTTCTTTTAATTCTGTAAGAGATGTTGATATCAAAGACTAGGATTCACTGATTTCAAACTCCAGTATTAAACCACAGAAGTTAATTTTGGCAGGTAGATGAATGTAATTTCCTGTTGCAACTCATATATCAATCTACCATCGTCTCCCCTGAACTGTCCCCTAATCGGCTTCCCAGAATACTTGGGCCTCCTTCCAATGCATCCTTCATATTGTAGCCAGAATGATCATTTTTAATTAAAATTATTATCATATCATCTTCCCTCAAACCCCTGCTTAAAATACTTTAATGTCTTCCCATTGCTTTTAGAAGAAAGATCAAAGTCAGAAACTTGACCCACAAATCCTAAAATGTCATTTTCTCCCCTCCAGTCTAATTTTACATGATCCTGTGGTGTCTGTATCGACAGCTTCTTTTAACTGTGCCATCTTCCTTCTGCCACAGGGCCCTTGCACATTCAGTTCCCTCTGTCTCCATTACCTGGACTCCTCACCTCCATCTCACTCACTCATGTCTTTTGTTTGGTCGATCTTTTTTTTCCCTTTAGGCCTTCTCAGCTCAGTTATCACTTCTTCTGGGAAGTCTTTCTCGAAGTTCTCAACTGGGTCAGACTTTCAGCTCTCCATCTCTCCCTATTGTATAAGCTTACAACACCAGGCACCTCTCTTTCGTATTATCCCCGATAATAACTTTTTATTTATTTGTGCGATTATTAAAGTCCATCTGTCTCACCAATAATCTTTTTGCTCATGAAAGCCCAGACCACATCTGTTTTGTTTGGGTGGTTATAACTTACTTAATAGTGTTTTCCCATTTAGCGCCTGACACAAGATGGACACACAATAAATGTCTGTCGGTTGGTTGAATGAGTAAACGACCAGAAGGCCCACTGAAGCAGGGCGGGCATGCCTAATCAAGGTGGTCTCAGACTTAGGCTCTCTTTCCTTTACCCTGTCTTTTGTTCTCTAAAAGGAGTTGATATCCCTGTCTGGGATGGTAATTGCAGCCCAGGGAAGTCAGAGGCTGATGACAGATGAGCCCCAAAGTAATGCAGTTACAGCTGTGTTAGACTTTCTGAACACCTGAGAGCCCCTGAGGCAGTGGCACAAGATCCAGGTTGTTCCACTGGCGTGGACAAAGCTACACAGCGAGGATGAAACCTGCCGCCTTCAGCTGTCAGACTTACTCCTTCATGCTCTTGAATCCAAGTCAGGGCACCAAGCCTGGAGGTTCCAAGGTGGGCTCTTCCTCCATGCCCAAACCTAGGGTTGGCTGGCAGCAACTCTGTTGAAAATCCAGAAAGCCTGGGAGGAAACTGACCAGAAACAGAACGAGAACTTGATCAGTCCAATTTGGTTGTCCAAATGCAGAACCAGTCAGCAAGACTGGTTTGACATTTACATTTATTAGTGAAGGGAATTCAAGCAATTGCACAACGTCTGGGCTTGTGGATATTTGTTTTATAATATTGAATAGTTTCTTTTTCCTCCCCTAGGGGAGGATTTTTGCCCATGTTCTTACTGAGAGTTGGCTGCCGTGCCCCCACACACACACACACACAATGCTTGGCTGCGCAGAGATCAGAACAGGTCACGTAGATGCATAGGGTTTGAACTGCTTTTCCTTTCCCTGTAAATTAATCTTTTAAATGTCAGCATTTTAAACTTGCCCTTTTCAAAAAATATGATACCGTGTGAACCTTACTTAATTGAAAATACATTTTTAGTTCAAAGGTTTTTTGTTTTCTCCTCCCCCCCCCCACAAAAAAAGGGACAGGCTAACAAAACAAACAAAAATCCTGTTAAAGGATGGGCTGTATGTGAGGGAAGCTGGTTTTTGTCAATTCTTCTAAGAAACTTTGTTAAGAATCTCAACTAACTCCACAGACTATTTTTTGTTTTTACATGTCAGGGATTCTATAAAGCAGACTATCTTCCCCTGCCTACCTGTGGGAAATGTGGAATCATACGATTCCAATCAAGCTTTAAAAGAAGATACAGCAGGTCTTTTACAGCTGCTTTGTTTTTATAGTCATTCGTGTTGGTATCAATTTTTACAGGTTACTGATTACTCATATGTCTTTTATAACAGGCCTTTGAGTTAAGACAGTAAGGTATTAATATGCCTATTTCACAGATTAGGTAACTGAGGCCAAAGGCAGCTGAATGACTTGCATGAAGTCATCCAGCTGGTTAATGGCACAGTAGGATTTGAGCCTGGAGGAGATGTCAGTGCTTTACCCACCTATGACACATGAAATCAAGTCCAGAGAGAGAGATTCAAATCCCAAAATTACCACTCACTAGCTGTAGTGACCTTGAGCAAATGGTTAAACCTTTCTAGACATTTGCTTCCTCATCTGTAAAATGGACAAACGTTGCCTGCTTTTCTCCCCAGACTAAGATTCTGTGAAGAATAAAATGAAATAATTTTGACAGTACAAAATGCTGAAATAGAAAAGAATTAACCATCATTATCTAAAATAATAATAGGGTTGAGTCCAGTATCCCTATCAGGTAGGAAGCAAGGTGTCTCCTATCCTTCCTCCAATGTGGTTAGGGGACCAGAAATAAAGAAAGGGATTCAGGGGTCCTAAACACATGGGCAGAGGTCCATGACCATGTCAGGTAGGCTGAATTTTTAAAACTGTGTATGTCCACCTTTTTGTAATTCATGTGGATGATAAGACCAAAAACACAGCCTTCAGAGGAAATGAATATCGAATTGGTGCTGATCAGCAAACACTTAATTTTCCAAACCTTGAAACTTTTGGTAGTCAGTGCCCTTCAGATTTGGAGAGCATCCATCTTACTAAACTCCTGTCTGCCTAGAAGTGTCCTGGGGATTCTATCACACACATTCTCCCAGCTGTAGGAGGGAGCTGGGGCTGCCGTTATCCCTGAGCCCGGGACCGGGACAAGCCCCAGCCCCTGGAACAGAAGCAGCCAAGCACCGACTCCCCTTCCTCTGATGTTGGGCTGTCTTCCAGGGTGACGTCCAGAGGACCCTCATCCAAGTGGACTTCGGGGATGGCATTGCAGTGTCCTATGTCAACCTCAGCTCCATGGAAGACGGGATCAAGCACGTCTATCACAACGTGGGCATTTTCCGAGTGACCGTGCAGGTGGACAACAGCCTGGGGTCTGACAGCGCCGTCCTGTACTTACATGTAACTTGTATGTTATTACTGTTGTTGGTTTATGACCTATTTTAAATATTGTGTCCCTTTAAAGTACATCCCCAAATTTTTGATCTAGAAGAGGCTCCCTAGTTACCTTTTAGCCAAAGGGGAAAGGAGAGTAAGAGGACCAAGTCGGGAGAGAGTCAGAAGAAACCAGGGAGTGGTTTTGAATCCTCTGGGTTCCGGGTGGCTTCAGGTGGTTGTCGCGCTGGCTGTGCCTCTCCAGGTGCCTCTGAGAGCCCACACCTATGTCTGTCTGAGCAGCTTGCTGATTGAATATGAATTCGTGGGGTTTTTCTGGGTTTTTGGTCAGAAATGTTTGAGAACAACCCACATTAGCACAGGAAATGGAATTTCTCCCCCCTGACTATTTTTTCTCTTCCCATGTTATATAGCTCACTATTAACAATTCTTTTATACTTTTGTTCCTTTCTTTTTTTTAAGTGTGTTTCCTGCACTTTGCTCTGTGATGGCTTGGTCTTTTAAGGAGAAGGTGGTATGGAGGGAAAGAGGGTCAGCAATGTTAAGGAAGCTGCCTTAAAAAATAGTTGCAAGAAGTGTTAAGGTTTTTCCCCGGGTGAGGAATTCAAAGATGCCCAAATGAGACAAAGGTTAACTCCTAAGCCACGTTTGGTAAATATGTTTGCCCTGAATACCTCTTATGCTAGGTGTGTGCATGTCCCCAAACAGGCATATGGACTTGTTTCAATTGCTAGAGAAATGGTTTACTTTTAAATGAAAGTTAGCTCCTTTCTATGAATGGTCTTGTTCAGATTTCAGTTTCTAGACCAGGAGCATGAAGGCCGGGCAGTACTCCATGCCTCTCACATGGCCCTTGCCCACTGAACCAAACAGCCCACAAGGTACCAAGTTGAATCTCTTGTTACGATGCTGCTGTGGTCCATTGGGAGAACAAGACTGTTGAAGGGTCCCCAAGAGATTGACTGTTACTGAGGTTTCCTGCTCTATCAGTCATTCTTTTTAAAAAAAAAAAAAAAACAAACAAACAAAAAAACTTTTTGTTTGTATTTAGGTGGGGAAGGAAATTAAGTTTATTTATATATTCATTTTTTTTTAAATGGAGATACTGGGGATTGAACCCTGGACCTCATGCATGCTAAGCACACACTCTACCACTGAGCTGTACCTTCCCCCTTATCAGTCATTCTTGGTCCCCGTCTCCTGTACTCTCTGGACCGAGGTGCCTCAAAGAGACGCACCTGTCCTCCTTTGGGTTTAAACCAAGTTCTGTAGGATTCCTGGTATGCCAACTCCACCTCCACTTTTCACCTAATGATTTTGAGCTCTTCCTGTTTACCAGGCTTTGTGCTAAACAGGTCCTTTATGTATGTAAGCTTCCTTTTCAAAACAGCCCTAGGGAGTAGGCACTATTAGAAACCACACTTTACAAAACACAGTGAGGCTCAGAGAGCCGAAGTCGCCCGTCAGAATCTGCAGGGCTGCTGTCTGGCAGAACCAGGCTTCAGACTCGGGTCCACCTGTGTCAGGAATCCCAGCTTCTGATGACTGAGTTGTTGTCAGCTCCATGTTGGTTTGGGGTTAGTGAAACCAAGTCTCCATTGGCCCTCATTCCCCTCCACATCTTTGCCGACCACACTGAAGGAATGGGAACACTTAGATCAGAGGCAGTGTACTTGCTGCACAACTACCTAGGTTCCAGAACGTTTCACAGGCTCTCGTCCTGCTGACGGCCAGCCCTAAGGTGTCCTAGATAGACTTTCTGGAGTCGCCTCTTATTAAGAGAGGCTCCTTCCCTGTACCTCAGTCGTCACGCAGGCAAAAGTGATGCTATCCTAGGAGTAATCATATTTTAAAAATATGTCACAAACATTGGTTATTAGTAACAAAAGTGACTTGCAATACAGATAATAGTACATTTGCTGAGAATGGCCTCCCTTGCAGTTTACCATTTTCCACAGCTTATTCTGTAAGGGGCTTTTTGTTGGCGACCTCCTCTCCTTAAGAATTACAGTCGTTGTATTCCATATCCCATCTGTGTATTAAACAGCCCCGCACGCTAACCAAGTGTAAACAGTGGTTTAAAATTCAGCAATGGGTTTGCCTCAGTGTCTCAGGGGCTCCCATAGAGTCATCCACAGCATCCGGCCCTGGTGGCCTGGTGGACTCTTCCCCGCCCTTGCGGGCTACCTCCCTACCCTAGCCCTCTCCCACGTGTACTGAATCCTGGAAAGGAAGACGGGACACAGCTTGTCTGGGCTCAAGATTAAGGGTTGCTGAAGCCAAGGCTTTAGAAAAAAAGGCGCTGCTTTGTTCACTTGCAATCGCTTCATCTAATTAATCCAGTTGAATGGCTAAACGATTTGACCTTAACCTCAAAGGCAGATGATTTGTAGTGGAAAGTTTTGCGTCCTGGTTTTAATTTTGACAGATGCTTCTTGGGTCCAGCAGTTGGATAAGCAAGCCTCACATCATAGGACCCCTTCCTCAGCCTGGCCTTGGGGTCAGGAATTAACTTTAAGTACTAAGTATATGAAAGCAGGATTATTTTTCAAGTTTTCATCAGCGCACCTACATCTGAAAACCATGGCCTCAGCAGGTTCTGACCCGTTTGCTAGGGCTTCTCTCCTGAAGGACCCGTTGTGCTTTACTCTGTATAGAACGTCTAGGCTTATTCTCACACCTCTGCCGTGATGGGCAGCCTCTGGCCTTCCTTTCAGGCAGGGCAAACGAGGATTAGAGAAGTGCTGTGATTTGACATGATTTTACACTAAGAGGAAGTCGCAGTAAAACCGTAATTGACTTACACTCCTCAGAATCGAAACTTGGCCATTTTCAGTGCCACCTTGCCAGCATCTAGAAGGGATCTCTATGGCTTTGTGGGCAAGACAAAAATAAGCAGTGGACTGAGCTGGGACTTGTGAGGTCCAGATGCTGGCCTGAACTCCTAGCCAAGTCACTCCATTTCTCTGAAACTAGTCTTTCTCCCCGGTCACGTGAGGAATATGCATCTTGCTTCACAAAGGTTCTGTCGTGCAACTGCCACTGGGCCCTGTCCACTAGCCCAGCTTGATTTCCCATCATCACAGTGTAGCACGTGCATTTGTGCTTAGTGACTTCTGAGTAGCAACTCTCAGTTCTGTTTGCCAAGCCTGCCCTCCACCCACTCACCCCATCCCACTCCCCTGGCTCAGGGCTCTTCCAGAAAACCCTACACTTGTCTTGAGCACACTGCCTCCACTTCCCCGTTCAGAAAGTTGCTTTGATTCTAAATCAGAGGTTCTTAAATACTGGTTTCCAAAGGTCATCAGAAACGAGTGGAGAGAATGTTCCTGCTGTAAGGTTTCCAGGCCTGGGCCGCTCTCACGGGGCAGCTGGGTACTCTGTTGTATCCTGGCAGTTGAGAATTCCTGGGGGAATGTATTCACTGTGCTCTGCTAGTCTGCAAACTAATGAGACACGTGATGCAGCCAGGATGGCCTTCTGCTTGAGCAGGCTGAGAATTGAGAGGACATGTAGGTTTCTGCTCAGAAAGCTGCCCTATCTCAGCCAGTCTCGCAAAAAAAAAAAAAAAAAAAAAAAAAAATCACTGAATACTGTGCAAACTTGGAGAATGGGAGGTGAAAAAAAAGATGAGGGGGGATTTTCTGATACTTCCCAAACCTCTCTCCTCAACCACCCCCTTACTTAGGAAGCCGTTTGCAGATGCCTTTCTGTCCCCATCTCAGAGTAAAATGATCAGTTTCCTGAAAACCTGTGTAGCTCGCAACTACTCACATGATCATTATGTTGGCCAGCAAATGCCAGACCTGGGTTTTGTAAAGTGTGGTTAATGAGCCTCCTGCCCTGGAATTTCATGATGAAAAGGTAGTGTCCTGGACGGGGACGGACACACACACACGTCACACACCAGTCACACACACACACACCAGTCACACAGACATCAAACGAGAAGAGAAGGGAAATTTAATTCACAGGAGTCAGTTCCCCACTTCTCTCTGCCACCTTGGGAGGATTCAAAAGGTGTAATGCAGCACCACCTGCTGTCCTTTCTGTGCATTGCAGGCACCTGTCCGAAGACACGGCATCTGCCAGCCTGCTCTGCTCTCAGCTTAGTGTGGGCAGCCCACTGGGGGCCTCAGGGCTGGAGTTTCACTTCCAAGTCTCCGTTAGAGCAGATCATACCCCCTGTGCAGAAAAGATAGGCTTTGGGGCAACAGGAACCAGATATATTGAACACTTACTAAGTAAATGAACACAAGAGGAGGTGGCAGTCTGAAAGCTAAATTCCACACATCTGTTTGAATGTCTGATGTATATACGTGCAAGAAGGAACTCACATGAACACACGTGGACATTCTTCAGCACCTAAGGTGCCCTGCTAAGGGTCCTGAATGCCCGTCAGATCTCTTCTCCTTCCCTGCTTCTCCACAGCAGCTGGTCCGGCCACTCCTCACACCTGACGAGCCACCTCCTCCTCCTCGAGGCCTTGGCACTTGCTCTCCGTTCACCTGGCGCTTCCCCAGCCGGTCCCTGGTGCACCTGCATGTTATTCAGGTCTCTGCCCCAATGCCACTGCCTCTGGGAAATGGAAGATGTCAAGACACAGTTGTTCACAGTATATCATTTCCTCCTGAGTAGGGACAGTACCCGAGTACTTCCCCCTGGGAATACGACTGATGGTTTGGAGGCTTCCAGAAAGAGTGGATTCTCTTCAGAGCCGGGAAGGCGAGCAGAGAGAGCTCCTCCCTCTCCATGCCTCCTCTCTCTTCTTGTGCCTCAGGTCCCCTGGAGCATGTGCACCTGTCTCTGCCCTTCGTCACCACAAAGAACAAAGAGGTCAACGCGACGGCAGTGCTGTGGCCCAGCCAAGTGGGCACCCTCACTTATGTGTGGTGGTACGGGAACAACACGGAGGTGGGTCACCTTCCATGCGGGGTCTGGGCAGCTCCACTCAAACTGGTTGAAGCCAAATGGAGAATGAAATGGCTTCTGTAACTCAAGAGTCTAGGGTTTGTCGCAGCTTCGGGGACCGCAGGCTCTGAGCGTTCTGGTCATGCCATCAGTGCGCCCTCTCTGTCCCTCCCTCACCGCTGCATGCCCCCTCTTACCTCTGCCTTCCTCTGAGGCAGTGTCTTCTCCAGCTGGGCTTGACTTTGCTGTGACCCTCAGCAGAAGCCTGAGCTTTCTGCTCTCACAGCTTTGCAGAGACAACCAGCTCTTTCCCAAAAGTTCTGACAGGAGTCCCAGACGGGTAATATTGACCAGGCCCTGATCACGGTGCCGGGGGCAGAAATGGAGCTGTTGACATCAACCTCCCTGGGACCACGTGGGCCAGGAGAAGGGAGGGAGCAGCCTTCAAAAGGAAAAGAGGCCAATGGACACCAGACAGGCAACCATGGGTGTCCATGGCAGCCCCGCCTACACGTGGCCCCCTCACCCTGGATCAGACTTGGCCTCTTTTTCCCCTCAGCTTTTGTCCCTCTGTTTCCCCTGAACCTCCCCTGTGATCAAAGTCAGCAGCCATTTCAAGACCACCAGTAGGGACCTTAAACCTCACTTCCTTTCAGTCCTCATTTTATAGAGGAGAAAAGAGATGAGGACCCAACCTCATTCCGCTGTGTCACGCAGGCCAGGTCAAGGCCTTCTCACGCTGCATGGGTTTTTCTCCCCCCCACGCCGGGCTGCACACTCTGCTTCAGCTGGGAACACACGCCAGTCTCAGAAGTTAGAATTTGCTCGCTGATGTCAGGGAAGGCCTTAGGGCTGGGCCCCGAAGCATCCCTCCGCAGAGGGCTGTGGGCCCCACAGCTCTGGGCCAGAAGATCTCCCCGTCCTCAGCAGCATTGCTTTCACCCAGGACGTGGCGCGTCAAAGCAGTGCATCTTCCGTGAAGACGAGTCTTTTTCTGCCCCAGAGCTGCGTTTGGGCTTTAACTGAATGGCTTTGCACAGTCTCAGGGAGGAGACCTCTCCTGACACCAGGCCTGCTGTAGACCTCGCAGTCGGAGAGACCGCTCACCTCTACCACGGCTGACAGACGTCAGTAGGAAAGGAGCCCTTTTGTGTTTTTTCTGAAACAGTGCATGTTAATTGGGCCCAGACTGGGCCCACTACCCACAGTGGAAGAGGAGAAATCTGTGTTATTTGCCTGAAAGCTGGACTCTAGTACTGGGAGGTGACAGTGCTCAACAACTTGCTTTTGTTTTAGCTTGTGCAGAAAAACAAATTCTCAACTGATTACACTGAGTAGATTTCTTATGCTGTGCTTCAGTCTTACCTCTGCTACACAGGGAGTTAAATGAATTTTTATTTTAAAACTAATTAAGGAAAGACAGAAAGGCAGTGTTTGTTGGGGTGAGTCGAGGGAGGTCAGCAGACCAATAACCCTCTCCTCCAGGACCCCGGGTCCAGTTGCATTACAGGCGCTGCTCCAAATCTTTCTGGGGTTTTTTCTTTTTTATGAGTCCTCAAACCACTCTCCAATTAGTACCTTCTTCCATTCCATAGCAGATCCTTCCAGGAAACTGCTGACAGGACCTCTCAGAGGACGCCAAGCCATACAAGGCCATGCCTGTCTTAACTGGTGGTGTTTTGGTGTCCATGGTGGCTGTATTCCATTGTAATTTTATTTAAAAATGGTACACACTGAAGATAAGTAACTGGAAGCTTAACGGATTTTCAGTGACTACTGCTTAAATCTGGATGAATATGAACCCCCTGTTTTGGTCTGATTTTCATGTCACCTTGGATTGAGGGATCTGCTTGATATGAGTAGGTTATCAACAGAGGGAGATCCATCCCACCCAGCCAGGCGAGACCAATTGATCTCCCCAGCCCTGAATCAGGATGCCAGAAAGTAGCTGTCAAATTCACAAGGAAATCAGTAGGGTTTCTTAGGGTCATGCCTCAGGGAGCCCCCTTCTGGTCTGGACCTGAGGTGATGGAGGCGCAGATGAAGGCAGCTGCACTGGGGGGCACCAGGAAGAGCCTCCTCTGATTTCAGTAGCTTGTTGGTGGCTCAGGGCTACTGCCAGTCTCCTCTGTAACTGAACAGCTTTCCCCTCACTCTGTGCCCTCATGTATTTCAGCCCCTGATCACCTTGGAGGGAAGCATATCATTCAGGTTTACCTCTGAAGGGATGAACACCATCACGGTGCAGGTCTCAGCTGGGAATGCCATCCTGCAGGACACCAAGACCATCGCGGTGTATGGTGAGCGCTCCTTCTTTGCTGCTCCAGTGTTGCCCTGGTGCTCAGATGAGAGGGTTTGGTACCTCGGTGCTGGAGGCCATCCTGGCTTACCACCTCTACCCAGAGAACAGAGGGTTGTGGTTGAGAAAGAGATGAGTCAAGTCTGATCTCCTCCTTTGGGGAAAATAGGGTTCACCAGCAAAATAATGGTCACAAAACTCCAGGAGTGTTTCCTGCTTTGTTTTTTCCAGGCTGGCTCTAGTGTCCCTAGAGCGACCACACACTCATCTACCTTAAGGAAGAGTGAGTTTCATTATGTATAAGGCTGATTCATCCCATTTGGTATTTTGATGGTATTTAAATAGCTCAAACCCACTATAAAATAAAATGGTTAATACTGAGACTTTTTTTAAGTTCAACTTTGAATCTTGATCATGGAGAAAAATCTACCAATGTCTAAATGCTCTGAAATCTCTTCCATAAATACGTATCATTAAAAAAAAAAAACACTGCTCATTTAAACGTGATGGAAGAGTCATCACAAGCACATGCCACACATCATCATAGACTAGGTATGAGTTTGAACAAACCGCTGTACAGAACAGTCTTATAATCAATTGCGGAAATTGAATATAGTCAGATTATTACAGGGGATGAGCATTTACTGAAATGGAAAGGTGGAATCATTGATAGAAAATAAGAGGTTTTTTTTAAGGTTTATACAAGTGGAGCTCATCATTTCTGCATGGAATGGACCTGCACTAAGTGCTTTGGTGGATGGTGAAAATGGGAACTTTCATTGTTAATATGCAAGTGGTACAAATGCATCACAGAAATTAAAACTTAAAAAGCAAGAATTTAAAAGCAGCTAGATAGGGAAATAAATGATGTGCAGAGAGAGAGAGAGCAAGAGGGAGGGTTGAAGGGAGCGAGGGAGGAAAGGTGAGACGAAGATTGAGAGGGACCAAGAGAGAGAGACACAGTAGCTGGTGGTCCAAGCGATACCAATTGCCCCAGACCCAGAATTAATCGATTCTGAAGCAGATTCTGTTTATCATTTCTCATCTTGCCAACTTGACCTTCAAATTCAGAAAGTAATTTGTAAGCATCTTTGAACATGTCTGAAGACACTATTCCTTGCATGGCTACCTGATAGATTTCATCACGTTTCCTCCCCACCCTATTCCTGAAGGGGCTTGATAAGCCCAAGTTGTAAGTGAAGGTGAACCAGGGCTCTGGTTTTCCTACAAGCTCCCATCAGTGAGGTGACCTCTTAGCCAGGTGCCCCAAATGGAGGAGAAATGCCTTTATTTCTCTTTCTTTCCCCATCCCCTGTCTGTGCTCTGGGAATGCATTTAATCCTCATGACAGCCCTCGTGTCGGGTAGCTGATACAATTACTCTCATTTTTTTCAAGGAGATAAATCTTTTTGCAGCTAGTAAGTGGTGGAGCTGGGCTTCCCACCCCGCCCATCCAGACCCCGGGCCTGTGCTCTGAAATTACCCTGTATAACTGACTCTCGTGTCTTTTCCACCTAATGGTCTTTTTCCTCTCTTCCTCCTGGATGTCACCGGTATCACTAATGGGCACTGACCCATTAGTCCAACGGGTGTCCTCTTGGTTAAGTGTGTCAGCCACCTCCTCATCAGAACCATGGAGAGAACTTTAAATCTAGAAGGTCTTTGGACTTACCTGGTCCAACCCATTATGTCACAATGAGGAAATTGTGGCCCCAAAATGGGAAATCACTGGCTTAAAGTCAATCTGCTGTTCTGTAACAGATCTAATAATAATAATGGTGATGGTAGAGGTCAAAATTAACATAGACAAAGCCCCTACCAGCATCTGTTCTAAGCACTTGATATATATGATCTGTTTGATTGAATCCTGTGAACAAATTTAAAAGAAACATGCTATGATTATCCCTGTTTTACAAGTGAGAAAATGTAAGTATAATGGACAAACAGAGCCAAAGAATTCTGAATCCAGAGGGAATGTGACTAATCACCTTATATCCCCTGCTATGCTTAGTTCTTCCTCCTCCCAAAATCTTTCTAAAGGCATCGTCCCAGAGAGGGTTACTTTCCATCAAATGGGTGATCTTCATTAAAAACTGGTCTCTTCTTTAAAAGCTTGAGCCGGCAAAGTGGTGGTCTCCCCCTCCTCTAACCAAATTCCTGAGCCATCAGGCACTTTAATTCGTCTAAAGTTGGGTGAGTTGTCCAGAGTTTCATATATAATTAGAAAATTTAATCACAGGTGCGACCTATTAAAGGAAAATTGCATTACAGGGAATTAAACAGGCAAGACTGAACTCAATGGAAACAAATGGCAGGAGTTCTAGACTCTGGGACGAGCTAGTGTAAGGGGCTGGAGAACTTTCAGTGGGATTATCAATGCATTAGACCACATGTGTTTGCTGATTGGTGCTTAGGGAATTTAGGCTTCTACCCTCTCAGAGGCAGAAGTCCTGTCTTTTTTTTTTTTTTTTTTTTTTAATGTTTGTAAATGGAGGTACTGGGGATTGAATGCAAGACCTCTTCCACGCTAAGCATGCGCTCTACCACTGAACTAAATCCTCCCCACCCCTTCCCATCTTTCTTGATGATACCATTTCAGAGATGACTCTCAGGTCCTTGAGAAAGGCATTCCTGGGTTGCAGAAGATTTCCATCTCAAAGGTGCCTGCAGGAAAGAATTTGCAGTTGCAAGTTTTCTAAAGTCAGTGCTCTAAGAAAAGGGAGGTCAGGTCCTGCCCTCCGGAAGAACTCGGCCTGAAGTTTAATTAAGCTGAGGGGAACTTTGAGATCTTAATGGTCAGACGGAGAGAGGTATCATATTTGAGAAGCTAACAGAGGAAAGATCATCTACCCGAAGGCACACAGTAGACTGAGGAAAGAAAATTTAGACTGCACGGTTTTCCTTAGTTTGTTTCAGGGCTCAGGTTTGCCTTTAAATACGAAGAACAAAATGTAAATGTGTAGAATTCCTCTCCTTTAGCAGTTGCAAAACGTACATGTGTTATTGCTGTTTACCCTGTTCAGTCCTCCCACACACATCCCCTATTTGTTGAATAAACTTATGGATAACATTTCTCTGCCCTGCTGGTTAGCATGCTGAGTAATCATGGAGAGAGCCATGCCATTTTTCTCATTTGTGTCTTTTTATTAAGATAAATATCTCTTGTAGATGAAGTCTCCACAGTTTGGTTAAGAGGTTTGGGGAAAGTGAAAATGACATAAACGTACATGTTCAAAGTGAAAAGTTAGAACCCAGTGGGTAATTCCTTGGTGCTGCCATTTACCAGGCTACTAATTAACATGCATTTCATGATTCTTCATCGGAAGTGAAGTGGTGATATTCACATAGGTGGCTAGTGACTCATAAATTAGTCAGACTGAAAAATACGTCTTTGGCATAGGCTGGCTGACTGCCTCAAATCCACGCCTCGCAGTGTGAGAGTCCCCCAGGCCTGCCCATGGGAAGGCTTTAGCATGGCTAGGACATGCACAGGTGGGTTTTGTGTTTCCTACATGTGTAATCGGCCTTGCCAATGTCGCTGAACCCCTTCTGAAACACAAGGGCATGCTTAAAACAAGAAAGAAATGTTTATTGAATAATAAAGTGCAAAAATTACAGGGGGCCTCCACTGATATTTATGCATTTATTTGTCCAACAAAATAGTATTAATTAAGTGACTCATGGTCATTGAAAACCTACCATGAACTGGTGCCAAAGGGGCAGGAACACAATACCCCAGTCCTCATTGAACTTATATTCCAGTGTGGGAGGCAGACAAGAAAAACAAAATAATTTAGGGCATCGGTAGAGCTCAGTGGTAGAGCGCATGCTTAGCATGCACAAGGTCCTAGGTTCAATTCCCAGTACTTCCATTAAAAAAAGTTTTAAATTAAAATAATAATAATTTAAACAGCAAGCAGTATGAAGGAGACGAATAGGGTCATATGATAAAGGGTATTAGAGTTGGTGAAAGGGAGGATACCTGAGATTGCTGGTGTGAAGTGCTTCTCTCAGGAGAGAATGAAGGCTGAAAAGGAGCCAAACAGGCTGTCGTCTGGGGAAGTGGAGGCATGCTAATGTGAGAAGGAACATGGCAGAGTGAGAAACATGGGGAAGGATGGGGTCGTGGGGTGCAGGGAACCCTGTGGGACACCAGGCAGGAGAGAAAGTCAGTGCTGGATTGTGTGGGACTATGAAGGCTGTGGTAGGAGTCTTAATCTTCTAAATACAATGGGGAGCCACCAGCAGATTCCAGGGGAGCGACGTGATCTGAGTGTACCATATGCCAAATGCTGTGCTGAGTTAAGACCCTCAGGGCTGTGCTCTGAAACCCATGACCGTGCTAGGACCTCGGCCAGGCCATCCAGCCAGTGGCTGAGTGCAGTAGGAATACTAAGGGGAACCCTTTCCTGGGACACTGGGCTCCTCTGGCTGACTTTGGCCCAGAGAATTGCCATGAGTCTGGCTGAACCTATCCCCGCCTCTCCCACTACGTGCCATGTATGCATCGCCGTCAGACGGTGCTCTGAGCTCCTCCATTTTCTGCCTCATACTCTCTTCTAGACAATTCTCACAGATTCATTACTGTTATCATTCCATTTCCTCCCTGGAGGACCAAGACGAACTCAGGGGCTACAGAGACAACTAATAAAATCCTTGAATTAAAGAGCTTAAAATTAAAGAGCACACAAAAACATAGACTGATGACAATTATGATTATGATTATGTAACATAGTACACAATTATAATTACATAAATGTAATTGTGTGTAATAGTTATCATTATTAGATGTTGATATTGAAAGTATATGCGAAACACAGCCATGCCCTAAAAAAGAAAACTAAAACATACTGGAGGAGGGTATTCGGTCAGTAAATGCTCAAATTAGAGCTTGCGTGTTGGGTGCAGGGAAAGTGGGAAGGGTTGGGTATTCCAGGCAAGAGGCAGTATGTGCAAAGGCCCAGGGTCATAAACCTACTATGCGCTGAGGGCACTCCAGGCATGCACGGTTAAGTGTCCAGGAGTGCAGAGGCTGGAACTGGGGACCGTGGACAAGGGCTGTGGAGCTGAGCATGGGCCAGAGCGGAGGGCTTTGCTCTGGAAAATGGGCTGGGAGGTAAGAAGGGTGGGATACTGAATTCTCCCTGTAGTAAAGTCTCTCCAGTGAGTATGGAAGAAAAGGACCTTCCATGAGGGCTTGGCATAAAAGGTAAAGTAGAACAGACTTCTTGAGAGACCTCACTTTTAGTAATCACACTACTGTGTCTCACCAGAGGAATTCCGATCTCTCCGCCTGTCTTTTTCTCCAAACCTGGACGACTACAATCCGGACATCCCTGAGTGGAGAAGGGACATCAGCCGCGTCATCAAAAAGTCCCTGGTGGAGGTGAGTGCAGACAGTCCCTCCTCTCGCCCAGGCACACTCCCTCCTGTCCCTGCAGAGCCTCAGGGAGAGGGGGCCCTTGTGCAAACATGACAGGAAAGGGCAGGAGGCCACGGGAAGTCAGGCACACCTGTCTGATACCCGCATGGCTGAGCCCCACACGTGCAGACACATCACAGGTGCTGTGCAGGGAGTGAAGTTCAATAAACACAGGGTCCTCACCCCTTGTGAATCTTGTTCTGCTTAGAGAATGTGACTGTGGAAATACGTGATAGTCATATGGCAGGTTCATGATTCGCCATGGGTACGTGTAAAATCAGCTATGGTCGTACTACTGAAGGGCGCAGCGTGGCTACAGTTAGTAAGAGCGGCCTGGCTTCCAGCCCCACAAACGGCGGGCACAGCAGCACGGAAAGCCCTCAGCACGGGAGGGTTGGCCAGCTTACAGTAATGTCCCAGTCCTTTCAACAGCACTTCTCTCCTGCAACAGCCCCCAGAGGAAAGGATTATGGTCCTCATTTTGCAGATTAAGCAACTGAAATTCAAAGAGGTTAAGCAGCTTGCTTCATGTCTCACAGCCTGATAATTGATGAAGCCACAAAATTGAAGGATCTGAATCCAATGTCTGGGTTTTAACATACGAGGCACAGCCCCCCTCCAATCTTGGGAGAGTAACAAGGTGATGTGGTTATCCTTCACCGAGCAAGTGTCACCAACAGTTTGAGGAGACACCTTCTTTTAGGCCCGTTTCCCCCGGCACACTCCGCTTTAATGAACGATCAAAGGAGTGGGGTATCTGCTCATGTTGCTGCTTGGATTTATGTCACAAACCCAGAAAATCAGAGACGAGAGACTTTTCCCTAAGGTACATTCTTAGACCAAAGGAAAAGTCAGTTTGGGATTTGTTATACATCCTTTCCTGCACCAAACATATGGTGCCTCATGACAGATAAAAGCATTCAGATAACCCCTGCTCAGAAAACAGATCTCACGTCCAGCCTTTGGGCAAAGAGCTGGCCTTCCCCTATTCGGACCATTATCTTTGTTGGTATTTATTTGGGACTTGGAATATTCCAGAAACGCTTCTCAATGTTTTGCATTTTTAACACATTTACTCCCAAAAAACCCTAGCTTATGATGTCGATAGTATGATTAGTCTCATTTTACAGGTGAGGAAACTGAACTTAGATAACTTGCCCAAGATCTTACAGTTAAAAATCAGGCCCTGATGTGAGACCATTAAGTTTGGATCTCAATTTGGTGGTTTTCTAACCACTCCACTCCACTGCCACCCCTTCCCTTGTCTTGTTACGTGGAGGAACAGGGGTAAGTGGAATCATGGGGTGAAGAAGGGGTATCTTCATGTGCCTCTGGGTAAATGCAATCTCTGTTTTCTTTCTTAAGGACTCTCAGCATCCATGATGTTATGGGTGACTAAACATTGTGACCACCAGGGGGCGTAACCACCAGATTACATGCCCAACTGGAACAGGCCCTCCTGCCCTTGGAGCTGTTTGTCCCTGGAGTGACAACGGCTCTCTCTCCTCTGCTGTCCAGGAGAGATTGCTTATCCCCTTCAATGATCCCACAGCCCACCTCCTTCAGTCTACAGCGGTCTAGGTCCATGTCTCTGTAGACGACCTAGGCAGCTGTCCAATGTCCCCAGGTGATTTATCAACCAAGCGTTAGCTCTGCAGTGATGTTTTCCAGGCTGATTTCTCTTCACCTTTATTGTCTAGGGATCGGATGCCCTGGGCCTCCACCTTTCCACCAGCTGTCCAGTAGGCTCGAAATGACTGCTCATTAATATTCCCAGACTGCCGCGTAGCATAGTCAGCTAAATTCAGAACAAACGGGTTGGCTCAACATCCTGCAGGACGAGGTGGGATGGGGTGGAGGGAGTTTTGAAGACTCCTTGGTTACCCAGTCTGGAGAGGCAGCTGAGCCAGGCCCTGGTTCCTAGCCTCCCACCGTGTCTTTGAGATCAGTAGTTACACTTGGCCACTTCCTCATGCCCTGAAGTACTGTGTTGCCAAAGGTCCCCTAATAAACCCTGTAAGAGGTGCAGCTGGGGGTCAACTTATTTGTAGCTTTCTTCCTATTTATTCTGTGACAGAATCTGATAGAAAATCAGTTGCATTTTCCTCATCCACTGGGCTTTTTTCTATTGACATTTTGCAACGGAATCTTTAAATGAATTTCATTCAGTAAACAGTTTTGTCAATGATGGTAGTGGTTTAGACATAATCTTTGAGGTTAAAATCTGGGAGGGCCATGAAGCAGTGTGGGGTCAGCTGTGATGGGAGCTGCTGTGTAAGTTCAGGAGAAGGAAGGCAGGAGAGCACTGGTTACGAACAGAGGCTTTATGGTCAGACCAAGATTCCAAACTAAGTGTCACCACTCACTACCCGGGTGGCCTTCCTCCATCAACTGTCTGTCCTGTAGCTGAGACAGATGCACCGCGCAGATCCCCATTTAGGGAGAGAAGGTTATCTCAGCTGCCGGAAGTGCTGTGAGCAGAGACTTCAGCTGCCTTGCCCCCACGTCGTGTTCCTTTCCAGAGTGGTTCATGTCCAATGATGCAGTTACATAAAGGCCTGGCCACTCAGCTCAACCTCAGATAAATCTGAAGGACCCTTGTCACTTACTTCAAGTTCTTCTGAGGCTGTGGTTGGCCTTCCTCATAGCCCAACTGTTCCTTGCCTTCACTCCTATACACGTTGAACCCAGGAATGTCCCCTAGTAAACATCCCCCATGCTAAACTCAGAGCCAGCTTCCTGAGGACTCCCAACCTGTGATACATCTTCACTTGCAGAGAGAGGCGTAACAGTACTTGTTCCAAGGAGTCATTGTGGGGGATTGCAGTATATTATATCAAGAAGTTGCTTAGCACAATGACAGGCACATGGTAAGGACCCAATAAATGGGAATTTCTTGCTACTTCAGAAAAGGTATAAATGTAGATTTCAGAAACCAACAATTACCTAACTGGGAAATGATGAAACACATACTGAAATAAGTGGACTTTAAGAGGACTCATGAAGGATCAGTAATGTTCTAGCAGCAGATGTGTGGAGAAAACGTTCTGGGGGGGACAGCATGCACAAAAACATTTGCAAGCAAGGGCTGGAATATTGAGAAATTGTACATGATTCTGTTCGGCTGAGCGTAAGGTGGCTGTGTGAGTTGTGGGTGATTAAGTTAGGGAGGAAAGATGGGACTCTGTTGCAGAAGGCTTTGAACATATATTTAATCCAGTTGGCAGTGGGAATTTGTGCATGAATTTGAACAGGGAAATACAACGTGAGTTGGACTGTAGGAAGATAAATCTGGAGGAAGGAGCCTGTCCCTGCAGATGGGGAGGCTATTGTAAAACTTGAGGGGAGAGAGTGTAAAGGCTGAATTGAGGTCTTAATGGGGGGGGGGGGACATTTAAACAGACAGGAACTAACAGGATCATTAGTGTGGAGGGTGACTTGTCGAGACCTCATGGACTAATTAGACAGGACACGGAAAGGATGTGAGTGGAAGGCTTCCAGCTAGGGTGTCTGGGAAAAGTGACTCCAGTCATCCACAGGCAGAATGAAGACTTGGGGGGTGAATATGAGAAATTCTTTTTCTGCCATGTTTGTTAGAAGTCCTAGTA
Organism: Camelus dromedarius; assembly: GCF_036321535.1. Lineage (NCBI taxonomy): Eukaryota > Metazoa > Chordata > Mammalia > Artiodactyla > Camelidae > Camelus > Camelus dromedarius. Next base: position 63,124,904 of record NC_087443.1, on the reverse strand, counting down.
AAACAACCAAGTAATGTTCTGACTGGCTGCTGGAGAGAAGCTGGGATTGTAGCCGTGGATTCTAGAACCATCTAGAGAGTGGCTCAGGAAAGAGGGTGTTCTTGAGTGATAGCTATAATTTTAACAGAAGATTCAGCGGGCCAGAGTGAAAGGCTCAGAGTACTTTCTGGAATGGGCTAATCATCCGGGTCTGATGCTGTGGAAAAGTCAGCAGGTGCCTGAGGGTTGCGGGGTGGGGCAGTTCTGTCAGGTCAGGTTCTGTCACTACGCCCGGTCAATTTGGACATTAAGTCTAGTGCTATGAGGAAGGAGGAAGCTAGGTTGGAGAGTGTTCAGGCTCAAAGGGCAGAAGATACAAGTAATCAAGGGCTTTCTCACTGGCACGGTCCACTTACTTTCACAAGGCAAGTGCTGTTGTTATACCCATTTTTTATTTGAGGGGATGTAGGCACAGGTCCCACAGGGGTGGAGGTGGCACCAGACCTCAGAGTCTGACTCGTAGCGTGGTGCTGTCTCTCCATCCCTTCCTGCCTGGTGCCCCCAGGACCCAGCTTTCACAGTGCACCTCCAGTCCCTTGTGCCTTCTCACCCCTCCCCCCAGCTCCCAAAAGAATCCTTGGTCCTTTGTCATCACCTTTCCTGCAGGACTCAGGTGCACCTCTGTGTCTCTCCCTCAGGCCACGGGGGTTCCAGGCCAGCACATCTTGGTGGCAGTGCTCCCTGGCTTACCTACCGCTGCTGAACTCTTCGTCCTGCCCTATCAGGATCCGACAGGAGAAAACAAGAGGTCACCCGAGGACCTGGAGCAGGTGAGTCCCAGTGATATTTCAGCTTCTCCCAGCAGTCTGAGCCACAGCCCTGCTAGGATCTGACCACACAGCAGCTCTGGGGCATCTCCACCTGAGAGCCAGGCCACCAGCTGTTTGCAGCATCTTCAACTCTCTGGTCCTCCATTGAGAAACATAATCTGGTGATCGGAATTACAGCTTCACCAAAAAACACATGCCAGGGTGTGTGTTGTTGGCAGTGGCTAAATTACTCACGTACTATCCATGCTATGGGCTACTCTACAGTGTTTACAGTGGATGAGATAAATCTGTGTGTCATGATGTGACAAACTATCCAAGATATTAAGGAGGGGTGTGGAGCAAGAGGCTGAACAACACATAGAAGTTGAACCCATGTATATCTTACTTTACATACTTTCATCACAGGAGTGTCTTGAGAATTAGATGACATGATGTCTTTCTGAAAAGGTACAACTGTTATACAAATCATGGATCCTCTATGTCACCACCATACTAAGATGACCTGAACTGAGTTTATAATGAATGAGTAATTTGGGCTCCGAGCACCTCTCCTGGCTACATGGGGTCCACTTTCTCCTCATCTCTACCACCTCTGGAGTATTAGAGTATCTTTGTGTGTGTGTGTGTGTGTGTGTGTGTGTTTCTCTCTCTCCTACTCCTTTACATCTTTGTACCTCCCTTTCTTCCTTTTAACTTCAAAAGGTTCTCTAATCTCTATAGGGAGGATTATAATGATGATGTTCATGATGATGATGGTGATGATGATGGTGGTTATGATGATGATGGTGATGATGATGATGATGATGATGGTGATAATGATGTTGGTGATGATGGTGATGGTAATGATTTTATTGTTGTTTGTATTCTTTACCCATTCAGTTAAAATGATCAGTCTGGGTCTGGATACCCCGTTAGAAACTACATGATTTTGGTTTCTCAATTCTTTCTGGCAGATAGATTAAAAATAGGATTCCTCTCAGACACTAAGTAAATATTGGCTTTTTCCCTTCCAGTACTTGGAGCTTTTCAGTTTACTTAGAATAAACCCATAATCTAGTCCCATGATCTCCAGTCTTCCAAGATGGCTCAGGAACCTCCTATGATAGCCTTACTAACAGCAACCCCAAACTGCAGCATGGCCCACTTCCTTGCACACACCCTCCTTTCAACTGCCGCTTTTTCACTTGGTAGAAGACTCACCTCTATAATTGTCAAGGAGAGCCCCATTGAACCCCATTTCCTAGTGAACTGCAATTAAAGGTTGGGCAGTAGGTAACCCATCAGATTTGCATCTGACTTCGCTCAGCCCTGGCACTCAGCTTCCCATCAGAGTCTACAGGTTATCATCTGCACCTGCAATTCAGTGGATGAAGGAATGGATTGGCTCTTATCACAACACTGCTGATGAGACCTCGTGGGGAGGTAGACCGCTCTTCAGGGCCTCTAGGTGCGAACATTTACAGTTGTTCCTCCTCTGGAAATCTTATGGATCGCCCATGAAATCCAGATCATAGTCTTCTCAATATGGAAGAGTCTAAATTTAGAGCCAGCTAATTTCCTGGGTACCGTGTCATCCATGCATTTCTCATACTTTTCATTTTTCCTCTAAAATGTATTTTCTAGATATTTGCGTGAGGGGAAGTACAGAAAGAAGAGGAGTGTGTTCTGTGAAACTTCTTTTGCTTGTTTGGGGATGTGTCTTGCTTTGACTGCTTTCCCTAGAGCTCTTCTTTCAGTTTGTTCTCTGTCTTGTCTGAGTGGTTCCTCCAAAGACATCCTCAGAAAGTTGAGTGATTGTTCCTTAGCCAGGTATCAGGTATCAGGTATTGATGAACCATTTAATTAATTAGAGATCTAAAAGCAGCAGATTTGACTTGTTTGAAGGATGTTGGACTTAGCATTTGGTCCACATGTAAGGAGTCCAGCCATTTTATTAGAAAGAGTACAGGTTTGGAGAAATACAAACTAGGTTTCTAGTTTTAGCTCTCATATTTATTGTGTATATTTTATTGATGAGGAAAACTAGGACCAGGAAAGGTAAATAATTCAGCCAAAGTTCACAATCTGTAATACCCATTTCATAGGGTATTTGAGAGATTTTTAAAGAAATGATACATCCAAGCCCTTGGCCTGTCGTAGATATTCAATAAGTAGTAAGTAGATGATGGTTACATGCATGGATATTTTGTGATAGGAAGACGGTATATGGGAAATGCAAACAAATTAGGCCCGTTAAAGACCAGTGTAGTCAAGGGCATGCATTGGAAGAAAGAGGATGGTGACAGTAATGAGAAGAAGATTAATGAATGAAATTGCACAAGAGAACACAGACCACAAGAAATAGAAAGAAGGTATATGAATGACTGTGCTGGAGTGAGGCTGATTCACCTAAGTTACGTCTAAGTTACCATGCAGATTTATGGCATTAAGGGAAACAAAGTACCAGGCAAAAGATTGTAACTCTGGTTAAGGAAGTTGCCAATGTACAGCCTTATCCAGGAATCACGCTAAATAGAATGACCAAACAAATGCCAAACCAAGCACATAAGAAGTCAGTGTCTTAAATACTGTGTGATATCACTTACATGTGGAATCTGAAAACACAACAAACTAGGGAGTAAAACAGAAAAGAAGCAGATACACAGATACAGAGAACAAACTAGTGGTTACCAGGGGGCAGAGGATGGAATTACATAAAATCATATTTGTGAAACTTTCGAAAATTGTAAAACACTACAGAATTTAAAGAATCTTTCATTCAATAAAAAAATAAGACACTATAGATTAGTTCAGAGTTAACTGTGGATCCTTCTGGCAATGACATTAGTGCATAGGCTATATTAAAGGCAAGTAGAGAAGTCTAAATACATCAGCAGGTTTTCCTACCGGTGATAGTTTCCCAATAGAAACTGGTACCTCTCAACCCTCCGTAGTGATGGACAGGTACATCCAGACCCACTGGTAAGGGGATGAACTGGATCAGCAGATTAAGGCTCCCATCTTCAACAGTTTGCCTGTGACCACTTCCTAAAGACTAATTGTGAAGCAAACTGCTCAATGTAAGTTGCTGCCCAGAGAGGGGGTTTACTGTGCATAGAGTGAGTACATTCTTACTTACAGAAATAAGTAAATAAAATAAAATCTATAAATTAATCTCTAATTAAGGAGAGTATCATTACTGCCATTGATAAATTTAGTGGTGAAATCAAAATGAAACTGAGGCACATGTCAAGAACCTGCGAAACAGGGGCTGCCCATGGAAATCCTGTTGTTTTTGTCCTAAGTGGGGTCCTTTAATCCCTCTCTCTGACTCAGTCACTTTAAACTAAAGGAATTCAGTTTCTGCAACTGACTCTCAAGTCTCGTGGTGCTCGTATTCTACCACGCTGCGGACTTGGATTTGGATACCACTTGGCTTTTGTAGGCCCCGCAAATGCCTGGGCTACGGCACCAGGAAAAGAGCAACAGGTATTTTGCTTTGTTTTGAGGTTTTGTGTGTGTGTGTGTGTGTGTGTGTGTGTGTTTTCCTGATGCAATGAACATACTCAATTCAAACAAATTTAAGGAGAAAATGTGAAGTTAAGAGCTTATTTAGTTGGGAAGTCCAAGGATACAATTTACAAGCATGGATGAACTCAGAGCCAAAGTGTCACCAGATTACTCCCCTGTCTTCTACTCTCCCCCTGTCTCCATCTCTTTTCATTGCTACCATATGGGAAGTCTGCCTGAGAATGAAACCAACATGTAAAAAGACAAGAATGGCCACAGGAAGCCACAGTTTTTTATTTAGTCAATTTATCAACCCCATTCAAAAGACACTGCCTCTCCCCTGTTTGCACCCCAGGAGCCCAGGTTGACAGTTCTCACTGGCTCGACTTGGGGGGAAGTGGGCGTCTCTTAACTAGCCTGTAGTCAGACTGATAGAGCTCTTGTCAGTGATAACTCAGATGTTTTATACCCTCCCTGGATCAGGGGTTTAAGGAGTCCCTTGTAAATCAAATGGGCTGAGAATAAAGAAGGATATGGTTCTTTAAAGTAAAATGTGGGGGAGAGAGAAGGAATGGGAGGCAAGCAAAAGCAACTGACTTCCTTTGTAATAAATTACACAAAAATTTCAACTGAAAGCAAAGTAAAGCCAAACAACAGCAGAAAGGAGCCCCTTCCTTTGAAGGCTGCTCTGAATCCCGATGGAACTTGGGAAGAGCTGACTTTATTCTCTTTCTTAATTCTCTGGCTCCTTTTTTGTAAAGATACAGCAGAGAACTCCCAGCAGGGGAACAAGTGGGACCCTGGCCAGATGGACCCCGAAGACTGGGAAGGCAAGACCCCAGCAAAGGGCTCTTGGCTCTCATCCCTCAGCATTTTCTAACAGCATCCCCAGGGGAGCAGGGATTCTGGCTTAGATTGAACTATCTTGTCTGTGAAATAAATTGAAAATTTCTCACAGTGAGAAGTACTTGACCTTGTTATCAGAATAACGTGGGCTGGGTTAATCAAGTGACCTCTGTCTGGGAGGGTTCCTACCACTCTTGATTTCAGATCTTCAGAGAGTGAGAAAAGGCTCACTTGCCCTTAGCTGGCCTCATCAGAGATAGCACATCCTGCTTCCTTGAGCCAGCTGCTCAGGTATGGAGCAAACCACCCTCCTCCATCACTGTACTTCCTGGCTTCTCTCTGGGTCCTCAGAGGTGAGCAGATTTGTATCTGGCTCTCCTGGAAGGAAGAACAACCATCATGTTCTGTTTGTGATGCTGTGCTGGGGAGATAGGGAGCCTACATGTTGTCTTGCTGAATTCTTAAAGGGCATGAACACATTTAAAAGAAACAAAAAGACTATGGACAAAATGTCAACCACCAACAATGAATTTCCTCCTCGGTTGTTTGTGTTATCATATACATTTGACAGATGCAGAATCCAAAATCCAGGGAAAAGAAAAGGTACCTCTGGAAATGGAACAGTCTATTGGCAGCATTTTTTAGGAATTAAGGGTTCATTATGAAATGTAATGAATGATCTCAGATTATTTTCTGTATACTCATGTAGTCTGCCCTGTCCAGAATTTTTTAAGGGAGGAATTGAACTTTGGAAGTATTTTGGAGTTCACCAGAAAGGTCATTAAAACAGGGAACTATAACTGAAAGTAGAATAGATAAGAGTTGGATCAAAGGAACATGGCAGAAGGAGAAAGAGAGTAACTTAGAGCTGGTGATGGGGAATCCAAGAAAGGAAGTGAATATGGACAAAGTATTTCTTCATTATGTCAGCCAGGAAAAACTTCTCATGCACTTGTCAAGCTGATGCTTTGGTGCTGACAAAGAAGAGAATTGTTAAGTAGAATTTATGTTTTGCTTCATTGTTTCCTCCATGTTTTAATCCAGAAATTATGCTATGTGAGTTGGGAAAGATCTTCCTCTGTTGATTCCAAAAGTAGTATAATTCAACTACTATTTGAAGGGGCCTTAATAAATTAATAGAATCAGGATTGATGGACTAGGTCAGTTCCAAGGTCATCCCAAGCAATTCTCCAGCTAACCATGGTACCAGAATTCTGTTTGTGTTCAGTAGGTTTTGCATTCCTCTGAGCAACCTCAGAGATAAGCATTAGTTGTTTGGCCCCATGTAGCTTTGCCATCAATAAATCCGCCAAAGCCCATTGTGATTTTGTAGTTCACTTAGTACCACTTCTTTGAGTTTCATGTTTCATAAATTACCAACTGCTCTGTCATCCTCGTGTCTCTTTTTTTTGTGTTTCAATGTTTGACACTTCCATTCTGATAATCTGAGAGTATTTTCCTGTATTGGTTTCATTAAAAATTATTTAGATGTTAAATATGTTCTTGGTGTGGTAATCATCCCTTCAGTTGACCAAGTATGTCCAGCTCTCTGCCTTCTGGGAACAGGGTAGGATTGTACCCATGAGTCTTTTTTGTAGGCAGAGCCATGTGATTCATTCTAGCCAATGAGTTGAGAGCAAAAGTGCTATGTCACTTTTAGGCTGAAATATTCAAATGCTGGTTGCAGAAACTTGTGATGATTCCCTCCTATGACACTGTGTGTGTTTGAGGGGCTGCTCCGCTAGCCTGTGTCCCTGTGTGACTACAACGAGCACAGCTCTATTGCCTACCTGCCACCAATGTGGAATGTAAGCAAGGCTATAATTCCACTATTTCACGTCCTCGAGATTTTAACATTGTCACTTCAGTCTGACCTAGCTTGTCCTGATTACTACATTTAAATTTCATATTTTGTGAAGACAGTGAGGAGAATTGAGGTTTTCTCTATACCAGGTCCCTTCCACTACCTCCTTTTGATGGTATCTTTCCAAGTATTTGTATTGAGTTCCCGCTGTCTTTTTAAGTGGTCCTTGAGAGGAAGTGTGGGTTGCATTTGAATCACAGACATACATATTCCACCAAACAGGCAGATATGGAGAATAATATGTTGTTTCTTTGGTCACGATTATTTAGTGGAAGGAGAATAGAAAACGAAGAGGGGTGACAGCACAAAGAAGAAATGAAGTTTGCTAAGACAACACGCTTTCAGTGGCCAGGAAAAGGCAAAGAGGTTCAGCTTGCTCCAGGAGGGCCAGTCTCCCAGCAATCACACGTCATTTCATTTGAGTCTTCACGACGCAAGCTTGTGTTCTCTTCAGTTAGGCTGCTCTGTAGTTGCCATTTATTCTGCTCTTTTCATAGGTGAAGACTCCCAAACATTACAAATTATATTAACAGGTGGGCAGAACCAGGCAGTCCTGAGCTCGAGTTAGGAATCGTGTCTTCGGGTGGCTCATATTGGTCAGCTGACTTGGGACGGGTGTTATAAGGTGTGTGCCCTGCAGTTGGACAGAGAGGGACGCAGAATTAACGAAATGTTGCATTTTTTTTTAACTTCCGAAACCTGCTGGGCTGGACCTCCTTCCACATATCTTTTGCTTTCTCTCTTTGTCAGCTGGCTTGAAGAAAATGTTTTCCATTGAAATGCCCTAGGATTAGGAGTCAAACAAAATTGAATTCTAGTCTCAGCTCTTCAAATATTAACTGGGTAAACTTAGGAGTGTTGTTTAAGCGCCATGTTCCTTTCGGTGGAGATACCAACACTAACACCTGAGATATGCTGTGTTAGGAAAAAATAATCAGAAATACGCAGTTTTGCCAATAGAAAGTGTTCAATGCATAGATAGTACACTTACAAATATACAGAACAATTCACGGACCAAGGAAGACAATACAAGATAAACACTTATACAGGTGGCGTGGGAAACCTTGAAAATACTGTCAAAATCTGTCAGTAGTTCCATACCCATTTATTTGAATGGAGAATTACATGGTTCTAATTGAGATTATTCTTGTATGCAATGTAAATTTCATTCAGTTTTGTTTCTATGCATAAGTTCTTTCCCACAAAGTATGTTGTCTTTATTGCATGTCCTTTGATGCAAGTTAAGTACATGAAACATATTTCCGCTACCAGATTATTTTTGCATACCCACTTAATTTTCTAAATGATACAGATAAAGCCAATGAAGCAATGCTATAAACCAAACCAATCTGGGAAGTTAGTTATTTTCACAAGGGACTCTCCTGGAGATTATAAATTAAAAGTATGTTGTTCTGATGAATGCTATTTTCTGGTTTGCTTATTATCTCTTTCTTGAGAAAGAAACATTCTCAGGGAGAAGAAATAAATACCACTGCAACTGATTGAAAGAAAGAAGTCTCTCTTGCAAATACATAGTTCCCTTCTGTCCACATGATGGACCCTGCAAAATAGGGCAAATCCTTAATTACTTCAGATAAATGTTTCCTGTTTAATTTAAAATATCTTTTATGCAAATATAAGTATGTATATATGTGCACATATGTATGCATATGTATATAAACATATGTATTTCATGCATACATAATTATATATCTGTATTTCACATATATACACACGTTTCTTTGTGTTTATGTTTATTTCATAGCCAAACCATTTCTGATTAACCTCTACTAAAAATCCAGTGTCAGATTCTAAAAAAGATCTTACCTATTGAATGATAAGAATGAGAACAGGAATTTGTGCATTTCAACACTTTACAGAACACAGAGGAAAACCATTCTACACGGTCTGTGTTAGATACCCGCTCTTCAAATAAATGTGGAGCACTCAGGAAGGTTCCTGATGCCCAGGAAAAAGAGCAGTTTGTATAGAGTGAATAAAGTTGTTTTCGACATAATTTTATCACCACCTTGTTTTTCCGCGTGGTTTGCCAAGTGGAAACATTTGAGAGGTGAGCTTGAACCGATCCCAGGTGCTCAACCACAGGTCACTGACGGCCATCCCAAGTTCCTGTTATTAAGCAAAGAAGTTCATCTGCAGGGCAGTTCAGTTCCATTACCGAACCAGGGCCTCTGAAAGGGACCCTCTGTTTCAAAACAAAGCCATCAGGACCTGCTTAATTGATAAAAGGATCAAAGGTGTCCGTTTGGTAACTCAGTGGACTAAATGAAACTCCATGAATATAAAAGGAAAAATAATTTAAGAATTTAACTAGCAGAACGATGTTCAGAAAGCATCTAACTAGACTTAAATAGCATATTAAATACAATATTGCATTGATGACTAGAATATTAAAAATGAATCCAGGAGACCAGATAATAGGCGGACGCTTTTCTCTGATAGCTTTTCACAAATTACTGAAAAGGCTGAGCGAAAGAGGAAATTAAGCTGGGTTTTCTCCTTTAAACATGTGAACAGTTTTACCTTGTCTATAAAACCTCACCTTATATGTTTCTACCCAAAACCAGGTCCTTTGTCCCTTGATGGGATTAAATATTTCATGGCCCAGAATTCCATGGGTCTGCACGTACACACGTGTGAGCCTGCGGAGTGGTTTCAGGGTCATAAGCATGAAACAAGGGTCAGCCAATGCGTTACTTAAGTTGTGGTTACACTGTGTTTCAAATGAATAATTTATTATTTTAGGAGAACAATCTTTATCATCAATAAATATCCATGAAGTATCTATTCTGGGAAAGCCACAGGGTATGTTTTGGGGAAGGGGATAGAAAGAAGGAATAAGATGGAGTCTCCTATCAAGAAGTAAAACAGATGGTCATGAATCTCACCACAATGTGTAAAGTGTACACATTTACTTCTTGTAAGTCCTTGTGTATAACAAATGCTCTCTCAAAAAACCAGAGGTGATTTTTCTAAGCTAATAACAGGATAATTTTTTGAGAGTAGAAATTATCTGATTTACTAGGTTTGTCCTATTTTGTAACAATTTAGATGTAAAGTCAAGTCATGCTTTGAAAAGAATTATATCTGCATATTCTGGACCAAAACCTCAAAATCACAGAGAACTTGTTTATATAATTCACAAGTATGATATTGGGGTGTCTTAGTAAATACGGCAAATATTGCTCAGCAAGTTTGTTTACAGTTGGTGTGACAATCTTGGTGGCACTCAATCTGACACTTCTTCTTTCAGATATCAGAACTACTGATTCACAAGCTCAATCAGAACTTGGTGCACTTTGAGCTGAAGCCCGGGGTCCAAGTCCTTGTCCACGCAGCCCACCTGACAGCAGGTCAGTTTTCCCGTCCCTGGGTTCTTGCTGGCGGCTCTAGCAAAGGGGGGATTCAGTTTGTTGTTTCCACATCAGGACTAGATGGTGCCACTGCTAATCAGAAATAGGGCATCAACCTTTGGAGGTTCCCTCGCTTGGCACTTTTGCCTTAATGGTGGACCCCCAAGGCAACAGAATAAGGTGATTTTTTCCTACTTAGTCCCTAGCAAAAACCATGAGTGTGTCATTTAGAAAAAGACCCCTCAAGTAATAGCATGCTTCCTCTTAACAGGAATCTTGAAAATAAAGTTGACCTTATCAATAACTTTTTTCTGGTCTTTCTGCAAAACCTTATTTTTAAATCATTCATGTTACAAAGAATTTTCTTTCTTTTGGTTTTGGGCTAAAGTAGCCCACTGGGAAGAGCTGGGACTTAGGAGCTGCCCAGGGCCGTACCCGGGGCCTGTACAGCCTCAGGTTGGTCAGAATCCTACAGATTAATTAATGTCATTGGACTTCTGTCTCTTCACCTATACAAGGTAATGGGGAAAATCTTCCTAAGTCTACATAGAAGTCTCAGTAATAATTCCAGAAATCCTAAGTACATAGAAATACCATTGTGTTACATTAATAAATTAACGCTATTTACTGAGTACTTATTTTTGCAGAGTACTGTGCTGATACTGCATAGAGTATAAAGGCCAATAGAAAATGGTATTTGTTCTCAAAAAAACATGTAATCTGGTGGTGGTGTTCCAAAGTCTGGTGGTGGCAGTGGTGGTAGTGCCGGGGGTGGGGAAATGGGCAGTGATAGGATATCTCAAGGAATGAAATGCAAAGAGGCAATAGAACATTTTTAAGCCCATGGACTTTGGAATTTTGCAGCTAGACCATTGGTTTCAATCTTGGCTCCATCACTTACTTACTCTATAGACCTTGAGAGGAGGCCTAATTTGTCTGTGCCTTAGAGACTTCAGGAGCATCTAGGACAATGGAGTTGTGTAAGGACTAAGTTAATTCAGGTAAATGCACTTAGAGTCACGCCTGCTGCATAGGAAGGTGTTATTTTTCTTTTTACTCTTTTTATTTTTAACAAAATTTTAGAGGAAAATTTAAAGCAAAGATAAATTGTGCCCAGTCAGAATGATACAGGAAAGCTTCATGGAGGAGGTGATCTTTGGGAAGAACCTGGAAAAACGGATAAGATTGAACTCAAGAGATTACATGCCAAGCACCAAAGCACCAAGGAAGGAACATGAAAGCCTCCAGGGCTTTGGGGATGCTGAATAAGTGGGGACAGAGAGCAGGTGTTTCCAACTCCATTCTCAGGTTTCCTGGAGGTTCCTGGAGGTGTGCCTAGATCTAGAGGAAGGCCCAGCAGGTTGGCCACTGGCCTCTTTTCTGCTTGGAGTCTGTCTTTTTTCTTTCTTAGGATTCCATAAAATGTTTTTTTTCCCTAAAAAAAGAAACCAAAACAAATTCTGCCTCAAAGAAACAAATATTTACAAGTCAGTGTCGTAAGCATGGGATGTGGAGGTGGAATGTGGGAATGTGCCAGGCTGAGAAGTCTGCACTCCTTTGGTGGGGCTCTGCGGAGCAGAGGTGTGACAGATTCAGAGTGTTGCTCAAGGAAGATGACTCTTAAGAGTAAGAAGGATTGAGTAGGGCCGATTTGCTATTCTGCAGCTTGTCATCCTAATTCATCCAACCAACAGGCATTTATTGAGTGCCTGTCTACTCTGAGCCAAGGAGTGTTCTCAGCATGGGCTAGAGTCTCTGCCTTCAGGAAGCTTCCATCACAGGGGAAAGCTGGGCATGGAGCACATTAACAAATGCCACTTTCTGAATCACACTGATGATGTAAATATCCTGAAGAAAATAAGAAAGTGTAAGGGAATAGAAAACGATGAAGCCTAAGGTCTCAGCAAAGGCTGCCAGCTTATTTTAGAGCATGCGGTTATCAAGTCTGGCTGGTTCCCACCGAGAGGGCTGGCCTTTGGTCTTTGGTGAATGGTGGTGACACATGGCAGTGACACACAGCTGGTTGAATTGGAAAACAGACAAAGTCCAGAAACATCCCTGTAGTCAGCCTGATGGCCAAACTGCTGACACACTTTATCAAGTGAGTAGAAAGTAACTTCTTGACATTGGTTGAAATAGGTGTGCTGATTGATTTCATCTCTTTAGACAGTCCAGCGTGTTTAGCCTCAACCTCGTCATCCTCTCCTAGGATGACTAGAGCTGCTTACTCCCTTTGAGTTCAGAGGTTAAAAGCAACCTAGCCTGATACTCCACACTGAACTCTGGGTTTGAAGGGATGTGGGCCAACTAGTCCAACCCTTTGCAGCATCCTCAGCTGCTAAATGAACGCTATCTTCAGGCAGCATACTTTGCTGTAGAGTAGCCTGATTTATGAGAAAACACTCCCCACGGGCCTCTGTTAAGAAGAGGAGCATCAGAGGTCAAGCCGGGCAGAGAACTAACCCCACTCTCTAATTCTGGCGCAACTGACATTTCATACCTTTTTTCCCCCCATATCTCTCTTCTATCAGTTATTTTATGTGCCTGGTTTTTATTTAACTGGTTGTCATAGCATACTCCGAAGATGGTTCAGATTAGCTTACTGAATTTGAACCTTATTTTAAATGATACTTAAGGATGCCTTCCTGTGATGACATCTGGTTTAGAGCTAGGATCAAGCTGAAAAATAGGGAATGGAAAAGTGGCTAATTAGCTGAAATCGGTTTGGCCAGTGGCTTGGCCAGGGAAACCCATCTGTAGCCAAGGCGTCTGCAGATCCGTAGTTCCGTGTGGGAATGAAAGGCCATTCCTGAGAACCTGGGAAAAATTAACCTCATCAGAATAAGATCCAGATGGCAAGAAATAATGCGAAGTCAGGAAGATCTGGAAGATTTATCCAATTAGTATTCATACTTCATGCCATAGCTGGGAGCAGTACTCAGAACCATGGAAGGAGGGACTGGAAAAGCGAGGTATGTTACTGAGAGCTCAGGTAAGCACCCTGAGATTTGAAGGAGAGATCCCTGAAACGTTGATATGTACTATGCAAAGTTCCCAGGGGAACAAAATAAAACTGCATTTTGAGCCAAAAGCCCAAACTCAGACTGAGCCAATTTGGAGAAAGTGAGAAAATTCTTTGGCTTCCAATTTTGGGGGCTGTTTCGGGTTCTTCTCTGTTCAGTCTGATAGTAGGGCCTTTTGGGGGTGTAATTTGAAATCTGATCACCTGGCGTTATTGACCTTCCTGTGATGACTGGCTCAGTGACTGGAGTAAACGTAGACTTACATGTAGATAATCAACTCCAATTTGAAGAGGAAAGGAAGAGAATGCCACGGGCTTACATGATAACTGAGTCTTGGAAACTTTGACTGTATTGATTTTAGCCGTGCTTGTCATAATGGTATTAAAACTGGCAGTATCCACAGGTGCAGAATCACTCTCAGCCAGTTTTCTTTCTTTATCTATTGAAGTATAGTTGATTCACAATGTTGTGTTAATTTCTGGTGTACATCATATTCAGTTATATATATATATACACACATTCCTTTTCATATTCTTTTTTTCATTATAGGTTATTACAGGTTATATTGTAGGTTATGAATATAGCTCCCTGAGCTATACAGTAGGACCTTGTTGTTTATCTATTTTATTTTATATATAGTAGTTAGTATCTGCAAATCCCCAGCTCCCAATTTATCCCTCCTCACACCCTTTCTTCCCTGGTAACCGTAAGTTTGTTTTCTATGTCTGTGAGTCTGTCTCTGCTTTGTAAATAAGTTCATTTGTGTCCTATTTTTGAGACCACAAATAAGTGATATCATACAGTATTTTTCTTTCTCTTTCTGGCTTACTTCACTTAGAATGACGGTCTCCAGGTCCATCCACTTTGCTGCAAATTCAGCCAGTCTTTCATATACAAAAGGCAAAGCTTGTGTTAAGGCTGGCACTCTTCAGTAATTGTGACGAGAGATCAGTTTCCCATTTGAGGTTGTTCCTAAGTTAGCTCTAACTACCTGATCTTTTTTTTTTAAACTGTAAGAACAGGGTAGTAGACTATGTTACCAGGACAGTGGAAGGAATTCTCCTTTCACACACAGAGAACTTGGCACGTTGAGTAGGGGATAAGTGGATGGAAACAGTGGCCATTTCTTTTATTAAGTTGAAATTAACATGTTTCATTCATCTCAGGATGGCTAAGAAGAGAAGGAGGGAGATAGCTGGGGGAAAGAAGAAACAGTGAGGAGAGAATTTGATGCAGAACTTCCACCTCAACTGCTTTTCCCTTCCTCTCATCCCTGCTGCAGGGAGGAGAAAATTAAAATACAATTTAAAAAAAGGGGAAAAAGACCACTGTTCGCAACATTTCATGTCTCATAAGCAGGATTGCTAATACCTTCCCAGGGACCATTCCAGCATGCTGCTGCATTCCATTAATTGCTCAGCAGATGTTCAGCAACCTTCTTTTAAAAATGTTTGAGCCAGAGGATGTTGCTGGTGGGAGAGGCAATGCATAATTGGGTTTGTCTCCGAGGAAAAAGAACTGTCTCCTTTCAGGAATTTACTAGCCTTATTTTGTTTTTCAAATTCATTTCCCTGTTTGCTTTTATGGGAACACAGGGTAAGCATTTCCAGATACCTGGATGTCATTAGAGACTGGATTTCATTTGTTTCCCCCATGTGTTCTATTTGGGAATTCATTAACTTTGGTATCTAAGCTGAGCTAAACTTTGAACGCTGTCCTTGTTCTGTTCTTAGCTCTTCCTGTGCTTCTCAGTTCCTGTGCAATTTCTCTTGAGGGTCTAACCACTCCTGACAGCTATGTTTCTGAAACCTTCATATAGAAAGGAAAGATTTCAGATTGTATGAGAATAAGAAGAGGATGAAAAATTAAAGGGAGGGCCACAGCCAGAGCAGCTCTTTTTGGCTTTTAGGACCTCGTGGCAGCTGGCAGCCATGCTTAGCAGACAAAAGGATTAGAAATTAGTCAAGCTGGGGGCTGGACTGGAAAGATTGGTGCTTTGACTAAAGTGTACTTTTGCTCGTGGCATCCCTGATTGGATTATTTCTCCCCCTTCTCTACTTTTCTACATCTCTTAAGTCTCTTTGTGTTTTAAGACTCAGCTCAATGCCCACATTTGCATGGTGTCTTTCCAGAGACCTTTACCTCATCAAAACTCACATGGACTTTTCCATCCTTCTCTGTCTCATCATCATCATCATCATCATCATTATCATCATCATGTCTCCTATTAAATTTCCTACAGACACAGTTCACCATACTTTACATTGTCTCCATCACTGTACCTAGCAGAAAACTTGCCCATATCATGTGCTCTATAAATAATTTTATAATTATTTTATAAATAATTATATGTAATTATATATATATATAAATAATTAGATATGTAACTAATTTATAACCTGTAGAGATGTTCAAAATTCCATCCTTTCGGTTAACGTTTGGATTCAGTTTATTCAACTGTGAACCTATCTGCATGACATTCTACTTCTTTCCAAATAACTGGTGAGTGGAGCCTTGCATTCATTTACCCAGTGAGCATCCAGGGAAAACCGATCTCTGTGCTTGCTGTGTTTCAGGTATCCTTTTAAGATGTATGATAATTGTGGTTATACATGTTGTGGGGAATGGGTAGACTGAAGGAAAATTAGAGTTCTGTGCCCCAGAACAGGAGGTCCTAGAGACGGTGGGAGAGGGACTGGCCAGAGGGATGCTCCTGAAAGAGACTGAAGCAGGTTTAACGTAGTGTCCCTGATTTTACTGCTCTGGTCGCTGATGTTGTTTCTAGTATCAGAGAACAACCTCACTCCCTGACAGAGCTCAGGGTCTCACACCTTCGATTGCGCTATTCTTACCTTATCAAACAACCCAGACCATCTTCACATCCTTTGTGCCATCTCCCTTGAGTTCTCTTTTGTCCATGCTTTTACCCTAGCTCTCATTAATTGACTGATTGATTGATTGAGCTATAACATAGGGATATGTGATACTCAGATAATTCAGGGAGAGGTTTTCCAGCAAGACTCAGGAAGGCTCGGAACCTGTCGTGGAGCCCTTGGTCTCTGTGGGGACTAGGGGTAGAACAAACCTGAGCTGTTAAGAAAATATCCCTAAAAGGCCAGTAGTTTTCTCATTGCTCCTAGTAACTTGGAACTTATTCAGGGGCATGAGTCCATTTCAGATTCACCATCTTACGTCCCACACGACTCTCTTCCTCACTTTGCAGTGATTCCTTTAAAACTGTGGTTCATCTGGGGATATGAGATGAACCAGGACCCTCACTCAGTCCACCGGCCAGACCTGACCCCCAAGTACTAGCTACAGGAGGCTTTCCTAATTCTAAATGAAGAGGATGAAAAATATCCCATGCAGAAGGTTCAATAAAAATGAGCCTTAATGTTGAATAGGAGTTCACCAAAAGGAGAGAAAATGAACTTGCCCCATTGAGGGGCTGTATTGAGCAGAAACACAGCCAGGTGGCACTGTATGGTTTATATGTAAAGTGATGCTTGTTTGACGTGGGTTGGGGCATCTAGGCACACCCTCGAATATTCCTAATTGGTATATTTACTGAAGGTAAAATTCTGAGCAGAGGAGAGAGGGGTACAACTCAGGGAAAGCAAATACGCCGTGATTTGATACGTCATTTGTATGATAGGCTTTGTCCATCATGCATGCATGCTGTGAGAAAACTCTCATTGATGCGTGCTTAAGATTACGAAGTCTGATACATGTGGAAAAGGGAAAAAGGAGCAGACAAAAGGATTTTTTTTGAGACAATAGGTTTGAGCAACAGTCAATAAATCCTTTCTCTTTGCACAAAGTATTTACCCATTTTACAAGAATTTTTCAACCCAGGTAGCAAGAGATGGGAATTTAGTATACAGAGTTGGAAACCTAAGAATAGGAGCCTCTTTTTTAGTTGCCAAGAAGAGAAATCTCATGGTTATGTTGGATTTGGTGTCATAAAACATACAAATGAAAAACCTTAATCAGAAGCTGGAAATAAGAGGTTGACACTCAGGTGAGAAGACCAGGACCAGATTGTGCTTTAAACTGTGAGCTTTAGTATCTAAAATAGATGAACAACAGCTTTCTACTGTATAGTACAGGGAACTATGTTCAATATCTTATAGTAACCTGCAATGAAAAGGAATATTAAAAGAAATACATGTATGTATCTGTATGACTGAAACATTATGCTGTACACCAGAAATTGATGCAGCACTGTAAACTGACTATCCTTCAATTAAAGACAAAATTAAAAACCTGTGAGCTCTAACTTACCACCTTTTAGTAGATTACCTGGTGAAGGGAATCTGCTGATAGGTGATAAATTAAAGCCCTCATTGCTGGTACAGATATTTCAAGCTACATCAAACTCTGTATCTTTGTTCCTATGATGGCCCATGTAATGAGTAAATTCAGAGATTGTATTTATATTTGGGAGTGGGAGTGGAGGGGTGGGGTAAGCAGCTTAAAAACATGTTGATTCTATTTTGCTAGAATAGATGAGAGCAACCACGAGGGTAGAAGTTAAAGACTGAGAAGCAAAAGGCAACACTACATGTTATCTGAGAACACAACACCTAACTAGATGGAGTCATCCAAAATTACACACAACAGCACTTAGGGTTTGTTTGTTTTTTGCAGTTCACAGGAATTATTTATTAGGGAAATAAACTAAAACTTGGGTGGTAGGACTTCTAACAGGGGGGCTAGAAGAGCTGGTGCTGACTGGTTCCCTCAAAACATTTGGGGTACATGTCACCCTGTTCTGTGGTTGGGTAATCTCTTTATAACCCATGTAGGTAATCCCTGCTCTAAAGCGGTTGTTCTTAAGTGTGACTATACATCACAGTTACCAAGGGAGTGTCCTAAAAGCAGAGATTCTTCAGGCTTCACTGTGCACACCTGGATCAGAATCCCAAGGAGGGATATCCAGGAATCGGCATTTTTACCGAGTTCCCCAAGTGATACTTACACAGCCAGACCTTTCACCAGTCTCAACAACTACTTTTATAGAACATTCTACAGACAGAAATCCATCTGCCTAACAAGGAACATTATACATCTATCTCCAGCGGTAAATCTGATTTACATCTCAGGGCATCCACTAAAACAGAGGCATGCGTTAAAAAAGAAGAGCCCTTGATATTAAGTGTGGGAGGAAATCAGTAATAAACATTAAAATCTAATTCCTCGGCATAGTTGGAGCCAACTTAATTGGCAGAATGGGTAGACGACAGTAGGAGTAGGGGAAAAATGAAGCCTGTCTCTGAATGGGGGATATACGCTATCCATAATCTAGATGAATGGCAGAGGCCAGCCAAGAGCCGTGGCCAGAAAGCGGTTGAAAAATGATTAAAGTGTGAACGAGAATGTTAGTGGCAGATGTAATTGAAGAGCCATGAGTTTTATGAAAGTTAAACAAATGATATTATCTAGGTGTTATTAATCTGGTAGTGTGAGCAGAAAATGGTACATCCGCATCTCGCTGTATTTCTGCACCTGTTAGAGAATCAAGGTACTCTTCTACCCTTCACTTTCCAGGGGGGGTCACTGCCCTTCTGGAGTTTTCTGATGATAAAAAATGTGAAAGGTTAATACTTCTCAGAGGAAGAGCCTCAAATCTCAGGTTTAATTAAAAAAAAAAACTTTTTTAATACCCGGAAACTGCTCTCAACCCCTCCTGTCTGTCTGGCAGTTGTCTTGTGTAAGCTATTGTGTTTAGGAAACCTGTCCTTTGTCAAGGGTATGTGTGGGTTTTAATAAAACTTATCTTTTGCTGTCTTGGCCTCCATGGCTGCTGCTGACTTGTTCAATTTCTTCTTCAGGTGTAATAAAAAGATACTATCACCAAGATATTAGAGAATTAATATTTCCAGGCATCAGTTGCTACCTTTGGACATGTTATGAGTAAATGTCAGTTGGGATAAGGCACTCAGAATTTCAGTCCAGGTCAGGATACATCATGAATTCTGCCCAACAGTTTACATTGAGAAAGACCCTTTCCACTTGAAGGCAGAATTTTTAGCCTGAATCCAGAAACTTTAGAAAACACAATATAATCTAAGCCACATCATTATAGATGCAGATGCCAAACTGTGAGGTTGTGGAGTTCGGAACTGTAAAGTAAAATAAATTGTTGCAATAACATTTTCCATTTAGGGATGGAATTAGTACTAGTGAAATTCTTCCACAGCCAGTAAGTTTTTCTGTCTCTTTAGTCTCTGGTCACCTTATTATCTACACAGTTACCATTTACAAGTCTTTTGTGAGTAAAATCATGCCAGTAGTATTTCTCCTTCCTCTGTTTTTATTTCACCAAATAATTACTTTCCTCTACAAATTATTAAGCTGTTTCACAGACACGTGGCCCCAGCGGTTTTTGATAGTTACTAGGCCATTATGGTGTAATAATAAGTAATAACAAGTGCCAACGTATTAAACGTAACCCCCTCCCCAGTGCGGCTAAATGCATGTGATGTTTTCATAAACATACCAGAGACCAGAAGCGAAGTTGCTCTTCAGCATCTAACAGATTATTCCTTCACCATTTTTTTCTAAGATTTCCTGGGCCATACAAGGGCATAACATGACTATTGGGTAACTGGCCTGAGCTGGCCAGGCCTGTGGATGAACCTAGACTTCCTTGGGCAGAGAATGGCCAGGGGACAGTGGTCAGATGAACAGTTCAGAAACAGGTACAAACATGTATCAGGTTGGAAATAAGCATTAGGATGTAGGAGGTATAGTTCCCCCTGGAGAAGAAGGCAAGGCAGAGAGTCCAGAGAAATTGGCAGGAAGAAAGTAAGTCAGGAGAACACATAGAAAACACAGAGAAGATACCAAGAATCTAGGACAAGCTACCTTTTAGACACCAAGTTTCTAATACCAAGAATGCCAGGCCCTGTCTGCTGTGTCTACTTAAGTTTTAATAGCATTCCCTTTCATTCTTAAAGTGTCTTGGTTTAGAAAAGAACATGTATGGTCACCTTACTTATACCCTGCCACCCTGCCACTGGGGACAGAAATCCATACCAAGAATTGCATAATGTAGAGCCCAACAGTAAGAATTACTAATTAGATGTTTAACCAGCTGAAAGAGAAGTGTTTTGAAGAGAGAAGGTATTAGTAAGCTGTTGCTGTGTAACAAACCACCCTGAAATTCAGTGGCTTAACAGTAACCATTTATTGTTACTTATGAGTCAGTGGATCAGCTCAGTAGTTTTTCTGGTTTTGTCTATGCTCATTGGGCATCTCCAGTCAGCTATGGATTCTTGGGTTGGGAGCTCCACTGATCTTGACTGGAATGCTCTCATGTTGGGGGTTGACTGGCTGTGAGTCTCAGTTGGAATAAGTAAGCTTTCCTCCACGTGGTGTCTCATCCTTCAGCTAGCTTCTCTGAACAAGCCCAGGAAATGGTAAGATTCCAAGAGAGAGTAGAAGTGCACATGGCCCTGAAGCTCACAACTGACACACCATCACTTGTCTTACATTTTATTGCCAAATCAAGTTCCACTGCTAGCCCAGACTCAAGAGGGTAAAGAAACAGATTTCACCTCTTGGTAGGATAAGCTTCAGATTCAAGTTGCTCAAGGCTTGGGCAGAGAGTGAAGTAGAGAATTGATCCAGTAATGCAATTAATCTACATGAAGCTGACCACTGTCTTAGAGACTGGAGATGCTTTTAGGTAGTTTAGAAAATTCTCCTGGAATCATCACAGGATTGGGTACTATTGGCAATCAAGGGGTGTGTTGTTTTGTTTTGTTTTGGTGACCCAGAGAGTATAAAGATCAGGCAGACTCTAAAGATAAGGACTGATGTTTTATGAGCGACAGTAGGAGGGGCTTACCACACAGTACCCTCAAACTAGTATGCATAATAATAACTTGTGTAGCTTGTTATGTACAGAGATTTCTAGGACTCAATCTCAGAGACTATTTTTTCTCAAGTGAACCCTAGGAAACTGTATTTTCACAAGCTCTCCAGGTGATTCTGATTCAGGTGGTCTGGATATTATACTTTGAGAAATACTTTACATAGTAAGTGGGATTCCTCATTAACTTGCCACCCTAAAAAACCAAAAGGCATCCTCCTCTTCCTGTCTATCAGTCATGGTGGTAAGTTTGGTCTTTGAGGTACCCATGGTTGTCATTACTTGGTCAAGTGACATCAACTCCCTGTGACTGGATGTCCCTGAAAACTCATCTTCCGTTTAAAACCAGTAACCATGCTTCAGTAGTCCTTAGAGCCTCCCCTGAGCATCCCTATCCAGTCTGGCCTGCGAGATCATGGCTGTATCTCAATAGGGTGTAGCAATCATTATTATGACTGTTATGATTGGGTTTGGATTTGAAAGGGAGGGAAGGGCTATTGGCGAAGTGAGGGTGCTCTGTCATAAAGGCCTGTCAACCCTTTCTGTGGTCTAGCTAAACATGAATGTTGTGATATTCAAGGCATGTAAGTAAAGGCTGGCTTGGGTCCGCTTTGGAGGCAGGAGAGGAAAAATAAAATCAAGGTATGGCAAACTTGAACCTGCTGTTGTGACTTCTTGACAGCACTTTTGGATCTGAAATGCCGTACGAGTCCAAAGTCCCAGGGTCACAGAGCAGGTAGAAGTTCAAGGAAGTCCCTTGGACAGAATGAGAGTCGGGATAGACAGCAGTGAGGGTGTCTGCAGGACCTCACCAGGTGATGCCCACACACTGTTGACTCTAACACTTGGAAATGACAGAACAGGGTAAGGCTGCGGCGCCCCCTAGGTGTGTCATGCAGGTCCCGTGTCCGCAGAGGGGCTGTGCTCTAATGAGTCTGTGAAGCTCCATGGTAAAGTCATACAAATTTCTTTCCTGAAGGACTGCTGTGAACCTTCATATACTGAATCTTCAAGACAGGAAGGCCAGGTATACTGTTTCCCAAAATTATTTGACCATGAAATTCTGGTCATCTTTCAGGGCTTGTTCTCTGTACACTTTCAGAAATAGGATAGCAGTGACAGGATGGTGTTAAAACTGCTGGGCGTGTCCCATGTGCCAGACACCAGGCCAGTGCTTTATAAATTCCATCTTACTCTATTCTCACAACTTTCTAAAACAAGCACTAGTTTTATCTCTGTTTTGCAAAGGAGGAAACAGAGGTTCAGTTTGTTATTTAGCTTATAAGCAGCCGAGTAGGAATCTGATTTCAAAAAGGGACCATATCAGTTCCTTCACCCCAAATGTGGAATTTTGGGTTCACATTCCTCTCTCATGCACAACCTGGGACCATTTGCTTGGCACTCACTTTTCACCAGAAGACTCTGGTTATTATTGTAAGCATCGTTATTATTATAAGCAGTCCAGGCTTCATGAACAGAATAGAATGATTCAGTGCATTTCTGCAGGATTGTGGAAACGATGTGTGCAACAGCAGACACAGGATTGTCGAGTCCCCTGCAGTACAGCTATGCCTGTGCTTTACCATGTGTGTGTGTGAACAGTGGCAAATAAACCACCCAATACTTACCTCTTCTCCCTTGTCTAGGCTGCAATCAGAGAGGGGTTAATTTATGCTAATTCCACACAACAAACAAAAGCTCCTTTATCACAAGTTTTCATTCCTCACCAAAACACATGCAAACCCACTGAAGTACTGAGCAAATGTGCATCTGAGGCTGTGTGGAGCAATCACCGTCCCGTCTATATTCGGGCAAAGATCAACAAGCCACCACGGAACCCAGAGGGCAGTGGTCCTCAGTCTCTCACAGCTGCTGCCTGCTCACCTGCCACTGAGAAGCGGCTAAGTGATGCAGAGACGGGGAGGGGGCACAGATAACACACGTTTTAGAACTTGGGATCCAGAAGCTCCTTTTCCCAAAGTAACATACTAATTCCTTAACAGTGTTAATGTGGCTTGTTTACAAGTGATGATTTGAGTGGGAATGGTTTAGAATGGAAAGATTTAAATTTGTGATGGAGAGAGAGGAGGAGGAGGAAGGGAAGAGAAAGGAAATAAAGAGAGTTCATGTGTGTGCTGGCTTTCTGTGCAGTGAGAGCCTGGCTGGAGCAATTTCCTCTCTTTAGTTTTCCATTTATTTCCGGTGCCAATCCTTGCCAGCAGCCTTAGTATGCTTCCTGGTTGCCGCACAAAACTGATACTCTGCTTATTCTGAAAGAGCATTCGGCTGGGAATTAGAAGTTCAGCTGATCAGGCTAACCTGCCTGTAACCATCCCAGCAGTCTGAGGCTCCTCTCTGTCTCCCTTTGTTCCTGTCAGATTAAGGGTTTGCATTAGGAGAGTACCTTTACAATAGCTTTCCGTTATTATCTCCGTCAGTGTGATGACCGTATTGTGATCATGTCAGGAGAAAAAGGGAGGGTGAGAGAGACCTTCTCTTTTAGAGTCACAGATAAAATTATATGATAGCTGAGATTTGCTTCAAAATAATCCAGTGTTGGGTTTGTGGAGACTGAATGGGGGTAGAAATAAAATAACATTGTCTGTGGGTTGGGAGTTGTTGAAGGGTGGTGGGTGCATGAGGCTTCATGTCTCCGTACACACACCATCCATGTATGCACACTCGTGCAGATGTATGTGCATGTGCTTGTCATCAGCGTCTGAGTGTGTGACCTATGATTCTAACTGGTCCTTTGAAAATGTAATAATATTTTAACTCTGTCATGTGTTAATTTGCCTCTTGTGCCATACTTTTATCCTTAATCCCCATTCTCAGAACTATCTTTTTGAATTTCTGATAGCTCTTGCTGAAATTAGCCCAGGGTTGAGGTATATAGAAAATATGTGGGTGGGGGGAGCAGGGGGAGATGGCTTGGTCCATCTTTCGGAACGACATTAGCCAGGGAGGCCCTCGCTGTTCCTGTCAGCTCAGAGGAGGTCATCCCCTGCCTTCCGTTGCGGAAGGTGAGCTGTGATGGTGCCTATGACAAAGGGAAGGCCTTTTCTCCCCCACGACTTCCTGCCAGTTGTGCTGTGAGTTCTGAAGTATTTCTGGCTCCTTTGCTGAGGGCACTGTGTTTGCCCAAGTGAATGAGTGAGACCTTTGTTTTTCCATTTCAAGCTGAAAACTCGTTTGCCGTGGGTGCTTCTCTCCGTGACCCCTCCCGTCTTCTCACACATTCACCCTTCACAGCCTAAGCGCTGCTTCACTTACAGAGGAGAGGACACCACAGAGCTTGCTTCATTTTCGTGCTTCCCAAAAGCTGATTCCACTAAGACAACTAAGCCTGCTTTCTGAGAAAGAAGGCTTGCCTTTTGTTTTTCCCCAAAACCGGCATATAGAATAGGATTTCCAGTAGTGAAAAGTGGCTGGGATGTAATCCTTCAAAAACCAGACAGAGCAGAAGCAGCATTGGGTCTTGTCTGAAACCATCAGCATTACAGTCACCTATTCTTGAATGTTTGTACCTGGGTGACCAGAACGCTGCCCTCTTGGCTCTCAACAGAGAAAAGCCGCAGAAAATGGTGCTTAAAGGTCGCCTGCATTTCTGGGTATCAGGCTTTGCTTAAATTGATGGAAGGTAAAGGTCAGTATCAAAGGGGTACGTGTGGCTTGCCTTTTACGCTGGAGCTATGCTCTGTTTGCAAAATGTCAGTTTTTGAGAGGGTGGAAATGAATTGCAAACAAAGTCATTAAGTACAAAAGACTTGACCCTGAGATAGGGGAGGGACTGGAATAGAGGTGCAGAGAGATGAGCTGCACTCGAAGAGCAAAGTCAAAAAGTTGGGGAGGGAGAAGCTTTCATGGATGCAAAGGCATCTGTCTGGTCTGAGAGGAGAAATCACTGCCTCTGAGAGCCTGGCGCCTCCCAGCATGAGCCGAGCTGTCTTGACTTTGGCAAGTTACCAAGACAACGCTGGCTAGCACACCCCTCATCCAGCATCGGAGCGGCGGCCCTTGTAAAATAGTCACTTAGCCATCAGCTTCCTATGTGCAAGAAATATAAACATGCCCTGTTATTCTCCAGTCCTCTCTCTCACACGACACCTGCTGGGGTCAGAGTGAGAGGGAGTAGTATCTCTGGTGGTGGTTTTTCTGGTTTTCTGCATGGCTTGGTGGGGAAAGCATGCATTTAAAGTATAGGAAAATTTAATAGTTCTATTATTATAAATATTGATTAAAAATAATAATAGTGGTAGCAGTAAAATCAAATACTTCTCTAAACGCCCTACTATGTATGTGTCCAGTGCTGTTATCTGTGCTTTATATACATCGCCTCATTTGATCTTCACAAAAACCCAGTGAGATAGGTACTTTTATTCCCCTTGTCACACCAGACGACGGCATATGAAGGTCAAGTGACGGGCCCAGAAGCTCACAGCCAGCACGTGGTAGAGCAGGCCTTGAATCCAGGCAGTCTGACTCCAGAGTCTGTGCTTTAAATTGCTCCACTGCACTCCCTAAACAGGCCTGCTGGAGCATTCTGGGGCCTGGGACCAGCCCTGGTGCATCCACGGGTCGAGCCGTGTGACGTGCATCTTGTGTGTTCGTCCCACGCGGTTCACCCAGAGGCACAGTGCAAGCTCGTCCCAGAGTCACGCGTGCTCATCTGTCTCCTCATAACCACGCCTCTGCTTGCTCCCTCAGCCCCGCTGGTGGACCTCACCCCGACCCATAGTGGATCGGCCATGCTGATGCTACTGTCCGTGGTGTTTGTGGGGCTGGCCGTGTTCGTCATCTACAAGTTTAAAAGGTGCGTGTCCCTCCATCCACATCTCCCGCCTCCCTTCTTCCTGACAGGTTCAGAAGCATTTGTCACAGTGATGTATTTGTCCCGTGTGCCCAGCAGTGATGGTTTCTGTTAATGTTTTAGGAAGATCCCGGGGATTAATGTTTATGCCCAGATGCACAATGAGAAAGAACAAGAGATGGTCAGTCGAGTCAGTCACCCCGAAAGCAGGCCCCATGTCCCTCAGACTGAACTCAGGCGGCCTGGCCAGCTGGTAGATGAGAAGGTGGAATCTCAGCTCATAGGTAAATGATGCCCGGTAGCCGTCTGCCGTTCACCCTGAGTAGTCAATGGCTGACTCTCTCTCTAACCCCTTTCTGGCTTGACATAACCCCCTTCTCTGCTCTAACACCCTCAGAGAACAGCTGTGATGCCTCCTTCCCTGCTTCCTCCCATTGGAAAGAGAAAAAAAAAAAAAAAAGCCTTGTTCCTATCCTTTTTTTTCTCTCTCTCTCTCATGAGTTTATTCCTCTTTTTGCAGAAACTCTTGCTAAAACTTTGGGCTTCGAAATATTCATGGGCAAGAGCAGAGCATTTGCTCTGACAATAGCCAAGAAGGTCAGGCTCAGAGGCTGGCTCTGGCGGCCTGGAGGGCTGGGCAGGGCTTGAGGGCCAGAGTATATAATGACCAGAACGAGCTACAGCAGCCACATTGTTCCAGAACCTTCGCAGGGGGGTGACAGGCTAATCACCCTGTTTTGTTTTTTTTTTAATCTCGTAGATATCTCAAAACTGTCCCCCAAGAAACAGGGAACCTGAGAATTTTGAGGGCAAGAGGCATAGAGTTTGCAGAACATCTCAGGAGTGGGGCCTCCTGAGACAGACCACTGGAGGGTTAGGCTGTTACAGAGCAGATGGGCAGATTTCTTCCTCCTTTTCACCTGTGCCCTCCCCGAAGTCTTAAAATGGATTTCTGAGTAATTCAATAGCGCTCACTCTCTGCTGGAGAAGTAAGCGTGGGAATCCAACAGCTAGGTCGGGAGAGTCTCAAGGGGAGGTGCTAAGTCCTACTATTTATTGCAGAGGAAACTCTCCAGGAAATTAGATAAACCATGGAGCCACCATTGGGATCCATTTCTCTCCTCCCTTCCTCCTGTCTGGCCTTAGGAGTTACAGCTGTAAATGTTCTTACCTAGCCCCTGCACTGCTAACTCTGGTGGATAAATTATTATGTATAAGCATTCATGCTTCAATCTGATATGATAGCCCAACCACCTAGAAAGCCTTCACCTGTGATTTTTAATCTGCTACTTTAATGGAAATAGAACCCTCTCTTTAAATGGATATGGGGAAGTTCTGTGACTGTATTAAGGAGAAATTTCAATGCAGTGCCTGGCTTGTGTCAGAGGTAATAATAACAGCCCCCACATCTGGTGTCCGGTATTCACAGTGTGCTTCCTTTTTGTTGGCGAGACAGGTGATGAATGAGTAATTGGTTTGGGTTAAAAAGGAAAAGGCTTTTCTGTTTTCAAGTCCAGAGAAGCATTCACCCTATTTACTTCTAAAGCTTCTAAGTGCATCCGGGTGGGTTATTTGGTTTTCAACTGCATTTCCACGGGGTCTGAAGTACAGCCGCTGTTTCCTTGGTTAAAGTAGCGATGCCTGCTTGGGCAGGAATGTCGCCTGGCACGTTGCAATGTCTCTGACACCCTTCTGCTTCCAGTGTCCTTAAATGAGTAAGTGTTACACGTTTTCTCTTAGGAGAGTAGCTTTACCCTTCCCTCCCTCCCCTTCTACTCAACCTGGTGACTCATCTCTACGATTGCAAAGAGCAAGACCAGCCACTCCACCTTCAACGCCAAAGCGGGGATCTGCTGGGGCTCAATTTGCAATTTAAGGAAAACCCCCAAAGGCCACAGGCGACCTGCTGATCAGGAAAGAATTTCGCTCTTGTCAAGTGCAACCTTCTTCATGACCACTAACTCTATGTTTTTTTTTTTTTTCTTTCCTTTTGTTGTTCTGTTTTCCTATTTTGCCAGGAAGTATTTCCATAGTTGCTGAGAATCAAAGCACAAAAGAAATCCCTACCTATGTAAATGTTTGAATGGAGGACGCCAGTAAAAACAAAAACAAACAAAACAAAAATCAAATAAAAAAACAATCAAAATCCAAACAAACAAACAAACACTCACTGCATCGGGACTTTTTAATTCTTCAGACACAGACAACAAGGGTTTTTAGCTTTAAGCCTGTGCATGTGGACAGTCCCTTGAGAACATGCTCGGAGGGGCAGTGTATAGGTGCTCTATTTTCATGGAAAAACACTCCCCTCCCCTTTTCTTCTCTCTCTTTTTTCTGATCGGTCGTGTTTGTAGAAAATTCCTAACATATACAGGCCAAGGACATCTGCATGTATTTTTGGAAACATTCTTGGCTCTAGATTTAACAGCTATTTTAGCACTACCGGCTGATGGGTGGATTAGCCACTCCGGCTCTTTTCACAAGACACACAGACATGCACAGGAGTTTGAAACCCTGAGCTGTTTCTCTATTTCATCGTTGCCGTTCTCCCTTCTGAGTTATCTTGGGTAGCTCTGTTGGCCGGCAGCGACCCCAAGGCTGCCTTCTCCATTCTGTGAGGCCACGGGCCCAGAGAGGCGAGTTGAAGTTCCATGTAGGCAGGCAGAATAGGGAAGGAAGGAGGGGGGCAGGCGTGCCAGAAATGGACCCGTGTTTCCTGTTTGCCACTTCCCATCACGACTGCTTCCCCTTGTAGCTTTCCCAACTCCTGCCCTAACTTAGGTGGAGAACAGAATCCCGGTTACCTGCATTGCATTCTGACCTTCCCATCTGTCTACTCTCCATGTGTTGTCATGGTCTGTCGATGTCTTGGTATCCCTTCCTTCCAGTCCCCAAGTTATCCTTCACTGCGCCTACTTTTTCTTCCCAAACATGTTGCTAGATTCTGGACATTTCATCCTGACGCTCCCTAAACACTGGCCCAGCCTTGGCCAACCCTGCCTTGGCCACCGGATGTTTCTGACCTGTCAGCTCTGTACACACCCACGCATGCAGCCTCCATAGCCCTGACCAAGCTGCAGCCTGCCCCGCGGGGCTCAGCTTCCTGTGTTTTTTGATCTCTTCCTGTAGAACCCGCCTCTCCCAAATATCCCGCCCCATTTCCCACCTGGAAAAACATATAATGTGTGTGAAAGAGTTGAGATACCCAAACCAATTCAAACCTGGCCCTGTATCTTAGAAGAGAAAGCGTACTGATGAATAGTGGTATTTTCACACCTTGACAAAAATCTCCTGCAGTCACATTCCAGAAGATTCTTGTGAGAAATGTTGTGAACGTGTTACTTATGTGGCAGGGCAGTTTCCTCCTGTGATGGTTGCTCTTACCCAGTATTTCCTCTCTCACAGTGGAGTGAAAATATTTGTAAAATAAAACTGATTTGAACCAGAAGAAGAAGCAGGTTCATGGATGTAATGTTTAAGAGTGTCAAAAAGTCTGAGACGAGATGGAGGTCTTACATGAGGATGGGATTGTGATCACGTAGGGTGATCCTCGACTTTTTACACGTGTGCTCTCTGATCTCTGAGCATCATGGTGTCAGCAAAGGAAAAAGGAATAAGCAGAAAGGGGGAGGAGTAAGCTGACTCTAGCAGGTTGGCTCAGAGCAGGAGGAAATCCCAGTTTTCCCAGAGCAATCATGAAAGAAGACCCAGAGAAAGAGGGAAACAAAAGTATGTCCAGCAGAAGCCCTTGGAGTATTAGGGACTGGACAAAGCCTAATCCAAAATATAGGAGAAGGTGGCTTCAAAAAACCACTCAGAGTGTAGCCTCCTTCTTGGCCTTGTCCCCAGGCCAACAACAGGGTATAACAGGGCCCTGGGGACAGTGGGGGTATCCTAAAGACCCTGACGACTCCTGTCCTTGTGTAGGTAGGGGAAGAATAGCAAAGCTTCAGTTAGAAGTCAGTCAAGCAGAAGATTTTTATGGTTGAAGACGCCCGGTATGAATCGGGGACACGGATTATTCCTGAGGCAGCTGTCTGTAGAGCTCAATTGATCCCCAACCTGTGGGGCTTCCTACCCCACGGGAAACATCCTCACTCATCCTCTTCCGTGCAAGCCTCCCAAACTTAAATCTGGAAGACAAAGTGTTTGGAAACCTAAAGAGGAGTCCTCAGAACAGCACAGGGAGTCCTCAGAGTTGCAGTTCAATTAATTTTAATTGGATAAATATGAAAAAGGGAATAACACTATCCAGCACAGTGCCTTGCCTCGAGTAAGTGTTAAGAAAATCATTTGTTGAGAGAATAAATGCATGAACATGAGAGAAGACATAGAAAAGGATGGGCTTGGAAGTCCTAATTAAAACTAGAGGTGGACATGAGACGCCTGGCATCTCGGAAGGTGACCAGGGATGGTCAGTGCTAGATGCAGCATCTCCAGGGCCCTCAGGTGCCTCTTCTCAGAGCTCCCTCCCGCCTGTAGGAGATTAGTACAGCAAAGTACTGCTTTTGGAGACCTCTTGGTCTCATGGTACAGCTCTGTGGTTCTCAAAGTGCAGTACCTGGACCAGCAGTTTCGGCATCACCTCCGGCTTGTTAAAAATGCAGATTTTGGGCCCCCCCACCCCCAGACCTACTGAGTCAGAAACGCTGGAGTTCGGGCCCAGTAATCTGTGTTTAGAAGCTCTCTCAGTGATTGTGATATACATTAAAGTTTGAGAAATGCTTAGTAGGCCATTCCAGCTCAATCCCAAAGAGAAGGCGGTAATGAGAGCCTGCAATTGGGAGGGACCCAAGTGCCTACCTCCTCGCTAACAGCAGGTGCAGACACAGTGAGGAGTTCGGTGGGCTTGAGGCCAGAGGAACGGGTAGTGAGGGATGGATGTGGCAGGTAAGATTCAGGGCAAGCTGCAAATCTGTTACTGCAACGTTTTTCCAAAATCCCGGAAGGCAAACTGTGCATGCTCTCCCCTGAACTCCCCAGCCAACATTTTCTCCTTTGCCTTATCTTTAATTGGATCCACTGTCCAAAATGCAGAGGTTTGCTTTGCTTTTTTTCAGAAGTTCCAAACAGCAACTTTGAGAGCAATGGGGTACTTGGCAGCTGTTCTGTGTTTTCCAGGATTCCAACTGAGCATTGAAATTCCCTCATTTGCCAACTTATTTTTATAGGAAGCCAATTAAAAAGAGAAAAAGAAAGTTTTCTTATAGTGTCGGAACTACTTCTAATTTTAAAATGACTTTTTTGATGTATTTTTTTGTTAAATACTCTGTAGTGTAATGTATAATTGCTCTTGTTTATTGCTTTTACAATCATATTTATTAAACAGATAATGTCTCTAAAGCTTGTGCCTCAGAATGTTTATTTTACCCCAAACCTCGGTGTCCAGTCCAGATACAAAGTGGTGCGTCTCTTCATAAAGGGTGTGTGTTCTGCTACCTGACTTCTACCTGCATTTCATTTGACAGTATAATGTCTGTTGTTTTACTGTTACTTTATTCTATTTAAAAATCACTCCAAACTGGTTACATTGGAATGAGTAACCTGCTCACTCTTGTTCGTTCAGAATGAGAAGTTACTGATATGGAACAAACCCATTCAAACTTGCTCATAAGCTTGTAAGTAACCAAAGGACCAAACTTGTGTGTAATGAACTGAAACTTAGGGAGCGGGAAGGGCTCAAATGATAGAGTAACAATGGCTTTGGTCTTGGAATCAAGAGACTGGGGTTCTCCTTCCAGCTCTACCAGCTGTGCGACCTTGAGCAAAGTGTTTTAAATACAAAAGCTTTAGTGACCTCATGCATATAATTTGAAGGAAAAGGACACCTTCCAGCTCTGGTATTCTGAGTGGGTGAGTCATTCCCCAGAGTTCCAAATAGCTGATTTAAACTTGGTGGAAAATAAAAAGGTGGACTGGGATCCTTTCAGCCCTGTGGCATCTGTTCTTGGGCAAGGTTTTGTCCTTGTGTTAGGTTGAAACATTTGTACAAGCACAGAACTCTCCTTAGCCTTTTCGAAGGCCTTTCCAGGCTCAGAACGGCATTGCCTCGTTAGCACGGTCTCAGCCTGCCTGAGAATTTCTGTTGTTTTTTAGGTGGCCTTTCACCTTTCCATTCCCATAGGCTGAATCTTGCTTTTGACCTACATTATTTTCCAGGCAAGAGCCATACTCCTTTTCTCCATCAGAAGCAGCTTATCTCCCGTGTCAATGAGGGCCCTGGCAGTCAGACAAAACTCATCCCTGGAGATTTCAAACAGAGGGGTTTTAATACAAGGAATTTGTTGCTTGAGTAACTGAAGAGTCAACATACCAAATAGGGGAAGGTGACATAACTCCAAGATTAGCATCAACAGAAACCTCTACCTACCCTGGGCTGGAAGGACAAAGGGATTCCCAGAGCCCGGGACCAGGACCACCAGCTGGAAGCTGAAGTCGTGGAGGACGTGTCTGGCCTGAGCTGGAGCCCCGGAGGAGACAGGGCCATAGCCAGCAATGCTGCCGGAGGAGAGGTGTGGGGAGCTTGCTCTGGGCCTCCCATCTCCAGCCGAACCCACCACAAGCCAGTGGGCAGTGGAGCCTGGGAAATGTGGTTTTCTGAAATACTAAGGAGAGCAGGAGCGGTGGGGAGCCGACTTGAGAACCCAGACGGGTGATTGGCACAGCACCTATTGCCAGTTCTGCCCACATCAAATCCAACAAATCTCCAACCCCAAGGCACTCATTAAACAGTAGGTGCTCCTTTCTCTGTGACATCCTCTCACATATAATCCTTTAAACAATATATATTTAAACACCATTTAAAATTGGTATTGTTTACGTACGTCGCTTCCTTCCTCTCCAAATTCTGTGCTCATTTAGGGGAGCAGCTACTTTTCATTTCACTCATTCAGCCTCTAGCTGACAGCACCGGACACGACCATTAGAGGGCGCTAGATCAATGTTTTCTGAAACCCAACCCTGGGTTTTCAGTTCAGTGTTGCCAGCAAGTCCATTTCATTTAGCAGTGATCTCTGAGGGTGCCCTCTCGGGTCCGACTCCCTTTACCCAGCTAGCACCTCTTATTATATCTTCAGCTGGTGTTTGTCAGGAATCAGCACGTCCGTGCGCTTCTTCTCTGTTACCACTCCAGCTGCTGTATTCAGGGAGCTATTCTTAGATATTAATTTAAGTGAAATAATTGCAGTTTAGGGGGAAAAAAACTGGCTAGAAAGTAGCATGAAAAACAAAGGCCTCAGTCTGGTTTCTGACTCATTCTGTAATTTGTTTCCGTATTTCTTAGGGGTTAATAGTATTTGGCAAATGCGTGTTAGGCTGATGCTTTCGTAGTGGGGGAATCCCAAAATAATTCCAGATGGACATAGATAAGAAATAGCAGCTATAGTGTTCATGTTAAACGCATGAAAAGGGGTCTCTGGTTAATAAGCATACAAATGATTATTAATCTGTATGTGGTACAGACTTTTTAGGTGGTGATGCATTTGTGAACAGGACAGATATTGTTAGGTAAAAATTAAGATAAACGTAGCAGGGAGCAGAGTGACTGGGGATAGGGGTGGGAGAGTAGGGAGTTGGTCCCTGGCTGCTCTGAGATCTGAACCCTGTAAAGGACCCGGCCATTCAGAGAGACATACATTATTAAATGGTTAAGAAATACACAAAGAGCACTTGAGAAAGACGTGATGTTTGCTTGTGAAAGTGGGTGCTGGAGCACTTAAAGCTTGTGGTTGTTGTAAAAGGGCAGAAGGAGAGTTATCTGAAGTCCGGCAGGAAGTTGTGCCACCAAATGGCTCTTAACACAAGAGGCAAGTGGAGGTCACTGGTAGATGTTTGGTGTGTGTGCGCGTGTGTGTTCTGTGTGCTTTTACACAGCCGAATTCATCTGGGTGTAGATTTCTGTGTTCACCTTCTGTTTCTCATTGGCAAAATCACACATAAACAAACATAAAATTTGTGTTATCCTTAAAGCCATCTCTGACATATCAAACACACCAGGAAAAAAATAACATCTTCAAAAACAGTTGTATAGCATAACTGACAGTAATGCAGATGTTAGTTTAAAAGTAATTTGAATGTACTGGTAGGAGGAAGATGTTAAACTTGACAGCGGAGGGAAAAGATAAGAAAATGGTGCCACCCCTCCTCCTCCCCGCTCCGGTCATCAGCCTGAGGACTTCCGCTGTGGAGACTGGCAGCCGCCCCACCCCCACAGACCCCAGAGCATCCGAGTTCCCACCAACCCCAACAACTCATATTTAGAAATAGGACTTTGGCCTAAAGAATCTTAAATTGTGATCAAAGCTCTTTGTTAAAGAAGACGATAGTATGAAAAGGTATGAAAGGTATTTATAAGGTATTTCACAAAAAGTGAAATAGATTTTTATAAAGCTTTAAAATACTTTAAAATGGGGGGAAGAGTATAGTGTGATTGGTTTAGCATGCACAAGGTCCTGGGTTCAATCCCCGGTACCTCCATTAAAAATATATAAAGTAAATAAATCTAATTACTTCCCCCCCCAAAAAAAACCCGAAAATAAAAAATAAGCTTACATTATCTAGATAATAAAAATAAGTCTATGAACAATACTAGGATGCATGTATAGATATCTTGATAAAATCTTCCTACCAATGTAAACATTAAAAATAATTCCATGAACAGTATTTATAAATTAGTTAACAATATATCATATATCCATATAGTAAAGTAGAATGTTTCCAGTAAAAATTATTTTTCTAAAGAATATTTAATGGTCTGAGAAAATTCTCATGTGATGTTAGAGAAAGTAGAATTTAAGACTTCAGGTAGTATGAAAATAATTTGTACAGAAAATAAACAGGGACAAACTGAAAGATTGACATATAGGAACACTACTTATTTCTAACTTGTAAAACACCAGGTTTTTAGAATTTTCTTATATCTTTGTACATTTTCTGTGTTTTTCTAAAATGAACATCTATCACTGGTACAGTAAAAAAAAACACAAAACCCTATTTTAAATAGAATTTACAAGAAATATGAAGTAAATCTAAAGCATATTTGTTTATTATATTAATTATATAATTATTATGACTAGTTCTCTAATGTAATAGGTAAAGTTTACAGAAAAGTTCAAAGTTGTTGACAACATATACTTAAATACCTTTAATAAAAAAGTTTCTCTAGGTCAAAAGACAATTATCTCATTTTTGTCAATTTATATTCATATTGAGATGAAAACATTTTGCTATTATGATACCTGTGATTTAATTCATGAAATTTCATTTAAAAATTTTAAACTGTAACTTTACTAATTGTGTGTATGTGTGTATTATACATGGATATACACACATGCATACACATGCACATGATTAATGAAATTTTACAATATAAATATTATGTAAATGTGTACATTATTTAGGTATACTCACAGGTACACAGAAATGAACCCACTCACCTAAACACATGAGGTAACGGTAGTTAGTTATGTGCCATAAACATATAAAACGTGTCCTTTTAACGAGTCTACTAATTGTTCAGCCAGCAGCTGTTCACTCTCCCATCTTCCGGCCATAAGAGGAGGGTGCCAACCTTATTTAGTAACAGTACCAACATATACACACATGCAGAATTGACGAATGGCTGGGACTGGCTTAGCCAAGTGTCCACTGAGTAACTGGGGTAGGATGTTCTCATTGGCCAAGGCTTGGGCACAGAGGGAACACTGACAACCAGAGGTGTAAGCAAACCAAATTCCTTGTGTGAAGTCCAGATCCAAGCACTGACCTGGTGTGGGTACAGATGAACCCTAAGTCCAAAGCACCAAAGGTTTTTGTGGCTCTAATTCCCAATCCAACAGTTCAGAGTTAGGAATGAAAAGTATAGAATGAGGAAGCTGGGAATGGAAAATACATTAATGGTAATAAAAATAATAAATTAGCTAGCATTTGGGGACATCACTTATGTGCCAATATTTAAGGCCCGGGACACTCACTGTGTTTCATCCACTGGAGTTCCCAAAGAATGGTTTTGCTCTTTTATACTTGGGGAAAGCGGGGCTCAGGAAAGTGAAATGATCACAGGGTGGCAGATGTGTATGACTTCAAAATGTTTGCTTTTCCTTCTGTGCTGTTTTTCTTCCTAAAAGATAAGTAATGTTTCAGACTCATCTGTATGGTTCATAGGTGCCTGGTTAATTGATGGTCTGGGCTGAGTCAGGGGTTGGGTCAAGACTGAAAGACTGGACGGGTCTGGGATTTGGGGAGCTGAGAAACACCACTGGATCTGTTCCCAATCAAAGCCTCTGGTGTGCTGGGTTCAGTAAGAAAAAGTTGCTCAGTGCAGTGAGGACCGTTTTCTGAATCCCTCAGTGTGCTGCATTTCAGAAGTCTTAAGACAGGCAGACACAGTCCTCTTTAGTGGTGCTCTTGGCCAAGGTACTGTCTAGAAGGATGTCCAGAAAATACTCAGTTCTTCCTTCTCACTCTGTAGAGCTTTCCCCCTTGTTGGGATGGAATAGATGACCCTGGGGATTTAGGGAATTAAATCTCTGGGCATTCGGGGAGGGAGGGTGGTGAACATAAGTTGGTAAAATGGAAAATGGATTTCTCTCAGGCCTGTGTACTTTTTTTCTTTTTTTTGGGGGGGGGGGCAAATTGCTAGACAAGCAAGCATAAGGGAAGTAATTTACATGAGATGAGATTTTTTTTTTTTCTCATAGGAATAATCTGAAAATACTTTCAGGATATCTACAAGAGCGAGTAACTCTTGAATTCTTTTTTCTTTTTTTTTTTAATATGGCAGACAAACAAATCAGAAAGTTATTTGGTCTACCAAGTATAGCAGTCCTAATTTCTAGCTGTATTTCCAAATGTGCTGTAAGTATTATTTCTTCTTTTCAGCCTCAATTTTATGCAGCATGTTACAAGGATGTCGGGGCTATGGACAGGAGGATACAAAGGATTTGACGGAAATAAGGGGCAATGAGCTGTAAGGGGAGAGGAGATAAAGGTGGTGATGGGTGGTACCTTTACTCTGGTATAAGGGAAAAATGATTTAAAACATGCTAATACTTCAAGGTAGTATGTTTATTTAGTAATGCGGAAACCTCAGTCTGGAAAGTTTAAGTCCCATGTCCAAGGTCACATAGCCAGTAGGGTAGTAAAGTCCGAATTTCAACCCAGGACTCCTAATGGACATGCCAGCTCTTCTCTCCACTCTACCAGCCCTCCCCTGCAGCCGTCCTACAGGTAAGCCATAGATAGGAGATGGTTTAAACAAGAACACTGCATGTTCACACAGCTCCCTGCTCCAGATATAGTTGTGGGAGTTTACACAAGGAGAAGAGGTACCATTCTTTTGAAAGGACACAACAAATCCTGTCTCAGCCCTTGCTATTGAGTTGCACAAATAGAGACTTGGACGTTTAGGCCTTACTTGATGTGGTACACGGGGAAGGTGGGCCATCTCAGCCCCCCCCAGAGGAAAGAACTGGTATTTGCTGCTAACTTTGGTAAACAAGTGGATACAGAACTAGTGTTTTCCAAATACCAGCACCAGGAAATCTGAAACCCAGTGGCTCACACAGCGCCCGCAGTGCTGCGTGCAAGCTGTACACGCAGACATGGCTCAGCCCACGGGAGCTTGGGTCCCTTACTGAGTCTCGTGCCTCTGAATGCGGTATTTTCTCAGTGTCCTCATTGCAGGGCAGGACCTTCCAGCCCCACTTTAGCCCGTGGAGTGGAAAATGGTAACTCAGAACAAAGCCTTGTGGCTCTACTATATATGAGTACGTTTGACCAAGAGTGTTTTTGTTTTTTTAACTGATGAGAGTCCACAATTTTATGGCAAATAGGAAAAACTGGTTGATTTGGGACAAACTGCTCATTCATGATGCATCATGAGACTTACGTGGGAAAGAAGAAGAGAGCAAGACTGAAAAGGACTGGGGAGGCAGGACCGACCAGGTGAGTGGCTGCTTCTTCAATTTAATGTCGCATCCAAAGAGGCGTAAAAATGTCGATTGTGTTTGCCCCAATTCCAGAGGTGAAAATGTCACCTAAAGAGTCTAATCAGTGATTGTATCAGAAGTCGGGCTGGTGGCTGTAATCCAGGTGACCCCTGGATGTCCTCAGTCACCAGTATCAGTCTTGTAAATAAGACTCTGCTGAGGCCGATCTGACCTTGCAGGACAGGGGATGGCAGGAACAAATCAGGGCATCTGGCTTCAGCTGAAGTGGCTTGTTAGCAAGACAGAGCGGGGGTCTGGAGTCCATGCAGGGAAACTGAAGTAAAGGCCAAATACCGAGATCTGAGCCCTGCGGTGGAGGGAACAGAATAGCTGGGGTTTGGTAAAATTCCCCCAGGCACACCGGGCCCACAGCTGAAAGCATCCCAGCTCCTCCCAGACTGCAGAAGTGAGCGGGCGACTCCTGAGGTACCCTTCAGTCCTGTAGCGCTGGTTCTAGGACAGTATGGATTCCGCTTCCTCCAGACCTTCTGGGAAAGGACTGTCTGGTAATTTCAGAGCTCCTTGGACAGTTTCTCAGAAAGTGACATGAAGAACCAGCCAAATGAGAGTGACTGGCTCAGATAGATTTGTCTGCTCAGATGGAGTCTTTCCCCCGGCTTTCTCCACACTATTCCCCTTCCTTTGCCATCAGCACTGATCTGGGTCCTAACTCTGTACAGTTTTAGGAGACAGCACACGAAGCCAGTGTAGATGTAACCAACTTTCCTTGAACTCTTTTGCAGGGAAAACTTTTCAGCAAACAAGCAGGTCTGCGTACTCTGTGTATGTGCAGAGGTGCTCTTTTTGGTATAACGTGTGGTAGGCAGTTTCTGGGAGCAAAACAAGAGCAATGCCAGATGGCTTATTAGGTATGTTTCAGTGGTCCACGCTGCAGAATTTCATAGGCATTACAAGCGGGACTGCCCTCCATCCACTCGTGGGAAGCAGGCAGAAAGGAACTACACCTGAGTCCAGATTTTCAGGGCTCAGGGAATCTCTCCGTTAAGAAGCCAAGTCTGCCAAAACTGCCTTGCTAGAATTAGACTCAGAACTCCAGAGCCAGAGGGGAAATTAGAAATTATTCTCTTGAGTGTTTCGTGAGCAGTGATTAGGTGCTGGGCAGCAGGCTAGACTTGACTTAGCCAGTCACCTCATTTGACTGAGGTATTTTCTCGTGAACACATAGCTGCGTTAGAGCAGAGCAAAGTCTCTTGCATCCAGATTAAATCCTTTCCTGCACCAAGTTGTTACCTTCCATTCTTTGCTCGGTGATAGCTTCCCCCACCCCCATCCTTGCAGAACACAGACAAGAGCCTCTGAATGAATAGAAAAGGATCAGGGAGAGGTGAGGAAAATGACTGCCACAAACCCAGAATTTGAGGGTGTATCATGGCCCTGGATCCTTGCAATATAAAGCACTTGTTCCTTCGTTTATTCATCTAATCAGCCATTTATTCAACAAACACGATCTGAATGAGCACCAAATCACAGTCTCCAAGGGGTGTAGCTTTGAAGAAGCATTCTAGTCCTCAACTAGTAATTTTAAAAAAAAGAAAATCTAACCTTTATTTGTATCTTTCAAGAAATATTATTGGGCATATGATTCATAACTCTGGCAGTAACTTCCAAAAGCCCTCTCCACACGTCCCAGTTTTCGCCTTCTCACAACTGCTTTGGAATCTCTCACAGCCAACTCTTTACCTTTTTCTTTGCTGGAGTTCCTTATTGTGTAAATCAATTTAGATTTCTGTTTAACTCCAATCTCGGACCATGTCTCCACTCCTTCCCTGAATTCTGCATTCCACAATTTCTCTTTCAGAAGGTGATTAAGGGAAAGGGAGAACACTTACACTTGAATAAATCTTGTCTGAGAATAATATCTATTAATAAGTCACCTAAGAATTAATAGGAGGAAGTAGATTCAATACAATCTGACAATATGTTAAACATGAGAAACAAGAGATAAAGAGAAGTTAAACATAAGTATGAAACTTAGGGCCCACAGAGTAAGAATGCTATTTGAAAAAGGATCTCAGAAAAGATAACGATTTCAGATTTAGATACCTTGCATATCAGAGGCAGTAAAGACCCACAGAAGGCAGTGGTGAGGGGTAGGTACCAGCAGATGGTATAAGGAAATTGAGACATTATAAGAAGTAGACAAAAATCCCAGACATCCAATCCTCCTCAATGTACAAAAAAACTCTAAATACATCATTAGTTCCTGGAAGGTGTCTTTATGAACAAAAGGGTATGGTAATGATGGTAATCCTATGTCAGAAATATGCATTTGAATTATTTTCAGTCTCTTTTTGGGGGGAAGAGTGTGGCAAGTGTAGTATATTTTTGAAAAGTTCGTTGATAATTATTTTAAAAGATGTTGGCATTTAAAGAGAGATGGTTCTCTTATTTTAAAATGGAAATAAGAAAACCTCACTTGCGTGTACCCCTAATGCCCCAGTGATTCCACATAAATAAACTAAATGGGGTGTGAACCTTCTATATGTCAGTCATTCTAAAGTAACCAGCAAATCTAGAGGTTTGATTTGTAGATTGTCTTTTGGTAATGACTGGTCATCCTCAGTTTTTCATCTCAGGTTTAACCCACTTCTCACCAGGGCCAGCTACTAAGAAACTGTCCTAGCCATGCTAGTGAATAGGATTACTAAACTGGCTTTCTGTTGATGAGCTTGAAGTCCCTAATATCAGAGTCTCCATTCACAAGTCACTAGTGGATTTTCCTGCACCAAAATCGGTGCACTGGTGTGAATGTGACTCTTGCAGTTAGATCTGGGTCAATGCCCTGGCTTCTCCTTGATTCTGTGGGCATGGACAAGTGTTACTTTTCCTTTTTTGTTTTTTTTTTTGTTTTGTTTTTTGGCCTTTCCTCTCCTCTCCTTTCTTTTCTTTTATCCTTTTTCTCCTTAAATCCAATTGTATAAAATAAACAGCAACTTTAGATAGTGAACGTTGTCGACCGAAAAAAAAGCACAGTGTAAGAGTTGTGAATTAAGTTTTATTTGGGGCAAAATGTGGACTATAGCCCAGAAGACAGCCTCTCAGATAGCTCTAAGGAGCTGCTCTAAGTGGAAGGTGGGGAAGGTCAGTATTATATGTTGATTTTAGTGAAGGGGGCTGCAGTCAAGCACATATTTTGGCAGAGGCTTGCTGCTGGTCACTAGGAGCAGATGTCACCATTAATGATTTTAGTGCTTTTCTAGGTATGAGAGGATGCAAGAATTTGGGCTCATAATCTTCTCCTGAAAATATCTAACTCTCTGAATGCCTGTTCTGCCAGTTTTCCCAAGGACAGAGTGCCTCTTTCCTGATCTCTGCCCTAAACTCCTTTCAGGGTGCATTGCAGGTCAGTGACTGAAGTGGCTAGTGACTTCATTCTTATAGAACCAGATGGCAAGTGACAAATTTTAGTTGGCAATATATAGTTTAAAAATATGATCTACGGAAAGTATTTAGTGCAGAGTCTGGTGTGTACTAAGAACTCAGCAAATGCTGTCCAGGAATTCTAGTGGTGGTAAGGAATTCTAGTACAAGACAGTGGTACCAATGTCCCTGTATCTGGTTATCTAAGGCAAGAGATGATAAGCGTGACTTAAATGCAGTCGCATCACATAGTAGTCAAGGTTCCCCCAAAACAGAACAAATAGGATGTATTCACAGAGAGATTTATTTTGAAGGGCTCATGAGAGAACAGGGCTGGCAGGTCTGAAATCCACAGGGCAGACCTGCGGGCTGGGAATTCTGATGAGTAGATGTTACAGTCTTGACTCACAAGGCAGTCTGGAAGCACAATTCCTTCTTCCTCTGGGGAGCTCAATCTTCTCTCTAAATGCTTTCAACTTATTGGATGAGGCCCACCCACACCGTGGCAGTATGATCTGCTGTGCTCAAAGTCAAAATATTCATCACATCTAAAAGATATTTTCATGTAGTCTTTGAGGCTGTGCTTTGAGACCAGTTGACTGAACAACTGGTCACTGTAGCCAAGCTGACAGTAATTAATTATCACATGTCATCAGTGTAACTTCCTGGAATCTGTGCTTGTCTGGCAGTGAAGTGACTGACTTGTCCCTTTTATTCATCTTTCTCTCTCTGCATCCTTGTCAAGTCACTTACTTTTCTGAGACTCAGACTTATGCCATAGAAGATACTGTCCTTCCAGTTTCTCATGTCCTTTCCAGATGGCCAGTGGGATTGTCTCCATGTAGGAATATTGCTAGAGGGTCACTCTCTGTCTAAGGAATGTCACATGAATATGTGACAGTCCTGAAGAAGCAAATGTGACTTTGTTTTTTTGTCCTTCCAGCTATCAGACTAGTGGAGCTTGGCACCTCAGGAGATTAGAAGCCTGTACAAGTCAGTGCCCACTTTAAGGGTACGTCACATGGCTGGCTCATGTCTGACTACACTATTCTCATAGGACAGTTGACCAAAAACAGGCTTTAATTCATTCATGTAAATAAATGAAGATAATTTAAATGAACACTGTGCATTCAGGGCTTGAGACATCCCCGTGGTGGACCCAAAGGCACCAGGGAGGAGAAGTCCAATAGTGTGCCCTTCCTGTAGCAGCTGCTGGTACATGAGGACTGAACTAGAGGGTTTTTTTTCCTCACTAAAATTAAAGATCCTGGCTGTTTTTGCACAAGCCCACTATCCACAGGGTGAAAGCATGAAGAAAAGCACTTAAGCAAAGAGAAGAGGAAAAGACTGAGAATAAACATTAAAAAACTGAAAGCAAGGACAAGGAAAAAGAGAAGAAAAGAGAAATTTTTCTGGGCACCTGACACATGAAATCATCCCATCATCAATGCCACAAAGATGTGGCTCCCCGTTCAGTGAGAAGCATTTGGAGGGCAACAGGGGAAACCCACCACTTATCTTCCCATCACTTCATGGACCTCCCAGGCGGAGATGCTGGGAGACCCGCTGAGAAGGAGAGGGTGTGCGTTGGGTATTTTGCTTTCTAAGAAACCAAGACGCTGAAGTGAATTTCACTTCAAGTCTAAGTGGAGGAGCCAT
This sequence comes from Camelus dromedarius, assembly GCF_036321535.1. Classification (NCBI taxonomy): domain Eukaryota; kingdom Metazoa; phylum Chordata; class Mammalia; order Artiodactyla; family Camelidae; genus Camelus; species Camelus dromedarius. The sequence goes on along the minus strand of NC_087443.1, from coordinate 63,081,783 downwards.
GGGATTAGAAAACGGCTAACTTGAAGTGAACAAAAAGGTGTTCGTATCTACGGTCAGACTGAGACTAGAGCAGTTCTCTAATATCAGGGAGGTTGGAACACATGTCATGACCAAGCAGGAGGCAGGGCAGTGGACTTTCAGACCACAGGGTGCTCCAGAAATTAGCAGCTCCGTGGGAACCGGGCCCAAGCCAAAGGCAAAGGAGGCTAAGAGCAGAGAAAAGAGGACAGAGTCACACCCCTGACCAAACAAAACAACGATTCCAGTGTCTTTAACTACAGAAGGACCGACGACCTGAAGTGTGTTCTAATCCTCATCTTCCTTCTCAATTCTCTTCTTCTGCTGTACTTAAGAGAAGCATAAATGTCTGGATTTCTTTAAGGAAGAGAGTTTGAAAAGATGGTGAAGTTGAAAGTCTCTGTGGTCACCGTAACAAAGCTGCTACCCTCCTCTTTAGGAATAGGAATGGGACAGGAGATAGAGTGTGTCATACAGAGAATGGATAACATTCTCAATTGGCTGAAACATCCACTGTAATAGAGAGTATTCTGGGATGTAAAGCTGAAGAGATGCCTTGGTGATAATATTGTAGGGTGTCTTGAAGACCAGACTAAAAAACACGGGACTTTATCTATTAGAAAGTTCATTTCCAAAGCCTTTGGAAATTTTTAGCACTGACAGAGCATAATCAGAACTCTGCCTTTAAAGTTGACTTTGGAGCAGGGTGAGAGATAGGTGATATATTAGTTATCTATTGCTGCAGAAGACATGACCCCCAAACTTACAGTTTAAAACAATAAATCTATATTATCTCACAGTGTCCAAGGGGCAAGAATCCAGGATTGAGTTAGCCAGGCAATTCTGAATCAGGGTTCCTCAGAAGGGGCTGGTCAAGTTGTTATCCAGGACTGTAATCGTATGAGGATTTGAGTGGGCTGGAGGAGACCCACAACATAGCTGTCTCATGGCTCTCACAGAAATTGTTAGATTCTCAACACACAGCTGCCTGCTGTGTGCCTGCTGTCCCCACGACATCACGGCTGGCTTCCCCTAGAGTCAATGATCCAAGGGAAGGTGAAAGAAGAGGAAGCCAGGCGCTTTTAGTGACCTAGAGATCCTCACACGGTCACTTTATTATAAGTGGGTCACTAAGTCCAGCCTCCACTCAAGGGGAGGGTAATGAGGCTCTACTTCTTGAATGGAGAGATTGCAAAGAAGTTACGTAAAACCAGCCTATATCGTTTAACATCAGGAAGTTCTGCCTTCCACTTGGTGCCTCCCATCTCAACAGGTATTTGGGATAAGAAAACCAATTATAAGTTTAGTGCAATGGTGACAAGGACCAAACAAGCAGATTTAGCTAAAGCAGTGTGATGAAAAGAAATGTCAGGGCAACATATGTGAGATACATTAGGAAGAAATATTTTGGGAAGATGTGCTGTAAATTAGATGTAAACAGTGAGGTAGGAAAGAAAAAAAGACTATTCAAAATTTCCTATTTATAAATGACCTGTGGTCAGACGTGGTAGGTGGAACTGGTCTGATGATGATGTCATACACAGAAATAATGACGTCAGAGGATGAACTAAGGAAAGATGAGGAGATCATGAGTTTGCATTTGGAAAGGTTGAGATTATGATGATACTGGTCCTACCATGTGTTAACACGAGCTGGCTGTTGACATACTAACCTAGAACTGAACTGTGAGTCTGGGAAAGAGGGGTTGATGTGGCCATCCTCTGCACTGAGCTGTAGGATAAACCAGACAACGAATGGGTTGGCCGAGGGTGAAAGAGTGAAGCAGGCTCAGTTTAGACTCAGGAGACATAGTTACATATGAGTTAAGAAGGGAGGAAACAGAACTGCTGAAACTGACCAGGAAAAGAGTTTGGAATCACCTGGGACCCAAGAGCTAGCAGTATTGTGGGAGGAAAGGGAAGGTGGAGTCGATTTACACTGTCAGAAGCTGAGAGGTCAGGAAGAATGTGGATTGTGGGATAACTGCGATTGGAAAGTAAGCCATCTGTGACCGCTAATGGAGGGTTGTCAGTGGGATGGAAAGTGAGGCAAAACCCCCGGGGTATGGTGTTGAGTGATGAGTAGAAAACTTCAGGGGTATTCTGAAAAAGGTTTAAAAACTGGCTCTCTGGGGTGGGGCCAGATTTGTAGCACTGCTGGATTTCATGGTGGAAACACTTTCATCATAGCCATTTATAAGCTGTCAGTGATTTAATCCTTGCCCCCAAGATTCCTAAAAATTTAATGAGCCTGTATGAGCTGGTTGCCATACATCGCTGGGAGAACTGAAAGATGAGTTGGTGTATACGAGGCATTCTTTTGAATGTTTTGGAAACGAACATGGCCACTTCCATGTGTTCCCTACAAATGTGGAACGGCAAGACATCCTCTCAGAAAGCTTCCAGGAATCCTCATAGTATCCAGAGGACAGAGGAAATCTCTGGTTCCATTCTCTGTGCCTCCTTCTACCCATGTTCTGTGGGCGCCTTGGAGATCACAGGGCCACCTGGAGTTGACCTTCCCTTAGTCTTCTCCCTTCTTCCTTTTCATCACTCTTTCTCTAGGACCTCACCTCACAGCAGCTACTTTTTTCCATTACAGATCTTTTGCCTGAACACTCGCATTCTTTATGGATGAAGTACCAAAAAATATAAGCAAACATCTTACTTTCTAATATCTGTCATAGTAGAATTTTGGTATGTCATGCTAAAGCCATCTTCGACACCAGGGATGAGAACAGTGAGGAATAAAGGGACAAAGGAAGGAGGAGAAGCATGTCCTCCCACACTTAGAATATGTAAAATGAGACTTCACGGTAAAAGATGAGCTACCCACTGCCTCCCTCTGCCGGAACCCTGGTATTTCCCACCATCATTGTGACCTTGGTCAGCAGTGCCCTTGATCCTGAGTTGCCACCCCTCCACCAAGACGCCCAACAGAGACAATACAAAGGCAAGGGCTCTCTCTTCCCATCTGTAAGCCTTTCTCCTGTGCCGGAGGATAATGTGCTTGCTGGAGACTTTTGAAGAAACTCAGTGCCAGCGTTGATTCATAATGTACATTCTTCCAACCCTCAAATTACCAGACTTGAAAGCTGTGTGATTTTAAAGCAAATTGATCAAGACCACCACTGTTAATAAAGTGCACAGCTACAGTCTGTATATTGACTATGATCTTGGAGGATATACACTTGGGTATCCCACACCAGTGTTTTTGCACTGAAGCTTAGAATTCTCTCTCTCTTTTTTTTTAATGAAACTTTATTGTGATGATTAACCTGCAGAAATTTTAATTATCCTTTCAATGCTTGAAGGTTCCTGCCGGAGAGGTGCCAGAAGACTCCCCCTGCTAATTAAATCCAACAAATTTCCTTCACCTGGAGACAGAGAAGTGCTTCTTGTTTGTCACATCCCTTTCAGCCAAATAACCACTTAACTAATCTCAAATTGAATATCTTCTTTAAGATTTTGAATTATCCTTTCTCTCCAGAGAGCTGCCGTTGTGTATTATAATAGCATTGTCCAGGGAAAGATTTCTTACCCTCCTGACTGGGGGAAAGGGGAAAGAAACAAAAACAAAACATGTTTCTTCGTATCACTGAGTAGATTTAAATCTGGGAGAATGAAAAAGCTGACATTTTGAAGCAAAAGAGCAGTAGTGGAAGGTAGGAATGGCTCCCGTCACCGCATGCAAGTCCTCGTCCTGAGTTCACAAGAAAGAAAAGAGGGGTTGGATTTTTCCCTCTTTACTGTGACTCTTCTTCCTGAGGACTCTACTTTATGGCTTCAGTAATCATGACTAAGTCACCAAATAATGCCCTGGAGCTCCTATAGGCCATGGGAAGGGCAGAGTGACCTGGACACCAGCATATCACGAGAGGGAAAGACGATCAGGTCTGGCTCAGTCACCTGCTAGCTTTGTGACCATTGTCATTCACGTAAATGCGTTGAATTCCAGTTCACATGACATCTGAGACGTGTCTGAAATAGTGCCCGACTTTCCACCATTTAGGGCTCTTTTAATTGAAATAGTCTCGATAAAAGCATGTTACGAAATTAACTTGTACCATGTTATTTCTCTGCTCGTACCATGAAATGCTCGTTATTCCACTCGGATGGAAGCCCCACGTCCTTTCAGTGATCCACATCTGACCGTGCGCTGCTGCTCTGACCTCGGCTCCCACTGCTCTCTCCGGTGCTTTTGCTGCCCCAGCCCTGCTGCTCCTTAGAGAAGTACTTTCCTGCCGTCGCCCTCTGTGCTCATCGCTGCCTCTCTTGGCATGTCCTTCCCCTAGTTTTCTGCAGGACGTGTCCTTTCCCCTAAATCTCAGTAGAGCCTTTTGAAATTTCAACACGTCACTGCTGCTGGCACTCCCTGTGTCTCATGTAAACATCTGTGATGATGAATTTGATGTGTTAACTTGGATGGTGTCTTGGGAGGAGGTTAACATGTAAATTGGTGAACTTTGAGTAAACAGATCACCCTCTATAATATGGGTGGGCCTCTTCCAATAAGCTGAAAGCCTGAATAGAATAAAAAGATTGAGCAAGAGACAGTTCTCCACTAGACTGCCTTTGGGGAGAAACTGCATCACCAAGTTTCCTGGGCCTCCAGGCTGCCTTTGTTCAGACTGGTCTTGAACCATCAGCTCGCCTGGGTCTCCAGGCTGCTGGCTCACCCTGCAGATTTTAGACACCAGTTTCCGTTACTGTCTGTGCCAATTCCTTATAATAAATTCCTCTTCTCTCTCTCTGTCTCTCTCTCTATGTGTGTGTGTATATATATGCATATACTATTGGTACATAGATACCTCCTATTGGCTCTGTTTCTTTGAAGAACCCTAATATAATATCAAATTAACAAGTGTCAGATATCTTATTTAACTGATAAATTCACTGTTGAACCAGGAAGATGTTATGATGGCATCAAATGGAAATGGTTTCTGTGAATCAGGAGTCCGTGTATGGCTTCATTGGATCTTCTGTTTAGTGTCTCACCAGGCTGCATTCAAGGGGTTGGTCAGGGCGAGGTTATCATATGGAATAACAGCTGGGGAAGAACCTGTTTCCAAACTGACTCATCTTGTTGGCAGAATTCTTTTCCTGTGGTCAGGGAACTGAGGATCCTGGCTTATTGCTGGATGGCAACTAGAGGCGTCCTCAGCTCGTAGAGGCTCCACACAGTTCCTGGAGACTGACTGCAGTTCCTGGCCGGGTGGGTTTCAATAATATGGCCACTTACTTTATCAAGCCAGCAAGGAGAACCTCTAGAATAGTCATCCAGCAAGACAGAGACTTCTATAACATACAGTAATCGTGCAAGTGACACTCTGCCACCTTGTCACAGACACCAGTCTGAGGAGGGGGTTTCGTGCAGGGCTTGGATGCCAAAGGCGTGGATCAGTGGGGTGTACCTTGAAGTCTGTCCCCCATGTAGTCAAGGTCAATCAAAGGCTCAGGCTCAGGAATCATAAAATCCCTAGAGAGTCCACTGGTAAAACCCAACATCTCATTGGAAGGGTGCCTAATAATCTTTTTGTTCATTTCAGTGTCTTCTGTGAATTTTCTAAAATTCTTCTCTGCTTTATTTTGTCTTGGGACTTACAACTTTGTAAATGACAACCATAAAAACAGAAATAAGACAAATGAGTACAGTACACCATATGTGTCCTTCGTCACTGGAAAGTGAGCCCCGTGAGGGCAGCCTCTGTCCCTTGCTCACGGCTGTATCGCAGCATCTGGAACAGGGGGGTCACTAGGTATGCAGTGATGTTTGGGGAAGGAACCAATGAATGGTTATGCTGTTTTGTAAGGGGTGTTGAGGAACGTTAAGACATGCTGCGAAGAACACTGGGTTAGAATCCTGAAACGTGGGAGTGAGAACTGCTCTTAAACTGATTTCTAGCCTATCAGCTGCCCTGGCCAAACCCCCTTTCCCTCAGATGTAAGTAGGAATGAGAAAAACTGTATAACAAGGCTTTTCTAAAAATGAAGTAAATAAAATTGAGATACCTGGTTTTATCTCTGACATGCGAAGAGCTTAGAAGTTGGCCTTCCCCTTTTTACAACAAGAAAAAAAACTAAACAAACTGGAAAAAAAAAAAAAAAGGCTTTTCTTGGACCATCAGAGAACTGAGGTCATAGGGCAAACTGCCACTACAAATCCTGAAGAAACAGATGAATCCCCAGAGTCCTACCTGAAAGATGCTGACTGGGAGCAGAACCCATTGGAGCCGTAAACTGGTGGGAACACACCAGTGGTAACTCTGATGCGGAGACTTTGTGGATTAGCATGAGAACAAGAAACTCCTGCCCGAGGTCCTCAGTTTTGAGGGTCTCCAAACTTCACTGAATTTTACCTCCAGGAAATGTATCGAGCTCTCATGGTAAAGAACCAAGGAGGACACTGTGATGGCTCTGCTAGGGTTAGGGAAAAGTAATCCCTGGGGGAAAAATCATCCAGAACTTTCTCCATAACAAAAGCTCAGTCTCCAGTGGAGACTACTTCACCAGAATCTTAACTGGCCTGGATTGAGGGGATCTCCCCAACTCCAGACATCTCTAGTTTTCTTCTTCACCTAAGCAGGGGAGGGCAATGCTAAGCAAGGCTTGTGAAGCTCACAGCGCAGGGACACAAACCCACAACAAGACTGAAACAAGATTACTGAGCTGGGAGTCCCATCCCCAAACCCTTACCGTTACACCAACCGGGCTCCAGCTTAGTAAGAGTGGACTACAGCTCAAAGAGCTGCAAAAACAGACTCTTTCTAAGGAAGGGCTCTGAGTCTAAGCCCAGAGACAGCAAAGACCAAATGAACACACCACCAGGGACCCTAGATCTGAACAGACACCTCAACAAAGAATATACACAAACAGGAGAGAAACATATGAGATGTTCAACATCCTACATCATCAGAGAAATGTAAGTTAGACAATGAGAGACAACTTCTCACCTATTAGAATGCCTCCATTCCAAAAGGCTGGCAGCACCAAATGCTGGTAAGGTTACAGAGCAACAGGAATGCTTGCTTATTACTGGTGGGAATGCAAAATAGTACCACTCCTTGGAAATCTGTTGTTTTTTTTCAAAGCCCAGCATAGTCTTACCATATGTCCAGCAATCAGGCTTTGAGGTATGAACCCAAATGAGTTGAAAACATGTCCACACAAAACCCTGCCCTCAAATGTTTATAGTGGCTTTATTCATAATTACCAAAAACAGGGTGCCAGCGATTCTAGGGAAGAGGAGGGGGGTTTGAATAGGGTGGTGAAACTATTTTGTATGATACTGAGATTGTGAATACCTAACATTATGCATTTTTCAAAACCACTGAACTTTAGGAAAAATGAACCTAATATATGCAAATTTAAAAAACTCATGTAGGAGTTCAGAAGAATCCTAGGATGGAATGCAAGATGTAAAGTGAATTAACATTTATTCTTAAGTAAATTATCATATTTTTACTAATGAAAGAAGACGTGGTGAGAGAGAGAGAAAAAGGAAATTGTTGCTTGCCTAGCTAGCTGTATGTCCTTCACTTGTGAACACAATTGGTCACCGCAGTCATCCTCTCCGGTGGTCCTTAATATGGCTTCATTTTACAGATCAGAAGTTTGATGCTCAAGGAAGCCTAGTCAGTCCCCTAGAGTTGCACACTGAATACGACCAGGGCTGTTGATTTTGAAGTGGGTAACTCCTAGACCCCGAGCTCTCCCCTTCTCATATTTGGGGCATAGACGTATTTTCAGTGACTTGGAAGAAACAGTTTTTGTTGTTTTATAAGACATGTGCCCATTTTAAACTTAAATTTGAATATTACTATTCTACACTATTTTTCTCCTACAAAACTCTTATATTTTCTCAATATCATTATTTTTCCTACATTTCTTCCCAGCCCCCTACCCCCAAATAACAGAAAGGCGAACAATGGAGAAATGGAAATGTAGGCACTAGCTTTGAAAATAAGTAGTGAGACATCAAAGAGGAAAGTGCATATTTGAGGGCAGATGAAAAGAGGCAGCGATGCTGATGGGATCCATTTGGGAGAGGACAAAGGGGATGAGTTCCAGCGGCAAAGCTCCACCTCAGCATGTTATCCATCAGTGCCCAAGAATGAGCCAAGCAAAGTTCCAGTGTGGCCAGGCCCTTTCCTGGTAGCCATGGAGCTGGTACTGATGGTGGGACTATTCTGCCTAACGGGACTGCCTATTTTTCCTACCAGGTCTACTAGCCCCTGGTTTTCAAACTAAAAGAAAAGGATGTATGACTTTCTCTAGCCTCTATTCAGTAGCATTTTGCTACCAGAGCAATCATAGAAATGTGTGCAATTTCCATAAGTAGTGACTTTCACCATTGTTTTCCAGTATCAGCAGGGAACAGCCGCATGGCACCTCAGGATAGACGTGAAGTGACATTCCCTGACCTGGAGCACTGAGGCTCTTAGAAGCCAGAGAAGATGTACGTAGACAGAGACACATCTCTTGCTCCCTGATTTTCAGAACTGCCTTGCTTTTCTCCAGCTTGTGAGGGAGAGAAGGGAAGAACACTTTGGAGGAAAGGAGAGGATGTTTTGGGGTTTGGTTTTGTTTCACTTGTTTTATTCATCTTCCATTTAGGAGGATCGTCTTTGCCTGGAAAGAGCCTTTACTCCTCCTTACTTCCCTCTACAGCGTGGGGCTGACATTTACTGAGAACCTCCTCTGTGCCTTGTGGTAGGTGTTTTATGTGTGTTGGATGACTTGATTCTCATAGTAACCCAGTGAGGTACAGTCTATTATGAAGCCATTTTACACGAGAAAAAGACGAGTCACAGAGAGGTGGCACACTTAAAGTCATACAGCTAATTCGTGATGATTCAAACGCCAGCAGCTGACAATTTAACACTCGTAATCACAGCACCAGAATCGCATAGGACCAGACAAGCCCCATCCCTACCACTGTGAGATTGCTTAAATCACTTTGCTACCTGAGATAACCATCATGTCTTTTGTTCTTAATTTATTTACTTTTTGTTTTTCATTTATGAGAAAAACCCATTGAAGCCAATAGGCAAACTCAAGTTTTGTCCCAAGCAATTTACCTGCTCATGGCTCTCTTTCCTTTGGACTTTGAAATAGCAATTATCAGTTCCTACTTATTCCCAGAGATATAAGAAAGCAAAACATGTTCATCTTAAATATGCAAAGCATTTAATGGAAACATCCAGCACATTAAAGACTATGTAGCAGACTTGGTGTACTCATGTCAGGGTTCCTCTAACCCTTGACATGGAAGGCAGGGTTTAGGTCATGTCTGCAATAGACATTCTGGAAGTGGGATCTGAAGTTTTGGCAGAGAGAGGATGTACTGAGATACAGAGACATCTAAAGAGATGTGGTGTTTTTTTTTTTTAATATTTGATTTCTTTCTTGCATGTTATTTTTGGAAGTGGGAAAGTTGGTTTTGAAATAAAAGAAAAATTTAATATATCTTAAGAACATGCACTCAGAGTTTCACTTTCATGAGAAGGGGCATAAAAACAAAGAAACAAACAAACGAAACACCCAGACACTACCACTAGTATGTACTTCACTTAGAACCTTGAACGTCCAAACTCAGGAATGATGCAGTTGAGCCAGGGATGGTAAGGGAGACAGAGCTTAAACACCAACTACTTAATGAGCATCTCTTACATTCCAGGGATTTTGCTGCATGATAATAAGTCACAAAGGAGATCAAAGCCTTCTGAGGGCCCTCTGGGAATTTGCAAACAGTTTGGGGCATGAGATAGAAACATATGAAATGAGGAGAAAGAGCTATGGAATTAACGTAGCATGGTACAGTATTATTTTCAGATCACTTTCTGTTGTCAGTGACAGAATGCTAGCTCAAATTGACTTAGCTACAAAGAGGGGATTTTGAACCCCTGGAATTTGCACAGGCAAATCCTGTGGTTCAGAAAGTGTCACCTGGAAACTACCTCTGTCTCTCAGTTCTACTTCACTCTGTATCTCTAGAATGACCCCTAGAACCTCATCTTTTTTTTTTTCAGCTTAGTAACTGCAGCGGAAGGAGTACATCTTTCTCGATAATCCCAGAAAATCTGAGTCTAGTAAGGTAAACCTAGCTTGGGTTACGTGCAATCCTCGAATCCATCTCTGTGGCCAACAGAAAGAAGTTCTCAAATTGACAAGGCCTAGGTTGTTTGCCTACCTTCAGCTGGAGTGGGTGAGCATCCTCCAAACCGCATGAATGAGGATTGGGAGTTCCCAAGATGAAAATCAGATACTCTGTCTAGATGAGGGAGCCATGGATGCCGCATGGGCATAACGACAGAATCCTCTCCTTTCACTGCAGAACCATAGTATCTGCTTTCATGTGGCCCTACTCAGCGATATTCAGGCTTGTCCCAGTAACATTAGCCTCACAAGGTGTGCTTAATTTGAAGATGATATGGGTGTTTTCTTTGGCCTGAGTCTAGTGTGCAGCCTTTTTTCAGAGACAGTTGGCTGACTTCCAGCCCAGGACATTAACTTTTAAATTACTCTCAGTCAGCTTCCAAGTTCAAGTCAAGATGTTGATTTTAATCCCATGTAAAGACCTCTAAATCCCTGGCTACTGTAGTAGCAACAGTAGAGTTTGCATTTTCTGCAGACCTAGCTGCCTCAGATTGATGGCTAAATTAGAGCCTTATTTTTGGAGCCCCTCCCAATGGTCCTGATTCCTTTTTTTCCTGTCTCCCACTCAACAGAGTTCTGAAATGAGGTTTGATTAGACATATTCGTTGATAAGAAGATCTAGTGTTGAAGCCAACAGAATGAAAACATTGTTATGAGATCTGGAAGAGACCTCCATTTTTGCTTATTGCTTCAACTGCCTTTATTACATACATCTGTTGTCATTTAAAAAAAAATTGGTAAAAAAATATAGTATTTACCATCTTAGCTATTTTTAAGTGTACAATATAGCAGTATAACAGTTCTCAAAAATGTTTTCATTTTGCAAAACTGAAACTCTATACCCACTGAGCAACAACTCCCATTTTCTCCCCTTCCCCCAGCCTCTGGAAACCACTCTTCTACTTTCTAGTGTCTTTTCTTATAAGAGAAATAATCCCTAATCATATGAGAAATAATCGAGGGGCCAGGAATGCTTAATTGGGACTTAGAGTATGCCCAGGAGACTTGAGAGCCATTTGCATGCATCAAATATATGCCATGCATGTCTTTTGAATAGACTGCTTCAAATCTGATTTGGACGCAGGTAGGATGTGAATGATTCAGAACAAATAATAAACTCTGGATTATTCCAGTGGCTGGCATAAGAGTCAGGTGTTGGAAAATACAAGAAGAAAGAATTTGGAACAACATAAGAAGGCTTTTTGTAACAGAACTGTCTTATCATGGGATGAGATTCCTTTGGGAGGACGAAGTTCCACACCACTACAGATGTTCAAAATATAAGCTGTTAATAAAACAAAAGAATTTTCTAAAAGGTCATCAGATACCAGACAAGGATTAACTTAAATGTTCCCTTTATTCTCGTCAAACTATGAAATTTTTGTATGGCTTTGGGAAAGAGATAAGACTATAGTTTATTTGCTATTTAGCATGACATAAACACAAAATTCAGTGTTTTATTTGGGGTCTAGCAAGCTGAATATTCAAACTCTCTTGTGAACATACTCAACCATAGATAGTATACTGTATCAAAATTTAAAATACATTTGGTAGGTAAGGGGCTTTCTTCCATTCCTGGCCATAATATAGTATAAGAACTGCCATAAACAACTATAAAACTGGGCAAAATATATTAACAGATCATATTCATACATTGAACACTAGGAAATACTGGCATATGATACATGAGAGAAGGGAAGTAAATGAAGTGAGTGCTGCAATTTCCCCTGCTAAATGCATAGGGACAGTTTCTGAACCTTGGGTGCAGGGAAGGGCAAAAGAATAGGGCCTGGTGATCTTGCTGAATGGAGGAGATAGAGGTCAACATTCAAGGAGACAGCTGCATCTGCAAGTGCACATAAAACTCTGGAAAAGAGAGCAAGAGAAAAAAATCTAGAAATCTGCACAAGTATCCTTTGGAGTTATTGCTGAGTAATAAGCAACCCTCATATAGGATGAAACTACAAAGATGAACAAAATAAGAATCACAGAGTGTTAAGATGAACTAGACTCAAATCTCACAGAGGGTAAAGAGATGTTCAGGCTTCCACCAGCCAGAATGGTAAGTTCATTGTGATGCCCCAGAGCAATATGTGAATTCTCTAGAAATTTCATGCTATAGAAGTAAGGCTGCACCATCCTAGAATGAAGGCTTTTATAGATCTATACCCACCTAAAAAACGTTTAAATCACACCATGCATGGATCACATGGATCCACAAGTATCTAATTGCTTGATAGAACAAATCTCTTTAATGGAAGACAACCAAATCTAGACTCATCAATGCAACAGCCACAAAAATTAAACTATAACCAAACATGCCAAAGACAGATAAATGCATTTCATAACCGGGAGAAAGATCAGTTATTAAAAACAGATTCATCAAAGAAGAAATAAATAAATGGAGAGATACTCTATGATCATGGATAAGAAGACTCAATAGTGTCAAGATGTCAGTGCTTTGCAGCTTGATCTATAGATTCAAAGCAATCCCAATAAAAATCTCAGCAAGCTGTTTTGCGGATGCTGACAAACTTATTTTAAAGTTTATATGGAGAGGCAAAAGACCCAAAATAGCCAACATTATATTGAAGGAGAAGAAAAAAGTTGGAGGACTGATACTACCTGACTTCAAGACTTAGTATAAAGCTATGGTAATCAAAACAGTGTGATATTGGTGAAAAGAATAAGCAAATAGATCAATGGAACAGAACAGAGGGCTAATAAGTAGACCCACATAAATATAGTCAACTGACCTTTAACAAAGGAGCAACAATAATAAAACAGAGCAGACAGTTTTTTTAACAAATGGTATGGAAATAACTGGACATCCATGTGCAAAAACATAACACTAGATGTCCTTCACAAAAATTAACTCACAATGGATTATAGACCTAAATGTAAAAACCAAAAATTGTAAAACTCCTAGAAGATAATGTAAGAGAAAAACTTCAATGACCTTGGATATTGTGATGACTTTTTAGATATAACACCTAAGGCATGATCCATAAAAGAAATAATTGATAAGCTGGACTTCATTAATATTAAAAAACTTCTGCTCTGCAAAAGATAATGTCATGAGAAGGAGAACATAAGCCACAGAATGGGGAAAATATTTGCATAAGACACATCTGATAAAGGACTGTTATCCAAAATATACAAAGGATGCTTTAAACTCAACAATAAGAAAACAAACAACCCAATGAAAACCTGGGTCAAAGATCCTAGTAGATACCTCACCAAAGAAGATAAACAGATGATAAACAGACATATGAAAAGATGCTCTACCTCATGCATCACCAGGGAAATGCAAATTAAAATGAAATATCACTACACACTTATCTGAATGGCTAAAATCTAGAACAACAGCGAAGACTGGAAAGGATGTGGAGCAACCATAACTCTCGTTCTTTGCTGATGGGGATGCAACATGGCACAGTCACTTTGGAAGACAACTTGGTGGTTTCTGAAAGAACTACACCTGTTTTACCACATGATCCAGCAGTCACACTCCTTAATATTTACTGAAAGGAGTTGAAAACTTCTGTTCATACAAAAACCCTACACAGGGATGTTTATAGCAGCTTTATGCATCATTGCCAAAACCAAGGAGCAGAAGATTTTTAGGATCATGAAAATACTATATATGATAACATATTGATGGATCCATGTTGTTCTACATTTACCTAAACCCACAGACTGTACAACACAAAAGGTTACCTGTAACATAAACTATGGATTTTGGGTAATAATGATGTGTTGATGTGAATCCATCACCTGTAACAAACATCACTTTGGTGGTGAGGCTGATAATGGGAGGTTTTAAATGTGTAGGGGCAGGGGGTATATGGGAAATCTTTATCTTCCTCTCAACTTTGCTGTGACAGCATGAAATTATAAAGGATTAGAAATGGCAGAGAAAATATAATCAAACTTGAATAAGGAGCAAAATAATTTATCCAAAATGACACATGAGACAAAAAGAAAACCGAAAGAAGAACATTGCTCCAGTGACCTATGGAATAATACCAGTTGTACAGCACACATGTCATTTGTGCCACAGGGGGAAAAAAAAGCAAGGGGCAGAAAAATATTGACGAAACAATGACCAAATTTTTCCAAGTTTGATGAAAACTAAAAACACACAGGTTCTAAAAGCCACACCAAAGGACATCATAATCAAATGGATAAAAACCAATGACAAAGGGAAAATATCGTAAAAGCACCAGGAGATCAAAAGACAAATGAAATACTGAAGAACAAAGGTCAGAATTACCACAGAGAAAAAGGACACATCAAAAGTAGAACAAGGATGATAATTTCTTGAGATGTCTTATTATAAATTATGCAAGTCAGCAGATAATGGAGCATAATTGTAAAGTACTTGTGAGGAAAAGCTGATAACCTAGAGTTCTAACATCCAGCTAAAAACAAATTCTTCAAAAATTAAGGTGAGATGAGAAATCCTCAGACAACAAATGCTGAAAGAATTTTATGCCTGCAGATTTATACTATGGGGAGTATTTAAAGAATTCTCCAGGTAGAAGGAATAACACCAGAGAGACTGGATTTACATAAATAAATGAAGATCACCACAAATGATAAATGTAGAGGACATTTTCCCACATTTTAAGTGTCTTTAAAAGATAATTAACTATTAAAACAGCAGCATCAATTTATTATGGGGTTTACTCTCTATATATTATTTTGTTTTTCATACTAGTCCTCTGACCTTTAATATTACTGCTGGCGAATCCTCTAGAGCAAGTTTCCAAGGTGTAGTATAAAATTTACTGATGATAAATGCACAATTTTGGATGCTACATAGATGACTTTTAAAAAATTTAATATGTCTGTGTTTGTTTTCATAGACATTATAAAATATATAAGCAGAACATAAATTTCTATAATTTCATAGATGATATTTTTCCAGGCAAGGCTTGAGAAGGATACTGAGTCGAAAATGGAGATGTAAGTAAAAATTTTAATTAATATGTGGGGACCACAGGTGCGGCAAAAGTCATCAAGGTGATACGGAAATGCTTGGATTTTGTGGGTGGGAGAAACTACTTCAAGACACACTAGGATGATTTATCACCCTAGCCTAAGGACTCTGAATTTTAGCGTTGTGTTACCCTCTGCACCTCCTTTTCCCCCCTCCTCCTTACAAACACAAACAACCCCCAACTCATTGGCCAGGACCTCAGACACACACCCACATACACTTCTAATGTAAACCTTCCAGCTGGCCAGTGTTGTAATGAGTGAATGACTTACAGGTGAACCTAATGGACTCCAGCCCTCCAAGCTGACCCCCTGACTCTCCCAGGTACCAAAGTCTGTGGTTTATCAAGAGGAGGCTCCAGCACATGGATTTCAGGGTGTTTGGGGGCGATTTATGAGCTTACAAACCAGGTCATGAGTAGGAAATACGTGCCATGTATCAGCTCTCCGGAGTCAATGGCAGATGGAGTAAGAGCCGGCTCCAAGGCCTAATAAGCAAACAACTCTCACCTGCCAAGGAGGGGGCAGGGAACAGGGCTCACCTGTAGCCAGAAACAGGGACTTCATCTTATTTCTCATCAAATACTGCTTTTGCCAAGTAATATTTTTCAATTCCAGTTGGGAAAAAAAGGGCATGTCAAAATTAATGTCAAGAATTGATGTTACGAATAAAAAATTGTGCCAAATTACCACTTCAGATTTAATTTGATGCGTAGCTTGCTGCCAAGGAACTTGAAACTTTTGCAGTTGTTGGGAAATAGTTACAAATGGCAAACAGCTTCCTCCATCACCTTCTGCTCCTCTCCTCCCCTCCCCCCATAGCATCTCTGGGAGAGGCAGCTACAGGCTCTGGGTGTGTGTCGGAGAGGGGTGGGGACAAAGATAGCTGTCAAAAGGACCTGGGGTCACTATAGGAAATTGTTAGAGTGTTTCTAATTTGCATTTCATATGAAGGATTTTCAGGTCGAGGTTTTAAATAGGAACTACTTAAATTCAGATCAGTATGTTAGAATTCACATTCTTTGAGACATAAAAGATTTTGGAAAACAATCAGCCTATCTTCATAACCTGCTCTAGCCAAGAACTTGTAAGGACAACGTTGTGCGGCGTTTGTCTCAAATTTGTTTTAACTTTTTAAATTCTTTTTTTAACAATCAAGTTAAAGTTAACTGAACTTTTTGCTTTTTGTTTTTGTTAAGCACTATTCTGAAACAGGCTGATTTATGTCACATGGAACTTAATTTCTTCTTCTTTATTCCCCGCATTCTGACTCCACATCAAATGACTCTTTGATAACGTCAACTTAATTGTATGAACTTGAACCACCGAAATGGGGCTTCCATTTTTCTAAAGTATGTTACCCCAAAAGGTAAATACCCTGGTTCTTTCATACCTGAAAGGCAAGTTTGCAGTCGGGAGATGGCGCCTTATGTAGAGAAACATTTTAAAGATTTATTTAAAAAGAAAGGAAAAGTATACCCACAAGAACGGGAGGCGGGCTGATCTAAGGGAGGAAAAAGCGGCAGTTCTTGTCTCCCTTTCTCTTACATCTTCGCTTAGAGGTGGTCTTTTAATTGATTGACGGCTTCCCCTGGAATGCTTAGTCATGTTTGGCCCCTTTGCGCATGTCCTTACCCGTTATATACAAAGAAAAGCCCACGGGAGCGGGAGGAAGGGGAACCTAAACCGCAACGTTAATGATAATACAGTGGACATTGGTCGTGTCCCGTCAGGTCCTTTCTGCTACCGTGCAGCCGTGGCTGTCCGGTTTTAACCAGTATTTTTGCTGGCACTCATTTAGAAGAAGTCAAGTCCGTTTATGCTGGAGGTGAGCATACTTCCCTCTTCCGGACCATCCTCCCTCTTGTTGCTGAAAGATCGCCCCCGTCCCTGACGAGCCAAAGAAGACAGTGACTAACAGGAATTCTGGTCCTTCCTGCTTCCACTCGCAGGCCAGGATACTTCTCATGGCACGCCTCTTCGCCTCATACCGCAGGGCTGGAGTCTGTATTCCAGAGAAGGCGCGGCTCTGTTCCCTCTAGAAAGGATATCTTGAATGTTTGGTGAGCACACTTGGCCTCAGAGAAACTCCTGAAATTTTAATGTGTTTTCTTGTCAATCAAACAGAAGTCCAGACTCCTGTTGGGCTTCTGTGCCATGGAGCTTAACTGCCTTCAGCATTGCTGGTTTGAGGTTGTCCTTTCCTAATGGGCCGCCACGGACCGAGTGAGAGTGAATCCTGGCTGCCTAGTACCCCTGTGAAAAGGGAAGGAGCTGCCCACCGGCAGGGAGACAATGCACATATCAGACCCTTGTGGTGACAGAAGATCCAACAAGTGAAATATTCAGAGGAAGCTGAGCCAGAAGCCACACCCCAGGAGCCAGGTAAGTCACCTGTTCATTCATTACTTTATACAACAAATGTTATGGACCACCTTCTGTGTGAATGCACTCTACTAGAATCTGGAGAATATACAATCAATAGCTCATCTATTCTTATTCTAGAAACTGAATTAGGAAGCCTCACCTAAAAAATTTCTAGAAGAGAAGCTATCACAAATAGAAAAAATTAGTGCTGAGAACCAAATGTGAGGCCCAGGGTAAAAATGTTGTATAATTTCCACACAGTGCAAGAGTTATTAGGGCTCTGGTTATGACAAATTGCAACACTAACTGACAGATCTTGTTCACTTATTATGTGTCAAGCACGTGTATTAGCTTATTTAAATTCTTAAAGTGGACTATGTATTTCCCTGTTTAAGGACGAAGGTGCTACCCTTGGTAAGTTTTAACTAACTAGCCCAAACTCGCACAGCTATGAATTACTGGGGCCAGGAGTCAACTCCAGGGATTTTAATTAACAGCCAAACTCTGACAAACGAAGTCTGCATGGAAGACTTGACAGTGAACCAAAGATTGAGATCTGAGTCAATGAGAATGAAAGAGAAGGACCAATCACTGGGGGGAGTAGGTGGAAGCGGCAGAGACCTCCATGGTTTCAGAAGCTTATAATTTATGCCCAAATGACATCTGTTGGGATCACATAATTGGCATGCTGATGGTGCACTGCGGCAGGGCCAATCCTAACATACATCTGATTGTTTATGTCTTTCTATTTTTAGGAGGCAGAGTTTTATTTTCATGATTACTCTGATTTGGGAGAATATTCCATATTTTTAAATAAAATTTAATTTCAGTAAGAAAATGTTATGCTAATGGCAAAATTCATAAAATTTTTTTATGTTAGGCTATATTATGAAACGTGAAGTGTGATATGTTTTGTTTTGTTTTTTAACTTTTGTAATATTTATTAGTGCTGTCTTCCAAGCTACCAGATATGTTCATGAACTATTATGACTTTATAAAGAAACTGTTTTAATAAACACTACTAATAAACCCTTTGTTTATAAAAAGTAGAAATAGCAAAACTCTTCCTGTAGCAATAAATTCCCCCTCCAAAAAAAATATACCCATAGGAAACTACTTTGTAATTTATCCTATCTAACCATTGGCCTTACATGATTTTAAGTTTAATAAATATTTGATGGCATGAAAACAAAAGGGTGGTTGTTTGGAATATTGTGAACTGGCTGCATAGAAATAGATGTGTTCCATATCAAGACAGATGAGTTAACAGGGTTACTGTCCATTTGCTACTTCAACTAGAACAAAAGAAAGACAAGCCTGTTGAATCACTACACTTTTACTCCTCTGCCCTGGGCTCTGGGTAATATCACTGATCAGACCCCCCGACTAAGGAAAATCAGTGTGAAAAGAAAAAAAGGAAAAAAAATTAGATCTTTCCTCCAAAAAAAGATGCTCTTCATCAAAAAGCAACACAAAACAAATCAGTGTTGTCATTTTTGAAGAGTAATTCTTGTGCTGTACAACAGAAGACAGAAATGAAATGAGTCACGTAGCTGAAGCTAGAGATCATCTGGTCTTACAGGTGAATAGGGCTCTATTCTTTTTCTATATGGTGTGTGGTATGTTTTATTTTGAAACTTGATACGGTAATGTAGCCCCTTCTTCAAAGATGTGAAGCCTAGGTTGAGTCAAAGATTTGCCCAGGCAATGTGGATGTTAGTGACAAAAGTAAGTAAGACTAGAGGTCTTCTGGATTCTTCCTGGTCAAACTAGATGGTATATGTTCTTTCTAATTAATAGAAATAGTAGATGTGTGTGTCACCCACATTATTGGATGTCTCTTATTTTAAGGAAGTTTTCCAAATCACCACTTCCATTCTTTACAATTAAAATGTATATTTGCTAAGTATTTCTGTCTTCTTACACCCAAGAGTTCCTTGAACACTGGGATCATGTGTTAACCATCTCGGTGTTTTTCACAGCTTCCAGTATACACCAAGGTCCTTTGCAAGGATGTCCCGCTTTAAAAGGTTGAATGAATAAATGTATGTGTGATACTGAAGCAGAGAGGTAGCAGGATACAGTTAATCACACTAGGGTTAAAGGATAAACAAACCTAGCTCGGTTATCTACCTTTTGTAGAATTTAGGGCAAGCTGCCTCACTTTTTTAAATTTTCGAATTTTCTTTTTTTTTTTTAATTTGTAAAGGAGAGGTCCTAGTAGAACTTAATCTCACAAGATTCTATGAGAATTGCAATGGATTAATACATGGGAAATGCTTGGTACCATCTGTGGTATTAGTAGGGTTTTAATTAATTGTTACTATTATCTAAGCCTACTCACGTTTAAAAAAACAAGGGTCAAAAAGTCTTGTGTTGCCATAGTCGGTTACTGACAAATTTGAAGAGTTAATGTTTCCCTTGAGCCAAAAGCCCATGTCTCTCCAAAACAGCCATTTGAATTCAGCACTATGGCTAAAAGGTGAGGCAAGCGTTAACTCACAGAGAAGTGCAGTGTGTGCACTGAAAACACAGCCCTGAGTTTTCCGTCGGGTAGTGTGTATGAGGTAATTTGATGTTTGATTCTCCTGTTACTAACGCAGGAGTGATGATTCTTGTAACTTTGTGTCCTTCCGCCCCCGCCCCTGCTGCAGCTCAGCTTCAGGGGGATGGTTGGCAGTGACGTGGTACTGAGCTGATGACACTGACCAGCTTCCCTCCTTGTAGCTGTGAGTGTCTGCTTTGTGTTCAGATCAGTGAGAATAAGGCCTCACAGCTCCTCAGAATGACATATACATCGCCAGTAATTACTTTCGGAAAACGAAAAAGGAATTAAAATCAGAGCCTGAGTGTAGAAGGGGGTGGCAGGTTTTTGGAAAAGTGTATTGGCAATTTGAAGCATGAATAATTAATTTCTGTCTTGAGATTAAGTTCAGTCTGTGTTTATGATATGCTAAAAAAAAAAAAAACCTCTAATGGGTTCTAAATAAATTCAGTATCAATTTAAACTATTAGAGGAAGTTAAATCAAAATAATTAGGATATTAAAATACTTTGTGCATTTCCAATCACTGCCTTATTGAGGCTCTGGACCTTTTCCAAGGAACAATAATAGCATGAATATATTAGGATATTTGCTTCCCTTAGAATGTGACTGTTTGCTCATATAAAGATGATTGGGTGGGGGGAGGGTTGTAGCATGTACAAGGTCCTGGGTTCAATCCCCAGTACCTCCATTAAAAATAGTAATAATAAATAAGCCTAATTACCCCCCCCGGAAAAAAATCCCCCCCCAAATATAGTTAAAAAATTATTTTTAAAAAGATGATTGAAAACTTGCAGGAGACAGAAAGCCAAACTGATGTGTTGATATATTCAAGGGAGTAGGTGCTATATACATGATGAATTATTTTGTAGATACAGATTGAAAACAGCATAGTGACAGTTTACTGCTAAGATAGTTGAACTTGATTATTCCTTATTTGTAGTAATTGCTTCATTACATACTGTAGTAAGGATGGCGTTATTTTTGTGACATTTTCAATTACTATAGAATGAGTTGGTAAAATCTGAATAAGATTAAGGTTAATTCCAATGGAACCCAGAGCTTGGTCATCTGTTTATTTTGCTTATGGCTATCAGTTCTTGCTGTAATTTAATTGGAGATCAAGGATTTGCCCTCTGTGGTACTCTTTTAGGCTTACCCCCACCCTGCTTATTCCTGCTGGGAGCACAGTAAGCATGGAAATTAGAACAAATGCAAAGAATTTTGGGATATATTTTGCCCTTTTTCTGAAGCAACTGCTTATTTATTTATAAATAGTTTTGGTGAATCTATTTAGTGACAACCATGGTGCAATGCCCATCAACATTCAAAGAACCCTCTGGGTTTAATTATTTTAGGGTTTAGAGGAATTGGTCTGTGAGTGATTTCCCTGAATTATTTCAATTTTTTTATTGTTGTTGTTTCTTTGTTTGTTTCTTTTCTCTTAAGCATTATTCAGCTCACCTACATTTAGGTTTGTATTTTGAAAAATATTACTAATTAGTCCAACATAAATACGATTTGATATCGAAGCACTGGCTACCAGAGCGCCAGACGCTTACTGTGGCAATTTAGTCCTTGCTTTCCTATTTTCTCCCAGAGGGAGAGAGAAGGAGAGAAGACAGACTTTCAGGGCAATTTAATGGATCCTCTATCTCCAGCAGATCATGAAGTATAATTCCTAGTTATGGTTCAAATGACCCAGCAAAACAGTAGTAGTTTGAGCACCAAGCAGATCAATGAAACTATAAACAAAATTTAACAAGCAATTGCTAATTATTCTTAGTAAAATTGTGAAAATGTTTATGTATCCTAATGAAAATGAATAATGGATACTTAATTCTCCCTCCCTCCCCCTCTCTGTATATATATATGTGTGTATATATATTTACACACACATTGTCTATATATATACACACTCCGTATATATATATTTTTTTCCCTTGCTTGAAATACCCTTCCCTATTTGTAATGTTAATGGAAGTGCACTGTTTCTCTGCCTCATTAGAAAGGGGTTGTTAAGCTTTCAAAACAGAAATCTTTATATATTCTAAAATAGAGCTGAGCATCAGCAATTGGAAAATTGTATCTTTAAAGGCTTTGTCTCACTTCAGAGGATTCAATAGGAAAGAGCGCGAGGATTTTTTTCTGAGTCAGTTTTCATGATACTTCTAATAGAGAAGCAGTGTCTGCATTGTCGGACTGTGCCACTCATCTGTGCCACTTTCTTCCTTCGGGGGGTCTCCCTATGCTTTAATTCCTCATGTGCACAATAAAGCTAAAACCATCCTCTTTCACTCTCCCTCAGGATGTGGGTGAACAGTGTGTGAGAGAAGCTAGAAAGGTTGTCAAGGGGAAGGTAGGTCAGTGAGGTGGGAAAGCATTGAGTTTGGGGCCAGAGAGTCCTGTGTTTTCTTGCTGACACCATGACTGACCTCAGACAAGTAACTGTATTTCACTGAGCCTCCATTCCCTCACTTGTAGAATAAGTAAATTAATAATATCTACTCTGGAAGTTTCTCTTAAGAGCGATAATGTATGTCGTGTCTATTACAGCATGTGGTAAATAACGTGCACTCAGTAAACACTGGCCAGTGGTAGTACAGACAGTCAAGGTCACGGTCGTTGCAATAGTAACTTTACCATCCGATGGCTGTGTCATTTTGCTGTAGGTGATCATTAACCATCTATTCACAAATTTTATTATTTTTTTAAAATTTCCGAGTCTTTTAAAACAAGTGCGAGCTAGATAGCTTGGATGAGTGTCTTAGAGGAGGTGTGATGTGAGGAAGTCAGACTCCCGGTCAGGGATGCAGAAAGCACTGTGGAGCTGGAACACCTGAGAACACATGTCCTATCTAAATCAGCCAGGCACTACTTGCTTCTAGCTGATTTTCCTCTTTAGCAAACAAAGATCTCAGTGTTAGCCAAGCTTTTTTCCCAAGAAAATCCAGAAATCTGAATAACACAAAATATCCCCCTTTAAATGCTGGCAACAAACTAAAAACTACTGTGCATACAACAGTGTCAGGCTGAACACAATGTGATTGCAGGACAGATTTAGCCTGTGGACACAATTTGAAACCTCTTACCAAGATAAGAGACAGCAATACAGTTAATATTTATACAGCATATACCGTATGCTCAGTGGACAAACTTTCGTACTTGACATCTAGGAGCATACTTAAGCCTTCCAATGATGCTGTAAAATAGGTATTAGTAGCCAGTTTGATTATCATCAAGTCCATTTCACAGATGAAGAAACCCAAGAAAAAGACAAGTTAAGTAACTTACCCAAGGTCTCTCAGTTCCTTAGCAACAGAACTGAGATTTGAACCTATGTAATCTGACTGCAAAGGTTTTTGCAGTCAGCCCCGGGTTTACAGACTAAAGTAAGGAGTTTTTCTTATTTATAGGAATCATTTATTAATGGGATCTTTAAAGACAAAGTTCTGTAGGATTTAAATTTCGCTGTAGGCATACATCATTCAGTGATATTTATTGAATATGTTCAAAATGCAGAGCCTTGAATAAGGAGCCATGATGGAGATGAAGATGTATAAACCGTGGACCTTGTCTTCAAAGTTCTTTTAGTTAGTAAGAGAGGAACTGTGTAGCTAGCAAAGTATCATGATATATGGAGGTGGAGGGGGCTCCAGGGGATGTTTCTAAAGGTTTTTTAGTATTAAAAGGGGGATTTATTAGTAGTTAATGGATGGCTTGTTAGACATGGTGGCATTTTACCTACATCCTGAAAAATAGGTTATATTTCAGTGCACAGATATGAAAATACTAGGGGGTCAGTGAAAGCAAAGATTTTATGGCAGCAAAAGCTACATTTTAGCAAATACAAGGAATAACCCAGTTACTCTATAATCAGAATTTGTAGAGGATTAGAGGAAGATGAATGTGGAAGGACACATGGAGGCTAAGGTGTGCCTGCTAAAGCGTTGTTTTCTCCCTGCTGTCATTATTAGTCTGTTCCCTGATCATCACACACACACACAGACACATACCCAAACAAACAATAACAGCAACAAACTAACATGAAGTTTCCATAAGAGCCAAAAATATATCAAAGAATTCAGCACGGTCCGTTTTTGAAATGATTCACTCCTAGCACCTCACAACAGAATTGTGAACTATCAAAAATAGAGCCATAAAGAATCTCCTTTCCTTGCTTCATTTATAAATACACGCTATAGGAGATAGAGATATTTCAGAATGAGACCACTGAAGGGAAGACATGTTTTAGCAAAAGGGAAGGAGGTTATGAATGGCCATGAGTGCGTGCTGAAAATGGGCCACTACCTCCACTGAATTATAATTCTCACTCTATACGGGAGTGGCACAGACTTACTGTAATCTGTCGCAAGCACAGTACCCTTGTTAGGTGGTCAGTGTCGTTTCAAAACTTCTTATACGTGTTCACTTCTTGAGTAGAGTGTTCATGCTTAATGGTTACCACTAAGTATATAGAGGTGGTTCTTTTCCTTTTTCTAATATTTAACAATTTATTATTTTTAAAATAGAAAGGCAGTTTCAGGTCTAAACTGATGTGAAGCTACCCTGACCCAATAAGCAATGCTTAACAGAAGTAAATGAAGACTGCGAGGCAAGGTTCTCTTTCATTTTGGCTCTTAAATCTCCTTGTTAAATCATCTCTTCACATAAACACGTGTATAGAGTGTTCAGCACAGGACAGGGCAGGGGAACCTCTCTGTGCACTTGGCTATGATAACAGTATTGCTTGTTATTATTTCTGCCAGCAGCAGCAGATCTCCTTTAGGCTGCATTGGAAAACTTGTACTCTAAATTTGTCTTGGTCATTAACCTCTCCCAAGATGGTGCTAGATTCATGAAGTCTGACAAGGCAGAGTTTGGACAATGCCCAGTGGCAGGCCATTGAATTTCAGCACCAATCACTGGGAATCTATTTATTTGCTGCCAAAGCCTTTAATTTGCTGTGTTAAATCACAACTGTAAAAATTGTCAACCCAGTTTTCCCCATCAAATATAAAACATTAAAACACAAATTACATTTTTAAAGCACGTGTTTCTTATTTTTTCTTCTTTGCTTTCTATATTATTTTCCCTGGGGGTGGGGTGGGGAAGTGGTTCAAGATGGACCTGTCTTTGAAGTTATTTTAATTTTTATTCTGTCTAGTCCTTTCCTGGACTCATTTAATCTGCTTGATTTTTAAGTCATGAGTATATCCTCCAGATACCAATTCATGACATCCTTCCAAAGAATTGTTCATTAAACTCTAATTTTTACCTTCTAATGCTGGCTTTTTAGCTAATGAAATCTGCAGTAATTATAAATATCCATCTTGCAAAACCTCAGAATTATTGGCATTTATATAGAAAGTCAAGCAGTGAGAGAATGATATTAACATTGAAGCTAGCACTTTCCTTTTCATTTCAATGAAGTTAGTGTGTATATATATATATAGTTATGCATATTTAAATAAAAGAATCTAGTTTAGCTTTTTTCAATATTTTTACACTGTCATTAGAGCTCTTTTGAATGGTACCCAGGGGAGACCACATCTAATTTAAACTTCATGGCAGGGAAGACATCAGGAAACTTCAGATTCATTATTTAGCTTGATGATCTGAAAAGATAGGGGAAAGTTTCTGTGATATTGGGCTCTGATCTACCCAAGGTGCCCTGTAGTGATAGCTTTACCTCATTTTTTTATGAACTATCAGATGAAATTTTATCAAAAAAGACAAATCATTTCTGAAAAGTTGGAATGCTCCCCTAGCTCACGAGTTTAAGCTTTGCATAAGCAGAATAAGCTCTAAATTTCCTTGGCACTAACAATGAAAGAGCGAGAAAATGCATCCTGATTTGACAGCAGTGAATCTGCAGCGAGCCCCATGCTGATGTGTGTCCAGTCTGTACAGTCCAGAGTGAAGATCCGGTGATTGATGTGGAAAGTCCACAAAATACGAGCTCCACTGAAGTCGACTGTCTCTTGGAGGGGAAAATGGACATATTAGGTTGTAGTAGAAAAAGGACGGACTTTGCCCGACGGACTTTGCCCACCTTGGGTTAGAAGGTGGCAAAACTGTGATTCAAATCCAGGTCTGTTCTATGCCGAATTTAAATAATGTATGTGAGCCTCCATTTCATTATCTGCAGAATGAGAATAATAAAGCCTCCTTCAGTAGTACTGATCCAAAGGTTAGATAAGCGTTAGCCACTATTTATTGAATGCTTTCTATATGCCAGTTTACTGTTTTCATTTAATACCAATTGTGCCCTGAGGACTAGAACGGAAAATTAGTTACTGTCCTTCAGTGATTGAATAAAGCCCATTGCCCACTGGAACAAAGCATAAAATGAAGCCCATTGTTCACAAGCAGATAGGCTTCAGTTTCTTTCCCTTAGGCTGGTGCTTCAGACTAATGCAAATACATACTTCATATAACTTCCTTGGAGATAATTGAATGGGAAATAAACACTTCTGGGCCCCTGCGCTGAACTTCAGCTTTGGGAGGGCAACTGAACTGACGTCAGCATTGAAGGATACTTCTGATAAAAATACTTTTTATTCTTCTAGCGTAAAATGAGAGAAGACTTAACTAGATTGATGGACTTCCTCTTATTCCCACATCAGACTTAACTTCAAATATCTTGGCTAAATCTGAATGTTTTCTAGCCAGTATTTTATGAGGGATTATGCCGACTGACCTCTTTGAATCTCACTGCAAGGAGTCCTTAGTCTTTGGAGACTGAGTAAATCCTTCATATTATCTGCTTATTTATTTCTGTTTTAGCTTTAACGGAAAAAATGATCATTTTCTTAGGACTTTCCATACAGTGTGTCATATTCATAGTAAGTCAAAATGTATTGTTTTAGGACCACCAACTCATAAGATTTTGGAGGTTCAGTGTTGCTTATTCATCATTTCTTTATGTAGAGTTTACAGCCAGCACTGTATTTTTTTGTGTGTGCATATATAATACTATAAATATAGTATTAACATATAGTTAGTTAATTGGTGTGCATTCAGAAATCTGCAGAACAAAAATAAAGAAATAATTTGTTCTTTGTCTTGCTTTCCAAGTTCTTAGAGATGATTCAGGAAGACATGATTAAGTTGGCGGAGAGTAAATAAAATTTAGACATAAAAAGTACAATGTATTATTAAAAACAACAGTTTTCACTTAATAAATGATTACTATGTGCCAGGCACTGCACATTTATTATTACATAGAAAAATCACATAGGATCTTCACCAAAATTCAACAAGATAGATACAATTAGTCTCTTTCTAAAGGGAAGAGACAGAGATTGTGAATGATCACATGGCTTTAAGGCCACTTGCCAGGTTTATGGTAGAGGTAAGACTGGAACCAGTTGAAGCCCAAGGAATATCCACAGTTGTGGACCATCTTCTACACATGGAGAAAAGTCAAACCCAAAGCCAAGAGGAAATCAGTATAAAATGAGATTAGCTAGAGGAAATGTGTATTCTCTCTAGGCATCAATATATGTGTCTGTTTTGGTGTGCAAGCTGCTATGATGCTATAGCTCTTTGAAAAACAAGATATTTAATTTAATATGTTTCGATGCTGATAGTGGAATGATGCATTTTGCATAAATATTAAGGCCCTTGGAGGTCTATGGATTAACGGATATGAATTCATTTATTGGGTAAAGTAAGAGTATGTCTGCACTTAGGGGACATATTAAACGGAGAGGCCATTGAAATCCTAAGGTTTAACACTTTGTTTTTAATCAAAGAACTGAAATTCGCAGTGTTCAATTCTGTGGACACATTTTAGGAGGGGAATTGAAAAACTAGAATGTGTTTAAACAAACACATGATACTTAACATTTCAGAGAAACATTATAGTATTTTTTATTTAGTGTATTCTATCCATTCACCCATCCCTTCCACACGCATTTACTCTATGACTCTGCCTTAGAGGTCTGTGCATATATTGCAAAGCCAAGCAGCATGGAGCTTACAGTCTGCCCAGTACTGAAAAAGCCCTAAGTGTTGAGTCAAAAAAGTGGGTTCTAGTCAATCAACAATCATGTGACCATGGCAACCAATTTAAACTCTCTAAGTTAACCTTGCAGTAGACACTGTTTATCGTCTTTCCCTAAAGCCATTTTCCTCCCCTTTTCTCTTCAGCAGAAGACTGATTTTGTTCAGGTATCAAGCTGGGCAATGCCCTTGCGGGAAGGTTAACTCCTGGTCCAGCTCCAGAGGACAAATCATTTTTATTTCTGCCAGTCATGATAGTCTCACTCTCCACTCTCAGCCATTGGTTTAGGGAAGGACATGTGACCTGTGGCTGCCCAGCCAGAAATAGGGAGATGTGGCTGAGTGCATTCTGGGAAATATTTCCCATCCCAATGAAAGCAGAAAGGTTCCAAAGGAGAGAGATTTTTCCCCCTTTATTCTTAGTCTTTCTGTGTCAAAGGCTATCAGGTGCATGTGATATTGGCTGTAGCCACCTTGGAAACATGAATGGAGTTATTGCTAATCAACATGTATTAACAGAAAGATAGAAATTGTCAGGGTCATCTCACAACCTCAGCCTATCCATTCATATTACCTAGCTTTACTGTTCTTCTTCTTAGTTACCACTACATGCTTGAACATTCACGAGTGTGTATACATGTGTGTATATATAGGTATACAGTATATATGTGGGTGTATGTACATATATTTCCAATTGTCACTTACTTCCAAACCCAAACACAATTGGAATAAAAGTTCAAGAGAATACCAATTATTTCGTGCGCGGCTGAATCCCCAGTGCAATAAATGAATGAATGACTCTCTGACAACATTCCTGAGTTGCTTTACATGCCTCTAGATTTCTTATAATATAAAATGAATAAATCCTATAATTTAAATGGCCTTTTTATCCAAGTGTTATGTACTGACAAAATACTGTAATTTATATGATACATAACTCAGACTATTCTAAACCTATGAAACTTTGTATAATATGGTATCCTGTTGATTTAGTTCACATAGTTTTAACATTAGTAAAGTTGGAATATCTTTCTATACTAGTAATTTCTACTTGTATTCTCCTTGTATTAATTACCTACTTATTCCCATTGTATAAATCAAGGAATTTTTTAAAAAGGACATATTGAAGGATGCTATCTAAAAATAATTTATCTTAATTTGTAGTAATTTATTACTACAATTAATCAATAAGAATTCTTGTGCTGGGCAGTGGGGAGATTTGTGAAATGGCTCATTCCCTTGGATGCTAGTGTTTGTGTGCGCCTTTTGTGTTTTGTTTGTCTTGTATTTCTGTCTTTAAAAAAATGGGGACAGTTTCAGCTATCCCTAAAGAAAGTCTTCTGAGGCACATTTTGGATAAGTGACCTGAGAACAGCTGTGAACTAAGAGGAAGATGATGTTAAAAAATATATATACACACACAATAGAATTAAATACTGTTCTTGTCCTCAAGATGTGTGTCCTCAAGCTGAAAATCAAGCTGAACACACATATAATATAAAAATCAACAAATGAAATAAATACTCAGTGCTGCCTCAAACATATAAAGAGATATCGTAATGGTTATAAATGTACTCCCTAGCCATCGGTATATGTTCAGGTTTGTGCTTGTCTCTCTACATTGTAATTATTTGTTTACGTGTTGATCTTCCCACTAGAACACAGTAATTTAAGGAGCTGGACCTTTATTTTACTAATACTTGGATCTCTGGCAGCTGGTAACTTTGTATCTCAAGGACAGAATGGTATTTAAAAAGACAAAAGTAAGGGAGGGTGTAGCTCAGTGGTAGAGCATGTGCTTAGTATGCATGAGGTCCTAGGTTCAATCCTTAGTACCTCCATTAAAATAAATAAGTTAAAAAACCTTATTACCTTCCCCCCAATTTTTTTTAAATTAAAAAAAAATTAATAAAAAGACCGAAAGGAACAAAGAGTATCTGCGGCTTGGAGAACTAGATGACGTAAACCACAGACAGGGATGGTTGTTGAATGGTTATGGATTGGTAAGGTATGAGCACTACAGCAAGGAAAGGATAAAGTTAGGGGAAAGAGAATGGTAGGAAGTCAAGTTCATAGACTATAGGTGGTGGGAACCCTTGAAAGTCAAGACAAGAAGTTGAAATTCACAGGTATTGCCGTAGGGAATGAAGAGCTTTGGGCAGTGGAGTGAGATGGTGGAGACAATCACCAAGCATGGGGGTTGGACAGAGAGGTGCAGAATGAACAGGAAAACCAGCTGGACAGATCTGTGTGTCCCTGCTGTCAGCAACACAGCAGTGACATCATGACTTCCAGTAATCTGATTCCACCATCCATGGTCCAGCCTACAAAGGCTGTTAAGTTAATGAAAGTAGGTATTTGCAACTCTCTTGCACTCTCAAAATTGGAGGATCCATTCATTCATTTATTCAGTATACATTTCTTGAACATTTGTCATGTAACAGAGACCATACAGTTTGGGAGGATTCTAACGTTCAGTGGCTGATTAGGGCTATGGAGCTGAAGCACTCTGTCTCCAAATGTTAAGTTCAAATTTCTAATTTTACCTATAAAATTTTTGAGCAAAGGACCCTTCCTTGTATAATGTCTTAGAGTTGTTTATGCTTTTTATGCCATGGCACCAAACTCAGTTGTGTTATACCGTCATGGCACAATTTTGGGGGTTCCATCTGACAGCATTGTAGACATGAATGTTTGCTAAAGCAACAGTATTATCCTAGACATTCAGTCTTCTAAGAGGAATGAAAAAACTCCACTTGTAATGCATATTAAAAACTGCAGAAATAGGGCTGAGCAGAGAAGCTTAAAATATGCATCATTTGCTACTGCTGTTGGTTTCACTCTGCTAATGACATGAAATTATATCCCAAAGGTCAGTATTAATCACTGTGTTGACTTCTTCTGGAGTAGGTAGACTGCTATACATTAAAGAATTTCAAGGAAAAGGAATGTAAGCCTAGAGTCGTTAGCACACAGCTAAGGGAAGAACAAATACATCTGAGGCTGTCTGGCCTTTGTTGGCCTTGTGACTCCACGTTTCTAGGGATGCTGTTGCCTTGATTTGCAAATGTAAACATGACAGGAAAAGCTGACTGTTTAAAGAATAAGTCATAAGACAGAGGATATCTATAGTATGCTAATGTGAGCATATGAAATTAACAAGACTATTCCAGCTGAGAGGAAACATGAGATCACCATAACAGTGGTAGAATTTTGCTGTGGTTATTGTTTGTTGTGTTCACCTACAAGAACTCCACTTTCCTCTAATTCTTCCTGATTTTCATAAGGTCACAAGTAAATTACATTTGCCTTAAGATGTGCCTTTTCTGTTTTTTTCCTACACAGTTTATATATCATTTATAAAATCAGGAAAAAAGTTATAAAAATGTCATTCAATTCAAAGTTATTAAGGTCTCCAGGGGGCATCCTACATGCTTATGAATTCATGCTTATTTTTATTTGTTTTGCTTCTGTTTCTCTTTTGTTTCATTATCTTGTGCTGAGGCCATCAAACCCTTGTTAATATGTCGTGTCATCTCTTTTCTTTTTCTGTTTTCGGTTCATGTTTTGCTCATGCTAACATCCATATTCCACATTCTCCAACACAGGAGACCAAGAGAGATGCTATTTTATTCCCCTGCTTTTGATTTATTATGTTACCCAGATTACAGAGCAGAGCTACCTCATCTTCTCAGTGCTTTCCTGAAGTTCAGTAACACAGTTCTTTTGTTTTTACTAATTTGAAGAATTCTAACCAATCTACTCAACTGTCAGACAAAACTTCATGAACACTGGGTTTTAAAGCTGTAAGTGATCAATACCCTTCTCTACTCAAGATCACTTCCTCTTCATTATTTTATTTTTCTTGGACCAGTTTAGTGCTCCTCAACTCTCCTGTCTCTGGAGATAAGTCATTTCTCAAAGGACTACTGGATCCACTATATAAATGGTTTTCTGGAGGACTTGTCTCACCCATCTTCAGACAAGATAGGGTAAATCAGAAGCCATGAAAAAATACAATTTAGCTTTCAGCTTCGAAGCATCCACATACACAGGTGCACTATGATTAGTTCATGTATTTTACTATCAATATTTTTTTTCACTGTGTACAAGTGTCCACATGTAGAATAAATTGCAATTGCAGTATTGTCACAGAGACCCTGAATAGTGCTTTGTCATATATTAAGCATTTAATGGTTAATTATAAACAGAATGAAGATTAAATTAGATCAGTGCTATTTTCAACTTTAAAATTTTAATAATTTAAATATTTAATGAATGTATTTATGACTTGAGTCTGATTATCTTGGTATATACCTCCTTTGAAGTTGCTGTAGTTAGTATCTTCTTACCTAAGCAGGGACTAGGGAGAACCCAGAGTGGTGTAAGTAGAGGCATTTCATTGCTGGTACTTGAGTCTAGGCTGTGAGGGAAGAGCACATCTACAACATTCCAGTACAGCATGCAATCTCAAAAGTAGGTGGATGAGCCATTATGTAGTAGGTCAAACCTCAGACCCTATCCTTGATAGAATTAGTTGCATTGGCATCACATAGCTGCAATGTCCGTGTTAAAATAGTCCATATATTCTCGAATATCCACAATTTCAGAATTATGGAAACTTTGTATCCCTTTGAAATTATTTTAATTTAAAAATTGAGAGTGAGGCTGAAGGCACAACTTGTTAGATGCTATAACCAGCACTCAGTGACCCACAGTGTGGGCCTGATTTATTATGCAAATAAAGAGCCAGAATAATATATTCTGTTTAATCATGCAGGAAATTTTTTTTGTTTGATGGAGTGTCCAGGCACACAAATGAATATTCCATGAATCTAAAATCTACTTCAAAAAGGAAGGTATTTATATGGGGTTGTAAGAACAAGGTGCCAAAGCTGTGATTTACAGAATATGCTTGGTCGATGTTAGAAAACAGTTTGTCTTTAAACAACTGAATTTTATAATGAGAAAATTACCAGAAGCTTTTAGCTACTCAGGTTATTTAAGGGAAAGATGAATTCATCCATTATGAGCTATATAAAACCCATTGATTACTTGACTTGATTACTTAAACCTTACGGCCTGAGAATCTTGTCTGACTGATATATCCCCTCTTCACCCAGAATTTATTATTGAAGAATGATTTTATGATACTGCAGCATTTCAGGTAAGCACTGTTCCCTCAACAAACATGAGGAGGTAATTCACACAGGCAATTGATAATATATTTAGAGGCTAGCAGTGTTTCTTGGTAGGTGTTAACCATTTCCACACCAAGGCCAAAACCCACATCTCAAGTCTAAAACCTGAAAACAGGGAGAACCATGACAAACTATGTTTCTAGCATTTTTCCACCTTTCAGCAAAAATTCCTTTTAATAGATAGACTAATACACATATCAGAAAAGAGTAATTCAGAAAATGTTGAGTATGTGAATCATTTCTAGGATTTTGTTGATGTGGGTTCCTTGGAGAGGCGAAAATAAATATTGTAAAGTTAACTTCCTCCTTTATGTTAACCTTTAAGGTAGTACTGTATCTGTATCTTACAGATGAGAAATCTTCAGAGAAGTTAAGTCACTTTTTCAGTGACATTCAGCTGAGAAATAGCAGGGTTAGGCTTTCAGAATGGATTCTCCTTCGTTTTTACATGCCCTTAGAGAAGGAGCATCTGTGATTTTTAGACCTGATTTTTAAAAACTATAAGAAGAGTATCATGGTAAGAATTATATACAGGAAACAATCACCTAGAATATAAAAATTATAGTCATATATTGTTAAAATGCAAGCATACTGTGAACTCATATCTTATAATGGCTGTCTTCTAGTTCATTTCAAAAATCAGACCAGTGATTATGACCAAGTTAATAAAGACTGTAATATTCATGGCAATTATCTAAAATGCAAACTGAATAGACTTCTTCCAGATTCCCTGCTATCTCTCCAAACCATGAGAGATTGATGAATTCTTTTAAGAAGAAAATTGGGGGGCCTTTTTTTTTTAAAGAACATAAAAAGATACAATTTACACTCAAACTGGGAAGTTTTAAAGTTGTGTGACTTGTAATATCTGAAGAAAGCCAAGGCCAAGATTAACTTATGATATTCTTAAAATTATGATGACCATCTGCCTTCCAGTATGTTAATATTAAACCAATCTCTAAAAAGTGCTTCTCATTACTGAAGTAATAATAATGCAGAATGTTGTGTAAATTGTGTTTATACGACTGCTGCATTTTAAATAGACTTTGATGCTTCAGGGCCATCCTTAGGAGAGACTGTTCCACCATATCTTGAAACAATTCTCGCTGTTTACTGCATCCTTTCTTGTCATATCCTTTATTCTTTCTTTATTTTTTGTAATTCTCCCATAAAGACTGTTAAATACAGACATAATTTTTTGCTTTTAAAAGTTTGTCTATTTCTACTACTCTATTCCTAATGAAATTGTATATTTCTTCTGATTTGATCATTAGTTACCATGAGGACAAATGAGCTACTTTGTTCTGCGTGATGGGGAGTTTTCTGGTTCTGTGGTTCGGGGAAGAAGAGGATCAGATTTCACAAAATCCCCTGCATGGTTGTGTTTAAGAAGGGCAGGACTGAGAAGTAGATCCTCTGATGATCTTTGCCCAAGTGGCTTTTGCTCTTACCTTCTGTTCTGTAGCTGTGCTATTATAAGCATATCCTTCTTTCCAGGGTACTCCGTGTGCCATCCTGGGGCAGCACCAGATTTTGGGAAACAAAAGCCCACGAATGGGGCTTGTACAAGGATCCAGTGTTTGGTCAAACTAGTGTAGCGTTACTGAACGCGATTTCATGTGCCCAATGCACAGGGAGGCCAAACAAACCAAAACGTCTCCGTTTGGAGTAGAGAGAGGTTTGCTGCAGGGCCAAGCAAGGAAAACGGGTGGCTTATGCTCAAGAGACTCGAACTCCTGATGGTTTTGGGGAGAAGTTTTTAATGGGCAAAATTTGGGGTGAGGGCTGCAGGATGTGTGACTTTCTTCTGATTGGTTGGTGGTGAGGTAATGGGGCGTGTCCCAGGAATCGTGTGCTTAGCCTCAAGTTACCTTCCTCCACCTGGGTGGGCGCCTTAGTTCCTGCAGAAAAACTCAAAAAACATTATTATGCATATTCCTTCAGGAGGAACCAGGGCCTTGCCCCATCTCTGCACTATGATTTCTTGACTGCTCCTCGTCTATTTCTGCTTTCCCTCCCTTCCCTGATTAGCAAAATTGTTTGAATCTGCCCTTTGGAACTCAGGGAAGGTGTAGGAGGCTGAATGAAGCCTATTTCCAAACAAGAGATGGAGACATGGAAAGGATTTGTACCCAGGAGGGCCCCACTAGGTCCTGCTTGGTCTCGGTACCGCTGAACCTCAGCCATTGGACTGGGATGTCTCTGAAAGCAGTGCGCACTGATGTTTTGCTTTTGTATCTCCAGCGCCCAGCACATGGTAGGAAATCGGGACATTTACATTGACGATGAGACTGGCAGCCCCACTTCTTCCCTCTCTACATCCAGGTGTGCTCATACCACCAGTTTGTGACCCCTTATGCTTAAATTAAGGGACTGGAAACGTCTTTGGAGTGATAACCAGACTGCTTGATGGAGCTCTTTGGAGAACAAACACCCCAATTTGGGGTAATTCTGTGTGTTGTCAAGGAGACAAATTTGGTGGAGGTGTGGTGGAAGGAATAACAGAGGAAGAAATCAACTGCAGTGGATTCTTTAACAGATGTAAGAGCACAATGGGAAGGAATAGCCAGAAACTTAAAAGGTATTTGAAACACTTTTGAGACAGAATGAAAGGGGGCAGGGCACAGCCTTTCAAGGAATGACAGCAATTAACACCCAAATGGTGGAAGATTCAACTCCCAGTTGGCCTTGAGGATTAAGATGGTGGGAGGTTTGACTTCTAGTAGACCTTGAGCTTCATTATATGCCCAGTGTAACATATTAGCATGATAAATAACATGCCCACAGGCACCTTGACAGTACCAAGGCTAATGCAAAAGGCCAAAGAGTGGGCGCTGGCCCAATTCCTGGGAATCCCAGCCCCTGGCCCAGGGTAGTTGGAATGGTCCCACCTGTAGCCATATGAAGCTACCAAGCCCATAAAAACTGGCAACACCACACCTGGCCGCCCTTGTTTGCTCTCTCCTCTTCAGAGATGGCCCGCACTCATCTATGGAGTGTACCTACTTTTACTTTAACCTGAGCACCCAACTCCCACACCTCTTTCCTTGCCATTTGAAACAGCCTACACTCTATGCAGTATGTATTTCTCTAAACAAATCTACCTTTATTCAACTGTGGCTCGCACTTGAATTCTTAACTGAGTGAAGCCAAGGACCCACAGTTGGCAGGGCACGTCCCAGGATCTCAGCTGAGGCCTGGGACATGGCCCTCCTCGTGCCCCACATCTGTTTTTCCCTGCATCACTTTCAGATGCCTTCACAGTGTTATGAAGGGCCCATGCTGTGAATCCTATAAAGAATAGTAAATAAGACAAACAGTTTTTTTGGGAGTTTGAAGCTTCTGGTTAATCACATTCATTTCCCCTCCAAGTTCCAAATCAATGGAGCCAGCTTCACGTCTGCCCGTTTTGATTAAAGAACATAGCAGGAATGTAACAGAATAGGTTTCCTAACATACCTTCTCTCCTTTCCCAGTTTAAGATTCGGGGGGGGGGGGCAGATTGCATCTGTAGAGCACACGCTTACAGAGCTGGCCGCATGGACCATAGTGGCCAGCCCTATACTTTATCAAGCACAGAAAGGCCAAGATTCCAAGATTCAAATGGCTCAGTCAGCCTTTACCGTATCAGTTCTGCCTAAGAGAGAAATAAGGACCAATGGCTCTACTACTTGAGGGGCCTCACCAAACAAATAAACCATCACCCCTACTCAGTGGGGGAGCAGCTAGTAAGAGAGGAAGGAAGGGGTAGTAGGTTCTTTCTTCCCATTACATCTGAGCAAAAGAAGGCCCTCATGTAGAGGCTGGAGGGAATTGAGAGGAAGGAAGTGATTTCTATTTAACATGATTTTCTCTATTACCTTTGTGGCCTCCCCTCCCTTATCAGTGACATAGGGTTCAAGTCTCTGTTAGCTTTTAGCATGATTTCTCTCTGGCTACCATAACCCACTCTGATGACACCAGGCAGTAAACTCCAGCCCTTGGTTATTCCGTAGTCTGGATAGTCTTTCTAGTAGTCTCCTTCCCCACACCCTGTAAAGTTGGGTGAAAGTATTTCTTACGAGCTGAAAGTATGAAAACTCTAGAAAAATCCTCTTCAAAGATTAATCCTTCTTTGGATCTTTTTTCATAATTCACATAGTCCACCATATTGGTATAAAATTGGGAGAACACAAGCTACAGAATTTCATCTTAGTAGTGTTTAGGTAGTTCCTATCTCTCACTCAATCACACACATCCAGCCAAAAAATTGTGATTGCATAATTTGTAAACCTTTCCCTATGCATGTGGACTGGAGATTGTGTGTGTGTGTGTGTGTGTGTGTGGAGGGGAGCTGTTCAAGAATCACTCTTTATCATGTGATGCACAAGACAGCAGCAGCTACAATTATAAGCCGATTAGGTAGGTATGTAACCGACAACACAAATGCCCTAAAGCTGTGTTCCACTTGTTTCCATTGTGTTTAATGTGAGTGGCATTCTGCATTTCTCACCAAGTGAGGCTTCTAATCAAGGCACAAATGATCTTCTAATTAATTGTCTTTGATCCTCTGGAATAAAATGTTGTTTTGTTTAGGGAAATCGAGTAGGTGGTGGAAGCATCCTAGCCTTTACCATAGGGCTTCTTCCTCTTTGCAATAGCTTTGTCATCAGAGCCAGAAAATTAGTGCTTGTACATTGCGAGCCTCATGTAATCCCTGAGTTCATCATGCCAGAATCTTTACCACGCAGGCATATTATAAAATTCTGAATTATGACTTCTCATTTTGTATCCAGAGGCTTTGACTGTCATCACAGATTGTAAAAGCATTCCCTAGCCAGTGATTCTCAAGTCTGACTGCACATTATAATCAACTGAGAGGCTTTTTAAAAACCACAAATGCCCAAACTCCTGTTCCTGAACAACGTAATAAGTAGGACCCATGATAGGTGATTCTGATATCCACCAGAGCTGGGAATTGCTGACAGAGACCAAAGGGCAGCAGTATTTTTCTGTAAAGGGGAAATATCATAGGCTGGGTCACATCCACTCAACTCTGTTACAAGTACACAACTCTGCCATGAAAGAAGCCATCAACAATATGTAAACAAATGGGTCTGGCCGCGTCCCAGTAAAACTTTATTTAAAACTATGATACTGTGATTTATAATAAGAAATATATATTTGGTCTTGGTCTTATTTCTGGCACAGACCTCCTAAAATCCTTGGAGTTGCCTAAGTGAAGAGAGCACAAAGGTGTCTTTCAAGTTAATGATGTGCGTTTTGGACCACACCCAAGGATGGGGCTTGTTTCTAAGAGAACCGACCACGTGATTACAGGGTAGGCCCTTTCAGTCCCACCCCCCTGATTTCCGGGGAGGGGAGAAGAGCTGGGGTAAAAGTGATGGTCAGTGATTTAATCAGCCATGCCTGTGTAATGAAGTCTCTACAAAAGCCCATGAGGACAGGGTTAGGAGAGTTTCTGGGTTGGTGAAAATATGGAGGTTGGGGGAATATACAACACTTAAGAGTGTGGAAGCTCTGTGCTGTTTCCCCACACCTCACCCATGCATCTCTTCCAATCTGGCTGTTCCTGATCCATATCCTTTTATAATAAATTGGTAATCTAATAAGTAAAATGTTTCTCTGAGTTCTGTGAGATGCTCTAGCAAAAATAATTGAGCCTGAGGAGGGGAATCCTTGGAACCTCCAATCTGTAGCCAGTTGGTCAGAAGCCCAGGTGACAATAACCTGAACTTTTGACTGCTGTCTGAGTGTGTGTGTGTTTACAGGGTGTGGTGGAGGGTAGTCTTCTGGGACTGAGCCCTTAACCTATAGAATCTGGTGCTATCTGTAGGTAGATGGTGTCAGAATTGAGTTAAACTGTAGGATACCCACCTGGTGCCACAGAGAATTGCTTGGTGCGGGGTACCTTCCCCCAACACACACACATGTTGTAATTGGGTCCCAGAACCGTTTCAAGTAACCAAGGCAACAAGCCACATTTGGCCTGACCTTAAGGATTTGGATTAGCAACTCATTAATCCTGATTTTAGCCTCAGAATTCAGTAATTT
The DNA here is from genome assembly GCF_036321535.1 of Camelus dromedarius. Classification (NCBI taxonomy): domain Eukaryota; kingdom Metazoa; phylum Chordata; class Mammalia; order Artiodactyla; family Camelidae; genus Camelus; species Camelus dromedarius. The sequence continues at coordinate 63,042,428 of NC_087443.1, read as the reverse complement.
AATAAATGAGCACCCAGAGCTGTGTGTTCATGGACAGCAGAATAAAAACAGCATGAGCTTTATATAAAGTGAAATATATCTGTGTTCCGAATCTGGCTTGCACTACCACTCCTTGCTGTATTAAAAATATGGGGCTGTCATTTAACGTATTAAGATGCACCTTCCTCTCTTTGAGAATAGGAATAACACTGCTTAACTCAAGGGATTCTGGTGCTGCTGGATTTCTCATGAAAATCCAGTCATTTTCCTAGCTAATAATACCTCATATTTATTGAGCATTTACCAGCCACGGTTCTAGTCATTTTATATTCGTCAACATACTCTCCTCTGAAAAAGAAAGATGAGAACGGCACAGACTTGTCTTCAATGACTTGTCACTGCAGTGGAGAAAAAAACACATTCATCAATCGCTACATTGCAAGACGGAACGTGGTCAAGTGGTAAACGCTAAAGGACTTGCAGCAACATATTAAATCTTGAGGGTGGAGCGATCACACACACAGGTGGGTTAATTAAAATCTTCAGAAAAAGCAACTGGTAACAGATGCTCGTAGCTGAAGGCTGGGGATAACTTCAGTTTGCAGACCTCGGAGGAGTAGAAGCAAGAGTGTAGGAAAAAAAAAGGCGTGGACCTGGGAAAGCATGGGCTGTGTTTAGAGATGGATGCTTGTTGTTGGAATTGTACTAATGCAGTAGAAGGTGTTAATGTAAGAAAGCTGTTTTTTTTTTTTTAATGTCAAAATACTGCCTTTAATTGTACACATTTACATATTGGTATTGATAGAAGTATATAGATTTTTGTGTTTTTTTTTTATACCTAAGTGGCATTGGGTATTTATACTTTTATTTTTTATAATATTTTACTTTGTATTTTTTCCTTTTTATGTAAACATTTTTTATTGAGGTATAATAATCATATAGTGAAATGAAGTTTACACTGAAGTGTATAGTTTGATCAGTTTTAAAACATACATTCATTGATGTAAATCATGCCTCTATCAAGATACAGACTATTTCCATCACTCAGAAAGCTGAATTGTGCTTTATCCAAGCTCAGCCCTCTTACCGTCACACCACACCAGAAGCACGTGCTTTTCTGGGCTACAATCTTAGATCAGCTCTGCCTGTTGTGGATCTTCATTTCAGTGGCACCAATCAATAGCTTATATTCTTTTGTATCTGAATTATTTTTCTCAGAAAAATGTTTGGGAGATTTATCCATGTGTAAGAGTGGGTAATCCTCCATTTTATAATCATGTCACACTTTTTTTTGCTACCATTTTACACTATCATTAGCAGAGCATGAGAATTCTAGTTTTCACATCAAATATAAACAGTCTTTTAAATTTCAGCCATTCTAGCAGGGAACGTATGGTTTTGTGTTATAATTTTAACATCATCTTAACAAGTTAACCTCTCCGTAATCATTTCAACTAGCAATTCCTCTAAATGCTCAGCCAGAAACCTTGGTGTCATTCCTGACTCCTTTCCTTCTCTCACACCTCACTTCCGATGTATCACAACTCCTGTCAACTCTTCCTTCAGAATATCTCTATCATTCATCCACTGGGAAAGTTAGAGTCTGAACATTCAGGGCTCTACTTTCCAGGTTAGGTAGTGGAATTTAATATAAATCAGTAGAGAAATATTTAAGGTTTTTAGAGGTGAGTGTTATGCTTTGATCTTTGATTTAGAAAGATTAATCTGACAAAAGAGGGAGGGAACTGTGGTCTTGTTCCTTTATTATACTCATTAAGGAGAGCTGTAATGATTAAATGACTTAATATAAGTAAAGCTCTTAGAGCATTTATCTGGCCAAGAGTAAGTACTATGTAACTGTTGGGAATTATTATTGTCCCATAAATAATACTGAAACATTATCCAGCCTTTTCCTTATTTATTTATTTGTTTTTTTGATGTGTCTAGTTTAACATAGCTCTAGAAGGAAATTATAGATGTACGTGCATCTTAAATGTTCTTGACTGATTATAAGACAGTGTCAAAACATGGAAATAAGGCAGAGGAGGTGGTGAGAAGCTCGTCAGTGTCATACTGGTGCATCAACCAGCCTGTCCTTAGATTATTAAATTTAGACCTAATAAAACCTTTGCAAATGGAGCCACAAGATCCTTCGAGCAAGGGAAGAACCCATGTGCCTGGAAGTGCAGCAGTGGAATGTTCCATAGATTCAAAAAGGAGAGAGGAAACCAGAACTTAATTTAAGCTTTCCAGCTATGAAGTTATGAGAGTCTTAATCATCATGGTGGGAGCAGAAATGTGAAGAACACAGATTCAAGAGTCTTGCTGAGTCTACTTCATTGTTCAGAAGTAGAGGATGATTGAATGGGAAGAAATAAGGAAAAAGCCTAGATCAATATTTTCTAAACAGTGATGTCATAAGCAAAACTTGGGAGGTCTCAAGGAGGAGACAGTTTGTGGTGAAATTGTGGCTGATTTGTGGTAAATGCAATCTGACCATGTTCTATTGGAGTTATTCTGAAAAGAGCCTTCCTGCAGACAGTTGTAAATGTGGAAGTTAATCAAAGCCAAATACGAAATAAACAGGACACCTCTGAAATGATGAGCAGAGAATTCCTACTACCCCTTCCTTCCCTGTTGGCTCAAGATTTGGTCAGGGCAAGGCAGATGGTGAGGGATTCACTTGACCGTGCACAAGGCCTAATTCACTCCAGCAAGTCACCCATCATTTCTAGCTACCTGCCTGGGGTAAGGTTTTTCTCAACCTGTCTCCATTTAGGGGAGAGTTCTACTTAATACTTGTTTGAGCAGATCTGTTTCACATAGTAAGTGAGTTAATTTTTCCTGTTTTCTCATTTCATGATTGATATATTTGATACTTTTCTTTAATTTAGTCAAGGAGAATGAACACCAAAAATTTGAAGAAGTCAAAACAGTTATAAAATATTAACACGGGAAAATGCACAAAAGGCCCTCACAGCAATCTGCGCCTTTTCCTAGGGAACTGTGGACTTACCAGTGATAGTCTACTGTTTAGTACTGGCTGAAGGCCTCATAAGAAGCAGGGTAGATGAGTGAAGGCTGAAGGTGTTGAGAGCGATGTTCAAGGGTAATTGAGGATCAGGAAAAGTTTCTGAGATGAATATTTGCACAAGCAAATTCTTTTTAGTGTGTAATGTACACCACCCTCCAGTAGAGAAGACTATAAAGAGATGGGCGAGTTAGGAAGCTCTTGAAATGGGACATGAGATTGTGAATAATGGAAAAATATGTGAAAGACTGCAGAACTCGAATTGGTCATGTTTAGCAAATGATCAGTTGAAAGGAAGGGACAGTGAGAAACATAAATCAAAGGTGGCCACAGTTTTTAAAGCTGTGTGGCTGATGAATGATGGTACAATTAATCCCAGGAAAACTGATAGGAGATATGATTTTGTTCTTTGTTCTGGAGCATGAAGACCTTTGAACATGAATGTTAGATCATCAATTAAGGACATTTAGAGAAAGGGGAGATGATTATGAAGTAAAGAGTAGAGAAAGCAGAACAGCTTGGGTAGCTCTTTGGGTTTGACTTCAACAGAAGGAGGAGATGTCTTTGTTTTACTGATGTGTTCAGTGACCACTTTTTAAAGTCTAACTTCTAGGAAGTGTCATTACAAGAGACAGAGCATCTGTGGTGAGTCTTTGCCCCGCTGGGAACACCACATACATCCTTGATGGGTCACTGATTCCAGATCACCAAGGGCAGGATTGGGCAGTGTGTTCATGCAAGGAGTGGAAGCTACCAGAAAACTGTAGGCTCTTTATTCAATGCATATACCACCTCTGAATATTGAGTGCTTCTTTTTTTTAAATGGTTTTGATTTTTCTTCTCAGGCAATCTAAGACTCCTCACAACATGCTTGCCATTTTTGTTGTTGCAAAAAAAAATATTTGTTAGTATCACTGTAGTAGTTCAAGAAAAGCTCAGGTGTTCCTCCCTTCTCAAAAATATCTGTAAGGGCCAACCCTCCTCTATTTTTACTTTCCTGTTTTATTGAAAAATGTGTTTTTGTTGTTGTTGGGAGAAGCTGCCTTTTTTTTTTTTTTTTTTTAGCTAGGCTTTGTTGTACACCTGCAAATAGCCTAGCAACTGCAATGGCTACCAAAATTAGACTATAGTTCTATTAATTGTAAGATGATGCTCCTTATTATGACCTTTGTTTTTAGGGTGAATGAACTAAATCCTCCACTGCCTTTGGCTACAACCCCACAACCCTTCCCCCCTAAAAGAAGAGAGTTACGCCAAAACAAAGCAAAAACACAAAAAAGCAGTTGAACTCATGAATTCTTATGCAACCAGTTTCACACAACTAAATTGGTAATCAGTTGGAATAAATTCAGGTGGTATTGCTACTTTAACATTTTTGACCTGTAATTTATTTTGTAGCCTAACTTACAATGAGCCACTTCTCAGTTACAGTAATAAAGCTGACGCGGGTATATAGTCCCTCTTTTTTTTGCAGTTATACTCAGTTTGATTTCATTCTCTGGCGGTTTTGAAAAATCATCCTTCCAATGAATGACGTCAGAATCTTTATCCCCACAGTCTACCTCAACCACGGCTTATACCAATGTCCCTTTACCAGTGGCTGTTGATCTAGTTACTCTTAAAATAACCAATTGTTTAATTGAACTAACCAGACTGTGTTGGGAGCTTAAGGCACTTTTATGCTTCCCAAGGAGGATTTATTATCAAGTTAAAAAAAACCCATTCTATTCGATAGTAACAAATACCTTCTGTTAGCTTCACTCCTTTTATTTGTTTTTTTAAACCGTCAGTATTAGTGTCTGGTAGGTTTCCAGTTCAGTAACAGTTTCTAGTTCTGCTATCACTCAGAACATGCACATCCTTACTTAGCTGTATCTTTATCCTGTTCCCTTGAAAAAAGAGAAGAGAAAGAAAAAGAGTTGCTTCCAGATTCTATGATGAAACAAATGGCTTCCTGAAGAGGCAGATTAAGTAAAGCCCATCTCTGTTTCGTTGCAACTAGCGAGGCACCTTCTCACCAGTAATTATTGTGTGGCAGCTTTCATTTCAGAAGGTACCAATAAATGGAATCACACCAATCCATCTCTAACACTACTGGCTGGCACGTCAATGAAAATAAGGGAAATTGCAGGTGCAAAACAAATCCTGTGTCTGAAACAAAACAAACGAAGCATAGCTGGTCCCTAAGAGGGTTTTTATCAGCACAAACAGTATCAGTTTAGCTATTATGAGTCACAGAATTAGAAATAAAAAGGTTCTTGTTCTTGGTAGGTGTGCTATAAAAACAGAACATACCGCCACATAGCAGGTGTTGCAGGTGACCGTTTTAAAACAAATAGAGGTTCTCTCTTAGAAAATGTCTTTGTTCACTTGAGGCTAATGTTATCTCATCAGGAATAACACACTCATAATTAATTTCTTACGACAACTCAGCGTTTCCTACTCTTAATTGAATGCAACCCAACTCAAAGGGGGTTAAGCAAAAGGGAATTTCTTGCACAACTTCCCTTCTCAAAATCATGTTCCTGAAAAGCCCATAATTGGAGTTGGCTTTATTCACAGCTACATTCAGGGCCTCAGGTAATGTCATTGGAGTTTAGTCTATTTCTCTCCACCTATTAGTTCTGTCCCCTTCTTAATGCTGTTTTCTTAGGCTCCCAGATTGCAGTGGTGTAATAGGTCCAGGTTTTTAATCTTAGCCAGTAATCCTCACATCTGCATTTCACTGATGGATTTCAGGCCATCTCTGAATCAGTTACTCCCCCTGAGTGACATGGAGTGTATCTGATTGACCAGGTGTGGGTCACTGTCAAAACTTGGGGTGAGAGTACAAGAAGGATGGTTTCCTGTTGGAAAATCAGGGTGAGGTTACTGGTCTAGGGGTGAAGGGATGCCAAATCCACACAAACAATGTCAAAAATCTACCAGCCTTTGAAATGTTTTAACTAGTGGCTTTCCTTAACTTCCTTTGTGAAGAAAGCCTCTTTTATTCCTTGGGCAGAGCAAGTCCCTCACCACCTGGCATTTTCAAAGCACTCAAAGATGTCTTGACCACAACTTCTCTTACACTGTCACATCATTATCACTGACATTGCTGTTTCCTTGGACGTCTTTCCCTTCCACAGAAGTGTAAGGTTTTTGAAGGCAGAGAAAAAGTAGCCTTTTCCCTCATGTATGAACTTAAGCAGCGCCCCCATGATAGAGTCTCAACACACATTCGCAAATGCTTCCTTTGATATTACGTATTCAAACCATTGGCCTTCCTTTTTTTCAGCAAGTCCAGGTTTTCTTCCTCTGAGAAGCCTGTTCCAATGGTTTTTAGTTTTACTCTCTATTTTCTAAAATAAAGATATTTTTAAAATTTTTATTGATGAATTCAACACATCAGGGAAACGATGTTATCATCTTCATAAAGTCTTTCTTAAGCACCCTGGTCTTTGTAGATACCTGCTGATAAAGTGTGTGAATTAATCACATCCTTTCTTGCCATTTTAACAACATGTTAAGTGTTTTTATATAATGTATGTCTGTCTGTATTGAAATATCATCTTACCTTATATTCTTCTGTAGCTCTTCAGAGCCATTATATGAAGGTTTGGTTAATATATGGTGTATTGAAAAGTGTGAAACAAAAAATTGAAAGGAAAAATTTATTGTCAAGTGTGAGATGGCTGAAAACACCTCAACTAAGTAGATAACGTTTTGTGATATCAACTAAAATACCAACAATCAGATCTGTCTGAAGGTGAGCACAGGTAACATTTCTTCATTTCCTGATTTTCTAGCACAGACATGTTTTCTTTATGTAATTAGAAAAAAAGGTAGGTTTTAAAAAAATTCCAAAGGGAGTATTTTTGTTTTTTATTATTCATGTTTACTCTCTTATTATAATTTTGTCAATATCAATTATTCTTTTATGTGTGTGTGTGTACATTTGTGTGTGAGAGATCACATAAAATTTGTAAATGTAAACTACAAATTCGGAATTAGAGGTATTTTAAATTAATAATGGCTATGTACTCTTGGGTTTACTATTGTATTAATTCTCATATGAAACTTAATAAGTAATGATTCCTTTGCGTGTATTTCTCCAAAGATAAAGGATAGTCTTTAAGTAATATAGTGATTATTGTAAAACATTATATCATAACTCAGTGGAGAAATAGAAGAACTAAAAATTGGATGGTATTTTCCTAAGCTCTGGGTTAAATGTTAGGCAAGAAAGGGTTCACAGTTAACTTGTGCTATGCATGTCTGATGTGTCTCAAATGCCCCATATTCTTCCATTTTGATTAAAGAGAGACCCACAAGCCTTAGCCTTTCACATGTTTTAAGTGGAAAACATTTTTATTCTACTTATATGTCCTATTTATTTTCTTGGTTGACTAAAGAAAGAAATAGGAGAATCAAAGGATTACATACAAATTTTCCTGGGTCAGTGTTCAGTTAAGATTCCTAGAGTTTTGTGATATGTACTATAAGAAAGACAGTTTATAGATGACTGTGTTAACGGTATGTGTTTCAACCTAACTGCCTTGTCTATATGAATATATTTATGTGATTTATACAATCATGGAAAAAAAAGACTGATTGTCTATATTAGTTACTTGGCTCTAAGTATATGAACAATACATAGTAATTGACATCAGAGATTTTAAAATTTCAACTGATATAATAGAGTTTGTCATGTGCAATCATGGTGGGTTCAAGAGACACTGGTGGCTGTGCTGGGGTTCAGTGGACAATTGACTCTTGAGTTAGGTCAAAGGGACCAAGAAGAGTTTACTGGTGGCCAAAGGCAGGAGGAAAGATATGCAAAGGGTGAGGGATATCATTTTCCAATAGCACATCGGTGCGAGAACTGTACTCATTAGCATAACTCTGATCACAATTAATGCTCTACAGTTAACAAAGTAAAATTAAAATTATTTGACATTGGTCATTGGATTTTTGAAAAATGTCTACTAAATATAATTTTTGTTGTAACAGGTGTGAAAGTCTTGTTTCACTGTTGTTTACCAATGAATGTGTCTTAATATATCTTGAAACTTCTTAAATTTATGAATATAAAATCACAAATAATCATTAAACTATTCTTAATTTTAATTAGCTATAGCAGATAAATATGCTTTTAAATGATACAACAATTACCACAATTTGTTTAAATATAATTTTAAATACATGGGTTAGCATTTAAGATTTGGATGGACATTTTGTAATGTAACCTGCAAATGTAATGTTTTGCTCTTTTCTGATTCTGGCAGTTTTTTTTAATGGGCAGACTTGGAGATACATTACTGGTTTAGGATTTGTCCTAAGATTATAAAACCTGGTTTAGCTACTATCTAAGCTAAGATCAAAAAGGGATCATATCTTCTCCACTCTGGATGTGTCCTTCCATGTGGACGGATATCAGTTAGTACAATACCTCTCACTTCTCTTTGCCTCGTTACCCAGTGTGTCCACAGGAGATGGAGAGAGAACTGACTGGTGAGGTTGAAGGGAAACTTGGTATGTGTAACCCAGCATCTTTCTCTTCCCCCTATTAGGGTGATATACTCAGAGTGACATGCTCTCTCTTCTGCTCTCCATGCCATGTTCCCTATAGGAACATCAGCCTCTGAACTGGGAGGGGCAGAAGATACCCTGTCCAGGGCTACCTGACACTAAGTGACTTGCTGTTTGGTTCTGAAGGTCTTTGTTAGGTTGGTCATTTGCTCACAGATAGATATGGCTACTTGCCCAGAGATGATGATCAGATTTACCAGTAATAAAAATATTTATGGTCCCTATGTGATTGACTTTCTATAAAAATAGTTAGTTCAGAACTCTGCTAGAAACAGGGGAGCTTCTATTTGGGATCCTTAAACCCTACCAGTGGAATTGGCCTAAAGGATCTGTCTTACTCTATAGTCTCACAGGGGCAGACCCTGAGACAAAGATTAGAGAGCAAAAAGTTTAGCAGGTAAATGAGGGACATGAGAAAGAAAAGTGAAGATAAATAAAGGGCATGGAACTAAGCCAGTTTCCAAGATGACCACTTGGAGCTTTCTCCATTTGGGGAACTCAGGAAACACTGAAGACCATAGTCCCAGAGTGATCCCACCCCAGAAGTGAGGAAATTGGACTATTCATACACCAACTTCCATCAGTCATTATTTGGGAGCGCCTCTTGATGGGCGTTGACTCCTGACCTTCAGGCCAGCAGTGCGCTGCCCAGAGAGGCTCTGTAGCCACAAAGAGAGGTGCATGCAAAGATATTCACGTGCTGGCGGTTGAAATTCTAGCCCGTGTGCACTGGAATTGAAAAGGGTAATGTGATATGTGGGGGGCCCAACAGGGTTTTCTCTACAGCAGGACATGAAGGCTTTTTGTTAGGGTCAACTGTATCTGGACATAGGACCCCTCAAGTAAAACAGGATCGTGATAGCTCTGATACTGAGATCTCTTGAAAGCTGTCTGTTATGTGACTAATAGGTATGTTAAACTTGATTACAATATTGAGTCTCTGTTTAAAAAAAAACAATGTACAAAATTTGGAGACCTGTGTAAAGTCAAGTTGATGTCCCTAGTTAGCTCACACTGAATGCTTGCCAGGTATCAGTCATAGTATTACTTCTCCTCCACGCTTCCGTATTCAGACCTCAGCACTCTGAGAGGCAGCCCTCCGGTGTTACCTCTACACGCCGTTGTGGTACAGTTGAGATCAGAGAGATTTTGAACTCTAGCAGAACTAGATTCAAATTCTAGTTCCACTGTTGAATAGCTACTCTTTCTGGGCAAGTTGTTTGAAGTCAGTGACCTTCAGGGTCCCAACGTATGTAATACAGATAATATTAAACACCTGACAGATCTGACAGTTAAATGTACATACATACAGTACCAGCAGAAAGCCTGGCATGTAGTAGACATTCAGCAAAATACGAGTTTTCAGCCGCATGAGGAAATGGAGTATCAGAAAGGTAGGCTTTTAAAGATCATATAAGTGATAAGTGTTGGAGCTAAAATTAAATCCAGATCACTGACACTATATACAGATGTCATTCCACAACATCAGTTGTCAATAAAAATCTGTGTCTCTGCTTTTTCCCTCATAGGTGCCTTTCCATTGATTACTATAATTATGGGCCCTGAAGCATAAAACCCAAGACCTCCCATTGAAATCTATTATCATCCAATATATGTTTCAGAAATTTTAATTGCTAATTAAGTGATTTCAGCACAGACTTTATATTTGAATCTTAGCTTTATTTGAAGTGCTGTTCTGCTCTAAGCACCTTGCACTGGAGCTGCCATATATTTAACCCCATCAGTAACACTTGCATTTTATTAAAATGGTGTAGCGAGGAATCTGGGCTCTGAAACTAGACTGTTTGGGTTTGGATCCTATTCTCCCATGTGCTAGCTGCTTGTGTAACTCAGTATCCTCATTGACAGAATATGCAGATTCCTTTCACCGTAGAGTTACTATAAAGATCAAATGAGTGAATACATATATAGTGCTTAAAATGATGCCTGTTTCCATAGTAAATGCTCAATACATGTTAGTTGTTACTTGGGAGAAAATCTTCCTAAAATACTGTGTGATATACCATAAAATACCATAAAATTAATCCATAAATAAATGCTGGGTTAGAAAACTTGACTGGGAATTTAAGTCCTTGGATTGGTAATTGAGAAGAAAGAAAGAAGAAGATAATCAGGACTAGAAATGAGTCTTTAATAGTCAATAGAAACCTATGCAGACAAAGGACAAGATGGAAAGTACAACCAAAAGAACTCAGAACCATTCCTGTATTGGCGTAATATTTCCACAAACCTCAAGTCAGGAGCAGGGCGGTTGGTATGATTATTTAGTGGTCATTAATTTTTTTTTAATGGAAACAAAAGCAGATAATTAATTAAATGGGTACTTATGAGATGATATCAGATGTGACCAAGAGCAAAAATGCTCTTTGTGACAGATCTGATAACATATTTACCACCTACTCCCAAGGTGGTATATATTGTGAATGAAAGTTAGTCCCAGGAAGGAACGAGCCACATCACCAGGAAATGTATGTCCAGTGAGCCTCAATGATAGAAGTGGAGCCTGGGTCAGGAGATGGTGAGGCGAAGTTTCCCACCTTGTTTGGAATCACCATTTCCTTTCTGTCCCGTTATTTCACCTGTTCAATTCTGCAACAGCAGTGAATATGCACCTGGGGATTTCCTTTGTTTCTTTCCTCCAGTGATGAGTTCCTTTAGTGTATCCAGGCCAACCTGGAACCTGTGAAATTCCTTCCCACTGACACATGTCACTTAACAGGTCTAGAGCTGGGGATCTCTGTCACAGAATGTTTGGGGAGCCTCATAATGGCTCAGAATGTTCAGAGACAGAACCAGTTGGCAGGCTGCCACAGCCATGGAACTCCGAGGACCTCTGAGGGCAGTTGTCTAATTCTGGGAGCCAGCCTAAGAACGTCTTATCTCGGAATCCATCACATTGTTACATGAGCTGAATTTATTGCAATGTGTATGGGTACTGGGGGAACATGGAGGGTGCTTTGAGAGCTCTTCATAGAGAAGACCTGGGTCAGTCTGGGAAGGAACATAAACTGGCCTGCAGGAGGAAGAGTGAAATATGAACATGTCAGAGGTAGAACGCTAAAGCAGGAAGTCTCTTTTGGCATTTGAGAAGTTAGTAGAACTTTGGTTCAGCTCTATGAGGTTAGCCTGTAGGTAAGTCCAGTCATCAGACTGCCAGAGAATAGAGGTCAATAGATCTCTGCAGCCAAGTTTAGAAGAAAATTCTGCATTCTGCTCACCCATTGGCTAGTCTAAATTTATGCTCTCTCCTAAAGCAGTGCTTCCAAAAACATCTTCTGAGTGGGATGCGTCTTGCATACCTCAATAAGTAGGTGAGAGGGCATCACAGAGATCATAAGAGAAGCAATCAGATGATGCTAAGGCCTGTAAATCCAAGCTTGATCATCTCCTGACTCTTTTGGGTGGATGGGGGGGACACACTTTTTTTTAAAAATGGTGGTGCATTTATTTTATGTTAATCACAATGAAAATGCAGCATACTAAATAAGCCACAATCACTGTTTTGTTTTTCTCTTGTGCTCTACTGTCACTTCCTAGTAATACCATCTTCTTTTGTCTACTGTTTAATGCCATCTGTCATCTATCATTTATCATTTAATGCCAATCTCATGGGAATCAGAAGGGTCAGTTATAAAATGACCCAAATGAAATCATGGATTTATATGCACTTTCTTTGTGATTGCAGATGAAAATGCAATCACAGTGGAAAAGACTGAAGGAGGATGAGAAGCTATGAATGTCAGAATCTGTCCTCACAGGTGCACTTGTAATGGAAATGGCAGCTTTCTGGGAGGAACCCACATCCATAACCAAAGCATTTGTGTGCAGAACATAACTGTAGTTCTGGAGTTTTTGTCTTTTCATCTCTTTGTATCCCTAGTGTGGCTTAAATGACAGGCACTTGAACCTCGATAAGTCATCAGCTATTACTTACCCACCATCACATAGTAAATTCAAGAATAGCCACACATCTGCAGAGTAACTAACACCATGTGGAAATGTTATGTTTAAAAGGGAAAAACTATTCCACTGAATTAGCTTCTCTGTCAGGGTAAGGTCTCTGGCCAGTCCACGGGACCAAAATGTTCAGGCACAAATTTTAAGTGTAGAGCATTTAAGCCATGAAATTTTTTTTTTTGTGGTTTTAATGAGGTGATCAAGAATAGAAAGTCTTTTGGGTGGAGTCAAAGCAGATTCAGTAAGAAGAGAACAGGGAAGTGTTTATGATACAGGGATAGTACCATGATGACTTCTGAATGGGTATAATCAACAGAAACAGTCAAAACTGGTAATCTGGGCAAGGAACAAAGTGTGTTTTATCTCGTGTTTCAATCATCTTCCATCACGTCTGCCCTGGAGCTGAGGCACCAGCCAGGCCCATGCCATCCAGAGTCAGCTATGTTTGGGAAATCAGTTTGTTAAGATTACTGTAACTAGAAGGTGCATGATCTGTGCAGAAGAATTCAGGACCCAATTTATACATTGCTTTGTTCCAAAATGTGGTTGTAACTCGGTTCTTGCTAATTCTTAATACATTTTCTTCAGAATGATAGTTCTTTTGTCAGGCCAGGACCCCTAACTGATTTAACTTACAGTGCATCTGTGCTTATATAATGCTGATTTGAGGTTGAGTCTCTGAATCAAGGCAGTGAAATAAGAGGAAGAGGAAGAGGAAGAGGAGGTGAAAGGAAAGGAGGAGGAATGTGGGAAGCAAATAAAGTGAAAGCACATAGAGACAGAGAGCACAGTTTCTCCCCAGCTCTCTCACCTTCGACTTCTCTCCCCAGGCTTTTATATGTCGCTGAGCCTCCCACTGTGACTGCCACCATTGCCTGCCTCTGATCCCAAGGTGCCTTCTGCTACAGGAGTTTACACCCCTCCCATGCTCCATCTCCTTGGCACTTCTGGTCTAAGCTATTTGTGAAAGAAAAGTAAACTGAACAAATGTACACTGAACTCAGAACTACTGATGAAATGAGAACTTTTCCAAAGGCAGTTCTGTTTTTCAAAAACTATTTAAGCCAAAGTATATTTAATTAATAGAATTTCGGATGGTTTGAGGATAAGTGAGGAGGGAAGACATTTTAAGAGTTGGAGTCCTAGAAAATATACAGACCAGTGCTTCTCAGGAGACTGTTCATAAGCTAGCTGTCTTTTCTTTTCCTTGCTTTATCCAAAGAGTCTCTAACATTTCTAAGGATTTTCAAGAGAACCTCTATGTTATTTCTAAAACTTTCTCTTTTTTCTCCTGCTGAAATATTACTGCCATTGAAGGTGGGACTGTTAAGTCATCTTTGTGTTTCCCTTCCCTCCATTTTCCAGTCTCTACCTAACAATAAGTATTCAACATCCAGTAATCTTCAAATGTGTAATGCATTTTCTCTACTTCCCTTCTAAGGGTCAATGCATTAAAAAATATTTTTTCTATTGTCTTTTAAAGAAAGAAAGCACAGCTTTTCTTTTCCTCCTAAAAATAGAAAGTCATGGTTGCATTTATTTGTGATACAAAATGAAAGCCTCCCATGGAAGTATAAACAGACATATAGATCTGCTTTTATAACCTGGACCATTTTTCCTTGATGTGGAGTTGAGACAGCTGAAAATCCATCCCAAAACTGAAACCAAATTGATCTCCTCTTCATGTTAATAGGAACTTTGTGAACAGGTCTCTTTTAAATAATAAAATACATCAAATTTTCAAAGAGCTCACTGTCAGTCTCATGACATTTGATATAGGAGAGGCTAGGATGAGAAGGAAGACATCCAGTCATAGGAAAGATCTGTGGCCTGAAATGACATTGGAGGGATTCAGTCAAGAAGAAGATAAAAATAATAAAAATAATCAAAACCCCTCTGTGTATCAGCATGTGGTCCAGTAGGCAACCAACTCAGCAAGATGAGGATTAGCATAAGGTAATGAGACCATAATTGAGGCCCTAGAAAACTGAAAAGAGAGTCATGAAGAGATTCTTTACCTAGGCAAGATAGATCAAGGTAGAATAGGAAAGAAAAGAGAGAATTCCTGTCAATCAGACACCATATTCTCCTAGAATTGGCCCCCATCCGTACTACTGAATAGACGTCCCTGAGGCCCGAGTGTCATAAAAGCCAAGATACTTTATAGATTTTTCTCTGAGTGTCAAGATATTTTTTTTTCTTATATAACTCCAACAACTTAGAAAGAATATGACTTAAAAAAAAAAAGATGAATTAAATTTCATTTGCGAATGGATCAGTAGCTATGCCGAGTTGTCAGTTTTAAAACCTGTGAGGAAAGATGGAAGACATTGGCTTCACAATTACTGGAATTTGGGTAACATCACTGAGTGCTAATTGCTTCTTCACAATTGAAGAAGGGGTTTGTTAAAATTGATTAAGTTGGATTTAACACTCTGTCCACGAGCAGGTAAATGGAAGTGACTTGTTCTAGAAAGGAGGTGCTATTAAGAGAAGCAGATTGTTGTTCATGGTGGGACTCCATAAAATAGGCGTAAAGAGGTGATGAACAATTAAAAGCCAGTAACGAGTCACGTCCCAGGGGAAAAATGGGAATTTATAATGTGCTTTCAAGATCTTAATGAGGAATTTATAGGTATTTCAAGCCAAGTATGATTATTTTCCTTTCCTTTAAAAACACATTGACTTTACATGGTTCTTTGAATATTCTTTCCAAATTTTCTCTTTGCTCATCAATTTCCATAATAATATAAGATATCCATGGCCATGGTCAAAGCAGAGAGGATGAGATTTTCAGATTCTTGTCTTTTTCAGTGAAGACACTGAACCATGGTACACTTTATTTCAAGGAAGAAAATGTGTTAAGTGGTCTTAATTTTGTTCCTAGAGTGATTATAGATCATTTTGCAGTGGGTCCGTCAGGTTTTCTCAGGGTTATCTTAGCATGCAATCATATTTGGAATAATAGGAGAACTTTACAGTACCCTCTGTGCAAGGCTTAGCAACAGAGATGAGGAAATGAAGTCAAGAGGGAAGCTCTTTTCATTATCAGAGTATCTCACACTTCATGTAGTTTCTTTTCTTATTTTGGAGAATGAGGCATTTGGGAAAATTCATGATATCATGTGTGTGCAGTTCTTGCACTGGGATAAACGTGCAAGGCAGACTTCTGGCGGCTGTCTCTGAGATGCACTAAAGAGCTGCTCAGAATGTCCCCGAAGATTTCCCAGACTGGATGAAACATGCAGAGGTAATCTGGGGCTCTATGTGCCTTTGCAGGTTTGCATATTTATAGATTGTGAGTAGTACGCCCTTTTCTCATATGAGCCCAGGGTGGAATCATCATTCCCTCCAGCTTTCAGCATGTGGTGAGAGTAAGAAGGCTTGGCTTCCTCCCTCCCTGCCTCCCTTCCTTTCTCCCTTCCCTCTTTCCTTCCTCCCTCCCTTTCTCTTTTTTCCTTCTTTCCTTCCTGCCTGCCTCCCTCCCTGCATCAGGCATCAGATGACATAAGAAATCAAAGGCACTCTAGATCAGATAATCTGGGACTTGAGGTAGTACGTTATTTTGAATGCTTTTGTTGAAGGCAATGGCGACTAACAAGGTTGAATGTTACTGGAGCCCTGGGATTCTGGAAAACAGCGAATTTAAGAAATCCTCTAACCCTTTTATGTCCTGGGAAACAGCTTCCTACAAAGAACCAGATACAGACCTTCTCAATTCCCTTCTTTTTGGCTCCTAAATGATTCAAATACCGATCAGTTGGAACAAAATGTTTTTTTAATCAAATTTAATTTTTTACCTTCCCCTAGGCCCCTGAACTTTGAGTTTTCCTCAGCCTGAGCCTACAAACAACTTCTTCACAGCCCTCAGGGAACAGGCTGGTCTCTGATCTACCATCCATCAAACCACTTTCACCCCACTTCTCTAACCTATTCTTTTCTAAACTTGTTTATTTCTCTCTGTACAAGAAAACTCTCTGTCCAGCCTGTGAGAGCACTTGCATATCTTAAGGTCTGAGCACGCTCCTGATTGAACAGTCCACCTTTCCCTATTGTAATAGACACCTCTCTACCCTCCCCTCCTGACCGTGTAATAATCTTCTTGAATAAAGTCTCTCCTTACTAAGTCTGGATTTTTTTTAATTTGATAGATAAAGTCAAAAGGAAATAAAGGATAGGCAACTCAAGGATATAAAGTAACTAATGAATAAATAGGTCTCAGAAAGGACAGTCTAGGTAGAGTTAAAACTTGATGGAGAGTTGGTATAGACATCCACAGTTGGAGCTGATCACCTCTATACATTTCTTGCCCTTTTATTCCTCTCAAGAGATACATTCCAGGGACAGAGAGTTAACGTTACCTAATTCGGGTCAACAGAGAGCATGCTGAGCTCCCTGATTGGAAGTCCCACCAATACTATATACAATGGAGGAAAAGTAACTCCTTGAATAGCTATGATCTTGTTCCAAGAAAGGAGAAAAATGTTGGGGAGGTAAAGATAACAGTGGTTTAAGATAGGTATGATCCTTACCTGGGGAGCTTGGCATATTATTTTTCAAACAAACGGAAATAGAGTATATGAGGGAATTACAGATTTAGGTATCCATAAAAATGTGGCTCTATGCCAAGAATTTTCATGGCTAATCTGCAAAGTAGTCACTTGGTGTCACTTTGATATATATGTTTCTATTCTTTTTCAAACAGATATAAAATATTAACAATTATAGTTGTGTAATATAAAGCTCTCTATATACTTGTATTATCTCAGGAGCCCAGCCTGTGCTCCAGTTGAAGGAGAGATCATAACTACGCAGTTGACTTCTTGTATCCAGCGTATAATCCATGCAGCTACATAAAAGAGATACAATGTCCTTAAAGATTTCCTGACAACTTTCAGCTTTGTATGCAACTGTGCAGAATTATTTCTCTCTGGCCTTGCATTTTCTCTCGTTTATTTTGGCAGTGTACAGGCATGGGCTAAATTATGAGCGCTTTCCCCCGCCAAAATGCGTATTACATTTCGAATATATTTCACGCTGAGCTAGAGTTTGGTTTGTAGGGTGAAGCCTCGTTCTTTTAGTCAAAAAGCAAGACACTTCAAGGAATTGCCTCTGTGTGAGAGTTAGGGAGAGAGTGAAAGTTTTTCATTTAACTTTAACAGTGATTTTGAGGGGCAGATTGTCACTAAGACTTGTTTAGAAATCACATACATATTTTTAATGTAGGGCAGTTGCTAGAGCTGTTATCGAGCTAAGCCTGCTAGTTAATTTCATGTTAGGCCTGAAATGAAATTGGCAAGGTAAGTGTCCTTCACTTCTAAGGTATATTATGGCAGCAGAAGTCAGGGTTCAGCTTGGCGATTCACAGACCATATGAATCATCTCAGATAGAGCTAATAGAAGGCAGTTGAGTCAGAAATCATTTAGATTCATTGCTCAGACATAGCACTCAGTAAGCTGATTGACAGAGCCATAAGGAAAATAAACCAACAAAACAAAACAAACTACCACCACTGCCAAATCCCTGTGGGAAGACCTAGAGGAGAAAGGACAATTAGGGTTAGAAAAATGTCACACTTACTTCTGGAGCTTCTAGAAAATGGAAAGTACCACTCATATTCATAACAGAGACTCAATAAACTTGCATATTGATTAGAGCAGACTGGCATATCTGCAAAAGCAATCTTACTGTGCCTCATTCTTCAAGTAGACTTTGGAACTAGCATTCTTGGTTTAAATGCTGGTTCCACCATTTGCTACTTGTATTACTTCAGACGAGTTACTGAAATTCTCTGTCTGAGATTTGCACCTGGAAAATGAGAATAAAAACAGTAGCTATTTCATCATCTGTTTCTGAGCGAACTAAATATATCAATATATCATAGAATGCTTAAGAATGTCTGCCACGTAGTAACTTCTAAATGCTGGCTATTCTTATTACTATTATTGTTACTGTTATTCCATGGGTACCCACAGATAACAATAATTGTTTGCCTTGGGAAAGTCTGTTACTCTGAGTTTCCATGTAATATTTTAACCATTGATCTCTATGCGATTATTTCTAGTTCACAGGAATGCTTCAAAATATGACGTCATGTAATACAACAACACTATGAGTAAGCAGGTGAGATTATTTTCCATTTTATGGTTGAGATAATGGAGGCCTGGAGAGATTAATTGACTTGCCCTAAGTTATTTGTACCATTATGATTTAAACACAATGTTTGTGGTAGTAAGTCCTGTATACTTTCTACCATGATTTCCAGAATCTCCCCAAACATAAAGATGATTATAGAGTTTCTGTCTTGTTGAAGCTTTGAAGTTAGTGAGTAGGAAGTCATTCATTAAATCTCTCTTTCCCTCTCTCTCACTTGCTCACTCTTGCTCTCTCTCTCCCTGATTCCGTGGTAACTATGGGACTATATAGCATTATTGGATTATAGTCTATTTAAGTCTGTTTGAGCAGGAGGCCTTGATATATTGCTGAGAGCATTGCACCCAAGCGTTTCTGCTCCTCTGGTTTATGGAGAGCCACTTATTTTCATATATGTGCCAAAGTGATGATTTTGCTAATACTCTGGGGTCATCTGATCGGGAGATGAAGCCAGAGCATGACTCAAGCACCTGCTCTGGGATGGAACCAGCTGGAGATCTTTAAGAAACTTGTTCAGACTAATTTCTAATGTCGTGGTATTTCTTAATAGCATGAACTACAATGCCAAAGCCTTTTGCAGTGGTTTATTAACCTGTCAGAGGCATATCTATGAATAATAATGAAGTCAAGCAGGGAGTATTACCTTGCAGCTGAAAGACTGCGTTCAAGAGATGTTCCTGCCCTCAATTCCATCCCTTAGAATGTAATCAAATGCAGCAATAGCACACTTCCTACCCCCACGCTTCCTTGCTGCCTTGCATCCCCCCGACAACTCATCACCAGTGTCCAACAAATAAATAAATAGTAGCATTAGATTATCAGCAATAACTTGTTACAAGAAAGGAACGATTCCTTTCATTCCCCAACACCACAGATATGCTCTCTGTCAGCAGGAATTTCAAGCACAGTGTCAGTTACCCTGGCAGAACAAGCTCAGATTGACAGGAAATGTCGCACATCAGCTTCTCAAGGCTCTATGAAAGCTTTTATGTATCATTATTCACCTTTAACTAAAATACAGCTAAAGCTGACACTCAGGTTTGTAATGAGATGAGCATCACTGATGTTTTCTGTATATCAAGACAGGAAACACATTCAGAAAACTCCCAGAGAAGAGGAGCCATCATTTTTAATAGGAAATAGCAAGTCATCGGGTACTAATTGGTATCTACTTTATTCAGCCCTTGGCGAGACTCTGCGTGGGAGTCTTGGAACAAGTAAATGAAGCAGAGTTACCTTTTAGGAATCTGTGACTTCTCTGCGGAGGTAAAATGTATATGCTGGAGATAATTCTTACAAAATCTTAAAGGAACTGAATGCTACATTGACACATACTCAAGAGTGTGTGTGGATGATAAAAGGAATACATGTTTTGAATAATCAGGAAGGGGATAGCTATCTTGGAGGAACAAGTATGGTCGAGAGGAGAGATTAAATCAATTCCACCTGATCACCTACCACGGAGAGGCTACGTGCTAACCGTGTTGCTTATATTGGCTGGGGGAAGGGTCAGAATATCATCAGGGGGAATACCTCAGTCAGTGGAATTAGAGGTTCCAATGTTTCACTTTCCTATAATAGACATATACATTGAGGCTGGTAAAATGATATATGGTGGACAGCTGTACCTTCCTTTCACGTTGGTCGTGGCCACCTGACTTGGCAAATGAGCTGTGATGGGAGCAGAAGCTTGACACGTGCCCTTGAGGTTCAGCTCGCTGTCTCGTGGTCTTTGATCTGCTACATAAAGCAGGTTGCTGAAGTAGTCCTTCTTCTACCCAGACCTGAAAGGGAACGTGCGTGGAGCTAGATCCAAGCCAAGCACTCAGGACCCCGTTATCCTGAAGCATAGTTCCCCAGCAGAGCTCGGATTAGTTCCACTCATTTGTTTTTAACCTGCAGATTAGAGCAGGAGAATAAATGCTTCCTGTTATAAGCTGCTAAGATATTGCAGTCTTTTGCTGCACAGCAAATGCTAAATTAAGGTTGCCTTTCCGTAAATTTTAACCTAAAGGGGAGATCATGGTGTGTGTTCAAGTAACTATAGTATTTAGTAAATAGGATGAGTGTCTTGAAAGAAGTGTAAAGTATTCTGGGGAGCTGGGGTCACAGAGGAGGTAGGAAGGCTCAGGTTTACAAAGACTTCTTGAAAGTGACAGCAATACCCTTAAAGGAAAGGTGGGCTTTGAGCAGATTGTGAAGGGGCAAGCGAAGGATGGACAAGGGTCCGTAGTGTAAGCACCTGACAGTTGTTTTTTTTCATTGCAACCCACGTGGTGGACATTAAGCCTTTGCCGAGGCATCCACTTCAAAGACAGCTGTTAGAAATAAACTCATTACCAGATAGCAACACTAGGTAAAGGGCCAGGATGTCCCGCCCCGGAAGTCCCGCCCCGGAAGTTCCCTTTATTTCCGAGATCTCTGGCTGACTTCGTAAGAGACCGTGTTTGCTCGCTTTTCCCTTCTCGCTTTTATGTTTTAAATTCCCCGTAAAGAGTGAACCTGTGAAACCCTAGGCCCCAATAAAATCAGAACCCGAGGCCTGCATCTCCCTTTCTCTACCTGCGACCTTGCTGTGTGGCCCCAGGCGTGCCGTGTACCCTCCAGGACTTGTGAGTAATAAGCTTTGCTTTTTGCTTCTTTTTCTTCGAAGTTCCGTGATGGTTTTTCTTGCTGAGGTGTGTCTTACAGTCATAATAAGAACCACAAGGGATTGTCGAGTTACAGCATTGGCTCCAAAAAGGGAAATGTTTGTGGGGGCTCTGCTGCGGCCCAGGTGAGTTGGCCGCAGGCATTTCTAGCCAACGGTATCACTATGGAAAGGCTAAGACCGTGGCGCAAAACAGTATCGCAGTTCAGAAGGTGGAAGACACTAGGAGAAGAAGGAAGCGTATATACATGGGGTGGTGGTGTTAATTTCTGTTGCTGAACCAGATCTTTTGCCCAACGTGCTGTAAGCCAAACGCTGAGACGCTGAGGTTGGCAGTGGAGAAGAGGTATATTCACAAGACAGCAAGCAATGGGATGGGAGAACGAATTTCAAATCTGCTTCCACTGACAGGGTTTCGAGATGTTTAGGGGATGAAGAGACGGTGGTCTGAGGCATGGGGAAAGGTGATTGGAGTTAAGAAAATTGAGGTAATTGGAGTTGTGAGCAGGTGCAGCTAAGCTACGTGCTTATTCATGGGACGCATGTTCAGAAAATGGCAAAGTTTGCGTGTTCTGAGGGTGGAGTTTTGCCCTTGTGACATCAGAAGTCCACCAACTGAACACTTGCGTGCCAGTGGAGGGTTAGTGGTCTGTATTGCGGGCGCCCAAGGCCTGGCAGTTTCACGGATTCGGGCAGACGGTAGTTATCTCTAACTTGCCTTTATTGTGGAGCGGCGTACACAGGTTTCAATAGCGGTGGCAGCGGTGGTGAAAAGTCCCGGGTGCCTTACATAGCAAGGCAAACAAAGCCGGCATCTATCCAGCTGTGACCTATAGGCTAACCAGTGCACTTGCGTGGGGCAAGTCTCCATTACCTAACAATGCATGAGTACTGCGCGTGCGGGATAATACTGCTGAGTCACGGGGCGCCGGCACTGGCCGTCCAGGGAGGAGGGAGCCTGGCGGACTCCGTTTTCCCTGCATGGTCCCAACCAGTCTTAACCGGCGGGGGCTCAAACTGGACAGCAGCTGACTTCCAAGTTCCTGAAAAACAACCTGGGTAAACATCTTAAGACTCCTAAGTCAGAGATAGTATCTGTAGAAGTGGTGAGAGGGTCTTGTAACTTACTGTTTGGGCTAAGTGATGCTTAGAGGAGATAAAAGTTTCATAAAAACTATTAAAGCCAGCTTGATCAGGGAAGGCAGGTTACAGCTGATTATTAAGCAAATTATAGTTTAACGGGTCTAACTGATGATTACCCCTGGTTTCATGGCTGCCATAACAAATTAGCACAGATTTAGTGGCTTAAAGCGGTACCCATTTATCATCTCGTTGTGTAGGCAGAAGTCTGGATGCGGTGTCATTTAGCTAGGTACTCTGCTTGGCGTCTCACAAGCCCATAGCAAAGTGTTGGCAGAGCTGTGCTCCTTTCTGGAGGTGCTGGGCATCCACGTTCGGGCTTACTCAGGCTGTTGGCCAGATTCCACTCCTTGCAGCTGTAGGACTGAGGGTCCCATTTCCTTGCTGGCTGTCAGCTGGGGCTGATCTGCTCTTAGTGGCTGCTTGGGTTCCTCTCATGCTTTGCATGCTGTCTCCCTCCACAGCAGTGGTGGGGTCTGCGGGTGGAGTCTGCCTCCTACTTCCTAGTATCTCCTCCTTCCTCTTTTATTATCTCTCTCTGACTCTTGTGCTTTTCTGTTCTGCTTGTAAGGGCTCATAAGATTACACTGTACCCACCCAGATGATCAAGAATACTTTCCCTATTTTAAAAATCAGCTAAGTAGTAATTTTAATTTCATCTTCAAAGCCTTTTCACAGCAGTACCTAGGTTAGTGTTATTTAATAACCAGAGGACATAAATTGAGGGTGGGAGGTGAGGGGACTTCTTTAGAATTCTACCTACCACCAGTGATACATAAGAAAATTAGTCCTGTGAATAAAAAGGAGGAAACAGGTTAAGTGAGTATCGAGAGATAAGTGTGGAGAAATAGATCAGGGCTTGAAGTTGGAAAGCTTTATGTGCCAGGATGAAGGTAACAGGGAGCAATGAAAGTTTCCTGGGCAGAGCAGTCATGAAATGAGAATTACACATTAGGATAAGTGACCGCAGAACATCGGCAGTGCATTTTGTTTGGAAGGAGTTTCAGAAAAGAGTAATTCCAGTTTACAGGTTATTGCCATTGTGCACGGTCATTTTAAAAAGATTGAATTTTGGTTTTAGTAGTAAATAGAGCAAGAGGTACAGATACAAAAGCCCACCAAGGTCAAATCTAAGACTTTGGCCCCTGAGTAATTAGAATGGAAATTAGGAGAGGAGGGAAGGTTCAGGGATATCTGTGATTTTAGGCATCAGTGATTAGAAAGAAAGGAATGCCATTAACTGAAATAGGGAACACGATGCATGAGAAGAAGGTGAAGTTTCATTTGGATGGTTTCTGAGAGGAGTTTCCCAGGAGGTGATTGGAAATACGGTAATCAGGGCTAGAGATACGGATTTGGCAGCCCTCTGCAGAGAGACATGCCAAAGTTTGGAGGCACTTAAGACCAGTGAGAGAGATTTGTGAGGTGATGTGGAGGGAGCGAAATGAGAGGTTGAGAACAAACGTTGAGGAGCGTCTGTCTTGTGAGTAGAAACAGGAGGAGAGTCTAGTGAGGGACACTGAGAAAGGCATTGAAAAAGTCATAGAAAAGATGCCCGGAAATCCCAGTGCCACAAAAAGTGAATGTGAAGGAATTTCAGGAGGGAAGTGATGGATAATGACATAAACTGAAGAAAGATGAGTTAATTCACATCTCTGGCAAGCAACAGGCATTTACCAGAAACCAGTTTGTTCTAACAGATGGAAAGATCTCATGTGCATGATGATCTCAGGGCTGCAGAAAACACATGTAGCTGTGTTTTTAACTGTACCCTTCGTTTGCAGAAAACTGCTAAGTGTTGCGCACTAAGACTCTCTGATAAGGAAATGTCTCTTGGCTTCAAAAATACCTGGAGAATTCAATGGTGAGGAAACAAATTACAGATTTCTTTTCCTTAGATTTTTAGAGGATCAGTTTTTCCTAAAAAGCATTGTTTCAGCTGCTAGATAGAACCAGTGATCTTTTCCCGAAAAGAACATTTTCAGCTTGGAGTGGCATGTTTTTGACATGTCTCAGGTTAGTGTTTGTCAAATATTTCTGATGTAAAGAGAAGAAAAAACAACCAAAGTGATTCTTAATTGGTTACTAGCAGCCGACGAGAAAGCACACAAGTCCTCTTCCAAATCGTACGAATCTCTGAAGTACCACCCACCCACACTTGAACATGTTCCTGAAAAAAAATGCTTCTGAACAAAAATTAAAATTGCAGTGCTCTAGCTACCAAATGTAACAGGGAAAACAATTGTCCAGATTCTTATTTGTGCCTAATTTGAACATACATATTTTTATAGCAATTACTAAATGAAGTAGCTGGTGTTATTTGTTTTTCATTGGAGTTTGCAATCGAACATGAATTCTGTGCTATTTAGTGAAAGCACGGGCTTCAGCTTGATTCTCCCAGGCTGCAACAGACATATGCATGGCCACTTACCTGTCCAATAGATTCTAAAAAAACTCTGCTTTTGTTTGGGTCATCTGCTCTCAAGCATGGCCATATGTCTCAGCCCCCAGGAATTTCATTCTTCTTTCCCTGTGAGTGGTTTGGGAATGGGTGTATATGATACACTTCTGGCCAAAGGCAGGCAAGGGAAAGTCTTCTGGGGACACCGGTGGGAAAGCTTGCCCAACTTGTGATAAGAGACAAAAGAAAGAAGTGGTCCCTTTTCCCTTGCTGGAAATTTTTACGCCTGACAATTCTCTCTAGAGTTGTGGAAGCCATTTGGTGACCCTCAGAGCAAAACCAGTGAGCTGAAAATGGCTCAGGGTGGAGATGAATGGTGTACATGTCCTTGACATTGTTGAGCAGATGAATGAACCACGTTGGAGCTGCCCTACCTTGGAATTTCTTAGGAGCTATTTTCCCGAATATTAAGGACGTTCTGAGTTGGATTTTGTTTCATCTTAAGTGTATCAACTGATCATCTGCCTTCCCAGTCTCTCCAAGAAGACCATAGGATATGCTTAAGGAGTCAGCACGATGGAATAGGCAGAAAATCTGAAAGTCTAGGTCATGGAATCCTTTCAGCACTGATCTGTGGAATAATATTCTGCATTTGTAGTGAACTAAAAGCAGAGGAAAAAAGCCCTGTCATTTCTTGTTGACATAAAAGCTTCTCAGATCAACTTGAAAATGAGGAAGTATAGGGAAAAACTCTGAAAATGAAAACACAGTAGGATGACTAACAGGTGTTATTCAAATCACATGTCAGGGATTGAATCAAGCAGGGTCTAGATTGCTGTTGTGGTTTCAAAGCAGAAGGTTCTGGGTACAGAGTTCACAGCAAAGGGGCCAGAGTAGAAAGAGTATGCAAACATCAAAACAGTGAATAATAAAACTTTCTAAACTTGTGCAATTTCAACCAATTCATTGAGCTGTACTTTGACCAGAAACCAGAGATCTTAGCATGAGCTTCTCACATGCTTAATTGGGGTAAGATGTAGTTTAGCACACACTGAGACATGTTATTAATCTTTCTGAAGATAGCTTTCACCTGAACAAGTAGTGTAAATTAGAAATTGTCTCAAAGATGTGCCATTTTTTTTTTGATGCAAGCCGAACCAGATGATTGGATTATAATTACTGGCTAAAATATAATTGCCAAGTAACTATGCTTCCGATA
The DNA here is from genome assembly GCF_036321535.1 of Camelus dromedarius. Classification (NCBI taxonomy): domain Eukaryota; kingdom Metazoa; phylum Chordata; class Mammalia; order Artiodactyla; family Camelidae; genus Camelus; species Camelus dromedarius. The sequence continues at coordinate 63,016,308 of NC_087443.1, read as the reverse complement.
CACTTCTAAGACTTTCCTGAGGAGTCGAGAGATTATGTATTCTTGGACATAAAGTCAGTAGAGAATGCATATGAAAAGCACTTACTTCCATCAGTTTTATGTTGAAACACCACAAAAGGAAACCTCACATCACAGATGTAGGGAAAAGAAAAGAAAAATGAAACACTGTATAGCACTGATATCAGGGTGCAAGTTAAGAGAAGTCATAAGCAATCCTTATATCAGCCTAATGGTCAGGGAAAATTTTACATCGTGTCAATTTAAATTTTTTTTTTTGACAGGGCTTACGTTGAAGTTTAGAACTCAGATGATAGTCTGTTTATCTTTAGAAGTTTACTTACTACCTTGCTGAAGGCAGGGAATAAAGAAGTCAAGCTTGTGGTGTGTGCACATGAGTGTGTGTTTGTGCTGCTGTGTGTCAGGAAAAAGTGAAGCTTTTTTGGTTTAGGGTAAAGTAGGTCTTCAGCTTTGACCAACACATTTTACTCACATGCAGGGGTTGTGGCTACCATAATGGACAGTGTAGATTTAGGGAGCTGTGGGTTCGTCACCAGTTGTGGGTTCTGGCTGGGAGAAGTCCCACCGAGATGGAATGAATTACTTGAGACTCTGGAAAAGGTCAAGAGAGCGAGAGGGAGTTGGGAGCCAACTCCACGAACCTCTCAAATGCCCCCACATTTATTGTGTACAATCAAAGAAGAAGTCACTGACAGTTGTGTGATGGAATGCAGGAATTTAGGGAAAGACAGGGTGGGGTCGAGATTGTAGAGTTTGGCTCAAGGTCAGAAGACCCTTTATGTTTTGGTAAATCATGTCCACGTTGGCATCAGCTGGCATCAGCGAGCCTTACAGCTTATCAGGGCGGAACGTATGAGAAGCAGCTGCTTAACATTTTTCTTGGACTCAGGTGGCTGTGCCTGTCTTAGGTTGCCCTCCTCTGGGGATCTTACCCATCATTGGCTAACCAGCCTTCTCACCTCTGAGTCTGCAGCTTTTTATAACTTGTTTACCATTCCAGCCCAAGACTCATTCCTTTGGGGGCCTACAGTTTACCTTTAGGGAAGTCATGGGCAGAGGGGAGCAAGATACATTCTTATAGATATGTTAAAGCAGACCACCAGCCCAGCCAGTTCCTTGCTTTGGGGATAGAAGACTAACGGCAGGCACGCCCAGCGCTTAGAGCCGAGGGCCTGGGTCGTTGCTTTGCAATGGGCAGAGTGCTATCTAAAACCTCAACTATGCAAGCAAGGCAGTTACTAAGCACATTTGCTCTTCTTTAAGGAGACAAGCGGCTGGGGTCTGTTACAATTTGTTAACCCAATCATGGGCTCCCACAGGGAGCATATTAATTAGGCTGCTTTTGATGAGGTCACAGAAAGAATAACTCAAAATAGACAAGAAATGCAGAGATTGGATGAGGTTCTGAGACATCATCATTAAAGAGTCATGTTCTTTCCACAGTTTTGTTCTGCATTCCTTAGGAAGTTGGCTTTGTCCTTGAGGCCACTCCACAAAAACAACCAGAATCCCACTGATCATGACTTGAAAATCTACTGCATGCATTTTCCTATTTAAGCTTTAAAATTCTGATTTGCTTTACCCAAATATATTGTGGGGTGAGGGGAGGCTCATATGCCTTTAAATCTGAAATCTCCTTCAGAACATTGGAACCAAGATGCAGTGCTGACATTAAATAATTCTGAGGAATTCTGGTTTCTCATAGGAAGATATGGTTGGTACAAATGGTAGACTAAACGTGAACTTAATAGCACTTTAATGTGAGTGAGCAAAGAATTCACAAAAAGATAATGGAGAAAGTTAACTTCATTCAAATAGTTATAAAATAGTCACATGAATTTAAGATCTCTGAAGTTACAATTATAGTTTGAAAAACTTGCAATATCAGGAAGTTTGGACTTTTGTTTACCCACTAACACAATGGCCAGAAAAACCTTTCAACTCCATAGTTCAAGTCTTCATGCCGGATTATCCAAGCAGACAGTTAGTTTAATAAATGTAGCCATGGGTAAAGATCTGGAAAATAGAGGATATTAGCATGCTTTTGGCTTACACAATGGTGATGACAATTAATCACAATTTTTTATACTGTGTTGTATTAAAAAAATTCACACGCTACTATGAGTATTTGGGATGGCCTCTGGATGAATTTTGATTCAAGGAAACAAATTTAAAAACCTAGAGGTATTCATCCACGGATACATTTTGACAAACTATCACTGATGATTTTAAACAACAAACGGGCTCCATTTTCACGGTTTATGAAGAGGGTACTTCAGCGTCTCATGGAGCCAGTCAATCTAGAAATGCCCAGAGAACAGCTGTTCCAACAGAATTTTGGCTCATTGGGTTTCTGTCAAAACTCAGAGCTACAAATAGTGCTCTGAAGATAGGAGGCGAGGGAAAGCTTCAAGAATGAAAATGATTTTAAAGCTCAGAATACCTCACATTGACTTTGGTGCAGAAGGTGTGTGTGAGAGAGAGTTTTTTATTCTTAGCTCATTCAGAGTCCATTATAGAATCTGCAACTTCTATCAAAAGTCTTCTCATTAGGAAGTCTAATTTTTTTTTTTTTATCTTGAAGGAGGTGGAGTGGGTGGAGGTACCCACCAAAAGTAGGTTGAGGCAGTATATACAGTGGTTAAGCATTTGGGCTTTAAAACCAGGCTACCCAGGGTTGAATTCCAGTAGTGTTGCTACTGGTGGTATGATCTTGGGCAGGTGGCTTAAGCCCTCTGCATCTTGGAGCAAAGTGAGACTGGCGATCGTGCCACTTCCTAGAGGAGTTAATGAGGGTTAAGAGAATAATATACACAAAGAACAGTCCCTGGTGCATAGTAAATACTCAGTACCATTCAACAGCTCTTTCAATTTAGTTTATTACTAAGAAGTTCCTTTGCTTGCTATACTTGGCTAAGTCCTATTTTTATCTCTTTGATTTTTTAATATAGATAACATTCAGGTCTTTAGAACTACTCAGATCATCAAGACATATAAGTTTTAGCAGTCTTGATGACATTTCAGCCCTAAGTGGGTAGGAGTCCCTGCATCCACTCTGGAGAGCTCTCCAGCATTCTACATCGGGGGATAAAGACACCTCTTTGAGCGTGAGAAGGGCCAGCTTGCTGCGGTAGAGTTGGGCAAAAGTTCTTCAAGTAGTTGTGAAGTCTTTGTGTGAGGAGCCAATATGTTATTAGATAGGCTTTCATTTTTCATCAGAGTTATATTTATTCCTAAAGACATTTTCAATTCCTGAAGGACCACTCATTTTACTTTGGACATGTAGCCAGAGAGGTTGTTACAGCACTCAATTCTCTTACATTCTCTGGATATAAAACCCCTTTTGGATAATATCACTGACTTGGAATAAGCACTAAGTGTTTTGTTAACATGCTAAAACTATTAAACCACAGGAGACGGGGAGCCCTCCGGAGCCTGTGATCTCTCTTAGTGTTCTTCTTCATGGCTGAATCTTTCATCCAGGGAATAGATCGGATTCTTCTGGTACCTTTTAAAGATAGAAAATTTTCAGGGTGTTGGAGGGATGCAAACTTGGGTAGTTTGACCAACACAAGATCAGATTTCTTTTTTTTTTTTTCTTTTTTTGAGGTGGTACTATGTGAACAAATGCTCTTACATATTTATTTCCAGTTCCTTTTAGTGAGGCTTGAGAGTAAATTTATATAAAAACAGTTCTGACTATGGTTATCTTCCAGAAAGATACTTTTATATAGCTGTTTAGAAATGGGAGGTATTAGCTGGCATTAATTACCTGATTTTTTCACAAACTTCATGTCTTCAGCTCTTTTTTATTTCAAGAAGATTTAATAAAATATCTTTGGGTGAATTTCTCAGTCAAAGCCCTCATGAAATGGAATTAATGAAGCTCAAATTTTTAGAAAGGGTTTTGTATTGAATTAGAGGTAGGAGAAATGACGTAACCAGTCTGCACAAAGAAAAGTGAAGGTGTGTGACAAGGAGGAAATCATGTAGCTAGAATGACTAATGAGCTTGCTCTTGCTTTAAATTATAACATTATGCCTTGGAAAGGGGTAAAAAAAAAAAAAGCTTACAGTTGTATTGCTTTATCTTTTGATGTTATTGATTCCATTGTAAGACCTACAGCAGTTACTCTCAGATCTTTGTGTTCATAAGAATCACTTCTGATGATGATTAAAACGGCAAGTTTCTTTGTTCCACCTAAGAGCTACTAAATGAGGAATCTGAATTTTATGCACAATAAAGTTTGAGATAAGTGGCATAAAGTATCCCTGTCTTCTCCCCCACTTTTCCTTGTTGTCAAATTTGCTTTTGCTAAATCTAACTGGAATCTTCACGTCACATTTCTTTTTTAATCTCCCAAGCTTTACTGAGATAAAATTGACAAATAAAATTGTATATATTTAAAGCATACAAGGTGGTGATTTGATATATGTACACATTGTGAAATGATTACTACAATTAGGTTAATTGTCACGTTCATCACCTCACATAATTACCTGTTTGTGTATGTATGTATGTATGTGTGTGGTGAGAATGCTTAATATTTAATGATTAATACTCAGAAAATTTAAAGTATTCAGTATCACACTAACTATGGTCATCATGCCATATACTAGAGCTTCAGAAATTATCCATCTTATAGCTGAAGGCGTCTACCCTCTTAGCAACATCTCTCCATTTCTCCCACTCCTCAGCCCCTGGTAAGTACCATTCTATTGTCTATTTCTAAGAATTAGACTTTGTTTTACTCTTTTTTAGATTCTATATATAAGTGAGATCATACAGTATTCTTTCTCTGGCTTATTTCATTTAGCATAATGTCTTCCAGGTTCATCCATGTCATTGACAATAATAGGATTTCTTTTTTTCTACAGACTGAATAGTATTCCATTATAATGCATATAACCATATCTTCTTTAGGCATTCATCTGTTAACAGACATTTGGGTTGTTTCCACATCTTGGCTATTGTGAATAATGCTGCAGTGAACATTGGGGTGCAGGTATCTCTTCAAGATCTTGATTTCAATTCCTCTGGATAACCCGTAAGTGAAATTGCTGGATCATATATTAGTTTTATATTTAATTTTTGGCAGGAACCGCCATACTGTTTTCCCTAATGGCAGTACCAATTTACATTCCTACCAGCAGTGCACAAGAGTTCCCTTTTCTTCTCATCCTCATCAACACTTTTTATTTGTTGTCTTTCTTAAAAAAAAAAAACACCCTTTTAAAAGGTATGAGGTGATAGTTCACTGTGGTTTTGATTTGTATTTCCCTGATGATTAGTGATGCAGAACACCTTTCTATGTACTTAGTGACCATTCGTATGTCTTCTTTGGGAAAATTGATTGAGGTTCTTTGTCCACTTAAAAAATCATATTTGTATTTTTGTTTGCTATTGAGTTTTATGTTATATGAGTTTCTTACATGTTTTGGATATTAAGCAGATATTTGGTTTGCAGATACTTTCACACATTTTGTAGGTTGCCTTTTCATCTTGTTGATTGTTTCCTTTGCTGTGAAGAAGCTTTTTAGTTTGATGTAGTCCCACTTGTTCTCTACTTTTCTTTGCTTACGGTGTCATATCCAAAAAAATCATTTTCAAGACAAATGTCAGTGAGTTTTTCCTTATATTTTCTTCTGGGGAGTTTTAGTTTTAGGTCTTAAATTTAAGTATTTAATCCATTTCAAGTTAATTTTGGGAAGTGGTATAAGATAAGGGTTCATTGTCATTTTTTTGCATATGAATGTCCAGTTTCCCCAAGACCATTTATTGAAGAGACCCTCTTTTCCTGATTGTGGATTTTTGGCACCTATGTCACAGATTAGTTGACTGTATATATGTGGGTCTATTTCTGGGCTCTCTGTTATGTTCCATTGGCCTATGTATCTGTTTTTAACGTCAGTACCATATTGTTTTGATTAATATAGCTTTGTTATATAGTTTGAAATCAGGAAATGTGATGCCTTCAACTTTGTTCTTCTGGCTTAAGTTTGCTTTGGCTATTTAGAGTTGTGGTTACTAAAGGGGAGAGGGAAGCAAGGAGATGAAAATTAGGGGTATGGGATTAACAGATACAAACTACTATATATAAAGTAGGTAAGTAACAAGGACACACTGTATAGCACAGGAAACTTTACCTGTTATCTTGTAGTAACCCATAATGGAATATAATCTGTAAAACTACTGAATCACTATGCCGTATACCTGAAACTAACACAATACCATAAACTGACTATACTTTAATTAAAAAAAAAAAAAAGATAACACCACAGGCAGTTTTGAAATGGTGAGCATTCTTTACCCAGAACAGGGGGCGTTTGGGAGGATGGGAAAGCAGTATAGGGTGGGGAGAGTCATTTCCAATTAAGTCATGTTTTGGGAGATAACACCTATTAGGCAATGCTGGAGATGAGTCTAGAGAAAGGTGCAAACTTTTGGGTGCTATGTTTAGGACCTTGGAAGGCAGACAAGAGGCTCTTTGTTAGGCACGCTCACGCCAGCGATGGTACACAATTGCACTGCAATTGTGTACCATGGTAGGACATTGTGTCAAGTGGTAGGACATTTTGCCCTTCAAGTCAGTCTGCTGTTGAGGGAATAAGACAGTTCTTGCTCCTGCTGTAGATGAGGGCTGGCCCCTTTTTGAAGTAATCACTCGTAGTCTCATCTCTGAAAGAAACAGGTAATACGTGGTATTTACCTTAGCTGGACCTTCATGCAGTTGGTGTAGAGACTTTATAGCATGCACTAGTGATGCTGCAGTACAGAATGTCTACCAGCACAGCCCAGTCGATGGGTTAAGGGGACCTATTCTGCATAGAGACAATAGAGCATGATGATTAGGGATTTAAAGTGTGCATTCAGATGCCCAAATCTGAGCCCTGCCACCTTTTACCTGTGTGACCTTTGGTAAATTACTTAATCTCTCGAAACCTCTATGTGTATTTTTTTTAAAGTGTGGATGAAAATACACCTCCTTCTCAACAGTACTAAGAATTAAATGAGGTAACACACTATAATGAGTTGAACTGTGCCACCCACCCTCCTCCAAAAAAGATACACTGAAGACTTAAGCCTCTCAGAATATATCACCTTAGAATGTGCCCTTATTTGAAAACAGAGTTTTTACAGAGGTAATCGAGTTAAAATGAGTTCATTAGGGTGGACGTCAATCTAATATGGCTGGTATCCTTATAAAAAGGCAGAGTTTGGACACAGAGACAGACACATAAGGGATAACAAGCTGTGAATGAAGGCAGATCGGGGCGAAGTATCTTCTAGCCAAGGAACACTGAAGGTTGCTCTCAAACCACCAGAAGCTAAGGAGGGAGGCATGAAACAAATTCTTCCTTACACCTCTGAGGGAACCATCCTTACTGACACCTTGATCTTGGACTTCTAGTCTCCAGGACTGTGACACAAAATGTTTGTTATTAGCCATCTAGTTTGTGGCATATTGTTACAGCAACTCTAGCAAACAGATACCTGCACATAAACTGCCTGGCACATAGTAGGTGCTCAACGATTATTAGATTTTCTCATTGTCAATACTGTTGTGTCACAGTCTCAGCTTTCTTCTCAGACCTGCTTTGTCCAACATTGGTTATTTGCTGAGTGCACATTGTTCTTTGAGTCAAGGGCAGGAAAACCAGAGGTACAATGCAATGTGTGTAGCACACATACCTCCTATGTATCTAGACAGAGCCATTCTGGAAGCATGGAACCAGTTATTGACCAGTCCAAGGTAGGGTTGGAATGGTGACAGCAGAGAAGAGCAAGGACTTCAGAGATGAACACACTATGCATGGCATCTTGAGAAATTGCAAACTAATCAAGTCAAACAAAACAACAAACACAAACACCAAAACAACTTAATCATTTGATTTTGGAGGAAGGGGAAATTGAGCATCTACTGATAAGAAAAAGGTCTGCTTACCTGGTAGGTGCATATTTTTATTTCTCCCTGAAATTATCTATTTCTTATATAGGATTGACCATAACTAAAGATAGCTATAAGGAGAAGAAAAAGAACAAATAAAAAAAATAGGAAAAAAGGAGAGAAGAGGAGGAGGAGAAAGAAAAAGAGAAGTGAATGGGGAGGTGAGGCCTGTATAAATGGAGACTCTTCTACTGTTAAGAAGGCACTTGAACAGAATTTCTCACAAAGATGGAAACTTTATCAGTACAGTTTCTTCTCTAGGAGCGACTCTTGCTTCAAGGTTTGTGAGCCCATTCTTTCTGAGCTTAACAGGGCTCTGACTACACACCTGACCAATAGAAAAGGGAAAAGGAAGAGAAAATGGGAGTATGTGTGTGTGGTGGTGGGGGATATGGAGGAATGATGAAAAGAGAAAGTAAGGGAACAGAGAAAATAAGTCGAAAAATACAAGAATTGATAAGTAAGATTATACTGTATAGCACAGGGAAATATACAGGATCTTACGGTAGCTCACAGTGGAAAAAAATGTGACAATGAATATATGTATGTTCATGTATAACTGAAAAATTGTGCTCTACAGTGGAATTTGACACAATATTGTAAAAATGACTGTAACTCAATAAAAAAAAAAAAAAGGAAAGGAAAAGAAAAGAATAGGCAGTCATTGTGATTAAGTCCCCAGATTTTATACATGAGCTCTGTGATTTTGGACAAATTCCTAACCTCTCTTAAGACTTTGCTTCCTCATTTATGAAATGAAATTAATAATAGCACCTATCTCCTTGAGTTATTATGAGGGTTAAGTTAGCTCACATGCAAAACACATTGTTTTTATTATTACTGTGCTGGGTATTCATCGAGATGAGATGATTAAATTATGGTGCATCTAAATCTATGACATCACTAAAAAATATCTGGTAGAGCTTCACGTGCCAATCAGGCAGGATGTCCAATATCATAGTTAAGTATAAAAAAAAACTTGAGGGGGAAGGGTATAGCTCAAGTGGTAGAGTGCATGCTCAGCACCCAAGAGATCCTGGGTTCAATCTCCAGTACCTCCTCCAGGTGGAAATCAATGAAGAAAACTAATTACCTCCCCCTCACAAAACAAACAATACAAGCCAAAAAACAAACTTTCGAAGATAGTTCACAGTATCTGCCCATTTGCCTGAAAAACAATAAATTTTATCGAATATTTGTGTATATATAGATCATTTCTGGAAGAATGATGAAATTGGTTATGTTTCCTCTATGAAAGTCATCTGGAATACCGTAGATCATAAGAAGAGTTAAATTTGACTATATTCCTCTTTGTTCTGTTTAAAATTTTACTATTTGCACATATATTTAAATTAAAATTAAAAGAAAAAAAATGAGCTCTTGTCCTATAGGTTGAGAAGATTAAATGATATATATATACACACATACATATATATTTATATTGTTCCTGGCTATTAAAAAGCCCCACCACCCACAAACATCATAATTATTCCTATAGTTGTTCTTCAATATCTGCAGAATACTGTGTCCAGGATGCTCTGTGGATACCAAAATCCATGAATTCTGAAGTGTCTTACATAAAATGGCATAGTATTTGCATATAACCTATATATGTCCTCGCATATACTTTACATCATCTTTAGATCACTTGTACTGAATACAATGTAAATGCTATGTAAATAGTTGCCAGCATGCATCAAATTCAAGTTTTGTTTTGAGGAACTTTCTGGAAAGTTTGTTTGTTTGTTTGTTAGTTTGTTTTTTTAATACTTTTGATCCATGGTTGGTTGAATCCAGTTTTGCCAGAGCACCCATTTTCATGTTACAGGGTTAGTTAGAGCTTCGAGATTTGGGTCTCCCCATGCTCCCCATGAGAGTCTCCACTAACAGGGGGTTTCCTGGCTCCTAAAATGTCTCCTATGCGGAGCTGTGATCCCACTCCATGTTTGGGTAAACTTTTTCAGTTTAACGGGGAAATCCCAGAAGAGGAGTGCATGCTTTGGCCCTGAGTTTACATGTGAATTTTGGTCCTCCAAACTAGAATGTCAAAAAGAGGCAGATTCTGTAAAGGCTTGGTTTGTTGCTATTACACAACCCTAGCAAAACCAGAATCATTATAGATAGTTTGAAAGTGTTTAACTTCTGCACTGGATAAAGTTCTGTTTTTTCCCCTAGTGTTAAATTAGAGCAGAAAAATGAGTCTTAAGAGGGCAATCCTTAGCCAGATGGCTAACTTAGGTTTTTGATCCTCCATAGACACCTTTTATTTAAGGATTTATTCAAGGAGCAACTGTGAGTCAATCTATATTGCACTTAATTTCAGCAGACTGGTGCTAGTAAACCTGTTTTGTTTTGCTTCTGCTGTACCTGGACCAACAAGAACCTAACTTTAATTGGTGATTTGTGGGAAAGCAACTAGACAAGAGCTCATTAGTGGCTAAGCTGGTAACTCTGAGGCCATCCACTGTAAATGAGTTGAGAAAGTTGCCTTCCACTGAAAACTTGCTGTCATGGTACAATCTAACATCATGACATGTAAAAACAAACAGAAACCCTTAACAGTGAGGATAATACTTTGTTTTTCTTAAATGTCTATGCTGTGTACAGATAAATGCACTGCTGCAGTAGACCTGGGTGTGGCCATGACATCTGTCCCTCCTCACTGGGGAGATCTCCATCTTGGGAAGACACTACCCTAAGAGCATGAGAGACCCAGGGAAGAGTAACAATTCTAGCTTTCTTTCCCTGGTGCCTTGGGTTCTTCTTTCATTATGCTGTAGTTTTAGTTGGTTAATTGTATTTGCCAGTTTGTACATTGCATGGCAAATAGATACATTTACACTAAATGAGCTTCCTATCAGTTGTTGTTGGTGAGACACTCAAGGCATTGAGTTACCTTGGAACCAGAGAAAAGAATAATGCGTTTGGTTTCTCCCTTAAGTTATGTTGGGAAATAGATGTGGTGGCAAGATAACGGTTAGATTTAATTTTCTTCAGGTTGTACAACTCAGATAACCTGAACTGTTTCCTAGGTAAGTCTGTTTATGCCCTTAAGTGTCAGCTAGAAGGTGAACCTCAAGTTCCTAAAACTGCAGCTTCAGACTTGCTTAGTTCAGTGCTCCTCTAAGAATCATATTTTCATGCATTTATTCATGTATGCATGTTTGCTTTCAACCCACATTTATTGAGTACTTATCAGGTTCCAGGGGCTGGTTGAGAACCTGGAGGTAAAAATCTGAATGACAGCACAAAATCTAGTATGAAGGATCTTCGGTTTAGGAAACACAAGTAAATAGATGATTCTACAACACTGTCTGAATAGTAAATGATGTTTTAGGAATATCGGGGAGGGGCACCTCATTTAGACTGGGATGGGTCATGGGTGAGGGAAAGTTTCCAGGGAAAATTGACATCGAATAGAGTCTCAAAAGATAAGTGGATGGCTATATAAGGAGTTGTTCATATTTACTTTCTTGAGGCTTAGGATTACTTCTTACTACTTACAAGGATGTGGTGAAATTAAAATCCAATGAAAAAACTCATAAGAGAAAAACGTCTATTGCTGTAAAGAAAACATTGGATGTAGAGTACTTGACAGAGGAGAATCTGTCATGAGACTCTGGGTAGAAAGGGAATATGAGAACAACATACCTGAGGTTTTTTGTTTTTTTTTTATTGCAGTATAGCTGATTTACAATACTGTGTTAGTTTCAGATGTGCAGCGTCATGATTTGGTTATACGTATGTATATATGTGTGTATCTATATTCTTTAGTTCTTATCCTTTGTAGGTTATTACAAGATACTGAATATAGTTCCCTGTGCTATACAGTAGGACCTTGTTATATATCTATTTTATATATAGTAGTGGCAACACTCCTGAGTTTTAACTTTCCCTGGGGCATAAGGATTAACTTTTAGTGACCAGAAGAATCACTTGGGATGCTTTATAAAAATAATGATGTCTGGGTTCTCTCTTCCATGAATTCTCACTTAGTAGATTTGGAGGGAGGCCCAGGAGTATGAATTTGTAGCAGGTCACCCCGGCAGGTACAGGGTTGCCCTCCCCTGAATTTGTACCACACCCAGCCTGTCTTTATAGCCTTCTACCAGCACACCCACTTGAGGCTGGCATTTTCAAAAAGAATGCTTTTAAATACCAAGCAACCACAGAAAAGGCATAAAATAAAAGAGTCACACAGTTAGTTAAGCTTCAGCAGCAAACGGTCCTGCTACTACTCTAAGTACCATCTAGGCTTCAGACTTAAAACAGCTTTACGAGGCTGTTCTTGGAATTCTTTCCCACCAAGCAAATTTCCCCGTGAGACAGCTCACGACTTCTTTCCTGCACCTAAAAGTCTGTCACTTACTCATTTTACCTCTAACTCATTTGAACATAAACATAAAGATGTATTTACTTTCAACTTTACTGCCCACCTGGAGTCCTTCGGCTCCACTTGGGTTTCCTACTGAAAGGCATGCCCACACCCTTAGCTGAGTACAAAGGATGTGTTAATAACTCACCTCGGTGACTCTATTTACTGTATACAGTGAGGGGCCTTTGTCGAATCCTTTCTAATGATAGTGTCACAGGTTAGAGATTCCTTCACTGTGAGATCATTGTGCTTGTGACAAAGCACTTGTATGGACACCATGCCAGGCATTTGCATGCTGTGCCACTGATTTTGTTGAAGACTAAATGAAGAAATACAGTAATTGTGAGTCATTCAGAGGCACCCGTGTCTCAGGATACTGATATATGGTATTTAGGAAGACAAATGTGGTCTCTTAACCCAAATCTTGCATCTGACATCAGGAAGAATGACTTTGTCAAGGTGCTATTTCATGAACTCACTGAAGTTAAGAAGTTAGCTTACGTTGTTAGCTTACTTCTTGTGATCTCTTCAGAGATGATTGATTAACGGGGCTTTGTTGGAATGGTAACTAGGCTACGGTCTTTCACTTTGAGAAATCAGAAGTGTCAAAGTGAAATTATGATAGAGGTAATTTGAAGATACATTCATTTCACAAACATTTAAGAGTGCTCTGCCTTGAGATTTAAAAATAGAAGAGTAAAATGTCCACTAAGAGCTCGTAAGTGGACCATATTTACATAATACAGCAATAACCACACTTGATTAAAAAAAAAGCTGCATTTCTGCTGCTACATATAAAGTTGTAGATCTTTTGGACTAAGCCTCAGGCATTGAATGAGGACCTTTCTTCAAAGTAAGTAGGTCTGGAGAAGTATTTCAGTGATGTAAGATCTAAATTGAAAATGCAGTCATTAAATTAAAGTCTGGGATTATGCTGAAAAGTTCCCAGCTGCCCAACCCAAACTCAAGAGACTAGAGTAGGAAGATTTATCATTTAAATTTGACACAAAATCTTCAAGACAACACACACTCCACTCCTATTCTTGAAAATTCGGATCTCTGATAGGGACAATGCAGTGGGGGCAAAGCCTACCACAGGGCCACGTGCTGCCTTGTCTCTCTTATGTTTCCCTTTGATGCGTCGGAGACTGTATTCCAGAGATGAATCAGATGGGCTCATTCTCCCGAGAAGGCTGCTCAATTAGGAGACTATGATAACCTTTGACAAAGAAAGATGAAATGCTGATGAGCCAACACAGGAATTAACATTTAAAAATTGCCTCTGTACCAGCTCACAGTATTGGTAACAACAACAGTAATTATCTTCGTTATTTCAGAAAGCTGTTGGTCTCAGAGTGGGTGTGGAAAGTTAAACAGGAGGATGAACATCCTCTTTTTGATTGACATTTTGGAGGCAATTCTTTCTCTTCTCAGCCTAGATTTAGAGAAAAAAAAATCTTTGAACAATCATAAGCAAAGTCCAAAAATACATGAATTCTATTAAAATAAAGCCAGCCTAATTCAGAGTATTTAGTTATTGCCAAATTACTCTTTCTCTCTCCACAGATGCATGGAAAACATTTAAGTTATTTGAAAAAGCAAAATAATAATACATTGCATGTCTTTTCGTCAGCATGAAAATATTAATATAGTCTCAAAAGTAATTCAGCATTATTCACTGAGGATTTTTTTTGTGTAAACACTGAAAACAGTAATAGGTTTAGGAGTCAGTGAGTCAATAAGACAGATATGATCTCTGCCCTCATGAAACTTACATTCCATTTTCCCTGGATCTCTTAACATGTCCATCTCTGGTTCCTCTCCGGACAGTCTTATCAGTCTCTTGGCTTTAAGATCAACTATAAACTGTTGGCTCCCAGATTATCTTCCATCTGGACCTGCCCCTTGACCTTCAGATTCCTGTATCTGACTCCTTGATTGACATCTTTAATGGGACGGTTATTTGTTATCTCAAATTAACCGTCTAAAATGGAACCTCTGTTCCTCTCTCTCCACTCCTGTCTCTGTCAGTCTGTTCTTCCCTTCCCTTCTCCATCTGCAGAGTGCTGATTTCATTCTTCTGGCTGATCTTGCTAAGAAGCTTGGGGTTATCTGTAACCATTTATATTCATTCTCTCTCTCATTGTCATATATTTCTTAGACCCAATCTACGACATACTCTATAATGATAGCCATGAAATATATTCCCAGTTCCATAGCTTCTAAATATTATCTCTACCACTACGCTATACTCAGCCACCAGGTTTTCTTATCTGAAATATTGTAATCACTACTGATTGGTCTCAGCTTCCAGTGTTGACCCTTACAGTCTGTTTTCCGTAGAGCAGACAGAAGGGACATTTTAAAAAATGTTAGATCTTGATACTTACCTGCTCAGAACCCTCTAGTGATTATCCATCTTATTCTGGGTGAAAAGCAAAGCCCCAGTAATGACCTCCTGCGTGGCCTGCCCACATCCCTCCAGCTCTATCATGTCCACATCCTTTTTGCTTCCTGTCCACATCCTTCCACTCCAAGCACATTTTCTCCCCCCAGATTTTGTATTTGGTCTTCATTTTGCTTGGTATGTTCTTCCCTGCAAACACTTGGCATAACCCTTCTTTCATTTTATTTAACTTTTTAAAAAATTAATTAATTAATTTTTTTACATTTTATATAACTCTTTAAATTTCACTTTATTAGAGTGGTCTTTCCTGACCCAGCTCTCACATTCACACTCTGTCTTCTATCTTTAAATGTTTCTTAGCATTTCTCATACTTCTAATCACCTGTAATTACAGCTGATCCTCCATTATTTGAAGATTCCATATTTGTCAATTCTCCTACTTGCTGAAATTTATTTATGACCTCCAGTCAATACCTCCAGCATTTTCATGGCCATTCAAAGACAGGTGCGAAATGGTGAAAAGTCGCAGAGCCAATGCAGCCGTTCCTTGCTGAGGCTGAACAGGATGATGCTCTGTCTTCTTACTTCAGGTCTTGTACTATAAATGTGTCCTTTTTGCAGTCTGTTATGGCCAAATTTTCCTCATTCTTGTTCTTTTTGTTATCGATTTTGCTGTGTGGAACAGCTTAAGTGGGTCCTAGTGTTCTTAAGTGTGAGACGGCTCGGATGTGCCTTACAGAGGAAGTACCTGTATTAGATAAGCTTTGTTCAGGCATGTATTCAAGTGTTGTTGGCCCTAAGTTCAGTGTTGATGAATCAGCAATATATATTAAATTAGGTGTCTTTACATAGAAACACACATAAAGCAAGGTTATGCATTAGTTGTTTGATGAAGGTGTTTAGACTAGGTACCTAACACCTATTTCCTGTAGGATCAGTGGTTCAGTATTCACTGATTCAGTGCTCGTGGTGACTTCATGGAACACAACTACTGTGGAGAATGAGAACTGATTGCATTTTGTTTTTCTATTCCTTTATTCCCATCCCCAATAAAATATTAACTTAGAAGAACAAGGATTTCATGTTCACTATTGTGTATCCCATGCTTAGAACGCTGAGACATAATAGGTGCTCAATAAATATTTAATGATGTCTTGAAAGGAAGAAAGATAATTCTGTTGTGTGAGAAACACAATATGTTAGTGTTGTGATAGTGCAATAAGCTAGTAAAAACTGAATAAAAGATGCAGGTTGTGATTCAGTCTCTGGAGGTGCTGAGCAGGGTGATGAGGGGAAGGGGCAGGCAGGGCTGCTGTCATTCGATCTGAGACCTAAACGGGAAGGGTAAGCCCGCCTTGAGAAGCACTGAATAAAGAGTATTTGGGCACAGAGAATAAGAAGTGCAGACACACAGTGAAAGGGATGGCGGCAAACATTTAATAATAAAATGAGATGAGGGCAGTGAGAGTAACTGGGAGAAGGAAAGAACGGAAGAAGCAGGCTGAGGCCAGACCAGGAAACTGTTGCGTGTTTTCGATATCCTAAGAGAACTAGGAATCCATTGAAAGATTTTATGCAATGTGAGTTGATAAATCTGATTTACCCTCCAAAGCAAAGAAAGATCAAGGAGAGACTGATTGGTTAGTAAACTAATGGGCCCAAGTTTTAGTTGACAAATATTCTGTAATTTCCAATTAGCTGTTCTGGGATGGTGTCTTAGCTGGTTCCGGGGCCTGTACTGGCTGCTGTCGGGCTGCTAGTTTGATTTCTTACAAGAAGACTTGGAGAAGCTGCATGGGAATTTACACTGGACAGCATTGAACTTTGATCAAAGAACTATTATTATTCTCCATTTGGGAAGGCCTTCTTCTTGAAACAATTGTTCAGATATTGAAGAAAACAAAGAGAGACACTGGAGAAGTGAAACACTTCCATGGTCGGAATGATCTGTCAAATGAACTTTGGTGATCTGGAAGTCAGGGAGGGGCAAACATTGTAACCAGACTTATTCAGTTTTATTAGGGATGATGTATTTTAAAATTCTGGACAGTGCTCAGCCCTTAGTGTGTGCTGAATTTTTGATAGTTTCGAAGTGCATATGTAAGAAAAAGAACTTTGCCTTCGTAATATATGTCTCTATAAAACAGTTACTTAGGAATAAATGAGTTTGAATTTTGTTGGTTAGCTGGTGGTTGTTACTGTTGATACAATGTCTAAGCCATAAAGGATCTCAGAGATCATGCTACTCACTTCATTACTGCTAGAAAAGTTACCAGGATTAGGATTGTCTAAAAAGTTTAACTTACATGAAGAAATCTGATTTCTAGTGGTCTTTGAGATCACTATGTTGAGAAGCATGCTGATGCAGAATCTGACCTCAAAGAGTACTGTGATCAACCACTAATGTCTACTCTAGGGTTAGGAGGGGGTAACTATGTCATGTGCCAAAATTTGTTCATGCCTAAAGTAAGCTATCCTGGGAAAATAATTTCTGCTGGAGCAGTATGATGTACTGAAATGAGCGCAGGAATAATATCAGACAGATCTGGCTTCAGATCCTTGTTACATCATTTCTAACTGCATGTGCTTTCATAAAGGACATAACCATCACTACTTGTCTCTATCCAAGAAGGGTAATAACATCTGTCTACCATGGGGTTCAAACAAAAATACTGAATGTAAGTGCATAGCTTATGGTTGTAACTTGATAAACATTAGCTCTCTTTAAATCCTCATTTCCTGCTATCACTGGGGAAGACTGTTTATTTCAAGGACTCAATGGTCATTTTTAGCAAGATGCTCCCTTTATCCCTTTTTAGCAAGATGCTCCCTTTATCCCTTTTTGTTTATGGACCATCCTTAAAACTAAAGGCTTACCTCTGCTATCACCTTCCTTCATGGATTAACATTCCATCCCTCCCTAGAACCTCTCACTCAGTTCATATAATCTGTTTATTGTTGTTCAATACACCTCTCATTAGTGTTGAAATCAAGAGACATCCACTTTGTGTCCATTCTGGTCCCCTTCGTATACTTCTAAGAGCTCTCCTATTAACAGCCCCTCAGTTTTTATCAAAAGAGAGGACTTCGATAAGTATAAAATATCAAAAACTTAATTCTTTGTTTCTCGAAGAGATACCTGTACTTTGAATTGGTACAGACAGAATTGAGAAAAACACTATTAGAATAAAGATACAATTATTAAATATAAGTATTGTAGGTGTTAGGAAAGAAATCATATGTACTATAAATCTGGGGTAGACCGTGGCTGACCCTATATTCCATCATTCAGCATGTTTTTGTTGAATGCTTCCTGTGCACCAGGTGTGGACTAAGCACTGTGTAATTCTAGAAAGGAGACTGCCCTTCGTAATTATTAAGGGATAGAGAAAATGGGCAAGACTCAGATTCTGTTTCGTATTTGGCCAGTGGTTATCACTAAACTTAAATGGTAAGTATTACGAAAGTACTAAGGTCTGGAAAATCACTTTTATCTGCAAAAATGATCAGAGACGGCTTCATGGCAATGGGTGCATTTGAAATCTGCCTTAATGAATGGAAGGATCTAAATAGGGATTAAATTAGAACGGGAAGAAGTTTATATAGACATCGTAGTAACTTATGAAAATGTGCCAGATATGTTCAGGAAATGATAGTATGACTGGATTTAGGGTGTGTGTATGTACAGAATAGGCTTGGGCTAGATTACAGAGGGTTTTAGATGTTAGGCGTTGGTGTTTGTGGTTGATTTTTAAAAATAGTAGAGAACCATTGATTAATTTTGAAGAAGGATAACTGTTAATAAAACAGTGTTTCAAGAAAAAAAATCTGGGATTTATATATAAATTGCCCTGGAGTCAGAAATAATAGACTAGGAACATCCCTCAAGGATAAGAAAGGAACATGTAGGACCTGAGTTAAGATAGGGTTAGAATGTAAATGTGAATTATACTGGGAAGGGAGACTAAATGAGATTTATGAATTATACTTACTTGCATAAATAATTTAGATCTATACTTACATATTAAAGTAAGGCTTGGAGTGAATGTGCGTGTACCTTTTACTCGGATGTGGCACAACCACATTGGAAATGCATTCCTAACAAATTAAAACAGCAACAGCAAAACTTGTTGACATTTAAGATTTTCAATGCGGTTGAATTGTGAATAAAAAAAAAAATCTGCTTCCCATCTCTAAAATAGTACATTAAATTTATGTTACAGAGAAGGAGTGAAAAAAGCCATTAGTCATCTATGCAAAATACGCGTGTCAAGAGAATGCGCATTGGATGCCATTTTATCACATTTTCTCTACCCAGTGTTAGGTCAAGGGAAATGATTTATCAGCTCGTGCTAAATTGCCAATTCTCAGATAATGTATACCTCCAACTCAGATCATTTGAAAGGATTTATCTCCCTTGGAACACTACATACAAAGTGGCATTGTTTTTCTTCTGTGACTTTGCTTGCAGAGGAGACATTAAATACACAAAACTATCGATTTTCTTGTTTCACAAATGCTTCCAAAGCCTTAACTCGACCTTATCCAACCAAGGGCGACCATTTTACATTTGTCAGTGATCACGTGCAGTTTCAGAACACTTTACTCCAGCTGACTCTTTGTTTTCTTTTGCCTTTTGCGGATGATCAGGACTTAAGTTTAGACTGAAGGCAGAAAGGAGAGTATGAGAAACAGCATCAGACATCTAGAACCATTTATGTGTAGATTTCTGCAAGATTTTATACTAGATTTTATACTATACTTCAAATCCATGAACACTGTATGTGCTTTTATCTTGATCATCTTTAATTTATTTTATAAGTAGTTTATAATTTTCAGCATGCTAATCCTGTACATATTTTCTCAGATTTATAACAAAATATTTTATTTTGAAGTTATTTGAAGTGGCATTGTCTATTAAATATAAGTATAAATCATGCATTGATTGTGTACAGAGATGTGATTGATTTTGTATGTTGACCTTGCAGCTTATGACCTTGCTAATCTCACTTATTAGTTGTAGGAATTTCTTTTTGGTAGATTTGTTGGAAATTTTTCAGTAGGCAGTAATGTCATCTGTGAATAGGGACGCATTTCTTCCTTTCCAATTTGTATTTTTTAAATTAATTTACATTAAACAGTACAATATTGTGTATTGTTTATTTTTCTTGACTTATTGTTATGCTAGGATTTCTAATATGCTGATTCGGAACAATGAGAGGACTTTCTTGCCTTGATATTAATACGAGAGGAAAAACATTAAGAATCAAGTATGATAGCTATAGGTTTCATTCTCACATAGATGGACTTGATCTTTTTTTAGGAATTTCATTTATAGTTTGCATATTTATATCAAAGTGATATTTGATTTTGTTCAATGCTTTTTATGAATCAGTTGACATGGTCATGAAGTTTTTTCATTAGACTATCAATATGATGTATTACATGATTTTTCAAATGTTGAATAAGTCTTGCATTTTTGGATAAAACCTCCTTGGTTGTATTATTATTTTTGTATGTTGCCAAATTTAATTCACTTATATTTTATTGAGGACTTTTGCAACTATTTTCATTAGATTCGTTCTCCTGTAGTATTATTTTCTTGTACCATTTTGTCTGGTTTTAGTATCATTAATTCTGGCTTCATTATATGAGTAGGGAGTGGTCCCTTTTAGATTTTCTGGAAGAGTTTATATCAAGCAGATGTAATTTCTTAGTGATTGGTAGAATGCACCAGTGAAACAATCTGGACCTGAAGATTTCTACTTCAGAAGGATTTTAACTATGAATTCAATGTGTTTAATAATTAAAAGACTATTTAGGTTATCTATTTTATCTTGAGTGAGTTTGGGCAATTTGTGATTTTCAAGGCATTGGGTCATTTTATCTGTATTTTCAACTATATACACAGAGTTTTTGTAGTAGTCCCTCATCATGGTTTTAATACTTAGAGGGTCTGTAGTAATAGTCTCTCTTTCAATCCTGATAAGAGTCATTTATGTTCTTTTTTTTTTTCTTGCTCATTCCTGCTTGGAATTTACCAACTTTATTGATCCTTTCAAGAACATTGTTTTTCAATTTTCAGTTTTATTACTTTCTATTCTCTGTTGATTCTTTTCTTTTCTTCTGCTAGCTTTGGGTTTATTTTGCTCTTTTGCTTCTCTTATTTCTGAAGTGGAATCTGAGACTCTTCTTCGAAAACTTTTTTTTTTGTTTTCCTAGCTTTATTGGTATATACAATACCCAAATAGAGGAGCAAATAGAAATTGTATATATTTAAGTTGTACAGCCTGTTTGAAATGTCTACATTGTTAAGTGATCATCATAATTAATCTAATTAACATATCCATCACCTCAAATAGTTGCTGTGTCTGTGTGTTGAGAACACTTAAGATTTACCCTCTTTTCAAATTTCAGTTATACAATCTAGTATTAACCATGGTCACCATGCTGGACATTAGTAACCTACAACTTGCATCTTGTGTAACTGAAACTTCCTACCCTTTGACCTACATCTCCCCATTTCCCTCACCTCTTTTTCAATACAAACTGTATTGCTATAAATTCCCCCTGTGCACTACTTTAGTGCCATCTCATAAAATTTGATATGTTGTGCTTTCATGTTTGTTCAGTTAAATGTTTTCTCATTTCCTTCAACTTTCTTACTGACCTAGGGTTATTGAGATGTATGTTGTTTAATTTCAGATTTAATCTTTTTGTAATTGATTACTAGGTGAATTCCATTATAGTCAGAAAACATATTGTATGATTTCAAGTTTTTGCAGTTGTTAAGGTTTATTTTATGGCCCAGAACATGCTCTGTTTTGGTGAATGTTTCATGTGCACTTGGAAACAATGTGTATTCTACCATTGTTGATTGGAATGTTCTATAAATGCCAATTAAATCCAGTTGGTTGATGTTGCTTAGTTCTATGTCTTTGTTGACTTTCTTATCTATAAGTTCTATTATTGGGAAAGAAGTGTTCAACTCTCCAACTATAGATTTGTCTATTTCACCCTTCAGTTTTTTTCAATTTTTGAAAATCTGTTATTAGGTGACATTGTTATATCTTTTTGGAGGACTGACATTTTTATCATCATGAAGTGTTTCTCTTTATCCCCTTTAATTTCCTTTGTTCTAAAACCTACCTTGTCTGATCCACTCCGGCTATCTCCTTGCTTTAAATTGCACCATTTATTTTTTTCATTTACTATTTATAAGGTAAATATTTAAGGCTATGTTTTTGATTTCTGCTTTAATTGTTCTGAGACATTGTTTTCCTTTTTGCAATTACAATCCTTATTAAAGTTAGAGGTATTATTTTCTTTTATCTGATACAATTTTAATTGTATTGAATATTATTTTGAAAATGCCATTTCTATTTCTATTTTGGAAAATCAATATTTTATCTTTTGGTAAATGTGTGGTCAGTTTTAGTACATGTTTCACAGATATTTGTAACAATAACATTTTCTATTTCAGGATTTATATATTTAGCAGATACCACATTATTTGTCCATTTTCCCCTTCTGTAATATAAGTTTTTGACGGGCCCATGGCTTCTTAGAAAAAAGACAATGTGTTCAGCCTCCATGCAACTATATGATGAAATTCTGGCCAGTGGGATGTCAGCATGTCATCTATCAACCTGTAGGGACTTTCTTCATAGATGTCATGCATTGCTAGCCTGTTTGCCAGTTTTTCCATTCTACAGCTTGAAATATACATACAATGGCTGGAATTCTATCTTGGATTGTAAGAATGAGGGTAACTCTTTTATCATAGTGGAGTAGAAAACCAGAGGAAATGTGGCTCCCTGAAAACTCTGAAACAAAAACACGTACCAGGCCTGGACTGATCAACTATATATATATATTTTAATGTAATTGAGACTTTTATTTTGCTTAAAGTACTATTGTTTTAGGTTTTTTGTACCTACCTGAACCTAATTCCAATTGCATCCTTATTTTGTTTTCCAATGTCTTTATTTTTAGTATATTTGACATGTTATGGTGATAGGCATCACTGCCTTTAGTAACTTTATGAATTTATGTCTGCAGTTTTTATAGGGCATCTGTAGTTGTTTCCCTCTTTTTCCTTCACTTACTTATGAATGGGCATCTTATGTCTTGTCCATAATAATTAGCTCTTCATCACAAATCACTTAAAATACACTCCTTGTTCTCTCATTTAATTCTACCAGCTCTATTTTCATCTCCTTTAGTCTCTGTCTGGGATTTCGCCTTTGTCATCATTGAATGTTATAATTTTTGGATTCTTTGATATTCTTTACTAGCTTAACATGGTTTCCTAGACTGCTTATTTTTAAGCGAGAAGAGGAAGAGTTTGCTCAGAGGAAGTACCATGACTTTGAAGTAAGACAACTTTACCTGTGGCACTTACAAATGAACTGTGATAAAGGACAAACTTTAGAAGGGACTGTATCCACCATGTCTTAAAGACCTAGAAGAATAGTTTTGGATGAGTTACTTTATTACTTTGCAGTAAAACATGTGCAACTTGTGACCTATGAATATTTCAGTTTCTTCATAGGGCAATTACATTCAGCTGAGGTCTTTATTTTTTCCCCTGTCAACTCACTTTTAAAGTTTCACAAGTGTTTTCTTTATTTGTACTCAACCACTATTCAAGTCTATGGGCTAGGGATCAGCACTGTGCCAGTATCTAGTGAGGGGAACAAATAGCTAAACTCATAAATCCCTCAAACTTCCCAATGGTTAAAGTAATTGACTCTGAATACCAAAAATGTTAGCCCATTCTAGGGAAAGATCCACCTTTCCAACTCACCCTTTAGGTAAATCTTTTGGATTGTAGATAGGAGACTATGACTCTGAAAGAAATGAGAAATTCAATGCTATCATCACACACAATTACCAGCTTTGTGAAGATTCCAGTTGAAAGATAATCTTACACTTTTGCTTGACTTGAGCACAAATGGAAAAAAAATTAGATGATTTATATGTTGAAATATTATTGATCACAGTTTTGCCATTTCTCCTTAAAGGGTCTGTATCAGTATTCCATGGCTGCTGTAAGAGTTCACCACAAACTGGATAGCTTAAAAACAATAGAAATTTATGATCTCAAAGTTTTTGAGGCTAGAAGTCCAGGATCAATGTATTAGAAGGACTGGTTCCTTCTGGAGGCTCTGAGGGACTGACCATTCCATGCCTGCATCCTGTGCTGGTGGCTGGCAACCCTTGGTTTTCCTTGGTTGTAGCAACATAACTTTGGCCTCCATCTTCACATGACTTTGCCCTCTGTGTATCCCTGCATCTCAAATTTCCTTCTGCTTTTCTCTTATAAGAACACCTAAATCAGGATGATCTCATCCTAAGATCCTTAGTAACATCTGCAAAGATACTTTTTCCAAACAAAATCACATTTACAGATTTTGGAAATTAGTCCATGGGCATAACTTTTTTGAGGATCACTATTCAACCCATTCAGTGTGCCTCATGTATTTTGGTTATTTGTATTTAGGTTATTGATATTCAAGGGATTCATTTTCACATTCAGAAGAAGTCATAGGACAGGAACAGGAT
This sequence comes from Camelus dromedarius, assembly GCF_036321535.1. Lineage (NCBI taxonomy): Eukaryota > Metazoa > Chordata > Mammalia > Artiodactyla > Camelidae > Camelus > Camelus dromedarius. The sequence continues at coordinate 62,991,993 of NC_087443.1, read as the reverse complement.
ACGTTCCATACAACCAAGGCGGGGAAGGTACAAGTTGGAGCACTCGTAGCAGGGAAGAGATGCTCTCTAAACACAGACCTCACACGGTGTGTTACAAGCTTCTGAATACTGCCACTCCTATTGTACAGAGTGAATATGGGAATTATATTTCATGCAAAGGAATTGCTTTACACAAAATCATTATTTTCACTCTAGGATTTCCATGTAACATTCAGAAATAGCTGTTGATTAAAAACAGGTAAGGGTACACTTGGGTAAAATAAGCGTGCAAGGTCTGAATGATCTACCATCTAAGGTGTTCATGGGTTTTGTTGAAAAACTTACTGAACCACTGCTGATGGTTATTTATGAAAATTTGCTGAGAACTGGGAAATGACAGAATTGAATGCCAACATTGTATCCATTTTCCAGGATAGAAAGAACCGCTATCATGGTAATTATGGTTCAGTGAATGTAACTTGAATTCTTCAATAATGGGACAACTATTAAAAAGAAGAACCTGTAAAAATCTCTCAAAGGTAACAAAATCATGAACAATAAATAGAATTGGTTTATAAGGAAAAAAATTGTGACAGATGGAATTTAATAGCTTTTTGATAGGATTACCAAATTAATAGACTATGGAAAGGAAGTGATTGTAATATGTTTTTATTTTATTATATGTGATCGTCTCTAGTGAAATTTACATCAACTCAAATTTGCTGGAAAATGAGTAGTGCCTTGTGGATTGAAAAACTACTTAAGGTCTGAAACAGTGAAAAATCAACAGCAAAATACCTAGTTAAATATCTAGTTTGGGAATGAGTAGGCTATTCTGATCCATTTGGGTTTAAAATAAAGCTGAATTTTAATAACTCATTTGAGATCTCAATTTTGTTGATAGAAACTTGTATCAGTTTAGAAGAATGAAACATAACACATTTATGCATGCCAATGAGACTAGCACTCAATGGCCATTTTTCCTTTTTTTTTTAATTTAAAGAGAAATAGGAAAAGTGGTAAGAATTTGAAAGTAAAGTGATCTAGCTTTAGGTAAAGGTAAGACTTGATTTGAACTTGGGCTTCAGTTCAGTTCTGAATGCTGCATTCTGAGAGGCTCTCAGAAGTTTGTAGTCCTTCATTTCTTAAAGAGATATTTTTAAAAGATATTTCCTTGTTTTAGAGTATCTGATTCTTAAGAGTTTCCCTTGGGACTGTTTGATCCACTATAGAGTAAAGAGGTTTTTAAGTTTGAAAGGAAATGAACTATACTGATACGAGTTAGGGGTTTGGGTGGGAGACATGGTGAAAGAGGATCATAGACCTGAAGAATTGGAATTGAGAAAGAATTGTGTCAAAAGTTTCGCATACAAGATAGTATAACATTAAGCATAATGTTCACGAAGTATTTTAAATGACATTATAAAATTGGAAGATAAGTTACTTAAAAATCAAAATGCAAAGGTTTATATTAGCATGTGTTTAGCTATGTAAACAGTATGCAGAAAAAAGTGAAGGAGGTAATTTAAAATTAGTCATTATTACTGTGTGTTAGGATTGTGAATGATCTTTTTGTGTGCTGATTTTTTCAAATTTTCTACAATAAAAATGCAATACAGCATTAATCAACTTTCTGAAAAAACATTATTTTATATGTACCAATGAAGTTCCTTTGGAACAGGACATAAAATCAAGGGAGTTAAGAGCAAGCAATTTTTAAGTATTTATTATGTGTTAAAAATGTGGCAGGAGCTTTATGTACATCTTTTCCTTTAATCTTTAAAACAATCTTTTGAGATAGATGTCCATTCTAATTGTCCCTTTGCAATATGGCTTTGGGTTGTGGTTAACACATTGATTGAAAGTTGCCAAGTGAATAAATCAAAGACAGTTTAGAAAAGAGGAGAATGATTAAAGAGCTTCAGGTGCTGATTTATGATGTGAGACAGAGTTTATAGAGAGTTCTGTCAGGCATAAATGTGGTCAAAAAGAGATAAAGTAAGGACATAAAATGACACAATTATTTAAAGAGCATAGAGCAGGTAAAATTGGTGGAAGGTATTGAATTATCATGGGATACTGAAGCATAAAAAAATTTCACTGTGGAGTCATATCTGATTCTAATGAGGGCTATAATTTAAACAAATATTTGGTATTTTAAAATTAATACTTGTTAGCAAAGCTTTTGCTTTGTAATAGCAAGAGAAGTTGGACAAAGTCTAAGAACAGGTGTGAAATACAGAAATCAGAGTAATTTCTATTGGGGCACTGATTAAAAAAGGGAAAGAGCCCCTAATAATGGATCAAGGAAATGGATGCTAAACCCATTAGAAGATAACCTGATAGGGACCATTATAAATGATGCATCAGACTGACTATACCTAAGCCTATTTATCAGGTTTAAGGTCACAAGAAAGAGAGTCAATGAAAAATTACGGGTCAGTGGTTGAAATGCAATAGATAACATACTAAACCACCTATGAAGTGTTGTTGCCAACAAAAGTAAAAACAAAACAAAATCCCAAACAGCCCTAAATCTAATCATGCTTCTAGATTTTCACTTCCTAGACCATTCAGTTCCAAGCAACATAGAAAGAGCTTGGGGATGGAAATCAGAAAAATCCACAAAATAGCAGAGAACAAAAATCCAATTTCTTTAACCTCAATTGTAAGGAAATAAAAAGCAAGAAGAGAAACATACTGATTTAAAGAAAAGTAAGAGGGAAAATATCAATTGCTGTTAAGAATGTGAAGCAACAGGAACTCTCATTCATTGTTGATGGAATTCAGAATGTTACTTCCATTTTGGAAGACAGTTTGCCATTTTCTTACAAAGCTAGATAGTCTTACTATATGATGCAGTGATTTTGCTAATGGGTATTTGCTCAACTGACTTGAAAATACCTGCACACATCAAACCGCAAGCAATCTTAATAGTGGCTTTATTTATAATTGCCAAAAACTGAACGTAATCAAGATGTCCTTCAGGAGGCGAATGCATAAACAAACTCTGGTACATCTATACAATGAAATATTTAGTGGTAATAAATGAGCTATCAAGTTATTAAATGACTTGGATGAATAGTAGATGCATATTTCTAAATAAAGTGAGGTAGTCTAAAAAAGTTACATACCGTATGATTCAGATTATCTGACATCCTGGAAAAAGTGAACACTGTAGGGCAGTTAAAAATAAAAAAATCAGTGTTGTCAGGAATTTGAGAGGAGGAAGGAGGGAGGGTTGAATAGGTGAAACAGAGGACTATTTAGGTTGGCCAAGCTCTTCTGTATGATACCATATGTGGGTATATGACAGTATGCATCAGTCAAAGCTCATTGAAATTTATATTGCAACATACACAAGTTTAAAAAACCACTTAGAAAGTGGGAGAATTCCATGGTGAAATTTAAAATGTGAAACAATCTAACTTTATTACAAATGAATGAAACAGCTCACTGAAGGGGGTGGGGAAAAATGGTGCTAATCTAAGTAACTTTGGAAATTAATGGAGCTTGTAAACTTAACATATTTGATGCTAAAATACATGTACACTGTAACTAAGGAGATCTGAAGTGTGGACTTTAGCTGAAAATAATACTATATCAATATTGGTTTATTAATTACAACAAATGTACCATAGTAATGGAAAATATTAATACTAGGGGAAACTGTGACATATATGGTAACATTTGTACTATTTTTCTCAAATTTTCTGTATACCTAAAACAGTTCAAAAATAAAGTTTACTAAAAAAATTTTAAAAGGCAGTCAAAGATAATTATACTAAATCTGTGATACCTCTCTGGATTGTGATTTAAAGAAACCAATTATATGAAAAAAAAATAAGACGATGAAATTTCAAAAGTGACTGGATATTTGATGATATTGCAGAATTATTTTGAATTGTTTTAAGTATGATGATGATATTTTGGATTTTATTAGTAAAAGACAATTTCTATTTTTTAAAGCATTATATCCAGAAGTATTTAGAGTAGAACTGACATGATAACCCAACTGGGAAGGAGGAAAGGAGAAATAGGAAGTTGGCACAAAACAAGACTGACCATATGTTGATACCTGTTACAAGTTGGTGATGGGTTTTGGGAGTTTACACTCTTCCACTTCTGCATATATTTTACATGTTTTAGAATTGAAAAAAGTCTTTTTAAAAAAAAAGCCTGCGAAACACAAACGTGAAAAAAAAAAAATAGAAGAAGAATCAGGGGAACCTGAAAAGCCACTGCAGTGGATTTCAGGGCACATGGTACAAATACAGTTTGAGTTTCATTCTTAACTTCCTCAACATCAGATAGTGTTATGTCCAAAATGGTTGTAGCTGTCTAGAAATAAATATACTGCTCACATTTAGGATGATTTCTGAGGGCAAAGGGAAGCTTAGTCTCTGGAAAATGTTTGATTTGACCAGTTTGAACCATTTCATCAAAAGCATTTTTGTCTCAAACATCCATCGCACTGATCTAACAACTGACTTAGACACAATACACTGAAATAGTTCATGAAAATGGGTGGGATAAAAGCTTTTGTTTTATGAGCTTAATGTTATTTTTTACAAGAACAGGTGTTTTTTGGGGGGGAGTTCTTTTAACTTTCTTATTCATCTATGCTTAAATATCTTTGTGTATTTTATATATATATATATAATAAAATATAATATAATGTGTCTGTATATGGAATAGAAGTCCTTTTCTCTAAAAATCAACTATGGTGGGTGATCATTTAAAAACTGCTTTATGCAAATTTGAAAGATAGTAATGACTACTACTTACACCCAAAGTAAATCCATAGACACCCTTAATATTATGAAAATAGCTTTGTTTTCATTTGGGAATAGAGCTATAGTGAATGTGGTATGACCAATTATGACTAGTTGATTTTTTTTTTCTTTCTTTTTCGCACCTGAAATGTTTTGCTAAATGTTAGGGAGGATATGGCCAGAGTAGGAGGAAAGGCTGAAGTTTTGGCAAAATGCAAGTCATCATCATGACAGTCAGTTGATCACAAATATATTCTAATCATTCACTTGAAAACAGATACTGTATTACCTTACTGTAGGCAGAAGGTAAGGTTTATTCATTGAAATCTGTCCAGTGACATCTACTAATATATAAAAATATTGCTTATGCTGTGTAATTCTAGAGCTACTAAGTACTTAATTTTTCTCTCTCTATACATAATGTCTATCTCTATTTATTAATCTCTGTAGAAGTTTACTTCTTGGATTGGAAGCAATTTTCTCAAGATCACATAGCTAATTAGTAGCAAAAAGAAACTAAAATCCCAGTCGTCTTTCCACTCAATTTCAATGTCTTTATTGAGCTTTGAATATCTTTACTGTACCCTCTTACTGTGATACCTTTTAAAGAACAAGCATCATGTAGAATTTTTTTACTTCACAACAGGGCATGTATTTTTGTACATGTGTTCACATGTATGTGTCTATGTGTATATTTGCTTTGCAAAAATATGACAGAAAAGGAAGATGGAAAAATGCTAGCAAATAGAGAAAACCTGAATACTGAATAAATGTCAAATTTACTCACACTGAGGCTATAGATACGATTTCACCTTTGGCTAATACCTCCATCAGTAACTGGTCAGAAAATTGTGTTTAGAGTTGTTGTCCACCATAATAAACATGAAAACATCTTCATAAATTTGTTATCTAACTCCAAGATTTAGAACACTAAATGCTGGCATTCAATCCTCTCTTGGCCTCCATTTTCAGGATCACTTAATACTACTCCTCAGCATAAAACACATTCAGTGTTTTTCAAATATGTCTTAACATTTTATTCTTCTGTTTGTCAGTTCTATAAATACCTCCCTTCACACTCCCTCCTTTCACCAGTAGTTCTACTCTGATGTCTCTTTTGAGCACACCTTAGAGCTACCCCTATGCTTACATATTATGGAAGATTTCTCTGCCTTCATAAGCTCCCCATGGGTTTTTCCTTTTTCTGAATCCCTCAACCAGTAACTCATACTAATAAATGTAAGGCTTTCCAGACTGCTGGCAATATGTGGACTAAAACTAAGTATTAGGTGTCTTTGTATAACGAAGCCCAAAGTAGATGTGATATAAATGTGAGTTAGTAAACAATAGACATTTTTTTCCAAGACAGAATGGTGCATCCTAAACCCCAAATGGTTAGTTGGTTAACAAGAAAAAGAAGCAAGATCATGAGCCTAGAGCAGTCATTTCTAAAACCCATGAATCATGGATCATCCAAGAGGATTGCATCATAATCACGCTGAGAGCTTAAACAAAATATTCAGAGCAGCACCCCAGAGGGTCTGATGCTGATTTGTGGATGTGTCCCAGAATTCACAAGTGTAGCCCAGGAGGGTTAGCACTGAGGAAGGTATCTGTGTTCATATAAAATTGATATTTTCTGGCTTTAGGCAGAGGTTTTCCACCATAGCTGCACATCACCTGGGATACCTTCAAATCAAGCTCATGCCTGGACCTCACCTCTAGAGATGTGGGTGTAATTAGATGATGCCCTGGTATTAGCATTTCCAGAAGCTCCCTAAGTGGTTCTCATGTGCAGCCAGGATTGAGAACCACTGGAAGGACACCCTTTTTACCTTCAGTTCATGAAAACCACTTGAAATACATCACTCTGACCTCTAATTTAAGTCATTCACCATGCTTTTTCTTTTCTTTTCTCTTATGCCACCCCACTTTCCACTCAAACCATCGGATTCTTCTTTTTGGAGTAATTTTTCCCCCACTTAGTTTTTAAGAATTTGTATTTGATGAAAATGCCTAGTGCAATGGGTTTACCTCTGAAGGCTGCCTGCAGGGGGAGGGAAGTGGATTGTGAGGTTTTTATAGCACAATTCCACCATCCTATTTATCTTCTCAATGAGCAAAGAAAGGAGCTTACAAAATCTTTAAAAAATGCTTTATATTATCAAGATAACTGCCTGTACTTACACAGTAGTATGAACTAATTCTTTGTTCATTTCAAGGTCACCATTAAAGATAGCTCTGAGAATTAAAAAGGAAAACAAACACCTATGGGTCATGTTGCCTCTTTCCTGTTTCACCCCCTCAGTCCACGAATGCCTTTTTCACACCTGAGACCGTCATGCTTGCTTTTCTGAGTTTATCACTTTTGCCAGAATTGAGATTTGGCTTGGGAAGTGTTTCGATGCTAGGTCAAAAGCAGCAACAAATGTTTGCTTTTGAATCATTCTGCTCTCAATTTGAAACAGGCGTGTGGTGTGTAATTTAACCTTTCAGAATGAAAGTGAATAAAGTATAGTAGTATATGTATTATTTTTTAAGTGAGCTAGGTACCTGGGGGAATTTCTGCACCCTTTGCCTCCTTACAGATATGTACAGTTGATGGTATGACTCCACTCATTTCTAGTATATCACAGGTTCACGTGTTTTCAGCCTCAGATAATTGCAGTTGAAAAAAGTGAGAGGGAATGTTCTATTTTGGCCTTCAATTAATTGGGTCCTTAAGGCACCAGGGGCTGAGCCTACTAGTTTTAGAAGCAAAAGAAAGTCATGCCTGGAATAGAAAGACATATAGATGCATATGACCTTATGGGAGATTACAATTTGGTTGCTCTTCATTTGGCTTCTGTCTAGGGGTTGTATTTGTATTCCTCCTGCAGGGGTTTTTGATGCAAGGGTTATGGTCTGACCAATGGGATCCGGTTGATTAAAAATTAGTTTCAGCATGTTCAAACCAATTAATTGGCTGTTATTGTAGTGATATTCCTGAAGGAATCAATGTATATTAGTTATTGCAGCACATAGAGAGTCCCAGAAAATGTATCCCTTATTTTAAGGTTTATTTTGATGTCTCCCTTGTTAAATAGCTTTTTAGATCTTTAGGCTGTTGGAATGAGTTTTTGAATTTGAAAGTAGCCATAGAGCAGTGTGGTAGACAGACCTTAGGGTCACATCCAACTCTCCTTGCCTTTGGGGCACCCTTGTATGTGCCCCTCCCCCTGAGTGTAGGCAGGACCTCTGGCTTTTGTCTAACCAATAGACTGACAAAAGTGATGGGTTGTCACCCTCCTGATTAGTTTTTTATATGGCAAAGATGATGGGCTGTTACTTCCATTTTACATTATGTTATGTAAGACTCCATCTTAGCAGGTTGAGATGTGGGTTTCATGAAGTAAGTGTCCATGTTGGAAAAGCCCCATGTGGCAAGAAACAATACTTTAAGGAACTATGAGTGGCCTCTAGGACTTGAGGATGTCTTCCAGCCAACAATCAGCAAAAAGCCTGGATCCATCAGTCAGTCATACAACCACAAGGAAATGAATTTGCCAACAATGTAAATGAGTTTGAAGCTGATTCTTCCCCAATCAAGCTGTCAGGTGAGAACACAGCCCATATGATCTGTTGCTAATAGCTTTGTAAGATTCAAAGCAGAGGACTGAGATAAGCCATGTCCAGACTTGTGACCTATAGAAACTGAAAAAGAATAAATGTGTTTTGTTTGAAATCACTAAATTTGTAGTAATTGATTAGCAGCAATAGAAGATTAATATACAAAGTGACCCTCTGGAGCCTTTTAAACTAGTAAATTATCCTAGCTGGCATTTGTTTACCTGAACTACGTAATTAAGAAATTGCGATTTTAATCATCAGCAACATGGATGAACCTAGAGATTATCATATTAAGTGAAGTAAGTCAGAGGAAGACAAATATCATATGATATCACTTATATGTGGAATCTAAAAGAAGTGACACAAACAAACTTATTTACAAACCAGAAATAAACTCACAGACGTAGAAGACAAACTATGGTTACCAAAAGGGAAAAGGGTATGGGGGAGGGATAAAATAGGAGTCTGGGATTAACATATGCACACTACTATATATAAAAAAGATAAAGAACAAGGCCCTGCTGTATAGCACAGGGAACTATACTCAATATCTTGTAATAACCTTTAATGGAAAAGAATCTGAAAAAGAATATTTATATATATATATATAAAATTGAATCACATTGCTCTACATGCAAAACTGACACAACATTGTAAATCAATTATCCTTCAATTAAAAAAAGGAATTACAATTTAAATCTGCCACAACATCACTATCTTCTGAGTTGGCAATGACCATTATTAAAATTGAGAACTTTCATTTCTAGTAGACATCAAACTTGGGGTAAAAAACACAATTTTCCTGTTATGTTCTTACCTGTTCTCACTATAACACATTGGCATAATGTGATTCTTTTTTTGCTGTTTGTTTTCATAAATCTTCATCATAGGGAGTAGATAATAATCTTCATTTCTCATCAATGAAAGTATTGTTTTCCATTTGACATTTCCATGGACCACTTTTGAAAATTAACAAGGATTTCATTGCAGAAGCTAGGCTTCTGGGGCTTAATAATTTATTTGCTTGTTATTCACTGTTGGATTGTTACAGCTCAAGGCAGGTGACTCAATCTTTAAAGTAGGACAAGGATATAATACATTTCCAATCAGTGGCTGGAAGGAGGGTTGTAGCCTACATAATGTAAAATTCCGTTAGGCACATTGGTTGGTATAGAAGAGGTCTGCACTGTTGCATAGAGATGTAGATTTCCCGAGTGTTAGGAAGACATTACTCCATTACTTTGTCCAATCATATTTTTCTGTTTATTTTGCCAATCTTAAAAATATAATTTATGGCAGATCTGTAATAAAAAAGTCTTCTTAGATTTGTTTTATTTGAGAATATCTTAATTTCACTTTCATATTTAAAGAGTAGTTATGCCTGATATAGAATCCTTGGTTGACAGTCTTAAAATTTTTTAAATTTATTTTTTAGCGGTTTGACTATGTTGCTTCACTGGTCTCCGTGATTTTTGATATTAAATCAGTCGTTAACCTTATTGACAAGCCATTGTAAACACAGAGATACTTCTCTTTTGCTACTTTAAAGATTATTTCTTTGTCCTTGTCTTTGACAGTTTGATTATGTTGTGTCTAGGTGTAGATATCTTTGAGTTATCCTACTTGGTATTTGTTGAACCTCTTGGCTATGTATATTAGTGTTATTCATATCATATTAACCCCATAGTTTATAGTTGGTTCTTTTCAGAGTAATTTCTAACTATTTTTGACATTATCTATTTTGTTAGATATCATTTTCATATGTCTCTTCAGTTCTTTAGACATGGTTTCATATAGGGCTTTATACATGTTTTATATACCTGATTTAAAGACTTTGTCTAGTGAATCCAATGTATTACCTTCCCCAAGTTCAGTTTCTGTTGATTGCTTTATTTTTGTCTCTATAAGGCATATTATTTCTTTGCATGACTTACAAGTTTTGAAAAATGGACATTTTAGATAATATAATGTGACAACTAGAAATAAAATTCTTCTCATTTTCCAGTGTTTATTATTGTTATTGTGTGTTTAGTGAGTTTTCTGAATTATGTAAACTCTGTACTCTTATGTGTGACCACTAAATGCGCAGTTAGCTTAGCAGTCAATTAATTGAACAGATATTTCTCTTGATGCCTGGAACCACTAAGTCTCTCAGTCTTTGTTGAGGGCTTCATGTATCTGTGGTGTTTCAACACTCAGCCAGGCAGTTTACAACTCCATGTTATCCTTCAGTTTCTGCTTGCTCAGAGACTCAAGTTTAGCCAGAAGGGAGAAGGTAGAGCCTTCTCAGGTCTTGCCTGAGCAAAAGCACTGCCTTATACATGGCCTCCTAGGTTCCAAGAATTATTTTTGAGCTTTTCAAATCCATTTATGAATATCTCATTCTTAAGTTTTCTTAAGCTTTTTGGTAGCCAATTATGTGTCCTGTTGTATAGTACTTCAGGCAGCCACAGTGTTCAACAGTTGTCTCTGGTTTTCAATAAATGCCTTGGGAAAGAGGCTTTTTATACTGCATGTGCTGAGTCAGGTCAAATAACATCAGCTTTGCAAATGTGGTCTTTCTGGCAGCTAACAGACAGGTCAAGTAATGAGAATTCCCTGGCAATTGGGCTTTGAGGGGGCTCTAACCTTGTTCTGCCTCTTCTAGGTGGTGGTGGTGGTTGTTGTTGTTTTGTTTTAACTGACTGTGGACTATCAGTTTTCAAGGATACTGCAGATCTGAGAAAGGGGACCTGGGAATATTGCAAGTTAAATTGTCACAAATCTTGGAGTCCTTACTGAGAATCAGCTATTTTTACTGAGTAAGCATTCCCCAGATTGCTGCAAACCTTTGGTTAATTTCCAGAGTCCTAAAAAAGTTTTGATTCTGACTATTTTTGTTCTTGTTCTTGTTGCTTTTATGGAAGAGATAATTTGGCTTGAATTTGATCCTTACTCCACCAGTTTTGCTGATATCTGCACCATTAAATGGAGCTGTTTATATAAGCTTTCACAAGCTTATTATGATTTTTTCACAAGGTGTTTTAAATAATTATAGTATATTCTAGAGATGATAATTTTGACAGAGACAGAGAGGTTTCTATAGGTACATAACCTTCCACTAAATTACTGTCATTGTGAGCTCTTTAATTTTAGTTTGTGACAATGTCAAAACATCTCTATAGGCTGTCTGCCTTTTTTTTTCTGTTGAGTTGCAAGAGCTTTTTATATATTTAGGATATGTATCCTTTTTGTTTTATATGTAATTGTTTGCTTGACCGTTAAAATTGTGTATTAGTTTAAGGTTCTCCAGGGAAATATAATAGAATGTGTGTATATATAGTAAGATATTTATTTTAAGGAATTGGCTTATGTGACTATGGAGGCTGGCAAGTCAAAAATTTGCAGGTTGGGCTGGCAGCCTAGATGCCCAGGAATATGTGGTGCGGTTCAAGTCTGAATGCCATCTGTTGGCAGAATTCCCTGTAGCTCAGGGGAGGTCAGTCGTTTGTTCTGTTCAGACCTTCGACTACTGGGATGAGGCCCACTCATGTTATGGAGGGTAATCTGCTTTACCCAAAGTCCACTGATTTAAATGTTAATCTCATCTAAAAGTACCCCCACAGAAGCATCCAGAATCATATTTGACCACACATCTGAACACAATGCCCCAGCCAAATTGACAAGTAAAATTAAATATCATGGATGTTTATATCATTTGACCTTTCTGTCATGCATAGTAAAGTCCTTCCTATAAATACTGCTCTCATGATTAACATTTAAAATTTTAATCTGAGTGTGATTTACTGAGGTGGATAAAGTGAGGCCTAGATATAGTTTTATAATTTTTAAGCAGTTAGGCAATTTCTTTAGCATCAGGTGGTAAGCAGAATAAATGCCATCCCATGATGTTCACATACTAATCTCCTGAACTAGTGAATATGTTATCTTAAATGGCAAAAAGAATGTTCCACATGGAATTAAGTTACTGATCTTGAGATGGGGTGTAACCCTGGGTTATATGAATGGGTCTAATGTAATCAAAAGAATCCAGATAAAAGGGAGGCAAAAGGTCAAATTCAGAGATGGTGATACAATGACAGAAACACAATTTGGAGAAATACACCTTAAAGATGGAAGTATAGGCCATGAGCTAAGTAATGCAGGAACCACTTAGAAGCTGGAAAAGGATGGGAAATGGATTCCTAGAGCCTCCAAAAGGCTCATTGCCCTGCAGACACCTTGATGTTAACCTATTGAGACTGAGTGTGGACTCCTGACCTCCAGAAATGCAAGAGAATGCATTTGCATTCTTTTAGGCCACTAAATTTGTGGTTATTTGTTAAAAAAAAAAGCAGTAGGAAACTAATACACACAATTTATTGAATAATTCATCATTTTCCTTACCAATTTGATATTTGGAATTTATCATGACTTGTCCAGGGATAACATTTAGCAAATGACAAACTGGTATGTTTTAATCGTAAATCATGTTCCCTTTTAGCTTTCCATCTCAGAGGCCTATCAGGCCTTTTGCCACAAGTAAGGAGAAAGTAGGTATTTGACTTCTTTAGCAAAAGGATCAGTGTCCTTAGCAAGACAACCAGAGACATTCCCGAATTTCTTTTACCTACAGAGAACAAAGCCCAGATGCAGTTTTCATGTTTCTCTTCTCTTAGGGAAGAAATATACCTCCACCTAGGATAGCTAGGCATGCTCTTGCTGCCAAATCCTGGAGTAATAGGCCACAAGGGCCTCAGAGGAAAATTAACCTTTTCTATCCCAGATGGGATTAAAAGGAAGGAGGGGAAAAGAAAGCAGTAGGAAGAGAGGGGCTCACACATGAATCCTGTCTACTTCTCTAGGGATAAGTGGAGGGGAAGACCAGTGGCACAGGTGCATTCTTTCACCTTTTGGGGAAACCTCTCTGCATAGCTTCCCCACCTAACGTGAGACCCAACTGGAGCTAAGGTGGGAAGGATACTGCACAGTGAGGAGAGTGGATTTAATAGTCTGCACCTGTGAGCCTTCCTAGGCCTCCATGTATTTTAATACAGATTTGAGGGTCAGTAGATCTGCGTTGATGGTCATCACACTCATCACAGTAGTGGTGACAGCCTAGGCCAGCGGACAGGAAGAGAACATCCCAGGCTCCAGAAGTTCTTGATGGCAGGCTGAGTGGAGGGAAATGTCGTGAGCAGATAGGGTCCACTAGGTTAGGGAAGGCCTGCTGAGTAGGCCCAGGAACTGAGAAAAATTAGGCCGCATGTTTATCAGCTACTACTGGGTCTGAGCTGCCATGTTTCTCAAGTGGATCATCGCAGTAGACTCTGAACTGGTTTCCCTGTTTCTGCTTTTTATCCTCTTATGGTCTATTCTCCACATATCAGCCAATATTTATTAACTCTATGCTCAAAACCCTCCAAACCCAGTGAGATGCTTTTTCTATCTCACTCAGAGTAAAAGCCAAGGTCTGGATATGACCTCTCCTTCCGACATCTTTCATACCTCATTCCCTACCACTTGCCCTCTCAGTCATTCCTCTTCTGTTCCTCTGGCCTCCTTTGTTTTCTCTCTAACGTGCTAAGTATACTCCCACCCCAGGGCCTTTGCACTTGCATTTCCCTTTCCTAGAATATCCTTCCAGACATACACATGACTCATACTTTCATTTCCTTCCAATCTCTACTCAAATATCACCTTATTAGAGAGTTATCTCCCTGTGACTTTAATATAAAATAGCACCCATGTGACGACTGACTTTCCACATCCCTTTCCCTGCTTCATTTTTCTTCTCATGTACTGTCACCTGACATGGTATATTTGTTCCATTATTATTTTTTGTCTTTTCCCACTAGAATATGGGAAGAACAATGTCCAGGGCATGGTGGAGACTCCATACATATTTGTTGATTTCAGTGAATTAATCAGCTGCAACCAACAGAACTTGGATAGAGAGGCGAGGATATGTGTGTCCTTTAATATTAGGGAATAAAGTACAGCCATTTGAGATGCCTCTGTTTTTGAATTAAATTTCATGTTGAAGCAAGGGCCACATCTATGCATTTCTAAATTTTGGCCTTGGACTCAATGTTTAGTCAATAGTTTTCTATTAATGACAGAGAGAAGAACATATAAATTCTACCTTAACCTCAGAGAGGTCAAAAACAAAAGAGCTCTGTCGTTTTTGTACAGCAGGAATGTTCATGCCATCTCATTGTTACTACAAATCTTCTGTAATTTTCGTTCTCCCAAGAATACTGCATGGCTGATTCCTTCCTCTCACGTTACTTTCTTTTGCCTCTGGTATGATTAAGAATTGCATGAAAATTAATAGGAATCATGAAGTACATTTTTTTCCATGAAAATTACTTCGGTCTGTGAACATTTAAATGCCACAATATGTCTGATCCCATCCCCAAATCACCCAAAATATGTTTACAAATAACACAGAGTGATTAGCTATTCTTTAGTGTATTGGAAAATTCATAATAATCCTTTCTTTCTCCCAAAGCATTGATGCTGTAAGTCATGTAAGTAAATGATGCTGTGAGGGATAAGGCTACCTAAAACAGACTGTTCCTCCTGAGTCCTCAGAATCCCAATTTATTGACTGGACCCAGAGGGTCTTCAAACAAGTAATGTTTGAAAATTATTTCTCAACTGTATTTGAATCTAACGGAATTATAGATATAAAGAACAGTTTTAAGGAGAAATGCCACATGTGACAGTAAGACAGAGCTACTTAATCTGTTTCTATCTTTGTTTGCCCATGAATATCTCTCAAAATAGCATAGTTCCTCAAGACCAGATCAAATTTGCAGATGAACAATGTGTAACGGAAGGCTCAGCATGGGACATATTTTTTTTTAAATCTGGTCTAGCTCAAGCTGGAAAGCATGTGTGCTGGGTTGGAAAGAGTCTTGATCTAAGGAGAAGGGAACCAAGTGTTCCATTTCAATTAAATCACTAACTGTGGCTTTTCAAATGCCTGTGGGCTTCAAGTTCTTTATGAGCAAAACAGTGGGGTTGGATGAATGACACTAGGGGCCCAATTGTGCTGCTGGCATATCATAAGGCTGATTAAATTCCAAAGAGTTGGCCCTCTGATTAACTCATATTTCAAAAGAATTGTGCTGCTTGAATTAACTTTCATTTGAGGAGGGAGTGTTGAGGCCTATGAAGGAACTTGACCTATTTGGGGTTACTATCTTATCCTTAGTAGGGTATGGTGACAATTTGCCAAAGTGGACCTGGTGATGAATTCTTTTGGTTCAACCACATACAGCCTCTGAAGTCCACCTAAAGTCCTCTCCTTTCTGAACAACTGCATGACATCAGAATTCTGCATGACTCCAAAGCTTCAACCAACTGGATTCTCGCTTTCAAAATATACTCCCCAATTTAAAAAATCTGCCCAAAATAGCATTTAAAAATTACGTGCCAATATTTTCTCTTACTAAAAAATTAAATAGTAGAGAAATATATTCATTTTTTAAAAATTTCATCAAGTGCCTAGTTTTGAGGTAAAATTCCAGGTTTGAGTATCGAATGACATCATTTTACAACTGTGAATACTGTGATTTGTAAGATCAGGTTCTTGCTGCTTTTGTCCTGCTAACAGCAGATTCCTAAAGTTCCATGAATTAAATTTCAAATATATTTCTGGGAATATGATGATAAAAAGAAGAATAATGACCGTACACTGATGAATTTATTGAGGGCAGTTTGTTCCACTTAGCTTTAGATTGTCAGCATCTACTCTGTTAAAAGCATTGGATTTCAATTTGTAACATATTAGATGTATCTTTAAAACAAATGAGCTTTGGAGACTATCAATGTCTTACATAAGCCCCTACATACTAACTTCTATACCACATTTTGCCTACAACGTATTTCTTCTCTGAAATGTTTAAACAACTTTCTGAACTCCAGATGATTCAGATCATGACTTTCTTGAGCCATAGAAGTATTGGCCCTAGCAACATAATGTATCTCTCCAACCAAAGTGAGCCAGAAATGTTCTGCAGTGTTCCATATCTAATTCCAGGAAACAATCTTTTCAGTTGTCCAGAATGTAATATTGTCTAAGAGAATTCAATGAGGATTATTTTATGCTTATGCAATATTGCTTCAGAATAAGAACAGATGATACATCTGTGTATAAAAGTTACTTTTCCAAAGGCACCCTTAATTCTAAAATCCAATTAAAATGCCCCTTTTAGAAGCCCCTTGGAACTGGAAAAATAATAAATCAAAGTATATAACATTTATCCAGCTTCTCTGGATGGATTTTGCCAAGTTAGGATCCTCAAGAAATAGTATTTCAGAGGAGAGCTCTGCAAACCTAGGGAGGATGTAAGTCAAGAAAGGCAGGTCCAGCACAGGATCTAGCTGGCTAAAATAGGAGGAAGGGTTATGCATTTTCCTCTTCAGGTAAAAATATTTTTAGAGGAGTATTTTCTGAAGAAAGGAGTTCTGTATCCTGGCAACTTAGCGATGGCAAAATAAATTAAGGAGAGGACGAGCAGGGCATTGGTCGCAGCAAATGACTTTTCTGTGTCTGCAGTGCCATCTCTGCTTGGACCCGTCTTGCTCGGTGTGAAAAGCATTTAGTTAGACTCGAAGTTCTTCTGTGGCAGGTGCTGGACAGAATAACATACTATTTTGATGCTAAAGAAAAAGAGAGTTACATTTTGGTGGGTTGTGAGGAAGAGGTGAATTCTCACCAGAGGCAGAAACTTGGATCAGTTAAGATGGGAATTCTAAATAATTTGGCCTTTCTCTTTCTGCATGTGTTCGTTTGCTAGGCTACCATTGGCACCAAACCAAACGTGGGTCCACTTTCCCACACGAGCTAAAGCCAATCTTCTGACACCCGGCTGTGGTGAAGGAAACTACAGTGTTTATTGTAAGGCACCAGACAAAGCGTCTGGGACAGCTAGTGCTCAGAAAGCCTAAACTCTCTGGTGGGTCTCAGGAAATATTTTTTTTAATTCTTATTTTTTATTGAAGTGTAGTTGATTTACAATGTTAGTTTCTGATGTATAGCAAAGTGATTTAATTATACATATACATACATATATTTTTTCGGTTTCTTTTTCTTTACAGTTGAATATTGAGTATAGTTCCCTGTGCGATACAGTAGGTCCTTATTGTTTATTTTATATGTAGTTATGTGCATCTAGGAAATCATTTTTAAAAGCCAAGTGAGGGAGGGGAGTCTCAGGGTCTGTTAGATTGGTTCATGCAAAATTCTGATTGGTTGATGGTGAGGTAATAGGGCAGTATCACGGGTTCACACTGTCATTCCTCAGGCTCCAGTGGGTCTGGGGGCTATGTGTTCATGGTCATTAAGCAGGTAACATCTTCCATTTGATGCGTAAAGGAACTCAGGAAATGTGCATCAGATACTGTGATCTAGGCACTTCAGAGAGGAGCTACAGCAGAAGACATGGGGGGAGGAGGGTCTGTCCCAGGAAGGCCCCATTGGGTCCTACTTGATTACACCAAAACAAAATACCACTGGCTTGGCGACTTAAACAACAGGCATTTATTTTCGTACAGTTGTGGAGGCCACAAATCCAAGACGAAAGTGTTGGCAGGCTTGGTTTCTCCTGAGGTTTCTCTCCTGGGCTTGCAGACGGCCACCTTCTCGCTGTGTCTTCACGTGCCCTTTCCTCTGTGCGTGTGCATTCCTGGGGTCTTACCTCCTCTTAGGAGAACAGCAGTCCTATTGGATTAGGCCCCAGTATAATGGCCTCATTTTACCTTAATCATGTCTGTAAAGACTGTATTTCTAAATACAGTCACATTCTGAGGTACTGGGGGTTAGGGCTTCAACAGATTACTTTTGGGGGAAGGGACACATTTGCGCCCCTCACCCTGCACAAGAGGTGAAAAATGCAGATTTGTTGTAAACACTTAAAAGGAGATAATGACCTACGCTTGAGATTCAGTTAAGAATGTTGAAAAGACTTTTTTTTAGAATGCCTGCAATAGCCACTTACACCAGGAAACCGCTAGGATGTGAGTCTGGAACAGGGGCCAGCCTTGTTCAGTTTGTGGTCTTCAAAGAACTGTGGTCCCTGGAGAGTTGCCATTCTCGGGGACAATCTCATCCCACAGTCAGAATGGTCTCACTTGCCAGACTCTCTAAGAGCAGAGTACTCTTGATCTCCCAGTCTCCACATTTGCTTCATACAGTGCACTCCAATGTCTCTGCCTCTAGGGACCTCAAGCATCAACCAGAGAGGACCAGAATAACTCCTCCAGGTATAGCCATCCAATAGTCTCATTCCTTCTTCCTAACACACACGGTAATTGTAAATACAAGTTTTCAAATACTTTTTAATTTAATGTTTGCCTTTTCTATCATACTATGAGAGTCTCGTTGACAACTGTACACCTGGTACAACATCTATGATATAACAGATGCTCAGTGATTATGTTCTGAACTAATGAATGAATGAAAATTCAGGTAGTGTCCCTGAGTCTCTTGCTGTGTGCTCAGTATCATGGTTTTCCTGTGAGAACTCTGCTGTGTGATTCCCAGCCTCAAGGAACAGGAAACCTGGAAGACAAAGCAAAATTAGTGAAATGAAATTGAATGCTTGAATGTATGGTGCTGATGAAATGACGATGGGGAAGAAAATATAAAACAAGCAAAGTTTCCTGAAGTAGGTGGGATGTGAACTGGGCTTGGAAGGGCAAGTTACGACTAGAGAAGAAATGGAGGCGGGTTAAGCTTAGATAAGGGCACAAGAGTGAAGACAATCTGTGGGACTTAGCCAGGCAAATGTATTTGCTTTCATTTTTTGGGATTAAAGCCCTATCTGCATTTCTGAAATAAAAGCCCTTCAAAAACAAACAAAAAAAAGTGGCCACACTTGCTACTTCTTTCCCATCACCATTATTACTCGGCAGACAACAGTCACTTTTTTTTTGACAAATTACACACACACACACACACACACACACACACACACACACACACACACACACACACAAAAGTGGGATTGAAGGAAAAGAAACTTGATCCTTGATGGTAATGAATCCTAAACTTCTAGATGAAGTGGCACCAGCAGGATAAAACTTTCAAGTCTGTTTCAAACTGAAAGCCAATTGGCAGTTTCTCCAAATTAGCTATTATATTATTGGTTTTCTTTCCTGGGCAAATCAATCTGTACATAAAAATAAAAGAAAATTAACCTAAAACTAATGCAAATTAAAACATGTGAAAAAGCTCCAGAGAAGCTCATGCTAGAAAAACTACAGAGAAGTTTTTGCTAGGAAAAGAGGAAAGAAGAGAGCAGAGAAGAGTAGCAATGTCACTACCAGTCTGACAAGGATAGACTAAGATCCGTAAGAGCAGGGGCTGACTGGGTCCTTTCAATTCAGCATCACCTCCCACGGTCTACCAAAGAGCTTCGCACATATTGATGCTTAGTAGATACTTTATATGTCAGTATGAATATATGTATAATGAATTTACCATCTGATAACATTAAATCTCTGTTTGTGTCAATAAATGCTTTCTGATAATTTGATCCATCAGGAGCACAAATAGGATTCAAGGGGGAAGATTCGGGCAAGGATCAAAGTTGGTAATTCCAGGTAGCCTGGACCTAAGATCTAGATCTCAGACAACTGAAGAAACAAATTAACATGGGATCCTGGGGTAAGATTAATATTTCAGATGTAACTTCGTGGAGGCCCACGCAATCAGACTGGGGAAAATCAGACAATCTGGGGATGAAGGCTGAAATTCCATCAACACTCAGTCAGAGGGCATTTGAGCTAAAAGCCTCTAATCCATTGGCTGTTTTTTTTTTTTTTTCTCCTGTGTGGCTCCACATTTTCTTCCTTTATGCAACTCTCTGTAATTATAGGTGATCCTAGTTCTTAGGGGAAAAAAGTCATACTTGAAGTTGGTGTCTGTAGCTCAGTAAGACAATTCTGCTTTACCATTTAAAGCATCTGTTCTTTTGGGTGGAGGAGGGTTGTACCATCCTAAAATTCAGGCATCTTCCTTATGAGGCGGTTCTACTAATGGGCCTGCTGATCAGACCACAAAAAAGGAGTGGAAATAAAAAGGATATAAGGATTCTTTTTCCTTTCTAAATTAAGCCCACCAGGACTTTAAGAAACAAAAATTTTGAAACAATCATATCCCAAATCTCCTTCTCTGTTCTTTCCATCTCCCTGCCCTTAGACTGACCTGAGCCACCATTATCTCTGACTGGGACCACAGCAGAAGCTTTCTCGTAAGTCTCCTACTTTCAGTCTTACTCCCTTCTAATCTTTTTGTTCACGCTCCAATCAAAATCATCTTATAATATAAATTTCATGATGGCTGTCCTCTAGTAAAAATCCTTAAATAATTTCAAATTTCTTTGAAAGGAAAGACAAAAAGTCCATGATGGTGTACTTGCCAGCCCTGGAGATTACCTGCTGATAGTCACACCTTTTCAGTGCTCTCCCACACTAAATGAGGTTGACCTGTGTAACAGGATTTTGTGGAAGTGACACATCGTGACTTCTGAGGCTAGGTCATAAAATACATTCTGGCTTCTGCCTTATTCCTTTATTCCCTCTTGAATCTGGAGGGAGGAAGCTATCAGGTCTTGAGGACATTCAAGCTGCTACATGGAACAGTTTATGAATGAGGAAGAGCTGCCAACAACCAGTGCTTACTTCCCAAGTATGTCTGAGCCACCTTGTTAGTGGAGGCACAACTCCACTCAAGCATCCAGATGCCTACAGCCTGGATGAAAAGTTGACTGCAGCCTCTTGAGATACTTTGAGCCAGAACCACCAAGCTCACCAACTCCCAGATTTCTGACCTCCATAAAACGTATGAGATAATACATACATAAATTGTCTTAAGTTGCTAAGTTTTGCAATAGTTTGTTGTTCTGTAGTGTATAAATCACATACATGTCCTAGAAGAACTCAAATCATCTCTTTCATACCTCCTCCTTTTACGTTCATTAGGTACCACACTCCGCCTGACACACAAAGCTTCAACCATGCTGTTCTTCATTCAATTCCTGGAACCC
Source organism: Camelus dromedarius (assembly GCF_036321535.1). Taxonomy (NCBI): domain Eukaryota; kingdom Metazoa; phylum Chordata; class Mammalia; order Artiodactyla; family Camelidae; genus Camelus; species Camelus dromedarius. Next base: position 62,970,590 of record NC_087443.1, on the reverse strand, counting down.
ACCATGTTCCTTGTTGACTCAAAGCCTTGGCTTGTGTATTTCCCATCTTCAGTTGACCAGATAACTCAGCTTCTACTTTTGTTTCAATTAAACTTCTTCAGAACTTTCCCTGACTCTTCCGACTAAGCAAGATTCCTCCCTACAGACTATACGTATTTTTTTCATAGCATTACAATTTTATTTTAAATACTTAGGGAAATATTTGTATATTTTGTCCCTCCCACTGGACAGGAAGCTCCGCGAGGTCAGGAGCCGTGACTGTCTTGCTCACTGTGTCCCTGGTACCTGGTGTAGTATTTCACATTCAACAATCATTAATTTTTTTTGTTAAAATAAGAGGAAATAAGAGGAAAGCAAAGCTTCCTTGATTGGTGAGTAAAATGTATAGTTATCGATACTAATTGATTAGAATTATAATATGCAAAGAACTCTTGCAATATATTTTAAAAGTCAAATGATGCAATAGAAAAATGGACAAGGAAATGCATAGAAAATTTACAAAAGGATTGTGCTTCCAGCTGATTATTTTATTTCAGACAAATTCTCTCACTAAGAACAAGGGTAAAAGCTAAAGAGAATATTAAAAATGAATATTTTTGAAAGAATGAGAGAGTTACCAAAGACATGGATAATTTGATGGGGCAATATTTAGAAGACAACAAAGGAATTCAAAAGAAATAAGGTTGATCTTTGGTGCTGGCTTTTCTCCTTGAGATAATTTCTAAGTGTTGGTTGTCTCTGCCATTTTTGAAAATAAAAATCAGAGCTAAGAAACTGAGCAGAGCTTTAAATAATCTTACAGTATCTAGGAGAAAGAAACATGGAATTCATGGCCTGCCAAGGAGGAAGGGCCCTAATAATTAACATAGGCTTGGTACCCTGATGTGCTACATCCAAAGAATAGAAGTAAAATGGAAATGGAAAGCCCTTCAAGGACTTTGAATAATTTTAAGTGCTGCTTAAGACAGTGGGCCTCTGGCCGAGTTACATATCTAGGAGCAAATTAAATGCATCCAGAGACTTGAAATTATACTTCACAAATTTTTTAAAAGAATTTATTTTTACAACAGTTTTATGTACACAGGATAATTAAGAAGAAGGTAGAGAGATTACTCACACATGCATTGACTTCCTTGTTTTCAGCATCTCCCCCGAGAGAGAGGTACTTATGTTACAATTGATGACTAGACATTGATGGACGCACCATGATCACCCGAAGTCCATGGTTTACATTACGGTTCAGTCTTGATGTTGTTCATTCTGTGGGTGTGGAAAATGTGTAATGGCATGTACCCACCAGTATAATATTGTAAAGAGTATTTTCACGGACCTCAAATTCCTCTGTGCTCATCCTAATTATCGTTCTCTCCTCCCAATCCCTGGAAATTATCTTTTTATTGTCTCTGTAGTTTTGCCTTTTTCAAAATGTCATATAGTTGGAACCAGGTAGTGTGTAGTCTTTGTCTTCTTCCACTTAGTAAGATGCATTTAAGTTTCCTCCACATTTTTTCATAGTTTGATAGGTCATTTATTTTTTACTACTGATAATACTCCATTGACTGGATGCACCACCATTTATGTATACATTTACCTATACATTTACCAAGATGAAGGACATCTTGGTTCCTTCCAAGTTTTGACAATTACGGTAAAACTGCTATAGACATCAGTGTGTAGGTTTTTGTGGAGACGTAATCTATCAACCCCTTTGGGTAAACACCGAGGAGCATGACTGCTGAATGATAGTAAGAGCGTACTTAGTTTTGTAAGGAACTGCCGAACTGCCTTCCAAAGTGCCTTTATCATTTTATACTCCTGCCAATAATGAATGAGAGTTCCTATTGCTCTAAATCCTCATCAGCATTTCGTATTGTCAGTGTTACAGATTTTGGCCATTCTAATTGGTATGCTGTGATATCTCACCGTTATTTTTATTTGCATTTCCCTGATAACATATGAGATGGAGCATCTTTATATATACTTATTTGTCATCTGTATATCTTTGGCAAGATGTCTGTTAAGATATTTGGCCCATTTTTTAATCTGGCTGTTTGCTTTCTTACTATTGGGTTTTAAGGATTCCTTGTCTATTTTAGAAAACAGTCCTTTCTCAGATGTGTCTTTTGCAATTATTTTTTTTCCATTCTGTAGTGTGTTGTCATTCTTTTGACATTGTCTTTCACAGAGAGAATTTTTTCATTTTAATGAAATACATTTTATCAGTTATTTCTTTTGTGGATTGTGCCTTTCATGTTGTATCTAAAAAAATTACAAGGTCCTGGGTTCAACCCCCAGCACCTCCATTAAAAGAAATAAATCACTGCCATACCCAGGGTCATGTAGATTTTCTCCTGTTTTCTCCTAGGAGTTGTACATTTTATATTTAAGTCTTTTTTTTTAATTGAAGTATAGTCAGCTTACAATGTTGTGTCAATCTCTGGTGTACAGCATAATGTTTCAGTTATACATATACATACCTATATTTGTTTTCATATTCTTTTTCATTATAGGTTACTGGAAAATATTGAATATAGTTCCCTGTGCTATACAGTGGTAACTTGTTGTATATCTATTTTATATACAGTAGTTAGTATCTGCAAATTTCAAACTCCCAATTTATCCCTTCCCATCCCCTTTCCCTCCTGGTAACCACAAGTTTGTTTTCTACGCCTGTGAGTTTGTTTCTGTTTTGTAAATAAGTTCATTTGTGTCTTAATTTTTTTCAGTTCCACATATGAGTGATCTCATATGGTATTTTTCTTTCTCTTTCTGGCTTACTTCACTTAAAATGACATTCTCCAGGTCCATCCATATTGCTGCAAGTGGCATTATTTTATCTTTGTTTTTTTTTTTTTTTACCACTGAGAAGTATTACATTGTATAAATATACCACAACTTCTTTATCCAGTCATCTGTTGATGGACATTTATGTTTCTTCCATGTAGAAACATTGCTTATTGTAAATAGTGTTGCTATGAACATTGGGGCATGTATCTTTTTGAATTAGGGTATATACCCAGGAGTGAGATTGCTGGATCATTGGGTCCGTGGTATTGAGGAGGAATTACAGAGAGATTAAGGGTACTGAGTTTGAGTAGAAAAGGGAGAAGATATAAGCAAAAGAAAGAATGAAAGAGAAGGATAAAGTAGAATGAAGGTGTTAAATACACATGTAAGAATTGTCACAAAACGAATGGTTGCTACCTTAGGCTGATGGGATTTTAGGTCATTTTTACTTTATTTGCCATACTTTATTTCATTTGCCTTTTAAAAATGAGCCTGCAATGTCTACGTAAACAGGAAAACATAACAAATCTGATTTCAATGGAATGGGAAAAGTTTTTAAAAGAAAATTTTATGATTGAAAATCTAAAAATGTTCTTGTCCAAATTGAAGCAAAAATCTCGTACTTGAAGGAGCTATGAAGAATTTCAAAAGGTGACCAGCTTGAAAACAAAAATTATGTAATTTAAAAAAATTGCTGTTGGACCACAGCTACTTTAGGAGATATTTATTAAGGAAAATAACTAACTAGGGGGAGAAAAGGTATAACCATGAAAGCTCTTTTATCTAAAGCTTTCTATTTTGAATATATGCATTATCTGTCCAAAGAGCCAACCCAGTGTTGAGTGTAAGATGCCTTCGCTCTTTTTTCTTCCTCTGAGTAATGAAACTGTTAGAAGCCACAATAAAGACTATGCGTAATGCCTGGTGAAATGGTGAGCTGGGGATTAAAGAACAATCATAATTTGCTAATTTTTCTAAAATGCGTTTAAAAATCCTTTCCCATTAATCTTTGTGATACATAAAGAAGGGAGGCAGGCTGGCAAAGTTTCAGTGATTGAAAATGATGCTGGTGGCCTTCTGCAAAATCTGATTACAGCTTTGATGATTGATAGGTTGCCATTAGCACTGAAAAGGAAAAAGCCTAGAAATTGAACCGAGTAAATCAAGCCAAATCTTTCTAGTTTATAGTGAACACTTAGACATGATTCAAAAATGTTTTAACCAAGATTTCATTTTCTGTAAATATATGTTGCCTTCGCATATGAAGCATTCATTCCAGTGACTTTTTTCTGAGCTACACTTTAATCTTGACTTCAAGAAAGTCCAGCTTGCTCTGCCACCTTCCCCAGGCTTCAAGGCTGGTGTGATTTACTTAAGTAACAGTGTACCACTCTATTTGTATACCTGTTTTCATTTGGCAGCTCCTAAGGAAGGCATGTTGCTCTTGCTGCAGAGATGGGGATACTGGGAAAATTGAAAAGGATAGTAAAGCAAGGAATCTACCTTTTGCTTGGAAACTTCCTTGCATTTGCTAAATGCCCTGTGTCAGTGTGACATAGGACAAGCTGTTACAGCTCATTAGTCTGAGCATTAGTGTATTGATTGTACATTCAAACCACTCCGTAGCATCATGGACCAGAAGAGAGACACATGACACAGGCACTATTGTAGCAAATTTCCAATAATCAGTCAGAGGAATTATGAATAGTTACAGAAAAGCATTTGTATATTTACATATGATCCTTGCATGTGTATGAGATAGTTCGTATTGTTTGGAAGTATTGAATGGCCAACCATGTCTTTATTAAACATAACAAACCAACATTTACTGTATACCAGATCATAACAACCGACTAAATGTCATCATTATGAGCACTTATTATATATGCCAGCATGGTGAAATCAGTGTTTATAGAGCACCTTCAGTGTGTAAGACTGTAAGCTCTTTGAAGGTAAAGACCATGTCTGCATTGTTTATCTATGAATTTAATAGAATGCTTCCTACAGAGTAGTTAGGCTTCATGCAAATGTTTTTTTAATGAGTGAACATATTAAGCTATACAATTCTTATTGAATTCTCAGTCTTCCTTCCCCCAAATTTATGATTAGGTGTTTTTATTGATCTTGTTTTAAATAAGTTGAAACTGAGACATAGAAAGGATTATTAAGACTCCATGAATAATCCGATTAGTGACTTAGAGTATTGTTTTCAAGATGATTTGAAAACTTGAGGGTATAGATAATCACTAGGAAATTTTAAGAGAAGTGAAGTGGCCAGAAAAGAGGTGTTCTAAGAATAAACTCTAGGAATGGGTCCATGAATCTCTTTGACTTTCAATATACTTGGTATAGTTCTCTGTTTTTCAAGTTACTGAGAGTCGTCTGCATTTATTTTCTGTTGCTGCTATAACAAACTACCACATGCTCAGTGACTTAAAACAACAGGAATTTATTACCTTTAGGTTCTGAAGGTCAGAAGAACAAGATGGGTTTCGCTAGGCTAAAATTTAAGCATTGACAGCGCTGTGTTCCTTCTGGAGACTCTAGAAGATAACCTGCTGCCTTGTCTTCCAGCTTCCAGAGGTCACGCACTTTCTTTGGCTCATGATGTCTCTTCCATCTTCAAAGACAGCAGTAGCCAGTTGAGTCTCACATAGCATCTCTCTGACTCTAGCTTCCATCATCACATCTCTTCCTCTGACTCTTCCTCCCACTTTCACTTAGAAGGACTCTTGTAATTGCCTTGGGCCCTCTCAGATAATCCAGAATAATCTCCTATCTCAAGATTTTTTTGGCTGGACAACAACTGAACAATCCCTTTTGCTATGTAAGGTCACGTATTCACAGGGACAAGGGATTAAAACCTGGACATCTTTGGGGATGGTCATGATTCTACCTACCACATGGTCCATAAAGAGAATTGAAAGAAGTTAGGAAAACATCTAGGCTTTATTGGACATTCCTCAAGAGGTTAGTCAATCAGCACTGTTAATGCGAAGTAACATAATATTAAAATAGTTCAATGAGATGTATTTTGAGTAAAATTAAATGGTAGCTAACTGAGTGCAATTTTGCCCATTTGGGATTCTAGATTATAGGTAAAGATGTAAACTATTGATGAAGTCTCATGTTGTCATGGACCTGAGGAAATCACTGTGGAAGAATGGTTTTATACATTTTATTTCATACACAAAGGTGTTTATACTTGTGAAAATGGTAGGGCTCCACTTTCTTCTCTTCTAAAGGAGACACTCAGAGCTATATGCACACGTGTGGTTAGACCCTTATGACAGCTCAGATCATCTTGATTTCTCTACAAGAATCTCTGGAGTGCATTAAAACTAGACTGTAGAGATGTCTGTGTAATCACCTTGCAGCCATTATTTTAGTCCCCCAAAGCAGACTGTTCAGCTAAGTCAGGTGACTTTTCCCAACATGATTTTCATTATATTACTTTCCTGTTCAGATTCTTCAATTTCTGTTAGTTACAGGCTTACTCAGACTTGGATTCAGCATTCTCCTTAGACTGATCCCAGATCAGTGTTTGAACTTTCACTGCTCTCTTAAGGGAGCTTTTGTTTTTCTTTGCTTTACATTTTATGCCACATGTACTAAGGGATCTCAGTAGATGCTCTGGAGCAAAAGGCACATTCATGGAAAGATCTCTGGACTTCTTTTTCCCACTTCGACCAGAAGTGTTGTCTGGTTTACACATTGGGTTTCATTACAAGTTTACTGTTAAGTGAAAGTTCCCAAAGGACTATTGGGGGAATTAATTATAATGCTTATTGTCTATGAACAGTTTATTCAGCCACATGACACCCCTTACTGATGAGCGAACATCTCACACACGAGGACTGTTTACATTTTGCTTCTGTTTTTTCCCTGCTCCTAGGTGATTGTTCCCTATTCAGAACCCCTGCCTTTAAGTTTCATCTTCCGCACAAGACTGTCCATGATCACTTCAATACAGAGTGATCTCTTCCTCTGGAACCCTAAGTATGACACTTAATCATATCTTTATGGTCTGGTTTTTGTTATCTCCTCAGTGCTATGCATATGGCTTGGCATGCAGCAGATACAGAGTCCATGGTTACATGATGGAAAGAAAGAAGGAAGGAAGATGCACAGAAGGAAAGGCAGAAGGAAGAAAGGAATTTGATATTGTGTACATTGTGCTAAAGCGTCATTGACCTTTCATTTTTTGGTTTAACTTTTCATATGCAAATGAAAATCTACCCAACTGCTTTAAAGGAGAAGAGAGAAGACAGCAGGTTAACACTTACCAAATGCTCTATGATACTCTGGGTGCACTATATGATTATCCTGTTTAATTTAATAGCAATCTGGGGAAATTTCACCAAAGAGGAAATTGAAGCTGGGCTAGTTATGCAGCATTCCTCACGTCACACTGCAGTGCTTGAATCTGAATCTGAGTGTGTGATTTCTTAAGGCTCTCCCGAAGCTAGTCATTGCTTTCTGAATCTCAGAATGTCTGGCAGGAAGCAAAGACTCATTTCTTTTTTATGAATAAATAAATGAATTATTGTATGCTTTGTTAAAGAAGGAGGCATTCGTGCCTTTCGATAAACTACTATACTTCTGCCACCATCATCACCACTACCACCATCCCCACTGCTTTACTGTTAAGAGCCCAGACATTAGGACCATCTTGCCTTTGTTTCAGTTTTAATTCTACCACGTATAAGCTGGGTATCAAAATCAAGTTACTCAGGCTTCTTCTGTGTCTCAGTCTTTCCATTTGTTACTGAAGGAAAATAATTGCACTCACTTCAGAAGGTTATCAGGAGGATGAAATGCAGTCAGCTCAGTTCCTAGACCATGATAACAAGGAACATTCACTGAGCAGTGATTACTACCACCGTGCCCACCAATAAATGCCAGCCATGGTGCTTAATTCTCACTACAAATCTTCTAATAGCCCCATAAACTAAGTCCTGTTACTGTTCCCCTTCATAGATGAGGAAACTGAAGTTTAGAACAGAAATTGTTTGCCCAGGGTCACTCAGCCGGTAAATGAAAGAGATGGGCTCAAACCCAAGCCTGTCTGATTCCCCTAATCTAAATTACTCACTCTCTGCTGAAGATTCGGCTTCTGTCTCACTGCGCTTTGGGGCCTTTCTCTGTCATCTGTGTACAGCACCTTGCCCAGTATGTGCTGTCTCTTTCATTATGTTCCCTGTTGTCCTGATTCACTGTGCGTTGGCTGTGCCCACTGAGTGTCCCTAAGACTCACCTATTTTGTTTTCAGATCTGAGAGGTTCCACCAAATTGGGAAGGTTGTTGGTTATTGTTATTGCTCTTCTTGATTCTCATTCTTTTGGTTTGTATCAGCTGTTTTATACACACACACACACCTCTTTCTGCTCTGGGTTACATGAGAAAATTACGTGTTATCAACATGGGATGACATCAGTCAGCATCATGGATTTCTCTAAGTATCTTCATGGCTCAGGGGCTATCCTTGCCTAAAATAAGGCTCCCAGGAGAACCTCCCAGGAGAGTCCTATTTAATTTTCTCTAGCAAATGCAACTTACTGTAAGTAATGTTAGTGGGGCTGTGGGCCAAGTATGTTAATCTATTACCCAGAAATTGCTTCAGCCTAAAATGGGCTGATTTCCACTACTGTAGAACACTTGTGATCTCCTCAAGATTCACCCAGTGATACAGGTATAAAGCAAAATATCTGAACTAGGAGGCTGTCCATTCAGAGTTGAAGCAGTGAACTTGCTTACCTGTCTTAATGCCCTCTTTTATCCAAAGTAAGGAGCGAATCCATGGACTGTTTCACTGATGCCTGAGGCAAACAAGGCAGGTGTTGTGTAGGTTGCCTGCTGTGTGCAATTCATTCATTTTTGTGCACTTAGTTTTTCCCACGAGTTCGGGGCTAGAATTTTGGAATAAAAATAAATACAGATTTTCAAGGGAATTGGAATCTGGTAATAACAGATACGATGCTATAGGACTTAGCATACATTTTCTCGCTTAATCCTCATAATAGTCTTGAAAAAAAACATGATTATTTCAATTCTTATACATGAACGATGACAGGCTGAGAAGGCTTAATATCTGGTATTTCAATTAAGGACTATTTGAGTCTTCAGTTCATCCATCTTATACTGTGTCGCTGCCTCTGCCAGGGACCACTGAAACTTCTGGGACCTTTGTGTAGCATAGTGCTTAAGATGGCAACTTCGGCATCAGATAGTTCAGGTACCAGCTCTGCCACCTGTAGCTGTTATGACTCCATGTGTGTGTATATTAGTGTGTGTGCTTACACACATATGTGATACATTACACATACACCTACATTTTAGGGTTACCATGAGAATTAAATAAGATTGTATTAAGCCTGCTATAAACCTAGTGCATAGTAGTAGATCTTTGTTAAATGGCAGCTACCATTATGTTACTAGTAATACAGGGAGTTTCTGTTGCATTGTCGAGGTTATAGTAAGGAAAACCTTGCTGTACAGTGTAGCTCCATTTTTCCAGAGAAATAAGAAAAAGAAATGGAATTAGCTGGTGGGTAAACTGCCATTAACAGAAATGAGAAAGTTCCACCCTTTCCTCCTCAATCCTTCTGGTTTTATAATTTTTTAGTAGAAAGATACTTTAAAAAATGATAAAAAACAAAGCACATTCTCATCATGTATGGCTAGTTGATTTGGGGAATAATTTTTGAATATTAAATGGGAAGCATTAAAATACTTGTGAAGTTCCATTACAATGCTGTGCAATTATTTCAATGAAATGAGTCATGGGAACCCGGGAGGGAAATGCACTGCCTTCTTGCCCTTGTATGACTTTGTGGCTCATTTTCCCTAAGAAAGAGGAAATACCACCCCAGTAGTACTCCTGGGGAGCTTGAGTAAATGCAGGGACAATACTGACCTCCTTTGCCTTAGTGATTCATGAATGTAATTTCTGACTTGGAGACTGGGCATGGAAAACAGCTATTCAGTCACTATTTCAGCAAGTCCTTAGTGTGCTCCTCTCTGCAGCCCCTTTCATCACATGGGAACTGTAGTCTTGAATGAAGCCCTTCTTGTGTCCCTCATTCAGTATAGGTCACATTTGCAGTCACCTGTCATGTGTTTATGATATATATGTGAGTAATCTAAGGTCATACAAAGTACTGTTATAATTCTGCAAAAAATTTAAGGCATGTGAGAAAAGCAAAAGAAAATACAAAAATTGGTTTATATTAACTTTTTTGTACTGGTGAGATGTTGGGAAGTTTTGGGTGTGTAGGTTTGCTTGTGTGTATGGGTTTCTCTCTTCCATCATTTACAGTATCATTAAACCTCCTAGGCCATAATTTTGTCTCTGCTGGGACTCTTAAAAAGTCATCTTCAGCTGAGTTTTACTAGCTCTGCTTTATACATATGATGTCATTTAACCTTCATTACTCATTATTTTTTAAGTTTTCATTGCCCACTCATTCCCAAGGTGATTCATTCAGTCTCCTGGCTTTAAATGCCATCTATTTGCTGGTGACTCCCCAATTTAATTTCTAGCTGTGACCTCTCCCTTGAGCTCCATACATAAAAATCCAGTTGCAGATTTCACATCTTTTATCAAATGTTTAATATCCATCTTGATAGTAACATGTCTCAAACAGAACTTCTGATGCAATCCTGGCAAACATACCTCACCATTTTTTTTTAAACAAACTTCTCCTTTCTGTAAAATTTCAAGCACCACTTTTCAGTGTAAAAAACAAAACCAAACAAACAAACAAAAAACCCCAGAATATCCTTGATATACATAACCAATCACAAAGCTTTACAAGCTTTATTTTCAAAATATATCCCAGTCTGACCATTTCTAGTGTTACCACCCTAATCCAAGCCGACCTTCTCTTTGACCTGGCTGGCTATGTTGGTCTCTAATCTGCTTTCTGTTTCTTCCCTGGCCTTCCTCAGGTCAGTTCTCCATGTTAATAATCAGGGTAGCATTTAAGAAACAAATAAATCAGATCCTGTTACTTATGTTCTCAGAACCGTTCAGTGGTGTCCCATCACATTCAGAATAAAATTCTTACCTTGACTGAATAAGACTCTTATTGGTTACACATTCCATCCTTTTTTAAAAAAAATATTTTTATTGAAATATAGTCAGTTTCCAATGTTGTGTCAATTTCTGGCGTACAGCACAATGCTTCAGTCATATAGGAACATACGTACGTTTGTTTTCATATTCTTTTTCACCATAAGTTACTACAAGATATTGAATATAGTTCCCTGCGCTTTATCTATTTTATATATAGTAGTTAGTATCTGCAAATCTCAAACTCCCAATTTATTCCTTCCCATCCTCTTCCACCCTGGTAACCATAATTTGGTTTTCTATGTCTGTGAGTCTGTTTTTGTTTTGTAAATAAGTTCATTTGTCTTATTTTTTTAGATTCCACATATAAGTGATATCATATGGTATTTTTCTTTCTCTTTCTGGCTTACTTCACTTAGAATGACATTCTCCAAATCCACCCATGTTGCTGCAGATGGCATTACTTTATTCTCTTTTATGGCTGAGTAGTATTCCATTGTATAAATATACCACAGCTTCTTTATCCAGTCATCTGTTGATGGACATTTAGGCTGTTTCCATGTCTTGGCTATTGTAAATAGTGCTGCTATGAACACATTCCGTCCTTGACCATGTCTCCTTCCCTCCTCCCTTGTCCCTCCTCCCCAACCCTCCTCCCTACTCCCTCCTTCCCGTTCCCTCTTCCCCTTCCCCTCCTCCCCCTCCCCTCCCCTCCCCTCCTATCTTCTCCCTCCTCCCCACCCCCCCCCCTTCTCCCCGCTCCTCACTCACATTGCTTCAGCCACACTGGCCATCTCATGGTTTCTCGGGCACATCACACTTGTTTTCCACTCAGCAACTTGCTATTCTCCTGAATGGAACAGTACTCCCCTACATCTTTATATGGCTCACTCCTTCATTTCATTTACAACTTTTTAAAATGTTTCCTCCTTGGAGAATCTTCACCTGACTAACACAGCTAGAATACCCACCTCCTTTGTCCACTACCCATCTACTCGTTACCATTCTTTATCTATACCAGGAATTTTATACACATATATTCATCCATGTAAACACACACATATTCATATACTAATTTATTATTTGAATTGCTCAGTATATTTCCTTTGTATGTTTTTCTTATAAAACTCCTTCTCCCTTCAAGATTGTAAACACTTCCAGATCTGAGCCCATGCCACAATCTGTACCTACTGCAGGGATCAGCACATAATAATTACTTAATAAATGCTTGTCAGATTGAATGGAATCAATATAGGGCCCTTCACATTTATTACTCATTTGCTTGTATTGATTTTTAAATTCACTAAAAGATTAAATAGTCCATCTTCACAGGTACATACAAAGTGTTAAAATAGTTTAAAAAAGAAATAGAGCTTTCTGTTGAAAGCCAGTCCTCACTTGGAGGATTCACAATGGCAGTTTACATGGGTAACAACCTTTTAAGGTAGATACTGAACAGATATTTTTATGGCCAACTTTGAGTTAAAGAAATTGAAAATCTACATTGATTTTAATATCATAAAAATGAATACTAGAGATTAGCTAACTCCACTTAGAGATAAACTGCAGCTAAGAAAAGCTAACAGAAATCTCAAAGTCCTTATAGACTCGTAGTGGGCCAATGCCAAAAAGATGAAGGATTGGCAATGTTGAAGTAAAAAAGTTATGTTTCCCTCCTATATGTTTTAGGGTTTTTCCCTGAGTCTGTCTTGTCTTTTTTTCCTGGAAAGGCACCATGCTGTGGGGTGGGGGACCTGGAAGTAAGAATACTGTGGATTACTATGTGTTCATCAAGACATCCACAATGACATCACAGAGCAAGTTTCAATTAATAGATGTTGGTGGCAGTGCCAACTATTACGTCAGTTCCTTTTTCCCCATGTTTCTTCCAAGGTGTCAGGTTTCATCATAATATTTAATTATAATATACTGTAATGCACCTGCTTTGGTATAAATGTAGTTAAAGCAACATTTCTTTTTTGGATATATTGTTTATCTTGTTTTACCCACTCTGACCACAAGAGCCATGTCTAAAATAGCCAGGTAGGATGTACCAGTTTCATTGAGTTACTTATTTTTTGACACTGAAAGTGATCTGAGGTTCAGAACTCCATGCAAGTAACAGGAAGATGGGTTGAGACTGAATGAATCCACACTTTGGAATCAGTGCCTAGACTGTGCTACATCATTCATACTAGCACAAGTGAATGCGGCGACTCTGAGTGGTGTACAGAGGGTTACTGCTTTTTTCTTCTTCCCAGGTAGCTGGCGAAATCTCTTAGCTGGGGATAGCTGAGGAAAGCCTCTGTTTTGATAGAACTTGAATTTCTGCTTAATTCCTTCTTCATGGCCCATGTCTAAGCACCAGGCAGGCCACACTGAGCTTTGACTTCCTCATACTTTCTAATGATTTTCAGGAGATTCTTGCCATTGCTTAACGGTATACTTATTCAGAATTCACTGTAAGCTTTGGGCATGTTTTGGTTACAAACTACAAAAATCTACTCAAAATGCTTAGACCACAGAATTTACTACAAGGACTTTCTCCCAGAATCCTTACTTAGGGAGTGGAATCAAGTCTCAGGGAGATCTAATACCTGAGGCTGTAAACCTCTTAAGAATCAAAGCAGATTTAAAGAAGGGTCTCTCTTTCTAGACACCCAACTACATCACTGCTTTTGTTCAGCATTTCTTCTTCATTCTTCAGCTCCTGACTTTGTAGATCTAACTCAGATGACTAGCAGAAAATCAATTCTGATTTAAATCAACAGGACAAAGTGGATTGACCACCTTGGATGAGATAACCACCTCTGCATGAATCAGCAAAGACCACACGAAAGACTGTGAGAACATATAGCCTACAGCCCATTGCTTAGGTTGAGCAGAGGCAAGTTTCACAGGAGGGAATCTGGGGGCTAGGCAGACACTGCAGAAGGTGCATCTCCTGGAACGTGTTACCTATCAGTAGATTTGCAAGGAGGCTTCGCTGAACTGCAATAAATTAACATTTAGTCCTGCATGTTGCTATGTATTTATGGGGGAAGGCTTTGCTCTGTGTGTGCCATCCAGCTTCCTACCTTTCTCTGTGCACTGAATGTTCGTTGTTCCCCTATCAGCATCCTCTGACTCTGCATGGTCAATGTTTACACCTCTTCTGTCCTTTATTGAACAAACATTCTTTGGTTGTTCATGGCTGATATCTCTGTTACAGAAATAATGGACTTACCTCAAATGAATGCTTGTTTTTCCTGCTTATAGGCAAATGCCCAGGACTGATGGAGAAAAAACAAAGTGATATTTACTTTATGTTTATTGCCTATCTCAAGAGTAGACATAGCTCTCTCCAGCAATCTGACTATACATATCAATTATGTATATTTTCCCATTCTCCAAAGACTATGTACACCCTGATTGACTCTTCTCAACCCTCCTCTATTTCAGCAATCCCGTATCTTCAGCTGATAACTTCTCTCATAGTTTACTGAGCTAATAGAAACAGTTGGTACTTCCTCATGTTTCCAGTGTCGTATTTACCAACTGACCTGCATTTCTACTCATTCTGACCACCCTTATCTTACAACGGCTTGATGTGGCATAGCTCCTAGACACAGCTGGCACTTCCATAGGGACTCCTGAATCAGTATTCTCCTGCTCAGAAGCCTCGCTCCTGCTTTATACCCGCTCTCCCCAGCATCATATTTTTCCCTGCCTTTTGGATAATTTCCCATCATGATGAAAGTCTGTCCACATTTTTACTATCTAACATGCATTCTGTTGGCTCTGCTGCACTTCCTCTTGCCAACAACCTATTTTTTCTATTCTTTGTCATGAGATTCTTAAAAGTGTGATGTATAGTTGCTATTTCCACTTACTATCTTGCATTCTTTTATCCGCCCATTATAATTGTGTTTCTGTCCCTACCACTCCGTTGAGACCATTTTGGTCAAACTTGTCAATGACATCCATGTTGTTAATCCAGTGGTTACTTCTCGGTTCTTAAGCTCTCAAAAGCACTAAACATGGCTGATTATTCCACAGTTATTCAAACATTCTTCTCTTGGCTTCTGTAGCAGACACGCTCCTGTCTTTTCTCCTGCTTTGGTGGTTACTTGTTCCTGGTCTACTTTGCTAACTGATCCTCCTCTGCTCAATTTTTCAATGTTGCATTGATCCATGGTTCAACCCTGGGCGCCCTTCTCTTCCTAAAACTAATCGCTCTTCCAGGGTGAACTTCCTGCCTACGAATACCATGTATATGCCCTTCACCTTCAAATTCACTATTCACAGTGACCTCTTCCCACATCCCTACATCAGTATATAATTACTATACTACTGAGATTTCTAATAGATGTATCAAACAAGAGATAGGAACTAGAATTCTTGACTGCTGCGCATCTTCTCTCTACTCATCCTGTAGCCTTTCTCACCCAAGTAAATATTGAAACCACCCACTCAGTTGCTTATACCAGCCATCTTAAGAGCAATCTCTAGCTTGTATTTCACTCTTCTTTCCAAATACACTGCTCAATTGTTTTGACGCCTCTTTTGAATCACACCAGGTAATCGGGCATGCACCGACTTCTCTGTCTCTACCCCTGTCGTTCTCAAGTCACCATCCTATGTTGCCTGGACTTCTTTAATAGATACTTGGCTTTCAATTTTTTTTAAATACAGATATTTTGTATTTGTATTTATCTGTTCCATGTTGTGTTTTAAAAAATTTACAAATAATGACTCTTTCTGCTGAAAATAAAACCCTCCCATGGAACTTTGAAGTTTAATCTAATCCTTTACTCTGATTTACGAAGTTCTACAGGATCAGGCCTCTGACCAGCTCTCTGAAATCATTTCATACCAGTCTTTCCCAAGTTTATTTTGCAGTCAAGAAAAACAACACACACACAGTGTTTTCTGTGTTTTCAACACACCAGTCTTGCTCATATTTCTGGGTCTGTCTTAGTTGGTTCTAGCTTCTATAACAAAACATTAGAGACTGGGTGGCTTAAACAATAATTATTTCTTAATGTTCTGGATACTGGAAAGTCTAGGATCAAGGTAACAGCAGACATGGTGTCTGGTGAGGGCCCGCTTCTTGGCTTGCACATAGCTGAATTCTTGTTGCATCCTCACATGGTGACTCTCTGGCCTCTTCTTATCCCATTCACAAGAGCCCACTCTCATGACCCGATCATCTTCCAAATGCCCTGCCCCTAAATACCATCACTTTGGGGATTAGGAATTCAACATGTGAATTCTGGGGGGACACAATCAGGCCATGGCAGGGGCTTTGCACTAGGTGTTCTGGGATGCTCTTCCCCTTTATTCATGCCTGGCTACCTTTCTTTTTTAAATTTTTTAAAAAAAATTTTTAATAGACTTTATTCTTTCAGAGCAGTTTCAGGTTCACAACAGAATTGAGCAGAAAATACGGAGTGGTACCTTTCTTGTCATTTAGATTTCTACATTACTATTGCCTTCTGAAAATGCCTCCTTAGACCCTCTGGTCCCTTTCTCACATATTACACTGTTTTCATCACCTGCAGATCACTTATCTTTTGAGACTGAAACAGCATCTGTTTTAGGTTGTATGCTCGATAAATATTTGTTGTTGCTATTTTTTGCACAACACTATTGACATTTCATAGGCCATGGATTTGTTTATTTTGTTTTTTGAAGAAGTTAAGAGCAACATCTAATTTGATTCGAATTATAGTAATTAAGACACAATACAACTGAAACAACAGTGAAACTGAAAATAAAGCAAATAGAAGATTGAACCCTAAACTGAGTGTTTTCAGAGGCAGCATGTAATTAACCAAAGTGAAATAAATATGCTTTTGAGAAAATTGGGTGGAGATGAGACTCCATAATGATTATAGTTCTTAGGGTCCTGTTTTTACATCTTATTAAAAATAACCTTTTTTTTTTTTAATAGTGGAAGATTGTCTTTGTCTTTTATTGCCCATGGACTTCCAAAGTTTTGTGGTATGTTCTTTGTTGGAAGATTAAAACCAGACTGGTACTTTGGTCTTTTGCCTCATGTCTGGCCCTAATAGCAACCCAGGCAGGTGGCTTTTGGGGGTTATGGTCAAAACACTGAATGATCTGGGGAAGTCACCAGGCCCCATAATGGGAAACTCAAACAGTGAGCTGTGGTTCTCCAAAGAATTGTTCTTTCTTTTACCCAATATGCTCATGAGTGTTTCCTTCAAGAATTAGTCAAATGAATATGATGTGAGATAATTAGATCATTTCTGTATCTATAGATTTAAATACCATGAAATAGTTATTTTCCACCTATAGCAGAGATACATCATTTATATTGTTCTGTATATTGTTTATATTATAATTCTTCACTTCTCTTCTGATAACATTTCAGCTCTCTCCTGAGGAACCACCCTGTTACCCCACTTTGAATTTACAGGCTTTCTGTGGAGTCTGCTAAGTTACCAGCTAGAGGATTTGGTGTGTTTTTGAGTCTGGCCAATTAGAATATCACATGCTCATGACTGTAGTGATTGCTTTAGTGCTAGACAGATAATCAGAGTCAATAAAATGAAATGGGACTTTATTGGGATTGCTGAGGGAAAAGTGCTCTTTTCTGTTTTTCTCATCTTTGTCATGAAAGAATAGAGGCTGGATCTGCTTCCCCAGAGAGAGTGAGGGTGCAGGTGAACAGGCCCAGTGGGCAGAGAGGGATCAGGTCATAATCCCCAGCAGGCCCCACTCCTGGCCCTATTCGTCATGGGACGTAGTGCATTTCCGTGTTGAGTCATGTTTTCTGTTACCTGCCACTGAAAGTGCTTCTCTTGAAATACTCAATTTAGGGTTCATTTTTCTGTTTCCTGGTATTTTTGTCATCTTCTCTGCCTTCCTTTATAAATTGGACTCAAGGTAAACATTTAATGTCCTGCTCATTTTGATGCCACAATAACTTGTGTTAATTTCCAAGTTGTATTTGTAGTTGTAATTGTGGTAATTTGGCCATGTCACACTATACTTTTAAGGGCACTGAACATAGAGAAAATACTTATTAAATAAAGGTACATTATTGTGAATTATCTTTTTATACTACTTTGTTTGGATATCATGGCGTTATATCTTGAAGAGAGCAACAAAGAAGCTTGAAAACCAGGTCTTGTCATTACAGACTTTGGTTTCCAGCTGGGAAGACAGGATTGTTTATGTGAGGCAGTTCAGTATGGGAAATTACTTAGTTGTCAGAATGAGAGGTACCACTGAGGTTGGTGGTTCAAAAAAGGGCTAAATGAATATAGTTTGGGGTGTGCAGAGAATTTGTGGAAGATTAGAGACTTGAATTAGACCTTAAAGGTTAGATAGGCTATGTATAGTTGGAGAAGCTTCAAGAGACATTTTGTGGCCATACTACCCAAAGCAATCTACAGATTTAATGTGATCCCTATCAAATTACCCAGGGCATTTTTCAAAGACCTAGAACAAATAATCCTTAAATTTATATGGAGTCACAAAAGACCTAGAATTGCCAAAGCAATACTGAAGAAAAAGAACAAAGTTGGAGGAATAACCCTCCCAGGCTTCAGATAATACTACAGAGCTACAGTAGTCAACCAGTGTGGTATTGGCACTAAAACAGAATGAAGATCAGTGAAACAGAATAGAGGGCCCAGAAACAAACCCTCTCATATATGGTCAATTAATCTTCAACAAAGGAGGTAAGAATATACGATGGAGAAAAGACAATTTCTTCAGCAAGTGCTGTTGGGAAAGCTGGACAGTCGTATGTAAACCAATGAAGTTAGAGCACGCCCTCACATCATACACAGAAATAAACTCAAAATGGCTTAAAGACTTAAACAAAAGACAAGATACTATTAACTTCCTAGAAGAAAACAAGCAAAACAGTCTCTGACATAAATCTCAGCAGTATTCTCCTAGGGCAGTCTACCCAGGCAACAGAAATAAAAGCAAAAAGTAACAAATGGGACGTAATTAAGCTTTTATAAGCTTTTGCACAGCAAAGGAAAGTATAAACAGAAGAAAAAGACAACCAACAGAAGGGGAGAAAATATTTGCAAATGATGAGACTGACAAAGGTTTAATTTCCAGAGTATATAAACAGCTCATACAACTTAAAAAAGCAACCCAATCCAAAAATGGGCAGAAGACCTAAACAAGCAATTCTCCAATGAAAACATACAAATGGCCAATAGGCACGTGAAAAAAAATGCTCAATATTGTTAATTATCAGAGAAATGTAAATCAAAGCTACAGTGAGGTATCACCTCACACCAGTCAGAATAGCCATCATTCAAAAAGTCCACAAACAATAAATTCTGGAGAGGCTGTGAAGAAAAGAGAACCCTCCTACAGTGTCAGTGGGAATGTAGTTTGTTGCAGCCATTATGGAAACGGTATGGAGATTCCTCAAAAAACTAAAAATAGACTTACCATATGATCCAGCAATCCCACTCCTGGGATATATCCAGAGGGAACTCTAATTTGAAAAGATACATGTACCCCAATGTTCGTAGCAGCACTATTTACAATATCCAAGACATGGAAACAACCTAAATGTCCACCAACAGATGACTGGATAAAGACATTGTATTATATTTATACCATGGACTACTGCTCAGCTATAAAAAAAGGATAAAATAATGCCATTTGTAGCAGCATGGATGGACCTGGAGATTGTCATTCTAAGTGAAGTAAGCCAGAAAGAGAAAGAAAAATACCATATGATATCACTCATACGTGGAATCTAAAAAAAAAAAAAAAAAAAAAAAAAAAAGACAAATGAGCTTATTTGCAAAACAGACACAGACTCACAGACATAGAAAACAAACTTAGGTCTACCAGAAAGGAAAGGGGTAAGGGGATGGGAAGAGATAAATTGGGAGTTCAAGATTTGCAGATACTAACTACTATGTGTAAAATAAATAAACAACAAGTTTCTACTGTATAGCACAGGGAACTATGTTTTATATCCTATAGTAACCTATAATGAAAAAGAACATGAAAATGAATATTACATATATATGTGTAGGACTGAAACATTATGCTGTACACCAGAAATTGACACAACATTGTAAAGGGACTATACTTCAATTAAAAAATAAGAGACATTTTGGTGAGGGGCAAATAATGAAACCTTGTTGCCTTTGGAGAACAAGGAGGCCAATGTGACTGAAACAGAAGGTGCCCCTAAATAATATGAGCTATTCTTACCAGAAAGTGCCAAATTAGTCATTTGAAGAATGTGCCTTTGTCAAATCTCAAAACGAACCTACATTAGAAGGCCTTATTTACAGTTTATGGTCCAGAAAATTGAGGATTTGTGCAGCTATGTGACTTGCCTGGATCCAGCGTAAATGTGGTAGAGCATGTGCTTTTGAAGGTTTCCCAGGCAAAGATGCCAGCTCAGAGAGAGCCTCTGATACCAGTCTGAGGAGTCTGCTGAGAATTCTCTGGAGGGTCTTTCAGGATTTTTCTTGTTGCCCACATAGTGAGGTTCTTAAGTAGAACTGGGATTTTGGTGCAAATTGAAATAACATAAGTAATAAAGCATCTTCATTTGGGTCCGTGATGCCACTCCAATAAGAAAGCCTCTCATAGTTGGAAGAAGGCTTCTTTTGCTTTATTTCATCCCAGTTTCTCTCAGAGCATCCCTGGATCTGTTCCCTAGCTTGTTCCCACAGGTTAGAGTGAAATTAGAATCGAAACAGGAAGGTTAAAGGCTATTTTTCATTAGATGTATTTAAAGTCTGTTTGTAAATTTTTCTAACAGCTGCAAAGTGGCTTTTTTACGTGTCCAGTAATTGAAATTATTTTCTAATGCAAGTCTTGTCATACATCATTAAGATAATCCTCCTACCTCTAGGCCAGTTTAGGAGTGGCTCAGACATTTGGACTGCCCTGCTGAATAAATCTAATTTGTTAACAGCTATCAGAAATGCAACATTAGCTTTGGTGATTCCAGAGTGACTGCTACATTCAGATGTTCAGAGCCCTGGCAGCTTTGGAGCTGTTTTGCGGAATCTGTCCTTGTCGTGGTTACCAGGGTGTGGGAATGCTAGTCTCTTGTTACTTATTTTAGGACTTAACCTTTTCCTCCGAGGTCCATGTCTCTGTCTCTCACCATTAAATTCAGAAATGGAGAATTGCCCACAGTGCTGTCTGCTGTAGCCCTGGTACCAGTGTTGTTGCCTGTAGAAACCCTCTCTCAGCCTTGCTTTGATTTTCCTGATTATTTCCATTATCTGTTGCTGCTGTCATAGCAGCACTTTGCTCTTTTGCATTCATGGCAGTTCTGAGGAATCAGTAAGCTGAAAACACATTGTTTCATTTCCGTTCAATTTTATTAGGAATACTGATTACATAAACCCTTATCAGTATAAACATACTCGAATTAAGGCAGAGGCAGAAGCCAGGGATAGAGGGACTATGTCAGATGCCAAAAGCAGGCATCGCAGTACTCATTTGAGGAAGTCCAAATCTCAAAAGAGTAGAGGCGATCGCCACAACAGACAAGTCAGAATAAAGCCAAGGTGAAGCCAGAGCTGAAGAGTGAAAGTTAATTCAGGAAAAAGCTAGAAAGCCAGTGTGGATTAAAACCCAGCACACACCAGGCATTTTCATCAGGAGCAAAGCCACAGCACTGGGCTAGAAATCTCCTGGGCTGGGCCCCGATGCCACTGGATTTCATTTTCGCTTGTACAGTTCATCTGTTCCACATTCAAAAGCTTCCACTTCCAGAAGTCTTTAAGACACCAAATGATTTACAGCGCCCTTGATTGGGAACTGATGCAGGGTGCTTTGCATATATTACCTCTAATCCTCATAAGAACTCTCAAGGTATTTTCACTTGGGTTTTACTGATGAGGCATTTATAACTCAGAGTCATTTAGTAAATCTGTCTCGGGTTGTATAGTTTACTGGATGGCATACCCAGGATTCATACCCAGTTGTATCTGAATCCAAAGTTGGTTTGTTTTTTTTCTGAACTCTCTTACCCTGCTTACCTTCTATCTAATGAAGTTCCAGGTTAGAATGTCACCTCCCCAGTTGGATTCAAAGCGATTCACAAGCATATCTATTTTGTATATAGTAGTTTATATCTGTTAATCATGTATTTCTAATTTGTCCTTCCCCCGTGCCCTGTCCACTTTGGTAACCATAAGTTTGTTTCTATGTCTATGAGTCTGTTTTGTATACGGATTCATAGGGAATTATTCCCAATACTTTGTAATAACCTATCATGGAAAATAATCTGCGAACAAATAAAAAAGTTGAATCACTATGCTATACACTTGAAACTAATGCAATGTTGTAAATCAACTATATATCCATAAAAAATAAAATTTTTAAATTAAAAAAAAAACTACACCTGAGCAGAAGACAAAGAGAAAAAAGATGCAGAGTTCTAGTAATTAAATTTATTATCTTTTCAGATTAGCTAAATAACTTTGCAAAGTCATTCATCCCAGTGTTGCCAAAACCATCACGCTGGATTCCTAGGCCAGTATTCTGCCCCTAGACCTTAATTTCTTTGGGTCGTGCACTGAGTGTTGAGGCTTTGTGAATTTGGGGTCCTCACCATTTACATTCTCTCCTCTGTCTTTGCTGACAGCCTGCACCTACACTTTGAATCTGGAAATGCATTCACTGATGGACCAAGCACTTTGACCTTATTCAGGTTCAAGGGAGGTTGCCTTCTAAAAGAATATCCCTGTAGGAATGATTTCAAATTAGGGAGGTCATAAATGAACGCCTGGTGTCAAAACTGATCCATCATACATGAACAGGCAGCATGTGATTACATTTTTTGGTCGTTGTTGACGCGAGGTAGTAATAAATTCCTTTAGCCTCAAGGGATTTGTTGCAGCTTGAGTTCTGCCATGGAAAATTTCATCAGTCTAGTAGCAATGAAGTGCTACTCTCAAAGAGGCGTGCAAATGATTTCTGATATTGAGAAAACAACCCACAGATCTTGTCATTTGCATGGAAATTAGTTGAAGCCTTAGAGCTGGGGACTATGTTTTGTTTTGGACATCGCTGAAAAAGGGAAGACGCTTATAAGATGCCAGGTACCAAATAATTTAATATTTTCATTAAATCAATGGTAATTTTAAAACTAAGAAAAGTAAAAGTGATGTAATTCTCAGTTTTGCTGTTTTATTCCATCCACCACACTGCCACCTAAATGATGTTTCTAAAACAGTAGTTCTCAGGGTGTGGTTCTCAGAGCACCAGCATCAGGTGCTTTAGTATCACCTGTGAACTTGTTAGAAATGAAATTCTCAAGATGCTCCTGCAGTCTATTGAGTTAGAAACTCCAATGGCCAGGAATTTGTGTCTTCTCAAGCCTTCCAGGTGATTGCGATGCTACTAAAGTTTGAAAACCAGTGCCCTAAAATCTAGACCTCTTTGTGTCTACTGGATGTATTCATCAGGACCAAGCTGTTTGCACGTGTCAGGAACTCAACCTAAGTTTAAACCAAGAGGACTTACATTGGCTCCCATGTCTGGGAAGTCAAAAGATACAGCTCACTGCCCTAGAATTCAAATGTTATCATCATAGCATTGTTTCTCTCCAGCTTCTGGGTCAGTTTTCCTCAAGGCTGTTTTCTTTATAGGCAGCTTCTTTATCTGTAAAGAGAGACACTGGTAGCTCGAGGCTTATGTAATACTCATGGACCTTCTTTCTGAGAGCTTCAGTGAGAGTACCAGGGGAACTGGCCTCTCCTGGGCCATTTGCCACCCCTGAAGAAATGATCAATGTGGCCTATTAGATGGAGTATTTTGATCAACCAGATCTGGGCTGTGTGCCAGTGAGCAGCAACAGTACCATCTGAACCACATCTACTAAGTTCATTTTCCCAAAGGAAGAAACGAGAAATAACAACAAAAGGGACAAAAGTTCATTATGAAATCATTCACTTACATGGTTGTGGATTGAGTTCTCCCTCCCAACAAATTCATCTGTTGAAATCCTAACCCCCTATAACTCAGAATGTGAGCTTACCTGGAAACAGTGACATTGCAGACGCGATTGGTTTAGTTGAGGCCATTCTGGAGTAGGGTGAGCCTCTCATCCCACATGACTGATGTCCTTATAAAAGGGGAAAGTTTGGACAGGGACACACACAGCGAGACATCAGCTCAGCAAACTGAAGTTATGCTGCCACCAGCCGAGGAGCTATCAGAAGCCAGGAGAGAGGCCTGCGTCCTTGAGTGCAGCTCCCTTCAGACTGCAGTGCACTGTCTGTGCGCTGGGTCTGGGGTACGGAGCATAAGGCCTGGCAGGGGAAGCCTTTGTAATTGCCTATGGTCAGGTCTGAAAAAAATCACACTTAGTTTTTTTTTTTAACCAGGAGCCAGGTTCCTTGGATACCATTACTACTCCAGAGTAGAGGAGGCAAAATAAGAGAATAGTGCAGTTTGAGCTCAGCGGAGGTCATTGCCATGGCCACCAGAAGGAACGCTGTCAGGCCGGGAGAGAGCATGGTGGGAGGAGCAAGCCCTCCAGTGTCCTTTCCCGTCTTCTCCTGCTTACTCCCCTGCCCCCACTGGCTCAGTCCAGTGGACGGGTACGGGGTGAGGGAGCTGGGGTGATGCAGCTCTGAGTTGCCGGCCGCCCACAGTACAAATCAGAGAACGGCAGGGAGTGGGGAAGAAAAGACGCATGGTCAGCACTCCCATCTTTGGGAAAAAAATGCCGATGCTTGGATCACATCTGTAGAGATTCTGATTTAATTGATTAGAAAGAGGCTTAGGCCCTTGTGCATGTTTTCTGAAGTTTTTACATGAAATCTAACTGACACAAATAAGTTCACAAAATCTAAGGCTCAATGAATTATCATAAAATGAACACACACCCCCATGTAACAACCACGCAGACCAGGAGACAGCATGATTGGCATTCTAGGTCCTCTGCAAGCCATCATGTGCTAACTTGCCCTCAAAGGGCAGCACCCTGCTGGTTGCTGGTACCAAGATCAGTTTACTTGGTTTCTGAACTTTGTATCCATGGAATCATATAGTTGACATTCTTCTATGTCATCTTTCTTTCATGCAAGTAGAACCCATTGCATCTAGGTGTCTATCCCGGTTCTGATAGAACAGAGCTTGGTGCATGGCAGCCAGTGTGGTCTACCAGCGATGCCCGTCCTTACCAGGGCAGAGGGCACTGCGGGACTCTTTCAAGGGGAGAGGCACTTCGTGTTTGGGATCTTAAATAAATCAGGGTTCCCATTTTGCAGTTTTCTGGCTGTTAGCTGTCACTGGTAGGTGACAGCTCTACTTGTGTAACAGCATTAAATAGATGTATCTTGGCAGAATTGATACTGTTCTTTACTCCTTCAAGCCAGATATAGTATAGCCTATGTCAGGGATTCAAAGTCTGTGTTGATATCTCTAAGATGGGATGGGTAGACTGATGCATGGAAAACAGCTCACTCTATCAGGCGGTATAAGATTTATATGAAAGGAAAGCTACTGATTTCAGAGGCACTATATGTTCTTGAAAAGATTTTACTTTCAGAAGAGCAGAATGAACTTTTTTTTTTTAATTGAAGTATGGTCGATTTACAGTGTTGCATTAGTCTCTGGTGTACAGCATGGTGATTCAGTTATATATACACACACATACATTCTTTTTCATATTCTTTTTCATTATGGTTACTGCAAGAAATGGTTCCCTGTGCTATACAGTAGGACCTTGCTGTTTACTATTTTATATTTAGTAGTTTCTCTTCAGGGTTAGAGGTGGAGAGACATTTTCTATTTTATGGTGAGAACAAGTTGTGTAAGTGATTTGAGTGCAAGGTGCGGGGTTAACGGTTACTAGTTGATGACTAGCAGATTGAAATGAGGAGTAATGTGATTTTTGAGGGAAGCAAAAGGTGTCACATAAATGCAGAACTGGGATAACGATTTCTAGTCATACAAGGTAGATATTTAGACCTTAACAGATTCTAGACTCCACCTGTATACTAAAAAATGTGGCAAAGGATACAGAAGTTCTATTATAAAGAAAGATGGCTTATGAATACACACACACATACTAAGCATGAAGAATGGGACTATTATATGACTCCATCTAGCCATATTTAATTTCAATGATGGACATTAATTTTAGGTTTTAAATCTAAATACATCTTAATTGACTTTTTTTTCTCTTTTGACCAAGTCAGTGTTGTGTAACTAGGGCCATGATGTCCAGCTCAGTGGCTAAAATCCTGTTAGTCCCTTTTTGCAGATAGCAAATGTATTTAGAACTTAGCTTGAAGAGAACGATTTGTGACAGGGACTTCTCTAGGGGTATTCTTATATTTTTTCAAGAGAGGAGTATTTATGAAATGCAATCTGCTCTGTCTACAGAATTCTGAATAAATACCAGCCTTGCAATTGCATGAAGACTTCGTAGACACAGGCAATTCCTTCCTGGTAGAGTCCCTTGATGTAGCAAAGGGTCACCAGACCCTTTGCTTACGTGGTTGCTCCTAAGCTGTTTTGTTTTAATTACACATAAAATCATGCTAATGTAGTGAATTTCCTCTGATGCTCTGACTACAAAACTAAATCAGCTAACACTTTAACAGGGAGCAGTGAATCTTGAGATTGTTTTGAATGATGAAATTTGCTGTAAATCTTTCTTAAAGCAACTCTTTTTTTTCCCAGAAATTATTCTTAATTTGACGGCTCTGTGCCATATACTTCTAAGTCTTAAAAACTTTCTCTGACTTTAAAACTCTTTTGAGAGTCGTTATTTTGGGAAAACCCCCTAATTTTATAACTAATGTGATGTTCACCATTCTCTTACCAAGGAAAATGTTGCATTATTGACCAAAAAAAAAAAAAAAGTCTCTAACGCTTGAAATGATTCTAAGGGGCTTTGAAGGCAGTCACACTCTCCCAAGTCTCCTTTTTGCCTGCCAACCATGCACTCACATTGAGGCCTGGGAAAGTGAAGTTGGAAGAGATTTGGAAGGCTCGTATGAAGGGAGGTAAGTCTATCAGTTAAAGGATTGTTTCTAATACACACAATCTGAGAGGCAGTAGTGACTTTTAATGAACACTTTCCCCCATCAAAGTAAGGATGAGGTGCTAAGGTCTTCTGTGTCCAAGACGTTAGGATATGACAACTTCCAAAATTTGTAAGATGCTTGATGAAGAGTGGAAATGATGAAGACTAGAAAATTATAACGTCTATAGAGCGGTGTTCCCCAAACACCCGTACTTGGCCCATGACAAGTCTGTGGTGCTGCTTTCGCTGGCCTGTAAGCAAAGTGAGAATGTTGTCAATTCTTCTTAATGCTGTTATCATTAATTTTAAACATTTTTCTTTATGATTTCCCTCTCCTACATTTTTGGTTTTAAAATTATTAATTTTTATGGCATATCATGTTGGTCCTTGGTGGGTGTATTATTGTTGCTTTTTTTTTTTTTAATTCTACCTGAAAATGTTTTAAAAGCAGATGACTTCATGTTGGGTGCCATTCACAAAAAAGAGATATGTTCTATAAGTCTCAAAAGACTTAAAAGCTGCTGTTTTACGGACTCTGTTCTGGATTATCAGAAATATAAAAATGAATGAGGGACTCTATATTTCCACTCTGTAGACTGTAACATGCAAGTACATTGTAGGACAAAGCACTTGTGAAGTATATTTCCAAGTCGTATTCTCAATCGATGACTTAGATAGGGTACCATCTTTCTGTTGGTCAGTGTTCTCCTTGAGGGAAGGGGTCCCAGGAGTATTTCTGATAGTTTCACACTTGTCCTTATCCACACCTAGACTGCACAAGGAGGAGTTATGAATTGGTCTGGTTTTTGCCTGATGTGAATACTGTATATGGATGTACCTGGCTGTCTCAGGCTCTGTACTCCATGTGGCCTGAGTGCTAAGAGCATCCTGTCCCACTGTGGATCTGACCATCATTCCCTTGCCCCTCTCCTTCTGTGGCTGTCTAACCAAGTGTTTGCTAGAGTATGACAACACCTGAGGTGCATTTTTCAGGTCAGTGGGGAAGGAGGCCTCTTCCATAGGGTTGGAGCTAGACTTAGAATGTAGTATCATGATACATAGCTCTTCTACTCTGTGATAACACTGTTTCTTGTTTCTTGTTTATATAGCCCTCTTGTGAAAATTGAGGGTAGAGAGGCATTTTGGGACGAGACTTGGGTATTTCTAGATTTTATGGCTATGATTCTACCAAACTGAAACTGAGGTCAGATTAAGAAGTTATACATCCCAGTCTGATGACAAATGTCAACTCAGCTCTTTTTCTCGAAGCAAACATTTCTATAAAACTCCAGAACAGGGTTCTGAGATTATTAATGGCTGGTTTTGTGCTGGCTTTCCCTTAGGAAACCCTTTCCTTACTCCATTAATCTGTTTATAGTCTCCCTCCATTAGTTTACCATTTACTTAATACTCTTGATTCTGATAGGATATGTTACACTTCATTGAAAGGTTTTTTTTTTTTTTTTGAGATTTATGTGTCTTCTAAAAGACTATAAATCGTTGGGTATGAGGGCTAAATTTCATTTATCTTTGAATCTCCTGCCTGACATGTGGTAAACATTCACTGAAATGTGTTGAATGAGGACAGAAAGAAATAAATGAGTAATTTAATTTCGTCAAGACTTATTACCACGAAATTGAAATAAATATTTAAGTATATCAGCAGATATAATCACCTTGTCCTTAAAGTTTAGTTCCTTCTAATTCTAGTCCTATGAGCTGGGGATAGGAGCTTTGTTTTCCAATTCTTGTAGGTTCATAGATTGAGTTTTTTTTTTTTAGTTTGAGATTCTCTGGAATAGCTGTAAAATTGTCAGTCATTACCTTTGAGTCAGACTATCACCAGTACTTCCTC
The DNA here is from genome assembly GCF_036321535.1 of Camelus dromedarius. Lineage (NCBI taxonomy): Eukaryota > Metazoa > Chordata > Mammalia > Artiodactyla > Camelidae > Camelus > Camelus dromedarius. The sequence goes on along the minus strand of NC_087443.1, from coordinate 62,941,865 downwards.
TTGTCCTTATGATGACTATATATGACTGACTTTTTTTTGCATTTCAGAGCAGTGTGATTGATACACAGCAACTGAAATAAATTTACACCTTCATTTGATGTGACTTTATTTGGTAGTAACAGCAAGTTCTTCTGCCAGTGCATAGGCTGATTGACATTACCCAGGAACCTAGAATTTCACAGTGTATTTTCATCTCTATTATAAGCTTTGCTAACCGTAAAGTTTCTTTTTTCTTCTTTTTTTCCCCCCAGCACATCTGTTTACCTTATAAAGGCATTCTTTATAGCTTGAAGCAGTCCCATGTGGATCATTTTTCTGAGACAAATACCCCAGCATACAGAGGAATTGTTTTCTCTTTTTAGTGTCTATAAATATCTGTGTTATACTTTTTAAATGTACTGCAAGTAAGAGGAAGAAATCTGGAACTAGTTACCTTTTTGCCATCAGTAACTACAGGTTTATTCATGCAGAATGGGAGGGTAGTATGTTCTTTCAGTTTTTGATAATCTTTTATTTATTTCTGCTGTATTTACTAGTGCTACAATTTATTGAAGTTTAATTGGTTTAAGACAGTCAGCCTTGTTAACTTTTTTCTTTTTCTTTGATGCATCAGCCCTTCATAGTTAATTTCATAGGTTTGCTACCTTCTTATAAACCCATACGTAAACTATGTGAAGTTACCTTTCTGTGCCCTAGTTTCCTTGCCTATAAAATGAAGATCTCAATTAAAATTTCCTCCAATTCTAATACATTATGAATCTGTGACTATGTTTTTCGCAATAATCTCAACTAGTTAATTTAGGATCTTGATTCTTTTATGTGTTGTATTCACAACACCTTCAGGTTTGTGTCCTTGCAAATTGGATAAATATGGCCTCTAATACCTTCAGCGAAGCCGCTGACAAAAATACTGAGTAGGATAGCCTGGGAGCCAGGCTCAGTGGGGAGTCCATTCGTTAGTCGCTGCCCTTTGGACATGGTAGTTCAGTCAATTGCAAATCTACTAAATTTTCCTAGTTTTAAATTCATTTTCATAGTTTACAGACAGATACGAAGAAAGGATTTTCAAATGCTTTTACTGCAGTCCAGCTGGACCCCGTGTACATCAGTGTCTGGCTTAACTGTCTTTCCTCTCTGTAACAAGTGGTGGGGATCAGTTTGCTACGGCTCATTTTCAGTTACTCATGTACTTAACAAACCCATTCATTTTTCCTCTTAATACTCACAGACTACTCCATTATAACGTCATTCCAGAAGTCTCCCTGGAAATTACCTAAAGCTTAGCAGTCAGAAGTTTGCAAAATTTGCCTGATTGATTTTGAGTCCTTCAGAGACATAAGCCCATCTCCAGTACTCCCCCCCACCCCCAATCGTTCCCATTCTATTTGAGTCTTCCAAGAATCTGGATGAAACTTAGACAGTTTATGCATTTCCCTCAGCATCCCAGGATACTGTCCTTCTAAAGCTGAGCCTGGAATTGTAACAGTTTCTTTCAGTCTCTTCACCTACCTTAGACTTCTGAAACCATTTACCGTAATTACTTGCATATACTTTTCTTCACTGGAGAAGGAAGAAAATGTAGGAGTTGTATAGTTCAAGTGAATTTTTATCAACAACCAGCATTTCAACAATTGATTCTTTCTGTGGCTCTCATTTCCTTAATCCCTTTTGCAAAGTGGCTTTAGTTTTGCTGACAGTGATCTTTATGGTTTATCATGATATCCTTCTTTCTAACATTTATTTGAGCTCACTGCAGATATTTTACACAACCACCCTGGTTTCCCTTTTCTATCCCACTGAGGTACTTTACAACTGCATGGGTAGAATAATATTTCTTAGAGCCTCACAGTCCTCTCCATCCAACTTCCTTCCAGAGTGAAATGCCATGAAATCATTCCTATGACCTGAATATTAACAAATTTGCCTACTTAAAAATCCATGCTGATCATTTGATAGTAGGGGTCACATCCTTATATCCTTACTAGAGCCTGGTAAGTAAAATTAATTGTGAATAAAATTTATTCACAATTGTTATTTCAACATCCATTAATAATTTGGTCACTTAGATTTAATACGTGTGTATAAATAGATACGTATTTTAGATATATATTTATTTAGGCTGGGGTCTCAGTTTCTGTACATTAAACTTTCTCAACTTTAGCACTTTCAAATTTTGGGCAGGATAAAATTTTTGATTGGTGTCCTGTGCATTGTAGGGTGTTTAGAAGCATCCTTGGTTTCTGTATATTAGAAGTCAGAAGCACCTTTCCTAAGTATGATAATGCTTCCATAAAATATTTTTTCCTCTTATCTTTTATCTTTAAATATCTTTTTTTAAATTACACTTCTGCCCTCTGATGAATGGATTATATAGCAAATGTATACATTAAATACACAGCCTCTTAACCTCTCTTCAGGGCAAAATTAGAATTTTAAGTTGTTATAAGATATATTTGCCTTTAAAAAGTATGGGTTTTTGAAGAGTTAAATACTGAAAAACAGTACTACCAATATGAATAAAGGTGAAATGAAGGGTTAATATAATAATATGAAAATTTGAATAACATACATATATCCTTTGGTGTGATATGAATGGAGTTAATCAAGAAGGTAGGAAAAAAAAAAATAAAGAAGGTAGGACTTCAGACCTTAAAGGAAACGTTAGGATCAAATGGAGAGGCAGAGAGAGCAGGAAAGTCACAAATGCTGAAACTGTGAGCAAAAGCACAAAATTCTAGAAAGAAAAATATTTGGAGGAGGTGTGCATTGTTTATTTCCCAGTTCAGTTGGAGAAAAAGTCTTACGAGAAGTGATAAACATTTTATTGGGTAATAGTTTAGTTTTCTTTAGCTGCTATAACACATTATCACAAACTTAGAGACTTAGAATAACACGTTTGTGCTTTTAACAATTCTTACTTCACTCAATATTATAATCTCGAGGTCCATCCATGTTGCTGCAAATGGCATTATTGTTATTTTTTAAAGTATTTACTATGAATTTTTTTTAACTAGAGTACAGTCAGTTACAGTGTGTCAGGTTCTGGTGTGCAGCACAATGTCCCAGTCAGGCATCTACTCACATATATTTGTTTACATATTTTTCATTAAAAGTTTGAAAGTTGAATATAGTTTCTTGTGCTATACAGAAGTAACTTGTTTTTTTAATCTATTTTTATATATAGTAGCTAACATTTGCAAATCTAAAACTCCCAAATTTATCCCTTCCCAATGACTCCCTTTCCCTGGTAACCATTGTTTACTATGTCTGCAAGTCTACTTCTGTTGTGAATGAATTCATAGTGTCCTTTTAATTTTTGTAAAAGATTCTACATATGAGAGATATCATATGGTATTTTTCTTTCTCTTTTTGGCTTACTTCACTTAGAATGATGATCTATAGGTCCATCCATGTTGCTGCAAATGGCATTATTTTATTCTTTCTTATGGCTGAGTAGTAGTCCATGGTATAAATATACTACAGCTTCTTTATCCAATCATCTGTCGATGGACATTCAGGTTGCTTCCATGATTTGGTTATTGTAAATAGTGCTGCCGTGAGCATTGGGTTGCATGTATCTTTCTGAATTAGAGTTCCTTCCAGATATACACCCAGGAATGGGATTGCTGGATCATATGGTAAGTCTATTTTTAGTTTTTTGAGGAATTTCCATACTGTCTTCCATAATGGCTGCACCAAACTACATTCCGACCAGCAGTGTAGGAGGGTTCCCATTTCTCCATACCCTCTCCAGCATTTATGGTTCATGGACTTTTGAATGATGGCCATTCTGACTGATGTGAGGTGATACCTCATTGTAGTTTTGATTTGTATTTCTCTATTAGTGATATTGAACATTTATTCATGTGCCTTTTGGACATTTATATGTCTTCATTGGACAGTTGCTTGTTTAGGTCTTCTGCCCATTTTTGGATTGGGTTTTTTTTGTTGTTGTTATTAAGTTGTATGAACTGTTTATATATTCTGGAAATTAAGCCTTTGTCAGTCACATCATTTGCAAATATTTTCTCCCATTCCATAGGTTGTAGTTTTTTTTTATGGTTTCCTTTACTGTACAAAAGTGTATAAGTTTAATTAGGTCCCATTCATTAATTTTTGCTTTTATTTTTATTGCCTGGGTAGACTGCACATGGCATTATTTAATTCTTTTTTATGGCTGAGTAATATTCCATTGTATATATACCACATCTTCTTTATCCCGTCATCACAACCAGCCATCTTTTATGCTGTGTCCTCACATAGAGAAAGTGGTGAAGGGGCTCTCTAGGGTCTCTTTTATAAATGCTCTGATCTAATTCATTTATAAGGATTCTACCCTCATGACCCAAGAACTTCCCAAAGACCACACCTTCCAGTAACATCATACCGGGGATTAGGTATTCAGCATAAGAATTTTGGGAAACACAGTCTCTAGCATGGGTCCAGGAAGTAGAAGAACCACAGCCACAATAAGTAACGAGTTTAAAACTGAGGCAAAACTTGCCTTAGCCAGAAATCCTTTCAGATTCTGCCTCTTGCAGTAAGAGTCAATAATTCGCGTTTCCAAATCAAGTTAACCTAGGGCTCAAGCTCTCATGATTAGCATTTTCCTCCCAGACTCGTGGGACCTGGTACTCTGCTGATAGGAGAATCAGAGTATTGGATGCCGAGTATACTTAATGATCAGCAGTTTTCAAACCTGCATTGCAGTCTCCTGGGGACAAAATTAAATATGTATTCTCAGACCTGTGCAACCTATGTGTCAGAATCTCCACTCGGAACAATCAGGGAGTCTGTATTTTTAAACAAGCTCCCCATACAATGTCTTTAAAGAGACTGGCACAGATCAATGGGCTGACTGTGGAAATGACAGACATGTATCCTTATTACACAGAGGGAAATTGAGGTCTAAGGTATTTTCCCCAAAGTCACATTTAAAGAAGTCCTCAGCCTAAGTGTCTGCAATCTAATCACTGGTACATGACAGTTTGGAGTCTAGGAAGAAAGACCCTGACACATAATCTTCCGGACAATGAAAGTTTCAGGCACAAGAAAAACTTTTCTCCTTTGCCCCAGAGAGTTTTCGACCTGGCATGACAAATAGCAAAAACTAAAATGTGTCACTCAAAGAGCTGATGTTATATGCCTGTGTAGATATATGCTTTCATTGGCTCCAAAGCATATAAGGACAATTTCTTGCCTTCATCATGAAGAATGTCAAGCCACCTGATCTAAAAACTCCTGGCCTCCTGGTTTCCTCCCTACCTCTTTTTTTGCAAATAGGTCTACTGTGCTTTGAATGTTAGGCATTCAAGACTTTCTGTGGCCTGTAATGCATTCTCTGAAATCATTTCAGTGAATGCGGAGTTGATTAGGATGATGCATTTGAAATGTCAGAGGTCATTCTACCTCATCTGAAAGGAATCAGGAACATTAACAGATGTGTTCAGAGATAATGAAAACTGAAGCAGATCTTCAGAAATCCTTGAAAACCACCTTAGTTAGTCAACTTTTCATTTTCTATTTTTTCCCTTTGTATTAGACAATATAAGTAATGTGGATAAACCCATGAGGAAATACAATTTAAAAAAACTATCAAACTTAAGTTCTAATTACACATTTTGTTTAAATGCCTCTGTCTTCCCCCTTAACTTTGCATGTAATGGCTAGAACACTTCTTACGCCATTTTGATTTTGCACTTGAGGACTAATGGTAATGTCAGTTCTTTAGGGAACCATTGATTCCCCTTATTCAACAAATACATACTCTGCCCGTATGTGGCAGAGAGATACTACGATGGCCCCCGTGATCTTGACCTCTTAATGCTCGTGCCATTGTGTGATCCCCTTTGCTTGAATGTGGGCAGACCCTATGACTTGCTTCTAACCATAGAATATAGAGAAGGTGAGGGAATGTAAGTGACTGTGTATGTGATTATGTCTCATAAAATACTTGTGTCCATCTTGCTGGAATCATTCTCACCCTGTGAGAAAGCAAGTGGCCACTTTTGGGGGAACCTTACATGACAAGGACCTGTGGGCAGTCCCTAGAATGAGAGCTGTCTGTTCCTGCTGAACAGCCAGCAATAAAGTAAAGCCCTCTTTCTACAGCTGCAAGGAAGTAAGTTTTGCCAACATGAGTGTCGGCTCACATACTGCTAGTGCTGTGGCTGCCAGTAGTGTCCTGTTGGTCCTTCCCAAAGAAATGGATGGAAACTTAAACAGCAGTGTTCTCCAAGAAGAATTATTTCTGTTACATGTAATATGCAATTTGTTGACCTCAAAAGTATTGCTTTACAGATTGTTCTGGAATTGGAAAAGACAAATTAGACATCCCTCAACATCACTAGTGAAAAATGAGCTTTTTGACATGTTAACTAAGTCTTCAAATACATGATGTTTTAAAGAATGAATCTTTAATAGAGTATAATTGAATGCAGAGAATTATGTACTTCTTTTTGCTTATTTTTATAACTGTCTTTTATTGTAGAATTAATTCTTTATAATCAGGGAAGTAACTATATTGTTTTTATTTTTTGAAAAATGGTGTTAATTCTTAAAATATTTTGATAAAAAAAGAGATGGAATGTATGTCAAACCACAGCTAACATCATGCTCAATGGTGAAAAGTTGAAAACGTTTTCATTAAGATAAGGAAAAAGACAAATATGCCTACTTCTGCCACATCTATTTAACATAGTACTAGAAGTTCTAACTGGAGCAATTAGGCAAAAACAAACAAAAAATAAATAAATAAAAGGCACCCAAATCAGAAAGGAAGAAGTAAAATTGTCTTTGCAGATAAAATGACCTTATGTAAAAAAATTCTAAAGATACCATCAAAAAAATCTGTTAAAACTAATAAATTCAATAACTTGCAGGACACAAAATCAGTATACAAACATTAGTTGCATTTTTATGCACTTAGACTATGCAAAAAATATGAAAAGGTCTTCAACATCACTAATCAACAAATAGATGCAAATCAAAACCACAATGAGACATTGTCTCACACCTGTTAAGTTAGCTATTATTAAAAAAATAAAAGTTACAAGGTGTTGGTGAGGATATGGAGAAAAGGAAACCCTGATGCACTACTGGTGGGAATGTAACTGGTATAGCCTTTAGGGAAAACAGTATGGAGTTTCTTCAAAAAATTAAAAATAAAACTAACCTATGATCCAGCAATCCCACTTCTAAGTTTCTATCCAAAGAAATTGAAATAAGAATCTCAAAGAGATCAGTGCATTTCCATGTTCATTGCAGAATTATTCACAATAGCCCGAATATGGAAACAACCTCCATGTCCATGGACAGATGAATGCATAAAGAAAATACGGCATATACATACAATGAAATATAAACAAACCTTAAAAAAGATATTCTGACTTTTGTGATAGTACGGATGAACTTGGAGGAAATGCTGAGTGAAGTAAACACTTAGAAAGGCAAATGTTGTATGATCTGTTGTATATGTGGAATCTAAAATAGTCAAAATCATGTAAATAGACTGTAGAATCCTGGTTGCCATGCTGTGGGGAGAGGGGAAAAGGGAGGTGCTGGTAGAATGGTACAAAGCTTTGGTTCTGCAAGGTAACAGAGCTCTGGGGGTCTACTATATAGTATATATGTATATACACAGCATAGTATAGTAGACCTCCAGAACTTAGCTTATAGCTAACAATACTGTATTGTATACTTAAAATTTAAGATGATAGATATTCTGTTAAGTGTTTACTACATATGCACAACAACAGCAACAAAAGTAAAGTAGATGGGAAGAAACTTTGGGAAGTGATGGACATGTCTATGGCTTTGATGATGGTGATGGTTTCATGGGTATATACTTTTCCCTAAACTCATTGAGTTGCATACATTAAATACATAAAGCTTTTTGCCTGTTAATCATACTTCATTAGGGAGTTAAAAAAAGAAGAATTATCAACTAAGAATTCTTCATCCAGTGAAATTATCAGGGGTAAAAGGAATAAAAACATTCTAACACAAAGGAAAACTAAGAAAATTTGTTGCCAGAAAATCTATTCTTAAAAAGTAGCTAAAGGATAGAAATACAAGAATCACCTTAAGGACGTTAGTCAGAACTAGCAGTGTACCTCAACTAGATGCTAACACTGTGAAACGTAGTTGAAATGTGTAACCAAAAAAACGGGGAAAAAAAAGGAAAGCTTTTTGTCCTCTATTACATCAGAGTTCTTCACAAAACAATAATGTTCTTTAGCCTCTTCTATTGCAAATATATTCTTCAGCTAGTGATTTTTCTTTTGGTTTTGTCTTTTTTTCCTATTAATTACAAAAATATGCTACACTTTCATGCAGCTAGATTTTTCTTTTTCAGTTTTGTATTTAGAACACGTGTATCCATTGGAAAATGAGATAGATGGATGTACATCTATATGTTCTCCAATCATTTGAGTTTTATTGTTTCCATTTTGTATTTTTAATTAGTCTTCATTTCTGTGTATGGTGTGAAGTAGAGAAATTGATTTTATTTTCTCAAATTAATAAACTGTCCTAAAAAAACTTAATAAATGCAAACAACCTTCCTTCCTGTATGTTTAAAAAAAACTATTTTTAATATGCTAAATTCCTTTCTGGGAAATTTAATTTATCTTTCACTGACCTGTTTAACACTAGTGTCACTATTCTTTTTTTGCATTTGAAAACACAATAAACTTTTTATAAGTCTGTTTCAAAACAGCCTTGTTTAGCCTGAATATTTAGTTTTCATATGGATTTTGATACATTTACTATTTCATAGACCCTGTGAATTTATTTTTTAAAAATTTAGTCCCAGTAATCTTATATAGGTGATTTAGTAAATGACATTTTTCCAGTGTGTGTGTGTATACATTTTTAAACAGATTACTGGAATTGGATATGAAAACTACTACCATATGATTATCATGTGACAATCACCGTAAAGCATTCTCATTGACTCTAACGTGACTTTTTTCTTAATTGTTTTTTGATTCTTGTGATACATCTTTATTTCAAAGTCTCTTCCTTTGGATTCTAAGTGCTCTGTTTTTTGTTTTTATCTTGAAGAATGCTGCAGACACTGTATCATTTTTTTCTGTTGATGATTTACCAGTTTGAGTAGAGTTGGAACAAAACCAAAGGTTCTTGATCTTGTTCCAACACTATGTGAAGAGATTCTTCAATTTCTTCTAAGTTGATTACACAGGGAATGGTCACATAGAGTCCTGCTACAAGGTCTACATAGAGCAATTGTCGTGGTGGTGAGTAGAGCATTATGGGGTTCTTTAATTTGCACAAAGTCAAGATTTTTATCTTGTTTATCTTACTGTCCAAATTTGTGCTGTTGGAGATAAGTGGAGACTTGTTATGTTTTATTGTGTACTCAGTCATCTAGAGGCTCAGGTGGTTGGAGAGGAGGAGGAAGCTGGAATTAAAGGCACTCACATCAAGAGACCACACGAAACCACGGGTTTGGTGAACTCAATATATCTGATAGCCATTCTTTGCATATTATATGATTCTGTCTCATCTCTTTTACCATATATTCTAGACTAGATCCCTGCCTGATCAGGATACATCTAGACCCCTGCTGACATTTTACTTGATGTAACCTCAAAAGCCCTCCATATTTCCACTGGAGATTCTTTGAAGTGTTGTTTAGTAAGCAGTTACACTAAGAGAGCTTCTAATTGTTGGTTGCCTGTCTCTTCCGTGGCTACCCTCCACTCTTGCCTCTCCCTTCTAAACTAGAGTGTATTCATTGGTTTTGTCTGATCCTTCCCCATAATTTTACCGACTTTGGATTACTTTCCAGAAAGACTACACGTGAATACACTCTTGAGATCAAGAATACTGAATGACTGATACTGCATCATACCACCTGGAAAAAGCAGTGTCTGCAAATGTAATGAGATTTTCAAATTTTAATCACTTTTCATTTTCCTTATGCTGCGTAATACCCCTGGAACCAGGCTTAAAGAGATGTGAAGCTACTGTCTCTTTTGTGGGAGTGATGGGAGTGGGGTTCCTTTTTGTACTAATGATATCTACAGTTTTACTTACTTACAAAGCAGTGATCATTATATCCATACTGATTTGCATTCTAAACATGTGTTTTTTGTCACTTGCTTTAAAAAAGTAATCATATACAGGAGACATGTTTGCAACATGTGGTCATATTCTCAGTGGCCAGTGTTGATTGGAACTTGAAAGGACAGATGACTTGGGGTTAGCATCCATTCATAAGTTGATTATTTAAATTACCTATTGAGAATTTGAGCTGAGAATAAAGATCAGAGTCAGGCAATAGTGGAGGGGGAGGGGGAGAAAAAAGGAAGAAAAAAGGAGAAAGATTTGCTATCAACATTTCATAGGGGAAAAATGGTGTTAACAAAAGTATGTGGAAAGAACATAATCTTGCAATAAAAATGCATTAAAATGAGCATTCTTGATATAATGAAAAACTATACCTTGCTTAATTTTCCTTATTTCACAGTGATCTGTTAATGACTTCAACTCGTATAGAAGTAGGCTCTTAAGGCTAATGTTTTCTTACTCATGTTCTGTCTGGATGATCTATCCATTTTTGTAAGTGGAGTATAGAAGTCTCCCACTATTGTTATATTGCAGTAAATGTCTCCATGTAAGTGTTTTAGTATTTGCTTTATGTATTTTGGTGCTCCTATGTTAGGTGCATAAATATTTACAAATGTTATATCTTTGTATTGGATTGACCCCTTTATGATTACGTAAAACCTGTATTTGTTTTTCTTAGTCTTTTGTTAAAGTCTATTTTTTCTAGTATACATATAGCTACCCTAGTTTTCTTTTGACTTATATTTGCACGAAACAGTTTTTTCTGTCCCTTCATTTTCAACCTGGGTACATCCTTACATCTGTAGTGAGTCTCCTGTAGGCAGCATGTAGGCAGCATATAGATGGATTTTTTTTTTTTAATTCAGCCACTTGATGTCTTTGGCAAATTTAGTCCATTTATATTTAAAGTAATTATCAATAGGTATGTAGTTATTACCATTTTGTTCATTGTTTTCTGGTGGTTTTTATAATTTTTCTCTGTTCCTTTCTTCTTATCTTGCTTTCTTCCCTTGTGGTTTAAAGACTTTTCTATAGTATTATGCATAGATTTCTTTTGCATTATCTTGTGTGTAGCTACTATAGGTTTTTGTTTTGTGTTTACTATGAGGCTCATATATAACATATGTATATATATATATGAGAGAGAGAGAGAGAGAGAGAAGAGGGCGAGAGAGCGCGCACGCTATGTTTGAATGTATTCTAAAACTTTTTTCCTCCCCCTCTAGGTTTTATGTTTTGAATGTCACATTTGACATCTTTTATGTTGTGTATCCGTTAACTAATTGTTTTAGCTACAGTTATTTTTACTACTTTTGTCTGTTAACCTTTATACTTGGTTTATAAGTGATTGATGCACTGACTTTACTGTATATTTACCTTTACCGGGGAGATTTTTACTTCCATGTGTTTTCTTGTTACAAATTAGTGCGCTTTCTTTCCAGCTTTACCTTCAATATCTCTTATTAGGCCACTTTAGTGTTTTTGAACTCTTAGCTTTTGCTTGTCAGAAAAACTATTTCTCTTTTAATTCTGAGTGATAACCTTGCTGGGTAGAGTATTCTTGGTTAGAAGTTCTTTTTTCTTTCTTTCTTTTTTTTTTTTCTTTTTTGCCTTCCAGCATTTGAGTATTTCATGCCACTCTCTAATGGCCTATGAAATTTTTTTCTTAGAAATAGTCTTATGGGGGTTTCCTTCAATATAACAAGTTCTTTCCTCTTGCTGTGTTTAAGACTATCTCTTTAAATTTAGGCATTTTAGTTACATTGCTTCTTGGTGTGAGGCTTTTTGGGTTTATCTTGCTGGGAACTCTCTGGGCTTCCTGCATCTGGATGTCTGTTTCCTTCCCTAGGCTAGGAAAGTTTTCAGCCATTATTTTTACAAATAAGTTTTCTGCCCCTTTCTCTCTCTCTTCTTCCCTGTCTTCCAGATCACTGACCATTTATTTTGCTACCTCTACTCTGCTGTTGAAACCCCTCTACTGTATTTTTCAGATCAATTATTCTTCAGTTCTGTGACTTCTGTTTGGTAGTTCATTAAAGAGATAGAAATTATAATAAAGTCCTCATTGTGCTCATTCATTCATTCTTCTAAGTGTGGTGAGCATCTTTATGACCATTGCTTTGAACTCTTTATAAGTACTTTACAGGAACTCAGGTAAATCATGCATCTCTGTTTCTTTAAAGGTTTTTTTTTTCCTCCCTCCTGGGGCTTTATCTTGTTATTTTGTTTGGAACATACTCTTCCTTATTTTGCTTAACTCTATCTATGTTTGTTTCAGTGTATTAGGTAAGTGAAACAGCTCTCTCTCCTAGTCTTGGAGGAATGACTTCATACAGGAGATGAAACTTGTTATTTAATCTTGCCCTAGGCTTGGTTGTCTCTCAAACATTTGTGGTTATCTAAGCAGCCTGACTTATTTTTGATAAGTCCTAGTTGTTGAGGTTGTGTCAAGACCTGTGAGTGTTCCAGAGGGAGAGATCTCAGTCAACACCGAGTTTCAGGCTGATTGGAAGCTAGATCCTCAGGCAGCAGGTTTTAAGATATGCAAATACATATAGTCCTGTGGGACTGCAGTTACATTCTGACTGTTTCTGACCCAGAAGTGCAAACCTGCCAGCCACCAGAGCCCTGCAGGGGCATCTCCTGTGTGGGCTGCGTGTGCCTGGGGTCACAAGAGTGACTCGGTGACAGTGTGTGCTCACTGGTGCGAGCAGATTAGAGGAAAAGTGCAAAGATGATGCCCCCCAGTGCCAGCGCTAGCAAGGTAGAGTGAGAGGGCAAGAGTGGTGCCTACCAGTGCCACTGTTTCCAGAGAGAGTCCCAACAGACTCCTGCCCCAGCTGCAGATGCTTTAAGATTAGCAAATGAATCTTCTTTACACATGGTCTAAGCACTTTTCAAACTGCTGCTTTTGTGCTGGGTCCTGGGACAAGTGAGTCTGCGTGTGAGCTTTTTGAGAGTGGACTCTCTGTTACCTATAACCCTCTTGTTCTCCTAGGCATAAACTCCATTGGTTTTCAAAGCCAGATGTTTCAGGATCTGGTCTCTATGGTGCTGGTCCCAAGGGTTCGGGTGCCTGATGTAGGGCACAGACCCCTTTCTCCTCTGGGATAAGCTCCATATTTGTATTTGATTCCACCCAATTGTGGGTTGCCATGTTGGGACGGGGGGTTTTGGTGAGACCTTGTCTCAGCTTCTCCTACCTGACTCAGTGTGGTGCTCTTATCCTTTGTTGTAGAGAAGCTGTTCAGCTACTGTTTAGATCTTTTTCAGAGTGGGTTGTTCTGTATGCAGCTGTATATTTGTTGTGCTTGTGGGAGAAGGTGCATTTTCAAGATCTTCCTACACTAACATCTTGAACCGCCCCTCCCTCATTGAACTGCTTTTTAAAAAAAAATTAATCAAACCTCAGCAGGCAACAGATGGAAGAAAAGCCATTTGATGTCAGATCAGTAGCAATGTGCCCAGCACACAATATGCAGCACAGATGTTTATCTGGAAGGGCCATGAAGTTGGGAAATGAAAACTTGGAAGAAAGCTGTTGTGTTCCAAACCCTCTCCAATAACATATTGTAAACAGGCAGGACAGCCTCCAGTGGGTAGCATGAATACCTGATTCTCTTACGATTTTCTAATAATAGAGGGTGCACAAAGTGCTTGTGCTCTGCACTAAAGCCTCGAGTCAGATGTCTTTTTTTTTTTGTTTTACATTCAACATTTTATTGTGTCATGCCTTATATGATGAGAGTCCAAACTGAATCTCACAATCCTCTTACTCCCTTTAAAAATGTAGAGTTTAAAACATTTGAGTGTCTCGAGTATCTTATGTTACAGTCACCCTACAGAAAACCATTTTTTCCCCTGAATAGTTGTAAGGTTTTAAAAAATGTGTTTGCTTTTATTGATGAGCTAGCATTTTGTATTCCAGTTTCTTAAGAGTCTGTTCTTGACTCAGCAATGAGAAAAAAATATTTGAGTTGTCACTTGGCCCCATGGACATGAATAAAATTTGCTCAAAGTTGGATTTCTATTTCCTATATGGAAACAGGCCCACCTCCATACTGGTAAGGTCTGGGGTACAAGGACATTTTGGGGGGAGACTATTCCATCTAATGCCCGCCTCTTTAATTCCCTTCCATGGTTCCAACCTGTACTGTGGAGAGCCAAGATGTTTGTGGATATCTCAGACCATGAGTCCCAGTTCTGCCAGACAATGGCTTCTTGAAAAGAGGTACCCCTTGGATAACTCCTAGAACTTAAAGTTATGCATATCAGTGACATGTTCAGCTTTTAGGAGGATAGACTGAAGAAAGGGACTACGTGCCACAGGAAGCACGGATTTCTGGAGACTTGAGTACTGGCAGGACAGCACATGTGGGCTCCAGTGGGGCTTATTTCTTTTGCCCCACAGACTCCTCCTCCTGTAGGGAGGGACACAGCTAGAAGGGTGCTGTAGTGGGAACCTCTGCAGCATAAGGCCTAGGACAGTGACCCGGTTGCCCAAGTCTAAAGTTGTACTGAATGTACATTTTATTCCTTTGTAACACAAGGAAAAGAAAATGAATTATGGTCATTCCTACTTGAATGTAGGTGAGTGCCCACATTGTACTTGTTGATCAATATCATGTCAATATGAGCCCTGTCATTCTATATTTACATGTTTTTTATTTGTGGGGGACACTGCCCCAAGGTGACCCCCAAATGATCCTCACCTTTGTATAATTCCCTCTCCTTGAGAATGGATGGGATCTGTAATTTACTTCTAACCAACAGAATATTGCAAAGGTGATGAGATATCACTGGTTATGTTACACAGCTAAGATGATGAGATGCTTACCTAAGACAGTCTTGGGAGGCTGCAGAGAGAGAGACTCTCCTGCTGGTCTTAAAGAAGCAAGCTACCAGGTTGTGAACTGCCTATAGAGGGGACCACGTGGCAAGGAACTGGGTAAGCCCTTCGGAGGGTCTCATTCTTAAACCTGCAAAGAACTAAATTTGGCCAATAACTACATGAGCTTGGAAGATGACCTCCTGCTCCAAAAAAAGATCACAGACTGGCTGACACTGACTGCAGCCTTGTAAAGCCCTGAGTAGAGAACCCATTTATGCCGAAACCAGAACCCTGACACTAAGAAGATAATGTGTGTTGGTTGAAGCTACCAGGTTTTAATAACTTCTTATACAACATAAGGAAACTAGTACACCAGTTCTTTCGAGTTTAGGAATTTATTTTTTCTAGGCTTTCTTGTGTTTAGTCTATCATACAGGTTTTATGGTCTGTTAATCACTATTCTTGTGCATATACCCTCATTGTGTTGGCTGGCATTGGATAACATCCTTTAGGGATGCCAAATTCCTTGTATTGCTTGCAGAATTTTTTTTTTAATTTACCTTTTTGATTTACTACAACTGAACGAAGATGATCATGTTCAAAGACACTCTAAAATTTTTGAAGACCTTACTCATGATTTGTCCCATTTACTTTCTTATCTATTCTTCAAGTGCATACTCATTGCCCTGATACCTTCCCAGTTTCTTACTTTGCCCCTTGACACTGGCAGAAATACTTTCTTCTCTTCTTTTGATGTATAAACCACTTTCTTTGACCTCCTAATTTTGAGATTTCTATTTTTGTTTGTTTGTTTGTTTTGGGGGGGGAGGTAATCAGGTTTATTTATTTTAGTGCAGGTACTTCAGATTGAACCCGGGACCCTGTGCATGCTAGGCATGCCCTCCACCACTGAGCTGTACTCTCCCTTCTAAGGTTTCTATTTTTGACTTAGTTCTGTACTTAACAATTGTATATGAGCTCTTTCTTTCCTAATTAAATTATATTTTCCTAGGGTGGAGGGAGAGGCAGGGGCAAAACTAAAATTATTTATGTTTATATGGCCTGTCCTTAAATCCAACAGTGCCTTGCTCTAAGCCTTGGGTAGAGTGGGTTCTCCTTGCTTACTTGTATATGTAAGTGAAAGTGATGTTGTTGAATTGTATAGTTTTCAGCCCAACACTCCTCAAGAGGATAACTCACTTTTTTTTGGAATCTAGCAAAACGTATCAGATGATGCATGTCTTGTTAAGGCTTAGGTGATCTTTTACATCCTGAAATAGACAACACCTTATTGTTAGACTTGGGGACTTTAATTCAGCAAATCCTCATTTGCTTGGAAATTTGGGTGCAATTAAAAATAGCAGCCTTAAAGCACAGTTGAAGTGAATGATATGATTTGATTTATAATGTGTGTATGAAAAATACAGGTATTTTTAGGACAGATAAAGGCTGAAATCACCTGGGAGTCTAAGGAATAGCTTGTATTTCTGCTCCATTTCTCTCCTTCACTGGCAAGAGCCAAATGGAGCCTCCTGTGGGTTCTTGTCATTCTTGGTTGAAGCCCTAAATATTGGCCGACTGTCCCCACACGCAAGGTAAAAGGAAGAATTGAGAAAATAATCAGGGTAATTCAGGCAGTGTGTGTGCTTAGGGTTTGGTTGACCCAGAATGGAATGAGTGCTCTGGATTAATGGACTCCACACTGCTTTTGGTTTTATAACTAGAGGCACCTTAAAACCTCTGCCCAATTGTATCTCTGAAAGTGAAGCCTATGTCTCTTTATGAAAAGTGTCCAGCTTGCTTTAAAGATCAACCTACTTAAAAAGCTTATAACCCTCAGCCATACTTGAACATTTTCCATTAAAATGTAGACATTCACTTCAATAATACTGATAATCTCAGATTTGAGCAGTTACATGGAAATAGTTCAGGGGCTTAAATGTCTTGTCACAATGGGGAGAAATTACCAGAGATGCTATGGGTAGAGAAAATAATGTTATAATCAATTTGACTTAAAGTTTTAAGAGCCTTCTTTCTTTGGATTAAGTGTGCCATTAATGGTTTGGGGGAAAGTGTGTCTTGCTCTAGTTTTCTGTGCAGAAGTAGTAGGAGAAATGGCAGCTGATTCCAGATCCCACTGCCTCCTTTTATATAACAGATATGTTTACTCTTTGTGGTGTTGATTGGAACATCCATCCTGGGATTAATGGGGACAGTTTAAGCAAGTTTTCTCTGTAGTAGTTCCTTAGAAGCTAAAGGGGATATTCAGAAAGACCTACTGTGATATCCTCATTTGATTTTAATACACATTTGCTTCATCTGGTCAGCATGTTGCCAGTAGATGTAACTGGTTTCCAAGTTCTTGTCCCATTCCAGAAAGAATGCAGAGACAAGATGCAGTGGTTAAAAAAGTTAAGCAAGGATTTATTAAGGGATAGATAGCACACTCTCAAGGGGAGAGCAGGCAGGCTCAGGTGAGCGGCTGCCCTGAGTTTCTTTGGAAAGCTGGTTACATAGGGTATAAAAATGAATGAGCAGAATATGTGTTAGGGAGGGAAAGGTCTGGGGTTGTGTTCCCTGATTTTTATCCCAACTCCACCTTCCCACAAGGAGGAAAGATTTGTCCTTATTTAGTCTGAATCGGAAGTGTCACGGTGTCAGTGCATGATGGGTACTTCTAATCTGCAAGGCTAATTTTATTGAAATGAGGGCACAATGAGCAAAAGGTTACATTCAGACACTGGAAATTCCTGCCTTTTTTCACCTTTCTTTGTTGGCCTCTAGGCCACTTATCACCCCAAAAGTTGTGACCACTTATCAGCCCAGAGGTTCCTGCTTTTCTTTCTCTGCTTACATGATGCTGCCCAATTCCTGCCATTTGGCCTGCATCCGCCTTTCTCTGCTCATATCTAGCTATCTGCCTGCTCTAACAAACAGAACAACTTGCAAAGGCAGAGTCCATGGAGTTCATGTATAGAGTCAGCAAATGGAAAATTTCTTAGCCGAAATAGTTGTTTAATGTAGGAAGGAGGGAAAAATTACCCAAGATCTATTTATAATTAGCATTTAAAGAAAATTTTTATTTTATTGAGTTATAGTCAGTTTACAGTGTTGTGTCAATTTCTACAATGAGCATTTAGTAATTCTAACAGAATGTCAGGTGTCTAAACTGGCATCAGATAAAAAACAACAGGTAAATCTTGCTGACCCATCTCTCTCAGAATCACTGTGAATTTCTTCTCTCTGATTTTGGATGTAATTATTGATCAAATTTGAGACCCTAGTATAAAGTTTTTAGTTTTATTTTAGTTTTCCAGTTTTCTTTTAATGTAAGAACGAATTCTCTTTGGTTATCTAACTTCCATGAGAACTGCTTCCTACATTTAGTTTTCAGGAAATTTCTCTTGTTCCTTAAAAAAAGTTGCTACTTCATTGCAAATCAGAAACATTTAAAAGAATATAAAGACTTTAACTATATCCACCCACTGACTCCAACAGTTCTATTTCTTGCAAGCTACAAAGGAGAGAAAATTGGGCCCCACTTGCCTATGATAAAATTGATACCACTCTTTACTTACCTAGAAGCTTAATGCCTTTATCTTCATTGAAAATATAGTAAAACTATTTTTTTCTAGAGCACTTAAAAAAAATTCTCAGCGTTTCAATTATGTCCTTTTATCTTTCAAATTAAGAAAAAAACACATCCCATTTAACTCTATCTATTGAAAATGGATTATGATTTACTTCTAATAGTACATAGAACAGTCAGTCAGTTAAAGGAAATAAAACAGAGAGATTGAATTAGGAGATGGAGGTTGAGATTCCTGTGTGAAAACATTGGTAATCATTGACTGGCCAGTTGGTTGATTGATTAATCTTGGAACATATTTATTGAGCATCTGTGTCCCAAGCATGAGGCCAACCCCTAAGGACTCACTAGTGCATATTATTAGACGTGGTCAGTCCCTGCCTTTCCCAACTTCTGGTCTGATGGATTAGAAAGATATTCACAATGTATTTTTTAAATAAGTAGATAATTATGAACTGAGATAAAAATTATGAAGGAAAGAAACACCACTCTTCAACAAGTTACTTACAAAAGAACTTGGCTTTCCTAAGAAAAGTATACTTGTGATATTAGTAAGTGATGAGTAAATAAGGAAGGGAGTGATGAAAGAGGACTGGTTGCTGCCAGAGCGGTTTGGACAAAGGCATATGAGTTGTAGGAGAAGCTCACAGTGGTTGAGAGAAGGGTGTGGGGAGACTGTTGGGGAGGGGTGAGCAAGAACTTTGCTTTGCAGGCTGTGTTAAGGGTTTTTACTTGATTTTATGTACAACAGAAAGTCTTTGCACAATTGTAAGGAAAGGTTACCATAATTAGCTCTAAGCTTTGACAGTTAAAAACTTTGAGATGAAAACTTCCATAGTATTCCAGAATCTACTTTTGAGTTCTTGACCAATATTTGCTAGAGACGATGCTTACTCTCATATCCAGTGAATGTATATGTTGTCATATGGAATTGATTTGTGCCAAAAATTGAACTGTGCTCTCACGGTTTATAAGAAGAGTTCTAAGAGAGATAGAACAAATGATAAATTCCCCAATTTTCTTATATATACTGCCTATGTCAATATAAGTTTGGAATTTTGTACATGTTATTTTATTTCTGTTTTTCTTCATTTTAATCTAAGTTATAATAGCATCTGATAAGGGCTAAATATTTATGTGACAGTTTCTAGCTTTGTATCAAATTGATAAACCTAAAGTTGTTACCAGTAACATCAGCATATTTATTTTATTTTTTAAGCTTTTCGTAAGAAGGACAAAATACAATGAATTATTCATACCGTTGCATACGTTGGTTGTGATTGTGGCAAATACACTCTTAAGGTAGCCCTGATAATCTGTTTCCTGGTATTCATGCTATTACATGATCCTCTACCCCTGAGTATGAACAACATCTCTGATTTTCTTTTAACTGGTAGAAGATGGCAAAGTGATAGGATGTCCATGATTATTTGTACTATTGTGACTAAATGATTACGTTACATAAAACTGTAGTTTTCCTCTTGCTGGAGTCTCTCCCTCCCTTGCTCCCTTTGAGGAAGCAAGTGGCTATGTTGGGAAATCCTACATTGCAAGGAACTGTGAGTGACACCGTGGCCTCCAGTTAATAGTCAGCAAGACACTGAAGCCCCCAGTTCCACAACTGCAAAAGACTCAATTCTGTCAACAACATGAGTGAGCTTGGAAAGCAAAAACTTCCCCACTTGAGCCTCAGATAAAACTACAACCCTGTATCAGGTAGCCTTTACTGAAGCTTTGTGAAACCCTGAGGAGGGGGTCCAGCTTAGCCAAATTTGGATTCTTGATACAAACACAGTGAGATAATGAATGTGTGTTGTTTTAAGCTGCTAGTTTTGTGGTCATACTGTCATGCAGCAATGGATAACTAATACAAGGATGAGGATATTGTATGTGGCAGAAAATTTCACCACCTAACAGATAAAATGTTACTGGTCAGTAGATGCATGGAAGAATGAATTCAACCTGAGAAACTTGATTTAGGAGTATCCATGCATTTCTCTGAAAGAGTTTGTGCACAAGAAAATCAATTGTATGAATGCAGAAGACTAGTTGCCTGTTAACTTGGGCAAATCACAGTTTCCCTGGTCTTACCTTTTTCATCTCTAGAAAGAGAATATTTGCACTATTTACATGAAGGATTAGTGTAAGATTATATTGAGATCATTGAAATTAAATAATTGTTAGGTTTGCTCTTGTACAGTACTTTCACATATAATACACGAAAGCCAATGACAATTTTAAAATGCTAGTTTTCTAAGTGGAAGTATTAATATAGTGTTAGTGAGTTCTCCTCTACTTTCTGTGACCTACTATTAATTATATGTCCAACTTGGACAGATTCTCCACTTAAAGTTCTTGATTTTCTCTCTTGGTTTCAGATAAGAAGAGATTGGTTGTTAATGACTTTAGTAACACATTGTGGCCCTTCATTTTAGCAAAGGCAGGTGGATTATTCCAGGTTTAAATTACAGGACTTCACGTGGATGAGTTACCTGCTTACCCGTAAACTCTGTTCTTGGGTGTGGTACCACTGGAAATCCTCTTTTGTGAAAATTCAACATGTCCCATTTGTTCACGCCTTGTCATTAATATCCGCTTTCACATTTGCATGCTTGTCACAAAAAATGAATTTATTTTCAATCCTTTACCATTTGTACAAATGCCGCTGTCACTGAAGGGTGAAGATATAGACAGAATTTAAATGCATAACATCACAGATGTTTTTTAAAAACTTTTGTTAATGCAGTTCACAGCACAATTAACATAAATAATATTATTCTTAGTCCACTGGTTCCCCAAAGCATTAAGTTGCAAAAGCAGATAATGGGGAAAAAGGATTCTCAGTACGGTTAGGAAAAAAAAGTCAGCAACTGGGTACAACATGTGGTTCAGCTGCTCCTGTAAAGTTAATAATAACAATTTTAAAAAGAAGATGTAAATTATGAGACCTTTTTATTGTTGTTGTGTTTTCCCTATTGGCTGTTTTTTCAGCTCATCAAGCATCCTTGCTGTCTGGGTGAGCTGTCTGTGGTGTCTCCATTGCGCTGATTTTCTTTTTATGTCAATGACCAACTCACATGGGAAGAACTAAGCCTCGTAAACTAAAGTTCATCATTTCACAAAGCAAGGAGAGTGGGAAAGCACTGCGTTTAAATTATGAAGTGTCCTTGATAACTGTGGTACTTAGAAATTGATCATTTTGGATTTCACATTCACTGAATATGAAATGTGTCCCTTGTAGAGCCAGTTAGGAGCAGGAAAGAACATAAGCACACAATTACTGGGTTGAACATCTTGACTATATCTGTAAGACTTAGCTGTCCCAGTAAATGGGAATTCATCACAAAAGAAATGCATCTTCTTTTTTAACGTAGATTTCTTACTTCCCTAAAGATAAAAAAAAAAAAAAAAAAAACTACTAGAAAACAACATGATTCAGGTAGCTGTGGAGAAGTAATACAAAGGAAACCTTAGTAACACGGTTCTTACTATGTGCCAGGCTCTCTTCTGTTGTTTCTACATGAGTTACCCACTTAATTCCTTACTACTAATCCCACCAGGCTTGTAGTCTTACTATCTACATTTGACAGATGAGGGATGTGAGACAATGAGAGATTAAGCAACTGAACCAAGGGCCAGAGAACTGGGATCCAAATCCATGTAGTGCATGAGCTGGGAATCAAAACAGAGGCAGGTAAATTGCAACCTGAGCTAACCATGAATCTCTCATGTTGGGAGAAGTGAAGCTGACATCTGACTCTGCCACCCGGTAAAGGTCTCCTTAGCTCCTTCTCAGGGAGGCATTGCATTTCCAAGTAAAGCATTCTGAAATCCAGGAATGATGTGGACAGGACTCAATTTCTTTCCTTGGATTTTGGAACACCACGAGGGAGAATGTATATATTGCAACAGTAATTTTCTAAAGCCCCTCCCAGGAGTCTCCTGTCTTCCTTTCTACCCCAATATTTTTTTCCTTTCTTTTTATTCATTTATTTATTTTTTAATTGAATTATAGTTGATTTACATTATTGTGTTAATTTCTGGTATACAGCATAGTGATTCATTTATATACATATCTTCCTTTTCATATTCTTTTTCATTATGAGCCATTACAAAGTATTAAATATAGTTTCCTGTGCTACACAGCAGGACCTTGTTGTTTTTCTATTTTTATATATAGTAGTTAATATATGCAAATCCCAAACTCCCATTTTATCCCTCCCCACCCACCCCATAACTGTAATTTTGTTTTCTATGTCTGTAAGTCTGTCTCTGTTTCGTAAATAAGTTTATTTGTGTCCTTTTTAAAAATTAAGATGCTACGTATAAGTGATACCATATTCTACCCGAATTCTTGAAATGTTAAGACACTAGGGGAGGGAGAAGGATATTGAGAAAGCCAAGCCAAAATTCTTACTGTGCAAAGTGGGGAGATAGCCTGCAGTGGTCACTCATTACTAGCCTTTGTTTGGTTACAACGTTATTGTCGTATGTTTAAAGGAAGTGATGATCATATGTATTTTGAAGACTTCCAGGTTTGCATGTTAGATGTGAGAGCTTGACCAGCTGGCATTAGAAACAAAAATGCACGGGCTTAAAGTGGCTTTATAGCTTTTTTTTTTTCATATTACACAATTCTTTCAAGTTGAACTAATGCTGTTATAATTAGTAAGCAGTGATGAATGTAAAAATGGACAAGATTTCTAATAGATGGATTGAAGCTTGTCTGCCCAACTATCAAGATAGGTTGGTTTAGACAGTAAAGCCTGCTCTGTTGTACTGATGTTTATTTATAGACGGTTTTAAGAGGTTCTGTGTAAGACATACTAGTTACTAATACCATTTTACTGGGTAAGAGTGCTTCAGTAAGTTTGGAAATGAGGTACATTTCCATCCTTACTTGTAAGTGATTTAGATGAACATCTCCTGAGCAGGCATATTCATTTTACCTGTATGCCTCATATCATTACTTTAATCCAGAAAACATAAACCTGGCGGAAAGGTCACCAGTAGTCAAAGTGTATAAGGCAGCTTGATTCTGTGCTTTATCCAAGAAAAATGCAACTTGCAACCAATCTCTAACTTTCACCAATAAGAAATTTATATTTGGTTAAATCCACATCAAAATGAAATACAGTTTCAGAAGTCCAGCATTCAAATCATGGTTCACTGTTTTTCATATTATCTTACAAGTTAATTGTCTTTTATAGATCTTAAAATATATTCCCAAAGACAGAAGAAAACCATTAAGGTCCAGAATCTCCAGGGCATTATATAAGAATCTAGTGGGTATACTTTTCTGTATGTTACTTTACTTAATCTAAACTTAAAACAGTTCTAGACGAAGGATCATCCTCATTTTCAAGTTAAGAAACTAAAGTCTTGCCAATCACATATAAAGAAAGGATGGTATGTTATGCTCCACCTCAAATATTGATACATTACTTGGATAAATTCTTTATCCATGTTTAGATAATTACCTGTTATCTACATATATTTTTGGATTCTTCTGCATGTAAGATTTGTCTATTTTCTCCTGTTTTGTTTCAGCATTTATTTATATCAATATTACTTATGGGTATTTATTTTACACTTTGGGCTATATCCAGTACTAGTTAATTTTTTGTTGTTGTTGCTATGAGTCTGAAATCCGTGTGTTTACAAGACCATGTTCCCTCTAAAGCCTCTAGGGAAGGATTCTTTCCTACCCTTCCAGCTTTTAATAATCCTCGGTATTCAGTGATTTGTGGCAGCATTACTCCAATTTCTGCCTTTGTCTTCATCTGGCCATCTTCCCTCTGTCTCTATCCCTGTGTCTCTTCCCTTCTTATAAGGACCGTCATACTGGATTAGGGACCTCCCTGATGACCTCATCTTAACTTAATTACATCTGCAAAAACTCTAGTTCCAAATAGAGTCACAGATAATGTGGTGGGGGGGGCACATTTAGGACATAACTTTTTTGAAGGGACACAATTCAACCCATAACAATCAGCACAGTGCTTTCAGAATTGTTAAACCTTATCCCTTTTAGAAACAACTTGCTCAGCTAGAGTACATTTCTTATGTACAGTTTCTTTTACCTTTAGCCTTACATAATCCACTCATTTCCTTAATTAGACCACCACCTTCCCCTCCATCCTCTTCAATGTGGTTAATTCATACATTTAAAACTATGTATTTGCTTATTTTATTTATTAAATTATGCTTGAAATATGATATTAGTGTCCCATGTACACATAGTGATTTGGTATTTTTTTAAATTACAAAATGACCACCCTTATAAGTCTAGTTACCAACTGTCAACCATACAAAGTTATTATAGTATTATTGACAATATATTCTATTCTTTGTATTACATTTCTGTGACTTTTATAAGTGGAAGTTTGTGTCAATTAATCCCCTTCACCAATTTTACCCATCCCTCTGATCTGCGTCCTCTCTGGCCACCACCAGTTTGTTCTCTGTGTCTGTGAGTCTGTTTCTGTTCTGGTCTTGTACGTTTTTAATGCAGTGCTATCATTTTTTCATATTTTGCATTCCATACCCAGATACCCCAACTTCATAAATAATTTGTTTAGATTTTTGCATACATTAGGGTTCATTCTTTGTCCTGTAAAGTTCTGCAAGTCTAGTTAAAAGCACAATATTACGTAGCCACCACTGCAGTGTCATCCAGAATAGTTTCACTGCTTCAAAAATTAACCTGTGTCTCACCTCTGCAAACTTTTTCTTCCAGCCTCTGTCAACCACTGATCTGTTCACTGTCTGTATAGTTTTACCTTTTCCAAAATGTCATCTAAATGAAATCAAACAACATGCAGTCCTTTCAGACCGTCATCTTCTACTAAGCAGTATGCACTTGGAATTCATCCATGTGTTTGGTGGCTTGAGAGCTTATTCCTTTTTATCACTGAATAATATTCTGCTGGATGGATTGTACCATAGTCTATCCATTCACCTATAGACACTTTGGTTGCTTCTAGTTACGGTGATTTTTAATAGAGCTGCTGTATACATTCATGTTCAGGTTTCTGTGTGGACACAAGTTTGCAAATTAGTTATGTAAATAACTAGAAGTCCAATTGCTAAATCATATGGTAAGACTATGTTTAGCTTTATAAGAAACTGGCAAGCTGTCCTCCAAAGTTGATGTACCATTTTGCATTCTCAGCAATTAATGAGAGATGCCGTTGTTTGGAATTCTCATTAGCAGTTGGTGTTGTCAGTTTCTTGGATCTGAGCCATTCTAATGAGTGTACAGTGATTTCTCATTGTTTTAATTTTTATTTCCCTAACGACAGGTGATGTTGAGCATCTTCTCATATGCTTGTTTCCCATTTGTGTATCTTCTTTGGCAAGATGCATGTTTAGATCTGTTGCTAATTTAAGAAATTGGGTTGTTTGTGTTCCTATTTTGGAGTGAGCATGTTTTAAATGTATGATTTCAAACCATAGTGTAGGAAGGATGATCTGTATGGGCCAGGCACTCTGACAAGCATTAGTTAATTTCAGCCTAAACCTGTTTTTGTGACTCAGGTGTTATGCTTCCTGTCTTACACAGGAAAGATTTAAGGGTAATAGGTCAAACTTAATATTTAGAAGCCACACAGCCAGCAAGCGGTAAGATGGTCTTTCCTAATGGAGTCTAAGAAGTAGTTTTTAGACCTGTCAGACCTAACAGCTCCCTTTTTTGTTATAAACATTTTTATATCTCATTTACTATTAAAAAGTGATATTTATAAATAACATGACCTACCTAAAAACATCATAGAACAATATAAAACTCCAAATGTAATATGAAGGAAAAATAAGAGGAAAGAGGAATAACAGTAAACTAAAATACCATGTGTATACATATAAATACTTACACATCATTATATTAGATTATAATACTAAATATTAGTAGCAGCACCCACATAATTAATAAATTTAGGTGTGAAAGATCAGAAACTTTTCCATGCAAGACACTAAGGAAATTAAAAGATAATTTATATGAGTAAATGCTACAATAAAATAAAATGTCAGATCAAGTATTAGCCAGCTAGATTTACTTAAATATAATGCAAGAAGAAAGATAATGCTTACATGAAATAGGGAAAGCAAGTTGGCGTAAATTGTAAAATCTAGAAGTTGAGAAATGAGGAAACATAAAGTCTTTGCAAACAAGATGTATCCAAAAGTCATACAGGATGTGGAAAAATTTTTTATTGGCTGAAACTGTCATGCATTGCAAGACATTTACCATCCCTGACACCCAATTACTAGATTCTAGTCCTAATTCCCATTTATTGTGATAACCCAATACATTAAGACACTCTCCAAATTTCCTTAATGCTCCCTTATTCTAAATCCATACATTAATTGTTCTAACTTGTAATCTGCAGTTTGTGGATTATTGTGACTCAAGTCGAGTTGTAAAATTTTGGAACATTTCAGAATGTTTTGGAAATTTTAATTAATGGCAATGGGAACTGTTGACAATCAGTAAATAACAGAGCTTAAATTTCCCAGTCAAATGGATCTTATCTTGACTAGCATATGAGCTTTATAACAATTAATTAAATACACTATATAGAATAGAGTCAGATACTTTAGATTTAGGCCAAAGCTGGCTCCCTCAAATCTTAAAATTGTTCCTCTGGTTCTGTCTTGTGTACCTCTCAGCCTCAAAATCCTTCTGTAACATAATACTGAAGGCTGGACTATGAAAAAAAAATTGATTTCCCTTTGATGAGCATCATTTAGGTATTTTTCTTGTCCTAAGAATTGCGCTAGGTAGATGTGAAAGATACTAATACAGTTGAAAAAAAAAAAAACCACAAAACAGTTCTTCCTTTCAACTTTTTAACTTCCTTTACTCTCATCTCACAGATTAAGGGCACATGACAATCACAGTCTTTATTAGCTAGTATAGCCTTGTCATGTCTGGATTTATCTGAATTTTCTTGGCATGACTTGTATTTTCAACTTGGGTCACCTCTTCTGCGTACCTCAGATACACAGGCACACCCTAGAGATACTGCAGGTTTGGTTCCAGTAATAAAGTGAGTTACACACTTTTTTTTTTGGTTTAGCAGTGCATATAAAAGTTATATTTATACCATGCTATAGTGTATTAATAGTATAATTGCATTATATCTAAAAATCAATGTACATTCCTTAATTAAAAACACTTTATTGCTAAAAAATGCTAACCATGGTCTGAGCCTTTAGTGAGTCAGTCTTTTTGCTGGTGGAGAGTCTTGCCTCAGTACTGATGGCTGCTGACTGATCAAGGTGGTGGTCACTAAAGTTCGGAGTGGCTGTGGCAATTTCTTAACATAAGACAACAGTGAAATTTGCCTCATCAATTGATTCCTCCTTTCATGAATGATTTCTTTGTAGGATGCAATGCTGATTGATGGTATTATACCAACAGTACAATTTCTTACCAGTTTGGCGTAAGTCCTTTCAAATCCTGCCACTGCTTTATCAACTAAGTATAGGTAATATTCTAAGTCCCTGATTGTCATTTTAACAGTCTTCACAGCATTTTCACCAGGAGTAGATTCCATCTAAGTAAATCACTTTCTTTGCTCAGCAATAAGAAACAGCTCCTCATTTGTAAAGTTTTATTATAAGATTGCAATGATTCAGTTCAGCAGGTCAGGCTCCATTCCCCTAATTCTAGTTCTCTTGTTATTTCTACCACATTGTCAGTTACTTCCTCCTCTGAAGTCTTGCACCCCCCCAAAGTCATCCAGGAAGGTTGGAATCAGCTTCTTCCAAACACCTGTTAATGTTGACACTTTGACTTGACTGACTCCCATGAATCAGGAATGTTCTCCATGGCATCTAGCGTGGTGAATCCTTTCCATTGGCTGTGCCCAGATCCAGCAGAGGAATCAGTATCTATGGCAGCTATACTCTTATAAAATGCATTTCTTAAATAATGAGGCTTGAAAATTGAAATTATTCCTTGATCCATGGGCGGCAGAATGGACATTGTGTTGGCAAGCATGAAAAAAATATTAATCTCATTGTTCATCTCCATCAGAGCTCTTGGGTGACCAGGTGCACTGTCAATGGGACTCATGAGGAGTCTCATATTCTGAGAAGTAGGTCTCAAGAGTAGGCATAAAATACTCAGTAAACCATGTTGGAAGCAGAGGTGCTGTCATTTAGGCTTTGTAGTTCCATTTATAGAGCAGAGGCAGAGCAGATTTAGCATAGTTCTTAAGGGCCTCAGGATTTTCAGAATGGTAAATGAGCATTGGCTTCAACTGAAAGTCAGCAGCTGCTTTAGTCCCTAGCAAGAGAGTCAGCCTGTCCTTTGAAGCTTAGAAGCCAGGCATTGACTTCTCTCTAGTTGTGAAAGTCCTAGATGGCACCGTCTTCCAATACAAGGTTATTTTGTCTACACTGAGAATCTTTTGTTTAGTGTAGCCACCTTCATCTTCTTCTGGATGACTTCCTGCAGCTTCTCCATCAGCACTTGCTACTTCACCTTGTACTTCAATATGATAAAGACGGTTTCTTTCCTTAAACCTCGTGCCAGCTTCAAACTTTTCTTCTGCAACTTTTTCGTCTCTCTCAGCCTTCAGGGAATTGAGGAGAGTCTTGCTTTGTCTTAAGGGGATGTTGTGGCTGGTTTGATCTTCTATCCAGACCACTCGAACTTTCTCCATATCAGCAATAACTTATCATTCATGTGTTCACTGGAGTAGCACTTTAAATTTCCTTCAAAAACTTTTCCTTTGCCTTCACAACTTGGCTAACTGATGAAAGAGGCCTAGCTTTTGTCCTGTCTTGGCTTTTGCCATGCCCTCCTCACTAAACTTAGTCATTTCTGGCTTTTAAAGTAAGAGATGTGTAAATCTCCCTTTCACTTCAACACTTGGGATTATTTATTGGCCTAGTTTCAATATTGTTGTGTCTTGGAATAGGGAGGGCCAAGAAGAGGGAGAGAGACGGGGGATGGCTGGTCAGTAGAGCAATCAGAACACACACAACGTTTATTGATTAAGGTCCCCGCCTGATATGGGCACAGCTCATGGCACCCCAAAGCAATTATAATAGTAACATCAAAGATTACTGATCGTAGATCACTATAACAAATAAAGTAATAATGTGATAGTTTTTTAAAAAATTGTGAGATTTACCAAAATGTGCCACAGAGACACAAAGTGAGCAAATGCTGTTGGAAAAATGGCACCAATAGACTTGACACAGCATTGTCATAAACTTTCAGCTTGTACAAAACCCAATCTGCACAGCTCAATAAAGTGAAGCCCAATTAAATGAGGTATGCTTGTGTAAATTTATTTTTTGTTCTCTCAAACAAGTCTTCCTTTCATCAGTCCACGATTTTAGTCTTCACTTTTAAGGGAATATTTTGTCACACTAGCCAGACAAACAGACTAGAAGAGTAGTCAGTCTAGAGTGGGATGGTAGGAGGGTTGGAGGGTTTGGGGGACCTATCAAAGGAAAGGAAATGCCCACTAGGTGGCAGTAGCTCGCAAAGCTTTATTTGGAAGACCTTCTGAATATCCTCATAGCGTGAGGCCATCTAGAGGTGACAGGAACAGGAACTGGGTTACCATCCGGATGGGATGGAGGGCAAAGAACTCCCAGGGAAGGTAGATCAGAGAGGATGCTTAATGTCTAGGTGGTGTTGCTTAGCAGCATGGTGGGAAGTCTCTGGGTCATAGAGCCCCAAAGGGCAGCAGAAACGTGGGGTCTGTGTAGCCCCAAGGCTTACTTCATCTTCAGCTAGTTTATGCAGGGTAAGCTTTCATGGCGTATGCAAAGCCGGCAGGCTCTAAATGACTAAAACTCTGCTTACTGGGGTTATGTTTAAAATAACTGTATGTGTTAGGGTTTGAGTTTGGTTTTGGCTGTCTTTTGAGCTATTGGGTCTCAGTCTGTGGTGAAAAAACAAGCAACCTAGACACTAATATACGGAGGCCAACCTTGGCCTATTTATGTAACAGGGAGACTTTGTTGTATGGTGAAAAGAAGGTGGGTTTGGAATTAGAGACGTCAGGAGCTGCCGTCCTTATTTTATCTCTTATGAAATGTGTCACCTCTGTAAATTTCATTACCTTTAAGAATCTCAGCTATCTCGTGTGGATCAGTGGTGTCTTAATAGCCAATGAATAAGAGTGAGATGAAGATTAAATGAGATAACACATGCTAAACACCAGGTACATAGTGCGTGTTTCATCAATATTAGCTGCCTTTATTTTTTCTTATTTTTTAAAACTCCTTTTTTTTTATTTTTATGTTGCAGGGAGGAGGTAACTAGGTTTATTTATTTTTAGAGGAAGTACTGGGGATTGAACCCAGGACCTTGTGCATGCTAAGCATGTGCTCTACCACTTGAGCTGTACTCTCCCCCTCTTAGCTGCCTTTGTGATCCTTTCCTGGACTTTGGGGTTTGTCTTCATTTGAGTGCTCTTGGGTAACAGAGCTTCATCCAAAAGCTCACATGCAGATAGTTTATTTTGGGAAGTGATCTCAGGGAACAGGAATAGGGATCTGAAAAGAGGCAAACAGGGAGAGAGGCAAAGCTTAGGCAAAGATGCATTCTAGGGTCTGTTTTTATGGTGACCAGCTGTGGAGCATATTGAATGTGCCTCAGGACTACTTATCAGAGGAAAAGAAGAAAGGAGAATTTATCTATGGGCACTTCCCTCCACCTCACCCAAGTGGCATGTTAACGCCTTCTCACTTCTGGTTTGCATGCCTAGGAGTGCTGGTTGGTTTCCGCAACCATCTAAGAACACTATCACTGCAAAGCCAGAGGCGAAAGGGCAGAAAGCCAGAGTGTTACTGCCCCTGGGGTGAGATGCTTTATAGTCACACCTGTGTGAAGCTGGTTGCTGCAGCCGTGGTTGGAATACAAAGTGGCCAAAGGGATGGAATACAAAGTGGCCAACTGGGGAGCACATGGTGTATTCAATAGAGGATGCTAACTGAAACAGAAGAGAGATAACAATTTAATGATGGGCAAATAGTTCTGGGAAAGAATGGGGTTATTTTTAATAAAATCATGAGCTAGCTTATTGATTTTTCGATGCAGAAGCATAATATTTTTGTAGGCTACCTGCTTTACAATTCTTCTTGATAATTTTTGAACAGGACTAATTTTAGATTTTTCATTATCTATTTCTCTGTATGAAGATAAAGTGATAAAACATATAATTCTCTCATTCTGTTAGATTCCCTTGGTTGGAAAGGACTGAGGCTTTTTAAAATTTTATTTAAAGTATCAGCGATTATTTAGGAGGATTCATACGTACAATAATCCAGGGCACATCTTGTGATAAGCATGGTTCATTTGTGCAATTGTTTCTGGCTTTTCTGAGGAAGGAGAGGGATGGAACATTTAGCATGTACGGGACAATCATTTTTGATGAACATATGCCCAGGAGTGAGCATAAGCTGGAAATTGGGCATTTTCTGTTTCCTTGGCCATTTTCTCTTATGGTGAGAACACCACATGGAGCCTCGGGGGACTATAGAACTTAAAGAAACGTATTGTTCACACAAACTTTTTTCTAAAAGTGAGACAGCCACTTCATCTGGTACTCAGAGAAACCACGATATGCTCCAAAGCTAGAAGGAAAAAAAAATTCAGTCTCTGTATTGGCTTTCTCCCAAAGGATTTTCAACTATCTTGAATTTTTGTTTTAGGCTTTGTATGTTTAGGATTTATAACTGTCTTGAACTTTTGTTTTAGGCCCTCACTGTGAAATCTAAATTTTGAGTAAATATGTGATGCAACTGACAAGCCAAACTAAGGGGAGGGAAGGAAAACTAGTAACACCAGTGCAGTTGAAGTGTTTCAGTTTTCTCCCTTTATTTGTTATCTTTCTCTTTCTATAGTATTGACCTTTCTTCCACATTATGCTTCTCCTTTCTTATAATTTTGGTTTAGTCATAGCTTTGACAGTAAGGACCTGTCATGGTCAAATTCTGTTCCAAGGCATCCTTTGATCATCCTTTCTTCTGCCAGTGACCTAATTCAGAATGGGGTCTGTGTGTGTGTGTGTGTGTGTGTGTGTGTGTGTGTATATGTGTGTGTGTGTGTGCGCGTGTGTTGTTGGCTTGAATTCCTCAGAATGGGGTGTGTGTGTGTGTGTTGTTGGCTTGAATTCCTCAGAATGGGGTGTGTGTGTGTGTGTGTGTGCGTGTGTGGTTGGCTTGAATTCCTCAGAATGGGACGTGTGTGTGTGTGTGTGTGTGTGTGGCTGGCTTGAATTCCTGAGACTCAACCCATTATTTTTAGGCTTTCCTACCTCAACCATTGCTGACACACCTGAAAGTTTACCATTTCAGGGTATCATTGGCCTAGAGTGCCACCTGGGGATAGGACAGGGTCCTAGAGTCTAGAGCTTTCTGAACAACAAACCGGCTATGGGTGAGACACTTTACACAGAAGGGGGCTGCGGTTCTGGCAGATAAGCTGAGAATTGGCCTATTTACCAGTATTGAGTACCAAGAAGGAGGGTTCTCCACTTCACTGGCCAGTAGTCAGCTAATATTCTATATTCCATTCAGATAAAAACACAGCTGCAACTGAAGATTCTTTAGCAAGAATTCTGAAGCCAATGTTCCTTGCATTTGTCCCCCCCTTTTTTCACTTTTCCAATTGTCCTCAACCTTAAAGACCTATTTTTTCTAATCTCTGACATTCTCACTCAACTCTCTCTTGATTAATAATAAGCAAACAAACAACAACAAACTTATTCTGAACTTCCTTCGGGAAAACCAGTGGAGTCAGAATAACTTAAAAGCTGTGGGTATCATCATTAAAGTTCCTTCTGACAGTTAAGAATATCCTAAGCTGATAAGGACCAGGGCTCAGCCTCACTCAGGGCAAGAAGGAAATATTAGGTGGTGATGTGGCCACTGAAATATAACAAGTATGGACAATACTTGGTTGGCTTTAATAAAAGTTCATTATCTGATCTATTACATGAAAGTTTAAAGCTTCTACTCTTTAGAACATTGTTCCTAAATACTGAGAGAAACAGTATTACTAATTATGATAAATTAGCCAGTTTCTTGAGGAAAGTGGATAAATTTGAAGTGGTCTATGGATAAAACAAAAACGGGATAAATGAGATGATATGTTGAATGAAAGAAGAGAGAGAAAATTCATCAGCGTTTAATTTCTGTGATTTTCTTTTTGCTCATTAGATATGACTGAACACGTTTTTTGTAGAATAGAAAATATACCCTAGGATTTAAGTTAGAAGGTTTGGGGACCTGTATAAATTCTTTCACTCTGCAAGTGCTTCAGGACATAACTCATTCTCTGAGAGACGTGGTCTGATTGTGTTCTCAAATGTTACAATTTGTTCAGGCATTTAAAAAAGTATATTAATTAAATTTCACATCTCTTTCCAACATGTACCATACTATATAGACTGTATAAAAATGTTCTCAGTGTCATTACAAAGTAAAATGATGCAAAATATAAATCATCGAGACAAAATTTAACATGTACTTACCCAATTATCTCCTCATCTTTGAATAGTTGCTAAATGTTCACAATGGGGAGAGAAGAACCTATTTGTGTTTAAGATGTGGGGCAAGTAAAAAAAAAAAAAACAAAAAGAGAAGATCATGTATAAACAATTATAATATGAAACAGTATATATTAAATGTCATAATAAAGGTAGCAATAACATGATTTCCGAGTTAAATATGGGAGAACTTAGTTGATGCATAAAATTAATGGGATGAATCAACACAGTCTTCTTGATAAAATAGGTATTTGGATGATCCTCAAGGAAGGGGTAGAAGTGAATGGGTATTGGGCAAGAAGGAAGAGAACTATAGATAAGAAAAAAGATGCATTGAAGGTTGAAGCATAAAAAACGAAATTTTTATGATGGATGTGAAGTTGATAAAGTAAAATTCTGGACAACAGGGCTAAAAAGGAAGACTGATGTAGGCATGTTGGGTACTTTGGGGCATAAATAAATTAGAAGAAGGATCAGCAGTTAATCTGCTGACATGTAAATTCTCTTTGGCCCCTGAGACTGCATAATATAGTTCAGTTACATCTTAAAGACAAAATTTTCCTCTGTGCATCTGAAATGGCCTTTGAGAGAGTCAGTATACCCCCAATAAGAGAGAAGACAGGCTATTCTATACTCTATATTATTTTTAATGTCTATTATTCTTCACAAATTAGCAGGAATAGAAATATATCCTTATTATTTGATACAATGAAACTGCACTTCATTCCCCGCACTGTCTGGGTTATCTGAAAGGAGCATCTCAAGGCAACTGAAAGTTATGTTTTCAGATCATGATCCTCAGGAGAACAGGTGGAGGCCAGATTAGAGGAAAAGATGCTGTTTCAAGGGCAGCGCCAGCATCTCTAACTGATAGATGCTCAGCCAGAGATTTTTGATGCTTGGAATGAGTAGGAAAATATTAACTGCTGTAAACTAGGAGATATGCCATCATTAATAGGCTACAAACATCGGTTGTCTGGGTTTCCCAATGAAGTATGGAGGAAGAGATGCAAAGAATATTTAGAAGACTCAATAAAAAATTAAACACGTTCAAAATTGCATGCTGAATGCTGACAAAACTAGAGAGGTTGTGAGTAGTTTTGGCAAGAAAAAAACAAAATAGTACAAGCAATGTTACCTGGCTAAAAGGACACTTTGCAAGTCAAATGGCAGTGTATAGATCTTTGCATTATTCAATAAATATTCATTGATGATGCTGCAAATCAGAAGATGGTTTGAAACTTATGAAATTAAGGAAATGTGTTTTTAATTATTGGATTTTTCTCTAAATCTAGAAAATTTCATCCATTGTCCTTAGATTCTCTTGGAAAAGTACACTGTACTGTTTTCTGGGTCTCAGTTTTCTCACCTGTGAAATAGAGTGTTTGGATGAGGCTCAGAATACTATAACCCAGGGGCTGAATCTAGCTTGTTGAAAGTCTTTGGAAATAAAGTGCTACTAAATACAGTCACACCTATTCCTTAATGTATTGTCTATGGTTGCTTTTGTGTGACCACAACAGAGAAATGGAGTTGCAACAGAGACTGAAAATACCTACTATCTGTCCCTTAAAGAACAAATTTGCTTCTGGATGGGATCTCTCAAGTCAGTTAAAACAACCCAAAAGTCTAGGAGTATGTTCTGATGTTAATTAGAGCTGTTGACTACTATGCAACTATTCTTCAGTGAAAGTCTTACCCAATATGACACATTTGTATTCCTGACAAACACTGGATTGAGAGGTTTGTGTGTGCACATTGCAGTCACTTAGCAAATACCTTGAAAGCTATAATTTCTGCTTCCAGAGCAAAACAAAGTCTAAATAACCATTGTTCTTTCTCTCCTTGGGAGTGCACAATTATTGCTGCATTAAACTTGATTAGTTCAGACTTCATTAACTTGATATTTGTTATAATTCAGGGAGACTGGGCTGTGATTTACATTAATGCCTTTTTTTTCTAGAAGGATTTGTTGAAGATGTACATAATAAAGGTTATAGGGAAATATTTTGCCTTATAAACTGAACCCTCTTGAATTATAAATTAAGTTGCTGATCACAATTTTGCCCCCACTTTTTCTGTTTATTGTTGAAACAAATCCCAAAGAATCTTCTCTTGCAAACCTTTGCCACTTGAATTAGACACAGAGTGACTGGTGCTTTAGATTCAAAACAGCCAGGTCCCAATTCCAAGTCTGAAAATGCATCAAGTTCCTGATTAATTCTCAGAGTCCCCCTCCCATCAAATGACCCTTTGACCTTCCTCCTATCAAACGGTGGGGTCTGTGCCCCTTCCCTTTGACTCTGGATGACTTACGACTCCATCCAAAAGAGATGGTCTGGGTAACTCATGAAGCTTGGTCAAAAAGACGATTCAGCTTCTGCCTTGGTGTCTGGAACCCTTGCACCCGGAGCCCTGAGCCACCTGGTAAGAAGTCTGCCAACACCGGGGACAACATGCTGTGAGGAAGCCACACCACTCAGCAGTTTTGGTTTCCAGGTCATCCTGGAGCCCTACATGTAGAGGAAGGAGACCCCACATCATCCCATCCTCCAGTCCTCCAGTCGTCCCAGGCTTCAGGCCTTCCCCAAAGAGACTCCAGACATTGTGGAGCCAAGAAAAGCCATCCCCATAAATAATAAAACATAAAATGAATCCTAAAGTGGTCATGGTTTTAGGTCACTAAATTTGGGGGTAGTTTGTTTAGCAACAAGAATAATACAACTGGAACATCATCTGCATATGGAAATTATGATACACGTGATGACAGCTGGGCTGGAAGGACGAAATTAGCTTAATACGTAAAATACCCACACGCCTAATCTGTGGTAAGTAGTGATGGGGTGGTAAACAATCACCAAGTCTCAAGGCTTCTTCACTGAGGAGTTAGGTCCAATTGTTCCCTCCAAATTTATCTGCTCTTTTGGTTTGTCAGTAAACAAGGAGTTGTAGCATTGGTTGGCAGAGACTTTGAGTGAACAGCATGAGATTTAAATGCACCGTGAATTGAAGTGACATTTTTTATCCAAAGCAATTCCATTCGAAGCCGCTTCATTGGAGAAGGGCTCCAGCACTGATGAGATCCACTGTGCCTTGAGACCACTCTGTGTAGACAAATTGTCCTGCACTTAAGCCTGAAAACAAGCATCCTGGTAAATAATTCTTTGCTTCGGGATCATAATTCAACTCACTATTTGTTCCTTTTGAAGACATTCATACCAGCTTTGTTAAATAAGGCAGTAATTCTTTGATGATGTGGTGTCATCCCAATGGTTATGATCTTTCCCTTAACTCTTAACAGATTACAGTGGGGTGGGAATACAGAGATGTACCAGAGACTCGAGGGAAGGTCGAATTCTGCGGTGATTTGTTTTCCAGGAAGCCATCTTTGTCGTTCTGCAGATGTTAGCAGAGATAAAGGAGAATGTTGGATTTGGAGGAGTGATGGTGACGTGGGTTGATTAAATGCCAAGCATTGTTATAGGCACTCCGTGTACATTTTTCTACTTAATCCTCATGATCACCCTACAAGGGAAATATTATCTTACATACATTATCCAGAAGGGGAACATGAGGTATAAGTTAAGCAACATGCTTAATGTCAGGCAATCTGAGACCCTTTGAAGTGTGAGGATGCAGCTGTCTCTCAGGGGGAGCTGTTCAAGCCCATAAATCAGATGATTGAATAGTGGGCGGGAAGCGCCCTGCCGTATTCTTTTAGAGTATTTATAAGTGGTTTCAAAGACTTTAAAAATAATTTTAAAAGAATGCATGCTCAATTAGAAAATGTGGAGGACGTTAGCTGATAAAGAGGAAAATGGACACTACCTTTAATCCTGCCCCCTAGGAAAAAAAACATTGTCAAGGTTCTGAAGGACTGTGATTGGTCACAGTCCTTTTGCTATGACTTTCATGGACTTAAAAAGTCTTTCTCTTAAACTAGAAGTAGTGCACATTTATTTCTGAAAGGCAGACATTTATAAAGTAAAAAGTTAAAATCACCAGTAATTCCACAGTCTAGATATGTTAACATTTGGGAGAATTTTCATAAAATATATATGCATCTATTCATTTATATAGATTTATATATTCATAGACATAGACATAAGGATATGATTTATATGGTACATTTTCTAACAATTTGATATCATACCTGATATATAATTTTAATCTCTTTATAAACTATTATTGTCTTGTTAGAGAAATCATTCATTTAAATCAGAGTTATTAAGAGAAAAAAGAATGGGATGATGTAGAAAAGAGAAAGGATGTGGTGAGAGGAGTAAAGACAGGGAGGGATATAGGAAACATAGCAGGAGAGAGAAGGTAAGCCAAGTTATATGAGTCATATGACTTCAGCCTTAGTTATAACTTGATCATTCATCTTCATCTACTTATTTTTTCTATTTAAATCTTTGTGGAGCATCATTATCAAAGACTGTCCACAATGGGAATAGATTTATATTGTACTTAATAGCACAGAAACAGACCTATAAGTCTTGTGATTATAGGGCATACCCCATTATCATGATCACCATCACAATCATCATTATATACCACTTGTGGAATGCTTAACCCGGCGAATTATTCAGAGTTTCTGTGAGGCGTTTCATTTAATCTTTACCACCTATAGGATAGGGACGCTTTTAAATTTCATATTACAGATGAGACATCTGAGATTCAGAACTATTACATAAATTTCCCCAAGTTCTCATAACTAGGAAATGATGCTGGGTTTTGAACCTAGATTTTCTAACTCCTTAGACCATGATTAATGGTCCTGGATGTCACACGCTTTTGATCCTCTTGATCAAAAGGTAAAATTGAAGCCTAGGTGTTTGCTAAGTAGATTTACAGTAATAACAGAGGCCACAGAAACATAGAAGCATCACCTTTTAGAACGGGAAGACTCTTGGTTGACAGTATAATGTCCTCATGGTAAACATGAAGAAAATGGAGCACAGAAAGATGAAATGACTTTTCACCCACCAGGTTGTAGACATGCCACGTGACTTCCAGGCCAGTATCCTTTAGACTAAAAGTAAATCATAACATAGAATGGCAGGAAGGAGTGTTCTGAACTAATAGCACTGAGACTGATTTGCAAGTTCAACTCTGTCGTGAACATGTCATATGACCTTAGTCACGTTACTTAATCTTTCAAACCCTTAGTTTTGGGGGGTGGCCCAAACTTTTCCTTTTCCTTTTCTTGTAGAAAGAATAGGGTTAGAATAAGTGATACTCAAAGTCCAAAAGTGCAGGCTTTCAACCTAAACTTGGAATTCAGTTCTACCAGTTACAGATAGACCGTTCCTTGAGTAAGTCATGTGACCTTGCTAAGCCTCATTTATCTTACCCTTAAAATAGAGATGATAACGGTCCTTACTTTGGGGTTGATGTGAAGATAAAGCAGTAATCTAAATAAAATGCCTGGCATCATATGAACCCCCTAAATAACGATCTAAAGTCCCCTCATGCTCTGGAATTGAGCACTGCAAATCAGGAAGCAGCGAGTCTCTTACCTTGTCCCCAAGGTGACCTACCAAAATCAACTCTGAACTACATACAGCTTACAGAAGTTCTTCATTTCAGCCTCCCTGCGTGTTAGGCCTTTAATTTGAGAAAGTAAATTTTAGTTCAGCTTCTGTAGAATCATGGAGAGAGAGGGAGAGTGAGCATTCACAGAGATCATTTTGGTAACTGCCCTTCACAAGGTGAAATCCCTTAATTAAGCCTGTGCGAGCTCTTTTCCATTCTTAGAATTTCTGTTGAAACCTGTAAGTGTTGATCCAAATTTATGGATTGCTTTACTTTCCTGGATCTTTCCTACTTCAACTCTCACTTTTTTCAAGGTAAAAACAAACCAGATAGGCTATTGTGTTCATCACTGTCAGAGTAAGAATTATCATGTGACACTCTTATCTGATGCTATTATGACTTTCTGTACTTTGGATACAATACATTTGGATATAATACAGTACTGCCTTTGAACAACATTGTCCCAGCTTTTCTCAATTACAGAAACTATTGGCATAGCTTTATGTATTGACAGTAACTAATTTTTGCTTTCAGCTTTGTTTACAAATAGTGAAAGAAAGGAGAAACAATGCAGCAGTCATTACTAAGGACATCCTTCAAAGACCATTTGATTGTTGGGTTTTGAAGTGTTTTTGTAAGCCTTTCATAAGTTTTGAGTTTGCTCTCAGAATATTCCTTGGAGATTCAGACATATTGGAAGGGTGGCAGATAAATGAGGTAGACTGTCTTACACATTTATGAAGAGAAATCGATTGGTTTCTATTCCATCAAAGTGATTAACAGGTTCACTAAACAAGGTTAAGAGACAGAAAGTTGACAGTGAGAGACTCTTCCCTCTGTGAGGAGGGTAATAGCTTAGTGGTAGAGCGCATGCTTAGCATGATGAGGTCCTGGGTTCAATCCCCAGCACTTCCATTAAAAAAAAAAAAGACTACAAGACTATCCCTTCTGCCAAGAATGTTGAATGTCTTTTATTATATACAATAAAAGATTCCAGGTGCCTCGCTGACAACCACTTCCACAGAGCTAGGCTCTTTCAGGTGATGAGGACAGATTTACTTAGAGGTTCAGGTTAATTTTAGGGAAACAAGTGGCAGTCAGGATGCTCAGGAGGCTACCTGAGTAACTCATCAGTGATTTCTTATGGAGCAATAACATTTACCCAGAATACCCCTGTAACCCAAAAGCCATTCTAGCAGTGTGTTACTATCATCAGTCAGCTTGCCTTTGTGCTACCTAGACTGTTTCCACAGCAACTCCTAGTACTAGTTTTTTGTATCATTACTTTGTAGCAGTTACTATGTCATGCATGTCGTGGGTAATATGTAATCTTGCTTGTCAAATACCCTAAGACAGAGCTTGTGATGAGGTTGGGTTAAATGTTCAATATGCAGTGCTGAATGTCCTTTAGGGCTGAGTTCTTATCCCAGGAAATCTTATAAGCTAATGTCTTGTCTATAGATGACATCCTTTGGCTTTAAATCAGTAGGTGACTGCGTAATTGTGTGACAAAGTATAAAACATTTCATCCTTTAAGTCAAGGGACCTCTTCAGCTGCTTCATTGTACAGGAGCTATATAACAAGTAGGTATATTGACACTTCTTTCTGTTTAGGGCAAACGGAAAAATTGAAGATACTGTTACTGATAGTAGCAGTGTTATTACTGCCACAATTGGTAACAGCAGGGATTTTATCAATCACCTCCTCTTACATTAAAAACTTTCTCCTTTATATAGGTGGAACTTGCTGGTGTACATTTATGTTACTCTATATCTTTACAAGAAAATAATGTTCTTTTTTTCCCCCAACACCGAAGAGGGGAGTTTATGCTTGCTTTGTACATGTGAATCGATTTGGGCTTTAGGAACTACCCTGGTGGTTTACTATAGGTAATCTGTCCTAATTTCAGGAGAGCAGAAGGCAGGGATGGCTAAAACTGCACTTTAAGATAAAATATCACTTGGAGCAAATAGTCCCAGGGCTTTTATTTTGTAATTTGATTACTCTGGTTTAGCACAAAAATCTTTCCTTCTGAAAAACATATGTGAATGTTCTTTAAATATGTAGAATTCTTTTTCTTTCTTTTTTCTATTTTGTCAGCACTTCCATTCCTTTGGATGTCAAATACACCTGATTAGTATAAGTTGATGTGTGAGTTTTATTCAGTTTAAGACAAGAGGGGAAAATCGTAGTTGCATGATTTAGAGTTGCAAATGTTAAAGCACATTAAAAACATATCATCATACGTCATAATTAAGCTAAGAAATGTATTTGTAGAATGACAGAAT
Source organism: Camelus dromedarius (assembly GCF_036321535.1). Taxonomy (NCBI): domain Eukaryota; kingdom Metazoa; phylum Chordata; class Mammalia; order Artiodactyla; family Camelidae; genus Camelus; species Camelus dromedarius. Next base: position 62,900,005 of record NC_087443.1, on the reverse strand, counting down.
TGAGGCTCCTTTTTCTTTTAATACAGTTATCTGTGGTGTAGTGAAAAGTATCTTTGTGAATCTGAATCAGAATACCTGGATGCTGGTTTATTTAGACTGTGCCATGGTTTCTGTGACACTGGAAAAATGTCACATTTCCTGTTGTGATGCAAGTTTCCTTATCTGCAAAATATTTTGATAATATTATTTCTGTTCCCTCCAAAAATATTTAGAAACAGATAATACTTTACATATATGTATATGTATGTGTATATATATATATATATATATCTCATTGAATTGACTCTTACCATCACAAAAATGCTGTGAGAAATCATTAAAAATTATTAAATGCACTTAGATTCTTAATTTTAAAAAGTCATAATAAGATTATATATTCAGACATTCATAGGGATTTGAGGATACATTTAGCCTCAATACATATTAGTATCTTTCTGGTACTTTCATGTTTCTTTCTAATGGGCCCTCTTTAAATACTGGGCTTCTTAATTGAGTTTAGGACTGAAGAGCATCTAAATCAAGAAATAACATTCTCAAGAGAACCCTTGTATGCTGTTGGTGGGAATATAAATTGGTGCAGCTACTGTGGGAAACATGATAGAGGTTTCTCAAAAAACTAACAATAGAACTACCATATGACCCATCAATTCCAGTCCTGGGCATATATCCAAAAAGCCCCACAACAATAATTTGAAGAGATACATGCACCCCAATGGTCATAGCAGCCTTATTTACAATCACCAAGATATGAAATCAACCTAAGTGTACACCAACAGATAAATGGAGAAAGAAGAAAAGTGTGTTCCACACACACACACACACACACACACACACACCCACCCCGTGGAATACTTCTGAGTCATCAAAAAGGATGAAAATTTACCATTTGCAGCAATGTGGATGAACTTGGAGGGTATTACGCTAAGTGAGAAGTCACAGACAAATACTGTATGATATTATATGTGGAATCTAAAAAAATACATTAAACTAGTGAATATAACAAAAAAGAAGCAGACTCACAGATAGAGAATGAACTGGTGGTTACCAGTGGGGAGTGGAGAGGGACAGTAGACTGGTGGGGAAGTATAAAGTACAAGCTATTGTTGTAAGACAGGCTAGAAAGATGTACAACATGGGGAATATAGCCAATATTTTGTAATAACTAAATGAAGTATATAACTTTTAAAAATTGTATAAAAAAAGAAATACAGTTTAAAGATACAAATAGGTTAAAAGGGCAAAAAAAAATAAATAACATTCTCCTCTATGAATCCTATCTCAAATTCATTTATGACCTTTTTACCCTTGCTCCACAGCTGCCCTGAACTTAGCACCATTCACAAACCATTATATACAAGACTTTCTAGCCGCATTGAATGCTGAAGATCAGCTCTCACAGGGGCAAAGTTTTCAAACATTTTGCAAATTTCATCCAAAAGGAAACAGACAAAAACTTCAGCAATCGCTGTGATCCCTTAGGGGTGAACATGACAGCTGTTTTAACATCTGGGAAGTCATGTCTTTCATCAGCTCAGCAAAAGAGCTATAGACTGCTGAACATACCAGAAAGAAAGTGCGCATGAGTCAACTGTCTTAGAGCTTCTGCGAGACAGGTTGATCTAACAGCTTTGCTGCTCCAAATGGTTTACAACTATGAGCTGTCAGCAGGCTGAATATAAGACCTGGAAATGTTTCCAGATACCCGTTTTTCTGAAGTTTCTGCTAGGGTCTCAGATTAGGAATGTTTAAGGGGAATAAAGTCGCATACTTGATTACTAGTATTAGTGATCTGAAAAAAAAATGCTACCCAATCAATTGGATTTGATGAGTGCTGTTTGAAGTATTACATAGGCAAGGGGAAGGAAAAGGGCTCTTAGAAAGTTTTATGGGAAAAGTTATGGACCAGCAAGCAATAATAGACATTTAATTAACCCTTGATAAAAGGAATATGAAGGATTTTGCCCCATTTCCATCACTGGACCGCATGTATTTTCAACAAATGTCTAAATATACCTTCTAGGATATCATTAATTCATTAAATCATTCATGCCTTACACATATTTATTGAGATCTTATTATATTGATCATCTAAATCATTTACTGTATGACCCTAGGTTAAATACTGAAATACATATTACTTCCTCCTCCACTCATCCAGCCTTTTAGGGGAGACAATTATTAACCAAAGAATTCCAAGCAAAATGAACAGTATGTGCAAATGTCCTTAAGTAAAAGGAACATGACGACTTGAAAGAAATGTGTTGAAGTGGACAGGCAAAATCAAGGCAAGACTTTGTAGGCTGCCTTAACTTAAATTTTATCTTAATCATAGTCAGAAATTTTGGAAGCTTTAAATGGAGACAAAAAGAGACATGATTAGATGTTTATTTATCACAGATCATCCTGGCAACTGAATGGAGATTTGGATGGGGGCTTGTGGGACAAGGTGGAGAACTGACTTAGGGATATAAGTGAGGAAGCTGTTGCTGTGGCCAAGAAAGGAGATGATGCTAGTGATGTGACCAGGTGTGGAGATAGAGAGGTGTGAACAGACAGACTGAGTCAGTAGACTGGGACTTGGCTGTCCATTTAGGTTGTGCATAAAGAACAACCGAAGTTAAATTTCTCAAATTTGGAATTATTTTAAAGCAATACTTTCACTGAGTGTTAGTATAAATGGCTACAAAATATTACTAATTTCTTTGACACCTGCTTCATATATAGTATATATATATGAAATACTGCTGTGGAACATCATTTAGTAATATCTGGCTCTTTCTGAAGCTTGAATAAAAGCTAATGGTTTTCATGTGATTATAAAATTGTATTTAATACATAATATTAACTTCTTATTCCTGTATAGTGGAAGTAAGCAAATATGGCTTATAGGCCAAATTCAGCTAATGCTCTGTTTTTATAAATAAAGTTTTATTAGTACACGGACACACAACTTTACCTATTGTCTACAGCTGCATCAGTGTTGAACAGTTACAATGGAGACTGTATGGCTCACAGCGACTAAAATATTTACCGTCTGACCTTTTACAGAAAATGTTTGCTAATTCCTGCTCTCTTAATACATGAACCAATCTTACAATATTTGTTTACTTAGTTGATTAGAACACTCTTGACTGGATATTTTACAACATAGAAAATGAATCATTGTGGAATTGTGAATTATTTTTTAGTATCCATCAAAATCTGTATTGCATTAAAGGTTTTAAAAAGATGTGTTTAGCACTGAGAAATAGTTACTACAAAGAAGAGAAGAATTACATTAGCCAGATCAAATTTTTAAAATACAGTGCCATTAAAAGATCTCAAGAAATGGAGCTTTTGTATGAAATTTGATGTTACTTTTGGATGTCCATCTATCTCACATTTAAGAATTTCAAAGACCGTCTTAAATATGGCAAATTGAAATGTTAAAAGATGTTGATTCAAATGAATGTTTATAGGTGTTCTGCTTATGAAACAGTGAATATAGATACATAAATGTACATGCTTCTTTTTTACACACCCACCACTTAGCTGAGATTGAGTTATATATGTCTTACGTATATTGATAGCTGCTAAAGTGTTTCTGATGCTTCCTAGATATAACTTGGCAAACAAGAGGGACTTTTAAAATTGTCCCTAAAGGCCTCTCATCTTGACTGCTTGTTATAAAACCATTAGCCAATGTCAAATCAATTTTATTGGTTTCCTACAAAAATAAAGTTTAGATTTGAATTAACTTTTTACCAAATGATTCTCACAAAGCATGAAATTATCTCAGTGCTGAGAATCACCAACTGAAATTATACCCTTGTCAAAATTTTCATAATTAGTCATTATTCATGGCAACTAGCTCTTTTTCCCCTTGAACAATCGGAGCTATCTGCATTGAGGGAGGGTGATGCTTCTGCTCACCAATTATTACTGGAAGCTGACCCTATGAAGAGTCCTTTGGTGGCTGAGAAACACCTTGTGGAGTATGTTAAGCATATCCTTAACAATGACAGCAGTGATAGCTGCATTCCCGTTGCTAATAAGTACCATGACAGCATCATTCGAAGTATCCCATTAGATGGTAACATTATACTCTATCAGTGACCCTGTTAATAGTTGCAAAACAGTCATTGTCACTATAATTTTATCTTCATCAGTCAATACTGTCCTTCAATATACTAATGCAAAGTAGGTCATTTTTTCATATTATGAAACTAAAAATATTTTGCCAAAGGGATGGGATAAAGCAAGAAAACAGTATCGATTTAAAAACATTGAGGGCAAGAAGTAAAGAATTAGACTTTGGTAATTCTGAAGGAGGACTTTGGTAACTTCAGACTTGAGTTAATTCTCTTCAATTGCATCAGATCCTAAAATTACTTACTATGTTGCATTGAATTTTAGAATAAATTATTCCACAACATATCAAAAATCTTATTAAGCAAAAGAATGGTCTCTGTATTTCCATTCTTTTTTTTTCTTCGATTGTCAAACACCTAATATAAGCCATCCCTGAGGATGCAAAGGTGAATTCAGACCTAGTCTCTGATATCAGCAACTAATTAACAATAAGCCAGGAGAAGGTAAAGGGATAGATAGGTCAGGCAGAGGGGACCACGTGTGCAAAAGCTTGCTGTGAGAAAGAGGGTATGGTGCATATTATTTTTGTGCCTTGATTAAAAGTCATGCTCTTAGAAGGGGCCTACAGAGCTCTGTGTCATTGAGTCCCTCCTTTCCTCCTGAGACTATTTTTCTGGTTACAGTAAGTTAATTTCCATCCCGTGACTTTTGCATCAACAGGTCCCTAAGCCTGGAAAGATTTTTTTTCAGGCCTTAGCAAGGTAAATTCCTTCTTAAACTTCTGATCTTTGCTTAAATACTGCTTCCTCCGTGAGCATATCTTCATCCCTGGACTAACTCCCACTTCATCACTCGGTTACCACATCTTCTTTATTTATCTCATCACACTGACTATGTGTTATAATTGTATTTGATTATTAGTTCACTTGCTTCTTATCATTCTCCCCCGCTAGACTTTCAATGTCATGATGGCAGTGTGTCATTGTGTTTCATAATTATGCTCCTAGAAAATAACACACTGTTTGATTCATGGTGGAAACAAATACTGAGTTAAATACATATTCAAAAAATCTAGTCAATAAAATCCAGTGGTGATGCTGGACAGTTCCTCGAAGTCAAATCATGTAGACCATAAAGGCCTTATCAATAATGTCTTTAAAATTTATCTTTATTGCAGTAGGGAGTTATGGATGGTTATAAGCGGGAGTGAGACTTTTAAGCTTCATGGACCCTTTTCTCCTTTTCTCTCTTCAAGTTGTAAATACTTAACAACGTTTTTTTTTTGTTTGTTTTTGTAATCCCATAGCAGCTTCCTGCTTTTGAGTCTTCAATGGATTTCTAGTCAAGAGCTGACTACTGCCTTTTATGTTATAGTATAACACTGTTCTGTAACAGTTGTTCATTTTTCTTAGATGCGTTGCCAGGACATTCTGAGCAACTGGAACGTAAGGAGCGTTTCATTCTGTGTTTCACATAGTGTCTCCTAGAGTGGGTGCTCAATGAATGTTTACAAAATGGTGATTGAATATAGTAGAGAGAATTTTGATACGTTATTCTCCAGGAGAGTGTGGGCAGAAGGACTATAAATTTTGGCTGAGTTGCCTTTGACAATAGATTTTAGAACCTTTGCTGCTGGCATGATGTATTTTTCACCCTTTGTATACTACTGACTTGTTGAAGTTCAGCTCAAGGGACAAGTTCATTGCCAAGGAAGTCAAGGCCTTGTAATAAAGGAAACTATCACCTTATTAGCTGCATACACAGATAGATATAATTAAGAAAAAAAAAACCCCAAACCTCTATTTCCCCTGTGTTAGTGTGCCAATAATTTTGTCCTAATTCCTACCAGTATGTGCTGATATTTCCAAGACCTCTGGGTGAGGTGGTTCTGGTTCATCCTAATCCTCTGCTTGTTTTATAGATTCTGGTCTTCTGTCTCTGTATTCAAGGGGACAAAGGCCTCTTTATTTCCATAGGTATCTGTCTGTGATGTAGCCTACTTGTGTGCTACGATAACATAACTAGAAAGCAGCCCAGTCTTGAGTGTGGCAGGGTTACTTGGACTCATGAAAATGGTCTTGGTAGAGATGAGGAACTGGTAGGGTGTTTGGTAGCTCAGAATAGTCTGTGGTTTCTATCATATAGTCTGACAGTGTAGCACTTAGACAAGCCTTGTTACTGGTGATTTATGGTGCATATACGTGCAGAAAGCCTTAGCCAAAGGAAATCATTTGGATATGGGTTAAATCTTCAATATCACAGAAAAAAATGTTAGAAACTAGATTTTCAATTCTTCTCTGAATAACATTTTTAAAAAAAAAACCCCACTGAACTATTTATTTTCAATTCTTTTCTTTAATTAGGAAGTCATCAGAAGATTTCCGTATTTCTTTTTAGATGAAGTCCTTCCAATGAGCTATTCTGTTTAGTAATCCAAAGAGGGAATCATGATTTTTGAAAATAATGCCTTACCCCCCCCCCCATAGTCAGAAGGCAATATCATTTAAGGAGGGAGGGTAATTTTACTTCCTTATTGTTTCATAGACTGTATTTACAACATTCAGCCCCAGGGTAATTACAGTCATACAAACCTTAGAAACAATTTCAGTTTGGCTTTTTAGAACACATTCTCCCCACTTTCATTACTGAAGCTGAACAGTATTCTTCCTCTTTAAATTGGTCTTAGGGGTGAAAAAAAAAAAAGAAAAAACATGTTTCTATGGTGACTTCTGTGACATAATTTGCTAAAAGTTGGCATTTTGGATTGAGGAAACAATTATATCTTGTCTTTAATTATGTTAAAAGTCATCTTTGTGTAGCTCTGTCTCAGATCCATGATGATTAAAATGGCAAAATAACTTACGCTTTATCTAAAGCTTCTAAGTCATTAAAGCCTCCTTTCCCTAAATAAACACACCATTTCTGGTTTTAGCGACGAACAATAATCAACTAAATTAAAAAAATATTGAATGCCTCTGGGCACAAATCATCAGGCTTTGATAATGTGGGTGATACAGAGATAAAAGAAAGGTGGTTTCTGCCACCCAGGAGATTAATACCAGGTTGGAAAAAAGCAAAAGCATAATTAATGCTGAAATGAGGTCTACCCTGATCAGTTCTTTACTAGAGGTAGAAAAATTCATCTGTATATTGGAATATGAGTCAGAAACTATAAGGCTGTTTATATGAACTTGTGGTACTGGTTGCACAAAGAATTTGAAAATGTGAAACCGATTTCTTCTCATTGTCAAAAATCTCTTAAGAAAAGTAGGAACAGTTTCTATGAAAAGTAGGACTTCATTTCCTGCTCACAAAAGACACCAAGGGTGGTTGAAATACTTCTCTTTACATCTGGGCATCATGATATGTCTCTGGCCATCAAAATAAACAAGGTGTCATTTGATTGAGTGTCACAGAAGCTTGGCAAACTTCCTGACTCTCTCTTTGTCCCTTAACAGTGTAGGTAGGATCTATTGTACAATCTCAGATAATATCCTGGGAAATTGATAGGTGGAGACAATTTTCTTCTTGACCTTTATAACTTTGTTATTCACGTGACTATGTAATGACAAGAATGAGAAATACATAAAAGATGCCTATTTGTGTGAATTAAGTTATTTCATGGTCAGTGGTACTTATGTGGCATATTTTCCTCTCACCCATAATTGACAGGGATTTTGAAGTTTGCAAATTGCACCTCTAGTTAGAAAATTAAGCAATGTTACTAAAAGCTAAAATGTACTATGAAATGTTTAAAGGACCATCATCTTAATAGAATAATTTGAACCAAGCTTTCTTTTCTGAAACTTGATTTTCTTTATGGGAATATTCACTGAAAAAGGGAGAATGTCTATTTATACAAAGTAAAAGTCAAGACTTGATTAAAAATACAATCTCCTTAGCCAAACCCTGGAAGAAGAGATACAGCAGAAGGACAAAACATCACTGAAGGTCTTCAGAGCACCTGAGAATTCATCAGTAATGTTCATGGATGTTGAAAATAGATATTTTGAACTCCCTTAGAGGACTTCATATTATCATGAGAATCTTAAAATCTCCTTTCGTGCACTGTACCAAGCATAGGATGCTGGACATCTGTCCCAAAAAACATTACCTATCTTATCTCAATCAAATTGGGTTAACCCAGTTGTTAACTCAATCTACAAGGAACTTATTAGCAAGATGTTACACAGCTATTAAAAAAATTTTTGCAAAAGTATCAAATTTCTCATCAATATCTAAAACCCTTACTGGAATAGGGGTATGACAAGAATAAAAACAACTGTCACTTAAACATATCCCCTGTGACAGGCAAGTTTGTACATGCTTTACATATATTAACGTCTAATAGATACAATAATCTTGTGAGATATTACACTCTCACTTTGTGGATGAATGACGAATAGAAGTGCTCTGTAATTGCCCAGTCCTACAGCTAGTAAGTGGGAGAGCCAGGATTCAAACAAAGACAGATTGTCTCCAGTGCTCATGCTCTTAAACCATTATGGTATATTTCTTATAACAGAATTAAGAAAATAGTTCATGATTGGCAGTGAGAAATACTTATGTGTGCTATTTAAATGGTTTCTTCTGTGGTTTACCTAAAATACATCATTCTGTATTTGTTTTGCTTCCTAACAAGGCTGTTTAGTTCTGTGGTTAAGGAATCCTTGCCTTTATTAAATAAAAAACAGTATATTATGACACTTGTTCATACAGGAAGGAAGACTTTGTCTAAGACTATTTCAGTAGGGGAGAGAGATCATGCTCACCCCAAATACAGCAAAAGCAGCTGAGGATTTAGAGCTAAGGAGCAGGGGAAGAGGTCAGTGGAAAGAAAACAGTAAGAGGAGATGAGGTTAGGGGATTCTTGCTAAACTGACCTGACAGAATTCTTACTAAAAGTAGGCCAAGACTTAGACAACAAAGGTGGGGAATGAGGAACTTGATCAGATATTAAGGATGGGGTGGATTCTTGCTGAGACTGAGCAAGGCAGGCCAAGGATGAGGCTCAGTGGAGAAGAGAGCTTAGAAGAACCCAAGTGAAGTCTGGTCAAGGAGAGACTCTGTGTGTGTCCCTGCTCTGGTTCAGTAACAGAAGAGACCTTCTTCCTTCCTTTGAGCAACTTATGTCCATGTCATGTTCAGTCATCTCTGTTCATTGAGGACCAGCTGAAACATGTGTTGGGGCTTGGTTGTGGAGGATATTTGCTGGGTGGTGTGGTCCAGTAGGCATTTAATGAGGAGGATTGCTATAAAAACAAAATGAAAACAAACATTAATGACTGAAACAGACCATAAACCCTGTCTCTGAGTCTGGGGCAGGATTTCTGGATGTTGGGTTAGAAGCATCTTTAGTTGGTAGAATGAGGACAGCAGCAGCAGTAGGACTGATTTCCTGGTTTGCAGTTTGAATGTCTGGTGGTGGCATAGACATCGGTGTCATAGTCAGGTTTTCTTCCCCGGAACAGAGCGTGGAAGATGCAGGTGTTCCAGTGAACTTCCTTAATGGCCAATACAGGCAGGAAGGTTGCCCACGCTTGATCTGTTGTGGTGATGAATTCTTTGACATTTCTATCCAGTTGTCCAGCCTTAGCTTGCAGGGCTTATTTTTATCTTGGGAAGAACAGCTACCAGTGGGAGTCCCAGGAAGGATGTTGGAAGTTAAGTTTTAGCTCTAAGTGATGCCAAGACAGGAAAGTGCAAGAAAAATTGGAAATGTTAATTTAAAGGTTGTAACCAGATTCTAAAGGAAAGTTGAAGAATTGAGAATTTGGTAATGACTAACAAAATATGCAAGATGCCTGAATCAGCCCAGTTTACAGTACGATAACAAATAAAAAGGAAAAATGTACTTTACCAAGGGGTGAAAAATAGCTCAAAGGCAATTATCAGGAGTAGAAACTAAAAACCCACAAGGAATGTGTCGTAGTTTTCTATTGAAATATAAAATATATCTCCAGAGACATGCCCTTTCTGACTAAAATAAAGGTGATTTTCATCTACAAAATAAACTGATCTCATTTGCTGTGGTCTGATCATGGAGACCTCGTTAGATGTGGACCGATACTTCAGTGCAGGCTGAGTGGTAATTGACTGCCTAGTCCAGATTTGCTTTGTTGGAGCTTTTTGTAAGGAATCTCAGGATAAACTTGAAAGCCTCTTGAGTTTAGGAAACAAAGCCAAAGTCTCACCCCCAGGTTTCACCTGCAGTAGCGTTGGATTTTGGTGAACTCCTCTCTCCTAGATGTCCCTAAAATACCCTGAGTTCCCTGAGTCTAACCAGAAGTGGGCTTATTTACTCACCTGTGAAGCTTGAACTCTGTAAGCCGGATACTAAGTCAGTTTTCCTAAGAGGATTTGTAAGTACTGGCTCCACAAAGTCAGCCTTAATTCCTCAAAACTGGCTATTTAGATTTTATTCTATGAATCATCATTCTCAAATATATTCCAGTCAAAGCCTTGCTTATATAACCAATTTTTCCAATTATGTTCTGTTACAAGGAGGACATATTCTTATTGTACTTATGCAAATCATTATGCTGCCATGAAAATGAGAGCACTCAATAAGAGTTTCTGGATTCTAGGGGGATCAGACTAGAAGGAAAAAATGAACTTTCATTTTTCTCTACATAAGTAAAATCTACTCATTTTTTGTGAGTTATAGAGGGGTTACTTGTATAGCAAAAATAGGACAATAAAGGACCAGTTTATTCAGTTTTTTAAATTCTTTCCAACCAGTTTCCAACAAAAGTCATAAAAAATCACAGCCATTCTTTTATCTGTTTATGCAATCTCATGTAATTAAGTTTGGTTCTGCTTGATCTTGGTTTAGCAGTTTCATGAACCCATCATCATCTCTACTAGAATTCTGAAAATTCTTAGTCCAGTGGTATGGTCTCAGAGTTATTAACCAATTCCATCAGAAGCCTGTGCCCCAGAGCACCTGTCATAGTTTTATTAAACTAACAATATTAAACCCAGCCTTATTTGCCAAAGATTTACTCAAGATTATATAAACTGGAAAAGAATTTGTGTTTGTTTCTGTATTTCTGAGAGTTTTAGGAATATTTAATTTATATGTTTTTATCTCTAAGCCAATCAGAACAGAACTCCTTCATGGGATGTTATGAATTAATACAGAATTATCATCCAAAGGTAGATAATACACAAATACACAGACAGTCACAAATGGAGATCTTATAACTTTTATTGTAAAATTTAAAACACGAGTCAGGTAAACACAATAAAACTCACTGGTAAAACAAAATAAAATAAAGTCTGTAAAACAGTTGGCTCTTATGTTTGTCCCAAATCTTACTTTATCATAATTGTGTTTCGGACAGGTGGAACAAGTTAAGATTACCTGTTCAATATTGAGACTAAAGCTTTTACGAATATTTCTAGAGGGGACTTAATATTTTCTTTTGCCCTGACAGGGAGTCTCTTTAGGATATCCTTGACTCTCTTGAGAGCTCCTGTTAGGGACAGGCACCTCAAATTTAAGTGACTGCAGGGAGTTGAAGGGCACTAGCAGGAAGGGAAAGGCCTGGATGGAAGCATGTAGGAGGTAGGAGTTTGAAGGGGACAAGTCAAAGGATTCGAGGCAGATGAAGGAATGATCAAAAGGATGAAGGAGGAGCAGAAGCAATGGAGAAGAACAGATCTTAGAGGAGCCAGTTTGGGGAACACATGCAAGTTCCAAATTACCTGTAGTAAAATTATACCAATGAGAATGGAAATTGACAGAGGTCATGCCTTAGTGGCTGATACAGAGTCCTCAGGGGCTTGTGAAGGGGGTGGTTTCAGTCTACTGAGAAGCTCCCATGTTCATAACTACCTGTACCTTGCAAACAAGGAAGACTGGGGCTGACTCTCACCCAGGCTCCAGAGTTTACTCTGAATCTTAAGAATCAAAATTTGACTTCACTGAACTTCAACAGGCCTACAGAGTCCTGGCTCTGGAGTCGGACCTGCCCGTGGATCCCTGAGCAGTTAGGCATGAGCAAAGACAAAGGCTTCAAAGGTTCGCACTTGGAGTTCTGGGTGGGAGGTCCAGGAGTCCAGTGATGAATCTGATCCTGTCAGAATCACAGCACTGTAACTCTGGACACTTGTCAAAGTGGTAAGGGAGTCTTCAAGACTATTGTATTTGTGTCTTTTCTTTTTTTAAGATTCCACATATAAGTGATATTATATGGTACTTTTCTTTCTCTTTCTGGCTTACTTCAATTAGTATAATGATCTCCAGGTCCAGATCCAACCATGTTGCTGCAAATGGCATTATTTTATTCTTTTTTATGGCTGAGTAGTATTCCATTGTATATATAAACCATAACTTCTTTCACAGACATAGAAAACAAACTTATACTTACTGGTGATAAAGGGGGTGGGGAGGGATAAATTAGGAGTCTGGAATTTGCAGATACTAACTACTATATATAAAATAGATAAACAACAAAGTCCTACTGTGTAGCATAGGGGACTATATTCAATACCTTGTAATGGCCTATATATGTATAAATGAATCACTATGCTGTACACCAGAAATTAACATAATATTGTAAATTGACTATACTTGAACTAAAAAAGAAAGAATTATTGCAATAGTGGTATTGCAATATGAAAGAGGGACCAGGCTCACCTCAGATTATAGCAAAGACAAGTAGCAATTTATAGCCAAGGAACAGAGAGATCAGTAGAAAATTAAGAGGAGGCATCAAATGTAGGGGGATTCTTGCTAAACTGACTTAATAGGATTTTGCTGTAGGCAGGCCAAGGACTTAAACATCAAGGTTGAGGATGAAGAACTTGGTCATATTCTAAGGGTAATAGATATCGAAGATAGGGGGCTTCTCACTAAACTGACTTAGTCGGATGCTTATTAGGACTGGATCTTAGTCTCTTCATCCATTTAATGGTGCTAAAATTTATAAAGACTTCAGAAGAATGTTGTAAGGATTGAACAAGATGATGTATAAAAATAATTTAGCATAATACCTCACATATAGTGAGCATTCCATAACCTTAACCATTGTCATTAGTATCCTCATCATGACCTGTGAGCAATATATTAGGTGCTGCTTGGTAGGTGTTCCAGATGGTTGTCAGTCTGCAGACTATTACTAGCTATGATGAAAGAAGTACCAAAATTGAGAAAAAGCGCTTAAATAATTTTATAGCAATTTGCCAGAGTAATTTTATGCCGATTGAATCTAATAATAAAAAGGACTTCCGTTTTATATGCTTTTGGTTTTTTATTTCATTATCCTAGTAATCCATATTTATTGTACTTTATAAAAATACCCATCTGTGGTAGATTTGAAGTGGAAAACAAAAGGATAATTTTTCTTTGCTATGAACAGTTGGAGAAATGCTGGTCTAGACTAGAGATAGAAATTAGGGACCTGTTTGCATATTAATTTTCTAAATGGCCAAGAATGTGGTGGTCTGTGTTGAAAAATCACAATAACGCAGCTAAAATCTAGCCTTTCTTTGTCCAACATAGGTTTCTCTTTTCTAAAGTGTTTGTTTTATCTTTATACAGAATGTCTCTGTATACTCAGGATATTGTTAATATAGTCAAAAACTTAAGAGTTTGCTGTACATGCATATCATCATCATCATCATCATCATCATCATCATCATCATCACAGACTATTTGGTGAGGTAGTACTGGGTATCTTTGACTTTTGACCTGGCTTGTGCTGTAGAGTATTTTGCAAACTTAAACTCACTTGATGAAGTGCATTTATGGCAAAAGAAAATTATTGCTTTCCCTGTCTTAAGCAGATGAGTGAACATAATTGAGAAATGACTTAAAATCTACCTACACAATTATTGAAATGAAATTCTGAGTCAATCCCCTGTTATTTCTTCTCTACAGCACTATGTGTGTGTTTGCTCCCCACCCGCCCTTACTTAATCACTGGTAGTCATAGCATTCTGTATATACAGTCTTAATAACTTGTTCATGGATATAAGCAGTCAGAACTGCATATTGGTTAAATTTCAATTCTAATAAAATAAGATTTTTAAGAAATCTAAGGAAAGGGTTCTCTGAATTATACCTTAAGAGTTTTATTAAATTTACTGTATTTGAAATGTTCTGCCCTGCTTCTTTTCTCCTGAGTGAGTGATGTTACTTGTAATTCAGAAGGGAGACAAAGGGAAAATGCTTTCCAATGTACAATAAACTACAATTTTACTTGTACTAAATTATCTCCTTTCAAGAAAGCCTTTTTTTCTTCCTACCGTGAGCTAATGTTTTTTTTTCCTAGGTGGTACTTTAATGTTTTTACAGTTTGCATTTTCTTAACAGATCTTTTCTGACACAATCTTGAAAACACCTTTTGATCTCAGGTTCATAATTATCCATGGAATCTTGGTCCTTTTTTCACAGCACAGCAGTTTCCTACAGGAGACAGTAAAGAAAGATATAGTTACTAGAAAGATTCAAAGTCCTTGATGACTTTAGTGTGATCATAGGCATTTAAGGAAGCTTTTGTGTTTGACTGTCCTTTCATGCCATGTAGGAGTAAGGCTGGTTGTACTGATTTCACAATTGTCTTTGTATGTCTCATTATCATATGAGATAATGGCTATAAAGTCAGTTTAGAGATGCATTAAATGCATTCAAAGTGCAGATTATTAATATTATGTCATCAAAGAGAGACTCTGGGAGGTCTTTTTTTTTTTTTCTTGTAAGAAATACATAAATCAATTCTGAGCTAGCAGTGTAAGTTTGGAGGTCGATATCTGTAAGCAATTCATTACTAAGGAGGTGCTGTTCAAAGTTGGGTCTTAGCTATCATTACACTTCTACAACCTTGGAACATCTCTCCCCAAGGCTGAAATCTGGAAGTTCTTTCAAAATCCGTCCTCCCTCTGCCTGACCCCTCTCCACCTATCTGGGGAGGTGAGTGTAATATTCTTACTTATTTTAAAAATTCAGCTTAACTAAAGGGAAAACACCATTCAGAAATCTATGGTTACTGACAGTGTACTTACATTTGGCCAGGTGGGTGCCAATTCTTACTTTCTCAGGACTATTAGTAGTCCAACTTGGGGTCAGAATATTACTTCCGAGAGCCACTTATTTAAAGAGGCATGGAAATATTTGGGGGAAGGTACTAGAATCTTCTGGAAGTTTCTTTGACATGCAAATCATTCTAATTCTGTCTTGAACTCACTTCCATTGTGTCAGGTCATGTTCTAGGCCTAGCATACGTAGCACTGGCAAAACCCCCTGCCTGTTTGCAGTTCATGTTCTAGTTGGAGAGTATAGTCTTTAAATAAAATAAGATATATTGATACAAGGTGGCAATGGTGCAGTGTCGGCAAAAGCTCCAGCAAAGTAGAGGGCACAGAATGTGGGAGTGGGGCAGTGGAAAGAAGGTTACAGTTTTAAGTTAGGTGTTTAGGAAAGGATGGGCTTTGAAATGGAGAACTGAGCAATATGAGGAAGGAGTAGTGTATCTCAGAAGAATTCTTGGTAAGATTAGAAGTGACTGTAAATGCTCTGAGGTGGGAATATGCCTGCAGTCGCCCATAAACGGGCAGGAGACCAGCGGGCTGGAGCAGAGGGAACGAGGCAGTGAAAGATGACAGGGGGTAGAAAGAAAGCAAATTGTGTAGGGAGCTGTAGGCAGAGCCAGAGGGGAGGTTGATGGGGAATGACGTCAGTACCAAAGAGTGTAAGGAAGTGAGGGAAATGGAATTTAGCAAAGGGAAAAGTTGAACCATGACGTAATTGCAACAGAAACTCAGAAAATCACAACTCTAGAGCTGAGTTGATCCTTCTGGGTTGTTCCAAACAGAGGCAAAGAGCCTGGACCTTCGCACTCCTGCATTGACCAGTCAGTCAATGGTTGAAAGCTGCCTCTGGGAAGGGAGTCCAGCCTTGGGTGAGGCTGCTTCCTTTGGCCAAGGGTAATTGCTGGAAAGAGACTCACCTATACGCTATTAGTAGCCTGTACTCCCAGCAGCTGGGGGAATTAGTGTCCTTTTTCTGAAGCTAGATCTTCTGAAGGACACCCCATAGAATTCACTTCAGTGAGGTGTTAGGGATTTTTGAGCAAAGTGTTGAAGTTATCTTCCTAGTCTGGTAAGAATCATTCTAGATCTGTATCAATATACAGGGTACCAAGAATAGAAACAGGGAGATCCTTCTAGAGGTGACTTCAAAAATCAAGGCAAGAGACATGATAATAATAGAAGTGGTAAGAAATATTAAGAAGCTGGATGTATTTTGATGTGGAGCCAGCAGGATTTGAAGACAGGGCAAATACACCAAACTGTCATGAATGACTCCAAGGTTCATAAAGCAACGCAAAGGATGGAGTTAACATGATCTGAGAACGTGAAGACTACAGGAGCAGGACACGTTAGATGGAAGCTCAGGGATCCTATGGTACATTAGAGTAGAATATTCAAGTGGAGATGTAAAGAAGACAGCCCTGTACGTGAGTTTGAAAAATAGGTCAGGGCTGCTGCTGTTTGTTTGCAACAAATGAAGCCTTTTTTGGCTGCTAACCTGGGGAAGGTGAGGTCTTTATTTGTCTATACTATGACTCAAAAACCTTCAAGGGCTTCCCATTAAATGGTTCAAATTCAAACATTCTAGCTTAGACATTCTTAATAATTTAAATCAACCATTTAAGTAATTTTAGTGAAGTATTTCCAATACAAGGAGAAGTAGAGAGTATTATGGACACCCATATCTGCCACCTAATTGTAACAAATGTTTTGCCATTTTAAGTTTAAATTGCACTTTTACTCTTATTCTTGCTCTCTTTTCACAGCCTTTTTATGTCCTCCCCACATCATTTTCTTTTACTTCAAAGGTAATCACTATTTTGGATTTGTTGTTTATCATCATCATAAACATTGTTATCACTTACCAATAATACATATGCAACCACAAACAAACCATATATAAATTTTAAATGTGTGCAGTATAAAATATGTAGTGTAGTAATATATTCTCTGTGTTGTTACATTTTATATGAATAGTATCACAGTATATTTTCAATCTGCAACTTTATTTACTTAAGATTACTTTTTTGAGACTTACCTAGGCCAATAGGTAGTGATATATGTGTAAATACAGACATAGCTCTAGGTCATTTGCATTTGTGCTTATGGTAATCCATTATATGGCTTTACCACAATGTATTTATTCATTTTCCAGTGATGGATATTTAGCTGTTTCTGATTTTTCACTATAGCAAACAATGACATAAAAAATATTCTTTGATACGTCTCCCTGAATATTCCTTGGAGTTTTTCAGGAGTGCATACTTAAGAAAAGAATTGCTTGCTAGAAGGAAGTTACACATCTTCTGCTATACACGATTTTGCCATAATACTTTTTAATAATAGTTATACACTCTCCTCAGTAGGATATGAGAATTTCAGTTACTCTATTTTTGCCAACATTTGGCATATTTAAACTTAAAAAAAAAAAGACTTATGGTCACAATGTAATATATTATTGTTTATACTTTTATTTCCCAGACTTCTAGTGAAATTGAGCACACATTAATTTTTCATTGGCTATTTGTCCTTTTTTTCCTGTGAATTGTATATTGAGATCTTTGACTATTTATTTGTTATTGATTTATGGGATATAAGGAAGAGAGAGATTTGTATATTCTGTACACACACAAAAATTTTCAATTTAGTGCATTGCTAGTATCTCTTTTAACATTGTCTATGATCTTCTATTTATTATATGAAGTTTTACCCTTACATAGTCATTTTTAATGGGTCACTCTGCTCTTATACTTTATACATTTTCTGTCTTTCTAACATATTCTCAATGTTCTGGTTATTAAATACTTTGGACATTTTTTTAAAGTTTGTTTTTTACATTTATATATTTAATATCTGGAAATGATCTGGAGATTATTTTTGTGAACTATTTAAGGTGCTAATACATATGAGTAATTATTTCAGTGTTACTTATTGAAGAATGCCACTTGTAATAATATCTTCAAGTTTTAATATTTGTGAGTCTTTATTCCCCCCGTGATTGCTAGTCTGGTTTCTCGTCAATTTTTCTATCTCTGTGCAAACACCATTTTATTTTGATTACAATTCTGTTGTAAATTTTGATATATAGTATGGTAGGTTTTCTCCTTCCATTCTTATTCTTCAAAATTGTCATATATTCTTGGTCTTGAGATGCTAGATAGCTAGCCAGATAGATTGGGGGTAAAAATAGATAAACTAATCAAGTTTCATGAAATGCCCTATTTGGATTTTAATATAATTTGCATTTATTTCATTCAATAGTTAATTAGGAAAGCACTGGTAACTTGAATATTTTGCAATTTTCTCTACAAAGTCTTGCACTTTTCTTGTTAGATTTCTGGGTACCTTTTTTTTTTTTTTTTATAGTTTTTGGTGTTAATGTGAATGTGTTTTTTTAAAATTATTATTATTATAAGCCATAACCATAGCCCTAGGAAGCAATTAATAACCATGCTTTAAAAATCTTCATTACATGATGATTAGATGTTTATAAGTCCATCCTTTAGTAGATTATAAACTCTATGGGTGCCATAAATGTTGTGTCTTCAGTAAATGTCAGATGGGTTGGAGTAATGACTTGCATTTCAGTTACTCTTGCTCTATATCATGAAGAAGTTCTTTGTCATCCATTTCTCTGTGCTGTTACCTAATCTATCAAATGAAGTCAGTGAGAAATTAAAGCTCTCAGGGTCTGTGATGGGCTGCAGATTCTTCTGCCTCTGCAGTGTGGACTTGACTGGGTGAACTAAGGAGTGGTCGTGTCTGTGTCTCCTCCACAACACTTAGGATTTACTGCTGGAACCTGATTCAGCTCTGCAGTTCTGTAGCATTCATAGTAACTGCTGCTTTGATGGCTTCCTTATGGTGACTTGTCCTTTCCTGAGATGAAGATGGTAAGAGGTGGCCACACTGCCAATCAAGGGCAAGCTGTGAAGTGGAAATGGTCTGAACTTGAACATGCAAACACTAAATCTTTAGATGTTTCTTCAGTTATTTTCCACAAATGAATTATTTCTTGATTTATTCTGCACTGTCTCTGTTGCAAGTGACCTCTGGGGAGGTCTGTCTTCCTGTCAGGTGGAGCATTTTGACTCATGAATTATCTTTCTAGAGCAAGGATAACATTAACAAACAGAAGAAAAACACAACAGTGAAGAGACAGTTGAATTTGCAATTTAAATAAAATTGCAAGATGGGGCATTGATTTATTCCAAATGTCCTTTCAAGGTGGGCAAAGACCTTAAGCTTGAGGACTTTTGATTTTTATGGTGCCTCTGCATTATGAATAAAATATTCCTTGGAGAACTAGAATAATGTACCAGGTTTGTAAAGAGACCAGGTTTGCAAAGAGACATTAAGCAAGATCTCACAGCATTTTTGTTTTGTTTTGGTTTAAGAGCCTTTGGTTTTTTCTCTCAGGAAAGGTAAGGTCAAGTTGCCACTCCCGTGTTTGTAGTCTGTATCATTTGGTCTGAGTGCTTTTCATTAATCTTGTCTCTGATGAATTTGATTAGTATATTCCTCATTTTATTCTTCCCTTTCACTGCAGCAGATAATTAAAAGTGCTCTGATGCAGATAAGGAAAGGCTGTCATAGTACAGAAATTCTCTCCCCCAACATGAATGTTCTCTTTTCTCACCAAGATGAAAGGGGAACATATTAAGGTAGTTGTAGTGTGTAACCCTGAAGCTAAGGATATGTTTATTTATTTAGTTTTTAATAGTCTCATATACTTATCCAGGGAGCAAAATCAACTTCTTGTGGGTAATATAAGTAATTTTCAACAACAACGATAAAGATCTTACTATCAAAACTATAATAATAAGAATTACTAGTAACATTGGACACATCTATTTCAGGAGCTGTCTACGCTATCTCAGTAAATACAACTTTTTTAGATAAATACTGTTATCCATTTTACAGATGAGAAAACTAAGACATAAAAAAGACAAATTGCCTTCTTAAAATAACACAGCTAAAAATAGGTGACTTGGACATCTAACTGACGCTCTTCTGACTTGCAAGTCAATACTTTTAAGTATTACACTTTCTTTCCCCATTAAAATCATGGTAAGTCTATGTAGAAAAGGAACATGAAGAGTATTACCATACATTTGACTTCATGAATGACACAAAACATCATAAAAATAATCTTTTTCTATAAAATAATTAGAAAAATTTGGACTCATTGTAACTTCTAGTTTTTTGCAGAATATGAGATTCAGTTACATGTTGAGCACAAGATAAAACACTTCTGGGAGTTACAGTGGCCAGATTGAAATTTCCC
This sequence comes from Camelus dromedarius, assembly GCF_036321535.1. NCBI lineage: Eukaryota > Metazoa > Chordata > Mammalia > Artiodactyla > Camelidae > Camelus > Camelus dromedarius. Next base: position 62,879,610 of record NC_087443.1, on the reverse strand, counting down.
ATTAAGAGTGTCCTGAAGCTCACTGAAAAAAAAGATATTCTGTATTGGACCAGTGTACCTTCTTTAGAATTCTCTTCCTCACTCTCTCCCTTTCTCCCTTCGTTCGTTCATTCCTTCTTTCCTTTCATCCATCCATCCTTCATGACTAGGGATACTGGAGTTATATCTTCCAAGTGATGGTTATTCTTATTATAAACTCTGTTCCCTAAAGGAATGTAATTCTACTCTTAATCTATTACAGGCAAATTCTCCATGGTGTCTGAAGTTCACAATTTATTGTCTTCTTGCTTTCTTCTATGTTTGCTGTTTATAAAGCTTTTGCTGTTTGCTATTTAGAGCTTTTAATTCACTGAGCTGGCTAGGCTGTGTACTGAGCTAGATACTTGCATCATCCTGCCTCCTCCATAGGGCTTAAAATAAAGTGCACAGCCAAAAGCAGCCATGCAAGGAGGGATCAGTGTGTCTGGAGTGCAGGAACCATCCACTAAGATCTTCCTCTATTTATCTCTCCTCTCCCTCTCCCTGGGATGATTGTTTACTGTAGCAGAGAAGAATGTTCTAGGCAGAAAAACTTGATTTAATGAAAAGGTTTAAACAAATATTCCCTTTGGTAGGATTAGTTGCACTTGTAATGCTGGCAGAAAAGTCACTCTGAAATAACAATGCTATTGGTAAAAGGGCCCAGAAAAGGGGTGGGAAACTGTTTTTTCAACTGAGTATCTGAAAAAGATACTTCCAGTTTTAATTCATGCTTTGAAGCATTTTTAAGGCAAGCACATCATTTTAGTAAGTGTGTCAAGGTAGGAACTTGTTAACTCCAGTTACAGCCATAATTACTGGGACATCGATAACTCAAAGTCATCTTTCTCTGGTTGACTTCAGTTCCTTTGCTAAGTGCTATTATCAGAAATTAACATAATCATCATGTCCAGTGTTCAATATTAGATTGAATCCTGGAATGTATATGGATATGTTACTTTGTTAGAACATCTGTGATTTACTGATAGTTTAATGTAAGTTCTTAATTTCTAAACTCAGATTACAGTGCTTTGGGGGACCAGCCTGTCTTTTAAAATCAAGCAAGAATTCACAATATTGGCTAATACTTCAAAGGTTACACCAAATTCTCATTCTTTAACTTTGCTCAAGGTCCTATTCTTGATATCAAATTCTCTACTTATTAGAAATATTTCATAAAAGGTGAAGAATCACCATTCCATTCTCAGGGTCCTATTTTATTAAGAATATGATTAAAAACAAAACATAATTATTTTTTAAAAGCCTCAGTAATTAAAGAATGTAATCATTATCTTCAAAAAATTGCTTGTCAGAACTTAAAAAAAAAAATTGAGGACTGGGAGACTGATTCACACTGTGCCAGGCATGAAAAATTACGTGATATAAAGGGGTGCAACAATCTCTCCAAACATTCCTTTCAGTGTCTCATTTTAAAAATACCTTTGCCTGATTGAAAATGAATTCTAGAAGTGCCATTTCTGTAATTATTATGGATTACTTTTCTCTCCCGCAAAGAAATCTTCCATTCACTCTCAAATATTCTGATTTCTCCTGGGTTTGAGTTATAATGATGTGGCCTCAGGATCCTAGGTGGGGAAGGTTGTGCCAGTCTGGGGCCCTTTCAGTTGAGAGAGGAAGGCAAGACGTTCCTTAGCTTGCCCTCCTTCCTTCTCAAGTTCTTGGGTGACAAGGAGTTTGCATGACCACCAAAGTCTGTTATTTCTCCTTTCACTCAGTTCTGGATCTTCAAAGGCTTATAGATCTCAAATTCCTAATTCAATAGCAAAAGAATTTCTGTGAGCATCATTGATGTAAACATCGAATATCCTTTTTGTTGCAAGAGCTTCCTGATTTTAACCCTGATTTTTTCCCTTTGCATACTCATAGATCTCTCATTTTATTTTCTCATGGCATATTTAATAGAACTCATACATACTTAAAACTCATTAATGCAATTATACTAAAATACTCAGTTGACAGAAACAGTAAGAAAGCCTTGGAGATTTAGATGACATTAGTTTTTTTCAAGATTCTTTTTTCACTTTCAAAAACATCATCAGTTATTTCATCTTTGCAGCATTGCAGTGTTGAGCTGTAAAACAATCCTCTTTTATGTACTGCAAACAGTTCTTTTTTGGAAGACCAGTGAATTTTTAATTATATATGCATATTATAATACAGACACATACAGTATGCCACAAAACAAATATATGCATTTGTATGATGGCTCGTGTTAATCTTTGATGGGCTTCTTACAACAGGAATAATTACCCAAATGAATTATTTTTTTTATAGTTAATGTCACTGAGCTTTAACATATTCAATTATTTACAGTTTTGTAGACTGTTTAGGTGATCAGCAAGTGTTCATTTTTAATTCTTCTGCAAAAGGTTTATTAAATTTGAAAGAAATGTCCAGCTTGACATGCATCACACTGTCTATTTCAGCCTCATTACCTGGGCTATTAGATTGCAAGCAAAGAATATTTAAATACCTATTTTTTATCTAATTGCTAAAGAAGCCTGATAAATTTAAATTACTGGCACACTGGAAAAAATAAGATAAATTGAGAAGTAACAGAATGATTGATTCATCTCCTCCAGGGGAAAAAAATAAAACATAAATGTGTCAAATCCAGTTATAGAGAATTGATGTTTTATGTAACTCCTTTTGAAGTAGAAATTAAATTTCCTTAAAAGGTTATATTAAGAAGGAGATGGGATGGAACTGTGAACCAACACACCATTACTCTAATAAATCTGGGGGAAAATACGTTTTGAAAACTTTTCTGAAGTATGGTATTAAATTGATTTATTCAGTCCTAAGCAGTAATTATGGAATGTGCTTATCTAGAAACCCTCTGCTTCTATTGATCCTCGTGTCTTCTGATGAAAAGCTCATAATTCATTACATTCTTGAAGTTTAGAATTGTTGGAATTATTTATGACCCATGGTCCTAGGTACCGGAAACGAAGGCAGTTGGAGTGATAACTTAACACTGTAGCACACTGACTGTTTCCCTGAGCCAAATGGGTGGCTGATGGATCCAGGCAGCATATACATAGAAGATGCAGGTTTCTGGTGGGAACCGGAGGAGCCGTTATCCTGCCTGGAAGCTAAGGAATCTGTAATTAGAGTGTTAGACTTTCATAATCTGCTTTTCCCCTGAGGTGCTTTCTCAGTTACAGGAGGGGAGCCCTCATTTTATCGGTTCACTTAAAATTGTAAAACACCCTGAAACATCCTCTGGAAACCTAGTACTATATATTTCTGTTCCTACGTGTCCTTGGCAGGCACATCACCAAGCATTATAATGAAGAGGTTATGGCAGTGTTACGGCATCTGCTTGGTCGAGTTCATATTTTCAGTGTCTATGCCCTTAAATCTAGATTAGATGCTGTTCTTCATTTTAGAATTAATATTGCATTTGCCATCACCCCAAACCTGTTTCTTTTACCATTTGCTGTTTCTTGTGATGGCACTCAAATCTATCCAGTTGACTAGTGCCATCACATCTTCTTTGACTTTTTCTATTCTTTCATCCCTTCTATCCAGTTAGTCACACGGTCCTATCAAGTCTGATTCCACATGTGTCCCCCATCTGTTCTTTCCTTTCTGTTCTCATGATCACTGTCAGATTTCAGAACTTCATTACATCTCATCTGGACAGTAGCAGTCTTCTCCTAAATTATCTCCCTGCTTCCAGTCTCTTCCTCAGCCAGTCCTTCCTGCTGCCAAATTAATCTTCCTGAAGCACAGCTCTAATTATGTCATTCTCTAGCTCAGAAACTTGTAATGGCTCCTCTTTGACTCATAAATTAAATTTAAAATTTTCTACTTGGCCATCATAATTCTGAGTAATTCGAATATACCAACCTCACATAGAGCCTGTGTTTTGCCAGCCAGGCCAGTAGTTCCAAGACTTGGGATTTCATGGATTTTTAATAATAATAATAATGATAATAATAATAATAATAATAATAATAATAATAGTAATGATGATGATTGTTATTCTGATTTGGGGATGTGGAAATACGTTTAATATATAAGATTATAATGGATAAGATTAATATAAAAAGTAAAAATACATAAAATATCATCTATAATTATGTCATTATTTCATAAAATAAAGGCTTAACTGAAAAAAATCAGAAAGATGACAAATTTGGAATAAATAATTGCTTTTGAATTGAACCAACTTGTCTTTAAAAAACACTAACAATTATGTACTTATTTCCCTCGTTTTATCAACAGCCTATAAGTAACTCTCATGCTGGTATAAAAACCACAGAACCAATTCATTTCCCAGACATATACTGTGATTTCTCACCTTAGTTGGCATCCTTCTATATGTTGGAAGTTTTTTTAGGGGAGAGACTGTCTCATTTTATTTTGGATTGCCAAAGCCATACACTTAAAGAAATGATATAACTTCCCAAGCATTGCTGCTGACTCATTCTAGGTATAAAGTTATTGAATAAACTGATCACACGTCATCCTTCAGGGTGTTTGACTGTAGATGACCCTCTGGTCACTCAGTGTTGAATGAGTGTGGATCAAAATTTGGATTCTTCACTAGGCTGTGGGTGAGAAACCAGGACTCAGTGAACAACTACAAATTTCTATTACAAGTGCCTATTGAATGCCACGAACTTGATCATTTTGAGAGGCAAGTCATTTGATAGCATTCAGACAGAGGTTTATAGTCAACACATGTTTTGTCAAGCCATTAGGACTCATATTCACAATAGAAGATGATATAAAATGACCTCTGTCCCAGGAGATCACAACTGTTGTCGAGGGGCAGCAAACTTCTTCTGTAAAAGGGCAGATGGTAAATATTCCAGGCTTCTTGGGCCTCATACTCTGTGTTACAGCTGCTCAGCTTGGCGGTCCTAGGGTGAGAGCAGCCATGGGTGGTGTGTAAGTGAACAAGCATGGCTGTGTGCCAACAATACTTCATTTGGTACACGGACATTCGAGTTTCACATGATGTTTACATGTGGTGAAATGTGATTCTTCTTTTGAATGTTTTTCAACTATTTAAAAGTGTAAAAACCATCCTGAGTTCATGGGTCATGCAAAAGCAGTCAGCTGGTTGGACTTGACCCGTGGGTCATGGTTCACCCAGGCCAGTTACAGATACAGCACTTGCTGGGATAGCTAGACCCACTGATGTTGATGAAGAGAGCTTACGAGTTACGTTAGTGTCAGGATAATCGATTTTAAATGAGGGAGTTATCCTTACTCTTCAATACTGTGATTCTAATAGAATCTGGAGCTGTTTCTGAAATGGTCCTTAAATATAAAAACTCCATTCAGGAACCAGCTGTCTATGGGGTAGAGTTGGGGAGGTGGGTTGATTTTCTCCTCATGAATTGGTATTTAGATTCTGATGTTTTTTTTAAGAACTGAGGAATTAGGTTAAGTTGGCTATCTGGGAAGAGGAACGTGGGCTGTAGGGAAGAATGCCTTTTCAGTTATTCTTTGGGTTTGTTTTGTTCTGTGTTTTACATTCAAATACTCAAGTGTTTTGAGAGTCTATCTCCAAAAGGAATATACTGTATCTAGATTTTAAATATTCACTTCAGGTGGAAGGACCTGGACAGGAATTTCTATTATGTTTTCTTAGGAAAAAGTTGGTAACATTTTTTCTTGGTTGAAGTTTTCCATACTTTTTTTAAGGTACATTTTTAGGCAGTATCTTGCCTTTTTTTATACCCTTCTCCTGACAGTGTTTTCCTTGGGGTCTTCTGTTCCATCTTTGGTGAGCAAATCTAATTCAGGTGTAAAATATTAATTGTAGTCTCTGGTGAAAGGGTAAAGTCTTTCGCCTGAAGGAGATCTGTAAAAATACACGCACAAAACATGAACTTTATTGCTTTCTTTGGTGTTCACCCTCACTGCTTCCAAATTCTTAGAAGTGAGAGGAACCACTCCCTTTGGTTTTAGATTATTGCTTAGGTTAACAATTCTGTATCATTAAATGTTTAAATCCTTGGGCGACTTAAAAACTTCTGTGAGCTACTGCCTATTGTAGAACACACAAATTTAATAAAAACAAGCAGTAGGAAAGGAAGGAAAAGAAACCACCTCATTCATATTTTCTAAAGTATCATTTTTTTTCTCGATACTTTTCCTTCCATCATAGTCCTTCTCAAAATCTTTGTTTCTGTCAAAGCTCTTGCACATGGAGCCACCATTCTTGGACTTCTGTCCTTTTAAGAACTTAGAATTTAGTTTCTTAAAGCAGTCCCTGATGTGATTCAGAAAGGAAAAGATTCAACTAGAACCAGCCTCAGAAGCATCACTTTACCCAAGTGTTCTAGCTTCTACTTCTAATTTCTTATACTTAAATGGAACTTCACCCTTTTGGAAGTACACTTTAAAGCCTGAATTTTAGGAGGTGCATGATGTTGAAAGCAAGCATTTACTAAGCATATCATATGGTCTAGTCATTTCACAGGCTCTGAATAATACAAAACAAATGGGAGGAGGGCTGTGCTTTTAAAGAATATGTAATATAATGATCAGAGAGGACAAAACAAGAGGACGTGATCTGGACTAAAGTTGTTCCAGTCTGAATTCCTAGTGCAGACAGTTGCTCATTTTGCAGTCTCGGGTGTATTACCTAACTTCTCAAGATCTCAGCTTCCTTATCTGTAAACTGATAAAACAACTCAAGTTCAATAGTGAGCTCTGAGGAATTAACAAGATGAGGGATGAAATGTGTTCATTATAGAACTCATCACAGAGTAAGTCCTGAAAGATGGACTCTTTTCTTTTCCATTATAATAATTTTTTATCACTAACGTTGTTAGAAAAGAACAGGTAGACAGAAGCACGTGACCTAGTTTGCAGCTTGGAGGTATGTAGTCTTGCAGGTATGTTATACAGTATTACGTATTATATATAGTGCATGAAGTACTGCAGGTACATAGTATTAGGGAAAGCTTTTTGGAGGAGATGTTGCCTAGTTTGGGTCCTAATTTATAGGCTCTCATACCAGTCACTTAAATAACTTAACCAGTCTTCACCTGTTAGAATGGGGTTAATGAGTCCCACCTGGACATACACTGTACAGAGCAATGTGCATTTCCCTCCCTCCCCTTCATCCTCACAGCAGTTTTATATGTACGGCCTGTATCTGCACAAATGTGTCCAACCTTACTGGATGGATTCTAAAAGTGTTTTCCTTAAGCTTTCTGTAGAGACATTTAGTATACAGGATTGAAATGGAAATGTCAAAACAAACTAGAAATGAAACTTCTCATAAAACCAGTAGTCTGTTTTCAAGTTTGAATACTTTTGAGAATTTCTGAGGTCTCATGAAGATGCATAGCCTAGGGAGGGGAAGGTGCAGTTTCTGATAACAGACAGAATGCAGGTTACAACAGTCTTCATAACTATTAGTTGAGGATTATGCGAAAGGACATGATGGAAATCAAAGGTTCACAATATGCTTTTCCAAATCAGAACAAAGTTCTGGGCAAGGCACAAGGTCCTCAGACATCCGTGGATGACAGAGATCAGCTATGTAATCGAGCATCTTGATTCTTCATTCATATTGGCAAATGTTATTTTTGTCTAGTGGAAGTGACAGAACACTTCCCACTGGGAGAGGTGAGATGTGTCTAAATGAAACCTGTAATTCATATGATGATAGCTACTGCAAGTGAAAGAATCTGATTTGCCAGGAAGCCTAATAATAGGCAAGACCATGGGGGCAAAATAGCACAGATTAGTCATACATTTTCTACATTTATGGAGAAAAATCTGTGTTTCTTTTATTTTTACTCAGAACCATGCAGAGAAGCTAATGTTCCCACTCAATCTATGATGCCCATCACCCCTTCTCAGATACATATTTGCATAGATACAGTTCTCTCTTCTAAAGGCTGATTGTGTTAATCATTCTGACAAAGTTTCCTTCTAGTCTCAGCTTTGTCTTTGATTCAAATTTATTTTCTTGAACTTGATTAGCCAACACTTAGCTACTCTTTTCCCTGAGCACCTGTACTCAAAGACAGTTTCTCTCTTTGGACCTCCATGACCTCATCTATAAAACACAGGTGGCCAAGATCCCTTTTAAACTAACATCTTATGTTTCTCCTCTGTAATTCTCCAGGCAGCATTGGACACTGATTTTATTTATATACTTGGAGCTGCCTGGTCCCCACCACCACCACCAAAAAAAAAGGCCAAAAATTAATTTTATGTTGTGCATTTAAAAGTTTTTCTTCTGTAACAGAAAAGTCAGTAACTTACAAGGGCATATGTAAGTTCTCAGTTTAATAACTGTCAGTTTGTTTACTGTGAGGTGGGCAGTAGAGCCTACTTTTTGGAGAACTAATTCTAAATGATTCATTTTGAGAATAAAAAAATGCAATTTTCATTATTAACAACTTATTAAAAGAAAAAGGGTAATGAGCAAAATTCCACAAGTTCTGATTTTTAGAGTAGCTTGGAGCAACTCCCAGAAATGTAGATGCATATTTATTGTTGTTTTAACTCACAGGTCCTCTTTCAATGTTTGATAAAAACCTTTTTTTTTTAGCTGTACCATTTATTGTTATTTCGTTATTCTTCTTATCCCTCTACCCCTTTCTAAAAATTAAATGGTTTAATTTCTATTTCTCTGCTTCTCTTTTCTTCTAATTTCTATTGCAGTTCTCCTGGCCATTCCCCAAATGAGTTCTCTTTCTCCAAAACTTATCACAAATAGAATATTTTAAAAATATATTGCCTTTGGCATAAAATTGCAAAAAAGCTTTTATTTTGTTCTTTTTCTTAGATGCTTAAAAAAGTCAACAAAAAGTAATAAAAATTACAATCATTGGTTTTCCCAGGTAAAGATTTTCCCCATATCTGTAATTATTAGTGTTTCTAGTCCACATAGACGTTCTTAACACCAATTAAAATACTTTTAGGCTACAATAGTTGTTTAAAATGCAATACCAGGGAACCCATTATTGAGCTGCTGGAATGTGTCAGGTGATTTTTCTACATGGACAACGTTACATTTATTATCACGTGTCTAATTGTTTTTCCTGAGGAAGGTGTTGTTATCTTTGTTTCATAGGAAGCCGATAAGAGAATGGAAGTCTAAGCACAGATTCCAGGGTGATGTCATTAGTTATCTGGTGATGGTTGGAATAGTGGAGACGTATAACTCTAAAGCCAGGTGTAAGGGCCCCAGAGCACATGCATGGTCCATCTGCATCTTTGATGCTAACCAGCCCAAGTATATCAATGTAGCAGATTTGAGGGATTTTTAAATTCTAAAACATAGCATCTGTGGTGGCTAAAAATTAATCTTTGGCAATATAAATATTACCTTCTTTATTAACAGGGGCATTCTTTTATGGGGCAAAGAGCTGTCACTCAATTAACTAAAGCATCACAGGAACGGTGGGATGAATGATGCCCTGAGTATGGTTTTAATTTAATGGTAGAGCCCAGAGGCTCTATCTTCATGAGACAAATACTTGTGCTTTCTTGAGGCTCGCAGGTTTATCACAGCATTACTAAACTGCAAGCAAACATTCTTCTCTTTGGCTTCTACCAGGATTATTTTATTAATCAAATTTATCTCGAACTCTACTTTCCCCAGATTATATGATCATCCACCATCTTCAAGGGAAAAAAACTAAAACTCTACTGCTCCCTCTAGCCACACAGATTTTGTTAAGTTTTCCTTTCTATAATGAAGACATAAAACTATACTTTTATGCTTGATGATTTGCTTCCTAAAACTCTCCCTTCAACCCAAGAGTATAATTGCTACATTTGAGTCTCTATAGACCCGAAGTGTTTTAGAAAATAGGTAGGATTTCTTATTGCTGAGATTGTGACAAAGAGACAGTAGAGGAAGCAGTTTGAGACTTACAAAGAAAGGACTTATAAGCTTGTTTCTAGGTAGACCAGGATTGAAGATCTGATCGACAAGTCTTTTGTTGACTTCAGCATTGTGCCCCGGCATGTTCTGAGGCACCCGCATTACCTGTCCTATAACTGAGGTACATCGCTTGTCATCTTTACCCAGAAGGTGTAGGAAATCCTATTTTAACTGAGTTGTATGAAATAAGACTTAATCACTGAGCTACATTTTTTCACCCGGTGTTTTGAAGAGAGGTGGCTTCATTATAAACTCTGGTGGATTGTAGTATTGCTTCTGCAAAACAGTTAATGGTTTTCCGTCATACTTTGGTGAAATGGGTGTAAAAGTGGCTTTGCTAAGAGCAAGGATCTGTAGTTCTGTGCAGTGAGTAGACCCTGAAAAAATGCTTGCTTGGATGACTATCATGAAGAGTTGAGAGGGGCCCCTTTGCAGAGTTCCCGTAATACCTGTATGAACAGTAAAGGTTCTTCAGATTTCCCCACAAGACTCACTCCAACATTACGGACAACTGTGAAGTAAAAGCCATTGTAAATATTAGACTGTTTGCCTTAGGGAATTTATTCAGTTTTCCATTTCTTCCAGCCCTTACTTTCCGCTGACTGTTACTTACCTTCTAACATGTCATCAGTTACCTTTGTCACCTCACCCTCATGGTTGAATTCTTGGCTTGTTCCTCCCATCCCATCCTAACTTGGAAGGTTGGTTACTCAGACCCAGATTAATTACAGGCTAGGAACCCCTACATTGTATGAAAAGGGGAAACAGACATTTGTAAGCTCATCTCATTTAATGACCGTGGTGCAGGTTGGCCCTGAATCAGTTAAGTAACACAATTATAAAAAGTCCCATGGGAAGATTAGAGACATGCTCAGAGCCTCAAATGCATACAGTTAGTAAAGATGTATTTTAATTTTGCTATGAAATGTGGTCCCACAAAACTGCAGGCAACTTCAACTTTGGATAAATAAAAATAATACGTAGGTCAAGCCACTAATTCTGAATAGAGGGTATTGGTCAGCATAAATTACAGGATTATCAAACATCTGTGTGGTCTTCTTTTTGGGAGAAGAACAATTTCTTTTTAGCAAAAGGAAAAAAGAATCTTCCTAAAGTTTTCTCAACTGAGAGAAAAATATTACCTAAATTGTAAAGGAGATTTCATTACAAGCATACTGTCAAAAACTCAGATATAGACTAAACTAACATTTTATTTTCTGTAAATAGAAAGAAGTACTTGGAATTTTTAAAATTTGATCTTAGAAGCAAAAATACTATATTTATGTATTCTTGGGATGTATCTGTACCTACATGTATAAATACTTCATACTCCTTAATTTTTTTTTTTTTGGTAGATAAAGTAGGATGCAGGGAAATTAAGAAACATACCTCAGTTCTCACAGTTAAAAAGACAAAGAGTTAAACTGATATTTTTAAATGAAAATCAAAATTTGAACCCAAGTCTACAAAACTCCAAAAGCCACTTTCCACTGCATCATGTCTTCCTAAGACAAAAGTTTTGATGGAGCTTCTATCAGAATTTTCAAGACAGTGAAGACATATGATGAAAAAGACAACTTCCAAAATAATCAAAAATCCATTTTCAATGAGCCAGCGAAAGCACTGCCAAAAATAATGCTGTACTTAATAGAGGAGGAAAGTCCAAAATGATGAAGTATGTTTGGGATCCTCTGAACAGGTTGAATAACATCAAAGGCTTAAGCTATTTTGCCAAAATTAAAATGCAGTCAGATTTACTTTGCCTTGAAATTAAATGTTCTTAATGGATATCTTTTTACAGTATTTAATTTCACACTATTAAAATTAGTAATAGTAGTAGTAGTAGTAGTAATAATAATAATAATAATAATAATAATAATAATATACTTCATGTATCCAAATCATAATAAATTCCTCAAGACCCTCCATGGACTAGGGTAAAGGGAAAAATGTAAGTTGGTCAGCAGTGATTTGAAATCATTGGATTTAGGGGCACAGAAACCATCTCCAATACACCCCAAGAACAGATGGTAATAATAAAATCAGTCTTCCGAACTGGTTGCCTATCATTTCAGATCAGAAATCATTACAGCTCTGAGGGCAATAGGAAAGATATTTTTGTAAGTGTTGCATTTTAGAGTTAAAAGTCAGGGCTGCGATTTCTACTTCATTGTTCCACCTCACCGGCGTTAATGGGCAATCGAAGTAAAACTGGCTCGTTTGGTTCTCACTGTAGAAATGGCCTGGTCTCAGTGCAGCGATACAAACAAATGTCCACATCATCACTCCAAAAGGTTCGAAAAAAATGATGTACATCTTTGCTGAAGATTTTCTTAAGGGGAACTACACAACCCAGCACACAACAAAACGTCCTGAAAATCCTCTCTACTCAGTAAGCCTCCTCAAAGTTTTGTGCACGTGAAACAGCTGCCTTGTAAAGCACAACTCTGCTAATTATAGCTTTCAGTCTACACAGCAGGCTCACTTGTCTCTTTAGAGATGACAGGTCCCTTAATACTTTCAACATTGCATGAAGTTGGCACCAGTTAACTACGAAGGAGGCATGAGAAGGACCCCTCATTCCATTTCTTTTTAAGTCTCATAATTGTGTACTTAATACAGTTTCTTTTTGATGGAAGTGGGTTACCTGATCACACAGTCCTTGCCTTATTTTGAAGGGATTCCATCTCCTTGTGCTCCACCTTGCTCAGTGTCATCACATCTCAGACCATTAACTTGACCCCTTGATGCCTGGGCATATGACCATGAACTCTAATATTGCAACCCAGGCATTCTTCACCTGTTAGGGATATCTTTGGCAAGAAGAAATTCATTCAGTGACATGTGTGGGAATCATACTTTCAGTCACATCTATATTCGGAGCAATACAAATTGAAGGTTATATCTACGTGTGTGGAAAAAAAAAAGATGCATAGTTTTTAGGTATTTCTGTGTGGACTTGAAGCCATTATACATAAGGGGAATTTGACAGAAGTAACACGTGGTAGGTAAGTGGTCCCATTCTCAGATTGCACTGACTGTTCTCCTAGCCAGGCAGCAAACAGCATAGGGTACTTCCCTGTCGTCATTGTCGCCTTCTTCTTTTTTTAAATTGACTCCAAAATGTCTAGGATTTCAAGAAAAGGTAGTAAAGACATTTATGAGGTTATTAAGAGAACCGTGAATACCGCTGCTGCACTTACTTCTAGAGGTGACAGAGGGCTCTCACGGGCACATGGCAGTACTGAGAACATGGCAGTTGTTCACATTCCTCTCTCCCTTCTCTTTTCTTCAAAGTGTTATGTGTTTGTTTTAGGGTGGGCACAGGGATCATCTTCTGTTCCTGAGTTAATGGAGAGAGAGGAAGCTGTGTATCGACAGAATATAGAGCTACAGAGGACATTTGGGAGCCTCTCCTCCCCAGAAGAGAGAGCTAAAGTTGAGAGAAGTGAAATGGATTACCTAGTGTCAAACAACAGGGCAGAGACGGTCTCTCCCTCCCACTAACATCCCGCACATGCCTAGCGTGTCCCTGGTACAGAGTCTGTGCTTTGTAAATGCTCATCGATTGAGTGAACTGGTGAATGGATTTGTTAATGGCATAGCTGCTACCAGCACTCAGATGCTCTCATTCCTTCTGTTTTCCCCTGTTCCAGCTCACTGTCAACTCAGCTTCGTCTGGGTTGCGATCCTCTTTCAATCCTCCCTGCTAAGAAAGGGAATAGTCATGAGAATAAGATGAAAGGTAACAAAAAATAAAAGTTTGCAATTTTGGGGTGGAATTACTGAATGTGAGGCACAATTGTAGGAAAACTGCTCAAGACAAATGACCAGAAATTATGTGAATTCCAAAAACTTGCTAGACTAGAAACTGGGGTGAAGAGTTTAAAAAATGGCGACTATTTGATACAGTGAAAAGAAATGACAGCTATTTACACTTTAGCGATGTACTCAAATCAAAAGACCAAATTCAGATGTGTACCGAACATGTTTGTGAGCTTCACTTAGCTTTACTGAGGCATGTGTCTAAGGTATTATCTTTGAAGCCAGAGCTTAAGTGGAATGCAGAGTGTCAGATGATCTAAATTCCTAGTACTTTGATATGTAATCAAAATATCAAATTAAAAAATGTATACACATTATTTTATTTTTGTGTTTCATTACACATGCAAAATGTATTCAATTTTATAAATTAGTACACTTAAAATACATGAACATATTTTTAAAAAACACTAGAAATGCTGTTTTCTAGATAAAATTAGTGTTGGCATTTTCATTTATATGCATCCACATTTTTCCTACATCAATATGTGCATTCTTTTTTTTACTTTTGAAAAATTAAAATGATAAAATATTAAATTCCTTTTTACCCTCTCTTGCTTATGTCTCTTTCTTGCTTAGGGCCCTTTCTTCTAATGTCACTGGTATACAAACTTGTTGTTTTGATAACAGACAACTGGTGTGGGAATATTAATGAAGCAATTATTCTCCTGAAAAAGGCACAGATATTCTGAACTGAGTCATGCTTTCATAAAAATACATACTCTGCATGTCAATGTGTGTGTGTGTGTGTGTGTGTAGCTGCTCCAATTTTTATTTCCAATTAAGCATTTCTAATTAAGTAGATATTAAAATGTTTTTGCAAGCTCCACATGTGAAAAAGGGAGGTCAGGATTAAGAGTGAAAAGAGAGTTCAGAATTAAATATTTCCCCCCAGATCATCTATGAAGTGAAAAATTTAGAGCTGAATATGGTAGAATATTTGTGACAAAGTAAGACTCCTAAACTGCTCAGTGATTTGGCAAGAAATGCAGCTTTGAAGTAAGGAAATGAATTCGCTAATAAGTGATACCAGATTTTCAGTCAGGGGCCATTGAGGATTTGGAGTAACTGGAGGAGTCTTTCTTGCCTTTGGAGCAAAGGAAGAAACATGAACAATTACTATACTCAGGAGACCATGTGAGATGTTTTAGAGCCGGGCTGTCTAATATGATAACTACTAGTCATGTGAACCTATTTACATTTAAATTATTTAATAATAAATATAATAAAAGCTTAGTTGCATTAGTGATTTTCCAAGAGCTCAGGAACCCACCTGTGACCAATGGTCACCATGTAGGAAAGTGCATATTTAAAGCAGTTCCTCACTGCAGTTAAGTTCTATGGGACAGAAAGGTCTCTGCTGAAGAACACAAAACTCATATCCTCCATAGTCCAGTTGGAGAAAGAAGACATACATACTTAAGGTTAAGGTCATGCATAGTTAATTGCTAAAGGAATGAGAATGATGATTTTAGCTAAGTTGATGTCAATCATGGAAGTCTGTGATCAGAAGTTCAGACATCAGATGGCACTTGCAGTGGGCATCAGAGAAAATTTAGATTTGGAGTAGGAGAGAATACAGGGACGTTTTTCAGACTTTAGGTCCAAGGGTAAAAAGTGGGGACACACACTAACTATAAGAATTTGCCATTTTCTTGTTGTCCGTGCTTATACAATGATTTTTTTTTTTGAACCCATGATGTCTTTCTGTAAATTTTTCAAGCCATATAGACATTTCCTGAAGGTTAGTTAAATTAGCTAAATTGTCTATTAATTGTCTTAACTGGATAAACATAGATTCATTAAGTTGCAAAACACTTAAAACAAATAAGGATTTTCAGATGCCTTCAGTAAACCATTGACTTTTAAAGTCACCTCTTCTATCAGGACGTCTTATTGCATATGGTGAGTAACCACAACAACAGTAACCACAAAAGCAATGTAAAGACTAGTAAAGCTTACCTTTTTAGTTTTTGATAAAAATAAATATAACTAAGTTAATTGTAATATTTTCTTTCTTTAACCCAGTGAATGATCTGTGCAACCCGGGTTGAATACGACTGCTGGAGAGATGAAATTGGAGTCATTGCCCCCATACATAACTCAGGTAATCATTTGCTGCAGTAAAATGGTGCATGCCACCTATACTTTCGTAAGATTTAATTACCTTTCATGAGAACAAGGAATACTGACACTGAATTGGCTTTCCTAAGAGCTCAGAGAAACAAATGGAACATTGGATGAAATTATTGCATGTGAAACCTTTCTTTCAAGAGAACCAATTGCCGTAACTGAAACGTCTCACAATATTTGATTTGCTTTTGCCCTATAACCAAATGTTTCAATTAAACTGATTTGTGTTGGCGTGGCTGAGATCGTTTGCAGTGCTTTGGCTAAGTTATCACAGACCTCAGCCTAGAATCTCAAATTCAGACTTCAGAGGACCCAGCCCAAGCTGTGTGCAGCCCGCAGATGGAATGTAGCAGGGGTCTTTATCGTTCCCATGTGGGAGTACTCATTAGTGACTGTAAGCACTTTTTTTTTTTTTTTAATACTTGAAACAGAAATTCTTCCACAGAGAGCTAATCAGCATCCACAGCCCCAAACAGAATTCCAGAGCAGTTTTTCTATTTAAAGAGGTGTCTGGTTTCACACATAGTAGTGGAAGATGAAAATACTCTTTCTGCTTGCATTTTGAAGCTATTCAAAATATTGAGATGTTGTACATGCAAAGATGAAGTTGAAGTTCAACTCTCTCCTTGGGACCCTTTAACATAGTTAATATGTTTCCCCTGAAGAAACAATGAGGACTGAGTTCTGATGTATTTGTCCAAGTATTCTGAGATCTGGAATTTTTACCCTTTAATGTAAATTAAAATTTGATCATCTGGGAATACCATGGAACGCAGGGGATCCTAAGTTGCACCTAAACTATGAAGGAAGAGTCCACCTCCCACAAGCAGCCCTGATTCGGGAAAGCAGTGCGCTAATGGCGTGGAAAGGCCTTAATGGAATGCGGTGGCCTGCATACTGCTGGGCACTCAGGGTAGTCTGGACCACGAATCGCAGACTTTAAAAACTCCATAACTGTAAAAATGTAATCTGCCCCCCTAGGTGACAATCTTAGGCTAAGGGAGGAGAAATGCCTTGGTTCCAGGTAACGTAACTATTTTGAAAGGGAGCCAAGTTTAGAATCAGATCTTAGGGACCTCAGTCTTGTTGCCTGCCAGTATATCTCAAAACCAGCTTGCCTTCCAAATTTGGAATTAGCACCCTTTGTAGTTAGTGATTCTGCTGACTGAAAAAGCAGCGCTTGCATCCACCTTCACTGCGGTTCAGTACAAGTAATTTAAACACAACCAAGCTTCTTTCTCTGTGGGTTCTGCGTTGGGATTGAATTCGATCCATGGTTGGCTGAATCTGAGGCTATGGAATCCGTGCACACTGAGGGCCAACTACCATGTCGTTTTCTACAGGGGACTTAGTGAATTTTGGTATCCCGTGGGGTCCTGGAACCAAATCCCCTGCTGATACCAGAGGGACGACTGTGTAAAACAGTTTGACCCTGAATTAATTTCTTGCCTTTAACACAGTAGCAGTTTAAAACGTCTGCAATGGGCATAGGTACATTCTCCAAATGGTGGTGTGCTTTATGAGGTTAGGGACTGAGGCTTCCATTTGGGATGATACTTCCTGGATTGTGCAAAGTTTTGTTCAGTGTAAGCTCTTTGACATTGCTCTTTGGTGAGGCATCAGTTCCTGAAGCCTGGAGGATCTGCCACCCGCCCCTGTACCCATGATCCTAAGACAGTATGAAAGAAGTTATAGTGCTTGGCATAGAATATCTTAGTAGTAGAGTTTAAATATGCCTTTGAAAGGATGCTTTTAGAATTGTTCATCTCTCTTTTTTTCTTCCTCCCATCTCTACTCTGAAATATCAGAACAGATATTGGAGATTTTACACATTTTGGTCCTGTGAGTTTGTGGACCTAATGTTCATCTCCAGGGCAGCAAAACTAACCAAGCAAAGGTCACTCTTGTCATTGAGGTTTATAAGGATTCTTTGAGGCAGAACCTTTTGTCTCCAGTATGTAACAGTTCTGTGGGACAGCCGTCCTAAGATCTTCAGAGCTGGTTACCTTATTGTCAGTACTTGCAGGACAGTTTTTTTTTTCCGGTCGTTTTTAAAGCAAGACAGGATCTCCAACCTGCCCTCTTTTCTAGTAAATAATAATTTTGCTCTACTATGGGTACTTGACAAATTCTTCCCAATTCCAGAGAGTGTTTGATAATTACCATCACTACACAAGAGGGATCATTTCAAAGAGAAGAAACAGGGGTAGAAGATTGTTGGGGCATCATTTTCAGCTGGCCAAACAAGATAAAAAGGTGATTAGTTCCTAAATGTGAAGAGCAGTCAAAATCTAAGCACATAGGAAAAGCTATTATTGAAAAAACAAAATAAACTAGCATCACAAAAGGCATAGTTTGTTGTTGTTTTTTCCTGTGGTTTCTGTGTCATCATTAGTTTATTCATAGAATGTGGTTGCATGTCTGGTCATCTAAGTAAGTTTAATCACAAAAGATAAGCGCATTCTAACTGAAGATTGTTAAATATGGTAGGGAAAACAAATAATCTTAGGTCATACTAAAAATCAAAGGAGGTTATTTTAAAAGATAACTGATTTCTATATTGGTGGTGTTCTTTGACTGAATACACTTTTTTTTTTTTGGCAGTCCATTTTGAAATACCCTTAAAATTAAAACTAGTTTCATTAAGTCCATCAAATTCAAGCTGGATCCAGGTTTTATGGATCTTTTTACAGCCCCAAACTAACATAAAAAATTGTTCTCCAAAAGCAAAAACTACTAGTTGGCTTGGTAAGAGACCCTTGTGTCTTACAGTCTGACAGTGCACCAGGGATTAGCATGCGTAGTCTTCCTTGCAAACCAAATACTTTATTTGTGAATAAAAACCCTATGCAAAATTCTGGGGCGAGGAAGCAGTAATGATTATTAGTTTTTAGTTTTGGTTGAATAGATGTTGATTGAAGGAAAACTCAGCTGCTGGAATTTTCAACATTAATATTTTCCAAAGTTGCAAGAAAATCCAAGGCATTGTGACCATGTTAACAAAGTACAAAATAGGCAGAGGGCTGAAAGACAAAATTGGGGAAAAATAATTTCCTCCAGGGCTTTCTGATTTTTTAAATTAATATTTTTAATTGAAGTATAGTTGATTTACATTATATTAGTTTCAGGTATACAGCATCATGATTCAACATTTTTACAGCTTATATTCCATTAAAATTATTACAGAATAATGGCTATAATTCCCTGTGCTATACAATGTATCCTAGTTGCTTATCTGTTTTATACATATTAGTTTGTATCTCTTAATCCCATATGCAGTTTTCCCCTCTCCCCTTCCCTTTCTGCTTTACTAACCAATAGTTGTTTTCTGTATCTGTGAGTCTATTTCTGTTGTGTGTGTGTGTGTGTGTATTTGTGTGTGTGTGTTTATACACACACACACATTCGTTTGTATTATTTTTAAGATTCCACATATAAGTGATATCATACAGTATTTATTTTTCTCTGTGACTTATTTCACTAAGCATAATATTCTCTAGGTCCATCTACTTTGCTGCATATGGCAGAATTTCATTCTTTTTCATGGCTGAGTAATATCCCATTACAGTTATATGTGTGTGTACACACATATGTACACATATTCCTTATCCATTCATCTACTGATGCACATTTGGCTTGCTTCCATATCTAGGCTGTTGTAAATGGTGCTGCTACAAACATTGGGATGCATGTATCTTTTGAAATTAGTGTTTTTGTTTTTCCTGGCTATATACCCAGGAGTGGAATTGCTGGATCATGTGATCATTCTATTTTTAGTTTTTTGAGAAACCTCCATACCGTTTTCCATAGTGGCTGCACCAACGTACATTCCCACCAACAGTGTACAAGGGTTCCCACTTTTCCACATCCTTTCCAACATTTGTTTTCTGTAGACTTTTTTGTATTATTTGCTTATTTATTTGTTATTATTTTTGTTATTTGTTTATTATTTGTAGACAATCTGACAGGTGTGAGGTGATATCTATGTTGTTTTGGTTTGCATTTCTCTAATAATTAGCAATGCTGAGCATCTTTTTATGTGCCTGTTAGCCGTCTGTATGTCGTCTTTGGTAAATGTCTATTCAGATCTTCTGACCATTTTTGATTGGGTTGTTTGTCTTTTTTGATTCTGATTTTTTTATGTTTATGAGTCATTACTACAATTGAGCAAATGGCTATGGAGAATGAAACAAAGAAAAAAGGTCTAGGAACATAGTGGGTGGAAAAAAACCTAATTAACCTTCATATATATATATACACAGTATTCTTCCATCTAGTGTTGCACCTGATATTCTGTATTATATGGAAAGTCAGCAATACCTATCACCACTTTATAGATGGAAAACTAAGGTCTCAGAGAAGTTAGGGCCATTTATTGAATGGATGTTTTAGCCAAAAGCAAGAATGCAAATATCCTAATAAGAAAAATTCTCTTTCAGTCTGAGGCAATCCAGTAACCGACCCTTCTAATTCCAATTAGAATTGAACTCCAATTCATTTGTTGCCAGTCAGATTCAATCAAGAAATGTACTGGGAGCCTCCCATTGTCTGGTACAATGTTAGGGATTAGAAGTGAAGTGAGAGACAGCTCTTTCTTTTGTGACCACAGAGTTTAGTGAGGGAGACAGACAAGAGAAGCAACAAGTGCAAAACATGGGGGTATAGAGGAGTAAGAAAATGGTTCCATTGGAGCAAAGATTCATCTCTGTATTTCCGTAATGAGAGGGTAATTACCATGTTTCAGACATTGTGCAAAGCATCTCTGTGTGCTCTGATTGTAAGGGTTGCCATTAATATTGGTTCACTAGCATACTTCTCAGCATTCCAATCAGAGACTCCCAGTAGTCGAAAGGTCTCAATCAGGAATGGGGGTGGAGACTAATTTTTATTGAGCACCTACTCTGGGTACTCCTTATTTCACGCAAAACAAAACCAAGGATGAAGTCATGGAGGATATCAGAGGCAGAAATGGCATGAGTCAGAATGCACTGAGGCATGACCCTGGTCTTAGAGGGTCTTGGGCTCAGTTAACTTGCTTGGAAAACAGTAATAGAAGCAACTTCACTGGCCCCTGAAAAGCACCCACTGACTACCACCTGGATATGCAAATATCCACACAGCCTGCAGCACTGGTGGCGTTTTAGTGAATGCCAGAGAGAAATCAAAGAATCAGGATGTTAAAAAGCAAACAGAAAACCCTGATGAATTGACACACAGGCTTCAAACACTGTAAACTTTTTTTATATTGAAGTATAGTCAGTTATAATGTGTCAGTTTCTGGTGTACAGCATAATGCTGTCAGTTATATATGAACATACATATATTCATTTTCATACTTTTTCATTATAGGTTACTCAAGATATTGAATATAGTTCCGTATGCTATATAGAAGAAATTTGTTTTATATCTATCTTAAATATAGTAGTTAATATTTGCAGATCTCTGACTGCCAACTTGAAATGATCACTGGCCTTTCCCCCTAGAGGAATTAATAGCATTAGGTTCTGTACATTCCTGGGGCTACATGGACTGACAGGTAGAATTTGAGAAGTTTGGGGAGGTGGGGGTCTAGTATTAAAGAAGTATGGAGTCTAGGAGATTTCTTTCTCTGGCCGACTGCCCCGGGAGATTTACTGGAACTTTGGTGAGGAAGGGAGGATTAAGTTAAAATATTTTCAAGTAGCCTGAGAAGCTACAACAGAGATTTCTACATCTCTGCAGGCTCATTCTATGTGAAATAAAACAGTAGAATAAGTCCAAAGACTTTTCTAACCACTAACCCTGTGAGATGCCAGTCTGGGCTTTAGGGGAATCTTGCATTCTTTTTGGTGGTAGTTTAAGTGTTATTCTTTCTTTCTTAGAAGGTGCGTTGCCAATCATAGCTAATCCCCTGTGGTATTTTTGCATTTCATCCTTCCATAGAAATTTGAGGACTAGAGCAGATCATGTATGTCTGCCTAAGGCAAGATGTAGCAAGGTAGATCTTTATTCTCTCCCGTAATGAGCTTGTAAGAGAATTTTGTAGTTATGCAAGAGCAAAAGAAGAGAGAGAGAGACATAAATATATTATATATTTATATAAAAATGTGCAAAATATTTAAAAGAATATAGAAGAAAATTTATAAAAGAATATAAATATATAACATAGTATATATATATTTAATGTATTTATATGAGACAGATTTAGAATGTAACAGAAAGATTCTTTTTTTAATTATTTACTTTCCAATTAAGATGCATAGAATCTGGGGTTATGGAAAATATACTACATTGTATCCTGCCATGACAGGTAATTCTAACACAACACAGATCCAGCAAAGAGCTCTAGTAGGGAAACAATGCTTTTAAACAAATCCGTCATCTTGCTTAGATAGAGAGGCTGCTTTGAATGCTTCAGGAATTCATCAGCCATCTTTGTCCAGACAACTATATCCAGTAGTCTAGTTACCTTGGGAACTTGTCTCCTCATGACTAAGGTCAAGAAGTAACTTGTATGATATGAGGGGAAAGTACATCTGAGGTGGATGGTTCTTTCAAGTTGGAGTTCATGCCTCACCAGGCCTGTGAGACATAGACGCATGATGATATGTTTCGAGTTGTGTTCAGTGGTAATTATAGCATACACTGGGAGCATTTAAAGGGTCACAGGGTGTCACTGCAGCAAATGGTTGTTTTACTTAATTCACTAGGGGCGTGGTCATGCTTTATTCTAACTCAAGAGTCTGCTACGTGTATGGTGCCGTATTGTGAACTTGACTCGTCAAATCTGTTCGTCTCCATAACTGGTCTGCACAATGACCTTTACCTCTGACATCCCAAAGGTACTTAGCACAACATTATTGTGTCCCCGAGATCTTATGTATTTTTGCCTTTCTTAATCTTATTTCACTGTCCTTCCATCTTCCTCTGCTTCAGCCATATTGGTTTCTTTCCATTCCTTGGATATACCCTCCTTTTCCCTGTCTCAGGGCCTTTACACATGACATTCTTTCTACCTTGAATACCCATCCTACAAATTTTTCGTGTCTGGCTTTGTCAATATTCAAATTTCAGTTCATATATCACCTCCTCAGAGAGCTTTTCCATGATTAGCTCTATTAAACGTCCCTGACCCTCCCACCCACCCACCCACGCCCACTCACACACACACACACCAGCAGTCTCATTTCCCAGTTTTAGTTTTTGTAACATTTAGCACTGTTTACAATTCCTGATTTTTAATTTTTTTATCTATCTGTGCTTGCTAGAATTTAAGCTTTATTAAACAGAGACCTGTGTGTCTTATTTATTGTCATATCCCCAGAACTCAAAACACTGCCTGGCATATGGTAGATGATCAAAGTTTGAACGATTATAAGTCTAATAAGATAAACTGTAGAATTACTGCCACCACTGGCCTAAATTAGGAATTTCTGCCACATACTCTGGGAACAGTTAGTATCATCAGTGAAGTAGTTTGCTTTCTCCAAGGACTCTTCCCTTAATTCCATACCTTTTGGATGCAATAATTGAACATATCCAGGTTTTGAAAAGAGCTGAACTTAGTAGGGTGCTGTTATGAAAGCAATGTTTTTTCTCACCTTTTCCCACTAATCTGGTCTGTGGACCCTCTTTTCTGCAGTATTAATCTCAGTCAGTTCTCTTGGCTTTCTCAGTCATTTTTAGACAATTAAAAAGAACTTTGTTCGTGTTCAAGCATTAACGACATGACATAACAACTCTAAACTTTTAATCTTTCAACATTAAAACTTCTTCCCTCCCTAGGATCCAGCCTGCTTCGAGGTTGGGAGACTGCAGTAGAAAAAGAGGTCTTGGCTAGCTTCTTTCCTCTTTTCATTTGCCACCTCTCCCATTAGCTAGCTACTGATTCTTGCCCTTCCAGGGTTGGACCTCAGGGAGAAGAGCTTAGAAGGAAAAGGGCAAAGCTTTACATGGCTCATACAGATGCACTACTATGCCTCTAGGCATGAGTTGACCAAAGATGATTCTTCAGGGACATTTTGCAGGTTCTTCAGATATCTTCCAGGCTTCAGATCTCTCGTCCTGGGTACTGCCTCTCCTTTGGCTGGCCAGTACGACTTACCCTCCACTTGTTACACTGGAGCCCCTTCATCCTTCCCTGTGGTCTTCTTCAGGACTCTATAAGACCTTAGTCTACTTCACTTTCTGAGGATCCACATCAAATTTTAAGAAAATAGGCAGATTTTTTTTTTCTGTAAAATGTGAAGGAAAATGCAACTTGACCCTCAACATAAACCTCCATACTCCAAGGTTCATGAAGGGACACCTGTAGTCATAAATTCTCACCTTTGGACACTCAAGTGTGAGTCAAACACTGGTCACTGCGGCCCTTATATTCCAGAGGATACCTTTCAGGCTCACTGAATGATCCCCTGAAATTCTACCTTGATTTGAATTGAGGAAGAAGGCTGCCCCTACCTTTCCGCATAGTTGGAAATATAAATAGTGCGGGGACTGCTCTCTCCAAATAAATTCTCTGTCTCTGTTCTGAGAGTCTTGGCCGGGCTCTGCCTTCAGAGTTTTCAAGAGTACATCAGAACTTCAAGCCACTGATCCCCAGACTCCAGAGAAAATGCAGCTTACTCTCCAAAGAGTACCTTCGAAACCTTTTTTGTTGAACATGTGGTAATCGAAAAGCCCACCAGTCATTTCCTCTGTGAAGAGAGAGAGAACACACAGGAAGTTAAAAGCTTTCTTCAAATCTATTCTTCTCCTTCCAGCCTCCTCACCTTAAGTCTTTATACTCCTGAGGGGGATGTTAGGTTAAGGCAATCTGGACAGTTTTACAGTCTCTTTGCATGCCCTGACTCACAGGTCTGCCACCTTATTTCTTGATAAGAGGATGATTAACATTTATTGCACTTGTCTAGGCCTTTGGGGAATCAGCCAAAGATGAGATAAAGTCTTGTTTTAAATCCTTGTTGTGTTAAAAAGTATATTGTTTAATCATACTGCCAGTAATTTTTCCCCCATACTGCCATGTTTCTGCTCTTACGTGAGTTTACAACATTAACTAATGACTGAAGATTGTCTTTCTGCAGTGAGTAATGCCTGCTCGCAAGTGGAGGGGATATTGAACCATTGTTAATGACTAGATATCATATAAAGGCATAGATGCAGGGAGCATATACAGGTAAATGAGACTTAGTGGTGAATGAGACAAAATAGGAAACTGCTGAATATTTTACATATTTCAATCACAGGAATGGCACTCAGAGTAGAGCTGGAGTTTGATCAAGTAGAGCAGAAGTTCTCAGCAAAAGCTGAACCTCAGATTTACTACCCTGTCAATGAAGCTCCTTGACTTTTTTGAATATAATTTGAAAAAAAAAAAACAAACCCAGCAACTTATTACCCTGGTGCTTTGGAAACTTTCTCTAAATTTAAACTCATGGTAACTATTATCTGTGCCTCTCATTAGGCACTGATATTTCAGTTCAATAAGGCATCATCTTTTATATATTCATGTATATACATCTTGTTTCCACATTATTTTCCACTCAAAGTGGCAAGGAATATGTCTTTGTATTCTTCCATAATGTCCTTCAATTCAAGCTTACAGGTAGTAGGTGCTCAGTTAGTGACTACTGGTTGATGACTAGCCTTCCTTTCTTTGTTCATTAGATCCACATTATGTGAAAAATATGAGGGATCTTCCCATACTAAGTAGCAAGAGTCAAGTCACAGTCACCAAATGTTACCTTAAAGAGGCTTCCACCGGCCAGTGATTTGGTATTAATCATCTATAAATACAGTAACGGGAACAAATTAAAACACATCAAGATGTTTAAATCTGCCATTTCAATAAGAAAAATGATTATTCTTAAAGCCTAGTAGCAACCAGTTCATTATTTGGAAAACTGTTAAATAAAGGGAAAGAGTCAATTATTTATCCTGCTTTTTCTATACCAGTTATATCACAGAGTAATCAAATAGATAAGTAATGAACAAAAAGAAATGATAATGCTAAAGCACCACCATTTTCAGTCTCTAATCAAGAAATGAGTCTAAGCATTCAACATCAAAGACTGCCTACATCAAAAAAACCCCAGGAATAACCAGATACTTCCTGCCTCCTGATGAAAAAAACACATCACTTACGAAAGAGTCTTAAAAAAGACTTAAAATCTATTCTAAATCTGCTCAAGCTTCTAGATCCAATTTCCATTTTATAGGAAATACAGAGGACAGAGGAGCATGTTAAACTGTATCATGGGAGGGCAGTGAACAAAATCTTAATTTTCTGTACTCCACAGGAAAAATTACACAGTTTATTTGCTTAATAAATTGCAGGAGAGAGAGGAAAGCAAGTGAGAGAGAGAACATATAGAGTAAAAGAGACTTAAAATATATATCAACCAATTCCAGTGTGTGAGCATTATCTGAATCCTGACTCCAATAAATGGTAAATATAACTGAGACTCTGTAAGACACTTGAAAATTTGAACACTAGTTGTGAATTTGGTTATACTAAGAAATAATTGTTAAATTATTTTTGGTGTGACAGTGGTATTTTTCTTATATCTAAAGGTCCTTATCTTTTAGAGATATACTACTGAAATATTTATGAATGTAATTCTATGGTGGATGACATTTGCTTCAAAGTAAGGAAGAGATAGTAGATGGGGCATAGATTCAACGTGATTTACCGTGAGTTCATGATTGTTGAAGCTGGGTGAAGGGTAAATGACAGTTCATAAGCTCATAGATGGTATTCTGTCTGTTTTAAGTGTTCCAAGTTCATTAAAAAATCTTTAAAAATACTAGAAGAAAGATAATATATTAATTAAATCTTCCTTCATAAAACCTAATGTGTTAATTCCCAGAGAGAAAAATTTGTATATTTGTTTTATGTATTTGTTTTTTGGTTTTTTATAAAAAAAATGCACTACAGAGTAGCAATACAGGCAGGGACTTATAATCTGGTGTATGGGTCCAAGAGTGATTCAGGAATTCTGTAACCACCCAGAATTATGTGTAAAATTAATTTCAGATGTGTGTATTTTTGCATTTTAGAGATGAAAGAACTCTAAAAACAAAGACTGTAAGAACAAATAATTCATAGGTATGATTACTTTTTTAGAGAAACACTACAGAGAAATGTTAATTTTTTTAGTATGACTTGGCAACTGAAATGAAAAAGAATACATTTTCAAAATGATTTACTAAATCATTGAGAAAATGTTTCTATCTGGTTCTGCTTTGTCCAAATTCTTACCATCAACACTTAACTCTTCTCTAGAGTATGTTCTTTCACTCATTTAAGGCAACCTCCTTCTGCATCATAGCCGCCTCCAATATCCCTTGGGCAGTGCTGAACTACAAGAGCTCTTATGAGCAACTATCAGATTTCTAGGTGTACCACTTTATATACATATATATATACACACATATATGTATGTATATAAAAAAATTTTTTTCCCCTCCAAGTAAAGGATAAGTTCTCTACTGGCAGAGACCATGTTTGTGCTGCCTGTGTGTTCTAGTTGTGTGAATGTGGTAAGAAACATCACTATTTATTTGTTAAGAATTAGATATTGTAGAGGAAACTAAGGAAACACCATGTTTGAAGCAACTATCTGTATAATCATTACTTGTTTGATTCTCTAAGTTTTCTCATCTATTTTTACTCTAGTTCAAGTTAAAAATCAGACACACATGGAAATATTTGATGCAATGTCTTTAAGCAACATTCTTTTTTTTTCAATAGTTCTTTTTTTTTCCTTGTTCTTTTTATTCTAATAACTGGATATTTTTAAGCCTAAAGGGTAAATTCTAAGATAAAGTTACGAGAAAACTTACTTAAGGGAGGAAGGTTTTTTTGTAAGGTCATTTTGAATATGATCTTTGTTTCCCTTTTCACAGCTTCACTTACAATTTTTTTTAAGTAAATACATTCACAGCTTTACTAGGCTATCACTAACTCTTATTCTCACATTTAAAACTGATTTTAGAAAAAAAATAATATCTAGGAAGATTCTCATGAGTTTTCCCATCAGCAGGGTTACTTATTTTTTTTTTGCAGAGAAACAGCTCTGGAACACAAAGGCATTTGAAATAGGCATCCTTGATACAAACTGCAGATTACTTTCTCACGACTCCTGGTTGTGTACTCCCAGATCAATAGAAATTCATGGGATCTGAAAATTAAATCTTGTGGTGCATTTTTTTTTCATTCTGACTTTATTGATAAGGCTATAATCCTTCTGCACCATTTTAGCAGCTTCGGGTGGAAAAGTATTAACACTGACATTTGAAAATGAACGTGTTAGGTTGGAGAGGTAGAGGAGATGTTAGGACTTTGCAGCCCAGTTACCTCGGTCCTGTTTAAATTTCATGGACTGCACTAAGCACATCAGAGGTATTTTGCTGAAAAGCCCTGTTCATGCCCAGTTTGTTCCTTTTGCACTACCCAAATGCAAGGGCACAGACTCCTTTAAAGAATGGAGAAGTAAAGCTCAGTCTTCTCTGATGAGGGGACTGCTGATCAAGACCACTAATACTGAGAGCTCTCCTACAAAATCCAAGGCATGTTTGTAACTATGATGGCCATAAACTCATTTCTGAGGGCCCAGTATGGCATACTTTATTTAAAAATTAATGGATTCTGAATTTAAACAGAATCCTTAAAACTCTGTATGTGCTTTTGGCTGTAATATACCATGCTGTAAAAAACAAGGTGTTTCCATAACACTTCTTCCTCTTGGTAAATCACAAATCCATGAAATGCCAAAGAGTCTGTGATGCATTACTTCAACCAGTCTCAGGCAGAGGGTATCATTAGAACATGCCCATCTTTCTTTGGTAAATTCTTTGAAAGGGACCATTTTTTATATCCTATTTACCTCAGTCACCATAAGAGGTTTAACATTCCCTGTTTCTACACCTAGATGGATTTTTTCCTGTGGCGAATATGTATATCCCCCATTTTGATGCATTCTCACACCTTTCTTTGTTCCCCCCAAACCCTCAAGATCTCATAATGTGTCATCTTGAAAATTCCCCATCTCTTTAACTTCTTCAGTTACTGGTCTCTTTCTTCTTGCTGTGAACAGGGTGATGGATGCTTCTCTCCTGAATCCACTGCTTCACTTGCAGCTCTGTGATGCTGCTTTTTTTCTTTTTTCTTTTTTTAACTCCCATAGTCCTTATACCACAAATCCCAGAAAAAACATTGCTTCTTGATCCTAGTTGTCATTTCCAGATCTTTCTCCCTCAGAACCCCCTGTTCCTTTGAAGGGCTTGGCATCACACTTAACTACCTGCTTACCCCTTCTTACTGCTCTCATCTATCAGCCTTCCAATTTTAGCACCAAACTCACTGTTTTCCTTTTGAGCCTTTGTTCCTTAGATTTTTATCTCTTCACCTCAGCCATAAAGTCCTATATTCATTGCTTAGTCATTACCAGTCATAACTGTATCATCTCTCCAAAATCTCAATTTCAAATAATCTGACCACCATGTCGTATATTTTATGCTCATTTACCGCATTCCATCATGACAACAGCTTGACTCCTTTTGAACTTCTCATCCATTTATCCTACCATTTTTTTTTTCACTTTTTCTTGGCTTTATGTCCTCATTTCCCCTCATACCAGCTTAGGTTCCATAGTCCATCATTTTAGTTGCATGCTTTGAACGTACTTGTAATTCCCTTGTACCAATGCCCACTGATGAACTCACAAAAGCCCAACATTTTTTAAACCCAGCTCTCTCCTTACTCTGTCCCTGCTCCCATAAAGCAGTGCCTAGAGAAATCACACACTCTTACTACTAAGGTTCAATTTTCTTTGCTATTGCAAATTTAAACTGAGGACTCAAAAAATGTCTCAGAAGTGCCCAAATACCCTTCTACATTTTCCTAGTCAAATCATTTCACTTTTTTTTTTTCAGAATGTTTTACTTATTTTCTTTCTTCAGACCTCATATCATGTACCATATCCCCTTACTCCCAGTGTAGAATTCACGGAAAATGAGAAACAGTATCTTCCACCATCAAATCTGCCAGTGTATGTTCAACTACACTCGCACTCTGAGCATTCCCCCTCATTGCTACCTACGTGTGGCATGTCTCTGTTCCTGTCACCAACCAGATTTTACACTTGGGCTCTGAGTTCCACTGTTTCTTGTTTACTCAAGGACTTCACACCTGCCACTATCTCTTGTTGTCTCTCTTGCATCCGCATGTTTTCCATGTCTGCTAAATCTTTGTCAATCAGTATACAATTGTGCTATGAAATTTACAGTCCTAAATAAGTAAGTAAGGAAAATCAACTAGGCTTAGCAAATCTCTTCAGCTGGAATCTCGTATTGCCATTAAATATTATAACAAAAATTTGGGGGAGAATATTTTCTACTCATTGTTTCCAGTCCCTATCTCCCATTCTGTCCTCAATTATTTTCATTTAGATAAACATTCATTGCCACCACTTTATTGAAAACATTCTTACCATATCAACAAAATCTATCTTTGCTGAATCCAATGGATAATTTTCAGTTCACAATTAAATCAATCTCAAAACAGGATTTTAATGCAGATAACCACTCTCTCTTAATAAAACACTTTTTGTTCATCTCTTAGCTTTCATAATAGCATACTGCCTTTTTTTTCTCTAACTGCAATGGCCTTCTCATTCTTTTTTTTTGTTTGAGATATAATTCATATGTCATAAAACAATCTTTAAAATGTATAAATCAATGAGTTTAACTACCATCAAAAGGTTGTGCAACTATCATCACTACCTAGTTCTAGAATATTTTCATCGCCTCCCCCCAAATCCCATACCCATTAGCAGTCACTCTCAAGGTTCTCCTTTATTAGCTCTTGACGACAACTAATTGATTTTCTGACTCAATGGATTTGTCTATTTTGAATATTTTATATAAATGGAATTATACAACATGTGCCCTTTTGTGTCTGGCTTATTAATTTAACATAATGTTTCAAGATTCATTCCTATTATGTTATGAATCAATAGTACTTTGTCCTTGTATGGATGAACCATATTCCATTCTATGGATATACCATCTTTTTCTTTTTTAATACAAAATCTGTTGATGGACATTTGGGTTGTTTTAACTTTTGACTATTACGAACAATGCTGCTATGAATGTCCATGTACCAGTTTTTTGTGTGAACATATTTTCAGTTCTCTTGGATATGTACATAGAGGTGGCATTGCTGGATCATATGGTAATTCTGTATTTACCTTTCTGAGGCCTGCCAAACTGTTTTCCACAGTAGCTACCCCATTTTACATTCCCACCAGCAATATATAAGGATTGCAATTTTTTTTTTGTATATCTTTGCCAACATTTGTTAGTTTGAGGGATTTTTTTTTCTTTTTGTTTATAGCCATCTTAGTGGTATCTTATTGTGATTCTGATTTGCATTTCCCTAATTACTAACAATACTGAGCTTTTTTTTAATGTGCTTATTGACCATTTGTATTTCTTTTTTGGAGAAGGTTACTCAAATGCTTTGACCATTTTTTAATTGGGATAGTTTAAAAGTATTGGGATTTTTTTTTAAGTTGAATTGTTACATTTATTATTTTTTGTGTTTCATTGTGACATTATATGTTCTGGATACTGAATACTTTTAAGATACATTATTTGAAAAAAAATTTCTGCTGTTCTATAGATTGTCTTTTCATTTTCTTGATAGTGTTCTTAGAAAGCACACATTTTTCCATTTAGTGAAGTCCAATTAATCTGTTTTCCTTTTCGTTGTTTGTGCTTTAAATGTCATATCTAGGAAACTGTTGCCTAATCTAAGATCATAAAGATTTACAACTATATTTTCTTCTAACAGTTGTATAATGTTACCATTTAAGTTTGTCTTTGATCCATGTAGAGTTAATTTTTTAATTTGGTATGAAGTAGAAGTCTAAGTTTAAAGTTTATTCTTTTGCAAATGGATATCCACTTATCCCAGCACCATTTGCTGAAAAGATTTTTCTTTCCCTATTAAATGGACTTGGCACCCTTATTGAAAATCAATTGACCATCAACATATGGGTTAAGTTGTAGACTCTAATTTCCATTCCATTGATTGGTGTATCTGTCCTTATGACAGTATCATGCTGTCTTTCTAGTAAGTTGCAGTTGGGAGTGTGAGTCCATCAACTTTGTTCTTTTTCAAGATTGTTTTGCTAATTTGTGTTTCCTGCATCTCTGCATGAATTTCAGGATCATCTTATCTGTTTCTACAAAAAAAAAAAAAAAGATA
Source organism: Camelus dromedarius (assembly GCF_036321535.1). Lineage (NCBI taxonomy): Eukaryota > Metazoa > Chordata > Mammalia > Artiodactyla > Camelidae > Camelus > Camelus dromedarius. The sequence goes on along the minus strand of NC_087443.1, from coordinate 62,847,487 downwards.
GTTGAGATTTTAGTAGAGATTGTCTTCAATTGTAGATCAATTTGGGGAATATTGGCACCTTAGCAATACTAAATCTTCCAATCTATAAACATGGACTCTTTCAATTTATTTAGGTCTTTCTAATGTCTTTTGATAGTATTTTGTAGCTATCAGTGTACAAGTCCTACACTTCTTTTATTGAATTTATTCCCAAGTATTTAGTATTTTTTTAATGCTACAGGCATACCTCAGAGATATTGCAGGTTTAAGTCCAGATAACTATAATAAAGTAAATACCACAGTAAAGTGAGTCACACAATTAAAAAAAAAATTTCTCAGGGTATATAAAATTTGTTTTCACTGTCCTTTAGGCTATTAAGTGTGCAATAAAATTATATCTAAAAATGTATAATTAAAAATAAATTATTTTTTAAAAGTGCTAACCATCAACTGAACCTTTAGCAAGTCATACACTTTTTGCTGGTAGAAGGTCTTTCTTTGATGTTAATGACTGATGACTGATGACAGTGTTTATTGAAGGTTGGGGTGGCTGTAGCAATTTTTAAAATAAGACAGAAATGATGTTTGCTGCATCAATTGACTCTTCATTTTGTGAATGATTTCTCTGTAGCATGCAGTGCTATTCTATAGCATGTTACCCAGAGTAGAGCTGCTTTCTCAGTGGAGAATTGGAGTCAGTTCTCTCAAATCCTGATGCTGCTTTATCAACTAAGTTTATGTACTTTTCTAATTTTTGTTTGTGGTCATTTCAACAGCCTCCACAACATCTTCACCAGGAGTAGATTCCATCTCAGGAACATATATATATATATATATATATATATATATACACACACACACACACACACACACACATATACACACACATGCACACGCACACATATTATAAATTATATATATATATTTTGCTCATCCATAAGCAGCAACTCCTTATTCTTTAAAGTTTTATCATGAGATTGCAACAAGATAGTCACATCTTCAGTTTCCGATTCTAACTCAGATTCTTTCTGTTTCCATCACATGTGCATTTACTTCCTCCACTGAAATTGAACTTCTCAAAGTCATCCATGAGGGTTGGAATCAACTTCTGCTAAACTTCTGTTACTGTTGATATTTTGACCCCTTCCCATGAATCATGAATATTTTAATGGCATCTAGAGTGGTGAATCCTTTCCAGAAAGGTTTCAATTGACTTTTCCCAGATCCATCTGAGGAATCACTATCCACGGTGTCTAAAGCCCTACAAAATGTATTACTCCTTGTTCCATGGGCTACAGAATAGATATTGTGTTAGTAGACATGAAAACAACCCCAATAATTTTGTATATCTCCATCTGAGCTCTTGGGTGACCAGGTACATTGTTAATGAGCAGTACTATTTTGAAAGAAACCTTTTTTGTTTTGTTTTGTTTTATTTTTTCCTGAGCAGTAGTTCTCAATATTGGGTTTAAAATATTTAGTAAACCATGTTGTAAATAGATGTGCTGTCATCCAGGCTTTGTTGTTACATTTATAGAACACAAGATGTATCAATTTTAGCATAATTCTTAAGGACCTCAGGATTTTCAGAATGGTAAACAAGCATTGGCTTCAACTAAAAGTCACCAACTGTATTAGTCCCTAACTCTCTTGAGCCAGTCTCTTCTCTGAAGCTCTGAAGGCAGACATTGACTTCTCTCTAGCCACAAAAGTTCCAGATAGCCTCTTCTTCCAATTGAAGGATGTTTCATGCACATTATAAATCTATTGTTTAGAAGTCAATAATAGGAGAAAAATTGGAAGATTCACAGAAATGTAGAAATTAAAACAACACACTTCTGAACAACCAGTGGGTCAAAGAAAAAATCAAAGGGGAAATCAGAAAACATTTTGAGGAAAACAAAATTGGAAATATAACATACTAAAACCTATGGGGTGCAGAAAAAGCAGTTTTAAGAGGAAAGTTTAAAGCAGTAAATGCATAAGTTAAGAAAAGCTAGTTTTACACCTCAAAACAACAACAAAACAACTTAAGCCCAAATTTAGCAGAAGAAAGGAAGTGATAAAGTAGAGCAAATGGATAGAGACGACAAAAACAATAGAAAAGGTTAATGAAGCTGTGTTGTTTATTCAAAAGATTAATACAATTTACAAATCTGTAGCTAGACAGAAGACTCAATAAAATCATAAATAAGAGGCATTACAAATGATAGAACAGAAATACAGAGGATCATAAGACACTACTATAAACAATTATATGTCAACCAATTGCATAACCTAGAATAAATGAATTTCTAGAAACAGAAAACTGACCAAGATTGATTTATGAAAAAAATAGAAAATCTAAACAGACCAATAAGAAGATTGAATTAGTAATTAAAAATCCCCTCAAAAAGAAAAGCTGAAGACCAAATAGCTTCAGTGGTGAATTCTGCCAAACATTTAAAAGACTTAATACCAATTATTCTTAAACTCTACCAAAAATTGAAAAGGAGAAAACATTTTGAAACTCATTTTTATGTCTAGTATTACACTGATAACAAAGCCAGACAAGGATACTACAAGTATCCTAGATAGCCTCTTTTTCTTAAAGAAAAAATTTTCTTCTTAAAGGAAATTATAGGTCAGTATCCCTAATGAACTTAGAATGAAATCCTCAACCAAATTTTACCAAATTGAATTTAACAAAATGTAAAAGGGATCATATACCATGATCTAATGGGATTTATCTTTGAAATACAAAGATATTTTAATGTATGCAAATTGATCAGTGTGGTTCACCACATTAACAGAATGAAGTATAAAAAAACCAGATGATCATCTCAATGGATGCAAAAAGTTTTGACAAAATTTGCGATGTTTATGATAAAAGCTCTCAAAAATTAGGTATAGAAAAAATGTACCTCACCATAATAAAGATTATAAATGACAAGCCCACAACCAACATCATACTAAGTGGTGAAAAACTGAACCTTTTTCTATAAGATAAGGAACAAGATAAATACACCCACTCTTGCATCTTCTATCCAACAGGGTACTGGAATTCCTAGCCATAGAAATTAGGTAAGAAAAATAACAGCATCCAAATTGGAAAGGAAGATGTAAAGTTGACTCTATTTACAGGTGACATAATCTTAGATATATAAAATCTTAAAGACTACACCCCAAATTCTTAGAACTCATAAACAAAAACAGTAGAGTTGCAGGTTGCAAAGTCAACGTACAAAAATCAATTGTGTTTCTATTTTCTAATACTTTAGATTATCTATAAAAATAAATTAAGAATACACTTTCATTTCTAATAGTATCAGAAAGAATAAAATATTCAGGCATAATTTTAAACAGATGAAAGATCTGTACATTACAAACTGACACATTGATGAAATACTGACAGAAATTGAAGTGGACATAAATAAAGAGAAAGATATACCATGTTCATGGATGGGAGGAACAAATATTATTAAATTTACATACTACCCAAAGTGATCTATAGATTCAAATGCAATCCCTGTCAAAAGTCCAATGACCTTTTTACTGAAATAGAAAAAAAACATACTAAAATTTATATAGAACCCCAAAAGACTCTGAATAGCCAAAGCAATCTTGAGTAAGAACAAAGCTGAAGGAATCACAATCCTGATATCACATTATATTATAAAGCTATAGTAATCAAAACAATATGGTACTGAAATATAGTCAGTTTACAATGTTATGTCAATTTCTGGATTAAAAAAAAAAAACAGTATGGTACTGGCATAAAAATAGACACATAGACCAGTGGAACAAAACAAAGAGCCCAGAAATAAATCATGCATATACGGTCAACTACTCTTTGATAGAGATGCTAAAAATACAGAATGGAGAAAGGATAGTCTCTTTCAGTTATGAAAGATAAAAAATGATGTTGTAAAAACTGAATCTCCACATGCAAAATAATGAAACTGGACTCGTATCTTATACCATACACCAGAATCAACTGAATGTGATTAAATACTTAAATATCAGGCCTGAAACTGTAAAGCTATTAGAAGGAAACCTAGAGAAAACCTGACATAATTTTGGCATGGGTTTTTGGGATATGACACCAAAAGTACAGGCAACAAAATAAAACAAACAAAAAATATGATTACATCAAACTAAAAACTTCTGAAAAGCACGGTAACAACAAAATAAAAAAGCAATCTATGGGATGGGAGAAAATATTTGCAAACCAAATATCTCATGAGGGATTAATATTTTAAATATATAAGAAATTCATACTACTCAATAGAAAGCAACCATAACAAATAAACTAATTTAAAAAGTAGGCAAGGGACCTGAATAGACATTTCTCCAAAGATACACAAATGGTCAACAGGGTATGAAAACACCCTGAACATCACTGATCACCAGGGAAATGCAAATAAAACTGCAGGCTACCATCTCACACTTGTCAGGTTGGCTACTATCCAAAAAACAAGGGATAATAAGTTGTGGCAAGGACATGGGGAAAAGGAAGCACTGGTATACTGTTGGTGAGAATGTAAGTTGGTACAGCCATTATGGAAAACAATATGGAAGTTCTTCAGAAAATTAAAAATAGAGCTACTGTATGATCCAGAAATTCCACTTCTGGGTATTTATCCAAAGAAATTGAAGTCATAATCTCAAAGAAGTATCTGCACTCCTGTGGTTATTGCAGCATTATTCACAATAGCTAAGATACATGAATGACCTAAATGTCTACCGACAGATAAGTAAATAGAGGAAATATGGTTTATACATATAATGGTATGTTATTCAACCTTAAAATGAAGGAAATTCTGCCCTTTGCAACACCTTCGATGGATCTAGAGGACATTATGTTAAGTGAAACAAGCTAGGCACAGGAAGACAAATACTGAGTGATCTCACCTACCTGTGGAATCTAAAATAGTCACACTCATAGAAACAGAGAATAGAATGGTAGTTTCCAGGGGCTGGGGAGAGGAGTTAAGGGGAGGTGATTGTCAAACAGTAAGAAGTCTCAGTTATGAAAGATAAAAAAACATTTTGGAGATCTACCATACAGATAGTACCTATAGTTAACAATACTGTGTTGTATACTTCAAATTAGCTGAGTGGATAGATCTTATGTTAAATGTTCTTACCACATAATAATAATAGTAATGTTGATGATGTTGGTGGAAGAAAACTTTGGGGAGTGGTGATAGATATGGTTATGACTTTGATGCCATGCGGTCATGATTTCACAGGTGTTATTCCCAAACTGATGAAATTGTCTCTATTAAATATATATAGCTTTTTGCCATGTCAATTATAGTTTTATAAAGTGATTTAAAAATGGAAAACGTATATCGAGACAATGTGGTGTTGGGTGTGAGTGTAGACATACAAATCAATGGAATAGGATAGAATATCTGGGAGTAAACCCTGACAGTTATCATCAATTGATACCTGACAAATGGTGTTAAGGGAATTCAGTGAATGGTCTTTTCAACAAAAGATGCTAGAATTGCTTAGCCACATTCAAAAATAATTTAAAAATCTTGGACCATAATGGCAAATAATTCAATGTAATTTCAATTTCAGATACTCTGTTTTGAGTTTGCCAACTCTTTCTTTTGCTTAATTAAATCTGCTGTTGAATTTCTCTTTCTGATTTTTTAGTTTATTTGTAAATTCTACAGCTGCAGACTCTCTGTTGTTCTTTTTTTTATGGTTACTCTTATTGTTGAACTTCTCATTTTGTCCATGTATTGTTTTCCTGGTTTTGTTTAGTTGTCTATTTGTCTCTTACACCTCATTGAACTTCTCTAAGATACTCACTTTGAATTCTTTGTTTGACAAACACATTTTTTTTTTTCTTCTTTAATGTCAGACACTGGAGCATTATTTTGTTTCTTTATTCTTTTCTTCTTTGAAGCCTTGCATTGTTGACTCCACATTTCGCTCTAGTCCTTACTGACTGGCTTTAAGAGGGAAAGACCTTTAACAGCCAGCCCAACTATAAATACTGGTCTCTCAAAACTTTTCTACAGATGTACCTGCTCCATCCTTCTTATTCCCTCCTGAGGGTGAAATTTTAGGCGTGCTTTCCCTTGATTCTGCAAAGCTGTTCTGGGTGCATAGAACTTCCTGTTAGTTTTTCCTAAGGCAATGCCTGGAAGTGTTCAAGTTTGGGCACCTTCTCCCAATTTGGCAGAGTTGAGATGTCTGTTGATATTTGTGTGTTATCTGCAGGAGTGCATGTGTGCCATCTGTGGAGGCTGGCATAGCATCTGCAGAGATGCACTTCTGTGGGGGGTAATAGGTCACTGCCATCAGCAGGGGCATGTGGAGAACTGGGGGCATAGTTTGGATAGCTGGGGGCGCCTGGTAGGTTAGCATCCTCTGGGGTTTGTGGGAAGGACTCTTGGTGGAGATTGTGGACCACTGAGTAGGATCTGAGGCTGACTGTTGAGATTTGTGTGTTGTTAGCTGTGGGTTCCTGCATCTTTTCTCTGTGCCTAGCTGTTCCCAAACTATTCAGCTATGCTGATTCACTCAGTGTTCTGGGTGGGGCAAGTCAGAAAAGAGCCTCTAGGGCTGCATCTCACAAGTCTGGGGAAGTCAGGCATGCACTTTGTATTTAATTTCCTCTGTGGGAGAAATTGTAGACCAAGTGATTCTCTCATGGCTCTATACTGTGGCCCTTAGGGGAGAGGTGATGTGGATAAAGTGAAACTGTTCTTCCAACCCTCTTCAATGCATCTATTCTCAGACTTTTTGCATCACTGAGGTGCTAACATCTCTCAGCTGTACTCCTGCACTCCCATAAAAATATTCTTGCCCATGGTGATTGTTTATATTAGTGTTTCTGCCGGGATGTGAGAGGCAAAACCTCCTATTCTGCCATCTTACTGATGTCCTCTGAAATAATAAGTTTTGAGATCAGGCAGTGTAAGTCCTAGCTCTTTAGGTCCTTTGAATTTTCCTATATAATTTAAGATATGTCTTAAAATTTCTATATAAAATATTGCTGGCATGTTGGTAAGAAAATTATTGAAATCCAGAGATCAATTTGTGGAAAATTGGTACCCTAACAATATCAAGTCTTTCAATTCATGGCTTGGTATAGATACAGCTATAGATGCTTTTATAAGCCCCCAATTTAGTTTTATAATTATTTGTTTAAGCTAAGTCTAGTGAGAAGACTGAGGCCCCACCAACCCCTGGGACAAACAGTAAAGGGAACACATGCCTCCAGAAGCCTAGCTCGGGTTTATTCACATCATTCTCACGATAATCTCCAGCTTCCAAGCAAAGTAAGAGACACCAAGACCAAGGCTCAAGCACTTCTCAAGTCTCTGCTTATACCACATATGCTACATACATCTTCACTAAGACAAGTTAGAGGCCAGAGTCAAGGAACTGAAATGCAAAGTCACACTGCAAACTGATGGATACCGGAAAGGGAAGAATTTGTGGAAAGGTGATGAGACCCCATAAAAGGGAAATGACCAATAATGCACCTCAACAAATGGAGCCTTACAGGTATTTCCAGGGCCTCAGAAAGCTACAGAAGTATCAGGAAGATTCCTTTGTACCCATAAGTGACACAGGGTTAATAGAAAGAGCTGGTTAATATAAAGAGGCTTTGTGGGTGGGCACGAAGGATGGCTTAACGATGACAAGCTGAACAAACAGTATGATGAGACCTCATGACTTGGTATTTAGAGTCAATGTAGAGAGAAAAGGCTGTGAAGGGCAGATAAATTGAAATAGATTGAGTATTCCTATAGCTTAGCAGAAGAAGGGCTTGGAATAGAAATTCAGCTGCAATACAGAAAATTAAAGAATGTTCTGTTTTTTGCATCTCTTAACTTGTGGTCCAAGATTCATTCTCCTAGTTTAATTTTCTCTGTTACTTATCTAATTTGTCCCCTACAATGATGATTACACTAGAATGTTTGGTCAGGGGGAAAGGCTGCTTGTATTTATATGGCAAGGACCAACACACTGCATTATTATTATATTTTTTTTCAACTTTTTCCTTATTTGGGGGAGGGTCCTTTTCTAAAATTTTACTGCCCTTGGCAGTACTCACAGTTCTAGAGTTCTTGTCATGGCCAGCTGCCAAGCCAGTGACTTCACTGAATCCCTGTTGAATTCTACCTAGGTGAGAACAACATGGGCCCAGGTGTCTGGGGCTGGGTTATGACCTGCTTAATAAACTCTTTGGCATCATATTCTACCTACTTTATCTTTTAACAATTTAATTTATTTTCTTGCTCTCTTTTCTTCATCATCTAGCCCATTCTAAATTTTCTTTCTTTCGTTTGTTCTTTCCTTTTCTTTACTTTCTTTTCTTTTTTTCTTTTTCTTTCTTTCTTTCTTTTCTTTCTTTCTTTCTTTCTTTCTTTCTTTCTTTCTTTCTTTCTTTCTTTCTTTCTTTCTTTCTTTCTTTCTTTCTTTCTTTCTTTCTTTTTCTCTCTTTCCTTCCTTTCTTTCTTTCCTTTCTTTTCTCTCTCTCTGTTTCTCTCACTCTCTTTTTCTATTTTGTAAGCTTTCATTTTATAATATCATAGATAGCTTTCAGGATAAAAGCTGTAGAGCTCAAACTCAATAATCAAATTTAACACTTTAAAAAAAATTGTCCTTCATATTACATGGCAAAGACATTTGAATATTAATAGTGTTTCTTCCTTTGGAATATAAAAATGTATTTAACAGACACTTAAGTTAATTCCAAATTTTTACCATTATAGATTGAATAGGGGAATAATGAATATCTATTTATCTATCATCTATCTATCATATCTCTCTTTATCTTAGTATATATCACTGATTATTTATTTACTGGATAAGTAAAAACAGTTAAAATTGTGTTTAATAACTGTTTCTAAATTGCTCACTATTAATGAGAATGTTTTTCTAATGGGGGTAGAGGTACTGTTTAATACCAAAACCTCTTCAAAGCTTAAAGAAATAATAGTGCAAAGTCAAGGCACGCTGTGAAGATGTTCCTACTGGGAGCTCCAGTAGAGTGAGAACTGAATTCATGGGCTAACCTTAGAGTTAGAGACACAATTGGAATCACGGGGTGAAAAGACATACCAGGCCAGAAGAACATATTCATATACAAACAAGCCATTTCAAGATATAGAAATTATGAAAACAATACCAGATGATAAAGAATTGGAAATAGTCTGCTTGGTATGAAAGGGAAGATTCAGATGAGGGTTAGTCCAAATTGTTTTCCATGGAAAAAAATCCCCCCTGGAAGTTTCTAGGGCCATGGATCTCAAATATTAACATGTGTTTTACTCACCTGGATTTGGGGGCCTGGGTTGGAGGTTACTTAGGGGCTTCACCCCAGAGATTCTGATTTAGTACAGCTGAATCAGGTTCCAGGTGATTCTGGTGGAGATGTTCACTTAGAGGCATGCATTTCCAACATTCTGATTTCAAAGGCAACTGAGTTGAGGAATCCTTGCCATTCCTCCACCAACACTAAAGATTTTAGTTTAGATCCTTTCAAATATATATTTGAGGGCTTTTTAATTGTCATTAACGGCTTGGGGGTGAAGAGGTAAATAAAGTACCGTGTGTCTTCCCTCCTAAAGGACTTATCCCAGTGGGCAGCTACTTATCCTACCTGCTTTTGAACCAGCATCTGACCATAGGCAGGTGCTGGCTACTGGGTCTGAAAGCTCAGTTTTTATTCATCTGTTTACACCTCTTTCTATACCCTCTCCTCACCCTCCCTCCTTTGTGCCCTCAAGGAGGGCACTCATTAAATGACACTCTGTAGCCAAGCACATGTGAGCACAAAGCCAGGTTTCTCCAAGCTAAAAGCTGCCTCCCTTCTATGAGAACATGTTCTGAGACACTGCACGCAGACAAGAAGCATTAGCATCTGATCTGCTTTATCCTGCAGCCGCAGGGGCCCTGGTGCTTTACAGTGGAAAGCTATTCCGTGGTGTACACGTGAAGACGGGGAGCTTCTCCTTGCTCAGCTTGTTCCAGGATCAGTGCATAAGCTTTGTTTCTGGTGAAGTTTGTGACAAAAGCCCCCCCCCCCAACCAGACTGCATCTCTGTACTGATGCCCAGCCCCCATCCTCAGGATTTCAATTAGCCTGCACCTGATAGCGGTCATCTAAAAGAAATGCTTTTTGTAACAAAGCTAGCAGTGGAGTCCATTGTTCCAAGCTTTCTTTGGAAGTCCCCAATTATATGTGTAATACTATGCAGATGCTGTCTTTTCGAGCATCATGGCTCTGTGACAGGCCCAAAGAAGGCAAATAAAAAAAAAATAGCTGCTTTTCCTGCTTGCCTGTGAGTTGAATGATGAGATTCTTCTGTTAACTAATTGCAAGACAGCCAGAGAAACCTAGAGCAGGATGTAAACCTGGTTTGAGCTCCCTGTGGTCACTCAGAAGTAGAGAGGGCTTAGATACAGTCGTGTGTCTGCCAAAGGAAAGACGTGGGTTTGATCTCCTCGAGGATGATGTGTGCTGCGCAGGAGCAGCCTTCCTCGTGGAAACTGAAATGCAGAGGGACCTGGTCAGCAAAAGTGCTGTCAGGAGTGTTGGCCCTCTCTCTCACCAGCCCGAGGCCTGCCTCCCTTGCTTGAGTCTGCACAGGAATCTTTTAGCCAGTTCTCTTTAGAAAAGAGACGGAGGCATTGACGTGAGAAAACACAAACTCATTAACAACAGAGGGAAGCATCGACGGGACAGACAAATAGAATGGAAGTGAGTTTCTAAAGGACACTCTACTAATCCTACCATCAGCATCTCTCAGGGTCAAGAGAAACCACGGTGCAGACTTCCATTCCATTTTTGAGTCCCCAGTTATATTAGCAAATAAGAAAAGTTTATGCAAATTTGGATATTTAAAAAATTTCCATGTAATACATTGACATCTTAAGTTTTCCATTTAACAAAATTTCCACTTAATAAGTTGACAATTTTTCTAAATTTTCAGTGGCTGTATATATAACCTCTCATAAGACCAAAAGTCTACATCTGAGAAGGACTTTTGTGACAATGAGCCTCCAGCCAGGTCTTGCCACCTGCCATGCTGTGTGTGCCACCAAATGGCTGGTACAAAGCCTCTGGTCATCCTCGACTCTCCTTCTCAGCTGTCCGGTATCTCCATGAGGAGACTCAGCCTCTTACTTCCACGTTGGTGCAGAGGAGTTCCTGCACTAGAGGATCCATTCAGTGTTCCCAAGCAGAAAGGGGACCAGGTTCAGAGCATCCAGGCCCCTTAGGCTCCCCCTTCAGGCTGAGTGCAGACAGGAGTGCCCTCTCTCTTCAGATAAGATTTGCTTTGTCCACTCCTGCTCCTCCCCATCCACAGAGAGGCCAATCACAGAGTCATAGTACTAGGAAACTTCACCATTTTGACACTGGAGCCTTGTATGAGAACTACCTGGACACCCAGCAGAGGGAGACCATCCCTCACCAGCAGCCCCCGCTCGCAGTATTCCCCTGCATACGTGCACCGGGACTTCTACAGGCGTTACGCCACGTTGCAGGGCTGACAGCCGGCCTTCTAATTTGCTACCTGCAGAATGTACTGTATCACAGTCCTGGTACAGAAATCCCCTCTTTAGGCTTTTGTATACTTCACTTGAATCATCAGTATGGCAGCATACCAACAGTAGGGTCTCTTCATAAAATAGCTGCTTTTTCCTAACAGTGCCACTTCGTTCAACCTTGTATCAGACTGCACTTCCTGAATTTGATTCTAGGAAGGAAACATATGGGCTAATGATTGAGGATTATGGTCAACTCATCACTACATATATAAACTTACCATATAGTTGTTTCGAGTATTACTATGCATGCAAAAAGTGTTACCGTGCTGTATTCATTCATTGCCCATCGGAAGCCCCTAATTTGTTCTCAATTCATTTATCTTTCATTGACACAAATGGTTTATTTTTCTATGGCCTTGACAGCATTCACCATGGAATCGTCAGATCAGTTTGAAGTTACTCATCCTCCTTCCAACAAATACTTGTTAGACATCTTTATTGTACAGCACACTCTACTAGGAGACGTAGGCACGCAGATAACAAATACAGCATGAGCTGAGTCTCTAAAGGGGAGTTTAACTTCTGGTAGGATTTTAGTTAAATGTAGTATGTTTGTAATTAAAAATCCAGGTATCATCCTGAAATCCTGATGTTGCCATCTGTTGGCTGTAGGAAGCCATGTAAGCGCCCATGATTTTTTTTAATTATAGAAAGATGATAATAATGTTCACTCCATAAAATAGGTTAGGTGGGAGAATTGCATAGCATAATTTTATAAAGTGTGTAATATGCAGCAGGTGTTGCAAAAGATTGGCTATTAATAATTGCAATGTTAACATTGCAACATATGCATGTATGTATACACAGAATATACATTCTTTTTCATTTAATTTTTAAAAATTGCATGTGCGTAGAATCATACAGGCAAAAGAGTAAGTTTCTTGAGAATGAAGATGCTCCCTTCATTGTATGTTTAGATCTTTAAGTATTCTGCTTTTAGAATAGGTGGCCCTTAAATGCTTCTTGATTTTACATACTGATAAATATATTAAATCAGGAATTCTTCCCATAAGTCTAGGTAGCATTTCCAAAGAAGTTGAAGATTGTAAGAACTCATAGATAGTGGTAACTTTGGTGCTTTTAGAACTTAACACTGTGTTAGAAGTCCCTTACTTGCCATGTGACCTGAGACAGCACCTTAACATCAATGTCTTCATCTGGAAAATGGGATTAATACTGCTTTCCTCCCCCAAAATAGTGTTTTTAAGATGAAATATAATTATATGTATGAAAAGTTTAACATTGTGTAGAATACATGCTAAGCATGCAACCCTTGGGTGGTCTTACTCTGGATCTGGACATGATCCATCAAAGTGAAATCACACGAAGAGGCCCTGCAGTCCAGGTGTTTTGAGTGCTGGCTATTTTGTAACTGTGGAGAAATTAGAGACAATGTTGAGCAGACTGGCACACAAGAATGGATGACGGGATATGATAGAAATTCTTTCCTTCCCCTGAGGTTTTATGAGTAATATGGACCACGTTGTTTATTTCTGCCTCAGTGGATGCACTCCCACTTAGTGTCAGAAACAGAACAGTGATTAGCATCTCTTAATCATTTATTTTGCACTGGGCACTAGGCTAAGCCCTTTACATGGGTTGTGCCATTTAAACCTTATGGCCGCCTTGGGGCAGATACTGTTAGTATTCTCTTTTTACAGAGGCCTGGGAGATTCAGGCAGTCTGCTCAAAGTCCCTCAGCTAATTAAGTCTGATGTGTAAGACCTGAACCTAGGTTTAATCTGACCCGGGAGGCTGTTCTTCTAACTACTACAGTATATTCCCCAAAACAGGAACAATAATCCTGATTTTCATTCTCAAGTTGTCTGACCCTTTAATCTATCCTATGTGTAATTTATGAAATTCAGAAAAATTATAGCCAAGTTCAAAGTAGTAAAAATTCTTAGTTTCTTTTTAAGCTTCTAAACATTTAGTTTAAAGAATAATAAACATATCTTGAGATTTATGATTAAGAGATTATACTTGGCAAATTTAAGCCTATAATTCCTTATCTCTCTGTAGCATGTTTGATAGATGATGACCTGTTAAAGGGAGTATTAAGGCAGTTTGTTACTCAGTCTTTGAAAGAATCAACGTATAGCTGTCTCTGTTCCTTCTCAGGCCTGTGCTTACCAATAGCCTTTGACCTAAATTCAGAAGAGCTTATGTATTTTTAATGGACACAATTAAGGAGCACACACACACACACACACACACACACAAATAAACAGACAAAACATGCCCATACCTCTAATAGATGGTTTTTGTCTAAAACAGTTTCAAATGCCATTAAATTTTTACCTTCTCAATAGCAAGGACTTATATTGCAAACAGAAGACTAAAGGTTTGTGGAGTTACTGCAAATATTTTATGCAGAGCTAAAAAGTACAAAGAATGAGCATGGGTTTAAAAATAGGCTTTTATAAAACCTACCTTGTTAACACTGCTGCCAAGTGATTTTGTAAATTATTATTCATCACATAGACTTTCAAGGAACAATTACACTTTTAGCCCTCCTTCACAAGTTAAAGTATACGTTGGGAAAGACCGAAAGATATTCTGTGTTTGTGCTATGAGAAGGATGCACACAATTTTTCTCAAGTGTATTGGGATATTGGCTTATATTGTGTTATTTAATAAACTAAATGTGTTAATATTTCTCAGAAATTGTGTGTAAATGTTGGGCTATGTTTGGTCATAGGCTCTTAATATAGTCAATATGTGAAAAAAAAATCTGAACTTAAGTACAAACTTGAAGCAATATTACTCCCAGTATTTTGCTTAGCTATGTTCTGTCAAATTTGCTTTCAATATCTTGGACAGATCCCATGGGTTTCCTGTCATGTTTGGTTATGGAAAATTCCAGTTGAATTTAATCTAGGTTAATTTTTTTTTTTTTTTTTTACATTAATGCCCTTTTATTTCCCTTGGCTCAGGGACTTGCTCTAAGGACAAGACTGGTCAGTCTTTTATTCATCTTCCTTGAATTTGAGTCTCACTATAGTACTAAATGGTTCAGCATAATGTGTATTTAAAGAAAACTTTTTTAGGGTTGCTACTAGAGAGAGAGAAATAAATCAGACCTGTCTTTACTCTCAAAGCAATCACAGTCTGATGGAAAAGAAAAACATTAAAACAATTCCATTATAATGTCGTGAGTAACAATAAAGGGACAAATGAAGGTAAAACAATAATAAACATAGAAGTCAATTCACCCCAGAGTGAATTTCAGGGTAAAGATCATAGAAGAGATGTTTGAGCTATGTTTTGAAATTGGCTCAGAGTGTCAGATTGAGAAAAGGCATTCTGGGAAGCAGAGATTATGTGCAGACAAGCAAAAAGGACAGACACAGTCTGATTTTTCAGAGAATGACAAGTAGATATTACGTAAAATAAATGAAGGCCAAAGGTATTATAATATAGACTAAAAACAGTTATTTAGTGCTTGGGGCCCAATGTCTAATATGAACATTCCATCCCCCCGGGTTTCTCTTTGTAATATAGTGAACACAGCTGAATCCCACCTGTCATAGTAGCTATTATGAGGACTTTGGGAAATGCAGAAAGAAAATGCCGTGCATAGCACAGGAACTTGAAAATGTACTGAGGTGATACATACTCACTCACTCCTGTACTACGGATCATGGCTAACTCTGTGTAAGTGACATGTTGGGGATTCAAAGACTTTCTTTTCAAGAAACTTGCAGATGGGTTGAGGATGTAAAAATGTGGCAAGTGCCTTAAGGGATAAAATGCATGAATTTGAGAGTAGGGGGCTCATCATTCCCGAGTAAGAGTTCAAGTAGGTAGCTTCCTCTTTGCTTTAGCAAATGGCACTTGACTGAAGCCTCAAAAAGTAAGTCTAATGTTGATACATTAGAGCAAGAGCTTAAGCAAAAGCCTAGGGGTGAGAAAGCATAGGTATAATTGAGGTTCAGAGAGAAATATGCCCCCTGTAGGAGAGTAGGGGAAGCAGGAGTGGGAAGTTTGCCGTGACTAGAGAATAGATGGCCTGGAGTGTCAGGCAGGGCATTTTCGTTGGTAACCAATGGAGGAATCACTGATTGTTTCTTGAATACAAAAATAATATGGACAAGCACGTGTCAGGCAACCACGTGATGGGTGAATTGAAGAGGGAGGAGCACAGAGAGCAGTTAGAAGTTTGCTGCGTAAGTACAGGAAAGATGTTATGAGGGCAGCAAAACCGTGTAGGTAGAATGGAAGGAATTTGTAAAGTACTAAACGGTGGGAGGTGGTGGTAAAAGTGACACTAAGAGAAATCAGAGGAAGAACTGGTTGCAAGATGAGGAGAAGGAGATGAGACCTGCCTACATTAAGCGGTATCCTGTGTCCATGTTTAAGAATTGGTTGAGCTGTGGCCATGGATTCACATTACATAGCTTCTTTGTATGTCTTGGCAACTGTCAGAACGAAATCCATGCAACAACCTTGGGCCCCTAGAATATATTATTTAAAAAATCAAGAATTCAAAAAGGTAAAACCTCAATTAACCTACCTTTGGCTTTGGACAGGTGTACTCTCCATTTGAATGGCATAAGCCTATTTGGATACAAACGGCCAGGCAGTCACACCCTGTATGTGGTATGTTTTGTAAGAAGTTTGGCAGAGGAGCTTTGCTTTGCCAAAAATGTTAACACCTCTGACAAAGAAAGATTTATTCCAAATTAGTTACCCTTCACTGTATTGGCAGAGAATGCTATCTCTTTACGAGCAGAAAAGAGCTGCTGTCATTCTCATGCATGAGGCTGAACCAGAAGATAGTTACTCTTGTGGAGATCAGAAATGGTCAAATATCACAAGGGATCAACCTCCACATGTCCAGTGTGACAGAAGAAAGAACACTGAGTAAAGCACGAAGAGAACCTGTATTTTCGTTCTGATTCTCCCATTGGCTAGGTATCTAATCGCTATTGGTCTGTTCAGTTTCAAAACTTGGAGTATGTGGAGAACTGCAGAATTGTAGAGCCAGGAGATACTGATGAAGGAAGCTGATTTTATCAGATCAGGCAGCCTTTATTACTAGTAGTGTTGTCACTCATTTAATGTTAACTGCAGGGGCTGTTGTCTGTGTTGATGAAGGACACAGATTCTGAAGCCAGATTACCTTACTTCATCCATGAATTGGGCACTTAACTTCTTTGCTTCCCAGGAAAATGAGGATATTAAGTGTATCACTTGATTGGTATATTGTGAGAATTAAAACAGCTCATATGTATATGTATGTGTATATATATATAGATATGAATTTTATGTATGTATATGAGCTTTAAGTATATATATAAAGTTTATAGAATAACATCTTCTATATAGTAAGCACTTTATCCATAGTTGCTATTGTTATCAGTATTACAAGGAAGTTTTTTGCTAGAAGATTCTTGCTGCCATCACTTTTCATTCAGCCCTAATGGACTAGTGCTAAACTGCCAGTGGTCAACTTTGAAACCGTGCACAAATCCCTGGGGATGGGAATCAATAGTGACAGTGGCTAATTGTGGTGCTTGAACGTGGAGAATCTTAATTGAAATAAATCAATGGTATCGAAGAATGGGATAAAGGCCCAATTGGAGAGGTTTAAAATGGAAAATAACAAGGGCTAAATTATGCTTTAAAACTTTCGATCGAGTCATCAGCCCTTCGAGGACTGAGTGTTTTATTACAGAAAAGTAACCAAGCAACTACTGTACAGAAAGGTAACCATGTTCCGGGAGCAGCTGATGGTGTTGAAAGCACTTTGCTAACGTTAAGCCCAATTCACGATGGGATATACTCTCCAGCCACTTTTAGCCAAGGGGAAGTGAAAAGAAGCTATTGAAATCTGAGAATACGAGAGTAAGGGGAGAAATCAGCTTCAAGGTCAACTGCTGGTAATGAAGAAATTCAGTTTTGCTTCTCCATCCTTTGCCTTTTATTTGTTGCCTGCCCTTTCCCTCTGCCCTTAGCTCACAGAGAAAGTTCCAGCTCTCTCAGCCACAAATCTCCAGATTGCTGCAAAATAGAAATTGCTCATGAATCTTGGTGCACAGCAGAGCTGTAATAGGGACAGTGTTAAACACAGAGAAAGAAAAGGTTTGGGCAGAATATCTCAAAAATGAGCAAGTAACTTTATTCTAAATTTCGGAGATCAGCATTTGCTTACTCAAGTAACTCTTGCCATTTGGGTTTCAGCCACTGGTGGTAGCTTCAAGGTCAACAATCAATAAACTCATTAGAACTTAACAAACATCTTTGATTAATATTCTTTGTCTAATTCCCTGAGAAATGTACTATATCTTCTAGCTTAATGAAGACAAGGCTGAGTTATTTAGGTGTTTGTTAGTGAGGCTTATTTGCATATAATTAACTAGATTCTTTGTGTTTATAGCAAGCAGTAAAAAACTTTGTACCAGTAGATGTTCTTTTCACTAGGTTCTATATGCTTAAGCAAATGCTTTTGTTCCACTAGGAACTCTTCGATTGAAAGGGCTAATTTTTCTGTCAATTAAAATGAGACATACCCATGTAAAAATTGGTTGGGGTCTTTCTTGAGAGCAAATTTCATATTCCTCCTTTTTAAATTTATAAACTTTTGAAACAATTTCAGGTTCACAGCAAAATTGAGCAAAAAATGTAGAATTGTCGTATATCCCTTTCTCCTACACAAGCACAATTTCCCTTACTAATAACATCCCACGTCAGAGTGGTGCATTTGTTGTAATTGATGCATCTGCATTGATGCTTTATTACCCCCTGAGGTCCATAGTTTAAATTAGAGTTCATTCTTGGTGGTGTACCTTTTATCGGTTTGGGCAAATGTATAACGGCATGTATCCACCATGGTAGTATCCTACAGAATAGTTTCACTGCCTTAAAATATTCCTTGCTCTGCCTCTTCCTCCCTCTCCCCTGACTCCTGGCAATCACGAATCTTTATGCAGCCATAGTTTTGTGTTTTCCAATATGTCACACAGTTGAAATCATACAGTGTATGACATTTTCAGATTGACTTTTTCCACTTAGTAATGTGCATTTAAGTTTTCTTTGTTCTTTTCAAAGTTTGATAGTTCACTTCTCTTAGCAGTGAAAAATATTCCATTGCCTGGATGTATCCCCATTTATTTATCCATTGACCTACTGGAGGAAAGCTTGGTTGCTTCAAAGTTTGAACAATTATGAATAGAACTGCTATAAACTGCTGGATCATATCGTAAGAGTATGTTTAGTTTTGTAAGAGCCAAAATATTTTCCAAAGGGCTATACCATTTTGTATTTCCACCAGCAATAAAAAAAGAGTTTCCACTGCTCCACATGATTGCCAATATTTGAGGTTGTCGGTGTTTTAGGATTTTGACTATTCTAATAGGTATGTAGTGGTATCTCACTATTTTAATTTGTAATTCCCTAATGACATATGAGGTTGAACATCTTTCTATATGCTTGATTGCTACCTATGTACCTTCTTTGATGAGGTATCTGTTCAGGTCTACTGTTCATTTTCTAAATTGGGTAGTTTGTTTTCTTATTTTTGAGTTGTTATAATTCTTTGTAAATTTAGGATAATGATCCCTAATCAGATGTGTCTTTGCAAATATTTTCACCCTATCTGTGGCTTGCCTTCTCATTTCCTTAGCATTGTCCTTCATAGAGCAGAAGTTTTTAATTTTAATGAAGTACAGCTTATCAAATTTTCCTTTATGAGTCATGTCTTTGCTTGTATTTATAAAAGGTCACTGTCATACACAAGGTCATCTAGGTTTATTCCTCTGTTATCTTCTAGGAGTTGTACAGTTATGTGTTTTATGTTTAGGTCTGTGATCCATTTTTAGTTAAGGGTGTAGGATGTGAGTCAGATTTCACTGTCTTCACATTCATGTGGTCGGTTGTTCCTATTGCATTACTTTTGTTCCTTTGTCGAAGATCAGTTGACTATACTTACATGGGGCTATTTCTGAGATCTGTGTTTTCTATGGATCTATTAATCTATTTGTCTATTCTTTCACTAATACTACACTACCTTGATTATTGTAGCTTTATAATAAGTCTTGAAGTTAAGTAGTGTCAGTCCTTGGGCTTTTTACTTCTTCAATACTGAGTTAGCTATTCTGGATTTTTGCCTCTTCATGTAAATTTTAGACTCAGCTTGTCGATTTGTACAAATCATCTTGCTGAGATTTTGAGGGGGGTTGCATTGACTCTATAGGTCAAGCTAAGAAGGACTGACGTCTTGACAGTATTGAGTCTTCCTAATCATGAACATGAAATACACCTCCATTTATTTCATTCTTTTTTTATTTCATTCATCAGAGTTCTGTAGGTTCCTTTATGGAGATCTTGCACGTATTTTGTTAAATTTATCCCTATTTCATTTTTGGCTGCTAATGTAAATGATGATGGGTTTCAATTTAAAATTATACTTTTTCATTGCTAGTAAACAGAAAAGTCACTGCTTTTTGTAAATTAACCTTATATTCTGCAATGTAGATATAGTTCCTTATTAGTTCCAGGGGATTTTTGTTGATTCCTTCAGATTTTTTATAGACACAATCATGTCATCTGTGAAGAAAGATAGTTTTGCTTCTTCCTTTCCAATCTGTATACTTTTTATTTCCTTTTCTTGCTTTATTGTACTATCTAGGACTTCCAACACAAAGTTGAAAAGCATTGGTGAGAGGGGTATTCTTGACTTGTTCCCAATCTTAGTGGGAAAGCTTCACATTTCTTATCATTAAATATGATGTGAGCTGGAAGTTTTTATAGATGTTCTGTATCAAGTTGAAGAGTTCTCCCCTATTCTTAGTTTGCAACTTTTTTTTCTACCAAGGATGGGTGTTAGATTTTGTCAAATGTTTTTTTCCCCTAGCATCTGTTGATTTAATCATGCGATTTTCCTTCTGTAGCCTGTTAATGTGATATATTAATCAGTTATTGTATGTTGAAACTATTTTGCGTACCTGAGATTAATCCCGTTTGTTATGTGTAATGATTTTTATACTGTGTTGGATTCATTTTGCTAATATTTTGTTGAGGATTGCGTCTAGGTCTATGGGAGATACTGGTTTGTAGGTTTATTTTACTATATTTATCTAGTTTTGATAATAGGGTAATAATGTTGGCCTCATAGAATAAGTTATTAAGTATTCTCCCTGTTTCTATCTCTTGGAAGAGATTGTTGAGAATTCATATAATTTCTTCCTTAAATGTTAGGTAGATTTTGCCAGTGAACCAATTTGGGCTTGGTGTTTCCTTTTTTGAAGGTTATAAATCATTAATTTATCTTCTTTAGCAGATATGGCCCTGTTCTTCTTGAGTGTGTTTTAACAGATTGTATCTTTCAAGGAATCAGTCTACTTCATCTAGGTTATCAAATTTGTGGGCATAGAGTTGTTCTTAGTATTCATTTATTAACCTTCCAGTGTCCATGGGATCTGTTGTACATCTTCTCTTTAATTTCTAATTTCTGATATTAGTAATTTGTATCCTTTCTCTATTTTAGTTAGCCTGGCTAGAAGCTTATCAATTTTATTTCACTTTTTAAAGAACCAGCTTTTAGTTTCCTTGATTTTTCTCTATTGATTTTCTACTTTCAATTTCTTTGATTTCTCCTCTATTTCTTTTCTTTTGCTTACTTTGGCTTTAATTTATTTTTCTTTTTCTAGTTTCATAAGGTGAACACTTAGATGATAGATTTTAGATCATTTTTTTCCTAATATAGGCATTCAGAGCTAAAAAATTTTCTCCTAAGCACTGCTTTTACTGCAGCTCACGAATTTTGATGTTATATGTTCATTTTAATATAATTCAAATGCTTTGAAAACTTTTTCTCAAAATTTCTTCTTTGACTCATGTTTTATTTAGAAGTGTGCTGTTTAATCTCCAAGTATTTTGGGATTCCCCAGCCATCTTTCTCTTACTGGGTTCTAGTTTAATTCCACTCTGGGCTGAGGGCAGACATTGCATGGTTTCTTCTCTTTTAAACTTATTAAGATGTGTTTTATGGCCTAGAATTTGGCCAATCTTGGTGAATGTTCTTTGTGACCTTGGAGAAAAATGCATAATCTATTGTTGTCAGATAGGGCAGACTATAGCTATCAATTATACCTTGTTGATGGATGGTGCTATTGAGTTCAGTTATGTCCTTATTAATTTTCTGCATGCTACGTCTGTCCATTTCTGATAGAGGAGTGTTATTCTCCAGTGATAATAGTGAATTCATCTATTTCTCCTTGCAGTTCTATTGGTTTTTGCCTCATATGTTTTGACACACTTTTGTTAGGTGCATGCATATTAAGGTTTGTTATATCTTGGAATATTGACCACTTTGTCATTATGTGATGCTCCTTTTTATCCCTGATAAAATTCCTTGCTCTGAAATCTTCTGTCTGAAATCAGTTGATCTGTTCTTGTTTTCCTTTGATTAGTGTTAGCATGGTACACCCTTATCCATCCTTTCATTTTTAATCTAGATGTTGTTGTATAGTTAAAACAAGTTTCTTGTAGACAAAAATACCATTGGGTCTTGTTTTTTTATTCACTCTGGTGACCTTTTAATTGGTATATTTAGACCATTGATGTTTAAGATGGCTGGATTATTGATAGCTGGATTAACATTGGCCATTTT
Organism: Camelus dromedarius; assembly: GCF_036321535.1. Taxonomy (NCBI): domain Eukaryota; kingdom Metazoa; phylum Chordata; class Mammalia; order Artiodactyla; family Camelidae; genus Camelus; species Camelus dromedarius. Next base: position 62,825,322 of record NC_087443.1, on the reverse strand, counting down.
TGTTGCTGATTCTGTTTATTGCCCTTTTTTGTTCATATTTTTGTGTTCTGTACTTTTTCTGTATTGTAATTTTAACTGAGTAGTTTCTGTGATTCTATTTTCTCTCCTTTCTTAGTATATCAATTATGTTTATTTTTTAAAAACCTTTTTTAGTGGTTGCTCTAGGATTTGCAATATACAATTACAACTAATTCAGATCTACTTTCAAATACACTATACTGCTTATGGGCTGTGGAGGTACCTTATAATAGAGTACCCCCAATTCCTCCTGCCTGTCCCTTATTACATTTCTGTCATTCATTTAATTTATCCATAAACTATAATCACTGACTACATTGTTGATACTTCTGGTGCAAACTCTCATCTTTTAGATCAATTAAAGAATCAAAATAAAAAGTTTTATTTTACCTTCACTTATTTATTCTCTGCTCTTTCTTGCATTATGTAGATTCTAGTTTCTTATCTGTATCATTTTTATTTTCTCTGAAGAACTTATCTTTAAATTTCTTATAAGATATACCTACTAGCAACAAACCCTTTTGATTATTTTTTATCTGAGAGAGTTTCATTTCTCCTTACTTTTGAGGGGTAGTTTTGTAAGGTAAAGAATTCTAGATTAGTTTCTTTTTTTCTCAATACTTTAAACATTTCACTCCACTCTCCTTGCTTCCATGATTTCTGAACAGAAGTCAAATGAAATTGTTTTCTTCCCCTCTCTATAGATAAGTTTTTTTTTCTCTCTGGAATCTTTCAAGATGTTTTAATCTTTGATTTTCTGCAGTTTGAATATCATATGCCTAAATATAATTTTTTTCGTCTTTTTTCTGCTTGGTAAACTCTGAATCTCTTAGATCTGTGGTTTGATGGGTGGCATTAATTTGGGAAATTAACAGTCATTACTGTTTCAAATATTTCTTATATTTCTTTCTTCTTCTCCTCTGTTATTCCCATTACATTTGCATCTTTTGTAGTTTTCCCGCAGTTCTTGGACATTCTTTTCTGTCCTGTTTTTCCCACTGTCGTAATCAAGCTCAGAGATTATCTCCTCATCTATGTCAGTTCTACTAAGAAGCCCATCAAAGACATGTTTCATTCTGTTACACTGTTTTTTGATCTGTAACATTTCTTTATTATGTCTTAGAATTTTTCTCTTTGCTTAGATTATCTACCTATTCTGTCATGTTGTCTACTTTTTCCATTAAAAACTTTAGTATACTAATCATAGTTATTTTAAATTCCTGGCCTAATAATTTCAACTCTCCTGCCTTATCTGACTCTAGTGTTCTGATACTTGTTTAGTCTCTTCAAACTGAGATTTTTGCCTTTTAATGTGCTTTACAATTTTTGTTGAAAAGTGAACACAATGTACTGGGAAAAGGAACTAAAGTAAATAGGCCTTCAGTAATGTGGTGAGGCATGGGGGAGGGGAAGCTTTTTACAGTCTTTTGATTAGATCTCAGTCTTTGGGTACACCAGCACCCCTGGACTGTACATTTCTCCAGTGCTTTTCAGATTTTCTCTCCCCTTAGATGGGACAGGATAGCGAGAGGGGGCTGGAGTTGTATATTTCCTTCTCCAGTGTGGAATCCTACAGGGAGTGGGAGTTAGATATCCCTGACCATTCCCCTCCCCAGGTTAATACCTGGTAGGATGGTTCTTCCTGAGGGCAGGCCTAGTTAGAAGAGTATGATACTCTCGGTTTTTTCAAAATGGTTCATTTTCCCCATTTTTGTCTGATATTCACTGTGAGAACCAGTAGAGCTCCTGGAAATAAAATGACAAAGGAGTGAGGTGCCCCTGTGACGGGGTTCCCATGGATCTTTTAACTCTCAGAGTTGTCCACACTGAGTCTCCAACAATTTGCTAATTATAATTAAGATTTGCCTATCTCAGCACTGATTCTCGGGAAGATTCCTGCATGTGGATTTCTGTCATTGGTTAGTTGTGGTGTTCTGTGTCCACCTGTCTCCCCAATTTGGGGGCAGACATTTGCCCTGTGACCTCACTTCTGTAATAGATCTAAGAAGAGATGTTGATTCTTTTGTTTGTTCAGCTTTTTACTTGTTAGGAGGATGGAGTGGTAACTTCCAAGCTCCTATATGCTGGACTGGAGAACTTTTTCCTCTTTTTAAAAGAAATATACCATGTATGTTTTGCTTTACGAAGGCAGAGGAATGGACACACAAAAGAACACAAGTTAATAAATGATGGATTCCAGTGCGTATGAGGGATGGCAGGTCTCAACCCATATTAGGCTACATACCAGTAAAAATTACCCGGGTTTTTATCTTCTGATTATTTTCAATTACTGTTCAGGTGAGGTGAGATTTAATGATGGTTCTAAGAACACGATGTGTCTCAGAATATTAGCTCCGAGAGGGCAAGAACTTTGTATGCTCATGCCCAGCATCTACTCAAGGGTTGAATGATGAAAGAAAGGAAGGAATCAAGGAATGTAAATGCATTGTAAACTGTAAAGCATTAATAAATGTAAGGCAGACATTTTCAAATGCTTCTATCAAACTACTGCAGAGAGGAATGAAAACTCTGGGAGTGTTGAGGCCATACCCGAGATCTCCATTCCTGGAACACAAAATATTTTTAAACTCAAGTGTTATCTCAAAAATAAGTTTAAATACTACATAATCAACCTGAATCTGTTCTACTATAAAATGAAACTTTTTGCAATTCCTGAATAGAATGGATGCTACCAAAGGTGTATTCTGTTTGTTCTGTGTTTCAAGGAATCTAGCCACCTGGTAAGTACCACGAGGGTCTGTGTTTTCTCCTTTAAAATGCACAGAGTAAGATAATCATTGTTATAAATTTATACCACAGAACTTTGGGATCAGATCATAAACCTTAGTATTCACTAAAAAGTATGAATATTTATCACCCTACCAAGCAAACATGTCACATGACTATTTTATCAAATAATATCATATGTCATCTAAAGAACTGACAGAATATGACAAAAATTCACAAAAGGCTTTTATAAAATCTGCCTAAGCTGAATAGTATTTCTTAACTTTTTTTTTTTTTTTAGTTCTTAGATTCTCTTGAGAATATGATAAAAGCTATGACCCTCTTCTGAGAAATAATGGATATAGGAAGACACACTAAAATTTTTTCATTCAATTTTCATGAATCCTCTGTAGTCCTGGAGTCCAGGCTGGGGATGCCTACTATGTTGATTATAAAATGGATTAGTCATAATGATAGCATATAGTAGACATTCTAACATGAAACTGTGACTATGGTCTCTATTTCCTTTCTCCTCTTTCTCTCTGAGAGAGACTATAGGTGTTGGTGTCTCAATAGGATGGGTTATTTTCTTAATACAAAATGTGATAAAAAACTACTAATGGTATAAAAACTCTACATTCTTCCTCTCAGAAGCTGCAACTATTATTGTCAGTTCCTTTTGTATCTGCCAAGAGATATACTATGCATATGTAAACATGTTTCTTATATATAATATACACATACACACATGCTAAAATGTGCACATTTTGCAGCCTTTCTGTGTCTTCATTTTATATCACAGATACACTCAATGATCTTTAGTATTGTAGAATATTCCTTTTATGTACCATTGTTTATTGATCCCATCTCTGACTGACATGCATTTAGGTTGTCTGTGATCCTTTGCTACTAAAACCAATGATGCATTTATCATCTTTGTACATATGTCTTTGTGCATATGGGAGTTATTGTGTTTTAAATATGAAAGAGCTGGGGCAGCCATGGAATGACTGGCATTTGTTCTCAGACTCACCACATTCAGCATAGCACATTTAGTCATAAGAAGGCTGTAGGGAAATTAATTCATTATGTTCATGCCCCCTCAGGGTACCAGTCATCCTTTCTACTCTTGCTTCTATGTTTCTCATTGTTGCTTGATTCTGTAAGGGAACAGAAATGAGGCTGAGCCTTAATTATATTTCACCATCTAGTTTGCCTGAATTATAGGAGGAATAGAAGGACAGAATAGCTTTCAGTGCTCTGTCCTACCGTGACTGCACGTCCTTCCCATAGCAGCATCCAGCGTTCTCCTGCACCCTAACTGTTGTTTGCCGTTATAGTTGGCAGTGGCTCACACTGAGAATCTCTGTGGGTGTGATGAGTGTGAAGTGTTGTCACTCTGGATTTCTGGTACATGGATTTTCTTACGATGAAAAGAAAATCAAGAAGTTAAAAGAACAAAAAGGCATAACTGTCAGGTTTCTCTAATTGATGGAATTAAGGACATCAAGGCTAACAGATTGCAGTATGATAAGAGATTGTTCTGTTCTGGAGGGGGGCAAGCATTCAGACACTTTCATGCATAAGCCATAAATTATCTCTGTATCAGTGCTCCTTTGTTACTCATGGAGGCTCTCCTGACAGTTTTGCATGTGATAGATAAAAGCTAATTTCTTCAGATACACTGATCTCCTATTTTTATTTGATCCTATGTCCAACTTCCTTAACTTGCATGTTGGCACCAGTTTACTTCTAGTGTTTGACCCACCGCTTCATACGCCCCTACTGGTGCTTCCAGACTGCAGACAGTTCAGAAAACTTCTGATTCGCAGCATGCCTTGATATTTCTCCAAATCCAACTGGCCTATCTTCCTTGGATGGGCTTTGTTCTTGTACTGACTCTCACATTGCTTCATGTATTCCCAATTGATTGTAGGTATCAGGATGGAAGTCACTACTGGGAAACAAGAAGCAGAATGCAGAGAAATCCCCCAGGATTCAGAGGTCAGAGTAGAACGTGAGTCAGGGAAGGCAGACTCAGAATGGCGTCATGACAGGCAGTGGGCAGGATGCAGTCAGACAACTTAACACAAAGAAGACCCAAAAATAAAACTCAGGCAAACTGAGAGAGCTAACAGTCAGGCAAATTGACCTGGATCAAGAGAGCTGTAGATGTGGGAGAGGAAGATAGCAGGGATGAGAAGAGAGAGGAAAGCAATGCCAGTGGAAGACCTTATAACTCATTCAATACATACTTGTGATGTTCCTTCTCTGTATTGGTTGCTCTGATGGATATTGGAGATACACTGAACAGTGAGGGGAAAACCCTCACCAAAATCCCTGTTCTCCTGGAGCTTGTCTGAAATGATGTTTCTTTCTTTAATTAAAGGGAAGGAAGGATCAAATCCCTCTGCATGAATAATGTGAGGTTTGGATATAGAAATGATTTATAATTCTTGAATTGTGTAAGGTGACATTTCTTGAAATGTATTTGGTGGAAAATAATTCTATAGAAAGTTTTTTTAAGTTCTGTGGTCAAATGCATTTAACAAATGGTAGGAAACATTAAATAGATTTTTCAATACTGGAATTCTCCATGCCATACATAGTCTAAAGGCCCATGTGAATGCACAAGAGAACTATACATTGAGTGTTTCCCAAACCTACCTATTGAATGCTTCTTGAACTGAGTGTCTTCTGGAACTATTACTTTATAAAGTATATTTTGATAAATGTTATGTAGGGAGTGTATGAGCAGGATAAAAAAATAACTCTTGTCATGTGATGCCTGGAGTGATTCCATTGCCTCCCCCTACCCTCCACTGACAGTACTTCTTGTGATGTTATCAGCTTTGTGTGGGGACAGCTTCAGCTGCTTAACTTCCTTCCCTTTAGCTGGCATGAGAGTCATTGGGCCACATGAAGAAAGTTGGTGAATTATTTTCTGCAGCATATGGAGAAGTCAGATGCTAGTAGAAAAAAAAAATGGCAGGTGCCTTCCTTCTCACTGGAGTAGCTGATAACTTTATACAGGAAGAAACTGTTACCATCTGTACATAAAAATCATCTGTCATCCCAAATGTGAAAATGTGGGAAGTGGCTATCCCAGACTGCCATTCTGATTTGACAGGTGGAACAGTGGAAAGTTTTTCTCTAAATCTGCACTGTGAGATCTTCTTTCTCATGTAAGTCAATCCCATTCCATTGCTTCCAAGTAACATCTCTTCTATCCATATTTGATAATGTGTCCCCAACTTAGAGTCTTAACTTTGAGGAAATCTCACAATTGTTTGTGATTGTCCACTGTGTCTCTCTTTTCTTTAGAATACTTTGATGTATGGGGTAGAATGTATGTACTTACATGAAAAATCAATTATTTAATTGCATTTGTTAGTTTATTGAGAACAAGAGAAAGAATCACATGTTTTGAGAGTTGTGCTGTTTTCCACTTTTGTAGAAGATGGTTAGTGATCACTGTCAGTGAAGTAGACTTTTTCACTGCTTTTGTAATTCCAGGAATAATTCATTACCTAATGGCCCTGATATATAATAAAACCAGAGCATTAGATGTATCTACTCATAATCCTCAGAACAGAGAGTCCTTCAGTAAAATACCCAGAGCACAGAAAGATACATTCATGTGTTGTGTCTGGTATTTAAGGGAAAGAGGGGATGCCCTTATTGTTAATTAGACTGAGGCATAAATGTTTTGGAAATAATGAGCAAGTGAGAATGCCTTTCTTTAGAGCACATGATGACAAGTTCAGTAGCTACATTGAATTGGTACATTTCTCAATCAAGTGAATTTTGATGGAATATGGTTAACCTCACGGTTCAGTAGATTGAAAGTAAAATAAGGTGTTGATCAGTCTTAGTTTCTGTGCAGTTCACCTGGGTATTATGAAAATCTGTATCCAGTCCGGCACTAATTAATGTATGATTCATGAGGAATGGAAGTTCAGAGGCTAAATATCTTAATTTTCACAAAAATTTTCTACTTAAGATGACAAGAAGCAGAAACATGGGCAAATCACTTGTCCGTGATGATAAGCATCATGGTGAATTGAAGGATAAAGATCAAAATCTGTGTGAAAGGATTTAACTGGACTAGACAGTACCCTCCCTTGATACCTTTTCCTCCTTCTTAGAGATGGTTGAGAGAAAGGCCACAGGAGGCTGCATGGATATAAACAACTGAAGATAACTGACATGCCTTTTGGAATGCAGCTTAGCGGGATAGAGAAGGCCTGACCCTCAACTTCAGATGGACCTCGGTTCAAAGCTCAGTTCTAGCGTCATTTACTAGAATAGTTTTGTGACCTTAGACATGTCTCAGAATCATCACCTATAAATATGTATTTGTTGGCAGAATAAAATGAGATCACATACAACAGAAGTTAGGCAGAGTGATTTAATGATTACCCAATTGTAAATGCTTTGTAAATGTTTTTTATTTTTTTCCTCTCTATATCTCACATCACATTTGTGTTTAAAACACATGCCTGTTGTACACCTCTAATTTTCTTCTTGGATATCAGAATTTCACTTTCATATTGAATGGATTTCACATGCTGTGTTTTATAGAATATAAACATATATGATAAAGAAGTGTGTATATATATGCATATATATGACTGGTTCATATTACTTGGGAATCATAACAACATGAAGCATGATTACCTGCTTTCTTTCAGAATCAAGTCAGTCAACTGATATAAGCTGATACATGACCTTGGACATCAAGCCTTCCATGCAAACGGTGTATCACTGTGCAGGAATCACCATCTTTCCTTTGGCATTGTATGATTCACCAAAAAGTCTTGTGGGACGGTGTGCCAGTAAAAACATTACACTTTACAAGTGAGGTCACTCAGCTGGGAGCACTTCATTTTCTCGTCCAAATTCACATGTCTAATAATCAGTAGGGCCACGCCTAACGGGAGGCACGCAATTCAACCCCTAGCAGTCATGTTTTCTGAAGTTCTCTGCCTGGTGTCGTGGGGAGAGGCTATTACGGTTGGAAAGACTAGAGAGGAGAATATGTTAGGGTGATGTTTGTGATTGCAGTTTTGAGGCAGAAATATTCTTGAGGTTAGGGAGTTAATAGGAACGTTTTTACTGTGCTCTGTATGTAAAAGGAACCACCCAAAGAATAAAAGTTAAAGAATAACTTTTATATCTCCAGAAGGAAGTCTACATCTGTTTTTTCAAAGGCAGGAAAAGGGCAAAGTAGAAAGATACAGAAGAACAACACAACAAGTAGAAAACACAAAATAAGATTGAGAAATAAATCCAAATACCCCAGTAATTACAATATATATAAATAGAGTCAACTCACTAATCAAATAATAGACTGTCATAGTGAATAAAACTCAAGATACACTAATATTGTTATTCAAAATTTTTATTTAAAATAATTACTTCTGATTTGTTTGAAAATAATAGATAAGCCCAAAGAAATCCAGGTTAGGGATTTTAATGTTGAACCTAACTTACAAATGTAGATGAAAAGGAAAATGCATCAGAAAGATAAAAATGATACATAATGAATATGACTTGAATATCATTTAAAGCCCATAATTAATGAACAGAATTTAAAAAAATAAATGAACAGGTACAGTCAAAAATTAACAATACCCACTACTGGAATTAAGAGGTCAAGCAAACACAAATAAGCAAATACATAGGCAGTTCGAGTATTAGGTACTGGATGTAACTTTATAATCAACAAGGGTGAAATATACATGTGCTCATTATTCTCTGCTTTCTTTTCTATTTATTTGCATTTTTCTTCTGTTCTTAAGTAATTATATATATTATATATTTTTAAAATAAAAGAACACTTAGCAATTTTCATATCATAAGCATGGAAATCTACATAAACTTGATACATTTTGAGAAACATAAAATGCCAAAAAGGACCAAAAATTAAACAAAATAACACAACAGCAATAAAACCTTAAATTAGTAATGAACTTCTAACTCCATTTCCATCAAAAGTTCAGGTCTATTTTTAAAATGAGTTTGGCTAATTTTTCAAGAAACAGATAATCCCAGTCTTATATGAGAGATTATGAAAAGTAAAAAACGAAATGGAATAATGAATTTATTCAGTGGCTTTAATAAAGTTAATTATTATTAATACCCAAACAAGTTAAAGGTAGTACAAGAAGAGAAATCATAGGCTAGTTTCACTTTTAAATATCGACGTGAAAAATCTGAAATAAGTCTAATACAAGCAAGTAATATGTTAAAAAAAAAAAAAGTACGTCATGGACCAATGGGTTTATTCCAATAAGGTAATCATGTTTTAATATTAGAAAAACATAATTGTAGTTAATAATGGACTATAAGGGAGAACACACCAAATAGCTCAAAAGGTGCAGAAGTATGATGATGTTCTATATGACTTTATAATAAAAGTCAATTTTAAACAAAAGGTAACTTAATTTTGAAAAGCCCTCAAAATTACGAAGTTGCATATGTTAACGTACTGCTGAGACTATTATAAACTCTTGTGCATTGCTGTTGGGTGATTAAACTGTCCATTGTGAAGAAGAGAGTGTCAATGCCTATGATGCAGGATATGTTTTTACATCAGTAAGACCAAGAAATTCTATTCCAAGGTTTATAGCCTAAAAAGCCTGCATAAATTTGTAAAAAGACATGTACAAAATTTTTTATAACAACCTTTTCTTTTTTTTTTGATGGTGGCTGTCACTAGTTAGAAGCAACCTACATGCCCATTACCAGGGGAATGATTAACTAAAATATGGTATATGCACAAAATAAAACGTGATGCAGAGTTGGAAGCAAAGAGCCAGATTTATAGCAATTAGGCTACATCTCACAAACATGTTAATCAGAAAAGGGAGCGAGAAAAAGATTTATAGCACCATTTATGCAAATTAATAACACATGTTAACACCATATATTTCTCAAGGGTACGCATATATCTAAATAGGTACACAGAAGGGAAATTGGAAAGATATAAAAAACACTAGTATGAGAACCTTTCATAAGGAGGGCAATAGCAGTACAGATGAGAAATGAACAGAAAATAATAATGAAATATGAGGGAAGGCATGAATAATTTAATTTAATTTAATTCTGTGCACCTAAGGTACAGATAAAATTAAAAGATACAAGTAAAATTGATTATGTGATACATGTATAAACATTTTGTATTTTTGTGTGTTCCTTGCAAGACTTTGTTAAACAGCAAGTTCTCCAAGTGTATTTAAAATAGGATTCAAAGTATATACCATTTTTTCCCCATGAACACATCTGTAACGTAAAGTATTTTCACTTGTCATCCTCTGAAATGTGGTTACTTTGCATGGAATCATAACTTCTCTGATTTAGCTTGCCTGGAGGAAATGGGGTTGAAAAGTTTGCATATTTCCTTTCTCTGTTCAGACAGTAAGGATAAAAGGAAGTCTGTGGTTTTTAGATAGCCTTTGAATTGACAGGCTGTCACCTTGAGTCTGAATCAAATTCTTCAAGGGTCAGGTTGACAAAGTGAATTAGTCTGTGAATTTCCTGATACTGAATTGGCTTGAATGAGGACCCAGTTCTAAGGCAGCCGCAAATCCCTGTTGGCAAAATGCGCAGATTAGAAAATAAAGATAAATCAAATAATACAAACACCCAGTAGCTTTTTCGAGAGCAAGTATTATTTCGTTTTATTGGAAACTGAGGCACAGGAAGATTTAGTGACATATTATTCCTAATCACACCACAAATTGGATAAAAGACAAACCAGATCTAGAACCACATTTTCTGATTCCTGGTCAGTACTTCTTCCACTACTGTGCCTCCTTTACAAAGTGTTCGAATGTATGTGATTCAGAGTACAATGACAAAAATGCATCATCAGTATTTAAGATTTCTTCATATGAAACATTCCACAGAGTTTGGAGGTTTACAGGAAGATGCAGAGTAGCAATTTGTGTTTGCAGTAGAGACATTTTAAACAACTGAAGTTTTAATTAACCACTCATTTTTATCCTTTCCACAGTGTGCACAGTAAAGTTTATCTGTTTGCTGTCTGAAGTTCTGTTTGCAAATTAGAAGCTCCTGCTTCTTTCCATTTTAATTAAAAATTGTGAGCTTGGCATAATCAACTTCTTCCCTTTTTTGGTTGTTTAATGAACATTAATGGAACAAAATTCAAGTGCTGTTTAACATTCCACCAATTTATTAATGGTTAGGTGGGATAACTTTGTTTTCAGGGACTATAGTTGAACTTGAATAATTTAGGGAAATTAACTTTCCCTCTAGCATTTAATAAAACCACCGGAGGGCATGGGCCCTGCAAAGCAGGTCAACACACTGTTGATGGCGTTGTTTATATTGAGAAGATATCTTGAAGTCAGAGAAACCATCAGAAGTTTAATCAACAATTACTTCCACTTGATTAAAACGCTGGCATTTTTGATGAGGACAGTGCCATTTTCTCACGTTAGTGCTCCTGTCCATTTCACTCGTATATCTTCTCTGTTAGTGTATATAGTTTCCAACTATCTCTGTGCATTCATTGCTCACATATTAAAAGCCTCCTAGATATCTGGTCCTACCCAATATTTTGTATACTTCTGAGCATGTATTTATTATACTCAGAAGTTATTTTTTAAGCCTATGAGAGGCAGTATAATAGAATATCTTACTATAAGCATTCAAACTTTGACAACAACACAAACCCTTACTTTGAATCCTAGATCTGCCCCTTACCAGCTGAGCAGTCTTGGGGCAAGTTATTATCTTCTTTGACTTTAAGGTTTCTCTCATCTGTGTTTGCCTCACAGTAAAGAACACGTTTGTACTCTCATAGAATTTACCATTGAGCAGGGGGAGGAGTCTTGAAGCATTAAATCACATAGAATGGCTATTTGCTAGAAATTTTTACCAGGTTTAGTGAAATTCTTAGGAGTCTGGAAAACATGATAGTCTTCCCTAAGGAAAAAAAAAAAGCCTGTTAAACTAGGGCTGGAAAGATGAGTAGAAGTTGGTCAAGAGAAAAACGAAGGGGAAAAAGTGTCCCAGGGAGAGAATAAAGCAGATGCAAACTCTGTGAGAGGAAAGGAAATTGGTTTTCTCGAGCATCTGAAGGAAGCCAGTGCAGAGGCAGAGAAGTGGTAAGCTGACAGAGGTGGGCACAGGGTGGATCATGCAGAACACTGTAGCTAAATTGAGAAAGTTAGACTTTGTCTAAGGGTGGTAAACTACCAGAGGGTTTAAAGCAGCGCAGGAAATAAGAGAGTGTTTGTTTTCTATTGCTGTTGTAACAAATTACCACAAATTTAGTGGCTTAAAACAACACAGTTCTTAAATCGTACAGTTTTCTTTGTCAAAAGTGCAGCACAGGTCTCATTGGCCTAAAGTCAATGTTGAGAGGACAGGATTCCTCTCTGGAAGCTGTAGAGAAGATGGTACTTCCTTGACTTTCCTGCTTAGAGAGTGCTTATATTCCTTGGCTCAGGGCCCTATTCCTCCTTCAGAGCCAACAACAGCAGGTGGAGTCCTCACATGTCATCACCCTGACCTCCTCATCTTTCTTCCTCTTCCACTTTCAAGGATGCTTGTGATGATAATAGGTCCACCTGGGTCATCTACTATAATCTCCCTATTTAAAGTCATCTGACTGACAATGTAACAGCCTTAATCCCACCTACAACCTTAATTTCCTCTTTTCATGCAGCAACTTAATCACAGGTTATTCTGAGTATTAGGCTGTGGACATCCTGGCGGGGATCATTACTCTGCCCACCACAGAGAGGGAGCCATGTGAGGGAGTGATCTCAGGAAAAGTCCTGCAGAGAAACTCAGGAGCGTAAATTCACTTCAGAGATATTCCTTATGGGTCACTCCAGGGAGAAGTAAATTCATATTCACTCACAGCTGGAGGACATACCTTTTAAGAAAGGGGTGGTGGCCTTTGAAAGAGAAAGTAAATCAGTTAAGGTATAATGCAGTGCTATTTTATGTAGCATTAAGAACAAATATGCTGGTAATTAAACTACCGTGGTTCATGAATTGTAAGATGTTTCTTGATTTCAACTATGATACAGTGTGAAAAATGTGCATCTTATAATCAGTGACTTTGGAAAAGGATATTAAAACTTTATTAAGCATTTATTCCTACTGTCATCCCCATTCTCTCTTGTATTTTTTCACACGTGCCCATAGAGAATATGTTGTCAAGCTGTACACTCCCGTTTGTCGACTCCCTTTATCTTCTTCTAGTTAAACAATGTATTTGCATCCGACCCGTCCGTTAACATGGACATGGCAAACACGAGGTACACTGCCAGCTCTGCCAGGTTTTTAAACTACTTTTAACCCTGGGGAGACATCACTGATCAATCAAAAACATTCTTACAGAGCTTTAGGAAGACTCAGGGTCTTTCTCATAGGTGAGATGACAACATAATTGATTGTTGAAGCTAGGGCTGTTCTGAGAGTCAAAGTGAGAGCTATTAATAAATGCTTCAATAGAAAGTATGAAATGAGAGCAGCCTAGGCAAAATGGGATGTATTGTGTCTCTACTCATAAAAGTTCCATAATTCACTGTCAATTGATGAGCATTAGCATGAAAGTTGAAATACATTTGCCAGCTTTGTCTAAAAATTGGGTTCTGATGTAATTGGAAACAGAAGAATCTTTGGGCGGGACTGGAGGGGATGTAGCGTGAGGATCTCCTTGAGGAGTCCTGACTGTTGTTGCCTCCAGCCAGCTCTCTTGTCTGTCCATCCCCATCTCCTGACTTACTTTTTCTCTGACCTTCCTTAGCTGTGTTTCCCTAATTTCCAGCCTTACCACTCGGGACTCTAAACAGGTGTTTGCTTATGCTGCTTCTTACACTTTTTTGTGTGTGAGTCCTTCAATGCCAAGGTCAGCCTGCTTGTTACAGTGACTTAGGAGTTGTCCCCAGTCATAGCCCAATTTTGACAATTGGATTTATGATGTGTCAGATAAACATGGAGAAGAGAAGTCAAGAGACAGAAGACCATGAAACAGACATCATTTGCAAGGATGGTATTATTCAATGAAGAAAAACTGAAAATGTGAATTTCATAATTTGTAAAATGTCTAAACGTTTTCTTTGATTTCTGACTAGAGATTTGTAAAAAATTATGGGAACCATAAACACACTCAAAGAAATGAATCACATATTGAAGTGACGTGAGAGAGAATATCCTATTATGGCTTGATATTTTGGCTGTATAATTCAAATGGTCTAAACAAGTGAAAACACATAAAAATATAACATGTCTGTTTACTTTGAGTTCTTTGATCCAGAGTACACAATTAAACACATATTTCTGCATTTAGAAAAAGTTAAGTAAGAATTTGTGCTGTGATGTTCTTCATTTATTAAAAAAGTTAAACCATACATCAGGCTGATTGCTCGTCTATCTTGAGGATAAAAAATAAAGGCCACGTGGCTGAGGAACACTGCTCTTCTTTTTCATAGCACAATTGCTTGGTTCATCTGTTTTGCAAAGAAGAATCCAAGCATAAATAGTTCTATCATAAATAGGAAGGCTTATACTTTAATCACATAAAATAGGCTGAGCGAGGAAATTAGGAAGAAGGAAGAGATAAAGATTAGAAAGAAAGGGAAGGAAAAGAAAAATAATGGATATTTAAAAAGACAGTCTAGACAGCTGAAGACAAAGGCAGTTACCTACCTTCCCATCTCCCTCTCAATATTTCCTTCCAAACAACACAGAACAATAAGAAGAGGGTATTTAGGTCTGGCTCTATACATACGTAGTTGTGGATAAAGGCATGTACATCCCTACACACACGTCTCATGGTATATCAGTTATCCATGTCATTATATATGTATATATACCATGTCCTCTGCATAACTTAAAGATAAGAATGTCCAATTTTCATAATAAGTGAAGTATAAAGAGGAAAATCACCAGATCCTAGCTGTAACTGCTCATACTCCCCCTGCAAAGCTTTGTGAATAACTGGAGGTAAGAAGGCGGTTAACTAGGAGGCCCAAGCTTACTACAAAGCCACCCCAATTAGTATGAAAACATTAGAAATGTTTCTTGGTAGGTCAGAGCAGGGACTACAAGAAAAGATGTAAAAATAGCATGATTTAAAGGGCACTTTGATAAGCATAGTTTCTGAAGGAGGAAAAGGGCAAAAAGGGAAGAAATAAACACTTTTTGACAATTGAGTGAAGGGGAAAAGAAGCAAAAGAGCAAACTACAGGGTTCGGAAGACAAAATTTAAGATCTGCAAGCCACAGAATTTAAAGACTCATAACCCCTCCCCCCCCACCAGAACAACAGCAAAATCTATTCAATTGTCTGCACTGGTAGAATATTTTTAAACTACAAATCTTGTAAAATTCCCCAATATCACAAAAATTCACAAAAAGGAAAATTAATAAACCCATACAGATCTATTGGAAAAATTCAGAAAACAAAATTCCAAACACATCAATAGCAGATAATTCTTAAGAAAAAACAGGAAAGAGAAGTAAATTACAAATCAACAGTCCAAACAGAGTTAAATATACTCAAACAAGCATTTAAGGATATGAGGGATGCCTTGAATCAAAAATTCAACAGCTACAAATAGAAATGGACAGAAAGAGAAGAAATAAAAAGAGGCTTTTTAAAACTTTTTTTATTCAAGAACAGTCAGTTACAATGTGTCCCAGCACAGTGTACAGCAGTGTCCCAGTCGTGCATATACATACATATATTCATTTTCATATTTTTTTCTATTAAAGGTTATTACAAGATAATGAAGACAGTTCCCTGTGCTACACAAAGGAAACTTTTTAAAATCTATTTTTATATATAGTGGCTAACATTTGTAAATCTCAGACTCCCAAATTTGTCCCCTCCCATCCCCTTTCCCTAGTAACCGTAAGATTGTTTACTAAGTCTGTGAATCTGTTTCTGTTTTGTAGATGAGTTCATAGTGTCCTTTTTTTTTTTTTTTTTTAGATTCCACATATGAGTGACATCATATGGTATTTTTCTTACTCTTTCTGCCTTACTTCACTTAGAATGACAATCTCTAGGTCCATCCATGTTGCTGCAAATGGCATTATTTTATATTTTATGGCTGAATAGTGTTCCATTGTATAAATATACCACAGCTTCTTTATCCAGTCATCTGTTGATGGACATTTAGGTTGGTTCCATGTCTTGGCTCTTGTATATAGTGCTGCTATGAACATTGGGATGCTTATATCTTTTCACATTAGAGTTTCCTCTGGATATATACCCAGAAGTGGGATTGCTGGATTATATATTAGCTCTATTTTTAGTTTTTTGATGAATCTCCATACTGTTTTCCATAATGGCTGCACCAAACTACATTCCCACCAGCAGTATAGGAGTTTTCCCTTTTCTTCATATGCTCTCCAACATTTATCATTCATGGACTTTTGAATGATGGCCATTCTGACTGATGTGAGGTGATACATTGTAGTTTTGATTTGTATTTCTCTGATAATTAGTGATATTGAGCATTTTTTCATATGTCTGTTGCCATTCGTGTGTCTTCAATGGAGAATTGTTTGTTTAGGTCTTCTGCCCATTTTTGGATTTAGTTGTTGGGTTTTTTTGTTATTAAGTTGTATGAGCTATTTATATATTCTGAAAATTAAGCCTTTGTCAGTTGCATCGTTTGCAAATGTTTTCTCCCATTCCATAGGTTGTTGTTTTGTTTTGTTTATGGTTTCCTTTGCTGTGCAAAAGCTTATGAGTTTAATTAGGCCCCATTTGTCTATTTTTGCTCTTATTTCCATTGCCTGAGTAGACTGCTCTAGGAGAACATTGCTAAGATTTATGTCAGAGAATGGTTTGCCTATGTTTTCTTCTAGGAGATTTATTGTGTCTTGTCTTGTATTTGTCTTTAAACATTTTGAGTTTATTTTTGTGTATGGAGTGAGGGAGTGTTGTAACTTCATTGATACACTTGCTGCTATCCAGTTTTCCCAACACCACTTGCTGAAGAGACTGTCTTTTCTCCATTGTATATTCTTGCCTCCTTTGTCGAAGATTAATTGATGATAGGTCTGTGAATTTATTTCTGGGCTCTCTGTTCTGTTCTGTTGATCCATATGTCTGGTTTTATGCCAATGCCATGCTGTTTTGACTACTGTAGCTCTGTAATATTGTCTGAAGTCTGGGAGGGTTATTCCTCCAGCTTCGTTCTTTTTCTTCATTATTGCTTTGGCAATTTTGTGTCTTTTGTGATTCCATATAAATTTAGGATTGTTTGTTCCAGTTCTGTGAAAAATATCCTGGGTAATTTGATAGGGATCAGATTAAATCTGTAGATTGCCTTGGGCAGTATGGCCATTTTAATGATACTGATTCTTCCAATCCAAGAGCATGGGATGTCTTTCCATTTCTTCAAGTCTTTAATTTCCTTAATCAATGTTTTATAGTTTTCCATGTATAAGTCTTTCACCTCCTTGGTCAGATTTATTCCTAAGTATTTTATTGTTTTGGGTGCAATTTTAAAAGGGATTGTTTCTTTTTTTTCCTGTTGATTCACTGTTAGTGTAAAGAAATGCAACTGAGTTTTTTTGTATGTTAATCTTGTACCCTGCTACCTTACCAAATTATTTTATTAGCTTTAGTAGTTTTTTGTGGAGCAAATTACTACATTGTTTTTAAAATAGTCTTTCACAAATTTATTTATGAAAACTGTTGAGTACAATTGAAATAAAGGTTAATAATTTATCTTAAATTTATTTGTCTCCTTTTAAAATTATTTGTCACAGGAATCTATAGTTATCAAAATTAATATTGTCTGAGATCCCTTCAATCTCATGTGCATTCTCCAGATAGTCCTTTAATGTCAAAAATGAATTAAGAAACCATCTCACGGTATGAGGTTCATAACCTAATTTTTTTTTTTTCACTGAGAAACAGAGCATATACTCTGTTTCTGGATTTTTTTCCTTTAGAGGAAAATGCCAAAAATCCAACAGACTTTTTAAAAACTTTTATGTCAGTGATTCAGAACTGTGTACATGCTTCCAAAACGGGATTGTTGTTTCAAATCACACCTCTGTGCATTGGGCTAGCTGAACTACATAGATTCGAATCATCCTCTGACCTCTCTCTATGGTTCTGATTAAAGCAGAATGGCTTTGGGGAAACTTTACTGTAGCAGATATAAGTTTACCTGTTTCTGTGGAAATGAAATGATATCTAACAACCGGTCAGAGATAAAATGGGATGTGAAGGTTCCCGCTTCCCAAAGTGGCTAGGCCCAGGGCACATGCTTGGCAACAGCTGGAGGTAAATCTGTCAGCAGGACTTTATTTTCCTTGTCTCTAAGTCCATACAGCTCCTGGTGTGAGTATGTTTTTCTCTTTCGCGGAGCTGCAAATCAGTATTTACTTTTATTGGGGGAATGTACGTAGTAGTGGATGTGACTTAATTTCCCAACTCATGTGCGCAAGAGAACACAGTGGGGAGTCCTCTCAGTCATTCGTGGAAGGTTTGTGTGCCTCTGGGAATCCAGCACGTCCCACCCTCCAGGCCGTGATGGTTGTTCAAGCTGGCCTTATTGTTCAACTCCACATGCTTTCTGGAAGGATGCTGGCTCTTGGGTTCCATGCCACATGCTGGCATGGGATTCTTCACTATGTCAGCAAGAATCACGGGCCAAGGGCCAGGAAAGAGTCTCCCTAAGTTTGCCCAACTCCACCCTCTAGACTTTTCACCATTACACTAGAGCAATGTCCAGAATTGGTGAATGTGTTGTTCCATTGCCTGTGAATCCCAGAGACCTCTTCTCCTACTTGGCCTGGGGGAAATATGTCCACTTCTCCCACCACCTGCAAAGTCCTCTCCAGTCCACCAAGAGTGTTCTCTTCCCTGAGGGTAAGCTTTTCCTAAAGAAGGGAAAGAGGCATTTCCTGATGAAGTTTTTCTTTACACCTATAACATTCCAGAAACAAGGAAACATTAAGACCTATGTGGCCTGGAGGAGGGTCAGAAGGCAGGGAAGAAGGGGACTATACCCTAAATGAAACCAAACTAGTATCTCAATAATTATCTTGCTGCCACTAGGTCAGTTATAATTGACAAAAGATGTGGCCAAATAAATACCAGGCAAACCTGTTACCACTGACTCCTAAGGGGAGGATCAGCACTATTTTGTTACAGTCACAGAAATCTGATTGTTTGCATCCAGAGAAAGAAAAGCCCTAGAAAACATGTATTTGTTTCCATATATCATCACGTTTGTTTATCTTAGATGCCAATGTCTCCCAGTCCAAAACTACTGCCTCCCCGTTCCATGAACTCCCTCAATGCTAATATGTGCATCTCTTTACCTTAGCTCTTTCTAGCTTGCGTGTGTTTATACATGCTTTTTCTCCACGCCATTTGCAAGCTCCCTGAACTTAAGATCCATGCTTACTGCTCATCTGTAATGCGGACACTGCTGATTGTAGTATCAGACACACGTAATATACACTTAAGCCATTCACTGGGATTGAGCTCTGGGAATATTTAGCATATGCAAATGCAACTTTATGAGGGAAATAATAATAATTACAATAATAAAAAGAACACAGATTGAGGCTATTTTACCTGTCATTTCACTCTATGGGCATCGGGACCCATGTGCTCTCAGTTCCATGTAGACCTCAGCACTCTGTTTCTCTGACTGTGGTTCTAATGACTGTAATTATTTTGTGTCCCTAAACATACACCAAGTACAAAACCTAGACTCCAAAAGGCTGGTGCAATACTAGGAGTAAAACTGACTGATGTAAAACCATCTTGCAATAAACCAGTCACTTGGGGGTATTATCTAGGTTCTAACACTTTATTAACTGTGTGACTTGAGAAAGTTTTTTTACCTCCATGAGCTGTGGTTCAGTCATCTATAAAGTGGAGTTAATACAAGTGCCATCAAACGGCTTTCCTGAGTATTAGGTTGATTACGCTCATACATGATGGGGCAATTTTTTCATTGTCTGCATGGGACCCAGTATTGATTTAGTGACACTGGGACTTCAAACTCTGGACACATGAAAATATAGCCCTCTTGGCACAGGCATTAGTTTTCCCATGATTAGTAGAAGCAGTTGTGAGATCTCTCCAAGCAGCCATATAAGCAATTCGAGTTTTGATTGTGGAGAAAGGACAGGGCAGATTCCTCCCACTGACTGTAGACAACAGAAGGGTTTACAGACACAGTGAAGGCATCCTATTATGGGCCACAGATTTGGCTAGGAAAGCACGAAAATACTTGGGGGGAGGTTCCCACCTTGCTTGGGAGAAAAGGTAACAAATATTTGCACTATAAACTTGAAACACTGATAACAAAATATTTGGTATGTAATTTCCACTAAATAATTGGTGTGCTATCCACATACACCTACTGGGATTTTGTGTTTTTAATGTAAAAAACATTTTGCCTCTTCCCCATGGGGAAAAATTCTTTGCTTAACCGGTTTCTTTTAGTTAGGAGAGCTACAGCAATGGCTAGATTAAGAGGTGCTATCATCCATCCCAAGATGATTAAAGACCTAAAGGAAGTCATTTGCATCATTCACTGAAAGGCAAAGTGAGGGGCTATGTATTTTGTAAAAGATCCAGACACAGACATTGATTTTTGTGGTGGACCACCAGCGTCTACCCTCTGTCCTGGGGAAGCAAAATTTAGTGCCATTTAAAAAAAAGTTAATTAAACCTACTGATGTATGACTAGGAAAAATGTAAGCTTGTCAGAATGCTGGTATTGCAGGGAGGCACTCCAAGAGGGCAGACATCATGACTGAAATGGTGTCTTAAGAATGGTGCCAAGCCCTGCCCTGCCCTCATCTCTCCAAAGAAGCCCAGAGAAAAGAATATAACCAGGAAAGCCTATTAAGGAGTCTAATGGCATAATGTAATATAAACTATACCTAATTACAAGCCAAGGGATCTGGTGTCCTTCCTCCCCCTATTCCTTTATTTGAAAACCTTTATGAGCACCTGAAATGTACTAGGCACTGTGCCAGCTCTGAGGGATACAGCCTCAATTAGAAAAACGAGGTCTTTGATTTCAAGGAATGGATATTCATATAGGTTATGAGTCTACTCACTGCATGTTCTTCAACAGGTTACTTTCCCTCTCCGGGCCTCAATTTCCTTATCTGTCAGTTGACTAGTAATCTACGATTCTGTTTTTGTCACTACACTGGGAAATAGGATATGCAAGATGATGTATAGATTTGGAGAAAGGTCATGGAGTGGTGATGGGTCTGATTTTGGACCACACATTGGAGAATCCTGCTTGGAATGAGGGATAAAGGTGGAGTTTTAACATGGAGAGGAGCTGAATCCACAGGGGTACAAGCTTCATGAGCTCTTCCAGAAGGAGAGTTTACGCGGGAAGGGGAGAAGGGATGAACCCAGGGAAGGTACTAGGCTGTGGCCCTACTGTGTTACTGCACTCAGTCCTCACAGTAACTCTGTAGGGTTAGAGTTTCCTCTTGTTCCCATCGTAGAGATGAGGACATTGGAATGAAGCAAGATGAAAATGTCAAAGATTACATGCTTAGTGCCCTGTGATGCCCACCCCACCCCAGTTCACTCTCAAGCCTAGGTTTGTCTTTCTCCATCATGTGGACTGTGCTAGAGTGTACAAAGAACAGAGGAGCAGCAAAGGAGGAAAAAGTGCTTCCTGCTGGGGGAATTTTTGTAGAGTTATGTGGAAGAGGTAGCACATAGGCTGGGCTGGGTTAGGACGTATGACATGGAAGGGCAGAATTAGATATTATAGGCAAAAATGCAATCTAGATAAAGAAATAGAGACAAAAATTGAAGATCGGGTGGGGGTGGGTGGGTATAGCTCAGTGGTAGAGCACGTGTATAACGTGCACGGGGTCCTGGGTTCTATCCCCAGAACTTCCATCAAAAACAATGGAAGACTACAGCAACAACAACAAAATAGTAAGACTGACACAGTGCAGTAAAAAGAAGGGCTAAGAGTGGAAATGTAGTTTGGAGCAGCTTGTTTTGAATGCCAGGCCAAGTATGTTAGACTCACAGCCAAATGGCTGAGGGTCCAGTATTGAAGGTTTCTGGAGGAAATCTGTGATGTACTCAGAGTTGTGCTTTGGAAAGATTAATTTTCCATCATTTTCAAATTGACTGAAGTCCTTGGTTGGCATCACCCAAAGGATCTGGAAACTTGGGGGAAGAAAATTTTAAATGGTGCCTTTTCAGGGTTGACCTCTGTAGGCTAATCCTATCGGTCTATTCTGCTTCCCCACCACAATCCATCTTCTAAGATATGTTAGACCTGGCGTCTCAAGATGTCCTACAGAATTTCAGGCTTCCCCATTCCTTTTAGTTAAGCCGTGGCACACACAGCTCTGCGTGTAAGCAAGCTCTGATAAACACTGCTTCCTGTGGTACTGCGTTGCTTTCTGCGTACGACCTTGATAAGCATGTGTCTGTGAAGCAGAACAGCTTAGACATAGCCTCTCAGATCGATGTAAGAAATGATCCTTTAAACTTACTGTGTGCTGCCTACCTCCCTACCCTCAAGGCCATTCCAGCAAAACACAGGCTCTCTCTTTTGAAACAGAAAAATCCTCTGGGGACCTGAGCAAACAGCTCCAGGAGTGAACGTGGGGTATCGTTTTACCCATCTGTTTTTACTTTCATCTGAAGATGTCAGTGAACACAGGAAAACACATAATACCAGCTCCTCGTTTTTGTGTTTTTCTGGACTTATCCCATCACAGGGCTCTTGAAATGCCAGTGGCCCTGGGTACCTTTCAAAAGGGGAACAATGACTTTGATCCCCAAGAAGATGTTTGTGAACCTAGATTAAGAAGAAACTGTTCTACCATGAGCCTCTGTCTCTGCAAGCAGTGGAATGATGAAGCTGACAAGAGATCTCAGAATTATTCCCTCTGCAAATACTTGGGTGGTTACTTTTTGATATCAGGCCCATAGTGTTTTGTGTCTAATCCTGAAGCCCATATTGTTCCGACACTGCTTTTTCAGTAAACATTAAAAAGAATCAACTTTTGTCTTCCCCTGGGGTACTAAGTAAGACTCTGTGAGTTCACTCAAAACCAAACAACAACAAGAAATGAACATACAAAATAATGTTTATTCTTTCTCATGTTGACAAACTCAGAGGTTGTACCTATTTGTCATACTGATATCCAGACACAAGGTTCAGTGACTGTCTAATTAGATGGTTTTTATTGGAGGCCTAAATATGAGCCATTAACTCATTAATATGAGTCCTCTTTCTCTTACACATTAAGGAATAACCAAGAGATGGGGTATGCTTGAATATTTCCTTGAAGACTCTTTACTGGTAAATTTGAAGATGTTCCAAACCTCATAAGCATTAGTAACAAAATACCCCAAGAATGTAGCCTGTAAAAAAAAAATGTTTAATTTATTGTAAAATATAATGCCTCTCAATACTAAAAAAAAAAAATAATAATAACCTATCATAACTTTGGTCAGCTGTTTCTTTTAGCAGAACATTCAATTTCAAAGTGCTGTGTATGTTAAGACTATCCAAAACTCAAATTGTTAAAATAAATTTTCTGTTAGAATAAATCTTAGACATATATTTTATCTATAGACAATTATTTTATAGCACAAGTCTGCTAGAGCACAGGATGCCTGTAGTGGGTTAGTTATCAGCCTGTACACGGCACACAGTATGTCACTTTGGGGTCGGGGAAAATAGAGTCAAATTATGGATTGCAAGCATTAGATGAAAATATACTTCCTTAACAACAGCAAAATCCGTTTTGGCCCCCCTCCTATGGTTTAAAATCAACCTAGTGTTTAGAATTTAGAATTCACCAATGAAATCTGAAACCTCACTTGTTTTAGAGAGACTCGGGGTACCCTGAACAAGAGAGTTCTATTCTGAAGAAACTACATACTCAGGAAGAGAGAAGGGTCCTAAGAGAGATGGCCTGTATGCAAAGTCCAGAGAAAGTCAATGACTCAAAGAATTGCGTTAATTCTTACCCCTGCTTATCTGTAAACCCAAACGGCAACTAATCTTAAGGATTTTATAGCGAGTCACTTTTATTCTGCTCAAAATACTATGCCCCTCCTGGGTTTGCCCCATTTTATTTCCTCTGATTATTTAATCACTCATGAAAGCTCCCCTCCTTCCCTCTGGTACTCTCCAATTCTATAGCCCCTGATAATAGAAAGATATGTCTTTACAGCATCCAGTGAGGGACTTCGTAAATTCCATCCACTCTCAAGAGAGCACCTGGTTTAGGATGGTCAGGGTGTTTTGCCAGCATATACATCGTTCCTGATTCTTGCTCTGCATAAGGTCAATTAATTGAAAGTGATTCCACAAGTCTTTTGTTTGCCTTAATCCTAATCCTAATTCTTCCTAGCCTTTATTTTTTTTAAATCAGATATCAGGCAGGATTCAGATTCTGTGATCAATCAGTGAACAATCCTTTATTGGCCAGAAGCATGAAAATCCAGGGACATTACCTGCATCGGAGTGTGGGTGTCACATTTCATGTTTGTCAGAGTCTTGATATGCTTCCAGATTTATTTTAGGTTTGTTCTCTGTAAGACCAAAATTGATTTTCAAATGCTCTGTTATTTATAAGCACCCTCTTCTGCCGCCACATGCCTCTCTTTCCTCCCTTTCCATCTCCTCTTGCTTTCTCCTCCCATCTCGCACCCCCTCTGTGGTCTTTGTACTGACTGTACATGTCAAAAGTTAGGCATGGCCCCTGTCAAGGACATGAGCATGCAGCTGTAAGGGAGAGCGCAATAATGTATTGCTATTAGTTATTGATGTTTAAAAAACATGTAGGAAAATTAGTAAACATCTGTGGTAAGAAATGACCATTGGCCTAACTGTCTGTACATTTTTTTTAAATGCACAGGGAGATTGTTTGCAGCCCTTTCCCTAAAGCATATCCCCCTAATCTTGTCACTGTCCTTTGAGAATGCCAACAGAGGTGGAGAAACTTTTTCTTGGCTGCCTTCTCATGCTGGGCATTATGAGAGGTTGTGCTGAGCTCCAAGTCTATACCTGTTTCCTGAGGCCTGATCCTGGAATTGTTGAAATTGTTGCCTGGATTAGATGGAAATGTTGCTTATAGGAACAGCACATGTTAGTGACACATAAAGACTCATTACACAGCAGTTCCAGCCCTGGGTCCTTTATAAACCAAAGTGCATCGTGTGTTGTGATAGGGAGTAATTAAAATTGAAAAGGCTGTCTATGATGAATGTCCTATGTTTTTTTTTAAAATTTTTTAGAAAGTAAGCTCTAAATCAAGAAACAAATGTGCAACTGTAGTCCTAGCTCTCTGAGAGTGTGCAGATGCTTGTATGTGTGTGAAGGAGGGGAGAGAGAAACAGAGAGACATAGATCAAAATAGAGAGGGAGATAAAAGCTGGTAATATAATAATGGTAATCACAGGAACAAAAATGACGCACAATATTTACTTAGTGTTTAATATATGTCCGCTAAGGCAGGGCTGACACTAGGGTGGGACAAGTGTGTAACTCACTTCAGAAGCAAAATTTAAGAAAATGCCCCCAAAACTCAGTAATCAAAATAAATAATATTTAAAGCAGTATGTTAAAAATCAAAATCAATGCGAAAATTCCATTTTGAAAAAGTATTAAAATATTAAGAAAAGACAAGTTCAATAGTAAGGTGCTAAACTCTCCATCTCCGTTGTCTGGTTTAATGACCAAACAGCCATATACAATTGGTTTTATCTTACACATATTTTACTGATCGGCCATGAGTAGTAAAGAGCAAAAGGAGGGGACATGACCTGACAGTTTTCATCCTCCAAGCTTGGAATAGTGTTTGCTGGGAGATACATACAGAGGCAGACAGATGTGTGACCTCCCACTGCCCACTGTGTTCTGGGCAGTGCCCAGGGATCTAGGTAGGATCAGATGTCAGAGGCAGAGAGGCGCTATGGGTCCAGGTTATGGAATCTTCCAGCTCTACAGTGAGGGTGAGGCTGACTTGTTAGACTGTGGTAGGTCAGTGGCCTCCAAGCCCTGTTCTTACACCTCAGTACTCGGGGTTGGTAGAGCACTGGCCCCTCCCCTGACATAACTAGGACCAGGAGTCCATGTGTTGGTTGCAGCTGTCTGGTCAGTTTTCCTGCCCCTGATTCTTGCTGGGAAGCCCAGGTCCTTTATATTATGAGGCTGTGTGGCTCTAGGCTATGTGCTACCTCACAACTGTAACCACAATAAATTACCTAAAACTCCCAGCAGCAGCCAGTTTCCATGAAGCAGGTTTCTGTTCCCCGATGGTACTATTCTGTAGGAGACCAGCTCCCACTCTGGGAGTCCATTCTTCAAGGAGCCCAACATCCCCTGAGTTAGCCTTTCCCTCTGAGTGTTCAACCTATTTGTTCAAGGCCACGCATCTAATAAATCTGGAGAGTCAGCATTCAAATACAGGTCTGTCAGATTCCAGAACTCAAGCTGGTAGCCACTACGTCATATTAATACCCTTCATTCATTCATTCGATGCTTTTATTGAACCTTTCATTTGTGCCAGATTATTTTCTAAGTTCTGGGGGTAACAGGCAGCAAGACAGTCACCATCTTTATCTTCTCAGGGCTTATTAAAAGCTAAGCAGCATCAATCTTTATGGTTTTCAAGCAAAGGAATTCTTTCAGTGGGTCACTCCCACTTTCTCTAGGTTTATGTTCTGTGACATGCTATAATGGACTATCAAGAAAGTTGTAATTTTGTTTAAAATGATATCCAAACTAGACAACATCTTGCAAGGAGGCCCTTACTGTCAGAAGATGTGGGGGCAAGGGAGGGGGTAGCTCAAGTGGTAGAGCGCATGCTTAGGATGCACGAGGTCCTGGGTTCAATCCCCAGCACCTCCTTTGAAAATAAACCTGATGACCTCCCTTCCCCGCCAAATGAAATAATTAAATGATACAATAATAAATAAATAAAATATTTTATTATTTATTTATCTTTTAAACATTTTCTTATTGAGCTATAGTCAGTTTACAATGTTGTGTCAAATTCCAGTGTAGAGCACAGTTTTTCAGTTATATATGAACATACATATATTCATTGTCACATTTTTTTTCCGCTGTGAGCTACCACAAGATTTTGTATATGTTTCCCTGTGCTATACAGTATAATCTTGTTTATCTATTCTACATATGCCTGTCAATATCTACAAATTTTGAACTCCCAGTCTATCACTTCCCACCCCTGTCCCTTGGCAACCACAAGTTTGTATTCTATGTTTATGAGTCTGTTTCTGTTTTGTATTTGTTTGTTTGTTTGTTTTTTAGATTCCACAGATGAGCGAGCTCAATAAATAAAATATTTAAAGAAATACATCATCATTTCGTCTTGGCACAGGCAACAAGTCTCTTCTTTGGGGCTTGTGGAAGGGCACTGACGCACTGCCTTGTGTGGGAGACAGGACCTTTCTGATCTGTTAGTCTTTTACAACATTGATATTGCTGCCGATGACCCAATAGTTGCTTTCTTGAAATTTATAGAAAGAATAAACATGGCCTTGTAACCCTTAAAACAAGAGGAAAATAAACTGGCACATGAATTTTGTGGGTTTTGTTTGAGTATGTCCAAGATTCCTTTCTTTAGATTGAACCCTGACCTTCATGTCAAACATGAACAGCTAAAATGTTTTCTGTGTGTTTATGTGCTTTTGACCATGATGAGGCTTTGGGGGACATTAGCATAGAATATGGAGAGAGGAAGATTGTGTTGGCTCTATGTTAGTGTGACCTCTCCCCCGATCCAAGCTCGACATGGCAGCCGGAGGGGTATTTTACAAGTGAAGACTGTATTACCCAGACCTTGTGTTATGGATTTAATTGTGTCCCTATCCAAATTCATATGTTGAAACCCTAATCCACAAAGGGACTATATTGGAAGACAGGCCCTTAAAGGGAGTAATTAAAGTTAAATGAGGTCATAAGGGTAGGGCCCTAATCTGATAGAACTGGTATCCTTTCAAGAACAGGAAGAGACACTAGGAGTGTGTTCCCATACAGGAAAGGTCACATGAGGACACAGTGAGAAGGAGGCCTTTCAGAAGCCTGGAAGGGAGGTCTTACCAGAAGCCAGTCCTGCTGGCACCTTGATCTTGGACTTCAGCATCCAAAACCATGAGAAAATAAATTTCTGTTGTTTAATTGAGGGATATTGAGGGATACCGTGACCAGTCTAATGCCCTTCAAATTGAGATCACTGTCAATAACTTTTCATTCCATCCATACTGACTTGTATTCCTTGGACATTCTAAGCTTGTAGGGATTAAGAGTAGTCATTAAGTCTCCTACACTGAAGTTTGTTCAGAACTCTCCTGGTAGTTTTCAAGACTGGCTCCTTTTCTTCAAGTCTCAGTTCAGATACGCCCTCATCAGAGAGGTTATGACTGATCGTTTCATCTAGAGTATCTCCAGTCATCCCCTGCCCCCAGAACCTTCTGCAGTGGTATTCTCTTATTTCCTTTTCTGCATTTATCACTACCTGCCATTGTCTTTCTTATTTATTGACTGTTTGTTTATTGTTCATCTCTTCTCACTAACATGAGACCTCTGTGAGGGCAGGGGCCTGCCTGTTGTGTTGAGCGTTCATTTTCCATCTCCATGTCCAACGGAGTGTCTGCCATATGCGCTGTATATTGAAGGTTGCGTGTGTGTGTATTGAATGACAAATGGATGGATTTTTCTCTTCTGTTTCCTGTTTCCCTTTCCACCAGCTCTCCACCCATTGCCTAGCCCATGCTGCATGCTTTTAGACAACTGCTCCAATTGACGAAAAGCTCTTAGAAAATTTAGAAATTCTCTTTATAGGAGGAGTCGTATTTCCTCGGAAATTAGATTTTTTATGATGGAAGTTTAATCCAGTGGGCAAATATTGAGGGATTCCATGACCAGTCCAATGCCCCACAAACTGAGATCACCATCAATAACTTTAATTCCACTCAATCTAAAGGTCTTACAGGCCTTAGCCTGTTTTTAAGCTATACAAGGAAGGATTGGTGTTTATAAAAGGAAAATGATGTGTTTGAAGTAAAGTGATTTTATAAGAGGTAGGACATTGGCTGATTTTGAAGGACTTTTATTGCACTGAAGCTTCAACAAAAGGCACTTACCTCTTCCCTGAAGGTGTGAGAGGGAGATAATGTGGCAGTGAAGTGCTGTCAAACCGAAGTAAGGCTCCCTAGCCCAATGGCGTTGAAATCCAGTCTTAAATGGTATAAACCACTAAACCATCACTGGTGTAATTCACAGCTACTCTCCTTGACATGCTGACAAGGCAGGGAAGTCATATGCCAAAGAGAATTTCTAATCACTACTTTTCTAATCACTATCTCTGTCTTGAGATGCCTTCAATGTGTTATCAAACTTTTATCTCCCTCTGGTCCTGCAAGTTGTGCAACTAAAACCTGCTGATACTAACAACAACATGAGGTTCCTTGTTATTTTTTCATTGCAAGAGTTTACACAGAATATACCATCCAGCCTTCACAGAGGAAGATTTGAAGTTCCTCTCTTCCTTTGCTTCATTACCCTGAGCCTAAGCTCAGTTTGAACATCAAACACAGAGAATGATCTGAATCCAATAGAGTAGAGATTGGTCACGGAGAAGAATTAGCCAGGCCCCTGTGTGCAAACATGGTTTCTCAACCAATATCCTGCTAACAGCTTCTTCCTCCTGTTTTATTAAAATAGCATGATGACTTGTAATAGTTTTCGATTTTTTTTTCCATCAGCACCCAATACATTATTTTAGTACTTTGTAGAAGAAGATTCTATTAGGTTGTATTATATATTTAGCCTTGAATATATATATATTTTTCCCACTTGCCTATAATAGGAAAAGGCTATTTTAGTTCATAGGATGCTTAGCACACAAACAGCTCACCGGTTCATTGAACAGCTCTAATAGAAGCCAGTATCTGTAAGTTTAAATGCTACCTTCAATCTGTCCCATTCCACTTACCCCAATTACCTATGCATGTAGAGCCTGGTCCCTATTTTACCTTAAGCTTGATTTGATTTAAGAGAAGCTGCTTGTATTTTCTTTGCCTCAAACATAAATAGCAAAACAAATACCCTAGAAACATCCCTCACCTTTAACAGTAGAGAATAATGACAGTGACATCTGATCAGTGCAGAAGAGCTGGTGAGACAACGGGAAGCTGGGAAAAGAAGCATGGAGAAAGAAAAAAATAAACAAAACCTTTAAAACTGTCTGTAATAGGCTGGAAGATGAAATATATTACCTTCTCACCCCGGCAATGATTTCTGCTGAGAAGAAGAGCACAGTCTTTTATTTCTTCTCCTCCTTCTTTTTCTTCTTCTTTTCTCCTAAAGAAACAATTCTCTAGGAATGGGATTTTTTTTCCTATTAAATGGAAAATCATTATAGTTTTGCAGTAATACTAAAAAAAAAAAAAAACCCTAGTAATAGAGTATATTCTATTTGTAATAATGTAATCCTTTTGGCAGACTTACAGGAACAATCCAGCAGCAATGTTTTGTCTGGCGTTTATTTCTACTTAGAGGGACTCTCCCTGCAGTATGTTGCTGATATTCCATCCAGCTTTTTAAAATAGATGGCAAGACTTTAAAAAAAAAACAAACTTGCATCTTACTTGCTTATAAGGAAATAAAAATCCTAATAATTACAAATTCTAATATTTATACAGTTGTATGTTATGGTTTAGCACTTAAATACATGGGGTATAAGCTGAATACGTATTATCTATATTTTTCATGATCACTTGTGTTTTTCCTCTACAAATAACAATGCTATTATTCATTGTGCTCACTTCCCTCCAGTCCTTAAATAAGAAAGATGCAAATCTCTGCAACCACTTGTTTCCATAATCCCTTCTCTTGATATGTTCTGTAAGGTAAACTGGCATAATATTGTCACCAGGTGGTCAGACCAGGTTTCAGATCTACTCTGTATTTCCCCTAAGATTACCGCAAAATTAATATAGTGAGTTTGTTTTTCAGTGTAGTAAAAATGTTTGTTGGTTTCTTAATGTAGTGAAAAAAAAAAGTTAAAAAGAACTAGCCCCACCCTAGTGTGCCTGTTTTCTAAAATAATTTAGCATGTTGTTTTTCAAAACAATTCTGAAGTTTATTCTATTTTTTGTCCTTCCTATATTTTGTTTTATTGGAATAAGAGAATGTAGTATTTAAAGTCTAAGTGTAACAGTACTTGTTTTTTTCACTCAAACATTCTCATTTACTGCATATCCGAATCTTTGTTGCTTGTCTTGCTTTTTACAAGCAGTCATCTTCCCAGGCACTGCTTCCAGGATGAAGTAGTAATCCTGCTCCTCTTAAATCTTTGAATTATAATCTCGCTCTAGAAGGATTTATGCTCTTCAATCTTTGAGTTATAATCGTGTTCCAGAAGAGTTTATGTCTGCTTGTTCTTACAGTGATTTGTGTACTTACCAGAAAAAACACCACCTTCGCCTCTACAATTTCTCTACTAAATAACATGTATTTAATATTTACTGCATGACCGGTACTCTCCTGAGTGTACGTTGTTCAGGGATCCAGCAGGAAAGAGTCACACTCAAAAGGAATTATTAGAGAGTTTAATTAAGTGACTATTTACAAACATTTGAGCAGAATTAAGGGGAAACAACAGGGGGTGGTGAAGGATTCCAGAGGTAACAACAGAAGGAAATGGCGACCACTCTCCAGCTAGAAACAGCAGGAGGTAGAAGAGGGTACCAGAAACTGGCAAAACTGTAGCTGTGGAAAGGTGCCTCTCAATACCAACTTGGCTTTGGGTAGAAGATGGCAACACTGCCTATCTGTGGCCTGGCAGGGAGCTGCTATGGGGAAGGTGTGCAGCCCTCACTTTCCCTGTGCCCTCCCATTTCCTCTGGGTGTGTCTAGTATCCCACAAAACTGACTAGAAGTCAGAGGGAATCTAGACACTTCAGAATACCAAGGTTTGCCTCCCAGGCACCAAGATGAGGGGGGAAAGAGCAGAGTGAGTGAAGACTGTAGCACATGGTGACCCTGTGGATAAACTGATTTAATTCTCACAAAGACTGTATCATATGGATATGGTCTAATATCTGCCCTGTTCTGTGGGTGAGGTAACGGACTGATGTGATTCGCATATGGGTCATGCATCTCATGAGCAGCAGAGCCAAGATCTGAACCCAGAGTCTTTCCCCACATACTCTGTTTCTGAATCGCTACAAGATACAGCCCAAGGAGAAGCTTTCTCATTGCTCCATGGGTGGGAATCAAGACACAGAACATGGTGTTCTTTCTGGAGCTCCTCTCCCCTTTCCTTAGCTCCCGTCTTTACATCTGCACATAATTTGAGAACCATGATAGCTGTGGAGCTAGTGTGACTCCTGTCATTTGCCTTTGGATGTAAATTACCATTTGACGAACTCTTCTTGTGAATAAAACAGGTACATTTTCTGAATCAGTAACTATTTTAAGATAGTGAATCCTGTCTTATTCTTAGCATTTTTAACTATCATTCCAAACTTCAAAATATAATTACATAGAGGTTTCAACTCTTGATTAGAGGGAGAGAAGAAAAAAAAGCATTCTGAGGAGTAGTGTAGTGGTGCAGAGGTGACATGTGCAAAAGCCTAGACGTTTATTAGAAATATTTTCAAAATTTCTAACTTCTTTTATACTGAAAATCACGTTTAGGTCAGGTTTCTGCTATTCTGAAGTAGAGTGAAATTATTCTGTCAGAAAGCTTACTAGAATGCATTTTAAAACTATATCCCTTCAGCAGTCAAGACACTTTCTGGTGCAAGTAACAGAAACCCAATTCATACTAACTTAATGAAGAAAGGGTTTACTGGCTCGTGAAGTTAGGAAAGATACTGGAGAATCAGCAGAATGAAGACTGTTTTATAGGATTTAGGATCTACAGGATTGGAATCTGAGACACTGTTTGGGGAAGGCGCGCTGCGCGCGCGCTCTCTCTCTCTCTCTCTCTCTCTGACTCAACCCACATTTGATCTCTTCCCAGTTTCTCAGTGTGTTGGTGTCATTCCCTTTTACTTAGAGAAACACTGTCTTAACATGATGGGTTGGATGACCATTGTCAGCTCCAGATGAGCAACTCCAGTGGAAGGAATTTCTTTTCCTTAGGGTCCATTTATCCATCCAGGCGATGAACCCTGATAGATCCTCTAGATTTGAATGGCTATCACTTATTTTAATCACCGTTACCAGGAAAAAGGGGTTATGTGATTCTGCAGAAATAACTCACCTGCCAATCTATGTGGTCAGAATTATTATATGTGTTACCAGGTGAACAGTGAAGGAAAATATGGTGGGCAGGTTAAAACAAAAATAGATAAATAAAGATCTGTTCATTGTCCAATGAAGCCAGTCAGCTGCCTACTGATTTGATAGATTGCTTGCCTGCTTGCTTGATTTTCTTCCTCCTCAACTATCAGAGAAACAATGATATTTTAATTTAATTTACTACTTTGTTTTGAAATGCTATCAATTTCAAACATATGAAAACCATTCTGAGATTTTCTAATAAAAGATTCTTATTCAAGGTAGTTTTGTATATATTACATCTTTTTCTTGGGGAGGGTAGTTAGGTTTATTTATTTTTAATGGAGGTACTGGGGGATTGAACCCAGCACCTCTGTGCATGCTAAGCATGTACTATACCACTGAGCTACATCCTCCCCTTGTCTTACATCTTGATGAAAAATGTTTAGCCATATAACTTCTATGAGATGTTTAAAAGTTACTTTTGCTATATGATTCACATTATTTTTCTTCTCAAATGCCAGTAGGAGATTGGTGGTAATATAATCAAGTGAATTTATTATCTTATCTATGTGGATTATTGGCATTTTATTCTATTCTCAGTCAATATGATAAAGCCCGTTTCTGCTGTCTTCACCATCAATCTTCAAAATTCTATAGCAATTTTTTTTTCAGTTTCTAAATTAATACCGTATTAGTTTACTGTTCCCTATATTCCATTTTGCCCAGATCTCAAAAAAATAGTAGGAGAGCTACATTGATTCATGTTTGTCAAGGCTTTTGTTTTCAGAGTTCTGAAATTTTTAAGGCAAACAAGTTAACAAAACTCAAAATACAATATTTATTCTCTCCACCTATAATTTTATTAGGCATTTATAAATTTCCCTGTGGTAATAATTAAATATTTTCTTTATCTAAATTGTGAATCAAATGATGGCAGAAAACAACTGCCAGTTTTTAAATTACACATGGTACTTAGCGGAGTGACATACGCATTCTCGGCACTTACTGTGGATGGGAATATAGCTATTTATAGTATCAAAAGAGAGGTTTTGAAGACGTGTCAGTTGATGAACTACAGGTCACAAACTCAAATATGAATCACACAACTGTGGTCAAGAGGCAGAACTGTGTTATATAAGCCTGACGGTGCCTGACGTACACTGTTGTAGATGGAGGTAGGGGAGAAGAGAGACTTTTCTAGAAAGGTAGGTGGTAGAGTTGGAGTCATCTCTGTTTTATTTAATACCTAGGAAATCTATCTTTCTCTCATCTATTTCTCTAATCTATCTATCATCAATCTATCATCTCTTTGAGATGGTCCTCAGACTATGTATTTTTTGTGACCTTTAGACTTTAAGGTCCTGGAGGACTAGAATCTTAGCATTATATTTTGTATATTTAAATGTTGCATGAATGCTGACCTTGATCTATTCTGTTTTTCAGTGACACTAAATCAGAATTTTAAATCTCTTCTCAAAGCCTTCCAGAGACGTCCTATTTCGTCCAGAATGAGAACCAGTGTTCTTATGACAGTCCACATGGTGATTTACAGAGCAAACAGGGCCCCTGTTTCTTCCATGGCCTCTTCTCCAGCTGCTTTTTCTCTTGCTCATTCTGCTTTAACCAGTCTAACTTCCTGCTGGACCTGGAACACATCGAGCCAAATCTTACCTCCAGGCCTTCCTCCTGCTATTTCTTCTCCTTGGAGGAGTTTCCTTTGGGTGGCTGAATAGCTCTCCTCTCTCTGTTTCTAACTTCCCACTCCAAGTTGATTTTTATATATTTATTCTTTTTTTTTCAACTTTATTGAGATATAGTTGGCCAAAAATGTATGTATTTAAGATGTACACTTGATGTTTTCATATACGTATACATTGTGAAGGACTCACTGCAATCAAGATAATTAAGATCTCAAATAGTTACAGTATTTTTGGTGGTGTTGTTTTGTTTTATTTTGTGGGGGGAGGTAATTAGGTTTTTTTTTGTTTATTTGTTTTTTAATGGAGGCCTTGGGGATTGAACCCAGGACCTCATGCATGCTAAGCACGCACTCTACCACTGAGCTATACCCTCTCCTAGTTCTAATATTCTTATCTATTTATTTATTTATTTATTCATTTTGTTATGAGAATACTTGAGATTAACCTTATCAAGTTCCATGTATCCAGTACAGTACTGTTAACTACAGTCACATTGCTGTACAGCAGATCTCTGGACTTACTCATCTTATATAACTAAAACTTTATATCCATTGAACAGCAATGACCCCACTTTCCCCTCCCACCTGGCTCCTGGTAACCACTATTCTACTCTCCATTTCTGTGAATTTGGCTATTTTAGATACCTAATGTAAGTGAAATTAACATTTGTCTTTGTATGTCTGATTTATTTCACTTAGCCTAATGTCCTCCAGGTTCATATGTGTTGTTACGAACGGCAAGATTCTCTTCTTTTTCTAGGTTGAATAATATTCCATTATATGTATGTATATTACGTTTTCTTTATCTATTTATCCATTGTTGGACATTTAGATTGTTTCTATATCTTAGCTATTGTGAGCCATGCTGAAGTGAAGATGAGAGGGCAGATATCTCTTCATGATCGCAATTTCAGTTCTTCAGGATACATACTAAAGAAGTGAATCCATTATATGCTAGTTCCATCTATTTTTTTTATTTATTTGTTTTTTGGGTTTTTTTTTTTTTTTTTTTGAGGACCCTCCATACTGTTTTCCATAGTGGCTGCACCAGTTTCCATTCCTATCAACAGCATACAAGGGTTCTAATTTCTTCATATCCTTACCAATGCTCATTATATTTTGTTTGTTTGTTTCGATAACAGCCATCCTAATGGTATGTGCTGGTATCTCATTGTGGTTTTAATTTGTATTTCTCTGATGATTGTTGATGTTGAATACCTTTTCTTACACCTGCTGGCCATTTGTATGTCTTCTTTATAGAAATATCTATTTGAGTCTTTGCTTGTTTTAAAATCAGGTTCTTTGGTTTTCTGCTATTGAGCTGTATGAGTTCCTTATATTTTTTATTAACCCCTTATCAGTTATATAATTTGCAAAAATTTTTTCCATTCCATAGGTTGCTTTTTCATTTTGTTGATTTGCTGTGCAGAAAGTTCTAAGTTCGATATAGTTTTGCTTCTGTTGCCTATGCTTTTATTTTTTAAAATTTTTTTAATGTTGCTTTCTTAGTAGCACCTTGGCTTCCATTTTAAAAATTGCAACTACCCCCCTCCCCCAGTTCTGTTCACATTCCCTATTTTATTTTATCCACAGCATTTATCATTAACTGGTATACTATGTATTCTATTTTACTTCGTATATTTTTCCACATCTTGAATGTAATCCCTGTGCATATGCGCAGTTTTTCAGTTTTTTCTGTTTACAGTGTTATATTATTAGGACCCAGAGCTTTGCATATAGGAGCCCCATTAGTGTGTGTGTGTGTGTATACATGGTTATATGTTACATAAATGTTATTATAATATATTATACACACACACACACACACACACACACATACACACACACACTTAACAAAAACTGACAGTTTAAGACCACACACATTTCTTACATTATTTGAAGTGAGGCTGTGGAAGAATTATCTCGGGCCACTTTCTCAGCAATGTGTGGAAGGCATGGTCCTAGGGTATGCACAGGACACCAGGAGGAAATAGAAGGGACAGCTAAGCGTGAGAGGTGGATGCATAAGCTGCAGTATGATGGGAATCCATGGCCTCTGAAAGTCTTTGTTTTATAATATCATTTTTAATATATACTTTATAATCTAGTTTAGTGGCATTTTATACTGGTCATTGAGTGCTGTGATCTTTGCTTTGTTTCTACAACTTCTAAAATTTAAACTTTGAATCAAATGTTCATATAAGTAGCACACTGAAAAGAATGTTGTCAGTGTCAAAATCACGTGCAGTAAAAATGACAATAAAATAGCAGTCGTGTGGTTGTGCAACGGGTGTTATATATACCTTGTTTTATTAACCCTGGCAGAATTTTGTAAGTTGGATTTATATATCCTCATTTCTATCAGTTTGCCTATTTCATTACTCTCACCTTGGACAATCAAAATAAGATGTTCATTATGTTTCTCTGCTGGGTTTGCACTTCTGTGCAGGCAATAAACAAGAGCAATGCCTGTATATACAAACCAGGTTACAGAAGAAACCCCACTCACCAGCTCAGGGCCTAACAGCCTTTAGCAGACCTCAGGGTCATTCTAACTCTCCAGGAAGTTTGGGGGGAAAATTCAATCCTTTGATGAGGGGCAGCATTCTAAAACAGGGTGGGTGACTGTCTAAGATGGATGGTTTCAGGGCAGCCAGTGAGGCCATGATTTGTGATAAATGCGTTCGCCTATTCCCAATCTTAGTCACTGCAGCAGGCACTGTTCATGCACAACTTCAGAGCTTCTTGGTCTCACCTGAGACTTCAGCGGAAGCTGTGTGATGCACTCATCCACTGTCAGAATGGACTCAAACCAGCTTTACCGAGGCTCTTCCTGATAGGGATCTGCCTCATGTTTGTGCCTCCCAGCCTGGGTCTTCTGTGTGACAAGGGGCCGTTTGCCCTTTTGATCGCATTGGTGAAACCCAGAGAAATGTAGGAATTCATGTACTGGGGGTGTAAACCTCTAATTAGTGGGAGATGGATGAAACCCAGTGCATAAACCCTGTGTCCCCTTCTGGGTGGTCTTTCAAGATACAGAGTTAACATGGCTTGTGAAGGACAACTGAATGAGATCCACTTCCTGGACTCTAGTTCTGTGATCCAACATTACATTGTTTCTTCTTGCTTCCTGACTCAATTTCCTTTCCCTCAGTCTGGTCCTTGAGATAGCACTCCCGATAAAGGATAACTTCTACCTCTTCACATGAGACCCTGCCTTGTGCAGGAAGGCAGACTAAGACCTTGGCATCAAGGGGTGACTCTAGAAAGGAGATGGGGATTTGGAGCTGGATTACTCTCTGATCTGACGACAATAAGGATCTCACTGCTAGTGATAAGTGGGGTGGTTATTACCACTGTGGCTTTCACTTGTGAATCATCGGAATGAAGTACAGGAGGGAGGCAAGGCACCAACTAGGAAGTGACTGAGGGCTTGAATGATGTGGGGGAAATGATAATTATAAGGTATGTGAATTGGCTTGATTCTTTATTGAAAAACTTGAAACAAGAAGGTAGGTTCAGGATAGCCAAGTGCTAACTCAAAGCACATGAAAGCCAGAGCACCTCTTGGGCAGCTCTTAAAGGAGATTTTCATCTTCTGAAGCCACAGAACAGACTGCATTGAAAATTACACCCACTATAAGGATGATCCCTCCATAAGGCATAATTCCTCCAGACACCAGCTATCCACATGGTAGCAGGTCAGTTAACTTGGATTCCTTCCACCCAAAAAGGGAGAGACTTGACATCTACTACATATGTGGGTTTCCCTCCCGACCAGCAGTGCATCCACCATTACCACTTAAGAATGTCTGAAGTGTTGGGTTCATTGCCATGGTAGCCCACACAAAATTGTGTCGGGACAAGGGACTCTTTTACAGCAATGAAACTATGGCAATGATTGCATGATAATAGATACACTGATCTTACCATAAACTTCATCATGCGGACAGATGAGTAGAATGGATTGTTAAAGGTTCAGGGAAACAGACAGTTTGGGAACAATATCTCGGGGATTGGGGCACGGACTACCAGAATGTAGTCTATTTGATGGGCCAACAGTGTCCGTAGTAACTAGTATATACAGGTCTGGGAACCAAGCAGTGGAAGTAGGATTGGTTCTTGGCAGCCTACTCTTAGTGGGCTGCTTGTGGAATTGGTGCTTTCTCGGGCTTTGCCAAGTCAGTGGTCATAGATCTTGGGAGAAAGAGTATTTCTTTTAGAGACAGTAAGAGTGCTGTGGAATTTTAAGCTATTACTTTATTTTCCTGATTGCTTTGGGCTTCTTATGCCTGAGGAACAGGCATAAAAAAGAGTCACTGCACTGCTGGGAATACCAGACCCTGATGACCACAACGAGCTGGGGTAATTCCTGACAATAGTGATAAAAGGGATGTCTTGAATCTAGGGGGTTCCCCACGGCCCCTTCTGCTTCTGACGTCAGCAGCAAGAGTGAATGAATATTTGAAAAACTTTGACTTTAAAAGAGTAAAACAATTAAGGGCACAGATGTGTCAGTGATGAGTGCCT
Source organism: Camelus dromedarius (assembly GCF_036321535.1). Classification (NCBI taxonomy): domain Eukaryota; kingdom Metazoa; phylum Chordata; class Mammalia; order Artiodactyla; family Camelidae; genus Camelus; species Camelus dromedarius. The sequence continues at coordinate 62,786,041 of NC_087443.1, read as the reverse complement.
GGGTCTTCCAACAAGATAAGCCATTAGGATCAGTTGAAGTGCTGGCCAAGAGTGAGAGAAACCTACAAGGATGGTGGAGACTGGAAATTGCCTTTTTTCAAGCATAAATAGAGTGATCAAGTGACTGGGGATGTTACAGAGGAACAAGATGACCTTTAGAGTCTCTTTCTGTGTAGAGACTTGATGCCTCAAGAGGCCCAAGGATTAATTTATTTTCTAAATCTTAATAGCATCTGCCTGTTTTGTATCCATCACTTAAGTCCATTTGGACAATATCATTATCTTGATAAATACATGGCAACAGCACACTTGATTCCCTTACATACACCTGTCCTTCATTATACATCAGGTGCATAGAAAACAAGAAAAACAAAGTTCTCAAGTAATGCGTAAGATGATAATTGGATGATGATTAACTCTTGGGTTCAAAAATACATACACTTCACATACAGCAAGCTGGTGTTTAAGCAAAACCTTTTGCACAAGATGTGTAAATAAGGAGCCGGTTCTTATTTCTTTAGGGTAAAAGGGAAAAACAAAAATAGTGAAAGTGAGCAACCAGCTTGATAGGCTAATGAAATGCTGGGCCTTGATAAAAGGATTCTGGAAGGAATTATTGCTAATATTAGGTTTGGCTGCATTGCTATGTTAGAAAGTCACTGAGCAAAGAATTGTGGGGGTAGCGTTGATTTTCAGGCCCTCTTATTGGGGATTTGACTTGGAGGCTCCCTGGGAGGACTTCTCCATGCACTGTTCTTCTCCAGGATCATTTTTCTTCCTCCTCCTCCTCCCCCTCCTTTTTTTTTTTTTCAACTTAGGAGTGAGCTTCAGTATTTGCTGTGTGACCTCAGACAAATAATTTATCTTTTAAAATTGTTTTGTTTTTTTTTGGTGGTGGTAATTAGGCTTATTTATTTAATTATTTGAACAGAGTTCCTGGGGATCAAACCCAGGACCTCGTGCATGCTAAGCACATGCTCTACCACTGAGCTATACCCTCCCCACCTTCATTTATCTTTTTAGAATTGAGATACCTCTACCATAAAATAAAATGCAACGGTTAATACCCTTATAACTTGATTCGACTAATATGTTTTGAGCACCTGGGATAGACTAAATGTGGGGGGTGCATGTAAGAACAAGATTATAAACTCTTCAAAAGCAGCGAAGGTGACTTTGAGTGTTCAAAATAAATAATCCTCTAATCAGGCTCTTCTTGAAGCCTGTTTCCTTGCCTGTCTGCTGAGGATGAATACCTGAAGTGAACTCCATCTTCTCAGATTAAAATTTGAAGAGACCGTCTAATACAAGCCCTGCCTGCAGGCTTACTCTGAAATGGATATTGTCTCTTTTATTCCTGAAGGTTTTCAGCCTCCATCAGTCACTCATTTCTGTTATTTATTTCAGGCAAACAAGCCATTTTGCCTGATGTCTCACCAAAATCTACCCTGATTTATGAAAACTTCATTTTCTCTCATCTAATTTTTCAAAACCACTGCGCAGGATCCTTGTAAGACATACTTGAAAATAGTCGTTAAGGCCAGGGAAGAATATCTCATTAAAACCATTCTGCTGTCTTATGCTGTGACACACATGTTCAAGCACACATCAGTGTTGCTGAAGGTGTCCTATAAGGCATGGCATAGTGAAAATGGCTATTTGTTAAAATAATAACCACCAGGAGTGAGATCTGGGGAAGATCAGCCGTTGCCTGACAGATGCAGGCTTCCTCAGGGACCTGTCAGCGGCTTATGCCAGCAGTTAACTGGTTTTATCTCAAGATCTCAACACCCAGCAGGGATAGGGAGATTTTTCAGCCAGATCTGGGGAGAGAATTAGGCATGTGAAGCTAGTGAGGGAAAGTGTGAGGTATAAAGTATAAAATTCTCTGAGCACCCCGGTGCAATGCTAGCCTTAAGCATTTGCTAGTTCAACCAAACGCATCTTTGATTAGTTTGAACTTGCAATTATTTTTGTAATAATACTTTTAAAATAGCTTGTAAGAAAAATGAACTTTTCCTCCCCATTTGAAAGCACTTCCTTGAGGTTAGCAGAAGGCATTAGAGAAATAACTGCTTCTTTTGTGTTTAATCCTGCAGAGAGAGGATGGCTGGGTGTTTAGCAACCTCATCAAAGTAATTACAGCTGTCTCGAAAGAGAGTTGGGCTCATTTAGATGTTTTGAGTCAATTATAGGGGGTCCCCTGTTTTCTTGGTGATACTATAAAACAGAGGCAAAATTCTCACCAGAGAAATGCAGATACATTTTATATCTGGCAGCAATAATAATAGTAACAAGAACAATATCTACCTCTCATGGTTTGATTGGTAGAAAATCAAATTATATTACATATAGAAAGCATTCTCTTAACCATAAAATGAAGTTGGATTTCATTATTATTTTTATCCATTCACTTGTTTCTTAAATGGGAAAAATAGTAAAAATTATTAGCTTGTTTCTTTTTCTAAAATTGGCCAAGAATTACTCCTCATTGTAAAAATTTTCAATTCTGTTAAACCATATTTAGGGTCATATTGTTATAATTTATTCTCACATATTTCTTTCAGTTGGGGCGGTCAATGTCTCTCTTAATATTTCAATACTGTCAAATAAAAAAAACAGAAAATATGGAATTCTCCACAGATTGTCCATAAACCAGAAATGTTTATTCCTTGATTAACTTATTTTGCTCACAAAAAGAGATCCAGATGTATTTTGCAATACGCTGACAATTATATTGCAGACTCTTTTGGACATTTTTATCTTTTGTCTAGAAAAGAATGTGGAATTATGTGTGTATATATATATTTTTTTAATTTCTTTTTGGTTTTTTTTTGGGGGGGGAGGAGAGATAATTAGTTTTATTTGTTTTTATTTATTTTTTTTAATGGAAGTACTGGGGATTGAACCCAGGACCTTGTGCATGTGAGGCAGACAGTCTACCACTAAGCTGTACTCTCCCCATCATGTATATATTTTTGAAGCTTAAATAAGTGAACCTAGAAATTAGAGCGTCATAGTAAAAAAAAAAAAAAAAAATTGAGAAAACTGGAACCTTGTCACTAACTAGGTTCTATGAGATAAATTACTGTACCTAGCATCAGTTTACCCCACAGCAGATAAGAACTATGAATCAATTGTGTTTAATACCCTTTCCATCTTAATATCTAAGGTTTAAGTTGTCTATCAGATCATCTGGTCCATCTAGCTTACCTCTGTTGTTGTTATTGTTGTTGTTGTTATTATTATTATCATCATCATCATAATTTAATCCAGAAGGAAATCAAGACCCTGAAAGATGAAGTTACCTATTCAAAGATACACAGCTTTTTTGGTGCCAGAGCCAGAAATAGTATCTAAGTTTAATTCTGTGTTAACCACAGAAGGAACATTTCCTTGTTTGACCCATCTCTCAAGAAGTCACATAGATAAGAATATGTATCTCCTAGTTTATCAGGAAGAAGCTGGTAAGAACAGATGATCCTTAAAAATGGCAAGCTACAGTTGATCACAGAACCAAATAAAATGGAATGGAATGGTGAAGTCGCCTCCAGGCATGGAGCCATGTGAGACGGTGTTACCATCAGTTCCTAGCGTCCTCTCTCTGTAATCTTTCCTTTCCTTAGTCCATACCTCTTTCAACACAATTTCTGTTTAAAATGTTTTATAATTCATCAAGAGCAAATTAATGTAATTCCTATAGCTTTCTTAGCCAAGAAGCCTGAAACCCCCAAATTAGAGCCTTGAACTGATGGCACAAAGCTGAACCCTTTTAATTTTGTCTGGTTCTTTTCATTGGGATAATGAACACTGAGCTCATTTACAGCTTTGAGAACACGTCATGTGAGCTAGTGGCAAAATAAAACTCTTTTTACAACCAGGATTTTCTAAGTAGCATTCATCCAAAATAACTTGGGAAAATATTAAAATTGTAAATTGAATTAAAGATAAATTTGTCTGCATAATTTCAAAAGTAAACAAACATTCAGAAATAACAGGTATAATTTGTCATTTGGTATAATTTAGTAACAAAATAAAACGGAGGGGAATCAGGGAAGATGGCTAATTAGATCGGTGTTCCTGGCGTGCACTTTTATCATCTACTTGGCACCCTAACTTGTAAAGTAACTGGGACTGACTGTAGATGCCTAAGGGAGAAGCAGATAGACAGGCTGATACTCCTGTAAAAACAAAGGGAAAAAGCAGATACATTTTAAAACTTACATGCATGAAGGCATCAGAGAGCTTGAGAAGCAACACAACACTGAATTAAAGAAGCCAGATACAGATGACCACACACTAAACATATCAATAGGTGTGCAATTCTAAACAGGCAAAACTATGATGGAAGAATTCAGAACAGGGGTATGTTAGTCGTGTATCATTGCATGACAAATTATTACAAATTTAGAGGTTGAAAACAACACACATACACTATTTCACAATTTCTGTGGGTTCAGAGATCAAGCATGACTTAGCTGGCTGCTCTGTTTAAGGTATCCCAAAGAAGCCGTCAAGGTATCTGCTCTGTTGCATTGTCATCTGGAGGCTTAGCTGGGGAAGAATTTGCTTCCAGATTTACTCGGTTTGTTCACAGAGTTTGTTTCCTTGTGGTTGGAAAAAATGAGGATCTGGGCTTCTGTCTGGCTGTCAGCTGAAAGCTGCCTTCCTGTCCCAGATGCTTCTTGCAGCTCCTGGAAGCTGCCCTCTGTTCTTTACCATGTGGATTTTCCCCACATAGTTGCTGACTTTGTCAAACTAGCAGCAAGTCTCTAAAGCCAATTTACTAGCACGACGTTATATATAACATAACAAGCAGCAAGTGACATCTTTTCACCTTTACCATTTCCTTTGGTTAGAAATGAGTCACAGGTCCCATTCACACTCACTAGGATGGGGTTGTATAGAGGGGTGAACACAAGAAGGCAGTATTCACCGGGTTGGGGTTTGGGAGGAGGGGTGGCAGAAGCACGCCCCCTCTCTGCCCAGGTACATATGCAAGAGTATTTAATTAAGGAGAAATTACTGGAATCAGAAACAAGTGTTATTTTTCTTGATACTGAAAAAACTATATTTTAAAATCTCATTAGTGGCTGCAGAAGTATAATCACATCGTAATAATTTACCAAGCTGTGCACTTAGGATTTTTGACCTTTATGAATATTATGTTTTGATTAAAAGTTTACTTAAAATAATGTCAAGCATATTTTCCGTATACCTGTTGGCCATTTGTGTGTTTTCTTTGGAGAAAAGTCTGTCAAGTACTTTGCCACTTATAGGAAGTATGTAAAATAGCCAAACATGTAGAAGCAGAGAATACAGTAGTAGTTGACTGGAGCTGGGTAGTGGAGGAATTGGGAAGTCGTCATTCAAATGATACAAAGTGTCAGTTATGCAAGATGAATAAAGTCTGGAGAACTGCTGTTAACATAGTGACTGTTGTTAGCAATACATGTATTGTGCACTTCAGAATTTCTGAGAGTAGATCTCATGTTGTGTTCTTACCACAAAAAAACAAAAAGAAAGACAAAGAAGTTCTGGAAGATGTTGGATGTGTCTTTTATCTTAATTGTGGCGATGTTAGCAGAGTGCTTGCCTGTATCCTAACCCATCAGATTGTACACCTTAAATATGTGCAGTTCTTCGCTTACCAATTATACCTCAGTAAAGCTCTTGAAAAAAGTCTACCTAAGCACATACACACCCACATACTAACATATACATTTATAACGTGTATTTTGTTCCTTACTATATCTACAGAATGTAAATGGAGAAAATGAAATTGGCTTTATTAGTATCGATGTTTTATTGAATACTAACTAAATTCAGTTAAAGAAAATGGTATCTCTCTATTGTAAAGGAAACAATCTATAGTAACATAGCAGTCACTACTGTATTGTACCAAATCTTACAGCAGCGAAATATATAAAGGGAGGTATATTTGTGTCTTCTACAGAATTTGATTGCTCCAGTAGGCATAAATCAAACAAAAATATGAAAAATGTAATCAAGTATTTTCAAAGAGATCGCATATACATACATTCTTTTCTAAAATCAGTGGAATATTTTTAGAAAAAAATCACTAATATAATTAGCAGCAAAGAAAACCTAAATTTGCAAATATTAGGTACTTTATAAGCCAAGTTCTTTGATCATAGTCCAATAAGACTACATAACAAAAACAAAGAAGAAACACGCAATTTCCAAGTGTCAATAAAAGGAAACAAATTTTACTCCTTAAAAATTAAAAAAAAAAAACTTAAAAGTATTTCCTAATATCAGATGTTAAACCCAGCATTAAAAATTATCTAGAAATTAATGAAAGTAACAGATCATAGTAATAAACACGAGCTTAAGTGAAACCTAGACTCAGGAATATTTGTAATTTTAAATATCTTTTAATTAAAAAAGAAATTATACTTGTGAGCAAATTATTATTGTTAAGCAACTACTAAAATAAAACTAAAAGCAAGTCCCCCAAGTAGAAAGGAATTAGGAGATTTTAAATAAAGACAAAACTAGACATTAATAAAATAAGAAAGTGGAGAGCTTACAAACAACAAGTAGCTGTCATTTGAAATGTTGGTCAGTTTGAATAAGGAAATAGGAAAAGGAAACAAATGGACACAACAGAAGAATGACAAATTTTAACCTGTTGTAGATAAAAATGTAGAAAGTTACCACATAATATGTGAGTAACCCTTTGAAAATAGATTTAAACTATAGGAAAAATGAAGGATGTTTAACAAAATATAAATATCTCTTTGGTACAGAAAGAATTATAAAATAACAATAGACAAATAATTGTAGGAAAAATTGAAGAGCTTTTTGAGTAATTAAACTTTAAAAGGTGTCAAACTTTGATGGGTTTAAGAATTATAGGTTCCTTAAGAGTTACATAGGAATTGAGTTGAAAGCTGATTTATAATTCTGATAATCCTACAGAAAGAAAAATTTGGAAATTTCCCCAGGTAATTCTCCAGTAGGTTATCACAAACTGTCTCACTCAAACATGGAAAATCTAGTACAAAAACATAGACAAATTTTTATTTATAAAAGCAGGTGTGAAAATTCTAAATAAAATATCAATAAATTATGTATTTAAAGAAAAGGATAGCATGAGAAAATTCGGATTATTTTAGGAATGCCAGTATTGCTCAATGTTATATAATCTGTCAAAATATGAACAAATACTTAAAGTAAAAATAACACCTGCAACTTATTAAATAAATATATCAAAAAGTTAAAGAACAAAAAATTACTGTAAAAAATATTCTGAATAAAATAGAAGTAGCAGGGGACTACCTATACTTGATCCTATTTATTTACGCCACAATAATAGCAAACATCGTCTTAAACAGTGAAATAATAAAGCCATTCTCATTAAAATCTGAATCAGAACAAGAATTACTGCTATAACCACTACTAATCAGCATTACTAATAAATATTGTTTGTATAATTGACTTACAATGTTAGTTTCAGGTATACAACATACTGATTCAATAGTTTAATACATTAGATGTTTTATCAAATTAATATAACATAATTTAAAATAGGTCATAACATGAGAAAAAAATTAATTTAGAATGCAGATGACATGCTGGTGTTTTTAAAATACCCAAGCAAACCTAATACATAAAAATTAATAAATAATTTGATTTTTGATTATAAAATAAATCTATAAATCCCAATAGTTTTCTTTATTCAAATAATAATGTATGTCAAGAATGCAAATAAAAACAATTACAATAATGACCACAAAGTATAAAATACCTAGAAGTGAATTTAAAAAGAAATTTATAACACCCAACATGAAGAAATCTATAAAATGCTATAGACAAGCATTAAAGAAGATACTGTTAAATGGAATAGCAGATCATTTCACTAGATGGCGTGAATTAGCAACACAAAAATGACATTTCCTTCCAAACATACACATATACTTTGATATCAAATTTTCTTTCTTGAAGTATAATTGACTTACAATATTGTATTAATTTCCAGTGTACAACCTAGTGATTCAATATTTTTATGCATTATGAAATGATCACCACAATAATTCTAGTTACTGTCACCATGCAAAGTTATTAAAATATTATTACATTCCCTATGATGTATGTTTTATCCCTATGACTTAATTTTCTAACTGGCAGTTTGTACTTCTTAGTCCCCTTCACAGTTTTGGCCCATCCTCTCACCTCCCTCCATTCAAGCAACCAACAGTTTATTCTCTGTATCTAAGAGTCTGTTTCTGTTTTCTTAAGTTTGTCTTATTTTTAGATTTCACATTTAAGTGAAATCATATGGTATTTGTCTTTCTTTTCTGACTTACATCACTCAACATAGTACCCTCTGGTCCATTCATGTTGTTGCAAATGGTAAGATTTTATTCTTTTTTATGACTGAGTAGTATTCTATTATGTATGTATCACATCTTCTTTATCCATTCATCTTTGATGGACACCTAGGTTGCTTCCACATCTTGGCCGTTGTAAATAATGCTGCTTTGAGCATTGGGGTGAATATATCTTTTCAAATCAGTGTTTTTATTTTCTTCAGATTAATACCCAGGAGTGGAATTACTGATTTGTATGGCAGTTCTGTTCAGTTTTTGTGGAACCTCCATACTGTTTTCCATAGTAGCTGAAGGCCATACTTTTAGGGTGCCCCTCTCCTTCAGGTTTCTGGGAACCACTCTCTTCTCCTGCCTTTCTTGTCCCTCCTGTCCCTCCAAGTAGAAGGAAGAAAAAGGGTATTTCACTATATCTTGGCTTCCCTCAGCCTTGCCTCATCTTTATAAATAGTCATTTTACTAAACCTTTTAATTTATGCTGTTTGCACCATCTTTTTTTAATGTCAGAATCCTAATTGAAATAGTTACTCAATTCAAAGAGTGTAAAAGTATACGTCATCACATATCACAGGCAACACGTATACATACGCACAGACACACAGCAGATGTATTATAGCTTTAAATATAAGGCATAAAACTTTTGAAGAAAACATTTGCATAAATTTGTAGGGAGAAGCACATAATTGAGAAGCCATAAAGTAGAAGTCAAAACAGGTAAACAAGATACCCTGAGAGATTAGATGACATAATTAGGATTTTTGGCTAAACTAATCAAAAAGAAGACTTTAAAAAATAGATGAAAATATTGACATTATATAAATATAATATATTTTAATATAAAATAGACAAATATTAATATCTTAATTTACAAAGATCTACAGATTTTTTAGGATAACACTCAGAAAAATAAATTTGAACAGTAAATGTACAAGAAATTAAATGCAAATGTGAAATAAATGTATGAAAAGATGTCCAACTTCCTTAGTAGCTAGGTAATCACAAATTAAAATAATGTGTCATTTTTCATTGACACAATGGAAAAATTGACTTTATTCAGTGATGAAAAAAGTGCACAGAAAGAAACGCTATCATAGATTATTGGTACAAGTATAAATTTCCACAACTAGCTATTTGAGAGTTAATTGGCTTTATCTATAATCGTAAAATCTAAATATGACTCTGCTTCTGCAATCCCATATTCACCTATCAAAATGAAATAAAATTATCAGTATCTAAGCATGTTTATTATTACACTGTGACAGTGCATACTTGGCTTGGGGAAAGTCCACCACAGGGGAAATGTTTGAAGAAGTTATGGGTGTTCATTTTATGAAACAGTATGAAGCTAATAAAAGTAGGTTATGTCTGCATGTATTGACCTGGTAAGAGGGCCATGTTATTGTTAACAAGAAGAATATACAGAGTAATATGTTTATAATCCTATTTTATCCAAAAAAGAGGAAAAAGAAAAACACACATGTGCATTTATATGTGGATGGAAAGCCATCATGGAAGGATAGGCACTGAACAGTAATTGCTGCATTACTCCGTTGGGAATGAAGAGGGAAAAGAGGAAATATTAGAGTTATATGGATTAAAAATATCGCAACTGATTCATTAAAAAAGCAGATGCTTTGAAATAAGAATGAAGACCAGAAAAGGAAAACTACATAAAACATCACTTAATATTATATATATATATTATATATATATTTCAACTTCTCTTTGTTACCATCCCAGTGTCAGATTCTAGGTATAATCTGAATACCCAAAACTTGAAAAAAAAAAAAAAAAGAGATTTCTCACTCATACAGAACCAGCTTCCTAAAAGACTATCCTGTTATCACACCTTTTATTATGCCTTACCAATGTAGAGCCTTCTGATCAATGTATTCTTATACATTCATTAACTGATACAATTTATTTTAAAAGCTTGATAGATAGTTTGTCAGTAGATCTGTCCACGTTTAGTTTGGGGGAAAAAAAATCTGAGTTGGGAATTGTGCTTTCCCTCAGCTCTATCTCAAGGAATTACTGTCTAAATTAAGAGCAGATAGCTGTGCTCAGTATTATGTCTCAGTCTAAAATGGTTTTGTAATAACAGAGGAAGCCGAGTGAAATCTTTGTCATGAGTTATCAGACATTTTAATATTTAATAATCGCTCTCCTTGTTTTTTCTATTCTTAAGCAAAGATTTCACTACTGTAAGTAATATACTTTTTAATTTATTTTTTCTTAGATATTTATACACAACACAATTTTATAGTATAATTGGCGTAGATAGTTTATGGGAGCAAGGCAAAAACCCCCCACAAATTTCTGCTACTTAAAGATCAATATTATTCAAACCAGACAAAGTGCCCTGCCAAACAAAACTTTCCCTCTAAATGCAAAACCGAAAGATAGCTGGTCTTTTAGCAGTTTTGACTGGGTTGATATTTCAGATCCTACCTAGCTTAATCAAGTTTGTTTTCTGAGGGATCCATGAAAAAATTTCATGGTTAAGATTTCACCTTCCTCCTGCCATTTTCACCTCCTGGCAAGTCCTTCCCAACAAAATCATGCTATTTTTTCTACCCAGTCATAGTTCAAATTTCACCCCTTTTCCAATGATTTCCTTATTGACAGTGATCACCAATGGAATTTTATTGTGTCTTATCCAACATTGTCATGCAGTTTTAATAATGGTGTACACGTTTTTGTACCCTTAATGCATTATAAACTTCCAGTGGTGATTAGCAGAGCTTTGCATAAATTAGTTACCGAGTATAATTTTTTCATGAGAAAAAAAAGTTGACTATAAAAATATTTACAACAATTATTATACCATATTAAAAGTGATTGCTTAAAATATTCCAATCTAGATGTTTTGAGCAATTGCAGATATAGTCCAAGTTTTATAACAGAAACTAGTTAACATGAGTCAGAAAGTTGGAAAAGACAAGACAGTACGCTGGTTCTGTATCTATTTTATAACTCTTCAGAGACCAGAGAATGTTGGAATCAAGAGATTTATAAAACATTAGCCCTGCAGCTTTCCTGTGTTTATTTTTCCAGATGGTACATTGCATATTGTGGGTATTCATACAATACAGAGAAGATTAATCAAAAGAGCAAAACATGAAAATGTCTTTGTTAATCATACTTTTAATTCTCTCCTTTTCCCATCTCCAAGGATTTAGATAAAACATTTTCCCACATTGGCAGTATTTTTCTTTGGTATGCAAATTCTGAAGTGTGGACCAGTGACGTATTGTTCCAGACCAGACATCTCTAAAATAGTTAGCACGCACTAAGGCTTTACCCGTGAATCTCTGGCAACTACTGATAAGTTTAGGTAAACACAGGTAGAGAATCCAAATGGAAGTATTTACTTACCTTGGGAAAATAAAGCTTGGGAGACTTATATCAACTTTCATTAAGTAATGCAGAGCCTGCTCATCCCTGCCTCCGGCCATTCTCACACACAGCTCCTCACAGTAATTCTCTCTTCTCCTCTCTTGTTCATCAGTCCTTATCGAGTGGGGACTTGAAATTCCATCCCCAAAATAGTTTTCTCCAAGTTATCTTTCAAGATTTTCCTACTCTGATAATTCATTTATTCAGATTTCCATTCAGTACATATATAATCAGAGTCATATATTTATTCTATCATACAGAAGTTCTAACTTGTTAGTGTTTTATTTTGCCATTATTCTTGAATTGAATTCCATCTTTCTTAGAGTGTAAGCTTCTTATTATCAGAAACTTTATCCCCTCAGTGTTCTACCTATTTAGGGCTTAAAGAATGATGGCGGAGAATATGTAATTAATACATTACAGAGTTGGGAAAAATTAAAAATAATACAAATTAAATGTTGAAATCATGGATCTAATCTGAAGAGGTGAAATTGAATTTTGATCCTTGTAACGTACTATCTTTTGGTCTACAGAAACTATAGGACAAGTGCATAACAGGGTTATGTTGTAGAATAGAAATATATGCTAAAAAAAAGGACTTTGGTGTTGTATTTGGCTGGAAACTGAGGCATTTTAGAATAATCTGCATGTTACAGAAATTATACATCATTGAGAATGTTTGGAATTTAGGATACAAGGACTGAAAGCACATGAAGTTGGGAAGGTACATAAAAATGAGTTCACGAAAGCCCTGTATGCTATTGTTTTTAAGCTGAGATTTATTGAGTGCTGAATATATGCAGATACCGAAATTGTGTTTATGTATATTACAAATAATACATCTCATTTAATCTTTGCACCATCCTAAGATAAGGGCGTTATTATCCACCTATAAAAGCAGAAACTAAACTTTAGTAAAGTTAAATAACTAAGAATAAGTAGAGAAGTTTGAATTAACATGCTAAGAAGTTGCAAATAACTACAGAGTGAAGGAATCAATGAAGCAATTAGACCAGAAGAGTGATAGTGTCAGATCTTGGTTATAGAACAGTTTGAAACTTCTTTGGTTTTCAGTCAAATGATAGTAAATGTGAGGGGTGAGAAAACTGTGTAAAATTGGAGGAAAAAAAAAAGTTTCCCCAGAAGATTTTGGGAACCTCTCTCCTACCTATTTGAGAATCACTGAATCACAAATATTGTTTGGCAGCAACATAAAGAAGAAACTTATATTATGCATAGTTCAATTTAATATTCCAAGAATATTTGGCATGTTCTCTGCATGGGTCAGATCATACTTGTAACACAAAACTATTTGTAAAGCACTGTTTAAGAGAAATTTATAAAACTCTTAAGTCCCCAGGCTCAAGCAGTTAGGATGGGTAAGGGCGCTCAAAATTGTATTATGATGGAAAGGAAATCAGGATATTTATTCAAAGAAGAGAAGACTTGTGGGGAGCAGCAGACATATCTTCAAATGTTAAAGGATTGTTTCATACGTGGTAGAGGAAATTAAACATTTTGGATTGTAAAATATAACTTTTTCAGAGTTCAGTTCAATAGAGGAAGGGCATTTCTAATAATCGGTTCTAAGAGGGAAGAATTTTCACTGAAGGAGGTGAATTTCTGATCACTGGAGGTTTGAAACTATAGGTTGTACAACCTCATCAGAGGTATTGTCCTCTTTAATGTTTCCACTGGATGTGGAAAATGCCTTAACACCAGAATTTTCTATGTTTCAAACAAGATGTAATCCAGCTCAAACCAGTTCACCTGTAATGGAACTCACTTGCTTATGTAATAGGGCAGGTTTCAGGAATGGTTAAGTTCATACACCCCTGTCACCAGGAATACAGTTTCATTTTTCAATTTGGCTTCACTCACTTTGGCTACAAGTTGGCCTATCTTGAATTACATTCATCTTGGTTCATATTTAGGCAAGAGAAAGCTTCAGTGAAGTGCACCATTTTTAATCTCATGTATGCATAATGTTCTGAGTATGTAGGTCGAGGCTATAAGCTCATTTTTTACCTGTAGTATGTGGGAAATAAACTGTGAATATACTGATAAGTTTGCTATCTCTTCCTGAGCAATGGTTTTTGGTCTTTAGCTTGCATTAGAATCACCTGTAATACTTGTTACAACACAGATTAGTAGGCCCCACGCCCAATGTTTCTGATTCAGTAGGAATGGGGCCCAGTAATTTGTATTTTTAAGGCTTCCCCAGGTGATGATGTTAATGTTAACCCAGAGACCACACTTTGAGAACTGCTGCCCAGGCCCCATCTCAGAGCAGATTAAACAGAATCTCTGATGAAGAGACTCAGGCATCTGTTTGTTTAAATGTGTGCACAGACCATTGGAAGTCTTGCTGAAATGCAGGGTCTGATTCGGTAGATCTGAGGTGGGGCTTGGGATTTTGCATTTCTGATAAATTCTCTTTAACTGATGCCAATGCCCCTGGTTCACAAACCTCGCTTTGAACAACAAGTTTCCAGACTAGATCCTGATTGAATCAAGCTGGGGAAAAGCCAGGTGTTTCTAATGTAGGCAGTTGTGAATCCTTGTCTTGAGCAATCAGGACGCAGGAGTTAAAAGCCAACTCAAGAGCAAGAGGAGAAGCCAGTTTCTCCTAGAAAGACAGTGTCTTCACAAGCGGATGAATTTTACGGTGGGTTGGGTTAGTCTTCGGGGCATTTTGTAAGTTTTTGTTTTCAGAAATTATGTAGCGCTCCTTTGTGTTAGCCTACACAAAAGGGACTCAGCTTCAGAGACTCTTTATAGTTGAAAAGAAAACTGCAGTAGAGATATTTGTTTTGTCAATTCAAAAAAAGTCTGAAACCATGAAAATCTTCTGTTACTAGGCTCCAAGTCACAATGCGTTTTAAAAGGAAGTCACCAGCATTTTAATCCTCCGTTAGACGCGTACACACCTACACAACTGTTATCAGAAGAAAAGGTAAGAAAAACAATTTTTTTTTCCGCCAACAGAGAATTTGGATTAGTGCATTAGTCACTTCTTTTTCTAACTCATCTGCAGTATTTAACTTTGCCAGTGTGTTCTGCTTACTAATAACTGCTGATACTTCCTGAATGAATAGATTAGTTTATAGGAAGGATTTGCATGATAGAGAATCAATAGGGCAAGTTTAAATCCCCAGATGATATGGAGAGAGGAAGTAGGACAAATTAAGCTGGTGATTGTTGACAAATTATAAGCAGAGAAGTGGAAAAAAAAAATCTACTTTGGGCCAAAAAAAGGTTTGTGATGTCAAAAGTGAAAATAACAGGGCCATTCAAATAAGGGGTCTTAAGCCTCAGCTTTCTTTATCCCACACTCACGAAAACTTATTTGAGCTGATGATGGATTCTATTAATAGGAGAAAAATGACTTTCACAGTTAACTCCTTAGATATACTCCGTTTTGCCCAATATGGAGCGATACACCTCGATGATACATAAGCCCATAAATAGGGGAGAGGGAAGAAGGAGGGAAAAGGAGACTTTGCTATGGATGTATTTGTAGTCGCAGGTACCCATTCTCTTGGATTCTGAAGCATGGAACATGGCTGGTGGGACTGAGCTGGATTTGTTAGGGTCATGTTTTAAAACTCAGGGAGCCTTTCTTTCTGTTACCCACCACCTTTCTGTGGCATATTTTATCGTTAGCACCTGCAGGGTAAGCCTCATAAAAATTACAAATTTTATCACCCCGCTTTAAAGAGACTGGTATGATGGTCTGGATGACTTGAGAGAATGGCTAATTACCCATCTTTTTACTATTTGCAAGGCCAGTGTAACCACTGCTGAGAGGGCCAGTATTGAGTAAAGGGTTGACAAGAATTTGAGAGGTTTTGTGAAAAGATCAGTGACCTTCATTTGTCATAGGAGGTAAAAATAGACTCTTAACAATTCCAGCAGAAGGCAGCAGTCAGTCCCTACATAAGCATGTCCTTGTGTCATGAGAGGCCGGCAGCAGATGGAAATGATGATAGTACAAGCCATATTAGCAACAGTAATTACTGATTGCATTATTATTTAGGTATCATCTGCATATTCTTTCAGTTAGTTTTTAAAACCAGCACAAAAGATCTTTATTACCCTCTTTCTATTATGAAAGAAGCAGGCTTTGAGAATGTAAATAATATACCAGAATGAGTTGACCCAGCTTGTATATTACAGAAGTCAGACGCATGAATTCAGGTCTAGGAGGCAGGTGCCTGGAGGACTGTCAGGACTAGAACTACCACCCTGTTGTGCTCTGATGATGGTCTAAGGTGACTTCCTCCAGTTAGATTCCCAGCGCACTAATACCCCTGCAGGATATTACTAGGTATTCTGGAGTTTGGGGGGTGGTTCTTGTTGGGTAGACATGGGATAGAATTCATGAGAAATCTGGGATACATGATTCTAAGGCAGTTTATTTCTGGTAATACCTCCCCAAGAGGGAGATATAGTACGAAACATAATTGCTATATGACAGAACAGTATCTCTAGTGCAACACAATTTGGGAAAGAGCTGAACTGGGGAACAAATACAAGACCAAGAGTTAAAAACCTAGCCTCCAGTTCTGCTTGAATGACTAACTAGCCCACCCCGACCCAGGCTGAAGTCATCGTTTTTCAATTTTTGCATGAGTAATTGGATAATAATAATGCTTTCTCGTGTCACACGTAGATGGAAAGTTCCCTCGTGTTTTAAATGTGACATATTTCAAGGTGATTGTTTAAAAACATTGTTATTTATCCAGGAAGTTGATACACATAATTACTGTCTCTGAAACCTTTCCCAGTTGACTTCTCTGTAAGTGTATCACTTAAAGAAATAGTTTACCTAAGGAAATGGCTCCAAGTGCATATTAAACTTTTTTCCCCTCACAAAGGATTTGATGTAACTTATAGCAAGACAGATACATATTTGCATATTTATATAAGAAAAGAAGACCCAAAAAGTCAGACCCATTGATGAATTTAATGGATCAGAACAAAGCAAAAAGTAAATGTAGATTGTCATCCTGTAAGAGTATATTGTTGTTAAAGTTAAACCTCCACTTGGTGCTAAGCTTTCTGGTAGCTAAAGAAGGACCAAGTTTGTTTCCCAGCCTGGCAATCTTTCCTTATCACTTGGTACTGAGGTTTGTCATCAGAGTAGGAAAATAGAACCAAAGAATGGGAACAGATATTATTAAGGGAAAGAAGAGAAGAAACTGCGTAAGTTTAGAGAAGGTTAGGAGACAGAGCCAGAGGAGCCTGTTTGATCTAAAATACTTTTTAAACTCCTGTGTCTGAAAACCTCATTGGAAATTTGAATCTCTCCTTCCTTCTGAAACCACATCTATGCAGTTGACACACTAGCATGGAGATTGTAAACATCCAAGATTATATGATGGTCTGTGTTCTTACCCTGTGAACCCAAGATGACTGCCAAAGACATGTAGATACAAAAACAAAAGAAAAATGTAACATGTACATGTTTGAAATGACTGGATTGTATCATCAGAATCTACTGAGCATATAGCTTAGACGGGAATTTGTTTACTTTTGAGGCAGACCAAACACCAGATCACATACACCCTCAAGTCTTTAGGAATTGAGGGACCCCACAGCTGGCATCTTCTCTACTGAAATAAGAAATTGTTTTTATTGATTAAGATACTGTCTCTCTTACTTTGTGCACTCTGCAGTATTGAACCGTAGCTCCTGAACTCAAAGAATAATGGGACTGAAGTTCAACTGAGGTATTTAAGTCAAAAGAGGCCTTAAGGGGTCCTACATTTTCCAAATAAGGAGACTGAGGCCAACTAGGGAGCCATACGTTCTCCAAGCAGGTTGATGACAGAGACAGAGATTCATGTTTCCATTTACCCCATATGCAGCCCTTTAAGAGGCTATCCACATGTCATTTTGTATATACAGCCTCAAAGCTATAGTGTATTTTGTAACTCAAAGGGCTTCAGAACTAATTGGAAGTCAAAACAAGAATACATCCAATAGAACATACGAAAGAAAACAGGTTTCAAGTGGCCATGGAAGGAAAAGAATGGACTATGTTTCTCCTTTAGAAAGTGTTTTGGGACTGAAGCTAAGCACTTAGAAAGAATTAATATTTACCATGATGTGTAATTACAGGAATTTGAGCTGATGCTCGTGGGTAAAAACTGTCCGTCTTTTCAACAAGCAGTTTCTGCTCAGCCATGGGGAGGGAGCCAACAAGACCACGGAGAGATGTGACTGAATTATTAAAAACCTGGTCTGCTTATAAGGATTAATTGTGAATTCTGAATCAATATTTTATCATTTGAGCTAGTGAAAAATGTATGAGACAGCCCCCCTTTTGCAAGGACCCCAATATAATTAAAAAAAAGATCTCTCCTTCCACTTGTCATCTCCGTCTGCTTATCCCTTTGTGGCATTGATGATCTAGGTTCTGATCCAGCTAGGAGCAGTGTCTGAGATCCTCTGTGCCCAGCATCACTGCACTTGTAACACCCCCGCCCCCCCCAAAACAGCTTAGGTTTTTTTGCATTTATTCACTCACTGAGAAGACGTTTAATTTTTACTCAAATGCAGGTCACTGTTAAGTGCTTTGGGGTATATAGTGATGAGGGATAGGCAGTCCAAGCCTTCCAGCAGAATGCAGACATTATAATTATACACCTGCTTTCCTTATGCCACATCATTGTGTGTGTATGGGGGGGGTGTTCATGCACAATGAACGTTATCTATCAGTTTACAGCAAAACATAAAGCCCAAGTGGCTCTGTCTCCTACCTACTGTTTTCAAAGGATAAGGTTATCCTCTCTTTCAAGTCTCTCCCAGCCCTAACAGTTTTTGGACCTTCTCGAGAAGTGCCCCACGTGGACGCACAGTAAACACAGGGATGTGAGCATGAGTTTGGAGTTTGCATCCAGCCTGCACCACGTGATGGTTTTGTAACCTTGGACAAGTTAATCTCAATTTCATTATCTACAAAATGAAAACGTACAAAGCACCTACCCTCTCCCCCTAGATTTTTTTTTAGAAGAATCAATTAGTCTAAAAGCACCTAGAGTAGCACCTGATATAAAATAACTTCTCAATAGTGATCATGTATTATTATAATTATATGTATAATTATGGGACCTGTGTCTCAATAATTCTTAGATGCCTTGTTCCTTATGTTAGCATCTCTGAAATTGGGATGTGAATTCGAAGCAATAGTATCTTAAATGCAATGAAAGATTATTGTATAAAATGTATATTTATATAGCATACATGTAGGCATATTAACATTTATAATAATATGTATTGTCGTGGGCTCATGAGTAATCTTACCAGCTTCCTTAATATTTCTGTCTTTTGTTCCATCTTGGTTCTGTTCAGTGTGGCAATCTGATATTCAGGTTCTGGTTCACGTAGTGAGGTGGGCATTCGAGCTGGAACCTAATAAAATTGCTTGTGCTGCTGCTGCTGCTGTAATGGGGTGTCTGGGTCAAGGTCCGGAGTGTTCAAGATATCTTTAGAAAGCAGTCATTTCTGTGACTTCAAGACTGGTTAGTACTTATTACACTAAAAATTGCTTTTATTTCTGCTAACATAGGAATAAACTCTTGAATGTACCTTTGTGTCAGACTATGGAATTATAACTTACAGCAGTGCTGTTTGCAATCCCTTATACATTCCAGATTTTAACTAACCAGCTGTTTTAGTTTTGGTTTGCTGGCTGCTCAAGCTTATATCCTCGGGCCAAGCTCAGGCTGGATGGAGAAGCTGAGCGACTAGCTAGGTGCAGTCCTCACAAAGTGTCCCTCCCCTCAGGCAGGAATGAATATCTGACTCTTGTTTGAGGACGAATTGTTTCCTTGGCATCTATTCACCTCCCCAGGCGCCTGTGTGAGCTGCATAAATGCCACAGCCGAGTAGTCAGGTTGTGATGTGCAGCGTATGGTGTGGCAGCCCTGGTGTCTGTTGCCATGCTGTTCACCAGGGAATGCTCAGATGCATTCCCTGCCCATCCCCTGCTCCACCGCCTGTTACAAACAGTTGACCTCTGCAGACTGTATTTGCCAAACTCCCTTTCCCTCTGGGCCCCAGCTGGGTTTACCCAACGGTCAACACTTTCAAGAGCTTGGAGGGAGGGAGAAAAGGAAAGCCGGGATTTTTTTTTTCTCTTTGGGTATTTTTTGGCCTTGTTCCTAATAGGGCTGTGTCCCACCCTTGCTGGACATCTTGACTCTCTTTGGCCCCGCCTCTCATCAGATAGGCAAGCTCTTCAGTTTTAGCAATTCCATTTCCTCCCTTTATCCCTATAGCCTAAGGGTGATGGTGATCTTGCATTTGTTAATTTCTGAGTTTCCTACTGTTCTGTGTGTCAGCTCCTCCCATATCTTGTTAACTAGTTTTCTATATTAAAATGCAGCTATTTACCTGGAATGGGCATGACTTCTCTGATGTAGTCCCATGACAAAACATCTTGGGAGCACCAAGCCTACAAAACCTTGAAGTCTGCCCTCATGTATCTGAATGCTGGTGAAGACAATATAAATTTAAGTTGAGATATGTGATACACACACACATACACACACACATTTATATATATAATTAACTGACATGGTTGAAAGTATGTCATTTAAGAGACATCAAGAATGCTGGAGCTTTAGAGCAGGCTGATAGAAGGGATGACAGGGTAATGGTACAAACGTTTTTGTATAGCATTCAGAATGAAGGATGGCATCTCAGGAAAATGAAATAGCACATGTAGTGACTAATGATTTACTTTGGAGTATAGTATCTTCCCATTGAAGATAAGGGAAGATATTACAAATTAATAGCAGACAGCTAACATCATTTATTTTGATCTTTATATTTGCCAAGCATTAAATTGTCAATCTATATTCTGCAATTTAACTTTAACAAACCTTGTAAGGGGAGCATTATTAACCCAATATAGTGATGGAGAAACACAAAGTGAGTGACGTGAAGTGACTCTTCTAAGTTCACACAGCTGGTAAGCAGCAGAGCTGAGCTGTCAAATATATGCTAGTTCTGCTCAGTCCACCTTATTTGCCATCTTCAAACACTCCAAGATGCCTCCCGCTTTGATTTTTTGTTTGTTTTTGTTGTCAGGGGGAGGTAATTAGGCTTATTTATTTATTTTTTAGATGAGGTACCGGGAATTGAACCCAGGACCCATCATATGGCTAAGCACTGTACCACTGAGCTGTATCCACCCTGCCCTGCTTGCCTCCCACTTGGGGGCATTTGCACAATCCCTTAACTCCCTGGAAGGGTCTTGCCCACCCCAGATCTTCACATTTCTCTCTTTAAAGATCTAGATAAAGTATGTCCACGTATTTGTTTATTGTTTTCTCTTGTTCCTCCAACCGCAGCTAAAACATAGGCATCAGGAGAGCAAGGACTTGGGCTGTCTTTCCACTGTTGTATTCCTGGTGCATAGAAGCCTGTCTGGTACAAAGTAGCTACATAGTAACTACTCACTGCATGGAAGAATGGTGCATAGTAGGCTTGTAATAAATACACATTCCCATTTCCTATCCTAATACCTTAGGTGTCTAAAACCAGCCCCTCAGCCTTGTTCAAGGACATATTTTCGATGCACATGAAAGTTATTGGGACTACTTCCCAGGGAAAAAAAAATTTTGAGCAATCTATAAATAGGATGATTTGGAACTATTGTTTCCAGCCACTAATGTCGTGCAGGCTGAGGAATGAGATTCCTACCGTGGCAAACTATTTATATATTTTTTTTAGGTAATTAAAGTAATGAGGTTGTCTGGGACCACAGCTCACTGTATGACATTCCCTCAGGTCCAATTCATCTGCTTTAGTTTCTGACTCTAGTTAACAGTTTCATGGAGGAAAATCACGGAGACTAGTGGGAACGTATGCAGAGCCTCGTGGAGGAACATGGACTTTGCTATTGCC
This sequence comes from Camelus dromedarius, assembly GCF_036321535.1. Lineage (NCBI taxonomy): Eukaryota > Metazoa > Chordata > Mammalia > Artiodactyla > Camelidae > Camelus > Camelus dromedarius. The sequence continues at coordinate 62,764,367 of NC_087443.1, read as the reverse complement.
AAGAGGGAAATGAGTGAGAAAGAGAGAAGGTGTGAGCCTGCCTTCTCTGTTGTAAGCAAGAACTGTGTATTTTAAACAAGCCTCCTACTGAGGCATGGGAAGCTTCTGCCTGTGCCAAGCCCTCTATGTGGACATTTTAGAAAGGACCTGATATGTGAACTATATACACATAAAAGGCAAACATGTTGAGACATAGTCTGTTTCAACAGAGATCATTATAGCACAAAACGGTATGTGTAATCCTATGGAAATAGAGTTTCAAGCAGGAAGCTAAGCACTGTTTCTTTACAAGGCAAACACATGGAGGGAAAATTTGCCTCCAAGAGTAATAGCTTGAGCTTCCACACATCCTTGATGGACTGCTCCTCACTGCAAGTTCAGCCCAAGTGGCAGAAATCTCAAGTGAATCTCTCTGGGTGTATTTAAATCCTAATTACTAGTTGGGTGAGCTTCTGTGTGGTTCTCTCCACATTTTGTCATCATGGCTTTATCTGTGAACCTCAGTAGTAGTGCTTTGAATGCAAGAAGCAGAATCAAAGTGACTTACTTTTACAAAAATAATTTTATTGAAAGGATGCAGTAAAAGATAAGAGTACTGTAGCTCACAGAATCAAAGGAAGAATAAGCGGCTGAACATGGTTGGAAAGAGCGAAGAGCCACAGCAGGGCCGGGGATTTCTGAACAGATGACTTGGCTCCAACTATCCTCCATCTCTCGGCGGATGGTATTCCGATTTATGGGAGACAGAATCTGGATGCTCTAGTCTGGGTCTCATGCCTGTCCCTGTCTCAAGGGGAGCAACTTCCTTTGATTGGCAGCCCCCCAAGAACCTCATGGAATAGGGAAGGGGATGTTTCCCCCGAAAAAGAAAAATAAGCAACCAAATAGGAAATGTTCACTAGACCTGAGTCTTGGGGGCACCACAGAGTTTTAAAAAAGGTAACATATCAATTGCTTAGCTTAGTGCATAATGGCAACACTTAACAAATATATGCTAAGTGTGAAATGAATTATGATACCACGAATAGGGTAAATGTGGCATGAGTACCATTCCCAGTAGCGCTACCAGCAACAGCAACAGCGCCGTGATGATTAGCTTTAGCGAGGCTGGGCGCGAGATGAGGAGTATATCCGCATCCATCTTTTTTTTCCATCAGAATGAAGGATATGAGGACTTCCTGCTACTTCCATCAGGAACTCACACTTAGCAATTCCATCAGCCTCCTCGGTGTATTTTTTCACCTCATTATGTGTGTAAATGACAAGCTCTCTTTAGACTGTGGGCTCCATGGAGGATGTAGTGTCGGATCCTGCAATATGTCCTTAGTGCCAGCCCAGTGCACATCACACCGTGAGCCAAGAGCAAAAAACAGACAGACAGAATTGTACAACGCTGAAAATTGGCATCAGCAAGGTCCTGTGCCAACTGCTTTAGGGTCTGCAAAGATGGCTATAATCCACCTCTTTTCCTTCAAGGAGAGAACAAGGTGAGATAGATAAGGTAATGACAAGAACACAAATAACTATTACCTACGACAGAAGATGTATGTCAAGTTGTCATACTCATAAATGAAGGCTTGTGAGATTCAAAGGAGGTAGGAGTCATCTGATTTAGTGGGTTTCTGAGGATAATTCATGGAGGATTTACCACTCAAGGTGGGACTTAAAGGAGGTAGAATTTGGTAAGCAGATTGTAAGGCACTTGAAGCAAAAACGAAAAGCTTGAGTAATTGGAAAGCATGAATAATTTCCCAAAATGGAAATTGTCTTGGGAGCCAGGGGAAATTGGATTTGACTGTCTCGTAAGGAGTGGTGTAGTTGATGCAGGGGATTCAGCTCATCGCCCTACTGCAGGGAGCACTAACCGCCAGAGAGGCTCTTCTCAGTTCAGTAGGAACTGGAAATCCACAAGTGGCTTGATATTATTCAACTGAGTAGAGATATGATTTGTATAGAAAAAGTCTAGGGGTGGGGAGACACATTAGATGGTCATTTCAATATTTCATTCAAGACAGAAAGAGGAACTTTAGAGTGGTGGCACAGGAAATAGAAATGAGAGGAAGACTGAAATGTACAGAATCCATGGGTTGAATTCTAGCCATTTTGCAGGATAAATAAGCTTCTTTGCGATGTGCATTTAATTCACCTCACCTGCAGTAGCATATTCACAGCCCACCTACCTTCATATGTTTCTATCATCTGTTGAATACAATATTCTTCAAATAATTCTGGATCATTGTCTCTTCTGTTGCTTTGCACATGCCACCTATGTTCAGAATGCCCTTCTCTCTCAGCTCAAATGTCCTCTCTCCCTATTTACTGATTCATCCCAGGCAGAAAGTTCTTCCATCCTAAATTTCTCCACAGTATTTTTTTTTCATCTCTCTAATATTTGACTCTGCATGGTAATTTAATTGAATGCATATCTGTCTCCCGGACTAGACTGAGCTCTCGTTCCTAACCTAGAGATATTTGCAAACTTGAAAACCATTTCTTCCAGGTCTTCTAAGCCACTTTCTCAAATGTTAAACAGGTTAAGGCCAACACCCGGCCACACTCCACATTCGTTCTATTGTAAAATACTTAGGGAGCTCTCTCTGTGTTCAGCCCTGTGACAGATGCTTTGCAGGACTTAGAGAAAAGAAAATACATCATCCCTGTTACCAACTTGCTCACCATGTAGTGAGGAATCGAGATGAATGCTTGTAAAGCAATTCGAGGATGAAACACAACCTTATATAATTGAGAGTTTAATTGTGTGGTGAACATTTATAGAGATTGAAGGGAAGGGAGAGGGAGATTGATGGGTGCTGAAAGTCAAGGGTGACTTCATGGAAAGATGGGGAGAAACAAAGGGGAACCAGCAAGGTCATTGGAGAGTGCTTCCTAATGAAACCCCCTTCTCTAGCTCTTTTTCTTGTGACGGGTACCTCTGGGAGGCAGCCAGGACAGATAGAGACGTGGATGGACAATGGTTCAGCATTAGGGTGTCTGGCAGGAGAGGACACAAGTGTAGACATTTCAAAGACCAAGAACTAAGACAGCATTTTTTTTTGAGACAAATTAGCCTAATCCCTCTCCAGATATTTTTATCTGAGGTTGGAATGGAGTTCAGCTGACTTATTCACAATCCTTTTAATCAGAATTCAGGAAATAGTTGGTAAACTAGGCAGAAATTGATTTCTTTATGATAATTTCTCAGAAGCCCTTGTGTCCAAATTCTTGCTTCTGAAGAGGTCAAAGCAGTCGGATATTAAGAGGTGAACTTAAGAGAGACAAATGAGACAAATATAAACAGCTACAGATATCAGCAATAATGCTAATATTTATTTGGAAAGATTTGGTTTTATTTGATCTCTTCCCAGTTTATCATCCTAGAAGCAAAGACAGGGCAGTGTTGGCAGATTATAAAACTCTAGATCAAACCAGGTACTCTCCAGAATTGAACTGTGTTTCTTTTTGGCATTTAAAGCTGCATAGTGTTAACATGATGTTTGAATGAGAGGTTGCCACCATTGGAAGCCCTTTACAGTGTTGTGTTCTTTTTTCCATAACCACACTTTTTTCTTCAATTAGATTAATTCAATGTGAACACAGAGTTTTAGAATCGATGTACCTGAGAATGAACAATTACAGGGGGTCGGGGCTGGGCTGGTGGCTCACTAACCAAAACGTGAAAGTGGAAGGTAGATCTAGTATTTCTACCTTAAATAAGATTTTCTGACTTTTTCGTCTCTGTATTTTACGAATGCTACCAAAGTGCCATTTTATATAAATGTAGACATGTTTCCTCTTTTACAAAATGCCCTATATTTTCCCTTACATAATGATAGTGAAACAGGGAAATACATGGTTTCTCTGTAATCTTTAGGTCAGTCTGCACCACTTTCTCTTAGATTGTGATTTCTGTGTATGACTGAAGAAATATTGGGATTGTTCAGGTTACTGTAAAGACAGCAAGCGGGTACGAATAGTACAGATTTACATGCGTGTGTGAGCTTTCCTCACCTACCTCTACTGCCTTTTGTCCACAAGGTGGCACTCTCTAGATATGTCTAAATTCAAGCCTTTTTAATAAAGTTGCATCAAAGTAGAAATCCTCTCCAACCAGCCTTTGTGGTTAACAGCTTTCCCCAAAAGCCAGGTGAATTCACTAATGCACGTTAGAAAAATAGCATGGTTAAGTGTGTCACATAGATCACTAACAAGGTGCCATTATTTATACTGCAAATGCATAAACTATTTAATTCTAGATCAGTACATTTAGGTCTGATTTTTTTTTTTTGTCCCTCCAGATATGAACAAGAAAGTAGATTGTTCCTACCAAATCTGATTAGTCCTAAAGTCCCTCTATTTGAGATTGCTTCTTGGGAAGCCCACGGGTATGTTCCAGTGGGCGAAAATGGAAAGAGATAGGACTCAGGCAGTGACCATCTATCCCAAATTTCTCTGCACAAAAATAATTTTAAATAGCTAATGGTAATCCCCACCCCCATGTATAGTGCTGGAGTTCATGTTGTAAGTTTTTTAGATTTGAAGAAAGTTTATTTTAGAGACAATCTTGATTTACTTTTCAATCAAGTATGCGTGGCGCCTGTCAATAGCAGGAAAACAGATGCTCAGGCCTGCTCGTGGGCCAGAGTATGGTACAAAGATGTGGATTTGGCAGCTGGGTCTTAGGAGCAGGTCCCCCCTGTCAGCTCTCACTGCCTGTCTTACAGCTGTCTCAGGAAGAGGATATACCGTGACTCTGGGCTTGAGAAACCTCCTTTGAAACGAAACTCTGAAATACTAGAACACCCATCCAAAACCATCCATTGCTCTATGTTCTGATTCTTCCAGTCAGAAGTTAATAGTCTCTTCTCTCACCATTGCATAATTTTGTACTAAACAGATTTCTGGTAGAGGGAACTAAACATGTTTTACGTCATGCAACTGACAAGGCAGACACTGTTTGGGTAGTGCCTACAAATAAGGATGTCAGGTCCTCCAGCCCCTCCTCAATTCCTTTATGTATATACAAGGAAACTGAGGTCTAGTGAGGACCAGGGATGTGCTGAGAGTTACACTGTTAATGATTGTCACTATGAGGTTAATATGATACTAACAGGTAAAGTAATTCTAACAGGTTAGCTACAATCTACGTTTGTAATCTTTGCCCATTACTTAGGTACAGATAAACCAGCAACAAATTCTGCATTCTATTAATGTTAGAGATGCTGCCTGCTTTTGTTTCAAAACATTTTTTTGGCACATGAAACAGCTTATTAAAATGTCCATGAAGAGACGCTCCTGTCTGAAATGAACTGAATTTAAATTAAAGGAGGAGGAACCTGTAGAAATTCTCAAGTATGGGAGAATGTGGAGTGAGTGATGATTACCAGGGACTAGCAAAAAATAAATAAATAAATAAAAGCAAATAAACTGATCAGCTAAGAAATGGACTGGACAGAGAGGCATCCTGTAAAATGTTCATACAGTCAGCGTTCTCCCTGGCACTACTGCAGAAATGACAACTGGGAGGAGTTATGGGCTTGCGAAATTGAGTAGATGTAATAAAATGGGAAGGAGTTTGCTCTGGGAAGCATCTTTGATGCATAAGGTATTGTGAAATGCATTACGGCCCCAGCATAAATAATCTAGGTTTAAGTATACCTGATAGACATTTGCAGGCGGTAGTGTAAGTGGAAAGTAAACAGAAGGACTTGATTTGATTTAAAATGAGGAGGGAATTTGATAAAACAGAGTATGATGGTGAGGTCAGATTCGAGAACAGGGGTTGCAGAGGAGAAACAAATCAGCATGAAGAGATGGAGATGAGTGTAGAGGCGAGTGAAATAATCAGCCAAACACTAAATAAAGTATACACTGTGCCCCTGCTGTGCATAAAGAATATGTACTACGTGACCTCAGGGGCTACACCAGGAGCAGTGTTAAGACACACCACCACTTTTTACCAAGAATTTTATAATCTTATTGGGAAGGAAAAATGTCAGCACATAAGCTAGATTTTAATACAAATATTTTAAAAAGATAATATAAGTATTAATAAAAAATAGAACAAAAATATCACAACATAATACATGAGGAATTACAGAGCAGCAAATCCTATGACTGTATCACAAATATTAAAGGGAAAATTAGATCACTTAAATCCATTTCTTGGACAAATTTTTATCCAATACAATTATTTGATTTCTGATAATAAGACTTAACAGTCTAAGGTAAAGTGAAATAGATGTATATATAGATGATTCTGTTTCAGTATCTATGGTTTTCCAAGACTTAACTTTAGTCTTTGATCTCAGAGATTAAAAGTATAAGAGCTATATTTTATAGCTCAGGAGAGTAAGCTTTCTAAGATCTTTACTTTTAAATATTTATTTGATTAAAACAGAGGTGAAGGTGCTAAAATAGAAAAACAATTCTTACACTTAAATGAGTTTAATTTGAGTACCAATTTTTTAAAATTAACTTTTGGATCCCAGGGAGAATTACTCATTAGATCAAAAAAAATCTTATCAGTGGTTATTAATTATGTACAATCATTTGTGAATTTAAAATGTTTAAAAACTCTAATTCACTTTGTGATTTGGGCTGAAAAAATTTTATTTCTCAAGGAAGTAGTTCTTCAAAATTCATATTTTAAATGATTTCTAAAGTACCTGCTCAATGAATAGTAGTTATTATAATTATTCCTCTAGTTGAGTACATAGATCAGGCGCTATATATACTTCAACCCCTGCTGACAAATTTCCAGTTACAACAAATCATTCAAAAGACAGGAACACTCAGGCTCAGGATGGCGGTGACTTGTCACTCAGCTAGAAAATGGCTCAGACGAGATTCACTCCCAAATCAACCAGATTCCCAAGTCATTGCTCTTCCTACCAGGTTATGCTGTCCCCTTAGAGAGTACCATAGTAGGAAGGTGTCAAATTATAGGTGTATATGTGTGTGTGTTCACACACAGATGTACAGGTTTATGTCAAACGTTTGAATGCTTAGACAAGTCCTTAACCAGCTTCAAGATTTGGAAAAAAACTGAGTTGCAAATTATAAGTGGATTGTTTTTTGTTTCTAATCCCAAACTATACTATCTTCATCTTATTGCAGAAAAAAAAAAAAAAAAAACAAAAACATTGGTAGCATACAGTTTGTTGCCATCAACTTTTGGAGATCTTTCTGTCCCCATTTGTTTTCAATGACTGATATTTTAATGACTACATGGTATTTGACCCAAAGTAGATACTCAAATGTCCTTGAAAGGCTGCATGCTGTAAATCTGTACTTACATTTATGGTTCTACAAATGATACTTGTTTTCCCTCAGGTCCTAGAAAACTCAAATGCACATTGAAACTTTATTGTCTAGAAAAATAAAGTGTTCTCAGATGCACTTATATATGGACAATATTTTAAAGCACACTTACATTGATTTTTTTTCAATGCTTGTGTTATATAATCTAAGAGTTCTTAGGGTCTTTAGAGCTAATATGGTCCAACTCTTTCATGTTATCTGAGAATAAAATAGAACCTTCGGTAAATTAGGACTTCTTTATTTTAAAATTTTAAATGCTCTGAAGGAAATTCAAAGCATTCACATAAACATTTATTTCAATAATGAAAGTGTTCCTTTATGTTGGTGTATGTTTCTTCCCTTCCTTGCTTACTTGTTGTGGCTGGGCATGGGGCACTGCTGCACAGGGTAGCAGAGTCAGAAAGACCTCAATTTGGGATCCACTCTGGCATGTCCAACGTGTGACTTGGAGTATATTACACAATTTTCTCTACCTAGGTTTCTTTTTCTATAAACCGGATATTATAATGACTATCTCAAGAGACTGTCTTAAAGATTAAATGAGCTAATACATAAAAAGAACTTAGCACAGAGTCCTGATTAGAGACCTGTAGGAAAATTTCAATAATTATCCATTTTCAGTACTGTCGTGTTACAACCACTGCTTATTAGTTCTTTGACTTCAAAGATATATACTAACCTCTCTAAAACAGATTGACGCAAGAAACTGGTAATAATTCCCGATCTGCCTGGTGTAGCATGTGCTCTTTCTTTCCTCCTTTCCGTCCTTCATTTTTCTTGCCTTACCTCCATCCTTTCAACTCACTTCTGATGTCAGCACTGCTGTTGTCAATGCACTCAATGATACATTAGTTGAAGGTCACTGCAAAGTCTCTTCACTTTTCTGCCCCAAGGCTTTCTTGCAAACTGGAAGTCATTCAACGTGACCTCAAGTGCAACCTGGAAGTGCAGAGGTAGTAACACTTCCTCTGCATCAGTGGGATGTGGGAGTTGTTGCATAAGTAAGTGTGCAGCCGCCTGTCCTTCAGAGGAGCAATTCTGAGGCCCATCCTACATGGTCCCTCAGAGTCACTAGGATTTTAACCCCAGTTGCCTATAGCAGAGAGCAGCCTGATAACATTCCCTTTACTGGCTTTTATCCTTCCCTGACTTTGTCTCTCTGCTATTTCTCTCTCTTTCTCTCGTCGTCTTACTTAGAACTTTATATGAAACAGACTACCTATACCCACGGCTTTGTTTTAGGCTCTGTTTTTAGGGGAGTTCATCAAATACAGCCCTCTTGATTAAGTTGTTTTCAGTTGTAAGCTACCAAACACCAAATTAAAACTGATTCAAACAAAGGAGTTTTATTGGCTTAGACTGATTCATGGATTTCACCCTAGAGTAGAGAAAGGAAGCAGCTTCTTGGGACCCACATAATTCCCCTCGTAGAAATCAGATCTCTTGGGAAGGGTAAAGAGCTAGGTGGATGCTACGAAGATAACCAAAAATGTCTATTGTGTTATCTCCCCCGATGGTGCAACTTAAATTAAGATCACACCTGTGACTATTCTCTATAGAGCCATAAGGCGCCATACAGATGTCAGTGGTGGTTATTAGCATCTGATTTTCTTTGGCAAGAGCATCTCATGTGGTTCTATCCCCTTGCCTTTAATCCAGAGTGAGGGTTCAATATGCAAGAAAGTCCTAAGGCCACTCTGCTTGTCCTTGGTGTTCAGGAAGAGCTGCTGTCATTTTTGTTAGCCATGACACCCCCAGCAGATGTGCAGGAGTAGGAAAGCCAAGAGAAATTTCTATGTATATATATAGGAAGAGCAATGCAGGCTTTCCTCTGGGCAAGATTTGATGTTCATTGAAACGGCTGTTACCTCTCAGCTGCTGCACATAGGTTAAGGGAAGAGGATATGGTTAGTGTAGGCTCAGGTAGGTTTATTTTAGCAACAGAATCATACCACATGGGGACCATCTGCCATCTATGCAGTGAAACAAGAGAAAACAAACAGATTCCACAGAAAACATTATAGTCTGCTTAAATACAACGTGCATACTGTTCTTAGCATCTTAAGGCCCCAAAACAACTTGGGAAGTAACTTTGACTTTGTTGCCATCAATTGTGATTTGTTTGAGAATACCATTTCTAAATCTGAGCTTCAGTACCAAATAAATTAATAAACGAAACGAGTTTTCAAGTGTGTGACAGTGTTTAGACCAAGGAGATCCCAAGTGGAGTAGGAAATATCTGACTAAATAATGACCACTTCAGATATGAACAGTGTTGATCAGAGCACAGATAAAACCTTTAGAATAAATGGCATTGAACAAAATACAGTGAAGTTGGCCAATATAAATTATTTTTCCTTAATAAAAGAACATAGGGTTCAGGTACTGAGGCACAAATAAGAAAAAAAAAAAAGCACTAATCCAGCAGAAAGAAATAGGTCAGCATTAATCCTAGCTTTGCTTTATAGCGATAAATGTGTTTTTTTTAAATGGCTAATTGAATACATGACAAGAAATGACATTCCTGGAAAATAACTAGCAATTGAGAACATATCACTGCCTTGCAGAAACCCAGGCTCGTAGCAACTCATACTGAAACCCTCAGACAAACTGAGTGAGGATTAGTAAACTGCAGTAATAATTCAGGGTGTTGTGAAATGTTTGAGAAGAGTCTTTACTCTGCAAACTTTTGGCACCATGCCTCCCTGATCATTCCTGTTTTGCAGGAAATCACATGTGATGACTCTGTGAGCAAGAAGTCATGGATGTTTCAGGTTATGGTGGTCAGTTAAGTACACAAGGCAGGGAAATAGAAGTGAGGAGTAGCTTGAGTTGGATATTGGCTATGTCTGTTACTCAAAGGTGTATATACTAAAACCCTCACAGCATCACTTGGTTTCACTAGGTGTACCTTATCACTTGATGCCACAGATAAGATGTAGCAGCGTGACCAAATCTGGGTCAATAGTGTGGGAAGAAACATTGTGGGAAGAGTTTCAAAATCGCATGACAGAAGAGATACACCATGCGCGAGACTGGGATAAAGGGCATTTGCTGCAGGACCTAGGAGACAAAAACTCTGTCTGTTTATTCTGTGTTGCTCCTGAGAGCACATTAGAAACCACGTGGTTAGGTGATAAGGCAGTTGATTTCAACACAATACCAAAAAAAAAAAACCAAAAACAAAAAAAAACATCTTTCCAGGGAGAAGAATCAAAGAGTGTAAGGTCTAGTCAAATCCTTATCAATGGATGTGGTCAGCAGACCACCAAGATGTTACTGATGATCAAGTTCATAGCTGAACCAAACAACTAGATAAGGATTCAAAGGCTCTAGGGGAAAACAATTTTTATCCCCCAGCTATTGTGAATATTCTGTTCCTTTTTTTTTTTTTTTTTTTTTTTTTTTTTTTTTTTAGTATTTTAGAAATGAAGAGGGGTAATCGGGAGCATTTGAGGAACATACTTGATATGGGAGACCTGACAGCAAGAGAAATTTCACTGAGGGTCTCAGAGTGTCTGAGTCACAAGATGCATTCATTGGCGCTGACTTTGTTTAATTTGAAAACAGATTTGCTCTAGAATGAGAAGCATGTGTGTTTGTGTGTGTGCACATTAGGAGTAAAATTTACTAATAAGTTAGAAAGAGAAAGTTAAAGTTTAGTTGGGATTATAAAAATGTTAAGAGATTGGGAGTGTGCACATTAAGGTATGGCATAAAACTTTGCTTCCCATCTCTTGATGGAAAAATCATTCTCTTCTAAGCAGGTAATAGGAGAGTACAAATTCCCAACTCTTTTGACTTGATAGTAATAAGCCAGGATACAGAAACCCGTCCATCCCCAGATTACAGTTTCCTCCTGCTGCTTGTTCAGGGGTCTCATAGTACCGCTGATTGATTATCTGCAGTGGGAATTCCCAGGCTGGCTCTGTCCTATCGTAGTGAATTGTGACTGAGTTGAAAACAGCCTTGGGATGTCTTGTCCAAAGTTCAGAGGATGAACCAAACTCAGGCCATGTCACTGCCTTCGATACTAGGATGGTATCATCCCCCATGGCAGCTAAGGTTCCCAGCCGCAAAGGCTAGGTTTCTTTAAATGAAAGTTCAGTGAGTATATAGACTCTTGGTGAAGGAGTTTTTCCAGACAAAATGTCACAGTCTATTACCTCATGAGAGTGAAATGGTAGAGAGCTGGTTATGGTGCTCTGATTCTGTTGGACACCAAGGTCTGGCCCATGAGGCGTGAGATTGTTCAGAAATGTAGTATATTTGGCTTCCTGGCAGAAAAGAGTTTCTCAAACACAAGGTGTAGAGAAGTGTTACCCTAGGAGAGGTGAGCCTAACAGCTTGTATCCAAGAACCACTCTTTGCCCTACCTGTACTCCTTAATCCCACAAGAGTATATTTTCTTTTCTTCTTTTTTTTTTTAGGATTGATTGACTTTTAATATATTTTTATTGAAGTATAGTCAGTTTATAATGTTGTATAAGTTTCTGGTGTACAGCACAATGCTTCAATCATATAGGAACATACATATATTTGTTTTAATATTCTTTTACACCATAAGTTACTGCAAGATATTGAATATAGTTCCCTGTGCTATACAGTATAAACTTGTTGTTCATCTATTTTACATATATTAGTATCTGCAAATCTTGAACTTCCAATTTATCTCTTCCCACCCTCTTCACCCTGAGTTTGTTTTCTATGTCTGTGAGTCTGTTGCTATTTTGTAAATAAGTTCATTTGTTTTTTTTTTTTTTTTTTTTTTTAGATTCCACATGTATGTGATATGATATGGTATTTTCCTTTCTCTTCCAGGCTTACTTCACTTAGAATGATATTCTCCAGGTCCATTCATATTGCTGCAAATGGCATTATTTTATCGTTTTTTTTTTACGGCTGAGTAGTATTCCTTTGTACAAATATACCACAGCTTCTTTGTCCAGTCATCTGTCAATGGACATTTAGGTTGTTTCCATGTCTTGGCTATTGTAAGTGCTGCTGTGAACACTGGGGTATATGTGCCTTTTTGAATTAAGATTCCCTTTGGATATATGCCCAGAAGTGGGCTTGCTGGATCATATGATAAGTCTTTTAGTTTTTTGAGGAATCTCCAGACCATAATGGCTGCACCAAACTACATTCCCACCAGCAGTATAGGAGGGTTCCCTTTTCTCCACAGCCTCTCCAACTTTTGTCATTTGTGGACTTTTGACTGATGGCCATTCTGACTGGTGAGGTGATACCTCATTGTAGTTTTGAGTTGCATTTCTCTGATAATTAGTGACATTGAGTATTTTTTCATGTGCCTATTGGTCATTCGTATGTCTTCATTGGAGAATTGCTTGTTTAGGTCTTCTGCCCTTTTTTGGATTGGGTTGTGTGTTTTTTTCTTATTAAGTCATATGAAATGTTTATATATTCTGGAAGTGAAGACCTTGTCAGTCTCATCTTTTGAAAATATTTTCTCCCATTCTGTTGGTTGTCTTGTTTTGCTTATGGTCTCCTTCCTTGTAAGCAGAAGCTTATAAGATTAATTGGGTCCCAGTAGTTTATTTTTGCTTTTATTTCTCTTGCTTGCATAGACTGCCCTAGGAGAACATTGCTGAGATTTATGCCTATTTTCTTACACACTTCTTTGTAGACAATCAGGGCTAGCACTTTGCAACAAGCAAGGAAGATGACTGTGAATTCAAGATTTTTTTTTTTAATATCAGTCTGTACTGTGAAGAGGTTGGCTTGGCTCACTAAAAAGATGAATCAAACTCTAGTAGTGTACCTTTCTAGTAGGAAGCCTCATAATATTGTTAATATCTGATAAGACAAATACCCCTCAGTCTGTCTTAGAAAAACCTTCAGAAGTTCAGTTTTTTTTTTAGTAAACTCTAAGATAACATTATTAAAAATGCCAGTAGGGTTGTAATTAATTTTGTTGAATGCATACTTTGGAAAATGATCACAATATTAGAAATACTTATTTTTCCCATGAGATATATGGTATATTTCTCAATTTTTAGTTTATTTAATGTTTATAGTGAAGTTTTACAGTTTATTGAATTGAGTTCTCAACATGTTTCAAGACTGAGAAATTCATGAAACTAATAGCAGCTTTATATGTATTTTATATACTCAGTCTATGATCTTTTAATAGTTAGGAGTTTTTAAGATAATTTTCCTGCATTTCTAGACTCAATCACACTGTTTTGAAGAATTGCCTATGTCGTTGTTTCTATTTATTATAATTTCAGTTGATTTGCTTGTCTTGCTTTTGGTTGTTAGGGAAAACATCCAGTCTTTCACCATTAAATTTGATGGGTTTCCATAGATGTCCTTATGAGATTGAGGAAGTCTCTTCTTAGTCTCATCTTGCTGAATTTTTTTTAACATTTTTTATTGATTTATAATCATTTTACAATGTTGTGTCAAATTCCATTGTAGAGTACAGTTTTTCAGTTACACATGAACATATATATATTCATTGTCACATTTTTTTCTCTGTGAGCTACCATAAGATCTTGTGTATATTTCCCTGTGCTATACAGTATAATCTTGTTTATCTATTCTACAATTTAGAAATCCCGTCTATCCCTTCCCACCCTCCGTCCCCTTGGCAACCACAAGTTTGTATTCTATGTCTATGAGTCTATTTCTGTCTTGTATTTATGCTTTGTGTTTTTGTTTTTGTTTTTTAGATTCCACATATGAGCAATCTCATATGGTATTTTTCTTTCTTTTTCTGGCTTACTTCACTTAGAATGACATTCTCCAGGAGCATCCATGTAGCTGCAAATGGCGTTATGTTGTTGGTTTTTATGGCTGAGTAGTATTCCATTGTATAAATATACCACATCTTCTTTATCCAGTCATCTGTTGATGGACATTTAGGCTGTTTCCATGTTTTGGCTATTGTAAATAGTGCTGCTTTGAACATTGGGGTGCAGGTGTCATCCTGAAGTAGGGTTCCTTCTGGATACAAGCCCAGGAGTGGGATTCCTGGGTCATATGGTAAGTCTATTCTTAGTCTTTTGAGGAATCTCCATACTATTTTCCATAATGGCTGCACCAAACTGCATTCCCACCAGCAGTGTAGGAGGGTTCCCCTTTCCCCACAGCCTCTCCAGCATTTGTTATTTGTGGATTTTTGAATGATGGCCCTTCTGACTGGTATGAGGTGATACCTCATTGTAGTTTTGATTTGCACTTCTCTGATAATTAATGATATTAAACATTTTTTCATGTGCTTATTGATCATTTGTATGTCTTCCTTGGAGAATTGCTTGTTTAGGTCTTTTGTCTGTTTTTGGATTGGGTTGTTTGGTTGTTTCTTATTAAGTCGTATGAGCTACTTATGTATTCTGGAGATCAAGCCTTTGTCGGTTTCATTTGCAAAAATTTTCTCCCATTCCGTAGGTTGTGTTTTTGTTTTACTTATGGTTTCCTTTGCTGTGCAGAAGCTTGTAAGTTTCATTAGGTCCAATTTGTTTATTCTTGCTTTTATTTCTTTTAGGAGAAAATTTTTGAGATGTATGTTAGATAATGTTTTGCCTATATTTTCCTCTAGGAGGTTTATTGTATCTTGTCTTATGTTTAAGTCTTTGATCCATTTTGAGTTGATTTTTGTGTATGATGTAAGGCAGTGTTCTAGCTTCATTGTTTTATATGCTGCTGTCCAGTTTTCCCAACACCATTTGCTGAAGAGACTGTCTTTATTCCATTGTATATTCTTGCCTCCTTTGTCAAAGATGAGTTGACCAGAAGTTTGTGGGTTCATTTCTGGGCTCTCTATTCTGTTCCATTGGTCTGTATGTCTGTTTTTGTACCAATACCATGCTGTCTTGATGACTGTAATTCTGTAGTATTGTCTGAAGTCTGGGAGAGTTATTCCTCCAGCCTCTTTCTTTCTCTTCAGTAATGCTTTGGCAATTCTAGGTCTTTGATGGTTCCATATAAATTGTATTATGATTTGATCTACTTCTGTGAAATATGTCCTGGGTAATTTGATAGGGATTGCATTAAATCTGTAGATTGCCTTGGGCAGTGTGACCATTTTAACAATATTGATTCTTCCAATCCAAGAGCATGGGATATCTTTCCATTTTTTAAAGTCGTCTTTAATTTCCTTCATCAATGGTTTATAGTTTTCTTTCACCTCCTTGGTTAGATTTATTCCTAGGTATTTTATTACTTTGGGTGCTATTTTAAAGGGGATTGCTTCTTTACTTTTTTTTTCTTTTGATTCATCATTAATGTAAAGAAATGGAACTGATGTTTGAACGTTAATCTTGTAACCTGCTACCTTGCTGAATTCTTTGATCAGCTCTAGTAGTTTTTGTGTGGACTTTTTAGGGCTTTCTATATATAGTAACATGTCATTGACATATAGTGACACTTCTACCTCTTCTTTTCCAATTTGGATCCCTTTGATTTCTCTCTCTTACCTGATTGCTGTGGCTAAGACTTCCAAGACTATGTTGAATAGGAGTGGTGATAGTGGGCATCCTTGTCTTGTCCCAGATTTTAGTGGGAAGCTTTTGAGTTTTCCACAGTTGAGTACTATGCTGGCTGTAGGTTTGTCATATATAGCTTTTATTATGTTGTGGTATGTCCCCTCTATACCCACTTTGGTGAAAGTTTTTATCATAAATGGGTGTTGAATTTTATCAAGTGCTTTTTTCTGCATCTGTTGAGATGATCATGTGGTTTTTGTCCTTTCTCTTATTGATGTGATGTATTACTGAATTTTTTCAATCATAAAATTGTGTTGAATCTTTATCCAAATACCTTTTGTGTATCTATGGAGATATGTTTTTGTCCTTTATTAATATGATGTTATATTGATTGATTTTTGAATATTTAACCAACCTTACAATCCTGAGATAAATCCCTCTTGATCATGGTATAAATCCTTATGTGTTGCAGGGTTCATTTTGATAATATATTGTTGAGGATTTTCTTATCTATATTAATAGGAGGTATTAGCCTGTATTTTTAAATTTGTTTAGATTTCTCCCTGTGATATCATTGGTGGTTGTATCAAAGTAATACTGCTCATAGAAGGAGATGGTGACTTTTCTCTCCCTTTTTTGTTTTAAAGAATTTGTATAATATTAGTATTAACTGCATTTTAAATGTTTGGTAAAAAATGATAAATGAGACCACCTGGTCTTAGGCTTTTATTTGTGAAAAGTAACTTTTAACTTTTAATTTAATCTCTTTATCTGTTAGAGATCTATTCATATTTTCCATTACTTATTGAGTCAGTCTTAGAAATCTGTGTCTTTCTATGAATTTGCCCACTTAATCCAAGTTATTTAATTCACTGGTACATAGTTGTTATATTCTTTCCTATAATCCTTTTTGTTTCCATAAGGTTGGTAATGATATTCCCTCATTCATTCCTGATTTAGAAATTTAAATATTTTGTGGATTTTTTTTCCTTTGGACAGTCTAGTTAAAGTTTTGTCAATTGATTGATGTTTTCAAAAGCTAATGTTTGGATTTGTTATTCTCTCTATTGTTTATTTCATTTATTTCCAGTAATTTAAATTATTTCCTTTTTCGTGATTGTTTTGAGTTTAGTTGTATCTTCTTTTTTTTAAAAAAAAAAGTCTTATTTTAGTAGCTTGAGTTATCAACTTGATAACTTTATTTTTTAAAATATAGATGTTTCCAGCCATAAATTTCCCTGTTAGCACTATTTTAGTTGTGCCTAATAAGCATATGTTGTGTTATTATTTGTATTTATCTTGAAGAGTTTTCTAATCCTTCTTGTGATTACTTTTGTGAATGTCATTTAATTTCCAAATATTTGTCAGTTTTATAATTTTTTCTGTTAATTTCTAATTTAATATTAATGTGGCTAAAGAATTACATGATTTTAATGTGTTTAAATTTGTTGAGGCCTGTTTTGTGGTCTAGCAGATGGTCTGTCTTGGAGAACGCTACATATGCACTAGAGAAGAATTTGTATTCTGTTGTGTGTAGTGTTGAATGGGTATCTAGTTGGCTTAGTCATTCAGGTCCTTTATACCTTTGTTATTCTTCCATCTGGTTGTTCTATCCATTACTGAAAGTGAAGTTTTAAAGTACCTAACTTTATTATTGAATCACCTATTTCTCCATTTAATTCTATTATATTTTGCTTTATGAATTTTGGAGATCTATTTTTAGGTGCATATTCATTTATAATTGTTACATCTTCAGGTTTGTTACTTTAATCATTATAAAATATCTCTCTGGTGACACTTTTGTTTCAAAGTCAGTTTTGGCTAATATTAATATAGTCCCTCAGCTCTTCTGTGGTTGCTCTTTTTCCTGGCGTATTTTTCTCCATTGTCCTATGCCCAAACTATTTGTATTTTTGAATCTAAACTATGGAGAACAAAATATTTTCCAACCTTATTTTTCAATATTATTAAGATTAAGATTGTTAATATTATTAAGATTAATATATTAACTCTAAGCATCTCTGCCTTTTCATAGGACTGTCTAATCAATTCACACTTAATGTTATTGATATAGTTGGGTTTATGTCTGCCATTTTTTTGTGTGTTCTATACGTCACGTATCATTTTTTCTTCCGTACTATTTTTCTGCTTTCTTTTGCATTAAGGTTTCCTAGTGTAACATCTTAATTACATTTTAAAGACTTTTATTTTCTTAGGCACCAGTCTAGAGCTTACTATAAACATGTTATGAGAATTTACTTCAGATTTATACTAACTTAATTACAGTAAAGTACAGAAAATTACTCCTGTATAGCTCAACTCCCCTCTCCTATGTGCTGTGATTGTTATATATATTTCATTTAAATATAGGTTTATAAAAACAATAATATATTGTTTTAAATACTTTAAATTTATGTTTATTAAAGAAATTGAAGAAAATAGAGAAGCATATATTTAGAGCTTGTTATATTATCCTTTTTATTTACTATTTCTGATTCTCTCCTCTTATTCCTGTGAATTCAAATTACAGTGTAATTTCTATAGTTTAATACAATTTTGCCCTCACCTGCCTCTTCTGTTCTATTCTTGTCAATTATATTAGATTTCTGTATGCCATATGCTTATCACCAATGCAATTATGCATATTGTATTATAAATTACTTTTTCAATTAGTTAAGAGAAGAAAAGAGAAGAAATATGCACTAATAGCATCTTTAAAAATTACATAATAACCTTTACTAGTGCTCATTATTTTTTCATGTGGATTTGAATTACTGTCTCTGGACACTTGCTTTTATCCTAAAGAAATCCCCTTACTGTTTTATTTTAAGATGGGTCTGCTAGCAGTGATTTCTCTCAGTTTATATTATTTCAAATTACCATTATTTCACTTTTATTTTTGAAAGATAGTTTATCTGAATGTACAGTTCTTAGTAGACAGAATGTATTTTTCCTTTCAGTACTTTGAATATGTCAGCCACTGTCTCTTGGCCTCTATTCTTTCTGATGAGAAGTCACTTCTTAATATTTTGGGAGTTCCTTTGTATATAAGTCATTTTTGTCTTGCCGCTTTCAAGATTTTCTCTGTGTCTTTAGTTTTCAGCATTCTTAGTCTGGTGTGTCTGAAATTTCTTTGAATTCATCCTACTTGGAATTTATTGGGCTTCCTGGACAGTTAGATTAATTTTCACCAATTAGAAGTTTTGAGTCATAATTTCCTCCAAGATTTTCTTCTGCTCTTTTTCGCCTCTGCTTCTGTACTTCCATTATACATATGTTAGTCTGCTTAATGGTGTTCCACATTTCTCTGATGCTGTGCACATTTATTTTCTGTTCTTTGGATGGCATAGTATCTATCAATTTATCTTCAAGTGTGTTTATTTTATCTTCTGTCAGTTCAAATACACTGTTGAACCCTTCTAGTGAATTCTACACTTGGTGATTCAACTTTTCAGAAATTCCATTTGATTCTTTTAAAATATAATTTGTATCTCCATATTATCTTCTTTATTTAAAGAAACGTTGTCATCATGGCTTCCTTTTATTTAAGCATGGTTCTCTTTAGTTATTTAAGTGCATTTATAATTACGTGGTAAACTTTTCTGTTATATCTGCTACTTGAGCCCTTCCACAGGCAGGTTCTGTTGTCTGCTTTTATTCCTGTTTATGGTTAACACTTTACTGTTTCTTCACATGAATCACTACTTTTCATTAAAAACTGGATATTTTAGTTAATATATTGTAACAACTCTGGATTCTTATTCCTTCCATCTTTTGGGACATCATGTTGTTTCTGTGTTCATTTAATGACTGAACTGGAATAGTTTAGTGAATTTGACTTTTCCAGTTGTGTGAAGTTTTTGATGTTCCCTAGAGTGGGCAGCCTTGGGCATGCAGGCTCCCTAAGAACCTGAGATGGTCGACCTCTATTAATATCACACCCAGTTGTCATCCTTAACTACTAGCTGATTGCTGTATTGTTTGCAACAATATCCTGTGGTATATATTGTTCCACAGTCCAATCCAATTAAACTAAGGCCTCTTTATAGGGACAGTGTCTCACCAGTCTTTGAGGCTGCTCTCACCCTGTAAAGGCTCTCCATAATTGTCTCTTTTCCTTGGTTCTCTTGGAGGTTTACAGCTTTTCTTTCTGTTAATTAGTGTCAGAGAGCAACCAGTCTCTTCTTAATTGCTCATTTGATGATCCTTACTGTGTTCAACAATGCCCTTAGATGTGAACTTTCCCACAGTCTCTTCCAAAGTAAGTGAACTCTTTGTTTTTACTGTCTGCCTCTCTTACTGAGCCACTGTGCCACTGCATATAGGCTCTGGGTAGAGAAGATGGCTCACTTCTCCTAGAGTGACATCTGTGCCCAGCAAGTGGAACTCCGGGCAGGGAAGTAGCCCCTTAACTTCTGGACTTGCCCTTTTTAGCATGGAACCTCTACACTAGAAGAAAACTGAGTGGGAATGTTTGGGTTCCAGTCTTTTTGCTCCCTTGTGCTTACAGTAGAGCTTCTGCCTTTGGAGTGGGGCCTGAGTGAAGGAAGAGACCAGTCTTCCTGGCTTCTAGAGTTTCTGCAGAGCTGGGGTGGAATGTGGATGCCCTCCTGGATCAGACTGTGTCTCTAGACAGAGCTGATAGAGAGGAAGACCCATCTTCTTGATTTCAAATGCCTAAAGTGGAACTTTCATCACCTGAGTTGGAGATGAAAAGAAGGATAGGGAATGATGACAAATAACTTCTCAGACCAGTGAAAACTAAAAGAGTTCATCAATAGTAAACCACACCTAAAATAAGTCTTCATGGGTCTTCTCTAAGTGGAAAAGAAGAAACTACAGTAAGAAGTAAGAATTTAGAGAAAAGGAGAAAATCCAACTAGTAAAGGCAACTATATGGTAAAGACTGTGGACCAGCCACTTAAATAAGCTAATATTAAGAATAAAATACAAAAAAATGTAAAATCAAGTGTAACTATAATAAACAGATAAGAGATAAACATGAAGATGTAAAATATGCTATCAAAAAACACAAAATGGAGGGGGAGGGAAGTAAAAAACATACATCACTTACAATGTGTTTGAGTTTAAATGACTGTCAGTTTAAAACAAGTAGAAATAGTTAGATATTAACATAGATGAACTCCATGGTAATTATAAGTGAAAAACCTACAGTAGGTACACCTAAACTAGAAAGAGAGGAACACAAGCATACCAATAAAAGAAAAAAATCATCAGATCACATGGGAAGAGACTAAAAGAACGGAGAAGAACTATAAAAATACCCAGAAAACAAGTACTAAAGTAGCAGTAAGTGCAGACCTATTAAGAAATCACCTTAATTGTCAATTGACTAAATACTCCAGTCAAAAGACAGAGTGGCTGATTGGATTAAAAAACAAGGCCCATCTAAACACTGCTTATAACCCTTCAGAGCTACAGACACATGCAGACTGAAGGTGAGGGGATGGAAAAAAATATTACATGCAAATAGAAATGACAAAGGGGTGGTAATACTTGTGTCAGGCAGAGGGTAAAAAGAAAGACTTGAAAAAGAAAGCGTATAACAAAAGACAGAGGACATTATATAATGATAAATATATCGATACAAGAAGAGGATATAACATTTTTAGCATATATACAGCAAATATTGGAGCACCTAATTCATAAATCAAATATTAACAGACATAAAGGGAGAAATTGACAATAGTACAATAATAGTAGGATTAACACCTCACTTACATCAACGGACACTTAGATCAAGAGACAAAATGAATAAGGAATTAGTGTTAAATGACACATTCAGCCACTTTGACTCAATAGTTATCTACAGATCACTCTACCCAAAACCAGCAAAATACATGTTGTTTTCAAGTTCACATGGAATACTTTCCAGGAGAGGTTACATGCTAGGCCCCAACAATTCTCATCAAATTTAAGAGGATAGAAATTATACCAACAATCTTTTCAAAATCACAACTATATGAAATGAGAAATCAATTAGAGGAAGAAAAATGAGGAAAATACAAACATGTGGAGACTAAGCAGTATGCTACTAAAAAAATAGTGGTTCAGTGGAATCAAAGAGAAAATCAGAAAATACTTCAAAACAAATGAAAATAAAAACACAATTTTCCTAAATCTATGGGATGCAGCAGAAGAGGTTCAAAGAGGGAAGTTTATAGTGATATAGGCCTAATTTAATGCAACCACTATCAAAATACCCATGACGTTTTTAAAAACTAGAACAAATAATCCTAAAAATATCAATTTAAAAGATACATGTACCCCAATTTTCATAGTAGCATTATTTGCAATAGCCAAGGTACTGAAGCAACCTAAATGTCTATCAACAGATGACTGGATAAAGAAGTGGTATATATACATACAATGGAATATTATTCAGCCATATAAAAGAATTAAATTTTGCCATTTATCACAACGCGAATGGACCTGGAGGGTATTATACATAGTGAAATAAGTCAGAAACATAAATACTGTGTGTTAGTGCTTTTATGTGGAATCTAAAGAATAATGTAATGAATATACCAAAACAGAAACAAACTTACAGAGAACGAGCTAGTGGTGACCAGTGGAGAGAGGAAAGGATAGAGAGGAGATGTAAGGGTAGGGAATTAAGAGGTATAAACTACTATGTCTAAAATAAACAAACACTAAGGCTATATTGTACATCATGGTGAATATAGCCATTATTTTATAACTCAAATGGAATATAATCTATAAAATATTAAATTACTATGTTGTATACCTGAAACTAATATAACATTGTAACTTAAGTATCCTTCAATATAAAAGGAATTGAGAAAACTGTGTGTTTTGGATGTGGTGGGGGCTATAAGGGAACTCTCAGTACCCTCTTTCAATTTTTTGTAAACCTGGAACTGCTCCAAAAATTAGTCTACTAGTGAAAAAGAAAAAGTAACTATTACCCATGCTCAGTGATTGCTCTTTGTTTCTGGTCCTAAGATTTTTCTTGCCATTCACCTTTTATATTTCAAATAGGAAATTTATAATTACTAAAATTATATTTATCAATGTTTACATATGGAATTTGGAGTTACATATGAGCTGATCGCAAGCATGTATTAACTTCTAATCAGAAAATCAAAAAAATTGAAACAAGGTGTCAATCATCTAGGGCAATACGCTTGTGATTTGTGTACATATTTTCTGTATTTTATATTTTTAAAGTGAGGTTTTAAACGGGTAGCACAGTGAATGTTTACAAACAAGGATGTGCTGCACTTAAACACTACATCTTCTGATTATCATAACTTCCTCCCTCTCTTGCCCATTTGTTACACCAGTCACTGTTGCAATGGAAATGACCAATGTCAAACTTTTCCTATTTCCTGAAGTCTAAACAGGAGTTGAATTCACTATTAGCTTGGAGGAGCCATAAAACTGACAAGCAATTGAACTGACAAGTAAATGCTGCGGTCTCGTTTTGATGGACAGTTTTCCAGTTCTGCAGAAACCATCGCAGCGTGCAGACAGTCCTCGCTGTCATTCACTGGTGTATTCCAGCACGTAGAATAGTGCCTGGCGTGGAGTGAGTGTCCAATAATTGTTAAATGACTGCACGAAACCTTAACACTGACCCAAGCCAAGGAATTGGTTGTGGTCTCTGTAGTCAAAGGCTAAAACTCCAAACACTGATCCCGAATCAGAGCCCTAGCCCCCAAGTTCCCTTTCCTAACCGAACCCTGGAGAGTAGGTCAATGTGAGGCAGTTGTAAGAACTGGGGATTCTGTGAGCCCATGGCTGTGTGTCTCACTACGGCTCAAACTCTATCTTTGCTGAGATTTATTATCTTCCTAATGAAACAAGTGCCCTTGATGTGACAAATATTAAATATCCTGTTGTGTAAGTGTCAAGAGCTTAGGTAATTATCTTCACAAACCCAGAAAGTGGAAAGGGGAACTCACATACAGAGGTTGGTTAATTTGCTAATTACTAAGACCGTGACCCGAGCAGAAGACAGGAGAGAGCCAGCACCATTAGAAAGATCCTCTTCGGGGCACAGACATATTCAGTGTTCCTGTCTCTCTCAAAAATGGAAGCCTTGTTACTGGGGTGGGGCAGGCAATTTCTGAAAGGAGAAATCAGCGTTTCTCTGTTGTTCTCTACGTATTTGGTCATAAGGCTGCGTCTGGGCTTTGATTAATGAAACTTCCCCATAGAATCTTACAAGTTTTTAATGAGTGTCCCCAGTTGGTTTTAATTAGCTTTTAAAGGGAACACGAGATGAGGCTGGATCAGATTTTGCCAGAAATCTGCTGACTTGAAATCAAAGCTTTTAGACCCCTGTTCTTTAATTCAAAGAATTTCTCCTTCCCAAATTGTCCATCAAGATTCACCTCCTTAGGGATGTCTGTCTTTTTAGCTCCAGTGTGATTTAGGGACCACTTCTAAGACTACAGTAATACACAGGGTGTACCTGTAGCATTAGACTTACTGTTAATCATTCTAATAATTAACGTATTAGGATCTCCTACTAGACTGTATGTTTCTTGAGAACAAGGTCTAAGCCTTATTTTCATATCCCTGGTAGCCTATATGATACCTAACAATGCCTGCTCAGTACACATGCTTTAAGTAATACTTTGTCATCATTTGTGAAAAGATACATGATACTCCACCCTCACCTCACTTGATGATTATCAATAAATGCCTCTGAGGATCCCAAGGTCATAAAAAACAAACAAACACAGAAACCCTTTCCTCATGAGATCATCCCTTCCCTGTACCATGGGAAGTTCTTGAAATGTTTCTCTGTATGAGCTGTTTGGATTTGGATTAATATAGCCAGAAAAATGGTATAGTGTAGCCAATCAAAAGTTAAAGTAACAAAGAAAAAGTAGATCTTGATTTTAAACCACTCATGCTTATTTTTCTCATGTAAAATACTAACATAGCCTGCTAAAGATAGACTTTTGAAGTGCTTAATACTTAATTTACTTTCTTTCTTCCTCAAAATTTCCTCCAAGAGGGGAGGGCAGAGAGAAAAGGTATGCTATGTTGGAATTGGTTTCATTTAATCAGTTAATCATACGGAATCATCTTCTTTCTCAAAGTGGTTCCCGTAGTCTGAGTCTCTTCTCTGCTGTTCTCTGGTTGGCTTAACTCATAGTTTCTAGGTGGGTGGGGGATGGGGCAGACATAGGGAGACGGACTCGAGCAGGACCCAAGGATTTCATTGAATACAGACTTGAGTCAGGCATGTCACTTTTCTGGCTTTGTTGACTTCAACTATTAAATAAGTGTTTTGATCTAGAGTATCTCTTCCAGTTCTAACATTCTGTCATCTCTTTATATCCTGAGCCTGTCTCCACCCACGATTCTCCCTGCTCTTATACCATCACAACCGACAGAGGCAGCGGAATCTTCTAACTGCAAGGAATCCACTGGACCTAAGATACTGAAGCATAATTATACACAGATGTGGGGACACTGCATCTGCACACAGGTTCTGGTGCCGTGGGCATCTTCCATGTCCACACCTTTCATGGGAATGCAAGGTTCTCAAATATCAGCCTATTTTCAGAGTGTATGTGTGTAAGGTGATGGTGGTGGGGAGCGGTACATGGCAGGAAAGGAGAAACGGAAAGGCAGATTACAGTTTGATTATCCCCATCCTTTAATCTATCAGTTCTTACATGCTTTCAATATACCAGTCACTGTGCTATGAGCTCCTAATTCCAAATGTAACCATTAGAGCAAAACTTTGAATTACATACTATTTTAGATCTATTATACAGCTGGAGAAATTGAGGCTCAGGGAGGTGAAATAACTTGCCAAGGTCACACAGATTTTAAGTGGTGTGAATGGTAAGCCCAGGCAGTCTGACTCCAGGGGCTAATTTCATAATTATTGACCTCTAGAGGCAGAATGGCCAATTAAAAACAAAATTCAGTGAGAACAGAGGATCTGACGATCTCTTACAGACTCAGCATAAGCAGCAAGACCTGCTCCAGAGAAGAGCCTTTATCTCCCTGGTTCTTGAGGCATTACCTCGACTTGAGGGGAGCCCTGGGTGCGAGAGTGCAGGACCAGCTCTGAAATACAGGCCAGAGAACTGAAAAACAACAAAACAGCACAAACAATAATACAACTTTCGATAGTCTAGTTAAAAATACAGACTAATGTAATTGAAGTAAAAGAGTATTCTGCAGAATTTTCAAACATCAGTTTCTCAGTGGTCATTATAATGCATGAAATATCTCCTTTCCTTTGTCCTTTGTTGTTATAGGAATTTTCAAATGCTTTCTCTCTAATTTGATGCTTATGTTAAATTTGATGACACATTGATATTCGTTTGTTTATTCATTCATTTTATTGAACCAACTTTATTGAACGTTTTCTATGGGTCACGCAGGTCGGGTTAATGTGCTCATGTGGTCGTAGAGGTAAACACTTAGCATTGTGCCTGACGTGTAGAATGTTCATTTAAAGATAATCATTATGTTGATGAGGCTTTCACCAGTTCTCCATTTAGGATTTCGGTTCAAACCAACCAGGAGTGTGATTTCAGCAGGTATAGGGAAGAAGTGGAATGGGCTGTATAAGGAAAGCTTTTCTAGCCGAAGGGTCTGGAAACACATTCACAGGGCAGTACCAGGTGCACCTCTGGTGTGCAGCTGCATCGATCCAATCTCTGCTCCTGTTATCTCATGGCCTTCTTCCCTGTGTGTCTGTGCCTTCACATGGCCTTCCTACAATGACACCAGCAATGGACTTAGGATTCTCTCCAATCCACTACAGCCTCGTTGTAAGTAATCGCATCTGCAAAGACTGTATCCCCAAAACATGGTCACTTTTACAGGAAATGGAGGTTAGGGATTCAGTTTATCTTTTTGAGGAATATAATTTTACCAAGAACACTACCATCCCATTTTCCTTTTTAGCCATCATTCTCTAAGAAGTTATGTTGGGTTACCTCTCTCTTGGCAATGTATTATAATTAGTGTAGGATGCAAAAGAGGCCCAAAGATTTTAGATAAATTAATGCGTAGGACAAAATCTTGCATTGCCTCATGAGCATACTTTAGGCTGGTCCTTTGAGAAAGTATACGCTCTGCTCACAAAAAGATGGGTAGCGAAGAGGGGTTTGCTGTGTACAACTGCACTGCACTATTGAAGAAGGAAAGGAAAAGATTAAATTATACATGATTTTGAGAGGATGATTTAATGCTAGCTTCCCTAATGCAGTCAGAATGCTAATACTTAATGACTGTTAAATAAACTAGTACCATCCTGTCTTTGGAAAGTCTCAGCATGATTTGAGGAAGCCTGAGAAATACTGTGCTATGTCACCATTTCATTTGTTCTTTTCTATTTATTTATTTATTTATTTATAATTTGCCTTGTTCCAACAACGATTTAAAATTATGTAAAAATGCAGTCAAGAAGCTATAACAAATATAAACTAAAGAAGAAAATGAGGGATTTAGAAAATAATGTTTTGGAGACTGGGTCCTCCAAAACAAATGCAGCTTTCTCTACTTGATCAGCCTGGTATCTTATACATTAGTTGAAATTTGTATATTTAAAAAATATAGTAAACTGATATAACTGGATTATAGTTTAGAAGATTGTGTATCTATTTGAATTCAAGTGCAAGTAGGAATGCTTTAAAGGGAATGATAAATTTTAAAAGGATTGATGATTTATTTTTTTGCCTAGACATTCTAGGTCCTAAATGCTTGGCTACTTATAAAAATGGTTGGTCCTCAGAAAGTGAGAGCCCTGTGGGCATCCCTCCAGGGCAACCTGAGTCAATAGGGTGGCTTCTGTCTGGTCCATGCAACTGCCGTCCGCGTGCCGAACTCTGCTGTTCCCCTTGTGATTGCCCAGGCCAGGGTCCAGCTTCCTTGGTGATCAAGAAGCAGAAAGCCATTCGTCTTCCTCCTTGGACGTCGCCATTGGCTGTGCCTGTTCTGCAGTGATGAGAGTCTGCTGGGTGGGGATCTTTCTCTTTCTTCCCACTTGGTTTAGGGAAACTGAGATAGCATTAGTGTTTGTTTTTTTTTTTTTTTTTCTTTTCTTTTTTCTCTGTGATTTTTTTAAAAAAAGATGTTAATTAAGTTCTCTTCATTTAGGACAAAAAAAAAATGGCACCTGGAAGGGAATTATAAGTCATTGTGCTAGGACCACAGGCATAAAGCAGTATCGTCCCAGGCAAACCAGCGCACACAGCCACACTGCATGTACGAATTCTGAACTTAATGTTTATAGCATCACAGCAAAGTATTACTCAGTAAAAGCAATTCTTGGTTGAGCAGATTGGAGGGGTGGGATGGACAATATAATGCACTTTAGAAGTTTGTTTTTCACTGGTCTGATTTAATAGGAAGGTAGGCTTTAAAGAATTCTGTCTAGATATGGAGAACAAACTAGTGGTTACCATTGGGGAGAGGGAAATGGGAGGGGCAAAAGAGGCGTAGGAGATTAAGAGATATGAACTGCTATATATAATATAAATAAGTAATGAGGATATATTGTACAACACGAGGAAATATAGCCATTATTTTCTAATAACTTTCAATGGAGTATAATCTAAAAATACTGAATCACTGTGTTGTATACCTGAAACTAATACTGTAAATCAACTATATTTTGAAAAAATTAAAGAATCTTGTCTAATTAATAGGCAGTATATACTTCAGGCAGTCCTCTGTCAATACTTTATCTCTGTTGAGTTTATTTTTTGTTTGTTTTGGGGTTTTTTTTAATTGAAATATAGTCAGTTTACAGTGTTGTGTCAATTTCTGGTGTACAGCACCTCTCTGTTGAGTTTAACAGCTGAGCTTCTGGGAGTTTGTGATGATGCTTCTTGAAAACTACTTGTATTGAGGCTATTCTGGATTCACAATTAAATGCAGTATCTCACTCTTCAGTAATCAAATAGGATCAAGTACAAATTGACACTTTTTAAAGACATGCAAGGATACTAATACATCAGTATATGAGGCTCTGCTCCGTGTGCTCTGAGACGAGCCACATTTGCTTCTGCTTTGCAAGCAGTTAAGTATTTTAGCTTACTGGTAGCATATTTTTCCACTTGGTTATTTGGGTGATGAACAGAGTCTGAGTGTAACGTATGCATGTGTATTATGGGGCGTCCCATCATCCTGCTGTAATTGTCCTTAAAAAGTTCCTGGTGACTCACCTTTCAATGCTGACAGCAGATCTGCCTGATGGAGCCCTATTCTCTTAGCTGCCATTGGCTCTTTCTGACTTCCTACTGTTGGTGTTATCATCAAAGAGTCCATTTCATACATAACACCAACAACTTTTCTAGCTTGGAGTAATTTCAAAGTTCATTGAATTCCTGTATTTTCCTTTTTTTTTTTAGAGCTAGGGAAACTGAAATGTAGAGGTCACATGAGCTCTTAGTAGCAAAGTCAGTTATAGAATCCAGACATCTTGACTTCTAGTTTAATCTGTTTTCTGCTTTCATGAATTTCAGTTTGATTCTCCTGGGAAAGATTTAAAGTACTCAGTTCATACTCTTGCTTAAACATCTTTTTAATGGGTTTATTGCTGTCATTTAAAAAAAAAAAATTCCTCCCTGTGTCTCCCTGAAGGTATCAACAACAGACAAGTTCAGGTGAAGTTTTCATTTAGTTTTTAATTATTTCACATAGATGGGGCTTATTCACCAGACTAGATACTACCTGAGATACTATGGCATTCAAGACTTTGTAGCATACCTGGTTGTGAGCTCTTTTGATCTGAGTATTCTCTAGAACAGGATCTGTAAACAAAACCCCTTGAGCCAAATCTGACTGCCTGCTTTTGTAAATAAAGTTTTATCGGCCAGACTCATTTGTTTGCCCTGGCTGCTTTCACACTAATAGAGTATTGTTGAGTAGCTTGCACAGAGAATGTTTGGCCTGCACGGTTTGAAATACTTAGAACTTTTACCAAAAAAAAAAAAAAAAAAAAAAAAGATTGCCAATTCCTGCTCTAGAAACTATAAACATGATTTCTTATAATCAAGAGTCTGTTAGATTCTATTTCTTTCTTTATGATCTACAAGTCAAGCATTAGGTAATTTTAGATTTGTACTAAGGTTTGTAAATAGACAACTTATTCAAAGCCTTCCAGAACAATCAGGGACGTTTTTGTTTTTGTTTTTGTTGTATGGATGATTCTTCCTGTGTCTTTGAATATTCATTTTTCCTGAAAGCTGATAGGCAATTATAAATTGAAATGATATATCCTACATAAACATGGGTGCATTTCTCCTTGTAAATGTAAGAACCTGAAGATACAAATGTGTTTTTGATTTGTGAATTGACATTTGCAAGCTTTTAATGAATTAGCTATGAGAAGAATATAGGAGAAATCAACATCTTTCAAATTACTCTTGAGTTTTTTTGTCTACTCTTGTTCTTAGCGAAGATGCTGTGCTAATAGATTTGGGTGTGTGTGTGTGTGTGTGTGTGTGTGTGTGTGTGTGGCTATAATCATAGAATTAGCTTTGTGGTAAACTGGCAAAGTCTGAGATTATTTTTTGAGCAATCTCCACAAACAAATCCAATAACCATCCTGGCACCATGTATTAAGTTGACTTAACTTTTTTAGGTGCATTTCAACGCTAGGCCTAATCATGTTCTAAGCAAGTAATAAATACCTAAAAATTGTATTCTCTAGGAACACTGATCCCTGACTTCTGCTGTTGTTATTTTGTTGATTGGTAGCCATTGTGTTATAAATTTCTACAATGATTGATCACTGTTACAGTGAAACCATACTTCATCACACTTACAGCCAAATAGAATCACGTATTTTAAAATCTCTCTTCCGTTTGACTGTAAGTTCCACAGCATTAGCCACCAAGTAATACTCTTGAGCATTGTACTCACATACTAGTAATTTATTTCTTCAACATATATTACTGGGTAGCTGTTTACACCATAAACTATGCTAATGCTGAAAAAGATCAGTGTGAAACAATCATGTCCCAATCCACCCAGAGTTCACAGTTTAGTTCCTAGAACAGAACTGCGCACACAGAAATTGCTTAAGAACACTCATCCAAAGAAGGAATTAATGAAAATTATTAATATTTCATACCAAATCAGTGAGAATTACAGTTAATTTTCTTTTATTTCATAGCTACCGGCCTCTAATCTTGACAAGTAAGACTACTGGCAATAAAGAGAATAGTATGAGAAATAGTGGCTGATTGAACACTCACCCACTACTGAAAAAATAACACCTGACAGATGAACTACATTGAGTGCCAAAGGAAGGATGAACTTCAATTTCTTCTGACTTTTAAAAATGAAAATAGGTATTTACTGAGTTTACATGTGTTAAGATGCATTGGTCTCTGTGGGCCCGTGCGGTCCGGCCCCTGGGAGTGGGGCCCGTGACCTAGTTTTCTCCTCTTCATTCGTTCAGCTCCAGCCATACTATTCACTGTGTTCTTCAGTCATGTCAAGTGTGCTTCTGCCTTTGCATCTTTTTAGGGTTTTTTTTTTCCCCCTTTCTTCTGGCTTGAACCATTCTTCTTCAAGGAAACTAGGGGGCTCACCTTCCCAGCTCCTATGGCCAGATATTATTTTACTCATTCTACTTGAATTTCAAAGACATTTTCTCTTACCTCCCTATCAAAAAATGAACACTTCCTTCTCTACCCTTTTGTCTCTCTTTCTTTCTTTTCCTCATTTTCCTTCTTCCTTTTCTTTTTTCTTTCTTTTCCTTCCTTTCTCATTCATGCATTCATTTATATGAATTTATACTCAGTTATTCACTTTAATCAATGATACTACAGATTTAAGAAGAGATCTTTTTATATGTAACAAGGATAAAAGTTACATCAACATGAGTGAAGCAATGGAGAACACTTTGGCAAAATGAAGATGTAATACTACTGACATTTACAAAGGGTGATGATTACAGAACATCTCAGTAGTATTAGATCCTGTCTCTGTTTCTTAGCAAAGAACTACCTGAATGGAAGTTAGTGATTGCAAAGTCCATGCAGCAATATTTTGTGAATATTTCATTACCAGTCTCTATGCAATATATGAGCAGTGCTGTGTACAAGGTTCTTGTGTACTATCTGGATATCTGTATGTCCTAAGTCATGACCTTTTCACCTGATTTCAAAATTTCAATTGGTTATGCTCACCAGAGTCCTGACTGAACATTGTCCAAGTTTGAAACAGGGGAAAGGGAGCACCTGCAGCCTTTTGGCCTGCTTCTGTCTCAGTGCAGAAGTCACTGTGAGTATCTTTTAAGATTTATCGACTCAAGCACCAAGACGCTTGCTGTCTCCCTGGACAAAATTCTGAAAATTCTTAACCCTCAGAGCCAATTCACCAATCCTAGGACCAACAACTCAGGCATCTAAGTAAGAGACCTTGTTCCCTGTGCTCTGCATATAGGTGCTTAGATTAAATAAACACATTCTATTACATAAATCTCTATATTTACGTGGAGTCATGTGAATTCTGTTGTATGACTAAGGCTATGGGTACCAAATTCAAAAACATGACTTTCCTAATGATAAAAATTACATTGGAGGAAGCAAACACATGAGTAAAACCTGACACCTCCTCCAAAAGTTGTCTTATAATCTTCGGGCCTGTTGACTCTCGGTCCACAAGACGACATGGCACTCATCTGTGGACAGGGAACTGGACTTTATTACAAGAAATTAGCCCTTTGGAAAATAGTACTAAAAACGTACCTCTTAAAGGGTCACAACATTTGTCCAGGAATATGTTGGGAATAAGAAGAAATTTTGTTCACAAAAGTGAAGTATTCAAAGTTTATGATAAGAATACAATGTTTTTGTTTATTTTAGGGGAGTAGAACTTTAAGAATTTCCTTGTAAATTCAGATTTTTGTCTCTGAGATTATGAGCCTATTCTGGGGTTGAGTTGATTATGGAGGCAGATTTCCTCTGCAGTATATGTACATGTTTATAGCACTCTGATATTCACATGTATTCATCGTTGCTTATTTGCATAATCTAACGGTACTGTACAACTTGCAAATACGCCATGAAAAGTTTTCCTTTCCCAGTCCAGCTGTTAGCTCTTTTAATGTCCCTCTCAACCATCCCATGTTCTCTTCGATTGCTGTTAGAACGTTAGGTTGGTGCCACAGACTCCATTCTCCAAGGAGTTCAGGACATGTTTGCTTTTGGAGGACTGTGGTTCACAAGTACAAGTAGAACAGGTTTCCCTAAACCTCTTCCACGGCTTTATGGGAGGCAGGAAGTTAAGGGGGGTGTGGGCAGAGAGTCCAGTGATTTGCAGATCCCCAGTCCCAGTGTGAGAGCATACTGATTACAGAGAGCTCTGAGGGCAGCTTGTTGCTCTGTCTAGTCTGGAATTTCGGCTCTATCAACATATGTTTTCTCCTCTAAGTTTAAAGGCCTGATTGAATTCATTTCTGCTGGTTTTCTCTGTTTAGAAATTGTCAGCAGTTTGCCTTTCCCCTTGAGGCTAACTTTCTGTCATCAAACATACGTAATTGTACTTTGCTGAAAGCCCTGAACTTCTTCAGTGACCTGCATTTTGCCTTGGATCCTGGTATTGGATATCTCACTGGAAATGTTGGTAGTTTTACCTAAAGACACATGGAGGCCTTCAGGATATAATCAGTCCAGGAACGTATGACCAATGGTCAAGCCAACAGTGACGGCACAGTCATGTCCAAGACATAATCTTTAAGGCAAATTGACTTCTCACTCATGATCTGAGTCTTGGCATCAGCTCCACTGCCTTCATTTTATAGAGAGAGGCTGTTTCACTTGACCTTGAGCTCTTCTTCAGGATCATGATTTTGATCAGGAGGCACAGACATTCCACTCCCATGTCACTGTCATTAAGCTTGTCACAGAAGTCATTGAGAGTGTGGATGGAAACAAACATGGCATCTATTTTCAAATACCATTTTTATTAGGAAACCAAGTTCCTGGGTTTAGTCTTGAGAAAATGTTGCAAAAGGATTGAAGCTAATCCTTTATTATCTGGATGATACTTCTACAGATCATCTCTGCTTCTGCTTCTGGAGCTCAGGGATATGTCAGACACAGCTCCAGATTCCCATGCCTACAACAGAGGACTGGAGCACAGGGAAGTAGCAGGCTGACTAACACTGACTAGAGAAAACAAGTTCCACCTCAGTTGCTCTCTCCTCTCTGCTGAGCTTTAAGCGATGACACATAACACAGTAATCAGAATCAGAAGGGTCATTTGAGCAAAGAACCCTCCTGCATAAATAGGAACCGAATCCGAAGACCCACAGTATCAGCAAAGTAAGTTTTCTTGTATTACGACCTAGGGCAGGGTTTTCTTTGATCCTCTGGAAGATAGGATCCATAGGAAACCATCATAATTTTATTCCAACTCCAGTTAGAGCCCATCTCATATTCTTGAGCCATTTGAATAGATTATGACTACTGGGAAAACACAAAAATGTGCTTATCTAACTGGAAGGCACTCTGGAAGACTCTGGACTTGTGTGGAATGCAGAAACATGAAAAAACATTATCCCATTTTCCATACATATTTCTTGAGAACCTTGTGTGAAGGATGCCAGTAACATACTCCTATCATCAGAATTCAGAATTCCATCCTGATTTACAACATTGAGTCCCAAAAGAGTTCAGTCTTCACCAGTGACCTGACACAAGATGCAAAAAATGCAAATATCATATTCAAGTGTTAAGGTTCAATGATATCCTCCAGGTACATCATCCATCAAGCATGGCTTCCTACTTTAGCAGGAAAGTGGCAGAATTTGATAACTAGCCAGTGTGAATGAATTATTTTTTTAAGGATGTGGAGTTTCAAAGACTTCTTATAGCCTTTAATCCTGTAACACTCAACTCTATACTTCATTCTGGTGTTTGTCACCACACTAACAGAGGAAAAAAAAGGATGCACTTACTGTCTTCATTTTACATGGTCTGATACACAGCTAAAATTAGAGGTAGAAAGAATGAAATGTGTTAACACCAGTACAGAGGACTTGAAAGGGAATATTTTGGTTTAAGACTTGGGAAAGATATTCTGTAGTCTCAAAACACAAAATACACTCCTTCGGTAATAATAATACAAGGCAAATATCTTCATAGATCAGTGCTACTTAGACTTCCTGGGAAAACAAAGTGAAAGCTACAGAACAACAACAAAAATCTCCAAGTAAAAAGATTGTTTCTGTAAACTAACATACCTGTTCTATCCTACCTACTTCCCAAGCTCAATGATAGCCTTATTTAATCTCAAATGGTAATCAGAAGTCCTTAATGTTTTTCATAGACCACAAAGTGGTGAACCAGTGAATAACTGTGAGTAAGTTTTTACTGTAAAGGATCAGATCAAGACAAGTGAGTAGATTTAAAGGAAATGAAAGCATTAAGGAATCAATATGGAATCGCAAGAGCATCTCACTGAGCCTACCGTCCAAAGAGTGAAACACTTTCCACACCCAGTGTATCAGTATGTGGCAAAAGATAGCTTGAAGCTTATGTACAGGCTGTTCTCACTTGAATCTGTAGCCTATTCTTTGAACTCACGCTTTGAAGAGAACATTTTTACTTGTGATATTAACTGCAATTTTCATTGTATTTTTCTTTTCAAACTGTTAGAAGTCATTGGTAAATACGTGAGCAAAAATGAAAAGAATGATTATTAGCTGAGTCTAGAAGACACATAGATACTTTGGGTTTTAATTAACTCTGTTTTTGTCAGTGATTTATAAATACTTCTGTGGAATGACAAGCCTGAAAAATGGCTTAACATAAAAATGAAATGTTCTGTGAGTCAATGAGTTTTGGAAACACTGCATCTGTAACAAGAAATATTAAATGGATTTGGATTTGGTGATAGCAGAATTGGAGTTATAGGTCTCTTTGGTTGAGAAATAGATTTATTGAGGAGAAGCAGGCATAATTTTTTTTTCACAAGATACCTTGAAATGAAAAGTTAAAGGGCTAACATAGGTCCTGGAGTGGTAGCTGGAGAGTTGCTTAAGGATCACTCCCAGTCCTGTTCCATTGATTTAATTATGTAAGAATATAATGTATGATTAAAAAAAAAGAAAAGATTATGAAAGTATGGGCTAGTTAGTGAATATATGAAGAAAACTGGCTAAATGTTAAAAACAAACAAACAAAAAAAAGCAAGCCAACATAGCAGGTGCACATCAACAAACTCCAAAATGATTTAGAGAGATTCCTTAATGTCATTCCCCCTTAAATAAAAGGGAAAAAAGATGAGCTACAACATTATTTTATTTTTATTGTTTAAAACAGACTTTTAAAATAATACTTGTAGATTCATAGGAAATTTGAGAATTAACAGATTTCCCTTTTACCCACGTACCCAGTTTTCCCTGTTGATAACAGCCGACACCATATGGTACATTTGTTACAACTAATGAACCGATATTGAAACTTTATTAGTATTTAACATTTATAGATTATGTACACTTTCTTAGTTCTTATCCAGTGACCTTTTCTGTCCCAGGAGTCCATCAAGGATACCATATTACATTTAGTTATCATGTCTCCTTAGCATCTTCTTGGCTGAGACAGCTTCTCAGATTTTTCATGTGTTACGATGATTTTGACAGTTTTGAGGAGTACTGGTCAGGTACTTTGTAAGATGCTCCTCTGTGGGAACTTGTCTGATTTTTTCCCCACAATTATACTGGTTATGGGTACTTTTTGGAAGAAAACCACAGAGGTGTGTGCCATTTCATAATATATCAACGGTACATACTACCAACATTACTATTGATGTTGGTCTTGTTAACTTGGATAAGGTAGTAGTTTTCAGGTTTCTCCACTGTAAAGTTTCTCTTTTTACCTCTTTTCTACACTAAAGCATTTGGAACATAGTAAAGCATGTCACTGTGCACAGTCATGGCTGGAGAGAAAAGAGTTATCTTCCTTTCCTTTTGGGTGGAGTATCTACATAAATTATTTGGAATTACTCTACATGGGAGATTTGTCTCTTCCTTCCCATTTATTTATTTATTCAGTCATTTATTTATATTA
The DNA here is from genome assembly GCF_036321535.1 of Camelus dromedarius. Taxonomy (NCBI): domain Eukaryota; kingdom Metazoa; phylum Chordata; class Mammalia; order Artiodactyla; family Camelidae; genus Camelus; species Camelus dromedarius. The sequence goes on along the minus strand of NC_087443.1, from coordinate 62,727,541 downwards.
TTCTGGACTCAAGGATGTTTATTTTATACTTTGGGTAGTAATTCAATACTACTTTACTGATTTTGTTGTGCAATTTACTCTGGTTTTATCCATCGGGAACTCTTTTAGTTGGCTTCTGAATCTCTTTGACATACCTCCATCAAAGTGGGATTTTTGTTTTCACACTTGTTACTTTCTGTTACTATCAATGGCCCCTGTTCATCTTGTGTATTTCCTGCTCCAGCACAAGAATCAGCCATTTCTTCAAGAAGCCCTTTTTCCTCTTACTAGAGCATGGTATTTGAAACCAAGATCTGGGTGTTAGGTATGCTTTTGTTTGTGTTTAATTCATTAGAGAGCAGGGGATGTAAAGAAATCTAAAAGAACCAAATTTAAAAGGGGTGCTTGCTCTTCCCAAGTAGGAGGAGAGGTACACTACTTTCTACTGCAGGCAATTCTTTATTCTTGGTATAGATGAGCAAAGTATTCTGCTGAGGCATAGAAAAGTGAGCAGATCTTTTCTTGGCTGCTTATGGGCTCTCCTGTAGAATTGAATCCATAAAACTAAGCACAGAGCTAGCTTTCCTGCCTGTTGATTTGATTCTTTGCAAGAGATTTATGCTGAGTGCAGGACAATGTAGGAAATTTAGGGCATCACTCCAGATCCTGTGGTCATTAAAAACACTGTAAGATTACTGTGAAAAACTTCATGCCAATAAATTTAACAGCTTTGATGAAGTTGATATTTTGTTTTGCAAAATAAAACTTAATGAAAGCTACAGAAAAAAATTGAAAAAGAATTTCTGTGTATCTGTTAAAAATAATAAATCCATAATTTAAAAACATCTCACACAAAAAAATCAAGCTGCAATATCTTTTTGGGGAACAAAACATTTAGGGCAGGAAAAGGTGCTTTCAGAGAAAATGTACATTTTTCTCATTTTATGTTATAATTCACCACAACACCACCTAAATAATACATAGTAAGAAAAGGAAATTATATCTATGAGCATGAACTCAAAAATGTTAGACAAAATGTTAGCAAGTTAAGTCTTGTAATATATAATATCATCAAGTGAAGTTTTATCCCAGTTAAGAGAATTTGGTTTAATATTCAAAACTTATTATTAAGAAAATGATTGATTTTTCTCAATGGATGAAAAAGAAAGCATTTGATAGAGTTAAACAAGCACACATGGTAAACATTTTCAACATAGCTGGAAACTTTCTTGATATGATGAAGGGTTTCAGCACAAAGGCATCAGGTAACATGGTTCTTCATAGTTAAGAAAATGTTAAACCCTGTCCACTGTGTTTGGGAAAAAGACAGGGATACTTACTTTATTTGTGCCTGGTTTCATTCATTTGGCATGATGCTTCTGGGGTTCATGCACATTGTTTTATGTGTCAATAATTCATTTCTTTTTATTGGCGAATGCTAGTTCATTGTGTGGATATGGCATAATTAAATTATCTGTTTACCAGCTGATGGACACTTGGATTGTTTTCCAGTTTTTTTACTGTTGTGAATAGAGCTGCTATTTACATTTTTAAGTAGTCATTGTATGGAAATGTTTCATTTCTCTTAGCTAAGTATCTAGGCGTGGAGTTGCTGGGCAGCATAGTGTTTATTTAACTTCATAGGAAACTGACAGACTCTTCTAAAATGGCTGTACCATTTTTATTTGAGAATTTTATTCTTTTCTGGAATAAGAATTTAGTTCTACCCATTTCCCACTAAGCGTTGCTTTAGTGGCATCCCACAAATTTTGATAGATTTTATTTTTATTTTCATTCAGTTGAAAATATTTTCCAATTTCCCCTGAAATCTTCTCTTTGTCCCATGGATTATTTAGAAGTGTCTTGTTTAATTCCCAATTGTTTGGAGATTTACATGTAATCTTTATGTTATTGATTTATACTTTAATTCCGTTTTGGTCAGTGAACATGCTTTGTATGATTTCAATTCTTTTATATTGTTAAGGTTTGCTTTATGAACCAGGATACGGTTGTTCGGTTAATATTGTATGCCCTCTTACAAACATGTGTATCTTGCTGTCTGGGAGTACAGTACACTGTAAATATCAGTTAGAACCCACTGTTGGGTGATATTGTTCAGTTCTTTTATATCTTTGCTGATTTGTCTACTAGTTCTATGTATGACTAATTAAAAAATCTACAGCTGTAATTGGGGACTTTTACTTCTTCATTTAGTTTTTTTCAGTTTTTACTTCATGTTCTAAAGTTCTCCTCTTATGTTCATATACGTTTAAGGCCGTTATGGCTTCTTGGTAGATTTAACCTTTTGACATTATGTAATGTTCTACTTGACTTTTGGTAATTTTGTTTGCTCCCAAGTGTACTTCATGATTAATGTATTCACCCCAGCTTTCTCTTGATTAGTGTTTGTATGGTAATATATTTTCATCCATTTAATTTTAAGCTAACATTGAGTTTCTTGTAGATAGCATGGACTTGAGTCAAATTTTTAAACCCATTTTGCCATTCTCTATTTCTGTTAGTGTGTTTAGATCATTTAGATTCAGTTAGTCCATAAACAACTATATGGGCTTGCATTCTTTTGCTCCTCTCTCTCCAAAATCCCCCTAGTACTTTCCAGTTCTCTCCTCCAGCCTGAAAGGTGGAGCTTTATCCTCTCTGCCTGCCATGCGCTTCCCATGTCTGGGCCAACATCAGGGTCATGGCAGAACAGAATAAGACAAGCTCCAGCTTTCTGGACAGAGGGAGGTCAGGGGGAAAATGCAGCTGGGGTTTTCCTCACCCTCTTGGGACCACAGATCCTCCAATCAGAGAAGAATGGTCTCCTCATTCTAAGTCCACGTGCTCCTGGGTGGATGTATATTTGTACAGACATTTTGAAGGATGTTATGCAAGATAGTATCTAGCAACGTGAAGATGAACAGCCTGTATATCTGTTTTTCATCATATACCCTAAATACATTCTTCCATGTAATGCAAAAGGAGACAAACACAGTTGATCATTTTATATGCTTATATTAGCAAAAAAAGAAAACTAACCTAAATTTTCATCAAGGAAGTGAATTTTTTTTCCTCACTCCATTCATGTTTCTGCTCTAAAGTTGCCTCTTCAGAAAGGCCTTTCTTGACCACTATGCTAAAATGATTGAACTCCCTTCACCCCAATCTCCTTCTATCTCTATTTCACTCCTTTGATAGTTCTTCTTACTGTCTGACACTATATTACACTATTGGTTTACCTCCTACTTGCATTGGTCTTTCCCACTACAATGCCATAAGGATGTGGATTATTTATTATTCATGTCACTATTTGTTAAAATATTAGTTCATTCTTTCTCTTTCCCACTAGACTATAGGTTCCATGAGGGTTAGACAATTTATCTTAGTCATTGCTATATCCCCAATATCTGGAAAGGTGTGTCAGTAAGTGCTTAAAATATTCGTAGACTATATAAATGTATGATTATGTAAATCTGAGTAAAAGTTACATGGTATTTTATAACTCTCTGTATTTTTCTCTACTTTTTATGTTTTATAAAATGCTTAGATTTTAAGTGATTTTTTTCTTTGTTTTATTTTTCAAAACAACACATTTTATTTTTATAAGCAGAATGATTTTTATGTTAATATTATATTTTTAAATTTGGTAGCAACTAAGTCCTTTGCTTACCATTTAAGACCTATCTCATTTGATGTTCATTCCTTGGGCAACCTACTTTTCTGGCCTAACCATTTACTACTCACGAACAAGTTTTCTGTATGTTAAAAAAAAAAATTGAAAATTACAGTTGCCATTGTATACACTCTGCTTACTTCTTTAGCTCCTAACTCTGAGGAAAAAAAAATTCACTTCCTTGTTGATGAAAATTTAGGTTAGTTTTTATTTTTTTACTATTTTCATCTGGAAAGACAACCCATGGTGAGATTTCATGGTAACTAAATTTTGGGATGACTGTGTTTAGAAAAAAATTAAATAGATGATTTTAATTACAAATCTATTGAAAGCATTTCATTTGCTAATGTGCATTATGAATCTTCAAGAGGGATTTATAATATGCAGATTCAATTTGTTTGCCCATAGAGCTCCTTTAAAAATTTTAATAATTTCCTTCTAAGCATTTCTTTGAGTGTTATTATATCTGGGTTATTGTATCTTGCTGTATTTCATACTTTGGACAAATGATCTCTTTTTATCTTCAAAATCCCCTCAGTGCTATTGATTCACATGTTAGGTACTATATGATCACTAGATGAACACATAAGTTCTTACAGAGTTCAGGACTTTAGTTCTTTATTCAATGTGGCCCATTAAAGAAAATCTTTTTTTTTAACCTCCTGAAAATGAATTCCCACCTGTTAAATTGACCTCCATTCCTTGTACAATCCTCTTGTACTCTCCAAAGTGAGCAGTGAGTCGATAGGGCATCTGGGAAGAATATGTCATCCCTTGTTACTGCTGAATAGTTCACTGTGGAAACTTGTTCTGTACATCTGAGTCAAAATCAAGTTGACAAGTAGGAGTTGCCTTTGAACTTTTGATAGGAGTGAGAGGAGAGAAGGCAATCTGAATTTTTCTCCACCCTTTAAATGTTCGTTGACAATGAAATTTTTAAGGATTACGAAGTCAAAGATGGTGGTTTTAGAGAAGAAAGAGGTTGGAATTTCACTTGGTTTCATGATCAAATGAATTGACTAATTTGGATTAAGACTGAGCTCTGAATGTAGGCTAAGTCTGCTCTGACAGAATTCCAATGTTCTGTCCTCTTCAAAATGTATTCAGAGAATGAACCATTGTCACTTCATGTGTTTTGCTTTTGACAAGTGTAATCCTTTTAGAAAGGTTTCAGCTGAAATTATTTATGAACTAGGGAAGTCCATGGTGACAACAGTGAATTGGGGAAGCTCCTCTATGCCTTTAAAATGATTAATTTAGCAGAATAATGGGCAGATGAAAAAATTCTGATTTCAGCTTCATAATCCGTATTATTAATTCTCAAATTTTAAATTGTCTTTTTGTTATTCTTTCTGCCAAATGACATATATTTTTAAATGATTGAGGAAAGTTATCAAATTACACAGTGGTATTATTGTTGTGTTCTTGTTGTGGTGGAAACCTGTTGTGTTCCTAATATTTACTAAGTGCCAGGGATAATTCTAAATATACTGTTCCACTCAATCTCCACCACAGTTCTATGAAGTTACTAGGAATATTACACACGTTATTATTTTCTACCAATAAGAAGACTGAAATGACAAGAAAAGTAAGTTATTTTGTCCAAGGAAACAGAGATAGTAAGGGGCCAAGCTAAGATTCAAACCCACATAGTCTTTGTTCAGACCCTGAATATCTAATCGTGGCTGTACTGTACACAAGGGAATTTAAAAGTATGGGCTCTGCAGTACGAGTACACCACATTCCAGGCCCTATGCTGTGTTAGTTGTATGACGTTGAGTAAATTGCACAATCTACTTAAAACTCAGTGTCCTCATCTGTAAATCAAGGATAAGAAAGGTGCACGTCTCAGGATATTTGTAAAGATTAAAGATGTCTATGCATGTGCATGGTAAAATCAAGTAAATGATGGGTAATGGTTACTTATTATTCTGTTACTTGGATGATGTCGGGAAAATTTCTGCAAATAAATTGATCCGTTCCCCTGTGGGAAGTTCTGTCAAAGCCTTAGCTGGGAAAAACATGTAGCAATACGGTAAAAGTTTAGTGGTTTTCAAGCCACAGACAAGATTTCCTGCAAGAACACATTATTTTAAATTACTCTTGAATTAATCTTTCCTTTTTCGAGAGAATAGCAGTTCAATACCATCATCATAAACTTCATCATCACCAACTATCATATTCATGATCAATAAAAGTATAAAATAGTATTTTAAAATATATGCCCAAGTCAGCAAAGAAATAGCATCCCTGCCCTCTCTATTGACCACAGAGATCACCTTACTGCTAGATTATTCCTTCAGCTTATAATCCATAGCACAAATCAGGAATTTTACTTATGGAATAAATTGTCTAATAGCAAGAAGAAAATGTATGCATTGAATTATAATTCATTAATAGACACAAAGCAGATTTACCCTCATAAGAGACCCAGAGAATAATAAATTCCTAATGAATATTCCTGAGTTTTATAATTCTTTCATTGTACCTACTGTATGAAAAATGACCTTCTACTATAAACAGGTTCATAAATTCTGTTCCTTTATCACATTAGTTTTTTTCAATACAGATACTTAAAAAAATAGACTGATTCTTCTGTCTAAAATTCAGATTTAATGATAATCTGCTTAAAAGTTTGACCCAAATTGCTGTGTTCTGCCGGTCATTGGCTGGTTTTACATATGACTCTCCCTTGGTAGAATCCAGTAGAGTAAAATACATTGTTGCACATTCCAGTCATTGTCTGTAATTCCCTTTATCCTTCAGTACTTCAGTGTAGTACCTAAATCCTTTAGTCTATATCCTCTTCTTAAATTGCCTCTTTTTGACCTTCACACTCACAAGGTCTGTGGCTCTGGTCTAAGTGTGTTATTATGTACCAGGGAAAGGCATTTTGCTTTATAAAGGTAAACTGTCTTGCTTCCACAAGTTATCAACAAGATATCTCATCCTTCCAAGAAAGAAAAGTTCATATCCTGACTCTGATGTAACGTTTTCCCATTAGCCACCAGCCAAGAGGGCTTTGATGGCTCCAGACACCACCCAGATATCTTAAGAACGTGAATTTAAAAGATCAGCTTCGATTTATAAGGCTTGAATTTTTCTTTGCTTCTTGTTTTTTTTTTAAATGGGAAGGGGAGATCTGAGTTAGTCTTGATGCTGTGAAATGGTCTGAGAAGAATAGATGTCTTCTAACAAGTCCCTATTCTTTCTGTTCTGTCGTCTTTATTTCCCATCACTCTTTAGTTTGCTCCATTCTGTTCCCAACCCCAACTAAACTGCTCTTTTCAGTGGTCAAACCCAATGGACATCTGACTTTATTTATCTTACTTCACCACTCAGCAGCAGCACCTAACACAGGTCTGGGTGGCTTTTGACCTGTTCTCTCTCTCGCTCTCTGATTGTAAACCTCTCTTGGATAGTGGGATCATACTGAATTAGTGCTCATGTATTTATTGCATTTCTTCTCAGTCTCCTTTCCCAGCTGCTCCTTCTGTTTTGAATACTGGAAAGCCGAGTCTTCTTATTTTGATCCCCTATGGATATATCTTAAGTACCTCATTTAGTCCCCATGCTGGAAATACTCTCTGTGCTCCAATGACTCACATTTGAAGCAAGAGCTACGCACTCTCCTTTGAGCTCTGGACTTAAAGATTAAAATGGAGATTAAACTGACAATACATTTAAACATCTCAAATTTGATAGGTCCCCCAACTTTCCGTGGAAATATGTTTCTCTACCCTTCCCTATCTCAGTGAATGAGTACACATTCCACTCCATTTTTCACTTCAAAATATAGTTAGTTATTCTTAATTCTTTTCTATAGCCTAGAGAGCATGGAGTGTTAATTTTGATCAGACTATAAGATTCCTATAGGGAAATATTAGTGGGAGACTGAATGTATAGTTCTTCTATCTGGCTTAAGCTCTTTTATTTCCTTAGCTGTGGTCTCATTTATCTATTATCTTGTGAAAGTGGCTTCTGGGTTCTCAATTTTTATTGCATTATTATATTGCATTTTTAATGATGGGACCATGCATAGAATCTAATGATATTCAAAAAATGTGTCTGAAATATAACTGTTGAATGAAATAAGAGCAAAATTCCAGATTTACAACATCCCTCTTCTATGAACACTTTTCATTTTCAAACCTCTATAGTAACAGCTATGATTTTTATTTACAAACATCTGACAACTGACTCCATAGCATCAAACCCACTGATGACCATCCTAGGATGGCAAGGTCAAATGTAATATGACTGATTCAGTCCGCACATGGAACCGGAGGAAAAACATCTTTATCATGACCCTTTCATTCTATTTTTTTCCCCTTTTTTTCAAACCTGGAAATTGATTCAGTCTTATATAAGAAATTGAAACTGGTACACAGAATGCCAGATATTTTTATAAATGAAGCATGATATTTTGAGTCTGCAAAATTCCTCAGGAGAAGTGACAGAGCTGTTCTGTAAATCAAAATTTTCACACAATTTTGAACATAGAAAAAAGAAAAAGGCTTGAAAAGCAGAAGTTTCATACAATTGAATGCTTGAGAAGAAAAACTGCTGACAAATCTAGAATCATATACATCTGAATCAAGAATGGATTCTGGCCAAAACAATGTCCACCTTCTTAGAGGTCGGCCAGTCCAGAGGGTAAAGCAAGGAATGTGTTCTTGACAAATATCACATGACTCTGGAAGAGACTTTGTTGTTAGAACATTTGAGGACAGGGGTCAATTGAAAATGCCAATAGAAAACAAGGAATGATTATAAAAGTTCATTGAAGTATTTGTAGAAGAAAGCTACTTTCTCTATTAAGCATCAGAACCCTTCTGGGAAAGTGTATGTTTACAAAGCTACATGGGGAAAAAATGAAAAGAAAAATAAATGTCTGACTATAAGGCAGTTGAGGAAGGATTGTTCTCTCTTCTTTCTTCTCTTCTTTTAGAGACCCTGAACTCTTACCTTTTCCTTCTGAGACTTATAAGATGACAAAAAAAAAAAAAAAAAGAGTAGAAAGTACTCCATTCTCCAGTCATCTGAAGACTTGTGATGTATTTATAGATATTCAATAGAAAGTGACATTTTTGGTGGCAGATATACTTACTCAGAATCAACTTACGTAGATCAGGGTTTGACAGCTTTTTCTGGAAAGGGCCAAATAGTACATATTTTAGGCTGTGTGCGCCATATGGTTTCTGTTACAGCTCTGCGACTCTGCCATCATAGGGTGAGAGCTTCCAAAGGCTGTATGTAAACAAATGGGCATGGCTGTGTTCCAATAAAACTTTATTACAGAAACAGGTGGAGGGCCAGATTTGGCCTGCAAGCCTTTTATTGCTGATCACTGTCTTCAACTATTGAATAACATAAAGGTATCTTTACTAGAAAAATGGACAGATGTTTAGCACAGAGTTTATTAGATTCATGGTTTAAGGAGCCACACTCAAGATGTTTGGTTCATATTGAAAAAAAAGCAAAAAAACAAAAAACAAAACCAAAATAAAAACATTTATAATATTATTTTGGTTTTCAGTTCTAAATTAAAATATAAGAATGCTTATTAAAACAAAATGATTGTTATTTACATTAATTGGGGGATTGGTAAATAGACTTCCAAGATCCGAACCCCAGTTTTTAGAGCTGCACTGAAAGGGAATAAAAAGAATACTTAAATTGTTGTTTGCTATGATCTTTGTGGAACAAACAGCCCTAAATCTGGCATATGTTAAAGCAGTAAAGCTTGTCTCTAAACTTGCTGAGAATTCTTGGGTCAGAATCTTAAAAATTTGATGAAGGTAAATATGTTTAAAGTCTAAGGCAGCTGAAGTGTGGGGTACAACTTCCACGTTCACTAGTTTACTCCTATAATCACATCCTTGTTCATAATTGTCACCATATTCTAAAATATCTTTCATCATAGAATCAGCTTTGTGGCCACTGTAGATTGGAAAGGGAAGAATTTGTAAATCATTCTATTATAGGCAATGTTAAGAAATACGTAAAATTCTGATGCAAGGGTTAAGCACACAGTTAAGTATGCAGTTTGGGAGAAATATGGCCAAGGCTCTGTTTCAGAGGAATTGAAGTAAGAGCTTTCCACATACCGTGACATCGAGCCCCATCTTCAGGGGCTGCTGAGATTTTAATTTGAAAATAATGATGTATGAGGTAATGGATGTAATCACAGAAGCTCTGGCATCATCAGCTGCTAGTGAAGAGAGTATGGATCTATATTGTGAGCAAGAGAGTACCCGTCAAACCACTCTAAGACTTGTTACATGTTGGTTGAAGGATTTATGTAAAGAATATGGGATTTTTTTTTTTTTCCAAATCTGAAAATTGGAGGATTTGAAAACTATCTTCCTTACCAATAGATAAAAAAAGCTCTTTGGTTGTAGAATAGAAAGCCATTTTTTACCTCTGTTAAGAAACAGTCCCCATGGTTTACAAAGATACTTTAAAGAGGTTATTTTGTTTAGTTTTAAATTCTATTTTCCCACTGTCGAAGCATGAACATGGGTGGTCCTCTAAGGAAAGCACGATCTTAAGAATGTAAGAATGAATCATCGTCTCATTAGGGTTTGGAGAAAGAAAAGAGAAAGCAGGGTAGGGCAGCCTTCCATGTCCACCTGGAGCCTACAGAACTGCCTCAGTCAGTCACCAAAGCCCAGCACCCACCCCCTGCCAGCTGTCTGAAACACACACACAGCCCGGAGCAGTCGTGCTTACGTCTGAATTATGCACTGTGGCTTGAAAGTTCTGAGCTTCTTGCTTCCTATAGCCACATTAGTGAGGACTTTTTAAAAAAGTGCCTTTTATAACACATACCTTGATGTGCATAATGTTTTCTCTCTAGTCCCTGCATTGTGGAAGGTGCATTTTCAGTGACATATAGCATACAATGCAAATGAGCTGTGGAGTAACAAATTAAAACGCTTTTATAGAAACCTCTAATTACTATTTATGGCTCCCCCAGCATTACCTAAACTGGCTACTACTCCCAGTCATTACAAGCCCCCCAAAGAGCGGGGGTTTGTGCATTGTTGACTAACAGCAGATGCAGCGAGGAGTGTGATTTGTTACTAATGGGAAGCCATAAAGGTAGTTTTTATCTACGATGCTCTCTCTGTGCACTGCCAGGCAGACAGTGAGAAAGGGCATTTTTTTAAAGGCTGGCATATTTCTGCCCTGCAGCCGTTCTTCTTGGGTGAGGACTCCTCAACCCTGCTGTTTTTCTTTAGTACATAATATCAATATCATAAAAAAGTGAACAGATATGCTCACCTAGCCATAGATTAATTTAAACATCATGAAATTTATATTGCATTTGTAGTTGTACAATTAACTCATTTATTGAGACCTACCAATAGGCAAAGCCCTATGCTGTTGGCTTTTTAATAACATTAGAAATGATCCTTGACCTCAGGGGGACCATGGTCTAGCACGTGATTCTTTCTTGGTTGTATAGTACTATATCCTAAAATGACAGAGTGGTATAAATGAGTAATCCAACATTTATTGAGTATCTACTATGTGTCAGTTGTTAGACTCCGGGACTCAAAAATGTATGTCCTGGCCTCTGGGTGCCTAAGATCCAGTGAAGGACAGAGAAAGCCCCTCAGATAGCCCTGCTAGCTGGCAGAGAGGGGTAAGTGATCTGATTTCCAGTCAATATATTATGAGAATGTGGGTGATTAAGTCTGAGTGGAGCTGATGGAAAGACATCCGGGATAAGGTGGAATATGAGCTTGCTTGAAACAAAATGTAAGATTTAGCTTGATATGAGAGAAAAAAAAAGATCTTCTAGGCAAAATAATGACTTGATTTGAAAAGCAAACATACAAAATATTCAAAAGGATAAAACTGGCAGAAACAGTATACAGAAGATGAAATCAATCACAGTGATCATTTAGACATCTGTTTGATGCGATGATCCAGAGGTAAAATCAAAATAAAAAGGATAAGTATTATTTTCATGATGTTTACAGACTAGCTGGGGAGAGAGAGCATCTATTTTGTAGGATCACATTTGTTCATACATAAGTTTGCTGTAATTACAAATACTTGGATTTCGAAGCATGACAACTGTACCTTGTCTGACTCTTAGAGATTGTAAAGAACATGCTTGGAATTGCTGTCCAAATTCTAAAACCTTGAAAGAAATTTCAGTGTTCTGACACTACCTAAAGGGAGGCTTAAGTACGATGTTCTCCCCAAATATCTCACATTTAACGTCCTCGCCACCCAAACAGCTGTCCTGGACAGACCAGACACTACTGTCCTCTTGGACTTGGCTAGCAGTGACAAGATGCCCTTCCTAATGATGCTGCCTCTTTGAAAGGCAAGGTGGCCTCAGACTTCAGCTCGCTGTGAACCTGATTTTCACAGCTGATAGTGGAGAAGTCCAGGAAGTGTGTTGCTCTCACTTACCAAGATGGAGTGTCTGTGCAGGAGTCCTCAGGTCTCCAGTTGGGAGCCCCAGCTCCGTCTCTGTCAGAAAGGGAGAGGAGCTGGGATGGCCTGCAAACACATCAGCAGGGGGACTGCGGGAGCAGCACTAGCACTGATGGCAGGAGCCCACGCTTGTGCAGGGTCCTGGGAGCACCCAGGGCCGCTCTTGACTTGAGCCACAGACCTGTGGTGTCAGTTGTGTTGTCAGATGATGTGAGGTACCCCCATTCTGGTGAGTCCAGGCTGAGTAGGATGGAGTAGGAAACCCTCTGAAATGTGGGATTGTCAGGGGAAGAATGAACCCAGAATAGAAAGAAACTAAACACCTGCAGAGGGGAGCTTGAGGTCAACCTTAGCTGATGCTGTAAAAGCCGGCACAGGCTGCTGTTCCAAATACCTCTTTAACTCACCACCCATCTTTTATTTAATTTGGGAGGCGGGGTGAAAGACATTTATGACAGAAAATATGGAAGTAGAAGCCAGACTGGGCAGAGGAAGAAGTCAAACTGTGGCACAGGCCCAGAGAAGCCTTGGCCATCTAGCAGGGAGTTTTTGAGTGCAGACTGTCCCGCATCAGAACAGACTAGCCAGGCCTTTATACCTCCGCCTGACGCAGTCACTGCGCAGAGGCTGCCTTTGAAGGGGCAGTATTTTTAAAAAATACTAATTTTACTTTTTGATATGGATCATAAAATAATTACTATGTACCATTTAGCACTCACATCTTTCTGAGACGTGAATAGATATTATATTTGATCTCTTAGACACTTTGCATCATCTTCAGTGACGCCTCATGTCTTAGACTCCTTAAGTATTTGGATTCTTTGCTTAACGCTACTATATGGCTTTTCTCAGTTCCCTAGGTTTTCGCATTTCTGTCTTTGGACAGATAGACCCTATGTTGGTATCTTGCCATTGTGTGATGTTTCTAAAAGCAGTCATTATAATGGCCACAGGCGTTGACTGTAACTGACCTCCTTATGGACAGTTGTCGCAGCCTAGGAAACAAGATGAGGCATGAGAAGGGGACTGTCCTCTCCTACTTGGGGCTCATTCAGAGCCCCAGGAGGTTCTAGGTTCTTGGAAAATCGTCAGAGTGTCTCTGCGCACGGTTGTCTCTTTTTAATCTTTATATAGAATTTATCCAAATTGATGCATTAGTGTCCAAAGAGGATAAATTAAAATGCCAATCAGATGGGCACACATAATTCATTTACCCACTTTGCAATACGGAAAGCCCGGTGAAAGTGATTGCAGACTTCATTCAAATGCCTTTACCCACAGTTTAAAATGACTCAGATAGTCATGTAATTGGAAATTCCAATTATCCCATTTAGATGTGTGCACAGCAGAAGGTCTCTAAGACCCAACAAAAACCTTTCTATTCGTGCATGTTAAAAGAGTCTGCATTTTCCCATTTTCCATGATGGTGTACGTGTTTTAAACACTAAAGGATTAAGAAGCTTAGAAGAATTGTCTACGGCTGACCTGCATAGATAAACAAAAGTGTTAATCTGCAGGAAGAAAGTTTGAATTAGAAATTAGATAATTAGAAGTGAAGATATAATGGAACAAAGACGTAGATAAGGATGGAAGATTAGGCTCACCAACAGGCAGAGTCTTAATAAGTTTGCCATACTATCTCACAGATCAACTTGGCGCCTACAAATTGTGTGTTCTTAGTGGAAACAGTAGAAAGTCTATCAGTAAAGTGGTGTAAAATAGAAAAGCAAACCAGTACTTTACTTGACGCAGTATAATGGGGACAGTGGCCAATGAACCATGATAGTAGAAACCGTATTTTTAAATTAATTAATGAAGGAATTGCATGCCCTTTTTTGCTTTCCATGACCCTAGTGTCTTTCTATTCCTTTCATGGCTGTTTACATCCAAGCTCTTGCTCATTTTTCACACAGTTTTCACAGTGAGTCTTAGTCCGTGTTGCTTACTTTGCACAGAGAGGCAAGCCTTGCAGCAAAGCAGTGCGGGAAACCATTCCTACTCTTTGCAGTTGCTCCTTTTGCATGGGGTCCTAGGAGCAAATCGGGGGCTATAATTTCTTTAGAATGGATATAATAATATTTTAACACCTTTTACTTCCAAATGCCTTGTGATGATTCCATCTAGTAGGAATGGGATAGTCTTGGCTTTTGCTAATAACATAGTTCATGCTGAAAAGTATACCAAGTTATTTAAATACTATTACTGCTACTTGAAAAAGATCTCATTCTCTCTCCCTGAAACATTTTGTTTTTCTTTTGGCCCCTTATAGTTTCACTTTTTTGTTCAAGCTACTTGGCTAGAGACCCTAATAAAGACTGCTTTTCCTTTTCACAGTGGAGTGAAATTTATCTTTTCAGTTTTTTATTGTCAAAGTCCTTGATAAACAAGTGCTTTTCCAAAAAATATTTAAATACTTCTCAAGGGGTTTGAGTGTTCTCTGGTTATACCAGAGAACTCTGTGACTCTCATACAAATAAAACCCCACATCAACTTGGATGGATGCTCTATTACTCTGTTTTAGGTGACTTGAATTGAGTTACTGAAATGTTGATCCTAAAATAAGCATGAAAAAAGTTCTGTGTCACCTGGTTGATTCAACAGTGGTGAAAAGACACTATCCCTGCCAGGATCTGGACTATTGTGTCTTTCCCCAGGTGACTCGTCTTATAAAGACAAAAACAGATGGCACTCTCTGCCTGATTCCTTATACCTGATGGTGAGGCTGCAGAAATAAGACAATATATATGAAGTGTTTTGAGATCTCCAGGTAAAAAAAAGTCTATACATGAAAGCCATCTTTGTTATTATACATGGAAATATAAAAGATACTGGGAAGGTAATTCGAGAATCCAGAGCATTTTCCAAAACGTGGCAGTGCCCTTTTCTGCCCATCACGCAAAAGAAAAAACACTCCTTTGAACTACCAAAGTGGGTGTAAGGAAAACTCCTTAAACTCCTGTGCTTTGGATATTATATTATTACAAACGTCAATAGGTTTCCCCACTGGCTGTATATAAATGAGCATTTACTTTGACAGGTCATTCAGTGCTGTCCAGCCAACATACAGTATGGAATGAAATTAGAGAGCAGGCAATTTCTGTCCACACGAATATTTAATTACAATGCATTTACCAAGTGTCTACCTGGGAGCTCTATTCAATTACTGTGTAATTAAAAGGCAGTTTGTTCTTTACTCAAGCTACTGCTCTTCTCACAGTGTATGGAAGTTTCCTATAATAGATACGTTACAGAGCAGTCCAGAACACGCATGGGTAACCCTGAAGTAAACAGATGCAAGTTGCTTTCGTCAACCATTCATTGGATGTCAGTTCATTCCCATTTTATTTCTGCTTCACTATTTCAAATGAAAAAATACTTTGCTCTTTCTGATGGCCAAACACTTAAAATTGGATGACATTGTAAATAGTTTATCACATTGATAAACTGATACAATGCCTGCCCCCCCCCCCCATTTTTTTCATTTAGTAGAAAGAAGGCAGTGTCTTTTGGAAAACTTGTTCCTGAAAATGCCAGGCTTATATTCTACCTTGGATCCTGTACCACTTCAGAGATTTCAGCTTCAGTGCTAAAAGCTTAGTGGCAAATTGTCAGATTTGTTCTTGTATTTAAATAAACAAATATTAAGGGAATACCTGGTAGACAGCGACAAAAGAGCATTCAAGAATGAAATCTCAGCATAATTTTCTAAATTTTTTAGAAGCAGCAGAGACTTGAAAGATCTTGTTGACTGTGTTTCAAGGTGCTCATGAGTAAGGACAATGCATTTCAACTGGAGAAGCTTAAATAGTCCAAATTTCAAGTCATCCTAGAAAGTACTAAGGGGATACAAATGGCTGCAGCAGAAATTTGCAATTCAAATAGTGCCATTTCTCTTTTGTGCAGCGAACTCTTTTCTTCTACTCAGGAAAAATGGGGGGAGGGGAGGGAGGAAACAAAAAAAACAACCTCATGCTGTGAATACGTACCATACTGAGTAAGGTTAAAATAGGTGTTGTTCTATCAAATCACATTGTTTTCCATGTGATTTTATCAATGTTCTAAGGGTGCAGTTTATTTTTAAAAATATCTTTCATTTAATCATAATTATCTGGACTTTTCTCACACTCTTTTGCAAGCCTGGCTATCCAGGCCCTCTAAGTAATGAAATGTGCGTGTTAACATGTATTGGGCAGTGTTGCTTTTTATCTTTTCTTCCCTTACACTGGGGCCTTCAGTAAAGGAGGACCAAAGTAAAGCACAGTGAAAGTTCCTCATGGGGATTTTGTTTTCCTCCAGACAGATTTTAAGATTTACATTATTTATTTTTTCATCAGTGCATATGGAAAATGTCACATTAGATATTGCTGCCCCAAGTTAGCTGAATAAATGGTGAGTTCAGCCACCTTAAAGACACACATAGATGGACGCACACATGGGGGAAACCACTGGGGATAATTTGCAGTTCTGCAAGAGAGAACCACAGCGTATCCTGGAATTCTGCACGAGGCGGAATTTATTTTCCAGTCATCCTCCAGGATTCATCCTGTGTTGAAAATGGACTTGTCAGGTGTAAAGAAAGTTTGGCAGAGAGGAAAATAAGTGCTATATAGAAGATGAAAATAGAGGATGGAGGACCTGTCTGCATCACTCTAAAAGCAGTTTGAAAAGTAAGAAATAAAGGCACCTGGGTGTTACGGCACATGTGTTGGGCCGGACACAAATTTGTTTGGTTACTTTTCTTAGTGCACAGATTGCTTTGGGACTATATACACTGAGCCTGAGCAGATTATACGTGAAAGGCATGCCTCTCTGCCCTCCCAGGCAGAGGCACTAGTGGTGTATCTGATACACACACATATGTACAGGCACATGGCCCTTTTCTAACCAGCATACAATTAGCATTTTGAATAGTGACTGAAGTTTGGGGAAATAGCAAATAACTACTTTTTTGTTTTCTGAATGATTAGGCTCCCATGAGGAGACAAAAAAACAAAAACACAATGAATATTTCACATACATTCTTTTAATCTATGTTTGTATGTGGGTTTTTCTTTTCTCTCCTAGAATTTTCCCTCTTGCTCCCCACGCTCTTCCTACTGTTCTATATTTATTGGCCTCAGAGGTAGGAGGGAAGGTAGAAAAATGTGTAAGTTCTCCTGGCTTGGGCTTCTGTAAACCAAAACCTTGTGGAAACACAGAGCCTTTAGAACCTCAGGAAGGTGATGGGGAGAAACATGGAGTAGTTAGGATACACCATCTTAGACGGGAAATAGGTTCCCTTCGCCTACGAAGTAGATAGAAAGAAGTAAGGAAAGGAAATACACTGATGTGTTGAAGAAGAAGGAACCCTTTCCGTTCCTCACAAAAAGCCCCTGTTAAGTTTGCCTGGTGATACAAGGTAGGCATGATCACAGAAAGCCTTCCAGACAGTCCTGCGTCCCTGGTAACACAGCAGAAGTAGGGATAATCCCATTGAACCGACATTGACAGGGAATCATTAGCGCTGGTAGACTTTAGGATGCCATGAAGACAAGTATTGCCAGTGAAGATGCTGTCAGTCTGGGCTGACCAATGACTAGAAAACAGATTTTCCACTTGCCAGTGCCTTAGCACTATGTAGCCTTCCCAGTAACTTGGCATAACTCTAGAAGAACTCTGAGATTATGGTTTGATTTTGGTGAAATGGGGAGATTTTCCCCCTTTTCCCAGTCCTAGTTGATGGAGGTTTGAGACTGAGATACTTTTGTTTCTTTAGAGCTCAATAAAATGCTTACTACATATCTGAGATTGTGAACGTCTGACTTTGAATTTTGTGGGCTCAATTCTCAAATGATGCATTTTGGTAGACTGGCTTCTCATGAAAGGAGAAGACTGACATAAGACATGTTTGAAGGCAGATTACTTGAGATGTCATCCCAGAAAGCTGGAGTGAGGGAGAAAGGAAATTGAGAGAGAAAAGGAGGAAAAAATAACAATACAGAAGTGCGTTACTGTGGTTGCTGCTGGAGGCGATAAGGGATTGATCCTTCTAGGATTTCTGAGTAGCATGGCCAACGCCTCCCAGAATTGTGTCCTGGCTTCTAGCCCTCACTGGTCGGGGGTAGCTTCTGAGAACATTTATTCTCTCATGTGTCTGCACTCCATGTTCGCTTGGGCTGACTGGAATCTTGTAGCATTGGGGAAGGCCCTGAAGCAGAAAAGCAGACAAAGATGCACAGCATGCGTTTAAGTTGGGGTGCTGTCGGCACGGAAATGTCTACCACTGCTGCAGCAGAAATCAGAGTTGGTCCAAGTAAGAAGGATAAAGGACATAAAAAGCATCTGGTACAGTCCCTCCCTTGCATGATTCAGATCCACTTTTGCCCAATATTATGCCCATTTCTCACTGGTTCCTGAAGATGGGGGCCAGATAAAATCTCTGTAAGATGTTTAAATAAGGGAGAGTTAATGGAACATACTTCTAGTCCTACAGCTGCTCATATCTACAGAAGGTTTCAGATCTAATAAGGATCTGTAACTGCCCCCTATAGGGTAGAAGGGATCCAGTATTTTCAACTTGACGGAAATTGGCAAGCAAATCCCCTCAAGGGATCTTTTTTTTTTAACATTGATGTCTCCGAGTTGATTGTATTGATGATGTGTCTGGTGTTGAGCAGTTTCAGTATCAGCTTTACTCAGAAGGGGCCCTTGCTGTTGGCACCATGGTGCAATCTTCTAACATGTGTAATTGGAGTCTCATAAAGAGAAGAGAGGGGGAATGCAGGAGAAGCAATGTTTGAAAAAGATGATGGCTAAGAATTTCCCCCAGAATGATAAAAGATCTCAACCCACATATTCTGGAAGATCAGTGAAATCTAAACAGGAGGTGTACAAAGAAAATCACACACCAGATATCTTGTAGTCGAATTGCTGAAAATCGAAGTTAAAGAAAAAACCTTAAAGCAGCCAGAGAAAATAGGTACTTCATCTTCAAAGAAGCAACAGTAAAACTGATGTCTGACTTTTTGACAGAAACTATGAATCCAGAAAACAATAAAATGACATTTTTTAAAGCACCAAAAAAAAAAAAAAAGAATTTCAGTTTTGAACTCTATACCCTAGTGAAAATGTTCATCAATAGTGAATGCAAAATGAAGACTTTTTCAGGCAAAGAAAAGCTGAATTTATTACCAGAAGAGTCATACTGCATGAAATCGTAAAGAAAAAAAAAAATTTTAGGCTGAAGAAAAGCAATTTCAGATGGAAGCTTTGAACTAGATGGAAGAATAAAAAATTACGGAAAGGATAAAGATGGGTGTACATTTGAAAGAATACTTGCTGTATAAAACAACTACTATCTTACATGATGTGTAGAGGAAACTGTATGAGGCAAAAACACAGGAGAGGTTACATAGGGTTACACTTTTTGAAGTTTCTTGCATTATTCTAGATGTGATTATGACTAATTCAAGATGAACAATATTCGGCAAGTATGCACATCTAGAGTACCCACTAAAAGAACAGTACAAGGGGGCACCAAACTAATAAAATACTTCCTCAGTTTGAATCTTTTTTCTGGGCCCTAGGAAGACATCACTGAACAGGCAAAACCTCTGCTCTACTGAGAAGAGAGAGAAAATAAGTAATCCTAGAAGATGAATATATAACATGTTAGATGATGATGAGTGCTACAGACAGAAATAAATGCATTTTAAAAATTCCCACTATTTCTTGACATTTTGTCAATTAGGGCATTGAGCCAAGGGTTCAACATGGATAGCTGTCTTTTTCTCAGAGCGGTCTGCTGAAGGAGATACCACTGCCTGTGTTTTACATATGAATGAAATGAGGCGTATAGACATCAAGCGCTCTACTCAGGGCCGTAGAACTAGTAAGGGACCTGGGCAAGTCTGTCTTTTTCAAACATCATACCAAAAGTGTTTTCCCATGTTATCACCAGTTTTTTTTTATTATTATTATTAAACATTGTTTTAAATTTCTACATAACATTTTTTGGATAACCAAGGCACAGGCTATACCAGACTATATTTTAAAAAGTAATTCCTCTATGTGGGTTATAACATGTTGGTTCACAAATGGTCCTTACTCATGTAGGACAAGGAGAGACCTAAGATCAGGGACAGACCTCGCCAGACCGGTAGATGGCAGATTTAGCCAGCAGTGGGAATTTGGGGAGGCTTGTCCTGGGAGGCCAAAAGATGAGTGGATCTCTGCACTTGCTCACCAGGATCTTAAAGTCTGTGTGGAGGACTTAACTGGCTTCAGTCATGTACACTGCCTGGGAGGTCCCCACAACATCTTGCTTTCTCAAGGCTCTGTTCTTGAGCCGGTCGGCAGCATGGGCATAGTGGGCAGGGCTCACACTGCAAGGATGGGGTGGAGTGGAGGGAGCCTCTGATTGTCAGGTCCAGCTCCTGGGCCAACTGGTGGTACTGCCCTCTCAATCACCTCCCCCAACAGGCAGTCTGTAGTGCTGTTTGGTGTGTGCCATGACATTTCCCACCCTCCTTTTATCCAGGTTAGGGAACATGTGACTAGTTCAGCCTGTGAGTAACATCATGTTGTTCACTTCTGGTAAGAAGCAATTAAGGTTTCAGTTTCTCATCTGCCCTTCACCTGCCACCATGCCACAATCTAGATGGCAGAATCCCAAGTTGGAGTGAGTCTGGATCCCTGATCAATAGACAGAGTAGGTTCCTTTGACCTGCGTCTTTGTGTGAGGGAGCAATAAATTGTGAAAAGTGTTGTTTACAGTGTAGCCTAGAGTTAGTTATCTGGACTGATATAGAGGGGTATTTGGTTTGGGTCCATTTTTTGACTACTAAACATAATACCACATTAAAAATAATTGTGGATTAAATATTTTCTATCTAGGGAATTATTTTCTTGCTATAGAAGATCTGAAGTGGAATTAGTGGTTCAAAGTTCTGAGGCATTCAAAAGGTTGTTTCTAACATAAGCCCACTGAACTTTTTGAGTGCCATTTTTCACTAGACTATCAGCATCATTAATCATTAAAATCAAAAATCATACATTGAGGCACATGAAATGGGAAAGAACCTCACTGTTATTTTTGATTCATATTTAATTGGTGAATGTGAACCTATTTTCACACATTTTTAAGATAACTTTATTGACTAGACTAAACTATATGTATTTAACTTAAATAAATTGTTGTCTTAGCGTCTGTATACACCAGTAAAACCATTGCCAGAATCAAGATAATAAACATACCCATCACCCTCAGAACTTGCCTCATGTTCTTTTGTAATCACTCCCTCTGCTCATCTCAGTTTAAAATATGTTGCTCCACTATCTTTGGTTTATGATAGGCATGCTGTCATCCTTATCTTTGTTCCTTTGAATGTGACATGTCTTTTTCTCTGACCATTTTTAAGATTTTCTCTTTACTGCTTTTGAGAAATTTGATTGAGATACGTCTTTGTAGTTTTCTTCATGTTTCCTATGCTAAGAGTTCATTGATCTTCCCAGATTTGTGGATTTATAGTTTTCATCAAATTTGGCCAATTTTTGAATATGGTTTCTCCATTTAAATATATATTAAAGCCAATTAAAGTAGTCTTACATTTTCATGGGTGCTCTGTTAATTTTTTAAATCTTGTTTCTCTCTGTACTTCATTTTGGATAGTTCTTACTGCCTGTCATCAGGTTCACCAAGCATTTCTTCTATAATGTATAATCTGCTGTTAATCTTACTCAGCTGTTTGTTTTTCTCAGTAATTGTAGTTTCCATTAAAGAAATTAGGCAGGCTCTTTTTTATATCTTCCATGTCTATAATTAACTGTTTGAACATGTATTACAGTTATAACCAATTTGAGTGTCCATGCCAGATCTGAGCCTGTTTTGCTGTTATTATTGCTTTCTATAATTGACATTAGTTTCAAGTGATAATGATTCAATACTTGTATATACTGTAAAATGATCACAAGTCTAATATATCAATCACCATCCAGAGTTACAGAATATTTTTCTTGAGAGAACTTTTTAGATCTACTCTTAGCAACTTTCAAACATGCAAGACAGTGTTATTAACTATAGTCATCATGCTGTACATTATATTCCCATGACTTACTTATTTTAAACCTGGAAATTTTTACTTTTTGATCTTCACCCATTTTCTCCACCCCCTACTCTCTACCCACTGTCTCTGGCAATCACTAATCTGTTCTCTGGACCTATGAGCTTGGTTTTGTTATTGTAGCTGTTTTTAGGTTTCACAGATAAGTGAGATCATATGGTATTTGTCTTTCTCTGACTTATTTCACTTAGCGTAATACCCTCAAGGTCCACCCATGCTGTTGCAAATGACAAGACTTATCACAAAATTCCCTTTTCTCCTCATTGTTGCCAACAATTATTGTCTTTGGAAACAGCCATTCTAACAGGTGTGAGGTGATACCTCATTGTGGTTTTGCTTTGTATCTCCCTGATAATTAATGATGCTTATGAATTCTTGTGTACCTGTTGGCCCTCTGTATGTCATCTTTGGAAAAATGTCTATTCAGACATTCTGCTTTTTTCTTTTTTCTTTTTTGCTGTTGAGTTATATAAGTTTTTAAAAAAATATATTTTGGATACTAACCCCTTATAAAATACATGATTTGCAAATATTTTTTCCCATTCAGTAGGTTGCCATTTCATTCTGTTTGTGGTTTCCCTTGCCGTACAGAATCTTTTTAGTTTGATGTAGTCCCACTTGTTTATCTTTGCTTTTTTGTTTTTGGTGTCAAATCCAAAAGGTCACAAGACCAATGTCAAGCAGCTTCCTGGGTATGTTTTCTCCTACAAGTTTTATTGTTTCAGAACTTACATTCAAATATTTAATCCATTTTGAGTTATTTGTGTAAGGTGTAAGACAGTAGTCCACTTTCATTCTTTTGCATATGGCTGTCCAGTTTTTCACAGCATAATTTGTTTGAAGACTGTTCTGTCCCCATTGTATAATCTTCATTCTTTTGTTATAAATTAGTTGATCATATATGTGTGGGTTTATATCTGGCCTCTGTATTCTGTTCCATTGATCTATGTGTCTGTTTTTATGCCAACATCATACCATTTTGATTACTATATCTTTGCAATATAATTTGAAATCAGGGAGCATAATGGCTTTAGCTTTGTTCTTTCTAAAGATTGCTTCGCTGTTTGGAATTTTTTGTGGTTCCATGCAAATTTTAGGATTGTTCTATTTCTGTGAAAAATGCCACTGGAATTTTGACTGAATTTTCTTTTACTCTATAGGTTGTTTTGAGTGGATTGGACATTTAAAAAATATTAATTATTCTTATCCACGAGCATAGGATACCTTTCTATTGTCTTTTGTTTTCTTCATTTTTTTTCATCAGTATCATAATTTTCAGTGTACAGGTCTCACATCCTTAGTTAAATGTAATCCTAGATATTTAATTGCTTTTGATGCAGTTGTACATGGGAAGTTTTTCTTAATTTTTCTTTCTGATAGTTTATCATTAGTGTATAGAAACACTTTTTATATATTGATTTTGTATTCAACTTTACTGAATTTATTAGTCCTATAGTTTTTTTCTTTGATGAAGTCATTAGGTTTTTCTATATATCATGTTATCTGTAAACAGTGACAGTAATGGTGACTGTGATATTGTATCACACGTCAGAGGTTATCATCACCCTGCTTATTGTGAGCAGTAACTAATATCTGAGCAGTTAGGGATCCAGTTCCAGAATCCCATCCGAAGAATATATTTTCTAGGACCACTTCTGGAAGAAAAAAACAAAAAAAAAACTGTCTGTTTAGGCTTTCCCAATTACAGAACTTGAAAGAAGGGAATTTGTGAAGGTAGTTTATTTGAAAGGTTATTCCATGAAACAAGAGTGATAGACTAGGTAAGAAAAAGTAAAGAAGAAAAATTTAAATTGTAAGTGAAATTTAAGTTGTTGCTAAGGGCAAAAGGGCTAGATTCCACTGGTACTTGTGAGAACAGAATGCCTCCCTGTGTTAAATGCCCAATAAGCATGGTAGTTCCCACCAGTTGAGAGTTGCTCTTTGAGGGTATTAACCCCCATGCACTTCAGAGTTTTGCAAAAATATGTGAACTAAGCCAATTCCCCCCCTTTTAGGGAAGTGCCCTGATGTTGACAAAGAGAGATAAATAGGGTCTTTCAATATGCATGAAACTCTACCACAGTTGGAGCTGAAGCCAAAATTCTGCAGAAAACAAACTAATCGACTACATACAGGATTTAGTCTGTCTTAACCAGTCCTGTTGAGAATATAGTTGGAAGTAAAGTTTACACATTAATGATGTAGCAGCGTGAGGGAGGGGTTGGGTAGGGTCGTATAATCCTAGGACCTAGGAATGAAGAATTGAAGATGGCCACAATTTTACATAAATACAGTGGCTTCCAAGTCACATGGCATAACTTGGGACAGGCCGTAAAAACTACCACCCACCTATTGAAGAATCTGTTGAGAAAAGGTAGAATAAATTTTTTCCAGCTCTTTCCTATCTCTTCTCTCATGAACATTAGTCCACAGGGCTTTTGTCTTTTTTCTTTTCTTTTTCTTTTTTTTTTTTTTTTCCATTTTAGTTAACAGCTTTACTGGGATGTAATTCATGTACCACACAATTCACCCATTTAAAGTGTACAATTCAATTATTTTTTTGGCATGTTGATTTTTTAAATTGTGGCAAAATGTATATAACATAGATTTCCCCATTTTAATCCTTGAGTGTATGATATAGTGGCATTAAGTACATTCATAATGTGTGACTAATTCTAAAACTTTTCATAAAATCATACAGAAACTTGATAACCATTAAGCAATAAATCTCCCATTTCTCCCTCTTCCTCCCTCCCCTTAGCTCCTTTAATCTACCTTTCGTCTTTATGTATTTGCATATCCTAAATACTTCAGATAAGGGAAATTGTACATTATCTGTTCTTTTGTGTTGGCCTTATTTAGCATACGTTTTCAAAGTTCATCTATGTTGAAACATCAGCATTTCATTCGTTTTTGAGACTGAGCAATATTATACTGTATGGATATATTGTGTTTATCCATTGTTCATTCATTGATGGACATTTGTGCTATTTTCACCTTTTGGATATTGTAAATATGCTGCAGTGAACATTGGTATACAAGTATCTGAGTCCCTGCTTTCAGTTTTTTGGAGTTCGTCCTTATTTTTGAAAAATACAGGATTCTAAGTTAATGATTTAATTTTTTTCTTTCTGTGCTTCAAAGATCTTATTTCATTTTTTCTACTGAGAAGTCAGCCTTGATTTCTATTGTTCCTATGTATGTAATGTCATATTATCTGACTGCTTTTAAGATTTTGTCTTTTTCCAGCTTTATTAAAATTGAAATTTAATTGACATAAAACGTGTAAGTTTAAGGTGTAGAACATGATGATTTGATACAAGTGTATATTGTGATGTGATTACCGCGGTAAGGTTAGTTAGCATATTCATCACCTAACATAATTAGCATTTTTTGTTGTTTTGTGGTGAGAACATTTAAGACTGACTCACTTAGCAGCTTTTAAGTACCGTTGACCCTTAAGAAACTCAGGGGTGAGGTGTGAGGATTTCCCACAAAGTTGAAAGTTTGCGTATAACTTTACAGTTGGCCATCTATATTCACAGTTCTGCATCTGCGAATTCAACCAACTGCAGATCGTGTAGAAGTGTAGTAGTTATTTATTGAAAAAACTCTGGGTGTAAGTGAGCCCACATGGTTCAAACCCGTGTTCAAGGGTCAACTGTGTATAATACAGTACTGTTAACTGTGTTACCACAGGGCTTTAATTTCTTGCATTTCCTGGTGTGTCATCATGTGTCTCTGGATATGTGTTGTGTAGATCAAATCTCATACTTAATGGCCTGGTGTTTTTCTGAATCGAGAACTGGGCAGAACTGTAGCCTCTGTGAGCATTGTTCATTCAGGCTTGGTTACTAAGGATGCTTTGGCTTAAACCATACTGTGCATAATGAAAACCATGCAAGCGTTAACTCTTACTTCAGGGGTCCAAACCAGCTGGGGGTTTTAGGTAATGGGACAGTGTTGACTGAGGCTACTTAATGTCCAAGTATGGTATAGGAGGCAGGTCATATCAGGTAAATTTACAGATAGACACAAATAGAATGCTTCTACTGGGCTCTATTGCTTTGATACAGTCTGAATACACAATGCATATATGTCACTTGCATTCATGGGTAATATTTAATTCACAATCAGACATCAATTCTATTTTCCTCCAAGGAGAAAATGCAAAAGAGTTTGAGTAAGGCTGGTGGCATTTTTATGACTCTGTATTGAGCTTTTATTTCTGAGAATATTGAAACTGACTCCCTTGATAAGTGGGTTTATGTCAAGATTGCTTTGAAACATTGCTGGTCACTCAAGCTATGATTTATTTAAACAAACAAACAAACAAACAAAAACAACTTTTGTTTCCTACTAGTTTTCAAACCAGCTAAGGGGAATCGTCTCCCTGGTGTCAGACCCCAGGGCTGGGTGACCTAAGATGCAGCTTGGACCCCTCACTCCCCAGGCAGGCTCCTTGAGCCCATGATATCCTCATCCTCTTTTGTGTCCCCTGCCAGGGGCACAGGTCCCGACCCAAGCACTTTTCCTTCTTCCTGCACAATCCCATGTGTGTCTTCCTGTACGGCTTTGGTTGTAGAAGCGCATTTCTGTCAGGCTCCAGGTTGTTTTCAGTGAGAGTTGCTCTACATGTAGGTATATTTTTGATATATTTGTTGGGGGGAAGTGACCTCAATGTCCTCCTACTCTGTCATCTTGATCTCCTTATCTATTAAAAAAAAAGGCTTCCATATATATAAGTGAAACCATGCAGTACTGTCTTTCTCTGCCTGACTTACTTCACTTAGCATAATGCCCCTGAGGTTCATGCAAGATGTTGAAAATGACAAGGGTTTCCTTTTTTTTTTTTTTTTAAATGCTTACTAATTTTTGTGTGTGTGTGTATATGTATCACTTTCTCTTCATCTTTTCATTCACCAGTCAACAATTAGGTTGTTTTAAAACCTTGGCTATTGTGAATAATGCTGCAGTAAACATGGGAGCAGAGAACTATCTTTGAAATAATGATTTTGCTTCCTTTGGATATATGCAGAAGTGGGATTACTGTAACCTATGGTGGTGGAATTTTAAGTTCTTTAGGAACCTTCATAATATTTTCAATAATGGTTGTACCAGTTCACATTTTCAATAACATGAACGGGATCTCCCTTTTCTATATATCCTACCCAGCATTTATTGCTTCCTTTTTTTGATAATAGACATTACCTAACATCCTAATGGTGATATTTCACTGTGATTTTGATTTGCGTGTCTCTGATGGTTAGTGACACAGTGTACCTATCACGTACCTGCTGGTCATTTGTGTATCTTTGGAAAATATGTCTACTTAGGTCCTTTGCCCATTTTTATATTGGTTTACATGGGTTTTTCGCTATTGAGTTGTATTGTTCTTATTATATTTTGGATATAGACTATTATTGGATATTTGGTTTGCAAATATTTCTCCCATCCCATAGGTTGCCTTTTCATTTTATTGAAGTTTTCCTTGTCTGTACAGAAGCTTTTCAGTTTGATGTAATCTTACATGGTTAATTTTGCTTTGGTTGCCTTTGGTTTGGGTGTCAAATCTAAAAAATTACTACCAAGACCAATGTTGAGGAGCTCACATCCTATGGTTTCTTCCAGGATTTTTATAGTTTCAGGTCTTACATTCACATATTTAATCCATTTTGAGCTGCTTTTTTGTTTACGGTAGAAGACGGGGGTCCAGTTTTATTCTTTTGCATATGGCTACCCAAATTTCCCATCACCCTTATTGAAGAGACTTTTCTCTCTCCATTGTGTATTTTTGGCTCCTTTGTCATAAATGAATTTAACATACATGTGTGGGTTTATTTCCAGGCTCTGTATTCTATTCCATTGATCTATTTGTCTGTCATTATGCCAATAGCATACTGTTTTGTTTATTATAACATTGTAATGTAATTTGATGCCTCTAGATTTGTTCTTCTCACTATTGCTTTGGCTATTTGAGTTCTGTTGTGGTTTCATGCAAGTTTTAGAGTTGTTTGTTCTGTTTCTGTGAAAAATGCCATTGGAATTTTAATAGGGATTGCAGTAAATCTAGATCACTTGGGTAGTATGTATATTTTAACAAAATTAATGATGTTTTTCAGTTCATGAACCCAAAATATCTTTTTATCTATTTGTGTCCTCTTCAGTTTCTTTCATCAATGTTTTAGAGTTTTCAGCATACAGCTCATTCATCTCTTTGGCTATTATTCATTTTCTTAAGTATATTCTTCTTAATGCTATTATAAGTGAGATATTTAAAAAATAATTTTTCTTAAAGTACACAGATGGTGTATAGAAATGCAAATTTGTTTATATATTATGTATCTTGCAACTTTACTGAATTCATTTATTAGTCCTACAGGATTTGTGTGTGTGTGTGTGTGTGTGTGTGTGCGCGCGCGTGTGTGTGTGTTTGTCTAGTCTTTAGGGTTTTCTGTATATAATATGATGTCTGCAAATACAGACAATTTTGAATCTTCTCAGTTTTGATGCCTTTTATTATTCTTGCCTAATTGCTCTGGCTAAAACTTGTAATTCTATGTTGGAAAAAAAAATTGGTGAGAGTGAGCATCCTCGTCTTGTTCCTGATCTTGTAGATAAATCTTTTAGCTTTTCACCATAATGTTAGCTCTGGGCTTGTCATATACAGATTACATTTATTATGCTAACATATATTCCCTCTAAATACAGTTTGTTCGCAGGTTTTATTATAAAAGGAAGTTGAATTTTTTAATTTTTTTTTCCTGCAACTATTGAGATAACCACATGATTTTTATCCCTCATTTCATTAGTATTGTGTACCACATTTATTACTTCGAGAATGTTAACCATTTTTATATCTCTGGAATATATCCTACTTTGTTATTGTTTTATTTCAATATACTGTTGAATTCAATGTGTTAATATTTTATTGATTGTTTTTGTATCTAAGTTCATTAGAAATTAGCATGCAGTCTCTTTTCTTGTAATGATTATACCCTTATCTGTTTTTAGTATCAAAGTAATGCATGTCTCATAAAGTTTGGATGTGTTCCTCCTCTTCTGTTTGGAAAAGTTTGAGAGGGATTGACATCAGTTCTTTTTTAAATGTTCTGTGAAATTCACCAGTGAAGCCGTCTGGTTGGGATCCTTTAATTACTGTGTCAGTCTCCTTACTAATACCTGGTCTGTTCAGATTTTCTATATTTCCATGACTCTGTCCTGATAGGTTGTATGTTTCTAGGAATGTATCCTTTTTCTTCTAGGCTAGCCAACTTGTTGCTATATAATGGTTCTCAGTAATCTATCTTTTTTAATTTGTGTGGTATCAGTTATAATACCTCTTTTTATTTCTAGTTTTATTTACTTGAGTCTTCTCTCTTTTTTCCTTGTAAGTCTCACTGAAGTATTACCTATTTTACCATTTCAAAAAACCATCGCTTAGTTTCATTGATCTTTTCTATTGTCTTTTTTCAGTCTTGTCTTGACTTATTTCTGCTCTGGGTCTTGTTATTTCTTTCATTATACTACCTTTGGGTTTAGTATGTTTTATTCTTCTAGTTTCTTGAGGTACAAAGCTTGTGTATTTGAGATCTCTTTTTTCTTAAAGTAGTCACTTATGCTATACTTTGCGCTTAGAACTACCTTTGCTGCATCCCATAAGATTTAGTATGTTGTGTTTCCATTTTTATTTTTATCAAGATACTTTTTAATTTTCCTTTTGATTTCTTCTTTGACCCATTGCTTGTTCAGGAGTTTCTAGTTTAATTGCCATGCATTTGTGAATTTTGCAGTTTTCTTTTTCTGACTGATTTTTAGTTTTATACCATTGTAATTGGAATAGATGCTTGATATGATTTCAGTATTATTAAACTATTTAAGACTTGTTTTGTGGCCTAATATATGCTCTGTCCTGGAGAATGTTCCACATGCATCTAAGAAGAATGTGTATTCTGTTGGATAAAATATTCTATAAATACCTTTTTGGCCCATCTGGTCTACTGTATCCTTACTGATTTTCTGTCTAGGTGATCTGTTATAGGTATTTAACACCCTAATATTAATGCTATCTCTTTCTTCCTCTAGGCTTGTTAATACTACTAATATGTTGGTGCTCCTACAATGGGTGCATAAATATTTTAAAAACTTATATCCTCTTGTATTGATCTCTTTATCTTTATATAATGACCTTTTTTGTCTCTTATTACAGTTTTTGGCTTAAAGTTTATTTTGTCTGATATAAATATAACTATCCTTGTTTTTTGTTTATTTTTTTCTATTGGCTTATATTTGCATGGAATTTTTTTTTTTTCTTTTCCTCCACTTTCAATGTATCCTTAAAGCAAAGTGAATCTCTTATGGGCAGTAATATAATTGGGTATTGCTTGATTGGAAATTTTCATCCATTCTCATTTAAAGTAATTATTGATAGGTGTGGACTTCCTGTGCCATTTTGTTAATTGCTTTCTGGTTGTTTTGTAGATCCTTTCTGCTCATACTTTTTTTTTCCTTTGTGATTTGATGACTTTTCTGTAGTAGTGTATTTTGACTCCTTTCTTTTTATCATTTATTTGTTTACTATATTGGCTTTTTCTTTGTGATTAACCTTAAATATATAAAACTTGTTTTTAATAATTTAAGCTAATAACAACCTCATTTGAACACATACCAAAACTCTGTTTACACTCCCTCCTCCATATTTCATCTTTTTGATGTCTCATTTTGCATCTTTTAACATGGTGTACCTGTTAATAAGTAATAAGTTATTACTAATTAAAGGTCTTTTAACACTTCAGGTGATAAAGCCACATTTCAACCTTACAGTATTCTGAATTTAATTGTATATTTACCTTTAGCATTGATTTTTATACTTTCGTAAGATTTCCTGTTACTAGTTTTCTTTTTATTTCAGCTTGAAGAACTCCCTTTAACATTTCTATAAGGCTGTCTAGTGGTGATGAACTCCTTCAGCTATTGCTTGTCTGGAAATCTCTCTCTCTTCTTCAATATAGATGTATGAGTTTGTGGGTAGAGTATATTTAATTGGCAGGTTTTTTCTTTCAGCACTTTAAATATATCATGCTGTTCCCTTCTGTTCTGTAAAGTTTCTCCTGAAACATCTGCTGATAGTCTTACCGAAGTTTTCTTGTATGTAACAGTTGCTTTTCTCTTGATGTTTTAAGTTATCTCCTTGTCTTTAACTTTTGACAATTCCATTTTATTATCTTGGTTTGGGTCTGTTTGATTTCATCTTACTTGGTACTCATTGGGATTCCTAGTTCTGTTTCTTTCTCCACTTTTTGGAAGTTATCAACCATTATTTCTTTGAAGAAGCTTTCTGCCCCTTTCTGGGACCCCCTATAATGTGAATATTGGTGGGCTTGATGGTGTCCTGTAAGTCTTTTAAATTTTCTTCACAGCTTTCCATTCCCTTTTTTCTTTTCCTTCTCCTGATTGCATCAATTCCACCAATTCCAATGTCTTGTTTGCAGATTCTTCCTAGTCTGCTGTTGAATCCCTCTGTTGAATTTTCCAGTTCAGATATGATACTCCTTTCAGCTTTATAATTTGTTTGATAACTTTTGTATTATATTTTCTATTTCTTTGTTAAAATTCTTTGTTCTTACATTGCTGTCCTCACCTAGGTGATGAACTTTGACTTTTAAACTTTCAATCAGATCACTTATACCTATTTCATTAAAATGTGTTTCTGAAGATTTTAAAAAATGATCCCCCTTTTTTTTGTACTTTTACTATTTCTATGGGTTTCTGCAGGTTAGATAAAATATTCACCTCTTCCACGGAGTGGAATTTTGATGGAGTGATCACATGTAGGAGATAAACCTCATCAATCAGGCTTCTTTCACTTTTTCATATGCACTTAAGTTTTATCCATGTCTTTTCAAAACTTGATAGCTAGTTTGTCAATTTGTATGGACATAAATTTTCAACTCCTTTGGGTAAATATCAAAGAACAACTGCTGGATCATAGGGTAAGAATACATTTAGTTTTGCAAAAAACACCAACATGTCTTTCAAAATGACTGTATCATTTTGCATTTATACCATCATTGTAATGAATGCCCCTTGTTCTGCATTCTTTCTAGTGTTTGAGATTTTAGCCATTGTAATAGATGTGAAGTGGTATCTCATTCTTGTTTTAATTTGTATTTCTTTGACCCAAAATGTGTGTCATCTTTTCTTATGCTCATTTGGTGAATTGTCTTCTAATTCTCTTGAGTCTTTCACAGAGTAGAAATTTTTAATTTTAATGAATTCCAGCTTACTAATAATTTCTTTCATGGACTGTGTGCCTCTGTTGTATCAAAAAGGGCATCACCATTTCTAAGACATCTCAGTTTTCTTCTTTTAGGAATATTATAGATTTTCATTTTACACATAGGTCCCTGATTCATTTTGAGTTAACTTTTGTGATGGGTGTAAAGTCTGTATCTAAATCCTTTTTTCACATGCGGCTGTCCAGTTGTTTCAGCATCATTTGTTTAAGAGACTATATTTGCTCCATCACATTGCTTTTGCTTCCTTGTCAAAGGTCAGTTAGCTGCATTTATAGGTGTGTATTTCTGGGCTCTCTAGTCTGTTGATCTGTTTGTAGAGAAGTCCATACTATGTTGATTATTGAAGTCTTGAAATCAGGTAGAGTCATTCCTCCATTTTTTTTCTTTTCTTTTTATTTTTAATAGGTGGCAAAATGCACTGACTTTGAACTGGGAACTTAAGAAAATTCTGCTTGTGATAAAATTACAATTATATGTATTCTTTCAAGTATAGTTTACTCAATTTGAAACCTCCAGAAAGTCATATTGAAATGTCTTCCAAGGCCCATCCTAAATAAAGAAGATACTTGGCAGTCAGTGTACTCAACTGAGGAAACAAAATCACATGAAGTGGAAATTTTTACACATGTCTAATCCTGTTTGAACTTGACCTTAGGTCTCTTTGTTACAAAAGGACATACCTAAAATCATGTCTGAGATTAAGATGCCTATTTTCTGATGCAGTGAATATTTAGACCTTAAGCTGGCCTCCACAACAATCTTCTTTTTTCTAAAATATTGCAAGTCCAATTCAGCTTGGCATTTAATCAGATTGTGTAATTATTTCAGGAATACGGATGTGATCTTTCTGATAGTTCTTTCTTCAAGATCTTCCTTGCTTTTCCTTTTTTGACCATTAGAATAGCAATTCAATGGTTTTTTTCTCAACTAAAAAGCAAAATTATAGGTTAGAAATAGGAGACATTCAAACCAGGTGATTATCAACTTTGAGTTTTTCTATAGTTAGTTCTTAAGGTCATTAACAACAAATGGACTAAAGCATGAGTAGAATCATCCAGGAAACTGATAAGGCCATTATGTTGTTATTTCTATTAATTTATATAAAGGGCTCAGTATAGCACCTGATGCATGGAAATTATTAAATATTAATTCTTTTTGAGATTTTTATTTTACTCCTCACAGTAGCACCAATCAGTATTATCAATTTAAAAAATAATAAACTCAGGTACAAAGTAGAAGTATGACAAGTCCCATAGCTAGTGACCAGAACTAAGGTTAAAACTCAGTGATTAAGAGTGTGATATTTAGTCTGTTGTCTATTGCCTCATGACTAATTACTCCAAAGCCAAATACTTATTTTGTGGTGATGGAAAGAGGATAATAGTTAACATATATAAAGTTATTATAATTCTGGTACATGGTAAACATTTACTATGTAATCTCAGAAGATATAAGCAATATTTGGTATTTTCTCTGTTATTAGTACCAATCTTCCATTCAAATGCGTTATTATTCACATTATGTAGTATTTTTTTCCCAGTTTAAGGCACAGAAATTCCTGATACAACTGAAAATACTTTTTGACTATAACATCCTAAATCTGTTTATCCTTTACATAAATGTTTCTATCTATTTTTGACTATTTCAAAATAATCAAATGGCTACATATACTCACTACACAGCTTAAAAAACAGAACCCTGTGGAAAAACTGTGTCCTTCCCTGATCATACGTTTATCACTCTCTTTCTTAAAAACAGAAAACATAGTTATAAAATATAGACAAGTATCCCCATATAAAATAATCTTTGGTTTTTAGTTTTAGTCTGTTGACTTCATTTTATCAAGGAACATTATTGATAAAAATAATCATATTTCGATGCAGCTTTGGGAATGAATGAACTGTATGTTAATTTATTATACATTCTCCTTGCATTGCACATTTGGTTTGTTTCCAACTTTTCTGTTACAAAGATTTGTTTATCATGTGTTTTGGTACACTGATGCTAGAGTTTCTCCAAAGTGTAAATGCCTAAAAGAAGAAAGAATAATTGGTAAGATATTTGCATTTTCTACCTTACAAAGTAATGACAAGTTATTTTCCAAAGTCTTATACCAATTTGCATTTCTCCCTATACTAGTTCTCACTGCCTTGTATCTTTATAACACTTGATATTATTTATCTTACATCTATCACAAATATATTTATCATATCTATTTGTATAGATGTATTTGTATAGATGTCTATACCTACATCATCTGTTTCTATAGAGAGAGACTGAATAACTGACTCAACACCTATGTAAAATTTTTGATGTATGGAATAGAGATTCATTTAGGAAATATGAAAAATTGGGAGGAGAGGCGAAGAGGGTCTCGAGGGTTTAAAGTTAAGAACCCTGAGCACAAATGATCTGGCCCTACAGTAACACAGAAGATTCTTCAGTGTCAGGAAAAAACAGAGATAAAAAGCTTTCAAGAGCCTGAAAAATCTCTTGGGATCTGGATTATGATTCAGAATCAGGCAGTGCTCTGGAGAGCCAGTACTCTCATTGTCTTTGCAGCAGCAGTAGATCTCTAAATAGTGGGATCAAAATCAAAAAGATATTCAGAAAAAAGCTGAATGCTTAAATTTCTCTATGTATTTCTATTTTAAATGCAAGGGAGACAGACGTCTTTATCCAGTTAGTTTTTATCATTCCAGTAGGTCAAAGGTCTCCTGACAGTTTGATTTATGATTCTTTTACACAAATACGAGATCATATTGTGTATTTTCATTTGTATCAGCTTTTTGTACCTAATATATTTTTTATTACAAGCCTACATTCTGCCTACAAAATTCTCCATCATACTTGAAAATATTCAATTTTGAGTCCATCTCTTACTTTGTTCTTTCTTGGAGCCTTTCTCCACTCAATCCTAGCCTCACCATCAGTGCCCTTGTATTGTCTGTCATGCAACAAATAATATTGTGCTGGTGTACCATTTATGCCTGCCCTCCACCAGCTTCTGACCGTTAGTGGCTCCATCATTCTTCCTCCAGCTAGTCTGTCCATCAGAATTCACCTTCGCTGGTTCCCAGTCTAATTGATGACTCACAGTAGGGAGAATTGGGTGATCCTGGCATAAGTTACGTTTCACGTCTACCATCTGTGTTCTTTAACTTTAGGGAAGATGGCTCAAGTGTAAGAACTGGTGGGATATTATGGCAGGGTAGAGGTAAAGCCATTTTACTTTCTTTACATAACTACAAAATGAGGCTTAGCACCTTCACCGTACATATGGCCCAGCCCTCTATGTAGGGTTTTATTTTTGAGCAGTAAGTCCCAGTGTTAACTATAGCTAAATGTGCATCATGAAAGGACTGATCAGTAAGGTACAGCTTTTATTTTTAACTTCCTTTACTTGGTCTGAACAATGTTGCCAGAAAGTAGTTGCTGATGGAATGAGAGTCTTGTAACTTTCTTAAGCCAAGTTTAGGTGAAATCCTTCACTATAGTTCAGCTTCTTAAGGGAAATGAACCACCTATGCTTTGTGGTTTTTATGAAACAATCAGACAACATGGAGCTGCTCAGCTTTTGTTGAAGTGTGAATAGAAAGTACCCACATCTCAAGGTCTCTTTAATAACAGGGGAAAATTAGCAAGGAACAAATGTATTT
Source organism: Camelus dromedarius (assembly GCF_036321535.1). Lineage (NCBI taxonomy): Eukaryota > Metazoa > Chordata > Mammalia > Artiodactyla > Camelidae > Camelus > Camelus dromedarius. The sequence goes on along the minus strand of NC_087443.1, from coordinate 62,691,372 downwards.
CAAAAAGAATCCTCATGCAAAAAATGATATAAAACCTGCATACATTAAAAGTGTGTAGATGGTCTGATCATTAATAGTAAAGGCCAGGAACTTTTAAGTAGAAGAGAAAATGGGATTTTAAATATCTTCTTCCAGCAGCATTTGAACAAATGTTCAATTCAATTTGAGTCCAAACACAGAAATGGTAGCAGAATGAAGCTTGGAAATCTGTCAACTCCTACTTTTTGCTGTATTGATCTTACTACTCACGCCCCACAGAGCTCATAAATATTGTTCAGCCCAAACTACCCACTGATGCTTGTCAGATGACCTCGGTTTTCTATGGTAATACTGAAAGCAGTTGAACACACCACCTGCTGCCTCTCAGCATCACGATACATACATATAGATACAGACATTTATCTCTATTTTGGGGTTTTCTTTTTTATAAAATGATTGAGTTCCATTCTTCCTCCTCCACATCCTGATAAACTGTACTTAAAACCAAGAGAATAATAAACTACCTGAAAATACTGTGTTCGTGATCCCTTTAGGACTGAAAGACACACCTCGGTGAAAAGTGGCACCCACGGAGTCAGCGTCTCCCACTTACATACGTGGCTAGTTAGTGACTGCCTGGAGGAACTCTGCCCTTAAGAAGGCAGCACAGGGACAGTGTGTGGGGAGGGGTGTTTGAAGTGTCATTGCTGCGCTCTCTTCTGAGGGACCACTTAGGTTAGGAACAGTGCTGACTGCAGTGTTTACCTGGAGCATGCAAGGATACTTCTTTGGGGTTCCTGTATCTCGTTTTAAGAATATATCTATCTAACTTGTGGGATACAAAATTTTCTTTCCCTGATTCTGGTGCACACTGGTGCTACCTTATTACACTGTGTTCACTGGTAGTTATCTTGGAATTAAGTATCATCAGTTAGCAACAGTTCTAAGAACCAGGTTATCACATCCTTAAATCTCTTAGTAACATCCCATTTCTCCTAAACAGGATGCCTTTTTAAATTAAATAATTTAAGAACTAGATTTAAAAAGAGGTATGAATGACAAGCAAATGACTAATGGGAAATTCAAAATTATACCTTTTTATTCCCCGTGGCCGTGTTTTTCAGAGTATTGCCTTTGAACCCTGTATTGTATCATCCAAGGTGATTGCCAAAAATCCAGACTTCTGGACAGTATTCTAGAGTCATTGAATCCCGGGTATGGTGGGAGAATTTTACTGGTTGACATTGGCAAAGCAGTTATCTGGAGCTAATAAACATTCATACTTTAGCTCCTTTTATTCTGAACATAGATGATGCTGGCTATTAAATCTTTTTTAGGATTTGCCAGTGCTCTCAATTCTGCCATTCCTTTGCTTGTATGATGTTGACCAGAAGTCTGGTGCATGAGAAGGAAGATGGGAATTGAATTTGGTCTTACAAATCCTGACTCTAACGTAGCAGCTCAGACAGTGCACAAGCCAGATCCTAAAACTGTCCATATAGTACCTTTTACCTGTTATAGTGAGGAAAACAGGGAAAAAACAAATGTTCAGTCCAACTTATTTTCCCTTAAAATATTTGTTTTTTTCTCAAGTGGAAGCAAGGAACAAGAAATTCTAAAACTATGAGTACTCTACAAAGCTGTTTATATAAAAGTATTCCCTTTTATAAGAATGACTTAGAGAGCCAGTCATATCAAATGTCTCTAGAGTGTCTCCTGTTGTTGAAGATGTTGAAGCTGTATTATGCAGTGGTTTTGCTAATAAATCAACAGATGGTGAAATTTAAGTTTGTAGGAGAAAAATGTGTATAAATCTGTATAGTTACCTGGAGCTATCTATGAACCTTTTAAGGATATAAATAAATGTTAATGAATAAACTCCTACAAAATATTTATGTTTCATATTCAACCATATATTTCTTACTTTTCTGGAAATCACAGTACCCTGACATATTCATAAATGCTTATACAAAGATAATACTAATGGGATTCTATGATTTTTTTTCCCTTAACTGAGAACCAGAATCCATCCGTAGAGTGTTCAGACTATGCTTTGGATTCTCTGTTGTCAGTCTCTTTCTGTGTGGGTATTAATTTTTGTTGATCATCTCAGTACAATACGTATTTCACTCTGAAGTAGGCCTTAGTCATGCTTGATGACAATTAGGCAGTGAAAGAATGTTATAATAGATACTTAAGAAGTTTTTAACAACAGGAAGTATGTTTTTTTGGCTAGTCACCTCTAGATTCCTTTCGTTAAACATTAATAGCTAACAATATGCATAGTTTCATTGCAGGTAAACTAAATCTCAACATAGATTTTTCAAAACTCTTTGAACTATCACACATGCTTCTAGTCACTCAGTTCATATTACTCACTCATAAAGTGCTGGACTACTATAACCAATAGAAGAAGAAGTAGGAAAATTTGTCACTTACCCCCTGATAGAGGATTCTGAAAGAAGTATCTTTCCACTCTGGTTTCATGAAAGCTGTTCTTGACTGCGGCATAGGTGAATCTGCGGTATGTTGCAAATTATGGGTTACTACTAAAAAATTTGCAAATAATTTTCTTTACAGTTGCACAGTTTCAAGATTTACTTATAACGACCTTATTCTCACACGCTTGCTTTATAATATGCTTTCTTAATAAGCAGGATAGGAAAGAAGAGATTCTTACTTCATGCAGTCATTAGCCTTATATTGTGCATAGCTCTGAATTGACTATGTGAATGTGGTGTATCATAAAATGGAAAAAAAAAAAGGTCCAAACCGACTTGCCTGCAGATCATACTTTTGCCTTCAGAAGAGCAGTAATTTACTACCTCTAATCTTCCTTACCTGAGAATCTGTACGCTGTATCTTATCAGCATCTTGATGTTTGTTTTCTGTGGGCTATTTGGATAAACCTTTGAGTTTGCTCACTGATATACTGGTTCTAAAATTAAGGTAACTTTTATAGAGTTTTCAAGTAAGATTAAACCACAAAAAAAAGGTGATGCACCCAGGGACGAGCAACAGAAGCTAGCAATTATTACCCTTAGGTTCAGCGGAGGGAAAAGTGTTGAGCCATGAAAGAGAGATCACCCCGGAGGACCTGTGAATATCAGTAAAGGAGTGTGGGAAGTAAATATCTCCATCTCCTCCTGTCTCCCAGTTCCCCATAGTGCCTCCCATGGGCCAAACTCAGCTGGAAATCAGAGGTCAAGGAAGCTCAAGTGACATAGTCCAGGGAGGTCAGGGTCCCAGGGCACAAAGCAGACGAAGGGCAAAAGGGGAGTCTGAGAGGAAGAGGGAGCGTAAACAACACAAGCATCACCTTGTCAGACGTGAAGCAAAACCAGCATCTTGCTCTTCACTCCAGGTGAACTTCCTTCTCCTCAGGGGAAAGCAGCGAGCAGACGCGCCGTGCTGGGACACTCGGAGCTAACTGACTATCTATTTCTGAATAGTTCTGTGACATGCTCTTGCGTGTGGTGGCTCGCAGTGAAGTCGAAATTTTTCTTTAATCCAAAGAGTCCAGGCTAAGCCAGCTCTGTGTTCTTTCTGCATTAAAATGCAGATGGGAGTGGTGCTTTTCCTTTGATGGCTGGCCCACCTTTGTGGTGCGATGGGAGATCAGCACATGATATATTACTTTATCTGCTTCCGACACGTGCGAGCCTCTATTTCAGTGTGTGTTGCGATGTCTGTTCCTAGAAACAAAGGAAGAAAGATTATTAAGCCATTAAAAAAACTTCTGAATATTCATAACCATATGCCTCTGCATGATTAGTTAGAACAGGAAGTCGGTACCAGATAAATAAGTTAAATATGAATCATCTGTCTTCCTTTAGCCTCAGTCAGTCAGTTTCACGGCAATTACTTACAGTTAATCTTCATTACTGCTGTATTATTTTTGTTTGGAGTCTGTACTAGCAAAGGTGTGTAGATTATGGGGAACTGTCCACATCAGAATCGGTGCCTGAAGAAATAAAATGATTTACCTGTTACAGATTAATCAAAGATTAATGTGGGGTGGAAATACAGTTAGCTTAGTAAGTGCTGGAGATGTTCTTATTTGAAATGTGCTTGAGGAACTCTTTTTAAGAGACGATATAGTAATGCATAAATGTTAGAATTTTAAGGGTTTATAGTATGGCAGACTTGGCCAAGAGAAGTTACAAACTTTTCCTGACTCCCACTGCAGTTACCTGCAATAGATTAAAAAAAAGTCTGACCAGTAATATGTAATGAAAGAGTGAATATGAAAAGCTTAATTATATAGTCAATATATATGTGATTAGGAATACCCACGTAAGGGGCAAAGACAATGCAGTGAGGAAGATTTTGCGGTTCTAATTCACCAGTTAAAGCACTGATGGACTAATTATTATATCTCACACTATTCCTCACTAGACTCTACCTTACCCCCTTGACTGCAATAATAAATCCCCAGCATGTATGATGGATTCTGGGTGACAGAAAGTATTTAAAACTATTAGTATATCATATTCATAAACTCATTTAACATTCAAAGCATTAATATATTCATTCTAAGTTTTGGTTCAAAACAAAGGGAGGTATAAAAACATACATGACTTTTTCTTTTCTTACACATCACTTGCCAGTATAAAAGGCATTGATAACTCAAGAATATCTTATCAGAGGATAGTTTCCCTTTGGAAAAATAAAAACTCAGTAGAATTTGTTACTTGTCAGTGAGAAATATGAGGCTCCAAATAATAACAGCAACAATAAAAACTTGCATTATCATAGTTTAAATAAATAGGAGGATTACTTACTTATAAGACATCTCTTCTTCCATTCCAGAATGCTGGAAGAGATGCTGTCTTGCATCATAGTCATAAGAGAGCTACTCTAGTGCTAGCTGCCATACATATGTTTAAGGTAGGAGTAAGGGAGGAAAGAGCAGTGCCAACTTTGTCTAATCAGTACAGACGTTTTCTCAGCTATCTCTGCATCAGATGTTTGCTTGGCTGTAATTGGACAATTGGGTTATTAGAGCATGCATTAAATGAAAAAAATCTTAAAATACTGGCAAAAATATAAGGCTTACTATGATAAAGTATGACAAGAGTGACTTATCTTTGGGTTCTGAGTTTTCCATTGCAGACACTCATCATCGACCCAATATTCATCCATGTCTCCCTCTTCTTAAGCAAAAACAAGTTACTGAGGATGACCCAGGTAATGAATCAGTGTGATATGATTAAACACTGGATTTTGGTCCCAACTAGTTCAATAAGCAGCGTATTAAAATCAGTCTTCATTGTGCCTATTAAGCCATCTATAAAATTGAAAAGATTAAAAAATATTGGATTTCAAAACATAAATGGTCCCTGACTTATGAGTGTGCAAAAGCAATACATATTCAGGAGAAATGCTACTTCAACTTTTGAATTAATATTTTTTCCCAGGCTATGTGACATTTTGCTGTCCTGAGAGGCTGGGCAGCAAGCTGTAGCTCCCAGTCAGCCAGGTGACTGTGAAGGAGAACAACTGACACAGTGACAGCCCTTACTGGACCCACACCACCCTTCTTCCACTTGCAGTACGACACTTGATAAATTACATGAGCTATTCAGCACTTTAATCTTTGTGTTAAATGATTTTGCCCAACTGTCAGCTAATGTAAATATTCCGAGCCTAGCTAAGATAGGCTAACCTATGATGTTCAGTAGGTTAGTTTTTCAGACGCATTTTTGACTTAGAAAATTTAACAGCCTGATAAACCACTGAATGTTGAACTCTGTCATGAGTCAAGGAAGACCTATGTCTTCTTCATATCTGGATTTCTGCAAACATATCTAGTGTTCCCCATGGAAATATGTTTAAAGGAAAAACTGAAAAAAATATAACCCCTGCTTGTAAAATAGGGAAGTGTAATTGCCTTGATTTATTTGTTGAGATTTCGTGAATGTTTTATTTGATAAAGTATCATATTAAAATGTTTTAAAAATGACTGGGCAAACTGCTTTCTTAGCTCTTTTCCATCTACAATATGCTTAATAAGACTAAGTATAATTTAGTAATTATAATTTTTATAATTCAATATTAATTAGAAGAGAAATGAAAATATATCTCTCTCATCAAATGTAAAGCCTTACCCTATTTTAATTACCCAGGAAACAATACAACTGTATTATACACCATTTGCATGTGAATTCTCACTTACTGTTTTAAGTGTGAGTAGATTCCGAGGAAAGAAAAACTCTTATGACTGAAATATAAATTAAGATTAAATATAGACATTATATATATATATATATGTATACACACACACACATAAATATTCTCATAGCCTAACTCAAGGATATCTGTATATATATATATGTATATATGAAGGAAGGAAATAAATAAAGGTAATTACAGATGCAAATAAAAGCCCTGGCAAATAATTCTGTCACCACTATCCATCCTTGAGGTCAGTGATTTTGACTTTCTGGAAATCTTTTTATCTCTGTCTCTCTTGTTCTCCTCCCTCTGTTGTTACTAATTTACCTTTGCTTTAAAATGTGAACACTTGCACTAGTTACCCTAAATAAATATAATACATCAAAATCACTCTAATGCCAAAGGAACACAATATTCTTTTCCATTCTGGCCACCAGTTTTTCCTTCATGACCACATTCAATAAGGAAGCACTAGTCATTTAATTTTTTTAAGTAAATATTTCCCCTTAAACCTCAGATCATGGGCCTGCATCAGTCTATTAAGGATGATCTCCTAAGCATACCAGTGACCTTTCAGCTGCCTAATTCAATAGAAACATCAAGAGTCCTTACTTACCAAGACAGTAACAGGATGTTTGACAGTGTTGATGACAATTTATTTCTTCCTTAAAATGTCCTCTTTTCACCTGAAAATGAGTATTTTATCTTCATCCTATCACTTATCTCTCCACATTCCTCTTTGTTGTGTTCTCAAATGTCATTGCTTTCCTGGAGCCTATCCTTCCCTCTCTGGATGATTCCATACATACATCTGTAACAATGAATTTATATTATTGGTTCTCACCTCTCTCTTGAGCTCAAAATTAGTCCTCCAGTGCCTCCATTCTGATAGTTCTCTTGAACCTGAAAATCAACATGCCCATTATAATACTCATATTTTTTTTCATCCAAATCCTTTTTTACCCTTGAACACTATTTATACTTTGTTTTTGTCCCCTTACAATCTATTCTCTGCTCAAATCTATAGTAAATCTATAGTATTACTAGTCCTGACCTCTCATTGCTTCTTGTTCCATCTTTTCAGGAGGTATCTTTATTTGAAGTCTTCTCAAACAAATATATTTAAGTTTGAGATTTTTACATATACATAGTTTCTGTTATAAAACTGTTACAAAACTCATTCCCATTCTTATTGTATTCCATTTCTATAAATGCTCCACCAATAAGAATTGATCAGTGATATCACCAAGATGGTGACTCAGGTCATTCCAGACTTTGCTCTACCTTACAAGAACAACAACTAGCAACTACTCATGAACAAGACACCTCCAAGAGAATTACTGAATATGGAGGTGAAGCATCCCCCACCACACACACCACAGAGACGAAGACAGACTGCATCAGAAGGGTAAGAGGAGTCACTACATGCTGACCACACTGCCCTTCCCTGAGGCTGGCACAGCACCACGCTGAGAGATAGCCCCTGAGCCTGTGATCCCTCCAGGGTAAAAGATACCAGGGTAGACATCCAGCCCTGCCCCCCAAACCCCCAGCATTGTGTGTCACTTCTTGGGACTCCCTGGGGTGTCATTTCACCACTAGGAACCTCACTGTGACTGAGATAAGGAGAGGGGCTTATAACAATCAGCAGTTGGATCTCAGCAGACTGACTTCCTACCTGCACTAACCAAGTAGAAATCCCCATCAACAGCTTTGCTCCTCTACAGAACCAAGGCGGTGGCATAGTCTGACCAGAGAACTCAGCAGGGTTTCCCCCCCACTACTTGGGGGTCCTCAAACAAAGAGATGAGCTGGTCCTGGAGCCTTGTCTGCCCCTACCCAGGCAGTTGAGCTAAATTATACCCTAGCCTTCTCCTGAGTGATGTTTCTAGCCCTTCCCAGCCAGAAAGCCTAGAAAGAATACATGGAAAGTTGTATAGCCTCGAGACACTTGAACAGGAGTCTGGCAGCAGAGATGATAGCCTGTGGAGCAAAGCCAGTGGCTCTGTTTGACCAAGTAACTTAGGGCATGGATTAGCTTAAGACCACAAACAAAGAAACTTACTGGCATTGGAGATAGTTCTGTCACTGTCTCTGGGCAGGGAAACTAATTGTAAACCTTTCTGTTGCTGAATACATCTTTGAGACTCCCCAGCCAGGGAACATAGCCAGAGAACATAACACAGGAGGCTTCACAGCCCATCCAATAGCCCTGCTTACAGTGACACTTGAACAGTTTGTAGAGAAGAAGTTCTACAAAGAAATTAATACCATCAAAAAAACCAAAATCCTAGAGCTGAAAAGTATCATCTTTCAATTGAAGAATTCAATAGAGAGCTTCAAAAACAGACTTGACTATGAAGAATTAGTAAACTAGAAGAGAGGACATTAGAAATTATCAAATCAGAGGAACATAAATAAAAATTTAAAAGAGTGAAGAAAACTTATGGGACATTTGGGACACAGTCAAAGAGAAATTGCATACATGTTAGCCCCCATGAGATGACCAATAGATTTTCAACAGAATCATTCCAGGCTGGAAAGAATGGAATGCTATACTTAAAATAGTGGAAAATAAAAATTGTCAACCAAGAATTTCATACCAAGCAAAACTGTCCTTCAGAAATGAAGATGAGATAAATACGTTCCCAAACAAACAACAGCTGAGGGAATGGATCACCACTACTACACCTGCCTCACAAATACTTAAAATTTTTTATTTTTGTTTATTTATTTTTAATGGAGATACTGGGGATAGAACCCAGGACCTGGTGCACACTAAGAATACACCCTACCCCTGAGCTGTACCCTCCCCCACAAGAAATGTTGAAGAGTTCTTTAGCTAGAAATAAAAGGATACGAATTAACATAATAAAAACACAAGGAGGTGGCATAAAGTGAGGTGGTAACAGTAACTATATAGTCAAATTTGATTCTATAATATGGTAATGGTGGTGTGTAATTCATTTACAACTCTTTTTTTCCTAATTTTAAAACTAATGCAGTAAAATTTATGATAACTGCAGTAATCTGTTATTAGTAACAGAATATAAATAATATGTAAACTGTGACATCAATAACTTAAAATGTGAGTGCAAAGAGAAGTAAAAGTGTAAAGTTTAGGAATGCTATTGAAATTAAGTCATTATCAGTTTAAAATGAGATGTTATAATTTTAAAGTATTTTATATAATCCTCATGGTAACCATAAGGGAAAAACCCTTAGTACACAAAGTAACATAATAAAGAAGTCAAAGCATACTGATACCAAAAGACATCAAAATACAAAAAAGACAGTAGAATATGAAGAATGCATCTAAAAGTTAGCAAGAAAATAAAACAGTAATAGTAAATTCACAGCTTTCAATAACTGCTTTAATGGAAATAGATTAAATTCTCCAGTCAAAAGCTATAGCATCTCTGAATGGATTAAAACAAAGAAATAAGATCCAACAATATGTGGCCTCCAAGAGAATCGCTTTAACCTCAAAGACACACATAAAGAACGAAGGGATGGGAAAAGATATTTCAAGCAAATTGGTATCCAAAAAAAAGCATGAGTAGCTATACTTGTATCAGACAAGTTAGACTTTAAGCTAAAAAAAAAAATGGTAAGAAAAGTAAGACAAAAAAGATTATTATATATTGAGAAAAGGGGTTATTTCATTAAGAAGATAAACCAATTGTAATATTTATGCCCCACAATAGTTGAGGATTTTAATATTCCCCTCTTAGTAATGGATAGATCATCCAGAGAGGGAATCAATAAGGAAAGAGCATATTTGTAAAACACTCTGGACAAAATGAACCTATCAGATGTATACAGCAGAATACACATTCTTCTCTAGTGCACATGGAACATTTTCTCGGATACACCATATGCTAGGCCACAAAGCAAGTCTTAGCAAATTCAAGAAGACTGAAATCTTACCAAGTATACACTCTGACCACAATGGTATGAAACTAGAAATAAACAACAGGGGGGAATTGGAAAAATATATTAATACAGGGAAATTAAACAATACTTTCCTCAACAACCAACTAATCAAAGAAATTAAATCGTGAAACAAAATGTTATCTCAAGACAAACTAAAATGGAAACACAACATACCAAAACTTATGGGATGCAGGAAAAACAATTATAAGAGGAGAGTTCATAGCAATAAATTCTTAAATTAACAAGAAAGATCTCAAACAATCTAACTGTACACCTTAAAGAACTAGAGAAAGAAGAAGAAACCAAGCCCCAAATTAGCAAGGACATAATAAAGAACAGAGCATAAATAAATAAGAGAACAGGAAAACACTATAAAAGATTAACAAAACTAAGAGTTGGTTCTTTGAAAAGATAATCAAAATTGAAAAATCTTAAGTAGATAAACCAAAGAAAAAAGAGAGGACCCAAATCAACAAAATTATACATGGAAAGGAGATGTTACAACTGACACCATAGAAGTACAAAGGAACTTAAGAGTCTACTATGAATAACTATATACCAACAAACTGAATGACCTAGAAGAAATGGAAAAATTATTGGAAACAACCTAGTAAGACTGAATTAGGAAGAAACTTAAAAAAATCCAAACAGACTAGTTACTAGTATCAAAAATCTCCTAACAAAGAAAAGCGCAGGACCAGGTGGCTTCACAGGTGTATTTTGGCAAACATTTAGAGAATTAATGCCAATCATTTTCAATGTTTAAAAAAAAACTTGAGGGAATGCTTCCATACTCATTTTGCGAGGTCAGTATTACCCTGGTATCAAAGGCAGAAAAGGACATTACCAGAAAAAACAAAAATAAATCCCAAAATTACAGGCCCCAGTATCCCTGATAAATATTATGAAAATAGTTGCAAACATTCTCAGTAAAATACTAGCAAACTAAATTCAGCATCACATAAAAAATATTATTCACCATGACCATGACCAATTGTGATTAAGCCCCAGGAATTCAGGATGGTTCAACATACGCAAATCAGTCAATATGATAAATCACATTAACAGCATGCAAGCAAATTAGCTCAACACAAGAAGACACATTTGACAAAATTCAACATCCATTCATGATAAAACTCCTAACAAATCCGGTATAGAGGGAACATACTTCAACACAATAAAGACCATATATGACAAGTCCACAGCTTATATCATTTTCAGTGGTGTAAGATACAATGCTTTTCCTCTAAGACCAGGACCAAGACAAAGTTGCACACACTCATTATTCCTATTCAACATAGTTCTTGAAGTCTTAGAGCAATCAAAAGAAAGAAAATGCATCAAAATTGAAAAAAAAGAAAATGTCTGTATTTATAGATTATATTATTTTTATATATAGAAAATCCCAAAGATTCCTACCAAAACTTTGTTATGTTTGATCAATGAATTCAGTAAAGCTGCTGGATACAAAATTACCATGCAAAAAATCAGTGGTGTTTCTATATACTGACAATGAATTATCTGAAAAACTAAAGGCACTGATTATATTTACAATAGCATCTAAAACAATAAAGTACTTTGCAGTAAATGTAAGTAAGGTGAAAGACCTCTTTACTAAATCTATAAGACACTGACAAGAGAAGGGGAAGAGGGAGGGGGACGTAATTCTGTGTTTGAGGACTGGAAGAATCCGGATTGTTGAAACATCCATTCTACCAAAAGCCATCTATAGATTCAATGCAATCCCTCCTAAAATTTATATGGAACCATGAAAGACCTTGAATAGCTAAAGCAATCCTGAGAAAGAACAACAAAGGGGGGCGGCATCAGGCTTCCTGTTTTCAAGCGATATTATAAAGGTGTATTAATCAAACAGTACAGTTCTGGCTTAAAAACAGACAAGTAGACCAATGGAACACAGTCAAGAGCCCAGAAGTAAAACCAAGTGTATGTACAGTCAACTAGTATTTGATAAGAGATTCAGGAATGCTCAACACCTCCTCAATAAATGGTGGGGGGAGATTTGGGTATTCACATGTAAAAGAATAAAACTAGATCTCCATCTCACACTACTCAGAAAAGTTAACTTAAAATGGATTAAAGACTTACATGTAAGACGGAAAGCCATAAACTCCTAGGTGAATACATTCTCCTTGTTAAAAAAATTCTCCTTGTTACGGGTCTTGGCAAGGACTTTTCTTGATAAGGCACCTAAAACGCAAGCAGCAAAAATCAAAAATAAGTGGGGATACGTCAAAACTAAAAAGCTTCCACACAGCAAAAGAAATTTCAACAAAATGAAATGACAACTAGAAAATGAGAAAAACTATTTGCAAACCCTGTATCTGATAATGGGTTATATCCAAAATGTATAAACCTTACAACTCACTAGACGAAAACATAAAATAATGCAATAAAACATGGGCCACAGACCCAAACGGACTTTTTCCCCCCAATATATACAAATGGCCAAAAGACCCATGAAAAGATGCTCAGCATCACTATCATTAGGGAAATGCAAATCAAACCACACGGAGATACCACCTCACACCTGTTAGAATGGCTAGCATCAAACTGTGAGAGAGAAATGCTGGGGAGGGTGTAGAGAAAAATCCTCGTACAGTGTTAATGAGATTGTAATCTGGTGCATCCACAAAGGAAAACAGTATGGAAGTTCTTCAAAAAATTAAAAAAAGAACAGCCATATAATCTGGCAATTCCACTCATGGGAACAGATCCAAAGAAAATGAAAACACCATGTTGAAAAGATACCTGCACCCTCATTCATAGCAGCATTATTTACAATAACCAAAACATGGAAACCATCTAGGTGTCCACTTGTCCACTGATGGGTGAGTGGAGAAAGATGTGGCATGTATGTGTGTGCACATACATACATACATGCAAGTAAATGTTATTCAACCATAAGAAAGGAGGAAATCTTGCCACTGGTGACAACATAGATGGACCTTGATGGCATTATGCTAAGCAAAACAAGTCTGACAGAGAAAGACAACCACTGCATGATTTTACTTATATGGAGAATAAAAAATACTCATAGAAAAAAAAGATTAAATTTGTGGTTACCATTGATAGAGAGTGGGGAGAGGGAAAAGGTGATCAAAATGTAAAAAAAGTAAAAAAAAAAGTTTTTTTTTTTTTGTTATCTATGACATGATGAATGTTAACTACATTTATTGTGTAACCATTTTAAAGTATATGTAAGTCAAATCATTATGCTGTACAACTTAAACTTATACAGTATTTTATATAACAAACATACAATCTATATGCCAGTTACATCTTGGTAAAATGAAAAAAGTAAGTCCCCACCATATTTATTACCCCTCTAGCTTAAAAATCTCTATTGTATGGCATAATATAAGTGCTCATTAAAAACAAGTTGAATAAACCAATGCAGTTTTTACTCCTTTCTGTTCCTTGTACCCCCAATTTCCACATTCAGTTAATTTTCAGGTGCTTCAAATACCTTCACAACATCTTTTGAACTGGGGCTTCATTTCTCCCTATATCCACCCCCGGATCCTCATTGTCTATATTGCAATAGCTTTCTACCTGATTTCACAGTCGTTAGTCTTTTGGCCTTTTAAATGCCACTGATGACTTAATATAACTGAAACATAACACTGGCTATGTCTTTCACTAGGCTCAAGTTTTCCTTTGATCACCATCCCTCTATATCCTGAACCTAATACCCATTTCTATGTTTCTACTTTCATTAGTCTTTTTTTTTTCTAGTTCTTTTTACTTTACTTTTTTTTAACATTTTTTTGACTTATAATCAATTTACAACGTTGTGTCAAATTCGTGTTCAACACAATTTTTCAGTTATACATGAACATATATATATTCATTGTCACATTTTTTTCTCTGTGAGCTACCATAAGATTTTGTGTGTATTTCCCTGTGTTATACAGTATAATCTTGTTTATCTGTTCTACAATTTTGAAATCCCGTCTATCCCTTCCCACCCTCCGCCCCCTTGGCAACCACAAGTTTGTATTCTATGTCTGTGAGTCTATTTCTGTTTTGTACTTACGCTTTGTTTTTTGTTTCTGTTTCTGTTTTTGTTTTTTAGATTCCACATATGAGCGATCTCATACGGTGTTTTTCTTTCTCTTTCTGGAAAAAAATGCTCAATATCACTAATTATCAGAGAAATGCAAATCAAAACTACAATGAGGTATCACCTCACACCAGTCAGAATGGCCGTCATTCAAAAATCCACAAATGACAAATGCTGGAGAGGCTGTGGAGAAAGGGGAACCCTCCTACACTGCTGGTGGGAATGCAGTTTGATGCAGCCACTGTGGAAAACAGTATGGAGATTCCTCAAAAGACTAGGAATAGACTTACCCTATGACCCAGAAATCCCACTCCTGGGCTTATATCCAGAAGGAAATCTACTTCAGGATGACACCTGCACCCCAATGTTCATAGCAGCACTATTTACAATAGCCAAGACATGGAAACAGCCTAAATGTCCATCAACAAGTGACTGGATAGAGAAGATGTGGTATATTTATACAATGGAATACTACTCAGCCATAAAAACCAACAACATAACGCCATTTGCAGCAACATGGATGCTCCTGAAGAATGTCAAAGTGAAGTAAGCCAGAAAAAGAAAGAAAACTACTTCCATTAGTCTTATTCAACTTATATTTGAATAAACATGATAGATAAATAGACAAAACTATTTCTTTTGCCTTCCTTTTGAGTTTGTACCTAGTTTTCACCTCTTTCTATTACTGCATCTTATCTCTGTAAATCCAAACAACCTCTACTTTTTAAAGCTCAGTTGAGATGCTTCATGAAAATTTTCATGTTCTATCCAGTCAGAGGCAACTCCTTTCTGCCCCAGACTTCAATGGCACATTGAATTTGTGCTAACACAACACACGTGCTATTGCTCAGCCTTTCTATAATGAATTGATCTATTTTTTTTAAACACTATCTGTTGAGCATCTCCTATAGATCAAACAACACTAGGTTTACAAATGGAGAAGCAGACTCAGAGTAGGGCCACATAAAGTTCATAAGCCAGTGGGAGAAAGACATTACAATTGTCAAGATTTCTGTGAGAAATGAGCACATGTAAGAACTAATGAGAAAACTGATCTCAAAGAAATCACATTTGTGTTAAGATATGAAGAATGAATGAATACAAGTATTTTCTCTGATAAACTTTGAATTTCTGCAGACAAGGTCTTTACATGCTTTGTATTTTTATCTCCTGTAACTATCAACTCTGCTTTCCATTTAGTAAATGAGAAGTATTTGTTGAATGAAGATATCTCAGTATTGCCCCAGTACCTATCCTATCACTCTAAAGACTGATTTTGGAGGTACACTATGAGGGGTACCCCCAAATGAGTATGCCTGCCAGTCCATGCAAATAAGAGGCTCTGCAAACAAGGGCACCTGTTTCTAATTAACCTTGGCATATTCCTTCTAGCGAGTGGAGTTGATGGTAACCCATGCTGTATTCTAGCAAATCATGTCATGTTCACTGACACAACAGAGGTAGGATACAATAATGTAGTTGTCACCTTCGATCATCATCCCAAAGGGTTTTTTCCTTCAAGAAGCTAGAGAGGCTGATGTATCAGTGCCTAAGACTCGCAGCCAAGCATGTTCTTGTCAGTGAAATGAAATGTTGTCACAAGGCAGTTCCTTCCTGCTGCTCTGTAAATGCCAGAGTCTTGATTTCTTCTGATCTCATAGTGGTATTGTTTTCTCTTATATGAGGGAGTTGATGCAGATATCATCATTCAAGTTCTTAAATGCCATTATTTGACACCCACTGCTGAGAAACGACTCATTCAAGATATTGCCATCAAAAGCAAGAGACTTAGTCATTCAAGTGCCTGAATCCCAAAATAGAAACCAAATAGTTTTTCATCTCAAATGCACACTTATATCAATCAGTAGTGAATGCCTGGAACATGCTTTGGAAAAGGATTTTAAGTTTGGACCAGGCTCGGCAAAAATTAGGATCTGTTAACTCTCTTCTAGCCTTCAACTCCTTATCCTTCACTTTTTAAAAAAAAATCTAGATCATCCTTCTCTTAAACTTTTTCTTACATGTCATTCCAGTGTCTCAATCCTAGCTTCAATTAATTTTATTACTTTCTATTCTCTTACTTATATGAATATGTCTCTTTAAGATACAACTTTAATACACCAAATAGCCAGTTAAAATGCTCTAGGTTGAAAAAAAATTATGAAATTAAATTCTATGAATAGGTAAAATGAACAGTGATAAAACTAGAAGATTCATCCAAGACGTCAATATGGTGTTTTAACAAAAATTGTCGTTTCAGTTCTAGGGTATTTGTATGACATCACATAAAAGTTTTAGTAACTTGACTATTAAATTAGGTAAACGGAAACTACTGGAAAGTTATGAGAGCTCTCTTACTGAAAGCAAATTCTGAGAAAAAGAATATGAAAATTAATATATGTATGTTCCTATATGATAAGCACTGTGCTGTACACCAGAAATTGACACATTGTGAACTGACTATACTTCATTAAAATACATTTTAAAAAAGAGAACCAATTTCTTTTTTTAAAAAAGATGCAACCAATAGCATATGATTAAATAAATTGACCTTGAATCAGCATCTCTCTCTCTCTCTCACACACACACACACACACACACGCACACAGCTCCAAATGGAAAGTCTGGTAATCCCTGGATGTAAACTACACATTTAATCTAAGACAACAGCTAATGAGAAATATATACTATTTAATCCTTTGTCCTGAGAAACCCAAATAAGAATACTTTAGGTATATAGATCCAAATGGTCTAGAAAAGTTTTCAATTCTGGAAATCCTACTTCAGCCTTGTCTCTTTGATAAGATGTTTGATATCTTCTGTATAAATGTTTAAAAGAAGTACAAACAAATATTAACTGCTGCCTGCTAAAAATGACTTAGATGGTTATCATTAATTCCTGCTCAAATTTAGTCTGCTTCTATCATTTAAAAAATTAGGTGTTTCATTTACACAGCACCTGTTACCTACACATACAGAAAGTTTCCAAAATCTCCATTTTCTCAACCTCCAAGTGATTTTTTAAAAATATCACCAATGAGGAAACTGGGGGAGGTTAATTGGCATTTCACCACCGTGGAAGGTGAGTCAGTGACAGCCAGAAATAGACACCAAAGCTTCATCTCAGCTCATCCTGGTTCACTTCCAGAGAAAGCTTTCTGCTTATAAATATGTTCAATGACATGCTTCCTGAAACTGTTAATTAGGGTAGTTTTAAAAACCCACCTGGTTTCAGAGATAGAAATTTGCGAAGTTGGGCATGTTTTCATGAAATGTTTGGGAGCTTTTTGTCAATTTTGTGAGACTTAAGAACTCTGTGATGGACTTAGGGCAACTTAAAAAGAATAAAGTAATAAAATGTGTGTATAGTTTTCTCCACATATGTTTACTAAGTATGCTCAAACTTGTTCTCCAGAGTAAGTTACAAAAGTTGGGTTTATAACTTCTGCACCAGGCAAGATCATATTTCTGTCACTGGGAACACACACACATGAAAGACATACACATGTGAACTGGAGAGAAACCAGTAAAAAGAGAATGGAATCAGGATTGCCTTCATCTGTCTTAGTGGCATATTTGGCATGTAGTTAATAGTTTCTATCAGTGATGAGTTTATATAAACAGTGAGCTGAAAGACATCAGAGAAGACTGGCTGCCAAAAATAATAGTAATAATAATAATATCACCTTAGCGTTTATTAAACACAAGTATGAGGAAATTTTTTTTCTAACCCTACTGGGTAGAACACACAAAACTAGTTTAGTTTAGGATATCATTTTTAAGAGAAAAAGCAATTGGTCTTATTTTAAGCTTATAGCCAGAGCAAAGAAGACCTTTGAAAACT
This sequence comes from Camelus dromedarius, assembly GCF_036321535.1. Classification (NCBI taxonomy): domain Eukaryota; kingdom Metazoa; phylum Chordata; class Mammalia; order Artiodactyla; family Camelidae; genus Camelus; species Camelus dromedarius. The sequence goes on along the minus strand of NC_087443.1, from coordinate 62,673,349 downwards.
ATTGATTAAAGGTAGAAAATATTTATATTGGACAAGAAAAGATTCATGAGAATATTAATATTTTATGAGCTATTATTTGGAAAGGACATTAAGCTCGCCCCATATGGCACCAAGGGAGAGCACCAAAAAAGAATGGGTGTAAGTTGAAATGGCGCAAATTTTTACTCCAAATGAGGAAGAGATTTCTAATAGAGATGCACAAAAATAGAATAAACTCCAGACATTTCTGGGGGTGAACAAGCCTATGCTTTATCGTTGAGGAAATTCAAGTACTGGATGAATTGTTGATTTAGTTGGAATTTAAGGTCCTTCCAAGCACAGCGAGTCTGTTATTGATGAGATGTGTAGTGAAGCAGTAGTTTCTATGGGAAATTCAAGACAGATAAGTGGAGACACCACTGTAGAGAGAATGGGAGGACTGGAACTTAAATGGAGGTTAGAGTTTCCATAGATAGAAAGGAACGGCGAGGCCACTTTAAGGATCAGCAAGAGATACATGGGAAAAAATAGCCTGGGCTCATGAAAAATTGTCAAGAGAGCAGCCTCGATACAGCTGAATACAGCACATACTCAGATTATTAAGAAAGGAATATAATTTAGATACCAGGAATATTGTTTTCACTCAGTTTAACAAGTAATATGTTATGAAGGAAAAAGAATACAGACTTTGGGACCAGAAATATTTAGATTTATATACTGATTAAATAAACATCATCTCTGAAATAGTCAAATTCTGAGAAACCTAATGGTTGTTACCAGGAGCTGAAGGGGGAGGGGGGATAAAGGAGTTGTCATTTAATGGGTATAGAATTTCAGGTTTGTAAGATGAAAAGGTCTGTTTCGCAGCAATGGGAATATACATAACACTGTTGAATTGTACATTTAAAATGGTTAAGATGGTAAATTTTATGATGTTATTTTTAGCATCATTAAAGAATACCAAAAAAAAAAAACCTCTAAAACCTGTCTTTAAGTTCTCTGAGCGCTCAGTTTTCTTTTCTGTAACAATTTTGCGTGCTTGCTGGGAGTGTTAAATCAGTTCTATTAAATGAAATCTTGACTATATTACAGTATCACATGAATGAAAATGTCAAAAATATTTTCATTGGTTTCCATCTCCTCCCTCATCCTAACCTGTCAAGAATTTTATCCAGAAAAACAGGGAGTAGCTACATGAAATTACCTTTGATGTGCATGATGGCAGAAATACTAAAGTTGTTTCTAATGTAAAAATTGCATATAGTCAGAATTCCCTCGGAAATCTTTTTAATTTTGCTGAGTACCAAATGACACCTTTCTCAGGAAATATGTGTGTATATATATAGTTATTTTCTCAGCCAAATTTTAACACATTGGTGTTACTTTGTTTAATATTACTCAAAATATTGACTTATATGTAGCAGCTATGTTGCATGGAAAATATAAACTTGATTTTAAATGCAGAATCATGATTATTCAGCTCACATAATGAGAGAACAGGGCAGCCAAGACTGAGGCAACAGTAAACTGACATCTTCAATCACATGCCTACTCCAAGTCAGTGGCTCTCAAAATTTTGTCCATCAGAAGCATTGGTGAGGAGGGCTAATTAAAACTCAGACTGTTGGGCCCCACCCCTTGGGTTTGTGATTCAGTGGGTGTAGGGTAGGTCTTTGAGAATTGGATTTCTAACACATCCTGGTTCACCGTGAAGGTTGATGCCACTGGTCAGCACACCACACTTAGCACCTAAATAACCATTGTTCCAACTCATACACGCACTGGGTGAGACAGAAGAAAGTATCTCTCAAACTGGTAAACAAACCCTCTCCCTCTCTCCTTCTCTCTCCTCCCCTTCCAGCCCTCCCTCCTTCCCTCTCATAAAATGAAATCACACATGTGCGATAAATGGCTTTATAAGACCTGGTTATACCTAACTCCAAAGCAAGTATATTTCAAAAACTAGGGGAAAAAAATTAAAAGGAATAAAACATACATAAAATGAATACATCCTTTATGGATGAACTTTCTTGGCCCCTTGTGGATAAAACCACCAGTTCCACTTTCCAATCGTGTCAAAGATCATCTGTCTAGTCACAGTCAGTCTCTTGTTGGTTTCACTCACCATTAAAGTTCAAGCAGTGACAGTTCTGATACTGCTGACACGAAAGAGCACTGATGGCTGGGCTGGAGCTGAGGGCTAGAGTCCCTACTTGGAGTAAAATTGTGAGGTCACAGAATATGCTAAGGATCCTTCTCCAAGATTCACACCCCTTCTAAGATTATAATGCAGGTGGATTTAAAAGATACCTCCTTCCTTTAATGACCACTCTATTTAGGCAAATAAAGTCAAGACACTGACCTGCTTCCCCTGCGATGAGCAAGGGGATAAAAGAAAAAGTTCGGCTCATCTCTTTTAGCAAGAGATCAAAAATTGAAACCACACATGGCAAGCCTGATTCATCTGTACCAATATACATTTTTTTTCCTGAACACTATATCCATTTTTCTAATGACTTTACTCAATTTGCTTCTGTAAAATTCAGTTACAGCTCTTATTTTAAATCGCTTTTAGTATACATGGCCCCAGACTGTTCACTCAGCTCTGCGTGATTCAAAGCTTTGTTTCCTTTCAGGCCTCTCTGTTTCTCTCCCCATTATGCACCCTCTCACTAAAAGCATCCTCTCTGCGAGGGTTATTATCGTGCCTCTCCTAATGGTGCGATTAAGGCTGTGTCAAAAGGGTACGTGCATGGTAGGATTAACTACTCTTTTGTAAGATTTGCTGAAATCAAAGTAATTATTTCCAGTTACGGTGCTATCATGGCGAATCTACTCTAAGCACAAACAGAGTATTTAAACTTGCTGGTGGAGTAAACTCAGCCTAGGCAAGGAATGGAAAAAAGGCTAACTCTTACCTTAAACTTGTAGTTAGTTACAGTCTCCCAAACCTAAGGAAATGGAAGAGGATTGGCTTCTAGAAATTCAGGATTAAATTGTCTTTCTGGTATTTCATGCTTGTGCATTAAAACCTGTAATAAATGAGTTATTTCACTAGATCTAGAGTGGCATGTTAAGGAGAGAAAGAGAGAGAAAGAGCATGAGTGAGCTTGTTCAGGCTTTCAGGGGAGGCTGTGGACTCCAAGTTTATGCATCCTCAAGTTTTTGTAAGGACATCTCTAGCTTGAGCAAAACACAGTGAGGGGGCCACATCTTTACTTCAGCTTTTACCACTACCATTGTTTTCTGAATTACAGTGCGAGATGTAGCTCCGCGTGAGAAGGAGGAGACAGTAATAGCAGCTTTACTGTACTATTTTTATACCTAAGGAATATAGGACAAGCCTGTTGCAATCCTAAGAGAGAAACTGACTGATGTCATATGTGCTTAATATTACACACACACATACACAAATTAAGTCCTGATTCTCCTGAGATGAATGAGATGGAATAGAGAATGACTGTTTCTGGGAGTCACAGACAGTAGTAATAATAAAACCCAGGCAAGGTGAGAGTACCTGTCCATTTCTTAATAAATAAAAATTTGTCAAGAATTCAGTTTTAACAGTTTACATTTCCACAATGAATTGTCTAACAGAGTATTAAAGAAACTCAAGTTTGTGTAAAAGTCTACATAAAAGGTAGTTCTTTTTCTAAACATTTCCTTACAATTTCCTCATTGTAATAGGACTATCCAGGTTTTTCAATCTTGGAGTAAAACAATGGCATTTGGGTGCTCTAAACTCTATTTGAAATAGTAGTTAAAGTTATTTTTTTAATTGTTACATTAATAACTCCTGCATACCTGTCACTACTACAAATTGGTGAAATAAAGTAGAATCATAAACAATCCATATAAAATTATTGGAACTAACAAACAAATATAGTAAAGTTGCAGAGTACAAAATCAACACTAAAAAAAAACAGCTACACTAACTATGAACTAGCTGAAAAGGAAATTAGGAAAATAATCCCAGTTACAATAGCACCAAAAGTAATAAAATACTTAGGAATAAATTTGATTAAGGAGTTGACTTATGTATTGAGAACTACCAAAAAATGGTGAAAGAAATTAAAGAAGGTACAGATACACAATGGCATCCCATGTCTGTGGATAGGAAGTCATACATTGTTAAAATGTCCATACTTCCTAAAGTGATCTGCATATTCAGTACAATCCCCATAAATTCCAATGGCATTTTTTTTCTACAGAAATAGAAAAAAAATTCTAAAATTCATATGGAACCATAAAAACCCACAAATAATCAATTCAATCTTGGGAAAGAACAAAGCCAGAAGCATCAAACTTCCTGACTTCAAAATATATAACAATATACACTGTTTTAGTCTCTGGGAACAGAATACTAAATAAATACGATAAAAACTCTTGCTCTCACAGAGCTCACCTTCAGCACAAACTTTCTTTGTACTAAATTATTTTTTAAATGCTTGTCTCTTTCAGTGCATGTAAATTCCTATTTAAATGAATATAAGTTGCAACTCACACTTTGTGTTGCAAGAAATGAAGTATGGATAGTGCAAATTATGTATTGTTTTCAGGTGCACGAAGAACACTGACCATGATAGGTAATATTTTGAGCCATAAAACAAGTCTCTACTGAGACAGGATTCAAGTCGCTGACAGTTTGTTCTCTGATCACAATGGGATTAATTTAGCAATCAGTAAAAAGATATCTGGAGAATTCCCAACTTTTTGGAAAACTACCACAGACTTCTGCCACGTGCTAAACCAGTATTTTGTAGCATTTTCCAAATACTGACATGCTTCAGTCTCACTCGGTATCATTCTTGACACTGCCTCCCCTAAACCCTACCATACTAATCCCGGTTCTCAAAATATATCTATGTTGATTTAAAAAAAAAACAGAATCCTTGCTCTCAAGAGTTGTTTCATATGTTCAAAATAAATATGTGGACCTAATAAGTCCAGTTTAAATCAAGAAACAGTTCTGGAGTGCCAGTGACTGTAAAGATAGAGTGCTAGGCGTTGTACTGAGCAGCAGGGATTGGAGCAAGCTCTTTTCTTAATTAAGTACACAGTCTAGTAGCTAAATTAGATACAACTCAGGCTCCTGATGGAGATTAGTATTAAGGAAATAATTTGAAGTTGTGTCAGAGTGTTAGGCAGTTATAGGAGAAGGAAGGTTGAGTATGGCTAAGAAGCATGTAAGGGAATGTCTCTAAAAGTTTTGGTATTCGAGCTTGACCTTAAACAATGCATTAAGTTACTGTTTAGGTCTCCCAACCTCAATGGAATGCCATTATCTCATATTTTGCATGTCAAAGTCATAGAGGAAGGAGAGTCCAATCAGTGTGTAGGGAATGTGGACACGAGAATCCATTGCAATTGGAAGGCGTTTAGCGAAATAATTTGGAATGTACTTGAAAAAGTAGGCAAGGTGATTAAAAATGTATTTAATTTAATTTTAAATTCACCTTGTGAATCAGCAGAGAGATTACTATCCCTATTTTACCAATGAAGAAACAGAATTTAAAAGTTGAGATCAACTCAATTGTGGGTGTTAACTAAAAACAGTCTATATAAATCTGTCTTCTCTGGGGCTGAAGTCAGCAAGGACAGCCGTCAAGAAGGGGAGATGGGCATGGAGGGGGAAATGCCAGGGGACGAATCTGGATCTAGGGGGACTGTGTCTGTTTCTCACCGCCCACAGCCTCACTAATGGTTGGTGAGCTCTACGATAAAACTGCACCTTTCACCACAGAGCTGCACATAAAGCTGTCCTAGGAGTCAGAAAAGGTAAGAAAGAAGTCTGGCAAAAGCTGGAGGAATTGTGGGTCCACGTACTGCCTCACTCTACGAGATGAGCCAGCAGATCAGTGACAGCAAGTGTGAGTCGCAACAGCACCTGGGCTACTGCAGTTACCTTCAGAAAATAAACCATGGCTGCTCCTTCATGTCTGCCATCCAGATCTCATGCACATTTCTTTCGTGGCCAACACTTAACTCAGAACCACACAGAGAAAGGAATTCTGGGAAAGCAATCCCAATGTGGCTGAACTGGCATGTACAAAGTCACCTCGGTTACAGAAACTCCAGATAATGTTATGTTTCCCTGAGGTGTGATTTTTTTTGTTCTAGCAGGTGATTATTATGACTAGATTTACTCTGGATACTCTGTCTCCTGGGCTTGAGCTGCAGTGGAAATCTCCATTCAGTTTTTTCAGCTTCCTGGGGTCATGCTGACATCCGAGTTGTTCAGTAGTAAAATTCGGGAAGATTTCATATGTATTCCTTCTGTGTCTTCCTTCTTTCGGAAATCTCCCCAACTAAATTTTAGTCTGTTACACCAGCAATAAACTGTCCTCTGACATCTCAGGCCAGGAAGGATATAGTTTTCTGCTGCCCCAAGCACCAAGCAATTTGAGAGTTTCCTTCAACAACAAAAAAGCACCAATAAGCAACTTTCACCAGGTATAATTCCTGTCTTTCAGGGGCAGTGCTCTGGGCTGCATGTTTATGTTCCCCCCAGATTCATATGTTGAAGCCTAACCTTCAATGTGATGATACGTAGAGGTGGGGTCCTTGGGGGTTAAAAAGGTTTAGATGAGGTCACGAGGGTGGAGAACCTCATAATGAGATTAGTGTCCTTATAAAAAGAAGAAGAGAGACTAGAGCTTGAACCTTCAGAGCACACACACAAAAGAAGTCAAGTAGCACACAGCAAAGCGGCAGCTGCTTAGAAGCCAAGAGAAGAGACCTCAGCATCAAACCTGCCTTGCCAGCCTCCAGGACAGTGAGAAATGCTTATTGTTTTAGCCGCCCAGGCTATGGTGTGTGAGTACAGTGCCCCAAGCAGGTGTTGGTGCCAAGAAGTAAGATGCTTTTGTAACAGATATCTAGAAATGTGGAAGCAACTTTGGAACTCAGTCATGGGTAGCGTCTAGAAGAGTTTTGAGGTGAAAGCTAGAAATATGGACATTAAGGGAAATTCTGATGAGATGTCAGAGGGGAAACGAGGAACGTGTTACTGGAAACTGGAGAAAAGGACATCGTGATAAAATGGCAAAGAACTTGGCTCAGCTGCATTCCAGTGTTTTATGGAACGTGAAACTTGTGAGTCATGAAAATGGGTATTTAGCTGAGGAGATTTTTGAGCAAAGTGGTTGAAGGAGAGGCTTGGTTCCTCCTGACCTCTCATAGTAGAATATAAGTACAGAGAGGAACTGAAAAAATTGTTAAGCTAAAAGGAACCAGAATTTAAAGATTTGCAAAATTCTCAACCTATCCATATTGCAAAAAAAAAAAAAAAAAAGCATGTTTGGAAGAGAACATCAAAGGTGTGGCTGGACTGTCACTCAATAAAGAGGTCGTGGGTACAGTTCATGAACTTCCAACAGCCATCTTAGCAGAAGCAAGGACTAGAGATGGGATTTTATCAGCAGAAACACTGCCAGCTTGTACTAAACGAGACAGAGTCACATGGGTAGAGCCCTACAGAAAGCCCTAAGCAGAGAGCCCTAGAGGTGGTGCCCCACGGAGGTGACGGGGCAGATCTGCCCTGCCACGCCATAGGGGTGACACTGCCACGCCAGCAGACCGGTGGGGCAGAGCACTGAACCAAAGAGGACTATTCTTGAGCCTTAAGAGCCAGTGGAACTTGCCTTGCCAAATTTTGAACTTACTTGAGTCTGTCACGCTTCTTTCTCATTTCTCTGTTTGGAATGGGGCTGTTTGTCCTATGCCTGTCCCACCTCCGATTTCAGGCAGGTAAGCCTGCTCTATCGCATTTTGTTATGGCAGCCTGAGCAGACTCAGACATGGAGTCTCCACGACACTTCCAGCCTTCAAACAGTGTGCTGTGCATGTTTCGCTGGGTTATATAATTGTTACCTACGGGAGGGTTAGTCTCATGAAGCTATTCCACTATTACCAGAAATCAGAGACATATTTCTTGACAACAGTGTGTCATTAAGGAAATCATGTTTCAAAAGTGTGTCCCATATATAACGCCATTTTAAATTTTGGAATGAAACATTTATATATGCATAAAAAGAAAGATCTGGAGGGATTTTCAGGAAAATAACGAGGGGCTGTGTTAACGGTGGTGAGCTTGCGGGTGTTTTTTCCCTGTTTCCGCATCACGTGTGTTATGTTTGCTGATGTTGACCATGTAATAATTGTATCGTTTTAAAACTAAAGATAGAATAAGCTGAAATAAAGACAAGTTAGACAAAAACATGATGCTGATGTCAGTTCACATTTGTAATTATTTCTGTCTTGATTTAAGACTCACCAAAGTCAGATTAAAAACTTGTTTTTTATTGCTCATTTATGTGCACCTGGTGATCTTATTCACTATTAAAACTTAATAATTGGATCTAAAGTCAGAAAATCTGGTAGTATTCACTGCTTACTAGCAGGTTTTAGAATCCGCCTGAAGGTTTCATTTTGTAATTATAAAAATGTGTGTTTACATATTAAATAATCCTTTGAGAATCGGCTTGCTATAGCAGTGTGTTTTGATAGTATTTATTTTCTTAAAAATTGGAATTCCCATTTTCTACATAAATTGCTAACTGATTTTCTCTCTCCCTCTAGCCCCCCTTTTTATCCCCTTCCTCCTTTCCCCCTCATTTCTTCAATTTTTTCCTTCCCTTTTTCTTCCTTCTAATATTTACCAGGTTTATACTCTGCCGAATACTGTACTGAGGTCTGGAGACCCAGAGTTGAATAAACTGTGGTCTCTCAAGGGGCCTATTGGGATGATAGACAAGTCCATGAGCTATTACAATGTGCATGATGGTGGCTGAAACAGGTGTGTACAAGGGACTGAGGAAAGTATAGTAGAGACACTGAGCATCTCTAGAAAACCAGGAGAGCAAGGGTTCATTGCGTCTGAATGGCTTTTATAAGAAAACATAAACAATACATGCAGATAGTTTAGCTCCATTTTCTCCCTTACAGATTTGTATTTAAATTATGATTTAAAAAATTTTAAGTTCTCTTTCAGTAGGTAAAGACAAAGGAGAGATATTTTACTAATAGTTTTTCAGTAATCATAATTTATGTTTCAGAGGGCTTTTTGTTTAATTGTAAAAGTACTTAAAAAATAAAAAATAAACCCTTATAAGGACCTAAGGGTTGATTCAGTCCTGGTTAGAATAATAGTGACAGAATCACACTTCTTTTACAGTTTAGACCAGCTATGTGGAAGCTGAGAAAAATCAGTGGCTTTTAGCTGATAAGAGATTTGTCAGTATCAAAGTTACTTTAGTATTAACATTTGGATCGAGCCCCATTTAAAGAGACATAAAAATAAAGTTTTTCACAGTAGTTTTAAATGACTTACGATGAAGCTGATTGATTTCCTACATTAGGCAGAGAAAACTAAAATCCCCCAAGGAAACACTTAACATGAATAAAAAAAAACAGGGAATATTAATACACCGTGTCTGTGAGTCCTGCATATTTTATTTCCTTCATAGTTCATATAACGTTCATTGAAAACGTAGTGCCTTCATGCATATTTGAAGTAAAACTCCCCTCTGACTTCATTGGGTGAAGGATGCAAGATAAATGCATTTAGCATTTAAATGAACTCATCAGAAGTGATGGGTGCTTTACAAGCAGCAATGGGCAGAACTTGGGAATTTGGGGAGGTTGGCACAAGTTTGAATATTTTATCCGATGCTAATGTGAACGATTTGGTTCAGCATTATGGGATTGAAACTCTCACAGGAGCAGGACTTACTACATTTAGCAATGTAGCAATAATACAGAAGTTAATATTTGTTAGGCAGATGAATTTTTTGTGTCAAACTTAAAAATAGCCTTTTTTTCCTGTAACCTACTGTAGAGACCCATGAGGAACCATAAATCTAAAATATTGTGAATTTTGAAAAGTGAATGTCAAAGATTAATTAATTCTATGAGAACAGCACAGAGCTTTCTCATGATTCACACTGGCAGAGAGAAGATCCCCTGTAATTTGAAAGGGGAAAAAAAAGATATTTCTTACTTAATAGGAGAAGAATCTTGGAAAATAAAGTTACCATCCCATTTGATGCATAAATTTTTAAAGACATTTATCTTTTACAAAAATAGATATGCTTTTTGATTTTCACATGCATTCTTTAAATTAATATATCAGAAATTTAACCAATTAAGGTTTTATTCACAAAATACGTAAATTCAATGACTACTAGCTTCTGTTTAACTGCCTTCCATACTGCCAACTACCTCAAAATGTAAATCAGGAGAAGTCCGACTCTGACAAATTTCTGGAACAACAGAACAAGGTTACATTCATCTCAGTATCTCAGTGTCCTCAGGGATTAGGAATCCAGAACAGGGAAGTGAACATGAAATCAAAAGTTGAGCTCAATTCCAGTCAAGAAAATGTATTCTCATAGTAACTCCTTCCACAATATTGATTATTTCCCAGGCATGAAGGAAGCTTTGCCATGATGCCTCCAAGCTCCTTGTCCTGGTTCATCCCTAAATAGTTTTTGTGACTTTATGTTCTGAGCTTTAAGGGATTTCTTGGGGTTCTTCAACCAAACCTGTATCAACTCATAAGGAAATAAGGTACCTTGTGAGCCACTAGAGGAAGGCAGGACATCCCTTCACCCCACAGTATTGTGCTGACTAACTACGTGGTTCATTCAGAAAATGTACTGCATTTTGAAGGTTCATTTAACCCAAGCAGAGAGCAAAGTGGTAAAGGGACTCAAGACAGGGAGGACAATCAGCCTTGCCTTGGTGCTGCTTAGGGATGGTTTCTGGAGGGCTTGGGTGAGGAAACACAAGGAAAAAAAAAATAGAACAGAGAAGAAGGAAACACATGCAGTGATTAAGAGCTTAGACTTGGGGGAAAAGCAGCCTGAGCTTTTCTGCCTGCTTCACCACTGTGTCTGTTTGGTTTGGGCACATCCCATAACCCTTTTAAGCTGCAGGTTTTATTTTCCTTCTGTACCCTTGGCACATGTATAGTATCTTTTTCATATGATTATGGTGAGATTTAAAATGAGATAACAATAGTAATAATAAAATTACATTACGGTACTTCATAATTACACATTTAACATGGCTAGCACAGTCCCTGGCAAATATTATGATCTTTAATATCATTATTTTTATTAGGGTGCTTGCTACTCTTTTGTATCAGCTTTTAACTTCACTTCACTGGTTACATGAGTCTCCCTAATTCTCCAGACCTTTGTATCTCATCTCAGAAATGGCAAGGGCTGGGCAGCTACTCTCTAGGGCTTCCTCTAACCCTAACAATACAGGACTTGGTTTACTTTTGCAGACTGCGCTTTTGAGAGTCACCAAATATATACACAAATTCACATGGAATTCCAGTTGGGGGACTTTATGTGCTGAATAGAAATGGGAAAAAAAAAATCCAAGAAAATAATTACAGAGAGAACATAATGATAGAAAGGATTCATAAAAACCCCTGCCTATTTCCAAAGTCTGTTTTTATACTTATGCATTCCCCATGAGACTGCCCAAAATGCAATTTAGTGAGACGCTGAATTGGATTCAGAGAGTGGAGTGCTTTATGAATTTTTGTCTCTAAGTGACATATGCCTTTCTACAAAATCAAAAAATAGATTTGTTCAGTGCATGGAGTGGAGTATTACTGATATAATTGGGTAAGGCTGGCAAAATATGTTCAATTTTAGTTGATGACACTGAATAAATCTCCTGTCAGGAATAAATTGAGTATTCACGGAAACTTCAATGTACCTATGAACACAGACTGGCGTGAAAATCTGAGAACTTGATCAGATTTTCTTACACAGTTTCAAAAGCGTTATGAAAATTGACTCAAATGTAGAGGAAAATGCAACTGTTGAAACCCAGCAGTTTATAAGACAATGACTTCCCTAGAGATGAAAAAGGAGCCCGTTGGAACTGTGAGTGTGTAAACTGGTGTGCAATGCTATGACACAAAAGTTTACCAGTGAGCCTCATTTCCTTTGGATCGCTTATCAAATATCATTGAAGAAAGTTATGACTAGAATGGAAGATGCTGGTGCTCAGAAGATGGGAGGAACTTCAAAAACTGTCAACCCATAAGCTGCAACTAACTCACTAACTAGCTGACTAGATTGAGTGCTTAGCATCACACTTGAAACAATAATCACAGTTTTTTAATATTACAAAATGGCCTACAGTTCACAAAGAAAGAGGACTAAATACAGCCTAAGGTATTAAGGAGATTTCTGGCCTTTCTTCCTAAACCAACAGAAATCTTAATGCATTGGATTTGACTACATTTATAGAGAGGATGGTATGATGGTCAAAATTTCATCCTCACAGACTCCTAGCAAAAACAACTGAGGACGGGATTTTTTTTTAATTGAAATATAGTCTGTTTACAATGTTGCATTGATCTCTGGAGTACAGCATAGTGTTTCTGTTCATATATATATATATAAAATCTGTATTTTTTTCATATTCACTTTCATTATAGGATTTTTACAACATACTGAATATAGTTCCCTGTGCTATACAGTAGGATGTTGTTGTTTATCTATTTTATATATAGTAGTTAGTATCTACAAATTTCAGACTCCTAATGTATCCCTCCCTCACTTCTTTACCCACTGATAACCATAAATTTGATTTCTGTGTCTGTGAGTCTGTTTCTATTTTATAAATAAGTTCATTTGTGTCATTTTTTTTTAGATTCCACATATGAGTGATATCATAGGGTATTTTTCTTTCTCTTTCTGCCTTACTTAGTATGAAAATCTCCAGGTGCATCTATGTTGCTGCAAATGGCATTATTTTATCCTTTTGATGGCTGAGTAGTATTCCATTGGGTGTGTGTGTGTGTGTGTGTGTGTGTGTGTGTGTGTAAAGAAGATGTGATAGATAGATAGATAGATAGATAGATATCTCCAGTCATCTGTCAGTAGATATTTAGGTTATTTCCATGTCTTGGCTATTGTAAAGAATGCTACTATGAACAACACTGGGGTGCATGTATCTTCTGGAATTAAGAGTTTGCTCCAGCTATGTGCCCAGGAGTGGGATTGCTTTCATATAGTCTAGTTTTTTTTCTTTTTAGAAATCTCTACACTGTTTTACTATTGGTAAGTCTAGTTTTGATTTTTTAAGGAACTGCTATACTGTTTTCCAAGGACTGAAGATGAAATGGGACTTACGATTGGCACACAATAGTCATAGCTTTTAAAATCATATTTTAATACACAACAGAAGATCCAGATGGCAGGACTTAAAAGCCTCACAGTGATTCCCAGGATGCAATGCAAGCAGCTCTTCAGGGGGTTATGAATCCACGCTAACCATGTTTATTCCACCCCCTCCCCCACAAAAATCACCATAACTAGAACTTGTTTCCTTTATCTTCTCCTTGTTTAATATTTTATTTGCTAAATTCTCTTTCTCCAAACATTTCTTATTTCCTTACTTCTAACTGTGAAATATGTAGATACTCGGGCCTTCCAAGAGATTTATCTGTGACTCAGGCCTGCTGAAGACTCTTGAGGCAATAAAGATATCTGACTACAGGAAGACATGTTTGGTGCCGCCACCCCTGTCTCACCAACAAACAGATTCATACAGGAAGCTCTGTAAGCCTTTAATGACTTGATTAATATTAGTGTTGATAATGTTTTAGACCAAATTTCTTCTTTTGTATCTGTTCAAAGATCATTTATCAAGCAGCCACTGTGCCAGTCACAGGGAATGCAGAAGTGAACAGAATCGGTACATTCCCTCTGCTTACGTTTAGTACAGCCCCACCAAGAATAAAGGAAATACACTAGGTGTCTTATATATTTCTTTCAAGATCCCTAAGCTTCAGATTCTAACAAAGTATTTTAATGATCATTCAGTAGAAAACACTTTTGATGCTGCAGTAAGACCTTGATGCTAGGAAGACCTTGAAGAAGATAACAATTTCCAATCTAAACTGAAGTTTCTGTAACTGATCCTGGGGCAGGTGAGTTTCTAATCTCAGTGCAAGAGTGACCAGCACTGTATGGCGACCTGAGTAGGGTCCAATCTCGGGGAAGAAAGGAGACAGCTGTCAGTGTTATCTCAGTGATGAACACAACCACGAATACGTGCATCCCTGTGTAAGACCACTGTGGGAATTCTGATTTAAATAAATAAATAAAAATTAAAACACCTCCCTGAGCAGATTTAGAACAGATTCAAGTGAAGGACCTGAAAAGATGTAAAAACAAACAAGCAAAAGTTTAAAAGAAGAAATATTTCATTTTTAAAAATATCAACTGTTGCATTGGTGTCTTAGCCTGCATTCCTCCACAGCAGATCCTGAGGCAAAGATATGCACATAAGTAAATTTTTCTCTGGGAGGAGAAAAGATCGATACTGTGGAGCAGGAGCAAGAGATAAAAGTTTCACTGGGAAGACGGAAATTCATGGAAGATATATATCTAAAGTTATATATATGAAGTTCCTTCATTATGTCCTTTGAGATTAAAGAAATTACTAATTTCACCCCCCCCCCCCCGGTAATGTGGGAATTTTGATACTGTGTGTCCCCATAAGGATACTTGAGTTTTACTCCTTTGTGTATGGTTGCAGCTCTCCATCCAGCCTAAACTGCAACACATTTTCTCTCCTTTAAAAGTTGGAACAAATCTAAAAATACATTTATGTTACTTTTGGAATTTTTCAACTGACAAAAGTTTCATAGTAACATTATGTGCATTAAAATATTTCCTTGTAAGCATCCTTCATATTAGCCTATTTGATGCTCTGCAAATGTATCTTCTGTTGTCAGGGAATTTGCGCTTCAGTTTTTATGAAATACAATAAATTATACATATAACATATTTCATGTCCTTATAGCCGTAAAGTAAACCTGTCACCATCCAATTGAAAATAGGTCCCTGATTGATACAGTACTTTGCCGAGTAGCCTCTGTGAAGTGACTGACCCTCTTGTGACTTAAAAATCTGTGCATCTCAGCAGTGATTACTCATCTGTCCATGCACCCTTCTATACGACATTGTTTTGTGTTAGATTTAATTCAGTAAACTTCTACTGAATATGAACTGTGCATCAGGAACTGTGCTTTGCTCTAGGGATAAGAGATTAAGAAGACACGGCACCTGCCCTTGCAGAGTTCACAATCTAACGAATCAGAATTGTGCAAATTCCCATAGTACAAAGGTATAATAGAGACAAATGATAAATTCCGGGAAAGCTAAATGAAGTAAAAATCAAGTTTGCCCAAAGATGAGGGAGAATGGGAAATTTTACACAAGAAGAAAACAGCAGTTAACACTGAACTGTGTATTAGAGATTATGTTAAAATTCACCAAATGGACATGAGGCAGAAGAAATTCTGATTTTTCTGAGATGGGACAGTATATTCATAAATATATGGGGAAGTCAAATAACCTGGTGTGTCTGTGGAATGGCATGTGTATCCACTAAGAATAGATGGGGGGAAATGAGTGACGATGAAAAGAAAGAATAAGCCTACTCATAAAGGGCATTCAATTCCATGCCAAGAAATTTGGAATTTTTCATGAGATGCCAGATGTTACAAATAACACCTTAGTTTCCAAGCTTGCCAAGGTGTGGCTAAAATTAGATGTCTTCCTCATGTATCCAGTAAAATCTTTTTCACTACAGCCCTCAGTCTTCTAAAAATTCAGGAATAAACCACAAAATCTCTAGATTTTACTCTTGGGAAGAAGAGAGAAACTTCACTAAGGTAGGAGTAGACGTTTGAATACTAAACTACCCCACTGGCCCATGCCATCTTTGATACTGAGAGAGAGAAAAAAATAATTGGCCCTGTCCAGTAGGGTGAAATAGTTGTCTTAGAATGGTAAACACCACCATTACTCACTTTATATACTTATTTAAATTAAAATAAATTAAAATAAAAAGATTTTGCCACTCGCAAGTTTGTACACTGGAGCTGACTCTAGTTCTTGGAAGAAGAGAGTGTGGAAGCAGATTTCCCCAGAAGGGGTAGGAGGAAAAAAAAAATAATAAGATATAATGTCAGTAAACAAATACATGAGCTCTGCCAAGCAATTCTGTTTCGCCCTGAATGCCGTATCTGCATTTAAACATACATCGAGGACAAATGGACTACCTCCATTTACTGGCAGGTCAATCCAGACAACTCACAACTTCTGATGTATAGCTCCAACGTCTGTACTCTGAGAAAACTTTCCTTATGAAGCTCTTTAGAACACTCCCTTGGGGTTCTGTTGCCTATAATGAGGAAAAGACAGGCAAAGAAAGGAAAAGTCAAGTGGAACCCAAATGAAGAGAATAAACATAAAGGGAGTTTCCAAGGGCTATTAGTTGCTCAATGAGTGCAGTCATGTGCTCCTGTGCATATGTCGACAGATCCAGGCTCAGCCTAGTCCCAGAGATCGATGTGCTCACTAATCAAAATGATACGAGAATCATAGTGCTACAATCACAGAAGTGATAGCAAGTGGCTTTTATTATACTCTCAGCAATGACAGCCACATATGTTCTACAGAAATGCTTCAAAGCTAGGAGTTGGTGGAATGGATAATTACCTACTACTGTTGGGAGAGGGTTCTTCCTCTCCAAACTAATGTTTCCATGTGCAGCAACCTCCCAAGAGAAACACACATGGCCCAACACTCCACTTCTACCTGATTTCTCCACGTATACTACCCATTGTGAGTGACTACTTTTCTCAATTAAGAAGGGCTAATTTCTTAGAAGGTAGGGAGCACTGAAGATTAAGTCTCTCTACTTCTCTTTCTTTCCTAGACCATTGAAGGAGGGTGATTCAAAATGTGCTCTGCAGAACTCACATCCTTCCCCATGTGGGCTGTCTCAAATCTAGACTGGACTGTGGGTGAGACTAATGATCTAAGACAGGGAGGAGAAAGCTTGTTTGTCCTCAGACATAAGCCACATCCCCAATCAGCATTATCTGTCATGCAGGTAGTGTTTTGATTTTTCTTTTCCAGACTTTTCTGGGTTCTCATCTAATCCAAACTAATGCAAAATCCAGAGTTTAGTCACAGAAGGTATAGGATCCCAGTAAATATTGCAGAAGTAGCAATATATTAACTTCCTTCCTAATACCATGTGTGTGTGTGTGAGCATGTACAAAGCTAAATGAAAAGTGGAAAAGATAATAAACTGGGTCATGGATATGCTATTAATTAGCGGGGGAAATTGAATAAATGACTTAAAACTCTATTCCTCCATTTCCTACTGTGTTCATTGAATACAGTTTCTTTAAGATATTTAAAGATATTTGAAGATATTTAATATTCTGTGACTCCCAAATGCTAGTTTTGTTTACTGTCTACATGACTCACTTTGGCTTTCCTGGGTTACTGACAGCTGTGACCTGTTGGTCACATACACACTTAGTGAATGGAAAGAAAAAAGTGATTACTTGTATTACCAATAAGTTAAAACTATATTGAATATGTTTATCCTTTTATTTGACAAGAGCAGCAAAGCAAAGGAATTCTGTCATCAAAATTTGAAAGGTGGGAGACTGATAGAGCAATACTGAAAATAGAAATTTAGAGATTGTGAAAGATTAGATTATTAATGAGCACATAATTCACTCTTCCCTTCAACCATCATAGGAGGAATGTGATTCCCCATCTCAAAAATGTTCGACTTGGCCATATGACTGATTTGGGTGACATTTTAAAGTTCTTAGCTGGGGTCTTAAGAGACATCGCATATTTCTTCTGCCCCTTTCTTTTATTCTTGCCTTTCCTCCGTGAGAAGAACATGCCTTCAGTATTTTCCCCTTTAATGATGATGGAGATACGTGGAGAAGAACAGGACTTAACTCAGAACCAGGATCCAAGCTACAATGAGCCTAGCCTAGATCAACTGAAACTCAGCTGATCCACAGAAACTACAATTAAGAAAGAAGTGCCTATTATGTTCTGTTTCTAAGATACTGTGTTTTTTCTCATGCAACATTAAATTGCTAATGACAAATGTAAGTGTGGAGAAAAGGGAATACTTACACAACATTAGTGGGAATGTAAACTGACATGGCCATTATGGAAAATAGTAGAGAGATTCAAAAAAATTAAAAACAGAACTATCATATGTTACAGCAATCCCACTACTGGGTATATATCCAAAAGATATCAGAATCTTGAAGAGATATCCTGTGCTCCCATGCTCATAGTAGCCAAAATATGGAAACAACTTTAATGTCCATTGACAGATGAACAAATAAAGAAAACGAAATATTATTTAGCCATAAAAAAGAGGGAAAACCTTTCATTTGCAACAACATGTAATGAACCTGGAAGGCTTTAAGCTAAATGACTTATGCTGAACAGAGAAAGACAAATACTGCATGGTATCACTTATATGTGGAATCTAAAAAAAGAAAAGTGAATTTCTAGAACAGAGAATAAAAGAATAGAATGGTGGTTGCCAGGAGCTGGGAGGAGAGGAGGGAAAAATGGGGAAATGTAGGGGAAAGGGTACAAACTTTCAATTACAAGAATATGTTCTGAGAAGCTAATGTACAGCACAATGACTATGGTTAATAATACAGTATTGCATACTTGAGAGTTGCTGGGAATAGATCTTAAGCTTCCTCACCTCACACACATACACAAAAAACTTAACTGTGTGAGTGATAGAGGTTTTAATTATCTTGTTGTGGTAATCATTCCACAATGTACATGTATATCAAATCATGTCATATGCTTTTAAAATATATACAATTATCTTTGTCAATCATTCCTCAGTAAAGTTGGAAAAAAAATAAATAGCTAACTTGTGCCAAGACTCAACAAGTTCATTTGCACACTTGACCTTTGTATGAAATTCAAAGTTACAGCACAGGCAATGAATGCATTTCCTATCTTTACATAACTTCAAGTGATTCACCTACCACAGAACAGACCACCTGATCTGGAGCAGGACCCTCCTCCACCACGCGCACCTGGGATACAACTGCATAATTAACTTCACTTACTTTTACCTTCAGTAACCATGAGCTGAGACTCCATCATTAACAGAAGCTTCAACTGTCCTTCCTAGACTAAAGAGCCATCA
Source organism: Camelus dromedarius (assembly GCF_036321535.1). NCBI lineage: Eukaryota > Metazoa > Chordata > Mammalia > Artiodactyla > Camelidae > Camelus > Camelus dromedarius. Next base: position 62,654,320 of record NC_087443.1, on the reverse strand, counting down.
CCAAGGCTCAGGGGAGAAGGGAGATTCAGTCAAATAGAACTCAAATTGCTTCTTCATGACATGGGGAGTCTCACTGGGGCCTTGAACTTTCTAGAAATAGTTTTACCAAACCAGCAAGAGTTCACCTTCAATGAGTGGCTGAGGAGAATTCATATTTTTAACATATTAGAGTGCTCTGCTGCTTTCATCAGCTACCTGAAGCTCTAGGTTACTTCTACCAAGCAAGACTGGGGATTCTTTCCTTTGAAAGCATTCAAACACTCCACAGGTATACTTCTACAAACTTCAAATCCTTACTGAAACTAGGAAGAAAAAACACACGTTATAGAACTTGCTACTCAAAATGTCTGCAAACCAGCAGTACTGACATGACCCTCAAGTTAGAAATTCAGAATCTTTGGCTGCAACACAGGAATTATGGAGTCAGAATACGTATTTTAACTAATCTCCATAAGACTCATATGCATCAAAGTTTGAGAAGCACTGATCTAGTTATTTCTTCTTTGGTGAGCTGGGGGAGGTGACTAAACAATGAATATGTGATGAGATGAGATCATGTTAATAAGGTCCTGCATTATAAGTTGAAATGACTTTATTGAGTCTATGAGTCCAGGAGATCTGAAGCACTAAAGACTTCTTAATATTACCAACTAGATGAAGTCAATGTAATTATATGAAGAGTTGGTGGATACATGCCTCAATTTGTCCAACTGATTGCCATTGAATCAAAGGAGAAAACTCCAGGACGAGGACATTGTTATGATCATCCCCCTGCTGTCTTTTTTTTTTTTTTTTTTTTTGGGGGGGGGAGATAATGAAGTTTACTTATTGAGGAGGTTCTGGGGATTGAACCCAGGACCTTGTGCATGCTAAGCATGCACTCTACCACTTGAGCTATGCTCTCCCCCCTTCCCCCTGCTGTCTTTATTTAGTTTTTTTTTTTTTTTTGAGGGGGCAGGTAATTAGGTTTATTTATTTATTTATTCTTAGAGGAGATCCTGGGGATTGAACCTGGGACCTCATGCATGCTAGGCATGCACTCTACCACTTGAGCTATACCCTTCCCCACCCCTGCTGTCTTGATCAATTACTCTGCATCTTGCTGAAATTTAAGAGGGATGAAGCATCGCCAAAGGAATAAGGGTAGATAGAAAAAATGGCAGCTGTATAGGTCTGGTGTATTTATAAATCTATCAAACTATGTCAAATTTTTCCCGGTATCAGGGCCCACTTTTCAGAAACTGTGACCAGTTGGAGGGTAATGTTAAGGAATTATTGACATCATGATGTCTTCAGAACCATGAGAAACCAGATTGAGAAGGATTTCTATCTAGACCAAAAGGATGTATTTTGATCAAAATTTATAAACTATAAGCTTCACAATAGCAGAAAATTACCCTTTTTGTGAGATGCAACCTTTTACCTGTTAAAACTTAAGGACTCAAGCTTTAGTCAGTATCTTGATAACAAGGATATTACTGCTGTCCTCCTCCAAGAAGATAATCAATAAAGAAGAAAAAAATCAAACTTGAACAGATCTTTCATATCAACTGAGAGAAAAATGAAATCTCAAATAAAAGAGTACAGATAGTCACACTGACAATCCAGGGAAGAAAAAGCAATCATTGCTGATTTTACTCGAGAACATCTTAAGTGCTTAAGAGGGGCAGGGTGTTTAGAATATGCTTCTTATTGGGATTGAAGCCACTCTTAACAGGTAAATACACAACATTCATATTCAGTCTTAATACCTGCCAAACAGTTACATACAGTTAAGAGAAAACTGAATTGGCAGTAAAGTATGTGTTTTCTCTAGGATGGATATAAAGGATATTACAGGGCCAGGGAAGGAAGTGCACAGGTGCAAAAGCACAGAGTCAAAAAGCCGTATCTGTGATTATTAGAAAAAATATACTGTGAGGTTACGTTACTGGAGAGAAGGCTCTTGTCTTGTCACAGAAAGAATTTAGAGATGAGACATGGAGGCCAAGAAAGCAAAGTGAGGATTTATTAAGCAATAGTACACTCTCCAAGGGAGACTGGGAAGACTCAGGTGAGTAGCTGCCCTGAGTTTTTTTGGCAAACTGGTTATATGGGGTGTAAAAATGAATGGGCAGAATATTCACTGGGGAGGGAGGGGTTAGGGACCATATTTTCTAATTTTCATCCTGGTTCCCCCTTCCTGGGTGGGGTAAGAATTTTGTCCTTATTTAGTCTTCATGTGAAGTGTCATGGCATTGGTGCAAGGTGGATGCTTCTTTTCTGCAAGGCTACGAGGCTAATTTTATCATAATGCAGGCACAATGAGCCAAACGTTACATTCAGACACCAGAGATTCCTACCTTTTCCCAACTGTGTCTGCCTCTAGAATCCTTATCACTCAAAAATGTAGTTTTCTGTCAGTCTGGAGATTCTTACTGTTCTTTGTGTGCCCAAGGACCCCCATTGTTTACAAGATACATGGTTTCCTGCCATTTGGCCCATGCCCCTCTTTCCCTGCTCATCTCTGGCCATCTACTTGTTTCAACAGTTATAGCAATAGTCCTAAAACTGTGGTCCACAAATCAGAACCATCAACATTACATAAGAACTTGTCTGAAATGAAAATTATTGGACCCCACCCGGAACTACTGAATCAGAAATTCTGTCGTTAGGTCTGTGTTTTAACAAGTCATCCAAGAGATTCTGATGCATGGTCTGAGAACCCCCGGTCCCGAGTACAAGTTTTGGAGATAAGGCCAAATGGAAAGATTGGGACCAGGTTGTGGAAGGAATTGTGGAAGCTAAACTAGCCAGGTCTTTACCATAGACAACTGTGTAGAGTAGTGATCAGGATGTAATTGTCTCATGTGGGGAGACAGCTGATCAGTGTAGACATAGGTCAGTCTCCTACTTACTCTTTTTATGTTTGAAATGTTTCTATAATTTAATATTCTTTCTTTAATAAACTGTTCATTTGTGCATTAACTTTATTGTATTACTGTAAAATTGCAGCTTTGTAATACATCTTTGCTCTTTTAATGTGAAGTTGGTAAAATTCTGAGATATTACTGATAATAATATTCGTCTTAATGAGTTAACTTTTTGGAGAAGTAATCTAATATTTCTGTCCTCGAAACTAAAAAATATTATTTTCATTGAACTATAATCTAATTTGTCCACATTTCTCTGTAAGCTGCATTCTTTTGTGGTTTGGAATGTTTCATCATGTGTTTTCCCTCCAGAAATGGGCTTCTTCAAGGGGTTCCTAAAAGGACATTGTCAAGAAAATATCCATATAAATTTTATTAGCTTTTTTGGAATTCACACATGGAATGTAATCCAATTTGTATTTCAGTATACAATAGTCAAAGTCCACACTCTCCAATGACAGAATAAAGGGCACTAATGAGACACTGGATGGTTCCTGAGATAGGACAATAAAACATCTGCTTTCCCAAATGGAGAGCCTTGAAATTAATGTGTGCTTATTTTTCAGTATATTTTGGCTACCACTTTAGGAAGCATCAAGTGGCTTTTACTGTGAATCATTCTCCCACCCTATCTCCCCATTCCTTACCTCCTGTAGGGAGTTAAAAACAAGAATGTCAGGGTCACACACCAATCCTGTTTTGTTGACTGTGCTCTATTAAGTGTGAGGGCTATTTTGTCTTTTCTGTCTGTACCAGTTTTCTTTTGTATGTATGTATGAATGCATGTCTGTATATATGTATGTGTCTGCTTATTTATTTGTATATTCATGCATTTACTTATTTAGTGAAAATGACAGGTACATTTTCTAATTTCTTTCTTTCTCTTTTTGCTCCCTTTCTCCTTTTTTCTCCTTTAGTATCCAGTCTTCACTTCCAAGAAGTATCTACCAGCAGGACTTTACTGACAAACAAGAAGGGCGTAGTCAGTGTTGGGAAAATATGATTAAAAGTAAAATCTTCTTCCAACTCAGAAAACCTCTCTTCTCAAATAAACAAATTTTAATTGAATAAGCATTAAGCCAGATGTGTATCACAGGCAAGCTGATAAAGAGATTGCAGAGACAGAAAAAAATCTCACCCTTTTACATAGTCAAGCAGATACAACCCATTGCATATATGTTCTCAAGATAAACAATAACCAATCCCGAAAAAGGGGACTTGACAGAGCTACTTGTCACACACAGTTTATCCCAGATCCACTTGGTAGTTGGGGTGGCAATCTGTGTTAGCTAAATGGCTTTCTCCAAAGGAAAAATAAACTTCTCACATCTTAATGACAGGAAGTAGTTTGAGAGAAAGGCATCAGTCCCACTAAAGGTAGGCTACTACCCTCACACAGAAACTGGGAAGTAAGGATGCTCTCTTCCTTGATAATTACATTTGAAAGACATGGTACCCTACCCAGGTTCTTGAAAATATATTTCTGGGTCCTAAAGCTGGTGAAAGGGTTATTTAGCTTTAAAAGAATTATAATACATTTTAAAGAGAGAAAGAATTTGCAAATACAAGTTTTCTGAAGTAAGTATTCTAGGTTAAGGGAGTGGGATGAAGTCTCTTATTTCCAACTGGGTTCTACCTTATTTTAAATTTGTAATTATCCTTAAAATAGCCAAATGCACCACACCAGAAGTCAGAAAATTAGGCATCAGTTCTTGCTTTCTCACTCAGTGGCTGTTACTTAGCATTCTATGAACCTCAGTTTCTATCTATTAGGAATTTAGGCTAATAACCACTAATATCTTAGACCTTATACATGATATGCCAACAGCATGAGGATCAACAGCAGTAGAGCTTGTTGGGCGAACAATCTCAGGTTCTCTTCTAATACTAAGTCAATGTACATGTTTTAATAGTACTTCTGTTGATTCAATGCATATTTAAGTCTCAGAACCATTAGTCTATGGTCACTGTTCTTAAAATGTGGTCTCAGGCCAGGAGTATCAGCACCATCTCAAGGAATTTATTATGAGTGAAAAATCTGAGCCTCACCCTAGATCTACGAAATTAGAAATCCTGGGTACAATGTTCAATAATTGTATAATTGTGCGTATGTACTAAAATAAGATTTATTGAAATAAAATTTACATATTGTAAAATTCATGCCTTCTAGAGGCAAAAATACATTAATTCTGACAGTCTTATAACCATGACCACTATTAAGACACAAAACATTCCTATTACCCCTAAAATTTTCACCATTTCCCTTTAAACTTAATTTCCTACTTAACCTCCAAACTTAACAATAACCAATTTATTTTTCTATAGTTTTGCTTTTCTTAATGTCATAAATATAAAATCATGTAGACATTTGAATCCAACTTCTTTCTCTTAGTGTAATGCATTTGAAAATAATTAATGTGTATGGTTTATTACTACTTATTTATGAATTTTCCAATTATCTTCCTTATTGCCTTCAGCTTTACAGAATTATGGTCAGAAATATAATTTAATATGATTTCAATCTTCTTAAATTTGTTTAGATTTGTTTTGTAGCCTGACTGATCTATTCTGGTGAGTGTTCCATGTGCACTTGAGAAGAATGTGTATTTGGCTGCTGCACAATGGGATATTTCATATGCATCTGTTCTTTCCTTTTAGCTTATCCAATAATGAAAGTGAAGTATTGAAGTCCTCTACTATTGTTGCATTGCTGTCTATTTCTCCCTTTAGTTGAGGGAGGCCAGTATTATTGTGATACAAAGCCAGAAAAGTATACTACAAGAAAATAAAATTACAAGCAAATATTCATCTATGTTGAACATAGATGAAAAATCCTCAACAAAATATTAGCAAACTAAATTCAGCAACATATTGGAAGGATCATACAGTATGATCAAGTAGGGGATACAAGGATGGTTTGATATATGCAAATCATTAAGAATGACACATTACATTAACAAAATGAAGAGTAAAAAGTCATATGATTATCTCAACAGATACAGAAACATTTTGGAAATTTAACATCTTTTTCTGATTAAAAACTCTTAAATTAGTTAGTTATAGATGAAATATACCTCAAAGTTATAAAGTCAATATATGTGAAGTTTACATCTAAAATCACATACAGTGATGAAAAGATCAAAGCTTTTTATTATTCTAAAATCAGCAGTAAGTCAAGGATGCCTGTTCTCACCACTTCTCTCCAACCCAGTACTAGAAGTCCTAGCCAGAGCAATTAGACTATAGTCCTTCAAATCAGAAAGAAAAAAGTAAAATTATCTCTTTTTGCAGATAACATGATCTTATGATAGAAAACACTGAAGACTACACTTCCAAACTGTTAGAGAAATAAATGAGTTCAGTAAACTTACAAGATACAAAATCAACATACAAAAATCAGTTGTGTTCCTATATACACTAAAATGAAGTACTTTTAAAAAATTAAGAAAACACTGCCACTGAAAACAGACTAAAAATACACAGGAATAAATTTAGCCAAGGAGGTGAAATATCTGTGCTCTGAAAAATACAAAACACTGAAGAAATATATTGAAGAAGACACAAATAAATGGAAAAATATTCTGTGTTCATGTTTTGGAAAAAGTGATATGGTTAAAATGTCTAAACTGTCCAAGCAATCTATGTGTTCAAGCAATCCCCATCAAAATTCCAATGACAGTTTTCACAGAAATAGAAAAAAAAAAATCCTAAAGTTCATATGGGACCACAAAAGACCCCAAACATCCAAAGCAATTTTGAGCAAGAACAAAGCTAGAGTTATCACACTTCCTGGTGTCAAATTATATTATAAAGCTTTAGTAATCAAAACAGTATGGTACTGATATAAAAACAGAAACATAGACCAATGGAAGAGAATAGAGAGCCCAGAAATAAACTCACACACATATGGTCAACTATTATTAAGCAACAGCATCAAGACTATACCGTGGGGAAAGATTTGTCTCATATAATGTTGAGAAAACTGGATATACAGATGTGAAAAAAAGAAAGAAAAAAATTGGACCCTTACCTTAAGCCATACAGAAAATCAAATCAAAATTGATTAAAGACTTAAATGTAAAACATGAAATTGTAAAACTATAGATGCCCAGGAGTACATTTCCTTAACATTGGTATTAGCAATGACTTACTGGATATGACACCAAAAGCAAAAGCAACAAAAGCAAAAATAAACACGTGTAATTATGTCAAACTAAAAAGCTCATGCACAGCAAAGGAAGCAATCAACAAAATGAAAATGCAGCATAAGAAATGGGAAAAATATTTGTAAGCTATATATCTAAAAAGAGGTTAATAACAAAAATATAAGGAATTCATACAACTCAACAGTAAAAAAAATTAAAAATATAATTTAAAAATGGGCAAAGGAACTACATAGACATTTATCAAAAAACAAAAATAAAAACTAATGGCCACTAGGTATATGAAAATGTGGTCAACATTAAGAGTCATCAGGGAAATGCAAATCAAAGTCATATTGAGATATTACCTCACATCTATTAGGAAGGCTGTTACTTAAAAAAAAATAGTAACAGCAAATGTTGACAAAATGTGGAGAAAATGGAACGTTGAAGCACAGTTGTTAGGAGTGTACATTGGTGTAGATAGCATGGAAAGTCATATGAAAGTTCTTTAAAAAATTAAAAATAAGTCTACAATATAGTCCAGCAGTACCACTCTGCATATTTAACCAAGGAAATTGAAATTAGGATCTCAAAGAGATAGCTGGACTCCTATGGTCACTGCAACATTGTTCACAATAGCCAAGATATGGAAACAATTTATGTGTCCACTGGTGGATAAATGGATTAAAAAATGATATATACATACAATAAAATATTCAGACTTAAAATAAGGAATCTTCCCATTTGCAACAACATGGACAGATCTTGAAACAAGCCAGACACAGAAAGAGAAATACCGTGTGAGCTCACTTATATGTGGAATCTCAAATAGTCAAACTCACAGAAGCAGAAAGTAGAATGGTAGTTGACATGACTAATGGGAGAGGGGATTAAGAGGGTAATGGTTAAATGGTACAAAATTTCAGTTATTTAAGATAAATAAATTCTGGAGATTTTATGATGTAACATAGTACCTATAGCTAACAATATTTTATTTTACACTTAAACTTTGCCAAGAGGGTAGATCTTATATTAAACAATCTAACTGCACACACACAAATAATCATAAAGGAGGTGAGAGAAAACTTTGGGAGGTGACGGATATGTTTATGGCCTTGATTGCAGTGACAGTTTAGTGAGTATATTCTTATCTTCAAACCCATCAATTTATATACATTAAATAAGTATCACTTTTTCTATGTCAATCATACCTTGATAAAGTGGTTTTAAAATAAGTTAGAAAAAGAAGTATAGTTTATATTTTAAGAAAGGAAAGAAAAACATAAAATGTTCAATTAAAACTAGAGAAAAGAGAAAAAGACTGGAAGACCAAAGCCAAAAAAAGATATTTATAAAATTTATAAAAAGGCATTTATTAAAAGACAACTAACAGAAAAGTTACCAATGTGGTAGATGTTAAACCAACTATATCAACAATCACTGTAAATATCAGTGTCTAAATACACAGAGTGTAATTGCCAAAACATGGAAGCAACCTAAATGTCCATCAACAGCTGAGTGGAGAAAGAAGTTGTGGTATATTTATACAATGGAATACTACTCAGCCATAAAAAGAATAAAATAACGCCACTTGCAGCAACATAGATGGACCTATAGATCATCATTCTAAGTGACGTAAGCCAGAAAGAGAAAGAAAAATACCATATTATATCATTCATATGTGGAATTTAAAAAAAAAAGAGAAAAGAAAAAGGCCACTATGAACTCATCTACAGAACAAAAACAGACTCACAGACATAGTAAACAATCTTATGGTTACAAGGGAAAGAGTGTGGGAAGGGATAAATTTGGGATTTTGAGATTAACAAATGTTAGCCACTATATATAAAAATAGATTTTTAAAAGTTTCTGCTGTATAGCCCAGGGAACTATGTTCAATATCTTGTAATAACCTTTAATGAAAAAAATATGAAAATGAATATATGTATGTATATTCATTCCTGGGACATTATGCTGTACACCAGAAATGGACACATAGTACTGATGGTACTTCAATAAATAAATAAATACGCAGAGTGAATTAACAAAAAACAAGATTCAATAAATACACATAATAAGTGATACAAGTAAATGTACCATGCTAACAAAAATACAAAGAAAGCTGAAGTAATCATATTAAATTCAGACAACACAAGCTTCAGAGAAAGTAAAATTCTCAGGGACAAAGAGAGAAATTACATAATGAAAAAGAAGTCAATTCTCCAAGAAATCATACCAGTTCTAAGTGTGTATGCATTTAACAACAGAACACCAAAATTCACAGGGCAAAACCTGACAGAACTGCAAGGAGAAATAGACAAACCCACTATTACAGTTGGGGATGGAGACAACACCCTTTGATTAATAACTGACATATCCAACCAGCAGAAAATCTGGAAGGATATACTTGAACTGAACAACACCATCAATGAACTGGATTTAATTAATATGAACAGAATATTCCATCTTACAACAGCAAAATACACACCCTTCTCAAGTTTACATGCAATTAACCAAGATACACAAGTGTCTGAGCCATAAAACACATCTTAACAAATTTGGAAGATAAACCATATGTGTTCTCAGACCACAGTGTAACTGAAGAAATCAGTAACAGAAAGAGAGGAAAATCCCAAAATACTTGGAGATTAAATGACACATTTTAAAATAACACCTGGATCAAAGAAGTCTCAAGAGAAATTTAAGAAATATTTTAAACTAAATGAAAATACACTATCAAAATTTATGAGATACAGTGAAAGCAGCACTTAAAAGTAAAATGTAAAGCATAAAATGCATATAATTAAAAAGAAGAAATCTCTAAATGTATAATCTAATCTTTTGCCTTAGGAAACTAGGAAAGAGAAAATTAAATCCCATGTAAGATGAAGATAAGAAATAATTTTTAAAAATAGAGTGAGAATCAATAAAACTAAAAAAAAAAGTCAATAAAGAAAACGAATGGAATCAAAATCTAATACTTTAAAAAGACTGATAAAACTGAAAAACCTCTAGCCAGGTTAAAACACACCCCTCCCAAAAAAAAGCTGACAAAAATACAAATTGTTAATATCAGAAAGGAAAGAGGCACCATCACTACTGATCACATGAACACTGAAAGGATAATAAAATAACACAATGAACAAATCTGTGTTTCAAAGTTTGATAACATAGATAAAACAGACCAATTCCCTAAAAGATACAATCCACCAAAACTCACAAAGAGAAAGATAATCTGAATAGACTTTTAACTATTAAATAAATGGAATCAATAATTAATAGTCTTCCAAAAAGAATGTAACAAGCCCAGATGGGTTTACCAGTGAATTCTACAAAATATTTTAAAAAGCAATACCAATTTTCTACAAACTGCTCCAGAATATACCAAAAAAGTGTGTGTGGGGGGAATTTCTAATTCAGTCTTGAGGCCAACAGTCTCTTAATACCAAAACCAGAAAAAGACATTACAATAAAGGAAAACTACAGGCCAATATATCTTATGAACATAGATGCAAATATCCTCAACAAAATATTAGCAGAAGGATTATATACCATGACAAAGTCTGATTTATCCCCATTATGCAAAGCTGTTTCAGCATTCCAAAATAAATTAATGTGATCTATCACATCTACAGGATAAAGAAAAGAATTATATGACCATATCAAAAACATGCAGGAAAAGCATTTGAATAAACCCCAACATCCATTTATAATAAAAACTACCAGCAAACTGAAAATGAAGGGAAACATCTTTAACCTTATTCTAAAAACTATCATAGGGAGTGGGGGATATAGCTCTGTGGGAGAGTGCATGCTCAGTATGCACGAGGTCCTGGGTTCAATCCCCACTACCTCCATTTTAAAAAACTATCAAAATGTACGGTTCAAATTACACTTAATTGTGAGGAACTAGTTGTGTTCCCGCTAAGACTAGGAACTAGGCAAGGATGTCCACTCTCACCACTCCTATTCAACACAATACTGAAGGTTCTAGCTAATGCAAAAAAGAAAAACATATGTAAGAAAAATAAAAGGTATACAGATAAGAAAGAGCTTTTTTAAAAGCCAGCTGGTTTATTGTGTCATTTAATACCGCTGTTGCCTTACTGATTTTATTGTCTGGATGATCTGTGTATTGATGCATGTGGGGGTGTTAAAGACTCGTACTATTATTGTATTGTAGTCAGTTTCTCCTTCTACATCTGTTAATATTTACTTTCTCTATTTAGGTGCTCCTGTTTGGGGTGCATGCCTGTGAATGACTGCTAATTTCTTCTTCTTGAGTGGATCCCATTATCATTATAGAATGTCTTTTTCAGTCTCTTGTAATAGACTACCTTAAAGTCTAATTTTTTTCTAAAATGAGTATTGCTACCTCCACTTTCTTGTTGTTTCCACTTGTATGGAATGGCTTTTTCCATCCTTTCAATTTTGGTGTAAATATGTCTTAAGTTTGAAGTAAGTTTCTTGTAAGCAGCATATAGAAAGGTCTTTTTCTTTTTAAAACCAATTATGTCTTTTGATTGGAGCATTTAGCCCATCGATATTTAAAGTAATTAAGTATGCACTTATTGCCATTTTATTGCTTGTTTTCCAGCTGTTTATGTAATTCTTCCCTATTCTTTTTTGCTTCTTTTTTTCTTCCCTTGTAGTTTGATGATTTTCTTTAGTGGCTTGATTGTGTTCCTTTCTCTTTTGTTTTTTATTGTAGGTTTTTGATTTCTGGTTACCACGGGGTTCATACATGTTGATCTGTAACTGTGTTTGTTTTAAACAGGTAGTCCTTTAAGTGCAAACACATTCTAAAATATTTGCATCCTTTTACTCCCTTCCCACACACTTTGTGTGTTTGATGTTACATTTTACATCTTCCTGTTTGTCCCTTTACCGTTTATTGTAGTTACACTTTATTTTACATTTTTTTTCCTTTTACTCTTCTCTAGCCTACTTAAGTGGTGGATCCTTAGCCTTTACTATAGATTTGCCTCTACTAGTGGGATTTTTCCTTTTCTATAGACACTTACTTCTTGGTACAGCCTTTTCTTTTCTACTTACGGAAGACCCTATTAACATTTCTTTTAGGATCTGTTTAGATTTGATAAACACTTTTAGTTTTTAGTTTAAGCTCAAAATGGATTAAAGATCTAAACGTAAGATTTGAAACCATAGGACTTCTTGAAGAGAACATAGGCAGAATGCTCTTCAGCATAATCTGTAGCAACATTTTTTTAGCTCTCTCTCCTAAGGCAAAAGAAGTAAAAGCAAAAGTAAACAAATGGGACCTAATTAAACTTAAAATTTTTTTGCACATCAAAGGAAACTATGGACAAAATGAAAACACAGCCTACCGAATGGGAGAAAATATTTCCAAATAATATGACCAATAAGGGGTTAATATCCCAAATTTATAAGCAGCATGTACAATTCAATATCAAAAAAAAACCCCAACCAATTAAAATATGGGCAGAACACGTGACTAGACATTTTCCCAAAGACATACAGATGGCCAACAGACACATAAAAAAATGTTCAACATTGCTAATCATTTGAGAAATGCAAATCAAGACCACAATGAGGTATCATCTCACCTGTCAGATTGGCTATCATCAAGATATCTACAAATAACGCATGCTAGGAAGGATATGGAGAAAAGAGAACACTAGTATACTGTTGCTGGAGTTGCAAATTGGTCTAGCCATTGTAGAAAAAAGGATAGAATTTCCTTAAATGACTAAAAATAGAACCACCATATGATGCAGCACTTCCACTGCTGGGTATACATCCAGAGAAAACAAAAACACTAATCTGAAAAACATCCATGGACTCCAGTATTCAAAGCAGCATTATTTACAATTGCCAAGCAAACTAAGTCCCCATCAACAGATGAATGGATAAAGGAGAAGTGGTATATATATACAGTGGAACATTATTCTGCCATAAAAAAGAAACACTGCCATTTGCAGTAACATGGATGGACCTAGATGGTATTATTCTTAGTGAAATAAGTCAGAAAGAGAAAGCCAAATAGTATATGTTATTAATTATATGAGGAACCTAAAAAATAAAATGAATGTATATAAACAAAACAGAAGACTCACAAATATAGAGAACAAACTAGTGGTTACCACTGGGGAGAGGGGAGAGGTGAGGGGTGAAAAAGGGGCATGAGATTAAGAGACACAAACTACTATGCATAAAATAAATAAGCAACAAGGATATATTGTACAGCACAGGGAAATGTAGCCATTATTTTGTAATTATTTTAAATGGAATATAATCCTTAAAAATAGTGAATCACTATGTTGTGCACCTGAAATAAACATAAAATTGTAAATAATCTATATTTAAATTTAAATAAATAAAATTACCTGCTGTCCTCTCTAAAATGAAATAAAGACCTTTTCGTTTACAGATGCCAAGGCTGTCTAAGGACAAAATCCCAAAGGATCAAGAACAACAGAAAAGCATCCTGGATTTAGCAATTATGTTATCATTACAGGATGCAAGGTTAATATACAAAAGTCAGTATCTGTCATACAACAGTGAACAATTAGAATTTGAAATTTTAAATACTGCTCCAGTTATATTCTCCTCTAACAAATATTTGGGTATATTTAGATAGAAATATAATATATATAAGATCTATATGAGGGAAACTACAGGTGAAAGAAATCAAAGAAGATGTAAATAGAGAAATATGCCACTTTGATAGATAATACTTAAGATCTTTAAGTTGTCATTTCTTCCCAACTCAATCTATTAGATTCATTATAATGTCAATAAAATCTGTAGTTATATCCTTTCATTTATGATATTAACACTTTGTGTTCTCTCTCTCCCTCTTAGTCTTTTCAATATAACCAGAGAATCAACAATTATATTGGCCTTTCAAAGAATTAGTTTTTAGTTTCCTTGGTTTTCTGTAATTTTTTGTTTGTATCATTGATTTTAGCTCTCACCTTTAGTATTTCCTTTCTTCTGTTTGCTTTGGATTTAACTTGTTTTTTTTTCTTACTTGTTCTATTCTTTTTTTTTTTTAAGGATTTATTCTTTATTTGACTTACCACATTACATAGATACAGAAAAGCAACAGCTATACATTAAGCATCATACCTGTCTAAGGCATTATCCTTCATGCTGTAATATCTGTAGATTATGATAATATTTATCTGATGTTTACTGTACCTTTCTGATCCCAAGAATGGATTCTGATTTGGACAGATCTCTTTATATATATTATTAAATACATAAATATATAATTGAAGCATGGTCAGTTTACAATGTTGTGTCAATTTATGGTGTACAGCTTTCCCCCCCCCGTTCCAGTCTTCCTCCTCCTGTTTGGCATTCTAATTACACACACAGTAAACTGTCTGATACTGCTCTTGAGCTCTTAGCTGCTGTGTTCTCTGCTCCCTCTCTCATGCATCGTTTCTGTCTCCCTTTTTTACTGTTGTGTCTTCTAGGATTTTTATTTGATTATTTTAGTTTTCATTTCTTTGATAGAATTCCTCATGTTTCCATCATGTACATCTTTTTCACTAGATCTTTTAACATTAAACAGTTATTTTAAAGTATCTGATGACTCCAATTACTAGGTCATATCTAAATACAGTCCTTGCTATTTTGCTGCATTTTTTTCTAGATGATGGATTGTTTTTTTTTTTCTTTCTTTCTCTAGTGTTTTTAAATTTGTGATGAAATGCCATACATTGTAACATCTTGTGAAGTATATCAGAGACTAAGATACGTAGTATTATACATGTAGCATTTTTTATATGAAAATATACCTATCTTTTCTCAATCATTAAGTGTGGAAGATTGAACTACTCTTATCAGAAATTTAACTACATAGATTTCACTGTTATTCTGTTTACCTTCCATGCAACACAAACTTCAAATTTAATTTAATTATGCTTTGTGTTTATAAAGGAGGCTCTGACAGGTGAAGAGTTCTTTTTAATGTTTTTGCCCACCAAGGGCATCTCTCAGCCATCACTGCATATCTCTGCTTCATAGGGTATGTCTTTCTACGCTCTTGGCCTTCTATAACCACTAAATTCCTATTGCTTGCTGTTCAGTGCTTGCCAAGCTGATGCTGGAAGATAGCTTCAGTTTTGTCCTGGTCCAGACTCAATATTATGTATGCCCTGTGTTCCTGCGCCTTGGAGATGAGTTCTCTCAGCATTCTTGCCACCTGTACCATAGCAGGAAGCCAACCTGTCTTGTATCTATAGTGTGTCTTGTGCAGGAGAGTATATATTACCCTCTCCCACAGTAGTATGAGACCTCAAATGGTATTAGTGTGGGATCCTGGGCTCTGCAAATTTTCCTGTGATTATAATAAATAAATAAGAATTTATTAATGGCAGCGGACTCCATTTCATAGTATATATTTTTGATAACTCTCTATTCAGTTCTTTTTACTTTTAAGTTTTTTGGAAATCACATTGAGTAAAACTTCAGACATCCAGAGATCTAAACCATTCAAACAAATCACATATTTCCATTTCTATATTACAGTTGATCATCAGCATTTTCTTTTCCATTTTGTCCCATTTCTAATTTTATAATTTCCCCTAAACAACTTTTTTGGAGCCTGGACATCATTCTTAAATTTTATTTGGAGGACTGCTTTGCTTAATTGAATTCCATGCTGCCTGAGAGTGGTTAGTTATCAGAACAGCCACTGTGACAGGCAATTCCCTGGGGTATTTCTGATGGTTTCCAAATCACATATGTGAATGGCTATTTCTTTGTGTGACAAAAGAAGTCGATCGGGCAGAACAACGTATGTGGATAATTTAGAAATTACATATGGGAAAAGGGGATCTATATACAACTACAATTCAAGGTCTTCTTGTCAAGGGTACTAGACTAATCAGTCATTACTTCTAAATTCACATAGTCTATTTATCTCTTGTGCTGAAGTGTTGAAAGCCAAGATTAATGATGGCAATGGGAGTGTAGCTTTTGCAAAAGATGGTGACAAGATATCCTTGGAGAATCTTCCCTCTGTTATCCAAAGTTTTCCAATAGACTAGTATGAAGATAGAAATATTTTGGCTACTTAACTTTCTAATTTGAGTATAAATGGTAAATTACATAAATTATCCAGACAGATCATGTCTGATGTTATTTTCCCATTAGTTGAATGTTTCATTGATTTATATCTAATCTGCTTTTTTTCCCCCCGACACCATTGCATAGACTATAACAAATCCAATTGACTTTCTCTGGCTATTTTCATAATCTTTCATTGCAATTTGCTCCATCTTGTTTGGGATTAAAAATTTAGGTGACATCAAATGCTAAGATAGTAACAAATGTGATCATGTTAATACACTTGTGTTACCACAATTTTGGCTAGTTTGGTTTGTTTAAAGAATAATGATAGTAAGACTCAACTCATCAATATGATTGCCATTTGGTCAATCCAAAGAGAAATATAACCAAAGCAAAACTTTTGTTTCCTCCTCTCCTGTAAATGCCTTTGCACAGCCAGCTATAATATATACACATAATAAAAAAATAAAATGTTACAAACATTATTAAAAAATATTTTATGGTACACCACTACCTGAGGGATAAGGGTTCAACTTTTTAGTGTGCATAACACAGTAAATGCCATGTAAAATCTTACCCTATCTTTTCACCCTCACCTGATGTTTTTGCCTGAAAATGCAGTGCTCTGCCAACCTTGAACTTATGACTGATCTCAAGCATTTGGTGCCCTCACCGAAGTCTGTACGTAGGTACATGCCACTTTTTCTTTTTGCCATTTCCTTCCCTGGAATATCCATCCTACTCCTGCCCACTAGTCTTAATATCCAGTTCAAATATTACACTGCGTACCTGCCCTTAGTTATTCACTTTTTCACAATAGTAAATACATTCTTCTATTAAAGAATCAATTATATTGTATTTTTTCTGTCTATATTTTATAGGAATTTCATTCTGTATTTCTTCCCTACTAAATTGACTATTGGAAGAGTAGTCCTTATTATAATAATATTAGCAGGTATTATAATAATATCATTCTTTTTATAGTCTCAGTGTCCTAGGATATTGCTGCTTATCCAATATGCATTCATTGAGTGATAAATAACTAACATGTCTTTGATGACGTATTGATTGAAGTAATAAATAAAGGAGTGAATTTGGATTGTTAGTAATTAGCTGACTCTAAAGAAATTTGTGAAAGGATCAGCACAGTTACTTTTCCATTTGAGGAAGAAAAGCTTAAAATATATTACCTTTTGGCAGTGACCATATTGCTTATCTGTAGAGAAAATTTAAGAAAACAGAAAAAGTAGATACCAAAGACGATCTCCTTTCATCTGCCTCATGCCAAAGCACAGAATACTTCTGCTTTACAAACTTCAAGCATTTTATCACAATTTTATTGTTGTTACTTTATTACACAGCATGTATTGAGTTATGTTATTATGTCATGTTTTGAAGACTTATTTTTTATAACAACCTATAATCATAGTTCTAGTAACCTGACAAATATTCAATAGTTAATAATTGTCACAGCCCAGATGGCTTGTGCCAATTGTTCTTAAAGCTAGCTGTCTCCACTGATAGCCTCATTGGCGTCCCACAGTCGCTTGGATTCAAAGATGCTGGCTCATTCTAGCAGAACACAAAGTAAATCGGTATGTAAAATCATAATGACAAGTTGCTAATTTTCCGTGGGACGTGCAAAATTCTGGATCAATCAACAGTACTTTTAGTCTAACCAGGGTTGTCTCACTGTAGACTAGCTGTAGACTAGTGGCATAAAAGCCAAAGTATCACAAGTGTGCTTGGTGATCAGTACCTGATAAAGAGGAAATGGAGGTTAGAACTCAGGCTGTACAATTAATGGCACTGGGTTCTCATGTGCCTGCCAGGCAGCCCCGGTATTAACTTCAGTCTGATAGGGTTTCCTCTCTTGCTGACCAGTTTGAATATTCACTGCCAATACATTACCTTGTCACTCACTTTTTCTGTATTTATTCCTTCATTGATAAATCTTTCTCCTTATGATCGACACAGTCTTTCTCTTGATATGTTCATATTTTTCAGATCAGGTTACTCCCTCATGTTGGTGCTCAGGAGTCTCCTTAAGACTGTCAATTTTGAACTTACACCATCACAGCAACAGCAAGTTGATATTTAAATTAGTCATAAATCAGGTACTGTACCAAATATTTTTTTTCAATGAATTTTTACACTAACCTTTGAAATATT
The DNA here is from genome assembly GCF_036321535.1 of Camelus dromedarius. Classification (NCBI taxonomy): domain Eukaryota; kingdom Metazoa; phylum Chordata; class Mammalia; order Artiodactyla; family Camelidae; genus Camelus; species Camelus dromedarius. The sequence goes on along the minus strand of NC_087443.1, from coordinate 62,636,025 downwards.
TTTTTCTGTTTATCCCTGCCTTACAAATGAGGGAACTGATCTTAAGGAATTTAAAAACCATCCTCAAGAACACAAAATGTTATGTGAAGAAATCAGGGTGAAAAATCAAGCTCTGTATGTCTGCAGAGCCTGAGTGCTTAACATTCAGATGCTTATGAGTTGATTTTATTACTTAGCTCTCGGAGGGAGAGATTGGTTCCACTTCCGTATTTCTGGGGACATGCCACTGTTGACGCCGTGTGCTTCCTGGAGCAGCCATTATTACTCCCTTTTCACAAATGAGGAAAGTGATGCTTAGAGAGATGAGGTGAACTGTCCAAAGTCACAGCAGCTAGGAAGTGGCATCACAGATTTTAGAAGTGAAACTCTCTGGATTTCAGCATCTTTGATCTTCCCACTACATGACGTTGGTGAAAAAATTGCCTGCCCACTCAAATTAATGAGGGAAATAGAATGCTTTTAGTACTCAGTTGAAGAGGAGTTGTCCTCCAGGGGCTGAGTTGCATGGACGTACACTATCTTAGATTCTTAGAAATAGGTATTTTCACGTGGTGTGACCTGTGTTTCTCATTCACTTTAGATACTGACATTTAAGAACTTAAAATTCTTCAGGGGAAAGTGATGAGCTGGCATTTAATGTAGTAAACAAAGAATGCTGGAAAAAAATTATTTGGATAATACAATAATGTACTGCTTTCTAAAATATAACCAATATTGAAAGAGAATGAAAGTAAGTTTTATCCCTTTTCAAAAAGTCCACATTCCTTCTCATATGGAACAGATAACTACTAGGCTTTAATATGCATAACGTATATGACTTTCACTGTTTTTCTTGTACCCTAAATCATTGATAAGAAATATTCCCAAATATTTAAGGTTTACACATGGTTGGTTAAAAACATATAAACAAGCTTGCCTGCTTGTATCATTTTCTCCTGTGCTTTCAAATGATAAAATGGTTGGAAAAAAGTCTTGCTTCTTTGGAACCAACAGTGGTGTGGCAGGGGGAAGAATGTATCAGTTGGAAACTTGTGTTAATTTTCATTCTAGTGACAACAACAGCATATATAACTAACAAAAATTGATACCATGATAACAGTAACAGTTATGAGTTTTTAGTTTCAATTCTGTATCAGAGAATGGTATCCTACATGTTCACAGTAGTACCATAAGCAATTATAATTAGTTCCATTTGTAAGTGAGGAAGAAAAAAAACAAACAAAACTGAGTCATTGTAACTTGCTCAAAATCATGCAGTTAATGTATCAGGCGTAGTCCTACTGGGAAAACAGAAACTGAGATAATTTATAACACAAGAAATGGGTCACACAAGTAGCAAAAGGTCAGTTAGGGGACAGTGAGGCAGCCTAAGGATTAGCAGCACCGGGAAGCCACTCGCACTCCTAGGGTAAAGGGACAAATGCAGGAGGCAGTGTTATACCTAAGTTACTGAGTGGAAGATGTAACTACAAAAGGGCCGGCTGTCAGAAACTAAAGCCAGTTCTGATGCTGCTGCTCAAGAGACTGTCCAAGGCAGAGAGAGTAGGGAGAATTTACTTGTGTTCTGAGGGCAGACAGACCTAACAAAACAGGGGTTGATAGACACTTGTGATTAGTTTTAAGACCTATGCTCTTTTTCTCAGGTCACAATGCTATTTCTATGTATTACCGAAATATTTACTATATAATTTTGGGGGAAAGGGTTTAATTCTCTTGGCCTTTTTTTTGTTGTTGTTCCTTGTTTTGAAGAAATTGTGTACAGTTAATTGATAGAACTGTTATAAAACTCAGATCTCCTGAAACTGTCAGTGTAGGGTTTTCCTCTGTGTCAAACTACCTTTATGGCCTTGAGGACTAATGTTTTATATCCTAACTGAAAACATTTTATTCCCATTGCATCAGTTTCTTGCTCGAATGGTACCCTGTAACATGGATAGTAGATTGGTACAGAGCTAAAAAATCTCAATTACCTTTAGAGGCTTAACGACTTGAAATGGCTTGTTCATCTTAAAAGACTGGTAGATCAGTTCACTAACAGCTATATTCCCAAGAAAAAATCCTTTGTCATTGAAATTATATTCACCAGGGATTAAGCATTAAGAATAGGATTGTGACATTCTAGCTCATGAAATTGCTAACGACCACAAAAACTTTGATAGCTAGACAAGGAATCAAAGCATAGAGTTGTATTCCAGAACAAGCAAGATTTGGATGATTTGTTGCAAATTATTTCCAAGAATTCTACTAGACTATAGCTAACCTGTAATCTTAGGAGTATCCATTTCATGGGCAGGCAAAATCCAGGAAGGAGGAATAAACCATTGATGGCTCTTTCCCAGTGCTAGCTCCAGTGAAACCCTTGAACGCTAAGTCAATGTGAATATCAAGGAACAGAAAGATTCAGACAATGGAGATCCATTATGATTCTAATTTTTATTCGCAGCCTAGGTTCTTTACTCAGGGGAGATGACCAGCAACAGCTTCTTGACATCAGACTCACTAAAAAAACAACCATGACAAGCAGAATTGTGCAAATTAGATTGACAGGCAATTGATATTCAAGGAGAAGTTAGCAGCTGCTTGGTTACCCATTCGAATCTGAATCTACAGATCTCTTCCTATTGCAAGCATGCTAGGAAAACTCAACTGTTCCAAGAGCAGACCAGACTAAGCCCCAGGATACACTTCTCCTCTTGGTGGGTGATAGAGCAGAAAGTGAAGTATGGAATTTGGACTACTCAGAGGGAGACAAGATTCCAAAAAATGGAATCATCTTGGTATGTTATTAATGTATCAATATGTAGAGAAGACAGACCACTGATGAGATATGATAATGTCAAAAGATATAAGAATGAAAGATGAGTTGGATCCATCTAAGAACCTATCAGCAATGTGTATTGGTCACTGATAAATGTCCAATAAAGAATATATGAAAGTCATCTTGATAACTCACTTTACAATAAAGTTTTGCTGTGAGAATATAATGCCTTATTATGTGACTTGTAGTCTTCTCTGAATGTGCAGTTAAGAAGACCTGGCCTAAGATACTGGAGATTTTGACTGTGCAATAGGTAGACAGGTGGGAAGTGACTATTCTAGCTTCTTTGCATGGGTAAGGTCAGGGATTCTGTTCTTACTAGGTGTTTAGCTTTCTTTATAGGGCCTGAGACAGCCCTATACATTTTCTATCTACACGGAAATGGAAATCAGACTAAGAGATAACCAGATCTTGAGTATAACTTTAATATCAATGTACCTTATAGGCCTTTCCTTCTTCATAACTCTTTTTTCCAGTTTTCATTTGATGCCACATAAACTATGGACACTCTATTAGAAACAGAGCAAAGGCAGCGGGAGGAACTATTTTTAAAGATTATTATCTAATATATAAAAAGAGATACTGATTAATTTAGGGTGCAGATTTTTGTTAATGCCATGTTTAAATAATTTAATTTTACTTACCTTTTTCATTTTTAAACATTTGTTAGAAAAGTTGCTTATCTAGGAGTGTGTGAGCCTTTAGATCTATGACTTTCAAATTTTAGAATTTTTAACTTGTTGAACAATTGTTTCCAGAATGTTAGCACCCTAGAAGACCTTGGGAATCTGGTTCGATTACATCATTTTCTGATGAGTAGTGGTGATATTCCTTCCCCAGAGTTATTCAGCAGTTAAAGATAAGCAGGATTTCCACATGTTCGTAAGTTTTGAAATGTTACTCTAGAATATATTTAATCAGGAACAATGCTTACAATCTCCAGAAATATTAACATGAAAGACTAGAAAGTAGTAATCCCACTAGAATATGAGAAACATTAGACAGGTCATGAGAGTTGGGGATTAGTGTTGACTCAGGTGGCTAATACACAGACAGAGTAACTGGTCGATCAGAATGTACAAGGTACTGCCAAGTCCTGGTGCCCATTAACCTCTAGCTGGTATCTGAGATAGTGAGGCTGGGTGGCCTCATCTTCTCTCAGCTAGGACCCTAAACTCTTCCCTTTGACATCCGTGTTTTTGACTAATGACTCTTCCCAGAGCCCAGTTTGTATGATACTGAATCCATATCCTTTCAGCCAATAGTTAGGTCAAGTTCAAAAAGTTTAAACAAAGCTATTGCACTCATGCCTAGAACTAACAGGAAATTAAAGTCTACTAGCCAATTGTCTTCCTAGGCTTACCAAATCCTCCCCACTTACATACAGTCTATGAAGAATTCTGTGATATACTCAGCTCCTCTCTGTAGTTGCCTTGAGAGAAACATTTCTGTTTGGAGACAACAGAGCTGGCATTTGGAAATCCTGAATGTCTAGAATAATGCTCAATGCTTGGTCACTTCTAATTCTAATTAGGCATCCAGTCAGATGAACTGCATAACTCCATTCATTATCCAGCCCTTTGAGCCTCAGAAATCCCAGAATGATCACTGGCCAACAAATAAAGCTTCTCTCTTGCCTTCTAATAACTGCCAACTATTATGTTTATATTTCCAAATGTAAATGATACTTCAGCTATCCATCAGCTGAAAGCCAAACGTGAAGTTCGAAAAGCAAAACAGGCAGTTAGCTAGGCAATTGCTTCATTTTCAGAAGTTCTACATTAAATTCAAATGTTATTCAAGGTTCACTGCCATTCAGATTAAATTGACATTTAGAAAGAAAGCATGCATTCCTTCCTAACCTTTAGAAATAACATAGAATTTAGACATTTCAATCTTGTTTCTTTCTCCCTTACTTATGTTTCTTATCAGTTTATTCAGTGCCCAATTATTTCTTAAGTTTTGATAGAAAGTGATGAGCTGATCAAAGAACAGTAACTAGCAAAGACACTTTAGTGTCACATTAGAGCCACTGAGAGCATTTTATCTCCTTTTCTCTATAATTTTATTTAGGTCAAATATTGAAAATCAATTAAAATAGAAAAAAATAACCAAGTGGTTTATTGTGTTATTGTTTATATTGAACGGTGAATTCCAACATTGTATAGAACCAAACAGAAATATTTTCTGCGTAAAAAATGAATAAAGCACAAGTTTTTACCACGTCTATTATCAATTTATTCTCCTCAGTCTTTAACCAAGGATATAATCAGAACCAATTACTTCTACTCAAAATGTTAAAATTGGAATACTTCCTATGCAAAAAGGTGAAACTATAAAATTAATAGTGGAGAATAGTAGCCAAGCATTTCTTCCAGAATAAGCATGGAATACAAAGAGGGTCAGGAGATCTCATACGATTATTCACGCACAAGAATGGGAACATTGTAATTTAAAGATCAAGGAAATTTAAAGGAGAAAAGAGTGTTTGCTTTTTAAGAATTAGTGATAAGATAATTGTGCAAATGTAGAGCTGATAAAGACACAGATAAAATATGATTTAAAAGCACAATGACATATGATTTAAGGCATAATTCAAAAATGGTGAGTAGATTGATGTGAAAGTTCTCCAAAGGGTATAAATCCATTTATCTATAGATCAGTTTCTCTGACCACATGTATAAACAGAAGGTGGCCATACTGGCACAATATTAAAGCAAAGAATGTAGATTTAGGGGACCTGAGTTATAATCCTTGTTCTGTCATTGACTGACTGTTAACCCTTGAGCACATCTTTTATTTAAAAAGTGGCTACACCCAGTGCCCAGTGCCTAGTTGGTTTCTATTACCATTTTCCAGTGAAAGGAACCAGGGCGCTTTGGACAAATGGCTGACTCTAGAGTTGGGGTAGGGAATCTACAGGATGAGCCTGAAGCATCTTGTAGTGTCAGAGAGCTGGGACGTGCTCAGAAAACAAAATAACAGGGGTGAGTCAGAGGGACACAGCCACCTGAAGGAGCTCTTAGTTGCTGAAGGTGGAGCACTTTGAACAACAAAACAGAAAAAATAGTCATGTATTATAACCAGCCACAGTATAAAATAAATATCCACGTATCCATGTTGATATAAGTAATTGAATACATTTTAAAATGGGAGAGGAGAAAAAGAATATAAAGAGGCACATGTATGTGTATTCACATACACATAATCACTACACTGTATACCAGAAATTAACACATTGTAAATTGACTATACTTCAATGAAAAATAAATTAAAAAAATAAAAAGAGAAGACAAATCTGCCATACAGAAGTATTACAAATAATATACATAAACATTCTCCCCTCAAGGAACACAACTTCTCAGTTTTTCAATTTGGACTATGCTTAGTGATCTGCTTCCAAAGAGTAAGTGCAGTACAAAAGGGGAAGAGTGGGGAAGTAACAATATGGTGAAGCCAGCCAGACACTGCCTTGCTCAGATGGTAACTGGGAATGAGTCATATCGATAGCATATATCCTTGACATAATGTGATTAGAATAGCATGTTACTTTTGTAGTTTTTTTTCTTTAATAAATAGTAACTTTAGTATACACATAAGGGAAAAAAAAAACCAGATATACCTTAATAGAGGGGCACTCTAGAAAATATCTGACCATTGCTCTCAAAACTATCAAAGCCATCAAAACTATGGAAATCCTCACAAGCTATCATAGATCAAAGGTGCCTAATAAAATAATTAAATATAACGTGATATCCTGGGTGGATTCACATAACAGAAAATGGACATTAGTAGAACAGTAATAAAATCTGAATAAAGAATAGAGTTTATTTAATAATACTATATAAATATTGATTTCTTAGTTGTGGCAAATGTACCATGGCAACGTAAGATGTGAATTGAGGAAACTGGTTATTGGGTGTTCAGGAACTCTTAGTACTACCTTGCAGCTTGTCTGTGTTTAGAATTTAGAATAAATTCTAAAATAAAGAATGTATTTACATATTTTAAAATGGCAATATGGATGCCTTTTAATAAATATATAATGTAATTTGGAAAGTTTTAAATAACTCAAACTCACAATTCAAAAATTGTACTTCATTTTCATTTTTATATGTATATAACTTGACTATAACTACTACCTATTAATTTATTTCTACCTTGATGTTTTCCTATAAAATTTGGACATCTTTGTAAGCTGTACACATTAACCATTTTCCATGTTTAATGGAAATTTTTTTTCCCTAAACTGTCATTTTTCTTTGGTTCATCATTTTTTTATCTAAAGAGGTTTTTTAATTCTATGTATCAGAATCTCAATCTTTTTCTTTGAGATTTTCTCTTGTTTCAAATATTTTTATTTCTCTATCACTTTGATAAATACCCCACCTTATATTTTACTAGATTTTATTGTTTGATTTTTTAAATTAATTTTTAATTCTTCTGTAATCTTCTATGAATTTTGGCACAAAATGGAGAGTCAGATATCATAAATTATTTGCCATATTTCCATCTAGCTATTAATTTTGTTACTTTGTACTTATAGTCAACCCAAATTTCAATGATCCCTCCTGATTTCCCGGAAACTGGGTTGCATTTTTATTCACATACTATAAGTTTAAAGAATAGAAAACTGCTTGGTGATAATTCTGGAGTGAAATGTGTTTTATGATTTGCTTATGTTTGACTAGATCTTGGGGATAAAGAGTGCACTTGCAACTTTCACTCACTTTTTTTTTTTCCTACAGTAAAAAAAATTCACGGTCTTAAGTTTTTTACAAGTACAAACAGGCAAGAGTGCATGATCCTCACTGGGAGTCTAGTCATTTTCTCATCAAAAGTTGGTTTGGGAAGATAAATACTGGATAAGTAACTTCCAGAATTCTCTTAGCCTTTGAAATGGTAAACAAAAAACAAAAAACAAAACTACCCCAAATTGCTTTGCTCTCTTGGGACCCAATTATTACTTACCCAGATGGATTTACTTAGTAGCTGTATCTAGGATATTATCCAATTAAAAAACTCTATATAGATGTAGAATTAACCCACACCCTCATTTTCCCCTTCCAGTCCTTAAATTGAGAGATAAAAACCTAGAAGTTTGGAAACAACTAGTTATTAAAAGAAATAAACTCTCTACCAATTTTCTGAAACCTCCTTATTTTAAATCAGGTGCTGCTTAAAAAATTTCATTTATAATACTAAAGATAGAAGGCAAAAAAAAGATAGAAGGTTTTTACAGAGAAAAAACCCACCCCACACAATATATTTGATACAGTCTTCAGAGAGAAATGATTAAATAAGTTATAAAAACATACATAAAGTTGCTGTGTTGATGATTTAACAAGCATTGGTCTCATTTTCTTTATAGCTCAAATCATGCCTCCTGCTCATATCAGAAATGGCTTAATTAACACAGCTAATCTAGGGCTTGAATTCTTTAAAAACAAGGAGGACTAAGAAGAAGGTTTGGGTTGTTTCTTGACACCATTTCAATTGGTCCGTGTACTAACAACTTTAACTCTCTGGGTCCTGAGCCATGCTTAGCTCTCTCTGATAATCTGTCAATATCATATATCATTGTTGGAAACACAATTTTTGCCACAAGCCAGAGGACCCACTGTATGATGGACTGGGCTTGTGGAGGGTTGAAGCAAACTTTGCATTAAGGACAATGGGATGGCACAGAGAAGCACTAGGTATACTTCCTAGCTTCCATGTTCTGGGGGAAATGCCACCTGCTATGGTCAAAGAAATGAACGGAATGTGCCCTGTCATGGAGGAAGGGGAGTATGGAAGGAGTGACAGAGGAGTAAACAAATAATTGAGCGTATGATCTGTGGTTTAATCTATAGATGCAGAAACTGACACAGGCACATAGGAAGACATACCCACTCTGCACGAGAACATTCAAGATTTCACGAGGAAGTGACAGTTGATATTGAAAGAGGAGTGGAATTTTCACTGAGAGAGAGACAGCAGGGCTAGTCAGACGTCTGTAAAAAGAAAAAAAAAAGCCTAAGGGCTTGAATGTTTATAAATCTTGGGGCACTCAGTTGTGATTCAGTACAACTGATGAAGCTGGGGAGGAAAAGAGATGAATCTCAAATGTAAGCTTGGGAAAGAAGTGTTTTTTTTTTAATCGATTTTAGAGATATAATTTTGGATATAATGTGAAGAGTGGGTTATAGAAAGAAAGAAAAATAAAACAGGGTAATAAGGTTGTTTTAGTCATCTAGCCTAGAAAAGATGGTGGACTGAATCTTACAAGTAAGAACAGAGCAAAGAGGATCATATTTTCAAGAAAATATTCAGTGAATTAATCTGCTGGGCTTATCCTGAGTTATTGTGAGAAAAGGGGAGAGATCTATTTGGGGCTAGGAATAATGACACAGGGGAAACCAGAGAAGAAATGGAAGAAAGGTCAGCTGCAGAAGGATTGCACTTGAAATTCTATAGAAATCTCTACAGAAAAAAAAAAAAATATGTAATCTACGTAGTTAGAAATTTAGATGTGGAACTCCAGAGATGGTTGCAACCTGGAGTCCCTGATTTTAGTGAGACTGGTTTATAGGTACCCAGTGAAGGGAATGGGGTTCCCCAGGGAGAGCGGGAAGTGAAAAGACATTACCAGTATGATTGGACCCGAAAGCTCAGGCTTGAGTGCCATGTTCTGCCATTAATTAGCTCTGTGACCTTGGCCTTGTATTTTCAGTGTCAACAATAGTCCTATTCCTGACAACTCAGTTACTGAAAACATCCAATGAAATGTGAATGTGCCTTGGAAATCCTTAGTGCATTTTCTCTTCTTTTGATCATGATCTACTTCCAATAGCATCTATAGATTAACTATAAAGTTCAGTGTGGTATTTCCATGGAAGATTGAAAAGGCCTAAATAACTGTAGCTACTCATCACTTATATAGAAATTTTATCAATTTATATGCAGTTATCAGTATGTTACCTGTATTTGGGGTTGCTACAGAGATTTTAAATCATAGTTTTACATGATTTACATAGTTTACATTGTTTCATCAAGTTGAAAAAAGGTACAAAATTGCATATATAGCCTATTTGTTGCTATCTAAAAATCTACACAGAGAAGAAGAGAAAGAAACTGGAAAGATTTCTAAAATCTTAGCAGTTGTTGCTCTGAGGAGATGATACCACGGGTGATGTCTTTCCATTTTAGTGCTACTATAATTATTGGTGGGGGATAAATTAAATATTTCTTTAATAATTTATTCATTTGTGAAGCAAATAAGTAAGTCTACTTTTAGCGGTAAAATCTTTTCTGATAGCATGTAGAATCTTAAATCTGAAAAGAAATTTAAATTGATCACATTGGCCCAATTGTTTAAATACATCTATTATAGATAAATAATTTAAAGCTCTCAACTAATCTTCGACAAAGAAGGCAAGAATATGCAATGGAATAAAGACAGTCTCTTCAAATGGTGTTTGGAAAACTGGACAGCAGCATGTAAATCAGTGAAGCTAGAACACTCCCTTACACCATACACAAAAATAAACTCAAAATGGATCAAAGACTTAAACATAAGACAAGATACAATAAACCTCCTAGAAGAAAATTTAGGCAAAACATTATCTGACATACATCTCAAAAATGTTCTCCTAGGGCAGTCTACCCATGCAACAGAAATAAAAGCAAGAATAAACAAATGGGACCTAATTAAACTTACAAGCTTCTGTACAGCAAAGGAAACCAGAAGTAAAACAAAGTGACAACCTACGGAATGGGAGAACATTTTTGCAAATGAAACTGACAAAGGCTTGATCTCCAGAATATATAAGCAGCTCAAATGACTTAATAAGAAAAAACAAACAACCCAATCCAAAAATGGGCAGAAGACCTAAACAAGCAATTCTCCAAGGAAGACATACAAATGACCAATAGGCACATGAAAAAATGCTCAATATCACTAATTATCAGAGAAATGCAAATCAAAACTACAATGAGGTATCACCTCACACCAGTCAGAATGGCCATCATTCAAAAGTCCACAAATGACAAATGCTGGAGAGGCTGTGGAGAAAAGGGAACCCTCCTACACTGCTGGTGGGAATGCAGTTTGGTGTAGCCACTGTGGAAAACAGTATGGAGATTCCTCAAAAGACTAGGAATAGACTTACCATATGACCCAGGAATCCCGCTCTTGGGCATATATCCAGAAGGAATCCTACTTCAAAAAGACACCTACACCCCACTGTTCATAGCAGCACTATTTACAATAGCCAAGACATGGAAACAGCCTAAATGTCCATCGCCAGATGACTGGATAGAGAAGATGTGGTATATTTATACAATGGAATACTATTCAGCCATAAAAATGACAATGTAACACAATTTGCAGCAACATGGATACTCCTGGAGAATGTCAGTCTAAGTGAAGTAAGCCAGAAAAAGAAAGAAAAATACCATATGAGATTACTTATATGTGGAATCTGAAAAAAAAAACATAAATACAAAACAGAAACAGACGCATAGACATAGAATACAAACTTGTGGTTGCCAAGGGGGTGGAGGGCGGGAAGGGATAGACTGGAAGTTCAAAATTTGTAGATACTGACAGGCATATGTAGAATAGAAAAACAAGATTATATTGTATAGCATAGGGAAATATATACAAGATCTTGTGGTAGCTCACAGCGAAAAAAAATGTGACAATGAATATATGTATGTTCATGTATAACTAAAAAATTGTGCTCTACACTGGAATTTGACACAACATTGTAAAATGATTATAACTCAATAAAAAAAAGTTTAAAAAAATAATAATAATTTAAAGCCCTGAGAAAGGACATTATACGTTTCCCAGATTTCACAGCAGAGCTGAGCTCTAACCCTAGGAGTTCCGGACTCTTATTGCAGAACTAAGGCAGGTTAGGTTAAAAACTCCCAAATAAGTCTCTGGCACTGCAGTCAGCTGTCGAGTAGATGGGACAAAGGCAACTGCACACTGTGCCACAAGGTATGAATCAGGATTTGATTTCCACATAAGTGGTGGAGGTTGACAGCAGATCAGAGGGAAGAAGCAAGACACACGTGTAGAGAATTTTTTAAAAGGTGGCTCTGTCTGCCTGAGTCACCTTCCAAAAGACACGCTGTCTTGTGCAGTTCTGGTTCTGCAGGGTCAGTTCCAATTAAGAGCTTTCTCAAAAGGATTCGAACAGCTCAAGACAATACTTTGTTGTCAGAAGGCCTAACTCTGTTACTTCATTTTCTGTCTGGACTTGGACAAATTATTGAACCTGTTCCTGCTGCAGTTTTATCATTTCATCTTTAAAGAATGATAACAATATCTAATTTGTTGAGATTTCAAAGATCATGTCTTTAAAGCCCTGAATGGAAGGGATTATTGTGGTTGTGGTTGTGGTGATGATGACAAGGCAGAGGAGGAGGAGGAAGAGTAACAATGACAACAGCAGCAATGATGATGAAACTGACCACAGTAACCATGGTGATGGGGAAGATGAAGAGGAGGGTGACAACCTGAGGATGGGAATGACGATGACGATGATGACAATGAGGGGAGGGATAAAGAAGCTTTTCTCTCAAATTTGGAAAGAAGTGCTCAGAGATAAGCCTGCGTTTTTCTTATGAGTGTCAACGGCTCTCCTGTCCACCTGACTGTAAACTTCAAGAATACAAGGTCTTGCCTTCTTAGATATTCGTTCTGTACTGGCTGCCAAGTGAATGGACTGCAGCAACTCACAGCTGCTTGTATGTATTACAGCAGATAAGCAAGCAAGCTGCTTTTGCAAAAGGCCGTTTCACTTTCTCCTGCAGGGGACAGATGGGGAAAACACTGCATTTAATTTAGCTGGCTGCTTCTGATTTCTTTTTCATGGATTTTTTTTTTCTTGAGGGGAAAAATGGTTTTCTTTTCTATTTTTTTTTTTTTTTGATGGATTCATTCTGGTGTTCTCTTTAAGGTTTTTAAGCTTGAGTTTTGGTACAGGAGCATTACCCTCCAGACATTTTAAGAAGATTGACTTGGGAGTAGCTACTATTCTGTATCTTGACAAAAACTCAATGATTTTGGTAAATGTAATGGGCAGTGGTCAAAGGATTAATTTTAAAGAACGTATTTGAGGTACTCTTGGCAACATGCATGATGTATGTTACTACAGCCTTGGTGCCAAGAGTGTGTTTATAGCACTTAATGTATGTAGAGGTAAAGGATGTCTGTCCTCACATTCACAGATCTGTAAGAAAACATAAACCATGCACCTTGCATCTATTATGATCATGTAATTAATTCCTGTGGCTGTAGCTTCAGAGATAGTGGTATTCAGGAAAGTAAAATTTACTGGAAGAATTATAATTCTGTTCTTCTGCTGTTATAACATGCATGTGTGAAAAGCAAAGAGGCCCCTGTTTTGCAGAATTTCTGCCAGGAGGGACGTGGGTTCACTGCAGCATAACAAGCCCATGCCTGAATACTGTGCTTCAGGACAGTACTTTAACTGTAATAACTCTTGGTTTACGATTTAAATCACACCAAGAAACAGAAAACTGAATAACAGAACATGAGTTCTCCAATCTTACACTTTAAACATTTATACATGACCTTCAATATCATGTAGTTATCAAGGAAATAGCATTTTTCTCTAACGTGTCTTCCAAAGAATGAAACAGCAGCTCCCATTTTACAGGTGAAAAAAAAAACTGAGGCATTAACTACGATCTGTTTTCATAACTTATGGGGAATCATAGTTAGAAGATCAATTCTCAGTTCCCATGATGAAGAGTAATTAAAAAACACTTGATCCGTTATTTCAGAATTCCATGGATATATTGCCTCTTATTTTAGTCACTCAGTCAAACAAGTAATTATTGGGAACGTGCTATGTGCAAATAACTTAGCCTTCTAGGGGAGCTGGATATTAATGATCTTACTGATGATCTAATTTAAAAACCTTATTATTATTCAACATTTAAATGTTATGGTTAAAATAATGTTTATGGTTAAAATTTGAGTAGTACATCATTATAAAATTAAAAAACAACAGCCCTTTCCTTATCTCTATTCCCATAAGTAATTTTTATTAAAATGTTTATATGATTGTCTTTTACTCATGGCATCATATGATACATGCCATTTTGCACATTGCTTTTCTTCTCTTAATAGTAAATGATGAATTTCTTTACACACTATTAAATGTAGATGAATTCTCTTGCCGATTTTTAATGGCTGTCTAGTGTTTCTTCTTATAACTGCAAGTATTTTACAAGTCTCTTATTGATAGACCTTTTTTTTTCACATTTTAATGTCTCTAGATTTAATCCCCTATGTTGAGCCCCTAGTTCAATATTTCAAGATCAGATTACCTCAAATGTGTATGAACTACAGTTTTTCCTGTTGACCCACTGGCCTCTGAATTCTTACCTCCCATCCTACCTGCACGTGACCAGCAAGGTCAACGTCATAGTAGAGAACCAGGCTAATCAATGACTCCTCACCCACCACTAAGTGAAATGCAGACCCCTAGCATCAGATTCAGTGCCTTCTTCACTCACACAGGTCAACAGAAAAACAAACAAATAACCCAATTAAAAAATGGGCAGAGGATCAGAATAGATATTTTTCCAAAGAAGACTTGTAAATGACTAATAAGCATATGAAAAAGTGTTCAACACCACTAATCATCAGGGAAATGCAATTCAAAACACAATAAGATACTACCATGCTCCTGTTAACATGGCTAATGACAAAAAGACAAGAAAAAGCCAGTGTTGACAAGGCTGTGGAGAAAAGGAAACACTGGTGCTCTGTTGGCGGGAATGTAAACTAGCACATCAGCTATGGAAAACAGTGTGGAGGCTTCTCAAAAAATTAAATAACAGAGGTACCCTATCATCCAGTAACTCCACTTCTGGATATTTATGTAAAGAAAATAAAGTCATTACCTCAAAAAGATGTCTGCACCCCTATGTTTACTGCATAGAAGACACAGAAAAAAATCTAAGTGTCCATCAACACATGAACGGAGAAAGAAAATGTGAATATATATGAATATTATTCAGCCATAAAAAAGAAGGCAATCCTGCCATTTGCAACAACATGGATAGAACTTCAGGGCATGATGCTAAGTGAAATTAGTCAGAGAGAGAAAGATAAACACCACAGGATCTCATGTGTGGAATCTAAACAAACAAACTTATAGTTACAGAGAACAGACTGGCAGTTGCCAGAGGCAAGAGACAGGGAAACGGGCAAAATGTGCAAAAATACTCAAAAGGTACAAACTTCTAGTTCTGAAAAAAAATGGTACCTCCTTCTGAAAACTATCAATTTGATGTCTCATCACTCGCCCTCATAACAACTTTCTACATTTTAGCCCAACTAAATTCTATCCCCAGATTAAAAAATGTTGTAATTTTTCCTCCAAATTCTTCTCTTTATCTTGAACACTCTCTTCAGTCTCTGAAATCCTTACTGTCTTTCAAACTACAGTCCAAATCACAGACCCCATCAAAGTCTTTCTTCCTTTATGTCGCATTTTGTACCAACAGAGCAAGAACTTAGTCTTTACCTCTCTAGGCCATCTAGAAAACTGTTTGGTGCCACATAGTCTTTGTCTACTACATGGGAACATAAATTTAGCAGGTGAGGACAGCCATAGGACACACAACTGTAACACAACACTCAAAATTTGGTATGTGTTTCTCAAACTCCAGTCAACTTTTTAGTGCCAATCCTAGCCATGTGCTTGTGCATGTAAGTATCAAACATTATGGTGATAATAGTTAAATTTTACTGAATGCTGATTACATGTACTAGACATCATATGCAATACATTAAGTAACCATCTTATTCAATCCCCACACAAGCACACAAGATAGGCACTATCAATATTCGTATCTAACAAATGAGAAAACAGCCTGAGAAGATTCGGGTACTCACCCAACATCACTGAGCCAGGAACTCAGCAGAGCCAGGATATGAATCCAGGTCGTCACAACTCCTAAACTGTAGTATGGTTCTTTCCTTAAAATCTGTAAATTGAAACAATAAAATAGTCTTTTGAAGAACTGACTTGATAGTCCATGACCTAAGGTGTATGGTCCATGACCATCACGCCACAAGATGTATGGGAACCCCATTAAAGTCAAACCATGGGAAAATATTATCCTTCACAGACTGATTATTAACTAGTAATGACGTGTCTTTGCTTAATAGTGAATTTTAAAAATTCTATCTTTAAAAGATCAGGTAAGTTGACCACTAATTTGATTAAAAGACATTTTCTTCTAGGCCTCAAAGGTCTAGACAGCTTGTCATTTTCTACCTGCTGCCCCATTCATTCCAGGTCTAAAGGAGCATTGCTCTTCATTGAAGGATATTGACTGCAAATGGGTAATTCATCTTTGTTCAAAGCAAATTCTGTTTCACGTCCTTCTGGAAAATTTAATCATTTGGACAAATTTGGCCTGTATTAACTCTTTCCAAGGAAACGTTATATTTGTCAAAATGAACGACCATTTTCTGCGAAATATTTTCTTTGATATGGATTATAGAGGCTTCCTCATTTATCTCTCTGCCAGCACTTCAACCATCTGTATTAGTTGTCTATGGCTGCTGTAACAAATTACTACAAACTACGTGCTTAAAACTACACAGATTAATTTTCTTACAGTTCTTTAGGTTAAAAGTCCAACATGGGTCTCACTGGGCTAGAGTCAAGGTTTCAGAAGGGCTACCTTCTTTCTGGAGGTTCCAGGGAAGAATCCCTTTTCTTGCCTTTTCTACTCTCTAGAGGGTATGTGCATTCCTTGGCTCATGGCTCTCTGGCTCCTTTTTAAACTCCAGCGACAATAAATTGAATTATTTTCACATTGTATCACTCTTATATCCTATTTTTCCCACCTGGACAGTCCAGAATAATTCCCCCATTTCAAGATCCTTAACTTAAAAACATCTGCAAATTGCTTTTGTCATGTAAGGTAACATATTCACAGGTTCAGAAGACTAGGATGTGAACATCTTTGTTGGGCTATTATTCTGCCTACCACACTATTCCTTATTCCCATTCATTCTCCAAACCACTATCAGAGGTTCTTAAATGCGTATGTGAATATTCATGTCCATGTGCAAAATTCTTCAGTAGTTCACCTTTGTATGCATGACATACAAGGTACTTCAAAATTTGGCTTTTGTTTACTGGGTCATTCTCATATTCCACTACTCTTAGTAAACCTCTTTTGGTTACACCTTTATTCTTTTCTACCACTGAACTTTTTGTAAGCTGCTTCCTTTACCAAGAATTCCCTCCTCTATTGACCACATCAAAAATCCCTATTTGTTCTTCATTTCTTTGCCTGAGGTTTACCTTTTCCACAAATCTTTCTCTGATTCCTCCCAGGGAATATTTAGGTGCACCAGTAAGAGGTGAAAACAGGTGTTAGGGAATGCTGATGGCGGAGTCACAGCTGGTTTGGGAAAGATAGATCCAAAGACAAACAGGGAAGACACAATCTCATGCAGTGCCTGATAATTAGCTATTAATATAAGAGGGTTTTTTTGAACAGAGATGCACATAGGAAGGTCATCTTGGGTTATCTACTCCTGTTCATGTCTTGACACTACTGGTTCAGGGTCTATTCAAAGAAGCCCATCCTTTATTCACAAGACAACTCACTGCAGTACTGAGGACAGAGTTCAGACTCGAGGGCTGGGTACGTGTATGTGGTATCAGAACTCTAACCTCCTTCCTTTTGTTCCACTTTTCCTAGGGGCTTGGGATCTTTTCTCTTTGGACCCTTAAATGCTAAGGGCAGCTGCCTTACTGCATTCTGTCTGGATGTTTCCCTTTCTTAAACTTCAAAGTGGAGGGGATGGTGAGTCTCCATTTTCTGGGTTGTAGAGTCATTTGCCTACATTCTTATGAATAGATATTCTCATTGCTTTCCATCAGCCTTATGACATCAAGACCACTACTCATGGCTAGGGCTGGACATATTTTGTGTTTCTCAACTAATCAGGGCAAATCCATGGTAACAGAGGCAACAGCAAAAAGTAAACAACAACAGAACAAAGCTCAATCTCTTTTAGGGCCTCTCACTATGACATCCGATATTCATTCATCAACAGCTAGCAGACTGAGTTCCTTTAGGTAATATGACTTGTTTTCCTTGTTAGAAATCTTTAGACTCTAGCAATGTATCTGAAACAAAGAATGGGATCAAGAAAAAACAGAGGTACAAATATAAATGATTTTGAAACAGGTAATTAAGTAATAGAGACCACAATTATCTCCCTAGATGATCTTTAACACTTATTTGTAAGGATCTAACCTATGGCAGCCTTTAACTTGTAACAAATAGCCACCTTAAATGAGAATTATCCTGATTTGTTTAATTCCACTTACAGCAGATTTGTAGCCTATCTGACTATAAATTAGGCCAAGTAGAATGATAGGGAAATACGGATGAATTATATACAAGTTTACAGTAGAAAGAAAATGGCAAAAAGTCACCACCATAATCCTGATGAAGAAGCATGAGGTAAAACGATCTGTCCTATTGGATAACAAGACTATTACAAGTTTATAAGTATCAAGGCAGTCTGCCATCACAGGGATAGCCAGATTGAGCACACATACATAGGAACTTGATGTATTTTAGGATGTCACTAGGGATAAGTGAGGAAGGGATTATCTATTCACAAATGATATTCAAACAATTGGTTATTCTAATGGGAAAAACATTAGGCCCCTACCTCACAGCACACACAATTTTTTTTTTACCAGGTGGGTCAGATGCTTAAATATAAAAGGAAAACCATAAAAATTTTAGTTTAAAAGATGAAATAATGTCTTTATGAACCTGAAGTAGGAAAGGATTTCTTATCCAAGGTATATATACACACACACGCACACACACGCGATGACTAACCAAAAAAGGAAAGATCAACAAATTTTAACATATAAACAATTTGAGATAATCCAGGCAACCATGGAGCCCATCCTACGGCCTCATTTAGAGAGAAAACAAAGCCAGCAGTTCTATCCAATCATTCTCAGCCAGCAGCACCTCCCCACCGCAAACTCAGAGCAGAGGCAGTGGCATCACCTAAAAGTAGACTCTAATATATAGCCCTGCCATTATCAGCAGACATGTCCAGAAACCTAAAGGGAGCTTACTGCTGAAGAACTGTCCTTGCCAAAGAAAACCTCTAAAGTCTGGAAGAGGAGGCTGCTTACTCAAGATGTGCAGATACCAATGTAAGGAATCAAGATCATGAAAAATTGGGTAAGCATCACACCCACAAAGGAAACTAATACAGTTCCAGTAACTAACACCAAATAAACAAAGATCTATAAACTGTCAGGCAAAGAATTCAGAACAGTTGTCCTCTTAAAGAAGTTTAGTGAACTACAAGAACACACAGGCAGACAACTAAATAAATCATGAAAACAATACATAAACAAAATGAGGCATTCAACAAAGCAATTTAAAAAACTATAAACTAGATTATGTATATAACTATATATATATATATATATATATATATATATAGTTATATTTCAACCTAACAGACATATAAAAAGCTTTCTATTTGACAATGGCAGAATATATATAGAGAGAGAGTTATATACATAACTATAGAATTCAAGAAAAAAGAAAAAGTAAAGCACATAAAGTATATTTAAAGCAATAATGGCTTAAAACTTCTTGGGGAGAGAAACATACATCTAGACCTATGAGGCCCAAATAACTTGAACCCAAATAGGCCTACATCCAGACATCTTATAATTAAACTGCCAAAAGGTAAAGATAAGGAAAGAAATTTGAAAGCAGCAAGTAAAAAGTGAGAAACAACATATGAGGAAACCCCCATAAGACTATCAGTGGATTTCTCAAGGGAAACATTTTAGGCCAGGGGTGATACATTCAAAATATTGAAAGAAAAAAGCAGTCAACCAAGAATTTTACAGCTGGCAAAGCTGTCCTTCAGAAATGAAAGAGTAACAAAGCCTTTGTCATTCTAAAACCATAAAAACTGAAGGAGTTGATTGCAACCAGACCTGCCTTACAAAAAATGCTAATGAGATTTCTTTGTGTGGAGGTAAAAAGATGGTAATAAGATTTGTAAAAACATAAGGATAAAACTTACTGTCAGTGGTAAATATATATTCAAAATTAGAATCGGTAATATGGAACACCCCCAAAACCAAGCTTCCTCCTAACGATTTGTAAGTCATGCCCAACATTAAGATTACTGATGCAAGAACATATTCAAATTTGTAATGAATATTTTTCAACATACATATAAATAGAATAACTGTGTTTGAAGCCTGATGGACCCTTCCCCAGTCCTACATCATTCACCACTTTTGTGCTTTTGTGTGTGTGGGTGTGTGTATCATCATGCACTCAGTGGGTATTTAGTTTATAATTTCAGATATGTCGTTGAATGCATATTTTCTTAGAATGCGTTTCTGAAATAAAAGAGCCCTTTCGTACTCCACTATGTATAAACGTATTCTAACTATTAATGTATACTAGCACAACTGGGGACTCAGTGTGACAGATTTTGAATGCAAATACTCTTCAGTGCAGCTTGTACCTACAACTGATATACCACTGCATAAAGAATGTGTGATAGAAGTGAGATCCTGTTGCGGAAATATAATGTAAGGTACTGGCCCACCACATCAAGTGTGGTCACGCAAATGTGTGATGTGCAATTCACTTACAGCTCTAGTTTAAAAGTTAATGACCAAACATAGCAAAATAATCATAACTACAATAATGTTATTAGTTGTAAAATATAAAATAATTGTAACATCAATAACCAAAAAGGAGAAAAGAAGAAATAAAAGTATAAAGTTTAGTAATGCTATTGAAAAGTTAGGTTTTTATCAATTCAAAATAGTGTTATAATTTTAAGATATTTTATGTAATCCTTATGGTAATCATTAGGGGAAAACCTGTAGTGATTAAACAAAAGAAGATGACGTATCAGTCAAAGCATGTTAATACCAAAAGACATCAAACCACAAAAAAAGACAATAGAATACAAAATAAGAAACAATACATGTGCAAAGCAGCCAGAAATCATTTAACAAAATGACAGTAGTACCTATCCTTACCTATCAATAATTATTTTATATGTGAATAGATTAATTTTTTTGATTAAAAGAAAAAAAAACAAGTTTTAATGATACGCTCCCCACGAGAACTTGATTTAGCCTTAAAAACACACATAGAGTGAAAGGATGGAAAAAGATATTTTAATCAAATGACACCTCAAAAAAAGTGGAGGTAGCTATACTTACATTAGACAAAATATATTTTAAACAAAAATGATATAAAGAGAGAAGATCATTGAATAATAACAAAGAGGTCAATCCAACAAGCAGATACCACAATTGTAAATATTTATGCACCTAACACTGGAGTGCCCAAATATATAAAGCAGAACTAACAGAGCTAAAAGGAGAAATAACAGTAACACAATAACAGCTAGAAACTTTAATACCCCACTCTCAACAATGGATAGATCGTCTGGACAGACAGTCAATAAGAAAACAGCAGATTTCAACCTAACAGACATATAAAAAACTTTCTATTTGACAATGGCAGAATATACATTCTTCTTAAGCAACAGGAGCATTATCTCAACATTAGGTCACAAAACAACTCAGCACATTCAAGAGGGTTGAAATCATACTAAGTATCTTCTCTGACTACAATGGTATGAAAGTAGAAATAAATATCTTGAACTAAAAAAAGAAAAAAAAATGAGACCAAAGAAAGGGGAAGGAAGGAAATAATAAAAATTAGAGCACAAATAAGTGAAATACAGAACAGGAAAATGATTTTAAAAGATCAACTAAACTAAGAATATGTTCTTTAAAAAGTTAAACAAAATTGACTAATCTTTAGCTAGACTAACCAAGGAGAAAAGAGAGAGGACCCAAATCATTATAAATGAAAAAGGAGGTATTTCAACTGATACCATAAACATAAAAAGGATAATAAGAAGCTACTATAAATAGTGATATTCCAACAAACTGGACAACCTAGAAGAAGTGGAAAACTTCTTAGAAATATACAGCATTTCAAAACTGAATCAGGAAGAAATACAGCAATAATACAGGCTAATTATTAGCAAAGAGGTTGACTCAGTTACCAAAAATCTCCCAACAGAGGAAAGCCCAGGACCAAGTGGTTTCACTTTAATTTTACAAAATATTAAAAGAAAAAGTGAATGTCAACTCTTCTCAAACTCTCCAAAAAAAACCAAAGAGGAGAGAATACTCCAAAACTTATTTTACAAGGTCAGCATTTCCTGATACCAAAGCCAGAAAAGGACATTACCAGAAAGGCAAATGACAGGCCAATACTCCTGATGAAGGTAGATGCAAAAAGTATACATAAAATACTTTCAAACCAAATTCAGCAGCACATTAAAAGATCATTTACTATGATCAAGTGGGATTTATCCCAGAGAATCAAGGATGGTTCAACAAATGCAAATCAATCTATGAGATAAATTACATTAATAAAATGAATAAAAAAATCGTATGATCATCTCAACAGATGCAGAAAAAGTAGCTGACAAAACTTAAAATCTGTCTAAATAAGCACTTTTAACAAACTAGGTATTGAAGGAACACACCTAAATATAATAAAGGCCATATGTGACAAGCCTACAGCTAACATCACACTTTATGGTGAAAGGTTGAAATCTCTTCTTCTAAGATTAGGAACAAGACAAAGATGTCCATTCTTTAATTCCTATTCAATATAGTACTTGAAGTTCCAGCTAGACCAATCAAGAAAGAAGAAATAAGAGTATAAAGATTTGGAACCCAGAATAAAGAACTCCCATAAATCTATAAGAAAAGGATATCCAATCCAATAGAAAAAAAAATGGCAGGTATCTATCAGTCATTGCCTTAATGATACTGCATAGCAAACAAACTGTCAGATCTCAGTGGCACACAAGAAAAAGAGTTTATTTTTCACTCATGTCTGTGGGTCAGCTAGGGTAACTCTACATTATGTGTTTCATTCTAAGGTCCAAGCTAGTAAATAGTAAACAATGGCTACTTGGAGTTTTTAATCTCATGGCATGACCAAATGCTCAAGTGGGCCAGCCCAAACGCACAAGCACACTTCAAGTTGTTATTCACATTACTTTCATTCATATACACCATTGGCCAAACCAAATGACTGACCAAACCCACAATCAGGAGGAAGGAAAACACAGCCTTTCCACCAAGAGGCTATACCCATCTAACAAGGACATCTATGACAATATTACAGAGGAGTGAGAGACTGAAGCAAAACTCAGCCAGCTGCATACAAGAAAAGAAATTTTACAAATTAACAACACAAATGATGAGGAAATACCTGAAAATCTGCTTAAAACCATTAGCATCAGGAAAAAGAAAGTTCAAAGTCAAAATAAAATAGCACTACATCTATTCATTTTAGAAAATGAAAAGTTAAATGCCAGCTGCTGGCAAGGATGAAGAACAATGGAAGTTCTTGTACATCGCTGCTCAGTGTGTAAGGTTTCTCAATCTTAGGAAAACAAATTGGCTTTATCTCCTAAAGTTGAGGCTGCACATATTCTACATTCCAGCAGTTATACTTCTGGTTATAGAAGCTGGAAAGTCTTGGCATGTATCCCTGGAAACATATACTATAAGAAATGTTACAGTAGTTGTGTTTATACTGCACACACACACAAACACAAAGCATAACAGAAAGACTGGGAACACACGAGGGGTTCATCATGGAAAAGTCAGTGGACAGATAAATACGCTACGGCAGATTCATACAACATTCTATTCAGGAAGTGAAAATTGAAAACCACTGCTACATATATCAACATGGATGTAACTCACTAAGATAATGCTGAATAATAAAGTGGTAAAATAACGTAATTTCCATCTACAGTTAAAAGAAAAGTAGAATCTATCATTTAGGAATATATGAAGTGATATATTCCACATACATGTATTTTATACAGGGAGTAAGATATAATAAGATGTATGTATGATATTGAGTATACATAGCAATTCTTAGATTAGGGATAAAAAAACATGTCAAATGGGAACTGAAAATCAGGGAGAGGCACATGGTGGCTGTGTTGTTGACGTTTATTTTCATTAATTGGGGAGATAAGTGCCTATCACTATTGTTATTATTAATACAATTATTAGTATCTTGCATAGATGTTACAAATCTTCATTTGTATCTTATAATTTAAAATATGTAAATAATATGAAATGGTGATTGAAGATGTCTATTCATTTAGCCCTTTAAAGGAAATCCAAAAGTTATTTTTTAAAGAGTTATTTTGTATTTGTTTATGTTTTTACAAATTATTCCATGTAAAATCAAATAGAAGTAGATTGAAACAGAAATAGACATTGGGATGAAATATAAGTAGAAGTATACTGATTGAAATACAAATATACCTCAATATACTAATAATCAGAGAGTTAAAATTCCACTCATAAATAATCGAATGCAAGTATAACCTCAATTCATTATGCATTTCAAGTGACCTACAGCAATTCTTTAATTTAAGGAGTCCTGGTTATTCCTCTGTGCCTCATTGCCACAGTCCCAGTTACAGCCACCTCTTCGCTTTCTTTAATGGTCTCTGAGATTTAGGCCGAATGTGTCCTTCTATCCTCTCCCAGCAGATCTTTAGTCCCATGGGTAAGTTGCTTCTATTGTGTGAACTACATTTTCAGAGGCCTCAATGCTCCTTGATGGGCCTGTAGGACCAGTCATTTCCTAAGAGGGCACCAAGCCCATTAGGGAAGGAGAATTGTTCCTACTGCTGTATTGATGGTCGAAATTTATAGAGTCTACTTTACGGGTCACAGATCCATCATCTGTGCACTAACCTCTCTCCCGGAGTTTTATTATCCTCCAGGGCATTTTGCTTAGAGCTTCAGTCTTCCAAAGTGTACCTGTCACATCAGGTCTTGATCTCTCAGTTTCAAACCAAAATAATGTGACGTTTATCTAGAGTTTCCTTTTTATTCTTTTTGTATAATCACTATAAATAAATTTTCATGTGGAAAAGAAAATAATTAATGATATAGTTTTCATTGCTAAGAAAGAAAAAAAATCTTCAAACAACATATTGGACATACTTGTAGGTGAATACCAGACAAACCAGAGACCAAAAGGTACTTCCAGAAAATTTCTTTCAGCGCAGCTTTATATTGAAAAGAGTGAGCAACACAAAAATGCATTTGCTCTGCTATGCTCAAACTTACTTTGAAGATTTATCGTTATATAAATGAACTAGAAGTTCTTGAACATGCAAGATCTCATGAAAACCCATTAATGAACATACATGCAAAAATGTTTAAGTGAGAGTCACATTATACATTTCTTTGTTGCTCTAGGTCAACTTTTCCACTGAACCAGCAGCTGGATCTTGAAAATTTGTCCAAAAGACTAGTAGAGGAATCAAGTTAATTCTGTACCCTAAAGAGAAAATCTACTAGGAATGTTCTGAGGGACCACTAAGCACATCGCCTGTTTTATCATATTGATATTTCTAGTGATGGACAGATCAATCATCGTCAAGGAACATACGATGGCTTTTCTTCTAATTAGTGAAAGTGACTATCTTTCCCTAAGCACATTCTAGGAAACTCAGAGTTTTTCTCTTAGGATTCAACTAATCAGTAAAAAGCTCAACGCCCTTTCAGTATGGTCATGAGTGCGTTGGTTTGCTGCGTTGTGTTTTCTGGTTGTAGAAACCAAACTGAAATCAAAATGCAGCAGGGGCCCTGAACCCCCAGGTGCAGATCATTTGTCAGGGGTCTGGGTTCAAACCCTGTCTCACATTCCAGCCATGAGACTTCAGGCAATTCACCAAACCCCCACAGGCTTCTGTTTTCTCATCTTTAAAAGAAGCTGTATGGATTAGATACTGTCTAAAACTCCCTCCAGAACTAAATGGTTAGGATCATCATCACTATGTTTCTAAGTAGAGAGTCCTGGTTCTAACCAATGGAAACCTCCCTGATGTTTACACATCTCTCCACGTCTATGCATTAAATAATTATTTAAAAACTCATTGTCTGTGAAAAGTTACTTGATTTTTAGAAGGGCTGAAGCCCCTCCCCTGAATGAACATACCCATCACACAACTACCTTTGAAACAAGAGTGTGATGTCATTGAGATTTCTCCATCATTATTCTTTTTCTTCCTGGGCATCCAGTAGCTCTGTGAATGTTATTCTATCTTTTTGCAGAAAATACACCCTATCACACTTCTTTGATATAGCAAGATGAGCCATACAGTCAAGAAAAAATATCTTTTGAACATAGATTTTAGATGTTCACCACCTTTGCTAAAATCAGTTTGAAACTTCTAAACATCTTTAGTGCCAGATAGGCAGATTAAACCCAATGTGCCAGATTGTTAAGTTGAAACCAAGGTTTATATTTTTTCAGTTTAAAGCTATTGTCACCAATAGCTCTATTTCTCCCCTCACTCAGAGTTCTATGTATCTTCTCTCCGAAAAAGTGTGAATTAATGACAAAAAGGCAAAGTCCAATGATTTTCATTCACCTCGTGAAGTAATGCTCTCCAGCCCTGACATTTGACCTTGCCTTCTTCTACAATAGCAGTTTATTCAACAGCTCTGGTCACAGCCTTTGGATTTATAGATCTGTTTCCCATTGGTCATTATTTTCCTTTTCTTCTTGTAGAGTATGTCCTTTTGATGATGAGTTGAAGCTACTCAGATGTGATCCTAAAGAAGGCAATGCTTTGTGGGATTCAGTGTGTTTGTACCGCAAGGATATCCTTTAAATCCCTCTTATCGAGGAATGCTGGGTTCTGTTCCCCAGTCTGGACATGTCAATGGACGCCTGCTCAAGACTGGGGAAGGCAGTGGATGCCTGTTTCCGTTTCTGGCTCTGAGTGTGAACAACTCTGGAAACACTTTAATCATACAGCATGTTTGGGGGGGAGATTTAACTCCCCAGACTCTTGTAAAGTTACAAAGCTAGTCAAGCAAGTTGTTCCAACTCAGTCTCTGTTATGTAGGGAAAAGTCCCTCTGGGAAAGAAGGTTATGGCTTCTAATTAGACCTTACAAATTGGGAAAGCCAGAAAACCTGGACTAGCAGGCAGGTTTACTACGGATGAGTGTGGACTGCATCTGTGTTGTGCACTAAATAGTAACTTCCAAAGTAAGAAAATTAAAAAGAAAAAAAAAAACACAAGAAAATCTCAAAAATTTAAAGACAGTTTAAAATCCTGGCCTGACCAGCCCACTGTAGGCATAGTTTTTGTTTGTTTGTTGAGCCACCTTTGTTATTTGTTATAGGTACAAGGAAGGCCTCCTTTCCCTCGTATTTGTCTCTGTGAAGGGCTTTCAGGACTCCTCTGAGACCAAGAGGATGGCTGAAGGGCAGTAAGAGAGTCCCTAGCTGCTCACTCTCGGCAGGAGCTTTTATTATCCCCAAGGCTGCAAACACGTCTTCAAACAGCCACCTGCTACCTCTGTACGTCTGAGTTTCCCTCTCTGCGAACTGCCCCTCTGACTCTCACTGGGGTGGGAGGGAAGGAAGGGCCATGAAGAAGGAACCTCCTGCGCTCTTCACATGACACATGAAACAGCATTAATGTCTTGATCTCTGGGCTGTCACACTCTAATGCAACACACTGGGTTTCCGGATCGATCTCCTGCAGGAGTCAGATTGGGACCAAAATGAACTCCACCAAGAAGGAAAACAACGGTCAGTGTCAGGGGAGGCTCATTTCAGAGTGCTGGGCTGAATTCACCAGGCTCTGTTCCGTCCCACTTCATGTCTTTTGAACCACACAGTTGTCTAAAACATATTGCTAACAAAATTAATTATTTTTAAGTATTTACTCTGACCAACTTTTTTTTTAACCATGCGGTTTATATGAGAATGGCTTAAAGATCTTAATCATTTCTTTACGTAAGATTTTTGAGCCATTATTAGATGAAAATGTGGAGTATGTAAGCTCTCTAGGAAGCACATTAAAGCGGACATATGAGCAGGAGGTGAACAACCTGCATTGTTTGAGTGACTTCTTCTCTCTCTTGTTCACATTTTCATCTCAAAGAGCCATTTTTTTGGTCTCTGTGTGTTCCTATGTTTCAATGTGTTGCTATATAAAGTTCAAAGGCTGAACTGTATGTCTCATGTGCCAGAGAGTACAAAGCAGATGGAAAGCTGTGACTCTGTCCAAACTGGTTTGGATCATCTCTAAATTCCATGACATTAAACCTCAGATTCCATAGCAGAGGGAGAATTGACATCTCTACCCCTGAAAGGTAAGCATTTTTAGCGAAACAGTACCCTCTCCGGGCTTCCTGGCAACAGACTGGCCTCCCCAGTTAAGAGAGATGATTAGCATAAGTAAATCTGTAGACATCCAGACAATCACCTTGTTAGGCAACTGATATTTCCACGTGCCTACCTGCCCTTCTCTCTCAGGCATCTACTTTATGTCAGTGGTCTAATTTAATTGGCCAGGTAGGTTTGTTTGTGAACTGCATCCACTGCTGGAGGATGAATGCTGCGGGGGAGTCATAGAGAAAATCATGGGGAGAGAACTTAGTAGGTCAAGCTTGAGCCACTCCTGTCAGGCTTGTGAGTGAGTCTAAGGTGCTGCCTTCCCTCCTTCACCATTTAATCCTCTTTTATCTCTAACCCCTGCTTACATCATTTTCATTTTAAGAAGGGGAAAAAAAATCTGTTAGGCCTCAGGTATGAGTACTATGGTTTAGAGATTCCGGTTGTATGGGAATGATCTAAGAGTTCAGGGGCAACAAGTGCTATTCAAGAAACTCTGTAGCCCACTCGATCTGGAGCAAGGATCAGCAAACTATGACCTGCAGGCCAGGTCCAGTTCCCTGTCTGATTTTGTCAATAAAGTTTTATTGGAATACTACCATGTTCACTGGTCTACATATAGTCTATGGCTGCTTTTGCAGTAGGACAGCAGAGATGAGTGGCTGACAGACTCTATGGGCTGCAAAGCCAAACTATTTACCATCTGGCCCATTTCAGATAAAGTTTGAACACCCTTGATTTGGGAATTCAATTCCGATTTGAAAGTCAATAGGTCATCTAAATATGGAAAATGTTACTAAGGTGAAATTTGGTAGAGTATAAGAATTAATGATGGAAATTTTAATTTTGTGCTGGAATAAGCTCTTACTAGATCAGGCAACGAGTAAACATTTTGGAAACAGAGGTGGGTAAGACATGATACCTCAGGCAGTGATAATATGAACACAGACCTAAAGAGAAGCATGCTTTGTTGCTGCTGTAACAGAAAAAAAAAAAAAACTATTCATTTAAAAAGACCTCCAAGAAAACAAAGTTCAAGATTCCCACTGTGCCAAATATAGAAGTTTCCCCAAATCAGAATTCTAATCTGCAGAAGGACCTAGTAAATGAATTCACATTGATGAAGCCAAGTATTACTCCAACATGCTCCTTTTTTAACCAAAATGGAAGCACTCTCCTTGACTAGCCAATTAATAAGTACCCCTTCCGGTGTGACTTGATTTGAGAAGCATGTTATGAGCAGATTTGTCCTGTTCCATAAAGGAGTCAGAGATTGAACAGGAATTAGGAGTTAGCAAAACTAATGCTCAAGTCTTAATACTCATCATTTCATGGAAACTCCATAGTACTTTAGGATGACAGGATCACAGAATGTTAGAACAGAAAAGAATCTCTTGGTTTTTTTTTTAAACTTTAATATATGCAATTATCATTGTATAACCCTTGGGTTCAGACTGACCAGAATTCAGATTTCCCACTCATGTCACATAACCTTGGGAAAATGACAAAGCTTCTCTAAATCCCAGTCTTGTCCTCTTTACAATGGACATAATATATTACTGAAAAGCTTAATAGCAAAGAAGTTTGGTAAAGCATTTTGCATAAAGTAGATACATAGTTCATAGTAGGCTCTTCCCTTTTTACATCCATTACTGCATATGTAAAGGGTAGAGACATTATGAACAAAGCTGAAAAACTCATACCAGCTAATGAAACTAATTAGCCACAGAAATAGAATGAGAATCAGGTTTTCTTGTCCTGAGACAGCATTCTCTCCTTTCCAATACGATGCTTCTTGGACCAAATATTCAGCAAAATTTTCATTTTCAGCATGTTAGAGCCCAAATGGAATGTACTAAACATATGTCTATGGAACATTAGGAAAAAAGATACCTTTACCTATGACATCCAAGAGGAGAATTCTTTTGAAGCATTTTATATTTAAAATAAGAGTTAAACTTAGGGTGGCCTGATTTTCCTTATCCCACACCTTAACTTTTTTCAGTGCTCCTCAATTAATAATATGGATATAATAAGAACACATTTGCACACGTGAACCTAGTTTATTCTGAATCAGATGCCTTCCCCCTCATTTGCAAATTCAGGAAAGTGCAGTGAATGTCTCACATCTGATTTTTTTTCACAAACACTGCTTCTGCAGTGCCAATCTCAGGCAAAACAGGAAGGCTACAAAGATCCACATGGTACAAGGATAACCAGGGTTAACAGCAACTCAGAGCATCAGTCACTTTTATTGCCCCCAAGGCAGTGTTTCCATTATTTATGCTTCTGGGTGATCTGCTATATTTATGATACAGCAAGTTGTCATGGCTTTAAAAAATATGATGGATTCCCAAATTAATTCCCTATTCCTTGTCTTGGACTTGAAGCATGGGCAGTCATAAAGAGTACAGAGGGATCTGTAATCACAAAGTTAAATGCCCATGGGTCATGATGGAGGACTGACCATTATGTCCAGAATGGGTTTGTGTCAGTAATGCAAAAACTCCCTACCTATGCTTAAAGACTGAGTGTTGAAATTTATTCTATCAATATTTATCAGTGCACTGGTATTTCCAAGTTCTGTGGGATAGAAACATGAACAAGACACACCTTTAACTCCCCAAGAGTTCTGAGTCCACTTACAATTAATATTTGAACACACAGGATCTAATTTAGAAGTAAAAATTCAGTGCTGGGGACTTTGTAAAAGTGAGAACCACCTATTGCTGAAATTAGGGTGATGATAAGGATGACTGGCATTTAGAGAGGAAATGAAGAACGGAAAGGTGTTGATGAGAGAAGATGTTTAGAAAATGGTGCAAGCCAAGAGATAGAAATTGGAGAAAACAACTGAATGGTGCTCAGGAAACTATTAAGTTGAAGAGTAGGTAGGAGCTAGATGCTGCAAAGTCAGGTGAGGAATTTTTACTTAATTCTAAAAGCAATGACAAGCATAGGTGATATTTTTTCACCAGGAAAAACTCCCTGTACCGTAGGAAAACAAATTTACCCACAGAGTTAGTATGAATTGGAATGAGCAAGGACATAAATCAGGGAGCTTATTGCAAGAGTACAGGTAGTAAGAAAGGCCTCAGGAAAAACAGGACCGGAAGACACTGTCATGTTAAAAGGGATGATAAAAGGAAGCAGAGAGAGAATAGAGACTAAGATTGTGGTTGAAATTTGACCCTGTCAAGTAGCAGGACGTCCTTACTTGGCCCACAGTGACCTACATGACCTGAGTCTCTTTTACATTGATAAACCCACGTCCGTTGACTTTTCCTACTTGCTGATTCCATGCCAGACACACAGGCTACCTTGAAGACCCTCAGATGTGGCAAGCACACTCTAGCAGTAGGGCTTTGCCCTAGAGAAGAGGCAGCTCTTCCCCAAAATAGCTGCATGGCTCATTCCCTCACTGTTTCTGAGTCTTTTATCAAATACCCCTTCTCAATGAGGATTACTCCGACACCTTCACTCAAAACTGCAAAACCTACCTCATTCCCACCCAACCTCCTAATCCGCACTCTCCATCTTCCTACTATCCTTTTATCTCTATGACTTATTTTCTCACAAACAATATAATGTACCTATTCAGTTGGTATACTCTTGTCTTTCTCTACGTGCTTGTATGTAAACACCACAAAGGCAGGAATCTGTCCAGTTACTGATGTATGCCAGGTCCCTAGGAGAGTACATGACACAGAATATGCAGCTAGTAAATATTTGTTTAATGAATAAACCAGTACAGTTTATTTACTGCTTATCCCTGTTGGTTATTCTGTGTTTGTATTCTGCACAGTGCATGAGTCTCCACCAAGTTCTTGGATCACTTCCAACAGTTCCATGTTTGATTTTACTGGATTTAGAAAGAAGAAAAGAATGGCTTGTTCCACTGGCTGGAGACTCTGATAACATTTTTTAAAAGAATCTACTTTTCTGAACACTTGGGAATATCCCTTCTTTCCTTGATTCCTTGTATGCTGTTCTAAAGAAATCTCCTGTGTGGCCTCATCATTCGAATCTTACATTATATTTAGGATACTTTGACATTTTAATTAGGAAACCTCTTTGAATTTAGCTCTGGGTAATTAATAGCTATGATTAGAAACCATTTTCCATTTTCATCATATGTCCTTTAAATCAAGCTGAACATATTGGCAGAGTTTTGGCAGAAACAAAGGAAAATATATTTAGTGTGATTTGCAGTTACCCCAAGTAATTTCCACCTTTTCTCTAGCATCTTCTCCAAGTGGGAACACCATTTAACTTGTCATCTCAGAACCTACTCAGTGCCAGTCCATCAATACCCTAGACCAGCCAGAATTATGGTCCTTTCTATGTCCGCAGACAGGTGAGTTAAGAGATGAGAAGCTATGAATAATACCCACTAAATTTTTCTTCGTGGGCTTCCATTGCTATCTGGCCATGTATTTTCTCTCAGCATGTGCTAAGACACAGGACTAAGCTCTAACTTGGGATGTAAACGTCTATATTTATATAAACCTGTACAATAATATCAGACATCTTGGTGATTTTAAGCTACTTGATTTGATGTGTTAAACTTCTTCCCATATAGTCTATATGGAAATTCAGTGAAGCCAGAAAATTGACAATCAATCTACAGGCAGATCCTGAGTAGCCACCATGTCACTAACAAAGTGCTAAGAAATGTGGCTATAAAAATGTCTCTCCAGTGAGCACAGCTAGACAAATAGCTAAAATGTGACAAATAACAAGGAAACAGGAAATAAGAAATCATGGCAAATAACCAAATTGTGGGTATTTTCCATGAGGTTTAAAAAAATTCAAGTCATTCTGTGTTTTTGAAGTTCATAATGATTATTTTTAAAGTAATACATATGAACAACAAAACATTTAGAAAAATACAGATTTTAAAATGAAGAAAATAAAGTTGCTGTTATCACACCTCCCAGAAATCTTCAGTTTCAACATTTTGGTGGATATCATTTCAGTATATTGTATCTCATGCTCTTTTTGTCTTTCCACACTTACTGAAAGCTTTCAGAACTAAACAACACTACTGTCTAAGATTATCATCCTTCAGCGATTTTTAAAGATTAAGATTTGGCACGTTCATTGGGCTGACACTCTTCCAAGATCAATTCATGATTACAAGATGTTTTCTTGGAAGTAGCTTTTAGAGATAAACAGTGTCTAATGACTACAGAGTTGATGTCAAATACGTTATCATCTCATCGATGAGACTTTTCTGAGGAGACTGCCACACTCATAGGAAACATACTCAGTTCAGTATCATGGGTCTATCTCTGGATATGTGATCAGTAACAGATTGTAGCACTTGGTGAGAGCCAATGTGTGATGTAGAACTTCCCGTTCACAGACTGGCAGCATCGAGCTTATGCCTAAGACCTTGTTAGAAATACTTGAACTCAGCCTCTGCTTTAGATTCACTAAGAATCTGTTTTTTCTTTTTTTTCAAGAATATGTAAGTGATTCTTTTGCATGTAAATTTCAAAAGCACTTCCAAATAGATGGTGAGGTTGTCCATTGGAGAAAGTACTCAGTGAAGCCAGGGAGCTTACAGAGGCTTAGGTGTACCAAGGAATTTCAGTATGAATTATACAGAAAACAGGCAATGGCATCAAACTACAACAAAACCAAAACAGGATCCTGAGATGTATATATACACTTTGGAGACAGTCATATAGATGAGCATCACCAAGGGACCAACCATTTAAATACAAATTAGGGATGGCAAACTTGAAATTGAGGAAGGGGGAGGGTATAGCTCAGTGGTAGAGCACGCATGAGGGCATGGGTTCAATCCCCAGTACCTCCATTAAAATAAATAAATCTAATATTCTTTCCTTTCCCAAGAAAATAATTAAAAAAATTAAGTGTTCAAGAAAATTTATCAAAAAAAGAAAAAAAAAAATTGAAGGCAGTCTATCCATTAAAGCATTTTTCCCCTGCTATCTGGGGGAGAGGTAACCTAAAAACTACTTCAGTGGTGTACCTGGAACGTACCAACCAAAAATCACTGTTTGAGAAACATTAGCTTATGTTAGAGCCAAAAAAAAAAGTTCCTGTTCCACTTTTAGGAAATTATTTTTTAATTATGTGACAACTAAGTACTTTAGAGTCAAAGATGAGGGTCAGTCAAAATATATAAATGAGGCTAGACAAACAAGGCTAAGGGCAGTTGAGAATATAACATGATTTGTTGGTATGTAGGAAGAAAATATTGAAACTATTTTATCGTATTAAAATCTGTATCATTATTCCTACTGCATAATGTACAAAATATTAATAAAACTGAATACCTATATAGTCTTTAATAAACAATATATTGAGAGTTTCGTATTAAAAATGTTTTACTGATAGGGATACACATCACCAAATTATATATTTACTGATTTTAGTTTTATGTGTGTGTGTATATACATATATATAAGTAATCTAAAATTTACTTATATACACACACACACACACGATCTTCTCCCAAAAGTTTGCCAATACTTTACAACTTGATTAAGTTCAGTAAATAAAACCAAATAACTTTTTTTGCATTTATATTTAGGTGAAGGCTGTGTCTTCAAGTACAAGCAATTACTTCAAGAGATTCTTTTAACAATCATCATTGATCAACTATGCCAATAAGCTTTGTTCTTACCTTACTCAAACTCATATGTAAAAATCAAAAGTCACCATTGTACTAGCAGAGCAGCAACAGAAAAAAGTACAGGTGAGTACTTCCTAGTGGCTACATGCACGCATTTTTATATACTAGTTGTCTCTAAATAAGACGTCGGTTCGTTGATGATTACTTAAGTACTCACTTACCTCCCGGACACAATGAAGAGCGGTGCAATTTAAATCAGTGCTTGTGATTTAAACACTAGGGAAGTATACTCCCTAGCTTGTCTGCATCAGTCACTTACTGTTTTCAGAAACACTAGGTGGGCACAAGCCCATCCTTATTCAATCAGAACAAAGGTGGAATCTAGGAATCTGTATTTATCTAAAAGTGCCCCAAATGACTCTAATATATATTAAAGGTTGAACACCAGTGAGGTTCTAAATCTTTATCTTGATATAAAGGATAATTTCCCTTTAGGACCAAAAGCATACCACCCAATTATTGTCATTTCTATTCCCAGAATTTCCATAGCTTTCGAATGAAATCACCCTGGAAGGATACAGTACATCACATTGATTGTTGACATCTTGCTTTGGTAGTTACCCAGTTATCAAGATTTGTTGTAGCGGGGGGCAAACACTGACCTCATCATTGGCCTGTCATTTCCCCGTTACCTGTGTCCATCTTCTCTGCCTCAGCAGGAAACAGCTGATGCATTTGAGTGCGGACACACTGATTTAACCATTTACCCGAAATACGTCGGAGGAATTGAAAAGCAACAATATTGATGAGAACAGGAGTAGGAAAAGAATTGATTCATGTGGCAAGATAAATGGGCAGCATTTAAGACATCAAATGCACTCACATTTTAGGAAGCAAGCATAAATCATAAAACTCAGGTGCCAAAAACAAACAAACACACACACACACCTACCAGAAAAATCTGAATGTAGAAAGTTCATCTTAATGATGGAAATATACTGATCTTGATAATTAAGGTCAGTGAATATTTATGGAATAAGTGAACCCATTTTCAAAGGACATGGTGTCTGTTCCTATTATCAAATACAAGTTTACCGGGAGGCAGTTCCGTAGAGGGAAACTGAAAAATAAAGGAAAACGGTGTAGATAGTGGATGCTGTGGGCTTCTGGCCATCTCCCAGGGAAATGGAGAAAATGACACTTCATTTCAAGGACATCTGAGCAGAACAGTAGGAAGCTTAGTGTGGGGATTAATGCGGCGCAGCCCTGGGGGTGGTGAGAGGGCGAGTGAAGTAAACAGAGGTGGAGACTGGAGCTGGGCGATACCGAGTCCCCAGCCCTTGCTCGCACACCCGCGGGTGAGCCACTCTCTTCAAACAAAACATAGTAGCACAGGGAACTATATTCAATACTTTGTAATGGCCTATAATAAAAAAGAATATGAAAAGGAATATATATATATATATATAACTGAATCACTATGGTGTACACCAGAAATTAATATATTATAAATCAACTATAATTCAATAAAAAATTCCATTCTGAAGAGACAAAAACACTTTGAAGGGATGTTTTTTGTGTGTTTGGGTTTTATGGTATTATTTTGGGGGTATTTTGTTTTGAATTTTCTCCAACATTGACCCACACTGGCCACCCTTACATTAAAAATCAGCAAAGCAGCTTAGATTGTCCATAAAGTCCTTTTGAAAAAGGGTGCATGTGAAACCTAGGGCATTGCTCTCAAAAGCATATGCAACACCCTTCAAGGATGGAGTTTCCCCCCTTGCTTTCTGCGGTAACACCCCAGCCTCCATTTGTGACGGCATGATTTGTCCTCATGGTTCTTGGGAGACATGTGGGCGACCTGATGTCATCGCCTGATAAAGCTGGCGCACGGGCGGTCACTGGCATGTGCCATGACAGGAAGACCCTATGCTGGAGAAAAGGCTACAGCTGCCATGACTCCTGGGAATTTCCCCAGTGGTACTTGGCTAACTTTTTAGGGGCTGCTCCCCATAGTCCGTATTTTAGACATACGTTCTTGGCTGTCAAGCCCCAGCGCTGCTTAAATTACACAGACAAGGTGTTCTAAGAAGACACTTTAGAAAGTCACTTATGCCGTAAGTATTCACATTATCTCAAGACATTCCTATTTGGCTAATAGGAAATGAAAGTGTGGATTAATGCCTTTCGCATGCCATTAAAAAGCTGTGAGGGAGAAGCCCTTCAGCCACCAGGGGTCTCCGCCTCATGTCTGTTCATTTCTGTCTCAGCTCATCGCCTCCGGTGCTTTCTAAAGCAGAGGATGAGTTTTGACTTCATAGAAAATGAGCTTAAACCAGGAAGTCCATGTGGCCTCCAAACTTTGGATTACTGCCGTGTCATGCTGCATGTCACCTTTGATTTAAAGATAAAGAACATGTGGCTTCCTAAAAATGAAAATCTTTTGCTCAATTCCCAAAGGGCTAATGAAAGCAGCTGCTCAAGGAGAAATAAAAAGACAGACACCAGAATTCCAAATAAGCCAAACTTAGTGAAATTGGGTCACCAATCACCTCTTCATAACCCTGAGGAGCCAGGGTGGCAAATATGTCTACTTCTCTCTTTATCTGACCCATGACCAGATATGTAATTGTTGGGTGTTGCTGTCAGTGTAAATCCTATAGAATTCAAGCTTGGTGAAATTGATGATAATAGTAACATAAGCTAACATCAGTGATTAAGAACCAGGCACTGTGCTAAATGTCTTATAGGTATTATTTCATTAAACCCTACCAAACTTGTGAGGTGGAAACTAGTATTATTATTCCATCTTAGAGATAAGAAGAAATTAAGTTGCTAACTTCAGTCTCTATTACTGGTGAGTGAGAGAGATGGTATGAGGGGGGAAAAATGGATTCTTTAGCCCACATCTTCAACTGAACTTGAAACAATAAGGTGATCAACACTTAATTTTCTTAATTCTTACTTTGGACAAATGCTTTAACATCCCTAAATAAAGGATTTCTCAAACAACACCAAGAGACCTGAATATTTTGATAATGGAACTGTTACAGCTCTAAGAAGCTCTTTCTGTAAAGCAGATGGTAGCAACTCAGAAGAACAGCTCACCTCTCAGCAGAGGTCAACCACCTCCATATGAAGGTGGCGAGTCCACTCAATGACATTAAATGTTCTTCCAAGGCTATAAATCATGTGGGCATGACAGGTAAGAAGGATGCCACTTTGATAAGGACAGGGATGGGGCTATACCACTTTCTTATAAGAGGCTCTTCTTTTCCATTCAAGTAACATACAAGTCATAACCTGCATTCTTCTCTTCTTTGAAATAGTGTTTTAGTTGATGGATTCCAGAGGCGAGCTTCACTAAGTAAAAACTTGCCCTACTCTTTTTAGAACCTGAATTGATACCTACTCTTTCCCCAGAGCCCTCTTTTATGTATTCCAAAGGACCGGAGATTTGTAGACCATCTGCCACAAGGGGGATTTCGTTTCCCCAAGATCTACTTTCTTCATTTCCCCTTCCTGGAGACCCTCCCTCCTTCTGGCAGCCAGACAGCCCAGCAAAGCAATGTTGTCCCTGACTTCTTAGTGAAAGAAAAAGGCCTCAGAGTTAGGCTGTGAGCAGAAACAAGCCATAAAGTCACCAGCTTAATTAAGCCATTACAGTTTTTAGAGGTTTTTAAATACAGGCAATTTGAATGTATAATTGAGCCTGAGGACAGTGTCATTCTATGTTTCCCTTGGTCTGATCAGAACCAGATTGTGAATGGAAAACAGCTGGGATAACATCCTCTGGTGATGAGGCCAGTTCCTCATTTTTACCGTTATCTTCACAATGAATTTATAGACTTTTTACCAAACAAAAATGAACTCATAGACACAGAACAGATTGGTGTGGCTGTCAGAGGTTGAGGGAGCACAAATATGTAAAGGGGGTCAAACGTATAAACTTTTAGATATAAATAAGTCATAGGGATGTAATGTACAGCATGGTGACTATAGTCAATAATGCTGTATTGCATAATTGACAGTTGCTAGGAGGGCAGAGCTTAAAAGTTCTCATCAGAAGGAAAAAAACCAAGTATGTGTGGTCAGTGACATCAACTAGCTTTATTGTGTTGATTATTTTGTAATATTTTTATACAAGTATTGAATTGTTTTGTTGTATGTCTGAAACTAATATAATGTCAATTACACTTCAAAATTTTTTGAATAAAAAATTGTTGATATGTGCTCATGATAAGAGAGTCCCACATCCCAGACCCACCATTTCAGCTGCTGGCAATTGTCTCTCCTCGCCTTAAAACTAGTTCAACCTGAAAGAGAGGTGAGCCTGGAGCCCAGCACACAGATGGGTGGCATGGGATGGGGGAGGTGGCCTGGAACAGGTGAGAGAGGAAAATGTGAAGTCTCACTGATCTAAGGCTATCACGAGGTTTCCTCCAGTTCTAGTAATTC
The DNA here is from genome assembly GCF_036321535.1 of Camelus dromedarius. Classification (NCBI taxonomy): domain Eukaryota; kingdom Metazoa; phylum Chordata; class Mammalia; order Artiodactyla; family Camelidae; genus Camelus; species Camelus dromedarius. The sequence continues at coordinate 62,596,781 of NC_087443.1, read as the reverse complement.
TTTGCATTAACAGAATACTAGCAGAGCGACCAAATAGTTCGTGTTGCTAGAGAGCCCTCATGACCACTGAAGTTGGCGTTCAACCTTGTGTCTAATTTGTCAGTAAAGAAAATAAATTGCACAGAAGTAGGCATTTTAGGCCAAATTATATAAATAAATAGATAATCCTTATATAGAGGGAGTGGGGAGAGAGAGAGAGAGAGATATTCTCAAAGGATTGGAGTCTAAATCCTCTGCTTCAAATAAAACTAAGTTAACTTGGACTTAATTTCACCTGTGCTTAGCACAGGATTATGGTCTGCCTTCCCAAACTGTAGCCTCCCAGAAAGTGTCTATACACCCACAAATCGTGCGTCCATTCGCCCTGCCTGTTCCCTGTTAAATGTTAACTCAATGGAATCCGACTTTATGTAAACTTGATGGTACAACAACTTAAATTTCTTAAAATCAAACATCCAGCATGAAAGGTGTTTCAAACAGATTCTCCGGAACTTTTCTTAAGAGACTAGGTTCCTCTCATGAACTTAAACGCCTGGGATTAAAAGAAAACTAAAATGGATGCACAGTTTTTCAAGGAAACACCCTACATTTTAGGAGGATAACTATGCCGGCACTGCGTAGTTTCTGCAGCAGAGAAAGGGTGCGAAGTGAAAATGTTCATTCCTGTTCCGGAGGATGAATTCAAAAGCAGCTTTCCCTGAGGTATATCTGCATATGGTCGGTAACTTTTTGTTTGAGCGTCTTAAAATTAAGCTGTTTCCCTGTTTTTGAAGATATCTATTTTTGCCATGTACCTTACGTTAAGAACTTAAATCCTTGTTTTGAATCACCCTTGATGCAAAAAACAGTAGAAAGCAAAATCTATGTGATAAAATAAAAGGCAGAAAACAATAGCTGAGAACGGAGAATCAAATCTAAAAGGATGAAGTAACTCCGTGATGCCAGGTCCCTCCTTTGAAGCCCCAGGTTTTACCAACTCACGTTTAGAATGCTGATTTTCTTCATCTTTCTTGGGCCACGCGAGAGGAGAACACTGTTTCCAAATGCACACAGCCAACTATCCAAGCACCTTCGAAGCTGAGCACCTTCGAAGTGAGCTCACCAGCTCCCACAGTTCCTGAGCCCAGGGTTAGCAAGTGTTCCTTATAAAGTGTTAGAAATTACTCCGTGGTTCACAGCCAAATGCCATTGGTTCAGTTTCCCAGAGAAGTCGTTCTCAGACTTTAGCGAGCATCAGGATCACCTGGAGGGCTTGTTAAGCCAGAGTGCTAGATTCCACCTCCAGTGTTCCTGATTTAGGAGGCCTTGACTAAGGCCCAATGATTTCATTTCTAACAAATTTCCAGGTGATGTTAATGCTGACGCTGCTGGTCTAGGTATGGGGACTACACTTTGAGCACCTCTGACCTGGTGGGCCCAATCGCCTATGAGATGAACAGTAGTTGATGTCTGTCAGCAGAAGTCCTCTGTACTCCTAGCTTCAGTGAGGATTGGTGTGGCTGTAATGGGAGGCATGGACTGTGAGCAGGAGGCGAGAAGGTCAAGTGCATTAGATTTTTATTCCATCCATACTCAAGCTCTAGGGCTGAGAACTACAGGTATCCTAGGTGCCCAGTGGGTTTTCAGGTTATTAAGCTCTTAAAGGATGAAGTCTGCCAGCTTACAGTTTGAAGGCAAACAGCCAAAAACTTGTGAGAGGGAAGAAAAGATATGGCCTTAAGGTGCTTGCCCAGAAGCTTTGAATTTATCTGATATAACCAGGTCATAACTCGAGGGGTAAGAAATTCTGCTTGTTAAAATAATCAGTTACATTTCCTAACACTGGGGGAGAAGGCCCCAGGGAAAGGCAGTTCTTTAAACTCCACAGATTTGTGGACCGCTTCCCCTCACAGGTGTAGCCCTTTGAGACTCTGTAATTAAGAAGAATGGAATAGTTTAGGAGCATCTGCATAAGGAATTAGGATGATTGGAATGGATCACACATCTTTCATGGAGGAACTGATGTTAGGCATATGCAATCATATCTTGATTATCAAGCTATCGTAAATATAAATAGAAATGAAGCACATGTTAAGGAGAGATTTCTGGGCTGAGGGTTGAAAGACAAATGGAATGCAGGTGTTCCTAAAGAGATCTTGGCTGTTGCATTTATCTGTGCTTCTCAAGGAATTTGGAAAGAGATACTTTTCACTGTGCAATCTTTGTGGGAATGTGGTTTTATTTCCTTGTCTTTAACCTCCCTTCCTTTTTCAATTATATAGATACAACCTGAGTCCCTACTGTGTGCAAAACAGTGTACCAGATCCTTTGTTTGATACAAAAATAAGGAGAATATGTAAGCCTTGACTCTCAACTAAAACGCTATGATGTCTTTCCAATTAAAAACTGTAGCAGAATGCCATCAACACAGGAAGAGGTATTCTCTTAGGAATGTAGGAAAGGCGTTACTGTGCTTTCCTCTTACAAAAATCCTCCGGTAAGAGAATCGCTCTGCCTCACCAAGAGGTTCAGTGAGACTAGAACCACATGCACTGGTGTCGTTTAAACTAATGATGGATATTCCTGCTGACTTCCTAATTAGTGGGACAGCCAACTAGACCCAAGATTCAGAAATGAAGATTGTATACCCTCCCTTAATACTAATCTCCACGACCCTGGACTTTGATTCACACAGGCACCCTAATCCTTTAGCCAATTCTTCAGCCTACAGCCCGTTGACTCTAATCTAGTTCCTTGAGCCAGGTATCTGGGCTGTATTTATACACATAATGTGTTTCTTCATGCTAGTCTTTCTGTAGATGCAGCATCTCTTTCTTTCTTTTATCCTCCTTTCCAGGACACTTTCTGTATTTCTTCATTTTCTATTTTTTTTAAAGGGGTGGGAGGTAATTGGGTCTATTTATTTATTTTTTAATGGAGGTACTGGGGATTGAACCCAGGACCTCATGCATGATAAGCATGCGCTCTACCGAGCTATATGCTCCACCCTCCTCTATTTCTTTCTTTGAAAGGCAAGCCATGAGACTTTCTCAGAAACAAAACTTTAATTCAATTGCTTGTTCATGAGAACAAACAAATGTCACCCTAAATATAGATGTGAGGGGATCACCTGACTCCCCTTAACAATTTGGAACGATCTGTAGTCCTGAAGAGACAGTGGTAGAGGATGCAAGTCATCCCTCCCGTGCACCTTGTAACTGTGTGCTCAAGAGAGCTGTGGTTTGAAAAAGACTTCTTACTGGCATTTGAGATCATATTAAATCACATTGGGGTGGAGATGTCTGCATAAGCAAATAGGCTCATTCATAAAGCAAGGTGATGGTTTCTAGAAGTTGACAGTAATGTAATATTTACTGATCTAGCCTTCTGGCATGGGCTACTCAAATAACCTCAACTCAATCTAAGCCCCCAACTTCTCTCCCTCCTGCTTGAGACATTCATTCACATTAACTATTTGATCAATTCATCCTGTCCCCAGTTCTCAATTAAAAAAAAAAATTAAATAGATCAGTCTCACTTTCTAATACTCTACAAGGGTTTTAATTTACTTGCACTATTTTAGAAATTGGACCAAACTAAGTCAATGGCAAATCTTTTTTTTGGAGTGGAGTTGGGATATTTGAAAAACTTTCTGCAGGAAAAAGGTTGTACAGAACCTGTTTCTCAATTGCATCGTTATTTTTGAGAAAAGAGGTCAAGTGAATTTTATTAGCTGACTCAGTGACTGGCACTGTCAGCTGGCTGGACAATTTTCAGTACTTAAACTTGTTTCCCAAATATATCCTGAGGATCAATCACAAAAATATCATCAGTGATTCTCTGGTGTTCATTTTGTTAGGGAGCAACTGGGGATAGTCCCCAACTTAGAATTAAACACGTGAAATAATTTCTCCTCACCACCTAATTTATTATAAAATTTTCTTGTGTGAAAGAGATGCCATCCAATGGGAGTAGTTTTTGCAAGTCATGTGCCTTGGGCATAACCCTCAGAAATAGAGTGGTGGATTTGGGCCAGATCCAGAGATTTTAGTATCACTGAGGTCCTCCTCTGTGTTCCAGCCTCATTCTGAGCACTTCATTTTGAATACCTTTGAGTACTTCATAAACAGGATTCGAGAGAGAACCTCAAATACTCAGAATAATGTTGGCTATTCCCTGCACAGACACTGAGCTTCCATATGTGCCTGTGAAGAGCTGAGTCCCACGCGTACAGCCTCACCATGACTCCATGCCTTGAAAGCATCAAGATAATTTTATTATTCCCTTTGGCTCTGTTCACATCAGTTACCAGAAGAAACCCCAGCCTCCCAGGTCATACCATCACATAAACTGCTATCATTTCACCTGGATGATTGGAATAGCCTCCTAACTCTTCTCTCTGCTTTCACTGTATTCAGAGCAATGGCTTCAGACAGCATCCAGAGTGATCCCTTTAAAACTAAGTTACCTTGGTTCAAAACTATGGTTTTCTCCTCCCCATAGGGCAGAGCTTTCTATTTTCCTCTGTAACATTCACTGTTGTATCTACAATGCCTAAAACAGCATATAGTGAGTGCTCAGAGAATATCTGTCGGATAGATAAACAGACAGAGAGATAGATAGGCAGAGAATATCTCCTTTTCTCAATGCTGTCTTCTACTGCCTTACTGCAAGTCCTTATTATTTCATTTGGCTTCTTTTTTATTTAACATTATACCATAGTATGTGCACATAGTTCAATAAAAAAATGGAAAACATAAATAGAAATTAAGAGGAAGATGTAAGTTTATATAATCCCACCATCCCAAGTTAATATTTTGGTTTATATTCTTCTAGGTATGTTCTATATGTAATAGTTTCTTCCACTATATTCCAACCCAAATCCTACTTCTATAGCAAACACAGTCTTCATGTTGTCGCCAGTTGCATTTGTTGCCTGTGGCAGCCCTAACAAATTATCACAAGCTGGTGGCTTAAAACAAGATAACTTTATTCTCTTACAGTTTGGGAGGCCAGAAGTCAGAAGCCCAGGTGTTGCTAGTGCTACACTCCCTCTGGGAATCTAGGGGAGCATCCTTTCTTTGCCTCTTTGGGTTTCTCGTGGTTTCCGGCTCTCTTGGCTTGTAGCCACACCCTTCCACTACTTCTTCACATTGACTTCTCTTGTATTTGTTCTCCTTTCTCTCTTATAAAGACACCTGTCATTGGATTTATCCCCCACCCAGATAACCCAGGATAAACTCATCCCAAGATCTTTAGCTTAATTACACCTGCAAAGACTCTTTTTCCAAATAAGACCACATTTACAGATTTAATGATTTGATCTGGATATACCTTTGGGTGGGGGGGAGGTGGTCACCATTCAACCTCCTACACCAGTGTTAAATTCTTCAAACAACAAAAATTTGTCTGTGTCACTGCAGTAGGTTAAAAATCCTTCAGTGGTCCCCCATTATCTTAAGTACTCCTGACTCCTTTGAATGGCATGGAAAGCATTTATGATCTGATCCTTGCCTAATCTTCCAAGAAAACAGATTTCATAATGGCATACAATCCACCATGGCCACTCCATCCCAATGATGTATAGAGAGAAAATTAGAGGAGGTCTCCGTAGGAAAACTGGACTGCCTCCTAGTTAAACAGCTAGAGGTACAGAATGTTCAGCTTTGGTATTCAGTGTAAGTGTGACAATTTGAATTCAGCAGTGCGCCCGATAATGGACCATAGAGATTAGTTTACACTTGTATTTTTTTCATCACTTGGGACAATACGTGACATTAATAAATTATTAACCTGCTTTGTTGAAAGGAGTTAATGGATGCAAGCATTAAATTAATTAAATTCATGGTACAAAGACTCAAAATTCCCTTTTTCTCCCCAACCTAGTGTTTACTTTTCGTTGCTCCTCCCAGCTGAAGTTGTTTTCCTATCATTTGCTTTTGAATCTCTCTTTTAGAAGAGTATACTTACTTATGTCTCATTGAATTCATTTCTCCAAAAAAAAGAAGCCCTTCATTCCTGTCTCTCTCTATGGTTGTATCAGTGCAGGATTTAGGAGCAAGGAGGAAGCTATGCTAAGTGACACAGTGTGAAGGGTGAAATTCACAAGTATTACTTAGTCATTTTCCTTCTGTCTCTTTCTCTTAATGTATTAAAGGTAATAGTCTGAATCAAGCCTCTGCTGGTGTTTACTCCTTTCTGACAGAATTAGCTGGGGCAGTTCAGTCTCTCTGATTTATTGTTGAATTTCATCCATTTTCCATCGCTTTCAGGCATAATTTTTTCCTTTCATTTTCTTTAAAAAAATTAAAATTGCCCACAGTCCTCCTTCATGGTTACTTGGTTTGACAAATTTATCAGAAAATGTAGAGAATGGCTTAGAATAGATCATACTAGCCCTGGTGCATTTGTGATACAAGATCATTAAGCTTACAGGGAATTGTTCTGCGATGGTGAGGAATGAAGCCCCAGAAGGAAAGCAGAGCAGTGGCTGGGACCAGAGCAAGCCGGGGAGCGGTCCAGCCCCAAGCAGGGAAAAAGAGGGGTGGAGGATGCTGTCTCTGGAGAATTTTAAAACAAAAAGAAAACCAAATAATGCCAGTCTACATTTTTTTTTAAACTAAGACAATTTTTAGAACAGTTTTAGGTTTACAACTAAATTGAGGGGAAGTTATAGAAATTTCCCATCATACCCCCTCCCCCTACATACCCACAGGTTTCTCCATTATCAACATCCTCCACCAGAGAGGTACCTCTATTATAATTTATGAACCTACATTACGCACCATAATCATCCAAAATCCATAGTTAATAGTACGATTCACTTTTGGTCTTATACATTCTATGGATTTGGACAAAGATACAATGACACGTATCCGTCATTATGGTATCATGTGGAATATTTCCACTGCCCTAAAAATTCTCTGTGTTCTGCTTATTCAGCCCTTCACCTCCTGCCCCCCGACACATGATGAGCACTGGCCTTTTTACTGTCTCCATAGTTTTGAATTTTCCAGCATGTCATTTGATTAGAATCATAAAATATGTATCCCTTTCTGGTTGGCTTCTTTCACTTAGTAACACAAATTTAAGTTTTTACTATGTGTTTTCATGACTTGATAGCTCATTTCCTTTTAAGCACTGAATAATAATTCACTGCCTGTCTTGCAGTTTATTTATTCATTCATCCACTGAAGGACACCTTGGTTGTTTCTAAATTTGGGCAATTATGAATAAAGCTGCTACTAATCTGTGTGCAAGTTTTTGTGTGAAATAAGTTTTCAACTCCTTTGAGTAAATACTAAAGAGCATGACTGCTGGGCTGTAAGGTAAGAGTATGTTTAGTTTTGTAAGAAAATGCCAAACTATCTTCCAAAGTGTATCATTCTGATTTCCTACAACAAAAGAGAGTTCTCGTTGCCCACATCCTCACCAACATTTGATGGTGTCAGTGTTCTGGATTTTGACCATTCTAATAGGTGTGTAATGGGATCTCTCAGTCTACTTTTTATTATTACTCTGAACCAATAATTCTAAATAATGTCAGAGATAAAATACTCCCAGAAAAAAAAATACATTTTGGTCTAAGTTCTAAACAATTGCTCCAATGTTTTCTGTATTTCAAAATATATGTATAAGATCCAAGTTAGTATATGTTTATTACTTATTCTTTAATAAACATTGTGTTCTGCATGGAAGGTGATCATATTAACCTACACACATTCTATTTTTTAGTGTTTAGAATTGTTTAAGCTTGCTTCAAGAATAGTTCATTTTTAAGTTCTATGGAACTTTATGGTCCTGCCTTTAAAAAGTAGATTCAAAATAATGATAACACGAGGATTATAAGGACCAAGAGACAGAACTCAAGTTACTTTAATTCTGTCACTGTATTTGACCACTTGGAATTTTTTGTTTAAGCTTGAAATCACACACATTACTATATATATAAAATAGATAAACAACAAGGACCTACTGTATAGCACAGAGACCTATATTCAATTTCTTTTTTTATAATGGAAAAGAATCTGAAAAGAAAATATATATAGGTATGTATATGTATAACTGAATCACTTTGCTGTACCCCTGAAACTAACATTGTAAACCAACTTCAATAAAAAATTTAAAAGAAAAATAAAGGCCTCCTAGATATCTCAAAAGAAAAGTGTTTTCTACTGAAGAAACATTTAAAAACTGACAGAATAAATTTGAAAAGTAAATGACATGAAGTTATGGTGATTTCTGGAATTTATTATGAAATAAATTTTTATGACTGGCAAATTTATCACGGATTTAAAAATTGTTAATTATTTGTATGTATATTGCTTCATGTGAAAGAAACTTTTGAAATTAAAATTAATAAAATATCTTCTTCAACTATCAGTGAAGATAGATTTAGATTGACAAATCTGGCTATACTGTCTACTGAACAAGAAAATGTGAAGAGGATCAATTTTATAAGCTCATTTACTAACCTGTGGAAGGTAAGTGTAAGAATAGAAACTGTCATGTTATTATTTATTACAATGTCCAATATGTAGGTATACATTTCCTCCTTTATCTAAATACACTTAAAATTTTTCTTTTTTAAATATTATACTATTTTTAATTATTTTTGTTTGTTAACTAGCATGATTATACATATATATGAGTTTCAATAAAATAAATATTCAGTTTGCATTTTCCTCCCTACTCCAGCTATTATTATTTCTGGCTAATCTTTTTATTTTATGATTACTACTAAAATGAAATCTGTTGTATGGAAGAGGGAAATGTGGAAATAAATTCTCTGCTCTGGCTTTCAAGTATGCTAGATACACCACTTAATCAGTGAGGTTAACTTGGTTGCCAAAATGTTGAGCTGGGAAGGTACAGGTTTCAAGGAATGTCAATGCACAAAGAAGTGATGAGAGCATTCCAACCTAAATTCAGTAAGAAAGAGCCAAAAGTGAGCTATGGCAGGATCTTTCATTTCTTACTTGAGGTCCTACATTTGAATGACTGTCTCCAGGACCCTGTCTCCCTGATGGTGTGTCCTATTTGTATCTGCAATACAAAGCTTTTGGGAATCTTGTTCTGATGACCTGACTTAACATTGCTCACCTGCAGGTGTGCAGGTCTCTATTTTTGAGACAATGGAAATCACTTGGTAAATACAAAATATTTATTGTGTGAACAGAGATATTTAAAATTAATGATGGGTCTTGCTTTCAATCAAGACTAAAGGAATTTTTTTAAATAGTAAGACGCCGTGGAAGATTTTTAAAACATACATTTTTGCCGTGTCCATAAGTAAGTAGTTAATAATGAGTAGTTTCTATCTAATGGAAAATTACTCTCTAAATGCCAGCAAGCTGGGACTGGTTTATCTAAAACCTTTTTGGAAGACCTGGAGATGCTCTACAAAGGGCCTAGGTGAGATGGGTGAGGTGATAAAGACATCCATTTCCTACCTCAGAGATTACCTGAGCTACTTCAAAATTAATCTTAATACTTGGCTGGTTTTTAGAAGAGCTAATGAATAAAACCAACAGGCTTGTCAGCATCTGAGAGGAAGCAGCTGAAAGAATTCACTAAACCCATAAAACAAGTGAATCTTTGCTTAAGACTTGCACACGCCATTAATTAAACATTTTTATTGTGTGGCTTATTTTTTTTTTAAAGAAATGAAAAAGAAACATCTTGCATTATGTGAACAGCTCTATAAATAATGAATGGATTATCCAATTTCAGCTCAATGTCAACAAATCTTAGCCAGGTCCAGCAGAAACACACTGCCCTTTTCACTGCCTGTCATTACAAGAAAAGGGTTTTAACACTTTCCTAAAAGAGGAGACAAACAAGAGAGAGAGCAGAGGTGCTAGAAAGGATTGTTTAAAAGGTGAAACAACTTTCTACATCTGAAAAATGCACCAGTTCCCTTCTTCTTTGATTCCAAGCCCAGAGCTTGACTGCGAATTTCTGTCAAGGTGAGTGTAGAGACTGCATTAAGCACCATAAACTATCTGAGGGAAGCTCCTTGAGGACAGAGAGGAGGGTAGGTAGTTCTCAAATACATGCTCTATTGCTTACGATCATTCTTTACCTGCCCCAGTTGGTTGCCTTGCTCCTGATAGATGCTTCATAATAATCCTAACAACCAATGAATATTTACATTCACCTTGAACCATGCATTGTGCTGAGCACTTTAAATACTTTGTCTTATTTAGTTCTCACAACAAAACTATGAATTAGACAGGATTATTATGATTCTTTAAAGTTCATGAGATGCCATTGCTTTTTAAGCTTGTGCCAGTTAAGAGAAAGTCTATATCCAAGAATCCGACTCAGGATTCACAAACAAGCCTATCTAACTCTAGAAGTATCTATGTTGTGATTTCATTTATCATACAACAGTCAATAAATATTTTCCCACTGCTCCTCAGTGTCCACCCTGATCGCCCAGAACCCCCAACCCTGATGTCAGTTCATCCATTTTAATTCAACTTTCTCACCCCTCCTAGAACCTGGAACAACCATCCTTATTTAAAACCGGTGGCTTGGAAATCGTCCGTGAGATGGTAGTACTGTACTGTCACGTCTGTGCTCTTCTGTAAACACTGATCAACTAATATGGCAAGACAGTAGCAAGAAGTTTCCTAAAGGAAACTTCTGGAGTTGGTACCCACTAATGTCACCTCTGTCCATTTAGGGATTTCTTAGATAACAAGTTGAATTATTAAAACAACTTAAGGAGGACTACTTAATGCAACATGGAATGCCTCGTCTCTAAGTCTACACCATTTTAACTCAGGTACAAAATGGTTAGTATTACTATTAAAACACTAGCACATTTTATTGGAACATAACACTTTCTTGAAGGCTTTCTATGCACTAGTGGGTACTCTACATGAATAAAATTATCTAATAATTTTAATAACCTAATGAGGTGAGTCCTACTATCTTCTTAAATTTATAGCTAAGGAAGGTGAAAAGACAAGGCCAGCCTATACTGAATACCATCAGGAATAAGCTATTATTTCCCCCAGTTTTTGAGAGCATTGTTGACTGACTGTTCAAAGCTGAGTCTCTCTCTGAGTATTATCCTGAGCAGAGAAACCACCAAGCCCAAAGTCATGTCCTCTCCTTGGGGGCAGCCGACTGCCAATGCCTTGTTGGTGATAGCCTATAAAAGTCTGGTCCCCTTACCTTAAGAGATGCATTTGCAAAGATTTGTCCCAGGTCCAGAGCTCCTAGTGGGATTGACTGAGGCCTCTGTTGCAAATGCATCATAGCCCAAATCTTCCTTCTGCTCAACCCTATAACCTTCACACCCTATTGGTGTCCTGCCTGGAGGCACTCCCTAATAAACTTCTTACACTCAAATCTCCTTCTCAAAGTCTATTTCTGAGATATCATCTAAGACAATTGGTACCAGAAGTGGCCCAAGGAAGAAAATTCTAAAATGGGCTTTAAAGCTGGATTAGCCATCTCATTGGCAATAAAAAGTCCTAGTGTTTGGTGGAGCAGTGTTCAACCCCAACATGCTATGATGGTACAATTGTTAAAACTTTGAAAGTAATGATCTTGGACCAGAAATTGATGAAAAAGAGTGCTGGTAGGAACAATATGAGAAGATCTGGTAAATACTAATTATGAAGACAAGGTAAATTGATGATGGCCTTTTCTCAGTGCCAATGATTCATTGCAGAAAGAAAACAAGATTGAGAATGATTAATCACCAATTGAAAAGGATGTGTAAAAGTTAAAGGACATTCCTCCCAGACTTCAGACAATACTACAAAGCTTCAGTAATCAAAATAGCGTGGTATTGGCACACAGACAGCCAAGTGAATATATGAATCAATGGAACAGAATAGAGATCCCAGAAATAAACCCATATGCCTACAGTTAATTAATCTTTGACAAAGAAGGCAAGAATATACAATGGAAAAAAGTCTCTTCAGCAAGTCGTGTTGGGAAAATCGGATGGCTGCAGGTAAATCTGTGAAGTTAGAACACTCCCTCACACCACACACAAAAATAATCTCAAATGGCTTAAAGACTTAAATATAAGACATAAAACCATAAAACTCTTAGAAGAGAGCACAGGTAAAACATTCTCTGACATAGACCGTAGCCGTGTTTTCTTAGGACTGTTTCCCAAGGCAAAATAAATAAGAGCAAAAAATAAACAAATGGGACCTAGTCAAACTTACAAGCTTTTTCACAGCCAAAGAAACCATAAATGAAACGAAAAGACAACCTGCAGACTGATAGAAAATATTTGTAAATGGTGCTACCGACCGACCAGGGCTTAATTTCCAAACTATGCAAACAGCTCACACAACCCAACAACAACAACAACAACAACAACAACACCCTGCATAACATCACATCAGGCCAACAACCCCACTTAACAGCAGAGAAGATGTGGCAGTTGGCACATGACAGTGGGCTCTCTTGGCCCTGTCACATAGCGTGTCACCCAGAAGGTCCTAGAAGCACCCATTTGGAGATAAAGCACCAGCATCAAAAATGCAGAATACACACAAAATCAACAATCACTTTGTAGTTCTTTTCCCCGGTAGGTAAATCCATCAGGCTAGGAATCAAGAAGGAAATCTTACCATCATTCTAGGGGATCCTTTTGGAGGGCATATGCTTCTCAGCCTCCCAGCTCTGGGCTTTGCAGGTTTAGAGAGTCTGATTCCCAGAGGGAAATGCTTTCACCACAAGGACAGAGAAAAAGGTTTTAATAAACTTCAAGTCGTGACTGTTGCATGTTACTTTGGTCTCCTCCTCCCAAGAGATGCACCAGAGAGGGGCAGGGGAAGGAGTAACTGATCCTGATCATCTGCATGAGGTACAGTAGCTGTTACACACTATGGACAGGGAAAAATACGTCTGGCATCAGATTATCCATGACAGTGTCTCTTGCTAATTTTGATAATAAATATACAAGAGCAGTGGCCATGGGCTAAGGGCAGCAGGGTGACCAAGGACCTGGGTCCCTCAGATCTGATGACAGTATTAGTCACATCACCAAATTACCAACAAAAGTGCTCACTGAGGGTGTAGAGAGCTCAGCAAAGATAGCAGGGGAGAGACATGATGAGTTCCGGAAGTGGCCTCAAGCTCCACGGAAGCAGCAGGTGCTGCAGTTTATTTACCCCACTAAACTTCCTCCTCTAAGCCTCCCTAGGAAAACGAGAAGAAAAGAATCCTAATGGTGCTATTCCCACAATTTACATGAAACCAGTGGATCTGAGTGACCCAAGTGGTGGACGACAGAGGACACTGTGTGAGTCTCCAAGATTCCCCCCTCTCTGGGACTAAGGCAGTCTGCCCCCCAGCTGCTGGAAGGTGTTGACAACTGATAGCTGTCAGCTAAGAGCTTCTTGGGACTTGTCCTCAGCTGGAAAGAGAACGCCCAGCCCGGGGGTATGCTCCTTTCTAGGAACTGCTTGTGTCAAATGACTGCTCAGAATAGGGATGTAAAAGTTTGGCACCCCTGCTTCAGGGAATGATTCCAATAGGCCATTCTGACTCCTGTGCAACCCAGGGGCCCCTTTGCTGGGCCCGCATCATATCTCTTCCACTCCTCCTTCTGCCTCACCCTCGTCCTTCACTCTCTTACAGTGATTCAGCAGTGCCATTACCTCCCTGTATCAGAGTCTGATTCCCAGGCGATTTATCTGCAACAACGGAGGAGGCACCGCAAGTAGACCAGGCAATCCAAACCCAGAGCCAGTGCTGCCTGCCTTCTGACCAGCTGGCTACATCTCTTCCCTCTTCCCTCTTCCCATTTTCCACTCACTGTTGACCCTTCAGCCCCTTTCGTGACACTTTTCTGATGTTCAGTGGTGCACTAGATGTAGTTCTCTTTCTCTGGCATTGGCCACTGGTTGTACAGATTTCCAAAGCCTGTACTGAAAAACACTTAACCGGGGACTAGCAGGCATGATCTAACTCTCAGCTGAGGCCCCGAGCTCACTGCAGAGCCCTTCTATGTATCATGGTGGTAGCTGGCATCCCTCTGTTGGCTGGCTGATCTACTGCCAGAATCTTTGACTCTAGAGATTGAACAAACAATTATGGACAGCTTTGTGTGGCTATGTTTTCACCATCAGACTCTATTTCAAGTGGTACTTCTACACACCAGTGATCAGGAATGGGATCTTTGCACGTGAAGTGTGCATGCCCAATATGGGCACTAGGCAGTCTACACATCTGAGAGTGAAAGAATTTCTTCTTTATACACAGGCAGATTAGGGGCTTGTGCCCACATCACTTATTCTCTGGCAGTTTAGAGAATGGCATAATGGAAGAGCCAAAACAGAATTTGAAGTTGAAAGGGCTGAGTCCAGCTCTGCCCTCTTCCCACACGGTCTGGAGCAACTGGCTTAACCTCACTGCGCTTCTCTTTCATTTCTTCTACGAGGATGATGGAGAACTCCCTGGATTTTCAAGTCACTTGCCCCTACTTCAGACCACATGTCTTATCCCCTGCCTCTTTGAAGAAAGCCATGCAGGTCCCTCCCAGAGAAAGTGAGGCATTTTCTTACATCTGCTCTAAAGGAAGCAAAAATTAACGTTCCCAGCTAGGATGGGTGAAGATTTCGGCAGACCCCAAGACTTGGCTAGGTGTGTATGTTCTGCTTTATCACATCGAGTCAGTGACTGATCTAGGAACAGAGAATAGCAGGGGCCTTGTACTAGGCACTCACGTGCCTAGAGAACTAACTGGAAGGAACAGCCTGGAAGTGTGTGTGTGATAGAGGGGGTCAGAGGACAGTGCTAGAATTACCATTAGTCATTCTTCTGATAAGACACTAACATTTAACTCCAAAACACTTCTTTAATGTTCCTATGGGGATTTCAACCTGATACACATTTATGTATCCCCAGGCTCTATTTTTCTAGGGTTTTTCAAAGTGTTTAAGGAACAAAAAAACAAACCAAAACTGATTGAATCAGTTATCAAAAAACTCCCAACAGAGAAAAGCCCAGGACCAGATGGCTTCACTGGTGAATTCTACCAAATATTTAAAAAATGATTAATGCTGATCCTTCTCAAACTCTTCCAAATAATTGAAGAGGATGGAATACATCCAAACTCCACTTTTGAGGCCAGCATTACCTTGATACAAAAGCCAGAGACAAAGGCATCACAAGAAAAGAAATCAGCAGGCCAATGTCCCTGATGAATATATATGCAAAAATCCTCAATAAAATACTAGCTAACAGAATCCAACAGCACATTACATGGATCATTCACTATGACCAAGTCGGATTTATCCATGGGATTCAAAGATGATTCAGCATAGGAAAATCAGTTGTCATATATCACATCAACAGAATAAAGGAAAAAAAAAACACACGATTGTCTCAACAGATGCAGGAAAAGTTTGACAAAACTCATTGCCATGATAAAAACTGTCAATAAAGTAGGAATACAAGTATACTAGCTCAGCATGATAAAGGCCATATGTGAAAAGCCCACAGTTAACGTCAGTAATAACTACCATCAACTTTGAAAACATAAAAATGTTTTAAGATTAGGAACAAAGCAAGGATGCCCATTCTTACCGCTTTATTCAACATAATACTGGAAGTCCTGTGCAGAGAATTAGGCACAAAAAGTAAATAAAAGGTATCTAAATCAGAAAGTAAGAATACAAATTGTCTCTCTTTACAGAAAATAAGGTCATATATAGAGAAAACACTAAAGACTCTGACGAAAAAATCTGTTAGAGCTAACCAACAAATTCAGTGAAGTTGCTGGATACACAATCAACATACAAAAATTTGGTGTGTATCTATATACGAACATTGAACTATCTGAAAAAGAAATTAGGAAAGCAACCCCTTTTAACAATGGCTTCAAAAAATACTTAGGGATAAACTTAACCAATGAGGTGAAAGATCTGTACACTGAAAACTATACAATGCTGGTGAAATAAATTAAATAAGATACAAACAAATGAAAATGTACCTTGTGTTTATGGACTGGGATACTGAATATTGTTAGAATGTCTGTACTGCCCAAAGCAATCTACATATTCAATGCAATGTCTATCAAAATCTCAGTGGCATTGTTTTTGAAAATAGAGAATAAAATAAAATTCACATGTTACCACAAAAGATCAGAAATAGCCAAATCAATCCTGAGAAGGAAGAGCAAATCCCCTGGAGGCATCACACTTCCTGATTTCAAATTATATTACAAAGCTACAGTAATCAAAAGAGTATGGTACTGGAATAAAAAGACATATAGACTAATGGAACAAAATAGAGAATCCAGAAATAAAGCCATGCATATAAAGGTATTTGATCTTCAACAAGGTTGCCAAGAATGCATACCAGGGAAATGATAGTCTCTTTGGTAAATGGTGTTGAGAAAACTGGATATCTATAGGCAAAAGAATGTTTTCTTTTCATAAAGGGATCTTTTTTAAATAAGATTTTTATAAAAGATAAGAATCCAAAAGAATGGACCCTTATATACAAAAATCAACTCAAAATGGTTGAAAGACTTAAATATAACATCTGAAATCATAAAATTCCTAGAAGAAAACAAAAGGGCAAGTTTCATGACATTGGTCATGACAATGGTTTCATGGATATTGCAACCAAAAATAAATATATAAAAAGTAAAAAATAAACAAGTGGGGATACATCAAACTAAAAAGCTTCTGCACAGCAAAAAAAAAAAAAAAAAAAAAACAATCAACAGAGTCAAAGGCATCCTAGAGAGTCAGAAAAATATTTTTAAACCATATATTTGATAAGGAGTTAGACTCCAAAATATATAAAATACTCCTACAACTCAATAGTAAAATCACCATCATCGTCGTCACCTGATGTAAAAAATGGGGTAAGGACTTGACTAGGCATTTTTTCCAAAGAAGACATACAAGTTGCCAAAAGGTACATGAACAAAAGTTCCATATCGCTAATTATACTAATTATCAGGGATTTGAAAATCAAAACTACAATGAGATAACTCCTCAGACAAAAGGCAACGAGTACTGGCCAGGAAGTAGAGAAACTGGAACCTTTGCACATGACTGGTGAGAGTGTAAAATGGGGCAGCTGCTAAAGAAAACAGCATGTAGTTTCCTCAAAAACATATATGTCATAGGATCTATCAATCTCAGTTCTGGGTAAACAAATATCCAGAAAATGAAAATCAGGATCCTGAAGACATGTTAACATTCCTGTGTTCACTGCAGCACTATGCACAATACCTAAGTTCTGGAAACAACACAAATGGTAAGGAAAATGTGGTAAATCCATACAATAGATATTATTCAGCCTTAAAAATGAAGGAAAAATCTGCAATATGCAACCACACAGATGCACCATGAGGACCATACGCTAAGTGAAATAAACCAGTCACAGAAAGACAAATACTGCATTAGGGTTAGTGTTGTATTGCATATCTAAAATAGTCAAATTCATAGAGTCAGAGAATGAAATGCTGGTTGCCAGAGGCTGGGGCAAAGGGAAGAGTGAAGTTTCTAATCAATGAACATAAAGTTTCAGTAAAACAAGGTGAGTAAGTTCTAGAGTTCTACTCTACAACATTGTAGCTATAGTCAACAAGAATGTGTTTTACAGTTAAAATTTGTTAAGAAGGCAGATCTCATATGACACGTTCTTACCACAATAAAATACAAATTAAAATAAAAACCAAAGAACAAACAAACAAAATTCTGCTCTTCTTCAGGATAAAGGCTGTGTTATTTTAATTTATCTTTGCTAGTTAGTCTCTCTCTCTCTCTCTCTCAACCATGGATTTCTGTGTTAATATTTTAGAACATCCATCATTCCCCTGCTCCTAGTCACCTCTATTTCCTGAGGAGAGATCACTGCTGAGGGATGGGCTAGAACACGAGGTCCACTATTCCTGATTATTCTAATCCCTTCAATCACGTGTTCTTGAAATTCTGGGACCAGTTTCCTGACACAGTTTACACTGAAGCAATGAGCAGTTCAGTTGTTCAATACCAGAAGACAGGGCTATAAATGGGCAAGTTATTTCATCAAATAATAAAGCTGTCTGGTCAATATACAATTAAGAGGAGTATTTGTTCATTATAGATTCCACTTCATGCTCCTTCCTACCTGCTCCTACCACCTGCTCACAAGAAGGCCTCCTTCTTTCCTGTTTTTCACTTGTTCTAATACTAGTTTTAAAATGTGCTCAAATTAAGTAGGACCCAAACGTTAATAAATCCATAAATCAAAAATACATTTCACTTACTTATTCCTGCTTACAGACATAATGCAATCACCAATTTGCTAGTACTAATGGGCGATTCTTCCCAAGAGGGAGACTAGCAATGAAAATTCCTCACTGCAGAGTTTCTTTGCAAGATAACAAATGAACAAGTGTCTTATTACAGCCACATGTGCAGAACCTTATTCCTCCAAACATACTGAATAATCCCATGTAGACCTTGTATGGGGCTAAGACCAGAATGCCAGTTGGTAAGGGGCAGGCCTGGAATTCTGAGCCAGATCTATTCGACCCCGAAGTCCATGGTCTCTTTGAGAGTATCAGTCTTCCCAGTATCTTCTAAACTCAACTCAATCTGGTCCAAGGATGCTTTGGTTCACTGTTAAGTTCAAGCACCTAACCCAGAGCCTGACACTTTAATAAATGGCTGTGTAAGGAATGAATACTTCTCTGCATCTGCATCTCCTCCTGAGGGGGTCACAGTGATTTCCCTCATGAATGGCACCCCATAATCAGCAGTAGGCTGTCGCTTTGTATTTGGTAAGTACTTAACAGAGAAACACTGCTTTAGACCTGGATCCCACGTTCAATGTTGTCTAATCTTGTCTTTTATATTTCAGGTCAGGAGACTAGACCACACACAGAGAAAACGACATGTCTCAAGGCTCATAACTAATAACCAGAACAGAGTTTGATTCCAGGTTGTTTAGCTTTGTTCAGAAAAGTTTCCCTGTGACTACTGAAGATGATAATTATAATGGCAATTATAATGTATATAATGTATAATTATATACAATACTTCAACCAAGCCATAGTAGTTGAGGTGACCGTTCAAAATATTTAACAGATAACAAATTATTGTAGTTAGTTATTTTTAATACATTAGTTTTTTTAAACTTTTAAACTAGAGTTGTAAACAATTACAATATTAAAGAATCTGACTTTGACTATGTATTTACCATTACCAGTGGCTTTTACAAATGCATTCATATGTTTTTATGATGTTATTTAGCATCCTTTGCTTTCTACCTAAAGGATGTCTTTAAACAGTCCTTGTAAGGCAGGTCTAGTGAGAATGAGCTCCCTCAGCTTTTGTTTGTTCAGGAAAGTCCTTATCTTTCCTTTTTTATCTGAATGACAGCTTTACCAGGTATAGTATTCTGGGTTGACTTTTTTTTTTTTTTTTTTTTTTTTGCCTTTCAATAGGGAGAAGAGGGAATGCTTGTGCACTGTTGGTGGGAACGTAAATTGGTACAGCCAGTATGAAAAACAGTATGGAGGTTCCTCAAAAAATTAAAAATAGAACTACCGTGTGATCCAGCAATCCCACTTTGGGGTGCATACCCTAAGGAAATAAAATCACGACCTTGGACTAGGTATCTATCCCCCCACTGGAGGAGATATGCAAGAGGGTATGACTGCCAGTTCACCTGCAAGCTGGACACAGGCAATCAGAGGCTTCTCACCCCTCCCCTGTCCTTGGAAGGTATGTTCTGTCTGCCATTCCCATACCTGGAGCTATTGTGAGTATGTAACCTTGAGAGGGTAATACGCTGTTGAGGCCACCTGGACAGAATCCTTGATTGAACCCAGGTAAGGCCTCTACATAAACTTTAAGATTCTGGCAGGCAAGTATGAAGATCTACTCATCTTACTGTCACCCAAGATAAGCTCATGTGTAAGTTTGCTTATTAAACCTGCCAAAGCCTACCAATCTGGAGTGGTCTGCCCCATTGGTCTCTCCTTGCCTACTACATACAGGGGCTTATTTCAGATTTTACCAAGGAAATTCTTGAGTTTGAGAACATGCAACCCCTATGTTCCCTGCAGCATTATTTCCAAAAGCAAAGACATAGGAGCAACCTAAGGGTACACCGAAAGTTGGATGTATTTAAAAAAATATGTTATGTACAACAGAATAGTATTCAGCCTTAAAAAAGGAAATCCTGTCGTTTGCAGCAACATTGGTAGCATTGTGCTAAGTGAAATAAGCCAGACAGAGAAAGACAAATATCATGGAATCTAAGAAAAAAACAACTCGTAAGAAGAGAACAGATTGGTGGTTACCAGAAGCAAGGGTGGGAGATATCGGAAGGTAGGGAAATAGATAAAGATGGTCAAAAGGTACAAAATTCTGTTTATAAGATAAATAAGATAAATAAGCTCTGGGAATTTAATGTTCAGCATGGTGACTATAGTTAATGATGGGGTGTTCTGTATTTAAAAGTTGCTAAAAGAGAAGATCTTAAAATTCTCCCCACAGGAAAAAAACGTAAAAATCAAGGTGATGGATGTTCACTAAACTTATTGGGGTAATTGTTTCACAGTATGTACATATATCAAATCATTATATTGTATACCTTAGACATATACAATGTTATATACGTCCATTATATATCTCAATAAAACTGGAGACAATAAATAAAAGTTTAAAAATTAGGAAAACTAGAAAAAAAATTAACCAATCCCATGGCAAAGGCATCAACCGATCAGAATAAATGCTGGCCTGTGCATCATCCCATGATGCTGTTCAGAGCAGGATCAGCACCCTCCCATATGTGTCTATAATCTGTTCATTTTGCATCCTCCTAGCCTTGTTTTGCTCTGGCTGGTTAGTTCATATGTAAGTTTTCGGGATTTATTATCCTCAGCTCACTCCTATTCTCTCATTTAATCCAGGGGAAATTCTGTTACTAAATGTTGTATAGGAACATGGAGAAGAAAGGCAGTTTCACGTGGCTAATGAGATTCTGGGCTTAGGGTTGAAGCTTGAGGGACTCATTGTGTAAAGAGATGCCAATTTCTGCCTTCACCAGGCTGAGAGCAATGGTTGAGCTCCTGCAGGACCATGGAAAACCTAGCAGGCAACCTCAAATCCTTTGGTAGACTCCATCTGTTGCTAAGTACCTCCACACTCATGCATCCTAGGAAATAAATATGTATTGGCTCAAAATGTTGAGATGCAGAGACTAGATCTAAATACCTTTCCTTCTAAGAATGTACTTTCTGCTAGGCCAGCACACCCACTGCCCTCACTGGGGACTGCAAGGATTTTTAATTTTATGTGACATGGAATTTATATTGTTCTCCAAACATACAATATGCAAACTAGCAGTAATTTTCCATGAGACATAAAAGAGCAAAGCTAGGGAGTTAAACAGATTGCTAAGGAAATAAAGTTCAACCAGTCCGTTTCTTTTGCATTCATTCTGGCTCAGTTTGCACAGTTAGAGTCACAGGTGAGTTCTAAGAAACGGAAGCCATTCTCCTGACCCTGACCGAGGGTGGACCTCAGGAAGGAGTCCTGCCGTGTACATGAGCAGACCTCACTGCAGGAGCAGTGCACAGATGGCTACACACCTAAAACATTAAATATTCCAAACACCCTGCAGGGAAGTTGCTCCAAGGCCTTTACATCATGAAAGCAGGAAATCTTATCAATGAGGAAAATTAAATAAAATAGCAAATGTTAACTTCTTACCTTGCAGCATAATTTTTTTTTCTTCATTCCAGAGAAAGCTGATGATGGGCTGGGAGCTGGGGGACCTGTAACACATGGCAGCAAAAGAGAACAGAAGAAAGTCAGGATTAAAGTGTGGTCAGGAGAAAAATGTGTTCTTCCTAACCGGCTGTAGAGAAATATTCAAGATATTTTGAACACCTGAATGAAGATGATTGCAACACAAATGCAGTAACTTCTGATACTGTTGTCAGGACCGTTTGGGCCTCAAGGTGGGGACTTTTCTCACCAAAATTAGGAGCCAGTTTTCAAGGAAAACCCCTTGAAGTCTTCACTGAACAAATGTCTCTCTCCTGATGGGTTCTGTTTTTGTTTTTGTTTTTACTTAAACACTTATTATTTGGGAATATGGTCTTAGTCCCAAAGGACTATGACCTCTTTGAGAATGAAATCCATGTTTTAATAGTTTTTTGATAAACATTGTCTGAGGAGAATGAAAAGACGTTTTCTCTCAGAGGAAATGTAACCCTAAATCAAGATGCTGATAAGTCAGAACATCAGAACCATCGACTTCAAGCTTGGAAGGGATGCTGAGAACTATCTAGGTCACCTTTCTCCACAGTAAGGCTCCTCTTCACAGTGACTTTTCTAGACACCTGTACCCTTCCCGCTCTTTGGTGGCTTTTGTGGCCAGAACGCAAATGGCCCCTTGCTGATATTCTTTTTAAAATTGTGGTAATATACACATAATGTGAAATGTACTATTTTAACAGTTTTAGAGTGTACAATCCAGTGCTGTTAAGTACATTCACAACGTTGTGCAAACATCTCCACTGTCAAGTTCCAGAACTTCTTCATCATTGCATTTGTTTTTAAAGCCAGATCCTTTATCACTCTCTTTCTCTTCCTCTCTCTCTCTCTGCTTAACTGACAATCAGCAAGTATCAGAGACTATCACCGAAACAGACTGAGGCTGAGCCTGCAACCTGCAAGTCTTCATTGAACACCTACTATGGATAGTTCTACCTTCAAAATCAAATGAGGTTGGAACTCAGGAGCCTGAATTCCTGTTCCAGTTTATTTCATAACTTCCTGTCCTTAACCTCCCCCCTACTCCACAGATAACAAAAGGCTCATGTGCAGATGAAGTTAACAACGACTCTTTGGGACTCAGGTCCACCACATGGAGCAAATGTGATTAACTGTGTCAACTCTCTTTGAGAAGCTTAAGATGTTAGGTAAATTCAAGGAATAATACCTAAAATAGCAATACATAAACTGCTCATGAGAAGTCATGTCATTAAATGGCTTGTTAGCACCACACTGGAGTTGGCGTCTAAAATATATATCCAAACGTCTTTCTGTTCTCCTTTATTACTTGGCTTAATCTTCTTTCTGTCCCCTCCAAACATGATTCACATTTTCACTCATGCAGTTGGGGGTCTCTTAAGTCTTAGCTAAATGTCTATCTGTATGAATGAGGAAATGAATGCATGAATGATGAGTGAGTGCGTGATTATTTGTAAGCTGAATGAGTTAGCTACTGAAGCAATTCATGGTGAGCTAAGTTTTACAGTAATTTCTATGGAGAGGAGGCATTGGCTCAAAAAACTGGAAGACAAGAGGAAACAATTTCTTTTTTATTCCACAGTTGGAAATGGAAAACATCAGTTCTGTGTGAAGCTCGCCTCTGTGATGTTGACCCATCCCAAGGATGAGCACTTTATCTCTGATCTGCCTGCTTGTGGCAGAAAGGAAGGTTACTTTTATAAAGAACTTCTTGTGCCCTCTGCTGGCTCTATGGAGTACAGCACACACCCTGGGAGCCTCCTCATTATTCTTAGTGATCTGAACATGGAAATCAAGTGAGGCTTTTGGGGATGCAGAATTTGTTTGGTTAAGATTAAGTGAAGAGCCTCTTACCAGCTGCAACAAAATAATGGTAGAAAACAATAATTAACATGAAAATAATAATAGCTAATTTTTGTTAAAACTGACTGTGTTCCAAGCACAATTTTAAAGTACTTTACATGCATTTTCCCATTGAGGAGATTTCTCTGTGGCTGGTATTAGACAGATTACTATAATCTGGGGTCGGGGCAGGGGTAGGAAAGGAGCCATCATTCAGTCTCATAACAACAACAAAAAAACAGAATGTTCTGTTTGGCATCAACTTTAGATCATCAACTTCAATAGAGAGATTTCATTTTATTCTGGAAGTGAAGATTCAGAAATAAATACTCCCTAAAAAACAAGTAGAACACATTCAGGTTAAAAACCATGGTGCATATATAAATAATGAACTCATTCGGTTGGGGTTTTTATTTGTCTTATACAGTCAAGGGCAATCCTGTAGACCTGCCTTTCAATTTCAAGAGCCCAAGCTAAAGTTAAAATTGGTGCTTCAATCAAAATTCATCCAAGTTCTCAAAGCTCCCACTGGAAAAGTTCCTAGATGGACCTCAGTGAAGGGAAACATTCTGTTGTTTGTGTTTTGTTTTTCATCAACTTTTCTTTTTCCTCCAACATACAAAATGCTTTGGCAGGAGATCGTAAAATCATGTTCGTAAATTTATGATGCAGAAATGTTTTATTTTATAAATATTTTGAGAAAAGATCTGCAGTTGAGAAGACAATATGGAGTATGAAAAGATAACAGATTTGGGAACCAAGCAGATGTGGTTTTGAATATTCTGAAACATGAGGATAATTATAACCAGCAGTGATGTTGAAGGGACTGAAGATAAGGTTCCATACTCAGTTCCTGGCATATAGCAGTATCAGTAAGAGTCCAACTGGATAGATCAATAGACAGAAAGGCCCTTGGACAAGGATTTGACCTTAGGCAACTGTGGGAACTGGATAAATGATCTCTGCAAGGCTGCTGTCCCCGTGACTGGTGCTGAAACTTGAAGCCCATAAGGTAGGCAGACAGGAAGAGTAGATAGACTTAATGCTTTATGAACAAGAGCAAACCTAAAAAGTACAAACTAAGCCCTGTGTTAGTACTTATTGGCTGTGGCCTTGGTGGTGTGGGTGTCCTGCAGAGATCAGCACTTCTTGTCATGGAGCTAAACACACACACACACACAAATCTAGTCCAGGAGTCCAATGAGAAGGAAGGTCAGGGAAAGGTGTGACTGTTTCAGCCTGTCTCTGCCTCAGGCCAATGAGGTAAGCAAGTGGATAAAGGGCACTGCGAATAACCATCAAATAGCTGTGGCTTCCTGTCTTCCCTCCAAATCTCACAAGAGAATCTTTTTTTTTTGCCTTCCCAAACTAGAAACCTACAAAAAAGGGAATTCTAGAGATGGATGTCAGCCTAGCTAAGTTAACACATTACAAAACCACCACTGAATGTATGTATGACCAAAACATTACGCTGTACACCAGAAACTGACACAACATGGTAAACTGACTATACTTCAAAAGAAAAAAAAAAAACCACAATAGAAGCCCATTAACTGAAATGGCATCTAGATTATTCACAATATACCCGCCATTTAAAAAATGTTAATTAAAAATAATTAAACACTTTTTAGTTATGGAGCTCTATTAGTTGTCTAGTAATGGAAGAGATAAGATACATTCATGACAAACAATGAAATACATCATAGTCTAAGATAAGTGGCAAAATGCAGGTGGAGAATAGAATTCCATCTTGAGTTCTAATGCTCATTAATTGACAGTGCTAGATGGTAGTTCTGGGCTGAGAAGGATTCCCAGCCACATTCATTCGCCAAACTTTTACTGAGAGCCTCCTTACATGTGAGACACTATTCTAAGTGCTCTGGATATAGCTGTGATCAAAAAAAAGTCAAAAAGCCCTGCCTTCATTCTAATGAGAGAGCCAATTAGCCAATGAATAATCAAAACACATAATGTGACAAATATATTTGAGTTTAACAGAAAGAATGCTGTGACCCCACATAAGTGATGCCTGGAGTTGGGAGTGGTATCTCATGGACATCCATTTGTTCTCCCTGGTGTAGCAGGGCAAGGGCAAGACATCAATGCTAGTTGGAATGTTCAGGGAAGGCTTGAGATGGGCAAGGTTTGACCACTGAAATCCAATCCATCTTTCAAATCTCAATTCAAAGTTTCTTTTCTACTTCAAGAGCCTCTGTTCTGAGAAATTCATATGGTATTCTTACATCGCAGTATGTTTGTCAGAATGGCTGAAGGAGAGGTTCCTGGCAGGGCAGGCATGGGAGACATGACTAAAAAGGAAGGCCAGGGTATGGTGGAAGAGGATGTGACTGTAAGACCTGTAACGTAATATGTTTTTCCGAGTTGTGCAGTATAGATTTTTCCAGAGGCACATGAATCCAGCAGTGATAGGAACCATGCTGGAGTCCAATCCCTCTTCCCCATATGCAGTTGATGCAAAGATGAAAATCAATAGACTATATAAAGGTGGTTCTTGTTGAGACTAAATTGGAATGATTGATTTTCCTCTGGATCATTTAGATTCCTGAAATCTGTGAGCCTCATTATGGAAAGAAAAATATTTACTCTATACCTAAAGTTTTACAACATAGAAAGAAAAAAGATAAAATCCAAATATCACTGGGGAAAAATGCAAGAAAACCAGGTCTTTATGTGGCAATTTAAAGTAATAATGTGGCCCATAAAGAGGGGTTAATGTGCCCTGACTGCTCTGAGAACAAATTTCATCTTTAAAATAAACACTCAAATGCTGATAAGCCTGGAGAGGGAGGGTTTATGACAAAGTGAATTAATTCAGTGTCCTTAAAAGAAAGCCAGATGGGTTCCTCTCCACCCCCAGAAAGCTCTAATCTGAGAAATAAAAGGTGGTTTTTGGGGGGTGGTCAGTAGGTACATTAGACTGCTTGGTGGATAGGCTTTAAAGGGGGCAGAGGTAGGAGACGAGACTGGATAGGTTCTTCATGGCATCGTAGAACATGGGATACTATTTGGACAGTGTATTATATGATGCAAAGAACACCTACAAATACAAAAACCTTACAGAAGTGGAAACATTCAAGTTAGACTAGCCTAGTGGGGAGGGGATGATTTAACACTTCAGGTAGCAGAGAAATTTAAAGCCCCAGAGTCCTTTAAGGTTGAAATTCCAATTTTTGAAAATCAAGGACCAATGCAAATGTTTTATCAGATAATTTTTATACATTAGATCATATATTTTTGGTTACTATATAATAACCTAATTAATGATTCTACTGATTATTCTCTTGTCAATCTTTCCCTTTCTGGTCTAGACCTGTTACAGGGCTTCAGGGCATTCAGTTTCCAGATCAGGTTTTTAGGGTTGTGAATAGTGTCAACAAGAACCTGGTCTCCTCTCATCCGAGCAAACCTACATCTTTGCAGTAGAGGATCATTCATGTCATAGTTACCTGATCCCATTTATGTACCTGATCCCATACTGATGCATTCTAGCATTTATCTGTAATACTATTTATTAAGACTTTCAGAAAAGATAAATCACATATTGTCTGACACAGATGTGTACGTAACTTTCCTCCTGGACAGGATATCTCAACACATTTTCTCATCAATGTGTGGAAGGGGAAGTAGAATTAAACACAGTGTGGTACTTGGTGGGGGTCTCCTGATTGATTATTGGGAATATCTGGTGCTTTTGTTTCCTCCGTATCTATCCCTCATTTTGATATTTGCACCTCAGTTTTCCTTTAGAGGACTCAACCATCACATGAAGCTGTTCGGTTTTAGAAATGGACAAAGGTATAGGTTTGGCCAATCAAATTCCCACATCCCTTTGGTCACAGTGGTTCTGCAGCTGAGCAGGGTCAGATCCCTCCCCGTGTCCTCTGCTGCATCTCCTCTCTGAAGTATCCAGATGACAGAATCTCGTGTCTATTTCCTGAGTTTTTCAGATGCTAAAAACCATCACCAAAAGGAAGAAATGAACTACCTGATAATCAGGAGCATGTGGCCCCCAGACCTGGTGCCTAGGGGTTGATAGTGTTGACTGCCCTGTTCCCTCAGCATCAACCAGAGAATTGAGCACAAGCTGATCACATATCTATGGCCTGCCTCCCTTACCTGGCCTTTAAATCTGCTTTGCTGGAACTCTTCCAGGAGCCCGGGGTTTTCTTGGGCATGAGCCACCCTTGCCCAGGCCCTCCTTGCTCAGCCCTGCCATAAGCCTTTCTCTGCTCCAAACTCTGACATTTTGGTTTGTTTGGCCTCATGGTGTGTCAGTAGTTTTATGGACAGGCATGTGGCTCAAAGCCACTCCTGTGATGTTTTCCCCAAAGTTCCAATATGAGGTCCACTCTTTCCATGGGATTGCTTACAA
Organism: Camelus dromedarius; assembly: GCF_036321535.1. Taxonomy (NCBI): domain Eukaryota; kingdom Metazoa; phylum Chordata; class Mammalia; order Artiodactyla; family Camelidae; genus Camelus; species Camelus dromedarius. The sequence goes on along the minus strand of NC_087443.1, from coordinate 62,568,812 downwards.
GGTTAGATGTAAGCTTAGAGCTATTGTGGTCACCCTGCTAGTCTTAGAATAAAGCCAGCACCCAGGAAAATAAAAAGTGAAGAAACAGAAAAAGACCACTCTGTGATGATACTGAATGAGAATCTGAATGAAACTTGTGAACCAATGAATTTCATTTTTATTCAAGATAGCCTGGATTACTTTAGCTACAAATATCAGATATCTAATTCAACAAATATGCATATAAAGAAAATCTGAGTGCAAAGAAAAAAATTTCAATTGGATTAGAATCTTACGAAAAAATAAAGCATACCTGACAGTATCCAATCTCACTTATAAATGAAGATTTAAGCCAAATGCAGTTAGCTTAATTGATTTATCCAAAGACTCATAATAACTAATATTATGGCCTAAAAATGAACTCACTTATTTGATAGATGGTTCTTCAAAATCCACAACAACTACTACTACTACTGCTATTAGTATTATGATTATGATATGGGGAGGATTCCAGCAAAGATGCAACCTAAATTATTAGCTATTAATATTTGTTGTAACTGCAAAGTTCAGTAAGATTATATACTATTTCTAAACGTGTGAAAAGCTTCTCTTAACATGAAAACGTGCTTTTTATACTTCCTTCAGAACTTCCTTAAAAACTGAAAGCATTTTATAGCTTTTTTCACAGAAGAATAATACAATCTGTGTGCAATAATTCAAATAATAATGATTAAATTAAGTTACTCCTCATATCAACATCCCACTTATAACCAATGAGCTGCCCAAAACTGTCTTGAAATGCTTTTAATTCCAAAGTACAATATGAGTGAATTATCACACTTCATAGCTAAAGATAATTACATTCATTTAAAAAATGAAAGATACTGTCAAATTGAAGGTTTGAAAAATCTGAAGTGTTAAATCCATTTCTTTATGATATATGGGGGTTTTCAAAATCTGGATAGTAACATGCAATTAAAAATGTTGAAAGAGGGGATGATCAATTTAATCTTTCTATACAATTTAGGAATCAAGTGAAATAATAAGTATTATCGGAATTCATTGACATTATTGATATAGTAACTATGTCCACCATGAATTTAGAATATACCTTCCCACCATGAAGTTGAGAATGTTTTTCACTGCTTTTATCTTTTTAGGTATTTAAAACCACAGACAACAGGTATATATTGCATATGTCCAAAACTGTTTCTCCCATCTTACAGATTTAAAACACAAATGCCCCCAATAAAATTTAAATGCAAACAGAAAATGGGGAAATAGTTGGAGGAAAAAAGGTCAAATATCATTGATGGACAAATGATGAAAATTTTTTGATGCATTAATAAGAAAACATCAAAGATTCCAATTTTTAAAAGGGACAAAGGAATGAATAACTAACATGAGGAAATACAAATTAATAGCAAAAAATCTGCAAAGTAAAATAACAATGATACAGCATTGTTTTCTATTAGGTGAGTCAAGAGAGTAAAAAAGAAAAATGCATTAGAGTCGTAAGAATTCAAGTAAAATTACTTGTGGGATCAGTTACCAATCTTCCTCTGCCTCACAAGAATTTCTCACAAATTTTGCTCTGCCGGTGGCATTCTGCCCTCCCACCCACGGCACTACAGTCGAATTATCTTCAGATACTTTTTCCCTCTGTCTTAAGTGGCTTAAGTTGGGGAAATGAAACCATGTGTGCTAAGTCTGCCAACCTCCACCTTAATGAATATATTTACATTTATAAATAGTTTGAAATAATAAAATAATAGAGTGTAATATGCAATCTAGTGTATACCATATTATATTTTTATTTTAAATGCATAAACATATATCTAAGAAATATGCTAAATTTATCTATATCATATTATCATAAATAAAATGATGTTGTATGTACTACACATGAAATACCATTATATTTAGCAATGGAGTTTTTTTTTCAAATGCAATTTTATACAATGGTGAGACATAAAACAGATGAGCAAAACTGTTCTGCTTATAGTGGGCAATGGAGCCCCGAGCCTCCATCCTGGCTCCTCCCCTTCCTCCTCCTCACCTCCTCTAAAAATGTGTGCACATCTCTTGGAGGTTGCTTTCCACAGTGGGAAGAGTGTAAGTAAAATGTGTAGGTAGAAAGGGCATTAAGCGATGATACTCATGGCACAGAAAGCTGAATTCACATCATTCCCAAAGTTGCCGATGCACATAAAATCAATGCTAAATGCACACTTCGCTGACACTCAAAAGCGTCCTTGTAAAAATATTAGTGACAGCATCAGCCCTTAGTTTCCTCTTGACTATATTAAAGGTGATGGTTCCAGAGGCTCTTTATAGGAGAGACCAAGTCTAGCAATCTGATTCTGAGTGTTCCCTGGGGGGACTTGTTGCCAGACTCCTTTCTATAGCAGTCACACTGTTTCTTAAATCCTCCCCATGCCCACTGTCTGCGCCCTGGGCAACAAAGATTCTAACTTGGCTGGTGCAGAGTTCCAATCAAGAATGTTTTTATTCCATAGGCATAAAGTAACCTAATGTTCTTCGAACCTCAGCTATCCTTAAAACATATATCTTGGATTGTCTGCCAACTTGGAAATTGCCATGCCCTTTGCTAGTATTAATTTATGATTACAAGACTCTATCAAACATGCCCAAATTACCCAATTCTTATAAAACACAACTATCCAGAAGAGAAGAATGTTGATGTTAGGACACCTTAAAATAGTGGCCCAGTTATAATCATTTTGGTGTTCGCCCTAAGAAAACAAATCCTGTTGAACTCTCTAGTATGAATACAGATGCCACTCACTAGCACTTGTATAGAATTTTGACTTGAATTCAACCATAATTAACTCAGCCATTAATTTAAAGTGCAAGAGCACAAGATAATAAAACAGCAGTTCGTGGATGAAAGGTATCCTAGTCCTCCACGAAGACAAAAGTCTGTCTCCTACAATCGCTATTTAATTTGTCTCAGTCACAAACGAAGACAAAATCTGTCTAGATAAATTTGGAATGTAACTTTCAGACCACGTGGTTCGGCCTTTTGCAAGGTGCCAGGGACACAGGCATTTCATTTGCATTCGAGCAACATGAAATACCATTAAGTTCACTAATTACATTTCTTCTAAGTTGATCTAAAATAGGTGTGGATCTCAAGGGGCTCAGTAGGTAAAGAGAGAAGGTAAAGAAGAGAAGACATTTAGTTATTCAGCAATAAGCAAATAAAGGCATTTCTCAGGCCCTGCAGCTGCCCAGTATACTTGCCACCTGCTTATAGTGGTGAATGGACTTTCTCAGGGTTTCAACAAACCAGTTCAAAGCTACAAGTTCAAAGAACTGGGAAATTTGCTAAAGTGTTAGTCTGACCCTCTGCCTTTCAGCAGGCCTAAACATACAACTTTCCTAATAACATCAACTTTAAAATTAAGAAAAAAATTGTTAAAAGGGATTTAAAGACTTAGAATTACCAATATCAGAACATTGTTTTCTTCCTCTTTTCCTGAAAATGTCTCCATTTTGTTAACAGTGAAGATGCAGATGAGGTGACCCCTGTTCCCTGTCACTCGCCATGCTCTATGTACTCTCTGCCAATATTAGATTAGCCATCTGGCTTCTTTTCTGCAAATTCAGCTCATCTTAATAATCTTCTCTGAATCCATTCCAAACTTTCTGAGTCCCTCCCTATTTCTAGGACACTGATATGGAATTAATTAGGATGTGCAGGAATATTTTGCAAGCCTAAAATAAAAATTTATTTATCATTGTATAGAGCTATATATGTGCTTTATATGGTTTATGCTAGCTTTTCCTCTTACACATGATTTTATTTTTTTTTGCTCGGCCTTAAAGAATCATCTATGTTTAAATAAATACTCCCTGAAATAAATACAGCTTTTTCAGGTATATGTATACACATACACACACACATTTTTATTCAACAGAAATTGAGACAATGGAGAAGAATACTGAAAAATGCAGTTAGAATAAAATTTTTAAAGTCTAGTGCACCAACTCTTAAAGGTCACATATGTGCAGTGACAAAGATATTTTTATTTCCAGAAAGGTCAAATAAGAGACAACAGAAAGACAGACATAGAGGTCTAACCAACAGGCAAGAAAGAAATGAGAGAGAGGGAGGAAGAGGAAGAGAAACAGAAACAGAAACAGAAACAGAAATAGAAATAGAAACAGATCGAAGGAGATTCAGAAAATCAAATGAGACAAAGCCTGTTGTGACCCAGGAAGCACATTTAGGAGTTCCAACTTATCTTTTCATGTGTGGAACTTTTTTCACCAGTGAGGTTTCTCAAACATTGTAAGTCTCTAGGCAAGTGAGTTCTAGATGCCTTTACCATGGAGGACATACCTAGCAGTTTAAATACAACTGCAGGGAGAAGAGTAGCACTTTATAATTATTTGGTGGTAATTTTATATAGTAGAGAAAAGATGTTCTTGCCTTCGAAGTGTGGATAAACATGGTTTAGAAGCTTCTTGAAATGCTGTGACATACATGTATTTGTAACTCCTGAACAGAATTTTATGTCACAAAGCAATTACAAGTTTGATCCCTTATAGTCCAAGGCAAAGGGAACATTCTGACTTATTTTTTTTAATTTAACAATTCTTTTAAAAATGGAAAGCAAAGACAATAAGAGTCTCACAGAAACAGAATAGAGAGTTTGGAACCTGCAAATGTGGGGAATTCATCTTTAGTGTATTCAAAGAACAAAAAGCCTTTAGATTTCCAGGTTAGGAAGTGAGGCTACAGAGGCAGCTCCCAGATCATCAGTGATACTGAATCCCAACTATTGTCTTGCCGGTAGAATTTCCTAAGAACTACCTCATGTACACAATGAAGAACTGGCTGATCTTCAAAGGCCGGGTGTGTCCTCATACGTCTCTGAAGAGCTGGATACAGCCACAAACCCTTCTCCTCCAGAAGCTAACACTATTTGAACTCCTACTGTGCACTGTAAGTGTTTTACATAAGTGACCCCTGTAATCCTCATGTCAACATGACATCATTGTAAAGCACAGGAAACTGAGTCTTGGAGAGTTTAAATACCTTGTCCAGGTCACACACCAACCCAGGTGTCTAACAACCACCATCTGTTCAGGTAGATATTTAGTGAAAAGCATCCTGATGAACAATATCCTCCCCAAAGCTTAATTTCATTGCTCGCAGGATGTAGGGGATCCCAGAAGCAGATCTTAGAGGTTTCAGTATTCAGTTTTGGTATCATTCATTCATTCCTATAGTTACCAAATATTGCTGAGTACCATCAGCATACCAAGCACTGTGCTAATACTGATTCAGGTCTTGGGGAAGGAGGCATGTTGAAATCTGCTAAATATGTCTTTCTAGCAGGTCATTGGAGAGGACAGGCAGCTCCTTGGAAGAAGTAGTTGAAGACCCAGAAGAATTTCAGGGCAGTGTAATATGAATAGCTCATTCATAGCTAGGCTGTTTCTAAGTCAAGAATATCTATTGCAAACCTATGGGAGTGAGTCCCTCATTCTGAGGACTATACAATCTTACATGTATACACATGAACACTGAAAAAGATGTTCATGGTACAAAAGAGTATAAGGAAAAGAAGTGCAAACAGCTCGTTTTTTCAGCTTCTCCAAGCAGCAGCTCTGGCAAGGACTTGAGCATAACTGGCTTGTGTGGAAGGTGATTGCAGGAAGCATTCTTAGGGGAGTGTGGAATTGAGACAAGGAAACGCATCCAGTAAGGGTCTTAATGAGAATGTTACTGCAAGAGCAGCTAGACCTCAATTGGCTGGAGAGCTCTGCGAGAGAGTGAGTACAGGGCCATGCCTCAGAGTTGTAACCATTCTACCCCAAGGGGGAGGAGGGATAAGCCGAAATGTTTATTCTCTAAATACCATTTATCATTGGCTGAGGGCTACCCTTCCAGCCTTCACTTTTTCTTAATTCCAAATTGCTCTACATGTGGAGTTAGAGAAAGATGGAAGGCAGAGTTTCAGAAATTTCCCGTAGAAATTGTGAAACTTGCACAGGAGAATAAAAGCTAAATTTTATAGGAAGAGCACTGAGAGCATCTGCTAAGAACCCTATACTGCCATCCATGGGAGACCACTCTCAACGTACACTTTTAACATTCCAGTTGTCTAGCAATAAATGCATTTAGCCATACTTTCCTGTGATAAGCTCATATTATTAGTTCACTCAAAAACATGTCTTAGAGATCCATTTGAATGAAATAAATTTCTATAATTTTAAGCAACTGCATAATGTCTCATTATGTATGTATATAATTAATTTGTCCAGTTTTCCTGTTGATGGACGCCAAGGTTGTTTACAGTTTTTAAAAATTATTTTTATTATTTCAGTGCCATAAACATATTTTGACATACATTTTTTGCACTTTTCTTAGAATAAATTGCTGAATCAGTGTGTATTCATATTTCAAAATAATTATTCTATCATTCTCCAGAAATATTTCACGATTTACACAGTCATCAAAAGTGAGTATGTGTGCCCAGTTCATGTCATCCCCAGCAACAGGGAACTCTGTCAGCCTTGTTAATATTAGATATTTTATAGCTTTGCAGATTTGTGAGAGTAAACATCTTTTTCATACGTACTGATTACTACATTTTAAAAATTTCCTTTTAGGTGTTTTGCCACAGGGCCTTTTAAGGTGTTCACGGTTTTATTTCTAACTGACACATAGACCTCTTTGTGTTTTAGTGATATCTTTTATTACAACCATTGTAGGTGTTTTTTTCAAATAAATTATCCATCTTCCAATTTTGTTTCTGTACATGAGGTAAAAAATAGTTATTTTATGTGCCATGTTAAGAAAGACAATCCCCATGTCAAAACTGTGAGCATTCTTAGCTGTATTTTCTCCTGATATATTTTCCCAAACTGTTTTCCAAGGAAATGATTCCAGAAATATTAATAAGTAAGTCAAGAAAACACATATATAAGGTTCAAATAATTTTAAAATCATCAGATTCAATAATGTGAGCAAGCTCTCTTACTTTAGGGCTACTCAGAGTTTTTAATATATTAACAGGAACTGCAATTCCAAGGCAAATAAAGTATGCCCCGTTTCCAAAAATGTATTTGACCTTGAATCATTTAAAAATTGTTTTCTCAAGATGTACTTATTAACATCATCCAAAAGAGTGTTTTGCAAAGTACTAGTTTGGAAGACTTTTATAAAAAAGCAAAATCATAAAAGTAGTAGAAATAACGTACTAGAAAAAAATGTAAATCTTCATCTTTCTAGGATTTGATCCAATAAATTTGGTAGTAATATGGTCATACTCATTAGTATAAATCATTTCCACCTCACCATAACCCTAGTCCCAAAGCCTGTTTACCTTATTTAAAAGTTAGGTGCAAATGAAATATTTAAGAATTTTTCCTTATAATTATGAGTATGTCTAATTTTTTTTCTTAAATTTTACATTTTTTGGTCTCTTTCAATAGTATTTCTAAAGTTCACAGACCCTTGGGCTTATCTCAAGTTACTACCCTTGAGTGTTTTGGAATAGTCTTTATTCTAAGAGCCCAGCAGAGTCAATTATAACTCTTTTAATACTACCCTTTTTGCCACGTATCATTTGCTTTCATTTAAGCTTACTTCACGGAGTAAAAAAATAAATATGATTGATGTTAATGTTGCACTACAAACAAGTAAACAACAACAACAAAGTAATATCCTGGAAACCTCAAGAGAATAGATTTTGAGCTGTTGGATTTGAGAAAGTTGGCCAGACATCACCTTCTGCTCAGGTAGGACAAACTGGGCAGAGGGTTGGCCTGCCTGCTAGGGTAAGTCAGAGAAGTTCCAAGAAGTCCTCATGAAAAGAAGGCTCTTCCATAGTTCTTTTGAAAGGAAGCTTTGGCAAGAAGCATTTTGCTAAAATAAATTGAAACTGACATAGCATTTAAATGTTTTAAGATAATTATTACAAAGTAAAATAATTTTCAAATGATACCTAACTTCTACTTGCAAGTTAAATTCCATAAAATACCTCACTTCCCATGGTGTAGGGTTAGAGGCAGGAAACCACAGACTCACCACTTATTTCTTTTATTCAAATCAGCCCACTAGGGTAATTCTGGTGTCTTCCACCTCATCTGAAAACCAAAAGTTGTCTTTGTACCTCTCTTTTAGCAGATCAAATTAACCTAACTACAGAGTTTTATATAATTTTTCCAGAAAGATCCTTAGATGAAAGGAGTAGAGAACTAACTTTAAGTTCTTAAACTCAGTAACACTCCCCCGTTATATATATTATGCATAAAATATATTAAGAGGTTGTATTAATAGAAAATAAGCAAATAAGTAAGAAAAGTTCTATGGGAACAACAAGAAAATCATATTTAAAAGTGAAAATGTCTTCCCCTGGCTTTCCTGTCTTTTGAGAAAGACAAGTGATTCTAGGACAACGAAAGATTATGGAAAATCTTGGTCAGTATCATACAGATATTCCAAACTCAAATGTCACACATCACAAATAGAATAAACAAATAGAAGCCCCTGCATTACTAGGAATAAAGTTTATTTTCTGATACTATGCCCTAAGGGAAAAATATTTATATATGTACATACTTCTGTATGTATATGTATGTATGTATGTGTGTATATATATGTGTGTGTGTGTGTGTGTGTGTGTGTATATATATATTTCCCAGGTGTAAAATTAGCAAAAAACAAAACAAAAACAGAAACAAAAACAAAAGTCCTTTTAAAGGAAAGGGCGAATGTGGTCTAAGATAAATAATCACTTAGAGTATTTAGGGTGTTTGTTTCAGACATGCCTTTGTGTTTTTCTGGTGATGGGATAACTCACAACAGATAGTCATTTCCCAAGGGCATTTACGTGTTGTTTGCTATTTCTAGAGCATTCTGACTCCCCACCAAGCCTGCTGGGGAAGTGGCATCTTTCAGAAATTGGACTGATTTGTCCCATAGCCCCTGATGTGAGCTTTTCTGTTTAATAGGGTGCTGTCAACAGGAAGGCAGGAGGAACTAGTATGGTTTGCCTTGAAAATCAGATCTAATAATTGAGAACATGAAAATTTCACTCCATATGACTATGTAGATTTATTTGTATAAAAAGCAAAACGCACTAATAGTAATCCTCTTTCTGATTCAGGCTAGGAACTTAGGAGAAAAGGAATAATACCTAACATTGTCGAATCTTCCCCCATTTCCCAGACATCGTGTTGCTGTCTTGTTTGCCATACGTTTTCCATATACGTTCTCCTTTAATCCTCATCACAATTATACAAGGTCAAAGTCCTACTAAACTACCCCGATGTTACAGTGGGAAAACTGAGGTCCAAAGAAATAAAGTAACTTGCCCAAGTTCACCCAGCTAGCAAGTGGTGGAATTAAAATAGAAACCCAGGTTTATCTCTGACTCCAAGCCCACATTCTTAACCATGATACTATATTGCCTCTGTGGAAATCCAGGAGAAGAAACAGGAACTTTCCTTTTTTTTTTTTTTTTTTTTTTTTGCTGTTTATTTATTCAATCATATATTAAGGCATTTATCTGATAATCTTTCAACCAGTTCTTACTTTTTATCCAGGGAGAATTCTACCAGAAAATAAGTTCCATGAAGTTAGGAAGGTCAAAAAATTTTTCACTGTTAAATTCCCTGACAGGAGGAATATCTAGCATGTAGGAGGTACTCAGTAAACATTTGTTGAAGGAATGAATTGAAAAATCCAGGCAAGGGATAATGGACTGTTCACATTATGGAATATTGGTGGAATTAAGCAACTGATAATAATTTCCTGAGGTCTCTTTGCATGAAATGTAAGTCTTGGAGTAATGGAAGATGATATGGAAAAGAAAGTCAAAGAAAGATTCTGAAACGTCTCTCTCTTTTTAGAGCTTGATCATTCCTCACTAGGCTTGTAGGGAAAGTAAAATTTTTCAGAGTTTGAGTTAATTTGCTCTTGTCTTCCACTTTCATTTATGGCTCTTGAAAAAACAGAACCCTTTCAAGTCTTCCTTGCTGCCCTCAGACGCTTGGTAAAATAATTCTCCCTAATTTCTCAGAACTGCTCCCAGGAATGTTTGGATGTATTTACACTACATGGAATGTTAATTCCCTTGGACAATTCACAGAAGACAGACAGAGACTTAAGTTCCACAATGAACCTCTAATTGTAAGATTTTTAGATCAGAAATTTTATAGGAAAGGTACTCAGACTGGGGAAAATAAGGGGGAACTTTTGGGTGGGATGGCTTCTGTGATGCCTGAATTGATTCATCTAGGGAGGCATTAACTTTTCTAGTAAGTCAAACCTTCCACATTGCAATAATATGACATGGTTCCATCCACTTTTTCCTAACTTTTCTGCCATTAGGGCTTATTCATTCATTCATTTGTACATTTGTTCAATGGTCATATATGCCAGGCATTGATTTACAAAACAAAACAAAACAAGAATAAAATAACCCTTTTTTTACATTATATACAGAAATAAGCTCAAAATGGATCATAGACTTAAATGTAAGACCTGAAACCATAAAACTCTTAGAAGAAAACATAGGCAGTACACTCTTTGACACTGGTCTTAGCAATATATATTTGGATCTGTCTCCTCAGGCATGGGCAACAAAAGCAAAAATAAACAAATGAAACTATATCAAACTAAAAACCTTTTGCAGAGTGAAGGAAACCATCAACAAACAGGCAACATACTGAATGGGAGAAGGTGTTTACAAATGATGTATCTGATAAGGGCTTAATAACCAAATTATGTAAAGAAATCATACAACTCAACATCAAAAAAAAAAATCAGATTAAAAAACTGGCAGAGGACCTAGAGAGACTTTTCTCCAAGGAAGACATACAGATGGCCAACAGACACATGAGAAGAAGCTCAACATCACCGTTCATCAGGGAAATCAGCAAGTCCAAACCACAATGAGATTACACCTCAGACCTGTCAGATTGGATACCATCAAAAATACAACAAATAACAAGTGTTGGCGAGGATGTAGAGAAAGGGAACTCTTGTGCACTGTTGGTGGTAATGTAAATTGATACAGTCACTATGGAAAACAGTGTGAAGGTTTCTCAAAACATTATAAATAGAGCTACCATACAGTCCAGCAATTCCACTTCTGAGTATTTTCCCAAAGAAAACAAAGACATTAATTTGAAAAGATATTCACATCCCTATGTTCCCTGCAACATCATTTACAATAACCAAGACATGGAAACAACTTAAATGTTCATTGATAGATCAATGAATAAAAAATGTGGTATATACATACAATGGATTGTTAGCCATAAAAAAAGAATGAAATCTTGCCATCTGTGATAATACGGGTGGACCTAGAGGGTAATATGCTAAGTGAAATAAATCAGACAAAGAAAGTCAAATACTGTATAATTTTTTTATATGCAGAATCTAAAAAACAAAATAAATGGACATGCAAAACTAAACAGAAACAGACTCATAGACACAGAACAAACTAGTTGTGGCAAGAGGGGAGGAGAGTGGTGGGGTTGGGCAAAATGGGTGAAGGAGGTACAAGCTTTCAGTTATAAAATAAATGTCATGGGATGTGATATACAGAGTAAGGAAAACAGAGTCAAAATATTGCAATAACTTTGTATGGTGACAGACAGTCACTGCACTTACCTTGTAAGTGATCATTTCATAATACATTTAAATGTTGAATCACCATGGTGAACACCTGAAACTAACATAATACTGTACGTTAATTATACTTCAAAAAAAACAAACACACACAAAATAATACAATTTTCCAGCAACAAAGATACATTCCTTGCCCCAAGGGAACTTAACACTCAGTGGAGAATGCAAACAAATAAACAAACAAAAAAATAAGTCTCAAATGCCATAGGGATGACAAAACGTGTACTATGGGCTGGGGTTGGGGACACATCTCAGACAAACCCAATCTGATCTAAGAATATCAGGACAACCCTCCTGTAAATCGTGATTTTTAAAAATGAGATCTGAAGGAGGAGTGGGCAATCGGCAGGTGACGTAAGAAAGGTTCTGTTAGTCATTGACTCCTTCACCAGCTGGACCATTTTTTTCTTCTTCCTCAAAGTTCAGTTTGGCTGGGCTGTTACATATAAGGTGGCAAATGATAAAAGGTGAAACTGGAAAAATTGGTTAGGAAGCCACTGACATGATATGATGATGAATTTAGACCTTAACCTCAGCCCTTGTGAATACTCCTTCTGATGGGTTTTAAACCCAAGACTGACCTGATCAGCTGAGCGTCATGGAAATACTCCTCTGCCTGCAGTGTGCAGACAGGATTGGAGAGGGGCAAGGCTGGAGCAAAGCAGCCCAGTGAGGGGCTGCTCTTTAGAGTGATTCCTAAGAGGTGACCGGGGTCTACGAGGGATGGCCCAGGTTCCCAGAATGACTGACCTAGGGTACAAAGTTTTTAACAGAACAAAGGTATCTTAAAGAGTCAACCAACCCTAATCCTATACTTCCCTGCACTTGGCACCATTAAACAGCTTGTCGTAAATTTAACTTGACGCTACGTACCTTAGAACTATTTTTAGCAATTGTTCACAGATGTAGGTGATGTTCTTTACCAGAGGATGCTCCTGCTTCATGGGGGAAGCCTCTTCTCTTAATGGTCAGCTCTGTGGAAAACCTGGGGAATGCAACACCCAATAGCCACGTTAATACAGCTTCCTTTCCGAATTTAGCAGCTTTAGCAAGAGCAGAGAGCTCCCTTCCAGAGCTCAGAACTCTCTTCCCCAGGGTGAGAATGGAATAGCAAATTACAGAAATCACTCTGTTATCATAACAATAAGGAAGGCTGTTGAAATAACATGCCACACATCCACTTCTCTCGGACGTACAGCGTGAGGCAAGCAGGGTTCTCAGCATTTCTTGAGTGAAAGACATAATTTACCCTTCTGGGCCCTGGTCATTATTTTCCTTTCATTTCCAGGAGGAGGTCATTTGCTAAATGGAACCCAGCTGCACTAAAAGGGGTAAGGGCCTTCAAAAAAGAGAGCAATTCATTCTCTCCTTAATCCCTTATTATTGCTGCTTTTAACTTACCCCTCCCATGACTACTGCTATTATATGGTTAGTGTTCAGTTCATGTGGCTCTGTATTGCTTTTTAATATCTAGAGGAGTGTGTGTGTGTGTTGGGGGGGCAAGAAGGTGGGAGGAGGTACAGGTGGCATGGGCATGCGAGTAAATGGATGAATGGAGGCGGGAAGCAGTTCTTGAAGCTGGTTAAACCACACAGCCAACAAAGAAGTGTCTCGGTTTAACGACCAAGATGTTTCTCTGGATTTCTTCCCTTATGAGCTTTCAAAATCAATAGAGCTCTGGCTGTGAGCTAACCCGCAAAAGGAGATCTCGTCTCCTGTGAATAGAAGAGTGTAAAGCTGCTTCTGAGAAATGAAAAACACCCTTAAAGGAAATGTTTAATGTAGAGCCAGCCCCAGCAGTTAGGGATGGGCTGCATCAAAGAGATTGCAAAAGCCCAGAGAGTAACTTATTTTAATGACAGCTCCAATGCCTCCCAAATTGACTAGCGATCTTAAATATTAACCTAGAGAAAGAGATGTTGACCAGGCTGAAAATGTTGATAAAAAAAAAATTGTTTCTAAGGGTTGAAAATGGCAGATTGGATTACAGTCCTGCCTTGTTATTTTGTGACACATACTTTGGGGACCAATTTGAATAGTTACGTCACACTGATAGTGTTGTATCTGCATGTGGCGGTGGTTGCTGTTTAAACACCAGAGTGCTTACCGACGTGAGCAGTTAGGTGAGGATGCACTTTGAGGGATGTGCAGTGAGACTTGCCACCTGCTGTGCGATCCCGGGATGCCCAGCAGCTCTCTGATTGATGGGTGTGCTCTGCGCTTGTACTTGAAAAATGGCAAAATGGTGTCGGGGAGAATGAAGGAGAGGAAGCAGCTCGATCCACTTCCAAGTCTGCACTGAAATTGGCCCTTGTGGTGTTTTTAATTCACATCTGGAGGAAACTAAATGTGGCCACAATTATTAACACATTCTGGAAGAAATAAGTCAAGAGCTACTTAGACTGCACAGGTGTCTGTTATCAAAATCTCAGCAGAGAAGTGTTAATGTGGTGCCTGTTATTTCAGGCTCTCCAGGTGGGCTGCAGCTAAGAACACAAGAGATGAGCATTAAGGGGATGATGCTTAAATACAAAATGTTAATTTGGCAAAAAAGGAAATCAGTGAACGAGATTAGAGGAACTCACTGGTACATGAGCTGAGAGATTCTGAAAGCTAGAAAAGGAAAACCAAATCACACTTACTGAGAAGAAACCCACTAAGGGGATTTACCACGGCAGAGGAAAATGATGTCTTCCTGGTTTTTGTTTCAGGAGAACCTACAGTTGGTTCATTCTTTTACCAATAGATCTTTATTTTTGACTAAATGCTTAATGAAATGATTTCCCTTTGAATCAAAAGTTATTTACTGCAAGGGTTTGCTTAGTATTAGGAAAATGTCATTAAATGTAGCTGGATGATTTTCCATCATTGTTTAGCTTTCTCTATGGCAACCAAGATCTCATTTGAAACTAGGACTTGATTTCTAGTTTTCGTAGCTGTTGTTTGTGGACGTGATTAATGGATCTGAGTTAATCTACTCTTTCTAGAAAGGAAGCGTTTCAGTCTCCTGGAGAATTAGATGATGATACCATTTCCTAGCTGAGTAAGAAAGGGAATCAAACGTTAGCAAAATAGATGTCGTGGAGCCAGAGCAATGATCTTGCAGGAAATGAACATCCACTGGCCCTACAGATTTCTCATATGAGTCATGGTTTATTCAAAAAGGAGTCCAGATTATTGTGTATTTTCTCAGACAAATTCAGAATACAGTTTCTTCCTTGGTAGCAAGGCAAGGGAGATTTACAGACCTCAGAAACAGGAAGGGATAAGGGTCTGGACCTTGTGGTAGAGTCAGCACTGGCACCCAGACTCTGGCGTGCTGGATGGCACACCCCAGTTGAACATAAAGCACCATGTTCAAGATTGTTAGTAAGTTCTGTCCTCAAATAGGCCCTGCCTTATCACTGTTGCCTGGTAAATAAGTATCTTCTTTTCCCTTTGGGGATCTAAAAAAACACAATTCCATTTCTGCAATGTCTGCAGCTGCTTAACAAAGCAACGTAACAGTAGACACTACATGCAAAATATATGAAGTTTTCCCCAAAGGGTAGAATGTGTACAACGTGGCATATAATGAGGAAATCCAGGGAGAATTGTTTCCAACAAACAAGCATTACCATAAAGGAGAAGTTTTCCCAGCCATGAGACCTAATTAATGGAGCCAAGTTTATAGAAAAGGAGATGCCAATTAATAGGTTTTTGGTACCTGCAATAAATTATTAAATTAAATTAATTATTTGATTTTACTTAAAGGGTAGGGTTAGAATATATTTCATGATTATTTTTTAATAATTGTATTATTGAGAGGTAACACACATGCTGTAACATTTCCCCCTTTAAAGTATATAATTCAGTGCTTGTTAATATATTTACAGAGTATGTAACCATTAACACTCTTTGATCCTGGCTTCTTTTTTTTTTTTTTTTTTAACTTTTCACAAAGTGCAGAAACTTTCTAACACAAACATTTCCGGTACTTTTTGGGTGTGTTCCTACCATTTCTGATGAGGACTCCTCAACGACCATTTGGCCAAGGTAATTCTTGTATCAAATTTAGAGGAAACCCCTTGAAAAAAAGAAGAAAAATGTGCATCATTGGATAGTTGCACTGGCATTTTTCCTAGATATCTTAGGCACTTGAAATAGTATTAGCAAGAAAGGTAGTGCATCGTGCCCTGAGTATGGAAAGATAACTCTTTATTAGGGCTCTTGAGATGCGCTCTACACGAGGATCCCACTTACAGGCTTGGCCAAGCCCTTTAATCTCTCTGGACTCTACTTTTCTTCTTCTGTACGCAAAAGAAAAATCAACTATTTGCTGAGTATCCACTGTGAAAATAGGGCGCAGTGATAGCAAGGGGGAACGGTGGGTTACTTCAGATTATGTGAACAAGGAGAGAGTGACATATGAGCTGAAACTTGCAAAAGAGGCAGGTAAGTGAAAATCTGCGAGTAGAGCCTTGCATGCAGAGGGTAAAGCAACTGTTAAGGCCCCAAGGTGATTGCACTTATTGTGCTGAGGGATGGAGGGAAGCCCAGAGTAGCTAGAACCGAGTGAGCAGTGAGTGCGGAGTCAGGTTATGAGAGGAGATTTGAGAATTCAAAGGCTAGATCACGGAGGGCCTTCTAAGACAATTGCAATTGGCTTAGATTCTAAGTTCAGTGGACAGGCATGAACAGGTTCTAAGCAAGGAAGTCTCCTGTCTACATTTTCAACGGAGTACTGCTATGTGAAGAAGGGATTATAGGGAGGCCATAAAGGAAGCAGGAAGGTAACACAGGAAGTTACTCCCATGGTCCAGGCAAACCGGGATGCTGGCTTGGACTAGGCTGGTAGTAGTGAAGACGAGGGGAAAAAACAATGCCTGCATCTGACACTGTGTGCTTCCTATAATTTCAATGACGTCCAAAGGAGCAAAAGGAAACATACAGGCCTTTGGGACAAGATTTAAAAAATTCCTTTAATTAAATCTTCCCAGCAAATCTATGGGATTGGTAGCAAATGAATGTGAATAAAGTCTGACAGATAGAAAGTACTATACAAAGATAAGGATTGATGTTATTACTAGTATTGTTACCACTATCATTTCTATGTTTGGGTCCAGCCAGGGATGCTCTGGTAATCCCGAGAATGACTTATGTACCTCATACCCTCTTCAAAGAGTCAATGGGCTGCCCTCCTGTATCAACCATGAATCTTCTTTCAGCTGTCTTTGAAGAGGGCTTTGTAGTTAATCAGCTGTCAAGTCTAAAACACTAAGTCTTGTGCATACTGCATGTCATATCTGTAAGAATCAAAGAGCACCATCCTTTCCTTTGTGCAAATGCAAAAACTAAAACAAAATGAAAGCAAAAACCTATTGAATAAATTTGGATCCCACTGCATTTAAAAAGCACTCATTTGTTCAACAGAGTGACAAAATGCCCTCGGTGTGCCTAGCAATGAAATGCATTCTGTTCTCGAAAGGTTCAGGGCCTAGTGGGGTGAGAAAGCCAATTTGGTCAACAATTATAGTAAAAATGGTAAGAATAATGATAATTAATATCTACTGAGAACTCACCATATTCTAGGCATTATTCCAGGTATTTTCCATTTAATACATTAAGCAAGCCTCACAAAAACTCTATGAGGTTGGCAGTATAAACAGCCTCATTTCACAGGTGACAATTTTCATGTGACACAGGTGTTAAGTGATATGACAGAAGATGCGAGGAGTAAGGAGCAGGGTGCTGAGATCATTTTTCTTCATATAGATGTGCCCCTCCACAAGAATCTCCAATTTCTTCAAAATACCTGAAACTACACCCCGATGTATTTGTTGATGGTCCATTGCACAGACATACTGCTCTAACCACAACGCTGACTGCCATCAAAAGTGATTTGTTGACATAAACCAGCATTAAAGAACAGAAACCAGAGATTTAGGAAAAAAATGGAGTTTGTTGCCAGATAAAGGAGCGCTTTGGGCTTAGTAATTATTTCTGCTCCCTATGAAGAGGGATTCAGAAACTTTCACATTATCCTCAATGACATACATATATATATCTGACTGGATTTATTATGCAATAGACATCTTGTTCAGATTTTTTTATACTTCAAATAAAGATTATCCTTTTACTTTTAGAATCATGAAACTATACAGATTTCCCTTTTCTTTTGATTTAGAAGAAATGACATTTTAAAGATAAAGCTGTGGTCCAGAGAAGTTAAATGGCTTGATCATGGTCACACACCAGGTTTGTGTCTGAGCCCTAGCTGGAATTTAATCCTTCTGACCTCTACCAGTTCAGGACTCTTTGTCTATCATCCACTCAATTATTTACATATTTATTTGTTCACACATTTATTCATTCATGCTTTCTTTTTTTAACTGAGCACCTACTACGTGCCAGATTATGTCCTAGGTATGGGGATATCACAAAAAACAAAACACAAGAAAACTCTGTTTTCATGAAAGTCATGTTCTAATGAGTGAGATGGCAATAAGCAAAAAAATAAAAAAATCAGTAAATACAGATCAGGTTAGATACTGATAGATATGAAGGATAATATTAAGTAAGTAAATGCAACAAGATTTTTTGGGTGGAGGGCATGATACTTTAGAGCAGTCAACCAGGAAATATCTCATTGAGAATGTGACTGCTGAGAAAGGGAAACACAGAAGTGTGTCTTGAGGGAAACTGAGGGAAGAGACTTGTAAGCAGTAAAAGCAGCATGAGCTTAAGCCTGAGGCAGACATGTGATGGGAAGGTTTGTGGAAGAGAAAAGAGACTAATATGGAAGCAGCAGGGTGAGCAAAGAGGAAGGTAGTAGGAGAAAAGAGCAGACATAAAAAAAAGGGGCCAGGACACATACCATCCTGGAGGTGACAGTTGAAATTTGGGCTTTTCCCTGAGTGAGAAGGGTGACATATAGAGCGTGCTCCTTGGCACCGTGTCATGATGCCCTGAGAAGTCTCATGCCTGTACTGGACACAGACTCTTTTTTATCAACAAAATGGCATTAGCCCAGTTACAGAAAATAATAATGTACATGGCCTTTCACTCTGTGAAGCTGATAGTTCTATGAATGACAAGGACTTTTAAATGGAGAAGAAAAGCAGCATGTAGAATTGATTTTGAATCCACTTTAAGACTTCAATGGAGAGGGTGATGTGCTTTCTTTGTTAGCTGCATCTTTAAGGGGGGCAGAGAGCTACATTTCCAAACATGGTAAAATAAATAACATTAAGGATATATCTTGAATGATTGAAAAATCAAAGCAAGTTGACATTAAGTCTTAAGTTCTCATGGTTTTTTATTAAAAAAAAAACACTGGAAGGACTTAGTTCACATTACGTTCCTGCAAAATGAAATACGGCATTTTAATGAGAAATGTCATTTTCTTGGGTTATAAAAGGACAACAAAAATGATAAAGGCAGTCAACACCACTAGGGTTCTTATTTTTCCCCTCCTCTCCTATATACCCAGTATTTCATTTTGATGTACTTGTCAAGCCATTTGGTTTCCTTTGGGAAGAAAGAGGTAAATGACTAGGAAATTTTACTCAACATTTATTTATGACTGGCATTGTTTTAAATAATGAACAAAGAATGATTTTTTTTCTTTACGTCTGCTGTTTTTCATCAAAACCTAGAATAATAAACTTTACTTTTTCTTTTTGGATCCTAGGTGTCCTTTACAAATATTAGCTGGTCAAAACTTACTGTCTTCTAGTGTGAGTAGTTTGCAAAATTGAGAAACCAAGACATTGTAACCAGTCACCCAGGCAGGAGAAGGGAGCAGAAACAGGCAACTGATGTGTGCTTCCTAAGTTTTGCTTCAGTGTGACCATTCTAGAAAGGGCAGATGTATTTGATAGAAAATAACTGATCTGGGGAAACATCGAGGCGTTTATTTGCATCAGGCAAGACCAGAGCTGAGTGCGCTACTGCCTGCCAGTTCTGGACGAGCCTTAAAATGAGGCAGGCATATTAGTAAGGAAGCAAAACATCCTTCTTAAAACAGATCAAACCGAATCTTCTATTACTGACTCCCTTTTGAGTAGTCTGGCCCATTAGAGTTCTCGGGTGATTTATATAGTCTAATCAGCCACCTGGGAAATTTTATTTTCACCTGTGCAGCCAATGAGCTAGATCAAGGACATAAAATAGTCCCACAGGGGTTTACTTTTGTCCAAGATTTATGGAGCTCACAAGAAATCTCGTCTCCCTGTCCAGCATTTCTCATTTCCTCTGATTTTAGTCCCTTACCAAAAATAACACCAATAACGCATACCTCATATAAAAGCCATAGGTGGCTGATGTGGAGAGAAAAATGAAACCTTATCAGGACAGTACATTTTATACCAAAATCCACATTTAACTCTGGGAAATCTATATAAATTCTGAGCTCTTATGTTCTTTGCAATCTACCCACTAACACTGAAGATTCTAGTTGAGAAATCAAATATTCAGGATGTCATGGATAATACATACCGACCAGAAGAATGATGAAATACTCTAGGACAACAGAAGGGGAGGTTGTCACACTGGGCTACGTTTGATAGATAATGAGACACAAGCTGGAGAACTCTGAAATTACTTCCTGCAAAAATGACAAGAAAGTTAATATATGGTTTGGAACAACTATAATTCCAGACTTCCATTGCTAAAGAGGGAACCTCTAATTACAATATTAGAATTCTTACAGATTGTTTCAATTATCCATATGTAGTTTGCCCATCTCTACCTGCAAATAAATGTCTGGTCCTTATGTTAATATTTACTCTTCTGAGATTCTAATGTTTCAATAATAGAACAACCATTGACTCAAACCCTCACTTTTTAGAGAAGAGATCTACAGTAGTCACATCTCGTAAGTGTTTGGGAAATGACCTAATCAGTTCAAATAAATGCCCATGAGATAGTGTGAAATTATTCATACAAACATACCTATTTTAGACTATATACAGTTTTTTTCTTGGCAAACACCTACCATATGCCACGAATTATATACCTTTTGTCTATTCTCCATCTTGCTATTGTCTATCCTACTCACTTTATAAAACTCAGTCCAAGCATTCTCTCCTCCCAATATTCCCTCCTGACCTCCAGTCTGATTTAGCAATTCCTTTGCTATGTTCCCATAGCATGAATGGATATCTTTATCAGCATACTCATTACACTGGGATGTAACAGTTAATCTACGTGTCTGTTTTTCCTCCAACTAGACTCTCTCCATGAGGGAATGAACCATGTTTTCATTTACTATCAATTCCTCTTATATAATAAACAATTGAATTCAAACTCAATCCCCAAAGCACTGGAAAGATAAAGAACACTTTCATGTGGGGAAGTGACTTGAACATATTTGCATGTTCAAGTATTAACAAATGCCATGGTGGGAACTATGGCTTTTAAATGGTGATGACTGGGGGTAAGGACAGCTAGGAAATCATTTCAGTGATTTAGGAAACAGGATGGAGTTTGAACTAAGGCAAGGGGTTGCTGTTGAGGAGGTGGGAGAGGACGAAAAAGATTTTAAGGTTAAAAATTTAGACATTGGTAGGCTGAATCTACTTTTCCCCTTAATCTTCATAGTTAATTAAAGACATTTCTTTGCATTTCAGGTGTGCACTATTTAAAAGATGATGGCAACATTCTCTGAAACAGGAAATAGAGTAGAAATATGCAAAGTAAGGGACATTCAGTTTTGAACATGTTCAACCTGAACTCTACTTATATGTCCCTCAGGAAACTTAAATTGAAAAGGATGTTATCCAGGAAGAGTATAGCACATGGGAAACAGGAAAGCATAGGATGGAAGACTAGGGACAAGAATGCTAAGAGACCAAAAAAAAAAAAAAAAAAAAAAAGCAAAGAACTCTTCAATTAGAAGTAACACGAAGAGCAAAGCAAGAGGAATTGTTGGCTAACATTAGATTGTAACTTACATCTTTCCTTACCACTCTGATCTCCTCCCAGAGTCTCACCCATCAGGAGTCCATCCCTTTCATTTGTAATCTATAACAGAGATCTGCTCAGTAACATGTGAAGGAAGATCTGTCATTCTCCAAGGAGCATACAGCAAACGCTGAAGAATCCGTGAGACTTTTTCTCCTTCCTGTTCTCAGCATGGCGCTTTCAAAATAAAACAATCCTTGCTTTCATTTTCCATCTGAAAAACTCAATTCATTGTAAATTGAAGCAAATAAAAATCTACATAATACAAATCACATTCAAAGTGTTCAGTGATTCCTTGGCTGATGGCAGGGAGAGACTGCTTTATCAGCTTTGAAGGAGATGTTCATCACCATTTTGGCAGCTTTGTCATTCACATTTGAAACCATCCCTTGTGTTTAACTGAAGAGAAGAGGCAAGGATGAACTCTTAAAATAAAAGTGTAGAGGTAGAATCATTCTGGGCTTTGCTCAACTTCTCAAATAAACAAAACAAAACAATTGAATAATTCTGACCTAAAAACTGCAAGGCTGAGTTGTTAGCTCATGCCCTGTAAACCTGTAGATGATGATGTATTTTCCCTGAGGGAAAAAAAAGGAAAATAACCAGGTCACACTGGTAAGAAAGTTCAGTCCAGTTGAAGTTGCTGCTTCAGAACTCTTTACTCAGTCTTGGCAACTGAGCAGTTGGCCTGAAGTCTATGACATGAGTCCTCAATGTGAAACTTTAGCAACAAAGTGACTACAATTGAGATGTCATGGAGAAGTGTAATCTTGTCCACATCTCTGATCACAGATGGAAGTATTTTGTTGCTCCTAAGTCTTGTATGTATCTATAATGCAACCCTGATCTCTCTCCCCATGTAAATCTATGCATCTACTGAAGTCACCTATGAGTATGTTAGGATTGAGTTCAATTGTAAATAATCACCTCCACCAAACTAAAGGGGCTGAAACAAATAGGAGTTTTTTGGCTTCCCCTCCGCCCCACATATCAAATATTTAGAGGTTGGCAGCCACTCAACAATGTTTTTGAAGCTGAGATTCTTTCTTGTCTTTGGTCCTTATCATGGTCTCCTTCATTCTTACGCTTGATGCATCGTGGTTGCAAAATGAATACTGTAGCTCTAATCATCACAGTCACATTTATAGCAGGAAGAAGGGAAGGAGAAAGGTCAACAGTACTAGCACATTTCACTTCAGTCTCATTAGCCAGGACTGTGACTTACATCCACTCCTCAGTGTAAGAGATACTGAGAAACTGAGAACCAGAATCTTCATGATTGGCTTGAACAAATCCATCCCTTGAAAGGGAATATACTCTCTCCCAGAACAAAATCAGGCTCCTGCTAGAAAGAAAGAAAAGAATGAGTATAATACTTGTCACACCATCTATTCACCTTTACTCCAGGTCATGAGAAGGAAGATATCACCTCAGTATACCTGATAAACGGTTCATGGTCCAACTCACCCTGATTGTTAATTGGAAGGCATGGAAACAGAGAGCTCCCTGGACAATGAAAAATTTTTATTGAGCCCTTTCCTAGAGGCTCTTGCCATTCTAGCTACTTTTTAAAAACAAAGAATTAAGACTCTTAAGTCATGTCAGAACAAAGATTGAGAGTGCTTGACTATCTAGTATTGTTAGGAAACGAGAGAATTATGCTCAGTGAGAGATGTGGCTTGTTAATTCCAGTTCTTGCTAAACTCACAGGAGTGGCAGCAAGCAACAGGCTTTAGATTCAACTAGACCTGGATCTGACTCAAGAATTTACTATTTGGCAGCTGTATGATCATGTGTATAGGTCATTTTACCTCTGTGATTCTCATCTTATGTGTGATAATGAACTTTAGGATTATCATGCAAATTAAATTATAATAGGTGACTAATATCTCTTAGTATTACTTATAAATTCTTCACAAAATAAAAGCTCTGGGGACAACCTAGAAAGGAATTTAGTAGAAGTGAAGCAGTGAGAAGTTTGCACTTCAGGGTCATAGAACATCAACCCCCATGTTCCATCAGAAATTCCATTTCGTCTCACTACTCCAACAATAATAAAACTTCATCCATAATGAAAACTATCCTTTGGATAAAAAAAATAATCTTAAAATCTCTTCTCTCTCTTTCAGTTTCTCTGAGCCTTAGCTATTGGTTTCTGATTCTTTGAATTATTCCTTATGCCACAGTGTTGTATAATTTATACAGAACACTCTCTCCTGTCTTGTATTATTTAATTCTCCAAAGTGTTTGGAGAAAGGATTTTATATGAAAGCAGTGACACGAAATAAAGCAGCATTGTACCAGTGTGTTGCATCTTTAATAAAGTTGCTCTCAAACAGCATTTCAGTAAATGAAATGTAGCCGGGAATGACAAATTTTCATATATCAAAGGTATGCTCTGACCTGCTCTGGGACATAAAGCCTAATGCCATAATAGAGCCCAGAGGTTTGTGTTTGATTTGATTTGGCTTTCTTTCTTTCCTTCTAAAGGAATAATACCTACTTTCCAAAATAATAATCATAAGAGTGAAAAACCCATTCTATCCAATGACAGAAAAAAAAGTACCATTAAGATCGAAATGCATTCAGTGGCAATGTTAGATCCTAAGCTTTGGGGAAAATACACACACACACACACACACACACACACACACACAACAAAGAAAGGAAAGGGGCCTTTGTCAGTTTTAATGATTTATAACACATCTCCAGGAATGTTCCAAGCCTCATTCTGTAAGAAACTGTCAAACCTGAAACAAAGAACAAGGGGAGAATCCTTGAAGCACTTAGTTTAGCATATGTGAGATTTATGATCAGGGATACCTGGGCGTAGAGGGAGTGGCCTCAAACGCCCCAGAGCACACAGCTAGGGAAGGCAAATGGAATCCCCCTTACTGGTGAGGGGAGATGGGGAAAATAAGAACAAACAAAGCTGACAGCAGTCATAGCGCCTTTCTGATCATGTGACACCAATGCTACAAATAAGCCTGCCTCCTGCTCATTCCAGGGTGAGCTGCTTATTATAATGGGAAATAATGGTCTTTCAAGGCCACACAAAATGCAATATTTTCCTTAAAGAGGAGAGGATTCCTTTTTCCCCAGGTCAGCCTCTCCATGGCAAAAATTGAAGGGCACTGAGCAGACATGCAGTCCCTGATGGGGAAGCAAAATGCACAAGGCAGTGCAAAGCTGACCCAATTCAGGCTCTTTCTTTTGGACTTTGGAGACATGTTAATCTGCAAGTTCAAGTCTTCTGCTGAAAGGTAAGTATATCATGGAAGAATAATACCTAAGAGATTGTCGACTAGCTTACAGGACAAAGGTCCTAGGATGGCCAGAGACAGATGATGCAAGTGATCATAGAAATCAGAAAGGTATCCAAGAAATTTTATCCATTTAATATATTTGATGAGGACTAGTGTTATTTAAAAGTGGGAAGGGAAGACAGAGACTACTTTCTCATTACCTTTTTGTTTTCAGTTTTCTCCTTTCCTCTAGTTCCTGCCTTTATAAATGCAATGATTTTAGTCTTGCCAAATAAACCTGGAAGTTGGAGGAAAAAAGGTGACTGATCCCCACAATTTAAGAAAGAGCAATGACACACTTAAATAAGAAGGAACTAGTATTCTTTGGAATGTCTGCAGCAGGTTGGGCGCTCTGCTAGGCACCATCACATATGCTATTCCCTGCAATCCTAAGGGTATCGTATAAAATATTATGATTTCAGTTTTTAAAAAAAATAGTAAAGAAGGCTTTGTGAAAGAAAGCAATTTGTTCATGGTGGCATAGCTAATAGCTAGCCAGCAAGATTTGAAACCAAATATCCCCATAGACCCTACAAACATATTTTCAAGACTGGAGAAAGCATTGATAAAATCACCAAGGTACTGATAAATACCCTTTCTCTGTCAAAATGGATAGAATTTTTATAAATCCATTTTCTTCTTTTCCTCCTTCCTTCTTCCCATCCTTCCTTTCTTTAACATATGTTTTATGAGTACTCACAAAGGCTGTGACTAAAGCAGTAGACAAAACAAAGTTCCATTTTTGGGGGGCTTATATTCAAGTGAGTAGGATTGAAAAAAAAAAAGAAAAGAAATGGATATGTTTGGGGTAGCAATGAGTGCCATGGGGAAATGCAAAACCACAAATGGAGATAAAGAGAGAAGAGTTAATGCTGTGTTTGTGGTAGTTCTGGTGGTATGATTTAGGAGGTCTTTCTCATAACCTAAGATTGAAGCAGCAGCTTGAATGAAATGAGTGAGCAGAGGAAACAGCACGTGCAAAGGCCCAGAGGCAAGGCCACAATAGTATTAAAAAACACACACACACACACAGGCAAAGATTTGAATCAAAATGACTGGAGAGTAGTGAGATAGAGAGAAAGAGATGAGGCTGGAAAGATAGCCAAGAGATAAATCACGTAGGATCCTGCTGGTCATGATAGCACTTCAGCTTTTAGGCTGATTAAGAGGCAAAGGCACTGGAGGATTTTGAGTAGAGTAGTGACATGATCTGATGCAAGAGGTGAATGGAGCTGGTTAGAAGTGCTCAAAGTCTGGGTATATCTTAATTAGAGCCGACAGAATATACTAATGAATGAGAGGTGGGTTACGTGAAAAGAGGTGTCAAGAAAAAATCATGGATTTGGGCATAAGCCACTGTAAGCAAGTTGTACACCAAGAGTTTGGGTGAAGGTAGAAATATCCTGACGCCTTAAACCTGGCTGTAGTTTTAGTCCACAGCATCATCCTGCCCAGCCTGTGGACTTTGTCATCCTCTTTCCTTCGGTTTAGACCTCTGGTGCGGGGATACTGGGGACATTTTTGTCTTCCAATTTGATACTGCATTATCAATGTGTTATTTATATAAATTTGTTTTAGGGCAAGGTTGCTTTTGTTTCTTTCTTCTCAGTTTGCTTAACAAATCTTAACAAATTGTTTAAGTCTGAATCTCTGTAATAAACCCTTTAGAAATGTAAATGACCAGTTTAATGACACAAGGCATATCAGAGATTTGAGTTTCTTTTACCATCAGGGAAGAGATTATCATGAGGAGGGAATGTGGCAGGGATACTGCCATTGTTCAAGTTTAGCCAAAAAATCTAACACACACACACACACACACAAAAACAAGTCAAGAAACGTGTGTTTTGTTCTCAAGGTATTCTATTAATGAAGGAAACCTCTTGTTTCAGAATCAAACTTTTCCAGGAATGACCAGGCAAGGAAGAAAAGAATCCAAAACTTCAGAATTCTTGTGACTCCTAAATTTTCAGTTGAAATCAAATTTTCCTACAAAAGGGGAGGCGAAGACTTCTTTAGCCCCTAAAAGCTAGATATTCTTCTCCAATTATTGTAACATTGTCTCAAAGCAGCGTATGCTAGGGCAGAGTTGAATGCCCAGCTCCAAAGCTGGGAGTACAGATGTCCAGATACAGAATCATAGAATTTTCCAGCTTATTCATTTCCAGATATTGGTAGAGTAGCCGGTAGTCTAGATGTGTGCCTTCAGAGATCTACACAAAACTGGTCTTGATAAAAAATATCTCCCTTTAACCTCAAAACTCTATCATTTAGAGCTTAATCTCTAGGGGCTTTCCCACAATTCACATCCATCCTCCTTTACAGTTTTTTTTTTTTCATTTTTTCTACATGCTTTATAGTTAAACTGTCTGGATCAAATCTTAAGCCCAAATTTCATTAGCTGGATGACCACAAATTTTCTTAATCTCCGTGACTCTCCATCCTCACCTAAAATGGAAAGTTCAGATCAGGGATCAGGGCATACATAAAGCACACACTCACATTTTCACACCAGTTGAGAAGTTCTGGACAGATATAAATTGAAGTAGTCAGAATCAGGGAAATGAGAAGAAATGGAAAAACTTCCTAGTTCAAGTAGATTTAGGGGTAGGGAAATACACAGAAGGAATTTCTACAGGACCTGTGTACTGAGTCAGGCCAGATTTAATCTCAAGGATTTATCAGACAGACTTAGCTAGGACTGGCATGACAAATAGACATTATTGTATTTGCAAATTCCAAATGGATGTTAATGACTGCCCAGAAAAATATTCTAAGGTGTAGCCTGGATTCATCGGGACCAAGATCTGTTGTTAATGTCATGGATCATACTGATGCCATGGGAACAAGGTAGGAAAAGGGAGGCGTTGAAGTACCTTATTTGTTAGTTTTCCCTAGATCAGAAAGCCGTATCCCAAGGAGTTTATTATGCATTGGCTACCTCTGGACATTGGTGGCCTTAAGCCAAATGTGTAAGACTGGACTCCCCTACAGTTACTTTCTTTATGTAAGCCCTTGAGTTTTGCATGTTCAGGGTATTAGCCCCAAATGCCTGTGTAATTGTGCTCTGGACCATACAATTAAGAAGCATTCGTTGTTGACATAAATGGCCCTACCTCCATAGCAAGGAATCCCATAATGCTTTAAGGTAAAAACTTTGACTTCTTAAAATTAGATTTCAATTGAGACACAAATCTTTGTTCATTTTTGGGCTATTTAAAAATTATGAGAAGTAAAAAGAATAAAGCAAAAATCCTGTGCAATCCTGAATCAGAGTTCGGTCCATTATTAATATTTTGGTGAATATAATTCTTATCTTCTTTCCCACTGTGTATGTGCATGTGTAGGCATATACATCTGTATATGTATTTGTAGATATACATGTATATTTGGGGGTATATAGATTTTTAAAGCAAATACAGAATTGTGTTGTACATACTCTTTTATGACAGCTTTTTAAAAACTTAAGATAGCTATATCAGTTTCTTATTTCTGATGTATGCAAACTACCATAGACTTGGCAGCTTGAAACAACATAAATTTCTTATCTTATCGCTACGGAAGCCCGAAGTTGGCAATGGGTCTCACAGGGTTAAAATCAAATGTTAGCTGAGCTGCATTTCTTCTAGAGGCTCTAAGGGAGCATCTCTTTTCTTGCTTTTTCCAGCTTCTAGAGGCTACGTGTATTTCTTGGCTGTGGTTCCTTCCTCCAATCATAAAGACAGCAATAGTACTGCTCACACATTCACACACACACACGCACACACACACACATATACACACACATACACACCCCTCTGCTTCCATCATCACATCTCTGATACTGACACTCCTGCCTCCTTTTTATAAAAGCCCTTATAATTTCATTCACTGCACCTGTAAAATCCAGGTTTATCTTCCCATACTAAGACCCTTAACTTAATCACATCTGAAAATTCCATTTTTCCATGTAGGGCAATATCTTCACAGGTCTGGCGATCAGGACATCCACATCTTTGGAGGGGAGGCATTTATCCTGTCTACCACAATTACATTGCACCTCTGTGCACCATACAGCAACTTGAACTCACACATCTATCCCACTACTATGTTAATGAGATAGCAGAGAGGAACAAATCAATTTTAATAAATGCTATATATTAAATCCTAAATGGATAATAGAATGAGAGAGTAGACAATAGCAAATGAGCAATTTAAACAATTTAGGGTAGATGGGAGGCAGATGTAAGAGTGCAAAATGATTTAACAGAAAGGAGAAAGTTGAAATATGAGTCCGCAGAGGAATAATACCAATAAACAGGAAACCAAATCACAGTCAGTACACTGGGAAGGTCTCAGATATAGTAGCACTCTAAATTCCTAAGGCATGTGTGAGAAGTGTGCTAAGAAAAGAAATTTCTGAAAGAATATAAAATCACCAGAGGTCTATCAAATTACCAAAGGTATATTCCTTTGCTTCAGTCAGGCAAACAGACCTCCCATCTACATACCACTAAAGAAAGGCTTATTCCCTGGGGAGTAGTTACTAAACAGTCCTCGGAGTCAGATGGAAGCCAAGCATTGGAGGACAGGATGTCGTAGTTTACTGACATTCAGGAACCAATCAGCAATCCATATACTGACCAGTGTGACTTCCATTCCCCTGCTTTTGTTCAACTCACGGAACACTGGCTCTAAAGTCCCTATCTCTAAGCAAAAGATTGCAGAATTTTCCTTGGAGAAACGGATTCGTCCAAAAGAAAACACACACTGACGTTCGGGAATCTCCAATGGAATGACCATCAATCATCCAACAGTCAGACCCACCAACAAACCTTGAGCCTCCTATCAGCTTTTTGGTAACTCACTATAAATTATGAATCTATAGCCAGGTCACACCCAATGTTTGAGTAAAGTTTACTAAGAAAGACAGAAACCAACCAATTAAAAAAAATAAAAGAAATTGGTGAAAATAGTATCAATGAAAAGAAGATAACCTCAAAATAAGACCAATGCAAGCAAAAAACACCAAATGATACATGAAAAGGACAAATAGGAAATAATAGTCTCATTAGTGTTAAAAATAAAAGAGCAGAAATTTAAAGTGAACAGAATAGTTAAAAGATAAACTTGGGTAAAAATTACTAAGAATGGAACAATGGGCAATATATTAGTTTCCTAGAACTGTCAGGACAAATTACCACAAATATGTGACTTAAAAATAATAAAAATATATTCTATCACAGTTCTGGAGGCTAGAAGTCTGGAGTCAGTGTGTCAGCAGAGTCACATTCTCACTGAAGTCCCTGAGGACAAGTCCCTGGCCTTTTCCAGCTTCTGGTGGCTGCAGGCATTCCGAGACTTGTGACTACACTCCAGTCTCTGCCTCTATTTTCACATGGCCTCCTCTTCTCCCTGGGTCTTTGTATGTCTCCTATAAAGACACATGCCATTTAATTTAGGACTACCTGGATAATTCAGGATGATCATTGTTTGAAATACTTAATTACACCTGTAGGGAGCATTTTTTTCAAATGAGTTCATATCCACACGTTCTGGGAGTCAGCATATGGTCATAACTTTTGGGGGCCACCATTTAACCCATCACAGGGAGAAAGAGAACACAGGATTAAAAATACAGCAGAACTACAAAATCGATTTAAGAGGCATAACATCCAACAAAAACTCCAGGAAAAGAGAAACAGAAGGTAGGAACTTGTCAAATACATGGAAATTCTCAGAACTGATAAGCATGAGATTTCAAAATAAAAGGTGTTACTTTCCATTTTAGCTCCAACATTGACAGTTTGGACGTCAACATTCCTATCTTTATATCAAGGAAAAAGCTGAGCATACTGAAAATCAATGACTTTCTTAGATCCAACAGAAGACTGAGTTTACAGATACCTGTTACCCTGATATCTGTAGATATAGACAAATCAGAAAGCCACAGAGGAGATCTGCTTACCTAAAGCAGAAGCAGTTGGATGCATAAACTGGTAGGTACATGTATATGGTAACTTTAATAAACTGCTGGAGTCTGAGTGTAGGCTAACCTGAGAATCGGAAACTTCCAGTAGAGCGCTCATATTTTCGTGGTCTTTATCTCCAAGAAACTCACCAGGTTCTTGTGACTGGTGAAGATCTGATAAAGCCTACAGTCTTGGCCGGGAGAGTAGTCCTTGTGACATGTGCCCAGAGTCTTCTTAGAACAGAAGCCAACTCTCAGCAGGGGGTGCGGGGGGATGGGCAGCATGGGGTTACCAGAGCCTGTCCCAGAGCTGTAGAGGAGGACTCCTCTCACTCCAGTTCTCCCCACCTTCCTTCTTAACTGAAGGGAAGTAGGGAAGCTATACAAGAAGAAACAGTCATGAAAGTCACAGGCCAGAAATGTAGGCCCAGTAGAAGTCTGAGACTTAAGTATAAGACTATGAAACACTTTCCACTCCTGTACCTGACCACTATACCAGCAGGACTCCGGTAGTACAACAAATTACAGCTGAAAAGAGCTACAAAACATAGACTCTTTCTGAAAAGGAGTAATTAGAGAGGCCCGAGCTTACATGGAATATTTATCTACAGGAACTGTATCCTGGGCCAAAAAACACAGCTTAACACATTTAAAAGAACAGGAATTATATGAAATATATTTTCAGACCAAAATGGAAATAAACTAGAAATCACAACAGAAAGATAGCTGGAAAACATTCATATATTTAGAAACACAACTATACACTTGTAAATAATGTGTGAGTTAAAGAAGTGTCAGGAGAAAGTTAAAAATATCTTGAACTAAATGAAAATAAAAACCCAATTCATCATAATTTGAGGGATACAGAGAAGGCAATACTTAGAGGGAAATATATAGCATTAAATTCATAATTTAAAAATAGGAAATATCAAAAATCAACAACTTAAGCTTCCAGTTGAGGAAACTAGAGAAAGAAGAGAAGTTCAGGTTTAAAGCAAGCAGAAGAAAAGAACCAATAACAACTGAAGCAGAAATCAATGATTTTGAGAACAGTTGAAAAAAATTAGCTAAATCAAAAGCTAGTTCTTTTAATAAAATTAGTAAACCTCTAGCCAGACTGAAACAAGAATAAATGAAAAAAAAAAAAACAACACATCACTAGCATTAGAAAGGAAACAAGAGTCACCACTACTAATTCTATAGATATTAAAGTGATAAGAAAGAAAAACTGCAAACAACTCTATACCAACATTTTTTATTATTTAGACAATGTGGACCAATTCCTTGAAAGACATTAACTACAAAAATTTATAGAAGGATAAACAGATAGCCTGAGTAGCTCTTTATCTATTAGAGAAATCAAATCAATAATCTATAACCTTCCAATAAAGAAAACACAAGGTCAAACATTTAAGGAATATTGGTGAATTCTATAATTATTTAAGGATAGTCCATAATCTGTTCCTGAAAATAGAAGCAGTGGATAGATTCTCTAACTCACCCTATGAAGTTAATCTTACTCTAAGACCAAAACCAAAGACATCATAAAAAAAGGAAACAGATCAACATCTCTGATGTCCACAAACAAAAATATTCTTAACAACATATTAGCAAATTGAATCCAACAATGAATGCAAAACATTTACCACAACCAAGGGGAGTTTTTTCCAGGTACACAAGTATTATTCAGTATAAGAAAATTAATCAATGCAATTCTCTATATCTAAAGACGAGAGAACACAAATTACATGATCATATCAACTGATACAGAAAAAGTATTGAAAAATCCAAAAAATACTCTTTCATAATAAAAATTGTCAGCAAACTAGAGAGAGGGACTTCTACTTAAATATCTATATAAAACATACATCTTACGTCATACTGATAAGACTCTGAGCCCTCTCTCTAAGTTTGGGAATAAGGAGATGTCCTTTCTCATCTCATACTAGAAATCCTAGGTAGTGCCTTAAGACAAAAAGGAAAAAATGAAATAAAAGCTAACCATATGGGAAAGAAAGAAATAAAACTGTATCTCTTCTTAGGTGGAAAAACTCCCAAAGAAATGGCAAAAATCTCCAGTAATTGCTAGTAAGTACAGCAAGAGTACAGAATGTAAGGCTAATATACGAAAGTAAATTGCTTTATTAAAACACTAGTAATTTAAAATTGGAACTTTAAAATTTAAAAAGCAATATTATGCATAATACCACCAAAACCCATGGAATATTTAGGCATATTAAATGTGTATAATATAGGTTTTACCTATATATAAATGTGTAATCTAACAGTCTATTTGCAGAAAACTACAAAACTCAAATGAACCAAATTAAAGAAGATCTAAATAAATGAAGAGCTATTCTATGTTCATGGATTGTAAGACTCAACATTTAAAAGATTTCAATTTTTCCTATCTTGACCTATAGATTAAACACAATCCTAGTCAAAATCCCAGCAGGCTAATTCGTACATGTTGACAAACAGATTCTATAGTTCATGCCGAGAGACAAAGGATTCAGACTACCCAATATAACTCTAAAGAAGAACAAAGTTGGAGGACTCACAATATAGGATTTCAGTATGTTTTTTATAATATAGAAATCAAGACACTGTAGTATTGGCAAAGAATGGACAAATATAACAATATAACAACACAAAAAGTCCAAAAATAGACCAATATAAATAAAGTCAACAGTTCTTTTGAGAAAGAAGCAAAGTCAATTCAATGGACAGAAGATAGTCTTTTCAACAAACGGTGCTTGGAACAATATATATATATTTAAAAAATGCCTAGACACAGACCTTACATCTGATTTTATGCAAAAATTAACTTAAAAGATAACATAGATTTAAATGTAGAGCAGGAGAAAATCACCATGACCTTGGGTTTGGTGGTGAGATTTTAAGTATAATACCAAGAGCACAATCCATGAAAGAAAAAGAAAATTGATAAATTGGACTTTGCTTAATTTTAAAACATCCGCTCTGTGAAAGACACAGTCAAGAGAATGAAAAGGCAAGCCAGAGACTGGTAGAAATATTTGCAAAATATATATCTGATGAAGGATTTATGTCCAAAATATCCAAAATACTAAACAAATAAGCCAATTGAAAAATGAACATAAGACCTAACAGACACCTCACTGAAGATTTACATATGCCAAATGTTTGTATAAAAAAATGCTCAACATCATTTGTTGTTAGAGATTTGCAAATTAAAACAACGATAAGATACTATTAAAGATTTATTAGAATATTTAAAATACAAACCATTAGCAGCCAAAAGCTAGTGAGATGTGGAGCAACATAAACTCTTATTCCTTTCCGTGAAAACACAGACTATAACAGCTACTAAGGAAGACAGTTTGTCAGCTTCTTACAAAATTAAACATAGCCTTACTGTATAATACACAATCATGTGTCTAGGTTTACCCAGACTTGAAAACTTATGTCCACATGAAAACCTTCTTGTGAATGCTTACTGCAGCTTTACTCACAATGGCCAAAAAAGGGAAACCACCAAGATGCTTTTAAGAGGTAAATGGATACACAAAAGGTGGCATATACTTACAACAGAATATTATTCAGTAATTTTTTTTAATGAGCTGTCAACCATGAGGGGATGTGGATGAATCTTAAAGGCATATTGCTAAGTTAAGGAATTCAGTCTGAAAAGGCCACACACTGTATGATTCCAATCATAGGATATTAGAAAAAAAGTAAAAAATAAAGAAATGGGGGATGGAGGGATTGAACAATTGAAGCACACCAGAATTTTTAAGGTAATGGAACTATAGACACAAAACTATATTTATGGATACGTGACATTATGCCTTTTTCAAATCCCATTTAAATGTACAACACAAAGAGTAAACCTTAATGTGTGAGTGTGTATATATTTTAATTGGAGGTGGCAGAATCCCAGGGTAAAAGGCAAAATCTGACAAAGAATCAATATGTACAACAAATATATTAAGCAACTTCACTGAAGTGGATAAACGTATAAGCAACTGACCTAAGTAACTTCAGAAAGGACAAGATTCTAAAAGGCTGAAGGTAAAAGGACCTGCATATACTAACTGTGCACTAGGTGATAAAGTTCCTTCCCCACCGAGAGACAGGTTAACACTTCTAAAACCACTCTACATGCATACTGGAATAGAACACTTAGGTAAATAAATGGTGGATGGGAGGAGCCAGGTTGCTCACTGTTGGAGCTGGAGGTTCTAGTTAAGCAAGAGGAGGCGGCTAAATTAGCACTGTGGTAATGGCTAAGAGTTGGAGACATCATTATGAGCTTGTGCTTAGCCTAACATAAACACAGACAGTGATACATGTGTGTGCGTGCACGTATGAATGCATGTGTTAGTACCCACACATAGATCTCCTAGCTCTGTCAGCTGAGAACACCTGGAAGCAACTTCACCCTAGGAGCAACAAGCACATCTACTGCTCATACCTTGGTTTCTGTACCATTCTTTAATAAAAGGAACTGAAGCTCCTTAGAGAAGTGGATGATTATAGGTCTTGGGCCAGAAATATATGAGCCTGGAGCTTCATGCAGCTCCAGAAAGTAAGAAGGTGCACACACACACACACAGTGATGGGGGTATGCCAAAGGGATACAGGAACCCAATGAAGGAGCTCCTAATGGCCAGATATTTTAAAGAACGTAAAAGGAGTATTGGATTATAACCCAAAGTATAAAATGGATATCCATAAATTCATGTTGATGTATATAGGTTGAATAAAGAAATGTGGGAGAATAGACAAATCTTCCATGGAGAAGAATTCCAAATAACTGACATAGATACTCATCCTTAAGGAGGTAGAGCATAACTCTCCAGTCCTTATGGGCTGAGTATTGTGGCTTTATTACAGAGTACAGTATGGAAAAGAAGAAAAAAAAAAGAGTAAACTTATTGTGGAGAAACCTCACTGACACTACACCTAGCCAAGTGACAAAGTCAGCACCATCACAGTGATGACTCATGCTCTTAGTATGAACTCTAGACATGGTATGATGAAAATACCACTTTGCTGCCACAGTCATCCTCTAAAAAACCCCAATACCTTAGTCTAACCATAAGAGAAACATCAGGCAAACTGCAAATGAAGGCCATTCTACAAAATCTCTGGTCAGTGCTCCTTGAGGAGCATAAATCTGAAAATGCATGATCTCAAGGTCATAAAAAATAAGGAAAGTCAAAGAAACTGTCACAGCTGAGAGGATTCTAAGCAGTTCTGATGACTAAATGTCATGTGATATTCCGGGTAGGATTCTAGAACAGAAATGAACTCTAGTGAAAAACGCCGGTAATCTGAATAAAGTACGGACGTTAGTGAATAATAATGTAGCAATATTGGTTCATTCGTTGTGACAAAAGTATCATACTAATATATGATGTTAATCATATGTTAATCATAGGGGAAACTGGCTGCAGAATGTAGAAGACTGTGTTCGTAATAATTCTCTGTGTCTAAAGCTGGTATAAGATAAAAATTTTATACAAAAACAGGTACCACAAAGTAAATGCTGGACACAATGAATGCAAAAATACCCCGAGTCAAGCACATCACCACACAATTGTGTGATAATAATGGGGAATCCCACTGGACTTTTCAACAGCAATACTGAAAATTTGATGAAAATAGAACAGTATCTTTCAAATTCTATTATGATCTTCTCTGTTTAGAGATTGTAAACCATACTGGGGGAACTGAGGAGAATATCCTGATTCATGCAGATCTCATAAATTGCAGGAGAACTGATGATCTCATCCATCTTTATCTGACACCTAAACAAGGACTTCCCAAAGCATGATTTGCAAAGCACACGACATCATGTGAGATGACATTTTGCAAAGAAAGGGGTCTGTGTTCAAACTAATTTGGAAAATAATGAGTGAAATATGATCAGCTTTTGCTATGCCTTAGTTTTGTGAAGGTCCAAGGGGAAAACCAATTCCAGGCATATATGATAAGGTAGCTAGGTTTTCACAGAGTATCTTCAGGGCACATCCCAGCACTTTAGGAAATACCCTAATGTTCAAAGTCAGGGACAGTAGTTAGCAGAAATATATATATATATTATTTAAACATTCTTTTTAGAGTAACTGAAATTCTCAATAATTTAAGAAAGGCCAGTGTTTCTAAGTGTTATTTAGGAATCAAATAGAGCAAAACACTCCAATATTAGGAGTGAGAATTAAGTTCATAAAGAGAAGGGGATGGGAAAGATAGGAGGCAGGGAGAAGGGAACCATTAAAGAGGTCAAGTCAGAGCAAACTTTCACCTGGCCCTTCTACCCACCTTGTGAAGGCATTTTACTCTTTTCTAGAGCACGTACCATGTGCCATAACTCTGGCCAAAAAGATAAAACATGATTTCAGAGTTCCAATGGACTTGCACTGAGGGTTTTTAATTTCCTTTCACATCTTCCTAATCTTTGTAAAGACGTCACTATTTTGCTGTCAGAATGTTGCCACTTAATTTTGATCAGCCATTTCTCCACGACAAGAAAGCAGAGATGAAGCAAACCTTGATTAGGTTGAGGGCCTCCTTGGTCTCTGGTTTCACTTTGGTCTCAAATGTAAAATGACATGCCGTGTATTTTACTCCCGCTTGGTCAGGTTGATATGGTTGAAAATCTGAACCTCGTTTGAGTTTCATTTACATTTTCTTTTCGGCTTTCACTGCCTGGAAGGGAAGTAGCACTGACGCAGCTGCTGCATGCTTTGTCCTGTGCAAGAAGCTTTCATCTACATCATCGTTTAACCACCACCAAAAACTTAGAAGGCCATTGTAAAGGAATGGTAATCTGGTCACTCAGGAGTGGCCTTTATTCACTTATTGCCCTTTTCTATTTCCTGCAGGTAAAAGACTGGCTAGCCTGTCTACATAAATTTGCTTTGTGATCACATCTCTTTTGGTTTGAATGTGTTCTAGAAATCAGAGAAAAGTATTTGTAGACTGCCAGTCCCAAATCCTGACCTTAAGCTCTCAGTCCTAGACTGCATATAAAATGACTCCTAGTATCTGCTTAGATGTCACAGCTCTTGAGAAAAGAAAATCCTCTGTCCATTCCTTCTGTATCCAACCACCCATATTCCCGAGAAATTCTTACTTGATCTAATCCAGGAATTCTCAGCCAGGGGTCCCTACTGGAATCAGCGGTGAGGGTTGTTTTTTTTTTTTTTTAATTGGCAAGAGTTTCTGATGCAGCATACCCAGGGTGATGACCTGACATTTATGTTTCTAAGATATTCCATCCATACTTCTGGGGATCACTACCCAGCAGGGAACACTCGGTAAATCAGTCTTACTATGCTCAGAACCTAGGTCCACATAAAGAAGCATTTTAGCAGGACTCTACCACGTGGCACAGGAAAAGTCTGGCTGACAAGCAGGATGAGACAGACAACATTACTGTTTGTGGCAAAGGGAGCAGAGAACCAGAAGGAGCCTGGGAAACCCTGGAAGCTGTCTTTCTGAGTTTCAAACAGTGACGTGTTATTAAACGTTCGATCTATCCGAAATTGACTAGGTTTCCCAATGTGAACTGATGCAGGCTTCTGGGAGCATTTTGCCCAAGCCATCTTACACTGCTGCTTGAAATCTGCAGTGAAATTGAATGGAAGGCTTGTTTCAATCTGTTCCAATATTCCCTGACATGCACACGAATCCCCGTGTAGGATAAATTAGCCGGAGAGAACAGGAGCTGACTGAGTAGGACTGGCAGGCAGTCTTTTTGAATCATGTACCAGATCCATATTTACACTTCCTATTTGTCGCTCCTCTCATAAAAATGTATGCACGTGTGAAATGGGAGAAATGAGGGCCTATCACTAAATGGTACCTTAGACAGGAGGACAAGAGAAGAGATTGATGGATGGGTAGCCCAGAAGTCTACACAGGCTTCATTACCAAACCAACGAGCATCCTTCTACACAGTGAGTCTCTCTCATAATTTGTGTTGATGATGATTAGGTGGCAAATTAGAATCTATTAGTGAAAATTCCCTTTCTTACTGTGCTGATGTGGCTTCCAACCCTGTGCTCTGTTGATTTATCTTTTGAGAAGTTATCTTTTTGATACCCAGATTTGGAACACGGAGCCTTCCTTTCTCACGTGGTATTTCTATAGTACTTTGCTAATCAGTCTGTGGTCACTGGGTCAGCAATATGAGTATCACGAGGGAGGTTGTCACAAATTTAGAGTCTCAGGCCCCAGCCTACACCCAGGCATAAATGAGAAGTAAGCTAAGTAGACCAGGAGTTTCAGATTACAACACTAGGTTGAATAACCCTGGGACCACATTTTTTTTTTTCCTTGTTTGGAAAGCATGGTAGTTTGGGTCAGTTTTTCCAGGAATGATTAGCACCTAGGTTATGCTTTTCAGACTCCAGCCCAGAATTTTTCCAGCTTCAGATGCATATCCGACTATTTTCTTGCCTTGACTCTTGCTATTTCTTCGATGCTGCTTCATTATCTTCTTGTCCAGATGGGATATACATCTTTTTTTTGTGCTCCTCCAGAATCCCCGGAATAGTTTTTAATCTATCATATTGCTTCATATTCATTGCACTGAATCTATCTGTTTGTCAGTAACTCCATCCAGAACGTATATCCCTCCATGATATGATTTCTACCTGTATCACCTTCGTGTAGGACGTTAACAGTGACACAGTGGGCTAGACACTGGATACAAAGAGTACTCAGTAAATATTGGTTTAAGCCAACCAATAACTTCACCAATAGAAAATGGTGGAGGTGGAGACTAGACTAGATGATTGACACAATGACGGGGGATACAATGAGCTAACAGGTTGCCAAGAGAAAATGCTTTATTGGGCAGCCATACAAAGAACCAGTGTCCAGGGAAAGGAAAGTGATCATGAAGGCCTAGACTACTCTCATCTTGTGCATTGTGTCCAAGTGTGGGCTCTAATCTCTAAGAGCATTTGCACATAACTATCGTGGGCTGAAATCTGGGTCTTACTCCAGACCAACTCAATCAAGAAATCTTAGAGATGGGGGCTAAATCCTTGGGATTGTTTTTAAAACACCTCAGGAAATGTTTGTCCTCCCTTGTTCCTAGAGGATTGTCTAAAACCAGAACATAGGCAGAAGAGAAACCAAGATGCTGAAAGTTTTGGGAATCAAGAAATTGGATTCTCAGTTGGATTATTTTGCCCGTGTTCATCCCAGAAGAGAAGTGACTTAGTGAAAGCATCAGCGTTCACTTTCAATTTCTGTAGAGCTGTCATGTGGAAAGAGATATTTTTAATGATTCCAGAAGGTATAATAAAGATCAATAAAGAGAAATTGAAGAGGTCAGTTTCAATTCAACATATAGCAGGTATAACATTTTTCAAGACATACTTGGATGTGCAAAAGGAAAAAAGTAACTATCTTTATCTTCTTACTTTTCGGATACTCAGCTTAACCTCTCTATTGAACCCCCACTTTACTTGATGTTGTAACCTATAATCTTAGTCATTTTTGGGTAAACTGCGGTGCTTCAGTATTTTCTCAGTTATTTCAGGTTTAAGGTTCGGTGAAGTCAGAATGTTTCCCATCTCCCTTCTTCTCCTTAGAGTCACAGCTTGGTTTATGTAAAATCCTGGCTTCTGGAAACACATCTCTTCCATGGCCTTTCCTCTTTTTGAAGCAAGTATCAGCTGAGATTTATCTTGTCTTCACTGGGCTTTTGTCGATGAATGGATGTGTCCAACAAACTGTCCACATCTTTATCTGGTGCTCAGTTTTATGATCCAGATGATATACCCACTTTGGATACATCCACTGTCTCTCACCTTTGAACCCTATCCTTTGAGCCCTTTTAGAGGCATAGGAAAATCTGGCTGTCTCTGAAACTATTACAATGCTACGAGAGTTTCACGGTTGCCTTTTCTGTCTCTGTCATCACATTCAATT
Organism: Camelus dromedarius; assembly: GCF_036321535.1. NCBI lineage: Eukaryota > Metazoa > Chordata > Mammalia > Artiodactyla > Camelidae > Camelus > Camelus dromedarius. The sequence continues at coordinate 62,528,017 of NC_087443.1, read as the reverse complement.
AACTCTACTGATTCCTTCCAGAGTTTCACACAGATGGAAACTCACAGAACCTTTATTTCTCCGATGCATTTGAGGATTCCTCTTTCCCAAAACACATCCAAGTGTAAAAATCATTAGGTACTATTTCAAAAGTACCATTCACTCAGGTAAAGGAGGACTTTTTGTCAAGTGTAGCTATCCAAAAATAAAATGCACCAGATCGATCACTTTTAAGGAATGATGGAGGAAATCCAAAGTATTGGTATATGGTTGGATTACACCACTGGCTACTAAATGCAATCATTCACTAGAAACTTCTAGAGAGTTTTTAAAGCTCATATTGCAAGAACTACTTCATATTTGCTTAATCAGAAGTTCAAGGGGGGAAACATACTTATTTCTCTGTATAAACTCACTCACTAAAACTACTGTAATAGCATTGGGCTTCATCCAGATAATATCTCTCCTTGGTGACTCCGGGAGTCTCTGTTCTAAGACTCTGGCAGACTCTATTCTAAGGAAAAAACAGAGGACAAAGTAATCATTACAGAGCCTTCATGACCAGGTCCTGGTGTCACCCTCTTGGGTTTCCAGGGTATATACTGCTCTCCTTGGCCATGTAGAAGGAGGCCCATGAGCAAGGAAGATCAAGGTCACAACCCATCATGAAAGAGCAAGTGCACAACCGGTGAGGACTTCACTCAAGTACTCTGGCTCTGCTCCACTTCTGGAGAATAACCACTCAGAATACAACCCGACTTTTCCTTCAGCTGGAAGGCAACTCTCCTCAAGGGATAAAGGGAAAAGATGTGCCGAGATCAAAGTCACTTCCCTTTTCTCAGGGAGATTCTAGATGTCCATGTAAGGTTGTAGAGGTGTCTGCCTGTGGTTGACATACCTAGATCAACCTGGTGTGTGTGTCCTTATGTATATATATCCCCTGCCTCCCTCCAACCATAGAAGCAATGTTTTCATTCAAGTGTTTTTGCAATTGCTCAAGTCATTTGAGAAAGATTAAAATAGATTTTTTTTATATCTTAAGTGGAACAGTAGGCTATATGTGTGTGTATGTGTGTGTGTGTGTTTGTGTGTGTGTTTGTGTGTGTAGTCAGCTTTTAAAAATTTTATTTTTAAACAAGAGATGTCATTAAATACTTCACTCAAGCTAGGCTTGGCACACTGTCCTGTCTGTCTTATTCAGGCCCATCTTACACCTTTGCATTTGCTTTCACCACCAATGAAACATGTTATATTGTTTTAGGGCAGTAGAGTCTAGTTTTAAGCCTGGGAAAGGGAATGAGCTACAGGAGAAAGACTAAAGATGTGAAAGGGATAGAAGATGATGCCGGGGAGGCTAGCTAGAGACAAGCTCTAGGATATCTTAGATAACAAACGTGATGTGCTATTATTTCCCAGAGATGCTGCTGGTCAGGGCAGAGAGCACAGCATATTAAATGTATGCAAATTAAGATGTTGATCACATGTGACTCCCTTCCTATACTCTGGTTTTAACTCCTGGAGTACAGAAGCCTGGTGCTGTCCATGGTAGGTTCTCTTCCCTGTAGCCATTTCCTCCAGAGGGGACACTGGTGTTCTCTGAGGCCCTTTGAGCTGCACTCAGCCAAGACGGATGGCAGAACACGGTTTATGCTTAGAGGGATGTACGTCTCTGTAAGTAGGAAATTGGGGATAGTATTTTTATTTTCATAAAAACTACCCTTCTGTATTTTTAACTTCTGACATCCATAAGGAAGTAAGATAGAAAGAAAAGAAAGTTTCTGCCATTATTTCTGCTAAATTACCACCTTTCAGGTAGAAGTGATCTGAAACAAAGGAAGAAACATGGATGGGAAGAAGCAGATAACAGAAAAATCAATAAGAATCATCTTCCACTTAGAAGCGCCTAACTTCACATCAGCCACTCTGGGCCCAGAGCAAGAATTAACTCGGTGTCCCTGACAAATAAGGAACTCTTAAAAAAATAAATAGCAGAAAAGGGAAAAGGAAATGAAAGAAAATGAATCTTTATACTTTAGGAACAATAAAGAAGAAACTAGATATAAGTTTCTGAATATTTTTATGTTTCCTTATTTTCTTTGACCTTTTCATGTTCAAGCCATGCCATGATGCTGGATTATGGAAGCCGTTCTTTATAGACCCAGAGAATCAAGGGATTTGTAATAGGACAGAAAAGTTTAGTAACTTGGACCAGGTCACACAAGTAGGTGAGTAGGTGGGTAGGTTGAGATTCAAACTCAAATCACAGTCTCAAGTTCTTCATGTGTAAAATGGGGTAGGGTACTCTCTTCATAGGATCATTGTAAGAATTAAATCTTATTATATAAGGAAATTGCTTAAAATAGAGCTTACTATGTAATAAATCTTCCAAAGCTAATACCACTATCTCTACTATTATGGTCAGTAGCTGGTAGTTCAAGAGACGTGCAACCACACCAAACATGTATCAACTCTCTTTTTTGGCAAGAACTCAGAAACAAAGGTGAGGTACCTACCATAGCAAAGACAAAAATAGTAACAGCAACAACTCAGCCAGGGTAAACTAGTTCAGGCTGCAGTAACAAGGCTCAAGTCTCAGGGGGCTAAACGACAAAGGTCTACGTCTTGAGAGTCAGGTGGAAGTGCTGTGCCATATCACCCTCTTGCCTGATGCTAGGAAAATGGAAAGTCACCATCTTTCAACGATGTGCTGCTCACTGTTGCAGAGGGAGGAAGAGAACCGAGTTCAGCACACCCTGGCCCTTGAAGCTTTCTCCTAGAGATGAAAGGGCACTTCTGCTTACATTTCACTTACAAAACTAGCCATCTGGATGGCAAACTGCAATGTGATGTATGCCTGGACAGAGAGAGAATCAATGTATTTGTGACAGCCCTAAAGCAAGTCATACTGACCATATGGCAGGGCCATCATGAAGGCCCACATGGCAGGAGCTGTGACATGTGACTTTATACATTACTTTGTCATCATGACAATTCTGAATGAGACTGGCTTCCATCCCCAGTCTATCCACAAGGGCACTGAAGTGCAGTGCAGTTGGAAGACTGACCCAAGTACACAGAGCGAGTTGGTGACAGAGACAAGATCAGTATTCAGATCTTGGCACTACACAGCCTTTCTTACCCACTCGTGGACTTGGCAACAGTGTGATCCTGATGCCTTCCTTCCCTGGGTGGTACCATGGGGAACATTTTAAACATAGTGCCATAGCTTTAGAGCCAAAACATAAACAAAAGTGTTCACAATAGCATACAGAATTGCCCTGAATTAAGACTTTGCATCACCCTCATCAATGTCAGAATCATCACTCTTACATTAAAAAGAAAGTCAGGTTCTGCATAGAACAGGATGCCCAATTTGGCATTTTAGAGACCCACAACTAACTGAGCATTTAAAAGTCGTGTCATCACCTCTTTTATGAGCAGCACTTGGGATACAATAACTATTCAGCGTATCTTTAACAGGTGACACTGCGTAGGAAGGTACATGGACACCTACCATGTTTGGTTCCTTTAAAAAAAAATGTGTTGACCACCTACTATGAGCCTTTGCACCGACAGCATACTAACAAATAAATTTAGATCCAAACGTATGAAGAGTTCTCAATCTAGGAAAGGAAATTAGAATATAATTCTATGTTTATGGTATTACACCATATATTTAACTCCAAAAATCTCTAGCAACTACTAGAACCATACTTTATCTGAGAAAAGAGTATCCGGCTTGACTGTCTTGGCACCTGTGAACACGCTACTCTCATAGCAGAAATGATGGAAATGCATGGAAAAGGTAGTTTCTATCTATGCCTCTGACCAGTCTTGAGGGCTTACTCTTTATTTACGAGTTTTAGGAAACAAAAACTAGAGAGTTGGGAACTGCACACGCAGGGGCAGACTTTCAGTATTGGAGAACGCTTTTCATTTGATAATTGCTTCCAGTAAAATAGAAACTGAAGTATCCTCCTGTAGCATGTGGGGAGTGATTTTGTTCTAGTGCTTTTATTGATTTGACTGTGTCTTTTTCAAGAACGCTGCGGCCTTAAAATGCTTTAGCTGAGTAAAATAAGTTAAAACACCCATGGTGATTAGCTGTTTGATGGGACTGGGAAAACGCGTGCAGGGAGTTCGGGACATTAACAATGAATGGGCATTTGGAGAGCGTACAAAGGGCAGTGATGGTCTGTGGAGGAATATCAAGTTTTCTCTATTATCTATTTGGGGATTCATATGTGAACTTGATTGAGACTGATCATACCTCCCTTGTGTCCTTACCTGTATTCATCTGCTTCACTTTAGAGTAGCCTGGAACCACTTCTACACAGCACTTGGGAGAGGACAGCCCTCTTAGAGCTAGCTCAATATATTTAAACATTTGGTGCTAGCTGTCTGGTAGAGTGAGTTGAAACACAGCTTAAAGTCTGGCGTGAATGAGAAGCATAGAGGAGTGGTGAAGAAGATTGATTCCAGCAACACAATTCCTGTGCTTAATCATGACTGCTGTTTACTAACTATGGACCTATTTCCCTCTGGGCAATGAAAATTCAAGTGCGGGTGAACCTCGAACAAGACGGGCTTAAACTCCTAGGATCCACTTAGACATGGACCTTTTCAATAAAATACATGCATATACAGTAATTGTATCTTCTCTTTCTTATGCTTTTCTTGATAACACTTTCTTTCTCTAGCTTACTTGCATGAACACAGTGTGTAATACCTACAACATACAAAATGTTTGCTAATTGACAGTTTATGTTATCAGTAAGGTTTTACTCAACAGGAGGGTATGTTTTAGGGAGTCAAAAGTTATGTGGATTTTTGACTGCACGGGGGGGTCAGACTCCCCAGCCCACACATTGCTCAAGAATCAACTGTAATTTTAAACTTACAGAGCTGTAATGAGACTTAAATAACATAGGACAACCAAAATGCTTACAAGATGCAGGGCCTGGAAAAGAGAAAGTGCCCTATCCAATGTTACTTATTATTACAGGTCAGAGACCTCACAGATCCTTTTCTTGGTGTCTAAGTGACACCTTGTCTTTTCTGCTTTTTAGCAGGTGGTTATGCGAGGACAGATTCTTCCTACATAGGGTATGTGAAAAACAGAAAAATCACAGGGCCCACTAACAAGAGGGGGCACTAGGACTCAGACCACAAGACCAGGCCTAATGCCCAACTCCCTCCCCTGTTGCTGTCTGCATCTGAGAACAATATGAAGGCCTCTCCATCTCTCCTGCGAGCAGGGGAGTAGGTTTGGTTAAGATAAATCCAAAGCTTTGGGAAGAAGGGCTGGGGGCAGGAGCCCATGAGCACTCCTCTTTGGTAACAACGGAAGGCTTATGCAAGGATAGACTGTCGGGCCCCCAAACCCACAGGTAGTGCCACCATCTAGGCTTGCAGCACAGAGTCCTTGTCACAGTCACCCTCAGCCACACTCCCCTGGCCTTGAAACTGCGGCAAGCTAGGGCAATTACAGGCCCTTTAATCTCTCAGAGGAAGCTGCTTATACACACCCAGACCATCCTCCTCTTCCTTCCTTTGATGGAAGCCTGAAGCATGATTTGAGTTTCATCACACCCACATGGTGAGAATAGCTATTTTGGGCAGAGAGAACCAAATACTTGAAAATACCAAAGTGTGAAAGGCACGGTGGTTTCTGGCAACTGTATGTTGATGGGATTAGTTAGCAAGTAAACTGCAAGGAAGTGGTAGCGATGGGGCATCTTACTTGCATGGCTTTACATACTGCTGCCCTTGGCCTTAAACTGCAGCGTGAGGGACACGTTCGGTGCATCTCCAGGTGAAGAGCGTGGGGTGTATGACAGCTGGAACGGTCACAGCTTGGGTTTGTAATAGATTCTATGAGCTTGAGTCTTGACTTCACCACTTGTTAATTTTGTCAGCCTGGACAATATGTTGGTCTCTAGGCCTCTGCAAGCATCAGTGGCAGAATCTGCTGGTCTCAAACAGGGACATTGATTATCCTAGTTCATTGAGTTGTAAGGATTAAACGTGGTGATGCATGCAGTGTGCTCAGCACAGTATGTGGTTATACATAAATGCTCAATAAACTATGGCTATTCATTTTCAGGCTTGTGAACAGCAAATTAAACAGCATTTGTAAAGCTGCATTGACAATTAAAAATAAAACACACAGATATAAAGTTCTGTAAGATGCTTCACTTGTACTTAAGAGTGGACAACAGAGCTACATAAAAAAATTCAGTATCTACTAATTTCTCTCAAAATTGAATTCTTAGAACAATTTTTTTTTAACTGGGAATTCTTCCACTAAACTCTTTCCTGATAAATACATTTAAGTATTTGCAAAGCCGTGGCAAATTCTTTAGTCATTGTTAATTTGAACAGTGCTTCCCAAATTTGGGTTATGGTTCAAATTATGCAGGGACTTTTACATACATATTTCTGTAATCTCATTTAGGAAATTATAAAACCTAAATCAGTAAGTTCCAGAAATCTGTTCTGAAAAACTTTCAGAATTGATTCCAATGATTTCTCAGATTTCGAACCCCTAAATTAGATCACACATTTCAGGTCTGAACTCTACCCATTTTCTTTGTTTTATATTCACTTAGTCAGTCAATTATTTATGTAAAATATCTGTAACCTACAATATTTTCTTTCTCTCTAGCTCGCATCCTGGTCTAAGTCATAATTCATGCCACCTAAGCTGTCACTGCTGTAACTCCATGGCTGTCACTCTGCCTCTAGTATCTCTGTACCCAAAGTCATCACTCTTTAAGTGCTCAGCAACCCCATCATCATTTTTTTTTTTAACAATTAGCTAACATGTATCTTGTAGCTAGGATGATTAGGAAACAAGAGGGCAGAAGTCAGCTATTAGAAAGGTGACAAGGAAATGATTATTTTGGGTACATACCTAGAAAATGCTCTAAGAACAAATGAGATAGTACAGTATGACAGCTAGATACAAATAAATACCTGTAGCATTCCTATAAACCATAAATAATCTCATAAAATATATACGAGAGCAATGTATTATTCAGTGTAACTATTAATCTTTAGTGTTAGAGCAGCAGCAATGTACGAGGTGAGATTTCCAGAGCCCCTCAGTGTCTACAGTACAGTCAGTTTTTTGAATTTTAACAAATTTAGAATTATAATCTCTTTCTGGTTGACTGACTCTTTTGTTGTTATGAAAAAGCTTTCCATAAGTCTAGTAGTACTTTGCATGTTAATAGATGAATTGGATTAATAAATGAATGAATAATTGATGAGTTAAGTAATACGTCTCCTATTAGCATACCTGCTCGAGTTTTGTTTTGGGTAGTGTTTACATGGTCATATCTTTTTCAATCCTCTCTTCTGTGACTTTTATTTAAAATGTTTCTCTTGTAAGCATCATTATTTTTATCCTGCCTGAACGTCTATGTCCTTTAACTGAATTATTTAGTTTTTCTATATTTAATGTAATTGTTAGTTTGAGTTTAAATTTACTATAATATTTATGTCTAATATTCCCATTTGTTCTTTGTTCTCTATTTTATTTCCCTGTCTTTTTTCTCATCTTTGCTAGCATTGATAAAGTATGATCATACTTATTATGATCATCATTATAACTATCATTATTATCATTATCATCTTCCCCCCATAACTGGAGTGCTACAGTTTTCTAATATTAATTTAGGTCTATCCTAGACATTACAATGTGTATCATACAAAAATTAACAATTTGGTTCTAATATTAATTTTGAATCCTCTGAACAATAAAAGAACTGCATAAAATTTTAATTTCGTTTACTTCCTTCATCCTTATGTGCTACAATTTTCCTGTACTTTAAGCTTAAATTTAAATCACACAAGACATTTAAACTATTAAGTATACAACTACTGTTATTTAAATTCACCCTATTTACGTATATATTGGTTTTCATTATCCCTGTATTATCACGCTTCCAACTAATACCATTTCTGCATGAAGAATTTGGGTTAGTATTTAAATGTGAGTGGGACTGTTGGCCATAAAATTTCTTTTTATTTGCCTCAAAACATTGATTTTTCCTTAATTTTTAGTAGACATTTCTGCTTGATGAGAAACTTTAGGCTGGCAGCTGTTTTCTTCTAGATCATTCAAGACATTTTATTCCTTCTTATATGCATTGTCTCATTGACAAGTCAGTTGTCTTTTTGTTACTCTTTTTAAATTAATACTTTCCCTTTGATTTATTTAAATATGTTGTCTTTACATTCAGTTTTTAACAGTTTTTTAAATTTGTTTTTATTGTGCCTATGTATATTTTCTTTTGATTACTCTGTTTGAGCCCATAGTCTATCTTCAATTATGAACATTTCTTGGCTGATATCTTTTCACAAGTTGTTTCTACCCCATTCTTTCTCTTCTCTCCATCAAGAGGCCAAAATTCTTTTGTTCAATCTTTCCACTGTGGTCCATGGGTCTTTACTCTCAGTTCTCTATTTCCCATCTGTTGTGTACTTCATGCTTCAGTCTGGATATTTTATTCTGGCTTCTTTTCCTATTTATTAATCTTCTTTTCTGCTGTGTCTATTATACTATTAAACTCATTAATTTTTTATTTGCCTTATGGTATGCTCAAGAATTTCCATTTAATTGTTTTTAGAGGTCATATTTCCTCAGTGAAATTCTTTATCTTATTATCTATCTTCTTAATAATTTAGCTCAATTATTTTAAAATCTATAGATAAAAACTCAAGATCTGGGTCTGTTTCCATTATGGGGCTTATGGAGGGGTTGTTTGTTTCTTTTCTTTTCCTCTCTCTCTATTGGATTTTGATCTTGGTCCTTTCTCAGGCATATCTGATATTCTTGTTTTAAATTGAATTCTGTTCATATGGGTAAGAACTTTCAAAAGCTCTGGGGCATCCAGAGAGGATTACATGTTCTCCTGGCAGAAACACTGTAAGAGAAGATTGCCTTAATCCATTTAGTTTTTCAAGTGATTCCAGCATGGGTCTCAGTCTTGGTGAAGGCTGGTCTATATGGAATTCTATTATTATTTGAGAGCAGCATTTCCATTTGCTCAACTGAAACTTGAGTTTTATTAGGGGTCCGACTCCTTGTTACTCTCTGCTCCAATTTTTGTCCTCTCAGCACTATGAAACTGTAAAAAACTCAGCTTTTTTTTTTTTTTCTATTTCTTAACTTCCACATTCTGCTGGCTTTGCTGGCTTCTAGCCTTTTTGCCTCATAAAGATTAGGAATCAGAAAAATGCCCTGAGGAGGAAAGTGATGTCAAGTATCAAGCTTTCTTCTCAGGTTTCCTTTTCTCCAAAATTTTGGCCTCAGTGATACCAATTTCTATCTTTTACATCTCCACTCCGTGTGACTGCTAAAAGCTTAGATCATCCAATTTTGATTATCCTCTCAGCCCAGTGATGCTTACGAATGGCAAATGCCTTCAGGGGAAACATGGTGAAGCATGTGCTGCCAATCTCTTGGGGCTCATGACCCATCAAATCCTGACCCTCTCAGTTGCTTTCTGATGCCTTCAAACAGCCCTTTTTTAGTTCATTCAGCTTTAATAGTTGTTCTCTGTAGAAAGATTTGATAAAAGCTACGCTGCGTTAGCGGAAAGCGAAAGTCACTTGCAGGCTTTCTAATTGTGTCAAGGAATCAGCAGTCCATTAGGACAATGGGCCAAACTGAACGTAACAATCAGACCTTTATTCACTTACTGTGACAGTACAAGCAAGAGGCAAAAGGAAGCTCTGGTTCCACAATGTTCCATTTATCTTCATAGAACAGTACCAGGTTAGGGTCAGGTGGGTGCAGCACAGATGGGGGAACTGTCTACGGAGAAGCCCAGAACAGAGGACCATTTATGGACACAGCCAGAAGGTAGGGAGTTGGGGAAGGGCTAGAAATGGAAGTTTCTGAGTCAAAGTGGAGAACAATGCGTCAGCTAAGGCTCCTAATACAGTGATCTTGGTGGAGATGCCTGGGAAGGTCCCCAGTAAGCCGACCTCTGAATGGAGGGCTGAGGTCTTACTCCAACTCCCTTCAGAAAACTGCCCTGCACTAGCTGTACACCAAGTTTAGTGCAGGGAGGACAACTTCTCCTGTGAGTCCTGCCAGGCAAATCCTTGAGACTGCGTGTGATCATGGCTGAAAGATCACACGTGGGCCTACAGCCAAATTTCTCCATAAGGATGGTGTCCAATCTTTACACATCCCTCAATTCCCTCTACTCTTACTTCCCATTGTTTTTGTTGGTAATGTTGTTATGTAGTTCAACGTAGCCTACATGACATGTCATTTCCTCCTGAGTCATTAGTCTTGTCTCCCTGTGCAGAAAATTCTATGCAGTGATAGTCCAGGTTCTATTTGTAGACTCTGTTAGCTTTATCCAACATCAATTATTTCATGGACATTAGTTAAATATCAGTTTGTTATACATGTTTTACATATTATATATATATATACACACACACAAACATATGTATATATAACAAGTTTGTATATTAAAAAGTTTGATAGGTGATTCTCTGAGAGAAATTCTATAGACAGGCTACCTTAGTCTATCTATTTAGTGAAATGTTAGAGAAATACAGTTTATAAACTTCTAAGTCCATAGAAGTTTATCATTCTGTCTTTTAAAAAATTTTCTTCTCTTTAATGCTTCCTGTTAAAGAAGAAAGTCCTAGAATCAGATGACCCTGGCTGACACCACTTGAGGTTTCTCTGCTCAGAAGTATGACTTCTCTCTCTTCACTTCTGTTTGCCTCAGGGGAGTTAGTCAGCCCAGGAATCTGACTTAGTGCATGTCCTCTATAATGTGATGTAGCTTCCAGTGGTGGTGTGGTGTGGCATGGCTCATTTTCTGGTCATTAAACAAGAAAAAATAATTTAAATTTCATAGAAGAAGTACTATGCAGCAGAAATACAGTATATCATTGCATGCAGTGAAGGCAATCACGTCTGCTACTCTGTGCAAGCTAAGAGTTCCCCCAAATCTGCTTTCATGTCAGTGCTGTCTCATCATCACTGCTCCTGTATCAGATTGCTAGTATGTATACAACATGAGGAAATAATGAGATTCGGAGTTTTCACTGATTACATAACCCATGGCTAACACTCTATAAACTAGTCACGTTCAATTCCTTCCTGTATTTTAACATCTCAACAAAATAAAAATGGCACTTGCTTGGCCCCCACCCTCCACCAGAGAGCACAGACCCATTGTCTGGTTTAATGGTGAGCTGGGGTTTTTCTACAATGTTAACCAAAAGAGCAGGCAGGATGGAGTCAGGTACGGTGAGGTCTTCAGGCTCACATCAATGTTGGCTGCTGTCACCGCACCTTGGTGGTAGCCACACACACCTGGACAATATCATGAATGTGGAAGACAAGTTTAATGTACCAGGCCTGTGTCTTTGTCTTAGCCCCAACCCTTCCCCTATATTTGATCATTGGTTCTGCAAACCAAGGTCTGTTCAGTGATCTCAGAGCCCCACAAAGAAAAAGGATAGAGTAAATGTACTAAGAGAAACACTCTACATAAAATTCAAGGTGTGTGTGCACATAGGGTATCAGGAAAACGTTGGCAAAAGCATCTTGAACTCTTGCTGCAAGCCCAAATGAAGTTGACTTCTGTGTGACTTATTTCTTATCAAGCTCCAAACTTAAAGTTCAGCTTAGTGGAAGGCAAGATGCTTCTTGGTCTTTCAAAACTAGCGAGATTATCTTGTGAGGCTCCTGAGGTCAGAGGGGATTTCTACCATATTAGTTGTGTCTTTGCTCTTATATTCCACAGTGCCTTCCAGGGATGATCACATAAAAGGAATTTAATATTTCTTTTGGAGGAGAGGATTTGAAGATATGCCTCAACCTTAACTTCTGCTTATAGGAATATTAATGTCATAGAAGTTCTGAGACCACCTTTCCAGTAGATTCAACCCCAAGGACTTTTGAATGATTCTTCTGTTTTTTTTTCTTGGACATTGGATGACTTTAAGATGTCTTGTCACTTCATTATCATGCAATAGTTGATCAGACCTGTATTTTCCATCTTTTTTTGTGAGCAGGTACAGCTCAGCCATAAATCTCAGAACATTCTGTATGCAGCCTACTTAGCAAGGTCATTAATTGCAGCACAAGAGGGTAAGATTTGCAAATAAAGTATCTGTCCTCTCAAAATCAATTCATGTGCAATGAGCTTACAAATCTTAGAGTATGTAAACATAAGCAGTGCTAAATGAAGAAGACAAGGGCTCTAACTATAACAGTTATTTTGTGGCTCTTTTTAGCAAGAAATACTGAAATAAAAATAATTTAGAGTGGTTTTGGGTTTTTTTTTTTTTTTTGCTAAGTATGCATTTCTTTGAAATAAAATCCATACTATTACAAGAAAAGTAGACATGTTTATAGCCAGATGAATTTTCAAAAAGGAAACACATTCCTCCAACATAAACACAGATCAGGAAACAAAAATGACCAGCCCTCCAGAAGCCCCTCCTCATTTTCCCTTCTAGTTATTTGTCACTAATTCCCCTGGATAATCAAAATCCTGAACTTCTAACACTATAGATTAATTTTGCCTATTTTTGAACTTCTATATAAGTGGAATCATGCACCATGCTGTTTTGCATCTGACTTATTATGCTCAACAATGTGAGATTTATTTATATATATATAAATATATATATTTGCTTTAATATATTTATGCTTGAATCAGTCTACTTCTTATTACATGAACATATCACAATTTATCCATTCAACTTTTTGACATTTGGGTTGGCTTCAGTTTGGGGACAATTAAGAATGGCATTGTGAACAGTCTTGCCTTTTTTTTTTTTTTTTTTGTAAGCTTGTGTATTCTTATCTGTTGGGCAGACACTCGGGAATGGAATTTTTGGGTAAAAGTTTATGCCTGTGATCAACTTTTCAAGATCTCAATGAATAATTTTTTCAAAAGTGGTTGTGCAGATTTATTCCTCCTCAAAGAGTGAGACTCCGGGTTGGCTTGTGTCTTCCCTAAGCTTGGCAGTGCCCGCCTTGGTTTTACTGATTTGGGCAGGTATGCAGTTCTAGTGCACTGTGGTTCTAACATGCATTTACCTGAGGGCCAGTGAATTTGAGAAAATTTTCAATGTATTTTGGTCATTTGAATATCCTTTTTTGGTGAAGTGTCTATTTGAGCTTTTAGCTCATTTTTATTGGTCTCTTTTCCCCTACCTTGTTGATTTGTGCAGTTCTTTTTATATTTTTGGCAAGTCTTTTGCTTCATCAATCCCATTCTGTGACTTACCATGGTATATTTTGATGAACAAAATTTTTACTTAGAGTAATGCCATTTTTCATTCTATTACCTCATGGTTAGCACGTGATACCTCTACTTATCTGTAATGTTGTGAAAATATTTTGCTTCTTCATAAATTTTTTATTGTCTTACCTTCTTATATCTAGATCTATAGCCTATTTAGAATCATTTTTTTAATAAAGGGTAGGAGGTAAAAGGAGTCAAGATTCATTTTTTAACCTATATTGATATACAATTGATCCAGCACTATTTATTGAAAGGTCATCATTGTCCCTAAAACACAAAACACAGCAGTATCACTTTGTCATAAACTAGGTGGGTCTGTCTGAGAATCTTCTTTTTTTTTTTTTTTTTTTTTTTGATGTTGAATGAATGCTTTATTTTATTTACTTATAAGAATTGAATTTGGTGAGAAATTTGGGCTAGTTTTTTATTTTTTATTTTAACCGAAGTATAGTCAGTTTACAGTGTGTCAATTTCTGGTATACAGCATAATGTTTCAGTCATACATGTACATAAATATATTTGTTTTCATATTCTTTTTCACTATAGATTACTACAAGATATTCAATATAGTCCATGTGCTACACAGAAGAAATTTGTTGTTTATCTATTTTATATATAATAGTTAATATTTGCAAATTGCTGTTTTGTTACACTGGTTTATTTCTTTATCCTTGGATCAATAATCCACTGTCTTAATTTTTATAGCTTTATAATGTTACTACGTCCCCCCTAACATTCTGAACATCCAATATGGAGAGTTGAATGTGGAAGTAGTATTGAGATTCTGGAATTAAGACTGCCAGAATTTAAACCTTAACTCCACCATTAATAAACGTGTAACACTGGGTATTTTATTAATGCGATTACCCATCTGTTTTCTCATCTGTGAAATGGGGGGTTATAATGACATACATACACATCACTGCACCTTGAGAAGCTTATAAATAGTGCATGTAATGCACCTAATGCAGATCCTGGCATACAATAAGTTCTGAAAAATGATGCTGCTGAAAATGATGATAGCGATGATGGCAGTGGTGACGATAATGATCGTGATGATAATCATAATCGTGATCACATATCTGTGAGTCTTGAGAGGATTTTTTTCTTCCAAAGGTCACTCGTCTTGTTCAAAACTCATCACACACATTTAAAGGGGATTGGTGTTATCTTGACCTGCTATAGTCATGCGTCTGCAACACCTGAAGATATGCATGTGACTTTTCTTTGGCAAACCTCACTTGGGAGACTGGCAATTCACCAAGCTCCTCCTTGACAGCCATGTTAATTACACCACTATATCAATGCATTTCAACCAAGTGACACAATTTAGAAAGGACCTCTCTATATAGTTACTCCAAAAAGTGCCAGGGTTGATTCAGATTAGAAAAGACCATTCCTTGTATTGAAATCACCTTGGAAAGTTGGAAAACAGTGGAATTAGCTTGGAAGATGTGAGTCAATAGGTATTTCTATGCTGTTCTCTCTTTTTTTCCTTCTTCTTTTTAATTTTATTTGCACAAAGACATTTCCCTGGATGCATAATCTCTTCTAGATTACTAATTTATGTCTTTTTTAAAAAGAAGTTTTGACAGAGATTGAAAGTCTGACTCTCCTTGCATTCCTGAATATCCTCTTAGGTATCTCTGCTTCAACCAACCTTTCATGTGCAATATAATACATAAAGCAGAAACCCCTGCACCTCTGTGCTGTTGCTCCTGCTGCTTCCCCCACCCCCCACCTCCAAAACTGGATTGCTCCATCCACATGCACTCTGACTAGTGTGAATCACCAGCCCTGCCTCATCTCTAAAGTTCTTTCTGAACTAATATGTTTTTTCCCTCTCCTAAAACTTTATCCTATATGATTATGCTTATATAAGCTGTTTATATCATCATGCAATAATAATTACATCAATCGTAATACGTAATGAAAATATGTTGATTCCTGACCACATGGCAAGCACCATCTTAAATACTTTGCAGGTAATATTTCATTCAGTCTTCTCCAAAAGATCACAACACAGATATCACCACCTTCCTTTTACATATGGTTCAACAGAGGCACAGAGGCATGGGGAGTATTTAATGGAAACAAGTATCATTTCTAGGATGTAGCTTCAAGAAAGTGTGTTGCTCTCAAATTCTCTCTTCCCTCTTCTTCATGGGTGCATCAAGGGTAGTGGAGGAAACGAGAGGGAACGTCTCTTCTAAATAAAGGCATTCTTGAGTAGATGGTAAGTGTGCATCTCTGGGAGCATGACAGCCTGACATGCACAGGCTGTAAGTCTTGACTGCATTTGTTCTTTAACCTCTTTAAGTCTCTTCACTTTCCATTCCCATCGAATCTACATACACAAGTCGTCTGTATCTTTCCAGTGATTGTATTACTCACAAAGTGTGGTACGTGTCTTTTGAGATTTCTATCTGGCCTATGCCCTCTAATTCTGAGAAGCACCTGTTTCCAAATAAGGGTTCCTCTCTGCCATGTTTGCACTCTCTGCATGACCTGTGTCCTGGCCACAGACAGACAAATCAGGAATAGCCACTGACCCAATAGACACTGATCTGATACAGGCCAGTGTGATTTATCCTGGGTATTTAGAAGCAGGACTCGGAAGGTCTGGTCAGTTTGGGCAGGCTCTACAATTGGGAAGTGTGATGAAATCAGAAAGAGAGGGGCCGTATTTTGCATATTCACGTCAAGCAGAGAAAGCCCTTCTAGAGAGAGGAAATAAGAAGCTGTCACATTGAAACAAATTAGAGATGTGCGGTCATGTGGCTCTAAAAGAAAGTGACAAAGTAACCCTTGCACCTAACTTTTTATTTGTTGGTTCAATTCCTCATGACTTAATATTTTCTGATTATTTGGGCTATTCTCCAGATCCTTTCAATATACCACCCCCCTTTCTGGCACATCAATTTGATGCTTTTCTGTTACTTGCAGCTGAAAAATCTTAACAAACACACACAAAACTATCCCTGAGAGATCAGGCTATTTCCCCTCCCGCACCTCAGAGACCTCTCCAGACTGTCCTTTAGCAAAGCCATGGAGGAGAGGAGATGGGATTCCACTTGGAATTTGGGCATTTTAATCTTTCTCCTTTCTCACTTCTTTCACCTTCGATTTGTTCCTCCGAAATGTACTCAATGCACTTATGCTTCAAGTTTAAATGTTAATACCCTTGGGAAATACACATTTGAAAACAGGCATCTGCAGAAGATGCTGATTAATACAGAAAAGTAAATCACTACTAATATAATCAATATAATAAATAGTGCTTTTTCATATTTCTATAGCATGCTATAAGCAGATCCATCATCTCAAGTGATTTCCAGGGCAATCCTGACATGGCTATTTTTCTTACCTTTTAAAAAAAGTTTTTTTTCTTCCAGTGTTGGCTTTATGGTACAGAACACAGAGTTGTCTATGCTCTTACCCACCCCACAAGGAGACCAGAGTGTGGACAGTCCCAAGTATTATCCCTGTTTAACATAAGAACATTGATGCACAGAGGCGTTAAGTGACTCGCCCCCAGATGTATACCTAAAAATTGGCCAAGACAGAATTGCTGACTCAGGCAGGTGCCAGGTTGCTGTTTCTCTAATGCCAGAGAAAGTCATCCTGGCACATTTGATACACTGCCTCCTGTGCATCCTGTATGTTTATAAGCTTGAGACTTTGAATAAGTCTTTGGTAGCACATGATACACACCACACCCGGAAGTGGGCATGTTGCCTTTGACAGGTTCCATGCAAATACACAAACCTGGTTGCCACAAGGTGCCTTAGAGGGAAGCTGGAAGTCCCAACCTATCAAAACATCTCTTCAGCTGCCTTCATGACACTTATGCTTACTGCCACTGATGGACACTGGAATCTGTCACATTGTTAAATTGCTTTCCTTATGATACAGGTATTTTGTGCATAAGGGGAGGGGCCATTGGACAGGAAACAGTATCAAGAGTACTGGGCTGGAATCTTGTGCATTATTACCACTTCTTCTATTTCCTAACTCTGTGCTCTGGGACAAGCTGCTTTTTTGAGAAGTTTCAGACTTCGTCCCCCACAGATGTGGTGAATTCTGATGGGGCACTGTACCTGCTGCAGGAGCCAAGTCTACCCAGTCTTCAAGGTCAATGCCTCCTGGACACTGTTGCTTTCTTCAGCTACGATAGTGATCTCTCTCTGTTCTGAATTCCTGAAATTCCTGGGGAAAAAAAATGACAAATTGTTCAGGCTCAATTCCAGATCAGCTTCCCCCCAAATGGGTACCTTTAAACAATATTTAGGAGACTGTTAGTTGATATTGAAAGAAAGAAGTGTATGTGTTGCAAATATATGTTTTCCTTTCATACAAGACAGAGCTGAACAGACTGCATCTATTTACTGCAGGACTTCTCAGAGGCTTTGAGGTGCTAATATGTAGTGTGGATTTCCAAAGGGAGGCTTCACTATCAAGTGTTTATGAAACACTGGAATTAGGAGAGGACAGGAATGGCATATCTGTTATGATTTACTAGAACATTCCTCCTTAAAACACAAGGAAGTGCTGTTTAAGTGATTTTGTTTTGTTAAAGTACCCTTTTCTATATTTAGTCATGTCATCTGGAAAATTCAGGAAACTAACTGAAGTTACCCAAAATCTTAGTAATCTTTGCTATGTGACATTTCTAGAAAAGATCTCAAAAAAAAAAAAAAAATCACCGAAGTGAGGGATTCAACAGGGATCTTAGAGAATCATTCCCCTAATGTTTTAGGTATAATGGACTGTGGAATGACATACTAAGTCTAGAAATGGTAAGCAACTTAGCCAAAATTATTCAGGGAGCTAATGCTTGAACCGGGGTGACAAGCCAGCTCATCTATCCTTCTGTCACCTCTCAAAACAGTTCATAGTGCATTGTTTGGGAAGGAACTGCCTTCTGGGGCCAGGATCCTTTAAAACCTCTGGCGCATATGCCATATGTTCAAAGGAACTGAGCCAGAGATGAATCAAGTCGGTCTCTCTCTTCTCTCTTCCAGGAATAAGAGAAAAGTCTACTGTTTTTACTCATGGGTGTCAACAAGCTAAAATCATGACTGCCAGAGAAATTTGATTTGTGCCTGGGGACCATAACCTACATGAACAGAACAGTTATTACTATGTGGGCACCAGCATCACTCAAACAAAAGAGAGAAAGGAAGATATCTGCACTGATGAATATCTCAGAAGTCAATAATGAACAGCAATAAAATAAATTTTGGTATGTTTAAAAAAGTCTTTTTTTTTTAAAGAAGGGGGAAGGGGGGAAGACTATAAAAATAAACAGTAGGGTCTGCAAAGAGTTTCAGGAAGAGAGGCTGAAATAAATTAAGGTTTTGGGGAGTAAAAAGAGAGCAAACACTAAGTTTCTCAATGAAAACAAGAAAGCAGACGGTGTGTATTTACACAGACATAGAGTGTTTGATGATGAAATGGCAGCACTGTGTGAAATAAACATTTTTACTACATCGCTTTATTCATTCTCATAATATCACTGTGCTGTAGTTCACAGTGTGATCCCTGGACCACACAATCAGCATCTCGTGGCAGCAATGTTAGACACGCTAATTCTTGGTCCCCCACAACCCACCCAGTACTTCTGAATCAGAAAGCTAGCAATTGCCTGGTACACTGACACAAGCTCTCCTGGTGATTCCCACGCAAGCTGAAGTTTCAGTATCACTGCCTTGTATCCATCCTGAAGACGGGAAAGCTAAAGATGAGGAAGGGTATAGGATGTGTCCCCGAGTTACCCAGGTTGCACGTGGTGGATAGAACACTGGGACACGGGTCTTTCTTCCCTAAATGCTATGCTCTGAAGCAATATAATCTATAAACAATGCACCCAATACAATCTATTATCCTCTGATAACAGTGTTCTTTCAGATTTCTGGCTTTCATGGGTATTTGGTTCATAAGCAAATAAGGTATTAGGATAGAAACTGAATTATCCCAGGAGGAAGAGAAGGGAACGAGGACAAGAAGGTAATAAAGGCTTTCTGTGAGGCTACAGTTGCAGAATTCATTCACCTCCATGTAAACAGTTCACCAAGAGCGAGGCGATCAGCAAGGCAATTGGGGTGAAATCCCTGAAAAATGCCCAGTCTTTCCCTGCCAGGTTTATGAACCACTTTGGGAGACTAACAGCGGCACATTATATGTAATTGCCGGTTTACTCTACCTTGCCTGCCTTTTATTTTCACAAGGAATCCTTGTTATTTAGTGGAATTAGCAAAGGAATCCATTACATGCTGGCTACAAAGGCTGCACAGTATTTATTCCTGTAATAAAAAGTCTAATTTTGCAATAACATGGTGATCTTTGGGAAGCGCTGGCTGCTGGAATCTAAGTCTGGCAAAATTAGCCTCTTTTGGTGGCGTTTATTATCATGGTGCCTGCGAGGAGGGAGAGGAGGGGGAGTTTGCTTGCCAAGTAAGCACTTTTACAAAACAAAACAAATTCTCTTTCACCGAATCCTGAAATGGGAAACGCGGGGAAACTGCCATCAGGCTGAGAGCGCAGAAACGGCGAGGGGGTGAGCTTGTAATTAACGTGGGCCGAGGCTCACTGCACGCAGAAGCAGTGCCGCGTCCTTGGCAGAGGCACTGAGCACTTTGCCACCTGCTCCTATTCCTCTCCTCCCGAGCCCTGGGCAGGTGCCTGGTGCCATTCACATGCCTGTGATCTCTCAGCACCCTTTGTGATTGGGGAGAAAACCAACCCTCACTCAGCGATTCAGACTATCAGACCTTAAAGGGACCTTAGGATTTGCCTCCTACAACCCCCTCACTTTACAGGGAGCTGACAAGTTATCAGAGACACAGCGCCGTCACTTTGAATCATGTCTCTTGGGTGTCTTTCCCTTCCCTTCCCTTAATTTCATCAATTAACATCGTTTTCACATCACTGTGTCTTCATAGCACAGGGTTAACAGCAGATCCCTAGATCACATTACACTTGTACCGCAGGCTCAGAATTCCTTATTCCATCAGCATAAATCCCCCTGGTACTTATTGATCAGGGTAGCAGTTGCTTCCTTCTTGATCTGAAAGATGTTTTAAAATTCAAATTCCTAGTCTGAGAAAAAAACAGCTGTGTATTTCTTGCCTGAAGTCTGCCAGCTCTAGACTGAGGACAACTTATTTTTTCTCATCCTACCCCCGCCTCTAGATGCATTAACTGCAAACTTGCTTGTCTTTGTTTCTTAAACAATGGCTTTGGTGCTGGAGGAATTTAATAAGTGTGCTGCGAAGCCTTCGTTCTGATTGCGAGAACAGGAGACTGGGTTGTGACTGCATATAAAACTGCCGCT
The DNA here is from genome assembly GCF_036321535.1 of Camelus dromedarius. Taxonomy (NCBI): domain Eukaryota; kingdom Metazoa; phylum Chordata; class Mammalia; order Artiodactyla; family Camelidae; genus Camelus; species Camelus dromedarius. Next base: position 62,507,401 of record NC_087443.1, on the reverse strand, counting down.
CCAATTAACACTGGGACTCAAGGAGCTCTGAGAGGCAGCTTCTTTTTATAAATTCCCACTGAAACTCAAAATCCCAGTGGAAGCGGGCATTCTAAATATTAACCGGAAATGACTAACGGCTGTCCCAACTAGAAAGAGCAAACATTATAAAAACACCTAAAATGATAATTAAAGCATAAATAGAAATTTAAAAAAATCAGGTTCTCTCTTCTATCCTTTCTACATTCCTAAGGTAGCATCCAGTCTTAAAAAATAAGTTATTAACATTTCATAGACCCTTGTTTTGGCCAAAATACATAGTGGCAACGCATGATTTTAGCATGATTAAATCTTAGCCCACCATATAAAATTTATATTGAAATTAGTAAGCCCAGATTATCTTAGATTTTACCCATCAACATCAAGATGAAAGACTGACTCTTAATTTGTGCTTCTGATGGGGAAGAAGTGTTGAGCCTGTTTTCCGGCTCACTGAGAAAAGTAGTGCGTGCATACTGCTTGTGAAACGCTTCTGTTCAGGTTATAGCAATTAGTAGCCATTAGCTGTCATTAGTAATCCTTGTGTTTGAAATTCATAAGTAATTATTCATAGCATCGAAGTTCAGCCAATAGTTTAATTTATTAATACCTCTGATCAAACACAGTTCAGTAAAGGACAGTTTAGTTAACTTGATTTGTGCATTGGCTTGTTCTTCCTCACACACTGTTGCCTCCAACTTCTCCAGCCTGTGCTCTTAATCCCTTCCATCCTTTGAACTTCCCTGCTGCCTTCTGTGGAATACCATGTCCTTCACTAACAGTTTTGAGAAAAAAGGGATATATTGATTTTCTAAATTCTGTTCAGGTCCCTTGCATATTGTCAGGTCTGTGGACTCTGTGTAAGTGCTAATAATAGCACAGTAGTACGAAGAAAGGAACCCAAGTGTTGTATTTCAGAGCAAGCTTTCAGCCATCTCTTGGAAGCAGAGGTTCAGCATCTAAAGTCATTTAATGGAAACGATGTACAAAGGAATGTGATGCATTAGTTTCCTGATAACTAGTGTCCTTTTATCCCCTCCAACCCTACCCCACTGCATACACACATTAATACACCTACATACCTGCCTACACACAGAGTAAAATATCTTAGAGTGATTAAAAAATTGGTAACTTGAGTTATTCACACTGTTGAAATTACAGTTATGTATATTTCCTGTAGATTCCAGGTATTCTGTGAGAGATCATGACCCAAGAAGAATCCAGTGCTTCTATTTAGAAAGATGATATAAACACTACAGAGCAGCTTCTTCATTTTTCTAATTTGGAAGGATTAAAGCAACCATGGGTCAGAAAGATGGATGTAAACCTTGATGCAAACAACTGATTCTGAAAAGAAGGAATCGTTCAACTACACAAACCTTCCTGGACAAGATTAAGAAATCCACAATTTTTTAAGGATGGAAGAAATGCACTTGTGAATAATAAGCATATTGGTAATCCTTTTTGAGACTCTGCTCTAACGTAACCACAACAGAAAGCTATTTAAGAGAGCATAAAGTTTTAAAGTCATTGTGCTGTTCTATTTCCCACACCCTTGTTCTGCAAGAGCAGTGCTCTTTAACTGTTCATCCTGCCACCCACACAGCAGCTTATTCATGTGTAAAGGTTAAAGCCGCATAATTGTGGTAGAAACACATAAAGCCTGATGCGTTCAGTACATAATATTGAAGGGAGTAAGGAACACTTTATATATGTGAAGCAAGAGAGACAGAGAGAGACTCTGCATTGGATGGAATTGATTCCCGTAACAATTTACGGCTCCGCATATCATAATGGCCATGTGTTACCAACTAGGCAAACTGTACCTAGAAGAGGGAGGAAGTTTTCCTTTCCAGACATCCAAACACCATCCCTCTAAGGACAACTCATGATAACATCTATGGTACGTTTAACTCACAAACATGTGCATGCTGATCCTAGGAAAACAAAAATGGATGCATGTGATCTAACTCAGAATTTTCTTCTAGGAAGGCAATCATTTAGGCACACAATAGGCACAAAGTAAATGACGGTTGAATGAAACAAATCTTATCCGGGGAATAATTATGTTAGAAGTGTCTAAGTTGCATTGGTTTAAACTAAAAATATATATTTGGGGAGAGTTCCTTAATACTGATTAAATCTTACAAAATAAGTACCACCAATGAATTGGGAAATGGTCCTGAATGATGTAACTTCCCAGAAAGGGAACATAGATTGACCAATGGTTGAAAACCATTTGTAGAGCAGAAATTTCAATGCCTAGGATCACATTCTTACAAATAAATAGGAAATCAGTGTCTTGAATATAACCTATGACTTGGAGCCCCCAAAAGCCCCTGATGAGATTGTAGGCATTTATATTATGTATCCTTACACAAGATTCTGTTCACTTCTTAACGAATCTTTAACGGCACAACCTCAGATAATTTCTTTAAGCACGATCCCAGCACAGGACCAATGTAATGCATGAAATGGCTGATAATCCTCTTTATGGAAACTGAATGGGAACTCTCAACACTTTGCCATGACATTTATTGACTCCTCATAACTAGACCAAGTTGAGAGAGGAAGGGGAAGAACCCATAACCTGAAGGTATTTAATGCTAGGATTATGAGATTTTATGATTTATTTAATATAAAACACCTCTTTATGTTTGACGTCAAGTAACCCCTCAATCAATGCCTAATTTTGTAAGTGAAGAGATGGGCACTCACAAAAGAATCAAGTTCAGGTCTAAACCCCACTTCTTCTGGCTCCTCATTCAAAACTTATTTGCCACGTGAATTTCTGAACTGGAAAACTGCAGTCAGAGTCAACAGGGTCCATAACGTCTGCAGGCAAAAGTCTCAAGATTCCTGGTCACCGGGGCAGGTTTACCAGGGTCTCTACTCATTGCTGCCTAACTTCCACTCACTTTTCTACTTAACTTAAGCCACTGAAAATTACGTCTGTGGGAGTCCATCTCTTTGTAGAAGTTTTGTGCCTTCTCTAAAACTAGAATTACAGGGCTACCTATAAACAGAGACATCCTGGGCCTAGGAATGCTTTTTGAATATTTGCTCATTTCTAAAGCATTCACACACACCTGAGGGTATGGACTTCACTGAGGAAAGGATGATGCCGATGAAGATGCTGATAACAGCTGTAACAGCTCACGTATGCTCTAGCCGCTGTGCTAAGCACACAGTCATCACACCAGCTCTTTTATTACTCCCCATTTACAAGGAAACCAAGATGCAGAAAGGTGAAGTAAGTGCATTTTAGAATCCAGATATAAATCCAGATATGACTACATTTACATGCTCTAAACCACAGTAAAATATTGCCACCCCCAATGGAGAAGTAAGAGATACAGCTTTGATCCGCAAACCCAGGTAGCCCAATGAATGTTTCCTCAGAAATTATCTTCCCGACATTCTTTCTCCAGAAGAATTAGAAATGTTCTTCTTTGTCAATCAGTTTTCTTGAAAGACACACAGTAGTGGTGTGATACTGGTCTTATTAGGTGAGGAAATAGGAAGAGAAAAGCATGATTAGTGCCACTGATGAGGTATGCATTGAATTACCCAAATATCCACCCGTATTTCTAATTTTGGTGTCTTCTCACAAATAATTTTTAGACCGCATTTAAAATATACAACATGCATATACAAACACTCCACTGTTTAAAATTTATTGGCGCTCTAACTTCTATACTCAAAATTATCAAATTTTGTGCGCTTGCTTCTTAAGCATGCTTATGAGTAGCATGTGGCTGCAGAGAAAATGGAAACTTAAACAAAACTCAGACAACGTCAGTATGAAACCATGAGAGTGAAAATGAAATGCTCGACTTTTATTTATGATAGTTTAGGTATTACAAGACCCTCTGGATCTCACAGTCTGATACAGTTATATTGAAAATTTAATAAATTCCTGAAGACATGGAATTCTTCATCTCATTTCAGAAATCCTCCCAGATTGTACTTTGTCGAATTACTTCCTTGGCATCACTGTTTAAATGTACATTCTCTGATGTACCTTCTGGTTCTGCTGAAGGACCAGAGTGGGGTGGAAGAAAGGGACATTGGTTCGCCATCCTTGATCAGTAACATATGTATGGACTTTCAGCAGAGCAAGATCCTTTTACCAAAATCCTCTGACATTCAGTGGAACTAAAAATGTGGGGTTTTTTTAATGTTAACTTTTTCAAGTATTAACTTTAAATGAGGATGTTTGCTTTTGAATATTTTAACATTTTACTTAGCCTTTTCAAAGAAGTAATGGATAATAATACATTCAAACAATGTATTGAGAAGACTGAGAATAACTAAAACTAAAAATAATAAAAATTAAAAATAATACCTACAAGGTACTTATTTGACACTTATTTTGTGTAACTCACTCTTCTAATCATTTTACATGAATTACCTCATTTAATCTCCACACCCACTCATGGAGAGAGTATTTTCAGTGTCCTCATTTTATAGATAATCAAACCAAGAGTTAGCCAGGCTTAAATAATTCATCCAAGATCATGCAACTAGTAAGTTAAAATTAAACTACAACTTCATATTTGTATACTTCTAAAATGAATGCTATTAGCCATTACTTTATCTTGTATAACTATGTATTCCATGAGAAGAGAGTAAGACTTTATCTTAGAGAGATTCAGCAGATTTCCATGGAAGAAAGAAACACAGAACAATCAATCTAGTCTCCGAAGATAAGAAATGCCAATCCCAATGAAATATTTAGAAGAAAGTTATATGCAGAAAGAAAGGCCTTGAATGAAATAACCACCGTGGTCTTCAGTGTTCCGTCACCACTGCCTGACTCTAATTTTGACTTAGAGTCATAGTTCACACCTTTGAACACACCAGATATTCTCAGAAACATGCAATAGATGGATCGGAGAAGCTATGATTTCTTCTCCCCTTGAAGTATATGATCCTTTGGACAGAGCTACCATGAACTTTATTCCTGCTTTTCTTTTGCTGAATTTTAAGATTGCGTTTGATTTTGTAACTTGCTTCCAAGAGTAACTGCAAATGGAAATTGAGACGAAAATTTTGTTTTCAACTTTCCTTCCTGCACTGCAGCAAACAAAATTTTACCTTCAGTTCTTTCTAAATCTCGAAGAGTTTCCTATCTAAAAGCAGGAAGTGAGAAAGGGATGGGGTTGAGAGAAACAGAGAGCAAGTATAAACAGAGTTGAAGTAAACTACCTTTGCTTTCATCATAGCCACTGCCTCTTTAAGGCAAAAATTATGAAGTTGACAGACCTTGCTCACTCTGCTACTTCTATGAGAGGTTGCTTAGCAACCACAGGACATTGGTGAGAGGGAGATGTTAGAGCAGGTTGCAGACAGAAGGCACTATCATTAACCCTGCAAATGTTAAATATGGATTGATCTAGTCCTTCTCTTTCTTTCTTTTGTGTACCTATCAGTCACTTCAGACCCAGGACTCAGGGTTTACTATTCCATCCTTTGCCTTTCAAGCCAATGATCGGACCCAACTAAAGAAAAAGGAGTCTCTCACAGAGCTGAGGGAATGTTATGGTTAAAAATAACAATGATCTGTTTGGATGTTATGCTTCTGATGGTTCTCACATTTTTCAGATGAGAAAAAAGAAGTAGTAATCCCAAAACAAAATATTTTCAATAGTTTCACTGTCTAATTTTTGCTTTGCAGTTGGATTTGGATCTATTCTCTTGCTAATAAGGTTGGCTTGGCCTCATTAGAAACTGATTCTATTGAGTTTTTGAGTCCATGACATGATCACACTGGGCTGTTTCTATGAGATCCTGATTCACCTGAAAATCTGCTGCAACAGTATTGCTATTACTTTATATATTTAATGCTATATATGCATAAGTGATTCTCATTAACCTTTATTTGACTGATATATCTCTTGGTTATTTCAGAAGCTCTACTTTCTAGTTCTGGAAATAGATATTCAACTTTTTAAAACAATTTGAAGGTCATAAAGTCTGGGAGATCAGATTTACTTGATAAAATATGTAGTAGCCAAGAGTGCACAAGTTTTATTGTGTGTTTACTACGTGCCAGGCTCAAAGCTAATTGTGTTCATAAAGTATTCTGTTTAAATCTCACAGCAACCCTATAAAGTAAGTACTATTATTATTAGCCACTTTAAGGAAAAGGAAACACAAGTTTATTACCTTGTTTAAGATCATAGCATTTTTAGTGGTGGAAGCAGGGATTAAGTCTAAATCTGTTCACCCCAAGAAGCCAAGCAGGGAACCGCAGTGCCACTGTATCTTTCTAATGTTGAATGCTCCACAACTACTCATTCTTCAAAGATAATAACCAAAAAAGAAGGAAGAAGAGAAGGAAGGAAGGGAGTGAGGGAAGAAATAATATTATTACCCAGTATTAGGGTCTTAAAAAATAAGAAAACAGTAAAAGCATTCCCTTATCTTCCAGGATAGGCACCACAGAAGAGCATCAGTTCACACCTGCTGAAATCCAGGACTCATACATGATGAAGCATAAGCTACTTAGGGCATAATGAAAGCACAGTGGTTTCTAGTCAGTTGAATTCCAATCTGGTCTCTACCTATCTCCAGCTGTGCACTTGGGCTCAGTGTTTAGCCTCTCTACATTTCAGAGTCATCATCTGTAAAACAAAGATTTCAATTCTAGGCTTGCATGAGAAACTGAGATTATAAAGTAAAATTGTGTTATTCACTTCGTATATACTCAAGGCACTCGACACATATTGGTATTATTTTTAGAAAATGAAATAATTGTGAATGGTTAAGGAACTATAAAAATAAGGACAGTAAATCATCTCAGTCGGTAACATGAAAAATCCCTCAAATTTATCCACTACTGATTTCCATGGGTCCTTAATCATTTATAATTATTTCATGTTTCTAAAAATGATATAACCTATTCTTCCCATTGAAAAGAAATCTATGTATAAACACAGAAGCCGACCTTTCTTAATGACACACTTTCTGTATACAACACTTTCTGTGCTAGACTCTCTGCACAATTCAGGCGCACATAAACACAGTCTCTTTCATCAAGGATTGTAAAAGGAGAGAGAAGACACCGGCACAGGTAAACACGGTGAGGCAAACGAACCGAACCACCCAAACGCGCTCAGAGAGGAAGGGCTCACTTCTGATTGGTATGTCAGGGAAAAGTTCTGAAGGAAATAAAATATGAACAAGGCCTCCTTAGTGGGACTTGTAGGGTTTTTTTGCTTTGTTTTTGTTTTTTTTGGTAATGGTGGTGACTGTTTTTTTTTTCTTCCATAAATCGATCAATTCCTATGATAAAATCTTAGATATTATTTAATCTGGGGACATCCTCCCCTCCAGTGTCAGTCCTTAAAATCTGGTGGTGCTGAATTCATTTAGTGATGTGTGAGTATCTGGGAAGATCTGGGCCAGTCAACAGAGTCCATGTTCCTGGTCCTAGTCAACAGATTCCACGTTCCATATTCTTGGTTGGGGTTAGCGAGACACACATAATCTACAGCAATCAGGCAATGAGTCTAGCTGAGGCTCTGACCCAACAAAAGAGCTATTTCCCTCTTCTAGAAGACTACTATCTTTCTATTGCTTGGCTGTGGCTCTATTCTCAAATCACTATCGCTAATGACACACTTGAAGCTGAGCCTGTGCCCCGGACTTCCCTGTGTACTTTAATTATGTAAGTCTCTATGTGTTTTTCCTTACCAGTTTTTGTTGACTTGGTTTTACTTCTTGTGGGAAGGGCTAGAGAACACGGTGTATATTCCTAACTGACATAGCTTTGGAGAACAGCACTTGGAGAGGGACATTCCAAGAGTGGGGAATCACAGGCAAGGGCATCGGCTGGGGTTCAGGGAGTAGCCAGTCCATTGTCAGGTCACCATCCTGCTGTTCTCCTGTTAGCATCTGAAACATTTACCTCCCTTCACAACAAAAGCTTTATGTTGGCTCTCTCACCCCTAGATGCCGCCTGCTGCCTGAGCTGCTCATCCCCACTGAGCCATGTCCCCTTCCAGCGGTAAGGAAAAATGTGTTCATAGGTAGCACAGAGCTAAATGGCTTGCACTGCCTTGTGCTTCGGTGTCAAAGACTTTTCCTACCTCCTCTGGGACCCTGGCACCAGGCTTTTCATGTGGTTTCTGGACTTTCTTCTATAGCATGAAGAGGCAGCTGTAGTCCTACCAGATGGCCCGGTAATGTTAAATTGGATGTGATGAATCCTTTGTATTCCCATCTACCATCTACCTGCTAAAGCCAGAAAGGATGCTGGAGAAACTTGCTTGGCAGTGTTCACCTGCCACCAGACAACTCTCATGGAGTAGGGGAATGACAAATTTAATACTCACAACGCTAGATGGAAGACACTGTATTTACCTCTGTGATAAATACATGAAAACCGAAGCACATGTATTTTAAGGGAATTGTGGGTGGTCATGCAGCTAATACATGGCAGAACCGAGTGTGAACCCACCCAGATTCTGTCATTTTCACTCAAAGGCTATACTCCTACTACTAAATAGTTTGGAAGGGATAATGCTGTGAGACAGTGATTCTGTCAATAGCACTTAATCAGGTATCATCTTTGTTGTTCCCTGTGCATCTTTTATCAGCTCAAACTAACACGATATGCTTTGAGCAGTATCTAGGACTTCCGTAACTCCAAGTCCCTCCTGGAGGGACTAAATCTTAACAGCTACTTAGTTAGAATATATCTTTAAAAAAATTTTTTTAATTGAAGTATAGTCAGTTTACAATGTTGTATCAATTTCTGGTGTACAGCATAATTTTTCAGTCATATATATACATAAATATATTCCTTGCCATATTCTTTTTCATTATAGATTACTACAAGATATTGAATAGAGTTCCCTGAGCTATACAGTAGAAACTTCTTGTTTATCTATTTTATATATACTAGTTAGTATCTGCAAATCTCGAAATCCCAATTTATCCCTTCCCACCCTCTTGATCTCCTGGTAACCATAAGTTCCTTTTCTATGTCTGTGAGTCTGTTTCTGTTTATAAATAAGATCATTTAAGTCTTTTTTTTTTTTTAAGATTCTTTATTGACTCCTGTTTGAGAATAGAATCCTTAAAAATCAGAACTCAGAAGAAGCACCTAACTTTGATAGAGGAAGGAGGAATATGTAAATACAGAAAGGAAGAGAGAGTACCTATGTCAAACTTGGTGTCCTTTATAATTTTGCTCTTGGAGTTTCTAGACTTTTTTTTTTTTTCTCTTTTAAGTAAACACAGAGTGGGCAACTTCACATTTGTGCATTAGCACCTTCTTACACTTCTGGGAACCAGGAGTCTCACTCCATTCCTGGATTTTCTTCACTAAGTGTACTTACATGTGACAGGACCATGCCAGACATTAACATGACATCTATTTTTCAAAATCTATTTTGAGAAGAGTGATTTTTCATAGAAAATGTTTTTGATAGCAAATGCCCAATAATTATTATGGTTCTTCCTTGCTGAAACAATCTAAAATGGTGACAGAATTAGTTACTTATAATGATGGTATTCATACTGTGTCCTTTCACCTTTTCTGTGAGGTATAAGGTTATTTTATTTGAAAGCATTCATGATGGCATTTATTGGACAATTTGGGTCTGTTAGAGCTAAATTTAGGCTTTTCTCCTTTTTAAGTAGAATGGATAAAAATGTTTCTTCTTGGGAGCTACTTAAAGCATTCCACTAGATTAACTCGCCTTCCTTCTTCTGAGAGCAAATTTATATTCTGTTTAGGAGGTCATGAGTCAGAGATCTGCAGATCTAAACTAATCCTGATGTGAAAATTTCAGCTATGACCCCAGAAATCTTTCTCAAAATGTCTTACCTTCATAGTTGGAAAAGATATCCAGGATAAGAACTGAATCCATCAGCAAGGACTTCTGCAGTTAACTCTTAGCTTCTTTCTAAGAAAGCAATATTTTGTTTTCTTTTTTCCTTTTCAGCTTTCTAATTTTTTTTTTCTTCTTTATTCACAACCCTTGGCACTTTTCCTGTTTTTTTCCCTACCATCTTTCCCTTATTTTCTACCATCTTAATTAAATAGAATGAACTTTAAAATAGTAACTTGACTGAGCTGCCTTTGACTTAAATAAAGCTAAGAACAGAATACACAAAATTATCATCCTGGGAATGCTAAATATCAGAAAAAAAAATTTAACTTAAAAAAAATCAGCCAGACTGGTACATGCTAAATAGTGTAGGAAGATTGTATGTGTTGGTGTATACACACACACACACACACGTATATGCATATATAGATTCATATATGCATATACATACTTTTATATATATATAATTTTACCTTGCCTTCGTAGATGAATAAACTTAGCCACATAGTACAATGTTGATAAGCCAGGCCCTCATTAAACACCTGGGGCTTTCTCTAAATGATGCTACCACAAGTATGCGACTGAGACTAGTAAGTGAGAATATCAGTCAAAACGGCTATTTGGCACCATGCAGACAAAACATAGGCCGATGAAATCAGTTTTTCCATTTCCCTCGTGGTTGTCTGGGTATCATATAGACTTCACCCCATAACAGCAAGCTAAGAGTATAGCCTTTCTGATATTTACAAGTAGCTATTTTAATGTTAATCCCCTGAAAATTCTGTATATTATCACAAGTTTAAAGCTATTTTCCAGTGAAACCTTTATTGCATATTATTTTTAAAAGACTTTCTCAAGAGGAAATGCACAAAATACTAAGTTATGTCTTTAAAAAAATATACGACTCTTTGGTAGGTACCTATAAGGGTTGGGTTCCCGTTCTCAGCTCTATCGGGTATGAGCTCTGTTTTCCGGACAACATATTGAAATTGTAATCTACATTCCTTGACTCATGGTTTTCACCTCCTATTTATTCTTTAGCCAACTGAAATCTAGCGTCTTCTTTCATCACTCCTCCAAGACTGCTCTCTCTAAGGTTAGCAATAATCTTTGAATTGTCAGAGGCAATGCCTTTTTCTCAGCCTTTATCTAGTCTCAAGGCCACATAACTTGACTGCTTTGAGTAGCTTCTGCCTGAAACTTTGCACTCTGGCTTTTATGAAATCACTCTCTTTTAGTTCTTTGGCCTCTCTTTCTCAGTATGTTCCATTAGCTCCTTTACCTTAATCTGTTCCTCAAGAGTGGGTGTCAAATGAAAGCCCTGTTCTTTCACCCTCCTCTCCTCGCACAGCACAATTTTTGTCCATGGCTAAAGTTAGCCATTTCTAGGTGTGCAATCTCTGCCTTTGTGGGTAGCCTGATAAGTATAAACCTCCAGCCTAGATCTGCCCCTGAACTACAGCCAAAGTTTTGGACTGCCCACTAGGCATGGCCACCCGGCTATCCCACGGATACTCAACATGCTCCCATTACAAGTTATTTATTGTTTTCTCAAGATAGGATGTCCCACTTATAAAGGACAGATATTAATATACTTAGACTAATTATGCTCTTAAGAGTTAACACATACCACATGTTCTCAGAGCTTTATGTATATTGCCATCTAATCCTTACAGCTACCCTTCAAGGTAAATACTGTCATTGTATTATTTTAAATGATGCACAGAAAAGTTAAATCATTTTCTAAGGCCGTTCAGCTAGATATTAGCAGTCCTTGACTTTGAACTCAGTCTGGCTGCTGAATCTGTGTTCTTAAAACCTAGAGTATTCTGTAGAAAGGTGAGGAGGACAGAAAGATGGAGAAAGAGTCCTTCTTAAGCAAGAAGTTGACAGAAATATACTATTTATTGCACTCTGCCTCTGTGCAGCCAGACTGAGGCTGTTATTAAAACCTGTATTGATATATACACTATGAGTAATTTAGTATTGATTAGTATGTGTCAAAAAGTTCGTTTTTTTTGTTGCGCTGTTCCCTTGATAGGAAAGCCGGCTTGTATATGTACATGTTAATTTTCCTCCTATTTTTAATGCTGTTCACATATAGTCATAGAACGTCAGAGCTACAAGACATTTTAGGAGTCATCTAGAAAAATCCCTTTATTTTACGAAGAGGCCTAGAGTGTTCAACTAACTGTCCACAGTCACTGATCAAGTTAGTGGTCAAATCAAGAACAGAATCCAGGTCTTACAACATCTTGTCCCTTTTTTATCCTGTTATATGTTTTCCATAATGATGCAGTACTGGAGAATAATAGTGTTCTTAACGTTTAAAGTAGTGGTTCACAATTTGAACCTCGTGCTACTTTGCAGAGTTCCATCCTTTCTTGGTTAGCACTTCCTGGGCATCTCCTGTGTGCAGAGACTTGTTCCTTCATATTCCCACATAGCTCCTGCTGACTACTTGTTTGTGAAGAGCCTGCAGAGAACTGGGGGAGCTCAGCAGAGATCTGTCTAAAAGCCTGGGCTGAACTGTCCCTGGCTGAGCCCAGGAGAGGGGACCTAGTTTGAGGGAAGAGAATCAAGTGTTAAGGGAGGCAGTGTGTGCAGTGTGCTGGAAATGTGGATGAGAGGAAACAGAGCTTAAGTTGGCAGCTCTAGCTCTTCCTGGTCTGAATCACTCCCAGATGATACAGGTACAAAGAATCTCATGCCTGAGGAAAGAGAACCAGGCATCAGTAGCTTCTAGCTGATCCACCACAGCTCTGGCTGAAACACCCATTTTTCAGAGACCTTTGTAGGAGTAACTAACATCCTGCTCCTCCCAGACTAGATAATCACCCTCTTTCCAAAGTTTATGCCCTGGACCACTACAGACTGTAAATCAGGCAGCCATTTCCACCCTCCCCCCATTAATTATTGAAGTACAGTCAGTTACAATGTGTCAATTTCTGGTGTACAGGCAGCCATCTTTATCACTTGACTTTTCTTTTAAATTCGGCATTGCTTCCTTGTGGACTGGGTTTGCAATATACAGAAATCCTTTAATTCCTACAAAAGCCAAAGACCTGCAGTAGGGCAGGAGTTAATACTCTGCTTACAGATAAGGAAATTGGCCGAGCCCTACACTGATGGTCAGAGGGCCAGAGCTAATTCTGGCTCTCCACTAATTAACATTAACAAATCGCTTTATCTCCTTAGGAGCATTTTCTCCTTTTCTGTGTGCCTTTATATCTTAACATTCTTAATCTAGGATTTCCAAGTTGATAGTAAGGGGGAGTGAGGAATTAAGGCACATGTCTAACAATGTTTATGATTAGTTAACACTGTCTTAATCTTTGAATTACACACACATTGTATTTATAGCCTTAACAACATTCTTTGCCTCTCATTTCTGGTTTTGTCCCTAGATGATAAGAGAGCACAATTTTGATAGATTTTAGGTAACTTTACCCAGTTCTGTTCTAATTCTTGTCCGTATGCAAATATTATGTTTACAAGGAAATTGTAACACAAGTGTGTTTTTTCATAGCTTCTTTTCAGTTACCGTTACATCAAAACCATAATTGTTAGTGCCATCTCTGTTGGCTACATAATTTTAGAACTAGTTAATGCATTATAATCTAATTGTCTATTCCCCATTGTAGGACATTTAGATTATTTTCAAATTTTTTTCAGCTGTTATTGTAAGCAGTTCTGAAGTGCATATTTTCATATCTGTAGTATATGTAAGCCTTTTGTGATATGAATTTCCTTTAAGTAAATTCCTAGAAGTAGAATTAATGGATCCAAGGCTGTGACCATTGATACTGCTTTTAAAATATATTATTAAATTCTTTTCTAAAAGCAATATAGTAATTCAAAAGTTTGGATTCTTGTTAAAGAAGTATGCTTGACCATCTGCAAAAATCACCTGTAGTTCTTGAGAACCTTCAGAAATAGGAAGCATCATTTTCTTGTCACGTCCCAGGGAATTAGAAGGAGCTCTCCTATAAATCACCTAGTGGTTCTAAACAGACTTATTCTTTGTGTTTAACAGTAAAGTGTGGTTATTTGACTTAACACCATGAGTTCACCATGATAGAAAATCAGAAGAGGAGTGATTTGCTTTTCTTGGGTTCCCACAAAAGCAGACCCTGAGATAAAGACCTCGGCACAATTTATCTGAGAGCCCCGTCAGGAAGCGTAGGTGAAGGCGCAGTGAAAGTGAGCCAGAGAGCGCAGGGAGCCGGCAAGCAGGGCGCTAATGAGTGAGTGATGCTTTGGGAACTGGGGCTCCATCCCCTCTGGGAACCCTCAGATGTCTGTAAAATGCACTGCCCAAATGTCTCATGGAAGTTGGGGAAGCTGGAATATTTCCAACTCCAACTCCAATCAGGTTGCCCTGGGTATGTCAAATTCCAGCATTTTCAGGGTACCCTGCTCTAAGGCAGAGAAACAAAGATACAGGCTCTTGTGGTCAGATGCTCTCAGGGTGTACAGGATGTGTCCACCAAAGCTACTAGTGAGCTTAGAGGTGGACAAGCAGATGTAGAGCAGGCCATCGTCAACAGAAATTGCTACACCTGGGAAAAGGGCCTCTTCCTAACAGCGATCAATCCACAGGAAGAATGGATCTAAGAACCTAGCTTCTTCCTTGAAGAGTCAACCAAGCCTAAAACATGCTCTGGGCAGTACACTGTAGTTGAAAATATAAGCGATTTTATATCATTGAGTTGATATAAATGTAAATATATCAATTGAGTCAAAGACTTGAGAATAGGACATTCTGGTTAATAGAATTCAAGTTAAAAAATTAAATTAAAAATGCAATGTTTTAACAGGATGAAAATAGTTTTCCAGAGTCAGAGTTACTTTACTTGTTTTAGTAAGAACAGTCCAATAAATGTGAATGAGTAGTCATTTGGTGTTTAGGACCCTGTAAGGCATTAAAGTAACCTTTCTTAGAGTCAGTACTCTTGACCCATGCTTTAAGGATAGAAGAATATTTGAGACTCTGAGTTGAATGTGAATATGTGAATTGTGTCCAGGATACCCCCTTAGTTTTTGAAATTTTCATTTACTGACTTTTGTTTACTTTTTAAATAAGCAAAATGTACAGACATAAGTGAGGATAAATGGGAAACCATACTTTTTATATTCTACTTCTTTGAGGTTTTTGTATTCTTGTATGGTAATGATAAATGGAAATATTTGGAACTTGAATTTTTCTCTGAGCAGGAATCCAAAGATGAATTAGAAAAGTTAGTAGAAATAATTTGAAAGAAAGGATGGTTTTTCAGCTTGAACAAATTAAACTAAAAATATTCAATACATTTCAAAGATAGATAACTCGTTCCAATAGAAAGGAGATTGGTCAGAAAATAATTATAGAAAAATCATAATCACAAAAGATAAGTTGGCTGTGCTTCTCCAAGCTCTACTAGAACAGAGGAAATTTAAGCCAGTGAAATGTGAGTATTATATTGCTATTTGAAAGGTCGTCCCTGCTGTGGAGATGGACAAATTGGGCTGTTTTTATCTCACACCATTAAGCCTAAAATCCTCTAACTCACCCTCCTTTCTCTAATTCCCTCCTAATCAAGCATCCTTCTGATTGTAATTTGGTTTCCCACATCGGCTTGCTTATAGGGTGAGAATGTGCCGGCCATGCTGATGCAAGTATTCTAGTCCACACGGGGACTATGGCTCTCATTGCAAATTCACGAATTAGCATCCTTATCTAACATCATTTCCATGAGATATGGAGCTCCTCATGTGATGATGTGATCTGGTTTTTATGCCCAGAAGATGGAGGTCCACAGATATTTTATCTTCACAGGATAACCTCTCTTCAGGGCTTCTTAGAGCATGGCCATTGAAGCTCACTTCCTAAATTCCAAAGAATTCCTAAATTCTTTGCTAAAGCTTTCCATTCAAAACACCTATTTGCTATTGGTCTTGACCATTAGCCTGAAAACTCTCACAGGTCAGTTGTGTTCTCAAAATCTTCTGCTATAAAAATCCAAAGGACTTATGTCCCTCAGTATTACCTGTCTCAATACTTCCCTGGTAAGATGGGGAAAAAAAGGAAGGGGCAATTTATTTTTCCTTTCTGGACACCATTTCTGACATTATTCATCAACTGCACCCAAAATTTCAGTTCCAAACCTCCTTAAAAAAAGGGAAGGTCAGATAGGGAGGGGGCATGAGAGAGACCACATGGTAGCTTAGGGGAATGTTTGAGATTAGAGGCTCTGGAGTATCACTGCCTGGCTTTGAATTCTGGCTTCACTATGTGTGATCTTTACCAGGATATGTGAGCTTTTCTATGCTTTAGTTGCCACATCTGAAGAAGGGGAGCATAGATAGTACCTACCACATAGGGTTGCTATGAGAATTAAATTAAAAAGTTAAATTAAATAACCACATAGTGTTTGCACTTTTTTTTTTTTTTTTTGAGCAGAGAAAGGTTTATCACAGTGCCAAGCAAGGAGAACGGGTGGCTCACGCTCAAAAAACCTGGACTCCTGTTTGCACATTTTTAGAAAACTTACTGTATCTGCCAGATGCGTTAGACTAGTGGCCTAAAAATCCAGACGCAAGTACCTGACCTACACATTTTATAGACTTTGGTTACAAATCTGCAACACTCTGTTCTGGGCAGCTGCTGTAATGCAGTAGTAGTGTTGAGCCTTTGGTAAATCCACATGAGAAGGCTCTTTGATCATTCTCTGGGATTTCAGCTGAAGCCAGGGCAGTGTGTGTGGACAGAAAATGTGTGGCTGTGGTGTGTCATTGGAATACACTCCCAGGTCCACAAAGGGGCACACTTTGACTTTATCTTGACTCACAATCTCTAGTCCACTCTCCCAGGTCCAGCAGAAAAACCAGAGGACAAGTAACAGTGAGACTTGTTGACCTTTCAAATTCCTTCCAGTTCTCAGATCTGGACTCTGAACCATGTCTATTCATGAACATCCACGCAATTGACCTTCCTCCTTACTGGTCACTGGTCTCGAGCAAGCTGAAGCCTTGTGCCAGTCAACAGAGCCTTCCAGAGAATGAGAAATCTTCTGGCCTGCTGTCTCTCTGGGTTATGATATTGGTTCCCACAACTTTGGAACACAAAAGCCTAAGGCTTTAGACTACTGCTATTTAAGCATTTTATTAATTTGTGGGCAAGAAAAGCTTGAGATAACTTTTATCTTATTCTGTAGAATTTTATTGCCACTTTGCTAATAGACTACGTTATAGAAGGGGTATTAGTATTTAACAATTTGCTTAGCATTCTCTGGACTTGCCTGTATCACAACTTGCCAGTAACCATTATTCTATAGGTCTAAACTGAAATAGCCTACTTGGGCATTTTCAGGTGATGGAAGGTAGATAACTAAAAATAGAAATTTTCTGTCTTTCCACATTGCTACCTCTTGCATGTAGTCTGTCAGCAGAGTTGCTCCAGGTATAATCTTAAGTATTAACATTGGAAGGATGTGAGTTGTGCTGGATGCTTGCCGGATTCAATGTGATGTAAAGTATTTTAAAATTTGTAGTGATGACACAGTGTACTGTGCTATGCCATCTCAACTGAGAGAAACAATTACAATTCAGCCGGATGTAGATAATTGTCTTTTCACGTGAACATAGTCCAGACTTGTGCACCCATCTTTACAAATTGTAATATTACTTTTGTGCAGTTAAAATGAATGTCTTCAGGATTTCTTGATACGCAGGCAGTCTTGGAAGTCCCACTTTAAAAATATATGCAGCACATGCTGCAAATATTTTCATAGAGGTATTTATTTTTACCACTCAGGTTACAAGAAAGCCATATGCTTGCGTTCTAATGTGTCTAGATTTTACACTTGATGGACCTAAGTCATTCTGTAAAATTCACAGGAAATAAACTTTTTTGAAGAGTAGTAGATTGGGAGTGAGGAGAAGATGGGTCAGAAAGCATTAGCTCTTCATTCTAAACATCTGTGATTGGAACGGCTTCCAATCTCCTGCCAAGCTCTACTCAAATTCTTGATCCTCCAGGATGTCTTTCTTACATAAATGGAAATGATCTCACTGATAAAAATCTATAAGCTGTTCAATTACTGTATGAGAAACACAGTTTTTGTTTTTTAAATCAGTGGCCTCTGCAAACAGCACTGGAATGCACCTGTAGTCCCCCCCCCCCCCAATTCTTTCTAAATAGCAGCTGAAAGTTCTACCGTTAAGATGGGTTCATTGGGTTAAGCATTATTTTTCCCCATGAAAAGTAAGTATCACTCAAAAAGCCAAACCCTGCCATTAACATCTTGGTGAGTTTATTGGTTTACTCAACAAACACGTATTGTTTCCTCCGAGACAAGTGTTGGACTGGTGGAAAGATGGCACTCTTAGTTGGTATATGCATACCTGTCCCTGAATCTTCCTGCTCATTTCGCCCAGGCAGGAGATGGACCCAGATACAAAGCTTACATGCAGAAACTGACTCTGGTACAGTGACAGAGCAGGCCTTATTTAAATCTAACTCATGAACAACTTGAACCACCAGCGGTTCCCCGAACTTACTTCCTTATCCTCCTTGGTTCATTTATAAATAATTTGCATGCTGCTTCGGTTCTGTGTTTGGGGAGTAAACTGAAATCTATTTACCAAAATGATTAATATCCACTCCTACTCCATAATATATATAAAAAATTTATTTTCTGCAAATGCCTTGTTTGCTTGAAAAATCAGGTATATTAAGAAGTGTGAGAAGTTCTGCTTTTTGTTATCTGTGTTCAATGAATCATTGAAGTAGAAGGGCCCTCAGAGAACTTCAAGTTCACCCCTAGGCAGGGCTGGAAGGACAGGAAGCTTCAGTGACCACCATCCTCACACGGCTCTTCTTACTCATGTATGTTAGTTGCCCCTGTACAAGTTTGAGACCCCAAGATACAGGAGTGCGGGAGTGAGGGGTGATGTAAGAGAATTTCCCACTGATTTAAGGGCAGTGCTCACTATGCACCCCCGCACCGTAAGTTTATCTTTCCACCATTTCTTTTTTTTTTTTTTTTTTTGTCTCTTAAAACTATTCAGGGGACACTAGTGCTAAAATAATTCTTTGTCTCTGCCTTTCTTTACAGAACATTTACACATCCTTGGTGGCCACCGAGATAACAGGAGGTGTAGTCAGAGATTTCCAAAGGCTTCAAGCTACTGCTGAATAACATATGCTCCCTTAAAAATACAGGAACTCATAAAAATGCCAACTGTTGAAATTTCCATTTTCTGTTATAAATCATCTTCTCTCTCTCTCTCTTTTTTTTTTTTTTTGACAGCTGAAAACTGACACACATAATGATTTCTTGTTAGATATTTAATAAAAAAAGCCCAGGAGATATTGTTGAGGCTGTTTTGGGGGCAGGGGGCGATAAGAGGAGACAGGTGAGCAATGAAGGCTTTCTTGCATAATGGCAATATTGTTGGTCACGTTAAATGACAACTATTAGTTACTAGTTAGTTACATTTTTTAAAAAAACACAGGTAGACTACACTTCTGATCTATCTGTGCATGATAAAGAGAGTACCTAGAATTTCCTCCCTAATAATATTGCTGCAAATTTTATCTGTGAATACCTCCCAGAGTATTCAGCACATAGCTATCAGTGGGCTCAGTCAAGAGATAGAGGAGGAAACAAAGAAGCCACAAAAACCTTCAAGTTGGAAGATTTAACCCAGGTTCAGAGAAATACATGGAAAATGAGAGGTGGAAGATTTAGATGTACTATATTGAAGCATTTTCAAACTATAAGTCTCTGAAAATACTCTGGGTTTCCCCAGGAGTTAGAGTTTCCTATCAGAGATGTTTGAGAAGGCACTGGGTGGCTATTTGTAGGTAAGTGGATTACCAGCTAAAAATTGGTACTTGCCATCTGCCTCTACAAGGATTGCATCTCCACCTTGGCACTTGCCATCTGCCTGTCCTTGGATTAAATCATAAGGTGCTGCAGCCACTGACCTCCAACACTCCCTGAAGGGAGTCCAGGGTGGAGATCAGGAATGAGGTGCTCTGTGCTCTGGGAAAACTTGCAAAACAGGCCTTCAGATAGTAAGATATTTTCAGGAGAAGATTTTTTTATGAGCCATAATTCTTGCATCTCTTCATATCTAGAAAAGCACTGAAATCATTAATGGTGACATCTGCTTCTTATGAGTAGCAGCGAGATTTAGCTTCAATGTGTGCTTGATTGCTTGTAACCCCTTCACTAAAATCACACATAATACTGAGTTCCCCCTGCCTCTTCAGAGCACTTCCTCAGAGCTACCCGAAACGCTGTTCCCTGTGGCTACTGTCCTCACTTTGCCCCAAATAAAACTTAACTCACAACGCCCACGTTGTGTGATTTTATTTCAGTGGAGGGACTGCTGGAACATCTAGTACAAGTCAGGCTGTAACTTCCGCATGACTTTCAGATCACCCATAGTCGTAGTAAGGCAGCTTTGTGCCTCTCAAACTCTGAAAAGAAGTCCATTAGTATTTCTCAAAAATTTAGCAGCAGTTTACAAAAGGCAAAGGGTGTTCGGTTACGAATCATCTTTAATTTCTTCAGACTTTCTGAATTTTTAAAATAAGCTCATATAATTGCTTAAACAGAAAAAAAGTGACAATTTTTAAAGAGAAACCTTTACAATTCTTTTTGGGTTGCCCAAGGAAGCCAACACTGCTACTTGAACTCAGAAGATCACAGGTAGAACTCTGAATGTCTGGAACAGCTAAAAGACACATAAGAATACTCAAGCATCCAATGCAGCTTCAAGACCTAATTTAAATACCACCAGTGTGGCCTTATCTCAAAAGAAAAGCATCTCTTTTTCTCCAGAGTTCTTCGCAGCTTATCATATAGTTACTGCCTGTTTAACTACTTAAGACCTGGAATTAATTGTCATGATCTTCGGTGTGTTTATTCTACCTACTCAACTAGACTGCAAAACTTTGAAAATGGAAGGTGTCCCATGACAGCAATTAGCAAAGCACTTAATGGACTTGTAGGTATATAATTTAAATGCCTCTAGTGTGTACATCGTCCTTCTCTAAACAAAGATAACCATGTCTCTCTGTCAGGTTCGTTACTGTTCATCTTTATTACATTGTATATCCCATTTAATTGTGAACAATATCTAAATGATAGATACATGAAAAGGCATTTGCATGGAGATTTATGCAGATATATTTACAGTTTTTTTTCAATCAAGGAATATTAACGGTAATTCATCTTTCCATACTGTGTGTGTGTGTACAGGGAAAGGGTGGTACAACCACCCCACACAATAATAAGAAAGTCACCTGCGTTAGCTTTTAGAATAAAGTGTATTACTTTCTAATTTTCTCTCACCTCTCAGTCTGAGCAACTCATTTTTATTTACATTGATGTTCTTCCTGTCCATGCTATTCTTATTACAGTTTTCACTTTCCTTGAGCACAAACAAATGGGGGAAAGGGACAGAAGACGTATTTCACGTGTGTATTGGAGATCTCGGTTGTTACTATTCTGGAAAAAAAATTATATATATATATAATTTCCCCATTGTAGAAAAGATACAATTCAAATTTAAGAGATGTTTTGTAAATTTATGCTGGCACTCATAAATGTTGCTAGTCTAGTTTCTAGCAAAATATCTTTCTCAAAAAACTGTATTTTAAATGAAGGAGCTTTGTATTAGACCAGGGTTGCTGCCAATACTGGCCATTTTTCGTGTACTTCCATTTTCATAATAATATCCATCTCTGGATAAAATATTTAAGCCAATCAGCCTCATTCAAAACATTTACGAAGAAATCTCATAGCAGATGTTCTTGGTGTAGTTCAGTGTAGCCAATTCTCAACCTTCACTTCCGTGGGACTGACATGGGGTACAGAAGTCCAGTACTCTTGACTCAAAGCTGGACAAATCCCGTGATGCCATTCTTATTTCAGAGCTTTCCAAGGGATCAGCCTGAGGCGAGACCCCATCTGAAACCTGAACCCACTTATTTGCTGCTCCTTCTTCTTCCCTCCCTCACAGACTTCTCCACCGAGCATTCCTTTGGCAAACTACTTGTACGCAAATCCCTATTTCAGGCTCTTCTAAGAAATAAAACCTAAGACAGATAACCTTAAAATTAGATTGAGAGAACTAAATTATGTGCCTTGACAATAAGTCATTTATAATAATATCCATGGTAGGTAAGAGTGTTTAGGATAGGCATGATGGAGAGGTAATTGGAGTTTTCACTTTAAACCAGTGCTTCAACCAGATGTGATTTTGCCCAAAAAGTGATGTTTGGCAATGTCTGGAGGCATTTTTTGGTTGTGTTCAGTAGGGATGTGGGAAAGGATGCTTCTAAGCATCCACTGAAGAGAAGTGAGAGACACGGACAAATATTTTATAACACACAAGACATCTCATCACCGCTAAGGATTTTTGGGTCCAAAACATCAACAGTGTTTGTTTGTGGACTTTTTAATGATGGCCATTCTGACTGGTGTGAGGTGATACCTCATTGTAGGTTTGACTTGTATTTCTCTAATAGTCAGCAATATTGAGCATTTTAAACTCTAATTCAAAACGATACATGCACCCCAACACTTACAGCAGCACTATTTACAACAGCCAAGACATGGAAGCAACTTAAATGTGCATTGACAGATGACTGGATAAAGAAGTTGTGGTATATTTATACAATGGAATATGACTCAACTATAAAAGAGAGTAAAATAATTCCATTTGTAGCAGCATGGATGGAGCTGGAGATCGCCATTCTAAGAGAAGTAAGCCAGAAAGAGAAAGAAAAATACCATATGGTATCACTTTTATGTGGAATCTACAAAAATGAGACAGATGAATTTATTTACAAAAGAGAAACAGACTCAGACATGGAAAATAAATTTGTGGTTACCAGGGGGCAAAAGGGAGGGGTGGAGGGATAAACTGGGAGTTTGGGATTTGGAAATACTAACTACTATATATATAAAATAGATAAACAGCAAGGTCCTACTGTTCAGCACAGGGAACTGTATTCAATACTTTGTAATAGCCTATAGTGAAAAGGATATGGAAAAGAAGATATAGATATAGACATAGATATAACAGAATCATTATGCTGTACGTCAGAAATTAACACATTGTAAACCGACTATACCACAATTAAAAAAAAAAAAGCAAAACATCAACTCTTGAGAAACCCTGCTGTAGATCCAACAAGCTTGTTAACTTCTTGTTTGTGTGCGTGTGTGTGAGTGAATGTGAAGATGCCTTTATACTCTTTATGTCACACTATATTGGCCCTACTTCAAATCTGAAAAGAGTGTAGCAACTTTTGTTTCCCTGAATTCCTTGGATTTTTATTAAGGCCTTATAATTAAAGTATTAAAAAAACACAAATCTACCAAGACATAGGTTGGAATGCATTCAGAAAAGTAGAGGGAGCACCTGATGGACCAAGTCAGATTTTCCCTTTTGAGCAGGTATTTTTCTTCATTGAGGTAATTGCCCCTTTCACCCTGCTCTGGCCCCCCTACCCCTAGCAAGAGTCTTGTGTGAGAAAGGGACCAACTTGTCTCTAGCTTGCTTTGATTCATGTACCTACAAGACAATTATCTGGGGTGGACTTTGTTTTGCCTTCTGCTTTGTTTTTATTTGCCTGGCACAATGGTGTTAGAATCTTTTGTTCTAAATGCATTTGTCCATCTATGTGAATATACATGTGCCTACATAAGAATATACCCACTCATACATGCATATCTGTCATTTTCTGTAAGAATTATGGTCATGAATAATATTGTCAAGGAATCTGAATATTTATTCTCTTTGTAGCAAGAGGAAATTGCATTAAGTTTGCAATTCCATCTTGTGGCTCTAGAATTGGTGCAACCTTTATGTACACACTTGGTAGGACAGAGCACACTTGAACATGTGCCCAAAATGCAACAGTGGAAGTGATTTCTGCCACCATAATTCTCGTCTGTGACAATGCCCAGTCTCATTGTGTATGAAATAGATCACTCAGCTCATCCCATCTGTAGGAGTGGTTTGAAAGGGCTGACTCCCTTCTGTGTTAGTTCTAAATGCATCTGGCACTCCAGTGTAATGCATTCTCTTGGATGATCTGAGTATCAACTGATGGAGATGGTGCTGGTAGACCAGCAGCTAATGGCTCCTCATGGCTCTTTATGGGGCCACATAGAATCCTGGAAAGGCTTGGCTTGTGGGAAGTGGGGCACTGCAGGGGTAGCTAAGGGAGATTTGATCTGTGAAAACCTGAGTTTACAAATGTTGACTAATGGACAGATTACAGAAAATAATTCTTCATTTTGTGGATTTCATCATAGAGTTCCTTTAAACTGCATTATCCAAGTACATTTACAATATAACTTAATTAAAAAAAATCATACAGAAGATTGCAGGAAATGGTTCCTTTCAGTACTAAATTGTGAATCATAGACTGTGTTGGGAGAGAACTTACTGATCCCATAGTTGAAATTCTAGCATTTTAGCTCTGGGGAAAAATGCTTGCAGAGGTGCAGTACCTAACAGTCCAGATTCCTTTGACCTTATGGCGACTTCAGTTTGACAGGTTCTGTTTCATAAAAAGGAGGGTTCATGTACTTAGGGAGGCTTAAGCTGGGCTAAGGCTGACTTTTCTGCACAAACTTTCTCTTCCTTTGGAGAATTTACACAGCCATTGTTGACTTTGGAAATCACAACTCCCTAAGGACTCTTCCACAACTCCTGAATCTGTTACTATCCTCAATGCCAAAATTATCAGCCTTTCTGGGGAGCTAATCAATCAACCTGATGGCTCAATAAGTGCTTGTTAAGTTGCATCGAACCAGGTTTGTTCGCCCGTCCATCCATCTGTGCTAGACTCTGGGGATACCACAGTGAAAACATATAGAGGTTTAAGGAGACCAGATACTCTCTTGATGGGGTTTTGTGGCACAATTCTAATGTAAAGGCTGGGAATGATCTTAGTACTCCAAAACACTTTCCTCATCTGCTCTCTGAAGCTTGAAACTATTTAAACAGTAATGGGCATCCTTGGGAGGCAACGAGTTCTCTGGAAAACCCAGTTGTTTAAGCATTTACCTCAGATAGAAAGTGAGGACTAATTCAAGAATCAGGTTAACATCCTGGTTACGTATCCATTGTCTTGGGCCTCAGTGGGGCTTGTCTGCCTTGAATCCCTTCCTCTCTCTTTCTGCAACACACCCACTCTACCTGCTTATGCAGGTTGATCAGAACCTAGTCTGAGCCAAATGGGAGACGTCTACCCCTTGATCATATTTATTGATCCAAGGATAGGCTCATCACCCATGCTGTGCCAGCCAAGGGATTCTCCTAGGACTTGACAATGGGGATCTGGGATTTTGAGTCTGGAGCTTCAGTGGCCCTGCTCTTTGCCAAAAGACGGAAGCAGAAGTGCAAGTGAGCCTCTGAGAAGTAGGAAGAGCCTCCTTGCACGAGAATGTCTGTATCTAGAAGTGATTAAAGGCCATCAAGAGGTTGGAAATACAGGTTTAGTGCCAGACTACCTGGGTTCAAATCCATTGTTTGTTTGTTTGTTTGTTTTTTCACTAACTGTGAGACTTTGAGGAAGTTATGTTTCTTCTCTTTAGCTCAGTGTGACTTTACATAAAATGAGGGTAACACTACCTCTAACATCTACTTCTTAGAGCTATGGCAGATTAAAAATGGCTTCAAATTCTTTGATACTCTTCTCTGGGAGAGGCAGGGTCTATGCCCCTCCTCTTACATCTGGGAAGACTCCGTGGCTGCTTTAGAATACAGAAGAGTAACACTGAACCAGTGTCCTGGCACAGATCTTAAGAACCTTGCAGCTTCTACTTTCTCTCTCTTGAAACACTTCCTGTCATCCTAGAGCCACCTTGCAAGAAATTCAACACTCTACAGGAGACATCATCTGGAGAAGTTCTGAAGCTACATGGACAATGAAAGGGGTCCAGCTGAGCCCAACCTTCCAGCCACTCCCAACAAAGTGCTGTGGATGTGCATGGAACCATCTTGGGTGCTCTGGACCTGCCCAGCTTTAGTAGAAAACCACCAAATGACTTCAGCCAATGCTGTGTGAAGCATAGTACAAAGCGACACACTGCCTGAATTCCTGACCCTTACAAACTTGAGATACAATAAAAGGGTTGTTGCTTTTATCCACTAAGATGACCCACACAGAGCTATTTTTAAGATTAAATGAGTTAAAATAAAGTTCTAGGAATAATATGTCTGCCAATAGTAATATTCAGTAAACTATTATCATTGCCCAAATTTGATTGTTCTATTTCTTACTCAATACTGAGATATTCTAATAAATCCCCTAATTTTTCTGTTATCTGTTTAGGGTTCTGTCACTCATCTTCAAGTGGGCTCAGCTAAGACAGTGTTTAAGATCTCTAAGATTCTAATTCTCTGTGGATGGTCTACCACAAAAGTCACAGAGATAAATAATTTTCTTTTTCATCTTTGTTCTCTCTCTGTAAATCCTTAATTTTACTCTCTGCTACAAATCTGTGACTTCATAATAAAATCAAACATAACAACAAACTCTTTATCCACAGAACTTACAAAGACACAAGTTCTGCCTTTTTCTTTTCATTAGTATATAATTTGTGGGGAACAGAACTGTGTTAACAAGCATGCCAATAAAAAAACCATCTTTCACATTCCTCTGGATGTGACAGTGGTAAACTGATGGAACCAAAGAGTTGTCCTCAAGGCTATGAGCAAACTGAGTGGAATGGGTGGGTACAAATCTGTATTATTAGCAAATCCCAAATGCTAGCTCCAAACCACAGCCTAAGTCAAAAAGAGTAGCAGGGAGGAAGGAGGTATGATCCTGTACTTTTACATGACTCAGATGCCATCTGCTTCCAGAAGGGTTTTGTAAAACACTTTCCTAAAAAAGTGGATCAATATGTTTGCTTTCATTTGTGGTCTTTTTGAAGTGGCTGAGAGATTGGGGTGGGGGGAGACAGGTGCTGGGTGACTGGATTGATTGATAAGGGACAACACTGAAGGTATTCAGGCTGGAAGACTAGCAGAAGATATGTATACACACTCTTTCTGTGTTCACAGCCAGTTTAACCCACAGAAAATATGTATTCTTGATGACAGGCAATGCAGCCCCTGGCCCTCTGCTGGGTGGGACTTCAGGCAGATGTTCATACATCTTGTAGAGGAGACAACTCTGTCATCCTCCCAATTAATCCTATTGCCCATTCACTGGATCAGGAAGGCTCTTTTATGAGAACAAGTCATTTTTAGAGGAAGAAGGGGATGTGTGTCAAACATGAATAGTCTAGAGCATCATTTCCCCATTCTTCCTTCCTAACAAAGCCCCTCAGGCAGCCTTTGTGCTTGGAGGAAGATGGTCTCATTCAAAGTTCCAAGGGTAGGGCTGACCAGCAGGGGGAAGGTAATGCTCTTAAAACAGTGTTTGATCTACAATTGGGCATTTAATTTGGTCTAAGAAGGCTGACGGGAAGATCATTTACTACATAATTATGAAAAATAATGTTTTTCATTTCTAATCTTTGGCTGTTTGATGTGAAAAAAGAAACAGGTAAGCCAAGTTATTACAGGAAGTCATCTTTTGATAAGTGCAACCTGCCTGAGGATTAAGCCAACGCTGTAATTGGCAGGACAGAGAAACCAACCCCTAATAAAGCTACTAAGCGATGGAATTGACATGTCTGAATCCTGCTCTGAGAGAGGACTTATTATATTTAAAAATTCGTTCCCATAACCTTTAAGGCAGTTAGAGAAGGTGTTTCTCCCACTTGTAGCCAAAATCTTCCTAAACTGAGAAAGAAATGACATTTGAATACTAAGAAATCATTCCTTATTTCCTACAATTAAATTTTAATATGGGGAAGAGAAAGCGAAAGAACATATAAGGACCCAGAATGACAAAAGGGAGGACAGGGACAGGAGAATTAAAAGGTCACAGAAAGTGGAGACCAGCAGAGCACAAAGAAAACCTTATTGAATTCACAATTTCCCCACGAGCTGTTTTAAACTGAGCTAACTCTAGACCAGAGGGCAGCTTATTTTATTTAATAATCATTTTTTTTTCAATCTCTACCACCTATTTAGAGTAGTCAAAATCATAGAGACAGAAAATAGAATGATGTTTGCCAGGGGCTGAGAGGAAAGAGGGGAATGGGGAGATATTGTTTAATGGTAGGTATAAAGTTGCAGTTTTGAAAAGACTTCTGGAGATAGATGGTTGTGAGGCTGGCACAACATAATGAATGTATGTAATACCACTGAACTGTACACCTAAAAATGGTTAGATGGTAAATGTTACGTGTATTTCACCCCAATAAAAAAATCAGTAGAAAAAATTCCTCCCATGTACTAAGCCAATAGAAAAACAAAAATTAAGATACACACTTAGCCATCTAGAAATGTTAATATTAAAAACTCCATAATAATATGTATTTTAATGGTTTGTTCTACTTGCATTATTTCATTTCATCCTTAGAATAGCTGTATGGGCGTGCATATATCTCCCTATTTTATAGAAAGGAACCAAGGAATCGGGGACTCAGGTCCCCATAGTCCTATATTAAGCAAGTTGTGAAGCTAGTTTTTCAACCCCAGGCTGTCTGATACTTATCAATCCAGCCTCGTTTCTTACATTGTACTATCCTCCTCCGAGAATATGAGATTAAGATTCATTGTCCCCAACTGCCTTGAGTATTGTAATCCATTTTGTAGAGAAAATGTTAGATAACACAGTGATAACAGGACTCTCCCAAGGCCCCAAACTCTTAATGACACCAGGAGAGGGACTGCCACTTTGACAGGACAAAGCTGTTTACTTGTTAGATGGTGGAAATGATTGAACACAGGATCTGCAGTCACAGAACTGAAAGAGAAATGGCTTTAAGTGAGATGGAAACCACTAGCTCCAGATGCTAATGACTTAGCACTAGAACAGAACTAGCACATTCTATTGCCTGGAAAAGGACCAGAACAAAGGATTTGCTTCGTGACAGCACCCCGTCTTTCCTCAGAGTGGTGGTAAGAATGCCAAGAAGCTGTACTAACTGCAGTGCAATTAGCTAAACCATCATGGAAGGAAAAGAAAACACATTGGATGGTGAGGGGCAGAGTATGGAGGTACTGTGGACCATCACTGGTGGATCATTTGTGATTCTGTTTTTCCTTACATGGCCCCGTTTACCTGTCGTGCCCCAGCTAAGACTTTTCTCTGGATCATCATTGTTCATATGTCAACGTCTAAGCAACTTAACATGCCACAATAGCCCTTTATTATCTGGCTCATGTCCAATTTTCTGTCTATTCTTAACATCTCCTTCTAACATCATATTTAGTTTTTAAAATGTATCATATTTCTCATCTCTCTAACCTTTCATGTTTCTAATTTACCTGGCTGGTTCTCTTTCCATCACTTGGAAATGTTAACTTCTAAGTTGCCTTTAATTCTTATTCACTCACATCACAGTAAGTACCCCACCTCTGGATTGCCCTGTTGTCAGCATTAGGGGAGCCCTTTTAATATACTATTCATATTTAATTTTTTTGAATTACTCAGCAGCATGGACAGTTTCTGAAGTTAAGACTAGGTGTTGCTCACTTTTGTATTTCCAAAACCTGGTTCATCATAGACACTAAATCATTATTTGTTGGATAAATGCTAAATGACTTTATATAGTCCTCTAAATGTTTATGTACTCACATTCTCACGAATAGCTTGGCTGTCAGGAAGGAATTTTCTGTGTTAATAGTTGGAGCTCACATAATTCAAGGAATATTCTTACATTAGAAGTCTATGATTTAACGTGTTATTAATGAAAAATTAAATTGCATGAACTTTATTTTTAGAAATGACAGATTAAATACATATATTTCTATTTAGCCCACTCCCTAAGCCTCACAAAGAAGACAGAAATGTTCTGAGGCATGAAACAGTATGAAATAAAGAATGGGCAGAGGCAGTAACAACGAGATTTTGGAATCAGGAAGCAAATGGATAAGATACGCTAAGAATATGACTTAGCACATCCATGAAACCTTAATTCTGTACTTGAACAGGGAAAGCCAAGAAGACACCTTATGTATAAATCCCTAAGAGGCTTATGATTTGGGGAAAACAGTTACCTTGGAAGTGAGGATTACCATGGGACTAAGTGGGTTGTTTGAAGATCTCTTTAGAAAGATCCACAGATAATGTACTCCACTCTGTACAGCCATATGACTGACTCTCTTCAACCTGAGTTGATGACTAAGAGTTTATTCTCTAGACAGAGCAGGGAATACTAGATTTGGGACTCTAGGAACATTTGAGGGACATTTTCATTTTTAGGGGAAAAAAAGAATTAAAATTTTTACAGTGAATGTTAAATCCTCCCTTTCTGTTCTTCTCCTACATGGCTCCCGAAAAGATAGCAGCCAGTTTATACCCTTCAAATAGGAATACTGAAGCAGTTTTTCCTCTTGGATATATGACCAACTGGAGCCAAAAGACCTAAAGACACTGATGTTAAGGATTCCTCAAAGAAACCACCCACTTAGATAAAGTTCAAGTTAAGACCATAATGAACAGTTCTAATTGAATGCATAGGGTTTCTGATCAATTTTTTATTCCTCACTCTTTAATATGCACAAAACCAAGAATTACTACACATTTGAAGCAAGCATTGGATGTGGAAAGGAGATGGAAACCAAATAAACAGATAAATTTCCTCAACTTTATTTTCTTTAGGTTTATGTAACTTGGATAGTTTCTAACATTAATGTTCACAAAAAGGTAAAGTAGATATATTGCATCTGTGAAACAAGAACAGAAAGCTACGTAATGGAACATGCATAGACTATATGTTATAAATCGATAATAGAAAAGAAATTTAAAATAACATTTAAAACATAAAGTTACAGAAATAACCTAGAAAGCAAAGGAGAAGAAAATTAATGAAGAATAAAAGGCAAATGATTCAGAAAGTATAATGTCTGAATCATTAGTGGTCCAGAAAAAAGGACAAGAGAAAATAGAAGGAGGATATTATAAAATATACAATTCAATTTTTTTTTCCAGAACTGAGAGACACAATTATCTAGAAAACTGAAACCAAAGAGCATTATATGATAAAATGATCAAAAGAGTGATAAATGTTAAAAAGAAAGTTCTGGAAGCTTCCAGATAAAGTGAAAAAAATACATATAAAGAATTACAAATAATTAAATATAAATTATTACAAACACTTCAATTACAAATAATTACAATAATTCTTAGACAAATAATTATTCACAAATAATTCAAGAATGACATTAAGTCTATATCAATAATGGCTTAGGATTTTTTCCCATAATAGCAATGCCAGAAGCTAGAACACAGTAGAGAAATATCTTCAAAATTCTGAGAATTCTTTTTTTAAAAATATAATTGCATACTCAGATTGTCAAGATATTTTCAGCTATGACAAAGGAAAAATTTACCTGCTATGCACTCTATGTCAGGAAGCTACTGGAGATTGTGTTTTATCAATATGAGACAGAAAACAAGAAAGAAAATAAAATGCAATTTTGGAAATCTGGAGTCAGTAAAGAGACAGGTAAAAAATTTCCTTATGATGATGTTGAAAGGAATTTGCACAATGAAATTTATTCAACAGGCTTAGAGAGCTACTTTCCAGATTGGTTGTGGTTGGACAGGAAATATTTCTTTAAGAAAATGAAATTGATTAAAAATTAATTGTTTTGAAGGTATTGAAAGAAGATGTACCCAGCTAGTGAAGAATTTGGGATTAATGATTAGTACTTAGAAAACTAAGCAAGTCAAAAAAGGGAGAGAAGGATGAAGAGGATGGGGAGGAAGAGGGAGTAAATTATTAATTCCAGATAAAAGAATCTCTTAGAAAGAAAAAAAAATGATGTTAAATGATACATCTCAGCTGTGAACAGTGTTAACATAATAAGAATAATTTAAATAATAAATATTGACTTATTTTTATGTTACAACCACGGAAGGAAGTGGAGCAGGGCTAGAAGGATGGTGGTGAAAAAGAGATACATTTTTATCTTCCATAGTGAGAAGTCAATAGACCCACTTAAAATAAAAAGAACTAGCAATATAATAAGCTTGCTACTTAAGAGATTTTGATGTAAATACCAAAATAAGCAATTTAGAGTTGAAAGTGTTTGCCTCTGGGGAGCAGGTAATGGAGGTGGCAAGAGGGTACTATCGCAGTAAAACTTTGCAGTATTATTAGGACGACACTAATTGCTGTTAACAAACAATCTCTAGAATAGACAGTGGCCTCCGACACAATGCAAGTTTATTTTTCACTCATTTAACAGCCCGAGGTAAGCATTTCTATATGACAGATATGACTCTCTTCCAAGAGCTCAATCGGGAAAAAGTTCTGCTTTCTTCAGCTTGACATCTAAGTCAAATTTATCAGAATCCAAGTCTGCCAAGAAGCATGGAGGAGAATCCATGGGGGGGTTCTGAAGGAACATGGCTTCTGAGAGAGTCACACCAGCTCTGTCCCCATGGATTGATGGAACGCAGTCACATGCCCACCCCTAACTGCCACAGAGGTTGGGAAATGGAACCTAGCTGTGTTATCAAGGAAAAGGAGGAGGGCACAGGTTTGGGTCAACAGTTAACATTCCTGCCATAATCTGTGAAAACTATTTTCTTGTTTAAATTAAGTGGGTATACAGCCTACTCTTCCTATTGTAGACTTGCTCTAAAATGATAAAGTAAACAGGCCAGAGGGAGTCATTAAAATTTAATGGTTAATGGTTAATGTTTAAATTA
Source organism: Camelus dromedarius (assembly GCF_036321535.1). Taxonomy (NCBI): domain Eukaryota; kingdom Metazoa; phylum Chordata; class Mammalia; order Artiodactyla; family Camelidae; genus Camelus; species Camelus dromedarius. The sequence goes on along the minus strand of NC_087443.1, from coordinate 62,474,737 downwards.
TAATATATATATAAATTTTCTAATTATAAAATTTTATTGATGGTATAAAATACTTGTTATCTGGAGTCACTTTGCGCCACGCTTCCTGCAGAGGAAGGTCCAATGGCCCTTCCTTTGAAAACGAACAGGAAATTAAACTGCATAATCCAAAAATAATAGCAGAGAAGGCGGCATTGTCCCTACTTTTACAGATGAAGTAACTGGATTCTTGAGAAACTAACTGACAGGTGCAAAGTTAGTCATTCACTTCTCTGATATTTATTAAAGCATCTCTACCATAGGCCAGTCATTGTCTACAGGCAGCAGATACAGCGGCAAATAAGCTGTCTGCTCAGAAGAACTTTAATCCTAGGGAGGCTGTCCAGTGGCAAAGTGAAGACTGTAACTCAGGTCATCAGCCTGGCAGTTCAGAAGATCCTGAGTGATCAGCTCATGCTGGGTCTCTCCAGCTGTTTTACTTTACACATGTCTTAGTTCATTAAATACACTGAAATAAACTCTCTGCCATTATACAATCAGAGAGCTTCTCCCACGTGTGGAGTCAACAAAAGATGCAAATTCCCTTTGGGAAGAATCTCTGTGAGTCAAAAAAAAAAATCACACCCCTTTTTAGCCCTTAACAGCTTTTGACAGATGCTTCAAACCAGTAGGGAAAGACAGACATGCCCATTCTCTGTCTGGCTTTCCATTGTTTCTGCCCAGCTATTAGAGAGGCACTTGTGACAGGCCCGTTATCTGGCTGCCTCTAACACTTCCTAGGAATGCTCTCCTATTCAGACAGACTCAGAGTAGTCTGGTCTCCGGAATTGCGATGTCTGTGAGATATCCATCCAGCTGCCTGAAAATCAGCAGTCATCTCTGCTTCCTTCATTTGAGAAAATACCACCCACTGGCATGCCCTCCTTGCACTTGAACGACGTGTGCCTTGTTGGTGCTAAGTTTAGCAAGTGAGAATGTTTGTAGAATAGCCCTCAACTTGCACCGAACATGAGATCAGTTACAGAAAATATGAGGATTCTAGAAGAGTTGTCCTCAAAGGATAACCACATAATTCATTGTCCAAACTGGAATAATTTGAGTGACAGGTGACACTGTTAACAGCAGTGATATTGAGACCACCAGCATAAACAGCACTCTGGACAAAAAAGAAATATGAGCATTGAAGATTGACTTCACTTTCTTTATACATTGATGGATGAACAGATCAACAAAACATGGCATATACATCAATGGAATATTATCCACCCTTAAAAAGGAAGGACATTTTTATATGCTACAACATGGATGGGCCTTGAGAAGAGGATGCTACGTGAAATAAACCAGTCACAAAAGGACAAATACTGTATGACTCCACTTATGTAAGATATCCAGAGTAGTCAAATTCATAGAAGCAGAAAATAGAATGGTGGTTGCCAGGGGTGGAGAGGAGGAGGCAGGGCAGGGTTATTGTTTAACGAGCATAGAGTTTCAGTTTGGAAAGATGACAACATTTTGGGGATGGATGTGGTGATGTTCCATAACGATGTGAATGTGTTTGATGTCACTGAACTGCACATTTAAAGACGGTTAAAATGGTACATTTTATGTTACATGTATTTAACCATAATGAACAATGATTGACTTCACTTTCTTTATTTGGAAAATGATAAAGCGTGGGCCAGAGCATCCCCAGAAAACTTTGTTCTAAGCATAACACACTATGAGTCCCATTAAACCACTGAAGTTAGGATGTAGTTGAATCACCCACTGCTCCCCTCTGTGTTGTAAACATTTGGGAAAAGACATGAAGAGTCCAAAGGGGAGTTACTTCTAGAGAAAGTTGGTCAAAGGACTCAGCAAACCTTTCCAACTCCCTCCTCAATTTAGACTTGAGCACAGCCCAGACTTCAGTGAAGAGCAGCAAGGAGAGAATCTGGAACTACTGTCAGAGCAGGCAGACAGCTAGAGATGAGCAGGGAAAGCACGGCACGGGCCAAATGGCAGGGAACCATACATCCTATAAACAGTGTGGGTTGTTGGGCAGGAAGAGAAAAGCAGGAATTTCCAGACTGAGAAGAAATCATACATTCTGGGGTGACCAGTATCCTGGAGGCCAGCAAAGAAAGGTGGGAAAGGGCAGGAATCTCCAATGTCCCAACGTGACCTTTTGCTCATTACGCCGTTACAATAAAATTAGCCTTGCAGATTAGAAGTACTCATCATGCATCAATGCCATGATACTTCCGATCCAGACTAACTAATAAGGATAAAATCCCTCCTCCCCTCGGGAAGGTGGAGCTGGGATGGAAATCAGGGAACACAACCCCAAACTCCCCCCTCCCCAGTGAATGCTCTGCCCGTTCATTTTTGCACACTATGTAACCAACCTGCCGAAGAAACTCATCAGGGCAGCCACTCACCTGAGCCTGCCAGCTCTCCCCTTGAGAGTGTGCTTCCATCCCTTAATAAATCCTCACTTGACTTTCTTGACCTCCGTGTCTCATCTCTGAATTCTTTCGATGATGAGACAAGACCCTCATCTCTGGCAGCACTAAGAGAGCAGTGATCTGCCTGCCTGCCAAAAGCAAACTCTGCTTGACTTACTTACCACATGAAGCAAGGCAAATCCTCTCTTTCTGAGAGCAGGAGGCCCAAGAAGCCAAGAGAAACAAGTTTCAAGGAGGTGAAGAGACAGCTGGCCCACCTTGTCTGGGTTTCAGACAGTGGCTCGCTCTGCCCTCCTATTAATGTCTCACAAATGCCAGGTTCTCTCCAGGCTCAGCAATCATACCAGAGGCCCCTGCCGTCCACACCCAACCAGGAAGGAAGAAAAAAAAAAAAAAAGGATGAAAAAGAGAACTGAAAACAAAGATTCCCCTCCAACAAAAACCACTTCTAAACTTTGCTTTTTCTGTGGCCTCTCGGATGTACAACAAACATTTTCCTCCCTGTTAACATTTGATACTGAGAAATGTTGGATTTTCTTCTCCACCTGTGTGGCCCATCATTCTCTGCATGTGCCAGGCTGTTCCCCCACTTACTCCCAAGGCTGCCACATAAGTGAGAACCATTTGGAGCTCACTTCATAAAGGGAAGGGTGCTTCTGGCCCTTGGACAGAAGTGGAATAGTTCAGAGCGGTCTCAGTCCTGTGGGCCGCTGTCTGTTATTTCACTCTGCATTCTGGATTAACTGATACTTGTGTCTATGACCTACCCCAGCCCTGAGCCTAAACTTTTGGCCACATACAATGTTAGTTGATTGCTGAATCCTTCTTTCCATAAGAATCCAAACCAGAATGCCCTAAGGATTCTGTAAATGCCTGTGCTTCTGGAGCACTGAGTAGGTCTCCCACATGCCTAGGGCACACCCAGGTTCCTGCCCCAAGGGAACCTATTTTTGAATAACAATCTATACATTTTGGAGCTGCTGGCTGCCAGAATGCTTCCCCCTCCCAGATCCCGTGGGGCCTCGGGGAGGAAAGATTTTCAGGAAGATTAGGAGGTGAATGTGTTCTGAAAGACAGCACACAGTTAGCCTTGACTGCAAATTGGGCATTTTATTGCCTTTGTCTGATGGATAATCACAGATAAAGACTTTGATCTTTATCCCCATGGCAGCAATAAGAAAAAAGCAGGCACTCTGCTTACTATCTTTCATTTCTTTTCTCTGCAGTTCCAGGAAAACAGAACTCATTAAAATGGTCAGAAGACTCTCTCTGTGTTGTGTTCTTAAGCGTCAAATGAAGTGTTGTCTTGTGTGCTACTGCTCTGTTGTGGTCCCTTACCAGTGCCCTGATAAGAAAGAGATGGGGGAGGAGCATGGAACTCTTCACCCTCAGCAGAAAGACTAATGGACTGGGAAGAGGAATTATATTGGAGGGGAGGGGAAGGGAAGAAGAGAGGACTAAATGCCCAGTATCAGGGAAAAGATGAAAGGGAGGACTTATGGTGGCAAGTGTTCAGACCAGGCTTCATTCCTCAGACACAGGACTCCGAGGACAACTTCACCATGGTTCTCTCTCCCTTTGTGACTGAATCAAATGAAACATACCATGATCAAATTGGCAAACTGAATCTTAACAGGCAATTAAACAAAAACCAAAAAAGCAACATGTAGGGAAGCAGTGGCAGAGTTCAAGGAGTTTGACAGTAAAACACGAAGCCCATGCCATGATGCGTTTAACTAACTCCACCTGTTACCTAATTATGATGATTATCAATAATGTTCATTAAGGGCAGAAAGGTAACTTTCATTACAAAATGGAGACTGTATGTTGACATTTATTTATCCTCAAAAAGGAATCAGTCAAAGGCCAAGTCCTTCAAGGTTTGAGATAAAGTCAGGTATGCTGGAGCGGATGTGTGTTGTGGGGTATACGCACCCTGGGGTGCCAGCACACAGAGCTGTCCTGGGTGGAGGGCATGGGGTGAAAGGTCATGTGTCTCATCCTATATTGACAAAGAAACGTAAATTTGGACATGCACCTTTATACCCCCAGAATATTACATACGGAATCATCTTATTTTAATGTTTATTTATGGAATACTGTATATGTTTAATACTTTCAAGGTCTTAATTCTCTTTATTTCCTCATGTTTTAATAAGACCTTAACATTGTAACTTCACCAAACTTAATTTTTTGTTTGTTTGTTTGTTTGTTTTCCTTTTGACTTGTCACATTCTGTTTATTTTTTTAACTGAAGTACAGTTAGTTACAATGTGTCCATTTCTGGTATATAGCATAATGTCCCAGTCACTCATATATATATATACACATATATTTGTTTTCATATTCTTTTTCATTAAAGGTTATTATAAGATATTGAATAGAGTTCCCTGAGCTATACAGAAATTTGTGTTTTTATCTAGTTTTATATATAGTGGTTATCACTTGCAAATCTCAAACTCCCAAATTTATCCCTTCCCACCCTTCTTCTCTTGGTAACCATAAAATTGTTTACTATGTCTGCGAGTCTGTTTCTGTTTTGTAGATGAGTTCATTAGTGTCCTCTTTTTTCTTTCTTTCTTTTTTTTTTTTAAGATTCCACATATGAGTGATATATGATATTTTTCTTTCTCTCTGGCTTACTTCACTTAAAATGACATTAACTCAATTTTTGAAATGTTCTGTGTCTGTGTTGATGTTGAACAGAGAGGGAAGGACTTAGAGTAAAAGGAATCCTAGACTGAAAATTAAATTGCACAGAATGTTAAAAATTGCCAGTTTCATTCACCAGCCTTTCATTTTTGAATGACAGCACAAGCCCTATAGCAATTAATTCTGTACCTAGCCACTGGAAGCACAGATTTACCAAATGTAATTTGCAGTAGTTAAAACTTCTGAAAAGAAGACAGACCTCAAAGGTTGTCTGAGAATCAGGCACCTCCTCCAAGATGATTTTGAATGACACATGTAAAAGAATGACCCCTAGTGGTAATAAGCCCGATCTACAGCATTTAATTAAGATGCCAGCTCTGAACCAGTAGGGGTGGGAGATGTATTCAGACAGGTATAAAGCCACATGAAGTTTCTGGGGAGAGGGCACAAAGCTGCCCAGCTTTATCTCTTGCAACTTAGCAATCACACCAGAGTAACTCCAAAGTTCCCGTATCTCACTGATGCCGAGAATTAGACCAGGGGCTTCTGGGGAACTAACTGTTCTCTCAGAACAGCAACACAGTGCACAGAATTATTTCTAGTTACCCATCCAATTTTGAACTAAAAATCCCCAGTTACTAAACACATTGTAGTGGGCATTTATCTTTTTTTTTTTTTTTTTTTGCTTCCTGCATAATAGAAAAGTTTTTCTTTGGGTAGGAATTTTGCCATGTGCCTAATTTGGGAAAAGGGGGTAGGAGGCAGAGAACATTACTTCTCAATATAGAAATGGAAATTGGAAGATCCTTCCTCTCTAGATTCCTTTATAGCAAGGCTCTAAGCCCATGAACTAAGAGTGGATGGTTGTAAATTTCTGCTCAGGAATGTGGATCTAGGATAAGGGAGGCAGTGAATTAACCCTGGCCATAGGATCATGCCCAAAGGTGATGTCATGAGGCAAAGAGGATATCTAGCAGACGTGGTTGTGTGCAGTGCATCTAGCAAGTTGTGTGCTATGTCCTGACTAGATAACTTCATCTCATACCTTAGTACTCCCTTAATTCCACCCCTTTACAAGTCTGTTCCTCCAGACTCTCAACATCCTGTGACGTCCCAATAATCCTTTTCTTTACACAAAGTTGGCTTCTCTTACTTGCAACCAAGAACCTTAATGGATCCCTATCTATTTTATCACTGGGATACACTTCCTTGTTATATATTCTCATCTCTCGTCACCTTATTCAATAGTCCTTTGGTAAAAACTTAAATTCTTATTCAAGTGTTCACATTACTTCTCAAACCCTAGTGCCTGCATATTAACACTTCTAAGAGGGATAAAAACCCACCTATAGAAACAGAATTGATTTTTATAGAAATCAAAGTTGTTGTTGAGGCAAAATGAATCCATAAAAATGGATCATATTGAGGACTGTGTTAAAAATAATAAGCTGACAACTCTGTGGGTGGAGTATATTTCCTTTATGGATTTCTCACTGTAACCATCAGCTTCTTGGGATTTTAAGGTAATGAAAAGACAGGAAAACTAGTCTTTCTCCTCGTATCTCACCAAAATGTATTGATTTTATGGTTCCTCCTGGTGTCATGGGAGCAGGCAATGTAGTGGCCTTAGTCAAGTTCAAAGATACTATTCTCTCCTTGAAGAAATCTTCTTTGATTTTTCCAGTTGTCTAACCAGCCACCCTCACCCACCCTCTACCTACCCTTATATCACCAGATCAATCCCGTATCTCACAGGTAAAGGCATTAATAGGAAGTAAAGAAAAGGAAATTTTGTCTATTTTTATCCCATTATATGCCTCCAATATTCCTGTCTTCCTTGTGTGCACCAGAACCTTTAAACTATCTGGGTTCTTCTGGACACATAGTCTATCTCGGGAGAAAGGTGCCTGGCCTAAGTCAACAGCAATCCTAAGTATCTCCACATGGAACTAAGACTGGGCCAGTGTGATACACATCTTCCACAGAAAACAGTACAAATAAAGCATAGAATTAGAATTAGATTTCAAGTAAAAAAAAAAAAATTCAAAAATCATCCTGGAAATGTAGGTGGTTCAAGGAGGTGCCAAACACCAAGAAGGATATCAAAGCAGGAGAAAAGCAGGCTCTAACCAGCTAACACCCCTTTGTCCTACAAGACAGGTACTCAGCATGGCTCATTTCAGTACACTTTAACTCCCTTTTTAAGCCTTATTAAAAAGAGTCCATATTTCTATCCAGAGTGATACATATTTAATCTTCATTATACAAAGACAATTTCCATTCTGATAAATTAAACAATATCCAGGCTTTTCAGAGAAAAAACTCTATTTCGTGTATAGTGGAAGTACCACCCCGAGAAAATGAACTTGAACATTGTAAGTTTTATGACATTTTCCAGCAAGAACAGGGTTAAATGGAAAGCAAGTGGAAGCATAAGTTATCTGCATGAGTCTTCAGATGACCAGTGTTTCATGTATTCCTTCTTCCAGATGGATACACAGCAAGTGACCAGCCTCCAAACACCCCCCTTTGAACAGGTAGTATATGAATTACTTTAAAATGCAATGTTTGTTGGTAATAACCATGAATCTTTTATAAACCTACAACCCATTTAAACAAAGCTTTTAGAAGCAGTCAATCGCCCATGGAACACATATGACCAAACCCTTTTGCAGCCAGGCCTTACTACTACATGGGCATCAGAAACACAAAATGTTACGCCAGGCTGAACCTTTGTAGAAATTAAAATCAGATTTAGTTGTTTGGAAGAAAAATTACCAACAAACTCAAGCGGCCTCCCAAGTACAAAATCATACTGGAAATATTGATAACAAGATAATTGCAAGGAATCAAAGCATCAATATATAGAAAGCAAAAGGGAGACAGAGTAAATATAAATGGTCCCTTTGTCGTTCGCTCGTAGCCTGTACTGCAGTGCTTCTAACTCACACATATATACACACTCTCAAACAAAGTCACCCTCATGCTGAGTAATCGTGACCCAGTACACACACAGACACACACACCTTCACCCCATTTCAGGTAATGCTTTGGTATTTCTACATAATTTTCCAACTTCTATTATTACTGAGGAATACCTTACATGCAGCAAAAAGCACAGATTTTCAGTGTACAGTTGGATCAGTTTCAACAAATGTATACATAGAGGTAGTCATCACCCAAATCAAGACATAGAACTTCCAGCACTGTCCTTGGGCACCTTTTCATTCAGCCTCTTCCCCACCCAGGAGACTACTATTCTCATTTCTTTCACAATAGATTAGTCATGCCTTTCCATAAACTATATGTAAACAGAAGGATATGTATGTACTCATTTGTGTTATGGATGCATTCCACTGAATTCATTTTTACAGCTCACTAATGGGTTGCAGTCTACAGTTTGGGGAAAAAAAGATGATGTAATGTGTACCATCAACTATTGTGCATTCATTTGGCTTACTATGTTTAAAAAAAAAAAAAAAGCAAATTCTCAGGCCTCTTCCACAGAGATTTAGATTAAAATGTAGGTTGCTGGGTCCTACTCCAGACCAACTAAAGCACACATCCTAATGTGGTTCCGATGCAGGTTGTTCAAGGACCACATTCTAATACAGTTCACAGCCAGGTTTCTCAGTCACTCTCAACTATAGCTCTCACTGTGTCACCACCTCTATCTCATCGAGGAAGACACAGTGACTCCTTGTTGACTGCTTACTGAATCAAGCGTAAGTGCCGTCACCTGACACGTAAAGCCCTCCATCAAAGGGTCTTGCTTTCCTGGTTGGGACCCCTTCCTATTACTCAGCAACACGAACCTTCATGAGCATCAGTCTCCTTAGTGACCCCCAGTCATTTACACACTAAAGAAACTAATGCTACATTTTCCCTGCATTCGAGAACCCATCAGTGCTCTTTAAATTGAACGACAGCCTCAGGTTAGAATTCTCTGGAAACTGCGTTGGTGGTAGGTGGGTCTGTGAGTGACAGCCACCTTGGTAAGGGATCAGAGCTTCTTTTGGGCTGATTGACTGATGGGTGATCATTCTCCGCAAAATTGTGCTCTGTGCTATTTCTCTGTTAAAGAGAGCATCCTTGGGCCCTGCCACCTTGTTAGAACACTGGTTCTACATGGTCTCCTGGGTGTATTTGGAAATAGATGGGTCTCATTTCTCCTTATGCTTTTTTACTTTGCAAATAGGAGAAGAAAGTCTCCTTGAGTTATGGCTGAAACAAAAGCTGTAGAAACATATCAATAAAGGCAGGAAAGAAGGGGTCGACTAAACAGAGGAGCCTGGGGAAGCCAAAGGCACACTTTGATTTATAGCCCTTACGCTCTAGGCGCTCCTCTTGGACCCATACAATGCACCATACACAGGTGTGTTGATACTGGAGTTCAAAGCACTCTCTTGATTATGTTTATTCATTTATTTAGCACAAAATTTTAAGTTTCTACTATGTCTCAGGCACTTCTGTAGGTACTGAGACCACAGCCTCAAGTAAGACAAAGTCCCCATCCTCAAGGAACTTACATTCTAGAGGGGTTATACAGACAGCAAATATGTGTATGTGTGTATATGTATATATATGTTGCTATATGTATATATATAGTTAAGCAGGATAAGTGGGGGGAGTGTGCACTACTTACAAATAGCCATAGAAGAAATTCTAAATAAGGTGTTATTTAAACAGACTTGAAAAGGGTAATAGAAGTGAGTGATCCAGCTATTTAGAGAAGTTCAAGCAGAAAAAAGGAGGACTTGTAAAGACCCTGAGGTGGAAGACTTTTTGGTGTGTTTGATGAATACCCAGGAAGCTGTTGTGAGTGAGCTCAGAAAAATACTAGGTTATTAGAACATCAAGGGTCTTGTGGGCTGCGAGAGGAACCTCGGCACACTCCAAGCCCATTACATATGAAATGGAGGGTTTGGAGCTGAGGCACACATGATCCACTTTGAATTTTCATAGATCTGCTCTTGCTACTGTGTTGAGAACAGACTAAAGGAAGATAAAGAAGTAATCAAGACAGACTATTACAATAAACCAAGTAAACAGTGATGGTAACTTGCACGAGGGTAGTAGGATTAAAGGGGCTAAAAAAAGAGTAGAATTATGAATACATTTGGAAGTGGCAATGACGAGATTTGTTGAAGTGTGAGGTGTAAGAAAAAGAAGATAGTCTAGGATAACTCCAAGGTGTCTGGCCTGAGTGACATGAGAGGTGGGGTTGCCATTTACTAACGCTGCTGGAGGAGATTGCAGGAGAGTCTAGGAAGCCATTTTTTAACAGGTTATGTTTGAAATGTCTTTTAGACACCCAAGTGGTGATATCCATAAGGCAGTGTATATTCAAGTGTGGAGTTCATGTGATATGTTCAGTTTAAAGATACAAATCTTGGATTTGTAAATTTGTGGATGGTAGGTATAGTCATGACATGGGATGGTTATATAAAGGAAGGAACAACGTCTAAGGAATGAGCTCTGGTGCATCCTCAATGTAAGGCTGTTGAAAAGATGCAGAGAAACCAACACAGGAGATGGAAAAGAAATGCCCAAGAGTAACACTAATGAACTCATCTGCAAAACAGAAACGGACTCACAGACATAGGAAACAATCTTACGGTTACCAGGGGAAAGAAAGTGGGAAGGGATAAATTTGGAAGTTTGAGATTTGCAAATGTTAACCACTATATATATATAAATAGATTAAAGAAACAAATTTCTTCTATGTGGCACAGGGAACTATATTCAATATCTTGTAATAACCTTTAATGAAAGAGAATATGAAAACGAATATATGTATATATGCATGTGACTGGGACGTTATGCTGTGCACCAGAAACTGACACACTGTAACTGACTATACTTCAATTTCAAAAAAAAAATAAAATTAAAAAAAAAGAAGTGTCTGAGTATAGAAAAGGAGAAACAGGAGGAAGTGGCTTCCTAGAAGCCAAGGGAAAAGACTGCTTTAATAAGGAGCATGTTAGCAGCAACATCAAATGTTCCTATAGATCAGTAGGATGAGATCTGAGAATTCATAACTAAATTTAGGAAAATGCAATTGGTTGGATTTTAACAAGGGAGAGTTTAGTGAACATGTAAACACTCGTAGAAATGGGCTGGATGGAGAATCAGAGGAGACAACGTGGAGACAAAAAATACAAATAACTCTCTCAAGGAGAATTGCTATAAAGGAGTAGAGAAATAGTAGAGTGGTTGAACTAGCTGAACAAGTAAATGGGAACAAGATGCACACAGGCACATAGATCTCATCTTTAAACATAGATATATAGTAGGTTTGTGAGCTCAGGGAAGAATCCAGTTGAGAGAGAAAAAAACTAAAGATTCAGGAGATAAAGAGAGGAGAAGAAAGAATTCCAGAAGTGGTGTCCCTAGGTGGTGACAGGGAATGGGACCTGAATGACACGGGAGGTGCTGGCCTTTGGAGCAGAGAGAACTCACTTACAGAACCAGGAAGGATAAGTGAGCACAAAGATACTGATGGTGCACATATGGTGGGAGGTGCCTACAGAAGCTTTCTTCTGATTGCTGCTGTTTTCTCCATGAAATAGAAATTGATGTCACCAAATGAGACTGAGGATGAGGAAGGAGATACGGGAGGACAGCGTGAGTAATCACTCCTCCATCACTCAGGTTCTGTCCGGAGGAAGGAGACTCTAGGTGAGAGTTCCCTTTGTCTTCAAAAGAGACAGCAATGGGTTTTATCTTATTAAACTTATAAAATGTGAGAGCTGGACTTTTTAATTCTCTCATGGGGAAACAGGTCCAATGATTTCAGAGATGCTGTTAGTTGTCATGGATAGTAAATAGCTTTGGAGTCTGGGTCTCTTATTCTCAGTCCAGTTTTTTTCCACAATGTCAAAGGGATGTACCCCCAAATGAAAGACGTTCACCCTGTCCCTTTAGGCAGCCAGATTGCTTAGTTCTCTCCTTCTCAGGCCTGGGCTTGAAGTGGGTAGGTTAAGATAACACATTTCTGAACTCTCACAAGAAGAAATATCTGACTTTGGCCCCCCACCCTTTGGCACACTGAATCTCAATAATTGAATTAAAGAAGTTGTTCCCAAGGGATAGTCTTTCAGTTCCTCTAGATGGCAGATGTGCTGGACTCTCATAATATTAATATTACTAGTGTTCTAGCTTTTCTTCCATTGTGAATAAATAATTTACTCATGAGACTAGATAAAAGCCAGACTCAACCTCACTGGTGTTCATAAGAAAATCAGAATGGGTCTTTCTATTCAGTCTGTGTTTATTTGGAGGTTGATCAAAAAATATTTTAAAAGCACCTAATTCAAGTCACTGGACTAAAAATGGAAATATATAAGAATGAAATTCCTTACACTCCACTGGCTAAAAGCATTGGGTTTTAAGGTAAATACACTCTGAGCTTCTGTGCCACCATTTACTCATTCTTTGAATAATTGTCCTGGAAAGACTATGTAGTTTATTTCTGTGACCTAAGCTTCACAAACTGTGAAATTAATAAAAATAGTGGGCTTCTGGTCTGGCAGGCAAAGAGCTTAGATGTCTCCATTATGTACTAACAACAAGTAAAAAGCTGAACAAATTGAAAAACCAACAACTCTTCTTAGTCTGTTAGATAAAGGAGGTCACAGGGCAAACCACTGTCCCCCAAAATTAAGGACATGGGCAGATACAGAGATTCACAATTTATCAGAACAGAAACCTCCTTGGAAATCGGTATGGGAGTAGGAAAACCTGAACTATAATTAACAAATTGCTGAAGGCTCAATGTTGACAAACCTGAGAATGAAAAACTCCAGGGGACCCAGCCATTGGTGAGTTCTCGCACATTTGGGAGTTTCACCTCCAAGAGATTTACAGTGAATGACAGAGGAACATCACCTCATGTTTCCAGAAAGGGTAGGGGAAAAAGAACAATTATGAAATACCACAATGTTCTGTTTTTAACAAGGCATTTGGGGGAAGGGGAACACAAAACTTCAGCCCTTTTAGCCATCTGGTTCCACCTAAGGTCAGTGGGGGGCACTGAGAAGCACAGAGGAAGTTCACAGTCCAGGGGCGCAAGAATCTTGACACAGAATCACAGGACTATGGAAGGTGCCCTCTCTCCCACGCCTCACCATCACATGACTAAAGCCTACGTACTGCAGCTCCCCTTCCCAGTCCATCATGTTCGCCTTTCAACACACAAGTGCCAGGCCTGCTAAAAAACAAAAACCACAGTTTGAAGAGACTGAACAAGCATCAGAACTAGAGTCAAATGGCAGAAATGCTTAAATAATCAGGCCAGGAATTTTTTTTTTAAACTATGATTCATATGATAAGGGATTTAACGGAATAAGTGGACAGCATGAAAAAACAAATGGCTAATGTACGCAGAGAGGAGAAATTCTAAGAAAGAATCCAAAAGAAATGCTGGGAATCAAAAACACTAATAGAAGTGAAGAAAGCCTTTGATGGGCTCATTAGCAGCCAGACACAGCTGCTCTCAATAGAGAAAAAAAAAACCCAAAACTTTTGTTTGTTTAAGATCTATAAAATCAATAAGCCTCTAGCCAGGCAAAGAAAAAAGAGAGAAAATACAAATTACTAGTATCTGAAATTAAAGAAGGGCTTACTACAAACCCCATTGACGTTAAAAGGAAAATAAAGAAATTTTATGAAAAATTCTATGGCTAAAAAGTTGATAACCTAGATGAAATGCACTAGTTCTTTAAGAGACATATCTCCCAACACATACAAGAAATGGTTTATGACAATTAAAGAAGTTGGATCAAAAATTAGCCACCTTCCAAAACAGAAAGCCTCAGGCCTAGATGGGTTCACCGGTGAATTCTATGAAACACTTAAGGAAGAAGTTATGTCAAATCTCTGTAATTCCTTCCAGAAGATAAGTTCAGAGGGAATACTTAACTCATTTTATAAAGCCAACATCACCCAGATACCAAAAATGGACAAAGACATTTACTAGAAATCTACAGATCAATATTTCTTATATAAATCATTTCTCAGTGAATTAATGTAATTCATTATACCAAAGAAGAAAAATGACATTGTCATTTAAACAGATGCAGAAACAGTGTTTGACAAAATCCAATACCCATTCATGATAAAAATTGTCAGCAAGTTATGGGTAGAGGGGAACTTCTCAACTTGGTAAGGAATATCTACAAAAAATTTACAGCTAACATCACACTTAATGGTAAGAAACTAGAAGCTCTCTTGCAAAGATCAGGAAAAGGGCGAGGATATCCTCACCCTGCCTTTCAACATTGTACAGGAAGTCCTAACAAATACAATAAGACAAGAAAAGGAAATTAAAAGTACACCAATTGGGAAGGAAGAAGTAAAACTAGCTCTGATTGTAGAGATGGTATTATCATCTATGTAGAAAACCTGAAAGAATTGACAAAGAGAAAAATTATTGGAAGTAATAAGTGAGCATAACAAGTTTGAAAAATACAATGTTAATATACAAAAGTCAATTACTTTCCTATTTACCAGCAATGAACAGGTAAAATTTGAAATTAAAAACACAGTATCATTTGCATTAGCATCCCCCAAAATGAAATACTTTGGTATTAGCCTGACAAAATATGTATAAGATCTATATGAGGAAAACTACAAAACTTGAACAAGAGATGTCAAAGAGCTAAATAAATGGAGAGGTATTTCATGTTCATTGCTAGGAAGACTCAATATTTTCAAGATGTCAGTTCTTCACAATTTGACCTAGAGGTTCAAAGTAATTCCAATCAAAATCCAAGTAAGTTATTTTGTGGATATTAACAAATTGATTCTAAAGTTTATTTGGAGAAGAAAATAAAAGACCCAGAATAGCCAACTCAATATTGAAAGAGATCAAAGCTGGAGGACTGATACTACTCAACTTCAAGACAAACTATAACGCTAATAATCAAGACAGTGTGGTATTAGTGAAAGAACAGACAGTTAGATCAACAGAACAGGGACTCTAGAAATAGACCAACATAAATACAGTCAGCTGATCTTTGACAAAGGAGCAAAGGCAATCCAATGGAGCATAGACAGTCTTCAACAAATGGTGCTAGAAAAACTGGACTGTTTTGTGTTGGTTTGACATAATTTCAAATCCAGTTGTTTATAAGGTTTTTTTTCTTCTACTTGTTTATGACAAAGACAAAAAATAAGGTTGTTTTTAGAAGTAAAGTTGTTTTGATAAAGGATAAAGTAGGCAATGTCAGGATGTGATCATCTCATCTGTTGACAATAAGCACATAGTAGCTCAGCTACTAAGGGACCTCACTGGGGGGTCATGAGTAAGAACACACAGAAAAGCAACTATGGCAAGGGGACATTGAGAATTTAAATGCCGAGATTTTGTGGAAAATATCTGAGAATTATTATCTGGGCAAAAGCTACTCTTTGCTAAGCTAGCTCTTTCAAGGTTTTGAGATACTCGCTCCTGGTTGGCCAGGCTACTATTGGTTGGCAATGTTGTTAAATCATGCAGCAGCCTCAAGAAGAGAAGGGACAATTTGTTCCTGCCTTGGTGAGGCACTTCTCACAGGCAGCGGCACAAGCCATGGAACTACCTGGAGTGATAACCCTCGGAGAGGCCTAACCTGCCTGCCAGCACCAGCACCTTGGTTCCCTAGCAACGTGCTGTAGCAACAAGGAACTTTCCGTTTGCTCTGACAGCTCAAAGTCAGCTCCAGGTTGGTTAAGCCAGCTCTCCTGAGAAATCAAACTTGTATAAAAGGTACAACTCAACTTAATTTGGACTTTGTTTCTGTCATCGCCCTTTGCTTAGAGCAAAAGTGTAATTAATATATCATTTGTCTAGAATATGTTATTTCTGTACTGGCTTATTAAGAGGCATTACCCTATATGCTATTGGCTTGTAAAAGTCCAACAGTGAACCTACATTTCATAAACTATAGGCAAAGATCACCTCAGTCTCTGAGGATAATTTGTCACTCCTGAAATAAAACACTGGACATCCACATGTAAAATAAATTTAGATGCAGACCTTACATTCTTTACAAAAATGTACTCAAAACAGATCATAGACCTAAATCTAAAATGCAAAACTATAAAACTAGAAGATAACACAGGAGAAGACCTCAGTGACCTTGAGTATGGTGAGGACTTTTTAGATACAACACCAAAGAAAGAAATTTCTTTCCATGAAAGAAATAGTTGATAAGCTGCATTTTGTTAACATTAAAAACTTGTGCTCTGCAAAGGACAATGTCAAGAGATTGAGAAGATAAGCCACAGGCTGAGAGAAAATACCGGCAAAAGACACATCTGATAAAGGACAGTTATTCAAAATACAAAAAGAACCCTTAAAACTCAACAATAAGAAAACAACCAACTAGATTAAAAGATGGGCCAAAGGCCTTAGTAGACAATTCACCAAAGAAGATATAAAGATGGCAAGTCAGCATATTAAAAGATGTTCAACCTCATATATAACTAGAGGATTAAAAATTGAAGCAGTGAGATACCACTGCACATCTATTAGGATGACCAGAGCCTTAAACACTGACAGTATTCAATGCTGATGATGCGGAGCAAGAGAACGCTCATTCACTGCTGGTAGGAATACAACATGGTAGGGCCACTTTGGAAGACAGTTTAAAGTTTCTTACAAAACTAAACATACTCTTAGCAAGCAATCCAGCAGTCACACACTTCTTGGCATTTACCCAAATGATTTGAAAACTTATGTCCACACAAAAACCTGTACAAGCATGTTCATAGTATCTTTACTCTTAATTACCAAAATTTGGAAGCAACCAAGACATCCTTCAGTAGATCAGTAGGTAAATTAACTATGGTATACTAAGTCAATGGAATATTCTTCAGTACTAAAAAGAAATGAGCTATCAAGCCATGAAAAGACATGGTTCACGTCATAGTGCATATTACAAAGCCATAAATGTGTATTACAAAGTCAAAGAAGCCAATCTAAAAAGGCTATCTACTGTATGGTTCAAACCAGAAAACATTCTGAAAAACACAAAACTATGACAATAGTAAAAACATTAGTGGTTGGCAGTAGTTAGGAGGGAGAGATGAAAAGACAGTACACAGATGATTTTTAGGGCAGTGAAACTCTTCTGTACAAGAGTACAGTGGTAAATACATATCATTTTAAATTTGTCAAAATCCGTAGAATGTACAATACCAGGAGTGAACCCTCATGTGAAATACAGACTTTGGGTTATAACTGGCTATAGATGCCTGCTCTAGAACCCCCACTATGCTTGAATATCTCCAATCAGTTAATCTCTCACACCTCAGCTAGACTACAGATTCCACGGGGACAACAATCCTGTCTTGCTCACAGCTGAAGACCCATTTTCTTGCATAGTACGGCCAAAATAAAGTTTGTTAAACAAGAGCATATGGAAAGTATCAGGCACATAAACAGGTAATAGCACAATCAGATGGTGTTTTAAAGAGAATTTAATAAAGGATTACCAGCAGAAGTGTGGACCAGTTTAAAGGAACCATGAAATTTTGTGAAGGAACCTAGAATCTTACAGCAGTGGGAAGCCACTGCTCTATCTAGAGCCAGAAAAGCAAGGAGGAAGAACAGTATTACCAAAGCCTGATGATAAACAGAGCAATAGAAAAGCTGCTCCCTGCAAGGAAATGTGGTTATGAATGGCAGCAGCCAATACCAGAAATGTGCACCAAAGCAGGGAGGAAGTGGACAAGGAAAACCTTCCTCCTCTCCTCCTGAATTGCAGTCTCCCTGTGACTTTTACTAGCTAAACCGAGTGGTAAACCAGAGGGTAAGGATGAATAACAGAGTTCATAAGAAAGAGTTCCCCAGGTACAAAGCAGGCGGAGAACACATATTTAGGAACTGGGGAAGCGGGGATTGAGGACGGAGAATAATCAACACAGATATTGTTAAGCAAGTTATTTTTGATAGCTTAACACTCAATTATGAGAATAAAATGGAAATACTTGATAAAAGAGTGGTAATAAAATATTTTACTCTATTCTCCCTTTAAGCAACTCCAACCAACAAGATGCTGCTTAACCTGAAAGACTTGGAACACCGTCCAGAATAATCAGAATAACAACTTGCTATAAAGGACTGTCATCCTAAATTGCTAAAAGCAGTTTGTCCCTTAGCAGCCCCTTTAATCTAAACATACTTAGCAAGAAAATGATACAGCTCAAGCTTCCTCCTTTCTCTCCAGCAGCCCAGCCCAACCACTGCTCAGTTCAACCAATTAGCAATTTGCAAGGGGAAATGGGGACAAATTAATGCTGATGATTCCGGGCCACTAATTGGCTGCCAGGCTGCTGGAGTAGCTTCACAGTTGCTAAATCAAATTGATAGCTTAAAGACCATGAGCTGTTCAGTCACCAGCTCTTCTAACGTGGGGCTTCAAGGCCACAGAAGAGGAGTGGTTTGCTGTGGCATTTCAGTCAATCTGTCATGACCAGCCAATCACCCCACGGCTGTGCATGGCCAGTGTGTTTACTGGTAATTGTGGGGCTGGTGACCAGGCTGCGACTCTGGAAAGGCGCGAGGCTGCCACTTTTGGGGAGATGTTCTCATTCTTTGTGACAAGCAGGGAGGCATGTGAGGTGAACTGTGAGGCTGATGCAGTTCTGGAGAAGCAGTGTGAGTTCTTGGAGGCCACATTGTTGGAGGGAAGGTACAGAGGCTAGAGCAAAAGTAAAAGAAGCCACTGAAAAGAGGACAAAAGTCAGGGGAAGAGCTCAGGTCTCTCAGGGGCAGGATGCCTGGGGTGGAGCTCAGTATTGAGCCAAGTCACTGTATGTTGCCAGGATCCTTTTCCTACCTAGCGAATAAGAAGATTCACGAAGCATCCCTGCTGGACTTGACAGAGGAAGATGCGCTACATGACAGTGAAACAAAGAGTCCAATTTTTTAAAATGTATACTCATGAGAACTTAAAAAAAAAACATTAAAATGTGTGCTGTTCCTTTCAAAATTCTCCTCTTATGAAGGTGTATGCTTATTCTAAAGATGCTGTTATTTTTCAAATCCTGTCTGGATATCTTTTTGGAAAATTGCCAGAAAAACAAAAACTTGCAGCTCATTTTTAAAAAATGTCTTAACGATTTACAACAGTGGCTCTTAACCAGAGGCACTCTGTTCCAACCCTCCCCTGCCTGGGACACTGGGACCAGTGGTTGTCTCAGCTGGGTATGGAGAGAGGAGAGATGCTACTGACATCCCATGAGTAGAGATCAGAGATGCTTCTAAACATCCTACAAGGCACAGGACAACCCCCTACAACAAAGAGCTAGCCAATCGAAATATTAATAGTGCTAAGGTTGAGAAACCCTGATTTATATTGACTTTTTTTCAGGAGAAAATTTGGTTGATTTTGTAGAACTATCTAAAGGTCAGCTAAAGCTAAATCTGGTGATTTAGGGGATTCATCAATCTGGAAAATACCATTGCTGGACTGAAATGAGGGGTGATCACAGAGTAATGAGACTTGACTTTCTTACATGACAGTTTCCAGCATGGAGTCCAAGACAAAGGTTTTAATCAATATTGACACTCATTTATTAATTCTGCCATGTATTAAGGATTTTTATTAAGTACGTAATACGTGCTAGGAGCTGGTTATTCCTATGTTGAAGGAACTCTTGTTCTGGAAAAATACAGGGTAATATACTAGGACTGTCTGGTAGAGCACACCTCTTTAACTCCTTCACTATCCTGCCTCTCCAAAGTTTGTTTCCCGTGAAAATTACACAAATTAATAGACGTAAAATATTTACAACTGTTACTTGGCAAAAAGTAAGCACTCAATATACATTAAATGTTAGGTATTCATATTGAAAATGCAATAACCCTCGATGGTTTTTCCAAATGGATTCTTTTGAGGAATAAATATTCTTTAGAAGTATACACTTGGGCATCCTTGCAAATACACCCATAACAACAATTGTGCATTTTCTTTGCTAGGGAAGTATGACTGCATCCTCATTGATAATGGTTAGATCAGGAAAAAAAAAAAAAAAAAAAAAAAACCCAAAACCCCCAAACCAAGCATTTTGTAGCTATCTGTCTAGCATTTCTGATCTGGAGGCACCGTACAGAATATGCCATAGATATAATATAAAATAGTCAGCAACCTCTGCCCTCACCTGACTTCTAATACGCTTGGGGAAATAAACAGTGAGACAATTAACTGGGGAAAATGACCAAAGAGGGGAGGGTTCCTATAGGCTAAAAGGAACACCTCCAGAGGAACAGTAATGAGAGAAATAAGAGCACAAGGGAGAGAAAGAGACCTGGGCCCTTCACTTTTCTCCTCTATGAAGGTCTCAGAAAAACACAAAAGGATTAAAACAAATGACTACAAAGAAGGTGACAGGAAACTCTGTAGTAAGAAATTGCTGGAGGGGCGAGGAAAGAAGTACCTGAGCTGGTGAAAGGCCAAGGTCTCTCACTGCCTCCTTTAGTCTCACTGCTGATCCAGTTTTCTCAGACTGAGCAGACAAAGTCATGGGGGCCCCCAGGTAGCTCAATATTGAAACTCGGGGCTTCAGGCAGTACGGACCTCAACATGTCAGCAATGTGGCTTCTTTGCAGAAGGAGAAGCACCTTGCTGATACTTTGAAACTGGGCATAAACTGAATATTCACAAGTGCCTCCTGGAATATCTGTTTAGTGTTAAGCAAAAGAAGGGCTGGAAAAGGTGATATGTAAATCAGATCTCTGCATATCAAAACCTACTTGAAAAGCACCAAGGGGGTTCATTATTTCAAAGAACTTTGTGATAAATCCTTATGAAAAGCAAGTGAAGGATTTATGGTATTGTCCTAGCTTGACCATCTTCCGGCTGTGGGACTTGGAGGAAGTCATGTCAACCCACTGAACCGTATTAGGACTCCATATTCTAGATAAAGAGACTTTTCTCAGCCTTTCCCAAAAGGCTGTAGCAAGCCTCAGATGAGTTAATGTATGTGATAGCACCTTGCAAACTGTAAAGTAATTCACTTCAATTTCTTACAGATGTTTCCTTTGCATCTAACAAGTTGTCTTAGAATGGGACTACTCTCTATTCACTGTTTAATGAGTCAAAAAAAATTTGAATTGTGATGACATCATATGATTTAATCTAGTTATTTTGGCCTTCTCTGTATACAAAATAGTATCAGTGAAGTAAACTTGAAGCAAGAGTTTAAAACTTAAGCACTGTGAGTCAGTTCCCTCAACTTGAAAACATAGGGAAAGTGATGGCAGAACCATTTGCTCTATAGAATTTTGATACAAAGGAACAGGATACTAATGGATGGGAAGACATTTTTAAGTAAATACTATCATGCTGTTGGTAGATAAGAAAGCAATATTTTTTCTTCTTCCCTTAGTTATGAATTTCAGCTGAACTTGGTGTTCACACAGAAGAGATATATCCTGGCATGAATTAAGGTCACTTGGACAGAACCTCTTCCCATCCCCAACTACTCATGCAGGATCATTCAGGGTGTGTTTCAGGGATTCAGTCACTTCATTTGCAAAAGAAACTTGTAGTACATCTTCATGAAGAGCAAATTAAAAGTTGAAGGTTGTCCCAGTTTTAGCACTTCTGGAATATGTGAAAACAGAGATAAAAATCTTCCATACCATCATTTATCTACCAGGGACTGTGCAATGATAAACTTCTATAGATGGCAGGATCCATCTAAATAGAACCTGTATGTTTATGCTTTGAGGTTTCCAGAAAGTAAGGAACTCAAATAGTGACTAATCTTAATAGTGTTCTATTAAACCAGTTCCAGGCTGTTTGGTCCCTGGCATGAATTGCCTGATGAAAAGGATGGACTTAGGATGCCTCTAACAGCCAAGCAAACTAATTGCTTTGTAAGTGCTTTAACACAGTTTCAGGAGGCGATGGAAGCAGATGAGCCATCAAAAGGGAAAAGCGGGACTTTCTTTGTCCTCCTCTTTGTCACTGTTAAGCTCTCTGCCCTTAGGCTGCCTGGAGGCTCAGTGTACACAACGAAATTACACTTCCATCTAAGAAGGAGAAGTAGTCAATTACCTGAAACAAAATAAATAACAAAACCTACCCAAACGTCTCTATATTTTATGTCTTAGGACCTCCCAGATAACCTGTGCACCAAACAGTGTATCTGGTTTTTCTCAATAGATTCTTCTTGATAATGATGAATTTCAATGTTTAGTCTTTGGTCTTGAATATCTGTGACTGTATGTGGATCCGTGTTTGATGGGGGAAAAAGTCTTTAACCTAAAACTGTCAAATACTGTGAGCTGAAATAAAGAAAAAGATAACAATTTAAGTCAAAGCACAAATCTATCATGGAGACAGGGAACAATGATTGACCACCTTACAGTGTTATGATGAGGATAATCATAATAATCTTCATAATAAAAGAGCCCTTTACATTGCAGAGACTTTAGAATTCATTCCTTCTCTCTTTCATTCCATCAACTTTTGAATTTCCTCCTTTGCTACAGACATGGTCCTAGGCTCTGGTGTTTAGTGGTGCCAAACACACTGAACAAAGTAAATGCTTTCTGGAAGTTTAAATTCTAGATAGAAGAGGTTGGGGAGTTGGAGGCAATACACAAATGAACCCACAAGGAAATATCAAGAGTGACAAGTGCTGTGATGAAACGAACTAGGTTAGTGTGAGTTAATCCTACATTATAAGCCTGTGAAACAGCTCAAGTGAGTCGCTGGGGTTCCAATTAGTACAAAGTTCACAACATGCCCTGATTTAGGCAAGATCAATTGGCCAGGGACCTCTATCAGGGATTGGCCTCTACTCCAAACCTCTGTTCTCTCTGTGGTGCTGCCTTTTAGAGGTATCTTATTTTTCACACATGCACATGAACAGATATGTGAACACACTGAGATTCATAGCCCTATGGGCTTGGCATGATATTACCAGTGAAACTCAGGGCTGCAATTTACCAAGGAAGGATTAAAGATTCTAGAGTTAAATGGAGCCAGATTTTTGTTGTTGTTGTTAAGTACTACTGAGCACAGGTTGCAGGACTGGTTGAGTAAAGAAAATCCTGTAGGGTAGAAAGCAGAATATAATAATCTGCCAAATATATTTTCTATTATCCATGATCTGAGAGACAATGGAATTTTCCTAACAAGTCAGGTATTTAAAGTCCCATGTCAACTCTTGATATGTTAGAATGTTAGTTGCTGGCTTGGCTCATTTGAAGGAAAATTTTAAATTCCCTTCTTTTAACAACATTAGGGTAACTTATAACATACATATATTTCTATCTTTAAGAAATAAATACTATTATAACTGTCATTTGAAGCTATGACTAGAAAAAAAAAAGCCAGGACAAAGACTAACACTAAAATATCAGTTATATAATTTATTTCTAGATGATAAACATTGATTTGGGGGAATTTTTATAGACCCTAAATCCAATTAAAGGTGAGTTCATGTACATCTAGAGAATAACAAGCTTTCAGCACAGTAGACAACATCTTTCTAATGAAATGTGAAGAAATGAAACTAATCTTTACTGCACAAACATCAGTATGTTGAGTATTTTTGAAACTTTCATGTGTATCCATAGTCAACTGAGTTTCTAAAAAACAGTTTGTGCATGACTTAATGTTCTCCAGGATAGATCACATGCTAGGTCACAAACAAGTCTTAAAAAATTTGAGCAGACAGATACAGATCAAGCATTTTTTTCCAACTACATGATATGAAACTACAAATAAATTACAGGAAGTAAAATGGGAAAAGCCCAAACACATGGACAGTAAACAACATGCTACTCAAAATTAATTGTTCAATGAAGAAATTGAAAAGGAAAGCAGAAAATACCTTAAGAGAAATGAAGGTAAAAAAAAGTTTTCAAAATCTATTGGATTCAGTAAAAGCAATTCTAAGAAAAAAGTTTACAGTGATATAAGGCTAACTTCAAGAAACAAGAATAATCTAAAAAAAAAATCTGAACTTCCAACTAAAGAAATTAGAAAAAGAAGAACAAGGCCCAAAGTCAGTAGAAGAAAGAAAAGATCAGAGAGGAAAAAATTAGAGACCAAAAAAGTGGGGGAAAAAAAAGGAAATCAGTTTTCATATCACTGAAACTAAGAGCTGGTTCTTTGAAAAAGACAAACAAAATTGATAAACTATTAGCCAGGTTCATCAAGAAAAGAAAGAGAACCCAAATAAACAAAGTAAGGCATAAAAGAAGGGAAATAACAATCAACACCACAGTGATGCCAAAAAAAAAAAAAAAAAAAAAATCTTAAAAGAATACCACAAGCAGTAATGTGCCAACAAATTGAACAACCTAGAAGAAGTGGACAAGTTTCTAGAAACATACAGCCTTTCAAGACTGAATCAGGAAGATATATACAACCTGACTAGACCAATCACTCCTAGTCAAATAGAATTTATAATTAAAAATATTCCCAGCAAACAAAAGTTCAGGAATGGATGGCTTCACAGAGCAATTCTACCACACATATAAAGAAGAGCTAAGAGCTATCCTTCTGAAAATATTTCAAAAAGTTGAAGAGGATGAAACACTCCTAAATTTATTCTATGAGGCCACCATTACCCTGATAAAAAGCCAGACAAAGACATTGCAAAAAAAAAAAAAAAGAGAGAGAGAGAGAGAGAAAAGTTACAGGCTTATATATCTGACAAATATAGATGCAAAAATCCTCCACAAAATATTAGCAAATCAAATTCAACAATATATAATATCATAACACTATGATCAAGTGGGATATATTCCAGGGATGGGTGGTTCAATATTCACAAATCTATCAATGTGATATGCCACACTAACAAAAGGAAAGATAAAAATCACATGTTCATCTAATAGATACAGGAAAAGCACTCAAATTTCAAAAACCATTCATGATAAAAAAAAAAAGCTCTCATTAAAGTTAGTATAAAGGGAACATATTTCAACGTAATGAAGGCAACCAATTGTGACAAACCCACAGCCAAATGATACTTAACAGTGAGAAGCTGAAAGCTTTTTCTCTAAAATCAGAAATATGACAAGGAAGCCTACTCTCACCACTTCTGTTTAATATAGTTTTGCAAGTTCTAGCCATGGCAATCAGACAAGAAATAAAAGGTATCCAAACTGGATGGGAAGAAGTAAACATATCACTATTTGCAGATGACATGGTAATATATTTAAACCCTAGAATCTCTAACAAAAAGTACTAGAATGAATGAATTCAGTAAGGTGGCAGATTACAAGGTTTATATACAGAAATCTGTTGCTTTTCTATACACTAGTAATGAACTATGAAAAAAGGCAGTCAAGAAAATCTCATTTAAAATCATATCAAAAAGAATAAAGTATCTTGGAACAAACTTAATCAAGGAGGTAAAAGTTCTATACTTGAAAATTATAAAACATTGATGAAGGAATTTCAAAATGATACAAAGAAATGATAAGATATTCCAAGTTCATGGATTGGAAGACTTAATACTGTTAAAATGCCCATACTACACAAAGTAATCTACACATTTAAGGCAATCCCTATCAAAATACCCATGACATTTTTCACAGAACTAGAATAATCCTAAAATTTATATGGAACCACAAAAGACACCAAATTGCCAAAGCAATATTGAGAAAAAAACAAATCTGAAAGTATCATGCCCCCTGACTTCAGACAATACCACTAAGCTACAGTTAATAAAATGGGATGGTACTGGCACAGAAAACAGACACATCGATCGATGGAACACAGTAGAGATCCCAGAAATACACTCATGCACTATCATCAATCAATCTATGACAAAGGAGGCACAGATATACAATGAGGGAAAAATAGTCTTTTCAAAAACTGTGGGGAAAACTGGACAGCTATATGTAAAAAATGGTATTAGAATATTTCCTCATACCATATACAAAAATAAACCCAAAATGGATTCAAGTCCTAAATGTAAGACCTGAAACCATAAATCTTCTGGAAGAAAACTCCTTGACATAGATCATAGCACTATTTTTTTGGATCTGTCTCTTAAAGGAAAAAGCAAAAATAAATGGGATCTAATTAAACTCAAAAGCTTTTGCATTGCAAAGGAAACCATGAACAAAATGAAAAGACAGCTTATTGAATAGGAGAAAATATTTGCAAATGATATGACTGATCAAATTTATAAACAGTTCATACAACTTAATATCTAAAACACCAAAGAACCCAATTTAAGTGGGCAGAAGCCCTGAAGAGACATTTTTCCAAAGAAGATAAACAGGTGGCCAACTGGCACATGAAAAAATGTTCAACGTGGCCAATCATTAGAGAAATGCAAATCAGAGCCACAGTGAGATATCACCTCACACTTGTCAAAATGGCTACCATCAAAAAGTCTACAAATAACAATTGTTGGAGAGGACGTGGAGAAAGGAGAACCCTAGTATACTGTTGGTGGGAGTGTAAATTGGTGCAGTCTCTACAGAAAACATTATGGTGGTTCCTCAGAAAAATAAAATTGGAACTACCATATGACCCAGCAATTCCACTGATGGGTATCTATCCAAAGAAAACAAAAACACTAATTCATAGAAATACTTGCATCCCAGTGTTCATAGAATCATTATTTACAATAGCCAAGATCTGAAAGAAATCTAAGTTCCCATAAACAAATGAATGGATAAAGATGTGGCATATATATAAGAGTACTAGCCTTAAAAAAGAATGAAAAGTTGCCATTTGCAACAAGGTGGATGGACCTACAAAGTATTATGCTTACTGAAATAAGTCAGATATAGAAAGTCAAATACCCTATTTTATCACTTATACGTGGAATCTTAAAAATGAATGTACACAACAAAATGGAAACAGACTCACAGATACAGAGAACAAACTAGTGATTACAAGTGGGGGGGGTGAGGGGCAAGAAAGGGGTATGAGATTAAGAGACACAAACTACTGTATATAAAATAAATAAGCAACAAAGATATATTGTATAGAGCTTAGAAATCTAGTCATTGTTTTCTAATACCTTTAAAGATCACTCTGATGTATACCTGAAACTAACATTATAAATCAACTATATCTCACTAAAAAAACAAAAGAACAAAGAGTATAACACAGTTAAGAATGAATTTATCTAAAATACAACATTTTTACACTGAAAGTTATAAAACGCTGCTGAGACAAATTAAAAATCTAAATAGAAATATGCTAAAAATATGTTTTTAAATAAACAAAAGTTGCCTGCAAGTAGACATTGTTTTGCTCATAGTTTCCAGAGCCTTCTTTAGCCAGTGGTTGTGAAGCAGTGAGAAGACATCTGCTCCTATTTACAGTGCTCTTTGTATAACATTTTCTTAGGGAAAAAAAATCACTTTCTCAACCTCACTGCTAAATATTGAATAAATATTTAAGAAATATTCATTTGGAGAGGGGCTCATTTATCAGCTTGCTTGAGACTGCCATGTATTTTTAGCCAGTTTGTTTACACAGGATATATGGCCACACCACAAACATTCTGCCTGTCTTCACTGAGGCTGTCTTTCCCAGCTCCCCAGTTCCTAACTACATGGTGTCTCTTCCAACTGGGGGCCTGGTAATAACCAGGATGCCTGTCACAGCAATCATTTCTGTATCTGTCTGGATCCCCAAGCTCAAGCAACATCCAGTGGAGACATGGAGACAAACCTCATGTACGTCTGCCGCTTCTGTGGGATGTAGCACTTGCCTTTCCACATGGTAGGGCTAATTGAATGCTTGATACATACATAGATTTCTCTCCAGAGAGTGAAGTGATGAGAAATTATGTGGAAGCTTAAAGTGCTTTTCAGATACCTTTACCACGCCCTTTGACGGATCCAAATGCATATGGATTGTTTTTTCTCCACTGAGCTCAGATTCTAGAGACATTTCCTGTATTTTACGGTTACATTCTTAACTTACGAATGCAAATGTAAATTTCTGGATGGTGACACAGTAGCTGAATTGTGCAAAAACCTGAATTCAACAAGGCTTTTTTTTTCCCCTGAACCGTACTGAACAGGGACCTTGAATAGATTTCCCCTTTTCTGTAAGCATTAAGTGAAGAGCACATCTTCCATTAGTTAGTTGACTCAACTGATTGCTTGTGTGTGTTTCTAACAAGCACGCTGAGATGTTGGTCGAGGGTGTCTCTTAGCTCTGTTTCTTTTGTTCTGTTTTCCCTTTCTGTTTATTGTATTTACCAAGGTGATTCCTCCTAACGATGTTCCTGGATGCTAATCAGCATTGATTGAAAACTCTTGCAGACACGCATTTCCCTAAATACACTCATTTGCTATAAGTTCCTTGCTTAGGATGGGAGAGAAGGGAGGGATGTGTTCCTGGCTAATCTTGACCTCAGTTTCTGCTTTAACAGCACAGTTAATGACTGTTGTGGGAGCCGAACTGGGGTGGGGAAAGAGGGATTCTATTTTCAGTAATTTCAAAATGCACAGCACAATGATCTGCTTCACCACGTCCCTAGGCCTTGAATCTGCCCACCTCCCTAAGCAGGCAGGGCTTTTCCCTCCACCACACTCCTCAAGGACTGCAAACAGAGCGCAGATGGGTTTGAGGATCCTATTAGCAGTCGTTAGCGCGATGCTAGCTTTTCTTCTCAACCTACACACTCCGTACCTCCAGAACCATTTTTTCATCAATTACACTTTACCTTACACTTTGAAATTTTGCTGTTAAACCACCGTGTGGAGTCAGAATCCATGGGGTTTACATCATGAATGTTAGTCAGAAATCGATGTCCTGTACAGATACTATCAACCCTATTAATACCTACTCTCTCTGCATAAATCTTAGTTAATGGCTTGTCTAATCCATATCCTTTTGCCACATATTCTACTCTAAACTGGTGCGTGGGCAGCATTTTCCCTTGTCATCAGAAAGATGTCAGCCACACAGAACTTCCCAATCCATAGGATACCCCTCAGCCTCCACCCACATCCCCATTAGACACAGAGTTTGGCCACCACTATCTAAAATGGTTTGAATTAATAGTTTTTTCGTTAAGAATCAATAAACAAGCTCCTAGGTCCACGTGAGCTTCTCACAGCAAAAGCTCAATGTTGCCATTCATCATTGCCACCAGAGAACCAGAAACTCCATTTGTTTTCTCTGCTGCTGACAAATGTAATTTATAGGCTTTAAAGACCTAATTATTTTCTGCGATGCAGGATTAAATCTCAACACTTCTTACTAGAGGGGTGAATGAGGTAGTAGATATCTTGGAAATCAGGGCCTCCAAACTCTGTGTTTCAGATTCTCAGGTGGGAGGAAGTAATGGGGATAAAATTGCAAGTTCAGGCCAATATGAAAGGAGAGGCAGAAAATAATATTCCTATACAACCAGTTCCCCCGTGGGAAGCATCTACTGCCAGTGGTGCTCATTCCAGATCCCCTCATACCTTTTCTGGGCACCCATCCGTTGGCTTCCATGTTGTTTTGGGTCCCATCTCGAGCTCCTTTTCAGAAGAGAGCTGCCTTGTCTGCCAGCACAAAGAGCTGGAGGTGCCCGGAAGCTGTGTTTTCTTATTCCCTCCCCCAAATATTTCCTAGCCAATGACAAACTGGCACAAGGAAACTGAAACCCATCTCCCTGGCCTTGATGAACGCAGAATACTCAGGTGTAGTTCATACCCCAGAGTTCCTCTACAGGATCCAGCTGAGGCTGGTGCCTGGCCTGCAGTCACGCCCTTTCTTGCCTTCTTCCCTTGTCTCTATTTCTCCCCTCTTTTACTGGTTTCTCTGGGGAGCACTTCCTTGGTGAATGGCTTCACCACCAATCATCGCCTCAGAATCTGCTTCTGGGCTACTTGCTCTAAAACATCTACTAATCGGCCCACTGTGGGGAAAGTGCAGCGGGACATTGAAAAGGAATGCTGGAAGCAGCCATGATTGTCCAAGAAGATAATTAGCAATAACAGTAAATGCTGACAATCTGCATTTATGCTGTTTAAAGCCACAGATTGGCCAGTTCTCTCCCAGAAATCTCCTTGGTGTGTGAGAGCTTCCTGGAGAACCACGAGGGCCAGGTAGCATCATGGTATCAGGTGAGTCTGCATCTCTGCACACCTGGGTTGCTGCCTAAGTGGACTACTACACCCTTGCTCAAACAATAATAGACACCACCTGATTCCCCATAACATCAAGTGCAATCACAACTCCTTGGCTTTGAAGAGTTCCTGATCTTTCCTTACACCCCACCAATTAAATTTCATTTCTAAGTGATTCAGTGTGCATCCTCCATGCCCTAATCTGTTTTGATTCTTTATCATCCCCCGAATGTTTCAGTCTCATTATAACCTCAGTGCCTTCGTTCATTTTTTTTTTTTTGTCTACCTAGAATGCCCTCTCTTCTACCAAAATTTAATTTTGATCCCCAACTCTTACCTTGAGTGCTTCTTGCCTATATACATCTACTCCCTTCTTACTGGCCAAACCTCCTTTGCCAGTCTCTTGCTCTCCAAGGTTGTAGCTCTGGGAAAGTAGAAAACACTTTTATCTTCTCTTGCATAAAGTGACTAGCATAGGATGTTGCTTGAGTCCATTCTCTACCAGCATTAGGATAACACTAAATAGTCATGAGTGCTTAAAAGTACATCAATATCTATAATATTATTTATAAACATACATTAAATGCTATCAATACATTTCTATTTGTATAAAATGATTACACACATAGGATGAAACAAAAGATTAGGCTTTGTTTTTTTTTCAGAATTGAAATAGGAGAGATCATGATGTGGCTAGGGCCACATAGACCCAGGATCTGACTCTGACGCCACTGAATTTTTTCCCGGTATTCCACTTTGTCCTGGGTTTGATGACTAAATTCTGTCCTCTCTCCTTCATAACTTAGGATAAGCATGCTGTTCATCTGTTGATTCCCTCTCAGGTGTACCTGCCCCTGGGCTGGGTAGCACACTGAGCTACATACCTTTAAAATGTTTACTTTATGTGTTTGCCATTCTTCTGTAATAAGAGGGGCATGGATTCATATGGGAGCCCTTAAATATTAGGACAACAAAATAAGGGAAATGGTAGCAAGGAAGAGGCAATACAGTGATGTCAGATTACAAAGCCCTAAATTTTAGTATTTTCTGAAATTGAGGTAATATGGAATCGCAAGAAAACTGAAGTGTTTCCCAAATAAATAACATCAGGAATCCATGTAACATGTTGGGGTGAAAAGCCTCACATTACAAAACTACTTACCAGTAGACTTGATAGATAGGCACAGTAGTTTTATAATGTAAGGTTTTTCTCCCCAAAATATTGCATGGATTTCTGGTGCTATTTAAGTGGAAAACACTTCAGTTTTCTTTTGATTCCACATTAGTTCAATTTTAGAAAACCAAGCTAGGAACGAGTGTGCTAATTTGAGATGTCAGGCCACTGGGGAATTTACTAGAGACCAAGAAATAGATTCAAACAACATCAAGCATTTCTTTTACTTCCCCACCTCTTAAACTGCAGCAGCGAAAGTCTAGCTAAGTCCCCCTGCTGGCCACTTGAACTTAAACTCCAAAGGTATAGGCCAAGCTTGTCATAAGCCTTAACAAAGAGGTGATATTTATCCACAAAGGAACTCAAAGCAAGAGAGGTCATCAACTTTATCACTCAAGGACATTTTTCACTGTGTTCACACCTTGATAATACCTATTTCCAATTTTAGGGTGCATTGTTACACTATGAAAAGTTTTGATCTTATTTCAGATGGATAACTTAGCCATGTCTTCAGTTTTCTTGTTTGGAAAGTAGAGAAAGTCATATCTGATTATTTCCTTTCCTTCTTGATTCTATTGAGAGAGACCAGTCTTTCAGAGTTTCATTTTAAGCAGTAAAATAGTGTCATAACTTAAAGATAATTAAAAAAAGTTAAGAAATTACACTGTGTTCTGATGGTTTTGGATGACAGCTACTATTTAAATACTAATTTCCCTCCTAGATTTTCTGTATCTTTACATTGTTGTGGTGAAATAAATTTCTCATGTAGGAGATTGAAGAAGATGCTTGCTTTTTGTATGTGAAGAGAAGCAATTAAGGATTCTATATTATTTTACAGAGACTGTATTTTATCATTCTGAAAAAAAATTATATAGATATGGTGCAAGCTCATCACATCATTTTAAGTGATGGCAACTGTCTCTCAGTAACTTGTTTTGAGGAATCTAAGCAATATTTTAAAATGTGAAATGTGCTTTTTGGTGAAATGAATTGATGACTGCAGTGACTCTTGTCCTATGGTTGTGATCACAGGGTAAGCTACTAACACATTGCTCCTGAGAGAGACATGAGGATATTCAAAAGATGTCAATCCCAGCTCCGAAATTCAAAAAGAGCCAATGTTTAGTGAGCACCTGCTATACACCAGTTGATCCCAGCAACAATTCTCATTTGATCCCAGCAACAATTCTATGAAGTAGCTATGATTGTTCCCATTTTACGTTGGAGGAAATGAGGCCCCCAAATTAAGTTACTACTTGTCTAAAGTGGCATTGCTTGCAAGGGGCTGAATGAGAATTCAACTTAGGCAGCGTAACACCACAGATCCCTCATTTCTAACTGCTGTATGACATAACCTCTCATGAGAAGCCGTATTTTACCCTCTGACAGAGTATGGGAATCCGATATTCTACATATTGGATGGTATTATACAAAACGTTTATCCAGGCACTCTTAGGTCTTCTTTAGGAGAGAGCAAACTGAAAATAAAAAGATTGGACAGAAAAGGATCTGTTACCTAGAATGTCAGGGAGTAAGTTTGTAAGAACTAAGGACAAGTCCAGACATATGGAGAAAGGGAGAAAAAACATCATGGTCAATTCCTTACCTGGAATAAAAGAAGCCAGTTTGATGTGTACATGAAACAGACTTTCCAGAAAATAATGATTCAGAAAGAAGGAGATTTGGTGACTCTTGGGTAAATATCTTCCAAATCCTTAATTTAAGCATTCTTTTCCAGGCATGTCCCTCTTCATTATCATTATATGTACGCATAGCAGAGATAGCTGTTTTTGAACTGGGCCCTGAAAGGTATTAATAAAGTCCATCAAAGAAGGTTACTTGCTTATCATTTATCCTTTATTTAGAGAAGCAACGTGTCTGTCTAAAATGAGTGTTCCAGTTAGGTGAGCTCTGGATTTAAGCTGCATTGTGGTTTGGTTTTTTTTTTTTTTTTTTTTTTTGGTTTTTGGGGTTTTTTGCTTCATTTTGGGGGATATAATTAGGCTTTTATTTATTTGTTTTTAGTGGAAGTACTGGGGATTGAACCCAAGACCGTATGCATGCCAGGCACACACTCTACCACAGAGCTATACCTCCCCCATTTTGCATTGAATTTGGAATCACCTGAATAGTGTATGGATACAGCTTAAGGATTTGAAAGCTCTAATTTAATACCCCCCAAATTTGCCCCCAAATTTCACCACCGTCTACCAGCATTCACATATTTACACAATAGCCGCAGAGCTGATTTATAGGCATTAGCTCATGTAATTCTTAAGACAGTCCAACTTTGTAGATAAGGAAACTAAGACCACAGAAGTTTGACTATTATCCAAGGTAACAGAGCTAATAAATTAGAAAGCAGGGATTCAAAGAGACTTTTTTTTGTTTGCAGAGCCCATGATCTATAAAGCATGCCTAATTGACTAGAATTCCCCTCCTTCTTTGATGTCCCCTTATAATTTGGGGACTGCTCAGATAAGTGGCATGTAACTCTGTAGGTGTACAAGTTTAAAGTACAGTGAAAACTTCTATTGATTGACATGAGGGATCAATGAATCAACTAGACATGAATCTGCAGGTTCCATCCGCATAATAAGGAAACACACGTGGATTATCTTTCTCTTCACTTATTGTTAGAACAGTTGCAGACACTTAGTGCAGGGAACCGTCTATGGTACAATTTTCTGTTCGATTTTTGCTTTTGCTTCTGTTCTTCTAAAGGAGACCCAGGGGGCTCTTGAAAGGTCTACACCTGCAGCTTGAAGAAAGTGCCTCAGCCTGGATGAGTTCCTCTGAGAGATTATGCTCACCCATCTGTTTTCATAAAAGTTTAATGCCAGACAGCAAACTCATATAGTGTTTTGTTTTAATTTAATTTTTATTTAATCTGTTGTCAGAAATCAGACTTCTGCAATCTGGTGGCAGGTGCGTAGTAACAAACACACAGTGTGTTCTACCCACACTTCCCCAAGGAACCGTTCGTGATTGCACTGACTCTACACACAGCACTGATTTGGACCCTTGCTAGGATGCAGTCACTGACTCCTGGAGCTTTGCATCTATTCTACAAGGCACCCAGAGGTGAAATATTCTCTTCATGACTCAACCCAGGCCACGCACCAGAGTTTCTGCCTCCTTGCCTTCCAAAGTCTAGAGCCCAAGAGGAGATGCCCTTATAGCCCCACCTCCTGGACCCCTGGCCAACAGCAGGAAACACATGTGTTCTAGTCTTGCAGTTAAAACTCCCCTGGAGAGCTTAAGTTTATGTCCAGTGCCAAGAGCCTCTGCCATTATTTTAATAATCCTTCTCATTTAGTAGAAAAGGAGACATTTTTACTCAGTTCTTTTTTTATGCTGTTCTACTTTTCAGGAAAGTTCCCTCAACATCCAAATATCATACTGTTTTCCTTCCAGTCAGCCACAACACATGGTGATGTGAGTAATCGCTCTTTGTTTTTTATTTTTTTATCTGTGGATAAAAAAGACGTAGGGCAGCTTAACTTCCAGGCCCCTCCACATAAGAGAAGGCCCCTGACCCCTAGTGAATAGCTAAATAATCATCTTCCCATCTGAAAGAATTGTATCTCCTTCCATGCAACTCCCCTTAAGGAAAAGTGGAGGGTGCAGTTGATAAGACTCTGTTTACAGTTGGGATGAAGCTGTCACTTGAAAGTGACAAGCTCTTGCAATTAACATTTAGTAACTATACATTATCATTATTCATTTTAAGCAGCAATTTGAGATCAAATTTGAGATCAGGATTAACTTACAGAGTTTACAGGTAAAGGTTAGAGAAATAGGTTTCAACCCTGGGGAGTTTCAGAAAACAGTGCCAAACTAGGAAGGGAATCCACCAGTACCAAAACATCTAAACAGGAGAGCTGAGAAAGCTGAGGAAACAAAGCAACTCACTGTTCTAACACAGTGGTTCTCAAACTTCAGTGGGCATCAGAGTAACCTGATGAGTTTAGTAAAACACAGATTGCTGGGTCCCACCCAGAGTTTCTGACTTAGTAGGTCTGAGGTGGAGCCCAAGAATTTTCTTTTCTAACAAATTCCTAGAAGCTGCCCTTCCTCCTGGTCAGGAGTCACACTGTTTCCGGGATCCTCAAGTCTGGTCGCACGCTGGAATCATCTGGGAAACACTTAAATGACATTGATAATCAGGTCCCACCCCAGGCCAATTAAATCATCTTCCTAGTGGCTGTGTCTCCACATTTAGTGCTTTAAAAAGTTCCTGGGGGGAGGGTATAGCTCAGTGGTAGATGCACAAGGTCCTAGGTTCAGAATCCAGTATCTCCATTAAAAATAAAATAAGTAAATAAATAAACTTAATTACTAACCACCCAAAATAAAAGTGAGTGCATTTTATAAAATAATAATAATAATAATAATAATAATAATAATAATAATAATAATAGTTCCTTGAGTGATTCTAAAGTGCACCAAATTTTGAGAACCACTACCTCAGGGTCATATATGTCCAACTTACTGCTGGACTTGTTCTTACCTTGTTCCTTACATTTCCAGGGATAGACCATGACCCTTTCCTTGACTTTAGATCTTCGCTTGCCCAAGACCTGCTCTAACCAATTTCTCAGCTTCTCAGATCTAGGCAAGAAGTTGGGTGGAATATAAAACTCCACTTGATGTCTTGACACAGTTTTCTTATGGTGTTTTGTGCAATGGGCAGTGTAAGGAGATGGAAATCCCTCTTAGGAAGGATCTGTTCCTACATCTTTCTCTTCCTCTCCTCCACTCTTTCCGCTGGAGAGATTAACTTTGTTTGAGCTCAGTGCTGGATCTGACAGAGGTCAGGCCAGGACACTGAGGTGACTGCTGTGTGATGCACAGAGGATGACACCCCCCTACAGAGTACACTCATACCCTTCCAGCAGCAAAGGGCATCAGCTAATTAAACTACGCTGAAGAGGTGCCTCGAGTCAGGATTTGAGCTGAATTAATTGGCAACTCCGTTATTTCTGCTGAAAATCATGGCTTGTTGTGGCACTGGGACTCAGCTGGAGTGAGCACGCCACAGCAGAGTGATTAACACACCCCAGCACTCACTCACTGTGGTGCTTTCCCCTCTACGGCTACTCGCTGATTCTCATCTCTCCACGTAGTGGGTCTGGGATGGAAACAGTCAGCACTCATGATGGCTTCAGAAATGCTCCCTATATACTTTCAAATGAGATGAGAAATGTCTTGATCTTGGGCATGTGGATGGTCAACCAAATAAGCAACATAAATCACGTAGCCCAAAGGACTCGAGGGATGCTGTTTTCTGCAGAAACTTAGGGGTCAGAGGTTAAAGGACAGCAGAGCTTCTGGGGAAAGATGGTTTTAGATGCTTTCTAACTCCCTGGCTGATTGGGAAAGATTTATCTAGGTTGAACTACACATGCCCTGGATTCATCTGGGGCGTCCACAGGACTTGAATTTTTCTCACTCTGAATCTTAGCCTCTGATGTCTTGACACAGTTTTCTCATTTATTTTACAAAGGAGCAAGAGAGTAGGAGGTGAAGTAAGCCTTATTACAATCCTTTTCTCTTATTTTTTTCCCAGCCTATTTGGAATTTTGCCTAAATTAACTCTTGACATTTTGGGCTGTATAATTCTTTACTTTTGGGGGCTGCCCTATGCATTATAGGACGTCTTAAATATCCCTCGTCTCTACCCATCAGATGCCAGTGGCAAACAACCTCTGCCCCTTTGCCAGTTTTGACAGCCAAAAATGTTCCTGGGATGGAAGGGTGAAGACAATGGGAAACTGTCACTATTGTGAACCACAGATCTAAGACACATCACCTAGGCTACATTCAAGATTCAAAAATGTACCTGTTAGGGCATCTGGTATGTATGTTTTCATATTCTGTTGTTTCTTTATATTTCTGTATATAAACTTCTCCATATTTCTATATTTCATGGTTATCCTATTAAAACATGCCTTATTTTATTACCTGTTTGCACATTGTATACACACACCTAAACATGGCTCCCAAATTTCATGTTTTCAAACGGGCCATTCTGTGTTTTAGTCAATTCACAGAGGCTTGTGTACCATAAGGGTGGAGCTTTCTTCCTACTTCAAAGATAGTAGTTTTTGGCATCATGATTATCATTTGCTACGTCTCCAAGTGAAAGGGAGAGGCTAGGTCTTTGTGTTGAGGAGTAAGGTTTTTTTGTTGGTGTTTTTGTATTTTCAGATAAAGACCTAGGATTTGGTGTGAAAGAACTGTTTGTTTTCACTGGAGAGATCTTGCTTAGATACAGAGGGAAAAAACCTTGCAGAGCCCTTTCACTCTCTGGCTATTAGAGAAGGGCTCCTTACCTTGCCTCATATGGTTTGGAAGAGAGTCGAGCAATGACAGGACAGGAATGGGACTTATTAAAGAGGTGGCCTTAATTTTGAAGAGACTGGGACTGATGGCCTGACTGCCAGCCCCAAGTCTGATGTATGTTCCCCAGCTCCTCTGGACCAATGTGTCGATCACGCTGTACAGACAGGCCAAAGCAGATTTTTCTCTCTCTTATTCCTTGTTGATCAAAGTAGGCTGTTCCAGAATGTCATTTATTATTTGTCTTGTGAAGCCTTCCCTTAATCGCTCATCCTGAGTGGGGAATCTCAGTCAACAAGCCGTTAAAAATGACATAACTTTAAAAAATGAATTTCAAACTTTAAAATCATCTTTTGAGCTTTAATTTTAAAAGCTGCAGTTTTCTCAAAAGAGCCGTGGCAGCGGCAAAATCTTTTCCTTTTGAAGAGTTTTTTTTTTTAATAACTCAAGTGAAAATATTGCCAGCAGTCTCTGAATTCTTCAGCAAATATAATTTCATTTCTTAGTATTAGCTAAAAACTAGAAATGAAGAAAATGCGTATTTACCTTCTTCCTTTGGTATAATAGACCAAAGGCGTTTTCACTATGAGAAATGTCAAACTGTTCTAATTCCTCATTGAATATTTTAATTTACAAATCTTTTATTCATTTGCTTGTTTTTCTTTCCTTTCTTTAGCTAGACTACTGTAAGCTTTGAGTTTCGTATTTACCTACTTAGCCCCGAATCTTTTTTATGTGGTATATATTTTTTCTCTTTAAGAACCTCACTGGGGCTTTTTTTTTTTTTTTACCATTTGTAGCTGGGAAAATGAACAAAGCTTTTGTAGATTGCATCAGCCCCATGTTAAGCTTTAATTTATGGAGTGACTTTGAGATTTGAAACAAGGTAATTGGCAGAGTAGGGAACACTGTGGGAAATGTTTCAAATGAATAAAAAAGGGAAAGTTAGTTAACAAATATTTATTTTAACAACTGCTGTGTTCAGAACCCTGTGCTCCATGGATAAAGAAGTGGTGCAAGGAAAACAGGAGTGCTGAGAGTCTCACTCCACAGGTGGGGCATGAGGAAACAATTTATAAATTCACATAACCAAAGTCAAAGTTACGTAAGACTAGCCAAAACAAAATAAATGAATTAAGGGTGGGGATCAACTTGATTCTCATACACCTGTGTTCAGAACATGGCTTCATCATCGAATGGCCACATGAATTTGGGAGATGTACTTTGAAAACATCATTTTCCCATCAGCAAAATAAGCTTAACTATCCATGTAACAGGTCAGGGATAATGTCTGTAAAGCGCCTTGCACAGTGTCTGGCACAAACCCAGGCACTGAGAACCTGTACCTGCTGTGATTGCCGTGGTTACTATCACTACGACTGACGCTGCTGTTCCTAGCACCATCGCTACTCTCGTTACTACAATAATGATTGTAATTGATTTATCTTTGCAAAAATTACCCATCCATTTGAAAGGAACTCTAAAACTTCATTTTTGGCTAAGGGATATGCAAGTACACATGTGAGTTTAAATTCTACCTAAGAACCAATCTGAAGATATACTTTTACAGGGCTACAGTTCAGAATTCTAGAAAATCCTATTTAAGAGAGTAGTCTAGCTTCCTAAGTAAAGGGGAAAAGATACGTGCACCACAATGTTCATAGCAGCACTACATGCAATAGCCAAGACATGGAAGCAACCTAAATCTCTGTTGACAGATGATTAGATAAAGATGTGGTATACATATACAATGGAATACTACTCAGCCATAAAAAAGAATAAAATAATGCCATTTGCAGCAACATGCATGGAGCTAGAGATTGTCACTCTAAGTGGTTTAGCTAAATTTTAAATGTTAACATATTTTTCTTGACATATTTACAAGCAGAATCCTCTGGAAGCACAGATCTCATGAGTCGACTGTGAAATGTGGTATTTTTAAATAAATCATGGATAGTTTATACCAGAGAGTTCAGAAAGATTAATGAGGTTATTACTTTGTCCTTAATTTTGAAAAATATTTTTGCTGAATATAGAATTCAGAATTGACTGTTTTTTTAGCAAATTACGTATGTCATTCTCTTGACTTTTGGTCTGCATGGTTCCTGAGAAGTCAGCTCTCATTCAGCTGGTCATTCTCCTGTATGGAATATATCCTTTCTCTCCCTGGTTGCTTTTAATATTTTCTGTTTTTCTTTGGTCTTCAGTATATATATATAAAAATGTATATTGAAATATACATATATATGTTTCAATTTTAAAGTTGTTTTTGGCAGAAACATATATCCAGACCAAATTACTTTTTCATGGCAAAAGTGGAATATTCACATGTAATATATTTTGCAGAAATAAACATTTTTGCCAAGAGTTTTAAGAGTTACTCTAATATTGGTTTTGAGTAAGTCATCCTCTTGAATCTAGAGTTTCATCAGATAAATAAAGCTTATTTAATTCTCTTTCAAATCTCTAAACTTTGTCATACTCCTTTAATTACTGTCATTGTATTGAAACACTGTATGGGCTGAAATAGCTGGTGCTGGATATCATTACTCCATGTTTACTAATTTTTATATATATATAGTATATTTCTTCACAGATTCATTTCTAGATTGTGTACTTTTGTTTTTATAAATTATATATTGTTACATTATATAATAAGGTGCCATTTGTGATAAGAAAGCTATGGAATATGTAGATTAATTTTGGGTGAAACTTACTACATTATCATTCTGTTTTTTTAGTATTTTTAATTTCATCACTTGGTTTTCCATGTATATAATTATATCATCTGCAGGGAATGAGGATTTTTCATTCTTTTTCCTCCCCAATTTTAATACCTCTGCATTCTTTACAAGAATGTAACCTATGGAAAGGGGGAAAATATTTGCAAACCATATGTTTTATAAGGAGTTAGTGGAAAACAGTATGGGCGTTCCTCTCTCTCTCTCTCTCTCTTTCTATATATATATATGTATATACATATAGAACTATCACATGATCCAGCAATCTTGCTTCTACTCAGTGTGT
Organism: Camelus dromedarius; assembly: GCF_036321535.1. NCBI lineage: Eukaryota > Metazoa > Chordata > Mammalia > Artiodactyla > Camelidae > Camelus > Camelus dromedarius. Next base: position 62,434,059 of record NC_087443.1, on the reverse strand, counting down.
ATCTTAAAGAATAGGAGTCAGGATTTCAAAAATATTGTATGCACCCCCATATCCATTGTAGCATTATTCATAGTTGCCAAGACATGGAAGTAACTTAAATGCCCGTGGCTGTTAATGGATAAAGAAATAATATTTAGCCTTTAAAAAGAAGGAAATCCTTCTATTTGAAACAACATGGCTGAAGCTAGAAAGCATTATGCTAAGTTAATAAGCTAGATGGAAGGACAAATACTATATAATACTAATTATATAAGGAGTCCAAAACACTCAAACTCATAGAAGCAGAGAATGGAACGTTGGTTTCCCAGGCTTGGAATAAAGAGATTAGTCAAAGGATACAAAATTTCAGTTACACAAGACTAGCGAGTCCTAGACATCTACTGTACAGCATATTGGCTGCAGTTAACAATAGTGTACTGTATAGTGTGGCTAAAAATTTGCTAAAGACAGTAGATTTTATGTTAAATGTCCTTAATATAATAACAACAATAATAATAGTAATAAGTAAAATGACAGGAGGCAACTTTGGGAGGTAATAGATAAGTTCATGGCATTGATTGTGGGGAAGGTTTCACAGGGGTACACTTACCTTCAAACTCAAGTTGTACATATTGAATAAAGTATATATGGCTTTTTGTATTTCAAAAATTAATTTAAAAACTACACAAAGCTACTTAAATGGTCTCTGTCAGTTTGCTCTGAATTATTCTGATAACGTTGTACTTATTAATTTTCCTCTTCTATTCACATGGAAAATTAGCCTTTGTTTCTATGTTTTATGTGATATCTTTGTTGAGTTCTGTCTTTCTTATACTGGGCTTAGCAAAAAGTTAGGAAATTCTTCCTTTTCTATGCCCTGGAACAGGGCATAAGGGAGATGCAAGTAAAATCATAGCCTATCATTTCACACATAGCAGATAGAAATAATAATTAAAGTCTGTCAGTTCCAAGTTTGGGGGAAGATGTGGAACCTTGCACTCTGCTAGTAGGAACATAAGTTTGTAACACCAATTTGAAGAGCAATTTAGTAAATTCTAGTAAATATTAAGATGCACATACACTTCAAGCAATCAGTTGCAGTCTTAGTAATATAACTTAGAGAGCCTCTTACATATGTTTGTAAAAATATTTAATATAAAGACATATTTTCATCACTATTGTTATAAAGAAAAATTTTGAAACAACTTAAAAGTCTATCAACAAAAAAGTGGATAAATCAATAGTGACATAGTTACATTTGAAATAATTAAGTTAAAGCTATGAGTATCAACATAGTTAAATATTATAAATGGTGGAACTAAAAAAAGTTACAAAAGGATATGCACAGTTTAATGTCATTTACATAAAAGATTTCCAATATGCCAAAAAGCATATATTTTTGGAATAAAGATGTAGTTAATCTATAAAGACATGCATTAAATTAGAAATAGATGTTGGAATTTAATGCCTTGTTGAATTTTTAATGACTTTCATACATTTATGGAAATGGCTTTCTTCTTTTTTGGATTACAATTGTGAAATACATTAATTGATCTGATTTTGAAAGATCAGTGTATTTTTGTTTTGAAATGCATTTTAATGATCAGGTATTCTTTTAATACATTTCTAGACGTTATTTGCAAATTTTGCATTGACTCATAAAAGACATTAGTCTATACCGGTTTTTTACATATTTATCAAGTTTTAGGTATAGTATGATACCCACTTTATTTTTTTTAATATTGAAATGCTATATCTCATCTGTTTCGATGAGTTTAAACTTACTTATCTGTTCCTGAGGTTTCAGTAGTATACATCTGCAAAACCACTGACTCTGATACTCATTTAGGAGTAGTCCTTGAATAATTGTCCACTATTACTCTTTTTGGCTATTTTATTTTAATCTCTTCTGTGAGTAGACTTAGCAATTTATAGTCACTAAAAATACACTTATTTTACGTGGATGTCAAATTTATTTGCAGACTTGAGCTGAGATGCTTTAATTTAGTAACATCCTTCACATCAATAGTTATATCCCCTTTCCCATTTCTTATTTATGTGTGTGCTCTATTTTATCTTTAATTCAATGTATAATTTATTTTTATTTTGTTTAAGTTTTTCAAATAAATGAATAGATTTATTTATTATTTTTACTATTTCTCTCTTCACTAACTCATGTTTTGTTATTTCCTTATTGACATATTTTTTCAGCTTTCTATAGGTCTTTATTTTTGGTCACTTTTTATCTTATTAATATGGGTGCTTAATATATTTGGTTTTACTTTTTACTGTTTAAATAAAAATATTTATATTTTTGTATTGCTTTAAGCTGTGTCATATGCTGGAATATAAAGCTTTTTAAATTTTACTTTCTGTTAACTCTGTGATTTCAGTTTTTAAACTCTCCTGTTCTCTTTGCTTTCTAGTTTTATTAATTTATTAATATATTGCTGTACTAATTTTGACCAAAGATTGACACCTGTGCCATCTCCACTTTTTGGAATACATTGAGATATGCTTTATTATCTATCATAAGATCAATTTTATTAGTATCCCAGGACACTCTAAATGTAGTGTATTCTCTCTTTTTATAAAATATATCAGACTAAACTAGTTAGATTATTTTAGACCATACTAATTTTTACTTTTTTAATCTACGTGTCCTCTCGTGGACATAACTCTAATGTGACATTATCTTTAATGTGTTGGCTAAGCCCTCTAAGTACTGTTTATTGTTAAAAAGAGGTTTAAAGAAAAGCATAATAAATATGATAAGAGGAAATAATTTGTTTTTCTTTTTTAGAGCAGCTGAAGTCTGTCAGTAAAAATACCATTTGTTTGTCATCTATGGAGAGGTATGTTTCATCTAAAGAAAATATAAGAGACCAGTGGATTTAGTCATTTCTAGTATTTACTCTGGTGAGAGTGAGAAGATTTGTTAAAAATAATAATAACAGACACAATTATACACATATGTACAGTTATAACCTCCCAGATGTGAGCAGATCTGTACAGCCATTATTTACAAGACTGGTTTATATGCTGTTATAAGTCAGCATAAGCAAGCTTTGAAAGGTTCCTTTTCGTTATCATGTACACAAAATGAATGAAATGTACATTTTCAGATTCGCCGTGTGTTTCTTTTCCAAGACGTGCTTGTCTGATCTGTGAAGGAGCTCAGGCATAGCTGCGTACGTCAAGTATGCCTTGAGCACCAGTGATTAGAGAGCAGAGGTGAGAAGAGCAAGAAATTCAGTGTTAATTGGATTAGAGAGGAAAAGTTTTGAACTCAGAGTCACTAGAGGGTGGACATCTATTTCCCCACCATCAGCATCTGAGTGACTTTGCAAAAACCGCACACTCTGTATCTCTTAGTTTTACCATCTGTATAATAGATGCGATTGCCAATTCCCTGTATACTTCTACGAATTGACTCATAAACAGAGTAAGACACATTTTGACAACTTTGAAGCCAAGAAACCTCTCAATTCAAAATGGTGGTATTGACAGGTCCTCCTAACCTGCGCCCTCAGAACCAATAAATTTGCCTTCCTCCCCACCCTGTCCCCAAATGCTTTGTATGTTAGCGTTTCTAGCAGAAAAATCTTGTGTTTATTGTTTCCACATGTTTAGAGACTCTCCTTTTGCATTTCGGTTACCAGGTTAAAATCAGAGTGTTTATATTCCAAGTGTATCTTCATAGACCCACAAAAGCATAATAAAATAGCTAACGTCACCCACTAAGGCACACGAGCCGCTGACCTCCCAAGGCAAAGAAAACTGGTATCAGGCCTGGAGGGAAGTCCTACGAGGAATGACACACTTGCTAATACTCATTCATCTCTTTGACTTACTAGCTTAAAAATGTGAGGAGAGGATAGTATTTATTTCCTTTTCTCTGTTTGTATGTCTTTGCTTTGTAAAACGAAAAATGCAGAAGAACCATCTTCAGTGGCTGAGGTTTTACTTTAAAGCGATCACCTATGTATCACACTGTTGTAACATATTGATTTTAGTAAAGAAGAGTTCCTGCTGAGAATATGTGGTTAGAATTGTGTTTGTCCAGTATTTACATTGGACCTTCATGTCGCAAACAAAACAAAAAGTGGAGTTTTGTACGCCAACAGCCCAGACATCCCCTTTTCCAGTCGTATCTCCTTCTATGTTCTACAGCTGTAAGTTAAAAATGGCAGAGTCTTAATTCCCTTCCCTTGGGATCCCCAGGAAGCTGCAGGGCCATTCTGAGTGTCCCCACCCAGTATTCATCAGCAGGAAAGTTTTTAAATATCAAGGTATCTTCAGCTAGGTGGCCAAATGCATCACTACAACATTGTCCTTGATATCTGTCAATTATGATTTGGGAAAATAAATCCCTTCTAATTCTGAGCAGCTTCAGAAAAGCTATGTATTGTGAACAATTATTTTGGGGGCTCCAGAATATGTAGGCAGCTGCACTGTCCTCACATGCCTCAGCTGTTTCCCCATGTCTGTGATGTAGATGCTACAACTGGATTCTTAATACCTAGTCTCATTAAATCCGCTTTTTGTTTTGGGAGTCATCATATTCCTAAGACTCTATTTTTAACGTGTTCAGACACACCCAAACCTGAGCATTTAATGGAACACAGGTGACTCTGCTAACAATCTTACTCATTGAATGGAATCATCCATAAATAACCAACATGAAAACAAATCATTTCTACATTCAGATTTATTTTTCCCCTAACCTCTCTCTCTCTCTCTTTCTCTCTCTCTCTCTCCTGCGTCTAGTTGCTGTTGAACATTACCCTGTCAACTCTTCAAGTATTTGACTACAAAATATGCTTGGTAAATAATGTAGGGAGATTAACTAAATGGAACATAATTACCACAAATTTAGAGTCCCATAAAAGAATATATTTTATCCGTGATTAGAAGGCTTACAGACTTTCCAAATCCATTTTAATATATTTGACAGTAAGCCATAGGAAGTTTTAAACAGCAGACAACGCTTATTCAGAATTCATAATAACTCAGCCTTAGATTGCCGTATTATTAAAGACTTCAGCACATGAAGCTACTAATTTGTTTCCTTTTCCTAAACACACATTCTCCGTCCCCGCACATTGTCACTACCCCCCACCAACAACTGTAAACTTTTCTACATTGAGAGCTGCATGAAATTGAAATTTAAGTTGATTTTTAAACTTTGCCACTCTAACAAGATCCAGTTCTGGCACAAATTCAAACAGGTCAATTAAGTAAAGCAATGAAGCTGTTCGGGGAACTCTAAATTTTTTCCTTCCTTTTTTTCCTTTACTTAATTGGTGCCAGGGAAGGCTGGGCATGCTATCTCTCTGGTAAGGGAAAATGACCATGGAGTAATTGTCTGAACAGCTTTGAAACGTCACTAAAAAAAACTCCATCTCCTCATCACACGGCTGGGATCCACAAAACTTGCCTGGCAACTGGAGAACGCCATTAGGAACTTGAACTTCTTTCTTTTTAAAACTGGTCATCAAAGGACACAGAACTGATGAATACAACACATCTCTAGTCATTCTTTTTGTCCAAAAATGTGTGCTTGTGTTGAAGAAACAGACACCATCCCTAATACACCACGACACTCTGCTGAGAACTTTCTCTGTCCATGGAATTGTGTTCAGTTTCCACAGAGGGAAGACCAGACATGCTGGAAAGTTGATACACCAAGAACAGCTCTCAACAACTAGGAGCTGGTGTATCAGCTTCCTTGCTAACTGACTGATGACTCTGGGTGTGTCTTATACCGCCTCCCCAAGAACCCCAGCAGGGGCAGCAGTAACTTGCTCATTAATGCATCCTGTCATTGGCTTCCTTCCTTTTCCTGTCTCATTCCCATCTTCTCCTTCCTATGCTCCTTGGATCACTTACCATGTAAACTATTTGCAATCTAGCACTTGCCTCAGGCATCCATTCTTAGTGAACCCAAATCAAAGACAGAACCCTACTATACCTAAGATGGGTAAGCGTATGGATTCTGGGGTCAAAATACTTGGGTTCAAGTCTTTGTCTCCATCAGAGTAGCTGTGTGATTTGGGAAAATATATTTTTCTTCCTCTGTTTCAAATTCAACTGTGGTTGAATCATATAGAATAATGCATTGTAAAGCACACCTGGAATAGTGCCTGGCACATAGCAAATACCAAACAAGTTTTAAGTGAATATTTACTACTATTATTACTATTATTGTTATGACCAAACATTAGGCTAAAATTTTAAAAAATGGTAAATTAGTTAAGTAAATAAGATTAAAAATCCTGGTTTCTATCCTCAAGTTGCTCACAATCTAAAGGAAGGGCAGACACACAAACAAAAAAAATAAAATCAATTATAACTTTATAATAGTTGTATGTAAAATATAATTTCACTTTAGCTTCTGTGAATATATGGATGAATTTCTGCTTGACATACACATGTGGTACTCTCAAGGAATAGCTGAGCATAAATGTATTTTTTGTTGTTATTCAAGTAATAGACTATAGAATCCTTACAAAACTAACATTTAAAGAATCCTGGCTTTAAATTAAATATAGTAAACATGGTATCCTGATTAATTGACTTGCATATTTTGTGTGTCAGATTCTCTTAAAATAAGACTAACCTGTATTGAAATACTTGTAAGCCCCTGCTTTAGCCTCTATTCATGCCACACACCCACCCTCCCGCCGCCTTAATCCAGTAGGTAAAGATGCTCCAAGGGGCAAATGACATGGGTGCTGTCTGTTAGATTAATTGCTGAATTAATTCAATCATTCTATTCTACCAGAGCATTTTTATCATTGACTTCTGGAAATGCATACTAAAAAGGCAGTTCTCAAAAGAGCCTTTCATGTTCTCTCCAAGGATAGCATTGTTACAGGATGACAGGGAAGAGACGGATAGTGGAACAAGATTGCCGATACCAACCCAGACATTGCACTGTAGCAGATCACTCCTCTGAAAGTGTCCTCTTCTCTCTTTTAGACAGAAATGTACCTAATGGAAAAATCTTAATGAGGAGACTTTGTCATCCGTTGGGCCAGAACCCAGTTGGCTTCATACTGAACCTGCTTGTGCCTGGTTCTGGGACTGAGTCCAGTGTCGGACGCCATGTGGTACATTCAGTATATTGGGAGAAAAGTTGAACTGTTCACTGGCCCAGCTCCAAAAGATGAGTCTGACAGTAGCAGCAGCACCAGCTCTAATTAGAGAGGAAACTTTTGTTCCTCCTCTCTGCCTCTTTCACTTTGTTCAGTCACCTCAAAAAGTGATAGTATTAATAATACATTTAAAAAAAAAGATACAGAAAACAAAGGTTTTATTACCTTGCTTCTTGGAGCTGCATCAGGCACCAAAAAGGACAGAATATTTGCCCTTTAAGAGATGATTTTTTTTTTCCTAAGCATGTTTATAGACTGACTGTAGCTGGCTTGAGCTCAGAGGTGTGACTGCTTTATAGACGATCAGTCCCTTTAGTCCCTTTGAAAACATATGCATTTGAAGCTTTTCTTCCCTTTGAACACGGAGCACTGATGAAAGAAATTTTGTTGTCAGTAACAGGGAGACCGCCGTGCTATAACTTGAAAGCCCACCTGTACTTTAAAGTTGAAACCTCAGCCCAGCCCGTGGGGAAAAAAAAATAAATTAAAAAGAGCAGTTCTGTTCTGCTCTGAGAAAAATCTCAAGTTTCAAGACTGAATAATTACAGAAAATCACAGTTCTGCCTTGCTGCTTTTTTCCATTTCTGTGTTCTCCTTGGCAAGACCTTGACATTATTGGAAACCACGGTCTATTCTTTCCTTCCAAGATTATGCAGTTCAGACTGGGACACTCCCTGATGGCTGTGGCCCAGAAAACTCTGAGCTTGGCATCTGTGCCACGTGGCTTTAGAAATTTGTGGGCAGTTCACATTCAGTGGTTGATGTTCCCGATGCACATCGCAAGGTGACTTCATTAGGACTTAAGACAATTTACACAATAATTTTCCTGCAAACTATGACCGTATTTATTGCCTGAACATCTCATTTTGAGAAAGAATTAACTCATCTTGGAACCAGCCCAGGGAGAACTACTTAGTATTCACTGAGCACACACTCTCTCTGCATCCACTGTTCCCTCCGTTAGAGCACTCATCTCAAGTATCCTTATGCTTTTTCAATAATTGCATTGTTCTATCTTTCAAAGTCCAGATCAGCTGGTCTTTTCCACAGAGCCATGTTGATTTTCCCAGCTAATCTTTCCCTTCTAACTGAATCTTTCCCTTCTCACTGAATCTTATAACATTCTCTCTCTTCTCTGTTTTACACTGAACCCTATTCACTTTGCCTACTTATAGAAGCTTCCCTGTTTGAAAATCTCTCCATGAAAGCCTCTCCTGAGCTACTTATATTGGGATCTGGTAACCAATAAATATTGTTGCATTCACTTATTAAAATATTTCCGGGGGGAGTGTATAGCTCAAGTGGCAGAGTACATGCTTAACATACACAAGGTCCTGGGTTCTATTTCCAGTACTTCCTCTAAAAATAAGTAAGTAAATTTAATTACCCCCCTCCAAAAAAAAAAAAAGATTATTTACTACGTGGTAAGGTATTTTCCAATTGTCACATTCTCAAGATAGAATATGCAAAACCTCAATGAAAAACAGTTGATTTTATCAGGCATCGCCAAGATCCATGAGATATTTATCAGTCACCATTCTAGAGATTCTTTTGTTTTTTTGTTGGTTGGTTGGTTTTGCTGTTGTTGTTTGTTTGTTTGTTTTCTTTTTGGATGCTTTAGAAGAGAATACTGTAATGTGCTTTTGGGGTCCAGCATCACATCCTCTTGGCCTACCTCTGATCTGAGTCATAGGGTTGAGAGCAACTCTGTGCAGGCTGGGACCCATTGTGAATCTCTCTGCTTGTGCCTCATGGCTCTGGAGTCCTGCTCAAACCAAGTGGAGGCAGAACCCACAACTGCAAGACTGTTAAAGCCCTTGGGGGCAACTCTCAAACAATGGGGTACAAGAGCTGATAGATAAATGCCTGAGCCTCTCATTCTTTGGCAGGTAATTTTGGGAGAAACCTTTCAGAACTTCCTGTGGAAATGAGCCTCCATTTCCTACAGAAGCAAACTTGATACTGAAAAACGTACCATTTTCTCTTACTTCTTTATGTCACTCTTTTTGACTCCCTCATTCCTGCTTTGCAGGATCACTATCCAAATGAAATACCTGTACCCAATTTCCTATCACAAGGAGGAACCAAACTAGGACTGTAGAAATGGACCGAGGAAACAGACACTCAGAGTAGGGTTCTGATATTGGACCACTTTGATGCCAACACAGACTCCACTGCTGACAGTGAAGGCTTGATAACATCTGATGTGCTGAATCACACCTCACACTGGCTGAGATTCTAATGCGTGGCAGGCTGGGATAGAACACAGACGTAAGGGTAAGTGTTGGTTTACGGCATAGCTCTAGGACTTGGGACGTTTGGGTGCAACAGCAATTTCAAGAATTGTGGAGTTGCTTGGCTTTTGTGAACTGCTTTAGACACCTTAAAGAAAGAGAATGGCAGGATTCCATCAGACAACTGTAGCCTCAGGGCATGCTGTGAAAGCAAGAAGGCTTTTGGGCAATATTCAAAAAGACTTCCATTTCCTGCAGCTAGAGGGCAGTTTATTTTTAAAGTCATGGCAGGTGATGAATGTTATCCTGGCCTCAGTTGTTCCGCCAGTGCCTCCAGTGGGCATGTGGACCCATCAAGTGGGCATTTTCCTGGTTCATTATACTAGTCATCGCCTTGACTTGGAGGGTTCCACAGACTCCAGCTCCTAGCTGTGTCAGGGACCTGGAAATGAGCAACTCTAGAAGACAGGGAAAAGGAGGTCTAGGGAAGAGGCATATAGACAGATCCAAAGATGCAGCACAAAGTACACAGATGTTTGTGTCCTACTTCAACGTTCAAAAGAGGACTTCAAATGTGGATGAGGCATTAATGAATCCAGTGGGAGAATGTCTCATCCAGCAGAGGTCAGCCAGATTCTGTCCTTAGTTGTTTCAAGGCTCGTGCAATGAGGTTGTGAAAGGGGCAGCCATGGCGGCAGGGATGGAGGCTCTGCATGGGCTCTCTCTCATCAAAGCTGATCTAGCCACTGCTACTAAGAAGTGTCCAGCCAGTCAACTTCAGTGACAGAAGCTGAATGCTCAATGTGGGATTATCCCTCAATAAAACCTGACAGCCACTTAGTGGCAAGTTGACTCCACTGGACTCACTCCACACTGAAGAAGCAGTTATTCTTCCTTATTAAAAATGACAACTACTTCAGATATGGGCTTGGCATCTCATTCTACAGTAGTCTGCCCATCCCATTATCCAAGGGCTTACAGAATTAGTAAGATTAGCCTGATTTAGTGACATGAATCCTATAAAATTTTGCTTTGGACGAAGAGACTCATTTTAAAACAAGTAAGATGTGACAATGGACTCATAACCAGAGTATTAATCCTTCCTGCCATGTACTTTATCGTCTCAAAGCAGATGTCCTGATAGAATTTTAATAAATTATTGAAGACTCAGCTAAGGTGCCAGCTTGTGTATGATACACTATAGGGTGGAAGTTGTTCTCAAGAATTCTGTGCATGAACTATAGTAATAGTAGAGTCAATAGCTAGATCACATCAGACTAGAAACCTGGAGATGGATATGTGTTTGCTCCTTCCTTCCATTATTCCCAGAAACCAGTTACAGAATCTGTGATTTCTAGCACCACAATTTTAAGCATTGTTGGATTAAAATCTCTGTTTCCAGCAAAGAATATTTCCACCAAAAGACACATTGAAAATTCCATTGAACCCAAAGTTACAAATGCTCTCTGATCACTTTGGGCTATGCACATAGGAAGTTCAACAAGCAAAGAAAGACGAGTTATCAACCTTGCATGTCATGAGAAACTGGGTTGCTACTATATCACAGAGATGAGGAGGATTACATTTGGAACAGTGGGAATTTACTGGGATATATTCTGGGGTTTTTATGTCTGGTCTGTACAGTGAGCAGGAAATTAAAGCCAAGACAGTCTGATAAGTGAAGGAAAATCAAGGGTTTATCCCTTAGGATAAAGGACTGGGTCACCACAGCAAGTAAACAACCTGAGGGCTAATTTTCTCCTTGAAGGTTTTGAAGGTGCGGAAAGTCTAGAATGGGTGGTGAAGGAGGTACATAATGAATATCAATTTCACTCTCAGAACCAATTTCTGGAGGAAAGCTTGTAGCGCATTTCATTAAATTCCTTGCATTACTTTTTTTTGGGGGGGGGGGGTACTGCTCTCAGAGGTCCTTGCCAAGTTCGGCTCTCATAGTCAAGTTCAAGAACTCAGTAGTGCACCTTCATAACATGCCTTTATTGAATTTTCTACCTTCCCTGTCTCACTCTCCCCACTCTCACTGCTGCTTCTTGGAATGATTTTCCGAACACACCACCCGAATGAAGTCTTTATCTCAAGATCTGCTCTTGGCAGAATCCAAACCAAGCCAAACATCTTTACATTTAATAAACACATATATTATGAAACACAATACACATTTTAGGATTTCAAGATAGAACTGTATTCCTGGAAAATATATTGTGCTATCACGGCATGCTTCTGACCAAGTCATCCTTGACGTTTCCTTCAACTTGACCAAATTTTAAACAGGTTTCTCTTGCCTCAAGGCCCATGATCTCCCCTGACCAACTCCCCCCCCCCCTTTTTAAAGGATTTACTTTAGAAAATTTGTAATTACAAATTCTTTATGTGCTCCTTTGAAATGTAAATCTTCTTTCAACCTCTTGCCCATATTTTATAACCTAGGAATGTCTTTCCCAAGGAAGGACCTAGGAGTTATCTATTTGAAATAAAATCATCAAGGAATATAGCACGCCCTGGCCCCAAGTCTCCAGGAGGGTCCGGGCCTAAGCACTGTGGGTGCTTGGTTGTAACACTACCTGCTGTCATGAAGACAGGAGAGTTTACTTCTCCTTCGGGTAAGGCCAATTAGCAAACACAGATGGCCTAAACTTTTTGCCACTCCAGCTCTTAAAAATCTCTCCATCTCTCCAGCCTCAATGTTTCAGCAACCCTGAGTTCAGACTGTAGTCTAGTCTCTCTCTCCTATTGCAATAGTGTTGAATAAGTCTTCCATATCTGTTTCACTTTGTCTAGTTCAGTTTTTGATTTGAGCTCCAAGAAAATCCAAGGACCTAAATGTCCTCCCGTCTGTTTTGGGAAACAATCAAAGTAAAAAGAGATTCCATTGTGGGCAGGCACTGTGACATATTTATTTCTCCTCTAAGACCCAATACAAAGCTAGTGAAAATGTAGGCACTGTAGTATTAGAGGCAGGGACTCTGTCCAGTCCCTTTCAATGTAACACCAGTCATATTGATGCCTCCTCATATGGTGGAGGTCCAAAGCCCAAGCTGTGAAGGTTGGAAGCATCAGTCCCTAGAGCTGGATCTGGAGTTGGAACTGTTTTCTAGATCTCAGTTCAGTGCGGATACGCAGAACAACAAAACTGCATCCTTCTGTCAGAGAAGTTTTCTGCAAACCTCAGTTGAATGTGTGAAGTGCTGGGTTAGGTGTTTGGAGAATATACACATGATTCAAATAAAGAGCTTTTGGTAGCTCAGGGGAAAATGAAATGTCTACATACATAATGGTTGCACAATATTGAACGTAAAAGTGCTAAAAAATAGAAGAAGTTTAGGTCAAAAGTAGTGAACAGTCAGAGTAAGAGTGTTACCCTTGAAGTCATGTCTGCAGTGGGTGAAACACTGATTTTAGATCCACACAGATCTCAGTAGCCAATCCAGATTCACAATCTGAATTGTATGCAAAGTGAAACAATTAACTTAATTTCATTGTGCTACATTTCCTTATCTATAAACTGGAAATACCTGTTAAAATCATATATATATATTCATATTGTATATAAATATACTATATCTATATTATATAGTATGTGTATTTAAATCTAGCATAGTGAATGGCATCTTGTAAGAACTCTGTAAACAATTACTTCTTTCCAATTATTGTTTAAGGGGAGATAGAAAGTTAAGGATTCTGGAAAGGTCAGGAGAATTTGTCAAAACTGATATGTTTGTTTTATGGGAAGAGAGCAGGGGCACAGATCTAGGCAGAGTGAGAATCATGATCGGCGCCAAAAGGTAAGGAAAATATGAGTTACATGAATGGGACGTGTCTGTGCTACATTTGAGTGGTACAAAGGGAAATTAAATTGGAAAGACAGTTTAGGAACAGATAGGAAGGCACTGGCAGTAACCTAAAGAGTTCAGAAATACATGTGTGCATAACATGAAATGGTATTGATGGATTGCAGAGCGGGGGGTGTCATGGCATCACCTTCATGTACTTGCTTTAGGAAAACAAGTAGAAAAGCAGTATCAAGGACTGATCAGAAGAGAAATAAATTGTAGGCTAGGAGATTATAAAATCAGCCAGAGCAATATTCCAGGCAAGCTACTGAATGACTAAATTTGGGCAATGACTGTGTAGATGAAGTAATCAGGCCAGTAAAAGATAGTGGTTAAGAACATTACAAAGATAGGCTCAAAGATTAAACTAGCATTTAGACACTAAAAGATGGGGAATGCAGTGGTATCACTGATATAAATAAATGCATTGGAATATACTGTAAGGCTGAGAGAAATGATCAGTTTCTGAGTTTGAACTTTCAAGTTCCAGAGAAATTTATAAACATAAGTAAAAGAAAGGCAGGAATAAATACAATCCTGAGCCTGCAAAAGAGGCTGAGGCCCTAGAAACATTTGATTCCTATTTACATAGATGTCATAATTGAAGTGGTGCAGATTAAGGGAGGAAGTCATAGAACTAGATCTGTTTAAGGTCAGGTTTATAGAGCTTTACATTTGAAGTGTAGAAGGAGAAATGATTTTAAAATGAGAGTAATTTTAGAAGTAGGGTGAATAACAGAAGACAGAATAGCATGGAAGCCAATGTAAAATAGTTTCAAGGAAAATTTTCAAAAATGGATAGGTAACAAAAATGATGATGAGCCAAGCATTTGGTTGGAAACAACTTCATAGAAAGAAAATGTTATTGACTAATAATACAGAAGCCAAACTACAGAATTTAGGAGTAAGTAGGTGGTCGTAATGAAAGTAATTAGCATGGAAACCGCAGTTTTCAACAAGAGGCAGTTTTGCTCCCCAGGGACATCCGACAATGTCCGGAGGCATGTTTGGCTGTCACAATGGCGGAAGAGGGGCTGCTGCTATTGTCCAGTGGGTAGAGGCCAAGGATGCGGCCAATCATCTCACAGAGCAGGGGAGAGTCCTACACAACAGAGTTATCTGGCCCAAATGTCCACAGAGCTGAGGGTAAGAAACACTGGTATAGAATGAAAGGAGAGACTTGTTGGGAGTTTGAGAAAACAAGAAGATCAAAGGTGAACTTCTTTTTTCTGATTGAAGTATAGTTGACTTACAATATTATGTTAGTTTCAGGTGTACAACATACTGATTCAATATTTTTATAGATTCCACAACATACAAAGCTATTACAATGTTATTGACTATATTCCCTGTGCTGTACACGACATTCCTCTGACTAATGGATGAAGGGAATTAAGAGGTACAAACTGTCAGTTACAACAAATCAGTCAAAGGTGAATTTCTTATTGTATCATTAGGTAATGTTAGCAGATGTAGGTGAAGTAGATACTGGAGAGGAACCATAAAATGTTCAACCGAGAGAAGGTCTAACTTCTGGAACAATATCTCAAGATGGGTAAGAGATCAACTCAAGGACAAGAGTTGAGGGATTTTCTCTTTTACAGGTTCATTTTCTCTAGTATGTCTGCTCAAACAATTCTTCAGCCACGTCTGTTCACCCTCTCCCTTGACTACCATTCTCCCCATGCCCCCGTTCTTCTCACCCAACTTGAATTCTATAGTCATCTTTCGAACCACTCCTGCAAACAAGCGTAACTCCTTGCATCTTCACTTTTTTCCATTATATTCATCTCTAATACCACCAAATATTAGTAAAATCCTAGTGGTTCCACTTCTGATTTTTAATCAGATCTTAAAATGGGTTCTTGATAGTGTCCAACACCTCTCCAACCGTACATTTCCCCTTCTACTTTGTGAAATGCTTATCTCACATTTTTATCTCCTTAAGATTCCTTTGACCTTTTCCTTCCTTAGTCTCACTTGATGGTGTAGCCTCACACTTCACCTGAAATTCAGAAATGGAAAAAAAAACTCCCTTAAGCTCCTACTACCTAATCTTTCACCTCCCAGGATCTACTTCCAAATCTGCCTCTCCTCTATTTGCAACAAAATAAATGCCCTTGCTCTCATCAAAGGTCAACCCCTTTACTTGCACCCTGTCTGTTCTCTCTCTCCTCCCTTCGCCTCTACTCTCCTCCCCTCTCTCTTGCTCCCTCTCTCTCTCTCTCTCACCCCAAATATTTATCTAAGTAAATTATCTTCCTTGTCTTCCACACCATCTCTTTGACTTACTACTGGAATAGTCCCATCAGGATATAAATATTCTGTAGTGTAGCTTACATATTTTATTTAAAAAACTCCTTGACTACATATCCCTTCTCATTACTGTCCTACTACATCTCTTCTCCCCTGAAAATTAAAGTGAGTAAGAGTTCTGTGTAGTCACCATCTACACCACCTCTCAGAGTTCTATTCAACCCATTCCCGGTGAATTTTATGCCCACCATTTTGCTTAAGCTGCCCTTGTCAAGATTGACAATTATTTCCACTTTACCAAATCCAATGTTTCTCAAATATTCTCTTATTTGTGATGTGAGTATGTGGTAACATTAGGCATTGGTCCTTGAAATACAGATCTTTCTCCACTTATGATAAGGTTGTATCCTGATAAACCCATTATAAGTTGAAAATACCCTACATTGAAAATGCATTTAATACACCTAACCTAGGGGACATCGTAGCTTAGCCCAGTCTGCTTTCAACATGTTCAGGACGCTTACCTGAAGCTGGGAGAAATCATCTAACACAAGGCCTATTTTACAATAAAATGTTGAATAGCTCATGTAACTTACAGAATACTATACTAAGCATGAAAACCAGAATGACTGTTGGGTACGGAGGGGTTGTTTATCCTGGGGCTAGCATGGCTGACCGGGAGCTGCCCAGCCTCATGAGAGAGCATCTTACTGCATCTCACTAACCCAGAGGGAGATCAAAATTCAAAATTTGAAGTGTGGTTTTTACTTTATGGGTATTGCTTTCACATCATCCTAAAACTGAAAAATTAGTAAGTCGAAACACTGTAAGTTGGGGACCGTCTGTACTTTCTCCCGTTGAATTGCATGACATTACACTAGCTTCTTCCCTCAGGCCATTCTAATTCTGTCTTTTGGGCAGGGTCATCCTCCTCTGTTCAATTTCTAAATGTTTCTGTCCTCTATTGCTTCTTTCTCAATACATTCTCATTCCTCTTTGGCTGATCTCATTCAGCCAAATATCATTTATATAACAATGAAGCTCAAATTGATCATTTCTATTTCTGACCACTTCACTGAGCTCCAAACTCAAACTTACTTATTACTTGACACCTCCTCTTAGATATTTAGTTAACATCTCAAAATTATAGTGTCCATAGAAAATCTATATATTTCATCATTATCAAATGTTTTTCTTCTGCAACTTTTCATATCTCAGTAAAAGGCATCACTATTAAGGAATATAAGGTAAAACACTGGGAAACTTCCTCCTTCCTCCCTCCTTCCCTCCCTTAGTCTCCCCATCCAATGCATCAGCAAAGTGCATCAATACTATACCCAACACACATCTTGAACCTTTCTACCTTCATTTCTAATATGCTACAATATACCACAATTATTTGTCTCATGGACTATTTCTACCATCACATAATTGGTTCTCTGTTCCTCATTTTGCTTGATAACAATCCATTCTTCTTCAGAAATCAAGAATAATCTTTGTGATTTAAATCTAATAATTTCATTATCTTGACAAAACCCTCCATTATCTTCCCATGGTTTTGAAATCAAATCCAAACTCCTGAGCAGTCTTAAAAGATCTCCAGGCCCTTACTCTCTTTTCCAACCCCTTTTTCCTCTCCAATCTCTTTTCCTTTCTCACCCTTATACTTTGACTTTTATGCTTAGGATTTTAATTTTGTTCACCAGATCATGCTAAACTTAAGACATTTGCACTCACTAATTTAACTCTCTAATACACTCAATTCCAAGAAGGTTATGTGTCTCAGTGTTTAACTTCTTAACTATCAATTCTGCAGAGATTTTTTTTCCTGATAACTCTATATGAAGGAACACACACACACACCCATTCTGTATCATGATATAATTTACTTTCTTTCTAATACTTATTATTATCTAGAATTGCCTTATTCAGATATATTTTTAAACAAAATATATCTCTTTATATTTGGAATTTGATCTAAAAAAACAGGGGCTTTGCCATTCTTAATCCTTGTGGTATCCCAGAGACCTGGGACAGAGTGTGACACATTTGTATTGAGGACTTTTGTCATGATTTGTATACTTAATTTTTTTAAATGTCAAAAAAGGAAGAAAAATTATTTCTAAAGGGGAGGCTGAAGGATACATTTTTTTAGTAAGACTGAAGTAAAGTTGTAAATATGCAGATTACTCGACATCTATTTTGGCATCGTGTCCTATTCATCTGGGTCCCTTCTGTCTATCAAGATGCCTAACTTATAAAGGGTACTTGCTAAATATATCCTGAAGGTTCTCGGAAACCAGAGGTGAAGTCTTTTGCAGAGGTCATTTTTGAAGCAGCAGAGCTATGACCTCAAGAATGAGTGCCATGAATGATTTGATAGATTCTTGCAGCTGAGGCTGGGTATCACAGATTTCCATGAAGTCTCAGCCCTAGGAACACAATGTGCAAAGACCATCAGTCCAAGGATGCTCTGCTATCTCCAAACAAAACCAGCATACTTTACATAAGGGAGTTCTTAATAAGGATCCACAGCTTAGGAAAATTAAATATTAACAGATTCACTTTCTCCATTAGCAGTCTATCATTCCCTGAGCACCATTTAAAGAGTCTTCAAATTAAACAGAACCATCCTTCCCTCTGGAGTCAATCTCAGCCTGGCGTCTGTGTGTGTCGGCGTCAAGCATGGCCCCCACACATGTCCACACAAGAGCTGGCAGTAACTGGCACGTGGGGAGGAAACATTGGCCCTAAGGACTGAATAATCCCTTGTCAAAGATGTACCTACCAGAAAAAAATTGAGGCCTAGCTGCAAAAATTGGAAAGAAGAAAGCATCTTTTGCCCCTTTCAGCATTTTTAGAAAGAGGAGAATTCTTATCAGTTGGCAAAGTTACCCCAGTATTAAAAATCTTTCGGACATCAAAGAACAGTGAACTGAGCAGGATCTTGAAACTTTACCTTTGTTATCTTTCTGCATTCCCCACCCAGGGGCTTAATCACACATGCATATACACATACACACAGAATGTGAGTAGCCTCTGTGTATCTGACCTTGTCCTCTACGATTTGGGGAATACAGGGGAAATAGGACATAACTTTATGTTCTCTAGTTATGACAGTTATGATCTGGCTGCATATTCAGGAAAGGGTTGGAAATCAACATAGCAAGGCATAGCACTCTAGAACTCCAGGGTAGGAAATTTGTAAGAAAAATTAGCCATATTGTTGGATAAAATGACAGCCTCTGGGATTGATCCGTAATTAGAGGTTGAAATTAAACGGTGATGTGGCAAATCCAGCCTGGTCCTCAGACAGGCATCCAGACCTAGAGAAGCCTGGTCCAGAGAATATGTTGGAGTGAGAAGTTCGGCAATGGATTCTGGAGAAGGAGCCAGAGACAAGTCCAAGGGCCCAGAACTGGATCTTACAGCCTGTAGGGAAAAGGCAGAGAAAATGTGGTGGTACAGTCGGCCCATACCACCTCCCCACATGTCTCCTCCCTCATGGAAAACATGTCTGGAATGAAAAAGGGACCAGGAAAGAAACAGCTGTGCCATAATGGTAACAGGACGTTATCCACAAAGGCATGAAAAGATGGCACCACAGATGGCCCTGACTAGCCCATACCCTGCTCCATAGGAACGTGGTCACTTCCAGAATGGCTGGGATGTTATGCAACTAGCTGTGGGAGGCACAGGCAAATCAGTTAACTTAGACAGCAAGTTAGAGAATGATGACCCCTATGTCAGTCCTAAGCACTGAAGCTGCCTTCTCATCAGTGCTTTGCTGGCTATTAGAAATAGCTGCCCCCACTTCTCTGGAAGAATTGGTTTTTTTTTTTTTTTTTTACTATGACCCTTAACATGTCCCTGACCTAGGACAAGCAACCCTTCCAAAACAGTAGCCGATCTAGAGTCATTTATTCAATAGATTTGTATCTAACTCACACACTGTGCCATGTATTGGAGATGCAGTAGGGAACTACAAGTGTAGGGAGCTTGCCACATGGGATTTTGGTGAGAGACTGTAGCAGGCAAATACGTAGTTACAATGTGAAATGCTACTAACGAGTAGACAGGAAGGATCTCAACCCCAGATACCATGGCAGGCTTTCTAGAGAAAGTGTTGTCTACACTGATTTCTGGAAGTGGAATTAGAGTCAGCTGGACATAGAGAAGATGGGCAAAGAATGTTCTGTGCAGAAGACAGAGCTTGTACAAAGCCTTAGAGACAAAACAGTAGTGTGGAACACTTGAGGGAGGGAAAGAAGTTTGGTATGACTGAGTTGTGGCGTGTAAGGTGACAGAGGAGGAGAATGGAGAGAGATAAGATGGAGAGATAAGGAAATATAGATCATGCAGGGCCCAGGAACCTTCTTCAAGGATCACAAGGCTCTTTTCCTCCTGAGAGTTCCTTCAATATCTACTAAAGGTGCCGAGCCCTTGTCACTTGATTCACTCTCTGGTATTGTTATCTCTGTGTGTGTGTGTGTGTGTGTGTGTGTGTGTGTGTGTGTGTGTGTATGTGTGTGTGTGTGTGTGTGTGTGTGTGTGTGTGTGTGTGTATGTGTGTGTGTGTGTGTGTATGTGTGTGTGTGTGTGTGTGTGTGTGTGTAAGCATGTGTGTTACAAGTCCCCAGCCAGTATATGAACACCTGCAGGAAAAAAAATTAGCCTTGACACTTCTTAGGATGCCCCCAACAGTAGATAGCCCAGATAGGAGTTTTATCAATATTTCTAATTGACTGGTTAACCCAATGAATGTTTCATGATATTGAATCCATGACTATGAACGAGATGGAGCAAGTCTCCATGCAGATGAGACCAGCAAGGCTCGAGGAAGGACTGTTCACAAAAAGAGGCAAAATGACAAACAAGAGCAGTCAAGGTTCCAGGTGGCCGGAGAAGAGGACAACACAAATAATCAAATGTGAAAAAACACAGTCACTAATATTTTCTGTCCTTACTATGTGGTACTCAGTGTTCTAAGTTCTTGACAGGTATTCATTCACTTTTCAAAATAACATAGTGGCTATTAGCTCCCATTTTCCAGATGAGGAAACACAGGCACAGAGAAGGTGAATAGTCACATGTAGTAAGTACCAAAAATGCCAAAGCTGGGACCCAAAAGTCTTCTAGTTCTTCAGTCCATGTGTCATCTCTGGGCAACACACACCCCACACTGCAATGGTTGTACACAAAGACATTAATCATGTCTGTCTCTTGGAAATAGGATTGTATGGGTTGTTTTTTCTTCCTAGTTATCTGCACCTCTACTGTTTTATTGTCTGTATACCACGGATAGAACAGTGAACAGTATGAAGGCTGCAGAGCTTCAGGACACTGAATCAAAAAAGCACCTGAGAAATCCTAAAATCTATGACTAAAGATCGAATAACTAAAACCAAATGAGGTGAGATGACCCAGTTAACTTATCCATACAGTGCCTTCTCTCTGCCAGACTGTTCAGGCACTGAGACATTGTGGTAAATGATAACCATCAAAACAACAAAAACCACTACCTCCTCGCCTGGAGCTGTCATCCTAAGGGGGCGGCGGGGGGGACTGACAATAACAACTAAAATCAAGCCTAGTGGCAGGTAGAGATGAGTCACTGAAGGTAAAGCATGATAAGAGGTGAAGGGTGTTGAGGGTGGACTTTTTAGAGAGGGTGATGAGAGGAGTCTCTCTGAGGAGACTATTCCAAGACAAGCCTTGTGAGGAGCCCAGGGAAGGACATCCCAGGTGGAGCCACCAACCTGCAGAGCTTCCTGAGGGAGGGAAAGAAGTTTGGTATGACTGAGTTGTGGTGTGTAAGGTGACAGAGGAGGAGAATGGAGAGAGATAAGATGGAGAGATAAGGAAATATAGATCATGCAGGGCCCAGGAACCTTCTTCAAGGATCACAAGGCTCTTTTCCTCCTGAGAGTTCCTTCAATATCTACTAAAGGTGCCGAGCCCTTGTCACTTGATTCACTCTCTGGTATTGTTATCTCTGTGTGTGTGTGTGTGTGTGTGTGTGTGCCGATGGGTGCCCAGTGAGGGAGGGAAAGAGTGTTAGACAACACAGTGAGAATTAGCCAGGGCCATGTCTTGGAGAACGTGGTGAGAGCTTTGAAGAGTGTTCTAAGTGGGTTGGGATGCCATTAGAGAGTCTGAAACAGAAGAGATCTGATTTGACTTTTATTTAAAAAAAAAAAACAAAAACTTTTCTGGCCACTGTGTGAAAAGAGGATGGTAACAGGGACTTCCGTGGAATAATGGTGGAAATGGTGAGGAATGGTTAGATTAGCTGAAAGAATGGATGAAAAATTATTAAAGGAAGAGAACTGAAGAGTAACACTGATGTTTTGAGTCTGAAAAACTGGATATTGGAGACGGAATCGAAAATCTTTTCTAGGGCCCTCAACTTTCTGACTAGAGCTCATTCTATAGGTAGGTAGATGCCATAATGGGATTCTTATTATTTAATCTCAGAGGAAAACAGTGAGGTAAAATTCGATGGTTAATAATCACTCCTTTGATTTAAATTAAAAAGCAAGAAAAAAAGCACTCAAGGAATTTCCTATTTTCCTACTTTCCTTCCTCTTTTGGAATCCAGGGTAAAGGTAATTATAATCTAAAAGGCTTAGAGAAGCAATAACAATTTCATATACAAATTGAGTCTTTGAAATTTGTGACTTTGGCTAAGCAGTAGCAGCCCTTTAAAAATCCATTCATTTCTGGGATAAGAATGACAACATTTTGCTTATTTAAACTCATAGGCTGGTAAACTCGGGTTCCAGCAGAAGCTAATAATGCATCAGCTGCAGTGTGAACAGAGGCGTCCAGAGAGCACTTGCACTCAGATTCCTGAAACAGCTTTAGGACAGCCAGTTCGTTCAGGCTAGGCAGATTTCATTTGTTCACCTTGTCTTCCTCCAGCACTGTCTTTCTTCCCTGTCCTCTGAGATTCTGGCAAACACAAAAGCCGATCTTTGCTGAGGTTTTCAGAACAGATTTGAGGAAAAATTGTTGTTCACAGCTAGACCCTGCTCCAGGGTCCAGGGTTGGAACAAAGCCTCCAGTTTCCCTCCCAGACCCAGAGGCTCCACTGCTATTCACCTACCACGAGACAACTATTGGAAAACCATCACTAAGCCAAATGCATGCAATCTAAGCCCACTGTCATTTCACATGTTAGAGTGTGAATCTATTACCTGCAATAACCTTTTGGATCTTCATTGCTTATGGGTCCAAGAGTAATGATGGTTTTTTTCCCGGTTCTTTCTAATGCCACTTTTATTAGTGCCATTACTGAGGTAATAGCCAGTGGAAAAGAATGGAAGCACTTTATTTCTCATCTTTCACTCACTCTTCTTGACAGTGAACGTGGGGTTCAATTAAAAGAACATCATTATGTGTTGTAGAGGACAATGGGGTCTTTAAGGCCCCCTCAGTGAACAAGTAAGTCTGACCCTGACTTTGTCCTTCATCAGAAAAAAACTCTTGCATTTTTCCATATCCCACTTCTAGGAGCCCCTGAAACTGGGCCAATTTTCTAAGAGAAATTGAAGGCAGTTTCTAAATATCAATCATCAAGTCAGTTTTTAGCAGGTTCTGTTTAATCCAGTGAGTTTTAACCTCTGAAGCAGGGGTGAGGGACAGAGAAGGAAACTGCACTGTCAAAGATAAGGCTATTTGGTGGGGGTAGTTTTGGAGAGATTATTAAAAAATAAAGCAAATTCGCAATCACAGGTGTAAATGTCACAAGTCATTATTACTCTGTTCATGTGAAACCATCTTCACCACCCTGCAATGGTCAAGTCTGACTTTATAGATCCCAGGGCAAACTTCACACACTGGTAGGGTTGAGGTGATCAAGTCTTTATTCTTTGGAAAGGCTGCAGTAAGCCAGCTGTTCTGAGGAAATGGGAGTGCCAATGAACCTGGGGTCAGGAAGAGTGGGGTAAGAAACAACATGGATGGACACAGAGGTTATCATACTAAATGAAGCAGTCAGACCGAGAAAGACAAATATATGGTATCGCTTATATGCGGAATCTAAAAACAGTATGCATGAACTTATCTACAAAACAGAAATAGACTCACAGATACAGAAAACAAACTTATGGTTACCAAAGAGGAGGGGTGGGGGAGGAATGAATTGAGAGTATGGGATTAACAGACGTACACTGTTATATATAAAACAGATTAAAAAAAAACAAGGATTTACTGTAGCACAGGGAATTATACTTGATATCTTGTAATAAACTATAATGGAAAATAATCAGAACAAAAGAATATAGATATATGCATATATTTATATATGTGGATAACCAAATCACTTTGCTGTAAACCTGAAACTAACACAGTATCATAAATCAAATATACTTCATTTTTTTTTTAAAAAAGGAAGATGCTGGAATTTGGAAGTACCTGACTCTGCCCAGCGTGGGTGAGATTAGGGAGCTGCATTGGAGTTTATAGATCCCTAGAGAACACATATGAATTTTAAGCAGCAACAGGATGGCTGGAAGGTAATATTTCCTAGAAGTGGACAGGGTGGAGAGTGGTTCTCGAAGAAAGCACAAAGAAAGTACATGTCTTAAAAATGAGATGACGTTGATCAACTCTTGGTTCTATGACTTACTAGCATTGTGACCTTGGGTAAGTTACCTAACCTCTCTGAGTTTTGGAATCCTAATCAGTAATACAAGTACTAAAATCATAGGGTTGTTGTGAGGCTTAAAATCAAGTTGTTAGTGCAAGAATACTTAACACTGAGTCTAGCACATGGTACGCATTTAATCAACGTTCAGCCATCATCACCATCAATACCGCTAATACAGTCACGGCAAATTGACTTTGGGGCTGGACATGAAGAAGGGAGAAAAGGAAGGCAAGCTCTACCTAAAATGGGAACAAAACACCCAGAAAGAGAAAAGCAAATAAATTTAAATAACAAGAAGTTGCCTTCATAAATATTATCAAAAATGTGGTGGTGACCCAAACCTCTTAAAAGACTCTTTTATTCATCCAGTTCTCAGGGACCTTAGAAGTCACATAGTGAAATAATTTTTTTCAGATGATATTTCTGTGTCTCAGATTGCATTTCCATCATTAGGGAGTGAAGCACACAAATGTTCCACGCAGCCTAATCTCCCAGCATGTCTAAGTCAACAGTTCATCGTTATTAGAGTCATGGTCATATTGATGTTTTATGCAGTAAAATACACACTCAAAAGGAGTCCAGGGACTCCCTGCTTTCCCTTCATCACAAAGGGGGAAGCTCACATTCAGGGAAAAGGCCTAGTGCATGAGAAAGACCATCAATTTTGGAAACAGAGAAAGAGGATCCCCACAATATGCTCTCACTTACTAATGATGCGTCTTAGAGAAAATGGCATTGCTTTATTGAGCTTCATTTTCTCATTTGTAAAATAGGAGATGGCAAAATAAAGAGAGAAAATTTAAAATGTGCTGCCAGTAGTAGATGGAAATGAACCACAAATGCACTTTTCTGGCAGGTTGGAAGTGCATGGAGGTAGAATGAGATCACAGGAGGCCATACACATTATCCTGAGCTCTGGTTTCTGATTTTCTGGGCTCAGTTCTTCAAAGGAGCCATAATGGTTTCCCATCACTGCTAGAAACAAATACTACAAATTTTGTGGCTTAGAACAACACAAATTTATTTTCGTACAGTTATGGAGACCAGAAGTCTGAAATCAAGTTCAATAGGATAAAGCCAAAGTGTTGGCACGCCTGTTCCTTCTGGAGGCTCTAGGGGAGAATCGGATTCCTTGCCTTTTCTAGCTTCAGGAGACCACCTGCTCTCCTTGGCCATGATCCCTTTCATGTATCTCTCCAATCTCTTGCTTCCATCTCCTGCTTCCTCTTCTGTCATCAAATCTCTCTCTCTGCCTCCTTAGGAGGGCAGTTGTGATTACATTTAGGACCCATCCTAGACAAACCAGAATAATCTACCCACATAATGGTCCTCAGTTTAATCTCATGTTGCACTTGCCCTATACGGTAACAGTCACAGGTTCTGGGGATTACGATGTGGACATTTTGCAAGGGGCATTAGTCAGCTCACCACATGAGCCATTTCCCTGTTTCTTTATCGTTCTAGTCAAAGGAACAGTGGGCAAACATGCAGCCCAGCGACCAGGGATGTAGGAACGAGAAGACACATCAGCTGTGGGATGAGGAGGGAGCTATACAGCCAATATGTAGCTTAACTTTAATAGAGACTTTGAGAGGCTTAAGATGTGGAGGATGGATAAATCATAAAGTGGAAAATGAACTTGAGCCTCACAAAACACACTAGCAGCCGCTCAAAGTGAGCACTTCATCTCTCAGACTGCCTCCTCTCTGAGTGGTCTAATCCGTGCCAGTGACTGGCAGCCATGCTCCAAGTAAGGCCATCATGAGCTCAGCGCTCCAGCACTGTCTTGAGGACAAATATGGACGTAGATATCATAACTAATCAATAGTTGGAATTGAACCTTCCACCAGAAGACAACACCGGGAAGATGAAGATTCTTTATATAGAGATAGTTAAAAAAATAAAAACAAAAAATAAGACCTAAGTTAAAACTACCATGTTGGATGCACTATGCTAACATGGTGAATTCCTAACTGTTCCCTTTATAGGTGCTGATAATTTAACCGCTAGTAATTATATGTCGGATACAGACAGGCAGGTACCTTGAAAAGCAGTGAGGTTACTTACCCTGTCAGAATGCATCCATTCCTAGACTTTGGCTCCTTTGCTGTGAACTCTCCTATTCTGATAATAAGTCAATGTTTGGTTTTTTTTTTCAAATTTTTTTTTGCATTCTTTTGCCCAAATTTTTTCCTTCTATTTTAATAAGTGATTGGCTTACTTATCCAATGAGCTAAATAACTTTGGAAAAGTCTTTCAACTTCTCTGAGTGCCAGTTACTCTTTTCAAAAAACAATGGAGCACATACAATTACACCTTTAGGCACAGCTCCTAATTATTTTTCACCTCCTAGCTTACATTGAACAAAATATTTTAACGTCATATAGGGGTAAACAGACGAGGCAGTCCATTGCCAGCGGTTCCTGGCCCAGGGTTTCTGCTCTCACAGGCGATGCGCATTCACCTCAAAGGCTGAGGGATGAGTATACCTGTACACCCACAACCCGCTGTGATTCAACCACGTGACTTGGCACACAAGAGGGTACCACGGCCTTGAAGAATGACGAGTCTCTAGGATCATAGCTCTGCAATCTGAACAGATGATCGCTCACTTTGAATCACACTGTCCCCTTAAATCACACACTCACACTGTCACCAAAGTCATCAGTTTTATGTATGAAAAGAAAGAGATGGGGCACTTCAGTGCTTTTTTTTTTTTCTTTCAGTCTTTGCTGTTTCTGCTGTCTGTGCCTCATGCCAACAGACCTATTCTGTAATTCTTTTGCTTAATATTTAATGTCTCTGGTCTTTCAAGCTTCTTGGTTTTGTTCTGTTTTTTAATACCTGAATTTGGGGGAATACATGTCTACCGTAAAATGCAAGCTATTCATAGAAGTAAAAGGAGAAACTAAAATTCCCTCCAAACTTCACTACCTGGAGATGACTACTTCTGATACTTTGGTGAAACCCTTTCAGGGGAATCTCTGTGCCTACAGCGTATCTGTGTACAATTTTATATACACACGGTTACCTTTACCTGTCTTTGCCACTTAGTGAGTGTCAGAAGATGTGTATCCATCATCACTGGTAATGGCTGATGGTATGACTTTGGACAAGTTAGTGATGTTGTTGTACATTTACATAATTTCTATTTTTCCCTAATTTAAGACAGTATTTCGGTTAAGCACTTGTGCATTTTTTTCTTTCAGCCTGTTGCAGTTAGTGAAATTACAGACACAAAAGGCATGGACCATTTAGGTTTTGATGGATGGTGACTGAGCCTGCTACTAAGGCTACATGAACATGCCCTCTTGATACTTCCTATATTGTTCTGGCATCGTACTGCTCCGTGACAGTCACAGCTGCTGAGAACTAGCCAGTCCTCAAGATTCAGCTACAGTGTCACCCCTGAGAAGCCCTTCTCCCTGCATTCAGAAATGTACCTGCTTCCTTCTCATGACCTCTGGCAGACACTTCCCCAGAGCCTCCTTGTGGTTCTTGTCACATGCACAGAACATATTCTGCATGTCCATCCTTTCCAGGGCTGTTGGTTTCTAAAGCACAGAGATCACAGGAGGCCGTACACAGCATCCTGAGCTCTAAGTTTCTGATTTTCTGGGCTCAAATACCAGCTCTGTCATTTATACCTGTGTAATGTAAGCAAGCTATTTACTTTCTTTAATTTTCATTTTCCCATCTATAAAATGGAGAGAGCAAGAATACACACTTGACAGGATAGGGGTGAGAAACTAATGGGATCATGTGCTGTATTAATCGGGGTTCTCCAGAAAAACAGAACTGATAGGCTGCCTATGGATCTACATCTGCGTCTATATCTATATCTATATCTACATCCACCATCCATCCATCTAACTATCTATCTGCCTATGTATCTACCATCTATCTCTCTATCTAGAAATTTATCATGAGGTACTAGCTTATGTAGTTTTAGAGACTGAGGAGCCCCACCGCTGGAAGCCCAGGAAAACCAGCAGTGTAATTCAGTCCAAGGTCAAAGACCCAAGGGTCAGGATGGCCAGTGGTGTAAACCCCAGTCTGAGGTCAGAAGATGAGAAGAGATGTCCGAGCTCAAGTGGTGAGGCAGGAAGAAAGGACAATCCCTCTGTCCTCTGCCTCTGTGCTCCGTCCACGCCTTCAAGGAACTGGATGACGCCCACCCACTCTGGGGGAGAGGTCTAGTCTGCCGAGTCCACCAAGCCAAATGCTGATCTCATCCAGAAACACCCTCAAGGACACACCCAGAAGTAAGGTTTAAACATGGCACCCTGTGGCCAGTCAAACTGACACATAAAATTAGATCTTCCGGTTTTCATTTTTCAATAAAGGCAGAAATCTAGACTTTACCAAAAAAAAAAAAAATCCCAGTTTTAAAAGGTTAGCAACAAATTCCGTTCTCTTTAAGTAGCCTGGGACCCAGAGAATGCCTGCCTTCTTTTTCAACCTAGTCGCACACTCTTCTCATCAGAAGTAGTCAGCTCCATCCAACTGAACACTCCCTCTGTTTCTATGTGTTGCTGCACTTCATGGCTCCAGTCCCTTTGTGAAAGGCCGTTCCCAGTCTCTGCACCACTGGCCATCTCTGCATATCTAAATTGTATCCATCTTTTGAGACATTCCTCCACTGACATTTCCTTGACATGCACCCTTATGTCTGTTTCCCTATTAAAATGGAAAGCACTGAACATTTTCTGCCTTGTATTTTGAGTTTTTGCATGCAGGTCATATCCTCCCCATGAGATACGAGCCCATGAGACCAGAGACTCTAGACCACATTTACTCACATTTCATCTTCCTGTATGCTTAGCAAAGTTACTAGAACATGTCAAGTGTTTATTTTTAAAAGTAAGCTATTGTATATATGTAGTGTCTACCAAATAAACAAATGGTTTTTAAGGGCTTATTATTAGAAGATGCCACTAAAGACTTTCAATAAACATCTGTATTCTTCTCAGTAGCCCTCTGACACAGCTGCTGTCATTATCCTTATATTCTTTTTCTTCTGAATTAGGAAACTCCAGCACAGAAAGGTGACACTGCTTGCCCGAAGTCACACAGCTATTAATGGGCAAAGGCAGTATTTTAAATCAAGTCAGTTTGACTCCAGACACAATGTTTTAGACACTGTAGTAACATGCATGATAGCAGACAGAGAGCTGCTGATCAGAGATGATGTGTCTTTGGGGAAAATGTACCAAAGCCAAACAACACACCAGGAAATGAAAAACAGTTCTCCTTCAGAGAGCTTTCTCCAGGGGGAACTTTACTTCAATTTAAAGGGTAAACAAGCCAGAAAGTCTGCTCCCAAAAAGGATAGCGTCATTCTTGGTACCCCAATACCTGTCTACTTGGCTTCCCTAATTCATGCCACAGAGGAGACGGTGCGCCCCATTAATAATCCCTAAATGCAGATCCTTTGAAGAAATTCACTTGAACCACGGCTTTTGGAAAGCACAAAGGAATTACTGTATTTAATTCTATAGAGAAATAAAAATTAAAAAAAAATTATTTCTACTGTTCTCTTTACTGACTAATTACCAGAATAGCAAAATGATGCCTGTGGGTACCCAAAAGGCCACCTCCATGACCATACTGGTCCTGAGACTGACTGCCCTCATCCTGTACACATCTTCCATAGCCATAACCCATGTTTTATGTTAGAAGGAAGGTGAAAAGATAGCAATATATAATTCCACTGTTGGTTTTAGGAAACATGGTATTATTAATCTTAATTTGGGGTAACTTGTTCTCAAACCCAAGAATTATCAAAGTGCTTTACAATGAGTCATTGGAAGACTCCCTCAGGACCCTTTATGACATGAAAGACAGTAGCAGATGTGCTAGAAATTACTTTAGCCAAACTCAGCAATTACTCTATTAATAAACATTTATTCAATGTCTATGATGTGACTATACCTGGGCTGAGCACTATACTAATAAACCAGGTCTTTATGGACTGAGTGCTAGAGCATTGGCTCAAGTGCTTTGTGCAATGAGATAAAGGAGCAATTTGCCTAGAACTCTTGGAGTTCTAGGTGCCATGCCAGGGTCTTCATGTGCACTGTTCTCACAATAGCCTTATAGGTTGGTATGTTTTTAATCTCTGCATTGCTAATGAGGGTTTGTATCTTTCAAGGTTTGGTGAAGGAAATGAAATACCCTCCAGCTAGTCCAAGTAAAAATATTTTTATATAGGAACTAGAGACTTGCACAACCATCGGGATAGCCTTCTGGAGAAAGGGAATAAAAAACAAGGAAACCACTAACAAGATTCCAAAATCAGAAAGCCTCTGCATACAATCTTATCATCTATGGCACCAAAGCAAGAGGTTAAGGATGTTCACTCAGAAGGAGCTAAAAACGTGAGCAATTGCAGGAAAGAGCCTGCTGAAGATAGCCAGTGCCTGCACACCTTCCTGGGCGTTCCTCCAAGCACCCTACAATGCTGCTACGACCTTTGTGCCTGGTCATATTTCTACCTGTAACTGCCACTGGAGATTGAGAACACTGAATAAGAATGAGAACCCTGAATGTTCAAGTCTTACAAATGTAGTGAAATCTAACTTGGAATCATATTAGGGAGAAGATTTCTAGCTCATGTGGTTCCAGACTTTCTCCTGCTATCCAAAGGACAGTGAAGAGGGGCTGGTAACGATGCCAAGCTGACCACCGACAATCAGAAATAAGTTTATAAATGGGAAAACTTGCTCAAAGGCATATAGGTCATTATTAGCAGGCATGTCAGGAATTGAACCCATGATGGTTTCATTCTGAATTCATTCTGTTCTACTGAATTAGCCACACAAGAATGTTAGCCTAGGCAGCCATGGAAGGCTTCAAGGAGGAGATACAACTGGAGTTAGTGGGGTTTTCTGATGGGTAGTAGGAACACTGAATACTCTAGAAATGGTCAGAGTTATCAGAGAGGAGTGTGCTAGTGAACAGCAGGTTATTTGAAGGACTGTAAATCCAAATGTGCTTTTTGGGCATTTCTTGTCTCTGCCCCTAGTTCCCAGCCCACCCTGGACAGTGAATGAATAATTGATGAAATAATGATAATGACCTGTAACCAGCCATGTTTAGAGACATCTGGATCCCTTCAGGCAGGGACGGTGGGTGGAAAAGCACGCATGTCATCCTTCCGCCTTCTGCTATTCTTGGCTAGAAAACAAGGTGAGCCAGGGGAAAAGTCCGGGACCAGCAAGAGCTAATGAGTTTCCTCTAAACTCAGAAATCACTCATTTAGGTGAGGCTGGGGTATTTTCCTTTTTTTTTTTTTTTAAACACAATGTTTTCTCCTTTTTATTCTATGCCTACAAAGATATGACAGGGTAGAAGAGAGAGGGAACAAGATGGTAAGTAAACCGGATATTTAGATGTAAATATGAAACCCACAATTGTTCGACATTCAAGAGGTGCAGGATTTGACAATCATTACCCTGAGAACAGCTTTAGCGCACTGCTGATTCCTCCCTGCTCTGCCCGTTTTCAGCAACAGAGCCATCATGAAGAAGGATGTTCAAAGACGTCACATCTATAACCTTTGCCAAAGGCACACACAGTCTTTGGAAGGAAGACTTTTATTTTCCCTGTCACCTTTCATGCTGGATATACCAGCGGAAAGCTGAATCCCAAGTATAAGGTCACTGCACGGAAGCTTCCTAGAGACATAGAGCTTGAAAAGAAATCTTTCTGGAATGTCACTCCTCTCAGCTCACAGGTTCCTGATGCAGCCCAGGTATACTAATTGGCCTTGCCATTGACAATAGAAAAAAAAAATAGAAAAAGAAAAAGAAAGAAAACAACAATATTGTCTTCCCACATCCCATTCATGCCCATAATGAGCCCAGGTCTCAGTTCAGACTAATTAGCTGAGATTCACCTAGGAAATGCCCAAGGTTCTGTTTTCTTGTTCATGCGTTATATGAATATACATGATCTTTCCTATAAAAGAATCCTGTGTGGTTTCTCCCATTTGGCTTTTGAAAGAGCCATTTGAAGATCCAAATGATGAGAATCAGATGGTAAGAGTTTAGGTTTTTTTCTTTGCATTTAGAATTTGGCAGTTTTACTCTTTTATAATCAACACTGAACAGCACTAAATAATGCCCAGCTCTCTCTAGTACACATAACAAGGCTGAATGTCTCAAGATGGGGACCTACTGACTACCCCTATCTGAGAGATGGGTCTTATTTCTCATGAGAAGAATTTTAAGAGAAAAACAGCAAATTAGCCACCTGCAATGTGAATTCACCAAAATTCAGATGATCTGGCAACAGGAGCCCTCCATCCCAGCACAGATACCAGTGAGAGTTAGTGTCACTTCCAGCGAAGCAGGCCCTTCTGTTCAATACCCTCTTAGCCCTGTCTGTTACACAGGTGTGTGTTCTGTCCACAAGAGGTTCGCAGACCAGCAGATCAGCAGCACATGGAAGTTTGTTAGAGACGCAGACTCACGGTCCTCACCCAAACCATCCTCTCTGGACAGGAGGCCCAGCAAGCTGAACTTTAACAAGGTTTCCAGGCGATTCCTACGCATATCAGAATTCAAAAAATCCTGCACTACATGAATTCATTTGCCTGTCCGACCTTGGTTAGTATTTAGGTTTCTAACACTAACCCAGCCCAACAAACAGTGTTAGTTCCCTGGGTTTTCATTCCCTTTGGGATTTGATGAGAAAAGCAAAAATAAAAACATAAATCTTTACCACCAGTGAGTTAATCATAATAGACAGAATTTTATTTCCTACCAGCCTGGGTTAAATTGTGAGCACCTGGTTGTTTTGTGAACTGCCAGAAAATACTGACTTCATAGTATTGGGTGAGTAAAAGCCATTGACACATTAGGTTATATCGGTACCCCTGATTTGTTTTGCTTCAGAGGATCATTGAAAACTGTCACGTTTATTTCTTTGTTCACCAGAGCTCAGTTATTTTGCAACTGTGATTGAATCAACCCCTCCAAGGGCAGCAAACTGGTCTCAATGTAGAGGCTGAGCTGGAGCAAAGGAGAGTGGTCTCCGGGCTCCCCCAGCCATGCTGGATCGTAGGAGATCCCCTGGCTGGAGTCACTTGTCCACATTAGAGTGTAAAGGGAGGCCTCTCCCAGTAGTGACAGAGCTTGGCATCCTTCCATCATGATTCAAAGCCAGATCCTTCTCTGCCTAAAGTGAACAGCCTTAAATAGCAGCCCTGCTGAAAAATTTCTAGGCTGATAATAGCTCTGTTCCATGCTATGTAAAACATCTTGGTGAAACTCTTCATTACCATTGAAAACATCAGGGGCTTTAGAACTGCTTCAGGTCTTTAAGAATCCCATCTTCCACTCCTGCCAGGAGGAAGAGATTCAGTCATCCAGAGTCACGCCTCAGCCCAGAGATTCAGAATCACGATGCCATGTAATGGCCTCTCGCGTCTCTCCTTAGATCACCCAAAGCTGAATAGTCTAATTGTTCACGCTCAATTTATCTGTGCTCCTTGGCTGCCTTCACATGGGCAGCGTGGACAGTCTGAACGGAGAGCAGCATCTAAAAAGCATTCCAATTAGCAACTGGTAGTTACGGTAATTGAGGAATCAGCCTCGAGGTTAAGGTATCGATTCATTTTGATAATATTATATATGCTGTGAAATTCTCTAATAGTTAAACCGCCGCTGAGATCTACAGAGGTAATAACACATGCTTAACGTTTCACACAACACCACGGATTTGAAAGTGCATTTCAAAACGTGCACTTTTCAGCTGCGTGGTGAATTAGCCAGCAGGGGCTCTGTGGACACCAGGATCAGCTTAGGATTTCAGCGTGGCGGAGGGGCCAGGGGAATGTTCCTGTCGATAACTTTGGGATGAGTAAACCCAGAGGCTGTCTCCTTTCATCAGAAAGGGGTCTAACATACAGCCACCTATCTCAGCACCCAGGTCAGAACTGCCATGTTCATCTCTGGGCTTGACAGAAAAACAAACAAACAAAACCACAGATTGTCTCTAGATACTCAGCACTAGAAATTGGCTACAGTTATTACAGAGAAGTTTCAGCCTAGAGCTGTTACTGGTGTTTATTCCTAAATAAATGAGGATGTTAACCTCCTGGGACCCCCGGGGAGGGGTGCACAAAGGACTCAGTCTTGAAGAAAAAGCAACTGTGAAAAGATTCATGAAAGATTTCTCATGTCAGCTGAAGAGTACATCTCAGACAGGGAACAGGGGCTTAGGAGAGCCCCTTGGGTCAGATTTGTATTGGGGAAAGTGGAAACATTCATCTTGGCATCTGAGGCCTTGGTCTCTGCCTCTGACTTTGTCTCCTGCTGAGTGGCAGGATCATGTCCCCTTCCCCTCTCCCAGGAACAATCCGGGGTGCTTGTCCGCCTGCAGTTTGCTCACAGACTCATCCCCTTCCTGCAGAACAACCCCATCACCCCATGGATGAAGACTTCCTTTCTTTTCAAGCCCAGCTCTGTCCCGTCTCCTTTTCCTTCCGGAAACCTTTTCTGTAGCCCCGCGCCTCCCTCCCTCCCTCCTCCCTTGTCCCGTCACTTGTGACCTAAAACCCTGGGCACCAGGTGGCTGCACACACCAGCCACCTTGCCACCCTCTGCAGGACACACACTCAGTGAGTGCCTGCTCTTGAGGGAGTGACTTTTGCTTTTGTTCCTGTTTTTGCTTTTTTCTGTGGCTGGGGAAAGATCTCTGCACATCATTCAGAGGTTTTGATCTTTCACTTTCACCATTTTGAAAGAGGCAACATTTCATCTTACTAATATTCCTTAAAACCAGGAATAGGAAGGGGAGTAGGAGGCAAGGGACACATGCAATGTGGTCGCCCCGGATCTCAGCAGTATGTCTGTGGGAGCGCCCAGCTGCCCGAGTCAGTGCGAACTTCATAAATCAGGGAGCTGGGAATAAATCAGGGAGTGTTTGGGGAAATCCACCAAATGTTCATACTTCTGAATATGGCCTAAGTCTAGCCAAAAAGGATGAGGCAACTTATTCACAAAAGCTAGCTTAAAACCTCCATGTTTTGAATAAGATCCAGCACTAATAATTCATTAATTCAACAAATACATTTTGAACATCTATTCTATGCTAGAGTAGGTGCAGGAGTTAGAGCAGGTCACAAGGCCAACACTGCCCCCGCCCTCAGTCGCCATTCACACCTGCAGCAAGAACACTCCATAGGGATGGGCAAGGCATTCAGTTTCACCCATGCCTCCAGGGATTCAGGTTTTGCAGGATGCATAGGAATTTGCCAGGAAAAAACAGGATGCACACAAGCATGTATTTTGAAAGCATGTGACCTATTTAGGGAAATGTAAATTGAGGCTCAGAGACACTTTAGCAGAGCTAAGGTGGTCATGACTCCTTTCATGGAGGGCCTCAAAATCCCACGAAGGCAAAGCAGTGTAGAATCATAGTTTGACATGAATATACTGTAGCTTTTTCTTCAGCTCTAGATTAAAGCCTAAAATGAACTCAAAAAATTTATTACTCTGTGATAGTAAATGATATACATTATAAGAGTAGGAAGGGACCATAACTCCTCTTTTTCAGGATTACCCATCCTCCCCCACAACTACCTTGGGGTCCTGCACACAGTGATAAAGTTATTGCCAGACTTCCCGAAAATTAGGCACTGCTGATGTAAATCAAGAAAGGAAAAAGAATCATCAAATGTATCAGCATATCACACCCACCTTACCGTGAAGCCTTCCTGCTGGAGAAAGTGCTCCCCGACATTTCCTCTAATTACCACCAGGACAGCTTAATGTTCTGGATAAAATACATTATTTATCTTATCGCACTCCTGTGACATTTATCTTATCACATTTAAATGTGCACCATCCCAATAGCTTTGTTTATGGTAGGGTGCAGGGTAAATATTTTATTTTCTGATGAGTGCTTGGGTTTTATTTGCCAGCATTAAAACCGGGGTACAGTGACTGGAGATAGGAATTTAGATATTTACCAGCACAAGGAGATGATACACAGATGCTAATGAAAGCTCTGAGGGTAGTTTTCCAGGCTATTGAATGTAATTTCTCACATCTCCAAATGGCTATAATAGGGAAACACCCTGAAAAGAATTCTCTAATGGCTATGTGTATGCAGCAGAGGATCGTTGGAAAGTTAACGGGCCATGAAAAGCAGATCTTTCTTCATTCATTCATTCATTCATTCATTCTGTATGATGTAATGTGTCGGACTGAAACTGGGACCCTCTGTGCCTCTCCCTTTGCCCATTTTGTCCCCTTGCCCTAAACCCCTACCTCTGCCAAGTTAGCATCCTTTTAAAGACCAAAGCCAAAGCTCCTATTTTACCTCCTCTTAGCCCCTTCCTAAACCTCCTACACTGAAGCATCTCTACCAGGTCTCGGTGCTCATACAGCACCCCAGGCCCACCTCTGTTACAATAATTAACACATTTTAAATTAACTCTTTGTTCACTTCCTTGCAGAGTTCACCGGACTATGATTGTTTAAAAGCAATCATATTTTCATTGTATTTACTTCACACCAAATTTCAAATGTGCCTTGAACACAGCAAAGATCTCACCATCTGTAAGTCAATCTTTTAGTTCTTCCTGGCACCTGATACATGTTTGGTTAATGAACAAATGAATCGATGAGGCAAGAGACCTTGGTTGACTCTGAGAAAAATCACCTTTTTTTTTTTTTCTGTATTTTCAGTGAGGGAATTCAGTGAGCAGTGCTTTTTGGCCGAGAAGTTATTTATGTATTCATTAATTCATTTCATGAAAAGTTACTATGTCATTAATAGTGAGCAGGACACAGGGAAGATACAAATGCCTCCTCTCAAACTTCACAGAATACTAGGGGGGAACTGGGAGAAGCCAGGGTCACGCACCATAAAGTATGTTACCCAAATGGTCACTGAAAAATTCATAGCAAATGCAAAGGGTAGGATCAAGACAGTATAGTTTTGCTTCAAACTTCCTGGGACTATGCATTGACTCCAGGAAATGGTTGGCTAAGAAATCTTGCAGACACAAGACTCAGAAAAATTGATCTTTCCCAATTCCCAATCCCCAAATCTGGCATCAGGATAATCTTTTGTATGGAGGACAGCCTAGCCCAGTGAAATCTGTTGTTCAGCCCTTACTGAGGCTAAGGCTCCAGCCAGAGACCTGGTCTGGACTGTCGCTGGACCCAGATCTCTGATTTCATGTCTTTGTGGGTGTATTTACCTGGGGCACTTCTTCCAGAATAAACAATACTGCTTTTACCCAGCGTGCAACAGATGGCTTCAGTCAACTTGAACAAACTTCCGGTATCTGAAAATGCTAGTCTCTTGCAGTGAAGATCATTGTCCTAGCCTCCATGAAGGGCCTTACGTACTATGCCAGATCCAATTCGTTCCTAGATTCTGTTCATTACATACACCACATAGTCTCTCGGCACAAGCACTATGGCTGTTAACTACCAAGGGAAAAAGAACCCAGGAACTGATAACTCTAAGAAAAGTAATCACCCCCCTTTCAGATTTCCACTTAAAGCAAAGTACGCAGCAACCTTATTGTCTTTCTTTTACCCCAACTTTTAAGTAGTAACATATTCAGGATCTCCACACTGAATGAGCAGTTAGTTGAACTGTATATTGCATGCTGAGCAAATCCTGCCATGGTAA
This sequence comes from Camelus dromedarius, assembly GCF_036321535.1. NCBI lineage: Eukaryota > Metazoa > Chordata > Mammalia > Artiodactyla > Camelidae > Camelus > Camelus dromedarius. The sequence continues at coordinate 62,396,270 of NC_087443.1, read as the reverse complement.
AAGAACTGGCTTCATGCTGTCTTTTCCTCTGTATATCAAAGATTGGAAAATACAAATTCAAGTAACTGAAGTATCTACAATACAAATTGTGCCTCCCTCCCCCCATGCAAGAAGATCAGTAAGGAAGCCAGAGATGAGTGCCTTATCACAGAGACCCACCATCTGCATGTTTGATGGAAGAAAAATAAGATACACGATTCTGAAAACGGACAGATGAGACGCCTAGACTGGGATGACTGGACTGGGATTCTTGAGGAAGGAGGAGGGGAGGGGAGAAAGGCGAGAAGGGGAAAGGAGAGGGGGAAGGAAAGGGTAGACGAGCAGGAGGAGGAGAGACATTCTAGATCAAAATGATTGGGTGCTCTATGACTGGCATGTACCCCCAGTCTGAAATGTACAACATTGGTGTCACTTTGTCCTGCCTTTGCGCTAACTGAGCCAGCAGTGGCCGGACGACCATTCTTTGGAACAGTCTGAGCAAGTAGAAAAGCAATGATTATCCTTCCACTTTGAGGAAAAATCCCTAACTTCACCACCAAGTACAGCCTCCCAGGCCTTGCTCCCTACCACCTGGAAGCTCACAGATGATTTTGGCATCATGCTCTACATGCACCTGCTCTGTCCTCACTGCTCACCATCTCTCAGGAGCCTCACCTTTCTTATTCTATCACCTATTCCTCCATCTGTCACTGACTCCTCAAAAACTATCTTTTTTGCTCCTATCATAACACCTTATCAATAATCCTCTAAATGATACTTTAGGGTATAGTTAATAGTAATAATCTTCTAATTATAAGGATCTTCTCTTTCTGGTATTAGTATTTAAAGTCATGCCTAGTATCCTAGATGTTAATCACTTTGATTTTCTTGCAACAGTTAATACAAGACATGTTGTAAATGGTTGGTGCATGCAGGTGGGAGAATGAATTAATGGTTGTAGATGTGGATTTATTTTGGCTGCATGGTAGAGATTAGAATCACTCAATTCATTTCTGGAAAACACATGCTTGTCATGCATGATAAAGAACTAACATCAAGGGGCCAGATACAACAGTATATAATATATATGAGATATGTATATATATGGATATGGGTATATAAATATATGTGTGTTTATGCACACACACATACACACACACACATATATATAAACTTAATTTAATTTAGTCCTTACTAATTTTACAGATGAAAGTTCAGAGATAAGTTAAATAATTTATCCAAAAGCATATTTCAAGCAAATGCCTGATCCAGGATTTAAATTAAGTTGTCGGCATTATTGATAGATGTCGATAGAATAGGAATTCATTGGGAAAGAGGGCAGGGTAAGAAAAGGGGGCCAATCATTCAGAAGTCCACAGATGATAAATGCTGGAGTGGGTGAGGAGAAAAGGGAACCCTCCACTGTTTGTGGGAATACAGTTTGGTGCAGCCATTGTGGAAAACAGGATGGAGATTCCTCAAAAGACTAAAAATAGACTTACTACATGGCCCAGCAATCCCACTCCTGGGCTATATTCAGAAAGAACCCTAATTCAAAAAGACACCTGCACCCTAATGTTCATAGCAGCACAATTTACAATAGCCAAGACATGAGACAACCTAAATGTCCATCTACAGATGACTGGATAAAGAAGTTATGGTATATTTATTCAATGGAATACTATTTAGTCATAAAAATGACAACATAACACCATTTGCAGCAACATGGATGTTCCTGGAGAATGTCATTCTAAGTGAAGTAAGCCAGAAAGAGAAAGAAAAATACCGTATGATATAACTCACATGTGGAATCTTACAAAAAAAAAAAGAAGATAAATGAATTTAAATATAAAACAGAAAAAGATTCACAGACATAGAATACAAACTTGTGGTTGCCAGGGGTGGGAGTCGGGTAGGAAGGGACAGACTGGGAGTTTGAGACTGGTAGATACTGACAGGTATATGTAGAATAGATCGGCAAGTTTATACTGTATAACACAGGGAAATAGATACAAGATATTGTGGTAGCTCACAGGGAAAAGAATATGAAAATGAATGTATGTATGTTCATGTATGACTGAAGAATTGTGCTGTACACCAGATGTTGACACAGCATTATAAATCGACTATAACTCATTTAAAAATTTTTTTTTAATTTTAAAAATGTTTAAAAAAAGAAGAGGGGGCCAGAAAGAATGCCTGCCCCATCTACACGCTCCTCACAAACTCTCCAAGACTGAAAATTCCAGGATAAAATTTCCAATCCCTTTCTGTAAAATATCATTTCCATTAAAACACATAAAAGTAGGAGTAGAAAGATTAATTACCAGCTCGCAGGCACTGTCACATTCATGACAATCACCTTTGGCTCTTCTCCCTGAAAGGCAACTTTGATCAGCAAAAGAATCACTGTGCCAGAGGGAACCGATACCCACTATCAGGAGCCTCAGACTTAGGGGGAGGTGGGGCGCACTTTGGTGTTTTGGTCCCGGCATTGCATAATGGATGCTGTCATACTAGTCCACAGGGAAGTATCAATAATTTAAGAAAATCTAATTCTAAAAATAATTAGAAAAAGATAAAGATTGAAACACCTCTGCCCTGACTCAATATGTATTTTAACACTAATCCCTAACCCCTAAAGAGATGTCTACACTATCTGTTTAATGCTGCCTACATGGCCTGCATCACAATAGTTTATTATCAGTCCCTTTGTTTATAATGTATTTCTCAAAGGTTATTATGGTGGGGGGTGGGGGATATTGCCTTCAGATATGGCTCCTGTTTTATAATAAAGAATTCAAAAGCAAAAGATCCATGCTACGGAATTTAAAGGAACACCCATCCCAGACTCAAACAAGGTACCAGTCAAATAGCACAGAAGAGGTCCACAGGTTTTAAATAGCTGTTTTTGGAAACCAAAAGTAAGGAAGGAGGGGATAAAAGGGGAGCAGGGGTGAGGGAGGAAGGCAGGGAGGGGAGGGAAAGAAAGGAAAAGTTTGTCTTTCAAACTGTCCTTCTTTCTACGGATTGGCTTTTTCCTGCCTATATCCAGAGACTTCAACACATTTTACCTACGTAGCCCATGGAGCTGGGCTGAAGGCTACTTCAAGCACCATATTCCTATTCGGAGCTTCTAGATTCCTGTGTACTGTCATCAACTGAATGACATAATAGAAATGTGCTCCCTCCAGCAGTTGAGTTCTGTCTCTGTAAGACCTCCATCCCCCCAAATTGATTTCCAACATAGCTATTGACTACAAAAGAATAATAATTAGAGAAGAGTTAAGCATAATAAATGACCAATAATGTCAACGATGATGATGACAATGATTGATAATGATGATGGAGACCATTTTTGCCAACAAGCACCTGAAAAACATAATACGGTGTGACTTACAATTTCCACATGTATGTGCACCTTTTGCCTAGTTAATTTTAAAGTCAATGCACACTTTTGTTTGTGTTACACACACAGAGTATACGCTTTTGATACTTTCAGTTTAATATTACCGAAGAGACCTAAAGTTGACAATTTTTTAAATTTCCTTTTTTGTCCTTTCTACCCTTCTACCCCCAATAGAGAAGTAAATACCTCCTCTAAAGAGTCAGTATTTCCCAGATCTCATAACTCAGCCCAGCCTCCTTCCCCTGCAAACCAAGGGCCTCCCAGCACGCAGTGCTCTCCTGCTCAGGAAGTTCACGTTTATCTATGAGGACCTTGGGCAGAATTTTCTCTCTCTTCCCTAGGAGAGTTGGCAGGAACCACATTGCTACGTTGGTCAAAGTCTCAGAGAAGAACATCGTTAGCAAGACTTTGCCCAGGCCAGACTGTGCTCACTTAACTGTCCGGGAGTAGTTTTGGGAAACTTGGTGTCCTCTTTTTAAGAAAAGGAGGGAGGGATATTTTGGTCCATGAAGCTGTTTCAGAAAACAAATTATAAAAGTCATCTATCCTATGTGTTCCACTGAGTTGTTGTTTGTTTATTGCTTTTTTAAAAAAGAATATACGAAAGTCAATTAGAGACGTATATCAAACAAAATACCTCTCGGCTTTCTCTGCATCTGCAGATCCTAGTACAGTGTTCGTGATAGGCATCTAATACGTGATGTTCAATGATCCATTAAGGAGCGCCTGGCCCTAAAGAATCTCATTTGCTAGAGGCATCAGATATTTAAGAGAAAAAATGTAAATAACTGTATCTTTATGGTGAGCATTGTTAAAAGATACTCTGAGGTCTATCAAAAATTCTAAGAGTTTATTTGAGCAAAAACTGATTGGAATAGGGCAACGCCAAATCGAAAGTGGTCAGGAGCCCTCAAGGGGATTCTGGGAGAGACTTTAATGTAGAAAAAGTGGAAGCAAAGCAAGAAAGTTATTCATTAGCTAGACTTAAAGCTCCGTTGCTTGTTTGTGGTCAGTTGTCCTCAGGTTCTGATTTTGTAACCTTGAAGCATTTACAGTGTTAGAATTTTGTTTTCTTATGGAGACATTACAGTTTCAGAGCCACTTCAGTCTGATGGCCTCCTGGTTGTATGGATTTAACAGCATGGGCTTTGGACTCATGGCCAAATGGAGTGAAGGTGGTGTTTAGCTTGAAACTCATGACCAAAATTGAGTGAAGATTCTTATCAGTCAGAACAGGGATGGAATTTTGAGTTAATTAGGGCATGATCAAGAGGGCTCCAAAGAGGATAACAGAGAACTCCTGCTTAAGGTTATGCATGATAAATCTGGAAAATCCACCCAGCAGAGGGGGCTGTTGGCCTAAGAGTTCTACCTGCCATGATATGCAAATGAAGCAAATTTTAAGACTCCATTTATCCATATATCCCTAGGAGATATTTGCTATGGCCAGAGAAATATCAAATATATCTATCTATCCAATATACCTACATTTATTGATCTATTCATCTACTTATCGATACCTTTATAATCATCATCATAATATAGAAATTAGATTCTGAGTTGGGGCTTGGGTGTGGCGAGTAAGCAAAGACAAGGCGGTACTTAACTCCAGAAACTGATATAGGGGAAAAGTGAAAGCACTGGAAAGAAACATCTGAAGCACTTTTCCAGAAACCTGAAAATTTTTGAAGTTTTAAAGTAAGCTCACAAATCATCAGAGTGAGTCCATTTTCTTGGTCTGCATGAGATTGTTAGCAAGCTCATACTGTACTTACATAGTGTTGCCTTACTGTGCAGGGTGGTCCCCAGAGTTGGGGTGGAGTGGTGTGGGACCTGAGCTGCATATTAATTTCCAAAAATCTGGCACTGGAAAGTGTTCCTCAGATTGTTCTCAAGATAACCCAAAGGACCTCTGGGAAAAATGCTGGGATTGGTGACGAAGTGCCCAGGACACAAGGATGAAGACTCACAATAGATAAGGGGACACAAAAGGGACTTGTCCAGAAAAGTGGCAAGATGGTTGAAGTGAGTTCTGAAAGTTAATTTTTAGTGGGACAGATTCCTTTGATTGTAATAATTATCTGTCTTCTGACCCACACACAATGGAGTGGTTAATGTTAGTTCACTAAGGATATAGAAAAACACATTAAGACTAACTCATGGGAAAGTCATTAATAGTTACAGTAATGATAGGGAAATGTCCCTTTCTTCTCCTAGCTGGAGCCAGTGAAACCCCAAAGTCCACCATGACTAGGGATTTAGAGTCGGGAGACATGATGTGGCTCATATTAGAGGCCCTTGAGTTGCATTAATGGATAAGAACAGGGGTGTCATAATGGAGACCAACCAAGCAGCTCTAACTGGACCACTTCAATGGCTCCCAAAGAGATTCTAAGAGGGCTCTGCAATCTTGCACTGCAGGAGAGAATTGTGAGTCCTGGTAATTCCAATGGTGGTAGCTCAGAGCTAAACAGATCTCAGTCATGCTCAGTGCTATTATTCATGCTTTTGACAACCCTCCCCGCCCCAGGCTACATCTAACTAAAAAAAAAAAAAAAAAAAAAAGAAGAAGAAAAAAGAAAAAAGAAAGAAAGAAAGAGCACTCCGAAGTGATAAATCAGTTTATTGAAGGTTCATGAGTTACCTTCGCCAGAGAAGACATTTTGCCAGTTTACTTTGTAAACCTGCCACAGGGGAAGAGGCTATCACTAAATATTTCCAGTGGTTTGTAAACCTGCCACAGGGGAAGAGGCTATCACTAAATATTTCCAGTGGATTGGTCTTAATAGAATAGCAAAATTGTGAGATTTGCAGTGACCTTTTCAATTGCCTTTAAGAGATTTCTTGAATTGACCAACTAAAGAAACAGCAGAAACTTGCTTATTTATTCAGCATGACTGCTTTCACTGAGGACCACATCCACCTTTCTTTTGCTCCCTGCCCCAGCGTAACAACAGATCTCATTGTGCTCATAAATGGCCACCAGTTGGCAAGATACATTTAAATTAACTTAAACATTCAGTCCCTTAAATATGTGGAGCATAATACGTTCATGCAACAAATGAAATAATTTTAGACTTAATACCTATTGCTTTAGAAAATATATAGTTAATGCAACCATTTTATGGATTGAAAATAGGGTCAGGAATATAATTCAACTTTTCTAATGTGATTCAGCAGAGCCAGAAGTACGTATTAATTTCTTACTCCAAGTTTTTTTTATGTTTTAAGGTTAACGTAAGTTTCATCTTATTTAAAAAAATAACAAGAATACAACTAATAGTAATGATTTCAAATTTTTGGCTACTCCATGTTTAAGAGCTTTCAGACACCAAAGTCTTTAAAGAAAACTGGCCAGGCTTCTGATTTTAGGTTAAAATTTATTCAGACTATCACTGGGCCTCTGACAATGTATTTAAGGGCTTGGGTGACAAGTGTGTGAATTTATGAAGATCAAAAACAGGAAGGAAAGTAATTCAATAATTTGGATTATTAAAATAAAGGTTCATAGTTTGCTTCAGAAGGCTTCATTTGAAAGGAAGAATAGCTGTATACTTTCTCAGATTATCAGTAGAAATCTAGAGAAAAAAGAAAGGAAGGAAGGAAGAAAGGAAGGAAGGAAGGGAAAAAATAACTTTGGGGCTCTTACAACGTTTATCACTATTTTTCCACAGACCAAAGGAGTATGGCAGTGAGGTCACTCCACCAGATCATTGAACAGAACCTAGTATGGAAATAAATTAGACAAACGCAGCACACAATGCAGTGCACACACTAGTTTCCCTGTACCAGCTCCATGATTGAGTGGGGCTGGGTGAGCAGCCAGCCTATTCAGATTGAAAATAGCTGCCTTTGACCCAGAGGAAGAAAAATGAAGTCCTTGATAAAGTAAGGCAGCAAAAAACAAAAAGAAATGTTATGCTGTATCTCCACAGCACACAGCCAACGAGCCCAGTGCCACAAGAAGAGTGTGGTTGGGGAGAGGGATGGAGGTGTCAGAGAACGTTACCGGGAGATTCTCTTCCGTGCAACTCTGCTCAGGAAGAGAAACCTCTTTGCTTCTCTGGATTTTTCTTCTTTTTTCTTTTTCTACCCCCAATTCATTTAATGCCACATTAAGGAAAAGATAACCCTGTTAGTTATGTAAATAGAATCCCTGACTAATTGTAGCCCCAAACAGGATATCGCACAGCTGCTCATACATTTCACTCATTCATATATTTATTAATTGGTGCATAATATCATGATGATCTGTTAAGTACAAAGAAAGCTATGCTCCTTGTTGGGGACATCAATACGATGACTATTTTTGCTCTCTTGATGTTGAAAGTTTAATTAGGAAATAATTTTAGTAAATATATGTCTGTGGTGGGAGAGACTAGTTCAAGAAAGATGATCTGTGTGAGTCCTAAATTGCAAGAAATGCCACTTTTGAACTTACACAACCTGGAAAATAAGAGAGTAATCAGCAAACCAAAAATGCTGAAAGCTTTCTAAAAGGTAGAACATGGATAAACTGGATGAAGGGAGACGGCAGACCAGACAGAAACACATAGAGAAAAGATGGTTACAAAGGGAGGTATAATTTCAGAGGTTGTTCAGGCTCAGATTTGATTAAGTCAGAGGAAATGAGAGGGCTCTGGGGAAATCACCAGGGTGCTTAACTGAGAAACTTTTTATAGAGCAGCAGGCTGGTTGGAATCTTCTGTTTTATGCTTTTTCTGACCAGAGATTTTATCACTGGGAATGAAAAGTACGGTAATGTCCCAGGTGACTGGCTACCCTGGGAAAAATAAAGAGATTCTTTGTCACAAATATAAAGCATTAGGCACAACCTCTTTAGTAGCTTATCCATCCAGCCCCCTAGAGATTCCAGAAACAGGCTTCTGCCGTCAGAACTGACATCCACTTAAAGGAGATCTGGGATTATCAGTGGAAATGATAACCAGACATTCGAAGAGAACTAGTAACTCTAAGGGATGGCAGTTCATTCAACAAATAGGAGAACCGACATCCAAGGATTCAAGATACTACACATATATAAAGAAATTAAACTGTTAAGTAAATAGATACAAGATTGTGCAAACCAAGTTTCTCACTCCTGAAATGGGAGATTAGAGATAAGCAAGGGGAGGAGGCTAGAACAGTCCTTGTGGTAATGGATTGGAGCTGGAGACATCAATACGAACTCATGTTTAGCTTAATATAGATCAGATGGACACATATAGAAATATACTTACGGCATACATGTATATGTATGGTCTCTCTCCAAATCTGTATGTATATGTACGTATGTATATATGCAAGTTAGTAGATTAGTATACACACATATCCCCTTGTTCTCTCAGCTGAGAAGGCCTAGAAGCAAGGGCATCCCAGTAGCAATGAACACACCTTGCCCCAGATCTTGGTTTCTAATACCAGTCGCCAATACAAGGACCCACAGCCCCTTGCAGAAATGGCTGACTCTAGTCCTAGAGCAGTACATTTACAAAAGGGGCCTGGAGTCTCTTGTAGAGTCGGAAAAGAAGGCAGTGCTAATATTTTTTACATGATAGGGATACGTCAAAGAACACAGGAGCTCTGACTGAGTGATCTCCCACTAAACAAAGCTGGAACAACTTGAGTGAAAAAATAAATAAAGTACTATTAGATTATAACACAAGGTATAAAATAAATACCTGCAAGCTTATACTAATATAAATATGTGATTGGATAAATACATACGTGGGAGAAGAGACAAATCCCTGTGCAGAAAATCTCTAAATAATTTATTTAGATGTTCCACCCTCAAGGATGTGGAACATGATGCCCTACTCCTTCAGTGTGGACAACATGTGGTGACTTCCTTCTATAGAGCACAGTGTGGAAGGGGTGGCGGGGAGTGGTCTGATAATTGGAGAAACCTGGCAAAAAACACCCCTTCAGCCAGTGATCAAGTTCATTATCAACAGTGACAAGTCTGGTTGGCAGTCATGTTACTCTTGATATATTGTAATGAGAATCACACTTTACCTCTGTGGTTTTCCTACCAAAAACCTATAATCCCAGGCTGATCATGTGAGTAACATCAGACAAATTCCAACAGAGGGACATCCTGCAATATAATTGACTACTGCTCCTCAAAACTATCCAGGTCATCAAAATCAAAGAAAGCCTGAGAAACTGACTCAAGCTAACAGGCTCTTCAATAAACATGATGACTACAAAATACAATGTGATATCCTGGATGAGATCCTAGGGCCAGGAAAGGACATTAGTTAGAAACCAAGGAAATCTGTATAAACAATGGAGTTAATTATTAATAATGTATCCATATTCATTCATTAATTATAACAAATGTATCATACTAATATTAGATGTTAATAAGAGGGGAAACTGGGTGTAGGATATGTGGAAACTGTACTGTCTTTGTGATTTTTCTATAAATCGAAAACTCTTCTATAAAGTTTTTTTTTTTTAAATAAGAAAACTAAATAGGTGGACTAAGAGGCAATGCAAATAAATACCTGATCCATTCTTGTAACATACAAGCAAAATGGAAGTCTGAGCTAGGTCTTCCCACAAATGAAGCTCATCAAATAAGTTACAAAACAGATAAATACAAGGGAGAGAGGGAGGGAGGGAGGTAAGGAGGGAAAGAGATGTTGAAAGTATGCTCAAAATGCTAAGTGACATGATAGTTTCTCAAGTTCTAACATCTGCCCCATAGGAATCGCACAATGAAAAAAAAAAAAACAAAAAAAACAGGGAGAATTACAGAAACAAAACAGTCAAAGAAATAACAAGAAAATTTCTCAAAGCTGAAGTTCAGTGTCCAGATTTTTTTTAAAGGATAATGAATGGAAAACACCAATACATAGAAACATCATACTGATATTCTAAAAGACCAAAATCATGAGAAAATTCAGAATGTTCCCAAAGAAGGAAAGTTGATCAATCAAACAAAAAAAAAAAATTACTCACAAATGCTATAAAAATGAAAATAGGGACATAATTAATGTCATGCAAGACCAGGTGAATTCTATAGCCATGCTAAATTCTAACTACTAGTTTTAGCTGGAAGAGAATAAGGGCATGTGGGGGCATGAAAAGCCTCAGAAGGAATAGTACCCATCATCCCATTTTGAAAAAATATATGTATTCCAAAAGGTACCACAACAAAATTAAAATTGAATCTAAAAACGATAAAGTCTCATGCAGTATTGGAATTATTGATACTTCTGGATCACTCCATCTTATGATACTTGAAATGCTGGTGATCAAGTAAAACGTCTAATTAACTCAAGAAAAATTTTGTTATATTGCATAATATAAAGATAGCGTAACATCTACCAGTCAAATACTAAGGGTTATCAATGTATTGTGACCACAGTGGGGAAGAGTATTGATTCCACACAGACATTGACAGAAAATAGAAAAGGATCATGTACTGAAAAACTGAGGGACCTCTAGAGCAGTGATTCTCAGAATGTCAAGCCCCAGCCAGCAATGTCATTATCACCTGGAAATTTATGAATAATGAAAATTGCTGGGCCCTGCCCCAGAAATAATGAATCAGAAACCCTGAAAGTAGGACCCAGCAGCCACTGTTTTAACAAGCCTTCCATATAACTCTGATGTATTCTAAGCTTTGACAGTCACCATGCTCTAACAATAAAAAGAGAATTTACAATTTGAAAAATAATAATAAAGATGAAAAACTAAAAGAGTGTCAATCTAGAAAAAAATATATATATAATCTATAATCTATAATCTATATATTATATATATATAAGCCCACCTTTTATATATATATATATTAAAGCCCACTAAGAACCTGTGGTGAACAGAAAACGTGCTTGCAAGAGTTAAACAAGGAAAAGTGATCACAGTAAAAAATCAAAATAAAATTGACTAAATTGAGTAAAATTGATTTGATCTTAGGCTGAGTAAAATTTCAGAACAAAATCAGATGCATTTTGGTAACAGATGACATAAAAAGGTGACAGGAAAAGTGTTAAAATCAGAGAATGGATAAAGATCAGGAAAATTCCTATAGAAAAAAATGAGCCATAGCAACATCAACATCCAACCAAATAGAATTTTAGGTAAAAAAGTTAAATGGAACAAAAAGAGGTTACTCCATTTAATGAAAACCAAATTTGTCAAAAAGATGCAAAAATGAGTTTCTGTGCACCTAACTATGTGGATTTTAATATAAATAAAGCAAACACTGGGAGAAGTATAAAGAAGAAATAAACAAATTTAAAATTATACTTAAAAATGTTTACACACTTCTGGGGAAAAAGGATTCTAGGGAGAAGAAAATGACTTTCACTTTCAAAGTGATTTATTTTAAATTTACAGGTTGTAAATGGATAATTCCCATTGTGAAAAAATACAAAAATCTAACATTAGAAATAATGTTTCTCCTCAATCACCTATGCCTATCCCAGTCTTCCCCCAGTTACTCATTCTATGAATTTGGTATTTTTAATTGCATTTACCTAATACATGGATCTATAAAATTACAGTTTCATTTCATTTGTTTTGTTTTGTTTTGAGTTTGACTAATTTTACACAGATGGTATGATGTTTATATATTAATCCTCATATTCCCTTTTTTTTTTTTTTAATTCAACACTTAGAGTGAAATATCTCCCACTTGGCGATCTTTCCCTCTCAGGATAGAAACCGACTTCATTTTATTTAACTGTTTATCTTACTACTTCCCTATTGTTGAACATTTAAGCTGTTTCTAAATTTTCGGCCACTGTGAGCATCTTTATGCATGCATGTGTATGGCTTATTTCTGTTAGATACACAGATACCTGGACGTAAGACTATCAGGGTGAAGAGCATGCTCATTTAAAATATTAACAGATTATAACAAACTGCTCTCCACAACGTCTGTATACACTTACTAGTTAGTAGGATAGTTCCTATTTCCTCACAGGTTTATTAACACTCCCCATTAAACTTGTTAATTTTTGCCAAATAATGAGTAAAATCTTATGATTGGCATAATTTGCGTTTCTCATACTGGGAAATTAATCATCTTTTGTGTTTATTGTTCATTTGGAATTGCCCTTTTGTGAATTTATATCAGATTTATTTATATCAGATTTCTTTATTTTTAAAATTTGTTTCAGTGATCTTTGTCTTACTGACTTGTAGGAATTATTTATGTATTTTGTACATTAATCCTTTGTATATTTATGGCAAATATTTTTCAAATATGCCACTTGCTTTTTTTTTTAACTTTGTAATAATAGGGGATGTTCTCTCTTTCAAGCTATGCTATTTGGACTTTTGGACATTTTTAGTCATGTATGAAAGGTGTTTTTAAGTTGTCATTGCAAAAACTACAAACTCCATGACGAAAGAATAGAGATGAAGGAGGATTTATTAACACTTTCTCAAGAGATTAGGAGAAACGTCCTGAGGAAAATAACGTTGGAATTATTCAGGTTACCAAAACTGGATGGACGTTCCAGGAAGGTGGCAAGAGTCTCTATGTAGGGTTAGGGTAGGGAGGCAGAATCTTATTTAGGAAACCAGTGTGGATTGACTATTTAGGGCATATAATGATATGGAGAGAAATGGGACTGGAAGGAAGACAGGGATCTGATGAAGATGCCCTGATTAGCATCTGGACCTTTGGTATCCAGAAATAGCAGGCAGTGTTTAACAATGTCACCTCAAGAGTCGAGGCTGCCACACACTTACAAGAGAAAACAATGACCTTCAGGCAGAAATCTGCCTCTTAAAGAATGGAAGACAAATTAACAAAAGGTTCTGTGGGAAGAGCAGACAGGAACTCGCACTCATCCACACAGACCTAGCCCGTGGCAGTTGAGGGCGAGGTTACTCCTAGGGATCTACTGCAAATGTTTACTATACTTGACCTGTTGCTCACCCCTCCACCCCAGCCTATACTTGTCTGGTTTTAGGCTGTCTGAGCAAAGAGCCTCAGATTCTAATTCCAATCTGGATGCTAATTAGCTGTACACTTCTGTCTTACTCTCAGTCACTTACTGTCCAGACGTCATTTTCCCCATCTGTGAGATGAATGCTTTAGTTACTTCGTCCTAAGATTTCCTCCTGTTCTGTTTATACCATAATTTTATGTTTCAAATTTGGAATGTTGAATAAAACAAGCTCATAAAGTAAGAACACTTTCCAAGTAATAAACACTATAGAAATTGAAGGCATCATTAGTTGTGAAGCAGTCAGCCTTCTTAGTACTCACTGAACAGGGAGAGAATGAAGAGAAGTGTTTATTAATGAGTCTGATTTGCTATCTGAAGCTGAGAGGCAGAATAGACAATTTTTTAGAGAAGACATAGAGATGGCCAACAGGCATATGAAAAGACACTCAACATCACTAAGCACCAGAGAAATGCAAACCAGCTCCACAATGAGATACCACCTCTCACATATCAGAATGGCTGCCACCAAAAAGTCTACAAATAACAAATGTTGGCAAGGAGAAAAGGGAACCCTCATGCACTGCTGGTGGGAATGTAAACTGATGAAGCCACTATGGAAAACAGTATGGAGTTTTCTCAAAAAGACTAAAAATAGAACTACCATAAGATCCATCAATTCCACTGCTGGGTATATATCCAAAGGAAACAAAAGCACCAATTTGAAAATATGCAATCACACCAATACTCATAGCACCAGGATTTATACACACACACACACACACACACACACACACACACACACAATGGAATGCTACTCAGCCATAAAAAATAAAATAAATTTTGCCATTTGCTACAACATGGGTGGACCTGGAGCATATTATGCTTAGTGAAATAAGTCAGACAGAGAAAGATAAATACTGTATATTATCACCTATCTAAAAAAATAAAATAAATGAATGAATGTAACAAAATAGAAACAGATTCACTGATATAGAGAATAAACTAGTGGTTACCAGTGGGGGGAGCGGCATGACAGAGGTGTAAACTACTATGCATAAAATAAATAAGCTACAAAGATACACCGTAGAGCACAGAGAATATAGCCAATATTTTATAATAACTTTAAATGGAGTATAATCTGTAAAAATATTGATTCACTATATGCTAGGCCTGAAACTGAACATAATACTGTAAATCAACTATACTTCAATTAAAAAAATAAAATAAAATAAATTTATTTAGAAAAAAGAAGACAAGGGAAAACTTACAAATTATTTTGGTAGTGAAAGTAAGAGAAAAAAATAGGAAGTGATTAAAACTACAGATCAACCAATGTAAGGCAAAAGGGGACAAATACACACACACACACACACACACACACACACACATTTGTAAAATGCCTCCAAATAATCTTAAAGGGAAAAAAAGATAATTGTGATCAGGGCCCTAGAGCAGGTACCACAGATAATAGAACCAGGTTTGCCAAGGAGAATGGAAGCCTCCTCTTCCTCTGAAAAGAAAAAAGGACAAGAGAGCTGACTTGGAAACAGAGGTAGGTTGGAGATAGGGAGATGATAAGAGGTGAAGCTCATTTATAGGGTTGCCAGATTCAGCACATTAAAAAAATAGGACACCCAGCTAATTTCAGATAAGCAATGGATTTTTTTTTAGTGAAAGTTGGTCCCAAACAATAAAAAGTCCCACCTCCAAACTCATTGTTTATCCAAAATTCAAATGTAACTGGACATCCTGTATTTTATTGGGCTATTCTATTTTTATCTGATCTTAATATTGATCTAAGGGCAAAGCCAGCTATGAAAATGTGAAACTCTAGTCTAAGCTGGAGAAATATCCAGCTGTCAACTAGACGTCTCTTAAATGACTCACAGATTCAACATAATATATCAAAAACAGAACTCCTGAGTAATTCAAGCCATGAAACCCTGCCCTGATGGGTTCTTCTACCACAGGTCAGTGCAGACAAATCTATCCTCAAGGTATGTTTCAAGCTCTGCCTATTTCTCTCCACTCCCACCTCCACCACCACTGTTGTTCAGGAGACCACAATCTCTGGCCTCAATTAATCCAGCTGAATAGAGTGAACACACACCCTCTTCAACCCTTTCTTCAGCCTACAGCCAGAATGATTCATTCTATATCCCTGCTTATAAATCCTTAATTGCATCTCCTTAAATTTCATGCAAAAATCAAACCCCTTACTATGGCGCGCAAGGCTGAATGTGACCCAGCCCCTGAGCACCCCTCCCCCGTATCCTTGTGCCACTTTTCCATGCAGCTCACTGGGTTCCAGCAGCTGTGGTCTTAGGTAGTTGAATATGCCAGCCTTCCCTCCCTTGTTAATGCATCCACACACACTGCTGCTCTCTGTTTTCTTTCAGGTCTTATCTAAATATTACTTCTGTGGAGACACCTTTCGTGCTGACCTTATCCAAAGTTGACTTGGCAAGCTGAGCACAGGTTTGACTTCCTCCAATGACAGCGACTTTGAGAAATGACAGGAGTGACTTTGAAGGACATTTCTGAACCCCACACAAATGAATGATAAGAAAGACTAGAGACCAAATGCTCCTTTTGTCTCATATTTCCTATGAAGTTTCTGTTCCAACCAAACTAGATTACCTACTCTACCAGCTCCTTCCAGGTACAAGTGTTTGTGAACATCCTTTCCCTTATTGCATTGCCTCCCTTGGATTTTCAGTTGCCAGTGTGTGATTTGCCTTCAAGTCCAGCTGAAGTTCTACCTCCTCTAGGAAGTCTGTGAAATTCTGGGGCACTCCTCCTGACTTCTTCCGCCTCTACCTCCCTGAGCCACTGTTGCTCCGGGTGCTGTGTCATGAGGCAAAGAGGGTGTCGCCGGCAGGCATTCTTGCTTTCAGTCCCACCTCTACCATGTGCAAGCTTAGTTACTTAACTTCTCAGAGCTTTAGGTTCCTCAGGGATGAAAGGTGGATTACATCAGGATGCTTGCAGTTTGGGAGGGAATACAACAATATACAACAGCATAGTTCCTGGAACACAGCAAACAATTTACATTAATTTCTATTTTCCTTTCCCTTTCTCTTGCTTGACACTTTGAATATACCACTGTAGAGCCTGACAAATTAAAAAAGATTAATAAGAGCAAAGTGATAAGGCAGTAAATGAACAGAGTCCCAGAACCAGCAGAAGACTTGAAAGTCATCAAGCCCTGTGCAGCACCTGCCTGGGTCAGTCCAGACACTACAGAAGAGCACCTGTCCTTTTCTCTAATGTTTCAAGAAGATGATGCTATGAAATCAGCTAAGAGACTCCTGAAGGAATTGGAAGCTGAGACTTCATCCTGTCTCATCATAGAGACACTTGGAAGCTGGATACCCCTACCCACCCTTATTCCCTAAATATTTAACTGCTGCATGTGAACCATCTAAATTAGTTTCAAATGTTGAAGATTTTGGTGAACTGGAAAATCTTTAAGTGTTTACTCTTTAAGACAGATATCTTTAAGATTCTGATGTTGGTATCAATTGACATTTATACTTGCTTCCAAATTACATTTTCTTTAATTTAGTGAAAGATTTCCACTCCCAAAATTATTTACTTTGAATGTCCAAATTTTATTTTGAATATATTTTAACTTAAAAAAATTGCTTATCCTTTTCTCTTTGGATCTTAGCAGGAAGATTCTCAATGAAGGGGAAGAGGGTTTTGTTTTGTTTTTTTCCCTACAAGTATCCAAATTTTGAAAATGAAAAGGATTACGGGTTTTAATTCTGAAGGAGATGAAGGTAGAGTGGATATAAATTTATTACTTGTGAAATGACTGAAAAACACAGTGATGAGTTTAATTGGTGTGAAGTATCCATTTCTCACCGTTGTCCTAGGTAATCATAAAATGAAGTCTGGTCAGGGAATTTGCAACTCTACCTAAGTGCATCCTCCAGTCTCACTGAAAATCTTTGGGACTTTTGAGCATCTTCTCTTTCCCAACCTGGTTCGTGCTGGATGTAATGCAAGATCTGGAGGCTTTCTCTTTGCAAATCAGACTCTTCCTGATGCCAGCTATAAGATGGACAGATTGGACACTACAATATTCTTTCCCTTCTCATCCTCCCTCCTTCCAAGACAAGATTCTTCATCATCTGGAGAGCAGGAGAGTTGGACTCATCTTTCAGATTCTGTTGGCAAGTACCGTGGCTCTGAGTGGAGCCAGATTAGTCAACTTGAAAGAGGAAACCCAGTTTAGCAAGGGGATTTGATTCTAATCAGTTTATTCGTTTCTGCAGAGAATTATTTAAGTGGAGGGAAGGGGATGACTTGATCAGCTAGGCTGGGGCACTCTGGAGGCCTATCAAAGAGTTTAATTTATTTGTATTTATTTTACATTTATGCTCAGCAGGGGAACCTCTTGAGGAAAGTACACTGTGCTTACATACTAAATATCAGTTACATCGGTTTCCACATTCTGTCTCCTCATAAAACACGACTGGAGCACAATAAATATGGAAATATGAAACGCATTAAATTAAAATGTTATTAGTTAAAGCAGTTGTAGGAGCTTCTTATACATAATCATAAAGCCCTGGCTCCCATGGGGACATCGAGCAGGATGTTTCAGGCAATTTCTCCCATGGTGACCTAGATGGTAGCAGGTATTCCAAAACACCCCAGCTCATTTAAATTACATTCATTTTAGCCCCTGAGAAGATCTAAACTATCATCACTGCACACGTCTTCTTTGATAGGCTTAGAGGGTAGGAAAAATCAAGAGCTGACAGAGAAGCTAGGCCCTCAATTTAGGACTGGAGCTCACCAACATAAATCCTGGAGAGAGCGATTTTCTAGTTTTCAACATCTATGTACAACATAATCATTTTTAAAGAATAATGATTCATTTAATACTTATTTAATCTATTTCTTCAAAAAACAACTTATGATGTGACCTTGGGCAAACTGCTTACCCTTAGTAAGTTCACTCCTCCCCTAATAATCTAGGACTCAGGTGGAGTCTATAGGGAGGTACACTCTTTAAAGTCAGATGGGCTGAGTTTGTAACCCTGCTTCACCAATTAACAGCTCTATTTCTTTACACAGTTTATCTAACTTCTCAGGACTTTTTTTTTTTTTTTTTTTTTTTTTTTTTTGGTTTTAGATAAATGGGCTGGTGAGCAGGATGATAATAACTGTTTAATGACTATGAATGATGAAACATGTGCAGCAAGAGACTGAATAGCTATTAATATTATGCCATTTATTGTGCATGATGTACATGCAAAAATATTGCCAGAAGGAATACAGGAATATGGAGTCGAAGAATTTAACTAATTGCATTTATATATGGGGCACTACTGAAAGACAAATACACAACAAAACTTTGTTAAACTACAAATGCTTGAGATTAAATCCTGGCTTTTATGTTTCTTTGAAGAAGGAGGAGATGGGTCTAACCTACTCAACAAGATCAGAGACGAATAAATACTGTTGGCATCACATACGTGGTATCTAGCAATGAACAAAGTCAGATCACCGGATTACAACAGTCACCAACACTTCATGAAAAGGATGACACTTGGGGGAGGGAAGGGTGGAAAGAAATGTGGAAGGTTCAGAGTGGCATTTCAGAGCATGAATGAAGGCCTTGAGTCAAGAAGTATACAGTGGCACATTTGGGGTTCAGGGAAGAAGTTAGCAAGTCTAAAGTAGAGGCTTTATCTTGCCCTTAGCAGGAAGAAAGCCAGGCCGCTGGGGTTGGATTGGAAGCCATGTAAATTCCAGAGCAACAGTAAGTCTCTAAAACGGGTGGTGGGGGATGGGGATGGTTAGCTAAGAAAGTAGAGTCTGGTGTCATGATAAATCGCATGCATTAGTTGTTCCAATGTGGTGAAGATTCCAGTAAAAGCCACCTAAGAAGGGAGGATGCCTGGGAAGGGCGGGGAGGGGCGGGACTGTGAGGGCAGGGATCAGAAGAGCCAGTCCTGGGGATCTATCCCCGAGTTATTCCGCTTCACTCCCAAAGGGAAGCATCCACAAGGCATCCATTGGCAAACCATTCCCCACCATACTTTATGGGTTCAACGATTAGCTTAAATTATTGAAGAGACAAACTGGGTCTCTTTTCGCATCTCTAACGAGAAACATTGTTTCTTTCTTTCCTATTTTCCCCTGTAAGAAGATTTACCCTTTCCTTTGCCGGATACCATTAAACTTTTTCTCTTCCCAGAGAGCTGGGGAAAAAAAAAAGCTTTTCAAAAGCCCATAGGAGCAAATTATTGAAACAGCCCTCAAAGTGAATGTTACCCAACTAACAAGCCCTGTTACTCACTACCTCCCAGGTGAGAGGGTCTGAGCAAAGAGCCTTCCACAGGAGGCTGAAGAGAGGGCCCCTAACAGTAGGAAGCACCAGAGGCAAAGAGTCAGGTGTGGGATTGCTCCACACTCCATCTCTGCGAGATCCACTGGTTTGCTTTGAGCGCTGATTCGGTGGGGCGGTTGAGAACAGCTTAAGGCGACTCCAGAGACCTGAGACTTCCTTGGAAGAAAGAAGCAAAGCTTGGGGTTACTGTTGCTATCACTGGGGGGGCTCCTGCAGTGAAGAGGTCCTCAGAGAAAGCCCAACTGTGCAAATCAGGCAGGGCCATGAGAAACGCGAATGCTAAGGAATAGGAAAGGTAGTCAGAGAAAGAATGTGTAGGCTAGCCGCTTCCTACCTGGTCTTTTCCCTAAGGCAGAGGTTCTCAAAGTGAGATTTTGGGGCCAGCAACAGCAGCTCCACCTGGGACCTCATTAGAAATGTAAATTTTCACCCCCTACTCCAGATCCACTCAGTCAGAAACTCTGGAGGTGGAGCCTCGCAATCATTTTTAACGAACCCTCCAGGGGACTCTGATGCATCTGGAAGGTGAGAACGGCCCTAGGGAATAAACTCAGCCCCCAGAGAGCTTTTCCTCTCTGTGCTAAGAATCTCTAACTTAACCCAGCCAGTGCACTACAGAGCTCAAATCAGAATTCAAGGCTCCTACTTCCTGTCCAGTCATCGTTTTCACAGTGACTTGATGAGCCTAACCCAGCACTAAGCAAATCAGTATTAAAATGATGTTATCTCAAAACTTCCCAAGGTCGTCACAGGAGAAAAAAAGAGAGAGAGAGAGAAATCAATCTAAAACATCCCATCTGTTCTGGAATTGCTCATGAAATCCCACTGTGTTTTGAAATACAATTGGAGATTTCATTTCATTTTAGGCGTTTTGTTCCATAATAATAGGCACTTAAGAATGACGTGGTCTTTTATATATTTTTGGAGACAATCTAATTGATTTTTATTTTGCATCTCAGCAAAGAAGAGGATATATTTTTCTAGAATGAATAATTAGAACAAGCCTATTTACATATACTGGCCTGTCATCAAATGACCCTGTTGTGGGTTAGGGGTCACTTAATCAGCATTAGTTTAAGAGCATTCCATCTGCCCAGGAATGTGCTGGGCTTAGGAGCATTCTTCACTAAACACACGACCCCTTCCTGCGAAGAAATTTGAATTTATTTAAGAGAAAAATGTCGTAAGATATACCAAACTATATTCAAGGGTCAGTGATAAGGTGCAGACTGGAAATCCATCTGGAGGTCCCAAGATTCTTCATTTCCATTTACTTTTAATTGGAGAACCAGTATTCTGAGTTTTCCTGTATTTTTTCTGTGATACAAATATTGTCTTCTGAAACAATTATTCTCCCAATGCTCTATTATGTTATTCATGCTTTTTCTCACCTGTTTCTGCTTAAATGTCTTGATTCAAATCTACCATTTACTGAAATTACATTTCAGAAATCAAAAGAGCAGCTCTTACATTAGAAAAAAAAAAAGTGAGGGTGGGTGGTTGAGGGTGGGACTGACAAGTGGTGATGCAGGTAATTCTACATGAAGCAATTGATGCTCGTCTATAATAGGAAATGGAACAAGATGAGTTTTTCCCCAGTCCTCTGGGGAAATCATTCAAATATACACTCTTATCAAACCCTAATAATGTTCTTCTGCCTGCTTGCTTTGATAAAGCTGATAATAACAGAAATTTACATGTATTTGCATTTTTCTACTAGAAGTCACTGAAGCATCCCAGAACATCCTTTTAAAGTGCATATGCCTATAAGTGGCAAAAACATGGAGTGTCACACAAGTGCAGGCAGGGGAGTTCAGAAATGGAATTCACCTCAAGAATAAACTGTGAGCCTGCCTTTTTCTTCTTGGTGTCCTTGACTTAGAAAGTACATGAGGAAGTATATTTTTTTGAAAGTCTTCTTCAGGCTAAAGGCATTATTAAGGCATTTCTTCCCAGTAATGAAACTAATGCTTCCTCATTTTCCACTTCTAACCACTCTCCCTGAAAACGCTGGTGGGAGTCATGTTTTAGACACAAACTAACACTACTCAAGGAAATCGATGAAAAGTAAACTCAGAAAGGGTTGCATTGGTCTTATATTTCATTTCACTTTACAGATTTGACAAGTGGATCCCAGAGAACGTAAATGGCTTTTCCAAGACCACAAACCAAGTTGAAAAGCAGTCAGGGAAAGAAGAAAAGCTACCCAATCCATACCGCTGTCCACTTCAGCACCTCAACATCCTTAAGGCGTTGCTTTCAAGCTGGCTCAGAACTCACATTAGGGGATCCCACTTGCTATTTAATTTTTAAAATTCCATTTTTTATTTCATATTCTTTTTGATGCAAGCCATCATTTTTACTTTGATTGAATCCTTGTGAAAGAACACTGGTACTTTTTAGCCCAGCAATGTTGGGATTCTATGATTCAGGGTAATTTAAGTGAGTCAGTTCTAAAGCCATCTGTGGGAGCTGAACCAGAACAAAAACACCTTGTCAGTTTCAGAGGTAGTTACCCTCTTCTGATGCACTTGTAATTTTGTGATTTATTTTCTAGGTGTAATATAGTGCGTTGGTAGTGATAAGGAGAAATAATTTTAAAGACAAATTAGAAACGTTGGAAAACTTGCAAAGGAAAAAGGCAAAACCTGAGTTCAAGAAAGGAAACAAAACAAAACTCCCTTCCACTACAAAGCCCAGAATGTCCTCATCAGTTTTTCAGCTGCCTTCATTGAGAGGCACTCTCTCTCTAATCAAATGACAGAAAGTGTGACTGACTGTGTGATTATGGAAACGAGCACCATCACTTAGTAACTATGTGACTTCAGGAAAGTTACTTAGCCTCTCTACTAGAGCATCTTCATCTGTGAAAGAGACAACAATAATAAACAGTTACACATTTGTTGTTGTGGGTAATGAGTTCACACACGTAAAGCCCTTAAAACAGCATGTGGAACAATAAGTGCTCAAAGAGGTTAGTGATTTCTTTAGTTGTTAGTATCATTGCTAAATATAAAGTGTATCAAGTTGGAAGAGCCAGTTTCCTGCAGAACAGTGAATGAATACTCATATAGTACTTTTCAGTGCACAGAACCTATTCCTCTGGCTGACTTTATCACACCAGACTTTGAGGGAGGAGGAAAGATAGTTTTTATCCCCACTTTATGTATCACATAACTGAGACTAAAAGCAAAAAGGAGACATGCCCAGATTTTACATGGGAAAATGAGATTTGAACTCCTGACTTAAATCCCATGTTCTCTACTCTTACCACGTTTAGTTACTCAAGGCAAATGATTCCATTTCATCCTAATTCCTGAACTGAAGTGAAAGTTCTAAAATTAAAGTATGGGGTGTTGATCACATGAACCAGTACAATGCATTAGTTATATATTACTTCAAAAATTATTATTGCACATCATAAAATTGAAAGTAACATGAGTATAAATGATAAAAATTAAATCTGGTCCTTCATCCCAGGAATCCAGTCTCAGAGCCTCAGTCCAAAAGATAACAAAGTTATACCTTCATTGTAAGTTCACATGCAGGGATGAGTGTACCATACACACTGTTCTACAGCTGGTCATTTTGTTCGGTCCTTAGTTTTGTTGTTGTTGCTGTTGTTGATTTTAGCACTATGTCTCGAGCATCATTTCATCCCAGCCTATTACTCTCAGTGATGTATAGTGTAACATTTTATGGACAGTATTCTAATCAGTCTTTTCTCAAGTCTTTCACTCTAACACAAAACGCTGCTAACATGCACCTTGAGTACTATGGAAACACGAACATACTTCTTTTTGAAGTTTACCTATCAGGCTTAATGGGTTCAATTTTCACATTGCAGCAACTCTTGTTTCATGAGTTGACCCTCCCTGAGAAAGTCTTTGAAAATTCTTAGCATTTTGGAAGCCAGCATTTTAGTCCTATAACAACAAAACAGCCATTAACCAAGTGGACAATGAAAAGGGTAAGAAAGACAGAGAGGAACTTCTTTCTTTTTTTTCTGTGTTTCATTCTTTTCATGATGATGGGGGTCAACCATGGGAGAAAAGAACATTGTAGCCATATATCTGATTATCAGCATGAATATAGATGCCACATTTTCATTTAGGGCCATTTGAACACCATCTAATGGACAAAAATAAAAACAGTAAGAAAAAGCCTACATTTTTTAAAAGTCATAATGAAATCTCATCTTGCATCAACTATTCCTTTGTTAACTTTAAAGGAACTCCCTCAATGAATGAATCACAACTTTTTCTAACAATTAACTGTTTTAAGTTAATTTTTATTTTCTATCAAGGTGTGATTTATCTATCTACAGTAGAAATTATCATTTTTAACTGTTTATCCTGTTATAGTCTCCCATATTTATAAATAATATTTTACTGTAATCTTTTAGTGTTTTTTTTTTCAGTTTTATACATATCTGTTTTCTTCTGGTTAAATAGCTAAAGATTTTTAGTTCTATTCCTCAAACACCCCTAAACTCTGTGCAATTTTCTTATACCACCACTGCTGAAATCCTCCCAATATAATGATATCACTTTTGGGAGAAACATTACCAAATGTTGGGTTTTGCATCATTACAATTATTTGTACTCTGGACTGCAGAGACAGAGTCTATGCAATTACATTTTCTTCCCATATTCCTTTTTGTTTTTCCTTTGTTCAATAATGGCCATTTCCCCCTTAACATTCTATGTCCTCTTACTAGCTTTTCTTTGTTTTCTCTTTAAATGTTCTGAGAGAGCTGTTGGATGCCTATTAATGTTTTTGTCCACATGCTCCATATTTGTAAGCACACGCTCAGTTCCCATTTATTTTCTCCCATGAAGTCATTCCTCTTGCTGTTCTTCAACCTCCTGCTTCAGCCTACACTGGCTGCTCTCTCAGTGGGCGCTCACTGGCTGTGGGATTAATCTTTCGCCTCTCATTTGGTTGAGATTTCCTGTGTCTGTATCCTAGGTCCCATTCTTCTCTCTGTGTTTTGTTGAGTACACTAGCTAGTGACTTCCTAAGAAAAAGTGCTTGGAAGTACATTTCTGAGTTTTTCATAATATGGGAATTTATCAGTTATACGCTGAACTAGTAGTGATGGCTGGTGGGGTAGAGAACTCAAGTTTGGAAATAATTTCTGGTCCATGTTTTGAAGGTTTAACTCTACAGTCTCCTGGTGTGCAGTGGCTGGAAGTCTGATGCCATTCTTAACTCCTGAACTTTTGGAAACTTGGTTCAGCTGCTGATATTGCAATG
The DNA here is from genome assembly GCF_036321535.1 of Camelus dromedarius. Lineage (NCBI taxonomy): Eukaryota > Metazoa > Chordata > Mammalia > Artiodactyla > Camelidae > Camelus > Camelus dromedarius. Next base: position 62,371,339 of record NC_087443.1, on the reverse strand, counting down.
AGGCATGATGAGGGGTCTTGGTGTGGATTTTTTTTTCCACCCAATGACCTCTTTCAGTCATGAGGACATATATCCTCTGTCCTGGGAAATTTCCTTTATGATTTACTTGATGATTCCTTGGGCATCATTTCATCCATTCTCTTTTCTTCTGGCAGATTTTTAAAATTTTACCTTCCAGTCCCTTTATTGATTTGGGGGGGGGGGTCATGCTTTTTTAAAATTTTAAGCTTATTTTCATTTTTGTTTTCTTATCCCTACTCCCAGTTAGAGCATTCTGTTTTTAATTCCATGGCTATAGCATCTTCTTTTAATTCTCTAAAATAATTAAAAATAGATAATATTTTTGATGTATTATTCTTTTCCCTGTGTTGAATCCATTTTTCTTAAGTTTTTCAGTTTCTGTCTTACATGTTGAAGACAGAAGTTATCTAGTAATCCTTGGCTATCAATTTGTATTGTAGAGTAAGGCATTAATTAGCTAAGAGAATCTCTAGATGCTGGGGAAGTTCTTCCTGGCTTGAGGGCTTCATAAGAGAGTGATTGGACAGGAAGTCTGATTCTTACTATAATTCCTTCAAATACTAATATTGTATTCTTTAGAGTTGTTCTGTATCTTCTAAGAAAATGTCTCTAGTCTTCTGCCTGAGTGTATGGGGATGGAATGGGTGGGCAATATATCTTGCTAATTGCAATCTGAGAACAGGCTAGGGTGACTTATGATTCACTGTTCATGCTTTCCTGAATGCCCATGTTTTGTGTCTAGTCCCTCAACACAACTCACTACGATAAACACCAGGACCAGCTACAAAAATATTTGGGGCTCACGGTTAAAAAAATTACTAAGATTTTCCAGATTATAACAAAGTATTTAACAAATAAGGGACACTTCTGTGTGTGGGATGTTGTGTGATCATACAGGCTGTCAACTATGGAGGTGGTCCAGGCAAACACAGACACTGCCCCCCATTCTGCCTGGTACAGTTTCTCCAGAAAAGAAAGAACTTCCTGTCTTCTGAGCAGTAAGAATGAGGTGCTCATTTGGTTAAAAGGCATGAGAATGAGGATCTGGGGAATGAATTTTAAACCAATTTCTGTGTTTTTCATATTATACCTCATTCCCATTTTCTGATTCTTTGAAACGCCAAGAATCTAGGCTTCTCGGGGTTCTATGAAAAAACCACTGCTCTTCTCACAGTTTCACAATTAGCCCCCTCTATAGCCATGGCCGACTCTTCAAAATAAGTCACTTCTTTTCATCTTTCAAAACTTTGATTACATCTCTTATCTTGTCTGCTTTCCCATTCTGTTCGTACTTTCGTGTCAATATCTTTATTTTTTTAACTTTCACTTTGGGGGCATAGCAAATGGAATATATATAAAAGCATTTTGTTTTTCAAGTCACCATTGTTAACCAGAGTCCTGGTAAAGTATTTAGCCATTTTCTTCTTTTATTATATTTATATAAGATACCCTATTTTACCCTCCAGTTGCTTCATAGATTTCCACCACTGGCTAATAAAAAGATAGATTTTACTTTGCTGAGTCATTTAATATTTTGAGTTCTAACACATTTTACTTTCAAATGCCCTCTATTTCTACCTTCTCTCCCCAATCCTTAAAAAAGGCACATTTTCTTGAAAATAGAGTAGACTATGTGGTATTTCTTATTGACCCAAATATTTCAGGAAAGTGTACATCTTGTTCCAGCCAAACTCCTGGCAGAAGAAGATAAGGTATTGAATTTTTAATTGCAAGTCATTATAAAACTAGCTGTTTTGTATCAACTAACATATAATCAGTAGTTAACTATTCTCCAATAGTTTCAAGACAAAAGCCTCAAATTTAATTAGAACTCGGAGGCACAGCCAAGAACTTAGTGACCAATAATTATTCTGATGGAACTAAAACTTGAAGAAATTGGATGGCAGTAGAAAACCTTGAGTCTTAATGACGGAATGGATTATATTGAACTAATAGTTTGTATACACACAGATGTAATACCATTTTAAACAGAAATCTTGGTTCATGCTGTAAACAATGCTATTTTGCTGTGCCTTACTAGAACTTCAGTTAAAATTAATATCAAGTGCCGTGTCAATACTCAAGTGTCTAGCATAACTATCAAGAGAATTAACTGAACCAGATTCAACTTCTCAACGATCTGAGCCATCTCACAATCATAGAAGCCAAATAGAACTGAGATCTCCCAACTGGTAGTGTATGGAATGTCTAATTAAGAAGCAAAACTGTCTAGGGTGATTTAAGATCTGGCCTTATTCTACAGTGAGATGAATGTCTTGTCGAAAATCTGATAAAATATTCATAACTACAACCTATTCAACCCAGATGCCATTCAGCTAAATTGTGGCGTGGAGAGTGGAGACAAGGCTTTATGTACATTTTTTCTTGTGAACATTTTTTTTTTTTTAAATTTAAGCACTTCTCTGTCCTGTTTTATTTTCCTAGGTCTGTAGGAATGTCTTCACTATACTATCTTAGAGTTGGGAATATAAATGAGTATCTATGGATAAATGTAAGTCATTTTGTGAGACAACTATTTTGGAGGGAGGCAATTAAGATGTTCTACTTGGAGCCCGACCTGCCCTACCCTGGGCCTTCCTGGGAAAGAGACAGAAACAGAAGTGGGAGTGTGGGGCCAAGGATCTTGTTAGCCCTGATCATAGAGAACTGAAGTGGCATGAAATGTAAGGCTACTGCCTTTTAATCTTACAAAGCTAGATGTGTCTCATTTTTATTTATCCGCCAGTGGAAAATAATTTTAATTGCTCTTGATTCAACTGAGTTAAGTTGTAAAGTATTAAGAGGGTGAATTTTCTTCATTTGACTTCTCTACAGAGTAGGGTTCCACTGACAGCATATGACCTGATGTCCCCTCAAGTTGAGTAAACTTGTGATAATGTAGAAAGAATACCAAACTAGTTGGAAATTCTAGTCTCTAGTTCAGTTCTGTGATCTTCTTACTACCTGTGTGGACCTTGGATAAATCCCTTAGATTCTCTGTATCCCAGTTAACTACTCTTTAAATTGAGAATAATTGACTTGTTCATTTTTTTTAGTTGAACTAATTGTGTTTCCTCCATGTCAAGCCTTCTGCTATACAGTTTATCTGATCTACCTGAAATTAGAGCCATTCTCTTATTTTAGCCCTCGCAACAATCCTCCTATTAGATGAGCCATTAATATAAGGATCAGAGAAGTTAAGCTACTTGAAGGAGAACACGCAGTTCATAAACAAGAGAATCAGAATTCACAGTTAAGTCAATATGGCGATGCAATTGATAATGTTATACTACTCCATTGACTGCAGACAAACCATTTCACCTCTTTTTGACACCAGGTCCTAATCTATGTAGTAGTGCAAAAACAAAAACAAACAAACAAACAAACAAAACAGGGCTATTTCAAAGGGTTATGATAGAGTTAAATAAGACAACACATGCATGACAACTAGACCTGCGCACCTGTGAAATGAAATCACTGTTATTATAATGATTAACTTAATATGCTATTATTGAATGTTTTTGGCACCTCCAGTGCTTGTCCTTTAGGTCCCATTGTCACCCATTAGGTGACTAAAAAGGTTCTACATTAGGAGTAGGCAAGACTCTGTGTGGGACTATCATGTTCCTCAGAGGAGGTGGAGGGCCACCATGCCCCATCGTCTCCTGGGAGTTTTAGCAAACCGTGGCTGGATGAAGGCTGAGCAGTGCACACTCCCTTAGTTTGTATCAGCCATGAGAAGCCTTGCCTGTTAGCCAAAACTCCCACTCTGACACCAGAAAGTGTTTAGACCATTGTAGGTGGCTGTTCTCCTGGGTTTTGGGACATCACACAAAGACTGAACAGATTAGACATAGTTAGGGCTGGGAGAGGAAGAATAAGATCCAGGACAAATCTGTGATTAATGTTAGTAGTTTCCCTCCTTTATCATGTGAGCATTGGTTTTTTTTCCCCCCCATTCAGACCCCCAGACTGATGATACACTGTGTCATTTCTCAGAAAGCCAAACCCTCTAAGACAGATGCAGGCAGAGTGAGGTTCTGGCACCTGGAGCCTGTTCTAACTTTCTGCAAACATTGTAGCTAATTGTCAGAAATGTAGACTTCCTGCTACAGACTATGACTGAGGCCATTTTGGATTGAGATGTACACATTTTCTCAGATTAGGACTTCAAAACCATCATCAGATCATCTTAAGGGTTTAGGTTACTATTTAACCCCCAACCCCCCACCCCCATAATCTCCCCATCACTGATTCCAGTCTCATCTCATTTAAACAGGCAGCCATGCAGGCCCCTTGGGAAACCTCCAGATGTATTAAAGTTTGATTTCTGCAGCGCAGCCCTCCGGGCGTCTGTGCAGCTGTCAGGATTGATGCACTTTAATGGTTTTCTTGCGAGACACTGCTTGTGTGAAACAGTTGCCTCTTGAACTGGTCAAATACTTGTTACTGGTCTCCCCTGCTGGGGGAGGTCCCCTGACAGATAAATAAGAGACTGGGTTAACAGAATAATAAGAGCCTGGGTTAAAAGGGAGCCTCTTAAAATAAAAACCATTCCTTTTGCCTTCCTATTTTAAAGTGCTGTTTTGCAAAGGGCCCTAGGCTTCTCATTCCTTGCCTGGTAGCAACATTCCCCATAATGAACTCCCCACATGAACTGAGAATGTATATGTGAGGCAGGAAGGACAGCCCCTATTTTGGGAAAGCAGAATGACAAGTGCTGCTTGTTTATTTTTTATTACCGGAAGGCATAAAAATTGCTGCTGCAACAAAGTCCCTGAAGAATGACTGGGGAGAAGGGTAAAGCCCTAGAATGAATTCACTTTTACAGAAGGATAAAGGTGGTCAATCAGGATGTTCCCTGGAAGAAAAGACCACAATCAGAGCATGCTGGGGCTCATTTTAAATTTGCTTAATATATAGATTTCCTACCAAAGTTGGTATTTTGCAAATTAGTTTCCTACCAGATTCCATAGACACAAGGACACCAAAACCCTAAGTAGGGAAGGTCAGAAGTAAAGATTGTGGACAGGAGACATACAGTATCATAAGTGGCATTAGGAGGAAGAATAGACTTGAAGAAGGCAAGGCATTAAGTAACTGATGGATTACGCAGGCTCTTTTGTTTCCCAGTTTTCTGGCACACTTGGGGTCTTGCTTTAAATCTTTTTTGCCTTAGTAGGACCCAGCCATAGACACAGTTTGGTTATCTTAACCTCTGAACCATTTCAACTAGAAGAGTCATTGATAGATTTAGTCTGGGCACCAAAGCCAGAGAATGGAAGCAAATATCAATTAAGATAACTCATCAGGCTAGCTGAAAAAAGGAGAATTTAAAAAAGCACTACACCCACCAGCCTTAGAACACATGCCTGGCTTTGATTAAGAAGTATCTTCCGAACAGCTTTGTGGTTTCCGTTAAGGACTGACTGTTGCCAATAGCAATTGCACTGGAAGAGGCTTATGGTCATTTGTCTTTTAGTTAGCAAAATGTTTCACACTTTTCTTACATTCAAAGGTGGAATGTTCAGAATATCTGGGAGTATCAGAAGCAAATGGTTTTCTGCGGAATATTTTGAGTTCCTTTGTGCAACAATGAACTGCTTTAGAGGATTTAAGATGCATTTTCAATTTAATATATTGGTGGAAAATAACTCCTTTTATTCCTCCTCTCTCTTCAGCAAGTCTGTGTATGCTGGAAACCAATTTTCAATATTATAGATATGAATCAGTTAAGCTTTTAAATTTGGGGATTTTCAACTATATGGAGATTATTTTGGATAAGCAAAACTTGACTGCAGGTAACAGGACTTGGTCTCAGCAGATTTTTACAAACTAAAATAAATTAGGCTTATTTCATCAAATAGCTGTTTCTTAAGTATCTTTATTAGGAAATGATAACATCTGGTAATCCATAACACATAAGGACTCTTGATAATCACAACAGCAAAACACTTTTAAAAATCTCGTTTGCTAGAAGATGATATTTTAAATGAGTTTAAGATTTAGCAGCTCAGTTTCACTTCCTGTTGTCTAATTTAGAACTCATCTGGGGCCTTCAATTTACCGATCTCAATTTTGGGGGGCCATCCCTAATAGCTTTAAATCATTGGATTTCGACAAGCAAAGTCCCACATTACAGACTTCAGTTTTCCCGTATCCTGACATGGGTCTGAGGCAGGTTGAGTGATAGTGCCTCACAGAGTAAGGTTAAAGACTTTCAAATGGTGTCATCCTGAAGTAGATTTCCTTCTGGATACAACACCTGCACCCCAATGTTCATAGCAGCACTATTTACAATAGCCAAAACATGGAAACAGCCTAAACGTCCATCAACAGGTGACTGGATAAAGAAGATGTGGTATATTTATACAATGGAATACTACTCAGCCATAAAACCCGACAACATAATGCCATTTGCAGCAACATGGATGCTCCTGGAGAATGTCATTCTAAGTGAAGTAAGCCAGAAAGAGAAAGAAAAATACCATATGAGATCGCTCATATGTGGAATCTAAAAAACAAAATAAAAACCAAAACAAACAAACAAACAAACAAAAACAAAGCGTAAATACAGGACAGAAATAGACTCACAGACAGAGAATACAGACTTGTGGTTGCCAGGGGGGGTGGATGGTGGGAAGGGATAGACTTGGATTTCAAAATTGTAGAATAGATAAACAAGATTACACTGTATAGCACAGGGAAATATACACAAAATGTTATGATAACTCAGAGAGAAAAAAATGTGACAATGAGTGTGTATATGTCCATGAATGACTGAAAAATTGTGCTGAGCACTGGAATTTGACACAACATTGTAAAATGATTATAAATCAATAAAAAATGTTAAAAAAAAAAGACTTTCAAATGGGATCAGATGTAAGTTGATGAATTTAGGATTGCAGATATTTTTGTTATAAGGAGTGCTACCCTGCTGCAGCTGGAACAATTGGTTTTAATTCGTTTAAATAAACAGTGCGCTTTGACAAACAAATGGTAACCATGAAATTAAACAGCTTTCCGGGGGAGAAAACCTTCCAAAGTGGCAGTATTGCCTTTGAGCTTTTGAGGGATTATATTTAATAAGCTGCTCATTGCATTTCCAAGGGAAGAAGCAGGGATGGAGCACATGTATTGAGGAAGGGGGAGAGGGATCTGACTCACTTGAAACTGCAGGAATCTGAAACTCACAGAATGCTGGTGCCAAATGAGACTTTGATAATCATTTACACCCCCACCCCTTTTTATGTGCAAAGAAGAAAAAAATTGAACTGCAGAGAAATAGAACTAGAAGCAGAGAGAGAAAGAGAGTCAGAGAGAGAGAATAAAACTTGCCCAAGTTATAATTTCATATTCATTAAATGATAGGTTATGGGGGTGGGGAGAAATCTATACACAGTGCACTCTATTTACTAAGAATGGAGTATAGGTAAAACTTTGAAAATTCTAATAACAGGGTTTTCAAGCTTCAAATAACTTGACATTCCACTGATTCACTGTATCTATAATGTCCCCAGAGGTTTGAGATCATGAAGCACCACTGACCTATGTCATACAGTGGGCAGGACCACTATTAAATGCATTGTTCCACGAGATCTTTGGCATCAAGATTGATCCTAAATCACCATATTCCAGTATTTACTGAAGGGAGGTATTACGTACATTTAGCCAGCATTTCCTGTCTCTGGATTTCCAAGTAGTTTCATTATAATGGACTTTTACATAATAATAATACAGCCAGCTCTGCCTGCTAGGACTCTGCCCACATTGCTCTTCTCTCTGACTCCCATTTGAATCAGGGCAGAAAGCTCCAGAAGCCTGTTTCTCCTCCAGGAAGGAGCTCCTTCAATCCTGTGATGACGGTTGTGAGACAACACCAGTAAAAAATCTAACTGGTATTTTCCCACCTTCAGTCACCTCCTCAAACTCCAGACTGATCTTCCTATTTTTTTAGATGGATTCATTGGTACCTTTGCTAAGCTATGGTCAAGTAGAAGGATAATGGCTAAAATCTCAAGTGGAAAATAAGCTCTCTGAAAAGATGAGAAGGACGCTCTAAAGGTGCCACCATCTCTGTATCTAAATCATCCTTTCTTTTTTAATTATTATTTTTAAATTTTTCTTGCTTGAGACCAACAGGGTCTTGGTATGCCCCCAAGTATTTAAGTTGGGCTTATTGGAAGTTTTACTCTGCAGATAGGATACAGATGCATTGCTGGGTGCAAATGTATTAACTAGTAGCAAAGACACACAATTCCAATGACATCTTTTCAATATTTCATTGTATCAGGGTGAAGTCATTCTATGTGAAAAGTCATGGCTTCTGCTCTTAAGGGGCACATAAAATACAGATGCAGCTCTTACAAGTTGTTTCTTTTTCCTTCTACAATAACAGAAAGAAGGCTATAGAACATTCTATAAGGAAGAAGAATGGCAGTGGTAGGGAGAGAGTATAGTAATTAGGGTATGAGGCTAGTGGTCTACAGGGCAGCAGTAGGTGAAGAAGGCAACTCATGAAAGCATCTTTGCTTGCCTCCTTTTTCATGAATACACCCATCGCACCATATCTCCCATATCAAGATATGCTCAGTGGTGAAAAAGGAACCCTCCTACGCTACTGGTGGGAATGCAAATTGGTGCAGCCACTATGGAGAACAGTATGGAGGTTCCTTAAAAAACTAAAAATACTTGAGAAACTAAAATAACCATATGATCCAGCAATCCCACTTCTGGGCTTTAATCCAGGTAAAACTATAACTTGATAAGATACATGCATCCCAATGTTCATAGCAGCACTATTTGTAATAGCCAAGACATGGAAGCAACCTAAATATTCATTGACAGATGGTTGGATAAAGAATATATGGTAAATATAGGAATCCCACTCCTGGGCATATACCCAGAAGGAACCCTACTTCAAAAAGACACCTGCACCCCAGTGTTCATAGCAGCACTATTTACAATAGCCAAGACAAAGAAACAGCCTAAATGTCCATCAACAGATGACTGGATAAAGAAGATGTGGTATATTTATACAATGGAATACTACTCAGACATAAAAACTGACAACATAACGCCATTTGCAGCAACATGGATGTCCCTGGAGAATGTCATTCTAAGTGAAGTAAGCCAGAAAGAGAAAGAAAAATACCATATGAGATCGCTCATATGTGGGGAAAAAAGAAAGAACATAAATACAAAACAGAAATAGACTCATAGACAGAGAATACAAACTTGTGGTTGCAAGGGGGTGGGCGGTGGGAGGGGACAGACTGGGATTTCAAAATGTAGAATAGATAAACAAAATTATACTGTATAGCACAAGGAAATATATACAAGATCTTATGTTAGCTCAGAGAAAAAAATGTGACAATGAATATATGTATGTTCATGTATAACTGAAAAACTGTGCTCTACACTGGGACTTGACACAACATTGTGAAATGACTATAACTCAATAAAAATGTTAAAAAAAGAATATGTGGTGTGTGTGTATATATATATATATATACATATATATATATACACACACACACATATATATATATATACACACACACATACACATACATACACCACACACACACACACACATATATATATACACACACACACACACACACACACACAATGGAAAAATACTCACATGTAAGAAAGAATGAAATAATACTATTTGCAGCAACATGGATGGACCTAGAGATTATCATATTAAGTGAAGTAAGTCAGACAGAGAAAGACGAATATCATATGATATCACTTTTTTGTGGACTCCAAAAAAATGATACAAATGAATTTAGTTACAAAACAAAGAGACTCACAGACATAGAAAACAAACTCATGGTTAACCAAAGGGGAAAGTGGGGGGGGGGGAGATAAATTAGGAGTTTGGGCCTAGCAATTACAGACTATTATATATAAAATAGATAATCAACAAGGACCTACTGTAGAGCACAGGGAACTATACTCAATATCTTTTAATAACCTATAAAGGAAAAGAATCTGAAAAAGAATACACATGTATATGTATAATTGAATCACATTGCTGTATACCTGAAACTAATACAACGCTGCAAATCAACTATACTTAGATAAAAAAATAAAGATATGCTCACTGGCAATTTATGCTACCCAACATACCCAATGGGCCTACACACACACACACACACACACACACACACACACCCCTACCAGTACCTACATCATTCACCTACCAAAAGAGCCACACATGTCCTTCTTAACAATGTCCCAAATTTCTTTCCTTTCTCAAAGCCAAAAGTTGCTTTCTCCCATTTCCATAGGATTATTCTTTTATCTCCTAGGTAATATCATAAACAGCTAATAAAAGAGTTCTTTCACATGCATTGATGAATACTATGAAATATTGTCAGGACCTTCTAAGATTATGCAATAGCATTCATTCTGTGACACTATTCCTAGAAGCTTTTGGTTCATTAAGTTTTGGGGATCATCTAAATTTTGGAGGAGCATCTAGAGAATCAGTATTTAGTTACAACAGAGACCCAGAAAGGCAGTTCTGCTCTTCAGCACTCTGGCTGGACTTTGCGACCCCTCAGCCACTGAGTGAAAGACAGTTTATCATTCTTCATTTCTCATGCTATGCTCAGTAAAGAGCATCCCTGGGGAGAGCTTAACATGTGTGCCGACAGTAGTCAAGAGCTTACACTTGGAGGTGGTAACTGTAATTGTGTGTGTGTGGCAAACTTTTTCCCAGCATAGAAAATCATAGAGAACTTTCTGCTGGAAAAGTTTCCATCAAGGCCTAAGCAAAAAGTATGATGCTCAGTATTTCCCACCTCCTCTTACAGATAGCTGGATGATAATTCTCTACTAAGAGCTCTCAATTGATTTGCAAAATAAGATGAAAAACTACATTATATATTTCTTTCCTCCTGACAAAATACAAAATTCAGGACATGGACTAGATAAATTGACTCCAAAAGAAGGGAAGTGGGGGAGTGAATTAAAAATAATTCCAGTGTGCTTTTTTTTTAATATCTACTATGTATGAGGTCCTTGAATTCCACTTCTGACGTGAACCGTATAAGATGGGCTGGGCTTACACAAAGCTGGGCCAGCCTGGTTCTGCTGTTCATGCTTTCCTCACTATACTGTTAGCTGCCTCTCTGAAAAGCACCTTTAAAAAGTCCCACAAAGTCATGTCAAGAAAAACTGGCAACTTACAAATAAAAGGCTTCCCAAACATCAATGCCTCTTGAATAGAAGAGAATTTTTTCCTCTTTTACAAAAGAAGGTTGATTTAGGATGAAAGTGAACATTTAGTAGGTTACGCATATCTCCATACAGGGTCATCCATGCTAAAATAAGTCAGCAAAGCTTTTCTTCCTAGAGAGAATCTAAGGTAAGTTTGAGCCCAAGCTAAGTCAAATGATGACAACTCACCAATTAGAGGAATGTAAATTAGTATTTCTCTGTATGATACAGTGAGAGGAGGAAGGATGTACAATTATTTGCTTGCTAATTGACTTCTACTTTTTTTTATATACATATTTAGTAAGCACAAGTTCTGAAGCTTAGTTGCCTTCCTTGCCCTGAATCTGTCCTGATATTTCTGGGACCTTGTCATGATGAACATTGACTCAGATAACCTCTGCTTCTAAAATCTACACTTACTATGTCTTCTTTCTAGAATTATCATACCTCAGGTGGGTATAATCTGTTTCCTATTAGAGTCAATCAAAGTTGCAAATAAATATTGGGAAAAGACAGTTGAACTTCAATTAATTCACAAGGGTCTCTTAGTAAATGCAGAAGGTAGAAGTTACCTTTATTCTCATGTTGACCCAAAGCAGTGATAAAGATATCCTTATATAAGCCCATGGAATGTTCTCATCTCTTCTTGGGCCATGATGCTAATATGTTGTGAAGATGTGGCTATATGATAGTAAAGCAGAATAATAAAAAAGCCGGGAGTGAGATTAGCCCCCACAATGTGTGTCGTCTTCTTCCCTTTGATGACGACGATGATGATAAAAACAATAACCATCATTAAGTATATACCATCTTTGTGACACTCATTTAAGTGCTTTATCTGATTTTTTTCAGTCTTTAATCTTCACTAGTCTATGAGGCTAATGCTGATTTTATGCCCATTTTATAGATGAGGAAATAGGTTTAAGCTCACAATTATACAGATGTTATGTAGTAGAGCATGGACTGGATCGCAGGCTGTCTGGCTCCAGAATTCAGGTGTTTAACAACCCTGTGCTTCTGCCTATGGCAGAAATTTACAATGAAATTTTCAAATTCTCAGAGAATGCTGAAAAATTAATTTCCATTAGCACTTGCCAAATGCCATTGCCCCCAGCATCCAGTATACATTTTACAGAAGGCAGTGAGGGGAAAGTTAAGCCCCATCACCTGGTTTAATTTAGGCTACTCTCTTAGTCAACTCAGATTGTCATAACAAAATCCCTCAGACTGCTTAAACAACAGTTTTGGAGGCTACAAGTCCAACGTCAAAGTGCTGACCAATTTGGTTCCTGGTAGGGGCTCTCTTCCTGCCTTGCATACAGTGATTCTCACTGTATGCTCACATTTGAAGAGAGCACATACATTTGGAGAGAGAGAGAGAAAGCTCTCTGGTGTCTCTTCTTATAAAGGCACTAATACTATCATGAGGGCCCCACCCTCATGACTTCATCTAAACCTAATATATTAATCAGGGTTCCCCAGAGAAATAGAACTATCTCTCTCCCTCTTTAGATGTTTCGATTGTATCTTGTATGAAGTGTTCATGCAAGACAGATAAACCAATATTTCAAGTCAAGATACTATTTTCCTATTCATTGGCATCAGGCAGATAGAAATTCTCCAAAACAATGGCACAGTTCTGTTTAAGGATAAGGTCTCAGGTACCAGCCCCAGGGATAGAGCAGGACCCACCAGGTTCCTATACTCAGTGTGCAAGAGAAGGGAGAATCTCTGTATTCTAGCTGTTGCTTATATGGAAATTTTTAATGGCATCAATGAGAACCTACTTCTAACATTGGTCATGTTATTTAGCAAGTTTGCAACTTCATCAATAAAACCGACTTCTGAAACTGTTCATTAATGAAGCATTCGTTTTCTATTGGGATATGAATAACAAAAATGCACTGAGCAGTTGCCCTCTGAAGTAAGGGCTTCCTGATTAGACGGTTAGCTCAGTACTCCCAGAGTGTGAATTCCTGTTGAAATCAACTAAACCTAAGTTGGGGCTTAAGAAACAGCCATGCACACATCATATCAAAAACATGCATGCACACACAATACTGCACTGTCACATTCAAGGAAAGACAAACTATAAAGCAAAGAGGACTACTTATAATCTGAGAGGGAGAATTTGATCATATAAAGTATGCAAACATTTACCCCAGCAGCTAGTAAAAAATAATACTCAAACTTGAGAGGTTTTCATATTTCATTGAATAGAAGACATTAATTGTAAGATGCACCATTATTTTATATATTTCAGGAAGAAAGCCAGAACTTCCCCAAATGAGGAGATTAATAGGAAAAGGGTGCTTAAAGCCATGATGTAGAAGGACTTTATGCTCCTTGAAAGAGTAAGCTAAAGATAAACTCACCATGTAGAGAGAGACCACAAAGTCTGCATATCTGAAACTTGGCACCAGTTGGAAGGATGGGAAAGAAAAAAATCTCCTCTGAATATTTTTTTTAACCAAGTACATATTCATTCAAGTTTAAAGTCTGAATGAAGACTACCAGTGCAGTTCCAAAACCTGAATTTAATTTAAAGTGATCTCTTGGTGGGTAGAGGCCAGCTAAGTGACTGACAGAAGCCAATGTAAGTTCTCTCTTAAAAAAACAATTTCAAGTCAGGCAGAAGGCAGACAGCAATGTAAGACACTGTTGATTTTAAGGCACACCCTAATTTCAGAGAAATTAATCAACATGTAAAAATGTGTGCATATGATAACCAATGAAAATATGGTTAATTTATTGCTTCATTTACTTGCTTGAATTAGGGAGCTTCTACTCAATGACTTCCTTTTACGATGGGCCTTGCAGTGCTACAGAGCAGTTGAGTATATTCAAGGTATGGTTAAATCATGATGGACTATATCTATTTATGGTGCCAGAGGAACTGTAGAAGAAGATCATTTCAAAGCTGTATTCTAATATCTCACTGGCAGTGAACTCACTTGGCTCAAAGAAAAAGGCTTCCCTTTTGTTGACTTGTCATCAATCTTCTCTAACAGAAAAGAAACCCTTCGGAGAGCGGGCCTCTGGGAAGCCTCTTTCATAACGGTAAGCTCTTTCAAGTTCATCCTTTGATTCTCAGTAGATCTCCAGCAGACGTTTCTGTGCCTCTGAAGTACAGTTGTTGAAGTTTTAACTTGATTAAGCTGTCACTCAAAATTGTTGTTTATATCATCGATCCAACATCAAAAAGCCACCAGACCATGGATCTGATGTCAAAAAGTTTTGGAGTGACAGCAGGAGCAGATGGAGCATTATATCCCAAACGTTCATCTCTAAATTGCTCTGAGGTTTCCTCCTCTGGAAATAAATCAGGGCCAGCTGTGGGGAGAGCACATCCTCAGATGAACCCCCGGACACGTACAGAGAAAACTGAATAAACTGCTTGAGCTGGGAGATAGTTTGAACCGGTAGGCTTCTCAAACTTGCATTTGAAAAACATCAGAAGCTTTTGTCATAAACCTCTTCTTGCTAATAATTGTCAATTCAGAGAAACTTGCAAAGATAATACAGAGTTCCAAGTAACCCCAAGCCAAATTTCCCCTTGTTGACTTAAAGAAAGGCACACAACATAAGCATTGTGAGTTTAAGTTTTATTCTGGGTCTGGCTGAGGACTGTATCCTGGGAGACACTTCCTCAGGTAGCTTGGAGGAAACTGACCCAAAGAAGCTGGGGAGAAGCCAGCCTATATGTGATTTTTGGCTAGGGAATACATGCAGTCAAGCATACATCTTGGTAAAAGATTACTGCTAGTCAGAAAGAACAGATATCTCAAGCTAATCACTTTAGTGCTTTTGTATGTATGAGGAAATGCAAGAATCTGGGGTCATTAAAATTCTTCCTGAGATACACATCTATCTAAGGGGCCTGCTTGTCCAAAGCACAGAGTGTCTCAATCTGCTGTCTTCTTAGTTTCCTCTCTGAGTGCACTGCCAATCAGAGACTACAGCAGCTTAAGACTGAACCCTTGTAGGGCTGGGTGGTGACTTGGTAGGACTTGGCTCTTTGTTCACACCCTAAGTTAACATCTTATGTTACCATGGTACATTTGTCAAAATTAAGAAACCAACATTGATATATTCAAAGGCCTTTAAAATAGTAAGTATTTTTTAAAGGCTTTTAAAAATACACTGTGTAGCTTTAGACACTAGAGGAATGCATGTGGGATTATACATAAAATAACCAAGCTCTGTATGAAAGCTAAACTGAATTTATTTTTCACTTTGTTTATGCTACCCCTACTCCACCCACCACCTCCTACCTAAAATGTAAGAAAGAACCTCCTCAATCCTGTCAAGGCCCAATTTAAGACTCAGATCTTCTATGTTCTGTTCCCACGGTTGTATTCCCCAAATTCCTATTATGCCTACTAGGTGTTACGTAAATTCAGACCCAGTCATATTTCTGACTTGCATACATAAGTTTTCATTCATAAATATAAGCTTAGTGTGTGGAATAGAAAAGACCAGGGTTTGTATCCCGATTCTTCTGTCATCCATCACTGTGTGACCTGGAGCAAGTAGCATTAGTATTATTATCACCTACCTGATAAGGTGTATGAGTATTAAATAAACTCTTTCATATGAAGCACTTAGCATATAGTACCTGGGACATAGTACAGAGCCAATAAGTATTATCTGTAACTACCAACTCTGCTACTTCCACACAAAATGGGCCCATGAACTATGACCCATGGGCCAAAACTGTCTCACTGCTTGTATTGGTATAATCCATAAGTTTAATATAATTCTTCCATTTTGAAATGGTTGAACAAAGTAAAAAGAAGACTACTTTGTGACATGTAAAAATGAAATTCAGATTCAGTGTCCACAAACACCGAATTATATTTTTTACATTATATTATATTTCAATATAGTCAATGCATTGTTTTAGGGATTGTCTGTGGCTGCTTCTGAGCTGCATGGCAGAGTTAAGTTGCAACAGATACCAGATGGCCCACAAACCCTTAAATATTTACTCTCTGGACCTTCACAGGAAACGTTTCCAAATCCTTGCTCTAGAAGTTTTGTTTACCATCTGATGGTGTTCTCTATAAAAAAAGAATAATGTCATATTGTTTTTATTTTGTTTTGTTTTCTTTATCAATTTTTTAAGCTATGGACATCACCTAAAAGAAACTATTCTTGCTTCATGAGAGGATAACTCAGTCACAGCACCACTCTGAACCCAAAATTCTTCATCTTTAAAATGATGATAATAATAGATAATAACTATCTCAGAGAATTAATGAGAATTAAAGAAGAATGTATGTGAAGTGCCTGTCAACATTTCACTCACAAAGGGCTCAACAAAGAGGATGTTTTGCTTTAACCCTTCCCATCTGACTTTTCTAGATAATGGAAACCCATAATCAGAGAGTTCAAACCTCAGACAGTCTTCTCTTAAGTTGAACACCACACTATAGCAAATGCCAAAAGGTCAGTTTCCAGTATGTATGCCTAATGTCTACAAACACTAAAAAGCTGATTAAATATAGGTTCTAGCATAGTCCTGGGCAGAAGATAATCTTTCAATTATTGCCCATTCATTAATTCATTCTTATTTTTAAGTGACTCAACAGGGGCTAATTGGTAGAAAATGCCTGCATCCTATATTAACTGAAGTCAGTAGGGTTCTTGTTTTATCCCGATCATACACCTGAGACACTCGTATCCATTTAATTCTGGGATTTGCAGAAGAATTAATAATGTGTTATCTGCAAATACTTATTAAGCATAGGACTAGGGAAAATGCTATGTGCAGAAACTAAAATAATGAGCCCAGACAGACATGTTGGAACTTACAGTCTAGTGGGAAAACTGACGTTATTGGTATGTTACATATGGACATGTTACCGTGTCCCTGCATTAAGTGCTATGAAAAAGAAATACAGCCAGCTGTAAAAAAGTTTTTGAGTCAGTCAGGGATGTGAATAAAGGACAAGTTGGAGTTGATTAGTAGGGAGATTTAGAGTAGAAAGAGCATTATATACAAAGACCTTGTTGCAGGAGGGAGGGAAGCAAATACAAAAGATGCCAGGTGGGAGGTGTAGGGTTAGGGGGTGAGGATGAAGCCACTTAGAGGAGGTTCTGGTCATAGGTGGAACTGGACATGTAGCCAGGGACTAGACCAAGTGTTAGATTGTTCTTTTTTGATCATAAGAACAAGGGATATCAGGATACTCTGCTCTAAAGTAAGAGGATTCATGTATTTAATAAGTATTTGATAAATGTCTACTATGTGTCAAGCATGGTTCTAGGCACTAAGGATTCAGCAGTGAAATTTTAAAAAATCCCTATGCTTAAGGAGCTTAAACTCTAGTGGATCACTATACACGACTTTGGAAAGTATGATATCTTATACTATTTCTCAACTTTTTTTTCCCATGACCTACCCTCTTCCATTAACAAACATACACAAATGACTTAAACATAAGACAAGACACAATAAACCTCCTAGAAGAAAACATAGGCAAAACATTATCTCACATACATCTATCTCAGCAAGGTTCTCCTAGGGCAGTCTACCCAAGCAGTAGAAATAAAAGCAAAAATAAATGAATGGGACCTAATTAAACTTACAAGCTTTTGCACAGCAAAGAAAACCATAAGCAAAACAAAACAACACATACAGAATGGGAGAAAATAAGTGCAAAAGATGAAACTGACAAGGGCTTGATCTCCAGAATATATAAACAGCTCATATGACTTAATAAGAAAAAAACAACCCAATCCAAAAATGGGCAGAAGACCTAAACGAGCAATTTTCCAATGAAGACTTACGGATGACCACTAAGCACATGAAAAAATGCTCTGTATCACTAATTATCAGAGAAATGCAAATCAAAACTACAATGAGTTATCAACCCACACCAGTCAGAGTGGCCATCATTCAAAAGTCCACAAATGATAAATGCTGGAGAGGCTGTGGAGAAAAGGAACTCTACTATAGTGTTTGTGGGAATGCAGTTTGGTGCAGCCATTGTGGAAAACAGCATGGAGATTCCTCAAAAGACTAAAAATAGACTTACCATATGACACAGCAATCCCACTCCTGGGCATATATCCAGAAGAAACCCTAATTCAAAAAGACACCTGCACCCCAATGTTCATAGCAGCCCTATTTACAATAGCCAAGACATGGAAGCAACCTAAATGTTCATAGACAAATGACTGAATAAAGAAGTTGTGGTATATTTACACAATGGAATACTATTCAGCCATAAAAATGACAACATAATGCCATTTGCAGCAACATGGATGTCCCTGGAGAATGTTATTCTAAGTGAAGTAAGTCAGAAAGAAAGAAAAATACCATATGATATCACTCATATGTGGAATCTAAAAAATAAAAAAAGAAGAAGAAGAAGACAAATGAACTTACAAGAAGAAGAAGAAGAAGACAAATGAACTTAAATACAAAACAGAAACAGACTCACAGACATAGAATACAAACTTGTGGTTGCCAGGGGGGAGATGGGTGGGAAGGGAGAGACTGGGAGTTTGAGATGTGTAGATATTGACAGGTATACATAGAATAGGTAAAGAAGTTTATACTGCATAGCACAGGGAAATATATTCAAGATCTTGTAGTAGCTCACAGTGAAAAAGAATATGAAAATGAATATATGTATATTCATGTATGACTGAAAAATTGTGCTGTACACCAGAAATTGACCCAACATTGTAACTTGACTATAACTCAATAAAAACAAATAAATAATTAAAAAAAAAAAAACGCCGGCACACAGAACCATTTAGACGTTTACCCAATTAGTCCTTCCATGAAATTTAAATACCACAGATATGCTGTATATTTGTTTGGGTGTTGCATGTATATATGTGTTTTATATATTAAAAGAATAAGACATTTTACCCCAATCTTCATCTCACTGGAGGCAAGACCACTTGCATTGAGAATGCACGTTATTCATGTGTGGACTTGTGATCTAAAGAGAAATTTCTATTTAGGAATAGTTGGCCAGATCTTATCTATGAGATGACTTGGCAAATACTAATTCTGTACATCCATCACTGTGTTGATTAAAAATGATAAATTAGTAATGTTTGTATTAGCTCCCTGTCCTTACCCAATTTGTTTTCATGACCCATTTAGCTATTCTGCATTTGTTTATTGGCCCCAATATCTCCTTAAACTTTCCCACCATCCTTACTTCCTTATTCAAAAAAATCTCTATTCTTAGCTCTACCAATTTGAAATTATTCTTTATTAGAATACATTTATAAGGTTTAGTGATTCCATATGTACTCTTACACCACAGGTCTACCTCTATGGCTAAAATGTCCATTTATTTCATTTAGTTCATTGGCTTTCAAAAAGAATTACAGTATTACTAAAGAAAATAACATAAACATCACCACTATGGGTGGTTTAAGTGATAAAGAAAAGTTCAGGCACTGGGGTAGTTCATTTGTATGCAAATACGATAGTCATTGTGCATATTTCGGTGAAGAATTAGTAAATGACTTCATTAAATATAAGATAATTGGGAAACACCAAAAAAAGGTGAATTCTAAATTGTTTTGCAAGCTCTGCGTGCAAATGCTGAACAAATCATATTTTAGGCTGTCAGTTTTTAGTGCTGTAAAATGCATTACCAAGTGCCAGTCATATATCTTGGATTTTGTTTTCTCTGTGTAGGATTAAATTCCAGATTTGCTTTGATCTCACTCTTGTATTTACATCTTTCTCCTTTGTTTAAACTGTCTTCTTTTATTTACAGTATGCAGAAAGGGAAGCAGGTTTAAGTCCAATTACCATAATTTCTGCTTGACTTATGTGCACTTAAGCAGTTTAAATCTTGCTTTGGTGACAGGAGATTTTTCCTTCAGGATTCTTCAATAAATCCTTCCAAACCTGATGAATAATTTGATTCACAATCAGTCCCTTCAATGCACAAAATACTAGATTCCTGAGTATCGCTAAGTTTGAGGAGCAAACCTTGCATCTAGAACACAAGCCAATGGTGGAAACATCACTTGGCTTTGCCAAGTTCGTGGTATACCAAACAGTTGTCAACAATTTTCTTTTTCTCCAAAAACTATCATAAATTTTCAATGCAAGTTTTTTAGCATGAAATTGCATAAGGTTCTTTATGAAGTGGCTCCCAACTTGTACTGACTGCCCTACTAGTATCCTCAAATCAAACGTTTGGCTTCGGTGGGATCTCTAGGTTCTGTCTCCATGCTCTTGTTGGTTCTGATTTCCCTACTTGGATGGCCATTATGTATCTCTCTATGAAAATCCTACTTATTATTCAAGACCTAGCTCAAATTTAAATCTCTCTTGGCCGCAGCAGCTCATATCCACCTATCCCTTCTCTAAACTCTTATAGAAATGTGTTGATAGTCACTTACTTTGACCAAAATTCTCACACACCAAACTGTTAATTCTTATTGGAGTGCTCAAAGTGGGTCTGTAAGTGCCAGCAGTATCACTGAACAAAGCTGGAATCCTGAAAGTCCTTGTGATGGTTTAAAATACATTTACATTCTTTGACAGTCCTCTCATCAAATAGTGAACCAAATTCCCATCCCCTTGAGTGTGTGCTGGACTCAGTGACTCATGGCTGATGAGTGAAATATGGCAAAAGTGACAGTGTGTGGAATATGAGACTAGTTTTGAAAAGGTATCATGGCTTCTAATTTGCCCTCTCTCAGGTAACTTGTCTGGGGGAAAGCAGCTGCCATGTTGTAAGGATACTCAAGCAACCCTATGGCAAAGTCCATATACTGAGAAATATAAAGCTTCCTGCCAATAAGGATGTGGGTGTGTCATCCTAAACATAGATCCTTCAGCCCCAGTCAAACCTTCACATGTCTGAAGCCTCAGCTGACATCTTGATAGCAACCAAGCTGAGTTGTACCAAAACCTCTGACCCATACAAACTGTGAGACAACAAATGTTTGTTTGTTTTTAACGACTACATTTAGGGGGAAATGGTTACACTGTAATAGATAACTATGCAGCATCCATTACTCCTCCTTTCTCTCACCTTTCCTGTGCATCCTCTCCATTACCAAGGCCTATGCATTTTTTTCTCTAAACTATATGCCCAAACCATCTGCTTTTCTTCACTTCTACTGCTTTGTCTGCCACCATCATCTTTCACTATAGGATTATCCTTCCAACTGTTGGTCCTGCTTCTGTTATTTACTTCCCCCTCACCTCACTGGACCCACTCACCTGTCAGTATATCCCTTACATTACAACCAGAGCCAGAGAGATCTCTGTTCAACCTGAGTTGTGCTCTACAAGGGCTGAAAAGCACACTGCAGTAGGCAGAATTCTAAGATGGCCCCAGTGGTTCTCATTCCCTGCTATACATGCCATGAATAATCTCTGCCCTTCCAGGGTGGGCAGAAGAGAGAATATAATGAAATTCACTCCCTTGAGTAAGTTACATTCTAGGGCAATAGTAAAGTGATTTTGCAAATGACCTTGGGGTCTCAAATCAGTTGATTTTGAGTTAATCAAAGAGGTGATTATTCCAACTGGGCCTGGCCTAATCAGACGAGTCCTTAAAAATACTTAGCCTCTTCCCAAAGAGGGAGATTTGAAGCATGAGAGAAACTCTCTTGCTCATTTTGAAGAAGTCAGTTGCCCTGTAGTAGAGAGGGTCACATGGTAGGGAATAGTACATGGCCTCTGGTGAGGGTCTCAGTTCCTACGACGATAAAACTGAATTCTGCTACCAACCAACAAGCCTGGACAAGGATCTTGTACCTCAGATGAGACCATAGCTCTGGGCAGCCCCGTGATTTCAGCTTTGTGAGAGCTGAGCAAAGAACCTGGCTGTGCTGTGCTTAGTCTACTGACTCACAGAAACCATGTAAGAAATTTGTCTTAAGCTGCTAAATTTGCTATGCAACAGAAGAAAACTACTAGACATACAGACTTCTCCACTGTCCCAAAGGACACAAGCACACTGGTGATCCACTGGAATAACTCTTGTTTCCTGTGTTTGATTCAGCAATTTCTTCCTCACACTGCTGCACCTGAATATAACTTGCAAAGGTATTCATCCCTCTCATCCTCCCATTCTTCACAATAGACTCCTTACTGTGTTACTTTTAACTACTCTAGAATACTCTTAACAACACTGGGAGGTTGATACCGTTTTTATTCCAACGTCACAGATGAGGAAGATGCGGTACCCAGAGGCCTTACTCTCAGCCACAAAGTGTTGGGGCCAATAAGAAATGCTAACTCATCAGGAATCATTACCCAGCAGTCATTTAGGGACGGAGACTAGCACTCCCTTCTGCTAGTGAGACTGTATTTGAAGCAGTAAAGTGAAGAAAATGGAAAAGTCCGGAAAATGTGAATCTAACCACTTTCTTCGCTGAAATCTTTGAGTTTATTTTTTTTCCCCTAGTATATTTATGGTAAAACTTGAAACCTTTATTTTGCCTCTAAACCAATGTATGGTCTGATCTTTTACTCTCTTCCCATCTTCATTCCATGTTATGCAATTGATAGCTTGTGACTTCATAATTCAATAGTCAACAAACACATAGCAAATGCCTACGAGGTATTTAAACCTTAGTTGTATTGACAAATCTTTGCATACAGAGCAGAGGATCATATTTAATTAGAACACTTACTGTGTGCTAAGTCAAAGAAATTCAAGACTGATTATGACATGGCCCCCACTCACAAGCTGTCAAGTGGAGGGGATGAACATATTAGTGCTAAGAGTATAAACTGATAAGCATAGCCTGGAGAAACACAAATCCTTGAGGCAGGAGGTAAGTACATTAAATGTCAAAGAGGCAGCTTTGGCCTTTAATGTACTTACCTGGTTTAATGCAAAAACCAAAAAGATTGTGATAATTCCTCAATTAGTGGTTTTCACACTTTTTTTTAAGCCACAGCTCTCTCAGTAAATATATATATATATATATATATATATATATATATATAGTGACTATCTTGGCTCGGCTAGAAATATGGAGTAACTCAAGAAGTGGGGCTTTTGGTACTAAAATCAGGACAGTCTTGCTGTTGTTAATCTTAATAAAAACAAAGGGAAGGTTGGATGGTTGGCTGAGTCAGTAGTAACAGCAGGCAGACAGCATTAACTGCTATGGTCTTTTGTGACCGTTGGGCTTGGCTTTTGGCAGAAAGGAGGTGAGAGTTTTGAAATTGCTACTGTAGATTTATTATTTCGGCCCTGTAGGCACTTGTCCTCCAAGTGATGATGAATGTCATTTTCAGAGAATGGGCTTTTCCTAAGAAAATAGCAGATTTTTACTTCTAATAGAATCAAACCCAAATACTTCCTGTGGGTATACCATGGCCCAGCACTCAGCTGGATGCTTCAGAGGCACCACAAACGAGCACTGAAAATGCTATTTTACCCTCAAGGAGTTTATAGGTAAGTCAAGAATACAGAAACAAGTGCCAAGGATCACAGAATACACCTGATACTAAGTGCTGGTGGAGTTCCAAGAGGAAAGCTCTGAATAACAGCTGGAGGAACCAGAGCAAACTTCTCTGGGGTGAGGTTGCGACTCACTCTGCACCAGGCACACTGCTCCATTCTTGACAACATCCTATTTAGTTTGGTGTCAGTGATTCTGCAGCAACATAGAATGAGCCTTTTTTGGTGCCTTCTAGACATTTTTTTTCTTATATAAGAAATCCAAAGGTGGAAAGTCCAGGGGAGCTGCAGTACCCCTGAGATGCCAGTAAGAGCCCATCTGCTGTGGTTCTTGCTCAGCCATTCTTACTGTGAGGCTATCATCCTCAGATCCATCCTCACGCTCTCAAGGTATTTGCTACTTTCACTCCTCTGTTTCTATCCAAGAGAAAGGAAAACATATGTCCCACACAAAAACTTGTACGCAAATGTTTATAGAAGCATTACTTATAAAAGCCCAAAAAGTAAAAACAAATCAAATGTTCATTAACAGATGAATGAATCAATAAAATCTATTATATCCATTAAATGGAGTGTTATTCAGCCATTAAAAGGAACAAAGTAGTGATACCTGCTACAACGTAGGTGAATCTTCAAAGTATTAAGCTAAGTGAAAGAAGCTAGATGCAAATGCCACGTATGGTATGATTCCATTTGTATGAAATGTTCAGAATGTGCAACTCTCCTGGGATAGAAAGTAATGAGTGGTTGCCTAGGGTAGGGGCAGGGGAATTTGGCAGAAATGAGGAGCAACAGTTAATGGTGCAGGATTCTTCTAGGGGTAACAAAAATGGTCTAAAATTGCTCATGATGGTTGCACAATACTGTGAACATGCTAAAAAAAACTGAACTGTATACTTTAAAACGGTGAGTTGTATGGTAGGTGAATCATGTCTCCATAAAGCTCTCATTAAGAACACACGGTAATATGAATAAATACATATGTTAATACATACATTCCAAAACTTATTTTTGTTTTAAACAAAATATAATAATTTTGAAAAGATATTTGCCAGATTGCTGATCATTATTTTCACCTTCTGGGCAAGAAGAGTGGGTTACTGGCAAAGGAAAGGCAGATGCTGTTCAAGTTTGACTTACTTTTAAACAGCTTTCTGAGAAGTGCCACTCTGTCTTTGACTTACATCTCATTGCCCAGGGGATGGTCACGTGGCACCTCCTAGCCCCAAGGGAGTCTGGGGAAATGAGTGTTTCAGCTGAGTACACTGTCATCACCTTTCTTTTGAAAGAAAGGAGAGAACAGATAATGGGAAGACAAAAAACAGTGTCTGCCTCAATCTTCAAAAACAGACAAAATAAAAACAAAACACAAAACACATGAAAAACTTGTGAAAATGTCAGAGCCAGGAGGAGCCAAGGAGACTTGGTGACAAGTCTGTATCCCAGGTGGGATCCTGGAGCACAAAAAGGGCTATTTGGTAGAAGCCAAGAAAATATGCATGAAGTATAGCCTTTAATTATGAATGATGTATATATGTAGATATGGTGCACAATAATGTCTAACAGCGTATCAGTGTTGGTTTACTAATTGTGACAAATGGACCCTAGTCCTATGAGATGGGACTAAGGGGGGAACTGTCTGTGGAAGTATATAGGAACTCTACTATCTTTGCAATTTTTCTGCAAATCTGAAACTGCCCTAAAATTTAAGGAAAAACTATTTAAGAGAAGAAAGTCAGAAAAAATACTTTGATATCCTTTTTATTTCCTTCACTGAAAGTCATGAAAACAGAGACTAAAGAGTTTTGAGAGGCTTACCAAGGTCAAATAGCAATTGAGGAGCAGAACTATGCCTTGAGTCCAGTCTCACTGTATTACAACACTGATGTAAAAGCATTTTCCACAGAAGAATCCCCCGTGAGAACAGGCAGGTTCTAAGAGAACTGCCAGAGTCCCCAGCGTGTGAGCTCATTCCTCTTGTATGCTGCCCCTGGTGTTTTAGGTGGCAAAAGGCATACACAGAGCCTTAAAAACGATGCTAGGAAACTCTAGGAAAGCCCAGTCAGAGTAATTTATAAAAGAAATAAACATTTACAACAACAAAGCCCAGAGCATTTAAAGCATACTGCCTGCTATTAGCTTTCTGCTAAGACCATAAACTCCACAGAGACGCTGAAATTTGGGCTCTGACTTATAACCCCAATAGTACCCACAGTCTGACTACATTCCTATCAGAGATACTTAAAAACGTCCACTGATTGAATACATCTATCCTAAACCCCGCAATCAGTAAATCAAACACTGACATCGGTAAAAGAAAACCCAGACTAACGTCCAAAGATCACATTTTCTATCTGAGATTTCGTAGACTCAGATTTTGTTGGCTTTCTTTTCCCTTTCTCATCCACTGAGGCGGCTTCCTGCCACATTACAAATAACGTTCACTTAAATATTTTTTTAAGAAATAGTGCGTGTATACATATAAATTTTTTTTTTCTGTAAAAAGCCAGGAAATGAATTTCATTCTGTGCCTCGGAGCATCAAGTGTTCCTCTTGGGACACTGCCTGCCTGGAGTGGCTGTCCTCTGACGCCTCCTTGGCCATTGTCATATAAAGGAGTCAATTTTTCCACGGATTCTCCTGACAGTCATTTTCTGACTGCTCATTCTGCTGAGCTCCACCCTAGGCACTAGAAATACAATAGTGATCATGACGTAGCTTCTTCACGGAGGAGGGCAAACAGATCATTCACAGATGAGGCTTAAGTAGCAATACAAGTACCACCGTGACAAATGCCGTGGCGGGGGCGGGGTCCTACGGAGAACTTTGGGAGAGACAGGGATAACTAAGCTACGGTATTGTGCATTTCGCGGGCACACTGAATAAAAACCTCTCCCTACTGTGCCTGAGATTAAATGCAATTGAGGGAGATGAGAGTTGGAAAGAGAAAAAAATTAAAAATCATGTTTAATAATTAAAAAAAAATCCTAAAACTGCCAGCCTAAACACTATGTTGACAGCTCGGGGTTTCAGTGGGGAGAGCAGAGTAGATGTGTTGCCTCTGCTGATGGGTAGATTCCAAAGAGACAGAGGCAAAAAGAATGGTTGAGCCACACAGGTCGGGTCTTTTCTTTCAGCTTAAACCATCAGCTAAGTACTTCTTTCCCTCCCAGGTTAAAATGAATGAGGCAGCAGAGAAGATGAGAACATCATTCCAGGGAATGAAAATGAGGAGAGGGCAGGGAAGAAAAGATCCACTGGAGAAAGTCACAGCTATGTTGTGCGATCAGGGATGAATGGCAGTTTGAGAGTCAAATGGGGAATGACGCCAGGTCATATAAACTTTCCGGTCTTGTTAAGAAACTTTCCCCTTGTATTCTCAATGTAAATATAACTTACGATTTGGGAACAGGGTGTACATCTACCAGATTTGCATTTTAAAAGTAATTATTTTGCCAAAGAATAGAAAAATGTGACGGAGTTCAGTGAGAAATCATGGTGGACTGCACTGGAATAGTGACTGTGAAAATCAGGAAAATTTGTCAGATTTAGAAATGATTTGCAGGGGAAATATAAAGACTAGTTTATTGGATGTGGGTAGGGGGGTGAGGTCAAGGAACGTTCTAAAGATGGTGCCCAGGATTCTAGTCTAGGCAACAAGGGATACTGGGTCCACTGCATAATCCAGGAGAGTCTCCCTATTTCAAAATGAGCTCGTTAGTGACTGCAATTCCATCTGCCACATAAACGAATAGCCATGTAACCTGATACAGTCACAAGCTTCAGAGATTAGGGTATGGACATGGGGTGGGGGGCATTACTCTTCTTACCCACCAACAAATGAATGCGCCAGGTACAAACATATAAATGTGGATGAGTCATTTAAAGGGAGAAGTTAAAGAAAGCAGATAATCAAAGGGCAAGGTCCCACTCATCTAAAAAACGACCCAGTGCCAACTTGGTTACAATTTCCAAGCATAAGTGGAGGAGGGTGAGGGGAAGCTCTCATTTGATGGTTTCTCTTTTCTTCATGAAATGTGATGTCAAGCCATTAATTGGAGGAAAGAAGATGGAGGAGTGGAGGGGTGGGTTCAGACGGCTGAGGAGAGTGGAGTCATCACTAAGGAGAAGTACGAGAGACAGACAGCGGTGGGAACAGGTTTGCTGAATGTCAAAGAGCTGATTCCAATCAAACGTCACAACCAGAAGAATGATTTTACAAACTCCCTTTTTAAGTTCAACATTCACCTTTTCTTTCTTGGTATAAATGCAATGTTTAATGGTCAACAGTATTAGTGGTAACACATTAAAGATAACAGTAAAAGTAGTAATACCTAATGTATACAAAGCTTTATGGTTACTCCTTTATTGCTTTTTAATCCTTCTAATTATCCAGTGAGTAGATTTTTAAAAATTATACTATTTTTAAAGGTGACTTTATACTTACAGTTATTACAAAATATTGGCTACATTCCCTGTGTTGTACAGTACATTCGTGAGCCTGTCTTACACCCAGTAGTTTGTACCTCCCATCCCTGCTTCACTCTATCCCCCCTCCCCGCTCCCCACTGATAATCACTGGTTTGTTCTCTATACCTGTGAGCCTGTTTCTTTTCTGTAATTATTATCAGCATTTACATTTAACACAGACAAACCTAAGTTACATACAAAGTTCACCTTAACTTTGTGCACTGCTGATGTAAGACAGAGTTACTTTTCTAGAGAAGGTTAACTGGCTTTAGAGGGGCATAAATGATGCCCTATAATTATAAAATGGAAATAAACAAATGAAAGAGACATACACACGTGTACAGGGGGAGAAAGCATGGAGAGGGGACAGGCTCGGGTTTCATTTTTAATTTCTACTCTGTTTGAGCAATTCATAATCCAGGGATCTGAGTATCTTGACATCGTATAGAAATGCTTTTGAGGGGAAAATCCAAGAAAAGGTGCCAACATAGAAGCTTCCCTGGGGTCTCTCCTTATTTGCTCTTTTCAGCAGTCTCCCACTTCTGAATTTCCTGTTCTACTCCTCACTCCCAGGAATTAGTGTGCTGGCTAGAAAGCCATGACTACAGTTCTTGATGACTGACATGGACTTTGCCTAAAAAACCAAATCGGTAAGACAGGCTTGGTCTCAAACCCTCAAAAACAGCACTGAACCTCAGCTGCCTGCCACTGCACCTTGCATCCGAGAGAATAAATTGTTTCAAGAGCAAGAACCTGGAAAAGGGAAGGGAGAAAAAAGAATGGAACAGAAGGCCGACCACATTCCTTTGATGCGGTTCCTGCTGACACCCTGGGCGAGATGTTCCTTGTGTAAGATAGATCACAAAATGCATTAAGAGATATTATGCTGTAGACTCCAATTAGCATCACCGGGATCCCTCTGCTAGCTCACTGTCCAAAAAATTAATTTTATTGCTTCCAGAACTTTGAACAAACTCATATAATCCTTCAAGCAGATGTACGAGGCATTAAAAACCACAATTACATTATTTCAAAGCCATAATTAAAAAGTTTGGTTCTAGTTCCAGGCCTACCATTGATTTCTAAGAGACACATGCTTTAGATCTGCTGTAAGCACTAATAAATTACCAGTTTTGAGCAAAATAAGTTTAGCTTCCCATAAAGAATAAAACGGGGTTTTATTGTGGGAAAAGGGGAAGACTAAATGATTGTAAATTTGTATTGCGTTTTTATATCCACTTGGGTTTGAAGTCAAATATAATTTGACATTTTATTGATAGTTTCAGTGTTTAAAGCTGACAAGAAGTACATTAAATTTTACCATGTAAATCTGATATGACAATAAAAAGCCTTCCACACTTCTCATTGGAATTGTTGCAGTAAAATGAAATAAGGAGTATTATCAAGAAAATGAATTTTTTTCTTCTTTAAACCATTTTTTTAAGAAGCTCTGAGCTGTCTGGAGTTAAAGTGCCCTCTTTTTTATAGGGGTCAAATTTTCCTCGTAACTGGTGATTCTCTCCTGAGTAGGCCCCAAGATAAGCTTTATACTTGGATCCTACTGTTTTCCTGATAATAATAATAAGTGACTATCACAATCGGTGTAAAACAACAGAAACTTAATGGCCTTGCAGTTCTGGAGGCTGGAAGTCCAAACTCATGGTGTTGGCAGGACCGTGTTCCCTCTGACACAGGAAGAGACCCTTCCCTGCACGTTTCCAGCGTCTGGTGGTCTGCCATCGGTCCTTGGCATTCCTTGCCTTGGGGCTGCATGACCCCAGTCTTTGCCTTGGTTGTTACATGGCACCCTCCCAGTGTATGTCTGTCTCCACATGGTCATCTTTTTATTAGGACACTAATCACATTGGAGTAGGGGACCCCCTCCAGTCTAATATGACTTCACCTTAACTAGTTGCATCTGCAAAGGTGCTGTTTTCAAACAAGGCCACATTCTGAGGCATCGGGGGTTGGGACCTCAACCGATCTTTTTCAGGGGGATGCAACTCAACTCTATCACAATCTCTACTGAAATCAACAAGGCAAAGGCATCAAATACCACTGCAGCACACACAGCTGCATGTGGCTGGATGGAGGTCTCTGCACTGAACATGTTTTGCTGTCAAGATGCTTTCAGAAGGTCATACTTATTGAAAGCAGAACCCGTGTTTTATCTTGCATAGTGACCGCATCCTGTCACACGGCCACACATTTGATGCCATACCAAAAACATCATTTCACGTTCATGAAATTAAACATCAAATAGGAATTTAATGCAATATAATCAGCAGCAGTCTGACCCAGAATTGGTCAGGACATTAAGACCCAGAAGGACTGAGCAGAATCAAAAACTGCACTTATTTCTGAGTGCAGAAGTAACACTACAGCACTACAACACAACAAACAATTCTCTATCCATGCGACACACAGGACACCTTGTTAGACTTGGCTATTAGATGAACAATAGTCTTTTAACGTATTTCATGCAACATTTTTTAAATCTAAAATTAAAATCTAACTGGCATCCTGTATTTTTTCTTGCTAAATCAGGTAACCCTATTCATGATTGCATTATTGCCTAATAAGTGATTTTCAGCTATTTTTCTGGTATCTACATGGAGCGTGGGGAGCGTGGGGAGCGTGGGGAACAGGGGAAGGGGACACATGGAGGAGTAAGCACCTGCTAAGTTCACTCCTCTTTTACAATGTTTCAATTCAAAAATCATACATTTACCAAGATTGAGGACACTGTGTATGTGTGTGTGTGTGTGTGTGTGTGTGTGTGTGTGTGTGTCATGTATTGTGTTTGAGTTATTTTCCCCAAAATCCGTATGTTGAAGCCTAAACTCCCCAATGTGACTGTTTTTGGACATAGGACCTTTAAAGATGTAATTAAGGCTAAAGGAGTTCCTAAGGGTGGAGCCCTACACCCATAAGGACTGGTGTCCTTAGAGGAAGAGACACCAGAGAAAGCTCTTTCTTTTCCACACACACAGAGGAAATGATGTGTGAGAACATGAGGCCGCCATCTGCAAACCAGAGAGAGAGGTCTCACCAGAAACCTACCTTCCTGGCACTTAATCTTGGACTCTCAGCCTTCAGAACTGTGAGAAAATACATATCTGTTGTTGAAGCCACCCAGTCTGTGGTATCTTATTATAGCAGCTCAAGGATAGAAATACACACACACACATGCACTCAAACATATGTGTGTGTGTGAACATCTGTATGAACATGTAGTTTTGTGTGACTCAGAAAAAGTTCAGTAATTCTCTGAAATAAATGGATATCACCTATTTTGTTTTCAACATAGCAGGAGCCATCAGAAGGACACAAGAAAGATACTTCCAGGAATTTTTCAAAAAATTAGGTCTAAATACAATGCTTTAAGCTTAACAAGTGGTCATTGATAACCAATATCAGTTTCTGATGTATACTTAAAATCGCCCATTTCTGTATGAATATTTCTTACAGTTAAGGACTTATCTATTTGAATGTATTAGAATAAATGTATATACGCATACACACATATATATCCTTATAAAATGTGAACATTGTCATTTTGTTTCCTTACTTTGAACTTTATGTTTGAGTTACCCACAAAATCTGTAACAAATGTATTCAATAGAATGTACATCAGAATAAATTAAAGATTTATTTGTATTTGTAACTGGAAAGACAAAGTGTAGAAAATATTCGTTTCAGTAGCTCTATCCTCCCTCCATTGGTCATCAAAAATACCTCTCAAAAATCCCTAAAAGCATAGGCTGCTGCTTCTTTCACAATCCAAGAAAGAGACAGATGGTTCCAGAAGCTTTCTCAAAAGAGTGAGGAAACTACCTTCCCTAGAAGACATCAACAAAATTCACTCAAATTTTAATGTCCATCTGGAATACGTGCCCTTGACTGAACCAATAACCATGGCTAGGAGATTGGATTATCTGACTAGTTTAAACCAGAGCCAAGTGGCTAGACCAACAGGGCTAGATACAGAAACACATTCGACTTTGCCCAAATGCAAGAGCTACATGGCTAGATTACATGTCCTGGTAATTCACACACTTTCTGGGAAAACATATTTCACCGTTTTTACTTCTCAAGAATTTATTATGAAATTTTTCAAACACGAAGAAAATTTGAAAGAACTATGTAATGAATGAATATTCATATACCTATCAAGCGGATTCTACAACCGACAATGTGCTATGTTCGCTTTATCACATATCTAGCTATCCATCCACTGCATTAGTTTTTGAAGATCACATAAAAGTATTGGTGCTTACAAAATTTAACGTACTTCTAAAGTCAATTACATTTGTATGAACTTACAATGCATTTGTTCTCAAATTCCTTTCACAAGCTAAGTAAATTTTGATCACCAAGCTATACATTTTGCATTCAAAGCTTGGAATGTTAAACCTCCAGGGGAGTAGTTTTTTAGCACTGAAGTTCTGGTGCTGATAGTGATTCATGTTTGGATAATTTTCCTGCAAATCAAAAGATTCACTGTAGATCATGCCATTTACATCAATTTTCTTTGATTGTGAACTGAATAAACCCAGACTTTAAAAGGTATCTAAACCTATTACAGCTTCCAATTTTTCAAGATTCTGCTTCTGTAACACTTGACCACTTTTTACCGATTCCAGTGGGTTTCATACATTTGTTCTTTTGAAGCTCAATTCAATTACCTCCCCTCCTAGCATTCCCAGACTCCCACATTTGGCCTTAGGCAAATCTGTCGACCTTAGTGTAATTGTACATTTCTTTATGGTAACATTTATCATGTCATAATTGTAATTATTTGTTTATGAGCCTCTCTCCCTGACCAGAGTATTTTTGTTATCAAGCTCCAATTTTCCATTTCATCATGGGCAGCTTATAAAAATTCGTAGAATTCAATATAAAGCAAGAGATGTATGTTGGACCTGGGAGTTTTCAACACTTGAAACTAACAAGAAGGAATACTTCTAATGTAACTACTTTTTAAATTTCTATCCGATGCTACAGCAATCAAAATCAGCTTGCCAAGATGTTGGGTTCTCTGTTATAAATAGTACTCTTAATAAAATCATGCAACAGAAAAATCAGCCCAGGTTTTATACCTGTTTCGTTGAGCCGCAAATAGACTTAGAATAAGACTAGTCATCGTGGAAAAGGGCTGGGCACGAGGCTAAAGAGCTGAGGTTCAAGTCCAGGCTCTGCTGCTTTCTAGCTGTAAGACACTGAGCAAATTACTGGAACTTCTACAGCTCAGTTTCCTCACATGTAAATGGAGATATGAGTACCTATTTCACAGAGTTGTTGTGAACATTCAACAAGTTAATTCAGATAAAGTTTATGGTACATAACCCATGGTAAGTTCCCAGCTGATGTTGGTTTTTTAAAAGAAAAGTCATAATACACAGTATCTACTGCTTAAACAAGATCCAAACTTCTCTAATCTCATTTTTCTCTTCTAACAAAAATCCAGATATAATCAAGTGACTACAGAGATCTCCTGATCTCAGGGTGGCAGGACTCCATCACAGCCCCAGGGCATAAGCCATGGTGCTTCAATCCAGATGTGTTACTCTCCTAAACACTTGATCTGTGACTGTTGCAGGAGTGGCCAGC
Source organism: Camelus dromedarius (assembly GCF_036321535.1). NCBI lineage: Eukaryota > Metazoa > Chordata > Mammalia > Artiodactyla > Camelidae > Camelus > Camelus dromedarius. Next base: position 62,337,581 of record NC_087443.1, on the reverse strand, counting down.
GAGGTAAGTGGGAGACACTGGGCAGGGCACCCAGAACAGGTTTTTCTTACTCACTAAAATGGGTAGATATGACTGGCATGGACAGCTCTCTTTCCCGTTTCTCTTTCTTCCTGCCTGTATCACCAAGGGAAGTAGTTCTCGGTCACCAGGAAGAAGTAAGGAAGAGGATGTAAGTCAGCACACCAAGAAAGACAGAAGACAGAGTCTTAGTCCCTGGTGGCATCACTGAGCCACAGCAGGAACACGAGATTGTCTGCCTCTCTACTGCTTGTTGTGAGTGAGAAATACTGCTACTGTTTAATCAGTGTAGTGGAGATCGCTGATACTCCAAGTAAGCACAGTCCAGCTGGCACAACGATACAATATATCACAGCTTGAGGGTGTGAGATTTTCTGTGTTTTGTGTATATACAACATTTTCAATGATAACAGAGGAAAAAGCTAGAGTAGTAAATACTATGTTTAAAATTCTGTTTTTGTTGTTCTTAGAGGCTCCTTGGTGACTGTGAGTTTAGTCCCTGTATGAGTTCGTTAACGATTCCTCCTCAACAAATAAAAGTTGCATCATCAATCTTAAAAGAATTTTTTTTTCCCTTAGTGCATCCTTTAACTAAGATGAGCTAAAGAGGAGTAGGAAATAGATGACTTGGAACAGATTCCCACCTTCTACTGAAAAGGTAAATCAAGCAAATAACCTCCTGTTTGAATATGCAATAACAGCTCATTTAAACCACAAAATGTACATTTCTAAAGTGAAATACTTCCAACAATTGAAAATTTAAGGAACTGACATTCATATTAGCCAATAACAAAGCCATAAAACAAATCTGAGTATATTCGACATTGGAATTCATTCATCTATTCAACAAATATTCATTCAATGTGGATCATTTGCAAGGTGCTGTAAACAAGACAACACCATCTTTGTGCTCATTGGCTTTACTATTTGATAGGAAGAGAAATGTTTTTGATGGTTCTTAAGGTAAAAAAGGAGAAGATTATGACTAGACACTGAGTTATATGGGAAAACAAGGTGAGATTAAAGACCAGCTTCTTTCCATACACATGAAAGATGCAAACAGAAGACAGACTGTTAATACTGATGCAGGTAGAAGGGAAGACATTTGAATTTCTAGAAGGAATCAACTCTTGAAACTGGTTCCATTTATAGAATCAAAGGACCAGTGCAAAATTTTCTCTCAACTTACCCCAGTTACATACAGTTTCCCCTTCTTTTAGTTCATTTTTGAGGTCAGAAGTATAAATTCTAGGCAGATCTCTAGCCAAAACTTTAGGGAATTCTCACCTTGACACTACAGGTGTTGCTAAATATTGCATGATGCCATAGTCCTACATTGTCCAAAGATGTGTGTGTGGTCGGGGGAGGGTGATGGGGAGTCAATATTGGCATAAATTGCAACTGCATAATGTTACAGTCTGCTTTCTTCCAATGCATTCATTCCAACAGTAACATTTTCTAAAAGAAAAATTATACCTGTCCAGTTAAAAAGGCAAGGAAGACTATTGCAACAGGGGAAGAAGATTGAGCTCAATTCTGATATTTAAGCATTGATATAAGCTAGTGGAAAAGTGCTGGAGGATATTAGGCAGAGGTTGGCTTATGTGATTGGGCCAGCTGTATTTGCTAATTGGCACTTATCAAAGTTAGGCTCCAACCCTCTCACAGAGACTGGAAAATAGGGGTGCTGTCTTTCTTGATAATTACATTTCAAAGGGATGGCTCCCAGGCCCTTGAGAATAACATTGACATTCCTAGTTGGTAGAAGATTTACATCTCAAAGGAGCAAAGAGAGATTTTACAATTCCAAGTTTCTAAAGTAAAGGCTCTAAGGGGAGTAGGGGCTTACCGTCAGGAAGAAACCTGTCCAAAGTTTAGTCAAGTTGAGGGGACCAAACCTTAAGTCTGTCCTGACCAGTTTCTCATTATCATCACTTGAGATATGTGGGCAAAGACTGTTGCCTGCCATTCTGGTAAACAACCAGTTTTGCCAACCATCAAGCCATCTTACCCACAACTATGCACCTTGAAGAAAATACAGGATGAAGAAAAATAGGATACTAGCCCTGGGTAGTTAAGAAGCAGGTCAAAGGGATAATTCATTCAGTGAGACCAGACTCTTGCATCTTCCCATACATAGAAAAACACTAAAATCATTAACTTGAGATGTCTGCTTTTTTGTGATTAGCAGTAATATTTTGAGGTTCAACTACTTTTTTTTTTTTTTTTTTTAGCAAAAACTCCCATGCATCCTGGCTCCTCTCTTAGGTCTTTGGAACAGTCCTCAGCGCTATCTGAGAGGCTATCTCTTGGGCTATAGTCTTCAGTAAGGCCCCTGAATAAAACATAACTCTCAACTTTTAGGTTGTGTGTGTGTGTGTGTGTTTTCCTGTTGATAGATGGTAGCACCCAGTATTGTCCAAGGGAGGAACTGAAAGACACCTTTCATCGGACCACTGCCCCAAATTATTTTAACCTTACGCATTTTTCTGGAAATGTTCACATCTCATCTCTTTTGCAAAGCTCCCATATCACTTTTCCCTTTTCCTTTAAAATAGAAATTTAAAATCAGGCTGTCAGAATGCAGGAAGAGATACCGTTACATATTTAAATATCCCAAAATAGATGAAAACTTGGGTGGGAAAAATCTAACCAATCACCATGAAAAGTCACTCCCTGAAGGCAAACTTATCCCCACCTCCCTCCCATTCTCTCCAAGTCTCTCCAATAAAAGTAATTCTCTCTCTTATATCTCAATTCCCAGTATTTGGAGCAAATAAGATGATTTTATGTTTAACAATGTCAATCATTAGCTTATATTGGAATACAAACCATAAAGCCACAGTAATTTCACAAATACTCATGTCCTCAGGTAGATTAGTGCAGGATTAAATGTTAAGCCAATTCATATAGATTTCCTTGCTGACTCTCCATTTTTTCAGGGCTTGATTTTCTTCCTCGCAGCCAAAGACAAATAATTCTTTCTTTTGTAATTAGGTTTATTTATTTATTTTAATAGATGTACTGGGGATTGAACCCAGGACCTTGTGCATGCTAAGCACACACTCTACCACTGAGCTATACCTTCCCCACTAAGACAAAGATTTCTTATGGATTAGCAACCTTTGTTTTTCCATTACCATATACACAAACGGTTGATTCCAATTTATCTTCTCTCATCTGTGATCTGATCTTCCTTTGCTTGTTCCCTTTTTATACCTCTTGCTAATCCTTACTGTAGTCAGCTGTAGAAAGAATATGGAAATCTGTACTCGACTATAGGATGACTGACAGTTATATGTGTAACTATTATGAAGCTCTTTATAAACTCAGGAAGTTGAAGAGCATGATGAAAGGGTATTTTTGCTAGTCCTAAAAAGATTTTCTACTACCCCTCTCTCAGAAAAGAGAAAAATCACAAATGTGACCTCTGGCAGGGTAACATGCTACATACCCATACTTTTTCTCTCTTTTTTTCTTACAACATCTGCCTTCTGGCAATGCGATTCTCATTTGCATTTCTAAAGCAGCTCCTATTGGCTCTGACTACGTTTCTAAAAATACTTAAGCTCTGTCTCCATTTATATTTGAACCCAGATAAGTCTGCTGATCCTTTCTAGAGCCGCTCTCAGGAGGATAATGAAGGGCATATCCTTTTACAAGATAGTGGACAAAACATACATTATGTTTCTGTAAAAACAATAGAAGTACAGGCATAGCCGCCTAGAGATCTGTATTTGGAGAAAGGTTTAATATGTTTCAAAAGGGTGTGTGGGGGTTGTTAGTTGCACAAAGGATTCCTAAGAACTGAACTGATCAGAAGAAACAAAGACATTTTCTTTTTGGTCTCATAATGAGATGGATCTCGGAAAAACCAGCCAATTGCTCAGAACTATGGAACTGTTAAAGGAAATATAAAAATAGACATGAAGCTAGGAACTTGTAAAAGAGAACATATGATAATGAAGATTTAACATTTGGCATGTCCTAGTCATTTCTCCAGAGTATTCCCATCTAATCACAGACAGAGGTGCTGAGAGCTCTAGTACCCTCCAACAGAATTGCTGGGAAAAAATGTAATTAAAGTAGGCACCATTAACTTCCTGAAAGAAGCCAGCATCTCTCCTTCTGAAGAAATGTGAAATCAATATTGCCATTAGCTCTTAGTTTATGATTTATATTTGTTAAGATAAACTTTTTTATTGGAGGATAACATTCATGCAGAAAGACCACAAATAGTAAGTGTATGACTCAATGAATTTTCACAGAGTGGACATTCATATAATCACCACCCTCATCAAGAAAGAGAATATTCCACACATGGTGGAATGGTGCCTGATGGCCCTGACCATTCTTAACATAGACCACTTTTTTAAGGTAACTGCTGCTATCCTGACCTCTAACATCACAAATGAGTTTTGTCTGAGTTTGACTTCAGGTAAACAGAGCCAGACAATATTGTTCTCTGTCTGGTATCTTCCCCTCAATGTGGTATTTGTCAGTTTCATCTATATTGTTATAAAAGACAGTAGTTCGTTCATTCTCCTTGTTTATATTCTATTATAACATAATACAGTTTATTTATTTATGCTACCCTTATGGACATCTGGGTCTTCATTTTGGGCTGTTAAAATACTGCTGCTATAAACATATTTGTACATGTCTTTTAGTTTGTATATGTTTACATTTTTTAAAGATATATACCTGAAAATTTATTATCTGAGTCATAGGGTAGAGTAAAGCTCTTGGTACTCCACCCATAACGGCATGGTTCTAGTTTTATCCTTTTCATGAGAGCTTTCTCTGGCCATTAGAGCTGGTTCAACACACTGTTCCCTAAACACATACCCACATATGCACACACACACACACACACACACACACACACACACAGAAACACACAGGAACAGAAACACACACATGCAAACACACACACACACACACACACACACACAGAGCAGCCTGGAAGTTCAGACTAACACCTCTGGTAGTAGCATTTGAACAATGATTGAATCTCATCTGGATGTATCTTCTACACCATCTCCCACAGTACTCTAGTAAGGGTGACCTCCAGTTGCCCCACTGTATTTGCTTGATAATATCTTTGACTTCTTTGGCTTCCTTCCCTATTCTGTATTCCTTCTCCATGATTCAGATATTTCCTATAAAGTAAATGCCTTGCAATAGAACTGTCTTAAAGCCTGCCTGTAGGGAAGTCTAATCTAGACAAAGGATATGGATATGTTCACTTTGGTAAAGACCACCAGATGGCTTTTCCAAGGGACAGTGCCCACTAATTCTCACTTTCACAAAGCAGTGTATGTGAGTTCCAGGTCCTCCCCATTCTTACAAAATCTTGGCATTGAGAATTGACAGTGTGGACCAAAAAAGTGTTGCCCGCCATATCAGTAAACAAAGAATGTTGCCTGCCATCCCAGTAAACAACAAATTTTGCCCACCATCAAGCCATCAGCCACTGTAGCCACTGCGAGTGGGCACCTTGAGGGGAATTCAGGATCAAGAAAGGAAGGATACTGGCCCTAGACAGTTAAGAAACAGGTCAAAGGAATAATTTCAATGAGCCCAGACTCTTGCATCTTCCCATATATAAAATACAATAAAATTACTAACTAGAGATACCTGGATTTTGTAATTAGCCGTAATCTTTGATGTTCATATGCATGTTGTTTATCAACAAAAACTCATATATTCTGGCTCCTTCCTTACCTCTTTGGAACAGTTGCTCGGAGCTATCTGAATGACTATTTCCCTAGCTATAGTCTTCAGTAAGGTCCCCAAATAAAAAATCACTTTCAACTTTTAGGTTATGTGTTTTTTTTTTTTTTTCATCAGTTGAAAGCAATCTTTCAAAATTTTAGCTATTTTGCTTGGTATGTAATGTATAATTCAATAAAAATTTTACTCGCATTTTCCTGTTGATGAGTGATACACAGATAAATGTGTGTATGAGAGAGAAAGAGAGAAAAAGAGAGGTTTGTATATTCTGTTTTGTGAAATGCCTGTTCAAGTCTTTTTCCTTTTACTATTGGATTTCTTATTGACCAGTAAGATTTCTTTATGTGTTTTGGTTGCAAGCTCTTTTTGGCTGCTTGTATTACAAATATCTACTACTTTATGTCTTGCTTTTTTCACTCTCCTAACACTGTCTTTGAATAAATAGAATTTTTTTCTTTTAAATAAATCCAATTTATCATTCTTCTGTGATTAGTGCCTTTTGTTTCACGTACAAATAATTTTAGCCTAGACCAAGTCTTGAAAATATTCACTCATATTACCTTTTAGAAACTTGATTATTTTACAATCCACTTGGAAATGATTTTTGTGTACTATGTGAGATAAGGTTAAGAGAAATATTTTTTCAGCACTGGTGTCCTATTGACCCAGCTCCATTTATTTAAAAGGCTATCCTTTTCCAATGCTCTGTATTATCCCCTTTGTTATAAATCAACTGATTGCATTGATATGGACTATTTCTATATTCTTTATTGTGTTCCATTGGTTTATTTGTTTATCCTTAAATTGACATCAGTGTTTTAACTATAGCCTTTTAATAAGCTTTTTAATAAATCTTGAAATAGTGCAGTTCTCTTAATTTTTATATATATGGAAGTGATATGTTACTCTGTTTTCAGAAGAATATTTTTACCAGGTAAAGAACTGCAGGTAAGTTACTATTTTCTTTAAGCACTTTAAAACTGCCATTTTCTCAACATTATAATGTTTTTTTGTTGTTATTTTTATTGAAAACTGATTCAGCTGTCAGTCCTTCAATGGTGCCTTAAAGATAATGTCTATTCTCTGGCTCCTTCAGTATTCTTTTCCCAGTTGTCTTTGGGTTCAACAGTATTACTCTCATTTCCCTAAGCATGACTTTCTTTTTATTTACCTTTCTTAGTATTTGTGGCACTACTTAACTATGTGCCTTGATCTGTTTTAATCAATTTGTAGAAATCTTTGCCATTATATCTTCAAATACTGGATTTTCTTCCATTCTATCTCTCCTTTCCACCTAGGACTCCTATGACACCTTTTAGCCATGTCTCACTCATCTCATAGACTGTTCTGCATTTTCTCTCTCTCTCTCACTCTGTCTTTCTCTCCCTCTGTTCCTCTCTCCCTGCTTCAGATTGGGTGTTATCTACCACTCTTTCATCTAGTTCCTTGATATTCTCCTCAGCTGCATCTAAACTGATATTCATCTCATAAATAAATTCAATTTAATCATTATAATTTTTAGTTCTTAAATTTTTACCTGACTCTTCTTATAAATCTTTTCCTCTGCTTAAATCCCCCACTCCATCTGTATTTTCTAGAAGATATAAACTATAGATATCGTAAGTTCCTGCCTGAGAATTCCATCTCTGGACCATCTCTGGACCTCTATGTTAAGGGCACTTTACCTGTTTTACAGTTATTTAGTCCTATCTCAAGCTGTACCTGGTAAAATAATTAAATAGTGAATATTGTGTATAAAGTTGTAAAAATTATTTACCATCTGGGATGATATTATCTTCCTCTAAAGATGATTACTTTTTTTATGGCAAACTGATAGAGAAATAATGGATCAGCTTAATCCCATCTGAGATTGAGCTGACTTAGACCTGGCCTTACATTTTTGCTGGGCTAGTCTAGTTCTGGCTGACCTCCCTCTGTTCCTCTCTCTCTGTCTCCCTGACTCTGTTTCTCTCTCTAGATATAAATGAACTAATATTGATGTATTATATATAAATATATAATATATATTTATTATTTAAATTCATTATATTAAATAGATACTAAATATATTTACATGTGTATATATATGTATATATATATATATATACACATATATTCAAGACTGCCATAATCACTGTCAAGTTTTTCTGTCTCTTAGCTACTACTTGTTGCTTCTATTCTTTACGCCTAAGGAAAGACATTCAAGTAAAGTGGCACCACATCTCAGACTCACCTCGATGTGTCTCCATTCCCTCCGTAATAATAAACCCCATTAACAACTACGTGAAACCCTGGGCTCCAACTTTATTTCTCCAACTGAAATTACTGAATGCTCTGATGAGCTTTTCAGCATTTTAATGGCTACCTTCATTTTGATTTCTCAGCCTCTCAGTTCTACTTGTCTTGGAGAACTTGGTCCTTCAAACCTTGGATTCCTTGCTAGCTCTCTGATGACTTCATGCCTTTATGTATATTTTTAAAAACTCTATCCAGACTTTATAGTTGATTTTGGCAGAACAGTTGCTCTGCTACAAGCTAATCGTTTACATCTTAGAGCAGAATTTTCTTTTTATTGTATAATGTTTATTCAGAAATGTCTGCAATTCCTAAGTGAATGGCTTATATTAATTTTCAAACCTATATATAACTAGTTTCTAGATTAAAAAATATAACATCACAAGACATCAGACACATTCTTTGTGGCCACTTCTTGTCACTATTTCCATCAACAATTAAAAATAATTACTCTGACTTGAATATCATTGATTAATTTATCCTGTTTTTTGAAATTTAGGCAAATAGTGTTATAGAATATGTATTTTTTTGTTTCTAGCTTTTTTCATTCAATATTAGGTATATGAGATTTATTTAATTTGTTTGTAATGTAGAATATTTACTCTAATTGCTATTATCCCACATATGTTCATATGACATTTTAGGTATCCATTTTTCTAAGTAGACCTTTGGATAGTTTCCAGTTTTTGACTGGTACCAACAATGCTACTATGTTTATTTTAGTACATGTATTTTCATGAATATATGTATGTATTTCTTTGGGGACTACAGTTCTAATTTATATTTGATGTAAAGAAACAGTCCTAGGTCACTTGTGTTCAAGCAGCCTAGGACAGGTCCCTCTCAGTTTTGGTATCTGCTCTAATTGGTTCACACAGGGCCCTATTACATAACGCACTCATTTCTACCTAGAATCTCTATGGGATAATGAGGAAGAACCAACTTTTTGCCAGGCCCACTTCATTTCCAATTTAGCAGCAAGGATGTAGATGTTACACAGCCCACAAAATGTCCACACCCCTAGCCTCCTTGCTTCATCCTGAGACCTGTCCCCATAGGTGGCACAGGTATGCTCCTTCAGAGTGACAGAGGGAGGGAGTTCTTTGGCACACCACATCCTAAAGGTCAGAATACGTATTCTACATGTTCTGTTCATGCTGAAGTCTTCCCCAGCTTTACCCCCACATCTTCCCATCCTGAATATTCTGTTGTTCAGCATCTGGCCTCATCATCTCTTGATTTTTTCACCTTGATCTCCCTTCTACACCTGCACCCACACCCTAGAACTTAACATCACTGGAGACTGTGACACCTCAGGATTTCCTGTCTCATTCCATAAGCAGAGACTTAATTTTTCCATCTCTCTCAGGCCCTCCCTCTCATTAAAACTCTCTTGGATGTCTTAGACACCATATCCTCCTTTATGTCTTGATGTTTTCAGGTCCACCAGACTCCACAAAAATTATTTTTATCACATTCAGAATGAGATCCATATGTGCTCTGTGCCTGGACCTTCTTCCTTTGCTCCCTTGTTCTTTCAGCATATACCCTCCTCTCCACCCACACACATAATTCACATTCAGTGTAGCCCTATATAGACCCCTCATCGTGTCCAGGTAAAATACAAAATGAGTAAGTAATAAATACACAAACAAATAAATACACACAACTCCACATCTCTTCAGATTGCTGCCCTGAATAATTCATGGCAATCACACCATGACAAGACACCTGACACTGCTCAATTGTTGTTCCAATTAGTAGTTTCCTCTGCCCCTCCATTAACCAACTATTTAAAACTTTACCAATCTCTTCAGGCTCCTACTGCGGACCCAGTCCTCTCACTCTCACCAGACTATTTCCTCTATAAAATGAAGACGATATTTGAGACAAATAGGAATGGACTTCCTCAATTTACCACATCCTGTACATTTAAATTTATTTTTATTCAGACTATCATTTGGTCTCAGAAAACATGGTATCCCTCTTCTAATTCAAGAGGAATATAATTTCTGTTGAACTTAATCTAATCTCATCTTAATTTCTCCAGACCGTTCTCCATCAATTACCATAATGTTCCCCCATTATACTTTTAGTATTTTGTTCTGACTCACTAGCCTACAAAAAGCTTGAATCAATCTAAACATGGTTTTTTAAAAGTCTGTCTTAATTTTTCCCTCATTTTAGCTCCACCTCTTATTTCTTCTCCACTTTAGAACTGAACAGCTTGGGAAGATGGTTTATATTTGCTATTCCTGCCTCCTTACATCTTAATCATGCCTCAGTGCAGAGCAATCTATCTTTTTTTTTTCCTAACTGCTTCATTGGAACTGTTCTTGACTATGGAAATGCCTTCCTTAAAACCCTCACAACTCTTGGATTCCATAGAAACACATTATTTTAATTATTTTTCTAGTGTCCTCAGTGTCTCTTCCCTGAGCCATTTTTTCCCTTCATTTGCCTCTTAATATTCATGTTTCCTAAGATTCATTATTGGCAAACAAATATTTACACTTCATACACTCTCTCTGAAACAACTCATTTATTCCTAGGGTTTTCCACTCTTTTCTGTATCAAATCATATATATATATATATATATATATATATATATATATATATACACACACACACACACACTTATAGAAAAATAAAAACATAATGAAAAGGACAAAGAACAAATTCAATCACCTGTAATTCTGTCACCAAGAAATAACTACAACATTTTTTCTTAATTGAAGTATAGTTGACATGTAGTATTACTTTCATAGTGGTTTGACATTTATATACATTATGAAATGTATGAACTCTTTTGGTTCATCTTGTTGGGGACTTTCTGTGCTTCCTGGACCTGGACATCTGTTTCCTTCCCCAGGTTAGGGAAGTTTTCAGCTATTATCACTTCAAATAATTTGTTTGCCCCTTTCTCTCTCTCTTCTCCTTCTGGAATCCCTAAATGCAAATGTTAGCACACATGATGTTGTATCGGAGGTCCCTTAAACTATCCTCATTTATCTTAACTCTTGTTTCCTTTTTCCTGTTCAGCTTTGGTGATTTCCATGACTCTTATCTTCTAGATCACTGATCCATTCTCCTGTGTAATCTGATCAACTGTTGATTCCCTCTTCATTTCAGTTACTGTATTCTTCGGCTCTAATTGGTTTTTGTATTTTCTAACTCTTTGTTGAAGTTCTCACTCCATTCACTCATTCTTCTCCCAAGTTCTCTGAGCATTTTTATGATCACTACCTTGAACTCATTATCAAGCAGATTACTGATCTTTGTTTCTTAAAAAAAAAAATTATTGACATGTAGTTGATTTACACTGTTAGTTTCACATATACAGCAAAGTGATTCAGTTATTCATATACATATTATATATATTTTTTTCTTTTCAGATGCTTATCTTTGTTTCTTTTAGTTTTTTTCCATGACATTTTGTCTCATTCTTTTATTTGGAATATATTTCTCTATCTCTTCATTTTGCCCAGTTCTCTGTGTTCATTTCTCTGCATTAAGTTAGGTCCATTACATCTCCAAACCTTGGAGAAGTGGCCTTATGCAGGAGTTCTATGGGGCCCAGCAGCATGCTAACTTCTGGCCACCAGGGCCAGATGGTTCAAGGGTGTTTTCTATGTGGAATGCATGTGCCTTTCTGTTGAGTCTAGGCTTACTGCTGTGGGTATTCTAGTATGTGAGCCTGGCTTCCAGTCTGGCTGGCTGCAAGACCCTGCCTCATGCAATTATTGAAGGTGTGCTGGTGGTAGAGCAGGCCCCTAGCATGGCTGACTGTGAGGTGTTGTGTGAGACAGACTACTGTGAGAACGCTGCAGGTGAGGTACATCCCCAGTGCTAATAGTTTAGAGGGAGGATTCCAAAAGGGGACCCACCAGTGCTGGTGTTAGCACAGTAGAATGATATCACAAAAATGGCTACTGCTAGTGTCTCAGTCCTGGAGAGCTGACTCTTGGAGGCTCTCCTAAGTCAGCAAGTTGGCCCGGCCCCAGTACCTTTCAAGCTATTGCCTCTGTGCCAAGACTTAGAGCAAATAAGTTTTTGCATGCATCCTTTAAGAGTAGAGTCAGTTTCTCAGAACACTCCCAAACATAAGTCCCACTAGTTTTCAAAGCCAGACATTTGGGGGACTCACCTTCTTGGTACAGGACACTCAGGCTGGAGAGCCCAATGTGGTGATCAGATTCCTCTCTCCTCAGGGAGAACCTCTGTGGGTGTGACTTTTCCCACCTGTGCATCACTGTGCTAGAGGCTGGGTCCTGACTAGATCATGTCTCCACCCCTTTTACTGGTTCCATCATGGCTCCTTTTTTTATTTATTTTATTTTTTTAACATTTTTTATTGATTTATAATCATTTTACAATGTTGTGTCAAATTCCAGTGTTCAGCACAATTTTTCAGTCATTCATGGACATATACACACTCATTGTCACATTTTTTTCTCTCTGAGTTATCATAACATTTTGTGTATATTTCCCTGTGCTATACAGTGTAATCTTGTTTATCTATTCTACACTTTTGAAATCCTAGTCTATCCATGGCTCCTTTTTTTAATCTTTAGTTGTGGAAAATCTTTTCTGCTAGTCTTCAGATTGCTCTCAGAGACAATTGCTCTGTAAGCAGTTGTAATACTGGCGTGTCAATGGGAGGAGATGAGCTCGGGGTCCTCCTAGTCCACCATCTTGATCTCCATGCAATTATTATTGTATTAGAACTTCTTCTAGCCTTCATATGTTCTTTGGGTGTTTTACATTGGTCAGAGGGTAAAGTTGAGCAGCAATGAGGTCTTAAAGGAGACTTCAGCAGATCCTGTAAGAAGTTCTAGGACTTTTCCTGCAGAGTTATTCAGAATGGGACAAGGGGAGCAAACTTTCATCCTCCATGTCACACAGTCATTGACTGCGGGCTACCTCAGTGATGGGGCATGGCCTTGGGTGAGACAGCTCCTTTAGCGGCGGCAATCTCTGTAGGAAGCTGGTAGCAGCAGACTTCATTCCTGAATGAAGCAAATCCTTCATTCCTAAAAGGAGATTTGGGTAGTCTGTTGTAGTGTCAACCACTACAATATGTGGTAAATTCCTTGCGTTTTCTTGGAAATCATTATCATCAATTTTTGGATTTTCAAAGTGACAAACTGAAACATTTTCAAGAGATATGCTTCTTAAGACAGTGAAGTGTCTAGTGTTCATTTTAGAATGGACGTTCCAGGTACCTCAATAACAGCTGAATCATATGTTAAGAATAAAATTTTTGCTCCTGTGATCAACTTTCACACTACTCAGCATTTACCTAAAATAATTAAATCATCTTATTTGTAAATGGAACTCAGGAACCAGCTCCTTAGTTGTTACCAGATGAGAGAACACCTGTTCTTCCTGGATCAAAATGTCCAGATGTCCTTTTGAAATCTTGTTTTATATGTTCCCAATATTTCCAAGGAGGTTCCTGGTACCCTACGTGGTTTCCTGCATAGACATTTCAAAAACTGCTGTGGAATTGTGTGTCTTCATTTGTGGGAAAAAAAAGAGAATGCATTTTTTTCTGTGTTCAAATGTTGCAAAATGCAGCAACCTCATCACTGTATCACCTAATGAAGTTACTTGTAAGTAATCCCTGTGGTGTGTGCCATTTTATTTATTTATTTTTTTACTATAGTGAAAAAAGAAAAGAGGAGAAAGCTAAGTGAATTTGGGACTGTAATTAGTCTTGGCATAGCCCAGGGTCACAGTCCTTACTCACTGCATATGCAATTGGGAGACGTATAAATAAAGCTAGTCTCCCGCCACCAGTGATAGCACTATAAAAATAAGCCTTCACATAGATTTGTCAAGGCTGTTGTACATATAAAATACAAGCCTTGGTTTCTCCCTGACTGAATCAAATCAGAAACGGTTTTTTTTTTTTTTTTGGTCACTAATTAAGTCATATGGAAAGGCCACCTTCATCTGGGGATGACAAAACCACAGTCCCTCGTAAGACATTATAAGGATGGTGTGTAAGACAGTAATAACTTACATGCTTGCTTCCTTCCTCAGTTCACATGCAAAAAAAAAAAAAAAATCAAAGAGATGCCCACTGAGGCATGCAGAATGCTCCCTCTAGCAGATGTAGGCAAGTGCATTAATAAATCATGACCATCATTAGAATTCTTAAACCAATATTTTGTGATCTGGCATGCCCCTCATGATCAGTTCTAAAGTTAGATAGGAAAATACTGCATTCACGGAAGACTAATTAATGAAATTGTCATAGCTGACTAGTTGCCAAAGATTACTAGCAACACCATCATGGTTTGAAAAACAGTCAAGAAATTTGGCTTGCAAGGTGTCAGGCGACGTGATGCTGCTAATAAATTTGTGCAGCCCCAGCTCATGCACATCGCCCTTGGGCTCAGCCAGGCGGCCCTAACTGCTTCTGTGTTTATGTGCATGTTTGCTGCCCTTCCCCAGCAGTTGTTTTTCAGCTCTGCCTACGAGTTCTTCTCCACACATGTTCAGATTGTGCAAGGCAAAGTCACTTAGGTATATCCTGGTATTTGAGGAGCCAGATGAAATTGTGTCATTCTAAGTGTTGCGCAGTTTATAGCAGATGCTGGGAGCTACACTTTCCACCCAACTAGTATAAGAAAATTAGCGACAGCCACAAAGACAACACCAATTATATCTGTGAGCTGCGTAATTCCAAGCGTAAGTTTCCCGTGTGAGGTGTTTAAGGATGCCACAATTAGATCAACATGTAGCACCTTTCTGAATTCTTTAGTTCACCAAATTTTTCTTAATTTTAACTGAAGTGGAAAATACTCTTTGTCTGGTCTAGCTTTAACTGTGTAGGGGGCATATGTTTTAGAAAATTGTACCACCATTTTAATAAAGAAAAATGATACGAGGGGAGAGGGTATAACTCAGAAGTTGAGTACCTGCTTAGCATTTTCAAGGTCCTGGGTTCAGTCCCTAGTACCTCCATTAATAAACAAACAAAGAAACAAAGAAACAAAACTAATTACCTCCCCCGCCAAAAAAAATAAATAAATAAAAGGAAAGAAAAATTATACGAAAAAATAAACATGTGGCAAGTGCAAGCCACCCATCCTCACCCATTCTATCCACACTCAACTGATTTTTAAAGTTTAACTTAAAGTTTTGTTTGTAAAACATCCTTACTTTTAAATATTTATGACAAGCACTTAAATATTAAGGGATCATTTTTCTCAATGCATTTTTTTTCCCCTGGAAGAATGATGTCTTTGAAGGGTCTTAACAAAATGCTGTTATTCAGCCCCTCCGTGCCTCCACCTATTTATCAAGTGAATATGGAGTTAAAGCCATGGTAAAGCGGGCATTATTTACTCAATAAACCCTAACAGCTTTAGGAAGAAGCTCTCTATTTAGCTGTTATGAGAGAAAGGGTGCTTACAACATGGAAGCTGACTGAAATTTATCCTTGATGGACTCCGTTCTAACAGAATTCAAGTATCTGTCTCTAGCAAAGGACCACTTCAGAAATAATTTGGTCATAAGCATCAACTGTCAATTTTTTTTCAAACCCTTAAGGAAGTAAGGAGGAGATGGTCATATTGGCTTTTATTTTTGGATTTTTCCTCATGGCAGGCTAGGTTTTGACAGTTTGAGTAAGATACTGTGGCCCCTTTCGAACAATATCCCTTTTGTATTGAAATTTTTCCCCTTTTCTGGGAATAAATAGAATAGGAGAACATTGGTGCACAATGAAATGTGAGTTCCTGTATCTCAGCCAGCAGATGCTCAACACAGAGAAGATCCTCTCAGCCTTTGTAAATACAGGCACAGGGACTGTAAAACCGTAAGCAGTCCTGCCCCAACTGTGGAAAGACCAGTGCGTACTGTCCAGCGACCCAAGTTAGAGCTAGCTAGAAAGACTGAACTCTAAAAAGACTTCTCTTGCCCTGGATCTTAAAGCTTATCCTAGTCTCCTTGTCTGAAAAGTTATTAAATTTAGAATCACAGTCCATTTCTCTATGCGAGGTCACCTTGCCCTTGTTCTGTAAT
Organism: Camelus dromedarius; assembly: GCF_036321535.1. Taxonomy (NCBI): domain Eukaryota; kingdom Metazoa; phylum Chordata; class Mammalia; order Artiodactyla; family Camelidae; genus Camelus; species Camelus dromedarius. Next base: position 62,321,494 of record NC_087443.1, on the reverse strand, counting down.
CGTGTCTAATTCTTGCTCTTTTTATTGTGTTAAAAAAAAAAAGGTACTCAGTTTTCAAGTAAAAGTAGATCAATTGTTGGGGGCTGTCCTAACCTTGCTAACAAATTCTATCTTCTTTTAACAGCCACCACCTTAAAATGAATTTAAGGTAGAAGGGGATTATGAGTCACTGGAGAGTACCAGTGGAGACAGTTGCACTGAGTGCCCCCGAAAAGGGCAAGAAGTGTGAGGAAAATGAGCAACCCTCCCCTCAAATCCAGGTGACTAGCTGTGGATACACACTGTAAGTGGAACTTCACTGTTTTACTTCGCCATGAAACAGAGACAAAGAAAGTCTAAACTGTACTGTTGGGAAACAATTCAAAAGATACATTTTCAGCGATGAGTGTTGGATTAATTATCCCATGAAAGCATCTTGACTATCATGTCAAGATGCTGTTAGGTTTTGCTAGGTAATAACACAGTCTCTGAGTGTCAGAGTGATTCCAAAAACCTAGTTTCACCTCTGGCTAAGCAAAACTTTGTTACCTGTCTTTTTTACCGAACCATTTATTATTTATTCACTCAAGGACATTTTTATTGACCACTTGCCGTGTGCCAATCATATTCTGGACACTGGGAATAATAATAGTAAACAACAAATTTCCTGCCCGCAATAAGTTTCTGGTTTTCTCGGGGAGAATCAAACAAACCTGTACACACACAGATTCGTAAACACTTCTGAGACTGATAAGTGCTGTTAGGGACATCAAATGGGATTATGGGTTAAAGTATCATGGGAAATGAGGTGGGGACAACATAAGAGTGTGTGATCAGGGAAAATCTGCCTGACAAAGTGACCTGGTGTTAAGATAGACTTGATAAAAAGTTGAAGTCCTGGGGAATAGTGTTTTAGGCAAGTGGAGCAACAAAGACTTAAGATGGGAACATTCTCAGTATGTTTGGAGGTAAGCGGCCGACGTGGATATGTCATAGTCAGTCAAGGAAGAGGTATGGGAGAAAGACAGAGAGGCAGGTAGAAGTCATGGCATAAAAGGCCTCCAATGCATAGTAAGGGACATGGATTTTATTCTGATTGTAACTGAAATCCATTGGAGAGTTTCACTTATTTTTTTTTTTAAAGCACATTAGCTGCTATGTGGACAATAAACTGTAGGTAGAGTCAGATTTGAAGCAAGAAAGCCATCCATGAGACTATTTTGAAATCTAGGAGAGAGAACCATGGCTTGGATTAAGCTGATAACAGAGACATATTCGAGATACATGCTGGAATTAAAATCAATAAAATTTTTTGGTTTGGACATGGGACATAAGGAAACAACAGAAACATCAAATATGACTTGTAAGTTTTAGGTCTATACAAAATATCAGAGTGGGAAGGAAATGTTACAAAGGAGACACTGAAGACCACATGCCAAAGAAACTTGCTGAAAGTCCCACAGGCACTTAACGTCACAGCTGAGGCATTAGAACCCTCGGGGTACCCACTCCAGGCCACTTTTTGCCAGGTCAGGTGGCTCCCCAGTGACCTTCCACCATTTCTCTCTTTCTTTTTCCTCTAGGTAGAAGAAAAGCCAGCCTAGTAGCTGAGTAAACACCTGGGTTCTTAGCATTTATTTCATTCGCTTCTCTCTTTTTCCCCACTTCATTCATGTTTTGTTTAATTTCTCATATTAATATTAATTATTTTACAGGACCCAGCTGTGCTTATATAGGGATATTGTTCGAAAGGGGCCACAGTATTTTACTCAAAGGAAAGCATTTATATCAGCATTATGGCAAAATACTAATTGATTCTGATTAAAATGATGCCACAACATGGGATCAAGGGCAAGTATTACGTGGGCAGCTGCTACAGGGAGGTATTTGCCCCAGAAGGAGGCAACTAAATTCTCTTTCTCAAAAATGTAGTACAAAGTTATTTAAAGTTGTTTACATGATAAAACAAAGTATCTTATTATTAAAACCCATAAAGGTATGGGTTTAATATATAGCCATTATATCCTTTATTTCCCAGCTTTACTGAGAGATAATTGATATAGAATATCGTTGAGTTTCAGATGTACAGATAGAGGATTGTGTATACATATATGCTGCAAAATTTTTACCTCAATGAAGTTAGTTTAAATCTCCATCACCTCAAATAATTACCACTTTGTGTGTGTATATGGTGAGAGCATTTAAGATCTACTTTCTTAGTGACTTTTAAGTGTAAATTGTAGTGTTGTTGACCCACAGTCACCCAACTGTACACTACATGCCCAGAAGTTATTTGCCTTATAACTAAAAGTTTGCACCCTTTGACCAGAGCCTCCAGATTTTTATCACCCCCAGCCCCTGGCAGTCACCACTCTACTCTATTTCTAAGACTTTGGCTTTGTGAGATCACACGGTGTTTATCTGTCTCTGTCTGACTTACTCCACTTAGTATAATGCCTCTTCTCTAGGAAGAATAGAGAGATAAGTTACTCTTTCCTTTATCTTGGCTGACCAAAATACATTTCTACTATTACTGATGGGTTAAAAAAGGTGTTTTCAGATTCAAAACTCATGTCTATTTTTAGGATTATTACCAAGCTTCTTGCATACATGACCTGTAAGATTTCACTTTAAATTTTCTTATGAGGGATTAAAATTAAATAATCTTTAAAATGATCATACTTTAACCAGTCTGTCAAGGACATCTTGGTTGTCATAATGTATTATAAATTTTATGTTGGCTTAATTTTTGTCAGTAATTGTTTAAAATTAGCAAAAAGTGCAAGTCTTTTTCCAGTGTATTTGTATGATTCAGTCTTCTTCATTAACTAGATTATCAAACAGTTCAAGATCTTATTCATTCAATTATTCTAAAAACAGTTTTTTAAAATCTGAAAATAAAGTGCACACAAAAGCAATGCAAAAACGCATTTACAACTGTCATACATAGTGTTGAGCTATATAATTGCACAATCAAATGATTCTAATGCTACATACATTAACTTACTGATGAATATATGTGGATATTTTGCAAAGGCACGTGTGTTTTTTCAGAAATTTTTTCCTTTGTTGCTAGTGATGTTGTGTGCCCTCCTGCCTAAACCACCAGAATTCCCTTCAGGACAAGGTGTATCAGATACACTCACTCAAGGTCTCATATGTTGGGATGCATAAAACTTGTAAATATACACAAGCAAATATACTTAGCTTTTGCACTATTTATGTCCCTACAGACACAAAATTTGGATCTTTATTTCATGTGATTCCAGTAAGACGTAATAAGTAAGGTAAGCTTATAATTACATATTGTCTACATTTTTGAGTATGTATCTCATGAGTGTGAATTTTTAATTGTCAATGAAAGATGCATTTTTCACTTACATGTTAGTAGGTCTAAAGATCAGAAGAATGTTCTACATACTGGTTTCTGGTTGGTATGTTTCAAGTCTTCTGGCTCTTCTACTATGTATGTGTTTCTGGGGCCAAATATTGAAACACTGTTGTATTATTATATGACCTCTGGCTAAGCCTCATGTCCCAACACCAGAGGTAGTGGTATAATGGATGGCAGATTACTCCTAGAAGCCGTTCTCACACTGAATGACCAGCAAAGAAATGATCAAACACAGGTGACTGCAAACCTTATAGATGTATCCCACTAACCTAAAACTAAATGCATCTTCATCTCAACTTTCCCAGCTTAACTACAGCCCCGAAGGCTCATGGACATTCCAAAACCAGTTGATGAGAGAAGAAAGTGAATGTGAGAGAGGGGGTGAGAGTGGAGAAAAACAGAGGTCTTAACCAATTGTGGTTCAAATACCTCATTTTTGCAAACTTTACAAAAGAAGTATATGATCATGTAAATATGTGGCCAGTGTCCTCAGCGTCTTGGAAGATGTCCATGCCAGGGGAAGGGCTCTGATGCTTAAGCTTCACAGCTGCATGAGGAATTTAACTCAGCTTGTCTTTCTCAGCCACAATACTAAAAGCAGGTAAGCTCCCAAATTTACCAGGCCCAGAGCACATGCTTCCTGGCAGCAACTTTGGAAAAGGTCTTCACCTTATCACACTTTGGCCACAGAATCTAGCACCAAGACAGCCCTTCTCAATCCAAGCCTGCCTCCGAGTTTCACGTCACTGTTAGTAACACAACCGTCCTAGGGTCTCATTTTGGAGTATCAGAAACCCACAAAGGCTGCATGTGTGTGTTCTCTATCTCTGTTACATGCTCATTCTCAAAGTCTGTAAGTGTGTAGCTACTAAAGAGTCTTCTATGATGCTTGAAAAGATCACTGAGGAGGAGATTATTTTTAGAACATTTAAAATTGATTTATTTTGAAAAAATATTCTATTCAAAAATTTCAACACAGAAAAGTATGCCAGATTATAAATTGCATTTAGACTTCTCTCTTCTTATAAACTTATGCTCATCAAAAGACATCATTAAGAGAAGAAAAAGGCAAGCCAAAAGCTGGGGGGAAAAACTATTTACAAAACACATATCTGACAAAGCACATGTATCCAAAATAGATAAAGGTTATTACAACTCATACAATCCCAGTTTGTAAAATGGGAAAATACTTGAACAAACACTTAACAAAAGCAGATACACAAATGGCCAATCAGCACATTAAAAAGATGCTCCACATCCCAAGTCACCAAGAAAATGTGACTTAAAACTATAAGGAGATGCTACTACATATTTCCAAGGATGGCTAAAATTAAAGTGACAATGAACGCCAAATATGGGCAAGAACGTGGCATAACTAGTACCTTTATATGGTGTTAGTGAGAATGTAAAATGAGATAAACACTGGTTGAAAATAATCGGGCAGTTTCTTATACAAATAAACATACCTACCTCATGACTTAGCCATTCTACTCCTAGATACATCCACAAAATATTTGAACAAGACTGTTCAAAAAAAGACTTTTTTTTAAAGATAACCAAAAGCTGCAAACAAACCAAATGCCCATCAATGGAACAATGGATAAACAAACTGTGATACGCTCAACAATAAAGATGAAGAGTAATTCTTGCAGCAACATGCACCCATCTAAAAAGCGTTTGTTGAGCCAGAAACGAAAAAGTACACACACTAAGATTCCACCTAAATAAAGTTTCAGAGCAGGCATAACAATTAATTATGATAGAAATCAGAACAATGGTTGTGATAGAAGTGGTAGGGGTAGCTGTTGAATAGGAAATAGCATGAGGGAACTTTCTGGTTTGATGGAAATTTACTACATTTTGATTTGAGTGGTGGTAACAAGGATGCATAAATTTTTCAGAAGTTATCCAACTGTACACTTAAGATCTGTGCTTTTTATAATACATTCATATTATGCCTAATAAAAGAAAAAAATTCATTTGGGAATGACCTGCCTAAACAATTCATTGCCTCCACTTATATATTTACATATTTATTTATCTTTTAAATTAGGATTTTTAAATTGAAGTGTAATGGATTTACAATATTATATTAGTATCAGGTGTACAGCATAGTGATGTGATATTTTTATGTTACAAAATGATCACGGTAAGTCTAATTACCATCTGTCACCATACAAAGTTATGGCAATATTACTGACTATATTCCCAATGCTGTATATTACAGCCAAGTGTCTTACTAATTTTATAGCTGAAAGTTTGTACTTAATCTCCTTCACCTATTTCAATCATGCTCCCACCTCCCTCCCCTCTGGTAACTGGCAGTTTGTTCTCTGTATTTCTGAATGTTTTTGTTTTGTTATATTTGTTCATTTGTTTTGTTTTGTTATTTTTAGATTCCACTATAAGTGAAATCATGGTATTTGTCTTTCTCTGTCTGGTTTATTTCACTTACATCCTCTAGATTCATCCACATGGTCACAAATGGGAAGAATTTATTCTTTTTTATGGCTGAATAATGTTCCATTGTATATAATATCACATTTTTATCCATTCGTCTACTGAGGGACACATAAGTTGCTTCCATAGCTTGGCTATTGTAAATAATGCTGCAATTAACATATATATATATATATATATTTTTTTTTTTTTTAAGTTAGTATTTTTTTTTTCAGGTAAATATCCAGAAGTGGAATTTCTGCTTGTATAATAGTTTTAGTTTTTAATTTTTTAAGAAAACTTTATACTTTTTTCCATAGTGGCTGTACCAATTTACATTCCCACTAACAGCGCATAAGTGCTCTCTTTTCTCCACCTCCTCACCAACACTAATTATTTGTTGTATTTCTGACAATGGCCATTCTCACAGGTGTAAAGTGATATCTTATTGAGGTTTTGGGTAACATTTCCCTGATGTTTAGTGATGTTGAATATCTTTTCACGTACATATTGGCTGTCTGTATGTCTTCTTTGGAAAAATGTCTATTTAGGTCCTCTGCCCACTTTTTAAGCAGGTTATATGGTTTTTTGACATTGAGTTGTATGAGTTCTTTGTATATTTTGGATATTAACCCCTTTTTGGATTTCTTGTTTGCAAATATCTTCTCCCACTGAGTAGACTGTCTTTTCATTTTGTTGATGGTTTCCTTCTCTGTGTAAAAGCTTTTTAGTTTGATGTAGTTCTATTTCTTTATTTTAGCATTTGTAGCCTTTGCCTGAGGAGACAGATCCAAAAAGATATTATAGAGACCAATGTCAAAGAGGTTACTGCCTATGTTTTCTTCTAGGATTTTTATGGTGTTAGGTCTTACACTTAAGTACTTAATCCATTTTGAGTTTATTTCTGTATATGATGTGAGAAAATAGTTCAGTCTGATTTTTTTTCACATGTAACTGTCTAGTTTTCCCAACACAATTTATTTATGAGATTTTCATTTCATTGGATAGCCTTGCCTTCTTTGTCATAGATTAATTGATCATATAAGTGTGGGTTTATTTCTGGGCATTCTATTGACCTCTATTGATCTATGTGTCTGTTTTTGTGCCAGTACCATACTGTTTTGATTACTATGGCATTGTAGCATATTTTGAAATCAGAGAGCATGAAACCTCCAGCTTTGTTCATTCTCAAGATTGTTTTGGCTATTTGGGATATTTTGTGGGTTCCACACAAGTCTTAGAATTATTTGTTCCAGTTTTGTGGAAAATGCCTTTGGTATTCTGATAGGGATTGCATTGAGCCTGTAGATCACCTTGGGGTACAGTCATTTTAACAATATTAACTTTTCAAATCCATAAGCACAGTATATCTTTTCATTTCTTTGTTCCATCTTCAACTTCTTTCAGACAATGTCTTATAGTTTTTTGAATACATGTCTTTTACCTCCTTGGTTAGCTTTATTTCTAGGTCTTTTATTTTTTGATGCAATTGAAAATGGAATTCTTTTTAAAATTTTCTCTTCCTTACAGTTTGTTGCTATGGGTTAGAAACACAAGAGATTTCTGTATGTTAGTTTTGTATCTGCAAATTTACTGAATTTATTTCTTAGTTTTAATCATTTTTTGTGGCATATTTAGGATTTTCTATGTATAGTAAATATCATGTTATCTGCAGACAGTGACAATTTTACTTCCTTTCCAATTTGGATACATTTTTAAATTTATTTTTTCTTATCTGATTGCTGTGACTAGGACTTTCAATACTATGTTGAATAAAAGTGGTGAGAGTGGGCATCCTTGTCCCTGATCTTAGGAAAATCTTTCAGCTTTTCACCATTTATATGATGTTGGCTATGGGTTTGTCATATATGGCCTTTATTATGTTGAGGTATGTTCCCTCTATACCCACTTTGTTGAGAGTTTTTATCATAAATAGATGTTGAATTTTGTCAAAAACATTTTCTGTATCTGTTGAGATAATCTTATGGTTTTTACTTTTCTATTTGTTAATGTCATGTGTCACACTGATTGATTTGTAGATACTGAAAAATTCTTGTATTCCTGGGATAAATTCTACTTGATCATGGTTTATGATCCTTTTAATGTATTATTGAATTTGGTTTGCTAATATTTTGTTAAGAATTTTTGCATCTGTGTTCACCAGTGCTACTGGCCTATAATTTTCTTTTTTATCGTGTCTTTGGTTTTTGTATGAGGGTGATTGATGCTGGCCTCATAGAATTAATTTGGAAGTATTCCTACTCCTTCAACTATCTCTTAAACTATCTTAATTTTTTTTTTCTTTTTCTTTTTTTTCTTTTCAGCTTGAGTGATTTCCACTAACCTGTCTTCCAGTTCATTGATCCATTCCTCTGTGTCATTTAATCTACATTTAATTCCTTCTAGTGTAGTTTTTATTCCAGTTACTATATTATTCAGCTCTGTTTGGTTCCTCTTTATCTTTTCTAACTCTTTATTAAACATCTCACTATGTTCTTCTACTCTTCTCCCAAGTTCACTTATCATCTTTATAATCATTACCTTGAACTCTTTATGGGGTCAATTGCTTATCTCCATTTTGCTTAATTCTTCTTCTGGAGTTTTGTCTTACTCCTTCATTTGGAACATATTCCTCTGTCTCCCCATTTTGCCTAATTCTCTGTGTTCATTTCTATATATTAGATAGGTCAATTACATTTTCTGATCTTGGAGAACTGGCCTTATGTGGAGACTTCCTATGGGGCCCAGCGATGCATTTTACTCTGATCACCAAAGCTGTATTTTCTAGGGGTGCCCCCTATGTGGGTGGGCTGTGTGGGCCCTTCTGTTGTGGCAGGGCTGACTACCATGGTCATGCTGGCAGGTAGAGCTGATCCCCACCCGGTTGGTTGCAACACTCTGCCTCATGTGGTAGCTGCTAGCGAACCGGTGGGCAAAACTCAGTCCTGGCACAACTGACTGCACAGCCCAGGGTTTCCTGGGTCTGGTGCTGGCTCACTGATGGGCAGGTCAGTCCACATCACCATAGGCTACAGGGAAGCTTTCAAAGTGGCACTTGCCAGCACCAGTGTCCTTGTGGTAGAATGAGCTCCCAAATACGGCTGCCACCAACATCTGCATCCTTAGGGTGAGACCCAGTTGCCTCCTGCCTCTCTGGGAGGCTCTCCAAGATCTGTGAATCGTTCTGATGCAGGCTCCCTTCAAATGACTACCTCTGTGGTGGGACTTGGAGAATCTGAGATTTTGCGCATGCCCTTTAAGAATTGCTTTCTACATTCTTCTGGCTCCCCTGAATGTAAACCCTTCTGATCTTCAAAGCCAGACAGGCCAGGGGCTCATCTTCCCAGTATAGGAAAATGCAATTGTGATTAGCCTCTCCTTTTTGAGTCACCTACTCAGGGATGTAGGTCTTGATTGCTGTGTCTCCACCCTTCCCTTCTTGTTGTAGTTCCTTCTTTGTATCTTTAGTTGTGGAAAATATTTTCTGCTGGTCTTGAGGTCATTTTCAAACACAGTTGCTTTGAAAATAGCTATAATTTTGTTGTGCCTATCGGAGGAGGTGACCTGAGGGTCTTCCTGCTTTGCTAGCCTGGCCACACCCTCTAGTTTTTAGTCTCCTTCAACTTACCAACAAATGCATTGATGCCTCTGAGATACCAGCCTGCTTGTAAAAGGAGACCTTCAGTTTACAATCTTACAGGTATATAAAGGGTAAGCAGAAGTCTAATTTTTATTTTACAAGCCTATGTTTATAACTACAAAAATGTTGCCCTCTAAACTACACCTAGCGTGACACCTATCCACAACACTTCAGTTCTGTTTTACTAGCTTTTCTAATCCCCAGGGGAAAAAAGTAATCACTAGAACACAGCATTATGAATCAGAACCTTGTTCCCTGTCCAAAAGGAACAATGAGGAAGAACAAAAAGGTAGAAAATGGCAGAGAGAAATTTGCATGTCTAAAAGTGTCACAAAAGACTAAAATTCTCTCAACGTCCTATCCGACTATGCTGCCTCAATGAGCCAGAATTACTTATAATGAGAGAATTTTCTAATGGAAGAGGCCTTGGTCATCATTATAAAGAATATATTAACAGAGGTTTCTCTGAGCTGCCAATTTTATCCCCATTCCTTACGAAATTTTACTATTTAAGAAATAGTCTTTATTGCTAGAAAATATGGATTAGAAAATGCTGTTTAAAACTGCAAATAAAATCAGGCTGCCCCTGTAAAGACAGGAATTTATGAGCTCAATATTTTAAGATGTATCTCTGGATAGAAAAATATATCTGAAATCAGAGATTCAGTTCTTGGCTTAGAGCTGTTACTGAAGCCAGGAAAGAATCGGAGACTGTTAACGCAGGTGCTTAGAGAAGAAACCTCCAGCTGCTATTTTACCTTGTTATATCAATAAAGAAAAGGTTGGCATATATTACCATGCCTGTTTCCACAGAATTGCAGATAAACTTATATTTATTTTGTATTTTGTAAGTATAAGGTATATTTCTCTCTGTTGACTAGGAAACACAAAGATATTGGTCTGCTTGAATAGACGAAGATACCTAGAATCATATCATTGATTTATAAATTTAGGATTAAAATTTTTCACAAGACCTCTCTTAAAATGTTTATGAATAAAGCCATACATTCATTTAGGTTATTTAATCTACACTCATCTTTAGAAGTTGATTTTACTAACCAAATCTTTGGTAAGAGTTAAATTTCCATAGCTTCATTAACCAGCTCTCATTAACTGAGACATATGTAAAAAAGACTGCTTAATCTCTTAAGATTGGGAGTATGGTTAAAGGCACTTTCCTAGTCTATAAATATAGTTTATGAATAAAACTGCAATGACTCAAATGTCGAATCTCAAATTGCTTGGACACATTCTAATCTAAATATTGGATCAATGTAAGGTGGGAGCTAGTAGTTTTATGTAGGTGATCATATTTACCTGCTCAGTACCAGGCTCAGAAGCTGGAAAATTGCTCTAACTTTCCAACCCGCCCAGCCTCCAACCCCACCACCTCAAAGGTGACCACCTGCTCTGGGAAAAGATGATGCTTCATGTCACAAGCCGGATGACCCAGGAGAGAGGCAAGGAGGATACGCTGCCATTGCTCAGATCTCGTTCCCTATTTTGCCCACCATACAAATCATTCCTCCTCTCCTGGGCAGAGATGAGTCATTGAAAAGGGAAAAAGCAAGATTTTTAATTCTTCCTATATTAGAGTTCCAATTTCATGGACAAGGGTGGAATAATGGAGCAAGGGGAAAATTGTTTCCCTACAAACATATCCATCTCAGGTTTGTTCCTATAAATCTTACTGTCTCTAAACTAGACATCTACAGAAAGCAGATTTACATTAAAACTGACAGTGGGGAGAGGAGTTTTATTAATCGTTTCTAAAATGGGGATCCATGAACATTTTATTTATATTTATTTTGCAAATTGTTTTTCACTTTGCTTTCCCTAGAAAATTCAAAGTGGGCAGCAAATAAGAAAGCCTAACACCATGCTGACTTAATATCAAATTTTTATGGAGCATCTACTATGCAAAACAAAGGAGATACATCTGCAGAAAATATTCAGTGATTCAAGACTACACAAAATAGCTTATCTTTCTAAATATTTCAAGTTATATTCTGTTGGATCCTGGGATTCTGGAAAGGAATCACCCACTGTACGGGCAGAGTAGAATAAGTTAAATAGTAACAGAGACACTACTAGTGTTGATTTTCATGTCTGATAACTCCTGGTGAGCCATGGCAACCAGTTACTAAGACCCTCACCTGTGATGGACTGACATGCTGTACCAGTGGAAGATGAAGTAGTAGCTCCCACAGTAATTCAGGTATGTAAACACTGCATGGACACTAATAATTATAAGAATTGTGGAGAACACTGACTTTATTCTGCAGCCTGTGCTTTGGAAATCTTAAATTAAAAAACAGACAAGCTATGAAAGCCAAAAGGCATCCATGGTGGTGTTTAAAGTGATCCTTATCTCCTACAGCAAGAGGGCAGTTGGGGCTAAAATTCATGGCCACAATTTAATTATAAAGGTTGCAGAGCTGCAAAGGAGGCTAAACATGTAAGTTTAACAGGTCTCTTATGTTAAAGTTAGAGCTCTTACAGGAGGGATGGTCCCTGAGATCTGAACTGAGGACATCTGGGTGACAAGCTTGAGAATCTTGAATCCCAGACTGCTCTGAAAACAGGGGGGCTGGCAGAAGCAGCCTTCATCTTGCCAGAGAAAAATGTTCTTACCTTGCCTGGAAGGCTTGCAAAAAACCACACCTGAAGCACCTTACTTCCAAGATAATACTTATTCTACTCTGCCCTTACTCAAGACCTTCAGATCAATAATTATCGACAGGTTTCAACATAACCTGAACAGAAAATTATAATCCCTACTTGGAGTGGAAACAGCTTGCTCCCTAAAATAACTGAAGGGCTGGGCTGATATATGCAAGAAGGAAGCAGAGGGTAAGGTGTGGGAGTGGATCATGAGGGTGAAGAGGGAAGAGTATTTCAGGTAGCGCTCTTCCACTATTCAGGATGTAATGTCACAGCAGCAACATCTGGAGCCGTCCCTAATGTGACCTTGGGGTAATGGCGCTCATGCAGTAGATAAGGTGGAGACACTGCAACAGCCTTGGTAGAGTACAAAGGAGGAGTCAGAAAACACAGGGAGGTGGGGATATTGGAATGGAGTACCCGAGAACAGAGAAACACTTCACAAAACCCCCTAGAGGACCCTACAATTACCATCCTTCATCAAAAAAATAAGGAAAACTTTGGTGGGTGTATTAGTCAGCATTCTCCAGAGAATCAGATCCAATAGGATGGATGGATGGATGGATAGATAGATAGATAGATAGATAGATAGATAGATAGATAGATAGAAAAGAGATTTATTATAGAAATTGGTTGATGTAGTTATTGAGGCCAAGAAGTCCCCCAGTCTGCAGTCTCCAAACAGGAGAACCAGGAAAGGTGTTGATATAATTCAGTTCAAGTCCAAAGGCTTGAGAACAAAGGTGCTGCTGAGGTAAGTCCCAGAGTTCAAAGACCCTAGAACCAGAAGCTCTGATGACCAGGGCATGAAAAGATACCCAGCTCAAGAAGAAAGAGAAAAGTGACCCTTCCTTCACCTTTTTGTTCTATTTGGGACTTCAAAAACAGACTGGACAATGCCATCTATCTCTTTGCTCAGTCCACTGAGATCAAATGCTAATCTCTTCCAGAAACAGCCTTACAGACATACTCAGTAATAAAATCTTACCAGCTATCTGAGTACATTTTGTTGCATTGACATATAAAATTAACCGTCAACGTGGGAGAACACAGGCATTCAGGATGGAAGATCTCAGGAGTGTATGCATCTAGGATGTGTAAAATTTCTACGGGGGGAGATGTAAGGAGGGTAGTCTATTAGATACTCTTTTTCTTGGAGGCACAGCAGAGCAAACTCTATCTACAATTCCAACATGATTGTCACAAGTGATAGAACCGATTCATTCTTAAATTAGCTAAATTTGGAACAAATTAGGGTGTGATGGTGATGGTTTTAGAGATGTATTCTCAAGCTGAAAGGAATCTAAAAGGGATAACACTAGCAGAACATTTAGGAAGATTTGTTTGGCAACGATAGATGCAGGATGGGTAGATCTTACAGGTAGGAAGAGTATGAATTCGGCTTTTGTAGTAGTCCAGGCTTGAGGCATCCAGATCTTGAATTAGAATTGGAAGTGTGAAAAATATAAATATTTTTTCAAGTCATGGATTAATTTCAATTAAACCAGTTTACAATGAGCTCTAACCATGTTTAAGACATGGTGCAAGGTACCAAGGCACTACAAGAGGCACTACAAATGGTGCTCCAGACTTCACTCAAATATATTTTAACTATAGGCAGTGGTTTATATTGAGAAGTAACGATTTTTTAAGTATTTAATGAGTCTTTATTCTTCAATGTGTAAATTCACCATTCAAAATATATTTAGAGTTAAATACATTATCACCTCCATCCCCAATTCCCCAATTCCCCTGCATTCATCCTCCATTCTTGATGTACAGTAAACAGTCTAAGACCAGAAGATTTGGGATACTTTCAGAAAGTGGAAATTTAAGAAGCATTTGTATGTCTGTGCTTATGGTAGTATACCCAGCAATTTTAAAGGTCACCATTCGCATTAGTTTGAATATAAGGAAGCAACAAATAAGTAGACAAATATTAGCCCCAGGTTTCTGGAGTTTCTAAATTGCTCCAATTTTTTTTTAGTGTAATTAATCTTGGATTCAGACTACACATGCTTTATGGAGGGAAGTGAATAGATAAATTGATAAAGGTCAAGATAAGAAAAAGTTTTACAAAAATAGATGACCATGTGTTTCTCCATGCCTTAAAACAATAAAGTAATTTGCTTTCTTGGATGGTTCAGTGATTCATTTCGCCATGTTGTGAAATCTATAGCAATTGGCATTTGTTTATTTTAGATCAGAAAGTCCTTTTAACCCCAGTGTCACCACAGCTTCATCATCTGCCCCTGTGAAGAAAAGTTAACGCAGGAGTTCTGAGAATTCTATCCTTAGAAGGGCTTGCTTGTAATGTTGGCCATTGGCTGGATCTGAGAACCTGTTTCTTGGAACGTTCCCAGTCAAAAGCTAACTGATAAGAGTGGGTCGCTGTGCCAGACTGTTTTGGGAAACAATATTGTTTTATGATGACCATCTGTTTTATTTCAGGGCGTTCTGGAATTTTGGTACATGCTAAGCAGATGGTGCTTATGTGACCATCCCCCAGGGAAAACCTTGGGTGCTCATTCCCTACTGGGCTTTTCTGGGCAGAAACATCATGTACACATTGCTGCACTTACAAGGTTGGGAGACTGTGCTCTGTGACCCTTCACGGGAGGACCAGAGCATAAGGAAGCCTGAACATAGATTCCTGCGGACTCTGCCCGTGTCTTTTCCCCTTCTGATACAGCTATATATCCTGACTACTTGACGGCTGTAATAAATCTTAACTATGAGTACAACAATATGCTGTGTTCAAGAATCCTTCCCAACCAGCCTCCAAGCTTGAAGGTACTCTGGTCTTGCAGACCCCCAACATAGCCCCACTCCTTTCATAGATTTAATGAGTCTAGGCAAAAGCATCTCGTTACCTGTTTAAGTAAGAAACAGCACTTTTTGTATCCAGTTGAAGATCAGCTCTTTTTTTCCCCCCAAATGGAATGATAGATACCTCTTAAAGAAAAAGAAGCCAACTTTAGCTAAAAGTACAGGATTTACTTTTTCCACCTATTTAGGTGGTAAAACACTTTCATTATTGCACACAAATGTTTAATTGCTTTGGTAATCTTCCTTGGCAATCTGCAGCCACAGAGTCTGGAGTTCATTATAGACTGTGAAGTTGGCTTTCATTTGTTTTAAATGTGCTGCTTTCTGATTTCCCCAATTGAATGAGTGCCCTCTTGTTGTTCCGTTATGGGAAAGGGTAAATAAAAATGCCAACCGGCCTTCCCCAAACCATCCGTCATGCTTTACTACCTGCATCATAATTCTTTCTTATTTTCAGTAGTGCTGAATGCTACTCAATTCCCTGCCCAGAAAAACCTACATTTCTCTTCTTCTCTGAATAGCATGACTAGAGATGCTGTAAGCTCTTCCCAGGTCACCCTTGAGGTGGCTTTAGTACAAGCTTTCCCAACAAGTGTAGGTACAACTGGCAGTCAAGCAAAGCATGAATATACTAAAGTACCCTATTAAGGTTGAAACAACTTCTACATCCTCTCTCCACTGCCCACCAAGTGCAATCAATTTATTTACCAAGGATACCAAAGACTGAGAATTCCCTCCAGAGCTCTCAGCAGCTACAACCAACAACAAATGGAAGTCTGCCATCTCCACTCCACATGGCTACTCCTGATTATCCCAATCCCTTTAGCAGAAGCTTGGGACATTGTCTAAACCAAAGTTTGATCTATGTTAGTAATCGTCACATATCTATGTACATCCAAATCTTCTAGTAAATTTTAAAATACACATTCTCAGGCCATACTCCCCTGATACTCCACTTTTGTGGGTCTAAAGAGGGACCCAGGAATTTATATCTTTTAACAAGTTTCCCTGATACTGCTTTATACAGAGGGATGGGATGGGAATGTAAGAAAATCTTAACTGTAATTTGGAAGAATGTCAGAAAGAACAACATTCGACATATTTCTCTCCCTATTACATGATTATCTTAAAGAGATGGAAAGGAGAGGCAGTGAGCAAGCTCAGTGGCCATGGCTTTTCAACGCAAGAGGTTTCAACACCGTACGTGCAGCAGGAAGGCACAGGAGAAATGAACTGACCTTTTGGGCAATTGCCTCTCCTTCCCCTTTTCCGCATGTTCTTCTGTGAATTTGCATAGATTTTCATAATCGCCCGGCCTCTAAAGAGAGCTGTTGCTTTTTTATTCCAAGCATCATGGATAAGTACAGTTTAGTGGAGCTTGATCGTATCGAAGAGCCGAGTGCTCTGAGGACTCACCTAAGAGATAAAGAAGGGGAACAGAGGAGTTAAATCTACTTGCCTGCTTGGCTCAAGGCTTTTATGATTAAGGGGAACATGCAATGCACAAGACTATCAGGTAATTATAATGCATAAAAACAGATCAGACTAATGCATCCTGGGCTGCACATGATTTGATGAGGGTTTCTTTTTTTTAATAAAATACCTCAGCTAAATTGATTTGAGACCCTTAAACGCCAACCCGGTAGGAGTTGGTGATGGTTCTTTAAATGAGGAGGAAAACTGCTTTTCCACTTTTCCAACTGGCTGCCTAATGCATCAACACAGCTGCCCAGGATACACCTCATTTAGCTGCAATTGTTGTGGATAAGTTTATGATTCTCTCTGAAATGTGGAGCCATTGTTTAGAGTCTTGTTTGCTCCTACCATCACTTGGACACTGTTGGTAACCCTTACTTGTGTGTGGTTGTTTCTTTTCTTTTTCCCCTCATGGTCTCAGGGCACTTCTCTCTCTCTCTCTCCCTCATTTTTTTTTTTTTAATTTCCCCATCATCTATCCTTCTGACTTACCTACAATAGTGCAATAAGGGAAAGGGCTGCCTCAATCATTTGGTCCAACTATAGCTCCAGTCCAGACAGTTTTTGCATACTATCTGTGATATTGTGATTCAAAATAAGAAATATGTATTTGGTCTTTGCCCCCATTTCTGGCACAGAGCTCCTAAAACTCTAGGAATTTCCTAAATGTTGAAAGTGACAGAGGTGTCTTTTGCTATGCTAATGAGATGACTTTTGGAAAGCACCTAAGGATGAGGGCAGGTTGCCAGGAGAACCAACCATGTGATTAGAGGGTTGGAACTTTCAGTCCCACCCTTGTGATTTCTGGGAAGGAAGAGGGGACGGAGATTGAGGTCAACCTCAAGTGGCCAGTGATTAAATCAGTCCCACCTACCTAATGAAGCTTCCACAAAAACCCAAAAGGATGAATCCTGAGAGCTTCTGGGTTGATGAACACATGCAGAACCTGGAAGAGTGGCAACCACAAAGAAAGCAAGGAAGGTCCGAGCCCCTTCCCATATACCTTGCCCTTGTGTCTCTTCTACTGGCCATTCCAGAGTTATATCCTTTTACAACAAATTGGCCGTCTAGTAAGTAAAACGTTTCTCTGAGTTCTGTGGGACCCTCCCGTAAGTTCAATGAATCTGATGAGGGAGTCATTAGAACTTCCAATCGATAGCCAGCTGGCCACAGGCACAGGTGACAATGGTATCTGAAGTGGAAGTGGGGAGCAGTCTCTTAGGACTGAGCCCTTAACCTTTCAGAGCTGATGCTATCTCCAGGTAGCACCAATTGTCAGAATTCAGGTGAATTGTGGGATACCCAGCTGGTGGTGGAGAATGGCTGGTTGGTGTGGAAACTTCCCCTTCACTTCCCCCGGTGCCCTTTACCCCACCCCACCTTATCCTGTGACACATTGGAATTGGGTGCTCAGATCCCTAACTATCTTTAAAGATTGTCTTCTAGGGTCTCTCTTGGTACTTCCAGTGTCAGGGAGCTTACCACTTCTCAGGGCACCCACTCTCTTACTGTGCCAATCTAACTTTTTCTGTATTCTGAGCTCACAAATGCCTCATTACAACTGTTGCATCTTGGCCCTAATTCTTCCCCATGGGTAGTTGAGTTCGGGAAGAGAATTGAATAGATATCTTGGCTTTGGTGTAAGGTAATATATTGAAGTTAAAATAAGGAATGGTGGGGACTTGGGTAAACTGAAAATGCATTCACCATCTAAAAGAGCCACCAGCCTCAGTAATTATTGTGGAAAAGTATGGCTCAGTGTCATTCAATCTTCTAAACTTCAAGAAAGACCAGGAAATTAGATTCTTATGAAAAAAAAAAAAAAACTCCCAGTAATTGACAATGACTATAAATTTGAAACATCTGTAGGTGAACCCTACTGGCCAAATAAAGTGACTTGACAATTGGCTTTAATGACTTTGCCCTAAACTCTGTACCTTATTCCCTTTCATATATTTGGGGAGACAGCTCTTAGACTCTAACTTCTTTTCTTCCAGACTAAATTTCTTTCCATTTCTTCACATTATCCATATATGAGCCAATTTCTAGAGCCCTCATTTTTATTACAATCTTCTTCAGTCCCTCTCCTGTTGACCAAAGTTTCTCAAAATGAACTATGGCAGGCCCAGTACTAGTGAGGGAACTACATAAGACTTCATACACATCTTGAAAGACCATTTAATAACTTGGCACGCCTCCGTCCCTTGAGTGTGCCCTTACAAGCATACACACATGTTGACACCCATGTCCACGCTCATGCGTAACGCAAAGCACACACACATATGTGTATATACTTAAACTTAATACACAACTCCAGAATTTTTACTGTTACACTATATCTGGTAAGTATGACCTTTAATTTATAGTCTATTAAAGTCATATTAACTCTTTCTGTCATCTTCTTTGCACTTAACAATAGCATTATACTACCTATAAATTTAATAAATATATTTCTATGTCTTTATACAAGGAATTATTAACAGCTGACTATGCCATATGCAAGGTTAGAGCCTGGAGGTGTGATATTAAAGACTAACTTACTTTTTGTTATTGAACTACTAATCAGACACTTTCAAGGCATATAATAATGGAGCCACTTACAGTGACCTAAACTCTCTAGCTCTTCTTTGAGGATATCTTGTTCTGCTGAAGTCTGAATACTTTTCCTGGTGCTCTAGTCTAATATCTGCCTCCTCAAAACAACACAGCTGCTCCCAGGACCTATCTATCTCCCCTACCTGTGATCCTACAGAGTTCCAAGCCCCCATGGAGAAGACCAGAATGTTTTCCAGCAGAACTTTATGCTGGGAGAAATATGATGTCTCCAAATTGCTTCAATGGAATACATTTTGATAAAGAAAACCCCAGAACCCTCTCACACTGGCCTGTTTCACAAACAGGTCAAGCACATCCACTCTGAGAAATCTGAGTTTGGTGCTTCCTTTGATTTCCATGGGTGGCTTCTTCTCTGCATCCTAGTTTCAGCTC
Source organism: Camelus dromedarius (assembly GCF_036321535.1). Lineage (NCBI taxonomy): Eukaryota > Metazoa > Chordata > Mammalia > Artiodactyla > Camelidae > Camelus > Camelus dromedarius. The sequence goes on along the minus strand of NC_087443.1, from coordinate 62,302,085 downwards.
AAATATCGCCTCCTCGAGGGACTGTTCCTACAACCCCATCTCTGTCTCTTACAAACGGAGGGATCTTTGAAAGCAACTTAATGTCTCTGGGCTTCTGTTTCCTCCTCTAGGACAGAAGGGCAAAAATGCTTCCTACTTCACTGAACTTTTGTGAGGATTAAGTGATTTAATAAATGTAATTCTCTCAAAACAGTATCTTTGCCTAGTAAACTCTGTCATTATTGTTTTTATTATTTGAGCTCTTGCTTTCATTCTAACACATCTCACATTTACCCATTTTATTTTTTCAAAGCATTATTACTATCTCAAATTACTGCTCACTGTTGTTCACTGTCTACTTGTTGATTTTCAGTAACCTTCAACCTGACAGGTAAATGCCATAAAAACACACTTCTTTTCGCTGCATGACTGCATCTCCATTGATTAGAATGGCATGTGGTACAAAGCAATCAGGCAACGCCATCCATTAAATGAAGAATGTGTGCACAAATGAATGAAAGACAGTCTCCAGGATAGTATCATCACCCTAATATTTCTGGGCGTATGGAAACACCAAGTACACTTCTAAATTTTTGAATTTGGGAGGCTTCTGGTCGTCCTAGATGTCGTGGAATCAAGGAGATTCATCTTCCTCAACTTGGTCTGAGCATTCCTCATAATATTCATGTCAGATTATGAAAGAGAGACAGAGTTACATTCGAAACTGAGGACCATCAATCTAATAAACAGAGAAAAACCCTAAGAGTAGGACTTAGTGAGAGCACTGTAAAGCGACGCATAGCCCCCCACAAGGAGACATGGGACAGTGCTGTGCAAACACAGACACTGGGCTGTTTGGGGCTGGTTTGCTTGAAGAAGATCATCTAATCCTTGATCCACACACAAAAAGTAGAAAACAGACTTTAAAGTATTCTGTCTAAATAAATCATGGCATTTTATTCAACGGAGCATTCTGCAGATCTCAATAAAAAAAAAAAATAAGTTAGATCCTAATGTGGCTTCTGGTTTCAGCTCAAATATCACCTCCTCAAGGGACTGTTCCCACTACCCCATCTCTGCCTCTTACAAGCTGAGGGATTTTTGAAAGCAATTTATTTGTTACTTATTTGAGAAATATTTGTCCCTATTTTTAAATAAAATATTCAGAGTAGTTAAGAAGGTAAGACTATTTTGTGTAATGAAAATATATTCAAAATATCAATATTTTCTTTACTTGTATAAATGCATAGGTATGTGGGTGTGGATGTGTGTACACGTGTAAATAAACAGGAAAAGTTCTGGAAGAATGCACAAAAAAGTAACAGTGGTAGTTATCTGCATGAAGGAGCAGAGGAGAACAGAATTGCTAAGTGGTCTGTCTCTAGCCTTATTTGTAGTGTTAATTTCTTTTTCAGAAAAACATATCCATGCCTTGTTTGATGGCTAAATTGATTTAAATTTAAAAAGTAAAAAAGAAAGCACATTTTCCACATCTGTAGAAATTGTTCTCAAAATTCTATTTGCATGCTAGACTTCTGTATGCTTAATATAACTGTAATTCTCATCAATACTTCTTATCTCAAAAGAAAATAGTTTGGAACGTATTATCCTGAATAAACTTAAGCTACATTGAAATGAGTGTAACTTGCTTTTTCAAGTGCATATAAACATCTGTTTATAAGTTCTATAATTTGGCAGTATGCTGTAAGAAAACTGATGGGTTATTTCTCCCCTACAATCTATTTTAATGACTCTCCTTTAACAATGAGCATCTTTTTGTTGTTCTATTTTCAATTTCAGGGCTTCTCTTCTAGTCTGTATAACCCCTCAAAGATCACCGATGGTTTCAATATAAACATCTCTGTTAATTTTTCTCCAGACACTTAAATTGACTTTGTCTGGGTCTAGAGATAACATGTTCTTTTGACTGTTGTGGGGGAAAAAAAATGTCCCCTTCTACATTGGTTTTTTTGGGGGGTATTTGTTTGATAATGAAAAGTAATGCTTCTTCTATCTTTACCAGTTGGGGACAAATATATTTGGAAAAGGCTGGAAAAATAGGAACTTGCAGATTTGTCTCCTCTCTGTTACAATAAATAATAAGTATACAGCGCTCTGCCCCAAACAGCTGTGCTGTCTCCTCTTGGTTGTTTTTGGTTGCAAACATAGTTGGTTGCCTTACCTGTTGCAAAAGTCTCAGTTGATTTAGTCCTTTGTTTAGATTTGGCCCTTTCTTCGACCTCACATAGTTCTCACTTTTTTATGGAGTACACTGAACACTCTCAGATGTGACACTGGTTTGCTTAGTGTTTTCTCCCTTTCTCTGCCCTTCTGGAATGCTTGTGATGGACTGCAGGGTCAGATTTTCAGTTTTTAATCTTCTGTCCTTCTGAGCCACATCCTTTCAGAGCTGCTGGTTTAAAAAAATCCTTCTTTCTATGAATTTTTTGAAATCTGATCTACATTCCCCTGTTGTCGACTATAAAATCCTCCCAGGTATGGTCACTTTCTCTTGGGGTGTGCATACCCTCTGGAGCACCGATACATGCTTCTTTCTTGGCCATAATTATACCCACGGGGCAGTTTCACTCTCAGCTTTCTCACCACTGACATTGTCAGATGCTCATTCTGACTCAAATGAGATTTCCAGCTGGTTATCTGGATAACTGACGTCTGCTAGCTGGAAAGTATTTGGAAATGCTCATTTTTTGTTTTTGCTTGTTTTTTTTTTTTTTTTTTCCTCCTGGCCAGAGCGTCCCTTAGTAATTATCATTAGTGGTTTCATTTTCTGTTTCTACTTTTAACCTTATCCAAATATCATGCCATGTATGGGGCCTGAGAATCCTGACAGCTACATATAAAGGTTTTCCCTCAAATCAGAGGTAAATGGGATTTAAAAACAAAAAACGAAAAAAAAAACCTTCTTAAAAAGAAGGATATTTGTGTCTCTCTCTAGAGATAAGCTGTAATAAGGAAGAAGAAACATTCAAAGGCTGAATTTTCTCTAGTAAATATCTCCTCTGCTTAGAAATAATTTTTGTTATTTTTTCTATATTTTTACCAAAAGAATAATAAAGAAACCTGGTTGTAATAGAGCCATGTGTTCACTATTCCTATGGCTCTTTTTAATAACTAATTCTTTCCTAATTTATTGAAATATAATTGACAAATAACATCATATGAGTTTAAGGTGTACACCATGTTAATTTGATACAATTATGTATTGCAAAATGATTACCACCATAGTGTTAGCTATTCCTCTTTTCCCTGGGTGCACAGCTAGATCACATTTTCCAGTGGCCCTTGCAGGTACAAATGCAGCGGGGTTCTAGCTGTTGGAATGTAAGGGATGTGATATCCACGATTTCAGGCCTGCCTTCTCTGTACTCCCCTTTCCATAGTCTCTACCTAACGTCAGAGGATCGTGGGGCTGCATCTAACAGCTGACGTCAGAGCCTCACCACGGAGGAAGCTGACATCCCTGCAAGATGTGTGGAGGAGAGTACTCATTCTGCCATTTATCCCCCTTCAATCTGCCATCTCCCTTCACCACCCACGAAACTAAGCTTAATGACCTGAAGCTGTCTTATCCAGGTTGTGTGTTTACATCCACATACTCTTGCTCTTTCCAGTGTATTTGTTCCCCTGATCACGCCTTGCTTCATCAAGTTCTCTCCATGCTTGAATTTCATGGCATTACCTCTTGTAGTTCTCATCTTACCTCCTCAAGATTCTCTCCCTCTATTAGCTCTTATTTCTGTGTGGATATTCATGAAGCTCCGTCACTATCTACTTATCACTCAATATGCTCCCCCCAAGTATTTAATTCCATTTCTGTGTTTGTAAGTATCATTCAGTAACTCATTTCACAATGTGGCCCCGGCTTCTAACTTCATGGGTTTTTTTTTAAGTACCATATTATGCCTCTGCCCTGTGTACTGGGAAGAGTGCACTATTCACCCTTCCATGGATATGCTACATTCTCACGTGACTCTCTTTTCACATACAGGTTTCTCTGCCTTTCATGATCAAACTCCTATTTCTGTCTCAAGGAAATCAGTCACCATTGTTTCTCTGATCATCCCACCCAGGCAGAATCCGGTGCTCTCTCCTTTACGATCTAAACTTCCACCCATCTCCATTATGAGCATGTAACACCATCACTTGTACATGTTTATTGCAGATACCATGGCTGGGAATTCTTCAAAGGCAGGTTTTATATCTTACTCATTGTTGGTACCCTGTTTTTCAGCATAGCATCAGCCACGTGGTAAGAACCCAGTGAAGTTTATTTGAAAAATTATGAAATGAAATGGTGGTTTACTAAGCATCTCTTTTAATATGTCACCAAAATTTGGAAGGATGTCCTTTCCTGGGTTACACCCAAGCAATACATAGGCAACTCATCCAGTTTTTAGCCCTCTGGGGTTTTGCTTCCAGTCTACACTGCAGGCTTCTGTGGGGCTGATTGCTGGGGTCCCCAATGCATCTGAGTGTTGAAGCATTTATATTTCCTTTGTAGGGACAGAATTATTGTGAGTACATGGCTATGTTCTATTTTTATAGATCTCTTATTTAACTTGAGAATCTAAGGCTGATATATTGGCGTGTTCCTCGCAGAAAGTGAACTACAGTAACCAACCAACCAACCGACAGTGCTTTATACAATAAAAGTGTATTCATCCTTTATCTCACAGTAGAGAGAACAAGCCTGGAGAGCTCTATCTAGAAATTTGAGAAGAGAAAATGGGAACTACAAGTCTGCAAGTAAATGAAAGAGAATAAAGGTAGAGAAATTTTATTTTGTCTGCCTCCATTGCCACCCACCTTGGTTTTAAGACTGGCAAACTTAAGCACGATTCTGCTGAGACTTTTTTAATAAAGAGAAGGAACACAGCAAGAATTGCTAATTAAGGAAAAGTCCAAAGTGAAAAAAAGACAGTAACAGTACCCACATTTTCACAGTAGGAGGGCTAAAGATACTTGGATAGATAAAGATGCACCACCGTATGAAATGTCAAGAGCCACACCAACTAACAATTTTAGGCAGTACTGACATTAAACATGTTTAGAGGAGGATTAGATCAAATACCTCCTCTTCCATGAAGTCTTTCTTGGTTCTTTTGTGTTCATTTGTGTTTGGATTCTGCTTCTCTAGGGATGTTTACCACAAGCACTATCTCTCATATTGCCGTATCTCCTAAGCCACTCTTGCAACTCTTTGCATTCAGGAAGAGTATCTAATTTTGCATTTTGATATGATCAACAGCAGCTAGAATGGTGTCTTGTGCATTCTGGTGTCCAACAAGCATCTACTGAACTACACTAATAACCGGTTCTTTCTTGTAGGTCAGAGTGGAGCCTATAAAGAAATTCATACTCACCTCTTTCTCTTCACTCAAATTTCCTAGCAAGAAAATGTAAAAACACCTATCATATGCACCTCTTTGTGTGCATTGAAACTTCCATCAGATTTCTGCTGGAACTTAATAAACATTTATTGACTACCTTGTGAAAATGAAGAATTTAAAGACTGACATTTGATGTCAGTTTTTTGCAGCTTCAGAGACTTTCCTCTGATAAGACTGAACTTCCTTTGGTGTGTAACTCTAACTACTTGGCAATGATGAAGAGGATTTCCTTGGTTAGGTGTGTCTGTATGTGTATCCCAGTAAAACTCAGAAAAATGGGTTCTTGGGAGATCTAGATACTATGGTCCAAGCTAAGATGCTGTACAGAGGAAACTACCAGACTGTGTATCCTTGCACACTCCAGTTATTTCCAACAAATGTTGAGTAGAAACACAAAGCTGGTTTGTTATCACTGAACATGGGTGTAATGACTTTGGAATCAATACCTGCTGAATCTTTCTCCTTCTTCTCCCTAAACATACAGACACTGCTCGATCAAAGCCAGACTGCTACGAAAGAACTGATTTTTCATTTCTAAACATATGTGGCCTAACTTGCAGCCAACTGTGTAAGCTCCCCTAAGCCCTTTTCCAGAAGGAAGAGGGTTGTAAATAAATAAATGAGGGGGCTGTATTTTCCTGCCTTCATGAGAATGGATTTCTGGGCTCCCTTCTTCTGCAGAAATTGATGCAGTGTGTTCTGCTGCTAGCTAGCTTCATGCTGTAAATAATATTTTGACTTTTGGGCATCCTGGTAAAATATTCTTAAAAATAAATTAGATGGGGCTCTAGGCAAAGATAAATTTGGAAGTGGCTACCTGCTATGGCTTTGCACTCTGTTGCCATAGGGCTATGCAGCCCAAAGTGTGTTCCTCTTCAGGCCATAAAAAAATTGAAATGTGTGCTTGCAAATTATTTTGTGGATTTTTTTCTGTTGCTACCTCATGCATGGCTTTCCTGGGGATGTCAATAGAGTCAGTTAGCAAAATAAAGACAGATGGCAGTGAAATAATTCTAAAGTTTTGTTGTTGTTCTGTGTGTGTGTGTGTGTGTGTGTGTGTGTGTGTGTGTGTGTGTTTGCAATGCAACTATTATAGATACTCAATTACACTCATTCTTATTATTGAGATTCAAAAAAAATGAGATGTTGCCATTAGTTTTATGCGGTCCTTAGAACCGATTGCCATCCTTTGCCCTAAGAAGGGCAAGATGTTTTACTAATGTGTGGGTAATAGTTTGATGCTCTGTCAGGCTTTTCAGAATTTAAGGGAAAGAAAATAAACTAGGCACTCGAAGCACAGGGAAGAAACCGAAGTGCCAGAATTTCGGGTGTGGAAACTGATTGCAAAAACGTCTTCAATTTTCCATCCCTCCCTGTATTCATTTCCTTTGCAATGTGAACTTCACGGTTCCTTTCATCAGGGGATGGAGACTATTTCCTTGAGCCTTGAATCTGGGATCTGTGACTTACTTTGGTCAATAGAACGTGGCAGATAAAATAGGGAGTCAGTTATGAACCCAGACCTCAACATGTCTTCAGGTCTAAATTCCATGCTCTCCCAGAACCCTGCCATTGCCCTTTGCACATGTCAGGGCTATTCCATTGGAGTCTGAGAGACAGCATGGAGGAGATCCCAGTCGTTCCAGTTAAGGCTGGCTCAGAGCAGCCTACAACAAGCCAACCAGAAAACATATGAGGGTGCCCAGCTAAGATCATCAACACATAAGTGACCCCAGATGCCTGAGCAAGCCCAGCCTAGACCAGAAGAATCAGCTAACTGAGCCAAGCTTGAAGTGTTGAACTGTTGAATCAAGAGCTAATTAAGTGGGGAGGGTATAGCTCAGTAGTAGAGTGCATGCTTAGCATGCATGAGGACCTGGGTTCAATTCCCAGTACCCCCATTAAAAAATCTAATTATAAATAAACAGACCTAATGACCTTTCCCCCCAATTTTTTTTTTCAATTTTTAAAAAAGAGCTAATTAAATGAGGGCTTTTAAAAAATCTATTACGTTTTGGAGTATTTTGTTATATAGAAATAACTAACCAAAATACATGCCATAATAAAAATTAAACTAGCTTTTGAATTAGATCAGCTAGTGTTCAAATCCTGGCTGCAGCATGCAAATTGCTAGCTTAGTCATAGGTTTCATCAAATTTCCTTATTCAAAAATTAGTAGTAGTAGTAGTAGTAATAATAATAATACCTACATTTGTATAATTTCTAATGGATAGAACTTACACATGTAAAGCATTGGACCCTAAGCAGTTGGTAGCTGTCATAAATAAAGACAAAATAATTAGGGATGAGAAAGAAGAGAGAACAAGAATGAGAGAGAGGAGAGAAGAGGTGAGAAAAGAACCAGAGCGAGCCAGGCGGAGAGACTGAAGAGCTGGGGAGACTCTGGGGCATAGAAAACTGAGGTTGGCACTTCCCACAGAATAGATAGAACAATGGGACTTTCAGTCTTTACATTATTTAAGGTACTTACAAAACATTATTTATCAGTGTTATCTTGAAAATGCATGATATTTCTATGCTGCTCCATTTTCTTTAAAATTATAGAGATATACAGAGGAAGGAAGTTGCTTACAAAAATAAACACTACAGATAGATTTGATTAACTGCAAGTGTTATTTTTATGCCATCGTATATAATTAGACAATAAATACAAATATATGTATGTGTATGCATTTGACTGGGACACTGTGCTGTACACCAGAGATTGACACATTGTAATTGATGACACTTTAATAAAGAAAATAATTAGACAATAAAAGATTATATTCTTTTAAATTTGAACAACATATTTTAAAAAAAAGGCAAAATGGAGCTTGGAAGGATGTCTTCTTCCTCAAATGCATTCTGTGGCAGCTATCTGTGTGCATGTAAAATATTATTGGATTAATAACAGCTAAAACATAGGTAGCATTTATTGAACCCACAATATGGTTTAGGAACTCTGGTAAGGTCTTCAGCAACAATATTTCATTTAATTCTCACAGTCTTCTTAGTAGGTTGACATTATTGTTATCCCACATTACAAATGAGAAACTGGGGCTTTGAGGATGTAAGGATGTGTCCAAGACCACACAGCTAGTGAGGGACAGGCCAAAAGGCGAGTTCTGCATGACGCTGGGCTCTTAAAGTGCCAAGAAGTACACTTTTTCCCCAGAAAGGCTGCATTTAGTGGGCAATCTGAGTTTTACAAACCTATCAAAATGGACCAAGAAAAGACTCCTTTTTAATCAAGAAAGCTTTGTAAATCAGATATTTCTTAAGTGCACATTAAGCTTCATAAATCAGACACATTCTTGAGAATGCATTAAGCAAGATGTTAGGTTCATCTTTTAAACATCAGGGAACCTGCAGGCTCAGTTGGCTCCCAGTGACAATTCCTTTGTCTTCATCCTCCTCTTTGAGGGAAAAAGAGACCCTCTGCATTAGAGCCAGAATTTTGCAAGTTGGCAGGGTACATATTTTGTAGCCATTAATGTAATGTAAACTAGAATTTTATATAGACCAGGTGAGGAGCACTGCACTGTATCAGACCTTCGAAACCAGTCACTTGATATTTTAATGAACACATTAGCTTTTTGAGATCTTTCCCCAACTGGAGGAAATGTAATCTAAAACAAACTCAGAAAGCCCAAAGGATTTTGTTCTCTCACATTTTGGAAGCGAAAATAAGGGGCTGAACATGTTTGATTTCTAAGCCCTGACTGATTCCTGCAATCCTGTCATTTTCTTTACTCCTAAGTGTAAATGTAAAGTGTAAAACACAAGACTCTCCTCATCATTGAAAATTTTAGTGAAGAAATTTCTTGGTGGAAATTTGTGTTGCAAAGGATTACACAGTGTTAACACACCAGGCTGATGAGGTTATCAGGATATAGATTTGCAAGAAATTTAAAGGGTGTATATATAGTATACACACACATAATATAATATATATTACATAATATATTACATAAATATATATAATAAAGGGTATATATTATATATATATCTCTCTCATTGATTTTGATTTGTAACCTCAAGACATTATTTGAGTGATCCCACATTTGGAAATTTTAGTCTTACTGCCTTCAAAGAAGTTGCAATTCAGAATTGCGATGAAACACCATAATTTCCAGCAGCTGTGAGAAATCTTGTGCTAAAGTTTCAAGGAACAAAATCAAATGGGCTCACAAAATTATCCTTCAAAGCTTTCATGCATATACCAGAGTATTGTTTTCTCAGAGAGAAAGAGCTTCTAAGCACAGCAGGGTCTGAATGGATGGCAGGACCATTACACAGGTGATTATAGCAGAACCAAAGAAAGAGAAAGGCATTCTTCACATTTTCCAGAACCCAAAGTTCAAATGAAGAAACTTAAGACAAGTGACTGAAACATTCTTATTTTAGCTTTGCATGGTCTTCCCATGACTTAAACAAAACTCTTCAATATTCCAAGCACCACAAGCCTAAATACAATACCCAATTTCTGCCTTCCAGAAATATCTGTCCAGCAGCTTCCTTCTTATGCATTACTTATTTTTAAACTCAGCTTTACAACTGACTGAAAATCTTCTTATAATGGAGGACCCCCAACCCACCAAAAAGCCACAATCCCAGACGTCCATTCATTTTGAGTGAAAGACAATACCATTGTTTTATAAAACCAGCAATCATTTCTAGTGCAGTGACTGGTCCCAAACTTATTAGACCCCTGTCCCATTTAGAAAAGGGGGCATTTCGCCTGTCCCCACTATTGCCCAAGTTCTTTTATGTTCATTTATTTCTCATTTAATTTTAATAACTACCCACTGCAGTAGATATGACGGTCTCCATTTGAGGCATGAGGAAGTGGAAGGAAATAACCTGCTTACAGATCTGGGGCACTAATGAAGTGGTAGCACAGGGATTCCAGCCCTTATCCATCCAGGTCCCAATTTCCGGCTCCTTCCCAGGTATATTATTGCCTTTCTGAGTCTCTATGTTATTGAATATCCTTCTCGTCCCTCGAGAACCTAAGAAGTGATGTGAATGAAGTAATCTGATACTTGTTTGTTTCTCACAGTTCTACTTTTAAAAAAAAAATGTATTTTATCCCCGCTGTTTTCTACTGTTCTCTCATGTTGTCCTTGTTACTTCTTAACCCTGATTTTCATACTGTCTGGATATCTATTCTCCTAAAAAGAAAAATTTCATTCCTTCTACACAATCTTCCCACTGCTCCCAGAAGCCCTAGAGTTTTGCTGTCACTTTTGAAGGCAGATAATAATCCAGTGACTATATAAGTAGCCCGGTACCCAAAACAGGCCCAGGAAACCAGTGAACCATGAGTAAAACAAGAATCGCAATGAAACTCAAAGATGCAGTTACTAATTCACGCCATCAGGATTATTGCTTTTTGTAAAAGTATTTTTAATAAGGAGAGATAAACAAAGCTTTTAAAAATATATGCCATTGTCATGTTGGATCATTGATTTTTTAGTGATTTCCCTGGGGCATAAATTTGCTTATAAAATCTTTTTTTTTTTCTTTTTTTTTTGGTAAGAGTGAGAAGATTGTTAGATTACTGAAATGGGTAAAAAGGTCTTCTGCTTTCTTTGAGACAAACGATATTTATAAGTTGTGCATTTTTATTATGCAACTGTAATCACAAACTTTCCAAAGGAAACCTGAGTATACGCATGAATGTGAATTTTTTTTTAACTACTATAAATTCCCCAATGTGGGAAGAAGAAAACTCTTTGAATTCTAATTGTTGTTAAAAAGATAGTGTGTTACTTACAGGTCCTAAGAGGAGTGGACATGCCATGTCACGCAGGGCCACAAAGGGCAGCTCCAGGGCTGATCAGGAGGCAGAAGGGGCTGGGGGAAAGCTTGGGCAAAAAAATCTTTACTGTGGTTTTCATGGCAAGAAGTGGGTAAGGCAATGTAAACAAGATTAGGATTGACTAATTTGAATAATTTCAGCACGTTCTGGGTTTCAGGGGCTGTCTTGAATTTTCTGGTGCCTGGTCCCAGGTTGATGAGGTCAGAGGAATACTGGCTTTGTAAAAGTCCAATAAAGAAGGTGACTGAGGGATGTGAACTTTGGACTGGTTGGGTTGTATTTAAAAGGCATGTTCAAAAGCAACTAGTTTGCTATTTCTAGGAATTAGCTAGCCCTGGCAGAGATGGTCTCGTCCCAGTCAGCCAAAGACATAAATTGTCAAAGGATCATAAAATACAAAACAAAATTTATAGTCATATAATACATATATATTAAATGGATGAAAGAATAAAATGGCTGATTTCTGCAGTGCAGTGTTAGCAATCTTTGTTTGCATTGTCTATGACCCATTTGAAAATGCACAAATGATTTCAAGGAGAGCTGAGTACAGACTCTTCTCAAACCTTGTCACTCCCAGTGTTACCTGCATCATTTAGGTTAAAGACCATATCCTGTCTAAAAGCAAATATGAAGTAGTTGGGCATGTATGGATCTGAAAATCAGAGTTCTCCAGTCTATATTATTTGGAGGTGCCATGTTGAACTTGGGTGATTCAATTTTCTTTGAAATCTCAGAAGCCCATCTATTGAAGAACTTAGAACTTATATAAATAAATGTTGGTGGTGTTGAGATAAAAACATAACCAACCCACATTGTAAGCTTTCAGGGAACGAATTTGAAGTGAATATTTCAAGGAATAAATGAAAAGGAAATATAGATGGTTACTTTAATTTCTGGAGACCTTTAATGACTGTATGATATGCATTGAAACAACCAAATAGTAGCACTGTTATGGGAACTTTAGTCACATAAATAAATTCACAAGGACAGTTTAATAACATTTGCAATTAAAATTATTCTCTGGCACTGGAAGGATGGCTTTCAATTACATGTAGATCATTGGATTCATTTAATTCATATGACTTGTAAATTTGAGAGTCTGTGCTTCTAAAAATAAAGCCATGAAATCCTTCCTGAATATACACAACTCCATTAACAACTTCCTTAATTAAAATTATCAACAGTAAATATGTTTGATTACAGTTTCTATATAGCATGCCTTATTTAATGTTTCATCTATTTTATATACTATACGTATTGGAATTTTCAACTATTGCCTTCATTTTCATATATTCAGGTGTATTAGAGTTTAGCTTATTTTTATAAAGGAAAAAACATGCACTATATTTTACTCATGAGCAATTATATAAAATAGAATCTATATCATCCATGCTGATTTTTCTGCACCAAGTCAGGAGTCATCAAATCTCTTTGTTACTTATTTGAAGCCAAGCCTACACAAAGAGAAAAGATGTCCTGCTTCACTGGGATACAGAAGGCCAGGGCTGGATGGTTTTAGCATGGTAGGATTTTATCCACTATCAAGGGTCAGAGATGTTGAATTCAATACATAAGCAATAATGAAAATTAATCAAAAAACAAAAAACAGGCAGTTGGTCAACCTACTTCGGTAGGTTAACTAAGATAGGAAAGATCAGGAAATCCCAGATACTTGAACAGGCAGGTCCAGAGTTAGATAAGAAGAATGCAGAGGGAGTGACACTAATAAATGAAAGTGAGTTTTTAAAGATTCTCAGTTGAATGAGTATGGTTAGGATTTGCTCTCAGAGTGAGAGAGGATGTGTCCAGTGGACAACTTGGTTATGAAAGAGGCAAGAGAAAGAGGTTCATCTCATAGAGATATTCTTACTGCCATTTTGCAGCATTGCCAAATAAGCAAAGTGACATATACCTGAGGTAGAACAGCCAGGTTTGGTTTAAGAGCAATTGTTTGCTCAGCTACAGTGAGATTCACATGAATTCCCTTAGTTCTTATGTGTATGTGATATGGCTCATTGGCCAAAAGAGGCTCCCTGGAAAACTGGCAAATGATACCTGAACTTAAAAGTGACTGAATTAATCAAAATGATACCCTAATTTAAAAAATACAAATAAAAGTTTATTAAGTATTCTCTATGTCCCTTTCAAGCAAATAGTTTAACAAAATTAACAAGAGTCCTTCTTGAGATTAATCAGGGGTGGTCCTGGGATTTGGGTATAGCTGTGCATGTATGGGTCATGTTCACCAGAATTCTGTTTACATGAAGTCCAAGGAAACTTCTGGAAGGGGCTCCTCCTGGGACAAGTGATCTGTAGCTACTATTTTGTGTTAATAACAGCAAGTGGTGCTGAGTTCAATATACTACTTGCCATGTAAATTGTCCTGTTGTCTAAGTCACTGGGGACATTTGCCTAGGGTCAAGAAAAAAGAAGGGAAAAAAATGCTCGAAGCAGCTCTCTCCAAATGTCCATGGATCATTGTCTCAGCCCAGTATTAACAGTATTGGCACTGCAGCTTCAGCAGCATTTTTAGAAGGATTTGCATTGGCACCAGCGCCTTTGGCACGATGGTCCTAGACACAGTGACTTAAGAGATGAAGACCTGAGAAGTGCAGTGTTACAGCCAACAGAAGAATTTTTCAAGGAGGAGCAGGATTTTTGCTTTATATAATGCTTTATATGTACTGTATGTAATTCATATGATTTCTCATACACACACACACACACACACACACACACAGCCAAATAAGAAGTGTGTATCTATGCAGGATTGCTATATAGAAGTGCAGATGGAGAGGTACTTTCTCCACTGTAACAAAGATACAGGTAGATTATTCAGTGGCTACAAGATTAGAATGTATAATAGGAGGAATATTCAGGTTTAATCAAATCTCAAATTGTAAAATGTAACAAGGAGACCCTAGAGCTCCTTGAATTATAAATAACTATTTTGAGTTGGAGAATTGGAGACAATATTTTTCTTTCAGGAAAAGAGATGCCAAAATAAATTAACTTTCTTCGGGAAAATTTTTATTTTTCTTATGATCTTGCTTTTAAACGTGCCTCTTCTGTTCTTCCTACCTGTAGAGCTAATGTCTTAAGGTACTCACTTTCTAACAGAGACCTCATTATATATTCTACATCAGCTCATCAGGTAGGATTTGATTTTTAAAACTCGTTGAGGAGTTTCTAACCTCTCATAAAGAAAATAAAAGTGTATTAAATCTATAATTTTGAGATAAATATACCATCTGTTGTGAACCCAGAACTTGTTACAAGAGAAAATGTCCTATGGGCTGAAAGAAATATAGCCTGATCATTTGTAAAATATAGAATTTTTGCCAAATTAACTAAAAATGGTATCAACTATATCTTCCTTAAGGAAATTAATTGATATTAAAATATATTAAGAGTAGATAATCAAAGCATGCAAGTTTAAATTTATCCTCTATTATTGAGTTTACTTTGAAGCAATAACAATATATTTTTAGAATTTAATGTTTGTAAGGTATGGTATTAGATGTTAGTAAATAGCAGATTTACATAGTACTCACTTGCGAAGGGCTTATTAATCTAATTGATAAGCTAGTTGGGTAGGCAGGTAGATAGATTAGATAGATAAAGAAAGAGAGAAAAAGAGAAAGAAAGAAAGAAAGAAAGAAAGAAAGAAAGAAAGAAAGAAAGAAAGAAAGAAAGAGAGAGAGAGAGAGAGAGAGAGAGAGAGGAAGGAAGGAAGGAAGGAAGGAAGAAAGAAAGAGAAAGAAAGAAAGAAAGAAAGAAAGAAAGAAAGAAAGAAAGAAAGAAAGAAAGAAAGAAAGAAAGAAAGAAAGAAAGAACTGAAAAACAGAAGTTAACATTTCGTTTATACGGATAATTTTAAAACTTTTAGTTCTTCAGGAATTAATAGGTGGACCCAGGCTTTGAAAAAAATAAAAGGATTCTTTATAATTTCATATGTATCTTCAAATCAGCTTGTCAATTTATACATATATATATATGCATATATATATTTCTCTACAGAATTCAGTTAGGATTCTGATAGGGATTTTGTTGAATCTGTAGATCAACTTGGAGAGTACTCCCATCTTAACAGTGCTAAATCCTCTGATTCATGAACATGCGACACTTCTCCATTTATTTAGATCATTTTAAACATTTTGTCAATAATAGTTTTCAGGGCTTAAGTTTTGTATTTATTTGTTAAATTTATTCCTAAATATTTTATTCCAAATATGTTGTAGTGAACAGAGTTGTTTTCTGAGTTTGTTTTCAGATTGTTCAATGCAAGTGGATAAAAATACAATTGAATTTTGTATACTGACCTTACATCCTGCAGCCTTACTAAACTCATTAATAGCCTAACAATTTTTTTAGTGGATTCCTTAGGATTTTCTCTATATAAGACCATGCCATCTGAAAATACAGACAGTTTTACTTCTTCCTTACCAGCCCTGTTTTCCTGTATTTTTTTTTCTTATCCAATTACTGGGGTAGAACCACTGGTACAATTTTGAATAACAGTGGTGAAATCAGACATGCTAGTCTCATTCCTAATCTTTAAGAGAAAGCTTCTAGTCTTTAACCATTTAAATATGATATTAGCTGGCTGTGGTTTTTCACAGATGCCTTTTATCAAGTTGAGGAAAATTTCTTCTATTCTCTGTTGAGTGATTTTTATGATGAAAGGGGTTGAATTTTGTCAATGCTTTTTTCTGTGTCTATTGAGATGCTAGTCTATACACAAATCAATTCAGGGGGTGTGCAAATGGGAAGAAAGGAGAATACCGAGACAAAAATATCCATTAAAAGTGCAAAGTGCAGTAATGATTAGGAGCCTGTACAAACTCAATCTCCACACATGGCAGCAACCACGCTTCTGAGTAATCCTCCCTAGAGTAGGTTAAGGCAAAAAGGGTTAGCTGAAGGTGAGTGGACAGCAATGCAGTCTGATCAATTGCCCTCCATATGCTTCTGACATCCCAGTGTGTCAAAGCAGCTTGGTCTGATTGGTTGGACCATGGGTTTTTTTGTCAGAAATTCAATTCACATAAGTGGAGAAGCCAAACAAACTTACACTTCTCAAGCTTTCTTTGGAAACAGGAAGTAGGTACTCTGAAGGTGTCAAACCATGTGCATGGGATATATCCTAATATTAATATTGCCAGTTTACTTTCATAACATTGCCTCATTTAACAAGCCCCCCACACTCTCCTGGTATCATTCAATCCAGTTATAGGTGGGTTTCATCTGATTTAACATTGGCAGCCAAGTTTTCTTTTATAACATCTCATGCAGCCAACTTAGAGAGGTATTATGCCATCTTGAGACTCTGTTCTCGAGAACCACATTACTTCTAGCAAGCATGGACTCAGAAGACTAGTACTTAGGCCTGAAACTAGAACATGCCTGGAAGAAGAGGGATTCACTCCAGGGAGTGCAGCTTCAAATGCTGTCATTGAGGCAGGCTAACCATAGAGCACAAAGGTCAAGGCACAAAATGAAAAACTCCCTGCCAGGAGTAGTCCACCATAGATGAGAGTAGTATGATGAAAATGGATCTAACAGAAAAAGACACAAAACAGGCAATTAACATTGAAGGTGAGAGTCTTGGGCAAGACTACAGTCCTAACAAGCATATTCCTCCCTTCCTCTCTCCATTTGCTCACTTATTCAAAAATACATTAAAATATTTTATCCATGTGACAGGGACTAGTGATTTAATGTGTTAAACAAATGTGTTTCTTGCCCTCATAGATCTTGCTGTCTAGTGAGGGAGAGAGACATTTCCATAGTCAACACACAAGTAGATGTATTGTCATGAACTGTGCTTAATTCTAAGAATCAGAAGCTCATGGGACTATGAGTGTGTAAGAGGCCCTGATATAGCCTGAGGGGTATGGAAAGGCTCACTTTCCTCAGGAGGAGATGTGTGAACTGACATCTGAAGAATTAGCAAGTAAATGAGGTTGAGGAGGCATTCAAATTTCTCAGGTGGGAGATAATTTCACACTAGAGGAATGAAAAGAAGGCCAGAGCAGGTGAATTACCGAGAACAAGAGGAGCACTGGCAAAAGGGACTGGGAAAGAAGCAGAAACCAGTCATTCAAGATCTTGTGCACCATGGTAAGATTTTGGCTTTTATTGTAAAAGCATTAGGAAGATACTGAATGCTTTAAATTAAATTAAATAATTGAGGATTTTAAAAAAAAACCAGATTACTCAGATTGCACATGGATAAAGAATGGTAGGTTGTGAAGGTGGAGGGAAAAGGAATGAGATGATGCTGGGGGACCACTTAGAAAGCTTTTTTAAAGTGTGTTTTCTGGATGAGAAGTGATGGCAGTCTGGCTTAGAACGCTGCAGTAGGAGATGATGGAGAGAGGTTGACATATGAGAGGAGGTAAGACAAAAAACAAGGAGTGGTACTGGATGGAATGAGATGTCTGGGTGGTTGATGGAGAGAGAAAGGGCAACATTACTCTTCAAACTCTCATTGCTAAACTACCTAGATGATGGTACCCTTTACTAATGTAATAAACAATTGAAGAACAGGTTAGGATTGGATAGAGGGGAGGGTTGAGTTCAATTTTAGACATTTTAAATTTGAATTCCTCTGAGACATCCTAGGAGAGGTGTAGAAAAAAAGAGTCGGATATAGAAGTCTGCAGCTCAGAGTAAAGGTCTGGGCTAGTCACATACACTTGGGAGTTATTTGCATATAGGCAACAGTTGGTGATGGAAGCATTTGGTGGGTGTGGCATTGCCTAAGTAGTACAGAATAAGGCGAGGAAGCACTTGGAACCAAGTCTTGAAAAATGTCAACCTTTAGAGGTTAGAAAGAAGAAAATGAACCAAAAAGAGACTACAAGCAGCAGGCAGAAGGGGAGAAGCAGTGCGCGTGTGATATATCTCAAAAGGCAAGGATATAGAGTATTTTAAGAAGGAAGGAGTGATCCACAGTATTGAACACTGCTAAAGGATCAAGAAAGATGAGGATTGAAGAATGCTCATTGAATAGTGACATGGAGGTCACTGGTGACAACAAACTGCTTTTTTGGTGGAATTTTTGTGGTTTTGATATTGTTTTCTCTTCAGATCAATGAACTTCTTTCTCTCACAAACAATAAACCTATTATTGCCTTGCAGATGAATGAATTAACCAAGATTTTCAGCAGAAAGCAGGTTTTAAAGGAAGAAGGTAGGAGTGAGATAAGGAAAGTTAGGAAGGTACACTATGGAGTTTGTTTAGGAAGCTTATTAAAAATACAGACACCTGCATGCAACCTCTTTAGATTTCCAAGCATTGAGTCTACAGAAGGATAAGGGAACCCCTCTGTGGTAGGTAGTCTCCTCGCCCTTGCAGAGGTCTCTCACCCTGACTCTGGGCTTGTCCATTTGATTGGCTTTGGCTAGTGAAGCATTAGTGTGAGGCAAGCAAAAGCTTGAGAAGTGTTTACTTGTTGGGGCTTATTATCTGGGGATGCTCCTTCTTGGAACCCACCTGCCAACTGTAACGAAGCCCCAGTAGCTACCTGGAGATGCTCACGGGGAGAGCTGAGACCCGTGGCTGAGCTTGCTGCTGGCAGAGGGTACCAAGTGAGGGAGGCCATTTTGGACCTATTAGACATCCCAGGACCTCTGACAAGCCCACTTGAGACAGAAGAACTGCCCCATCAGCTCTCAGACTCATGAAAAAATAATGGCTTGTTTTTGTTTAAGCTACTAAGAGGCGGAGTGGGTGTGTTATGTAATGACAGGGACTGAAAGAGTCTCCGTCTCAGTAAGCTTCCCAGGTGGTTCTAACGCCATTTCCATTTACAACTGTCACCATTTTCTACCCTGTTCTTCCTCCCTTTTGTTCTCCAGCTTCTGCTCCTTTCAACTCCCTGCCTGTAGGCATCAGAGATGAGAGGACTGAGCAGAAGCCTGAAATCTTTCCTCACTAAAGCTGTGACTACGGGGGACTGACTGAACTCTATGAGCCTCGGTTTCCTTATCTCTAAAGCGCAGAGGACAATGACTCCATCGCAGGGAAAGGTGAGGTGACAGGTGTGTGGGATCTGACCTTTAGGAGACATTCGTTCCCTTTCTCATGTCACCCATTTATCTTTTTCCCTTGAAGTACTCCTTAGCACATCTGTCTAAGCTATTTTACTCATGTTTGACAATATTTACCTTTATTGTCATCACAGTCACCCATGCTGCTAAACAACTTATAAGGTATTCGTAGGACTTCTGGAAGGGTTAAGGTTTCTTCTCAGAAAAATCAGCTGTACTAAAATGCTCTCCTGAAATAAAGCAATCATTTCTGATGAAGTCACGTTGGGTAGAGGATGTAGGATGAATGCCCTTCTACCTGCCCCCTGCACCAGCTCCTGAAGGTTTCAAGCACTGTGGATTTCACATAATAGAAAACACTAGAAAATTTCCAGTGCCAAAGTTCCTATTATATTTCTAAGCTCTTCCTTTCTGCTTGAACAAGCAGCAGCATCACTCACCTATACAAACTATCAGGAGGGAATTTTGATACTCTCTCCCTCGGGACACATCGAAAATAGACCGTCAGGATCCTGTAATGGTACCAGGCTCTCAAACAACATGGTGTCCCCAGGCATTTCTCAGGATGGATAAGGAGCTTGTGAAACTCATTGCACCCTTCTTCTCCTCTGAGCCCTCAGTGGCCTGTTATTGTGGCCGGTCACTGGTGGTTCCGCTTCAGGGTTGTTCATGCAAGTGATTGGAGTGAGAGCACAGGCTGCAACCTAATCAAGCCAAGGGCTGCTGGGCTGGGAATTCTCTTGGCTTTGGATGTGTGGCTGCGTGTGGTAATAGGTACTAACATAGATATACTGGATAGCTCAGGGACTTTATTGGGGAATTTGGATTGCTGGGGAAAGGGAGGAGAGTTTAGTCTCCTAAAAATCACTAAACAGGGGCTTTGTAAAATCTGCTAGTAGCTTGTTAGTTCATCATTTCACTCCATTTATTTGACACATGCTTCTTCAATGGGCAAGAAGGTGACATGCCTGGCATTTGTCCGAGAGAGACAAAGAAGGTATGCAGGATCACACTAGAGTTTGAGCCACGTTTAAAATATTCTTATGTGAAATTCATCCCAGAGGTTGGTCCAAAAAAAATTTTTTTTTCCCAACAGTCCCTGGTTCGCAATTAGGCTGAGAGGTACTGTTATATCAGAATGGCCACACCACAGTGCAAATATTATCAATATTATCCAAAGTCTGTCTTTGAGATATCAAAGGATGATTGTCAAGAGCGTTATCCTCTCTTTGCCTCCTCCCCTAACACTTCAGCCACTGACAAGCAAATCATTCATTCACAGATTCCTTCATTCATATGCCACCCACTATGTGTAGACCCTGCTAGATGCTGGGATACAAAAATGAACATGACATAGTGAAATAAGCAGACTGATAGGGAGGAAAGATGCCTAATAATGCAAGTTTATACAAGATAAGTGATTACTCAAGAACTAAGTGATTAACTATGCCTGAAGGGCTCGAAAAGTCTTCAAAGAGCTGATGTCACTAGATTTGAGCTCTGCAGGATAAGTGGAAATTTTCTGGGAGTTAGGAAAAGAGTTGGCCCCATTGAGAAAACACCCCAAAAGCATCCTTTCTTTCTGTTCATTACCAGTGACACGTCTGCATTCCTGGTTCACAACCTGGTAGTGCATGAGAATCACCCATGCGATGGCTAGAAACCCAAACAAAACAAAATTCATACTTACTGTGGGGGATTCTGTAATCCAGTGCCCAGATCTACCCCCCAGATACTGGCATAAGGCTCTTCACTCTGAGACCCTGGGGGGATTGTGAAGGCTAAAGAATAAGGTCTCATCCCCTCCCCAGGGAATCCAACATCTAATAACCATTCAACGTAGGGGGTCTAATATGATCCAGCAATCCCACTCCTGGACATATGTCCAGAAGGACTTCAAATTTGTAAAGATACATGCACCTCAATGTTCTATAGCAACACTATTTACAATAGCCAAGACACAGAAACAACCTAAGTTCCCATTGACAGAGGACTGGATAAAGAAGTTGTGGTATATTTATACAATGGAATACTACTCAGCCATAAAAAAGAATAAAATAATGCCATTTGCAGCAACATGGATAGACCTGGAGGTCATCAGTCTAAGTGAAGTAAGCCATAAAGAGAAAGAAAAATATCATATAATATAATTTTATGTAGAATCTTAAAAAAAATAAGACAAATGGACTTATTTACAAAATAGAAACAGACTCACAGACATAGAAAACAAACTTATGGTTGGCAGGTAGGAAAGAAGGAGGGAAGGGATAAATTGGGAGTTCGAGATTTGCAGATAATAACTACTGTATATAAAATAGAGAAACAACAAGTTTCTACAGTATGGCACAGGGAACTATATTCAATATCTTATAGTAACCTATAATGAAAAAGAATATGAAAAGGAATATACATATGTATTTGTATGAATGAAACATTATGTTGTACACCAGAAATTGATGCAACATTGCAAACTGACTATGCTTCAATAAAAAAGTTGGAGTCTAAACTTCCAGCTCCCTCACCCCAAATAAATACATCTCTGGGGGTGTCATCTTAGAATGTCAGTTGCTTTAGCTGAGGTCTCCACTGAGACTGCTTTGAAGCTTACTTTCTTTCTCTGCCCAGTCTCTTTTCAGAGGTCCTCCCCGTCTCAGAGTCAGCATCCTAGGGAATCCAGCCTGGAATAACTGGCCTCCTTCCAGAGAAGTCTGAACACAGCGGATCCAACCATGCATGTGGCCATAGTTTTGTAAGGACCCATGAGCGACTCTAATGCATGTCTCTTGTTAAGAACCACTCACTGGTCTTCTTAAAATGAGATATGAAGACCCCTTGCAACAAAACTGCCTTAAGCAGGTTTGTTGAATGGAGCTCCCTAGACCTCCTCCTAGACCCTCAGAATGACACTTTTTGGCTAGGAGGACTGGGAATCTACATTTTAACAAACTCCTCCAGGTACTTTATATGCACATTGCTGTCTGAAACCACTAAAGCTCATCTCAAGCTTTCAGGGACATATTTATCCTTTATATGTAATACACAGTAAATAAAGTAAATATGTAAGTAAGTACAGGAATGTGACCTTCTCTCCCAACCACAGACTCTCTGCTTCCTGGACCAAAGGCAGACAAGAGTAAATGTGATTCAGGAGGAGAAATACTGGTTATTCCCAGAGCTGCTGTTACCCACCCAAGCTCAGAATCGCAGTAAGGATTCAGCGACCGCTGCTCCTATGGCAAAAAAAAAAAAAAAAAAAAAAAAAAAGGCCAGCCCTTCAAGGAGACTCTCTGGAATATGAACACTTTCATTTGGTATCTCTAGTGCATGCTCTGATTTTGACCACTGCATCTTTTTCTATCCCTGGCATGCAGTCAATACCAGAGATAGGGGTACATCGTTCAGTGTTTCCTAAACTTTAAAATGGAAGTCTCCAGACATTATCCAAGTGATTCCTGGCAGCTCTTTCTGCCCTTTTCTCTGTCTTTTGCCTTAATATGCTTTGTTAATTTATTTTAAAATTATTTCCAGCAATGTTGCCGCAATAACCTTTCCTTGGCAGGCGCTCCACTGTCCAAATGGGCTCCTAAAGTGTCTTCCTCCTCACTTACATCTTTGCTCACTGTCTTTTCTTTAAAAAGCAAAAGAGAGGCTATTATGTTTTTATGTGCCTTTCTCTTTCTAATGTTGCTGCAAAGATAGCAGAGAAATAGTCTGGTGCAGTCAATAGGCACAGCCCTGGAGTCAGCCTCCCTCACTTCAAATCCAACTTCTCCTGCTTACTAGCTGTATAATCTTGAGCAAACTGCATAATCTCTCTGTTTCTTTTTTTTGATCTGTAAGTTTGAGACAATAATACTTATGTCCTGAGCCTCTTGTGAGTACCTAAGGAGTTAGTATGTACAAAAAACAGCTTTGAACAGTACCAAAGAGTCAGTGTCCACAAAATTCTGGGTCTCATTATCGTGAGTGTGGACAAATGAGAACCAAGTTACATGTGCCCACTTCACAATTCTTAGTCCTATTTTGTATCTTTCAAAATCAAATCAAAATAAGATAAATCAAATTAAGAGAGAAAGATAAATATCATATGATATCACTTATGTGTGCAATATTAAAAAAAGGTACAAATTCTATTCACAAATGAAAAACAGAACTTACAGACATAGAAAACAAACTATGGTTACCAAAGGGGAAAGGGCAGAGGGGGATAAGTTAGCAGTTGGGGATTAACAGACGCACATTACTGTATATAAAATAGATAAACAACAAGGACTTAACTATATAGCATAGGTAACTATATTCCATTTCTTGTAATAATGTATAATGGAAAATAATCTGAGAAGGAAAAATATGTATGTATGTATATGTGTAACTGAATTACTTTGCTGTACACCTGAAACTAAAATTGTAAACCAACTACATTTCAATTAAAATATTTCTTTAAAAACTGGAAAGAAAAAGATATATCGAATTAACGAGAAGTAGAGAGAAAACATTTGGTCAGAGAGGATTTTCATAGAGACCAGGAGAAGCATGAAGAGTGACTGTGCTTAACACCGAGATGAGCCTGACAGCATGTCAGATGAAGCGATCTCGGACCCCAAACTAGTATCAGATCCCCTTGCAGACAATTTTTCAACCAAAACACTATAGATCAGTGTAGGTTTGGATCCTGTTTTGCAAAACTCTCTGGGTGGTTGGTGGAAAGTCATTTAACTCCTCTGAACCTAGTTTTAGCTTTAAATTCAAATTACCATCCGTCCCCTGTTCACTGGGTAGCTGTGAAGGCGAACAACAGCGTATGCACCAGCACTGGCCACCAAGTTGGCGTTCATTAAGCATTAGAAAAATCCAACGGATAATAAGGAGAAGGGAGTTGAGGATGCAGCAAAAAGCATAGGGCACCACTTATGAATGCCAGGAAGTGGGGGCAGTGGGGTGGTTCCCACTGGGGCTGTGTGAGCTGAGGTGCTACAAAACCAGCATGGTCTATTTAACTCCTCTCTGTTCTGATAATCCTGGCAGTGGCTCCCTCAGGAGTAAATACTGATGGCTCAGAAATGTATCTGACAAGCTGAAAGTCAGTGACAGTCACTCCCACATAGCAGGCAGCCCCAGGAACAGGCAGCTTATTCCCCAGGCCCCAGTCCCTGAAGGAAGTCATACCAGATCTTGTTTTTAAAGGTGAATTTCTGACTGCTTACCCCTGCCTTGGATTCTATACATCACTGGGCTTTAATGAACAAAGGAGGCAGCCTCAAGATCCCCCACACAGGACTCATTAAATAGACTCAAAGAGACACCTGAAGATTGTTTTTCACCCCCAGACCTTTGCTCTCCTGGGTTACTTATAGCCACAAGAAGTTGACACATGATTCTTCCTCCCAGATTACCTTTCATCTTTATCTTCACAGAGGGGCAAAGAGAAAGAATTAACATATGTAAAAATAGGAAAACGATACTGACTAAACACCTGCTTTGTGTCAAGACTTTTATATGCTGTAGCTTTAATTTTTACAACAGCAACAACTTAATGTAGATAATCTATTCCTGATTTTCCAGTTGAGGATGCTGTCAGTAGATCCAGGGATGTATAATAATTGGTCCTAGGTTACACAGCTAATAAGGAGTTGGCTGGGGTTCAAAGGATTTGTTGCCTGGACTCAGGTTCACATTCTTTCCATCACATGATGCTGCCCTTCCCCAGAAATCACGCAGGCTGATAATGACAACACACAGGGACAGGAGAGAGTAGAGCTCCGCTGACTTGAAAGTGGCCCTAGAGTCTGTCTGCTCATGTTAACTTTAAGTTTACCATTTCTGCCTGCAGCCTCCCAGAGAATCAAACAGCAAATAAAGCCACTGCCCAAAAAAGACCATGCTTGGGATAGCCTTGCAGTGATTCTCCGGTATAAAGATTAGGAGAAATCTAGTAACAAAGAAGTCTTAGCTGGCCTCTTTGGGGTGGGGGAGCAGATTTTTAAGCCCCTCAGACCCTATGTATTTTAAGTCAAACATTTTCATCTTTGTTATTCAGAAGAAAGGGGTTCATACATTTGACAGACATTTATGAAGCATGTGCTACATGTCAGTTCCCATTCTAGCATGTGAGCTATATCACTGAATAAAACAGATAAAGATATATACCTTCAAGGAGCTTATTTTTTTCCAAATACGCATAGATCCCAAGAATCAAGAAGTCTTATGGGAGAGCTTACAGCAACTAGCATTCCTAAGTGAGTTCCAGGTTTCAATACATAGGGATAGCAAACATGTGCTATATTTCCAAATTTGGGGGTGCCTATGGCATAGTAAGTCAATATCAAAAGCTTTAACATCCCAAAGAGATGTTTTGGACCCTTACAATATGTTCAGCAAAAGAAGACAAATGCATGAGTTGGGCAAAAAAGGAACTCTCTGGCAACAAAGGCAAGTTCAGTGGCATGCAACGACAGCAGCTCTGGGCTTGGTCCACTTGTGTACAGAGAAGTACACTTGTCTGCAGAGACCTGCATTCTGGCGTAAAAAGGAACTGATGTAAGTTCACGTTCTAGCTCTGCTGTCTTGTGGTATCACCTTGGACAAATCAACTGACCTCTGGGAGCCTTCCTCACTTCCAAAGAAAGATAAATTGTGTCTACGCCATTTTGTTTTGTTTAGAATGTGTGTGTGTGTGTTTGTCATTGAGAACACAATGAAAGAATGTATAGGATTTCATACATTTGCCTAACTCTTTAGAATCTACAGAATAATTTTATCACTAATTATACCAAGGTAGAGTTTCTGGCATCCTGCCATCTCCCTCTTCTCATAATGAATCAGTAGCTCCTTTGTATTCAGTTTCACAGAGTCTCCCTTTTCATTCCTGTTGCATTAGTTCATATCCCCAGAGGGTTACTCCTGAAATATTGTAATAACTGCCTAATTCCCTGGTTCTATTCATTGCCTCTTCTAATCCTGCATATTTTTCCAAAAAATAAAGTAGTTCTTCCATTAGAAATTAGATTTTTCTACTGTTTCTCAATGTCCTATGCTACACATAAAACGAAGTCCAAAGCTGGCATTTTGGGTCATAGTTTCTCTAGGTGTGTGTGACTTTTCCCGCCAGGCACTCCTGTTCACAATTCCTGATCACGTCTTATAACTTCCTCCATCAGAGTCTTCACTCACACTACCCTCAGTGACCAGAATCTCACTTTCTCTCCATGGTTAATCTTGGTTGGATATTGTCTGTTTACTCCTCATCTGTCACTAGTGTCCTGGAACAAATAGGAGCTCATGAAAGTTTGTCAAAATAAAGACCAAAGAAGATGCAAAGGCCTATTTGATTGATAAGTGAATTGATTCACCTTTCTCAGTGTAACTTCCTGGTATTCTAGGAATTTCTGAGATTTCTGAGTATTCCTGGATTTTCTAGTTCTTTGGGATAACCACATAAAGCACTGCATTTCTACAACACTGTTAGCACCTGACAAATTCTTCAGTAATATCATGAAGGCCACCAAGATAAATTCAGTTTTATTATTTCCTGGGCTCATAAATCATTGAATTCCCCATCATGAAGCACTTAACTCATTGGGAACCAACCAGAATACTCAAAACTGCCTAATTCTCTCATTTATTAAAATATATAATAATTTATATTTAAGTGTCATTATATGCACATTATCTTATTTTATCTTCACTCAAGCCCTGAGAAGGGGGTTTCATTTTATCCTTATTTTAGGGATATGGAAATTAAGCCTTGGTGATTGAAAACAAAAAACTCACACAGCTTGTCAGAGGCAGAGTCAAGATTTGAGCCAGGCCTCTGTAATCCAGTCTGTACAATCGTACAACAAACAAGGCGATGCTAAGTCCGTGCCTACGTACCTCTCCGTTTAGGTTCTACTGTCTCTTCTCTTGCCCCCTCAAATCAGAATTCCATAACACAGTCAGAAATGATTTGCAATTATGTATTATGACTGTGATTATTACTAATCACATGTTTTTTCCCCACCCTTTAGAGGCTCTCCATGGCCTGTGGATAATGTACAAACTCCTTCTCGTGAGACACAGGACTTCCCAGCTTGGATCCTGTCCGTCTGAACACCTCAGGCCTCTTCCTCCGCAACCACTCAGTCCACTAAACATGCCCTGAAGAGTCTGTCTTCCGCTGGATTCGGTGGCCTTCGGGGTTTGCCCCCGGCTCAGTGGCTGGACAGTTAGTTTGTCATGATGAATCAGAAAAGTGTACGATCTCGGCCCTCCGAACAAAACAACACCTTCCTATATGCACACATTTTCAGCTAGTGGGACAGAAATCTCAAATTCGCTTGACAGACATGTGGCATCTCTCATGAAAGAAAAACTAATGAGTGACAGGCTATGAAATGGAAGGCAATTCTGCCTCATTAGAGCTCATTTTAAGTTGGTTTTAAACAACGCTTTGTTGTGCATCTAAATAACTTAAGTGGGTCCCCAGGAATGTGCTTATCACATTGCTTGGAATCAGTTTCCTTTTGCTTCTCTAAATATAAGCCTTCTCAGAATTGCAACGGGCATATAGCACAGGGAACTATGTTTAATAGCTTGTAATAACCTTTAATGAAAAAAATATGAAAACAAATATATGTATGTATATGCATGACTGGGACATCGTGCTGTACACCAGAAATTGACACATTGTATTGAATGTACTTCAATTAAAAAAAAAAAGAATTGCAAAGGGCAGAAGAAAGCCTCCTCCTCTACAGGAGGTTGTGAGCATAGTCAGGACTTTAATGACATTTCCTTTGAGTCTGCCTTGGTCTCTTACCAGGAGCTACTCTGATACAGGAAATGCTGGGAAGGTAACCATTCAGGTGGTGCCCCTCTTCCTCTTAGGCCTGCCTCTCCCTGATTCTTTCATATCATGTTGTTGAAACCTCCATGGAAGATGCAATGCATGGAGTAGCTACGAATGCACACCCTTAGTGTCAGTCTGCTTTGGTTCTAAGCCTGTCTCTGCCACCTAATAGCTATGGGATCTTGGACAAGTTCAATGTTCTTTCTCTGACGTATTTTTTTTATATTTTTTTATTGAGTTATAGTCATTTTACAATGTTGTGTCAAATTCCAGTGTAGAGCACAATTTTTCAGTTATATATGAACATACATATATTCACTGTCGCATTCTTTTTCGCTGTGAGCTACCACAAGATCTTGTATATATTTCCCTGTGCTAACAGTATAATCTTGTTTATCTGTTCTGCATATGCCTGTCAGTATCTGATGCACTTTTTAAAAATAACTTTAAGACATAAATCACAGATCATACAATTTACCTATTTTAAGTATACAATTCGATGTTTTTTCTTTTTCTTTTTCTTTTCTTTTTTTTTACTATATTGACTGCTGCTGTACAATCATCACCACAATACACTTTAGAACATTTTTATCACCCACCCCACATCCACTAGCATCCACTCTCCATTGGCTCCCACCCCTCCCCCAGCCCCTGGCAACCACCAATGTACTTTGTCTTTATGGATTTGCCTTTTCTGAAAATTTCATATAAATGAA
The DNA here is from genome assembly GCF_036321535.1 of Camelus dromedarius. Lineage (NCBI taxonomy): Eukaryota > Metazoa > Chordata > Mammalia > Artiodactyla > Camelidae > Camelus > Camelus dromedarius. Next base: position 62,273,270 of record NC_087443.1, on the reverse strand, counting down.
ATTATTCAATATATATTCCTTTGTTACTGGCTTCTTTCACTTAGCATAATGTCTTCAAGGTCCATTTACATTGTAACATTATCAGTACTTTGTTTCTTTTTATTATCAAATAATATTTTATGTATAAGTATACTACATTTTGTTTATCCATTCATCAGGTTGACATTTGGTTTATTCCCACTTTTTGGCTGTTATGAATAGTGCTGCTAAGAACATCAACAAGCAAGTTTTTGTGTGGACATATGTTTTCCATTTTGGTAGGGTATATACCTGAGAACAGAATTACTGGGTCATATAATTCTATCTATTTAACCTCTTGAGCAACTGCCAGACTATTTTTTTCCAAAAAAGCCATATCAATTTACATTCTCATCAGCAGTATGTGAGGAATGCAATGTCTCCACATCCTTGCTAACATGTGTTATTATTTATTATTTTTTATTACAGTCACCCTTGTGAGTTGAAGCAATACCTCATTGTTTTTTGCTGCTTGTTTGATTTTTAATCACTGAACTTCATGATTTAGAGCAGTTTTGGGTGCACAGAAAACGTGAAGAGCTAGTATAGGGAATTCCCATATTAACCCCCAGCCATGCCCATCAGTTTCCCCAGTTATTAATATCTTATATTAGTATGGGACTATATTAGTTGCCTACGGCTGCTGTGACAAATTTACACAAATTGGATGGTTTAAAACAGCAGAGATGTATTCCCTCTGACAGCTCTGGAAGGTTGAAGTCTAAAATTAAGGCATCAGCAGGTCATGCCCCCTCTGAAGGCTCTAGAGGAGAAATCTTCCTCACCTCTTCCAGATTCTGTCAATGCTGGCAAACCTGGGGATTCCCTGACTTAACAGCTACATCCCTCCCACCTCTGCCTCCATCCTCACATGGCATCTTTCCTCTGTGTGCGTCTGTATCTCTCTTTATCTTCTTACAAGGAAACCAAACCTTGCATTTAGGCCCACCCTAAGCCAGTGTGATCTCTTCTTTACTTGGTTACATCTGCAAAGACTCTATCTCCAAATAAGGTCACATTCACAAGCACCTGGGGTTAGGATTTCAACATATCTTTTTGTGGGTCAAATTAAATCCACAATAGGCATGTTTATGAAAACTAATGAACCAATATTGATACATTGTTATTAACTAAGTTTCCTAATTTATTCCGATTTCTTTTGTCCTAATGTTCTCATGGTCCTAATGGCCTTTTTCTGTTCTAGGATTCTGTCCAGGATGCCACATTGCATTTTGTTATCATGTTTTCTTAACGTCCTCTGGATCTTATTTATGATGACCTTGATGGTTCTGAGGAGTATGAGTTAGGAATATTGTAGGATTCTCCTCTACTGAAATGTTTTCTGATGTTTTTCTCACAGTCAGATTTGGGTGATAGGCTTTAGGGAGGAAGATCATGGAATCTCTGGGAGGAAGACCACAAGCAGCATTTTAATCACATCCTACAAGGTCTGTACTATCAACATGGCATCACTCTTGACGTTAACCTGGATCAGCTGGTTGAAGTCGGTGTTTGTTGGGCTTCTCCACCTTAAAGTCACTTTTTCTTCCCTTTTTCCATACTCTACTCTTTGGAAGGAAGTCACTACTGCAAAGTTCCACAACTGAGTGAGGAGTTTTTCTCACCCTTCATTTAAATCATCACCTGCGTTTTCATCTATAAAACAGGGATAGAAGTACTACCTACCAATTTAGAGGGGTGAGATGAAGGTTTATGAGTTTATACATGTAAAGTCCTAGGGATGGTTACTTGCACAGAGTCATCATTCAATCAACATGAACAACGATCATCATTATAATTAGCGCCCTCACCTTTGGCCTTCTATTATAAGTTTGCATGTGTCTGTTCTGTCTTTGGTAGAGTGGTATAGTAATTTATTTGATTGTAGATTCATATCATCTTAATATTTCCCTGATACCTAGCAGTGGCACTATATTTTGGATAAAGCCATTGTTCAGTTAGAAACATAAATATATAGAAATAATTACTTAACAAATCCCTGTCTTGTCCCCACTCTCTTTAGTTTTGTGTAGCTATTCTGAAAAGAGCAAACTGGCATAGCTGACCTTGGATAGGTAGCCATTCCCACTGCTGCTCCAAAATATTTTTAAACATGCCCATTGTTCCATAATTATAAATTATCTCCTTAGTGGCCTGGAGAAGTTTCATCTTCAGTTTGCAAGTTCACTTTAATAAGCACTTCTTGGCTGCATAATCGGTCACAGGCACTCTGGGGATCCTGAAGGTGAGCAGCGAACAGTCCTCTATCCCTCCCCTCATTAACCTTACAATCTAATTGTGGAGACAGAAATAAATAACCCTACTGCGAGTTATAACGGAAGTGTAACCAAAGCTTTTTGACAATGCACTAAAGGGAAAAATTAATACTAACCATTATTATAACAGAAGACTTCACAGATTTGTAGCATTTGAGCTGACCTTTGAAGAATAAGCAAATTTTAACAAGTAGAGAGTATAGTGAATGAAATTCCACACAGAAACTGTATAAACAGAGACATGCATTTGAATAACGATCATAGCAAATAACAGTATCATTGAAAAATCATTTACAAGTGATCTAAAATATTCTAGACCCTTACATGGCTAAACTATTTAATTATCACAAAAAATTCTGAAAGATCAATGCATTCATATAATTATCCCTTATGAGAGTGAGAAGAGGTGACTAGTTTTGATTATTTAATAGAATTCAGGATATTGAATGACAGGAAGAAAGACAAGAAGGACAGAGAATGGGATGAGGCTGAAAGAGAAATTGGAGGCAGATTGTAAAGGGCTTTCAGAGCCACCTTACAAAGGTCTGGGTTTTGGTTCTAAGGTCAGTAAGGAGCCATAATAACAAGTGACTTGGGTAGTTCAACCTGGGTTGTATCATGAAGAGAAATTCATAGTGTTGGTGGAGAATAATATATCAGATTTAGATATTACATATACATTTAGAGGAACATATTACATCAGAAAGATCTTCTCAAAAGGAAAACAAGAAAGGGAAAACTGCAAAATGTTTACATTCTTATGACCTTAAGAGTGAAATGAGCTCAAAATTTAAGCAAATGGAACAAATGATCCAGAGCAAGTAACTATCCCAGGGCTCACAGGCTTGTTGCTTTAGCAAAGGTGCTTTCTGCTCATGTTATTATTGTAATGGGAAAAACAGAACAGAACCAAAACACTCTAACCAAAGCAGGAGCAATGTGTGGTCCAGCTAACTCTACCTTAAGGGAAAGACTAGAAAACTTTGGAAGGGGTTGGTGCATTTAGAAATCAGTAAGAAACGCCTTTTGAATTTGTTTTAAAATACAAATGAATGCATTAAATAAGATGAGGACATTCTTAGTATTACAAAGTGGTATTCATTGCTGAACTGGTCAGTTTATATAAACTACACTTCTGTCACTCATCATAAGTTAAACAAGTTGATAGAGTGAAGAAATCTGTGAAGGAAGCAAGATGGAGGTATCACTAGCCAGAAGCACATTTTGGCCAAAGCAGGTGGAATAGTTTGGAGGGGATGATGGCTGAAGTAAGGAAAATTTGGAGAGTGCTAGAGTCAGTTACAAGAGATATTAAGAATAAACCAATGAGATTTTAAAGTATCTTCTTTACAATTGTAAATCCTTCTGAGAGGAGTAATAGCTAAAGCAGTTTTCTTATTACACGTTACAGCTATAGAGACAAAAACATCAGATTTAGAAGGTGTCCTTTCTATTGAATTCAGTTCATTCCTCTATAAAACAGAGAAACTGAGGTTCAGAGAAGGATGAAAGTTCAGGTGTCTAAGTGAGTTAGTAGAATAGGCACCAAACCGGTCTAATGACTGTCACACTAGCCTCCCATCTAAAATACCAGTTATCAGTCTAGAGATCTACGAGCCAGTTAAGAAAAGAATGAAGCAAGTACAGGATCCAGGTACTCGAAGAATGTAGAATCAAGAGCAATAAAATGAATTCAAAGGAAAGGAACAGATGGTGGAAAAAGAACATTGACAACTTCACAGTTTTGCCAAGAGTTAGCCCCACTAAGCCATCATCTAAACCAAGTCCAGCCTATGGGGGAAAAATAAGTGTACACAGAATCATCATTTTAATAAAAACATATTTGCCTTGAGACCCTATCCTCTCCTAGCCACTAGGCATGGTCTAATATTTGAATTTTCTTTTAAATTTTCTGAGTACCACTGTTTTATGACCAGTCCCTTGAAGAAGAGGGAAATCTTCAGGGTGAGCTTTTTCCACAGACCATACTTCACAATCATTATTGAGATAAAAGACTCTTCTGGACCAGTGTGACACATATTATGTGACTAAGTGTGACTAAGAGGTAGATGAAACGTCTGTATCCATGATGATGACTCCTTTCTGTGTGAACTAGAGACAGTCACATGACCTGTTTCCTTAGCCATAAAATGCAAATGATGGTATAAACCTACTTTACTAGGCATTTACGAAGGCTTATGGCAACATACTTTTAAAATTGAAAGCTCAGTGTAAATAGCATTGCACTGCAAGTTGTTAATATGCTCCAAAGTTCTTTCCGTCATACATTAAAACATCTTTAACTTAGTCTAAATTAATTCCAGCTTTGTAAGAATTCCTGCAGAAGCTAGGTTGCTAAAGATTGTTTCATAATGTTTGTTTTGTTTTGCATATAAGCATTATATATAGCTACTGCAGAAAAACTGTAAAATTAGAGCCAGGCCACGTGAAGCACTAAAGCTTAGGGTTAAAACACCCCAACACTGTCATTTACGAGTGGTTTAGCCTGTATTTTAAGTAACATGAAAATAACAATAGTGCCTTAGTAGAGTTGTGATGGGGATTAAAGCGTTTGTGTTTGTGAGCGGTAAAGCCTCTTAGAATAATTCCCGACTTAGAGTAAGTGCTCAGTAAATGTTAGTAACTGCTATTGCTATTATTATTTTCCTTATTTTAATGAGAGTCAATTTGCATAAGTTTCACATGTCAGATATAAAGGATAACAACACACTCTAAGAAGCAGAAAATTAATCGGCACTTCTGAAGCCTTATCCCTCTCCCTGGTTCCAGCCCTCTCTATCCCAGTCCGCTGGATTTAACTGCCATCCTGAAGCTTGTATTCTGTCCTCATTATATTCCTTGGAGTCTTTCTTCACCACATATGTGTGTATCCCTAAGCAGCAAGATAGGAATGCAATCATCCTGATATATTCTTAATGAGATTCTTTTCCCCACCTCACAATACATTTTCCTTAAGTCCACCCGTGTTGATTCATGGAGTGGTCGATCACTCTTTCTCTCTGCTGCATGGGCTTCCATCATATCCCATAGGAAATATTTCAGATGAAGAGTCCAGTTGGTGCCAATGTTCCTTTTCTTTCTCCTGTCTATGATGTTGCTATTAATATCCCTGCACATGCAGCCTTTTTACCAGCACAGAGTTATTTCTAGGGTAAATAACCGTGAGGAGAACTACTAGGCTGTAGGATATGCAACCAAACTTGCACCCTGGAGTCCCTCTGCATTAGAAACAGAGCTCTAGTCATGACTAGGCTTAGACCACAGTTATGAACTGGAACTGTCCAAAGGAAAGTGGGAGGTGCGGTCACGCTAACTCTTCCAGATAATGTCTTTCTAAAAAAAATGTTTTCTAAAGTATTCCGATTTACATTTGTATCTGCAAGATGCTTTTAATTCCTTCTTGAGTTAGCTTTATAAAGTCAATAAGATAGACTTTTCTAGTAATTCTCTGATTTTCTATGTGTTCAAGTTTACTGGAGTAAACTTGTTTAAAAAATTACATTCCACTGAATTATCTTTAAATATGTCTGTTTTGTCATGTCTAATGTTGTCTTTCTGCCCTATTGGTTTTTTTTTCAACTGCTTAATCTTGCAAGAGATCAGTCCTCTAAAGAGACCAAAAAAAAAAAAAAAAGTTGACAATTGTCTTTTTTTGATTTCTAAGTGTGTTTTCAAGCTTAATTTCTGTTACAATTACTACTTATTTTCATTTGCTTTCTTTTACTTCATTTTGTTCTTTTTCTAACTTCATAAGTTTAGTGCTTGGTTTATTAATTTAAACCTATCTTCTTTTTCAGAATACAGATTTAAGTGGTTAAGCCTATAAACTTCCCTCTGAGAACTGCTATAGTTTCATCCCATGATATTTTGTAAGTAGAGAATTTTTGTTATTGTTCAGGTCTAAATAATCTAATTCATACTATTATTTTTTTTTTACTGACATTTAGAAATTTGTGCTTTTTATTTTCAAAACTTCAGGGATTTTACCAGTTTTTTTTAATTATTGATTTTTGATCTATAGTGATTAATTACTTTTTTCAATAATCAATTTTTCATAACTCACAGCTGTGTGAGTCAGAAATTCAGAAAGGGCTCACAGGCAATTGTTATACTCTTGATGATACCCTTGGTATCACTCGGGTCATACCCTTGTTAGGGGACTTCATTCATGTGTCTGATGCCTTGGCATAAGGCCTGGCAGTCAGGGTTCAGCCTGACTCTCTCCATTTCCATGTATTCTCAGAGCCTCCGTATGTGGTTCTGCAGGAGGCTTGGGCGTCTCGTAGCATGGTGGTCTCAGGGTAGTTGGACTTGTAAGGAAGCTCAGGACTCAAAGTATGAGTGTCCCAAGAGGTCTCAGTAGAATCTATCAGGCTTCCTATGGCCTGGCCTCAGAGGCCTAAGAACATCACTTCTGCCAGATTCTATTGGCCAAGAAAATCATTAATGTCAGCCAAAATTCAGGAGAGAGGGATTAAATTCTTACCTCTCAGTACCAGGAGTAGCAAGGAATTTATGGCCATCTTAATCCTATCACACCTACCAATGATCCATCCCCTCATTGCATCCAACTCAAGGGTCAAGGTCTCCCAGGGATGGATAGTCAATACCATCAAATCCATTCATGGCTTCTCACTTTCTAGTGACAAACAAATTCAAAGAATAAGACACCTGCTCCCTCGACACTCAAAGCACAGAGTGGTACATAGTTAACCACAGAAAATGCTTCTCTTCAAAACAGGCAAGAATATGAGACACAAAAAGATCACTGGTTTAATAATTCCAAAGCCCAGCTGGGAAGTTATCCTGAAGGCATAGAAATCAGAGAAGTTCCTCCTCCAAGCTTTGGTTCTCTGCCTGAGAAGGGGCGCCTTTGCCAGTGTTTTCTCTATGGCTTCATCATCAGGTCACTGTTTCCTGATCCATTATTTTTCATGACCATCGATGTGACTTTGGGAGAGCAGGTCTCTCCTTGAGCCTGTACAGCTTCACAGCACCTGAGTCTTGCTCATGAAGACACGGCGGTCTACAAGCTGTTTTAACTCTCGATCGGTCAAATAATTTTCAGTCTGGGCTGATTGATTTTTTTCAGCAATTAAATCCCTCCGGCACTTAGCTGGCTTCTGTTCTGTTTCTTTCCAGTCAATTTCTTGTACCAACAACGAAATCCAAAGTTCTTTCTTAAATTCACAGATAAGCTGTCTTTTTTTTTGCTTTTTCATCTCCTTGCTTCTCTCAGTGGTGGCTACAAACAGTGAGGCTGAGCAGCCAACACCCTCTGGCCACATCTTTAATTTCATATGTGCTCCAAGACTGGGTCTTAATAAGTATTTCTTGTACAAAGATTCCCTCCATATTATTTCCTAATTTCTATGGTCAATAAATAGTAAGGTTTTTTTTGAAACTTAAAAATCCCAAATGTTTGCACTTTCTGTATGCTCTTTCAATTTTCCTTGCAAATAAGCTATTTATTTCCTGAGTTAATGTCTGTCTTAGAAATTCTTTGCCAAAAGGAAGCAATAGTGGTCAACATACACTGAAGATTTTTTATTAATTTCTATCTCTTACCTTGGCTCTTCCAATTCGGTAAGCATAAAAGCAACCTCCCAGGTGCCAACCCTCAATTTTACCAATGTTTTTGCCTCTGTAATACATGGGCTCCATCTTTATAGCCTCTGATGTCAGTTCCCTTCCAGCTTACTGAAAAATCATTAAGCCAATGTCCTATCTGAAGGTCTTAATTTCTATAAATAGAGCACAAGTAGTAGCAGGTGCTGAAATAAGCATCCCCAAATGTCCCCAGAGCTAAACACAGCAAAGTTTTATTTCCCACTGATCTCAGCCTAACGCAGAACAATAGTTACATAGATTCTGCTTCACTCCACCATTTAGAGAGCCAGGGTCCTTTTAGACTATGGCTCTTTCATTTTCAATGTGTGCTTTCATAGACATCCTGGTCTATTTCAGATAACAGACGTGTGTTTGGAGGGTGTAGGTGGAAGGAAAATTTGAAGAGGGTGCCCCAACTGCCTTGGCCTGAGTGTGACACATCACTTCAGTTCACATTCCATAGGCAAGAACCACACAGATCATCCTGCCCAGACACCAGAGGGCTTGGGAAATGTAGATGAGCTGTGTTATCAAAGCAGGGAAGCAGGATGGTGAACATCTAGCCAGCTTCTGCCACACATTTTATGCAAGAGTTTTGGTTGTTTATGGTAGGAGAGGGGTTCAGGGTACCAAGTCCAGCTCGTAGCTAGAAATGAAAGTGTATTTTAATTTTCATTATTCTCTAAATAGTCTCAAATTATACTTTTGATGCCTTCATGATCTAATGGTTTCATAAGAGAGCTTTTTTTTTAATCTCTAGGTAATAGATTTTTTTCTATTTTTATTAAATGCTAATTTTACATTACTGTGAGAAAAGAATGTGGCCAGTTACAATTTATGTTATTTGGGACTTAATGAGGCCTACATTTGGCCTCATCTATGATCATTAAAAAATAAATGTTACATGAACAAGTGAAAATAAGGTACATAAGAAAATGGGTGACTTAAAAACCTCCAATTATTTCTCACCTCACTTAAATAAAATGCAACCTTTCATAAAGCCCTAAATGACCTGATTCCTGCCCGCCTCCCCATGCCTATCTCAGTCACTTTCCTTCTACTTATCTATGAAGCTCCAGCCACATCGGCCCCCTTTTCATTCCTGCTGTGGCTCCTTGTAGCTGCCATTCCTGCTGTTTCCAGATATAACCCTGCTTGTGCCTGAGCTCCAGTTCAAACATCAGCCCTCTAACTGCCAACCCACTCACATATTCACATCCCACCTTGTTTCATCCATTCCATAACATTCATAATTATCTGAAATGAAATTGTTATATATTCGTGCATTAACTGTCCATCCCAAAGTCATTCTAGGGAAGAGGGACTTTTGCCTTTGACTTTGAGTGTTTCATTTCTCATGCCTACAAGAGTACTGAGAACATAATAAACACTAAATAGATACATGTTAAAGGAGTGAGTGTAACTTATGTCACTTATGCCTAACTCCAAGATTCTTCAGTTAGAATGCTGAATTATTCAAAGTTTGCTGCTGTAACTCTCTCTCTCTCTTCTCTTTTCCTATCTCCCTATCTCTCCTATGCCTCATAGTCCTGTTTCCACATTTTCTCTCTCTATGTATCTTTATCTTGTATTTTGGTAGAACAATGGCAAGAAATGTCTCAGTTATACTGAGTGACTTACTGTTCTTTTTCAAAACTCTAACAGAGGTTTTATCTGTGCCCTATTCTTCAAAAATGACTTAAAAATAATCAATATGAGATCTTGGGGACAAACTGAAGATTTTTATGCAAATATATTTTTCAAATGTTTTATCAATATTCATTTACATAGACTTGACTTGCTTATAACAAGTCAATCTTAATCTCTTTATAGACGATGTACTCAAGAATCTTCCCTTGGTAACATAATGTTGCATATGCCCATGGTACTGGGTTAAAAATAATTTGATTTCACCTAAAACTCACTTTTAAATTCAAGTATCTACATCCTTAATTATCTTCCTAATTACTTCAAACTAATAGTGTTTTATTTTATCCATTAAATGAATATGATACTAGGTTCAATTCACTTGGGACATATACCTCAGAGAAGAGAGACAGGTGTTGTGTGTGTGTGTCATGGAGGTGAGGAAGGTAATTTAAGGGCTTTTTCGAGTGGAAAAAGAAATGAAAAGTGATTCAAACTGTGAGCTGCATTTTGTAAACACTTCTCTTGAGTGAAGGCTGGTGGCCCAGGGACATTATCCTGTTACTTGGGTCCCTTAGGAAACAGCAGGGTTATTTTCAGGATGGTCTTTGTATAAAGAACCATGTACTGCCTTCAAACTGATGCTCACTAGGAATGAAAAGTGCCAAAGCAGTTTATGTACATCCCACCCCATGTCCTGGTTGGCCCTGATTGCTCTGTCCAAGGTAGAATATCTTGAATTCTGGCAAAAGTTCAGAATACAAGCCTTCGTGTTTCACTTATAAGAAGCAGCACAAAAAAAGGAGAGGTTGGTGGGTTGCGGGGTTTTGTGTAGGAGCCCTGTAGGACTGTCCTGCTTTCTGGAGATGACCCCTCTTCAATATGTAGGTTATTTCCTCTCAGATCTTTAAAATGGAAAGTAACCAAGAAAGGGAACGTAACAGCTGAAGGATTATTGAATATAGTTGTTGAATACGGGTGGTTAGCAGGCATGTGATTGAAATTTGAATGAAATAAAGACTATAACCTCTAACACTAACTGGGTGCTTACTATGTTACTGACCCAGTGTGAGGAGTTTTAAACTCTAACTTTCTAATTCATGATGGGGAATCTATGGGGCTAAATACTATTAATATTCCCCTTTTATACACTAGGGAACTAAAGAAGCTTAGCAAAGTTAAATAACTTGCCCAAAGTTATACTGTTACTAAGATGAAGCTCAAAATTCAGAAACCAGGCAGCATAACCTCAAAGACCATGTTTTAAATGCCCAGTGAGTGGCCAGTGGATGGATGGATGGATGGATAGAAGATGAATTGGTGTTTGGACGAATGGGTAAATGTTATGAGTTAGGTCAAAGATGATGTCAAACAAAAGTTGGAGATTTAAGTGCACATGAAAACTTATTTATTCTAAGCTGATTTTAGTGACAATTAAAAAAATACTAATTTTTCTCAAAAGGGCCGGATGCACTGACATCTCCTATAAAGCATCTGCACCTCCTGGAAGTTGCTGGACAGCCTAGTCTCCCATTAATGTCTGGGAACTTGCCACACACGGAGTCACCTGTCCCAACTGAGAAGAGCTGGCTGGCTGTGTTGCTCATTCATTAGTACCATCTGTATGCCAAATTGATGTTGTACATTATTTATTTGCCTCTCATTAGGAGCAAGGCCAGAGCACCATCCAAGTCTCAGAGCAAAACCCCCCAGAGCTTCTGCACTTACAATTGCACATCATATAATGCTAAGGTTTGTTAAAATACCACACGCTTGCAAAATTTTTCAATAATTGCTACAAATATTCACCAGAGGAGGGAATGTTTATTCATTTGCTTAATTTCTAATAATGTTTTCTGCTACAGTAGTATTTTCTTAGTCTTTCTTACGTTTAATTTGGCATCAGACCAATTGAATTTATGTTTTTAAGTAAATGGTACAGGCTTTGAATGTTTAGTGTCTCATTCATGTTATTTGTTCTTAGATTTGGTACCCATACAGTCTGTTGGCTTTGTTATTTTTTAATGAGAATTTTATAAAATGCCTTGGAGGCTCATTAGAATTCAAGTTTCTTTCTTTCCATTCAAATGAGCCCCATTTAAAAATACTGCGTTTCTTGCCATTAAATGAGTGTTGGCTCTGGAGGACACAGACTTTTTTTCTCCTTGAGCCCACATGGCTGAACCCTAGAGCATCAGCCATGTGTGTGACGCTAAAGCTCACCTTCTAACCTCAAACTCTTCCTCCATTCTTTTATTTTATTATACTTTTAAGCTCTCGGTAATGAAAGTAAATATTGATATTTTGGTATGTTTGGTAGACACATGACATAGTTAACTCCTGTCACTTTTACTGTTGGCTGAGTCCTCTAAGTCATTGTTACATATTTTGCTAAGGAGACATACTCCCCACCCCAAACCTTGCACTTGGATAGTTAGTGGAGGAATAGGCTGAATCAGACACTCACCACCTACAGCCACTGCTGTGGAGACCAACTCTGCATGGTTCCGTCCACCTGCACACCAGCCCAACCTAACTGCATCTTATCTATGTCTCTGTCTATTCCTCCTACCCTAGGGCTGCCCTCTTGACACGGAGGAACGGGGCACTGCAAGTCTTCACTTGGTCCCCCTGTTTGCACAAGTCAGGAATGTGAGGGAGCAATAGCTTATGGAATGGGTTTTGACCACTAGAATATGGGTGGTGATGGATAAACTCTCCCCACAAATAAACTACTTGAAATGAAGTTTATACAGCTTATCAGGAGAGAGTTCCACAACACCAAACAGTCATTTTCAGTGGCACCAGCTCAATAAAGCACCTTGAATTGGCTCCGCCCCCTGCCCGCCTCCCTCTCCTTGCCTCTCACTTCTGCTTCTCTCTGATGGCATATCTTAGTAAAGCAGGAGCGTATAAACCTTGGGCTCAGGCTCTGCTCTCAGAGGAATTCAGGCTAAAACCAGTTACATAATATAAACATTTCTTCTCAAGTGTACTCTTATTTCAGATTTGAAGCACGCAAATTTTTAAGAGCTTCCAATTATTTCATCTAGAATATTTGTTCTTCTCATTTCATATTCTTGATTCAGAAAGTAAAGAATTTTCAAATATATGATAAGGCATTGACCATAATGATCCTAACTGGAAGCTATACAGTTTGACAGTTATTTTTATTGTCAAGGTGTCTTTCTTGTGGAGAAAGGACATAAGTGAAGGAAAAGTAGTTCTGTAGATTTAGTACTTATACTGGGTGAACGGTACAAGGGGAGTATTTTCTCTGTGAGGATTCCGAACCAAAGTGGGTGCATCCCGCAGGATTCAACGATCCACAGACTGATCTAACATTTACGGGCTGCCATTCTCAGGGTTGTACTTGACAAACCATTATCAACTTCCAGGATCTATTCTAATTTCAGCGAGAACACTATGTGATCAGCGATTATTTTCTGTTTTAGAAAATACAGCTGATTATAGACTGCTTAGTTATGTTAAAATTAAACCTTACAACTTATTCAGCTTAATCACCAGCCTAAAGAAGATACCTACTAGAAAGAACTTTAGATACTTTCCAATTCTTCCCACTGGCACTTTTCAAATTAAAGGAAACTGTGGCACAGAGAGGTAGGGCAGCCTGTTCTGGGTCAGTAGGAAAAATTAACAGCAGAACTTGGACTAGATTACTAGACCCAAGGACTTTTTCATAACACTAGTGTTTGAGCTTTAAAAGACGAAGAGCTTTTTGTTCTATTCTGAGGAATTCCCACTTGCAACAGTCCATTAAACCACAGAAATGTGGCTGAGAAAAAAAAACCCACAATTTGTGAAGACTGGTTTTTTTTGCATTTTAGCATTTTTAAATCTCTTTTTAATCTCTGATTTTTAATTTTTAATTTTTAATTCTGATTCTCAAATACCACAGTCCATTTAACTCTCAATCCTGACAGCTGGAGCTTCAAGAATACATCCTGAACCTGGACACTCTTACTTTCTCCATCCCTAAACCCTAGTCCAAAAAATGGTCGTCTCCTGAAGTAGCTCTTAACTGGTCTCCTGTCCTTCTCTCTTAAGTCCTATAGAGAATTATCAGCATAGCAGTCCATGTGATCTTTCTAAATGTAAATCTGACCACGCCATTCCTTTGCTCAAAATCTCCCAATGGCTTCACGTTAAAATCTAAAGATGGCCTCCAAGGTTCCATACATTCTGGTCCCTCCGCCCTACCCCACCTCCCTTTCCAGTCTTTGTCTAGAACCCTTTCCTCACTCATGTTTACAGTAGCCAGCATGGCTGCTTAAGTGTTCCTCAAACAGACCAATTTTGTTTCTGCTTCAAGATCTTTATGCTTGATGTTCCCTCTGCCCAGACGTGCTTCCCCCAGATTTTTATCCTTTGCTCCTTTTAAACATTCAGGTACCTGCTCATGTCAGTTCCATATAGTTCTTTCCTGACCATTTATCACCTCCTTCCACCTCTCTGTTCTCTTACTGCATCCTTTCTTTATAGCTATGATTGCTAACCGAAGTTAGGTGACAATGTAGTTCAATATTGACATTTTGTGTCTCACCTACTAGAATGCAAACTCCAGAGGTCAGAGAATTTGTGTTATTTATCCCAGTACCTGCAGCTCCTAAAATGATGCCTAGAACAGGGATGGTGCTGGATAAATGTTTACTGAATGGATGAATGTGTAAGGTTACAAATCATTATTACAGAGAAGTCATTTTCTGCAAGCATATGCCATTATGATTTTACTTCCCATTCGCCAGCAGTTATCCTGTTAACTAACTGAGCAATTCACCATTAATAGAGAGTCAATCAAGAAAGCCAGTCCCCACTTCAGGCTATTAGAGTGCATTGAATTATCCCATGCATTAGAACGCCTGGAACCTGAATGTCAAAGCCATTTGGCTGCAAGTTATTTACTGCTTTTGGACCATAGAAATGGTTGTATTCAAATGATCTCATAATCGCAGAAGAGCTCCTGCATGGCCTATCATCAATTATATTATTACTTCACACTCTGCCGGCGATACCTAATTAGTCCTCACAGCATTCTTGGTTGGGAGCAGAGGTAACTGAAAAGACTTGGAGACAAATATCATCATGGGTGGCTTTAATGCATGAATGAGACTCTGTGTACTCAAACAGCAGGCTTTCCTCTCTCTTTTCTTTTTTTCTTCTTCTTTTTTTTCTTTCTGTTAATTATTTTCCTTCTTCTTATCCTTTTTTTCTTTTCTTCTCTTTTCTTAGACCCACTGTGTCAAACTTATATTCACTGGCCACACAGCAGAGTGTATCCTCATCTATTTGTATTTCTTACTTAATTTAAGGAATTAGAGTTTACCCGTAAGATAATTTATCATTAAACAGTTTTCTAAATGAACACTAAATGATGTACTGTAAGAGGGTGTAGGTTTCTTCAAGGAATAGAGGAATTTTAGAGGCAATATAATACAGTGGGTCATTGGAATCAGCCAGAATTGAGTTTAAGTCCAGGCCTGCCACCTTCCTCCTGTACATTTTTAGGCAGCTTAGTGAACATGTTTGAGACTGATTGTCCTTATCTGTAAAATGGAGCTGCGGGTAGTGCCCAACTCAAGTACTCACAAAGTGCTGTGATGACTAGAATGAGACAGTGCATGAAAGCATTTCAGTGGTTGGTAAAATAAGAGTCCTTTATTTATGCCATCTATTATTATTGTATTTTTAAGCATCAATCAACAGGTATTTATTTTGGGGGGGAATGGAATTTAGGTTCATTTATTTATTTATTTGAACAGAGGTACTGGGAGTTGAACCCAGGACCTCATGCATGCTAGGCATGCACTCTACCACTGAGTGATACCCTCCTCCCCAACAAGTATTTACTGAAGGACATACCACCTTCAATAAATTCAGTAATAAATAATATAATTGAGACCATGGGGGATGAAATATTGACTCAGTCATATGTGAGCTATAACCACTTTGGTGAAACAAAGTGTGTATACCCTAAATAAAATGTAAAGATAAAAACCTGCAAATATGGTAAAAAGATATGGTAATGGATGTACGGTGCAAGATGGCTGTAGGATACGGTGATTTTTTTGTCTTACAAAGGAGGATGGAATTCAAGGAGCGCTGATAGAAAGTTGAAATTTAGGAAGTTAGAAATGGAAGTAAAGAGATCCTTTGGCGGAAGAAATTATGCCAATTGCAAGTTCCTATGATTTAAGTTCATGGCTGTTTGTTTTGTGGTTATTCCTGTTGAACACAAGACCCCTAGAGAGTTTCGCTTTGGAAATAACTTTGTTAGCCTCATCCTGATGCCAAAGGTACCTGAGAATAAGAGAATTCTATTTACTCAGGACTATATTTTACACCAAGACATCTAACACCTCGTTTTTGCATATCTGAAGATTTAAATGTCCCATACAGTTTGCTTTAGTTCTTTGTATTATAGTAGTTAATTGAGTGGCTGCAAAGTATTAGAAGCATCAGAACCATGAATAAGTAAGCTGATCCTTTTGGGGGGAAAATGACCCTGCCTCTCAACCCCACAGAAGAATTAAAAAGATGAGTGGATTCACTGCTTTTCCCCCCAACATTTCTCCTGTATGCACTTTTTTCCTAGTTAAAAACACAAATTACATTGCATCATGCTTGTCAAATATTTCAATAAAAAGTAGGACTTTAACACAAAATGCCTGCTCTATCCTGAAAATGGGACTTTTTACAGGGTTTTTATGGACTGTGACCTCATTCCATTATTAATAACGCACTTTGTGAGTTTCCCTTCATCCATTGATCTTGCAGGAGAACTGTTAACATTAATTAATTAATCCTCTTGTCATCTCCATGAACAAGGTAAGGCCTTTATTGAAAAGCTTATTCTGCTGTGGTGAAACTTGGGGCAAAACCTGCTTGATAATGCTTGATGAATCTGTGGTGCCCGGGTGACAGTGAGGAGCTGACTTTTAAAAGGGCTGCTCTAACTTTCCTGGCACCGGCCCCTCCAACTCACAGGCAATCTGCCAGCTTTCTCCATATACTCTTATTGGCCCAAATCTATTCCCATCTGTTTGGAAGGCATGTGCCCAAGCAGGCAGTGGTCAGATTCTTGGCATTGATTTTGGGAGATGAGCACTTTCTGGGCAGCCTGTGTCCCCCTACCACATTGCATCTGTTTTACCAGATGTCTCACCCCGGGTCCATTGGTATGCCAGCCCTGTTGCTGCACGTCTCTTTACAGCACATCGGCTGCTGCGTAAATGGCAAGACACAAAGTAAACGGTGGGGCAGAGTGTGGTGCATATGTGGTGTGCATGTGTTGTGTGTGCTGGGGTGGGGGTTGGCAGACACCTAGAGCTTAAGATTCATAAAGCACTTTCATAGCATTGTCCCTATCCACCTTCTCATGGGGGTGCTTGCTGCAAGCTACAGCTGGGGAACATTAAGACATCTGCCTTTAGCCATCAAAATGGATACCTCAAAGCAATATTGCTTCCAAAACCAAATAGCATATAAGTCTTCTGCCCTAGAAATCTGGATCACGAAGTTAAAAGGACTGCAACATCTCCCCTAAATAGAAGCAGTAGAACTGAGCAGAGTCCTGCAGCATCACCCTCACCTCTGCTAGTACAAAACCAAGGAGTTAAAGATTAGGACAACAGAGTCACAGAATCAATGACTGATGCACATTCCTGAAATGTTTTATAGATAACTGTAACTGCCACCAGAGACAAGAAAAAATCTTACTGTATGATGACCAGACTGTAGACATGACATATGCCGCTCCATCTTGAGCAGCACTGATCTATGGCTGGCACAGTTCCAACAACTGGACTCAAGAGAATAGGATTAGCATTATTGCTCATAATAATCTATATCTTTGTGGGCATCAAAATAATTGCAGCTTGCTCTGCCTGTTTATGCAAGTGGGCAACTAGAATTTTCAGTAAAGAGATGTTAGAAACCCATGTCAACACCTTCCACTCGGAGAATACGACACCCTAGGTCAACGTGAAGAAGTTACAGAAGACGGAGCGTCACCCCTAATCTGATAGAAATGAAATGATGTTTGACAGTGAGGAAATTAAAGCAGTCTTTTTGCCCCTTTCCTATTCACCCAGTTCTGTCCCCCATCTAACCTTGAAAGAACCTAACTATAGGAATATGATCACTAAGCAACTGAAACGAACTCTTGACTTATGCTCTCTTGAATGTACACCATGCCTTGTTTAATCTGTTGATTCTTTTCCTAGATAAAAAGAAGAGTCAAGAATTAAGCAGTTAAAGAACGATCAGCTCCCTACCCCCAACAGCCCCCTTAGCAATCCCACAGGCAGACTGGGCAGGGCAAGATAACATGTGAAGAAAGAGAGTCAGCCAGTCTGCACACAATGGAGAATGGTGCAGAACCCAATCTTTGGCCTCCATGGTTCACTGAGATTCTTCCCCCATGACTTTTCCTTTTAAAAACTGTCATGGCTGAGCAGTATCCTCAGAGTTGGTCTCTGGACAGAAGCCTACCATCTCCCCAGATTGCCGGCTTTTGTCATTAAAACACTTTCCTGTTCTACTGACACTTGCCTCTTGAATTACTGGCTTCTGAGCAGCAAGCATTGAACTTGTGCTCAGTAATAGTAGTCAGGCACATTGGAGCTTCCCTTAGTTGTTCCTTCATGTAGCCATTCATTTATTTATTCAACAGGTATCCACTGAGCATAACTCTAAGGTATCCAAGGCATTAGCCCAATAGTAGAGGAATAAAGATCTATAGAGAAATGATACCTGGCCCTTCTGTACCTGGGGAAATAAGACAATAAATAAGGGAAATAAGATCTACACATTCGAATGACTTGAGTGACCATAAAAGTAGTCAGCGGTAGGTGTCCAAGGGAGAGTTTCCTGTGGGTTCCAGGGCATGCAAACTATGCCTTAATGGTGAAGGTCAAATTCGATTGCACTGGCCCGAGAAAGAAACGATGAAAGTATTCTGGACATAGAGGAACAACTCTAAAAATGGCACAGAGGAAAATGTAAGTCTATATTCTATCGTCTGCATGACAAGTTACTTTAAAAACAAATGTGCATAAATAGTGGAATGTACGTTTTCACAGTGTTCATTTACATCCTTGAGCCAGTTAGATAAAACCTGAACTCTCATCAGACGTGCATACTCCAAGGAACTCCAAGGGTGTTTAACAAGCAAATGAAAGACCAGAAGCAGAAATAGACACATTCAGATGTGGTTACTTGGCACTTCATGTATCTTTTTCAAAATCTACACTATAGAGTTTTTTAAATTAGCCTAGTGATTGGAAAGTAGTTAGAAAGTAGAACTTAGTTAGAAGGATGGCATGGGCTCTACCACCTTTAAGAAGATTAGGAAGACAGCAAATTTTGCAGTGTAGTAACATCAGCATAACACTTGAGTTCTGGAGCTTTCTTGGCTTCACATTCCTCTTCCTCCTCTAGGACACTGCCACTTGGCTCCATTACCATCAGAGTTGATTCTGCCATCAACGTTTATTGTGTCTATCTTGGAAAGAGCTTTCTATTCAAGGTGCATATGCCTTTGCAAGGGCAGAGATTTGGAGTTGCCTGACTTACGGCGGTTTACTAATGCATGTTTATACACCCGAGATTTTGCTCTACATCTTGCTTTCATTGTAATATGCAAACTTACATGAGACATATAGCCCTTCCACCCCCACCCCAACATTGGAGTTTAACAATCATTACCAAAAGAACTTGTTATTGGCTCAACAGCAAACAGGCTTCAGTGGGTTCTCAGGTGTGAAGAATGGTTGAGTTTCTAGCCAACAGCAGAAGACAGGTAGATGAACTATAGAAAATAAAACTCCATAACTCACTAACAAATCATGGTTTACAACTATTGGCACTCACTCAGGACAATTAACAGCTATCTTAAATTAGCAGAGCTTGTATCCAATCCCTTCCTTATGTCCCCCATTCCATCCTGTGTATTTACCTGTCATAAATATTTTATACTTTTCAGAGCCTTAAATTCACTATTTTTCTGAGGACAGGTTATCTTTCCAAAGTCATAGCTGGTCCCTGACATTTAGAATAGAAATTGACAGATTTTTTAAAAACAATAATGGTACCTTCTTCCTTCTGAGCCCTACCAACAGATAGTGTTTGAATAGATTCAGACTAAAGATGAGTTCTCTACACAGCTCTTCCGTTTAAATGTTAGTAATCTTTCATTCTTAGTAATCTTTCAAATTAAGATTGCAAATGCTTCTACTTTATTTATACGGCTAGATAAACTTTGACTTTAGACATATCGATTCTAGCTCACCAATCCCAGGATTTTTGCTTGTTTTACTAGTTCGCTCCCCAACTCTGCCCATGGGGCAGTTTTAAACTCAAGGATTTGATACAAAGGCTGAAATCAGGTGAAATGTTGCTATAAACCAACTCTTCCAGTAATTCTCCCAATTTCTTAGAGAGTTTTGTGATCATGCATTGATAATTTCATCTATGGGTGGGTTATTTAAATGGAAAATGTAAGAGAAATTGGTTTTCAATAATGTAAATCAATTTCTTTTCTTTGTCTTATGCACCTTCCACTTATCTTTAAAAAGGAGTTGGGGGCTCTTTTTCCAGCACCAAATCATAGTACAGGATTACAAAATGTTCTGTAAGGACATTAATTGCACACATATATCATCAATGTATTCTTGAATACCATGGCTGGTATTAACTGTTTTTACAATAGTCCTGTTGAAAATGTCGAATTGGGTTCAGTCAAAGGACAACCATGAAGAATTTGTGTGTATGTGGCACACAGCCCTAGAACATATCATTTTAGAAAATCCCCAAATCACAGAGCTGAGAGATCTTACCCAGTCACTGATTCCATTCTTATAGCATTAATCTCTGAACAGTAGCTAATGTGGATGACAAATGCTTTTTTTAAATGTGACAATTTTGACAGCTATTCAGGTCTATGTTGAAATGGAATTGGAAAGAAATATTAATAGAATATGCACTTAAGTCCCAGAAATGATGAGGGAAAGTAGCAGGGCAAGGAGAAAGAGACACAGGTTACGGACGAGGAGAAGTTCTCGTTCCAGTCCCACCATCAGGGAGCCGTGGCCTTCTCATCTCTAAAATAGGAATCAAAACACCTGTCTCACCAGGTTGAAAGGAGACAAAAATCAGAATATGCAGAGGACACTCCAGATTGGCATACTCAGCACTTATTCTAAATATTTTCTAGAAGACTTCCCATACCGTAGAGCTGGAAAATTAAAAGCTTTATTTCAGAGACTCTTTTGCATGTAAGCCCCTAGACATAGCTTGCATTCTGCCACAAGGTACACTTGTATGTTGGGAAGGAAGAAGAAAGAAATGAGCACCAGTGGCCACACGGAGGAGATGGTTTCTACCAGCAAGGATGAGGGGTGTAGACACTCATTCTTGTGGCAACTGTACTGAAGGTTCCAGTATCTGCTCGAGCATCACAGCCTCTCAGCAGCAGTCTGGGGGCCAGTGTGGTCTCCCCACAACCTCATTTTCCCTGGTTATTCTTGCTATCTGTGTATCATCTGAGCATAATTCCCTAATCATCCTGGAAATTGTTATAAACTACCTAATGCCATC
This sequence comes from Camelus dromedarius, assembly GCF_036321535.1. Classification (NCBI taxonomy): domain Eukaryota; kingdom Metazoa; phylum Chordata; class Mammalia; order Artiodactyla; family Camelidae; genus Camelus; species Camelus dromedarius. The sequence continues at coordinate 62,252,082 of NC_087443.1, read as the reverse complement.
TAACAAATCCTTTCCTGCTTAAAGTTATGGGAATTAATTATGAGGACTGTAAGTAAGTTCTCTGAGAGCACATCTGAATAATATTTAGAAAATGATAAAGACTTTTAGCTTTTTTTTGAAGGGAAGAATCATATCATACTTGTATTTATTGATTGATTTCAAAATATAGTAAGATCCTCTTGAAAAACAAAGCCTCTAAATCAGATTGTTGAACCTCTCTATCTTATGATCAGCACAGGTATTTTAAGCTAAAGGTCTTTATTTTCTGGATAGAGGCTGGAATAAACTTCTTACCAGGTATAACTGAAAGTGAATTTATAATCACTCTCTTTTTTTAATTGTGTGCTTTCTCATCATCTGCCCTCATTCTCCCTACCCACTCCAATCCATAGCTGATGCTTGGAGTCAAAATAAATATGTCTATACAAGTTACTGAAAAGTATCAATGTATAAGAATTGTAAAATCATATATACCGGCAGTCAATATTGATATTTATCTAGAAGAAATTAATTACTCAAGAGTCTTTTTGTTGTAAGAGAAAGGCTCAAATCAAAAGGGGAAAAGAGTTAATACATTATTTTTGTAACCAGGAAATACAAGGGAAGATCTGGTTTCTGGCACGACCGGTGTGCGAACTCAGGTTGACCTTCATGCTTCTTCTTTCCTCTGTTTATTTCATTTCCCACTATTTGTGGGGAGTATCACTTCATTCGGACCCCTATTCATATACTCCCAGCAACATAATCCTAAAGGCACAGTGCCTTTCCTTAAGCCCAAAACAAAACCTACTAGGGAAAATGCTGACTGCTAACTTGGAGCACGTGCCCACCCTGCACCAACCACTGTGGTCTGAGTACGGTCTTTGCTAGGTCAGGGCTGGTTCCCACAAGCACCAGTGTGTATGAGAACTGTAACTGGGAACCCTCGCAGCCACACAGTTGGAATGGGGAAGGACACACTCCCTAAAGAAAGTTAGCGTGCTAGACAGAAGGAAAACAAAGGTCCCCTCCAAGGTATTCCTTGATATGAAGAAACAAAATGTATTCCTGGTGTTCACTTTCCTAGAAACCGTAAAGTGCATCTCCAAGTGTCACTTTACTACATACTTTCCATCTCCCTTATCAATGTATCCTGGCATGTCAGTTTCTTTCCTCCAAATGAGATGGTCAAGGCATAATCACAAATCACTCATATGAAAAAGCATTTTAGGAGGAACAACTAAACAAAAGAACAACACACACTGCTAGACTATATTCCAGCACCTTCCAAAAGCAGGACAATCTGATCTGGGAACAGCTTTGGTATATATCATCGTACGACCCTTCACAACATAAAGTAATGATCTTACTTGGTCTTTCCAATAACTCTTTTAGATAGATGATGATGGTGATGTTTGTTATCTTTTTCATAATAATATAATAGTAATATTATTTCTAACTATTTTACAGGTGAGAAAACAGATAGAGGGAGGCAAAATAGTTAGACTAACTCCGGGTCATTGAGTGGTAAAGAGATTTTTATCTTGGTAATAGGCTACCTGAATAACTTGTTCTTCCCCTTCTAATTAAAGCAGACTACTCCTGGGCATGACTTTTAGAGTTAGGACTTTGGTCTCAATCCAAAGAGAAATGTTGAGCAGAAAAAAATCAGGAAGCCCACAGAACTTCTATTATATGACGTAGTATTCAAATGATCAGGTTCCCAATGGCCTACAGCCAGGGAGTCTCCAGCTGTCTCTCCTCCTGGGCTTTGCACATAAAAGCAGTTACAGAAATCAGCTCTTAAACAATGTCAGAGTCAGGAATCCGGAGCTCTTCAACGATGTCCCCATCCTAGCTAGAAGCAAACATGCCACACTATCTTGGTGAGAAAGTCTCATCTTGTCCTTAGATCCCTGGAGATACCTTTTCAGCCTAACACACAGATTTCCTCAGAAATGTGTACTTCGCTACTAGAGAGTGCCAAACTTGCAAAGTGAGTTGTTTTCCATTATTGTTTTTTTAATGTCTAATGTCAGCTTCGCCCCTCAGCACTTTCTGTCTCCAGGGATATCTAAGTGATTTTTAATCCTCTTCCAGCCTCTGTGATGTAAGTAATGTTTATAACTTTAAAGAGCAGAGAAAAAAGGCTTGTATTTGTGTTGTACAAAACACTTTCAAACTGCTGCACTTCTGGGTTCTCACAACAACCCTGTAAGATATGCAGGGAAGATATGCATATCCTAGTTGAGCAGATGGAGAAACTGAAATCCCCAGGGGAAAGTGACTTACTGAACTTCCCCTGAACTTCCCCAATTCTTTACGGCAAATTAAGAGAAGCAGTCAATCCTCCCCCATCCCACACTTAAGTTTTTTTTCTGTAAGACTAGTGTTCCACATGTATTTTATTAATCATTTTTTTCAAATAAAATCTAGCCTTTATATACTGATACCCAATATAGAAAATGGACAACAGTAAAGCTGCTTATATGGAAGCTAGACAACCGAGTGCAGCGTCACTATAGCAACGTCAGAGCATCCTTGCAAAAGGCCTCTTATGGACAGTTTGAGAACAACAGAACTAGCCTAAATGACTATCTCCTCTCATCTATCTAGTCCAGTCCGGCTGAACATAGCTTCCCAAGTCGGGTGCCACAAATGTTCAAGGAGGTGCTAAAAGGTTGATGCCCCTCAGCTGCCAGGAGGGCCCAGGAAGGTTAAGTTCCCTATAGTAGATCTTCTTTGCTTGGCAGCAGCCTCTGTTTTCTCTAGTGCATGACGCAAAGATACTTTTCCATGTTGAGAAGTGTTACAGAGAACTTATGAGAGCTCAGAACACATAAACACTATTTTGCTCACTGGATTCAGATTAACCCCACTGATATTTCTTGTAATGAACCCTCTCCTATCTGAATAATACCATCTTTTCTACCTTAAACATTATCGGTTATGGTTGCATTTATCCAAAGCAGATTTTGCCAACAAAGGGATAGGTTTCCAAAGAATTCCTCTGTGATCTTTTGTCTGATGTCAAATTAATCCCTTGGCTGCTATTCACTTAGGAGACATCATTTAAGACTTTCCCCCCCAAGTGCTTCTTTATGTGACTTCTCCGATTGTTTGATTATTTTCAACACACCAAGTTATGCTTAATAAAATCCTTGCTGGCTTTTCTTTTCTAGTAGGATATTTTTTAAAGTTTTAGCAAGGCTCTACATGTTCTATCATCATTATGCCAGTATATCCTTAATTCACTCATCAGTCTTCTCATTCACTATTTAGTCCCGTTGATGGATCAGTTTCCTTCCTGCCACAGGATTTTTGCATATGATATTGCTTTTACCCCTAGATGCCACTGACCTCCTCTGTCTTGTCAAACTTGGTTGTTTTTACTGATGTTGGGCATTAGGCAGTAGCTAGTATGCATGACCTACGGTATACTTTTCAAAAACAAAAAATCAAGCCTTAGTCTTCTCAAGGCTCTAGGTCTAATTAGTAATTTACAGAAAATACAGAGCTGGACAAACTCATTTTATAATATCCCAGGAATGTAATCAATCAAACATAGAAGGTAGGAAATTTGATAAGGTTTTCTGCAGGAAATTCTGCAGAATTCAGGTCCTTCCATATACCATTTGCAAGGAAAAACTTAAAGAGAGGAGGGACTTTTACAAAGCAAAATTAATATTGGGCATGAATAGAATGCACTGTGTACATTCTTATGCCAACAAACCAATAGTAAAAAAAAGACATTATCAGAAAACCAAAAGATAACAGGTGTGCAAAGGATGTGGATAAATTGGAATCCTTACACATTTTTGATGGAAATGTAAAAGGGTGAAGCTTCTGTGAAAAACAGTATGGAGCTTTCTCAAGATATTAAAAATAGAATTACCGTATGATCCAGCACTCCTGCTCCTGGGTATACAACCAAAAGAACTGAAGAGATATGTGTACTTCCGTGTTTACTGCAGTGTTACTCACTCTAGCCAAGATATGGAAATGATCCAAAGGTCCATCGACAGATGAATAAAGAAAAAAAAATATATCCATATATACACACACAATGGAATATTATCAGCCTTTAAAAAGAAGGACATTCTGCAATATGTGACAACACAGATGAGTCTGGAGGACACTATGCTAAGTGAAATAAGCCAGTCGCAGGACAAACAAGCATGATTCCACGTACATGAGATATCTGTCAAACAGAGCGACAAAGAGCAGAACAGGTGGTTGCAGGGATCTAGGAGAAGGGGAAATGATAGGTTGTTATTCAAGGGGTCTAATTTCTGTTATGCAAGATGAATAAGGCTTAGAGGTCTGCTTTACAACAAAGTGCCCATAGGTAACAATACTGTACTATATATTCAAAAATTTGGTACATGGGTGGGTAGATCTCATGTTACATGTTCTTACCATAACTTTTAAAAACAGCTGCTTGATTGAAATGGGGAATAAAAACATGCTAATTTTTTAAAAGACATCTATATGACAATTGTTGACATTTAAACACAGTTTTGATATTAGTTGAAATCCTTTCTAGCAAAATTAGTGACACTTAATATTGTAAGCAGCCTTTGGCAGGAAAGAGCTATTTGCAGAAAAGGACTCCCTGCAGGAGGTCACTTTCGTTCTGTCACTAACCTCAAACCAGGCACCTCTGTGCCCTGCTCATCTCTGGCCCTAGCATAATTTTCAAATCTTTTGATCACACAATGCTTTGCCTAACATGTTTGTTCCTTCCTAGATCAAAGAAGTAGAAATGGAGAATAATTAACAAATGACCAGATCTCTTCCCTACCTTCCCCTTCAATGATCTTGCGAACAAACTGTGTGAACAAAATAGCATATAAAGAAAATTTACAAGCCTACAGGCAGTGGGGATGGCGATGAAGCTGACCCTTTATCTCAATGATTAACTGAGATTATTTCCCCTTTTCCTTCTAAAATTTTCATGGCTGAGCAGAATCTTTAGAGATGTTTTTTGCTGACACTAAGTCCAGCATCTCCCCAGATTGCTGGCACTCTGATTAAAAACACCTTTCCTTTCTATCAACATTTGTCTCTCTCGAGTATTGATTTTTGAGTGGCGAACAGCCAGGCCAGAGTTGTCAATAACAACAATTAGATAATGGTATTGAATTAATGGGAATCATTGTCTTTTGGAAATACAACAAAACTTGTATGATGAGTAAAATAATATATTATCTAAAATAGACAAAGTAAGATTAGCTATATATACTGTTAATTGTTGAAGCTGGCTAATAGGTACATGGGTTTTTACTATACTAATCTTTATATTTTTGTGTACTTTTGAAATTTCCATAATAAAAAAGTTACACAAAAATAAATACAACTTTCAGGGAAAAAAATCAGGCACAAAATGCCAACACAGCAACAGTTCAATGAATTCACCAACAGTCAGCAAAATAATTTGCAGGATCTAAGAGGAGTCAGGGTGGAGACCAGAAAGGTAAGTTTGAAAAAAGAAAAGAAAATGAAGTAATAAACTACCTTTGGGACCTAAAACAAAGTTGGTAATAGCAGCAAAGTGAAGAGTTCTGAGAATCAAAGGTAATGAGAGAAAATGCTTTGAAGAACTAAAATTGCAAATAGCTCTAAGTATAGTTTTCTAATTAACATTGCAATGTCAGTTAGGAATTTAACCCTAATTTCTTAAGAGGGTTTTGTAAATCCTTTTTTTTTCCAAAAGCAATTTATCTTCCATGCTTTATTAAAATTATTCTCTATAGTTTTTTCCCCCTCCCTTTTAACAGTCACTTTGTTAGACTAGCCTCAGATTTTGCCCACTGTATCAAGAAATGAAAGCCATGATGTGGAATTGGAGCTGGCAGCCATGATGTCGGACATGTTCAAATGAAGCCCATCACTTGAGTGAAAATTTATAGTCCTGCCTGTGCTGTGAGGCGCTCTGTGTTTCAGTTCAGGGCCAGTAAGAGATTTATCAAAGGAAGGTAACAAGATATAAGGGAGTAGCAGGTAAAGTTTTGAAAGCTTTTATGAACTAGAGTAAATCTTGAAACTTTGGGTTTAATCTCCGGCAGTTGGACTTTCAGGTATAATTACAGGTTAACATTTGACATACTGTATAGGTGAAAAAAAAAAAAGACACAGGAAAGCACATCTCTAATAAAGCTAAGTCTCCATTATCTGATACATGGGTACAAATACCTATGGGATAAAAAAAAAATACCATTATTGGTGTGAATGAAAAATATTGCCAGCCATATCCATAGCAAAGGATGCTGGGGCCATCGAGTCATGAGCCACTACTGCTACCCTTGACAGTGAGCGGAGGGAACTCAGGATGGAGACAAGCAGGCAGCCCAGCTTCTGCAGCCACCCCCCAACAGTGTACCCTGAGGGAACTCGGGATGGGAAAGAACAGGACACTGGCCCTAGAGAGCTAAGGTGTGTATCAAAGGGATGATTACAATGAGCTCAGACTTTTGTACCTTCCCATAAATAGAAAAGTGCTAAATTCCATAACTTGAGATATCTGGTTTTCTTTAATTAACAGTAATCTTTTTATGTTCCAACTACCCAGTCTTTGTTGCAAAAACTCCCGTATATTTGGGCTGACCCCTTGTCTCTTTGGGGCAGTCTCTCAGAATGACCTCTTAGGCTTGAGTCCTCAGAAGTCCACTGAATAAAATATAACTCTCAAATTTTAGGTTGTGCATATTTTTAGTCAACACTGGGATGGCAATCAGCACTGGGGACTGATGGGCAAAAACTGGACCATGTGCTTTTTCAAGAAGGTTCCTCAAGGGTTTCAGTTCCACCCAGGTCTTTTGTGTACTATTTTTTCAGACTTTTTATGAACAGCCCAAAATTTAGAACATTATGTGAAATCTTCTGGTTATAAATGTTGGCAAGACATTCAACTGTATAAAGTCTTTATGGGCCAACTCCTTGCCTACCAAACAAAGCCCAACTGCAGGCCTCATTCTGTCTGAAGGAGGCTATCATTTTTACCAACTCTGATATATAGCCATTCATTTTTTAGCCCCTTTCTTCTATTTTCTTGTCACATGTTTCAGGACAAGCTGTGATATTTGTTCCTCGTGTATTTATTTTCTTGGACCTTTACTGTTGTCCAAGATTTTTTTTTTAATGCTGTTTCTGAATCCTTCTTCATTTTGTTTGTTGAATATTTTTCCAGAGAGTATAAAATAATGAACATTAATGAGGAGACAGTTGCTGGGGAGAAACTACGGACTAATCTCTAAGAGTTCCCTTTTCTTGGGCAGATGAGAGTTTGTTGCTAGTGAAACACAACTTAAACATTTCACTTTTATATAAACTTTTAAAGAATAAACTGTATGCTTCTCTAATCAGAGCTGAAAAGATTGTGAATCACCGCACATAACCTATACTTCTAAAAAAATTAACCTAAGATGCCTTTACTGGTTAGCTAATAATGTTGTGATCACATAAGATGGCGACACAGATATCTCTGATTTTCAGCTTTGGCCTAACTAGGCATGCAAGTGAACCTTTTGGGAGTAAACCCAGCAATGCCATGGTGATTATTTATTGAGTGTGCAAGGCTACGATGATATAAAATGGGAGAGCCACTGATGCACGAGGAGATGGGATGTTATGGAGAGAGGACTGGTCTGGGAAGGGCAAACTAGGATCCAGTCTCAGCTCTACTGCCAACAAGCTGTAAAAGCCTCTCTGCTCCTAGGTTCATTATTTATTTACGATTTATACCTTGCCTATTTCCAAAACAGGTTGGAGGTGGCTTTCAATAAAAACCACTAATGTATCAGAACTCTTTTACGAGGTAATAACCCAAGATTGGGAAAAAAAAAAAAAGGATACTTAGAGCAGCAAATCTAAGCTAAGGGAATATTCTGTAATGGAGCACGGAACGCTGCTATGAGCTCCTGCCTACAGAGCAAAGCGGGAAACAAGCTGTATCACTATCATAGTCAACGGTCTCAGTTTTCTTATTTACAAATGGGTGGGAAATGAGAGTTCAATGAAACCACTTTCTTGGTCTTTTCCAGGTTCAGATGTTTCTTTTACAAAGTGATGGGTACACTTCCGAAAAGAATGCCTCACATTTGGCACAGTCAAGCACCAACAGGGGAAATTTGGAGGCAGGCAGTTCACTCGTAACATATGCAACTTTGCAGCCAGAGAACTATAAGAATAAGTGACAATGCTGACAAAAGTAGCAGTAAAATAAAGAAGGAAATACTACAAAACTTAGAAGACTTTGCCAAGAGCAGACCTGAATCTAGGCTGATGAAAGCCTGTGTAAGGAAAGGCTGAGGCTTGTGGGATCAAGGACAGAATGGACACACATCAGGCAAAACGCACAATTAGAACTTAAAGATGCTGCATAAGGCCAGACCTGAGCCAAGACAGAGCACATGGGTGTAGAAACAGAACACAGTACTGCATTCCTCAAAAGACTGTTCATGTCCTTTGAGTTTAGTCATAGAAGAATCTGCCTGACTAGTCTCAGATGACCTGTGTTTCAATGAAGATGTCTTACACTTTCTATACTGGACCAGACATACTTGAAGGGTTCTGTTACACATAATTCTGATTTGGCTACTTTTGTGTCGAGAAGGACTAAAAGGCTAGTAAGTGGTGACCACAAAAAAAGCTTAAAAAAGGAATATGGCCACAGGGAGATTATAATCTGAAACGATTGGGAGAGAGAATGTGGGCTAACTTTGAAAAAAGAGAAAAAGCACAAAAATGACAAGAGAAAATGGAGAAGAAAATTAAGAATAAGTTCATGGTAGCTATTGTAGCACACTGAATAAAGAAAACGTGTTTGGCCAAAAAGAACTCATGGAAGCTTTGAGAACCATGGAAGGAATTGTCCAGCCATTCCCATTTGGGGAGAATAAAATTCCTTTAAATCAGTGTTTCTCAACCAGGGGCAGTTTTGTTCCTCAAGGGGTGTTTGGTACTATCTGGGGATGTTTTTGGCTCTTACAATTTGGGGAGGTCCCAATGGCATATAACGGACAGAAGTCAGGTGTGCAGTACACAGGACAGGCCCCTACAACAAGGAATTATCTGACCCAAAATGTCAATAGAGCTGTGAGTGAGAATCCCTACGGTGAATAAAGATAGGACCAGTTTTGCAGTCTGGAATCACCTCTTTAAACATAATTCGTAGGTTCTTCTCTCCTTGAGGTGATTTACCATGACCCAGTCTGTTTCCCATGACCTAAGTGGAAGGTGAGTGTAAAGGATTTTTCCAGTTCCTTATACCACAGCCTTGAGACCCATCTCCTCCCACTAATCTGATCCTTGGAGCCTTAAGATGAAACTTGGCTCAATCTTAGTCCATGTCTGATGTCTATTAAAATGTTCCCATTTTAATTATTTTCTGCTCTTTTCTTTGCTTTAGTTCTTCTGACCATTAACGGACTGGTGTCTTGACTTGTTGGGTAGAGACCTTCTGATCCTGGTTATGACCCTTTCACGTTCTTCAGTTTGACTCCTTTTCTGATGCCCTGATTTTTAACACTCTCAAACAGTATTCAAGATAGTCAATTAAATGGAAAAAACCGAATTAGGGCATTTTTAGCATGCAATCAAGTTTCTGAGTATGAAATGGCCCCTTTGTGCTTCTCAAGGCATCACCCCTCACACCAGAGTTCTAACTGTGAAAGTTACTGAAATAGTCCTTAGATTCATAATACTTGGCTTGAAGATGACATGAATCAGATGAAAACAAGAATAGAGTCAAATGCTTTGCTTCTAAGAAAACAGAAAAAACGCCTGTCCCTGTATTTACACGAGGAAGAGGCTCCTGGCACAAACAACTGACTTCGGCTTCTCTTTCTTTCCTGGGATTTAGAACAAATCGCTGCATGCTTGAAGTTTACTTAACCTAGAATCTTCAGTTTGGAAATCAGCAGGGAACTCAACTGAACCTTTTAGGATACCTGGTGTGCTTACATCGAATCTGATTTGAACAGAATATTATTATAAGAAAACCTGCCCTTTGCTAGCTGTTTCGAATGCCAGTTCCATCTGAGGCCTCTTCTATAAGGGAACATTAACATCTTTTTCTGACATTTTTCCTCATGATTGACATTCACCAGAATTTTCTCCCCAGACATTGGTTTCATTAACATTATTATTGATTTTGGTTGGCATTCTGCTCTCTGCCTGATCCTGTAAAGATCAGATGGCATTTTGTTCTGAAGATAAAATTCCCTTTCTCATATGTACATTCAGCACAAAAGAAGCCCACCGGAACACATGAATACAGCCTAATGTACGTCAAGTAGACGCCAAAGGCGTGTGTTCTCCCAAAATCCAGGCAGAGGGAGGTGTCTTCCATGATGGCCTTTCTCCTCACAAATGTTCCAGAACAGGGGAAACAGAGGGAACGCTTTTGTCTCTATCCATTAGCATTCCTCATTCCCAGGACAATAAAGAGCCATGTTACAGAGATCACATCTACCCTGTCTCTAGTCTAAATGGAAAGCAGTGTTACACAGTTAACTAAAGGCATGTCTAGAAAGGTTCATTACCACACAATGAAAGAGAATTATAGTAATTTCTTATCCACTCTCTTAGAGTATCTGCATATATGTGCCATTGTGTGCAAATCTGAATGCAGAGAAAAATGAATGCACCTCACTTTGCTCTTCATAGTGGATCCTGAATTTTAGGACTCATGAGCTGTCAGAATTTCAGTAAGTGACAATGTCACCCTATTTTTAATGATATATTTGATTAAACCATGGGAATATGTAATAGAGATTCTTCAGGAGTTTACTGAGACCAGTCAGTATATAAAATGCCTATTCTACTGGTAACCAATATTTATTGAATGCCATCTACGTGCAGCAGACACTACACCCAGGGTTCTACACATGTTATTGTATTGAATTCTCCTGTGTCTTAGAATTATGTGTTCACCAAATCATTCCTTTCAAGAGAAGTATATTCTCCAGCACCCTTGAAGTTAGGTAGGACCCTGGGACTAAGTTATGGCCAATAAAATGTGGGCAGGGTAATGTATGTCCTTTTCAGAGCTTGTTCTTAATAACTCTCACATGCTCCTTTGCATGTTCGCTCTCTCTCATCCGCCTCTCATTGGTTGGCTGGAGGAAGAGGATCCAGGGGAGAAGTTTTTGGCTTATGAGAACCACTGGATGAAGAAAGCCTGGATTCAATGGAGGAAAGCCATTAAGGAAGGCTAATGGTGATTATAGTAATATGACTTTCCATGAGAATTGCATAACGTTAAATAATGCTAAGGTACTAAGATTTCATAGCTGTTCCTACAGAAGCTAATATTATTTTACCTGCCTAATATAACAATTGTTAACTAGAAAAAGGATGCTGCTATAATATAAAACTGAAATATGTAGTATTTGTCTTAATATTGAGTGATAGGTAGTAAGGAGACTGATAATAAAGACTCAAAAGATGGTAACTCATGTCATTTAGTAGCAAAGTATTCGGTACACTCTCAGGACAAAAGTGTAGAAAGCCAACCACATGTCTACTGAGTCAGCAGCTCCAGTGGCAAACTTAGTGTGTGTCGGATCCTACTGGCTGCTTTGACAAGGCACTGCAAGAAAGACATGAACTCAAAAAACACCTGACTGGTTTGCAAGTAGAAATGAAAGGGAATCTAGAGAGTTAGACTGCAAAGACTTTATGTCTAGAAAAGCCATTTGCTTCTAGACACAAACAATAAGAGATAGAATTTTTAAAGGTTTTAAGGGTCCGTGGCCTAATAAAACCCAAATGGGTGAAATGTGTAATGACAGCTCTCAAATGGACAGTGTGGCTTCTCAATCAAATCTGACAGCCATCATTATCTTGAGGAAACAGCAAAAGAAGGGAGATGTGAAATTTACTTTAGGAAAGAAATATAAGTAGAGATGTTGGCGTATGGAACTAACTGTAATCAAAAGATCACACACAGGGTTATGGGTTGAATTGTGTCTTCTCAGATTCATTTGCTGAAGTCCTAACTTTCAGCACCTCAGAAATGGACCTTATTTGATGCAATGTGTATACAGAGTAATCATATTGAACTAAGGTCATTAGGGTGAGTCCCAATCCAATATGATGGGTGTCCTTATATGAAGAGGACATTTTGACAGAGACCGGTAGAGACAGACCAAGTGAAGTTACAGGGAGAAGACAGCAAAGTGAATCAATGAATTCTCTGTGCTTTCCTTCTCTAATTTTCCAAATGGCAGTGTCACTCTGGTTAGCTTGTCTCTGCTCTATCATTGTATAATGAGTGTGTGGGGAGGAAGAAAAGAGCTTGTCTCTTTAAGTCAGAGGTATTAGACCAAGAAGAGCAACATCTAGTGAGATAAAGAAAGTAGCTCATTCATGACCCAGAGATCCTGCGGGATGCAGTGTCTGGGTGGAGCTCCGGGGCATCTCCTTTGGGATGAGGCTAAATATGCTCTATGAATGGGAAAAGCACAGCTGAGACTCTGCTCTGTACCCTCCCTACCTTTCATTCCCTCTTGGGCACACAGCTGACCTCCCTTTGCAAGTTGCCTTAGAGGTGGTGAGATGACGTGACTCAGGTGTGGGTTAAGAAAAGTCAGTATAATGATGTCTGATTCTTCCAACAATGGCCTCTAAAATCTCTTACAAAATCTCTCTCTCTTACAAAATTTGTCATCTCTTCTCCCCTTTCCTCCTCCCTCCTCCAATTTGGCTAGACAGGTGAAGGGATCCAGGGAAGAACGCCAAGGATTTAGGGGAGCCCAGAATGTCTAGAGTAGATGAAAGGAGTCCAGAGTCCCTGCTTTACAAGGCTTCCAAGGAAACTGCCAAAGAAGTAATAAGCTTTAATTTGATTAAGCCATGAAATTTAGGGTTTATTTGTTGTTGAAGCAGCTACTATTGCTAATCCTGACTCAAATACTTCCCGATAATCCAGAAAAATAATCACAGCAATAGCTTTTCAGAGGAGACTCTCAAAGATTACTAAATTGCTCAAGACTGCGCAGTAAATAAGCCAGTATGTGGTGGGCTAATTAAGTCAAGTGGTTTAGTTTTAGCCCCAGAATGAAGATTGAAGAAACTGTGATATTACTTCACTGTGCAAACACACAGGGGATCTTTCCTAGCCATGACAGACATGGAAATTTGACCTATCATTAGCATATGCACGCACACACATCCAAAATTTGTATTAAATTCTTTCTGCAGCCATGTAATGAATCACAGTGACTCAAGTGAGTTAAGAATGAGAGAAAATCACCAATGTCAGAAAAAAAAAATCTGTTGACCCTTATCCCTGCCGATTTATGGCAAGTATAATGGAGTATGAATATGAAAAAAAGGAGGGGGCAAAGTCACTGCAATGCTAAGTGGCAGTAGCTATAGAATAAGTCTGAATAGGAAAATTACTAATGAGGCAGTCTCGGTCTCAAAGCAGCTATCCAAATGCCACGTGTAAGTGAAATAGTGCTGCAGATCAGGGAGTCGGCGGCAACGCAAACACCAGTGAGCAGACTTGCAGGACCATAGGGAGAGCTGAACAAGTGAAGCGGGTTACCTGGAGATGGAGGCGTTAGCCTCTCACAGTTCACAACATGCATTCAAGTTCTAATGAGAAACCTAATCCCAGGCTCCTTGCCTAGTGATTATTCCCCAGGATGACTAATCACAGAGGGAATTAGGAAATGAAATACATTAGAATTAGTGTCATTATGGACATCAAACTGTACTTGTTTAAGGAGGAGAAAGTAACAACCAGAAGATATATATAAATATATATTTTTAACCAAGAGTTATGCAGAGAAATTATTGGCTACTTTTCTTTGAATATTGGAGTTCTACTGAATTTTACTGACAGTGTATTATGATCAGATGGAATTGGATTTTTCCTTTCTATTCAGACATGATTAGGTGCTGGTGACAGACATGAACAATAGGTGACTGGTGAAAGACTGCCCCAAAGTCACAAGAGAGAAAAAACAGAGATGTATGATTCTACTTCCCGTACGTAGTCAACGAGGCTTGATTTCATCATCGCACAGGGACTAGGGCTGCCTGTATGGTCTAGGCTGGCCTTTTAGACATTATTCTGATATCACAGACAATCTTTTAGTGTTTTATTGGATCTTTCTCTCTCTCCCTGCCTTCCTTCCTTCTTTCCTTCTCAATAAACAAGACCTGGATTGCAGTAGACCTTAAGAATACTCCAAATGATCAGTGGCACTGTTTCACCAAGATGAAAATCATCATTCACACAGTTTAGAACAAGAGTAAACCACATCCAAGGCACAGAAGCACTGGGGAAAAATCAGAGCACCCCCCCACACCCCGATTCCCTTCAATAACATCTTCCTCCCTCACTCTCATCCTCCATCCTCTCTTTTCTTCCTCTATGGCCCCCAACATATTATTTCTCCCCCTATTCTTTGTTCTTGTCGTGCTCCCAGTGCCACACCTAGGCAGCGTCTATTTCTTCCCATAAACTCCCAGTGAGTTAGCAGATCTCTTTTCCCCTTTGGCTTAACTCCTTTGGATAAAGTTCTCTTAAAGCCCGCAGACTAAGCCTCTTCTGACTTTAGATAGTCCTTCATGCAGACACAAAGGATGACTTCACTTACACCCAATGTTGCTCTTTCTGCCCGCCTGGCCCTGAAAAGGAAGCTAAATGCAGTGAGATGGGCCTTGTTTCATGCAAATCTGGGATAAAGTCCCAACTCTGCCATGAATTCTCTGTCCTTAGACAAAGTTCTTCGTTTCCACTTACCCATCTACAAAGCAAGGGTAATAACACCAGCCCTTCAGGTGGACATCACAGTACAGACCCATGCACTACAGAACATAATACATGGGGATTACTAATCACAGGCCGTGGCATACTGTAGGCACCCAGGAAATGACAGCCTTTCGGCAGCTAAGCCATTCTTCTCAACCTTGCTGTGAAGAGCCATCACACAGGTTTTTAAATGCTTTTTCCCCTGTAACTTGCTAGTTCATCAGCTGAGACTCCTCTCACTGTGTTGCCTCACATTTAGATGAAGGCTCTTGCGGCCCAGGACAGTAGGTAAAAACAACTTCCCTCTGTTTGCCTAGCTAACAAGGATAAATGACTCTTTCTCTGCGGTTTATGTTGAGCGCCTGACGATGCATCACTAAGAGAAGCACTTAGCAAGAATACCCATAAATATGGCTATAACGTTTATTCAAACTACTCTATTTGCAAGGCCAACTATACAAAGGAAGGATGAAAACAGACAAAATGGGTCACTAAAATTAGCCCGCACTGCTGGTGAGGCAGATAATAATAATCTAGCGTGTTGTCTGTTAGAGCCTGTGCTCCCAGGAGCTCTAGTTACATAAGAAAGATTTATGGTAAGAATTAGAAATGTATTATCTTCCATCTGAATGTGGCATCTGCTGCCCTGGGAATACAGGCCACAGAGAGGTATCGCTAAAAGTGTACTCTCTGGAAGGTCCTTCATCTCCCAGACCTTGATGTTTGAATATTATATAAAATCCATTTATATTTGTTAATCATATGCAAACACTGCATGTCTTTCCCTTAGCACTCTCACATTCATATCCTGCATGACTAGAATAGGACTCAAAAGTTATTTACCACTAACAAGAGACAACTGAAAGATCAGACAACTGTCTGATCATGAAAGTGGAACCCAACCTAATCCATATTGATCCAGAGCTGGATGGAGGATAAACTGAGATACAAGAAGGCAGCTTGTGCCTCAATAGAAGAAAGAAAAGTAAAATAAATAAATAAATAAACATAATTATAATAAATTAATTAATTAAAAATATTAAGTACCCATTAAGTGTGAACGGCTGTACTTAAACTTCTGATATTTTTATCTCATTCATTTTCCCTTAAAAGTTACTTTACAGTTAAAATAAAGGAAAGGGGACCAGAGATGTTTATGGAGCTTGCTGCGGCCACTCAACTAGTTAATGGCAGAACTTGACATTCATCTCAGTCTATGGTTGACTCTAAAACTTGGACCCTTCTCTTCCTTCCATTCTCTCTCTGTAACCTCCAAGAACACTTTCATACCTAGAGCTGCTGAAACACTCAGTCAGTGACTGAATGGGTAAAAAGCTCTCTAATACCAGAACTAGGTGCCTGGAGCCTGCAGGAGCAGAGCTGGCAGAGGAGACCCCAACACGGAGAGGCTGAACTTCGATGGTAGCTTTCACACCTGTGTTCTGTGTCCTTCTCTCGTCTTGCTACCATTCTTGTGCTTGTGTTGTTGGAAGCTGTCTCTGCATCCGTTCTAAACAGCAGCATCAGCAGTCCTCCAGTCTTCATCATCAGTGATTTGCCCAGTACTTTATTCATTGACCTATTTATTCATTTATTTAATTGAGGTGTAGTCAGTTCACAATGTTGTGCCAATTTCTGATGCACAGCATAATGTTTCAGGCATACATATACATACGTATATTCCTTTTCATATTCTTTTCCACTATAGTTTACTACAAGATATTGAATAAAGTTCCCTGTGCTGTACAGTAGAAACTTGTTCTTTATCTCTTTTATATATAGTAGCTAGTATCTGCAAATCTTGAATTCCTAATTTATCCTGTCCTACCTCCATTCTCCCCTAGTTTCTCTCTGTTTTGTAAATAAGTTCATTTGTGCCATTATTTTAGATTCCACATACAAGTGATATCATATGGTCTTTTTCTCTCTTTCTGGCCTCCTTCACTTAGTATGACATTCTCCAGGTCCATCCATGTTGCTGCAAATGTCATTATTTTATTATTTTTTATGGCTGAGTAGTATTCCATTGTATATATATACCACATCTTCTTTATCCAGTCATCTGTCAATGGACTTTTAGATTGTTTCCATATCTTGGCTATTGTAAATAGTGCTGCTATGAACATTGGGATGCACGTATATTTTTGAATTAGAATTTCCTTTGGATATATGCCCAGGAGTGCCCAGTACTTTATAAACATGACCACACCTAGTCTTTAGCATTTGCCTGAAAAGTTGTTTTATTGTCACATTTTTCAGGTGAGGAAAATTAACGTAAGAGAGAAAAGGACACTTATTTGAGGACACACACACAGGTCAGGCATTTGAAAGCCAGGACTCTAATCTGGATCTATTTTGCTCAAATGAAGGTCCCACACTTGGATCAAGCTGTCAAAGACTTCAGGAAAAAAATTTACAGTAGAAAAAAAAAAATAATCCTTTCCAGGTGAGGAATTTCCTGAGTCAAAATAATATCTGGCATGAGTTAGCTTAGAGGATGATAGGGGCGCTGAACTTGGCACTGCTGGTTTTCCTGCCTGCAATTAGTCTTACCCACTTTCCTATTGCTTAGCATCCCACAATGGCTCTCCTTTTCCACTCATCAGCTTGTTAAGGATCCTATTTTTCCTTGAGAAATATGACGGGGAGTTATCACCCTGCTTATGTACACCAAGCTAAACAAATTGGTCAGAACTGCCAGAGGAGAACGATGAACCTGTCTACCCCTACATACCTCCTATCACCCTCCTGACCTTCGAAGGAACAGATATCATGGCCCATGCAACCTCATTTAGATTTGGTTCCTTAATACATAAGTGAAAGCATAAATACAGAGATAAATAAACAAATAAGTAAATAAAAATCAGAATACTTCCTTTGCTTTCATCCCCAAATAGGCATCACTGAAAGAAAAGTCATGGAACCATGTTCATCTCTGGGAAATTCTCCTTGATTCTCATACTCTCCAGGACTGCAGGGAGAGGCGGGCGGATATTCCACACCTTGGGCTCAAGTAGGGCTGTTTATAGGCGAGCAGAAATCTTTTAAAGGACAAGGCCCTTTTTTATAGAGAGTTCACAGTCTCCTCCAACCTTCTTGCTGCATTCACCTCTTTTCAAACCTAAGTTCTAGGTAAGGATATATCACCTCTGCCCTTCTTATTTCAGAAAAAAGAGTGGAGATTGGTTAGACTCTAGCAAAACTGCACCTGTAACATCTCTGTGACATCGTATTAGATGATTGTTACATCTTATTTATTTGCCTTCAAGGTAGCCATTGACTTTCTGCATAGGGATGAGCTAGTGCCCTATGTTAGGCAGTAATTCAGTGTATCTTCCTGTATTACACATATTCCTACTGCCCAATATGTCCACCTTCCCATCTCTCAGTCTATGTTTCTTAGAGAGTAACCCAGAAGGAAACAGATGGCACTCTCAAAATTAATAATTCAAGGAGAATTCACTAAAGGGACTATGTACAAATATATGGGTAGAGTTTAGGGAAATCACAGGGGGCAGGAACAACCTGCCCTGCCTCTGTCATCACACCACTTTAGAAGAAAAGAGAGGAAGTGGTACTGAAAGCCAACAGGGGAGAGGGAGAGAGGGAGAGAGAGAGGGAGAGAGGGGGGGAGAGAGAGAGAGAGAGAGAGAGGTGAGGTGGTCTATGAAAGAAGCTGTGATCGCTGAGGGAGAAAAGCCACCAAGTGCAATATTAAAAGGGAGAGGGGGAAAATCCTCAGTTTCACACTCCTTCCCTTTGATCCCCTCCTGGAGTTTCTCATGGGACAGAGGCCATAGGAGCCTGGAAGGCAAAGAGGCTCAAACTAATTCAAACAGATCTGCCTCTTGGGGCAGAGAAGTAGATGAAGAATGGAGAAGAGTGAATCTGGAGGAGTAAATATGATACCCATCACACCTTGTCTTCACATGATATCCACCAGCCCCACTGACACCATGGAACCCTCCTAGCCCCTCTGTCTTTGAACTACTGTAACAATGAAGAGATTTCTCCCCACTCTACTGCAGACTGATTACATACAATTATCCTGATTGCTTTTGTTTCCTAGGTGACTGATTTTCCCTTTAGATCAGGGACTTTTGGAAGGGCTGGGACTACTTCTAATTCTTTGGAAAGTCTGGTATGGTTAAGGGTCAAGACCCAGACTGTTGGGGTCAGTCTAATGTAATGTGAAATAACAAAACTCCGTATGTTTCTTCACCTTGAGTGTATAAATGACATGTCAATGGGTTTAAGCAAATTGCCCAAGGTTTCACAGTAAATAAAGTTGAGAAAACACTTAGACTTATTCCAGATTGTATGCATTTAGGTTTTGTTGCTTCAGTGTGCGGTTAGAACATCTCCTTCCTGCCTTCCTTCTTCCTTCCCTCCCTCTCTCTTTCTTTTCCTTGTCTCTCTCTCTCTCTCTCTCTCTCTCACACACACACACACACACACACACAAACAAGCTTAAATTTGGGCATCATGTCTCTGAATGAAGATCATTTTTGGAAAGGCAATGTTCATGTGGGAGACATGATATTCTACATAAATATAGCAGGAAATAATAATCACCTGCCTTTTATTTTGAGTCTTCTCACCTCCCCCCTCCCTCCAAATCACCGCGTAATCAATCTGAAGCAACAACACGCAACGGCATTAAAATTAGGGATGTTTGGAGAGGGAATTAGTTTACTCACTCATTATTCCTGATTAATAGAAAATTATCCTGCTAACATTTACTGTGCTATTCATTTGTTATTTGGAAGTGATTAGCCACAAATAGCAGTTAGGAACAAGCCAGTTTTGTAGTTTCAGCCACAGCTGTAATTACCTCCGCAGTGCCTCTTCCTTCAGACATGCCTTTCTCACTTGAAGATAGCTCCCACCCTTCCTTAAACACCACCTCCTCTCCAAGATCAGCTATTTTTCCTTCTCTCTACCAGAGTGAGATTAGTGGCCCCACTCATATTCACCCCATTCATGAAGACCTGGAAATCATCAGGGAAGAATTTTAATCTATTGCCCAAAGTTGAGACATCTCAGGGCACAGATGATTCAGTTTCCCAGATTCCCCCATCACTTGCTTATATCCCCAGCCTTCAACACATTTCACATTCATATGACTCTCCTCCAAGAAGGAACGGAGGGCCTCAGAGTCAGACAGTGACCTAACACCACTGTTGGCCACCACTGAAATCTCTGCCTTCTTTCCTTCCTTTCTCTTAAACACCTCCCCACCTGGACTTTCTTTCTGTTCCTCAGGGTGCCCTCAGGATGACCAGTGCTACCCTAGGCATTTCCTGATTGTCCACTTTAAATTCTCCCATTAAATTTCCATTGTCTGTCTTTCCATCCCATGAGAAACCAAGCTTCACCTCATTGTTACTTAAGAAAGTGAATGAATTAATTCGGCCCCAGGGGTTAACAATGACTTAAAATTGAAAATTGGTGTTTCTCATCCTAAGATACTTACATTTTGTCATTTTTAGGGCCCTAATGCAGTAATTCTTAGCCCAAACTGCCCATTATGACAGTTTCAGAAGCTTTTAAAAATCCTCAATGCCTGGGACCGATGCCAGAGTTTCTCATATAAGACATAGGGCGATGCTTGAACCTAACAAGTGGTTCTTGTTGGAATTTTAGGAACCTGTAACAAGATAATGAGGGATTGATGGATGGATGGTTGGTTGGATGGATGGATGGATGGATGGATGGATCGAAGTTCAGTGGGCCAACATAGTGCCCTTACATTCATGGTTCTTCCTTCTCCTAAGCCTAAACCTTTTGCCTACTTCTAAGACTCGGTCAATTTTTTAAAATTCCTGTCAAAGAATCATCCAGGATGTACCCTCTTCCAGAGTTCTGCATTGGAATGTGTAGAAATACACATTTTAACATATTCTTATGACACACTAACACACACTCAAGTTTGAGAACCACTCATTGCATTGAGCAAAGCCAAGATTCGGACCTACCTGAATTAGAAGCTGGTTTGATTTATAGTTTATTATTTTTTTCTTTTAGTTACCTCACAGTGGATCTATCATTGGTCCCAGACATCAAAATATATATTCCAGGGCATCTTTGACTTCCCTAGAGAATATGTTTTTTCTACTAAATAGGATACATTCAATGAATTGTTTGATACGACATTTACATTACATCCAGGTATGTTTTATTCATCTCATCATTTGATTCAATGTGTATTTAGCACCATGTGGCATAAGTTACTCCACAGCAAAGAACAAAAACAGATTCACGTCCCTCAGGGAGCTTACAGTCAGGGAGAATGATGTGAATTCAACGAAGATAATAAATGAAAACCAAGATCTGGAGCAAGCATAGGCAGAAGTGCATTCTAAAAGACCTCAAATGCAGGAGACAGCAGATGAGCTGAACTCTGAAGAATGGGCTGGTGTACAATGGGCACTGAGGGCCCAAAGACAGACAGACTGATGATAACCACTCAGGCTGTTCCCTCTTCCCAAAGGCTTTTCACACATCAGGTCTTTCCCACAAATTCTTATCCTCCAAAGCCTTGCTCTGGCTCCATTTACTCTATCAAGTCTGTTCCCCTCGGGGTTAAGCTCATCATCTGTCTGTTGTTCCAATGCTTAGTTTGCAACTGCTGCTGTACTAAGAGCATCATGCTAATCTCCGCTGTAGGGAAGGATTTGTTTACATATCTGAATCCACACTTCATTGTGATTGACTTGGTAGCTGAAAACATGGCTTACTCATCTTTCCTTTTCTTTTTTCTTTTTTTTTTTTTGAGATGTATTATTGATTTCACACATTTTTTAAAAGTTATTTTGCTTGTTTGGGGAGGTAATTAGGTTTTATTTATTTATTTATTTATTTAATGGAGGTACTGGGGATTGAACCCAGGATCTTGTGCAGGCTAGGCACGCACTCCACCACTGAGCTAGACCCTCCTGCTATGAGCTGCTCATCTTTGACTGCTCAGCACTTAGCAGACCACCTGGCTCACAGCAGGTGTATAACACATGTTTGCTGATTTAGCATTTATATTGCAGTCGTTAACGGCCAAACTGACCAGTTTGTGTCACAACTCTACAACTCATGATCTATGTGACATTGGTGAAGTGATTTAATCTTTCTGTCTCAGTGTCCTGGTCAGCAAAATGGGGGAAAAAATCATTTTCTAATAGTATTTCTAATCCTATTTTTAAATGGTAAATGCTACTGGCATTGATACTAGGATAAAATGAATTAATAAGAGTAATGTGTACAGAAAAGTGTCTGGTGCAATACAGGTGTTCAGTAATTATTTTCTAACATTTTTATTCATAGTAAAATTGAATAGATGATTTTTCCCTCCATCCCCCTCCTTGGAATTCATTTTATTCTACTGCTGATAAGTTGAAATGCTTGGGCAGGTGGCTAGCCATGAACACATACAAACCACCTTATTTTGAAATAAGAGTCCCATCCCCAGCACTTACCCTTTTATGGATATTGTCTTGCATCACTACATGGCATTAGGCATCTTACAGCCACTGACACAGAGAAGTCTCAGGCATTGTTGCAAGTCACCCAGTGAATTAGAGGAACAGACAAACAAGACTCGAGATTTTAGGTCAATGCCCACTACTCCCCTATTAAGGACTGAGAGGAACAGCAGGTCCTAACTTCTAAGCCACATGCTTCCCAAGCAGGTACATCCATGATGTCAATTTCAACTTCCTACACTAATCAGTGGAGTTTCTCTCAGTCTGGCATATTGTTCAAGTTATTTTTTGTCTCCTCTTCTATTGCCAGAGAAAAGCTTTGAAGCAGTGACGATCAAGAGATGTCTTGCAGAGGGCATTGTACAGTCCACCAGTTTCAACCGCTAAAGCAGAGGTTCCCTACCTCGGGTGGTTTTGCCCTGACCTGGGGACATTTTGCAGCACCTGGAGACACATTTGTTATCACAGCTCGGGGAGACTTCTGGCATATAGTGGGTAGAGGTCAGGGATGCTTTTAACCATCCTATGTATGCAGGACAGCCCTAGTAACAAATAATTATGCTGCACAAAATATCAGTTTTGTCAAGGTTGAGAAACTATGCTCTAGAGCCAGGTCATGGGTTTAAAGAAATGGTATAAATTTTAAATGTCCCACATGCTGGCTCAGTTTGAAGTAGTTCCTCACGGGAGGAAAAGATTAAATAAAGTAGCAGGTGAAGATGATACAGAAGGGCAAAGAGACAATAGCACTGTCTCTATTTGGATGCTTTAAGCTTTCTCCATCCCAGCAACCCAACTGACTACCTTTCCCGGGCAACAGACACACAGCAGTTACTTGGTTTCAATGGTAATGATACCCAGCAAGAACACTGATCCTTAAGAGCAGCTCTGTGGATTCTGTGGTCTGACCCAATGCCCTTTAATAAGACTAAGTTCCTTTTGTGACTTCTCAGTTGGAGAGCGTTGGGGTACTGGGAGCAAAAGCCTCGTTTGATTCATTTTACCCTTCAGTTTTCTTTAAAATTGCACACGTCACAATGGAGGGCCCCAGGTGAGAAGAAAAGAAGCAGCATCAGGTTGCACAAAATAATAAAGCAACTGGAGTCACGATCCCTCCCTCCTCAGCTACCTTCCTACAATATTCACTTAAGGTTTCTGTTTATAAAGCAAGATCATCTGATGGTCCCTAAACCATTCCAATTTAACACACACGTCACACTTTAGTAATTATTCATCATAATTTCAAAGACGCTATCATATCTTTTTATAGGGAGATTATTTCTGCCTTCTAATCCCAAAGTCAATGAGTTACAGTTGTGTGGACAAGTTATTTGTGTTCATGCACTGGTGCTTCAAAGGAATTTGTTAAGAAGCAAAGATAGAATATTTTGTTTTTGCAGGTAATCCCCCCTCAATATTCCAATTTTATAGTATTTCAGGCTCACCCAGCTTAAAATTTTATCCAACGTAAAATGAGCTATTACTTCTCAGAGATATTCAAATTTGGCTCTGAAATTTGTTTTTAATAGACAACTGGAGGTATGAGTTTCCATAAATAGTGATCTTTCTCTATCAAGATATACAGTTGACTCTTGAACAATGTGTGTTTGAACTGAGCAGGTCCGCTTATATATGGGGTTTTGTTTTTTTTTTCTTTTTCAAAAAATGAATGTTACAGCACTACACAATCAGCAATCCTCAGATGCAGAAGTGAGGATATGAAGTCATGGATAACAAAGACCAACTGCAAAGTTACACCTGAATGTTCAATTGCGCAGAGTCGACACTCCTAACCCGTACGTGTTTGAGGGTCAAGTATATTTTTTCTTGCGATGTATCTAGTGTTCTATAATACAGTTTTATGGCTTCATGGAAATTTGACCTGCTGAAAGGTTTGCAGATGTTTAAATGTGTTTCCTTCTGACATAATGTTTTCCTATGAGCCCAAGGGACTCCGAAGGGAAATACAGATGTGACATTTCCCACTGCTGCGTGAGGTTAGCTCATTTGCTCCTCGATCTCTTTCAGATCCCAGGACCCAAAGTCTGTGCTGCAGAGTGTGTTCAGGGGCACGAGACAAACCACCCTGTAACACACCAATTAAAAAAAGAAAAGGATTGTTAAAGACGTAGAGGTAAGCTCTCCTTACCAACGATTTGTTTTTGGTTCAAAAACCATACAGAGGGAGTCTCAGCTAAGAATTTTTGATGTGCTCTAAGTAGAAAGGACCACTTCATGTTAGCCTCATCAAAGAAATGGAAAATGTTGGCTTTTAAGAGCAATTCTGTTAAAACTTACACATTTCGTGTCACTCCTTTGCTCAAAACGATCCAATGGCTTTCTAATACTTTCAGAGTAAAACAGGAGAGCTTACTGTGAGTGTAAAATTGTGCCTAACCTGGCCCCCCATCTCTCTGCTCTCATCACCTATTCACCCCACGTCCTCGACTCCATTCCGTCCTCCCAGGCAGGCTCTCACACTTGCCCTAGCTGCTCCCTCTGCCTGGAAGGCCCTTTCTCATTATTTGAAGTTCATTCCCTTCACATGACTCAAATATAACCTTCTCACCAAGGCCTTAACAGGCCAGCTAACCAAAACTGAAGCTCCACCCATGACACTTCCTACCATACATTATTTTTCTCATAGCATTTACTACTATCTACAATACTATTTATTTTAATCATTTACCTTGTTTATTTTGCATTTCCCACATTTCCAAATGAACCTCAGGGGGCCCAGGATATTCATTAATTTTTTTTTTACTGCTGTATCCTCAGTGCCTAGAACATAACCCAAGCACAGTAGACACTCAATATGTAATTACTGAATTGAAGAATCAAGATACAAATATGAAAACAAATATATGCATGTATGTGCATGACTGGGACATTGTGCTGTACACCAGAAATTGACACATTGTACTTGACTATATGTCAATTAAAAAAAAAAAAGAGTCAAGATACCATCGTGTTCCATGGAACTTAAAAGAAGTTAAACTTGGATTCACAAAGGACTAGGAAGCTGTTAAGAACTTTAAAAGCTTCCCTTTATGAATTCACAGGTTCTCTTACATGACCTTCTTTTTCTCTTTCTGTATCATTTATGTCATCATCATCACAGCCCCACATTCATTGATTCATTGTGTGATCACAATGGGTTTTCATTACCTCAGTTCCAGTCAGGAATTCTACTAGATCTAGCAGGCCTCCAAATTTCTAGAAAAGGGAGTTTGATGGGCCAATACTGGGATAAGGTACCCCCAGCTTCTTTTGGCCAATCAATCATAGCCAAAGGACAGGGGCTGCATGAGGCAAAACAGGGCTGCAAGGGGTTCGCGTTCATGGATATGGGGGAGGATTTATTTCTTAGATTTCAGAGTATTTTCCCAAACTCACATGTATACTCTTTTATTACTATATAAACATAAGAAGCAAATAGGGACATATTTAATAGGAAATGGAAAAGGCTCTTGCTTCTCTGGCCTTGTTTAAATGAGCAGAACCCTCTGTTCTGTGTTATGGGGAAAAAAATCAAATTCTGTGTAGACACCCCCTGTGTGGTTACAATCTGAAGGAACCACAGCTGTTACTGGCAACCAATGTTCAACGCCTTCTGAGAGCATTTTTCAACTTTCTATGTATGTGCCTCTCTGCCATTAATGTTCATAACTTTATGGACACCCCCTCCATGGTGTAGTCATAGTTGTATTAGCCATTGAATAGGAAAATAAATGACAAGGAACCATTAAGATTTAATCAACACTTTCAAACAATTTTGTATTCCAGAAATCACAACTATATCTAGTTAAAAAATAATAGTGTATCTGTGTGTGAGACTATTTCTCTTGTTAGCAGATACCATTTTACAGATTTCTTACAATAGACCTGCTAGTCCTCAGGGTCCTTGGTCATTGGGTTGAGAACCACCAAGGCTACACCTACTTTATTCAGACCTTCAAACAATTTGTTCACCTCTTCACTGAACCAACATATCTGTTTATACTTACTCTGTGCTGGATACTGTTCTGGGGGTAGACAAGACAGAATGGTCTCGGCCCACAGTGAACACCCACTTCCTACCATCATTTGCTAGCACTCTTAAGCCCCTGGATAATCATAAGTGAGCACTTACTGAGTAGCTAAAGCCCAGGATTCGTCTCATTTAATTATTCACAAAAATGTTATGATGTATAATTGTATCTCTGCTCTATAGATGAGGAAAGGGGGTGCAGAGGTATCCAGTGGTTTGGCCGCCTTTATAAAGCTCGTAAGTGACGTAGCCAGGACTTAGTGCTCCAAGACTGGAGGGAAGCAGGCAGTTATGCAAAGAGAATGTTAAAATACAACACAGTAAGTTTTCTATTATTGAATTTGACAAAGTTTCATGGGAGCTCACAGAATAGAGTGACAATCTGTCAGTCCCCGCAACAAATAGGGGCAGGGAAAGCATGACACTTAAAGACAGAAGTGGGTTTGGGCTCAGTCCCTCTCCTAACAATGTGTATGACCTTCAATTATTCACCCACTGAACTTTGCGGGGTTTTTTAAATCCGAAAATGGAAATGATAACACACACCTTTTCACATTTTGTTTAGGTAGTACCTAATACAAGAAAAATGTAAAAAAAAAAAAAAAGCCAGTTACTATGTTTAAGAATTATAGGGCCAAATATGAAAGAATTATATGGCAGTATATGAAAGTGCTATGTTTAACAATTGCAGGACCAGATATGAGGGAGTGTGTACGGGACAATTATTCCATTTCTTATTTTGTGTCTGTCCTAATTGCCTCTGAATGTGTAAGAGTACGAATTGGGGGTAAAGCTTTGGCATCTATTTCAAGAGCATTCTTTCGTTTCGGTGTGTCCAAGACAAAGGGCAGCTCAGACTCATTTCTGCGCCTCGGCTGTCTTTGGTTCACCAGCCTGTGACAGTCATAAATATCACTCTGGCTGGGCGCCCCGGAGTCATAAGAAGGGAGGGGCTAATTTTAGGTTCCTACAACTCTGTTGGCCACAAAGCCTTAACTGGCAATCGATGTGTGTAAGGCCATTCAGGAAAGGATGAACGGGCAGCTCAGACACTGGGATCAGGGAGAACTTGCTCTGAGATTCTGGGATGAGACGATGTGTTACAGTTCCCATCCACCCTGCTGAAAGGAAAATGCCTTTTCACAGAATCGGTGAGTCACTCTGCCAACTGTGACACTGCCATTATCCCCAATGTCTTTTTTTTTTTTTTTTAATAAAGGCATAATGTGTTGAACACTAAAGCGGGGGGTGAAGAGGCCTGGGTTCCAGGCTCAGCTCTGTGTGATTTGGGTAATTTAATTAGCATCTATGGGCTTTGTGTTCTCCCTTCCTGGAGGAAATGTGTACTAGACCATATTGGATCCATACTAGATGAAAAGCTTATGGATGGCAGCCACACAAACAGGGTGTTCATACGTGGACAACTTCCTACATGAAGAAGACAAGCAGGCCCCTTACATATAACACCCTCTCATTCCTCGATTTTCTCGCATTTTCTGGTTTGGGGCGGGGAAAGCTTCATTTTGGTGAGGAGGAAGGGAAGGGCTACGCACAAAAGGAGAGAGGAATAATTTGGTATGAAAAACTCTTAAATGTTGGGGATAATGAGAGGGGGGTACAGGGTTTGAAGAGAACCAGGGATTTTGTTGACTGTGTCCACGTTTTTGATCCTATCTGTCATTCATTGGCAAATCTCTGAGTGACACACATAGGGCTCTGGGCCAGGTGCTGTAAGCAGGGAAACAGGTCTCTGCCCCTTTGTCTCCTCAAGGGACTCAGATTCTAGCTTGAGAAATGAAACAGGGCTGCCAAGGTAAACAAATAATGTCCTGCATCGGGACCTGTACCCTCAAACCCAGTAAGTGATGGACTTCCAGAATTCAGAAGTTGGAGCCGTGGGGTGATAAGGGAAAGAGTCTTAGGGAAGGTCCATGTTCAAGGAAAATGAGTAGGATTAAGCTCATCAAGGTGAGGAGAGGGACCCTGCACTCCAAGCTGAGGAGTAACATGGACCAAAAGGCACACTTAGATAGCCCTGGCTGGGTGGAAAAGCTCTTGCTGTGAAATAGTAGACGATGAGATGGCAGTGTGAGTATTAGTCACCTTGAGGATGATTTTCAATATCAGATTAAAAGAAATTCAACCTGAAGTCAATGAGAGTTACTTACGGTTGTGGCTAAGGTGGGTTAGCCCTGAGTGGAAGCAACAAATGACGTGGCTACAGGACCGACTCTCCCCAACCCACGCTTGTCTTTGCTCCCCACTCCCATCTACACAAGGCTGATAGACATGGCCAGAACTTGCCTCGAGGAGAATCTGAAGCTAGGTCATTTACCACTGGCCCTCCTACCAAGTCTCCCAGGTTTACAGTGGCCCTGCGCTGCCTGCAGGCGCCCTCGGGGCACTGTTCCACATCCCTGAGCTTTCTCACCTGTTCACCTGCAGCCAAACTCGTCTGTCCTGCAGCTTCTACCCTTCTTCCTAAGACTCTGGTTGGGTATACTGATACAATGACTGAGTTAATGACCAGTAATGGGTTCAAAAGTGAGTGTTAGACCTCCCACACATTTAGACACTAGAGGTCCATTTTGATTCTGGTCATTACAAACAGTTCCTGTGCACAAATCCCAAGGAGTGACCCTAACGGTGAGGAATGCCAGGCAGGCCGGGGGGGATGAGAGAAGGTGCTGTCTCTCAGTTCATCTGCAGCTGATTGCAGCTGGCACCCTGCTCAGGCTGTACCCTCAGCTTAGAAACCTTCCCCAGGACTGTCTCACTATTAAAAACACTACTCTCTTTCACAGGTCAGCTGAAACAGCACCACGCCTCCGATGACTTCTCCAACCCCCTTTGTAAGCATAACACCTAACATTAATCGACTGCTTATTTCTCAGACCATCTTCAATAAAACCACCTCTCTTATTCAAGTGACAAATGAGGAAACTGAGGTGTGGAGTAGTCAAGGACTTGTTCAAAGTTACAGAACTAGTAAGTGGTTAGGGACACGGGGTCAAAACTCTTGAAACAACCAGCCAAGCCATTAAAATGTATTCCTCCCCTTTGCCCCGCACAAGCACTGAGTTCGTATTTTTATTACAGTAACAGCTAACACAGTCCGCTTTGTACTACGGTTATGGGTACACTCCAGTCAGCCTCAATAAATTATGAACTACTTGAGTTCAAGCGCCATATCTTATACATCATTTTATTACCCATAGTGCCTGGTGAAAGTGTGTCTGATGAAAATAATGTGCTTAATAAATTTCATTTGACTTATAGAAAACAAATCAAGAGAAAATGGGGCCAAAATGTCCTTAAAGTTGTTTCTGTTTATATTTTTTCCACTTTTACCTGGTGTGTGTGTGTGTGTGTGTGTGTGTGTGTATTTGTGTGAAGTTCAAGGAAAACATCAGCCTAAATTCATGTTGAATGCTTATTTTGCCTCCTATGAATAGTGTGGAGGTGGAAAATATAGCAGAAATGGGTACAGGAAGCCATGTTTACTATGTTACGGAAGGAAAAAAACCCAGAGTTGTCTATGGGCTATATCCACAGAACAAAGCCAGGAGCGTTTCTCTTGTGCATCCCTAACAGAATCCACTGCACATTATTTAGCATAAATTGTATGGTGATGATTTTTTGTTTTTAGCTTTCTTACCCCTGGCTTCAGTTTTTAGGAAAAAAAAAAAAAAAAAGCATTTCATCCCTGGCTCAAGTAGCTCTCGGCAAGCGATAGGGATTTTAGAGGAATTTTAGCTACTTTTCTCTTCCTCTACTGGTAAGGCAGACAGGTTTTTCATGGTTGAAACACGTCCTGATCCAGGATCAAGAAAGAGGGGCCCTTCTTCAAAACTCAGTGAAGGAAAATAATCTTGAAAGGATGTCTCAGGCCTTTCCTTGGTCCCAGTTGCCAATCCAGACAGAAAGGCATTCACTTCCTAGGATCAAACCATGAGCCAGGCATGGTTTTGCAGCCCCTTGGCTGGATGCTGAGTTTATTCCACAACATCCTCAGCTGGAAAATTGTTCTGAATCAGTGTCTGGAAATAGAACGCTCCCACTTCCCCCAGGAGCTCCCCGACACATCTCTCTTAAAAAGCACAGCAATATACTTTGCACATTGTAGGTTCTCAGATGAGTTGTGGCTACACTATACTTCTTTTAAGCAGGCAAATAAGGTACTAAATGTGTGTCACCTTCCAGAGAAGCAAAATGCAGGGCAAGATCGTTTTTTTTATTACTACTGCACTCTGCCTTTGTCCAATTCAGGACCCATGCATCCTTGACTCATGTGGATCACAGGCTAATAAGCCACAGGGAGAAGGTTTAGTGCACAGAAGTTGAGGTCAGGCCGCTTGGATCAAGTCCCAGCTCTGCAGTGCACTAACTCTATAACGTCAGATAGTGTCCTGACCTCACTGAGCCTAGTTTTATATGATGAGTATACAACAGTGCCTGCCCCATGCAGTGGTTATGGGCATCAAAAGCAATGATGCTTATAAAGCACTTAGCATAATACTTGTGTAAGTTTGAGTTGTCTCATAGTGTTCTTACTACAGTACATGAGCTATTCCCATCACCAGGTCAAAGTGAAAAGGCAGGGTGGGCTGGATTCCATTCCTCATTTTAC
This sequence comes from Camelus dromedarius, assembly GCF_036321535.1. Classification (NCBI taxonomy): domain Eukaryota; kingdom Metazoa; phylum Chordata; class Mammalia; order Artiodactyla; family Camelidae; genus Camelus; species Camelus dromedarius. The sequence goes on along the minus strand of NC_087443.1, from coordinate 62,221,198 downwards.
CACATATCAGATGTCTGGGGCTCAGTCAAGTTCACTAACACCTCAGTTTCTTATTTTCTCAGCTGTAAAACTAAGCTAATACTTTGTTGGGCTCTTGCAAGCATTAAGTCCTAATGCAAGTAAAACCCTTAGCACAGAGGCTGACGCTAGTCATGCACTTAATAAGTATTAATGTTAAAATTTACTGGTTGAAATATGAGTGTAGTATTGTTATTGCTATTGTTAGTATCAGTTAAATGGATGCTTTTGGGAACAAGAACAGACTTATTTGGAGCAACTACGTCTGGCTTCCTTTAAGCATCCGAGTGGTTTTGCCAACCCCGATACTGAGCTCCTAAAGCAACAAACCAGGTGGCATTGATTTGTCACTGGGAAAAAGACGCCAGTGTGCCAGCATAGTGACCAGCCATTTGGCTAAGAATATTTTTCATGGAAATTCACAACTGTGCTTCTCAGGCCTGGGACCTGTTCTCCCTCCTCCCTTCCTCTTTCTCTCCCTCACTCATTGGATACATAGGAATTTATTATTAACGAGAGGGACTTGGATCCTAGGTTTGAACAATCTCTGTTTATCTTTCCTTCCAAGAGGCTTAGTTTCTCCCTCTAACTGAGTTTTGTTGGAAGGGCAGGTCCCCCACGCGGACCGCAGCCCTGTGGTAGGCATCTCTTGTTTGTTACCTACCACTTAGACAGGAAAGAGACGTTTGTCCTCATTCACTCTGCTAGTGCATATCCTGTTTGCTCCTCAACAAACAAATGTCTTACCACCCTCACTCCCAATGTGTACACCCACTTATAATCCTCTTTCCTCCAATACTCTCTTTCCCGGATGCTGTGACATTTCCCAGTTTACCTCCTGTCCCTCTGGCTGTTTCTTCTCAGTCTCTTTTGTGAGCGCCTCTTCCTCTTCCTCATCCTCATCCTTAGAAGAAATCCTCAACATCTTCCTTTCTCTTCATAAATGTCCACCTCTTCGAGGACTCCTTGCCTCCATGAATAGGTCCACCCATTTTCTCAAGCAGCATCCTTGAAATCTTAATCTTCCTCATCAAAAATGACTCTTCCCCACCAAGAAATCACCAAGTTCTTATCATTCCTTGAATCCATATACACTTCTGTCCCCTCCTTCCATTATCCTAGTTTGGACCACCACAAAATTAGCGGCTTAAATTACTGCAATAGCATCTCTATTTGTCTTGCAATTGCAAAACTTACTCCGCATCCTTCAAATCCATTCTCCACAGTATAGCTAAGGTGATCTTCCTAGAACATAAGTGTGGTCATGGAAGAGCAACACTTTAGGTCTGTCAGTGCTTTCCGTATCCATCGAACCTTTAACTTATCTCCAACACCAAACTCCAAGCTCTAGGCATAAATGGATGATCTCCGGACACCAGCATGCTAGGATCTCCTGCCTCCATACCTGCTACTTGCTCTTCTTTTAAATCTCCCTTTCCTCACTTTGACACACAACATAATAACTTCTCATCCTGTAAGTTTTGCCACAGAAGACGCTTCCTCCAGGAAGCCTTCCCCATACATCCGAGTCTGAATATGACAACTCTCCAACGGGCTTGTGGCCTTGCCCCAGGAGAGATTCCTCTAGTGTACAAGTGTTGATTTGCTTTCTGTGCTTTTCACTATATAATTATTCATAACCAACAGGTGAAGAGGAACTCATCTATATATCCCCAGTATTGTGATTGGTACCTGCTCAGTGGTGGAAGGAAAGGGGGAAAGAAGACAGGGAAATGGTAAAGAAACCTAATCTGACCTGATGAAGAGAAGGACGCTGTAACAACTTCTCAGCATGGAATATCTCCAAGGAAATAGCTTACTGGTGTCTAAGTGAGTTGTATGCCTGGAAATTCACTATTGTTTGGTTTACTTTATCATAGCCATATTTTACTTTTTTTCTTTCACGTGTTTAATTGCTTACTGACTTCTTTCCTCCAAACAAGCAGATTTGCAGTTCAACGAAGTTGAAATTTCAAGCATGCCTGTAAACAACATTAAGTGTCTCTCTGTTTATAGAAAATAGCATGAAACTTCTCCCCTCATTTTTTTTTGTATTTTTTGATACTTAACACAACAGTGCTGTCCAAACTCTGAACCAAATGTTCCAAATATCCTGTACGTATGTCTCAAAAAGAGCTAACTCCTACCTGTTAAATTGCAATTATACCCATTAGCATAAGTGTCTTCACTTTGAATCACTGTTTTTTCAGTCCCTAATTACAAAATTGAGGAAGGATAAAAACCACCTAACACAAAGCTGACAATAAAATGAACTAGAATTCAGGCATCCTCTAGCAATGAAACAAGATGATCAAAAAGATGCTCATTGACCCAAGTTAGTCACTTCCATGTGTTTCAATGAAAAGAAGGTTATGACTAATAACAACAATTCAGATCATGCTGGTGATGAAGGGAAGACGGTGATGGCGATGACATTGGTGATGGGGATAGTTCACGTGTTATCAGCCCCGGTAGCATGCCAGGCAGGCTGACAAGCCTTTTTACATGGACTGCCTTATCTAATTATTATGATAAGCCCAAAGGATGGATACTATTAGGAGTGTTTCCATTTCTACTTTGCAGGTGAGAAAACTGAGGTTTAAAATTGTTAACCAATTTGCCGAACGTCCTGTAGCTAATTGAGCGGGCAGGAAGGAATTCAAATTCAGATGATTCATCACAAAAGACATTATGTTTAACCTCTAAAATTCTGTCAGAGTGAATTTAATCTCCTAAAGCCTTAGCATCTTCTGTTTATGTTTGCAGAGTTCAGCAGGCAGTATTACCTACTTTCTTTGCCCGTAGTTTGCTTACTATTTGGACACATTATGAGACTCCAACAGGAGAAAGATGTGAGGAAGAAATGAGCAGGTTCCACTCACTGCCTTTCTTATTTCCCCAAACTAGAAACTTTCATTTAAAAATTCCAGTCTAATATTTTTCAAAAGGGATTTTCTCAGATTCTCTTCGTCACACATGAAAAACAATGAGTAAGACTTTTAAAATATAAATACTTAGGTACGGTGTAGCTTTACCTACAAATTCTCAATTTGTATCAGTAAAGTCAGAATTTCTCATAAGTCTTCTACAAATTCTATAACCTCTTTATGCCTCCATATTCTGATTTGCATGAGACAATGATACTATTTTCAAACTCATTGGGTTATTATAAATGTTAATAGATGTAATTTCAGTATTTAGCACAGAGCCTGGAACATAGTAGGCACTCAGTAGAGGTCAACTGTTGTTACTACTAGAGGTTATAGACTAGAAACTCCTTTCCCAATTGATTCTGTATAGACTCAAACACTCTGTAAGGTGGTTTCAAAGCTAGAGAGCAGCTTGTTGATAAAATTCCTTCTGACACCTTATTGTATATCTCGACAAGCCACAGCCAAAGCCTTTCCCTAGAAGATTTGTAAGTTCAAATAAAGGGTAAGTCTGGCTGTGCTTTCCAAGATGCTAATTATAAAGGTCTACTTTTCCTGTTGCCTGGCTCGCATATTCACCCACGTGACGGAGAACAGAAAGCTACAAGTAGAGAAGTTTCTACAAGAGCAGCATGAATTCTGTGACGATTTTTTAAAGTGGGTTTCTCAATTATTCTTTTCTTTTTTCTTTTTGATTTTTTCATGCTTCTTCTGCCACAGGATGCTTGTCTATTTTTCTTTTTTTACACTTAGTGTACCTAAGACACACATTCATGCACGCAAATACATAAGCATAGCTTCTGCTTTTTTAGATCCCCTGTAGGAGCCAGAGTGTGTCCAGGTTCAACTTACCTGGGTTTCAGCTTCTACATCTGTGATATACAAATTTTCATCACCCACTCTGGACTTGGCCAGCTGAAGCCTGGCTTCCTCATTATGCTGTTTTATAGGTACGGGATGGTTACCAAAGCAGAAGCTCTGGCAGAGGCGTAGTACTCACCAGCATCCTTCCTACAGTTGGGCAGGTTCTGCCACTACTTCTGGACAGCGTGCTGAGTGAGGAGGTGACATGTGTTCCTGCCAGGCTGCCCCAGTACAAACTCAGTGCTCAAGCCTTCCCAGCATCGTTTTACCTGCAACAATGACAAGAAAGGCCATGAGTCCCAGATGGTGAGGTTCTTAGATGGAATGTTTAGTCAGACTGGATACTCGAGGCACCACATGGAGAGCTGCTTGGAAGTACAGTGGACTTTGTGTAAATGGTAAATACAGGAATAGATCTTTGATATGTTCATTTAGTGATCTGGGGTGTTTTGTTACTGTAACATAATCTATCCTCTCCTGACTAAAATAAATATCAGCCTCATAGTTTACAAATCCCAGAGCAAGAGGATGTTTCTCCCAATAGCTTTGGCAATATCTTGGAGAGGATTCTTACAGTCCGGTTTGAATTACATGATCATTCCTGAACCATCACTGTGACCATTATGATTGATTAATCTAACTGGCTCACCCTATCCTGTGTCATGACCTACACCCTAGGTAGAGGAAAAAGAATATATCCAACATCATCATCTGGACTGAAAATGACTACTGTGGAATGATGGAGGAATGATTCTCCAAAGTATAGTGTATTTATACAGTGGGGTACTGATAGCTTCTGAGACCCATCTCTTGCTGGCATGTAGTCATCTTGCTATAATAACAATGCTGTTGAGAGAGCAGTCATATATTTTCTTTTCTAAAGTGCATAAGTGACACACAGTTGGCTTTTTACTTTTGTTGTCATCGCACACCAAGAAAGTGAACCCGCATGATCGGGAGTGGAGGAAGCTGTGAAGTACTAACCGTTAGACCTAATCTCTACTTCCTTCTATCAGCTATCTGCCATGTATCCCCTTCAACTCAATTCAAAAAACCCATATAGAGAACTTGCTAAGTAAAATATATCGTGCTCAGAACTGTGGGGAATGCAAGCCAGTGGGACAGAGCATGAGAACAGTCTGCTTAAAGTAAGTGAGAATCTGGAACAAGGAGTGGTTCTGACTTTTGAAAGGAGGAAAAATGGAAAGAAAAACAGCAGCAATCAGAATGGGTCTTTTTTTTTTTTTTAACTTTTTTTATTGAGTAATAGTCATTTTACAATGTTGTGTCAAATGGATCTTGAATCATTAAGAGGATGTCTATAGTTAGAAAATGAACGGAATGGCATGACCAGCGTGAGGAAAAACGTTTATGCGGTCACAGGGATGAGGAGGTAAGAGTTTGGGCGTATACAGGCATGGTCCTAGCAGGAAACAAATGATAGGCCTGTTAAAAAACAGAATTCAACCAAGTAAACTTAAGATGTAATTGACTTTATTCATTGATTCCTGAATCAGGCAGCATCCAATCTACCAAACAGAAAAGAGCTCCAAGGAGCTGTACAAAATGGAAGTCTTTTATAGACAGAAGTGGGCAGAGCCAACGAGGAAAGAGATTACTTCATCTTTCTTCGGGGGATGGAAGAGGGGGTCTCAGGTGGATTTCCTCAATACTGCTGACCAGGAAATTCCAGACTGGTTAAGACAACATTTCTAATAGAAGTTGAAACTGCATCTGGGTTAGGTACTAAGTACTGGTTTCCTGAAATGGGGCTCAGCACAAGTGACTTCGTTTGGCGCCTACTGTTTCTTTATAACAGGCTAAGAAGAATGACTAAAGAGAGTCTAATGGGGACTCTTGCAAGGCATTTGGCAGGGTTAAATGAAATTTGGCAAAGGCTTGGGGAACATGCCATGGCAAGCGATAGTAGGAAGCAGTTAAGACAGGAAGAGGCAAGGGGAACACAGCCTGGAGAAAGCTGTAGAAGAAGGGCAAGTGACAGGTGTTTTGGTCTTTGGAAGAAGAATGACCCTATTGCCAGCACATAGCCTGGCAGAGACAGAGTTCAGGGAATAATCACTCCAGCCTCCAGTACTCTGACTCTCTGATATTTTTCTTTCTCCCATTGATCAAACCCAGTTGGAAGCCCAGCTGGAGTCATCTGTGGAGATCAGCCTCCTGGGTCACAGGGCAGCATGAACAAGATGGAGATGTGCGGGGACAAGTGTGAACTGTAGCACAGATGTCTAGAGGGGCCAAGTAAGACAGCAACCTGGAGAGGTAGTTTGTAGCAAGAACAAAGGGGAAGTGGGGCAACCCTAGTTTGAAAAAGAGGCATCCTAGACTTTTATAACTCCGGGGCAACATTAACACTCACCAAGTTAAATTGGTGTTTACAAGAAAGAATTTCTTATGTCTTCTAATACATTAATGTCACCATGAATCTGAAAAAGTAAAATATAATAATGTCATATTTCCAAAATACATTTGACCATGAAACTATTTTTTTAATAGAACATTTCCTGGTAATATATAGAGCTCAGTAGTGCCAACTAAGGAATTACAACTTGGCATAAACTCACTTATTCTGTTTTGTTTTATGATATATTTTATACTTAACTATATTTTCAGCTACTTGAGAACAGGACAACGGTACCATCAAAACCTGTTCAATCTTATGCACTTTGCCTATTGCTAGGGGGTTAGAGACGGTGAGTAGAAAAGAGGCTTCTTTCTGAAAATGATTAAGGAGTCAAAACAGAATTGAGACATACAGGTAACTCTAGTGTAGATAGAAGAGTCAGGGACGAACAGTGGTCAGGGAGGTACATGATACTCTTGAAAAGATTAAGCCACATGGAGGAGCAAAGTTGGGAATAAAAGGTGAAGGACCTTCAAAACAGTATCGTAGACACACAGGGAGGAAATGGGGCCAGTTTGCCAAATCTGTAAGCTGCTCATCCATGAGGATGAACGGAATTCATCACCCCAAAGCAACTCCCTCTTTATGTCCCAGGCTTCTCCCACCATGTTCTTTTGTTTTTTATTCTAAATGTATATAAATTGAGTGCTGTGCTTAGAATCTATTTCCTAGAAAGCCACTTTAACTAGTGGAAATTCAATAATCATTTCCCACTGATTAAGGAATAATGTAATAAAGATGTCAGTATATTACTCAATGATTCAATGAATAAAATATGTACTAAGTACCAGCTATTTACACAGAATGGTGGTGTCTACTCCCTTCCCCCATATTTTGTAAATGAGTGAAATGAAAAAAGTAAGATAGAGTTTGCAGAAGGCCAGTAATGTTTTCAAATGAATGAACCAGGAAGGCAGAGAGGAGAGACATTTTGGGGAATACATGAGGTTAGAACAGGACGTATTTTGTCCACCTATGCCCCATGTGCAATGAACAGCGTACACCCAGCCAGCCAATCTCTCTGTCCTCTCACCACTCAGTCTATTCCAGCCTCAGATCCAGGAACCAGCTGTGGCCAACCAACAGCTTATCTGAAGGAGTCAGAGAGTTCTAGAACTGCCATTCCAAGGGCAAAGTGAGAATGCATTTGGATTACAGCAAAGAGTAGACCTCAGATTCAAAGGCGCTTTCTGTAATTTTTGAGGGGATAGAGGAGGATATGGTCCGGTGAGCATACAAGTTAAAAAAAAAATCATGCCAATTTCACTAGAATTGCTTAGATCCTCAACTCTGGTGAACTGCAAATGAGAGAGTACTTCACACTGTTAACATTACAGGGAGCTTCTTTAGAAACTGCACTGACCTTGAGATGCCTGAACATTTGGAGTAAAAGCCTTGAGAGAATTCATAAAATTGGATTAAAATGAAAAGTCTTATGTGGGAGCCACGTGAATATAACACAAATAACTCATCCCTGAATTCAGGGAAATAAAACCAAGGGGAGTATGTTAGCCTCAACAAGAGCCAGGGTGATGGGTGGGGGAAGGTGGAAAGGAGAGTTTTGCTTTCACTGTATTTTCTTCCTTACTAGAGAACAGAAGGTGGATGGCTTGATGTCTGAGATAATGCAGTATGTTTCATCAGTTCATAGATGGTCCTTTGTTCATATTTCAATGATCATTTGTTCATATTTAAAATATGAACATCTTAAATATTCAGGGTGAAACCTTACAATTTCTGTAAGCTGTGGAAGTTCACAAACTGGTGGCTGTCATTGCCTGTGCTTGCATGAACTTGGTTGTAATTCTCTATGACATGGCTAGATCTCTTGACATTTCAGTCAAGAAACCATTTAAGGAGCATTTGAAGAAGGAATATATTGTTGTTGGCTTTCCAAACAAACTGTTACTGTCAAAAACCTTCCAGTGTCACTTTCTAGTAACGTACCAGCATCGGAATTTACTGATTGGGTATTAGCAGCAAAGAATACTCTGGAAGGCAATAATGGAACACTGTTAATTAACACATTTAGTGTCACAAAGGCAGATATGATATAGAAAAAATATGGACACTGATGGAAAAAATGGACAAAATTGCACAATAAGCTAATTTTGCTACTGTTATGTGAAAGGTTTCAGGAAAAAAAGACTTGTTGATATCTTAAGATGAAATGTGTCTAAAGTGTGTCTGAAGTGTACAATGTTTAATGCTTTTGATAAAAATGGGAAATTCAGCTTTTTAAGAGTATCTTACTGGCAATACTAAGCTGCAAACTGGTTAAGAAACAATTTTATGTGTTTAGTTATTTCCTCGTTGCATATGATCAGCGATCTATCATGTATTGCATAGAGTACTCCTAGGGTAGAATAATCTGAATAATTAAGTCTTTACATAATACAGAAACAAAAGCCTTTAAACCTATAGTTGACCAATGTGAACATTAATTTAAAATGTATTAATATGTCCCTGCCTTAAAGAGTTTAAACGGATCATAATCTCACTTTTCACTGATGATAGCATTCTTATGCACATAAATTATTCTATATCCATTGGGAAATTGCGGCTCTTCTATGGTCCTTAGTTTCCTCATCTGTGACATAAAGAGGGGAAGGGTTAACTGGGTGACTGTAAGGTTATTTTATGCCTTGAATACTTATTCTTTCCTGTATTAAAATCATTAAAATTTTAGGCTGAGATACTCATTGAGCTTCTGTGTCTACGTGAAAATTCCAACCAAGAATGTGTTAATAGGGGCAGTGGAAAGAACAGCACAGCTCGATCGCGCATCTATGTGACCCTGGCCAGTTCGCCAATTCTGGGTCATAGTTTCCTCATCTTAAGAGGAGAAATCATACAAAGGGTCCGTGAGGCTCCAAGCTACTATGATTTTTAAAACACATAAATTTAAGCACACAGAGGCTGGTGGAAAATTAGAGATAGACTCTCAGGATTTTTGGCTTGCTTCTATGGAAAATAATTCTTAAGTCAAATCTCACGTTATTTTCTAAGCAAACTTCAATTGTGGGATACACACAGAGAGCAAAACTTCAGCCACTGTATCCTCTGCTGTCCTTTCAATAGCTGTCCTAATAGACCTCCCCTACTGTCAGCAACAGTGAACCCACCCATTAGTAAATGTACGTTAAGTGCCTATTTCATTCAAGGCATTGTTTTAGGAGCTGACTTTCCTAGCCTAGAGGGGCACAATCTGACCAATTCATTCAAACCAAGGTTACGGGCTCCTAGGGATCCTTGCAGGTTACTCTCTGTAGGGAAACAATTAAAAACACAGATGACCCTTCTAGTAGTCTGAACTCTGTTCCCTCAGTGACTAACAATCCAATTAACAACACTAGTTTAGTACTTGGTGTAGAATTACTTGCAGGTGTAAGTATTTGTGAAGATAATTATAAGTGGGATCAGTTTTTGCCTCATCAGGAATAATCGTATAGTTGAGCTTTTCAGTTCCTCTTATGGGACCACTGGGGGCAGAAAAACGTCACTGAAGTACCCAGGATATCTGAAACTAACCAACAAAAAAGATTAAAAAAACACAGCAGCCATACTTTCTATCGTTTTCAGGTCAAAGGGATGTTGAGAAACTTCCCACTGACTGTCACTTTGGCACTTTTGATTTCTTCTCCTCCCACTGTATAAACATGCTACGTTATACAACCCCGTGAATATAGATATTTCTGCTTCCTCTTTTGAGTTTAATCATTTGGTATTCATGTGGCACATAGGATTTGTAAATCACTGCACAATAATTAATTTGTTGAAGAAAAACACAGATGGATATTTTGGTATTCAAACTGCACTGAACCCTGGTATTTCCTTTAAATATGTATCAATATATATCCCTATAAAATCTGGTATTTCCAAAATGCTTTATAATTATGAGAGTCACAGTGATTTTTTTCAAACTGACTATCTCTTTCTGTATTCCAAAACTCTGATTCTACTCTTCCAATTGTGATACATTTTGGCAAATAAAAAAAATTCCTACTTTATAAATTGTTTAGTATTTTAGAGATTGGTTTAAAAGCATTTTGATACAACCCTCCACCACGGGGTTTAGACTTAGCAGGCATTTAAGAAGATCCTCTTGAACAAATAAAGAATAAACACATTTTTTCTAATGCTTTTTTCCACTTTTACATTGCTTTATGCTCCTGTGGGTTCTCTTTCCACATCTGTGAACCAGGCATTCTTGATCGGTAATAATGTTATGTCTCCATCTGTGTTTTCCTTCTTTATCCTTTCTCCTTTACATACAGATAATCAGAGTAACTGTTGTAAATCTCATAAAATTAAGTCAGTGACATTACGAATCTAATGAGACGAGAGCTTAGCTTAGAAAAAGGGAAAATAAATACCATTTTATGTTTGTTGACTAGACACATATAGAATGTGTACATACAAAAATGTTCATTAAAAATAAAACTGATTAAAAACTGAAGCAAAAAATTAGGGATACAAATTATAAATTGCAAAATAAAACTGGGAAATCTGACCAACCTCCCTAAAATGGTTTAAGAGAGAAAAAAGAGAAAGAGAACATGAAATAGTGACATTAAGAATAAAGAAAATATGACTACAGATACATAAGCTATTTGAAAAATTATTAAGTAAATACAGAATAATTTGTAAAGATAATCTAGAAAATCTAAATGATGTACTGAAATAGAAGATAGAAATCTGAGTGGATAAATGTGTTACCATAGTGATAGTTACAGTTTTAGCACCCTCCATCCAAAGGAACCAGGCCCAGTTTGTTTTACTAGAAATATGCAGCACCCCATTAAGGATGAGCTAACTTTTGTATTATTTAAAATTACAGGAACTGAGTAAAATTCAGAAAGCATCTCAATCAAAAATAAGCCTGAAAATAAAGATATGAACATAGTAACGTATGAATCCCTTTTAAGAAAAATAAATCTTGCAGGCCCACATTTTGATTTACATTACTTACATATGTATAAGCTAATAATAGGTTAAAATTCCATATTAGTTATAGTCGTTTTACTTTAAACCCCCAAACAAATGCACACAAATTAGGTGCATGCTTATTAAAAATGATATCATATAAAATATATATCTTAGCCACCTAATTTCAACCACTGCATTAAGTTAAATAAGTGGTATAGGACTTGATACAAGAAAAGCCTATTTTTCTGTTTTTAAGTACATAAGCTTAATGAAACTGGTAATGAGTATGCCTGTTCAAATACATATTTTTTAGAAGAATTACTAATTGCTTCAAAGTTTAGTTTACTAGTTACAAATTGTCAGAACTCATGATTTTCCAAAAACTCTGCTAATGAGCAATTTTGCACTCGTCAAACACCAATTTTAATCAGATGCCAAATAACAAATCTGTAGATATGCCAAGTTCACTTAAAAATAAATTAACATTGTGATACTTTGAAAGCATGCATTAAATGGCTATTTTACCTTTTATTGCTGGAATAGGAATAGATAAAATCTTCATTACTTATTTATAACTTCATTTATTTTTACAAATTAAAATATTGAGGCAAAGTCTACACCTTTGCTTCTCATTTCTGGCTGCAATTTAGAATTACTTGTAAAGATTTAAAAAAAATACTGATGTTCAAGCCCCAACTTTACAGATTATGATTTATTTAATCTAGTGTTAGGTCCAGGAATGTATAAGAAGTGTCAAGGACTTCCAAACCACACAATGTATATACATGTAACTTTAATACAGTATTAACTGCCGTGATTAGATTTTCCTAATCTTGTTATGCCTGTATTAATATGTTCTTTAAGAATGACCCAATTCCCTTTTATTCTATCCCTTGTTGTCTGTACACCTTGTTAGTTTTGATCTAGCCTTGGTGAGAATTCCATCTTGAGCACAAAGGCAAAGTAGGACATTGGACTCGATAATAAGTTCTCAGTTGTAGGGTGGTGACCCACATTTTCAAGATTATGGTTAGATGTGTATTATTTTAGAATATCATTGAAATGTAACACATTGAAGCAGCTTACAATGAGAATAAATCTATACAGTACTTGTGTCCTTGGGTTTCAGTTTGAGATCTAGTTAAAAACTAGTAAGTACCTATGCAAATATTCTAGATAATTAATACAAAATTGAATCCAACTGTACGTTAAAGAAATGGCATATTATGATAAAGATTTTTACTAAGAAGATAAATGTAGATTTCCTAATGGTAAGCTATTAGTACAATTCACAGTATTAATGATTAAAAAAGAAGGAACCCAAGACAACCCAAATATTAAAAATGTTTTGATCAAATTCACCCATTTTTAGTAAACTAGGAATAGAAAAACATTATTAACTTTATAATCTCTTCCTTAAATTTTGAGACAACATTATATTTAGTGATAATATTAAAAAACACTGGAATTTAAACTGAGGAAAATAATTGCCCAAAACTATTAATTCAACAATCTTGTCAATGAAATAAAGACAAAAGAAAATCTGAGATAGTATAATATTTTTGAAATTAAGTAGCAATATTTGTCCTCTGCAAGTAATATTAACGGTTGCCCTAGAAAATCTAAGAGGATCATTTGAAAAATTCTGTGAATAATAAAAAAGTTTATTTTGGTAAGTTACCCATATATGAAAGTTTCACATGAAAATAGGCTTCCTTTATGCCAGTAATAACAAATCAAGGAGCATAATGGGAAAAAATGAGCACTTATTCACAATAAAACAAGAGATATAAAATAACTAGACATCAGCTAAAGAAACATTCAAGGTGTTCAGAATAAAGCAATAAAATGTAATTCTGTTTTCTAGCCAAGATAAAGTAACTGGAACTGGATTTACCCAACTGCCGTAGCCAGACAGTAAAAACTGGAAAACATATACTACAGAGGTTTGGAAAACAGGCAGTGCAGGACAGTGATTCCCAGAAGAGGAACAACACATGAGGTGAGACCTGCAATTGCTCCTCAGCTTACACTGAGGATGTCCAGAGTGTTTCTAGGCTGAGGTGCAAAGTAGAGCAACCCAGATGGAGACTGTTGGTCTCCTTGAGTTCAGAATCGATGTTGGGTTTCCAAGGAGTCCAATGCAGTTAGATCAATCATAAGAAAGAGTACCAGGGGGAGAGGGTGGGAGAGGGGGAGAGAAGGTAACAGATGGGGGAGAGAGGGGGAGAACACATTCTGAGATATACAGATCCCCCACCTCCCACTTCTAATTCTTCAGTTGAGTACAGATCAGAGCATATACATGAAGCAACTACTCAATGCTTGGGAAAAGTACAATCAGTAAAGAGAAGGCAAAGGAATCTCCAGAACTCACAAAGAGGAATAATTGGTATTCCAACCAACCATAGTGAAAAACTCCTATAACACATGGGACATTAGGTAGAATCCTCAGAATAATACTGCCTCCATATGAAGATATAATTAGCTCAAGACTATAGGTTACTCTGATGCCAGTTTACAGAAGCTTAAAATCAATCTTCACAAGTGTAAAACATTCTCCAAAGAACTTGACTATATTTCAGAACAAATCTCAAAAATATTTGAATAAGTGCAAAAATATCCAGGATGCAACAATGTAAAATTCACAATATCATCTATAAAAACTTACCAGGCATGAAAAAACAATCAGAATACAAGCCATAAGGAGGAGAAAAAAATATACCAATCAAAGCTTACCCAGAAATAACACAGATGATAAAATTAATGGGGAAGCACATTACAACAGTTATATAATTACATTCTGTATAGAAGTTTAAGGACTATATGCACATGTTAAGGAGATGCATATGTAACAAAAAGACCAAATTTAACTTCCTACAGGTGAAAATACAACATCAGAAATGACAAACACATTGGAACAAGTGAAAAGCCAATTAGACACTGAAGAAGGAGATATTAATGAACTTGAATACATAATAATAATAGGGACTATTCAAAATAAAACACACAGAGTAAAATGACACTTAAAAAATATACAGGACATCAATAAACTGTGGGGCTATTTCAAGCATACCAAAATGTGTAATTGGTATTCAAGGGAGACAAGAGAAAGAAAGGATAAGAACATTTTTAATCCCAAACATTTCCCAAAACTGACAGAAAATATAAACCCATAGAGTCAAGAAGCTTAAGGAACTCCAAGCAAAAGAAACATAAAGAAAACATTACCAGGGAACTTCATAATCTATTTGCTTTAAACCAGTAATGAAGAGAAAATCTTGATCATATCCAGAGGAAAAAAAAAAAAAAGGACATATGTACTAAAGAACAAAGATACAAATGAAAACAGACTTCTCATTGGAAACAGTGCAAGCCAGAATACAGAAGAGAACCATTTTATAGAGCTCTGAAGGAAACCAAACAAGCAAACCTCTAAACCTAGAATTCTAGGAGTTCTATACCCAAAGGTGAAAATACAAACATGTAAATGCTTAAAGATTTTAATAATATATTTCACTAGAAGAAATATTAAAGTCCTTAATACGTAAGTGATCCTAGATAGGAATCTGGATCCATATTAAGGAATAAAGAGCACCATGAAACAGTAAATATGTAATATTAAATCATTTCTCTCTTTTTTTTAAAATATTATTATTAAATATCTAAGGCCAAAACAGTAACAATGCATTGCTGATTTTATAATAAATTAAAAAGTAAATGAAACCTAGACATCCGATCTTAGAGAAGATGGCATAGACTCATTTTCCCCTGTCCCAGTTTCTGTCCACCCGGCCACTTCAAAAGACCCTGCACCGGCAGGGCAAGAACTCACCAGGAAGGAATTCCATTCCCCAAATCCCATCACGCAGCAGTTGGCAGGCTTGCTCCACCTGCAGTGAAAACAGCAGACACCCAGCGTTTCCCATCCCTGCACCTAGTGGCAGAAGGAGACACAAGATTGGTATCTCCTGGCCCTTCACCTAAGAGTGGAGGATGACCCGGGACCAACAGCTTCCGACGTCCCCATCCCCAACAGAAAGAGGCTCAGGCAAGTACCTTCTGTCCTAGCAGCTGACACCAGCAGGGATCCTGTGCAAATCTCAGCAGCACTAGGCAGCCTACAAGACCAACCCAAGACAACAGTCACTGAACCATAGGTGGGGAACCTTCTACCCTTCACCTGGCAGCACCAGGCACAGGGAAGTGCACTTCGCCTTTGTGGGCCACATCAGCAGGGATCAAGAGAAGCCCCAGAGGCACCAGGTGAACAAAGCAGACCATGATGGTATTGCAAGGGCTGAAAACCCAATTGTCACTGAAACTACAGACCACAAAAGCGGTACAAAAGTTACCTGGTAAACCTAAACAGCATTGCTGCTTGCTAAAAATAGAAGATTTAAATAGAATCTAAAATCTCCTAATATAAAATCCAAAATGTCTAGGATTCAGTTGAAACATCATTTATCAGAACCATGACCTAAATGAGAAAACTATGTCCTCTGACTGCAGTGGAAATACATTAAAACTCAGTAACAGAAGACTATCTGGAAAACCCTGTAAATGTGGAAACTAAATAATATATCTCTATATATCCATTGAGGCAAGGAAGAAATTAAAAGAAAAAATTGGCAGTATTTTAAACTGAATGAAATTGAAAACACAGTGTATCAAAATTTGTGGGATGCAAGTAAAGCAGTACTTAGAGAAAATTTTATAACACTAATTGCCTATTTTATAAAGGAGGACAGCAAAGCAATGAAATAATTTTCTACCTTAAGAAATTAGAAAAAGAGAAAATTAATCCCAAAATAAGAAACGCAAAGATAATTAAAGGTCAAAGTGGAAATAAATGAAATACAAAACAGAAAAACAGAGGCAGATGAAAGAAACCAAAGCTGTAACTTTGAGAAAATCAAAACAATTGATAAAACTCTAGCCAGACTGTTGAAAAATAAAGGAAAAAACAGAAAATACAAGTCACCAATATCAACATCAAGATAAGAGAGGGGGGTCTTACTAAAGATTCTTAAGATATTAAAATGTTAATAAAACAATATTACAAACAACCTAATGTCAATAATTTGGACAATTTGGATGAAATGAATAAATTCACTGAGAGATATAAACTACCAATACTCAGTCAAGAAGAAATACACAAACTAATAGCCCTATATCTATTAAATAAATTGAATTGGTAGTTAAAAACCTACCCACAATGAAAACAGTGAGCACAGATGGTGTCTCTGGTGTATTCTAATATTTAAGGAGAAATAATGCCAATCTAGATAAACTCTTCCCTAAATTAGAGATTAAAAAACTTTCCAGTTCATTTAGTGAGACCAGGATTATTCTGATATCACTATCAAAGATATTATGAGAAAATTGTATACCAATGTCCCTTATGAACTTAGACTCAATAATTCTTTTTTAAAATCTAGCAAATCAATTCCAACAATATATAAAAATAATAATATGTCATATCTAAGTGGGAGGCTATCCCGGGAAGGCAAGTTTGGTTTAATATTTTTTAAAAATCAATACAGTTTACCTTTATCACAATAAAGAAGTAATGCTATATGGTCATCTGAATAGTTTTAGAAAATCTAATTGTTTGGTAAAATACAACATACATTTCTGATAAAACTTCTCAGAAAACTAGGAATGAAAAGGAAATTTCTCAACTTGATAAAAGATATCTACAAAAGGTCTATAGCTAACATCATAACATTCAAAGACTGAATGTTTTCCCCCCATGATCATGGACAAGGCAAGAAAATAAGAGTAACACAGCTCCAGAGAAGGCCAGATTCTCAGCCCTGTAAAGTCTCCGATACCAACATTAGGACCCTAATAGCAACAGGAGATAAAGTTCAGAGCCTCTAGCTCCAGGACTACCTGCAATTTGCAGGGTCTTCTGAAGTGGTCCTCTCCCTTGCTAGAAGACAGTAGCCCCACTTTCCCTGAAGAATAAGGAGACACTTTATTTAGACAAGTTGCTTCACGAGCCATCACTGATAGCAGAAGAGAGCAAAAGTGTCAGAGAAGTGGCCATTCTAGAGTGAATATAGTCATCCCTTGTATTCACGGGGGATCGGCTCTAGGACCCCTGCTGATACCAAAAACTCCTTATACAAAATGGTGTAGTGTCTGCATATAATCTAAGTACATCCTCCACTCCACTTTAAATCATCTCCAGGTTACTGTATAATAAACATCTAATACAATGTAAAAACTATGTAAATAGTTGTAAATACTATGCAAATACTATGTAAATAGTTTCAGGTGTGTGGTAAATTTAAGTTTTGCTTTTTGGAACTTTCTGGAGTTTTTTTTTTTTTCCCCAAATAAGTTTATTTGTGGTTGGTTGAATCTGCAGATGCAGAACCCATGATACAGAAGGCCAACTATGTGCTACACCAACTGCTGATGTTCTGTAGGAAGGTTCAGAAGATCCATTGTTTACCAAAGTAGCAGGAATACGCAGATAAAAGGGCACCAGCATCCCTGAGAACCTCACTGGTGGCAGAGCTGCTGATATATTCTGTTACAGAATGGGACACCCTGGTAGCAATAGAGCATGGTACAGTCCCCAAAATAACCGAGGCTAGGTAGCAGTGCCCAACCATCTAAATCAAGTGGATACAATGATCCCAATAATCGTCAAGATCAGTGGCAGAGGCTCAACCTACAAAGAGCTATGGAGATGGTTATAGAACATGGTGTCCAGAGGCAACATAGATGGCCACTCAATGAAGATACTGCTTAATTTATACAATCAAATGAAATCAAGAATGGATGAACTTAAGGCTGAGGATGGACACACCAGTAAAGTAACATGATCCCTTAACCAGACCTGAGCCAGTTTTCATACCCAGAACCCACAGAATGAAGGGGTAGGATCTTTTTAAGGGACTCTGAAATAGTGCTACAAGTTAATTCAGCAATAATTTCTCAGAGACCTCTTTGGTCACTTACTCAGGTGAATGTACGGTAGTGAAAAGGAAACATTCAGGATTAGTAGTAGACACATGGATTTTTTAGACACATGGTCTGAACTGACCTTGACGCCCATGACCCCCAGTTAGAGCAAGGGCATGTGGGATGCAGGTAATAAATGAAGTTCTGGCCCAGGTCTGATTCACAGTGGATCCGCTGTGTCCACAAACAAACATGCCAAGCATTTTCTTAGTCACTAGATGTACATTTGAAATACACACACTTGTGGTTGTCAGAATCCCAGCATTGGTTTCTAGACTTAGGATAAGAGCTATTGTATTGGGTTAAACTAAATAGATATGTTTGAAATACACCACCATCCACCCTCTTAGAGCAGGCAGATAGCTAGGTATGAGCAGAAAAGGGGAACACAGACCAAATGGCAGAAACTGGGCAGAAAGGAGGGGAACGGGCCAAATGTAGGAAACCATACATCATGTAAGCACCAGGGGTCCCTGAAGAGAAAGAAAAGCAGGAACCTCTGGGCTGGTAAGTGGTCACACCTTTGAGGGGGTGATAAGTGGCCCAGAGGCTAAAAAAGAAAGGTGAGAAAAGGCAAGAATCTCCAGAGTCTGAATGTAACCTTTTTCTCATTATGCCCTTATTTCAGTAAAATTAGCCTTGCAGATTAAAAGTACCCATCATGCACCGACACCATGACACTTCTGATCTAGACTAAATAAGGACAAAATCCCTCTTCCTTTTGGGAAGGTGGAGTTGGGATGAAAATTAGGAAAGACAACCTCAGACCCTTCCCTCCCTAATGAATATTCCACCCATTCATTTTTACACCCTATGTAACCAACTTGCCAAAGAAACTCGGCAGCCTCTCACCTGAGCCTGCCTGCTCTCCCCTTGAGAGTGTACTATCCATCCCTTAATAAATCCTCACTTTTCTTTTTTAACCATTGTGTTTTGTCTCTGAATTCTTTCTGGGATGGGGCAAGTACCTGGAAACGGGTTACATCTAGCTGCAGCACCCCACCCCACAAAAATATAAAGATAATAACTAAAAAACAATGTTACCAAACCAGGTTCATCTTACCAGGTGCACAAACCCAAAACGCTGAGATGCCAACGTTTGCAGCAAAGAAAGGGTTTATTGGCAAGGCAGCCAAACGTAGAGACGGGAGAAAAATCTCAAATCTGCCTCTCGAAGGCAAGGAGCTTGGGGTATTTATGGGATAACGAATAAGAAGCAGGGTGGTCTGGCGCGTGGGGGGCATGGGGAAAGGGGATTGGGAAAAGGTGTGGCAATTGCTCTGCTCAGGCCTATTTAAGCTATAGGTCTCTGCATGTTCAAAATGTCACCCAGCAGATGCTGGCGCATGCCCAGCTGGAGGTTCAGTGCTCCTATTCAGTCTTAACTGGTTTAACTTGAACTCAATGCAGCTGATTCCAAGTTCCTAGAAGACAGCTCAGGCAAACATCTATTATTTACGCTATAAGCCACTTGGAGGACCCGCAAATCTTACAACGGCCTTATTAGTGAAGGCAGGTAAAAAGGATTGACTAATCATTCAGCACGTTTTCTATAATGCATCCTAGGTGAAATGACATGCAGAGTGCCACCCTTAAAAAGACACAAAGAATGAAGGGAGTTAGCCCCTGCCATGTCTTCATTCAATTCACCACTCTGGCCTCCAAAATACCATGTGGTTCAGAGGACAGTAAAGAATGTTACTGTAGAATTAACCAAGTAGTAACTCCAGCTGAGACGGATCATCACCTGCATGCAGAATGTGCCCATGGACCTGGTGAGTGCCTACATCCCAGCCCTACCAGAAAGGAGAATCAGAAGCAGTTCACCTTCATGTGAGAAGGACAACGCTCAATATTTATGGCCTTTCCCAGGATTAAGTTAACACTCTCACCCTTGGTCATTATACTGTCCAAAGGTACTTGAATTATCTGCACATTTTGCAGAACATCACACTGGGACATCTTATGAGGGACATTCCTCCAATAAGACTGGATGAGCAAAAAGTGGCAAATGGAGGCTGCTGTCGGATCTATGTGCTCTAGAGGCAGATAGTTTTTAGGGGTCTAGTCTAGAACGTGTGAGAACATCCCCTTCACAGTAACGGACAAGTTGTATTTTATACTTCTCATCTAGAAGGAAATAGCAAAATCTTGACAGACCTCCTCAGGCTCTGAAGGCAGCATGTTCTGCACTTGGAAATACCCTTTTGACTCATTTCCTAGATGATACGTTCACTTTCCAGTATGAGTGAGGCTGAGAGAAAGAGGTTTACCACTGGTCCAGGTTGTAATTCAGGCAGTCTTGCCACTTGAGCTGTAATTAGCAAGAAGATCTTAATACAGTGAAGGCAAAGATGCCATGTGGAATTTACAGAAAATCCAAAAGGAAGAACTGCAACATTGACTTCTATGGTTTTGTGCCAAATCTGTCTGCAGCAGAGAACTACACTCTGTTCAGAAAGCACCAGGCCTGCTACCAGGCCCTGAGCAACACTGAGCTTTTGAACATGGGATGTCAAATGATGATATGGCCACAGGTGCCCATCATGAGCTAAATTCTTTCAGACCAATCAAATCATAAGATTAGGTGGGCCAAGCAGCACTCTATTGTAATATGGAAGTGGTGTAGCTTTTCCAGAAATCTACAAAAATAAAACTTTTAAAATTAGTAAGTTCACAGGATATGGTTTCAACATACAAAAATCAGTTATTTCTATATGCTAACAATAAACATGTAAAAACTAAAATTTACAACATATTACCATTCACAACCACTCAGAAAAATGAAATACTTGAGTATAAATCTAACAAAACATGCATAGTACTTAGATAGTGAAAACTGAAAGATATTAATGAAAGATATCAAGGATACATAGATGGATAGATATACTATATTTATGGGTTAGAAGACTCAGAAAAGATGTTGCATTCTCCCCAAATTGATATTCAGGTTTAATGCAATTCCAATAAAAATATAAGCAATGTCTTTGTGGAGATAAATAAGATTATTCTAAAATACATATGGAAAGACAAAGAACAGCTGAAAGAATTTTGGAGAAAAAGTAAATAAAATGGGAAGGGGAAATCACTCCACCTAATTTCAGGACTTCTTATGTAGCTCCAATAATCAAGCCTGTAGAACTGGTGGCGAGATGGACACAACAGAGATAGAACAATGGACAAAAGAGAGAAGCAGGTATAGTGCCATCAGGTGTGACCATCTGATATTTGACACTGTTGCAAAACAATTCATTGAAGGAAGGATAGTATTTCAACAAACAGTATTAAGCAATTGGAAATTCAATGATGGGCTAATAATAATAATAACAATAACACAACAACAATAATAAAAAATCCTCAACCTAAACTTTACATTTTAAACAAAAATAAACTTAAAATCTATCAAAGATTTAATGTAAGAGGTAAACCTATAAAACTTTTAGAATACCACATAGGAAAAATCTTCGGGAATTAGTATTTGATAAAGAATTCAAAAGCACAGTCTATAAAAAAATTGTTAAGTTGGACTTCATCAAAAGTTAAAATGTTTGTTCTTATAGAAACTATGTCTAGAGAATGAAAAGAAAAGTTAGACTTGGAGAAAATACTTGTAAACAACATATCTGACAATAGATTTACACCCACAATACATAATGAATTCTCAAAATTCAACATTAAAAATACAAATAATTCACTTAGAAATTGGGGGGGAAAGCATGAAAAGACATTCCACCAGAGAGGATGTATGGGTAGCAAATAGGTACATGAAAAAAATCCTGAACATCACCAGCCATTAGGTAAATGCAAGTAAGACTATGTTGAAACATTGCTCCATACATTTTAGAATAGCACACATAAAAGACACAACACATATAAAATATACTGGCAGTACCAAATGCTGAGGAGGAGGAGAAATTAAACCTCTTACATACTGCTGGCAAGAATTTATGGTATAGCTATTCTAGAAAATAGTTTCTTAATAAAAAAAATAAAGCTAGCTTAACTAAGTATACACTGAGAAGATAACCTAGCAATCACACTCCTGGGCATTTTTCCTGGAGAGATGAAAACTTATGTCTGTGCAAAAACCTGTACACTGTTGTTCATAGACCCTTTATTTACAACAGCACAAAACTGAAAATAACCAAACTATCCCTTAGGTGAATAGTTAACCTTTGTTTCACGTCGTATGTAACATTGCTCAGCAATAAAAAGAATGGGCACCTCATCCATGGGAACAACTGATACAGATTTATACAGACAAGGCACTATTGAGTGGAAAAAGACCTGTCTCAAAGATCACACACTGTACGATTCCACTTACCTTACCTTCTCAAAATGCCAAAATTGTACACGTGGAAAAGAGATCAGTGGTTGCCAGGAGTTAGGGCAACCAAACTACAAAGCCTGATTCTAAAGGAGTAGAAAGAGAGAGGCCATTGTGGTCATGGAATGGTTCTGCATCGTGATTGCAGTGGTGGTTACACAAATACACACATGTGATACAATGACAATGGCATTATACCAATGTCAATTTCACGGTTTTGATATTGTGCTATAATTACGTAAGATGTAACCATCGGGGAGAATTGGGTGAAGGATACATGGGGGCTCCCTGTATTATTTGTGTGACTTCCTGTGAATCTATAATGATTTCAAATTTTAAAAAAAGTTTTAAAAACTCAAACAGTGGACTTTTCTTCAGACACTGGAGCTGAAACTGTATTTGAGAACAAGGGCAGTAGTTTGATTTTAAGCCAGTCTGTATAAATAAAAAGTGTTTCTCTTTAATAGTGGGATAAGAAATAGAATAGAGGAATCTTCACCCTACTGAAGGCCCATGGGAATGGACACCGAGGGTAGATTCACATCCACAAATTCATGTTCAGTCTGGGTCATAACTGAATGATGAGTGATGAATAAACCAGGAGGCAAAATTGCTAGCCGTTTGGATTATCTCTTTTCTTTTTTTAATTGAAATATAGTCAGTTACAGTGTCAGTTTCTGGTGTACAACATAGGTCCCAGTCATACATATACATACATGTATTCATTTTCTTGTTCTTTTTCATTAAAGGTTATTATAAGATATTGAATACAGTTCCCTCTGCATTATGGAAGAAATGTGTTTTTTATCTATTTTTATATATAGGGGCTAACATCTGCGGATCTCAAAGCCCTCAGTTTATTGGATTATATCTCTTAATGCTCATTCTTGCTCTCTCTTTACCAGGCTAATATGGATGAGTCTGTATGTTCCATGCAGGCTTTGGGTGACCTCATATTCCAAAGTTGCTTTATCATCATCACCTGTGTAGATAAAGATGTGTGCTGCTTAATTCACATCCCTTTATTCTCATTTTGTAAGTTCATATGGAAAGCAAGGCATCAGGGTCTTCTGCTGCCTGATTTGAAATCTGCTGCTCGCTCTCTCTCTCTCTCTCCCTCTCTCTCTCTCTCTCTCTCTCTCTCTCTTTCTCTCTCTCTCTCTGTGGTGCAGTTATAGAAAATATAGGGGAAAATGGCAAAAAAACATGATGAGGATTAATTATGCATGACCCTTTTTTTTCCAGAAAAAAATGTTATTTTTAACATCTTAGCATGGTGTTTTTTAAAAATAGAGCAGTATTGTGATATAAGAAGAGTGAAGTCTTTCCAGTTGGGAAGTTCATGTTAAAATCCTCACTCTGCCAGTGACCAGCCCCATGACTTGGGACCACTTCTTAACCTCTTCATGACCCAGTGTAAAGGGATAATAATGGGCTCTTTGATTATATAATGGTGTGGGTCAAGTGAAGTAACAATATAAAATGTTTTTAACATTATTTGACATGTAGCACGTTCCCTACAAACGCTATTTTAAAAATGATTTCTCACACTCAGAATTTAAAATCATTGTCTTTTTCTCCTGCTCACAAAAGAAATATGCGTTTTTGTGGGTTTCCTTTTTGCCATTTTATCCCATATCCCACTAGTATAATTTCATTTTACTAACCAGAATCGTTTCTGGCTGTCCTCAGCATAACCACATGAATGGATTTTTTCCCAAGACAGCATAGTGCAGAGCTAAGAAAGGGAGTATTCCAGCTCTGGGAGGTTGAGCCAGTCATTTTGCTTGTCTGGGCCTCAGTTTCCCTGCCCGTAAAAGGGAATTTGTGGTATCTGCTCTTCCTAAAGTCCATAGAGAGAGTAAAGTTCAGATAAGGTAATGGAAGTAACACCACTTTAGCAATTAAATGGAGCTAAAGAATAAAGGCAACTTATGAAACACACAGAGGAGGCTGAAAATCCCACTCTGTGGTCTATGACTGTATGTCTCTATTCAGTCAATAGCCAAAGTAAAATGACATTTCATTGGCTATTTCAAGCTGGTCTGCTGGTTCCTTGACAGATTGCTTCTCTGGCCTTGGACATTCCTCTGTTCAGTGACGAAAACAAATACACAAACAAACAAACACAACCAAGATCACCTTGGTTAAGGCATGTGTATGACAACGGCACTGAATCATCTTAGCTCAATGCGTGATGAGTTTGACCAGTCCCTGAAATGAAGCCTGGATTCAGCTCTACCACCTCCTCTTCCTGGCCATCTGTTTAAAAATGGTGGCTGCCCATTAGCTTGTGGTTGAATAATAAGAAATCATTTATTCAGAACCTATTAAATACCAGGCACTTATACTCATGACCTCTAACTTTTACCCCATTTTGGAAAGTTTTCTGGAAGTTCAAGGTGATGTTCAAAGAAGTTCAGAGACTCTTAGCCCTATTCCTTTCTGATAAGAGTATATACACATGGACCTGCGTGAAATAGGGATTAAAATACCACTTTTCATGAAAGTAATGTTGGATTTGGAGAATGTGGTTTTGTGCTGAGGCTAAAAGGGGCTTCTCACCCCTTCCTCCTAGGTTCAGAAAGAGCCAGACCTGTAGAGTGGAGCCAACCACATTTAAGCCCTCAGTTGTAGACACAGGTGCTGGTAGGAAAATAATGGGCCTATTATCAGGCTCCTCCGTCTTCAGGCACAAGACTAGCCTACTGCAAGAAAGGGACAAGGTAGAGTCTCTTTACATCTAAGGTACACAAGGGTGTAATGGTTTAGTGGATGAGGCACTCATATTCCCAGGTAAGGAGAAGAGAGTGATGGAAAGAACAAGAAGCGATGACTCCAATACTTATCCTGCTCCTTCCCAGGAAAGGGAGACTGAGAAACAGACATTTCCTCTCGTCTGTAGAAAGATGAGGAACTGAAGGGATGTGCAGTGAGAGGCTAGCTACATGGTGTTAACCAGCAACATAAATAAATTCTGCATGCTGGGGTGAGCAAAGTGCTTTATAGCATTCATCTCATTGAATCCTCCAAGCAACTTACAAAGAGGATGGTTGAATGATCACCATTTTAAATTTGAAGAAATTGTGCCTCAGAGAAGTGAAATGCTTAATACCCCTCTTGCTCCCCAACACTGAGCAAAATTAGGATCCAAATCGGAATCGGAGTCCAAATCTCAGTCTCCATACACCACACTACACAAGCTCTATGAATGAGTGTGTCCTGCCTGAAGATAACTTGGTTGTCCCATATGGGGCCCATCAGGATGGACTGATACTTGATTCCCATCCCATTCCACAACCGTGGGAACCTGGGTCTGAATTCAAGGGACTGCTGCTGGCAAAGTCCAAGTAAACACAGCTTCTCTCAATAATACAGTAAGTTGAGCCTGTTTTCTTATATCATTTAGAGGTTCCTTCGAAGGGGCTTTGTATGCGTATAACATACACAATGTCTTTGGGCTGCTGTAACAAAGGACCGTAAACCTGGTGGCTTGTAAATAACCAAAACTTATCTCTCTTACTGTTCTGGGGGCTGGAGTCCAAGATCAAGGTACCAACACAATCAGGTTGTAAATGCTCTGTTTTGGGTAGCAAACTGCTGATTTCTCATTGCATCCTTACGTGGCAGAGAAAGCTAACTGGCTTTCTGGCCTCTTCTTGTAAGAACACTAATCCCTCTAAGTTTCCATCTTCATGATCTAATTACCTCCTAAAGGCCCCACCTCCAAACACTGTCACATTGGGATTAGGGCTTCAGCATAAACTTGGGGCAGGGGGACAGAATATTCAATCCATGGGATGCAAAAATACATGTACCACTCTGCCCAGTGCAGCCATAAAAAACTTTGTGCATGTGTCAGAAAGAAGAACATCATTTATAGATTAGTTTATATGCATTGTCCTTCTTCACACTTGCAACTTTTCTTCTGCCCTGGCCTGATGTTCTGGGTGTTTGGCAGGGATTCAGCTTCCTAATGGACCGATTTTTCTGTGACATACACAGCACTGAATGCAAGGTTTTACCAAAAGGAAAATAAAGATGGGGGAGAGAGGGAATCGTTGTCTCATTAAGCAGATGATAATTGCAATTATTCACCAAGAATTATGAATCACAAATGAGGATTGCAAAGTCAATTGGGAAACAATTTGGCTATAAATACTCATATTAAGCAGCCTAATGAAATCCGCTTTGCTTTAGAAACTTCCACTCTTGTTTTCATCAAGTGCTTTGTAGAAGTGCAAATCTTGATAAATGATTCCTGTCTCCAGCAATGTAGAAAAAGGAAGCAATGTTCTGTAATAAGCATGTTGGTGGTTGCAAGATCTTCTGATGGTAATAATATCACCTACAATTCAATTGCACGGTTTTCAAACTTCTCACTCAAAATCATTAATTCATCTTGTGCTCATAACACCACATAATATCAGGCAAGGAAAATATTCATTACAAATTTACAGCTAAGGAAAATGTAGTATAGAAAGGCATAATGACTACCCCAAGGTCACATGGTCTGCTGCTGGAGTGGAATCTGGGTCTGCTTATTTCCAATGATAGGGATTCTTTTCCCTAAATCATGCTATTTCCACTACCAGTTTCAAAGCTTTTACTTTCACATAACTGAAACTTGAACTCAAATGGACTTGAACAATAACATAATTTTTTGGTTTATGTACGTAGTGATTTCAAATATAGATAGGTAGGTATGATGGTTGGTTGGTTTGATCTAGTAGTTCAGAAATATCACCTGATTTTTTTCTCTCTCTTCAAATCTCTTTTGAAGCTTTTTTTTTTTTTTTTTTGTCTTAAGAACAGCTCATGCTATTTCACAGTATAACTACTAACAGCTTCTGGGAGAAAAAGATAATGGTGCAGAGAGAGGAAAGAATGAACGATAGAGAAAGTTACCAACACAAGTCCTGGACTTCGTTCTCATGGGCCGATGTAATTCAAATACACTTTCCAAACCCAAGCGCTGTGAATAAGGCAGTACTATGTGCTGATTAGTTTCAACTAGGGTTGATCTCCATTTCTTTACCAATCACCAGGTCAAAGAGTTCAATTATTGTTGATTGCATTAGAACAATCAGAGCATGGCTCTGAAGTCAGCACAGAGTAAATCCTACCCAAATGCAAACCTTGTCGGTGCTAAGCAATGATGGGAGGAGATCATTCCTCAAAGGAAAATCTGAGTGGTATTGAAAATGGAGGTGGGTGGAGATACGAGCTAGAAAGGTCCCACGTGAATGTCTTCTCTACCTCCAAATGTGCCATTTGTTGAACAAAAATGAGCAGAACCCAGAAGCTGCTATACATAGATCTAGGACACAAAAATTACAGTCTATAGTTGGGGATTAAGAGAGTCATAAATGTACATTACTTCTCGTATAAACTAGAGATTTGAAATGGGATGGAGAATGGGAATCCAGGCAAGTAACAGTTAGAAATAAATCCGTTGAGGCCAACAGTAGACCTCTGGTGACTTTTCATGCTCTATCTACACCTCACGTCCTCATTATTTCACTCCATGTTCATGTCTCAGCTTTTTCCGAATACTAGGTAGTACTGGTAGTTAAAATGCTAGCTGACAATTGATCCGGCCTAAATCCATCTAACTGCCACCTCAGCTGTGTGATCTTACAAAAGTTATTTGATTTCTCTGGGCTTCATTTTTCTCTTCTATACAATTAATGGTTTTATAAAATTCGTTATAAAATACTTCATAATAGCTAAGGTCCTTTCCAATTTTAATATTCTAATAATTCCCCTGCTCTAGAGATAGGTTCATTTAGCTTGAACATTATATTTAATTCTGCATGCATGGGGGAGAAATTCGGGAAGACTTGGGCTAGAAACCTCTATTTTCCATTTTATCATACACTAAACTGACTTGCTCAGGTCGGGGAAAATTAAAAGACTCCTTGGGCTTTGAAACTAACCCTTGTCTTCTTTCTTCCAGCTGGTGGCAAGCCAAAGATTACATACAAACACGTACCTACTTTCTCATCTAGGACTCAGTTTAGCTTTTACCATAACATTTCGCAGCCTAACCTAAACCATGGCTGCTGTTTCCATCGAAAACTGCTTCAGGAATTATACCTGATGTTCACTTTCAAAAATTCTTGGATTAACAGTTCAATTACCAGCCTAACTAGTTGATTGGCAAGAAGGGCCAGGTCATGCAAGATTATTACCCCTTGGGTGGAATGGGGGTAACTTGCATTTATCCTAAAAGCTTTTGGATGCTGTTTGCAGGCCTGAATACAAGAATGGCATGATCCACTCATGCCATCTGGAACTTGCTTATTGGTCACTGATTGATTGTTGGCTTTTGGCTCAGTTTTGAACTTTGAGCTCCAGTCTCTTTGTAGGAGAACCTTATTCTGCTATGTTGAACCTCTGCTTTCTCACTTCAACATACAGGGTATCTATTGCCAGGGCCCACACAGAGAGTGAAGAAAAATCCTTGTTGGGTAAACAAATGGCAGAAGGATTGAAAAGTGGCCCATGCTCTCCTCACATCAATCCTATAAAGGGCCTTCTCAAGGAAAACGGCTGATGGGAAAGGTTTTAAAGGCCAGGAAAACCCTCCAATGTAATACACAGCCTTTAAATTTACAGCACCTCCATTTTTCTCTGTCTTTTCTTAAGGCTCAAGGGGAGGTATTTATAGGTTTACCTGATACTGGATAGTTCCTATTTTACTGAACATTTTCAACTTTAAAAATAAGATGGCTTAATTACTCTTTTTTCATCCCCTACTTTAAACCGTATACTGTCAAACCTCTCTTTTTGCTCCCCTAACAACATGTTAGGTACATTCCATAGCTTGACAATCACTTTAGGTTATTAGAAAAATCACTCAGCCTGAACAGATTTAAGACTCCTGTCTCAAATAGAATTCACATATCAGCTGCTTCCTCTCTGCATCAGGCCTCATTGTAGAGGACTTAGGGTATCAATGGAATGTGTGGTTTCATCTTGGACCCTCACATTTCAGTACTTTAGAGGGATGGGGGTTACATGGTCTGGTTCTGGAATACGTCCTCTCTCTCCTCCCACCCCTGTGTCTAGCCTCTCCTTGTAGGGTCAGGGGACAGGAAGGAGTAGGGAAGAAGGAAGGGTGTCAGTGGCAGGAAGGTGTCCATGGTCTTACCATGACTCAGATAGTCCCATTTGTTACTGATGTACCACCAATGTGATGATTTCTGCAAACAGGTGAGTAGCTTTCTTGAGGGAGAAATTGAGTTTCACTCTGGCTTCTCCAATCCTGAGGGAATAGGGAGGAACAGCCATATCTTTTTTCAGCCCTAAGATTTCCACACACATAATCCTCTTTCTAGCTGGGTTCCCCGACCTTGGAAGCCAAGGAGGCAAGGTCACAACATTTGCCTTTGCACTATTCAAGATTTTTTCACTTCACTTGAAGGCACAAGGGACCGCTGAGATGTCATTCCATACCCTGCAAGCGCCGGACTCTAGCACTCACCTGGACATTGACCTCCACCCAGATCCTTTGCTAATATCTCCCAGGTTTTCCTTTGGGGAAAAGTTCCTTCCACATTGTGTAGCACCTGTGTGCTTTGAGGTTGGATTTGCTCTCTTTCTGCCTTAGAACTGGACCTTGATTGGTTTAAGGCAATTAACCTTTATTTAACTCTTTTCCTTGAGAATCTGGTTGAGGATGAGCCCCCACCCCTTTTTCCCGAAGCACATTCTCTAATGATTCCAACTTGCCCTGTTACTCTGGGCAATTCTGCCTTCAAACATCTCCAGATGAGAAGCATCTGTCTCTCTGGGGACTTCTGTCTCTTTGGGAACTCTCCCCAACCCCAGGGAACAAGTTTCAGGCTCTACCAAAAACTTAAAACTCATTTCCACTCCTTTCCAGAGGCTTCAGATTCCACAACTGAACAGTCTACCAGGATGGGAGTGAGATGCCAGCATGCTCTTATGTAGACACTGCAAGCTCTACTCATTTGTAGAGTTTGGAGCCCCCTCTCACTTGGTTTTGGATGAAGAGAAATAGCCCCATCCTCCATGGGGAAGAAACATATTTTAGATTTTATTTCCTTTCCCCATTTGGGGCAGGTATGGACTAAAAAGCTATGAGATGGAACAAGGTTAGAAAGAGATGTGGTGACAGGAAGAACTAAGACAGATGCTACTCATATGGCTCCTTCTAGTGAATTAGAGACAGACTTTCCACTCTGGGAGGATGTAGCCCGTGCACTCAGCCAGGTTTGCAGGGTGCAGGCTGGATTTCAGCCCTCACTACTTTCTTGGCTGTGCACATTTGAACAATAAACAACATACACAAAACAACTCAGGACTGTGGTCCTGACACTGCAGTGATAATTAGGGACAGCAGGGCTGGTTTGGCTACAGCTTAATAAATACTGAAGAATGTGTCTGGTTTCAACCTGCATTTGCTCTGTACAAGCTGTGCCATAAAAATGAGAGGCCAAAGAAAATTACCATCAAATTCCCTTCTGGATAAATATAATTAAATACTATTGGACATTGTGCTCAGTGACTTGTATTGCTGCTTGGAAAAAACCATTTTAAAATCACATCCAAGGGCAATTTGGAGAAGAAGCTATTGCTCATAATGATTGAGAAGAACTACATATTAAAAAAAAAAACTAAACTATAATTTAAGTCTCATTATCTCACCTAACATACTCCAAATAGCAGGAATATGTTTCAGGTAAGAGAATCAAACTCTGAAACCAAATATGAAATGAGTTGAGAAAATCATGAAAAAAAAAAATCAGCTTGCTTTAGCCTAATGAGAATTGTGATATGACCAAATTTCCTTATTTTTTTCTTTTGTTTGTTTATTTGAAAGATTTTTCTTTTTTTTCTTTTTCTTTTTAAATAGTACAGATGAAAAGTTACTCTCATTCCTTATGTCAGGACACTCACCATTGGATCCTCCATTTTTTTACTTGTTTGTTTATTTTTCCCATGTATCCCCATTCTAAATAGCATTTTTCTCTTAGCTACAGGCCACTGTTCTAATGGGTTTTAAATATGGCTGCACATTTGTATATACCTTTGTAAAAATGCATGCATTTGGGGGATATTTTTAAACTTTAATTACTTTTGATTTAAAAATACTTTATGTTTATATTTATATCCTTAATTTCTGTATTGGTCAATATTTTTAAATATTTATATATCATACTGCTGAAGTATTTCTATTTATCAGTCTTTTACTCCCAGCACTGTCTTTCAATTGTCATTTTTATTGTGTATGCATGACTGTGTATATATGATTTTTGCTTCTACTTACCACAGAATATACCACAGTTTGCATTCACCACATTTCTATGGTTCTTTCTTTAAACAATGGATTGCCTCCAACTCTAAATGTACTGATCCATGTCTGCCTATGAACCTGTGTAAAACATGGATTGTTGTATCAGAGGGTATCTGCACATTTAATTCGATGAAGTACTGCTATGATGCTCACCAGAATGGACGCTCTGTCTACACTCTCACTCCAGTGAATTATGGGCTCTCTACTTTTGCAAACAAATATCAACTTTTAAAACTGGCTTGCCTTGACCATCTCAAGGGGACACACAGAAGACTGAATCCACTTAATGTAAATGGGCGTACATATTCTCAGAGATCGATGAGAAGAAACTGGGATGGAGATGGCAGTAAAGTCTGTGGATGCAGAGAGGATATTATAATTATTATGAGGCTGATGAAAATTGGGTAAGCTAAATAGATGGTAAGTTAACACTCTGAAGAGGGTCTCTTTTTCTTACATTAAAAATATGTTTATTGCAAATGCCTCATGATGAAGAAAAACACTTATGATGACATTAAAAAAGAAAACAAATTTTGAAAATTTGTTTTGTCTGTTCTAAGTTTGTTTTCTTTTTAACAGGCACCTGTGTCTTTACATAGTGCTTTTTATTTTTCATTATTGTGCTAAGGAAACACATAACATGAGATCTACCCCACTAACCAATTTTTAAGTGTACATTATAGTTCTGTTAACTATAAACACACTGTTGTACAGCAGATCTCTAGAACTTTTTCATCTTGCACAACTGAAACTTTATACCCATCGAATAGCAACTCCTGTTCCCCCTCTTCCAACTCCTGGCAACCGCCCTTCCACTTCCTGCTTCTCTCGTCCTCTCTTTTAAAACTATTTTCTGATTATCACAATTATACAGGCTTATTATACGTATCGGGAAATTGTAGACAAGTATAACAATGCCAAAAAAATTACAATTTTATAGACTTTTCTTTATTCAGAGTCAATTATTCTGTTCTATAATTTTAAAACATATTTGAGATTTTATGGTTTACTACATTTCCTACACTTTACCCAAAATACATTTCAATTTTAAGCTAGTATAATTTAAACATTTTCTTCAAACATCATTGTAAAAAGCTACTTGTTCTGTTAAGATTGTACAGATAAATGCTGACTTCCTAATTTCAATGTCATTTTGGGATTTATAACTTGAAGTTATGGTGATGATTACAAATCCCTGAAATAGATAGTTTATTATACTACATCGAAAAACAAGCAAATAAAGGAGACTTTTGCCTCTCATACCACTGCCTGAAATCTCCCTTAGTCCAAGAATGGAGACAACTTAGGTTCCTAACCTGTGTTCTAGCAGCCCAGTTCAAATAACAGTTGATACCTATATGGATGTTTTATTGCTTTCTCTAAGGAGAATATAATTAAAAACGAAACATCAGGAAACCACGACAGGGCTTGGGAGTGAATCTCTAAGTTTCACCTTACAGCACTGTTAGAGAATAAGGTAATTACAGAGGATCAGGGGGAGGCTGAAAGAAGGCAGAAAGCCTGGTGAAATCTGCCGTAGGCATTGGAAGGGGAGACGGATGTCAGCTGGTTTTAGTCTAAACCTCCTACTGAGAGAAAATACACAATTTGAAGGGTTTTTGTTTGTTTGCTTGTTTTAGCTTTTTGAAATTATAGGGGAACTACCAAGTAAAGGAGGATTTTGAGGATCAACATTTCAGAAAGCATGGAAACAGAATAGTGAGTCCAACATTCAGCACTGCTTTTCTCTGAAGCATTTGTCGATTTAAAACAGCAGCTGAGAGGCTAAAACTCTGAGCATATAGTTAGAGCTAAAATGATTGGCAGTCTCGTAGGTCTAGGGGTAAAACTGGAGTCCAGGAGCCATCACAAAGGAGGGGCTCTTACTCACAAATGAGACTTTAATTGAGAACTCGAAAAGCTGCCTCGTAAACTTAAGGGTGAACCAGATACAGACCCGCTGCTCTAAGGAATGAAGTTCAGCTTTGAATCAGCTCAAAGCCGGATTAGATTAAAGCAGCTCCCCTAGCAAAAGTCCTCCTTGGTCTTTTATCTCT
Source organism: Camelus dromedarius (assembly GCF_036321535.1). Classification (NCBI taxonomy): domain Eukaryota; kingdom Metazoa; phylum Chordata; class Mammalia; order Artiodactyla; family Camelidae; genus Camelus; species Camelus dromedarius. The sequence goes on along the minus strand of NC_087443.1, from coordinate 62,187,345 downwards.
AAACCATGCAATGCAAAATGCGTCTGTCAGTGAGAGTCCACTCTGGAAACAGAAACCATATAACAAATTTCAGCAGAAATGATTTAATATAAAGAATTTTTCAATGGAAACTGAAGAACCAAAAGGCAGAAGGCAGGACACCAAAATACCACAAAGGTAGCAATTACAGAAGCAGCTATCTCATTTACAACTGGATAAACAGGAGAAGGAAGATAGAAATATTTCAACCAAGCTTCAAAGATAAAAACCAAGACATTAAGGAAGGGTTGCTGTACATCAGAAATTAACACAACATTATAAACTGACTATCCTTCAATAAAAATAAATAAATTCAAAAAAGGAATATGAAAAGGAATATATATATACATATAAAATCACTATATTGTAAAATAGAAATTAATACAACATTGCAAACCAATTATACTTCAATGAAAATTAATTAATTTTTTTAAAAGAGAAGGGATCTCTGCTTGGCTTAGCATTGTCTCTGGGCTTGGAAGAGGATTCTGTGGGACTGAGACCCACACTTTTCAGGAGGTAATGATGCCTGGCCAGGGCTGAACCCTCTGAGCTGTAACATTAAGGCTGGTTCTTTGTCTAAAGAATTGGAAACTGGGACCAATTGCTGCTACTTAAACAAATGCCTGCTCTGAAGTCAAGAAACATTGCTAAGATGATACAGGTAGAAACAGGAGACAAATCTGCAGGGAAAAAAAATCCCTTCTTCTCCCTCCAACCTTCCTATCTCCCTCTAGTGTCCTGTATAGGCAGAGCCTCATAGGAAGTCAGTGGGAAAATCAGAAATGCTTTCTGCAGATTCTCTTCTCAGAGCAGAGAAGGTTAGATGTGAGGTTGAGAAATGATAGCTCAATAAGTGATGTAACAAGCAGGTAAAGAAACAAGGTTGACCAAGAGCAAGTGAAAAAGAAGACAACAGAATAGAATCAGAGGGGATCCAGATCCTGGAGTTGTCAAACAATTATTTTAAAACAACTGTGATTAATAATATGCTCAAGAACTTAAATGACAAAATGGAGAGAATTTTGACAAATAACTGGCAACTATAAAGCCAAATTAAACGGAAGCTAAAAAGTGTAATAAGTGAAATTAAGACCTCAATGGAAGTTCAACTTTTGGTTAGGAAGTAGTATATTAAAGACTTTCACTCCCACCAAACCGTCAAGAAATCAACAGCAATAAAGATCACACTATTCTTTAGAGCCATTGAAGGTCAGAAGGCAAAATGAATCTAAAAAATTGAACCCCAGAGTGATGAACTCTTCCTAGATGAACAATACAAAGGACATTTTCATGCTTGGGGCAAGTTACTAATGTTGAGGGAGTGAAAGGGAAAGAAAAGTCTATAACCAGCTGAACTCTTAATGAAGCGTGTGTATTAACCTGTAGAATCTTAATCACATGCAAAAATAATTCACTCTGCCAAGTAATTATCCTATACAGGATTCTTTTTGAGGGGGGCTGGTAAGCAAATGTGAAGGCAAGACTGAAAAGTAGATGTAGGGCTCAATCTTACACCCAGTTTCTAATTCTCATAATCTCAAAGTCTTGCTGTCTTGTAGATTTATACTTGCACAGTTTCAGAGGCTCAGAATCTCATGGTTTAGAGCCTCACCTTCCATGGTATTATGATATTAAAGACTCCAGGAATCAGACTTATGGTCTCACAATCTCTAAGCTTTGCAAAATCTAGAAATCTCATAGGTTCATAGAAACCCAAGCTCTAAATGTCTAAAACTCTAGCAGTTTGACAGTTTTGAAGTCTACTATACTTGCAGTCTCACAGTTTTGAGATCTAGAAGTTTTATAGCCTTTGGCCCCAAGGCTCTACTAGTAGGAGAAGTCTGAAACACATTCAAAATATTTGAAGCCAAAGATGAAATTAGTCTTACTCAAACTGTAAACAAACCTCCTTCAAATTCAACTACTTTTACGACTCCTTATAAATTATCAATCTATGGCAGTGTAAGTTTAGAGCTGAGCTGATAGCAAAAAGAGATACACTTAGACTCATAATGCTCAACTTCTAAGACCTTATAAAGGCTACTGAATGTTTAATGTGAAAACAATAAGAATGTATTATGGAGTTGATAAAGTATGGAATTTAAATATATGAAAACATGAGCATGAAGCACCAGAATACTGCTGTAGTTCTGTAATGTTGTTTGTGTATTATTTAAAGGCTGAGAAATTATATATATACACACACACACATATATATATATATACTCTAGAATAACCACTAAAAGTTATTGCAAACTGTATAGCTAAAATGTCAATAGAAGAGGTAAAGTGGAATTCAAATACACACACAATTAGCCAAAATTTGTAGTAATGATATCTAGAACAAAAATAGACAGGAAAATAGAAAACTAATAGCAGAATGGTAAACTTAAACACAATCATATCAATAATCATGTTAAATGCAAATGGACTAAACACTTCATATGAAAGGAAGAGATTATCACATTGGAAGGAAAAGACCAACTATAAAGGCAAGGCAAAGATCCTGAGACTGAATAAAAAAGCAGACACATAAAATGACAGAAGTTGAAAGTGAATGAAAGGAAAAGATAAACTATGACAGTACTAAGTACAAGAAATTGAGTACATGTCAAGACAAGAAGTATTACCAGAGATAAAATAGGACATTTCATGAAAATAGAAGTGTCAATTCTCAAGAAGGCATAACCAATCTAAATGTGTATGCATCAAGTAACAGAACTTAAAATACAAAAAGTTGGGAAAACCAATGGGAGAAATAGACAAATCTATAATCATAAATAGAACTGTAATATCTTTTCCTTTGTAATTGATAGAACAATAACTCAATGAGAATATTGATGTTGTGAACAACACTACCAACAAAAATAAACTAATTGACATTAATCAATCACTACACCTAACTACCAAAGAATAAACATTCTTCCTACATACACATGAAATATTCACAAAGAAGACCATGTAAAGAGCAATACAGGAACCATGACACAAGCCTTAATTTTTTTCAAATAATTGAACCATTATACTGAGCATTCTTTGACCACAGTAAAATTAAGTTAGAAAACAATAACAAAAAGATCTCTACAATAGCTCCAATACTGGAGCAAAGCAACACAGTTATAAGTGGTTCATAATGGAATAATGGAAAAAATAAAAAAGAAAATCAGAAAACGTTTTGAATTGCGTAATAAAAAATATAAAAATTTGTGAGATGCATTTTAAACCATTCTTAGAAAAAAATACAGTTTTAATGATTATATTAGAAAATAGGAAAGAGCTACACTCAGTGGTCTAAACTTCCACCTTAAGGAAGGGGAATGAAGAAAAACTTAAACAAGAGAAAGGAAGCGCATTTTAGAGCACAAAGCAATGAGGTAAAAGAGGGACGAACACCAGATAAAATTTAAAAGCCAAGTTATTTTTTTAAGATGAATAAAATTAATACCCTATATCTACCTTGATCAACAAAAATGAGGAAACCCAAGTTAGAATCATGACTAAAAGATAAAATATCACTACCCGTCTTAAACAGCTGTTTCAAGGAAAATAAGATAATATTAAGAACACTATGCCAGTAAGTTTGACAACTTATTAAATGAGAAAATTTATTTTTTAAAAGAGATTTTTTGAGGTATAATGATATGCAAAAAAGCCTGCACATAGTTAATAGATACAATTTGATGACCTTGGACATATACAAACGTGTGAAACCATCTCCACAGTTAAAGTTAAAAACATATCCGTTCCTTCCAAAAGTTTTCTTGTAATTCTTTGGGTTTTTTTGTTGTTGTTGTTTGGTTGGTTGGTCTGGTTTGGTTTGGTTGCTGTTATAAGAACACTTAACATGAGATTTACCCTTTTAACAAAGTTTTGAGTATACAATAGAGTATTGTTAACTGTAGTCACTATGCTGTACAGCAGATCTCTAGAAATTACTGATTTTGCATAAATGAAAATTTATACCCATTCTGCATTTTTATGGCATATTTTGCTTAGAACTCCATGCATTTTTATAATGTTTTGTGGCCCCTAATATACTGACAGCAATGCTGAAACAGTAAACAAATTTATTCTCATTTGTCAACAATCTTTCATTTATTCCTAGTGCCAAGCACCAGTTTTATCCCAAGAAAGCGTTCATTAAAGATGTGAACTGAGTATGGAGTGCTGAAACAGAATGAAATTTAAATTTGTAGACCTGTCATAAGGAAGAGAGGGAAAGAAAGCCGACATTTTTGAGATCTCACAGAATACCTAGCACTGGGCAAGTGTTTTGGAGTTTTATGCGGATTGAATGACAACTTATTACTCACATCTGAACTCTAAGGAGGAATATATGCAATATCAATGCACTTAAGTTATAAAGTGCTTTGCAGTTGCTTCTGTGCCTTTGATAGATGCCTGTGCTTGTTTTTCCCGGTACCACTTTCTTCCTCTAATGATAGAACAGCAACAAAGTGGTGTAAAGGGTGTCAACATAACCTTTTAAGATTTACTTTCATCTGAATACAGATCCCCAAGTAGACTGGAGAGATCACCTCTCTCTACCTCTACCACCTTCTCTAAAAAAACGTTACATTATAGAGTGGTAGTCAGGAAAAATTGAGATAACGTCTGTAAAGTGCTTTTCACAATGTCTGGCATCTAAAATATACTTAAAACATGTTTTATTATTATTATCATCATCATTACGACAGATAAAAACAGCAGAAGACAATTACACTGTGATCTGTAGTGAGGCATGTGGCCTCTCTGGCATCAGTTTCCAAATCGGTAACGAGAGTCCCTTGACTTTGGCTTCTATAACACACATATTGACCTAAAGTTCGTACTTGCACATGTTTATACGCCCAGCTGTATACATACATACATCAGTGGTTACCATCTGAAATGGTACAATGCACAATTCTGTTTTTCATTTTCATGTTTCTGATTATCTTCAGGGTACTTTGTGAGCCTGAGCTCAACATAGTAGAACTCTAGTAAGAAAGATGAAGGGGAAGGGATACATTAAAAGTATTAACAGATACACACACTATCTGTAAAATAGATAAGCAATAAGGGTTTACTGTATAGCACTGGGAACTTCCATCTTGTAATAACCTATGATTGAAAATAATCTGAAAATATGTATAAATAACTGAATCACTTTGCTGTATACCTGAAACTAACACAATACTATAAATCAACTATACTTCAATAAAACAACAAAAAAGATGCAGCTAGGAGAGAAATGGCTAATAGCTATATATATGTAAATATATGTATAGTCATCTACCTGTCCATCTATACAATCTGTAAACAATAAACAATAAAATTTGCTTTCCATGTAGTTTTCAAACTCAGTCTCATCACAAAATGGCCACAGTACTTTCTAATGTGTATTTGTGTAAAATTTCACTTTAGAGTCCAGTAATTCCCACGAGCTCTCAGTAGCTTTCTGCATCAGAACTTCATCACATTTGTCATGAAATCCCCAGGGCCAGAAATGCTTGCATACACTAAATGTCCCCATAGGATTTACTGGAACTTCACTCCTATAGGTTATTTAGGAAAGTGTCCCAGAACACAAGTGTTATTAAATGACTGATACCATCCACTCTAATTAATAAAAAAGAAATGACTGAAAAAACTTCTGAATTTACCCAGAGTAGTAAATTACTTGTGACCTCTTTTCCAGTTGAAGATGAGAGCCCAGCAATGTAGAGCACGAACGCTAAGACTGATTAGTCTGTCCAAGGAGAAGCACGCAGGCACAGGCGTCAGAAATAAATTTCCTGTATTCAGTACTCACTCGTTACATGTAACATCGCTTCCTTACCACTCCGTCCTTATATATGTAACACGGGAATTAATTAAATTTAGTTCTCATCTTTGTATGAGGGTAGTAGATCAACACAAGCACAGAAGTTTATCATGGTTTCTAGACCATGGCCATTCTAGATCATTCTTAAAAAAATACAAGATTTTTATTATTAAAATATCAACCACTTTCACTTGAAACAGTTTGTATGATTTATTAGATACAAGTAGGGAAGTGAAATATGAAACAAGATACTGGGAATAGAAGTTGGGAGAGTTCTGGAGGCCTCTTACTTGCCCTAAAAGTGTGTTTTACTTTTATTTTCTAGGCGGTTCACCAGTTAAAATATTTCCTAATCCTGCTCTTCAAGCTTTTTGTCTTGGAGCCTCCTCCCTAGCCATTTCTCATTCCCTATGGTCCCAGGCAAAGGTAGCTAAACTGGATTTCAAAGTCCCACTGCACTTTGTTCACATCCTGATAGCTAACCATCTTCTAATGATTTACCCCCTAGGTTTGTCTTCTCAAACTGAGTGCTTCCAACATAAGGGTAACTACTTAGGACTTTTCTACCAGTTTCATAAGAATATGGATTGCATCTGACTGGCTCACTGCGACATTCCTAGTGTTTAACACAGTGCCTGGAACATAGATGGTACATACAATTATTTATGAATTAATTAATAAATTAATGATTTAAGTAACTAACAAATATTTGCTCCCAGCAAACCTTTGTGGAATGTGTGAGTAACAGAGGAAAGGGCATAAAGATAGAGAGATGGTTGAATGAAGTCAAAGCTTAGACTTAGGGAGAAAACTTTCTCACCCACATATGTCCTGAAAAGTTTAAAAGTTCCAGAGACTACATAGAGCAGTACAAAAACAGCATATAACCTCCAGAGTTAGTTTAAATAACATTGATCAAATCTCTGGTTTGACTTAGGTTATTATCTTACGATACAGAATTTAGACTTCTATACATTGCATTAAAACCTTTCACTTATTTCTTAGCTACAAGGAAATAAAGGATTTCCCTTTCCTTCTAGCGTGGTTCATGCTAAGTAAGTGAAGTAGTTTCAGAATGGTGTTTTATGCAACTTTTAAAACATGATGTTTTTTAAAAGAACTTAAAAACTAATAAGCACCTATATTGTCTATGTTTGCTTTACCTTGGTTATAACATAAGTCTCATTGGGGTCAGGACCACATACTCAATATTTTGACTAGAATATTATAGATGATTGATAAGTAGATGCTGAAAAAACACAACAGAAAAAAGTGAAAGGCATAGATGTTTTGATTTTTGAAAGCAGAACACAGAGCTTGTGTTTGAGGATAAAACTAAGGTTTCAGGGAAAAAATGCATTTCCTATCTCATTAAGATACATGGGACAATAGGACCAGGAAAATCCAGGAATAAACATAACTGAGATTTCCACTAACTGACACAATCTGGTAGATTCAGAAAATTGAGTCCAAAATAAATATTCAAGACAAGCAAGGACAACTCTTCAGAACTTCCCAGTATTCAGAAAGTCATAGGATTAGTAAGCTGATTAATGTACACTGTAAAGTTTAGGTCACAAACCAAGGTATTATTTCTATGATGGTTCATACTGTCTGCTGAATGAAAGACTCTTGGATCAACCAGTATTCATCCATCCATCCAACCATCCATATATGTTTTGAATAACTATTTGCTGAATATATTCTAAGGGACAGGAACTAAGTATCAAAGATCTGGTGGTTGATAATGTAGATATGCAGCTGCTATCAGGAGCTTAAAGGCTAGATAAGAAATCAGTCAATTAAGTATCAGTAATAGCAAAATGTGGTAAGTGCTATGATAGGGGCTTGATATGGAAGAAAGAGCAGAACCATGCCACTTATTCTGTAGAGGACTGAAGAGGGTTCCTAGAGAAAGCTTTAGAACTCAGCTTTAAAAGATAAGCAGAGATTTTTCACCTTAAGAGAAAACAGAGAGAAAATGTTTCAGATAGAGGGAACAGCAATTGATGTATCAAGAAAGTGACCATCAGCCTAAAGATGAAAGCATTCTTTTATTTCATAGTTAAAGACTACCTTGGGTCACCTTGGGACACTCACCAAATGGAAATATGGATGCAGCAGGTAGAAGGCTATTTCACCTTCTTACTATTTATGATAAAGGAAGGCAGAGAAGTTGAGCTTCCTGATTCTTCTAAGTGTCTGAGCCAGTGGAGACACTGGAACAGCATTAACAGAGGGAGGCACAAGCGTACCAGCCACCAAACATCCCTGATGCCCTGGGTTTGTCCACTTCAGACACGTGGGTCAGGAAAAACGCGTTATTCCAAGACGTCTTCCAACCCTACTGACTTCAGGTGACAACATGTGAACTCTGTGAAACTACACATTCTTGTTCTCAGAGGCTCTCAGCTACCCTCAGCCCTTTGATGAAATAATCTAGTAACTCAAGACTTCTGCCTGCCTTAGAACTCCCCTGATATCTCTGAAGACCTTCCTTGTAAACACAAGAATTACGGTATCATGTCAGAAAGTATTTCCCCAAATTTGTTCAGAGGCAGCCTATGCAACTCTCACAACATTCTTCTATGCCTAGTTCAGTTAAATGTTTGTCTGGAGCCTCACTGTCACTTCTGGATGAGCCTGGATAAGGGGGCATCAAATCCTGCAGCAGTGACAGGCATGACAGGCTCTCCCATCTGATTCTTCTCCTTGTTACTCTGAAGTGTTATGATGCTCATTCTCCTTATTTCCAGAAGCTTCAGGTCAACTCATAGGAGGTAAATATAATAGGAACTCCCAAGGACATTGGGAGCTAGAAACAGAATCTTTTGAAAATATGTTAAGGAGATTAGAAAAAAAGGTATAAGCAGAAAATATTATTAATAATAAAAGTGAAGAGAGAGAGATGAAACATTTGTAAACAGCACAGCTCTTCTGAGAGGGCTAGCAAGTTCAAACCCACTTCATTTAAATGTCCTTTTACTGCTTACTTTCAGAGCACTGACAAGCACTAAGTGCTACTGTCTTCATATAAAGGTGAAAATATTAAAATAATTTCACTACATCTGAAGGTACCAAAGGGCACTAATTAGTGCTACTGACTTGACTGCAAGTAAAACTCAGTGCTTTAGGGAATGGTGCTCCAGAATATCCCTGAAGACTTTTTTTTTTTTAAGTAAGTGTATAACAGGGCATTAGTTTAAGATAAAAAGACATCGTTTCTGGCTTTTTAACTTGTTTATTTGTTAAAGATTTATTTATGGTTTTAAATGTTCTGCTTCACTTGGAATCCTTTAGTCTATCTTTTCTAAATGCCTCCCATTTATTGAATATTGGAGTGTTACAGTAATGGTATTTTCGTGTTGGGATTTCCCAACCATTAATAATGAAGGAAAGCTATAACCTGTTCAGATTCTTCATATAAAATCCTCCTAATGTATTTATTTTATTTAATTATTCCAGCAATAATTTTCCACAACTCCCACAGTATCATTTACCTTCGAGGTAGAGGCACTGGCAGACATTTGGGTAGATAACTCACTTTTATAATCTGATTTAAAGAAATACAGGGAAAGATCTATCCACTCACATAGTCAATATAAGTGTAGACAAGTAGACAAGTTTTCTCGGGAATAGTGTTCCAGATTTTCCAGGAATCTTGACATATTATATGGAATTGATCTATTTAATCATCTACTATATTATGGGTGCCTGTCATACATATGGCACCATGTTGAAAACTGTCGAAGTGACAGTAAATCACAAGACTTTGTCCTGGAGGGACCTATAATAAAGTAGAGAAAAAACCACAAATATTTAAAAATTAAGAAAAAAAATGAAATAAAAACCCACACAAAGCCACACTGCTTGTTCAAAGCAGAAAATTGGAAAAGATGATATATTTCTTTCAACGCTGACCTCTAAGGTTAAGAATGAACAAGCAGTATAGAAAATGCACATTTCTGAGCTTTTCATTTTTCTAGTGCTGTGTTTCCTTAGGCATCCCTTTCTCTAACTGTACAAAACTTTTATTCAATTACCACCTATATGCTAATAATTATTATATATATATATATATATATATATATATATATATATATATATATATATATATATATATATATTTAACCTGTACTTCAGACTTGATACCTAGCCTCATCTCTTACCCACTTGCAAAGTGCCAGGACACAATAAATTATCTGATAAACAAATGAGTTAGCTGCCACTGCCTTCATAATTTGGTCAAAAAGAAAGGACAAGCTTGTGACTCAGAAGTAGGTATGATATTTTGAGAAAGCACCATTAAAAAGGCAAGATGAAAAAATAAAAGGACACAGACCTATGTTCCACATTTGGGAAAAGCAGATTTCAACATATGCAGGGGAAAATACAATAGTAATCTATAGACAGATGGCATTACAAGAAAGGATTCTACTGCATCATTCAGCTGTACTTACGGAGTGACTTTCACATGCCACTGTGGCTAGGCAGCAGGGAAGCTGTGAGACAGGAGGGAAGTGGGCAGGACACAGACACTGAAAGACTGACACAGCAGTTAGCATCAAGATGGCCCAAGATTCAACTCCCAGTAGACTTTGAGACTCATTATGCATTCATTGTAATCTACTAGCATGGTAGGTGGCCCTCCCACAGATGCCATGACAGTTCCAAGACTAACCATAAAAGGTCAAAAAGTGGGTGATGGCCCAATTCCTGGGAATCTCAGCCTCTTCCCCAAAGTAGTTGGAATAATCTTCCCACTTATTAGCAATATGAAGCTACCAAACTCATAAAAACTAACACTACCCCTCATGCATGTGCCTTCTGAGATGCCTTCTGAGATGGCTCGTACTTTGTCTATGGAGTATGTGTCTACTTTTCCTTTAACCCCTCCCAGGCTTTGTGGCCTCTCTGGCCTTCTGAGATGGTCTACACTGTCTATGGAGTGTGCATCTCTAGGAATAAATCTACTTTACTCAACTATGGCTCGCTCTTGAATTCTTTACTGAGCGAAGCCAAGGACCCTCACTCACCCGAGACCCGGGACACAACCATCCTCTCACATCCCATTTCCCTGTCTCAGTTTCAGGTAAAGAATAAGAGATCCTGAAAATAAATTTCTGACAATAAAATTGGTCATGAGAAAGCTGATCTCTTAGACAACTTCCAGCTTTAAGATTATACAACTCTCCAACCCCTTCTTGTATAAGAAGTCCCCACCAAGTGGAGAAGACATTGTAGACCTGCAAGAACTAGAAGTTTCACAACTCATCCTCTCAAAAATCTATGACCTATGTAAGAATGATGCCTCAAACAGGATATTGGTATTTGACAAGGTCAATATCACTAAATTTCATTCCAGGTAAAGGTTTTCTTGCCATAAAATTATTCACAATCATTTTTCTTTCTTATCTGCATGACGTTTCTCTGGGGCAAAATGATTATACTATAATTTTAGATCTTATCAACCTTATATTTTGATTAAAAAGACTATTAAGTAAAATTTGGACAGTATAAAAATATAAAGCATAAAATAAAAAAGATGTAAGGCAGATTCTTTGAAAACTGATCTGTAATTTTACTACATTACTACAAATATATTTGTGTACTTCATTTTTTAAAAATAAATTGGTAAGATGTGACATACACTTCTTTTATCTTTAAGTAATAGTATTATGTTTTATGCACTGTTTTATAACCTTTTGGAAAAGTATGACTAAGCATTATAAATATTTTTCTATTCTACTAAAATTATTTATGAAATTCTTTCTTTCGTACAATTATAACTTATTGATGGGATATAAGATATAATATGACTTATTGACTGGTCCTCTATCATTGAACATTTAGGTTGTTTCAACATTTTTGTAGTTGAGAACAGTGCTTAGATAAACATCTTAAGCGTTTGGACACATCTCTGATGACTTCTTTATGATTAATTCCTAGCTGAGGTACTGCAGGGTTAAAGGGTATAAATACTTTTAAGGATTTTAACATGTCTTGGCAAATTACCCTGGGAAAGTGTATACCCTATAGTCCTTTCCACATCCTGCAGGGATGCTCACTTCCTTATACCCTCAAATAGGACTTTCTTCAAATTTATGGGTGAAAATATTGTTTTATACTTCGTATTTTCTTATTACCTGTAAGGCTGACTATATTTACATATAATCATTGGCCATTATATGCAGGTTTTGGTTTGTTATTTATTTATGAATTGACTGTAATGGCTGGTGCTCATTTTTAATCAGAGTATATTTCTCTTGCTTGTTTGTATGAGATTGGAGGTTAAGGATATTAACCCTTTGCCTAGCATGTAGACTGTGGTTTTTCCCTAGCTGGCATTTGCTTTTAAATTTTATTCTTAGCAATTTTAGATATACTGACATGAAATCATTTTATGAAGTGAGATGAGATAGAGGTATTTATTTGTATTTACCATATGTGGGACAATGTACCAAAATGTTTACATGATTTACCTTTTTTTAATTTTAAGAACTACGTGGATTAAGTACTATTATTGTACCCACCTTACCAATTTGAAGACTAAGATTTAGAAGGATTAAACAATTAATCCAAATGTTGTATGGTCAGTAAGAGGTAGATCAGGCTTTCTGAACAAGGTCTATCTGAGGCCAGAACACTATTCTTTTTTTTTTTTTTTTAAATTCTTGTTTGGGGGGCAGGAAGGTAATTAGGTTTGTATGTTTGTTTGTTTAATAGAGGTACTAGGGGTTGAACCCAGGGTCTCAAGCATGCTAAGCATACACTCTGCCACTGAGCTATACCCTTCCCACAAGAACACTTATTCTGGAACCCTACTTTCAAACACATCCCCTTAGCATACATGATTGCAAAAACCTTCCCCACCCAGAAATCAGATAAATACTGGTCTGTATTTTACTCTGGTTCTTTGTCTGGCTTTATTTTTATTTTCAACTTTTAAAAATAAATCTGGATTATGTTGTAAATGAGAGCTCTCCCTCTTATATGTATTTATAATTTGATAATCAGTTGTCTTATGAATATTTACTGACTAATTAGGTCCCCACTGGCATGAAGCAATTTACCAATCTTTATTGCCAGGGCAGTTTCCCATTCTGATTAGGATTTGGAGCCTGGATATGGGCCTATGTTCTAAGAAAGTAAACTTTATTCAGAAGGTGAACCAACATCAATGACAGCAAAATAGAATCACAGATTGCAGTCAAAATTCAAAGAGAACCCCCTTGGAGATGGTTTGTTCTTTTAGGTGCTGGCACTGATGACTAAGTGCTGACTATTTTATTGGACTGTGTGAGATGAGGAAAAGCTTTCCTGCTCTGAGTATTTATTAGCTACCAGCATGACACCAAGTGTGTTACATGTTCTGCATACTCTCTTCTCAAGTTCTGAAGGAACTTACACCCGATGTAACATACTGAAAGAGGCTGAGAGGGATTGGGCTAGCATCTTTTAGAGACCCTCCGATGCTGGGAGATAAGGTACACTGAGAGAGATGAGGCCTTTCCATGTGAACTGAATCATTTTGAGGACAATTCTAACATGCCTGCAGGAATCACTCATTCCTCAGGCAAGACTGGATTCAAAATAACTGGAAGTGGCTGAGGCAAGTCAGTCAGGACTGTTAAAAGGAAGGCCGGGGTATAAAGGATGGGGCTCTGAGCCAATGTGACCCAGGCTCTGATTCCAGCAAACAGCTCTCTTTCTCACTTGCCTCCCTCTGAGGGCCTCCTTCAGAGAGTGCTAACACAAAACGTGTTTATTCCTTTTTAACAAGCTATTGATTACTCTAGAAAGGGCATATTTCAGAAGGAAAGTATGTTAATCTGAGAGGACGAGAGTACATTTCATTGATCATCGTCTAGAGATGTGCCTTGTTGGACAAACATTTAAGTTAAAAGAGTTCTTCTATTCAAAGGCATGAAATATTGCAGGGGTAAAATTAAAAGCTCACAGATGGACACTGAACGTGTCTAAGAGATTTAAATCATCACCCTAATGGTGAGAACAAGCATCCCTGAAGAGACAGAAGAAAAAGGGAACAGATCCAGAGAAGGGCAGTCTTGGTCACAAATGCAGAGCAAGCAAAGAGGAGCAAAGAGAAGTTGAAAGAGAAAGGACACTTGTTCAGCTAAGGGACACACTATGCAACTGGTCAACCTGAGTCACTAGAAAGCCTCATCCTGTTGAATGCACAGCACTGACTTGCCTAATTCCTCCTTATTCTTATATCTCAGCTCACTTATTACCTCTCTGGAAAGCTTGAGTCATTTGTCCCCCCATGTTCTCATGTAATAGCTGACTTCCTTCTCTTAGACATTGTCAGTAGAATGTTGTAGTCAAGGGGATGGCTCTGGTACCCTATAAACCTCAGCTTAAATCTCAACATCATCATTGACTACTAACTGTGACTTCGGCTAAAATAAAATTGCTGTGCCTCAGTTTCTCACCTGTAAAATGAGGTTATTAGTACTATGCCATCAGCTCATAATAAGGGCTAAATGTAACACAGTGAACATAAATTCAACACTTAGGAAAATGCCTAATAGTTCATCTTTGCTCAGTAAATCCTGGCCATTATTATGACCATTCTTTTAAGCCATTCTCCTGTTTGCAGTCCCCACTAGATAGTAAGTCCATGCTGGCCATGCATGAGGACCTTTATGGGTATTGAAAACCATCCAGCCCAAAGGTTCCAGGAGCCTCACCTGGCCTAGAGACCATATTTTTACAGCATGGTTTAGATGTTCATTATTGTAGGACTTCTGAAACCTCAGCACACATACAACTCCCTTGAGGATTTTGTTAAATGCAGATTCTGTTTCAGTAGAGGTGGGGTAGGATCTAAGCTTCTGTATTTCTGGTAAGTTCTCAGGTGCTAAGCTGTCCATCTGGTTAGAGTAACAACACAGTGAAAACCATAGCTATTGGGCAGCTAGGAGTGCAGGTCCTAGAGGATTTGACCACCACTTCAACCCTCTACTCTTTTGCTTTGGTTCCACAGAATAACTTTACATCTATTTGAAGACAGCCAGACTGTCCATGCCACTTCCTATTTCATCACCTGAAATGAGTTCCATAGACAGGTGAAGTCAGTGCCACTGGGAAAATGGAATCTAGTATTAGTTTCTCTGTGTAGTGGGTTTCCCAGACTCCTATTCCAGCATCAGCTCAGACCATCAGGCTGCCACAGACATTGGTAGACACTAAATCCACTGTACAAGGTGTAGCCGGCCTGGTCTTCCTCACTTCTTCTGCTCCAGCAAATAAATGAAGTTCTGAGCAGTGGCTGAGAAGTTGGTTCTCTACCAGGGAAGCAGGCACCTCTGCTGGCCATACATGAGGACCTTTGCTGGTTATGAAAATCATGCAGTCTGAGTGTTCAAGGAACATCGCCTGGCCTGGAGACCTTATATGTACAGGTTGGGAGTATACTTTGCTATCTGTGTTTTCCTTATTTAGCTAGGTAATACCGATTTTGTAATGATGGTGGCCAAATCGGGTGTGCACAGTAACTTGAACAAACAGATAACTAAAAATGTCTGGTTGATTTCAATGTCAATATGCTGTGCAGGGACAAGAGAGAGCAAGGCTGCCTTTGCAAAAGTCCTTCTGGAGGGCTTCCTTGATTGCTAGCTATAATCATTAGCATCTTCTTCCTTCGAACTGATACCACTAAAATAGTCTAAATAATTAAAATTTGCTATTTGATTACCATTTTTTATTTATCATTGCTTTATACTGTTGTTTTCATTTTGTTAAAATCTAGTTTCCATGACCATGCTGTAATCCTTTTGAGCAAGTAAGAGAGCCTTTGACTGTCTCATCCATCTATACACCTGCTTAGTGCAGTGCTGGACACCCAGAGCATTCAGTGAAGAGATGCTGAATTTTGGAAATTAACAGCAATTACTTGATGAAGAAACTGAGATCAGAATCTCCAAACATTTTCTATCTTTACATGAAAATTAAAGTCCTCTAGAGTATGCTTTATAAATATTGAATTGGAGTAGCCTCCAAGAGAGCTTTTCTGTTTAGGAAAGTCCAGCTGCCTAAGGCTTCTTTCTCTAGGGATTTAAGGTTCTTTCTTAACATATATGACAAGTAATGATAAAGGAGCTCTCTGGCTTTGAAAATGCCATCTGAGAATTTGATAAGATATACCGGGTAAATGGCATGCTGCTTTTGTGCCTGTGTGTGAGAAGGAGGGAGAGTCAAAGAGAGAAAGACAGACATAAAGTGTGAAGACAGAGAGGTGTTCACATGTGTGGAAACTTCTTACACATACACATTAAATATATAAAATAATTATATACTTATATATGCGTTATATATATAATATATATCACTCTTTCTCCAAGTCCAAAGGGACAGTACATACTGTGTTGGTAAGACTAATAGGCTAATTGATAGGAAGATGAAGCCTGTACTTACAGCATCAGTAAAATAGAAGTAACAAATAAATGAGTGAAGTATAAAAACAATATGACATTTAATATTTTTAAGCATCAAAATTGTCCTGGAGAAGCTTAGGTCTATACTGGCCTTCTTTCAGCTAACTTTATGGCTTAGTTTTGTTTTTGTTTTGAATTACTTATAGCCTTATAATTTTCCTGCACTTCGGGTGCCTGAAGTTCTCAATAGTGTCCTGGGAAAACTAGGAATTGTAGGTTGGCAGATGGGAGAAATGAGATGCATAAAAATCTGGTCAGGCCATGAATGAAAAGTTTGCAGCCTGAATCCAAAATTCTTATCTGACGCTATCACGTGACATGATACAAATCACATATGTATTATATGTTTTAGAATCTTTTATAAATAACAATACAAGTATTGACCTCCTATATAGCAGGAAAATTTTGAGACCAAAACAGGGTAGAAGTTGTCATAAAAATGATTTGAAAAGTTAAAAGTTTCTGTACAAACAAAAGCTCTTGGTGAGTGATGGGATGTGAGAGACTAAGGAAAGAGAGGAAGTAAAAGTAACTTTATGATGTCCTATTTCAGTTATGGGAAGGAGGTAATGTCATCACACTGGACAAGATAGGGTCCTCACAGAGAATTCAGATAGGTGATAGGCAATAGGCAAGTAATATTTGAAACTCTCTACACAGTATGATTATTACACATCTTCATTCCTAGAAAATGATCAATGTTTATACACTCTTCCTGTTACATTATAAAGCCTTTTGATGGCAGAAACTATCTTGTATAATTTGGGGGGCACTTTTCCAGGGTCAGAGCCTCAAAATCTGCAATATTGTCTTAGGTCTGGCATTTCCCATCATCTCAGATGTGAGTTCATCTTTACCTTTCTTTCTTCTTGATTCGCTGTCTGGGCATGGTGCTTTGGCCTTTGGTTTAGGCAAGAAGGTAGCTATAGTCACCTTTTCTAAAGGAGTTTCTGTCTATAGTATCAGAAACTTTGTATCAGTGCATAATAAATGATATATAAGTACTAGCAATTATTGTTCTTTTTAGTAACAAGTACTAAAATTATAGGACTATGATTTTTCCTCTGAATAAATTTTTGGCTGCTTGTTTAGTGGCTTATCATTTGACTGCATTTTGAATCATATAATTTTTAATTTTAGTCTTGAGAGATCAGTTGGATCAACATGATCATTTTTAAAGAGAAAAGTCAGAAAAAGAGCATAGCCAGAAAGTGACTTGGCAAATATTACAGAGTCGTTTCCAAAGTATATATATAATTATGCTTGGTGAAAATCAACCAGGAAAAAACATCTTCTTTAAGTTGTCCTTTGACCGTATTTTGCAGGATATAATATGTATATAAATCTCTGAAATTATAACCAACTTACCTATTGCTGTTTTCAAGGAAGTTCTTCCTTAACCAAATAAAAATTTTAAAATCAAGCAAATAAAAATGGAAAATTTCACCATCATCATGTCCAAATGGATATTAATTTGGTAGCTTTTCATAATAAAAGCAAAAAAATCTATTTACCTGAATAATTATTTCATTTTCAAAATGATTTTGGCAGTATAGATCTAAGCTTTCCTATGTTATATAAGGAAGGAAGCCTTGAACAATTTTAGCTCTTTAATTCCATTCCTTAAATGTCAGTTCTAAGGAGAAGTTGCTGCCTCGTTATAAATTCACAGCTAGAAACTGGTTTGAAAAATCTTCAGTCACCCTATGGCAATTCATTCCAGTTTTTTAATATAAACATTATCACTATTATTGGCATGGTATTCAGGGTTTTCTCTTGGAAAGCTTAAAGAAACCACAAAGAGACTAACTATGCAGAGTTTAATGCCCTTTACAAAGTCTCCATTAGGTGTCTCATTTGGAAACTATGAACCAAATGAACAAAGTACAGGTTTAATTTTGTTTCATTAGATTGTGAAGAAACCAACATGAATTAATTAGTGTTAACTACAACACACTTCACTAATATCCTGCCAACACAAAGATTTCCTACAGTGCCAAGATGAGAGAAATGTTCAGGATGATAGGAGAAAATTGTAAGTGGGTTGGTGTAATTATTATTACATTTACTGCTGTAAAGAGTTCTAATTGAAAGGGGATTTTTGCATTAGGGGGGTAATAAGCTCCATTAAGATCTGGGGATAGACATTTAATTTAGTTTTAATGGCATCATTTTACATTAAGTGGCTGAAAATTAATTATTAAGGCATATTTATTGTGATTATTCATTCAGACAACAACATCTTAAAATTACAAATAGGCACTTTTGAAGGGTAACCCAGCCACACAGCCCCTCCTTGGACTGAAGTGACCATGAACTAAAAAGAATTCTTGAACACAGTAAGTGGCCATTTATGTGGTGGGGGAGAGGTTCTGTGCACATCAGAGATACACCATCGATAAGGCGTTGCCTTCAGAGTATGGCTCTGGCCATTTAAACTTGAGCACCTCTTGTTATTAAAAACATCTGTTGTACAAAGATGACTTTTTTCAACACTCTGAAGGTTGTTCTATGTACTGCAACATAAATCAAAATAATATTAGCAAATCAGTGGTAACATTTTGTCCTCCAAGTTTCCTACAGTAGAGCAAAATACACAAACCCATGGAACAAAGGCACAATGTGAACTACCTGCAGTGTTAGACAATGTACCCTTATGTGTACACACACACACAAATTACACATTGCAGTGATTTCTAATGATTATCCTTTGCCTCATAACTATTCCCACAAAGTACTATAATTCAGCTCTTACTCCTGGCAAGTGTTTTCTGCAGTACTTCCAGCTGTCACTCAAATGTTGCAGTGACTTCAATGGCAGAGAGAATTTAAGTTCCCCCCCACACATACCCCACACACACATATTATATACACAAAGCCTTTAAACACTTCCTGATTGTTTTAGTATTTGCCTAACACATACTTTTTGGGAAACATGGGAGTTCTCCATGGCTTGGCCCCCCACTTTTGAGTTTTTGATGATAAATTTAGGGACACTGAAACATATTATTATAAGGAAATAATTATATGCTAAATATTTTCATGATGTGAGATAACAGTCACCATTGATTTAGGCAGTTCAGGAAGTCATCAATGGAGGGCTAAATTATAGGTATAGGAATTGGACAGGCAGAGAGATGGAAGAATGTTCCAGGGCAGGAAATGACAGGAGGGTTGGAGATGACTTCTACACATTAATGAGACAGAGAATAGAAACATATTTTCACATGGGGGAGTACCAGATTATAAGATCAGTGGGGTTCAGACCTTGTGTTTATTTTGGAGGCAGATAGGAGGGGACCAGTGCACAAGGAATAATATGCATACTGTGATAGTATAAAAATATCTCATGCAGAGGCCTTGTTACTTTCTAGAATAAATAAAGCTTTACTAAAGGCAAGTCATTGCCAAGAAAGACTTGGGCTTTCCAAAAACTGAAAAGTAAGATCTCCAAGAGTTTTTCCTCTAAGCTTAGGAGTAAATTTCCAAACTTGATTTCCCTGAAAGAGGATAGCAGAGAACTAACCATACTTCTGCCCAATAAAGAGATTTTACGAAGCACTAGCTGCAAATTAATATGGTTTGTACGTCATTATAGAAAGAATTTGAAAAGATCTGAGTTGGTGCTGCTTGGACAATGGTAGATGACTTCACCATCACACCACACCACCACCACTGCCTTCACTTTACAAGCCAAATATCAGCATTGCAGTTCTCAAAATTCTATTAGCTGGGCGATGACCCACTGTATGAAACCACTTATACCGATGGATGTGAGTAAGGAAATGAGTCTTTAGTACTAAGATCCTAAAAATTCTAAAAGGTGCAATGACTGCTCTATAAAAAAAGATCTTTATCTCCACAACTGTGTATACTTTCGAAAATTGGAAAACATTTTGTTTTTCTCCCTTAAAATTATGAAAATAATAAATAGTCATGAATTTTAAATCCAGGGAAAAGTAAAAATATGTCTGAAAATAAATTTTGACACTATTTGCCCACTTTGTATGTTAAAATTTCATTTATTTTTACTTTATTGGTTGAAGTAGTGGTTGCGTGCCTGCTCCCCTCACCCCCTGACTCCCCAGGAAACAGGCAATATTAGACCAGTATTAGACATTGGATATTATCTTACCTCTGTCACTTAAAACTTTGACAAACTGCAAGATTATTTCTCTCTTTCAGAACCCCCTTCTTCCTCAACTGATCATATGTTAGGAAAATATATTTACTATCTTTTTCTTTTTTAGTAAGTGAATGTTTACATTCCTTACTGTGTTTTAAAAGCTGATGATGGAAGATTGTATGATCTTCAAAAGTGAATTAATTGACAATTTACCTCTGGAACTACCCATTTGTTTTGCTCCCTGCAGATACTCCCTGTTGGCATGGTGAGTTCTTAGTAGAAGTGATGTGTATTTCTGGTAGTTTTGTATCGAGCTCTTTAGCCAAATGAATCGCAGTTAGAATTAGTGCCCCCGTGTGATTTGTAAGCATGTTTTGCATTCTTGTCTTATGACAGAAACTGACTTCCACACGCAGAGTAAGTATCTGCTAGAACCAACTCATTTTCCTTATCTGTCATCGGCCTGGTTAGAGGGGGAAAAGTATGTCCTCTGTGTGAGCAAAGTATAAGCTGACAGAGTCAGGAAATGGATATGAGTTCCCAGAATTGTCGTGTGGAGGGCAGACAGAGGACACAGTTCCCACGTCTGAGGCTGCCCCCTTCACTCTGGCTGTGGCCTTCCTCTGGCTGTTTGCAGTCACAGAGGGTCAGGAGCTGAAGTTAGCTTCTGAGTGTAATGTCTGTGCCCCTTTTACGACATTTCACTCACCATGACAAATGGGACCCAGCCAGGTTCACTATATTCTGAACTCAGTCCTGGTGGGTTTCATCATTTTCTTTTTCTTTGACCAAAAATGCAACTCTAAATATGTATCTGTCAGGACACACTTCTACAGAGATACTAAAAATTTAACCCTAATTGAGGGATGTGCTAGAAACGAAACTATGAGATAAACGAACAAAATGCATTTTATGATGTTAAATCTTAATTTCCTCCCTTTGAGAAGGATCATTGACTTGTCAGTCTGTAGGCAGTACATCTATGCCTGGAACCTCATGCCACTCAGATTATGCTGGGGCCTTTCAACAATTAATCCTCAGTCCATATGCCACTAAGTTATACATGCATGAACCATCTTTCTTTCTTCCTGTATTAGAAGGTATCGTAAGGTAAGTATTCTATCCTAATTAACTACCATATGCCTTCTGATTCCCTCATCTTTCTTACCCTTCTCTGCCTTTCCCCTCCTTTCACCTTATAAAAGATGTTTTCTTCAATTCATCCATTCTATAAGCATTAATAGATCTCATGTATTTTGTTTACCAGTTACAAAAATGGAAGTATTTATTTGCTCACAAAATTGAAAAGTGTAAGGGTATGGAAAAATCTCATGTATACCTGCATACAGGGTCTTGAAAAAAAGGCTCAAATGATCTTTTTTTTTTTAATTAAAGTATAGTCAGTTATAATGTGTCAATTTCTAGTGTATAGCATAATGTTTCAGCCATGCATATACATACATATATTTGTTTTCATATTCTTTTTCATTGTAGGCTACTATGAGATATTGAATATAGTTCCTGTGCTATACAGAAGAAATTTGTTGTTTATCTATTTTATATATACCTGTTAGTATCTGCATATCTCGAACTCCCAATTTATCCTTCCCACCTTCTTTCCCCCTGGTAACCATAAGTTTGTTTACTATGTCTCAGTCAGTCTCTGTTCTGTAGATAAGTTCATTAGTGTCTTTCTTTTCTTTTCTGTTTCTTTTAGATTCCACGTATCAGTGATATCTTATGGTATTTTTTTCTCCTTCTGGCTTACTTCACTTAGAATGACAATCTCCAGATACATCCATATTGCTGCAAATGTCAAATGATCTTTTCTTCTCTCTCTCTTTCTCTCTTCCTGTGACTGCAGACACTCTTTCTTTTGGAGTGTTGGCCTCAGTGTCTTATTAAAGATGATTTTCTCCATTCAGAAGGGGAAAATAGCCATCAGATGTTCAGCTTGGATGTCCTTAGATCTTTGGACTCTAAAAGAGGAGAACATCTTTCCCAAAGCTCCCTCATAACAGTCTCAGGGAGGCTACTGATTAACCTGGTCTGCTCTTATGTCCATCACTAGATTTAAAGGGCACAAGATCAGACACACCAGAATCATATAAAACGATGCCTATATGATGTCTGAAAGAAAAGATTTAGGTAACTCACTGCAAATGGACTACTCATTATATTAGACACTGGGCATACAGAAGAGAAAGATGACTATAAGGAACTTGTAGCTCATGAAGGAAGTAGACAAAAGACAATTCAAATTTGATGTGGTAATTACTGAATATCCTTATGCTCAGGGTGTTCTTGGTTCTAGACGACAGCAAATCAGGGGGAGTGTACCTAAAGGACTCTTGGAGGAGCTAAATCTTGCAGTATGTTTCGGGGTTGGCCAAATGAAGAAGACTGATGTGCATGTTGCAAGTAATTGTAACAGCATAAGGAAAATATTGCAGACCAGAGAGCCTGCCACAGTCCAGGATCTGTAAGGAGTCCTGGAAATAAAGAGGAAGATGCATGAGAGGGAAGAGAGAGAAATTCGAGGCTGAGTAGGTCCAAGGGCTAGATCCTCAAGACTAAAATTCAAGACCCTAAAAATGGCAAGATATAGGGAACCACTAAAAGCTATGATGTAATCATACTTATGTATTAATGAATACGAGTCTAGGAACAATGGGAAGAATGAACATGAAGGTAGGGGATGGAGGGCATGGAGAAATATCATGAGGCATCTGCACTGAGCTCAATTAAAGTCTAAAAGGAAGGGGAGCAACAGTAGGGAGGAGATCTGAATTGAAGCGCTGTTGGGGAGCTCTCAGGGAAAAAACTGAGTGACAAACCGGATAGGCTAACAAAATGTTTACATTGATTTCAAGTTTTCTTATCTGGATGATTGGAGGAATGACAGAATAGAATCAAGATCTAGAAGGCTGGAGAAGGAATATTAACCCATCATTTATTGTAAGTCTCCAAGCCAGCTGGTCTTTCAACATTTCAGAATTTCAAGGATCATTTGCTTAAGATAGCTGATATCTCATTTTTTCCCCTTCATCTTCTTATTATTATGAAACTTAATATTTTTGACCCTTGAAAATCTCTATTTCACTAGACCTAGTCTAAAACTAAGGCCTAATCTCAAAGTAAGGCTAGGTCCAAAAATCAGTGCCAGCTGAAATGGTGTGATCTGAAAGTGGTTTTAAGCCTGGTTCTGACAAAGAGCTTTGAGTGAGAAATCTTGGCCAAGAGTTCCTGCAGACAAGACAGGACAATGATATGAAGAATTCAAGGGGCTGGCACAAGTTTAAGTAGGCTCATGGCCAATGATGCAGAATGGCACCAGTGATTTACAAAAGAAACTGGAAAAGACACCTGCACCCCAGTGTTCATAGCAGCACTATTTACAATAGCCAAGGCATGGAAACAACCTAAATGTCCATCAACAGATGACTGGATAAAGAAACTGTGGTATATTTATACAATGGAATAGTACTCAGCCATAAAAAAGACTAAAATAATGCTATTTGCAGCAACATGGGTGGAACTGGAGAATGTCAATACTAAGTGAAGTAATCCAGAAAGAGAAAGAAAAATACCATATTATATCACTTACATGTGGAGTCTGAAAAAAAAAAAGACAAATGAACTTTTTACAAAACAGAAACAGACTCACGGACATTAAAAAAAAAGCTTTGGTTATCGGTGGGGAGGGGAAGGGAAGAGATAAATTGGGAGTCTGAGATTTGTAGATACTAACTACTCTATATAAAATAGATAAACAAAAGTTTCTACTGTACAGCACAAGGAACTATATTTAGTATCTTGTAGTAACCTATAATGAAGACAAATATGAAAATGAATATATGTATGTCCATGTATTACTGAAACATTATGCTGTACACCAGCAACTGACACAACATTGTAAACTGACCATGCTTCAATTAAAAAAAAACTGGAAACATGTGAAGCAATCTACCTTCATATTATGGATTTAGTTGTTAATCCTCTGACCACCTGTATTATATATTTCTCTTTCATTGAAAGCTCTTCTTTTCATCTCAAAGCTTGTCATCTCAAAGTTTCCAGTTCTCAATGAAAAGTAAAAGACATGAACCTCTAATTTAATATTCTTTCAGAAATAAACATGCTTGAAATAAATAATGCAAGAGTCTGTTAAACCTTTCTTTCCCTCACTGTTTATCCCTGCCTCTCCTATTCCCTTCTCCTTCTCTCTCTCAATCCTCTTCTCATCCTTCTAGATCAAGAGATTTGCTTTCTTTACAGAAGCAAGCCAAAATCCTTATAGACTGACATCTTTCCCTGATATTCTACCAAAAAAGTAGGCTGTAAATCATGGGGCTGAGGTACCTCAAGGTGAGCAAGAAGAAAAGGAAAGATTTATAGGATAATAGATCATTGTCACTGATTTCTGCTCAGGAATCATACAGTTCATGTGAAGTACCATGTGAGCGAAGGGTGCACAGATAAGGCTAATCTTCAGATGACATTCTCAGAGCTAAAACTAAGACCTCTAGGCAAACCAGCATCTTCAGCGCCCACAGTCTAAATAAAGTCTTCCTCTAGACCTCTGACTCTCTGGTCCACATTCTAACCTCTCCACTTCATTTATATTTAGCTGTTCTTGGGGTATCCACATGGTATGCCCTTCAACCTTCCTCCCATTGATTATATCAACTGGTTACTTTCTTCTCATTATATTTTTTGGTCAAGGCCAGGCTCAAGATGCACCCCCTTCAAGCAATGATCTCCAATCAACTCCATCCTATTAAAAAAAAATTTCCAATCAAGAATACTCTGAGGTTTTATGTATAAAAGCTCATCTTTCTATGTACA
The DNA here is from genome assembly GCF_036321535.1 of Camelus dromedarius. Lineage (NCBI taxonomy): Eukaryota > Metazoa > Chordata > Mammalia > Artiodactyla > Camelidae > Camelus > Camelus dromedarius. Next base: position 62,162,084 of record NC_087443.1, on the reverse strand, counting down.
GCTATTTGTCTACTGTTCTGCATTCTCATTCTAATTCATTCATTAAACAGCTACTAGATCAAACACTTATATATGCGTATAAGCTCTGTGTTGATCACTGATGATACAGAGTGTGCAAAATGACATATGATTCCAGATCTCAAGGAATTCTTAGGAAATTGACAATGTCCACCCAGCAGGATAAGTTTTAGCTGCTGACATTTAGAGGATGCTAAGAGAACCAGGAGAGATGCGTGGGTTTCAGGTTGGGGAAGCAGGAGAGGCTTCCTGGAGGATGTGGGCCTCACTAAGTTTGTGAGCTGCATGAAGAGTGAAAGATATTCTGGTACATCCCCGAAGACTGGAGACAGTCTGAGATACTGAAGAAATTTCAAGTAGGTTCGTGTGGTTGCTGCAGAACATGTATTTAACCAGTGGTATAAAACAGGCCAGAGAAAATCTCAAATAGAAGGTCTTAAATTTTGGTCTACAACAAAATCACCTAGGAAACTGACTAAGGAAGAGATTCCTGGCTTAGGTCCAGGAAGTCTGATTCAGGGGGGCCCAGCAATCTACATGTTTAACAAACTCTCTTTACAAAGCACTGCTGTGCATCGTGAAGAGTCTTGAATGCTGAGCAAAGACATTTGAAAGGGATCTTGAAGGATTCAGGGAATCATTAAGGGCTGTAAGCAGAAGATGGGTAAGATCCAACTGGTGACAAGAAGGTACCTGATTGGGGACTGTTTAGAAGGCACTTTCAGTAATACAGTTAATTTATACATGATAAAGATGATATCATATTGAGTTTTTTTTTTAATCCCCCAGAGCAGTGTTTCTAAAAATACATCAAATCCTGATGATTCAGCATATTGAAAAGTAAAAGTTCCTGGCTGGGTTTCCTTCCTTACATACCAGATCAGATTCCCTGGAGTGGGATGACCTATAGCTTGACAAGTTTCTCAAGCGAGTCTTGTGGGCCACACATAGCAAAGTATGTCCAGGGCATGTTAGAGGAAACTGGGTCAGTCCGACCATCCCTTTGAGTTGCCTTGACAGGTTTGAATCTGAATGCATTCCAGCATCTCAAACACAGAATCCATTATATTCTGCATCATCTTTAAAGCAATACTTTTTCAGAGCAGGGGATTTTCATATTTCCAAATAGCACTGAATTCCTATCTCCAAAGCAGTTAAGAAACAAAACAAAACAGAAAGTCTTACGCAAGCTTTTTAGGTTCTCACTGAAGGAATTGCATCTTCTTAAAGTCACATGGAAATAACCACGTATTAAGATGTATCTTCGCAAAAAGCTGCCAATGCTTCTGTGAAGCTTAAGATTTTCCTTAAAAGAAATCAGGTGATTTGTTTTGAATTAAAGTTAAGCACTTGGCTTAGTTCTCTTTCATTTTTCTTCTTGTAAATCTCTGACTAAATTAATTAAGCTGGTGTTTAAAACTGGCAGCTAACCTGACACAGGAGGCCACGAGGCAAGCTGGGCGTCAACGGTGAAATTGGAACGTAAGCCAGAATCCGCTGCTAGGGAAGAGCAGAATTTTTTTCTGCTTTTTTCTTCTGCCCCCCTCCTCCACCCTCAACATACACAACACTGGCTGTCAAGACATTCTTTTTTGTATGCTTCGTCCCTGGGTCCCATAGCTACTTTTTTTTCTTTTTATGTATAAGGTATGACACATGCGTGAACAATGAAAAGGAAATGTGGCCATTTTCCACTCATAAGCCAAACAGCATGAACAGTTGCAGCTGACCCCATCACCCAAAACCAGATTAAGGCAGAGTACTCAGGCCAGTGACAGCAGAGGGCCTGCCCGTATCAGAGGTAGATTGGTCCTGAGATTCCATTCACACCAGCTATGATGGCTAATTGGATGTGTCGACTTGCCTGGAGTAAGGGATGCCCAGGGAGATGGTAAAGCATTTTTTTCGAGGTGTGTCTGAGAGGGTGTTTTAGGATGAGATTAGCATATGGATCAGTAGACTGAGTAAAGAAGATGAACATCACCAGTAGGGGTGCACCATCCAAGTGGCTGAGGGACTGAAGACAATAAAAAGGCAGAGGAAGGGCAAATTGGCTCTTTTTGCTTCGGCTGGGACATCCATCTTCTTCTGCCCTCAGGCATCAGCACTCCGGGTTCTCGGACCTTCAGATTTGGACTGGGACTTAACATCAGCTTCCCTGGTCTCAAGCCTTTGGACTTGTACTAAATTACACTACTGGTATTTCTGGATCTCCAGCTCACACGATGTACTGTGGGGCTTCTCAGCCTCTATCATCAGGTGAGCCAAGTCCTATGATAAACCTCAAGAATTTTATATATATCTTGTTGGTTCTGTTTCTCTGGAGAACCTTGACTTACACACCAGGCACTAAAGCAAAAACGGATGTGCTAATGTTAATTTCTCTTCCTTCCTACCTCCTCCCTATCTCCCTTCTTTCTTTCTTTCTTTCCTTCCTCTCTCTCTTTCTCCTTTTACCCTCTTGTCCTTCCTTCCTTTGCTCCTTTCTTCCCCTTTACTTAAATAGTAATTCAGCACCTACCATAGACGTGGCCCTGATAAATCAGCAGTGAACAATATAGGCAAATTCCCTTTCCCTTTAGGGAGATGCATTTCAGTGGAGGAAACAGATAATATGTAATTAGAACGATTAGTGAACAAAAGTAATTAAAGACTGGGACACATGTATAAAGTAACAAAACAAAATTCTGTTTTGTTCATATCCTTTGCTGTGGCAGAGAATAAGACAGGGGCATTAGACAGGGTGGAGATGGTGAGGGGAACTTTCAAATTTCGACATGCAGCATGAGAAGGAGAAAAAAGAAAGCTGGAGGGTGTGTTCCTGGCAGAAAAAGCAGCAAAGTACAGGCACCTGGGATGCTCTGTGAGTTGGAGTGAAACTCATGCGTCTCTTGGAGACCACCGTCTCTATGCTTTTTCATTCCTTTCAATAAGAAATCACATTTTCTAAGAGTTTGAAGCAGAAATTTCACAGGGCTCTGTAAAGGGATCTCTGAAATGAAGAGGTTGCTTTCAAAGTGACTCATTTATTCTCTTTTCTTGTAAGTTTAAGTCACAAGTAGTTTGAGTGCATGAGGATTAAGGCTTCTAACAAAAAACGCCAGTGGAATAGGACTCAGTGGGAGCGAAGCTGTTCCTCTGCCATAATTAACCTTAGTTCTAAATTCTACATTCAGCACAATTCCTCCCAGAGTTGACTACCGAAAAGAGAGGAAGGCATCTGCAGTAATTATATGGGCTCAGTTGCTTGAGTCCCTAAAATTTGTTTGACCCGAAGACTGAGGGAACGTAAAGCAAAATTTGTTTGGGTTCTGAAGTTGGGTGGGTGGGGGGAGGGTTCCTCAATGCTAAACTGTGGCAACTTTGAAATACCAGCTGGGCCTGGTGGGGCAGAGACAGGGACGACTCCATGCCGCTCTGATTTGTGCCTGTCTCCGCAATGCGAGGTGATGTGATCTGACACCAATTAGCTGGTGTGCACCGAAGGCGTCCGTTTCCGTAGTTAGCGGTAACTGCAGAGCATCATGCACCTCTCCAAACATGACAAGCGGCACACAAGGCATCACCTTCCTTGATGTTCATCAGGGATGACAGGCCGTGGGGCTAGGCAGAGACGCTGGAGAAGCGGAAAATGTGATTGGCCACAAACAGCATCCGGGAGGACAAAACCTCCTGATGTTCGGACCACGTGAAATAACCAGGCAAAATTTAAGTGTATTACTGCCCCAAAGCATGAACTCAGAAGGTGTCTGTAAACATCCTGGACACCTCAGGGGACTCACTGGTTCAGGAAGAGGTAAGCTGCTTCCCAGAAGCCTCCCCAGGCTGAACTCTGCCTTGTAGAGAAGACAGACATGTTAGCTAACTTCCAGAGAGCATGGAAGTTTGTAACCTTGCGATGTCTTTAAAAACTGAGAGCATTCTCACAGACAAGAAACAAACAAATCTTAAGAATGATTTTGATGGCCATCGTTCTACAATTTAGGACTGTGTTTATTTATTTTAAATTATGACCCTCAGTGCATAAAAGGATGAACAGGCATCATACTGGACGCTATTTCATCACGCCCCTCACTGCCAGAACTGATCTAAAACTCTGCTGCTTGCTGCGTTTTGCCAGCCTAGGAATTATCAGTGACTCTCAATTCCTATAAAAATCCCAAACGCCCTCAACTTAGAATTTTATTCAATTCGTACCTCTCTATGCAAACTTCTCTTTATGAAATCATGTTTTATATTCCCACTGGTCCCCCTTTTGTCTATGATCAAAAGAAAGAAAGAGACAAAGACAAAAAGATCTACAGGAAACATTTTCAGTTACAAAAGCCAAGTATAGCAAGGTATATACCATCCGATTCTGGTTTTTTCTAAATTACATGTTTATATTCTCATTCAGTGAAGGGAATGAACAGAAAAATTATAAGGCCCAACAAAAAGAAAATTTTCCTTTTTTTTTTAACCCTTTTCCTTTTCTATAGTTCTAAAATTTGGGATTTTTTTTAACAATTAACTTGCATTCATTCATAAGCATGCATAGATGGATAATCAGGAACATGGAACATTGAGGAGCAGTAATGGTGTCTCAAAGTTTCATAAGAAAGACTCCATCAAAATCCCAGAAAATGCTGGGAAAATTAAAAAGTGATTTACAAACCTAACCAAAACTATTGGTTTAAAATGATACAGATTACTCAATGACGTATCTTCCTCAGTTTCTCCAATATTTACAGAAGAATGCCAGTCATGTCTTCCACCTAGGCTGAGAAATGACATTTTAAACTGGAGCCAGACCATAGCTGTGCTCAAAGCCTCAATCCAAACTCAAAAACTGAGTTGCCTGAAACGATATTTATGACCTGTTGCCTGGAGGAAGTGTGATTCTCTCACCTCCCTCAATCAACGCTTTCCTAAGTGTGCCCTTTTGAGACATAAATCCACAAGATGTCCAGGGAAGAAAGAATGTTTTGGTCAACCAGGTTTGGCAAATACTGCATATTATACTCCCTGCCATTGATTCAGAATACACAACAGTATACAAAAATATCTCAGAATTCATGAAATAAAGAAAATCTCTTCAGTTTATTAACCTAGAACTTTCCCAACCTATTGGACAAGGAACCATGTTATGCAAAACTCGATGTAGCATACTCAGAGAAACGCTGCTCCAGCTCTTCCCAAATGTACTCCTGGTTTATATCCCCCAGAACTTCTCCCCCAGTCCTTGTGGTGTTGCCCAGCCTCCTGCTGCTCAACAGAACTTCAGTCACTGACCCGGAAGCCTTCCTGATACTCTTTCACTTTGCATCCGTGCACTTTGCATCATGTTATTTTGGCTAGTGAAAATCATTGTGAACGTTTTTCCTTGCTTTAAAAATAAACTCCCTAAGTTTTAGCTACTCTGATGAACAGGCACAAGGCTGAACTCCCTTCACGGACTATCCAAAGTAATCGTGAAAGCAATCCTGTGAGGTTAGCGCTGTCGTTCTCAATTAGGGATGAGGACAAGTGCCTGAAGGAGTCTGACTAGTCTGGCCCGCAATGACACAGCAAGTAGATTTCAGAAGATGGATTCAAACCGAAGCCGCTCGGCTCCTAGGCTCATGTTTGTGACCATCACATGAACTAGGTGTCTAAGATAACCCAAGAGGGATAATTCCTAGTGTTTCTCTGCCAGAAGTACTTCGACTTCTAAATGCTTCTGGTTTTGCTGTTGTTTTAATGCTTGGTTCACTGTGTGTTATGAAATGGGTTTGTTCTTCTTCTCCCATTGGTACCCAAATACCTGCAGCCCAAAGGCCAGCTTAGCGGGTTTGCAGAACTTCAAGGCAGGTGTGTGGGAGACCAGCCTTATATTGGCTCCATCTGACATTTTTACTTATTTTCCTTTTGCCTCGTTTTGCCTAATTCTGTTTCTCATCAGTTTTAACTTATTTTTTATTTTTGTACTGTGCATATGCTATATAAATATAAGGTAGCAAGGTAAAAACATATCACATCTCAAGCACTTCCTAGACGTCCCCTAACTGCCACAGAACTTTTTTTCTACAGCTGTATCATCATAAAATATCATTATGAAAATGAGCCTGAATTGAGTTCCAGTAATAAACATAACTTCTTTACTAGAGAGCTCTAACCCCAGCCAGTCGATTAGCATACAGCACATCACATGGCAGAAGATTTGTCAGGAGCCCAGTTTGTCATCGACAGATAAGTAAAAGGGAGTTAATGTAAATTGCATTTCCAAACTTCATGCCAGTTAGCATGGTCCAAGAAGGACCCTGAGACTGTAGTCTAAAGATCGCAGTGAGAGTGAGTAGTGTGGTGGCCACTTTCCATTCACATGAGCATTTTTCTCCAGAGAACACTTAACAGTTGTCCTATTTACTCCTCCTCATTACACCTGCTTGCTTGTTCAGTGTGTTATGAGAATATGGAAACCTGAGTATCCATTAGTAGCAGCTCCCCAGAGCACATAGCTTAAACTGTGTTAAGAGACCTGGTTGAAACCGAGCTCACAGAACCACCTCTAACCCTGTGTGGGAAGGGCCTCTAGTTCAAAGACGACTGATCGTGTGAGAAGCTGATTCGATTCATAAAGGTGACGGTATCCCAGTCGACCAGATGGCCCATCTGTTTCAGTTATGGGGATAACCGAACCAGAGCTCAGACTCTGGGTTTGACTACTTCACTAGTCGTTTTAAAACGACAACAAAATAAATTTTATAAAGTCTTGAAACAACAATAAAGTTTCACTGTAGAAAAAAATTTAAATATGGGTATACAAAAAGAAAAATACACAGTATCAAAATTGCTCACTGGACCATGGGAATGAGAGTGAATTATTTCCAGACTTGGATTTACACACACACACACACACACATACACACGCACACACTGCATGTTTGTGTGTATGCGATGTGTATATGTGTACATGATTGTGCTTTCACAAATCAAGCCCAGGAGTCAGGATTCCAAACTTCCATTTAACTATGGTAGACTACATGACTATTTATCATGATCGCGTTCCCCTTTCTGCAGGAAGATTTCACTTTTCTGACACCTTGAAGTCAGGTTTGATGGTGGCACTTGCCTTAGCCAGTGGAACATAAGGAAATGATGTGAGACCCCCTGGGGTGGAAACGTTGAGAGCCAACGCCTGATTCACCAGGTTCTCTTTCTTCCCTCTCCCATGACAATGGCCTGTCGGCCTCCTCTTCAAAGTGATGACAGCGACGGTGCGGAAGCACAGCCCTAACTGACGCTCTGTGCCATGTGAGAAAGAAATAAACCTTGGTTGCTTAAAACCACTGAGGTTTGGGGACGCTTTGTTTTCACAGCATAATCTAGCCTGTCCTGATTGTCCCACCACCTTGACCAGTGGCTGCCAACTTCAAACGATCATGCCAAACCTAAAAGACTGTCACTTCTTAATATCAGACAAAAGAGTCAGTACAACCACACCAAAATGATGCTGTCACCACTTCCTTAGATGGTTCTCCTAGAAGGCCATGGGTTAAGGCAGGAGCTTGGTTTCTGCTTCACCCATGACATATGTTCAGGAGAGGGGAAGGTGATTTTTTTCTCATGAGTACAGTAATATTCAGTCATACGTCAATAAGTGGGATCCAAACATTTCCACACCAGATGTGGTACTGGATTCTTGCAAGAATAACTGAAAAGGCAAGTCTCAGTCTACCTTCCACCTATTCTCTCCCCTGCTTCTTACTAAGAGAATATTTGATCTTTCCTGTTTGGGAATGGGCTGGGCAGAAGTTAAGACCTACTTGCCAGTTAAATCTGGTGTTGTGCCATCATGAAGTTTGTGGGATTTCTTGTTACTGAAATACAAACACTCAATTCCATTCCAGATGAGGGTGTCTTATGTCTTTGTGTTTCCCATCTTCTACTGTTCTACAAGTTTGTTACTGGGTACTGTGTTATGGGAAAAAAAATTGAGACTCTTGAGTTTTCACATACTAAAACCCCCTTCAATAGAATTTAAAGTTTGATAGTTTTATAGTGTATTTGATTCTGTTATTATAACAAAATTTGACTGTAATCTACACCAAGTAGTTGCATGAATAAAGGTAACCCTGCAAAGACTAATTATGCCAACCATCCCCTTAAATCATTTTAAAGTGGAAGCTGTAATAGCAAGAATAATATTGATTATATAATAATAACATTTATTATAATGCTTTGTGATTACTGATAACCTATCACGTATTGGTGAATGAGACCAGATAATATTTTAGTAACCAAGAGTCATACAGCTAGCACAAGCTTTGAACACATGTATGCATGACCTAGACCTGTCATGCTGTCTTACACTGGACTTTCAGATCACCAGAGCTAATTTAAGTAACTTATAAATAAAATAGATGTCATTTCTATGGTTCCAGAAAGCTTGTGGTAACTCCAGGCACAACAGTCTCTACCAAAACTTCATGAGATGAGAGGGAAGGAGCAGAATACTTCATTTATTTAACCTATCAGTCAAACAGGAAGTCATTAATTCTAAAAATATTTATTGAGCTCCTACCATCTGCTAGAGGCCCTGCAAGCAATGCAGGTTAAATGGTCACCAACAACAGATACCCTTACCTTTACAGAACTTAAAGTGTCATGAGACAGAAGCCACATCTAAATAAATAAATGAATTTATACATGAAAATGTCCTGGCTTTATGATAACTATTTTACAGGGAGTAAACCCAGCGGTACCCTGGGAATATCACATCAGAGTGGCTGGTTGGGGATAGGGGGAGGCATATTTCAGAGAAGGTAATGGGAAAAATCTCTCTGGAGAAGTGACATTTGAACAGAGTTAAAGGATAAAGAACTACACATAAAGAGCCAGATGAAATAAAACATGAAGAGGAAACAGCGAGGCTCTGAAGCCAGGGACAACCTTGAATGAGAGTGAGCTGGGAGAGGAGGGGCATGAGATAAGTCAGAAAGGCCACCAGGACCACATCATGTGGGAGGCCGTAGGCTGAGGGCATGAAGTGTGACTTTTATTCTAAGGGCCATGGGAAGCCATTGATATTTTAATTGACCATCAGATGAGTGTTCCTCCAGTTGGGAGGACCACACCCAGCGGCATTGAAAGAGCATCGGAAAGTGACATAGGCATGGGAAAGCTAGTGACGGCCCATGGATTCAGCTGGATGATACACGCCATGTTTCTAGGACAGAGCCTGGTCTTCTGAAGATGCTTGTCCCCACATCTTCCAACAAAGCAGATGTCTTCAAGTCGTTTGCTAGATTCTCTCATCTGGGGCCTGTGCTCCCTACCTCAGCCCTCTAATGTTACACAACTAGAGAGCCTTCAAAACAATCCCAAACAGCCCAGAATGCTCTCTTTGGATTCCTCTGCCATTCTAGTTTGCAAATAATTTGAGCCCCAGTATTCGCATGCATCTGGCCTATATCCATAATCTTTCTTACAAAATAAAACTGTGTTAAATATTAAACAGTTGTACAGAAAATATTTATAAAGATTCATTCCCCTTAGCATGACTATTTATGCCTCTCTCTATACACATAAAATTTCACATTGTTGCAATCAGTGCTTACATCCAGTTGTATGCCATTTTTTATTTACATCTTTTGTAGCCATTTTTGTGCTTCTATAATTTTGGTATTTATCACTTTTATGGGTGTATACTACTAACAGGTTCATGTATCATAGTTTAATTAATTCTTACTTAAGAAATACACATATTATCCATACATTTTCCTACTCCAAATTGGTTCCTAGACCCTTCTCAATATATTTCATGACCCTTCCATGTTCCTGGAGTATCTATGACCTTTTAAAATAAAAATGAAAATTAAGAGGAAATGATTTTTTTTAAATGATCCAATATTTCCGAGGCTCTTCTCCTCAGTTCCTCTGTATATATATATATATATATATATATATATATATATATATATATTTTTTTTTTTTTTTTTTTTTTTTTTTTTTACAAACTGCATCTAACTTACTCCATTAGCTTTTAGACTTTATTCCCATAAACCTCTACTGGGTCTTTGGCCTTCTCATCAATCTTGGTTCTTTCTTTGGTTCCATTTTCATTAGACCAAAGGCCCAGGATTGTTAATATACCCAGTTAATTTCTTCATGATTTTATAGTTTGAATCTTTTCCTTTAGAGCCTGCAACTTGCTTAGACTTCTTCTTTATGAAAAATAGACATGTTCCCCCCGCCCCGCAAAGAATTAGGGTGGCTTGTACTTTAAAGAAAATGTGGAAAATATGGAAATGCTTAAAAAGGAAATGTACATGACATGCTTAGCTTTAATTAAACCTTTTCTCTACACTTCAGTGTTACCTAGCTGTAGTAACACGGCTTCTGTAACTTTATACCACTATCCCACCTATCATAACCTAATAAACATTTTTCATACTACTATAGTTTTTTTCATAACCAACATTTTCAGTAGCTGCATAAACTAACATTGATCGGTGACACTGTGATCTTATTAAACCATTTTCTCTATTTTGTATTTTCTAAGTTTGTGGAGCTATCTTGCTAAAATTCAGTGGGTTACTAAGAAACAGGGAACATCCTTAAGGAGACTTAGAGCAGCATCTCGACCATTTCACCAGCTGATGCCTCTTTTCAGATGCTTGCTTCTTGTTTATTAGACTGCATTTTCACCTTCTCCCAGTTACCCCTTTTCTCCTGTGCCCTTTCTGCCTTCCAACACAGCTTGGAATTCCCTATGACAAGCATTTGATTTGATTTTCCCCTTGTTACAAAGCACCTTCTAACCTGCCAGGAAAGCTCATGCCTTCCATCGCTTAGCCCGCGAGCTGAAGTCCAGCAAGGCATCAGTGATTGTCAAACACATCATCACAGTGCAAAGATGAACCCAGAGGGCATTAACTCAGAGAGAGGGAGAGAGAGAGGGGAGAGACAGAGCAGCCACAGCTCCTCTGTGAAAGAGGGAAAGAGTGATGATAAAGGGAAGTGGAAGGGCAGCTGTGGTCTCTAGAAGAAACACTTCACTGTGAGAAATGCCTAGGAGTAAAATTGACTTCCGTGATGGATTATTACACGTGGATGAGAAAGACCTGGAAAATGGCGCCCGTTAAACACCACTATCCATTCAGTGCATTAATGAGACAGCTTTCAGAATTCACTTGTATAAAGAGGGCTATCAATTCTGGACAAATCCAGAGGTACTGTGGCAGAGTAGAGCAGGATGAAAATTTGCTAAGGGGATGCAGATTTTTCATTTCCTGTTTCTCATTTTCCTGCACACCACCATCAAAACTCAGCCATGCCCAGAAGTCTGAGAAATCCAGCCTCATGTTTGTACTACTGCATAATAATTTTATTATACTCAATGTGGGTCATTGACTTTGGTCAGCTTTCAAAGCTAAGTTGGCATTCTGGTGATACAGGCTCCACAAAGCCCCTGAGTCAAAACATTTTATTGCCTGAACAAATGTCCAAAGACCACACTGTGTTTGATTGAGAAGTTTTTTTAAATTACTGTAATATGTTAATAAACAATAGGCATTTGTTTATTGTTTGTTTATTTAGTTATTTATACATAACCTACCACAAGAAATTTGAGACATGTATTAGACTATTATTAGAAAAGTTACTGTGGTCAGAGAAGACGCACCAGAAACTGACACAACATTGACTGACTGACTATACTTACATATAAACTGACTATATATGTATGTACACACACACAAAAAAAGAGAAAAGCTTATAAGGTGAAAAAAATGAGCTTATCAGTAATGGAATTATGTGCACTATAATCAGATGGATTTTATTGGTAGTGGCCAGAGTATTCTCTCTACTGACTTAAAATATACCCTGTTATACATGGTATAATTAACATTTCCTATAAGGACAATGTGTATGTGGCTGGATAATTATGTAACAATTGTCAGCTGAGAAACGAGAAGTTTAAAGACTTCCAATTGCTCATATGAATTTATCTTTGTACCCTTAGGAAACCCCATTAATGTGTAAGAAAATAAATAAATCCTAAACACATAAAAGGAACAGACAAGGAGAGGGGATTTTGAGAAATTTTTGGAAAATGGCAAGTGGATGAAGGGATTAGTTTAGCTAAGAAACCTGAATGCTTGTACAGGGAGGGGCCAGTAGGGTGCAAGTCAATTATAACTCCAGAACTCAGCACCAATATCACAGAAGCACTGGAAGAAACAAAAGGGGGAAATGTTGGCAGAAGTCAGTACCCTGGTCCATTCTCTACTCCACCCAGTCAGGCAACTACACTTTCCCCACCCCAGCATGTGGTTAGTGTTAATCTGTAAGGAATATAATTCAGAGAAGTTCCATTATAGGGGACACGAGGCACAGTCTATAATGGGAGAGAGATGGTGTGGTAAAAATAAGAAGGTTAAGTTGAAGTTACTCCAGCCACCACCCATGATTTTTTTTTTTCCAAGAATGCGGGCACTGACTCTTGTATCTAACAATCAACTACTCACAGCAAACCCTAGGCCTGGACTTGGCCAAAGATAAAGCTGTTGTTCCCTTTTTACAAAAAAAAAAAAAAAAGAAAAGAAAAGAAAAGAAAGAAAGAAAAAAAGAATACACAAGACAAAGACTCAAAAATACAGCCATTGGAATTCCCACAGTGCAATTTCTAAGACTCTAAACAATCACTGAACGATTTCTACTCATACACCAGATTTTCCAATCGACTATTTAGTGCCTGGTCTCTGTTATTAATATTAAGACACCAGAGGTAAAAATAAGTTCCTAAAACATCCTAGAAAACAAGCAAAGTTACCCACAAAGGAATAGGTATTAGAATGATTTAGGATTTTTCAGTAGCAACTCTAGAAGCTGAATGAAAATGAAACAATGCTTTCAAAACTCTAAGGCAAAATTTATTTCTGACATGTAATACCATACGCGGCCGAAGTAGCAATCAAGGACGAGAGTAGCAAATTGCATTTTCAGAAATAAAAGTTCTCACGATTTCCCCTCATGTATCCATCCCAGAAAATCACTTGAAGCTGTGCCTTTCCAACACCAGGACATAGACCAAGAAAGAAAAATGCACTTCATCCAGGAAACACTGGTTCCACCAAAAGAAAAGTGAAGAAAAATCCCAAAAGGTGAGATATGCAATTCAGAATGCAACCAGTCTACAGTAAAAGTGAAGGATGGAGGACCAACTCAAAGAAAGAAACAATCAATAAATATTATCTCAGTTGCTGCAGGAAAAGTTACTCTAAAGAATCCATACTTCTTCTGTAGAGTTCGGTAAAAAATGATTATATACTGAAAACCATGCCAATTTTTATATAAAGGCAGTCATTAACTCTAGTCTAAAAAGTGATACCAGAATGAAAATATAATCAGAGAATCCTGCTACTGAATAATACTTATGTAATCGTATAATGTAACAAGTAAATAGGTATTTAAGCAAAACCGGATTATAATCATATAGTGTAAATGGAGGGAAGGGAAGAGAGGAAGGCGAGGTGTAGGAGTGGCTGAGACAGGGCTTAAAGAGGGCTAAATCCTTATTTATCACACTGGGAAATGAAAAGGTAATGCTCATAAGTACAAATAAACAGTTGCTAACAGTATCCTAGATACCAGAATAATTAGCAAAATTAGTACCGTGGCTACTAACAATTAGAAATATGGAAGTCAAATTGTACTTATATATAGAAAGAGATGATATTGAGAGAGAGATACATGTAGATATTTATATATTATTGATAGTAATTGACTCTGAGGAGCAAGGTCTTCAGGGATAAGGTACTGTCGGGGATTGTACAGAGAGAATGTTTTTGTGGAAGTTTTAGAGCACTATTTGATTCTTAATTTGCATTTCCTAATTCCACAAATGATTTTTGGAAAAAAGAAAATCTTTTAAAAAGGGGAAGAAACAGTAGACATCTTCACGTCCTGAAGGTTAAGACACTTAGATGGGAGACTAAGAAAAAAGAGGCATTTGTGTTGGTCACACTATTCCTGTGCATTTTTGTATGTTCGAGTAGTTTTGTAATTAAATCCTTAAGAGTTACAGTGGAGGTAGATGCTACAGAACTTGTTGATGGCTTGGATGAATGGCTCATGCGAGGAAGGAGTAAACGAGCTCCTTCTTATGAGGATGGAAGCAGAGCTATTGGAAGACTCGAACTTATGAACAAATAACTCAAGCGATCAATCTATTAGTGCTTCCAAAGATTCTTTCCCATTTTAAGGTTTCAAGTCTTTTCCACTCCACCTAAGAAGCATCCATTAACCACTACTGTTCACAACTCTCAACCCTGCTGAAAATAACAGGCCTTCTCTGGTCTGTGCCTGCTTTTGAGAGCTCTCTCTCTCTCTCTCTCTCTCTCACTCACTCACTCTTTCTCTGTTACACACATACACACACTGGCCCTCTGATGCTTCTCTATTCTTCCCCAGGCACAGAATTAGACACACAATGTGCTTTTAGAAGCTGGGCTGCAGCTCACAGCTAGACAAGGTTATTGGCCTGTTGGATGTAAACAACCTGTACAAAACACCAACATCAGAAAAGTAACTCTGAGACCAATGCAAAGTAAGACAAAACAAGGCCACTTAATAATTTTGTTTATGAGCAGACAAGACAAGGCGACTTTGCAACCCACCAATCGCCAAACACCTACCACCGCAACGCCAGCCTATATGAGTGACACTAGTTCTTTACCAATTACAACTTTATCCTTGTTCCAGTTTGCTTCCCCCAGAGGTTAAATTTGCTGAGATGGTTAGCAGAAATTTGGTCCTGTCCAAAATAACTCTAAGACATTTGGTCCATAAGCTATGTGGTCCATGCCAAAAGGTCCTTGAAATTTGGTCCTGTTCAAAATGTCCATGAGCATAGTTGGTCTGTTGACCTTTTGGCATGGACCAAAACTGTCACAGTCACTCTGGATAGGATCAAATGTCCTGCAAGTTATTGGGATACTAGATCATAAACTTGCCTCCACTTCCTAAAAGCATCTGATCCAGAATAATCTTTGCTTCCTTAAACTCTTTAAAAATTTAACCAACCAAAGCTCAAATCCTTTAACAGGTTCTTGTTAACACAATCTTAGTGAGACTCCCCCACTGTTCCCATGGTGCATGTTCTCCCACAGAAAGGAGTCATGAACCAAACTTGTTCAACTACCATTGTGTTTAGGAAGAGCTCTGGCTGGAGGGCATTGATACTATGGAGTTCTTTCTAGACTGACTAGAGAGAATGCTCCATGTGAACAAGAATCACGTTTATTTTACAAAAAATAGAGTCTGACATGGATGAAGAGTCCTTCAGCTTGGACACCATACACAATACAGATAAGGTATGCTTGCTTTGTCCATCATGATTGAGAAGTTGGGTTTGGATTCACATTGTCAGATTTCAAATGCTGGCCCCACTGCTTACTGTTTCTCTAGTCACTTAATCTCCCTAAGTCTAAGCTGCCTCATCCTAAGGCTTAGATAATACTTGTTCCATCCACAGTGGGTTGCCATGACCACGGAAGAGACGATGGTCATAAAGGACCAGGCACAGTGCCTGGCACGTTGCAGTTCTCAACAAATCTTCATCGTTATTAATAACATCTCTTGTCTTCAATGAAATCATTTTGCACAGGGACGTTTAAGTGCAAAGAAGAGAGAGCTATTTTAAGGTCTTTTAAAAATGTGCAGCACATAGTAGACATTCAACAAATATTTCTGAATGAATGGGTACATCTTAGTTTGTATTTTTTGTCTTGTAGAGTGAACATCAGTTAAGCTATTAAAAAGTGAAAACATACTAGGTATATTAAGTGTTTCCTTCTGGTTTATTATTAGTTAATGTGAATAAACAAAATTTGGGGACTTATTTTTAATTTCAGGGTTTTCTCAACATGAGGAGCATCTCTGGAGTACTGTCAACCACTGAACTTTTTAGAGTAATGATATATCATCTAGTAGC
The DNA here is from genome assembly GCF_036321535.1 of Camelus dromedarius. Taxonomy (NCBI): domain Eukaryota; kingdom Metazoa; phylum Chordata; class Mammalia; order Artiodactyla; family Camelidae; genus Camelus; species Camelus dromedarius. The sequence continues at coordinate 62,146,111 of NC_087443.1, read as the reverse complement.
TTTTACTGAAACTATATTGCTTTTGCTTAAAATTGGAAAAATATCCACCCTGATGAGAAGCTACAATCTTTTTTAATGAAACTCCCAATAAGATTTTTCACGGGTCTTACCAGTTCGTGGAGTATTTTCACACAACCCCACCCACTACACTATCACTTGTTTCTAAATAAATGTATCATTTACACTTTGAAAATATGTTCATTTACCATTCTTTTGAAATTTGGAAAGATGCAACCATCAGCAAGATCCACCCCTGACAGCCATGATTTAGAACATATTGCAACAATCAAGTTTGACATTAACAATTTATCTGGCTCAACCTTAATTCTGATATCCTGACAAGCGAAAATCTGGCAATGCAGAAACATGGTGTGCAGATGCTCTAAAGTTTCAAGTGCTCTGTGACGCTTCCTTCCAAAATACTTCAACTCCAGTTCATGCCCTAACTCTATCTTGGAACAGTATCTTTCACAGGCTTTCAACTTTGTTTTGTGATTGTCATGTAAGACCAAGAGAGGAGTTAAAAGATTTAAATTGATTTACTTATGTCTTTGTGTTTGTATGTATATATGTTTCCACTTTTTTGTCAGAAATATCTCTAGCAAAATCTCAATGATGGATCTTTTTTTAAATTATGGTTTATGCAATATCTTGGTTGAAATGCTGCTTTTGATGTATGTATGAAAAAAGTTTCCAACTAAATTAATCCACGGCAGTAGTTCCCAAAGTCTTCTGTATGTTAGAACAAACTAGCTCATTGTGGAAGCATTGACGCTGAGGCCACCCACCCCCCATTCCAATGAATCTCTGAGTGGAAACAAGTCATCCACAGTTGTGAAGTCCCCTCCCAAGCTGGTTCTAACGCGTAGCCAAGTTTGAGACCACTGATCCAAACTGGCTTTACTCATAGTGCGGTGTGCAGGTTAACAGCCCTGGCACTGCTACCTGGGAGCTGGTCAGAAATGCAGAGAGCTGGGTCCCCTCCTAGACCTACTGACTCAGAATACGATCCAGACCAGTGCTTCCCAAACTTTGATGGGCCTTCCAATACCCTTGGGGTTCTCATCAAAATGCAGATTGGATTCAGGTGTTCACAGAGCCTGAGACTCTGCCTAACACGCTCTTAGAGGAGACTCATGCTTCTCGTCTGAGACTAGACTTTAGGAGATCTAGCTGGTAGAGGATGAGCCATCTTCCTTGGAACACGATCGTCACAGCCTCCCCTCTTACAAAGATAATAATAGCTTCGGCTTTTAGGCAACTACTACCTACCAGACAATGAGCCAGCTAAGATCTTCTGGGTATAAGCTCTGTGAGGAAGGACTAGCATCATTTATATTTAAAAATAAATTAAGATTCAGAGAGGTAGAGTGTGGCCCAAAGCTGCTCAGCTTCCCCCATACCAAGGGCTCTCAGACTTCAGAGTGATTATGAACCAGTCAATGTGCTCACTGTGTATATAAAATTAGAAAATACTCTGTTTCAGTGTGGTTGAGGCGAGGGGACTTAATCGTCTATCATCATGCCTAGAGATGGTCTGAGTCTCTCTTCCAAAGTTTCAAATGGTGGCATCAAGGCCACAGCACAGGACTAGAAAGTGAATCTCAAAGAACATGCCAAATGAACCCAAAAGGATTTCTACTTAGCAATGCCTTACACAACGTTGGTATTAGACAGTTAACTGTACATAGTTTAAGTTGCAAGGCGTACTATTGAAATGAATTTTTCAAGGGGTGAGCGTCTCAGGTTTCTAATAAATGGGAAGACAGCATCACTGTGCTCACCACTCTGGGACATTCAAAATCAGTGGAATACACAGCATGCCTATGAATGCCACTTTCAGAGGAGACTGATATAAACTCACAAAGTAGTTAAACAATAACACAAGGTGGCATATGGTAGATGCCAAATGAGCGACAGAGGCAGTTGTCATAATGATAGTAGCTACCACTTATTAAATAAATGTTATGTGGCAGATGTTTTATATAAATTGCCTCATTCTATCACTACCATCCAAGTACGGTTGTAATTAATATTCCTATTTTATAGATAAGTGAAAGGAAGCTCAAGGAGTTATGTGATTTTTCCCAAGGACTCGCCGATATTAAAAGCCGAACTGGGATTCTGGCCCCAGGTCTGGGCGACCCCAAGTGCAATTCTATTTCTCGAATGCCTGTTGCCTCCCCATACATCGTGCTACCACCTCCGTGTTCTTGGAGGTCAGTGAAGGAAAACACGCAGCAACCGAGAAGGCTCTGTGAGGAGATTTTTGCATGAGCTGTTTTCATAAAGACTGCTGGGATTATGATAAGGCGAGAAGGGGCAGGAAGGGAAATTGAACCAGAAAAACAGATTGATCAGGGAGCAGTACCAGGAAACAAGGGGGTGTTCAAGTTCGATAAGAACTCTTTATTTAGGGAGGAAGTATGGGGTAGCATGCATAACCTAAGATCATTACGAAGGACCTTAAAAACCCTCTCTGAGATAGTGGTCTAAGGACAGTGTGGTCTTACAGAAGTTTTCAGGAAAGGGAGAGAAGTGATGACCCTGCAGTTTTCATAATATGAGTAAGACCCCAGCAGGACGAATGGTTTGTAGGGTAAGAAGGGAAGGAATTTGTGAAGTACTCTAATAGACCACATGGAAGCTTTGAGGTTACAGTACAACTGCGCATGGGGGTGGGGGGTAGGTTGCAAAGGGTTTCTTTATGGAAACTGGAAACATTAAGCAGTGATGTCTTGACAGTTTCAAACTGTAGAGAGCAAAGAGATTTGGAATCTCTAGGCAGTGGAAAGCCATAATGAAGATCAGTCTAGGAGAGAGAAGGACCAGGAGGACCTCTTAGAAAACAATAAAGGTTTGATTCAAGGTGTTGGCCATGGAAGTGGGAAAAGAAGTAGAAATAATAGGAACCAAGGATCTACAGGAGATCAGGAGATGAAGGGTGACGGGAACGTTGGCATTCTGGGAGATTTCAGAGTGATGAGAAGATGGTGACGCCTGGAAGATTGTGAGTTGCTCATCTGTTTCACTTGTGCTTAAAATCTGGGCTTTGAATTTCTAGTGGAAAGGAAACTCAATACCAAGTAGGGTGTATTTTCCTTTCAAAAAATTCGTAGTAAGAATACTAACACCTTGTTTGTACACTTTGTTTTTTATTTATGTTTTATTGTCTCATCCAAGAGTCTTCCATAAATTACCTCACTGAAGTCTCACTTACTCAGGAAGGAGTCAGGGTAGAAATTATCACCCACATTTTGTACATAAGGAAAGTGAAGCAGAGAGAGGTTCAGTTATTTACTTGAGGTCACTCAGACTGCAAGTAGCCAAGCTGGAACAGGTCCCCTGTGCCGTGTCCCCAAGTCCAAGATCGGTCTCCTACAGCAAAGACAGTGAATCCTAGGCAAGAGAAAGCTGGACAGGGCAGGATGACAACACGGATTTCTGTAGCAATGTGTCACTCCTTCAATTAGTCCATAAAACAGAAGACAATTCAATAAAAGGAGATAATGACTTTTTGTACTTTAATTGTCATCACGCTTAAATTACAGAGGTCCTTCTCATCAGTTTCCAGGAAAGTGAGAGAGTAGGAGGAATGAAAGTGGTTAAAGGTGAAAGGGTTTTTTTTTCCCTCTCTTTTTTTGAAGTCCAGGTTATGCATGTCTAAATGCGGAGTCGCTTTGCATGGATCACTGACCCCTTAATTACTGAGCTCTAAAGCTTTTCCTCTGCCTGATCGGAAGCTGCCCACTCCAAATCAGGGCTCTTGGTGTCAACAACTCTCAGATACTGATCATGACCCAAACCAGGAATGGAGGTTATTTAAAGTTTCTCAGACTCCCACTGGGCAGGGAGGTGGTGAACCTTAAGATTGCACATTCCTCTGCTTACATTCAACACTGCTTTCTGGAAGGAAACAAACACACACACACACAAGCAATGGAATTCCAGAAACCTGAATATACTAGTCTATAAACTGCATACACCCTTAGCAAGTCATTTAATCATTCTGTGCCTCTGTGTTTTATCTATCCACTGACAATAAAAGGCATTACTTTCTAAATCTACTTACTGATTTATTGCATGAATTTAAGACTTTACTATATGCCAAGGGTTGAGTTTAGTGCTGAAGAACAGCATGGGATAACACAAGTTCTAGCCCAAATGAATCTTAGGAATTATCAGGAGAAATTAATTTTAAGCAAATAATTATAAAATAATCATATTTAATGACATTAAGATATCAATGTTTTAGCGAGACTCTCTAGAGTAAAGAGATTTCTAAACATAAAACACAATACCAAAGCAAGCAATATTAATGTCAGGGGAAGAGAGATAACTTTTATTGAGCACCTACTATCTAATAGGGATGATGCTTGGATATTTATATGCATTTTCTAATTGAATCCATTAACTTGCTCAAATTCATCATGTTGTAGTGCTTAAGAACCCAAATTCTGGATCCAGGATACATGAGTTCAAATCCCAGCTCTGTCTCTTATTATCTGTGAATCTGGAAATTTATTTAACTTTCCTATATCTTAGTTTTCTCATCCATCAAATGAGAATAGTAATATTACCCAGATCATAGGGTTGTTGTGAGAATTAAATGAGGTCATTGTGCCTGGTGAAAAGGAAGTGTTGTATAAATATTAACTAACATATTATCCTTCATATTACTTGGTTTAATAGTTAATTTCATGTGTCAACTTGGCCAGGCCATGGTGCCCACTTGTTTGGTCAAACATCAGACTAGATGTTACTGGGGAGGTATCCTCATCTTAATCACTAGGCTTTCGGTAATGCATATTACTGTCCATCTTATGGGTGGGCCTCATCCAGTCAGTTGAAGGCTGAGGCAAAGACTGAGGTTTCCTAAAGGAGAAGGAATTCAATCATAAGAGTGCAACATAGATTCAGCAACCCCACTCCTGGCCATATATGCAGAGAATAATATAATTCAAAAAGACATGCACACCAATGTTCACAGCAGCACTAAGCACTATTTACAATAGCCAAGACATGGAAACAACCCAAATGTCCATCAGCAGGTGACTAGATAAAGAAGATGTGGTATATGTACGTATGTGTGTATATATGTGGGAGCCCATGATTGGGTTAACAAATTGTAACAGACCCTAGCCGCTTGTCTCCTTAAAGAAGAACAAATGTGCTTAGTAACTGCTTTGCAAGCAGGCACCTGCGCATCTGCACTCCTGTCTCCTTGCCATAAAAAGCAGAGACAATGCCTTGCTTGCATAGTTGAGGTTTTAGATAGTACTCTGCTCCTTGCAAAGCAATGACCCAGGCCCTCAGCTATAAACGCTGGGCGTGCCTGCTGTTAGATAGTCTTCTATCCCCAAAGCAAGGAACTGGCTGGTCTGGGGTCTGCTCTAACATATCTATAAGAATGTATCTTGTACTCCTCTGCCCATGACTTCCCTAAAGATAAACAAAGCCTTTGTACTCATTGTGATTTCTACAATCTCGATCCCATCCTGTCTTTCCCTAAATTCCTGCATTCCATCACACAACTGTTAGTGATTTTTCCTTTGATAGTAAACAATAAATGTGCGGGGCATTTGAGAGGCTCTTGAAGTTGGCTCCCGACTCCCTCTCGCACTCTTGACTCTTTTCACAGTCTCGAGTAATTCATTCCGTCTTGGTGGGACTTCTGCTGGCCAGAACCCACATGTATGTGTATGTATGTATATCTATATATATATATCTATATCTCTAGATATATATAGATATAGATATATAGATATAGATAGATAGATGTGTGTGTGGATGGATGGATAGATAGATAAATAGATAGACAGATAGACAGACAGATAGAATGATAGATACAGTGTAATACTACTCAGCCATAAAAAAGAATAAAATAATGCCATTTGCAGCAACATGGATGGACCTGGAGATCGTCATTCTAAGTGAAGTAAGCCAGAAAGAGAAAGAAAAATGCCATATGATATCACTTACATGTGGAATCTGAAAAAAAGGGCATAAATGAAATTACTTACAAACAAAACACAGACTCACAGACATAGAGAACAAACTTATGGTTACCAGGGGAGAAAGGGGGTGGGAAGGGATAACGTGGGAATTCTAAAATTGTACCTCTAGAATATGATAGAAATGTTAGCTATCTTGATTGTGGTAGTGGTTTCACTGGTGTATACATCTATTAAAATTCATCAAATTGTACATCTGAAATATGCGTAGTTTACTGTACAGGAACCATATTGCAATAAAGGTGTTAAATCAATCAATCAATCAACATAGAAACCCTGGTTGAGTTTCCAGCTTGCCTGACCTGCTCCGTGGAATTTGGACTCAAGACTGTGTCACCTCTTACCCGAATTTCCAGCCCGCTGGTCTTCCCTATGGATTTTAGACATACCAGCCCCACTATCGGGTATATCCTATTGGTTCTGTTTCTTTGGAGACCTTGACTGATACAGGTGATAAAACCTGAATGTGAATCTAACTCTGATTGCAAAGATCAGTTCTTCGCTTCAAAGTTTCAGTGGACTGCCTTGCAGTCAACTTGAAACTGTTCAATCTGTGCTGCCCTCTTTTATCTTGTTTTAAAAACACACACACACACAAAGGATTTGGATGAGTTTTTACTGAAAAAGGCAGTGGCAGTCAAGTCCAAAGAGACCTGACTACAGGTCTTTTCTCTCCGTTGTCCAGAATGTTCCTTCCCTGAGGGCTTTGTCATGGTGAATGGGGCCACATCTGACAAGTCATATTTCTTTCATAATAGAGAGAAAAGTTTAAAATGAGATCCAAGACTTTCATTAGTTTTTGTGCTGCCCTAATTTCTTTTTCTCCTTTGCTTTCACACCAGCTGCAGACTTTAATTAAACTGTGGCAAGTCTCCTAAACTTGGCGGGCTTTCCGGAGAAAACAAGGGCACCTCCTCCCAGGGCAGATCTTTGCCTGAGTCCTCCAGCTTGCATTTATTTCCCCCAACTGTCTGGATTCGTGGCTAGGAACTTTGCACGGCCTCCCATCTCGTTTCCTCCCTTCCTTTGTTCTTTCACTTAGGAGATTTTGCTAGAAGTTCCTGAGCCATGTATTACTGCCATGACTAATTCCAAGTAGTATTTCATGGCTATAATTATGGTAAATTACTACACTGGTTTCTCATTTTGATTCCTTATTGTAAAGCACCATCATTCGTAGCCACAGGCTAAAACCATCATCTGTATTTACAGATGAAATTAATGCATCCCTTTATCAGAGGCAGTGATAAAATGAGAGGTGAAAAGGAAGGGCAATCTTATTGGACTGTAGACAATGACAAATATATTCTGGACAATCTCAAAGTACTCCTGAAATTCACACCAGGCTCTGCTTTCTACACCTGTTCTGTAATTATCAAATTGTGTAATATAGACATCTAAAACTCACAAGCAAATTCAGCAGTGCTCATATAACAAGGTTATTTAAACAAACCAGTGTATTTCTTTATTTATGAGACAATTTTCTTCTGTAGAGATTCTTCTGCAAGCTGAGTCACAGGACACTTTCCACCCTGAAATAACATGAGACAGTTCACAGGAAAATTATGGAAAATGGTGATGTAAAGACACTACCAACTGAATAAATAAGGAGGGTCAGTGACTGGAAAAACGATGGTGACAAGTCAAGGAGCAAAGACCAGGGAGAAGCAATGAATACATTTTTTTTTTTTTTTTTTTTTTTTTTTTTTTTTTTGCTGAGGAGGGATAATACAGGGGAACTGGGGAAGAGGTACTGGGGAGTAGCTTAAGAAAAGGCTTTCAGACCAAAAGAGATGACATTCAGAAGGTCCAGGATAACAAGCAAAAATCAGAAGAAACCTGCCTAGCCCCCTTCTAACACCTAACTGGGATTCATCTGTATAAAGAACATTCTTTACCAGACAATAACCTCAGGTGATTAGGCACAAACCTACCCATCTTAGTTAAGCAATAGATGTAAGTAATTCAACAAATATTGATGGAGAATCTACCACATGTTCGGCCCTCAACTAGGCACTGGAAAGTAACAGTGAACAAGATAGATGTGGAACCTGCCTGCATGACACTTACAGTTTAATTAGAAGGAGACACATTACATAAATCATCTTTTAATAGATTATTATACTTAGAATTGTTAGAAGTTCTATAAAGAAAAAATACAGGGTATTATGAGAACACATCACAGGATGTTTCTGTTTTTGTTTTTTGTCTTTGTTTTATTTTTGGTTTGTTTGTTTATTTTTAGCTAGCCAGAAAACTCAGAGAAAACCTCCCTGAGGAAGTGATATTTTCAAACTTATAAATGAGTAAGGCTCCACAGAGGCTGTTCCCTCTGCCTGGAACTCCTCCTTTCCCTTCCTGAGACCAAGGACCTCGTGGGAAAAAATCTGATCCTCAGAATGAAGAATAGCATGCTTGGAGAACAGTGAGGGAGGAGAAAAGGGGCCTGAGCTGAGGGTGTCTCTTGGGGAGACCGTGCTAGAGAGTCACAGACCACATGTGGAATTTGAACTTTGTTATCAAAGAGAAGTAACATAAACATTTAAAGCTGAGGAATAGCAAGACTGGAATTGCATTTTTAAAAGATGCCTCCTTTTGAGAATGGGGTGCAGGTAGAAGAGCAGGGTTAGGAGCTATTGGAAGACAGTTTCTAAGTTACTGGTGTGTACTGAGAGCGTATTATATGGCAGGCAGTGCAGTCTATGTATACTGACTCACTATGCCTCACTCTCCGTGGCAGGGATTCAAGGTCAGTCTTGTATGCGTGCTGAAAAAGATCAGGTCAGCCAACAAGTACTCAGCATCCAGAATTGCCCTGCACTTGGGGTTTAAGGTTCTGTGGTGTCTGTCTTGAAATATCTAATAATCTGACCACTGACTGTAACTGAACATATGGATGGACCATGGAGCACATGGGGCTCAGAGCTTCAGCTCACACACAGTCCTGCCACCCTTGGCCTCTCTGTCTCTCTGATGTGGGTTCTTAGCTGTCTGCTCCCAGACCCCTCATCGCCCTGAGTCGACCAGACCTCCGCCTCTCCATCCCTGCCCCATGTCTACTGCCACTCTCCCCCCTGAGAATGACTGAGTCGTGCTGGCCTGGAAAAGTCTGCTTTCCATCACCATCCTCTGCACCCAGGAGGGGTCTCCTCGCTGCATGAGTATAGGACAGAGCTCAGACAAATGGTGGCTATCCCTGCCCACTGTCCAGGACAGATAGGAACCATGGGGTATTTCATGGATGACTGGACAGGGACAAGCCTCTCACCCCCACCCCCACCCCCGCTGAGTCCAGGCACTAAGCACCTCCTAGCTCAGAGCATGAAAATCCTTGGAGGTCACCATCAGCCCGGAGGTGCGACCGCTGGCCCATGGACAGGGAGCTTGGGGTGTGTCTCCTTGGTCTGACAACTGAATGACCTGCTGCCCTCTTCCATCACAGGATTGGGCCCTCGGCCACCTGCAGGGATCTGCATGAGTATTTCCATACCTGAGAGAGCATGGCAGTAAATAGCAAAACACACACACACACAAACTTCCACAATTCAAGAGACGAATGCAGAGGAAAGAAGAAAGCTGTCTGTCTCAGCATATTTAATGGCTTCGTCCTGCTCTTCAAACAAGGGGGCCTTGAGTTTCATTTTTCATTATGTTCCACAAATTATGTAGCCAGCTCTGCACATTACTATTACCACATTTTACAGATATGGAAATCAAATTCTGTGTGCCTAGCTTGTGACATGGGGCAAGTTATTTACGCTCTCAGAGTCCAGGCGCTTAATCACCATGTATGACTCTGTTTTTAGTAAAGATGCAGTTTGGGATATATTTGTTTAAGGTGCTATCGAGGCAACTAAGTGGAGATGTTAAGAAGGCAGAAACTGTGTGTGTGTGTATGTGTGTATATTTATGTGTGTGTGTGTATATATATATATATATATGCATGTGTATGTGTATATATATATACTTCAAAACTTTCTTTTGAGCTAATTTAGAATTGTAACTCTATCACCTATTTGTTTTCTAGATCAGAATTTCATAAAAGGGCATTAGCTGGAGTTATGAATCTAAAATATGTCTCACAAGAAAATTCTGGGAGCCAATTCAGATGTCAAAGAATTTTGGGATCTTTTTAATGGAGACGATCATATCAATAATAAATACACTGAGCGTGTCTTATGTGACTGACCTAAATCTAGGCCCTTTACATGCATCATCTCCGTTTATAACTAACTTTATTATAAGCTACTGTTACCTGCATTTGACGTTCTAAAGAGTTAGGTAATCTGCCGGAGATGACACAGCTTCATTTGCAGAAATGAAGTCTGTGTTCACAGTTGGCAGGGGTGAGAGATGAAGTCCCTTTTCCCCAGTTCACCTTGGGATGAATGAGGGCATCTACGGTGACAATGAGCAGAGAATCCTCTGGGGTCCAGGGCAAGGCCCCTGGTAAGCAGTACAGCCAGGTTCTCCAGGACCCTACCGGCACTGCTGGGGCCAGACATCGCTGGTTTTCCTCCTTACTCTGGATGGATGTGATGCAGCTTTCCTTTGACTGGCTGTGTCAAGGCTTCCCCCTACACTTACTAGGAACCTGAACTTCTCTGCCTTCATCTTGATACTCCCCCTGACCATGTGATAAGGTAAACAAGAAAGAATAAACACCAAACAAGCAAACAGACAAAACCAATGCACAATATATACTATCCTCAGCATTTCTGGAATCGTCATAACTTTCAAAGAGACTTCATGGGTAAGACAATGCAACTGGTAATAATCATTCACTCATGCATTCAATGATTGAAAAAAAACCATATTGATCATTTTTCAACCAGGCACCAGAGCCTGTTCTGGGTGTTGGGGATTATGGTAGGGAACAAAAGAGAAAACGTAAGGCTTTCATGGATCTTATATTCTAGTTGGGAGGTGACATGATAATTAAGTCTGTAACAGGTAGAAAGGCAAGCAGGGTAAGTGCAAAAAGGAATGCAAGGGAGCCAGGCAAGGTGCTGTTTGAATAGGGAGTCAGGAAAAGCCTATCTCTCTGATACATTTGGGCAGAAATTTTGAAGCATCCAAGGGGTAAGCTACATACTGACCAAGGAAAGAACATTCCAGAAAGCACTCCAGCAAGTACAAAAGCCCTGAGGCTGAAGCTTGCTTATAATGTGCAAGGAAGAGTGACTGCAGCAGAGGGGACAGGTGGGAGAGGAGGAGGCCAGAGAGGTGATGGCAGAGGAAGGCAGTGTCACCTGAGGCTTGGTAGGGCACAGCAAGGGCTTTTTTACTTTCAAACAGGAGACTACCAGAAGGTTTTGAACAGAATCATCTGACATTTTAACAGGCTCACTGTGGCTACTGGGCTGGGAAAAGACTTTACCAGGCTGGAGAGGGCAAAGAAGCAGGGTATCCAGTTAAGAAGTGATGGTGAGAACCCTTACGAGCAATGAAGTGGGCTTGGCCCAGAGCAGTGGTGATGGAGGTGAGGGGACAGAGTCTGTTTCAGGCATACTTGGAAGACAGAGCAGTAGGATTTGCAGACAAACTGTCTGTGAAAAGGAGAAAAAAGATCATCCAAGATTTTTGTCCCGAGCCGTCAACTGTGCAGGGGAATGGGACGCAAGAGTTCAGTTTTAAGACGTGTTAAGAAGCTTGAGACGCCCATGAGGTATCGAAAAGGAGATGTCGAGTAGACAAGTTTATACGTAGTCTGTGGTTTAAGAGAGGTCCCAGCAAGAAACAAAAATGTATCGTCTTTAGAACATTGGTGGTATTTAAAGCTACACCACTGAATAAGATCACATGAGGGAGATGCACTTAGAAAATATAATTAAAATGTGAATAATGTATGCAATATACATTAGCTTAAGGAATCTTACATTATCTCTGCAAAGTAGGTGGTATTCATCTTATTTCACAAATGAGAAATTCAGGGAGGTCAAGTGACTAAAAATAAAGTCACATAGGAAATGACAAAGTGGGTCTCAAACCCAAGACATCTGGTTCCAAACCAGACTTCTTCAGTGTAACTGCTTGGTCACCGTGTGCTCTGGACACTGCAGCTTCTCCTAAGTACACGTTCTTTCCTCATCTGAGGTGGGAAGTGTTCTTGGGCACCAATCCCCTCAAGTGCAGAGCATCCACAAGAGGCTGCTGAAGGGTAAGGACCATTGCTTTAACATCCTCAACTCATTTCCTTCACACTGAGTCCCCTACCTTGCAAAGTACCCAAGAGGGACCTTGAGAAAGGAGGCCACTGGAGTTGATGGCTTTGTTGCAGAAAGAAAGGACCACAGAGTTTTATGCACATCCCAAACCTGGACCTTCCTAGTTTATAGCTGATGCTAGAAGGACAGTCTTGCCCTAGAGGCTGCTGTGAGCAACGGGATGCTGGGCTGGTAGGACAATGCATCTGCCCCCCAGGAGGCGAGGCCTCCAGCCCAACCTCTCCAGTAGAGGCTCCCTTTGCTTCCTAACCAGGATTGCCATATGGACTTCTAGTGTATGGTTAATTATAACTGTCTCTCTCCCCTTCACGAATGCACCAGTTTTTACAGTGTTCACAGCTCTTAATTAATATAGACCTCTCTCCCTGAACAGCCGCTGGTGTCTTAAGTGAAGTTATGGATTTTCTTTCTCAATTGCTCTGGAGCCACCCCAAGACTATTAATTTGGGCTATTAGCCTTGGGTGATTTGAAAATCCATATTGGTAATGCTGAGGCTGCGCTGGCTGCCTGCTACATAGGATGTAAGTCAACAAGTGGTAGCTTCCTCTGTCGTCTCTGCTGCAGCATGAGTTTTCTAGGGTGCTTACAGGAAGCCAAGCCAGGACAGGCCATTGTTATAGGAACCTGACACCACAGATGACTTGAAGACAATGGCTGGTTTTCACCATGATAAAAATAGCAATAATCATAATTAAAATAATAATAAATTAAAATACAGGCAGACCTCAGAGATTGTGGGGTCTGTTCTAGATCACCACAGTAAAGCGAATACTTCAATAAAGCAAACCACATAAAATGTTTGGTTTCCCAGTGCTTACAAAAGTTATGCTTACACTATACTGTAGTTTATATGAAGTATGCCTGTAGCAAATTAACAATATTTTATTAGTAATAATATTAGTTAGTATTGATTAATAATTTATCATTAGTAAACTTACCTAAGGTGATAAAAGAACTGTACTTGGAAAATTATAAGACACAGATGAAAGAAATTTAAGGTGACACAAACAAAGGGAAAGCGTTCATAAAATGTATTCATAAATTGGAAGAATTAATATTGTTAATATTGTTAAAATTACTATATTACCGAAGGCAATCTACAGATTCAATGAAATCCTTGTCAAAATGCCAAGGGCATTTTTCATGGAACTAGAGCAAATAATTTTTAAATAGGTATGGAAACAAAAGTCTCTGAATAGCCAAAATGATCTTGAGAAAAAAGAACTGAGCTGGAGGAATCCCGTTCCCTGACTTCAAAATATACTGCAAAGCTACAGTAATCAAAAAGTATGGTACTGGCACATAAACAGACACACAGATCAATGGAATGGAAGAGACAGCCCAGAAATAAACCCCACACACTTATGGTCAATTAATCTATCACAAAGGAGACAAGAATATACAATGGAGAAAAGACAGCTTCTTCAATGAGTGGTTTTAGAAAAACTGAACAGCTACATGTAAAAAAAATGTTAAACATTCTCTAATACCATATACAAAAATAAACCCCAAATGGATTAAAGAACTAAATGTAAGACTGGAAGACATACAACTCCTAGAAGAAAACATAGGTGGAACATTCTTTGTCATAAATCACAGCAATGTTTTTTTGGATCTGTCTCCTAAAGCAAAGAAAACAAAACCAAAAATAAACAGATGGGACCTAATTAAACTTAAAAGCCTTTGCACAGCAAAGGAAACCATTTATAAAATGAAAAGACCACCTACTGAAGGGGAGAAAATATTTGCAAATGATATGACAGAGAAGGAGTTAATATCCAAAATATATACAGAGCTCATACAACACAAGTGCAAGAAGACAGACAGCCTGCCTAAGGAATGGGTAGAGGACCTGGGTGGACGTTTTTCCGGGGGAGGGAGGGGCAGGGCATGTGGATGACCCACAGACACGTGAAAAGATGCTCAATATCATTAATCATCAGAGAAATGAAAATTAGGGCCACAGTGGGATATCACCTCACACCTGTCAGAATGGCTGTCATCAAGAACAATTCAAATGACAGATGTCGTGAGGATGTGGAGAAAAGGAAACACTTGTACACTGATGGTGGGAATGTGGATTGGCATGGCTCCTGTGGAAGGCAGTGTAGGGTTTTCTCAAAAAACTAAGAATAGAACTACCATGTGATCCAGCAATTTCACTCCTCCTTATGTATTTTAAAAAATTGAAACACTAATTTGAAAAGATACATGCACCTCAGTGTTTGTGGTGTCAGTTGCTTACAGTTGCCGTGATATGGAGGGAACCTAAGTGTCCACAGCAGATGAGTGGATGGAGAAAATGTGGTGGAAGGAAAGCCTGAAAGCTTTAAAACGTGTGTATTTGTCATTTTCCTATTTGGCAAGGTGCACTTACGGGGTATTTCCATGATTATTGTAGAAACACTGAATGTATTTAATAACCTATTCATGAAATGCTAGAATTTTATAGTTTAAAAGTAATCTATTGATTCCATTGGCTACAGTTCAATGAAAATATGATAGGACAGGAGAAAGATTTCTGCAAATGCATTTATTTTGAGGTATGAATACAGGAATTTCCTCAGTTGGGCTATAATGCAGAACTCAGAATGACCACTTTTCCAGTTGGTTTGCCATGGAGGTGAGGACAGTGATGATTTCTCAGACACTTCCACTGGCTTGATCTTCAATTCTTTGTCCCATTTCTGTTAATCACCTCATCTCACAAAAGAGAGAAGTAAGGATTAAGGAGATACCCTCTGTGACTTAATATAGCTCCTCCAAATAAAAGGGCTATATATATTCAATGCATTTTGAATCTGATTGTGTTTGTATTCATGATTTTTGCAAACATTGACTTAGCCCCAGAAGCTTCTTGCTTTCTAATTCTGCACTAGGAGAGGAATCCAGTATTAACCTCCCGTCCCTCAGCAAGATGTTTGTTGTTAAATCAGGAGAAACCAGAGACACGCAGCCTTCATTCATGGTTTATCTTCTCAACAGTCAATTCCTTTCTCTTTTACCAAATTGTCAATCTTTGTATTCTTTTCTCTCATCTCAAGTGGACAAAGCCCTACCTCGAGATGACTTCATCAAGTGATGGTGTATCCCTTAGTTATTGCTTTATACTCTTCCATGATTTCCATCCACCAGCGAGCTCTGCTTCTCTGTTAACTGTACGTTGGATTTGGGAATTAAGAGAAAAGGATGCTACCAAAAAAATCAAAGAGAGCAATATCTTTCTGGCCATTTGCCTCACGACATTGTACACTGACCCCTTATTATAGGCTTCTGTATTGTGTTTGATGTTGTATGTTACGTTACTTTTGATGAAAGCTCTGGTCTGTCAGTGACATTGTGTCTAAGTTTTCCAGGCAGGTAGGTGGAGCAGAAGGTGGCTTTCCGTTAAGAGACACCCTGACCCTGACCTTTAATGCTTTCACAGTTCTCAGACCCACCTCCCATGATTTCAAACGATTATGAGGTGGGTCCCCAATCAAGGTGATTTTGTCAGGCTCAAGGAATACCTAAAGGAGCCAGACAGTCTTGCTTCTTTTCTCTTTATAGTCTTCAGTGCTAAGCCATACAGGACAAGGGACCAGCAGTGAGGAGGGGCTACAGGGGGGATAAAAGCTGAGTCTCTCCAATGTTCCTGCCTTGAGTGTGATTTATGTCTATAATGATGAGGGTGGGCCCAAGCTCTGCAAGCCTGCGGCCACCTAGGTCACCTCCCTCAAACTCCCTCACACTTGTTCAATCTCCTGGATTAGACAAAAAATCTTGTGTTTATTTATTTGTGATTTATAAAATTGCACCTTTGACAAACTGCTGGCTTTGGGGAGCCAGCACACAGCTGAAACCAGTAAGTCACAGAAAGACCAGAGTAGCAATCCTGCCTCTGTCGGCTGGAACTGATTTAGTGATGCCACTTCCTTCATCAGTAGCCATCAGGGCAGGGCTGCTTACAAGGGTGGGGCCTCCTCTGAGTCCTGAGAAGGGGGAGGTTGGGTTTTCTTCTCTTAAGACTCACAAATCCTCATAGAGCAATCCTGTGTTCTTTGTCTGCCTGAGACTTGATTCCAGCCAGCTGAGAAATTCTATTCCTAAAAAGTCTGGGAAAATCTCAGAAAAACCTCTTTAATACAGAGCCTCCCACGTCTGGTCTAGGGTGGTGCATGGGGTAGGTGAACACTCTTGAACCTTCTGCTGAATTAATGTCTTCTGTGTAAAGGAGAGGAATTATATCCCCTTCCAATCCTGTCTCAAGGACATTACAAGGGCAGTTCCCCTGGGCTCTTCAGCTGAGACGATGAAGGAACAGGAGAGCCAGCCCCAATCAGGCAACTGGCTTTGCAAATGAAGGAAAATAGCAAAGCTCCTGCCAGAGGGAGGGTGGTTAGGGAATCTGTGACATTTTGAAAATGTGGCCTTGCTGCGTTCTTTGTTTAAAAGACACTACACAAAAGGTGACTGGTGATAAGTCCTCTTGGCACATAGTTTTCATGAAGACTGTTGTTAGGGCTGAAGGACGATGATGACCTTAAATGGCCCCTCTGTGCTCTGGTTTAGCACCCGCCCTCCCTATCCCCTGCCACTCCCCAAACAGGGACTGAGGGGGTCAAGTATTCATTTAGAGTCAGGTACACCATCCATTGAAGTTTAGACTTTCTCCTTTATTGGCTTTCTAACTTTAGGCACAGCCGGGTTTGGTGATTCAGGAATGGTGGCTCTCTGTTTTTGTTGTGATAACTCTGGGTGCTACGTTCTCTGGGTCTGGGTTTCTTCATTCGTCAAAAGGAGGTTAAATTTTTACCACACAGAACCAGTGTAAAGGTTAAATGAAACAATGCATTATGACCCTCTGACTTGCCCGCACTGCGTGGCAAGGCTCCCACCTCATGGACCTTCATGGAGCCCTCAACCCCAACGAGCACTCTTTCCAGTGTTCATCAGAGTTGTTGCGTACTTACGATCAGAGCCATGAGACTAAGCTCCCTGAGGGTTGGTACCTTGGTCAGCTCAGGCTTCTGTAACAAAAACAACATCATCAACTAGTATAGTTGACCTTTCTTTTAGTAATTCGAGGACCTGACTTAAGCTTTGTTTGCTGAGTCACTTCAAAGAGGCATCCACACCAAAGAAGTTGATCTGCATAAACACATTGTCAGCCTCAACAAGATAAAGCCAGGCCATGCCCCTGACCCCTGCACACCGCAGACTCCTTCATTTTAGAGAACTTGACTGAGCTCAGTCACTGACTCTCTGGACCACTTGCTTTTCTCTTCACAAGCTTAAAATTCTCACTCTTGTATTTCAAATTTAAAGAGTGAGCCCATGAAACAGTAGGCACCTCACCCTCAATCCCAGTAAAAGCAGAACCTCAGAGCCCCACAAGCTCTCTTTCTCTCTTGACCCATGACCTTCCTATGTGCTCTCAGGTGGAGGGTGTAAATTTCAGGACTTGCAAGTAATAAACTTTTTCTCCCAACAGTTTTCTGATGATTATTGCTAAGGGCATCTTGCAGTCATAATAAGAACCACTAAGGGCTGGTCCAGCCACATGGATTATCGATCGATTGAGATCAGGACACAGTAACTGAGTGGTTTAAACAACAAACATTTATTTCTCAGTTCTACAGGCTGGGAAATCCAAGTTCAAGGCACCAGGAGAGCCAGCGTCTGATCAGTGTGGACTTCCTGGTTTGGCACTTTTCTTACTATATCTGCACAAGGCAGACAGAAAAAGCTCCAGTCCCTTCATCTCCTTATAAGGGCACAAATCCCACCATGGCAGCTCCACCCCCATGACCTAACCTAGCTCTAATTGTCTCCCAAAGGCTCTACCTTCAAATATCATCACATTGCAGGTTAGGGCTTCAACACATGAATTGTGTTGGGTGGGGTGGGGGACCATTCAGTCTATAACAGCAGGGAAATTGACACTGCCTAGATCAGACTCTCAGGGACCAGCACAGTAACTAACAAGTACTCAAAAATACATATTGACTGTAGAGACGGATGGGGGAGGGACCAGTAAAACGTTGGGCACGTAATGTAATGTGAATAAAAACATTAATGTCCTTCCTGCTAATGTCGCCCCAGGATACTCCATCAAGATGCTCATGACAGAGCTTCTCAGATAGAGCTCAATTTCAAGTCTCTCACTTTCCCTTTCCCATAGCCATCAGACCTGATATATGCCTTCTTCCTAATAGAAAGCTGATGGGTCGCTGGTTTTCTAGGTAAGGAAAGAGCAATCTCACAGCCACATTAGCACTGAATTGCTAATGACCAGCACAGTTTATTATATTTTCTCATTTAGAGATATCTGCATTTTCATCAGTGCCTTAACCAAAGGCTAGGTGTCTAAAGGTGGCTCTTCAGGACTCAGCATTTACAAGTTGCATCTTTCTATTTATCCAGTGGTCACAACCACCACCCACCCACCCGCCTAGCCCCAAGACATTTAAGTATGAAGTTATTTAAAACTAGAACACCCAAAAGAAGTCTATAGGAAGTCTCTTTTATTCCTTCCTTGATCAAGAAGAAACCTGTCACCAAGCTGTAATATACCGCTGCCAACCTGAAATACACATCTCTGAGATGTATTTGGAATTTTGCCCATATAAGATGAAGGCTAGAGAGAAAGCTCTTCCTGGTTGATTTTTTTCTGCAACCAAATCCATGGACCTCCTATGACCAGGGCCGGCTCCCAGGCAGTGTCATCACTACATCTGGGAGTGTGGATAGACCCAGAATCAGACTATGTCATCTGACAAGTAGAAGTAGATTTATGAGCTGCAGGAGTGGGATAAGTGAAATCTAGACTTTTCTGGAAAAGGTTGGACATGGGGTTCTCCTGTACTTGTGTGTCGGTGAAGAGGCTGGCTTTGCCTGGGCAGATTGGCCCCAGGATAGGCAAGTCTGGTCGTGCGCTGTTAGCCCTACAGAGAGGCTTAGGATGCAAAGACATGGCCCCGCATCAGCAAGCATCTCAGCAAACACCATGAAACTAAGGGATATTTCTGCCCTAAATAATGTTGAACAGGAGAATGATCATTTTAAAATCTTCTAGTGCGGTTTTATTTTTGTAACCAGTAATGTGATTTGCCCAAGGTCACCCATCTAACAGGGACAGAGCAGCCCTGTGTTAACGCCTTTCAAAACCGCATACAGCATTTTTAAATGCTTTTCGATTACATTTGGTTACAACAAATTAACATGGTAAGCGGGACAAAGCCATCACTCCCAATATGTAGATAAGGAAAATGAGCATCAGAGTGGCTTCATCACACAGAACATTCTGGTGGGTCCAGTAGCAAGGCTCAAGTTGCCCCAACTCATACTTGGGTGGGCTTTCTGTAATTTTGTATTTTCTGCATTTGGCTGGTTATTTGTTTGGGGTATCATTTTGTGCAAAATACACTCCATCTTCTTTTTGAAAGAAGAACGGCAGATCAGCCAGAGTCAGGAACTGATTCATCAGAACCTGTCCTCCTCTGCTTGGGGATTCCATGTGATGGCTCTGGGCCTTGGGTTTCCACATCCTGAACACAGGGAGGGGTGCACTATGTAGTTTCTAAGAAACTTTCCAATTTCCTCTAAAGAATTGCCACACGCTTTGCTTGTATTTATTTCTAGGCAATGCCCAAGAAGCAAAATCATACATGGACCTGATCACAGTCCTCTAGTTGCTTTGAGACCCGTTTCTTCTTCTTCATTTTCAGTGGAGAGGAGAAAAGTTGGCCACCACCATCACAGTCCTGACGACCTAACGCTGTTACCTTTCTTTTGTATCTGATGCTAGCAGGCATCCTGTCAAGAAAGCAGCAGCAAAACACCACTGGCCAAACTTCAGGAGCTTTAGAAAATACTTGAGGATATGTTCGCTCTCCTTTAGGCTGAGGGGCGGGGCCACTTCTGACAGCTGCCCTGACAGAGGAGGTACTGATCATTACTGCCTGTTGCACTTCTTCCCACAAGGCCAGCACCACGGCTGCCAGCCGCCAAGCCTTGCCTTCGCTCTCCGAGGGGGAGCCTGTTTCCCAGGCCTGGCTGAGAACAGCACATCTCATGTCGGAGATTCTGACCTTTTCCCAATGTCTCTTTGTTGGTTGCTGCTGTCCTTTCTAAAAGCTTCATATCGATGTTTGGCTCCAATAGAGAAAAGTAAACAAGAGATAGATAAAGGTTAACAATACCCAATCGATGCTGCAGAGAGAGGCGGCGCTGAGGGGGGATGCACAGAAAGGCCAAGTGTAAGGAGAGCTCTATTGACAAGTTAATTGCATCCATCCTTTCCTCCTTATCTGTAACTAATAACAGAGCTGCCTGCTCTTCTTTCTATTTAGCTACAATAAGGTTTTTCTTAAATAGATAAGAAGAAAAAATGGCATATAAATACAAACAGCATTATTTTCTTAATTTTTTAGAACTTAGTTTCAAACATACTCCTAGGGGGCCTAGGGGTCCTAAGGTTCTCTTGCAGGCCCTGAAATGGGCTCCCCCACCTCCTATCTTCTGTTCACCTCTGTTAAGCTGATCCACCCAGGGAAGCCTGATTCCCCTGCTGGCCTCCCTACCTTTAGCATTTCCTGAGTCTCAATCTATAAGAGATGCTCCGCCCTCTGCCACAGCTACCCCGCCCCAGCTTCCCTGGTGTCTGGGTTCTCTCACCAAAACTCATAGTGTGTGCAAGGAAGGTGTTACTCAACCATTGATGGGCAAGGAAAACAAGGCTCAAAGGGATGATGGGCATTTCCTGGGGCCATATAAAATAGCACAAGATTTGGAGTTAGAAGTTAGTCTTAAGGTCCAACTTATAGTGCATTTTTCTACCATTTTATGTGCTTCATTTAGTTTCTTATACAAACAACGTGGGATGAACTAACGTATAGGTTATTAAGGTAGGTCGTCCTTAAGCAATAGTTAAAATACAGAAAGAAAAAAAGAGAGAAAGACAGAAAGGCAGAAGGAAGGAAGGAAGGAACCCCCATCATGACAATGGAATAGATGAACTACTCACTGGCAGAGTCCTGTGCACGAGGACCAAACCTCTCTAACTGATTCCAATATTTCTTTTTCCATTTTAATGATTTTTTTTTGTCCTGCCCCTTGTTTTCTACATCTCTGCCTCTTCACTGCCCAGCTTACAGAATTCCAAGAGTGAAAAATACTCTCTTCTTTAAAGTAATCTGGTAAATAAAAACCTGCTATTGAAGAAGAAAACATAGGTGATGACAGACGGAGTGTGACTTAACGAAAACGTCTGTGTCTAAATAATTCCTCCTTTACTACGGTTTTTTATATGATTGGGATTCCCAGCTTTTGATTTACCAACTTCAAATTATAAAAACACCTATGTTGCCAATCATTAGGGCTACCTGGACAGAAAAATCTCTGCTTTTTCTACCTTGCTCATTACCAAGTTTGCCCATCTCTTTGTGGCTTTGCAAATAGCATAATACATAACTAGAAACCTCATCTCTCACGACACGTGTACAGAATGAAGATTGTATTTGAACAGAGATCCTGCAAACCAGTAACTGCAGGGCCCTTTCCAAAAGTGAAGAAGTAGACATCAGGGTCTCTGTTCCCTCCAGGATAGCAAAGAAGGGCAGAGGGTGCCCACAACTGGGAACCAGTCTATTTTCTGTGTTCAGCCCCATTTATATGCTGCAGGAAGAGAAACTGCAAAATACTGTTGCATCAAAGAAAATTGCATCAATTTTTAATTATGCACTTAATCATCCTCTTCCAGAAGGGCAAGCTGTCTTTCATGACATTTTTACATATTTGAAGGCAGCACTGAGTGAGCCTAGGGCAGGATGTTGGGTTTATTAGATGTCACAGACAATTTCAACTGACGCCAATGGGTTGATTCAGAGAACAAGAGACTTTCAAGGGCTGTGTGCGCCAGACACTAAAAAGATATGCAATGCCTCGTCTCAGATTTTTTCCTTTATTTTTTCAGAGTTAATTTACTAATTCTATGAGATATAATATTCCATACGTTAGAGATATAGAGATGAAAGGCAGTACCTACTTTGAAAGAGCTCACAGTGTAATTACTAAAGTACACATATCACTAAATAAGTTAAAATACACTGAGATAAGAGTAACATTATTGGAGACTCAGGACAAGCTGAGATTGTCCTGATCAGGGGAAAGTAACCATGAAGGTTTCTGATTTCTGAGAAAAGATTTGGAAGGTTTTGAGTAGGGTTTTGAGGGATAGATAGGAGCTTGGAACAGATAGTATAATATTGTAAATTTGTTCACGTGTTTTCCCTTCATATGACCAAGAGCACATTTCAGAAGAGAAGGGAGGTGGCTTCCAGTTGGAGGAAAAAGTGTCTGCAAAAAGCCTATAGATATTTGTCAGAAGGTAATATGCCTCTTATGGTAGAGATGACCAAAGGCAGATGTAGGCTACAGATGTTGAATTAGTTTTCATAACTCTCTCAGCATAGAACCTTTGTTTTTGTCATGCAAATGAATACAATCAAGGTAAGATATCAAGGCAAAGCTGCCACCCTTGTGGTTGACTCAGGATTGACTCTTGAAATGTATTAACTTTTTAAAGTGCCTTAACCTTTGGGAGTTCCTACTCGGCTTTATTTTTTTTTTATTTGTGGAAAAATATATATGTAACATAAAATTTACCATCCTAACCCTTTTTAAACGTGTAGTTCAGTGGCATTAAGTACATTCACGCTGTTATTCTACCATCATCACCATCCATCCACTGAATCCTTTTCACCTTGCAAAAATGTAGACTCTACTCACTAAACAATAACTCCTCACTACATTTTCACCCAAGTCCCAGGCAACCACCATTCTAGTTTCTGTCTCTATGAATTTGACTACTGTAAGTACCTCATATAAGTGGAATCATATAATATTTGTCCCTTTGTGACTGATTTCTTTCACTTAGCATAACGCTTTCAACGTTCATCCACATTGCAGCACACACACTGGAACTTCCTTCCATTGTATGTACACACCACGTTATTATCCATCATCCATCAATGGACATGTTGAATTGCTTTCACCTTTTTGGCTATCTCAAATAATACCACTGTAAAAATGGGAATAAGCAGATATCTCTTTAAGACGTTGCTTTCAATTCTTTTGACTATATACCCAGAAGTGAAATTTTAATAGTGAAACTCAGGATGTAACCAGGACATCTGACTCTACCCTGTAGGGAAGTGTCTTGGTACTCTAATAACTACAAGGTTATTTTCAAATCTAAAAGCATAAGCTGTAGTTTTCAAATATCATCTATTATCTACAAATGTCCATGGTTGTCTACAAAATCTTTTTTTTACAAGTGGTTGGGTCAACTGGTATATACAGAAAAGGTCCCTTGTTACATTGAATTGTATTCTCTCTTAAGTCTCTCTTCAGTCACTTAATCTAAAACAGTCTTTGCCATTCCCCCCCCCCCACTTTTTTAATATTTTGAATAAACTGGCTTAATTGTTAATTGTCTTGTATAAGGTCCCACTTTCTGAATTTGGCTAATTATTTCCTCATAATGTCATTTATTTGTCCCTCTATCCCCTGTCTGTCCGGCATGAACTATGGCCTGGAAATTATTCCTCAAGACTTCATTAGATTCAGGTTAAGCAATTTTGGCAAGAATGTTTCACAGGAGGCACTGTATAGTTTAGATTGCAACACACCAGGAGACACCTAACATCTGTCTCACTTTCAGGGATGTGAAGATTGATCAGTGGGTTAGGGTGGTGACAGCCATAACTCTGCATTGTTCTGTGATTTCCCTGCAGAGCCCAGATTAGGTAATTTATTTTAAGCACCATGGACAGTGTTTGTCTAGCCTTCACAGAGCCTCTCAATAAATAATAAATGACTGGGTTGGGCGGATAAACAAACACTTCCATCATGGAATTGACTCTCTCTTTAGAGATTAACAATAATGCTATCATTTATTGAGGGTGTTCAACTGCCAGGGACTATTTTAGACACTTCACACATCTTAACCCATTAATGTGCACAAGAGTCACCCACACTTTACAGATGAGAAATCTGTGGTACAAAGAAATGACTTAACTTGCCAAGTCCACAAGGCTGAAAAGTGGCAGTGGTGAAGTTCAAACTCAGACAGTCTAGCTTCAAAACCCCACTTTCAACCATCACCCCTCCCCATAATTCCCACACAGGTCAACTCAAATCTCATTTTCCCCTGGAAAAGGTCCAATGAACATAAAGGAATTTGATAATTTAAGGTATTGTCCCAATATTTTTCACACTTCTCATTCTCTCTGTCTCTCTCTTGCTGTCTGTACCTAATTAGATCATGTCTCAAATTCTGTGCAGTACTTGTCCCTTCCTTTTCTCCCCACACCCCCACAGCTTTCATGATCTTTCTTTGCTTGTGATCTTTCCTAGGACATTGGTTGCTAAGCAGATTTGCTGAATACTGAAACATTCAGGTTCCCAGTCCTTATTAACCACCAAAGATTTATTTCCCAATGGGGCTCCCAGTCCAAAGAGACTCAGGAACCCAGCAGGTCTTCTGGTCCTGAAAGCTTGCCTGCTCTAGCACTGTGACAGTATTACACAGGAGGTAAAGAACACCATTTATATTAAAGTCACATTGATTTAGATCCTACTTAGTTACATTATTCAGATGTGGTAAATGTACTTCTAGTTCAGAACTAGCCTTGAGCAACATTATGAGCTTGGCAAGATTCTCTTTGGTGTCTAACCCTTTCACTCCTCTTTCCTCCAAATCTGCATGTAGAATTCCCTTGATCACTGGATCTTCTTTAGGGTAAATTACTCTTTTGATTTGTGTGTATATGTGTGTTACTATAAAATGAAGGTTTATATTTTATTTATTCCTAGTGCAGATGAGCAATTTTAATGAAGTCTTTGGATGACTATAATTTTACATAAGGCATTGGCTCCAATAGTGGAAATTTTAGGCATTCTATTGGTGGTAGGGTCATAGATGAAGGGAACTGGAGACAGATAAACATTTCAAAACTCATCAGAATAACTAGAAAACAGATAATGCCTATTCTGCTTATCTACAAGGCAAGTTCATTCCTGATGTACGGATTGAGATGTTCTGAATAATTATTTCTGTCATGAACTTTCAGAATTTTTTTTTGTCAAAAAAAAAAAGCTGATCCTAATTTGAAGTTCATTACTGCATTGCAATTTGAATAAAGCTTCTGAAGGTTATTATTTGAGTCTTCAGCTTGCAAAATGACACACTTAATTGCCATGTGTTCACTAGAGTCAATTTCACAAGACTTATTGAGCATCTACTTGGCACAGTAGGTCATTTAAGCTGAAAAAGATGTGAGTTGTCTCCCTCTAGAAGCTCATGCATATGCAGAATAATGGGAATGGGCAAGTCTGAGTTCAAGTTTTGGCACTGAAACTTACTAATTAAGAAATGATTTACCACCTCAATGCTTTCTCTGTAAAATAGGAACTATAAGTCTAATATCTCAGATATCCTGTTTTATGAATAACTCAAAATGAGGCAATTTAAGACACTGCAGGGTATATTATGGTCTCTCAAACCAGCTCCCTTTCTGTCTGTAATATACTGAAGACTGTGATGAGTTTCATAACATAAGTGCAAAGTACCACAAGCCTATGGGGAAGAGATTAATTCTGACTGAGAGATGTTTTATTGTCAGGCTGTATCATTACATCCAATGGGACCCTTATATACTATGCTTTTTAAAAATCTCACTTAAATTTATCTTCTAGAGTCCATTAATCTCTAAACTTCAAATATGTAGAGGGTTTGATCTTAGAAAAATGTCTTCAAAGAAAATAGTTTCCAATTCAGACTCTCCACCATGTCAGAGAATCTATGTTTGCCCAGGAAATGGAGTTTTTCTTACTCTATATTTTCTATCATCCTCTGCCCCGTTCCCTTTCTCAGCCATACCTAGTCAGCTGGATGGGATCCTTGAGCATTATTCCTAAACCTTAACATGCATACCCCATGATATAAGCCTCTGCAACTTTATAGGTTAGCCATATTTCAAAGAACACACAAGCACACACAAACACGCATATACAAACACACCAAGTTCTTAATAAGGTTTTTGCTTCTTTGTTGTTTGTTTTATCTTGGGAGTAGTGATCATTAACTCAAACTCCTGGGCTCTTGGTTGATGTTTGCTATTTAGCAGAGAAGGTAGATGACAAAATATTCCCTTACTCATCCCTTCTTGTTTGGGTGGTTTATTATTATTGTTGTTGTTGTTATTGTTTCTCTTCCTGTTTTTCCTGCTACTTTTGAATCACTCTTTCTCTGAATACTGAAGTACCCATTATATGCTCTCCATTGTTCAAACATAACCTGGCCCTTCCCATAGTCTCCTCTTCCCTTCTCTGCAGATAAACGAATGGATAGATGGTCAAAGCACATGGAGTCCACACATCAGAAAGGAAGCTCCCACAAAGCTCATGTGGATTCTCAAAGCCAAAGCCCCACTGCTGGAAAAGCCCTACCCACATTCTGTCATGTGCCCAGAATGTTAATTTGTTCCTTACGATAAAGAAGATAAGTCAGTGAACATTTGCTATCCCAGCAAATGCAAATACTCACAGGCCAACTCTGCGTAAGGAGAGATCTAATCACATGCAATGGACAGGTTTATACTATTTTGAAAAATTTTGTTGGGCAAACCCGAATTTACCCTTATAACTGTGTGTTCACTGAAGGATCTCTGTGTCTGAAGGAGGGTCACTTTTTACTTCTGTCTCCAACTCCATTGCTTATTCAGCACTTAACCTCTGCTGCCCTGTATGTTTTGTTATCTTTTTGTGTCTATAAAGGTTGTTTTCTGCACACAAGTCCTTGTACGAAATAATTAAGAAAAACACGTTTCTACATTTCCCATTGTATTTACTATATATACTGTTTGATTAGTGATTGGTTTACGAATAGATATGCATGACAGAATTTTAACAAATCTTTCTCTGCCACTTTGTATGTGACTTGCATGCACCTGACTCCCTGCCAGTAAAACCACTGAGTATCATCATCTTAGCTCTCACCACCCCCTGCCCCAAGAAAAAGCAATCAAGTACCTGCTTCTACAGAGTGCTTGCTACTCGTTTGCTTAGTGTATGCTGATCTTCTTCTGTGTCAGATCCTGTACGGGGGCAGCAATGATGCAGCGGGACTCACTTAGCATCCCTGAGCCCTAGTGTTCTCCCCTATATAATGGGAATAATTATTTTGAACACTTAGGGTTAGAATGGAGACTTAGGGAGAAGTTTTTGGAAGCTGCATGTTGCTATATTGATGTTACATTGGTACCATTTCCCTTCCCAGCTTATTTTCACTTCTTTTTAACAAACTCGTATCTCTTTTTTTAAAGGACAAGATCCCGAGGACTTTCCAGATTCAGTTACAAACCCCACAACGACATCCTAGAGTCTTCACGGCCTGAACAATAAACTGTAATACGTAATCTCTGCCATATGTATTTGTGGCTGCAAACAAAGAACTGATTCAAGGGAGTTCAAGCAAATAGATTTGTGTCCTTATGTGTTTAAGATAAAGTGACTGTCTCCCAAAGCCGAAGCATAAGGGATACTACTGGGCTTAGCAAAAGACTAAAACAAAGAACGGGAAAGATTTCGTAAACCAAGCTGGAGGGGCCTCTCGGATCTCTCTGGCCCCTGCTTCTTTCTGTGTATGCTTCATCCTCTTCCCTTCTCTGTGCCCATGGTGGGGAATGACGCCCCTAGCCCCCAAGTATGTACAACTGCTGTTGAAGCAAGCACACTTCAAAATTCCAAAGTGAGAAATTCTAACTGTTCCAGCCTGGTTAAACATCCATTCACGGCCCATGTATATGGTTGCACCTGTTCATCCCTGTTGGTAGATGGGGTGGGCATGGGGTGTGGTGGGGCTGTTCTCCCAAGAGGATGGTTTCTGTAAGTGGCACAGACACCTCAAAAGTTGCCTTGTACAACTGAATTTTCTTCTGTTATATTTTCTAATGACTTTACCTTCCAGGAAGATTCTACGCCTATACAGAACCACATATGATAGTCAATAAGCCAAAAAGGAATATCCCTTTCTTAAATCTATCCCACAACTGGCACAATTCACACTGGTTCTTGAGAAATCTTTGCAAAGGCACACTGATATGCACTATATATATGGGAAAGCCAGAGCAAAATCTATAAATATATATTAGTTTCATATACTTATACAAGTAGACATTATATATAAATATATATTATGTATGTGAGTGTGTATACATTTTAAGTTAAGGCAAGATCTGAATGGAAGGAAACCATGAATTATAAACAGATAAGTATACTGGAAAGAGGCAGAAACGTTGATGTGAGTGTCCTTTGGGCCAGATGAAAAGTACAAGGAAAAACTCAATTGACGACTATCAATCTTTCCTATGGACTATATTTGAGACACTTCACCTAATATGTTTCACCATGAAAAATCCATATATTGGGGAAAATTTAAGATGGCTGAAGGCCTTCTTATGAACATTCGAGATTTGCTTCTGCCTGGAAAAATGAAGAATCTTGACCTGAGGCAAAAGAGAAAGAAGGATTTGGAGAGAGGACTGTCCTTTCGTAGATTACCCTTCCAGAGGGAACGTGCACATTTCAGTTTTGCTCTCCATTTTCATTGACTTGGGAATCTCTGTCATGGTGAATTTATGAGACTTTAAATATTTACCACCATAATACATGCCTTAAAGATATATTATTATTTTTTAACCAACATTAATGTTTAAAAACTGAACAAAAGCTCTGGTCCATGATTGACCAGATTATCTCTCAGAACCAAACCAAAAAAAAAAGAAAAAGGCAGAATAAATCATACAGCAAGATTTAGAGTCCAGAGGGGACACATTTGACATTGCTTTTTGTTTTGAGGGGGCATTTGTGCTTTTATGATTCCCTGCACAGAGAGTTGAGAAGTACGTTCTGTTCTAGGCTTTGTAGTTAACTGGTTTAAGACATTTAAGTTTCAGAAATAGGACAATGACCTGCAAATTAAATCAGATTGCTAGGTAGTTGCCCTTGGATAGGATCCAGCTAGGTGCAGTAATGGCCTATTCAGTGTCTTTTAAAAGTAGTATGAATTGTCAACAGTTTAAAATCTGGCATTTTTGCATTACTAGTTGGATTTCTGGCTTTACTTTAAAACTCCAAGAGGTCTCTAACTTTCTACAACATTTTGCTGAGTTGAGAAGAGGCTGTTTCTCCCTTTAGGTTGCTATGTTCTAGGTTTATCATAGTCTTGTGCCTCTGTCTTCTCATGGACTCTGAGACTGAACATCAATAGTCATTTAATACAAAGGAAGGTATTTTGGCTCTTTTCCCAGGACTATTTAAAGAAAGAAAATCAAAGAAGGTCTGAGTGACCACGTGTCAAGAAGAGATGGAGAAAGCATGCGTGTGGAAATAAAGAACACACTTCCATGTGTACACGTAGGCAACAAAGTAATATAATTTAAGGGACCACTGTAAAGTAAACCCAGCCTGCTTTACCCTTTTTTTATTAGGCACCAATAGGGACCAGGTATTTGACTCATGGATTTATTAGACCTCTTCTAGTTCTAATAATCTATTATTCCACAGGAAATTCTAAGTGTTTGCTTTATCATTTTGACAGTCATAGAGAAATGATTTCCATGTGGGCTCATGAAAATAAACAGTGGAAGAAAAGATAACTCTATAAAGAGAGTACTAAACTAGAATACTAAACCAGAGATAGGTACCTAAGGCTAGAACTAAGATCACCAGGTCACAGCCCAAGATTATTCCTACTACGTCTACTCTTAAATGCATTAATCAACAGTGAGCTTTTTGGGTCTCCAAGCTTTATTTCACTTAAGGGAAAAAAAAAAGTACAATTCTCTTGACTGTCTCAAGAATCTCCTTTTTCATTTTCTCAATGACTTTACATTTTGCAAATATAGCATGTATTTTTTTCTCCCTTCTATTAGCATTTCTCAGATCCCTCTGGAAACTTCTCTCTTCTGAGCTTTTAGAGTATTTACTTTCTGCTATCATTGAAACTAGAAGTGAGCATTTTCTTAGCTTAACAATAGAATAGGCTTACTTCCCAAACACAAAGTAATTGTGTTTGCAGCAAAATTTCCTCCTGCATTTTGACCATGAATGATTCATGATGTTTTGTAGTCTCCTTGCAAACACCGAGCTTTATGCTTTCCAGTTTCTCCCTTTTCCAGCATAGAGAACTTACTTGGGCAGAACCCACAAGGACAGGCAGTTCATCAGTTTTATGAAAGAGCAGAGGAGAGTGCATTTTAGGAGGGGAGTGTTTCGAGGAGTCTAAGAGAGACCCTCCAGAAAACGTGCACCCCCACACACGGGGCAGAACTAAGGCTCCAAATGAGGCTCCCTTATGAAAAGAAAACACTGGGAAGTTCACAGGAACTAATCCTCAACTTCTTATTGTGTGTCTGAAAGTGAATTTAATTGTCAGGAAACTCGGTAGGAGTGTTTTTGCTGTAAGAAATTCTTGTTTAAAGAAATCCTGACCTATAGCTTTGTTCTAGGTGATCTGATCTCAATTATTCACATTTCTCAAAACACAACAAAACACTGAGAGGTGCATTAACAAATGCAAAATAGCCAGATTCATATCTAACTCTGTCTGCATTTGGAGGAAGTCTTCCAGGTCAAATGGAGCCCAGAATCTTAGAGTTCCTAAGTGACAGAAAATGTGCATTATTCCCTTCTAGGAAGGGAAATTAATTCAAGACCTGTGAATTCACTTACAAAGAAAGTGGACAATTTCTGCTTGTGGAGTCCACCTCCCCCCACCTACACACCAAACATACGTCTACATGTGGAACAATTCTCACAGAAAACTAGTTGGAAACTGGCGTAAGATCTCCTGTATAACCAAAGCCGCAAGTAAGATCTTCACTTATCTGGGAAGGACAAGAAAGGGGAAAAAAAAAAAAAGGCATCAGGTCAAAACCAGTGCCCCTGGGAGAAATCTGTAAGAAAAACAAGGTCCACACAGGTGGACCCTCACCTTGGGAAGGGAGCAGATTAACTCACAGGCTGGGCATCGAGGTCCTGGAGCCCTGCCCAGAGGAGACAAGGCCACTTGCCTGCTGGGAAGTCCTCTGAGACAGACAGAAGAGCTGGAGAAGCCTGGACTCTACTTGCAGGGAGAGTACAAGTGCTGGCTTGCTAACAAGCATGGCAGAGAGAGCCTTGCCCTGGCGGCTGGCACCTGACCACACTTCCCAACCCAGAGGGGCAAACGTCCCAGCCCCACTCACTCCACATCATAGCCTGCAAAGGGCAAAGATTTGGTCTAGCTGCGGACAGATGGACCGGGGTGCCTGGGGTGTGATGCAGGAGGAACTGCGGATATCACTGTCAGCACACACACACACAGGGGCAGTGAGAGGAGCTGCGCAGGCATTGTCAGTGTGGGCACCCAGAGGCTCTGCACGAGCCCGCAGTGGCTGAGCACTGAGTGACGGGCAGACAGGCCGTGGGAGAAGACTCAATCTGGCTGCTCAGAGACAACCCAGGGACCTAGGCTGTGATCCGGGAGAGCCCCGGAGCCCACTGCCAGTGCGTGCACAGGGGTAGTGAGCCAGCTGTAGTGGACACGGTCAGTGTGCACACCAGGCGGCACCACGAGAGTGTGCAGCGGCGAAGTGCTGAACCTTGGTAAGACAGGCTCTGCAGGAGCACTCAGCCACTGCCAGTGAGAGCCCCGGCCCCCCCCCCCACCTCCCGCCACAGCTTAGTGCCAGGTCTGGGGCAGTT
This sequence comes from Camelus dromedarius, assembly GCF_036321535.1. NCBI lineage: Eukaryota > Metazoa > Chordata > Mammalia > Artiodactyla > Camelidae > Camelus > Camelus dromedarius. The sequence continues at coordinate 62,114,078 of NC_087443.1, read as the reverse complement.
TGGTCCTGGGAGGAGACTGCCACAGAGCAGCCAGGATCCCCAGTGGCAGCACAGCCACCTCAATTCCTGCAGCCACCATGCCCCGACCCCCTAGCCCAGTCAGCCCCACACCACAGCCTTGCACCAGATCTGGGACGGACATAAGCGAGAAAGGGATTCAGTCCTGGGCTGTTCCGGAGTGGAACGGTGGCTGCCTACACAGGCGGTGCACCATGATAGCTTGCATCTCACTTGCTTCAGCAATCACCTCCTTTGGAGCAGGACATGCACTCAAGGGCAACCAAGCCTCATTGAACCAGACCCTCAGGGCTTCTGCTCCAACCCCTGAAAGAACAGCTTATTTTTTCAACAGCAAAGGGCTGAGCAGGAGGGAATGAGGAGTTGCTGTTCAAGGGATTTAGCATTTCAGTTTCGCAAGATGAAAAAGTTCTAGAGATCTGTTGCACAACAGTGTGAATATAGTTAACACAAGTCAACTGTACCCTTAAAAATGGTTAAGGTCATGAATTTACATTGTATGTTTTTACCATATTTTTCAATCCAAGAAAGCAAACACCAACACCTTTGATTTCAATGGTCAGTATTTTAGAAGTGAGTTACTGCCTGCCTTTATTAGGCGTCTGCGATTGTCAGCTCTTATCAGCCTGTGTTGACTCTTCAGGGAAGGTTGCGGCTCCTATATTTTGAACAGTCAGAAGTGCCAAAAGGTAGAAAAAGCTTTCCTGGTAGAGAGATTTCCCTGCTACTGCCTGGGTCCAAGGGTAGGTAAAGATGTCTGAGGCTGGCGTTTCCAGTTTAACACACAAGACTCACCTGGAGTCTCATTAAACTGCAGATTTCCATGGTAAGTCTGGGTGGGATCTGAGGTTCTGCAAGTCGAACACTCTCCCAGGTGATACTGATGCTGCTGATTTAAGGACCACATGTTGAGTAACGAGCGCTTTAAGAAATTCAAGTAACTACCAAAGGTTGAACTATCTATGTGGTGTTTACCAGTTTCATCTAATCCTAAGAATCACCTGGAACTCTTGTTAGTCCCAACACCTAGGATAATGCCTTAGCGTCTCTTACTGGAAGTCTGCAGTTTTTGTTTTTAACCTCATGATTGGTATGATCAGGAAATTTGGGTAAATATTAACTAAATGATCTTTAAGATGGGTTTCAACAGTGACCTTCCGTGAACCTGCTATTCTGTATTTCTCACAGGGCTAGCTGTAAACTAGGTTTTCAGTGGATACATATCTCCAGCTTTCCCTTGGTGTGCTGCTTCATCCTAAGGACATTCGAATTTCTACTAGAAGGACCACCCCCTTTCATTTTTTCATAACCAAAATTAAGCACCCAATATGTGAACCTGTTCTCAACATTTGACAGTTAAATGAGTTCATTTAGCGGGATATAATTTTGTGTAAAAACTCTGAGATTTACATTATTTCCCTCACTGTGTGGATTAAAAGTTGCAGTTGACAGAAGACAAGTGATTTGCTCAAGGTCACGCAGAAGCAAGAAGTCGTGGGGTCAGGGTTTCACTGTCATTTCAGTCCAAAGCCCGGTCACTCGGATGCTAGACACCTGATCACCTGTGGTGCCATCTCCTCCTGCGTGCCGGTGAGACACGTGCCACACTGTTCTCGTCTTCTGCTCTCCTCTCCTTAACTTAGCGTCTCCATGTACCTCGGCTTTACGTCTCCCGCTCAGGACTTTACAGTCTCACCTTTGCCTCTGCTCTCCCCAGGCCTTCTGGCCCTGCACAAACACCAGTCCTGATTCTGACCAGTGCTGGGTTCAGTGTTGCTCTTTCTAATTTTTCTCTCTCTGGCCTTGATAAATATCCACACTCATCTGGGACTGGACACCTAGCCAAACTGTGATGCAGTGAGGTCCCTGATGATAAGCTCTTCAGAACAGCAGTGAAATGCATTCCCTGAGCTGTTCCTCACTCAGAAGCAGCTGTTCTGCACAGAGCCCTGTGGTGGGGTTGCTGAGGTAGGGAAATTAGCCCCCGTAGGTGGTTAATAATGACTTTTGCTAATTCTTCTCTGTGCCCCAGTGATCATTAGTACAAACTGCATGGAGATCATTCATTTCACAGATACACATTGAGCCCCTGCCCTGCACTGTAAGGGGAACATGGAATTGTGGGGCTGAGCACAAGCTGCCATGGATGACGTCCTCATGGAGCTTCTGATTCAATGAAGGAGATCATGTTAATTAAATAATCACAACAATCCATGTGTGATTACAAACAGAGAACAGTCTATTAAGGAAAGGAACATAGGTGTCAAAATTAAGTTGCCAACGTGTGGTAGAAATCAGCCAAGATCCGGTCAGGATGATCTCATTTTTCCTTTTATCCTCTTTAGTGGAGTTGCAGTGTTTATAGATGTAAAAAGAGTCAACATTTATAGAGTTCTTATCAGGTGTGAGTGGTTTCTTGTAAGCACTTGATATGCTTTATCCTATCTAGACAGATACCATATTAGCCCTATAAAATAGGCATTCCCATTCCACTTCAGTTTCTTCCTTTGTGACTTTGAACAGAATGCTTATGTAAGCTGCCAACAGTTGTACAGCTGGTGAGAAGTGGGTGCCGAATTCAACCCAAGGCCATCGGACTCCAGTACTCACATTTATAGCAACTAGGGAAACATGGTGGATGTGGTATACTGAGAGCCAAGAGGAATGGTAACAAGTTACATCATGCAGTAATTGGGCCCAGGATGGAGAGACAGTGGCCAGATGTAAGAACAGTTAAGTAGACTAACAATTGGTTGAATGAATAAACCCAAAAAGGATATTTTGGTGGTTGACAAACAGGAAGAAGATTTGTTATAGTGTATCTCTGTCTAAAATGTTTTATCTCTGCATCTAGGTAAACCTATGAAAGGGGAGGGTTCATCACATTTGTGGATGAAAAGTGCAGAGAGGAGGAGTTAATATGGTGATTGACAAAATCAGCATTCACAAAAATTTCAACCAACTGACATGAAGCTCTGCATCTAACAATATGAAATTTAATGCAAATGCAAGTGAAGCTTTGCCTTTTGAGCTCAAGGTGTCAACTGTATACAGAACTGGGGAGAATGATGCTCCATATTTTGGTGGAAGGATTTTCGTGGATAGGATACTCAAAATGAGGCAAGAGTGGAAGGTGGTATGTCAAAACCTTAATGAGATCCGTGCTTCACTCTGAGATGTGTAAAATTTGGGGAAAATGTAAAAAGCAAAGGAGATAAGAGAGAGCATTGCTTTATCTGAGCTGACCATTTATGGGAAAAGGTATTCCACATACTTTTGGCATGTTATAGTGAGGTTACATATGGTCCAATCAGATCATTTAAAGAAGAGAAGTCAGGATGGTAAAAGCTTGGAAATAATTTCATATGAGGAACTTGAATAAATAAAACTAGGTTGTTTACTCAGATAAGACTCAGGGTAACTGACAAAGCGTCATTAGCATTTGGACTCTCCTGGACGAGATGCTGTAACAACAACTTGGAGGTTATGGGGGGGGGGGTGTTGGTGAAACCACTGGGCGCAGGAGTAGGAAACTCTGAGTGAATAATTGGTATTAGTCTCCACTTTACAAATGAGAAAACAGAGGTCTAGAAATTTTCAGTTACTTTAGTCTGAGTTAAGGGTTTGCTAGATAAATCAGGAGAGACGAGGAGGAGAGCAGGTGAAGATTTTCAGGGAAAGCTTCAAAAAGCAAATCAGAAGTCAGTACAAAACTCAGCAACAAAAGTAAGCATAGGTCTTGCTCTGATTTTATATCAGCCACTCTGTTAAGTGCTTTATATACCTGTGCTCATTTAATATGCTTAGCAATCATCTTTCCATTCTAAAGATGAGAAGACTGAGGCAGAGGAAATTGAGTAACTTGCTTGTACGAAGCAGAACTGAGACTCAGCCAAGTCTGGGAGACTCCAGAGCCTACACTCACAGTGAACGCTCTGTTGCTTCTAACACAGTGTAGAACAGGGGAAAACCAAGAGGAGAGGGTAGGAGGGCCAGGGACACTGGGTCTAGGAAAAGAGAGGTGTTTGGTCAAAGGGCGAAATTGGTAGACTCTCGCAATGCACTGGGCTGGAGACACAGTGGTCTGAATGAAGAGTGATAATATAAGGCATCCCAGGTCACTAGGAAAATCAAGAGTGTGACAGTCCCTGGAAAGCAGTGTACAACCAACTCCAGCTAGTATCAACCTGCCCTGGGGTTGGGTCTTTTGCGACAATGCGTCAAATAGACACATGCACCCAGGGTGGCCTCCCATCCATGTCCTTTCAGGGCAGTAGCCCTCTGCTTGAGTGGTGTTTTCACCTTCTTTTGCCTAGACAGGTTGTCTGCACTAGTTTTTAATGGAAAAAAAAATCGTTAATGACTAACACAATGCAATGCGCTTCCAACAGCAGGGCTACCATACTGATATTGTAATTTGTATTGATGTCCTGCCTCCCTGCCCAAGCTTTATGTATTTTCTTGCTTGTAGACTTCACATGTTTAGCACAACAGACATTATCTTTCTCTCCAGGTGCTGGGGAAAGAAAAGTCACCATGCATCCTAATGTTGGACTTAGTCCTGGAAATTGAGGCTGGTTGGAAACCATCTGAGTCCCCAACATCAGAGACCAAGTGATAGAGGAAAAACTTACACTAGACTCTGCTTCTCAAGGCCTTTATCCTCCCCTCACCCCTCAGCTTGCTGCCTCTGCTGCTTAAACCAGAGGAATTATTTTGCTTTCTAAAGTCTTCAGCCAGAACGTCATAAGGCCACTCCTGAAATGGGGCGGGGGCCTATTGATGGAGACAAAACCCCAAGCCTCCCCTGATGGGTCCTGGCAGCCGAGGTCTCTCTTCCCTCCTAAGTGAAAACTGGCACGTGAGTTAATTTCTTGCTTCTCAGCATCTTGCTGTGCACTGCTTTATTAAGAGGAATTTACTCTCCAATTTCCTGTAGTGATTTCAAATTCCCAAGGTTACTACCGCGCCTTACTTTATAGCCACAATTACACACCACTCCCTAAGGTTGTAAAGGATTTGGAAATACAACCTCAGCAGAACCTTTAGATGTCAGATGCCACCAGTTTGCAACAACATTAACTTTCTCATTAGAAACTCCGGTTTGAGATGCTTGGAGGTGGGGGAAGGGAAGGAGCCTAAAAAGAACAAGAAGAGGTTTCTTTAAACATCCTGGCCTGGTCTCAGTCCTTGGGGAGTGCCTCTAGAGACCAGATCACAGCAATGGTAACAACCATCGGTTTTCTCTTGCAGAGAGCAGTTTCGTGCATGTAGGGGGTCTGGTTTCTTTCCTCCGGCCTCTGATCACATAGCCACATAACTCTGCTCACAGGGGTGGTTATTTTAAATGTTTAACGTTTTTTCAAGGGAAGTTACTGCTGAGGCTCTTTTAATCTTCAGAGCCAGTTGGTAGGGAGCCTGTATGGTGCTTGTTTAACGGTACTCTAGTCATTCGCTCAGCACAGCATCTCACAGAATCATCCAGTCCCCAAATGGGAGTTGGGGACAATGCTATAGACCGTTAAATGCAACTCCCACGTTTTACAAAGAGAGAAACTGACACTCAGGGAGGGTAATTCGGTTCACATGTTCTCATAACATAAGTAAATTGGGACTTTCTCTGTGCTTTTATTGCCCATAAACCCCACAGTCACCACAGAGAGAAGAGTGTGCACTGATTTACCCACAGGTTACTTTTTTGTTTTGTTTTGTTTCAATTTTATATCTTCTTTAATTCACTTTCCCTTTGTAACACCCCAAATGTAGGGGATTTATGAACGAAGTCAATCAGGAGTAAGCAACCTCTGATTCTTGAAATAATTTATTCTACTTCAGAGGAAAACAAGACGTGCAGTCCCCACTTAGGATGACGGTTGGGGAAAATCAAGGCTTCTGAGGGTTTATTGTCCACATCACCAACAAATATGAGATGCAAACGTTACCCACAAAACCGTAACCTTCTATAGGTCTTTCTCAGGCAAGAGGATTGAGAGGAAAATGGCGGTCACCCTAGGTGACATGACTTGAAATTCCTCTGCTTCATGCTTTGTCATTGATCGTTAGCCTCAGTTTGGGTATGACATGGTGGTTTGTGGAAATATTTATTTAGTAGGCAAATAAGTTTGTATTTCATATGACTGTTTTGTATACGGAAGAGTACATACTTTCAGGTTTCTCCCTCTAGCTATGATAGTAGTGGGGATGTCCAGAGGCAGAGGGTAGAATAAGTTGAAAAGCATATCAGTGCCCTCTGTTAGAAAAATCTCCCTTCTGGAAAAGAAGACCTAAGAAACCTGAGATGTAGATCCTGGTCAGAAACCTTGTCAAAAAAAATCGCTTATGTATTCCTTCAGCAAGCAGTTTGAGAAACACTGTTAAGTCTCTCAGTCCTGCTTTCAGATGGGAAATAGAGACCCACATTTGAGAGTGGTGGTGAAAATTCAAATGCGCACAATCATGGCCTACTAATAAATTCAAAAATAAAAGTTTAGAAGAGAAGAGAAATTAACATCTGCTGAGCCCCTCCTCTGTCCAAGGCACTGAACCAGATGCTTTAACATTTCAGTATTTTCATTTAAGAAATTGGGAGTTTGGGATTAGCAGATACCAACTACTATATATAAAATAGATAAACAACAAGATCCTATTGCATAGCACAGGAAACTATATTCAATATCTTGTAATAACCTATAACGAAAAATAATATGGAAAATAATATATATGTGTAACAGAATCAGTATGCTGTACACCAGAAACTAACATAGCCTTGTAAATCAACTATACTTCAATTAAAATTTAAAAAAAAGGAGTTTAAACTGCGTGTCCTTTGATGCAGAAAAGTTTAATCCCATCAAGTAACTTACCATGATCTCACCTCTAGTAGGTGGGTCTTGGTTTGGAATTCAGGTTTATCTGATTTCAAAGCCCAACACTTTCCACTATTTTGTATGAATTATTCATTGTTGCAAGATTTATACATAGGTAGGGTCTAATACAATCCCCTAAGGTGCTAAAATTACTTTTTATATTGGCTCTGAATCAAGACCAGCAGCTTGCTGAAGCTGTTGGTTTCAAGCAGGCATCTAAAGAAGAGTCTTTTTATGGTCTGTTGGCCATTTCAGAACTTTGGAAATGTAATGGGCAATTCATTAGAAAGAAGGATATCACTGGTGATAGATGTGGGCTGATACGCATTTGTAGTTGATTAATACTTAGAGATTCCTGATTTAACTTGTCCATTAGAATTATAATACTGATGGGTCCAATTACTACCCAAAAAATTGCTGTGGGTTTCCCACAAAAACAGGAGGATGATTCTTTTTGAGTTGTTTATTGATTGTAAAAGTGCATCTATATTATGGGCATTGATTGAGAAAGTTACTTTCATAGTAAAGCACTTGTTAAATATTAATAAAGAAAGAAAGAAAAGTGAAAAACATTACTTTTTATAAAGTCGGTCAGAGCAGTCTTATAGACTATGAGATGAATTAAACCTAGTTCCAGATCAAGTACTCACCAATTTGATAGGGCAATATAACATGGGGGTTGCCAGCCTGGGCAGCTGAAATCCATCCTTGTGATGTTGATTCCCACTTCAACCACTTAAGAGAAATATTAGGGAATTTAAGGAGAGTTTAATAAAGGGGTCATTCACAGAGGTGTGGGAAATTTCCTGGAAACCACATAGGAAGACTTGGTGACCCAGGCGAGTAACAGTGCCAGGAGCTGCTACCTCCCCAAGACTGAAGAGGCCAGTGAAGGGAGAAGATTGGGGCCCATGGAGAGGACAGCTGTGTGGAGAGGGGTGGCTGACAGGAGATGCAGGTTTCAGTCAAGAGACCAAGAGATGCATCATCCAAAGGGGACCCTACAATGAGGGAACTGGAGAATAAATACCCCAACCTCACTGTCATCCTTTCCTACAACTTCCTGCTCACGGTTGGCAGAACTGAAACAGAAGCCAGAAAGAAGGAATATCACTCACGTAGGCTGGCCTCCAGAGTATCCCAGCAGAATTAGGACAGTGGATCTAAAAACATACATCTATCAAATGGGAGATGCTAATAGTAAGACAGGAGGGAAGGGCACAGGGCATAGGCATTAAAAAAATGACACAGCAGTTAGCACCAAGACGGTGGAAGATTCAGCTCCCAGCAGGCCTTGAACTTCAATATATGCTCACTGAAATACACTAACATGGTAAACGGTACTTCCACAGGTGTCGTGATAGTTCTGAGGCTGACCATAAAAGGTTAAAAAGAGGGCAGTGGCCCAATTCCTGGGAACCCCAGCCCCTTCCCAAAAGTATTTGGAATAATCCTCTCACTTGTTAGCATATGAAGTTACCTAGCCCATAAAAACTAACCACCCCCACACCTCAGGCCGTCTTATTTTACTTAGCAGACCCCATGCTCTGAGGCCTTCCTAGACAGCCCATACTCTGTCTATGGAATATGGATCAACTTTTACTGTAAACTAAGTACCAACCCTGAACCTCGTGGACGCTGTCTCTTGCCTTTTGAGATGGGCCACACTGTCTATGGAGCGTGTATCTACTTTTGCTTTAACTACCCCGACACCTCATGGCCTCTCTGGCCTTCTGAGATGGCCTGCACTCTGTCTATGGAGTATTTCTCTCTCTAAATAAATCTACCTTCACTCTACTATGGCTAGTTCTTGAATTCTTTCCTGCACAAAGCCAAGGGCCCTCACTTGGCAGAGCACATCCCAGGGACGCACCTGGGACAGGGCCACCCTCTAGCGCCCCCCTCCCCATCTTTTCCTGTTATCAATAGTACCTACCTCTGAGAGCAGTTAAAAGGATCATGTGAATGAAAACATGTAAGGTGCCAAGATTGATACCCATCCCATGATAAGTTCATCTATAAACCCAGAGTTGATGTGAATGGAGAATGACCAGCTCCATCATCTTCATTTGACCAATGAGGACACAGAGGCCCTGAGAGAAGTGACTGATTTCCCCCAAGTTACAGAAAGAGTGAAAAAGTCAAGACTAAAACTCAGCTCCTCTATCTAGTGGCTAGAGTTCTACCTCTGTAATATGTCTACTGAAGGGAGGGCACAGACTCAATCTCAAGTCTAAAAAGGTGAACAGAATGGGTTCTATGATCTGCTGAATTCACTTCTCCCTGAGAGACTTCCAGCATGTCTCTGAAATGGTCTGCATTTCCACAGAGTGGAATGTGACTTCCTGGACTAGCTGGCGCACGAGCTGACCTGCATTTCTCTCTAGTGGGTTTCTCCATGTAAATAAGAATCAACATGGTGAATCTCAAAGGACCCATAAGCAAAGAGGGGGGACCCCCCTATTACAGGCCCAGTGGCTTAAAGAGCAGAACCCTTCTGGTCCACAGTGACCCACCAGAGTAAGAAGCAGAGGCAAGATATTTAAAAAGCAGCATCCTCTTCCCAGAAACGTGAATGCTATGCAGGGCAAATTCAGCCTAGGGTCCTCTGTGACAACTACAGCCAATTCTGTTCCAACCAGTTGTATCAGTTTGCCTGAGACTGTCCCAGTTTTTTCACAGATCCCTCAACCTGCAACAATCTCCACCCTCACCGCCAGTCCCACCTTACTCTGCCCAGTCCAGGGCAAACCAGGATGGTTGGTCACTTTAGACGGTTTACACAGACATACAGACTTCAGAGCAGACCAGAGCCCTGTGCTTAGGTTCTTGCTTGGTGCTTAATTGCATCCTTTGGAATTTGAACAGTTGTATTTCTAAGCAATAATCTGCGTTTGCCTCTGGCAATTCTGATAAGCGCATGTTAATAAATCAAAAAGTGGTCACAAGGATAGAAAGAAAAAATAAGAGGCAGCCTAAAAATAAAACAGAGGGTGGATGATATAACTACTTGTAATTCATAGAGCACTGAATTCCTGTAAGAGACTGCTCAGAGCACATGTCAATCCAGTGAGCGTGGGCTGATGAAGGGGCCTCCAGGAGACTGGGCAGGAAATACAGAGGATCTCAGACCCTCTGTTGAACAGGGCCTGTGACATCAAGCAGTAGACACAGTTATTCAAGACATCCCCTATAGCATCTTGGAAGGAACTTAGACTACTGCAGTGTGCAACACGTTCTTGGGGAATCAATGAGTGAAAGGAACAGCAGGAGAAAGATACCCCAAATGCTACAACATTTTGAGATGGGTCTTCAATGTCATTATTTCTAGACATCTCTGAACTTGAATTTAAGTGGGTTTCCTTGGCCAACCTGCTCTCACCCAGTTCTCATCCAGAGCCTTGTCCAACATGCTGAATCACTGGGGTGCATCAGGTGGAGCTGGGCACTATGCACCATCAATGCCCAACACACGCTCAGTGAAATTTTAATTATACTTGTGACGGGAAAAAAAAATCAAATATAATCTGTCATGAACCCAGCCTTTTGCCTTTCCTAAATTAGGTAGTTTGGCCCATTAGGCCCTTATTTTTTTCTAATTTCACCATATGAAAGAGAGTTCTGATGTGACAGATCAGTTCTTGGAACATTTGTGGTAGAAAATTAGGTGAAAAGGCAGGAGGGTGGTGTTTCTTTGGAGAGTGAGACTCAGTAGAAGAAAGAGTGGCATGGGAGTTTTCAGACATATTCATGGGACTATGATTTACCTGGAGAATTTCCTAGAAATCTAAGTTAAAAAGTCAAATTAATGTGTGATTAATTTTGTTACACGAACTTTTTTTTTTTTAAGCATGGCACCATTGTGAAATAGAAACACATGGTCATACATGTGTAAGTTTAAGGTAATATTCTGCATGACACTATTTTATGCTCCTGATGGAATATGACAGGAAAATAGGCTATTCTGATATTTCAGTATCAATGCACAGCAGCTACTTTATATCAGTGAACACAACATGCCCTGACAGATGTTCAAATCTCTGTAATAGCATATAATTCTGTTATATATTCTGTTGACATCCTATCACCTAAAATTGTATATGCAATTATTACATTTGCAAGCAAGTCTACTGTGTAAGCTAGTATGGGTAGTAAAATACTCTCATTAATTTAAAGTAAATTATGGCATTTTATCTAGTAGGAAGTACACAGGCTGAAAAATCAGAAAGTCTGTGGCAATCCCAGCTTAGTTACTCATTTGCTGTGTGAGTCTGGGAAATTTAACCCACTTCTTTAGGGCCTAGCAGCTCAGACTTACAATAAGTAAAGTCATAATCACAAGACTTGGGGGATCAGATCTGACCCCAAGTAAACCCACTGAGAAAAATCGCAAAGTTCCATTCATACGAAAACCTACTATTATATGCATTTCACCAACAAAAGCTTGCTGAAGAATTTGGAAGACATACAGTGTACCTACTATTAAGTGGACTCGACTTTAATCTTCCTGTGACAATTCAGAAGGAACAAAGGCAAAGCAGGCCCCACAAGCTGGAGTCCAGCGGCTGGGTTCAGCAGCAGTGCTTCTATTTTTGGATTTGACCATCCAGGTGCTAAGTGTTTTTAATTTGCATTTAAATTTCCTGGAGGATTGCCCTTTACTGATTTGGGGACCAACCCCATTGCCTTCCCCAGCTCCTCTGCACATACTGCTCCAATCTTACTGGGCTCTGGATTCTCAAGTAGCAACCACTGCACACAATCTCCCGCCAGGCGTACCTTAACCTTACGTTCACCTTTAGCCTCAATGTTAGCCAGCACTTAGGACCCTGACAGAGAACCTCAGATGGTAGCAGGACGGGGTACTCTGTTCTGCGCTAAATCCCCACTGGCAGGATTTGTCTCTGCCATGACCAGACGGAGTGAGTCGTCGGCAGGGAGTTTTAGTGGTCGATGGAAGCACACTCTGGGATTAGGTATGAACTTCTTGAGCTTCAGTTTTCTCATCTATAATATGAAGTCACTTCCTTGTACAGCTGTTTTTGGTCACCATGACATCACTCATGTGCAACAGTGTTTTTATTGTCCTTTGCATCAGATAGGGTCCTTCCAAGGAAACAGAATACATACATATACCGTATGTATTTAGGACTTCATTCTAATTTAGGAAATGTAATTGGTGATGAAGTTTAGAGAAAAATTAAAAAATATATATATAGAACAGGAGGGACAATCCAGATGTTAGACACAGCAAAAAGCCACTATCATTCCCAGGCCACAAGGAAAAAAGGAGTGTATTACTCTATTCCAGGGGGTGGAGTAAGTTTAATTCTGAAGTCAACTATTGAAAGCGGACATTGCCTGCATGGCAACCAAGAGAAAAAGCTCACTAGTTTGAATAGATCTGAGAAAAGAAAAAAAAAGGCAAGAATTGGCACACTCTGGTCTTGCTGTGATACTTCTAAAGAAAATTGTTGTTTATTAATTTCTTTCAACAAATGTTTATTGAGCAACTATTGTGTGCTGGGTCCTACCCAGTGCAATAGGTATCAGTGGTGAGTAAGACGAAGACACAACACAAAACTGACATTGTAATGAAGAAAGACAAGCAAATAACAAATAACCCCACTAATAAACAAGGAATATTAACTATGCAGAAATTTAAAGCAGGATGATGTGACAGAGTGACTGGGTTGCTCTTTCAGATCAGGCCTCAAGGCAGGGGAGCTCGGAGAAGGTGGCATTTAAACTGAGATATTGACAAGAGGGCCAGGTGTGTGAAGATTTGAGGATGTCACTTTTCAGGTCCTAAAGGCAGAAATAAGCTTGACATCTTAGAGAAACAGAAAGAAGGCTGACGGCATTGGGACTCGTGGGTTGAATGGAAAGGAAGGGAGAAAATTAGGCAGAAGCCAGGTTGAAGAGAAATTCATCAGTCTATAAACCTTTCCATTACAAGGTTGTAAGAATTTCCTTTTATTCTAAATGCAATGAAATGTCACTGGAAGATTTTAAACATGAGAGAGATGATGCAACTTAGTTGAAAAGGTTCTTGAGGAGGCAGGAGTGAAAGGAGGGAAGTAAGGTGCTACTGGGGGTCAAGGAACTGAGAGAACACCCACTAAAGAGGCACTGAAATCATTAAGTTCTGTCTCAGGAACAGTGATGGAAGAGAAGACAATGAGGCAACACCAAAGGCATGAACGAATGAAGGAGTAAGGTCAACGCAGCGCGACGTGTGGCCAGAGCTGACGGCATGCATTTCACAGCAGCGGTGCTTTCAAAGGGGGACTAAAGCAGTGGTTTATAAGGGGCTATCCTCATGCTCTGAGGTTCTTGGGGTCAGAGCAATGTGCCCCATGCAACTTTCTCTAAAGGAGACTGAAAGGGAACATCCAGGTTTCTGTTAGAGCTGGAAGATGGAGGGAAAGTTTAGAGAAAGGGGCATGGTATAGGGAAGTTCACACTCATAGATCATAAGTTCAGAGGCACAATGGAAAGTTCTATGGGGAATCAGAACTAACTGGTAATAATAAAAAGTAGTATGAGGAACCAAAGGGGAAAGGGGTCAGGGGAGGGATCAATTAGGAGGTTGGGATTAACATATATACACTGCTATATATAAAGTAAACAACACTGACCTAATGTACAGCACAGGGAACTACATACTATATTCAATATCTTGTAATAACCTATAATAGAAAAGAATCTGAAAATGAATATATATATGTATACATATAATGAATCGCTTGATATATACCTGAAATTAACCCAACATTGTAAATCAACTATAATAACACATTTTTTTTAAAGTAGTATGAAGATAGGCATCCTGTCAGTGAATCGTTTGGGTGTTGCCAGGATCGAGGAGAACAGGGATGTGAGGCATGAGTGGGTTAATCCCAGAAATCTCTTAGGAAGAGGTTGTAACCAAGATAAGCTGGACTTCTACTATTTCCTGATGCTCAGAGGGCATGACAAGCAAAGAGTGAGCTGAGGGGGCCCCTGCGGGTCACTCCCTCAGGTGGCGGTGATGTAGCAGGCAGCACAGAGATGGGGAGTGGGGCTGAGGCCAAGGATTGTCGGAATGAAGCCCCATGAGTTGTGACAGCACATGTTGCATCATTCACTACTTCTCCTCACCAAGGCATGCTGTTGGTGGCTGAGAAACTGGACAAAAATGAGTGAGCTTCAAACTTCTTTGCTGCAAAATCCTTTCTTCAAGTAAAAATTGATGCAGAGGCCCAACACAAAAAGAGACTAAATCAAATTTACTACATATTCTGGACCCTGAGGCTCCAAGAGAACTTATTGGGTCCTCTGGGCTTGAAGAGGCATGCTTTGTGCACCCCTAGGCAGTGCGATCTCTAAACAAATTCCAAATCTCAGATTTCATGCTGATATTATTCACAGTTTTCTGGCTAATGTCTGCAGCCATGACCTATGTGGTAAAGCCTCGCTAATTTTGAATAATGATGCTAATCTGATTCAGTAAGAAAAATAAATTACAGATGTTTTGTTAAAAAAACGCAACTTTATTACTCTCAAGTAGAGAATGTTTTATAAACTGAGCTATAAATGGATATTATTAAGCTAAATGGAACAAGTTTATGTAAAATTACAACTCACAATAGGCCTACATAGCATGGTGATGGATCACAAATATGTAAATCCTTTAGCATAAGCGAAATAATCGCTGTGGTTGAAAAATTGAAGGCAGAGCAAAAAAGGTCTTTAGTTAATTGAGTATTTGGTTTTCAAAGCTATTTCTTGTAGTTTGAATTTTTCCTCAAATATATAAGAGCCCTGAAGAATCAAAAATTTTAAAAATTATTTCAAGATTTACTTGAAAAAGCAAACTGGAAGAAATACAAATGATCAATAGGCACATGAAAAATGCTCAATATCACTAATTATCAGAGAAATGCAAATAAAAACTACAATGAGGTATCACCTCACACCAGTCAGAATGGCCATCATTCAAAATTCCACGAATGACAAATGCTGGAGAGGCCGTGGAGTAAAGGGAACACTCCTACACTGTTGGTGGGAATGCAGTTTGGTGCGGCCACTGTGGAAAACAGTATGGAGATTCCTCAAAAGACTAGGAACAGACTTACCATATGACCCAGGAATCCCACTCCTGGGCATATATCCAGAAGGAACCCTAATTCAGAAAGACAGGTGTACCCCAGTGTTCACAGCAGCACTATCTACAATAGCCAAGACATGGAAGACAGCTTAAATGTCCATCAACAGGTGACTGGATAAAGAAGATGTGGTATATTTATACAATGGAATACTATTCAGCCATAAAAACGACAACGTAACACAATTTGCAGCAACATGGATACTCCTGGAGAATGTCATTCTAAGTGAAGTAAGCCAGAAAGAGAAAGAAAAATATCATACGAGATCACTCATATGTGGAATCTAAAACATAAACAAAAACAAAAACATAAATACAAAACAGAAACAGATTCATAGACATAGAATACAAACTTGTTGCCAAGGGGGCGGGGGTAGGAAGGGACAGACTTGGATTTCAAAATTTGTAGATACTGACAGGCATATGCAGAATAGATAAAGAAGATTATATTGTATAGCACAGGGAAATATATACAAGATCTTATGGTCGCTCACAGTGAAAAAACTGTGACAATGAATATATGTATGTTCACGTATAACTGAAAAATTGTGCTCTACACTGGAATTTGACACCACATTGTAAAATGACTATAAATCAATAAAAAAAAGTTTAAAAAATAGCCTATTTCAAAAAAACAAAACCAACCAAAAAACAAATTGTACAAATTATTGAAAATCTCAAATGAATATAGCTGAAGACAAAATCCCACTGTATACTTAGGTCTGGATCCTTGATGATACCTGAAGATAAATACTGAGTTAAGCAAGGTCAAATAATGTACACGGGTGCAGGATGCCTCAAAAATGTAATACGCAAAGCAGAGCATCTCAAATATTAACGTGATTATGAATCGATTGGGGATCATGTTAAAATCCAGATTCTGATTCCATAGGTCGGGGGTGGGACCTGGGATTCTGAATTTTCCATGTGATGCCAACGCTGCAGGTCTGGGGACCACACTTTCAGTAGAAACAAAAGCCAAACTGCATGCAGACTTTAGGTGAGACAGTTGAATGTGTCTATGGTGGAGCATGTTTGATTCTGCATATCTTTTGTGGGACGAGGGAGAAAAGTACAAAGATTATTTTATTGCAAAGGTTTGCACATACGATTTAGCTTTACTAAGTAGGATGATCCTTTAATTTCAGCCTCCTGTATGTTTTCTCATCTCCCTTCCTCTAAGCACTTAGTAGGGGGCCTTTCATTATAGAGTATTAAGCACATTACACACGGAGATCATGTACAGAATTCCAGAACCCAAATTCTGACAGTGGCAGAGGGATCCTGTAATTGGCTGGTTTAAAACAATTTTTTTTGAATAGTACATTTTCTTCAGATAAATTTATTTCAATTCACTAATGTTGTTTAGTCAGTGACCTCGCTTAAACGTGCTTCAGAAAATGAGTTGCTTCACTTAAGAGTAAAGCCAGCAGTTGCTCTTTAGATTCATGGACTTACAGAATTTTAGACTGAACAGGTTATTAGAGTGTATATCATCTAAACCCCTTGTTTTTCCAGTAAGGAGATAGAGATACTGGCTACATCTCACAGGAAGGTTTAGTTCCTATATGTTTAGCTTTTCTTTGAACTTTTAGAGGAAAATGTGAGCCTTGGTGCCTCTTGAATTTAAACTCAAATGTCATGTATCTTGAGTACTTCTGGCTGATTTAAATAGTCATAACATATTTGAAAGTATGTCAGTGTAGGATACACAGGTTTCATGTACCTACTTGTGACATCTTCTTTACTGTTTGCAGACGTTTACAAATGTGTGCCTTGAACTGTGTTAGGAGGAGCAGTTTGATGGTTTAATGTCCAGTTGCTTCCTCTTGGCTGTCCATGTTATGTTTGGGGCCCACATGAGGCTTTGTTCCCAAATAGATTTAAGAGAATGACCATCTCATCCTGGAAAGAGATGCGTTTAGGGGAGATGTAATGCAGGTTCAGGATCACAGACTTACACAGCTTCTGATTACTGTCCATGCAGGGAACTGAACATCCCCAGTAATCTGTGAAATATGCAGGAGGCATGCTCTTCAGCTCCAGTTACTTGCCACTTAGCCCTAGTGAGCTGGCTGGGCTCCAATTCAGGTAATTGCATCCTGTCTGCTCAAATTTCCTTTGCAATTTCAATCAGATATGTTATCCTCCTTAGCATGGCTGCCCAGAATGATAGTTCAGGAGTCCCTTACAGCTGCTAAACAGCTGTTGTGCTCAACCCAAGAGGTGACTACATTTCAGTGGTGGGTAAAATGATTCCTTGTTATTTCTTTTCTGCATCACAGAGGTATTCTACAGCTTAATTAATTAAGATGTGTACAGCTTCTGAGGTGCAAGGTATAGCAAAGATGGTCGACATTCATTATTAAGCATTTATAAGCAGCTCTGCACCTGCCTTCATTTCAAAGTGGAACCTGGGTGTCATGTGTTCCTTACACTATGATACATGCTCTTTAAATTTAATAAGAAAATTATTATCTGAACCATGTTACCTCCTTTTATCACTTTAAATGATCTTTAGAATTAATGAAGCAAACGCTTCATTTAGAACTGCATTAATAAACTTTTCATTGATGGTTCTATATTACTACTTGCAGACACTGCAAGGTGTTGATCAGTTTTGTCCATCTTTTCCTCTATTTTGCTGTATGACTTTCCATGCATGCACCTTGCTCATGAAGATACGCTGCATTAAAAAATAAAATCTATCCCCAAATTTAGTGGCTTAGAACAATCATCATTTCATCATGTCTTATGATTTTGTTGATCAGGAATTTGGTAATAGCTCAACTGGGAGATTCTTCTGCTCCAGGTGACGTTGACTGGGATCAGTGGGTGGTTGGACTGCTCTGGGAGTTGGAGATAGTTTTTTTACATGATCAGTGCCTTGTCAGAGTTAGATGGAAAACTGGGCTCCAGCTGAACCCCTTTCCATTTAGTCTTCAGCCCCTTCATTGGTCTCTCCAGCAGGGAGTCAAACAATTACATAGGGACTTAGGATTTGAAAAGCCTGAGACAGAAGTTGCCAGTTCTCTTAAAGACTGGACCTGGAAAAGGCACACTATCACCTTAATTTTACTTCCTTGGTCAAAGCCATCACAGGCCGGCCAAGATTCAAGGGAAGGGAAAATAGGCCCACCTCTTAATGAGAGGAACATGAAGAAGTATGAGCATCTTTAATCCACCACACTGGCCATTTCAGCAGTGCTCGTTTCCATGGTAGTTTCAAAGAGATCTGAGTTTTCCACAAGGGACACTTCTACACTGAAACATTCAGACATAAAGACAGACTCAGTATCAACCTCGTAGCTTTAACAGCAGCCTAAGACCTTAGGAAACATAGCCAAAGTGACCACAAGAGTTCCTGTGTCCACACTCCAAAGGATACAGTAACACCACCTCCCAAACCATCACTTCAAATAAACTTGTAAATAGTTTTAATTATTCCAAGTGTATTTACACCTAGAATACTTTTTTTAAAAGTGCATTGGGAATAGATCAGATACTATACTTTCTATTTTGCTGCTCAGGAACTTAAAGAGAGAGGTAGGTGATTTGCTAAAAAGTCTCCAGGTAATAAAGAATGGGTCTCTCAGTCCTGGACTTTATCTACTTCACTCCACATTCTTTCTCTCCATTAATATTTGACTCACAACCTAAAAATCCTTGATGAGATTCAAGGTTCCTGACTTCACTACAATGGAAATATTTTTGCAAGAGGGCAAAGTCATTCCCGAGCTTAGATTCACATTTTCACTGAGAAACATCTAAGTTGGAACTGTGGCTGTTGTGCCTGGATGATTTATTTTCCTAAGGATGGAGAACAGGAGTTCTGTATGGTTGAAGAATGTATTGTTTGCTTCGTTTGGCCCCATCACAGCCAAAGATGTAAGACCTTTGGGTTTTCTCTTCCAGAAGCAAAATGCCTGGTCTGCATTATTTTTACTCCTTTCTCTTATCCTTTATATCCTTCTCAGTCTTAAAAACTTACCTCAGTTTTCCCAACTGCTCTAGAAAGAATTCTCCCACTATTTTAGCCCACATTTCACTCCCTCCCTTGAACTCAAAGAATTTTACAGTCTGGAGCAGGTGTTAATATATTCATTCCTTCACTCATTAAAGGTCACATTACTAGTAAGGGACAGAAACAGGACTTAAGCACTTGACCACTGGGCTATAACATCTTTGGATAATTGTATTATATGTATGCACTTCCATGTTTGGGTATGTGTTTATATATTGCCATTTGCGGAAATGTATGGTGACATCTATCTTTCAAATGTCACATGTAGCAAAAGAAAGACAGACAAGGTGCCATGAAACTTCAGACAGGAGGAGCAAAATAACTTCATCTGATCTGTACAGCACAGGGAACTATAGTTAATATCTTATAATAACCTTTAGTGGAAAAGAAAATGAAAACAAATATATGTATATATATGCATGACTGGGACATTATGCTGCTGTACACCAGAAATTGATGTGCTATAACTGACTATACTTCAATTAAAAAAAAAAAACGTCATCTGAGATAAGATTCATAGCACTTGACATGGGCCTTACCAGGGGAACAGTGAGTAGTTGGGTTTAACATGAGAAAAGCATAGGTGAGCTTGATGTGTAAGAATATAGCAGGACAGACAAAAAAATATGCTAAGAAGTTTAAATTTAGTCAGAGTCACTGCTAAGTTTTGAAAGGTACATAACATGGGCTGACAAGATCAGACATGAACTTTTAGAAGACTAATCTCAGCCTAGACAGCAGGATGGATTGGAATAGGACCCTGTCTTAATGAGTTAAGCCCTGCCCTTTGAATTCCTTCCAAAAGCAATTATAAGTCTATTGCAAAACTCCAAGTAAAGCAAAGTAGTAACAGTCGGACTTCAGTATATCCAATCTTGGCTTGTTTGTTGATAGTTTTAAGAATGCAATTCTTGAATTGTTAAGTATTAATGACAATTCTAAGTCATACTTTTGTGATGTTCTTTTCTCTTCATTGGACCTTCACGTGTATTATCCATTGCATTCTAAACAGACCACTGACCACACAAAGCTGAGGATCATCGGCTAGTAATGTGCTGAGGAAATAATTGCCATTCAAAATGCTTGGCTAACTCATCTCTAAGCTACTATTCTCCTTCTGTTCTTGGAGCCATTCTCCATAGTGCCTCCATTTGTGGTTATCAAAGCATCAATAATAATCACAAAAATAATAATACTTTCCAATAAAGAAGTTATTATTAATATTCAACATGACTCAAAAATTTCAGGCACAATGATATGATATATATATTATTATTCAGTTTATATGTGAAGAAATTGGGGCAAAGAACATTTAATAAGCATCCAGGGTTATATATTCATTAGCAGTAGATCTCAGATTCAAATGTAGGCATGATGACTCTAGATCCTGTGTGTATTTAACCACCAATCTCCCAAGTCTAGATTGTCTAGTCTTGGTTCCTGAGTTTCTATAAGATAAGAGACTTTTCACTAAGGCCTCAAGGAAGGAAAGTTGTAGTGTTTAAAAAAATGTAGTGTTTTTGGACACTCTAATCTAAATAGAGATATTTGGTGATGTATATTTAGGATATGATTTAAGAACTGTCTACCTTGCAAATTATGAGTTTAAACTTCATTGTGTACTACCAAGCTTAATATGTCTAATGGCAAAAAGGGACCTTGAAAACCAGTAGGTGGAAAGAATCCAAATTCCCTTAACCAAAATAAAACACAATTTTTAAATCCCCAGCAGATTTTCTCTCCTAGCAGCTGGCTGCCAGGAACGGAACAAGTTCACCACAGCCCTGCACAAGATTTAATGGGGTAATTAAGAAGTGTGCTGAGAATTTGGCCCGGGACTTGGTTCTGTTTTTGTTCTGCAGATTTTGTGTTGGTGGAAGTGGTTCAGGCAATCCATCATTTATGCTTGGCAATGCCAGTGACACAAGTCAGTTCTTGGAATGCAGTAAGGGACAACGGTACCGAGTGTGGGTAGCCAAGGTTTGGCAGCAACCTATAGAGGTTTGAGGGACCCTTTGGCTATGGTTACTGTTCCTCTCAGATAAGTGTTAGCAGCAAGTGGCAGGGGAAAATGGAACTGCCAGTGCCCCAATCTGCCTAGACTTTGCTTCCATTTTTTTGGCTTATTCTTTCTGTATCCATATGCAGACTCTATAAGAAAGGTTCACATGATATTACTAATCTTATGTAAGTGAGAAATAGCATCTTTAGAGTATGTGAATGTATAAGTGAGATAGATCATCTTTTTCAAATGTTGGAGAACCATTTGTTATTTCCTTTTCCATGAGCTATCTGTTCACTCCATTAAGCAAAGATCCACAAATTTCTGTGGGGAGCTATGAAACAGGTGCTCACTTACAATGATTGTGGAAAATGTGTCAATATTTAGTACAAATTTTTAAGTGCTAATTCTCAACAATTCCACTCTTACATATTTATCTTACAAACAAACTCACATATGTGCAAAGTGGTATACTTACAAGACCTTCATTGCAGCAGGATAGGTAAAATTAAGTTAGGAGATGACATAAATATTTATTTATGGATACCTGGTTAAATAAACTATAGGAGAACATCTACCTCCAGCCATATGAAGTCACTGGTATGAACTAGCTCTCCAGCCATAAATACCTAAAAGACTACACAAACGATATGAGGCAACATTTTTCATCATTGGATAATGAACTACATAAGACTGGGATTCCTAAAAGAAGGGAAATTAAAAAGATGAGACCCAAATTGTCCAGCCTTCTGCCTGGCCCTGGAATAGAGAGGTGGAGTCAAAACAGACTGCGGCAGTCCTTCTGAGTTGCAGAAGCAGAGACCAGAATTGGGGGGAGGCGAGATGGCTGAAATCTACAGCATGGGGTATACAGCAAGAGGGAGCTGTATCCAGAGAGGACTCCAAAGAATCTACACAAAAGCTACATATACACTTATACTGGCAAAGAACGATTGGGAACTGAAATTAAAAACAGTACTATTTATCAAAGCATAAAAACCATGAAATACTTAGCTGTAAATATGCCAAATATGTACAATGTTTTTACTCTAAAAACTACAAAACATTATTGAGACAAATCAAAGAATATTTTTAAAAAGGGAAAGGTATACCACAATAACAGATTGGAAAGGTAATTTTGTTAAGATGTCGATTTCTCCATAATTGATAAATAGATTCAAAGCAGTTCCAACCATGTAGAAGCAAACATGCTAAAATTTATGGAAAAGCTAAGGAACTAAAATAGCCCAAACAGTTTCACAAAGAAAGCCAAAGTTGAAAGTTTCACCCTGCCTAGTTTCAAGTTTATTGTAAAGCTACAGTAATCGAGACATTGATTAAAAGAACACATAGAGTCCAGAAACAGACCCATACATGTATGCCAGATTGATTTTTGACAAAGGGGCTAAGACAATTCAATTGAAAATTGATGCTGGAACAACTTGATATCCATATAAAAAATAAAAAAGAAAAGAAACTGAGTCCACAGCTCACACTAATATAAAATTTAACTCAAAATGAATTATAGTCCTAAATATAAAACTTTTCACAATAACATGGGGGATAATCTTTGTTACCTCATGTTAGACAAGTATTTCTTAGATAAGAAGCAAAGAGCATAAACCATAAAAGAAAAAAGTGGATATATTATACATCATAAAATTTAAAATTAAAGCTCTTTGAAAGCCACTGTAAAGAAAATTAGAAGATAAGCCATAAGCTGAGAGAAAAATATTTGAAAAACACATCTGGATCAAATATATGTAAAGAACTATCACAATTCAATAATAAACAAAAGAACAACCCAATTCAATTCAAGTGGGAAAGGGGAGTATTTTTAATACATGGTGCCACATCAACTGCATATCCATATGAGGAAGGGGAGGATATTGGCTGTTATAGAACACCAGATGCAAAAATTAACTTGAACTGAGTCAAAGACCTAAATGCAAAACCTAAATCTATAAAAACTTCTAGAAGAAAGCATTAGGGAAAATCTTTGCAACCTAGAGGTAGGCAAAGATTTCTAAGAAAAGAACAAACAAATTTTGGTAGATTGTACTTCATCAAAATTAATATCCTTTGCTCTTTGCATGACATTATGGCAGAAAGAATTATGCCCCACCCAACAAAAAATTCCATGTCTAAATCTCCAAGATGATTGTGAATATACTAGTTTACACGCCAAAGGGAACCTTGCATTTTCTAAATTAGGGTAACAATCAACCAACCTTAAAATAGGCAGATTATCCTGAATTTCTGCATAGACAAAGTGTAGTCACATGAGCTCTTAAAAGTTGAAGAGAAAGGCAGAGGGAAAATCAGAGAAATCTGAATCACGAGAATGATTTAATGTTGCTGGCTAGATGATTAATGGCACTATGTGTCAAGAAAACAGCGACCTCAGTCCTACAACCACAAGGAACTGAATTCTGATGACCTTATTGAACTTAGAAGCATATTCTGCCCCAGAGCCTCTAGAGAGTTACACAACCCTGCCAACACCTTGATGTTGGTCTTGTAAGAACCTGAGTAGAGAATCCATCCACACAGTGCCAGACTTATGACCTACAGATCAGTGAGATAATAAATGGATGATGTTTTAAGCCACTCTGTTTACAGTAATCTGTTACACAGCAATAGAAAACTAACACAGACACCATTAAGAAAATGAAAAGGTAAGCCACAGACAGGAAGAAAATATTTGCAATACATATGTTAAACAAAGGACTTATATCAAGAATACATTAAGAACTCCTGCAGTTACATAATAAGAAAACAAACAACCCAATTTAAAACTTGGACAGAAGATGACTCCCTCAATAAAAATAAAACTTGGACAGAAGATTTGAACAGAGAATTCATGAAAGAAAATACATAAACACCCAATAAAATCATGAAAACATATTCAACATCATGAGTCATTAAGATTCACATTTAACACATGTTAAGATATTTTTGAATATCCATTAGAATGGCTACAGTTTAAAAGACTAGCCATGCCAGGAGTTGGAGATGGTGATAAAAGTGGAATACATATATATTACTAATAGGAAAGCAAAACAGTACACTTTGGATAATGGCTTGGCACTTTCTTAAAAATGTAAACAGACAACTACCATGTGATCTTGCTATTCCATTATTAGGTACTTACTCAGGACAACTGAAAACATATGTCTGTACAAAGAC
This sequence comes from Camelus dromedarius, assembly GCF_036321535.1. Lineage (NCBI taxonomy): Eukaryota > Metazoa > Chordata > Mammalia > Artiodactyla > Camelidae > Camelus > Camelus dromedarius. The sequence continues at coordinate 62,089,830 of NC_087443.1, read as the reverse complement.
TTGTATGCAAATATATATGGCAGATTTATCTGTATTGGTCAAAACTGGGGGAAAAAATCTGAATGCCCATTGACAGATGAGTGGATTTTAATTTTGGAATCATGGTATATCTATACAATGGAATACTACTCAGCAATTAAAAGGGATGGATTACTGTTACAACAAAATGGTTTAGTCTCAAAAGTGTGATGTTAAGAGAAGAAAGCCAGACAGGAAAAAAAAAAAAAACAGTACATCATGTAAGATTATATTTACATGAAATTCTATGACATGCCAACAAATCTATAGTGACAGGAGCAGGTCAGCGGTGGCCTGGGCATGGTGGGTGGAGGAAGAGAAGGATGATAAAGCAGCACGAGGAAACTTCAGGGTGATGGAAATATTTCTTATCTTAATTGTGATAATGATTTCATAGGTGTATACATATGTCAAAACTGATCAAATGTACACTTTAAACATTTGCAATTATTGTGCTTCAATTACGTCTCCATAAAGCAGTTTAAACAATTATATGGCCCATAAAGCACATCTTCCAGCTGGAAAGACCTAGCTGTGGTCCAGCAGTTTGAATTCTCAGATGTCATGAACAGCATAAAAGTCAGAAGGACACTGAGATAATTAGGATTCTGTCACAGGATGATCCAAGTTGGGGTACCAATGAGAAGCAGGTGGGGAAAGGAGAAACTTTTCTTCTCTACCTCTACTGGTGATTTGAGGAAAATTAGCCTCCTAAAGAACTGTTTTGCTGTGGCCGATTCGCTCTGCCCATCTTGTCATGAGCCACTGGCCTGAATCAGTTTGCCCTGCAAAGCCAGGGGGATTTCTCAAGTACAGGACTCAGTCCTCAGGATTCTAGAAAACTTTCATGGGGCCCCTGCTGTTACCAAGCACTGCCTTTGCCTTTGATAGTGGTGGCCAATAGGATTAGCTAGAGACAAATCTCAGGGACTCCCTTGGTTTAAAAGATAAAATTCCCTGAGGAATTTTCTAACCAGCCCCAGGGTAGCAAGAGGTCTTTATCCCATCTGGGAAAGAGGGGAAATTGCTCTAATTGTCTTTCGAATTTTTTATGCCAGAGCCCAGTGAGGGGCCTTTCTATCTCGTGTCTCTGCCTGGCAGGGCTGGTTCCCTGCTCAGGGCTCTCAGGAAGGCAGAGCAGATTGCTGCAGAACCCTCAGAACTGCTAGTGCCGAGGAGGAGGAGAACCTGTCTCCTCCTGCTAGAGGCACCTGCAGCATGGCATCACAGAATGGCCTCCCTCCCTCCTGCCACAAGCTTCAGCCTTGGAACAGAGAACAGCCAGCTGCAGAGGATTTGACCCTTTCTCCACTAAGAGAATCAGTGCCAGTTTGGGAAACAAAAGAGGATGTCATCTCTTCTCCATCACTGGAAGCCAGATCAGCAGGTACCTCACATCAGGGTCCTCACTCTTATTTCCCTTTGCCTCAAGACATCATCCTCATAATCCTTATCCTCCAGGAAAAAGCATTTCATTACATCTTGAGTAGGAAGTCATTCAAACTCTCGGGACCTCATTTTCCCAATATTCACTCATTCATTTACTCAATAAATGGTTAGTGGGTGTTGTGTAGAGGTCACTGTGCACCATTGGTAGGAATCAAGACTAAACCCTAGATCTGCTAGAAACCAGATTTTTTCTTCAAATGATAAACTATCATTACATACATGACTTTCCCCCTCACAGTGCAAGTTAGATATTATAATAAGCATTTTATAGGTGACAAAACAAAGGTTAAGGAATCTATCCAAGCCACCAACGTAGTAATTTGAACACAGATTTAGAAATAGCTCAAACCCATGCACTCCCCACTCTATCAGGCACCTCAGTGGCTTACCCAGCTTGTTTCAATGTGGTTTTAATATGGTGATGCTTCCTTATTTACAGCACTTCTGCAAACATGCTCACACTATCTTCTCTAGAACATTATTGGGGCATTCTAATAGTGAGGTGGCATGTGCACAGGCCCTCGGTGGATCCCCGTGGTCCAATTTTAGGTTCTCAGAATTTAGGTCCAGGACCCAATTTTCTCCATTATCAGAAACTAATTTTCTAAATGCATAGGAATTGGATAAAGAAATAAGAGTTCTAATTTATTATTTAAAAGGCTAAGTAGGCCCAGAAAACAGAGAGGCTTATTGGCTATAATGTCTCATCCATCCAAGTGTTTATTGTGTCCTAGGTACCAGCACGGTTCTAGATGCTGGTGGTAAGACAGTAAACATGAATAGCAGGGTCCCTGCTCTCACAGTAATTACATTTCAGTCATGATGACTCAGATTGCTAGCTGGGAGAAGCAGAGTCACACGAGCTGTGGGATGACATTCAGTGTTGAGGATGTAGAGTTTGAGGTGTTTAATCATTGAGAGCCAATTGTTAAATTTTCAGTTGTTTTGTAAGCCGATCGATGCCAAGCTGTAGCTAAAAACCAACTGTGATCAGTATGCCATGGAAATTTGTGAACTTCAAATCACAGCTCCTCCTCCCTCTCTGTATGGAAGCTCGTTGTTAAAGATTTACTGGCACATCACTGAGTAGAGAGGCAGAGCACTGACTGTGTGGACCAGGACCGAGACAGTGACTGCCCTGGAGCCTAGAACCTGCAGTGCAATTTTACAGGTTATTAGAAGAGAAGTGATGATAAAAGCCTTGAGACAGATACACTAGCCTAGGGGAGAGTAATGAAAACAGAAGAAGCGAGCTTTACGCCAAAAATCCCAACCACAAATGGTTAGGGGAGGAGCAAAGACAAAAAAAAAAAAAAAAAAAAAGGCCCAGAAGAGATTTGAATGCATCAGGTTTGAAGTATCAGGAAGGAGTTTCTCAAGGGAAATTGTCATAAGATATTTCCAGAAAGAAATGTATCACTTTATTAATCTTTTTGAAATAGAGTCTTAAGTTTAGAAAGCGTCCAGGAATTTTGGTGGCTGGGATAAGGTGAATCATTGATGAGCTTGGAAAGAGTAACGGGGAATGAAATTACAGGCATAAAAGTGAAAAGTAGATGGGGATTGAAGTGCAGGTAACAGAGATAATGACCTGGGGAGCTCCCGTCTGATAATGAGAAGCCCTTCCCTTATGGGAAAGGGGGAGCTGGATCTTTGTCCAAGATGTAGCTCTTGGAGCCTCATTTTCTTTTTTTTTCATGCAGGAAATACCCTCTGTTAGCACATCTTTTTCTTACGTGGAGGATGAAGAAAGAAAAAGCTTTAGCTCTGCTAAGCAACCGTACTCTCCCGAGATTGATGAGGCCCGAATCATTGAACCTGGAAGTTCAACTGCTTATCATTTAGGGTAGGTTTTTCTACAGATGGCTAATTTCATTTCCTGCATGTTGAATTTTTCCTAGCTTTCTGCTCAGAAGGTGATCTAAATTTCATGCTTAGAGAGTACCTTGCTCTTACCCCTGAACATATGCTCCAAGAGGGAGTATTTTCTCTGCTCATTTTTAACTCATACAAGATGCAGCAGGCTTGTGGCAGGGGAGGAGGAAGGGAAGGGTATAAGACTTCCATTGTCTGTTTGGCAGTAACCATCCCATCCCCATCTCAGAGAAGCTGCCTCATCTCTATGCAAACTGAGAGGGATGGTCAGCTCAGTAACATGGTATTCCACTACCCAGGTCTCAGATGATGGAGCTGGAGATGGAAAACTACTCAAAATCTGTGCAGAGACAGCGGCTTGCTGCCTTGAAAAGATAAGCCATAAACAGATTCCCTCTATCTGAAACTCCCCTTTAGGATTCTTTGCTTGAATCCTTCCAGTTGCAGGATCATGGGCTGGAAGATGAGTAAAAATAGGACTATGGGCAGTCAGGCAGAGGAAATCAGAGACGAAAGACCCTGTGGCTCCTGAGAGAGGGTAAGGTTACCACTGAGCCTCATGAGAACAGGAACTCAGACCCAGTCAGTCAGAAACCAAGGACAAAGTCAATCCAACCACAGTGGATTCAAGACCTCAGTTTATGACCACAAAAGAGCCCTAATTAATATGCACATGGATTTCATCCAAAACACTATCTTTTCATGATTGCAACTTGATGTCCTCAACAAATATTTATTAAACACCTATTCTGTAGAGGATGCATTGAGACTAAGGCCCTAACTTTACTGCCCTTAAATAGTTCTCAGAGTAGGGGAAAAAAAAAGAAAGAAATGAAAAACCCATGTTATGTGTTCATTGGGAAAGGGAGAAAAGGAAAATTAGAAATAGCAGCTAAAGTCACAATTTGGGGGTAGAGCATCTCTGTAATAATTGAAGGGCAGTCGGATTTTCTATCAGCAAACCAAGGGTGTCTCGTACTCCCACAGCTGACCACAGGGTACTTGTGGCTTATCTATGTTTATAACCATGGGGTCATCACTTCAGACAGCATGCATATCTCAGCTCACATGAAAGACTAGTTGGTTTCTGTCTGCTACAAAGCCATAGTCTGTATACTGCCTTTGGGTTTTACCATGAGGACTGTATCAATTTTGCTTGGCTAATTCCTATAAAACACAAACATAGTTCTTTTCACTGGAAGCCCCAAGCCAAATCACAAGAATAATGCACAGACCAGAGGCACCCAGATTAGCATCTGGTAAGTGGGAGCTACATGGGAGGCAAGAATTATCTCCTATAAACCTCAAATAGTACCATTGAAGCACTTACTATTATTATTTGCACTTTGAGGTGAAAAGAAACGAAGGCTAAGTGATGTGAATTCCCTTGCATAAGTCACCAGCCAGAGGCCACATATAAGACTCAGTTCTATGTCTGTGGTCTTCATCATTACATCAAAGAGAAGCATCATACTTCCTACCCAAATCATCCCACACCCCTGGCAAGAGCAAGACAATCACATGTTTAAGGAGTGCATTCACCAATCACACTCATAATAGTTCTGGGCTTTGGAGAGGACAGTTGCAAAGAAAAACGTAGAAAAGTCTGGACTTCATTAAATAAAAGATAATATATGAGTAGATACTCAATTTCTTTATAACATTAGGGTCCCAGATGGTATCTTACACACACACACACACACACACACAAATACGTGTATGAGTCTGTGTGTGTGTGTGTGTGTGTGAGAGAGAGAGAGAGAGAATATGTATTTGGACCAACTGAAGCAAAAACAGACGTCCACAGGTCTTAAAGCAATTATTGTTGGGAACGGTGAACTGGTCCTACTTAATGAGCAATACTTAAAGAAGGTAATATGGGCAGTGTTTTCTTTGGCCAACAGAGATGTTGGAAACTTTTAATTAGCAAGAAAATCTCCCAAGTTGTGGCTCATACCTCCTCTCCTCAGAAACAGTAAGTGCGGTGATGAAAATGCGGAGTTCAGTAATGAAGCAGTTCTCCAGTCCTCGCGAGAGAAGCAGGACCGCCTTTTAAAGCATTCGCTTAGTGTTGACTGGAGGGGGGGATGGAGGAAAAACACATAAGCCTTCCATTCACACACCAGATGTTCCTGCTAAACAATCACTTTCAGGAAAGCTCAGCTCCTGTGGATGATAATCATTCTTGAGACTGGGGCCCAGAGGCCACAGAGGGAAACTCCTAATGGGGGGAGGGCTGCTGTCTGAGGCCCGTTGCTGCGACAGGCCATGGTACTTCACCCTGGGGGTGAGAAGGCTCCACTCGCTGTACACCTCATTGGCCACGAGAAACCCCCACGACCCCCCATCTCTCAGGAGTCCTCTGCTCTGCCACGCAGCTGGAGACTGGGCAGGGGCACTCAGCTAATCCTGGTTGCAGGTGGTCAGAGGATGGGATTTTTCTGCTCCTTAAGATTTTATGTTGAGGAAGGCATAGCTGTCCTAGATATACCTGTAAGGACCCTTGGAATCACTAGGATGGAGATGTTTTGTGATCTGACCCCCACGGGATAGTGTCTTAGTTTGTGTTTCGTAGAAGCAGGGCCTGAGACAGGGACTTGGAGTGTGCATTTTATTGAGTGTGCACTAAAGGGAAGAAGGACGAGGGATGAGAGGGGAGAAAGGTGGGCAAGGAGGTAGTCTCAGGTTAATTTTCTCCTTAACTTGACATGCAGGGGGTTCTGAAGGATAAATTATACCTCACACCTGCCCCGTTCAGGAATGGGGTTGGGGTGCTACTGCCAGGAGAGATGGGGCAGGGGCAGCTGTACAGCATTAGCAGCCAGCACTCACGCTGCAGTCAAAGAAGTGCGAATACATGCATAGGGAGAAGCCAGGAAATTGCTTTCATCCTCAGCTTGTTGTAGCAGCTCTGTGCCAGTATATTAAATTCATTACAGGATGGGGCATCTCGTTTGATAAACACAGTAACCGGAGAAGACAGCAAGGGCAGAAGGGCCAAGATGGTGGAATAGAAGGATGCTCGTAGCTCACCCTCTCCCACAAATACACGAAGACTGACTTCCACGGACCCACCCAGCCAATCAGAACACCTGCTGAACTTTGACAGAACATCACTTTCTTCAAAAGACAAAATACACCACAAATCTGGTAGGAGAAAAGGAAAAAATAAAGAAGAAAAAGGAAAATAGTGTGGGACTGGTCCCGTGGGGAGGGAGCGGCAAAGGAGGAATAGCGATCGGACGCTGGGTGTTCCCCTCTACAACAGAGAGGTCAGCGGGACAGAGGGGGAGCCTCTGAGGCTCAGATATGTATGGAATAGCCCTTGACTGACAGAACTAAATTAAATGGGCTAGACAGACACCGGCAGGGGTGGGACGGGACAGGCTGCCAGAGCTGGGTGGAGGACTCGGGCCGACCAGAGGCAACCTCGGGGGACTGCAGTGTGCTGTGCGCAGTGGCTGGGAGCAGATACGGAGCAGAACCGCCTGGGTCCCCCATAAAATACACACAAAAAAGCAAAAGCAACACTGCCGGTGTGCCCGGTGGGAGGGGCGCCGTAGCCTGTCTCCTCAGACCCGCGGCGCCATTACTGGCGCTTTCTCAGGGGAAGAGAAGCGGGGCGCAGCCGCAGCCACCATATTCTCCGCGCGCCGCTCCCAGGCTGAGGTGGGGGTGGAAACCTGAATCCTTATCCAGGGGCTGTGCAACCTCACAGGCAGGACTGAGATTTGTTTACAGCCCCAGGCAGAGGGGACCTGAGCGGCACTGAACAGGGGAGCAACCCTTCCACCTACCGTGCACAAGCATGGCGCCCGAACGCAGCATTGGGAGGGGGCACGGCCCGGCCACCACCCTGCGCATGCGCAGTGCAGGGACATGGCGTTGGGAGGGGCGGACCCGCCTGCCTACCTGCGCTGGGAGCTGCACAGACCTGGGGCGCGACTGGAGGGCCTGCGGGACCCGTGAGAGGAGTTCACGCAGCAGGGCGAGGGCAGGAGCCGCCACAACCACAGAACAAGGAGGCCCCGCTCAATAGCCAGGGCAGGCACTGGCCACCATAACACCAGCCACACCCGCAACCAAAGGGCTAACAGACAAAAGGCACAGAAGGAAGACTTGGCAACCACCCATACTTAAGAAAGACCTCTCAACAAAATTAATAAGAGCGCTCAGTATCCACGGGAACACATGCACCTTTTTTTTCTTTTCTTTTTAAATGTTTTTTAACTTTTATTTTTATTTTTTAAATTCCTTTTAAATTTTTCTTTAAATTTTTTAATTAATTTTTAAAATTTGTCTCAATTTGATTTTTATTTCTCTATTTTATTCTTCTATTATTGATTATACTGTTTTTAAATCTTTTTTCTTTTAAATTTTTTTAAATTTCTCTCAATCTGATTTTTATTTCTCTGTTTTGTTCTTCTGTTATTGATTATACTATTTTCCAATCTTTTTTCTTCTTTAAAAATATTTTTTTTTGTTTTATTTCCACATCTGCTTTAGATAAATAAATATATAAATAAACCCCTTCAGGACCACAGTAGATAGCTGATACTCCATAATCCACAGTGCCAAAGAAATATAAGTAAAATGAAGAAGCAGAGGAATCACTCCCAATTAAAAAACAAGAGAAATCCCCTGAAAGAACAATCAATGAAATAGACCTTGATAGTCTACCAGATCACGATTTCAAAAATGGAGTGATCAAAGTACTGAAGGAACTAAAAGAGATTGTATATAGAGACAGAGAATATGTCAAAAAGGAAACTGAAACTATAAAGAAGAACTAATTAAAATTGGAAAACTCATTTGCTGAGATGAGAGCTGAGCTAAAAGCTGTAAAAAGCAGGCTAGATAATGCAGAGGAACGTATAAGTGACCTAGAAGACAGGACAACAGAAAGCACCCAATCAGAACAGCTGAAAGAAGAAATAAAAGCCAATGAAAACAATATAAGGGACCTATGGGATAATATAAATCATGCCAACCTACACATAATAGGGGTCCCAGAAGGAGAAGAAAGAGCAAAGGGGATTGAAAAGGTATTTGAAGAAATCATGACTGAAAACTTCCCAAACCTAAAGAAGAAATCAGATATCCAAGAACAGGAAGCACAGAGGGTCCCAAACAAGAAGAACCCAGACTCACACCAAGACATATTAAACTCAGGATGGCCAGGGTCAAGGATAAAGAAATGATTCTAAAGGCAACAAAGAAAAACAAAGTGTGAGTTACAAGGGAACCCCCATAAGGCTCTTGGCTGATTTCTCTACACAAACACTGCAGGCCAGAAGGGAGTGGCAAGATATATTCAAAGTCCTGAATGAGAAAAAGATGCAGCCTAGGATGCTTTATCCAGCAAGGCTATCCTTTAGAATAGAAGGAGAGATAAAGAACTTCACAGACAAGCAAAACTCAAAGAACTTAGCAACTTTAAACCTATGCTAAAATAAATATTGAAAGGTCTACTCTAAATAGAAAAGAAGCAGGATGCTACAGAAAAGAGAAAATCATAATTGGAAAGGTGATAACTACAATGAATTACAACAGAATAAACATGAAATTGTAAAAGAGGACATCTAAATCATTAAGGATAGGAGAGGGGAGTAAGAAAATATAGAGCTTTTTCTTTTTTTTTGTTTTTGTTTTCATTCTTGTTAGGATGGGTCTGAGCTTATATTACTATCAGTTTAAAACAAACAGGTATAGTAATGGGTTAATATACAAACAAAGCAGGATAACCACAAGCCAAAAGCTTACAAGAGAGTCACAAAAACTAAAAAGAAACCAAGATAATACAAAGGAAAATTATTAAACCACAAAAAGGAAAGGAACAAAGAGGAAATACCAAGTCATCTGCAAAATTAAGTTCAAAATGGGCAATAAATACACATCTATCAATCATTACCATAAATGTCAATGGACTAAATGCTCTAATCAAAAGACACAGAGTGGCAGACTGGATAATAAAACAAGAACCTACAATGTACTGCATGCAAGAGACCCACTTTAGGGAAAAGGACACACATAGATTGGAAGTGAGCGGATGGAAAAAGATATTCCATGCAAATAGAAATGGCTAGAAAGCAGGAGTAGCCATGCTGATTTCAGACAAAATAGACTTTAAAACAAAGGTCATAAAGAAAGATAAAGAAGGACACTATACAATGATTAAAGGAACAATACAAGATGAGGATATTACTCTTGTTAACATATATGCACGCTTAGCAAGGAGTCCCTCGCGCTCTGTCATACAGGTGTCCTAGGAAAGCACAGAAGAACGCTCACTGACGCTGACCCTGTCATACTTTAAATGTTTCCTATTTTATTTTCTTCATAAGAACAAAAGAGAAAATGGAGGCGGTGGGAGGTTAGAGACTGGCACTGGCTGCTGAAAATTCAGGTGAAGGCCATTAAGTGATGTTCGCTCCTACACAGACATTCTGCTTATCCCAATTTTTGCCCTTTTACCTGTATGTTGGTTAATTTTTTTTTTCAGGAATGAGTTTCATAATGAGTTGAAATGGTGACCCTCCAAAAATATATCCACTCAAAACCTGTGAATGTGACACGGTTCTTACTTAGAAAAGAGATCTTTGCAGGTCTAATTAAGTTAAGGATCCCTGGATGAGATTATCCTGGATTAAATGAATGGACTCTAAATCCAATGACACATCTCCTGAGAGAAGGGGAGAATGCACAGAGAAGCCATGTGAAGATGAAGGAGGTTAGAGTGATGCAGGTACAAACCAAGCTTCTACCGCCAGAATCTAGGACACAGACAGGGGATGGATAGATGGATACTTCCTCAGAACTTCTAGAAAGGACTCAAACTCTGCCTCGCCCCAATTTTGGACTTTTGGCCCTAGAACTGCGAGAGAATACATTTCTACTGTTTTAAGCCACCTACTTTACGATAATCTTAGAGTATTCATAGGAGACTAATCCAGCCTGGCAAGCTCTGTTCCCAGGGAACAGCAATGTGGGGGTTGGATGGACCACCAGGCTGCCCCTCACCCAGGTACCCCAGCCATCAGGACACAAGCCATACCAGCATTCTAATCTGTACCAAAACGTGGGAACTTCCACGATCTCCTGGGGCGAGTGACCCCACACAGAAGCTTCTGCCTTAGGCCAAGCAGCGTCGCGGCTCAAAACATCCCATTAAAACTGGCTCAAGCACATCTCAGAGCCCCTGGGAAATATGCCCAAATGACAGAGCTGTTCTCCTCTGTGGCAACGGTCTTTTATCAAACCAAACAGAGTATATTTTCAATCATTCTCATATCACAATGAAGAGACAAATCCTGTTAGTGTGTGTTTGCTGAGCAAGGGGGAAAAAAAAGGCAAACGTAAAACGTAGCGGCTTTGTACACCCGGGGACTGACTAGCTGGAGCTTTGAGTCTCCATGAATCTTAGCAGTAGCCAGCGAAGTGTAATTCAATCTTTTTAACTTCATGATATATATTCATGTCAGTGGCTTTAAGATAAGGAAAAGACGAGTGAAAAATGAAACTTCTGATGAATAAGTCTCAAGACCTTGAGTAATATACAAATATTTCTTTCTCCTCCATCAGAGAGATTCTGAATCCTGCTGAGTTTCCATCCATGTCACTGCCATTCTTTTTATAAGGAGAACAATTTGCAGGGAGGAAAGAAAAGAAACTTTGGCATTTGGGGAAAGAGGAGGGAGGGGTAGCAGGGGGAGGGGAGAGACCAGCAGAAAGAAAGGGAGGGGAAAAAACTCAGTGTCATCATTGAAAGATCCTCAAAGATGCAGGAAAATTGGCACATTGTTGATAATAACCATAATAACAAAGTTAATGATAGGTTCCTGGAAGGTCCTTGCTGGGTTTCGGATTTGTTATAAAGAGAAGGAGACATTCAGCTTCAGGCATGGCAGCATTTAGCAATGCAACACCCACCCTCCAACAGTCCACCAGCCATGTCGCCAGCCCCTTGTGTCCTTCACTGACCCAGCCCTCATTTTGCCTCTCCAGAATCATTGGTACCTTGGCGCTTCTCTGAGACTCGACAAAAGAGCAGGGGTAAACATACATGGAGTGGGGGTTGGTCTAGGGGCTGTTTTTCCTAGTTTTTTTATTGTTTCCTACACAAGGAAGGGGAATCAGCACTGGGCTGATGAATGGGCTGGGGGTGGGGTCACGGAGCACACGGTGGGGGGTCTGAGCCTTCCTGCCCTGCTGCTTCCACTTAGCAAGGAGTCCCTTGCGCTCTGTCATACAGGTGTCCTAGGAAAGCGCAGAATGCTCACTGATCCCAAACCTGTCATACTCTAAATGTTTCCTATTTTATTTTCTTCATAAGAACAAAAGAGAAAATGGAGATGGTGGGAGGTTAGAGACTTACCCAAGGCCACACAGGGAGCAAACGCAGAAGCTGGAAATGAACACAGATGTAAGCCCTTCAAAGGCTGAATCTCTGTAACAACAGCATGATTCTGCCCCCTCAGGTGGAGGTGACGCCCTCGTTGTGTTTGGGGTGGGGCGTGGTCCCTGAATTCTGAGAGCTCAGAGAGGGAGAGGCTTTGTTTGAAAGAAGGTTGCATGCTACATTGATAAACACTCATTAAAAAAAACATATACTATAAATGGAAAATTGTTTAAAGAGGAGACCATTTTCCAAAGCTGGTGGGGCTAGTTTGAATGCACTCACCGTCTGTTCCATGTCTCCCTTGGGTGATCTCCTCCAGGTCCAGGCTTCTGAAGTTCCAATGCTGAACCTTTAGCCATCACCCTGCATCAGAGGGTCAGGTAGGCGCTAAAGTTCAGGGGAGAAATTTGGTCCAAGTTTCCCTTCTGTTAAAAATGTTTTCCAGCACCAGGCAATGCCTCCCTCAAGCTGAGTTCTTCACCTCACAGTTCACGCAGAATCTCTTACCATGTTTAATAATCACCTAAAACCTTAATTGGTGTTGTTTTGTTCCAATGTTCGTTAACAACAGCAAATTACTTAGGGATGGGACATTACCAGCAAAATTGCTCAACAAAAAAGTTTCTCTACTTTTGTGAAAGGAGTAAGACAAAAGAGTAGGAGAGAGCAACATAAGAGCCATTTCCTTTGCCAAGAATCTTGAGTAACGATTTCCTGTATCTTTAATACTCATTGTGAAGGACCTAAGTAATGAGTTTCTTTTTCCATTTGTAAAGACCAATAAACCATTCTCTAGGCGATATCATGCTACCACAAGTCTCTTTTGAAATTATTGTCCATCTTTGACCTATGAATGTTTTTATGTTAACTACGCTTAATAATCAGTATTGCAGAAAAATCTATTATTTGTTACAGTTAATTATAAAGGATTCTAATATTCAGAAATCCACTAGATCTGGAAAACCATTATAAACATTTGATGTGACTTTTACTTTCTTCTTTATTTTTTTTAATTATAGAAGGAATATATGGTCATCAGAAACATTTAGAATAATATAGGAAATACCAGCTGTTGTGGGAGGGTTTAGCTCATTGGTAGAGCACATGCTTAGCATGCACGAGGTCCTGGGTTCAATCCCCAGTACTTGCATCAGAAAAAGAAAAAAACAGAAAATAAAATACAAACTGTTATGTGCAGATTAGAAGGCCAACATTTTTCTAACACTAAACCTCTGATTTTTTAGTTCATGGTTGTCTTTCTAGCCCATTTCCCACCACTCCCCCAGCCCCAGTCACCCTCCAGTTCTGCCACTTCCTCAACTCAGAGAGCTCTGTCCCTTTGCCAGAGAAAGAACGGAAAGGAAGCCGCTAGACTGAAAAAAGTGTGAGCAAACTCCAGCAGTTTATAACGCCTAGTGTAAATGTCATTTCCTAAATTCTTTCTTAACTTTTACCACCATCCTTCCTCTGGGTGGAAGGACTACCCCTCTCCATCTCTTTATTAACTGTCTCTAAATTATCAAAGCACTTTGTCCCCCCCCCCCCCAAAAAAATGTGATAGAAAATTGAATACTTTCAAGAATGTGCCACCAGGCCAGGAAAGGGGTCGCATATTCATATCTGAAATGCTAACTACCTAATGCACCACCGGGCACGTAGTAGTTTCTTAGTTTGTGCTCAAGAAATATTGACGGAATAGTGACTTCCAAAATTCCTTGAGAGGTAATTGAAGTGGACAGTCATTCTTTGCCTTCAGAGCTCCTCGCGCATTTCCTCTGCTGGTGGTGGAGATCATTCTTCTCCTCGTGTGTGCAATCTAAGTGGAACAGTAAATCCCAATGCCTCTCCAGCTGGAGAAATACTCACCGGTTTATTCCCCCAGACAGTTCTCCTCACTGTTTGGTTCCCTAAGGCTGCTGTAACAAGCACCGCAGGTTGGGTGGCTCCAACAACAGGAAGGCATTTTGTCACAACGGTGGAGGCTGGAGGTCAGAGATGAGGGTGCAGACAGGGTTGCTTCCTTCTGAGACCTCTCTCCTTGGCTTATAAATGGTCGTCTCCTTCCTCTGTCTTCCATGGTCTTCCCTCTCTTCTTGTCTGTGTCTTAATTTCTCCTTAGGAGGATATCGGTCAGATTGGATTAGCACTCACCCTGACAGCCTCCTTCTAACTTAATTGCCTCTTTAAAGGCCCTATTTCCAAATACAGTCACATTCTGAGGGCGTCGACGTATGAACTTTGAGGGGACACAATTCGGCCCGTGACACTCCCTGTGCCATGCAGTGAGCCTGTGCCCTAAACTTTACCAGTGAGGACATGTGTCTGGAATTTTCAATCTTCAGTTACATGAAGACAGAAGAAATGACTGACATTCTTTGGGTCCAGAAGAGACCCCTGGGGAGCTGTTATCTGCCAGGAAAATGTTCCTGTGTTTCCTGATTCCCATCCTTTCCAAGCTGTCTTAGCTCCTGCTTCTTTCCAAGTTATGTTCTCCAAACTTGAGTTGATTCTGTGGGCTCCTGATAGCATTCATGTAAATTCCTTTTCACTGGAATTAGCCGAGATTAATGTCTGTTTTCTGCCACCAAAATCCTAATTGATACAAAATTTTAAACATATTTTTTAAAACCACCCAAAGCTATGCTCTCTGACCTCTGACTCTGAAGGAGTTTACCACCCCAGTGAGAGGCCCTCAAATACTGTGAAGCTGACAAGGGAGGGCTCCATAAAGGGGTTTTAGGCTCAGAGAATTGGATTTCCATCTATGAGTAGGGGATTGAAAGGGAAGAAAGACGATTCAACAGTAAATGGAACATGAACACATCTCTGAGTTTACAGTTCCTAGTTCCTCTGAATTTTAAGTTAGGATGACTCCATCCTGGTTTACTTCAAACAGTCCTATGTCATGGTTGTTTCCTCAGAGTAATTATTAATAGTGCTCCATTCACCCCCCCCAACAGTGTCCCAGTTTGGATAAAAAAAAGGATGTGGTCCCCCTACGGTAAGTGTGTTTGATCTTTGGTGTAGTCTCACTGTCTAGAACAGAGCCTGGCAGAGAGCAGCTTTTCGGTAAATATTTCTTGAACAGATGAGTGAATAAAGCTGATCTTGCCCCACTGTCAGCTACAGATGCCCATTTACTTATTTCTTTTTCTTCTGCTTGATATCACATGCTGGGTCTATATCACTGAGCCAAGAGGTTTTGGAAGGACAGCATCTTGCTGTGGAGAGCTCCTCGACAGAAAGAAGGCATGTGTTTGGAGACCTGCCACATTCCCGTTAGCACCCATGGAAGTGGTGTCTGCCTCTTTAAAAGGGATGCATTTCAAGGCAAGGTGTGAAGCCCACCTGTTGTTAGAAAGCCTGCCAAGTTCTGGACTCCCCTGGAGCTTCTCCTCCCCTACCTGCCCTCCCTATTGCCTGGATGAGGCTCCAACTTGATCAGTAGGCAACCAACATGCCAGTAATTAGGAGGCACAAGGCATGGCAGAGGATGATTAGCTCATGATGAGCACACGCTGCCTAGAGTTGTCTTGTTACCATTATAAATAGATTAGAAATCTGGGGAGCATCTGCATTTTCCCCTCACAGAGGAGAATCTGAAATTGACAGGTTGAAATGAGAATGTGTCAAGTGGAGCTCTGTAATTGACAAAGATTAACTTTAATTCTCTAGGCTCATCTCTCTCCTCCTCTTCCCTTGGCACCCCACCCTCAGAATGTCCCAGCTGCCAATGGAAGAAGCCCAGAAATTCTCTAATTGAACCATAAGATTTTGGAAGGTCAGCACAAGAAAACCATTCTGGCGTTCCAAGGACCAGGTGTGTTGTTTATGGAGACAATTATGTGCTTCCCAGGTGATTCTACCTGGAAACCAAGAAAGACAGATTAGTGACAAGAAAAACAATTCTGTTCTGTCTCTGTTGCTTCTGCATGGCCTCATTTCTCTTCCTATCCACCGTGCTTGGACATGGTCTTAAATGCAGCCAGTTCCTAGGACCCGGGCAGCAATAACTCTTTGCAAGCGAGAGCAAGCAACAAAAGACCCTACATTGTAAGAATAGGCTTCTGTGGGAGACAGGGAGGAGAAGGAGGGCTTTCCTGGTGGGGAGAAATCCCTGGAGCCCAGCAGCCTTCGGCACAGGAGACACTTTGGCATGGACATCTCAGCTGAAGACGTCTCTGTTCTTCAGACATCAGACCGCATACTTCCTCAGGAGCAAAGCACTGAAGGCCCCACTTCATCTAGTTCATTTCCAATGGCTACAAACAGCAGCATTCTCCAGAGACTGAGCTACAATGACAGATGGCATGTGTGCCTGTCATGATCTATTTTCTTCTGTCTTTGCTGACATTTTGGAGAAAATCTGCGTCTTGTGCTCACTCTCTAAAAGATCTCTCCTTGAGCTGTGACCAAAGTTGAAGTCAGAAACCATGTCCTTGGCACCTCCATATATATATATGTGTGTGTATGTGTGTATATATATATATGTGTGTGTGTGTGTGTATAGTATATTTTTACAAATAATTATTTTATCTGAACAGTTTCCAATGTGGGAAGAAAAAGAAACTCAAGTCAGTAACCCTCACAGTGGCTTTGAGGAACCCCAGAACCTGGAACTGTACATCACAAAAGCTTTGTATGAGAAGAAAGGTAAATAAGAAACAAGTTAGGTTGTAAAGGATGGAGCCAAAAATCATAAACAAATAAAATCAAAATGTTTCCATCCAGTCACATAGCTATCTCCAGGGCATCACTGCACTAGACTTGGCAAGACTAAGCATGGTTCAGAACCTGACAGTCTCCAGTCTTTAATTTTATGAGGCATTTCTAGAAATCCTGATTAGAACCGGCCATTTCTTATCTCCTTTATATGGTCCAAAGAAAATTAGATCAGTTATATATTTAAAAAAAAAAGCAATAAAAGATCCAGTGACTTCTGGGATCAAGGTATAAATAGTGGCTTTTAACCAAAAATCTCCTCCTCCTGAAGGGACGCTGAGGGAGATGGCATTTAGGTCATTCCGAATTCTTCCTCTGGCAGTTCAGCCTTTAGTGAGGAACGGGTCACATAATATTTTACAACCTGAGGCCAGGGAGGACAGTGGAAAAGGATCCAGCACAATATAACTAGAACTTCTCAGATTCAATCCATTATTTGTCAAGCCCTAGTCATTTTGGGTGGGTTTACACAAATTAGCTCATTTGATCTCAGTCCTGACACTGTGAGGTAGATGTCATTATGGTCAATTTCTAGAGAGGGAAGCTGGACCCTGATGATGTCATTTTACCCCTCTGGGCCTCAGATAATTAAGAAGCAGTGGATTCTACTTTTACTGAGACTTTTAGTCTCTGAATAAACTGAACACTAGCAAAGGCCCTCTTTTGTTTTTTGTACACAATGTCCCATTGATTCCTCTCTGAGTGAACCTGCATCTCACAATGATACCTGGTCTGAAAACACAGAGACATAGAGCAATTTAACTCTCTTCCTGTAAAGTTAATGGTAATGAAACTAAGTCAAAGAGACATCAAGAGGCAGCGGTCCTTCGGGAGCTAACTACTGGGCTACATCTGGTCCCCCTTTGGCAGAAGGACCCATTGGACCAGACAAGAGAATTTGGCAGGATCAGGTGTGCACATCAGGATGGGGCATTCCCATTGCTTATGTTGGCTCCCTGGCCTTCCTGCCTCTGAACAAGGCCAGCTGCTCTGAAAGGCGAGCATACAGTGCGTAAAGCTGGGGCCTGGCTGCTGTGTGTTGAGCAGTCTTATTTCAGTCCAATGAGGGGACAGAGGGCATCAGGCAAAGGCCTGCTCAACAAGTGGGTCAGCGGGGCAACGGCACGTGAAGGGTCGTGAGCCACTCACTGCATGAGGAGCACGCTTGGGAAGTTAGATTCTAACGTCTTCTGGACGTTGTAAATATGGGGGCCATACTGCCACGTCCATCAGGCTCTCTACGGACTCTCAGTGACGTGCAGTGTAACCAGCTTTGCACTTGTGGTGGAAAGAGTATTGCCCTAGTATAAAGAAGACACAGCCCCTGTCTTCAGCTCTGCACTGATCTGCTGCAACTGTAGGGAAGTCACTTTCCTCCCTGAATCTCACTTCACTCCTCTACAGAATAAGAGAGTTCTCCCAAATTCTGCCCACACTGCTCATCTCTCAATAATTTTGGAATTGGCAGTGTGCTTTTCACACCTCTGGAAATCAAAGCGCTCCCGTGAGGCAGGCCATAAAGTGTTTTCCTTTCGCAAATAAGGAAATTGTGGTCTAGAATGACTGGCTGAAAGTCAGAGATCTCCTAATTCCTGGCTTCATGTTTGTTCCAAGGCACAATCCAGCAACACCTTGACTGGGAGTGTGGTTTTGCTTTAGATCACTTACTTGGGTGACTGTCCCAGAGTTGCAGCTGTCGCCTGGGAGGAAATGAGCACGTTTGGAAGCTGTTTTCACTCTGTAAATTAAGATGCCTTGTATCATGGTAACAGGAGCCCGGGGACATGGCTTTTACCCTGAGCTGTTTTAGTGGCAGAGAGAGCGGTTATTCTCAAACTACAGTGCACACGAGGATCCTCGGAGAATCTGCTTACAGTGCTGATCGCTGGGCCCTAACCCCAGAATACTTCTGCAGGCTGACATATCTGGTCTACAATTAATTGCCTTAGAGAAGATGATTCTGATGCAAAGAGCATCCTCACCACTGGTGAGAGACCCTGCACAGAACTAGCTACAAAGCCAACCACAGCCTCTGTTATCTGCCTTTGCCTGTCTACTTCTGAGAAATCTGGATGCAGAGGCGGCAGTCTTAGCATGACTTTGCCCAAATGAACCAACTGACTCATACTGCTTTACCCCTTAATTTCACTTTCATCCTCTTTCATCTGGTTGAGCAATTGTATCCACCAGGACGTAACGTGAACATGGGAAGAACTCAGCTCTCACTGGAAAACAGAAATGAATGCATTTAATGCATTTAGAATATTCTCCTTTGACTTGGGATAGGGCTATTAGACACCTGTCATTACTGAACGAACTCAGAATCACTAAAAATCCCGCAGAGATGTGTAGGTACTTTGTGTTATGAATCACTGAAGACAGACCAAAAACCTCACTACTACTTTTAGAGGTACCATAAGTGACATTCTCAATATTTGAAGAAGGTACTTACATAATGTTAATTTTTTTAAAAAGGTGAGTATAACTCAATAAAAGCTATATCAGGAATAATACATAATTTTAAAACACATTCACAAATCGAAAGGGAACCTCATTTGTTTAATCCTACATCTTCAATAGAGATCAGAAAATAGGATTCCAGAACAGTTAGTTATTATCCAAACCATGGGGGCAAATTATTGACCAAAACATCCTTGGTTTCTGAGATCCACGGAAATTTGTCACATATTTTGAACACTAAATAAATAAATAGATAGATAAATAAAACCTGCAACTGAAGCCCTTATTCTAGGTATTTAGTTCACATTCTGTTGCTACCTAATGTGGAGAAGAGCCACGCACTCCTCCTTCCAAATACCTTACTCAGTGTGGACAAGAGGAGATTTGTTACTGGTTTAATGCATCAAACAGCATTTAAAAAGGTGTAAAAATATATATGTATATATATCTTAATGGTTTCCTCTCCTCTTTTCATTCTCCTGCTGAACTCTTTTAAGACCTGAGTTGGAGTTCCACTTCTACTCACTGGGAGCTTGTGCTAAACTCAAAGGCCTCAGGGTTTCCAAGACTTCTGCTCAAGTGTCCTGGTCACAAACCAGGATGGGAAACTTGGACACTGATTCAAATTGGCCATCTAATGAAAGCGCCATGGGGACATAAATGAAGAGGTACAATAGAACTACTGGTCTCCATTCTTCTTACACTCCCTAGGTTGGAATTATACAGCCACACCTTTTGTCAAGCCATTTAGTAATGCCTTGCACCAGAATCTACTTCGCTCGGTCATTGATGTTGAACTTGGCCATGATTTTCTTTAGTCAATAGAATGTCAGTAACCATAAATAGAGTAACCTTCTTGAGCTTAGCCTTTAGAGGACAGAGTATGCTGCTGGCCTCACTTGGAACTCTGTTATCCGCCACGAGAATCCCATGCCCTGGGTAGTGGCTGGTCTCACAACAATGACAATTTATGGAGCAGACCTGAACCAACGGCAGCCTGCATCCAAACCAGCCCAGGAAAGCCTGGTCAGTCCTGACTGAGCTCGACCAAATCACAGCCAACCTGAAGGCTCACAAGCAAAACACCAGTATCTATTGTTATAAACTATTTGTGTTTTTTTTTTCCCACGTAGCATTATTGCAGCAATAGTTGAATGATACCATAGATCAAGAAACTGCCCAAAGAGAGACGTCTCAGCCAGGGATGTAGCTTTGATGTATAAAAATACATTTATTTTCAACAATTTCAAAACCACTGTCTTTTTTTTTTTTTACAGTAGAAATATTCAAATGGAACAATAAAACCAAGAACAGTATATGTACATATACTGTATATATAGACATGACTCATGCATTTGTATTCCAGGGTTTAGTACAAGTATTGCAATTGTCTGCCCCATTTAACCCTTGAAATGAAAAAGCAGGATCTTTAAAACATTCCTAATTCTGATCTACACTGTGGCCAGACTTCTCCAGGTCACATCCTCTGGGTGTCTCACAGAGAAGGATGTGAACCATCTCCGACAGAAACGAACAGGTCCAAAATCCGGCCTTTCCTCCCATGTATATACAGGATATCATTTTTTGAAACAAGTGTGCTCAGGCTGAGCCTGAAAATAAAACAATGCTTACAGCATGGCTTAAAGCGACCCTCCTGAAAGGAACTGGCACGTGGAATGTGTGAAGGGGCTGGGATGCTGGAAAAGAGAAGGCTGGCTTTGAAAGCCACTCGCCCCAGATGCAAGAACTATCTTAAGGGAACTGAAGGCAGACATTTGACTTTAAGGAAGTTGTGTACATCTGACAAGCAAGAAGCACAGCTTTGCTAACATCAACTTTCACTAATATCATCAAAAGCTAGACCCCTATTTGGCCCGCAGGGTTTGCACGGTCTCATGACTCCACAAACACCACCTCTCTCCCTCTTCTCATTTCTCCTAGGCCGAGGGGCACTCATTGGGCTTAACTGAATACCCAAGGGACTTTTCTGAGCTAAAAAGAGCCCAAGAATTCCCCATAAGCATTCTACATTTCCATGGAATCCAACCAGAGAACAGAGTAAGTGTCATTTCTAGATCCATTGCCTGGCTTCTTTAGAGAAAACCATTTTTTTTCAGGCTGATAACTATCCTGAAATTCATCCCTTCAGAGGGGAAGCCTGGTTTCCCCACCTGAGTCTCCATGGGCATCGTCTCGCAACTTCTTCCATGTCACTGATGGGGTAAAAAGACCCCCATGTTCTCTGATGTCACTCTAGTCCTTCCTTTACCAGTTGTCCCAGAGAAGCCCTCCTCCCTCCCCCCTTTATATACAGAAGGAGAAACCAGTGATGGTGCAGACATAGAGATGCAAGAGTTAAGTGTGACAGACAACTGGAGGGCATCCAGAACCCAATGCCTCACGTCAAGCAGGCCTGGGGCTTGGTCAGCTCTGAGGGTGAGTGCATAAGCCAACAGACGCATCTTTTCTTTTTTTCAGTTTTCTTTTTTACTAAACATTAAATTATTTCTCAGGAAATAAAAAGCTATTTACACTGGAATTATATACAATAAGCCATCCACAGCCTCGCAATGGACATGCACGAGGCAGGGCCTCTTCCGTACAGATGTGCACGCTTTCTGCAGCTATGTTCACTCCCCACCAACCTACCTCTGGCAGATCTAACTGGGAAATGGTTTCTGTTTTAGGGGTGTGTGCTGGGTAGGAGGGGGCAGGCATTGGTGATGTTGGGTGGCGGTGGGCGGGGAATGGGAGGTTAGTGGAAAGCCAACCAACTTAAAAAAAAAAAAAGAGAGAGACTACAAGGAAAAAGCGGTTCCTGGCACTGTCAATGGCAGAATGAAGCAAGGAAGCCATGGGAAGAAGCACTCTTTACCCTCAGCACAAATACAGCCACGTATTCTTTTTGTCTCATTTTCATCAGCTAAGAATGCCTTTTCCTCCCAAAGCGAAGCCTCTGCCTGCTCTTTGGGAACGGGCCCTTGGTAAACAAAAGGTAAGAAAAGACATTTTCTTTTTTTTTTTTCTGTAATAAGAGTAACAGTGATCATCAAAAATAAAAAGTCAGAGAGATGGTTGACCACGTGGCTTGTTGGTCTTAAACACTAGTGCAGTTGGGGATCTCCTTTGTGCTCTCGCTGTTTGCAATGGTGGCAATGCCTCCTGCAGGGGAGAGAAGACAGAAGGAGATAAGGATGAACATGTCACAGGGGGCTGGACCTTCGTTTTATTTACTGCCAAAAACCAAGCCACCTGGTATTAATGTGCTTGATGTGAGTTTATGAAATAGGGCACCTGGGTAGTGTCTCCTCTCGGCTCACTGGCTTAGCTATGTTTAACGTTTGCCATCTCCCACACCAGCACGCCAGGTACAAGCGATCCCTGGCCCTCTTCTGCTCTACTGATCCCAACTGCAACAGCCAACAGATGTTGAGCACTCCAATGTGGCAGTGCCTGTGCTAATGACATACATCATTTCATGATCACAACAATCTTAGAAGCCAGGTACTATTATTCCCATTTCACAGATGAGGAATAGGAGGCACAGAGAGGTCCCAGAGCTAGTAGATGCGCAGAGCAAGAAAGAATCCAGGGCTATCTAGTGGCCGAGTCCCTACTCACAGGACTATTAATTAGGACGTATCATACTTTTGCTTTATAGGAAAAATAAAAAGGAAGTCCAACAGTAATGGACTGTTGGCCTCATCCTTCCCCCACTTGAACTCCAGAACTTTCTATCATGATCTTTTAAGAGAAAAAAGGTCTGCCAATTTCATGTGGTGAGAGGTGACGGACACGTTCTAATACATGATGATGTTGCTGCTGCCAATTGCTTTTTCCCACCCTCCAGTCTAGTCCTACCTGAAGGACAGGCCAAGTGGGCTGGCTGACCGAGTGTTTGGAGGCAGAGGACACAGGAGCGTGGTGATATCAGCACACGTACCTATAACCCGAGTGTCCAGCTCTTTGTCCAGCAGCTCCTCGGGCTCGGTGAAGTCACTGAGTGTGATTTTGGGGGCGTTTTCACTTTGGCTCACTGACCCAATCATCTCCTGTTCCTTGTCGTGTTGGACTTGAGCATAGATGTTAATCCAAGGGATTTTCCTACATGGGGCAGGAGCAAAATCAGATTACGATCACAGGGCAAGCCAAACTGGGGCAACTGGAAACCCTAGGTGATAAGGGGGAAGAAGAAGCTCTTTACAGGACAGGCTGATGTCAGGGAAAGGGGACGGCCACCCAGATACTGCTGCCATGAGGCCAATGAACACAAGGAGGAACCCAGATGCCCAGAGGAGATGCAAACCACAGAACTCCTCGAGGAATGCATCTTTTTCTGGGGCACCGTACCAGCAGGTAATAAACAGAAGGGCCATGCCACTGGCCAGACGTGCACAAAAATCCTGAAAGCCTCTACCCGTTAAGTTTATAAAGGAGGTGGACTTTGAGATTCGTAAGGTTGTTATCGTAGTGAAAAGACAGCTTTTTCTAAGTTTGCATCAATTTAATCAATTCACATGGATTTCCTTTATGAATAAATAGCCAAGAAAGGAAAGACTTACAGCCACCCATGGGCCAAGTAGCTTAAATACTTCCATAGTCAGTTTCCTCATCTGTTCAATCGGAATAACAATAGCTCTCTTTTAGGATTGTGGCGAGATCAAGGCAAGGGTTAAGAGAAGGTAAATAACTTCCTCCAAAGACACACAGGCAGTAGGTTTAAAAACAAAGCAGACAGACTTGAGGTTGGAGGAGCAGGCAAGTTCAGACTGAAATCTTCTTGGAGAATTCATCTCCTGACCCATTTCTGTTATCTCCTGACCCACTGTGTTCCAGCCTCTGTAGCCCCCTTTGAATTTTGTTTGTTGGTTTGTTTTTACTGAGTTATAGTCAGTTTACAATGTTGTGTCAATTTCTGGTGTACCGCACAATGCTTCAGTCATACATAAATATTCATTTTCATATTCTTTTTCACTGTGAGCTACTACAAGATATTGAATATATTTCCCTGTTCTATACAGTATAAACTCGTTTGTCTATTTTATATATACCAGTCAGTATCTACAAATCTCGCTCCTAGTTTATCCCTTCCCACCCCCCTCTCCCCTGGCAACCACAAGTCTGTATTCTGTCTGTGCTCCTTTGGATTTTTCTAATCCAGAATTTTTTTTCCAGGTTACTTTATTTTTAAAATAATTTTATTAACGTGTAGTTGATTCACAATGTTAGTTTCAGGTGTACAGCAAAGCGATATACATACATGCATATTTTTTCTTTTCAGTAATCCAGAACTTCTTAAATTCCAGTGTGCTTATGCGTTGCCAGGTTCTTGTTAAAAGGCATGTATGACTCTATAGGTCTGAACAGGATGGGTTGAAATTCTGCATTTCTGCCTAGTTTCTAGGTGGTACTGATACCTCTGGGGTGAGACCTAAACTTTGAGTTTCAAGATTCTAACACATCAGATTCGCACCCACCTTGGGGACTTTGAACCAACTGTTCCCTCTGTAATACACCTCCTTCTATTCTTCTCATGACAGTGTCCTGCTTGTCCTTCAGAATTTGGCTTACCTGTCACCTCTGAGAAGCCCTTCCTGACCACCCAACCTCTCCCGTTATAAATATGTAATTACGGGATGGTGTCTATGAAAGAAATGATAGGGTGCTGGTTTAGAGGGATGGAATAGGCACTGTGTGTGGACTTTTCTTTCTCTCCCACTAAAAGCCCCATTGCAAGGTCTGCTATACGTTTAACTTAGCACTGTACTTGGCACATGATTTATATGAAGTAAGTATGTGTTGAATAAATGAACAATGGCCTCAAAGCATGTACTCTTTCTATTTTCGTATGTTATGTTCTCAAGCAAAAAAACCCACACTTTTATCTTGGAATATTACAGGGAGAAGAGCCCTCTCTTACCTCATGAAATGAGGGGGAAGTTGGACGTGAAATCCAGACATTTTCATGAAGCTGATTACTGGCAGAGATGTTACTCAGACTTGAGACGTCTGATACCCACCCCAGTCCAGAACAGACTTTCTGTGCGTGTCTAAAGGGGAATTGCTCTGTTGCCCTAGTGCCCACCAGTGGTAGTTTCAAGCTTCTACACTCCCTTCCCCACTCCAGCCTGCAATGAGGTAGAATACGGGGCATTTAATAAGGTCTTCTTGTAGCTAATTTAGAAGGAAAGACCCCCAAACATGCTTAAAACATGGATAGTTTCGTCCTCTCCTTTACGTACAGTTTTCATGTTTTTAATGGTTGCTTTTCATCCATTAAAGAGGTGTCCTCCTGACTCCTACTGGTCTAAACCAGCTTAATATAATTTACAAGAACCTTAAATGAACAGATTCTATGTGAAGCGGCAAACCGCAGGCCCTCTAAATGTGTGTAATTAAAATTTCATGCTGGCCCTTACTTTCTGCTTCTCTAAAGAGAAATGCAGCCTAATGACTGAGATTTCTTCTAATCATAAAGGTACATATAACTCATGAACGTTGGGATTCACTGTAATATTTATTAGGCGCTGAGGGCAGTTGAAGCATTCCTGATCACACATGTCTGAGGACTTCCGAGCTGTAGCCAGAGGTCACGGCCTCCCCATTCCTGCTTTCTTAATGATACTTTTGAAGAATTAGATAAATTGGCCTTGATAAAGACTGTTCACTTTATTTCAGTCTCTGAAAACAGGCATTTTTAAAATATTTTAAATAGATGGTTGGAAAGCAATGGGTGTTATATCACAATTTGCAGCATTTATTTAATTTTTTTTTTCAAATTGCTTTTCATTTCTTAACACACCCACCTGCAGGACTGTAGAGACGATAAGCGAAGACTAAAGCTCACTTTTGCAGATAAGAAAGGTGGGAAATAAAGAGATTTAAAGACATGTCCTGCGCTATACATTCATATAAATTTTGAGAAGAGGAGTAAGATGGATCAATCCAAGCCACCAATATAAACTTCAGCTTTTATTGTTTGTTCCACCTATGATTAAGTGTTAGAAGCCCGTGGGAGGAAACCTGGAGGAAGCAAAGTAGGCTTCAGAGTCTGATGAAACCCTTACTGAAAAAAAGACTGGGAGAAGGATAAAAACTCTGAAGTGTTCTCAGATAACATGAAAAAATCAATTTAAAGTATAGAAAGAAGGTCTTTTTAGACAGAGTTTTCAGAACATAAAAGCCATCTCAGAATGATTTTTAATTATATGGCCTGAAACATCACAAAGCAGTAGTCACTATCCAAGAATGAGATCAAGTGTGGTCACTTAACAGAGAGAGAGAACAGAATTACCATGAGCCCCAAGTTCCTTTAAATAATTTTATCCTCCTTCCTCTGTTAAGTGACCACGTGGGACATTGGTAGTTTTCCACAGCACAAAGCAGGCATTCAGTAAATGTTCACTGAATAAATTAATGGCTCAATGAACTACTGCTAAAAATGGCAGAGAGAAAGTCTGGGGTCTGAAAACAGCATGGTCAGTGATCTGGAAACAGAAACAGACTGTCCCTTCCCTAGTCTGTTCTGTCCGACTATTTACCAGCCAGGTGCAGCTATTTAAATTTAAATGAATTAAAGTTAAATGAAGTTAAAAATTCAGTTCCTCCATCACATCAGTGGCTACTCTATTGGGCAGTATAGATGTGGAGTATTCTCAACATTGCAGAAAGTTCTGCTGGGCAGTAATGAAAGAAGCAAAGGGGACTCCAGGAATTATGGAAGAGAACCTGACCTTTACTTGTCAGCAAGCCAGGCATCCCCCACACAGCCATCACGGGAGTTCCAGGTGGTGAGGAGGGAAAGGAGACCAAAGAAATAAAGGAGGGTCCAAAATGAAGATGGACTACAGCACTGGAAGGAAATCTTCCAGAAAAGGTGACTAGAAAAGAAAAGGTAACGGATGACTGCTTACTCTTAACTCACTCTGCTGTTTACCCAGTTTGACTAGTGTCTGTTTCTTGTAGCCTTAGCTACATGATTTACTGGCAGGGAAAGGACTGGCTGATATCTGGGGGCTACAGAGGTAGAGTAATTCAGAGATGCCATTAACTGGCATTGATTTAAGTACTAAGCCTACACATTAAGAGATGCCTACATTAATAAGTTGACCATCTAGGTAGTTTAGCAATATTTACAAGAGAACAGAAAACTGTCTAAGTCACAGGATACATCTTGCCTTAATTTGGAGACACTTGACACAAACACCTCTTTGCAGGACTTCTATGGGCCCCTGTCCTCAGCAAGCATGGAGTTCTAGGAGCCAGACGGTGATAGATTTGGTTTAACTGATCATCAAGCCCCAGCAACTGTGAGGTTTCCCCACAGTCAAATCCTTGAATGAATCAAAGGGTGCTTTGTCTGTAACTGAAGTACATCCGTAAAGGAGTGTTGTTTGACCAGACTGCTTCAATACTGAGTCTTTGCTCTCTAATTGGATATGAAAGTTTTTTTCCTTCTTCAAAGGGAGCGTGGCAGATGGGTTGACACATCTGGATCCAACGAGACATGAATGCACATAGTGGTCTATAACTTGAGTAGGAAGGTAAACCTCACTCTGTCCTTCTAGTGCAGAGCGTTGAAGGTCCCCGCTGTTTTGGCTAATTCTGAGATATATATTGAGTAAAACTGGTGCTTTTATGCTCGAGAAATCCACAGTAGGAGAGCTGAGGGGGCTGGGAGGGAGGGGAGGTAGACTGAAGGACCTTTCCCACTGATCTCTTCCAAAATCTTAAAGCATTAACTTCGGCGTCTAGAAAAACTCCCAGGACCAAGTTACACTTTCAGAACTCACCTGACAATAATTCGTGATATTTTTACTTTACCCAGGCTTCCTATGAAACACACTTCTATGTCACTGATACCTGTTGAGCCTCCTATGTGCCACACAAGACACTTTTGGAAGACATGCTATTATTTACAGTAACTTAGCTTTGCTGATTTTTTTATTATGTACCAGGTATAGAGACTGTTACATTTAAAACATATAGCAAACCTATAAAGTGTTATTGTTTTCCCATTCTACGCATGAGAGCACGAAGGCGTAGAGAGGCAAATTCAAGGACCTAAGATTGCAAATGCTAAAAGTTAAAACTGAGTCTGTCTGATTTTAGAGTCCACACCCTTAACCAGCACACCTCTTGGCAGATGCATTAATTATTCAAATAATGGTACAGAATTATTGATTTCAATTTCATGTTTTAAATAAGTACCCTATTATATTACCCCTCCTATGGCTTTCAAAAATAATTTCTGAGTCCATGTGGGGTTTGGTTTTCCTGATCAATTTCCTTTCAGAAACAGGAAAAAGAGGAAAGAGGATAAAAAATGAGTATTTTTAGCATGCAAATTCAAACAGAGAAATTGAATAGCTGCAACACAAGATAAGAAAATGTGTGTGTGTGTGCATACAAGATTCCAGCTGCATTTTCTCTACTTAACCACCCTGAATGTGGGTTAAGCTGTAGAAAAAGATCTCCTAAACATTTGAGACCTTACTTTAGAAACTTAGGTGAGGTTTGAAAACCCCTTATGCTTCTCTTGAAGAGAATAAACTGATTTCATAGGCTACCCCTCATTTTCCTAACTCAACATAATCACAGACTGGATAGAGTTCAGATTCTTAAAGCCCATTTATTCCCTGACCCTAAGCCATTCCCGCTCCTCTCCGATGCCAAACAGAGCTTCAGGGAGAGTTAATTTCACCTATTTGGGATGAGTTTAGGAATGTTGCTTATATGACGAATTAGCTCCCATGAATCTAGCCCCATGATTAAAACAGACTGATAATACCACCTACCTTTTAAACTTGTAGATCAAAAACACAGCCAGGCCGACGAACACCACCGACAAGAGCATGAGCATGGCTGAGCTGCTGTGCCCAGTGCTGGAGTCCACCAGTGGAGCTAGGAGGAAAGAACAGACTTGCTCACTTGGAAGCTATTAGCAGGAGGGAGCATTCATTGCAGAAAGGAGGCCAGCTGATCTTCATCCTTATAACCAGCCTCCAATTGCCCTGTATGCTACCTGGGCACAGGAAGCTTGACTTCAGTGATGAGAATGGTATCCCCGATCACAGCTGCTTGGGGAAAACAACTTCCTCTGCTCTGCCTGGGGAAACGTGATGTTCTTGGTGTAAACGACACCCAGCTAAGGGGAACAGGACTAGGGCTCAAATGTGCTTTCTCTTAGACAGCTGGCATGCTTATCAACATGACTATAGGTGGCCAGTTGGGAACTTTGGGTTAAATACTGATGTAGTGTGTCGATCTCTTCCTCTTCACTGTTCTGATAAAACACTGCTGGATGGGCTCATTTGGAACCTCCACATCTGAAGTGTTTTATATTAATTAGAAACATTTAGTAAATAGGTGTTCCCAAAGAGCCAGTAATGGATGCCCAACGCACATGCCTTTCTTTTTATTCCTTTCACAAATCAACCACCCAGAGCTGGTTCCTTTTGCTACTTAGATTTACACATTATACATCAAAGAGAGTTTTAAGACCATTTTAAAGTTATTTGCTCTGGTCTCCCAGGCAAAGTTCATTGAATCAGAGAATTGTAGAAATTAAGAGAGCCTGAGGACTACCGAACAGAATCCCACCTGTTGTAGATAAAACACCTAATAAAGTTAAAGCCCAAAGAAATTGTAAGTTTTTCCTCAAGATTATCCAGGAATTCAATAGCAAAGTCACTTCTAAGAAAGTCTTCTTGCCATCTTAACAAGATGCCTCAAGAAAGGTGTGATTAATCTTTCTTTGCCATCACTACACAAAGCCACCTTCAGGCATTTATAGAGCAGTGTCTAGTAATTATCTCCTCCCTTTTCTCTCCAGAATATCAGATCACTGTACCCATCTCTCCCCACCCCACCAGACACCCCACCTTGCACTCACCTAATGTCAGCTGTGTGACATACACAATGACTTGAACCCCTGGCTTCAGCTCAAACTGGACCAAGTTTTGGTTTAGAGCATTAAACAGCGTCTCTACAATCTGGGGGGGAAAAAAAAGAGGGAGAGAGAGAGGCTGTGTGGGAAGAAATGATGTGTGACGCTCGTCCCTCATGGAGTAAGAAGCCAGGGTCAATAGGTGAAAAATAATCACGCGCAAAGGATGGAATGTTGCAAGATGTATCAATTCAGTTCTCCCAGCCCGGGGAGCCCTGTGAAGCCAAGGACGTAGCTGGTATCATTCGCTTATACTGGAGAGGAGAGTGAGACAGAAAGAGGTGTGTACAAAGTTACCTGGTGAATTAGAGTTGACAACAGACACAGACGTTTCATTCAAGTCCCAGTTGAGTGCCTTTTCAGCCAAGCCTGTGTGACTTATTGTAGAAAGACCTATTGTGGGTCCCAGTGAAAGAGAGTCAACCCACCATTAGTTCTTTAATCTGATCAAGCAATACACACAGGGTAGAGAGGCCCCTCCTGCCAGGATTAAAGCAGGAGTGTACACCCCAACCCACGCCTCTGCTGTTTCTCCTTTAGAGACAATGGGAGACAAACATCAGAGCAGAAGCTGCCTCCTTTTTATGGGATAATTTTTCCTCTTTACTTTTCCCCAGCAAGTCTCAGAACACATAACATCGATTTAATCACCGTGTAATTCCCACATGAAAGCTGAGGCAGACTGAGGCTGTTGTCCCTAACTCTTATCTCGCTGTACGCGCCTTAATATCACAGCTGCTATTCATCACCATAATTACCTATTTATCTAAATGGATGGATATGGTAGCTTCCAAATATAGTTCACACATGCCACTTGCTATTTCAGAATAAAGAGGTCTTGTAAAAGTGATGTATGCATCGGGAAGCTGAGTTTCTCTCTGGCCCATTTCAACACGCAGCCCTGCAGTGCAAAGATCCGCTTCATTTTCCAGAGAAACTGACCATGATGGCATCCACGCAGCTCTTGGAAGGACAGGCGGGGGAGGTGGGGATGGGGTGACAGCCAGGTGAGATGCAGAGGGAAGAGGAAGATGTCTGTGCGGTCATTAGCTCATATGGGAGCAAATGTGTTTGATTCCTGCAGTTTTTAGCAGCCTCCTTCTCACCTGTTTCTACTTCTCCTGACTGAGCATCACAGGAAGGCATGGAAAGGTGAAGCCAAGCCAAGCCAATAAGACCCCAGGAAAAGCAGGGAGTGAGAGAGGGAAAACCAGGAGACGCCACCACCTTCACTTTGAGGATAGTGTGCACATCACGAGAACTATACACCCATTTGGTAAGGACAGTAAATCACAATCCCTTAGGGGAACGCTGCTTCCTTAGTCAAAGCAAGATGAGGTAATCCATCTCTCTCAAAAGACATGTGTTTAAAAACAGTCCATTTTCTTCCTAGAAGCAGAACTTAGATTGACCAGGATCTTTAAAGATAGGAAGCACATTTTCCCAGAAATAGATAGGGAAACTCAAATTCCTCTCCCCCATCTCTCTTTCCCCAGGACAAGTCATTGGTTGAGACACGTGAACAAGTTGTGGGAATGCCAACTGTTGGAATAAATGATACCAGGGGTGCTTTTCTTTCCTGGGTTGCTGAATGCTCCAGTCTTTGTGCATTTGTCTTTATTCTGGGTAAGGCTGATCGTTCTCCAAAGCCTTGGGTGCTGGACAAAGCATGACAAGCTGATGGACCAATAGGAAAGGGCTTATCTCCCTTTCTGGCTGGAAATACTTTGTGTCCCCTTAGGAGGTGAGGGGCAGGCAAGTGTCCGTTCACTTACTTGCTCCAGGTCCCCTTCATTGCCTTTCCTCCTCTCCGTCAAGTTCTTGGGGGGAAGGATGAAGAGCTCTGCTGAAGTGGGGAGGCCAGGGAACACAGCGACTAGGATCTGGTCTTCCGGGACACTGGTTACCTGCAGAGATGTTCAGACCCAAGAGTGAGGTCCTGGAGGAGCCAGCCTTCTCCACGTCAATAACCAGAATATTGACTATATATTTTTCAAATGTAGCATTTTAGGCATAGATTCCAGTATACATCCAGGCTTGCTTTCTGTTTTCCCTAGACCTGCTAGGCAAAGAAGTCTTAGTTTCACTATCTCCTCTGCTCTTACATGTATTTTTACTAAAACTAAAATACTTCTACAAATGATTTTCAAAATAGTGTTTGCTGGCAACATGGGCAGAAGCTCCTCCTACATTTTCCATTTTTTTTTTACACTAGGAGGGCTTGAGCTTCTGGCTAAAACATCAACAGGCTGGCTGCAAAGGAAAAATAAGAAGTTGTAAACAAACACAGAAAAATGAGAATTTAAAAAAATGCAAAGCAGCTCTTGTCTTCACTTACTGAAGCAGGATTTTTCATTAAGTTAAAAGAGCTAATTCTGGCGAGGCTTCAGTTAAGAGGTTTCCTCAATTGTTGCAGGCAGCCCTACGAACTGATACAAATTGCCAATTTGTATTTCAAAAGACTTACTGTAAGGTCATAAAAATATTCAGACTCTTCATTCAGTAACTGTAACTTGGAGTGTTTGTCCGAAAGAAATGACCCAACGTATAGGAAAAGCCATAGGGAGGAAGAAACACAATATTTATGATACCAAAGAAATGGGAAAAGCTCAAATATTTTTTTTAAAAGTTAAGTAAGTAACAGTTATTCCACCATTAAGATGATAACTCATGCAGTGGGGCAACATGGAAAATCACTTAATAGCTGTATTTGGATCTGTCTCCTTGTATTTCTTTGGTTACAACTCTATAAAAATAAAAATGCAGACAAGTAAAAAACAAAACACTAAAAGTTAAGATGCTGAAATTGTAAATGAAGTTTTCTATTCCTGCGTGTTTAGTAAAAGGATTATATTGCTTTTTAATAAAAATGAAAAGAAAGCTTCTGTCTGAAGGCAAATTCTTTAAGAAAACAATACTCTGAGTTCTCCCCTGTAAAGAGCAGGACTGTTCTTTCCTATGTGTCTCCTGAAGGTCTTTTATCCAGAAAAACACCCCTTCTTCTGTCAGTTCAAATTATGTATGTATGTGTGTGTATTTGCTGAGCTCTGACTCCTGTTTGGAAATAGGCTTACAGATTGCAGTTGATGCTCAGGGACGTGATGAAGGAAAGAGAGAGCGTCCACTTGCAGAGAACTAGCCAGCAGCAGTCAGAAGCCTGAAAAGTTCTCCAAGGCGGGGAGGCATCCTGGTGGAATCCCAGAGGCCTTGCCCGACAACTCAGTTTCCTGCTGGGGGTCGTGGCCCTAAGTAGCTAGATGTCTCAGTGCCCAAGTGATGGGGCAAGATGGCCTTGTTCTAACCAGCCAGGGGAAGCAAGTACCAGAGACGAGACTGAGAAGCAAAATGCAGACAACCACCCAGTGGAGAAGAGGACTCGTCAGATGAGCCTATGAGTGCCGTGGCTGGTGTGACTCTGCATCCCAGGGAAGAGACGTCCCAGGGAGCATCACTCAGTTAGGCGGGACCTTGGAGCGCCATGTCTAGAGTCACTTAATCTCATCCAAAGGGACATATGAGTGAGATTTAAGGCCCAAGTATCAATGGAAAAGGTTGATTATTATTATTTATTAACATTATTAAAATTACTAAGTCATTTATCAAAAAGTGTGTATGTTTTAAATAAATACAATCACCCACATACAGCACAATCCTGACTGTTTCACAGTCAATGGCATACAAGATCAATTTCATTGTCATCCCCATCTACGAACAATCTCTTGTAAAAAGATCTGCGGTGAAGTTCTTCTTGTGGGCAGCTCCCCATAGGAATGCTCTTATTTCATTCTGTTTATTCTTCTTCCTTTCTGGCAGCTCCTTTGCCATGTCCCTCCATGGACCTTTCTCCTCTGCCTTGGGGAGCATCAGCTCCATCTCTGCCCTGCCCCCCACTCCCCCTTGGGGGGATCTAAGGACCTCCATGACCTCATCTCCCACATCTCTACCTCCAGTGGAAGCCTCACTCGATCTTCACATCCACATCCTCAACTCTCTTGGTTACCTTCACCCAACTGTTCCTCATGCGTTCCAAACTCACATAAAAGATCAAACCATTATTGTTCTCCCAAGCAGGTTTCTTCTACAGAGTCCCCCTATTTGATGAATGAATGGCAAGGAAAACCATCCCCTACCTACTCTTATAATCAGAAAGCTTTTCCCTCCCTGTCATCCACAGTACATTTTACTAGTCAGAAATTCTATTGCTCAACTTCCTAAGTAGTAAATCTCTCCTCTTCAGGATATACTTATGTCTGCTTCAGACAACTGCAGTAGTCTTGTACCTGGTCATCTTTTGTGAAATCCTCCCCCATCCTATTCACTTCCTGCCTCAAGAGCCCATCCTCTGGCCACAAGAATGGGTATTTGAAATATAAATCTATTGTCAGGACTTATTTACTTACAGAATAATAAAAATGTTTACACCTTCCAGAGCCTACAGGATGTATGTCAAATCCCTTTTGGCTTCTCAGAGCCTTCACAAGTTGCCCTAACCATCCCTGCTCGACGTGAGTCACACCTGCCCTTGTAACAGACAGACTGACTACACTAAACTGCCCATTTCCAAGTACACTGTGCTCTTCCAGTAGACATGGCTTTGCACATGCTGTTCATTCTACCTGAAAGACATCATCCTCTCTGTTATCTACTATTTATCCTTTAAAACAGAGTTCAAGTATCCCTTCCAAAGACCATTCTAATAGTCCACAAGTGTTAACTGAATCACAAATATGTGTTAAGCCTGCACTTCCCTGGACAGAATCACACTTCTCTCCATGCTCTGTTGAAATGTTGGCCATGCCTCTACCATAGAACCAGTCGCATATTAGACTTCTCTCTACAATTGAACTGTCCCTGTTTTAGTCATCATTATATAGTACCTAGGTCTGAGCAAAGGGTTATCAAAACCCTTTCAACCTTCTGTAAGGAAAATACGACCTTGGGCTAACTCTGTAACTCCAGAGTCCACTGGCATACTACTCTGCTTCCTGGCCTGCAGCCTTCCAATGGCCACATACAGTGGGTCAATGGGAGTCTTGGAGTCTGAGTGTCTAGTTGAAGAAGGAAAAAATGGTGGGCAAACAGCCAACCAAGTGAGTGATGTTAGTACAGACTCAATGAGTGGCCCATCTGTTATTTCATTAAAAGCATCAAGCTCCTGTCTTAGAAAAACTGAGGCTAAGGATGGGGCCAATTTCCCATCCTCAAACCCTAGATTGATTCTCTGTCTATTTCTCTCCCCACTAATCTCTCCATCTTTCCTTTCCATCCTTCACTTTCCCCACTCTTCTTTCCTCTCTCTCTTTTTACAGAGAAATCATCTCTGTGTAACTGTAGAATGGTGGTTTTAATCCATGGAAATGTGTTCTGGGCCACACCATCTGGTTCTTTTTTCATGAAGACTTAAGCAAAGATAAAGCCAACTTACTTTCACCAGAGCCCGCTTGATAACATTGCCAATGTCTTGCCGCCACTCAGGGATGTCAGGGTTGTGGTAATCCAGATTAGGAGAGAATGACAGGAGTTGGGACTGGAAGTATTCTGCAAGAGAGTGTGTGAGTGAGGCTGAGAGAGGGTGTGATGGGGGAAGGGACTCCATGAAATGGCCCAGGCTTTCGTGTGGCCTCAGCCAGAATTCCTTCCTTTCAGCCTGTTTCCTGACTTCTGAAAGAAAGTGGGGATTGGTGACTGGAAGTAGATTGGTGCTCCCACCATTTCTGTTAGTTCCTGAAGTCTTAAGGACTTCTTCTTGTAAATAAACATTATCTGACATGAATGAGAAGTATGAAACTCCAGAAGGAGGAGACTTCTGCTGCTGTAGGTGCTGTCAGGCAGAGGCAACAAGAAAGCATTAACAAGTTGGGCTTGATCAGAATGGAACCTTTCTGTGTCCTTCCCTTGGTTCCATCCCTCCTGCTAGAAACTGCCTCAGGGGGTTAGAAAGTACCTTGAACCCCTGTCTCTGGGGGATGGGTAACACTCAGTTTCTTGATCTGGTTGGTAGGTACACACATCTGTTCACTTCATGGTAATTCATGAAGTTAAACCACTTATTATGATCTGTGTACTTTTCCATATTAAATTTATACTTCAAAAAATGTTTACTTAAAAAAAGAAAGTCTTCCAAGTGCCCAATGAGAGGGCCTGAGCATCAAATTTGCATCGTTGTAGGAAAAGGCACTCATCTGGGGTAAAGTGGAAGAACTATAATCTGGGTCAGAGGATCACACACCTTAGGACAACTTTCTAGAAAATCCTAAGTAGACTGGCTGCTTTTACAGGTCTGAGGGTGGTTTGTGGGACGGTGGCAGAAGCATGATTTGATTTAAAATAAATTTAATAATTAAGAATGGTTCCTCAGGCTGGGGAGGATATAGCGCAGTGGTAGAGCATGTGCTTAGCATGCACAAGGTCCTGGGTTCAATCCCCAATACCTGCATTTTAAAAATAAGTAAACCCAAATATTTTCCCTCCCCACAAAAAAAAAAGAATGGTTCCCCAGGACTGAGAACAGAATGGTGGCCCATTTACCACTCTCATTCCTTGCTCTGCCCTTATATTCTTAGCCTTAGTCTCAGTCTTTGCAGCCAAAAATGTCAGAACCGTCAACAATCAAAAAAACACATCAGTTAAGTGCAGTTCATCTCAGTATCTGAGCTATGAGTTCTTCAAAAGCAGGGACCATGACTCCTCCAACTTTTAAAATCACTGTGCCCATCCTCACAAAGAGTGGGTGCCACATGTGTGTTACAGAGACCTCAGCAGGTCATCAGGGCTAGAGGCTTCTAGGGCAGTCTTTCCAGCTCAGCACTCTTTCAACTTATGACACACCTCTGTCTAGTGAGACCATCAGGTTGTACTGCAGACACATCACAAGTGATAAGAAATGCCTGTCAGTGACTAGCTTCTCTGACAAACTCAGTATCTACTCTGGGAGAAGGTAAGGAGTAGGTTTGGATACCTTTTGTGGACCTATATAATTTTCCCACTGCTCAGGGAATTGCCAAAGCAGTCAGCAATTGCTGCTAGGGCAGTTGGAGGGGATTGGCTGGGCAGGAGGGGGCAACACAGGACGATTTTCAGGGCTTACCGTGAACTGCAATATCTTTCGTGTCCTGGATAAGGGCATTCCCAGCAGCCACCTGGACAGTGATGGTATTGGTCCCCTCTGCTAGGAATGTGAAGGAAATGCTGCTGTCCAAGGTGATGAGGGGCTGAAAGAGAGAAGCAGAAACCTTTACTTAGCCCTTTATGGGATTTTAGACTCCCTCCTTTCCTATAAATCGCAGACGGTCACAAATCTGCATAGCATTTGCAAACCCCCAGGGAATCCTAACTTGAAAAAGAAAATTATTTTACCCAGCTTTGCAAAACTGTGATTATATACCCAGTATCCATGAAGAGTATTAATAGACTTGAAATACACTGTAAACTATTAATTCTGAGATGAAGACTGGACACCCTGGATTCTGCACATCATTCTGTTCCTTCTCCTGGGGCAGAGTAGATGCACCTTTTGTAATCTGTTCCTAGTGGCTCTGGGAATAGATGATCATTTCTCTTTACCCTCTATATTCCATGTCACTTATATTTCCATCCTGTATTCCACTGGACTGTAAGATTTTTCAGAGACGTGACCATGTTTTACTTAATTCTGTATCACACATCCTTGGCACAATATAGCAGAGTCTTATGTAACCTGGATACATGGTCATAGTACTGACTTTCTGTCTTATCATATCTGTTTTTTCCATTGCAGGGCGTTTCTAACATTTTAAATAGGTTGCAAAACATATAAACATATATATCTGTGCTCCCTTTTTAATCTTTTTTTTCTTTTTCTGTTTTCTTTTCCTGATCATAACAGATAGGGACTTGCCAGGGATAAAGAAAGAAAGAGAATAAGTATATATGTTTTTCCCCTGGGAATTAGGATCTTGATAGAAGCAAGAGCTTATTGGAGAGAAGAGAATGCAGGTTCTGAGATTGAAGAGTCATTATTCAGCAGCTATCTTGAGGCCCAGGCCCTCTCAAGTTTGCTGGTGTTTGCAAAGGTAAGAGAGTAGTAGGAGGCAGCTCACAAAGAGATGTCACAAGCACAGATGAGCTGACTCTGTGTCCTCTCTGTGTGTTAGGACAATGTGATAGAGTAATAATGTGGCCAATTGGGGATGCAGAGAGTTGCCCTTTAAGGGTGTGTAATGGCCTGTGCTCACACGGCACACCCATGCACCCATGCACTCTTAGCTGAACAAGGTGTGGATGTGAGCCCCTGGACCTGCAGAGGCTCAGAGATGCAGCTTTCAGACAGCATCCCTGCTGCAAGACTTAAATCCCTTTCTAGCTCAGAATTTTCAGCTGGGCCTCTGAAACAATAATTTTCTTGTTTGGCTTTAAAATTCTATTGCTCTCTTTTATGACCAGGCTGATAGCTAGAGTTGAGCAGGATTAGAAATATTGCCCTAAGCTTCTGACACCCTTTCTTCTCTGCTAAAATGAAAGAAAGAAGTGAGTATGGAAACAGCTGTACACTTCCCCTTAACTAAGGGTAAGCCCCAGAATTCAAGCATTCTTCCCCATCCTGTGGCTCTGTGATGATACACACAAGGGTGTGGTGCTACTAATTAAACAGCAAATGAGGTACAAGTAGGTTCTGTGATGGACATCAACTCCAGTGGGCCGACAGTGGCTGTTTAGTGTCCTGTGTTGAGGAGGAAACTGAAGTCAAATTGAGCTCAACACAGCAATGGTGGCCATGGACATGGAATAAACAGAAAGGGGGAACCACTGAGTTGCCATCTGCAGTATAAGGAGAACAGAGACATGAAACTCTGGCTTTGTTACTATTTTAATGAACAACTTTGGGCAAAATTTGTCTCCATTGTGGCCCTTAGTTCTTTATCTGTCAAGTTAAAAGTTTCAGTTAGAAGATATGAGAACTCATTCAAAAGTCAGAATATACAGCATTGATGAATGGCTTCTGGTAAACTTCATAGTTCTACTAGTCAACTCCTTAGGTCCTACCTGTCAAAATATCTTCAATTGCTTCATTACTTTAGTCCTATTCTTTGGAAGGAAAATGAGATACCTCTATAGACCAAATGGAATGGCTAAACTTCTTTAAAAGTAATAGTATCAAACATTGTTGAAGATGTGGACTAACTGGAATGCTCATACATTTTTGGTGGGATGTCCCATGGTGCAACCCTGTGGGAAAAAGTTCAGTTTTGCAAGAAATTGCAATAATATTTTTTTGCAAAGTAGTTGTGCCATTTTATATTTATGACTTGGCTATTGCAGTCCTGAGAATTTAGTCAAGATAAAAGAAAATATATATCCACAAACAAAAAAATGTTCATAGCAATATATTCATAATAGCCAAAATCCAAAAAGAGCCTAGGAGAATTTATCAGCAGGAAAATAAATAAGCAAGTCATAATATATCACACAATAAACATAAAAGAACAAGAACTAATATACACAATAGTATGGGTAAGTTCCCAAACCATAAGAAATGAAATAAGCCTTATATTTAATAATTCACATAATATGATTACATTTATATGAAGTTCTAGAAAAGGCAAATCTAATTCATGATGGAAAACAATAGTGGTTGGTTCTGGGGGATGGCAACTGACTGAGAAGGGGTGAGAGAGAACTTTTGGGGAGTGGAGGCAATACTATATATCTTGATAGGAGTTTGGGTTACAGGAATAAGCCTTTATCAGAATTCCAGAAGTGCACACTTCAGATCTGTGCATTTCACTGTGGATATATTTAATACCTCCATGGGAGAAAAGTCTAAATAAATATTGAATTCTAGATAATGATCTGTAACCTGAAGCATTTAGCACAAAGCACGTAAGTGTCTGAAATTTACTTAGAAATGAATAAAAAAATTAAGATAGATTGACAGCTGGATGGAAGGGTGAACAGATAAATAGACATATGATAAAACAAGTGTGGTAGATGTTGATATAGACTACAGGTGGTGGGTATATGGATGGTCACTAAAATTATTTCAATTTGAGTTTATGTTTGAAGTTTTAATAATAAACTGTTGGGAGAGAAACACAACAAAAAAGAAATCATAGATGTGTTTTTATTTTTTCTTGATTCCATGAATATTGCTCTCTCTGACCATAACTCTATTCTATTGCCCTTCCATTTCGGTTACTGCCTTCAGGTACTGCTAATCTCTTCCCACCTCTCACCACCAGGATACTTTCCTTCCCTAAAGGTTTTCTCTTCAAGGAACCTTCATGACTTTCATGTCATCATCTTCAGCCCTCAGTGGTCTGTGTGGACCCCCTCTCCTCTCCCTGCACACTCTCCTTGTCTTGGACTTGAGTGACTGGTGCTGTGCTGGGCAATGACATCTCTTTCTAAAAGGAGTGGAATTCCTCCCGTCCCAGCAGATTTGATCTCCACTCCATCTGGCTGCTTTCCCAGGAGATCCAGGAACCAAGCAAGAATGCCAGTCTGCAGGACAAGGGAATGCCATCTGAGGTGGGAGGGAGCGTGCCACCCCACCAGCCAGGCACGGCTCTGAGCCACAGCAAACAAACTGTGTTGAATGCGGACACTTGGTCCCTGGGTAGCATACCACGGGCCCCCGTGCTGGGGAAATGGCAGAAGCTAATTTTGTTTTCCAAATTGCTTTTGTTTTTCATCAGCTGTTACAGCCTCATGGCTGATTTCACCTTCCTTGCAAAGCTGGAACACTCCACAGGATTCTTGAGTTCTTCACTGGCCACCCATATATAGTGCACAATGCTAAATTAAATCAAGCATTTTAAGGTTCATTTACTAAATCTATTAGGCAAGCAGACACATTTATTAAGCCAGACCTCGGTTAATCCCAGCAAATTGGCCTTTCAGAGCCCCACAAATCCAACAGGGCAGCCAACTGCCTTCTCTGTCTCTGTGTTTGTCCAAATTACAGGGTCAGCCCATAGCAAGGCTCATGCCCTGCCTAGGCTGTGGGCTACATCCCTGCCCACAGAGGATCCCTCATGGGCAACAGGTCACATGTTATCCACTGAGCCCAGCAAGACATCAACAAAGCTCTGAGTAACTGTATAGTTACGAGATTCTTGCTTGACTAATAGATCAGGGAGCTTCAGGGAAATGTTTGGATGCAGTCTACACCAGTTCCCCATACACAATAAGTCAAATATATACTAAATATTATAACATCTCCACATTTTAAATGTATACATTAATAAAACCTGCCATTCCCGAATTGGACAGACTATGTAATCACTATGCTTGCCTCACTTAAAATCTTCAGCAGATGACATAGTACTTTGTGGAAAGTGCTTATTATATGAAGAGAAGGAAGAATATGTAATTGTGGATATGCTATGATTAGAACTACATAAGAAAAAAAATCTAAAATACCAAAATCTAAAAGACCAAAATTAAATAAAGTAAATCATATGTAAAGATGTATTATGACTATGGGATTATTTTGGAAATTCAGTTTGGGAAAAGAAAGTTCCCTCGAATACATACACACACAGACACACACACACAGACAGACACACATACACAGACAGACACGCACACACAGATAGACACACATACAGACACAGACACACACACACAGACACACACACACACAGACACACACACACACATCCCCTCTAAAAACTCTTCCAAAGTATCTTACTCTCTAAAGTATCACTGTCCATGAATCTGGTTCTATCTTCCATTATCCTATCCTAAATCTGAGTCTCATGACAAAATAACATGCATCCATTTATGTCATTCAAAGCCATCTGTCATCTATCTGCCCCCATTTTAGTTTTTTTATGCAATTTCTTCCCAAATGAATCCTGCTCTTGTGCAATCAGTCTACGTAGAACACAAACATGCCCAAAGCCTTGCCACAAATCCCTTCCCCTCCTCTCTGCCTCAATTCTGCCGCTCCTCCAGTGCCAGCTTAGGGCCAGCTTCACACACGACTTGCTCCAGGACCAAGAAGCCCTGCATCCACCGCCCCCTCGGCTGCTTGGCTGGGCTGGTAATGTTACATTCCTATCACTGTACCTTATAGTATCTGTTCTTGGATGTCAACCCCACATTCTCAAATGGATTTCTTAAGGGCCACAAATGGAATGTATGCTGCTTTGTTATGTTCCTCATAACATCTAGGACAAAATTCAGGTTCTTGAAAAAGATACACGGAACCACTGTTACAACTTCACATCTCCTGCCGATACGTCTGTAGGTGTATGAGCCTACGTGGATTTCAGGAATGTTTGCTCTCTCCTGTTTATTTATACAGCATCACACTTGCTCACCAATCACTGTGTGTGTGTTCATCTCGCCTTCTCGTCAGGAGTGTAATCTCCTTGAAGGTAGGGACAGGGTCGTAAGTGCTCTTTGTGCCCAAGGGCACCGAGCGGAGGGTTGGCTCTAACGGGGTGAGGGTGCGGGAGGGCTGATTCTTACTGAGAGGTTGATTTAATTCAGCCCCTTGGGTGAACCTGTCCAGTTCACCTGGTCACAACACATAGAAACACACACACACACAGGAAAATTTCTCCTTCATCAGTGACATTCTGATGATTAAATAAAATAATGTATATAAACAGCCTAGTGCAAAGCCAATGCTAGGAAATAAATGCTCAAAATTAGTGTTACCTCCCTTTACAGATCAATTTGTTCATCAAAGCTAACTAAATGGCTTGACAATCAGAAAACTCACTAAGACACCCAAAGACATTCATTTGCCAGAAAAATATGAAGCTCACTGGATCAATTATCAGGCCCTGTGGCCACCTTGATGTGTTTCTGGCCTGAGCCAAAGCACTGAAAATATACCTCTTTCAAATGGGTCCGAAAACCATGCTTTGGAGGTGGGAGAGAGATCTGTGGAACCAAGTCAGACCTGCCACTGGGATGTAGAAGCACAGCGGTGACTTGACTGACATGTTCAAGTGCTTAGATGCGTTCTGAGCACCTTACACACCTGTCTTTACTTAATCCTCAAAGCAACATTAACGTGTAGCCATTACTAGTCTTACTCTGACATTACAATGAGCAAGACTGAGGCACAGAGAAGTTACCTGATCTGATGAAAGGCACACAGCAAGACGAATCTGAGTCTGGACCCCAACCCAGATTTGTCTTATTTCAAAACCACTCTACTCTACTGCCTCTAATGTACCATCATTTCTCCTGGATCTCTGGATCCAGTACCTAGTAAGACCTCTGAGATCTGGATATTTGTACGGCACTTTATGCTCAAGTTTATAGATGGAAATTTCTAACCAAAGGAACACCTCAGGTCATCATCAAGTTAAAAAAAAAAAAAACTATAAAGCCATTCTGCAATTTTAAAATTTCTCTCTCATAATATGGCATACTATAGATCAGATAGATAGATGAGAGGGAGAGAGATTCCAAATATTAACTCAGCCACATTTATGGATTGGATATTAGTATCCTTGATTTAGAGAAAACAACACTGACACTCAGGTCAGGTGATTTGTTCAAACTAACATAGATAATCATTAGAGAAGTAGAAACTCAGCACTCCATTCACTCTGTGCACTTCTCTGTTGATCAAATATTTATTAGACACAGTCTGGTATTTCAGGTCTTAGAATCAGCACTCGGAGAAAAAATTAAAAAAAAAACATCCTCAGTTCCTTGTAGGCTGTTGAGTCCATCACTGTGTTGATAACGGCCAGGAGCTGCCCTCCTTACACACCACAGTCTCTCCGCAAAGATCACCGGGTGAACAACCACTAACAGAAAAGAATTCCCCGGCCTGACAGCCCGCACCTCACATCCTTGGAGGCGAAATGAAGTTAAGAGCCTTCTCTTTCCGATTGCATCCTCCAAGACGATTTTCTCTTTTTCTTTCACCATGTACATCTGCTGGTGTTCGAAGCAGAATTTTAGGGTCTGTAACCTCCAGGGGATGAACAGAGTCACGCAGCTGAAGCCCCCTGCGGCCGGGGGCGGGGGCGCAGTGCGTGGCAGACGGGAGTGAGGAGACCTGGGCTTTAGGCCTGGCTCCACAGTTAACCAGCTGTTTGACCTCAGGATGCTCATACCACAAAGGGAGCTTCACTTCTCTGATGTATCAGCTGGGGATCTTATTAACTAACCTCCTGACCTAGTGTCCTCGTGAATAATAACACCAGAAATGTAGCAGCATCAGAGCCTATGCTAAGGAACAGAAAGTACAAGGCACAAACAATGTGAACAGAAAAGTGTCCCTTGGGTCCCTAAATCTCATTCAGTCTTCTATCAACCCATCCTAACTGCCAGTTTTTATACCCAAGTAAAAAGTATCCATTTAGTAAGTAGCTAGTGTGTGCCAGGGAGAGACGTATTCTCTTACTTAGTTTTCACAAAAATCAAGATGATACGGGCATCATTCCCCCCAGTTTGCAGTTGAGTGAATTAAATTTTAGGCCAGGTCACTTGATCAAGCTCACACAGCCAACATGCAGCAGTGCTGGAAACCTAACCCTTGTCCCCATGACTCCAAGGTCCACGTTCTCTCCACCTGTCTGGCTGCCTCCCTAAAATTATCTCCCATTCCTATCCTGCAGGAGCCAAAATTCTTTTTGGCCATCTCAAAACAAA
This sequence comes from Camelus dromedarius, assembly GCF_036321535.1. Taxonomy (NCBI): domain Eukaryota; kingdom Metazoa; phylum Chordata; class Mammalia; order Artiodactyla; family Camelidae; genus Camelus; species Camelus dromedarius. Next base: position 62,045,353 of record NC_087443.1, on the reverse strand, counting down.
CAAATAAAACTTTTTCAAAGGAATTACTACACTGGCAACTGGAATATTTTCCCCCTTTTTTTAGATACCCAGCATTTCCAAGTCTGGTATGATTATCTTTCATAAATTATTTTTTAAAAAGTAAAGGTCTAACATGGACCATGACAATCACATCAAGAATGACTCAAGAAACTGCAAAGGCAAAAACAAGAAGGGAGAGAAACATGAAGCCCTTAAATTGAGGGACGCTCAGCCTAGCTGCTCCCAGCTCCTGTCACACAAGCACGGTCATTCCTGGCACAAGCTTCCCTACCAACAGTTGCTAGGAGCAGGGAGTGTCTGCATGGTTCAGAGTCTGGCCCTTTAATCCCTTTCTTTGAGACCTTTGTCAGGTCAGACCCACAGTCCCACACCCAAGAGGAAGAACATCAGCGCCTGGCCTTCAGAGAACACCTAGCAGGTCTTGATAAAGGTTCTTTACACGCATTACCCCCTTTTGACTTCCACATTCCTGCACTGAGATAGCTAATTCACCTCTCACAGATGGCGTCACTTAATCCCAGAGATGCTAAGTGACTTTCCTCATATTATATAGCTAGTGAGTAGAAAGGCTGAGATTAGAACAAGTGGAGCCAGTGAAGTTTCAGAAATATTCATTAGAGGAGCAAGGACAACCAGTTTTGTACAGATTCTCCCAGTACTCTTTCTTCCTATGGATTACCGGGCCTCTCCAGATTATAACAATGAACTTGCTGCAGGAAGGTATGTCATAGTCAAGTACGTGGACCCAGCACGTCATTGTGCATTCCCTGTGGCCCACATCCCCAGCACCCCCAACATCAACATAGAAGTTGGAACATAGGAACATTCAGTACAGATCTAATCAGACACCGATCAGAAAGGGCCACACCTTTGTACTATTGCCGAACCACCAGAAATAGGTCAGGGTCCCCAGCTGGCTGGGCCACACGACTGCACTGATGTTGACCTCCTTATTTCTTATGGCCACAAACGGAACTCGGAGGTGCACATGCTCCACAGGACCTAAGGGGATGAGAAAAACAATGTCAGTGCTCACAGTCCTGAATAAGCAATCTATCACACTCCCAGATTCCTCCTCCTAACCCCTATTACCATCACCTGTGATAAAACAATCGTCGTAAACTCACACATGTTGAGAAGTGTGTGTGTGTGTGTGTGTGTGTGTGTGTGTGTGTGTGTGTGTGTGTGCGCGTGCTTGAAATAAAGCATCACATATAATAAGGGAAGTCAATCCGGCTTCAGATGTTTTTTCAGTGACACGGGAACTTTATTTAAATCTGATGAGCCCAGCTGCGAATGCTTATGAACTTCCAGTCCAAGGACAAAGCTAGCTTATTGGACACTTAGCCAATAAATAGGAAGGCAAACAGTGGTCTCTCTCATTTCTGGCGATTAGCCTGTATTGTGATTTGGGGTCAGTGTACTAGATGGAGGGCGCGTCCATTATCCTCAATTGTTTATTGGTTCCACCTTGCTCAACGATCGGCCTTTGGGCCTGTCATCTGCAACCCTCACACACAGTGGGTGTCACTGAGAAGCTGGCAAGGCTGTTTTATAAAAAGAGAAATGCACATCTCCCTAGATTGAAGGAGAAATAAGCGCCAGGTTCCCAAATAAGAAAAAAAAAAAAAAGCTGCTCGCAAAAAGGTGATCAAACTTCTGTTTTTTTCTTGTTCCTCAGAAAACTGATACAAGCAGTCTCAAGTTCTAAACTAGCAAGTAAGAGAATATATTGGAACACACTCTATGCATAATAAGTAAGGATTTTAACTTAATTCATTTCCAAAATAACATGAGAAGAGGAAAACGCTGATGGGAAATGTTAATGCGTCAGCATTGCATTTAAGGGGTGGATATGCTATTTTTTTTTTAACTCTGTGGGATTTTCTCCCCAGCCCCCACCCCTTTCTCTTCCTGTTTTTGTTCATTTTTTTTCCTACCCCCTTCTTTTCCTCCCTTTCTTCCTCTTTTCCTTTCCTTATATCTGTCCTACTTAACCAAATCCAGTTAAAATATTTTCTGTCCACACTCAGTTAGAGCACATGTTCCTGGTTTCCACCATGACAGTGTTGATGAGCCAAAGTAACTAATGGTCACAACCGTAGCATGAACATCTCATTAGCCTGGGGACCTTGACTTCTTCTCAAAGGTGGGACATTTTTCAGGCCACTCAGCCTTCACTGTTTAACATCCTTGGTTATTCTGGAGGTAGCTCAGTTTAAAGGGAAGAAAACAGATGGACACTTTTCATTTCTGCTTCTGTTTAATTTTAGCTTATAACCTCTTCCTCTATCTTCCAGAACCTTGACCCTACACAGACTGCTGCACGGTCCTCTGCCTTCCTTACATGAGTAAAAGCATATGAAAGTAATGTGTGGATGTTAAAAGGACCACATCATTAATTATGGATTGGCACTATTTATACCAACACCACCACACCAACACTACTTCTGTGTATCACTGGGGAGAAGTCCCTCTTAAGACAGTAAGCATATCCTGTGTCATGGGTAAACTTATATTGAGAGAAACATATTGGGACAGGATTAATGTTTGATCAGACAGACCTGCGTGACACTGTCCAGTTGGCATTTTCCCGAACAATCAGAAAGTGACCAAGAATCCGCGTGTTTACAGTGTGAAAATCCTCTCTGCCTGTGCTCTCACCTGACCCAGTCATCCGGCACCTCAAGACTCCGTCCAGGAAAGAATTTCAAACCTTGTCATTTCAGATGCACATCTGGCTGAAGGTTTAATTATTTTCAATAAGGAAGTCTGTTTAATTATTTTTGTATGGTTTGATTGTTGGTGAGAATTAAAAAAAAAAAGCACAAGGTGTGAAAAAACACTGGCCACTTTGGCCTGCTTTATTTACTCATTTTTAGGAGTTTATCTGATTTATCGCTCTTTGTTTTTTGTGTTTTACTGACAAATGTGGAAGAGAATGAGGTGATGGGGTGGGGTCCCTGGCCAGGCTGTGTCCTGGGAGGAAGGTAAGAAACCTGTGTCTTATATTAACATCTCAGAGTCTTTAACGTCCAGCCTCAGATCTCTCATTCTTCTCCCTTTACCCTCAAAGTCAATACCTCTTTCCTTTTTTTTTTTTTTAATTGAAGTTTAGTCAGTTTGCAATGCTGTGTCAATTTCTGGTGTAGAGCATAATAGTTCAGTCATACATATACATACATATATTCGTTTTCATATTCTCTTTCATTCTAGGCTACTATAAGATATTGAATACAGTTCCCTGTGCTATACAGTAGAAACTTGTTGTTTATCTATTTTATATGTAGTAGTTAATATCTGCAAATCTCAAACTCTCAATTTATCCCTTCCCACCCCTCTTCCCCCAGTAACCATAAGTTTATTTTCTATGGAAGTCTGTTTCTGTTTTGTTAATAAGTTCATTTCTGTCTTTTTTTTTTTTTTTTTTTTAGATTCCACATATGAGTGGTATCATATGGTATTTTTCTTTCTCTTTCTGGCTTACTTCACTTACAATCACGATCTCCATGTCCATCCATGTTGCTGCAAATGGCATTAGCTTATTTCCTTTTATGGCTGAGCAGTAATGCTTCGGTTCTTCTCTGTCTCCCTCAAAATGTGTGAAGCCCCTTCCCCTGGCCAGCTCATGAGAACCCCAGGCTTTTCCACAGTTCAGTGATGATGTCGCTATGACTCGTGGCCCAGGACAGGTTTCCCAGTTTTCTGTCGCTCACTAGTCTTGGCTGAACCAGGGCTCACACCGTTGGGTCCTTTGATGCCCCAAAGTATAAAAGGAAACCTCCTTCTCCCTAAATCCATGCCACACACAAAAGGGACGGGGCTTCCACGAATTGGCACCCCAGCAAGTACGGCCACATCGATGGCAGCTTCCTGACAACCAGCATGTTTGGGTAAATATCATCTTGAGACGCTATTTCCTTGAAGAAAACATGTACCAGCTTTTTAGGGCAAAAAATCCTGAGCCAGAAGCTCCAGGCTTCAACCTACAGACAAACCACAGATCCGGGAGAAAAAGCTGAAGAGATTCAGGAGAGGACACAGCAAACTCCTAAGATCCTCACTGTCACATGGTGGCTCTTTTTGATAAAAATCTAATAATCTGTGCAAGATTGGTTATTACAGGCAGCTAGCAGCTACTTTTGTTAGCTAATGGCCCAAGGTGAAGCCAAGAGCAGTTTCCACTGTAGTAACCGTCTGGTAAATGCAGCCATGATTGATTTGGAGTGAATTACGAGCACGATAAAAGTTTCAAGGAACATTTCCTCCTTCACGCACATAACCCGCAGCATAAACCTACTCCTTGCTGTTGTGTTTTTTGCCACTGAGGCACCCTGGTATTTGTGCCCGGCAGACAAGGCCCACTCTTGGCAGAATTAGGAACATGGGTTGGGCAGGGGGTTGGAATAGAGGAAAGTAAATCCGTTTGAACTTTGTCTTCATTTTTAAATGCAGCAGAAGTGCCAGGTGGCAAGTTGACAGGAATTACATAGTAATGACTACACAGGTAACATTCGTCCCGTGCCGAGCTGGGTGCTAAGGGGCATTTTGCACATCGTACAGAAAAACATTAACAGAGCTCTGAAATTGCCGTCCTTAGGAAGACCTGTGTGTATGATTGGCCCTTTGCTGGCATTTGGGAACTTGGCCCTGGGAGCATTTCCAATCAACAGTGGGCTGAGAAGAGTGGTTCACTCTGCCTAGACTATGTTTGCCAATGAAATGGTTTTATTCTGAAGAACTGCTTTCCTCGAGGAGTCTGGAATTTTGGTATCAGCCAGGCAGAGGATGGCTACTTGACCCGTCCCCCAAAAAAGCATGGGCACTGAGTCTCCAGCGAGCTCCTCTGTAAGTAGCCCTTCACACGTGTTGCTACAGCTCACTGCTGGAGGAAAGCTGCGTGCTCTGTGGGACTCTTGGGCGTGTGCACCTGGTTTCCTGCAGACTCGGTCCCACAGGCCTTGTCCCTTTGCTGACCTTGCTTTGTCTCTCTTCACGATAATAAGTCACAGTCGGGAGGTGGGACTAGATGCTGACCTTATGAGTCCTTCTAGCAAATCACTAAACCTGGGGGGAGGTGTCTGGGGGACCCCAGACACAGACACGTGATCCAGTTTGATTCTCACAGCCTCGCCATAGTCTAAGTACTAAAGGTGAGGGGTCAGAGGTCTGTGAGGATTAAAAAGTCTGATCGATGTTAGACATTTAACAGAGGGATATGATCAGAATTCAAACACAGGGCTCCCTTGTGCTAAACCTGCCTCGGAAACACCTTGACCACCACCTACCTGGGTTTCTGACCTGGTGCTTCCAGGACAGAATTACTACAGTGGGTGTAGTGTGGTCATCACCACTTGGGCTCTCAATGGCCCATGTCTAGCAGGACCTCCCCCCGCAACACACCAGAATATAAACCCTGCAAGGGCAGGGCCATCTCTGCATCGTTGCCTCCCCTAGCAGGATGCCTTGTGTACATTCAGACCTCAACAAACAGTCCCTGAATACATAAGTGAATGATCAGGTATGTCATTTGTGTTTCCTGTTACTGTGACTAGAGTCCTGTGAAGCAAGGTACCAGTTAGGACTAAGCCATTTTAAAACTGAAGTCAGAAGACCTAGAGAAGAAATAATTTATGTCATGGTCGTGTAAGCCTGGCATCTTTAAGGATGCAACATAAGTAATCCAGGTCTTTTTCATGTACTTCCCTCACCACTGCTGGTCCTTATGCTACTACAGTGACCAGGATTCGAGGAGATTAGCTAGGTTACTGTTTCCCAGGGATCTGTTAAGTGTAGGTGGTTTATATAGTAGAGTTTATGTCATTACTGAGTTGTTAATAGGAAAGGTGTACCTTGTTTTCAACTAGATTCTGCTAAACCATACAATTTGCACCATATATAGCATGTTATCCCAAATACTGTGGGATATATGAGAACCACACAAGTCCTTAGACCCATAAATGTCAATATAAAGGTAAAATAAACCAGTAACAGCCTCATAATAACATTTCCTTGACCCAACATTTTAAAATCCTATTTAAGTTTCAGTTTATGTGAGTCAAGCTCCAGGAGAGCAAATACACAAAACACATCCAGTATAAACAACTGTTCTAGAACTTCAGCCACTGTTCTGGATGGTGCCAGTAGCCAGGAAATACATTCCAGGCCAACAATAATATCTTGGAGAGTTCTTAGAATGATTTATAACTGGAATGAAGTTGAAGTAACTTTGGATGTAAGAATTAAGTTATTTTGTGTGCTCTAGTTCTCTATTTAAAACAATCTCGGCATGTGTTTCTTCGATCCCTCCTTGGCTCTTCCAATGGAGATAACAATTTACTTTGATTTGTGCCGCGTTCATTCATAGTAGCTTGAGAATCATCCTGTGGCCGGGAACGAGATAAGTATCCTCTTTCTCTATTAAGGAGTCTCCAAATCAAAGGGAGGGCACTTTTATTGGAATGTGTGTTTGCAAGTGCACACTTACATCAGAACTGAGTTCTGAAAAGGAGGGACCAGTAGATAATGTTATCCAAATTTTCAAAATAATCAGCCTACTTCAGTATCATGAAACTCAATCATAGATGAGCCCACTTCTCAATTTTTTGATTGGGGTCACCATTTGGGGTAGCAGTCACACCAGATCCAGCCCAGCTTGGAATCCCAGGAAGTTCGGAGAGATGGAGTTGTCAACTGGGAGAAGAGTTAGAGAGGGGATGGCTCATGCTACTTACAGACCACGTGCAGGAAGAGGACAGCTGTGTCCGAGCCCAGGCTGTTCTCTGCATAGGCTGTCACCTGGAAGATCCCTGCACTCTTGTACACGTGCTTGATGCCGTCCTCGATGGGGCTGAAGTTAGCGTAGGACACTGCAATCCCATCCCCGAAGTCAAGCTGAATGTTTGTCCTCTGGAGATCACCCTGCAGGGGGGACTAGCAGTTGACCTGGGCCCATTCACATGGTCCAACCTGCCTCTATCTGATGTCTGGTCCTGTGCCTTCAGCATCACCCTCTGAGGACCTGCAGTCTCCTCCAGGGGGCCGAAACACCCTCAACACAATCATCAGACTCCTATCTGATATTCACTGTGCACAATGAGCAGGTACCATGGACCTATTGCCCTTGGATGCCCAAGCTCAGGGCAGCATGATTTGCTTGAAACTGGCAATTGTGGATAAGATAGTGCCTCCATGAAGCTCTGAAGTGGAGAAGCCAAGGGCTTCCCTGGCCACCTCATACACATGGTTTAATTATTCTTCTCCTGGGTGGTCACTGTCATCATCATCATCATCATAGAAACAGCTAACAGAGATAAAGTTTCTTTTCAGTTCTAAGCAATTAATGCCCTCACAACTCTATAATGTAGAAAGTATTACTGTCTCCATTTTAGAAATGGGGACAACAATCAACTAAGTTATTAGACCAAAGTTTTGCAGCCAGTCGTGGAAGAGCCAAATTTTAAACCCGGGCAGTCTGAGGTCAATACCAAGACTCTCAACCACCATGCTGTAATTATAATTGTTCCTATTTTTAGTGTTTATTATTATGTTCCAAGCATTATGCTAATCACTTGGCACATATTATATAATACCACCTTCAAAATAACTCTATGAGATAGGATGATTATTTCCATTCTACAGATGAATACTGCATACCAGCCAAAATTATATTGGTGCTCTGTTGATCTTGGATTTTCCTTACACCTGCCCAAACCTCCTCTTCCCTGAAGCCTTTTCTATCTCAGCCCACAGATGTTTCTGCCTCTTGGAAGTCCAAGAGCCCCCTGGGTGCTGCCTGAGGATGTGATGTCAGGGGTTGACTTGAGTGCGTTGCACCACCCCAAGCTGATCTTAGCTTCTTAAGCCCTGATACTGAATCCCACTACCCTGTCCTTCTCCCCACTATATTGGGCCAACATTTTGGATAAATTCCAATGAATATGACCATAAGATAAAGAGCCCAGGTGAAAAAGAATTAGATCTCTCTGCTTATTTACAAAAAATGGTTGGTAGAATTAAAGGAGAAATACATCATTTTGGAATTACGAGCCAGTCCTTCTGCCCCGTGAACATGCATCCATCACAGTTTCACTGTCTGTCTCTTCCTCCATGCAAACCCACATGTGAGTGAAATATTGATAGGTGCTCCCTTGCCCCCAACACAATGTCAACTACCCTTGAGTTTATGAATATAAATTAAAGTGGAAATGAACTGAGGGCAAGTCAAACGGATAAGATTATGGCTCTTTACATTCATTCAAGGGAAGGTTTTTATAGTGCTGGTCCTGGAAACTCCCTAGGGGAAATGTGATAATGACCTCCTCTGAATATTAAGGTTAATTCAAGTACCCAGTGTGGATGAAGGCTGAGGAATCTGTCAACCCAGGATAAGGGACCTTCACTGTGCTGTCCAGTGTGGGCCAGACTTTAAAGGTTTCTAAAGTATTCACAGTTAGGGAAAAATCTCCTGGCCTGCTTTGGTCTCTTTCCAAGATCTCAAGAGCATACAGCAATTTGCATTTAAATTTAGAGGGCTTTGTAAATCAGGCAAGCTTTCTTCCCCCAGAAGCTCAGCAAGAGCTGAAAACTTCCCTGGTTTGGAAAGAGATGAAACAACTCATCTAGGAAGCCAGAAGCACACAGCAGAGCTATTTCCATACTGGCATGAATGAACGCAGTCTGATTTTACTGCCCAGATTGCAGAAGACCTAACAGGTGACCTAATGGAGCAGGTAGCTGATGGAAAGCAACTTATGTGACATTCTTTGTAAAAATACATTTAAAGAATTGGGAAAATCTTTCTCCACCTTCACACTCATAAATTCAAGACCCTTCGAAAGCCTTGTGGGCATTTCTAATCAGTGGGATTAAGAGTTTAAAAAAAAAAAAAAGGCTCTTGAAAGCAATAGTAAATAACGTGAATTCCCTTCTTCCGGCAAAGTTCACAGTATATGGTCTAATGGTGATAAACATTTCATTAACAAAGCATAGCCTACAGAGGAACCTCAAAGAATATGTTCAGATCTGTACCTACCCGGAGAGAGACAAGTGCCCCCACTTCAGCCTGCGTCTGTACTGTGGGATGAAGGGAAGAGAGAGGGTCTCTAAACATCCCAAGCCCTCTTTCTCCCCGTCCATCTTCTCCCAGAAGCCTTAGCTTCTCATCATTGACTTTGTAAGGAGGACCTATGGGAACACGATCTTCCCTTTCTTCCCTATCTGGAAGTGGGAAACGGCCTGCTTGTAAGTTCTGACTTCGAGACCCGGGGGTGTCTGCTCCTACCTCCTCCATAAGGATGATGAAAGTCGCATTGTGCCCCTGCTCTGCCACCAGGCGTCCATCGGTCGTCACCACGTGGAGGCCGTGAGGGGCTTTTCCGGGGCACATCTGGGCCTTGGCTGTGTACTTCTCCCTCAGTCCGTCCGTGCAGTTATTGGATACAATCCGCCGGTACCTAAGGGGGATCGACCATTATCAGCAGTACGGTTTGTGCTGTGCGTGCGCGCATGCGCGTGGCCGCGCACAGTAGCGCGCGCGCAAGAAAGCAAGAGTGAGCCAGACGTCCCGCGCCAGCTGCGCCGGAGAGCCGAGTCCCAGAGAAGACGGCCATTTAGGGAGCCAAACAAGTGCCGAGAAACCACTATCCCTCCATCTCGGGAAAAGTAGCTCTTTAAACATTATTATTGATCCTACCTGCTGAGCCACGGATCGCATCAGTGTCTAAACCAGCCAAGAGAAATCAATGTCTGACTCGCACAGGCCAGGAGGAGGCGGACCCACTGGACTGTGGAAGCAAGAAAAGCACACACTTCTCTCTCCTCCTTGAGGCCAGAAAGCAGCTAGAAGATCAGCCTTTTTCTAACTGATTACTCAGGAAATCCCTCCTTGTGTCCCCTTACCCGGGACATCACCCCATCTCCTAATGCCTTACTCTGAAGACACCTATGCTATTTTGTAGCATATTTTCTCTCCTTGCTAATATTTCATTGCCCACTCAGCACAAATGCCAGGTAAGAAGCACACGTTTGAAACGCCTACTGAATCCTGCCGTGGTCAAACTGCCTTTGAGAAGTTTTCATGAGAAAACCTCTCTGACAAGCGCTGTGACCTTCTAGGATAAGGGCATCTTTGTGCACAGCGATGATATGTCATCATGCTTGACCCTGGACCCCAGCAGGTGAAGCCAAGCTGAGAGCTTGCCCATAGCTCTGACCTGCATGACAGACATTATTTCCAGGCATACTGCTATCTGTAAGGCTCCATAAAATCAACATTCTGGTAAAACCACATAAAATAAATGCACCACCACCACCACCACCACCACCACCACCACCATCACATCACTCTTCTTTCACCCTGTGTGTCAGGAGTAATTAACCAATCCATCCATGTTGCCTTCTTCTGGTGGCCTTGAAAGTAGATGAAACCAAATTCTTTATGAGTGATATCCATCCTCCACTATACCTGATATTTCCCCTCCACCCCACCCCCAATACCACTGAATTATCGGTCCTACATCTCCATCCAGAGATCTCGGGAAGATGTTAAGCAAATGCTGTAGGTAGTTATTGCCTTGGATAGAATTACAGCGCATCTTCTTGTGCATCCATATTACTCCTAATTGCTAGCTGAGTTCATAACAGCTGTGCTGTCCAATACAGTAGCCACTTTCCACCGAGGCTACTGAGCATTTGAAATGTAGTTAGTGTTGCTTGATGAAATGATAATATTTTGGACATACTGGGTGAAATAAAATACATTATCAAAATTAATTTCACCTTTTTTTGCAAAATCTTTTCAGTGTGGCTATTAGAAAATTTTACATTACATATGTAGCTCCTATTAGAGTTCTTTTGGTCAGCCCTGGTCCTCATAATCAAACTTTTATCATCTATACTTTCCTGCCAACCTTTAGTCGTTTAGAAGCTAGTTAGTTTTACTTATGATAAATATATTGGTGGGTACCATATCCTAATGCAAACTTGGTATCATCTACTCTTCCTCTTCAACCTCAAGTGGCCAACTGGTTGACACTTTATAACATGAAGCAAGATTTAAGCTGCCTAGAGATGTATGTAGACATTGGTAGTGGAGCCTTTGAAAAATTAACAATTTTCCCTTTTCATCTCCCTGATTTATTTGGTGTTTTGGTACCCCTAACTTGCTTAATATTGGGGCCACCTACACATGTCACATGATCATATGTAAGTCCTAATGCAATTCTCTTTCAATTGTGTCCAAGGTATGCTCTGGCTAGGAATTTGGTCGTCTAGCTGATTACTTGTCTCCGTTATGTTTCTCTTCCTCAAACTTCATAGCACTTCGTTCTCTGACACCACGTGTCTTTAAGTTTCCACATGTCTGTAGCTCGAATGGCTTAAATCCCTAAATCAGGTATCTACAATAAAATGACATCAAAAATGTTTAAACCCCAGCTCAGGTCCAAGGAATAGCTCCCTAGGACCAAATATTTGACTAAAACTATCTATGTTTTTCAGAGTATCTCAGACTACTCAATATATCTCTTCCATCATGTTTTGTTTTGTTTTGTTTTCCTCTGTAGATGTCAGTTGGGTAGATACGACCCTAACCATTCATTTACAACCAGGTAAGGTAAGAGTGAGTAAGTGAAATTGTGAGTAACTTGTGTGAGGTGTTAGAAGATCCATCAGAATAGCTGAGACGGATTCCAGGACATCCAGATCACTCAGTGCCCATCTAGACCTCCTAAGTCAGAAGCTGCATTTTAACAAGATCCCCAGGTGATTCACAGCACATTAAGATTTGCAAACTGCTGTCTTAGACCACCAATCCATTTTTGAAATCTGTTCATGGAAGCAGTGAAGCAAAGGGGAGGACAACAAATCTCCAAGGAAATTTTTTTCAAGCATCTGAGTAAGTAATAAGTAGGCAGAGAGAAACACACATCATTTGACAATTACAGAAAGTGTGCCTTGACCTTCTTATAAGGAGCTCCTAGGATGGGACTCTTAAATTTTCATTTTAAAATGTCCTCATCAGTCTATGAGAGCGTCAGTTCATCTGTCTAGAGGACACGGTAGTATTTGCACACCACTTGTGTTCATCTATTTCATTGAGGCCTGAAATAACAAGGTGGCATCTCTTTCCAGAAAAGAAGACCTGACCAAACCAATAGCTATGGTCTATTGAAGGCAAATGACAAAATGTACTGAAATCTGAGTAATCAGAATCTCTTCTGATGGTCCAAAAGAGCTAGTCTCAGGTAAGACCCTCTCAGTTGTTCTCAGAAGCCACCCACTGTAAACTAACTCTGTCTCTCCTCCATCTTGCTTCGAAAGCAATGCTCCTTTGATCCCAACTTAGGGAAATAGGGAAACAGTCAGTAGAGTTCCTTCAGGTGTTTAACTTACCCAGTGCTGTTAAGGTAGCTTTGACCAAGGCTGCAGTCCTTTGATGGGGATGCGGGATTGTACCAGAAAGCTGGGACACACTGGCTCTCTCCATGTCTCTCATAGCCATAGTCACTGTCCGGAGAATGAACATTGCACACTGGTGTAGATGCACAAATGCTAAAAATACCCACAGACACACACAAACACAAACAGCCCTAGAGCCACCCAAACCCCTGCAACACATTCTTTAAATATTCCCAGCGAAGGCAAATGTTCATACTTTGAAAACGGATTTTCAGATTTAGAAATAACCCCATTCAGAGTCCAGTGTAGAGAGAAGACATAGTGGATTATCAAATTAAGAGTCCAGGTGTTCAAAGGTATGGATATACATAATGTGGCAGGTACACTGGCTTGGAGTAGGTGTGAGGGATGTTGTAAGCTTAAAAGTACACTTTGGATCACAGTGGAATTACTGAAATAAGTAGATGACAGCCAAGAAGATGACTTTAAAGGTCAAAATTAATTTCTGTGTTGATTCCACATTTTATTCCAAAATGGATTTCATTGATTTTATTTTCATTTTTCCTGGAAATTCTCTCTCAAACACATATACACATTTGTATTTACACAGACACAACCAGTCATTTCAAACTTTTCCCAACTATATGTAACACAGGTCCCCCATTTCCTTCAGGAAAAAAACAAAACACAAAAAACTAAATTGTAGCTCCTTTTCCATGGTTTTTTTTTTCTTTTTTTTGGATAAAAGCCTAGACATAATAAAATGAGGAAAGAAAATCAAGTATGATCCACTTCTTTTCTCCGTACTCCAAAATGAGGAAGTCCCAGACCAGTGTAGGAGAGGGGGGCTCCCACCTGAAATAGTCATAGTGTTGCCTTACTTCTTGGAATTTCATAAAACTCCCAGAAACATAAATGTCAGGATCGAAAAAGAGCAAGAAAGTAAGAATTATTGCTTTTGTAACCAACCCTCGGTCACTGAAGGTGGCTTCATTTGGCAGAAGTCATACTTCTTTTTTTTTTTTTAAATGTGTTTTTACTTATTTATGTTTTTTTTTTTTTTTCATGGAGGTACTGGGTATTGAACCCTGGACCCCATGCATGCTAAGCACACACTCTACCCACACTCTCCCCACTTCAGGAAGTCATGCTTGTAAGTTAAGTACTCAAGGGTTTCCTGAAACCCACAGACAGGGCAGAACCATCTGGACATCTGAATATTGATCCACTGAGTATTAATGAAACAAAACAACCAGGACTTCACTCTCTCCAGACCCACTCCTCTTTCCTTTTTTCTCCCATATTCTTTGAGCCAAGATTTAATTAAAGTCCAGTGAAAATGGAGGCAAACTGTCTCTGTGGGTAAATAGGATAGGAATGAAAGGGACATGGGAAGAAAAGTTGAAGCCTGCGTTTATTCATTACTCAATACGTGTACTGTCATGACAAAGAAGTGCAAGAATCCCTATCCTCAGGGGGCCTGCAGTCTTTCAGAGAGAGGAAAACAGTGTGCCTCAAGTTCAACAAAAGAACAGAGTAATACAGGATGACGCGGAGCACGGGGATACAGTGTGCAGCAGTACAGTTAGGAAGTATCCATAGACGGATGAGATTCTATACAGTATCTTCTCAGTCTGGCCCCACCCACCTTCTTATCATCTTTTTCTACAACAAACTCAAGCCAACCTTTCAACCCTCTCTGTGTGGGTTACACCCTGGGCTTTTGAAGCACTCTTCCCCTTTCTGTGTTTGGCAGTTGCCTACGTATCCTTCTCCAATATCTAGGTCCCATGAGGCCATCCCTGCTTCTCCAGACAAAATCTTTGTGGCCATAGCATTTTGCAAACATTGAGGCTACAAAATAACAGACACCTCTGTTGGTTGGTTTTATCCGCCAGTGTTAGAGTCTAGAATAGTACCTAGGAAACAGATGCACAGACATAGAAAACAAACTTATGGTTACCAGCGGGATAGGGGGTGGAGAGGAATAAATTAAAGAGTCTGGGATTTGCAGATACTAATATACATAAAATAAATAAACAAAAAGGTCCTAATATATAGCACAGGGGACTATATTCAGTATGTTGTAATAGCCTATAATGAAAAAGAATATGAAAACAAATATATATAATATATATACATATATATAATTGAATCACTATACTGTATACCAGAAACTAACATAACATTATAAATTAACTATACTTCAATTAAAAATAACAAAAATTTAAAAAAATAAAAATAGAATAGTAGCTAGGACATTTCAGGTGTTGAATAAATATTTACTGAGTGAGTGAATATTTCAATTACATTTTAAAATGATCGCACTAATTATCCCACTGCCCTTGGTCTATTTCTGCCAGGAGGCTGTGAGCCTGGAGTTGACTCTCCAGTGTGGCCCATGGAGAGCATCCCAAGCACTCAACAGATGCCTGTGGAGTGAGTGTGCGCTCAAGGCATTGCAAATGGTGGCGCTCAAGACCAGCTTTGACATCGCATGTTTACATGAACCTGGAAGAACAGAAGGAGAAAGGGGCATGTCAAAGTAACTTTTTGCAGTGATTGGAGATCTTCCAGCCTGAGAGTTCATAAGGACTCTGTGTTGTGCTAGCTGGTAACAGCCCCCGAGATAACTTAAAATTTCAGGAATTTTGCAAGTTAGCTAATAGTTGTTAAACACAGCTATTATCAAAAGTTAAGCTATACAAAATTTCAATTAAATAAATCCTATTTAAAAGATAATAAATACTCAAAACATGGGAATTCCTCGTTATGTCACTGTGTATTATTATTAAATGCTGCAATAAACATTATATATAAATTGTCATTATACATTGTTATGGTACTTATGCTCTCTTATGTCATTTACTTCTATGTATCTGTATGGTAGAAATACATGTGCTTCCCAGTTCTGCACTCACTGATGTCAGGTTGGTAGCTTGAAATCGGCTATGGTAGGAATATTTACAGCCTTTAGCAAACATTACTCATCAGGGCTTATTTATTTATTTATTTATTTATTCTCAGAGAGCCAGTAGTTAAGTATTTACCAGCACAGCACTGAATATCTGATTTCTAAGTATTGTTTATCTGCAGAAATACTGGGGCTGTGGCATGTCTGCATTGCTTCTAGAATATCCCTTGATTGCTTTATGAGGTCAATCCAGTGACTGTCCTGTTAATCCTGAGAAATACTAGTAATCTTTTTGTACTCTCCTATGCAGCTCTGGGAAGGAGAGGAACATCGTAATTCTCTTTGCTAAATGTAACCATCTTTAGTTCTGTTCAGCTCTGCTACCTGTTAGCAATGCAGTCATTTAAAAAGGTGCACCAGGCATGCTGCTTGGCCCCAAAGAAAAAAAGCACCTGATTAATATTTAATAACATGAATGGAAGCATCACTGGCTGCCCCCCAGCTGTGGACGTCTTCATTAACTTCTGCTAAATATATGTTAAAATCTCTCATACTGCCCCAAATCTCCCAAACTCCCTCCCAGCACTGGAGCTTTCATGATTTCAACAAACAAGCAGTTCCAGCTGCTGCTCCAGCTTCCTGGGGAAAGGTTTTTTCTGGTGAATTGTGACATTTGGAGAGAATGAACCAGAAAGTTTGACTTGCCTCAGGGAAGTAAACTGCCACAGCTTCTGCAAACACACAAGCAGTTTCCTTTAAGAGATAAGTCACCTCTGTGTCTCCCTTAACTACAAAAGGGTTTATAACTTCTAAAATGTTAGGGGAAAACTTGCCCATTTCCAGGGACCTGTGTGTCCTCCAAACCCCATCGCGGGAGAAGCCTTAGAGGATTCAAAGAAGGAATAGACAAGGAAAGGTTCAGAAATCAAAAAGCTTCTGCATGTCAGAATAGGAAGGGACACTTGCTTTCCTTTGGTCTAGTCCCCCTCAGGTGACAGATTGAAAAGAAGAAGCAAAAAGAGGAGAAATGATTTGTTAGAGATTGTACAGAGCTGATGATGTCAGCCAATAATGGTAATTGATACTTCTGACCTCTGGTTCAACATTAGAACAATCCCATGAAACACTCATTTAATCATCAGTAGGGAGGGTCCCCTGGTCCCCAAGAATGACATTCTGAGCCTCTTGGAGCCAGCCAAGAAGCCAAAGTCTCTGCTGGCCCAGGGGTAGCGGGTGTCTTACTCTCGGACCATGCACAGCCATGTAATAGTCTCATTGACCCCCAGTTCCTCCATTCTCCCACTTGGGAGTTAAAACTCTCTGATCAGTGTTCCACAGGTGTTCCTGTCTCATTTTAGGAGACAGGATAGCATGCCGGGTTTGGGATCAGATACACAGAGCTTTTTGGCAGGCACAGAATGAACACTTAGCAAAGAGAAGCAACCACAACAAAAACAACAACAAAAACAATGGAATAATAATTAACATCATCATTTGCTAAAGCATAAGCCTAAGAACAGCTGTAGAGATAGAAAGATAATTACATCCAAACCATTTCAGAAATTATTTGAAAAACCAAACAATCACTGCTCAAGTATTTCTCCAAATCTAATCCCTTGCTACCCATCTGCCCTTATCCCTCTAGTCATCTTCATACCTCTGTTTTCTCTGATGTGCTGCCCACTTTCCTTGTGCTTACTCAGCTGCAAGTCTACACAGCTTCATCACTGCCTCCTGCAGGAAGCCTTCCATCATTACTCCAGTCCTCAGTGATCGCTTTACTCTGACGGTTCCCAGCACTTGCAGCTAGGGCCAATGCTGTCCCACAGAACTTTCTGTGCTAATGGAAACGTTTTACATCTATGCTCTCCAATATGGTAGCCGCCAGCCACGTGTGACTATTGAGCACCCAAAATGTGGCTGGAACTGAAGAAATAAATGTTTAATTGTATTTAATTTTAATGCAAGTAACCGCACATGACTAGTGGCTATTATATTGTACAGCATAGGTCTGCAACATAAAATTCAGCACCCAATTATACTCTTTATTATTTGCTGTTACGCTTTCTTTGCATCCAGTAACTCTGGTTTATACATCTTCGATTTTCTCACCATGCCTAGTCTACAGAAAAAATACACCTGATTGAACCCTACATGCATAATATTAAAGATCGAATGGATTTCAGACACACCTGAATTTATGTACGATAGTACTGCAAATCTCTCCCTCTCTCTCTTCCACATTACCATTTGATAAACCTGCTGTGTGGATCTGGAATCATACTGGATACGGAAGGTAAACTCTAAGACATACTAAGACTTAGGACTCTGGAGTCAGAATATTTTTATTTTGAATGAGTTATACTTAACCTCTCTGTATCTCCATTTCTTCATCTATAAAATGGCTACCATAACAGACTGTCCTTCCAGGAGCTGGTTGAGAAGATTAAGTGAGCTAATCCATCTAAAGACCTTGGTAACTCAATTGAAAAAAAAAAAAACTTGGTACATAGCAGGTGCTCAGCAAAATTATTGCTGCCTGAGTGGTTGGGTGAGTGAGTAAGAAAAGAGAACGACTGGGCATCGTCTCTGGTCCTACCTGGTTTCTCACTGAACAAATGCATTTGGACCCCCCAGGGGCCACCTACTTCCTAGGAGGCCTCACAGGACTTCAGAGCAGCCCCCTTTTCCAACTACCCACCAGTCAGACTCTGACAGACTTACTTCCCAGGGAGAATTCGTTCCCGGCCCCTCACAGTGCCATGACAGAGTTGCTGCAGAGTGAGTCGCTACAGTAAGCATGAGGCTGGGGGATTTATGAGGTCATTAAGCAGAAACATCAATATTTATGCAAAATTCATACTTATTACTGACACCCGCTCTGGACGGAAGGGCAAAAGTTGTGACAGTCAATGTTCTACAAATCAATGCATCTGAGAATCTATTGAACCTTCCTTCTTCAAACAGAGGAAGGATACAGGTAGAAAATACCAGTCCTTTGTGAATCCAGGCTGCACTCCTTAACTTTTCCACCAAAATCAAGACATTTAAGCCACCTTCCCCAGTCTCCAATCCCTGCTTTCTGACTTAAAAGTTGCCTGGACCAATCAAAAGAACATGACCTGACTTGGCTTAGGAAAAGGATTATGTGGAATGTGCATGGTAATCACTTATACTAACCCAACAGGGCTTTTCAGCTTCCTTACCCACCAACAAACAGTTCCTGGTAGGAAGGGGCACTGAGAAGGAGACAGGGCTCTGAAGTGGCTGCCATACATGACTTTCCAGCATGAGCATTAATGACAAACAAACTATATTTGATGGAAAAATTATATTTTTAACCAACAACTTTGTTTATTAAAGTTGACTTAAAAACAAAATAACAAACAAAATTTAAATACTCAGCCCCATTGTCCATAAAAACCACCATAAAAACAAACAAAACCCAGAAATTTCAGAAATCAAATTATTTCTTCCATACTCAAAAGTAGTACAAAAATACTCGCCCATGATTTTTTTTTTTTTTTTTGGCATTTGTTCTCTGATTAGAACTACTAACATAGCCTCAGGTCTTGTGTGTCGGTTTATCCTACTTCAGACTCAAATGGTTCTATCTTCTGTTTAATATGAGGCATGATAGGCTATAGAAAGGTAAATATATGATGTGTTATACATATCTGCCCCCCAAATTCTATAAATTCTTCTTAAACACCATACACCTCCCACAATTCTAGTACCAATGGCCAAAACGACTTCATTTGGCATTGGTTTAGAGTTGGTGGAACATTCTATACTAGACCTCATCACCAGCAGTTAACCTGGGTTATTTGAGGATAAGTTTTAATTTTTCAAGAACTCAACTTGGGGACCCTATTTCTTCTGAAAAATAAAGTAATAAAGACCTGTTTGATTTCTTGAGACATGGCGTGGAGAGAGGAGAGAGCGTGGGATTCAGCTAGACTTACATTTGACCCTCACCTCCTTCTCTCCCAGCTTATCTACCCTTGGTCAAGTAACTTACATTCCAGAGGCTGAATTTCTTCTCACTAAAGTGTCAAAGTAACAATGCTACATTACAGGGTGCTGGGTCCAGGTGGTGCCTCTACCAATGCAAGTGTGAGAACCACAGAATGTTTTGCAAGGGCTTCCCCCTCACCCCACTTTACTTATAGATGCATTCTGACAGCAGTTTCCAGAGAAAGGTTCAGAAATATTTTTAGCAAAGCTATCAGCATTGAAATAAATGGATAACACCCAAAGGTACAACTGTGAAGATAGTGCTCCTTTGGATGTATAAACTCTGGTTTCTGTGCTGAACAGCCTATGGGGATCCCTTCACCGTGGAGGAGATGATTGACAACCGCAGCAGCAAAAGGTGCCACATGGATACCCGTGCCATTAGGATAAATTCCTTACTCACATTGACGGTGTATGTGAATTCATTTATGCCTCCCTAGGACCCAATGAGATACATGCTGGATATTTACATTGTACAGCCCAGGAGGTGAAGTCATAGAGACCAGGAAAACTTCCCAAGGTCAAAACCTGAATATCAGAGCCGGGATTTTTTTCTTTTTCCAGGCTATATTAATGGAATTGCTGAAGGAAAAAACGTATTTGTGTTACAATTCTTACTCCTACTGCATTGCAAGATTTCCCAACAACGGATGAGGTCTGGCACAGCTCAGAGAGACATGGGAGAAAATGTCGCCTGACACATGCAGAGACAGAGACACGAGGAAGTCTGATATTCACGTTCTGAATATTCAGCTTGACATCAGCATGTCACGCACCGTCGTTCTGAGTGGCCTGCTGGGTACCTTGCTATGACTATTTTTCTGGATTGTGATTAATAATTAAACACTGTTCTTCCCAAGATGAAAATATCCTTTGTTTCCAAGGGGTCAAAAATGCTACAGATGGGGACCCTGCCATTCTAATTAAATTCCATTTGGCACATCCCTCTTGGATAATTCCTGTTGAAGTCAAGCTTTTCAAGGCATGAGTTCGGGGATGAGGGGCAGGGAGGCAGCGGGCACAGTCTTCTAGTGGGCTTGCTGTCACCACCTGTAGCCCTGGTAGGAAGTGGGGGATGAAGGATGGCTTCCAACACAAATCAAGCTGGAAGAAATGAGGATGGAAGGGGTAAGGCTGCTGTTCTGGACCTGTTTGGACTTACTTCTGTTATTAGAAGCCAGAAAAGCCCTGATGCCACTGTGTCATTATTCTGCCCTGTGCATGTTTATAGGCTGATCCCTAAGCCATCAGCTGCTTTGTCTTTTCACCTGGGATGGGTTATGAAACTATATAAATTGAACTTCAGCTTTTGACTGTGATGCAGAGGAAGAATTCATCCAGAGGGGTTCAGGGTAGGATCACCCCGTGATCACCAATGGGATCCCCCATTCCCAGACTGGGGAAGGTTTTTGACTCTCCTAGAAGAAACAATACTCAGAAATATTGTACAACTATTTGATGCTTACTATGGGCCAGGCACCGAGGATGCCACAACGTCTAAAATTCCCACCCTCGTAGCACTTACATTCTACTGGAGAGACAGACCATAACAAAGCCACCAAAAGATGCTCTCTCCATGTGGGATTAATCCTAAGAAGACAACAACACAGGGTGATATGCCAGAGAGTGCCAGGGTGCAGGTGAGATTAGATGGTCCCAGAAGGCACTTCTGTGGAGCTGATGTTTTTGCTGAGGCATGACTGAGCCAAAGGTGACAGCCATGCTGAGATTTGGAAGAAATCCTTGCATGTGCTGTTTCCTTTGCCAGGAATGAGCTTGGTTAATCAAGGTTCAGGAGATGGTGTGTGGCTGCAAAATGGTGAATGAGGGGAGAATGGTAAGAAGTTAAGGCACGATGGTAGTGGGTCAAATCACCTACAGTGGAACACGCCAAAGAAAGAGCAAACTGGATTATATTTCAAGGGAGAGGAGATGCCATTGGAGTGTTCTAAGCATAGGAGTGGTAAGATCTGATTTGGGTTTTTAAAATATAATTTTGGTTGCTCTGAGGATAGATTTTAGGGTGACCAGGATGGAGGTAGAGAGTGAGTTAGAAAACTGTTGGAATGATCCAGATTGCAGGAGACAGGTACAGGTGCTCTGAGTTAGAATGTGTTTTGGAAATAGAGACTCATAAGGAAAAGGGAAAAATCAAGCTCTCCTGGGATTTTTGACTTAAGCAACTTAGTGGATGTCTATGTGTTTTACCGTATTTGGAAAAACTGGTCGGGGCAGGTGGTGGTTAAGAAAAGCTGAAAAGCTGCTTCCAGCAGTGGGTATTCAGGAAGAGTTCTGCTTTGGCCACATGAAGCCTGAAATCTTACTAGCAATTCAAGGGAAGATGGATGCTAAGTAAATAGATGGACACAAATGTCTCCAACTGAGAGGAGAGACAGGCCAGGGCTGGAAGTAAATATTTGGAAATTTGTGATCATTAGCTAATAGGCAAGATTCAAAGTTGTTCTTGGTGGTTGTCATTAGAGGGAGGAAAAAAAAAAAGAAATGATGATAAGGGTGAGTTTGCACAGAAGAGCAGTTTGGGCTAACTAACTGTCCAAGGCGGCAGCTCTCGGACCTCTCAGCGCCCAGCCCGGCCTCTCCAGCGCTTCCCAGCACAGCTGCTGACTGAAGATGAGAAGTCCCCTCAGACATGCTGCTCTGACAGGACAATGATCTTCCTGTGAAAATGCCTCCTCCTGTCCTCCGCCCCGGGATGCCGACTTCCCACCTGGCCAGGAGCTGGGGCAGCTAGGCCCCTGGGCCAGCAGACACACCTCCTACCTCTGAGCCCTGCCTTCCTCCCCTAACTTCACCTTCCCCCTCATCCCCCAAACTGGTAGTTGTCTGGTTGGAAAGAGCAATTAGATGTCAAGGGACTCACCATTCAAAGTCCCAGTCGGCACAGACGCAGGGTTCTGAGACCACCGTCCCCGAGGAGTCTCGGCCCAGGGCACACTGAACTCCTGGCTTGCGTTTCTTGAATATTTTCCTCTCTCCCATGACGCAAGGCTCCCCCTTAGGAAAGAAGTCCACAGAGAGAGAGTCACAAAAACACAGAGGGGAAATGAACCAGCATTAGCCTTCTCATTCTCTTTTGGTCACTTTACACAGAAATCTCCTTCCCAGGAATTTCAAAGACTAGAAGGCCGATCTTTCACTGCCACACGGAGGAACACGAGGGGAGGCCACTATCGTCCCTCCACCCAAGCTAGCCAGGGATGGCAACCTGGC
Organism: Camelus dromedarius; assembly: GCF_036321535.1. Classification (NCBI taxonomy): domain Eukaryota; kingdom Metazoa; phylum Chordata; class Mammalia; order Artiodactyla; family Camelidae; genus Camelus; species Camelus dromedarius. Next base: position 62,022,771 of record NC_087443.1, on the reverse strand, counting down.
CTTGTTTCTTCTTCACTCCCATGGAGAATGCACAAACTCCAGGTCATCCTCACAGACCACCAGGCAACTGCCCAAATGGCTTCAGGAGAAAGTCCAGTGGAAAAGAACCCCTTCTGGCACATTTTCCACATCATCTTCAGAGTAAAACTGAAGTGGACCCAACAAGTGTCCTTTCTACGATAAAAAAACATGCACAGGTCCTTATTCCTAGTCAAGGGCAACAAGGGAAGGAGGAGTTGGTATAAATTATAGGGACCAACGGTTCTGAAGGAAAAAGAGGTCCACCTCTACTGCACAGCACTAAATATCCGCCACTCCTAGAGCCCCTCACTCCCACCTTTCACGCTTTTTCTGTGGTCCTGTTCCCAGTGCCCCTGAGGCCCTTATAAAATCTTCCTCTTCCAGTAGAAGGTGAGATGATCCTCGTTCTCTGGGCTTATTTCTATATGGGGGGCACTAAAATCCCAAGTCATCATTGTCACCTCTCCTCCAGGCTGCTCAGTGCTTTCAGTGAGTAGAGCAGGATTCCAGGGTGCAGAATGGTCCCAAAATATCACCTGCTCCTGCCAGACCTGAGTGTGTGGGCTCCAACCCTTCCCCCTACAGCCACCCTTATTCTTGGATGGCCCAGCACGTCCCTCCCCCAATTAGGAAGGCCCCCGTACAACCAAGCTGGGCTTGCAGTGGCCCCTCTTTCTTGAAACAGGACTCCCCAGGCCTGCGCTGTACCTGATTGAGCAAGTGCCAGGTCTGAAAGTCCTCCCTGGTGCAGCGCCGGCTGAAGATAGATTTGTAGTCCACCTTCACCAACTGCCATTCGGAGCGGAGGCTGAAGTGGCCAAAAACTCTAAGTGTTTAGGGGAGAAAGGAGAAAAAAGCAGCAGAGGAAGCCCCGTAGTCAGCCACTCGTGCACAGAGACCGGAGGGGCAGGGGTGGGGCTGACTTGCAGCCTAGGCTTTACCAGCTCTTCCAAAGTCAGGTCTTTGAAGGCCATCGCGGGGAAAGTCCACGCCCACATGACACTAGCCAACTGACAGGGTGGTCACTGTGGGTTTAAAACCCACTTTTTTTTTTTTTTTTGTGCAAAAGTAATATATGTGCCTGACAAGCAACATTTTAAAATACAGAAAGGCATGGAGAAGGAAACATTTTCCCAATAGTCTCCAGGGAGAACTGTTCCTCCAATGTGGACACAGGGCCTTCTTCTGAATACAAGTGCTAGGGTTGGATCCACCGATGTCCACTGGCAGGGACTCAGCTTCCTTGTCTGTAAAGTGTACGTGTGTATGCTGGGAGGGGGTATGGACTAGCTAATCCGCAGTATGATCGACCCCACCCATTCCAAAATTCTGGTCCCATCTAAGCACGTTTTAGTTGAAATTCCCAATGCTTAATTCACAGGAATACTGCCCTCTTCTCCCCATTCCCTGAAAAATCATCACCATCTTATAAAAGGAGCACGTATTCATGTGTAGTGGGGAAGCACTCTGTCTGTGCGACTTAGACAATCAATACTGACCTTTCAAAGCCCAGCAGTTGATAGCCCTATAAATATGAATGATCAATCGTTTCTAGAAAAATAGAAAACAAGACTGATCATTCATACTCCACTCGGGTGGCGTGTCTTATAATTACAATGCAAGGCATCTATCACAGTGATGTAAAGGGGAGACCAGTCATGCCGGGAACCGAAACCGACAAGTCTTTCAAGGAACTGGACGGCAAGACTTCATCAGCCTAGCAGCCCTGGATTCTCCTCTTTCCCCTACCCCCCCCCCCAAAAAAAAACTCTCACAGGGACACCTAAGAGACTAACCCTCCTCGAGGGACATTTCCTTCTGCCATCTGAAAGATGAGGACTCTTGGGGGGAGGTGGGGCTGGCTGAAATTGTGAAACGGAGAAAGAAACAGAATTGTTTTGTAGATCACCAACTTAAAATACACATCAGGAAACGACTTTTAATGTTCTATCGGTTACATGTTAAAGTTTTTTAGAGCTTTGGGGAAAAAAAAAAGAGAGATTAAGCAGACTTTGAGGGAGAGACTGAAGGTCTCTCCCTTATTAAAGCTGTATGGTGCTTGCATGAATCTTACCTCAGCCCTGAGTAGTAGAAGCCAAGGGGCTAGAATGTCCTGGGTTGTGTGGCCAACACAGTGTGGGGTACCTCCCCCCAGGTTCTCTCTGTTCCACTGCATTCTTGCTATATTCAGTGGTCTCCAAATCCAGTACACCCATGCCCGGTCTGCACTAAGGGATTTCTACCATTTTGTTCTGATTCACTTCTCGGAAAGGTCATGAGTCAGTCAATTTTAAATCTTTAACAAAACAGTTATTTCTTATAAAAATTTTCTACTTGTTTGTAAAGAGGAGAATTAGGTTAAAAGCTCATCAAGAAAACAAACAAATCAGTGGGATTTTTTTGAAGAATGTCTTCTTCCCTCTCTATCCACCCTACCCAAATCCTCCCACATTCAAATGCCACCTCCTCTAGTAAGTCTTTCCTGATTGGAGCACTCTGAGTAGCAGGGTAATAGCGATGCGGAACAAAACCAAAACACTTCTGCCTACTCCAAATAGTCGACAGTTATTTCATGGATCACAAAATACATGATGTCAGATTAACCCCCTTCCTTTCTATGAAAGGATCACTAGGCAGCTAGAAGAAGGAAACATGAGGCACGTGATTGATTTGGGTATCAGCAAGGCATCTGACAGCGTCTGTTGTAGTCTTGAAGAAAAGATGAAAAAATATGAGCCAGGTGCTAGTAAAATTATGTGGCTGAACAGCACCTAATTAAGGCATTAGAAAATCAACCAGGAGGGAGGGTGTGAGTAGGCAGCTGCAAGGTTCTGCTGTCTGCTCTTTCTTGTTCATCATTTTTATTAATGACTTGACGACATGAAAATAATGGTCATCATTGGAAATTGCATTTTCTGGTGACACAAAACTGGAAGAAATAGTCAATATGCTTGACGGCAGAATCAGGACCCAAAAAGGTCTTGACAGGCTGAATTTAATAACATGTGACATAACAGGGAAAAATGTCAGGTCCTTCTCTGGCAACTACATAATTATTGGATAAAGAAATGGGGCTTGGTGCAGCTCAGGATAAATGATGATGATGATGGTGGTGGTGATGATGATGGTGATGATGATGGCGGCTTAAGAATTTTCATACACAGTGTGACTAACAGAAGTCAACTTTTCAGAGAGACCGAAATTACTTAAGGTAATCTTGGAATGCATTAATTAATGCAGAATTTTTGTATACTGTCTAGAACAAAAGAGACAATATCTCAGTCTATTTTACATTAACTACAACACAAAGGAAAACTGTAATTGGTCTTGGATGTCACCATTCAAGAAGGATATAGACTAAATATCCCCAGAGCACATGTAGGGGCTTTGGTGGTGGCAGTAGAGTTAAATTCTCCTGAAATTTTAAATAAAAATACGCATTTATTGGCATAGGTGTATTTACCTATGGAGAAATTATATATATTCTATCAGATTTTCCAAAGGGTTTACAGTTCCCAAAGTTTAAGGACCACTGAAAAAGAGAGTGATTAAGATGACATATTGGATTAAACAGTAGCTCCCCAAAGAGATACGACCATGCTCTAGTCCCTGTAACCCGTGAATGTGAACTTACAGGGAGAAAGGTCTTTGCAGATGTAAGTCAGTTAAGGATCTCAAGATAAAATCACCCTGGCCCTAAGTCCAATGACAAGTGTCCTTACAAGAGACACAGAGAAGAGAGACATGCAGAGAGGAGAAGGCTGTGTGAAGACAGAGGCAAAGACTGGAGTTATGCAGCTACAAGCCGAGGAACAGCTAGAGCCCCCAGAAGATGGAACGAGCCCAGAATGAATTCTCCTTTAGTGCACCAGTGAGGGTGCGGCCCTGCTGCCACTTTGATCTTGGACTCTGCCTCCAGAACTGTGAGAGAATAAATTTCTGGTTTTTTTTTTTCAGCCACCTAATTTATGGTCATTTGTTACAGCAGGCAGGAAATAATATAAATGGCATTATGACTGGAGACCACTTTTCATCCACCTATCCAAGAGGTGCTATAAAAACTATGGCTGGTTAACCTGCAGATAGATGACTTAGGAAGGGGCAGGGGAGGGAAGACCATGCAATGGGCAATCTAGGCAGATCTCTTGAGCATAAAAAAGTAACAGAGTTGCCCACGTAGGAAAGGAATGCTGGAGATTAGTCAGCACAGAACTTCAAGCTCAGGCTCAACCATTTCCCAGAGCTGATGCTGGGGAGGATACAAGCATCACCCAAGTGTATGGCCTGGTTGACCCTGAACCTCTAAGGATGTCCATGTTGGTGGTCTTCCTAACCCTTCAGAAGATCTGTTCCTGATCTCAAAGTGCTCATTTCAGGCCTGAACACAAAATAGGAGCCCACTCAGGACTTGTGGACTAACTCAGACTCTTCTGTTCTGCAATCCTGGCAGATGAGTTCCTTCCATCTATATTTCTTTGGCTTCTATCCCAGACTCCTTAAACCATGTTCCCCAGGTCCTTCCCCAAACCGTTAATGGACGGACTAATAGGTTCACTTAGGAGTGTGGGAGGCTGCTCTCCTGTGTGATCACTTTCATATGCCATTATGCAGATTTTTAAACATTTACTGTTAGGATTATGAACTTTGTTCATTTTCTCATTGGATCCCCAACTAAGATGGTAAAACCCGTTAACAACTTTCAGACATTAATGTACTCTCTATCTTCCATCCGCCATCAGTTCATGGTGGACCCCTCTCCTGTGGGACATACGTGACTCTGAAACAGGGTCTCTCTTTTACAAAGAGCCAGCTTCCCTAAATCTGTCCAGTCCTGGGTTTACTCACTGCTCTTCTGATTAGAGCACATGGAAGGTGAAGAAGTGACAGAAATGCAGCAAACGAAGCAGGAGAGAAAATAAGGACTAATTTAATTTCAACAATTTCTCATCCCTTTTTATATCCACCTTTAGAAGAGATATTAAAATTCACAACAGGATCTGTAGAAGTGAGACCCCTGCAGAGAAGTCAGAGTGGCCTTCATCAGAAACCACGTCCATCACTTTGGGGTGATAAACACTGAGTATATCCACCTGGTTCTGAATTAGAGAAAGAGAAAACCTAGACTGCTTCTGATTAATAATACAAGAAACCAGCTTTCCAGATAAAAGCTTCTTATCTCCTGGAAATGTTCCTCTAAAATGTATCACCAGTAAAGTAGGAGCAACATACTTGTCCCCTTTTGGTACCTTTTGGGGGAACAAAGTGGTTCGTATATCAATTAAATACAAAGACCCAAGAGTTATTTCTAAAAGGATGTGATTCCCAAATCAGGGGCTACTTCTTTTAGAAAGTCTTCTGTGACTGTTTCATATAATACTGAATTCTCATTCCTCAGAAACTCAAATCATCCCATTATCTCTAGACCAGAGGTTCTCCACTGTCTGCATCAGAATCCCCTGGAGAGCTTGTTAAATATACATGGTCTAAGATGCAGACTTTCTAATTAGTATGTTTTGGGTACCTGACTATTTGCATAGCCAATAACTCCCCAGGTGATGCTGATCTCATTGTCTCCAGGACCACTGTTTAAGAAACACTGTTCTAGACCACTTATCCAGAATTTAAATTGTTGTATTTTTGGTCCAACTTGTATCAACCACCTCGAAAGCTGTGTAAGGCTGGGGATGTTCTTGAACTTCTTTGTGCTACATAAAGCCTTTCACCAATAGATACATGACAAAGAATAGCTAATTGATTATTGAGCACCATGGAATAAGGCAATTCTAGAGGGTGGTTTCACTTTCAAGTCTTTGATAAGCAAAAACTTATTTTCTAGCATGCTCATATCCACTATCATCCACAGTCCCACTTCCTTGCAATTACCAAGATAAACTATTTTGACCTACGTATAAAGAAACGTATTCCAGTTCCCCTTCTTAACTCAAGGCGTATTTTCACCAAGATAATCAAAACCCTGAGAAAATGTATGTGAAAATCTTGAAAATCCCAATTGACAACAAATACGTATTACTATCTCCATCATTCTCATTGCTGGCACCCACACAGACTCATATCCAAGGTCCAGCTCATCAGAAGCTTTCCATAGGGTTGGCTTAAAAACATTTTTGCAAGGTAAATACTAACCTCAAATGCAGGGGTTTTCTTTTTTCTTTCTTTCTTTCTTTCTTCTTCTTCTTCTTTTTTTTTTTTTTTTTTTTTTTTTTTTGGTGACATCTTCTATAGAGCCTTAGAGAATGTGGATCCCTCATACATAAATACAGATGGCTGTCTGGGAACTGGTAGCCTACCCTTTAGTTCCTTTTAAGAAGTTGGTCCCAAACACAGAACAAAATAAATGAATCCTCAAAGCCATTTCTCACAATATGGATTTTCAGGAAAAATCAATTAAAATTTATTACTTCTGTTTTTCTTTTTCTTTTTACCTTGTCACCTGGGTTTTTTTCATGAGAATTTTTGGCTCCATTCAAGAGTCACCTTCTTCTTGGGCTTTACAAGCCTGAAACCATCTCTTTCCTCCTTTAAACTCCTCTGTTGCTAAACGTGTGCACTGTTGATATGACTCTGGTCGAAAAGTGACCTCCTGCACTCTTGTGTGGTTGTTCTAACATATAGGTGGTCTGAGCACCGTGGCAAGAGTACTGGGCAAGGAAACAGAAGACTTGTCTTTTCCTAGTCCTTGTCTGCCACTAAATTAGCTAGGTGACCTTGAGCAAATCACTTCATCTCTCAAGCTTTCAGCATCCTTACAGAAGATAATTTTTAATCAGTGACAGATACACTCAAAGGATGAGATACAGAAATAGTCTAGATAGAACATGGCCTTTTAAAGACCATTTCCAATAGTTTATTTTCTTTCAATCCCTATGTCTCCCTCCAGGTGGACAAGCGATCTATCTCCTGGTGACCCCGTACACAAAGGATTTATCTCTTAGAGTCATTCATCCTTGTCTTCACTGGCACTTCTTTCATATAACAGATGCTCAATAAATAGTTCTGGGTTGATTAATGGGTAGAATTAATCTATCAAAATCATCCACATCTTCCAAAATTGGGCTTTATCTGCCCTTATTTCCGGGTCAGAGGACATGGCTGAGTTGTGTGTCCTCTGGGGTTTAGGAGGACGAAAACAATCTCAGGAAAAATTGCAGCAGCCTCTCTACCCCTCGCTCTTGCGGACTGTGCTAGGATTTCTGCAAACAACTGTGATTTGCTGGGATCCTAAATAACACACCTTCTCTAATCCACCATCCAGACCTGAGTAAGCCTTGTGGGGAGGGACGTGATTAAGTCGAGGGAGGAGGGTGGTTTACAACATAAAAGACTTCATTAGAATTCCATACACATAGAGGGTGAGCTACTCATTAATTGATTTCAAAGGGGATCTCGGAACATAATTGCTATAATTTAGGTGGAAACAATGCCACACTAAATGTAATTAGAGGAGTAGGCTCTTAAAGATGTTTTCCTCTTTACAGGAGAGCAACTCTGGGTCACCTGATTCTCCCCTTCATGGTAACCTGGTTCTTTTTTCGACCTCCCAATACACCAGCTTTTATATACAGTTATAAAAGCGAGAGAAGTTTCAAGGAGAGAGTGGTTGACCACAATCCTTCCAAGAGGAAAAGGACGAGAATTCATTACCAGGAAACCACTGGAAGTATGCACAAAAAAGAACGAACAGTGTGGGTGGGGAGCTAGACTAGGAGGATGTCGCTGCAGACTGGCTTTTGAGGGGACATCTGATGGAACTCAACTAGGATAATATTGTGCTGTCATCAGCCTGCCCAGGGACCTCCCCCTTTCCTTTATCGTCCTCAGTGACGCAAGCACCGGCACCTTGAGCTCTTATAACCACCAACTTTCCCATCTTCATCTGCCCGAAGAAAATCTTAAGAAACAAAGCAAGGCCAAAGCTGACTCTATGTCAGTTTCTTCCTGACTTTCCCCTTCCTGTTACTGCAACTGAATTCTCAGTCATCAGGCAAGAAACCTTTACGTGAGCAGAGACTCAGTCTACAGCACGGCCCTCTCTCCTAACCTCCAGCCTGAGGCTCAGTCCTTTCCATTACACTTCTACAAAAGCTCTCACATTCACCAACTCCATCTGTGTCCCACTGTCATATCCTAATAATAGTAATAATGGCTGCCACTGATGGTTACCATTGATTGCATGTTTATCAGATGCTGGGGACTCCGGTGAATGTTTCATGGCTGTTATCATTCTGAATCCTCCACGTAATGTCTTGAGAATCTTAGGCACAGCCATTTCAGATGAAGAAACTGAGGCCTTAGGGCCATGTTCAGGGTCAAGATTAAGCTGGGATTCAAGCTGACATTCATGGAGGCCAATGCTCTTACTGGCTGCGCTCCCTCCTGCTGAAGACTCTATTCCAGGCTCTCAGTAACTCTTCTCTCCTCACTAGTTTCACTATTTTATACCCTATATTCATCTTCATGAAACCTATCCTCCACCTGTTTCCAGACAGTTGTCTTAAAGCATTGCCCCCAAAACGCAGCATACCTGCTCAGAAATCATGGTTATAGAATAAGGACCACATTCCTGGAACTAGCATCCCATCCCACATCTGGACCTCATATTCCTTTCCAAACTTTTCTTCCTTCTGCCCTCTTTGTTCTGGCCAAATTGGTCTATTTCCCTTTCTACAAATGCCTACGCTACCTAGACACTTGCTTATGTGTGGACAGGCACATGTGCTGATGATAGTTGTGGAATACTTAGCAGTTTCCATGGTGTGTTTGTGCGTGCACGCACACACCCACACACATGCCCACACACCCATTACTGATTCCACACTTTGTTTTTGCCATGTTCTTCACCAGAAACATCTTCCTTCAGTCTTTGCCTGTCCCCAAACCATATCAAGCCCCAACCCAGATGACGTCTCCTCTTGGAAGTGTTCCTTAGGTATCCCAAGTCTGAGTGATCTCTCTTCCAAACTTCTGACTCCCTGCATGAGAGGATGGTAAACGTCCACAGAGGCAGAGTCTAGCCCTTTGTTTCAGTAACACCGTATCCTCCTTGTCTTCCTCTTTCCTCTCTAAGTGGATCTCTCCCCTCTCCTCCTCTTTCCATCTTTGCTGGTAACTTGAGTCTTCTTCTCTGTCCCTACACTTGACTTTGGCAATCGTATTCATTTCTTCAACTTCAACCTCTATGCAGAAAACTTCCAAGATACCTGCTCTTGTTACTGACCTCTCCCAAGACTTAGTCGTGAGTATGATGCTCAGAACTTTGAATTTGATTCAAGAGCCTCCCTCCCTACCTTTGTGGTATTATCTCCTGCTACTTCACAGTGTAACTTGTGCTCAAACTGAATTCCATTTTGTTCCACTAAAAGAAGTGTGCTTTCCTACCACCTGCTTTTCCTCTGCCTGGGATGTCTTTCTCATCATCTTATCTTGTCCCACTCTTACCAATTCTGCAAGTCTCAAGATAAATAACAAGCAGTAATTCTTGGGAGGAGGGGAAAGAGGGGAAGGAAAGTTTTTCAACTCTAGTGACCAGTTATAGTGACCATTCTGATTTCCTCTTAAAAAAAAAAACAAACTGAACATAGGAGGGTTTTTTTTTAACTTTACTTTTCTTACCATCATTCAAAATTTTCAATCTAATTGTAATGTTTAGAGAGAATATAGTCTCAATGATATCAGACCTTTAGAATTAGTCCAGCCTTCGCAGATGACCCAGTGTATAGTCAATTTAAAAATATATTAAATGTTTGCTTAGAAACATGTATTCCCTGTTTGTTGTGTGGAGAGCTGTACATAGTTCTTTTAAATCAAGCTGGCTAATAGTGTTATTCATATCCAAAACCACACTGACTTCTTGACTGCTTGGTCTGTTGGTTTCTACACGAAGTTTATTAAAATATTCCCCTGTGATATTTCAAATCTTCCATTTCTCCTTGAGTTTTGGTAGGTTTTTGCATTATGTAATCATTGCACTATGTAGGTTTTGAGATTTTTCTATTTTCTTGATGGATTATTCTTTTTGGTTTTAATTTAAATGCTAACTTTTCCATTATGCTCTCAATGATCTTCCTTCCTTCTTGGTCCCTCTCCTTCTTAGGAAGAAAAAAATGATCTCTTTCCTTTGAATTTTTGTAGCCTTTTTTCTATACCTTGAGGATCACCCTCACCAGGTATCAAAATTTATAGAATATGTACATAAATATCGTATCATCCTTGCTAGACTTTAAACAATTGCAAGTCTGCAACTTACATAAGCTGTGCCTTACACACTGTTAAGTGCTTGCCATTATGTGTATTTTCTGAGAGCCAAGAGAATGAAGCGGTTAAAACATAAAAGATGTCGGCTTCAGACAGGCCAAGACATGAGCCCCAGTCCTGGGCCAGTGGAAAGCTGCTTATGCATATTAATTAGGCTTCAGTTTTCTCATGTGCAGAATGAAAATAATAACAGTACCTAACAGAATTCTGGGGCTTAAATGTGTTGTATATTTATAATGTTTAGTATAAATAAAGAAATGAATCATTTAAACTACCATTTGTATTTTATATAATAACACCTAATTATGGACACTTACTCCGTGTCTTTTGTTGGATGCTTGAGGATTTTGTGCGCAGACACTGTGCGTCAGGCTTTAACAGCCCCATTGTCTCTACTATAAGACTTTGCAAACAGTATGTATTCTAGCAGAAGTCAATCAAATAACAATAACAATAATAATAATTAGAAACACCAGTATTGGCGGTCATTTATTGAACAATTAGAGTATGCTAACCACTTTGCCTGGATTATCTCATTTCATTTATTGTCCCCAGGTAACAGATGGGGAAACTAAGCCTCAAAGAAGCTAAATAACTCATCCAAAAAAGTTACACAGTGAATGGGTGTTGGAGCCGGGAGTTCGATTTAGGTGGTTGTTGCTAATATTGTAATACAGTTCTCAGCACCATGCTTTCAGCAAGGCTCATATCCCCTTTTAAGCATTTTGTGACTCATTAGCAATCATTTGACTGCACAGTTTGGCACAGAGGTATGGGCATAGCAGTGGAGGTTCTCTTAGCTCCAGCTTGCAATAGGCTGCTTGCATAAAAGGCAGAAAAACCATGAAATGTATTAAACCGAAGTCACAGTTGGAGGAGGTAAGAAAAGAAAAATATGCAGCGAAGATGTTATCCAGAGAGTTCCAATTATGGCCCAGCTGGTCTCAAGGTCTAGAGCATCTATTATGTGGGGAATTATGCACTTGAACCTGAACTGTGACAATCTTCAAGGGCTTGGCCTCTAGTTGGGAGTCCCTAGGACATGAAAAGAATAAACAGAATTATAAAGTCTTAATGCTTAAGACCAAGGGTTCTTAGGGATGAACCTTTGGCCCAACCCCTTCACTTGCTAGCCAGAGAAACCAAGGCCAGGTAAAGTAGCGACCTGCTCAAGAACACAGAGGACTAGAACCCAAGTCACCTGAAGCCCAATTCTTTCTCTCACTGACTGCTTTTCATAGGAAACCTATGAAGCTTGCAAGTTGAGTCACGGTGCACCATGTGTGACAGTAGTACCATGAATAATTAATTGCTAGAGGAACCCAGGGTAAAACATGATCACATCCAGGGCTACAATTAACCAAGGAAGGATTCAGATAAGACCCACTGTCCACATTTTGCTGGCTTTTACTTAAGGCTCCTGTGCCTAAAGAGAGCTCTGGGTTTTCCAAACTCTAGCCTGTGATTCTGAAACTAGAGATGTGTGCTACTAGTTTCTTCTAAGAGAGAATTTTCTTTGATGTGCTGAGATGTGGCATTCCTCTGCACAGTCTAATGATCAAATGAGTCATCAGAATGAAACAGACAATGATGTTTCCTGCCTCTGGGGAAAGGAACTGCTCCCCTCCAGAGATGGCTTCGCTGTCCCCATCAAGCCCCTAAGGTGGGTGAAGGTCAGAGATCCCAGGGTGATGGAATCTAAGTCGGGCTTTACTGGTGGCCAGCAAGCTGGAGGGCAGACATAGACCTTCAATTCACTAATGAGGGAGAATCCTGGTGGGTGCCAGGGAAGAGGAAAGATTCTCCCATTGGTCCAGTGTTGTGTTGCCTCCATATTGACACATAGATAAATGTGCCCCAAATCAAATGCTCTACAATGACCCAGCCTGGCTACATGCAATTCCCCCTATTGACACACTGGATTTACTTCCCATTCTTCTAAGTAAACAATTAAACCTGCTGTGAATTCCGGTGAGTCACACACCATCTTCTCTGCCACCTCCGTCCAGGACTCAGAATTAGCCATTGCTAGGAAACTGCAAATCCCAGCTCAATCCTTTTACCCAGCTTTGACGCCTTTCACTGGCTGGATGTCATTAATTTGAGAGCAAATTACTAGAAACCTGGAAAACAGTTCTGAAATACCTGCAGATTTATGATGAAGTCGTTTCACAAAAGGTCACGGGCAACCCTGCTATCATTAAATCTTTCATTAATTTTAAAATACACAATAACTTACAAATGCAGCATAAATTAACCGGATGACCTTGAAGAAATTATTTAGAGAATTGCTTCATCAGAAGCCACTATCTAGCAATTTCTTGAATTTTTATTTTACAAGTGGGATTTTGTCTTTTTTCATTCTTATCTTTGATTGGGTTCCAGTAGCCTGTTGATTTGAAATGATTTAGTATGAATTTGCTCAGAGCATTAGTTAGCACTGGAGAATGACAGTGGGCACCTAAGACTTTTCTTTCCTTTAGGTCACGACCTCAAAGGCGGAGTAAGTGTGGCCCACACAATCACCCACACACACCTAAATGCAGCCTCGACTCTTTTGCTCTCTGGGAGCTACTTTTTTTTTTCCATGAGTACATTTTGATAAATGGTTTCTCTTCTCTTGTTACAGAAAGAATGCATTCTCGTTATGAAAAATTAAAAACTACAAAAAGCTATAGATGAGAAAACAACCCCCCCACTGGAGGTAACACTTTTAACATGCTGTGGTATTTCCTTCCATTCACTGACAGAGTTCTTCTTTCTCAGACTGAGATAAGTAACTATCAGAATCCACAGCCAGAATTCGAATCTTTGGAAGTTAGAGGTAACCTTGAGATCTCTTTCTCTCTCTCCCCTGTCCCCTCCATCTCTCCTGACTCCCTCCCTCAAAAAACACACATACCACCACCAGCACCACCACCACTACCATTAACAGCTCAGAACTGGATTATGGAAAATATTCCATAAATACTAGAGCTGAAATAAACTCCATACCAAATTGATCTCTCTTCTGTAGGGTGTAGAAGAGGCTGTGGAGCATGGCAACTTCCCATCAGCAGAGACCTCAACTGTCCTGCTCATGCCGCAGCCCAGCTCCTAGCCCTCTCAGAACAGTGCCTACCTAGGCACTCAATACATATTGTGGAATAAACAAATAATAATGTTCTTGTAATAGCAACTTGATACATGTGGACTCCTGAGTTCTTAAGTATTTCTATAGAGTTCAGTTCTTTCTGAAAAATGAAAAACCAAAGCCTCCCACCTCCCTATGCCTCCATTTGCCTCCTGCCTCCATTAGCCCTCATCTCTGCTTCTGTGGAGGAGGCTGCTGAGGACCGACTTCAACTCAAAGCAGAAAGAGCAGCGTCCTGGGAAGGCCAGCCATCTGAGGCCCACAGTTGTCGGCCTCCAGAAATTCAGGCCACATCCTGGGCTGTCGGTGTGGGTCCTTGCCACCTGACCGTTTTCCCATTAGAGTGTAGAAAGGATTAGCGGTAAAGCAGGTCAGTGGCTGCCGGGGAATTGTACGGAGTGAAAGTGAGACATGAACTGGACCTTAATAGAAACAGGCAGGGGATCAACAGCAAGGATTCATGCACGCAGGGCCTGTGTTAGTTCCGGTGAGATGATGGGTGAGGTGGTGAAAAGAGGCAGGGATTAAAAAGTCCTGGGAGAGGAGAGGGAAAGACTGAGAAAAAGACTAAAAGGCATGGGACCTGAGGAGGCAAAGGAAAGAAAGCTGATGTTTCAATGCATTTAAAGAAATCATTCAATAGCCAAACAACTTTGACTGTTTTTTCAAAACTTAGTAAGCTCTTTCAGTGGGTTTGAAAGCTTATTAAAGTCCACAACATTGGGATGTGGTCTGTGAACCTGAGAAAGATGATTCGGGAGCTGGGTGCTGAAGGAGAACCCAAGAAATGGAAACAGAAAGAGAAGATGGATGTTCAAGATGGGATTTAAGAGAGGGAAATACATGGGAATTAAAAGAGCTGTAACTGGGACATTATGCTGTGCACCAGAAATTGACAGATTATAACTGACTGCACTTCAATTGAAAATAAATAAATAACTAATTTTTAAAAATTAGAAAAAAATAATAAAAGAGCTGTAAGAGAGGAGGGGAAGTAGGGGCATGTGGTTTTCCTTTGTCATTGTATTTCTCAGGCTCCTACTTTATGTCAAATCTGGAACTAAGTGACAAAAAGAATCAGAAAAAGGATAAAATTCAGCCTCTACCCTTAAATAGTTTGCAGTTTGTTCCAATAGTATTAGTCACTCTCCGTGGATCTGCCGAGCCCCAGTCGTGCACAGGCTTCCACGTTCAATGCTGCAGAGGATGACAAATAAGACAGCTGCCAACCTCATGAATCTTTCAGACTAAAAAAGACCTCACGCTCTAACTGCAGAGATGACCAATATGTAAAACAGCGAGAACACAGTGCAAAAATAAAGGTGACAATGCCAATTCACCGTGACCCAGCAATTCCATTTTTAGGTATGCAGCTCAGAGAACTTCTCTGTATGCATTTGGAGGCATATGCAGATAGGAGTATACTGTTTGTAATAGCACAAAACTGGAAACAACCAAAATGTCCACGGATAGAAGAATAGAGAAATAAATTGTGCGTATTCATGTCATGACGGAACGCCACAGTGTTGTAAGTGTCTGGAGCAGATGGACATGTCCTAAGATAATACAGAGTGACAGAAGCATATAGAGGAATGATCACATTTAGATCAATTATACATTTTAAAATACGCAAAGCAATACCACCTATTTTTATGGATAATTAAATATATGCTAAAAGTATTAACGCACGTACTAGAAGGATGTCTAGTTCACGGCAACATCAAATTCATGGCAGAGGTTGATCTGTGTAGGGAGTGAGGGGAAAGGGTCTGAAAATGGGCAACACCAAGAAGACCGATTCTACCTGGGATGCCCTGAATATTTATTTTAAAAATCTGAAGCCAAAATGATAACACGTTCATATTTATTAATTCCAGGTGGTTGGTACACAGGTGCATGTTATACTATTCTTTGTACTTTGCTGTGTTCTTTAAAACTTTCCAAAAGAACTGTAATAAAACCACACAGGTATGCAATTATGGATGGAGAGTCTAAATTGGGAATCACAAATTCAAAATCTTACAGGAGCCAGGAGCACAACTTAAATAAACAGTGAGGCAGCTGAAGCAGCTGGAGAAGACCTGTGTACATCAGGTGAGAGGTGGGGCAAGAAAGAGCATCCCCAGTGCAGAGTGGGCCCTTCCAGGCAGCTCTACGGCCTGCAGGACTATGCGCATTTGGGCTCAGCACTGCGGGATGCTTCTGATCGCAAAATTTAGATCCATTAAGAAAAGATCAGACCAAACTAAACATGCCTGTGATCCAAACCCTGAAGCTTCAGACAGGCGTTTAATGAAAGAAAATAAGTAAGGACTGGAGGGATCGTGGAGGGCTTCCTGAAAGAGGTGAGACTTGCCTGCACAGTTAGAATAAGAAATGAGGAAAATTCTAAGCCATTTCAGACGATCCGTCTCTTCAAATATAGTCAGTCCCCCATAGCTGCCAGTTCCATATTCATGATTTCAACCAATCACAGATTAAAAATATATATATTTTTTAATTCCAGAAAGTTCTAAAAAGCAAAACTTGAATTTGCCACACACTGGCAACTATGTACACAGACTTTACATTGCATTAAATATTATAAGTAATCTAGAGATGATTTAAGGTATATGGGATGGGAGGAGGGTATGGCTCAGTGGCAGAGCGTGTGCTTAGCATGCACGAGGTCCTGGGTTCAATCCCCAGGACCTCCATGAAAATAAATATGTAAATAAATAAACCTAATTACCTCTGCCAAAACAACAATAAGCCAAAAGACCAAGGAAACAATAAATAAATAAATAGAATATTTTCAAAACATAAACAAAATATACAGGAGATGTTCAAAGGTTATACACAAATACTATGCCATTTTACATAAGGGACTTGCGTGTCCATGGATTTTGGTACCCACAGCAGGGCAGGGGTGTCCTGGAACCAATCCCCAGCCGATACCAAGGGACAACTGTACTTCGTAAGACAGGATAATAGGAATCGTTTATGGATGGGGGAATTTGTACAAACTGTGTCAAAAATTCAAATGGTATTTGTAACATGGCCACAATAGATTAAGTTCCACGTGTCCTCTTGTTCAGGGTCAACAAACTAAAGCCAGTGGGATAAATCCGGCCCAAGGCCTGTTTTGGGCAGCCTACAAGCTAACGAGGTTTTTACATTTTAAATGGCTAGAGGGGCGCACAAATGAAGAATAGTATTCTACACCATGTGAACATTGTATGACATTCACATTTCAGTGTCCGCAAGGGAAGTTCTCTTGGCACACACTGATGTCCACTCATCACATACTGTCTGTGGCTGCTTTCCCACCGGCTTGGGAGACTCAAAGGCCCTGTGGCTGGCAAAGTCTAAAGTCTTTACAGAAAGAGCCTGCTGCCCCTGTGCTGGTTGGCCAAAGTTCTTGCTTGCAGGTGGCCCATATCTTGATCGTTAGACTATGGAGACTGTAAACATCTCTAATGTCACTCAACAGAGGTTGTTTCACTTAATTCTTATATTCACATGAGGAACCCCAAACTCACAGGGAGGGTAAGATCACAGGGATGGTAAGTAGCAATCTGAGTGCTGTGCCAGGAGTGTGGACCTCCAAAACCCCTGCTCTCAGCCACCACCCCACCCACACAGCAATTCGTTGGTCAAAATAAGCCTTTTCTTTGCAGACTACTAGCAGCTTCTAGCACCTCCCAGTCTCTTCCAAACCCCCAGACGTGCATTCTGCCCTTGTGTTCCTTGGTCCCAGCTCAGGGGGCCTCCAAACAGATGGTAAGTCTGGTGACAACCTGAAGGACATGAATCCGGCAGCCAGCCTGAGAGGCGATGACTTGGGAGTTCCACTGGATTTGCCAATTACTCGAATGACTTACTTCAGGCAAAGTAAAATCAGACTCTTCCAGCAAACAACAGAGAATTGAAAAACAGATCAATGGAAGCAGTGCTGGTTCATTTCCAACGACTTTATCGGATGCAGTTACTAGAGGCTAAACAATGCATTTAAGCTCAGGGCTGGGTTTCCATGTTGCACCAAGGTTGTATTTAAGAGCATGCTCCCTGCTAAGTATGTGGTCACAGTCTCTTAAGTAAAAGGAAGGTCTTCGCTTTTTTTTTTTTTAACCTCTGCAGCTTTGGGGTTTGCATAATTTCCTAGGCAAAATACTCTCTCTCCCCCTTCACTTCGGCTATTAGTTCTGCTGGTGGAACAGTGGATCAGAGATTTATGCCAATTAGAACTGGATTGATACAGGGATTCAGGGAGGCAATTGGCCCTAGACAGTTTGCTGAGAGCATCCTCGCCCTCCCCGCCTCTCACTCTCCCGTCTACAGCCCAGCCTCGTTCCTGTTCCTACTGCTCTGTATTTGCTCACACCGTTCCCCCACCTAGAATCCCCTTGCTCCTCCCTCCCTGCATAGACACAAAGCCCTATCTAGCTCCTCTGTTTTTAATCACTTCTCTGATATCCAGTGGCAGCTACAATTGGTCCCATCCCTTACCACTTACTTGTCTTCCAGTTCTTCACGTGTTTGCCATCTTTTTTCAAATAGATTGTGCTTGAATGGGTCTGCTGTGACTTCTGTCTGGCTGCACAGTGGGCACCCATCCACACTGAGTGAACAGCATCCTGCCACTCTTGCCCCCAACACCCCCGTCCTTTACAGAACAAACCCTGCAGAATCCTAGTACCTTTCCTCAGATTTCAGCTCCGAGCCTAAAGCTTGAAATTTGCCTCCCTGGCTCTCAATTTACCTCTTACTGAAGGTGTGAGCTAAGCATTTAATTTCTCTGAGCCTCAGTGTTCTCATGCGCCCGGTGACTATAATCTGATCTACCTGGCAGGGTTATTGGGAAATGCCAGTGAAATCAAGTTTGAGAAAGAGCTCGGAGAGATACCTGACACAAAGGAAGGTGTAGAACAGACGCAGGTTAGCTGCAGCTCACTCCTGGTCAGAAGCATCTGCTTTCTTCCAGGGAAGCTGAGTCCCCCGCACCCTTTGGGAATTTTTTTTTCCCCTGGGAGGCTGCCAGGTTCTCCCTGGCCCCTGTCAGAGATCAGCTAAATCATAGCCAATTGGTTCAAACATTTCCTATCAAGAAAGAATTTCAAACGTAGCTTTGAGGTTGTAGGGTAATAGTGTTTTTCGATCTGAGTCCACATCTGAGCCAAGTGGAAAAAAAAGAGTGCTCTTTAAAGTGCTAATTTGGGGGCCAACAGCAGACCAGGGAGGTCCGCGCGTTCTGACAGCCACAGGCATCTCATCAGCTGGAGAGTCACTGCCTGAGACGCAATAGGTCCTCCTGCTTGTCAATCATCCAACCCAGTTCTCAGCCTTAAGTAATAAGAATGGTCACATTTCACTGTGAATTAGACTAGACTAGATGGCTCCTGTCAAGGTTACCAGGGAGATGTTGAAATAATAACATTTGAAAAGACAGTGGGAAAAACGAGCAATAAAAGTAAGCAAATCCCATGCCTGCAAGCTGGGGGCTGTCTCTTCACACAAATTCCCCTATAAAGCCACAGCGTTAGGAGGTTTCATGCTTCTGGGCTTTGGCCTCTGGGAGACATAGGAATTCGAGAGATTCTATGGAAGGTGGAGGAAATAAGAAGTTATTGCCAGGACCAGCCTCATTGTCTAGTTGCCCTTCTGCGCCCACCTGCCACACCACCCCCTCCTCCATCACCCACTGTACGCACGTCTGCACACAGACAGACTGCTCTGATTCCAACCCAGCCCCAGGCTCCTGTAACTTGTAACTACTGGATTCTGATTAGAGCAATTCAGAACCTCTGGGGAGCTATAATCAACTCCCTACAATGCTAGAGCCATGGGCCAGAGGAGCCACTCTAATCACAACAGTGGTAAGATTGTTGGGGACCATAAGATTCATGTGTTCATTCATTCATTTCTTCATTCAATCACTCAACACATATACATGGTTACATCCTCAGCGCTCACACAAAACTGATTCACACGCACTCAAAGAACAAGATACACAAAGATCCTCCCTCGAGGGAATTTAAAGTGTGTGTGTGTGTGTGTGTGTTTACATACATACACATGTCTGTCTGTCTGAAGGGCAGATGAAGGGGGAGAGGGAAGCTTCCACACAAACTGCCATCTTCATTAATATGTATTTCCTGAAGTGTTGTAAACGAAAAAAAAATCAGTCTAAGACAGCATAGAGCATGGGGCCCCAACTTGATCTGCTGGCTAAAGGAAGGTATGCCTGAAAAACTGATACTTAAAGCTGAGAACTGAAAGATACTTAGAAACCTGATCATTCAAGTGGGGAGGGCAAGAACATTCCAGATGGATAGACAGACAAGGACGCTGGGGCAGGAAGGTACCAGTGGATCAGAGAAGAGTGGTCAGAGCATGGGGGCCAGAAATGAGGTCCCAGATAACGACTCAGGGTAGAGATGTCCAGGCCATTCAGTGAGTTTTGGACTTTATCCTAATGGCAGTGGAAAGCACTCCACGGGTGGTGTTTCCAAATTTTCAGGTTCAAGACAATCACTCTGGATATAAGCCAAATTCCTAAACATAATCCTAACACCCTTTGTAGTCTCACCACCTTAACACCAAGTCATGCTCTCTCATGGCACTTTCCTTTGCTTTGAAGTCATTCTTTCAACCAATAAATTTCTTACCATGTGTCTACCCCCACTCTTTTAGACACTGAGGTTACAGTACTCAACAAAACTGTTAAAAATGTGTGCTTGTTTTGAGCTTACATCCTATTGCCTATTAATTGGCTTTCCACCGGTGAACTGCTATTGAAACTTCCAGACTGACTCAGCTCTCACCTTCCGTACGTGGGAAGCTTTCACTTCCCTCTACGTATATCCAGGTTCTATAACTAGGCTTTCTTGATGACCGTGTATCCCATCTCCCCCAACACATGGGACTGAGAGTGCCTTAAAAATACAAAGAATTGTATTTACCTTTTTAATACCCCTTAAAAGGGTCTAAAATATATTAGAAGCTCAGAAAATGTTTTTGGATGAATGAACTATGTAGCTGTAGTCAGGGATCTCTAGAGAAACAGAATGAATAGGAGGGAGAGAGAGAGAGAGAGAGAGAGAGAGAGAGAGAGAGAGAGAGAGAGAGAGAGAGACATTTATCACATGGAATTGGTTCACAAAATTGTGGGATTTGACATGTCCCAAGACCTGCAGGGTGAGTGGAGACCCAGGAAAGCCAATGGTGTAGTTCCAAGCTTGAGAACCAGGAAAAGTGGAAGCTTCAGTTGGAGTCAAAGGCAAGAAAAAGCCATGTCCTAGTTCAAAAGCAGCCAGGCAAGAGGAATTCTCTTGCTCGGGGAAGAGTTAGCCTTTTTGTTCTATCCAGGCCTTCAACTGATTGGATAAGTTCCACCCACATCTGCTTTATTGGGTCTACTGATTTAAATGCTAATCTTATCCAAAAACACCTTCACAGACGCAACCAAAATAATGTTTGACCAAATATCTAGGCACCCCATGACCCAGTCAAGTTAACACATAACATTAAACAGCACAAACTTGTAAATATTTAAATAAAGGCAACAAGATAAGGCAATAAAACCTTAGTGTGAATGAGCCAAGGGTCTTTCTCCTTGACCCCAGGTGAGCTACGGACTCAGGGTTAACAGGAAGAGGAAGGATACAGAACTCAAATAGCCCATATCATTAATAAGATTTTGGTTAAATGGTAAGGTTAAACAACCTTGTCCCCAAATGAACTTTCTGTCCTCAAAATTCCTAAGGCATATTTAAATTTTTGGGACTCCTGCTTTAGTCTTTGTCACTGCCATTCCACGAGAGGGAAGTACTCATCGCCCTTAGTGGGCCATTTGGTTTTAAAGCCCTTTTCAAAATGAAGGCAGAAACAGAAACTGCCTCTTGGCAGTCGTTCCAGGGTCCACCCTTCCGTCTGTATAAAGAGTCCTGAATCATTTTCATACCAGAGAAACTTCAGATTTAATAATTAAAAAAAAAAGTTGAAAATAGGTAGCTTGAATTGTTTATACTTAGTTGGTTGATTGCTTCCAGGCTCATCTTAATTCCATGAAGAACAAAATACCTCTGCCTCAAATCTCATACAAAAAAATGATGCACTATTCCCATTCCTTTTCTGTTTACTAGCATTTAAAAGATCTCCATAAGCAAGGTAGGAGGAGGGGAGGAGGACAGAAGCTCTGCCACACGCCTTGGCGTCTTCCTGGAGAGGAAGGAAAAGCAGTAGCGCTATCTTGTCTATTCAGCGAATGCTTTGTCCCTGAGGTCACTCTCCTTCACATCCATGTGACCAGCTAAACTCCATCCGAAACTGAGAAAAAGAAAATAATTACCATTTAAGATGGCCTGAATACAGAACCTGAACTGTGGCCTTAAACTTGCTGGGGAATGCCAGGTCATGTAGAGACTGGTGTACATGTGCTATGGTTCAAAGTTCTGCCCCAAGACAAGCAAGGAACGCGTTCAAGGAGGTCTCATACAAGAGGACACCGGAGAAATCACATTGTGAAATGAGGAGAAAACAGAATAAAAGGAGGACCAGTATGTCTCTTTGGGACAAAAACAGGGAACACCTGACTTCAGGACCATACATATCTTCACTGCCCGATATTCTAGGACCACGTCAGATTTAAGACGTCTACAAATAATAAATGCTGGAGGAACCCTCAAACACAGCTGGTAGAAATGTAAGTTGGTGTAGCCACTATAGAGGATAGTATGGAGGTTCCTTAAAAAACTAAAAATAAACTTACCACATGAAACAGCAATCCCACTCCTGGGCATATATCCAGATGGAACTCTAATTCAAAAAGAAACCTGCACCCCAATGTTCACAGCAGCACTATATACAATAGCCAAGACATGGAAACAACCTAAATGTCCATCAACAGATGACTAGAAAAGGAAATTGTTGTGTGTGTGTGTGCATGCACGCACATGTGCATGCACAATGGAATATTACTCAGCCATAAAAAATAGTAAAATAATGCTATTTGCAGCAAAAAAAAAATTTCTTGTATTTGATTGTGGTGAGCAGCCACATCAGGCTTGATGAATTTGAGCAGATTCCATAACTGTCTTGAATATGTGTTCTTTGCTTTACTGAACTTGGAACTCAATACTTGAAACTCTTTGATGGCCATATTAGAGAAAGTCCTAGAAAAAAAGGAAGGTTTTCTTTTTATATCTAGTGATTAAGTGAAGGATGGGAAATAATCTGGAAAAGTCAGCACATGGTCAGAGATCCTTATGAAAAAAGATGGTGGTATTCCTAGTATTCCATGATACGCTTCCTGGGATTATTAAGAAAATATTGCAATCTCTTGGCAGAGTGTTTTGAGTAGCATGACAGAGTCATGTGTATGTCATGTTTATTTAATGTACAAGCATGCAAAGTCCATGAGGACAGGGGCTTTTTCCTGGTTTGTTCACCTAGAATAGTATCAGGCACACAGGAACCACCATTTTTTTTTTTAATACTATAACTTTGTGAAGGTCTTGCCAGGACTCTGAATCCTTGAGATTTCTCTCTCATTGTATTTCTTTTGTCTAAATTTCTGTATATATATGTATATGTACATGTATATGTGGGCATGTGTCTATACACATATATATATGTATATATATGTGTTCATATATATATACACATATATGCATGCATATATATATATATGTTCACTGTACATGTGTATTTATCAAAGCATGTGTACTTTGGAAATAAAATTTATATTATGATACTGTCTTTGAACATCCAGGACTTGTATTTATGCAACATATTGTTGCTGTGTATCCATCAAATGATGAAGCTTTGGACTCTAAGCATTAGTAACACACTATATCTTAAATACAGTCTTGAACAGCCAAACTTGTGTACAATTATTGTTGACTCTTAATTAATAAAATGACTTGATAGCTTACCAATAGAGTCCATTTGCTATTACAGGAAGTTTAGTTAAACACTTAGATGGTGAGACAATTCCACTGGGGGTATATTTTAGGAGAATGAGAAGAAATTACTGAAAACAACTCAGATTAAAGCTTCACTTCCTCCTGAACAACAAATTCTACAGGAAATGCTTGCTCACATTTTACAACAGAACTGTCCAGAGAAGTCCTATCATTACCCAAGTTTGCATCTAAAGATACCAGTTATGAATACAATTAGACCCTTTGGGAGGATCACAGCAGCTCCTCAGAGGGTTTGACCTCATGCCTTTCAATTTCCAACCAGAGAGCCTACATGCCTAACATACAGCATATGCTCAATTTGAGAGTTAAGTCTTCAAAAGACACAGTTCACCATCCTTGGAGTTAAAGTTGTACTAGCGATTTGGAAAATTCAGAGGGAATTAAAGAAGATAACTTAAATACCACTCTCTGTTGCCTTTGTTCCAAATAATTTTAAAGACAGTCTGTGGAACCACTGAAATTTTCTGTTGTGAACCTTCTTTAAATAATGAGGACACTGGGAGTCCTACAGACTCTTTCTCTAGACAAATCCTATAGACATGGAACCCCTTCTCCATGCTCCTGCTGAACTTCCTAAGAAGGGGAAAATTCTTAGAATATCAACATTTGAGAAAGAAGGAGGAGGAGATTCAACTTTACACAGGAAGCACTGGTGGTCCAGCATGGGGAGCTACTGGGCAGGTATTCCAGAGCTACAGGACTATACAGAATCCTAACTCAGGTGCTCTAAGCCCTGGGATTAGACTTTTGCCCTGTTGTTTTGTTGTTTTGTTTTCCCCAATATGTGTATCATTTTCCATCATGGCTGATTTCCTTCTGCTTGGTAAGCTCAATGGAGTCCCTGGTCAACCACTGGACACAAGGATGGATGTGGAGGGAAGGGACATGGCAAAGTGGTCCAAGCTGGAGCTAGATTATGACACTGGATCAAAACTGCAGAACTGTGGTTATAAAAGATTTTTTTAACTGGTCACTCTGCTAAAAAGGTAAAGCACAGGAATTAGTCATTTGCTCTTGTATTTGCCTCCTCCTCAAAGCTCATCAGTCTCATATTAGGCAAAGACTGATTCAAGCTGTCAAGAAATGAATGAATGCAAAGGTTAAGACAACAGCAGGGGCACCTAGAGTAAGACGATGAGCCCCAAACCAGGCCAGAATCATTCTGTGAAGCTTTTCTGTGCGAACTCCACAATACAGCAAGTTCTCCTTAATCTTGCCCAGCAGACCCCCTTCCTTCTGTCCAGCAAACAAAGTGCAAGGTATTCCAGGCACTTGAGAGTGGGGGAGGTGGAGGGAGGTGGGGTTGGGTGTTGCTGGTGGAGGGTAAGTTACCATAGCAATTCGCTCATGGCCCCCTACAGACACACATGCTCACAAACACACACAGGTGATCAACTTTTTAGGAATTAAATTTTCATATGCTTTTAGAAAACAACATCATAATATTACTATCTCCTTCAATATTCAGAAAGTATTTCAGGGCTTTTTTACAGCTTTAAGATCTATATCCTCTCCATTTATTCTCATTGTAAAGAAGGGTAGAAAAATTTTCATAGCAAATTAATCTTAAGTGGAGCAATGGCAACTCTGTGTGTGTGTGTGTGTGTGTGTGTGTGTGTGTGTGTGTGTGTGTGTGTGTATGTACCATGAACTCTAGAAGTTTCCCTGAACATATCCCTTGTTTTCAGTATGTTGGCTGTTTTGCTCCCTCTGACCCTTCCCTAGCTCCTGACTGGAGTGTTTTGGAAAAAGAAAAACCACATCTAAAAGACTTCAGCTTTCTGTCTACCTGGGTTTGGGATCAATGGAAATGTGTTACAATGCTTTAATTCCATTATAAACTATAACTTTTCAATTAGAAGTCCAGCTTCTCTAATCCTGCCAGGAGTCTTCCGAATTGGTGGGTTTAAGCATTAATATTTCCATGTTACAGATAACAAAACTTTGGCACTTTGCTGTAAGCTTCCCTGGGGAAAGTCGTGGCTTCCACGGAAGTAGAACCCAAGACTCTGGGCGTCTTTTGACCACAGCCAAAGAAGTACTCACGTCATGATCTGGGTCTCCATGCCGGCCTCCACCAGAGCCCCGTCGACAAAGAGAGGAAGTGAAGTGAAACCACACTTGTCCCAGGAGTGGCCTTCATCAAAACTCACCCTGGGTTGGAAACAAGTACACGGAAGAGACAGCTGAAAATAAAACCACTCTTGTGCAACCATTTTTCAGGTTATTAAATTCTCCTCTGTATCTCCCTTTCTGGCAGTTTGGATCATCAATAGGCATTCATCTTCAGCATCTCCCCATATTATTATGAGATTTGATAAAAACTGCATTTTCTGGCCCAGGCAGAGACAGCACCAAGAGCTGCAGAAACATTTCAACCTATTAGAATCGAAAAAAACAACCCAGGCAGGAGGGCTTAGTGGGTGGAGGGTCACATTTCAAGTCCCCAGAATGAATCCCGAGGTTCAATTTACAGCACAATCAATTCAGCCTTTGGAGTTTCTGACACAGATAAATTGAGTAGTGCGGGGTGTACCCTATGGGAGGGGAGCTGTGTGTCTTTCCGATCAAACCTTAAAAATAGCAATTTCCTATTTGTTCAGAATGGATGAAGTATTATTTTCCCTCCCTGAGGCCACTTTAAGGGTCTTTTAGGGACAAGTATTGAGTGTCTGAGATGTCCTGGCCAACGCTGTTCCATCTATCACTCGATGGTAAGAGGAGGGTCTGGCTATTTGTGGACACAGCTTCCAAAACCCTTTAAAGGGATGCAGCTAGTGGAGAAGACCTGAGCAATTCTGAGTGCTGGTCCTTCCCTTTCCTGAGCGCCCTACTGTCCCTTGACTTAACCAGAGGACAGAGCCCAAAGCCCATCTCCTCTGACAGCTTTTCCTGACACCCCTCCTTCCCCAAGGCAGCTGTATTTGTTTCATTTCCTGTGATCCTTCTTGGCATGGTTAATTCTTAATTCTTCTCTGACTCCACAACCCAGGATTCTCCGAGTTCAACTGTAGAAACTCTCATTTCCAACAATACCCAGCCTTCCCCTAGCATAGTGCTGAGTGATGACTTCTTAATTCATCTTGAACCCCTCAAGTTCAACATTTTAGTCTTGGGAGTTCAGGAGTCATGCATGTCCTGTTCATTGACTGACCCCTTAACACTACCTACATATCTTTATGGCAATGCTCCTTACCTGATATTATATCCATAATTTCAAAAAATGTCTGACTTTCCCACTGAACTGTGATCTTTTTGAGATCAAAGATCATATTACTCATTTTTGCATTCCTAGTAATTATCAGAAACAATGGCGCATGCTATGATATAAATGTTAAATAAACATGAATTAAAAAATAAGGAATGATAAGGAAGCTCTTCTAATCCATCCAATCATTTTTCTAGCATGGCCTACACTGGCATCCATGTACTGGATGTGACAGCCTCTTTCTCCATTACTAGTCAACCTGCTCAGCCCATTCTCCACATATTTACTTGTCTCTCTTAACCTCTGTCTCTTTCTGTCTTATCCTCTCTTCCCAAATATATTGATTTAAAAAATTGGAAAGGCAATCTCTTTACCCAGCTAGAAAAACCAGTCTGTCATACAACAATTTTTGTATTTATGTTCTACCTAGGCCTACTTCCACAAACAAAAAGCAGGCAGTGGTCATAAAAGTGACCGGTATTTCTCTGGACTTTAGAAACAATTTTATTGCAATAGCCTTGACATATAAAATTGCATGTATTTAAAGTTTATAACTATATGTACACACACATATATACATACAGTGAAAAGTAGGCCACAATGAACCGGGTTTCTGAGGGGATGGGAGTGGAGGGTGGGCAGGAGGAAGAAATGAGGAGATGTTGGTCAAAGGTACAAAGCTTCAGTTATGCAAGATGAATGAGTTCTTGGAGATTTAATGTACAGCACAATGATGATAGTCAACAATATTGTCTTGACCTTTAAGGACTTGGTCATTTCAGCCTTTTGTTTCCAATAGGCTGGATAATCATCAAAGCTGAACCAAAGGAAGTCTGGGCAGATCTGAACTTCTTTTCTTGGAAATAAATTTCTCATTTCAAAAGTGAAATCAAGAGTGTCATTAGGAATGGATTCACCTTTCATGCCACGTACCCACTTGGTTCCTAAAATCATCACTGGAGTCTCAAAGTATGTCATGGCCACTACTTAACTCTGGCTGGTAAGTCCAGGGGGTGAAAAAAAAATTCTGTTTAGTTTTTCTGTTGTTGTTTGTTTGCTTTGATGACTTTGGATTGATTATCGTCTTGATAGAAAGAAGTCAAAGTGGAGAAAGGCACCTGTCCTTGTCTCATTCTCTGAGTTCCCTGACTGGTGAAAGTCAGTTATTGAGCTAGCAGAGAAAAATGCAGTGAGTGCCACCAGCATTCCAGGGAAGGAGGAGACTTCACACCACTGCCATTAACAGCAGGGCAGAGGACAGTCATCTTAACTCCATACATGAAGATAAGACAACAAGGAGTAGAAACAGAGGGACCATCTCAGCCTTCTGAGCTCTGAGCTCTGAGATGGAGGCTCCAAAGAAAAACTAAGCCCAAGATGGAGAGAGGCACTGTGGAAGATAAAAGCATGCTGTGCAAACTGAATTCATATGGAAGGAGCAAAAGCTTCTTCTGGAAGAATGGGAGCAGCAAAAAAAAAAAAAAAAAAAAGAGGAGAAGAAATGCTAACATCCAGGTGGGAAAGCTAGCATATCCAATAGCCAAAGTCTAAGGAAGACATAAAATCAGCATAAACAAGGGGACAGTTCCCCAGAGCCAGGGTAAGGAATGCACCCTCTAACTCACTGACGGGCAACACCACTCGGGAGCACAGGATTGTGCCCTTCAGGTGACCTTCTGAGATCAGTAATTTCTAACACCTGAATATCTCAGGCTGAGATAGTCACTGAAAGCAACACAAAAATCCTAAAAAATAGTCCAAAAAATACATTAGAAACTTTAATCACTTGACTATCAGAAACTTGGGTCTGAATGGCCTACCATTCAGGAGAGCTACTCTTCCTTAGTTTTTAGATGTTCTGAGGCAACTAAATTGAATGATAACGCAATGGGATCCATCTTCTCCTCTATAATTCAATAGCTCATTAATGGCCAAGACAGAGGGATTTGGAATGCCTTACTAAGCCCACAGGTGAAGCTCAATTGGTAGCATTGCCAATACTCAAGGACACAGGGGTAAAGTTCCAGTTGACCTGTAAACAGTGGCAAGACAGGACTATAAAACTGAAATAAAATGAGCCATAATGAAAAAGAAACTGAAAATATATATATATGTTTCTTTGAATACGTGTAACTGAACTGCCTTGCTGTACACCTGAAACTAACATTGTGAATTGACTACTCGTCAACAAAAAATAAGAATAAAAAAATAAAATTTAAAAAATAAAAAGGAGAAAGAAGGAAAAAAAATATAAACAAGTACTAGGGTGTAATATACAACATGATAAACAAAATTCACACTGCTATAGCTTGTTGTGGGCACACAACACCATGATGGTGACACGCAGGTTGGTACAGAATTACCAGAGACTGAGAGAGTTTCGGAACGGTTAGGAGGTACGCTGTATAAGCACCATTGGGCCACAGAGGGGAGAGGTGCCAGCGTGAGCACCGGGGATGGGTGTGCTGGGTCTTTTACTGGGGGGAGGGGGGCAGCGCACACAAGGAGTAGTTTCTGCACAGGTACCTGAGTGGTTGTAAGATCTGTCAGGGACTTCCCTGAACAGTAGGTTTTAGGGCTTTGATAAGGGCAGGGTGTGAGGGTAGGATTAGGCTTAGGGTACTATGAGACAGGTTATCTCCTGGGGGGATGAGTTTTGTCAGGGTAAACACACAGCAAGAGAAGCCATTTTATTTCCAGCATGACACGTAGGTATGCGGAGGGTCCTGCAGTGGGGAGTAGGGTTAAGGTGTCCATAGGCTCCAGGCACACAGAGAGCCCAGGAGCGAGGGTTTTCTGACTCCAGAGAGGGCAAGCCGGCTCCACATAGGTTATATATGAAGTCGTTAAGAGAGTGAACCCTAAGCGTCCTTATCACAAGGAAAAAAATTTTTTTCTATTTCTTTCGTTTTGTATCTACCTGGGATAGTGGAAGTTCACTAAAGATATTGTGGCAACCCTTTTATGATGTATATAAGTCAAATTATTATGTTGTACACCTTAAACTTATACAGTGCTGTATGTCAATTATAGCTCAATATAACTGGAAGAAAAAAAATTTAAAGTAAGCCAATTTGCAATAAAACAAGAAGCAAAGCTTAAAAAACTGAAATAAAATAGAATTCATTTATCAAATATTTACTGATGTCTATCTACTCTGCGCCTGGTCTGGCCGTGGGCTCTGTTCTAGAGATACAGCATTGAACAAGAAAGCGAAGGTCCTGGCTTCAGTGGAACTTAGGTTCTAGTTTGAGGAGACAAGCAGTATGCAGATAAACAGACACAAAAATATATGTTAGGAAAAAATGTCACGGAGGTAACTAAAACAGGATGATATGATGCAGTGAGTGAATAGCTACTTTGTATGGAAAATTTAAGAAAGATCCTCTCTGAGGAGGTGACATTTAAACTGAGATCTGAACAACAACAAGGAGCTGCCTATGCAAAGATCAAGGTGAGAGCCGTTCCTGAGGGCAGATCTGGTGGGAAGGACAGAGAGATGGTTAGTGGCTGAAGGTTAGTGGGAAAGGAGTTAAGAGAAGGAAATAGAGTCAAGAGAAGAAGGCTGGGCTGGGCTACAGAGGACCTTGCTTCCAGCTGAAATGGGAGAGATGTGAATTAATTTAACCTTTAAAAGACAACTTTTATTTCTTTGTGGTGAATGGATTGCCAGGGGCCCAAATTGGATACAAGGAGATGAATGGGGAGGGGGTGGCCATTATAAGAGACCGAGTAAGAGAAGGGGTTTGGACAAAGGTTTTAATAGTGGAGACAGAAAGGAGATGGGAAGATTTAGAATATTTTTACAGGTGAAGTTAATAGGATTTGGCAATAGAATGTATACAGATTGCTTGAACAAAAGAAAGAAATCACAGACAGCATGGATTGGGGGATTAAGTAATTAAGATGGGGAAATGGGGAGAACAGGAGAAGCAAAACTTGCTGTTTACTTGTTAGTTTCTGCTTGGTCCACTGAGATGCTTTTGTTGGATTTCCACACCATGACACTGTGAAGAAATCCTTTGGATGGACCGATCCTGATTTCTGGATCAAAACCAGGGCTGTAGATCTGAAAGTCACTTATAAGGTAGGACCAACTTAAAGCAGAATGCTTAATTTGAAAGAGAGAAAGAAAAAAAGAGCCCCACAGCCAGAGAAAGGAAAAAGAGTAACTAATGAAAAACTCAATCTGACCAAAAAGAACCCCCAAAAAACAAAAACCACAAATAATGACCTGAAGTGATTGTCAATCACAAGGTAAATATTTTCCAGCAACATCTCTATTGTGAGAGGTAAACAAGCCACCGTGAGTTTAGTATGTGTTCACAGATAGACAGCGTGCATAATAAAAGGCATTAACCTTCCACCAGATCCTGAGTGCTATGTTCAGTTTCAATCATTGTAGAAAACTGACAATCAGTGTGATTAAAAGTAAGAAACAGGTTGTTCTAGAAACAGATTATATGAATTGAAGATAGTTTAGGGAAAAAAGAAAAGGGGCTGAATAATTTACCATTGCCTTTTAACTTTTTTTTAGTAAGAAAGCTTCCAAATAGTTAAACACATAAAAATAATTCTGTTTGTTGCCTATTGGAAAGGGGCAATGTCTGTGAATGAAATCAGAGAGAATGTGGATAAAAACACACGAAAGTATCAATTAAAAATACAGAGAGGCTTAGGTAGAAAAGATTTCTATTCTTATAACTGTTCTAAAAAGGAAAGTCAAATGTCCACACAAAGATGTAAGTTCCCAAGTATTCTGTCATTTTCACTGGTATATCCCAGCCCCGATGCTCATGCCAGGTAAATAGCATATACTCAATGAATATGTAAGAAATAAATGAACAAATGCACAGAATCTGCCTTGAATTGTATATCTGGTCATTTTCCAGAACTTGGAAAGCCTGAACAAAGCCAGCTCCTGAGGTCCTTTTCAGGTGTAGGACACTACAAATCACACACAATTCTGGAGCAGATTTACTCTGCGTAGGTCTGGGCAGCAGAACAGAGACTGGTGAACAGAAATTACAAGTAGATTCACTACTGCTCAGCACAGAAACAATCTTTCTAACAACCAAAGCCAATAGACAAGGTGGGGGCTCACCTGCAAGTTGGTCAGCCCTGCGCTGTCCTGATGAAGTGGGGTAACCCTCTCAGGTGTCAGAGATGCCTGCTGTACTACGTGTGAAACCAGACCCTTGTCCTCCGAGACCCTCCTGCACTCCATGCGTCTATGGTGTTATGCTGTTGAGATGAGTTCTACTAAAAGGAACAGAATCTGCCAAGAACAATCAGAGGCCTCCCCAGAACTCTCTAGCACAGAAGTACAGTCACAATGGTCACCGAGGATCAGTGTTCCTCCCCTTGGTGAGGTGCATTGCTCCATTTTATGTCACCTCAAAGACACAAGGTGTTGGCACTGTAGCCCCACGGAAGCCCTTTCAGAAGAGCACATGCACTTTCTCTTCTCAAAGACTCACATCGGTTGGAACTGTTATTTCATGTGAACGTTTCCCTGAGCAAATGGCCAGCATTCACAACCATTTATAGAAAAACAAAGGAACAAAAAAGGCCAGGTGATGTTTTGCTTTCAGTTTCCAAGAACATCCCTTTGAAAGGAGACACTGATGGCTTGTCAGGGCTAGACAGACAGTAGGACCCCATCTACCTGCTGATTACGAGCTCCGTCTACTGTGAGTTTTCATCAGAGCGCTGCATTCCGTGGGGCGGCATTGTTCCTTCACTCTAACGCTTCTAAAGTACAAAGCTAAAACTGGTGACACCGGACGGAGGGCTCACCTGAAATAGCATTTAGGTTCTAATCTCTATGCATCTAAACATACACGGTCACAAACAGATGGTTTCATCTGTATGCTGTTTTGTCCTCATGCATAGCTAGCTACCTATCATCTCAATTTATAGGAAACAGCATGCCTTGTTAGCCTCGCTAAAGTTCCCCCAGCTTTTCAATTATGATTCCCATTTTCTCTGAAAGGCGATGTAGCTATTATTTAAATTGGAGAGCCATTATACCCTTGTGTGAGAGTGGGTGGGCCGGTGTCTTTTTTCCTGTGCAAATATACATACATCTGTATACGCTGCCAAATAATGTTAGTGAGACCAACTACAGAAAAGAACAATGAACAGGTTACTTAACCTTTCTTCCACTTCAAATGAGCCATTTGTTTACCCTGAAGGTAGGAACTCAGACAGAAGCTACTGGTGACAAAAACACTGCATTTGAGTTTCCCAAGCTTTGCAACTCAGAAGCCAGCCAGAGACAGAATCAGTCAAGGAGTTTGTAAGGAAACATTGATGATAATGATACGGTCGAGCCCTTATGAAACACTCACTTAGCCTCGAAAGAGAAGTACCAAGGTGAGTTCCCCAGTGAGTCATTTGTCTTTGTTTTCTAACACAGGTCCTCCATAGCTGGCATTTAACCACTGCAAGGACTGTTTCCAGAGAAGGGCATTCATAGATGGACAAGTAAGCAGAAGTCGTGGGACGTATCTAAGTTCAAGGGGACATTGGCAGTATTTATTATAAACGACAGTGTCACTATCCTGTAAATGGAGAAAATTTTATTTCAAAGCTAAGTTTGAAAAGTCATCTTTAATACTTTATAAATTGAAGTAGGTGAACAAATGGAGGTAGAATTATCATTACTACCATAAGAGGAAATTTGATAGGAACGAAGCTATTTTTTCGGAGCTATAACATTTTTTTTTTAACCAACAAAAGATATTTCATGGAATAAGGGAAAACTCAAAACTTTGTATTCATGACTTTGAGAGGCAGGATTTGATTCTACATACTTACATATCCCTGAGTGACTTATGAGATCATTTAACCAACTTGGATGGTTTCCCTCCAGAAACCTCTAGGCAAGTGTTCCTTTTGGAAGTGATCAGGTTTCCGGAGAGACACCATTGCAGAAAAGACTGAATGATCAGACATAAGGATGTTAAGATTCGCCAAAGCCAAAGCCCTCTGTGGTCCCTCTGCTCCGTACACTCTTTCCATGCCAAACATACTCTCCTCTTCCATCACCAAAAGAAATGATGAAAATAACAAACTCTTCTTCTCCTTAAGACAAGGCAACCTTTGTGTAAAAGTCTCTAAAAAACAATCATGAAGTGAGCTCTAAGTCTTCCACCAAAATGAAGGAGGGGGAGCAGGACAGTGACCATCAGATACAAATGGGGATGCCACTCCGTCTCCTAGGACCTAAGGGGAAGAAATCTGCCAGCTAGGTCTGTCTGCAGGACATTTTTCAATCATCTCATCGAGGTTTAGATCAAGGTTTAGATAGAGTGCTTAGAACCTAATGATAACAGCCAAGAAATGTTACTTTCCTGACATTGCTTTGATATCTGGTACTATGTGGACTGTCTAAACTCCTTATCTTGACAATGATCCCCCCCCACCCCATCCAGAGGGCAGCAACCATGTGATAAGCCTCTGTGTACTCATTAAAATATCTGGAAAACTCGCAGGTAAAACTGAAGAGCATCCATGAGAGAGACTCAACTTGGCAGGTACTAGCTGTGTAACTTTGAGCAAGTATTTAATACGCCTGCATTTTAGTGCTATGATAGAAAGAGTACCCACATGCATAGTGTGGCTGCAAGAATTAACTTAGATAATTCATGTAAAGGGTCTAGAACAGTGCCTGGAATTTAATAACCCCTCAGTGAATGCTGACTATCATTACTATCAAGTAATTCCACTCTTCTGATTCTAGACGCAAATGATAGTGAAAGGATGATAAACAATTACATCGGGAACTTTTTCAAGCTCATGCTTGAGTTGGCAGAGCATTTTTTTTTTTTTTAACAAATGGTGTTAACTTTATAAATGACCAAACTAAGAGAAACTTTCTTAAGTCCTTGCCAAGGTGGCAGAAGCTTGGATTGTGTACCTGGGGATCCAAAGCTGATTTTTTTCCCCTCATTACAATCTGATGCTTCCAAGTAGAACTCTTATTCTAAAAGGGTCAGTCTCCCAAAGTCAAGGTCCTGGGAGTTATGCCAGTGCCCATCTTCCAGCCCATGGCAAATCCCAACAACTGTATTATAAATAATATACCCTTACTGCCAAATATTTACTCAAATATTCATTCTGCTGAATCTGAAGCCTGAAATTCTTTCCCATCAGGAAATAAACATATATGATACTTATCCATCCCCTGCCAAAACCAAAGCATCATCATCATCATCATCATCACCGTCCTCATTACCATCATACTTTCTCACTGAACTCTTTGTCCTCCCTGGAGGGTCTTGCGTGTACACACTCACCGTCATCCCATAATCTGCTTTCTTGCGAAGAGTTACCGACGCTGTCTTGGCTCCACTGCTAATCATTCATTCCTGTGTTGCAATCTACCTTTCAACCCCACTTCTCTTTTGAATTTACCCTGACAAACAATCAACAGTGACCTCCTATACTGCTGAATTCTAGATTGTTTTCACTCTGTAACTGATGATCTAAATATAGAACTTGGTGCTATTGATCACCCTTTCCTTCAGCACCCATGGAAACATTTCTCCTGTGTTTTTCATCTTTTTTGGCTATTTCTCCTTAGTTTGTTCCATAACTTCTTCCCCTGCTCTGCATGTTCGTATCCAACAGTGTTCCACAGGAGTCCCTGTTTCCTCCTCTTTGCACCCACTTTCCTGAGGTGCACAGCCTACTGACACGGTTTTAACTACCACCTAATGGCTAGTAACTCCAAGTCTGAAGTGTCCTCCTAGACCTCTCTCTTAACCTTTGGCTGAATAATTATGACAACTAATCATCATCTCTGCTTGAATATTCGTAGATATCTCAAATTCAACTGATCTAGAGCTGAACTTAGCATTTGCTACATGCACCTAACCTCCTCCTTGCAGCAATATCCAGCTCCTATATTTTGGATTCTTAATTTTGGCTGCTTGAACTTACAGGTCCTTCCTGCTCATTTCTGCCTTATCCGAACACCCATGCCTACGATCCCACTGTATTCATCAAACTTCCCATCTAAATTACCTGACCTTCTAACGCTACCTAAGAGTTAGATGACACCGTGTACATTAAATGGGTGGATGGATGAAGAGATGGGGAAATGGGTACAAAACCATGCAGAATAACTTGTCCCAGCCCTTTCCACTAAAAAGTTGCTCATTAATAGGGTAGGGAGCTGTCCTTACCACAAATGCCTGACTGGCAGAGGTGTGTGTTTCATGGCCACGAGGGCGCCACCCCAGTCTAGGAACCAGACATTGTACTCTTCATCAAAGATCTGGAACAACAACAATAACAACAATCACAGTAATGCCTTACATTCACATCGTGCTCGACGGTTTACAAAGTCTTTCACATACATCATTTCATCCAGGTTCTGAGCCTTCCAACAACCAAATCTGGGAGTTTGGCAAGTACTGTCCTCCTCATGTAATAGATGAGGAAATGGGCTTGCAGAGAACAAATAAGCCTCCCTAGGCTTCCCAAGTGGCATTTTCGGGGCTCTTTCCCCTAGTCCTGTGAGCTAGTGTACTACAAGAGGTCGAGGCATGCTTAACTAGATAACCCAAAGGAAAAGAGGACTTCAAAAAAGCTTCCCCATCCTTTTATCTGAGTAAGTTACTTCTCAGCTTTCTCCTTTTCATCTCTTCAAATGAGATATTTGCTAATTTATAAATGGTCTGTGTCTTACAGTGTGTTTATAAATTACCTAGGAAATTAAAGGACAATTCCTTTTAGACATGTAGACATTATGGTCTACGTAACGACTGAGTTCTCAGACTTAGCCACCACCTCCTAGATTCCCAGGCAAGTTGGATGAAGATTTAAGTTTGGTACTTGGGGATCCTTACACTAAATGCTCACTGGGACCCAGTGCTTCTTGGGACCTAGAGTTACTCATTCCTTGATTCATCCACTTGTCCATTATCCATTCATCCATCCACTCACTCACTCATTCAGTCACCCATCCATCCCATCTACATTGGTACCTACTAAGCACCTACCATGATGCAAGTCTTGGAGCCTTAGCTCAGACCTAACCCTCCATAGGGCAAAGCTGCTATCATTGATGACATTTAAATCTGCAACCTAAGACAGGAAAAATATCTCCCCATCAGAGAGCCAGTTCTCTCCTCTGGATATAGATCTTCTAGAGGAAAGTGGAATTGGAGAATTCCTCTAGCCCTTAACCACTAATGGTGACTCTCACAGCCTAGATGGTCAGATTGGGATGGTAGGTTAAGTGAGACATACCAGAAGGGGTAAGAAGGTGTAAGCAGATTTCAAAGGGAGGGGATAGAAGGAATGAGATCTCCTCTACATAAACCACAGAGAAACGTAAGTGGACTCTGAGGCTGAACCCTCTCAAATAGTTTTCTTTCCCATATTTTCCTTTTAAGGAAATATAAATGTCCACACTAATGATGAGCCTTACTGCACAAAAGACTTAAGGATTATTCACTTATATGCCAGATATAAACAAAGACTCTGAGCCAGCAATGCTAGCTTTTCTCTCCAGAGTTCAAAGGTGGACTCTGATAATCCACATAATAAAAAGGCTGGGTTTAAGTCCAAGGGCGAGAAAATTCTTGGCACTGAGGAGGGGAGAGATGTTATTGTCGTCACACTTTCCTCTTGATACTATCATTCTGGCCCCTACTAACTCTTGCCCTGCCCAGCACTAGAAGCTGGAATCCTTAGTTATTGGGGAAAAGAAGAAGGAAAACCAAAGTAGTGACGACACAAGGAAGGAATGTCGCTGTAGCCACCTGGTCAGGTGAACTATTTCTTGTATTGGAGGGACAATGATTTGTCTGTTGGGAGTTTCTGTACCAGAAGAGTTTACATTCCAGTTTCGACCTGATTTGGCACTTAATATGTTGAAGGCATGTTCTTATTTTTGTGTCTGTTCCTCATCTACCTGATTATGGCCTGGTGAGCAGAAATCTTAACTTATTCTTTGTTGTATGCCTAATCATAGTTAACATAGTGGTTGTGCCTGGTAGGTCCTTGGTAACTTTTTTTTATTTTTGATAGTGGTAGTAGTGACAGTGGTGACAATGGGGGTGGCGATGATGATGTTGGTGACGGCCATGATAATCTTCCCTAAGGGACCCAAACCTTTGTCTTCTTCAGATAGAAACCTTCTCGTCTTGAAGACTTAGTAAAATGCCAGCTCTTCTTGTGAGGTCTTTCTCAGTCTCCCCAAGTAGAATTAATTCCTCCCTTTTCTCTGCAAGCTCACAATGCCACTAAAATCATGCAATCAGTCTAAACTATAGTTAGTTATTTATGGACCTGTTTTCTCTGCTTAATTTTGAGCTCCCTGAGGACTCCAGAGTATTCAGCCACCTCCTCAGGTTTATATTTGACACCGAGTTGACGCTGCATAAAGCTGTTGTTGTCCAATATAGAAGCCATGTGAGACAACTTAAATTTAAATTGATTAAAATAAATAAAATTAAAAATTCAGTTCCTCTATCACAGGAGCCACATTTCAAGTGTTTCATAGCCACATGGGACAGCAAAGATACAGAATAATTTCATCATTGCCAAAAGTTCTATTGGCTAGAGCTGCAAAAATAAAAAGTTTGTAAAATCGAATTAATTTTTCATATGGCCATGTATTTATTAAGCTGTCTCTTACTTAATTAAAGCTGGTCCTACACAATACTTCACCCACCACAGACTTCCACAAGACTTTCTGGTCTTAGTATTCTACCCTCTTCCTCTTGTAGATAAAGAAACAGATCCAGAAAGGTCAAGAGACCTACTTGCCAAGATCCCATGGCATGCTGATGACAAACACTGTTTTATTGGTGGTGTCCCCCCGCCACACCAGCGTGGTACACAGCCCCTGATGACTGCCCCATACATATTGCTGAATGACAGAATGAACAAATTGGGAAAATTCCAGTTCTTCTTATTCCCTGCCCAGCTCATCCCATTTTACCCCATGGCCCATCTAATCTGCCAGCTACATGGACCAAATAGAACAGCTGCTTCAATTTTTTTTGCACCCAAGAAGTCATAATGAGCCTGAGAATCTAGAGGGAAGAGAGATGTTGGCAGAACTTGCCCTAAATGCCTCTTCCCTGTCCCCAAATCCCACATTTACCTGTCTCCATGTGTTGCCCCCATCAGAAGAGATGAACACACTGATATCAGTATAGGAGAGCTCTGGACCAATGTTGCCTGAAACAGAGCAGATCATTGGAAATTGTCAGGCAGTTTATAGATGACATGTGCTTGGGGTTGGAGGAGGAAAGATTTTCTAAGTTGTGTTTAGAGCGGATGTGTACAATCTCTCTCTTGGTGTCGTATCAAAAACCCAGCTGGAAGATAATCCAATATGGGAAAAATGAATACATAAGTAATATGACAGGGATGTGTCTTTAAGTGGTGAGACTCAAAGACCAAATATTGATTAGCTTGACTCTCTGGAACTCTTCATTCTGTGTACCAGTAATCTCTTCAACATTGATCTTGACGTTGGCAGAGAGTGGAAGAGCAGACATGTATGGAGAAACTGGCCTAGGAACACCTTCCTCTTCATGTATAATAGTAGCCTAGGAAAAACTGAGTGTGTGTGGGTGTGGGTGTGTTTCCAACTTAAACTTCTCAACATGTTTCTTGAGTGCCAGGAAATTAAGTGATCCAGCAGTATAAACTATGAAACCAAAATTACAGAGTTCCCAGAAGAAGAGGACAGTACTCAGCAGACCCTGGCCATCCAATATGGCAGGAGAAGTCACCTGGTTTATGCCTAGACTGACCACACTTACTGCTCTACCTTTTCACACCCTCTGTTTTTCTCCTCCCTTCTTTTTCTTCCTCCTGCACTTCATCACCTTGTGGGTTATGTTTATTTTTTAAAGAAAAAAACTGCTTAAGACTTTCCATTCTATCTACATTGCCCAAGTTTCCCCGCACAACCTCAGAGCCCAGAATGGTACCCCCAAACTTAGAAGTTAGTTGCTCAACAAATAATTGTGGAATAAATGAATGAGTAAACAAAATGATTGAACCATGTTCTGATATTGATGTGCATTCGGGGAGGTCTTGAGAACTAGGAAGGTACCTTAAACATGTAATAATTTATCATTGAGGTTGATATTTTTCCTTTAAAAATAGCAGGGAAGGGAATGTTAGCTCCCACACATCTGTAGCCTATGTAAGAGCACAATAAAAATGCAATAATGAAAATGTTAATTGAGCTCCTGACATTTAATGCTTCAACATGAGGAATTAAAGCCAGGCTACAGCTTGTCAAGCTCCCATCAGCATCAGGGAACATACAGCTAGCCAACTTGTTTTGACACCCAGGCTTCCAAAAATAAGCCTGGGGCTCGGGGCTCAGGCAATAGGTACAAGCGGAGTAAGGAGAGGCATGGCGAGCCGCTGTGAGCAGCCATGCCTGGATTTGGAATTCGGTTCTTCAGATCCAGGTTTTGGAAGACACAGATGAAGAAAGAAAAGCGGGGCGGGGCAGAGAGTGTCAACTCAAGTCATGTAACGATGGCTGCCTGGAGCACTGTGCTAGGAGGATTCTGAAACTACTGTGCTAAGAAGGATTCTGAAGCCATATTTGGTTTCAACAGAATGGAGTTTGGTGATCGATGAGTCATGTCTACCACGGATGGTAGAGGAAGGAGACAGGAGTACAGTCCCCTAGAGCTAGAATCTGCCATCCCTGTGACAGCCTCCTAGGATCTGCCTCATCACCTCTTACCCTCTTTAGGAGCTAGTTCTGCCTACATCTTAAGCCTCTCTTTCAAAGCTCGACCAGACTGATTTTGGAGGCATGGTGGTAGTGAGAATCCAAGGTTCACAGTGAAGGCTGTTTTGGACACAGCTACTGTGAGTTGAAAGTCTCCCTGAAAGAATTGCTGCTGATCACAGGGACCAGAAAGTCAGTTCCCAGATGAAAGGACAGAACAGATGTGTCCAGGATGATCTGATCTCTGAACATGTTCAGTCCCTAAGTGGATCTGTGGGAAACCTCTAATAGGAAGAGTCTGGGTTATTGTGTCAGAGAAGGAAGGTTTGAATAACGCACCTCGCTGGCTAACGTGGAACTGGAGGGGGGCTTCCCAAGGTATCCCTGGCCAGGTTGGAGGAAGAGGTAGCTGTTCCCCACCGAAGTGGTGTGAAAGGAGGGAGAAGGGAGGAGAGGGATGGAGAACAGGGAGCTCCTCTCAGAACAGCTTAGCTGGTAAATCACAGAGCGTTGGGGCAGCTTTAAACAATATGCTTTTAGCCCCATTTCCTCCTACAGCTACCTTCCTTCTCTGCTCCTTAGTTAGAAAGAAGAAGAAGGAGAAGAGAGAGAGAATTTTAACATCCTCTGGGTCTAGAGACGCCTTTCTCACCAGCACTGATGCCCACTCAGGGAGGTTAAGGGTGAAGTGTAGAAGGAAGCAGACAGTGCACAAGCCAGTGTAGGGAGGAAAGGCACCTCCGTGAAGGGGACAACACCAGGGGATGGACATTTCAGAGTTTGTAGGAAGCGTCGTGGCGGGGAGCCTGGGGTAGGTGCAGAGCTGGCCTGTGAAGGGGCTCGGGACGAGGTCTGGCTAAATGGCTACTGGACAGATTAGACTCAGAGCCTGAGGTAGTGTGAGCATGGACATGACACCTGTTCCCTCCTGCCCTCTGTCTCATCATCTGTAGGTAGAGGAGAAGAGTAATTGCCTTTTCTACACCCTCCAGCCACTGTGCCATCAAGGCAAAGAAAGTGCTTTGCACAACTTAAGGCCCTGGGAGGATGTGAGGTCTCTCGACAACCAGCTTGAGACCACAGTGGTAGGGGTATTTTGAACCCTAGCGGTTTTGCTTGCTAAAGGCAGCTCCCAAACTCTCCAGACTGGAATTCCATCTGCTTTCTGAGATGGTCTCAACAAGAGATATAGACGAATCCCTGGCTAGCCTTTCATCCACGCAGCTTCCCTGAGACCTCATCTCAATGAGAGATGGGAGGAGGTGGTGAGGAGTGTGAGTGGGAGGACAGAGGCCAGGGTCACTGATGCCTGAAGGCAGGTGAAACACATGGATATGGAAGGGGGTCCTCTAGAGACAGGCTCCATATAAGCCATTGATGGCATCCTTGGCTAGCTTCATCATTATCCTCCGTCTAGCAAACCATCTCCCAGGGAGAGCTGGCAAGCAGGGTTAGGAGGTGCTAAACCAGGAAGCATGTGCCGGGATCTAGTCCCGGATTTCCATCAGGATCTTGTCACCTGTGTTCTGTCCCTCACAATGCAATGCTCCATGCAGGTTCCAAGAGTTACAAAGGGGAGAGTAAGAGGAATTAGCACATTCTCATACGTACTGACAAATGTTTCAAAAACAAATCTTTAAGGTCTACATGTTTGCTAGTTTGCAAAGACTTAACAGAGCCATTTAGAGGCACGTGATGGTCACAGATAATAACAACGCCACTAATCCCAGCTGACTACGCTCAGAGCAAACGAAGCTCATAGGTTAAAGAACTAAGCCGAATCCATAAGGCCAGGAAGTGTCAGAGCCCAGCCTGGAATGCGGGACCACGGGGTTCCCGGGTGTGTCCCTTCATTCAGCGTAGGCCCAGCGTGTGCATATTATTTATGGATTCTGTTGGAGGAGAGGTGCCACCCACATTCTTCTGGTGCAAGAAGCACTGTTCTAAATTTCTGTAATATTAATGATGATTACAGGTAACACACACTGAGCATTCACTACGTCCTAGGCCCCTTTCTGAGCACTTTAAATCCAGTGCTTCATTTACTACTCCAATTCCAACATGTCAGTACCATCAGTCCTACTTTGTCAATTAAATCACTGATGTTCAGAGTGGTTAAGCCACTCAGAACAACGCCTGGCTACATCGTCAGCATTTAACTCATGTTAACTTTTATTATCGATGCCTGTTTTCCAGTGTTCCCTACACTCCAGTCGGGGGGAGTCCCGCAGGTCTTGGGGGCGGGGAGGCAGAGAGTGGAGCAGCCCCAGAGCTCGGGGGTCCAACCCACATGGATTATGGAGTGTGGGGATCACTCCCCAAGACAGGAGAACAGCAACAGAGCCTGCCCTCATCTCCCGCAGTCCTGGGCTCCCTGACGTCAGTGGGGTTAAATATGGCAATTCTGACGGGGTCAAGAAGGGCTGCCTGAAAGGTTCGGAAGCTATGCTAGCTGTCAATCTGATTAGAGTGGATGGTGCCTGGTGACACTGAAAAGTCCTCGCAGCTGGAGTCCTGGAGAAGGAAGCCGTACCTAGGAGGGCAGTCACTCCAGGGGACAGGGCTTCAGGCTGATGAGAGAAAGCAGGCTATACCCTCTCAGAAAGTCTCTGTAATTTTACCTGTTTCCATTAGGAAAAAGCTGCCTCATATCAGAGCTCCAGCTTCTAAGAGGAGAGCCCAGCCTTGCTTCACGACACCACTGTGTTCCTGAAAAGGTGTATGTAAATCGAATGCATGCTGATCAGAGGACTTTCCCCTGGAGACTCCTATTTTCATCTCAGAGTTATTTTATCTTCATTTCTCATTGATGATTGGTGGACAGTAGTTCCAACAAGGCAAACTGGAGCTTTTCTGCCCTTAACCCCAGGCTCCCAGCCAAGTGGTTCATCATGTGTAAACAAACCTTTACATGCTCCAGAGACCTCCTGATTAAAAACAGCTCTGGGGTAAAACGCTTTGTAAAGGATCCTCTGTGTAAAGAGAAAACTACCCCAACTTTGACTTGGTGAGCTACGAAGTTCATGTACTGTGTTTTCTTCAAGTGAGAATTCCCCTGTAGAAACCACCTTTCTGATCACTCAGTGCACTTGGAGAGGGACTCTGGCCTCTCGCGAAGCACAGCGGACGGCCCTGTGACTTTGTGGGGTGATGCAATTACCAGCAGTTACAAGCATCTGGAGCTCTTTTCCTGGGTTATTAGATTGGCCTTGGAGCTCCACAGACCCCACCTGTTTTCTGGGAAAAGTGTCTATAGCTTTTATCCGATGCTCAAATGATTCCAAAGAGGTCAGGATGTACTCCCGAAGCCCTCGGTGAGGAAGAAGCCCGGGGAACGTCCTCCTTACCTGTAGCGACCACAAGCCCGGGAGCCGTCTCCTTGCTGGAGATTCTTCCTGAAGAATATGGATTTTCGGAGATTTGCAAGTGCAGGTGTAGGGAGCAGAAGGGCTAAAGTGGAGAAGAAAGTAACTTCATTCCAGGAAACTCCTGACGCGCACCCTCACTCCACTAGAGATGGGGCTCCCTGGTGCTCAGCTTCCAGGAACAGCACAGATTGGATGTGAGCCGCTCACTTAGTTTTGGAGAGGAGTCATCTCTCCCTGAACAGCCGAAGTGCTCACATCAGAAGCTGCCCTGAGGACCGTTCCCAGGCCCGCTCCTGTCCCCGCTCCCATGACGATCGCAGGTGTCCCCTCTCCTCC
Organism: Camelus dromedarius; assembly: GCF_036321535.1. Classification (NCBI taxonomy): domain Eukaryota; kingdom Metazoa; phylum Chordata; class Mammalia; order Artiodactyla; family Camelidae; genus Camelus; species Camelus dromedarius. The sequence goes on along the minus strand of NC_087443.1, from coordinate 61,978,739 downwards.
CCTCAACCCCACCCATCAGAGTCCAGTTCGTGCTCAGCCTTATGAAGCCTCCTTGACCACTCCTGCTCCCGGGATGACCCTGACCTTCTCCCAGGCCTGACCTTGACCATCGCACCCTGCGTCTTGGAGCTCTGAAGAGCCACTGGGAGCAGTAAAAAGGGGATGCTAAGTGAGACAGTCCCCAGACCCTTTACGCTCTTCTTCAACCAGATAGTCTCAGTTTCTGTGCTATGTGTTTGGTTCCTGTTTAGAATCTTACTTTGAATTGTACCTAAAATGTCTGGAGCCATTATCTAAAACTCATAGAAGTTTGCATTCTTTATTTACCTATTATCCCTATTTGAGTTTCTTTAAAAGGATTAGGGACTTACAGGGTTGCAGCCTATATAATAAATAAAAATAAGAAAATTGTAAAATTGGGGAAAGGAGAAAATTAGGTTAATAAAATAAGATGAAACCATCAGTTAGGTTTGGGGAAAAAAAAACAAAGTTCTTGCTGTGACCAGTTCCTGGAGGTAGGCAAGCGTCTGTCTCCTACCTGCCTTGTACCAAAGTCAAAATCTGGGAGCTGGACTGTAAACTACAAAAGGAGACAGGCCCTGTTTGTCTTATTTACCACTATACCCTCCGTTTTTAAAATAACATCTAGAATATGATAAGTGATTAATAAACCTTTTCAGTAAGTGGCAAAAGGCAACTTTTTTTGTGTGAAGGAGAAACATAACCATTTCTGAGACCTTAGAAAAGTTTCTCGCATGGATCCCTTTAAGAAGGCACTGAGGGTTGTGAATTTCACTGTCAATCATCAGCCTCAAGTTGCAGCCCCCGAGGACAGAGATAGTGGCTTACACATCATGTCCTCCATGGTGTCTACCCCAATATTTCCCATAACTGGAATCCCGGGAATGCTGAGAGATTAACTACTGTCCCATGTGGACTCACCAGTCTGACACTTCTTGGGCTTTCAAGGTAACTTTAGCTCACCTTGACCACTATCAAGCCCTTATCAAACTGTACCACACCAGCATCAGCTAATAGGTATTCACCACTACGGAGCTCTGTCTGGGACCTTGGGCACAGGCTCTTTCTCTTCTGTTTCTTTATCTTACTAGGAGTTGGAGCATATAGGGTACTCTCCGTAAAAGCTTGTGGAGTTCACCTGAACTTCCCGTCCAAGTGGTCTGGCAGTCTGAGTCCACAGAATGATGCCCTGGGAATTATAGGAAATCCCTGTCCAGCACCAGCCAGGTTCCTAAGACCTCCCTGATGGATAAAAGCCCCTGATGGAGCATCCCCAGGTAACCAGCTTGCCCCGTGTGGTCTCCCATGAGACTGGGGGACTGACCAGCAGGCAGTGTATAGGGTTTCCTCTCAGGTCCACGTCTGGAGCTTGCAGTAGGCGCCAATCCCTTCCCTTGTTGTAAGTGATGTATGTCTTCACCTGGTCATCCACCTTCTTGTTTGCCAGGAATATCCCTTTGATACCTGCTACCTAGGAAAAAGGGCGAGAGATGGAGAACCATGTTGGGCCAAAATGCCTATAGTTTTGGAGAAGCCCCAGAATTTTTCACAGCGGGTTGGGGATACAATAGAGGAGAAGAGGAGGGATATATGTCATGTACCACGTGGTCTCTGAGAGAAGTTTCAGTTCATCTCTGCTCCCTCCACCCCCTCTACCCAGATGTCCCACCCCCTCTTCCTCGACTGCTTTTCCCCATGCTATAGGTCTCTGCACTTTGTTCAGAAGACCTTATCCTTAATTATCAACATTCCCTCTAGGGTGCCAGTGGTTGATAATGACTGAAGGAGTTCCTCCTTCTAAAGAACCTGGACTTTTGCTCAGAAGGGGCTGGTAGACAGCTCTTCAAGGCATCCAGGTATACTCCTTAATGGTGGAAGTTCAGGCGTCCTGATTGGTAGAGGTAGACATTTCCGGGCGAGGACCCAGCCTGGTGGCTCGGCCCCTATATCTCTGGCTGTGCCAGTAGCTCACCGTGTGACTTTGGATAGTTCCCATACCATCTTTGGGTCTCAGTCAATGGTCATTTTGAAAGAAGAGGAATAAGCCCTTCCCTTTCTTTATTTCCTCAGTCAGCTGGCAAAGGACAGGACAAAAGATGCAGACCGCTTTTGACAGAGTTCCCGATGTACTGGGATTTGCCTACTCTTGGTATTCTGAAGGGAGAGGAGCATCACCACAAAGTAAGAAGCCAGGGAGTCAGGAGATTTAAAATGCAGGAGTGTGCTGGAGTATGCACAGATTTGACTCAAACAGTTATTTCTTCAATGTCTACGCCTGGGCAATAAGAAGAGAGATTTGGGATGCCAACACTCTATGTGAAAGAAAGATTCCCTTAACTTCTTGTTCAAGCTCCAGCATGTTCCAAAGAAAAGGTAATTCATATTGCTTAAATATAGAGAAACAAGAAGTTTAATGGCAGGTTTTCTGGGTAATACCCAGATATCTTGAAACTTTAACTGTATGTATCCCCATTCTTTGAGGATCATGTGTAGCTGAGATCTAACTGCAGTTCTGAGGGAATGCCAGTGGGAACAAAGGGAAAGAATTTCACAGAAGTGAGGTCTTTTGTTTTTTTGTTTTTTTTTTTTTAATGACATAGTTTAGCTGATGAAATAAGAATTTTTTTTTGAAGTAACCTGGCTGACCTTGAAAGAGAAAAGAGAATGCCAACCCACAGAAAACAAACAAACAGCAGCAGCAACAACAACAAATGGACAAAGAGTGTCAGGAGGAGAACCCCATTATCTGGGAAGGACACCATCAGGGGCATTTGACAAAAGGCCAGTCACGGAGTTGATTAGATTTCTAACTTGAACAGAGGGTGGGTAAGGACAGACGCCAAGGCGGGGGCTGTGCCAGAGCTCTGCCCTTCCCCGGAGTGCCCCCCCCGCCCTAGCTTCCCCGGAGCGCACCCCCTGCCCTCGCCGCTGGGAGGCAGGGCCACTTCAGGAAGGTCTCTCGTGCTCGACCAGCGGCTACGGGGCCCTCAGGTCACCTTGGTCTTTCCAGCCGACTGCAAAGATGTTTCTCTGAAACCTGATGACCACCTATTCCTCCCAGAGAATGGAATCTGTACCCCTTAGAGCCTTCTGCCTCACGGGGGGCTTCTGGTATTCTCTTCAGACACAGAGCTGGTGTTTTTATGATGGACCGCCAGACAACGCTTCCATAGAACTCCCCCCACTGAGCCAACTGGCTCTCCTCCAACATGTAGCCAGGACCTGGCTATCCCCTTTCTAGCAAACACTCAGGTCAGACTCAGACTCCTGAGTCTGCTCCTGTGGGACTTCTGTCACCCACCCCCTGCCTCCTAGCTCAATGCATTCCAGCGGAATTACTAGCCACTCAGCTGCCCTTTGTGCTTTTCTGGATGAGCATGTTTGGCAAATATATCAGTATTACACTGCCACATTCCCAACGTTCCCACCAAGAACTCCACCACTCAGATGGGCATTTCCTGTGTGCCTCATCAAGTCTGAGAGCAAAATCAGGGGGATGGGAACAGAAGGGCTGTAGGAAGGAGAGATGCTGAGGGTGACCATCTGCACCTCTGAAGATATTTCTCTTATAATTACATATACTGCCAAAGCAATCTGCCTCCTGTCTGACAAAAACAAACAAAAAAGAACAGTTTCCATTTGTGTTTGGATTGTTCGAAGCCCTTAACATCATTGCTGAATTGTTTCTTGGCTCCACCTCTTGTATAAATGGACTGTAAGTTTGGAGGGCACTTTGCTTCCTATATCCTAGGCCAATAGCTTTCAGACTTTTTGATTGCAACCCAAGTATGAAATCCATTTATGTTGTCGAAGCCTAGTAGACTCACGCCCACATATGCGTGCCTGTGTACACAGGTAGCTACATGCACGTCTCCGACACAAGATTTCCATGAGACACTACTTATCCCCACTACGTGCAATGGAAAGGAGTTGTTGGAGAATGAGAAACACATTTCAACTCTTCTCCATCCAAGGAGGTACTTGGGATCTGATAAACTTAAATGTGTTTCCTCCCACTGTGGTTTGAAATCAGAAGTGTAGCTGCTGTTGACTCCAAGAGTTCAAGGAGAAACGTACCAGCTTGTGGTGGTCCCCACAGAAGAGGGTGGGACAAGACATCAGGCCTGCATGGCCCACTTTCCCTCTGGGAATCAATTTGGGGTACAAAGGGACACTGACAGCAGTCCCTTGGCAAAGCACTGAGTCCAGGTGGCATGGTCATCTGTCGCTCACCTCCCTGGGCCCTCAGGATAAGGAAGACAGGGCTCTGCTGAGAAAAGCAATTACCATGGTCTCCCTTGGGCTGTCCCTAGAGTTGGATCTGTAGTGAGGAATGGACGAAGGTCAGTTTTGAAAAATGTCCCTGTGGAGTCTCTAAGCAGCTGTCCATCTGGCCAAAGAAGGGTAATGTAAGGTCATGATAAAGCAGAGGGTGGAAGGCAGGAAACAGAGACAAGGAACACAAAGAAACATCGATAAGATGCACAAAGAGGCCAGAACACTAAGGATGGCTCAGAGAGTTGTATTTTGTCCATCCAAGTATAGTGAAGTCAACATGATTAGTCATTAGGAAATTTAAACTCAACTAACGAGGAAGCACTAGGCCCCTAAAAGGATGTCTAAACACATGCACACACACAAAACTGATAATACCAAGTGCTGGTGAAGATGTGAAGCAATTAGAACTTGCATACATCTCTGGTGGGGATACAAAATGATACTGCCACTTGAGAAACAGCTTGGTGGCTTTTTATAAACATACATTTACATTCGGCCAAGCAATTCTGCTCCTAGGGATTTACCCATGAGAAAGTTCACATGAATGTTTATAGAAATTTCCTTCATACTCATATAAAACTGGAAACAACTGGAAGGACCTTCAATTGGTGAATAAATAAACAAATGAAGACACACCCAGGCAATGCAGTACTACCCAGCAACAGAAAGAAGAAACATCTATTGTTGGTCAACAACACGGGTGAGTCTCAAATGCATTACTCTAAGTGAAAGATGCTAGACTCAAAAGACTGCCAACTGTATAATTCCATTCCTATGAAATCTAGAAAAGGCAAAAAACTGGAGGGAGAGAGAGAAATCAGATTGATTTGCTAGTGACTCTGGGTGGGAGGAGGGTGACTACAAAAGGGCCAGAGAGGGAATGTTTTGAGACAATATCCTACATGGTCAATGACCTTGATGATGGCGGTGGATGCACATACCCCTGCCAAAGCTCATAGAACCAAAAAGGGTACACCAGAAAGGGCAAATGTCACTAGACATAAATTATACCTCAGTTTTAAAAAATGAATGTGAAAAAATTGTACAGTAGGAAGAGCCTGGACTTTTGGTCAGAAAGACATGGGTTGGTTCCAACACTGACCCACTGTTGACTAGCTGTGTGATCTTAGCCAAGTTACCAAATTCTCTGCATCTCTCAAAGGCACATCAGGGAATGATACCTACACCACAAGGAGATATTGTAATAGATAGATAAGAAAGAGTTTATAAATCGTTAAGGATTATGCAGTCCAATATTATAGCCATAAGTCACATATGGCTACTGAGAACTTGAAATGGGGCCAATAGGACTAAGAAACTGACTTCTCTTTCAAGTGAAGTATAGCTGATTTACAATGTTGTGTTAGTTTATGGTGTACAGCATAGTGATTGTGTTTTATATATACACATTATTTTTCACATTTGTTTTCATTATAGGTTATTACAAGCTATTGAATACAGTTCTCTGTGCTATACAGTATAACCTTCTTTACCAGAAATAGACTTTTAATTTTATTTAATTTTAACCAATGTAAGCTAAAATTTAAAACCTGATACCTAGTCCAGTTATTGTATGTTTAGAATAACCTGGGTAAGTGAATCCACTTTTTCTATTGTAAATTTTATGAAATGTAAATGCTGATCAAGTATTTCTGGTGAAAATTCAGTACACGAATTGAGATGCTTGGGAAGTGTAAAATATACCCAGGAGATTGTAGACTTAGTATGACAAAAATATAAAATATCTCATTAGTAATTTTTTTCATATTAAGCATATACTGAAATGATTGCTTTTGGATATTTTGGTTAAGTAAAATATATCATTACAATTAATTTCACCTGTTTCTCTTTATTGTTTTTTAACTGTGGGTAGTACAAAACTTAAAAGTGCATGTGCAGTTGTATTATATATTTATTCAACAATGCCGGTCTAAGACATTACCTGATAGATATGCTGTTGTTATTTTTATATAGAGTTACAAGTCGATGCTTAATCCAGGAAAGCACTGAAGAAAATGTAGCAGCTGAGAGTATATTTCTATAGTATAACTGAGAGTGTTGGAAAGAGTATTAGTTACTTGATTTATCAGTGGAGAACAACTAATAATTGTAGTTTATAGTTAGAGAGGTGAAAAAAAAAACACATATAATTGTGAACACACATAATGAACTGCATTATGAACACCACCAGCCTTGTTTTGATGGAACGGGCTCTAACACCTTAAAGAAGAGATTAATATTTAGCTTTCAAGAATTACTTTCTTCCCTGATTATGGAATTACAGTCATGACAATATTGTACTCTGAGGCAGGGACTAAAGAGAGCATGAGATTGTCCACAGCAGGAAACTGTGCCAACAGACCAAAGCATGAACAATACCTTGCCTTAAGATTTTAGGGAGTTCGATGGGCTTGATCGCCATGGGTCTTTTAGTGCCAAGACCTGCAAAGCGAATTCTCAGGGAAATTCTCACTTTCTTTGCCCCCTTTCCAATATCAAGAAAAGGCTCGAGAGGTCCACGTGGAAGGTGGAGTGATACACCAGTAGTTTTAAGTGGCCACAGTCAGCGTGAGCCACCTCACATCTGTGTTACCTGAAGGCATCTCTGACATTTCAGACAAGGGAAAATAGGTGTACTATCCTGTCACATTATTATGTAAAGCTACAAATTACCTTGGCATGGGGACTACCTCCTGCATTCAATTATCATTTGCTAGATGCAAGGGAAAAACACAGAGAAATACTAGCCCAGAGAATAAATGCCCAACCCTCAAGCTCTTTACTAGTACCTTTATAAACTGTATCCCCAGTATCCTCCAAGATCATTCAACATTCCAGGAAAATGGACCTCTAATCATCAGCCTCTGGCTCTTTTCCCACGTGGGACTTTACCAGCCATGTCTTTCTCGCGAGCTCCAGAAATTCATCATTTAAATCTACTCATCGCAAGTCTCCCCAAATTCATCAAGTGAGAATTAACTTTCCTCTTTCCTGACCCTATAACCCACAGGCGTCGTACCTCCAATACAAGTTAGACTGTGAACAACTAAGAAGAGTCACTTATATCTTTCCAGTAGATCATGAATCTCATGCACCAGCCTATCAAACAAAATACACTCCATGAAAGTGTGTTAATTTAGCTGAATTCAATGTAAAAGCTCACTGATTTTTTTTTCCCCAGCTGTATTACTCAAGGGCATTCAGAGTCCAGACGAAATTATAGTCTCTTTGCTAACTGGCCATATGGTACACAATCTTAGTTTCTGTGAGAATCTCCAGTGAAGAAGGTTAAAGTCTAATGACCCCTGGGGACCAATTAAATTGAGCTTTATCGCCAAATCACAGAATGTATATTCAGGTGCAAAACAGCATCGCCCTCTAAAAACCTTCAATATGGTCATGGTCTAGATAGTATCAGGACACAATTTATTCCCTTGGTATTAAATGCCTTGTAGAATCTGAGCCTCAATTACTTATCCAGCACTCATTCTTGTCCCTGACAACCATTTATTCTATGCAATTAGACTAGCTGGCTAGCTCATGGTCTTACAAATCTACACCATGTATCCAATTCTTGGCTTATGCCATTCTTGACATTTGGAATGCCTTCCACTTCTCCACTTCCTCCTCTCCAAGGCAAAAGTACAGATAATCAGATTGGTAACATTGAGAAAAAGAACTGGGTACGTACAGTGCATCCTTAACTCAACTATTTTGAGGATCTGCCTGCAAAGATCACATCCTCGGTACCTCAGTGCCGTGGTGTTACAGAAACAGGCTTCCATGTGAGAACTTTTGATTTACTATTTCTGCCTGTGACTGGATGGATGCATCCAATTCTGGGGAGCAGTATTAGCAAGACCACTTCCTCCTCTGTGCTTTTAAAAGCAATAAAGCTGACATTTGATCTCCTTTTGTCTCACCCTTTGTTTTGGTCTCAATTGTATTCAAACTTGGGCAAGTAAAAGAGGAACTTGGTTTATTCACCTCCCTTCAAAGCCCAATAAACTAGACTGTAAGCTCCTTGAGGGTAAGAACCCTTATCTCTCCGGCTTTTCTCATGGGCTTGAACACAATGCAGGGGCACAATCAACCCTCATAAAAATGAACGGAGAACAAGCTCAGCAGAATTGGTTTTAAAGACGTTGCTTTGCCTGGTACAACTTGCTTCTCTGCAGATGCAATGACACCAAGCATTTTTTTTCCCCCAACAAGACTGACTTTAGCACGATGAAAAAAAAATTACATGTATTTTGGCACATTCTTCATTTTGATTCATGCTGCACTTCAGATCAGAGTCTCACTGTTTTAAATGACCAAGGAGTTTCAGGCACCCTTTTTAAGGAAAAGAATAGCACAGTGGCAAACTCATCCACCACATCAACAGTCATAGAAACGGATTTCTCAAATGAAAGGTCATCTGCAGCAATGGCCGTCCCCTCCTTTTGGGCTCGGACCACAGGAGCATGCATAATCCTCTTACCTCTGCAGGCTTACTTGTGCAAACAGGAATGGCCTCAGTCCTGGGAACATTTATCCAAACCTTCTCACAGATGTGATTTACTGCCCAATAACAAAGGTATATTTCTGCCTCCTACTGTGATTAGAGGCATGAAAATGTAAGCTTCCCAAAGCCATTTAGACCCCTTAGTCATCTGTGCCCATCTTTGCAACTTTAGGAAGAAATCTGGGCCGTTTCCCAAGCTGGGATCTTGTTGCTAAGGGAATTATTTCAGCGCATGTCTACTATATCTGAGAAAACAGGGTATTTCTACTGATTTTGTTTTATGCCCAATGACAGTCACTTCTCTCCTTCTTTTTAAGGTACTTCCATTCACTCCATGCCTTTGTGTAATCCTGCTTCCGCCTAATAAAGTAACTGGAATCTTACATGTTTCCATCACTCTTAGTAACTGAGCAGCCAACTTAGATACCAGGGCAGGGATGCTGGAACCTTGACAGGCACAGCTCAGAAGAGACCACAGTAAAGCAGAGCCCATGCACCGATCCCTCTGTTCTGAGAGCCACTCCCACTTCTCAAAGAGGAAAACTCACAAGGGAGTAGCTCACCCAAGCCATCTGAGGGCACCACCCACAACAGACAATTGTCTTGCGATAAATGAATGACCTCAACCAGCACAGCCTGTGTGGCTCTGACACAGGGAATGTTGGACAATGAGACACACCTTCTTTGCTCAACTCAATCCATCAGGTTGAAGTGGTCAGTCAAGTTCTTTTGCTGAGGCCAAGACTGACAAATGTCACATACTGTTACTAGAGGTATAAACAAGCACTAAGTACTTAAGGTCACTGAAATAATTAGGGTTTTTAAAAAATCTAGTTCCCAAATGGAATCACTTGTTAGACAAATGATTCTTTAACTGGTGGTCACATTAAAACAAAATTTCAATGTAAGTGGAAACTCAATAAAGGTGATCATATTGAAAGAAAAAGAAAAAAAAAGAAAAACTCAGTGTAAGTCAAAGCCAGGTCTTCTCCACACACAGGTGTTGGCATCTGGCAGCATGTTAGGGAAACCCTCACTCCCACCCTTCTCCTTCCTATAAAGTTTGTTCATAAAACATGATTTTCCAAATAATTTAAGGCATAGAAATAGTACTATTCCTTCCACGTAGACCTCCCAAAAAGAAGCATTTTAAGTACTCAAAAGACCACTGATGTCAAGTACCTTCACTTCTGGCTTGTAATCATGCTCAAACACATAAGAACGCTGACTTTAGCTACCATTCATTGAAGGCTTGTTGAGTCAATCACAGCACTAGATGCTTTACAAACATCTCTCACTCTCACAATAATTTCATCAGATTTATATATATATATATATATATATATATATATATATATATATATAAATATATATATATATACCCATTTTATAGGTGAGGGAATTGAGGCACAGAGAAGTTAAGTCCCTTGCCCAAAGTCACACAATGGTTAAGTGTACAGCTGGGATCTGAACTCAGACTATCTGACTCCAACGCTTGTGTTCATACCATTCAAATGCATGAGAAATAGAGGCAGATGCAGATGTGGGAAAATCTTGGCTACATACCTCATACAATTCGATGATGATGTTTCCCATCAGACCTCGGCTGCTCTTAATGTTCTCCATGGCCAGGGTGAAGTAGATCCCACGGGTGTCTGAGATGTAGAGGTTGTACGTGTCGTTCTGGTTCCACTCCTGGACCGCTGCAAACACTTGGTTCTCATTGGTACTAATGATGTGCATGTCCTGTAAGAAGATGGAAGGCCTGTACAGCAGCAGATCTCCATATCTCCCTGCCCACTGGGGCCCAGAGTAATTACCATGACTTATGAAATGGTTGAGGAAAAGCTTGAGTTATAGGCAATGTTAAACAATTCCGTGTCTAACCAAGGCTATAAATTATAAGCTTCATGATTTCTGTTCTTTGCTAAGTGACAGTGAGATGGGTGTAAGGGGCTTTGATGAGTATCATTTTCCATGGCTTCGAGGGAATCCATCCATTTTCATTTTTTATTTTTACATCAGAAAAGTTGGTGTTAGTGCTAACAGAGACATACAGCCTTGCAAGAGGAAACTCACACATGCAAAAAAGACAGGGCCTACCCCTTCATTAGACCTTCATTTATAACTTCAAACTTTTTAGTGTAGTGATTTTAACACCTTTCTTTGGAATCTTCAGAGCCACAAGGATTGCAAGAAGGATGGCATGGAAACATTGGCAATGGATGGGGTTCCAGTCTTCCAACCCTGTTTCAAATAGAGCAGCACCACTCAGATCTGTTTTATCCTGGAGTTCAGTGTAATATTTTAAGAATAAAAGGCAAGGGGGTTCTGCTGCTAATAAAATAATATTTGAAAACCACAGACCTAGAGGAAAGGATATTCAACCTGGAATTTTGTGTCCTGGGGCATAATATAAGCTTTTCTATAAGTCAGCTGTATGATATTGAACGTGTCAGTTTCCTTGAGCTTCCATTTTCTCACCAAAAGAGTGAAGAGTTTGGGCTACCAGTAAAAGTAGCTAACATTTGGAAAATACTCTAAGTCATCTAAATGCATTATTATAATTTTAAAAATCCAAATAATTCTATAATGGAGGTAGTATGATTAGTCCCATTTTACTGAGGAGTAAACTGAGGCACACAGAGGTTTACCAACTTGCTTTGGATTACATAAACTAGTAAGTAGTTAAACCATGCCTTGAACCTCTGTAGTATAACTCTAACCTAATAGTTAGCTTCTAACTATGTGGATGTAGAACTTCAAGATCAGAAGTTGCAAACGAACCACCCATGAAATGAATATGAATCACAATTGTTTGGTTTGACCATAGCCTTTTATCAAAAATCTGAAAATGTAGTATTTTAGGTGGAGTCAGGACTTATTGTAGTCTTAGCCCTACAGACCCAAAGGTTCCTGCGATCTGCCCTTCCATATTAATGTTAACATCCTGGTCCCTGAAGTCACTTTAGCTTCTAGTCCTGGACTAGATCATTTCTAAAATCAAATCTAACAGTTCACAATTCAAAACAGTTTATAAAAGCTAGTTTGCATATGTGGCAAGGCACTGGACAGAGATGATCACAAACTCAAGTCTTTACCTAGGGAACTTACACTTTCAGGAGGAAATGTTGACCTAGATAAACACTGGACAAAATAGGAGTAATTTTTAAAATGCATAACTATACGGCTCTATATGCCAAAGAGCAGTATCATCCCAGGAAATCAAAAAGAGAGGCAGCCTTGTCACTGTGGTGGGGAAAGCACTGGTAACAGGGACACAGACAATTGGAGTTGAGAGTAGTAAATAACCAGAGTGGGTCTAGCCTTTACCTTATGTGACCAACCTTTCCCAGAAATGGTTTCAACAACAACAACAACAAGTGTGCTGCCATGTCAATGATGTCAGGACCATGGAGAGCTCCTCCAAGTTTTTTTTTGTTTGTTTTGTTTTTTTTAAATGAGCAAACGCATTTGATTTCGACAGCTGAGAAAGTAATTTCTGGATCTTCTTCCTGGAGATTCTCTGTCAGCTCCCTAGCCTTGGACCTTCTAGGTGACCTTGACTAAGACCTCACTCACTCATTTGTGCTTACACACCTTGTAGAATTACAGGTTCCTGCTGAGGTGCTTGAAAATGGAAATGAGGCTTCCTCTTAAAAACCATGTGATGAAATCCTGTTGTGTTGGTGTGGAATGAAAGCCCAAGAGCCCAGTAGGAGGGGAAATAGCAGCTGCAGGAAATACGGATTAAATTCACTTACCCTGTTAAAAATGCAATAGAAATGCCTGGCTTTTCCCAGATGTTTTGGTCATAAAAATGAATGAGCTAAGCTATTTTAGACTAAACTAATGTAAAAGAAATGGAAAAAAACAACTTAAACACTGGGGCATGGTCAGGATTAGAGGCAGCCAGATTTTCTACGAGCGCTTCTTACTTTAGACCTGCGCTGGGACTATGTTACCTGGTGAACAGGTACTCAGGCTCTAGGGTGAGACACTACTCTCTAGTATACAGAGTTATAGGATGTCTGCTTGAGAAACCCATAATGTGCCGAAATCACTTAGCTAATAAGTTAAATCACTAAGATTTGAGCCCAAGACTATCTGAATCAAGAAGTTAAACTCCATATAAGTGGGGGTATAATTCAGTGTGCATGAAGAAGACCTGGAGATCCTAGCAGCATGCAGACTCACGGGTCCCACTGTCTGAGATTCTGAGTCAGTATGTCTGGTGTGGAGCTTTGGATTCTACCATTTGAGCAAACCCTCTAGATGATTCCGGGGCATGCAATCTGGGGAATCACTTTTCACAAAACTCTGAACTACATGTCCTTTCTTCTAAGAGGTCTTAGAGGTGAACTGAGGTCAACCAATAATCAAAATTTTAAATCTTCAAGAAAAAAGAAAAGCATTATTCATTAAAATTGATCCAATAGGAATCTGAATGATAATAAACTTGTATCTTTTATCTTGCTACCTTCATCTAACTCCAAAGCATGTGTCATTTCCTTATTAAGATAATTATAAGTAACACTCCTCCTACACCCTCCCAATTTAGTCATTAGGGAGAATTATAGTTGCTTTCTGAAGACCTAAACCTATGATTTCCTAGGTGAACAATGGTAAAAATGCTTCCCTGTTACTGAAACATTTTCTTGTAATCTGGGCCTGATGTAACTTCACTATTACAGAAACGCCTATGCTATTAAGCATTTGCCATGTGCCAAACACCATGCAGAAATATAGAAAGGAGCAAAATAGAGAACCTGACTTCAAGAAGATGCTCACCTGGTGGTGGAGACATTACAAACTCGTGTGGCCTTCTGTGAACTTGACTATGTGCAACAATAGACATACTGAAAATGGTGAAAGGACTCTAAAGGCTTATGGGTGAGAGAGAGGGTGGAGCATTCAAGGCAATGTATGGAACTTGAAATAACATGAAATCAGACTTTCTCTGAGGGGGGTGAGAATAAAGAGTGACCGCATCACCAGGGGTCTGTAGGGCACACCAAAGTTTTACCCAGAAGGAAGTACAGTGCCGTCACAAGATTTTAAACAGGAGAAAGAGATGATTAGAGTTGGTTAATGCATAGATTTAGGTTGGAGAAGGTCAGGTTCATTACATGATAATACCCAATGTGGAAGCATTGCGAAGAACGGGTTTGAGTAAGGCAATGCCAGAGGCAGGGAGAAGGCTTAAAAGGTCACTGCAACCATCTAGGTAGTAATACACAAGGGTCTGAACCAAGGAAGTAGCTTCTCTATGAGAACCCTATGAAATGAACTGGTGAGATATTAAGGAGGTAGAATTTACAAGGGGTAAGAGAGAAGGCCTATTAACTCAGATATCTGAATTCCAAAATGTTTTGCTTTTCCTTTAGAGTACTCACTACAATCAAAATTAACGATCGCTTCTATAATTATTTATGTGGTGCCTGTCTCTCTTGTTAGACTATAAGCTCCCAGAGCACAGAAACTACATCTCTCTTATTTACCACTCTATTTCTAGTACTTATTGGAGTATCCAGCATATGGTAGACATCCAACAAAATCTTATTGATTAAATAAATGGAGTAAGTAAGTAAAGATGGCAGAAGGAGGAGACATAAGAACAAAAGGTAGAGACTCTGAGCTTGGTTGTTAAATGGGACCATTAAGGGAATGTACTTTGAATAGGCAGTTAAATATATAGCCCAGAGTTTAAAGGAGAGATATGAGCTGGGGCTGGGGCAATAAGAGTCGTCAGTATGAAGAGAAGGGATGAGGTCACTCAGGAACCATGAAGAATGCAAGGAGAGCTTAGGAACATCAATATTTTAAGGATAGCAAGAAAGGGAATCCAGAAAATAAAATTAAATTAAAAAAACACTGACAAAGGGACGAGTATCAAGTATGGATTTTTCCCCAACAGTGTCAAATGCTTCAGAGAGGTAAAATAAATAAATACACAAATAAAGACATAGAGATGTTTATTGGATTTGACAGGTAGATGGCCACTTGTAATAATGGTTAGAGGATTTTTAGTGGAATAGTGGAGAGATGGATGTGAGAGAGTTGAGGACAATCAGCAGTAGGTTAAAGTGTGAATATAAAGTGGGAAAAGAGGTTAGAATTAAGATAACTCTAAGAAGTGTGGCTGTGACACAGCAAAGAAGGATAAATTAGTATTTGGGGAAATGTAAAAGTTAAGGAAATGAAGGAAAAGGTTAATATCATTGTCATCATCATTACAATACATTTTCTAAAAATTATTTTCCGATCCTCTCTTTTATTATTCAGAATGGAAATAGCCATATTCTACTGTGAAAGACAAACCCAGGCTTAGGTAAGGGGAGACTTTATCTGAAAAAGACTATTGCAGTCAGGAGAACAGGCTGACCATGATACTGCAGACAGCTCAGAGTGAAGGCAGGCAAGAATTGCCTGTGTAGGGGGAAGTAAAGCAAGGCGAGAAGGAAGTGTGGGAAGCGGAGTGAGTGGTTAAACAGGAAATGGTTTTCCTTAGGGTCAGGTGATTCTCAGAAGGAGAAAAGCCAGACTGAAATGAGGTCAAGTCAAATTAGCAGGTGTTTTGTCCAGATTGGTTGGAGACCAACAGTTCAGCTCATCACCGATGAGACAAAGAACAGGAATCTGGTCTTATCAGAGGTAAACGCAGGGGACATGTGAACCTCATTAGGGCATATGCGGGAAGTGGGGGGTTCTCTGCGGTAAGTCACGTCCATGAACACAAAAGGGTGGGGGACATCTTAAACGATGCTGTTTTCCAGAAGCTCAGGGGTCAAGTAAAGTTCAACATATTCACTGCCAAACTGATTTCCATATAGAAACAAACAAATAAGAAAACCTAATTTTTTCAACCCATAATGAAAAAGAATATGAAAATGAATATATGTGTGTAGGTGTATGATTGAAACATTATGCTATATACCAGAAATTGATACACTGTGACTGACTATATTTCAATTTAAAAAAAAAAGAAGAAATCAGAATTTAGGAGACCAGAGGAGGGCTCTCAGACTCAGAGTGGTACAGTGAGGCAGGAAGCCCCGAGACCGAGGTCATACTGGGCTGTGACCCCACAGGGAGCTTGCTGGGCAGGTTAGGAATATTGCAGTGTTTCCCTGGGATCACTGCTTAGAACTGCCCAGCACTTCACTCTTAACCAACGATGAGCCATTCCTGACATCCTCATAACTTTGTCCAGTGGTATTATGGTGCCCATTTCACAGATGAGAAGACCTGAGCTCACAGATAAGTAGGTGGCAGAGCTGGAGTGAAAGCTCTTTCTCCTGAGGCTACTGTGGTTCCCTGTCATCTCCTCCACGCCCTCCACTGGTGCACACTTTTCATGGCCGTTGGTCTGAGAGTGCCAACCTGATGCCTGGGGCCTGGGCTATGGGGGGACTCAGCACAAGGTTCCTGCCACGAATAACGCCTCTCATTTCCTCCCCTGCAGAACACTACAAAGCCACAGAGTGCGCCCCAGGAGAGCGTCTTCTGAACAGACAGGAATAGAGGTGTGAGGGTAATGGCGATGGGGAGCTTTTCTGTGTTTTTGTTTTTAAACAAGATGCCCAGCAGCAGCTGCAGCACCACATGGACCAGAAACAACTTGCTTAAAAGCCATTTCCATTTTTAAACAACGGAAAGAACCAATCTCCCTCTACCCGCTCTGCCCTCACCTCCTCAGCCGAGGCTATGAAAATCTGGGCCAATGCCGGCTAATAAAGGGGATCGATAACCATCCAGTTATTATCACAGCAGCCTTCATATTAATGAGAAGCTGTTCTGGATGAGGTTCCATAAAAGGGTCTGCACGGATGGTCCTCCACCAGAGTAAATTGCCACAGGGCTGCTAAACATTAATGGAGTGTTCTAGGCTTGTGGTCCATGCCAGGCTTCATTTGTCCCCACCTGCAGCCATGCTGCCCAGGGGAGCAAACTGTTTGTTTTCCTGAGAAGGTTAAAAAAATGTATATATATCTATACACACACACATACATACAGAGACAGAATAGGCCCTCCATGGAGAATACGGTTTGGAAAGTTCCCCAAACTCTTTTCTTGGGCCCATACATGGATATCATCAGGTTCCTGCTTAGGGGTCATTCTCTTTTGGAAATAACATGATTATAAACTTCCCCCTCCTCATCTTCTCCAAGCAGGGATACCCCTTGCTTGCTTGGGTTTAGAGTATCTGATGGGTACCCCCTGCAACCACAACACTACACAATGGTCCTATAAAGTCAATCACAGAGAGGGTAGAGAAAAATGAGAAAATGATGCTCGTGGCCTGGAGGCTGCTGACTGTGGTCCCTGCCCACCTCATCAGCCTCTCCACCTGTTTGCAACCCAGTCCCTCGAGATGGTTTTTCAGTTTATTAAATGAGCCACACTCTCTTAAAATAGGGCCTGTGCATGCATTCCCTATCAGCTTCTCCAACACTTGTCTATAGGGTTAAATCCTTATTTTTCTTGAATCATCTGAAGCATCACTTTCTGTAGGAAGCTTGCCCTCACCACTCATATTTGGTTAACTCCAACTATGCTGTCCCCATGGCCCTTGAACTTGCACACCTGTAACACTCTCTACACCCACAGTCACTGGCTCTGTGTCTCTATTCTCCACCAGAATACAAGCTCCATGGAGGCAGGGACTCTCTCCACAGAGCTTAGTTCAGTGCCTGGTGCAGACTAAAAACTTATTTGGAATTAAGAATGGAACAATGGGTGAACAAAAGAAGGAACAAACGAATGAATGGATATATGCATGCCGACATGAATAACAAAATTAGTATAAGCAGCCGGAGGTAGATAATTATCCACCGTCTTATCCCATAACCCCTCCTACCTCTAGACCCATTTAACCGTTCATGATGTGTTTCCCGGCACCAGCTTGCGGACCCAAGTCCCTGTAACACAGCATTTGATACGTGCCCAACCTGAGACTCTGCTTCTTTGCAGCCTCACCAGGTGATGCAGTTGTACCTGCCCATGTTCACACCAAGGTTCTCAGATACGTCTCCTGCCAGAAGCTATTGTTCACCAGGGATGAGGTCCACACAGCAAGTTATGACTTTCCAACAGGGGAGTTAAAATGCCATCATTTGCAATTAACATCATAGTAAATTATTCCTTTCTAATTACTCATAGTGGCAGAAGGGAGTGGAAGCATAGGTGTATTTATATTCAGCATTAAAATGTAGAGAGAAGCAAGGAAACCACGAGACTCACCTGGGCACCTTTATGCATATGCATATATACACAAATACACACACACACACACACACACACACACACACATGCTTGGGCCATTCTGAGCCGGGCCCTGTTTGTCAGTAAGGCCCTTGCGAAGGGAGGGCCCTCAAAGAGATTCCAAAGTTAGTGCTCCTTTCACTACCACTCCTGGGAAATGACCCAAGAAGGATGTTTGAGTCGTAGGAAATCAAAGCTCTTGTCTGTGCGCCCTGCTGAGAAGGGAACACAGAACCCAGATTCCGTGACATCAGCAGAGACCAATCCCACAGCGCTAAGTCACGCTGAATGCCAGCTGCCTCCCAGGCAGGGATCAATCCTTCCGCCGCCCAACAAGGCAGCCTCTCCCTGCTGCTTTGTCTGGCAGGACCCGGGGCAGCAGGTGGTGCGTACCTTCGGCAGCGAGTACTTCGGCAGCTTTATCTGAGCAAAGGCTTCTCTCCGATAAGACACGTAGTAGCTGGCTCTTCCACCAGTTGTAACCTGGATCACGGGGGAAACACAGAGAGGTCAGATGGGGCTACGGGTCGCAGCACAAGTTGGAAAGTGGGAGCCTCTCCGTCAACAGCCACGATAGGTTTGTGACAACCTTTTATGGAATATCCCTTGTTGGCTTCAGGCCTCCAACCCCACAGTGCCCTGAGATGCTCTTGGACAATAAGTGAGCAATTCCACCAGTCTTTCTGCATGGCTGGCACAATCTGTGAGAGCAGGGCTTCTGTATTTGGTCACTGTGTTCTACACACATACACTACATACATAACTAATACATATTTTCAACTGAAAACAGAGAAGTTATTGATGTGGGCTGGACCCATGATTTATATATTCTGTATATTCTGTCTTTTTAAAAAGTTTTTAATCCATTTCAATGATGATATGATCGGCAAAGAAAATTTTTTTCTGGATCTGAGTAATTACTATTGTTCAAAGCTCTCCCTACTTCGAAATTAATTTCACTTCCAATCTGAGCACAACTTTTTCCTTCATATTTACAAATCCATGCATTAGGCAGATATTTCTTTCCAAGTGCAAGTTGATTAAAGGTATCAAAAGTCAGAGAAAGAACTCTGGATTTGAAAGTCAGAGACCCGAAGTCTGAGTCTCCGTTTTACTCTCTGTCTCACGGCTGGGGGAGTCATGATCTGAACCTTCATTTGGGATAAGACAGATTCGTAGAGGAACCCAGAAACCACTCCAAGAAAAGGTCCCCTGGTCTGGGCTTGCAGAAAAGTCCTGCCAACGTGGCACAGCTCTGCAGATGGCTGCTCTTGGCCCCATTAGCCTAACTCAGGGGAAATTAATATTCACAAGAGAAGACAACACAGCCTTTTCAGAGAAAAGAGAGGGAGGACAATAGCAACCAGGCTGCTGTGCTGATAAGGCAGTCACGGGAGGCCCACGCTCCATGCTAAGGACCAAGCAATTGCTGGAGATGGGCCAGCCCCCTGACTCTGGTCCAAACCTGGCGCCCATCCACAGTGGTTGCTGGGAGCAGGCGGGGAGTAACATCTCTATTGAAAGCCACCCATCGCTCCTCACTCTAAGAGATGTCATGTTGCATGGCTCCTCCTTGCCCTGCACAGATTGAAAGCCCACAAAGCAGGCACCACACGCTGCCAGGTAGAACAGATGTGAGCGTCAGCGTGAAGGCGGAACCCTGGAAAAAGCTTGGTGCAAAGGAGGCTACGAACCAAGAGGAGAGACTGGCTCTCTCCCTGATGGTCACTGCTATCCTTACATCTTTATTTTTTAATCAGAATCATTCTTGTCTTGTATTTCAAGACTTTTTTTTTTCCCCTTTGATAAGACATCTTTTTTTTTTTACCAAAACATTAATTAATTTTATTTATTTATTTATTTATTTATAAATAAATAAAATCTATATTTGAATCTATATTGTTCTGCATTGGCTTAGAGATGGGATGCTGACAGATTAAGGTCAATGAGTGGCTGAGAAGTCTTTTTCTTTTTCTGAATACATCTCACCTGCATAGAATCGGATTAAAATATAATACTTGGTTCTAAATACAGTCACCATTACTCTTGGCATGATCCTACTTACTTGTTTAATTTGGTTTTCTTTTTAATTACAAAACCAACACATGTAAACATACCTGCAAACTCAAGAACTCAGCTGGTAGTTTTTAAACCTCAGCATGTATTGGAATCGCCTGGAAAGCTTGTTAAAACTCAGACTGCTGGCCCCCACCCACACCACAGAGTCTCTGATTCAATCAGCCTGGGTGAGGTTCAAAAATTGTCTTTTCTAATAAGTTTCCAGATGCTGCTGATGCTGCGGATCTGGGGGCCACACTCGGAGCAGCACAGAACCAGAACTTGAATGCTAACCAACATGCACCTCTGTGCCTCTGCGCTCCTCACTCACCCTGACCCCTGCCTCCCTCTGAGATGCAGCTACATTCCTGACTTCTGTGTTTACAGAAATGAAAAATATTTGTTTTGATTGAGGTCAAGTTCATATAACATAAAAGTAACCATTTCTAAGTGCACAGTTCAGTGGTATTTGGCATATTCACCATGCTGTGCAACCACAGCCCCTTAACATTGTTCTAAAGCATTTTCATCACCTCCCTCTCCGCAAAGAAAAGCCTTTACCAAGTGATAAAGTTTTTAAGCCCCAGAATATATCCTCTGGTCACCTATCATATGCTAAAGAATCAGTTCTCTCCAGGACATCCTGAACCTCACCAACCTCACCCTTAGAGAATTAGACCAGCATCAGAGGAGGCGAGTCCCATCACTGATGCTGGCCAGAGCGCAGCTATTAACAGAAGAGCTTCCGCAGAAGACCCAGGCACCTCCCTAGGGAACAAGATGACAACACAGGCCGCTTATCAACACCACAGAGCAAGGCTGGGCCCCTTGGGGTTTCCAAATTACTGAGGGCCAGAGGAGAACAGAGTGGTCCCCGTAAGAGGGTGATCAGTCCCACTGGCTCTGGAACTCAGCCCGGCCACGGCTGATATGGTCCTGCCCAAGCACAGTCTCTCTGTCTCTCTGTGTCTCTCTCTCTCTCTCACAAGCTCACCCACACAACCTGAAAGTCTGTGCCTAAGTAAATCATGAAGATGGAATTACACTTCAGAAACACCATTCAAAATATTAAAGAGCTGCATGAAGCCCGAGAGCCCAGAGGTTTTCCAGTGCCTCTGACATCGCAGTACCCCCAGTGATATCAAGCTGGTTCCCACGGCTCTGCCCCTGCTCTGGCTGCGCTCCTCTCTGTACTGTTGAAATCTGCTTTAAATCTCAGTTTGAGACCCAGGAGCTCATGGAAGGGTTTTGGATGCCACCAATTCATTATAACTTCTCCCTCCTCTCAACTCCTGAATTCTGTAAGTTGCATTTCTACAGCACTTTCAACATTTGTTCCCATGGTAATCATATACCTATAATGACCCCTCCATGTCTTATTATAAGGTTGTCATTCCCGATTCCTGAGTAATGCTGGTCTCATGGCAGGAGATGAGTGGACCTATGGTGATAAAAATAATGATAAAACTGTCATCTGTCATCGATTCATTTCATCTACCATGCTCTAGAACTACCCATAGCCCTTATATAAATTATCTAGTTTAATCCCACTGACAACCCTGCAGAGGCTACAAGACATTGAGTGACTTGCCCAAGAGAGACAAATGTGAACTTAGTAAAGTTTGGCTCTAAGCCTGTTCTCTCCCTCCCAAATCCTCCGTCCATCTTACTTATGTCAACAATTGTATTGTAACAAAAATACAATATATTTCCTTGATTCCAACATCTTTTAAGAAAAAAAAATTACATTGCTGTAATTGATGTGTATGTATATTTTGTGTTTCTTCATATCCTTAGAAAATCTATTATAGCATTAATGCTGCATCTTAAAAAAAATGATGTCTTTTTAGAAGAGGTAAGGTTAAAAAAAGAGTAATAATAATTATATGCAATGAAAGGTTATTACATAGAAGATACAGTAAGCAGTTTATAAACGATACTTCATTTACTTCTAAATATATATATACATAAATGTATAAATATACTATATATACATATATATAACTATAGATAGATAGATAGATAGATATTCTACAGGTTCGGAAACTGAGGCTGAGAGAGGTCAATTAACTTGCCCAACATCACACAGCTTTTCATTGTAAAAGCTAGTGTAAGACCCCAGTCTGTGCTTGACTAGTTAACTAGGAATGAGCACATCCCTAAAATGTCAGGCACAGGGCAGGAGGTCAATACTTACTGACAAACTGAACAATAAATTGTGATTCATCTGCTGAACCAGAGAGCCTTGATTTCCTCCACTGTTGAGTGACTGGACAGTGGCTGCAGAGAAGAACTCTCCATTCCTGCCCAGTCCCTGGCTGGGCACAGGAACTGATGGCCAGATAGAAGCCCGAGACTGCCCCGTGGGAGCAGAGTCCTCCCAGCGCTGGAATGACACCAGGCTAACGCAGCTGCTGCCTCTTCGCTATTATTTGTGCGGTTCTCTGGCAATCACACAAGGCAGGAATAAAGTTTAGCGACTATTAATCTATTTTGATGAACTTTTCTCTTCCTTACAAGCAAATCCGCTGGCACTGTAAATCCCGAAGACTATTACCACTTCCTCTTTCAGTGACACCTTTTATTTTACATTTGATGAATGTCATCCAATTATTTGCTCTGGGCCCATCCGTCATGCTAAACACAGAATTAGCTGGGTCTTTTCCTCACTAATGACTGGCTCGTTAATCTGATTTTCTGGATTTCCATTTTACAGGTTTAATTGGGCTCCTGGCCAGTGAAAATGATTCCTTTGGACAAATGCATTGGCCATTAAGCACGTCTGTCTCTTCTGACTTGCTCCCATTCCTGCTGTAACAAAGTCTGAACAGACATACCCTCTTATTTTTTCCATTTCTCCTTGGTTCTGGATGATAGCTTGCCCTGGAGGAGAGAGAGAAATCTGCCCCCCAGAAGGGTACCAGAGAGCCTTGAGTCATACTGAGCCTGTTTCTGTCACAGACGGAAGAAAACCTGTAATGTCTCTAGAAGTCATTAGTGGGTGTGGGTAACCTGCGGAGAAGCAGAAACTAACATTTTGTGTATCAGTCACGTGATGGGTGCTTTACACTCATGACCTTATTCAGTATCTACAACAGCAATTATTGCTATTACTCTTATTACTGTTAACAGGATTATTAGTACCCTACAGGGTAAAAGTATTAATAACATACCATTTTTGAGTATTAATTATCTTCCTCTGTGTGCACCAGCTTTCTGTTTTCTGGTCGGGTGAGGATTTGAGGGACAGAGAAGTTAGCACACCGAGACACACAGCAAGTCAATGGCGGAGCTGGAAACTGGACCCAAGTTTATCTGGCTGCAAGGCTTATGCTAGTCCTTCAGACTGCGTGAAGCTTCCACACCTCTCCGTGGACGGGAATGGACCCCAGGTCACTCAGCTCCCAATTTCCCAGATAAGATGCCCACCGACAGGGCAGATCTTTCTCTGTGGGGGTTCATGTCAGTTTCCCAGCCCTGGGAAATCAGTGCTCTATTGTTGCACAGGAGTGAATGGTGCTGCTTTTGGAATGTGCGAATAAGACAGACTATAACGGAAATACATTCAGCTTGCACAGGAGCTGCTGCCTTCAGAGGAAGTGGCATTTAGAAGCTTCTCCAGCTAGAGGACCTTGCTGGGTCCAATAAAAGGTGAATAAACTGTCTAAGCCAAGAGACATGACCACCTTCATAGGTATCCGTTAGTTACTTCTCACACAGCCTTTGTGTTAAAAAGGCTTCTTCTCTTTAAAAAAAAAAAAAAAAAACCGAAAGGGAACAGCTGAGTTGTTATGATGCACAATTAACTTTCCCAATTTCTTTGCTCATTAATTCTATTCAGTTTATTTGAAATAAGTCTTGACATTGTTAGGCCTTTCTCTTCCTCTCCACCTACATAATTTCTTCAAAGATCACATTTTTTTTTTCTTCAAGAACAAGGAACCAGGCTTCTGACTACCAGACCATAAGAGTCAATAAACAGCCAGAGGGCTTGTCAGGATGTGGCTTTAAGTGTCAGGATGGCCCCAGGGGCTTCCACAGCAGGTTACGTCTCCTCTGTCCTCCTAAGCGCATTTTCCGAGCGTGCTCTGCTAAGTAAGGTCCTATACTCTGTGTCTGAATACTCTGTGTCAACCTTTGGAAGAACAAGACACCTATCAGCAAGCTATCTCCTCTGCTAGACTGGCTGATGTCGAATTCAGTGTTTGTCAAACCGGTGTTGGCTCATTTTATGTCCTGGAGGCTCTGTGATACTAATGTAATATGCAGTTTTATCTGCCTGTTTCTAGGAAGAGTGGGTCTAATGCCTAATACAGCACTCCCGCTGAGGCTGAACCTCCTCTGAAACAGGCTTGCCCACAAAATGTTTTATTGGGGCCCTAAGATAGCCCCCAAATAGCTTCACCAAGAACAGATTTGGGATAAGACAGCTGATGTGAAGCCAGTATCGTGCTCTCTCTTTGTCGGGGGAGGGGGGCTGTTGAGTGGAGGGGAGGTGCTGGAGGGAAGATGTGTAGAGGTTGCCAGCACACTACTGGCCAAAAATACCGACAAATCCACTGCCACCTTCACCAGCTCTGCCAAGAAACTTCTTGGAGTCTTCACTGCCTATTGGAAATTCCAGTAAGGTAGAGGAAAGGTGGTGAGTAAGAAAAGCATGGGACAAAAACCATGTGTCTAGACCACACACAGCACTAGAAGAATCAGTAGACCTGACACTCTGAGACTGTCTCTCTTTTTTTTAATATAATAAAGGGATCAATCTTGATCTGTTCCCAATTATATATTTTCAAAGAAAACTCTTCTTCTGATTTTTAAGCATCATAGCACATTGGTTGGGATCCTAGACCTGTGTTTGAATCCTGCTTCTACCATTTGCTGGTTTGGTGACCTTGGACAGGTAATTTAACCTTCCTAATTTCTTCTTCCAGCAAATGGAGGTATTAATGCTACCTACTGATGCATTATCATGAGGACGAAGCCCACTACATCATGTAAAGAGCTTAAGCCCTGAAGGTTCAGGCACATGCTAAGTACTCAGAGCATACTACCTGTCCCTGCTGAACTAGAGGCACAGACGTCCACTCACTCTAATATCTGGAGGGCTTACGGGCTACCAGTCAGGGTGACAGTGTGTACATACAAACTGGAGGCTTCGGGAAGCGTGGGGGTAGCCACATGGGCTACCTGATCAGAGCTGATGAGGAATAGAGGCCTGTTGCCCTCAGCAAGGATGACTTTGTAGAGAAGAACACACTTGGAGACGGCAAAGCCAGCGTGTTTTGTGCCAGAGATTTGACCTTGAACGGCCACAAGTTTTATCTTCGTGTTCCAGTTTTTATGATTTCAAAGGAGGGGAAGAGGATCTTGGGATGCCTACCCGACCATTCAAAATGGAAGTTCATTGTTTTTCCTCTTCTAATTTTATTGGGAGATGAGAAGGCAAAGATAATACATGCAGAAATAAAAAAAAGAACAGATATGGATTTAAAAATTGCCATCCTAGAGTACAAAATTTTGGAACATCTGAATACTCCCAGTTAAGATAATAATAGATAAAAAGCTAAAACCTACTTTGAGTGTTCTAGATCAGTATGCCAGATCTTTACCAAAAAAGAAAAAAAAGAAGGAAATACTACCCATGGAAATGGAAACCCTAAAGACAAATGTTATAACTTACTATAAAAAGATCTTCCCCCTTCGTCTCCCAAAAATGGCCTGTTCTTTTTGCACTGTGAGTTTAATATCATACAAGATGGACTGAGAAGGGGCTAGAAAAGATACTACAAGGAGTCTAGCTTATATGTTCTTCCTACATTTATATAACATTTTCTCTTTGAGGTATAACATAGCGTATTTCCTTTACACAGGTAGACAGTATGAGGTCAATTAACTGACTGAAATCATCCCATGCCAGACACTGGCCTCTGTCTTTTCTACCATAGCCTAGAATTTCAGAAAATAAAATCAAAACGGTGGGAAAGGAGAAGAGGGAAGAAGGTTAAAAGGTCCCAGGATCTCTAACATTTATGATTTGAGTTTCAGCTCAGTTGTGTATCAGACATGTAATTTTAGGCATGGTAACTAGTCTCTTGGAGTTTCAAGGTTATTTTTCTGTTAAAAAAAAGGAACAAATAACAATTACCCTTATCTTACAGAGAAGTAAATGAGATAAGATTATAAAATGCTCTCCTGTAACTGTAAAGTGTTCTACACATATAATGGTTAGGATGCTATGACTGACCTGTGTATGTACCAGGAACCCAAAGATTTTAGCAGTATTTTCACTGACAAATTGCTATAGATTGAACATCTGGGTCCCTCCAGAATTCATATGTTGAAATCTAATCCCCAGTGTGATGGCATTTGGGGGGGGGGGCGTTGAGAGATGATTAGATCATGAGGGTGGAGCCCTCATGCAGAGACTACTGCTCTTACGAAAGAGACTCCAGAGAGCTCTCTCCTTCCTTCTACTCTGGAGGACACAGCGACAAGGTGGCCGTCTATGAACCGTCCTCGCCAGACACAAAATTTGCCAGTGCCTTAATCTTGGACTTATCAGCCTCCAGACCTGTGAGAAATAAACTTCTGTTATTTATTTATTATTTTTTAAATTTTTGGGGGGGAGTTAAATAGGTTTATTTATCTACTTATTTATTTTAATAGAGGTCCTGGGGATTGAACCCAGGACCTCATGTATGCTCGGCATGTACTCTACCACTCCCCACTTAAACTTCTGTTTTTTATAAACCACTCAGTCTATGTCTTTTATGGCAGCCATAGGACAGAAATCAAGCTGACAATCCAGATATGTCCACTATATTGATTGTGTGGAGCACTGAAATTTGCCATCAAAGCTATAGCTGTAGGTAGTCTGTGGGTTAGAGGCACTCTACAGACCGCAAGGTTAGAGGCACTAGGGAATATGAGAAGAGGGGCAAGAAATGGACGGGCAGAGCTAGAGAACAGAAGTGTCTTCAGCCACATGGGATGAATGGCAGGTGCATGTCGCTGCTTAGAAAATGATTAATTGTATTGATATATTCAAGATATTTAAGATCCTAAAAGGGCAAGGCAAACAAAAAACATTAATTTCCTAGAGAAGTAGGGGTGATTCTTTGGGACCTGGGATTTCCAGACAGACTTGGAAGATACAGGGGCTGCGAGATGTAACAGCAAGACTCGCCAACGCGGGATTTGCATGCCTCATGAATGAATTTGGGGAGAGTAGTGGACGGATGTAAACCATCTGTCAAGTTGTTTCTCAGAAAACACTGCCACCTCCCCAAGGGAGCCATGAATATTTGTAAAATGCCAGCTGCTACTTCTTGGAGCGTCCTCCACCAGCACAGAAGCATCACCATTGGAGAGCCAAGCTCTACGCCCATCACTCTGCACGCACTGCCTGCTCTCATGCACGATGACCTTGTAGAGGAGATACTATGCAGCCCCACTTTACTGATAAGCTGATTGACATGCATGAGGTTACTCAGCTCCGAAGTGGCAGAGCCTGGATTTGAACTTGGGTCTTTAAATTTTGAAAATGCCCACTCCCCTGTGCAACCCTGAATGAGTCCCAAGTGTCTGCTGCAGAGTATTTCCTCGTTTAGGACCAGTTACCTGGAGGGAGTCATTCTGACTCAGGTCCCCAGAAAATGCCAGCATTGGCGAATTTCACACTGGCTGACATCAAAAGCTATCTCCTTAATGAATCCTCCCCCAATTTCCCAGCTGGAATTCAGCTTTTCTTCCTCTGATTCTCAGGGCTCTTTGTTTGTGGCTCCCTTGTTGGACTTACCCGCTGCTGTCCTGAATTACTGGGAAGTGGGTACATCCATGGTCTCTTACACTGTACTGTCTTTGAGGGCAGATAATGTGTCCTGTTCCCACTCAACTGTCTCTCGGTACCCGGCACCCCTGTCATCTCTAGTATTTGTAGAGCACTCCACTCTGTGCCATTGGTTTCCATGACTGGACTGACTCTCATCTGGTCAGAGCACAACCATGCAAGGGAGATCCAATAACACCCTGATGTCAGAATTCAGGAGTCTGAGGCCCAGACAGGCTACATTAGGTCACCTTGTTACTCACACGTAAGGCTCAAAGCCAACCTCAGAACTTCTGACTCTCAACCCAGGCTCCTTTCATGTTGCCACGCCACTTCAGTCTGTATTCACTAAGTCAAGATCAGAAAAAATAAAACAAAGCGGGGGTAATTGCATGGATTTTTACAAGTGGGTCGTGATTGTACATCAAATACTCCTTTGAGTGGTTGGCAAGACCACAGCATGGAAAACCAGGAGCCATCAGAGAGCAGTGCTTTCCTGTGGGAACAAAGAAGCAGCTAACAAGATGTTCTTCCCCGCCCACTGCTGAATCCACATATTAATTAAAGGTCTAGCCAAATTCACATCATTCCTTAAACACTAATCACATTTAGACATCTCATAGTGGATACTGGTCCCGATCCCACCATGAGTTACATTTATCCATCTATCAGCAACTACTTGTTTCAGCCCTTTTGTGTCCTGGCTGCTTCGTATCACAGGGGTCAGGGGCTGTGACCTCGTGGAGTTCACCATTTCTTTGTGAAAACAAGCCTAACACATAAGATGTGCAAATGACAATGTAAAGGGGGTGACAGTGCAGTGGAGCTCTGAGCAGGGCAAAGCCTAAGTACTCCAAAATGGAGAAACCCCACCCCAGAACCCCAATAGTTTCCTCAATCTGCTCTCACGATACTTCATGAATGGGAATAGCATCAGTGCTGGCACGGCGGGGCCCACACTCATGCCGTCTCATCTTACAGATGACAGGGCTGAGACATGGAGATGGCAGAGTGACACAGCTAGCATATGGCTGGGCTGGAGTTCAAACTCACATTTGCCTAACTCCAGAGATGTACGCATAATAGTCCTCTGTATCACCCCCAACCTGTGACATGCGTGAATGTATGGGGATGCCCATATGTGCGCACACCCCATCCCCCCAATAAGATGTCATATCTAAACAGGTGTTATTTACAGTCCCACTGCCTTAGGAGGAGAACAGAGTCTCACACCGAAGGACATTCTGTTTGCTGAACGGGATGAAGGATTTGAGGTCGGGAGACTAGAGAAACCAGATCATGGCTGGACTGTTCTACACACCAAAGGGAGACATGGAGAGGAAAGGTGGGGATGGACCTTGAACGGAGAAAAAGGTCACCAGCAGAGCTGGAGAGGTTGCAGGACAGGAGACCCAAGAGAGGAGGTCACTGGTAGTTGGTTCCGGAAGAGGTGCTTTGGGGAAAGGGTGAGAAATACCAGGCATGTCCAGGATTTATTAAGTGTTTTTCCTGTGCAGTATCTGGCAGAAAGACTCTGCTTCATTTTCGCTCGGCATTTTCAATAAAAAGGTCTATCCTACACTGCTCAATAATCTCACTAAAATTTTGTTTGTTTATCTGTACAGAGGTGGTTCACATCAGGAATGTGGTTTTGCTTCAAGAAAATTCCCAAGAGTTATAGCTGGGTTATCAGGGATTTGATCTTCCTGCACCTTTTTGGGGTTACTTACTTAGTTCTTCAATGTGAATAATAACAAAGAACATCAGAGCAGAAGCCCAGACATGGATCCTAACTGCTCCCACAACCCTATTGGCAATTACAGCTCTTTGGAAAAAGCACTTAACTGCTCCCATACCTCAGTTTCATCTTGAAACAGACAAGCACCTTCATGACATGAGCCCAACACCTGCCTGATGCAAAGTAGGGACTCAAAAATGTCACATGTCTGAATTCCTCCTCCCTTCATATCCTGGTTCCCGGTTTTCTGCCCGTGTAGGTCTTCTTCAATGCCTGTCTCCTAAGATTCTGTGCTGCCAGTTGTTCTGTGGTCATTCAATGACTATGCAAGCATGTTTTATGCACCTGCTTTGTGTTAAGCTTTCCACTCCCACTCACTGCCCCTTCCACAAGAACTTGACCCAATTTCCCTCAGGCAAGTAAGAAAGCTTAGGTTGTGACTCTCACTTAGAGAACAGGACAAGGACAGTGGTTGAGAAGGCAAGTTCTGGTGCTGACTGCCCAGGTCAAGTCTCTGCTCCGCTCTACTGGCTGTGTGATCTTGGGAAAATGTCTTAACCTCTCTGTGCCTCTTCTGTGAAATGGAAATCAGCAAGGACTCATCTCATGGGATGTCATAACAATTAAATATATTAATAAAGCGCTTAGCTCATACAAGTCTCTCACTAAGTGTTAGCAGACACTATCATATATAATTGATTCTCCAGGGACTACAGATTATTCAGTAAGAAAGAAAACGAGCCAAAGAGGTAAAAATTGTGGAGGAAGACCAAGGACAAATCTTAACTAAGAAAATGCTGAGAACTATAGTGTTGCTTGCACAGAAGAAGGATGTTCAATCCACTTCATAAGGACTCATCTCAGATGAAGTATCCGAAGAAGTAAGGAAGTCAGTACTTCTACGCCTTCCCTCCCACACGCACAAAGAACACTTAAGAAGCAATTACCCAGTGCAATGAAATAATAAACACAGTCTTGTGAAGAGCACGCGGACAATGTCTGCACACTGCAATCTGGAAGTAGTTGCCACCCAGGGCGGGCAGTGGAATGGCGGCGTTCTCTCTGGAGAGCCAGACATAAGGCTCTGGCTGTGGCCCGCTCTCCGCCCTAACTGCGCTCAGTGGGATCACCACCGCGCACTAGTGCACAAGGTGCGCACCTCTGCTGAAAACAGGCTTCAGAGAAGAAAGTGGAAGCAATCTTACCTGGTCCCGAGAGGTTACCAGGCTAGAGGGAGAAGGCGGACATGTCTAATTTCATGGCCCCATTACACACAAACTGGATTAGAAGAAAACAAGGAAGGAAGGGGAGAGAATGGAGATGAAAGAATCAGACAGTTTTAAAGCCCAAGAAACACACACACACAGAGAACCAATCAATTCCTCCCCCCTTTTTTCCTGCAACAGATGTTTTGCTTGCAGTTCCGAATCTCATAGCAGTTGATGTTGTAGTAAGGATGAAATAGGAGGAAGAAGAAAAAGAAAGAGCTTAAAAGGAAGGGAGGTAGAGAGTCAGGTTGTCAAACAATAAACTAACCCCCAAGCCTGCCTCCTTCCCGGCTTCACCCTCCGAGGCTCCACCCACGGGGGACAGACCTGGAGTCCCGCTGCCTTACCCACCCTGAGGTTCTCTGGGGGCGATCCAGCATACAGCAGCCCCCGCCTGCAGGCATTTTTCACCAGGAAGGCATGGGTAATCAGGCCCACCCTTTTAAACATCTTCATTCTATTACTTTCAAAATCAGCCTCTAAATTTCTGTTCGATAGACATGTGACCATCCAGACCACACGCTGGAATAGCTGCTCGGGCCATGGAGCTATTCTCTCTGCCATTGATCACAAAGACAAAAATCAATCCTGGCTAAGGAGAAAGAAGTTAAAAATAAATTGAACGAATTGATTTCTGTTCAGACCTTCTGACTCCCAGTTTAGGAAGGGGGAAGGAAGAGGGTGCCCGGATCCACCTGTCATGACAACACTTCACATGGCCCAGCCCCCTAAGCAAAATCTGAGTATATTTTATACACACACATATACACATATGCACATGATTTTCTCTTAATTGATGCTTTTATTCTATTTTATTTCTGCCTCCTAATAACTATCAGAGACGAGAATCCATCTACACCATAAGTTCCCATGAGAAGACTAAGGTTTGGGTTGGGTTCATGATGAAATCTTCCAAGTGGAGCCACATGCTCTGTGGGTAGTAGAAACTCTAGAAGAATCTGCTGAAGGACTGCTGGAATAAATGAATGAATGAAGCCCCGCCTTGCTGTTACTTAGTATCGGCTCTTACACTTATGTTGATTTCTGCACAGACTTATCACAGGTTGCAAGTGTGTTTCTTCTTTACTGCTGTGCTCTGTGTTGCGTCTCTCTCACTGACTATGACCCCTCCCATTCCAGGAACGTTAAGTTTTTCTTGGTCTTGAATTTCTGATCTATTGCCTTATCTCCATATTGAGCCCTCAGTAGATGTATGTGAAAGGAAAGAAGGATGATTCAGCAACTCTCTTGAGAAATTACCTACATTCCAAATATCTTTTTTTTTTTTTTGATTCTGACAGTGGAAACATGAGTTGGGAAATACTTCCCAATGACGGTTCCCTCTCTGTGTCTGATTAAATAGATCATCCTGTGTAGAGGGAGCAGACTTGTGGAATTTTAGCTCTAGAAAGGGATTTCTGGAGTCATACAGCTCACTGCCTTCCAAACTGGATTCTACGGCATTCTAGAATTCGACAGCGACTCCTTGGGAGTTTCCATTAAGGGGTGAAGAAGAGGCTGGGTGGGTCAGGGAGCCAACACAGCCCCTCACCCCCTTAAACTAGAGCCATTCCTCCTGTATCTGTTCTATACACTGGAATTCCTGGAATGATTTTCGAAAAGTGGTCCCCACGGTTAAGAACAGCATTACCAACAAAAGGTTTAAATGCTCTATTTGTTTTTTGTTGTTGGTGGTGGTGATGGGTTTTTTTTTGGGGGGGGGGGATAATTAGGCTTATTTATCTTTTTAATTGAGCCACAGGGGATTGCACCCAGGACCTTGTGCATGCTAGGCACACTCTACCACTGAGCTATACCCTCCCCCTTAAATGCTCTATCTGGATGCCATCCTTTCATTTTGTGATGAGGAAACTGAGCTCCAGGGAGGAAAGGTAATGGTCCAAGGGTCACAGAGTGAGTCATGGTGAGACCAGACTTAAACCCAGGAACACTGCGCCACCCTCCTCCACCGGCCCACCCCATGCCATGGACACTGTCTCCTCTCTCCTGCCGTGACAGGGTCTCTTTGGAGTGCTGACTGGTCCTAAAGTTGGACTCCTTACGTCAGTTCCCTTCTTTGAGGACTGGCTTGAGCCCTACCTTCTCCAGGAAAGTGCCCCTGATCATCTCACACCTCATGGCTCCCCTTCACTCTGGGAAGGAATCTAACACTTTCTTAAGTGCTTCCGAGCATGTCATGGAGACTGTTGGCCATGCAGTCCCACCTCTTCATCTAAACCGAACGAAGAGTGAGGACCACCACCTCGTCAGTCTCGTCCACCATCGTGTCCTTCCATTTAGAAGAGTAATAGGAGCGCATTAAATGCTCAATAAATGATTGTTCATGAATGAATGAGTCAATCAATCGACACTCTTGTCTCAGACAGCCCAGAGTACATAGTAGGTGTTCAGTCAAATCAAGTTGTTTGATTAGCCATTGCTCTGCCACAATCAAACTCCCAGAAGATCTTACTCTGGCTGACCGTGAGAGCTTTCAGGTTCTGAGTCTTAGAGGCTTCGTGCAGAAGTCCACAATGTTTTCTTGCCCCATTAGGAGCCATGGAATTAAATGCAGAGTGACTAAAAATTTAAAAAGCTAAAACTCTGAAACAGATGCATATTCTAGCTAGAGCGGTAATCGGGAGAGAACTGGGCCTAACAGTCCGCTTCTCAGTCAACACCCCCACTGCCTGCGTTATCAGCACTGTTGTTTTTACAATATAATTATCTTTAATAGGAGATGGGTCCAGGAAAGGGATCCTTCTGGGGGCTGGGCTTAGCAGAGTGGTGTTGGAGACTTGCTGGGGCTTAGAAGGGAAGGATGATGGGGAGGCCAGACTGGGTCATGATTCAACAGCTCCTCTGCACTCTGGAACGTGACACAGGAGAAGCCTTGTCCCGAAATTCATCACGGAAATCAGACCGTGCGTGATGAGGAAGGGGCAAGGCACGTGGGGAAGGCTCGAGAAGAGCTTGGCTGGGGTGGTAATGATGATTAACCAGGCTGTCACTCACCACCTGCCTTGGCATCCCAGTGATGAGTGTCTGAATAATCCTCTAAGTGCATCTGAGGGACAGCTCTCAGAGGTGTGGGCGTGATTACATTGTACTGAATTCCATTAAGCCCTTCTTTGGTTAATGATGCAGAAAGTTTCTGATCTGAAACAAAATTGAAACATATCCTGACACACCGTCCACTGAACAAGGAGTGAGGTGAGGCTGTCCTGCCCAGAGTATCTACCAAGACAGGGACCACATCTGCCTGTTTCACTTTCACAGTCAACCGGAAAAGTTTCCGGATACACTGGCTGTTCTAATGTGAAGAGCTTCAGACTGGGAAAATGAAATCAGAAATGGTCCTCTTTTGCCATCCTTTATGAGCCCAGGCCTCCCTGAGGTTAGATTCTCCTGCCTCTTCCATTTACTGAGCTATATGACACAAAGTGATTCTTTAAATGCTCTGAAATTCAGTTTCCTCATTTGCAAAATAAAGATGATGACATGAGCCACATTGAGATCCTGAGAAGATAAAGTAGAATGAAATAAAATGCATACACACCAGATACAAATTTGGCACTAAAGAAATGTGAGTCCCTTTTCCAACAAAGACAACAGTTCTTTCAATCTGCTGATTAGTGGGTAAAAATTAGTGCTGTGTCTAGGTGTCAAGAATATTCAGAAGAATCCCTGCTTTGGAAATAAGAACTCACAGACTTCCCAGTAGTGGAAGAGATCTGAAAGCCTTTGAGCTGAATATAGAAACATCTGTGGTCCCTGGATGGATAGCTTCCCCACCTTCCAGACCAGAACGCACAGCCTAACTACATGAGGCTCCTGGATCCTGAAACACCGTGAGTGCCACTCCTCCTGCAAAGTGCACTGCAGAGCAGACGTGCCACCACCCTCCCTCTCACACCCGCGGGGACATCACTAATTAAGAAAAGCAGTCTTTCCTACTGTACCACCACAACACGATCTTCTACGCCCTCATTACCAATGACTCAGAGGTGGTACAGAAAATGAAAAACAAGATTTGACACCCCTAAACCAGACATCTCCCATCCATGTACTACCAAAAAGGCAGATACTTATGTTATTAATATGCAGCTAATTACAGAATAATTCTTTGAGATGAAGGGAAAACATTCCTTGTGCTTTTGGCCTAGTAAGGAACAGTACTGTAACCTCCACGGAGTCTCAGCAGATCTCTTGGGAAGAAGCAAATCTGAATCATTTATTAGAGTCAGGCACAGCAAAGCTTTGAAACAGAGTGATGAGATCGCTCTGGCGAAAGAATTGATGAGCATCCTGTAAATAAGGAGCCCCTCCCTGGAGCCTCCCCGTCTCAGCAGGAGACACGGGGGATCAGCAGCCGCTGGCTGGTAACTGACACTGTGCTGCAGGAATGGACGGGCGAGACTGGTCAGATGGAGGGTCAGAAGTGAACGGAGAAAAGGATCTAGCGAGGGGTCTGAGAAAAGCTCATCCTTAGAAAGTGGGCAGAAGCAGAGGCACAGGCACCTGTGCAGGACAGAAAGATGAGGCTGAAGGGATCGGGGAGAAGCTAGACCTCACATTATCAAAGCAGCAGGAACGAGAAGGTGCTTCAAGAAAGAAGGAGCAGTCAGGAGTTTCCAAGGCTGCAGACACGTCCACTAAGTCAATTACTGAGGGGTGTTCTCTGGATGTCATTCAAAGACATCTTTGATGAACTTGACAAAGGTAACTTCAACCAAGTGGCAGAGGCAAAAATCAGTCTCCAGTGGGTTAAAGAGAGAATGAAATGGGAAAATGGGAGAGTGAATGTAGACGGCACTCAAGAAATTTTGGTTGGGAATGAGAGATGAGTCGTTTGCAGAGAGGAGTATGGGGTTCAAAGAAAGTTTCCTGGTTTTATTTTGTTTTAATTTAAGGATGGTGGATAATTTAAAATATTAAAACACTGATGGAGAGTCAGAAATAGGGATGAGTAAGCTAAAGATGGAGGAGAAAGGAGGATAGTCAACAAAGCCAGGTCTCTGAGAAGTGAGAAGGGACGGGAATGGATGTTCAGACTGGGGAGTTTTACATAGGGATGAGGATGATTCTTTCACTTGTCTCGCAGCGTTCACCCCACCTGCAATCCTGGACACACAGTAGGGACTCGAAGAGCAAATCGAAGTTGTTTTGAGTTGGGTTCCCCCTAAAAGCACAGCCTGAGATAAGGGCTTTTGTGCAGGTAGTTAACTTTTTGGAGGGGTGGTTTGGGTTTTGTTTGTCTTGAAGAAATGTCCCTGGGGAACGGGAGTGGTGGGACCGGCAAGCAGGAAGCCCAGAGGGAAGGAAAGCCACCTCAGGCTGCATTACTGAACCGGTTATTACTCTGAGCAGCTGGGGTTCAGCTCTCCTGGGGACTCACAGACTACGCATGAAGACTCACAGTGAATGAGGCTCAGAATTGCCCTCCTGACCCAGGAAGAGAGGAGTACTTATCCAATGGCTCCTGACTCCTACGGCACACATCGTCCCCAGAGATCTAGACACCTTGCACTTCAGGTCTAGACGTCTGCAGCGGGACGGCTGAGGGGTCTCTCATGAGCCCCCTGCCTAGGGAGAAATCCGTCCCAGAACAAAAAGCAAGAGGCCCACGGAGCAGTGGAGGCCAGGTGCTATCCGGCCACCTCTGTGCATAGCTGCTTGCTAAGCAAACATGAGCCAGAAGCATGGGGAATGGGACATAAGAGAAGTTTAACACAAAGGTCAACTAAATACTATTACTGCAAAATCCGATCACTATTTTATGTCTATTCGTGGAAGTATTTCAAATACTAGCAATGACTTTTACACCCAGCCACTAAAATCATTATGTGTACAGTGAAACATCCCAGCTACATGCTAGCTATAGGACTTCCATTAGTGCTGCCTGCTGAAAACAGCTGACTTGAGATTCGGAAAAGTGCTTCAAGAATACTCACCTGAAGACGTCTTTATTAGATTTCTTTTGAAGATTGTCTCTGCAACTCTTTCATTTTCGTTTAAATTCCTGTGTTGCAAATGTATCCCTAATGATGAAATTGCTATTTATTTAACATTCAAAAATCTCTCCCATTAAGGCCAAATTAACATCATTTAAAATATTGCCAAATAGTTTTTCTTTGAATAATTACACTCTATTAATTTCTGCCTCAGGGCTTTTTTTCTTTTTTCTTTCAGAAAGATAACAATTTATTAGGGATCACAGTAGTCACACCATAGAGGCTTCCCTACCTCTCATGTTGGCACATAAAGCAGGCTCTTAAAGTATCAAAACCCAGGTGATCTGGGAACCAAGATGCTCCAAGGAGGCACTCAAGATTCTTGAAAGGTAATTAAACCCCCGAATATCTACAGTTACATATATACAGATATATATCTCATTAGACTTTGGTTTCTGTGATAACAACATCATGGAAGGTATGTGGGACAATTTTATCCTGCACTTAAGTCAATACATGAGTTGAATCCATGAATAATTAATGAATGAGTCTGGAGGAAAGACTAGGAATCTTTTATGCAATAGGCTTATCAAAACCCTTAAAAGAGAACGTGCATACGCAAAATAGAGCGAGGCTGATTTTTGCAGGTGGATTAGTCTCTTGATTCTTGCATTTAGAGGGCTCTGCAGTTTTCAAAGCATTTCAGAGTCATTATTATCTCCCTTGATCCTCACAACAACCTTCCAATTCAGGCAGAGCAAGGAACATGATTCCATTTTACAGAGGTCAGCAAATGATTGCTCTGGGAATCCAAGTGACTTGCCCAGCGTGCCCTGGCCAGTAGGGGGCAGACTCCTGACTACAACCCAGGCCTTTGAGTTCAGGGATCTTTTCCCACATCAGACCACTAGCTGCTTGAATCATGAACTACCTGAGAGCAGGGACAACGTCTTCTATCTCTAGCATGCTCCGCTGCCCCTGGCGTATTTCTAGTGGGTCACCAAATGTCTGTTCATCGGCCAGTGGTGCTTGATAACTGCTAATCCTTCTAGAACAGCTCCTGACACACACACAAACATAGTGCAAGGGTGCTGTTTGTTTGTTTGTTTATACACAAAACTCTTAAATACTAACAGCAAGCTGTATCCAAACTACCCACTGGCTTCACTGCAATCCTGGGATTGTCTGAGAACCACTCTCGTGTAAGCCTTTGCTCCATCCTGAGAATTCCCTGCTATGGGGCGGGGGGTGGGGGTGCTTCTCTACACAGCATCACCGGGAGCGTGGCCTTAGGGAGTAGCTGGGTCTGCACTGTTACTGGTCTCCTTGTGTATCTGGAGAAGGATGTGGCAGGGTTGGGATGGCGTTCCCTCCCTTGAATTTTCTGCTTTGTCCACCACTCTAGAGTACTTTATTTGCATCTTAATTATGTATCTGTTTTTTCTCTTACAGTTCAGATATTTCAAGATATGTCAGTATCATACCTATTTTTTGTTTGTTTGTTTAATTCACTCACACGCACAATGAAACTTTATTCAATGAATGCCTGAATCTGTATCACACTGAAGGCCACCTCCTGGGCCAGCAGAGAGGACAGGACAGGGCTTCATGGTAGCTCAGTAAAGACGCATGGCTCTCTTGTGATGACTTACTAGGGTCCTGTTCCTGTTTCTTCATCACACTCCCTAAAAGCCAGGGTAGGAATCGTACCACTGAAGGGGTTCTACCCCTGCCACCACTGAACTACCGCTTCTCCAGGGTAATCACTAGAAGAGCCGCCCTGCAAGGAGAAAGCACAGGATTTCCAACCATCTCGGCTCAGAACACCAAGGCCAACGTATCTCCCTCTCCCCTGCCCCTACAGAGGAAAGTCGATTTCTCCTTTATCCATGTTGAACAGACACATTGCAGGCAGACACCTTCCCATTAAAACAAGGGCTCTTCAGGGAAGGATTAACTCCTTTTGATTTCACTACAGAACCCCAGACCCTGGGCCCCCCTGCACAGAAAAGGCACTGACAGATTAGCAAACTTCACAGCTTTCTGTACGTCCCCAGCTCAGCTTCCCCGAGAGCAGGAGATCAAACACCAGGCTCTCGAAGCAAAACCACCAAGATGGCTGCCTTTACCTCTTTGTGAATTAAAACAAAACAAAACAAGGTGATACAGAATCTTTGGGGTCTCTCTAGACTGTAGGAGCTGTGTGCATAAGTACACGGGCCCTTCTACTACACAAGACGGCAGATCAAAAACAGTAGCAGTATGTCTAGAAAAAGGAAATTATGACTGGGCATGGGACGCTTTCCTACAGGGGGTGGGTGGGAGGCGGTGAATATTTTATGCAAAATGAGTATCATGGGAAGTGCATTATGAAGAGGTTGGCTAGGTTTGGGGTTATTTAAACTCGCACTATCTAATGCATGTACGTTTGTATATAATGACTCACTAGTGGGTAAATCATTATGCCTTAAATACAATCATCTCATTTATAAATAGGCAGAGAGAGGATAGGGGCCTGGATGCCGCCCGAATTCCTAGGGGTTCAGTTGTCCACACACAAAAAGTCCTGACCTTGGCCTATGCTGTCAGCAGTGCTACAGAAATGCCAGTGGTTTTCAAACATTTAACAGCAGATTCCTTTTGTCAAATAAAAGGTATTAAGAAGCCTGATACACAGAGCAAACAAAAGCAGAGTCACACATGTGAGGAGGGCCGGGAGTCCTGGAGCCCACCCTCCCGGATACCCTCTTCCATTCTGAGTAGCATCTGACCCAGAGTCCCTCAGAGCCAAGGTAGAAACCGCCGAGAAACACACCCGGCACACGAGGATAGGAGAGAGTAAGGGGACAGACTGGTCTCCTTTTCTGTGCGGGCTTATCCTTCCCCTCCCATCCCCAGCGTTCTATCTCTGGTGGCACTAAAACAAAATATAAGATAACAATATTTTAAAAAATTAGAAAACTAAGGTGGTGAGTCCCATAAAATTATGAAAAAACAAACCCACTAATACCCTTCATGCACATCTTGCCGTTGCTTAGCTGCTCAAAGGGTCGGCATAAAAGTGAACAGTCCGCCTCTACAGGTCTCCCCTTTAAAAATCAAACTATGGAAGGACGACAAGGCTCTTCCATTATCTGCAGCGTCCAGCTCTGCCTGAGGGACACTCGGAGAAGTTACCCGTGAAGGCTGGGCTGGACCTAAACCTTGATGTGTTACTTGTCCCCAGATCATTCTTTGGCCAACTTCAAGCCAGGGTGGGAAGAACATAACCCACCTCGATGCCCTGATATCTTGCTCAGAAACAAATCTGTGGTTTTAAACTTTGAAGCAGTTACTGTTAGTCTGAGGGTTTTCCGCTCTGACAGAAAGTCTTCTGAGGCAGCTTTATTTCTACGAACAGAATGAGAAATTCTTGCCTTTTCCTTGCTTCCGAGGTAGATATTAATCACTGCAGTGCACATTTCTTACCTTTTCCATGAAGCCCTTCCTGATTCCCCCTTCAATTTCTGAAACTCATACCCTCCAAGAAAAATTAAAGACCCA
This sequence comes from Camelus dromedarius, assembly GCF_036321535.1. Taxonomy (NCBI): domain Eukaryota; kingdom Metazoa; phylum Chordata; class Mammalia; order Artiodactyla; family Camelidae; genus Camelus; species Camelus dromedarius. The sequence goes on along the minus strand of NC_087443.1, from coordinate 61,938,280 downwards.
CACTGATTTCAGAAATGTATCTGAGATGGCTTCCAATAATTTTTTTTCAAAAAAGCAATAAAAAAGCAAACATATAAAAAAAGAGAAAGATGCCAAGTAATTAAAACTGATCAGTGGTCTAGGAGAAAGGAAGACTATCATAAAGCTTAATGCAGAGCATCCGCTAAAATTGACACAAAAAATTAGTTCTGAGAGTTTTTAGCAATTCTTAAGAGGGAAACACAAAATTACCAATATTTAATTAAAGGAAATAGAAAAGGTTTACCTCTCCAGGACAATTTTCTCATTTATTTTCCTGCCCCTTCATGCCCTCCCACAACTGCTGCTGTCCTTAGTTGGTCCTGATACGCTACGTTCTCTCACTCCCTTCTCTTTACGCAGAACCCCCTCTGCCCAGGATGCTCTTTCTCCTTCACCTGTCAAGCCGGCACCCATGGTCCTGCTGCTGGGAAGCTTGAACTGACCATCCTCCCAGGACCGGGCGAAGAATCCTTCCTTCTCACTCCAAGAGCGACGTGCGCTTCCCGCTAATACAGCTCTCATCACGCTCCATTATAATTGTAGCGTTGTCTGTGTTTCCCGCTGGGCTGAATGTATTTTAATATATTTAAATGAATGAATATAAAAAGGGCACCGGATAACATAATGGATAATTCCTGGACAGCAGTTCTATAAAAATGCAGAGACATTCTACACGTGGCCATTTTTATGCAGTGAGCAATTGCCAATTACCCTAAGTTGTCTTATATTGTTAGCTGGAAAAACAAAACTCCCTTGCTTTACAAAGATAACTAACTACACTCCCTGAGAATGAGGACGATGCCTTATCTGCACAGTTCAGTTCAGTTCAACAAACATTTATTGAGTACCAGTCATTATGCTAAGTGCAGGGAAAGCAATGATGAATAGGACACATTCTCGCTCCTCTTAAAGTTTCCAGACCTGGCTCGGGAAGCATAACCCACATGGAGAAGTAATCAGCAAAGGAGCTTGGTCTAATCCTGACTGATTGAGGATATCAGGGAAGACTTCCTATAGGAGGCACTGCCTAAGTTGAATGAGTTAAAGAATGAGTTTGTCTGTTAAGGACCAGTCCAAGCCGGAAAAAAACAAACAAAGAAAAAATACATACACACAACAAAAAAGGCATATTAGGCAGAAATGACATGGTGCAGAATTGCCATGGTATGTGCATGCAGCCTCAAATAGTTTATTTTTATTGAAGACTAAAATATAAAAAGGAAGGCATGTGGGGGACAGTTGTAGGCAAGGAATTCACATGAGGCCGATGTACTAGGTAGGTGCCAGACTGTAGAAGAGGGTGTAGGCAACATTAAGGAAATTGGATTTTAACCTATAAGCAATGAGCAGTCTGTGAAGGCAAGGATATTGATTTTTATTTTAAATAAATTACTTTGGAAGTAGGGTTGTGAATGGTTTGGGGGTGTGTGGATCTAGGCGCAAGAACATCAGTTAGCAAACTATTGCAACATTTCAGAAAATACATGGTAAGGGTTTATAAATGGTTTTAAATAGCCAAGTCATAACAGTGCCTCACCCTTTTCCTTTCATAAATCACCCTGGAGCAGAAGGGAAACATGAAAGAAAAACGCAAACTCTCTATTTAATGAAAATATAACCCTGAAACACAAAACAGGTGGAAAGGAAGCCAAAGGCAGTAAAGGACAAAGAGGGAGCAGACAGCACCAGGGTGAGAATGCCTACAGATACAAATCTTAGATCACGCCAGACAAATAGAGTTCTCCAAAGATGACACTTCCTAAGAAGCACAACTGACAACCTGTTACTTGGAATCAAGGGAATACGTCCCAGGAATTGGCAGTGGGAGTATTCCTGGAACTGGTGGGTAACAAGGAGCAGCTGGAGAGGCATGGTTGGATAGAGAACCGCCCAGGTGGTTCTACATTCTGAGAAGAACCCACTGACAGACGAACAAGTTGTAGTTATATGAAACCTCACCGTGAAACCGAGGACAGCTCTCGTTAAGCTGAAAGAGAGCCCTGACCTATCCCCAAGATGAACCTCCTCAGACAATTCACAGGGAAGACCCCATGTCATTAAGAAATAAGTAATGGTGAAAAATATAAAGACAGAAGAAAACAGCACAAGAGTTATAAAATAACACAGCAAAATAAAATAGAGAAATGGCAGAAAAAACAAATAGCAAACATGAAACAAAAAATGCTTCCATGAAGCAAATAAAAATTGTGACTATACCGCTGTGATTAAAAATAACCTATATGATGAAATGACTTCTGTAAGAGAAGAGACCAAAACAGAAATACAAGAACTCAGGGGAGATATGTTGAGACAACAAAAGAGATAATATAATATATTACACATATATATATGATAGCAAAACTCACAAAAGAAGTTAAAAATAATAACATCAAAAATGGCAAAGAGGAGCCTGAACACTGCTAACTATTCATCAAGGATAGTGAGGATAAGATTGTTTTTTAGAATCTCATTTTGCTCAGGGAGTTAAAACATATTAGAAGGAGAAAATGATGGCTCCCCATTCTTGTCTACTGTACACACCCTAAGTGTCCTGGAGGAAGGGGGACAAAACAATAGAACTAACATATATAATAAATAAAATATATATTTCAAAATACACATCACAGAGACTTTTGAGAAATGAAAAAAGAAGGAGAAATTGAACCAACTGAATGAGACATATTCCAGGGGAAAGAATCAACATAGTATGACCAACCACAAAACAGACACTAATAAAGTAAACGGTATTCATACGTGTGTATGTGTGTGTATATATATAGATATATATAATATATATATAATATATCTATATATATACACGATACTTTATATATCAAAGACAAAAAAAAATTAAGGCACCAAAAAGGGGAAAATTTCAGACTAGCTGGACATAGTAACATTCAACAAGTTAATGAAGCAGAGTTCTTATGGAAAGCAGATGATACATAAATTTTATACCCTAAAAGATGATATTAAAACATAAATGGGAGAAACAAACATATTTTCAGCATTCAAGAATTCACCTTTCTTGAAGACATTACTGAAGGACAAATTTCAGATGACCAAGACATAAATGAGAACACGATAGTGAGAGGACTGGTGGTGAGCTACTGAATACATTTACGTAGAAAACTAAAATCAAAAGAAATGCAGGAGTGATGGTTTGAGCAGAATATAAATGCTCCAAATGATTTAAATAACAAAACCGGGGCTGGGTGGAAGGAAGAGAGTGCAAGGTCATAAACACACAGGCTACTTTCTTCCTACCTGTCTTCAGCAGTGCTTGATAAAATATTTAAACTAACAGAATTATATTTTAAGATAGGAAGGCAAATACTAAAAGATATCGTAACCAACCAAAACTGGACAGTGGAGAAATTAAACACAGAGGGGAGGAAACAGGAATGTATGGAAATACATTAATTTTAAAATTGCTCACAAGAGGAAATCAATAGATATTATCCAAAAACAGATTGGCCATGTCATATAAAGTTTTAGTCATAAAGCTTAGTTAGAACAAATATTCAAAATCATCAAAGAAACACATAGGCAGGAAAGCAAGGAAAACAGACCATATAATGAGGTTTTTTTTTTCTTTTTATAAAAGAAGCAATTATAACTAAAAACAATCTTAAGGTTACCAGGGAAAAGGAGGTGAGAAGGGATGAATTCGGGAGCTTATGATTTGCAAATGTTAGCCGCTATATAAAAATAGATTAAAAAAAAAAAGCCAAGATTCTTCTGTATAGCACAGGGAACTATTTCAATATCTTATGATAACCTTTAATGAAAAAAATGAAAGCAAATATATATATATATACATATACATACACACACACACACACACATATGCATGACTGGGACATTGTGCTGTACACCAGAAACTGACACATTGTAAATGACTGTACTTCAATTAAAAAAAATACTAAGCATACACTGTCAGATCTCAGACATATCTGTCATATCAATCGAAGCCAACCCCCAAAGTCACCCAGGACACACACAAAGTGCTCAAGCCAAGATCAGAATAAATGCTGGCCGTCAGGCTACAGACTACATGTCATTAACCACTACCCTTCACAGCCTTTCACATCTATGGATTTATGTATGTATGTATCATCTACATATTTTTCCTGTCTCTCATTAGTGTTTCCTGTCTCCCACAAAAGCAGGGGTTTTATTGTGTTCAATATCTTAGCCCCAGCACCTAAAACAGGGGGTCTACAACATAGTAGGGAACCAACAGAACTTTATTTAATGGGAACTCATATCTCTTTCAAACAAAATAAAATTTGATGCTGACTAAAGAAAAAATTTTCTATTGGTTTCTAACACAATAATAATTATTTTTTAAAAAAGAACTATTTCAGAACACTCAGAAAAAAATCTGGATATGTGCTTGCAGAGTTACAGAAAGCTTTATGCAATACAAGGAAAAATGAAGAAAAAAAACCACAGACATTTGAAATTCTATGCCATGCTTCCCAGAAACGGTTCTGCCACGTTCATCATTTTATGCAGTATTAGCATTAAGGAAAGAGCAATTCGATTGGTAAATTCATAAATCATCCCTGGGCTTCAACCTTAAAAAAATTAAATAGAGAGAAAACAGTAATAAAGCCTTAAACTGGGACCATAATGGAAATGGAATGAAAGGAAACACTTGAGAAATAACTAAGGGTGATATTAGCAAAGGTTGTGGATTCATTTAATTTGGTGACACAGACTGACTTCCACATTTCTACCTTGAGTGACCTGGTAGAGGGCAGTGCCACCCATGTGTCATGTTCAAGGGGGACATGTCAATTATATTTGACCTGTGGAACATCTAAACTGAGATGTTGAGATGGCTGTTAGATATGGAGATCTGCGGTGCCTGGTAGAGGTCACAGAACATTGACTTGAGAGTCATCAGAGCACAGAGAAGGTGCTGGAAACCATGGCATCTCCCAGGAAGTGAGTGGGAAGAAAAGCAGGCCCAGGGCAGAAAGCTGGGAGACTCCAAGAGTAGTGCCTAGGATTGAATATTTTGCATCTATGTGTTCAGTAAATATCTATGAATATGAGAATGACCTGCCAAGATTTAGAAAAAAATTCCTGAAATTCTGGCTTTTAAACAAACAGTGATTTTGCAAGCACAAAGACCTCTCTTTCACTCCCTCTTTCCAGCTGGTTTTTGAGTGACTACTTTTCCTATATTTTACTAGACCTCAAAATTCCATGGAGCTAATTTGCAAAAAGAAGTAACTGCTATATCCATAACCTATCAACAGAACAAGTAGTCACTGAGCACGCTTGCTGTGCAAAGGCATACTGTTAGGGCCAAGGATCAGGGGTAAAATGTGTGTACAGAATGTTGTCCCCATCCTTAGTGTAAAATGCAACTTGTAAAGACAGAGACAAATCCACTAAGATTTAAGTAACAATTCTTAATAGCCTACGTGCTAGAGGAATGGTAGCTGATAAGAGCTGCAAACGTTCAGAGGAAGGGAGCCATGCTCGGAAGGTTACAGAACACCTCATAGAGGAGATGGGGCTGATTTGAATGAAACAACCAAAAGTGAGGAAGAGAAAGCCATTCAAGTGCTCAGCTCTGAGCAAACGGGGAGACTCCCAAGGTCAAGGTTCCTAGAGAAAACAGCTGACAGTAGAAGGGTGGAAAGGCAGAGGGTGGAAGATCAAGGCTGTCCTCAAATGTAGGTGAGATTTGACTTAGTAGCACACACACACACACACACACACAAACACAAAGTCTATCACTCGGTGGAATGGCGGAATTTCTTCTTTTGTCTTTCCTCATTTTTGATCTATTTTGCATCTCCTAGTGAAACTCAAAACCAACAACAAGGCTTCCCTTGCCTGCCTAAAAACCTGAGTCCCACCTAGTTTCCTCTAAGAGTCACAGAGGTCTTGGAGTGAAGGATTTGGGGCTTGGACATTTGAGGGGAGAGTCAGCACTGGAAAGAGAGGGAAAGATTTAGTGAAACTTAGATTTTCACAGAAAGAAAATCCTAGAGATGCTTAATTTCTTGGAGATTCTCATTCCCAAGTTAGATAAGTCACTTTGAACAGAAATAGAATTTGGCTTTGATAAATTACTTATCTCTAATGATTCATCTCTAATGAGATCTGATTCTAAGTGATCTCAAACCCCAGCCCAAGTCTTAGTCATTTTAAGACCCCTTTCATGTAATAAAATGACAATCCAACTGAAGTATTCAGTGGGACACTAAAGTCCCCTGTAAATGATAAGGACCCATAACACCTTCATCTTTCACCAGAAGTCTGTGATCTCCCCGGGGGATTGGGTACCCAAAGCAAAGAAGGGACAGCATCCCTGTGTCCACATCTTCACAGCTTCTGGAAAGCCTCCCTCTTTTTCCTAGTAAGCAGTTGACTTCACCCACTCACCCTCCCTCTACTGTTGACTGCACATCTGGACTCACCTGAATGAAGATATATTCATCCTGGACGACCAGGGAACTGATGTCGATGGAGCGGGCAAAAGGCCCACTCCGAGTAGTCTCAGCACATTCCTGGATCCTGCAGGTGAGGTAGTGAGCATCTGAAATGGGAGGGCAGAGCGACACTTAGACACAAGGGGAAATAGGCAGCAAAGCCCTACTTCTTGGGAATCAGCGATGCCATTTAAAGCAACCCTGAGATTGCATTTTCTCATCCACAAAGATGTAATAATTAAAAAAAAAAATCTAGTTCAGGCAAGAGAGTGGGGAAAGAGTTAATCTTATATCCCACCAGCCAAAGAGTAACTTGGTACAGTTTTTTTGAGGAACAGGTTTGAAATATCCAGCAGAATTTTAAATGTGCGTATCTTACACCAGTCATTTTAATTCAAGGGATGTTTTCTAGAGAAACACTTACATGTTTTCAAAAAGAGACAAGGGCAAAAAGCGTTCACTCTGGCATTATATATAGCAGTGAAAAATTGGAAACTGGCTAAATGTCCATGAATTAAGGAACATTTAAATAAACAGAGGTACACGTGTAACAGAGTACCAGGCTGCAAATAAAAAGAAAAAATAGGTCGACACACACATCAACATGCTGATTTCCCCAAGGTGCACTGTTCTGCAACATCATAAAAATTCATTTAGCAACATATACTACATGATTCAATTTATGACAAAAACCAAAAACCAAAACCAAAACAAAAACAAAACAAAAACAAAGAATATGGTCTTTATAGATATAGATTTATGCCGTTACATGTATAGAAAAAAAATTTAAAGGATGCCTATAAATATTAGATCTGATGATTTTGGTCGACAGGAAAGGACTTAAAGAGACAGAGTTGAAATAAGGTCTTTGCTTTTTATATTATATACATCTTTATTGTGTTTACAATAAGAATGTATTTACTTATTACTTATATAATAATTAAACTTGCATAATTACTTGTAAAATTTTCTCAAGATCTCAGCCACTGAAACTTCCCCAACCAACCCCCTCAAAATTTTGGCAGGAGCTGGAAATGAATGAGAAACCCTGGACTCTTAAGCATTCTGATCACGACTATGCAAGACAATTCAAGGAAGACAATCCACTCAGTTATTTGTTCCCCAGGGAAAAACGACAGGTGGGTCTCCATAAAGCACCCTTTGCATACACTTGCTTTTAAAATATTTAGTGTTTACTTAATGGTGCTTAAAAATAACAAATGGGTCAAAGTGGAAAGTAGGGATCATTTTAGGACTAAAGGCAGAGAAGTCTTTGTTATCATCTAAAATGACACACATTACTACATCTGTCTAATGCCCACTTAAACATGTGCATGGCGTGGGTAGGTGTCGGGGGCTACAATGGAGGGGATAGTACACAACAGAGATAAATAAAGGCAAAAGTTTAAACAAGCAAGAATTTATACCAACTCAGTTCAAAACAAGGGTACTTTAAATTATACCTAATTGTTGATCTGCAATTGATTGATTGATCCAGCAAATATTTCATAATTGCATGTAATGCATTGGGTATCATTTAAGCACTAGGAATATGGCAGGGAATGAGACAGAGATTTCCTATTCTGAAAGCACCTGCTGTCTAGGAGCGGGTTCACTCCTATCATCTGTAGCTAGCTATTACACACATTGATTTATAAACAAAATGCTAACTGAACAAAGAAACACGTCTTGGTAGGAAACGAATTCATAATGTGCTATAGCCCAACTTTTCAGATGTCTGTATCTGGGCAAAGCCCATGTCTTCCGTACCCTTAATCCAGACACATCATACACAGATTTCCTTCTCCCCATCAGCAGTCTTGTCATCTGCCCAGTAGCTGAAGCCTCTTCCCTTTTCTTTCCTCCACATGCCAGGCCGTCCAGCTGGTCCCCAGGCTTCATAGTTCTGCCTCTGAAGTGCTTCCAGAATCTCTCTTCTCTCTGTGACCCCTGCCACTTGCCTGGACAAGTCCCTCCCATCCGTTTGCCTGCTGTCTCCAAATCACACCTGGCGCTCAGGTGCACGATGGATCGTAAGCTCGGTGTAGGGGAGGTAAGGAACCAGCATCTTCTCTAAAACCTAACCTGAGCTAATCTCTCTGGGCTTCAACACCATCCAACAGTTCCAAGTGCCCCGGGACAAAACCCAAACATTTTTCTATGGAATAGAAGGCCTTTTACAACTAGCCTAATGAAATCAACTAAGGGGCCATGCGAATAACGTACCAGAGGAAACTGAGCTGGGATGGGATGATGAATGGCAGGTGGCACGTAGCCCCAGTGCCAGGGATCACCAAGGAACAGCCAGGACTGCAGGAAAACAGCCACTACTTGCCGCTTTATGGGAGGAGGGAGCTGCTCCTCAGAATCAGTCATCGAGATGTAGGAACAAGACGTTCTGAGTTTCTACATCAAGCTAAATGTCCCAATGTTTTAAATGTGAAATTTCCTAATTTTTTTTGAAACAATCAACAGCTAATTATATTTAAAATATGGTGCAGGCCAAACAGTGTAAGGCCAAACAGAACAAGCCTCCAGTCCAAACAATTCCGGGAGCTACTCGTTTTGCATCGTGACGCTGTAATTGGGCCCCTACCTGCCTCTCCAGAGAAGATACAGTGCCCCTTGACTCTCATCCCTTGATCCATTAGCAAGACTAGCTTGCTCGCTGTTCTGTAAGTGCAGCCTGCATGTCCCTGTCCACAGAGAAAGCCAAGAGTGGCCTGGCTTTCCACTTCTGGCCAAGAGGACAAGGGAAGGTAAGAAGCCCAGGCTGTGCTTTGGAGCACGTGGCCTGCCCACCAGGAATCTTCTTGGCCCCACACCACCTTAGTCATTTGCTCCCAAAATAAAGCACTAAAATCCAGTAAAATGCTGCAGTAAATACATGTAAAGAAGCCATGAGTGTTGACATGACAACCCACTTCTTTCTTGCCAGCAAGGGTCTGAGAAAGCCCCTTAGACCAGTAATCAAAGGTGCACACGGGCGGACAGCCGTTTACCCCTCCCACAGGCTCACGTTCCCCCTGTATATTTACTACTTACTCCCACATTTGGACACTTTGAAGAAAGAATCAAGTGTAGTGGAGGCCACCCCTCAAAAAACCCAAGCCTACCTAAACCCTGGCCCGCGATAGGTGAGTTATGGTGCCAAACTCATCCTATTTCATGGCTGCCCCCACTGCTTGCCACTGCCCGGCATGGAACAAAAGGTCCAATTTAATAGGAAAGCAGCACGAAAATGAGTTTTTGAAATCCACTTAAAATTCAGGGGCCCTGCAGTCTTCAGCTGGGCTCATATATCAGAAGTCACAATGCCTGTATTTTTCGAAACACAGAGACAGGCTCATAAGTGCTTACAATATCGGCTGCCTGGTGAGAACCTAAAGTCGGTGGAGGGGGTTGATCTGTCAGGTGGGCCAGACTACCAGGTGGAAGGGACCAAGGGTCACAGGGGAAGGTGGGTGTCAAAGGTGAGCAGGAGACACCATTTGGCTGAAGCTCCCTATTGGTCAAAGTTCTCACATTTGGACTTCAGACATCATCTCTAAACGGGACTGGAGACAGTTGAAAAGGTTCCACAATGAAACTAAAAGAAGATATTTATCATATAACTTGAAATCCTCAAATAGGCTTCTAACAACTGTGGCCTTTTTTGTTTTTTATAATCCCAGATGCCTGATGGAACACATTGTGGTGTTTGAGAGGAAGGCCTCAGAAGGCAAACAGCATGGAGTTCAAATCCCAGACTTGCTCCTTGCTGATGGCCCTTGGCTAACAAGCGGCAGCACCGCCTTTCCTCCGGGAGGTGCAAACAAATTCGTGTCTGCCTCTCAGGATGGCCGTCAGGATTAAATAAGATTATGTATGAAAAGTGCTTAGTGCATTGGTGAATAAATTTAAATGATCAATTAATGCTTGTCCGTTTTATTCATTATGAAGGGAGAAGGAAGGCCATTTAACACTCAACATCCCTCATATGTTCAAATAATAACAAATAGGGTTCTTTTGATCATGGAAAATCAAAAGACCATGATGGCACAGCCCCTACCAGTAAAGTCATATTCTGAACTTACATCACTTTACTTTTCTAAATGCTATGGGTGTTCAGACAAGAGAAAAAAAGCAGTGTGTCTGAGCTGGAGCAATCAAGGAGGACCTGAAGGAGGAGGCAGCCCCTGTGTTTAGCTCAGACAGAGAAGTGTGCTACGGGAGAAGAGAATTCCTGAAAAAGAGATTGAAAACTGCACATGGACGTTTAGGTAGGCAAAGCTCATGGAAGGCACTGTATAATTACATGTTAATGGGTGGACTTTGATTAATCCTTATTCTTGAACTTCTCTTTCCTATCCTTTGAAACATCCTCAAATGAAAAACTAGAAAGACCAGACTGAATGAAGATCTCATTTGGATACTCTTGTGGGAAAACCAGAGAGTGATTTCCCAAGTGGTGGAGTGTCACATCATCCTCATGATTCATGCATTTCTAAATGTCAGATGCCTTTCTAATGTATTTCTAAGAGCTGGCACAGTCACTCCACCACTTAACAAAAACTAGAAGTCAAAGGCTTTGTTCTCTGCACTGTGTATAGAGAGATCTGCTCCATAACTTCATCAATACTGGGCCCTATTTTAACTAGCTCTACTGCGAGCAGGACTTCAGGGAAGGTGGTACCATGTCCCCAGCGTATCCAGCCTCAGGCCTTCTCACCTTGCAGATGGTAGACCAAGGGTCTCATATGGTGAAAAGGGGTGATATTTGACTGACTGACTCAGTCCTTTTGAATTGGGTCAAGGTATGCAGAGAAGCTGCAGGTGGCAGACAGTCCCTGAGGTTCCAGAAAGCAGAGACCGTAAGACTGGTTCCTGCCCTCAGAAGATCCCCACGCCAGTGATGGAGATGGGATACTTCCAAGTGAATGTGCCTTGGGATCTGTGGTGGATAGAGGATGATCAGAGAACTGAGAAGTGTGGAAAGAGCATGAAGGAGATAACCTGGCACCCTGAGTCTTATCATCCTAAAAGGCTGCATTTCTGCCAGGAGTTCTGTAAGGCAAGCTTCTCATCCATCTATAGGAGCAAACCTCACCATGAAGTCCTGTGTTTCTCACTCCGCCAAACCTTTCCAAAAGGGTCACCTCTTTAGAAGCAGGGGTAAAGTCTTAGTCATCTTTGTGTCTCTCCTCACACCAACTTTATAAAGCTTCAGTAAATGCCAGTTAAACTGAATTGAATTACATTAAAAGCCAAAGCATTTTTTTGTTACATTGAATGACATTGTGACTTGTGATTATGCATTGCCTTTAAGATTATTAAATATTCAAACTACCCTGAACATCATGCCTCTTGCCATCTAGGAGGAGAGAAAACTTTCCATGATTTGCTCAACTTCCATCCCTTTGGGTAATAAACATATTATCAGAAATTGAAAAAATGAATTAAACTTGTGAACAAAAACCAAATTCAGCTCTTCAGGTCCTCTCTTAGAGAAATACCCAGGAGCTATTTATTTTAAATAACAACATTAACTCTCAAATGCAAATAAGTGAAAACAAGCAGATTCCAGGGAACTGAAAAGTTATTTTGCTTCCATAAGCCTCCTTTTCCTTGACTGGGGAGTGGGCTAACCTGTTTGTAGGCATAGTGAAAAACAAAGGATACTGACATTGTTGCAAATACCTAATGTGACATTTGAGACATGGTGGGTACAAAGAACAAACAAAATCAACAAACCAGAAAAGGCAGTTTCCATTCCTTCCTATTGTGCTTATGGATGTAGAGTTTTTATAAAACTTCTTATTGCCCACGGGAGAATTCTAGTGTCTGTATCTTCTAATGGCATGAGGTGGGGGTGGGGGTGGGGAATCTGGCAGCATTGTAGACATTTAGAAATCATAGCAATCCTGAATATTTTAAGACTTCTGACACTTGATTCAGGGGCCTTTCCACTTCACTTGCCAAATAAACTGATTCTCAATATGATGACTAGGTGGTGATGATGAGGATGCTAAAGAAGATGATGATGACAATAAGAGAAATTTTTTAAGGTTATTACAAGATATTGAACATCGTTCTCTGTGCTATACAGAAGAAACTTTTTTTTTAAACTATTTTTATATATAGTGGCTAACCTTTGCAAATCTTAAACTTCCAAATTTATCCCTTCCCACCCCCTTTCCCCATTAACCATAAGATTGTTTACTACATCTGAATCTGTTTCTGTTTTGTAGATGAGTTCATATTGTCCTTTTTCTTCTTTTCTTTTTACAGATTCCAGACATGAGTGATATCATATGGCATTTCTCTTTCTCTTTCTGAATAAGTGACATTTTTGTTCTCTTTAAAAGATCTTCTGTGGTGGAGGAGGTAAGTATAAGTGACATTTTTGAATGCTTGCTTTGTCATCTGGTCTCACAGGAAATACAGGCATTAACTGATTATTGCAAGAATCATGCAAGAATTATTGCAACCCCTGTAAGGAGTTACAATTATCATCATTCCCATTTCACAGAGGAGGAGACTGAAGCACAGAACAATTAAGTAATCGGCCTGAATTCCACACATCTAGCAGGTGACCGAGCTGGGATTTGAAGCCAGGCAATATGACACCAGCACCGGTGATCCTAACCGTTAGGTATCTGAACCACGGGAGGAAAAATCAGGCTGAGAGTTAGATCAGAATCCACCTGTTGGTTCACGTCCTGTCACTGACTGTTTATGTAACAACAAATTGTTATACATGTTGGTGCTTTTTGGAAAGTGATGCAATTTGAAAATTTCTTATCTATTCCAACTAATTTTTTTAAAATTCTGGGATCATTTTATCAAAGACGATACTATATTTGCAATATATCAAGTGGATTTTAGCGTGCCTTCTCTAACTGAACAGAAGTCAAGGGGCCGGTAGTCCCACTGATGGCAGCCGCCCCCTTACCCTCCTCTTGGCCTCTGAGTTCTTAGAGTTCTGCTAGGGCTCCGAGTTACACAGTTTACAACCACTGCACCGGTTAATAACCTGAAGTTCTTAAGAGCCAACATTCTCACGTCTAGAGCCTACAGTTTAGGCTGCAGGGCTAACAATTTTACCTTGTGTGCCAGGCCCATTTGATTGCTTACGACCGCTCAGAGTGCTCGGCTAAGAAGCACTGCGCCCTCTCTCGGCTTAGTGAGGAAACGCAGCGACTGATGAACGAGTGTTGATAACAGCACCGGGACAAGAAGCAGGCTTTGATTCCAGAAATCTCAAGTCTAGATGTCTAAAAACTTTTTGCTCATGAGAGCATTTTACCACGGATTATGATTTCTTGCTGATTTTTGTTTTTTAGAAGAGAAAGAAAGACCCATTTGTTCTATTTACACGTTCTTCTCACTTCCATTGCTGCAACAGCCCAGGAGCTAAAATCCCATGAGTTTTTCAGAACAGAGGAACTCTAGCCTCCAATACCAAGGCTGTTTCTTCATGCTTACTGAGGATATAACTGCCCCTGAGCTGCGACTCCAGCCCCACCTGAGGTCAGGGACCCTCAAAGCAGTGGTCCTGAACAGGGTCCCTGAGTCTGAATCATGCTACATATGTGCTTACCAACACACAGACTCCCAGGTCCTGTATCAGACCATCTAAACCCAAACCTCTGGGGTGGCTCCAGGATGCTGTGGCAGAACCAGCTCACCAGAGGATTACCATGGAGGGGACAGGCTGAGAGAAACGGCCAGGAAGACTCAGAGAAATGGAATTTTACCACTCAAGACCTCTTTGAAGGTAATTCTCAAAACAGCAATTGGCAAATCTAGAACACAGGGTAAATGGTCTTGAAATGGCCTGATTAAGAAACAGACTCATCAACATGACCAAAAAAAAAAAAAAAAAAAAAAAAAAGTGGAACAACGAAGGGAAGTCTGAGGAAGAAAAAATAATTATCTAAGACCCACTAGTTCTCCTGATTTAAGATTCATAGAGATTTTTGTTATTGTTCTTCTAAACATGTAAGTCACAAAAGGGCTCAGAGGATCTAGGCACCACTTTCTCCAAATATTGCAAATAAATGTGCTTATTTGTCATCTTCACATTTTCTTTCGTAAATATCATATTCAAACTTTTTCCCTATTTAAAAAAATTGTGTTTTTTCTTACTCTTATGTTTTGAAAATACTTTATATGATCTGGCTATAAGTCCTCTGCTGGTTATATGATCTGCAAATATTTTCTCCCACTGTCTTTATTATGTCTTCTGAAGAATAAACTTAAATTTTGATGGAGTCCAATTTATCACTTCTTTATTTTGTGAATTTTGTTCTTGGTGTCAATCCAAGGTCTCCTGTATTTTCTTCTAAAAGTTTTATAATTTTATTTTTTACATTTAGAAATAAATATCCACCTGAGTTAAATTTCATGTAAGTTGTAAATCAAAGGTTGAAGTTCATTTTCCCCCCTACATGGATTGCCCAGTGTGTTCAAACACTATTCACTAAAAACAATCATCCTCTTTCCACAGAATTTGTTGTATCTTACAACTGTGCTCCACTTACATACTTGCTCTAGGAGCTTTTGTGGGAGCTTCCTTGTGATATTCTGTGTAGACAATCATGTCAAAGGGAATAGTGGCAGTTTTATTTTTTTCCTTTGCAACCTACAGGAATTGCATTTCATTTTTCTTCCTTTATTGCACTGACTAGGACCTTCAGCATAATGCTGAAAAAATATTTTAAGAGTAAACACCCCTGCCTTTTTCCTGCCCTTACGGGGAAAGCATTCATTTTCTCACCATCAAGTATGATGTAGATGGTCTTTATCAGAAGGTCCCTTCTATTTGTAGTGTGTTATGAGTTCTGAGTTCTAGTTTTTAATTCTATCACTAGGCCAGCTGTGCAAATTTGGGAAAATTGGGGTCTCAGCTATCACATCAGGAAAAAAGAAAAGAAAAGAAAGTATAGGTTGATGCTATTTTCGGATGATCAAAAAATATAGATGTGTGTGTGTGTGTGTGTGTGTGTCAGTGTAAGAAAGCATTCGCCACACACCACAGAAGAAAGGAGTCGTGCATTTCTTTAGAGTATGTAAAATAGAACATCCCAGGTTAATTCAGTCTATTATGTGCTCTTTCTAAATAAAGGTGGGTTAGAGCCAATTCACTATGTTGAAAGAAGATTCTCTGAACTACTGGAAAACTGATTTCAAAAAACCCTGAAAAATGACACAGAATTAATCCATACTGTACTTTAACCTCAGTGTGCTACAGAACATTTACCCCTGCTATATTTCTGTCTGCTTGCTTCAATCCTTGACAATAGGCCAGGAACTTTTCTATGTGTTTTGCATTTTTAATCTCATAAAATTTCACAGCAAGTCCTGCAACATAGGCCTTATCCCAATGTGGACCAGAATTCCTAAACTTGCAGAAAATGAGTTTAGGCTTCATGTAAGAAATTACCTTTTTTTTTTCTTTAATTTTTAAAATGGAGCTGTCCAGCAGTAGAAAAGGAGATGTCTTAAGCCTGAACTCACAGAACCTGAAGACACACTGTCAGACGTTTTGAGGGAAGGGATTCTTACGCCAGATGGGAGGTCAGACAGTCCTGTAAAGGTTCCTCCAACCTCTGAAATACTACAGCCCCCACAGATCACACAAACAGCTTAAAAAGCTTGACATGGGGAGCAAAGCCAAGGCAGGGGTTGCCCGGAAAGCTGGTCTGGGGTCATCTCCTGGAGCTGCTGTCTGCTCTCCTCCCGCTCATCTGCTTCAAACCCCTCCATCTCATTCTTCCTCCAATTTGCCAGGTTTTTCCTTTCTCAGCAGTAAGAGTAATTTCGAATTCAGGCTTCACCACGCTTATGATCAGTGCATCTGAATATGTGACATTATCTCCCTAAATCTTAAATAGCTTTTCTGTTGAAAAAAAATGTAAAAAGAGTATGGGTCATCCTTCATCCCTGTCTGCTTCAGATAATTACATTTATTCAAAACTCAAAGAAAGGAAGGAAGGAAAGACTCAGCCCAGCTCCAGGCATATAGTAACAAGTGTTGATGGTCTTCTAACTCTTTTAAAAATAAAAATCAAGCAAATAAAACATATTTCCCAAAGTGCATGTTCCTAGCATGCATCTGTGCTTGGCCTCAAAAGCAGTAGCCTTCTCATCGACAAAGCACACGCGGCTTTACTTAATGTATTCTGAATGATAACCCAACACCCACATCCAGGTCAAACAGAATCTCCTTACATTTGTACATTCAACCCATAACTCTAGGACGTGGGCAGGATAAGGACGAGTATGCTCAGCTCATAAGAAGCCAGAGCACAGAGAGGTCAGGGGGTCTCATGGTCCCCCGGCTAGTAGGTGGCAGAATCCAGGACCTCAACTCCCAGTCAGGTGCTTTGTTCTGCGGCACTAGTAGGTCACTATCATTTCTATGGATTATTTGGCTCTATTTTTGATCTAAAATATGCTAATTATATTTTCATATATTTTATGTCTTTTTCACATGCTTAATATGTTTTAAGTTGATTTCCTTTTACTTGGACAGGGAAGAGCCTTGTAACTACTTAAGTTGGTGCAAAATGATACTTTATCAGACCAATTCTGTTTAAGATGTAGATAGGTGCACAATGTCCAAAGGGGTCACATGTTTGAAATCTTGGATTCCACTGCTTGTTTGCAGGGACAAGAGAGGTCTTCACCACTCTGTCTCCGGGGCTGAGACTCTCGCCTGGTACATAGTAAGCCGTCCCTAAATATTTACTGAATAATGAATAAACAGTTTTGCAAATAATTTGCCCAGTGTTACTTTTTTTTTTTTTGTAAGCTTGACTATATAAAGTTTTATTTTTTTAAAGCTGACAGTCCCTGCAGTTCACCGAGTGAATGCAAAATACCATGATGCGCTATGGACATCCCTATTCGAATTATACTGAAGATGCCAGGAAATTACTAACAGGGGCCTCAAAATTCATCACATTAACTCACATCCCCAGGAAAATTCATTCCTGAGGGTTTATTTCAGTGAAACATCTCCTTTGGGACTGGAGGCCTCTCCTCCACTCTAGGAAATAAAGATGGATATGGCAGTAATGGAGCTCAGAGCTTTTCATCTTCCCAAGCCATTAAAATGCAAATTGGGGAGGGAGGGAGACCTGCAGGCAGATCTCCCTGGGCCTGGCCTGGTGGCCACAGCACTCACATCCATCTGCCGTCCGCACCTCCATGTGTACCAGGTCCGCCTCCTTATCCAGTCCAGCCACCGACCTGGGGAAGGAAAGGAGAGACAGAAGCTCAGCGACCACAAGGACGGCAGACCACAAAGTGGGGAAGCAGCCAGAGTGGTCGCTCGGGAAGCCACCTTCTCAAGAGGGCCTGCCCTGCACTGTGGGGACCCACCGAATATGGCGACTCTCAGCCCCTGCAGTGTGGCTGCCTCTAGCAGCTGTCACCTGTAGTGGTCACACCTCATGTGTCTTGGAGTGGTGTCAGTGAGTGGGGAACTCTCAAAAAAAAAAAAAAGGAAAGAAAAAAAGGCCACAGAGCAATACACTCCATAGTACAGCTGGTCATTCTAAGTGAAGTAAGCCAGAAAGAGGAAGAAAAATACCATATGAGATCACTCATATGTGGAGTCTAAAAAACAAAACAAAACAAAACAAAAAAACCACATATAAACAAAACAAAACAGAAACAGACTCAGAGACATAGAAAACAAACGTATGGTTACGGGGGCAGAGGGAAGGAGTGGGAAGGGATAAATTGGGAGCTGGAGATTTGCGGATACTAACTACTATATATAAAACAGATAAACAAGTTTATACTGTGTAGCACAGAGAATTATATTCAATATCTTGTAGTAACCTATGATGAAAAAGACTATGAAAACGAATACAGGTATGGCTAAACACCACGCTATACACAGAAATTGACACAACATTATAAACTGAGTATATTTCAATCAAAAAATAAAAGCTGGTCTAAACCTCTGTCCCTGACCATTCACCACCTCGCACCTTCCAAGTTCGCTCATCCCCATGGTCCTCCACCTCTGCAGTCTTGTGACACCTGACTGTTTCTACCACGCCCCCACCCCACCCCCCGCTCTCCCATCTAGGGTGTGCTATTCCCTACCACGTTCTGCCCCCTGGGGAAGGTGGTGTAGCCTCCTCTCTGGCTGTGTGCTTCCAGGCACTCTTGTCTTCCAGAGTTTGATCCTATCTGCTCTTTTTTTTTTACCTCTCGCCTCATGAACAATAAAACGTTTGCTGACAAACATTCAAAATCTGATCTGACAAGAACACCATTCTCCAGGTGGTAAGGGTGGGAAACCCTAAAGGTCTATGGCCAACAGCCAGAGAAAGGGGGGCTGAGAATGCGCACAAACTAACCCTCGGGAGCCCCCAGCCTCGCACACACAAAGCCCAGGCAGCGGTCTCGGGCATGAGGTCTCCAGGCCAGAGTGGCTCAGAGTCCGCTGTGCAAGGCAGCCCAGGCATCAAAACATTCATGAGCAGAAGACATCACACAATCCATTCTCTCCAGCGACTCTGGACTCACAGTCTTTTTACTCCTATTTTAAATCTCATTCTAAGCTTCGTCTTCTGGTGTTTCAGTCCTCAACAGGGAAGAGGCAGCAAGTTAGAAAGGAAAAGTAGAATTTAAAATGGTGAGAATCAACAGCTCATACCCAGATAGCAAGAGAAACAGAAAACGTGTGGAAAAGAGACCTGACAGCGCAAGCCCCAACCATCCACACGGGAAATCTACTGCACTTCTGGTCCTGAGGCCATTACTGCACGAGAGCACAGTTCAGCATCTGACACCTATGCTGAGGGACGAAAGGCAGAGAAAACAGCAAGCAGGGGTCTAATGACATCAGTTTCCTCTGTTTAAGAAACTAGGGCTGCAAATGACATATGTTAGGAAAAATAAGATGATTTTTATTCGTTCATGATCATTGTTTTGAATGGCTAAACCTCAGTTACTTAAAAAGTTCATTTATATAAAATATTTCTTCCCCCAAAGACATTGAATAAAAGAGGCTTTACTTTAATGTTTTACTTTTTCCCAATGAACACGGACATACTACCTTTAAATTTTTCATCACCTCATTTAATCCTAAGGGCAAACACCTAAGGTAAGGAGGTACCATTAGTTATACTTGACTGAATGGGAAACCAAGGCACACAGAAATGGATATTTGTCCAAGATGATCCAGGGACTAGGCCAGAACTAGAGAGACTTGCTTACTTTTCCATCTAGAGCAGCTCCCAGCCTTCTTGGCTCTTCTCCCTTCTGTCTGCAATGTCCTTTATATCCAACTGTCCCCTGCCCCTTTTCTTCTCCAGCTCTTACCCTTCCTTTAATGCTCAGGTGGCCTCAGCCCTCCAGCAGCCCCTCCATCCTTCATCTCACCAGAGAACCTTTTATCTGCTTCCATGCATCCCTACCCTGGTGGTTCATGAGAGCCACTGGGGGAGCTTTGAAATATCTGGATGCCTGGGTCCCCTCCCCAAATCAATGCAATCAAAACCTTTGGGGATAGGATGAGGACACGAGTATTTTTTTTAAAGCTCCCAGGTGATTTTCACACACAGCTGTCTTATAACCACAGTTCTGCATGACTCAGTCACGTCCCTCATATAATTACACTTCTTCGTCTTGGAAATGAACTTTTAAAAAGTAGGATCCTGACTATTTATCATTAAATCCTTGGCATCTACGTGCCTAGTATATATTAGGTATCACTGATGTGTTTACTGAATTAATGAATGACCCAATCTACCCATGACAATGACAAAATTCCAATGTGAAACTCACTTGAGGTCAGACACACAGGGCTGAGAGCACCAGAGGGGCAATAAGAACACCTTCTCTGTTCCACAGCCTCCCTGTTTCTTTATGAGCAAGTTGATATTCTCAGGATTAGAAGCTTCTCAGGCATTAATCTTCTATCCTAGGTCAACAGCAGGGAAGGATGGATAGAACTGGAACCGTAATGACTAAGTCTGACTATGGTCATCGAGCACCATGTTCTGTAACAAAAGAAAGGTCCTTGCCTCTTAGGAGCTTAAAACAAGGCAAATGACACCATAAAATATGCACGGAAACTTCTCCCTCTTCCAGGATTGCTCACTCTCTTCTACCTATCTAAAATTGTGTACATCTTTTAAGATCAAAACCAAGCATCAGGTCCTCCAGGAAGTTCAGCATTTGTATTTTTATTAAGTTGTGTGTTTGTTTCTCTTGGTCTTGGCTCCCAAGAGTGGACACTTGTGGTCGTCACTGGCTTAGTACCCCTATAACTCCTCTGTCTTTTGCAGAACTGTTCTATCCAACTCAAGCCATGTGCTTTGTCCAGGGTGGTCAATACAGTGGCCTATCCCTCTGAACCCCCAGGATGGTGCATGATCCAGTGTGACCATGAGACATATTGGCTATAGTGACCAGGACAAGCCAGGACAGTTTAAAGGACTTCCTCAGGAATTCTCTAACTGAGCTGGAAGGGAGAAACTGCCTTCCCTTTCTGGTCACCAGGTCAGAACTGTTGGGAGAAATGTTCCCAGACTGATAAGAAGAACAGCTCCCAAGGAGTAATGTGGATATATGTAGAAAAAGAAAAGAGAGTTGACATTGTGACAGGTAGGTTAAAAGGGACAGGGATAGAAAGGGCAATTTGAGGGTAGTGGTCAAGAGATGATATGAAGCAGAGCCACAGGAAAGAGAGACAGACAGACACAGAGATTCACACAGACAGGGGAGGAGACATGGCAACACAGGAGACTCCTGAGCTCCTTTCCTCCCTTGGATGCACCAAATGTATCCATGGAGAAATTCTCTCTGAAAGAGATCCCGAAGCTAACTGAGCAACTCTTATGGGTCAACAAATGCCTATATGAAAAAAAAAAAAAAGATCTCAAATAAACAATCCTAACTTTACACCTAGAGAAACTAAGAAAAAAAAAAAAGAATTAAACTAAGCCTAAAATCATTAGAAGGAATTTAGTGATAAAGATCAGAGCAGAAATGAATAAAATAGAGATTAGAAAGACAATATAAAAGATCGATGAAACTAAGGGCTTTTTCGGGGGGGGGGGATATCAAAATAGACTAACCTTCAGCTAGATTTACCAAGACAAAAAAGAAAGAAGACTCAAATAAGTAAAATTATAAATGAAAGGAGAAACACTACAACTGACACCACAAAATGCAAAAGGCTCGTCAGAGACTACAATGAACAATTATAAGACAGCATACTGGACAACACAGAAGAAACAGATGAATTCCTAGAAACACACGATCTACCAAGACTGAATCATGAAGAAACTGAGAATCTGAACAGATCAGTTACTAGTAAGGAGACTGAATCAGTAATCAAAACCCTTCCAACAAAGAGAAGTCCAGGGCTAGATGGCTTCAATAGTGAATTCTAACAATCATTTAAAGAAGAACAAATACCAGTCTTTCTCAAACTCTTCCAAAAAATTAGGAGAGGAAGAAACACTTCCAAACTCGTGTTATGAGGCCAGCATCACCCTAATACCAAAGCCAGAAAAGGACACTACAAGAAAAGAAAATTACAGATCAACATCCTTGATGAACATAGAGGCAAAAGTCCTCAACAAATAATTAGCAAATTGAGCTCCACAGTACAGATCTTCCTCAGCTTGCACTGGGGTCGTGTTCCGATGAACCCATCGTTAGGCGAAAATGTTCCAAGTTGAAATTCATTCATACACCTAAGATACTGAAGATCAGAGCTTCTCCTAGTCTGCCTTACGTGTGCTCAGAACACTTACATTAGCCTACAAGGCAGTCAGAATCATCCAACACAAAACCCATTTTAAAATAAGGTATTGAATAGCTCATATAATTTATTGAATCCTGTACTAAAGATGAAAAACAGAATGTTTATGTGGGTTCAGAGTGGTTGTACGTGTATCCGTTGTTTATCCTACTGCTTCTGTTTCTCTGGGGAGCCTTGATGAATGAAATTTGTTTCTCCGTCCTGGTCCAGCTTTGCAGCTTGTTCATCCGCAGAAGCCCACGGTGCACCTTTATGAATGCGTTTGCATATTTATTTGCTTAAGACATCAGTGACAAATATGATGAGTCATTAATATACAACTAGTTCATCAGACAGTGGGTGAGCTTCCTAAGGACAGAGACCCTAACTCTCTCCCTCCATCATTTACTACCACACGCAACTCAGGGTTAGACACACCTTCAGATGAAGTGATGGGGTAAGAGACTTGTACTTCAAACTTGCTCTGTCCCTGGATCCAGAGGGGAAGAGATTAAGCTGCTCAGCTGGCCAGAGGTGGAGCAAAAGATCTCGGGTGCTGAGGGCAAGGAGAATGCCCTTGCCCTTGTTCCACACACAGAGGGATGCCACCACCGGCTTTCTGCAGCACTGCCGGCACCGGCCTAGAGGCTCCCAACAACGCAACTGCTGACACTTGGGGGCTACGTAATTCTTCACTGTGGGGGCTGAGCTACGCATTGCAGGGTATTTAGCAGCAGCCCTGGCCTCTGCTAGATGCAGTAGCATCCCTGCAGTTCTGATGATGAAAACTGCCTCTAGGCAGTGCCTACTATGCCCTAGAGGCAGAACCGCCCCCAGCTGAGAACCACTGCCTCACCTGCACGCACGCAATTAATGCCTGAACTCTGTGCCTCCCCTGCTAACAGGGCAGCAAAAATCAGCATGCAGAGCGCTCACTTCCTCACCTCGTCCTAACACTGCTGAGATGCCCATGAGCTCCTGAACTCCTGCTCTTCTGGACCACGGCATCTCACCAGAGAACCATGTGACATTCACCAGGTGGAAGCAGTCAGGTCTGTAATCCTAGAGCCCTGAGAAGTCCCCACTTCTAAAAACCTAACGCATGAAGAGTGCACACAAATACAGCAAGCAAAGAAATACAGATGCAGACATTCTGTGGTTCTTTTTGATGTGGGGCCAAAGTTGCAAAAGGTAAACTTGTGGAAATGTTCCGGAAAACGCACGTGGTAATCATGATAGATGCTAGTGGACGTCGAGACGATTCACATTTCAGGCATCGTGTTCGGTGTTTTATAAGTATTGTCTTAATCTCCCAAATGAGTCTTTGAGGAAGGGTGCGTTTGTCTAATTCTCATCTTTAGTAAAATGGGGATAATAAGAGTTAAATCACTTTGCTCCACACCAGAAACTAACACAACATTGTAAATCAACTATATTTCAATTAAAAACAAAAGAGAGATTAAGCAACGTGCCTAAAGTCACACGATAATAACTCACAGATACTGAGAGTTCTGTATGTATGTCAGACACTATTCTACATGTAAATGCTGATCTCATATTATCTGCACAACAATCCAATGTGTCTGGAGCCATTCTTTTCCCATCTGTTAAAAGAGTGCAATTAGGTGTTGAAAGTTTAAGCAACTTCCTAAAAGTCACACAGCTACGAAACAGCAAATCTGGGGCTCAAACCAGCTTGCAGTTTGGCTTTGAGTTAGGAGCTTAACCTCCCCTGTAAGCTGCCTCTCCTGAGAGGAGGGATGGGGTTTGAACCCAATCCTTCTCCAGAGTTAAGGATCATAACCATCGTGCCCTGTTGCCTCCTCTCCCTGTATATGTAAGCCTTTTACAGGAGCATTGTAGGAAATATAAACACAGTGTGTATCCATAGTCAATATCTCAGAAAATTTAGCTCTAGAATACATAAACTGGGCATCACTCACATTGGTGCTAATCAGTAAGAAGGAAATGTTGGGAAGAGAAAAAGGAGGTTGGGCTGATAGTAGGGGAGTAATGGATGGAAATTTTTGCCAAGAAGCCTTAAGTTGAAAAAAGGAAAATCTGGGGCTTGGGCTTGACTCCTTTTTCCAAGTCTCTGAGGATGGGATAAGCCGAGATGCGTGTAAGAGGGACTGTGAAACTGTCATGAGTCTATGGGAGGGGGTGAGAGGCGTGCCTGCTCAGATATGCCACGCAGGGTAATAATGCCCTGACACTTCTTGCATCTCAAGCATCCAAGCTCCTCCACGTTTCCAGGATCAATATAGCGCCAGAGTGGACCAGAGGGCTAGAAACCATATCTATCGCAGAACCAGCCATGGCACAGATCGAGGTCCTTGTGCTTAACGTTTGCACCAAAATGAAAATGAATTTGCAAGCATCCCATTGAAGTTACATGAAAGGAAATTCCTTGAAAGTTGCTAGAAAGTATCTGATTGCAAAGAGAAATGGTATCAGTGCCTATTACTACTAATGCAAAACAAAAACAAGCCATCAATAATGCCTTTATTTTGTTATGTTTTATTCCTGGTTTTAATTCACTGGCTGTAAAAGAAAATTTAATAAAACAAAAGAGAGTTAAGGTACCAAGTACAGATATGAATCTATGAAAGCCCTTATGAAGATTTTAAAATTCCTCAGTGGTGAATTTTTCTACTACAAGTTTCTGAAACCGAACACCAGTGATCGGGGGAAAAACTATTCTTTTCCTGTAGGTCTTTCCAGTCTTCCTCAAGAAAGGAACTAGGATCAAACTTTGTGCAAACTCCGCATCATATTTTGCGGAAGTGCCTTTGCTTTTTGCCTATGGGACACAACCCTTGACCTCACCAGCTTCTGCTGGTTCTTATACCAACATTTCTATCACAGTATTTGGCATGTGGTAATCAATCAATCAATATGTGTCAAATGAATGATTACAACACTTTCATTCAGTCAGACAGACTCTGTAAGGTCTTGTGTAAGCCTCGAAATCACGTTTGGTTCTCAAAGAAAACTTCTCTGATGCTCAGAAGAGATCTCACTTTCCTACCTGTGTCCCAGATCACGTTTATCACGTGGAAGGCTCAACTGGTGCTGACAAGGGGGACAAAAATACTACACAGACTTGAATAAAGTGTGAGGCAGTTCCCTCCTGGGGAGATTCAATCTCATAACGATTACCAAGCTCAGCGTCAGCCCGCAAGGGTCAGGTGAAACTGAGAGGAAGGGTGGGGATTATTCTCCACAATTCAGAGCCCTTCTGAGTTCTGAGCAAGGACCATGGACACAGGGAACAGAAGGACGTAAGGAGCGACAGCCAAACCTCCAGGGAAGAAACTGAAACCGGCTCGTGGAACCACACTCACAGACATTACTGACGGAAGTGCAGGTGTCACTGACGGAAGTACCTGAAAAAGCCCAAGCGACTTTCAAACTTATTTTTAGCAATTGAACCCTCTGTTCAAACACAGTCTCCAAGTCCTAACCTGGGAAGTAGGTCAAACAGGAACTTGTCAGAAACCACGAACGGCTCACTCAGACACAACAGTGCCCAAGACAGCTGGACGCAGCAAGTTTGGAACAGCTCGATCTGATCCAACCCCTTCACTGAGTAGATCAGGACACCGAGCTTCACGCAACTGTGCAAAGACACACAGCTGGCTTGTGTCACGTGGTCCTAGAATTCAAGCTGGAACTTCAGGCAGGCCTCTTCCTAGCACATGTGGCCGCCAGGAGGCTGGGATGGCAGGGCTACACTCCTGTGTGTTTTTCTCTCCTTGGGGATATGAATTTCAGAGCAAAACCTCTCCCAGAAATAATAAAACTGGACCTTGGAGTACGCATGAGGGATGTATTGAAGGTAAAATACTGATAAAGTCAAAGGTCAAATGCTTTACAAACTGATTCATTAGGCAGTTAAATTACAAAATCATCTTATCTCAACATATTTCTTCAGTTCATGCCACATTCTCCCCCTGCAAGTCTCGGCTCAAGCTGCCCCTCCATCTGGAATATTCCTTCTCTCTCACTCTGAGTATTCCTGGCTTACAGCCCAGCTCAACCCTCACTTTCCATGAAGGCTTCCTGACCCTGGCCAAATATTATAACTCCATGGGCAACTTTCTAAAAATACTAAATATCAATACAGAGGCCCTAATCCCAGAAGTTCTGATTTCATGCGCCTGGAGCAAAAGTCCTCTCACATTTAGTAATGCCAGAATCTTTTTGTCAAAACACAGACGCTGGGCTCCACCCTCAGAGATTCAGATTTGGGAAGTCAGAGGTGGGGGCCCAAGAATTTGCATTCTTGGCAAACACGTAAATGAGATGATGATGGTGGTGGTGGTCAGAGATCACGCTCTTGAGAACCACTAGCCTGGAGTATAATCCAGGAATCAACAGCTTTCAGATGCTCCGGGGTGATAAGGATGTGCAGTCAGAGCTGAGAATCACTCACTAGTGCTTGAAACACAACCTTCACAAAGCATCCTGAAACAACCTCTCCTTTTTCCGTATCAGTGGGGAGTTAAGAACACAGATTCTGGAGTCAGACACTCCGAGATAGAGTCTAGGTTCCATCACTTACTCATCGTGGGATCACGGACAACTGGCTTGACCTATCCTTGCTGCATTTTTCTCATCTATGCACTGGGGAGATAATTATTGGCACTCTTCTTGTTGCTGTTATGAGAACTAAATGAACAAAACGCGTGTAAACATTTCGAATAGAGAGAGGCATGTGGCAACACCTACACGACCCAGTGCTTTACCGTTACGGGGCTCACATTCAGTGTAACAAATACTTATCGAGCATCTAACGCACCAAGAATTTTATTATCAATTTAATACGTTAGCTCACTTAATCCTTGAACTTTTGAAATCAATAGTATAATTTTGCTTTCAGATGAGGAAGTGAAAATGTGGAGATTTCCAATTGCCTAATCATTGGTACAGCATGAGAAAGGGACGGAGCCTGAATTCCAGCCTAGTCTGCTTTACTCCGCCATTAGTCATTTCTGTCCCTGAATTTTTCTCTCCTTCTTCATTGTACTATCTTTAAAGACAGGCTCTAGATCTGATTAAATCATTTCCACTAGTGCCCAGCACTGCGCCTTGCTCTGTGTTATTAAATATCGGTTGAGTAGATGAATATACAAATGAGAACAGGAATAACCCCAGCAGTATGTTTAGGATAAATGTTGAAAATAGCTCCATAATATGGTGAAACAGATTTCATTCATTTAATTAATCTCCAGGCAATTAAGTAAATAAAGTCTTCATTTTCCATTATTATGTTGTTATTTTCACCATTTATCCTCAAAGCAATATTGGATCTGTCAGACACAGTCATCTGTGATTTGCTTGACAAATGTGATCATCCTGTGAAAATGCTAGGACAGCAAAAACCCAGGGATCATGTTCAGCTCAGATGAACATGGCTCCTCTAGTGGGCACTTTGGGTGCTTTCCTCCTAAATCACAAATGACCCCTGCCTCGGTCAGCTGCTGGCTCCTTCCAGACTCACCGCCTTGCAAGTGCAGACCCCATGCCCATGTCGGAACCCTCTGTCCCTTGTCTATGGCTGACTAGACTGGACTAGAGCCCTGACCCAAGCTGGGTCAAAGGTATTTGTTTTGCAGGCTTGAGGATTGCTTTGAGAAACTGCAGCATGAGACATGGAGCAACCTGGCTTGCACACCCGTAACCGTTCCTCCAGAAAGAGAGAGAAGCAAACAGAAGAGAAAGAAAGAAAGCACGCTGTGAGATTCCGGGGTAGGGTCCTTCGTGAGGTCTAAATGCATTTCTTTTCTGAGATGCTAATAATTTTCTCTCTCTCTCTCTCTTTAAGTAAGCTAGCTTAAGTTAGTTACCGTTTCTCGCCAACACAGAATCATTACCATCATCCCCCCTAAAAGCTGCTGAGCTTGTGCTGGGCCTTCTCGTGACACATGTGTTAGTGACTGTCCCTTCAGCATCCTGGTTCTCCCAGCAAATTAAAAGAGCCTCTGACTATAACATCAGTGTCTCTCAAATTATGGGCTGTGAACTAGTAGTGGGTCATAAAATACATCTAGTGGATCACAACCCCAATTATTATTTTTTATAAAATAGAATGGAATAGGCAATATTAGAGAGCACCTCATGTGGCTGAGAAAGCATTATTTCATGGAACTTCAAGATACACACAAAGACATGGGTTTATACAGGGTCCTAAGTATAACATTTCCCACCAAGGGAGCAGTATTTAAAAAAAATTAAAAAGGAAGAAAGAAACAATATGTCCTAGCTTAATATCTTTCTAAATTCTAGTTGGCGAGAATGAAATTCAGCAATCACACGAACTATTTTCAGGACCAGCCATATACACGTCAAGAGGTCACTCACAACAGACAAGGAGTTTGAACTCAACTGAAGAATCTCAGTGAACTGTAGCCACCACCATGCTACAAGCTGGCAGTAGCAATCTGAAGCTGAACTTCGGTCATGGGGATTTTGTGATTGTGCTAATGTAGTGACAATCCATGAGGCTTTACCTAAGTGCAACTAAATAACTGGTCTGCTAGGAATATGACCAGTAATCCCTTGGCGGGTACTTACTGAATCCCTGCCATGCGTGAGCACCCGGGGAGCCACCGGACAGCCTGCCACATGGCCCATTTGTTTGCTGTGGATGTGGGGACTACAGCCTAGCATAGCTTTAGTGAACAGGACCATATTATAAGACACAGCTTAAAAAAGTTTGCTCACAGAAGACCTATGAATCCTATTAAACAGACCAAGCTCATTGCCACATTTGTAGAGTGCTTACAGAGAACAGGCAGACCCCATGTTCCCAGCCAGTTGATTTTGGAACTGCCATTCTCAGACCCCACTCCCTATCTCCTAAGAGTACCTTTAATCGGTATTAATGGGGTGACACACAAAGGGGCCTTCAAAGAACTTGCAGTCTTGTTGGAAAGGCACGGTAGACCAGGCTGGGTTTCACAGAGGTGGGAAGAAGAGAACCAGGCTTAAAGAATGTGTGGGACTAGAAAGTCAGGGAGAAGAGAAGGGTGATATGGTGCAAGGCATGGTGGTGCAAACAGGCATGCTGTGGGGAGAACATCGAACGGCAGACACAAGAGAACACTCTGGAGCCAGAATAAGAAAGAACTTGAAGGCTGTGGAAAGCCTCCATGTCAGGAGTTCCTGACATGGTTCATTGTCATTGCTTCCTGCAAACTAAAATCTCCAACACCCTCCCCCGCCATATTGGTTACACCACTGGACAAAGGCTTCTGTTTCTGAAGGTATATTCATTCTATTTCTTTAGACATTTACTTGTATTAAAGTAATCATTATAAATGGCTTATTTAGAGAAGTCTATGATTTTTAAAATGCTGCTTTATCTTTTTTGGAGGGGAGTCTATGGGATATGTTTAAAATATTGCAATAGAGCATGTGTGACCCCCAAATGATGGTGCTTGGTGGAGATCCTCTCACTTCCTCATCCCCTGAGGGCCGGAGCCAACACCACGGCCACTCAGGAGGAGTGGAAAGCAAACTCAGAGCAAAAGTCGTACCCGCTGCGCTGTCCCAACCCACTCAAATTCTGCCATGTTAAGAAGAGAGGAGACAGGTGTTTGATTGGCAACAATTTTCGGGAAAATTTGGATTGAGAAGGGACATCTTTCTATCACCCCCAGGGTTATACCACAGGGTCTAACCCGCACTAACTAAATGATTTGTTCTACTTACTCACGCACTGAGCACCCGCTGTAAGTCTAGTACAGAAAGATGATAAGGGAGAGATGCCAAGACGAGTAAGACAAGTTCCAGCCCTTGCAGGGAGGACGCTTTAGCTCAGTGGCAGAGTGCACGCTTAGCTTGTCGGGGGTCCTGGGTTCAATCCCCAGTACGTCCATTAAAAAAAAAAATGTTTAAGATTTCAGCTCTCGAGAAGCTCAGAATGACAGAGGGAGGCAGGTGTTTGTAAGAAGATCTGGAACATACTTTTATAGTGGAATTTTCTGCACAGACTGCTGTGAGAGTCCACAAACGGTTGGGTCCTTAAGTGAGTAGACAGGAGAGGTACACAGACCAGGCAAAGACAGATCCTGCTAACCCATCAGCATGGCCGTGCGGCTCCCAAACCAAGTACTTCCCAAGATCTTCCTATGTGTCCAGCACGGAGACCAGCAATCACAAGAGGGCTGGGGCCAGAGGCAGCGGGATTGGTAGAGTGCGGTAGAACATAATTTGAGAGAGAAGTAGGTTGATAAAGGTGTAGAGACCAGTTAAAGAAAAACAATTAGGAATGGACAAGAATCTCACTGCCCCACATTTCCCAAGCCTCAGTTTGTGATGACACAGTGCTTATGGGGTTGCGCCGGTAACACTGGGTATTATTTTTAACTCATAAGGTGTTTTAGGACAGGAACTTGTCTATTCTGTGTCCATTGGTTAAGAGGAGAACTTTGGAGCCATCAGTCCTAGATTCTAATCCTGGCTCTCCATCAATTAGCTGTGTGACCTGGAGCAAGTTAGTGAAACTCTCTCCCCCTCCAGTTCTCCATAGCAATCACAGCTTCCTCATCTGGTCTCGAGGAGGAAGTGGAATGGCACATACACGCATTTAGAGAATGTGCACACGAGGTCCCAGGCATCTTACAGAGCTTACGCAGGCAGACGCACGCACAGATGCGCACACACCTGCACACACACTCATTTGAATACCTACTGATTGTGTAGAAAGTGTCTAAGGACAACTGGCCCTGGAGATGTGGTAGAAAGAGCACTGGACTGGGGTGAAGACTTCGATCCTGGTCATAGTCTATTCACTGACCAGCGCTGTGACTTTGAATACGTCACTTGACCTCTCTGGGCACAGGTCTTCTGTCTGCAAATTGCAGGGGTTTCCAGGGCTACGGGGTTGGGGGTCCCCAGGAATCCTCTCCATCAGTGCTCTCTGGGGTGGGGTGACTACAGCTGAGGAGGATGGAGACACAGGAGCTTTCCCTTTGCCCTGACAGCTCTTATGGTCCTCCCTGCTTCATCCTGCTCTGCCCCCTTCTCTGAAGGGGGACATTTCTAACCAAGTGAGTGAGTGGAAGGCAGAGGGACCTCGTGCTGGGAGGCCCCGAGGTACCACTCATCACCAGCAGGGCCCACACCCAGGAGACGGCTTCTCTGAACATCCTCGTGCTGCCAGAATCCACCTGCCCTGCACCTCCATGGGGACTAGAGGACCATGCAGAGCACAGGCAGATGAAGTTACTGCTGGGGATCAATGGGCAGGAGGTCCCTATACTCTGCAGTCCACAGAAGCCTTTCACCACACCACCATCATTATCATCATCACCATCTAATTCCACTGCCTTAGTCCCAGGAGGGAGATATCATTGTTCCCATCCCACAGATGATCAAACTCAAAGCCAAAGTCACTTAAGATCACCAGGCAGAGCTAGGACTCCCACCAGGGCCTGCGCATCTGAGCCCAGAGCTCTCGGCACTGTGGGCTTCCCCGGCTGCCTCTCATAGAAGCCACGAGGCCACATGTAATTAGATGCAAGATTATGTGGTACCGACCGGAAGTACTAGAGGAATTTGGAGAGTTAATTTAAAAAGGCAAAGGGCATGAAGGAGACAGCTTGGGAGGATGTTTTGTAGAAGTTCTAGAGAAGAAGGAGAAAGGAACCAGGTATATTTATAGACTAACAACGTGCAGAAGGGGGAAAATGTGCTGCCTCCGGCAATTCTCATCAAGTTAATGGATGTTGCCAATTACTGTGGTAACATTTTTAATTGTATCTTAGCTCTGAAGAGAATAAAAACAGAGTTTCCTGGTCTCTGCCTCAGGACTGTTAGGGGCACACCTTCTGGTACCTTATGTAGTGCGAACATACCTGCACAGAGTCTACAAAGACAGCCCGCTTCACAGGAACGCCTTGCTCACAGCTGCCCCGGACCTGGCCGGCGCTGAAAGCAGTAGTTAGGAAAGCAGCATCTGCTTCATGCGCTCACGTGCATAAACGGGTCTGGAAGGCAGTTAGGTGAGTGTGTGAGGGAATAGGCTGTACTCGCGTGGGACTCTCGTGAAGAAGATGGTAACCACAGCCTTCCCAGTGCTGACGTGCCACCGGCTGGTACGTGTGCACTCTCTTATGGTCCCTGGGATGTAATGCACTGTGTGTGTGATCTTACCTAATACTCTGAATAACGCCCGCCTCCCCTCTAGACTGTAAGTTTCCTGATGGGAGGGGGGTCTTGCCTGCTTTGCCCACCATGGGAAATCCACTTCCTCCCGCAAAGCTGGCACTTACTCACATGACTGAACCAGTGATCAAGACCCCTAATTTCTGTCTGCATCTCATGGGCCAGGGACTGCTGGCTCAGAGGAGCGAGGCAGGTGGCTTGTCCAAGAAGCCACAGCTAATAAATTGCGACTCTTGAATTCAAACCTGGGTCCAATGGGCATGGCTCTGAAGCACACGCTGTGATGCGCCATGGAGGCTGCCTTTCTCCACTGGAGAAAGAGAGAGGGAGGCGAGAAAATAACCAACATGTGTCCCTTAGCTGCGATGTGCCTGGCACCTTGTTTCTTTCTGTCATTTGATCCTAGGAAGACACCTAGAAAGCATGTACTGCCCACACACTGAAAGTGTGGGAAATGTGGAGTTTCTGAGAATGTAAGAGGCTTGACCAAGTTTCCTCAGGTGGCCCAGGAGAACAGAGAAGATTCAAATGATCTCACAACTTAACCTTGACAAAGCTTCCCTTCATTGTGTGCATCCCAGAGTGACACGGGACAGATCAAACTCGCCCTGAAACACAAGGCACTGAGGGGAAGAAAGTAAGTGCTGGGTTTCCTGTTCCCTCAAACAAATCCTTTAAGGACAACTTGGGGACAAATTGTGACACAGGTAGCTCTTCCCTGATGGGGCCCCCCAGCCCCGTCCCTGATTCCAGCTCCCTGTCTAGAACGTCTCTCTCTGATTCCGACACTGAGTGGCCTCATGCTTCTCTACCTCATGCCTACACCTGCACCAGGACCAAGACCCCCACCTTAGGCGTGTCTTTCCTGGATAATATCCTGGGCTCTAAAATCAACCACCAGCAGCCCATGGCTAAGCGCAAGCCCTCAGCCAACAGCAGCCAAGGAAAGCAACTGAATGAATGAAAAGATCTCCTTCAGTAACAAGCAAGGACATGTTGGGAGGGGCAGCAGAGCAAACGAATGCTAGCCAATTATAACTCTGCATGGACCAGTCATGAACACCTTCTTCTCAGCAGCATCATTCTCCAAGCAGAGGATACAGGAATGAAATAACCTCTTTCCTAGGCCTGGAAGGGGGCATGGCCTAGAAGCTCACAGATTTGCAAACATCCCCAAGATCTCTGCACCTGAGACCCGCACAGAGAGCTCATGCCACATACTCGGGCTTCCAAGTTTAAGAAATGAAACTTGGTTGATCTGACAGTTAGCCATTTTAATTCAAAGTCAGCACTGGTCCCTTTCCGCCTCTTCCTCTCTCTCACTTCTATCTTGTTTGGTACCTTTCACGATGAGGCAGTGACAAGAGGGTAGCAGAGTAAGGCATACACTGTGTAGTCTGGGAGACCTTGGTCTCTCTGATCCCTGCCCCACCACCCACCAGCTAAGTGACCTCAACATGCATCTGACCTCCCTGAGCCTCAGAATCCCTATCTCTGAAAAAGGGACAACAACAATACTTAGCTCTAAGTGCTGCTGTGAGAATTAAATGTAGCTCAAAGGGTTGTTGTGAGAACTAAAGGAGGTAAGAATAGGACCCTCCAAGTACGGCTTAGAAACACATAACACATGTCACTCCTCAGTGTTTCTGGTCTTCATAGTGGATGGTCAGTCTTTGACCCCTGCTACTGTCCTGAGCCCCGTCCCCTCTTTACCTGCACAGACACTGCTGGAGGCATGTCTCCTGGCTAAGAGGAGAAACAGGTAAAATCACCAGATTTTATCTAAAGGTACAGCTGTCTCATCCACCCTCTCCCCACCTGAAAAAAGGATTCCTCCTAAACTCTAGCACATTCCAGAAGCAACATGTGAAAACATCCAGGCCCTGGAAAACTGAGACCAAGATAAGGAGGCACAGCCCCGGCCCAGGGAAGCATAGTTCTCCGAGACATGGTTCACACCTGCATCTGTCAGCCGGGGGAAGGGCTGTCCAGGGGAAGAGCAGGAAGTCAGACCCTCTGGGACAATTACAATTAAACTGAACCAGATGCTCTGAAATCCTCTCCTGGGAGCCATTCCCGTCTAGTCCAGGGCTGGAGCAACACCACTTAATGGGCCCTTTTTCATCTTTAATTTCTCTGATTCAGAAAGTTTACAAGATCAATTGCTAAGAGGGCTAATGTGAGGAGATGAGGCAGCAAGTTGCTCTGGGCCCAGAGTCAGCTAATTCCTTAGCTTCTAACGAGGGCCCACAGGGACCCACTTATATAAAGCCTGAACGCTCGCCTGGCTCGATCACCCCTCCCATCCGCAAACCCCCACTAAATAAAGAATTTGAACTGCAACCCAGCAAGAACTGCACATCAACCTCAAACCAGCTGGCACTTCCCAGGCATCTCAGGAAGACTTCCTTAATGCGTGTACGCTTCAGCCCAGGGGAGGGCTTGTGAGCCCTGAGCCTCCCACCCAGCCTCCCAGGGACCTCGCATCGTCAGAGGCTCTCTGAAACACTGCAGCATCACGGTCAATCAAATCAGTGGACTGTCTGGTGGTGTGGGTGTAAATTCCACTTCCACTTCTTCCTAAGCCATGGTTCCCGCATCTGCAGATGGAAGTGACAAGCAGAGCTTTGTGGGCACATAACTCAGTAATGCCACTGACGTGCTTGGTGTGGCATCCGTGCTGAGTAGTCATTTACTGACCCCTATGCTTGGGCCACCCGGTACCAGCCCACCGTGCTCATCCAAGGACGAAGTCAAGATGGACCAACACTGTGAAGCACTCGTGTTTCACGGGAAAAAGAGAACTATGCTCAGACTTCATTAGCCTGTGTCCTCGTAGCTCCTGCATCCCAGAGAGAAGTGACAGCCGCTTAATCCTTCCTATTATTTTCCCCTGTCCCCTTTATTCCTGCAGTAATTTAAACCTGCCCCCTCTCCATTTCCTCCCCACAGGAAGCCACATGCAAGGACAGTGTTGGCTGATGAGTTTTACCAGATGATTCCTGGAAACAGCATGGAAGAAGAAAGAAAAATTGCCTCCCATCCAGGGGACCCACATTCTC
The DNA here is from genome assembly GCF_036321535.1 of Camelus dromedarius. Classification (NCBI taxonomy): domain Eukaryota; kingdom Metazoa; phylum Chordata; class Mammalia; order Artiodactyla; family Camelidae; genus Camelus; species Camelus dromedarius. The sequence continues at coordinate 61,902,803 of NC_087443.1, read as the reverse complement.
CGAATGGAAACAAAACCCCGAAGGAGAATAGTTCATGCCAGTTGTTCCGGAGGATACGTCCTCCCGGACCCGTTATCTCTGTAGCAGGACCCTCGCCTCTTCCTCCATCACTGCCTGTGTGTTTTCCTTAATGATGGCAGAATCAAACTGAACCTTTTCTGCACAGCTAGCTCTAGGGGATTCTAGAAAGCCTAGGAAGGAGATTTCAATTTGTTCACTTGCTGAGAATGAATTCTGCCTCATATAACTCCTGACAAATTGCCATTTTTAAAGGGTTTGTTAATTTCCAATGAGCAAATGGCACATCAGATATCTTGTTTATTCAACAGATGCTCCTGAGCTAAACAAATGGTTCTTGTTTAACAAACATGGAAACATCTTGTCAGCTTTGTGGAGATCATCCTGTTCAACTGTCAAGGGAGGGTCTTGTGGTTTGTGCAGAAAATACGAAGTGTCTCCCTCCCATGTAGGGTTCTCCAAAGGGCTGAGGACATGGGTTCCATCGAAAGAGATGATGTGAAACTCCCTGATCACAGCCTGGGAAGTGGCTCTTTGACAAAAGACCCGGGATTTCTCCTGTTCTGTGAAGATGCCAGGTATCTGATTCAGGTCTATTTGATCCGGGAATCTCCTTGGTGTTGAATCTGAAGACAGCCTTGAAGGAGATACCCATCTGACACAGAGAGGTCATATAAAATCGTGGTTAAAATCCTGGCGTTGGAGTAAACCTAAGTTGACTTCTGGCTCTGTCGCTTCTAATGGTGTGAACTTGGACGAACTGCTTAATCCCTCTCAACCTCAGTTTCCCCCCCTGTGAAACAAATCTAGTAATGACATGAAATAATGAAATGGCATTTTAAAAACCTGACAGCAATAAATTTATTAAGTGCCCGCCCCCCCCCAATAGAAATGCAAGCCAGTAAAAATGCAAAACAAACCACAAAACATCAGGCCTGGAGCTGATGATAAATAGGTCCAGTAATGAATGAATGACACCAGCAAAGATGCTGACGGTTGTGACAAATGCTCATACTATTAATCCTGGCTACATTTTCAAGACATGTTTAAGTGGAACTGAACCCAGGAATGAATCTAAGGGGCACAGAGAAGGTTGGGAAGGGCACAAATCCTATGTCCTCCATTGTCTGGAAACAGTAAATGTAGCATGTTTGATACTGTGCTGGCTCAGTGACTCTGGTCAGAAATGAAATCTAAACAGAGAACAGAGTCCTTCTGAGCATCAGAACTCCAGCCTGATGTCATAATTACTTTCATCCAGTGAGCTAAAAGTTCTGGCTGGACTAGGAAGTAAAGTGGGAATGAGGAGGGGTGGGAAAGAGGCCAGCTTGTCGGGAGCACACAAGGACACGTGGAGAAAGATGATGGCTGACCTCTGTCAAGTCCCAATACGCAAGGATAAATCCATCTGCCGACGAGCACAGCATCGCACCAAGTATTAATTATAAGAGGGACGGCATTTCAAAGCCTCTCTGCTGGAAAGTATCACAAAGAGTTACCTTGAGACAACATCTAACTTGCTGAAAATTAATTTACTCCACAGTTTAGATGCTTTGGAGAGATTCAAAGTGAGGTTGACCCCAGCTCAGTGCAGCATTCCCGTGTACTGTCAGAATGAGTTACAGATATTAACCGACCTGAACCTAGGAGGGGCTGCAGAAGAACTCCCTGGACTCGGCCCCCAGGCATGGTTAATTACCTAACACATCTCCATAGCAACTCTATAAGGCACAGAACAACATGATTATCATCACTGGGCTGATGAAGAAACTGAGGCTCAGAAAACTGGCCCAAAACATCAGAGCTTCTGACAGAGGGGCCGAGATGCCTGTTTTAGGAAACATGCTCTTAGCAACTCTAAAAATGTGAGAGAGAGGGAGTTCAGGCAGTTTCAAAAGTAAGTTAACTTTTGAGCAGAACTTTAGACGATATTAAGTAGTTTGCCTGCAACTGTAATGTCCTGCTTCCACTGTCCTGGCAAAGGGAAGGCAGGATGGAAGACCTTCAGGTAAAGGATCTGATGGCAGGTATGCAGAAGGGTGATGTGTGTAGAGTGTGAATGGAGAGTTGAGGACCCGCAGGTGAGCCTGAGTTTGGAAAGACATTTCAGGTGTTTGGTGTGAGAAGACACTCTATGCCAGGCTGCAGGGTTTGGAATTTAATCTCTAGGCTAGTTTTTCTCAGTCTTGACTCCCTGAAAAAATCTGTGGTGACGGTATTCACATAAGACACAATCGGGTAGGCATGGCACGATTTCGAGAAAAATCTAAATAATCTTTAATGAAACCCTGCACAGCAAGGATCTGCATTCATGACATTTCTTTATGGCTCATCCAAAAAGGCAGATTACTATGGCCAGTGAGAGAGAACAGGCTGGAGACACATTAGCTGTCACTCAATTGATTTTTGTTCATTTAGGAATGCAAGTACGTAAGAATGACATAATTTTACTGATAACCTTGAATTGGCTGAAATTTACCCCAGAAAAACGGAAGAGCGATAACTCACCATCATCACTTCTTTATTACTGGCCACAAAATTTTTGTGACACACTTCACATACAATCATGATTCACCAGTGTGTCATTATACTTTTATTTAAAATTCTTTTACAGCTCTCTCTTGACTTCAACAGCTGTTTTTAACCAAAGGATAACATCATTTAGTCTGTGTTTTAGAAAATTTACATGGTAATGTAAAGGGTTGACTTGAAGGGTAGCAAAGCTGAAGGCAGAGAGGACAAAGAGGAAGCTGGTCTGGGCAAAAGATGATGAGGATATGGTTAAAAAAAATGCCAGCAAGGAAGATAAAGATGCAGGTGAAAAATGATCTTACAGGTGTCATACACTGGCATGGGAATCAAGTGGGTGGTGCTGGCTGAGATAATGAATGAAGGCAGTCCAGGGTGATCTGAGATTTCCAGGTTGGACAAGTAGATGGATGGTGAGATTGTCCACTGAGAAAATCTGATAAATCAGGAGGAATAATTTAACCAACTTGGGAGAAGGAGGAGATGCAATTTTTGTGCATTTGGAGAATGCAATATATTCTCTCTTGGAGAGTTTGAACTTTGAGGTCTACGAGAAATATCATAGCACAGCTATCCAGAAGTATCTGAGCAAAATCAGGGAAGAGATGTCCGGGGCAGCCAAGGGCATGGGAAGTGTGAGATTCCGGCAAGAGTACAGTACGGGAAGGATTTGGTGATCTTTACAGGAACTAACAGTTTTGATGATAGTGGGTATGCTTCTTTGGGAAAATGAATCTTTTTAAAAGCAAACAAGACAACTGCAAGAACATCCTGGAAACATTGATATTTATGGGGTCTCCAAATCAAGAGAAGCCAATGAAAAATGCAGCAAAGAAATGGTCAGGAAGATAGAAAGAAAGAAGAAAATCACAGTGGTCAAGGAAGGACAAAGACTCTGGGAGGAAGCAGACACCAGTGAGAATATTGCTGAAGTCAGGTAGAATGAAGGATGAAAAGAGAGAACAGGATTCGACATGAAGAGTTCCCTGATGATCACAGTCCAAGGAGCAGTGACGCAGAGACCAGACTGAGTGGGTTTAAACATGGTTTGAAGGTGAGAAAGCACATTCGTTACACATAATTTCATAAAATTTGGCAATGAAGAAAGGAGACAAGTAGAGAAGTCAGTTGAGTGGAAAGAAGGACTGTTGTGTTTCCTTCTTTCCTTTCTTTCACAGGATGGGGGAGAATTAATGATGCTTTTAGGTACAAAGGAATCAATAGTTTGAAGATACTGGACCTAGAGAGTAACTAATGAAACAAAGCTCCTGCAAGGTTGGAAGAGACAGAAGTAAAGGTGCCACTGAGACAGAAATTTCCTAAGAAGGTACAGCCAGTCTTCCAACACAGCAGGGAAATACAGAGAAAGAGAAAACTTTGTGGGGAGAGGGGCAAAGGAAAGCATTTATGCGTTGTAGCCTCTATGTTTTGATGAGACAGAAGGCTCAATGGTCGCTGAAAGTGAGGGACAGAGAAGGGTGGGGGATTAAGGTGAGTGGCAAAGGTAGGGCACAGATCTGGACAGGCCCGCATCTGGAACAGAAGGACAGCCCATTAGGAAAAACACTATGTGGCAAGAGCAAGGGCTGCTGGACCGATCAACTAAGAGGAGTGGCGGGAAGCAAGTCACGGCAGGTGCTGAGCTCTTATGATTCTCCTTCTTCAAGAACAGAGTGTCAAGCACCGCCAATAAATGGCAGACATTGATGACAAATCCAGGTCGGGCTCCAGCTGTAATGACCCAAACGCAATGTGGCAAACGCGCAACTCCACGCTAGCCCTGCTCCGAGCAAAGAAAAAGCAGCCTTTCATGGTCATTGAGGACAAAGAGAAGGCAACACCAGCCTGTCCTTAATTTATCTCCAGCTCTTCTAAAACCAGCTCTTTCTACCTCTAAACCCAGAACTTTTTCTCATCCATCTCCACCTCCTCAATTCCACCGTTTCCTAGCAAGACCCCATGTCTGGAATGCTCCAAGGTCCTCCAAGCCTGAACACTGGAGAGGAGACAGCCAAGGAAGCAATTTTCATGGCGAAAGATTTCAGTGGGGACAAGATGGGGGGAGAAGCTTCTTCTTAGTGTTAATGCAGGTGCTTTGTGTAACACGGTCACAAAATGTCAGCCGTGGATTGTTCCATCAGATGAGCCCATGAATGAATACTAATTTTTAAAAACCCTTTCTGAGTGTTGGCTTTTTATAAAGCACAGTGTTTACCCAGGAGACCAACCATAACAGCAGTTAAACAGAGACACTCTAATTCATCATGTTTCTAGGGTCCTGGGAAATAGAAATCCTTTAAGTACCTTTACTCTGCTTCATGGGAGCTACTTTTCAAAGTTTAAATTGCTTGTATTTCACACTACTCACTTCCTAAATTCCATTTATAAATCAGAGTAGCTTTTGAGCAATTTGATGGGTACAAAATGGATTAAGAAAGAACAAACATCAAATATATATTTGGTCATTCGAGTTTATTGGATTTTTCATTATTTTTACTTCTAACCTCTTCTGTGAAGATGCTCTGAGCTAGGTCTGGTCTGTTCAGCTTTGGCCTGGAGATCAGGTGTGTTGCCGGAAAAGGACATGTGACTATCTTCTTAGACTACCAACCTCCGACTCTGAAACAGCCTGTCTGTGGTGTTGCATTTGAGTCGATCTGAACTAACAGGAATTAACAGTTTCAGTGATAGTGGGTATGCTTCTTTGGGAAAATGAATCTTTTCAAAAGCAAACAAGACAATGGCAAGAACATTCTGGAAACATTGACATTTATGGGTCTCCAAATCAAGAGGAGCCAATGAAAACTGCAGCAAAGGAATGGTCAGGAAGATAGAAAGACAGAGGAAAATCACAGCAGTCAAGGAAGGACAGAGACTCTGGAAGGAAGCAGACACCAGTGAGAATATCTCCAAGACCCACTTGGGAGTGAATGTATCCTCCCAAACTATTACAGACTGATACTTCTGTAATGCACTAAAAATGTCACAGAATGTCCAACTGCTATACAAGTTTCTAAAGCTGCTCAGTGGACGTACATATCTAGACTTAACTTCACAAATCAGTAGCAGTGTGTGCACCAGCACTGGTCCCTGGACTGTACTTTGAGTAGCAATGATGCTGGTGCAAGCTTCCCATTCCTCATTCAGGTACGGAAGCTGAAGTGTAAGGGGAAGAGGCAGTTAACCACAAACACATAATTTCTCAGCGAGGGAGTTAGGTTAGGACTAGCATTACCGATGCGAGCCACAACTACGGAACCTCCTCACATTCACTCATACAGCGATTAAGAAGGATGGACCCCACACGAAGACATCTCATTATCTGTACTGTACATAGTTTGACTTTAAGTTTACATGCATCTGACTAGGTCAGGGTCCCTGTTATATACACAGTGTTAAGGCAGGCCTTTCAGACTCGCAGACTAGGCTGGGTCCCTTCATTTAGCCCTCATATGGCAAACTTTACCCATCCTTCACTGCTCTTACCACTGTTAGCAATGACATCGTTCTGATTATTTCACTGATGTCTGTTTCCCCTGCAGGGCTATAAAGGCTAGGGGGCAGAGGCCAGGTCTGTTTTGCTGACCAGCATAGCCTGGTGCCTACTATAGTGCCTGGCTCCTAGCAGGTGTTGAACACATGTTTGTAGAATTTAATGAGTGGAAGAATCATGCTAGGGGAGCACTCTGTGGCCACCTGCAGGCACAGTGGGAATTAGCAGTAGGGACACCAGGACTGCCGCAGGGCTGAGCCTGGCTAAGGTTTCTCCAGGGCGGCCCAGCTCCTCATGCAACTTCTCCAGGCTTATTTCACGCAGCTCTTTATCAATACAGCAGGCAGGTCCGTTATCCCCTCCTCCCTCCTTCTCCATCTCCCTTCCTGCCTCCTCCTTCCTTTCTTCTTTCTTTCCTCCCTAGAATTTCTGTATATAACACAGCGTGAGGCAACGTACACAGAGATACTGGCAGGATCTCCACCTAGAAAACGTTTACAATATAGCTGGGGGGAGAGGTAAGTGCAAATGATAACTTGATGAGAAAAATTAGCCAAGATAAACATTAAGACAACCGGAGTTCCAGGAGTTTCAATTCCTCTGCCTGGGTTTTAAGCCCTTCGTATGTAGATCATATCCTACCTGGCCAAGGTGTACTCAGCAAGTGCCAGAAAGCCCGAGCTCCTCAGCACGTCTAAAACATCACGCTTACTTCCATCTCTGAGCCTCTGGCTCCTGGTGCTGCTCTGCCTGAAATGTTCTCCTTCTTTTGTCTCTGCTAGGTCTTCCCTCGCCAGACTGAGCTCAAGGGCCACCAATTGTGAGACCTGTACCACCACCACCCATGCCCCTCAAGGTTTCCTATGGCACAAATTATCTGGATCATGCAGGTGAACTCTCAGGCGTTTGACACCCCATGACCAGGTCTCCCAGCTGAATTATAAGCTCTTTGAAGGGAGGGACTGCGGCTGGTATACATTCAGTGTCCCCACCCCCCAGCACTCCAACTGTGGAATTGTGAATGCCTCAGTGGAAATACACAGCAAGGCCAAAACAGTTTAGTTTTAGGTCATTTTACTGGGTCTATCAACTCCTAGAATACATAAAGGCAAATTCAAGGCAAAATGCAAAGAGGTGTCACAGGAAGACATCGTACCCTTAGCTCCCAAGTGGCTATATTTGAGGTAACGTACAAAAAACTTTTCCGAGACTGGGTTTGTTATTTATAAAATGGGGACAGTAAGGACAGCTGGGAATAAAGAGAAAAATGCATAGTAACAGCAGAATGATACATATAGCGCTGAGCCACTGTCTACACTGGGATTCCAGGTGACTCACTGTACCTCTCCCAGCCTAGTTTCCTTATCTGTCAGCTCAGTCTGTTTTCTCAAGACTCCCTTCCTACTTGAATCATCCAGGTGTCTCTCAGAAACCAGTATGTCTCTCCTGGGCTCCCAAGGTCAATGGCTGTTCCAGAAAGGGCTGCTGATTTCCTCTGAGCAGCCGGCAGGAAAGGTTCTTACTCATCACACAGCCCCATAAATCACCTGGTGTCCATAGGATGTTTAATATGGAATCACTTAATTTAATAGTCATTTTGACATAAGAAATTGTTTTCTTAAAGCTAGAACTGGCTGTAAAACCTCAAGTGATATTTTACAGCTGCCATATAATAAAATCATTCAGCAATTAGTGATTAATGACATACAACAGTGCGTGTCTCCGTGGTCACCTCCCCCCGTGGCTGTTCCTCTCTGCTCTCACCCACGTCTCAGTCCAGCAATCACACCTGGAGTGACAAGCCTCTTTCTCTAACCAGGGTAGGTTTCTGAGCCTAAAAGACCATCAAAAAGTGTCTGACGGAGCCTGGCGCCGTGGTGGGGCTGAATGGAAGCTTCTAAATAGACACGGTCCGTAGTATGCGGGAAAGTTCAAAAGCATGGAGCTTCCACAGACAAGCCATCTAGGGGGAGGTTCAGAACAAAAGACTGAAGTGCCGACTCCCTAGGTGTTGTTCTTTTTGCGGCCGGGTTTCTGTGGGAAAGCCACACAGGCCCCGTGAGCTGACCGTCTCCTGCACCCTCCGGCCCATCACGCCGTCCTCTTTCGCTGCACTTTCAGCCCTGCCTCTCCCATTCCCCAAATACCTAACAGCCCTCACTGAGCAGGGTCCTTAGTGTGGCATCCCCCCCCCCCCCGCCTATCCTCCCATAAACACCGAAACTGAAATTTGTCAGTGTGGGCTTTCAACTCAGGAAGTCCAGCCCCACTATTTCCTGGTTCATAACACTCACCAAAATTCCATGGGACAGACTATGGTTGTAAATCCCATTTTACAGATGAAGAAACTGAGGCCATGGGTGCCCAGGAATACACAGCTAATAAGCAGTACAACCACAATTCCAACCTAGGTAGTGTGAATGAAAAATATTGCCTGCCATGTCAGCAAGCAAAGGATGCTGCAGCCATCAGGTCATCAGCCATTAGCCCCACCTCCTGATGGTGAGCCGGAGGGAACTCAGGATGGGAAAGAACAGGATACTGGCCCTAGAGTGCTAGGTGCATATCAAGGACTGATTTCAATGAGCCCAGATTTTTTTGCACCTTCCCATACATAGAAAAGCACTAAATTCCTTAACTTGAAATATCGGGTTTTCTTTAATTACTAGTAATCTCTTGATGTTCCAACTACTTTTGTTGCAAAACCTCCCAATATCCTGGCTCCTCTCCTGCCTCTTCAGAGCAGTCTCTCAGAATGATCTGAGAGGCCACCTCCTGGGCTTATGTCTTGAAATGTCTGTCAAATAAATCATAACTCTTGGGTTGTGGATTTTTTCATTCAACAGTAGCCTGTACCCAACCCTACACCTTGGGCCACTGCATTGTCCCACCTGCATGCACAGTTGTTAAAAGATCATTGCAGTAACGGTTGCATGGACCCAGCACATCACTTGGCCTAGCTTGAGCCCTCAGTAAATAATAAGGATTACCATCATTACTTACTTATTTTACAATGTTGTTTATTATTCCTTTGTTATTTATTGCTATTATTATTGAAATGCATTCCGCTCTTAGGAACAAGGACAGGATTGGGGGTAAACCTCTGTGTCCACGCTATAGTGGATACAGGGGTGTGCTGTCTGCCCGACTCTCTTCCAGGCATGCACTCCCCAGCATTGGAAGTGTGGATATCTGATGACTCCCGGCTGAGTCGCTCTCCAGAATTTTCCACAGCTGGTGACAGCACCTCACCAAGGTCACAGTCTTCCCCAGTGGTGGGTCACATCTTATGGATGGTCAAGTAGAGGTAGGAAGGCCCAACCCCTTGGCTCAAGGCTGAACATCTCTGATGGGCCATCCCAGCTGCACAGACACGGCTCTCGCAGGATCAGCCACTGCAACTGCATCACAGACCATCCTCTCCCCGACCCACTCTGCTCCCCTCTCCCCTCAGCGGCGATTACTCCCGGGCTCCAGCACACTTCCTGCACACAAATCTCTGCCTCAGGGGATCACTGCCAAAACATTCACCCCATTCACCCCCTCCGAAAACCCACAAAAAAAGAACAAATAAATAAAAAACAACTCTGGGAATATTGTTTCAGTGCATTTTTGCATTGGAGAAAATTACACCTAAGTCCAGAGCATGGTTTAAATATCATGCTGAACTTAAGCACTAATTGAAAATTTTATTTGTATTTATTTTATTTATTTATTGAATCTGTGGTCACTATAACTTAACTGATTTATTTCCAAGTAGAACTTGAGTTTTTAGACATTATAAAGACAGGAAACAACATTCTAGAATGGAAGAAGGATTTAGATTTATTTTCTGTTCTTCAAGATGGTCTTTTTCTTTTTTAATTGCAAAGTACATTTTCTAGAATTTCCTGTGGTTCCATCTCCTCTCTCCAGTATTTTCTGCCCCCAGTAATAGCCTTTTAATAGGCCACCTGGTCCCCAGTTCTTCCGTCTATGATTTGCCCTTTATTCTACTGCAAAAACGACCTTCCTAAAGGCCGGTCCTGAGCATGCCTAGCCCCGAGCAGAGCCCTTCAAGTGTATTAACTGCAAAATCTTCAACGTGGCACTTAAAACCTCTAACTTATCACGTTAATCTTCTTTCCCAGCCTTATCGGCATCTCTTCTCCCATGAGCGTAGAACTTGAACTTCCTGACAGACTGAACTATTAACCATTTTCTAAGTACATCCTGTGCTCTCCTACTTGGAGGCTCTCCTGCTCCTTCCTCTGCCTGAAATACCCACCCTCACCTAGGTCTGCCTGTGGAAATTAAACCCACCTGTCATGAGTGGGTTCCTCCCAAATGCCACCTGCCCTGGTCCCTCTATCTCAGGTGGTACCTCTCTTGTGGCACTCACCACTGTCCTTTGTATCCGACACTTACCCATTCATCACAGCTTTTCTTTGCCCTACTGTTTCAGTAGATTTTGCTGCATCATAAACCATGCTAAAATGCAGTGGCTTACAACTGCAGTTACAGATTTTGTTCATACATCCAGGAGCCAGCTGGGGGAAGGGCTTGTCAAGATGGGGCCCCATGGGAGGCTCTGCTCCAAGCTAGGAATCAGGGCGGAGCTGGGCTTTTCACAGAGGTGAGGGTTTAGGTGTGCTTTGTGTGTTCATGATGGAGCCTGGAATGAGGGGGTCACAGCCGCCATGGATGGCAGAGGCAAAAGACACACACCCCAACCTGGCTAACACTTTAAAAGTGTCACATCTGCTAAACGTGTCAACGGAAGTCAAACAGACAAGCCCACAGCCCGGTTGAGAAAGTACCTGCCGAAAATAGGCAAAAGGCACCACGAAGATACATGGCAATGGGTCTGGACGTATGATTCTGTGACTTCAGAGATAATTAAGCATTGGATCAATAACCCACACCTATTGTCCTATGGATGAACACACTATCCACGGAGTGGGGACTCAGAACAGTCTCTTGAATACAGTTCCTTAGTAAGTCCATCTAAATGGACATAGATAAAATCCATAACCCCATTTACAGCACAGTGTTAATAAAAACTAGAGGCACTATTTTCATAATGACTAATATCTAGACAGCATTTTAAAGTTACAAAGCATTTTATTAACGCCTTACAGCTTTCAAAGCACGCTTAAATATATTATCTCATTTAGCATGGATTGTATGCATTTTAAAAAGATTCCTGGGGGTGGCAATGTCTCCACTGGTTGGAACTACTCTTTAACTGTGAATGTCAAGAACTGTGGATAAAAGAGAATGTTTTTGGTAAAAGGCCCCAGTCCATACCACTCAGAGCACAACACCTAGTGCCCCAGTAACTCTCCTCCCTGATGGTCAAAACCACTTCCTGGCCACGTCTTCTGGTTTCTAAAACTTACTGTGCAAAGGAATCGCTGGGAGGGAGTGCTAAAATGGAGATTCCTGAGGCCAGGGTCTCAAGATTCAGATCAGGAGTTTCAGGGTGGGGCCCCAGAAGCCACATTTTCAGCATGCGCCTTGTGACAATCCACTGCAGGTTCTCCCCTGACCATCATCTGAGAAACAAAATTCTCCCTCTCCGAGGACAGGACAGGATTTTCTCTCCTGCCCCCAGTTAATGCTGGAGAGCAACACTCAGGCTGCAAGAGGGCCATCGACTCCTGGGACGAAAGCCCTGGCTGAAACCTCCAAGACCTTCTAGCCAGCCCTTCGAACTCTACAGACGAAGATGTGGGAAGTCACAGGGGTCCTACGAGTGCCCCAAGGCCCGACCTCTATTCCAGGGGCAGAGACAGAATCAGCACCCGGAAATCCCGAGTCCTCCTCAAACTCTATACACCTCACAAGTCACCGACATTCTCTTCCTAATGTACTGGGCTTCTCTCAGCTCGGGAAAATCCTAACAAACCTCACATTAAAACAATAAGAGAAAAATGAAGAAAAGAAAGAACAAAAAGAGACAAAGCATGATGCCCCCAGTTATGTCATCCACGTTTCAAATCTCTTTTTCCACGGAAGTAGAAAATCGTCGTAAAGCCCAACTCCGTTTGTTCTGTTTCACTGTCCCTCCTTTGAATGACACTTGTTAAACAGGGGGTGGGGGGTGATCATGCTAAAAAATGTGTGACGCAGATCTTGGCCCTCTCCTTCCCAGCATCACTTGGACAAGTGCACGGCCGTCCCATTTTAAACCCCCCAGTGCTTCTGGCCCAGCTTCTCGGCAATTATTGCACACTTTGGTGCCTTTTATAGATCAGACTGGTTCCAGGGTCTGACCTTTTCAACGCTTCAGTCTCCTCGCATCCATCTGAAATGCTGAGCGGGCAGAGCAGGGATTCCCCCCCCCCAACCCTTGGGGCTCGCTCTCTGTCTCCATTGGGCACAGTTCTGCCCAAATTACTTGACAGCTTCTCTTCAACATTGTTAAGGGAAAAGCTTGGAGAATGTCTGAATATGACTAGGCCGACCAGTGAGGAGATGAAAAGGGGTGGGACTCGTCCCTAATCCATCATCCACACTGTCTCTCCAAAGAGCAGATCTGAGTAAGAGGCCGAAAGAGGGAGAAAGTGTTCCGACTTGGGGGAATTTCAGGAGAAAACAGCGTGGATTCTCTAATGACAATTTTGTTCCTCATTGCATTTGTAAGCAAAGAGGATCAAGGTGGTGGCATGTGCCAGTTGCTAGATTCAGACATACACAAACATGTATATAAAAGGAAAATTGCTCTCTTTGAAAAGCAATATGCTGATATGCTGACAGTGGGGATAGCCTAACTGCCTAAAGGAGCTTCCTGTTTCAAGCATCCCTTCGAGAACAAACAAGCTAGGGTGTGACCGAATGATCCTCAGTGCCATTTGCCACCAAGTAAGTGAAAGGGACCATTCCTTCCAATCCGATCACCATAGCCTTTCACCCTCTTGCACACTTGGCTCTGTGAATTATCACGTCACTTGCCAAAATCATGTCCATGTTGGCGTGGACATTTATATTCCCACCAAAATATGGCGAACCCACTGACAGAGGGTCACTGGGTGGTATCCTCACTAGCACAATGGCTTAGGTACTTTGACAGAACTTTAACCATTCAAGCAGTGGGACTGGACATTTCAGGGTGGTGCCAGCACTAAGGAAGGATAACCTGAAGACTGTTAACACCGGGATGCAGCTTGTGTGAAAGGAAAAGGCCAGTCTAGATCAATGATTTTATAAACTTCTTGTTTGTTTCTTTAATGAGTAGTCTTCTATCTTCAAAAGAAATCTTATGGAGAAGCTAACATTAATTAAGAAGCTAGTAGTTCTGGCTCCTGGGCATATATTCAGAAGGAACCCTACTTCAAAAAGACACCTGCACCCCAATGTTCATAGCAGCACTATTTACAATAGCCAAGACATGGAAACAGCCTAAATGTCCATCAACAGGTGACTGGATAAAGAAGATGTGGTATATTTACACAATGGAATACTATTCAGCCATAAAAACTGACAACATAATGCCATTTGCAGCAACATGGATGTTCCTGGAAAATGTCATTCTAAGTGAAGTAAGCCAGAAAGAGAAAGAAAAATACCATATGAGATTGCTCATATGTGGAATCTAAAAATAAATAAATAAATAAATAAATAAATAAATAAATACATACATACATACATACAAAACAGAAACGGACTCATAGACATAGAATACAAACTTGTGGTTGCCAAGGGGGCGGGGGGTGGGAAGGGACAGACTGGAATTTCAAAATGTAGAATAGATAAACAAGATTATACTGTATAGCACAGGGAAATATATACAAGTTCTTGTGTAGCTCACAGCGAAAAAAATGTGACGATGAATATATGCATGTTCATGTATAACTGAAAAATTGTGCTCTACACTGGAATTTGACACAACATTGTAAAATGACTATAACTCAATAAAAAAACGTTTTAAAAAAACACTACATTTATTCCACAGAAAAAAGAAAAAAGAAGCTAGTAGTTCTGGCTGAAGCAAAAATGAGAGGGCCAAGGACCTTCTCGCTAAGCACCCTCCAATCACTGTGTATCTGGTAGTCCCTGGGGCAACTTACCAGAACCCCCATACAGCTTCCAAGAGCACGAGTGCAGAAACCACTAGACCAGATCATCTTTCAGGGTCCTTTGCACTCTAACTTTTCCATAATTCTTCAGTTTAAAAGAGAGAGTATATCAATTTAGTGGAATTGTCTGCCACCATGAAAATGATCCTCATAAATACTATGCACACATACAGAAAATCGTTTAGGTTAGGTAAAAGTGAAAAAAAGACAGAATGGGGACATAATACAACTATGGTTCTGTGAGAAATTACTTTCATGTAAAATTAGAAGAGGCAAGGAAGAATAAAAAGTGTGTGTTAAAATGATTAAATCCTTGCATGACTGGGACATTGGGCTGTATACCAGAAATTGATACATTGTAACTGACTGTAACTGACTATACTTAAATTTTTTTAAAAAGATTAAATCCTTGGTTTAATAAAAACTTTAATGTTGTTGAATCAATTAAAGTGTAAACAGAAATGAATTATTTAAAAATATATACTAGGCATACATTTTTAAAAGTCCACAATTCCATAATTTTTCACTGGAGAAATGGAACTTGGGATCAGGATGCTTTAGAAGATTTGCATCTGTCTTGAGAAAAATCGGTAGCTTATCTATTGACAGAGAGTTGCAAGGAATGCACTTAAGCATCTCAAGGAAAGTGCCAAATGTTAATAAATCTTCATAAAACATAAATATTATGTCATTCTCTTGCACAAAAGATAAATACTCTCCATTACCCAGAGAGACAAGTCCAAAACACGTAGGTAGTATTTGAAGCCCTTCACAATCTGAATCTAGTCTACATCTCTAATTTCATTTCTCACTGCCCCTCAGTGCAAATCCTATTTTCCTAGCACAGTAGTTCTCAATAGCAGGGAGGGGGTGCCCCTCAGAGAACATTTAGCAATACCTGAATATTAGAGACATTTCCATTTTTCACAACTACAAGAGTGCTGTGAGCATTTACAGAGTAGAGACCAGGGATCCAGCTAAACCTCTAAAATGCACAGGATAACTATCCAGACCAAAATGTCTACAATGCTGAGGTTGAGAAATTCTATTCTAACAATTTTACTAATTGCTCTCCAAACATACCATGACCTTAGCTTTGTTCTAATTAACCTCCCTTCTCAGAAAAACCTGTTTCACTTTCTTACTTGCCAAATCAACCCACTTTTCAAGGTTCTTCAATCGTATTTCCTCCAAGAAGCCTTCACTTGGCACACCAGGCTAACCTGGGCCCTTCAGCCTCTGAGCAATCACAGCCTTTCCTCTAATAGTCTTCTGGTGGTTCCCACTTCTGGCCATGCTCTCTCGGCAATCTGCACAGATTTGTCTCAACACTTGCATCATATCTGCTAAAGCATGCGTGATCTGATGCTACACAATCTTTAGTTTACAGTCTTATGAATTTTATTAGCATCAAGCTACAAATGTTTTTCTCCAAAAATAGTTTTAACAAGTACAGTAATAAGACATATGCTGATAGCTGGAAAAACAGATCAGAAATACAATACAAACACTAACTATTAGGTAATGAATGGGATTTGAATGTAGAGCAGGGAAAAAAAAAAAAAAAAGACGTGCAGATACACCCAGCCTTGCTTAGTTTCAAAGACACGTGCCATACACCACCAAACCAATGAGGATGGTCATTTCTTCCAGTTATCTTCTCATGTTATAAGTTGTTTTATTATTAATTGTATATCTAATATTTATTAGGCACTTATTTTGTGCCTGGCTGAGAAGACTGATACTCAGCCAGGAGGCAATGGCAGGATATACTAACACCCCATCTATCAGAAAGGACACCAGCTGATTAAGTAAGACTATCCAGTGTCATACAGCTATTAAAGGCAAAGCTCTCCTCCTATTTAAATCCTCAAATCCCCCACAGAAATTAATCCCTAGTCACACCAAACCCTCCTAATCACTTAATTAAAAATATTTTCTTTATAATGTAAAGACTCTTAGGGCACCAAATATATATGCATGTAGGCAAATTAGATACACGTCATGGCTACCCAGCTCAGTCATGCCAGTCTGAAGAAAGACACGGTGTACAAAGTATCTTTAGTTATAATAGCACCAAAAGTGAAAATTCCTAGAAATAACATTAACCAGAAATGTGTAAGACTGATAGAAAGAAAACTATACAACTTTACTGAGGAACACAAAGGAACAGTATGAAAGGAGAGAAAAACCATATGGCCAAAAATGAAAACTAGATATTGAAAAATATTCAGTTCTCATCAAGTGAATTTATAGCTTTGTGGCAATTCTAATGAATAGTCTAATTAGTTGCTTGATAGGAAGGGGGGAAGTGGGAAATTTCGAAACATAACAAAATGATTGCAAATTTATTTGGATGGATACATGAATAAGATAAGCCAAGAATATTTTGAAAAAGAAGAAAAGGTTCTATTTTTGTTTTGTTTTGTTATGTTTTGCAGGAGAGGAGACTTGCCCAGCCAGGCGCTATGGTGTGTTATAAACAATAATTAGGCACAGTGTGGTCTGGCTCAGGGCACAGGGGACTGACCAGTTCAATAGAATAAAAGCTGCTGGCAAATGCTACCAAGCTCAGGGTCCCTAACTTCTGACCAGACTTTCTCCTGCAGGAAATCAGCAGAGGAAACAGTCAGAAATATGGGTACAGAATTAAGTGGGAAGATGTTCACTGGGTATTATTTTACTTAAAAAAAAATAGAAATCCTACACATCCTAAAAGTATCCATCAGTATGGATAACATTACTAAATTATTAAAGTTATTAAATTATAATATAGTCACAAGATGAAATAGACAACTATCAATACGAGATTTCTGAAGCATAATATAAGAAAATGCACAGTTATTTTTATGTCATACATAGTCTAACATATATAACATACACATTTATATATGCTATTTAATAAAGAAGCATTACAAATCGACAAACTTCAGCTAATATTTACATGATCACAGGTTGAGGGCATGATCTAAACATAAAGTAGGAGAAGACATTGTAACAGGAAAAATTTTTTTTAAATTGATCATTTTTTTAAAGTAAAAAGTATATTTGAAATCAGAAGGCAATTAAAATCCAAAGAACAAACTGGAGACAATATTGAAACAAAATGAGAGGCTATATTAAAAAAACTCATAATAAAGAAGAAGCAAAACCAGATGGCCACATAAAAGAAATACAATGGCTAATAAATATATGAAAACATGTCTAAACTCACCGGTCTGATAAGAAATGCAAATTAAAACAAGGGAAATCCACTTTGGCATATTAAGTTAGATTACTTTTTTAAATTAAATTTTTATGAGGTGCAGTGAAATGGTATTTTACTAGTTGGAGTGGGTATAAACGTCCCAGAGAACAATTTGGCATGGTAATATTTATATATGTATTGTTTCAGTAGTCTATCCTTAAAAATTATAATAATCAGACCTTGGGAAAATAATCACTTAAAGGTTTTCAACACAACATTCCAATGCCTTCTTTAATAGTCAAAGTTCAGAAGCAAGATCAATGCTAAATAAAAAGAGTGATTAAATTATTATATAGCCACCAATTAGAATACAGTTCAAGTAGTGCAAGTTTTAAATTATGTTCACAGAGTATAGAGAACGGTACAGGAAAATGTTCAAGTGTGCTTTAAAAAGATACAAAATTTTATAAACAGCATGATCTCAACTGTGATAAAAAACTTAAATATCTTTCAAATTTTTACTATATTATAGTAGGAAAAGTCTATGAAGAATACTTGATTTTTAAGTGGTATTTTCTGGGCAGTGAAATTAGAGGTAATTATTTTCTTTTTATTTCCCTGCCTTTTCTTAAATGTCTGCAATAAACTTGTATTGATTCTACAATCAGGGAAAAAAAGTAGTTAGATTGAATTTGTGTCTTTTGAAAATTATTTTTATAATTTTGACATTGCCTCTCCATCTTCTCCCACAAGCCTGAGATAATTCTGTTCCAGAATTCTTCTTAGTGAGCTGTTCTCTGGGAAGTTTTCATTCCTTCTCAAGGCCTTCCTTGCTTTACGCCCTGCTGCAGACAGAATTGTGCCCCACCCCTGATTCACAGGTTGAAGCCCTCACCCTCAAGGTGACGGTATCTGGACATGAGACCTTTGGGAGGTAATCAGGTTTAGAGGAAGTCATCAGGGTGGAGTCTTCATGATGGGGTTAGCATCCTCATAAAAGGGAACACCGGCGAGCTCGCTCTTCCTCTACACCATGCGCAGTCACAACAAGAAAGTGGCTGTCTACAAGCCCGGAAGAGAGCTCGCTGCAGAAACCAACCATGTCTGGCGGACTCCTAGCCTCCAGCAGTGCGAGGAAATAAACTTCTGTTTTCTAAGCCACTCAACCCATGGCAGTTTGTTATGGCAACCTAAGCAGACTAATAGACAACCCCAGCCCACACTGGAACAGAGCATCCTTAGATTTCCTCAGTGACAAAAAACAGTGATTCAGGCAGGAGCCAAGATGGCGGTCGTCTTGCCTACAGCCCTATATCCAACTGTGTGTTAAACAGCCTTCAGTCTGATGTCATCTCCTTGGGCTGCTCGGCTCAATATCCTTCTCTTTTTTCTCTCTCTAGGGTTCTCCCTGACCCTCCAGTTCTCATATTCCTCATATTTCCTCCTCCAGGCTGCTAAGCACAGCTCATTACTATCAATGTATTCACTTACCCCACTTCTTCATGGAGGAAGCAAGACCTAAAGGAGCAATCTGAGTTTCAGGAAGACGAGAGCAGTCAAGGTGCCCTACTCTAAGTGGGTCTCTCCTGACCCCTCCTCAAAGGACAGTAACTGGCTGAAATCTCACCCACCATGAGAACAACAAAATTTGCTCCCCTCTGACAGCTTATTAGTGAGACTCCCTTATTTCTGAGCTGAACGAATATTTCTCATGTCATCCACATGATCGTCTGGGTAGCATTTGGAAGTCATGTGTCTCTATTCCAGAGAAACCAACCAAAAAGCCGGGGAAAGAAAAAGAAATGGTGTTTCCATTTGTGCCTTGAAATTTTTCTCACACTGGATTAGGGGAGTGGATGTGGCTACCTTTGAATTCTCTGTGTTTAACACAAAGAAATCTCTTCAGATGCCCCAAGGCAGGGTCAGATATGACCCTTTCTCTTCACAGGAAAGAATCCACCTAGTGTACAGCTACAGATATCTCATTTCCCCTCCTTCATAGAATGTATACGCGTTAAGCATAATTACCACGTGGGTCCACGGAGTGTACTTCATCTTGATTTCACCCAAATAGGTGAGCGTTCTGTCTTCCTCAGCGCACTGGCTGATTACCATGTGTAGCTTTTAAGCACTGCATTTGCTCTTAGCATTCAGGCAGCTCTTGCAAGGCCAAGATGCAACCAGACGTGCAGTATATGGGTGGCCCCCACCAGCAAGTAGAAACTGATTTCTGCTTGAAGCTGAGCTTTCACATCTCCCCTCTTGACCTTGCATGTATTATTCTGAATGTAATGTATTTTTAAATTGCTGCACCATTTAAAAAATGCAAGGGAGAGTTGAATTAAATATTATCTGTGATGTCCCCTGGTTTGCAAAGGGCCTCTAAATCTGATCCCTTCTATCAGGTCGATGCCTAAATCCCATTAGTTGAGATCACAAATGACTGTGTTTGCAAAATCATAGCGTACATTTAGAGGCGGCTTAAAAAATTCAGCCCATAATATTAACTTTGTTTGAAAAGATCTTGATTTTTCCAGAAAGCAATCTCAAGCCATTCTGCTTGTTCCTTACCTCTGTCTCTGTCATGGGATAATGTATTAATAGCCTAAAGATGACTCGCCATGTAGTTTTTCAGGAACCACAGTTTAGGAGCCCATCCTCGAAGCAAAATATAGGATACTTTTCAGAATACGAGAGATCTATAGAGTTTAAATGAAGTAAAGGTGTAAAAGGGCTCACCCAGCCACGTTATTTCAAGGTAATCATGTCCCATTTTCACCTGCTGATTTTCTGCCCTGTCTTCCATACTCAGAGCTGCTAGTAGGCTGAGATGGGTAAGCCTCAGACTCAGATACATACGATTTTTATGCCTTCAGTGAAATTAGCACTTCTCTGAATGGGTGTGTGCACACTTGGCTCATGTACACACACACACACACACACACACACACACACACACATTGGCAATCAACAGTATTCTCAAAAATTAAAATCTTTTCATCAAAATGTAAAATAGAATAGAATAGAATGAAACAAATTTAGACAACCTCACTATGAAACTTAGCAGCTGAAAACAATACATATTGTCTCACTATTTCTGTGTGTCATGACTTAACTGGGTGTCTCTGACTCAAGGTCTCTCACAAGGCTTCAACTGATGTGCTGGCCAGGGCTGCAGTCTCATCTGAAGGCTTAACTGGAGAAGGATCTGCTTCCAAGCTCACTTGTTCCTCATTGGAACCCAGCTATTGGACTGATGCCCTCAGTTCCTCACTATTGACTGTAACCTCTCTCAGTTCCTTGCCACGTGAGCCTCTCCATAGGGCAGCTCACAGCATGACACATTGCTTTGACCAAGCAAGCAAGAAAATATACCTAAGACAAAAACCACTGTCTTTTTGTAACTGAATCTCCAAAGTGATATCTCATCACCTCTGACACATTCTACTCACTAGAAGCAAGTCACTAAATTCAGCCCAAACCCAAAGGGAGGGGACTACACAATGGCATGGCCTCCAGAAGACAGAGGTCATTGGGGGCCATTATGGAGGCTGCCTGCCACAAGAAGGTAGTAAGCAATAACTATAAATAGACTCATACTTGTATGTCTCAGGTGGGAATATAAAATGGCACACAAATAATATTCTAGTGACAGGTGTTAAAGATATTCAAAATGTGTGTATTTTGATGTAACTATTCCCCTTCTAGTAGTGATTGAAACAAAAATGTTAAACCCTAACAGTCACCAATCCCCCCTCCCCCATGTTCTGGGTGATGTACACTGAACAAATATTGAGGGGCAGGGTGAGAGTGGTAGATGAAGAGGTAAAGAAGAGATGGTCTATATAAGAAAAGATTATGATATTTGGGGAGAAAGGTGTAGGTATGGAGGTCCTCTGGAAGGAGATGTGCTGTGGACAATTAATGTTGTTGATCTAGAATAGTTTTAGAGATCATGGAAAGAAAAGGATAAGATAAGAAAGTAACTATCATGATGGTCAAGATTTTGTACAGATAGATAAGGACAAAGGAGTTTTAGATTCACTATGTGCTGTGTGATGTAATGCTTCTTTGCCACCCCCTTCAATAAAATGTTCAACAAAAAACTAAGTTGTCATGAAATGCTTTCAGTGTTGAATTTGGGTAACACAATTTGAATGTGACACTCTGCTGAGACTGGGAAAAACACAATCAAGTTTCTATTTGGAATACCTAGGACACTGGTCCAAGAAAACAGTCCTAGATATTAAGGAAATATGCATAAAATGTTAACGAAACTGTTATTTATGATAATGAAAAATATGAAAATTTCCAATGTCCAATAAAAATAGAACACAATCATAAAGGATGTATCTTTACATAATGAAGTGTTGCACAGACAATTAAAAAGGCTGGTTATTAAAGATTTTATAATAACATAAAAATGGTTATAATAGAACATTAAAAGGGGAGAAGGCAGAATTATACAAATTCACGTGCAGTATGTTTAGGCTACAAATCAAAGACCACATGCATACAAAAAGAGATTGGGAAAAGCAAGAACAATAAAAGATTGGAAAGGAAAGATTGCAGTGAAAGTCCATATCTTCTCTTTCTCCTAGGACCTCCCATCTATACACACCAGGAGGGACACATTTTGCTTCTCCATCCTTCCTACCCTCCCTCTTGACCTTTCTGAGAGAGAAGAGAAGCTGCTGGCACAGGCGTCACCAGAAACCTACAACAGGTAAGCCAACCTTAATCAAAGGACAACAGGACACCGAGCCCAGCTTGACTGTCCCTACACACCAGCCACCCTTCAGCTTGCAACCAGGCGTCACAACAGCTCGAAAGAGTCATCCACAAGGAACCCTGTCTTTGTGCCCCTGAAGTGGACGGATCCAGAACGTGTTCTACACCCATTGACTTCTCTTTTTTAATTAATGGCTAGTCTATTTTTTTTAATCTAATGGCTAGTCTATTTTGCAACCCAAATACTCAAGAAAAAGCAGAGGGGGTATAATTCAGTGGTAGAGCATTTGACTGCAAATACCCAAGAAAAGGGGTAAAAGTTTAAGTTCCTGATACCTTAGGGTGTATTACTTTATCAGAAAACTCCTTTAGTGATGGCAAGGAAGAGGAACAAATGGGCCCTGATCTTTCAGGAGGGAGAATAAGAAGTTCGTAAAGAAGAGACACTACAAACATTCTTTCTCTCTTCAATGATACTGCACAAGCCATCATGATACTGTACAAGCAAATGCCATCAGAGATCAGAGGCACTTAGAGGCCAATCCAGTTACACAGAGAACTCAGTAAGGCCCAGGATGCCCATGCCCTCATTGAAAAAGATGCCAGAAGACAGCGAACATATAGGGAGGGGGAGGGGCCACAGAAGCAAAGCTGTGAACCATAACAAGTATTCACATTGGATGTGTAACGAAAATCATCTTTCCCCTGCAGGATGTGCCTGCCTATTAAATACCTCCCAAATGGAAGAGTGGAAATACTGTTTATTTGCAGCCCAGTAGGATATTAGAACAAAACAAACAAAAACACAAAAAACAACAACCACAAAAAAACCCACCTCTTCCCTATGATAGCTCTGCCCAAGCAAAGACTAGAGCAAGATTATGTTAAGATACTTATCCTCTTCCGTGCTCTCCCTGCAAAGTAAAATTGCTAAAGCAGTTGGAGTGGTGCATAGGAGCATAAAACAGGTCGGTAATCTGCCTGTTAACCAGGTATCAAATGAGTGAAAGGGTCACATATAAAAGAGTTTGCATAACAGCCTGATTCTTGGGGCATGAGTTTGATGGCCAGGTCATTCCACCGTGAAAGATTCCTAGGTGACCTCTCTTGATGGCATTGGAACATCTGGAATTCCTAAAGAAAACTGTATCTTCAGGTAAAGATTTTTATTATTGATGTTAATGAATATTACGCCCCATGCCCTGCCTAACCCACAAACACTTTTGGGGCACCAAGGAGGAAATGGATAATAATGACAGCCCCTTCCAACTCCCAATGCATTTCACAGCCATTACAACGATCATCACCGTAGATGAGAGAGAACAGATGAAGTAAGTATGCAGTTGATTCTTCTTCTGCACCCTTGGCAGAGACCACTACTGAATCACAGTGTTCTTCCTTATAAGGTCTCCCCGAGGCTGCTACTTTCCACCAGCTGAAGGTGGCACAGGAGAAGAAACCTAGTACTCATGAAGGATCTATCCCTAGGCATTGGAAAATCTCTAAATGATAGATCACAATATTTGGATAATATTTTGTTTGGATTTCATATTCACTCTATTTGTCTACATACTAGAAGATAAAAGTATTTCATGTCAATGTCTTGTTTTTGGCATGGCTGCTCTGCCCGCCTTGTGTCCCTGCCATCCCTAGCACCACTTCACCCTGCCTCATCCCTCCCACAGGAGTAGATTTAGGGCTTTTTGTTGTTGTTTTTTGTTGTTGTTTTTTCCACATCAGAAGAATTATGACTCAAGAAAGAGTGAGGACAATAAAGTTAGGTTGAGATGTGGATTCTGGGCAGTAAATTAGACCCATTCAATTGTCATCAGATGCCCATGGGCAAACAATCTCACCACGCTTAGGATTCAAATTTGCATCCCAGAAAACTGACAAATCACTTAGGAGTCGTGTTCTTCAGAATCACTCATAAACATAGGACTTAAAGACTTGTAATTTACAAGTTATAAATCTGCAATGGAGAAATGAAATTGCTAAGTGTCCAGTTCTGAAAGGGTTATATCTTGCCCTTCCAATAACCTTATGAAACTGACAAGAAGAATACTGTTCCCACCCCATAGACGAGGAAACCAGAGCTTGAAGAGGCTCTGTCTCAGCCAAGGCTGTGCTCTGCACCCTGAGAAAGGCACACTCCGTCTTTTTTCAAGGAGGGGTTGAGTCAATATTTCTACCCCTAACCCATACAAGCCATGTCTCTTCAGCATAAGTGGTTTAGAGCTTTCGATGGCCATGGATTCTGTCACTGGGGAAAAAGGTCTGTGTACAATGAGCTTTTCCTTTGCAACTCCTATGACACCTAAAAGAATAATCACGGCAATTATACATCAGAAACCGAGCAGTGATAATTACAAAAAGGGAGATTTCAGCTACCACGTGGCTGGCCAGCACAGGCAGTAACTTATATTTTCCTATGGGGACCATATTTGAAAGAAGCACAGAGTAGAGAAGAGATGAAATTATCAGGACCTGGGGATTTATTCTTTCTGCTACACCAAGGAAGGGAGAAGGGCAGACAGCAGCTGGAACATTCTCTTCTTGCTCTTTGCGAAACAGAGGAAAACACTGCCCTTCATCCCCTTAATTTCCTTCAGAAACAATGACAAGGCTTATCCAGTCCATTGCACCTTCCTTCTCCATCAGTTCACTTCCTAGTTGGCCAACTGCCTTACCATCTCAAGAGCTTGCTCCAGAAATAGCAAAGAGCTTTTTTTTTTTTTTTTCTGAGGAAATTCTGAGTGATGGCACACTGAGAAATTAGTCCATCTCAGCTGAGCAAAAGGCTGTAGTTAGATAGCTGGAACATCAGAAAGACACAAATTTCCTGTTTCTGACTTAATCTGTCACAAAATCTTAATAATTCTAAATACAGGCCAAATAATCATTATCATAATAGTTATGGACCAAATAATAGTTGGCCTGAAGAGGAAAAAAATACTTGGAAATAGTCCAGGTATTGAATCAAAGGCACCACTCCCAAAGCCCTTTTCTCTCCTAGTACTCTGTGTATAATAGGACACGGTTGATTTTCACAGTGTGTTTCAGCCATCAGCATTTTAATTCTGGACATAGTTTTGTAGGTGCAGAGGGGACTGGGTGAAACCATTGCTAACAAAGATGCTGGAATGAATGTATGTACATACAAGGATGTATAGATGGACCTCACCCCCCATACACACACACACCCCCTACCCCTACCATGTGAAAGGCATAAAGGGTCATCTCATGACTTTTTAAGGGAACAAAACCAAAGTATCTAAGATGAAACATGGAATACGTACTACTTTCAAACACTTATTTTTTTTCTGTTTTTCATTAAGCATGCCATTTAGCATGTTATACCCTTTGGTACGTGCTTCCCGCATACATCCCTTCATGTATTTGGCCATCACTTCTGCTCAAATGAAAGCAAGATACAAGTAAGACACATTTGCACATTCTGGCAAGGAAGAGTAAAAGGTAAAATTACACCCAAGGTAACAAGAGTGTGCATGTAAAAAATTACCAATTAATAACGACACTTTCTGATTGGAGGAAGGGCTAATTTTCCATCTGAAATGTGTATTCACTCTTCTAAAAGGTTTTTCAACATGTGCTCCACAGAAGTTGTTCTGAAGGATCGATCAGGTGTGACATGAGGCAGGGATTCAGGAGTGAAATGAGTTTGGGGTTCAGTGACTTAATACCTGGCAGCTTCCTTCACCCTAGTCGTCTCTTGAGCCTTTAATATCCTCATGTGAATCCTGAGTCTCCAGGAGGCGAGAGCTGGATAGTCATTACCTAAGATTATCTGACCAGAGAAATGCTTATCTGACCAGAGAAGCATTGTGTGGAATTAGTATTCTTTGGAGTACATTCTAGGAAATACTGTTTTTGAGAATAGGTTCATAAAATATCTACTTTTCCCCAAAAGAAGGGAGGTTCACACACAGCTAAGAGTACCTGGTCATGACCTTCTCATAGAGCCCTCTAGCCCAGTGCTTCCCAATTTAATGTGCACATGAAATCACCAGGGATCACGTTACTCAGTAAGTCTTAAGGGGGCCTGAGAGTCTGAATTTCTGACAAGTTCCCAGGTGATGCTGAAGCTGTTGGCCCATGAACCCAAATTTGCATAGCCAAGGGCAGGGACACATGTGACTTCAAGGGCTGAAGGTGTCCAGGGATTGCCCAGAGTGCTATGCTGTGTGATAATTCCTTATCCAAGAGGGTGGTGAGACGGCGGATGGGGCTTACCAGTAAAACCTGTTGGGGGTGATGCGTTCATGCATGAGCTGCCACCGTCTCCCAAAGTCCATGGAGCTGTAGAGCTGCAAAACAACGAAGCAAGGAGAGCATAAGCATCACGGGGCCACTGTTCAACAGCAATGCGCATGTCAACCCCCTGGAGATGAACATTCCAACCCACCGAGTACCTGACACAGGCATCCATGTTACCCAGATAGAAACGTGAATTCGACCATGCTATGCTTATCACAGCATCCTCTACATCAATATATATCCAACTGACCGATGCTTTTGAGCTGCAAGTCAACCCATTTCTGGTGTCATCTATGTCTCTCCTTTAGGGGCAAAGCCTTAGGTAAAATTATACCTTCCCTTTTTCTTCAAATTCCCTGAAGTCTTTAGCTATATCTAAAACAATTCAGCAAAATTTATTTTAAAATTATTTATTCAACAACTCCTACATGAAAGGCCCTCAGGAGGATATGAAGCTAAGGAAGCGGTAGGTTTTGTGCTCAGAGGGAAAATAAGGCACATATGTAAAGATGCGTATCAGCTGATGGTTGAGCCAATATTATAAGCAAAATATTATGCTTTTTTACAAATGCCGACACAGAACAAGGCAGAAGGAAGTGGCCTTCAAGTTTATAGAAACAGGGTCAAGTGAAGTTATCCCTAGAATCTCATCCGTAGTAGCTGTTCACTAACAGGGACCTGCTCTGCCACACCCAGGTAGTGTTCCCATCTGTAAGGTTTGAGTCCGTAACCTTACAACACAAACAAATATTTTTGTATGAACTTCCGGTAACCTCAAAAAAGCTTTGAGGGGTTTGGATAACTTTGGTCTCATTTCAATTTAATTCGGCCAGTGTTCACCATGAACTACATTTTTGAGTCTCTTCTTTGTTCAGTAAATAACAGATGTGTATGTGTGAGTGTGTGTGTGTGTGTGTGTGTGTGTAACTTAAAATAGCCTGTAAGGTAGTTAAGGAGATATATTAGCATTTGCGATTTATAGATGAAGATACTGACACTTGGTTCTACAAAGTGACTACTGGAACCATATGGAAAACCAGATGTCAATCCTGATTTTTACACTACATCACCCCAACTCTCACAGTGTTCACCCAAACAGGGCCCCCACTCCACGAGTAAATACAGATTACTATGTGCCCAGCTCTGCACACAGGGGAAAAGGCAAAACTCCTCCCCCATTGCTCTTGGTCTCTTTCTTTACTCATCAACTTAGTGAACAAAACATCACTAGCTCTACACCATGAGCCACACGGAACCGCAGTCACTTCTTCAGGAAGCAAAATGGGTAACCACTCCCCACCCTCAAACAGACTCACAGGGACACCACGTCATAGGGCAAGACGAGGCACAGGCTAAGGCCTAGAAGGTGAGAGACGGGAAAGATAACCTGTGGCAAAACTGGAACAACGAGGCTTTCTGGAGAGATAGATCTTGAGCCAGGCCTTCGGAAATAGGTGCTGTGGACAAGAAAGAAGGTGGACAGAGATTTCACTGGGTGCAGGAGACAATCAGAAGAAAGGTGTCAGTGTGGGCAAGCCCTTGAGCTTGGCTTGTGAGGGAGCTTCTAAGAGACATGAGGGATGCAATGATGGTTGCTGGCCAGAAGCAGATGGAGGTTGTCTGTCTATCGGCCTATCTCTCTATCTCCCTATCCATCCATCCATCTACCTATGTGTGGATGTTTTTATATCTGTATGTGTATTTACATTGGAGAGGGGCTTGGGAGGATGGAGGGGGTTTGTGAGGACCAGACCATCACATTGGGAAAAACATATCCACCTAATTTATTGCAAGGACTGAGTATTCCATGCAGCATTTTAAGAAATCGATCACCCTCTTTCCTGTGTCAGATGTCTGACAGACATCTGCTCCGACTTAAGACAGATGTTTCCAATTAAATATATAAGAGACTGTGGTTGGAGCTTTCTGTAACCCAAAGATATCAATGATTCTCTATCAGCCCTGGCTCCAATCAGAGCAAAGAGAGCCCCAAATTCCTTCAAATAAAACCCACCATGATTGGGTCTTCCTCTGCTTCAAACTCTAGAAACAGGTCAGGGAAAATCCCTGAGAGTTGCCCTGACACTGCTGGAGTCTCAGTCCCCCAGGGAAGTCGTCAGACCTTCCCTCACGGAAGATCTCGGGCATGCCACCCACCAGGACTCCCGCTTGGCACACCCTCAGGAGGAGCATGGCTCCTCTCGTCTCGTGTTCTTCCCAACAGAAAGAACCAGAGCTCAGCTGCTGATCTCCTCGTCCAAGCCTGTTCCACTTCCTGCCTCCCCTGTCTCTGGTTTTGCTTTTTCAGCTCTTCAGTTTGACTGATGGGAGAAAAATTAAATTGAATTCTCTGCCTGGAGGCTGATTCAGATGAACAGAAAGAGCAGGCTACTATTCATTAAGGGACTTGGGCTAGCTACCTTGTCTCTCAATCTACAGTAAGTTGCTGAGTCGGAAGTGAACTTTCTTCTCCCACAAGATGTATCTTTGCAGCCTCTCCATTCATTCATTCATTCATTCATTCACTAAAAGTGTACCAACCAACCACTATGCTTTAAGCACTGAACAGAGTGCAGGGATTACAAAGGTTAAAAATACCATGAAGAGTAGAAGACGGAAATTCAGACAATTGCATTGCCATGCAATACATGTCATAATATTAGTACTAATTATCTATGCAATGGTAAGATTGGGGGCAATTGATCTTTCCTCTTTTTTGGGTTATCAGGACTTTTAAAAATCATTGTGAACATGTATTACCTTACTAATTTACAAAATGAAAGCTCTGACACTGAAATAGAAATAAAGCATACAGACAAGCATCAACAGAGTGTTAGAAGATTGTTTAATGATATGAAAATGCTCATATATTACTTATTTTAAAATGTTATAAAACAAGTATATAGTGATGTTAATTTTTTTTAAAGTATTGCACAACTTGAAATACGTAAGAAAGGAACAAGCCAAAATATTAGCAGTAGTTATCTCTGAATTGTGGGATGACGGGTACTTTATAAACTTTTTAACACTTCCCATCATTTCCAGATTTCTTTACAATACATATATATTATATTTCAATAGTAAGATAAGCCAATGCTTTATTCTATTTATATTTTATAATAATAATTCTATATTTATAATGTACACATTATATTTATCTATCTTTTAAAAAACTAAGAATTAAAAATCCAATTTTTTTTTCATTAGGGAACTGGAATTAGACACAGCCATATGGGATTTTCTACAACATGGTATTTCACAGAGGTTATCATGGATATACATGGATAAGGGTGAATCCTTCCTTGGACATTAGGCAATGTGTTAACTCATATAAACTCAGTGTTTCTACAGTTCTGCATGGCTTCAACCCAAAGTGTTTTATGCAACATAAAAATAAAATGTATTTTCCAAATAATAAACATTTTAAAAACATTTCTTGTTTATGCAAAGCTACATATATGAGACCCTGTTCTCCTCCATATCCTGCCTTATGATGTCCCCTCCTGCAAGGACGTCATCCTGGATTTTTACCAGAGAACCATCTTTATCCTTTCCCGCTACATGTCGTGGTCTCATCTCTCTTAACAAGCACATAGTCAGTGGCGACACATACACACAGAGCCCTAAATGAATCATCGGAACAGCTGGAAAACATGAAAGAGCCCGCTCTTTTCCTTATTGATTCAGTTATTAGCTCCCTAATTACATCAGCCTGCCAGGGGAAAGCATCTGATAGCTGAAGAACTGAAGAGGCAATTTAATCAATGTAATATTCTACAGGAAAAACAAGTTGCATCTGGAGAGCTGAAGTTCAAAGAATAATATGATCGCATCAGGAGGTTATGGGTTGAATTATACCCCATCCCCCCCAAAAGATATGTAGAAGTCCTAACCCCTACTGTCTTGGAATGTGACCTTATTTGGAAGCGAGGTCTTTGCATATGTAATCAAGTTAAAATGGGGTCAAAGTGGGCCCTAATCCAATATGACTGATAACCTCAATAAGGAGAAATTTGGTCACACAGATAGACAGGCACAGGGGGAAGACAATGTGAAGACCCCCCCAGAGAAAAGGCCATGCTAAGACAGAGAGCTGGAGTGATGCACCTACAAGCCAGGGGATGCCAAAGACTGCTGACCAGTCACCAACAGCTAGGAAGAAGCAAAGCCTCCCCACAGGTGTTAGAGGGAGCATGGTCCTGCTAACACCTCAGTTTTAAACTTCTGGCCTCCAGAATTGTGAAACAATGTATTTCCATTGTTCCAAGTCATCCAGTTAGTGGTACTTTGTTGTAGCAATCTAGAAAACACATGCAGGCATCTTAGACCGGCTACCAAAAGCAACAATGACAGAGCTTGCTACATTTCTCCACGTTTTCTTTCTCCATTTCTAGGCATTGAGTTGTAAAGCCAGAAGTCTGACTTAGAGCCATACTGTAGAATCTGTGGTTGAAAGCCAAATTCTCATTTGCCTATATTTCTCTGTCCCATGCATTTCCACCACATCCCTAAAGATATTTTCCAAGAATAAATGTGAATTCATAATGACCATATGGCCATAACCAGACATAATCAGGAGAGGCAACAAAATACACATTTTATAGCAGTGTTTGGTGTTCCAGCCAGACTCCCTAGAGCTCGCAGATCTCCCATGAAGAGGGAAGGATGGTTTGGAATACATTTATGTAAAAGCTCTCCCCTGTGGGCCAATGCAAACTTAGTGTGTAACTGTCCTGATTTTTCTTCTCAAAACCTACACGGTTTCAGTAGCGTTCTGCAGAGTAGCCATGGCGGTCTTTGTCTTTCAAATAAACAGGTTGCTTTCTGCTTAAAATAAGAAGCTCTCTGTACCTATTTCTGTGGTAGCCCCAGAGTGAGTGGGAGGGCTTGGCTGCTCTATGTAGGGTAAATCCCCCAGGTTGTGGCAATACTTGTGGCAGGAAGGAGAGAAACCAGGGTCACACAGCCACAGAGTCCTTTCCAACACTTGCCTCTGGTTCCTTTCTCAGCCATTATCCAGAGAACTCCTTTCCGTTTTTTTAAATTGAATTATAGTCAGTTACAGTGTGTCAATTTCTGGTGTAAGGCATAATGTCTCAGTCATATATATTATATATATACATATATATATATTTGTTTTCATATTCTATTTCATTAAAGGTTATTACAGGATATTGAATATAGTCCCCTGTGCTATACAGAAGAAATTTGCTTTTTTAATCTATTTTTATATATAATAGTTAAGATTTGCAACCCTCAAATTCCCAAATTTATCCCTTCCCATCCACTTTTCCCCAATAACCATAAGATTGTTTACTATGTCTGTGAGTCTGTTTCTGTTTTGTAGATGAGTTCATTAGTGTCTTCTTCTTTTTCTTTTTTTAGATTCCACATATGAGTGATGTCATATGGTGTTTATCTTTCTTTTTCTGGCTTACTTCACTTAGAACTCCTTTCTTGACAGCCAGAGGAAAGAATTCCACCCAACGTCCCTCTAAGCTCTGGGTACATAGACAAGAACTTTTGTCCTCAGCAATCACTTCCCTTTGCCCTTGGGAGATATAAGGCAACTACACCATATACATATCTATTAAAAAAGACACAGGCATTCAGCTAGTCATGTCCTTTTATTGGAAAAGGCAGCATTTTTCTTCCCTTCTCGAAGATTTCTGGCCATGAAAGCTTTTTCTCTCTCAGATGGCTTACATCATTCGTTCCTCCGTTTAGCAAATATTGACCAAATGCCTATTAAGAACCAAGCACCGTTCTATGGATTTAGGAAGCCAGTGAACCAAAAAGACAGAAGGTCTCTGCTCTCAGGAATCTTACATCCTAGCGGAGATCAAGAACTCAAATGCCCTCAAGTCCATGCTGTGGACATGTAGGGGAGGTATAAGAAAATACCTAGACCATTATTTGTGTTCTTTAGACCCAGATTCACGTTGCTGGCACTTAACACATTGAGGAGGCTTCTTTACTCACCCAAGAAGGAGATCTTTCCCATTTATACTGAAACACTTGACGCTGTAGGGTTAGCTTTCATTTTCCTGCTTTTGATAGAGATGTGAGTTCAGAAAGGTTTCACCGTCCTCCTAACTCTAAGAAAAACATGGTACAAATGTGATAATGTTTGGCAGGTAACATTTCGCCACAAGGCTGAGGAGAAACAGGGAGTCCAGACAGCTTGTGCTCCATCTAAAAATGGGTGTAGCTGTTCCATAGCTGAACAAGAGTGCTAATCCAGCGTGGTCAGGCTTTATAATTTTTAAGGGAACCTGAGAATTCAGCTTTTATATGGGAAATCTCTATATTTTCAATTTTGGAAAACATTTAAAATTTTAAAGTCTATTTGCAGGGCAAATAAAATACGTCTTAATCCAGATGGCCAGGCTGCCTGAGGACGACCAATTTGCGACCTGAATCTTAGCGTCGACCTACAACTGCTTGAATTCAGGAGAGAATGGGACTATATGACCTTGAAGTAGGAATGCCAGATTTTTACTTTATTAGCAAATTAAAATACAGAATTCCCAAGTAATTTGAATTTCAGACAAAAAAGTAAACAAATTTTTGTGTGTAATTACATCCTATGTAACATTAAGGATATGCTTATATTTTTAAAATGTTATTATTTATCTGAAATTCAAATTTAATTATATGCCCTATATTTTTATCTGCAACCTTACTCTGAAGTCTCTCCCGTTCCATTTCTAAAAATCTAGATTATAAGATGCATCCCCTTATACAATGCTTCTTTATTCTTTGACATTGGATACAACTAAGTCAATAAA
This sequence comes from Camelus dromedarius, assembly GCF_036321535.1. Classification (NCBI taxonomy): domain Eukaryota; kingdom Metazoa; phylum Chordata; class Mammalia; order Artiodactyla; family Camelidae; genus Camelus; species Camelus dromedarius. Next base: position 61,869,716 of record NC_087443.1, on the reverse strand, counting down.
ATAATCTCAAAATTATTGTAAAGACTCCCTGGAGTCAATTAAGTCCAACTGTTTCACTCAGTCGATTTAATGTTAATTGAGCATCAGCAGGGGCTACACTCAGTGCCCGGTGTGATGATACAAAGGTGAGTGACACAAGGTTCTTGGATCTCCAGAAGCTCAAAACCTAGACGGGAAGGCAGACGTGTCCACAGGTAAGCGCAGCACAGCGCAGGGAGGGCCCTGCCCGTGGCGGCAGAGGAGGGCTGGCAGGGCTCAAAGAAAGGAGTGGTCAGTCCTGCTGGGCTCGGCCCCAGGCCAGGGGCTGAGTCAGAATGGATGAGTAGGAGCTGGTCTGAAGGATACGTTCCCCCCAAAAAACACTGCAGTTAACAAAGGTGAAGATTTCTGGACATTAGGGAATATGTTGGAAATAAAACAAACATTATCTCATCCTCCTACAAAAGTACAATTCATTTGGCCCAGGATCAGTGAACGCTGGTCTAACTGCCACATCTCAAAGGACAAAGCGCAGACGTGGAGGAGGAGCCGAACAAGGCCATCGAAAGGACTCAAGAGGAAGAGGAGAAAACAGCTCTGCAAGTTGTGCGTGGGTGTGAGGACACAACGGAGACAAAGACGGGCTGTGAGAGCGAAGGGCATAAAAGCAGAGAAGTCTAAGTAGAGACACGCTTGTTTACCAAACTTTGAAACATCCTCCCTGGCAGATCACACCACCACCAAAAATGAAGAACTACTTTTAAAAGCAAGTTCACAGAATTCATTACTCTTAAGAAGTTGGTGAGAAAAGCACAGGATATCCTGTAAACAGTTTCAGACTCATGCTTCTCAACGTTTGTCATCAAAACATCTCTAATAGCCAAGGGGAATAAAGCAAAGCATCCCACCAGAATCTGGAGGTCTGACCTTAAACACGCGGGCAAAAGGGCAAGCATTTTCAGGTCTCTAATTCTCGCCTTCAAATTCCATGGATATTCTGTAGTCTACTCTGTATCTGTGCTTAGAATAAAAAATAAACGTCTTCACAAACTTTCAAGTGGACTCCCCAGGAAGACCCCCTAAATCTACCATACTCTATACACCATGGCCCCCAGGGGTGCATTTTGGAGTCCCAATTTGAAGAGTGGGGGTAAGTGACACCAAAACTGGTTGCTGCATAATTAGGGACTGGGTGCTCTGGGTGGGGGTGACCCATTTAACCATCTCAGGTGTGGTTTTTCTGCAGGGTGACTACAAGGAGAGGGGTATGACCATATCTATGAGGACTGGAATCCTGGATTTGATAAGAGGAGATGCCCTTGGGCAGGGTTTTTATTTAATGATATGACCAAGGGAGAGGAAAATATGTAGTTCTGGCCACGCCATATTTGCAAGAAAGTGATTCCATCAAACTCTGTCCACTAACACAGCGAGCTTCGTTTTGCCCTGGCTTTTGTATGACTCCCCGTGCCTGTTCACCTGACTATATCCCCCATTTCAGAGGCCATATGTATGTTTGGATAAGCAAAGCCTTCTATTTCCCAAAGCAGTGTCCTACTCCCTGCTAGAGGTCCTGGTGACTCTAAAGGTCCATTTGAAAACACAAAGCATAGATGGTGCTGCCCCGTGCACCCCAGTACCCAGCCCGCGGGTGGTATAGACTGCTCTCCTCCCATCGGGCATGCAGAAACCGGCTCAGAATGGTAGTAAGTGTCTACGCTCTGTCAAAGGGGTGACACCATGCTCATTTCCCATCTGCCTGTTCCTCCAGGATTCTCTCCACCAACCTCCCCACCCCCTCATTTTCCAAGTTCCAGCTACACTTGCTTCCTTTTGGCTTTTCAAACATGCCAAGGAACTCTCCAGTCCCAGGGCCTTGGCACGTGCTGCCCCGTCTACCTAAAATGCCCTTCCTGCTCTCTGCACTTCTCCTTCTTCCTATTCATGTACTGAACTGCTACTCAAGTGTCAGGTAAACACAGAAATAACCCTTCCTAGGGAAGCCCTCCTTGGTTACCTCCTGCCCCAGACGGCACCAGGTCCACCTGCCGTCTGCCCCAATGGGTCTCTAGTCTCTTGTTCATAACATCCACCAAAGTCTTTATATATTTGCGTAATTATATGGCTGATGTCTGTCTTCCTTTCTAGGTCGTAGGGATTGCTACTTGAATAGTGCCAAGTGCTTAACACAGTGCTGGGGCCGGGAGAATAGATGCTCAGTAAATATTTCCTGAATGACCACATGAATATTCCTGTTCAAGTCTTTTAAAGTTCTATTCCTTCCCCTGAAAGCCCCCTCTTCCCTTCCCAAATTTGTCTAAATTCTACCTTTCTTTCAATATTAGTTTGAATTGCCTCTGGTCCATGAAGCCATCCTTGGCCACACTTGGCCAAAAGAGACAAGATTACAAGAGAGAAATTGAAGAACTAATTTCAAAAGCAGATTCATAAGACTCATACCTATGAGAAGTTGGTGAGAAGGAAAGAGTATCCTATAAATAGTAACTCTTTTCTCATATTTAACACCCAGCGTCCAACCAGACTCGAGTAACGGGTTTCTCTTCTAAGCCCTTGAATTGCTTTGATTTAATTCATCCAACATTGATCTAGTCATTCACTCCCTCATGCATCAAAGCTTCTGGTAATCTCTTCAGGTAGATTAGAAGCTCCTGGTTGAAAGGAATCCGATCTGAAATCTAGATTCCACCCCCCCTCTAAAGAAACTGCCACCGGGCTGCCTGACAACATAGAACTGGAGAATAATACATTTTCATGTGGCCTTAGACGTAATCTGGACAATTCTTTTTACACATGGAGAATCCAAGGCTCTGTGACTTGCCTAGTGTAACACAGCTAGTCAGGTGTTGAGCTGGAATTCGAGCCCAGGGTCTTGACTCCCGCTTCAGTGCTGTGCTGTACTGTCTTTTTTTTTAGGTTAACTGCTTGATTTTAAAAGAAAAACAAGTTTAACATAACCTCACAGGAATAATGGCTCATTTGGGTACACCATGCATGAATGACTCTGTACCTTGAATGTATCCAGCACTTTTATTTACAAATCATTTTCACAAATCATTTTATCCTCTTTTGTGCCGAAGACTATTTTCTGAGCTAACAGTCACATAAGACAATCTTACAAACAATTCACATGGTATTTACCCAAATCCATTCTTTTGTCTCCACAATCATATTCTCTGGACCATTTTCCTTGGCAATCAGATTCCATTCACTTTTATACATTACAAATTTGAAACATCTCATATTAAGCAGTACCCTTGGAACACAAATGTCGCTATTCCTCATAAGCTGACTTTATTTGTTCCGACCCACACCCCTCCCCTGTGCCTACATCTCTCCTTAATGGTTTTGGTCTCACATCACTTCCTATTATCAATATTCACTTTATCACCTATTTTCCTGGCCTTTTCACTGTATTTGATTTGTCTTTAATTTTTTTCCAAGTTCAAATTTGTTTTTCCTTCCCCAAAACCTGAATCTAAAAGAGGTGGGATAAGCTTTTTTTTTTTTTTAGTTTGATGTCATTTATTTGATTTAAACTACTATCTTTAAATATCAAAACAATAATAACTGCCTTCAATTCAGAAGAAATAAAGACTTTAACTACCTTACGAAACACCATTTGCGACAAATCTCCAAGTGGACTGTTTAAACATGTTGAAGATTTTAGTATTAATATATGGCCAGAAAAATCTAAGAGTTTATTCAAACTCAAGATAGTAAAGGAAAAAGAAGAGTGTGTACTGCAAAGTCTACTCTTTCAGAAAAATAAAAGGAAAGCGGAAAAAAAGAAACTTACATTTATGGAGAATCTGCCCCTGACAGGCATTTCTATAAATAGGTTAACTGAATCAGAATAAACATGGATGGTTATTTCTGTCCACACTTCCCTAGGAGACCTTGGAGGCCCTGTGGGTGTGACGAACTTGCTCAAGATCCCAAAGCAAATTCCAAGACATCTGATTCCAAAGCCAGTGTTCATTCCACAACAACTGCTACCACTGAAAAATGAGTGTTATCAAGGAAACAACCTGAACTGTAAGGGGGTTCAAACTATGTCCTAGAAAAGTTATTGGAACTTGGGGTTGTTGGCACAGAAAATTGACCAATGAACAAAGAAGTTTGTAACTGTTTACAAATATGGGAAAAAGTTGTTCTGTGGAAGGATAATGAGGCTTTATCCTGCTGCATCAAAGGGCAGAAGCTGGACCAAAAGGTGATCTAGACAGAAGTAAATGTTGGCTTGATGTAAGAAATAATATTCTAATGGAAAGAACTCCCTGAGGCTGGAATACGCTGCCTCATGTGGCAGCAAGTTCTCCAGGGAGTTACGAGATGTGCTTAAGTAGAAGATGGATAAGCACTTTGATTAAGGTGATACCATCAGGAAATTAAAGTGGCAGATGGGGTTTAAGCCAATGAGTTCTTAGGTCTCTTTAGATATATGATTTTCGATTCTTAATCCAAGAGCAATAATCCTAGGAATAGAACCCAAGGGAATATTCACTTCTGATGCTTCTTAAACAATTGTAAAAGATGGCAGAGGAACTTTGTTTGCAGGCACTCAAATGTTGGAAAGGCCCAGGACTCTGTGTGGCAGGCTTTGATAGATTCATTCAGCCTCCCTGTACCTAAGACCTTTGCAAAAGGATTTTCAGCTCCTCCCTTCAAGAGCTAGAATGCATTTCCTCACCCCTTTGTTTTGGTATCAAGATGCAGTGGAAGTGACACTGTTCCAGTCCTGAGTGTAGTCCCTAAGAAGCCTTGGACAATTTCAATCCTTCAGAATACTGTACCCCTGGGTGAACAAACCCATGCCAGCCTGCTGGAGGATGAAGGACCACATGGAAAAGAACCCAGTCTACAGCCATCTCAGACCAGCATACAGCCAGCTGAACTCTAACTAGAAGAGAGATCCCAACCAAGGTCATCACAACTACCAACTCAACCGCAGCTGATCAGAGACACATGGATGAATCTAGCTGAGACCAGAGAAATCACCCAACTAATCCACAGAGTTGTGAGCAATAATTAATGTTTACTGTTTTAAGTCTCTATGTTTAGGGAGAGTGGGTTACACAGCATTAGCTAGCTGATACATAGAGCTTAATTACAAGGCTTAGATCTATCAATGACCTAACTGGGCTGTTTTGAGGAAAAAATTTATATTCCTCAATCTCAGTCTCTTACATAAGTATAAAGAAGAGATTTCTCCACAACAGTGACTGTCAAATTTCAAAGTTATTCAGATACCTTGTTTGAAATGTATATTCCAGGCCCTCTCCAGAAATTCTGATTCAGGAAGTCAAGAGTGGAGCCCAGAAGTATGCATTTTAATCAGATATCAGATATCATTTTAACAAGATATCTAATGTAGATGCAGAGGAACCACACATTGAAAAGCTCTGTTCTAGATCATTCCTGAGGTAGCTTGGACATTTATAAGCTCATCACCTTCAGTCAATTTCTACCTCCATCACAGGTCGATGATACCTGGCTGAATATTTGCAGCTCCTTGGAGATGGGAGTGTCACAGATGCTCTAGGGCCCATTAGAGTAGAGTGACTTGCCCTTAAGTCAGACATCTTTTGGCTCCTGGGAAACCCACTCCTAGCGCCATCACAGAAACCAGAGCCTTGCAAAAGGAGATGGGAAGACTACTTCCACTCAAAACTATTCTGTTCAACTGCCAATGCTGGAATACGACTAAATAGCAAATAGCCCAGCTTCAGCTAAAATGCACAGTAACAGCTGGACTGTGTTCCCTGAAAGTACAATGCATTTATTACACAGATAATTAGACTTCCCTCCAGATCTAAAAGTCATATGGTCAGTGCTTTAAGCAAAGGGGACTTACTTCAGCCTAGTCAACCCTAGCCCAGAGCTCTCAGAAAGTGCTGATCCTTGGGTTCTAAATGGGGTGAGGAGGGAGCTGGGGTGGGACCAGCAACTGCTCGCTGTTCTTCTGCTCTTGGCTTTAGTGACCCAAATCAGTGGTTCTCAACTCTGCATTAGAGTTGCCCAAAACTTTTAAATAATACTGATGCCTGGGCCTCATCTTAGAAAACGTAAATCAGAATCTCTGGGAATAGATTACCTGGTCATAGGTATTTCTAAAACTCTCCAGGTAATTCTAATGTTCAGACAGGGTTGAGTACTATTGGTTTAAAGCAGAGGTTGGCATAGTGTGATCCACCTGTTTTTGTAAAGAAAATTTGATTGGAACCTAGCCATACTCGTTCGTTCAGAGTTGAGTGTTACAATAGAAATCATATGGCTGGCAAAGCATACAATACTTACGATTCAGTCCTTTACAGAAAGTTTGCCAACCACTGCTCTTAGGTACTGATCTTTAGTAGCAGTTAAGAGAGGTCCTAAGAGAGATTTTATCCTAAGTGCCTTTTGGCTTGGTCCCCTTTTACCTGTTTCTCCAACACCAGGAGCCCAAAGTTAACAACAACAACAACAACAACAACAACAACAACAACAACAACAACAAACAATTACTAATGTCTAACAAGTATTAATTCTGTGTCAGGCATTTGGTTAACTGGTTTGCATCACTGTATTTACACCTTACAACCACCCTGTTGAGGAATCATGATTATCCTCATCTTACAGAACAGAAAACAAAGCTTTGGAGAGGACAAAGTCACTGGTATGAAAACACAGAGTAAGTGAAGAGGTCAGATTCAAATCAGGCTCTCTGATTCCACGGCCCATGTGCTCAATAACAACACAAGCCAAGATTCACATTGTGGAAACGTGGAGCTTCTGAGCCAGACAGCAGCGTGAATTTCCAGAGACAGGGACAGGGAGGTTCTAAGAACCCCTACCTTACAGGACCTCAGTGAGATTAGGGACAGCATGATGCCTACACAAATGAAAATGCCTGGTCGACTAAAACTGTGTTTTGTCAGATTTTTCTTCCAGAGACATTCTTGACAATATTCTACGAATTTATTTTTTCAGCCATGTAACCACTCAGTAATCTAGTGAACACCTTTTGTGAACCAGGTATGGTTCTGTATTCCAAGGTTACAAAAGATAACAAAATTCTGGAAAACGCAGGCTACCAAATATATATCAACATACAGATACATGTGTATACATATATATACATGTATATGTACATATCCATATATGTGTATGTATGTGTGTATTTGCATACTGTTCATTTCTCCCACTACCATGTAAACTCCATGAAGTAAGGAGTCGGCAGCCTTTTGTCCTTAGAAACACTAGACAGCAATGTGTGCGGGCCACTGTGAATAGTGGAATACCAAAGAAAAGCACAAAAAATACGAGACATGGCATAAAACAGACCATGAAAAGGACAGCTGTTTACAGTCTGAGACATGAAACAAGAAGGCAGGACATCACCTTGTTCAGCCTCTGTTTGAAACACAACCAACAGGTGACTCAAATTTTTGGCTACTCAGCACAGGTTTGCGAATGACCACGAATATATGTTGAGTACTGACTCGGGGGAGATAAGTGAATTTTAACGAGCAGGTAAATTTGCAAATACAGAATCCGCAGATAATGAAGATTAACTGTGTAACGTCATGCAAAAATAACCGCCAAGGGGGACATGAAAGCAGGATAAAGGGGTGCAGCGAGCCAAGTGAAAGCAGTCAGGGAAGGCCTCTCCGAACCACTAAACTTTGAGCAGAAACCCAAATGAAGGAAAGAGCAGGTGCCGGGAACATGTAAGGAGGGACCTAGGAAGGAAGAGGAGCAAGGAGGAAGGCCCTGACGTGGGAGCCTGGTGGCATGTGGGAGGAGCCTCCAGGCCGGTGTAGATGCCGCGATGCTCCAGAGAGAGAAGCATCAGGACATGAAGTCAGAAATCAGGACGACTTTGTGTACGAGGCATGTCTGCCCTTGACAGGGCCTTGGGTCTCCTGTGCACGATGGAAGTGTACAGAGGCATGTGAGGAGAAGTCTGCCACAATCTGATGTAAATTTTAAAGATCACCAGCAGAAAGTGCGGGAACCACAGGGAAGAGATGATCGTGGTGGCCCAGGGAAGATGGGAAGTGGCTTGCATTAGCATGTGAGTGCTCGAGTTGGGAAGGTGGGGGGCTTTGCAAAATATTCTGGAGGTAACGCCAATAAGATTTGGCAACGGATGGCTGTGAGGTCTTAGAGTAACAGAGGAATCAGATAATTCAAAGATTTGGGACTCCTATCAACAGAGTGGTAGAGGAAGATGAGGGACTTGATCATATTCAAGATATATTCTGAAAGTAGAAATGACAAGATTCACTGCTGTACCAGAGTTCAGTTTGAGAAACAGAGATGATTCCTAGATGTGGAGCCTGTGGAAATGACAGTCCTTTACTGTCATTCAAATCCGGAAAAGGAGTAAGTTTGGGGAGTTTGTTAAGAGTTGCACGTATTAACTTACTTTTCTTTAGATTTGTATGTGTGTGCGTAAGACCAAGAAGAGAGTAAATTATAAAGAAGTAATAGATACTCATCAATCTGTGTATGCTCTGCTCTGTACTAGGGTTAGGCAGAAACAAATCCAGCCTCCATGGGGGAGCTTGGAATCTAATGGAAGAAACAGACAAATAAACAGGTGATTATTTAAATTTTCTTTTTTCAATACAGGTTCTGAAGCAAGAGAACGGCAGGCAATGCCCAATGCAAGACAGAAGTGAGATCCAAAAATCCTGATCTGGGGAGTGAGGGTAGAGCTCAGCGGTAGAGCGTGTGCTCAGCATGCATGAGGTCCCGGGTTCAATCCCAGTACCTCCACTTAAAAAATAAAAAGTTAGAATCAAAAAAAATTTTTTTTAAAGTATAATCTGCAGAAACTCCAATTTCTCCCCAAAAGACCTAAGGAAGAATGATTTTGCTGGTCTCATCAATACCAAGTCAAGAGTTTTCAGCTCAGTTGATGATCAAATTGCTACTAGGTTCTCCTTGGGAAAAAGCTCATGAGGAGGCTGGGCAGGCCAACAACCACTGGGACATCAAGTGGCATGTAAATGTCTCCGCACTCAGAGGACAGCCCTCAGCAATCAGGACCCATGTCCCCATGTTCATTCACTTACCTGCTGAACTTGACCATAGATGCGCTTGCTGCTTTTAATGGGTAACCAGGAGCAACTCTTGGGGAGAGACCATCAACAAAGCTAAAATCCTCAAGCAAGGGAACAGCCTCCACAAACAAACAGAACACAAATTCCTCCAAGGTCTGAGCAAGGGAAAAAAGCTCTCCCGAGGAAAATCTCTGCTGAAGGCAAGATGCTTCTTTTTTTTTTCTGAGTTTGTTTTGACCCTTCTGGTCCCAGCACTGACAGAGATGAAACTGCAGCATCAGACACAATCCCTTCCCCAGTCCCCTCAGTACAGCTGTTAGAGGCCAGCATTTTCAAAAAACTTAACTGTAGAAATCCGAGAGGGAAATAAATAAAGAAAACATAAAGACAGTGAAATCGTTGCATGCACAAAGCAGAGGTTCCCGACCCTACAATAGCTAAGAATGTTACCAGGAACACGGGCTCAGTTTGGTTACACGTTCTATCCAAAAGTTCCACATTCAGAAAACGCCCCTGTTGAATGTTTAAACAGATAACTCATACACACACTCCTTGGCCACCTCTTTTCTAGCTAAATGCCTGAAGTTTCCACCCCAGACCAGTGGAGGTTTGTGGGGGAAATTAGTGGGTATCGGGACAGCTGAAGCTCCCCTGGGCAAACAAGGCAAATCTTGGATTCCATCAAGCATTTAACAGCCAAGACTCAGATCGGGTTGGGTAAAGACCTAATCCCCTCTTCTCTGTGTCCCCTGCCCCTATTCCAACCTATTGCATGAAAACTTTGCATTTTAGGGCTGGAAGGGTCCCATGGGATCAATGCTGGAGTTCCCCTTTAAAGCCAGTAACCATGAAAAGGACTTAGCACACCTTTTTCTGACTGTAAAGTGGCCCCACAACCCTCCAACGCTAGCATTTCATACTCAAAGATGAGTGAAAAACAACCAACAGTCAAATGCATTCTCAGCTACATCAGTAGCTACAAGAACAAGAAAGTGCGCCTAGTCCTTTGAGAAAAAACAGGCAGATCACCCATCAAGTCACACAAGGGACTATTCAGTGGACTCTCACCCAGAGTCCAGCTTTGTGTCACCGCACATACCGCATACTACATGAGGAGTGTCAATCACATACAGGTATAGATGCCCCCTTCCGCCATTTTGTTTTCCCTTCTGATTTTAACGTTATTGCACCAAGAACACTAAATTCCCACAGCAGCGTCTCCACGACAAAGTCACATTACAAAGATGAAATTAATTAGGCTGGGAGAGGGGAGGCTGGCTTTTCCTTGAAGTGGAGACATCCCAGCTCCCAGCTGCCCAAGGAAGCACATGGGAACCACTCTGCCTGTGAGCGCCTGCTCCCATTTCCAGCTGGATTCTATGGTTTGATAATTTCTTGCTATTTATTTCTCACCCCCAATCCCATCCCTGTTCAGTGTTCACGATTTTGCCAGGAAACTTAGAATTTACTTGCCCTTCCTTACTCACCGCATTGCTCAGCAACTACTGATATCCTTCAGACTGATTTTCCAATACTCTCCCACCACTGTCCCCTGGCGCGGGACACGAGTTCCTATTGGACCCATCATTTGGATGTGCTCACTCTCTGTGGCATGATTTATAGAAAGGCAGCCTCAATTACAATTTCTCTTACTCCTTGCATTGACGAAGTGCTGAAGATACAGAATTGCCAAGATGGCTCGGTACACAGCCTCTGATTCCAACAGCTTTCAGCCGACAGCCCCAGGCACCAAAAAAAAAAAAAAAAAAAAAAAGTTGCAGTGCCAAAAAGAAAGATTCAATCCATCAGTGCCAAAGATGGGAAGACCAGAAGCTGTTTTCCTAAGTCAGAAAAGTGGCCCAACCACAACTCTCCTCTCTGCAATCAGATTGGGAACTCTGCTTTTCCTTCTGGCTCAGAGTTTAGGGGCAGCCATTTTTGTGGGCCAAGCAATTTCAGGAACAGCAGCCAGCAGACAGGAATTGGGAGATTAAAAAAATAAACCTGCATATGTGCTTCTGCTTCTAGCCCTTGTTTACTCACAGTAATTTTAAAAAAAAATGAAACCAGTAAATGAAATGAAAACAAACAGACCCATTTATCTACCGGCTTTGGTTTCACTTTTATTTTGTCGATCTGAAATGGCTGAGAACTCCACAGGAGTGTTTCATCCAGCAGGAGAGTGTGTGGAAGTAGCTTATCCCCAGTTCTCTTATCAGGAGGGAGCCGGGGATGACAGGGAGAAAGGAAAATTTAACATGTGTCACTTGTTGGTCGAACAAGGAGCATACTAAAAACAAGGTCACTCTTGGACTACCCTCCCACAGATGTTCCAATCTTTTTTTGTTTGTTTGTTTTTTAATTCTATCTCTTCTGAAGTCTTTTTATTACAGACTTAATGATCTTTGTGACATCTCAGAAATAATTGTTTTAAAAGCTCTTATGTCTGGAAAAAGTGCTCAAGGGAATTAACTGTCATTTTTGGCTTATCCAGTCTACTTTCAATCCACTTAACCAAAGTCATACTTGCAATGGCCTTTCTCCAACCTCCATGTAGGTCCAAAATGGTTTTCTGGGTAAAATATCGAAGAGGTCAGCTCTTGACAATTGGGATATGTTTTATTGTCTTAATTATTTAAACTAAGAATTTTTTTTAAACTGATAGGTTTTATTTTCTGGAGCAGTTTGAGGTTTACAGAAACATAGGTGGAAAGTACAGACAGAAGGATTCCATGTAGCCTCTCTCCTCCCCAGCATTATTAACATCGTGCATCAGTGTGGCACATCTGTTAGAACTGGTGAGCCAATATAGGTACATTATTATTAACTACAGTCTTTGGTGTCTACTCTTTGCGTACATTTTGTGAGTTTTAACAAATGTAGAAGGAATGACATGCATCCAGTCTTGTAGTACGACACACAATAGTTTCACTGCCCTTAAAAATCCTCTGTGCTCCACCTCTTCATTCTTCCTTCCTCCCAGCCCCTGGCAGCCCGGATCTTTTCACTAGCCCCATCATTTTTCCTTTTCTAGAATTTCATATAGTTGGGATCATACATTATGTAGCTTATACAAATCGGCTTCTTTCACTGAGCAACATGCATTTTAAGTTTCAGGCATGTCTTTTCATGGAAGAATTGTTTGTTCCTTTGTTTCCTGGAACTAGTAGTTTGTAAACACAGAGCTGGGACTAGTGGCTTGTAAAATGTAAAATGTCTCCCAAGTTTCTCTTCTCTTAACATTAATCTCTGAAGCCCATCAGGGACACCATGAAAAACAAATCAAACAGAAGCCTGGTGCTTCCTAAAGCCATGAAGGGCAAATCCACAAAGACATGTTTTATATTATCCAGTGTATGTTTATAGATATGTTAAGTGAGTCAACCAAAATTATCCCATCTCAGGGAACATTATGACAATTACTAGTTATTAGAATTATTCATTATTAAAATGAGAAGGTGTCAGAGTTCAGGTGGGAAAATCAAAGAGTGCTTGTAAAACAGCACAAAGAGATATTCATTCAGTTGGTTGTTTGATTCTATTGTAATGTAATAGATGCTGGCACCAGCCAATGGGTGTTACCTGAGGATCTAGCTATGACAAGGCTTTGTGGATCGCACTTTGGGCAAGTGGATGTCTAACACACACACCCTGCACACTAGCAGTATATGATCTCCTGGGGGAGTGTGTTTCTTGCAATGATTACTACAATGTTAGATGTTCTGTGCTGGGGCAACAGAGGCACAGAGGATGAGTGTCCTGGGAGCTCAAACAAGAGGGACTTTCTGATTGGCTGATACATGAGCTGGTAGCCCTTCAGGAGCAGGAAGTCATCCATAAGCAATGGTACAGCGACAGGACAGCATGAGGATGAGGGTAAAGGTGAACAGGTGCCCCTCCCCCTTTTTGGGTGCAGGAGTCTCAACTTTGTGATTTAAATCCAGCTTTTGTTACTTTGTTCATGGGTCTTTTTCAGAAAAGAGGGGATTTGCTTTGGTTTATTGATTTATGTATTTGCTAAAATAGCTTTTGAATAAGTTTGAATATCTTCAGGCAGGGCATATCCACGCTGATTTACTACAGTCCCAAACTATCATTTCTATGATCTGCCCAAACTTAATGTCCATCTGAGATAAATCTGGGGTACAGGGTCTGCAGAATCAGAGGGTGATGCATCTATGAAACCAATGGAGTAAAAGTTGAATAATATGTGGACAAACTTGTACTTCACCCTGACATCAAGGGAGAGTCATTAAAGATTTGGCAACTACATTTGGAATAAATTATCTTCTATGGTCAATATTTATGAGGCCCTTGCCTGAAAAGAGTCTCATTCCATAAAGAATAAACCCCCGTATCCTGGATATCCAGTGACAGGTGAGTATGGGCAACCTCGTGGAGAACAGATCCAAGAAGCTTCCTGATGCAATAAGACCATGGATACGAGGTATTTTCAACAAAGCACTGGATTTTCCAAGAGAGCAATTTTGGGCTCTGGTTTAGTCACTTGGGTTAAGTGATGTATTAGAGCTCTAAGGCCTTAACATTCAAATGTAAGTTGTTGGTGCTTCTGCAAAATTCAGGGCAGAGAAAGAAAGAGAAAGGAATGCATTTCTATGGTAACCAGTGCCCTTCAGATACTGAACAGCAAGATCATCTGCCACTTTAGTCAGAAAAAAATGGGCCCCTGCATCAAGTTAATCTTTAATTTAGAAATAATCACATTCTTTCATTTATTCTCTCCTTCATCCATTCAACAAATGCCTGTTGATGGTCTTCTGCACACTGGGTATTGTTCTGTGTGCTGGAAGAGTAACAGATGATAGGACAGATAAATTCGAACATAGTTCTTAGATACAATACAGGAGTGGGCATCACTGAGCAGGGGGGGATGAGTGCTCAATTCAGGATGTGGTACATAGAACACCCCTGAAAAATAACTACCCTCAGTATTAGGTAAAAGGAGGAAGGAATGTCAAGCCTCAGAAGGAGTGTGATCATTTTTTGTTGGATGACTAAAGGAACATTTGGAAAAGTGGGATCATGGAAGTGTGTTGGCATATGGATTGGAGAGGTAAGACAAAGGAGGGAAAGAGGCAGAAGAACAAATGCTTATAGAGATGAACACAACCCGAATGTGTCCAGAATATGATGTATATGAAGAGAAGCAGAAATGGTAGGTGCAGTCTAGAATGAAAGACACAAAGACTAACTCAAAGTATGAGCAACGGAAACCAACTGATTATTCTGCGTGGGAATGACATACAATGTCCTATAGAACACCACAGACTGACTTCCTGACACTCAGCAGTTACCTTACTCTCTCTTCAGTTTTATCATCTGTAAAATGAGAATAAGGTAGAGATGACTTCCGAAGGATGATCAAATATGTCACTCTGTAGGAATTTTAACTTGGTGTCAGAACATGGGAAGCCTAGAAGGCAGAAACACAGAGGGACATCTGAAGAATTAGGAAGCCACGTAGGTGCTGTAAAATAAAGATAAAAATTGATGTGACAAAAATAGAACAGTGGGAATGGAAAGGAAGAAAAGAAAACAAGACTGCAAGATATAATGATTTCAGCATGGGTGACGGGAGAGGGGGAGTCCCAAGCTGAAGTCACAGGAAGAAAGGATGGGTCATTAGTACAACTAGTGAAGACAAGACAAATTAGGTTTGAGTTTGGCATGAACATAACGTTTAAGAGAAAGAGAGAGAAGAGAGAAGAGAGAGAAACTGAGTTGAGAGTATGGAACTATGATTAGTCAAGGAGAATCTGGATAAACAGCTATGGTTTCTTCTAGATTCTACCAAGGGAAGCAATTCAATTCAACTGTGTAGAGACGGTATTGGATCATAACTGCATATTCTCTTTTAAAATTAGAAGAGATAAGAAAGGAAAATACAGCCTCACATGTAATAACCTTAAAATGCAGTTGAGAAAAATGCCAAATCCGTGTTTCTACATAAAGCAAGATAAGATCTGTGTCTGTTGCCTTCCTACTCTGTGCTCATTTTCCGGTAACCCTGAACTTCCCCAGGACCACTTGTCCTCCAGCTAGTTGCTAAGATTTGGGTGGGACTATTCCTCACTCTCACCTGGGTAGGGTTGGCACGTGAGCTCAGCCTAAGCCAACCGCAGTGGCCCTGGTGATCAGTCTAGGGGTGGGCATGTAGCACTCAAGGAGCAACTGGAGCCAATCCCAAGACTCTGCTAAAGGAGCCCTCTTTCCACTAGGGTTATGAGAGACTAGGACAAAAGCCTGGAGTTGCTAGCAGCCATCTTGCTACACTGAGCGTAGTTTCCTGAGAACAAAGATGAAGTCAGAAATAAAGCAGAGCTCAAAGATGCAGGGAAAGAGAGCATGGCTGGCATGGGCGGAGCTCTCTGACTCAATCACGCTTGAAGCCGGGTCTTCCCTTGAACATCACAGCTACTTAACCCATCAATTCCCCTTTGCTTATACCAGTTCGAGATGGGATTTTCATCACCTCCAACTGAAATATTCCTTACTATGTACAACCTCTAACCATGGGAAACACTGCATCACACAGAGACTAAGTCTGCAGAGAGGCATGTGTTCTCTAGGTTATGGTAGCAGTGAATACTTCACACAAAAGGCCAGTTCTTGGAGGTTGTTGGTTCACTGTGCTTTGGCTAATGACATTTTTATAGGGCACTGCAGGGAATATAATAAATGACCTCAGTGCAGCTCCTGCTAATCAGGGACATCATGATTTCATGTAGGAAACAGCTGCATGCCAAACTCGACAATGGCGAGAACAAAGCTTAAGGAGATGAAAAGGGGAACCTCACAGAGAAGGATTCATCCTGGTGAGACAACTGAAATTAAGGAGAGCTGTGGGTTTTTTTTTAAATGCAGCATTTATTGAGCAACATTCTATGTGCTAGAACTTCTCACATGTACTAAGTAGTTCTATTCTCAAAAGCAACAGTAATAATAATAATAAAAGCCACAAAGCCCATGGCTGCTTCCTCCATTTCTTTCTGCGAAACTAGGCAATCTACAAGTCCATGCTTTAACCATTAAACTATACCACCTAGCAATCTCTTGTTGCCCGGCTGATCCAACCAGACTTTCTGGTTAATTGATACTCTTCCCTACCTCTGCATCTGCAAAAACTCTTTTTTTTTGGGGGGGGGGTGATTACAAAAGCCTTTTTATTAAGCCATTTTTAAACAAAACCAAAAAAAGTTTACAAACGAAAAAAAGACGCAGAAAAAGAATAACTTGCTTCATCTGTCCCCAAAAGAGAAAAACTAAAGGGGACAATGCCAACATGCTCAACAATAAAGGGTTCTTTTTCTTGTTCTTTAACGCAAAATACAAGCAAAGGACACACATACTTAAAACAGAGCCAAGGAACAGACATGCAGTCTTGGAAACTCTTCAATAAAAGAAAACAGGAGTTTGTTTTTTCTTTGTCTATGCAGATACATACTGAGACTGGGATACATTCTGAGCAGGAAGAGTAAAAGAGAAGAACCTGCTTAAATGTATTTAATTGTCCATGGACTGAGACCCAGGCATCCCTTAATACTGCAATGGTGCTGGATATATGTGATCAGACACCAGAGGGTTGGGCATCCTTGCAATACCTTAACAGTACTGAAATCTGCAGCACGGTACTAAGGAAATTAAAGTTTGAATATAACCACTTTATTTAAAAATTTTTTTTAATTTAAATGAAATGGGGTTGAAGTGAAGATGATTTTGCTGACCATGTTCGTGAATGGTAGATCAACATGCATTGGTAGACTTGTGTGATGGTCTTTTGTGATACTTAATTTTTTCACAGACTCTTTATTTGCCTGAAACCAGTTGGAAGTGGGGAACTACCTTCCTATTGTTTGAATACCTCTAGGAGCCCTGTGAATCAGTTAAAGAGGACTGCCCACTCAAGGTAGGGCCTTTCTGCCATTGCCACCAGGACCGCCACCAGGACTCCCCAACCCTGCCCCAGGCTACACACACCCCAACAGTACAACCATTTCATTCAGAGACCAGCAGAAGTAGCAGATGGCTAACTCAAAAAAAAAAAAAAAAAATCCCCTTCAACAACAGATAACCTTGATAATTACCCAGAAGTGGCAGAAAAAAAAATACAATTAACACAAGAGAACAAGCAAAACTTAATCTTTAAATGAGACGGAATGGAGTTTCTAGTACTGCGTCAAAGTCATTGTTAAAAACGCTGTCCTCCAAATGAGAACACTGCTTTCCTGATTCCAAGAGTCAGATCAGTTCAAACACATCTCTCCCTGGAGGCAGTTTTCAAGATTAATAATGGTGTACGTGTTGTTTTAGGAAATTTTTTTTCCCCTGCAACTCAGAATAATATTTATTTTGTGAGCCTTGAGCAGGCCAGCTATCCATTTCCAACAGACATGCTGAGTGGGGAGAAAAAGCAACTTTTGCCAGGGATGGCAAGAAATTGGAGTGGTAGACTGGTGTACCACTGATTGCAGTCAGGGTCCACCTTCCAGACAACATGATAGAGCCCTCAGCAGCTTTTACCTTTTATGATAATAATTTATATTATTGTGAGGGAGCACAAAAAAATGATCACTATTTGCAGAAATAGTTACAGTAATAAGTGACAGCTTTTTTTTGTTATTCAGCAGTTAGACTACAGATACGGTACTAAGTTTATTTAGCTTTACCATTTCTGCAGTGCTGTTTCAGCTTTTTAAAAAATCCTGTAATATGTTCTTCTTATAAAATTTGCATGTAATATTTATAATATGGAAGCTATGACATAAATGTAAGTTATGAGGCATAATAAAGCCAATGCCTGTGATCTTACTACCAAATAAGAAGTAGAACCTCACCTATTCCATTGAAACTATTGTGTGTTCCCCCTGAAACCCAAAGGTACGCACTCACCAGAACTGGAGTTTTATCGTCCCTTTGATTTTAAAAATAATTCTACCCCATAAGAATATAACACTAAACACAATATTGCTAGGCAGTGTTTCTTTCTGAAACTTAAAAATGGAATCAGACTGTATAAAGCCTACTTTGATGGGATTTTTTTCCACCCAGGATATTTTTTCAAGATCTATCCATATCATTCAATGTAGTTTTAGTTTGCTAATTTTCATGGCTGAATAATATTCCACAGTGTCAGTATAACATAATCCATTCATCCACTTGCCTATCAATGGATATTTTAGTTACTTCCAGATTTTTTTGCCATAATAAGAAATTGTGGATGAATGTTCATGCATGTGCATCCAGACAAGCATTTCCCCAGGGTTTACACCAAGAATCAATTGTTCAGTTGTAGGATTTGCACTTAGTTGGTATCAAAGGTACTGCCAGCCCATTTTCCAAAGTGGTTGCTCAAATTTAAACTGCTACCCAGGATGTGCTAGGATTGCCATTGAACCTCAACCTCCCTCATACTTGAAATGATGAAGTGTCTTAATTTTGCTAGTCTGTTGGGTATTAAATGCTATCATACTATCATCTTAATTAGCATTGCACCAATTACTAATAAGGCTAAGCATTTCTGTTCATGTTTATTTTCCATTAGTGTATCCTCTTAAATGTTATGCCTTTTCATTTATTTTGGCAACAGTTTTGTTAATCTGCCTATGGTTCACTTATAAATTTGTAATATTTCTTTATATGAAATAGATCCTTATCCTTTGATTAGAGATATGTTTTGCAAATATCTTCTCCAAGTCTGCGGCTTATATTTTCACACACCATTTTTGGTATGTTTTAATGAAAAACTATTCCTCATTATTATGAACTTTAATTAATATAACTTGAATATATTCGTTTTATGGTTAGCATTTTTGGGGGTCTTAATTAAGAAATCATTTCTTATCATAAAGTGTAAAATACAGCTTCCAGAATTTTCTTCTTGAAGGTTATTATTTTCATTCACATTTAATTCTTACGTTCATCTGGAATTTTACTTTTATATATGTTAATTCAGGCCCAAATGTATCTCCTTCCTATGCATAAACAATTGTCTCCACATAGTCATTACACAGTCCATCCCATGCCAACTGTTCTGTTGTGCTAACTTGGGCGTGACTGAGCTGCCATATATTTGTATGCATCTTTTCTCAGCTCTCAATTCTGTACTCACTTGTCAATTGGCCGTGTGTGTGTGTGTGTGTGTGTGTGTGTGTGTGTACAAATTGAACAGAGGTACCGAATAAAACTATAACTTTTGACATCTGTTAAGTTCTCCACTCCAGCCCAACTTCACATACTTTATTCCCTCTCGAGGTGAAGTTGGCTTATTCTCAGGTAGTTGCTATATTTTATGTATTAGAAAATCTGCTTGGTAAGTTCCTACAAGCATACGCTTTTTTAAATTGAATTCTATTGAAACAGAGCAACTTGTAGAGAACTGACATTTGTCTGCTATTGAGGCTTCTAGTAAGTATGCAAGGTGTATGTTTCCATGTAGTTTGGTTTCCATTAATGTATTTTTTTTTAAGTTTTACAGTTTTCTCCATAAAGGTCTCACACAACTACATTCTTGTTGGAAAGTAAAACAAGATAAACCATGTAGATTATATTTTTAATTATGTTTTCTAACTCATTATTGATGAGGAATAAAAATTCATTTGATATTGCTAAGCTCTACTAAGTTTAATAAATCGTCTGTAGTTCCATTTGAGTCTTTGAATCACATAAGGTGACTTTTTTTTTCTTTTTCTTATCTTTATGATGGTTCAGATTTCCAGTGCAACACTGATTCAGAACCATAGGAGTGGATATCTTTGTCTTACTCTTAATTTTAAAAGAAATGCTTTTAATATTTAACAATGTAAAATAATGTTCATTGTGTTATCTCATTGATAATCTTTATCAGGTTAAAGAAGCATTCATCTTCTCACTTACTAAGGGGTTTTTGTTTGTTTTGTTTCTTGTTTTCATTGTGTGAATCACTGGTGGGTGTTGAATTCTATTCAAGAATTTTTATGAATCAATTGAGATGGTAATGTAGTTTTTCTCCTTAAACCTTAAATAGAGTGAATTTCAGTTCTAGATTTTACTAACAGTAAACACTCTAACATTCTATAAATAAACCAAACTTTATCTTAATATATTTCTTTTTGCATACACTGCTGGATGCAGTTTATCCCGCTGCATCTTCACATTATGGAGCAGGTGTTTCACAGTCTCTTTACAGAGTGCCACTTGGTAGTGATGTGACCAAGGGTAAAGGCAGAACTTGACCTCAGGCCTATCTGGCTCCAAATTCCAAGATTTTAACCATCTGCCATAGCTCTCTGAATGCTTTGACGTTAACAGCTCATGAGAACGCCTCAACATACAACACTTTCACAGTGTTCACTAGTCTAGTTTTTGTCTCTTGAGACAGTAAGACCCAACAGGTTAATTTAATTTCACTCGACTGGCGGGCCTTGCAAGTCAGACTTGTAGATGTGTATGTGATGAAGGGAGGGAAAGATGATTGAACTGCTGGCATTAACATGCTCCAAGACCAGAGGGAAAGGATGTAAATGAAGACTAAAATGTTCACTAGGTCTATCAGATGGAATGACTAGACGGTTACCAGGTTACTGTCTTAATGAGATGGGAGGACCTCCTCATCCCCTTTCCATCTAGATTTATGAATATATCAAATCCATTTCCCCAAGCCCACCTCCACATAATCTCACACTTCCTCGTCAGAACATTTACCATTGTCAATCATTCAGTACTTCACTTCCGATTGAATGAATATTCACTGGAGAAAATTGGCAAGCTCTCACCAAACCATCCAAAGTCCAAAAGTCCATTCAGATTTCCTCTTAAGCATGGTTTTCCTTCACTTTGAACATGTGTGTTTTCTCAGACTACTCCAGTTTCTCCATATCCTTTTCTCAATTCAGTCACTATAACCAAACACCACAGAGAACTCTGAACTGGGGAGAACCTGGGTCTAGGGAGGCAAAAGGCTTGGGAAACTCAAGAATGGGTGTCATGAGGCTCCATCCCCTCTGTGCTGTTAAAAGCCTAACCACATTCAAGAGATCAAGTTCTACACATAATGTCAGGCTGGAGACCCACAGTACTGGCTGGAGCCTCTGCTCTGGAACTTAGCTTCTCTCAAATATCACTGTCTTGATGAGACTCCCTTGACCATCCTAAGTTGCAACTCTGCCATCCTGGCTCTCCCTCTTCTTTCTTGTGTTATTCTCCTTGCAGTATTTACGACAATAATTAACGACATATGCTATTGTTAGACCAACTCTAATAATAGCCAACCACGGTGGACCCTTGAACAATGCAGATCTGAACTGCCCGCATCCACTTTTATGCAGATATTTTTCAACAGGAAATAGTACAGGACTATGTGGTCAGTGGTTGGTTGAATCCATGGAGACAGAGGAACCATAGATACAGAGGGCTGACTATACATTATACACGGATTAACACCCACATTGTTCAAGGGTCCACTGTATATCAGTGGTCGGCCAACTATATAACTATATAACAATAAATATTATAACATTTTATTTTTAATTTGATATACATGGCAAGTTTCATGATGGGAGAAATTTTTGTCTTGTTTTTGTTTGTTTGTTTCTTAATGTATCCAGATGCCTAGAGCAGTGCCATGGACATAGTCAGTGTGCCATGAAAATTGATGGAAAGAAGAAACTGGAATGGAGGGAGGTAAGGAGAGGAAGCCAGCCTCAGTCTCTCACTGCACAACCTGGATTGGGACATGTCGATCACTGTTGTTGGTCATCAGAGCAGTGTCCTTACTCCTAAAATTTGGAGACAAAGGACCTCAGCAAAGATATGCATAGAGTTTCCCAGAGACAGAACCAGCAGGAATGGCCATTTAAAGATATAAGAATTGTGTTAGCCTTAAAACATCATCAAAAGAAAGCAGGAGAAAGGAATGCACTACTGATATGCATAACAACGTGAAGGACTCTGAGAGTCTGTGTGCTCAGTGGAAGAAGCCAGGCACACAAAAGAAGTACATATTATATGACCCCATTTGTGTAACATGCAAACTAATCTACGGTGATAAAAAGCAGAGTAGTGTTGGCCTGAGGTCAGAGGCAGCAGGAGGAATGGATGGCAAAGAGGCACGAGAAATCTCTGGTGGAGGTGATGGAAATGTTCTGCATCTTGGAAGTGGTTTACAAGAACTTAGGACTGTCAGACCTCATTGAACTGTGTACTTTAAATGAATGCGGTTTCCTGTACATAAATTATTTTTCAATAAAGTTGATCGAGAAAAAAAATACCACGACTGGCACAGAAAGAGGCAGATGGATCTTTAAGCTCAGTCTCCTATTCAAAGAACAACACTGATCAGACTGTTGTACAGCCATCAGGCTGGACATCAAGAGCGTGCAACGTCAACTCAGAAGTGTGTTGAATTTCTCTCACTTGCCCTTCCCCTTTTTCCAGCCATCACTCCTCCTCCTGAAATGAAGAAATCCTATAACAGCATCTCATGCATGTACCAGCTCCGCTCATCCATCTCAGTAACTGCGTGGCCACATTGGGTGCTGTTTGTGCTACTTGTCACTACACAAGGTTTAGCCAACACTACACTGGGGCCAAGGCAGCCAACACCCCCAGCATCTCCCTGGAGACTCACTCTGCTCCTTGCCTCCCCTTCCTGTTCTGTTCTCTTAGAAGTGTTTAAACATCAGAAAAGTACCACAAAAAGAAAAAAAAATACAAAGTGTACTTCCAATAGAAAGATTTTTCATTTAAATGCACTTTATTGTGTGATGTATTCCTTTAATTAAAGTGTGTGTCTGGGTGCATTGGTTGCTATTACAGTGCAATCCCTCATGTTTATTGAATGCAAGAGTAGCTGGGGCAATGCAGTGGAAACTCACACATTAGCTGGAGTGCAACTTAAAGCGATAGCTCCCTGATCTTCTGAGCTTTTAAGAGGTAGATAATCTTCAGGGTTAGTGGCCCAGGGTGATGAGATGCCCTCTGTCGATTTGAATAGATCTCTTCTGGAAAAAAAACGTTTGTTTCCAAAAACCTTGTTTGGCTCATCTTGTTGTCTCACTCAGACTGCATCCTTCACCACGACAAGAAACAAAGAACCAGACAGAGGAAGAGTATTTGCTAGAAAGTTTCCACCACCTTCAAAAGGGTTTCGGGAAGTGGAATTATGAACATTACTTGCTGGTGTACAAAGAACTCCTTTTAAAGGGCTTGTGAAGTGTCATTATCTCCCATATGGACTTAAGGACTAAGAGGCAGAGGATGAATGAGGTACCCAAGTTGCACAGAAAACAGCAGAGATGTGTTAGGTCCATGCCTCTGACTTCAAGTCCAGTGCTCACTCCACTACCACAGAGCTGGTCATAAGGGCTCTGTTCTGATGCTGCCATGAGCTATGACCCACTTTGGAACAAGTCCTGGAACCTCTCTGGGTTATGGTCTCTTCATCTGTAAACAGAGGGGATGTTTCAACATCCCCTTAATTCTTTAAGTCCAATAGTCTCTTCAATATTCTTTCACAAACTGAGAAATAGGAAACCAAAGGAAAAGGGGTTTCATTTCATGACCATCGGTAGGGGTGGTTAGTTTTCTTCCTAACAGGGCTCTGTTCTACCATGGGAAAAAAAAAAAAAGTAAAGAAAGCTAGTATTTCCTTCAGTATCCCTCCGGGTTTTTTCTCCAACATACTGAGAAAAAAATATCATCATAAAAATATCAGATTTTTAAAAACAAATTATTAGTCAATGACTCCAGTGGATCAACCGTTTTCATTTCCTCATGATCTCTGCCAGGCCTCCCAACACACACCTGTGCACCTCCATCATCCTGATACATATCCCATTGCCATTTGCACCAGGAAGGAGATCTAGCCTGCTGTTCTTCTTCTGGGCAAATACTGGACCTCCTGAATACTTTGCCTCTCCATCTGGATTGTGAGGTTCTGGAGGGCCGAAATCCTAAGTAACACAGCGTTGGATGTGACTTGGCATTTATGGTTGACCACTGGTAGCACTAAAATCCTTAATAGACATTTATAGTATGTTCCTCTGCTTCTTGAATTTGTCCTTCCACAATTAAAGCTCTGCTTTCTTTTCCAGATACTCCTAATAAAATTATTTTCTCATTTTTGGCTCTGGCACTCACTAGCTCTTAGTAATAGAGGCAAATCACATACTTCTCTATGACCTGTTTTTAATTCAATTTCCTAATTAAAAAAAAATAACAACTTGCCAGGTTATTGTGTGATTTAAAAAAAAGCACACAGAAGCACTTAGCACAATATCTAGTATACAGTAGGTGCTCAGTAAATATATGTTAGATCTGAGAATATACAACAACATGGGTATATGTTCATAGTTCCCCTTAGAGTTCAAGGAAAAAGAGAAGGAAAAAAACTGTGCAGTCAAAACTTGATCCAATTCTACCTTCTCAAAACGACTTAGCATTGTTCTGTCAGCAACATTTAATAGGATGGACAGCATCTTCTAAAAACACGCTCGCTATAAAGTATCTTGCCACAAGCTCTTCTGACAACTCGAATGCAACAAAAATCACAATTGAGGTACCAAAGGATCGTTTAAAGTCACATCAGAGGGATAGATGCACCCAGAATGGTGTTAACAGCCTTCAAATTCAGCCAGGTTTAAACATATTTCCTTAATCAGGACTGTTTGATGGGAAGAAGGAAATCCCATCCTGGGCAATTTCTACTAGACACCAGAGGAACACAGACCTTTGTCCAAAAACTGATTACTGAGTATTTACTATGTGCTCGGTGCTAGAGATTCACAAAAGAAAAGACCAGGTGCCTTCTCCACTGTACTCCCATCTGTGCAAAAGCAGGATGGTTATAATATGAAGTGGTAGATGCTAATATCGAGATGTGGTCTGTGCAAAAACTGAATGAACAGAATGGAACCTGAGACTGCCTGGTAGAGATCAAAAAGGCTTCTCAGAGGTACTTATGCTGAATGAGAATTTGCTAAACAGAAACCAAACTATGTAACCAATATTATGCTTTGCAAGCGATTTTTCCATTCTTTCTTCCCCATTTCTCTCCAGCTACACAATTTCTTTTTCTCATCTTTTTAGGCCAACCTTAAGTCTCTCCTTCTCTGGGTCACGGGCAGTCATCCCAGCCCAGAGAGACTTCTTCCCTGGAGGAGGATCTCCACACTTCCGGACTTCCAGCTGTTACCCTGATTTCAAATGTACGTCCTTCTGCCCTCTGAGTTCTTTGAGTGCAAGGCCCCTGCCTGGGGTTACTCACCATTTTATGTCCAGCACAAAGAACCCTGCCTGGTACCTAGTAAGTACTTCTATAAATAGACAACCAATGAACAATCCTTCCAACAATTGCTCATATCATGAACACATCTTGTGCCTTGAATTTTCTGGCTCAGGAGATTCGGTCTGCAATCATGGCACTGAGAGTCCAGCAGGTGGTTTTGAATCCAGCTTCTGCCACTTCACTCACAAATTGGAGCCCAAATGCTCACTTCGGGAAAGTTACTTCTACTCTCCAGGCCTCCATTTCTTCATGTGTTTCTTTCTTTCTTTGGAGGCCTTGCAGGCATAGGTGTAGCAATGATACTTTTCTAACAGCGTTATAAAAATTAAATGAGATTCCCAATGCCAGATTTTGATCCAGTGTCTGGAACACAACTATTAATACTACAGGCGTTGCCTGGTATTGTTAATTACTGCTGTGTGTGTGTGTGTGTTTCACCTCAAATAGACTACAAAGACCCTTGAGAATAGAAATTATTTCTCAGTATGTCTTGTACCACCCAACCCAAGCCTGCACAGATCCTTATAAATATCAATTAACCAACTGGTTACAGAGCCCAACCGCTAGTTAGGACTTCAGGATGAATGGGAACCACCAGTGCTAGACTGGAGTAACTTCCCTTTCTTCCTTGGGGGGTGAGCGTTCAAGGATGAGTCCTCACTAGAGTGAGGGTCTTGTGCTAGGATTTTCTCATGCTCAGTCATTCAGTAGGTCAACAGGTAAGTTCTAAGGCACCTGCCAGGCCTTGTTCGAGGTACTGAAGATGCAGCCTGGGATCAAAGAGACCAAATCCCTGCCTTCCTAGAGCTTCAGTTCTAGTGGGGGTGACGGACAGACTACCCAAGAATGAACATGCTGGATGGTGGCACCTTGTGACAACGAAAACATGGAGCAGGATAAACGGTGTTGGAATGGGTCAGAAAGAAGGGTGGTGGGGGAAGACATTTTTTAAAAGATGGGATTTGGGCAGAAACTTGAAGGCAGTGAGACCCCAAGCCAAGTTAACACCTTGCATTCCAAACAGAGCGTGAGGGCAGAGGACTAAGACAGGGCTGTGCTTGGCAACGGGAAGCCTGGGTGGCGGGGGCTCCTTGTGCGTGCGCATGTTGGGCAGCGGCGGGAGGTGAGCCCAGAGCAGGAAGAGGATGGGCAGACCCAGAAAGAGTGCATTTGACTTTGTGAGCCATGGAAGATACTTAGGGCTTTATTCTGAATGAGATGGGACCTATTGGAGATTTTTTTTAATGTATTCTTTGTTGAAGCAACGTTGGCTTATAACATTATATGTGTTTCATGTGTACAACGTTATTATCTCTACTTGTTAGTTTCCATCCATCACATTACAGTTTGATTCTCTTTACCCATTTCTGCTCCCCACCCACCCACCTCTACCCTTTCACCTCTGGTAACTACTATTCTATTTCCTGTATCTACACGTTTACTTTTGTTTGGTTGGGTGTGTTCATTTATTTTGTCGGTTGGTTTGTTTATATTCCATATATGAGTGAAATCATATGGTATTTGTCTTTCTCCCTCTGACTTACTTCACTTAGCATAATACCTTCAAGGTCCTTCCATGTTGTCATGAATGGCAAGACTTCACCTTTTTATAGCTAAGGAGTATTCCATATTGATATGTATACCACATCTTCTTTCTCCATTCATCCATTGATGGGCACTTAGGTTGTTTTCATACCTTGATTATTGTAAATAATGATGTGATGAACACAGGGGTGTAGATATCTTTCTGAATTAGTGTTTTCATAGTCTTTGGAGATTTTTAATGGGGGATGGCATAACACATTTTAGTAGATCATTTTAGCTGCTTTATGGAGAGTCTATGGTAGGTGGACAAGAGAGGAAGAGGTTGTTACAATAATCCAGGTGAGGGAGAGATGACGGCAGCACAGACCAGCCTGGAGCCATGGAGGAGCGGATGAGGTGTGTTGGGATTCTACATGAGCTTTAAAAATAGAGCCAAGATGATTTGCTTAGGGGTCGATGGTAGAGTGTGAAATAGAGAGAAGAGCCAAGACTCCCAAATATTTTCTCTGAAAAATTGGAAGAATGAAACTGTGAGAAGAGCAGATTTGTGAAGGGGAATGAAACCAGGCATTTAATCTTAGAATGAAATATCTGGTATATTTATGAGATATCCACATTGAGAAGCCAAGAGAGCAGTTGGAGATGAACAAGTCTGGGAGGCAGAGGAGAGATCTGGGCTAATGATCAGGACAAATACATGGTATTTAAAACCACGAGCCTGGATGAGATCATGAAGAGAATGAGTGAGGGCAGAGATGGGAAGAGGTCCAAGAATTGTGTCCAACGGCTCTTTAATATTTGGAGAGGTCAGAAAGAGGATGCAGAACCATGAAAGCCTTCTGAGAAGGAACAGCCAGTGAGGGACGAGACACACAGAGAACAGTGGTCCATCTTACATCTAATTCTCCTCTTCCTCCTCTTCCTTTTCTTCCTTCTCCTGCTGAACATTTTGGACTGGCACTGCTGAATAGCTTACACCCATCTTCGAAATCTCAGTCTTTGTACTAATTTCTCCAACAGGACTTCCCTGACTCCCAGTATAAACTTTCCCCTACTTATCACATCACATTGGTCTTCGCCTTCTTAACACTTTGGGTGTGAACCTGTGCATGTATTTCTTTACTATACGTGACAAGTTATATCATCCTGTGTTTGTTTACATGTATACCACCATGAACATCCACCTTTAACTGGACTTTGGCTACCTACATGCAAGAGCTCTATCTAATCCCATTCACCCCAGGGCGCAATTGTTGAATTAATGCAAGAATGAACACCAGGCTCTGGACTGGGCATCCTATGTTCATTATCTAATTTTAATTTAATAGCAATAGAATTAGACCCACTTTACAGACATGAAAACTGAGGATGAGGAAGTGGTCAAAGGCCATGTCGCTAAGAAGCAACTACACCAGGATTAAAAAGAAAACCCAAATTGATGTAATTCAAAGCAGATACCCTTTCCATATTGTCCCTACATATTAAATATTTGATGCTGGTCTGTCTAGAAAGCATTTGATTATGGATAATTGAAGAAGCTGGGAGACTCGATAAGCTTGAACCTCACATTCCTAGCGTACTCCCCCACCCCTCCCCACTTACTTACTCATTACCTCACACTCACACTCCACAGCTGTCCACATCTGTCTAGCCAAATATTCTCCATTTGTCCTCACTCCGCAGCTGTTTTCTGCCCCTCTGGCCTGTTCTCTGCCCCATAGGGCTCACCCGTGTGGACAGCATCGGCCCACCTGGCTTCCTCACTTTACAGATGGATTCAGCCAAAACAAGTCACAGGCAGGAGTTTGTCAGGTGAGAAGATAGAGAGTTTAGGATTTGTCTTTCAACTTCCTTCCTGCCGGGGCCCCACATCTGTGGCAGGGAGGCCCCCTCATATGATTTCAGCTGTTGGGTGCTGCCCTAGACCACTTCAGCTTACTCCAGGAATTGATGGAGTGCTTGCTCCTTTTGGGCTTTGGGCTTAACAGCTTCCTGCTGCTGCTTCCTAATGCTGCTGGTCTCTCGGTGCTTTGCCGTGCGGTGCTGCTTTCCTTAACCCTGAATATCCCACTGAAACAGTCCCTTCACTCAGTTCTACTGGAATTCTAGCTCAGGCCAACCTTCTCCCCCAGGCCTGGACCCTGGCTTGTACAAGGGCAAAGCGTTTCCCTTCTGGGCGCCAGCTTGCTCTGGTCCCAGCCCCTTCTGTCTTGTGCAGAGCCCAGGCTGTCAGGCAGACCGCTGCCCTGTGCCTGCTCTGATTTTACAGCCATCCACAATCCCATGAAAATCAATGGAACCAAAACCCAGAGAATCTTTATCACACCTGAGAAATTTCCCAAAACTGCCCTGAAATTGGCCTGGCTCTCCTGTGATAAAACTTAAAGGAGCTGGGGGAGGGGGTGAAAAGAAAGAAAGAAGAGGGTTTGACATCCAGGTGTAAATGAGTGGTAATTCAGGTCTTTTCCGTGACTGGATGAGAAATGAAGAGCCCAGCCTGGGCCGTCTGAAGGTAAAGATAACACCACGTGCACCCACACTTCGGAGGGCTGCACGGTTTGCATAAACATTTTCCAAACCCCAGTTCCCAAGTGCTCGGGAGGGAGCCCAAGGCATCAATCAGAGCCTGGTCAGGAGGAAAAGTGAGGGGAGACAGGCACCCACGTGAAGCTCCTGCCTCCACACATCCGTGCTAGGACGCTGGGTGAGCACAATTAATGACGACGCGGTGTGTACAGTTTATGCAAACATAGTAAACACCTCGCTCTGCACATTTATCTGACATAAAGTGATTAACCAGTTGCATAAGCTAATATTTATACATGACTTGCAATTGTGCAATGCAAATGAGGCCCCATTCATCATGGGATCGGACAATTTGGAAAAGGAAACCGCGTCCGGGGACATTCCCATCCAACCCCCACGTGTTCTAGATGATGAAACTAAAGCAGAGAATGGGAATGGTGTGTCCAAGGCGAGGCAGAGCAAGGGGGGAACGGCCTCTGTCTCCAGTAAGTCCTTTTCCTGCCGTATTAGGCTATTTTCCACTCACAGGGGGAACAAGGTACCCACCTCCCCCAAATTCTTTTTTTTAATTTATTTTATTTATTTATTTTTAATTCTTATCTTCTATTGAAGTGTCATCAATTTACAATGTTAGATTCAGGTGTACAGCAATGCAATTCAGTTTTATATATACAAAGACCTACATATATATATATATATATTTTCAGTTTCTTTTCCATTATGGCTCATTAGAAGAAATTGAATATACTTCCCTGTGCTATACAGTAGGTCCTTGTTGTTTATCTATTTTATATATAGGAATGAGTCCCAGATTCTTAAAGAGAATAAAATTAGAGTTATTCTAAGTTACTTGAAGGCCAGAATGATCATAACTAACATCTTGTCAGCTCCCACTCTATGCCAGGCAGATGCTAAGATCTCTGTGGAGTAAATCAGTGAATCTCCCAATGTCGCTGAGATTGAAGCCCTTACTAGGAATTATAATAAAGACCGCAAGCTCTGATTCCAGACCCTGGGTTCACACCCAGCTCTGTTAAAGGGCTGCCGGACTTTTTAGTTCCTATTTCTATGATAATAGCATTTATCTCACAGAGTGGTTGCAAGATTAATTAATAATCAAATAAAGCAGTTACCATGGTGCCTGAAACAGCGAGTGCCCTGTAAGATGTTCCCTATTTTGTTGTCGATTATGTTCCGTATTTTGCAGATAAGAGAAGAAAGAGACATTTTTTTTTTTTTAAATGTGCTCAAAAACACACATAGACTCATAGCTGCTAAAGGACAGAGCCAGGTTCCATCCCAGGCCTTCGGACTCCGGAGCCAGCGTTCCCTCTCACGGATGCCTCCCAACAGAACTTTCGATAATGGTGGAAACGGTCTACAGCTGTGCTGCCCAATACGCGGGGTACCAGCTGCACGTGGCTACCGAGCACTTGCAATGTGGCTAGTGCAGTGCAGAGTGGGGTTCTGTATCTTATTTATTTATAATTCATTTAATTTATAGCCCCACGTGGCTGTTGGTTACTGTATTGGACTGCTCACCTCTTCACGACCTTATTTGTTTTGTAGTCCTCATGCCCAGCTCCATACCTGATATACAGTAGGTGCTCTGCTCACTCTCGAGGCTATGAGCCCTTACTCCCATCTGTCTGATGTTACTGCCTTCACGAGCCTGTCCTCAATCAAGGGTTATGCAGCTAAGAGGAACTCACCAATGTCTGAAAATGAATGAATAAACAAATAAGCTGCCACCTCACTAGGGTGCAAACCCACCCCACGTGAAGCAGGGGGGGTCTCCTGGTCTCCCCTCCTTTACCATGAAGCAGACCCCTTCCCCAGCCTGCATCCTTCTAGCTTTTGTCTGCTCTTCAGGAAAGACGAGGGGGCCAAACTCAGAGGCCATAAAGTCCTGAATCACCTGAGGATACACCTTAGTGTCTGGGAGAAGATGTGGAACATGCTGATCCCTCATTTTGATTCTGGAAGCTACTCCCCCGCCCCTCCCCGTGCCCAGGGAAATGTCAAAAACCACTTGAAACAGATCTCACTCTGGGACCTGGAGAATTCCAATGCCTCGCTGTGGAGATCTGATCCGTCTCTGTCTGAATCCCAGTTCCGTCATTTCTAGCTCTGGAACCTTGGGCTCTAAAATCCGAGTTGCCTTATCTTTAAAGTGGAAACAACAGGGCCGTTCTCCAAAGGACCGAAAGAGACAGAGCATGAAGAGCTTGGCACAATGCCCCAAATGTTGTTTCTGTTCTAAAAGATGTTCTGCGTCTCCCTGCAAGACTAGCGTCACCACAACCACCCCCGCTAATCGGCCTGTCACTAACCCATCCTTCCTTTCAGTTTTCCCCCGTAGGGGGTTTCTACTGGCAACTTTTCAAAGAAAAAGGGTATTCAAAGGGTGAACATAAAGCTGGACCTGGTCCCATATTTTTGCATAAATTTTTCAAATGGGAAGTGCAATTTCAAGGAAAATTTCGGGTAATCACCATCACCATCAAAAAGTACTTAAGTGCCTATTAAGTGAGTGGTGCTGAGGGAAGAGAACAGGACAGCACAGACACTGCCCTCCAGGCACACTTCAAAAACTCACTTAGACACTATCTGTTCTTTTCAGAACCCAGCCAAACCCAAAGATTTTCCTAGCCCTTACCCCTCTGACAGCATTTGATTCTTGTTGAAACCTTGAACCTCTCTCCTTCCCTATATTCCATGACAGTGTTCATTTCTGAGTTTCTTCCTGCTTCCAGGAACAGTCTTCCTTTGGCTCCTTTGCTGACTGCTGTTTATCTGTGTTCTGTTCTGCCAATTACTGGCTGTGTGACCTCTGAAAACTTACCTAACCATCCTGAATCTTGGTATTGTCTGTAAAATCCAACTAATGATACCTACTTTATAAGGTTGGTTTGAAGATTATGGGGAAAATTGGATGGGACCCCATCTCTTCACAAACCTTTTGACATGATAGATAAAATAAAAGTCAAAACCTTAAATAGTTTCCAAGCGTGGAAGTAAATTTCCATGGGTCAAAATCAAACTGAGAACTCAGAACCAAAGTGGTAATCAGGGGCTGACTTCATCATGATCCATAGTGTTTTGTGAACTAAATGTAGGCTCTGGAAACTGAGGGGTGGATTCTAACATGTATACAAGGAAAAGAGAAGTCTTTATGCCCTACAAGGGAAATAGCTAGGGACTGTCCATATATAAGTTTGAAGTGTTATTGGACATGACACAGAGCCTTGAAATAGGTAAGCCACTAACTGGGCAAACAACACATTGCCTTCTAATCAGAACCTTGGAGTAGGGTGATGTGGGAACAGCCACCTAAAAGAAAACAAAATCCCAGGCTAGCTATTGCTATGGGTCTGGAGTTTATTCACATGACCTCCATGATGTATATGTGTATTCCCACCCATACTCCTAGGTCTCAAACAGAAGCAACTGCAAAACCACCCTGGGGGATATTTTACAATCCAGGGATCCCTGAAAGAATGCAAAACAGACAACTCCACGTGAAGATGAGTTAAAACTTTAAAAACATGTACATAACCACCCCCCTCAACATACACACACACACACAAACCACTCTGAGGTTTGAAATCATTGCAATTAATGGATGAATTATAAAGAGGCTAGAGCATTAAAATTAGCACAATGCTTAGTATATATTTGGTACTCAACAGTTCTGATCTTCCTCTCTCTTTTCTTCTATACCCTAAACAGTGCTTCCAAAGTCCTGCCCTTGTCTCTGTGTGTAGGGCATTTATTTTTAGTTTTGCTATATTTTATTCATCCATTCATTTAACAAAGGAGCACATGACCAGGGCTGAGGTTTAAGAAGACTGCCCTTTAGGCTGCCACCATATTGATCATATACCACTACAAAAAAAAAAAAAAAAAAAAAAAAAGGAATACAAGAATCCAAGGCAATAATGGAGGTCCAGGGACCAAGCAAGAAGCAGGCAGTTCTAGGGAAAGGTAATCCATCTGCCTTCCACAAGAGGGCGGCCAAGTGGTAAAAAGGTGTGAGAGAAGGAGTTAGTGGGATGGAGTTAGTGGATGGAGCCACTGACGAATCGCCAGCTCTACTTATGGACTCTAATGGCTGGATCCATGACTTGGACCCAAAGCTTAGGAGCATAAAGCACTCTTCCAAACTTTCTGTGAGAGCTTAAAAAGCCAACAGGTGGACACTGGAGCATGAACCCTCCTGCCTCCCCTTTACACAACAGGGCTGTAGGTCAGGGATTTCAGAAGTTATTTCATGGAACAGAGATGTTCATCCTGGAGCAGACGAGAGCAATAGGACAGGTACTAAAGCCATGTCACCTATGTGAAGGGTTTTCCTATGAAGAGAGAGGGGACTTGTGAGCTTCAGGAAACAGAGTGTTTTTGAATGAGGTAGTGCAAAAAGAGAAACTATTTCCAATCAGTGGAAGATGAAAGGAAGTAGATTTTATTTTGATGTGGTAAGTCCTTAGCTAATAGTTAGAATTATCCGAAACCAGAATTGGCTGCTTTGAGGAACTGAACAGCCTGAAACTGGAAGCGTGTAAACAGAAGCTATGTGGTTGCTGTCAGAACTAATATACAAAGGGTTTGGGTGTTAAACTAAAGACCCTTCCAGCTCATGGATTCTATAAGAATGGATTAAGAAGATTAAAAAAAAATAAAGAGAGAAGGTTAAAAGCAGCAGTAAACACAACTACAAAAATATTTTCCAGTGAGAATACATAAAATGAATTCCATACCTGGAAGTATTATTAAAAACAAAAGGAATTTAATGAAATAAATGATAGTAAGTGTATTTTTAACTCTCTCCTTTCCCAGTTTCGTAACAGAGGGTGAGTACTTAGATACACACAGGCAATCCAAAGGAACACCACCAAGTGACACTGGCACAATTGAAATGCTAAAAATGCCATAGTTCACGTGTTGTCATCACCTTCCTCCTCTGTGTATATTTCCATGATAAAGAGAAAGAGCTGGATAATCTGAACACTCCCGTCTTCAGCTCTGTAATTAGAAGACATGGGCCCTGGTGCATTGCAAATGGAGTCAGAATCCCAGCTTGTGACTTAATGAGCGAAGACAGCCCAGTCACAGACGTCCAAGAGCCGATGATTTTCTGTTGGGAAACCGTCCTCAATGATATACGGTCCTATTAGCCAACTATTACCCAGCAGGCCTCCTTTGCCTGAGACCTCAGGCCTTTCTAGCTTTGAGTCTAGGCAACTAGGCATTAAAGAGACCGAAGGCTCAAACAATCGTGGGAGGTAACTTCACCCAAGAGAAAATATCCCTTGAAGTCCTAGAGAAGTTAAAATTCAAGGTAGCAAAAGAAGAAATTTTAAAAAGCACAAAACAAGCAAACAGAAAAAACAAAACCAAACCAAACCCTGCCCTGAAGGAAAAGGAAATCTGAGTCAGCTCAGCCAATCAGAGACTAAATCATAAGAAAATCAGTGTCATGTGCTCAGCTGTGGGGCCTGAGAGGAGGCAGCGCTGGCTTATGCCGAGCAGAGATCTCACACTGAAGTGGGACTTAGCACAGCTAAGAGTCCTTCTTAGAGCATGCCTATGCCCTTACCAGCATAATTCTCATTCTACAGAAAGTGAACCCAGTTCAGAGATGCTAAGCCATCCCCTCCAGGTAACACATCTGAGAAAAGGAGAAGCACAGAATTACAAATCCAGGCCTTCTGAGCCCAAGTCCAGCTCTCTCTGGAGCCTATCACTCTGTACGTGAAGAAGGTCTGCTTTCAGCCGTGTTTTAACGATGGGATGTCCCCTAAAGTATTTCCCTAACTGAGCCTATTTCCATAACTGGCCTGTTGCCAAGTACGTTTTGAGCACTAAGTACCCCAATAGGGTCCCTTCTTTGGTGAAATCCCCCTCATCCTTCAGGGTCCAGCTAACTCCCTCTCCCAATATCCTCTAGGCTCCAAAGACCCTTCCTTGCTGGTGGTCTCAGACAGTCACTAGTTTCAAAGGTTCCCAAAGTCTCAGACCAAGAGAAACAGAGTCGGGGAGAAAAGCTCACACCTTAAATTCTGAAGCAAGTTGGAAGTCCACAGGAAGTTGGTGGAAAGCAAAACTGAAGATTATCTTTAGGTTTTGAATAGTTTGTTTATGATAAAGAAATGACTTACTCAAATAGCCTTTGTTATTTCAACATGGACAGTCCCCATCCTCTAAATGATGTATGTTAACAAGAAAAGAAATAATTTCCAATCTTTGCATAATAAAGCACCAACTCCATAGACTAACCCAAAGGACCCTCACTGACTGACCTCAGACTAATTTCCTGGCTCCTCCCCATCACACATTCTGTGCTTCAGACAAACTAAACCACTTACCAATCTCAGCTATATCCCCCTTTCCCCACCTTCACAAGTTCACGTAGACTTTTTGCACTGCCTTGAATACCTTCCGCATGTGCTTATCTGATCCTCTTTCTAGGAACCACCCCCTGCAAAAAGCCAAAATTTTCATCTTCCACTGTGCCTGGATCTCCCTCTACTGAACTCCTACAATATTTACTTTTACTTCTTCAGTGGGATGTGAGGGTAGAAGTATGTATTTACTTGACATTTCTAAATGACATTTTAGCAGTAAGTATATTTTTCCTGTTAAGTCTTGTCTCTCGAAATCCCTCTATGATTTCAAAACATTAGGTAATTTTCATACTTCTCTGAGTTCCATTTTACAAGTGAAGAGTTACAGTACAGAGTATTCAGTCACAGAGAACCAGAGTATGGCCAAGCTTGGTAAACACTCTACATGCAGTTGAGAAGAATGTGTATTCTTCTTTGTTGGATGAAATATTTTATCAATGTCAGTTAGATCAAGTTAGTTGATTGTGTTGTTCAAATCTTCTACATCTTTACTGATTTTTCTTTCTGCTTGTTCTATAAACTACCAACAAAGAACCAAAAACTTAATTTTTAAAATACCATTTTAAAAATCATATTTATGAAATGCTTAGTGGTAAATCTGATAAAAGAGGTGCAAGATCTATAAACAAAAACTAGAAAATGTTACTGAGTTAAATTAAAGAAAACCCAAATAAATAAAAACTAATGTGCTCATGAATCAGAAGACTCAATATTTGTAAAAAAAAAAATTCTCCTCAAATTGATCTATAGACTTTATATAGTCTTAATAAAAATTCCAGGACCCCTTTTTTGGAAGGTAGAAATTGACAAGTTGATTTTAAAATTCATATAGAAATGCAAAGTACCTGAATGAACAAGACAACTTTGATAAAGAAGGACAATTCTAACAGACTTGCTCCCTGACTTGAAGACATTATAAAACTATAATAATCAAGACATTGTGGCATTGGTTTTAAGACAATCAAACAAATGGGACAGAATAGAGTCCGGAAATAGACCTGTATGGATATGGACAACTGAATTTTGACAAAAGTACAAGGGCAATTCAATGGAGAAAGAATGGTCTTTCCAATAAATGGTATTGGAACAATTTGGCTCCCATATGCAACAATAATGAACTTTGATGCATACATCATACCATAAACGAATTTAATTCAAAATAGATCATTGGTCTAAACTTTATAAAACATCTAGAAAAGAGCAGAAGAGAAAATCTTTGTGACCTTGCCCTAGGCAAAGTTGTCATAGATATGACTCCAAAAGCATGAGCCAGAAATAAACAACTGAAAAATTACACTTCATCAAAATTATGAGCTTCTCTTCACTGAAAGACACTGTTAAGAGAATTTAAAGACAAGCTATGATAAAGGAGAAAAATATCTGCAAGTCATATATCTGATAAAGGACTTTTCTCCAGAATATAGAAGGATTCTTAACACTCAATAATAAGATAAAAACAACCAAATTTTTAAATGGGCAAAATATTTTCTCAGAGACACCAAATAAATATAAATAGCAAATCAAATAAAAATATAAATAGCAAATAAGCACATGAAAAGATGTTCAAAACATCCTTAGTCACTAAAAGAATGGAAATTAAAATCACAATGAGGTACCACGATGGTTAACATTATTTTTTAAAAAAACTAACTATAGCAAATAAAACTACATCAAACTAAGAAGCCTTTGTACAGCAAAACTATCAACAGAACAAAAAGGCAGCCTACTGAGTGGGAGAAGATACTCACAATGACATATCCTATAAGGAATTAATGTGCAAAACATACAAAAAACACAACTCAACATCAAAAAACCACAAATCATCTGATGAAAAAATAGGCAGAGAACCCGATTATGCATTTCTCCAAAGAAGACATACAAGGGGCCAGGAAAAGATGCTCAGCATCACTAGTTAGAGAACTGCAAATCAAACTCACAAGAAACCACCTCTCCTGTCAGAAAGCCTGTCAGCAAAAAGACAGCAAATAACAAGCGCTGGCATGGCTGTGGAGGAGAGGGAACCTTGCACACTGCTGGAAGGACTGAACACTGATGCAACCACTATGAAAAACAGTATGGAGCTTCCTCAAACAACTAAGACTAGAACTGCCATATGATCCAGCTATTTCACTTCCAGGTATTTACTCGAAGAAAACAAAGACACTAATTTGAAAAGATACATGCAGTCCAGTGTTCACTGCAGCATTTTTTGCCATAGTCAAGATGTGGAAGCAACCTTAGTGTCCACTGATAGATAACTGGATAATGAAGATGTGGTATACGTATGCACTGGGATATTTCTCAGCCATAAAAAAAAAAAAATGAAATCTTGCCATTTGCAACCGTATGGATTGATCTAGAGGGGTTTATGCTAAGTGAAATAAGTCACAAAGAGACAGACAAATATCGTAACTTCATTCATATATAAAATCTAAAACACAAGACAAACGAAACAAAACAAAAGCAGGTTCATAGATAATACAGAGAACAAACGAGTGGTTGCCAGAAAGGAGGAGGCTGGAGGTAGGCAAAGTAATTAAAGGGATTAAGAGGTACAAAGCTCCAGTCATGCAGTAAATAAGTCACAAGGATATGATACCCAGCATAAGGAATACGGTCAACAATATTATAATAACTTTGTATGGTAACAGATGGTTACTCAACTTATCGTGGTGATCATTTCCTAGCGTATGCAAAGTCAAACCATTGTGTAGCACACCTGGAAGTAACATAACATTGTATGTCAACTATATTTCAGTAAAACGAATTAATTAACTAATTAATTACAAACTAACCATAGCAAGCATTAATGAGGATGTGGAACAACTGTAACTCTCATGCAATGCTGGTGGAAATCCGACCTGGCACAACCACTTTGGAAAACAATTTGGCATTTTCTCAAAAATTTGAAGCTGTATCTACCGTATAACCCAGTCATTCCACTATTAAGCATTTGTTCAAGAGAAA
Source organism: Camelus dromedarius (assembly GCF_036321535.1). Taxonomy (NCBI): domain Eukaryota; kingdom Metazoa; phylum Chordata; class Mammalia; order Artiodactyla; family Camelidae; genus Camelus; species Camelus dromedarius. Next base: position 61,830,939 of record NC_087443.1, on the reverse strand, counting down.
TAAAAGCATATATCTATACAAAAACTTGTGCAGGCATGGTCATAGCAGCTTTATTTGTAATAGCCAAAACCTAGATTAATCCATCAATAGGTGACTAGATAAACCAGTTTTACTATATCCATGCAATGAAACACTGTACCTCCAAAAAGTAATAAACTATTGATACATGCAGCAACATGGATGAATCTCAAAATATTGTAAGAGAAGAAAGCCACACAAAAACAGAGTACATTTCTTTTATATAAAAGTCTAGAGAATGCAAACTAATCTATAGTCACTGTCAGCAAACCCCTGACTGTGAATGCTGTGAAGGATGAAGAAGGTGGGAGGAAGGAATTATGAAGGAGCACAGAGGGTGATGGATATGCTGATTTTCTTGACTCTTGTTATGAATGCATGGGTGTGTTAATGTTAAAACTTATCAAATTGGTACACTTTAATGTGAGCAGTTATGGAACACCGATTATACCATAAATACAATAAAGTTGTTTATGACAATCTTAAGGCAACTTGTAGAGTAACCTTAGTTTTATTTTACATAATGTTTATAAGCACTTAAAAACGTTTAACTCCAAGAGAATGAATACCTTAACCCTTCAATGCACGTATCTTCAAGAGATAACTCTTCAAATGTTGCATCAGACATTTGGAAGCTATGTCAGACCTTCTCCCTAAATATGCTCTCATAACAATCTAGGATTCTGTTTTGTCACGTCCGGTATGTTCACCATAAACACCTTTGGGGCAATCAATTTTGCAGTACAACTAATTAGCCATAAAACAATTTTGCCAGAAAAGATAAAATAACTAGCGGGTAGTTTGGTTTCAACTTGTAGACAATTTAGTTTCATTTCACCGTTGACGCACTACGTCTCCCACTTTTCCATTGTATAAATCTTAGGCCTTATAGTGGTCTACACAGTGATGAGTAGATATTGCAGTCTTTAAGAGGGGATGATGACAACTCTCTATATAGGCTTGATAGAAAATACAGTGATAAGAAAACTTACAGGAAGTGTGAAACAAGCAGAGCCAGATTGCACACTCTGCTAGAGGATGATAAGAAAGCAGTCTGCAAACCCTTCAGTGAGCCCAGCCACTCTCCCACCCGTCAGAACCAAAAGCTGACCAACCTACAGCAAATGTAAAAGAGGCAGCTAGTAACTCACACACAGGCTTTGAGAGCTTTAATTATCGAGTCTTGGGCTGATTTAGATACAGCAGCTTGTTCCCTCATGTCATCTTTACCAAATTTATCACACAACATGAGAAGCTGGAGGCAAAAGACGAATCAAGCTCCTCCTAGTCCCCAAAACAGAAATGGTTACATGGTTCCTGTTGAGTTTCAGTTTCCTGAAAACGGTGAAAATGTTTTGCTACTTGATAGCGGAGAACATGATGCATACAGAATTTAGGTATTTGGTACAGAATCTGGCTTTGATGATTTGGTGCAATATAAGGACTGCGCATGTGATGAAACATTTAGATGAAGTTCAGATATGTAGTACCAGTTACACACGTTACATATATCGACAAGAATTAGCAGCGTCCCTCCTCGGCTTTACTTCCAGGGGCAGCTGAAGAGATTTACAGCAGATTTGTCAAGATCATGAGGAATTTATGTCCAACATTAGATCCTGAATCCTTAATGATCAACTTCGAGAAAGGAAGTATCATAGCTTTCTCTAAGACATGCCCAAATACGACCATGACCATCAACCTACACACATTCGAAATATATTCAAATACTTTTTGTATTTTAATTTTTCACAATAAATTTTTTTTTACTTTGTTTTTTTTTTCCATGTTTCATTGTGTTCTTTCTAATGTCCCTCTTTTATCTTATTTTCATTATTTTGTCTCTTACGGCAAAAGCTGTCTTCTGACCAATTAGTTATGCAGCTGAACCGTTCGCAGTGAAACTGCTTGTGGCAAAGATTCAATACCTAGAACCCAACTCCATAGCCCTGTCACCGCTGCCATCAATTACTCATTTGATCAATGCTTCTTTCCACAGCAGCAGAGATGGTATCGGTATCCTTCATTCTTGCATCCCGAGGTCCTGGTATGCAGTAAGTGCTCAGTAAGTGTTTGTTGAATAGAGCCTCTTAGACCCAGTATCTAGGTACCAAAGATCAAGTTGTTGACACTTTCAATTAAATACCCTCGAAGGGAAGGGACAGGTTTGGCTCTCTCTGCTTTTCGCCATCTTCCCATTTATTTTATCCATATTCGTTTGAGAAACAAATTCTTTCAAGACTTTAAAACATGAATCTATGTCAGACTCTGTTAAGCTCTAGTATCTGTCAGTAAGTTACTTGGGAGGAAAAAAGAGAAACTCTATGGCATGCTTTTCAGTTACTTTTAATGATTAAATTGTGGTACCTGTAATAGTGATTAAGTGGATAATATCAGATTTTACCCGATTATTAAACTGGCATTTTTAGCATCAAAAAGGGAAAGAGACATAAGCCTAAGGCTAGACAGATTCTTTCAGGACTAATGACCTACTAGTGACACTTGGAAGTTCCCTTCAGGGGCTGGAGCCTCTGGGCTAGAAGGTTCCAGAGACCATCCATGCCTGAGTTAAACACTGGAGAGAGCAGATTCCTTAGCCACCTTTCAGCATCTTATGAAAATATTCAAGTCCAATATTAGTACAGCAATATTTGAAGAAAGAAAAGTTAATATTTCTTTTTCTTTTTTCTCCTCACTCATTCCCTAGCTGCCTATTACGAAGCTTCTAGATTACAATCCCTGGTACTTCTACCAAGTGCTTCAAATTAAAAAGTCTCCATTTAAAAAGCCTTGTTTCAATCACTTACTCAGACAGCACTGCAGGCTGCTGCCTCCGGCACTCAGAGCAGCCAAGGGAGGCACAGGGCAAAATGTCAGAAAAGCAGCTAAAGCGAAGAGCAACCAAAAAAGAAGGTCACTGTCCCCTCCATGCTGCACCTTGGTGGCGCCGCCTACCAGGGCCTCCCCTCTCCCAGTCAGCGTGTTTGAGAAACAAGCATCTCCTTTGTCGGGAAAGAAATGTGCTGTGGGCACAGCCGTGGCCTCAGATATTTTCACAGGTAATCAGACCATCCGATCAATGGTGTCCGTGTGGCTCTCTCCCCACGGTCAGGGTTATCAGGCACCCCTCCCTCCTGTGACTTCCATGCAGTCACCAAGTCGGCTTCTCTATTCAAATCACTCTATAATTTCTCCCCTTTCTTTCCAATCCCACAATTATTACCTTAATTCAGATCTTCGTTATCTCTTGTCCAGGGACAATTTAAGATCTTTGGATGTCTTAAACGCAGAAAAACATTTTGGTCTCTCGACCTCTTATGCACTTAAAAATATGTAAAACCATAAAATAAAAAGTGTTCCAGTATACTGCAATGAATAGCTTTTTTTCTAGATTTTTCTTAAAAGTTGCGATAAATTTAGGTAATTTTGCCTAGGGAAAGCTTTCTCTAGAAAGTCATCGAGTTTTGAAAGATAGAGGACTAGCTAGGTAAAGAAGGAGGAAAGGATAACCAGAAGGAAGTGCATGTGCCAGGTATTTTGATGTAAAACAAGAAGATAAAGTTCCCTGCTGTATGACTGAACAGAGGGCATGGAGAAAGGGCTAGAAAATGAGAGCATCCAAACCATGATGGTCCATGTGCTGAGCTGACTTTATCTTCCAAGCTGTGGGGAAGCCAATGACGAATTGTAAGAAGATATCTAACACATTCACGTAAATCAAACCTCTTCCTGTGAGGTTTCAAATGCAAAGAGTGGACCAAAATAAACGACCAGAAAACAAAGTAAAGAAAACAAATCTAGCTTAGCCAAGCAAATAGCCATTATTCTCAAAAATAAGTTTCCAGCTAAGATTTCTTTCATACTGTGCCCCAGTGTTCTCTCCATGGCCAGGAAACCATCTTTTCTCTTGGATGCTCTATGATTTCCTAACCTAACCCAGGGTCAAAGCCAAAGGCTAGTTTGAGACCTTCCTGAGCAGTCTCAGGGACTCTCACGAGGATCCGGTTTCCACCCCAAGGATAAGCCCCACCGTCACTTCCTTAACCTCCCACCCCACCCCCACAGCAGATCCTTCCTGGTGGCTGGTTCCATTTCGTTCGCCTCAGAAGCAGTCACGCTACACAGAGGAGATTCTTGCCCTCTCCTCACACAGGGCAGTAGAGCCCCAAAGGACAAGACTTCTGTCACTTAGCCATCTGGATGCGCATTTATGTTACAGGCTGAGTTGTGTCTCTCCAAATCCAAATGTTGACTCGGAACCCCCAGGACCTAAGAATGTGACTATATTTGGAAATAAGATTTTTTAAAAAGTTAAGTTAAAACGAGGTCACTTAGGATGGGCCCTAAAGCAGTGTGTTACATATAAGAAGAGGAAATTGGCACACAGAAACACAGAGGGGGGACCTTGTGAAGGGACAGAGAGAACAGCCATCTCTAAGCCCAGGAGAGAAGCCTCAGGAGAGACCAGCCCTGCTGACCCCTTGACCTCAGGCTCACACTTCTGGCACCGTGAGACCCTATGTCTCTGCTCTTTAAGCCGTCCCGTCCACGGTGCTCTGTTGTGGCGGACCTAGCAATATCGATGGGGAACACTTGTTTTTCTATCATAACTTCTCTTTGGAGGAGCTCTTCTTATTTCAGAACTGCACGGGTGAGTGTCAAGAGGAGTCAAAAGTATGACGTAGGTGGCCTGTGCCTGGTTGTGTGGATGCCTGGGCTTCCAAGAAGCAGGTGCAGGTAAGTGGAGGATCTTGCCTGCCGTGGGACAGAAGGCCCACTGAAGCCGGGGGAAGGTCAGTGAGTGTGTTAGTTTCCTATGACCGCTGTAACCAATTATCACAAACTCAGTAGCTTAAGACAACATGAGTTTATTATTTTATAGTTCTGGAAGTCAGAAGTCGCACCTGAGTCTCATGGGGTTAAAATTAAGGTGTCAGCAGGACTGTCTTCCTTCTGGAGGCTTTGGAGGAGAACCCACTCCCTTGTCTCTTTCAGCTTCTAGAGGCTGCCTGCATCCTTGCCCCGTGGCCCCATCCTCACAGAGCATCATTTCAGCATCTGCTTCCCTTGTCCCATCTCCTTTCTTTTATTCTTCTGCTTCCCTCTTGTAAGAACGCGTGTGACTACACTGGGGACACCTGGCTAATATGGGCTACTCTCCTCATCTCATGATCTTAACTTTAGCACATCTGCCAAGTCCCTCTTGCCCTTCAGGGAAAGGTATGCACAGGTCTGAGGATTCAGAGGTGGCCATCTTTCAGGGGAGGGAGCATCACTCAGTTTAAGACAGTGAAGAAAACCAGAGGGAGGCACAGCCCAGAGGGACTGAAGAACAGAGAAATGTCAAAGGAGACTTGCTGGGTGAGAATGTATGGCCTCTGTCCTTGACCCCAGGAATCTTCAGCTACCACAACCAAAATCCCAAAATGGTTGTTATAGTTGGTTAGAATTTCCCCAGGAACAGACACTGAGATGAGAATTAAGGGGTTTATTTGGGAGATGGTATAGGAGTAGAGAAATTACAGGCAGTAGGGGGCAGTCAATATAGAGTATGTTATAAAGCCAGCTAAGTCTCTGGGCAACTAGAGCTCAATCCCACTGGGACATTCTGGGAAAAAAAGATCACATGCTTTGGGAGTTGTCCCACATGAGAAGCAAGAAGCAAGGGAACCAGGGTATCTGTACACCAAACTTCACTGGTCATTGGCTGAGGGCTGCTCCCACATACTAGTTCCCTGGCACTTCTGCAGAAGAGGGTAGAGGAGCCTCTAGAGGATCTGGAGAAAGCCCTCCAGCAAAGAAAGGCAAATCTTGCAATCAGAAGTCAGTGGGAGCATACCACAGTGGAAATACCAAATGGATACGAGCCGAACACCAACAGTGTCTAGTAAAATTAGGTTTCTCATGGAAATCAGTGACATGGCCGAGCTTTGCATCCTCACTGATGTGGGGCTGAAACAGCCCATAAATATGAGGTAACAGCTGACATCTGGATTGCACAGAGAATACGCATCAATGGAAAGGGATTTCTGTGCTGGTCTTATATTTGATGTCTATAAACCTGTCACTATTGCAACTCATGCTGCAGTCTCTTCCGCTGAGAAACCAGCCTTAAACTCTTTGCTAGCTGGCCCCCATTCAGGACTTCTATAGAGTCCCGTTTCCAGTATTTCCCTGGTCTGAAGCCAATTCCGCCCCCACCCCTACTCCCACCACACTTGGCTTAGACCTCAATCTGCACGGCTGCGCATCTCTCTTGCTCTTTTGAGTAGAAGAAAATAGATTGCAGAGAGTTTCCCTCCACCTACTACTTCCTCCCTTGATTAAAAAAAGAAAATTAAAAAAGAAATTACAAAAAAAAATCCCCAACTGTTATTTTCGCCTTCCATTTCACCGAGTCCTCAGCCCTTCGCCTCCGTTCCTAGCCATAAATCAGGCATTTCAGGAGCTTCCATGTCCAAATGCACAAGGACAATATGCATGTACTTTTAAGTAAGAAGTAAATGCTCTATAATTTAATTTTCTCCTCTCACATTAAACCTGCCATGCTTCGCATAATCGGAGTGATAAATGCAGAGTCAGACTTCATCTTCCTGACATTAATACCCATCAGTACTTCAAATGCAAACAATTGTGACATTCGACTTTATAAAAATTACCAAGTGCACCAAATCTGCTTAATTAAACCATTTAAAAGTTGCTTTTGTTACATTTAATGAATGATATATTATACTGCAATGAAACACGCAGCAATACAAATACTTCACAATGCTTCCAATTAAGACTCACTTCACTTATGCCAATTGACAACACAAGTGTTCCACACTTCATTCAGTTTGTGCATTTTAAATGAACTGGGTAGTGAGAAGGGTGCTTCTTTGCTAATGAGTTTTGTAATCAAGGCATCTATTTTAATTTCAAATTGCCTAGATTGGGGGAAATTGCTAGACTAAATGACTGGTACTAATTAGGATTATAAAAATATTCATCATGCCATGGAATTAACACGGGGGTCTGATTTTCCTACATTTGCATATTGCTTGAGTTTTTGGGGAAAAAATCTTGACAAATTGTCTTCTCTTTAGCAAATTGAACAAACACTATATCTGTTTTAGCCCTTCTTTTCATTTAAAGCATAATACATATTCATGGTTTGTAAATGAAGTTAAATGATTTCAACTTCCATCTTCATTACCATATTAAAGATGTTGTCTCCATAAGCTTCCTTAAAAAACTGCAGATTATAGTATTACCTATTTGAAAGGCAGACTTTTGTTTAATCTATATATTAACCCAAGCACTGGAACAAATGGATGGGGAAAGTGAACAAAACTGGATGAAACCTGAAAAAAAAAAAAACCCACAACTGCTTTGTTGTTTATTGTCTGCCTGAGGCAGAATTAATTAGTCCTATGACCAACCATCAGGAAGCAGTCTGATGGTTTTCCTTGTCAGTTCCCGCCTTGGCAAGTGTCATCAGCTGAGGGAGGAAGGACGTTTTAGAGGCCACACTGGATGCATCTGAAGGTCGGGTCTCTGCCTGGCTGATTCTGCTGTCTCCCTAGCGTAGTGTTCTGTGGGGCTAGGGATCAGTGTAAAGTAGCCCATATGGAATCCTGCCCCCAGGTGGTGGAAAGTCCATCCATCTACCAGCAAGAGTGAGGCGTGGTGGTCATAGTGCGGGATCTATGCCAGGCCTAGAAAGCAGGCCAGGCCCCTCCCTCCAGGTGACCTTGAGCAAGTGGATATCACCTTCAGGAGTCACATGCTCACCTGTTACTTGGAAATAAAAACATCCACTTTGCAGATTCCTATGAGAATCCAATATAATCATGTATATTAAAGCATCATCAGTCCCATACATGGGAGATACTTAAGGACACAGATCTCCATCTCCGAGAAGCACCTACATGTTCAACACCGAGTAACATAATATGGGGAGGGTAAGAGTTACTAGGTGCAAATCTCTTCCTTTGTCTACACCTCTTGGCGCCAGAGTCATCTGATTCCATCACAGTTGTCAAATCAAATAACCAAATACTAATTCAATTTTAGGCTACAGCCACAAAATTCATCTGAAAAACTACCAGAATAAATCAGTTCCTTAACATCTATCTATTGTGGGTGTATCTAAATAAAAAAACCTACATCTGTTACTAAGTTGTCAATAATGTGCATTGAGGTTACATCCGACAAGAACATTTTCTGCTTCTGAGAAAAAAAAATAATTCCCAGAGTTTCACAGTTCAAAAGGGACCTCAGTAAAAAGTAAAGCTAAAGAAAAGAGAAACCTCAGGCTTAATATATTCCTCGTTCAGGGAAATTTTCCTCTATGCCACATTGTCTCTTGAAAATGTATTTAAATAATGATTTGAAATGATTTTACCTAAAACTGACCTTATTCCCACCTAAAACCTTTTTCAAGATCACTGCCTTATAATTAGGACTGAACATAAGCTCTTCAATGTAGATTACTTTTTTTATAGATTTTTTATAAAAGATTCTTTAATTATAAAAGTAATCTAATGAAATAATGTAAAATTTGGAAAACAAATGGTATTAAAAAAACCACATAAACATAATTCCATCATCTTAGGAGAACTCAGGGAATATTGAGTAATATTTCCTTCCATTTTTTAATTCTAATTTTTCTCTTTCCTTCATCTGATTTTATTTGTTGCATACTTGTATTCAAAGAGTACTACTTTATTTAATATGAATCATGTATTCATTTATGTATATAATGTATGTAAATGAGATGCATGTTAAATAGGTATTAATATGTATCCATACTGCTACATGACCATCATGACCACCATCTTAATGGCTGCATAATATTCTGGCAAACGTATTTTCTATGATATAAGGTCCCTTAGATGCTGGGCATTCAGTAATTGTCCATCCCTTTTTTCCTATTAGGAATGACTTTGATAAATATTATTATGCCTAAAGCTTCGTGGTATTATTCCACTGGTATAGTCTAAGAGGTGGAGTATCTGAATCACTGGCTCAAAGTAATGAATATTTGTATGTCTCCTGATAGACACTGCCAAGATGTTTTCCAGGAAGGAAAACTCATTTGCACAACCACAAATACAATTTGGAATAAGAGTTTCACCACAAATTTGCCAACATTGGGTATTTTCCTTATGGCATAGAAAGAAATACATATTTAAAAATAAAACCTCTTAAGTTAATTTTAAATGAGTATATTTTGAAAGTTTCTTTATGAATTCTCTGGATTAGTTAGACATACTGAACATCAGTGAATCCTTGCCTTTGGTATAGACTAATTCTCTAAAGTTAATATTTTTAAAAGTCTCCTCTGTCATTTATCTCACTTGCTATCTTCCAAACTTTCCTCTGAGGAATTCACTTTGTGTCTATTTCTTCACCAGTTGAGCCAGCCATAAATCATCTGTATGAAATTAAAAATGACCCCACTGATAGTAGATCCACTAGGGGTAGAAGGTAACGACTGAAAAAGTGCATGAGGGGAATTCTGGGATGCCGGTCATGTTGTGTTTCTTGATCAGGGTGCTGGTTCCATAAGTGTATTCAGTTTATGAAAATTGAGCTCATGATATGTACACTTTTTTGTATGCGTATTACACTTTGATTTAAAATGTTTAAAAACTGGCTTTGACTTTAAAAGGCTAGGTGCTGTCATACCAGGGTGATTTGTCAAGATGGAGGCAGAGAATGGAGGGAGAAGAGAAGGTGTGGGCAGGTCAGATCTACCAGATTCTAAGTCCAGAGAAGCTGGCAAAGGAAGGAATGAGCAGAAGTATTCCTGGGTCCAACTGGAAAACTGGACACCTAGGGTCAGAATTAGGCAAAGGGATCAGAGTTAGGGACACTGGGCAGCAGTGTGAGCACAAAGGACCAGTGCACGTGTGAAAACAAGGTCACTCCATACAGGAAGTGGTGGAGGAGCACAGAGAAGGTCGAGGGCAACCAGAGAAGGCTGCATTACTCCATCTCTCACCTACCTGGAGCCATAGTCACCTCCTTTACCAAAGTATCGCCATGCCTGAATTTCTACCATGAGAGCATAACTGCTTCAGGAAAGATGGTGGTGGAAAATGGTACCCAAGTACCCTTCTTAATACATAGATATGCTGCATCTTCCATTAATTATTTTAGCAAAGGCTTGGGAAGGCAAAGGCCATTGGATTCATACTTTTGCTGAAGGTTGTTCCCTTGAGCTAATATTCTTGTGGACAATGTTGCCGTGGCTGGAGATTCTTACTGCACCCCTCTCACTAAAGGCAAGTCAAAACTGTGCACTAAACCAGTTGTGTCTTTCAGAACTCAGCTCAAATAGATTAATGCTAACATTTGAATAACACAGTGTTCCTACCACCTCCTTCATACAAAATAGGGTGACTCTCACTCAGTTGGTTGTCTTTGTTTTCACCTTCAGGGACGTGGCCTTGTGGACACTGGTGTTTCTATGGAGATGGAGATAGCGCCTTCCTCTTGTACCGATGAGACATCTGTCAGAGCAGCGTGGGCTCGCCACAGGTGAGAGGCGTTAAGGAGTTTTCCTTCTCTTAAATGATACACAAATGACTTCGTAGGTATGGAAGAGGACCTAATGACAATGCAACGCTTTTCTTTAAATAAAAGGTATCCTTCAGTCCCACTCTTATTCTGTGGGGAATACGCTTCAGCTACTAAGGAAAGGGATTATCACCTGCCAATCCTGGAGGCTCTGAGTATAATTACATTTCTTTTCTTTTTTTAATTGACATTAAGTAGTTAGTTTACAATGCTGTGTCAGTTTCTGGTGTGCAGCATAATGTTTCAGTCACATACATGCATATATTTGTTTTCACAGGCTTTTTCATGATAGGTTACTACAAGATACTGAATAGAGTTCCCTGGGCTAGACAGAAGAAACTTGTTGTTTATCTATTTTATATATATTAGTATCTGCAAATCTTGATCTCCCAATTTATTCCTTGCCACCCTCTTTCTAATCTGAGGGTTTATATGAGAACAGAAATGAAAGGACCAGCTTCATTTGTACCCCGCATTCCGGAAATACAGGTATAAACTTCCTTTTGAATTTTCAGGCCCTCCATATGCCAGATACGCCCTAATTCCCCAGTGTCCTGCTCATACTGTGGCAGCCCCAGGTAGGGTCCAATCAGATAAGCCTGCGTGGGACCACCACCATCTCCTCCGCCAGGGACCCTATTTTGCCAGTGACCATGCCTCAAACTGCATCAGCTTCTTAACCAGCCTGTCACTCCATCAGCTACTATTGAACTTGGTGGGTAGCCAGTGATCAAAAAACAAAACAAAACAAAAAACCCATAGCTGCACACCCACCTCCCTCTCAACTACCATAACAGTAACCCTTCATTATGTGTGCTAGTGTTTCAGAGAGTGGTTTTTACTTTGAAATTATGGGCAATTCTAGACTAGTCTTGCCCAGAAGCATCTGAAAAACAATAGTCTCAAATCCCACTGAGCTCCTCATCTCTGCTCGTCAAAGCCACCTAGATTTGTGAGTTTCATTCTGCCAAGAAGATAATGATAGTACAGGGCTGAGCACTCCCACGTCTCATGCAGAAAAATAGCCATTTTCAACTCTCCACCTCCGTGGAAGGCCCCCTGTGCCCAGATGTATGCATCTGTGAACACATGACCATGTGCCCATTTTTTTAAAAAAACTATATTGTCTCTCGTCACAATGAGGGATGTTTAAACATCTAGCTTTCTATAGCGATGAGACCAGCACCTACCTTTCTAGGGGACTGCAATGTCCTCAAAATCTTTCCAAAAAGTCTCAATTTCAGTAAGATTATTGAGCTCTCCAGCTATTCCAAAACATCACAATGTGAACTGTTTCAGTCATCAGTGAGGAAACAGCCTAATGGAAGCAACAGAATCCTGTCTCTTAAAGAGCTGGTAAATACACAGCTCTCAAAAGATGCTCTAGAGCTTTGGTTCTGAGAGGAGAGGGGAGGAATAGCTTTTCTTTTATTATTTCCAATTTGGTCAACCATAACCTCTGACTTCCACGGTTTGTTTGTTGTTTTTAAATCTCAAAGATTCTTATAAAACATCTCCAAGATTCTTATACCCAAGAAAGTATTCTTATAATTGTTTTTATGAAGTAATGAGTCATTTAATATTCAAATGCAAGATGGCAGGAGACTCTGTAAGGCAGAGGGGGAGCTGGACTAGGAGTAGCAGGAACTACAGGATGGCCAGAACAGGACTTAGTCAAAAGCCCAAGTCACACTGAGCAGGACACAGAAAGGACTTTGCTAGATCAGGACACATCAGAAACTGGAGAGTCATGATCCTCCAACAGGGTCAAGTGCAAGGTGCATTTGCCCCTACCTCCATATCCCTTCACAGCTTTGGAAGCTGGAAAGCCTGGACCATTTTCACCCCTAACCTGTCCCTGATCAGTAGAAGGCAGCCGTGTCTCCCATCTGACTGACAACCTGCCATCCAGCATCTCAATTAACATATTATGTGCACCTCTCAATTTCCAGGTATAATTTTGTTCTATCCAGAAGGTATTTCCTTAATGCTCCAGCAGTGCCTTTACTGAATGAAGTCTCCAGGCAAGTCTCCTGCAGCTTTGGGGTAGCAATTTGGCAGGTAGAGCAATTGGATATTGTCCTGTTAAAATATTATTCAATTAGGTCTTTTGTAATACATACAACACAATGAGACAGCCTTACGGATTCTAAAGAAATTGCTAGTGCATTTCATCAAAGGCACAATAATGGAAACATCGATTCGCTCCTCACCACAAACATCTCCCTTCGATGCTGCAGTTACCTCCATGCTAGCACTTTTCATTTTCTCTAGACGAAACCAGCGCCTCAACGCATGCACATCAGAGAAGGCTGCAGACTGAAATAAGACATCTGTCCATCAATCTCAACCATCCTTGCATCTTCATTTGCTGTTCCATAGCATCCCTCACCTTGACTATAAACCAATAAATTATCCCCAAATAAAGATAAACTCTGCTGTACCCTGGATGACTGGGGCTAGGCGTTTTATACCATCTCTATAAATGTTGCCAGGGGCATTATTCGCCTCCTCACACCATTTATTTAAAAGAGTGGCAGGGCACCAGCTAGAACTTTATGGGCCTAAAGAACATTCAGCCACTTTACACAGAAGATGTCAACAAGAAAGAGAACTTAAGGAACAATATGTCCGGAAATGTGCAGTGTGATTAGGAAAATCCATCAGCACACACTGTCACATTTCCAAGTATCTGTACCAGGTGAAAAAGCCACCACGAAGTCCGAAAGTATCTTGAATGCATTGTATCCACAAGGGTACCTCACAAGCAATGCTGCAGACACTCAGTGCTGGGGACTCAGAGAAAAAGAGTACTTCTGTGTACACACAAGGCATATTGCATATGGTTTATCAACCCCTTGACATGAGACATCTGTTGCCTCTAACCTCGCTTGTTGCTGCATAAGTGAAAATGAGGTTTAAGAGTTCTGAGTTTCACAGCCTAAATGCCCATTGACAGATGACTGGATAAAGAAGATGTGGTATATTTATGCAATGGAATACTACTCAGCCATAAAAAACGACAACATAACGCCATTTGCAGCAACATGGATGTCCCTGGAGAATGTTACTCTAAGTGAAGTAAGCCAGAAAGAGAAAGAAAAATACCATATGAGATCACTCATATGTGGAATCTAAAAAAAAAAAGAAAAAGAAAAAAAGACAAATGAACATAAATATAAAACAGTAACAGACTCATAGACATGGAATACAAACTTGTGGTTGCCAGTGGGGAGGGGTGTGTGAAGGGACAGACTGGGAGTCTGAAATTTGTAGATACTGACAGGTATGTATAGAATAGACAAACAAGATTATACTGTATAGCACGGGGAAATATATACAAGATCTTGTGGTAGCTCATGGTGAAAAAGAATGTGACAATGAATATATGTATGTTCATGTAAAACTGAAAAGCTGTGCTCTACGCTGGAAATTGACACAACATTGTAAACTGACTATAAATCAATAAAATAAAATTTAAAAAATTAAAATAAAAAAAAAAAGAGTTCTGAGTTTCACCTAAATAAATGACCTTACAGCCACTTAACAACATCCAAATGATTTTTCTCAATATATCTTCAAAGTTCCTGGCTATACTAAGCAGCTAAATTCACAGACTCTCTGACATTTGGCTAAGTCTTTCATACAATATCCACTTGATGCCATGAAAGAAATGTATTTGCAATGGCTTTTGCTCTGCAAATGTCATATGGGTATCCTTAGGGGACTGCATTTAGCACCTGGCGCCCAACATGAGGCTCCACTAATGAGAGAGATAAAGGTTATGTTGAAAGTATTGTTTAAAGGTGCTGACATCACACACATACACACACACTCACATTTACAATTACATATTCAAATACATACTGTTTTAGAACTTAAAAGAGAGACCAGAGAGAAGAAGCTATTTCAACCAAGGTTATTCTGTAGACATCGCTATGCAAGATAGTGTTCGTAATTATCTATTTCCTTTCACTGATTGACTCCACAATGTGGTTACATAATAGTTTAGCATCAAGCATTGTACTAAGGTTCTGGAGAAAGCAGGAAATGCAAAGAAGCATAATCTAAAGTCTCTTCTCTGAAGTATAGGTGGATCAGCTATAAAGGCCTCATTACCATAGCACCTATGCATCCATCCACTAATTCATTTGGCTGGCAAATGTTAACTGAGCATTATTAAGTACCAGGCACTGTCCTAGGGGCTGCTGCCACAACAGTGAGGAAAACCAGACACCGTCCTGCCTGCCTGGAGCATGCAATCTAGTGAGGAATGCAGATGATCCCAAATTCACATCAGTGAACAGAAAACCTCACTGTGGCAGGTACTCAGAAAAGAAGATGCATTGTGTTATGACAAAGAACATCACGGGGGATCTAACTTTGTCTGGGAGTTTAGGGAAGACATCCTGCAGAAGTGATGTTGGATCTGAGAGCTGGTAGTGACAAGGTTTACTTTAGGGAAGAAGATCCCAGGACGAGGAAAAGGAGGGGGACTGCTGGGGTGAGGGGCTGAAAGACGGCCATTGGAAGGGAAGTAGTAACGGTCAGGAGAGAGAAAGAGGGACCAGACCAAGTAGGCACTAACAGAGCCTACTGAGGACTTTGGTCTGCTTTCTACGGCTGATGAAAAAATGCTGAAGGAGTTTAAGCAAAGGCATGATATCATAAGATCTGCGTTTGGGAAATATATTGCTCAAATTATAATATGAATACATACTATAGGAAGCGTACAGATACCTCCTAGGTCCTTGACTTTTGCAACTAAATGGATACAATTAGGAAATACTGGAAGGGAACCCGCTATGTTGGGGGGAGATCAGGTGATCATCTTTGGAATAATGTTGAATCAGGAGTTTTCTGAAACATAGAGGAGACAAGATCAAACACACAGCTGGAAATACGGATCTGAAGCTCAAAGAGGAGGACGTATTGGGCCACTCTGTCTTGGATGTACTTTTAGAAAAATAACAAAAGGGCCACATTTGAGGTTTCCCTTCCTTTGCTAAACTGAGAACAATGGGATATTCCAACTTAAGGCAGCATGGTGTGGTGGGACACGCCTGGACAATGGGAACATGGTGTGGTGGGACACGCCTGGACAATGGGAACATGGTGTGGTGGGACACGCCTGGACGGGCAGTCGGACATAAGCATCCAAGCTCGGGCTCCTCCAGCTACTAGCTGAGTGGGTGTGAGCAACCACTTTGACGTTTCTGCACCTTTGTTTACGACAGTCTCCATAAAAGTGTGATGAACACACATTTCCCACTTACAGCCCAGAGTGGTTTTAAAGATCAAACGAGTAAAAACATAGAGAAAACCATCTTAAACCTGTGCCATGATCAACAGCCTTATCAATAAATGAAATACACCTGCCTGCATGTTTTGATATTAAAGAGGAGGAAGGAAGGTTAGCTGCGGCAGACACGATCAACTCGGTTGGAACGAGGAAATGTGGAATCCCCACCAGCACTTGGATTGAGTAAGCAAGTGCTTTCCACCGGGCGGTACCTGGGGGACAAGATGTGAATGAAAGGAGTACGGGTTCACCTTTTGATCCAGGCTGTAGGCCAGCACCCAGTCCTCCTGCTTGGGATGGAAGAGCAGACTCTGGATGTAGAAGGTGAGCCGGTATTTCTGATAGGTCGCACCCTCGTCTGAGCTGATCAATATGCTGCTCTCTATTTCAGGATCACCAAGAAGCATGATCTGAAGAAAGCAGAAAGGAGAAAATACAGACGAGTTAGCAGGAGAGAACAAATACAAGGAATTAAGGCACAAATACAAAGTCATCTGCACGTGTATATCACAGCACAGAGAGGGGCGTCTGGGCCTTTAGATGAAGCGCTGGCATTTTTTCCCTGATTTAGTCCGTCGTTGCTGAATTGAACTAAAAGACCGTGCGAGGTTAGGTCTGCATACAAATGAGGCCTCGTTTTTCTGACGTGCACCTCTTACATATTTTCATTTTTGATGCTTATACTTGTCCTGCTAAGTGCTGGAAGGATATTCTTATGGGCCTCTGTTCCCTGACCTTGGGACCCTCAAGCGACCATCCTGGGACCACCTCCCTCCTCCTCTTCCGTCTGTCAGTTTCCCACGTCACTCTTCCTCACACTCTTGCCCTGTTGCTCTTCAGTCATCAGACGGATCCCACTGTTTTCTCCTTTCTGAATTGTTTTAATGCTTTAATTGATTTAAGTTGTTGCTTGATCCATTTGTTCTAGATATTTTCCAAAGCCCGTATCCCCAAAGGCCCTCAGGACAAACACCGACACTCAGGAAACTCTGTCATCCCCAAGCCAAACGGACAGAGTGATGCAGTGGAAAGGCGTCTGCATCAGGGGGAGCGGGTTCACATCTCAACCCTTCTCTGGGCATACCGCCAGCCTGGAACGTTTCTTAACCTCTAGAGGCCTCGCTGTCCTCAACAATAACTGAGTCTGATGACACCAGAACTGGCTTTGAGCACTTGGCCTAATGCATATTCTTGACACGTGATAGCCAGGATTACCATTTACTGTATTCAAAACCCCCTCCAGCCAGTGTAATTTGACTTCTACTTACAGGACTTCAGTGGTACTGGATTCACTAAAGGTGTGAGAGACTTTCCAGTATTTAAATCCAACAGCCACTGAGACACGCAGACCTTTCCCTTAGTGCACCTCTTAGCAGTCTTTGTTACCACTGATAATTCCCTTCCTCTGGAAGCCTTCTCGCCCAGGGGCGTCCACGACATCATACTCATCTGGCTTTCCCGTCTCTTTGGAATAGTCAACTTTCTCTAATTATCCTTCTAATAAGACCATTCCTCAACCCTCAGTTTTGACCCTCTTCTTTCCGTCACCACACTGTTCTTCAGTGACCTCTTCCTCTCTCAATTTTATTTATTTATTTTATTACCACTTACCACCTGTCTGGGGACAACTCACAAGTTAAATGTCAATCTGAGGTCTCCTTCTCTCAATTTCAGACTTGAAAACTCAGCTGCCTGGTACCTTCTGTGTGGATCCTTCAAGCACAACATGCCCCGCTGTGTACCCAACTCATCCAAACCCTGCTCCTCCTGCAGGGCTATTTGCTGGTTCAGTGAGTGCTTCCCGCAACCATTCCCATGAAACCAAAAGCCGGAGATTCACCCCTGCCTCCACTTTTCCATTCACCTCCTATAATTAATTAGTTGCTAGGCTTTGTGAATTTTTCCCACTAATTAACTTTAAAATCAGGTCCATTCTCTCCCTTCCCACTGTGATGGCCTTAGACCAAAATGTGACCATCTCTGTACTGGATTCCTGTAAAACACCTGACTCAATCTCACAGCTTTAACCACGTCCCCTACAATCCACTTTGCACACCGTGGCCAGAATAATCATCCTATAATACAAATCTGATTCTCACATTCTTGTACTAAAAACCATTCAATGGTTTATCTCTGATCTTCCTAAATTCTAAAATTCTGAAAATAGCCTGACATAATTTACCCTTTATGTATGTTTTTGGTTTTATTTGGCCTTTATCATCCAGCTCAACCCAAATTCTTTGAGTTCCTAATGTTTGCTGAGTGACTGAATGAGCCAATGGGCTTATTTCCTTTTATGTTTCCAGTCAGGCTGTACTGCCACCAGCTGTTAGGGCTACTTCTACACACGGTCTGCATCATGGCGCCCAGAGTACCAAGTAAAGCTCCCCCCCCAAAAAAATCTCTACACCTTATAAAACAAAACTATTGAATAGCAAGATTTTTAAAATGTTACCCATAGTATATATTAGCATTCTAAAGTAAGCTTTAAAACAAATTCAACATGTTTAACTGCTAAGATTCATAGTCCTTCTCCCCTTTTATTCTTTTACAGCTTCCAAGACAAGCTTACTTTCTTTTTCTCAAATATTTGCTTTGGCTTCATTGAAAGAAGTTATTACTAGCTATCAGCACATTTTTGAGAAATGGATGCAGTATAGTTTTTTTTTTTTTCATTCATGTGTGAATAATCTAGGGGAAAAGCTCTCAGATGGGCTATCATAGACAGAACGGCTTTCTCCTCCCTTGGCACTGTGAAGGGTAGGGACCACAGGTTAAAGCACCCCTGCTGCCCTTGAAAAAACCTCAGAGGATGCACCCATGGTCCTTGTAGAGTCTGCGAGGACAAATATATTGGGAAAGAATGAGGCTTGCATAACCTCCCTCTCTTGCTCCCCGCCATGTACCAATGGGCTACATAACAGGCCATGAAATCATTTCTCCCCTGGTGCAGAGAAATTAAACTGCTTATTTTATGCAGGTATAAAGAAGCTTCATGCCTATGGTTTTAATTAGAAGATAAGACCAACATCATAAACGAACTTTATTTTATATACCATGAGTTACAATATAGTGAATAAGGGTTACCATCAAATTATCTCGCGCAAGGTAGTCTCTTCTTCCAGCCCTGTTTCTTCTTGCACACACACTGCATCCTTGCTTATACAAACACATCACTCGGCGCACAAAAGCTGCAGATATGTGTGCACACGTATGCATACACACACACCGCTGTGGCACATATGTGCATGCACACATGCAGAAATGCATTGATATACACGGTGTATTGACATTGTGTGGCAGCCATAGGGATCTTTTGTTGGCAAGAGTACATTTTTATTGCAACCTTTCTCTGACACTCTCATCAGAAATCCTTCTCTATACTCTGATGGCACTGGCAATGTCTGTGTTCAATCCTAGTGTCTGAGAAAAATGGAAGGAGGAAAGGCAAAACCTACATGTGCTGGATTTCTAATCTGTGCTGGGAGCTTTACTGGATATTTTATTGAAACCTCAAACAAATTATGTGAAGTATCATTACTGGCATCTTATAGGTAAGGAAACTGAAACTTAGAGGAGGAAAGCAAAATGCCTAATGCCTCCTCTGATTGATCCCAGTGCCACCACATCCCACCACACGTACACAGACCAGCGCTTCTCTGGGCCTGGAAACCTTCGCACTTTGTTATCTTTACCAAGGGACACATGGAAGTCAGAGAAGCAGGGCTTCATCCTTTTTTAAAGCATTTCCATTTCTACAAAATCCACACCAAAAATAATAATAATGAAAAAGCACCTTCAAGAAAGCCCCTTTCCTCCTCTGACTCATGTCCACCTTTGGCCAAGAAGGCATGAAGAATTAAGTGAATAAGAATCCAAAGGGGGAAATAGAATGTTAACATTCAAAATAATAGGAAGGAAAGAAAGAAGAAAAAAAAAAAGAAATAAAAGGAGGGGACCATAATATTAACATAAATAGAATAAGAAAGCAAAGCTTTGACAGAAGTTAAGTCTCAAGGTAAAATACCTGTATTGTGTGCTAATCTACATAACTACTTCTATAACTACATTTAAAAAAATCATCTCATGTCCACCCAAATTTTTATTGTTAAGCAGAGATTTCAAAGGCAAATGCCTAAGAGGGCAAAGCAAGTAAATTAAGTGAGTGAAGCAGATAAAGCAAATGCTAAGGACTGTGCCAAAATGAAAAGTACACATCTTTCTGTAAAATGTTTAACATGAAATTTTCACCAAAAAAAATTACACCCACATTAAATGTCTGTGGACTAAATTTATAAAATAGGAACGTGACTGTTGGTAAAGTTGTGATAATTTGATCCTACAGATGCAAAGAAATTTACAACCCTTGCCTTTCAGTCTTCAATCCCAAATATATACAGTCAAGGACGATGCCTGTTTACATGTCAGCAAATTCTGCATTTACGTGATTTTAATGCTAGGAACAGGTAAGAGTTCCCATGGGAGATTTTTGTTTTGTTTTGTTTTGCTTTGATTTTGCTTCACTTTGCTTTGATCCTTCATCCAGCTTGTCCTGACACTAGATCTACAGTGGGTGTATTCGTGTGCTGGAAGAGGAAAAGGGGGTCTTTCAAACATGGTGAAGCAGGGTTATTGATGCCATAGGCTCTAGGGGCAGGTGGCAAGTTCAAATCTTCAGTCTGCTACTTTATGTGTAAATGTGAGGATATTGCTCAATTTTTCCAACCAGTTAACTCATCTATGAAAAAAGCAGTTAATAATTGTATCTAACTTACCATGTGTTGAGAGGATTAAATGAGATAATAATTAAAGAGCTTAGCACAGGATCATAACTGCTAAATCAATACTAACTTTTATCTAGAAACCACCCAGGACAAGAGCACAACTAAAATCAGAAGTGATGCCAAGCAGGTTGGAGATTTGGGGATTATTTGCCTCCCTTTTGGCTCCCATCACTCCTGAATTTTGTAGATAAAAACCAAAGGGATGGGTGATGGGGATAAAGGGGAGATGCTCTTCAATGGGTATAAAGTTTCAGGCAAGCAAGATGATCAAGTTCTAGAGACGTGCTGTACAACACTGTGCTTATAGTTAACAGCACTGCACTGCACTGCACAGCTGGAAGAGTATGATTAGAAGGTAGATCTCATATTATGTATCTTCTTGCTATTAAAAAGAACAAGAAAGGGTGGGGGAGAACAAGACTACAGTTTACACTCATTTTACATGCATTTTTACATTCCTGGTAACATATCAAGAAAAAAAACACTCTTAGCAAATATCAACGCTGCCAAAATGAACACCAATCAGTAGGTAGTTGCAATTGCTCTTTGAATGACCACTCTCATCTCTTCAGTGGGAGGCTCCAGCCCATGAAGGAACAAAACACATTACTGCCTTAGGAGTGAGAACCTCACACAACTGGTCTCTCCAGATTTGGCTGTTCACTGTACACAAATTGTCTCTATCTCAAATTAGAGATGGACAAGTTTTAGAGTTTATCAACATACAGATGGTGCAATATCTTTTTTTTTTTTTTTTACTCATAATTCTTTTTGCAAGTATCGAATTAAAAATGCACAACCTAAAAGCTGAGAGTTATGTTTCATTTGGCAGACTATCTGAAGACTTCAAGCCTGGGATACAGCTGCTCAGCTCACTCTAAGAGACTGCTCCAAAGAGGTAAAGGAGGAGCCAGGATATACAGGAGTTTTTGCAACAAAGACCAGGTAGTCAGAATATCAAAAGATTACTATTAAATAAAGAAAACCAGATATCTCAAGTTAAGGAATTCAGCACTTTTCTATGTACAGGAAGATACAAGAGCCTGGGCTCATTGAAATCATTCCTTTGACACACACCTTAGTTCTCTAGGGCCAGTATCCTAAGCTTCCCATCCTGAGTGTCCTCAGGGGGCACCACTGTCCTCAGGGGGTGGTGGGCACTCTGTTTCCATCCTGAGTTCCCACAGGGCTCACCATTGGGGTGGCTGCAGTGTGATGGCTGGATGGCTGCAACATCCTTTGTTTACTGACACACACAGCAGGCAGTATTTTTCATTCACACAGGAAATTCCTGGGAAAGTTGAATAATAGTGGTCCTAATTTTAATGGTGGGTTGTAAATTGCAAGGAACACAGGTGGAAGTCGGGAATCAGGCAGGGGCTTTGCTTCAGCAACTTAGATTTCAAAACCTTATTTGTGTCTAAACCAGTCCAAATCGATACTGGACATGTCAAAATCCTCCCCAGAAACCTTTCCACTTTCCTGCTGCTGGGTGAGTCTTACAATATCCAAACTGTAAAATTAATGAATATGTTACTTTGATTCAATTGCTATCCTCTGTGTTTCTCCTGTGTGCAATCTATACAATGGGGTGAAAGCTAGAGTTTTCTCAGCCTTTCACTCAGCCAGAGAGCCCAGAAGTGCAAAGGAAACAAATTGTAGTTTAACGCTTTGAAAACTGTCTCTGAATAAGAGTAAGTAGACATTCTCCTGAATAGAAAAGGAGAAATGCTATAATTTACTGTATAATTGAGTCCTAATGGGAGACTCTTAGCACAGTTAGTGCTCAGTAAGAAATAACAATAATATCAATACAAGCTCACAAAAAAAATATAAGAGAGATTCCTTAGGCTGGCCCCTAAACCTACTGACATAATCAATATGTTGTTGAATATTGACTTACACACAAATAGAGCCTGTTACAGATAAGGCTCTTAATCACAATATAACAATATCCCAGCGTTCACTCCCCCACCCCTCCCATCTCTCTCTCTCTCTGTCTCTTTAACATCCCTTCTTATAGCTGAGGTTCACTGCTGGCAGGAAAAAGCGTTCCAGGGGACATTTAACAAGGCATGGAAACACTTTTTTTCTATTGAGTTATAATTAACATGCAACATTACATTAGTTTCAGGTGTACAACATGGCGATTCATATTTTTATACATCTTGAAATGATCACCACAATGAGACCAGATAGCATCCTGTTACCTTACGAAGCTGTTACGATACCGTTGATTCCATTCTCTGTGTGTACATTACATCCCCCACGACTTACGTGTTTTACAGCTGGACCATCGTACCTCTGATCCCCTTCACCTATTTCATCGATGTCCCTGACCTTGGGGACACTTTAATTGTCACAACTAGGGGCAGGGGAGAGAGCAATTGGCATCCAGTAGGTAGAGGCCACGGATGCTGTTAAACAGTCACAATGCACAGGACGGCACCAGATGAAAAGAACCATCTAACCCAAAACGTCAATAGTGCTGCTACTGAGAAAACTTGTAATATGTGTACACACAGATATCCATGTATATATATTCTATTATGGGAAAGAATGTAAACTACATATACATATTTCAGATAGAACATCAGTGTGTATTTATGCTTATAGGCATGTCTGTTTCACCTGTTACCCTTTATAAATGCCATTCTTGCCAGGATTAGACTCCCCACCTTTCCAACCCAGCCCACGGTATTAAGCATATTTCTACCTGTCCTTCAAGCATCCCCAGTAATGCAACCATCATTAAGGTTAATCAGGAAAAAGAAATATTAAAAAAAACACAGAAAATAAACAACTCAAAAAGTGGGCAAAGGATTTAAATAGACATTTTTCAAAAAAATATATATATATATATAATATATTTGGTGAGAATTTAGAGAAATTGGAAGCCTTGTGCATTGGTGGTGGGAATGTAAAATGGTGCAGCTGCTATGGAAAATACTATAGCTCCTCAAAAAATAAAAAAAAATGGAATTATATATGATCCAGCATTTTCACTTCTGGATATATATACCACCAAGAATTTGAAAGCAGGGTCTTAAAGAGATATTTGTACACTCATGTTCATAATAGCATCACTCACAATATCCCAAATGGGGAAGCAACCCAAGTGTCCTCTGATGGAGGATTAGATAAACAAAATGAGCTATATACATATAATGGAACATTATTCAGTCTTAAAAAGGAAGGAAATTCTGACACATGCTATGACATAGATTAAATGTAAGGACATTATCTAAAGTGAAATAAGTCGGTCATAAAAGACAAATACTATATGATTTCCACTTGTATGTGGCACCTAGAGTAGTTAAGTTCACAGAGACAGAAAGCAGAATAATGGTTGCCAGGGGCTGGGGGAAATGGAGAATGAGATACTGCTGTTTAATAGTTCAGACTTCCAGTTTTACAAGATGGAAAGGGTTCTGGAGACCGGCTGCACAACAATGTGAATGTAACACACTGAACTAGACTTAAAATGGTGAAGATGGTAAGTTTTATGTTATGCGTATTTGACTATATTTTTTCAAAAACACAAAAAGAAAAAATATAAAATTAGATATAAGATGAGATAAAACAATGTGCTGAGAAAATTTGAAAACTAATCAAACAAACACATAAACACTACTCATCAACCATGATTTATGGAGTCTTTGTTTAATGCCAGGCTCTACTGTAAGGACTGGAAAAGAGCAATAATCAAACCGGTTGAAAACCTCTGCCCTCAGAGAGCTTGCCTCCTAGTAAGGGAGGAAAACAAACAAATCGGTAAAACATGCAGCTTATCAATCAGACGGTGATAAGTCCTCTAGCACAAAATAAAGCAGGAGAGGTCGGAAGTGCTGAAGGAGAGAGTCTGTGGTTGGAATAGTGGGGTCAGGAGAGGCCTCACTGAGAAGCGGACACTGGAGAAAGGATGTAGGAGCCCAGTGAGCTAGAGCAGAGTGAAGGAGGCAGAGTGTAAACACGGGGGCAGTAGGAAATAGGAGCACGCTGGCTCTCTCCCAAGAGGTATGCCCAGCACCGGTGGGCTCTGAGCAAGGCGCTGTGGGCTATGGCTTGGATTTTGATCCTGTCACTCTGGCTGCCACCCTGGTTGAACAGAGCATTGTGAGAGGTGAGGAATAGCAGGGGGGAAAAATCAGAGTGACCAGTAGGAGGCCACTGAAATGACCCCGATGGGAGAGGCTGACAACCTGACCTGCCATTGTGGTTATTGTGATGTGGTCCATCTGTGGGTATTTAGGAAAAGTCAAAGGGTCTGCTTACGGATTAGCACTGGGGAGTAAGAGACAGTGAGGAGTCCCATTAAAAAGTTTTATACCTGTACGTTCACTTCTGTGTTGCTCCTCATAATCAGAAATTGGAAATAACTCAAACTGTCAGATAGGTTTTTGGCCTGAACAATGGAGAAAACAGAATTGGCATTTATGAGCTAGGAAAGCTTATGGGAGGGGCAGATCGGGGGCTTTGGAAACACGGAATATGATTTTGAAAAGGCTAGGTTTCAGATACCTACTAGACATCCAGAGGGGCTGAGGAGCAGACAGTGGATGTACAAGATTATTTTCAGGAGAGTGGGCTGGCCTGCTGATAAGAATTTAGGAGATGCCAGAGTTTGAATAGCATTTAAAGATGTGAATCTGGAGGTCACAGAGACAGCAAATAGAGATTGAAAAGAGTCTGAGCGCTAAGCTCCAGCACACTGTTCAAAGGTCGAAGAGAGAAGAAGGGACCAGAAATGGAGTGTGAGAAGGAAAGGGAAAGTCCAGAGTGCGGTGTCCTCAAAACCTGGACACCAAGGAAAGAAAGTGCTATCAGGGAAGAGAGTGTTCAGCTGTGTCCAGTGCAGCTGACAGTTCCATAAGATGAGTTCCGAGAACTGACCATTGAATCTAGCGATGTGGAGGATGCCGGTGACCACGGCAAAGGCAGTGGAGCGAAGCAGGCGGGCAGGCAGTGTTGATGCAAGTGTAAATTGGCATGACCGTTCTGGAAAGCATTGTGGCAATATGCAACAAGACTCATAAATATTCATACCTTTGACCCTGTAATTTCTCTTCTAGGAATCCGTCCAAGAAAACCATCAGGGACCCAATAAAAGGCTTATGCACCTGTATGTTCATCTCAGTGTTATTTATAACAATAAAACATTGGAGACAACCCAAATATCTGATAGAAGGATTAAATAAAGTAGGCAAAATCCATTCAATGGAATATTATGCAGCTATTAAGTATGAACTCAAATAGCTTGATGACACGTGAAAAATAACCCAATGTGGAAACAGTGCATAAAAAAAGCAGATTGAAAACACATGAGATGTGATCTTAATTTTGTTAAAAATTGTTTAGAACTCATGCCCATATTTATGCATAAACAGTTTGAAGGAAAAATTCACTACATGTTAACGGTAGTTATTCCTGTGTGGCAAGATGGTGAGTAATTTTCTTTTTTTTTTTCCTTTACACGTTTCTGGGCTTTTTTCTTTACACTTTTTTTTTTCTTTATGCTCTTCTCTTTTTTCTTTACACTTATCTCTTGTTTCTCTAATATTCTGCAAAGAGCAGACATTACCTTTATAATAATGAGATGTTTTCTTTCTTTCCCTCTCTCTCCTTCTCTCTCTCCCCCCTCCCCTCCCCCAACACACACACACTCGCATTAGCCCCTTCAAGAATCCTAGCAGGGTTATGCTACCCATTGCTTGCCCTTGAGAAACCTGAGAAGCTCGACAAATACCCGTCCACGGTGTGAGCACTTGCTGCGAGGGCAGGACGGGTATGGGTGAAGGAGGGGTAGCCAGGGCACCTAGCGTAGATAGCAGCAGGAGCATCTCCCAACTCAGGGGGCAGTGGTCCTGGTGCCCTCTCTGGAGCAGGACTCTCCAATGTCCCCCCACCCATACTCTAAACTATCCAGCCCACCTTGCCCTGCTCGACGGGTCTCCCCCAGCTCAGTTCTGATCGTAATCACAGCATCTCTTCGCTACAGGAAACTCCAGGAGCCTCAGCAGGGCGTGAAAACCAAGTACGGCACGTCAGACGCTTTACAGCTGGGGCCCCCTGCTGTCCTCAGGCTTGATCTTACAACACAGCTGTAGGCTCCAGCCGGCTTCCCCTATTTTTTGTTTCAAATCACTCTGCCTACTCCTCTGACAGATCTATCTTTGCTCATGTTCCCCGCCTACCTAGAAAGCCCTGCATCTTCCCTGTCCATGCCTTCCTTCCAGGTCCACCTTGATTCCCCTCCCTTCCAGGAAGCCTCCTGAATGTTCCAGGAGAATGACCTCCACCTTCCAGGAACTCCACTGGCAAATCTGTTATCACACTTAGCAATGGTTTTCTGTTTAAAATATTTGAAATGTCATAAATACATGTATATATTTCCAGATAGTAGTTAAATTTTGTTTTCCCTCAACTTCATCTCACTTTACCACCTAGATATTGTCGACTGAAATAAACGTGCAGCCTAAAAGTTAAAAGTTATGTTTTATTTGGCAGGAGGACTCGAGCCGGGACGACAGCCTCTCAGATCGCTCTGAGGGACTGCTCCGAAGAGGTAGGGGAGGAGCTAGGATATATAGGAGCTTTACAGCAAAGACCAGGTAGTTGGAACAATAAAAGATTACTTGTTATCTAAAGAGAATCAGGCATCTCAAGTTAAAGAATTTAGTGCTTTTCTATGTATGGGAGGAAGCAAACATTTGGGCTCATTGAATTCATTTCCTTTGACAAGCACCTAGTTATCTAGGGCCAGTGTCCTGTCCTTTCTTATTCTGAGTCTGCTCAGAGGGCACCACTGTGAGTGGCTGCAGAGGCTGGGCTGCAGGCTTGTCTTCACTGGGGGGTGGCGGCAGCCACTGATGACTTGATGGTGTCAGCATTCTTTGTTTACTGATATGTTTGCAGTATTTTCACTCACATTGGAGTATTTTCGTTCACAATATTAAATTCCTTAAAGGCAGAGAGAGACACTGCTATCACATCCTCCGGTCTTCGCTGGGCTCAGTGAAGCACACGCTCAATAAAAAGCAGATGCATGGCTGAGTGAAGGTTACTCAGGGTTTCCAAGTTTGCTTGACCAAACGTTCACTGCATTGTATTTGGGGCTTACCAGTCCCCTGGCCGGAGAAGCTTGCTCTATCTCAAAAAGAACAGTCAGCAACCCTCTGCCTGAAGCACTGCCCACTGGCCGCCAGGCACTCTCAGCCCCAGCTGCGGTAATCATCCTTCAGGGCAACAGTGCTGTCACTCCAGGTTCTCTTTTGTCAACGTCTAATACAGACAAATTCATATATTGATGGCCTGATTATTTTTCTGCAAGGTGGTTTAAATCCAACATTTAAAAAAGCAAGTCTAACCCTGAGAGAGAAGAAAAAAAAGTTTCATAAAAAAAAAAAAAACCTGAAGTCTATAGGATTGGGTTGGAAGTCATTTCCATGACTTTTGTTGAATTATTTGTAATGTTTCGCTGTGGTTTGATCTGATTTGTCTGTTTTGTCTTTCTCCACCTTGGGAACACTAAAAAAAAGATGCAAACCCAGGCAAGTACTCATAAGATCCGATGGAGGGGGCTGAGACACAGGTCTGAGGGGATGAAGGCATGGCATTTGGTACAATGTTGTTGTGAACGAAAAATATTGCAAACCGTATCAGTAAACAAAGAATGCTGACACCATCAAGTCATCAGTGGCTGCCGCCACCCCCCAGTGAAGACAAGCCTGCAGCCCAGCCTCTGCAGCCACTCACAACGGTGCACTCTGAGCAGACTCAGAATAAGAAAGGACAGGATACAGGCCCTACATAGCTAAGTGCTTGTCAGAGGAATGAATTCAATGAGCCAATGTTTGCTTCCTCCCATACATAGAAAAGCACTAAATTCTTTAACTTGAGATGCCTGATTCTCTTTAGATAACAAGTAATCTTTTATTGTTCCAACTACCTGGTCTTTGTTGTAAAGCTCCTATATATCCTAGCTCCTCCCCTACCTCTTCGGAGCAGTCCCTCAGAGCGATCTGAGAGGCTGTCGTCCCGGGTCGAGTCCCCCCGCCAAATAAAACATAACTTTTAACTTTTAGGCTGCGTGTTTATTTCAGTCAACATTGTCATAGGCACAGATAATAACCAGGTGTATTGGGTAAGGTTTTGAAAAATATCAAACTAGTTGAATCAAGATCAGCCAAATTGTTCGCTGTGTCGAGCATCCAACCTGCTACTGTGCACATTTGGGGCCACAGAGAAAGCCCAGAGCTGAGTCACTGCTTAACATCCTAAAATCAGAAAGGCAATGACTATACGAAGAGATAAAGAAAAAAAATTCTCACCAGCATGCATAACATCTACCACAAAACAAACCTAATTTATAAGCATCTTGCTGAAGCTGCGGGGGAGGAAGATCCTGAAAAGATTCTAGTGCACAAGGGATGGTAAACGGAAATTAATTGCACGGTACCCATTACGAGTAATTTAAGAATTGCAGATTGTCACTGATACAGTATTTATTTAGTGTGCTATCTTTAGTATTTCATTTAGCGAACATTAAAAAAAAGGATGAGGGCTTTCATAAGTTCATCTGCTAATCTTATTTTTCCCATTGGATCTCAAATTCATCATACGAGAAGCTTTCAACCTAGGCAATTTTCAGGGACCTAAGCCTTTTAGGATTAGCTGTTTGGGAATGATTATTTTAGTTAAGAGAGGCAAGACAACCATTAGGTTATCCTGAGGAAAACCATCAGGAGAGTAAATATGGTTGGAAATAGCCTACGTCCTGGTCTGGTTGGAAGAGACTATGCAGCTGAGGTCTTCATTAGCACTGGGAGCAAGGTCACTACATGCTGGGAGCACCCCTGGCCCAATAAGAATGATGATCATGTGAACATGAGTTAGAACTCAGTCCTCACCCACACTTGCAAGGGGTAAGGGAGGGACTGTGAAGGAAAAATACTGCAAGCCTCTAGGAAACATCAGTAAGCAAAGAATGCTGTGGCCATCAAGTCATGAGCTGTTACCGCCACCCCCAACAGTGAGTGGGGGGACTCAGCATGCAAGCGAGCAGGCAGCCTGGCCTCTGCAGCGGCCCCCAGTGGTGCCCCCTGAGGACATGAAAGAACAGGACACTGGCCCTAGACAGCTTGGTGCATATCAAAGGAATGATTTCAATGAGCCCAGCCCTTTGTGCCTTCCCATGCGTAGAAAAGCTTTAACTTGAGATGTCTGGTTTTCTTCAGTTAACAGGTCATCTTTTAATGTTCCAACTACTTGGTCTTTGTTGTAAAACCACTATATATCCTGGCTCCTCCCCTGCCTCTTCAGAGCAGTCCCTCAGAGCCATCTGGGAAGCTGTCATCCCAGGCTCGAAGGGGTTCCACTCCACTGAATAAAACACAAGTCTCAACTTTTGGGCTGTGCATTTATTTCAGTCAACAGTGGCACTGCAGTTTATACTTGTCCAAGCCTTTCCACAGCTGTTTTCCCCTCCATCCTCACTCTGCTCTCCTAGGAAGGCAGGGTGGGGGTTATTACCCACTGTACTGGTGTCCTGTGGCTGGAAACAAATTACCAGAAGCTTAACATCTTAAAATAATATAATTTTATTATCTTATGGTTCTAGATGTCAGACGCCCCAAATGGGTCTCACTGGGGTGAAATCAAGGTGTCAGGAGGTCTGCATTCCTTCCTGAAGGTTCTAGGGGAGAATCTGTTTTCTTGCCTTTTCCAGCCTGTAGAGGCTACCCCCACTCCCTGGTCCAGGGCCCCCTTCCATTTTCAAATACAGCCACGGCCAGTCCAATCTTTCTCATATCACATCACTCTGATTTTTCTTCCCTCTTACAAACTGTCTACTTAAAAAAAAAAGTACAACCTAAAAGTTGAGAATTACGTTTTATTCGGTGGACTTGCTGAGGACCTCAAGCCTGGGAGGCAGCCTCTCAAGGTCGTTCTGAGGGACTGCTCTGAAGAGGTCAGGGAGGAGCCAGGATACACAGGAGTTTTTGCAACAAAAACCAGGTAGTCAGAACATCAAAATATTACTGTTCACTTAAGAAAAAACAAACATCTCAGGTTAAGGAATTTAGCGTTTTTCTGTGTATAGGAAGATGCAAGCGTCTGGGCTCACTGGAATCATTTCTTTTGTTAGAGCAGGCAGAGAGCTAGATTTGAGCAGAGAAAGGGGGGCACAGGCCAAGTGGCAGGAATTGGGCAAAAAGGGGGGCACGAACCAAATGCAGGAAACCACACATCATGCAAACAACAGGGATCCCTGGGCAGAGAATGAAAAGCAGGAACCTCTGGGCTGATAAGCGGTCACACCTTTTGGATTAACAGGAGGCCTGGAGGCTGACAAAGAAAGGTGAGAAAGGCAGGAATCTCCAGTGTCTGAATGTAACCTTTGCTCATTATGCCCTCATTTCAATAAAATTAGCCTTGCAGATTAGAAGTACCCATCATCCACTGATGCCACCACACTTCTGATCCAGACTGAATAAGGAAAAAAACCCCTCCTCCTGTCGGGAAGGTGGAGTTGGATGAAAATCAGGGAATAGACCCTTAACCCTTCCTTCCCCAATGAATATTCCGCCCATTTATTTTTACTCTCTATGTAACCAACCTGCCAAAGAAACTCAAGGCAGCTGCTCACCTGAGCCGCTCTCCCCTTGAGAGTGTGCTGTCCATCTCTTAATAAACCCTAACTCTACTTTCTTCACCTCCCCGGCTCATCTCTGAGTTCTTTCTGCGACAGGACAAGAACCCTGTTGCTGGCAACACTCTGACATGCACCTGAGCGATCCAGGGCCAGGGTCCTGTTTTTCTCCCTCCTGGCTCCCCTCTGGGGGCACAGTCAGCCTGATGGTTTGATGGCCTCAACATCCTTTGTTTACTGACATGCAGGTGACACTGCTTGTCCACAGCACTTTTAAGGACCCTTGTGATTACAATGGCCCACCTGGAAAACCCAGAGGGTTCCCTGGCAAGTTTGCCAGGCAGGTACTCTCTGTAATGATCCACCATCCTGTGCCAGGCGGTCCCCAGACAGGCAGGGGAAGGGAGAGCCACAAGATCAGTAAAATAGTCTAGTGTCAGCTGATGAACAACCTTAATTCCGTGGAGAACTCTAATCCACCCTTGTCATGTAACCTCACATGGCCACAGAGCGGGATGTTTTGGGGAGGCTGTTTCTCCTGCCTAGCACACCCCGTCCTAGAGGCAAGGAAGTGCCCAGCCCGCTCTGAGCGATTTGCTGAAGGTCACAGCTGGTCACCAAGTGTGAAAACTGGGGCTCAAACTCAGAACTTGACCTCCCACATTGAGCGCTTTCTCCTTGCTGTGCTCTGTCTCCGCGACACAGTGAAGAAGGGCGAGGACACAGCAAGGGAAGGACAGAGAGAGTGCAAACAGAAGTGCGGGGAAAAATCAAACAGAGCAGGAGAGTCTAGGAGGCTTTTATCCCTCAGGTCTCTGTCCACCACCCTCCCTCTTTTGTTTCCATCCCTTCCGTGGCAAATTTGACCCCATTCTCCCCAAACAAAAGAACCCTTGGCAGTACGGGTGTGTACTGGTTTTTTTTCCCCCTCTTTGGGGCTTTTTAGGGTGTTTGGTTGTTCTGTGTTGCTTCCTCTCTTTCCCAACGTGAAGCAGGAGGGGAAGGGACAGAGAGGTAGCAATTTTGCCAGGCAGGTATTCTCTGTAGTGATCCATCATCCTGGGCCGGGTGGTCCCCAGACAGGCAGGGGGGAGAGCGCCACAATAGCAGTAATAAACAGAGAAGAAGGCCTTCCAGGTAACAACTTAATGAGGAGCCCGGCTGCCTCAGCCAGGGAGGGTGGGGAGACCAGGAGAGGAAAGACTGAAGCGGTGAGAGATGGAGGTGCCCAACGGATGCGGCTTTGTAATTTGCCCTGGTTACTGTTGGTGTGTGTGTGTGTGTGCATGTGTGCGTGCGAGCGTGTGTGCATGCGCGCTCCCCTCACTGCTCAGAGGCAGAAAACACCATACACACCCTCACCAGCTCTGTGTTGTTAAGGATGGAACAGTGCATTTGTCAAAAGGTCAGACTGCCACTTCCGATTCCAAAGCTCGCAAAGGATCCACCCCTATGGTGATTTAGATTAATCGCTTCTCATTAAGAGCCAATAAACAAGCTACATTGAAAGACCTCCTCTCAACCACAGCCCACTGTTGTGGGGTGGAATTGCCCAGGGGGAGAGTGGAGACACAACAGAGAGTTGTCAAGTGTAATTTATAGGTTTTTAAGATCTAATCATTTTCTATAATATTAGATTAAATGACAGTCTATATTAAAGAGGAAATTACATTTCACCTTGCTTTCTTCCCTTCCCCTCCACCCCTTTTCTAGCTAGGGTTTTCAAAGAGCTCTAATCCCACAGCAAAGGGCCAGAAAACACCCTTGACAATGTACTTGACAAGGATCAGCCAATGGGCTTCCCTGCACCAGGAAGTCTGTCCAGAGAAGCAGGACAAGAGAAAAATAGGAATATTCTCTTATTTGAGCCAGCTCCATCCAGGGCCCCAACAAGTCAGCTCCCCTCACTTCAGTGAGAGCTGTGTCACCTTAACCTCTGCTCACCCTCACCGCAGCTCCAGAGTATTTATTCTGGTATCTGGTATCTGTAAAGAGAGACCTTCCAGAATCTCGTTTGGATTAGATTTGGAATCAAACAGCTCTTGCTTTTTCATTTAGTGATTCGGTCACGTGGTGGTCAGTCATGCACTCACACTCACTTCTTGAGGCTCTATGTGCCAGATTCTGGGATGGGCATGGGAGAAACAGGATGCATAAGATGAAACTCAAATCCCATCTCCATGTAGGAGCTCACTTATTAGCTCCTTGACTTCAAAGCTTTAGTTTTTCTCCACTTGTAAAAGCAAAAACACACGAGCACCCACCACCAGCATCGTTAGTGGGAAACTCCAGACACATCCTGGCAAACTCAAAAGTCAGGGCTTTTCCTTCCCTTCTGCTCCCCGCAAGGTTGAGAACGGCTGTTCTCAATTCAGAGGGGGACAGATGCAGAGAATCAGTTTGCAGAAGAAGGGTGGTGTGGGACGTCACTCGGGTTGCACAGCTGAGGTGTGTGGAGTAAAAACAAACATGTAAAGGTCGCTGCCCACGGTTGTAGCAGGACAGGTCTGAAGCCCAAAGCACAAGAAAGGAGCGGTGGGCCAGTCATCCATCACTGAGCGTGCGTGGGATACACAACGGCAGATTACAGGGAGCCAACTTGTTGGTCTGGAAGTCATGGTCCTTCACTCACAGGTCCCAGCAGAACTTTCCAACCCCATGTCTGCAGGATGCCTAGACCCTTGAAAAGAATCCCCCAGTTCACTCTTCCCCAAACACCCCACTTGGCCACCTCCAAGCCACTGCTGAGCCCATTCCTCTCTCTATTAAGTTTTCCTTTATATTCTATGTGCCTAAACCCTGTCTGTCTTTAAGGCCATACCCAAAGTCCTCTAAGAAATCTCCATGGATTCCTCCCTTTTCACGCCATAGTGCTTTGTACAGCTTACAACTACTTGCTTAAATTACAGTAAAATATATTATGCAGCCATAAAAAAGAATGAAATAATGCCATTTGCAGCAACATGGATGGACCTAGAGATGATCATATTAAATGAAGGAAGTAAGACAGAGAAAGACAAATATCAAATAATGCTACTTATATGTGGAATCTAAAAGAAAAAGATACAAATTTTATTTATAAACTAGAAATAGAGTCATGGTCATAGAAAACAAACTATGATTACCAGGGGGAAAGGGGACGGGGATAGATTAGGAGTTTGGGATTAACAGAAACACTACTATATATAAAATAGATAAACAAGGACCTACTGCATAGCATAGGGAACTATATTCAATGTCTTGTAATGCACTGTAATGGAAAAGAATCTAAATATATATATGTATGTATATATGTATACCTGACACTAACATTGTAAAGCAACTACACTTCAATAAAAATAAGAATCAAAAAAAAATTTTTTTAACTGTAAGTTCTTTCATGGCAGGGAGATTTCCTGCATCGCTTTATCCCCCTCAGAGTCCAATGTAGTGTCTTTCAGAGGGAGCTCCAAAGACCAAGGCTTTGCTCCACGGTGCCGGCATTTGTGAACTCAGCCAAAAGGGGGAGCCACTGCGTCCCTGCAGGAGCCCTGGATGAGGGAAAGGACTAGATGGCACCTAAGGCTTCTGTTCACAAGGGGCACTGGTCCCCTCCACTCTCCCTGCATTCATCACCCAAAGCGAGTCGGATGGCTAAGCCTGCTCTCATTGAGGTGAAGTGTACAATCCTCCGGCGGGGTCGGGGGGAAGGACCCCAGTGGCAGAGTGGAGGCAAGGAATATTTTGTCCAAATAATACACCTAAATTCCACTCCTAGATATATACCCAAACAAATCAAAACCAGATGCTCAAACAGATAGGTGTACATTCACGTCCATAGCAGCGCTGTTCACAAAATGTAGCCAAAACACGCAGAAACAATCCAAACATTCAGCAACAAATGAATGGATAAACAAATTTTGGTACATATACATGGACCATGATTCAGCCATAAAAAGGAACGAAGCACTGATAATGTGCCACAATATGGATGAGCCTCAAAAATATTATGCCAAGTGAAAGAAGCCAGTCATAAAAGGTTACACACTGTATGACTCCATTTATATGAAATGTCCAGAATAGGCGCGTCCATAGAGACAGAATGTAAGTTGGCAGTTCCCAGGGGCTGGGGTAGGGAGGAGCGGGAAGTGACTATGTCACAGTTACAGGACTTCCTTTTGGGTGATGAAATGTTTTGCAACTAGATAGAAGCAGTGGTTGTACAATGTGACGAATGTATTCAATGTCACCGAATTGTTCACTTAAAAATAATTAACTTTATGTTAGGTGAATTTCACTTCAATTAAATAAATAAAATTAATTCAAGTAAAATAAAAGAAAATAAAATAATGAAATAAAATAAAATAGAATAAAATAACTGTGGCCAGCGCCGGGTGGCTCCAGCCTCCCTCGCTCATGCCAAGAAAAACTAGGATGACAATGTGACAACATTAAGCTGAAGGTACTAGTCAGCACAAAACTAATTCCCACCTGGCTTGTAAAGTGACTAGTCTCCTAACAAACTCCTCTGCTTCATGAAAAGTAATAAGAACACAGTCGGTCTAAACAGGTCCCACAGATCACGACCCTCAGGGAAGCCTGAACAGCCAACTACTGGCCGCTGAGTCTTGTCACTGGTCTGCTTTCTCCCCGTGATGCCCAATTGCAGCTCAGGTTGCAGCCCATAAAGAAGCCACACGTCCTGCTGATGTAAGCAGCAGTTCCAGGTGGGCGACCCCTCCCAGGAACAAATCCCATTCTAATCGCCTCAAGCTTCCACTTCCTATTTCTTAAAAATTAACATTACCAACAGGTTTAATTAACAAGCAGGGGCCCCTTCATGCCTAAATACCATGCTTGAATGCGCTCATTTTAAAGGATGGTGTGCAGGTGCTTGCTTTATACAGCTTTATGAAGCATGTGTTATAAAAGTATCTCACCCATACGGCTTTTTTATACCATGGCAGCCCGTTCAATTCAATCCCGTAAAATCCAAGCAATATCTAAGTGTTAAAGGTGACTTTCACTATGATATTTATTATTGGATAATGAAAAATGGGACAGGTAGCCTTCAAGCCACCAGATGATGGAGTGAACCATGTCTCTTCTAAGCTTTTAATGATAGGACCACCATATTTCCTGAAAATGACACAAATCCTAAGAGTCCCTTTTGAGATTTCCCTCTTGGCAGCATGAATTTTCTTAACAGTTTTTATTTGTTTTGTGCGTTTTTTGCTTCCTAGAGATCAAATCCAACATCAATCGGAGGAAAAATCAGTTAAATATTTGTATCTGCCTTCTCCATCAGACTGGACATTTTTAAGAAAACCTTGTCCTTCCCATCTGACCAAGAGTTCCCTAAGACTCTTGGTTGCCTCTTGTGGTAAATACCCCTATAGGACCCGATAAAGAGAGCTTTCAGAACACAATGGGAATTTATTCCATGTCTCTATTCCCAACTCTGGATCCTCTTGGGTCCTGTGGCCCATTACTATTATAACTAGTATGTTTATTGTCATTTATTGCCCCGTATGTTTGTGTCCTCCGCAGACTGTGACATCTCTGAGAAAAGCGACTATGTCTGACTTACCTTTCTTATCCCCCGCATTCAGCACCGTATTTGGTATGTTGCAGATGTTAATAGATGTATCTGAGTGAGCTAATAGCTAACCAACCCTGAGAAAACTATTATAGAGCAAGATCGTCCATCAAAACTCTCTCAATATACAGTTGAGGGCACATGAGAGATTCCACGATCTCAAATCCCCACTGTATCAATGATATCATTGTTTGCTAATAGTGGCACCTTAGAAAAGACCATGTGAATCATCTGAAGTGCTTGTTAAACACTGCATCTTCCTGGGTGCTACTGCAGACATCCTGAATTGAGATTTCCGACCCAGGGAGCAGAGCCCTGAATCTGCCTTAGAACGAGCTCCCAGATTATTTTAATGTAGACTCATTTGTGAGCACCGCCTATTTAGAGTGTTTGCTAACAAGGAAAACAATATTTCTCCAAGTCCTTGAAGAACAGACGTAACCTGCCAGTGCCCAACAGCCCTCCTTCTAGGAGGTGGCCATGGAGAATTTGAAGAACTCACACTAAGTAAAATGGAGCGTGAAATGCAAATGCAACCTTCATCACGATGGGTCAGTCTCCCTGGACTCGATGGGAAATCGGAGGCTGCAGGAGAGAAGGATGTGGCACTAGGGACAGAGCCAGTCACAAGATGGGAATCAGGGCAGCATCTGTTAACACCCTTCTCTGAACAGCCTTTAATCCCCACTACTCTGTCAGACGAGGGGTCCCCAAATATCCCTTTTGTACCTTCGCTAACTTCACAGTCTGCTCCTAGATGTTAGGTGATTTTCCCCCTGAAGAGCCTACGTTTTAGGCGTTTTAAACACCACCCATTTACATAGTCGGAAAGAAATTTGCTTCAACTGTGGAGCAATGAGCTGCTGCTTTCAGGTGGTACATTTAGTTCCCAGAATAGAAATGAGCAGGAATTAGCCATCCTCTCTCCTCATTAACAGGCAAGAGTTGCCGTTCCTGCTAGTTTACATCATGCAAACACAGCTCTAGCTATGCCCGGGCTGTCATGCTGAGCTTAAGGTGACATCAGAGGGGAAGAAATAAAAGGATCTGGTGTCAGTATGTACATGCGTTTAGGCTGCAGAGGCAGGCACACAGGGATGGAAACTTGAATCTGATCAGAAAAGAGTAAGCACAGCCCTCGACTCAGTCCCGAGGTGGGAAACGAGAGGGCCGTCAGCACTGGTTCCTGCACTGTGGTTTAATACAGACCCCATCCCTGCACCCTGCACGTCTAGACCAGAAAGGGCCAATTTTAGACTAATAGGCACCAATACCATGCTGTTTGATTA
This sequence comes from Camelus dromedarius, assembly GCF_036321535.1. Taxonomy (NCBI): domain Eukaryota; kingdom Metazoa; phylum Chordata; class Mammalia; order Artiodactyla; family Camelidae; genus Camelus; species Camelus dromedarius. The sequence continues at coordinate 61,792,751 of NC_087443.1, read as the reverse complement.
CCACGGCTCTGTAGTATTGTCTGAAGTCTGGAAGGCATAGTCCTTCAGCTTCATTTTCTTTTCTTAAGTATTGCTTTCGTGATTCTGGGTCTTTGGTGATTCCATATAAATTTTAGGATTACTTGTTCTAGTTCTGTGAAGAATGACCTGGGTGATTTGATAGGGATCACGCTAAATCTATAGATTGCTTTGGAGAGTATGTCCATTTTAACAATATTAACTCTTCCAATCCAAGAACATAAGATACCTTTCCCTTTCTTTAAATCATTTTTAATTTCCTTAATCAATGTTTTATAGTTCTCTACATATAAATCTTTCACCTCCTTAGTCGGATTGATTCCTAAGAACTTTATTTTTTTGATGCAATTTTAAGAGGGATTTTTAAAAATTTCCTTTTCTGATGTTTCATTGTTCATGTAAAGAAATGCAAGAGATTTCTGTATGTTAATCCTGCTACCTTGCTGAATTTGTCTGTCAGCTCCAGTAGTTTTTGTGTGGAGTCTTTAGGGCCCAGCAACCCCACCCCTGGGCATATACCCAGAGGAAACTCTAATTCAAAAAGATAACATGCACCCCAATGTTCACAGCAGCACTGTTTACAATAGCCAAGACATGGAAACAACCTAAATGTCCATCAACAGATGACTGGATAAAGAAGCTGTGATATATTTATACAATGGAATACTACTCAGCCACAAAAATAGAATAAAATAATGCCATTTGCAGCAACATGGATGGACCTGGAGATCATCATACTAAGTGAAGTAAGCCAGAAAGAGAAAGAAAAATATCCTATGATATCAATTATACATGGAATCTAAAATAAAGACACAAATGAATTTATTTACAAAGTGGAGACAGACTCACAGAGGGGAAGAGGGTGAGGAAGGATAAACTGGGAGTTTGGGATTTCCAGATACTAACTACTATATATAAAATAGATAAACCAGAAGATCCTACTGTATAGCACAGGGAACTATATTCAATAACTTGCAATGGCCTATAATAAAAAAGAATATGAAAAGGAATACGTATAAATGAATCACTATGCTGTACACCAGAAATTAACCCAACATTGTAAATCAACTATACTTCACTTAAAAACAAAGACTAAGGGGAGAAAAACATACAGTTTAAAGCAGTGTGTTTCAACCTTGAATATGCTCATGAATCCCCAAGGATCTTATTAAAATACAGATTCTGGTCCAATAGGTAAGGCGAGGGGGTATGAGATTCTGACTTCTAACAAGCTCCTAAATTAAGCCAATGCTTCTGGGTCTGCAGACCACACACTTTGAGTAGTGAGGACTTACAGGAAGTAAGAGCTATGAGAAATAGCTGGTGTAGAGCTGTAGCTCTCAGACTTTAGCGTGCATCGATTAACCTGGAGGGCTTGTGCGACCCCAGATCGCCCGGTCACCCCCCCACAGTGTCTGACTCAGGAATTCTGGGATGGGTCTGAGAATCTGCATTTCTAGCAAGTCCTCAGGTGATGCAACGCTGCAGTTCAGGACCCACACTTGAGAGCCACTGGTGCAGCAGGACACTGGACATGGAATCAGGCAGAACCGGATTCAAATCTCACTGTGGGGCTAACTTGCTGGGCTCTGAACCTGGTATAAATGGGGATAACAATACCTGTTGGTTGGTTAGTTGGTTTGAGTGAGACTTAAATGAGATAACGAGCATCAGCTGTTTAGCACAATTTGTTAGATGCTCCAAAATGGACAACAGTGAACTTCCTTCCTATTGCCAAGATTAGCCAGAAGGAAGAATGGCTGAATTATAAAAATATCCTGGGACGTGGCTGCACATTAGAAGGCTGCACATCAAAGGCCAGCTTTGCCCAGGAGTCACGGTAATTCTGAATCTGGGTATTGTGTCGGCTTTGATTTACCCATCTCTGACCTTTCACCTCTGACACATAGACGGCTCGTTAAACCTAATTGATCAGTATTTATTTAATTGAGTCTCACACCATGCAAGGCGGTGTGAAAGGCGCCTCTGAGACTGGAAATTGAGCAAGGTGGTTTCTGCCCTCGAGAAACTTTCAGTCTCATAGGGGACATTCAGTCCTAAGTAGTATAAACTTATGGGCCTGTTATTTGCCAGACATTTCATTGGGAATATGCAAGACAGAATATATATGTAAATATAGTGAGTAGCATTAGTGATAGTGAAGACTAAGAAGGAAATTATCTGTAAATAGTGAAGATAACCAGAAAGTGTAAGTAGTTCTAGTGCCCACTGTAGATGTCGGAAGGGCTCTGTACAGGAATGACTCTTCCTCTATAGACAGGAAGGTCAAAAAGGTCGGCTGTCTTCAAAAACATATTCAACTCAAGATGCTCCTGTTACACCATCACTTTACTGAAATCATTTATATTTAAGACCCACCCCCTTACTGAGAGGCCAGTATTTACATATGATGTGTAGGTTTAAACTTTACTGTAGATAAGAATCATCTGGAAACCTTGATGGAACTCTCACCACCCGTGCTGCATGCTCTGGAGATGCTGAATCTGGAGTTCTGAAGTAAAAACATTAACTACCCCTCTTTGTTCCCAAGGCAGCATTTCTCCAGTCTGAGCTTGGAGGAAAATGTTGCTTTTCCCTCAGCCACTGAAACAAGCCCTTCTATTCAAATGAAAATTTCCAGCAGGTTTTCTCCAAAACCAATTTATAATACATTTTTGTAACTAAACCAGGTCTATAAAAATAGCCTGAAAATCATAATCATAATCATAATAGCTAATATTCCTTGTTCTTGCTACGTGCCAAGTTGTATGCTAAGAATTTTTTGCATGCAGAGCTTCATTTAACCCTTGTTAGGACTCTTTATTAACCAGTTTTCAGAGAGAAAGGTCCAGTAAGGTAAAGAAATAGACAAGATCTACAGCCAGGAAGCAATGCTGCAGAAACAAAAATCCATATTTCTATCCCCTAAACACACTACTGTATTCTGTCCTAAGATTAGCATTTTTATGTCAAAAAAAAAGGCAACAGGCAGTATCCCACTGGCTGTGGGTAGTCAGCACACATGGCTTCATTTCAGAGGGTGAGATTTTGAAAAGGACCTCAAATGAGGTAGAAGGGTAATAGGAAATAGGGCAGAAGGGTGTAGCAAAGAGGGGCACAAAGGTATAAAGGAAGGTGGGGGCACTCAGAGGAGTCCTGGCTTCTCTAGTCTGCTGGCTATTACACTTTATTTTTGCCCCACCTTCACCTTTTCTCTCAGTGCCCGGCTTCTGCCTCTGCATCTTAGATTGATGCTTTCCGCGACTCTCCTGACACCCTTGCAGGTAGGCTCATGCAGCTTAAGCCAAAACTGCACAGAAGTTAAACCTGTGTAGATCGAATCTTATTCCTCCACTGACTCATTACCATTTCACTTCAAATTGATATTCAATGTACAATTGAAACTTTCTCTCCTCGAGGTTCAATGCCAAGTGGCTAATGATCTGTGAGAGAGCGGTGAAATACACCAACGTACTGACCAATAAGTTCACTATTTGCCCTGCCGCTCCCTCCTCCATACGCACAGAAACTCAAAGCCCACCTACCTCACCATTCAAAATACTTATATTGTGGCTCTTCTTAAAGGGAACACGAATTTAAGCACACACTCGGTTCTACTTAAAAAGCCACACTGCACAAAGATCCAAAACCAGGCCAGGTTGCTGCTCTAAGGTTCCCTTTATTACATACGTATGTGAAAGGGAAACAGAATATACTTATAAAACGCTTCAAGAAGTTCCAAGAGACAGCATCAAATTTCCTAAGAAGAAGATGGAAGTCATACTTAATTTCTTTTCTTAATACTCCAGTACTTTGAACCCCTAAGAGAATGCCGTCTCTGTTAAAGTCTTTCACTCTCTTATGGGAAAAAATAATTCAGTGCATCTATCATTCTCTTGAACTGCCAATTCAAACTAAAAGCCTGACTTCCCAGGCTTGAACTACTTTCAAAACTATTTCACTTTCCCTAGGGCATGTAAGCAAAAAACCTCCTTCCACCGCCGACGTCTCCCCACTGATGCCCAAACACAAACACAGTATCTGTGGAAAACATAGCAATTTAAAGACAAAGCAAACATAGCAATTTTAAATAAAGCCAACTCTTAATTTTCTGCCTCTGGAGTGGGGTGGGGATTATGTGTGCTACAGAGACCTATTAATTTTTTAAACATGGAAAAAAAAAAAAACTTGGCTTTTGCTATCAAAGCTTGGTTATTCATACCATGGAGAGAACTTGGAGGGGTATGTAATCCCAAGTAGTGACTAATCAAAACATTTATTCTTTTTCCTGTACATTCTGGATGGTGGTCTTTTCTGTAACAAATCAGCTTGAATTAGCTTGGGCTACTGTTAGCATGGATTCGCCTTCCTTGACAAGGTAAGTAATACTTAGTGGGTGGCTGGGAGGAATGAGGGTGGCAGGTAATGGGACAGGGAGAACAGTGGCCTATAATTAAATACTTTGCACAGACACAATTGTGAATAACCAACGCTGGGGTAACGGAGTTGCCTGCCCCATTTGATTAACTCCTAAAAAGAGGTGAATCTGACCTTTGCTCATTCACTCCCTGCATGTCCTTCCTCTTGAGGAGGCGTCTTCCATTCAAGACTCTTCCTTTGGACCCATGGGGCAGCTTAAGGTCAATGAAGAGGAAGACACTGACAGACATCAATCTAGAAAGTCAACCGCATGAGGACAGGGCTATATTTGGGGTTTTAGATACTGGGTCCCCAGGCCTGACATCCTGAAGATGCTGTGAATTAATCCATATGCCAACTCAGTTCCCAGCTGGACTACTTCTCTTGTGTCAATTCCTCATTCCATTCCACTGGCCTCCACACCTGGCCTCGCCCGTCTCTCTATCACCACCCTCCATACCCACCCTGTCTTTACAGTTTTCACGCCCAACTGGATGTCATGGGATGTCTGAGTTTGGCTTCCCAGATCCCTGGTGTCAATTTCCCATCTTGTCTGACGCACCTACATGAGAAGGTAGTGGTAGTGGCCTCATATCTGGGCTTTGCATGCTGTCCTCGGCAGCCCGTGCCTAGCAGAGCAGAACCCTGGGGATGGACTTTGAAGGGCTGAAGTGAGACACAACTACAACCCCCTTCAGAGGTAAGCAGGACCCAGGGACATTCAGGACAGGGCCAGGCAGGGCTCAGTATCCTGAATTAGTCCGAGAGGAGGACAATGTGCACTTGGGGAAAGCATGCAGCTTATGTACGTGTGTTTTGCTCCTTAATGCCAACCCCATTCTCAGCCCTGCTGGAATTTTTCTATAAGGAGTCCTTTCAACACTCTCACTCATTTTTTCAATGACAAAAATAGCTCTGGTGTCCAGACAAAAGCCGCTTTGTTTTCAGAATGCTTATGCCCAAGGTCTTTAAAAACCTTTATAAAACCCAGCATTGGGTCAGAAAGTGGGCCTTGGTCAGCACTGCCTTTCTCCGAGTCGATGGGGTCGATGTATTACTGCACAGGTCAGTCTCACCGTCCATAAAGGGACAGCACCTCTGTTCGGGGACAGCCTCTGTGCTTCCAGAATCACTGAGCCTCCCTCAAGAGGGAAGCGAATGAGGCTCTTCTCTCTAAATCCCAGCATTTCCTGAGCCTCCTTCTGTCCCAGCTGGAGTATGGGATTGTAAATGGCACCAGCCCTTCTTTCTAGTACCCAGAGAAAAGGGAACAGTTTCCCCAATCTGCATAAACTACAGCAGGCACAGACCTGACTGCTGGTCTCGGCCACAGAACCTTCATTTTTCAGGGCACACCCCCTCCAGCAGTCCTGGCTCGGTCAACAGCACTCTGCCTTCCAGGAGAGACAGAGGAACTCTTTATATGTGAACAAAGGAAAAAGTGATGGGACAGTGAGGATGGGGGTAGCAGATTAGACTAGGTATCGATGCTGAGTTTAATAGGGCACGCCACAGCTTGTCGTGGACCATGAGTCACCATCACCTCTCCCCACCTCCCATGCCAGGCACTGCAGACAGCCCCAACTTGCCACCCCCAGTGGCGAGTTTGGCTTCAGCACAGACTCACGATCCCTGCTGTTCCCACTCCTACATTTGCCTTCCCGTATCCCCTCACCAAAGGAACAGGCCTGGAGCCCAGAGGGAGTGAGGGCCCCTATTTCTCTAGGACTTAGAAATTCCACCTTAAAACTATTAACTCCAAATAAGGAGAGGCTGCTCTGATGCTCTCACTCCCCTGGGCCACATGTGATTGGTTCTTCTGCAGGAGAGGAGGAAGGAAGGATGGTGAGCTGTGTGATCCTGGGAGGTGGGGACACCCTCTGGCAGGGGAAACAGAGAAACCAGGGAGTCACTAAGGCTCCCGACCTGCAGCCAACGTCACATCCAAGCAGGGGATAAGTCCCAGCATTTACAAAGAGTTCTGAGAGCCCTGTCTCCACATCAAAGCCCCTGCGATGGTCTGAGTATGACCAAGTACTTCTCGAATGATTGTGGTTTCTGCTGATAAAGTAGAAACAGGCTGGCTCCACCACAACCACACACACCACTCGGAGAGAAAGGGAGGGACCACAGGGGCCAGGCAGGCAGCAGTGTGGCTGGAACTCAGGGAGCATCTGTGAGGCAGGAGCAGAGGAGGAGGGGGAAGAGGGGGCCCCAGAGGAAGAGACGGAAGACTGGGCAGGAGAGAAGGAACAAACCCCGCAGTCCTCTGTTTGCGACTCTTTATTCTCAGTCTCCTACGGGCATCTTACACCGCCCCACACCCGCTCTGTAGCTAGTAGTATGTAAGGAAATTGTCATCACCACCAAACCTGTCATTCACTGAGCACATGCTGTGTGCCAGTCACTGTGCGAAGCACTTTTATCGATGACCTCATTTGATATTCAACAACATCTGAGAGGTTAAGTACTAATTTTATTCCCATTTCACAGGTAAGGACACTGAAGTTTTCAGAACTCCATCTACTCACTCAAAATAACACTGCTACTACGGAGTAGAGCCTAGAATTAAGGTCTGCCTGAAGCCAGCATGGGGGCTCTTAAAAACCACACCTAATGGCTGCAAAATGGCAACCACTTGAGTCGAAGCCATTCCCATAGTCCCCTAAAGGGTCACCTAAGACCCACAACTTCCCAGTGTGACTAAGGATTCACTGGTCTGAAGACAAAGCACAGCATGGAGCCAACACACTTTTCTTTTTGGTGGATGGGTGTACGTGTGGTTAATATGATTAATATTTTTGAAAAACTCATGTGCTGCTGAACAGAGCATCCATGGCCCCCCTTCTAAATCAAGGTATCTCCTTAGCGTTACAAAATAATTTAATGTAAACTATGTACTAAAGTCAACACACATAGAGTTCACAAATCATAAGGGTACCACATGATGAATTTCCACAGGTGAGTGTGTATTCACTTCCAACGTAAGCAAAAAGAATGTCTAGCAGCCCCCTAGAAACCCACCACGTGTCCCTTCTCATACAAAAGTAACCACTATCCTTTCTTCTATTAGCATTCGTTAGTTTTGACCAATCTGATACATCAACAGAGCTACGCAGTGTGTATTCTTTTTTGTCTTGCTTCTATGGCTCCTCATTCTACGAGATTAATCCATCTTGTTGCTTGCTTATAGCAGTAATTTTTTTCTTTGTCTTTGTTGTATGGTATTCCATTATATAAATATCCCACAATGTATTTGTCCATTTTTTCTGTTGATGGACATTTGAATTGGTTCCAGTTGGTGGCTTTTACGACCATGAACATTACTCTGCATGCCGTGTGGTGCACATATGCATGCATTTCTGTATCATGTACACCTAAGAGTAGAATTGGGTCATAAGCTAAACGTCTGTTCAGATTTAATAGATGCTGACAGTTTTGTAAGGTAGTTGTAACAGTTTCCATTCCTCTCAGCAGTGTATGGAAGTTCCAGTTGCTTCACATCCTTGTCAACACTTGATATTGTCTATTTCTCATTTTCGCTAATATGCTGCCTATATAAAGCATGTCAGAGGGGTTTCATCTTGCATTTCCTGATGACTAATAAAGTTGATCAAGTTTTCATATGTTTATTGGACATTTAGATATCTTCTCTGATGAAATGTCAGTTCAAGTCTTTTGCCCACTTTTCTATTAAGTTGTCAGTTTTGTTTTAGTGATTTTGGGGAGTTCTTTATATATTCCAGATATGAGCTCTCTGTCGCATAAATCTTATGAATACCTTTCCTTATTAAGTGGCTTGTCTTTTCATTCTCTTATGATGCCCTTGTTGAATAGAAGTTATTCAGTTCCGTAAAGTTCAATTAATCAATATTCTCCTAGATGGTCAACATTCTTGTTGGCTATGTAAGAAATCTTTGCCCATCCAGAAGCCATGAAGATAATCTCTTACGTTTTTGTTGGGAAGCTTTATGATTTAAACTTTCACATTTATATCTGTAATCCATCAGGAATGGTTTTGTGTAGAGAGTGAGGTAAGAGTTAAGAATCTTCTTTTAAAAAATAATAGGATATTCAATAGACAAAGTTGCATTTTTTTAAAGAATACTCTTTTTATTACTGCATTTTAATGCTACTTTTGTTATAAATCAAGCAACTACATATATATATATTTCTATTTCATATATATATATGTTTCTGGGCTCTATTCCACTGGTCTATTTTTCTATCTTTGTGCTAATAACATACTGTCTTAATTACTGCAGCTTTAAATAAGGCTTGCTATTCAGCAGTGTAATTCCTCCAGCTTTTTTTCTTTTCAAGATTGTCTTATATATTCTTGGTTCTTCATATTTTTTTATACATTTTAGAATTAGCTTGTCAAATTCCACAGAAAAAGTACACTGGAATTTATATTAGGGTTGTATTGAATTTTTAGATGACTTTGGAGAGAATTAAGATGCTTATAAATATTGAGTCTTTCTATTTATAAGCATGGTTTTTCTCCAATTTATTTAGGTTTCCTTTAATTTCTCTCAGCAATGTATTCTACTCTTCTGTATCAAGGCGTTGCTCTGGGTATTACTCTATTCATTACTTTATTATATTACCCATATATTTATCACGTATCATCCAGTGCTATTATACATAGAACCATTTTACATTTTTTATTTTCCATTTGCTTGTTATCATGACGTATAACTATATATATGTAGACATTGAATCAGTGACCTTGCCATATTCACTTATTAATTCTACTGGTTTATTTACAGACTCTCTTAAATTTTCCACATAGACAACGACGTTATCATTTCCTCCTCTCCAATCCTTATACATTGTATTTCTGTCTTGCCTTTTGCGCTGGATAGAACCTCCATTATAATACTGAAGATAAGAGGTGATAGTAGGCACCTCTATTCAATTCCCAATCCCAGAGGGAAAACATTCAAACTTTCACCATTAAGTGCAATGTTTGCTGTGGATTTTTCTTAAATACACATTTATTCATTATACTAAGAAAGTTCTCTTCTTTTCTAGTTGGCTAAGAGTTATTGGCATGAATGAGTGTTGAGGGTTATCAAATACTTGATCTGCATCAACTGAGATTATCACTCAATTTTCTCCTTTGTTAGGTAATTGTGGAGAATTACATTTAATTTTTAATAGTAAGGTAACCTTGCATCCCTGAAATAAATTCAGCTTGGGTGTGATATATTATACTTTTTATATTTTGATGGCTTGAATTAGCTAATGTTTTGTTAAGGATTTCTGCATCAATGTTCATGAGAAGAATTAATCTGTAATTCTTCTTTCTTTTAATAATTATTCTCAGGTTTTGTTATCAAAGTTACACTGCCCTCACAATGAGCTGGAAAGACTTCCCCATTTTCTATTCTCTAAAGAATTTCTGTAAGATTCCTATTATTTTTCCCCCCAAACATTTGGAAGAATTCACTGCTGAGGCCATCTAGGTCTGGTGACCTCTTGGTGGGAAGACTTTAAATCACAGATTCAGTTTTACTAATAGATACTGGACTGTTAAAATTATCAGTATTCTGAAATGTTCCAATGGTTTCTCTAGAAAAGCCTGGTGTTTGACTCCTAGAAGTCCTCAGAAAATGCTCCAACACGTTCCACTGGTCAGATTCCGTCGGCAGTGATCAGATTCTCCTTCCCCTGTCCTGATCTCTCAGTCATGTCTCCTTGTTGGTCCTCATCCTCTCTCGGCACTGCCTTTCTGATGAATACAAGATGTTTTTATCATTAAAAGAGAAAAAATAATCCCTGTCCTTGCAGCCGGGTGATTTATTGAGAATTTAACAGAGCAGGATAACCTATTAAGACATAACATGGTATCTTCTTTCTCAATGCGCCAGACTCATCAGGCTGTAACAAAAGCTAAGTCCCAATTCCCCACGTAAACCTGTCCAGACAGTCAGCCAGGTCTGGATTTCTAAGCACTGGACTCTCTTTTCCCCCCAAGAGGATGTCACAGCTTTTTTGTTATTGTGTTGCAGAGCCAGAGTGGGAAGAGAAAGAGGCTTGTACTTGGAAGCAAATGCTAAAATTATCTTTGTTTTTTTTTCTCCAAGGCTTAGGCCAGTCCAGGGAGGTTTGCCAGACTGTCTTAAGTTTTGGTGCTCTAGGAAAAGTCCAAGTCCTTAAAGTCTTACTCAGTCACCTTAAGAAGGATTGCAGTTTTCTGAGCCTGATAGGCAGCATCAGAGTGGCAGAAACTCAAACGGGGGGCAGAGGGGCTGTGAGCACCCACTGGATACAGCCTGTGAATGAAGTCCCTGTCCCCGAGAACCCTACAGGAGCTGTGCACAGCCCGATTCAACACAGAGGGAGTAAGGATGGCTCTGGAGGGGGCCATGTCTGAATGGACCAGACAGATACCTGTCAAGGGCCACGTGTAGCAAAGACCATCACCAAATGAGGCTAAAGACGTTCCCACTCTTCCCTGGGTTGTGTAAAATCCAGCATTTTGAGGGAGCTGGAAAGGATGACTGATGTGAAATAGATCAGTGAGTCTAACGACTCAGGGCTTGAGCTCCCAATTTCCTTTTTCCATTTTTCAATAAAAACAAATTTAAAAAAAAACCTTTAAATGTGGCCTATCTTTTATTCTCTGAGGGTTGTGGAGCAAGAGAAATCCATGCCCGCATCTCTTCGGACTTTTTGGAACAAGGTCAGAGTGGAAACCGACCAGGAAATTAAATTTTTGAGTAGGTTTTTGGCGAGGGCAGTCACTTCACAGAGCCTCAGAGACAGTGCGACCTGCTTTGACTTCCATCTGCCCCAGTGGTACGTCTACCCAGAGGCCAGAAAATGTCCTCTAAACCTCCAGTGTGCAGGCCCGATGGGACAGTCCTAAGGATTTTAGGAAGAGTAGCAGCAGGAACAGAATAAGGAGTTTGATGGTTCACCTGCTTTGATTGGGCACTTTCTTGGGTTAGTCTCACCCAGTAACTGCTTATTAGTTACAGCTTAGTTGCAATGAATGTCAACTCAGTGCCCTGCATTGTGTTGCCTGGACAGAGAATGCATGGTTCTGGCCGTAGGGCATTCAGTGTTTAGCAGAGGAGACAGAGACATGAATGGCTGAGCTGTGGGGAAATATATGCTAGGACAAGAGAGAAACAGAATGGTGTAAAAGCACCAAGAAGGGAGTAATCAATTCCACCAAAAATGCCCCCCGCCTTAACTCCTCTCTCTCCCGCCAGCAGAAGGTGCTAAGCTAAGCTCTGGATTCTGGCAGAGGATGCTGGAGAAAGGCTGTAAGCTATCACAGCTGGAAGCCATCATTCCTGTTGCAATGACAGGAGAGGCCAGCACAATGCTCAACACAGAAGTGAGTCCAAGTCGGAGCAGCCAAGCTCAGGTGCCATCTGGACCAGGAAAGCAGACCTGGGAAGCTGGAATTGAAACCAAAAGCAAAAGCCCTCTTGGTGAGTTGGCCATCCACAGGCCTTGCCCAGGGAAAGGCTGAGAACCACCAACAGGTGGCTGGGATCCAGCTACCCTGGAATTGCCTTCAACACCTGCACTCTGGCTTCCCTCCAAGGCAGCAAGGAGAACGCTGTGCTCTGGGAGCACCAAGACACGCACCGGGCTCGAGAATGGGGAAAACTCAGTGTGGGCCCCCAAAGAGCTGGCCATTATCTCTATAGACAGAAATGTTAAAAGATAATGCACAAAGTGGAAGTAACAGTCCATGTGGGAGGAATCCCTGAGCAAGTTGATCAGTAAGGACCTCTTGGAGGTGATGGATAGAATTCAAGTACGTGGAGAGAGACCAGGGAGGGGCATTCCAAGAAGTCACTAGAGCTGAAGCACAGGAGGTGCCAGGGGAGCTAAAAGGAAACACGAGATGTCTGAAACCTACAAGGGGAGAAGAGAGCTCATGCGATGGGGCAGGAGAAACATCTGGTCCAAGTGAGGGGGGAACTTTAACTCCATGCTGTGGAGTTTGGCCTGGACCCTGAAGGCAATGGGCAGTCGCTAGTAGATTTTGAGTAGGATAGGAACTGCATAAAAGCAAATGATCTCACATAGCACCTCTCCCTGAAAAACATCCCTCCCTGACCAATAAAGGCCATTCAATTGGAAGATGTCAAAGCACAGCCTAGTCTCAGGTTATAAATTTACCTGCCAACCACTGAGAGCAGGATCAGCTTGAGAAGGCTTGGTCTCTGCACTACATTTATCTCCCAGTCAAAAATTTAAGGGACTCACAACAGTAGAGAAGGAGGCAAGCTGAGGTTGAATGGGTTCCTGAAGCACAGAAAGCCCTGGAAGTACAGAAAACACATTAAACTGCAGCAAAATCAAAGGGTAGGACTGGAGTTCAAACTCTGCCCATCAGTTACCCTTCACGGGTCCAGCTTCTACCACTTGGCTGGCTTCCATCCCCACTGGTGCTCGAATGCAAACCAGTACTCACTGCTGTGCCTTGTAATTAAAGGTAAAAAGTACACACAAGTGTTGCCAAAGGAGAGCGGCCAAACATGTGGGAAGCATCGTTTGGAAGTGCCCAGTGGTGTGGCAAGGTGCATACAGCAGTGGGATCCTGCCACCACTTTGCTGAGTGACCTTCAGTAACCCCCTGGAGGTGAGAGAGAACTGATTCACCTGCCCTTATTTAAGCAGCCATGGGGACTGGGGGATCATCTGCCTGGAGCTCAGGGGAGGCTTGTCCAACCAAGACCCAAGCTTGACTTGGCTGGTATGGACCGGAGGAAAAGATATTACCAGCTCCATTCACCTTGACTGAGATATTCAATGTTGCTTTGTGTCATGGAAAGTGAAGGTGATGTGAACTCTTGGCCAATCCGAGAGACCTTAAACTGGCTTACAAAATGCACATTCAGTGTTAGTCATTCTCTCAGAAAGGAACTTCTTGAATTTTATAGTGAATGCTTCAAATGGACTTAATATTCAGCTCCCTGGCAGTCAAACTAATGCCCATCTTTTCTAGAATATGCTTAATTGCTAAAGCGAAATTCAACTGCAACAGCAATACGTAAAACATTGATCCACTTGGCAAACTCTAACTCACCTTTTAAGGGCTAGTCAAAAGCGACCTCTGTTCCATATCTTCCCCTGACCACTCTTGGTAGAATTAATCACTCCTCTTCTGTGTTACCAAAGCATTTGATATGCATTTCTATTATAGTATGTTTCCATGGACAGAGACCAAGTCTTGTTCATCTTGGTGACCCCTGTGCCTGGCACCATGTTGACCACAGTGTAAGTCTTCAATAAGTGTTTGCTGAATAGACAGCAAAAGGGGTTGATTTGCCCATAATCCTATGTTCAACAACTAGAATAGCAAACATAATTTATTGTTGAATTCATCTTTGTTTGCCAAGACTTCTGTGTGCTCTTAAGCATAAACCTATCTCCTAGGATCTAGATCCATAAATCCAATTGCCTGAAAGGCTTCACAACCTGGATGTTCCATAATGTCAAACTCAACATGCCCCAACCAAACTGATTATCTTTGGCCCAAACCTGTTCTGTCTCTGTAGTTCAGCCATGTTTTGGTAGTATCCCCAACCCCTACTCCTCAACCCAACCACTCAACTGAAATCCTGAGAACCACCCTAAAATCGTTGGTATTGCGACATCCAAGCAAGCATGAAGTTGAGTTGTTTCCATCTCTCTAGCCCTCCTCAGAGTCAACCTCCCACCACTGCAGAGTCCATGCCCTCAGCATCCCTTGCCTACAGCATCATGTCAGCCACTTTTTTTTTGCTTGCTTTATTTCAAACATACAGTTCTCCAACCTGGTTTTTGTTTTTTCTTATATATAATGAATAGCTTTTCAGATCAACAAATACAATTTTTAATCACTACATAGTGGTCCACCATACTAATATATCTTTTACATTAAAAAATTTTTTTCATTAAAGTATAGTCAGTTTACAATGTTGTGTAATGTATTTTAATTGATTAATAAATCTCTCATGGTTGGGCTTTCAGGTGACTTCTAATCTTTTAAATCATAGTTTTAATAATAATAATAATAATAATTTTATAAGACAATGCATACTGGTCTCTGTTGCCAATATCACCATCCTTCACCCTGTTCCCCAAGTGACCTTTCTAAGAAACAGATTTGAACCAATGACTTCCTACTCCATCTTCTGTTAAGAACACAACAAAACAAAACAAAACAGCCAATGCACTAGCCCAGAGCAGAAGATCCTTACTCTCCTGGACCTTTACCACCTGTCTCTCCTCCTTGGCCACCTTTTCATGTGTTCTGTCACCCCACCCCTGCAGAGATCTTGGGGCTTCCCAAACATAGCTCACATGTCTGCACATCACACATGTTATTTCCTCTGCCTGGAAACACCTCCCCAGCCCAACCCCACTATGAGTCCTCAGTAAACCCCTACTGATGCACTGACTCAGCTTCAGTGAGGTTCGCTCTGAGCCTTCCTGGTCCTGCCATGTAAAGTCACCACTTCCCTCCTCTGTGATCCAGAGCATTCATCACCCTCCTGGACAAGACTCCACGAAATCAAAGGCCAAGGACACAAAACACATGCCAACATATTCAATGGATAAATGATAGACCAGTGGTTCTTGATGATGCAAGCATATTAGAATCATCCAGAGAGCTTTAGAAATTACTAATCCACCCTCGATCCATTATATCAGTGCCTTGGGTGAGGCTTGCACATGGGTATGTTTTAAAGCCCCATGAGGAATACTGAGGGGCAGCCAGAGTTGAGAATCAATGACACTGACTTCAAACCCTTTGAAAGCAGTGATGCGTGCTTTCTAGAACGCAGTAGAGTGCAGTGGGTCAAAGAACGGAATCTGGAGTCAGTCAGCCTGGGTTTAGAACTTAAGTCATCAACTTCTTAGGGAGGCAAATTGCTCAACTTCTCTTGGCCTCAGTTTCCACAGCTGCAAAATGGGGGTAACAGTAGTGCTTAACTCACAAGGGTAAACTGGCTGTTTGGAGGATTAATCATATAACGCACGTAAAGACTTAGCTCTGACCCCAACACACGTTAAGTGTGTTACAGGCTATTATTTCCTACTCCCTCAGAGTTCCCATCAGTGCCCAAAACAAGCCAACACTCACAAGAATCCTTTGGAGATGCCCATGGACCAAGCGCCTGTTCCACTACTTGGTATCTCGGTCAGCTCCCTGCAACTCCAACCAGAAATGTTACAGCTTGCTGCTAAGATCATTACTGGTGAGCACCCCTTCCCAGCCTTGGCTGTTTTCAGAGATAGTGATCAATCAATTTTGACTTCTTCTCCCTTGGTAATCTTAAGGGAAACCACAGTCAGACCTTCTAAACTGGTCATAATTCTGAAGGGAGGATAGAAACCCTGGGCATAAGACTGGAGCATGAGGATGTAGATCTGTCCATCTTCCTGGTAAAGAGCAGCAGAGGAGTAAACCAGCAAACCTCTTCTGGCTGTAAGTCTCAGTAACATACTAGAGGCAGAGATGAAATTAGGACACTTACCAGCACATCTAGAAAAAGTCTGGGAAATTTTTTTTTTTTTGATGCTCTCACTCAAAAGACTCAGTAAAAACACAGTCACTTTAAAAGCTAATGACAGCATACCTGTGCCCAGGCTGTGTGTTAAGCAACACCCAGGGACACAAAAATATATGAAATGTGGTCTCTGCTCTCCAGCCAGGGACAGAACTGAAAAGTTACCCATTATTTTCGTAGCGGGTGATAAAGCCCAGATGTCAAGTTCCAGAAATTATTTCTAAATGGGACTACGCATCAGGAATGCTTAGGAGGTGTTTTGTCTAATAAATATTCCACACCTTCTCCTGACCTGCAGAATCAGGATCTCCAGGGTAAATGAGGTCTGGGATTCAGTATTTTTCAAGTTTCCTGAGGTCATCTGATGCGGTCAACCACAGACCAGCCAGAGAGCTTCAGGAGTTGGGGGCAGAAGTATTATTGGGGATTCGAAAATGAGGGTGAGATACTGGGGTGTCAGGGTAGACTTCCCAGAAGAAGGGAGATTTAAACTGAACTTTGAAAGAGGAGTAAGATTTTGGTAGGTGGAGTGGGCATGCATCAGTGAAAGCCAAGACACAGAGATGGGAAAGACGGCGCACAGGAAAGATGCTAACATTTACATACATGCCTTACATGGCTTATCTCACTGGACTCTCGATGAGGCAGTGAGGCAGGCATTGTTGGTTGCCTAGCCAACAACCATCCACGTCTCTCCTTCCTTCTTCCTAACAGAACCCTTATTCTGTTGAGGTAACCCCTCTGTGTGAGCATGTGCTTGGAGGAGGCTGGGCTCCGATTCTGGCCCCCTGGCCTCCCCAGCCCTGGCACAGGCATGCACATGGAAGGCAATGCTTGGAGCTGTGTGCTTCTGCAAACAGATCCCTCACCCTGAACATGTGTCGTCCCCTACTCTTCTTCCGGACACTGTCATGTCTGGGTGAGATGCTAGAATTTCTGCAGCCATCTTGTTAATTGTCCCAAGGAAACTGGCCTGAGGACAAAGACCAACAGTCTAGACGGTAGAGAAGAAACATGGAAAGACCCTGGTCCTCAACAATGTCATGGGACCAATGAATCAACAATCCAGAACTACCCTACCTTTGGACACCATTGCATAAAGAATCAGTAAATTTCCCAGTAAATTTCAGCCAGTGAAGGCAGAGCTTCCTGAACTCTGTAGAGCCGAAGCATCCCAGCTGATACAGGCAGATACTACGATTCCCATTTTATGCATAACGGCCCGAGAGCCGGAGCATTTAAAACCTGTCCAAGGTCAGAGAACTGATACTGCTGAGCAGGACAAAGAGAAGGCAGGGCAGGGAAGCACGGAATCATGTGATGAACCACACACATGTATAGACTTCTCCCAGGGACACAGGGCCTGTCGTGAAAGTTTCCGAGTAAGGAGTGCCATGATCAAAGTGGTGATGCCTAAAAGTAAACGACAGGTTCTGACTGTTACCAAGCTTTGAGAGGATGACTGGGGTAAGGGTCTGCTTCCGCACCCCTTCCTCTCCCTCCCTCACTTCCAGAGGTTGGTGGACCAGACCCCAAGTACCGGCCCAAACAAAGATTTCAGGGTGAACTCAGCGTGCATGAGTTCCTATGCAAGCAGCCGGGGGACTATAGAGAAACCATCTTTATTGCTGCTCAAGAGGAGAGGGTGACACTGAGTACTTTAAACCATTTACAACTGGCTGACGGTCCAGCCGAGGCAAGACAGGCTCTCCAGACAGCCACGTCACGCAGCTATTAACGTTGAGGGAACCTTCGCCAAGAAATTACTTTTCACAACCTTGTGTCTTGCATCGCCGGCCTCCGCTGAGCTATCGGATGCTGATGCTGTGATTTGGGATCAAGGCAGGGAGGCTGAGACCAGGAAGCCAGCAGTCCATTAATCCAAGCCGACTCTGCGGAGCTAACCTGCCTGCTCGGATCCTGCTCCGACATCAACTCGCTCCTCTCCGAAGGTCCAGAGCAGAGTCAGGGAATCTTCCATGCATATATCTGCTGTCACTGTCTCCCCGGGGATGATTAAAGATTGGAGGTGCAGGCCAAAGACCACTTTGGATAATTGCATCCTATCTCTCTGCGGCTCTTCTCCTGTGACTGTCCTCCTCGTCTGGCCTGGCCTGGCTGTTTTCATCAGTCAAGTACCTCTCCTGATACCAACCCGCAACAAGGGGAAGGTCCTGGACAAAAATGGGCTGCCGACAACAGCACAGTCTCAGTCGGGAGCCCCGTGCCCAGGCCTGCCTTGCACTCCATGGCCGGTCTTTCTGCTCCCTTCCCTGCTGGCTTGTCCTTCTGGATGGGGCCCTTTCTCACCCTCTGGACTTTAACAGACCTTCTTTCTCCAATTTGGGACCTTTTCACTCCTTGTTTAACCTTGACTTAGACTGTCGTCTGATTTTGCTGCCTTTGCCTGCCCTGGGTCTAACCTGGCCCTGGAGATCTCATCCATGCCCACAGGCCCATGGGCAGTTCCCCATCTAAGTCACCCTGGGCTGAAAGACTGACCCGGCCTCTTCTAACCCCAGGGCCCTAGGGACTCTAGGCTTACTGGACAGAGAGCCTCAAAGCTCCCAGGGGTCAGTATCCTTGGCCACCTGTCTGCCTGGGGCTGCCTGTATCATGCAGCGTCTTTCTGTGTCACTTAACCGGGGGAGCACTCGGCTTGAAGCCAGAAATCCGATTTCCAAAACCATAGTTCGGCCATTAAATGGCTAGGAAACCCTGACCAAGTGAGAGTGCCCCCACTGGGACTCAGTGTCTTCATCAGTTGAACGAGGGGCTTAAACCAGACAAACTTCGAGTCACCCACCAGCTCCACACTTCTCCAAACCCGACAACAGGGAGATGCCCAAGAGAGGGCCCTGCGTGCCCAGCCAGGCTGAGCGCCACTGGTCAATGGGCAGATCCAATGTGGAATGACCCCTGGTTTATAGGTGCCAGTTGTCCTGACCTCAGGGTGACAATAAGAGTAATAATAACAGTATTTACTAACCGGGCAGCTGGGGTCAGTCACTGGCTAAAAATCTGCAAGCATAATCCTCCTATCGGCCCAAGAGGTGGGTACTCGTATTATCATGATGACACAGACGAGGACACGGAAGCTTAGAAATACTAAATAATGTGCCCAAGCCACCAGCTGCTGAGAGGTAGAGCAGGATCTGCACCAAGTGGTTTCTTGCCCAAGTGGAAAGAGACCCCTGGGAACCCAACCAGCCCCCGCCCTATGGGGGTTTCCGAGTGGGAATGCCAGAGCCGAGCCTCACGGCTTCCTCTGGTGAATGACTGAACACTACGGCATCTTCCACAGGCAGTGCACTGCCCCGTCCTCCCCAGCCTCCTGTCTGTCCCACGTGTGAGGAGACTCTGCAACCCTGCGTTCCTCTGGCTTCTCCTCTCTGCAGGGCACATCTCGCACAACTTCCCAGCATGGGACCAGGGCGTTGCTAGACTAGAAGGAAGCACATCCCTCTGCACATCTGCGCTCTTGTTTGAGATAAGTACAGAGAAGTTTCTGGAAGGCCACCAGTGTCCCTCTAAGCTGAGGGAAGCCAATAGGACACCAGAGTAAAAAGCTCGTGTTTCAAGCTTTTGGACAATCTGGGTTTACAACCTGGCCTGGCGTCTCTGTAGCGGGGAGACGTCTGTCTTCTTGCCTCAGTGTGCTCCCTCTGTCTCTGTCTCTCTCTCTCCTTCCCTCCCTTGAGCACTCACAATCACTCTCATTCTCTTACCTCCCCAACTTTCTTGTAAAATGGGGATAATTACAGTATTTACATATCTATGTGTGTAAGAAAAACGTCAGGTAGAACCATCAGCATGGCTCCCAGGAAGTGCTCAATCAATGTTAGCCTCTTTTTTTCTTTCTAAGGCCCGAGCTGGACCTAGAACCTGGTCCTGAGGTCCAGTCTAGCAGTTGCTGTCATAACCACAGGTTCTGAGCTCTCGGGCCACCAGCAGCTCTCCCAGCTCCCTGTCCCAAATGACAGTTCCACTTAAACACAATCTCTGCCAGTGTGGGGTCCAGGCCTGAGGGGGCTGCACTCTCCCTGGGCCTGGCACAGTGCCCCCCACCCCAGCAAGGCACTCCACAAATGCGTAATATCGAGACAGACCATCTGCACATCACCAAGAAGGAGCCATGAATCCGGACGTGCGGGTGCACAGGTGGAGATGGTGCTCCGTGGGTTTCAAGGCTAGAGGGGCTACCTGGATTCTGGAACCAGGCAGGGCTGGATGTGAAAATCCCTGTTTCACCGGTTCTATGTGCCTAATGGGGCTTGGGTGAAAATGGGTGGAAACTTGCATTGCGCACACTGCCCAGGGCTGGCAGCCATCACTTTTCATTTATACTCCATTAAGTAAGAGAGAAGCAATCAATGGATCAGTGAGAAGGCACACAAAGCAGGTGGCTGGATAGAGGGAGAAACACAAGGGATGCAGAGGAGCACTTTTTTTTTTTGTTTCTGAAGTTGAAAGGATTTTGCCTAATGCTGGTTTGAGCCTGGGTAGATTCCTTTCCCCAGGATGGAAAAGTCAGCTTTGTAGACATGGGATCCTGGGACCTGGGAGGCACCACTGAGCAGACAGGACGGCAAAGAGAAGTTCATTTAACTGGTGTGGGGGGGTGCGGGGAGGGGTCGCATGGTTGAGCATCTACTCTGTGCACTTTCTAGGCATTATTTAGTTCTTAGGTTTTTTTTTACTCCTATTGTGAGCCCCATTTACGGATGAGAAAGCTAAGGCTTAGAGAAGGTAAATCATACATCCAAAGTGTGCTGCAAAGCTTTTCCCTCCACATCGTAACTCGTCACCAGGCACCAGGGAGGAACCAGGAACAGCTGGTCAGCTTCTAAACCGAACCTCACTCTTTCCCAACCCTGGCAGCCGGGAAACACTCACGCACATTTCTCTCTGGTCCACACCTCCATCCTCTCTGGTTCATTTCTTTCCTCTGTTTGGTCTTCATAAGACAGCCCAAGCCACTCCCCAGAGTTAGACTCTGCTGTGGAGGGACAGGGATGGCTGTCTGGGCCTGCAACGGGGGCCCTCTGCATGGGGCTGCCAGCTCCTAGCTGGGCCGCCATTTGTCACTGAGGTCAGCGTCTCACTCTGCACTGCTGGCTCAGACCCCAACACTCAGGGACAGGGACTTGTCTGCTCCAAACCTGCCCTCGAGCCATTTGGCAGCCCCGGGAATCCCAGGATGCTCGCCCCTCATTACCCGGACACGCTCACCAGCAGAGCGTGTGCTGAGCACTGACGTCTGTCATTCTGACCTTGGGCTGGTAATGGGGGGGACGGGCGAGGGGCGAGGCTGCGTGCCAGTAGCAATCTGTCTGCTTGGTTGAGCTCACCAAGGAAGAAAACAACAGAGTCGTTCCTGTCACCGGTGGCAGTGGTTGTTTTTGTCACAGATATCTCTACCTCGGGGGCAGGGAGACCCATTTGCTATATAACTGAGCATCGGAACATTAGGAAGAACACATTACCCTGCCTTCACGAGCTCTTTGCAAAAACTGCTCTTGCCTGTGATGCTCAGAAAACACACCCAGAAGGTCTGGTGGGGGCAGGGCAGGGAGAAGAGATGGAAGAGGATGCTTAACACGGGCACCTCATCGGTCCAAGAGGCCTTTGTCAGCCCTTCCTGCACAGCTCTCATCCTCTCAGCCTCCGCTCAGGAGCCTGCCATGGCTCCCCGTGCCCTTCTGCGCTGAGTCCTACTACAGCCCTGAGCTTTGACGGGTCTACAATACCCAGCCCCACCCGCCTCTCTCCCAGCTTGCCACTGCTAAAGTCAATACACCTCGTCACACTGCCAAACCTTCATCCTGTCCCCTCCTTCTCCAAATCCCAAGCTTTCTTCCAACGCCTGCCCCATTTTTGCCTCTGTCTTTCATCAGCTCTGATTACATCACAGGACCACATCTTTCTTCCAGCTGCCAGCTGTATTCACTCCTCCAGGTATTTCTAAAGTTTTCATAATGCTGTTTGTTGAGCATCTTTATATACACACAGATGCATGTACACACACACACATACACAGAAAATCCAAACCAATAAAAATCAAATTAAAAACTAGGTGAGGCAAACAAAAGCCATGAAGTACAGTAAATGGCTAACATTTATTATTCATCTTAAAATGCCTGGATAATCTTACTGCAAGTCATATCCTTATTTTTAAAAAATATGATCTACTCCATGCAAACCCCAAAGGACACTTTGGAGAGAAGCCAGGCTATAGGTTTATATTCTTCCCATTTTCAAATAAAATGTAAAAGAAAAAAAAAACTAGTAATCATTTTAATGCGCCTTGAATAAATTCTTGGCCAGAGCACACTGCAGTAATTTACACAGGGGACCACAGACACATACTTACTGAGAAAGAGACTTTGTGACTAAAGAGGGAATTTCCAAGAATTGCTCTAGACTCCTTTTCCTTTAAGTGATTAGTTTGAATTGAACCGCACTCCATCGCGGGTCACACTTGCAAAGGCAAATGGAAACTTGTAAACCAGTGCCTTTCCCCTCATTGATCCACCTCTCTTCTGACTTCTTAACTTTGCTTTATTCTGATTTCTCAGCCCCTGATGAAGTCAGATACTTTCATTCCCCGGGAGGTTACTCTCTGGTTCCTTTACTGGACATACCAAGAAGAAAAAAGTTTGGACTTGGAATCAGTAAATGAAGAAGGTTTGGTCCAAGTTCTGTTCTTTTCCTTTTTTCACTCCTTCCTTTCACACATTTTCCACTAAACTCATCTCCCAAAACACTGCTCTAGCCTCTTGGTAACTATTAATTTATGAGGCAAGAAAAACAAGGTGGTTGTGAATTAACAAGAGTAGGACCATCTCTCTCCGTCAGCAGAAAAATCAATCTCTCCCAGGCAGTCAGCAGGTTTGGTTTTAAAAGACAGGGAAGATGACTGAAAAAAAAAGCAGGTGGCAGTGTGCCTTCTGGACAGGGCAGGAAGAGAGGCTCTTAAAAAACCCAGGGTTCTGGGATCTGCATCCCGCCTCCAAGGAAGCCAAGAAGTAGGCGACCCAGCAGGCGGGGCCCAGCAGCCCTGCTGTCAGCACCAGGGACGCAGCTAGGAGCCGGCTCACAGGGGTTTCCAGTTTGACCACAAGGCCAGCTCCATCTGAAGAGTCAGTCTTCCCCTCCCTTTCTGTCACTGGTTTCCTCCAAAACAATATTATGGTTCTCATTTTATCTTATTTATGGTCCCAGAAAGAGGGGATAGGTCAATGATCTTTTATACCTATTTTACAGATTGAGAAACAGAGGCTGAGACAATTTAAATGACTTCCCCACAGCTCAGGAAGAGAAAGGACTAAACAGAAATCCTGATCCCTTCCGCAGGGGAGACCCCCCCTCTCATTTCTTTGATAGCCGTTCACCTTGGGCATGCTACTCAACCGCTCTGTGCTTCCAGTGTGCTACAGGCTGTCTGGATTCCAGACCCTTGATTTCTCTTCCAGGTGCATATGAAATGGGATTCCAGCCACAATGACCCTCAGGCTTTGAGACCAGAGAACAAAGAAGCTGAGGATGTTTGTACAAAACCTACAGCTATAACGCACATTCAGTGACAGGCTTGGGAGCATGTATTCCCAACTGCTCCCTGCTCGCATCCACCTTGGTACCCAGTTGGGGTTCGCCATCAGATCTGTGGGCTCCAGCTGCCAACTGCCCACGGGCTTGGCAGACAACACTGGACGAGGAGTCAGCAGACCCCGATCCTGCACCGGAGGCTCTGCTGCAAATCACTTCATGACCTCGGGCAAGTCCCCGAGTGGTCTCTTCTGTTCAACTAGGGCCTGCCTAGACCGTCTCTGAGGACCCTTTTATCCCCAACATGCAGTGAGTCGAAGAATTAAATATGAGAGAAAGTGAGTTAGATGAGCACATTAGATCAAGGGGAGGGACCACCAGCAACCAAATTTGAGCAGGTCACTGACCTCTTGGTGCCAAACTTTCATCCGTTGTAAATGGAATAATGATAGTACCAACATCATAGGGTGGCTGGAGAAGCAGTAAATGAGTTAACTCACATAAAGCATTTAGAATAATTTGGGGCACATAGTAAAAATTCTCAAAAAATGCTAGCTGCTCTCTCTCCTCCCTTTTCCCCTCCCCCTCTCTTCCCCCTCCATCTTATTCTCACAACCATTATTATTATTATTGTCATTTTTATTATTATCATAAACACTTGTGCCCTTTGGAAACAGAAATGAATATTAGCACTAAGAGGGACTTCTGTTACTTGCTCTTTAACATATAGCTCATTATGCACATATTCTGAAGGGAGAAAGCAGGACCCACAGAGATGAGACTACAGAAGCAGGTGGCCAGGAAGGAAGAAGTGTGATACAGCAGAGCTGGCCCCTTGCCTGCTATGGTGATGCTTGGTGTCCTCGCCCCCTGGGTTGCCAGAACAAATGCCAACAGCATCTCTAGCTCCCTTTCCTGGTGGGGGAGGGCTGTGCATGCCTGGATGAGGACGGTGATGCTCATGCTGATGGACCCCTCAACTGTGCCATTGAGGATGCTGCGGTTCTGAGTTCTGCCAAGAGAGACAGCAGGTTGCAGGGAACCAATCACCTCCTGAACAAGGAACTGTGACTTCAGAAGAGCTGGCCTGAATGGGAGGGCTTAGCTGGCCAATAGGTGGCCATAAAACCAAGAGCTATGGGGATCATACCAAGGACCACCCAACTGGCTATCCACTGAGCCCAAAGACCACATGGTGGTCATCTAGACCACCTAAGATTGAAGGAGCCTCACAAAGGATAGGACCTAAACTTGCCACTATACAAACAGGGACATGGAGGCTCTGAGAGGGGGCTGGCTTATTCAAGATCATTCAGTTACTCAGAGGCAGAACCAGGACGAGAAAGATGTCTGCCTCTTTCTCCTGCTCTAGTGGTCTTACCTTTAAATGACACGAAAAGTCCCTTTGCACTGCAGAACCTGCCTCGTGATACTTCTGAGTCAAAGGGAGGTCTTTGCAAGCCATGCTCAGCTTCCTTTTTCTCTCACACAGATCATTGCATCACTGCAGGCCCCAGCAAGAGCAGCTTCTCTGTGCTAGCCTTCTCCTGTTGCCCCAAAGGCTACTCTGCAAATGTTAACTTTCCACTGGGAGATTTTCTTACTACTCAGAATATGGCACGTGCATGACACCAATTGGAATACAAGGGATTGAAGTCGATTTGGGACAGCCTGCCAGACACCACACCCTGAACCCCACACCCTAGCTTATCTAAAACATTTCAAAATATAGAAGTTACATCTGAAAATATGCAGAGAATAATCTCTTAAGAAAATCAGGAACTGGTGACAAAGATGGCGTGGCTATACTGAGCCCTCGCTCTCACATGACAACGGTCATCAGGAGCTTGGACGACAGTCCCGCCGGGCCCCCATCTCTCTCTGGCATTACCTGCCCAGCCCTTGTGTGCATCTGAGTCTGAGATCCCAGGTCCATGCAGGTGGTTGTTTTCTGTGTGCATCTTGTCTGCCCAAGTAGATTGCACATTTCTGAAAGCAGGAAGCTGCCATCCAAAATACTTTGCTCAGAGCTAGACACTTAACAGATGGCTTCACAGCCTAAAATTAGCCTTCCACATTCTTTTTTTTTTTTTTTTTTTTTGCTTTGCTTTAGTGTAAGAGATTTTAATATCTGTGAATTGAAAGAGTACTACCTCAGAGCTTCCTCTCCCTGACCCTCCCACAATCTCTGGAGATGTGGTCAGGGAAAGCAGGAGTCCGAGATTTCAAGATTCTGTATTCTGTTTTGTTCAGAGGTTTCTCAGCGTATCAAAGTGAGCTCAAGGGTGATGCTGCCGTGTTAAGAGAATGACACGGGAATAACCAACATCCGACCACACACACAATGCTTCTTTAACAGCTTGACAGAGGCAGCCTGCTCATCGGAGAAATCTGACGGGTAATTCCCACTGTATTTCTGCAGGGTAGCCTGGAAGTAATTATCCTTCTCGCTGGTAAATCAATTAGGAAAGGAGGATCTAACACTCCTCCCCTCCTCTAAGAAGGTAATCCTCTAACACTAATGGGCAGAAAACCCAGGCACCAGAGTTCCTACTAACAGATGAAAGCACTCGCCTGGACTTTGTGTCTGTGGGCAGGCCAGCCAAGCTGTGGCAGGTCCAAGCAGACAGCACGGCCTGGCTGGTCCAGCAGAGGTGAGTGGGGATCCTGACCCCCCGCTGACCAGATACCTCAGAGAAAGCAAATGGCTCATCTGCCTGAGCCTCAGTTTTTTGACCTGCCAAATGGGAATAAAACTACCAAGCTCAGGGGATTAACAGTGAAACTTAACAGAGGGTAGAAATGAATTTAGTCCAGTGCCTGGAATTTAGTAAGAGCTCAATAAAAAAGTGTTTCTCCTACTGTGATGTCAGCCCTTACAGTCCTCCATCCCCACTCCATCCCTCCTCCATCCACACACACAGGCACACACACCTCTCCCCTGCAGTAATTTGATCGCATTCGCTGGCAGTCAGGATGGTCTATGTTCTCCGTTCACTGTTTCCAAATCTGCAGGTGGCAGCTGCTTTTGAGCCAGAGCAATTAGGCCATAACACGCCTGCATTTCTCTTTCCACTCAAAGATTTGCTCTCAAATCGACACGCATGGTAGCTCAGTCCCTGTCTGGTTGAGGCACAAAGACTTCAGCCTGTTTGTATAAAGCACAACGCTGTTCAATGCAGGCTTGACCTTGGCACACGCCACTCTGCATTGGCCCAAAGACAGAGTCCACTGATAGTAGTGAGTTCTAGGAACCCAGGGGTGTTTATCTCCTGCCAAGGGGAGGGGAGGCTGTGAGCTGGAGCTCAGACCCCACACCCCAGCAGAGCCCCTCCTCCAGGGGCAGACCTCATACACCTCGGGAGCTAATGCACTGCTCTCCGTCTTCAAAGTGCTGGGCTCAGACATCACCCAGACAGTGAGCTCAGTGGCCAATGGCCAGCCAAAGACAAACAGTGAGGGATGCAGAATGCACATCAAATACAACTAGGGCAGGTCAAAGCCATTAAAATAATCCTGATGCCACTGCACCACAAGGTGGTCTAGAATTCAACTCAAGTATCTCTCCGGCACTTCATATCAATACTCTCATCTGGAAAAAGATGAGTCGGTATGACTAGTCCAAATCTCAGCTTCCTTAAGGGAGTCCGGCATTGCCAGATGTATCCTAACTTGCCCCCCCAAATAAAAGCTCTTGGGAAGTCTGTTGCAGACCCACCATTTACAAGTAACACAGCCTGGTGTGATTTGCACAGAGGTCATTACCTTGCCTGCCTTCTAAGGTGGCTGGGAGGGCTGGCGATTATAGAGCGAGAGCTCTTAAGGGAACCTTAGTATAGTAGATGCTCAATTAATGCTACCTAAGCTCGCTGTACAGATGTTAACACTTCTCCTCTCAACTCAATGGCTATCTGCATTTGGAGATTTCATGTTGTCAGAAAAGTGTTAAGAAGCTTTGGGAATACCTACACTAATACAGGCACAATTTACTGTTTTACTAGGGGTAACGGAACTCTGATGTACTCACAGCCTCCAGGAAAGCAGTAGCCATGCGTTAAATAAGTAACACATTAGGTGAAAAGCAAGTATTTGGACAAGATTAGCTGGAAGAATCTGCTGCAGACTACTGCCACTAGCCAGTTGAAGATCATGGGGAGCTACAGATAATTTGGGTGCAGAGAGAACCAAAAGAATCATGATGAATTCAAGCTGAGATGAGACTCCAGATGACCACAGGTTTAAACTTCAAGACATATGTAACAAAGAAACAACAACAAAAACCAGTTGCATTACAAGGTCATGGGGGGAGGGTATAGCTCAGTGGTTGAGCTCATGCTTAGCGTGCTCGAGGTCCTGGGTTCAATCCCCAGTACCTCCATTTAAAAAAAAAAGTAAATAAATAAAAAAACTAATCCCCCCATTTTTTTAATTAAAAAAACTAAATAAAACCCAAGGTCATAATGGCCCAGAGCACTAGACCAATAAGCAAATAAGAGTATTTTCATTTACATCTAACTGTCACTTTGCCTGAGTGGCTTGAGCAGTGCAGGTCTAGTAAACCCAATACTCTGGTTAAGAGAGAGTCACCACGTAGGATGCTTGTGCGTCATCAGTGTCCAGCGGCTCCAAATACAGGCAAACACGCTTATAGTAAAATGAAACCGAATCTAAGTTTATCTCCGCTTGGATGATTCAGAAAGCATTTCAGGATCCCACAGTCCCTTTATGAAATTAATCTATATTGCTATTTCCAAAATAAATATATAAACCCATGGCATTCATGAGCCTGTCTTTTTGTCTTTCCCTGAACTGAGTGAAGAAAATGTCCGTACTTTTAACTTTCTGGGTGACAGTGTCTCTTAGGTGGCATTTAATTGTGCTTTGGAGGTGGTTCTCAGAAAAGACAAGACAAAACAGACCTAACTTTTGTTAACTGGGTGATAATTCCTGTGAGGAACTGCTCCAGAGAGCCCATGGTCTGAACATCACCTCTGGGAAGGAGAAACGGAGGTGCATCTCTGCACCAGTGGTCTCCAAATCCCAGCTGCACGTTCTTCTAGCCCTCAGCATCAGCCTTATCCCGCCCTTGGTTTCCCACACGACTGAGCACCTCTAGGTTATACCAAAAAGAGGTTAACAGTCAACAGTGGAGAAAAACGGCAGAAGACCGAAAGAAGTGTCGTGATCAGTAGGAGTCCAACAGGCACCACACATGACAGATGACTACCGGAATGGATGCAAACAGGTGTGACCCTTCAAGTGCCACTTGGGAAAATCCTCACAAAGACAGGTGATCCACCACCTACATGAAGATGTGATTAATTCTTGTGGTCCAGACAGAGGTCAGAGATCAGCACTGAAGGGCACCTGCCATCTGTCAAATACCCACCCCCTGCTTCTTCCAGAGTGCAGACACCCCCTGTGATTCTCCGGCCCCAAGCTACTGTGGGGGATGGGAGGAGCTTTAAGCTGGGAGTTAACGAGACCAGGTGTCCATTCTGCTGCTAACCAGCCTAGTGCCATGGGCGAGGCTCCGTGGGCCTCAGCTTCCTTCTTAATGAAGGGAGAGCGCAAAGGAAGACTTGACATAGACCACTGCTGAGTTGATTGGGTCAAGTTTTATCATGTGTCCACATGGGCATGGCACCAAGCTTTAATTCAAGGTCACAAAGCAACTGCCTCAAGTTCCCAGGTCAGGACTAGACCATCAATTCTGAAGCCCAGGGCTGTGATTACATGGAAGGGAAAGGAGCAGAGCGTGGTCCAAAGCAAAGACACCTGGTCTGAGCATCAGAAATCCCATGCTCTAACTCTGGCTCCATTTCTTACCCGCCTCTGTGGTCTTTTCTGGCTTCAGTTTCCTCATCTGGGAATCGAGACTATTGGAATAGATGAAGGATCCTTAATCAAGACTCCACGGACACCTTGGGTCCACAGGTGGAATTCAAGGTGTTCATAAATATCTAAAAATTGTTTCCAAAAGTTTGCATGTGGGGGCATGTTTCTAAAGAGGAGGCCTAGCACTTTAATCACATTTGCAAAGGAGCTGCAGTTCAAAAACTATCAACAACTGCTCGTATAGATGAAATCTATGATCCCTTCCATCCAGCTCTATGTTCAGTAATTCAAATAACAATATTGAGAAATGGGAAAAGGACAACCCTTTGGGACAAAGAAAAGAATGACTCAGCTAAAACCAGCAACAGGCACCTAAACGGCTGTCTTGATCAGCAGAGTTTTGGCACTTGGCTGGGAGGCACAGTCCCAGGTGTGGGGACTCCTGGAGCTGGCTGGATCTCCGGGCATCAATTACCAACGCTGAACCAGGAGTCACCAATCCTGCTTCTTCCCTTTGCTGAGGACAGCCAGGTGGGAGTGAGGAGAAGGGGTGGCTGGGCTGTGATGTTAAGGGTCTGAGTCCAAGTTGCCCTGCTTTGAGTAGCACAATCATGGTTCTAAGCCACCGCTTGGACTCCACCAGGTTGGACTCAGAGATCAGGGACCTCTGCACACTGGGTTGAAGATCATCCCTGAGCCTACCTCGCTAAAGAAAGGATTTGCAAAACCACTGGGGAATGCAAACAGATTGCAGAAGGAGAGCTGGGGAGTGCCATTTTCAGCATTTAAGAAACTCTGAAGTGGCCTTTTATATCGGTGGTGTGTTTACTGGGGCCAGATCAGCCTAGTTTCTAAACAGCAGTACCCTCCTAGCTGGGGAAAGAGCACCTCTCCCCAAAGCCAATATATTAGAAAGCATTTCATTTCTAAAACCATTCACCACTCCACGCAACTCAGGCCCCCTCTTCCCAGTAGGTCTCCACGAGCAAAGTCTGACCTCATACAATTTCACTCAGGTCCTGGCTGTTAAGTGAAGAGGAAAGACAGAAAATCAGAGGCCGGCAGAGTCAGTTGGCTCCCCTGTGCCTCAGAATGAGCTCTGGCTGGATCCAGTGGAAGAATCTAGGAGCTGCCTATCCTTGGCAAAAACCAACTCCCTGTTTACATGGAGGGTTCTGAAAAGAGACCAGCAAAAAGGAGGCTGCAGGAGAACTCAGCTCTGGAGTCCAGCAGTCCCATTCTTAGATTCTAGGTCTGTCACTCACCCTATTACTTGTTACTGTCTGCCTTCAGGCTAGAAAGTCATGTAATCTCTCTGAGCTTCAGTTTCTTCATCTGTAAAATGGGGACAGTAGTCTTTTTTGCCACATAGATTCATCACGAGGATAAATGAGATACGGTATATAAAGCACATAGCACCATCCTTGGCACAGAGGAACCCCTTACATAGTTATATACTGTTACTGTTGTGAGTATTATTATTATTATTATTATTACTATTGTTACTACTATATCAAAGCAGGTGTTAGAACTACAGTGTCTGTGGCATTCTTGGCATATAAAACGGGCAGTCTATCAGCGATGCGGTGGCTACTGGTTTTTTTTTCCTTAACTCCTGCCCTTGGCCGCCCTGCCACTCCACAAGGAGTGCTTAGGACCCACCGACCCCTCCTCTCACCTTCCTTTTGTTGGTAGGATTGACGTAGAGGTAACTGAGGACAGTCTTCAAACCCACTTTGTCATTCAGCTTTTCATAGGTGGTGCCATAATCCGTGGATCTGCAGGTAAGAGAGAAAGAAAGAAAGGAAGAGATTGTTTTACCAAATGGGGGATTGTGTTTAAAGGGGAGCCCGGCTCTCCCTCAACCTGCATCTTTGTTCCCAAATCACATGAGTGCTTAAAAGTGTTCTTCAGAGATAAAAGGCCCCATTAATTTTGAAAGAGCAATTAGACTAATGCATCTGCTCACTACCTGAGCTCGCTCCCCTCTGCTCCTGGCCTTTCTCGGAGACCTACTTTCCGGCCCTTTGTGAGGCTGTGCAGTGAAAGGAGCTGCCGGAGCCCGGCTGCCTCCCACACTCAGCTCTCTGGTCCCCCGCGTGGTGCTGCGGACAGAGGCACGAATTCCCGCCTGGAGCTGTGCATGAAGACCAAGGGGAGAAAGGCCAGACCTTCTCCTGAGGTCCCTGAGGTGCAACCGACTTCACACTCCTCCACTGAGCCTGAAGCCTGGCAACCCTCAGAGAGGCAGGAAGTGCTGTATCCAGGAGCTTGTGGGGTCCAATGGCCAAATCTGGCAGGACTGGTGGAGAGTCTGATGCTCTACACAGGAGAAAAAGCCCGGGACATGGACTGCAGCCAATAAGCTCATCATCCCAACGAGCCTGCTGGCTACCCGCCCCCTCCACTAAGTCTAATTTCCAGGGCTCTGATCTTATACCAAGACCACAAGTCAGGGCTCAGAGAACAAAGGCAGACCAAGCGACCCACAGGTCCCTTCCTCTCCATCCCACCTCTCCACGATGGAGCAGGGACAGCAGGCACCCAAAAATGGATTCAATTAGCCAACCTCCCTGAGGCTCCCACCTCACTGCTCCAACCCCCACGCCACACGTACCTCCCTCTGCTTTCAGATCACCAGTACCATCAGGTTCTCACCCCCTTTCTGCCATCGCCTTCCTTGGCAAAACTCACGAATCCTTTCCCACTAGAGCTTTAGACATCACAGAAGCCACCTCATTCTCTCTATGGCCAAGTGACCTCATGGGTGCCTGCATTCCATCTCAAATCTCAGTTCCTGACTCTGGCCCTGTGTCTCCCCTAGTAACTACCTGCCCCTGCCTTTTCTGTCATCCTTTACCCACCTTCTAATACTAATCTGCTTCTGCCGTGGCCCAAGCTTAGCTTTACAAGTCTCATAGCCAAACTGTGTGATGACCCTTAAGAATAATCCCCGTCTCCATCCAATTTGGCTAATTCTGTGTCTCAGGCCCAGCTAAGTACCCACCCTCATCTCTGTTAAGGCTTCCCTGGCCCTTTTCCCAGTCACCACTCATCTCTCCTCTGCACCAGAACAAAGTTCCCCGTCCGTTACACACCCAAGGCACACGCTGTGCGTGCCTCTTTTATTCTTTGATATTGTCATGATTAGTTTCCTTACTTTCTGTTTCCCCAACCACAATGCAAGCTGGTCAAGGACAAGGAACTTCGGAATACACTACAGGGAGAGGAAAGAACATGAACCTGGGGCTTAGCGAAGTCTGTGTTCCATTCCTAGATGGGCAGCTACCGGCTGCGAGACCAGACGCCGGTCACTTAACCCGCCAGAGCCACGGGCTTCTAATTTGAAAAATGGGGACAATTTAACCTCATGAGGCGTTTGTGAGGATGCAAAAATACAACCCATGGGAAGCCTTCTAATAGGATGTAGCGGACTGAAATGTCAAAAAATAAATGAAAATACAAACGACACTCACTTCTCCTTTCTCCGAAATAGAATCAGGCCTTGAACATCATATGCATTCAGCACGTTTACTGAATAGACGAACCTCAGTATTTCTAATCCCTCCCGAGGCTACAGGCCCCACATGGTCATCAGTTATGCTAACTTTGATGGTCAGCCACCCCCAAAACTGACTGCTTATCTTCTGTCTCCTGTCTACCTGAGGCACTAGGAGTCACTGCCAATCAGAGAAAGTCTTGCCTTTATCTCTCGAACCCAGCTCAGTCTTCAAGTCTTAACGATTCTGTCTCCTAAGTAACGTAGACCCCTGATCTTTCCATCCTCATTCCAATGCGTGGCTCGTGTATCACCACTTCTGAAACAATCTCCCAACTGGATGCTATCACCACTTCTGAAACAATCTCCCAACTGGATGCTCCTCTTCTACTTTCTCCCCCTCCCATCAATTGCCATGCTGTCATCGGGTTATATTTCAACCGTGCAGATCTGTCCACCTCCCTCCCTGGCAGTAATTACCCACTGCCTGTACACAGTGAAGCTATAGCTTCCAAGCTTAGTCTTGTAAAATCTGGCTACACCTTCACTTACTAGACCATATCTAGTTGCTTGCTCCTCTGCCCCTGTCTCCCCAGCCTCACTAAACTCTCCTGAATGCCATGCATTTTCATTGCCTCCATTTCTGGCACATCATTTCCTTCGCCTGAACTAGCTCCAACCCCTGGTTCCTCTACTTGGTAAATTTCTCTCCAACCTTCACACTCTACTCCAATATCACTCCCCTTCCAACTTCCTCCCTGGGAAATTAATCACCATTTCCTTCCTGTTCTCATACTACCTTGTGAATATTTCTATTCCAGCATGTATCCTATTGTTATGACCATACTAGTTTTATCCTGGGACCTCCTCCTTGACTATACCTCCCTATGGGCAAGAACCATTTCTCATAACAGCCCCAACGCCTTGCACCATGCCTGGTACAAAGCAAATGTTGAACGTTGTGATGTTTGTATTGCTTTGTTTTGTCTTTATTTGCAAGAATGAATGAAGGAATAAACTTGTCCAAACGTACTCGTGAGTTCTTGGCCAAATACTAACGTCTAGAGGCAACTCAACACAGAGCCACACCTAGGAAACACACCTAACACAGGAATGCCAGCATGACTTACAGACTGGTCAGACCTAGCAGCGTTGGATGCCACAGATGGATCTAGAGTTCACTCACTCACACAAGCATTAAGGCTAAATGACCAGTCACCCTGACCTCCTACCCTACCCAAGGCAGGGGAGACGACACACCATAATCTCTAGGAAATGTTAATAGGATATTTTACTAATACAAACAAAACACTTTATTAATACAAACAAAATGTTAATACAAGCAAAAATGCAAACAAAACAAAACAATTCACTTCTTGACTCTACACTCTTGAAGGCATAAAGACAGCATAGTGTAGGGAAAGAACATTGAACTTGGAATCTGGAAGTCTAGACTCTAGAAATGATTCTGAAATGGATGCAAAGTCTTACCCAGGAAAGGTCAATTTTCTAAGCCCATTAAAGAGAAAATTCTTCTGACACTTGTTAAAATGGAAAGGCAGACTTCATTCAGGACCAGTGCGATAGGTAAGGGGACCACAACAATGAGGTTTCCACATCAAGGAGGGAGACTGGGCTCAACCCTCAACACAAGATAAACAAGGAGTTTACAGCCAGAGAGAAAGGTGGGGGTCAGTGGGTAGAGCATGACTAAGAGGGTGGGGAAATTCTCTGCTGAACTAACCTGACAGAATTCTTGCTGAAGGCAGGTCACAGTGATCAGACATACCCAAGGCATTAATGGCGGATGAGGAATTTGATCAGCTATTGAGTATAAGCAGATATGGAGTGTGATGAGATACTGGTTAAACTGCTAAAATTGGGCTCTGGAGGACACACCCAAGGACAGGGCCTAGTTGAAAAGAGCTCAGAGGATGCTGACCAGAGCTTAGTCAAGAAGAGAACCTGCGTCAAGCTCCCTCCTATCACCAACACAAGAGGTTTAACTCTGATAATCATAAGGCCCTTCTGGGCTTTCAATCTTATCATCCCACCAACACAGCACTAAGCTGTTTTCCAACTAGAGACTTCCCCTCATGCTATATACAGCCAACATCTTCCTTGTAAGAGAGAAATTCTCAGGACTCCCTGCATGACTGATGTCACAACTAACTTCCTTCCAGAATCCAAATAACCCTCATCAAAGGTGGTGTGCTGAGCACCACTCACAGTCCCCTTTCTGCAAACTGCACAACAGATTCACACTGACTTCGCTGTTTTCCAAAAGCAGCTGCTCCAAGTAGGGGCTTCCCAACAAAGGATTCTCCAAGGCTCAGCCTCCTCCTTGCCTCCGGCAGCTGCTGCTCATTCAGGAAAACAGAAACAGGCCTAACTCAGTGCAGACACCTCCCTGGGGCCAAAGTAGCCCTGGGGCCAAAGTAGCCCTGGATCCTGTCCTTTCCAGCATGGACACAGCATCCCGCTTTGACCACAGGGATCTCTGGGCCCCCTATGCCCAGGGGGAGGGGCAGCAGGCAGAGAGACCTCGGGGCCACTGCCGGAGACAGCTATGCCTGCAGAAGTCACTTTTACAAGCAGACCATCCTCCACCTTGTGACTCCAGACATCGGCCGGTGGGGTCCCTTAGAGGAAGCAGGCTCATTTCCCCTACTTGAAGGCTAGCTTTCCCAAATCTTGACCGTAGGCTCCTAACCCTGAAGTGTCCAGAAAGCAGGAAACATCACACACATGTCTTTGTCTTTTGTTATGAATTATTTCCAGTGCACAGAAAAACACAAGATGCCAATCATATACCCTCTACTAGATCTATATGTTGCTTATGAATACGAATACTCCATAATCTTCCGAGTGTTTCTACATTTACATAAACATTATCATACAGGATATATGTCCTGTAGCTTCTTATTTTGCCCAGCATTCAGTTTGGGGGATTTTACCCATGTTGACACACCCAGCCATTGATTCATTCCTTTTAACTGCTGTAGAGCATTGCAGCTTACCAATAAATCCCTGGCTATTTATCCTTTCAACCACTGATAAGCATTTTTGCTCTTTTAAAACTCGCTATGATAAATGTTTCAGTCTTTATTTTTACACCTGACTTCTTGCGCATCTGTAAAAACTAATCTGGTTTTTTTTTTTTGGAGAGATAATTTCACGTGCACTTACCACTCATACTCCATGCACAACTTCTACTTTGCTGATCACTGACCAATTTTTCTCTAAGGATGCTGTACCTTCAAAGAGCTTCCCTTCAGCAAAAACCAGGTCCTTCTTTATTCCCAAGGCCTGAGTCCACAGCTTCTGACCAGTCTCATCCCAGCGACCCCTGGCTTTAGAATCCTGAATTCTAGAGTGTCTGAACCCACTCCCAAGCTGAGGCCCTTGAATCCTGGCCACAGGAGCTCTGTCTCTGGTTTGCCCACTTGCATCACTGTAGGTCACCTGCTCTGTGGCTCCATCACCTGCCCAGGGACCCACTGCTGTCTGGCTGGGCCTCCGAGCTGCCAACCACTCACACTCTTCCCTAGGTCCCCGAGGCTGACTGGTAGACCAGACATCTGCCCTCTTCAACCTCCCAAGACTCTTGGTCTGAGCTCTTTGACCATTCAGGAGCTCCTGATCCATTCTGATAGATCTTCAGAAGAGCTCTGCATGGGCCAGGAGGACCTCCCTACATCCCAGGAGGGCTCCCTAGCCTAACCTGCCATAATCCTGGTAGTTACCCAGGGCCATGCTCTCAGTGACAGTTTCCAGAGCTGAGTTGTGAATATGGCCTACTTTCATCCGCCCAGCAAGCTCCCACTCCTCTAGTGAGCTTCTGGGGGAAAGGCTGGAGGCAAAAGGCATACGAGTTCCTATTTTAAAAGTGAAAAAACAGAAAAGAGAAACCTTCAGCCAATGCAGCTAAGTCAGCTTCTCGGAAGAGCTGGGCTAGAGCTCAAACACCACCCCCCACCCTGTTCCCAATGCCACGTTCCTGCCAGAGGTGCGAAGGCCCTCTGCCAGTTCTCACTGGGCCACCAGATGTTCAGGATGGGGGCAGGCACACTGCTCTCCTAACCCAGCCAGCCGCCTTCCCCTTGTCTGCCGCCTGCGCTGCTCAGACCCCCTCCTCCTGCCCTCTCCAACCTCCGCCCCCGAGAAGAAACCGAGAAATTTCAAGTCTTTTACTCTTTGGTTCTCTGATCAGCCTTTCATCTTCTCAGTGGACTCCCTTCTCTGTGACACAATCTAAAATTAGCAAACAACCTCAGTCCTGATAGTCCTTTTTCCTGTGAGCAATTGTATTTTGTTTTGCTTGTTTCTTAACGCTTACCAATCTATCCTCTATTACGGCGTCTCCTCTGTGCCAGGTAATGGGCTTGCCCCCTCCCTTCCTGAACACTTAAGAGCAGATCTAGCTCAGGTGAGTGAACTGCTTTCTGGAAAAGGGCCAGAGAGCAAATATTTTAGGTTTTGCCAATCTCTATCACAACTACTCAACTCTGCCCTTGTAGTTCAAAAAAAAAAAAAAAAAGAAAGAAACAAGGAAACAAACAAAAAAACAGCCTAACAGGATGCATTAATGAATGGGTGTGCTGTGTTACAATAAAACCGTATTTCCAAAAGCAGGCAGTGCATAACGTGGTGGCCACTGCTCCAGCTGATTGCAATATCAACCCCTGCCATCCCCACCACCAGCCAGGCTCCTCCCACTCTCTTTTTGTCTCCAAGACAACTTCCCAAGATTCTAGCCAGGGCCTCTGATGCCCTAACTCACTCTTCCCTGCCTGGCTGCCACGGGGTCAAAATGCCTGCCCACGTCTGGCACTCAGGCCTTCGCAGCACCTCCCGTTTCCTGCTCTCCCAACTTGCTTACGGCTGGCAACTGTCATTTCCTCTTTGACTCCAGCTCTAGTACTAATTACATCGTGGAGACTTTTCCTACAACTTCAGCCCACACCCTCCTCTGCATCTAGATGAACAGCACCTAGGAGTCCCCTGTTTATTCTCTGAATATGCATATGTACTTCTGCTCTTTTCAGCAGTTACTGAAAGCTCTTTAAAAGGAACATAACAAATGAAATGTCTTTTGAATCTCGGAAAGTGCAGAGCCCTAAGTGGAGAAAATAAGGCAGATGGAAGCAGGGCAAAGACAGCTAGGCTCAGCACTGGAAGACGCAGCTGTGTGAGCTCTTCACGGCTCTGAACAATAGGGCTGTTGTCACGAGGGCTCAGCAGAGAACAGTGAGGTACCTGGTCTAGCATCTGATAAACCCTTGGGCCAGAAACATGGATGGCTGTCATTCTTATGAATACTCCAGATTGTATTGTTCTCAAGGGAAATCACCTTGTTTTCTTTTCCTTGATTTATACTCTCTACACTTGGTGGATGAGGCACATGGATGCTCAATTAATCATTAAAGAATCTTTGGCCACTGTCCCCAGTTGCTGTCATAAATGTACAATATGGCCCAACTACCTGGGGAATCAAAAGGCAGAACCGTGCCTCCAAGGGCCAGGCCTTGGGAAGACCCCACCAGCACTCCCGCGAACATTTCACTGAGGTCAGTCAACTATACTGAGGATGGCCAACAATCAAAGACCAGAAGCAAAGAGGGGCTCCAGTGTCTGGTGAACCACAGCCCCCTCTGAGGGCAGAGTCAAGAGTTTCCCCAGCACAGCTCCAGACCCATGGCTTCCCAGAGAGTCCTTATGATGGAGATGGGAAAAACACTGGTACTTTCCTCTGGCCTGCTGCACCTCCCCATCCGAGGGCCAGTGCCCAAAGCTGCATTAATTTGTATCTCTGCAATGGCAGAAGCCCAGCCTGACCACAAATAACCAGCCAGAAAACTAATTTCAGACTCTGAGCCAAAAGCAAGAGATTGAAATAGCTTCATTCTCCAAGTGAGTACTGGTCCCACCCTCTGCTTCAGAAAAACCACAGGCAGACTGATGCCAAGACAGAAGCTCACATGGCTCTCAGGGGCCTCTTGTGTCATCTGACTCCATAGCCGGATCACCTAGTCTCCCAAAGAAAGACACAATGATGCAGGGTAATGAATGTGTTCCTGCCCCAGTTTTCTGAATGAGAGCCATCGCTGGCTTCCAAGTGCAGGAAATTGGAGGCTATCTGACTCTGGAGACCAGATCATGCAGAATTCATGGTTCACATCAAATATAAAATGTAGACCCAGCAGCAGCACCATTCCAGCTCAGATCTAGGAGATGTGGGGTGTGTGGGCTTGGCCAAACGTTCAGATCATTGGTCTTTCTTTCCCCTTGATGTCTGAACACTCTATTCTAACCGAAGAATCTGTTCAGGCAATAGGGTTGTTGAGTTGTTGTTCTGAGGATTCAAAATGACAAGAGATCTCAGTCCTGTCAGCCAAGAGGCCCATTGGTGTCATACAAGTGAAGGGAGGAAAGAAGCCCTCCAGAGAAAGGAAAGAACATGAGTGGACCCCCAAGAGGATGTGACATCCCGTAATTCACTGCACCTCTGTTCATACGAACATAACAGAATGGCAATCATTAGGGGAAAGAATAAATAATATTCAGTGTATTTTACACACACACACACACACACACTATATAATAGCATTAAAGAATAAGGTAGATATCAAGATTATTGAAAAGTCTCTAAGACATTACTAAATGAAAAAGGCTACTGAATAATAACGCATTAAATACGCAAGCAGTATACCCAGACAAAACAAAAAATATATTTCCACCAGGTTTCTAAGTTGTGAAT
Organism: Camelus dromedarius; assembly: GCF_036321535.1. Taxonomy (NCBI): domain Eukaryota; kingdom Metazoa; phylum Chordata; class Mammalia; order Artiodactyla; family Camelidae; genus Camelus; species Camelus dromedarius. Next base: position 61,753,138 of record NC_087443.1, on the reverse strand, counting down.
ATGGTCTACTTATAAGTGCACTCTGAATTTTCTTATGGATAACACAAATAAATGGTAAAAGAAATTACTTTTGAATAGGGGACCAGGGTGGGGTGGGGTGGCTACAAGGACTTCAGTTTGTTTGTAATGTTGCAATGTTTTCAAAACAAAAGTATATCCATATAACACTCATGCAATTAAAAAATAGGAGCAATAAAGTGATTTGTTACTGAGCAGTTACAATGCAGATCCGTAAATTAACACATCTGTAGAGGGACTCTATTATAGATAATAATTTGCATTCAAAAAGACAGCCTGACGTAATCGTTAAGAGGATTCACTTCAGAGTCAAGCAGATTTGGTTTCAAATGCAGCCTGTGGAACCTCGGGCTAATTACAGAAGTCTCATGTTTCGTATCTGCTCAATGGGAATATAAATATCACTTTCATGGGGTTACTGTGACACTTCAATAGCCCTAATATCATGAAGTTCACTTCACTGCCAGTTGTTGGGAGGCCCGATGATAGAACAATAATGTCATCATTGGAGGAGAAATTGTCTCGCACATCTCTGGGCAAACAGCAGCTGAGTTATAGTTACCTCACCACCAGTGTGGGCAGGCTAATGCCCTCTCACTCCCACCCAATCGGCGGTAAACTACCACAAGCCATGAGGGAAGACGGTGGGGCTGCTCCACATGATCAGAGATAGCCTCCAGCAGGCGGCCAACACTTACAAATTAAAGCCTAGGGAAAACGGACTCAACTTTTTTCACTAAGTTTTCCCAGGTTAAAAAATAATGAGGCATGAGCTAGGAGGTTCTGGACAGTTTTATTTAGCAAGGCATCTCTATCTGGGGAGTAGATGTTTACCATTTCCCTTTAAAATTGCATGTAGCCAGTCTGGTCCCTGTGACATGCATGCAATTATGCCTGTTCGTGCAGATCCAGAAACCCCCAGGATAAAATGTGTAGCTGCCTAATGGAGAAATAGGAACTGGTGAAGAGCCTTCAAACCATCCCTCCACCCTGGAGAAGCTAAATTCTGTGTCCCATTCATTTGTAAATCTTTCTCTTCCTGGGGGAAGCGCAATGCTTTGTATGTGGTAAGCCCTCAATGCATTAATTAATCCATCAGTTAAAGCGAGTCTGTGCCTCCTAGAAGCAGTCAGCCATGGAGAGAAGGGAGTGTCTCCTTTTGCTGCTCTCCTCTTCCATGAAGCCTCTCATCTTTCTTGCCTCTGGTTTCCTAGCGCTCAGCATCTCTGTCACCTCGGGGAGCATTGTACCTGCTCTCTGGGGACACACATCTCCTCTCTTCTGCTATTGTTTTATGCCATTATTTAACTTTTTGTGTACGAGACTTCCTTTCTCCAGAGTAAGTCCTCTGAGGTCAAGGAATTACCTGGCATGTCTTTAACCCCTAACGCATGCTGAATAATACCATGCAGGCTGGATACTCAGGCTGAGTGAATGTGTCCTAGGGACTGAAAGACTCACATTCAGATAGATTTCCTTCTCCATGTGAGAGGTTCTGATGGGAGACACTAACAACAAAGCAGATGTTCCTTCAGGCAGAGCTGGTTCTATCAGTCATGTATTTTTATATTTAACTGAAGTATAGTCAGTTACAATGTATCAGTTTCTGGTGTACAGCATAATGTTTAGTCATACATACACATACATATATTAGTTTTCATATTCTTTTTCATTATAGGTTATTACAAGATATTGAATATAGTTCCCTGTGCTGTACAGTAGAAACTTGTTGTTTATCTATTTTATATATAGTGGTTGGTATCTGCAAATCTCAATCTCCCTATTTATTCCTTCCCATCCCCTATCCCCCCTGGTAACCATAAATTTGTTTTCTGGGTCTGGGGAGTCTGTTTCTGTTTTGTAAATAAGTTCGATACTATATGATATCACTTATAGGTGGAATCAGTTATCTTACTGGTCATTTGGTGAGAAAGAAGACTAAAGTCTTCCAACATCTGACACCTCCCACCCCAAGAAAGAAGAAATTCCCAGATACCCAGGAGTGAATTACAGTTCTCCCATTTGAGGCTCTTACACTGTAGTCACTCCATCTCCTTATGGGCCCAGATATCTGAAATCTCATTCATCTCTTCTTCTAGAAAAATTATACATTGATGGCTGTGCTCCCTGCACTGTACCAGTTACACAACATTATTTAAACAATTGCCCTGTTGGACACTACATTCTGCACTCCAAACGCTCTTGACAATAGACCAGAGCTGTAGGGCATGAAAATCAATTCTAGTTTTTTAAAGCTTCCCTTTGGAAAGCTAAATAAGAGAAAGAAGCAATTAGCTAGAAGTTGGGCTTGTTCTCAAGTCACAGAGTATTTCTTAAACCATCATGTGGCCCTTAGAGAAATGTCCCTCTGAGATCTGAGGCAGCGCTCACCTGAACCCGAGGGGACGCGGACTGACTCAGGAGACTGGCACTCACATTCTTAGATAAAATAAATGCCACAGTCTGAGGTCTTTTTAAAAAATAAAAGGACCAAAATTATGCTACAAATATCATAAAATACAGAAAATAATAATGTACAACAAAGACATCAATTATAGCCACGCCATATAGAGAAAAATCCACTTAACCTTTGGTACGTTTTTTCCTCTAATCTGTATGTGTGTATGTTAACAAAATTTGGGGTCATTTTCTGTATACAGTTTGTGATTCTTGCCTTTTCACTTAACATAATATTTTAAGCATCTCCTCATGTTGTTAAGTATTCCTCAAAAATCATTTTAAAAGCCTTACAACATTCCAATGTATAAATGGATCATAATTTACTTTAATTGTCTTCTTGACCAGATGGTCAATTTCTGGTCAGTTCTTTATAATAAAAAACTTTGTTGTGTATTCTTCTACATAAATCTTTGTATGCATCTTTATTTGTTTCCTTAAAATGTTTTTATGTACATATAATTATTAGTTCAAAGGGTAAAAATTATCATTAATTTTCTTGTTATAAACTGCCTGACAGAAATATTCTGGCTAATCTGTACTTCCAACTAACAATATTTGGGAGCATCAAGTTTCACTACACACTGGCCAACGGGCATTACCATTTTAAAGTTTCCAGACATAGGTATTCCAAACTACCAGATGGACACACACTTTGGCACTAAAGCAGTATAAAAATGTGAGACCTTCTCTGTATCTTCACACCAGAATACCATGTCTTTAACCATGGTTCTCAAACTTTCATGACGCAGGATTCCTTCATACTTTTAAAAATTATTGCAGAGCCCAAGAGATTGATTCACATGTTATATCTATCAGTCTGTACCCTGATAGAAATTACAGCTGATAAAACTATGCAGTGTTTATTAATTTACTTTAAAATAAGAATAGCACACAAATGCCACAATTTAATGAAAAACAACTGCAGTTTCCAAAACAAAGACAATTTTGTGAAAAAGAATGGCCTTGTTTTACCTTTTTTGCAAAGCTCCTTAATATCTGGCTTAATGGAAGACAGCTGGATTCTCATATCTGTTTCTGCATTTGTTCTGTTATGCTATCACATAATGTCATGTAGCTTCTAGAAAACTCCACTGTACACTTGCGAGAGAATGAGAATTAAAAAGGGCAAATAACATTTTATTATTATTAGAAAATAATCTGACTTCATTAAAGGGTCTTCCTGAAAGGGTCGTGGACATTCCTCAGGGCTCCTAGGACCCCCACTTTGAGATCTGCTGTTCTCTGCCAAACAACTAGATCCCAAAGGGACTGCAATTTCCAAAGAGATTTTTTAATTTAAATTAAAGCTATGGACTTCTTGCAAATCTCCTCTCACTTCAAACATTCTTCTTTGCCAGATCCTGTAGAGTTCAAATCCAGCCTCTGGAATAAAGCCTGCTCGGCTACGTAGCCGTCCAGTGATCTCTCCTTTCTCTGATTCTCTCCCCCTTTTACATCACTGCAGCACAATGTGGCCTCTACCCTCTGATTTTCAGAGTCTCTCATCCCCACCAAAACTATAAGCTTCTTGAGGTCAGGGATCAAGCCTCTGGTACACACTCGGGCTCAATAATTGATTTCTCGGAAGAATGCCACCCTAAGTCATTGTGGCATTTAAGTAACTAACATTTGCATATTGCTTTATGCAAAACACTTTCTCTTGAGATATTTCATTTAATTCTCACAATGACCCTTTCACATAGGTATTTTATCTTTGTTGCAAAAATGAAGAAATAGAGACTCAGAGAGGTTAAGTGTCTAAGTAAATGACAAGGCTGGAACTTGAACCCAGGTCAATGGAGTCAAAATCCCATGCACTCTACTTCAGTGCTTGGCTATTTATTGAAAGCAGTGGTAATTGAACATCTGCTTCACAGAGTATCACATGGTAGGGGCTGGGCTTCACTGACTCATCCTTTTAGGGATGCTCCAAAGGCATTGCCTACTAGGAGGTCCTGTGGGTATTAAAAAGGAGAGCATTTGAAGTCAAAATGAGGCTAGAATTCCTGCTCTCCCACATACTAGTAAATATGACACTAGGCACACTGCCTTAGCTTTCTGGACCTTAGTCTCCCCATCTCTAACAGAGGCATAAGAATTGCCACCAGGCAGGGTCGTTGAGAGGACTCACTGAGAAAGTCTACAGAAAGCACAGATGCCAGAATCAGATTAATTCCTCGATACACTTTCATTCCTTCTTAAAGCCGTCTTACCACCCTTCCTTCTGTCCCCTCCGGTAAACCAGAACAACTTCATGAAATGAGAGCAGGCACTTCCCGGACTCTGAGCAATCTACTGAGAAGGGAACTATTTCATCCCAGACACCTGGATCTGGGGTCTTTGGAACATAGAGGCTGCAGGAGTCCAGGCCAGAAGTATCACTGGAAATAGAGGACAGTGGGGGTTTTTTGTTTGTGTGTATGTGTGTGTGTGTGTGTGGTTTTTTTTTTTTTATCAAAGGCATTCACTGCCAATCCATGTGAGAGCCTACAGAAGCCTTGGCTCTGCAAGCCAGCCCCCCACAGCTCCCCACAGCACCCCCAGCCCCATCCCCTCAACATACACAGACTTTCCTTGGGCTCATGCCATCTTAGAGTCTCTGGAACTCAGTACCTTTCCTGAGACGGGCTGCTCTCCTGGGGGAAGGCAGTGCTCAGTTGGGCAGGTCAAGATGCTGAGAGAAGCCAGAGCCCTGCTTGAGAACAATGCCTCTCAGCCCATTAAAATCACCAGGACTGGCAGCAATGTGATGCCTCTGATTTTCTCCAGCACTCAGCAAGCCCCGTAAGTCCTGGTCTACTGAGTTTCCAGAATCTTGTGGTGACAGACACTCCTTGTTTCCAACCCAAAACAACACTTCACAGTTTGATTACTCTCCTCTTTTGTAAAATGAGAGGCTTGAACTCAATGATCCAAAAAAGTCCCTGCCATCTCCAACCTTCTGTGCATCTGATCAAGCTCCAAATGGCTTCTGGTTGCTTCCAAAATGCAGATCGATGTTCTAGGATGCAAATCTGTCATCACTGAGGGCCACGGAGGTCCTGTTAAAAACTGTCTGAGTTTTGGCGTGTCCCTGGAAGAAGTGTTCAGCTTCCCAAAGGTCTACCAGTCTGTGGCTCACCTAACCTAGGCACCTAGGGAAATGCTATCAGAAAGAAGCATACGGTCTTGGGGAAACAAGACCATCTCTCTGTAAATAACTAGAAAGCAGGGCCTGAGTGAGTCCTGAAGGCCAAGGGATAAAACATGTCATTTTAAACCGAACACTTAGAATATGAAAACAAATGTATGTATATATATGTATGGCTGGGACATTGTGCTGTGCACCAGAAATGGACACATTGTAACTGACTATACTTCAATTAAAAAATGTTTAAATAAAAATTTAAAAATAAATACAACACCTGAACCATCAGGAAATGATGGGCAAATGACACAGCACATAGGTGAGATGTTGATAGAGTCCTCTGGAGAGATTAGGGGAGAGGGAGAAGCTTGCGGAGGGGGACGGCAATTAGGAAAAGGGCTCAAAATGCAATTAGATAAAACTCTGTGAGGACAAGGGCCCCACCAAGTCCCTAGTGTCCACTCCCTGGCACTCAATCACTATTTTCCATAAATAAATGAATAAGGGATAAATGAGCAGGAAGCAGTTAGACCAAGTGCAGCAGGACAGCGGTGTGGTTAAGTACCCAAGTTTTGGAGTCAGAGACATGGCGGTTTCAAAGCCTGGCTCCACACCCTTTTCTGTGTGATCTGGGGCAGGTCACTTCACCTCTCTGAACTTCAGTGTTCTCATCTATAAAACAGGCAAAACTATTAAAACTAAGTACCTCACAGAACTCAGTGAATAACTCAGTGAGGAAATGCACATAAAACGTGTATCATAATTTCAGGCATATGATATACAGGTTTTTAATATGATGGTAGTGATGATGATGATATTTATTAGTGCTAGAGGAGCTCAGAGAAAAGGAAAGAAGACTTCCCGGAAGAGGTGACACGCTTTGAGAAAAAGGTTGAGTGTCGGAGACCAAAGGAAGACAAAGTTCTAAAGTTTTGGAACCAGAAACAGTCAAATATTTTCAAAAGATAATTAGGAGATGGTTTGGGCCTGAAAGAAATGTCCTTACACAGGCATGAAGGCATATCAGTTTAGATAAGTAGAATAAGACTATGTGGAGGGTCTTGAATATCTGCTAAAGCAATTGAACTTAATCTTCAAGCAGTGGGGGCCCCCACGTCTTTTACATAGGGTAGGGGCATGACGGAAGCCTGTTTGGAAAGATGAATTGGTTGCTGATGTGTATGATGGATGGATGAAGCCCATCCTTGGGTAGGTGGAAAGACTTACTAGGAATCCACCTTGCTAGGTTATAAGAAATGAAAGAGGGACACGGAAGACACCAAATGTGTTTACTGGATAGGGGCGGGGATGAAGGAGAAGGAGCAGGTAAAGACAACTTCAAGATTCTAAGCCTCAGTGCCTAAGAGAATAAATAGCGTTTCCGTTGACAGAAGCCAGAGTGGAACCAACATCTCTGGAGCAGATTTTAAACTGACTTTGAGAAAAAAGAAAAACATCCTAGGCTGAGTTCCCTAAAATCAAAACCCGAATCTGGGAGGTAGAAGCTTAAGAATTATTGAGGGAGAGTTCTTAGGCAAAACCTAACAGAAGGCAGGAAGGCAGGAGAGCGAAGGGGCAGCAGACAGGCAAAGCCTGATTCACAGCGGGGCTTGGATGCATAACTCACCACAGACCCAGGTCCGAAGTAAAGGACCAGGCTTTTGTGCCTCATACCAGCCAGTTATTGGCCATCCCAGATGTGGGAAGTAGTGACCTCTGGAGAAGGTCACCACATCTCTTACAGCAGATGGAATGTTAACTTAATGTTAACCTAAAGCTTAGCACACAACACTCAACAAACACCTTCCATTATTTTTGTGAATGTTGGCATTAATAAGACAGTAAGATGTCCAACATTCTGCCCAATGTTGGGCAATTACAGTCCTCTGCCCCTGAACAACCTCTGTCCGAGAGTATAATTCACTTCCCCTCCATTTCCTGATATACTTTGTGTAAGTAGCAGAAAGCTAAGTAATAGTCATTTTCTGGGTTTTCAGCATTGGCCTTGCAATTCTCCAGAGGTGCAAAAGCATGAAAGAAAAGCTGGGTGAGGCTCTCTAAAAGTGGAGGAAAGACAGGCTGTTTCTATTTTAAGCACTTGAACATGAGAAAATCTCTGGGCCCCTAACATTCACTGCAGGTTCATATATCCTGGTCCAGAACCCTCCCTCCTGGATGGAGCCTATCTGCAAAGCTACTCTAACACACCTAGAATTCTGTATGGCTGGATTTTCCTCTTAGGTGGCAGGGATCTCCCTGAAAGGATGTGTGTAAATTTAACATTAGTTTTAATGTTCCAGGTAAGCAGCACTCTCTGAGAGCTGTATACTAAATCCTGTAGTAGAGAATCACCCCCAAATTCGTATTTCCTCTGAAATCTCAGATCTGTCTAACATAAAATATGCTTGCATTTTATAGGATGCTGCTGTTTCATTCTTTGACCCAGAAATCAATCAACAGATGTTTATTGAGCGCCTATGGTGCGAAGGGCACTAAGCTAGATGCTGGAAAAACACAGCCTGCCTGGGGAATAGTAAAAAAGACATTCTGGTTAGAGAACAAAGTGAACGTAGGTGCAGGAAGACTGCATATGCATTTCAGAGGTTGTATGCATTGAGGTAGCTAACTGCAAAGGCAAACGCCACCCATGTTCCAATGATGTATGTTACTATGTAAGTAACACTACATTAATGTACTTCTCACTCACATCATCACCCAGTATGGACGAGCAGAGAGGCAAGGGGCAGGAAGGGGCTCTGGCTCTGTGCAGCAATTCAGAGACCTGGGCTTCTTTCATATCAGGGATCTGCTATCTTCTAGAGCTCAGGAATTCTCTGTGGAACTCATGGAAGGAGAGATGTGTGAGAAATGTTTTTACCAGGTATGGAAGTGGCATCCATCACGCCTAGCCTCTTTCAGTGGGTCAGAATTCAGTCATATGACTATACTTAAATGAAAGAATGTAGCCTAGTTGTTTGTCCTGAATGAAAATGAAACAGGCTGAGTGAATACAGGCATATCTTATTTTATTGTGTTTTGCAGATGTTGTGTTTTGTACAAATTGAAGGTTTGTGGCAACTCTGGGTCCAACAAGTCTCTCAGCGCCATTTTTCAAAGAGCATATTCTCACTCCATGTCTGTGTGTCACATTTTGGTAATTCTCACAATATTCTAAACTTTCTCATTGTCACTGCATTTATTATGGTGATCTGTGATCAGTGATCTTTGAGGTTACTATTGTAAAAAGGTGATGACTCGCTGAAGGCTCAGATGATATAGTTAGCATTTTTCAGCAATAATTTTTAATTAAGCACTATTTTTCAGCAGTTTTTTCCTGAAATTAATGCAGCAGTATTTTAATTAAGGAATGCACATTTTTTCCTATATAATGCTATTGCACACTTAACAGACTGCAGGATAGTGTAAACGTAATTTTTGTATGTACTGAGAAACCAAAAAAATGTTATGACTCGCTTTATCGTGATGCTCACTTTATTGTGATTGCAGTGATCTGGAATTGCACCCCTAATATTTCTAAGGTATGCCTGCCTGATTCTAGTCAGTCCTTGCCACAGGAACATGAGGTGAGGTGTCAGAATTCTGAAATTAGTATTTAGTCTTATACATAAAAGGCTGACCAACTAATGATTTCTTGCTTCCAAAAAGATTCTGAGTTCACTTGAGACACATCCTACTCACCAAAAGAACAGGAGTATAATTTGTTGATTACCTGTCCATTTGCCAAATATTTACGCATTGCCCACGACCTGCCTGACCCTATTCTAAATGTTAAAAACACCACATTAAGAGGAAAACAAACAAATAAACCATGTGTTGGGCACTTTATATATGATAGATATTTTAACTTTTATCCCAGTATTTCAAAAAACAAACCACGTTCTCTCAACATTATTTCACGATTAGGAAAAAAAAAAAACTCTCAATGAATTGGGTATAGAAGGCATGTACCTCAACATATATGATAAGCCCACAGCTAATAATATTACTGATTATTTCTTAATGGTGAAAAGCTGAAATCTTTTCCTCTAAGATCAGAAACAAGACAAGGATGCCCACTCTCACCACTCTTATTCAACATAATATTGGAAGTCCTAGCCAAAGCAATAATGGAAGAAGAAATAAAAGGCATACAAATTGGGGGAGGGGAGTAAAATTGTTTCTGTTTGCAGATGGTATGGTCTTATATATGCCTAAAGATGCCACCAACAAATTGTTAGAACTAATAAGCAACAGTAAAGTTGCAGGATACAAAATCAACATATGAAAATCAGTTGTGTTTCTATACACCAACAATTAACTACGAGAAAGAGAAATTAAGAAAACAATCCCATTACAACTGCATCAGAAAGAATAAATAAAATATTTATGAATAAATTTGATCAAGGAAGTGAGAGATTTGCACCCTGAAACCCATAAGACACTGATGAAAGACATTAAAGAAGACACAATTTGAAGATAATACTGTGATCATGGATTGGAAGAATTAATATTGTTAAAATGTCCATACTCCCCAAAGTATTCAAAGATTCAATGCAATTCCTATCAAACTTCCAAGAGCATTTTTGACAGAGTATATATGAAAAAAAAAATTCTAAAATTTGTATAGAACCACATAAGACCCCAAATAGCCAAAGCAATCTTAAGAAAGAAAAGCAAAGATGAAGGGATCACAGTTCCTGACTTCAAACTACATTACAAAGCTACAGAAATCAAAACAGTGTGGTACTGGAGTAAAACCATGACACATCAATGAAATATAACAGAGAGTCCAAAAGCAAACCCATGCATAGATAGTCAATTCCTTTTTGACAAAAGAACCCAACAATATACAGCGGGGAAGGATAGTCTCTTCAACAAATTGTGCTGCGAAAATCAGATATTCACATGCAAAAGAATGAAACTGGACTTCTATCTTACACCAGACACAAAAAATAAACTCAAAATAGATTAAAGACTTGAACAAAAGACCTGAAACCATAAAACTCCTTGAAGAAAATATAGGGGGTAAGCTCTTTGACACTCATCCTGGAATTGACTTTTTTTTTAATTTGATACCAAAAGAAAAGGCAACAGAAGCAAAAAAAATAGGACTACATCAAACAAACAAACAAACAAACAAAATCTACACAGCAAAGGAAATGATCAACAAATGAAAAGGCAACCTATGGAATGGAAGAAAATATATGCAAACCACATATTCAATGTAGGGTTCATATCTAAAATATACAAAGAACTCATATAAGTCAAAAGCAAAAGAAAAAAAAAACCCAGTTAAAAATGGGCAAAGAACCTGAACAGACATTTTTCCAAAGAAAACACACAGATGGCCAATAGATATATGAAAAGATGCTCAACATCACCAGTCATCAGGGAAATGCAAATCAGAATCACCATGACATCACCTCACACCTGTTAGGATGTCTATTGAGAAAAACAAGAGATAAAAAAGTGCTGGTGAGGATGTGGAAAAGAGAACCCTTGTACACTGCCCGTGGGAACGTAAACTCATACAGACACTGAGGAAAACAGTACGGAGGTTCCTTTAAAAATGAAAAACAGAACTACCATATGATCCAACACTTCAACTTCTAGATATACATCCAAAAGGCATAAAGGGAGGATCTCAAAGAGGTATCTGCACTCCCGTGTTCACTGCAGCATTATTCACAACAGCCAAGGTGTGGAAACAACCTAAGTGTCCGTCAGTGGATGAATGAAAAAAGAAAATGAGGCATATACATACATATACAATGAAATAATTTTCAGCTCTAAAATAGAAGGAAATCCTGCCAATTGTGACAACAGGGATGAACCTGGAGGGTATTATGCTAAGTGAAATAATCTAATCAGAGAAAGACAAAAACTGTATGGCATCATTTACATGTGGAACCTTAAAAAAAAAAAAAAGAAAAAGAGTCAAACTCATAGAAATAGAGAATAGAATAGTGGTTGCCAGGGGCTGTGGGGAGGGGGAAATAGGGAAAGGCTTGTAAAAGGACACAAACTTTCAGTTTTAAGACAAATAAGGTCTGAGGATGTAACATGGTGGCTATAGTTGATAATGCTGGATTGTATGATTAAAATTTGCTAGGACAGCAGAACGTAAGTGTTCTCACCAAAAAATAAAAATATAATGAAAGTGTTTAACAAATCTGATCACCCACACAGCTAAAGACCTCTACTCTAAAACCTATGAAAATTCTGGATTATTGCACAACATTGTGAATGTGCTTAATGCCACTGCACTGTGCCCTTAAAACGTCTAAAATGGTAAATTTTATGTTATGTATATTTTAATCACAATAAAAATGTTCATTAAAAGAAAAAAGAAACTAGTCTCAAAGTGGCCAACTGATTTGCTAAAGGTCACACGTCTGGTAAGTGACAGAGTGGGTGTTTGAAACCATGTCTACTTGACTATAGAACTCAGGTTCTTCTCCAGATGCCCTACTGGCTCTCACAAAACACTTTGAGCCAAAGAGACTGGCAGATGCCTTAAAGAGAGGCCACCACAACCCAATTCTAAATCAGCTTCTCGATGGTGCTAAGGAATAGACATGTAACCAAGGAGATTTAGCCCTCTATTTGCCACCTCCACTAGAATGAGCAAGCTGGACTGAGGGTGAGAAGTCAGAATGGGCTGCAGATACCCAGATGTGTGCTCCCATAGCCTGGCTGGCAGTCATGAGAGGGACTACCCCAAGCAACCCAACCCAACTCAACAGAGACTTGCTCAAAGCATTCCATTCCCAGCGCCACCCAAGAATCACTTCTTTGGCAAGGAAGACCACATTCTGCACTCACAAGGCAAAGATGAAATAGAGTTTTCTCTCTGTCTTCCATCACTGACCCCTAAAATTACTCTCTCATCTCATAGTTTACCAAATTTTAAAATGGGTGAGAGGATTATGAAGTCAGTTACAGAGAAGTAATACCAAGGCATGTAAAATATTAAAATTAAATACAGCTTTTCAGAGTGAAAACTATTCCTTAAAGATGTAAATTAATGACTTCAGCTGTGAATTGCCTTTTGAAAAATTTTATAGACTTTAGTAGAATCAACCTCAATGGCTGGATATATTGTGATGTATGAAGTCTTCCCATCTCAAAAAGGCTCCCCAACAGTATGTCCGGTGCAACAAAGCTCATGGTTAGATATTAATTTCTTTGGGTTGAGCAAAATGCACTCATTGAGATCACTGTTGGAAAAGGCAAAATCCTAGGCAAGATATTGAGTGTTCAATGCCTTCATGTAAATTTTTATTTGAAAACTAAATTAGTAGGAAGACAAGGATCTAGGATGTAGTGAAAAATGATGAAATAGATCTTTGTCTCCTGCAAAAACTCTCCAGAAGGATAATCCAAGTCTCTCAAAGTCCAACAAAGCAGGTGGTGTCATTGCTTTGACCTTCTCAGGGGATGAGTGGTAAATAATCTGACCCTCCTCTGATCAACATGGTTGTGTGGACAGCACCCAACAGAGTGAGGCCGGCAAGCTAGAGTTCAGAGCCAGGTTTAAACCTGTCGCCTTCCCTATACTTGCTCTCCACAATTCCAATCATAGTCCTGGTTCCCTGCGCCAGGGAACAGGGAGCCCTAACCCTAATCTAACCCTAACCCTAACCCTAACCCTAACCCAGTACACTTTTTCTGCACAGGGCCAGATAGCGAATATTTCGGACTTTGTGGGGCAGACGGTCTCTGCTTCCGCTCTTCAGCTCTGCCACTGTGGCCCCAAAGCAGTCACGGGCGGTACACACACAAGTGAGCATGGCTAGGTCCTAGCAATAACTCACGGACACTAAGATCTGCATTCCTCTTATGTCTTAAAGTATCAAGATGTGGTATTCTTTTGATTTGGTTTTCAACCATTTAAAAGTAGGAAAGCTGTTCCTAGCACACAGGCTGCACAAAAACAGGAGGTAGGCTGGATTTGGCCTACGGGGCATGGTCTGCTGACCTCTGCCCTTGACCCCTGCCTTCTTGCCCCCTGCCCACTATGAGCCCTCTTACTCCTGTCTGACCTAACAGCACCAACCCTCAGCTTGCCTCCTAGACCAAAATCTACACTCATGCTTTGAGCTATGCCTTCTCTGAACTGTCCTTTGCCCAAATCACCCCAGTCCCAGGACACCACGCTGGCATCTGTCCTTGGTGCTGGCATGCCCATCTGATTCATGGTAGCTGTAATAGTGGGAAAGCAAACAAAAGGGCTACCAAATGCCGTGCTTCTCCATGCCTTCCAAAGATCCGCAGTTTAAGAGTAGCCAAGCTGCAGCTTACCCAGTGGACCAACGTGCATGATGTCCAAGCTGGGCTCCCTCCAAAAAAGAATGGGAAGCATCCACCACTTCACTTCCTTTGCCACAAGACCCGTGAGGAAGCACGTGTCCTGTAAGGAGGGGAACTGACATCTCCGGCAGGGGAAAAGATGCACCAAACCCATCTGGTCAGTGCAATCTGGCCAGGCCCATGTGGCTCAATTCATGTTGCCTAAAGCAACAGTTTACCTCCAGGTTGGAAAATGGCAGCAATAAAAAACTAAATGGAACCCAGCCAGATAGATGATTCTCAGCAAAAAGGAAGCTATGCATAAGGAGAGATGGGGAGAAAATATTTATATACAGAGAGAGAGAGAGACATTATCTTCTTCTCCAACACATTTTTCTGAAGTTACAAATCAGTGGTTTCTATTTATTCCCATTGGAGGGAAAAACAAAAACCCTGAGATTTATGAGCAGTGTTGTTTATTTATAATCCAAGAACTCTCCTCATACCATATGGCTGGGAAATTTACAGAGAGACGAAGTGAGAGGAAATTGCCTGCTTAATTCAATGGCCTTGGCAAAGCTAGCAGGCAGAGAGAGATCCCAAACTCTTCCTCCAACACACGGGTGAGCATGTCTACAGGCAGGGAGGCACACATGCAGAGCAAAGGAAGCCCTTTCCTTGCCAGCTAAGTCACAACGCAGTGTAGTGCACTCCTTTCTCTACTCCAGCACATGGCGGAGACACAGCCACCCACAAACAGACAGGAAAAGAGAGTGAGGGCTGAGAGATGCAGGAGCACACAGTCTTCTGCACCAGTGAAGAGGACACACAGTGCAAGGGACGGCTTAGGGAGGCAAAGTGTACACAGGTCTCTATCATACTTTTAATTAATTTCCGTCTTGGTGTTAGTGGGAAATAAGCAGGAATTTCCGATTCCATCTCTGCTGCCCAGTGTGCTTTACAGAAAGGCAAACACTCCCTGCCTTTAAGGAACAAGACACAGGTGTGCACCGGATGCTTGTACTTCCTCTGTGCTCTACCCTCCACTTCTAGACTGATGGCAAACAGAGAGGGAGGAAAACACTGAGGTCGAAAACGACTGATGCAAATGAAAATAGTGCCCAAATTTGAAAAGAGCGGAAAAACTAAATACAAATGACACCATGGGGCAAAGGAAGGCCTACCTCTTTGAGAAAATCCTCCCTGGTGGCTCCTGTCCATGGGGAGCCATCCACCTGAGTGTCCACAGCCCAGAAGACCCGTCCATACCACACTAGGGCTCCACACCTGCTGTCTGCATGTTAGCTGCCTTTTAATACGCCTACAACTGCTTCTGTGGTTCACCTCCCACTTCTACTTGGATGACTCCCAAAACTTATCCCGCTCCAGCCTCTCCTGTGAGCTCCAGTTCCACATTTCCAAATGCTGTGCAACGAGCCATTGGTACGACAATTCCAGGATGCTAAAACTGAGCTCATCACTCCTCCACCAGAACACTGTTTCTCCTCCCTGCTTCCTCCCTCCTTCCCCTCTTCCAGTCCCCACTCTGTAATGGGACCAAATCCTCCAATCCTCCCAGGTCTGAAACCTTACAATCATTGTGATTATTTCTCCCCCACCCTCACCTCTAATCACCAGCAAGTCCTGTTAACTATGTCTCAGAAATACCTCCTGCATTGGTCCTTCTCTCGCTCCTTCTGAACAACCCAAGTTTAACATGATGGGCTGCCCAGGATGCTGTAATGCTCCCCTAGCTTGCTGCCCCGCATCCAGATACCCTCCTCCTCAGTCCAGGGTTCACAGTGGTGTCAAATCTGTCTTCTGAAAGCATAGCTATGAGCACAGAGTCATTTCCCAGCTCAAGAACCCCCATGGTCCCATATTTACTAAAAAATATAATTCTGGTATTCAGTGCCCGGTCTGCACCCACCATCACCACTGCTCACCCCAACCCCGGGGGGCTGCACACAGATGAACCTCAGTAACTCAGTGATGATGAAATGGCTGATGAATGAAGATTATTCAAGAGAGCAATGCTTTTTCTCTTTTCCTCTCTGACTATTTGGGAGAAATGCTGCAATTGAGAGGACCTGTGGGCTTATAAAACTGAACTGATTTGACAGTTACAAGTGTGTAAAACAATGATCAGAAAGCAAAGGGTGGAGAGAGGAAAGGCGATTACACCAGAGCTCATGACAAGTAACAGGGAGGCAGCCCAGTCGGTAAGTAGCCCAAATAATTAAGAAGAACAAGGCCCCCAAAAAGTCCATGAATAAAACAGAAGTGCCTGCACGAGCAAGGGAGAAGTAATTTACCGATGAGGAGTAGACAGAGCTAAAGAGTGAAGTGAATTTGTCGGGCAGGAGTGTTGCAGAAAGGAAGGAGGGAACGGGTGCTGGAGAGAGGCATACATTTCCCACAGGAGAAAACCCGAGGTCCTTATCAGAATGGGCGAATGAGCATCTCAGAAGAGCAGGAGGCTGACCAGACTACTAAGTGTGTCAGGGCTTGCCTGAGAAGAAAGTAATTGGAAAAGCACGGAGCTGTTCATCCTGCCGTGGAGGCCGCTGGCTCCCTGTCCACGCACAGGGCAGGTACTTCATGGAGTCTTGGACACCTGGAGGGAAATGAGCCCTAATTCATAGAAACGGATGCTACAGAAGCATCAGTTAAAGATCCCACACTAGAAGACGGGATGACCAAAATGGGACAAGGCACAAAGGGGGACGAGAGGGACAAAATGTTTGTCACATGTCAGAGGCACTGAAAACAACTGGCACGTATTACTGATGGAGTTCCAATGCCAGGAAATAGCACTCCAAGTGACATCAAACTGGAGTGAGCTGTGCCCTACCTTGTTCTGATTGCCAAGGCTGACAAGGCAGACAGGACAGGGAATGCACAGAGGAGCTCATTGTCATCAGTCACTCCCTACCCAGAATGAGGTTATGCCTTGTACATGGTGATGCCCGAAAGACTGGCTTATTGCCTGGGGGATTTGACTCCACAGTGCCTACTGGATATCTCCATCGGCCTCACATTACAATGCTACTGTATAAACACAAATCCTAGCAAGCATAAACCATATACTTTCCCGTCACCCCAATGCCCAAATCAACCACTCAATGAGTGATAAAGCAAATAAAATCCCAGCTCTCGTGAAGCTCGCTATCTAAGTGGGAGAAAAACAATGAACTAGTGTACTAATAAATAAATTCAAAAATTGAAATCATGAAGTATGCTGAAGGAAGTAAAGAGCGAGTCTGATAAAGACTGGTAGGGAGCAATGTCTTCCAAGAGGAGATGCCATTTAGGCTGGACGTGAAGTGTAAAAGCATGCAAAGAGTGAAATAAGCATTGCAGCGTTGGTGACATGTGCAAAGGTCCTGCGGCAGAGAAGAGGTTGACCAGTTTAAGGAATTAAAGAAAAGAAGTAAGCCTAGAGTATAGTGAATAAGGGAAAGAGAGACATGCAATGAGAATACACTTGTGACCCAGCCACATGTTTCACACTGGGATGTCACAAAGTAGGAGAAAGTAACTAATATGTATTGATTGTCTTCTATGTCTCAAGCACAGGGAGAGATATTTTTCATCCACAGCTTCTGCTTTTGCCCATAGATGCTTACAGAGAGAACTAACATAGGTGGAACAAATAGACAGTCATGCTGGAGATATTTTTATTGGTCTTGATGTGGTAAGAATTTGTGGGTAAGACATAATCTTGTTTTGCACCTTTAACTAAAAGAACAATCCCAACTAGCCTAATGCATCTCATTAAACACAGCACTGAGCTGGTCCATTATTACTAAGTTTTTTTTTGTTGTTCTTAAAACCTAGGTTTCCTAGCAATGGAAATGGACAGATCCTGAATGGGTCTGAGCCATCAAACTAGAATTTTTTGAAAGAACACATCAACAACTCAGTACACATTTTTACAACATCAAACTATATAAAGTTGTAAAAACTTAAAACAAGAATCTTCACAAAATCTTCATGCTGACACACAGCCTGCACCTTCTTCCCAGAGGTCACAACCCCGTCTACAGAAACACGCGTTTAACAAATAAGGATCAAAGAAGAGACAGGGACTCCATGACCTTCACTGTTTGGGATTTGTATCTTGATCCAGTACCTTTGGAGGTGACAGTTGCAGTTTGTGAAATGAGTAAGAGAGCACGAACATGGCAGAAAGAAATCATGGATCCAATGCCAGCTCTGCCTCTAAACTAGTGGAGAAAACCTTAGGTAAACATTCACTGCTTTGGACCTTGGTTCATCAAGTATGAAATAAGCTGTTAGTACTTCTGGTTCTGGACATGATGGAGTAAGCCAGGGCTGAACTGACCCTCCCACATGAAATGAGTAAGTCATTGGACCTTAGGCAACAACAACCAGGGGTCCCTGAGAAACAAATGAAGTAAGCATCATAATTGCCCCAGATCACTGCATAGAGAGAATTTCCAGGCTACATCCAGGGTGAGATATTTATATGAAGCCCAGAGATCTCCCTGACTTGAGGTGATGGAATGAAGAGTCTGGGCAGGTGAAGGTGTCTATAGTTGGCAAGAAACTGTCCTGGAGAAGAGACAGCTGCGTAAGAGAATTCTAGAGAAATGTGGAGGATTTCCCCTCAAATCTTCAGCTGAGTGTGAAGAAACTATCCAAGAGTGGAGAAAGAACCACTTGGAAGGATTAGACGGAGCAATCCCAGGCACTCACACAAGGTCAATAAATGTTACTGTTCCCATCAGCCAGAGTGGCAACCCTCATAAATCACGGGGTATCTGGTAGACATACCTCAGAAAAGTTCTGCCTCAGCAGCGGGGCAAAATCAATCCTAAACAAAGTACTGTTATGATCTCACCTTAAAAAGCTTCATCTCAACCCCCAAAATAATTAAACCATTTCCAAGTCACTTAAGTGTGTCCCAAAACAAGGTTCAACAATACACATAGGAATTCGAAAATATCTGGCAACTCTTAGGATAAAAATCTCAATATCTGGCATCAAATAAAAAATTATATCTGACATTGACAGAAGCAGAAAAATAACACCCATAATGAAGAGGAAAGTTAATCAATCTAAATTACTAGTTCTTACCTACGGGTGGTTTCCCACCCCTTCCAATCAGGCAATCTGGGAACATCAGTCAATATCTGGAGAAATTTCTAGCTGTCATGACTGAAGATGCCACTGGCATGTAGTGGGTGGAGAACAGGAATTCTGCTAAATATCCTACAATGCACAGAAAGTCCCCACAACAAAGAATTAGCCAATCAAAGATGTCAATATTACCACTGTTGGAAATATAATTCAACACCATGTCAGAAATTATGCAAATGATAGAATTAGTAAAAAAAGAACATCGAAACAGTTATTAACACTTTATTCCATATATTTTATTCCATATGTTTAAGAAGCTAGAGGAAAAAGTGTATATGTTGATTATATACATTAAAGATATAAAAAGGAGACACAAATCAAACTTTCAGAGAGAAATTCTACAATGTCTGAGATAAAAAGTATACTAAATGGGATTAAAGACAAATTAGACACTGCAGAAGAAAAGGTAAATGAAATTAAAACCATAATAACAGAAACTGTACAAATGAAACACAGAAATTGATGGGAAATAAAGGCTAGAATGTCAGTGTGTTGCAAGACATCCAAGTGCAATTAAGAGTTCCTGAAGAGGAAAAAGAGAAAACATATTTGAAGAAATAATGACTGAATATTTCAAAATTTGAAGAAAACTATCAACTGACATCCATGAAGCATAAAAAATCCCAAGCACAAGAATCATAAATCAAACAACATCAAAGCATATCATAATCAAATTGCTTAACATCAGTAATAAAGACATAAGGATAGAGAGAAGGATATATCCCATAGGGTGGAACAAAGATATGGATGACAGCAGATTTCTTGCCAGAAACAATGTAAATGACAAGAAAGTGAAACAATATCTTGAAAGTGTTGAGTGGGGAGAAAAAAAAAAGATACCAGATGGAAATTTGGATCTACACAAAGTAGAACACGGAAATGGTAATTTCATGGATAAATGTCTTTCTTACTATTTAAATATCTTTAACAGACAAATGATTGTTTCAAGCAAAAATAATAATGTGTTGTGAGGTTTATAACACATGTAGAAATGAAATGCATGACTACAAGGACTGGGAGGGGGAAATGGAAGGGTACTGTTGTAAGGTACTTACACCATACGTGAGGTGGTAAAATGTCAGTTGATTCTAGCCTGTGTTAAGTTTTAAAATGCGTGCTATAAACCCAAAAGAAACCACTAAAATAATGTAATTAAGTAGTCATATCCAGTAAGCCAAAAAAGGAGGTAAAATGGAATTTAAAAAATATTCAACCCAAAGGAGGAGAAAAAAGAGGGAAAATGGGACAAATAGAAAACAAATAGTAAGGTGATAGCCTTAATTCCAAACATATCTATTATCACATTAAATATAAGCAGTCTGCACACTCCAGTTAAAAGGGAAAGATTGTCAGATTGGATAAAAAAAGCAAGATCCAGCTCCATGGTGTCTACAATAATTTAAATATAAGGACACAAATATGTTAAAAGCAAATTGAAGGGAATATATTTACCAATCAAAGGAAGTTGCAGTGGCTATACTATTATCAATAAATGTAGGTTTCAGAGCAAAGAATATTACTATGGATTAAGAGGACCATTTCAAAACGATAAAGCCGTCAATCAGTCCAGAAGATACAACAATCCTAACGTTTATGCACCTCCTAACAGAATTTCAAAATATCTGAAGTATAATTAGGCATAGACAGGGCTAATATTCAACCATAATAATGTTAAAAATGGAATTTGGAAAATTGCTGTTGCCCAAGACCCCCAAATATCCCCAAACCATTCTGGCCTTTCCCCCAGGATCTTCCCACAATTCAGAAACTAAAAGAGTAACATCTGTACAGCATGGAGCCTCATGACCCTGTTCTAACCCTATGGCCTCTGTCTACTCTGATTGATTGATATCTACTACTTAGTATTTTAAATATAACCTCTGGGCTTAGATGAAGGTAATCTCCAAATTCCATTCCATTTACAAGGTTTTACCATTGCACTTACTCAAGTTGACTCAACACAGAGAAAGAGTTGAATGCTAGAAAATGGACAATGTTCTTATTTTGTATTGGTGGTATACGTAGAACAGATGTTTGTAGAAGCCTGGAAACAAGGGCCCCTTCCAGTGGGCCGTTTCATACCTCTCATCGAACATCACAAGATCTGATGTTCTGCAGGAAAATACAAGTAAGCTCAAATCTCGGGATGAACCAGCGCATAGGTCTCTTGGCCAACCACTCAGCCTGTCACTTTCCTCTAGGTGTAGCTAGGGATTTACAGATTTGATTTCAACATTTAATTTTCAGTTGTATTCTCAGTAGCTGGGAAATAAAAGAGTAAAATTTTTTAAAAGAGGTTACGTGTTACAATTGTATGAGACTCTAAAAAGTGAAAGTAAGGGGAACAGTTTTACAAGGCTCTGTAAAAGAAATCTATGATATCTCAATGATGTAAGCAAGAGGGAAAGAGGTCCTGGGAGAAAGCACAGCTTCCCAACCACCTCCTAAAAAAGACCATAAACCTCAAGCTCTTAGAAGCACTCTCGTTGGTCTCAGGCTGTCTCCATGGGCTTGCTCTGCCTCATGTTGCTGGGAAGGTACAGGAGATCAGAGAGGTAGCCTGCCTTGTATTAAATGTGCAAGCATCTGTACGTGCACACTCTGTGCAGATCTGGCCACTGTATATCACGACAGATGTGGAAGAGCTTAAAGCATCTACAGAAATATGAGTAAAGCAATAAAGTAAGGGAGATTCAGAAGATGTAAGCACAACTCTGCAAAGTGGTACCATTTGGAAACAATCCAGTTGACATGGAATCTAGATAACATTCTAGATGAGAGCTGCACACCATCAGCATCACCACTTGGAGATCCTGGGGTAGAGAAAATGCTAGAGAAAGCACCCAACTCCCTGACCCAGAGTGGCAATTCTATCCCCTCCCATCACTAGACTCTCGCCTAGGAGTTGCATTCTACATAATAAGCCCACAGGATCAAGTGTAAGCCCCTCACCGAAGCTTTTAAAGTGCTAGTCCATCGACATCTTCCCACCTCCAGGTCTGTAGCTGTATCTCTGGTGATTTCTCTCCACTCCCTCGGCATACCAGCAGGATGGAATGAATCCAAGTCTCCCATAAAGCCATGTTCATTTCTGAGCCAAGCTTTTGCTCATTCTGAATCTCTTCCTAGAATATCCTCCATGGCTCCTCTCTGCCCAGCTCTTTCCTATCTATCCTTTCAGCCTTAGCTCAAGCTGCTCCCATCTGAGTTACCTCCAGCCTATAATGACTGCTTCTTATTCTGAAGTCCTTTAACATTTGCATACAGTAAAGTATCTATGCCATTTGTTCACAGAGGATTTTAAATTTTCATATAATTACTGCTTATGTGAATCTTCTATTTCCCCACCTAAATCATGAATTCCTATAAAACAGATACTCTAAAATAAATTATTTTCCCCTCTATGTCTAGTGAGGTATTCATTCAATTACTTGCTGAATGAAGAAATTTGAATCTCAAAGATTACCCAAATGTTCCCACCTAAATATTCCTTTTAGAAAACTCTCCTATTAACCTGCACTGCAACTGAGCTCATAAACAGGGAAGTGAAAAACCAGTATATATTCCAGATTCCAATCAGAGTACTCAAAACATAGGACCAAGAAGATGGTGAGTAAACTGTGAGGAAAAAAACAAAAACAAACCCTCTAAGCAATCCAGAAAGCTGTCACTAAAGATAAAAGAGGAAAATTTCTTTTCTGATTGAAGTATAGTCAGTTTACAATGTTGTGTCAATTTCTGGTGTACAGCAAAATAGTTCAGTCATACATACACATACATATATTCATTTTCATATTCTTTTTCATCATAGGTTACTACAAAATATTGAATATAGCTTTATATATACATATTTTAATATTCTATTTATTTATTATTGTATTACTTAATTATTTTTTATTTTGGTAGGAGGGGGAGATAATTAGGTTTATATATTTCTAGAGGAGGCACCAGGGATTGAACCCAGGACTTCATGTATGCTAAGCATGTGCTCTACCACTTGAGCTATACCCTCCCCTTGAAGTGAATATAGTTCTGATAAAGAAGTTGTGGCATATTTCTACAATGGAATACTACTCAGCCATTAAAAAGAATAAACTAATACCATTTGCAGCAACATGGATGGATCTGGAGATTGTCATTCTAAGTGAAGTTAAGCCAGAAAGAGAAAGAAAAATACCACATGATATCACTTGTATGTGGAATCTTAAAAAAAAAAAAAAAGACAAATGACCTTATTTACAAAACAGAAACAGACTCACAGACATAGAAAACAAACTTATGGTTACTGGGGGAGGGAGGGAAGGAGTGGGAAGGGATAAATTGAGAGTTTGAGATTTGCAGATACTAACAACTATATATAAAAGATAAAGAGGAAATATTTTAATTTAGGAAATCTAGGGATAAATATTTTTCCACTATCTTACAAATTTTTCATAATAATTGAAATAAATAGGACAATGGTAAACAGGCTCTAGCTCGTATGCCATTTCCAGCTGATACCTAGTGATTGTCTTGGGCTGTCACCTAAAGAAAGATTATAATCCCAAATCTATGTTCGGGGAAAAAATATATATATACACATATATACTATTTTGCATATTGTATACATTATTGTATACAATGTCTGCTATACATATGTAAATATATGTCACTTATGACTTACATGGCATCAGGGCACATTCTGTGTAGGTGCCTATTCTGAACACATGGAAAATCACATACATTAAGTCCATAAAGTAAATGGAATGAATTCATCATTTATCCTTGTGACAAAGATATTCAAATTCAATTTCCAGGAATACTGAAAACGGAGAAGCAGCCCTTGAATAAGAATTCGGGGACCACTGAGGATAATAAGGGGACCCAAATAGATTTTGCTGCCTCCAGACAGGGAATACCAATCAACACACATCACAATCCCCCAAATAAAAGCCTCCACCTATTATTCTACTCTATTATATAAAACTCTAGATCAAGTAACTCTTACTAGAAAAGAATTAGAGATGTGTTTAAAGACTATGGAACAGGGAGCCAAGAGACATAAATCCTAACCCTTACACAATTACTATCTAGCTGGGAATCTAGATAGTAGATTGAAACTTGAAATCGCTTGAAACTTCTGGACCCTCCATTTCTCCAGCTTTTAAATAAGAGGAATGGCCAGGATGTCTTTTCTGACTCTGAGGTTCTTGCTTTACTTTGAGCATCACCAAATCACCTGTCACAGAGACCAGATATAACTATATTCTCTCTTTTTTCTGTCTCTTTTTGAACTATGCGATTGACATTGCTGCCTTTGCTGTTCAGCTCCAGATCATGTGAACTAAAAGAAATTCTCGGAAATACTAAGAAAAAAGTCCTAAAAGTTGAGTTTTTTTGCACTAAGGTGAATCCAAAACTTTCCCAGGATAATGGCATGTTCACCCTGTGTCTGTTCTGTCTAGTTTGATACAGCCATCTGCTTTGCATCACACACCTCATGGAAGTAAGATGACTTTGGAATGGGAGAGAAGTAGAAAGAAACATAGAATCATTTCTTGGCTATGCATTTTGTATTTTAGGGAGAACCTTTTCTCCTAAGCCTTAATACCCTGCAAGCATTTTAAAAGATGACCATTAACATATTTTCTGATCCTAACAAAATTAAAACGCATAAAGATAACTTTAAAAGCCCTTCTGAGCGCTTAAGACCATATTACCATGAGGATCACCTTCACAGTAGGGTCTCTGGAATAGAAAGGAAAGTTTTGAACATCTTTAAAGTGCTTCTTGTGCACTTGAAACACAAGTGTGTATGCCCTCAGAAATCTATGTCTCCCTAGCAGGGTAAACTGAAATCTGCTGTCCGTGAGGTCTTTGTTGATATGATCCTGATAAAGGCAACACTTGTGGTTCAAGAATGTCCAGTAAAGAGACCCTGTTGACATAGGAGACAGCAGTGCCCTTGGCTGAGCCTAGGAGCATCCATTAGGGGACATAGAGACAATGCTTCTTGCATGGGTGAGCAGCAGCTCAGTCCCCTTTCATCGTCCTGGCTTTAGAGCAGAGATCAGCCTGTTTGCTGTATTCCCTGCCCCTGGCATGGTGCCTGGCATTTGGCGGATTCTCGGGAACTCTTGGTTAAAATACTGACTTGGAAATTTACTACTAGTCCACCCACAACCTCCTGACTTCCTACCAACTTCAATGAAGCAGAAGAAATGGAATGAGAAAACAATCTACAAACAAGAAACGCAAGGGATGCTCTGGGCAAAGTAACTAGTGTAGGTCTACTATAATTGGTAGCAAGCATCTGTGGAGGGATGTGGAAGCAAGAAAAGCTAGAAAGGCACATGGGACCAGATTATGGAGAGCTTTGCTGATGGGCACCTTCTTTCCCCACCAAATTGCTACCTATAGGAGTTAAATACTTCTTTATGGAAATACCTTCTTTTCCTTACACCCAAACGTTCTATTAAGTGTGATGGATTTGGTACCCACATTACTTCTCAAAAAAATCACCTCTTGGCTATAACCGATGGAAACTGGTCCCTCTTTTCTAAGACTAACCTATCACATACATCTCATACAGTATCACCTAATTATTCTTCCTAACTTCTATTTCTAATCTTCCTACACCCAACTCAAAACTTTCAACAGCTCCCCAAAGTTTGCTGACTCATTCCTTAACATGCTATCCAAAGCCCACATCCTTATCTCCTTTCTGAACTTCACAGTATTTTATTTAAAGGTCTCTCATAGACAATACTGATTTTTACATCACAGATCCTTGATGTTATGTTGGATTGCTTTTTATCACCTGTTAGGTCTTATTTATCTTTCTATCTCCCCCAGGAGAACCCAGCAGGTGGTAGTCCCTCCATGTCTGAGGACTGAATTAAAGAATTAATTACGTGATCAAGGCATACTTAGGCTAAATATCTCTTCTCTTTTCTAAAGATCTGTATCATCTGCAGAACTACAAACGAAGCTTATGGGCTAAGTCCTACTGAATATATTTGAATTGGCCTGCCAAAAAGGATTTAAAAATTTGACCTTGAATCCAGAGGGGATACAGGTGCTCCTGTTGACCACAGGCCCCACCCCTCTCTATTAGCTGCCCTGCTTTACCCATTCGTTCTCCTCTGTATATTTGATTCTGCAATCCTTGACGTCAAGTTTATACACACTTGAATCATAATACAACTAAATGTCATTGGGTATTCACTTGCACCAGAACTTGTAGGGACTTTTCATACAATCTGATAGTCAACAGTAAGGGCCTGGTGTTATGCATTTAATGGTTCAGTGGGGTTAGCATTATGTGCAACTGGACAGTTGGACCTACAAGATTGGAGAGGCTGGCCGTCCCTGTGGTTCGCACACAGAAGGAACCAAATGTGTAGTTACTGGCTGCCCGAAGGAAAGGTGCCATGCCTTCTTTACAAAGTTTGAGAAAGCGTGGGAAAGGTAGACTGTTAGCCTCAGGGGCCACTCTAACCAACCCACCTCCCGGTCTCCTCAGAGGAAAAGTTGAGCTACCCCAATCTGGCTCCCTAAGACTTAAGAAACTCCAAGTAAAAAGATGCCTGCCTCCTTGCAGAGCCTGGAAACGCTTAGTAGGACCACCAATAAGAAACAATGTTCCCCAGAGAGTTCAGCCCCCGTTGGATGCTTTCTGCAATATCCCTGCAAGACTTGACCCAAAGAGCCATTTTTCTTTGCTCAGACTCTCCATTAAGCTTTTTATGATGCTAATAAATGAGGTAAAGTCTACAATTTTGCCTTTAAAAATACATATTTCAGAGTTTTCTTTATCTTCCCTTCATTGCCGGCGAATCCCTCACAGTCTCCCCATAGCCTTTGCGCAAAGGCACTTAATCTTCTCATCTAATGACACTGTCTACGGAAAGAAGCCGCTGTGTCTCCATTCACCAATAGCCAGATCAATCATGTGTCTCTAAGAAAATGAAGTCATACCAAGCTGGTTTTTAACATTACTGAGGGGTGTCATTAAGACCTCGGAGACTCCTTCTGCCGCCAAGTTCTGATAGCTTGTGATTAATTAGGTCGCTCTTTCCCATAGACACCCTCTCTGTCTCCGCTGTCAAACCCCTTCATCCCAGCGTGGAGACTCCTGGGCTCCCCAGACTCGGTGGCAGCTTGAATGAGGTCCAGGAAACCTCCCCACACCCACTTCTCTGCTCTGGAAAAGAAAAATGAAGCTCCTACCTTGTCTGCTGGGAACTAACCAACAGATGGCACAGCCACCTGTAACCTTAAAATGTGTGCCCTTCCTCCCTGCGATTCTGTGATGTCGCTCTCCTGAGGACCACAACGCTTTCCTCTATACTTCACTGTAAATCAGCAGAATTCTCTTTGAAGTGGAAGAGAAGGGTCAAGAGGGGAAACACAAGAGTGACAATGAAATAGTGAATTAGCATTCTTTTTTCCGAGTCCAAATATTCACTGGCCTTTGTGATATCTGCAAAGATTCTCTTATTCCAAGCTGTGGCTGGGAGAGGGCAGGGGATGGGGCGATTGGAACAGGCAGCTATTATAGGCAGCTCTGATATGGGACTGGGCAGCACAAGACTGGAAGGTTGTCCCAGGAAATACAAGAATCACAAAGTCTGTTATGGGCAAGGGAGTTGCCATCTGGATGCTTCTTCCCTAAAAAAGAAGGTTGGGTCAAATCCAGGAACATGTTTCCCAAAGGCTTTCTCTCCTTAGGCTTCAGTGGATTGATTTGCAAAATGATTCTGTAGAATTCTGCAGTTCTAGGAGGTCATGCTTTGTCCCTGTCACAAACAATGAGGCCATATTTATCAGGATTTTCCTTCAAAACTTAATCATTCTGGGGATATTTTCTTCATAAGCTGATGCTCTGATAGTCATTTCTCCTTCCTCATTCCCAATACTAAGTTCTGTTTTAAGAGTGTCTGAAGCCAGGATGTTCTTTTGACCAAGGGCGTAGTCACCCTATCATCACGCATCAAAGCCAAACAAACAAAAAAAAAGTGATTTGGGAAACACTTTTACAATAAATCTGGGCATTTCAGAAACAGTCAGATTGAGAATAAAGTAGAGGGAGGAAGTGAATCAGATGAACCTCTATCCATAATTTGTTGCGAAAGAAAATTCAGATTTTTCCTCTGTTCTACAAAACTAGAGTACTGATCAGTGACAGTGATCTGCTAAAACTCTTCAAAGGAGAATCTACAATTTTCAAAGGGGAATCTACCTTCCAAGTTTCACTGTGCATCCACTGTGCGTCCACTGTACATCACCTCTGGTTTCAGATCCCGTTTGGAAATTTACTTTTTTCCCTGTGGGAAACAGAGATGTCTGCTGACTGCTGAAGACACAAAGAGATTTTATCCCATTAAATACCCATAAAAAGGATATGGATTCCTTACAGTGAGTATTGATGCTCCCATTTTACCAGTGGGGAAAACTGAGCGCAGCAAGTGAGGTGGCTTGGCCAAGGTCACAGGGTGAGTTAGGGATGGAGGTGGATGTAGCATCCAGGTCTGCTGACAGCCAGCATCCCATGGTCTTTCGGCTGTGCTACTCCGTCTGGTTTTTGATAAAACTACTATACTCTTCTTCAACCATCAGTAGATCTGAGACAGGATGGAAGGGGGCAGGGCACAGCCATTCAAGGAATGCTACAGCAATTAACATCAAAATGGTGAAAGATTCAACCCCCAGGAGGCCTTGAGGCTCAGGATGAGGACATTTAATTTCTAGTAGATCTTGAGCTTCATTATACGCCCATTGTAATACATTAACATGGTGAATGACACAACCACATGCACCATGGCAGTCCCAAGGCTAGCCACAAAAGGTCAAAGAGTGGGAAATGGCCAACTTCCTGGGAATCCCAGCCCCTTCTCCAGGCTACTTAGACTGGTCCTTCCACTTACTGGCATATGAAGCCACCAAGCCCATAAAAACCAGCAACACGGCGCCTCGCACCTCGCGGCTGCCCTTCTCTCTCCCTCTTCTGAGATGGCTGGCATTCTGTTTATGAAATGTGTACCTACTTTTAATCTGAGCACCCAACCCCCACACCTCGTGGCCTTTCTCTTGCCTTTCAGTGTATCTCTCTGAATAAATCTACCTTCACTCAACTGTGGCTCGCTCTTGAATTCTTTCCTGCGTGAATTCAAGGACCCACACTTGGCGGGGCACCTCCCAGGGGCTCAACCGAGACCTGGGACACAGCCCTTCTCATGCCCCACATCCATTTTCCTGCATCAGATCAAAGCTTCTGCCTTTATAGCTGTCAATGTAGGTATTTACCTATATTCAAATATAAGCAACTGAAAAGTGAACACTGCCCATCCTTCCATTCCCAATATGAAGTTCTTTGGTCTGTTGCTCTTTTCTCTTCTAAAAGAATTCTCTGTATTCAAGGAAAAAGGCTCAGACTCTGTCTGCCTGTCGTAGGTTCCCTCCCAAGCTTGGTCTTTGCAACTGAATATTTCCATTTAAATGCTCCATCAATTCAATCAAAATGTTAATATTCTGATTACAAAGTGTTGCTCTATGTATTTTTAACGTGTTCCTTTCCCTCTGCTTTCCCCCAGCAGAGCGCAGAGTCCACAAACAGGCAGGTCATTTTGGTTTAAAAGGGAAAAATTTACATAGCACAATGCTATAGTAATTGATCAGGAGAAATATTTCAGGAGATTAAACTACAATCTATATGCACTCACACCTATTCACGGCTCTTTTGTGTGCTGCACACAGTTATCGCACAGTTGCTAAAACTCCATGTGTTTATAATGATCAGGGGGACCAGTAACCTGGCAGCTATCCTTTTAAATCTGCCTTAAAAATGGGTTTGGGGATGTTATTAAGGAATGTACTCTTTTTTCCTACTTTGCTGCATAAATGATGCTGAAGTTAGGGCAAATAAATAATCATGGTTTTAACTTCAAGGCATTATCTCTCAGACTACAGAGATTATATATTTTAACAAGTCAGACACAGAGAACCATCTCTGGAATTTTAAAATATTAATCTCTTTCTCGTCTATATGTAGTGTGACAAAAGTGTGGGTTTGAAATCCAATTGTGGTTCACATCGTGACATTCTGCGTGTAATGGGAGATCCACTTAGGAATGACCCCATCACTGGGAGCCACCTCCCTGCTTATCTGCATTATAATATTACAGAGCAAAGCAGGGAGGCCAGGCTGGGGGAAAGCAGGATTTCTATTAAGAATAAGGGGTTGGAGAATATGCTTAAATGTTCTGAAAGAATGCTTCCTCCCCATGGGGAGTGGGGGTCGGTGGGGGAGGGCTGCTAGAGGCATTAGGGGAGGAAGTGACACCCAACATGATAGGATGTTGGAGGTATCAAGGAAGCCCCTGACCACGAAATGCTTTTCCCACCTGCTCTGACAAGTCTTTTAAGACAAAGCAAAGCCTTTTATCCTGTAATTGGCATCAAAGACATGTATCACTGGAAGGCAGACCACAGTGATAAACTCAACACCAGCTAACAGATTTTGACTGAGGAAAGGAAAGGCAGAGAGCAGGGAGCAGCCAAATGGGAGGAAAAGAGGTCCCACAGAGAAAAGGAGTGTTCAGGGAAGATAAACTTCCCTGTCTGATATTTTTTCTCTGTGTTGCCATAAGAAAAAGATAATGACAGCGTGTGTTGGTACATATCAAAGGTCTCTCACAACTCCCATCACATTTTATTTCAGCTGTTGGTTCATTTAGGTCACACGTGTCATTAAGTATCTAATAATGAAGTTGGGCTACAAGGAATACAAGGAGAGAATGCAGGCTCGCTGCCTGCCGGGAACTCACAGCCTGGCTGGGGAGGCAGACATATACAATAGGAATGTGAAAAAATGCTCAATATCACGAAATGTAAATCAAAACTACAACGAGGTATCACCTTATGCCAGTCAGAATGGCCATCTTTAAAAAGTCCACACACGAGAAATGCTGGAGAGGGTGTGGAGAAAAGGGAACCCTCCTACACTGTTGGTGGGAATGTAGTTTAGTGCAGCCACTATGGAAAACAGTATGGAGATTCCTTAAAAAAAAAAAAAATAGACTTACCATAGGATCCAGCAATCCCACTCCTGGGCACATATGCGGAGGGAACTCTAATGGAAAAAACACATGCACCCCAATGTTCATAGCAGCAATATTTACAATAGCCAAGACACAGAAGCAACCTAAATGTCCATAGACAGGTGACTGGATAAAGAAGTTCTGGTATATTTCTACAATGGAATACTAGTCAGCCATAAAAAAGAATGAAATAATTCCATTTACTGTAATGTAGATGGACCTGGAGATCGTCATTCTAAGGGAAGTAAGCCAGAAAGAGAAAGAAAAATACCATATGATATCACTTATATGTGGAATCTTAAAAAAAGACACAAATGAACTTATTTACAAAACAGAAACAGACTCACAGACATAGAAAATAAACTTATGGCTATGAGGGGAAAAGGTAGTCGGAGGCGTGGAGGGATAAATTGGGAGTTCGGAATTTGCAAACACTAACTACTATATATAAAATAAACAACAAGGTCCTGCTGTATAGCACAGGGAACTACATTCAATACCCTGTAATAGCCTATAATAAAAAGGAATATGAAAAGGAATATATATATTTATATATATATGTTTATATATATATAAAACAATCACTATGCTGTACTCCAGAAATTAACACATTATAAACCAACTACATTTTAATTGAAAAAAAAAAAAAGTACAGATGAAAGTTTGAGGAAGTGAATGCAGGGAGGAAGTGAACACAGGGTGGCTTGGGCCCTGGGGAGAAGGGTTAGAGCTGTGGACTCCTCACCTGTCCCAAGGCATGTAACACAGAGACTACAGAAGACGTTCAAAGTCATAATGTTAATGACATTATGTTTTGAAACTGGAAAATTGTAGCTAAGGGTACAGCAAGGACATCCTATGTGGCACCTGACCCCTTCTCAGGAAATTTTCTTCCTATCTCCCTGTATAACGAGCCTTCCTCTCCTCACTTCGCCTGGTTTCTGCTCCTCACATAGCATTCCTTTGTAAGTCCTTGCCTTGAAATTATTTGTGTATATCTCTTTCTTTTTTTGATTCTGAGCCCTTTGAAAGCACAGCCAGATTCTCACTTGTTTATCCCCAGTGCCCAGTCCAGATCTCTACACACAAGACTTGAAGGAATAAATGACAGTAAGCTAAAGTAATAGTGGTGGGAAATTATATTTATTGAACATCTTTTATGGGTCAAATACCTTTGCACTGACTACTGACTTACTTAATCCTCATAAAATTTATGATAATGCAAATATTAGCCACTCTATATAAAATAGATTAAAAAACAAATTTCTTCTGTATAGTACAGGGAACTATATTCAATATTTTATAATAACTTTTCATAAAAAAGAATATGAAAACAAATCTATGTATGTATATACATGACTGGGACACTGCTGTACACCAGAAATTGACACACTGTAACTGACTATAATTCAATGAAAAAAACAAGTTGTGATAAA
The DNA here is from genome assembly GCF_036321535.1 of Camelus dromedarius. Taxonomy (NCBI): domain Eukaryota; kingdom Metazoa; phylum Chordata; class Mammalia; order Artiodactyla; family Camelidae; genus Camelus; species Camelus dromedarius. Next base: position 61,720,559 of record NC_087443.1, on the reverse strand, counting down.
ATTGTCTTCATTTTCCAGTAGAGGAGGTAAGTTCTGAGCAGTAAATAAAACTGTTCAAGGTCACATGGTCACTGTAGGTTGGAAACTGTGGCTGGACATTGAAAGATGGAGAAAATGAAACAGGCAAAGAAAGGAATGAAGGAAGAGACATTTTAGGGGCAACAATAACGTGGGAAACTACACGGCAAGCTGGATGGTGGGGGGTGGACTAGCTGAAGCAGGGGTTATAGTTACTGAGAAATAGTAGGTGTTATGAATCAAACAGGCAGACCTGGACCAGGATGTGGTGTGCATGTTGTATGTGAGCACGTAGCCGCAGTGCAGACTTGTGTGGCATGTGTTAAAGGTACACATTCTACAGTCAACAAGGGTCAGAGCCATGAAAAGCTCTACCCAACCCTCCTAACCTCCAACTCAAGCTCTTTCTTTTATATCAAACCAAGGTATTATTTTCTAAAAGGACCAGAAGGTCTTTTGGAGTCTGGTATCGTGCCCATAGAAACAGACCTTTAACTGACATATAATTTCTGTGCTTCTACAGATTAATTTGAAGAGTATATAACTATAAAATATTTTGGAACCTGACTTGCTTTGTTAATAGCTAAAAGAAAACACAGAAACCCAAAGAGAAAGGGTAACATTATGAACATAAGCACCACCCAGCGATCGCCAGGAAAATCAAGGGCCAGTAATTAACATCGGATGATAACGTTTCCCAGGACAAACCGGCTACAAGACGAGATGATTCCAATCCTTAGAGGACAATCCCTTTAGGAATGTTTACTGCCCTTAGTGACTTAAAACAGTTGAAGTCACAGCCCCTCTTTGTCAGCTGACTTTGCTGTTTTTTTTTCAAGAAATGGCAGGTCTAACACCCAGGCCAAGGTGAGAAATGTGATTTGCTGCTTACTGGCATTTGACCTTGATGCGTGGAGTCATACCGACTTACGGAGAGGAAGGACACCGTTCCCAAACTCCCAGATAAACTTGAGGAGCCTGTGGCTTGGGTTTGACAGTGTTATGTGAAAAACAGCCATTTTCTTTTTACCACTTGAGTCAATTGAGCCATTCTAAGGCTTTCCCATCAGTATCATGGTGTCTAGAGATTCAAAAACACTCATAATTCTGTCCACTGCAAAGCTCTGCCTTGACCATCAGCCCGGCACTTACTCACTCAGACAGGCAAGCAGGTTTTACAACGTAGAAACGTTTCTAATATGCATCATTGCGCTCATGAGACCACCTCTATTTTTTCATGGACGTGGGCAGGCCGGCGGCAATAACTAACTAGGATTTTCATTAGAGCAGCTGGGTCTCAGCCACAGTTTATAGATTTAAATGTCTTCAGCACTTCAGAACTGGACCTGAAACTTCGGAGGTTCATTTTAGGCAAACACTGATTTGAAACTTAAGCAGGTCAATGACTTCTAGTAATAATAATTATCATTTTTTAAAAGTTTACTAAGTTCCAGGAACTGTGCTAACCACCTGACAAAGTTTAATTAATGTAATCATCAATTAATTTACAAGGTGGACCCAATCATTGTGCCCTGTTCTGAAGATGGGAGAATTGAAGTTAAGAGGAGTAATTTGTCCAAGGTCACACAGCTATTTAGTGGTAGAGCCAGGACTTGAACTCAAGATTGACTCTTCATGGAAACCACTATTGTGAAACCAAAGTGCAAATAATGGTAGATGTACCAAGGTAGCATCCTTGATCCAATGCACATTGCAAAGTAGAAGACAGGGTATAATTTTCTTGATTGATCAAACACACCTGGCTTGAAAAAAAAAAAATCTACCTGTTGGCAAACATTCATCGAGCATCTATTCTGAGCAAAGCACTGCGTATGCAGAAAGCTTATTTCCTGCCTTTGAAGAAGAGAGTCTTTTCAGGAAGTTAAGACATGTGACTTGAGGAGTGGAGGAAAGGAAAGACATCGTGCACTCAAACAGAAACACAAATGCAGCGGCCATAAGGGTGTGAGAAGATTGGAGAAAGGATATGATCAGAGAGGGGGATTTCAGGGTTCACAAGATGATCAGTAAGGCAGTTCCAAATGATGGTGAGGACCAGGATTCAGTGATGCTGGTAGGCAGCTGAAAAGAGAGCTAAGACTTGGATGTTAGAGTACTGAAGGTGTCTTCTAATATGGATGGAGAAGTCATCCCATGGGATATTGAACAACATGATGATAAAGAGAGTTGTAAGCCGAGGACATGGTAAGGAACATGGCTAGGTGACCTTGAGGTTAGATACTACAACCAGAAGGAACAGCAGTGAGCAGAACAGGAGTTGCCCTCCATCATGACACCTGCACAGAGCTGGACTATACAGTAGCCATTCCTAACTTCGTCCATCCCAGTGACATAGAAGGTTTGCTTTCATTTATTAAGAAAACTACCTCTTAGGAGTTTTCAGAAGGTCTCCATTGTTTTGATGAACCAAAACTTAGGTGAACTAGTCAGTCGAGAAAAATCAGGATGTACAGGTGACAAATATTGCAAAGGGACCAGTATACACAATTCAGGAGGCCATCAGACCTTTAAAATGTTTCCCATAACAGTTAGAATAGCTCTGGGGGCTATTCCTAACGTCAACCAGAACAGCCTTGTGTGCTGGAGACGAGACAGCAAAGGGGAAACGGAGGGAAAAGAGAAACTCAGCTGAATGTATGTGTCTCTTGGTGGCAGATCTCAATGGCCGGTGTCTACAGCCAAACCAGGGACTATGTGAAAATGCCTGGTATTCTGTCATTGATCAAAATGCATGAGTGTGACCAAGTCCTCTCAAAGGAGGGAGCAAAGGAAGCAAACACGATAAGCGCACGGCATTCTCACTCCAATTAATGTGATTTCTTTGCTTGGCCTTGTTCAGGATAAGTTCCCTTTGCTGGGTTAGCCTCACCCCGGCAGTGAATTTTTAATGCAAATCAACTGTCTGACAGAATTTGTATTACAATAATAACCTGGAAAAACTTGTTTAATATCGGAAGACTTAGTGGAGCAGATGAATAGTTCCAACACGATATCCACGGGATAGAAATTCAATTAGAAACTGCACGTAGAGCTGGAGAGAGGGAGTTATTGTTCGACACGTACCACAGGGCCCTTTGCCGGAGCCCAGCTATTAGCTGAACTGGTTGAGAAATTCTGTTTTCCTTTATGGCAATCTGTTAGCTTGTATAAAGTTAAATTAATAAAAAACACCAAGCTGCCTCTGCGGTGGGAGAGCAGAATGAGACCAAGGGCTAGTCGCATATTTTATAATTATGGATTAAGTGCATTATGCCAAGCAAATTAAAGATATGCCACAATTATAATAAAAATGAGCAACTGTGCATCTGTAAACGGTGCTTGTCTGACTACAGCATCTGAAAGGGAATGCTGGGGCTCTACCTCCAAAAGGCAATTGTTTCTGCTATTAAAAAAAAGAGGAGGAGGAAATGAGTTCTGTTGCACACTTTTCTCCTGAATAGGCAGGACGGTACTTCTTGGGAAGACAGGCGGTAAGAGCCACGTGCGGCTGAGGACTGCCTCTGCTCTGCGCTCAGAACCGGGTCCCACTGTGTGAGAGCCAACACAGCTCAGCGGGGAGCAGAACAGGTGGATTCCCGGTGAGGACAAATCTAACCAGGGGCTAAGGAGCAGCAGAATGCCAGGGGTCTTATCCCACCGAGGGGAAGTGGCTGCAGGACAAGGACAGCCAGCATGTCACGCCCACTGTTGCATTTCTACCTCAGAAGCCCTCGCATTGTGTCTATTTTCTGCTAGTTTTGAAAACAGGAAGCCAAAGCCCTTCTGGTGAAAATGACTGACACGCTGGCCTCCTCTGCTCTCTGCTGCAGAGCAGGCAGGGAGTCTTCAGATCTTTCTTTGCTCTTTTCTTACCACGTGTGTTGTGTGGGAACACATTCAAGTGTGTGTGCGCATATGATTACAAATCACTCTCTGCAAATGGAATATCTATCAATCCTCGGAGCCATCAGCTTTCACGTACGGCAAAAGATGATGCTTTCAGCCCAGAACACAATTTTCCTCCTGCCAAGACTCCAGCATATTGTGCTTTTCAGAAAACAAACTTTTCAACCCATGTTGTTTGTGATGGGGCATGGGTGTGTGCGTGCGCATTTGGGCACACGCGTGAGACCCACAGGAGGAAATGGTGCTAAAGAAAGGAAGTTCATCAGAAACTCAGACACCCCAAAAGATGTCAATGCACGTGGCTGTCTCCCTCCCTCTCCTTTGTGATTCCTCCCCTATTGCAGGGATTCCCAAATGATGGCTTGTGGACTGATTCCTTGGGATGTTTGCAAAACTATGAGTATCCCTAGGTGCAATCCCACACTTACTGGACCAGGGTCCCTGGAGGATGGGAGCCGGAAGACGGCATCTTAGCAGGGCTGTGGCCTGGGAATGCTGATGCACCCTCAATCTGAGAAGCAGCCCTCTATTTTCTTGCCCAGGCCAAAGACCCCCAGCACACAGATAGAATCTTAAAAATCCTTAATCAGGAGTATCATCGGACACAACCAACCCCCTCACTTTCCTGACAATGAGCCGACGTCCAGGAAGGAAAACCAACTTGCCAAAGGCCACACGGGAGTCACTGCGGGGATGCAGGCCAGGTTGGCGGCAATGCCTGCCGTTTATAATTTAACATATGAGTTAAGAGCACTTTGCCAATTATTCTCCCGTGCACTCCTCCACAGCATCTTACGAGTTTCATGCAGGAGTTATATTTATATCACAGACATGGATATAGAAACCTGGAGTTAGGAGTTGGTTGACTCAGGGGTAAACTTTGTGCACTCTATTCAGCCAAGCAGACCAGTGTCTCGCTCAATGTGAATGGTTTTAATTTGAATCAAATGGTCAGAGTCAACAGAGCATTCTGAGTGTGGGACAGAGCAGAAGTCACCTCCTTGCCTAAAGGACAACTGTGCTCCAATCAGTTAAGATAATAATTGGAAATCGAAGGCAGGGTGGGTGGGTATAGCTCTGTGATAGAGCCCATGCTTAGCATGCATGTGGTCCTGGGTTCAATTCCCAGTATCTCCATTTAAAAAATAAATAAAAATAAATTTTAAGAAAGAGATATGAGGCAAAGGGATAAAAATGAAGACCTCTCAGCAGAGTTTGAGAGCACCAAATACATCCCACAATCCAGGTCTGTGCATCCCCCCCCAGGGGGGCTCCCTGTCCCCCCGCAACAGGTTTCCAGGAAGGGAAAAAAGAAGATCACCATTAAGTTGTGTCTCGGGGGCAGAAGCACCTGGACCTCATCTCATGAACACTGATAGAAAGGATTCCAGCAAGAGGGTACAAATATAAATGGATCGAGGATTCAAAACCAATTACCAAAGTATAATCTCACTCAGATGGGCACGCGAAGAATAATTACTCTCCGTAAGAAAAATGTCTGTTGTAGACACATTGCAGAAGGCTGCATAATTAAGTACAGCTGCCAATTCTCATTTATCTTCCTGGCAATTTGCATGTGAGGGTCCACCTGGGTTGCCAAAGGCCTGGAGCTGGCGCGCAAAGTGGGGCTGAGCACGAGGGCCCCACATTCTAAAAGAGCAGAAGTCTAACAAGGACATTGCCTCTCTGATGAATCCTGACTCTTAGCATCAGTGCACCCCCAGTCTAGTTAAGGGGACCCCTTACAGAGATTGCATTCCTTTTCTCCTCCCATCCCAGCAAGCTCTCTCCTGTCTCTTGGCATCATTAAATCCTAGCCATCCTGCAAGACCTAACCCACCATGGAGCTGAGTCCTCTCTGAAGCCTCCTCTGTGCCTTTGTTTCTTCATCTGCAAAATGGGGATCGTGAGAGTGGTCACCTCCTCGGATTGTTGTGAGAATTTAAGAAGCTAAACCACATGCAATTTTTGAACAGTGAGTGACACAGAGCACTCTCTCAATAGACATGACTGTCGCTTTATCCTCTGGCTTCTCTGGCCAACACTGGCTCGTTTCTTCTCCAATTACTCAGCACACAGGGTCCCCATGAACCATTAGGGCTGTTCCAACCACCGTGGTCTCTGCTCACTCCTGTGCTTTGTGTTGGTCCCTAGGCTCCTTGAGGGCCAGGAGCCTTAAATCCATTGGCCTCTCACTAGAAAAGATGCTCAGGAGATGGGCGGGCAATAGAGTCAGAGGGGTCCTCAGAGGAGGGCTCGTTACAAGATTCCTTCCAACACAGACATCCAGGGGGGGTGAGAAGAGCTGTGGTTGGAGGAGACGGGTGTGGAAAGCGCCCGTCTCATCCAAGTCAAGCAGGATGCAGTCTTGGTGGGGTGGCTCTCAGCATGGCAAACACTGTCTTCACTACAGCTGGCCTCTCCCTGTCCAGGGTGAACTCATTTCTCATTCCTTCCACTCCTCTGGTCACCCTGAGAGCCGCCTTCTCGGCCAGCTGCCCTATGCCCTCTGCTGTCCCCAGGCCAAAGGCAACCTGAACCCTCACACCACCCTAGGACCCCATCAAGTTCTTTCTCCAAGCTGCCCCCCACACTGAGGTGCCAGGAGGTGACAGCAGTTTTAGGTATTACCTTTCTTTGATGTCATATAATAGTTTTTTTAACATGAAAAAAATGTTAATTAAATATAACAATGATCAGTCAGTTCCATCAAAGGGCTGGCGTAGAGCCTGACACATGGTGGGGCTCAGCAAATACGTGTTGAATTAATGCATGCACAAATGAATGAATGAATGAATGAGGGGCTCACACTCACTGCCACTTACTAAAGGCGCCTCCATGTTCCTCTTTCCCAAGGATTTAGATTGGCCAAGAGGGTCAATTCCAGATCACAGGACCAATATGGGAGAAATAAATACTAATTCAATTGTGTGCTTCTGCTTACAGACGTTTTAGCCACAAGATAAAAATTAAGTAAAATGTTCAAGAATCCTTTGAGAGCTGTTCTACTGTGCATCAACCATAATAATAATAGAAATACAAAAAATAACACCAATGGGAATGACAACAATCTAAAGCATTGCCAGGGCGCTTAAGACATGCCAGGCACTGTTCCAAGAACTTTCTATTTACTCCCGACAACAACTCTACAGAGTGGATGCCACCATGATTACACCCATTCTGCAGATGAGGACACCAAGGTACAACAATGCGAAGTGATTTGCAGCTAATAATGATGAAGCCACAAGAGAACCCAGGCAGCCAGCACTATGCAGTATGTGCAGTGATGGTGTTTCCTGAAATTCCAACTCGACCCTGAGTTCCAACATTTAAACATGACACATGGTATGTTCTGCTTTTGGCTGGAGAAGAGATGGCTAGTGGCATTGCCTGGGGTAGGAGCTGACGTTCATCTGAGAGGTGCCATCAGGAAATCAGAGCTGGGGGAAAGATCGCTGGACTGGTTGGGCAAAGCTGTCCTGGAAGCCCTGGCCATGGACTAGCTAAATTAAGGGGGCCTCTATCTGAAGTGAAAGACGCCAAGTGAGCATCCTGGCAAACTACACAAAGCACAGGAGGTGAGCAGTCCTGCGAGAACATGGCTTTGCAACAGTGTGAGATTCTGTTGGGAGAAACACTCCTACAGAGTCCACGTGAGGAAGAGCAAGACCTCAGATGTGGCTCAGGAGTTAGAACTTCGCTCGTGGTTTTGGAACTTCGCGACGTGGTGTTTCTCAACGATGTGTTAATATCACTGATGGGCTTTTAATTAACGGTCTCTAGTCGCACATGTTACTTACAAAGAGGCGGTTCCCCAAGAAAGCAGCCAAGACATTCTCCCTCAGTCAGAGGACAAATCCCTAAAGCATTCTGGAAGTCGGAGGAAAGGAGAAAATGTATAGAACCACTTGGGGTGAGCCACAAGGCTCCTCAGCAATTATAAACAACTGCACAAGGAAAGATGAATCAGGGACAGGGGCGTGCGCCTCTGAGGACCACACGGAGCCCGACTCCTACGTGCTAATGCATGCAGAGAAGCTTGGGGTTGTAAAACAAGATGAATACCACCCCTCATTAGAGCTGCATTTGATGGCTGTGTAAAAGGAAGAAAATGATCCACTTAAAAAGGGTCTTTAACATTGATGGGTCAGTTTTGGCAATTACAGGATTTACGCGGCTATCTCTGCACCGCACTGAAATGAACCACAGCAAAAGCAATCTTTGCTCACTTGTTTCGCTGATGACCACGCCACTCTCTGAAGGCTGGCCTCCTCATTACCTTTGAGGTCTCAGCACAAATGTCAACTGCGAGGCAGGGCTGGGCCGAGCAGAAGACAGGCAAGCAGGGTGTCTGGGGCACAAAATGCAAGGAGGCCCTTGCAGGACCCAAAACTGAGTGCCTCCTTAAATAATGCTCCCTGGGCACCTCACTGCCTTCTATGCCCAGCCCCGCTCCTGGCGATGTCACTCTAATAAAAGCGGTCCCTGTTGCCTGAAAAAAACAAAAACAAAAAATGCACACCAGGAGAGCTGTGAGTTCAGTTTTACTTGGGGCTCACTGAGGACTAAGCCTGGGAGACAGCCTCTCAGGTGGCTCTGCTCCAAAGAGGTAGAGGGAGGCCAGTATGTACACGATTCTGGTGGAGGGGGTGCATGCACTCAAGCACACATCTTGGTGGAAGGTGCTGCTAGCCACAGGGAGCAGGTCTCTCTGTTAATGATTTTAGTGCTTTTCAAGGTATGAAAAGATGCAAGAAATGTGATTCATCAAGCTTTCTCCTAGAAATACCTAACTATCTGAAGGCCTGTTCTGCGTTTTTAACAGAGCACACAGCGCTTCATTCCTAATCTCCCCGAACTCCTTTCAGGATGTTAAAAATCAGCACTGCAGTGGCTTCATGACATCACCCTTGTAGAACCAGATGGCACCCTCACCTCTCCTCCCGACTCCTCCCCCATGCCCAGCGATCACACTGCCCTGTGGCGCTCGCCATATTCAGTTATCATGGTTACTCCTCTAATTTCTGTGGTCCCTACTCTTGTGTCCACTCCAGAAGAGCAGGGACATGGTCTAGCTATCTTCCCACACCACCTGCCTGGGGTCCCTATTGCCCCATATGGTGTCCAGGACACAGTAGGTAGGCTTCCAGGAACGTATGTGTTGAATGGGAATAAAACAAAGATGTGAAAGTCTCCTATGAGAATGGGATCCGATGACCTAGACAACCCAACAAAATCCTCCTCAACCCAAAGTCTTCCTCCCTGTATCAGAGTACACAGAACCAGCATTGTGCACGCGCAAACGTGGAATATGCCAAAAGATACCTGGAGAAAAAACCCACCTGAGTCAGTAAAGAGCGATTCAGAAAACAGAAACTCCACAAGCTCTGGAGCCACCTTTTCCCAAATTAGTGAGAGAAAAAAATGGAAATAAACAATGAAGGAACACCCGCTTGTGACAGGCACTTCAAGGTTATTTCAATCCATGCCTACATTAACCCTCTGAAACAAACTTTGCTCCCATGTTCCTGATGAGGACATTAATGTGAAGGGTTACTGTGCATAATCTGTCCATGATTTTACAGGAAATAGCTGAGGCAACTGGTGTTCAAATTCAGGTTTCTGCAAGCACCAAAATTATTCCTTCACCTGATCTAACAGAGCACCCAGGTGGCCTTAACCTCAGGGGCTCAAGGTAAATGTAACAGTTACTGATGCTCATGACTGTTCCTGACTCTAGTTATTCTAAAGAATTCCAAGGTCAATAAATCCAGTAAGTCTACCCTTAAACAGCAGTCAATAATTAGATAAATTGTGTTTCAGAAATACAGATCTTTTTATATATTTTAAATACCCATCCTGCTACTTTCCCACCATAATAGTCATTAACTTCTGTTGTACAAACCCCTATCTCCCTTGCCTTAATCTGGGTCTTTGCTTCCTGATCAGACCTCTCTGCTTCAAGTACCTGACCGTGAACATCAAGCCAAACTTCAACTCATTTCCTCCAAAGGAACCACCACAGCTGTGTCCCTCTCCCCTCTCGGACTTTTTTCCGAACTCACTGTTTGCTATTTTAGCTGAGTTTTAAGTGTATCTCCCTGCCCCTTCCCGTTTCAGATTTCAGGGGGACTACATAGGAGGTGTCAGGCACAGGCTGAAGAATGTGGGAAGTGAACAGAGAATTACTGTCTGACGCCCACACATCTGCCTCCCGCGAAGACTCGAGACCAAGGACAGAAGCACCGCGGTCAGGCTCCGCGCGTGCGCACCGCCCTGCAGAGAAGGCGGGAGACGCAGGAGCCCTCCCCCCGGTCTGTTCCCAGACAGAGCCCGACTCCCATTGGCAGCCGCGTCGTGCTCAGCTGCAGCTTCACTTTAGGGGAAAGGAAAAAGCCATGTTCTTTCAAGGTCCTCTTGGAGCAAGGCTTTTCAGACTCCCAGATTTCTGCAGGGTGAAAGCCTGTCACTTGATTACCTTCATGTCTTCAGTTTCCCACTTCTATTGTTCAAAAATCAAAGGACACAAACCCCTAAGGACCGGACTGCCACGATCTGTCGGGGATGCCTGCTTTCTCTCCGAAAGTCTGCTGGTTTTAGTTCTGGTCCAGTATCCCACCCTAACCAAGTGACACGAAGCAGGTCACATCCCTTCTCTGAATCTCGCTTTCCCTACAATGATACATGTTTCTCCATGAAATAGCAGCAATCTGGTTGAGAGAATTTATAAAAGAAGAGATTTATAAGGGGGTAGGTCCAGATCTGCCATCCAGGGAGTTGGAAATCTCAGGTCTGCCTGTCTGCCCTGGCTTCTGGCTGTGGGTCCCTGCCTGCCTTCCTCCTTCCCTCCCACCACACAGCTCCTATCACGTGCAAGCACGGTGACTGGTGAGAAAGCACGCTGTTTGAGGCAAACACACCCCTGCTCTCAGTGAGTCTATGTTTACTGGGGAGGGCAGCACAGTAGTGAAATACACAACTAACCCCTACTTAAGACGCAGAGTGAAATGACTTTAAATTGTACAACGGTTAATGCCGTTAGAGACGGAGAGGAGGACCAGCTGGGAAACCTCTCTTAGAGAGGATGGACAAGCAACATCTCTCTGGAGAAGAGGTGTTCAGATTGAAGAAATTGAAGGCAAAGAAGAACTGGACTTGTGAAAAATATTACCAGGGCCAGGATGAGAATTAGAATATTGCAGACAGAGGTGAAGTCCCTGGGCAGGAAAAAGCTTGCTTTGTTCTAAAGAGGCTGAAAAAACCTCAGATCACCTTTGGCTGCCCCACTATTTGCTTACATGTCTGTGTACACTTGGTGCACGCACCTTATCACTGACAGTGGACAATGAGGAGCATAATGATAGGTCAAAAGGTATCTCTGATGAAAAGATGTTGGGAGCACCCTGGTCCAGCCCTCACTGGCTGATGCCGTCCATCACAGCACACCAAAGGGCCATGAAAGAAAGATAGTACCACCCAGTGAGACCCTTAGGGACAAACTGCCCGAAACTTAATACCAGGCACCACTCCAGGGATGTCCTGGCAACAGGAGTGAGCTGAACCCTGAAAGGACCAACTACGGTTTTGGTGCCAGTGTGTATGAAGTCAATGAGGTTCATTTAGATGCTCAAGGCTGGACAGGTCCCTCTGTGGCTGCACCCACTCTGGGATCCCAGGGAGGCCATGCTCGCTGGCGCCCTGAGGCTGTGGCTGCAGTAACACTAAGCTCCCCCCAGCTCCTGCAGATTCCTAGCAGAGGAAAATCTTTTTTAAAAGATAGTTTTAATCCTAAAGCTTTTATAAACGTGTGACAATTCCTGACATCTCTGAGCAAGATAGCTAAGCCAGAAATGCCTGCAACATCTCCATACACAAGGCACATCCTGCTTGGCTCAGCCTATCCCCAGCCCTTCTCTAAACATCTTGCCATCAGGATGTTTAGGCTAGAGATAATACCAGAAAGTGCCTCTTCCTGGTGCAAACCGCCATTCAGTACACCCTAACAATTATGAAGACTGGCCCCAAGCACATACTGACCCCACTTACCCCACAATCTCTAAGAAATTCTCCTTTGTCCACCCCGATAAAACAATCTGGCAACTGCCTCAAAAGGGACAGTGAATTTTGATAAGTGTGGCATTCTGAGTGGGCCATTCTCAGTTATCAGCTGACTGGCTTCCAGCACATGCTGTCACTCCAAAACATCCATTTATCCCATCTTACTCCATCTAACTGTGACAGAGGACATGCTGCAGAGCAGAAAACACTGCGACTGCAAAGCTGGTGACAGAAGCAGAAGGGATACCAAGAACCAAGTGTCCAGAGGAGGCTGCCTGCCACAGGGAGTCCCTGCAGGACCCGGGGCTGCTAGACCCAGGCAGGCTTTCAACACATTCTCAATGTCAAGAGCAAGGAAACCCAGGTGGATCCTGCTTCCCTGTCTACCAAAAAGACATTTATTGAGCACACATGACACTCCGAGCACCCAGCCAGGTGCAGTGGGTGACCTCACACGTGGTAAGAGCAAGTAGCAGAGAAGCGGGTAGAAAACTAGATTCTAAGGGACTCAAAGGAAAGAAGAGAGAGAGAGTGCTGGGCCAGGGTGCTCAAGAAAGTCTCCGGAAGCAAGTGGTTAGGAGGAGAGACGAGAGAATTCCAGAATGGGACGTGGCATGAGTAAAGGCAGGGCTCTTGGGAAGCCTGGTGGAACAAAATCTATGGAGCATTTGCTGTGCGGGGACTTTTCCTAGTTTCCATCTGTGAAGAAGAGCTTGGTACCAAGCTCTGAAATGACAGGGTGGAGGCCACCCAAGAAACCACTCGAAGCTTGCAGTGGAGTAATTCCCTGGTTATGAGTAAGTCATGTGTCTGTTCATCTGGAGCTGCAGCCCGAATCCACCTGTGTGAACTTTAGCAGATTAATCATTTTATTGAAAACTCAGTTTCCCCATCTTCAAAAAGGAAAAGTACAACAGAACCAACTTCAGAAGTTTGGGGGGAGGATTTGATGAGATAACTGAGCATACAACAAGCAGATGTTTCTCCAAATAAATGTCACAGCTTATTCAACAATTTTTATCACATGTTTCCCATCTAAGGGATGGATGTGCTGCAGTGTAAGAAGATTAAAAAGGTGAGAGCTCTTCAATCTTAGCAAATCAAGCTAAGAAGGAATGTGATTTTTTAAAAATGAAGATGAGCAGATTTGATTATTTACAAAATGTGGAACTACTTTATGAAAAGCAAAACTACGATAGCAGGAAAAAACAGAATGGGGGAAATGCAGGTATCAGATTCAACTGTTTTCAGTTTATGTATTATATTTTTAAAATTTACAAATGATAAGGAAAACAAGTCCCCAACAGATAAACATACAAAATGCATGAAAAGAAAATTGCGTATCAGGAGTTACAAGTACAAAACAAAGAAAAGAAAATGTTCCATTTACAACAATTCAGAATCAGTAATAAAAAGTTAAATAAAATAAATAAAATTTTAAAAAAAGTAATAATAGGTCCTTAAAGCATTCATCCAATGATGGCACACCCTTGCCTAAAGCCTTTTAGGTGTCTCCCATGTGCCCAAACCTGTTTTAAAGGGCTGACAAGACACCACAGGCACCCCCTTGCCACCTCCCCACATCTGACAGACCCCTCTCCCCTCACCCACTGGCTGACTTTGATCCTTGAAAAGGGACACTCTCACCTACCACAGAATCTCTGCATAGGGCTACCTGGAATGTTCCCCTCCGCCTCCTTCCCAACCCCTCAGCTCCTGATTAATTCTGCCTTATCCTTCAGCCCCAGCTATGGGTGCTTCCCCAGTAGTGTGGGTGCACTTGAGTCCCCCCGAAAAACTAATAGGTTAAAGTCCTTTCTCCAGTACCTCAAGATGTGACCTCATCTGGAAACAAGTTTGTTGCAGATGTAATGAGTTGAGATGAGGTTGCACTGGAGTATGGTGGCCTCTAATCTAGTATGACTGGTGTCCTTGTAAAAAGGGAAAATTTGGATGCAGACACACACACACACACACACACACACACACAAACACACAGAGGGAGAAAGCCAGGTGAGCAAGAAGGCAGAGACAGGGCGATGCTTCCACAAGTCATGGTGCACAAAGGTTGCCAGCAAACCACCAGGCTGGAGAGAGGCTTAAACAGATGCTCGTCCATGGCCCTCAGAAGGAACCAGCCCTGCTGACACCTTAAACTTCCAGCCTCCAGAACTGTGAGAAAATACATTCTTGTGGCTTCAGCTGCCTAGCTTGTGGTATTTGTTACAGCGGCACGAAGAAACTGATACATCCAGAAAAGTCTTCCAGGATTGTCCAGCTGGGGAGGTTCGCGCCCTCTCGCTGTCCGGTGCAGCCCATGCTGTCCCTCAACCGCTGCAGAGAGCACTGGGCCACTGTCCACCTCCACGCTGGAGGGAGGCACACCAGGAGCAGGAAGGGGGTCTGTGTGCCCCCCTCCACCTGCAGGGTCTACCAGCACGTGGGAGGGCTCCACAGTATTTGCTGATTGTGTCTGGGAAATGTGGGAATAAGTCCTGACTGGAGCCCTGAGGGATGAGGACAAAAGGCAGACTGGTCCTAAGAGGAACTGAAGCAGTCACAGAGCACAGACTTGCTGTGAGCCAGCACTCTTCCAAACACCTGACCATTGTTAACTCCAGGCATCTCTCAGCCTCCCAGGGAGGTAGGTACTGTCATCATTCACACCTTAGAGATGATGGAGGGCGGCCCAGAGAAGTCACTGCCCAAAGCTTACAGCCAGGAAGTGGCAGAGATGAGTTTGGAACCCAGGCAGTACGCACTAGGGTCTGTGCTTTCAACCTCTCTGTACAGTGAGTCTCAGAAACATACCGGTGAGCAGGCACAGGAAACAGGTAAGCAGATACAGAACAGGTAAGTCTCTGCTCAACAAGTCCCTCAGGGATTATTAAGCGAACAGTGGAGATAATGAGACCGATTCCAAACGTTCTCCAAAAGAAAGAGACAAGACCCTCCCATCACAGGTAACGCCTTGGGTTGGAGGAGTCATGGGTATAATCCAGTAGGAATTTCCTTAGTCTCCTTCCTCCAGATGAGTCTGGCACCAAGGTCTTGCACTAAGAGCATTATAAGTCTTAGACTGTTGGGAGCCCAGATAACAACTTCCAACCTCAATCAGATCTTAGTGATGGTCTGAGTGTCTGCATCCAAATCCCAGCTCTACCATCTACTAAGTACACAGCCTTGGGAGAGTCATTTAGGATGACAGCAGTTTTTACCTAGCGATTTTTAATATGGCTGAGTTACACATACAGAAAGCACTTCAATCAGCACCTGAGAGTTAGTGCTCAGAAAGTGTGAGCAGCTACTATTATTGATGTGGTTGCTGTTGTTTTCATCTCATCAGTTCAGATGGAAATGCTCAGTCAGCAGGGAACATGTATGCTCTTCTTGGAGTCTGGGGATACACCATCTTCCAGAATCTCACTACCCAAGTCTTATTTCAATAGTTTTACAATAATTTTAGGCACACTAATTACCCTAGAGCATGTAAATCTTATGTGTAATATTCATGCAAAAACACACACACATACACACTGAAACTATGTAACTTTTCTGTTTAAATTTCAGAGATTTTTTTTCTAGCATAAGAGGTTCAGAAATGTATCTGTCTCATAACCTGGTTTACATGTATACAGTCTTCAACTTTCTACTCTAAAACCTGTCTTAAGAAAATAATCTAAAATGCAGACAAAAAAAAGATTTATGTATCGAGATATTCATTGCAACATTTTTAAAACAGTGAAAAACTGTAAAACAATCTGAATCTCTAAAAATAGAGGAATGAATAAAGTTAAGTAAATTACAGAACAGCAATACAATACACTATTATGCAAACATTAAAATTATGTTTGTGAAACATTTTGAATAACATGGAAAAATTCTTCATCAAATGTTATATGAAAATAAGAAACAAAATTGTTTATATGAGAGAATCACAATTATGTAAAATTGTATAGGTAAAAAAATGTATATATGCTGAAACTAAATGGTTTTAAATGGGATTATAGATTGTGGCTAATTTTTCTATAGTACGCTTCATTTTTCAAGTTTTGTAAAATTATTTTTATTAGTGAAGTTTTGCATAAAAGTTTAAATATACAAAAACAAAAAGAAAAAAAACTTAGAAATTTAGGAAACTCATTGTTTCTTCCTTGTTGGCCAGACAAAATCTTGTACAGTATTTCAATTCTCAAGTCCTAGGGAATCCGGCAGATGTGTTTCAAGAGAATGCCAATACAAAGTACCAGAGTATCAAAGGCAATCAGAATTAGGTCCAATTCCAAATTCTTCTCAGTCTACATTGTTACTACCCTGCCTCCCATATCCCCACAGAGAGGAATAAAATGGAATAACGTTAGGAAGTCAGTCACTTCCTTTGTCCTCTGCCCCGCTCTTTCAGAATGCTCAAGGCTGACCTTTGTCTGAGTAGAGAAAGCCAATGAAGCGCGCCTGGTTCCTGACAGCCTTCGCGGGGTCCAGCCCGATGAGCCCATTATCACACCTTAACCCCAAAGGTATAGACCTCATGTTTATACACCTGAGAGCCAGTCACAGATTCAGGGGAATGGAGAGGAAGTTTTTGGCTTCCCTCAAGAGTGGATTTTGAGCCTTCCTCATCCCTGACCCGTTAAATAACATTCGATCATTGGGCAGTCTACAGAGGTAGGCAGATAAATAAGCACAGACGTAAACACGTACATGCACAAGAGGGAAAGGGCAACAGGGCTGTCATGACCGCCTCAGAACTGATCCTCCCGCCTACAACTTTTCCCCCACACTAAATCACCCATTCTAAACACATCTTCCTAAAACACAGCTAATATTTTACAATTGCTGTTCATGAACCTTTTGCTCTTTCGTCTCTACCCTACAGAAAAGCTTCTAAATTACACAATCAGGCATCAAATTCTTCCCCAATGTGACTTTCACTTCCTGCCCAGCCTCTTCCTTGGTCATCTTCCCGCACTGCATCCGCATTTCAACCCCACTGGTCTCCCAACCATCCTCCAGACTCAGCCTGGCCATTCCCTTCCCTGGACTTGACTTTATTTCTCCATCTAGCATGCCCATCTCCTCACATTGCCAACAAAGTCCTTCTCTCCCTTCAAGACCCACCTCGTATGCTGCTCTTTGCCTAAGCTTCTTTCTATCTTCCAAAGCTACAATTCCTACCTTTCTTTCTCATGCCTCTGTTTTAATCTTGTATTATATTTCTTACCAAAATATAACATAAAAGGTGTATAGTTCTCTATGTCTCGCTCTCTTCACCTCTCTCTCTGTTGGAGGTTCCTAAAAGTGAAAATCCCTTCTACATCCATGCATGGCCCACAGTACTTAGCACAGATATCGCACAGAGTAAGTCTCATTAAGTGAAGTGACCTAAGGCGCGGTCCTAGTAGAGCCAAATCTTCGGGACTCAGAGCCCTCAATGGGGAACGTCACCTTGTTCTGTGATATATTCCACAATGTAAAGTAGGCACCTAGTACAGTACTAAGTCCACAGTAAGCATCAAACACAAATATGAGTTGATCAAGGTCATGCGATATAAGACCAGCACACAAAAAACGAATGCATTTATGTTTCTATTCACTAAAAATAAATAGTGGACACTGAAATTAAAAAGACAACACCATTTATAATCACTTCAAGGAAAACGAAATGCTTAAGTACACACGTAACAAAAATTGTAAGTGGAGTATAATCCATAAAAATATTGAGTCACTATGTTGTATAACTGAAAATAATATAATATTGTAAATCAACTATTCTTCAATTTAAAAAAAGGAAACCCTAAATTTTTCTTTTACTTTAAAACTAATAAAGTCAAAAAAGTTGCAGGAATAAACTTAATCAAGGAGGTAGAAGACCTGTACACTGAAAACTATGTGAAACACTGATGAAAGAAACTGAAGCAAACACCAGTAAATGGAATGACAGTCACCTCCACAGTTTGAAGAATTAATATTGTTAAAATGTCCATCCTACTCAAAATGACCTACAGATTCAATGTAATCCCGATTAAAGCCCCAATGGCATTTTATACAGAACTAGAACAAAAAACAATTCTAAAGTTCATAAGAAACCATAAAAGACCCTGAATAGCCAATGCAGTTTTGAGCAAAAATGTACAAAGTTGGAAGCGTCACACTTCCTGATTTTAAAATATATTACAAAGCTACAGTATTCAAAATAATACGTACTGGCATAAAAACAGACATGTAAACCAATGGGATAAAATAGAAAGTCTAGAAATAAACCTACACATATACAGACAACTGATCTTTGACAAAGGTGCCAAGAACACACAATGAAGAAAGGATAGTCTCCTCACCAAATGATGTTGAGAAAACTAGATATCCACATGCCAAAGAATGAAATTGGACCCTTATCTTACAACACACCAAAAAAAAAAAAAAAAAACCTCAAAATGGATTAAAGACTTAAACATAAGACCTAACATCATAAACACTATAAACCTCTTCAAATAAAATAATAGGGAAAAAATTTCTTGACATTAGCCTTGGCAATGATTTATTGGATATGGCGCCAAAAGCACAAGCAACAAAAGCAGAAATAGACAAGTAGGATTACATCAGACATAAAGCTTCTGCACAGCAGAAGAAACAACCAACAAAATAAAAAGGCAACCTACAGAATGGGAGAAAATATTTTCAAATCATATATCAGCATGATAAAGGATTAATATTCAAAATATATAAGGAACTCTATAACAGGAAAAAAAAAAAAAGCCCAACTAAAAAGTGGCCAAAGGGACTGAATAGACATTTCTCCAAAGAAGATACACAAATGACCAACAGACACATACAAAGGTATTCAACAACACTAATCATCAGGGAAATGCAAATTGAAACCATAATGAGCTACCACCTCACACCTGTTAGCATGGCTATTCTCAAAACAACAAGAGAGAGAACAAATGCTTGGGAGGATGTAGAGAAAAGGGAACACTTGCACACTGTTGGTTGGAATGTAAACTGCTACAGCCACTGTGGAAAAGAGTATGAAGGGCCCTCAAAAAAATAAAAATAGAACTACCGTATTTCCAAAAATACCACTTCTGGGTACATATCCAAAGGAATTGAAATCAGGATCTCAAAGAAATATCTGTACTCCCAAATTCATTGCAGCATTATTCACAATTGTCAAGACATGGACACAACCTAAATGTCCATCAGGCATATGCAGGATAGATAAACAAGATTATACTGTATGGCACAGGGAAATATATACAAGATCTTGTGATAGCTCACAGAGAAAAAAATGTGACAATCAATATATGTATGTTCATGTATAACTGAAAAATTGTGCTCTCCACTGGAATCTGACACAACATTCTAAAATGACTATAATTCAATTTAAATAAAGTTAAAAAATAAATAAATAAATGTCCATCAGTGAATGAATGGATTAAAACAATGAAATTTTGTACCCTCTGTGCAATGAAATATTATTCAGTCTTAACAAAGATGGAAACCCTACCATTTGCAACAACATGGCTGAAACTGGAGGATGTTACATACTACGTGAAATAAGCCAGACACAGAAGGATAAATACTACATGGTACTACTTGCATAAGGAATCTAAAACGGTCAAACCTGAAGAAACAGAGAGTAGCCTGTTGATTGTCAAGGGCTGGTGGTGGGGAGAGGAAATGGACCAGTATTAGTCAAAGGGTTTGAAGTTTGTTACACAAGATGATTACGTCCTAATTGATCTACTCTACAGCATAGATCTATAGCTAACAGTATTACATTGTATAATTAAAATTTTGCTTACAGGGTAGATCTTATGTTAAACATTCTCATCACAAAAAATAAAAATAAAGAGGGTAGTAGGAAACTCTCAGAGGTTACGGATATGTTTGTGGCATAGATTGTGGTGGTGGTTTCACGAGTGTAGACTTAACTCCCAAACTTACCAAATCGTATACGTTAAACATGTACAGCTTTTTAACCATACTTCATCAAGTGGTTTTTAAAAAGTAGGCAAAAGTCATGAACAGACATTCAACAGAGAGAATATACAGATGACAAAAAGCACATGAAAAATTGTACAACAATGAAATACAAATAAAAATCACAATGAGGTATCACTGCCCACTGACTAGAATGACTGAAACCAATGCCAAAAACACCCAAACAACAACAACAACAAACAGTGACAACAACAAATGCTGAGATATTAAAAAAATGAATTGCTTATACATTTCTGGTAGGAATATAAATGTACAGCCTCTCTGAAAAAGTTTGTCAGTTTCTTATAAAACTTACCACACACATACCATGTGACCCAAGAATTAGACTCTTATGCATTTATCCTGGAGGAATTAAGACTGTTTGCACAAAAACCTGTACTCATATATTCATAACAACATTATTTGCATAGCCAAAAACTGAATACAACCCAAACGTCCTTCAATAGGTAAAAGATTAAACAAACTGTGGTATATCCATACCATGGATTACTACTCATCAATAAAAAGAAACAAACCACCGACACACAACCACCTGCATGAGTTTCCAGAGAATTACGCTACGTGGAAAAGATTACATATGTATGACTCAACTTTTATAACATTTTTGAAATAACAAAATTTTAGAAATGGAGAACAGGTTAGTGGTTGCCAAGGTTTAGTAACTAGGGGTTTGGGGAAAGGCAAGTGGGTTTGATTATGAAAGGGAAACACTAGAGAGTGTCTAGGACTGCAGTAGTGTATGGACAAACCTACACACACATACACAAACACACACACACACAAACACACTCACTAAAATGAGAACAGCTAAACCTGTGGGAATCTGTTGGTAGATTGTATCAGTGTCAGTACCCTTGTTGTGATATTATATTATAGTTCGGCAAAGAATTACCATTCGGGGAGACTGGATAAAGTACACACAAGTTCTCTCTGTATTTTTTCTTAAAACTTCTTGTGAATCTTTAATTATCCCAACAAAAATTTCAATTAAAAATGTGTGTGATCAAAACCACCTTTCACAAGAGGAATGGATGAGTATCTGTGGTTGATTAAGAGCATTCTAGCTGCATCTCTGGGTGAGGTGGTGATGGTGGGGTATTCAAAAAATAAGAATTTTAAAGAATATATCTGACCAATCATAACACCATCATTTGTGAAGACTCTGTTAGAACCATGGTGCATTGCTTAAAGTTCAGGGAAACAGATGTGGAAATGCAGTGCCCAGGACTGCAGTGAGAAGGTGCTCAATAACTGAACCTTCAATTTAAAACTATCTGGGGAGACAAGCATGGATTTTATGGTTTTTTAAGACCTGAAGTCAAGTTTAATCTCCATTACTGGCTTGCTGTCAGAACCCCAGGATCACTAATGTAGGATCAAATCCTTGCCAGGTTGTTATAGGTGATATGTTTATCCATAAAACTCCTAGCACATTCCCTAACACATAATAAATGAAAGTCTTTTTTTATTGAAGTATAGTCAATTTATATTGTTTCTTTTGGTTTTTTTATTTTTTTTTTAATGGAGGTAATGGGGATTGAATCCAGGACCCTGTGCTAAGCCTACACTCTACCACTGAGCTATACCCCATCCCTCAATTTACATTGTTGTGCTAATTTCTGGTATACAACTTAGAGATTCAGATGCACCCACCCACACACACCCACACCCACACACACACACACACACACACACATATATATATATATTCCTTTTCATATTCTTTTTCATTGTAGGTCATTATAAGGTATTGAACATAGTTCCCTGTGCTATATAATAGGACCTTGTTGTTTATCTATTTTATATACAATAGTTAATAAGTAGTTAATATGTGCAAATCCTGAACTCCAAATTTATCTCTCCCCGCCCCCTTCCCCCCTGGTAACCATAAGTTTGTTTAAATGAAAATCTTTAAATCAATAGTACAATTGAAGGGATGTTCTTTAACATTTTGCAAATTTTAAGTCTAAGTCACCCCTACATTAGAATACCTCAGAAAACATGTGATACCTGTGAAGGTGATTGGTCCGGTATTCCCAGAACCCTCCTAGCTTTCTGGTGGTCCCAGTCTCCCGATGCATAGGAATGGACAAGGGAGACAGCCTAGCCAGGAAATTCTCACCCCTGAACACACTTAATGTTTTGACTACTTAACTCAAGTGGTCTCTTCAATTCCTTCTCTCAGGAATTGAAACCACAGGGAAGGTTGTTGTCATATGATGACAGCACACCAGAGAGCAGAGCTGTGACATCCAGTTGTCCTGCTCCCTGGAAATGTAGAGTACAGCATGACAATCCACGGTCCCTGGAGATGCTTAGGATTTTGTTATTCCTGAGGTTTTGTTGTTCTCTCTCCCTCCAAATGTTGAGCCATAGCATTATCCTTCCAACAAATCCAATACGTTGCTTAAGTAAGTGATGATTTCTGTCCCTTGCCACCAAAACTTATGAATAGAAAGCTTTCCAAAGTCACCTGAAACCCATTCCCCATTTGTTGTGCTCTCTGATCCCCAGGGAGCCTAGATTTCCAGCTGCCAACTCACCCCTATGGGTTATCGCAACACAACTCCATGGAGGGCAGGACCTTACGACCATTCTCCTGTAGCACCACTCTCTGAAATCAATGTTAATTGCCCAATTAAACAAGCCTGATGCTGACAGAATGTGAGCTAATTAGCACGAGCCAAAGCTCATTCCAGTTACTAACCTTTATGGTTGTCATTTATAAAGAGGAGGGTGCAACTATGTATTTTTGCATGAACGATTGTGCTTGTCATTCTGAGTCAGCCGTAAGGAAAACGGGTAAGAGGGCATGGCGCTATGCTGGGGGGAAGGTTCCCCAAAATAAGTTTTCATGGGCCTTTCAGAATAAAAATGGCCATGAAGCCTCTTAGGTCAGTGGTTATATCAAAATCAAGCGGGGAATTCTTTAAAACCATAAATTCCTAGATCTTGATCCCAGAAATTGATTCAGTCAGTTTGGAATAAGGCCCAGGAAACTGGCTTTTCATATATTTCCCTGGTGATTCTCATGATCCCCCAGAATTGAAAATCACTTAGACAAATATCCAAGGAAACCCATTCCTAGTCCCCAAATAGGTCTCTAATGAAATGTGAGTGGCTGCAGAGCTGGAAAAGCCAGGAAGGAGTGACTTAATTTAACAGCAAGAGCATGGGCCTGCTGAGATCTGGTAGACCTGGAGCTGGGCACCAGATCTGAACTCACTGACCACCAACCCATTCAAGACCTTATTTTATCCATCTGTAAAATAGAATGTTTAATTATACAGGCCTCACATTCTTCCCAGAAATATGAGACAGGCCATGAGTTCATGTGGCAATGACTACAAATATACCAGCTTAAGAGATTAGTACCCTTGAAAGGAAAATCTTTCAAAAGACAAATGCTATGTATTGCATTTTAAGACTTCACTTTAGCTTTAACTTGGGCACAAACAATTTGGAAGCAGCAGTAAGCTGTGAAATGCTTCCTTTGTAAGTTCAGTGTTTCTGAAAAAAAAAAACAAACAAAAAACAACTCACAGAAACGTAACGGAAAGAAGAGGTCTTTTTTTACCAGTTTATTGCTCCCCAAGTAAAGTCTACAGCAATGGTATTTGTGGAGAAGCTGCCAGAAGCCTCCTAATGACATTTACAGTCTATGTCCAATAAAGTAATTGGCCACCAAAAGATGAGAAAGTAACTATAAAAGCTTGACTATCTCATCTTCATAGTCATTACATATGTAAGCAGGAACGGGGTATGAAAAATCCACTCTTCTATAAATTTGGAAATAGATAGGCTCCGTGTGAATTGAAATTTTTCCTCTTTTTTTTTTTTTTTGGCTTCAAACCACATTCCAAGGACCCACCTATCAGTTTTACGCATGTGGACATCTGGCAGGGAAATAAATTAGAGCTTCTCTTAGAGAGTCGGGAAGTGCATCCATTTATAAATGTTATTTTAGAAGGAACTGTCTGCTCCTGTTTGCTTATTAACTTCATTAGAAGGCTAATGAATCTACTGCTGAGAAAATGAGAGGGAGCTCAGGCTGGAGAAGGGGGTGAGCAGAATTCCACGCCCCTTCTCCAAACAGTGGGGTTATTTATGATGCTGATAAAATGGCACTGCATTTGGGGGAAGGGAAAAATAACATAAAATAACAATCAACAGACACCATCCATACAAAAGGGTCACATTCTCTCAGACACTGGACAAAGTCAAGATTTATACATGTCAGGGTCCTTCCTAGTGGAAGAAAAAAGACTAGGCCATGAAAAGAAACCTCTTCCCCATCATAACTAGGAAAATATGAAATCTGCAATCCAGATGTGCTTCTCCAGAGCTGCACTTCTCTATTCTCAAGCAAA
Source organism: Camelus dromedarius (assembly GCF_036321535.1). Lineage (NCBI taxonomy): Eukaryota > Metazoa > Chordata > Mammalia > Artiodactyla > Camelidae > Camelus > Camelus dromedarius. The sequence continues at coordinate 61,696,206 of NC_087443.1, read as the reverse complement.
GTAAAAGAGGTCTCGATATTTAGGGAAAACTCTTCTCTCTATATTTTTTGGGGGAAACAGAGTTTCATAGATTAAATGATGCTCTCTATTTAATGAATTTAAATTAAGTAGTCAGGACAGGTGTTCTGGCTAATACCTGCCAATTAGCTGCTCTCCATCCGTGAGAGATGCATGTGGCTGGCACCACCGGATATTTAAGGAGGGTGGCTGTGCTCACCAGCGGGCCGTTAGCTCATAGAAGTTATCTGCTGGGCATCATAAATCCTGTGTGTGTTTCCTGTTTGACTTCCCAGATTGGTAGAGTCTGTGGACTTGGACTTGGACTTGAGAGATCATTTCATTTAATACTTTTATTGATGAGCAAACAGAAGGATAGCATGAGAAATCCAGTTAATCAGTAACTGAGGGGAGCCTAGCTTCCTCTGAGCTCAGTGGTCCCCAACTACCTGAAAATCAGAACCAACCAGGGAATTTTTTAAAGTATATATCCTGAGTAACAACCAGTCTCACTAAATTGGAACATCTTGGGTAGGAGCCAGGAATCTAGATTTTTTTTTTTAACACATTCCACAAGTAATTCTGAGGATACACCAAGTTTGTGACACATGGATGACCCCACCCTGCCTTCCATGTTAATTCCTTGGGTAACAAAGCTCTTCAAAGGGCTTGCATCCCCCAGTAGTTGCATTAAAAAGAAAATAACCAGCAACAGACGAGTTAACCCAACACCATTAGGGGAACTTAAATCAGATTGTGCTTTGCATCCTACACACAAAATCAGCCGCAGCAGCAGCAGCTGATGTAGGAAAACCAAGTAATATATTAACCTTTCCCTTTTATCAAGCGCAAGTGAGTAAAGGAGAAGACTACAGAACATTCATTCTCTCAACAGAAATGTATCATTTCCAGGCATCATGTTCTTAGGATTCTAGGTGTGTTCTGCACCCCACCTCCTAAAGATATGGGCAACAGCTGTCCCCTGGAGCCTGACAAGCTGCAGGGCTAGGAGGATATGGGCCTATGAACAAACAATAATTATTACATTAAGTACTAACTAGATTGTAGGCATTTTGCATTCTACGCATTCTTTCACTGACTCCTCATGAAGCTTCCACTGGGATAGGTCTTATTATCATCCCACTACACAGGTAAGTAAACTGAGGCTTAGAGAAATTAAAACGTTGCTTAAGGTTGTACAGCTAGCAAGCAGATCTGGGATTCGCACCCAGGCAACCTGAATTCAGAACCCACTCCTTTAAGCACTACCCATACTCCATCCCCGCTGTTACCAGGTGTTTCTGAGAACTATGAGAACTACAGGTATATGAAAAAGTATCTCCTCCTAAAAGTTTCAGATCCTAATGGAGAAATAAGGTGTTTTATGTTAAACAGCAAAACAAAATATATGAGCCACATTGATCATTTCTCTAGTTCATTCCTAGAATTGCTTTTCACCCTCATGGAATGAGGTATAATAATAATAAAAATATAAGTATTTCTACAGCAGGGCCACGTACCACAGAATGCAGTGTGTTTTGCATATACGCGTGTGTGTTGCACATGCCTGATGCTGCGTCCTACGTGCATTAATCTTATCTTACAACCAAACTGAACATTCCTCGAGGACAGCAATCATGGCATACTTATTCTGCATCTCCCAGCAATGAGCACAGGCCTGCTTACATAACGGATGCTCAATTAATTATCTGTTCAACTGAATGCTCTGTGACCCATTCAGGAGTTTTCACCAGATTTAGTACCACCAAAAGCAAACAAAAGGCAGCCCCAGCTCTGGCGGGAGGATTTCCCAGCCTGTATCAGTCCAGCCATCGGGACCTTGCATATGAAGAGCCCGGCGAACAGGATGGAAAGCTTTTAATTAACAGCCTAGCAAAAAGAAAAATGTCATTCCAATCTGCAGTTTTGTTTCCATTAATTCACTCAGATTCAGCAGGAATTCCACCAAGGAATTGGGATGAACAGCTGCAGAGGGAGGGAAGCACATACATAAATCATGAGTGTCATTAAAATTTGTAAACTAATAACTTCTGGGAAGTCTTAGCAGTTATTATCAGGGTTTTCTTGGCAAACAAAAAATTAATAAATCCAAAAGGTCTCCACTTTCTATTAAATAAAAAAAATTAAAAAACCAGCATCCCCTAGAAAGGTCACTGACAGAACAATTAGAGGAGGAAATAAATGGCCCAGACAACAGCTTGCAAACCAGATGAAGAGGCGCAGGATTCCCCAGTGGCAGGGGGATAAGACAGCTCAATACAAGGGAAGCAACAGGGCCAGGCGGGGCTGGGGCTGGGCTGGGTTTGGGGCTGCTGGAACTTCGGTTCAGTTCTCCTAGCCTTTATTTAGTGCAGCCCACGTCCCAGGCATTGTAGATCCAGAAATAAGAAAAGTACATGATCCTGGGCCTCAAGAAGGTCCCTGGCTGGGAACAAATCATCAACACAGTGTCAGGATGTGACACTGGTGGTAAGCAGAGGAGCGGCACCCAATGCAGGGAGGAGGGTCAGGGAAGACATCTGGGAGGTTGTGCCCAGGAAGTGGACACCTAAACACCCCCACCAGGAAGCCCTCGATCTGAAGCCCGCTTGCTCTGCAGGCCTTGAGGCCAGGCACACAGGTGGAATGGCTGAGAAGCCTCCTCGCTTTTCCAAGAGCAGGTCTCCCACACTGCTGGGCCGAGGTGGGTGAAATGGAGAGTGGGAATGAGGTGCAGTAGCATTGCAGGGGGACCATCCATTGCAAAGGATTCCTGGTTCCTCTCATGCCTAGACAGCTGCAGATTCGTTGTGCTCTGTGAGGACCCCTCATCCGATAGAAATTCCAGAGGAGAGTTCCTGTGACCTCACACCTGATCAGAAACTGACCATTCAGGGACCTTGGCTGGAGACCAGCACTTGGGATGGACAGATGGAAGCTGGAAGATTGCCTGCTAGCATCTCTACCTCCAGAAAACAGGACCTTAACAATTTTTTGAGGGGAGGGCAATGTGTTTGTTTATCAGTTCAAGTGTTAATATTTAAGACATTTAGAACTGAACCCAAGAAGTGATCTGCCAGTCGGAAACATAAATCCCCACTGTGACTTCTGTTCAAAACTCAAGACTCAAGAACCTCAGACAGTGGATTCACTGGTCTTTACATAGGTTCCACTTCCAAAAAAGAGTATCACACTTGCTCTCAAATCAAGGACCATGACTGCCACTAAATGAGGCAGAGATACACACACCCATGTGTGCAGATGGGCATGAAGATGGCAGCAAAGCATGGGCCACATGGCACTGCCACACAGATGAGGGGGAGCATGACCCTGCCATTGAGTCTGCAATGCCGGCACACCATATAACAACGGCCTATTTCCAGTTGGGAATGGAAAACACATGAAGAGGGTGCCTCTATCCAGCCCAGGGCTTCCATTTAGGGGATGACATGTGAGTTTCAATGTAGGGGACATGTGAGTTTCCATGCAGGGGACATATGAGTTTATGGAAGGAGATCAGGAGCTGGGAGAACTCCTAATCTCAGACTTCTGACCCAGGAAACTCTGGGAAAGTGTCTTCCTCCCCCTGAACTCACATCCTTATCCCTGGAAAAATAAGGTTCTGTGGTTCAAAGAAAATGTTTGCCCACCTCACACCAGTCAGAAAGGGCATAATCTAAAAGTCCACACACGAGAAATGCTGGAGAGGGTGTGGAGAAAAGGGAACCCTCCTACGCTGTTGGTAGGAATGCAAACTGCTAGAGCCACTGTGGAGAACAGCATAGAGATCCATAAAAAGCTAAAAATAGACTTACCATGTGATCCAGCAATCCCACTCCTGGGCATATATGTGGTGAAAACTCTAATTTGGGAAGATACATGCACCCCAATGTTCACAGCAGCACTATTTACAACAACCAAGATGTGGATGCAACCTAAATATCCATCAACAGATGACTGGATAAAGAAGCTGTGTATATTTATACAATGGAATAATACTCAGCCATATAAAAGAATGAAATAACACTATTTGCAGCAACATGGATGGACCTAAAGATTGTCATACTAAGTGAAGTAAGTCAGAGAAAGACAAATATTGTGACATCACATACATGGAATCTAAAAAAGATGATACCAATGAACTTACTTACAAACCAGAAATAGACTCACAGACACAGAAAACAAACTATGGTTACCAAAGAGGAAAGAGGGGGAGGGATAAACTAGAAATTTGTAAATAATATATACACACTACTATATATAAAACAGATAATTGACAAGGACCTACTGTATAGCCAGGGAACTATATTCAATATCTTGTAATAACCTATAATAGAAAAGAATCTGAAAAAGAAGGTAAGCGTATATGTGTGTGTGTGTGTGTGTGTGTGTGCATACACACACACACACACACACACATATATCTGAATCACTGTGCTATACACCTGAAACTAACACAACATTGTAAATCAACTATACTTCAATATAAAAAAAGAGAGAATGTTTGCTATGATCCTTTCTAGCCCTAAGACTCTTTAACTCTAAGGTCAACAGCCATGATTATTTCAGAATTACCAAGAACCACAGTTCAAAGACCTAACAGTTCTGGTGGCTCCTTCTACTTCTGTGGACATATTTGTATAGACCTCCTTTCATTCTAGGTTATCAGAGTTTTGATATGGACCAGGTCAGCCCTTTACTCTGCACATATTCCAAGTATCATAACATCATAAAATAATTTCCCTCCAGAACAGGTGGCTATGAAAGTAAAAAGTAAAAATTTTTATCTTTTGTCCTTTGGTAAAACAGATATGCATTTCTAGGGGGAAAAAAGCTACCCCCAAAATGAACTGATAATATTTGAAAAAGAGAGTACCAGACTTTCACGGGGCAGTATGGCATCCAGTAGGCATATGGAGCTACTGAGCACTCAAAGTGTGGCTGGTCCAAATGGAGAAATGACCTTAAGTGTAAAATATACATTGGATTTTAGAGACTTACTACAAAAAAAAAATGCAAAATAGCTCATTAATAATTTTTATTGATTAGACATTGAAATAATAGTTCTATACAACTAGATTAAAGAAAATGTATTAATAAAATTGATCTCAACTGTTTCTTCTCGCATTACTGGCTGCTGGAAAATTACGTGGCTCACGTACCTTTCTAATAGGACAGCACTGGACTCAATCTCAGAAAGAATATTTTAGCCTAGAGGTTGAAATCCCAGGCCAACCACCCTATAGCAGTCTTTCCACTGTGGGGTTTTCTCCTCCCACTTTCCATGTCACCCCATTCTCCCACCCATAAGAAGGATCTCTTATCCTGCAGGAGTTAAAAAATCCACTCTCATGACAGCATCAGACCCAGCACACAGGATAGAATGAACACAGACAGGTGTCAGGTGGACCTGGACCCCCTACTTAGTACCCCTATGATCTGGGGCAAGTTGTTTAATCGCTGTAATGGTCGACGCTTTCATCTGTGAGTCAGGGCTGGTGACCCTCCAGTTTCTTGTAAAGGACAGAACAGGAGAGCTTGGGTGAAATAACCTGCATAGAGAAGCAGCTCCATTGCTGGAGGATTACATGGTGACGACTGACTCTCCTTGGGCATTTTTTATGCACAGGCACTGGAGGTCAGGTACGTTTCTAGGCCGTCTACATATTTTATTTCATTGAAACCTCATAACAACTTTATGTGGTAGGTGGAAGGACAATCCTCATTGTACAGATAAGGAAATGGAGCCACAGAGAGGTAAAGAAGCATGTTCAAGGTCACTCAGTGGCTAAGTGGAGGAGCGTGGACTTGAACCCAGGCCATCAGTTCCAGAGCTTCACTCTTAATTACTTTGAGGAGGAGGAAGCCGATTGACACTCAGCCTCCTGGCCTTGACTCACCTCTCCTCCTTGGGTCAGGCTTCTGTAAAATCTAACAGAGTCAGTCTTATTTTCTGACATCTAGACATCCCTGCCCTGTTCAGCCCCACAGGTCCCATTAGTAAGTTCCATGGTGGGGACTCTGAATGACAATTTGAATAAACCAGACATCCCCCAAAAAATATCGAATCGAGTTACTCTTGGCAGATGGGCAACGTCTAGGTTTGTCACGCTATGGAATAAAAACACCCTGAAAGCAACGCCCTGGGTCTTTTTAAAAAGTCAGTCCCCAACCTCATTGACTCTGTAAGTTTGTCATCCTATATGTAAAATGTCCTTTGACTAAAGGATGCCAACAGACGGATGTGCTAAATGACCAAGTTACACAACCATCCTTGTGTTGGTGGAGAGAAAAAAATTCTGACCACCTCCAGTATAAAGGCACCAAGGAGTTCCAGAAAGACTGTCACAAGGGTTCATGCCACTGCCACACTATAGAATGCTTTCAAACAGTCTTTTGTCTACTTAGAAGTCGATGGCTTCTGAATTATTAATTCAGTGAGGCAAATAATTATATCACACTGTAACCTGGCAGGGAGCGTCATCTTGTCCTGACAGCTGCTGCTCCAGGCTCCTCTGCTGTACAGAAAATTGAAGAAGAATCACCAAATTCAATTTCAACTTGGTTAAGCATGTTGGGCCAAATCAGGGAAACGAAAGGGTGGGTGTTTAATTTAGTTTCTTCTCTCTGCTCACTGTATTAGTAAGGAAGGAAGCAGTGCTCTAGGCTCTGCCTGTAAAATACATCATTAACAATATAGAAAAGAGGACGGGAGGCACAGATCTCTAGGGGTGAGTCGGGAAGAATAAAAAGTGGAAGACACCCTGTGAGGCCCTGGCAAGCTGGAAAATTCCCACAAAGTTTAGAAGTCCCCTTTCTCAGTCAAATCTCGGCAGGAGTTTCTAAGCTAAGTTTTATCACACCTATGAACTCTCTGAATCACATCACAAAAATACATCCATATATAACGTTTATCCAGAGGGAAAGCCCCTAATATGACCAGCTTTTTCAAATCCCTGAAAGGTCACACCATATATACTCTGTTACCCACAATCTATGCTCTGAGTTTGACCCCTTCTGTGAAACTGCTGAGTCCCCACATCCTCCTTACCTGGTCCAACACCTTGCTGGCCTCCCTGCCTCCTTCCCGGCTCCCTTCTCTCCTATACCCAGCCTTGCCCGGTGTCTCCCCTGTAGCAGGGACATTTTTCCACTTTCCATTTGCCAAATTGCATCCCGACCCTCATTCCAACACCCAGCTCAGAGAATCTTGTCTACAAAAGAATGCCTTTGACTAGGTAGAAACTGCTGTTCCAATTCACCCCAATCTGTACAAGGAACAACATCAAACATCACTCTTCCCCCTCCCCGTCCGCTGCCATCGCCCCTGAAGATCCATGCTGATGCTTAGATAACAGAACACATCCCTTTGGTGTCCTCGCATTTCCATCACACGGACCCCTGCATTAGCGGGTCCTTATAAACAAAGTCAATAATGAAATGAAAACTATCACAACGCACACAATTAGAATGATCATTAATGATTACAATTAATTGAGCACTTCCCACATGCGAGTGACTGTCCTTAACATTTGTACATTTAGTATTTCCTTTAATCCTTACAATCCATCCATTAATTTATTCATCGAGCAAACATATTAAGTACTTCCTGTGTGCCACATGCTACTCGAGGTGCTGACAACACAGCACTGAATTAAGACGTAAAAAGTGTTCTCTCTCTACAAGCTTAGATGTTAGTGGGTGTAGGTAGACTATAAATAAATCAATAAGTAAATATTTAGCAGCTAGAGGGTGATTGGTACTAAGGAGGAAAATGCAGCTGAGTGATGGAATGCTAAGTCCAAAGGAAAAGGCTTCACTGATCAGGTGAACAGAGAGGAGGGAAGAGAGGGGGCACCCCGCCCCTGGGGAGAAGAGAGCTCAGGCCAAGTAAGGAGCTGAGTATGAGAGCTCTGGGGAGGAGACGTTGACTGGGTCAAGGAACAGCAAGCACAGGGTGGCTGGAGCACAGGTAAGACCTGCACTCTCTCCAGTTTACATCCAGGGAAACTGAGGCTTAACGGAGTGAAGTGGGTTGAATGGCAGCCCCCCTTAAAATACATCCTGACCCCTAGAACCTGTGATTAGCCCTTATTTGCAAAAGTCTCTTTGCAGATGGAATTAAGGACCTGGAAATGAGACCATTCTGGATTATCCAGCTGGGCTCTAACTCCAATGGCAAGTGTCTCTTCTTCTTTTTTTTTTTTTCCCCCCAATTTCCAGAATCTTTTATTTTTAGCAGGTGTCCTTCTCAGGGAAAGATGAGGAGAAGACACAGACACAGAGGAGAAGGTGCTGAGGGCAGAGACTGGAGTAATGCAGCCCCAAGGAACACCAACGGACACCAGAAGCTAGAAGGCACAAGGAAGAATTCTCCCTAGAGCCTCCAGAGGGAGGGTGGCCCTAAAGACACCTTGATCCTAGACTTCTGGCCTCTAGACTGGAGACAGTAAATTTCTGCTGGTTTAAGCCAGCAGGTCTGTGGTCCTTGATTATGGCAGCCCTGGGAAAGAGATCCAGAGAGGTTAGGTAAAATGCCCAGAGCTGTTTGGGTGGACAAGTTTGGACAGTTTGGGATTTAAATCCTGGCAATGGGATATCAGGGTGCCCATGGGGACACTCGGCCATCTACTGTCTCTGGCACACACCATACTGGCTTTTAACGACTGTGGGGCATACACTCCATCACTCACAGGCCTCTAGCATTAAGTACCCAGCCTCGGCTCTCTGGCTTTGCTTGGCCCACCCCTAGAACTACCAAACCTTTCCCGAACCCTGGGCTACAGGAATAGCTGTTTCCCATTGTAAGGACAGGATTTTCTGGCTTGTTCCATTATCTGTACCAAGCAGACAGCACTGGAGTCAGGCTTAAAGGATCACCACAGTGTCACTGCGACGGGGCCAGAGGGGATGGTTTCTGAGGCTCTCATTCCCTGCAAGTCCCACGTGAGTAGAAATAGGCAGGCTTTCGTCTATGAGAAGCACCCTGGTTACTTATATCTCTGCCAATTTTCACTTAGCAGCAAAATTAGGTTTTGGACATCCTGGGCAAATCAGTGATATGAGCAATGAACCCCTAAACATGTAATAGATGCTGTAACTGCTCCCCTCCCCAAGAGAGGCTCTAGCTGGTCCTCTGCAAACAAACAGGTCAGACGGAGAAGCAGCCAGCATGCAGCTGCTCACGCCCCAGACCCCTCAGCTCCAAGGCCCCAGGAGACCCTCAGGAGGGGCTCTCGGATAATGACATGGCCAACTGAATGGCCTTTTGTGACAGTGTTCTCCCCAATGTCTACAAATAACAGGTCAAACAGGACAGATACATAGCCCTCTTGAGGCCCAGGGACGTAGTAAGCACAGACCACAAAGCACCAAATCACCGTGGCTGCTGAAACCTGCCGGGGCCCTGTGTGACTGCGCGCATGCATGGGAGGAGGTATATGGAAGCATGAGCGCACAGTGTCCCCTATCCAGAGAAACTCTGACTTAACCCACCCACATCCTTGTCCCCGTCCCAGCCTTCCGTGGGGGTTGACTTATCCAGCAAACATAAAGACCCAGAGCCTAGAGTTCACGGAAATGCTGTCATTTCTCTTAAAGTCAAAACCAAAAAATGAGTATTTTAGGCTGAAAACTTTTTAATACACAATATCCATATATTTGTATTTACATCAGTGTCATTGTCAAAAGTATATTTTAATATTTTATGGAAGAAGGAGCCCACAAACGCCAGGGACCACAAAGTCATCACATGGACCTGATTCCCACATGTGCCTGTTCCTGTAAAGCACAGGCTTCTCAAGAACCACAGCATCAGACGGGCACAAAGGACAGGAAATGGTCCCTGGTCCAAGACTCACGCCGAGGACAGCATGCCTCCTGCAGCAGGCTCCCTCAGCCACGGCCCTCATTGTGCCAGGCATGCTCCGATCTCTCTCGTCAGACTCGTGTTCACCAAGTCGAATGAGCCACTGCAGGAATGCAGGCGCAATCGCAGTGCAAAGGAGAACACGTAACCCGCCCCAGGACAGATAAGCAAAGTGCTAAAAAAAAAAAAATTCGCAGATGGAGGCCATCAGTGCCACCTGGGGCATTAAAGAAAGCACCCAGGAGGAGGACCATCCTCCGCTCCTTACAAAACATGCTCTCCCACTGCTTAGCTGGCATTCCTCACGGGCGCCCAACCCACGTGGCTAGTTGACAAATCTGCAATCCACTTACCTCCAAAGTGAACTCTCAGTCACACTTCCCAGGTTGAAGTCATACAGCTTCGTCAGGATAAGTATAACCTGAGAGGGGGACGAGGAGGAGGACAGAGGAGAGGGACAAAGGGAGGGGGAAAAAGGAAGCTGACTTTAGTTTGTGTAACAACATACAGTGCATCTCAAACCACCCAGAGTAGAGCTTAGCATTTATCCTGTGAGTGGAGGGGTATTATAGGATCAAGCAAGGGGGAAAAATTATTAATTTAATGCTTCCCCGTAACTGGTAGCATTTATTTTAATCCTGACAATGCTTTGCATTTGAAATAAAACACATCAACAGGAAATAAACTGGGTTATCAACAGTTACTTCTCCACATCTGTCCTCCTTCAAGGTCAGACATGGGCCAGCTGGCCCTGTTCACCCGTGTGGCCACCAAGAGATCAGAGGATGGTCTTGCTTTTGATCTGAAGATGACTCTGACTTACAGACGTGGACCTAAAAGAGTAAGAAAGAACTGGGTCTGATTCTGTCTGTCCACAGAGGGATTCAAAGAGATTTTATGTTCCCATCACTGGGGCCTCAGAGCCATAAATACTTGAATGACAGGCAAGCCCAGTCCCCAGCATCCTCTATGCCCCCAGCATGGAGTAAGCGGGTCATCAGACTGGACTCCAGGACCACTTTCCTGACTCCAGTTGAAATTAAGAAACCCAGAAGGGAGCTGTATGTGTCAGAGAGCTGAAGCTACCTGTAATAGATAAGCAGTTTCCTGAAATAATCTTGGGTTGGACAGGCTCGTCCCAGACCCTTTAAACTTCTCCAGCTGGGGACTTGGATATCAGACGTTTCCCTGCCTGCCCATCATGCGCCTGGACGGTGGCTTAGGCACACCTCTGTATCTGCAAGGATTCTAAGCATATGCACCTGAATCAATTTTAATCAAAACACAGGTGCCTAATATACAGTGCCTGCCTACACGCGTGATAATCCAGTTACACATAATTGTGTTTATCTAAATTTAATGCACAACTCATTTCACTTTCCTCAGCTCCTTCCCATTCCACAATTTAACGTCCTCCAGTTCATTTGCACAGCAGCCATTAAACTCTTTCCGAGATAATGAATTTCTGCTACCAAGATGGGACTTTCCCATTCTAGGTATCCATTTAAGATTAAAGAAAAATAATCAGCCATTATATTGAACATTTTTATGGCATTTAACTGACGACAAAACACTCACTTTGAGATTTATTCTCATCCAGCACCCCATGGGGTCGGTCAGCACCATTTCCATTTTTTTTATGTAAACTACGAAAAAATTAGAGGCAAGGATATGACCCATTATGGGTCAAAGAGAGACCATGGAAAAGTTGGTTTGGAACGTTCAGCTTCTCTGCAGGGTCAGGACTGGAGGGCTGGGAGGTCTCCTCTCCGACTGTATCCTGTGACAGGCAGTGGTGGGTTGGCCGGAAACAGCCAAGCCAAGAACATCAATGACAAGGCTATTTGTAGAACAGTAGAATAATCTGCCAAGGTACCTGTCCTATTGGCATAGCCCAAGGAGCACGTATGCTATGCAAAGCATTGTTCTTCACTGGTAACTCAGTGGTCCACGCCTCTCCCATTAATTGTGAGTTTCCTCATTTGTTAAATTCAGGGGCTAATGAAGACAGGGGACTTATCCACACCTTCTCCAACTGAAGACCTAGCAATGTGCTGATAACTCCTATTTGTTGAATTGATGCTAACACATACACACCCCAGACTTCTCTTCATTTTACCTCTTTCATCTACAAAGTCATCATCACAGTCACTATATAAAAACATGGGTGGCTATGCACGGGCCATCCCAAATTCTGGACAAACAAACTCAAAGCTATGCTCTTCTAGAAAACAGGTCAGAACACCCATCTAGAGTCTGCAGGAGCAAGTCAGGCTACTTCACTGTCTCCCAACATCAAGCCTTCAGGTACATTGAACAACCTCCAAAAATTGCAAAGCCCACAAAGAGAGAAGAAAGTGATGTCAGGGGTCAGAGTTCATGTAATTAATAGAGCATCTAACAAACAAATGAGCCTGGAAAATCTTTCTATGAACCCAGAGCCGTTTCTATTCTATCAGCCTCCTTACCCAAATCTTGGACCACTTTCCTTCCCTCCCTCCATCTTCTCTGTCCTTAATATGTTTCTTGTGTATCTAATCTCATCTTAGTGTCTGCTTCTTGAAGGATCCAGACAAATACATCCTTTCACACTTCCATGAATATTATTTCTGCCCTTGTGGTAGATTGTTTCAATTTTGCCTCTTAATTCACGCACTTTCTTGGTTAGAAATCTTCACGGGCTCCCACTGCCTAAGGGTGAAATCCAGACTCCTTACCTGATACATAAGGCAGCCCACAATCTGACCACATCCTTTCCTCCAACCACTCTTCCACAGTTCTCAAAAAACTGCCCTCTGCTTTAGCAATCTAAGTTTCCAAGGGGCCGCAAATAAGCCAAACCCATTCTCACATCTCTGCTTTCTTTCATTCTGTATCATTGTATCATTACTTGTGCACAGTCCTTCTATGATTTCTTGAACGTCCCTGACTTTGTTCAAGAAACAGCTCAGGGTCCGCCTTCTTCAGGCAGCTTCCAGCATTGTCCCAGCCATCAAAGTCCTCTCTCTTCTGAAGTCCCATTGCACTTAAAACCGATTTAAATCATCTGCCACTTAGTTAAGCACTATCTCAATAGCTTCTGGATGTCCTATGATTCCGAACAACTTAAGGTGGGGTTCATGTTTTGAACTTCTGTCTCCCCAACAGACAGGCTCAGCCTGTCAAAGGTTACTAAAAATCATCAGTCTTGAGTCAATGAAAGATAATGGTGTTTTAGCAGTAAATCGTAGTCTTCAGAAGGGGATGGTATTAATCTAGACTAGTACTCTCATTTTATAGATGAGGAAACTGAGACAGACAGAGAGGAAGTGACTCAAGTTAACAATGTGCGGCCTTGACCAAGGACCCAGAACCCTGTTCTTCTCAGTCTATGAACAAAGCTGGAGACTAACAGTCACTGGAGTGCAGATTCCCTGGTACCACCCCAGCATGTTTGACCTGGTGGATCCTGGGGAGGGTCCAGATGTCCTGCTGTGCCTATCAGAGGACCCCACTTTGAGAAAGACTCCATCACACCATGATTCCTCCCCCAACTCTGTGCTGCAGCGACTCCACACTTCCACTGTGGCGGATCCTCATCTAGAAAATTAAACTGAGTGGGACTTTACAAAGAAAGCAAGCCATAGAGATGTGTGAGGAGGGTGTCTCAGAAAAATCACCCCAAGACTCCCCAGAGGAAAGGACTAGACACTGAAAAGTAGGGGCTGGAAGCATCCTTCCCCCTGGAGCCCACACAGCAGGATATTAACAGAGTTATGAAGAGATGATAATGGAACCTTTAGCCTTAAGATATTCTGTGCTTAGCCAAGAAAACCAAGATCAAAAAAAGCCTGCCAAGCCCTGGCTTCTCTCACCATTCAGAGCCTCCCAAAGGCCACCAGAGAGAAGGGAATTACCAAGGAAAAAAACTAAAGGCAGATGCAGTAAACCCACTACCAAGCCCCAGGCTGCTGGGCGAGGCCTCAGATCAGAAAGAGAAGGTGTGAGTGCGTCTCAGGAACCGCCTGTGGCTAGATGAGGCACGCAGCAACACCTGACTTGACTCCCCTCCAGCAAATGCCCCCGGATGAGAGCTGGCAGTGGAACTCAGAGAAGGAAAAGCAGAAACCAAACATTGATTGAACCCCTACTCTGTGCTAAATAGTGACTGAGTGCTTCGCAACCCTCATTACAAACTTTTGAGACTGAGCAGGTATCATACAGCACCCCCATCTTACAGATGAGTAAAGTGAGTCCTAAGAGCTCAGCAGTTTGCTTCTCAAGGCAACAACCAGCAAGAGCCAGAGCCGGCATTCCCACCCGGGGCTGTAAGAGGCAACCATGCCAGTTCTGCTGTAATTCAACATTCCTCCATCCAGTGAATGTCTGTGTGAATGTTTTGTGTTCAGGGCAATAAACAGGCACATGGAGAGCAGAGAAGCATATCCTTGCTCTCAGGGAGTTTATCTCTCAATCATGAATTCCACAACTATTTACTGAGCTCCTCTTCTGTGAATTAGAAAGGCACCTTGACCCAGCGCTCAAGGCCCAGGGGTGAAGGTAACTTTTGTTTTCTTTGTTTTTGGATAAAGAAATCGGAAACAGAGATGTGTAATGAGGAAATAACTGGACAAATCGTTGGAAGACCCAGGTTTGTCAAATAAGTTCCTTTTTGACCAGCTGGCTACAATCCCTCGGGGGATTTCAGACAGGAGAGATGAAAATAAATTGGAATAATTCATGAGTAAATAAAACTTCTCTCTTAAAATATGCTAGACACATATAGATACACACATATAGAATGGTGAAGTCACTATATATACACACACACACACACACACACACATATATACACACATATATAAAAGCTCGTATGTTTAGGTACATATAACCTGAAACTGGTATCAGACATCTTCTCCGGAAAAACACTTGTTCATACATCTTATAACTTCTGTCACATTGGATTAATATGATTTCTCCATATGTCTGTCTGGTCTGTTAGATTGTGACGTCTTTGAGGTCAGAAATCAGGTCTCGCTCAACTCTGCATCGCCAATGCCTAACACAACGCCTGACACATGGAGGGTGTCATACAAGGTCCACTGAATGAATTCTAAGTGAATGACAATAAAGGAAGGGATGAGATGATATATGTATCTGAGAGGTACAGATAATACGCTATAAGAGTTGAAACGAGGAAGCAATTAAATACAGAAAATGTGGTCAGCAAAGTCTTCATGAAGCAAAGATTGTAAGAGCTGAAACTCGAAGTATGAAGAATTTAAATACAGAAAAATGGAACTCACTCCCTTGCCTGCTTGGCCGCCTTCTCTTTCTTTCTCTCTTTCTTTTCCCTTCCTCCCTTCCTCCCTCCCTCCCTCCCTTCCTTCCTTCCTTCCTTCCTTCCTTTTTTAATTGGACAGGAATACATAGAAAAAGAGCAGGGGGGAAGGGTGCCATTCCAGTTGTAAGAAACAGCTGAGAGGCAGAGCGGAATGGGCCACTGGGGGCAAGAGCAGCCGTGTGTTACGTGCAGTGTCATGTGTACACCAGCCACTTGGAGACTCAGTCAGGCTATGCCAAGGTGGGAAAGAAGGCACAAAGGATGATGGAATCGTGCAGGAAGGACAGAGGAAGCTCAACCTGTAGTCAACTGTGGGATGATAAAATGTTTTATAGGAGTGAAGAGGGTGATAATAATGAGGGACTGTATTATAACAGTGGACTTACTAAACATAAACATATATACATATATAATATTAATGTATATTATGCATAACATATAATATATACACTAGATGACTATAAGAAGAAATTTACTCTGTGTGCATATATACATAGAGTATATGCATACACATACATATACACACATTATATGTATTACATATATATTAAGGGACTATATTATAAAAAGGGACTCATTTAATTAGGTGACAATGAGGGACATGGCTGGACTTTTACAAAGTCCATGCACCTCCAACCATCTTGCTGCCCCCAGGTGCTCAGGCCAGCCCTCAGCCAATTGCCTGATCTTTATATACACACATATTGCCAGTAACTAATGTCTTTATTTGTCACACCCCATCTCCCTTTCATTCTTCTATTCCTGCCTCATGGCAAACACAGCATAAGATTCTTGAGGATAAAGTGATCAAAAGAGAAGTGGTTCCTGACTTGATGAACTGTATAGTCTTCCTTAAGTGGCTGCATTCCAGGAGTATCTGGATGTGAAGTAAAGAGTTCAAGTCTCTGGCAGGGCTGGGGAGAGTGATATTTGGGGACAGGGGAGCTGTCTAGCTTCCTCCCACCCACTTCCTTTGGGAGAGAAGAGACCCCCGCTCAGAACTGTGGACAAGGAAGTTTTGGTCCCTAGGCTACCAGAGAGTCCTTCTATATCTCTCCATGTCTAATTCACTGATCCCACTGGGCCCGGCCGGCTGCCTCCTGGATGAGGCTCTCCAGGAAGCGTGGAAGGAACGGAGCACTCACAACCAGAGGGATGCGCTCGAAGCCCAGTCTCACCGTATGCTCCTGGGCGAGCCCGAGCAACTTCTTTACATTTTCAGAATCTGTTCCAGTTTCCTAAATGGGGATAATGATATGCCTTCCCCTGCCAACCTCAGAAGGTTTTGGTTCAAACCAACTAAGGAAAGCTGACCTGCTTTAGAAGCTGTCTTCCGCAAATATGAGTTATTAGTATGTTAATTATTCTTCAGGAGACAAAGGTTCCAAGTCATCCTTACTTGATCTGATTTGGGAAAAGGAGAACTCAGGTCCTAGAGGTGCTAAGCTCCTTCCCCAAAATACCCACCCGTTCCCGACCGCAGCTGCAGTACAGGAGGCTGCAGGTCAGACCCCGTGTGTTCGCCTAGCTCCTCCACTCGGCGTCAGCTTCAGAAGGCAGGCAGGGAACCCGGGGGGATCCCTGCCCTCTGAAAGGATAGTGCACAGGCTGCAAATTCATCAGTCACTGGGATGCTGTCACCCGTGAGCACATTCAGGGAAGTGAGGACCTTTAATGCCCATAAAATCTTACTCTGAAGGAAAATTATTTTAGTTCATTAAACCTCCCTAAAACCTTGGTGCCTTTAAATCCCGAGGGTTCTTGGCACGTTCCTCTCCAGTTCCCCCTCACTTTTTACCACCTCGTTCCTGCCCCCACCTGATAGTTCTTTGTTTCCAGACAACTGGAACAGGGACAGTGGCCTTCTTTACCAAAACTGATTGACAGTGGTTAACATAATAAGGATCCTAAAGCAAACTCCTTGGGGACTGAATACAAGAGTGCATTTTTCAGTCTAAGTGGAGTCTGAATCCTGAGGTCCTCCTCCCACCTCATGGGGCACTCTCCCCAGGAACAGAAACTGAGTGTTTGTAGCCCACAGCCCAATGTGTCCCCAATATAACAATGTCTGGGCACCAACCGGGTATCCAGAACTATGCAAGCTATGTGCCAAGTTCAGAATCATGTAAATGGTGCTCCTTGCCCACCATGAGCTTACAATCCTGTTGAGAGTACAAGAGATACCCACTTTGTCATCTTGTTCCTTTGCATGGAATTTCACAAAATTTATCCCCTTCCCTGTTTTTTTTAAAGGGCATATCATCAACTCTGTGGTTCAAGACAGAACCTCAGCATGACCCTTGATTCCACCCTCATCCCACGCATGGCAAGACAAACATCAAGTCTTCTGAGATGTGCTACAGTCCCGCGTGTCACTCAATTTCAAGTCCTCATAATTTTTCATTCATTCGCTAACCAAAGATATGCGGAATGTTTCCTATTGGCCACGTGCTGTGGAGTCAGCAGTGAAGAAAGCAAACCAGCTTCCTTGCCCTCAGAAAGTTTACATTCTAGCAAGGGAGAGAAGCAAACAAAGTCAGTCAGATGATGCTGAGTGCCATGGGAGGAAAATAAACAGAAGGAGAAGAGACAGTGCTAATATGCAGGGGTGGTCCAGGGATACACAGGCTGCAGCAGCATAATAGGAGCCCAGGAAAGTTCTCTATGAAAAACTGGAGCAAAATCCTGGGTAAGGAGAGAGGTTAAGTCAGGTGGTTCTCTGGGTCATAAGCATTATGGTCAGAGGAAGCAGCAGAGTGAATGCAAAGGCCCTGAGACAGGAACATGCCTGACATAACAGCAAGGAGGCCAATGAGGAGGGAGCAGAGAGGTGGGGAGAATAGCGGGAGATGAGGTCAGGGAGACCTCGGGAGGCTTAGATCTTGCTGGGACTTGTGAACCACTGTAAGGATTCTGGCTCTTACTGAACGACGTAAGAAGCTACTGGAGGATTTTAATGGACGATCCTAAGTTTTCACAGGGTGACTCTAGTGGCTGTGTTAAGAAAGGCAGTGAGGGGACGAAGTGAATTCGAATCCTGTTGCAATCATCCAGGTGAAACACGGTGCGGGTTAGACCAGACCAACAGCAGCGGACAGAAAAAGAGACACAATCTCAATATAGTTCGAAGGTAGAGGCACAAAGATTTGCTGACAATTTGGATATCATGTGTGAAAGAGAAGAGTTGACAAGGACCCTCAGAGTTTGGGACTCAGCAGTTGGAAGCACAGAGTTGTTATTTTATGAGATGTCGAAGAAGGAGGTTTGGAGGAAAGAAGAAGTTTAGCTTTGGTTCTTAAGTTTGAGATGCCTAAGAGAATTTGAATGGAGAAGTCAAAGAGCTGGATAAATAAATGAGTCTGGAATTCAGGGAACAGAGTCTAGGCTAGAAATATCAATTTGGGGGTTGTCAGTGATTAGATGATAAAGACATGAGACTAGATTACAGCAGTAAGAGAGGGAGTGTGGATACAGTAGGGGTATGAGCATAGAAAGGGGGACAATTGTGCATTTAGAGATGAGAGAAATGAGGAAGGGAAACCAGTATGTGCTTAAACCTCTCAGAATTGGCACAGTGAATATGTGTGTCCTGTGTGAATACTCACCAAATGGTATTTACTACAGAGGAGTCTCTCAATAAGCCGATGAACATGATGGCCTTCTGTTGAGGCCAGTTAAGTCCTTTTCCCCAGATCCCCCTGTGTTTGCTGTGTGGGGTCCTGTGAAAAGTGGCTACCGTGGCAGAGATGGACGCTTTGCCTAGGCTGGCCACAGACTTCCCCTCGCCAAGGATGATGCAGACATTATCACTGCTCTGAGTTCCCAACCTGCCAACATCAGAAACCAATGCTGAGCCTCAGTATGGCACCTGGTGGCAAGCTGATTGCATGGAACCCCTCCCATCACATAGAGGAAGCAATTTTTTCTCCTTGGACTTGCTTTCCCTGCCTGCAGTGAACAGCCTACGCTCAAACTCTTTCCATATCAGAACACATCATTCACTGTCTTGGTATCCCAGGCAATCGCTTCTAACAAAGGAATGCGTTTCACAACAAATGAAGTGTTGTCATGGGCATGTCCATGGAATCTGCTGGTCTTCCCACCAGCTTCATCAGCCGGAAGCAGTTGACCTGATACAACGATTGAATGGATTTTCAAAGATTCAATGACAAGCACTAGCTGGATCTCACCCCTCTTCCATCCTTACATCAGAATGACCTTTCTAAAGCTGAGGCTGAATCCCATTACCTGTTGCCAAATAATCTCTAGTGGCTCAGGCTGCCTTTGAGATCAAATTCCTCGGCACGGCATAGAAGGTCTCTCTCCACACGGCCCCAATTGACATTTTAACCCTCTTTGAGAGCCACTTTCCCAAAATAACATCTAAATTCTAGCCACACCAGAATCCCCAATTTTCTCCCTATTCCATGCTCCCACACTTTCATACAAGCTCTTTTCCCTCCTCTGAAAGCCCTTCTCCCCCTCTCTACTTAAGGATCTTCTTCAAGGCTCAGCTCAAATCTCACCAACACTCTGATGTCTTACCTGTCCGACAAGACAGAACTGATTCCCCTGTAGTCCACATGCCCCGGACTTGTTGCACATACTTCCAATCGTGCTACTCACTAGATTGTATGATAATTTTCTATTTGCACATGTATCTCCACCATTAGGGCATGTGCTCCTTCAGGACAGCCCTCGTCTTTCTCATTATTATACTACAAGAGTATTATTATGCTCTTCATTAACATCGCTGCCTATTAACCAACAGAGATACGACACATTGAAAGAATTGAATGTATTGCCATAGGCGTTCAAAGGAGGAGAAGATGAGTCTGGGCTGGAGTGATCAAGAAGTCCCCACGAAGGATGAGAGGCATAAGTAAGTTTATAAGAGATGGGAGGGGAAATGAGAATTTCCAGCCCTCTTCTTCCTGGAGTATTTTATACAGTTTTTCAAGGATATCTTTTTCTTAGACAAGTTAGTCTGCCAAGTCTTTCCAGAAGGGAGAATTTGAAGTGGCTATGAAAGAACTTTAAGAATGTCCACAAGAATAAGAAAAGGAAGAGACACTGGGGATGCTGTACACGGGGGAAAGACCAGTGAAGACACAGGGAGAAGGAGGCCATCTGCTAGCCAAGGAGAGGGGACTCAGAAGATACCAAACCTGTGGACATCTTCATCTTGAACTTCCAGCCTTCAGAACTGTGCGAAAATAAATTTGTTATTTAAGCCAAATAAAAAAAAATGTCCACAAAAGGGTGAGATAAAGAGAACACACGGGCAGGAAGGAAAGATGGGGAAAGCAGTCTTCTTGTATGACTACATTAAGTTTTAAAGGGTTGTTATTCTCTAGGGACTTCCAGAGGGGCCAGAGTTACATACTTATACCTGAGTACGCTGAGCAACTACAAAGTGCCTAGCTCTGTGCTTGGTGCTCTATGTGCATTACATATGTAATGGGCACAACACGTGAAAGGTAGGTTTTATTATCCACACTATCCAGATGAGGAAACTGTCCAGACTATGCAGCTAAGGAGAGGCACGAGTCAGTACCCAAACACAGGCTTACCTATTTCTGTGTGATCTAAGAAAGGGATAAGAGATAAAGATCTTAATAAGCATTAGTCATTCCCATTTAAAATGGGGCTATTGCTAAGAAAGTACTTTGCAGAATGTGGTAGCTGAACAAGGCAAGTGGCAGATCAAGGAAATGGAAATGCTGTGCTGTTGAAACAAGGAGCTTGTGAGAAATGGCTGTTGAAGAGTAGGAGTTTGTTCTGGTTTTGCGTAACGAGCCATTAAAAATGAATTAAAAATCGATTCATTCTCATTTCCTAAGGGACTCTGAAAATGAAAGAGACAGCTATGTCTTGGAAAATTTAGGTAGCATGCAGCCCAGCAACAGGGATGGGGCTAACAGATCCCTGAATTCCCAGCCAATGTCTGCATTCTACAATGGCCCACCAGAACCAGGGTAATGAGCTCAAAGGGTATCACTAACTAGGAGTCTGAGCTCATCCCTACCTATACGTCCATCACTCCTTCCAACCACCACCACCCTAAAGAGGAAGCCGTGGGCAGAAAAATATGTAAGCAGATGAAAGACGAAACTGTGAGTCCAAAGCCACAGAAGATTCCAGAGATAATTACAAACACAGAGGAAAATATGAGCAATCTGTGACCTCGGTAATAGACAAAAGATCTAACCCAGACAGTCTTGGTGTGGAATCCAGGCTCAGCCCTTTATTTTCTGTGTGACCCGAGGCAAGTGGTTTACCCTATGGAGCCTCAGCGCCCTCACTTGGAAAACGAAAGCAGTACCATTCCGTTCACTGAAATGTTGTGAAGATTAGGACTGTGTGCCAGGCGCATAGTAAGTCTTCAGCATATATTAGGTCCCCTCCATCCCAGTTCGTCTCTGAGCAAACCAGGTCATTTGCCACCCAAGTCAGAAAATGCCATGTCCTAAGAGGGAGCATGTCACTTCTCTAGTGATGACACTTTGAAGACCACACAACAAAAGGCAACCTCGCCTGGCTTCTCACTGACATAGAGATGAAAGCCTGGAACATTCCCTGAGTGCTGGCGCTTGCTTTGTGTGGACACACATTGACAGTTTCTGCAATGGGAAGATCACAGGCTCATCAAGTCCATTTTGCCTGGTGTGTGATCCTACCCACTTGTCACTTTTCACTGCAGGGTCTGTCTCTGCTGGTCCTGCCTGCAGGACAGGCACGCACACTCCCCATCCTTCTGCCACTTCTGTCAAGGGGCATCGTTCCTTCTTGGGTCTCTGGAGCTGAAGAGCTCTCAGCCAAACCACTGTAGCTGCTGAATCCAGTGAATTTTCTAGGGATAAGAATTCTCCAGGTTGGAAGTAGCTATCAGCCCAAGAGACCCAAACGAGGGACTTGACTAGATTGTAAGATGCCTCACTCAGGGCAATACGATGGTCTGTCCTATTTGTTACTATATCTTCAGCACCTGGGACAGTGCCCAGCACATCAGGATCCTCAGTATATAAGGGTGGCGTGGATGACCTATCATCTAATTTCATAAACTTGCATTTATCATAACCTGTCTCCTATTCAACCCTACAAAGTACGACACCGACTCTCTTACGGGCAATGCACCATGCTAAACACTGTGGAGGATGGAGGTTATGAAGGATGCAATGTTCCTGACCTAAGGCACTTTCAATGCAAGAAGAAAGACGTATATTTATGCAAACTTCAGTGAAAGTTGGAATCACTCTGACTTACACCAGGTTGGTTGGAGACATTCCATCTACTGTCTCATGGGAGGCTCACAGTAACCCTGAAAGGTTGACATATGACAGAAAAGAGCAATTTCTTCACAGGAATGAAGTAAAGGATTGCCCTCCATGAAAATTTTTACAAGAAGTGTGATTTGAACTGGCTCATTTTAGTAGGTGAAGAAGGCAATGAGCTTTTCAGGCTAAGAATGCAGCAGGAGAAGACACAATTAGGCTGGATTTGCCCGTCATATTCTAGGATTGGGTTGGGGGGTAAGGTGAGGGGTCTGCTGAGGCTACAGACTCAGATGCACGGAGGAAATGGAGACCCAGACTGGGGTCAGACAACGATGGTTTTAACTACAAGATATGGAAGTTTCTTTTTGCTGATCTAGCAGATTACAACAAGTGTAGTGGCTAAAAACAACACAAATGTATTACCTTACAGCTTTAGAGACGTCCAAAATGGGTTTCAGTGGCTAAAATCAAGGTGTGGGCAAGGCTGTGTTGCCACATTCCCTCTGGAGGTTCTAGGGGAAAATCCTTTTTCTTGCCTTTTCCAACATCTAGAGGCTGTACCCACTCCTTGGCTCCTGGTCCCGTCCCCTTCCGTCTTCAAAGCCAGAAATGATTGGTCGAGTCTTTCTCACATTGCATCACTCTGACTGTGGCTCTTCTTCCCTCTTCCTCACTGAAGCATCCTTTTGATTACACTAGGCCCAGCCAGATAGCCCAGGAGAATTACTTTACCTTAAACTCAACTGCCTACAACCTTATTTCCATCTACTGTCTTAATTTCCCTTTGCCATGTAATCTAACATATTCACAGTTACCAGGGATTTGGACATGGACATCTTTTGGGAGGCCACTATTCTGCCTAGCACATCAGGTTAAAGAGTTTCAACTCTGCTCAGCGAATAGCATAGAGGTGTGTACTGTGCTTGAGCAAGTGAATGATCTGTAGGCACCTGCGTTTTGGAAACAAAACTGTCAGGAGTATGAAGGGTAAGTCAGTGAAGCTGAAAAGCGGGGAGCCTGGTGAGAAGGATATTACAATAGTCCAAACATAGCAGATAAGAGATAAGAATTAGGACAGTGGCCGTGGAAAAGGAAGGAAGGAAGGGGGGTGGGGAAGCCCTATGAAAACTGTTGCTAAAAACTGCAAATGGAGCATAATAGAAAAGTGTGGAGTCAAAGATGCCTCCGAGGTTTCCAAGGAAGTTAGTGCTTCATTGTAATTAGAAGGTCTGGACTTGAAATCCAGATCCAACATTTGCAGGAAGATCATCTTGTATGTCTCCACAGCCTAACCTTCATTTTACACTCCATTTTGGTTGGGTGAGTTTTCAACTTAAGTCCCTGCATCTGTGAATCCCTCCTTTGCTGGAGACATGCTTATGGCCAAGTTGCTCCCTCTGCCCCATCTTGTTCTCGCCCATCTGCCCAGGGGACTGAAGGGCATGTTTGTTACTTCCCACCCAACTGCCTCGACTTCTGAGAATCTTCTTCCCCCGACTAACATTTCCTGGCCTCACTCCCATGTCTGGTTACCTCTTGAGCTCCTTTAGCAAATTGCTTGCCTGGATCTCACTGGTGGGTCACCCAGAGAATTGGACCATGGCTGCCACATCTCAAGACCTCACAGATGAAAGGTTGTCCCGTTCACAAGATGGGAAGCAGGGAAGGGGTATGGATTTTAATCTGCTCAAGCTCTCGGACAAGCAGTTGGTCAAAACCTCAGAGTTCTGAGTCATATGTCATAGCAAAAGGACCATCCACTCAAGCAAGAGAGTGCTCTTAAATCCCAGACATTAGAGGTGGAAATATTTAGGGTGTAATTAGGGCCATGCCAGACCCAGAGAATAATTGCTCTCCTCCTGTCTTCTGCAGTAGCCAGCATTCCTCCAGAAGCCAAACCAATATTCCCACCAGAAAGTTATCTGGATTGCCTAAAATAACATAAGCCTGGGCTTTGTCTCCATAGAACTCCTTGGAAAGGAGCAGAACCTCCAGCGGCTGACGGTGGATGATTTAAGAGCCCTCCTTCGTCTAGCCTAGGACGTAATAACAAAGAACACATAATTTATTTGTATTGATTCACCAGCACACATTTGATCATACCTCCTTGTCCTTACTTTGGCTAAGAATCCATGGCCATGGTCCTCAGAAATTTATCTTCCGCAAAATATCTCTGTAAAAAATAAGTTCCTCACATACCTTAGCTACAGCAAGAAGAGTCAGGTCAGGGGGATTTGCCAAAGAAAAGGGGAAAGGGAGCCAGCAGCCCTCCTCATATGATGACCCTGGTCTAAAGAATCTCCCTCCCACAGATGAAGTGAGCTTGGGAATTAAAGCCTCGGTTCTGGGACAGGGACTGTCAGATACAGAAACAGAAATCGGGGACAGATCGGATTCTTGCTCTTGAGGAATAAGGAGAACAGAGGAGCAGGTTGGATTCTGAGACAAAGAGAAGGAAGCAAAAATAAGAAGCAGCAACAAGTCTGGACCCCGGGTTGGACTGAGATGGCATAAAGTGCCAAGTGTTCTGCACTGCTCTTATTTAACCTTGAGTGAAGGTTATTCATCCAAATAATTGTGTGTTGAGCATCTTCGATGTACCTGGTTTTGCTCCAGAAGCTGGAATAGGTTACATACAGTTTTTTTTTCTTCTTCTTTCCAGAGACTCTCTAAAGGAGAGTCTCTAAAGAGTCTCTATTAGCCTAAGGGGAAGTCTCCTTTAGACTAAGCTAAAGAAGAGGAAGAAGGTAAGTAAGCAACTATTTCATTTAACGTGATTTCTACACGTGTCCTTACTGGACTAATTCAAAAACTGTGTGACTCATAATTCCACCAGAACAAAACAGGAAACCACGGGGAAAATAAAGAGAAATAGCTTTGCATTTTAACAAGCCTGATCAACTTGGGTAGGCACAAGGAACTTTCAACTTGATGCTGAGTGTGCGGAATGGACAGCTAGAAGGAAGCCATTTGCTTTATTGGGGGGGATAATTAGGTTCATTTATTTTCTTTTAATGGAGGTACTGGGGATTGAACCCATGTCCTCATGCATGCTAAGCACACACTCTACCACTGAGCCTTTCATTTGCTTTAAATTGCTGTATTTCTTTGTGTTCCACAAAGATGTGGCAGTAATAGGATTTCTTCCTTAGCCTATTTAGTTGCCCTCAGCATTAATGAGACTGACTAGATGGTCCAAAAAGGAATATGAATCCTCCCCTCTGTCACCAACAACATGCACCTGTTCTCTCCCTGCCAGCATCCACCTACCCACTTTTCAAGCCAGCTCGAGCCCCATCCCCAGCAGAGAGCCATCCCTCCTTACCCCAGTCCACACTCATCTCTCCATGCATGGCCAGCTTATTTCCCAATATCTCCCATCCCACATGCTTATCTTACAAACTGACCTTGACATTCCTTCTACTGAGTAGTGGAGTTCATGTTCCTCCCTTAAAAGTGGATATGTCGTTGTTATTACTTTGACCAACAGAGTATACGGGAAGTGGTGTTAAGTGACCTCCAAGGCTAGATTGTGCACTCAGGATACTTGCTCCCAAGGCCCAAATGCCATGTGTGAGGATGCCCAAACCAGACCACAGTGGGAAAGACCACCTACAACGACCACAATGTTTCAGCCCACAGCCCCGTGGAGGACCCAGTGGAGAGCGAGCATCAGTCACCAGCTAGGAGGGAAGATATCTTTCAGATGCCTGCAGCCTCCGCCACCGAGTCAGCCTCAGCCCTGAATCTTTGCAGCTAAGATTTCAAACATGGTATACATAGTGCCCTGTCAAAATCCTTGACCCACAGAATCATGAACATAATAAAATGTTTTCCTTTTGCACCACTAAGTTTTGGTTGGGGTAGTTTGTTATGCAGGAAAAGTATCCAGAACACCATTCATAAAACAAGTGCAGCATTGAAGACTTACCATCATTATGCAAGTGGAATTATTTTTCTAAGGACTTAATTTATGTAGATCAAATTTCCAGAGGTAGAATGTAAACTCCTTGAGAGAACAGATTAAGAACCTATCAGACATCTTCCCACGTGTATACCAAATACCACGTGCCCTAAGGAGTGTTCATCAAGGAACACTCAGACCTATCCCTTCCTTTTGGAATGCCACCTCTCAAAGAGGGCACACATCCATTGGATTGTCCAAGCCAAATATCCAGAGATCCTGCTATATTCCTCCCCATCCCACACGCAGACCCACCCTGTTATTCTGCCCCTCATGTTTGTATCTCCCCCTTCCACGTGCTGTTACAACTCCTCCCCAAGTTCAAATTCTCATCGACTCTCGATCTCTATTGCATCTGCCTCCTTACTGGTCTCCATGCCTCTAGTCATACAAGACCATCTTCTACACAGTGCCAGGTTGCCTTCCTAACATGGAGATAGGATCAAGTCGTTCCTCCAAATCCTCAGTGACTCCCTACTGCCTCCAGGGTAGAATCTAAAATGACTGGCAAGGCACAAGGGCCCTCTCCACCTGGCACTAGCCTAGGTCTCTCCTTATTTCCTGTCACTAGCTCTTCACTTTGTGTCCTACTGTCTGGAGGATTCATATGAACCTCAGAACAGAGAAAAGAATTTCAGTGACTTTTTTCAATTCTCCCACAAATGATATATAACCAGGGCATCCTGGCTTAATTCATCACTTTCTCTCTCACACACACACACTCTCACTCCCCTTCTTTCAGAATCCTATCTAGAGTCTACAGCTTGTGCTTTCCAATACCACTTTGGCCATCAGCTACACAGGGTTACTTAAGTTTAAAAAATATAAATTAAGTACAATTAGTATTAATAATTCAGTTCCTCGGTCACACTAGCCACATTTCAACCACTCAACAGTCACATGTGGCCAGTGGCTACCATACTGGAAAGAGTAGATTATAGAACACTTCCATCGTTGCACAAAGTTCTATTGAATAGGGCTGGTCTACAGATTCTCAGCTAAGAGTTGCTCTTCAAACATAGTCTGCTTGCACTTGCTGTCTGCTTTTCCCTCACCCAAAATGCAGACTATATATCCCCATCACTAGTATAGTGGAGAGCTAGATTCTCCATGCTGCCCAGAATCCATGCCCTTTCCTCCTGGGAACAATGTCCCTTGGGGGAAGCAGTTTTCCCCCATGATGAGCCATGCGGTTCAGGTGGCATGGACCTTGCATTGGCCCATCCTCAGCTGAAGGAGCAGGCTCTATTTGGCCTCAGCCAGTCATCTATCCCACACCCATGGCACAGAGATTGGTTCAGGGAAAAACCTGTTACCTAATTGGAGTCAATGAAACCCAACATGAGCCTTGATGGGGCTTCTGGGAAAGAGGAACATCCTCTTCCTTCCTCAGGAAGCATCCTAACAATGCACTTCTTTTAACAATATGGAATAAAGAAATGAGTTTGAGAATGGCTACAACCATTTTGCTATCTTGAAGGGAGAGCCTGAAGTTGCTGAAGGAACACAAAGTGAAACCTGAGGTTGCAGCCAACGTTGCACAAGCCCACAGAAATACTAAGGAAACCTAAGTCCTTGATAATATCATTTAAGCTGCTGGATCAAACCCGATCTAAAGCTATTGACCTCTAGCCATTTATGTTAAATCAGCCAATAAATCCTCCTTTTGTTTCAGCCCATTCAAATTCTTAACTGTTAAACCAAATACTCCTCCCATCTTTTAAGCCTCCGATCAAAGTTATTTCCTCCATAATGCCCATCTTGATTCTCCCAGACAGATTTGTTATTCCTTCTTCTATATGTCCCTCAATGCATTCTAACATTACATCAATGTTTTGCTGAACTGCAATATTAATATTTTATCTTCCTTCTACACAATGAAATACCTGAGAGCAACTTTTGAGCCTCTTGATCTGTGCTATAAATAATAAACAAACTAAACTAAACTAACTAGCTCACTAGCTAACTAAACCCTAACATAGCCCAACCTGATTCATAATAGGTGCTTAAAGTATCCATTTATGAGTAAATACTTATAGGATAAATAGTTGTCAATTGATAAATTTCAGTTAATAATAACGGTAGGAGGAAAAGAAGTCAGTATTCACATCCATTATCACACTGATCTCTCACAACAGTTCTATGACATGTGACTACCATTATCGTAATTCCTTTCAGGGATGAACCAGAGTCTTAGGAAGATTAAGTAACTAAGCAAATTCCCACAGCACGTAAGTGGCAGTGGCTGGTATATTCTCTCCTCTAAAAATATTTGTCTGTGCCCCACCCCCATGTTTTATATTCCACCTCCTTCCTGATTAAGGAGTCACTTAACCCAGCAATACTGGCACCACTTAAGTCCTGGGGCAGCTCGCTGTGTACAAGAACCTCTGACGGAACTTCCTCAAGGCTAAGTTAAAAGTAAACTCAACAAAATCTACAAGATAAGATCTCAGTATTGACCTCAAGCCAACTGTTTATTCCAAGCTCAGTGGTCAAGGAAGACACAGGAAACTACAGGTCTGGTTCCGCAGCTGTAGGAGCAAACTCAGCTCTTTGGGAGCGAGGACCTAACACTCCTTCCACAGTTCCCGCCGGCCTCTCCACTCTCCTGAAACCCGAGTTCCACCCCCACGTTTTACATCACATTCTACCCTCAGTTTCTCCCTCCAGGCCACCTACCTGGCAAGGCTCAGATGGCAGGCTCTAATTGTTCTGCTAAAATTGGAACTTTGACTCAAAAGAGTAGGTTCCGTGTGGGGAGGAGGTGACCTGGGGAAAGGGCAGGGACATGACTGCTACCACTGTCCAAGACATGGAAGGGTCCAAGTGGACAGTGTGTGGTTCTACTCCATGGAGAAGTCAACCCAGAACCACCACGTAGGGATCATCCAATCGGCCAGCATGTATCCAACACCTAAGACGTGCCACGTGCTTCTCAGGTGTTGTAGGCATAGGAGAAGGGGCGATGCAGGGAGTCCTCTGAGACAGGTGAGTGAGTGTGGGAGGCTGTCAGAGAGCATCCCGTGGTGGGGATGGGTCAGAGAGAAAGAGAGATGCAGATGTAGGGGTGTGTGTGTGTGTGTGTGTGTGTGTGTGTGTGTACAACATATACGTGCAACAAGTAAGAACCTCTCTAAGTATAGTTTGTGGACCACATGAATCAGACTTATCCAAGGAACTTAAAAAAAACACAGATTCTGGATCCCACCCTTCATACACCAAGTGACATCTCTGGGTCGTCTGCATTTTACAGGCCATCCAAGTGATTCTTACACACATTGATGCACATCCCCTCAGAACTCTCAAGTGATACTGAGATTCTTACAAATCAACAAAATCTCAAACACAAAAAAAAGCCTGTCACCTCCTGGCTTTCTCCTCAGCCACATTTCCATCAAGAATCACTGAAGTTAATCGTTTCCCATTTTCATTCATTCTCTCTCGAGATCAGATGGCTATCTCTATACAGATAGCAGTCAAGTTGTGGGGGGTTGTTGGGTTTTGTTTTAATCACATCATAGAAAGCTACCACGTCAACAACAGCCAGTGAAAACCAGAAGTCCTGGTGGGATGTGGACACTTCCCTCAGCCAGGCTCCCTGACCACCAGCCCCTTCGCTCCCACACAACAGCTTAGAAGCCAATTCACACCTAAGCAAAATTCCAGGTCAGAACACATGAGAGGAATCAGAGCAATGCACGTGAAATCAGCAACGAGATACCAAGGGCATCGGGGGTCAGAGTCCTTCTGGTGGTGAGCAAGGGTCCTCTGGACCCAGCATAAGCCCACGTCCATGGAAACAGGGAGTCCTGTGGGATCCAAGGCCAGAGGACCCCTGCCGACCCTCTGCAGACCCCTCTCCATCTCTCCTTTCGCTGCCTTTTGAGGAAAGGCTCCACCCCCCTCCCCCTACATGGCACTTGGGCCCTCCTCACACCTCCAGGCTTCTGTGCTGAAGAACCAGCCCCACACAGAGCGGTGCTCTCTCTTGTTCACACCCTCCAATTCCCGGGAAGGCACGCTGACTGGCCTGGCTTAGGTCAGACACCCATCTCTGGGAGACATGAACCATTGCCAAGAGGATGGGCCACTGTTACAAACATGGCTCCAAAAGCATTGCACAGAACTTACTGGTAAGACACAGGGGGAGGAAAGACTGCAGGAAGATAGCCTCTGGGCAACTAAGCCAGGGTTCGTGGGTGGGGACATACGCACATACATACGTACATAGATACACGCCCAAAGACATTTATCATTCCAGGTACTATGTGAGAAGTGCTAAATCAATGAAATGGTCAGTAAATCTCAAAGACAGATGGAGGAAGAGGGGAGAGGCAAAGAAAGTTAATGAGCACTGGAAATTTTAGGGAAAGCTTCCAGGAGGTCCAAAGAGACGAATTCTGAGAGGTAGCATGGCTTGGCAAGAAGGACCTGGACTCTGAGTTCAGACAGGCCTGGGTTCAAATCTTAGCTTAGCATTTCCCAGCTGTGTGACCTTAGGCAAGTTATCTGCCCTTTCTGAGTCTTAGCTTCATCGTCTGCTCCCACTCCCCCCACCCAGCAAAAAGAAAAAGAAAAAGAAAAAGAAAAAGAAAAAGAAAAAGAAAAAGAAAAAGAAAAAGAAAAAGAAAAAGAAAAAGAAAAAGAAAAAGAAAAAGAAGCAACAGCAGGTGAATGGGTATAGCTCAGTGGTAAACCACACACTTAGCATGCCAAAGGTCCTGGGTTCAATCCCCAGTACATCCATTAAAAAAAAAAAAGTTTAGAAAAAAAAGACAGGACTGTGCAATTACTAATTAAAAACCAAAATAACATCCATGAGCTGCCCATCTTAGGTGTCCAATAAATAGTAGTTGAACTTCATTTCCCAGACAGGAAATTCCCTGGCCATAGTCCGCCTTTGCCCCACAGCTCCTGCTCGGCCAGGTCTTGCAAGAAGCACGCTCAGAAATCATGTTGGCTCCTCCCAGGTGGCAGTATAACCCCTGCTCCCCTCTGGTAAATGTGCCGAGGAAGCTCAGAAGAAAGTGCCTGTGGCCAGGGCAGCACCAGGCTAAGTGTTTCAGAAATAACAAAGCTCCTCTGGTCTTGCGGACAATAGACACATGCTGTCCCAGAAGACAGGATACTGGGTCCACTAAGAAGGGTGCAAAAATGCTCACCCAGAATCTGGGCAATGTGAAATCTTGGTACCTGGGCTGAAGGCTCGGCAACTCTGACAGCTGGGTTCCCTCTAAGGTTGACCTCTGCCCAAAGGCGGCCCCCATCAGTAACTGCACGGGGGCCGTAGGCCAGTGTAAGGGCTTTGTTCCAACACAGACCTGAACTGTCTGTGGGAGCCTCCAGAGGAGGCCAGAGGGCACGACCATCCCTGGAGAAGCCGGATCTGTTTCTGGAACTCCAGTAACTCAAGACAATCAAGATCAACACGAGCGGTTCTTCCAGAAGATACTGAGGATGGGGAGCACGGGCAGTACCAGTCAGGCCAAGGTGATGGGAGCCACACTGTTAGAGCAGGCAGATAGCTAGGTATGAGCAGAGAAAGGCGGACACAGGCCAAATGGCAGGAATTGGGCAGAAAGGAGGGGCACGGGCCAAATGCAGGAAACCACACAGCATGTAAGCAGCAGGGATCCTTAGGCAGAGAAAGAAAAGCAGGAATCTTGGGGCTGATAAGGGATCATGCTTTTTGGGGTGACAAGTGGCCTGGAGAAGAACAAAGAAATGTGAGAAAAGGCAGGAATTTCTAGTGTCCGAATGTAACCTTTTGCTCATTATGCCCTCATTTCAATAAAATTAGCCTTGCAGATCAGAAGTACCCATCATGTGACACCATGACACTTGCAATCCAGACTAAATGAGGACAAAAATCCCCCCTCCCTTTGGGAAGGTGGAGTTGGGATGATAATCAGGGAATACGACCCCAAACCCTTCCCTCCCCAGTGAATATTCCGCCCATTCATTTTTACACCCTATGTAGCTAACTTGCCAAAGAAACTCAGGGCAGCCACTTACCTGAACCTGCCCGCTGTTCCCTGAGAGTGCACTGTCCATCCTTTAATAAATACTCACTTTACCTTTTTTTAACCTCTAAGTCTTGTCTCTGAACTCTTTCTAGGACGGGACAAGAACCTGGAACACCGGTTGCATCTAACGGCAACAATACCACCTCTTGTGGTGACTCCCCAGCATTTACTCCCAGCAGACCCAGAGCAAGGAAGAGCCTTCCCACATTCATGGCCGCTTGAGATCACTGGTTCCGCCAGGAGTCTTCTTCTCACATACGAGCCTCACTCAAATTCTCCAGTGGCCTCTAATCCAGCCCAGAGCAGCGAGGGGTGCAGCACAACAAGGCCCCACCCAAGAGTGGGACAGATGTGTTGCACCAGACACCCAGTTTGGCAGGATGCATTCACGAGAGGCCTCCAAGCCACCGTTGACAATACATCCTGGTGCTGCAGGGTGAAACCCCAGTAGAGCTCACCTCCACCAGGCAGCCAACGCCTTCCCAGGACAGCCCCCCACCCCCAGATGCTGAGTTCTTGGGACTGAGTCCTGGGGTCACCCCCAGGAGGTCTGGAGCAGGAGGTAAGCCTGTCAGTACTGCACAGCTGCACTCCCGCTCCTGGATCAGGGCTCGGCACCAAGGAGGTGCTCAACAGACCAGGGGTTGGCTGAACGGAGGCGGAGGCAAGAGCAAAGTGCAGGTGATTAACGCACTCTGGGTATAGATACCGTTTAAGGGAGAAGAAATACCCCAGAAGCTGAATGTATTGTAGTTAAAGCCTAAATCACAAAATGCAAACAGCCCTGGGTTCAAATTCCAGCATCACCACTCCCTGCATGTCCTCGGGCAAGTTATTTAATCCCCAGGCCTCCCTCATTGCCTCTGCACAGGGGCATGCAGACCTCACAGGGCTGCCATGAGGAATAAAGAAGAAAATCATCAATTTAACACATAGAAAGAAGTGGGGCAATGTTAGCTGGCATTAGAACCAGCTCCAGAAAGTTCCAGTTCTCTAACAGGTAGGGGAGAGAAGACATTCCAAAGGGACCCTCCGAGCTAGACGCTGCTCTCCCTGTCATCCAGCTCAGGCCACTCAGGCTCAGAGAGGCTAAGAAACCTCCCCAGGTCACACAGTGCAAAGCTGAGATTCAAGTCCAGGCAGGACCTCCAAGCCCATGGCTCTTTCCTTGACACAAGGTGCTTTTTAAAAGTCTCTGATGAGGCTAGAAAGTGACCTGAGCAGAAGCCAGGTCCTGCATGGCCCCACAGGCACAGCTAAGGATCCACTAAGCTCACAAACTCCCTGCACTGGAGTGGACCTGGGGTGGGTGTCATTTCAGTAACATGAAGATATGCTGTCAAGGAAAGAGCACACAAATGAACAAGAAAAACTATTAGCAAAGTGATGAAGTTGGTTGTTTTCCTTATGTTGGAAAGGATAACCGTTTGTTAGTCCAAGAAGAGAAGCCATGCTTACAGGCACCAGAGACAGAGATGCTGAAAAGCAAAGAATAAGTAGTTCATAAGGAAAGAAAGAAAAGCAGAGTGAACCAACATAGGGAAAGTGCCCAGTAGATTGTCTTTAGCAGATTTCTAGAAAAGCAAATTAACTCATTTCCGAAACACTGGGATACCATTGGAATTAGTGAAAATTAATGCTGAGGTTAGGCAATGGAAGGATATTCTAAAGAAACAGGTGTCCTCATCTCCTGTGTGCTGGTCCAGGCCTGCGAGAGAGGGTTCTGGCCGGAAGACAAAGCTATTTACACCCATTAACCTGCTAATTCTACACTGGGTAATATACTCTTATATTCCAAGGAAATCATTCAAAAAGAAAAAAGAAAAACGCTATCTGTGTGGAAGTTCATAACACTGCTCTCTCTCACTGGAAAAAAAAATTAACCTAAATACCCAATAGCTTAGACATATTCAAGCAATTAATAACATATTCTATGATGGACTCCACATTGTTACTACAAATTAAAACCTGAACCCACATGGTCTATTTTAATACAGAGGGGGAAAGTAGAAACACACTTAAGTTACAAGTTAGACCAAAAAGTATGCTGATGCTTATTATAGCTGTATGCAAATATGTATTACTGATGAGCTGGTGTTTGGTATTAATGAGATTACATCCTATAAAGGTATATGTACAGTGAAAAATTGTTTTTGTTTTATGTATTGACTTCACCTAAGGCGTAACCCCCCACCCCCCAAAAATGTGTCTAACATGTAATTGTGGAAATAACCCCTTCATATATGGCCATAAGTGCCAGTCGAGACAGTATAACATTTTTAAACAAATAATTAGGATCGAGATGAATCTATTTTGAATTTCAGTTTCAAATCTTTATTTATCTGTTAGTGCATCCAAGAATGTTATGTTCCAGGATCCCCAGTGACTGACTTTCAAATTATTCTTTGCTACTGTGGTCAGCTGTTATTAATCCGTGTGGTTTAGCTGACACATCAGCGGTAATCAGGCACACACATCCCTCTCCTGTTAATACTGTTCCTCTGTCCTGCCTCCTGCTTCAGACTGCAAGCTTTTTGTGAATAAGGAATGTGTTTTCCCTCTTCTTCCAAGTCTACCCACAGAGAGCACCTCTGAAGTTCTCATTCACAGACTGGGGCTCAATGAGGATTTGATGATGAAGAGAAAGGAAAGGAAGAATCATAATTATCAACTGTATTTACATGGTACAACTATGCTGGGAGAGAAAAATAGGAGCTAAGTACAAATGATCAATTCACTGTGTTTTATTTTGGCACAGTTAAAGCAAGTAAAATGCTCTCCATATCCATTAATTAATTAGTAGTATCTTGTATGCCCTAGTGATAGAAAGATAAAGTAGACCCTGTCCCGCCCCCAGAATATTTCACATTTAATGAGTTAGATACATGAACACACAATAGTAATCTAAAGAGGGCATCACTGATGGAGGCTTTTAGCATGAGGTGCAGTGAACAGAGGAGGGCAATCAGGTCAGGCTTCCAGGAGGAGGAGTGATACCTGGGTTGACTCCTAGAGAGTGATTACAGGATTGCCATATGGAAGGGAGGTTGGTGGAGGAGTAGGAAGAGAGCAGAGTTGCAGGCAAAGGGAAGAAGACCTGCAAAGACAGAGGTAGGATGATCAGGAAGAGCAAGCGGGTCTCAAACACAGGGTCTGCAATGGAGGCAGCTGAGGCTGGGTCACCATAAAAGCCTGGCTTTTGAGGGGGGGGTCTCACTCAGTTCTTTTGGGTAGTGTGTGTCCTTGGAATGGGGAAGGAGAACAGGAAGAGGGGAGGGGAGGAATACAGAAAGGGCAAGCGCCATGTCTCACTGCAGCTAGGGAGAGAGAGCACTTTCCAAGCATCATCCCCAACATAAAAAGAGAGCAGACTCCGCTTCCCCAGCACGCCGCCACGGGCTCAGACACCACCACTCCCACTGCGGTCAGTGACGAGCGATTTGGAAGCTGGTCAGATGAGAGACACTCTAGTGGAGTGTCACGTGTTTAAGACAGGCGAGAACACGCAACAACTTCCCCCGGTAGGCTGCAAAGTTACTCTCCAACAGGTGAAAAAAAAAATCACAAGTTTTCCTAAACGACTCATAGAAACCAAAAAAGAAAAAAAAAAAATTGACTCCCCCAAATATACTTTATCAGTGAGAGAATTTTTTTTCTTGGTAGAAGAAACAGCGTTTAGAATTTCCAAAATGTTGATGACAATGACAGAAGGAAAGTATCTTCTCAACGAATACATGAAAATGTTGTTGTCCTGGTTACTAACTTTGCTTCATGGCAGAGATGAATTATTTTTCTTTAATGAAATTTCTGCCAGCCCAGAGCATCATCAGTGGAATATTTTCACTTGAGGCCACCAGCTCCAGCTATAGAGAGAGACCATGGGGTACAGGAAGGACCAGTGCACCCAACCCTGAGGAGAGGAAAGCCTCCCTACTTCCAGGATGTGCGATGTGCTCGCTCCCAGTCACCCTGGAAAGGAGCTGGTAACGCCACAGAAACGGGATGCCTCAGGTTCAATCATCTAATAAATAGTAATAGAATCTCTTCTATGTTCCAGCCACTGAACCAGGTGAGTATTTTATATATATACATGTATATATTCTAGTGCATAAAATAGGCTGTCCCTGTCCTCATGGAGCATTAAATCTAGTAGTAGGGATGAGGCTTGTAATCTAGTCAAAGAAATTAATATATAATTACAAATCGTAACAAAGTTCTCTAAATTAAGAACAGTAAAGAGGCTATCTTTCACACTAGGAAGTCAGAAATGTTCTTTCTAAATGGTGAACAAATCATAAGAAGCAGCTGGCCACTTGAAGACGAAAAGAAGGAAAATCACTATACTTATAGGGGGCCGCAGTGGTGAAGACCCTAAGGCTGAAGAGACCTTGGAAGAGAACATCAAAAGTCAGTCAGTGAGGCTAGAGGGGGGCAGATAAATGTGAGACAGAGTTGGGAAGGTGGTGATGTGGGCAGGGACCTTGTAGGACATGGGAACAGAAAAGCATCCTAAGGGTGATTTTGGAGCTAAAGACCAATGGTCAAAATCCTGGAGTTAGAGGTAGAGGACACCATGGTTCCACAGAAAAGAAATACATACATACACAAAATTCAGATACCCACTACCCACTTATAACACCCCCATCAACAAGGAAATGGAGGTGAAACTGGTCCACATTCCCTCCAGATACTACTCTGGTTATCCTCCAGGAGGCTCTGCCTGGTCACCTTTCCCAGCTGATTCCCGGGGAGCACCGCACCCTTGCTACCTCCTCACTCCGCCCCTGCCACAGGCCACCCACCGGCCTGACCTGCAGCTGGACCACCACAGAGAGAAACCTGGTTCCAAGCAGAACGACCTCTGTTGAGGGCTGGGCCTCTCGGGTCCCAGTCTTTCCCATCCTCGTGTGCTAGTACCACCACATTACTCACTGGAGTATTTCAACACTGTGTGGTGTTATTATTTAAGATAACAAAGCTTTTTTTTTTATTTTTGGAATTGTAAACTGGGAGTGGAGACAGCAAGTAGAAAGGAAATAATATTCGAGTCAGAGAGGTTTTGTTTATGTACTATTTTAACTGAAACAATATAACAAAATCTAGGGCAGAGTTTTCCCTACTATTTTGACTGAATCAATAAAAGAATTGCTGGAGCAAACAAAATCCTGGAAGAACTAAGGATGAGCACGGGGCTACCTGCACCGGCTTCCTGTTCTAACATGGATATGCTACCTTTGGAAGCAGGATGGTCCTCTGAGAGAAACAGGAGTCTCCATCTACCCCTCATCCAATCCTCGAAGGTGTTACGGCCAGATGAATCCATTCTGACGCCCACCTCTCGGCAGACAACTCCCTTGTTCTCAAAATATCAATCGTGTCTCTACCTACCAACTAAAGTCCAGACCCTTTTTAGAATGCAGCACCTCCCAGTACCAGGCTCCCCATCAC
Source organism: Camelus dromedarius (assembly GCF_036321535.1). NCBI lineage: Eukaryota > Metazoa > Chordata > Mammalia > Artiodactyla > Camelidae > Camelus > Camelus dromedarius. The sequence continues at coordinate 61,658,300 of NC_087443.1, read as the reverse complement.
CTTCCTGCGCCGCTTTCCGAGATGAATCTCTAGTCTTCCACCCGACTCCCTGCTTCTGAGGCTCTTCCTGTAACATGCTGCTTTTAGATCATTCCAGTTCCCCCTCCTCCTGATTCCGTAAGGCTCAGCCTAAACCCCAGCCCCTCTCCAGGGATCCCCGTGTGACTAGCGCAGAGAGCACAGACGTGGGGGTTGGGGTGGAGGGGGGCTCTGTGACTCCCCTTTGGAGCTGGGCGACCTTGGGCCAACTACTTAGCCTCAGTTTCTTCCTCGGTAGACCAAACATGAGGCCCCTGCCTTTCCAGGCATTTGTGAGGAGTAAATGAGGCAAAGCACTATTTTCCCTCCATGTCTTATATCAAACTCTCCTCCTCTCAGAAGCCACCCTCCACTCCCCCAGGCAGACTCCTTCCTCTTACACGTGCATCTGTTACAATAATTATCATGTTGGCGGTAACTGTTTGCAGGTCTGATTCCTGTGATGCTGGGGTCTCTTTGAGAACAGGCACTCTGGCTCATCGTCTCTGTATTCCCAGGAAAAGAACAAACGCATAGATGTGTAAAACACCTGGCCCAGTTCCTAGGGCACAAAACGTGCCAGTACATATCTTCCCTTCCTATATGGTGTTTTAATATGTTGTGTCGTAATCATGTGCGTATCTTCTCTCTTTCACTGGATTTTAAGTTCCTTGGAGCTAGGGGCATGTCTAGTCACTTTTTAAAAAATATGTGTTTTTAATTTACATACAGTAAAATTTACTTATTTTGGTGCACAGTTCTATGAGTTTTGACAAATGCATGAAGTTGTGGAACTACCTTAGGCATCTTTATTCCTCCCTAGGCCCTTTCTCTCTCTATAAATGTTCACTGAATAAATGAATGAATCACTCAGTGAAGGAAACAATGGACAAAAAAAGACTAGCTGGGAAAGTTTCCACAATAGCCATGCAGATAGGTTTTGAGTCAAAATTTAGAGAATGAGATGATCACTGCTGTACTGCTTTTCTGCGAAGCAATTTCTCAGTATCTATTAGAAATCTTTTTAAATGTGCTTATACCCTCCAGCCCAGCATGTCCACTTCTAAGACTATATCCAGAGGAAATGATCAGATGCCCACGGTGATTTAGGCACCAGGAAGGGCGCAACAGCATTATTTACAGCAGCACACCATCAGAATCAACGTCATCTACCCAACACCAGAGAAATGGTTAATTAAACCGTGATACTCCCATATGATAAGATGAAATTCTATCTTCACATTCATATTTTATAACATGGAATATAATGTATTCTTGTGCAGTGTCAAGTGTAAAACGCAATCTGTAAGACAGTACATACAGTACATATGTTTTTAAGATCCATGTGTGTGTATATATATATATTCTGTGTAATAACAATGTTAAATAAAAACTCTATATAAAGTATTAGCCTAATTTTACAAAATGAATGCACATGCATGTTGATATAATCATCAGTGTGCAATAGGTGATTTTTATTTCCTTCATCATGTTTTCAGATTTTCTAATTTCTTATAATATATATTACTATTTTTCTTATAATCAGAAGAAAGTTCTAAAAATAGAATGGAAAGGCCTTTATTCCTGCTTTAAAAATCGCCTAACCTTTATTTCATCTCTAGATGATTCAGTGGTGGCTAAATTTTAACATTCAAGATGCGGCATATGGCTCTGCTCAAAGGAGAACGTGCTTTCTGTCTGAAGCGTGTTCAGAAATAGCCCATCCCACTGGTGGGTGACACATTTCCTGCACACCTACAGGAAGCAGCCCCTGTCCCAGAGAGCTGAGGCTTCCACAGCGGTTGCATCAGGAGGATGTCAGATAAAGGACGCTGGGTAAGTCTGGGACACGCAGAAAAACGTCACCTCCACTGCTAACAGCTCCATGACTTTCCTCACCTCGAGTGTCGGTACTGTGCTTTATTCAGCTCTGTATCCCCAGCAAGTGGCAGAGTGACTAGCCCACGCGACAGACCAGCAAGCAACGCTTGTTGCATGAGGGTGGGTAACACATCAGTGAGAACTGGATGGTGGAAGAGAGAAGATGTGCTCTGAAACCATCCAGCAGCCCTGCCTTCTTGGAGAACACACGTGTGACCAACTGCCTGCAGCAACAGCCCCAGTCGTCACCCCTCCCTGGACCCAGATTCATTTTGAGTTGTGAGTTGCAGGTTCTCCCATCAAGAGTCAGGGTCTACTACCCTAGCCTTTGAATCTGGGGTGGCTGTTAATATGTCTTGCCCAGAAGGAATATGGCAGAAGAAAGGCACTCCAGTTCTGCACCCAGGCCTCCTGAGATACCGCGTGTTCCTATTTGCTCCTCTGGAATGCTGCTAGCCACCATGAGAACAAGCCTGGGGTGGCCTGTCCACCCTGCCAGAGGACAAGACTCGGGGCCAGCCACCCACCAGGAGCAGAGCCACCCTGATGACACGCGCGTGATGGCAGATGCACGAGGAACCTCAGCCAAGACCGGAACAACTGACCCTCTGGGCCCAGTCCACCTTGCCAACTCACAGAATCCTGAATCACTTAAGAGCTTTCTTAAGCCAAGAAGTATGGGGAGATGAAAGACAAACAGACTTTCATTTCAGCTTTTAAATCTCCGTTTGTAGATCTTAAAGGGATCAAAACGTCAGCATGCTTACAACTGAACTCATGGTCTCTCTCCCAGAACCTCTTGAATTCTGTGAACATCATGATTAGCCTTCCCATTACATGGGACAAAAATCTAGAAATCATCTTCAAAGCTTTCCTTGCCCTCACCCACATTCTTCTGCATCCAATGTATCATTAAGTTCTGTTGATTTAGCCCCCAAAATGCCTCTCAAATCCATTCATTTCTCTCAGTCTTTATCACTAACACTCCCCCAAGTTACCATCAACCATTTCTGCTGTGTGACCTTTGACAAGTTACTTTACTTCTCTGAGCCTCTGTTTCCTTGACTGTAAAATGAAGGTAATGCTAGTACCTGCTTCAGAGAGTTGCTGTGCACATTAAGATAATGTATCTAGAGTGCTCAATAGAAGATCTGGTATAAAGTAAGTATTCAGTAATTGTTAGTTTATTTTCTTTAATAATATCGCACATATGCCCATTTACGACAGGTCCCTCATCTACTGATGGTTCCCACCATTTCACTTACATGAAGGCAACTGCAAACCATCTTCATCCATGCCTATTTCTCTCTCATGCCTCCAAGTCTTTACATATGCTTTTTCCGCCACCTGGAATGTCCTATCCAGCCACCTATTATAGGTGAACTCCTATTCATCCTTCAAAACCCAACTCATATTTTTGCCTCCAAACTTTCAGTTCTCCCTGAGCCCCCTGTACAGAGTGAGTCACTCCCTCTAATCAATCTGTCTTTTATGCTATCTCTGTGTTCTATATCTGCTTCCACTGAATTGCACATTGTGAGAACTTATTCATTTATACCCATCTTTTTCTTACTCTTAGCTAGTTGAAGGCAGAAGCCATGTCTTTACATCCTCAGCACAGAAAATGGTCCCCAGTACACAGCATGTGCTAAATAAATGCTTGATGATTGGATAAATAAAGAAATAAATGAAGATCCACTCTTATATCCTCCACCACCTCCCAAAAGCAGACCGTACCCTGAATCAACAGAACCAACTTCTCCCGCCTTGGAAGTCTTAGTTCTTTCAGTGCCAAAGTAACTGGCACCCAAGTGGAAAATATTTGCTGTCACTCCCCCACCCAGATTCCAAATTCCAGTTCAAAGCCAAGTGCCTGTCTCCCTGCCAGGGCAGCCCACAGCTTTGCTGCAAATGTTTCCCTCAGCTCTCCTCTGCACATAACCTTAGCTGTATTATTTACTACCGTGAACGCCATAATATGTATTTAAATATGCTGTAAAGGTCAGACAACTGAGCCGTACCCCTTCCTGGGAATCCATTTCACACCACAGCAGAGCCGGGCCTCTCAGCACTCACTCAAATCCAGATCTGAAGGTAAATCATGAGGCCTTTTTTTCTCGTGTGAGGACAACCTCATCATGCATCATATTCTATGGAATAATAGCTATAAATCCATCTGTTACAAGCTGGGAGAGCAGCAAGTGTTGGGAGCCACAGAATGATTTTAGCTTTTGGGTTGTCACCCTCATATTCAGAAAGTTCAGCTATAAAAATCAACCTCAAGCTTGAAAAAAAAAATGAGAAAAGAGATGCGAAAACACTTGGAGGACAGATGCTGCCTCCCCACCAGCATCAACTAGAGATGCTCCAGACGTGTGATCCTTCAGCGTTCAGAAGGCTGCTCATCTCCTTCCTCCTTCCAGTCTAGGTATCTCTTTTTCATCCTTGCCTTCATGACTTCAGTTCAGTTTGCCTAAATTTCAGGGTACAAAGGAGCTCTTAGAGAGAATGATTAAATGACAGATCCTTTCTCCACAGAAACATACACTTCACATAAAATGTTCCACTCAGTATCAGGGTATTTGTGGATTCCCTAAAGTCTCTCCATGGACCAAGGAACCCAAGAAAAGAATTTGATCTACATTATCCCTCAGCTGAGACAGAAAGAATAAACAGTGACAGGTTGAAGTCTCCAAACGCAAAATAGAGCAACACACATACAACACACACACATATCCACAACACACACAACACACACACATACACTTTGTGTAGGAAACTCAGTGAAAAGACGATTAGGAGGAGATAGTTTCTTAAGCGCAACAGTCCAGTGTCTGAAAATGCTGCCTGGAAGTGCACATCATAGGAGATTTTCCCAGAGGTGGCAGAATACAAGAAGAATTAAAGGTATGGGATGCAGGCTCTGTGGAACGTGGCTCTACTCTAAAAGCTCCTGAAGTCTAGGGAGTTTTCCAGAGTTTGTCAACATCCAATGTGGAAACAGAGACCTAAGCTGGTCTCAACAGCTCCAAGTAAACCCTAATCTAGCAAACACCCCTTAGTTCTCTTCCGTATGCTTTCATTATGAAAACCATAGCACACCAAAGACAGTTTGGGGAAGGGAAAAAGCCATCCATACACATGCCAGCCTCTTGTTATTTCCATCTTGCTATTCTTTTCTGGCTGGATGAAATGTACACCTTTGCACAGACTTGTGATCTAGAACATAAAACATTGTGAGCAACCTTTTCATTTATCCCTAACCTAGTATAAATGCATTCTCATTTTGCCATAAAGTCTTCATAATGATTATTATTATTAGCAGGGAACATACCTTATTACATTTTCTTTTTCAAGAAAAAGAATTGATTTTTTTATACATTTAGCATCTTTCATTTTTGAACAAGTCCTTAGGAGAAGTTCCGAGGTGTGGTATTACGTAGTCAAAAGCCATGATCGATGTGGTAGCTCTGGGTACATTCTGCCATACTGCTTTCCAAAATAGCTGTTCTGATTTACAATGCCACCAGCAAGATTATTCCAGTTTCACGGCCACTGAAGAGGGTTCTAGAGCTTACAGCACCGTTAGTCATGTTCAGAGACGTCATCCTGCTGTTATTTGAGGCTGCTATTCGTAACCCTACTGTTTCGCTTGTAACCAAGCTTCCCAACTCTCTACGTCTAGGCTTACCCTCTGGGCACACAGGAAATTAACTCAGAGGAAATAGCTTAAAATGGCAGAAAGGCCTAGACTGGGATTGAGTTATCAATATCCTGTTTAGATTCCTGACTCTACTGCTTACTAGCTGTGGCATCCTAGGAAAAATACTTGGCCTCTCTGTGCCTCAATTCCTCACCCGGAAGCTAAGGATACCTTCACCTACTTTATAGGAAGTTTAAAAGTTGCAAAACCCTTCATCTGCAAATGTTTCTAACATCTTTCCTAACAACCTCCCCCTTCCATGGCCCTTTTAACACAGACTGCGGTCAGTTGTGGGAAGACAAGCAGGGTGTTTGAGATAGAGGTTTTAAAAGAAAGGTCTGAAATTTACTCATGAAAAAGAGAGAGGGGGAAGAAAGAAAGAACAAGATAAATCATGAGAGGGAAGAAGGACCAGGAGGAAGAGAAAGAAGTTCTGTGGAAGGGTTGTGGGGGGGGGGGGGGTGAGGAGCGGCGTTCAGGGCTGCAAAGAGCAGAAGGAAGGCCAGTAGAAGGCTGGAGAGTGATGGAAACGGAGCATCAGCAGACAGGGAAGGGGATGGGAGACTGGGCGCTGTGGTCTTTCGTTGGACTAGATCTCTCCTCTGGCTCACCATCCCCTAATTCCGCCCTCCGGGTCTCAATCTTAGAGCCTTCTCAGCTGCTATCACCCACCACTCGGAATCCCCTGTTACTCCCTACTGCCTCCAAGAGAAGTCCTACCTCCTTAGGGTGACTCTCTAGCCTCACTTCAAAATTCCCGAAATGGACCACCACTCACCTCCTATATTAATGTCTTCTGGCAAACCTACTGTGAAACAACATGTGGAAAACTGAGATCTCCTGACTATTCCTTGCATTTTCCACTTCTGAGCCTTTGCTCGTGTTCCTTCTTGATATGGCTCCTCTCCCATGAAGCCTTCCCCAAACCCTCTAATGGGAATTACTCTCATTGTCCCCTGTGCTCTTAGGACAATTTTATTTATATCTCTTCTATAATCAAATCACACTCGAGGTGTATTAGTTCTGGGCGTACATGTCTCTTTCCTTGTATTCAAGGGTAAGAAAGTAAAGTGCAGGGACCGTGGTGTGTAGCCCCCTGATGACCTGCATAGTATAGGTGCTCATTAGACTGTGGTGGGCTTATCAGAAAACTGACCTGGTTCCATGCAGCACCCGAGAATCAGCTAAGGGTGACACTCATGGTTTGCCTTCCACTATGTGTCTACTTACCTAAACCCTACTTCCTGGCATGAATGAATAAATCAATGCACAAATGAATGAATGAAACCTCAGAGTGTCTAGAATTAAGCTTTTCCTAAGGCACACAAGAAGCTCATACCTACCAGTCAGTCCGTTTCGGGTAGAAATCAAATAAGTTTGCCGAAATTCATACGATGTGGCATCTATTCTGGTTCCAGGGAATGATGTCAGGTGTCCAAGTCTTATCCTATCTCTGGCAGGATCTGTGTTATCATCTGAAGATTGAGTGTCAACCTTTAAAATGAAAGCATTAATAACCCACTTCCATGATACAGCTAATCAGCTCATGGAATGGGAGTGCACCAAGCTCCGGATGACGGATTTTGTTGTTACTTACGTGACAGTGATAGAGTCACTGCATCTGTTTTAGGCTCTGTTCCTATACCTATATAATGCACAGGGCCATGCCTTGCTGCCCACTTCCAGGGTCGTAAGAGTATATGAAGTCATGTAAGGGAGGCCACCTTACAAAGCATCAGGTATGATGAAAGAGGAGAGAAACTAACATTTACTTTGAACACTTCCTATGTAGCAAGGACCATGAAAGACACTTTCCAGAGCCTGTTTCATCCTTTCTATAATCTATATAACCAAGAGCTTATGTCCATGAAGGGTGAGCCTGAAAGAACTGAGTTCAAATTCTGATTCTGCTACTTAGAAGTTATATGGCCTTGGGCCAGGGCCCTTTGATAACCACCTGTGTATCTTCATCCTTAAATTGAGAATGACAAAAATTCCTACCTTCTAGGTGCTTGTTAGAGACAAATGAGGCATCAAAAAATAAAATAAAATACTTAGGAGTAAACCTGACCAAGGAAGTGAAAGACTTATATGCAGAGAACTATACAACACTGATTATGAAAATTAAAGATTATTTAAAGAAATGGAAAGATATCTCTTGGATTGGAAGAATTAATATTGTTAAAATGGTCACACTACCCAAAGCAATCTACAGATTTAATAAGATCCTTATCAAATTACCCAGGATATTTTTCACAGAACTAGAACAAATAATCCTAAAATTTATATGGAATCACAAAAGATTCAGAATTTCCAAAGCAATACTGAAGAAAAAGAATGAAGCTGGAGGAACAACACTCTCAGACTTCAGGCAATACTACAGAGCTATGTAATCAAAACAGCATGGTACTGGTACAAAAATAGACATACAGATCAACAGAACAGAATAGAGACCCCAGAAATAAACCTACACATCTGTGGTCAATTAATCTTTGACAAGGGAAGCAGAAGACCTAAACAAACATTTCTCCATTGAAGACATACAAATGGCCAATAGGCACAGGAAAAAATGCTCAATATTGCTAATTGTCAGAGAAACGCAAATCAAAACTACAGTGAGGTATCACTTCACACCAGTCAGAATGGCCATCATTCAAAAGTCCACAAATGATAAATGCTGGAGAGGGTGTGGAGAAAAGGGAACCCTCCTACACTCTTGGTAGGAACGTAGTTTGGTGCAGCTACTATGGAGCACAGTATAAAGATTCCTTAAAAAACTAAAAATAGACTTACCCTATGATCCAGCAACCCAACTCTTGGGCATATAACCAGGGGAAATTCTAATTCAAAGAGGTACATGCACCCCAATGTTCATAGCAGCACTATTTACAATAGCCAAGACATGGAAGCAACCTAAATGTCTATCAACACATGATTGGGTAAAGAAGTTGTGATTGATAGATATAGATATATAATTATATATAGAGATACATAGATATATAGATATATAGACATAGTGGAATACTACTCAGCCATAAAAAAGAATGGAATAATGCAATCTGCAGCGATATGGATGGACCTAGAGATTGTCATACTAAGTGAAGGAAGCCAGAAATAGAAAGAAAAATACCATATGATATTACTTATATGTGGAATCTTAAAAAATGAGACAAATGAATTTATTTACAAAAAAAAACAAACTCACAGACATAGAAAACAAACTTACGGTTACTAAAGGGGAAAGGGGAGGGTGGAGGAATAAATTAAGAGTTCAGGATTTGCAGATACTAATTACTATATAAAATAAACAAACACCAAGGTCCTACTGTATAGCACAAGGAACTATATTCAACACCTTATAGTAGTCTATAATGAAAAAGAATATGAAAAGGAATATATATATATATATATATATATATGTAAAACTAAATCATTATGCTATACACCAGAAACTAACACAACATTGTAAACTGACTATAATTCTCTCAAAAAAAAGAATCAAATAAGACACTCCAAGTGACAAAAGCTGTGGAAACTGTAAAACACTAAGCAATTTCAAGGTATCATTCCTAAAATGGCAGAACCCTTTATCCTAACAAGGTAACTAGGTAACAAGAGGTAAATGGGTGGTGCATACCCACCAACTTGGGGACTGACATCCCAAAAGAATTCCTTTGCTTTGGGTCCCAGCACCATGTGGTAAACAATAATATAATTGCTCTTTCCCTGGAGTTTAAAGCAGGCTTTATAGCCTTAGACAGGAGTTAGAGAAGATCTCTGTGACAGCAGTAAATTTAGTCAAGGAGGGAGACCTTGAGCCCTGGAGGAGGCAGAGGACCCTCCAAGGAAGAGCTGGAGGAGAAAAGGATCAGGGAAAAAAATACTGCTTTTCAAGAAAATCCAGAAGCAAAAATGGGGTCACTCACCTGCAGTAAGAGCTTGAGTGAGTAAATGAGCCTGGGGACTCCCACAGGAACATAAATGCATTCCTTACAAACAGCAAGCCAGAGACACCAAGAAAGAGAGAGAGGTGATAAGGTAGAAGGGGAAAAAAAAGTGCCGGCGATAGGCAATACAGAGGATTATAAAAAGTGCTTACTGCAGAGGTTTTCAAAAATATTTTAGCCCAGAAAATCTTTCTTTAAAAGAAATTGATGTGAAAATCTAAAGCAAAAAACAAGTAAAATCAAGGAGAGATAATTGAGGAGAGGTCTGGAGCCCGCATGTTCAAACCCACAGCTTCTCTATTTCCCTTTAGGAAGCTTCCGTGAGGAATCTGAGGGACCTAAGGGATGTGCCAGCAGAATTAGAAGGCCATGGTCTGAATGAGGGATGAGATCTGCGACCCAGAATACCAACACATCCCCCTTCCTTTCTTTTAGACCTGGAATCCCTCCTACCACATTTTAGCCTCTTTCTTGCTAGAAACTTCACTTATCAGCTTCCCTTGCGACTAGAAGTGATCATGAGACTAAGTGTTTTTTTTTTTTTTTTGGGTCAGTGGAATGAGAGTGGAAGTGATGTGTCCAATTTCTGAGTCACTTCCTAAAAAAGAAATTAACTGTGGACAGGACAGTAGCTAGCTTCAACCATATGGAAAAGACAAACTTGGAGGCTAGCAGAAAGATGAAATGGATGGAGCCTGAGTCTCTAGAAGAACTTGTGGAGCAGAGTCACTTGTCACTTGTGGAGATGGGTCATCCATCAACACCTGGACATGGGAGAGAAAGACATCTTCATTGTGTTTGGGCCTCAGCACCCTGGGTGTCACAGTAACAGATGCCTACCACCTAAATAACCTGGCCTGCAGGAGGGAAAGAGAAAGAGTGGGAACAATTCGGTTTGGTGCCTTCTACTCCCACTCCAAGATCTTCCCTGAGCACATGACTCCCAACCAGAACATGACCTCTTCGACCTTCAGAAGTTGTCAGCAGCTTTGAATGGGTAACAGATTCTGTTTATGCTTCATTTTTCAGGGAAAAGGATTCTGTAGATGCTCAGTAGATCCTTAGAACAGACTCTGACAGCATGGAGTTCCTTTCCTCTCTTTGCTTTTGCTCTGTCCCAGCCTCAGAGCTGGAACTAGAATTGCACAATCCTGCACACTCTCCATTTCCCAACACTGTTGCCCCCCCACCCCAGCTATGCCCAGAATGAGCCATTGCTTTCCACTGCGGGGGGTGGGGCGGGCAGGGGGAACCACAGCCTAGTCTCCAGTTCTTTAAATTCCAAAGAGATCTATCAGCTCAGACTGAAAAGAGCCATCTCAATTCTAAGAACTATTTTAAGATGTTGAGAAGCAACTTTGTAGAAACCCCACAAAGTTCTGTCTCTGTTAAGGCTGTTTTTCTTCTTTTCTATTTTCTCACCTTGGAGAAATTGTTCAGTTGTGAAATAGAGGCGGAATAAGGAGACTTTAGGGCCTCCATCTGCATCACCTGACAGGCTCACCCTCTCTTGGCTTCAGGGATCCAGAATCTTTGAGAAACCATTGTTGAATACTAGGTTAGGTCATTACTGAAAATGATGATATTGTGGTATATAAAAGACATGTAACGCCTTGGAATAGAAAAGCTATTCTAATCACTACATTCCATTACCAAAAAGAATGACTCACCCAAATATTTAAACTGTCTTAAAATATAATAAATGAAAATAGAGAATGTGCGCAATTGCCTAGTGAGCTGGCAATGGGAAGCAGATCTCAGAGAATACAAATTTTAGCATCAAAGCAGCCAGGATCTTTCAAAATCATTGTAAGTTCTATTCTTATCGGTGTTTAAACTTAAGACCTTCAGAAGTGGTGAAGCGTTTGAATTTTTAAAGATCTGAAGCTTGCCCCTGCTGTGTACCGCGATGACGCGGTAAGCTTCTACATATCTGTAAATGCATGTACAATTCTGGTGTTAGAACTAACCACATACGTGGATGCTTTAGTTCCTCCTTTCAGGCTCTGCCTCAAAACGGACATGCCCAGATGAAAGTTCTAAGATGCAAAAATCATGTTCACAACAGATTCGTATCTTACCCTCAAAGATTCCCTCTGTGCTGCACCGCCATGCATAATTCATTCATTCACACACTCATGTGTTTACGACAGCGGGAGTGACAGGCACTAAAGGGATATTAGGGCCGACTAAGCCAGGGGTGACATTAAAAGGTAGGCACTTTTACTTTCCATTTACAAATGAAGAAATTAGGGTTTGAAAAGGTTAATTGTTCCGAGGTTGAAATCAAAGATCTGTCGGGTTGTAGAGCCTATCCACCTCCTTACACTGTCTCCCTCCAAGCAGGGGAGAAAAAGTCGGAAGAGACTCGTACAAGCTGCTGCTCCCAGACTGAAGCTCCGTATGAGACAGGCCCCCCTAATTCCCCCAGGTTTACAGACGAGGAAGTCTGGGTGTGGACAGGTGAAGTGACTTCCCAAGGTAACACCAACAACAAGTGGCCAAAATGGAATTCGAACCCAGGCTATCTAGCCGTGCCCCTCACCACGACATTAAAGCTGCCTTCCTATGCTAAAAGAAGTGAACGTACATGATGATGGGGGGGGGGCAATAAAATAGTCACTAATTTCTAAAATTTGGGAGAAGGAGGACTCAGTCCTAGCTAGCTGAATCAGGGAACACTTCACAGAAAAGGTGCTTTTTAAAACTAGTGGCATGAGGGGATGACTACCCTATCCAGGCAGGGAACCAGGACTGAGGAAAGACATTCATGTGCTCAAGTTCTCATTAAAAGTCCACAAATGATAAATGCTGGAGAGCGTGTGGAGAAAAGGGAAGCCTCCTACACTCTTGGTAGGAATGTAGTTTGGTGCAGCTACTGTGGAGCACAGTATAAAGATTCCTTAAAAAACTAAAAATAGACTTACCCTATGATCCAACAATCCCACTCCTGGGCATAGATCCAGACGGAACTCTAAATTGAAAAGATACATGCACCCCAATGTTCATAGTAGCACTATTTACAATAGCCAAGATATGGAAGCAACCTAAATGTCCATCAGACATGATGAATGGATAAAGAAGTTGCGGAATATATGGAATACTACTCAGCCATAAAAAAGAATGAAATAATGCTATCTGCAGCAACATGGATGGACCTGGAGATTGCCATATTAAGTGAAGTAAGCCAGAAAAAGTAAAATACCATGTGATGCCACTTTTATGTGGAATCTAAAAAAAGGACACAAATGAACATATTTACAAAACAGAAACAGACTCAGAGACATAAAAAACAAACTTATGGTTACCAGGGGGGAAAGGGGATGGGGAGAGATAAATTGGAGTCTGGGATTTGCAAATACTAACTACTATATACAAAATAGATAAGCAACAAAGTCCTACTGTATAGCACAGGAAACTATATTCTATACCTTGTAATAGCCTACAGTGAAAAAGAATATGGAAATGAATATATATATATATATATATATAAATAAATAAACTGAATCACTATGCTGTAACCAAAAATTAATACAACATTGTAAACCAACTATACTTCAACTATATATATAGTATATATGTATAATATATATGTATAGTATATTGTGTGTGTGTTTGTGTATGTATTTACAAAATATGTATGTACACACACACACACTCAGGGTCTTTGAGTGACTAACTCAGTCTAACCCCAAAGCCCATAGTTTACATTCACTCTTGGTTTTGTACATTCACTGGATTTTGATAAATGTATAATGACCTATATCCACTGTTACAGTATTATACAGAAACTTTTCACTGCCCTAAAAATCTTTTGCTCATCCCTCCCCCTTAACTCCTGGCAACCACTGATCTTTTTTATTGTACCTATAGTTTTGCATTTTCTAAACTGCCATCTAATTGGAACCACACAGTATGTAGTCTTTTCAGACTGGCTTCTATCACTTTGTAATAAGCATTTGAGGTTCCTCATTCTTTTCATAGCTTGGTAGCTCATTTATTCTTAATGCCAAATAGTATTCCATTGTATGGATGTACCACAGTTTGTTTATCCATTTACCTCCTAAAGGACATCTTGGTTGCTTCCAAGTTTTGGCAATTATGAACAAAGCTGCTACAAACATCCATATGCAGGGTTTTGTATGGACATATGTTTTCAACTCATTTGGGTAAATACCAAGAAGCATGATTGCTGGATCGTATGGTGAGAGCATGTTTAGTTTTGTAAGAAGCTGCCAAACTGTCTTCCAAAGTGGCTGTACCACTTTGCATCCCCACCAGCAATGAATGAGAGTTCCCGTTGCTCCACATCCTTACCAGCATTTGGTGTTGTTAGTGTTTTGGATTTTCGCCATTTTCCTAGGTGTGTAGTAGAATCAAATTTGCATTTTTAAAAAGAGCTTCCCTGTGATTCTCATGCAGATGGCTCAAGGTTTTGAGAAATATGGAACTTATAGAAAAAGAAGCCCTTACCATCCGCTTGCAGTTTTTCACATGAGGATTACCAGGGCTGATACTCAACTGGTACTCAGTGGTACAGACACATCAGGTAAAATACTGACATACTTTCAGGCTCATTAGTAAAGAGCAATTGCTCCAAGCCCCCCATTTGTCTCACCATCCAGACATGCTGCTTAGACCTTCCAGCTGTTCTCGCATCCTACACCTAAATACCTAAGGCTTGGCATTGAAAGGGCCTCTAAGACCCCACTTAAGCTATAGCTTGGGTCCTTTCTGATTGGTCAGAGCCCAGGCCTTCCCTGGTTATTAAACGTTTTGAGTATCAATCCTAGGATTGCACCATGAGATTATGGAATGTTTCCCAAACTTTCCTGATGACTATAAACACCAGCTGAGCTTGTTAGAAAGATGGTATGGCCTAGCTCTCAGAAACGCTGATTTACCAGATCTGGGTTGGGGCCCAGGAATCTGTGTATGTGTGTTTTCTTCTTTTTCTTTTTTAAAAACACCCAAGATGATTGTTTTGCAATCTCCCAAGGTGATTCTTGTCTTTGGGAGAGTTTTACAATTAAAAGGGGGAGGTATATTTCCACCCAGCTAGAAAAAGGCAACTAAGTCCAAAATGCATGGACTTCAGGTGTAGAGACATCAGTTAGAGATATAAAATTCAACTCCCCTCCCCCATCTTGCTTGCTTTGTGACTATGGGCAATTAACTTCACCTCTCTGGAGCTTAACCCGTCTGAAGCTACAGTTTGCTCTAAAGATAAGGTGAAATAAACATATGTGGCACGTAAGAATTAGTCAGATGATTACAGCCAATATTGTAGGTGCTCAGCATACTTATGGACTCTCTATTTTTAAAAAAAAATCAGCCTTGATTCAGAGCTTTTTCAGAGCATTAAAATTGGCCAAGGTTGGTTTAGCAAAGAGCGTGGCTCCATCAAACCAATGGCAAATGTGGCTCCTTTGATCTTATTTATCTGGTGGATGTCCAATCTGCATCAATATTTGTTGTTAAAAAAAAAGAAAAAGAAACACTTTCAACTCCATTTTGAGTTAGAAAACATTTACCTCAATCACTGTCATTAGTCACTAAAGGTTTCATTTTTACAGACCTCTTACCTAGACTATGTATCCTTCTCTTTCTATTTTTTATGGCAGAAAATATTCTTGGCCCAGCTTCTTGCTTTGTTCTAGATTGCGGGGGTCGATGGGAAATGCCTTCTTTCAAGGAGTTTTACCTCTTCTAAAGACAGAATGATTCTTGGGAATCTCAGTCCATCCTATATTATTAGGAATGGATGTCACCTTGTCGTAAGTGCTAGGCTGCAAAGAGTAGAGAAATGGGCAGATAATGAAATTACTGAACACTCAAAGCGTCAGAGACTGACAGGCTGGGGCCATCCATCACCGATTATATGAGGCATTAACATGCTGCTTCCCCATCCAGGGACAAAGACAGCAACGGGAATAGTGAATAGTCTGGAGTGGGTCTGTGCAAGAAACCAATAATTTAATGAACTGACAACCAGCCAATACCCTAAAAGTATGGCCTGCTTCTGCCCCCGAACTTGTTCTACACCCAGACACCTGCCCCTTGAGTGATTCAAAATAGCAGTGTTTCCTTATGTTCAATTCTACCCACACCACCTTCTTTGCAAGCTGCCTCTGTGTAAAAACTGTCCTAAAGGTAATGTATTTCTTTACACTGGCTCTTCTTTTTACTAAAATTAATTGATTTTTGAAAGAAAGCTTGGTGTTACTACCAAAATGGAAAATCAGTATCACCTGCCATAAATGCAGAGTAATCAGGAAAATAATTACAAAGCAGAGAAAATACAGCCATTCAAGTCTAGTCAATACCGTCCCCTGCTGTGGGCTCGGAGCCCGAAGCCTGCCCTTCCTTTGTTAAAATAGGAGATTAACCAGTTTTAGAAAGGTGTTAAAGACACCCTGACCCCAAACTGAGATTTTTTTTCTTCTTGATATCCTAAAGGGATTAAAAGCAAACTGAGAAAGGATTAATTATCTCACCGAATGAGCCAATGCTACTTACTGCCACATCCATGTACTAGATGAACTCCAACAAGTCTCACACTTTGGGAAATACTGTTAAGAGATTTGGCTACAGAACGTATAGCACTGACAGGTTTTTCACAAACTCAGAACAAACCATGGAAACTGTAGGCCCTACTAAATCCAAATGTGAGGAAACTACTATGTTCCACTCAGCTTAAAAGTAGACAACAAATGGAATCTCTCTTCAAGGACTTTTCTATGAAACATCTTAGATGTTGAGATCTTTTCCTCCTTCTGAGCCCACCAAGAAGTTTCAGCCAAAGCCACACCACTGCTCAGGATGGTTCTCAGTCCAAAGCAGGGCCAGGCGGCCTGGCCGGTGGCCTGGTTATTGGGCACATAATTCTCGTTACAGAGAAAACCGAAGTTGGTTCCTGGAGCCTTGGATTAGGGAGCCACGGGCACAGAAGGGTCAGAGTGGAAACGGGACTTGGAATTAGTCGAATCCATAGCAATCAAATTAGTTCGCACCAAAGACTAAGCAGCACCAGGGACAGCTCCTCACTGGCACCAAGCACGGATTATGCAAGATAACTGAAGTTTTCAATTCTCAGTAGAACTGGTCTTTTTTGGCCCCCAACAAGTCTAAAATAGTGGTTACCAGCAGTATACCTACTGGCCCTTATGGAGCATTTTGGAAATCTGGGGGGACAGGGCAATACCAGATTTAGTGGACAGAGGCAGGAATAATACTAATGGTTCCATACTGTGTTGTACCCTGGAAAACCGTTTCACATCCCTGGGCAGAAAATAGCCACCAGACATTCTTGTTGGGAAGAAGAATGTTTGTCCTTAACCAAGCCTAGAACTAAATTCATTTTAATATAAGCAGAAAAATTTTTTTGGCATAGTATTAATAGACTGAATTTTCTAGGCATATGACTACCGTACAAGTTGAGGGAAGATTGCCATTTGTTTTATAAAGAACTTTACCAAACAAATTATTCACCATTTCATTTTTTAAAAATCACATAATAAATGGCAGTGCCATTTACAGGGTTTGAGTTGCCAACACCCCTGTGTCAGTCTGCTTTTGTGGCTGTCTCACTCACGGTGGTTCTGTGTATAGGAGTAAACATCTGACAACTTCATTACACCTTCCAGCATAGTCATACCTTAGCATTTAGTGAAATACACAGTTTTGTTATAACTTCCTCTCCATTTATTTCTCCTTTACATTAGAGTTAGGGCATTATGTTGATTTTAATTATATGTGTAGGCAGGTTACATTTTCTCTGAATTGCATTTCAGGACTGTAAAGTGAGGATTTCAAAATATTTATCACAAAAGGGGAAATTAGGTCTGATGTGCCTGAGAATACTGTTCACAGACATCAGGCCCGCTGCGGTGTGCCTTAATCATCCCATTTCCCCCGCTGAGCCCCTCTAGGGGCTTCCTTAGGGTAGAAAAAAGCAGGCTCCTAATCCTCTCTAAGCCTTCCCTGGAGGCTGGGCTCTGACATCCAAAAGGACAATGTATTTGCCAGGGAACTCACCTCCAGCATAGTCCCTCCTGAATCTCTTGATCCTGAACGTAGATCCTGAAGAAGATACATAGGTATGTGTTGTCTACTGAAGTCACTTTCCAAATCTTTTCCTCTTCAACTACGCTGGGTAATCATGAACCAATCTCCAACCTAATAATCAACCTAACCCTAACCCCCAACACAACCCTCTCTCATAGACACTCACAATCTACCCTGATATCCCTCCTTGAACTTTTGTTTAAATCCTCTTTGGAGGCTCTTTGGGTCAACTCCCCCTGCATTCCTTTAGCTATTTCCCCTCTGGGCCCCTGAAAGACTCTCCACCCCATACCACAGGCATCTGTTCTGAGCCCCAGAGCTCACTTTACGAGAGTCTTCCCCATCTCCAGCAGCCACCTGGCTCTTCATCATGAGAGAAAATGTCCCAACCATCAACCCTTGAAGGAAAACAGGTGCCCTGGGGAATGTCTCATGCTTCACTCCAGAGAACTGATGGGCAGCAGTACAGGTACAATATTTTCCAAACCAAAAAGCTGGACACAAAATCTGACAAAAATGCGAACATGAAGTCTGACAACAGAACAAAGTAGCTGGAATCATGACCGTTGCAGAAATTCAGGGATGAATGATCCTGATAGGGAGGTCTTAGAAATCTTCAGAAGAGCCTGCCAGGGACAACAGCAGCTGTGTATTGCTTTTCTCTGGCCTGGAAACTGAGGCGAGACAAAGACCTAGTCCTTGCATTAACAGTCTGCTGGCCTCTCTGTCTTTGTCATCACTGAGCTGCCCTCACTCTACCCCTTAAATGGTAGTCACTGCCAGAGTTCCATCTGTACCCCTCCCTTTCTCTCCACATTCTATTCCTGGGAAATTTAATCCACTCTGATAGCTCCATTACCACCTAACTTCCAGGGGATCCAAAACTCTCTCTCCCATCCAGAAATCTTTCCTAATCTTCAGTCCTATAAATCCAGCTGCCTCCTAGAAAACTCCAACCTTCTGAACTACTGGTACTTCCATCATAATGTATCAAAATCATACACACTCTCCTTTCTTCCCCTCTGCTAAATAAAATTCACACTCCTCTGTATTCCTGTCTTGGTTAATGGTGTCAGCAGGAACTTGCAAGTCATGTTACTGATCTAATTGCTCCCCAAACTCAATGCAATTGTTGTTAAGTCCTAACGATGCTAGCTTTGCAATGATAACTTGTTATCACATCCTCTGTATCCCCACAACTTCAGTGCAGATTGTTATCATCTTTTACCTGGCATACTGTAATAGCGTGGACTTTAAATGATTCCTCTTCCTTCTCACCACCTCCCATCCATCTCCCAACCTTCTAACAAGGATATCCTAATAAAACATATTGTCAGATTTCACACCTGGCTCCTCATTCAATGGTCACCTGTGGTCCAGAAGCCACATTCCATCCACACAGACCTCCATTATTATTTCCTTTCAGTCAGGAAGGGCTAGAAGCATTTGAGTCAGGCAGACCTGAGACTGAATAACAGGTTCACAGATTACTTGCTATGTGACCTTCGGCAAGAACAAGAGAGCAGACTCATTATTTTAATTACCCTAATTGTAGAGTCTGTGTTTATTGTACATAGAGTTCAACTTCCTATTTAGCCACAACCGGTGAAAAAAATTCACCCAGATGAAATGGGGTTATGTTATCTGACATTCAAAATAACTCACTTCTAAAGTGATAAGGATCTCTTTTGTCTCAAAAAATGAAGATAATAATGCTGTTTATCATAAGTTTGTTGTCAGGATTAAAATGAGGAAAGAATATATAGAGAGATGTATGTACGTTACACAATGTATAAGTTTATATACACATATTACATATATACACATACATTTATAATCATACTTATACATATTTCATATATGCACATGTATATACATTATATATAAATATTTTTCCCCCAGCTCAAGTTCCAAGGTTCCTGTCCTCATTTGCCCCACCATGATACTGACACAGTGAAACTCCTTACTGAGAGGTAAAACTTGGGAAATCAATAATCTAAAAATCATTCATTCCCAGATTAGGAACATAGCCATTGTGGAAGACCCTAGAAGTCCTCACTCTACCTGAAGCTAGAAGAATGAAAAAAAAAAGGGTAATGCATAACCTAAAAAAAGTAGGAATTTAGAGAAGGTAGGGCCATGTAAATCAGAGTCATTGCAAGTTTCAGGGAGAAGGCTGCTCCTGAATCATCTTCTCTGGAAGGAAATAATATGTGTGAAGAAGAACAAACTATGGTTACCAAGGGGAAGAGGGCAGGGGAGAGATATATTAGGAGTTTGGGATTAACAGATCTGCATTACTACATATTAAACAGATAAACAACAAGGACCTACCATATAGCACAGGGAACTGTATTCAATTTCTTGTCATAACATAAAATGTAAAAAAATTTGAAAAAATATATACGTATGTATATGCATAACTGAATCACTCTGCTGTACAGCTGAAACTAACATTGTAAATCAATTATACTTCAACAAAAATAAAATAAAGAACTGTAGTCATCTTGATATCAAGAATATTTAGAAGTTCACTTTCCAAAGCAGGAAATGTTGCAAAGACCATAGCAATAAATGACTATGGCATTTCTTCTAACTGCCAGGAACAACACAAACGCTATGAGCAGTCCACGGGGAATAAAGTATTCATTGCCTTCAAGGACCAAATGGTCTTATAAAGTCATTAACATGTTTAACTAGTGAAGCAAAGCAGAATGGGATGCAGTTGAAAAGAGGAACCATCCACGTACCACAGGAGGCTGAGACTGTAACTAGCATCAAAGCTGCACTGGATGAACAGGCAGCCCCAGGAGAGTGAGTGTGGGGGTCCCATCACACATTCGCCGTCTCCTTCCCACCCGGACACACTGCCCAGATAACTCCATCAGGATAGGCCCATGATGTCTGAGAATGACTCTGACTGTCCTGGCCCCTGAGTTTTGAATTCAGACCAGGACCACCCCTGAAACATGAACTTCTCTTTGCAGGGAATGCAGACACGGGTCCAGGTTTCCCTCTACACTTAGGACTCCAGTCTACACCTTTTCCTTCTTTCTGACCTGATTCCCAAATGGAAGTATAACAACTCTGGTCTCAGCAGAAGATTTTCATTGCTGGCTTTGTTACGGAAAGAGGAAAGTATCCAGATCTGTTCTGACCACAGTCACCGAAAGATTCCCAATTTGGAAAGAGCTTCAGTTTCCCCAGTGTTTCAGAGAACTCTGGACGATCCACTAGGTACCAACAGAAGAGCTTATCTGCCCATGAATGGAGAGAGAGAGGGCTAAGGGGACGTTCTGGAGCCTGTGCACTCAGCTCCAGACCCTCTCAGAGCAGCATGGGTGCCCCCCTGCGTCTTCCTGTGTCACCCAAGCACAGCAGCCAGGGTGGGAGGTCTTAGACGCCAACATTCCTGTGCCCCGAGCTGAGGGCCAAAGCGGTGGCTTTAGAGTCAATCCCTGAGCAGCCTGGGTTTCAACGGGATGAAGTGCCTTATTTCACCAAAATCCTCATCTGGGCTACCACCAACTAGTGATCTCTCCTGAGTGGTTTCAGACCCTTAAACTCCTCTGAGCTTCTTTTAAGATGCTTGTGAAATGGAGGCGGTGCCCCATTAGCATAACGGCAAGGGGCTGGATCAGATGGCTTCCCAAGATATCTTCCAGCTCCACTTACCTGCATAGCAACCAGGAAGAGGAAAGGCTGGCTTTCAAGTTTGACAAGGGACTGATTTAACCCAAGTCTGGACAGACATAGGTTTATTCGCAGGGCTCTGGAGTCCATACTGCCACCAGGAGTCCACAAACATACGCAAAGTGACCAGTTAAAGAGGATCTCCCTGCCCCAAGGCCCAGCCCTCTCACTCCACTGGGGGCTTCCTCCTCGGTTCATGAAATCCTTTCCAAGCCTTTCTCAGACATGCCTCCCATTCCACTGGCCTTGCTTCAGATAGCTCGTGCATGTTCTTCCTTTAGCTCTCAGTGTACCCTGGAAGTTGTACTCCCAACTTCGGGGTGGGGGTTAGGACTATCTCCAGGTTCTCCCAGGCCCACTTACTCAAAGAGAATGATGTTGTTTGTACACTATAAAATGGAGCAAGAAAAGAGTTGTCTGTGTTTCTGTCCTTATGAAATTGGGAGTGCCATCTTATGAAGGTCCAGTAGCCATGGACCTGTTTTCTCATCCTAAAAACAGGGTAGAGAGGGTTGAGCCTCATTCACTCAATAGAGATTACACATACCGTATGCAAAGAATTGTCCTTGATTCTGCTAAAGGTAGATGCCTTAGTGCTAAGACCGCATTTTGCTCATCTAAGTATCCCCCATTAGCACTGGGAGTGGTATATAATAAGCATTTAGTAAAATAGTTACTAATTGTCAATCACCAAGTCATAATCTCTGCCTTCAGAGATCTTATACAAACATGGGCCCAAATAACCATCATAAAAGGTAAAAAGCCAGCACTCAGAAAGATACGCAGTGAAAAAGAGTTAAGTCCTAAGTGGGAAAGTTGTTTCCATCTGGAACATCAGGGAAGGCTTCAGGGAGGAGGTAGCACATAAGCCACTAAATGGGTAAACCATTAAACTGCAGAGATAGGGAGGGGCTGCACCAAGAGACAAGGTGGATCTTCCAGTGGTAATAAGTCTACCTGGGGATTCCAACTCAAGACCATAGATTTTTCTCTCTGACGATCTTGAAAAGGCTCTCAGTCCTTTTATCTTTTCCTTCTCTCTGGTCTTTCCAGAATAGGTTCGTTTCCTCTTCTCCCCCACCCACTGCAAACTCCTACTGGGAAGTAGTTTGTCAATGTTCTTCCTCTCTTTTTGTCCACCCTAAGTCAATGGGCTTCTGGCTAAATACTTGAATTTATGCACCTTACATTGTCTTTGCAGCATCGTTTTCAGTAATTTACAGGAACCACTGTCTGCTGCATTGTGTTATTTAGTCCTGTGGATGGCTCTCGGATACAGTCTGCACACTGGTCTTCTGCCAGAGAGAGAAGCAGTGTTATATGGGACCTGGACAGGCTCTGGTTCTCCTGTTCTGGGGAAGAAGCTCCTGTAGGTGAGTTACGGAGGAGAGTTATGGCAGCGTTGGCACAGAATCCCCTGAGTCATGCCAAAACATTAAGAAGAGACAGGATGAGGGAGAAAGTCCTGAATTATCTGACAAAGTTGGCCACTGGGACAGCCAAGATCCCTACCAGCCAGAGGAAGCATCACCCCAAAAGGCTCACAGCCAGATATTCTCTACCTGGAGGTGGTAGTAGGGGGCTCGGACCACAACAATCTGAACTATTCACCTTCACTTAACAGCGACACTCTCGAAGGGTAACCATTATTCTCTTAATGCTTATCAAGTTTTCATTCTGAATACATACTGTGCTAAGAATGATTTCATTTGTTAATTTCATTTTTTCAGCAATTCTGTTCAAGTTTTATGTTTCCTCGTCAGAGAAATATGCCCTGGGAAGAGAGCCTTGGAGCTGTGATGCTATAACCCAGTAGCAACCTGCATGGTCTGCGTCTTTGAACAACAGCACAGGGTAAGATGCCTGGAGAGAAAAGATGAATGAGTTCTCACTCTCCTGATGACCAACACGAGAGACGAGATGCCTTTTCAATAACCTGGGGCAGAAGGCACAGACAGGCAGAGGCAGGCTTCTTCCTGGCTATCTGGTCAACCCTCCCCTATGAACTCAATGCCAATGCCTAGGAGGATGCTTTCTGACTAGTGAGGCTTCTACCAAATCTGCAGTGCCAGGCATCCCTGAAAGAGGAAACTGAGAAAAAGGTTTAGGACAGGGATTGTAGAATCCCCCAGACCTTGAACAAGATATAACCTGAAAATTTTTTTTCAAGCTGAATTTGTTTCCAAGAAAGGCATGCCACTCTGGTTGCCAAAAGCCTCACCACTTTTACTGCGTCCCACTTGGCCATCCCAAACATTTATATTACTTATATTACTCTTTGACCCCTGACCCATAGGAAAGAAATTCTGAGAGCCCTGGAGGAACAGACTGTCCACCCAACCCCTGCTGAAGAATAGCCAGACATCACATCGGCAGAAGAGACAAGGAGCCCAGGTGATGGAAACAATGATGTCATTAGGAGGGAAGTTTGAGCTTCTAATAAATGGCACATAACAAATCGGTGTGGTATAAATGCAATTTATGTGGACCATAATGCACTCAATTCATCCCCATAAATGAAGGTAAAATTGTACCTCCCCTGACAGTTTCTAGTTCTTACTTATCATTAGCAGTGATAAATCCCACACAATAATGGGAGTTCCTGGAGACAACTTTTCATTTCTGGGTAGCTTTGGTTAGTCACATTCAAACCACAATTTGCTCATCCTTCCAAAAGCAAACCTTGCTAGGCATTATTAGATTCGAAATTCATTTCTTAGCTTTAAGTGATTTTTGAGAAAGTAATACAAGCACATTGGGGGAAAAAAAATCCAGAAGCACAACAGGATTTTCTACAAACAGCTTTCCTTCCTCTCCTGGCCCTCAGTCAAGTCCTTCCCTAATGGCAAATGTTATTACACAGTTCTTATGAATCCTCCCAGAGATCACCCTTGTTGACATAAGGTATGTGTTTAGAGATCACTCTTACTTTCATAGAAAAGGAAGCACTGCATTGCGCTTTTTTCCCCTCATACTATACCATGGAGAACAGTCTTTATCAGTGGAAATACATCTTCCTCACTCCTTTTAACAGCTGCATAGTATTCTACTCTATGGATGGACCATAATTGATTTAACCAGTTCCCAACTGATGGACGTTCCGGTTATTGTTCCAGTCTTCTGTTCCCACAATGCAGCAATAAATGGTCTTTGGGCTCCATTTTAGTTTTATTTCAACGCAGCCACTGCCTGATTTAATTTCCCTACCTTCTTCACCCAGATTCAGGAGCCCAGCCTGAGAGACAGAACAAAGTCTCTGCAGAGCTGTGGTTCTCAGCAAAATGAAATAAAATAAAATCCTCCCTCCCTAGGCCCCTCTGGAGGGAGCCGCTACGAGCAGAGTCTGTAAGAATAATAAATCTCTCTTGACACAGGAGCTGGGAGGAGGCTGCCCAGGCCGCAGCGATGGGCTTCTCAGTTTGAGATGTCGACAGCTATACTGAAAGCAGAAAATGGAGCTATATAAATCTGTAATTGTAACCCCCATTCTCACAGGCGGAGAGCTGCCTGCTTGTAGCTGGTTCTCATTACCTGCTTACAACTGTAATTTCGGTGTGGTCTTTTTTTCCCTCTCCTGCAGTTCGCTGGGGATTCAGAGATGTGTGTGGTGGGGCTGGGCATTTTTAAAAGGAGAATGAAAAGGTACCAATTATGGAAAAGTGATTACTTCTTTGACTCCAGCTGCTATGGTCTTCACTGTCCCCTTCAGCTGAGAACATGACAACCCCATGCAGACACAGATGGTTTCCGGAAAGAGAAAGCCCACCTGCCCGTCCTGCAAGAGCATCAGACGGTCAGGCTGGATGGTGGTGGTGGAGCGCAAAGCCCTTGCCAGCTCAGACAAACAGTCCAGCTCATCTTCTTCCCAGGATGCCTGCAGTATGTCTCCTAGCCAGAGAGAAGATGGCTAGTCGTTTCACTGGATTCAGGATGGAGCCTAAACAATGCAGAAAACAGAGCTAACTGTGGCATTAACATGATTCACTGCAAAAGCGTTCATCATTCTGCAAAGTTCTCTCTCTGCAGAGACTCCCAAGTCAGTGAGCCTTGTCAGTACGGATATGTGATCAGAAAAGATAGTCATATCCCCAACCAAGCTGTGGGGGCTGTGGGTCACAACCAGTAAGCCAAGTCCTAAACCCCAAGGTGGGGACCCTGTGTCCTCTGTTTTCTCTCTGTAACAACTATGGGAAGTCACCCAAGTGGCTTCAGCTCTGCAGAGGGCACTGAAGGGGGAAATGGGTAGTGCTTCCACGGGCCCCCGGAAGGTTCTGGGTGATTTCTTATAGTGCTTCTCAGGTCAAGCCTGACTCCAGGATCAAAAGCCAGACACCAAGCAGACCCTGCCTGACCCGGCACAATGCTTCAGTCCCAGCAGTGGACCTTAGACCCAGGGAGCCAGTGCCCTTTCCTACACCCTTTACTGTTGAGAGAAAGAAGATTGTTCTTTCATCTTTGACTCCCAGTAGTTGATAGTTAGTTCCCCAGGAAACAAATAAGTATGTGCTGAATGAATGAATGAAGTTGCTAAAACATCGGGGGCTACCCACTCACTCTGTTAAATTATAATTCCCTAAGAACAGTGGCTCTTTGTGGTGAGGAACTGAGGGGGTCCTTCCCTTGTACACCCCACTGAAGATGCTCAATGCAGAGCCACAAAAGCAGCCACCATCTCCAAGGAGTGTCCTGTAGATTAGGTATATCAAATTCTGGGTTCACAAACACAGACATCCACACACCACCTCAAGTCACATGCAAAACTGTGTGTATGCATCTGTACGCATTTTTTTGCAAGAAGTTCCACTGCTTCCATTAGACTCTCAAAGGGATCCATAGCCCCGCAGAGCTACCTGTTCACTGATTTATAGAATCAGGAAGCCTGTGAACTAGAGCGGTCTCCTCTGCCCTCCCTGATGCGGAGCGGGACTGAGCGGGGGAGGCTGCAGGTGTGAGTTCTGCTGACTAACAAGCATCATTGCTCGACTTTATGGAAACAGATAAATCACCAGGACTTAAAGAATCTCAGTCCCAGGAACACTCTTGTGCTTGACAGCAAGCACATTTTTTTTCCACCAAGTCAACATCTCCTAAAGGAGCAGCCAAGCCCTGTCAGTCCAAGAAAAAGAAAAGAGGCTTGGAGCAAGATTAAAGAAATAAATAAAGCACAATCTGCAAGCTGGGAAAACAGGCTCACCCTGTAATGGAGCTAACCTGCTTGATTCTGGAAGGGAGGACAAGAACAGGTGATGCGCCACGTCAGCCCTAATCCCAGATCCCAGACGCTCTGCAGGTAGAGGATGCCTCTCATCCCTGCCCAGACGGGGGATCTGGGGAGGCTGAGTGCTGCCCCCATGCACAAAGGCGCGCTCAGCTCTGGATTTGTTACAGTAGTGTTGAGGGAAATATCACCTGAGTGCACCTCCTTCTGCACTGTCCAGAGAACTCCCTCATCATAAAAGGCCTGGCTGAGTACCTGATTTTGCAAGGCCTTGCACTGCATTTAAACAGACTTTGTCCCTGCCTAGCTCTAGAATGGAGTTTCTCGACCTCGGCACTACTGACAGTTAAGGCCAGATAGTTCTTTGTGGCGGGCGGCTGTCCTGCGCATTTAGAATGTGTAGCAGCATCCTTGGCATTTATTTAGTAGATGCCAGGAGCACTGTCCCCCAAAGCTGTAACAACCCAGAAGGTCTCCAGACTTTGTCAAAAGCCCCCTGGGGAGCAGGATCACCCCCATATGAGAACCACTGCCCCCAACTGTGTCCTGGGGAACACCAGTTCTGAGGGATGCTAACAGCTGCTACTTAGAGGAAAAGAGGATACTGTGGTCAAATAGTTTGGGAAACACTGGATTAAGCACAAACAGGATTCCTCCCAGATGGATTTCTCAGAGTCTGAAATAGATCAGGGTGCACTGTGAATCTCTAAGAGAGAAACATAATACCCAGCATTTTCCCAAAGGCATTTGGCCGCAGAATCCTTTTATCTCAGCGCCTTTAGGATTAGTATTCTGGGAGATTTACTTTTGGAAACACCTTTTGTAAGGCAAAATTGGAAATACACCTCCAAGGCAAACACACCCAGAGGAAGAGATGGAGAAGAAACTGAAGGATGCTGGAAGCAGCCTGTGCACACACCACAACTCCCTGCAACACAATTTATCTTGGAACCTCAGAATTCACCATTAGAGTCACTTTTTGACAACAGACTTTGGTTTTTCAGTCTTCAAAAGTCCCAAATATTTTGGAAACTATTAAAACTTTAAAGCATCCTCAGCTAACACCGCATAACCTGGGTAAGGTTATGAGAGAATTTCCCCATGATAAAAGCTGGCCGGGTCCAATGGTCTGTGGAGAATGGAAAACCACAGAGGCACCTGGAGTAGAAAAGAGAGTAACATGGGAGAGAAAAGTAAAAAAAGAGGACAGCAAAACAAACCTCTCTTAATTCACTATTCTGGCCAGGGGTGCCTCTGATGTAATATTCACAGCCTGTACTTACGGACTTTAGAAAGGTGGGAGCCAGCAGGAAGGTTGTCTTGTAAGAGGAGTTACAATTGTTTGTAAAAGAGATTTAAAATAGTGTTATTCTACTAAATAGATTTCATGGTAATTTCCACAGATTTCAGAGGTCATAAAAAATTAGAGCTGGAAAGGACCTTGAATCTTATATTCCAGTTTTTTTTTAACTTGTTGTGTACAAAAGTCATTTATTCAAAGCCCAAGTAGAAAGCACAAAATCATAACTATTCTCTTTAATAACTGGTGTCCGACCCTCAACAATTAACCCCCACCTCAACCTTCTTTGCAGACCCTGAGGAACCGTCCAGAAACCCCAAGCTGTGCAGAGCACCACTTGAAACCCAGTCATCCCATTTCGTAGGCAGAGGAAGCCGAGACTCAGACAGATGATGAGACTTGACAGAGGTCCTAGCTGAGGGGTAAGAGAGTCAGGAGGGGAACCCAGGCTCATGCCTGGCTCTTAGCCCAGTGCCCCTCCCATCTCCGCACGTGCTCAGCGTGTGCTAACAACTCCACAAGAGAAGGTGCTGCCCTGGAATAGAGCGAACTCCTCATCTCTGCAGGTATCCACGAATAGGCTGATGACCCCTTGTAAGGTCACCGCACTGATGGGAAAGATGAACTAGACATCTTCACAGTCTCTCCCTAAAGTCTCACTAGCACTGCCACGTCCTCCCTGTCATGAGTGACAGGATGCTCAGAGAAGCCGGCTCTAGAGAAGTGACACAGCCCCAGACCAAGAGTGACCCCTGCCCATCCCTCTGGTTCCCAAGCTCCTGCCTTCTCTTGATGGGAGCAGATCAGCTGAAAGGAACAGAGTGCGGCATGGCATGGGTGCGCGATGGCAGACCAGGTGACACGTCCCTGAGCCACCTCAATAACTCCAGGCTCAGTGCGCATCAGGCAGAAATATGACAGTGACTGTCAGTCACAGGAAATATCATAAGGGAGGTTTAAAATAATAAAGCTGCCTGGGAACTGGTAATACAAATGATCCGCGCCCAAGAGGGCAGACCCGGCCCCAGATTCCTGGGGGCAGAGGCATGTTTGGGAGTGTGTGCGTGGGTCCACACGCACCCCAGCACACACCCGCACCCCACTCTACCTGTGGGAACAAACCGGCACTGCATCTGCAAAACTCCAAAACTTTATCTTCATTCCATCTCAGTTCCTTTATCTGAAGGAAACACCTCTGTACGAATGATGGCAGAGAAATGAGATGAACCCAGAGGATCCAGGGAAGAAGGGCAGAAAGATCTGCCTTGATGCCAAAACCCAGCACAGCTATAAATGCCCAGACTGGGCTTGATGATCTGCAGCAGGAAATTGGGGTATCCGGTTGAATCCCACCCATCATTCTGGAAAGCAGGAAAGGACATCTGATACCTGGCAATGTGTGAGGAACAGTGACGCAGCTGAAAGTTCTTTCTGGCTGCAGCTTTCTATTGTTTTGTTTGCTCTGTGTGTGTTTCTTCTTCTTTTTTTTTTTTTTCTTGGTGTGTGTCTGTGTGTGTGGGGGGTGAGTTTTGTGTGCTTTCTCCAGGAGTCACCATGCCCTCCTAACATAGCAGCTGATGGGTGTCTCAAAGCCATGTCTTCCAAAAGGCCAGTGCCTCTGAAACGTCCAGAATAAACCCAACCTTTCCTCCTACACCCGCTCTCCTTGAGGATTAAAGCTGATGACAGATGTGGAAGGACTCAAGCACAAAGTGCTGTGACACACATACCACACACGAATGCATGCCACTCCGTGGGGCAGCAGGCAGCTGGGGTAGGGGTGGGACAAGTCCTGGCCTTGGCATCACAAGGGGTTCAAATCCCAGCTCTTCCACTCACCAGCTGTTTGATCTAAGCAAGCTCCTTAACTTCTCTGGGCTTCTCAGTTGACTGCTGTAAAGATCACATGAGATGTAAAGAGGGGTACGAGCTATAAAACATTCTGCAGATGTCAGATGTCAGTATCTCTACTACACCTGCCTATAAAGTTCTCTACTCCCTGTAGTTTCCAAAGATGCTCATTTTCTGTCCAAAACACCTCTAGACTGGTACAAGAGTGCTCTTCATTTATTGCTACGAACAGTGGTTTGCACAGCTGAGAAAGCTACATAACGCATCTCGTAACAATTACATTGCTCTCTGATATTAGAGAACGACATTTTTCCTAGCAGTGCTGCTGACAGTAACAGGAATAATGTTCAATAGCTAGAATATTCTATGTTCTATAGTGTGCTATTCTCTCCCTAAGAAGGCAGTGAGTTCCTGAGATCTTCTCTGTCCCTTCTGTGTCCCTCATAAGATGAGGACCACCCAGCAGACACTCAGCAAACATCTGACGACCGACAAAACAGATGCAGGCAACTCCTGGCGATGCCGTCTCAGCTGGCCGCCGGCCTGGCCGCCCTCTACAGGTAATTGGTTTCCGAGCCTTAGTTCAGCGTATCTAGCGGAGATCATTCTTATCTCCCAACTCACCCAGAGATCCCTCCAAATCTCATTATCCTTATCCCACAGAAGAAAAATTTACTTGTGGATCAGAAGCCCCTGCAGATCCGAACAGGGACAAGGACCAAAACTGGCCTCCCCATCTAAGAAAACAGCCCCTTTGGAAATAAGAGCAGCTACCCAGGGCTCATGCCCCTAAAGCAAGCGGGCTCCTATGTCATCCAAGTCTGGGCACAGGGACTGAGCATGGAAGGGTTCAGCGTGGGAAAGGGGTGAGAGCTCCAAGGGCTGTGTCTAAGGTTTATTAATAACCTCCCTTCCCACCTCTCTTCCCTTTCTCTTTCTCATCTCAGGGTGACCTCCACAAGTCACACAACGAGAGAACATTTATTATTATTATAATTACAGTGATCATATTGGTACGTATGCTCACAGATACCTCTGAGTGTCTGACGTGCTAATTCTCTTGCATTTCCAATTCACAGTGTCCCAGAGCCAAAAATACTCCGCTATCAAATTACACTCAGCTTTTTTTTTTCTTAAAGACTGCCTCTTTTCTCAGGGCAACACTTTCCAATCCTGCACAAGACAGCCAAGTATTTGTACCACCCCCACCCCAGCCTCTACCTCCCACCCCACCCCACCCTGCCCCCCTCCTCCCTCCCACAAGCAAAATAGCACTGTGCTTAAGGTTAATATGCCTGTCAAGGCTTCCCCTGATGAACAACAGGTTAATGATGTGCACGTCTCCTTAAATAATTCATGCTTCTAATAACCATGTTAGTCAGCACTTACACCGCCCATCAATTGACTCCGGGTGGTGCAGGCAGAGGCTGGGGAGAGTGGAGGCTCACGGGGAATGAAGAGGGACCTCGCCTGCCGTTCTCTCTGATCAGAGTCACAGGGGAGACAGAAGCTGCTTCCAAACATTTAAGCCAACAGCAGGAGCCACTGTGCCATCTGGGAAAAGGAGAGCCGGGAGACCAGACGGAAGGTTCGGCATCCAAGGGTCAGAAGATCCCTGAGCAAGAGAGAAGGCTTTTCCAAGACCGCACAATGTCTTCACGAGGCATCAAATGCACACCCCGGGGGCCACCAGCCTTCCCACTTCCTCCAGCATGACGCTCCCCTGGATTAACAGGAACAATTGCGGAGGATCCTCCTACTCTCATTTGCTCCTTGGTGCGAATTTTCCCCGCTTTTTCAGTTGAGTGTGTGTCTCCTCTAAGTGGTTAAACATCAGACGTCTGACCTCCCTTTTACCACTCAATTTCTACGTTTGCAACAACGTGGATGGATTTAGAAAGTAATGCTTAGTGAAATAAGTCAGATAGAGAAAGACAAATACTCTGTTATCACTTATATATGGAATCTAAAAGATAAAACAAACAAATGCATATAACAAAACAGAAACAGACTCACAGATACAGAGGATAAACTGGTGGTTACCAGCCGGGAGAGGGAAAGGGGGGTGGTGGGCAAGTTAGGGGTATGGGATTAAGTGATACAAACTACTGTGCATAAAATAAGCAACAAGGATACATTGTAGAGCACCGAGAAATATGGCCATTATCTGTAATAGCTTTAACTCAAGTATAATCTATAAAAATATTGAATTGCGTTGCATACCTGAATCCAATATAATATTGTAAATCAAGTATAATTCAAGTAAAAAATTTTAATACAAATATATTTTTTAAATAATTTCTGGATATGAGACCATGGTAAGGGGCTGAGTTTCCTACAATTGCGCTAACAAATGACAAGTTTGTGGC
Source organism: Camelus dromedarius (assembly GCF_036321535.1). NCBI lineage: Eukaryota > Metazoa > Chordata > Mammalia > Artiodactyla > Camelidae > Camelus > Camelus dromedarius. The sequence continues at coordinate 61,626,253 of NC_087443.1, read as the reverse complement.
TTCAAAACAACACAGAGTTCTGAAAGTCAGCAGTCTGACATGGGTCTTGTAGGGCTAGTAAGTCAAGGTGTTGGCAGGGCTGGTTCCTCCTGGAGGCTTCAGGGGAGACACAGCTTCCCTGCCTGTTCTGGAGACGGGTACATTCCTTGGCTCGTGACCCCTTCCTGAAATGACTCCAACCTCTGGCCTCCAGTGTCCCATCTCCTACGCCCTCTGATCTCTCACCTCCGTGTTGTGAGGACCCCTCTGAGGATATCAGGCTCTTCCAGATAATCTAGCAAAGTCTCCCCAGCTTAAGATCCTTCACTTAATTACATCTCCCAAAATCCCCTTTACCGTGTAGGGTGACATTTACAGGTTCCAGAGATTAGGATATGAATATCTTGGGTTGGTGGGGAGGCTGTTACTCAACCTACCACAGTCAGAGCACCTAGAACGTGTCCCAGCTACAAAGCAAGGTGGTTGCGAAGCCAAGTACAAGTGATGCCATAAGAGCACCGACCACAGAGCCTGGAACAGAGGCGGCCAGTGACTGTTCGGTCCTCTTGTCAAACACAGTCGACTCATCTGACGGGGCTGAACGCCTGCCGCTCACCAGGAGCTTGGACGCGGGCGGTCTTGCTGTACACTCACTACAAACCATGAGATGGACGTGCTGGTCCCTATTCTGAGGACGCGACAGTACAGGCGCAAAGAATAAGGGGTTGTCCGAGGTCCCACGGCTGACAAATGGCGGAGCTGAGGTGAAAACACAGACTTCTCTGAATGGGCAGGTAACAAAGATTCAATCAACAAGCTACCTAATCCATCAGGTACCAACACGGGCTCTGTGTCAGAACCGTGCCTGGAATACAGGTTCCTGGGCCCACCCTGGAGGCTCTGACTCAGCATACATGGGGTGGGGCCTGGGAATACATCTTTTAACAAGCTAGATGCGTAATTCGGGTGCTCGGGCAAATCTGTAGCCCCGGAGTCTAACCTATCCCCAGAATGAGGTCAGTAACCCCCTTGCAGTCACAATGAACTCTCATCTCTTTCAAATGCAACTCCCCCCCCCACACAGAATCAGACAGAGCTCAGCCCTGGCATGACTGACGTCTGGGGCTGGATAATCCTGCGTTGCGGGGGCTGGGGGCGTGGTTCGTGCACATGGCAGGGTGTATATCAGCAGCCTTGGCACCCCACTACCCACTAGGGCAGCCCAGGAGCACTCTCTCCTCCCTCATGGCGAATGTCTCCAGACATTTCTCAATGTCCACTGGGAGACAAAATTGCCCCTGGTTGAAAACCACTGAGACAGGGTTGGAGGGGAGGGTGGTGGCAGGAATAGGTTGTGAGAGCAAAGCCATCACCTGTGGACACTTGCAGTCTTTGGTCAGCTCACGCCCCTCACGGAGCCACAGCAGGTGGGAATCAGGCAGTGGGAAGCGCAGGGCCTGGGCATGAGAGCGTAGGGTTCCCCTCCCACTCGCCCGCCCAGCAGCACATCCCGGAGCCCTCTCTGAGGGCAGCCTTACACCCTCACACACTCCACGTGGAATTTCCTCGGCTGGGTGTCAGGTTCCTCCTTTGCAAAATGAACAAGTTGATCAAGAATATCTCTCAGGTCACCTTGAGTTTCTGAGTTCTTCAAAGGTGGGCCCATGTCCAACCAATTTTTCTAATTGTGAGAAGGCAGGGCCAAAGGGGAGCGTGACCTTGGGCTCCTAGGAGTGGGGTGCAGCCTCAGACATCGGCAACGCCACAGCTCCTCTCCGACCTGGGCGTGCGCAGTGAACCGAAATCAGCCTCCACTCCCCACTGCCCCCATTTCTCTCTCTGACTGTACAGCATTTCTTTCGCTCCCTCCTTGTAGGTTTTCCTTTTTCTCTGTCTCTCTGTTTCTGTTGCCATTTGACAAAGAGGAACTATGCAGGGCTTTGTGAGGGTTTATTTATTTTTCCCCTTGCTACTGAAAAGCCCAGGGACTTTTATTTTTATTAAAGCTAATACCTTCAGTGAAGACGGTACAGTAAAGTTCCCTGAGTCCTAAGATATAAGATTATTACAATTTTGCCTGATTCAGGTTCTCGGAGAGGGATGAGCTGATACAGCGATCTCGGGGAAAGACCCAAGAACAGGCTGGTTCTCAGAGGCAGGCTTGCGTTTGGATTCTGGACTGCCCTTTAAGAAAAGATAAAAAGACCATCTTCCTTGCAAACTATATTTGATGTAATTATTTGGCAAGGGTGTCCTACACGGAACATACTTAATTCCATTTCAAATTAATCTTATTTCAGGAGCAGAGTGTGACCTGAAAAAAAAAGTTTTTTAAAAACAGCCAACAACAAAAATACCCAAATAGGAAGCATAAATGTCTTGTCCCATTTTCAAAAGGCAAATGCAATTGACTTTCAGATGAGGGCTTCGTGCCAATGCCAATGACCCTTGCAATGTCTGGCAACATTCAAGCTGGCTGAGCAGAAAGAATTCAAATAGATGGGAGAATTCCCCAACCTTGGGGAGTGCTGGAACTGTACAGCCTGCAGGAAGACTTGAGGAAACAGCACAAAGCTCACTTCCTCCAGAAAACCCTCCCTGACCACTATGGACTCCCATGAACCCCTTCTTTACATGCCTTCGTATAACCTCATGCCGCTCACAGCCAGGCAAGCTGTTACCTCATACCCCACCTCCCAAACTCTGTCCCAGCATCCTCAGCACCTATGGCACTTGCTGAGCATAGCAGCTCTTATGTCTGCCTCCCCGTCAGACTGGAATCTTTCAGAGTCAAGTACCAGGTTCAGCCACTCCAAGACCTTAGCACTCGACACCAACAAGTGTTCAGTATCTGCTTATTAACGAAAGAAAAGGAAGGAAATACAGCCAGGAGGGTAAGAGTTACATGACCGTGCACCTGCCAGGGTCAGAAGCAATGACGCATCTCTGCATGTAGCTTTTTGCTATTCAAGCGAGCACACCTGGTCTTCCAGCTAAGTAGCGATTCCCGACTTCAGGGGCTGTTTCTTCTCATCTGTAGAATCGCACCACACCACTGGAACCACGGTGTGAGTCCAGCAGTGTAAACATAAATGCTAATGTTGTTCTGTCTAGAAAACTTCAAGTATGGTGCTGCCAAGAGGGAGACGGTCTAAATGCCACCCCCAAGCCCGACATAGCGCTGAAGTCTTTACAGAACTGGTCCCGGCTCCACTGTCTGCATTTCCCGATCGTCACCTGGAGCACACCGGACACTGGACACTACAAGCTGAACATCTCCTCTCTGGACCCCTGATCCCTGGATTCTTACCTGAAGTGCTGACGGACGCCTCATCACAGACTGGGTGTCTATCTGCCTGCAGCTTGGGGGGGCATCTTGCAGGCAGGAACCCCCTGGCTTGCACGCATCATTGTACTCCTAACACCTAAGCAAAGCCTGGCACCTAACAGGGAAAGGAGTCACACGTATAGGCATTTCCATGCCTCCAGCATCCTATGCTATGTGCTCTAGACCCATTCTCTCATGCATTCCTCAATGAAAGATTCTCCCTGTCCCCATTTTATAGGTGGAGAAACTGAGACTCAGAGAGTTTAAGCATGTGCCCAAGGCCACAGCTAACAAATAGCAAATCAGGGACCCAAACCCAGGCTTCCAACTCAAAATCCTATGTCACTCCCAGGGCACCACGCTCCATTCCAAGGGTGGACATTCAATAAATGCGTGTTGAGTTAAACTGAACTCCCAGAACCCTCCGAAAAGGAACACACACGCATACCAGGTTCCTCACAGCTTACCACTGCTTGTTAAAATTATTCTTGGCTAACAGGAAATAATTAGGGTCTCTGGAGTACAGTCCATTAGAAATAATGTTCTGGGGAATTAGAACATAAAACAAGCCCAAATAGGAATGTCCCTGCTTGTCGGGGAAGTTCTTACAAACACAGAATCGCAGTGCTGAGCGGATCTTGGAGATCAACTAATTTAAGCCCACTCTTTTACAAAGAGGTAAGCAAAGACACAGATGGAAAACGACTCACTCCAGGTCATAAGCACATCAAGCTGTGGCAGTGACAGGACCAGAATCCCGGATGGCCCCTCCTGGCTCCCTTTGTGTCCTGGGAGCCCAGTTCTAAAGGTCCTGGGGGTGAGTCCTCGCCGCCCTCAGAACTAAGGCTTGAAGATCAGATGGATCTCTCTTTCCTGTCAGGTAACTGGGACTCAGGGCCACAGACGGAAGCTGCCACATCATCTCAGCATTTAATCACCCGCAAAAGCCATTTCCCACCTCGTTTGCTCCATGGCCAGAAATATTATCCTTCAATAATCAACACACACCAGACACCCTTCGAGGGACAACACTGGCTCACTGGCTTCCCTTTTCCCGGGGGTACGGTGATACCAGCACAGGTTTCAGATAAAGAAGGGCTGCTGTCAACCCCCGGCTACCCGCCCAACATGAGGCACCAGCTTAACGGCGCAGACTCACGGGACCCAGTCATCGATTTCAGGGAGCCTTCGAGGGGGAAGGATGCCCTCTGCCCCCTGTCACACGGCAGGGCTGGGACAGTCTGCCTAGTCAGAAGTAAAGGCTGATCTCCTGCTGAGAGCTGCAGGAACCGGGGTGGGGAGAAGGGGTAGCAGAGGGCGTAGAGCAATGAAGTAAATGGAACAATTATTCCTGGAGTTTATGCTTTACAGGAAGGCATATATCCCACCTTCTTCCAAAAGGGTGGGAGATAGCTTGTGAAATTAAACACAATTGAGAACGTTATATTTCATAAAGTAAAACTTTAAAAACAATGCCAAAGGAACAGAGGATAGATGTTTCCACTTCTTGAGGATTCTCAGATAATTGAGAAATAAAGGAAACCAGAATGGCTTAGTCTGTCTGCCCTGAACTGAGTCCTCGACCTTGGACAGCTCTTGATCCTTACTTCCACAGTCAAATCTGTCTCAGTAGCCCCCTTTGATAAATGAGGAAACTGAGCTCAGAGAGGCGAAGTAACTAGACGAGCAACACGCAGCTAGTGTCTGCCTCCCAATTCTGAGTTCCTGCTCCTCCTCACTACCGCCCCCTGCTCTGCCTGCCCAGCCCTGTGTCAGCTGGCAGGCGCGTGCTGGTGAATGTTTAAACACAGGGTCACTGGGAGGAAAAAGAAGAGCCCTGATTGATCGCATTCACCAACTTCCACCACGTATTACTATTGTCATCGTGGCCAATTTCAAGCAACCTACGTGCATTATAACAGCCCACAAAATTCCTGAAAATGTCACAGTCAGCTGTCAAAGTCACTTGGCACCAGCGCACCACTGGAGGAGGAATTGGAGGTTTCTGGGCGCAGCCCCTGCCTGCAAGGAGCTCACAGCCTGATTAGGAGGACGGACGTGGGCAGACTGATGTGCATGACACAATGCAAGAGGATGGCGTGCTGGGACGGAAAGCTACGCCTCTGTGGCCTTACAGGATTTGACCCCTCCAACCTCTCCAGCCTTACCCCCTTCCAGAAGCCTCCTCCGGGCTCACACTTACGCTGCTCTACTGCTTAGCTACCTGCCCCTTCAATTATCACCCTAAACGCTGCTTCTTCAGGGAAGTCTTCCCTGATGTTAGGTTTCCTGGTAAAACACTCCAACAAAACCAAGGTTCAGATTATAACAATTCATTATAATGTGATGTGTCCATCCTCTGCCCAGGGATCCCAGGGCCCCTTTCAGGGTCGGGGGCCAAGAGGCCACTCCCTCAGCCAAATCGCATCCACTTTGCACACGGGGGGCCCCCGTTTCTCACATCAGTGGTGCTGATCGGCTAAAGGCACCCACCCGGAATTTGAGGAATAAATCCTGGAATTGAAAGGGAAGTCATCTAACCGCTTCTTGGATTTTAAGATGCACTAGAAATAGCGCTAAATGCAAATTCCCATTCATTAGATCACGTGTGAGGCCTGCCTGAGATGCTCCAATTCTATCAAGCTCCCAGGTGCCACTGATGCTTCCAATCTCTGGACCATACATGCAGTGACAAAGTTCTCATAGATCTTCACTGTCCTATTGGGTTCCCACCAGCCACCCTTGGGTTGTGGCCAGTTCCAGTTGGAATGGACTTCAGGTGTAAAATCTGCACCAGATTTCAAAGGCTTAGTAGGAAAAAGAATGTAAAATATCTTAATAATTTTATGTTGATTACATGTTGAAATAACAATATTTCAGGTATACTGGGTTAAGTAAATTACTTAAAAAATTTCACCTGTTTTTACTATTTTTGATGTGGTTACTAGGAAATTTTACATTTCACATGGAGCTCGCCTTGCATTTCTGTTGACAGCGCTGCCACAGATCGTCCCATGAAATACAGCAAACCCTACAAAAGCAGCAGCCCACAGAGTCCCATGGAACTTCTGTAGCCTCATAATAGGAGTGCCCCTCTCCTCTTGCATCCTATAAAGTTCCACACTTAACTCTGGAAACACTAAGTCAATCAAAATCAAATTCATTCCTTCTCTATCAGATTTCCCAAGGAAATTTATCTGACTCCTGTGCTTCGTGAACTTCCAACAAGCAGTTTAGTGCACAGGGTTTCCAAGACTTACTCGGTCTGTCTATAGAAGCACACTGCTTCAGGTCTGTTTTCCAGGCAAATTCCCAGGTCCCGCCCCAAGCCTGTCAAGTGAGGGTTTCTGGGGCTGGAGTCCAGGAATCAATTTTTCATTAATCAGATGGTTCTGGTGACGTTATCTTGGAATCACCTGAAAGTATTCTTTGGCGGCTGCGTGAATACCCCTCGTGGCAAGGAGCTCATCCCCTGATAAGGCAGCCTGTTTCACTACTGGCCAACTAACCCCAGTGTAACAATCATTACCCCAACTGGTGACATTATTATCACGGTTACCATTATTCCAAATGGCCCCTAAAAGAAGAGCCATCAGACCAAAGTTTGTACATTTTAAGATCAAAGCAGGACATAGGGTTCACTAAGTTCAAACCCTTCCTTCTTACAGATGAGAAGCTGAGACACAGAAAATGGCAAATCCTGTTCTAGGTCACACACACACACACACACACACACACACACACACACACACACACACAGAGAGAGAGAGAAGCAGACATCAGACTCCAAGTCAGTGTTCACCTCTGACAGCCCTGCCTCGAACCCCAGCAGCTAACTGCTTCTCTGCTCTGAACAAACATCCCAGAGCTCTAACAAGACTCCCCACACCTCCTTTAGGTACCCGACTGGAACCCTGGTGATGCCTGCCAGCCTCTTCCATCAGATGCTGAATCTCACCCTGATCCCCAGCTCCTCCGCAGGCATCTCACCACACCTGGGCGTGCTCCCCACCATGAGGGCCAAGGCGGGCATCACTGCAATGGGTAGGAATGTCTGCTGCAGCACCGCAAAAGTCTCACCAGATGGTTCTGATACTTCTAGAACTATTCCAGAAATAGACATAGCTGACAGCACCCCTGCGGGCATAGTGCCTGGGGCAGCCTCCAGAGCCAGCCCTGCAACCTGGCTTCACTGGGGCTTTCCCTCTGGCTGTGTGATGGCAGGGGCCCCACCTGCAGCAGTGGAGACCCCCCGGGGGTGTCATTGCTCCCAATCTCTGTGCTCTTCCCTGAGGAGCCCACTATTGGTGATGCCCTCACTCCTGGTGAAGCCACCACATCCCTCACACTCCTGAGGAGGCGCACTTCCTTAAGTGTAAGACAACAGGCAGTTCTTTGACCCTCCCTCTCTCGTTCAGGAAAACAGGAGAGGTAGGAGGTTTGGAAGGTGGAGGGGAGGGAGACAGGAGATGCAGTCGTGAGGAAGCGACAAAGTGAAGCCCGATGCCAACGCTCTGCAGGGTCCTCAGGGTGAGACACTCGCTCAGGCTGTGCGGATTCCATCTGCACGGTCACTAGGACCCCAGGAGCTGCCCTTGGCCCTCGCCTCCTTCTGTGCCCAGGTCCTCGCACACCTGTCTACACCCCCCGTGCACTCGCGTTTTTACCTCCACATCAGGTCACTCCAGTGTCATCTAGGAGCAGGAGGGTCTCCAATTAGGCAGAGAAGCAGATGCTTCCTGCATAGAGAATTGGGTTGGAGGGAGCAGAGGGTAACCCCTGACTCCTGAGGCTCCTCAATAGCAAATTCTCCATCAGCAGAAACTCAACAAGCACTGTATGACTAATAGGCATGGCAAGAGAACTCAGCTCCACTGTCACCTGCAAGTGCCCCCATGGCTTGTTATACAGGCGCTCTGTTCGGTGGCCATGGATACCACACTGTCGAGGAAAACAAAAAACCAGATAAGCAAAAAGACTGTTTTTCCTTCCTCTGTATCAAGAGCACCCCCCGTCCTCTCGCTTTCCCTGGTCCCACCTGAAGCACGACTTCTCTTTCAAACACCTTTGCATTATAAAATATAATTTACAAGTAGAAAAAGTAGGGTGCTGGGTTCTTTCATATAACACTCCCAGATTTCTCAAAAACTGCCTGTCCTCCACCTCCTTGCTACTGAGCTCCAATCCGATGCGCCGCCTTACCTCCCCCAAAAGAAAAAAGGCAGCCTGCACTAAATGGTTCTCAAACTTCAGGCCACGGAAGAATCCCCTGGGGAGGCCATAAAGCAGTGCGGATTCAGGGCCCTTCCCCACAGGCCCTGACTGTGTCTACTTCGGAGCTGAGGAAACCATAGTAACAAGAGAGACAGGTAATTCAGAAGCAGTTTTCCTGTGACTCACACCTTGAGAGGCTCTGCTCTAACAGTTCTATCCCAGGTCAAGAAGAATATATTTAGAGGTTTATTTTCAGAAAACATTTGACTTAAGTGCTAATTCTGCTTTATCCAGTTCAACACCACCCCACCCCACCCCCATGCTAGGTCCCTGAATTTGTCCTGCCCTGGAACTTCGTAAGCTTTGATACCTCTTCATCTATAATAAAACGATTCAGACAGTGGCCCCTACTGGCCATCTTTTACATTACAGCCAAGCTCTAATACTACTCGTAAACAATGAAACATAAAAGAGAGGGCCACCGTTCTAAAGAGAAGTGGTGACACTCAACTTTCAGAGCAGGACCGAAAAGCTTGTTACAATCAAGTCCTCCAGAGGCAGCACTGCCGAAAGGCATTATTTCTGTAGGCCTGGCAGGGAGGGTTTCACCTGTAACTTAAGGTGGAATTTTATCAAGTGTGTAGGCTACAGATCCCAGGGCTCCTTAGCGCTTTTCATTTACTCAGTGATTCAGAAAGCAAACGGCACCACCCTCTTGGGAAGGTCATTTTCTCAGCTGCTCCAGCACAGATTAAGTACACAAACACTGCCCACTCACTCAGCAAGCATTTACTCATCATTTTTCTATATAAATCATGGGTTGTGTCAGAACAAGTCATGAAGCCAGCTCTCTGAGGGCTTACACTTAGGCTGTGAAATAAGATGCTGAGAGTCAGAATCACATTTAATCAGGAGCTAAGGAGGACTTGGGGACACTATTCACCAAAAATACTGAAGGAATGTGAATCCAAGGAATGGCCGCTTTTGGCATCATTCCTGTAAACCCGGAAAAAAAAAATAGAAATCTGACAGTCATTACTTAGGAAATAATACTAGAGCACAGGTGATATTATGTTAAATCAAACCCCAAAGGCAGTCATCGTAGATGAAATAACGAGAGAACATGTCACAGAAAGCCAAGATGCACCTTTGGGGAGGGTACAGGAAGGACGTAGACTTTTTCAGGCAAGTAATTCAAGTTACAGTGGAGAGTTATGTTCTTTATGGACTATGGTCCCACCTCTTCTTAAGCCCAGAGTGTAGCATCTGCTCCTCCCTCTACCTATGACTTCCCCAAGTCCTGTCTCCATCACGGTCCCCACAGCAGCAGCAAGAGAAGCCAAGGTGAGCCCCCAGCTTGCCACTAGGAAGGAACAGTGCCTCCTCCAACAGTCAGCAGTACGAAGGGCCCTTTCTCTAATCATTCATTCGTTCATGGTTCACTTACCACTGGTGTGCCCAGCACTGGGCCAGGCTTGAAACACAGGAGTGGACAAGAAGACGCAGCCCCAGCTTCTCCCACAGAGCCCAGACAGGACCCAGACAAGTGAACAAGCATGGTGAATGCAATGTACTAAGACAGAAGTGTGTAAGGGTGCCACTTTATTCACTCCCCACAAAGCTCCTCTCACCATGTAACACATGGGAGTCAGGGTGTCACTCCAGCTTTGGGTCAAGGAGGCAAGCATTGACCAGATCCCACCAGCACCCTCCTGGCCCACTCTCAGAGCCTCTCATAGACACCACAGCAGTCAGACCACAGCCTCACCCTCTCGATTTGCTCTGGTTTGATTTTACCCCTTTTGGGGATGTGTCCCAGATTTAGCCTCACTCCCCCCTCTCCCATCCTGACTTTCTCCTGAGTCATTCCTCCAAAGCAGCAGGAGAACATCAGAATCAAGGAGAAGCACAGCTTCTAGAAATTCCAGAAGATAAGGGATTCTCCAGGTAACAAAGCTAATGTCTAACATCTCTGGCCTCAAAAGGGATGTTAGTGACTGTGGATGCCAGGGCGCCCCCCTCCTTGGGCCCAGATGAAGCAGCATGGTGTGATGGCGCGAAGTATAGACTTGGCAGACATAGTCCCTGTGTGGGAACCCAGCTCGGCCACTGATGAGCTGCAGGATCTTGGGCAACATGTTTAACTTCTCAGTGGCTGTTTCTTTATCTGTGAAGCAGCACCCAATCCACACTGTTACTGTGAAAATTATATGAGTTGATACCTGTAATGCACTTCAAACTACACCTGACACTGAGCAAGAATGCTGCAAGTTTTTGTTAAATAGAAGAATCATCCTTCTTTCTCCCCACCCAGTAGCATGTATGAAGGTCATTGAGATTCTATGTCAAGTCATGTCACAGTCCCCACCCTAAGTCAACATTCTTTTTTAAAAGTACACACTGTGCAGAGGGCCAGCTAGAAGAAGGAACCAACAGTGACTGAATGCCGGCTGTGTACCAGCCACTGGGGTGGGCATTCTCATATCCAACCATCCCTTAATCTCCCAACAGCCCTGAGACATCAAAATCATTATCCCCAGTTTTACAGACAAGGAGACAAAAGTTCGGGAATTCCTTTGACCTATTTAGGAACTGGAGACTAGCTCCATGACTACACAGCTTTGTAAGGGTCCATAAATCTTAAATTCTTCACCTTAGTGTTCATCTATTTCCCCAGAAAGTTTAGGAGTTGGGTCCATCAGAAAATGGGGTTCATGGGGAGACTGGCTTCCTCTCTGTTCAGATCTATGGAGAGAGAAATTGCAGGGGACAGAGAAAGTGTGGCTGAGGTAGAGAGAAAAGGCTAGGTTCCATGGGGCCAGAAGGAAAGAAATGTGAAGTTGGGGAGCCTAGAAAAGAGGTCCCAGAGCTTCAGGAGAAGAATTTCTGGCAGGGTCTCTGATTCTTGGTAGAGATTCAAACCTAAGTCATTCTGGCTCTAGAAATCAGCCCACCACTTGTCCCGTCCTCTGTCAAAGGCAGACATCAACAGTCGATCACAGCACTCATGCCTTCAGGCCTAAAAACAGTCTCAGCATCTAGACTCCAGGGAGCCCTGTCAATCAGAGTTGACGACCAGATAAAACCTGTGTGCCATTCCTTCTCTTCACCATGCTGCCAAAAGGAGTTTAAGGAGATTCCTGCCTTTAAAGTGTGGGTAATCTACTCAGGGAAATGACTTGGACATAGGCAACAAGTAAAAATAGACATTCCTAGAGCCTGCTAGGTGAATCTTGGTTAAAAATTCGGGGGGGGGGAGATCACCCCACTACAGCGGGCCAGGCAATGCAGTGCAATTAACTACACTTGAGAAACTAATCATTCATTGCTTTCTTAGCTTAAACTTCTGGAATTCTTCACAATTTACAAATTATCATCCCATTACCTTCACAACTACTTCAGCAGACCCCAAGGCACCTGACAAATGTGTAAAGCATTAAATTCTTATTAGTTTTCGTTGTTTGTAAATTTTTTTTAAGTAGGAAATCATTTTTGCAAGTAATTTCCTTTACGGTTCTCATGCCCCTCCTTCCTTTTTCCTATTTTGTTGCATGAGCCAGCACCGCGGAGCTGTGCTACTCGGTGTACAGGCTATGAGCCAGCAGCACTGGTGTTCCCTGGAGGCTAACTGAAAATGCAGAATCTCAGGCCCCACCTCAGACATCTCAGAATCCACATTTCAACAGGCTCCCCAGGTGATGGACACGCACTTAAACTCTGAGAAAGACTGTTCTACCACCCGTTGAAAACCAGAAATAGTAAAGTCTCCTTATTTTCGTCTGATTGTCATGAGAATGTATCATAATTAATTTCATCATAATCTATGATGCATATTATAAGTTTTTGATAGATATATATCAGTTAAAGCACAAAACTCTATGGAAACATTAATAACTATGAAAAAATAAGGTCTAGAGAAGTTAAGTGTCTGCCACCAGCTTGTAAGTAACAGACTAAGCACGTAAGTCCACTGTTTGAGGGGAGGTATAGCTCAAGTGGTAGAGCACATGCTTAGAGGTCCCAGGTTCAGTCCCCAGTACCTCTTCTAAAAATAATAAACAAACAAACATAATTACCTCCCCCTACCAAAAAAAAGTCCACTGTTGAGCTGCCCCAGTGCTGACTGGCCATCACAGGGAAAGACGGATTAATAACAAGTCATTCACACCTAGTGTGAGGGTCAAGCCATCAATACATGTTTATTGAATGAACAAATGAACGAATGTCACTGTACTTTGTTTCATGTAATAGGTGTGCTTCTACTTAGCTGAATGAACACTGAATCTTAGAGCCTTGAATATTTGTGAACCACATGATTCAGTGCACAAGGAGAAATCTCTATTTTAAGGCACTCTGCACTAAATCCTGTGACAAAGAGGGAAAAAATAGCTCGCTTCATGAAAATGTACTCCTTGATAGATTTCCATCAACAAGTGCCGACTGGGTGCAGCTGTGTGCCTAGAACTGTCTAAGGTGCAAGTAAGGATTCAGGAGACATAAGATAGTCATTCTCAAATTTACCACGCAGCGGAGTCACCCGGAGGGCTTATTAAACCACAGATCACTGGGCTAATCTTCTTCCCCCAAGTTGCTCATCCAGCAGGTCTGGGGTGTGGAGCAAACATTAGCATTTCTAACAAGTGCCAGGTTGATGTGGACACTGCTTGTCCAGGGATCACACTTGGAGAAGATCTGACATACAGTATCCTCCCTGCATCTAAGGCCAGTGGTTCTCACCTTGACTGTACAGTTGAGTCACCTGGGAAGCTTTTAAAAACTACTGATGCCTGGTTCCCTCCAACGACCAGTTGAATCAGCATCTCTAACACAGAGCCTGGGCACTGGCATACTGCATTGCTTCCCCAGGTGCTTCTAATGTGAAGTCAGAGTTGAGCACCACTGAGCCTTAGAGCTAAGTTGGGGAGATAAGACAGATACACAAGAGCAAGAAGAGTCCCAGAGCATCACACACAGTGATGTGACGGAACCAACTGCGACCAGGAGGAACATGTCATTTGCGCAGACCTCATCCCAACTCTGCATTCAGTGACATCACGTCGCTAGCCTGAAATCAGCCACTGCAGGAGAATTTACACCACAAAAATTGGCAAATGCTACAAACCAGGGTTCCCTCTATCCCAGCTAGCAAACCAGTTATAAAACATCTACCAGCAAACCACTGAATAGAAGGCAGATGTGACAAGTACCAAATGAACAGCCAGCCAACTAGTTAGCAAGAAAGATGAGAAGAGGAAGAAATCCCAACTGGGCTGGAATGTACGTGCAGGACTTCATGGAGGTAGTGAGGCTAGAGATGGGCCATAAAGGATGGGTAGAATCTGTATAGAAAGAAAGCCATCAGCCTGGGGGAAAACAGGAGCAGGGGCATGGATGTGAGACAGGGCAAGGGACTGGACATGCTCAGGAGAAAACTTCTCAGTGCAGGTGTTTCTCTGAAAATATGATTTCAGAAGAGTTTAGTATTTCATATGATGGGTTTCCATAGAACAGTGCATCCATGCAGTATAGGACCATATATTGGCCAAATTTTCTGTAAGGATCATTAAGACCAAAGCCAGCTGTATCATAACCACTCAGTCCTACCACTGCTTCCCAGGGACTGCCTGACTCTGTAATAAGTCAACAGTCACTGTGCCTAAGAGGCACCCTGGACCAGCCCATCCAGCCCCAGTATCTCCCTCTGGTAATACCAATTGGTTTGATCCCATCCACCTTCTCCCAGAAGCCTTTAGGGGGAGAATCTTCATGTTCCAAATCTTTCTCTAACTCCCAAGGGGAGATGGCACCATCAATATCCACTCGGGACCCTGGAGACTCAGGAAGAAGCAGCCATATCTAGCTTATTGGAAAAACAAGATGTCAGGATGAGAAAAAAAGGAAGAACGTTGAAACTGGAGGGGCAGAGCTCTGTCTATCCCTCCCTCCCTCAAAAGGTCAAACAGGCCTGCAGGAGCCATTTCTACATGCTTCCTGTACTCAGAACCTTTGTCCTGGATGTCTGCACCCCTGTGTCTGGAGAAGGAAGAGGCAAGAAAAAGAAAACTCTCCATGAATATTTCATGCAGTGCCTCTGCTGGCTTTTTAGTTCCCTGAACACCCATTAAAGTGCCACTGTAATAATGTCATTGTTTGTTCATCATTTTCTACCTGGCTCTTAGGAAGGAAAAAAAAACAGAAATAATAATTCCTTGCTCTGATTGGGAGGTCACAGGAAATCATCTACCACGTGTACTAAGGCTTTTGAAGATCAAAGGGCTAAACAATCACATTTTCATTTATTTGGCATCATTCAAGGAGGTAGAATTTCATAGAGGTACATTTTTTTTCAGATAAATGAAGCTTATCCTGAAGCATCCCATTTGTTTTTGAATTTTAACCATTTCAAACGCAAATAATTCCAGAATGGTACCCACTTCTTCCCTGTTTCCTTAAACAAAATACGTGGAGCAAAATGCAACCTTTCTTGTAGAACTTCAGAATCTTCACTGTAAACAGCCTGTGTTTTTACCACGCTCTAATCCATGGTGCCTCAGTTTATTGTCAAGCTTAGGGCTGCTCATCCCTGAATTAACAGCCTCACACTGATGAGCTTTCTGGATTCTTAGTTCGTTTTTTTTTTTTCCTTCTCACCTACCTACTTTCTTCTTGCAGATCGGTGCACCATCATTTCGCTTGTATCTTGACATTTGCTTCCAATGTCGATTCCCCACCCCCCACCTGCTTCCCCATTATAATTTGTTGCTCTAAATTTGCTAGAAATTGGGAAACTTAACCACCAACCTTAATATAACAGTATGTAAATAGAGTTAAGAGGCTCTGAACAAGGGCCAAAGGTAGCGATCCTGAAGTCAATTGTATGACCTTGAACCATCTTGCCTTGGCATCAGCGAACCATGTTCATGTGTTTATTGCTTCCTGATGCATCCCAGATAGTAGGGCTTGCCTGAGAAGCAAGCCTTAGATACATCTGTTATTGTTTACTGATTTTTAGTTAACATGTGCACATACAGGAGTTCATGGTCATTCCTTCAGCATATGTATACATATTAAGCACGTGTGTGCTAGGTGCTGTGCTGACAAAGGCATAGTGCCCTTTTCAGGTAAGTCATTTCTTTCAGATCTCAGCTCAGTTATCACCCTGTCTAAGAGGCCTCCCTGACCTCCCCACCTCCAGCTGCCTGGGTTTTGTTTTCTTCGTAGAACCCTCTATGATCTCACAGTATTCTGTCCACTAGCATCCTTTTCATCCACTTGTCTCACTTCTGTATAAGCTCACCAAGCACATGGACTGCCTTGGTGCCAGCCACTAGCCCAGCACCCCCTAGACAGCACCAGGCTCTCCGTGGAGCACCTGCTGAATCAGCAAAGCAGCACAAATGGTTAGAGCACAATGAGAGACATGGAAAACAAACTTATGCTTACCAGGGGAAAAAGGGGTGGGAAGGGAGAAACTGAGAATTCAAGATTGCAGATACTAACTGCTATATATAAACAAAACAAGTTTCTTCTGTATAGCATAGGGAACTATATTCAATATCTTGTAGTAATGTATAATGAAAAAGAGTATGAAAATGAATATATGTATGTATATGACTGAAGCATTATGCTGGACACCAGAAATTGACAGATTGTAAACTGACTATAATTCAATTAAAAAAAAACCACACAAATGCAGTAAGTTTGGGGAAAGGAGAGCAGAAAACACCTCCCCAAGCCTGGGAGGAGAAAAGGACATCTCAAGGAGGTGAGATCTGAATTGAATCTCAGACTTAAGACTTGAGCACATGGGTAAGAAAGGTCCAACGGCATTCCACATAAAAGGACGTGTACAATAAACATACCAAAAACGTATATGAAGACAACCCCTCCACAAACTCTCAGCCTAATGATGTGAATATTGTCCAGGAATCCCCTGCACCGCTGGAATGGCTGCGAGAGAGAGCCCCTCTCTCCACTGCCCCCTCCCTCCACGTGATGATTTCCCCCTGCAGGTCTGAGCCAGCGCTCCTGAACACTCTGCTTTTGGGGCCTGTGTGAGTTTGCTCAGGCTGCCGTGACAAAGCCCCACGCACTGGGTGGCTTAAACAACAGAATTTTCTTCTCCCACAGCTCTGGAGAGTAGAAGACCAAGACCCACATATGGACAAGGCTGGTCCCCTCGAGGGCTGGGAGGAAGCATCTGCCTATGCCTCTCCCCAGCTCCTGGTGGTTTGCTGGCAATCTTTGGAGCTCCCTGGATTGTGGAAGCATCACCCCATCTCTGACTTCATCTTCACGTGTATGTCTGTCTGGATCGAAAGTCCCCTTCTGATCAGGACAACTATCATACTGGATTAGGGGCCCACCTTGCTCCAGTATGACCTCATGTTAACAAATCATATCGGCAATGACCCTATTTCCAAAGAAGGTCACACTCTTAGGTATTGGGGGATTAGGACTTCAACATATGAATTTTAGGAGGATACAATTCAACCCACAGCAGAACCTCAGAGTAGAAACCAGCTTCCCTAACAGGGTCTGCTTCTGCAGGGTGAGGATGTGTCGAATGTTAACCTGGGGGCCCTGTGGAGACAGACTAGCCTTTTCAGGCCACTAAGCGGAGAGCACAAAAACAACAGGTCCCCTGGCTTTGAGAAGCAGCCAGGGAGAAGGTCTGGAAAAGGGATGTGATCTCCATTCACACCCATGGAAGAACCACAATATGTCCCAGCACTGGCTAGCTCACCTTATCAGCTCAAAAGCCCCACAAGGTCCTAGCTGTCAGTTTTGAGTGACGAGGCACAGGGCACTCAGGACACAAGAGATCCCAGAGCCTGGACCTTGGAGGCAGGCTACACAGATGAGGAAAAGGAGACAAGCATTCCTCAACTGCAAAATAAAAGGTTGGGCCCTTCCTGCTGTCATAGTCTCTGGTTCTAGGCTGTGGTACATATTATACCTGGTAGCCCCTTGATAAACATCAAGTAGCTGAAGAAAGGAATAAATGAATGAGTCCATAGCCATGAGGATAAGATGCAGTAACCCTCATTGTAGTTTACTTCTCTCAAAAAAAAAAAAAAAAAAAAGACCAAGAATGAATCTGGGTTAAAGATCATTGCCCATAGCCCTCTGGAAGTAGTTAAAAATCAAATAATATCGGAGCCACTGCAACAGAGCAGAGCAAACACACCAAGGGCCTAATTAGACTTCTGAATACATATGTGCACAGGTCCAGCCAGAATTTTCTTTGTCTCAAAACACAGATCTCAGAAGTTTTCTCCCCCAGCAGGACCTATCAGTGGCTGGGGCTTAGTCTAAATCCATTCCTCAGCATTGAGGCTCCCAAACAATCTACTCTGAGAAGCAATTATTTCTGGGGCTGAAAATTCTCCTGTTTCCATGTCCCATTCTAATGTGTGAGTCCTTCCCACAAAGGACTGAGAAGCTGCAGCCAAGAATACAATGAAAGAGAAGGACAACCTGTAATCTTAACTTTTCCTCTGCACTTCAGACATCAGTCAGCAGCAGCAAGGGAGCAGGAACAAAAAAAAACAGCTGCCAGGGGAGGCATCGCACGCACATCTGTGCAGCGAGACTGCTCCCACCAGAAATGAAACGAAACACACCTCGCTTGAATGCAGAGTTTAAGAAGAGAAATCTCTTCAGAAAGAACCCCAAAGGAAGAAAGGGAAAGGGAAAGAAATGGGGAGAGAAAGTTCACGCCCTCCCCCAAACGAAATTGCAAACCACCACCACAAAGCAATGGCCAGCTCAGAAGAAGCAAGCAGAAAACCTATTCCCCTGACCATAAACCACAGCCCTCTAAAGAGGAAAACATTCGCATCTGTGGCCCTTGGTTGCTTATTTTATCTAGAACGGTGTTACAATATCTGAACCATGCTGAGACCAATTCCAGTCACCCATTGCAATTTCTTCTATGCAGGTTTTATTGACAAATAAAAAAGGGGGGACTTAAAGAGTTCAGCAGTGGAGCCAGCGCTGAAGTGCAGACAAGAAGCACTGCCTCTGAGTGCGAAGGCAGCCTGGCACAGCGGCCCCCGGGGCCGGCTCTGATGCTGCACCTGCCTGTGCCTGCGGGACAGGCATTCCCAGCACTGCATCGGAGAGCTTTGCAAATGAGCTGAAAATTGGCCTGCAGTGGGACTCGGGATGCTCAGAGGACAAGAGCTAATAGCAATTATTTAGCTTTAATAGCTGGGTAATTGCTGACCAGCCCAGCAGAGGCCAAAAGGCCAATGCCTTTGCTTTGCCAAGAAAACCAAGGGTTAGGTGTTAACTGCATAAAATTAAGCAGGCTGCTGCCCTGGTCACTTGTAATTGGGCTGTGCTGCCACGGGAGGTGGGGACAGACCATTTGGGTCAGGGGGCCTCTGGCAGACCCACCTGGACAGAACAGGCACAAACTTTTGTGCGCTGTCATTGGGCTAAAACATCCCGACGTGGACAACAGCAGCTGTTCGTGCTGGAGTGAGAGGTCTGAAGGTCAAGGTTGTTCTTGAACATGGATACAGAACTTCCAGTGCTAGAAGAAGCCAAGGGACTGTCTCAGGGGGGGATCCTGAAAGCAGGCGGAACTGTTAGGAGGTTAAGTCCTTGCATTCAGTACCAGAAATGACTCACCGTAAAGTCAGGAGGGGTTCCCCCTGCACCGGCCCAGAGCATGAATGTCCAGGCTCAGCCAATGCACAGCCAGCAGCTCATCAAATGAGGTGCTCAAGCTCCTAAGGGCTTTGTCTTGAAAGTACCACCCTGCCCACTCTCAGAGGGCTGGTGCCGTGCAATCCTGCTCTGATTCACAGGCGCGCGTGCTCCCTCCAGCCCCCAACTCTCCACTCTGGCTCTCTCCACTCTTGGGACGCCTTCTCCTGTCTCATTCAAACCCTGCCTGGTACCTTCCAAGTTCCATCTTACTCCACCCCTACCCTCCCAGGAAATCCCTGTATGTGAAGAAGGTGCTGAATAAGCATTACCTGTCCTTGGCAGGGACGTACCCCTGCTGAACTCTTTAAGCCCTTGGTCAGTTACAAGTGCAAAGAGTTGAGATCATCCAGTCCAACACTATAGATGAAAATAAACCAAGGCCCAGGCTGGCTGCATGGCTTACCCAGACATTGCTTTGTTCATTGTGGTTTCACGGACAGGACTCTCACCTGTCCAACATGTGTGTTTCTGAAAACAGAGCTCGCATTATTCTATACGTTAGTCTTTTATATAACCCCGTAGTAGTTAACCTAAGAGTACACAGAAGTAGATCCTTAGCAACTCTCTGTCCAGCATTGGTCCCTTTCCTCTGGGGTCCATGGGCGACCTAACTCCAGTAATAGTGTTGTGAGGCTCAAAGTGACCTCCACTTCATCTGCCCACACTGAGGAGGAGCTGTATAACCTAATAACTTTACAGATGAGCAAACCACTTTGGTGGCTGTCCTATGTGTAGCAGGCAACAAGGAAGGGGTGGTCCCTCACCCTCAGGCAGATGCATCACCATGCAGTCCCCACGCACTAACTGGGTGCACATTATTCGCCAGCTTTGTGAGAGTAACCGGACTTGAAAGTCAAAAAAGACACAGTCGATGCCCTTGAATTTTAGTCTCATGGGGAAGACAGACAGGATCACAGATCATTATGACTCCCTGTGACAAGTGTGATGACAAAGAAAAGGCAAAGGAGTATCATTCTAGACCCTTAAATGAAGTAACATGTTCCCCGTGAACACAGGGAGGCTGGTTTGACCATTTGCCAAAGCCCCCAGCAAACCTCCGCTTCTAGGTTTCCTTCCACACGATTTTCTCCACCCAGAATGTCCTCATTTCCATGTAAATCTAACTCATCTCTGAAACTCAAGTTTCAAGTTGAATTCTAAATACTTTAGACCTGTTCTTTTTATCCAGGCTCTCCTTAACTACCTTATCACTTACTTTCTGCAACACTTATTTTTTTCTCATGGTATTTCTTGTTCAATTCTTATATCCTTACTTAGCTCTCATGCAATTTTATTACTGTTCTAAATTTTAAATCCCTCAATGAGGGGTCTCAAGTTCTCTTCTCTAGAAAATTCACATCTGGACAAGTCTCAGATACACAGCAAGTGGTCAATATATCTCTGCGGGATGAGTGCAGGAATGAGTGAATGAAAGAACGTGTCATATCACTAGTCAGGTTTCAATTGTTGGTCAACAATTCCAAATAAATCTATCCTCGAGCTGTCTTCTCTCTTCCCTATGACACACTAACACACAGAGACATGATAGTATTTTTGGTCAACCAGACTCAGTTCACCTGGAGAGTGCATTAGCCACAGATCTTGGCTAAGATTAGCTGGGTTACTCCTACACTGCTGGTGGGAATGCAGTTTGGTGCAGCCACTATGGAAAACAGTGTGGAGATTCCTCAAAAGACTAGGAATAGACTTACCATATGACCCAGGAATCCCACTCCTGGGCTTGTATCCAGAACGAAATCTACTTCAGGATGACACCTGCACCCCAATGTTCATAGCAGCACTATTTACAATAGCCAAAACATGGAAACAGCCTAAATGTCCATCAACAGGTGACTGGATAAAGAAGAAGTGGTATATTTATACAATGGAATACTACTCAGCCATAAAAACCGACAACATAATGCCATTTGCAGCAACATGGATGCTCCTGGAGAATGTCATTCTAAGTGAAGTAAGCCAGAAAGAGAAAGAAAAATACCATATGAGATTGCTCATATGTGGAATCCAAAAAACAAAAACAAAAACAAACAAAAACAAAGTATAAATACAGGACAGAAATAGACTCACAGACAGAGAATACAGACTTGTGGCTACCAGGGGGGTGGAGGGTGGGAAGGGATAGACTGGGATTTCAAAATTGTAGAATAGACTACACTGTATAGCACAGGGAAATATACACAAAATGTTATGATAACTCACAGAGAAAAAAATGTGACAATGAGTGTGTATATGTCCATGAATGACTGAAAAATTGTGCTGAACACTGGAATTTGACACAACATTGTAAAATGATTATTAATCAATAAAAAATGTTTAAAAAAAAGGAAAAAAAAAAAGATTAGCTGGGTTACTTAATAGCACCTTTTCTAATTTAATTTCTTCTTTGGCATCCCCTTCCAACCTGCCCTGACTCCATTTGGATCTTTTCTTTTCTTTTTTTTTTTTTTGAATGCTTGGGGAAGAGAAAAAAACTGAGTAAATGAGCTGGCAGAAACGGAGTATGATTCTGTGATTCAAATTGCCATCCTGTAATGAGTGGAATAAATCTTTATTGATGCTAATAAACAAGATGCCGGGAGATGGGCATGGAGGTCAGGGCCCAGCTTGGTGGGGCCCCAGCAGAGATTGATTTCAGTAATCAGTTTTCATTTCTCTATGAATATCTCAAGCTACAAGCAGGCTGGATGGGACTCATTTCCTGGGTAAATGTCCATGGCCGGTTACAGGAAGCAAGGCCATGAGCCCAAACATTGCTCTAAACTACCAAGGCCAAGGAAGCTTATCTCTCTCTGTCCTCCAGTGTCTGTCTGTCTCTCTCTCCCTCTCTCTCTCTCTCTCTCTTTTTTTTCTATTGAAGTAGAGTCAATTACAACGTGTCAGTTTCTGGTGTACAGCACAATGTCGCAGTCACGCATAAACATACATATATTCTCAGTATTTCTCTTGACTTCTCCCTTTACAGCAACCAAAACTAGAAATGCCAGGGGGAAGGATTTTTCCCAACTATTCTGGACTCTAGCTCTAAAATATGCTGACAAGTATAAGCACACAACGAAAGTCTTTCCCTCTGCAGGGTTAGAGCCTAAAGCAAGCAATAACACACAGAGGACCCAAGCCTGGCCACACATCCAGATCACCTGGAGAGCTGGCCAACAGGGTGGAGAGATTTAGACTCTTAACATACATCTTGGCTGGAGTCTGACCAGCTGATTCTTACCAAGAGCCCCATATAATGCTGATGTCACAATCCATAAGACAAACTGGTAAACAAACGGAAACAGCGTGTAAAGTAAACAAGCGTTTTTGAGTCAGGCAGGTCTAGGTGGAAATCTCAGCTCTACTGTTTTCTGCAAACTGGGGCAGGTTAGTTAACCTCTGGGTAACAACAGTTTCTTCAGAAAGCTGCTGTGAGGCTTTAAGCACACAACAATCACAAAACTATCGGTGCAGGGCTGAGCACACCGCAGAATAGAAACTGCTCACCAAGAGGCCAGACGGTCTGGCCCACTCCACATTTCACTAAATTATATTAGGTCTATCAAATTAAAGCTCCATATCAGGATGTAAGTATGATTTAATCATTTCACAGACATAAATTCTCAATTAGAACAAAGTGCATTTGGGGGTGTCTGAAAACAGAGCCACCATAATGACAACCCAGAATTCCACAGCTTCAGCCTTGG
Organism: Camelus dromedarius; assembly: GCF_036321535.1. Lineage (NCBI taxonomy): Eukaryota > Metazoa > Chordata > Mammalia > Artiodactyla > Camelidae > Camelus > Camelus dromedarius. The sequence continues at coordinate 61,603,306 of NC_087443.1, read as the reverse complement.
ACTTTTAGGTCATCCATCTCTAAGAATGTCCTGCTAACGCCGCCTCACTTGTAACATGGTGCCACAGCCTAAAACCCAGGGATGAGGAAGTCCTCTGAAAACTCTACTAGAGTAATAAAAGTCAGTATCTTTAAAAGCCTCATTTCGAGGGAACAGAGGGGAAAACCATCAAAAAAAAGTTACACATTAGGAACTTTCTTATACTTCTATCATCAAGGTTAATCATCCCTATGGTATTAGGAAATGGGTCCTTGATTAAAGCTAAGTGTTGCTATCAGCAAATACTTGCATTTTTTTCCTGTTCTTGCTTTTTTACACACCTTTCGTATTTCAGTGAATTTCCAGAAGCCAGCCTTAACAGAAAGGTACATTGGGCTTTGGCGCTTAAGTTCTCCTCTTGACATAACTCAGCCCCAATCACTCCACATGAATGTAGATCACTTTTCCTTTTATATTTCTTGGCAAGAACATTTGCTGGTAAATATCATTTAACCTTTCTCAGACAGTGAAGGTGGCCCTGGTTCCATCCATCAAATAGACTCCTCACTCTTAATTTAAAATATTAAATGGCGCTCTACATCTTTTTCTGTGGGGGAGACCCAAACAAATCTTATTTGGATAGATTCCCCATGGTTGTCTAAACTCAATGCCAGATTCTTAAAAGATATCTATCCAGGTACGGCATTTAATTAAAAGAAGGTCACTCAATAGAGTGGACATACTCCTGCTTGAGCAGTTAATTGCTAGAAAGAGTTTAATAAATTATTTCAGAGCCAGAGTCCATGTTTCCATGAAGGGTTTCTGGTTTTTTGTTTTGTTTAGCTTAAAACCCTCACTGAATTTCACCAGCAAATTCTTTCCAAGGTTTCTAAATAGCTAAAGAGAAATAGCTGTCTATAAGGCATTCAAGATAAATGGAAAATATATAAACTCTCTGTTTTAAAGACCACAGTAACTATCTGAAACCCAAGAGTAACTTCACTATTATACACTGCCCTATTTCACTCTATGATCTTTTAGTTTTAATATGAAATATTCAGATGAGAGTAATTAATTCCACTTAACAGAATCAAGTGCTGGTGAAAGGAAGTTATATTTCAATCACCGAGCAGATATAACAACAATCACAACGGAACACATTCAATATCCTTGAAGTCTTATTCTCAAAGAAATGTGAAAAGGAAGCTAAATGAATATGCAATCTAACCAGAGAGCAGGCCCAGCCCGCAGCAAAACTGAAACAATTTAAATGTGTCCTTGAGGTCCCTCCACTTTTTTTTTTAAACAAGGTCTACCCTCAGTGATGATTCTTCACCCTCCGAAATTTGCCAACTATTGCACTTTACTCGACTGTGCAACCCGAACACTGTCCCCATGCTCCAAAATGAGCTTTCCTTGACACCAAACGTTTCTTAAAACCTCATTTTTAGCTAGAGCTTTTAGAGGAGACTAACCAAAAACCTAATTCCTGCTAGAATTAAGCAATGAATTGTGGTTTAGACTGTGGCCCTTCCATTAGTATTTCTACATTTTTAAGAGAGAGGATGAGGACCTAATTTCATTGAATAAAACCTGAAGGGTGAAATTCCAGTCACTGTATAAAGTCATTGCAGGAGAACACGAGAGAATATATCTGGGTAGGAGCCACCGCCATCTCCCTCCTCACATCACACTATTTCAGAGGGAGGCCAAACAGCTGCAAATGTACTTTCCCTAAAATGGGGTTATTGTAGCTTGTTCTCATCCCAGGATGTCATGAATGAAAGGGATCCTGACTCTAGCCTCTCATTTCACCGTTGAGGAAGCTGAAGACCACAGCCATTGAATGATCTACCCTAAATCTTTAACACAGCAAACTACAGCCATATCCTGTTCCCTCTCTGTATTTCACAAGGGCTCTGGAGAAATGCATATATCCTACTTCTTCTGCATCTACTTGACCTTTACATCCATTCAGTTGCCATGTTCTGTTTCACCTGGAAAATAGCAAAAGCCTCCTAACTAGTCTCCCTGGCTGCCTGGCAGCATAACTCTCACAGGGTGCTGAGAGCCCCGTCACTCAGATGTTGAGAGTCTCCACAGACTGCAGGACACACCAGTAGTTTACAGGAATGCCTCTTGAGATGCACCAGGTGTGGTCTTCCAACCCAGGATTGTTAACTTCCCATAATAGAAACGTCATAACATCCCAAGAAAACTCATCTTGTGACCAGGCTTTCTTATCAGGAATTTATTCACAATTTTGAACCCAAATCTGTCTCCCTATTAGCATGAGTTCTGCAATTTGCTATCATATTAAGTAATCCTAATATCTCTTATATTTGACATGCTTATTAGATCTGAAGGCACCTATCTTGTCTCTTTTTTTCTTTGCCTTCTTTCTCTCTTTTTTATATTAATAATCCCCTGCTTCTCCAAACATTCCTATATGACATGGTTTGAAGTCTTGTCATAGGAATCTTTCTCCTACATGTCCTCCAGTTTTGCCATGTCCTACTATGTATCCACCAAAATAGGAAAATTATTCTAAACTAAAATATTACAGACACAATATTGCAAACTTAAAAGTTCATAGCACAAATAAATCGTCTCCATTCTCATTCTAGATTACACATTTATAACATAGATTAAGGTTTCGTGAGTTTTGGGGCTTATTATATCAGAGTTGAGTCACAGTGAATCGTGAGCTTACTGTTTTTCAAGCCACTTAATAACATTTTACTCATGCTACTAATTCTCTGAAACATCTCCCTCATCCGATTTTGTACAGTTTAATTTTGGGATTTGTAGAACTTTACATTTATCCCTGCTATATTTTGTTCTGTTAGACTTGGCCCAGATCTCTGGTCTATAAATATCATTTTATATCCTGTTTCTGTCTTAGTATTCACTGTCCCTCCTGCCTTTGTATTATTTGCACATTGGATGAATTTGCCATCAATAATCTTCTCCAACCGGAGGGAAATGATGCCTGCATCTCTTAGGCAGACTAGAGGGCAGGACCAAGGACAGCACCTTACAGCCGGCTACTGGGAGTTCCCCAGGTTAACTTCCAACCATGGGTCAGTGTCCTTTGAGAATGGTTGTTTGGCCAGTTATTAATCCATCCTGTGTCCCTTACATACAAATATATATCCATATGAATCACAAAAATATCACAAGGAAGTTGTTCTGATATGTTGCTGAGTTCTTTTCTCCGTGTGTGTGTGTGTGTGTGTGTGTGTGTGTGTGTGTGTGTGTGTGTGTGTGTTTCTCACCTAATAGATTAGTGACCCTTAGAAAAGATGCAAAATTTATCCTAGCATGACTTGCCGGCATCAAAACCTCACAGCATCCCAGGGATCATCACCTCCTCCTCATTATTTTAATATCCCCTCCTAAAATCTTGCCTGTGGTCATTTTCAAGCCCACTGCTCCAGAGCTGTGACATCCATCATCTGACATTTGTCTATCTCATTCCCTCAGGAATTCCTCAGTCTTTAACAGTGATCGCCCAGGTAATGTTTTACAGAGCCCTGGCATAAAACTCATGCTCAATGATAGAAGACTTGAATTTATTTCGATCAATATGATATTATATCAGTCTGTTCCCACATCTTACATGGCTTTTCTCATTAATCCATGTTCATTTACATCTGTTCACTCTACACCATTGAGTCCAAAGATCATTTTCCTTGACCTACAAAACAAAATTAAAGTGGAAACTGAGGTGCTCTGCCTTGTCCCTGTCACCCATCACTTCCTTGATATCATTGTCCTAATGTTTACAAAAATCTCACTCTTGTCTTGGTTCTTTTTAACTATGAAATATTCTAAAATTTTGCCTTCCAAACTATTAGCTCAGTGCCACCTACTACTTTATATTACACACACTTTGCCCTTGAACGCACCTTCAAACTTACTATTTAAAAATTGTCTAATGCTGATCAAGACAAAATAAAGTTATATAATCATGGAATAGTTCAATTTTTATCATTTTTGATTTTCAAAGAACCATAATCATTCTCAATGTTTTGCAAGGGATCTGTAATTAGACAGCTCAGGCTCAGGAAATACCAATGACATTGTCTTTTAAAAAATGAAAATCTTACCATGTGGAAATCCAAGAAAGAAAGCAGACAATATCAAATATGTACAAAATAAGCAAAATAATGTATAGTTTACTAAATTCTGTAACAAATGAAAGCTAGGATGGCATAGGACTGAAGAGCACTGGCTTTGGGGTAAGCAAAGTTGAGTTCAAATGCTTTTGTTCAGCTCACACTAAATGTGGAATCTTCAGATACTAACCTCTTCTTTCAGAGGCCCTATCTCTCTCGTGTGTGAGATATAAATAATCCTAGTGCCTACTGCTTAGGGGGCTAGGAGGATTCAATGAAAAAGAGGAAACAAGGAGTTTGTTCAGTTACTGACATACAATAAGCTCTTGCTAAACTTCACAGTGTTTAAATGCTCCCATTCAAAACCCACTTTTAATATTGAATACTTGGGCCAAAAGATGCCCTAATTTTTAAGGAGCATGAAGTATGAGGTGGATATAAATAGCTTAGGGAAAAGAAACTAGGAAAACAGCTGATGCAGAAGTCATAATCATGTTCATATTGATAAAGCCATCTCTCTGTCTCATTCTGGCCTTGCACTGTAGTCTCCAAAAGGACAGGGTCCCTGAAACACACTTCTCTGTGACCACCGTGTGCACCCACAGACACAAGCACACCCACACATGGCCATACTTTGCACAGATGCTCGCACACTGTAAGTGCTAAACAACCGTGCTTGACTGAGCACAGAGCCCAGAGTTGGAAAACAAGAGGTAAATTCACCACTCTCCGGGCCACACAAAAATCAACTGCAGTAGATATGTTGTACACTCAGGGAATTGTCTGGCCCACATAATGCGGTGGCCTCCTTGCTGCCATGTTTTTGCTTCATGACCCTGACCCTTTGGCCACAGCAGATTGGGTTAATGGTGCACTCCTGACATGGACAGCTGGGAAAACTGGATTCCCTCTCCTGAGAATCTGTTAGGAATCTAGTTACACTCTTGGTGCAGATCTGGAAAGAGGGTCTACAAACTCCTGCTCCTGAAGTCTTGGATTTCCTGTAATCCTTACCCTTTCTTCAGGTCTGGTTGTTCCCTGAAATGCCTACGGTACTATAGTACATTTCCGATAAATTTCACTTTCTTGCTTAAGTGAATTCCAGATGGTTTTTGCTGCCTTTAGTTTAAAAACAAAAACTGAACTAATACACTGAGGAAAATGAAAGAAAGAATACCGGTTTCATCATCACTCTGGCCTTGCCCACAGCTACACATGCTTTTGGCTGATACAAACAACCAAAATAAAATCTAATAGTTTACTATTTGTTAGAACAGACTGAATGCAGCTCAGAAAAGCTTGTTAGGAAAGAGATTATGGAATCATGTCAGCAAAATGTATCATCAAGATCTCTAAGAGATTACAGACTTCAGAATCAGACCACATAAAATCAGAGAAAAGCCAGAATTTGCCAAGACAGATACTTTTCTGAGATGATTAATCAAAATCGTATAGAGAATCAAAGGGCCAACACTGGCTGAGTGCTAATTATGTGCTAGCTGCTGCTCTAAGGGGTTGTACGTGCCTTAACTCACTTAACCCTCACGACAAACATGTGACACGGAGCCACTAAAGACGAGGCAGCTCAGGGACTGATAAATGAAATACTTTCCCAAGGTCTCATGGCTAAAAAGCAGCAGATGGAGGCTTCAGAGCCAGTGCTCTTAGCAGTGGACAGCCAGGCATCTTGCAAGCTGACCGTGTTCCCAGGTGCTGGCATATTCAGTGCAGAAGTGTAAAGGCAGAGAGAGGAAGCTGTCTCAGCATTTTCCATGTATACCTGTTCATTTGTTCAATAGACATTTACTGAAGCCTACGTGCCAGGCACCATGCTAGGTGCTGGAGCAGACCCAGTGGCACTTCCCTGGTAGAGCACGGTCCCCAGGGTTACAGAATGTGCACACAGGGTGTAGCACACTCTCTTACACTGAGCAGGCACTCAGCAATCTTCAAGATTCACCCCGCATGCACACATGAGAAGCACTTCTTGCCTCCCTTTGATCTACAGGTGAGGTCACATCCCTCTCTGACCCTCCGGGAACCTCACGCCTCTATCCCAGACTTCTCACAGCACTTTGGAAGTATCTGCATGTCTGTTTAGACCCCTATAATATAAGCCATTTACACACATGACTGTGCTATTCATCTGCCTCACCGGGACTGGGAAGAATCCCCAGCATACGGAGGTGCTCGGCAAGTGTCTGCTGCATGAATGGGCCCCTCAATATGACCTATTACCTCCTCAGAAGCCCATCCTTTGAAAACAAAAGCCATGGCAGGACAAATGCTCTGAGCAGCTGGTCCACTGGCAGGGCTGGGTTTGTCCTAAACCAGCTGTTCTCTTTCCTCCTGTCCTCTTTCAGACCAACTCTACCCATCTGGAAGGCGGCCAGCCAGATGACGGGTGCAACTGAGCCACAGGACAATGGTGCAAAGTTCCCTGCAAATCACACCCATAGCATTGGCTTCGCTAGTTTAGGCCCTTAGCCACTGAGAAGGATGTGCCCCCACTCAGTGGACCAAGGTTGGATTTGAATCCACACTCACCAAGAGTTGAATCCCTGCATCTCCACCAAGCAGCTGGGTAACTTCGAACAAGCAAACTTCTCTGAGCCTAGGTCTTCTCACTTGAATACTTGCCTCATAGAATCACCTTGAGGATCAAATGAGGATCATCCAAATGAAGATGCCAGAACACAACAGACATCACTATGAACAGCCCACCCTTGTTTAATGCAGTATACGTATCTTAAAAGTATATACTGAGCCTTTCAAATGTTTTAGAGTCTATTCATCTATCTCCTCCATTTTCTTCTTTTTGAGTTGGCAGACTTTTTTAATATAGGTGTGGCAACAGGGAACAGCTATAAGACACAAATGATTAAAAAGGAAAACCACGCCATTAATTGAGGATGAAAGACTCATTCACACAGTTTGCTGTAAAATCTTGCACAGGAAACCCCCTCGAAACCTCCCAACTCACAAAAACCCAAGGCTTGCTGCCATGTTCACCGTGCAAATGAAACATCACTCCTCAAACCACAACTAATTTTATGTTTAACTTTTTTAAACAAACCGTAACAAATACTAAGTGTAGCTAATCACTTCCTGATTCCTTTGGTATTCATTGTAATAGCACTAATTATGATAAACACATTTAGAATTAATGTGCATGTCATATGCGTATATCAATTCCATTCTAATTTGCCATTGATTAACGCCTGTGAAGTGAACAATGAGTCTTCAATTTTAATATACCACTCACATCTTGAGCAGCACAGCCTTAAAATGGGTCCCAGGCATGCAATGCCAAACCAGCAGGCTGCAGAAGGCCAAAGGCAAGAGGGGCATTGCAAGAAGAAGATGTTGCTTGCACATTCCTTCTCAGTGATTGTGATGCATTCTGGGGGTGCAGGCAGAGCCCAGACTCTGCATACCCAGCAATAGAGGCACATCAGGGTGGGAGAAAACAAGGTTTGGGGGTTAAAACCTGGGCTTGGAATCAGATCTGGTTACAAATCCTGGCTTTGCCCCTTATTAGCTAGGATATTAGCTAGGATGTTTTAGGCCAATCACTCAACGTCTCTAACCTTCAGCTTCTTCATCTGTAACAGCAGAGATAATATGCTCCTCGTAGGACTGTTGTGAGGATTAATAAGAAAAAGCAAATCCTTCACTACTCTCTGTGAATGGTCTGTATTGTAATTTTTAAAATAGTATTATTATAATTGATAGTGATTACCATGATTTCAGTAGAAAAGTTTCTATTACAAGCTAGGAGTCTCATTCGACAGGAAGCACTTGATAAATAAATATCACCCACACAGGCCCAGCGAGTGAGGGAGTCCAAGACTGAGGTGGGGAGGGAAGGCAAAGGCAGCTCTGACAGTCTCTTTGTTTTCAGTGTTTTGTTTTGGTTTTTTTTCTTTATAAGACTGTTTTAGAGGTTTGAGTTGAGAGCACAGGGTGATAATGGGAAAAGGGGAGAACTCTGGAGTGAGAAGGCTCTTCTGTCACTCTCCTGCCGGACCCCACACACACAAGCCCACCGCGCTTTCAGGAGTTGGCTTCCTCACTGGTAATGTGGAGATGATACTACCCATCTCACAGTGTTGTGAGGATCCAGTGAGGTGATGGAATGGGTAAGGCTGAAAGCATCATTATCAGAGTCGGTTGCTATTTTTAGCATAGTTACCATCATCATGATCATCACCATCACCATTAATGTATGAAGGTTGAGGGAAGCCTATTCTGAAATCCTTTTTCTTGAAGCCCCAGCCTTTAAACTTATGCCTGAATAAAGGATGCTTTTCATTTTCCTGTTTCTAAACTCTCTTCCAAGTCTCCACATCTACATCCCTATAGATTCAGCAGATTTCCTGGGTTTCTCGGCCCCAGCCCACTATCTCACTGAGCATGCTCATGTAAACAAAGGGGCCTAGGAGAGCATGTGGATGGCTCAGAACATACTCATCCCCTCCCGGGGAAGTAGAACTCAGTCCATGGCTGTCCAGAGAGCCCACTCTCTGTAACACTGACTTATTATAGAAGAGAACTTCTTGGGCATAGTTGCAAGGCACCCAGCTCCTGCTCACCTCCCCCTTCCCCACCCCCAGGGAGATGCATCTGGTCCCAGCAAAAAGCGAATGCCTCTCAGAGCACGTCTCCTGCCCTGCCTCCTACTACACCATTCGAGCATTAAGCTTAGCCTCCCCTCGCTGGACCAGGAGACACTTGAGTGGAGAGACCATTTCAAGAAAGAAGGCACTTCCATTCCCAACACTAAATATTAGCAATATGGTGGATGATCCATTTAAAAATTAATAAAAATCAAAAGATAATAAGAATTGGTGAGGCTGTGGAGAAATTGGAACATTTGTACACTGTTAGTGGGAATGTAAAGCGGGGCAGCCACTATGGAAAACAGTACAGAGATTCCACAAAAAATTAAAAGAAAACTACCGTGTAATCCAGCAATCCCACTTCTGGGTTTGCAGCCAAAAGAACTGAAATCAGGAACTCAAAAACAGGTGTCTTCACTCCCATATTCACTGCAGCATTATTCACAATGGCCAAGATATGGAAACAACCCAAATGTCCAATGGCAGATGAAGGGATGAAGAAAATGTGATATATATATATAGTAGAATGTTATTCAGCCTTAAAAAGAATTATGTGTACACAATTAATGCCTACAATTTGGTGAGTTTGCATGTACTCACAGCACAGCAGCCCAGTCCAAGAAATAAACATATTCATCATCTCCAAAGGTTTTCTTGTGTCTCTTCTGTGGTTTGTTTCATTTTGTGAGAAGAACACAACATGAGATCTGCCCTCTCAACAAATTCTTAAGTGCACAATACCACAGTGTTAACTACAGTTACTATGTCGTACAGCAGAACTCTGAAATTACTCCTCTTGTGTAACTGCAACTTCATGCTCATTGAAATGCAACCCCCTATACCTTCCTTCCCCCAGGCCCTGGGGGCCACCATCCCACTGTCTGCTTCTGTATGTTTGACTCTTTGAGGTGCTTCATGTAAGAGGAATCATGCAATGTTTTCCCCTCTGTGACTGACTTATTTCACTTAGCATGACGTCTTTCAGTCCACCTTTGTTGTTGCAAATGATAGGATTTCCTTCTTTTTTTTTTTTTTTTTTCAGTTTGTGCTCATCAAGGAAACTCAAATTTTCTAAGAAAAAAAAAAAGTTATGTGGTCAAGCGGCTTCGCTTCCCCTTTCAGTTAGTCCTTACTCAGCCACCTGGCGGAGAATTATTTCTTTTTGGAATCCCAGAGTCTGTCTTGCTGGATAAAGAGGCCTCCTGTAATGGGACTGGGGCTCCCCTTCTCCTTCATGAGAGACAGAGAGTGGAGGGCCACAGCCACCATTGGAAACTCCATCCTCCCTGGCTTCTACCTGTTCTGATCATCATCTGATCCAGATCATGTCCCACTCCTGAGAAGCCTCCATTTTAGCAAAGGATGCAAAATTATGAATTACTTATTTTACTTGGTGATACATGAGCGAGGAGAAAAAGTCCCACAGATTTCTAGAACTACATAGTACAGGCAGATTTGGGGGAAAGAATTTGTTGGCATGTTAATCATTTCAGTTTTATATAATGAAAATATTGCCAAGTTGTCTTTGTTGGGGTGTGTTACAAAACTTTAAAATACATACCCTTTTGTATTTTTTGATTACGCTAAGAAAGAAATTCTATACATGAATTGAAACAGATACTGTCCATCTTGTAAAAAAGTAATACTGACTACCATTTTCTGGTCCAAGTCTTTCCTCTTCACCATTAACCACTCTGTATCTCCTTACACATTTTTTCCAGAAAGGAGGTACCAAAGTAAAACGTTCTTTGATAGTTCTATTAACACAGAATCTGCAAGTTACCATCTAGAAAGCCTGGAGTTCTGTACAGGTAGGTGATTTCCTGTCTTATTTTAACTGGTTTTTTTTTTTAATGTAAATATCCAAGGAGAGAAATGGGTGTGGCAGAATGGGGGGGGGGTATGATCTCACCTGCCCTCGTAAAAGAGCAGCAGTGAATCAAGGTCCCTCCAGATGCACTGGGAGCCTTCAGAGTTGGATGCCTGAGGAGAGGGCCTCAACCGAAGAGCACCTATGGTTAGACTCCGGAAGCACCGTCCTTCGCCCCTTGCAGGGACCACTTGAGAGTCCTCCGCTGAGACGTTTGGATACAGCACCTGTGTAAGGTGCTTTGCCTCTTCGGTGATGGAGACTGATCAAAGGCTTTTCATCTGCCCAGAGTGCTTTTAGTTCTCCCAGAAGAGGCGGATTCAGGAAAACCTGGAACTGGGCAATTTGGTCAGCCACACAGAGAGTTGAAACCAGTGATAAACACAGGCCTAAGAATTTCCTGCAATGGTGAACTTCCACATGACTGTGGTCAAAAAACTCAGAAAAATTCAGTCCATTTACCTGAATTAGTTGAAGACCCCTGTTGACTATTCTACAAACACAGCTTCTGCTTCACCTGAATCAGGACTTTGGAGACAGATAACCAAGATGGTCTTTTCACTCGTCCCCAGTATCTTAGTGTCCCTCAGATACAGAGGATCCTGGTCAGCTTGGCCCTGTGACAGTTGGTGGCTGAGACTAAAGTGATTATGTCTGCACTGGGCATGTGCTGCTGGATGTGGAAGTTCTATGTGTTTACGAGTCTGGATCCAGCCATGGCCAATGGCTTCCTCATATTTCTAATGACTTGCAGAGGGTCAGACGTGTGAATGGCCAGTAGAGTCCACCAGAAAACCCTGAGACATGCACATCTGTGGCATGTATCTTGGGTTCCCCTTGCTTAGCTTCTGGCTGCCACTATCGGAAGGCAGAAGTAAGAGAGTCAGCTGAACAGGCTCTGGTTCTTTGCAGGAAATATGAACAGTGGCAAGGGACTTTCCATGTATCTTCAGCCTTCGGGTTTTGGGTTGTGAGTCTTAGGGAAAGAATCAAAGTTTCTGTCAGTTCTGAACCATGGACTGTACTCTATATGAACCTAGATTTGCAGAATGTGAGGATTCCTGGACCATGACATGAAAGCCATTTACTTTTTCAATGTCCCTGATAGTTACCATCTATATACACAAATATATCTGTCTCAGAGCCTTCGCACCCACTCTTCTGCCCTAGGAACCCAAAAGGCAGTGAGAATGTGGAACCCATGAAGATCTGTCACAGAGAAGCTACAAATATTGCCATTTGACCACAGTCCCCTCAAGAAGACACGTAAAGTCTGTCCAGAAAGAAAGAACAAGTGGGGGGAAACCCCTGGCTCATGTATTCCCAAATTCTCGAATACAACTAGGTATTCATAAGAGGCTACAACCATGAAATGGTGCTTCAAGGTAAATCAAGAACCTGTTTCTTGAGAGCACCTCGGTTGGATCGGTGTAAAATGTCATGGATGTGTGGATGAGTTGCAGACAAAGAAAAGGTCATCACGTTGAAAGGCTGAACACCGAGCAAGAAAGACAGCAAGGGGGAAGGGTTTAATTCAGTGGCAGAGCACATATTCAGCATGCAGAGTTCATGGGTTCTATCACCAGTACCTCCATTAAATTAAAAATAAATAAATAAACCTAATCATCTCTCCTGGGAACAAAATTTAAACAAAAAAATTTAAAAGAAGAAGAAGAAGAAGACAACACCCGAAGCATGTTTACAACTAAAAAAGGCAAAAGAGAACTCAGAGATGGAAACATTTTGAAAAGTGTACTTGCAGAGAGTACAAGGGAACCAGTCTTCAGAAGGATTCATTCCCCAAGAGAGACTATCACAACTATCTAATCCAATAAACCACAAAAAACATCAAGGTCATTAAAAAAAATTACTGTAATGCCAAAGCTCTTTGGGGATGCTGACAATATCCAAAAGCATGAATGCTGAAATTCATCAATGTCAATTTCCAATATATTTCTAAAGTGTCACAGAACAACGAAGTGTCACTACGCCCTCTAGAACACAGCCCTCATACACAACAAAGCACATGTGTCCGTGAGCTATGATGTCCCCTGACTGAGTACAGGCATGCTCACCCTAGAGTGGGTCTCCACCTGAGTGTTTACTTCTCTCAGGAAGACACTGGCTTATCAAGAAGAAAACATCCCTTCTACACCAACAAGAAATTGCTTCTTTTTTCACAAGCTCACTGCATTCTCATGGCCTTATTCCTGTGCCTCCCTCTAGGTCTGAAGTCAGACCCCAACCACCAGGCCTTCTGAGCACCATCGAATCAATTCACAAGAGGGTCTGACTGAGGGCAAACGACTGGCCGTACTCAGCAATGACACTCAGAGGCCTGAGGCCCAGGAACTCAAGCATTCAAAAATTAGGACGGCAAATTTAGCCCAGTCGCAGGAGGACAATTAAGAAGGCTGGCTGGTTTGTTTCATGAGTGGATTCCTGGGCAGCCCAAGTGTGACAGCTGTTTAACATCAGCCCAAGGGGATGAGCCGAGATGAAAAAGAAAATGAGTTCAACCAAGCCTCATTCTGCTGTTAAGCAGCAGCAGAGGGAGAGACATGCATTTGACTTCACTTGGAGCTACTACGCTATTGTGTTTGGAGGGCTGTATTTTTCCTTGGGAGAGGGGATGGTCAGATTAGAGGAAAGGAGGTCATACTTTGAAAGGAAACTGGTTACTAGTGAGCAAATCAGAATTGGTTTCAAGGAACCTGGGGTCTGGCTGGAGTCTGTGGCAAGGGTAATAGCCATACCCCAAACACAAAATCCTTATGGGAATGCTCATCCCCAAAGCCGACTGCAGTTGCTGCCTTTTCATCTCAGCAGCCACCAACAGGCCAGAAGCTCAGCTGCAGCTTTCATTAATTTCCACCATCACCGCTGATCCTGAAGCTCGAGCCAGGAAGGGAGCCAGGGGCTTTGTCTTTTTCACAGGTAATTTACAATTACCAGGGCCAGTTTTCCTGAACCCTACAGTGGGGCAGAGGGGCTTGGGGAGTCAGCTTTTTTCTCTCCCAAAGAAACAAAGGGATTGGTTTTAAAAAAAAAAGACAAAAATTAAAAAATTATAAAAAAACAGACAGTGAGAGCTCATGAATACCCCAGCTCTGGCTTCAGCCAGAAATAAACATGAAAAATAATGAAAGTCCTGAAAGTGAACAGCTGAGGACGCATCTCCTGGCTGCATTCGGGGGCAGCTCTCAAAAGCCACCTGGAGTTTCCTGAATCCCAAGTAATAACTTTCAAACTATTTCCTAAGCCAATTTTTGGAGAGCCCTGAAAGGCTGACATAAGTGCCAAGAACAATGCGGTAGTACAGCTTCCACGGAGCGGCCCGGCCCCCTGCCCGCCAACATTCACCAGGGAGGAGGGCCGCGTGAAAGGCGAGCTGCGGGGGGACAGCCCCCTCTGGGAGCCCTTCTCTTTCCTAATGTTCTTCACTGACTCTTGAATTTGTACTCCACCCGTTCTGGGAAAAGGATTTTTAGGCTGAATACCTTAAAGGGTAGATTCTTTTATTAATGACAAAAAAAATTTTTTTTAAGAAAGAGAAATATAACTTGCCAGGAATTTTAATAGTAAGTTAGTGACAGGTCCTGCATACATGTTATCTCATTTAACACTCCCATCACAGATACAAGGTGTTTATCTCTGGTGACCAGAGAGGTTAAAACATGTGGCCAAGGTCATAAAGCTCTAAAAGCACCTCAGTGGGGATTAAACCCTGGTCTGGCTAGCTCCATCCAAAGTCTGCACATGTACTGCAGAAGGTGGCCTCTACTCTCAAGGGGTCCTGAGCAATATCAGTAGGGGTGATGGAGAAGGGTATCAGAGGTGAGCCCCTCTGCCCACACATGGGCCCCTCATGTTTCATTCTCACAGTGATGGTCATGAAAGCCATCATTGCCTACAGGAGCCTGCAACCCACACTCCTAGCAACGGCCCTTCCTGGGGTCCTGTGCACAGGTACAGGGTCTTCTGTGCTCTGGCTACTTAATCATCTCTTCTTAGGGAGAAATGCATATTCTGCCCCTGAAGTTCTTTCAGTCTACTTGGGAAGACAGGACCAAAGTCAGCCCTCAACTGACTTGCAAAGAGGCAATTTGTCTTTAGCACCTCAGCTTTCCCCCCCTTTCTCTGCCCTTTGTCTTCTTTTGTCTCCTCTTCACCTCCAGGAGCTGCAGCCTACCACTCACTACTGTAATTTCTCCTGGAGCTAAAAAAGACCACTGACTAATTCATACTAAAGTGTACAGAACTACAAGTGTTCACCTTTACAATAAACAAGTACATTTCTAATGGTTAAAATTACCATTGCATGCTGGAATAGGAAATAAGCTATACTCCTAGGGAAGAGATCTTTGTAGCACCCCTAAAAACAAACCACAGAAGTAAACAATTTTCTTCACACTTTAAACCAACACAACACATACATATCCACACAGATGTGCACACATGCACACACAGAGACATGGACAACTTAAAAACAGTAATATCTCTACTCCAACCCAATCCAATTATTATATGATGAGTGCCTACTCCTGTGGTGGAAACTGTGAGAGCAGGTTGCCAAGATAAGCAGGACACTGGGATGCTTCAGAAGCTTATAATCTGTCTGGGGACAGATGTGCATCTAAAGACATCACTGGGGGACCATCATAGCCTCAGTCCTTTGGTTTTGAGGAGATGCTGAAAAAAGAGCAGCTCCACATAAATGAGGTTAGGTTTGCAAACTTGCTCAAAAAGCACCGGCCCCCTCTTCCTCCCAGACCACAAAACAGAGATTGAGGAAATAAAAATTGAAATCGTTGAACATTATGCAAAGCACCAAATCTGGAGCTTCCCAAGAGAAACTGAGGGAGGAAACACTGCAAAGCTGCTTTATTTAAATGCATAAATTATTGAGATTATTTGAAGGCAAGTCTCAGTTCTCCATATTTGTTAAACTAAATCAATGCCTGACACACACACAAAAATGTGCCCAGAGATTTGTCGAATGGATGAATGAATGAATGAATGAATGATAGAGATTAGGGAGGCATCAGGTCCAGTTCTTCAGGGTCTAGCTGGGTGGCCTTGCAAAGGGCCCTCTGCTCTCTGCTGATGAGAGACCAGTGCTGCCCCCACATCACCTCTCAGGGCTCCTGGGAGCATCAGAGGAGCTCAAGACTCCAGAGTATTTTCAGAAGCATAAAGCATTCGGCAAGTTCAAGGGTTGTTATTATTCTTTTGCAGATGCCCATGACAGCCTGCAGCCATTCTTGTAGGGAAATTGAATTCATCCCTGATTAATCAGCCTGTTTACCGCAGGCTGATTGTAGCCTGACTTGCCCTTACTCTGGCTCCGGGGCTCCCTCCTCCACTGTCTGCACAGGGTCCCGCCACCCCTACCCATATGCACCACCATCCTGGATACACCAGGCTGGACCCAGAATGCCTGCACAGCTCCCCAGTTCAGCAGCCCCTCTACATAGCAAAACACTGCTATGACTGACCCCTCTTGCCAATCCTGCTTATTAGCATAGCTATTTATTTTCAGGGAAGCTATTTTCAGGGAAGCGGTGAGATATCTCTGCTCTACAATATGCACATTTCAGCTCAAGATAAAGGCTTCGAATCAGCAGCCACAGCAGCATGGATGCAAAAGCAGAGGTTGAGCCAAGCTGAGGAGACTGAGATTGGAGTTCATCTTTCCAGCGATGTGATGCCACCCCTCATTCCTCTGGGGGACCGCAAAGGCATCTGGCATTTTTAACTTCTCGCAGCAGAGCCTGGTTCTGAGTGTTCCTGTCTCCCAGGCATCTATCATCATCTTTAGAAGCGGTGTCGTCCTGGAGTGATTCGCCTTTCAAATACAAGTGTCACAGTTTAGGAACATCGTGTCCAGAGACAACAGAGAACACTGATATAACAATGACGTGACCTCGTGTTTCTCCCCATCTCTCTTTGTACCCAAAACATCTGCTTGTTAAGCCTCAGAGCTAGCACAGTTCTGTTAAAGCAAAGCAAAAAAGCTGTATTATAAATGTGTCAGACCCCTATGCAGAGTGCCTTCTTATTTTCTTTGTAGAGATTGGGGTCCCTATCTAGTAAGCACTCAAGATGGATTTACTATGGGACAATTAAACGCCAAATCAGCAGCAGTGATATAAGGCAGGTGTCCTGCCCTCCTGATACATTCACTAGAGCCAGCTAGGATTTCTTGAGCACTTGTAACTAGTAAGAATATTATGTTTATAATGTCACTGAAACCTCCTTAGCACTCTATGAGATATTCCCCCATTGAAGACACAACTTTAGAGAATTTAACTAATGTGTCCAAGTTAGTGGAAGGACTGGGATTTGAATTCAGGCCTCTGACTTCCAAGTCCATATCCTGAAGGCAGCATCAATAAATCACCAATGTGAAACAACAAGGGAATTCTGAAGGGCTAAATGGTGCTGACTGGTATTTATCCCTTCATTTGTTCTCATCCATTCTTTTCACAGCATCCACTGAGCATCTTCAGAGTTCCAGGCACATTCTAGATACAGGAATCAGTGCCCCCGTCCTTCACTTACTCACAGTTCAGCAAATCTGTAAGGGTTTAATGACCTGGGCAGATCCATGAAGTGGGGCAGACCCCTGAGTAAGACCTGGATAAATGCAAAGGCATTAGGAACACCTCGCAGTGGGAGAAGCAGTAGGAGCCAAGTCCTAGATCCTGGACCGTTGATGAAAGGTAACAAGGGAACCAAGGTTCCCAGCATCAGAGTGGAGGAAGAGTCAGGGAGAGGCAGCCTCTTCTGGAAGAATCCCGAGCAGTGACTCCTGGGAGGGAAATGATTTAGACATAGACTCCAAGCCCTGCTCTTTCTTCCAGAAGAAACATGACCGAGTAAATGAAGATACAGACTAAGAAAACAATTTGCATCTCTGCCTCTGGCTGGGACCCAAGAAAACCCTTTGAAAAGGTCGCCATGATACTCCCATGGCTCATTTATTATGCTCCATCCCAGGGAAGATGCCATCTGTGGCAGATGTGAATGTGTGAAGGGTGATGGTGTGTCTCCAAGTCCCTCCAGCCTCTTCACTAGGCAGTCAGCTCAACTAAGCCAAGAGGAGAGAGAGAAAGAGGGGACACACCAGAAAACCAGACAGCTTCTGCTCCCTCGAGTATGTACTCACTCACGTAGTCAAACCTCACAAAGTCCCTGCCTTCCCAACCATGATAAATACACTCCACGTTCAACTCAACCTTGGCCCCTTGGCCCTGGTCATCCACTAGGTAGAGTGGAAAGGCTGGACTCACCACTTTTTGTTCAGTCTGAGAGGGATATTAGTGATTGTCCAGCAAAATGCCTAAAGGGCCTGGTTGGGGAAAACATGGTTGAGGAAAGTGAGAGGCAGATGGGGGCCTACAGAGACATGACCCAGCTAGTCAGTGGCTGGTCTTGGCCTCAGACTCCCCTGGTGCCCCATCCAGATGAGTTTCTCCATGTATCACAAAACACGTTCCCCTAACACCCTACCAATGGTCAGTGCTCTAGAATGCGAGAGATGCAGCGCAGTAGCACAGACAGGGAGGCAGAAGGGCAGGCTCCAGCTCCAGCTCCGTCCCTGACTAGCTGTGGAGTGTTGCTCTAAACATATCTTCCCAGAACCACAGTTTCCTCATCTAAAAAAGGCCAACAAAAACAGTGCCTATGTCACAGGGCTTTCCAGAAGGGCAACTGAGGTAATCCAAGTGAATCACACACAACAATGTCTGGCAGAGAGTACAAATCTGTCTCACATGCCTCCAAGACTACTCCCCTCCAGGCTGCAAATCTTCACTTGATGTGAATTTCAACCCTTACAATCTTCTTCACTCTCCCGTGAGCAGGGACAACAAAAAAGAAATCCAAGGTTTGCTGAGCATCAAGTCTGAATGAGGACCTGTTCTAAGTGATGTTCACGAATTACATAATCCTCACAGAACTTGATAGGGTAGCTACTTATCGCTCCATTTTACTGATGAGGGAATTGAGGCTCAGCGAAGTTAACACCCTCCCGCAAGGTACACAGAGTCTGTTACTGGCGGATTGGGACCGCCATGTTCTTTGCCCTCTAGCCGCTGTCTGCCTTGTGTTTCCTCTCTCTCAGAGTGCTGTACCCAGCACAAGTCACCTCATCCCAGGTGTGACAGAACCAGTGCCAGGGAAGGACTTTCTCCAGCTTCATCACAGGTTCTGTAGTTCCCTTCATGCAACTCGACATGTACTGAACTTGACGCAACACATTCTGAAATATGAGGAAGCCCTCCTTGCACTCGTAAAGTTGTTCAACCTTTTTTCATGTGAGGTGAAACTCAGCATATGACTCCATTAAATTATTTTAAGTTAAATTAAGTTCATTTTTTCAAGCCTGAAATCATCATTTTAGATCTGAATCTGTTCATCCAATATATCCATTATCTCTCCCATCTTTCTTTGTCATTGATTAAATGAGATGTTAACAACTCAGGATCAAGAAGAGAACCTCACGGCTCTAGAAACCTGTCTCTGGCTTTAGAATGCTTCATTAAAAAGCTCTCTGAGCATATCATTCTGTGAATAACTGATCCAGCCCAAAGCCCTCTGCCTTGAGCCCAAGGTTATGCTGAGGGGTTTTTCCAACGCCTTGCTGAAATTAGGACGACCACGCCTACTGCAAAGAAGGGAATGAGGTTAGCTGAACAAGTCTTGCTCCTTGGTTAGTGCATGACGATTACTAGTGATTACTATTTGCTTTCCCGAGGTTACACAAACCATCTTTTAAATACTCTATTTTAGAATCTTTCCCAGGAGTTTAAATTGTCACATGAATCTATAAACTACCTCAACCCTACTATTTTAAAAATAGGAATAATTCTTCTCCAACCTTCTAGAACATTCCCACTCTGCAATGACTTCCTCAAATATGACCAGCAATGTGATATTACACCAAACTCTGGCATCTAACCTGGGGTGCAATTGAGAAGATCAAGAAATCTGAGCTCATTTAAGGCAGATGGTGTTCTCCTCTAATTGAGACACCAGGGCTGATTATCCATATTTAGTAGTCCTGATGGACCCCAGGCCTGTGACCAGCAAGACTAGCCTCCCAGGAAGCCTGGACTTCCACTGTCACTTGCTGAGCTCAGACAAGCTGAAGCTAGGAAAAATCAGCCATATACCAGGCTTTTCCAGGGCTTATACTGAGATGATGCTCTTTGAGTCTACAGGCCCCCAGAGAGCCCCATCACAAAAACCAGTCCTTGATTCTGGGTAGGACAGCTGTAAAAGACTTCTTACCTGAGGCAGAATTTATCACAGGATCAAGGTCCTCATGTGTGTAATATATCCTCAGATTCAAGGGTCTTTGACCTGATCTGACCTAGTCCAACCCCTCACACTTTAACCTGGTTCTCAAACCCTTTACTGGCTTCAGCTATCCTCCTCTTCTCATCTCAGGCACACAGACTCCAGGGATCCAGATCCACCATAAACGGAGTGAATTCTCAGCCTCACCTAGGTTTTCTCAGCTCTGCAATAGAACTCAGCCTCCTCAAGTCTTAGAAAAGCACCAGAAGTGCAAGGTCATGGCCAAAGTTGAGATCAAAGCAAGGTTTAACCTCTAGAGTTTGCTTCCTCTTTCATGGGCAGCCTGAAAACTACAAGCTTCACTCTGACTTTTAAAATCACTCAGAAGCCTTTGGCTCAGAAATTCTATCCCCAAGAATTTTATCTTAAGGAAATAATCAGGGATGGTAAAAAGATAGAGCTGCATGAACAAAATGTATGAAACAAATTTAAGTGTCCAAGAACAGGGGATTGACTCAAATATAAAAAACAAACAAATGCAATGCTAGATAGATAAACAAATAGATAAACAGACAGACAGATAAGGATAAATATATGATATACAAGGATAACCATATCCTTTAAGAATTATGATAACAGTATATTTAATTACATGAAAAAAGTATCCATGATATATTATAACGGGAAATAAAATGTTACAAAATAGTATGTACCATAAGGTCTAAGTATTTTAAAAATATGTAGAGACAGACAGACAATGATTAGATAGATAGATGGACAGATATTGGAAGAATAGACAAAAAGATATTAATAGTGGTTATTTATGGATAGTAGGCTTTCAAGCAATATATGTGTGCTTTTCTGTTTTTTCCACATTCTCTGCAAAAACACAACAGACATTTATTATTCTGTAATAAAAAAAAAATGAAATCGAATTAGCAATAAAAAACCTTCCTACAAATAAAAGTCCAGGACCGGACGGCTTCACCGGGGAATTCTACCAAACATACAAAGAAGAAATCATACCAGTCCTTCTCAAACTCTTCCAGAAGATTGAAAAGGAGGGAATACTCCCAAACTCATTCTATGAAGTCACCATCACCTTGATACCAAAACCAGGCAAAAACACCACCAAAAAAGAGAATTACAGGCCAATATCACGTATAAACATAGATGCAAAAATCTACCAAAATATTAGCAAATAGAATCCAACAGCACATAAAAGATTATACATCATGATCAAGTGGGGTTCATCCCAGGGACACAAGGATGGTTCAACATACACAAATCAATCAATGTAATACATGACATCAACAAGAGGAAGGACAAAAACTACATGATCATCTCAATAGATGCAGAAAAAGCTTTTGATAAAATTTAACACCCATTTATGATAAAAACTCTCACCAAAATGGGTATAGAGGGAACATATCTCAACATAAAAGCTACATATGACAAACCTACAGCCAGCATAGTACTCAATGGTGAAAAACTCAAAAGCTTCCCACTAAAATCTGGACAAGAAAAGGATGCCCACTATCACCACTCCTATTCAACATAAGTCTTGGAAGTCCTAGCCACAGCAATCAGGCAAGAGAGAGAAATGAAAGGGATCCAAACTGGAAAAGAAGAGGTAGAAGTGTCACTATATGCAGATGACATGATACTATATATAGAAAACCCTAAAAGGTCCACACAAAAACTACTAGAGCTGATTGAAGAATTCAGCAAGGTAGCAGGTTACAAGATTAACGTTCAAAAATCAGTTGCATTTCTTTACACTAACAGAAAAAGAAAATAAAGAAACAATCCCCTTCAAAATATCACCCAAAGTAATAAAATACCTAGGAGTAAATCTAACCAAGGAGATGAAAGAATTATACACAGAACACAATAAAACACTGATTAAGGAAACTGAAGAAGACTTAAAAAAAAAATGGAAAGATATACCATGCTCCTGGATTGGAAGAATCAATATTGTTAAAATGGTCACACTGCCCAAGGCAATCTACAGATTTAATGCAACCCCTATCAAATTACCCAGGACATATTTCACAGAACTAGAACAAATCATAATAAAATTTATATGGAACCACAAAACACCTAGAATTGCCAAAGTACTACTGAAGAGAAAGAAAGAGGCTGGAAGAATAACTCGCCCAGACTTCAGACAATACTACAGAGCTACAGTCATCAAGACAGCATGGTGTTGGTACAAAAACAGACATACGGACCAATGAAACAGAATAGAGAGCCCAGAAATGAACCCAAAAACTTTTGGTCAACTAATCTTCGACAAAGGAGGCAAGAATATACAATGGAATAAAGACAGTCTCTTCAGCAAATGGTGTTGGGAAAACTGGACAGCAGCATGTAAAGCAATGAAGCTAGAACACTCCCTTACACCATACACAAAAATAAACTCAAAATGGATCAAAGACTTAAACATAAGACAAGATACAATAAACCTCCTAGAAGAAAATATAGGCAAAACATTATCTCACATACATCTCAAAAATGCTCTCCTAGGGCGTCTACCCAAGCAATAGAAATAAAAGCAAGAATAAACAAATGGGACCTAATTAAACTTACAAGCTTCTGCACAGCAAAGGAAACCATAAGCAAAACAAAACGACAGCCTACGGAATGGGAGAAAATCTTTGCAAATGAAACCCACAAGGCTTGATCTCCAGAATATATAAGCAGCTCATACAACTTAATAAGAAAAAAAAAAACAACCTAATCCAAAAATGGGCAGAAGACCTAAACAAGCAATTCTCCAAGGAAGACATACAAATGATCAATAGGCACATGAAAAAATCCTCAACATCACTGATTATCAGAGAAATGAAAATCAAAACTACAATGAGGTATCACCTCACACCAGTCAGAATGGCCATCATTCAAAAGTCCACAAATGACAAATGCTGGAGAGGCTGTGGAGAAAAGGGAACCCTCCTACACTGCCGGTGGCAATGCAGTTTGGTGCAGCCACTGTGGAAAACAGTTTAGAGATTCCTCAAAAGGCTAGGAATAGACTTACCATATGACCCAGGAATCCTGCTCCTGGGCTTATATCCAGAAGGAACCCTACTTCAAAAAAACACCTGCACCCCAATGTTCATAGCAGCACTATTTACAATAGCCAAAACATGGAAACAGCCTAAATGTCCATCAACAGATGACTGGATAAAGAAGTGGTATATTTATACACCGGAATACTATTCAGCCATAAAAACCAACAACATAATGCCATTTGCAGCAACATGGATGTCCCTGGAGAATGTCATTCTAAGTGAACTAAGCCAGAAAGAGAAAGAAAAATACCATATGAGATCGCTCATATGTGAAATCCAAAAAATATATAGATATATAAACACAAAATAGAAACAGACGCATAGACATAGAATACAAACTTGTGGTTGCCAAGGGAGTGGGGGGTGGGAAGGAACAGACTGGGAGTTCAAAATTTGTAGATACTGACAGGCATACATAGAATAGATAAACAAGATTATACTGTATAGTACAGGGAAATATATACAAGATCTTGTGGTAGCTCACAGTGAAAAAAAATGTGACAATGAATATATGTATGTTCATGTATAACTGAAAAATTGTGCTCTACACTGGAATTTGACATAACATTGTAAAATGATTATAAATCAATAAAAAATGTTTTAAAAAAAGTTAAAATAAATAAATAATCAATCAGATACCTCCTCTTACTTCAAGGATATGTTTCACTCTCCATCCGTTCATGTAGCAAATAAGATCTGAACACCTACCACATGAAAGTCCCAGTGCCGCATGCTCCAAAGGATCAAAAGAATAAGATTTGACCCTCATCCTCGAAGTATTTGCACTTTCGATAGACAACAGTAAGAACACACACCTATGACAAAAGACACTACACACAGCCTGTGCCATACGAATGTGCCGACAATGAGGGCTGGAGCTTAGGGGTTCAGCAGGGAACTGAGCGGGACCCTTAACATGGGCAGGATTTCAATCAGTGGAGATGGTGAGGGAGGGGAATGAACAACCCGTCCTGGTTCACCCAGGACTTCACCAGCTTGAGTACTGAAAATCCTGCTTCCCAGGAATCCCTAGCCCTGGGTGAATTGAGACAACTGGTCATCCTCAGTGGGCGGCGCTCTCTGGAGGAGAAGGGGAAAGGCATTAGGAGAGGAACAGGCAAAGCTTGCTCAGTGGAGGAAAGGCAGTCCACCTGTAGGAATGTGAATAGGAGCCAAGCTGCAGATGGGTCCATAGTCTAGCCAGAGGGGATGGATTCGACCCAGTGGCAACACAGAGCCATTGAAGATTTTAGAGGAGGAGTAAGTCTGAAAAAATCTGGCAGTAGTCTACCTGGCAAACCAGAGGAGAGAAGGAATCAAGGTGAGATCTCAGAGATGTGTCCAGGGGAGAGTCCCCCTTGGGGGGAAGCCTGTGGC
The DNA here is from genome assembly GCF_036321535.1 of Camelus dromedarius. Lineage (NCBI taxonomy): Eukaryota > Metazoa > Chordata > Mammalia > Artiodactyla > Camelidae > Camelus > Camelus dromedarius. Next base: position 61,578,954 of record NC_087443.1, on the reverse strand, counting down.
AGGATGACACTAAGGCCATTTACTTGCAAACATGCAAAATAGTTGAGGGAGGAGAAAATTCAACTGCTCCTAAGGTTCTAAGGTTTACATCAGATTTGACACCTTCCATTGCACACGCAGGCTCTCATCCCCACCCAGCACCCTACCACCCCACCATGTCTGCCCCAAGCGAGGGCCCAGATGAATCAGCATGGTTTTTCACTCCAAGCAAGAACACACTATCTAACCAAGTGAAACACCATTTGCCAGGGAGGGCCTCCAGGGTGAGGAAGACACACCAGGCACAAGGGAGAGGACCACATCAAGTGTTTCTCAGAGTGTCCCCGAGACAGAAGCGTTATCGTGAGCACAGGCCGGTAACACAGCATGGGGACTTCTGGAGCTGGGGGCCACTGAGCACTGAGGGAGGTAAATCTGCCTCTGCTGGCTTTAATTCCAGGCTTGTTCACTGTAAAGATCTCCTTGAGCAGAGAGCTCAGCTGGCTGGTAACCTTTCTGACATGGTCTTACCCACAAGATGGGGAAGCAGAGATCTTCTAACTGACGTGGCTTCCCCATCCCTAAGAACATTCATATTCAACTTCATTTGTCTCTTTTATCCCAACACGTATACAAACACTCTCCTCCAATCTTAGTATAATCCCCTTGGTTTCTTGCTGCCAACAAGGTTACCTTCCTGCCAACACAGGGAGAGGACCCAGCTGATTTCAATCATCTTGAAATAATAAAAACACCCTGCCTTACCTGTGTGCAGTGTGTTTACCTTTCCAAATGTCCTTTCCGTCTGGTGTCCTTTATCCCCACAGCACTCCTGGAGGCAGGTATAAATGATCTCACCGTCCCCACTTAATGGGGAAGGAAACAGAGAACCGGAGAGGTGAAGCGATTTAGCCTAAGATCAGACAGTGATTCATAATAATGTCTCTCTCCGTGCTGCACCCACCATCCATTCTCCACCACCTCCCCGGTTCTCTCCGGTCCTGCGTTAAGGAACACAGAAGGAAAGGGATGTATTTCCATCTCGAATGGCTTACATTCAATTACACTGGCAAAAACCTAAAGACCTAAATTAACCCAACCCACATGTGAGCACACACACTAGACACTCAAGGACAAAGGGCAAGCAACAAGGAATACTTACTGAAGAAACAAAGGAGTAGGGATTTAGAGAAACAAAGAGAATCTTCTAGACCGGAGCTGTCCAATACAAGAGCCATCAGCCACATGTAATACTTGAGCATCAGAAATGTGTCTAGTCAGCACTGAGATGGGCTTTAAGTGTCACATAGTATTTCAAAGACTTAGTGTGGGAAAAACAATATTAAAAACATCGTTAATATTTCATATTGATTTTACATCAAAATGATAATGTTTTAGATATATTGGGTAAGATTAATTACTAAAATTAACTTCACCTTTTTTAACATTTTTAAGCTGGCTATTTGAAAATTTTAAATTACAAAGGTGGCCCACATTATTTTTCTTCTTTATTTTTATGGAATAAAACCAAGCTTTCCTGCTTTCCCAGTTCCTAATAGCATGTAAGCAGATGTTTCCCTGACGGAATATTCCTGACATTTTCCCCACTTTCCTGGACCTCTCCCAGCTCTTCTGGTCAACTTTGTCCATCGTGTTGACCATCTTCTCAGAAATCATCAGTTTCCTTTTCTCACGGTCTTTGCTGAAATGGTCACACCCAACACACCCAGCTCCTCAAAGCAGGAGCCCATTTCTGCAGTGCTCCTCCCTCGGTGGGCTCTGTAGCTCTCTCCTAGAGTCACTGGAGGGTCAGGGCACAGTCAGATTTGTCAGACTCTAGTTATCCTTCAGAGGCACTTCCCAGACTTTCTTCTACAGTAACAAAATTCAATGTCCCAAGGCTCTTGAGTCTTAAATTTCATCAGACTACCCAGCCCTGGCCCTCTTCCCTGCTGAAACCAGTTTCAGTTGGTGGTGTGACTATCCCACAAGCACAATATGCAGGTGGTGTCCCCAAGGACCTCCTAACTGTCGCTGCCCCTGGGTTTGGGATGTGATCATCAGACAGAAGATGCCCATAAGCAAAGGCAGCAACTGAAAGGGAAGGAGAGAATGACACCTGGAGCTCCTTCACAAAAACCCAGTGGAGGGGGACCAGATCACAGACAGCAGGCAACGAGGCGGTGTCGGGGACAGACTGGAAAGGGAGAATGGTGCTCTGGGCAGGGGGGGAGACTGGGGAATAGAGGAGACCTTGGGCAAGGTCAACACAGTACCTCTCTCTTCATTTGTTTTACTGGGTGATGCCACTTTGAAGGCTAGAACATACTTTTTTGTCAGGGAAAGGGATTAGAATGATGACTCCTCTTCCAATAGCAGGCTAACCCTTCACGTGCTTTCTCTCTTCCTGTAGAAGCCAGAGCTGCATGTCAACTGACATCTAACTCACTAGGGACAACCCTCTAAATAAAAAGGCAATGGTCCACCATGGAGGGGGTGCCTGGGGGATGGGGCTCCACTGACCTGGGGCTCCAACTCAGAGCACTCCAGTGAGGTAAGGCAACCTCTCTGCCTCCCCAAATACTGCAGGGACACCAAATATCAAAGGCCTGGGAGGAATGAGGATGATTTCTTGCCCCAGAAGGACCGCCTGGACATGGCTACAGCTGGCTTTTCCTGGTCCTGATCACTTCTCTTACTTCAGTTCAGTTCTCATTCTCAGCCTCTCTCTCCCTCTCTCCTTCCCTCTTTCCCTCCCGCCAGTCTTCCTTCTCTCCCTTCCTCCCTCTTTCTCTTTCTAGCACCCTCTCTCTTCCTGAGCTTGGGGTAGTGTAAGCTTTGGCATCAGAGAACCCTAGATTTGAAACTCAGCCCTGTTTCGTTTTAGTGATATGACCTCACCTCCCTTCTCTGAGGCTGTATAACATTTTCATCATGTACCCCACCGGTGAACAAAATTTCACACCCGCTTCAACACACATTCTTTCATGTACTAACAGATATTTATTGAGGATTTTCTGTGTATGTGTCGTCGGACGAGGGAGACAGAGCAGTACCAAAACAGACCAAAACCTTGTCCTTGCGCATCTTATATTCCAAGTTGAAGGAAGATAATCATTAAACAAAATAAATAAGTAAAGTATATGTCTGACAGTTATAAAAGTCATGAGGGAAAAATAAAGCAGGAAGAAGGAATAGGAAATGCAGTGGGTGCCAATTTAAAAGACATGAAGAAACTGAGGAAGCAAGTCAAGGAGACATGGGGAAAAGCATTCCGGCAGAAGGCACAGCACCGAAAAAGCTCCAAGGCAGGAACAGCAGGAACCTTGTTTACAGGGTGCTTGCAGGCAAGATGAGAGCAGCAGGGGAGAAAGAAAGTAGCAAGAGCTTTGGCTTTCCTTAGAACAAGATCGGAAGCCAAGTAGGGGCGGGAGGTGGGGGGACGCGACATGGCTTGACTTGTGTGTAACAGGATCACGGGGTGTGATCACACAGTGAGGAGGGCGGAAGCATGGAGACTGGAGCTGAGGCCGGTGCGATAATCCTAGTGACAGATCCCGGTGGCTCAGACCAGTGTTTTAGTGGTGGAGGTAGTGAGAACTAGTTCTGTACTAATGTGTTCCAGACCCTCAAATATATACCCCAAAATAAGAAGACTAAAAGGATGAGATTTTAAAAATAAAAATATAAGATCTAATATTTTGTTCCAACCACCCAGTGGAATACCTTGTCCCCCACCCCTAGATATACCCCCATTTGGTGTAAATTACACAAAACACTGCGTGTAAAGTACAAACACAGGACAAGCTTGGTTACAGTGGTTCCTCCCACCCCAATGCCCTGTGTAACAGCCTATGACTGTTGCCCAGCTGCCCTCCTGCCTCTGGGCCTCCTGATGCTGTCTATGACCTGGTTGCTTTCCTGACTGAAAGGTTACCCTAGTGTAACTCTCAGCTGCCCCAAAAGCTTTCCTACTGGAAAGGCACCATCCTCTGGGCTGGGAGGAAAAGGCGGGGAACCCTGTGTTTTGGACCTAAGTCTAAAACTGACATTGTACCTCATCCAGCAACAAAAGAATGCACATTCTTCTCAAGCTGGCATGAAATTTTCACCAAGACGGAACACATTCTGAGCAATAAAGCACACTTTATCAAGTTTAAAACACTAAAAGTAGAAATCAGAGTATGTTCTCAGAACACAATAGACCGGAAATTAGTAACAGAAAGACAGTTGAAAAATATTCAAATATTTGGAAATTAAACAACCCATTTCTAAATAACACTAGGTAACAATGAACTCTCAAGAGAAAATTTTAAATACTTGGAATGAAATGAAAATACAACTGATCAAAATTTTTCAGATGCAGCAAAGCTCTGAGAGGTAAATTTATAGCACTAAATGCGTATGTTAGAAACAAGAAAGATCTAAAATCAATAACTTAAGCTTCGACCTTAGGAAATTAAAGAAAAAAGAGCAATTTAAGCTTAAAGTAAGCATTAATTTAAAAAAAAATTAAATATCAAAGAACTTGAAAACAGAAAATAGAGAAGATTAAGTAAATATAATGCTGATTCTTTGAAAAGATTAGTAAAATTGACAAATTTCTAGTGAGGATAACAAAGAAAAAAAGAGAAAAGACACAAATCACCGACACCAGAAATGAAAGAGTAGTCATCACTACTCGTCCCACTGATATTAAAGGGATAATAAATAAATACCCATAAATTTGATACTTGAGATAAAATGGACCAATCCCTTGAAAGACACAAAGTACCAAAACTCATACAAGGAGAAACAGACAACCTGAAGAGCCCTGTATCTATTAAAGAAACTGAATCAATAATCAATAATCTTCCTCCCCAAAAGCAGCCACCAATTCCAGATGGTTTTGTCTCTGAATACTACTAATCACCTAAGGAAGAAGGTTTACCAGTTCTCTATAATCCCTTCCAGGAAACAGAATCAGAGAGCACACTTCCTAACTTACGCTGTGAGACCAGAATTAACCCTAAAACCAAAATGAGAAAAAGGCATCACAAGAAAGAAAAGCTACGGACTGCTATCTCTCATGAACACAGATGTAAAATCCTCCCCTACTATTGGCAAATCAAATCCGACAAAGTATAAAAAGAATTCTACAGCACAACCAAACGGGATTTATTCCAGGTCTGCGAGGCTGGCTTGACACTCAGAAATCCATCAGGATGGGCCACCACGTGAACAGACTAAAGAAGAAAAGTCACATGACCCTCTCAATCAAGGAAGAAAAGGCAATGGACAAAATCCAGCTAAAAATTCTCAGCAGACTAGAAATAAAGAGGGATTTCCTCCGTTTGATTAAAAAATAAATGTATCCCCCCAAACTATAGCTAACTTGAGGCATGAGCTAAGAAGTATTCCAGGGAAAAGCACAAATGGTGAAACTGGATTTTTTCAAAAGCTGGGACTCCTTCCTTGATACCACCCCCCCCCCCCGCCCCGACATGCAGTTGGGAGGATGACACGCAGTGCTGGGAGGGGCTGAGACGAGAAAGGCGACCTAACACTTCCCTGGACACACGCACAGCACATCCTACACTCTTCCTCTGTTTGTTCTCCACAGCACTTGCCGCTTTCCAACATTCTGTGCAACTCCACAACGTCAGGATTTTTGCTGTTTTAATAACTGATCTATTGTCACCACATGGTGTTTATTTTCATTTAATAAATGAACCAATTGGGGCCTTCAGGGATTTGGGGTTATGGAGCCAAGAACACTGGGAAAGTGTTGGGTTGGGAACAGCAGGGCAACAGGCATCCTTCAGTCATGGGCATCTTCTCAGAGAGAGGGACGACTACTACTACTACTACACTAGAGAAGCATCCTCTGTCTCTAGACCTAGACCCTAGACCCACTGGCCCCGCAAGAAGCATGCCGCCAGGTTCCGGGATTGCTACCCGGCTCACCTGTGACAAGGAAGGCATCCCATTCCTCCTCAGCTTCTGGAGCCCTATCCAAACCTGGAATGGCTTACTGAGCCAAGAGGACCATATGTGAAGATGGCCTAGAAAACAGCATCGCGCAAGTGTTTTCATTCAGCAGCAAAATCATTTGATTTCATTCAAGCTTGTCTTTTCAAGGGCAACCAAAGCCAGCTTGACAGAGAGCCATTAAAGAGACTAATTAGGAAATAATTTGAAGAGGCAGTGTGACAGAGGGGGGAGGAGTCAAGCAACTAGGACTGGATTCTGGCACCATTACGTTGTACTTGCTGTGTGGCATCCAGCAGGACAAGTAACCTCTCTGAACCTCTGCATCCTCCGTCTTTAATAGAGGAGCAAAATAATATCTCACAAGGTTATTATCTGGCTTTAAGGACACAAAGCGTACATAAAGTGCTTTGTAAAGTGGGAAGAACTACCAAAATCTACTTGTTACTACTACTTTAGTATTGTTATTATTGGAAGAACCACAAGAGTAAGAATGAGGGGGAACTTAGGTGTTGGAGATGCCGGGTAGGGAGAAAAAACACCTAATGATGAATGGTCACTGGGCTGTCTGAACCGCACCACAGGCACATCACAAGAAGCATGGGAAAGCAGGAGAGGCAGGGGCAATTTGCTCCCTCTCACTTCCTGTTCCATCTTTTCTAAGCACATAACTCATTGGGAACCCACTTAGCTCAAATACCCCCATCTCTGAACTGGTGAAGTATCCCAGACCCAAACCTGGAGGCCTAGCCTGAAAAGAGATCCTCGGAGATCCATCAGCACCCATGATGCTTCCAAAATCCCTTCCAGTGCAACTCTGGCATCCATTCCCCAGGACCGGTCCTCACCTTCCTTAAATTCCTGAAGAAACACTGGGATAAGGAGGAGACACACAGCTTGGTGCTGGAGAACAGCCCAAGGCTGCCACTAGCCTCGGTCCTCTCTGCACCCTACAAAGTGAGTATGGCCTGAGTTGGGCAGCTTAGCGGAGCCACTGAAAATACAGACTTCAGGTCAGAAAGACCCGTGTTAAATTCTGGCCTCGGCACAGCTATGTCACCCTGAGTAAGAGGCTTGACCCTCTGAGCCTCAGTTTTCTCCCATGAGGATGACAAGAGCACTTAGCTTATAGCTCTTACCAGGGGGCCTGGCCCACGGTAAGCTACAGAGCTTCATTCCCAGACTGCCCGGGTTCAAACACTGGACAGGTTACTTGGTTGACATGCAACCCTGAGCAACTCATCAACTTCTCCGTGCTTCTATTTTCTCAATCATCAAATATGGACAATTAAAGAACCTATTTCCTAGGCTTGTTGTGAGGATTAAGTTAGTTAATCCATGTAAAGTGCTTAGAACAATGACAAGCATATTGTAAGTGCCAAATAACTATAGTTAATATCTATTTAATAAAAATAAATAGTCATAGTAAATTACTGCTGAAATGGCTTGAAAACCAAAGCAGTCCTACCCTAGCCCATACCTCTAGTACATAATAGGAAATTAATACACATTTTCAGTGAATGAGCCTGGAAACTTCCATCTAATCTATGTCCCATCTACTCATAAATTCTGAATCTGGGCCAACAGAGGCAGAAATGCAAGCCCATGTTACTGTCACCTTATCCTTATGTCTCATTTACTTTTTTTGATGCCATATTGTGGTGATGTCATATACTTTTTCAATAGACTTTTTAATTTTTTTTTAATTGGAGTATAGTCAGTTACAATGTGTTTATTTCCAGTGTTTAGCATAATGTTTGAGTCATACATATACATACATATATTCCTTTTCATATTTTTTCTTTATAGGTCACTACTAGATATTGGATATAGTTTCCTGTGCTATATTGAAGAAATTTGTTTTTTTATCTATTTGCATAGATATAGTAGTTAATATTTGCAAATCTCAAACTCCAAATTTATCCCTTCTCATCCTCTTTCCCCCTGGTAACAATAAGACTATTTATTATGTCTGTAAGTCTGATTCTGTTTTATAGATAAGTTCATTACTGTCTTCTTTTTTCTTTTCTTTTCTTTTCTTTTCTTTTTTTTTTCTTTTTTTAGATTCTACATATGAGTGATATCATATGGTATTTTTCTTTCTCTTTCTGGCTTACTTCACTTAGACTGATGATCCAGGTCCATCCATGTTGTGGCAAATGGCATTATTTTATTCTTTTTTATGGCTGAGTAGTATTCCATTGTATAAATATACCACAGCTTCTTTATCCAGTCCTCCAGCAATGGATATTTAGGTTGCTTCCATGTCTTGGCTATTGTAAATAGTGCTGCTATGAACATTGGGGTGCTTGTATCTTTTCAAATTAGAGTTCCCTCTAGACATATACCCAGAAGTGGGATTGCTGGATCATATGGTAAGGCTGTTTTCAGTTTTTTGAGGAATCTCCAAACTGTTCTCCATAATGGCTGCACCAAACTACATTCCCACCAACAGCATAGGAGGGTTCCCTTTTGTCCACACCTTCTCTAGCATTTATCATTTGTGGACTTTTTAATTCAATAGACTCTTTATGAAAGGGAGACACAGCTGTCATTAAGGGTTCTCCAAAGGAGCTGGTCTGGAGGAAGCTATGAGCAAAGGAAAGGGCCGTTACAGAAGATCTGATTTATTGCTCTGAATTGGGTGGGAGTGAGGTAATCTGGTCTGAAGATGAGCATAAACCTTATGGATCTGCTGTTCCCTCTGGCTCAGTGCTCTTCCTCACTTCATTCAGGCTTTTCTCAGTTAACTGCCCCTGAGAGATGCCCTCTGAAGCAGCCCCCTCAACACTCTGCATCTGTTATCCAGCTTTGCTTTTCTTCATAGTGACATTTGCTCATAAGTTCACCACCTGCCTCTTTCCCACGGGAAAGGCAGAGAGACTGACGTGTTTTGTTCTCTACTGAGCCTAGAACAGTGCCTGGCACACACCTGACAGGAGGCGCACAAGAAATATTTGATCAATGAATGAATGAAGCAAAGGTCTTCTCTTGGCAGGGGTGACTGCCAGCCGGCTGGGAAGATTGCAGACACTCTGCTTCCAAATGACTTTTCTCAAGCCCTGGAGGATGGGCTGGGCTGGGCTGTAGGGCAAAGCAGAACTGCAAACCCAGGTCCCAACTCAGTTCTTCGCGATGGATGGGAAGACTTTGACTGCCTTTCTTCTGGGAAACGCACTCAGTGACATTCCATCATTCAATTAGAAAGTTTAAGACTTGCAACAAAATTAATTTGCTTATCACCAGGGAAATTTAAATGCCTGCAAATAAATTCTACCCCTGCAGCCCAGTTTCAGGTGGTTGATACATCTGATGCATTGGCAGCAGTGAGAACCAAAGGGAAATACTGGGGAAAGTAGTTTCTAGCTGGAAGGGAAAATTCAGCAAAGGTTTTTAAAAAAACAAAACAGCAATCACTGCTGCCTGAATCTACGTTTTTAATGTCTTCTCCAAAATGGACAAATGATTATGATTTAAGGAACTAAAATGCAGGCTATCCAGTTAACATTTCATTCTCAAGCAGAGAAGGCTTCAGACATTAATTGCATCTGCAAATGACTAGAGTTCTGCCATTTAGCACAGTGTTTGAGAGTGTGGGCTTTGCAATTAGAGAAACCTAGGTTTGCATTCCATGTCTGCCACTTACTAGCTGTGTGACCTTGGGATAATTACTAACTTCTCTGATCTTTGAGCTAATGACCTGTAAAATAGGGCCAATAAAATTAATCTCGTGGGTTGTTGAAATAATGTATAATTGTACATATGGCAGAGTAGGTGTTCAATACATGAAATGTTTAATGACATTAATATTATTAAACAGCAGAAGTGTTACAAATTACAATACCAATAATAAACATAAAAAATAATGTGTCTCAAGTTTATGAAAGGGGATGGTACATTTTAAAACACAGGGTAGGACTGGCAAGAAATCGCATCAGGACCCCTGATCCTCCTGGAGCTTTCCCCAGAGCTCTTCTTTCAAGACCCAGTATGACTTTCCTGTTCTAAGGGGGATGCAGTGAGATGGCCTGGAACGATCCCTAGGAGAGGGGGATGAATTCCATGTGACTCATTCAGAGACCCAAACACCCAATCCGACTACCCTGTTATATCCAACTCCCAAGTCATCCACCTCCTTCCAAACACAAAGCAAGATGTAAGCAATTAAAAGGAAAGAAGTGACTTAGGAAAGCATCCAGGGAGACAAGAGTGAGAGACTGAGGGTCTAGACAGAACTGCTGTAAAACCCAAAGCAAAACTGAGGAGGAGCCAAGCAAGACTAGTCAGGACAGAGGAGGACGGTGGGCGGGATGAGCCCACTGCACTCTAACAAGCCTCCATCACAGGGGTTCCATGGGATGGACAAGCCCTCTTGCCACTCTCCCTTTTGTAATCTTACTCTATTTCCCGAGTCACCAGCAATTAACAAAAATACCTAGATACCTCAAAAAGGGCTTCATGGTTGCCTGAGGGACAGGAATATTTGAGCTAGAAAAGGTATCCTATTCAGCCCAGAAGAAATACAATCCCAGGGAAAGAGATTAAAACACGACTGCTAAAAAGGAAACCTAAATTATGTCAGCGGGAAAAAAAAATTCTGATGATGGAGGTTAAAAAAATAGTCAGCCCAAGGCTATCAAATCTGGGGGGATTTACAGAAAAACAGAAGCTAGAACCAAGCTCCCCTTCTCTTCAGCCCAGAATCCAAGCATGGATTTCTGCTGGCTGTATGCACCAAACAAGTTACCTTAAGCAATTTAGCAGCCAGTCAAGAGAAGATAAATGGACTTACTTTTTTTTTTTTTTTTTTTTTTTTTTTTTAATTACTGAAGTCTCTACCCTAACATCTTTCATTGTACAAGGACTCACAGGACAATAAGGAACCTCCCTTACTTTACTACCTTGGGTCTCTTTGGAAGAAAGGAGGACCCGGACATTGGCTGGTAAACTTCTGTGCTTAATTGCCAGGCTGCGGTGGCATGTCGTGCCATCAGGAAGGCTGCACCAGGTGACACTGGCACAGTCCATATTCATTCACAGCTGCGGGCGGGTTTATCCAGGGCACCAATTATCTAATTGCTGCTAATGTTCCGTCTATTTACTCAGCTGCAAATTTGAAAGATGGTGCCTGACTCATAAGAAGGGGATAATAATGGGAGATAGATTTCCATCTGAAAATTCATGAATAAGCAGCAAGAGCCCTGTTTATTAAAATTTAGATGCAGATAAACAATGAGTATAGTTCCAGGAATAATTGCAGGGTTTTCGCAGTTACAGAAAAACCAGCCCTTTTGTCAACACTCCATTGTTCTATTTATACCTTGGGAGATGTTGCACCGAGTTTCTATAAATACAGTGGAAACTCATTCACCCCAACCCCTCTCAAGAGCAAAGTCCCAACCTTCTCAGCAATAAAAGAACCGCATCCCGAGTGCATCTGACATGAGGTCTCAAGACTGTCAGAGGCGAATCTGTCCTAATGTAAGGGATAAAGCGGACCAGGCTTGGGCTGGGCTAGGCAGAGGAAGGGGAAGCAGCAGGCATTCTATTCTGGTCTCTGAAATAGACATGAAGCAGGTACCTCTTCACCAGCTCTCGGCCCCTGAGTGTTAAGCATCTCAATGATTAAAAGCAGAGGAAAACAAACTGGTCAAGGCATCTTGACCCCTGTTCGGGATGGGAGCTCATCAGCAAGGCTCATTTACACATTTACTTTGATTTTGACTCTGTCCTCCTCTGTGGATATTAAGCCCCTCTCTCCTATTATGTTACAAACCTATATTATGGTGATCTTGAAATCTACTTCTCTGATCCTCCCACCCCCAAAGTACCCAGCATTCCATTTTGTCCAGAGAGTGTTAATCAGAGAAGAGTCAGGTTCAGTGACGGTCTTCTGATCCCAAGAAGCCCAAAGAAGCACCCTCAGAGCAGGACATAATTGCACTGTCCTCATTTACAATTAATATCACATTTCTTTTTTTTTTAACATTTTTTATTGATTTATAATCATTTTACAATGTTGTGTCAAATTCCAGTGTTCAGCACAATTTTTCAGTTATTCATGGACATATACACACTCATTGTCACATTTTTTTCTCTGTGAGTTATCATAACATTTTGTGTATATTTCCCTGTGCTATACAGTGTAGTCTATTCTACAATTTTGAAATCCCAGTCTATCCCTTCCCACCCTCCACCCCCCTGGTAACCACAAGTCTGTATTCTCTGTCTGTGAGTCTATTTCTGTCCTTTATTTACGCTTTGTTTTTGTTTGTTTGTTTGTTTTTGTTTTTGTTTTTTAGATTCCACATATGAGCGATCTCATATGGTATTTTTCTTTCTCTTTCAGGCTTACTTCACTTAGAATGACATTCTCCAGGAGCATCCATGTTGCTGCAAATGGCATTATGTTGTCGGTTTTTATGGCTGAGTAGTATTCCATTGTATAAATATACCACTTCTTCTTTATCCAGTCACCTGTTGATGGACATTTAGGCTGTTTCCATGTTTTGGCTATTGTAAATAGTGCTGCTATGAACATTGGGGTGCAGGTGTCATCCTGAAGTAGATTTCGTTCTGGATACAAGCCCAGGAGTGGGATTCCTGGGTCATATGGTAAGTCTATTCCTAGTCTTTTGAGGAATCTCCACACTGTTTTCCATAGTGGCTGCACCAAACTGCATTCCCACCAGCAGTGTAGGAGGGTTCCCCTTTCTCCACAGCCTCTCCAGCATTTGTCATTTGTGGATTTTTGAATGACGGCCATTCTGACTGGTGTGAGGTGATACCTCATTGTAGTTTTGATTTGCATTTCTCTGATAACTAGTGATATTGAGCATTTTTTCATGTGCTTTTTGATCATTTGTATGTCTTCCTTGGAGAATTGCTTGTTTAGGTCTTCTGCCCATTTTTGGATTGGGTTGTTTATTTTTTTCTTATTGAGTCGTATGAGCTGCTTATATATTCTGGAGATCAAGCCTTTGTCGGTTTCACTTGCAAAAATTTTCTCCCATTCCGTAGGTTTTCTTCTTGTTTTATTCCTGGTTTCCTTTGCTGTGCAGAAGCTTGTAAGTTTCATTAGGTCCCATTTGTTTATTCTTGCTTTTATTTCTTCTAGGAGAAAATTTTTTAAATGTATGTCAGATAATGTTTTGCCTATGTTTTCCTCTAGGAGGTTTATTGTATCTTGTCTTATGTTTAAGTCTTTAATCCATTTTGAGTTGATTTTTGTATATGGTGTAAGGGAGTGTTCTAGCTTCATTGTTTTACATGCTGCTGTCCAGTTTTCCCAACACCATTTGCTGAAGAGACTGTCTTTATTCCAATGTATATTCTTGCCTCCTTTGTCAAAGATGAGTTGACCTAAAGTTTGTGGGTTCATTTCTGGGCTCTCTGTTCTGTTCCATTGGTCTATATGTCTGTTTTGGTACCAATACCATGCTGTCTTGATGACTGTAGATCTATAGTATTGTCTGAAGTCTGGGAGAGTTATTCTTCCAGCCTCTTTCTTTCTCTTCAGTAATGCTTTGGCAATTCTAGGTCTTTGATGGTTCCATATGAATTTTATTATGATTTTTTCTAGTTCTGTGAAATATGTCCTGGGTAATTGGATAGGGATTGCATTAAATCTGTAGATTGCCTTGGGCAGTGTGACCATTTTAACAATATTGATTCTTCCGATCCAAGAGCATGGAATATCTTTCCATTTTTTAAAGTCTTCTTTATTTTCCTTCATCAATGGTTTATAGTTTTCTGTGTATAATTCTTTCACCTCCTTGGTTAGATTTATTCCCAGAAATTTTATTACTTTGGGTGCTATTTTAAAGGGGATTGTTTCTTTACTTTCTTCTTCTGTTGATTTATCGTTAGTGTAAAGAAATGCACCTGATTTTTGAACGTTAATTTTGTAACCTGCTACCTTGCTGAATTCTTCAATCAGCTCTAGTAGCTTTTCTGTGGACCTTTTAGGGTTTTCTATATATAGTAACATGTCATCAGCATATAATGACACTTTTACCTCTTCTTTTCCAGTTTGGATCCCTTTTATTTCTTTCTCTTGCCTGACTGCTGTGGCTAGGACTTCCAGGACTATGTTGAATAGGAGTGGTGATAGTGGGCATCCTTGTCTTGTCCCAGATTTTAGTGGGAAGCTTTTGAGTTTTTCACCGTTGAGTACTATGCTGGCTGTAGGTTTGTCATATATAGCTTTTATTATGTTGAGATATGTTCCCTCTATACCCACTTTGGCGAGAGTTTTTATCATAAATGGGTGTTGAATTTTATCAAATGCTTTTTCTGCATCGATGGAGATGATCATGTGGTTTTTGTCCTTTCTCTTGTTGATGTGATGTATTACACCGATTGATTTGCGTATGTTGAACCAGCCTTGTGTCCCTGGGATGAACCCCACTTGGTCATGATGTATAATCTTTTTTATGTGTTGTTGGATTCTATTTGCTAAAATTTTGGTGAGGATCTTGGCGTCTATGTTCATCAGTGATATTGGCCTATAATTCTCTTTTTTTGTAGTGTCTTTGCCTGGTTTTGGTATCAGGGTGATGGTGGCTTCATAGAATGAGTTTGGGAGTATTCCCTCCTTTTCAATCGTCTGGAAGAGTTTGAGAAGGACTGGTATGAGTTCTTCTTTGTATGTTTGGTAGAATTCCCCGGTGAAGCTGTCCGGTCCTGGACTTTTATTTGTAGGGAGGTTTTTAATTGCTATTTCTATTTCCTTTCTAGTGATCGGATTGTTCAAGTGTTCAGATTCTTCTTGATTCAGTTTTGGTGGACAGTATGTTTCCAGAAACTTGTCCATCTCCTCTAGGTTATCCAGTTTGGTTCCATATAGTTTTTCATAATATTCTCATATGATATTCTGTATTTCTATTTTGTTTGTTGTAATTTCTCCATTTTCCTTTCTTATTTTGCTAATTTGTGCTCTCTCTTTTTTCTTCTTTGTGAGTTTGGCCAGAGGTTTGTCGATTTTATTTACTTTTTCAAAAAACCAGCTTTTGGTTTGGTTGATTTTTTCTATGGTCTTGTTAATCTCTATCGTATTTAATTCCTCTCTGATCTTTATTATTTCCTTCCTTCTGCTGCTTTTTGGGGCTTTTTGTTCTTCTTTTTCTAATTCATTCAGGTGGTGGGTTAAATTGTTTATTTGAGATTGTTCTTTTTTGAGGAAGGCCTGTATCGCTATAAACTTCCCTCTTAGCACTGCCTTTGCTGTGTCCCATAGGTTTTGAGTGGTTGTGCTTTCATTATCATTTGCCTCAAGGTATTTTTTAATTTCATCTTTGATTTCCTCATTGATCCATTGCTTTTTCAATAACATATTGTTTAATCTCCATGCTTTCCTTTTTTTCTCCTTTGTTTCTCTGTTGTTGATTTCCAGTTTCATGGCATTGTGGTCAGTAAAGATGCTTGAGATAATTTCTATCTTCTTAAAATTGTTGAGGTTTCTTTTGTGCCCAAGTACATGATCGATCCTGGAAAATGTTCCATGTGCACTTGAAAAGAATGTATATCCTATTTTGGGGGGGTGTAATGCTCTGAAAATATCCACCAAATCTAGTTTTTCTATTGTAGTATTTAATTTCTCTGTTGCCTTGTTTATTTTCTGTCTGGAAGATCTGTCTAGTGATGTTAATGCAGTGTTAAAATCTCCAACTATGATTGTATTCCCATCAATATCCCCCTTTATCTCTGTTAGTAATTCTTGTATGTACTTAGGTGCTCCTATATTGGGTGCATATATATTAACGAGTGTAATATCCTCATCTTGTATCACTCCTTTAATCATTATAAAATGTCCTTCTTTATCTTTCTTTATGGCCTTTGTTTTAAAGTCTATTTTGTCTGAAATCAGTACTGCAACACCTGCTTTTTTGGCTTTTCCATTTGCATGGAATATCCTTTTCCATCCTTTCACTCTCAATCTATATGTGTCCTTCTCCCTAAAGTGGGTCTCTTGTATGCAGCATATTGAAGGTTCTTGCTTTATTATCCAGTCTGCCACTCTGTGTCTTTTGACTGGAGCATTTAGTCCATTAACATTTACAGTAATTAATGATAGATGTGTGTTTATTGCCATTTTGAACTTATCTTTGCAGTTGAATTGGTATATCCTCTTTGTTCCTTTCTTCTTCCTTTTGTGGTTTGGTAATTTTCCTTTGTATTATCATGGATTTTATTTAATTTTTGTGACTCCTTTGTAAATTTTTGGCTTGTGGTTACCCTTTTTTGTAAATCTATCAAACCATTACTATAACTCTTTTTATTAAACTGACAGTAACATGATCTCAAACCCATCCTACTGTTAAAAAAATTTTAAAAAGAAAGAAAAAAGTATTCTATATTTCCCTGCCTCCCTCTCCCACTCTCAGTGATTTGTATGTCTTCTTTTATAATTTCATGTTTACTTTATTTGTAATTCATGAGTTATCACCTTTCCAGTTGTGTGTTTCTCATTTCTGTAGCATCCTGCTGCTTTTCTATTTAGAATAGCCCTTTCAATATTTCTTTTAGCATGGGTTTAGTGTTGCTAAACTCCTGCAGCTTTTTTTTGTCTGTGAAACTCTTTATTTCTCCTTCTATCCTCAAGGATAGCCTTGCTGGATAAAGGATCCTAGGCTGCATCTTTTTTTCATTCAGGGCTTTGAATATATCTTGCCACTTCCTTCTGGCCTGTAGTGTTTGTGTAGAGAAATCAGCTGAGAGCCTTATGGGGGTTCCCTTGTAACTTACTCTTTGCTTTTCTCTTGCTGCCTTTAGAATCATTTCTTTATCCTTGACTCTGGCCATCTTGATTATGATATGTCTTGGTGTGGGTCTATTTGGGTTCTTCCTGTTTGGGACCCTCTGAGCTTCCTGTACTTGGATATCTGATTCCTTCTTTAAGTTTGGGAAGTTTTCAGTCATGATTTCTTCAAAAACCTTTTCAATCCCCTTTGATCTTTCTTCTCCTTCTGGGACCCCTATTATGCGAAGATTAGGACGCTTTATATTATCCCATAGGTCCCTTATGCTATTTTCATTATTTTTTATTTGCTTCTCTTGTAGTTCTTCTGAGTGGGTGCTTTCTATTGCCCTGTCTTCTAGATCACTAATTCGTTCCTCTGCATTATCTAGTCGGCTTTGCACAGCTATTAGATCATTCCTCATCTCTGTCAATGAGTTTACCCATTCTACTTGGCTCTTCTTTATAGCTTCAATTTCATTTTTGACATATTTTATATCTCTAAACACTATCTCTTTTAATTCCTTCAGCAATTCGATCACTCCTTTTTTGAAATCTTGATCTAGTAGGCTATCGATGTCTATTTCGTTGATCTTTCTTTCAGGGGATTTCTCTTGTTCTTTTAATTGGGAAAGGTTTTTCTGCTTCTTCCTCTTGCTCATACCTCTTTGGCACTGTAGTTTATGGAGTATCAGTTGTTTATTTTGGTCCTTAGGGATTTTATCTATCTGATGCCTATTTAGGAATAGAACTTAGGAAAAAAAAATAAGAGAGAGAGAGAAAGAATTTTAAAAGAAGGGAGAAAGAGGGTTTGAAAACAGTGTATGATGAATAATAGAAGAGTGAGTTGAAGCAGAGTTTTAATCGGGTTGAGACGTCCTTTTGAAACCTTTACAAAAAAAGGGGGGGGGAGATGAATAGATGTATTTGAAACCTGTGTCTAATCAATAGCAGGACATCAAAACCCAAGAGAAATAGAAATGAATTAAGAAGTAAAGATTAAGAGAGTAATAGAAAATAGAACAGGTAAAAACAGATTTAAAAAAGGGGGGGGGGTTGTCGGTGTTCTCCTGGAGTCTGTGTGCTTTTAATGTGAAGTCTTTCTGTCTTCGTCCTGTTTTGGAAGCTCAGCTTGCTGTTTTCAGAGGCCCTCCGTTGGCGCCCTCTTCTGTGCTGCTCCCAGCACCTGTCGGCAAGCAGATGGCGCCTCCTCCTAACTCTGGGTCAGGTGTAGCTCTCCTCTGCTGTGGGCGGCAGTCAGATGTTGCAGACTGGCCAGGTAGGCGGGCGGGTCGTGCCCCCTCCCAGCACCTCGGTCAGGGGCTGTGTTCCTGCCCGAAAGGGGGGGGGAGGCCGCTCTCCCTCTACCTGCGCCGCCGGTAGCTCCGTTCTCTGTGTGGCTGAGCGCTCCACCCTGGTCAGCGCTCTGCAGGTGGGCTCGGGGAAGACCGAGGGCTCGGGGAAGACCTTGTCCCTGCTCCAAGCCAGAACCCAGCTCCTTGTTTGTCTTTGTGGAGCAAGTTCTCTGCGGGACCAGGATGGAAGGATCCTATCTGCCCTGGGCTGCAGGCCAGTCTCAGTCTGGCCTTTGAGGCTGCTAAGCCCTTCCGTGCGGATGCAGGTTTCGCCCCCGCCCCCGCCTGGGTGGTAAGCGCGGAGGATATGGCGGCTGTGCCTGAGCCCCGCCTCTCTTCCCCTGAAAACTTTCCGCGGGTTTTCAGAGATGGGGGTGTGCACCCTTCCCCCGAGAGCACATCAACCTTGCTGTTTTATGGAGGGCCCAGGTTGTTCTGCCCTGTGCCCCCACAGCCACGGCGCGCAGCCCCTTGCGTTCCCCCGGGGCTGCCTCCGTGCAGCCACATCCGTCCTCCGCCCGGCTTGTGCAGCCTGGCCCTGCCCGCCGCTGCCGGCCCGCCTCTCAGGCTGGGTGTCGGGGGGACGCTCTGTGCCCGTTTAACTTAGTTCTGTTAGTCAAGGGCTGCTCTGTACAGATCCGAGCCTCGGAGGCTCCCCCTCCATCCCACTGGCCTCTCAGTTGGAGAGGGGAGACCCAGGGAGCGAGCGCCAGTCCTCCTTTGCCGCTCCCTCCCCGCGGGACCCGTCCCGCACTGCTTTGCCTTTTGTTCTTTCTTTTTTCCTTTTCTCCTACCAGATTTTTGGTGTCTTTATCTTTTGAAGAGGGCGATGTTCTGTCGGAGTTCTACAGGTGCTCTGGTTGGCTGAGTGGGTCTGTAGATGTGGGTCTTGGTGTATTTGTGGGAGAGGGTGACCTGCGAGCGTCCTTCTACTACGCCATCTTCTCCCGGAATATCCCATTTCTAAGAGTTTTACTATGCGGCAGGCACTATGTGAACTACTTTCCATACAAAATCTAATCATCCCACCAGCTCTGCGAAGGCCATCCTATTACCCTTTTTTATGGACTCAAACAGGAAGCAATAAGGTATATTGCCCAGACACACAGCTAGTAAGGACCAGGGTCAAGACTTGAACCCGGAACCTTCTGACATTACGATGTATGTTCTTAGCCACTACATCACCAAATTTTTCTGCTTCTTGGAACCAACCTGCTCCATTTCCTGGATAAGCCCTTGAGTGCCCTGTCTTTAGGCCATGGCTCAGACAGATCTTCCTTCTATTAGCTCATTCCTGTAACCACTACACACACACACACACACACACACACACACACACAAAGCTTTAGTCTTTCTCTCTTTATAATCTCTAGCTTGCAATAGCTGACCTTATATCAATTTCCATGTGCTCACACTAATCTGTATCATGTTTGGGGGAAAAAAATCATTTTATATGAGATATATAGTGGATATATATACATTCATATGTATATATATATAAATAAAATGTGTTTTTGTATGTGTGTCAGCCTCTGGTCGGTGTCTCCACACAGGTGAGGTATAATTATCTACAGGGAGGTGGGACTACAACAGAAATGGGGCCCTGATGTATACGCAACACCCCTCGCCAGCTGATGTTCCATATGCTGCAGTGGAACCAGATTCATTAAAGGGCTTTACACATGCAGAATTTCAATACGAATGGCATCCTTCGGTGGGATATCTCCCTAGAAACTCTAGCCCCCGAACATTTCACAGGTTTCAGAGCCCAAACAGAAGAGGCTGAAACAAGAAGTAATGGCCAGGGGGGTCTCCGAGGAGCAAAGGAGACATTTTACACTTCTTTCATCAGCAAGACAGCAGCTGTGTTAGAAGGTGGGGCAGGGGTTTGGGGAGCCAGCTGGCAGGCTTATCCAGAAATCTGTGCCCTGCTCACTGGAGAGAGAGTTCTCATTTTGCAGACAGTAGGGGAAGTTCCAGCCTTTTCATTTGAGCCCAACACTCCTATAGATAGACGAGGTGGCCATTTATGAGTCCAAAGAGTAGTGGTCCTGAAAAAGTCATATCCCCCAAAGTTCTCTCCTTTGCTTACTGGCTTGTCCATGCATCCACTTAACAAAGGATTCAACACCCACTCGACCAGACACTGGACCAACTCAATCAAGTATATGCTCCCTAAACTGAGCTTTGCTTAAGCAACCTGCTGGATTAACTGATGTTCTCTGTTGCTTCTGATGCCCTCCTCATGCACGCCTACCAACTGAGTCCCATGGTGCTTCCCCCACCAGCTGCAGTATGTGTTCACAAGAGCTAATTGTGTTTCTTCTCAAAACGATGTCTAGTTGTCATACTCGTTATTATAATTATATTATTTAATTAAACAGCATGTCAATCAACAGAAAATCGTACCAAAAAAAATCCATGTTTCTATAAAAGCTTATTTGAATGTTTTGCAAAGACTTGATAATGGTGAATCACTGAAAAATACAGTTGAATTAGGTGTGAGCAGGAAAAAAATAAAATGCTGGGTGCGGGGAAGAATTGCTTTTCCAAGGTCTTCTTACCTTGCAAAAAACAAAAATCAGGAACTGGAAATTATAGATAATGTACTACAGGTATGAGTTTTAAAAGAAAGATAATCTAGAACGCTAACCAGCAGAACAAAATGGAAACAAAAGATGGAACCTGCCTATGTCCAAAAAATGGGTCAAGGAACATACATCTCTCAGTTTTCAGTTAAAACAATATGTTCAGGGTATGTATGCATTTTATTTTTTTGTGATTCCCTCAAATGGCCAGATACACTTTTCAATTACCAGCAACTGGCCTCCGTTGTGAGATGCAGACAACCACAATCCAGTGAATTATGGGCTGTAAGAGAGGCATGTGGAGTAGGGGAGGGAGAGGGGGGAGGTGGAACATCTCAACCAGGCATGTGGTTGCAGGGAGAGAAAGAGGAAAAGGAAAAACCTTCAGCGAGAAGGAACGTGTACGTATAGTTTTGAAGAAGAAGAAAGAGCTAGCAAGGCAAAGTAGGGGTAAAGGGTGTTGTAAGCACACAGAGCAGCATCTCTAAAGGCACGTGATGCATCTGTGGGTCTCAAAGGAGGTGGTACGGCTGGAACACCGACTGTGTGGTGGCCAAGGCGGTTCTCTCCACAATGATTCGCACGCTTGTTGATTGCCAGGGACCACACTAGGGTCTGCACTCAAAGGACATACTGTCTTGCTGCTCTTTGGAGAAGCTGATCCCTCACACCGCACAAAGCTTTTTCACATACACTCTCCAGAAAGCCGGAACCAAGTCTTCCTCTGCTTAGGTATCGACCCCCATCTCTACCCCACCTCCAGTCCAACCCAACCCAATGCAGAGCACAAAGTTATTTCTCAGTAAATATCACAAAAATGAGCCCGGACAGGCTATCAGATCTGCTCAACAACAAATTCACACTGGCCAGAAGGACTCAGAGTTCAAAACAACCATGCTGTTTTCCCTCCCTTTGGTGCTATTTCCTTCCAAACAGAAATGCTTCTCCAACCGCCAAAATGCCACTGAAATAGGTGATAGATTACATTATCTGATACACCTCTACACACTCCAAGAAATTTCCTAGTAATCACAGGAGCTGCTACTTTTTCCAGCTGGTTGCTGACAACGTTTCAAAATGAATCCTCCTACACTCTTATTTTTACCCTCGACCAGCTGACTTCAATGGTAATCTCTAGGTTTAGAGCCCAGATGGAGTTGAAAATCTCTTTGATTTCTTTCAGAAGTGAACTTTGGTAGAAAGCCACTCCATCGGGCTATTCTTAAAACATTTTGTTTTCTTTCTCTGCCTGCCCCCATCCCCAACCCTTATCATTTAATCTAAGCTGCCATTACATTGGCTCTCTTGAGAGTTCAGCTCCTAAACAAAGAGCCCAAAAGTTCCCCTTGGTCTTTGAGTTGATCCTTGTTTAAAAGGGTCAGGAAAATCTAAACTCATAAAATCAATCAACGTGAAGTTTCTCTTCTTTAACATTAATGAATTGGATCACTTGAAAGTCAGCTTGGTAAGCATTTTGTTTACCAGCACATCCCCAATGCCAAGCAAAAGCTATGGCAAGAAGTAGGTGCTCGATAAAGAGAAACTGAAAGAATGGCGATCCTCACAACAGCCCTGGAGGGTGAGCAAGGTGGATGCTCTTACAGTTGAGGATAGACTCATGAAGGTTAAGCGGTTTGCTCAAAGTCACTTAGTCTGGGACTCCATCATTTGTCTAGTGCCATTTTCCTAGACCATGTACCAGTATGTTCTAGCAATGGAACAGGAAGATTTTTCTTTGCTTCTATGAAGTTTAAAATCAGGCTCCCAAGTCCAGTCCTCTTAAGATGGAAATGTAGACACTGGAAAAGGGGCTCTTGGAAGCACCACTTAAAAAGAATCGTGTACCAGGTTTCTGCAGGAAAAGGAAGGGAGCATGATGGAGGCTGCAGAAACACTGTGAAACCCAGTATGTTCCAGCTATGCCCAGGCAGAGGAGTTCACGTAGACCCCGGTGGACTGCATATACCAAGGATCTACAAACGACTGTCCATGGGCCAAATCCAGCCCTCCATCTGTTTTTGTAAATAAAGTTTTATTGGCGCATAGGTTCACCCATCCATGTCCATACTGTGTACAGTGGATTTTACACTACAACACAGAGTCAAGTAGTTCACCCCATGGCTCGCAAAATCAGAAATATTTACTACCTGTCCCTTCACAGAAAAAATCTGTCAATTCCTGGTGTAGACACAGGAAGTAACAACATGAAAATCAACAGCAGCAGCAGAAATGAAATGAAGCACTACTGATGTTCAAAGAGCCGAGAAGGATCATTTTTCTACCCGATACCAAAAAAACCCACAAAAACAATTACCTCAGCATTTGATACCTGATACTTAAGCAGCCTCCTGTCAATAATATCTACTCTTGCCTGAACTTTTGAACCAGACTTCTACTTCCTTCATTACCACTGTATTTAGGATTAGCAATCAGTAGAAACGCTACAGAAAACAATTTTTTTCACTCTATTTTTAAATAAAAATCAGAGATGTTCACATTGAATGCAGTGCTACAATAAATGGAAACTTGTAAAATGGTCTAGATCTCATTAAATGATCTCTTGGCTATTATCCTTTGGGTTCACCAATGGATTTGAATGGACTCCCCAGTGAAAGTGAATGTTTGAGGTACTACTCTTTTGAAAGGAAATAGTATATTGTATTCGGAAAAGATAAAGACCAATTGTTAGGAAAACTGATTTCAAATCAGGAGTGCCACCTTCTATCTTTGGGCTTTGCCACTGATATCCCTTGTGAATCTCTTCACTCTCCCTACGTCTTACTTTCCTACAACTACCAAATGGAGAAAGTCCTATCCCATCTCCTACCCCTTACCTGCCTCCTCCTAACCAGTGACTTGGAAAAGATGCCTAAGACAGAGTTTGCTGTGAGCTTTGTAAGAGACCATCACAGGTAAATGCCAAACACATGTATGTTCCCCAAACCTAGCTTATTTTCCAAGGAAGTGAAACTCAGCAAATACGAACTTGGCACAGTAGAACAAAAGTCAGAGATTCCAGGGCAAATGACCTATTAACTCATCTTCCACCTTATTCCAAGCACAGCAATGCAAGATGAAAACTCTCTGTGGCTTAAATTCGGGTAAGTTCTAAGGGGGGAACTTCAACACCCTCATTCCTCTAAAGGGTAGGCAGTTGTTGCTTTCTATCAAGATGAGTGACTTTTTCTGGAATTTGGGGTCAAAAGTCAAGGAGTTAAGTTACTTTCTTCAGCCTTAAAGAGCTTGGGTTGTGACTGGCTGTGAGATCCAATAGGTCCCTGTCTCTAATAGTCACATCCTGTGTTGCAATCTAGGCTAAGATAAAGTCCCTGCTTTTATTCCAGGCATGAGGCTGACTATGTGGAGCAGAGTGCACCTAAGGCCACAGGACCACAGAGTCCCACCCCAAGGCAGTCAGCATCAGCTGGTATCGCCTTGATCTAAACTTCTCTCTTTCTCTCTCTCTGTCTCATCCACACCCCTTCCTTTTGGCAACTATTCCCTTCAATCCATTTTATTCTTTGAAAGCTGTCCATCAGAGTTCTGACTCTTCAAGCTGACCGAGTAATTGGTCCAGAAGTGGGGCAACTTTTTCAGAGGCAAAAATAAAGAAAAAGAGAGGAGGACACAGAGGGAAAGAAAAGAGACTGACTCTCCTTTAGTCAACGCAAGCTTTAAACTTCCATCTTTCCCACACCACAGAGAGTGCCTCCTAGAAAATGAAGCTGACAACGAGGAAAGCAGACTCGGAAGCAGAGAGAGAAAAAGACAGACTCAACCACACTGAGACTCTAGATCCAGCTGTAGTTGAAGGCTGCATCCACTTCAAACGCCACAGTTAAAGTTTCGTTAAGCTTTTAGCTTGGTTAACGTCTTGGCTTAAACTAATTTAAGTTTAGTCTCCATTACTTGCACCCAAAGCTTCCTGACCAGTGCAGTGAACATGTATCTCAAGCCATCTCATTTACCTTCACAAAGTGATCAAGGGATAGGATGTGGATGGCTCAGGGCAAACCATCCCACCCTGAAATCACAGCCCAGCATCTGCCCAACCACTCATGTATCTGAAGCACCTGAAGCATGCGCTCCGACTTCGTTCTGTTCCGTTGCACATTATGTTTGCAATTTGTCAACAGCCTTTCAAATGGATATTTATTACACTTCTATTTAGAACTGGGTAAGAAAATAACTTGTAAGTATCTCAGAATATATTACTTCTAAAATAAACCTCACATTGCATCCAGATGCAATTATCCTAATGAGCAACAGTAAATCATCTGTCCTTTAAAATAATATGTATTTTTAAAATCTATTAGCTCTTTTTAAAAACTATTTATTGAAGTAGAGTCAGTTTAATGTTGTGTAAATTTCTGGTGTACAGGCATAATGTTTCAGTCATGCATACACATACCTATATTCCTTTTCATATTCTCTTTCATTATAGGTTACTACAAGATATTGAGTATCATTTCCTGTGGCATACAGTAGAAACATGTTACCTATTTTATAAATAGTAGTTATTAGCTCTTATTTTTGACAATCAAGAATTTCCTGATTGTTTTTTATCTATTTTGCCTGATTATAACTTTTTAAAACTTTGTACTCAAATTCTTAAAGCCTTTAAACTGGTAGTAAAGACTCCTATATTCAAACCTGTTTCTCCTCCTCCTACCTAATACCCCACAAGCATTCTGCCTCCCAGAAAAACTGGTCCGCTTTTTCCCAGTCAGATCATCACACTCCTGCTTCTTCTAATTTGAACAGGCCCACTCTTGACTCATTCATCTTCCACTCACTCTTCTAGAAATCCCAATGGTAGCTTCTCTTCAAGGGTCGATCAGGTCACTTCTTATCTTTGAAACAGCACCAGACATCCCAGCCCAAAGTTAACTCTCTGCTCTCAAGTCTGTACCTGTCTGCTAGTTGGTAGACCAGTTATCTGTATTCAGGATTGGCTCCACATTCTTGAGAAGCCTCCAGAGTATGTCTTTCCCATACAGCACCACAATTTTCCCTCAAGAGCTCTGCGCACATGTCCAGTGGTGATGACAGTGGGATGGTGAGCAGGCAATGTATTCAGTCTGCAAGGTAATTTGGTGGTCCAGGCTTTTATCCTTTTAAATCTGCACCTTTGAGTCTCTGCTATGCAAAGAGGTCCCAGGAACCAGTGATGCAGGCACTCTGGAAGCTAACAAACATGATTCAACAACAAGATGGCTCACATCTGCTTTGGATGACCTGACATTTTCCCACTGAACCTCAAACACTTGTAGTTCACAGGTTCCTAGAATGCCCTTCTTTTCCCCATTCCCTCCATCCAAGTGCTACCAGGCCTCTAAGACCTTCTGTTGTGAGAATGAAGGGACTCATGCTGCTTCCGTGACCCCTCCATCCCACAGTGACCTCACTTTCTCCAAAATCATACAGAAGGGAAGGCTTTTGTGGCTCCTGATGGACAATCAATTACATGTGTCTAGTGTTATTTAGTTGTCTTCTCACATCCTCAACTAGACTGCCAGTTCCACAGGGCAGGGACGGTTCTTTGACCAGTTTGGTATCCTTCCCTGTGTTCAACTGGGAGTCACACAGGATAAGCATCCAATAGCAATTTGTTTGGTAAGGGGTTGAATTAGGTTTCCTTATAGTGAAATCACTCCTTTTCCTTATTGAAAGGCTTTTGTTTAATTTGTGAGAACTGATACACAATTTGTATGTGTATATGCACTAAAGAGAATGACTAGCAATAGAATGAACCATGGGAGAGACAGGCAAAGGCCTGTTGACTATCAAACGCAAGACAAAACCCTAAAAATGATCACCCAGGAATCTGCACATACAAAATCTGTTATATGCTCAAAGCAATGTGTGTAACCATATGCCGTCTGTGTGGACACCACTCGGAGATGCCCTGTGAGTTGTTATTTGCAGAAAGAGACTGCAAAAACTACAAAACAGGAAATCTGGATCTTAGATCCTGGGCTGATCACTGGTCCAGTATGACTTTGTGTAAGCCAGGAGACTCTGACCCTCAGATTCCCATCTTTAAAATGGGGCTACTAATGCCTGCCCTGCTCCACAAGAGCGCTGTGCAAAGGAAGGAGGAAGTGCTTTCAGAAAATGGAAGTGTGGCATAATAACCTTGCATGGTCCATGAGCTGCTCCAATTAATGGTCCTCTTGAAAAACCTCCTTTCCTGAACTTGAGGTGCACAAAACATTTAAAAGTCGCCCTTCATTAAAGCACAACGGAAGCAGGCAGCATCGGGTGTACTGGGCTTGCTCAGACTCCTGGGGAATGGAATGAAACCACAGGCAGGACCATGAATATGCTGAATGGTATCATTAAACTAGACCCTCCACTTAGATGCATTAATGGGGCTATAGATCAACTGCTATGTCGCAGAGAGTGTCCTGGATGCGTTTTAAAATTAACTAGTCATAGGAGACCCTTTGCAATGCTCATTTACACGTCGGAGGCTCACCACCCGGCGATGCACCTGCTCTCTTTGAATAGCCCCCTTGTCCTGTAAGGCCTGAAACACCTGTGAACATTTTAACTGGCTTGGGTGGCAGCCCTGTGATCATCTGTGAATGCGCTCAGATCAAAGCCCATCCCCTAAAACTGTGATGGAAGAAAACACGGCTGATCCTGGCATCAGCATACAGGCACCAGGAAAAGTCCTGTGTGACATAAAAATGAATGGCCAGCAGAACCAGGACCTAGACAATCTGGCCAAAACAAACTCACGCAGAAGGACTTCAGTACACCAGACTCTTTCTTTGTCTAAATCTACATGTGATAGTCAATCTCCCCTGAAAAATCAGTGCCTGGTTGTGTGCTAAGGAGAGCTGTTCCCCTATAACCTCTCATCAAGCTGTACCTAGACTTCAATTCAACAACTCATGATTCAGTACCTATTGTGCATTTAAACCTGTGCAAGCTGAGGGTCCTATTTTTAAGTGATATAATGGGTGTTTGAATTCATTGAAGCTTTGTTTACTACACTGAAAATCTGGAAACAACATGGAGATTCACCAATGGCAGTCGTCTTAAATAAATTTTACTGCAGCCATTCAATGGAGTATCATGCACAAGCAAAAAAGAATGAAGTAAATTTATATGTACAAATCTGGAGAGAGATTCAATTAGAGTAAGTGAAAAAAGGCAATACATAGTAGAATGTACGATAGGATTATCACTTATTTGATATACATATACATACATACATACATGCATAGACAGGCACATATATCAGTATAAATCTGTATGCATATGATCGTTCATGTACAGAAGAAAGCTGAGGGAGACATGCCCTAAATTTGTGACAGTGGTTACATCTGAGGAATGGAATTTGTGTTGAGAGCCAGGGATGGAGAAGAGCCTTTCACTTTTTATATGGTACATTTCAGTAATGTTGAATTTCTTTCCATCCCTTTTTGTACTTCTGTTGTAATCACCTGCAAAAGATGTTATTATAAATGGTATACTAAAAATGTGTAACTAGGTACAGTGACGGGTATTAACTAGACTTATGGTGGTGATCATTTCACAATATACACAAATATTGAACCATTATGCTATACACCTGAAACTAATATACGGTTGACCTTTGAACAATGAGGGGGTTAACCAGCGTGTAATTTATAGTCAGCCCACTGTATCCATGGTTCCTCTGCACCCACAATCAACCAGACCTGCAGTACTGTAGTACTGAAAAATATCTACAGATAAGTGGACCCAGGGAAGTTCAAACCCTCGTTGTTCAAGGGTCAAGTGTAATATTATATGTCAATTATATTTTAGGTTTTTCTAAATGGTGTACTAGACCCTCTTCACTCCATGGAGACTCCAATATCATAACCCTTTCCACTGGTAACCATCACCTAAGTTCCCTAACACTCCAGCAAATAAGAAACCACAGATACAGTCTTAGAGACACACACACGCACACACACTCACACACTCACACACACACATTTAGAAGGCTGGAAGAGCAGGCGTGAATGATAACACTCCCTCCTTGCCTCTACTGGATCTACAACACTTCTTTTCCTCATTAAATCCTCACTAAAAGATCGAGTTTAAGTTCCTCCTAAAAGTAAAAATATCTTTGGGAAGGTCCTTCATCATATGACTTCTAGTAAAACTTTAAAAAGAACCACAATGATGAAATTCCATTAAACAAAGCTGATCTGAATGTCCCAAAGCACTCTTATATTGAAGTTTGATGAGAATAAACAGGAGGGCGTCCTTCATAGTTGCAAAGAATTCCTGCTTTCATGGAAATGTAGTGAGTCCTGATCATGACTGCATAGTCAATATTTCCCCAAAATACAGAAAAGTGCCTATAAATTCTACAAAGTGGCTACAAATGTTATAGATATAAATGTTATAAAATTTTGAAGCTAATCAAACAAAAACTACATTTACAGAGGACCTACTGTTTTTCAAGCACTACACCAGGCATTACTATCAATGATCTTACTTGATCATCACAAAACAGAGGTGTCTTAGGATGAGAATCTAAGTCTCTGAAGCCAAGATTTGCACACAGGAAGGTTTTTTTGTGGGGAGGAGGTGGGGGGAGCGAAGGCTGCAGCACTGGGCACAGGGAGACGAAGTCTCCCTCCCTGTGAAGGCAGAGGGATGATGCAGCCGCACAGGGTCCTCAGCCCATCCCTGGGCGTTATGGAGTTACCCTGCCTTAAATCAAGATGGCCAGGCCATAACGGCTTTGACATGGACACAGGCTGCCTCCAGGGAACAGACGTGACCTTGGGCCGGGCAGCTCTCTTAGGCTGAGGGCAATTCCTAGGGATGGACTCAGCTGCCAACACCCCCAGCAGCTGGGGGAATGATGGCTCATTCTGAAAGTGTACTACTGGCAGGTGCAATGACAAAATCCGTGTTCCAGAAATGAGGGCGCAGCAGCAGAGAAATGAACTAGCCCCAGGTAAGCTGAGAGGCAGGATTCCTTCCTCCAAAACTCCTTCCCTGATGCCAGGCTGCCTCTCCTATCCAACTACCCACTTGGGACCTCTGTCTTGGGGCATCTGTCTCAGAGAAGGATGGTTTCTATCTCTGCACATTACCCTTAAAATCTGCACTTTTATGCTGATAAGCATATCCACCTGCCTACCAGGAGGAAGGGGAGAATTCTTGAACCTGATGTTACAAGGAATCCATCAAGCAAAAGACAGCTGTCACAAACACAGGAGAGGGGCTTTGCAAACAATCACACAGGTAACCAAGGCCCTGTTGCTCTGTGATCACTTCGGCTTTCTACCGCCTGGTACAGCAGCCTCTGCTCATCCTACTGATGCTGTGGGTCTTGCTAAAAGAGGCTTGCTTTCAAATGGATGCTCATAAAATCCATTTATTCTATTTCATTTCCACTCTCCATGTCCTATAATAAACTACCAAAACTAGGAGCCATACAGGAGACACTGGATGAGAGAAGAATGCACATGTTGGCACATGGAAGGAAAGAATAAGAGAGAGGAGAGGATGGAGGTGAATAAAAGACTCTCCTCTGTGCATAAAGCATCAAATCTCAGATCCCTCAATTAGCAGCTGTAAGTCACTAGGCAAGTTATTCTTGAAGCCTCAGTTTCCCCTGTTGTTAAATGGAAATCGATGGAGCGCATGCTTCATGCGGCCAGTATGAAGATTAAATGAGATTACGAACATTCAGTGCTTGGCCCTGTGAACACACAGCATGAGCAATGAATAAACGTCAGTCCTTGGTTATTACAACCAGGCTGGCTACTGTAAACATCGACACCCTCCCAGAAGCCAAGTGCAGCAGGAAAAGTCAGAATGAACCGAAGTGCAGTACGCGAGTTGGGGTTTTCAGAACTTTCTGGGAAGTATGTTGGCTTATAAATGGCTTTGCCTTCCTATCTTTAGAGATGCCTCCCCAGAGTGGCAAATCCTCCTTGAAATGCTCTATCCTCTCTTGCATTTCACAGCCCATGGGCTGGCCGGCTCCAATGACAGGAGCTCACCCTCACTGCCTGTGTGTACCCCTCACACACCCAGCGAGGCATCATTGCTTCCCATCCCTGCCCTGGAGCTCAGCCCACCTGCCTTTGCCTCCTGGATTTACATGTTAAGGATAGTTCAGGATAAAGCAGGACTGACCTGGTGTTTTCTGCTCTGCTAGAGAAAGTTGGGGTCCTGGATCTGCCAGCCCCACAGAGGTTATCTCACTGATGTTAAAACTATTTCTGAATCCCCTAACAACGGCAAGCCTTAAAGCTTAGGTGAGTCAAAGAGGGTTTGTTGAATGAGGAATACACCTGAGGTAGATCAGTGTTTCTAAGTTGGCAACTCCCATCAAAATCACTTGGGTAGTTTGTTAAAAATGCCGATTTCCAGGGCTGTTGAATCAGACTTTTTAGGATGGGGATGGGAAGCTGCATGTTTAAACAGAGTTCAAGTTCACCTAAAGTTTGAAGCCCCCTAGAACAGTCATGCTTTTCTTTACAGCCTATATCACCAGCCTTGGTCATCACAACTTTTTTTTTTTCAACTTCCATAATACCTACCTCCAGATGTCCCAAATATTCACTCGGTGGTCAGCAAATCCTAATTTTACACTCGGAAATGTGTAGTCTATTCATGTCCCTGGGGTTTGGCAATCCAAGGAGAGATGTTCTATTTTCTCAGGTGGTGTGTAAGTGTGACAAAGACAAGAAAGATGACTCATTCAACAAATATGGGGCATCCAAATTTGGGTGCCCATCCCGGTACAGGTGCCACGGGGTAAAGAGAAGTCTAACCACAATCCAGCCTTTCAGGACCTCATTGTGGATACACACACTCAAAACTCCATCCACCTTGTGCCCTGAGGCCTCAGAGACACTCTGCATCTAGAGCTGCCTTGAGCCCTGAAGCACTTGTAACCAGACCTGGTGCTGGAGGGCCGATGTCCAGATTTCTTTTCTCTGCTGCTGTGGACACAGACCTCCCCTGTGCCGTGCATCCTTCCCTCTGTTCTTTCTCCCCAAGGCCTCCCATGTCCTCCACCCACCCTGCTCTTTCTGAAATGTTGGGAATGGTGGATGAAGGCCCAACTCCTTCTCCAGATCCACGTTGAGATGGTCCCATCTCAGCAAGATTGCCAGGTCACTAAAAGACATGAGCCGCAAAAGCCTGTATCCAGTCCTCTAACCCGAAGTCAAGTCCTGATCAGCTCAGAAGGGTCTTCACATGTCCACACTGCAGGGTAAGAAATCAGACACTTGTCACAAGTGAGAGGTCAAGTGTAAAAGAGAAATCCAACACATGCAACAGTCCGTTTAATTATCCAAAATGGACACACAGGGAAACACACGCCGTGCAGTGGAGACACACGTGGGGAGGGGAAGAGCAGCCAATGGCTGTTACTGCAGTATCTACTCCATGTCTTGCGTAAGCAAAAGGAACAGAGCAAAACAGTATTACAAGAGAGAGGTGGGAAACCATGGGTGAGTGTTGTCCCAAAGCCAAGGGCAAATGCCACGGACCAGACACGGAACATGAAAACTAAATGGTCCAAAGGGGAGGGGGGTGAATCACAAAACACTACCAAGAGGATGTGATGTAAAGTCAGTCCTGACTTTTTTCCTTTTATTAGTACTGATCCAGTAGGGCTTTTTCTATTACTGTTTCTTTTAACAATTCTTTTTAGTCTTCCAAATCCACACAGAACAACTTCCTCCAGCCCTCCCACCCTAATCATTTTCACTCTCCCCCCACGAGCACTCCCATCACAGCCCGGCTGCTAATGCAGTGGGCCAGCCCGAGTCTGACTGGTCCAGGGGTTCCCCTGTCACCGTGTGGATGGAATTCCTCCATTTGGTTGCTAGGACACCATGAAGCTAGGACTCTCCAGCCTCGTTACCATGGAATCTTTCCTTCTCCATCCTTTACTGAATGTCAGGAGGGCACAGGGTAAGCTGTCCACAGCCTACTGGCCAAGCCCATCCCCTTGGACACTATCCTAAAGGACACAGTGGTCAGAGCCAGCTGCAATCACACACCTGAACCAAGGCAGTCTGCAGAAGGGTTTTCCAGCAGACCCCTCAAAAGATTAACTACATAGAAACAGCCTTTTAAAATCTGTATCTGAAAAACAAAGTGTTCTGAACACATGTGGGAGCTTTCTTTCGTAAAGGAAACATCGGGTCATTGGTAACAGAGTGGAGCCCTCAGCACAGTCTCACCTGGTCCTGAGAGGCACAGTCAGGGGACAGCAGTACCTGTTTGCATCATGGATCATGGGCAACACCTGTGGCCTACCCGCTACCCTGGAACCCAAGGAGTGCCTTCACCCCACGTTCTCAGGATGGTGAACAGGGGGAGAAGGAGGGATGTGAAAGAGGAAAGGCTCGTCTTTGCAGTGAGGATAAGGTTAAAGCCCTCTGTGGCCTGGAAGCCCACACCTCCAAATTAACATCCCGGTGACATGAGGGTCTGTCTACATGATGAGGGCAAAGCACCCCAGACGAGGTGACACGAGACCTGGGTTCCTCAGAGGAGCAGAGCAGCAGAAACCAGGCTCCCAAGGACAGGATCCTCAAATCCACACTCTCCTGCCCTGAGGCATCCTGGGATCCAGAGAAGGGCTTCATCACCAAGAACAGGCCTTTGTGGGCACTGCCACCCTCGGGGGAGATACACTGACAGGAACTCTCCCACCTGCAGACAGAGGATAAAAGATACTCCAGCCCGGCCTTGGAGCACCAAATCCCAGGGCTCCCAGGCACTGCAGCTGCTCCTCTTCAAACATCCGACACACTTTCCAAAGAACCCTTCTGTTGGTTGGACCGCAACCAAACTGAAGAGGTCCAAAGAAACCTACCTGTGAACCAAAGCACGCAAAAGGAGAGACAATGACGATGCCACACCGTAGAGATATCTGCTCCAAATTTAACTAATGCAGCCAGAGACAAGGTGGGACGGTGCCGGTGACAGAGGCATCAGTCCCCACGTGCCTCATTCTGCAGCCCCATCCACAAATAGCACTGGCCTAGGGGGCGGGGGAGGACAACAGTGAACCAGCTAAGAAGGCCCTTGCCTTACTGTCAGTGAAGACTGACAAAGGAAAAATAAAGTCCAAGTCTTAATAAACCACTGTGAGAGGAAACAGGGTGTTCTAATAAACAAAACAATTATTTAGAGGAAAGGAGAGTTAGGGCAAGTCTTTGATGAGGCGACTGTAAGCTGAGGTATGAAGGATGACATGGGGCCAGTCTCATGAACAGTAAGAGGACGTGAGTGTTCATGAAGCATCAACAGCACCTGCAAGGGCCCTGAGGCAGGAATGATTAAAGGACATAATTCAAGGCACTTTCAATCCAGATGAAGAGACATACACAAACAAACAACCACAATTTCAGGAAGCAACAAGCTTTGTTCACAACATGGACAAAGTGAGCAGAGAAAGAGCCCCTGCAGGCCAAGTTGGCTAGGGGCTGGCTGCTCAGGAGGGCTTCTCGGAGGAGGTGGGGTATCTGAGCCGAATCTTGAAGGATGAGCGGATTTTGCCAAGGCAGGAGAAACACAGAACGGACAAAGGGCTGGAAGTGTGAGGGACACGGAGCTTTCTGGAGCTACAAGCAGTTCCATTTACCTGGAGCTTCAGGTGGGAGGAGAGGAGTGATGGAAGGTGAAGCAAGAAAGAGATAAAGCCTTCAAATCATGAAGGGCCTTGTGCTCTGTGGCAAGATGAAGGGCGCGCCAGAGCTTGGGTCCCCTAACTAGAGGGAGCAAGTAGAATGTGATGGGATAACAGGTCACGCCCAGCTGTGCTCAGAATGGACAGCACCTCTGTATGGCATGTCCTGGTGTCCTTGGCACGCCTGCCTACCTGGAGGGGGTGGGGGTTGTCACCGACAGGTCACACAGCACCTGCCCTTGGCTGTTTCCTCACTGCAGGGGACTCAGAGCCCCGCTGCCAAGGGCCAGCCTTGGCTGGGGAGGGTGCGGAGTCAGCAGGTGGAGGGGCAGAAGCCGGTGGGTGTGGAACAGCAGGTAACCAAGGATGCGTCAGAATCCCACCCACATCGGCGCTCTCAAAAAGGCTGGTATGGGGGGATGAGAGAGAGAGAGAAACAAGAGAGGAGATGGGCGGGGAGGGGAAGGAAAGAGGACACACAGGAGGAAAGAGCAGGAACAGGAGGGAACTGGAGCCAGGCTGCCCTACACACCCAGGAGTGGGAAAGCTCTGAGCGCTGCTGGCTGTTTCAAGAAGAAAACAGAAGCGGTCCCGAGGCTGTGTTCCTGCCACTGGGAGCCGCGGTGTCCCCGGTGTCTCTCCGCACGCGCTGCTACTCGGTCTGCCCACGGCCTGCTGGCAGGCGCCGCTCTGATTCACACGCCCTCTGCCTCTGCCAAGCGCAGCTTCTGTGCGCGGCTGCGTCCTCCCCCAGGTCCCCGCCCTGCCACACACACAGCCTCTGCCTGGCAGCTCGCCTCACCCCTCCTGCCCCAGCCAACACAGGCTGCTGCCCCCAGCGTCTTCCAAAATCACCCTGGACATTTCTGTGACTGTCCTAGAGGATCCAGACCCTGCACCCTGCTTCTCAAGGGCTCGATTGATTACGATTCCCACGTAAAATACACCAGTTAACTCTGAATTTCAGATAAATAACAAATTGATTTGTGTTTTTATTTGCTAAAGCTGGCAATGCTATGACGGATGGTTCGGGTGTGCAAACCCCTCTTCCTCTTGCTCCAAATTCCTCTCCCTGAAACTAATGGTAAGGGCAATAACTAGTATTTCTGAGCTGTTATGTACCAAAATAAATAAATAAATAAAAAGCACGTGCCTTATTTCATCAAATCCTCACAACCCTCTGAGATCAGTATTATTATTCTCCCCATTTTACAGATTAAGAAGCTGAGGCTTAGAGCTTGTCTGAGGGCATACAACTAGGAACCAGGAACTGAGAGGGGACCCACCAGC
Source organism: Camelus dromedarius (assembly GCF_036321535.1). Taxonomy (NCBI): domain Eukaryota; kingdom Metazoa; phylum Chordata; class Mammalia; order Artiodactyla; family Camelidae; genus Camelus; species Camelus dromedarius. The sequence goes on along the minus strand of NC_087443.1, from coordinate 61,543,371 downwards.
ATCAGACTTCAGAGCCTCCAGCCATAAACTCTCCACCACCCTCTTGAGACACACAGTGGATCAGTGAGCCAAAGAGTTCTTAGGTTCAGATTATTACCTTTCCATTTGAAACCTCTGGGCCAGAAAAGCCCGAGGCTTCTCCTCCCGTGCCCTAGTCCTGTGTGGTATCCACCCTCCCACATTCCAGAGCCCTCCCCTGGCCCTTGCTCCCAGTGCACAGCCACACTTGGCGGAGAACGTCACATCAGTCATTTACACCTTAATGTGTGTTACATTTGATGTGACCTCTACCCAGACATTTGAACTTGAAGTTGTCCCATACTAAGGAGTAAAGATCTTCACCATTAAATGAAGCTCAGTCCTGGTGAATGTTTGGCATCATCCGCAGAGGAGTTTTCCATTCACCTAGTCAGTCCTTGTCTGGAGTCAGCAGGAAGAGAAGAGGGACCCAAAGAGCTCTCAGGTGTCTCAGGCAGTAACTCGTTCCCCAGCCCAGGCTGGTTGAATCATTTTTTGAAAAGTCTGAATCACGTGCTCAGATTAAGGGAACTTACTGTCCAACTGGGGAGGAGAGACCGTCTTGGTGGAGCCTTTGAGCAAGGCTAGATGAATGAGTTGTTGGGTGGGTGGACAGGTGGATGGGTGGGTATATGGAGAATGGGTGGGTGGATGGTTGAATAGATGGATGGATGTTTGGATGGACAGAGAGCCTGAGAGGGATGGGTTTGTGATTCTTGGAGAGGCCACTGAACACATGGGGCTCCTCCTGGGAGGCTAGGTCTTTTCCATCATGTACAGTGAAAGGTTTAAACAGAAGGAGAGAGGAGAAAGGGATGAGAATAGCCAGGAAGGGTAAGGAGGGAGGAAGCCAGACAGGAAAACAAAGGGGAGAAGGAAGAGCTGGGTGGCATTTTAAATTCATTTGGCCCCTCCCAAGGCTCCTGAACCTTCCAGGCTGTTACATGAGGGTACAGATGGTCCTGTGGGGACCCCAGCTTTCCATCTCTGCAGTTTACTGAGTGTGGGTGTTCTAGAGCTCACGACGATTGGTTCTTCGTCACTTTATTTATCCAGGAGGCTGGTGCAGGGGGTGAGTAAGGCTGACGTCTCTGCAGTCTGCGTCTGCAGCAGTTGGCAACTCCTTTCACCATCTCCTGTTTTCCCACTCCCATCCCCAAGGGGGTCACTACTGATCCTGTTGCCCACCCACTACCAAAAAAAAAAAAAAACAGACCTGGAAAGCAGTCCTACAGAGCCCCTGCTTGCCTCCAGCGAAGCCAGACCCTGGCTCAGAGCCTCCCTTCCAGAGAGACAGCAGTGCCTCCTCCCTGACCTCTCACTACAGAGAAGCCGACAAGGAGGTTCTGCAAGAGAAACCAGAGCCCAGGGACCCTCAAGAGGCATCCGATGCCACTGCCCTGCCTGCTCTCACCTACTTTCATGCCACATGCATTCACTTCCCGCCACAGCTGGCTTCACTCAGGCACTTCCTCCCTCCCTCCCCCACGCTGCAGGACCTCACTGATGGCAAGAAGGAGCAGACAAAAGGTCTGGCAAGAGAGGGGTTGGCCAATCCCAAAGAGGAAGAAAAGTCAGCAAAGAAACCCACAAGTGGAAAAGCAAGAACCTACCCCACCTCAACTCCCGTGGGTCTCACTGGGGGCCATGCCAACCCTTAGAGGACATTTGGAAGTGGGAGGGGAGAATATTAATGACTGACTTGATGGAGTGGAAGCAGGGAGGCTAAGTCCAGCCATGCACAGGACAGTCTGGGGCCAGAAAGAATGTTTTCCCTGCCCCCAAAAGCCAATGTGTCCCCTATTTTAAAAAATACTGCTTGGAGGCATGCCTAATTTCCAGATATACATAAGTTTCTGTAAGGGTTCAGAGGCACAGAAGGCGGGCCCAGGCTAGAGGGAGCAGGCTAAAGAAACACAAAAATGTTACATGAAGTTTTTCCGCTGCAATCTGTCCAGAGCCCCGCGCTCCTCCCCAGGGCAGCCTGGGAGGCAGGCTCCACCATTTCACTGCCTACAGGAGCCATTTCTCCAGGGCTTGACCCAGGTTCCATGGACGAGGTGTCCCTATGCCTGGAATTTAAATATCAGATCTGAAAGTACTTTTAAAATAACAGTTAGTGCTGAACACTCACAACCTGCAAGCATTCTGCAGACCTACACGGACTCCTCGCAAATACCCTGCAAGGCAGTTACACCATTAGCCCCCCTTTATAGGAAAAGAAACCAAAGCCAGGGAGGCTCCAGAAGGTACCCAAGTTCACAGAGCTGTGAGGTGGAGGAGCCCAGGCTCCGTGGCCCCAGGGCCTGGGCTCGGATTCATCCATTCACCAGATACCTATTAGGCACCAAACAGGATTTTTTCCAAGTAAACAAACTGCTCTCTGGAGAGGCCATTTCTTTTCACAGCTCAGGAGAGAAAGGGGAGCCAGCCAGCGAGCCTGCAATCACCAAGTGCTGCCACAACCTCGCTTTGCTAAGCTTCTCCGCCTCCCCCATCCTCTCCTGGCTGCTCTGGGTGGGGCCTGGAGACAAAACAGGCATATCTGTCTTCATGGAGCTTGCATTCTCGTGAGATGGGGAAAGCAATAAGTAAGATTAAAATTAGCGGAACATATAATATGCAAGATAGTCACACAGAGGAAAACTAGAGCAGGGAAGGAGGCGGAATGGGAGAGGTACACAATTTTATGTTGGGAGGCAAGGGCAGGCCTCACCAAAAAGTCATTTTAAGCAAAAACTGGAAGGAGGTAAAAGAATGACCCAGGTAGTTAGCTGTGTACAGAGCATTCCAGAGAGCAGAACAGTCAGTGCAAAGGCCCTGAGGCAGAAGCTCAGCTGACACGTCAGGAAGCAGAGAACCCAGTGTTGCTGGACCAAGTGAACCAGGGGAACAAGCAGGAAGTAAGTGAGGGCAGTGACAAGGGCCAGTTATGGGCCCTTGAGGGTCATGGCAGAGACTCAAGCTTTGACCCTGATCAGTCCCTTCCTGATGGGTGAGAAAACTAGCCTCAGAGAAAGCTGGTGATTTGTTAAAAGTCACACAGAGTTAGCGTTCAATCCAAGGCCTTGACACAAAGTCAACCCTAATGGTTCATCCCACCAAGCAGAGACCCCAGGCCTTTCCCTCCTACCCACAGCCTCTTCAACCTGGCAACCCCACCCATCTCTGGCTTAAAACAGCTACGGTATAAATTGACACAAAAAGGCAAGCTTGCTGGTGTTTGGTGGGAGGACTGAGAAGTGGGACTCCCTCGCCAGCTCCACCCCACAGTCAGAGGCGGGGGAAGATGACAGAGACGGGGAAGGGACGAGGTGCCAAGTGCTAAGAACCCTCTGGCAATGCTGAGCTTTCTCTCTCCTTGAGCTGTAAAAACTAACTGCCTCTCCAGAAAGGGGGTTCGTTTACTTGGAGAAAATCCCCACACTGGTTCAGGAGCGTCTCCCCGAGCATGCGCTGCACATAAGACTCCTGTTTCCCACGTGGAGGCAGGGACACGCCCCGGGGGACAGCGTGTGTCACACCCACATGTGAGCGGGCTGGGCTTCCTCCCTCCAGAGAGAAGGGGCCCACCCACGGTGGGGATGGCACAGCAAAGCTTGCTATCTTCCCTCCCGCTCCCCGTTGCCCAAGGTGCCCACCCCGGCAGGGCTCCCACGGCATCTGGGGCTGGCATTCTGGGGGGTGTTTGTGAAGGCTCTGCCTTCGCCTCCCTCTTGCTGGCTCTTGAGGAGGGCTCTCAGGAACATTCCTGAACTCTCAGCCAGGGCTCACCTGCAGTTTGCCTGCCTCTTTACACAGTAAAACTTCATAAGAGTCTCTAGAAAACCAAGAAGTCAGCATAAAGAAGTCCCGGGACTTCATGGACCGAGGTCTCAGGCAGACGGCAACAGTAGCTGGGATGTTGGCAGCTCAGCACGTTCTGTGTCCCGCGCACCTCACGCATCTGCACTGGTGTAGCCCTCCCAGCCACCTGTGAGGTGGCTTCTGTGATCATCCCCATGGTACAGCTAAGGAAACTGAGGCACAGGGAGGTTAAATGACTCACCCAAGGTCATAGGCACCCCTGGTAGGAGCCAGAGCTGGGAATGTGAATCCAAGCAGTCTGACTTCAGAGTCCACACCCTGGACAAGACAGTCTCTCCAGGGAAAGGTGGGCAGCCCACCCCTCTTCTGGGTCAAGTCCAGAGGTGAGCCTCACTGGAACGAGAGAAGCAGCACTGAAGGCAGGACCAGGAGACGATGCGGATCTGATGGGGATCGCAGCCTCTGTACCATCCTGGGGGTTACTCTCTGCTCCTCCGGGATCACTGCTCTGTGTGTTCCCCACACTTATCGGGCGACTCTGGCACTGCTGATTCTGCCAGGACTAGACTGTGAGCTTCTTGAGGCTCTGTTCTAGTCTGTACCCCACTGAGAGGCTCTGTGAGGGCTCTGGGCAGCAATCAGGAAATGTGTGCCAAGTGAGATAATAAACAGACATGTGAATGAATGAACGAAGGCGGCCAGGTCCAGCTGTTTCAGGTGTCTCCTTCAGACACTTAAAGATAGAGCATCACAGCACCCGGGTCAGCACCTCCTGTCCACCTCCCGCTCAGTCCCGCAGCAAGACTGAAGTAGGTACACGTAGATGCTCCCGCTTTTCCCCTTTTAGTGCATTTAATTCCATGTTTCCGTGTAATGTATTTTTAAAAAGCACAATAGCTTAAAGTGTTGGACACAGTGCTATTCATGAATATTTATCACTCTGGGCTATATAAATTGAATAATTATTAGCAATTAAAAGAAGGTCAACAGAAGGCTTTTTGGAGCTCTCCACCAAGGGAAGGGGGAGAAACGGGACGTTGCAATCGAGAGCCCTGGGCAAGGACTCTGCACGAAAGCAAAGAAGGTCTTAGCTGACAAGGCAAAAACCAGTGCTTAGAGGGCCATCCTAGCCCCAGAAGAAAGTTCCAGCAGGGTCTGACACAGACTGTTCTACCCATAAATCATTTACTTAGATGAGGAAAAAGTGGACTTGGTGTGAAAGGACCCAACTGACAGCACAGGGTTCCAGGAGATGATTAAGAAAGGAGAATGGGAGCCTGGCTCTGTCACTAGGCCTGCCTGAGAGCACCGCCCCCACCTCTACTCACCTGCCGGTGCCGAGACAGGGAAGCGATGTAAAGAAAGCCCCTGGCAAGAGGGCACCCTCCTACACTGGTGGTGGGAGTGTAGACTGCTGCAGCCATTATGGAAAACAGCGTGGAGGTTCCTCAAAAAACTAAAACTAGAATTATCGTATGATCCAGCAATTCCACTCCTGGGCCTATATCTAATAAAATATAAACTAATTCAAAAAGATACATGCACCCCAATGTTCACAGCAGCACTATTCACAATAGCCAAGACATGGAAGCAACACAAGTGCCCGTCAGCAAACAACTGGATTAAGATGTGGTAGATAGATACAGATAGATATAAAGAAATATTATTCAGCCATAAAAAAGAATAAAATATTTCTATTTGCAGCAATATGGATGGACCCAGATAATATTACACAGAGTGAAGTAAGTCAGACCAAGAAAGACAAATACCCTATCATATCACTTATGTGTAGAATCTGAAAAACAATACACATGGATATATATACAAAACAGAAACAGACTCACAGACATAGAGGACAAACTTGTGGTTACCAAAGGGGAGAGGAAGGTGGGGAGGGACAAATCAGGGGTTTGGGGTTAACAGATAAAAACTACCTAAAATAGTTAAGCAACAAGGATTTACTCTGTAACACACGGAATTATACTGATATCTTGCAATAACCTATAATGGAATATAATGTGCAAGAAAGAAAAGAAAAAGAAAGCACCTGGCAATGCTCCTGGTACACAGTAAAGGCTCAATAAATGGCAGGTCCTTCCTTTCTCTTTCCAGATGAATAAGGGTCCCAACCATAACCAGCCCAAATGGGCCATACCAGCAGCTTTCCCTTCCCTCTCTGCAAGCAAGAGAATCCAGTTCTCATTTCATTTAATTTATATTTTAGAAGGAAATTGGAAGATACGTTCCAAAGTCATCCACACACCCCTCCACAGCCACCTGGAAAGATCCCCAAGACTCTGCTAACCACTCCTTCCCCTGGGGCAAGGTTCCTCCTTATGGGGCCAGAAAATCAGCCTCCTTGCAATTTCTCATCTCCAGTCTAACCCTGACCCCCTAAATCTCTAAAGAACAATTCTTTTCCTTCCTCCATATAGAAGCCCTTCAAATATTTAGTGCTCCCATCCCCCATGTTTTCTCTTCCCCAGGCTAAAGAACCTAATCTTTTTAACAGTTTATTTTACAAGAATGTCCAGTGTCCTTCCCCATCCTGGTCTCTCATAGCAAATGATGCTCTCATTTATCCTGGGCCCCCAGACCTGAAGGCAACACTGTAGACTTGGCCCAGCAATAACAATCATAAGCACCAACGTGGAGTCCTTACTACACACCAGGTACATGCACGTGCTTTACACGTAGGAACTCACTTAATAGCTGCCTTTGCAGCTCTGAACTCTGCATCCAGAAGTCACCTGTGTACTAGGTCTAGTCCACCCCAACTGTCAACTCCAAACAGGGGTCACCCCACTTTGACAAGGTTTCCTATTACTAAAGCTTCATGCCACTGTCACACATTACCATCCTGAACTCAATTCCCGGAGGCGGAACGGAGGAAGACGTGAAATGTTGAGTCCCTTCCTCATTTATTCTCAAAATGCACTCAAGGGTAACCATGGTTTGTCTTCTATTCTGTGAGTCTATTTTTGGTTTGTAAATAAAATTTAAATTATTTTTTAGATTCGGGGAGAGATAACTTAGGAGTTTGGGATCAACAGATACACATTACCATATATAAAATAGATAAACAAGGACCTACTGTATAGCACAGGGAACTATATTCAATTTCTTGTAATAATGAGACAGGATGGAAGGGAGCAGGGCACGGCCATTCAAAGAATAACACAGCAATTAACACCAGGATGGCAAAAATTTCCACCCCCAGGAGGCCTCGAGTCTCAAGACGGCTGGAGATTTGACTTCCACTAGACCTTGGGCTTTATTATACCCCCAGTGTAATATACTAGCATGGTGAATAACACACCCACAGGTGCCATGGCAGTCCCAAGGCCAGCCACAAAAGGCCAAAGAATGGGAAATGGCCAATTTCCTGGGAATCCCAGCCCCTTCCTCAGGATAGTTAGACTGGTCCTTCCACTTATTAGCATATGAAGCCACTGAGCCCATAAAAACTGGCAACACGGCACCTCGTGGCCACCCCTCTCTCTCTCCCCTTTGGAGAGACAGCCCATACTCATCTATGGAGTGTGTATCTACTTTTACTCTAATCTAAGCACTCAACCCATCACACCTTGTGGCCTTTCTCCTGCCTTTTGATGTATCTCTAAATAAATTTACCTTTGCTCAACTGTGGCTCGCTCTTGAATTCTTTCCTGCGTGAAGCCAAGGACCCACACTTGGCAGGGCACGTCCCAGGGGCTCAGCCGAGGCCCGGGACATGGCCCTCCTCAAGCTCCACATCTGTTTTTCCTGCATCAATAACATATAGTGGAAAAGAATCTGAAAAAAATTATATATATGTATGCATATGTATAACTGAATCACTTTGCTGTACACCTGAAACTAACATTGTAAATCAACTACACTTCAGTAAAAAGCAAAAATTTTTAAAGTACACTCAAGGGGTCTATGCCCGGTTAAGATATCTAATTTTGGCATCTTTACAATTTTCTGTTTTAAGACCATGCACGTGTGTCTACCGGCGGCATCAATTCTATCACTACGAGATTGTTCCTAGGAAGTGAGAGTGCCTATTGCTTTGAACAAATGTCTGGTCATGCACCATCCCTCTTACTTTAAAATGCTGCATAAGAGAAAAAAGTCAGAAGATCTCAGCCATGGAAGCAATGTCAGTGGGCTTTTTTGTTAAGCACATGTGCGCGCGCGCACAGGCACAGACACAGACACACAGACACAGACACACAGACACACACACACTCTCTCTCTCTCTCTCTCTCTCTCTCTCTCTCTCTCTCTCTCTCTCTCTCTCTCTCTCTCTCTCTCTCTGAATGGTTTGTTCCCAGGAATGAGTAGTGGATGGGGCTGAATCATCCACATTCCCTCCAGGTCATACTCAGCGACAACCAGCCACGCTTAGGAAACGGGCTGCAGCCCTGGGGTAACCTGTACTGAAGAGGATGACAACAGCCTCATTCCCACCACATTTCACCCCTTGAGCCAACCCCTTGGATGACCCTCCCTGGGGACCAGGTGGTGAGGACCAATGGGTATTTAATGCTTCAGCAATGACGATGATGGCTCAGGAGCTCGCAGGCAGGCAACTTCTTAGCCCATACCTCAGCCTCTTCCTCCACAAACTTTCCTGTTCCCAGGCAGGCAGTGACAGATTGGCTACAGTGAGCAGAGCATCTCGAATATATTAAAACACTGCAAAGCATGTTTGCATCCATCTTTCAAAGAGTAAAAATTCTGTTTCTTCTTCCAAGCTTTTTTGTGGTTGTTTTATACTGTTTTCACCTTAAATGGAACCATCCTATATTCAGTCAGGACCAGAAAACCAAACAATAGCCTCAGGATAGAATTTGCAAAAGAGCAAAACCAACAGGAGAACTGGGCCAGCTGCAGAAGGTTCGGGCAACACAGCCTCGGCATGGCTTGCAAACACCCTGGCCTGGTCCCAGACCAAGACCTCTGCCCACAGCAGATACACTTGGGCTCATCTAGGGTGAGGAGGGCGTCACAGCCTTCACTCCAGCCTGAAGCCTGCTCACCCCTCTCATTCCCTGTGTACCAGTGACTGTTGAGTGGCCATTATTTGCAGAGAGCTGACACCGAGACACCTAGGAGGTGCGAGCCATACCCATTCACCTCATGCCCCAGCCATTGTGCTCTGAATGACCCAGGTCAGCTGGCATTATGTAATGGGCATCTCAAAAGTTGAATTAAAATCAGAGGTAGCCCAGAGCAGAGGAGCCTCACATGATCTGGATGGTTACACAACACCATTCGCCACTAGAAAGAGAATGAGACTGAGCTGGAGTCCAAGGTTAAGATCAAGACCCAGACAGATAAAGACTGAAAAAGAGACAGAAAGAAAGAATCCGATATGGAGAGACACAGGAAAGACATGATGCCCTAGGCCCGCAGGAGGGCTCTGCGATAGCTGTTCTCTTCCTCGCAGGGCTTCCTTGTTGTTTGCTGTCCCTTTAGGTGCAATTCAAAGAACAAAGCCCTGGTTCCCAGAAGACCTGGATTCTCACATCTCCTCCAGCCTTCACGAGCCATGTGACCCACTGATCACAACTCCCGTCAGCTCTCACAGCGCCTGGAACATAGGAGGCTTCCAAGAAATTCTCATACTCTCCTTTTCAGCATACGTCTTCACCTCCTCCTTCTCTCCCTTGCCTCTCTTATTCTTTCTCATTTATCATCATTATTACTCCCGTCTACATATTAGCTTTTACTTTTTACATACAATCAGAGACAATCATCAAATGCTAGACAGGAAAAAGAGATTTTTATCCCTAATATGATAAAAGGTACCTATAACCACATACAGCAAACACCATCACTCATGAAATATTGAATGCTTTCCCCCTAAACTCAGAAATAGGAGAAAGATGTCAGCTATCACCGCTTCTATTCAGCACTGTGGAGAAGTTATAACTCGTGCAATAAGACAGGAAAGTGAAAGAAGGAAACAAAACATCCTTTCATTATTCATAGATGATATAATGGTATGCAAAGAAAATCCGAAAAAAAAGCAGAAGATAATACTGCAATAGAAGAATACAACAATTCAAAAGTGAGTATTTTTAATTCCCACATAAATAGCATCAAAAAGCATCAAACTCCTAGGAATAAATCTACTGAAAGATTTCCAAGATCATTCCACTGAAAACTGTGGAACACAGCTGAAAGAAATTAAGGAAAACCAAATAATGTCAATTTTCAAAAAAAAATGACCAGTTGCTATAAGGTAATCCTAGCCAAAAATCCTAGCAAGCTTTTTTGGTGGAAATTGGCAAGTTGTTTCTAAAATGTATATGGGAATGCAAAGGGCCAGGAGCCAAGACAATCATGAAGAAAACACTAAAAGTTGACAAATTTAAATTACCAAATAATAAAATGGATTATAAAAGTACAGTATGAAGACACTGTGACACAGGTGTTAGGACAGAAAAAGAGGCCAATGGAACCAAATAGAGAATTCACAGACACATACACAAAGATGCCTGATTTGTAACAAAGATATATTTTCCATAAGTGGTGTTAGGTCACCTGGAGTTCTATATGAGAAAAGGATGAATTTGACCCCCTTCTCACATTAGACACGCAGCATATAAAAAAGAAATTCCAGATGGATTAGAGGCCTAAAAGTGAAAGTTAAAACAGTAAAACTTCTAGAAGAAAACATAGAATAGTATCTTCCTGACATAGCAACAGGCAAAGATTTTATAACCTTAAAAGAAAAAAATTGATTGGGGGGAGGGTATAGCTCAGTGGCAGAGTGCATGCTTAGCATGCACGAGGTCCTGGGTTCAATCCTCAGTACCTCCATTAATTACCTCCTCTCCCCAAAACAAAACAAAGCAAAACAAAATTGATAAATTGCACTTCATTAAAAGTAAAGGCACCCCTTTATAAAAAAAAAGATATACCATTAACAGAATTAAAAAAACAAGCCACAAATTGGAAGACGACATCTACAAATAAATATTTTCTGACAAAGAACTTAAATCCAGAACATGAAGAAGTCCTACAAATCCATTTTTAACATAGGCAATTTAATATAAAATGGACAAAATATTTGACTAGGCATATTTGACTAGCCTGAAGAGGCTATCCATATGGCCATTAAGCATATTAAAAAAAAAAAATAGTCATCATTCATTAGTCATCAAATTTAAAACCACGTGGGCTACTCCACAGTGCAGGCCTTGGCCCGGAAGAGGCACAAGTGGAAATCTCGTATGTTGCTGGAAGGAGTGTAACTGTGCAACCACTTTGGAAAATTGTTTTGGTAGTCGCTACTAAAGTCTATTCTATGACCCAGTTATCTATGGGTATACATTCAAGAGAGATGCGTGCACATATCCACCAAAAAAAAATAAAAACAGGTACAAGAATTTTCATATAATCAAAAAGTGGAAACAACCGAATGTCCATCAATTATAGAATGGATAAGTAATTTAGCTGTATTCCTAAGCTTTAATACCATGCCAAAATTTTACAAAATAATAATGCTATACATGTCAACAGGGATAGATCTCACAAAGTGAAAAAAAGAGACACAAAACAGAACATAATATACATACTCGTTACCTACTGCTGTCTAATGGATTATGCCAATGGCTTAAAACAATGGACACGTCTTGTCTCAACTCTGTGGGTCAGGAATCCAGGTGCAGCCTAGCTGAGTCCTCCCACTCAGAGTTGCTCACAAAGCTCTGATCAAGGTGTCGGCCAGACTATGGTGACCTCAAGCCACAGCTAGGGGAATATGTGCTTCCATGTTCCCTTCTACGGCTGTTGGGCTGAGAACCTCAGTTCTTTAACAGCCGTTGCCCGGAGGACGGCTCACAACATGGCAGCTGGCTTCATCACAGCAGGCAAGGAGGGCCGGGGAGAGCGCCAGCAAAAGGCAAGTCATGGTCTGGAGTGACCAAAGCTTGGAAGTGCTATCCCGTCACCTTGCCGTAGTCTGCTCATCAGAAGCAGGTCTCAGGGTCCAGGCCACACCCAAGGGGAGGACATGACACAGAGGCCTGATTATCCGGAGGCAGAGATAACTGGAAGCCGATCATCTCAGAGGCTGCTCACCACACATTATTCCATGTATGTAAATTTCAACAACAGACACACCTTGATAGAAACAAAATATTGATTACCTCCAGGGGCAGAGGCTACAGATGAGAAGGGAGAATGAAGGAGCTGTTGGCGATGCTATAAAAATTCTAAATCTTGAACTCATTTAGGTGGTGGGGTAACATCAGTGTAATCACAAGAAAAAAAATACTCATTGAGATGTACTATTAAAATCAGTACACTCAGTACATGTATATTTCACATCAATAAACATTTTGGGGAAAAAAGGGATCTAGTAGCCCCTCCCGTCTCCCTTCCTATATCTGAGGATATAAAAAGATGAACTGAATCCCTGAAGGTCAGAGAGCTAGTTCTGAGCGGCAGTTCTGGCTAGCCTCTCTCACCCGGTCAGCATGTGCATGTCAACTTATACATCCTCCTGGCTGAATCTTCCCTCTGGCAGTACCAGGGGAAGAAAACTGTTTGCTCTCAGAGGCAGAGGCAACACCTGTTTAATTTGCTCTTACAGTGCTAAGGTCAAGGTCACACTTGGGAAAATACCTAAATCAGTTCCGTACCAGGAGTTACACTTCCTGGGCCCCCTTCACTCACGGCGTCTATAAGTGGAGAACAGAAGAAAAAAAATGCCAATTATCCTGATCCTTCTAATTCAAAATCTGAGAAAAGTTAGATGTGATAGGGCTCACAAAGTTTTGCACTGGGTTCAAAAAGTGTTTACTGGATAAGCTACTGGGGAGAAACATGAAGAGCATATTTGTCCCACTTAATTATAGTTCACTTTGACGAGAAATGACATCATAATAAGATGTTGCAGATGTATCTCACTGAATGCAAACCTCAACACTGTATAGTAGGTACTAAGATCCATGCCAGTTTTGTAAATGAAGATATCACGTACAGAGAATACAAGTAAATTGCCCAAGATCATTTGGCTAGTAAGAGTCCCACCAAGATGAGGCTGAACCCACCTCTACCTCGTTCCCAAGTCTGTGATTTTAACTAACTCATTACATGACTCTTCACGTATGTCTTCAAAAAAGCCACTTAGTAGTTCTGTAGATGCCAGTCATAAATGGTTCTGATAGAATCAGTAACGCAGGTCCAGAAGGGCCACACTAGCAGTCAGACTGAGATACTCTAAGTCCTAGAAAGAACAAGCTTGGATTGTAAATGCATTTCATACAGTTTATGAATTAAAATCTGTACACATGTGTATGTGCGCACACACACAGTCCTGTCACAGCATAAGTATGATAGCGGGGCTCCAGTCAGTCAGGTGCTTGGCCGAGATGGGCATCCTCCACGTAGGAGACCAAACAGAGAGCTGTCCACTCTAGGTCCTGGGGGCGAAATGAAGGGGCCTGACTTGGGCCCAGCAAGGCAGCACAAAGGGAGAGGACTGGGCTCCTGGGGACCCATCTCTTTCTCAGGTCGGGCACCAGGACAGCAGTGCCCAGAGGGGGCCCATGGCAAAGCACCCACAGCTCTGGGAACCCTGCATACAACTCTGCTAATTAGTCCTCCAGACTTGGACCCATTTTACTAAGAGAACGTGTGACCAGATCCCATGAGAACATGAACTCACAATCAGCGTGAACCGTGCAAACCACCCAGTAAACAAGCTGTTGAATTAAAGATGAATGGCCATTTCCTTGGGAGATTTGCCCTTTTCATGTTTATTTGTTAGTTGTTCACTCATTCATTAGCCAAAGTTTAATAAGAAAAGTCCAAAAGAGAATATTTTTTAATTGAGCAAAAGTCTAGCCATTATTTTTGTTTCTGTACAATGGGCCACTGCTCATTTATTTCTGCAGCAGATATTCTAGCCTGATCCTTGGGCAAATCAAGAATGTTTTACATCAGAGGAGAATATCTTCTCTTGAGTTTAGATTCTAGAGAAAGAGAAGGTGGGGCCTTGGGAGAATCAGGATCAAGGGAGGACGGCTGGCAGGAAGCTCTCAGAAGAAGGGAACAGACAAATGGAGAAGTGGGGGTGCAGGAAGATGGGGACATGGGCAGAGGAAAGCAGCCGGGGAGGAGGGCAAGAGTCGAGCAGCCCAGCAGGTGAGCTGAGGCAGAGGCAGGTGGGAGCATTTAAGAGTACGGGGCCTTAAGTGCCAGGTGTTTAAGTGCACACCTACTAGAGGAGCCATGTCCCAAGCTTAATAATACACAAACCTAAGTCAGTTTCCACTCACTCTCCAATACCTCCTCACTGAAGCACCATGTATTCTCATCACATCTACTGCCATTTTAACTATTTCTATTTTATTTACTTAACATTTGCTTTTAACACACACACACACACACACACACACACACACACACACATACATTATAAACCTCATGAGAACACAGACTACAATTCCTGCCTCTAATTCTCAGATCTGCTTTTTCCAGCTGTGTAACCTTAGGCGGGTTATTGAACCTCTCTGATTCAAGAGTTCATGGAGATTAGGTGAGGATCAAATGAGACTGTACATTGTACAATTGTGAGGCTGTACATTGTATATGTATAATGTAACATGCATATATATTACATTGTATGTTATATGTACATATACAATAACACCAGCACTCTCATTAAATGTAATCAATTTCCCCTCACTAATACCGAGCAAGAACAGAGTCCAGAGTCCATGTTCCACAACAGCTCTTCCTCCTTATCCTAGATGAGGTTTATTCTGACAACCCATGGTTAGACTCTCCATTCAAGGATCCAGAGAGAAAAGTCCCACATTCTGCCATCACGTGGTATTTTATCGGAATTTCATGCCTCTGTCTGTCTCAATCCTCTCCTCTCCTCTCCTCTCCCCCTCATCCTGCCTGATGCTATGATGCCACAATCCAGTCTCTGTGACTTGAAGACTGTTTCCATGGTGTTGTGCAGTGATGTCATAAAGGGAGGATTGTTACACAGTTGAATGAAATCTGGCACCAGATGCACCCTGCCTCCTTATATGGGGGGGGAGGGGGAGAGACAAGCCCTGTGGGCACATCTCAGAAAATGGGAAACCGTATCACCCAAGGGATGGCAAGGGATGACCAGAGGGAGAGAAAGTTCCAATCCCTTCCAAGTATTAGCAGCCCCATTCGGAAAAGAATGGATTTAACAGACCTCACCAAGACAAAGATCATTTTTCACCAAAGGAAATCAAAGGAACAAACAAGAGGCAGAGACTACCGGAGACTTCACCTTCTAGTCTAAGAAGCCCCAAGCAGACAGTGGCTTCATCCATCAAAGCCCAATGTACTAAATATTTCTTGAATAAAAAGCCATGGACTCTTCCTTGTCAGACCCTTAGGTTGCCATGTGCATCTGATTGCTCCAAAGACAGTCCATTGTGATTGTCAGCCCAGCATGCATCTTAGAGTAACAAGTCTTACCAGAAAAATAGCAGCCACCCCTGGCTTAATTCCTAGAGGAACTCAAACCACCTTAAGAAAATTCCCAGAGGAGATATGATACTAAGGAGCAACCACAGTGCTGCCTGCCATCTCCAGGTCCTCTAAAAGTAAGCCTGGCCTTAGCTGCACAGCTGGAGGAAGGAGAGCTTTACCCGGATGAGCAATGCCTGCAAGTACGGAAGCACTCGTTGCACTGGAAAAGCCTGGTCAGGGTGTGCACTGTCATGGCCAGCTCCCTCTCCGTCTATCCCTTGAAATTGAGTGACTGACACAATTCTGAGTGCAAAGGAATGGGTCCTTCTCAGTAAAGCATTTCCCTTGGTCCCACAGGAGGCTCTGCGTGTGCTTTAGACATCTCATAGTCCCTTATTCTTTTCTCCAGGCAGCTGCTTCTCCTGAATACTCCGCTCCCGGCAAGTTTGGTCCACAGCAGTAGCTAAAGGTGCGTGCAGTGCATGTGTACTTTTATGGCCTTCATCATTATTTATGAACTAACTTCAAAGGGAAGTCATTCCCAACCAGGAAATCCGACATATGCTTTTCTATACCCACGCACGCATATAGATACCTGTGCTTTCTTATTATTCTGGAGAGCAGGAGGCAGTGCTTTCCAGATGTCAGTATGGGAGGCACTGAGCCATCTGCCTGTATCAGAGAAAACCAGAGGCCTGAAGAAGGCCCCACTCCCAGGCCACTCTTCAGCCCGAATGTACCACAATCTCCCATGCCTCCTGACCTTGGCCCATGCTGTCCCCTTGGCCAAGAATGCCCCCTACCCCTATCCTACCCTCCCAGCCCCTCAAACATAAGATCTGATCCTTGGTCAAATAGCCCAAATCCTCCTCTAGGAATGTTTCCTTCCAAGAAGGAGTCCCTCCCTCATTCACTGACCACCTCCTCCACTACGGTGGGGCTCTTTGAGGGCTGGGGCCATTCTTTATTCATCCTGAATGTGGCCTGGAGCACATACCCCGGCATCTGCAACAGATGAAAGGCCAAGGTGAATGATGCAACAGAAGCCAAGGTCCTTATGCTCTGCAGATCTTCTCTGCCAACTGCAACTCTTCCAAAATAAAAGTTGATCTTTGAAAATTGAGTTTGGGTGACTCAAGTGACTAAGTTGACGGACAAGTTTCCCTTCACAAGGTCAAAGAGGAGCAGCGTGGTCCCATGGGAAGGCCTACGACTCTGGAGCCCCAAACTCTGGTGAGGAGACTCTGAGCAAACTGTTTGTCCTCCAGGAGCTCCAATTTTCTCATCAATAAGGCGGAGAAGGGTGGCAGTCTGAGCTCAAAGTCCAGTTCTAACATTCTAACTCGCAGAAGCAGCGTGTGGCATCTCCAGACCCTGCAACAGGAGCATGTTTGAGCTCAGAGATGATTCCTCAAGGCACTCTGCTGCCCTCCTGGGTACATATTGTCCCTTTCAGTCTCTCTTAAAGTCCCCCCTCCTGTGCTAACTATGCACTCCAGGCTGGGGATGGGTGACAATTCCCCATGAAAGGCAGACCATAAAGACAAATGGAACCACTGGCTTGTCAGGCTGCCCTCGTTAATGCCATGTCACCCGAAGAGAGGCTCACCTCCACTTCCCTAACACCCTTGAGCCTAACCTTGTCCAGGCCCCCAGTGCCAGCAAAGCTGTCCCCAAGTCTTGCAACTCTGTGTACCTGGATATTCTGTCCCTCTCCTTGTCCATGACAAATGTCTGGCATAAAAATTACCTTCAGAATTGTGTTAAGGCCAGGAAGCAAGCACATCCAGAGGCCTGGGGAAGGTAAGAAGTCTGCAGATTGGTGGAGAAGTTCTTCATTACTGTACATCGGGAAAATAAAAGGAGAAAGGAGCCGGAGGTGGGGGTGCCAGGGTGAAGGAAAAGACTGATGGTTCATTCACCGGCAGCATGCATGTGTTCAAAGTCTATCCTAGTTGCTCAGCAACCAGGAAAAAGCATTTCAGAAAGCAAGGGGCTAATTGGATAAATGAATTAATTAGACATTTCCGGAGTCAGTGCCACAAATGACAACTGGCTTGGGTGGCCAGTTTCCTGCTAGCAAAGTGTCTTCTGATCCCTGCTTCAGCTCTGGCCCAGCAAACTTAGGGAGCTGTGGAAGGCAGGCGCCAGGTAACAAGGTGTCAGAGATGCCAGCGAGTGGCAGCGGGTGGAGAGGACCCCAGTCTTGGGAGAGAAGTTGAACTAAATGGCCTCTGAGGTCCCCTTTGACTCTTAACTTTGATCAGTTTTGCTCTGCAGGGTAGAGAAGGTAAAAAAAAGAAAAAAAGTAAATCCTCACCCTAGCAGCCTGAGGGTAACTTAATAACCTGCTTTCCCACACCATCCTGTGGGGTTTTCCTTTGCTGTGTTTAAAGGAAGCAGGTTCCCACGAAAGCCGAGAGCCAGCAGTTGTTAGGGAGCTGGGGTGGGAAGTAAGATGTTTTGTTGGTGGTTGCTTTTCTCCCTTGCTCTGCTTTGCTTCCTCCCGTTGGCTTCCTTTAATTACAGCAGAACCCCACTGGCTGCTCTAATGATGGAGAGGACCGCTACTGCGCAGAGCTGGTGGTGCAGAGGAGGGCGCGGGCGAGAGGCACGGCTGGTGGGAAGGGAACAGACCCAGACGGAGGGAAAGGAAGGAAGGTGGCCAGCAGCTGCCTGAGCCTGTCTCTCAGCCTTCTCTCTCCTCCCCCACCCCACGGCCCCCTTCAGTGAGAGGAAAGGACAGAAAAGGGTTAGGGGTGGGGTAGGAGAAAGCAGATGACAGAAGCAAACCGCCAAGTCCCCACACTTGCTCAGATGCTGAAGAAGAGAATTCGGCTGTTTGAGGAACAGGACAAGGGGAAGGCACTGTTGAGTGGTTACAGTTTCTACTTGGTCAATGAAAAAGCTATGGAAAGGGACAGCCCAGATGGTCACACAACAGTATGAATGTAACCAAGGCCACTTAAAAATGGCTCCAAGTCAGTAGAAGAGTGCATGCTTGGCATGTACGAGGTCCTGGATTCAATCTCCAGTAACTGTTAAGGGGGGGAAATGGTTTAAAGGTCAAATGTTATATCTATTTTTTAATTAATTAATTAATAGATAAAATTTAAAATGGAGAAAACAGAATAGAGCTCTCCCCAATTCCCTATCTCCAAAGAAAATCCACTAGGAGTAGCATTTGACCGACACAGAGATAGAAGCCAGCCTTTGGTCAGAGTCCTTTGCTCTCACCTGATAGGAGTCTTTCGAGGCTCAGGAATGGGTCAGAAAGGAAACAAGCATTTCTGGCCTGGAATTGGAGTCAGCCTCTCTCTCCCGGATGCCAGCCCTAAAGATGGAAAAGTTAGACAAAGAGTGCAGACTATGATTTCAGGCATTCCCATCCCTAAAATGCCTTTTCCAAACCATCCCCAATAATAGTGGAAGATTTTCATTCACCATTGAGAGGTCAAATTCAAAATGCATTTCTCAAAAGAAAGCATACAAATGGCTGACAGATATATGAAAAAAAAAAAACGCTCAACATTGCTAAATCATCAGGGAAATGCAAATCAAAACCACAGTGAGGTATCACCTGTTAGAATGGCTGTCAGACACAAGGACAAGAAACAACAGGTATTGGCCAGGGTGGATGAAAAGAGAACACTTGCAAACTGTTGGTGGGAATGTAAAATGGTACAGCCACTATGGAAAGCAGCATGGGGATTGCTCAAAAACTTAAAAGTAGAACTACCGTATGATCCAGCAACCCCACTTCTGGGTAGGTATCCAAAGGAAACAAAAGCAGTGTCTCAAAGAGATATCTGCATGCCTATGTTCACTGCAGCATTATTCACAAGAGCTGAGATGTAGAATCAATCTGTGTGTCTATCAATGGATGAGTGGATAAAGAAAATGTGGTATCTATATACAACAAAATATTTTTCAGCCTTAAGATGAAGTAAACTCTGTCATTTGCGGCAATGTAGATGAACCTGGAGGATACGCTAAATAAAATGAGGGCACAGAAAGACAAATACGGTAGGATCTCACTTACGCGTGGAATTTCAAAAAGTCAGACTCATAAAAGTGGGGAACAGAAGGGTAGTTGCCAGGGGCCTCTAGGGTGGGAGAAATGAGGAGATGTTGGCCAAAGGTATCAAGTTTCAGTTGTGTAGTAAGAATAAGTTCTGGGGATCTAATGTCCAGCACAGAGATACAGTTAAAATACTGCATTAGGTACTTGAAATTTGTTAGTAGAATAGATCTTAAATGTTCTCACCGTATTAAAAAAAAAGGTAACTACATAGTGAGGTGACAGATGTGTTAACTAACTTGATTGTAGTAATCATTTCACAATGTGTACGTATATCAAACTATCACGCTGTGCAAACTTAAATACGTACAATCTTTGTCAATTATATCTCCATAAAGCTGGAAAAAAATCAAATAAAACACCAAAACCTCAAGGAAAGGAACTGAAGAAATAAAAGGACTGATATTAATTTTTTTTCCAGAGCAGGGAGAGCGAGGAAGTACGAGGACACTGGGTAGAGAGGAGAGGAAGTGCCAGGAAGGGGAACTGAACACACTTCCCTGCATCCCTTGCTTTTCTTATTTTGCTTTAGCAGACACGGGTCCAGACCCCATGCCTGAGAGCGGACACAGCCTGGGGGGTTTCAGATCTCCTTCTGTCCCTGGAAATTTCATCCTCTACCCAAGTGTTAATTCATGCGTGACCCTGCTTTAATTGTGATAAGATCACAAGAAACAATGGGTCCTACCCAGCTCACCAGGGATTCAGGATAGACTTGTTAGAAGCAGGAAGAAGTCTCAGTTTAAAAAAAAAACTGAAACCTGTTTTCAGGAAACCCCCTTAGTAACTTAAAACAAGCAGAGGAGCCTCATTAGACACAGAGCTGCAGCAGATGGATGCAAGGGCTTCCGTTTGTTTCCTCTTTAGAGCCACCTGCTGTTCTTTAAAGATGCTCATCCGCACCCTCTCACCATCTCCACCCGCTGTAGGGGAAATTAAAATGGGGCTGGATCTGAGATTCAAGAGAAAAGGAAGGCTACTGGTAAGTCATAGCTCATCCCTCTGGCTATTACAGAATCACTTCCCACTGGGCAGGGCTTTTCTCTGAGTCCCTCCTCCCCCAACCCTGGGGAAGGGAAATGGTGGCTTCCCCCATGCCTTAAGATACACATCTTCACAGTGGGGAAAACGGCTCTCAGGAGGTAGACCTACCAAAGAGGTAGACCACACAATCTTCAGGACCTCTTACCACCTAATAATCATTTCCCACTTTCAATCTATCTTCTACCCCAGGGCACACACCTTGCCAAGCATTTCACATTCACCAAATCCTCACAACAGCTGTGCAAAGTAGGGATTGTAATCCCAGTTTTATAAAAGAGACAGCTGGGTTTCAGAAAAGCCACTTGCTCAAGGTCACAGAGCTGGCCAGTGGTGGCGCTAAGATTCAAAGCGAGATCCACCTGCTGCAGCACCACTCTGCCACCTAAGACACCCTATCTTCTGTCTCCCTGCAAGTCGTCTGATTTATTCATTCTGCCCAAAGCTCCCTACCGGGAGAAAAGGCCCTAAACTGTGGTAGAGCTTGATGAAAAACTGAAGAACACCAAGTGTTGCAGAAAGAGCACTGAACTAGGAATCAGGGAGATGGACATCGGTGTGGGCCCTTCCACTGTCTCAGTGAATTTAAACACTCCACAGTCTCTTTTGGCCATATTTTCCATATCTGGAAAAGGATGTGGTCAGATCATTGTGCCCTTTCCAGCTCTAAAATATTGTCTCTGAATTGTTTACATTTTAAGATGATATTGGAGAGGACAATGTTTAACTCAAAGGAATGATTCTCAAATTGTGAAGTTTCTGGCCAAAAAAAAAAAAAAGCGCCCAGAATACTCCCTGTTGCCCCCCAAAATCACACCACAGGTATTTTCCTGTGATTTAGTCATAATGGCATTTCCTTTCACATGTCTGGAAATGTATAGTGTATAATGTTCTTTCAAATATACGATCTCACGTAGATTCTTGCAACTGTTACACAGATGAGAGATCCTGAGTCTCAGATGCTGTTTGGTTTGGACCACTTCATAATGCTGGTAGAGGATGATGTGGAGGCTGGTCTTCCGATTTCAGTTTAGTTACAACCAAAAGGGATGTTCCTATGTGTACCTCACACTCAGATCCAGAGTCCTATTGCAGCATAAACCCGTTCATAGAACCACTAAGCTATCACCATCACCATCATCCACAAGAATCTCTTGCGAGGACATAATAGACACTAAGTAATAGTTGTTGAAATAACTTATAAAGGATGTTAGTACTGTTTCTACACATACACCCGAACATCTGCCAACTCCATGCACAGGTGTAAGACCAGCTCTGCTTAGAGGCACATGCACAAAACACTCACGTGTGCACACACATGGCCTCCCCTCTGTTTTCTCTCTCCTCTTCTCAGCTTATGAAAAAGGCCCACTGACGAGTCCTTTTTTCCCAGACATGATTCTTTCAGGATTCCTCAGTCCAGACTGCAGAGACTCTTGGCTGAAGCAGGGGATCATCAGGGAACTACAATTTCTCTCTACTGCCTGCCTACATTCACTGACGAGTGTGACAGTGGTGCTTCACACAAAATAATCAACTCTGCCCCCAACCCCATTTTTTATTCATACTTGCACAAAAAAGAAAACACAAAACAAAACCAGAAGAGGGGAAAAACAATCTTGAAATGTATTTGACTGCAGCAGCTTATGTTCCTGTAGGCATGGTAGATATTAATAATTCAACAAAATATTACAGTAATTACTATACTTCGCAAAATCACAACAGTGCACTTTAGCACAGCTCCTACCAATCTCCCTTCCACCGCCATTAATAAGTAAAACACAATTCCCTATATTAAATCTGTTGTTTAAGAGCTAAATATTTTATCAGCACTAATATATTTTAAATAATCAGTCAAGACTAAGAAAATCCCTGGCCCCACATTAGTCCCCACCCTTGAAGTAAAATCCCATTTTCTTGGCTAGAACAGAAATGGACTTCACGTCTAGCAAGAATAGACTGAGTGTTAGGGCTTGAAGGCTCTCGCTGAGGACTTGAGGACCACTCAGCACAAACACTCTGCTAGAATCTTAGCAGATGTTGGAAAGAGAGTGAGAAGGAAAACGAGTGGAAGATGAATTCTTTTGGACCGTGAATCTGACCTACTTCATTCGGCTCCAGGAAGAGAAGCCATGAATTGTAAAGAGAGGTGAGTGGCAGGAAACCCCCACAAAGACACATTTAAGTGTAGTCCTGAGCATGGATGAGGCCAATGAGCTTGAAGTACAAGCGAGCCTCCCTTTACACTGGAGTCACATTACCACAAATTCGCTTCATCCAGTCTATCAAGTTCTGTTGATTTTATTTGGTCTACCAGTTGGTTCTGGTGGCAAAAGTGCTGTAGAGCAAGCCATTCAAATCTCAATCCCTAATTTTCACAGCAATCATTTGTTCTCATAAGTCTACAGGGCAGCTAGGGGTTGGCTGATCACAGCTAGGCTCAGCGGGGCAGTTCTGCTGCTCATGGCTGGGCTGGGCAGGGAATGGCTACATACAAGTTGTCTCTCATTCTCTACCTAGGACCTAGCTAGCCTGGGCATGTTTCTCTCGTGGCCACTGCAGAGGTGCAAGGCAGCAGGGAGACACGCAACGCCTTCTGATAACTAAGCTGAGAAGCGGCATTCCTTCTACTGGCCAAAGCAAGTCACAAGACCAAACCCAAGGTCAGGAGATGAGGAAGAATGCCCCCACCCCCCAGAGAGAAAGGGCACCACAGAGGCCCAGTACAAAGGGAGTTATGGGGGGAGTGAAGAATTACAGAGAAGAGCCCACATTACAGTCAGTCACACCCACTAAACATCTCTTCAGCTGGCTCCTTCTCATAACCTACACTGCCACCATCCAAGCCATCATCCTCTTTAGCCATAGCAACAGTCTAGTCTCCCAGCACCTAGCCTTTTCTCCCTCCAACCCACAGCGTGGTCAAATGTAATTATGACCCTCCTATTTGAAACTTTCCCAAGGCTTACCCCTTTGCTCTTAGGATAAAGAGTAAAGTCCTTTCTATAATGAAAAGGAATATGAAAAGGGATATAGGTATGTATATGTATGTCTGAAACACTATTCTGTACACTAGAAATTGACACAACATTGTAAACTGACTATACTGCAATTTAAAAACAAAGGAGATGGTCTAAATACTCCCAATTAAAAAGCAAAAGAAAAGAATAATAAAGTCCTTCCACTGGGCCCATATGGCCCTGCTTGGTCCATCCCATGCCTGCCTGTCCAGCATCATCTCTCACCAGCCCCTGGCACAAAGACCGTCTGCTCCAGTCACTCTGTCCTTCCTTCTGTCCCTTTCAAAAACCTCGCTCCCTCAAGCCACAGAAGCTGTGTGCCCAGAACACTCTGCCCATTCCTCTTCACCTAGCTGAACTTGCTCGCCTGCTTCTGCCCCTTTGCCCTCTCCCAGTTAAGTGTCCCTAGTGTAACCTTTGATGGTGTTGTGAACCTCTCCTTCAGAGCTCACCATCACGTACTCAGGGCCCAGCAACACCTGGCATGTAGACAGCACTCCGCAAATATGTGTTGAATGTTGATGACATTTTTTAAAGCTATTTAAAATTTTTTAAATAAAAAGTAGTTAAAACTACCTCTTGTGGTTGAGTTATATATTAAAGGTATTCAGATCACGTGTCTCCAGCAGCTTGCCTCATGGAGTATTTAATCACCCACCCCATACTGATTTTGTATAAATTGGGTTTTAATGCATGAGTTTTCCTTTCAGGGTTGTGCCTTTCTAACAGGAACAAAGCCATGGTGTCCCACACTAGGCATCTCCTGCCCCTACCCCCATCAGTCCTCTGAGTGAGAGGGGAGACACAGATCATCCCAAAATAGCAGATGGTGCAAAACCAGCACGTACTCTGAGACCTTCAAAGACCCAATTTCTTTGACTTTAGATTTCTATGTCCAGATGAACCATCAAACTAGTGTGAGATCAAAATAAATTTTAGACATGCCAACAATGAAAAAAGAGAATCACTCAAGCCCTGGGTGATTATAATTTACCATCCAAGGTAGGATCTTTCTGAGAGTTAAAAGGAATCCAGCAGTACTTATGTTGGCAATAAGCCAGGACATTCTCATGCACACTCTGAAAAACAATACTTGAGGATCTACCAGCAAAAAATGAAACTCAGCCCCAAAAAGAGGAATAGAATCCAAGAAACAGAGGTACTAATCCAGGAGCAGAATAAATAGAGATAATCAAGATGACAACAGGGAAGCAGGCCTAGAAGGAAATCAGTACAAATTAGAACATCTATTGATAATACAATAGAGAACCTGGAATATCTCAGTACTCTGGTGAAAAAAACAGATGTTTCTTTTGTCTTCCTCTGAGGAAGGTAAAACAATTAGAAACTCAAGGGAAAACAAAAGCAGTCTAAGAAAGTTAGCCCAAACTACTATGGCAGAATTCTGGGCAACTGTCAGAGCATAAGATAATCTCTTTGACCTGAAAGCTAGAACCCTTCTCACCAAGTGACTCAGGTTTAGACATGAGAATTATGTCTATTTCCAACCATGCTACTGGATTTTGTTGTAGATAATAAAGCAACCCTAATCTTTTAAACATTTTATTAGTTTTCATTTACTGTGGTCTTGATTACACTCAATGTATTTCCTAAGAATGCTCAAATTTAGCACATATTTTGCATAATCTCATGTTGTTCTTTGCAATACTTTTCTAGTACGTGATTCCCACACACGGGATTATCAGCTTTTTGGGTACCCAGTCTGCATCATATGCTTTTTTGGCACATTCTGCATCACTGGGCATCTAGCAGATGCTCCCCAAATACTTCATGTTATCTGAAAGAAACAAGGCAGAGCAATCAATACAGGTCAAGCCCTAGTACAAATGTTTCTTTAAACATCAAATTACACTCCCATCTGAGAATTTTATTATATCAGATGTGACCTGAAATAAATTATGTATCATTCCTGGAATAGGAATCTCCAGGTTTTTTTTTTTTTAACACCATGGTAAAAGTGCTAATGAAAGTGTTCCATTTGTGATGGAAGAAGGCAAAAGAAGGGGGGAGCAATACGTGGTCTCAGATCTGCTGTGGAAGGACCTCCAGCTACCTAAGGAATAAAGGAGCGGTAATGAGAACTAACACCTTGAGTTCCTGTCTCCCCCTGCCCTGTTCATATCACCCTTGTTCACAGCGCTTTGAAAAGCACTCTTTTCAAAGGGCTTCCAGGTGTAGTAGCTCGTTATTTAACGGTGACATGAGGGGAGCAGACAGAAGTGTCCTCATTTCACACGTGAAGAAATGACTGACCTAACACCACCTCTGGTTTATAGCGAGACCAGCCCGCATCAAGAGATGCGCCAGTTACTCTTTCATTTTATAGATAAGGAAAATGAATCCCAGAACGTTCAAGTCACTTACCTGGTGTCATCCTAAGCAAACAAATGACCGAACAAATGAATCAAAGTAAGCTCACGTGCTTTGGATAAGACTAAATTCTTGAAAAAAGCATTTTCCCATTTGCTTTTATCATATGTTCTAGGCCCTTCACTTGCTAATGTACGCAGGGGAAAAAAATCTTATTCATAGAAATATAAGCTACTTTACCTGGAAGGGTCTTCATTCCCTTGTATTTAACAAGCAGGTGACTTGCTGAGGAGTTTATGTAAATCAGGAAGCCATTTAGAGCCCAACTCCCAGGCCAATATTATTTCCAACCTGTCATGTCGCCCCTCACTAAGGACAGCTTAGGAGGGAAGACATCAACTGTAAGCCAGCTACTCCCTGCTGAAATCCTGACAAAGTCTAAGAAAAAAGTCACACCCTATTCCCAGGCAAGAGATCGTCTGCCAGCAGGCAGAGGTTAAATTTCAGGGAAGCCGTGTATTGTGAAGATTAAACACCTGCCCTGGGGTGGGGGCTCCTGCGCTCTGAGAAGTGACAGCGAAAACTAATTTGGAGCTGTGTGTCCCCTCCTCAAACCCCCAATGCCCTGTTCCTGCCACTCAGTATAACCTGGGCTCCTTCCTACCGGAAGGTTCCAACCCAAAAGGAGGACCCTGTCAGAACCAGGGTCAGCTGGTTCTGACCAATATCTCCCTCTTTATAACCAATATGTACCATAGTAGGGCCTGATGCAGAGTTTTAAAAGAATGTGAGGGAAATTTCTGATTTGGTATGATGGTTAATTTCATGTGTCAACTTGACTATGCCATGGGGTGTCCAGATATTTAGTCAAATAATACTCTAGGTGTGTCTGTGAAGGTATTTCTGGATGACTTGAACGTCGGATTTGGTAGGCTAGGTAAAGCAGACTGTCTTCCCAGTGTGGGTGGGCCTCGTTCAACCCACTGAAGGCCTGAGTGGAACAGAAAGGCTCTGTAAGAAATGACTCTTTCTCTCTGCTTGTCTTTAAGTTAAGTTGGGACATCGGTCTCCTTCTGCTTTCAGACTTAGACTCAGGCTGGAACTACATGATCAGCTCCCCTGGGTCTCATGATAGCTAGTTGTGGATTTTTCAGTCTCCATAGCAGTGTCAGCCAATTACTTAGAGTAAATCTCTTTATATGTGTATGGATATATGTATCTACATATATAAAGAGATTTACTGTGAAGGCTGCACATATCCCATTGGTTTTCCTTCTCTGGAGAGCCCAGACTAACACACTTGGAAATAACTAAAGCATCTTAGGTTGTATTCCTCCAGAAGTGGACTCTGAAACAAAGCCTTGAGTTCAGGTACAACTGACCCTTGGACAACTAGGTTCAAACAGCGTGGGTCCACTCATACTTGAATTTTTCTACAGGATCCGTGTTTGGTTGAATCTGCAGGCAGGGAATTTCAAATACTGGAGGGCCAAATGTAAAGTCATACAACAGGTTTCTTTTAATTGCATGGGGGGTCAGCACCCCTCACCCTTACATTGTTCAAGGGTCAACTGTAGTTTATTTGGGAGGTGAGCCCAGGAAATAATGATTGGGGAGGGGAGAAAGGAGATAATAATGGGAAGGTAGCCAATAAAGCAAGCAAGTTACCACCGTAGGCAACTGGGGCTTAATCTCACTGGAGGTCCTGGGAGATAGTGTAGAAAACAAGTTTCAGAGTTAACTTACCCCAAAAGGCAAGGGAGCTGGGGTATTTATCCACCAACTTCCAGCAGTCATTGTCAGATGGCTATTCCCTACTCCTTGATGGAAATTAATTCCCTGATGCTTCCAGCGTGCACCTGCATTATCAAAGCAAGCCCCAGTGGGCACGCAGTCCGTGGTGTTGGTGATCAGAAGTCAGACCAGCTTGCAGATAAAAGGCAAATGCTGAGGGCATGTGGGCAGAGTACCAACTGATCTACTACAAAAGGACATATGTTCAAATTACCCCTCTTCCTGTCCAGGCAGATAATGAGAACTAACATTCTTAACCAGTGGAATATCCTTCCACGCTAGCCCCTTTAGTGTATTATCTACAACATCCCTACAAGCTCAGTATTATTCCCATTTTACAGCTAGGGAAACTAAAGCTCAGAGACCTACCGGAAATCACTGTTGTGTGGGGAGCTTCTCATAACAGGAAAAAAAAAATTTTCTAAGTTTTGAGAAATCTTCCAGTCAAAAGTTTGCTTTCAAGCATGAATAACATTGAAAGCAACATAGTGATATGATCAATTCATTTGCTTAAAGATACTATCTTTCCTCTACCTGCCACCACCCCGGAAAACAAGTTTCTTTGCATCTCTAATACCATGGCCTCAAAAACTCTTATTGTAACAAGTTCCCCAATATGTGTAATCACATTCAGATATGGCAGCTTGAGCTCCTGAACAAATGTTCAACTCAGTCATTGTTCTCCATCTCCCACTGAGCACAGATTTTAAAAAGAAAAAGTTCATTTCTTATGCAGCAGTGTAATCTTTAACCTGATTCTAACCATCTGGAAGAGAAACTGCTACCTCATCATAGATGCCAAAAAGGCTTTGAGAGTTCTGAGTCAGACATGCAGGAACTGGGAATCGGTGAGAGGCAATTGTGATGTCCCAGGGGTGCAGACCCTAGGCCTGGGGGCAGCAAGAAGCCAGACCCTTCCCCATTCCCAAGGCACTCATTCTTTACCCTTGCAGTTTTAACAATTTAAGAATTTTTTTTTGTCATTCAATTCAATGCGTTTCTACTGACTGACCACCGTACATAAGAAAGTGTGGGAACACAAAGGCAGGAAATGCAAAAGAGATGGGAGAACCCAGTCTGAGCATCATTTCTGGCTGAATTTACCTTTAGAGTTTTAGCTGAGTCATTTATGGGCTGAATAGGCTGCAGAATGGATGTATTTGAACAAAACATCCATTTCCTTTTTTCTGCAGGAAGGGGCTGAAGGATCAGCACCACCCCCCTCCCCACACTGGACTCAACTGCTTGGTTGCCCATCAATTGTCCATCTATGGTCACCAGATGACCCTTCCCACAATGCACTCACAGGTCCCTAAGGCTCTTCTTCACTCCTTTGCAACAATTCCTCATGCAGCACTTTTTTTTTTTTTTCATCCTATTTATTGTCACTTCTTTCCCAGGGCAACACTCCCTCTAGTGTCTGTGTAGGATCTCAGGATCCATTCTTGGTGTATAGGGTGCAGGCAAAAAGGGAATTCAAGCCTGTACCTTGCTAGATGTGGATCCTTACAAAATATTCCTGGGTTTGGCCAGTGTGATAATTCTGAGAAAGAAGCTGCCGATATTCTGCAGATAGTTCCTGCCACGGAGATTCCCATTTCACACCAGGCACAAAGCACAGGCAGGAGATGGAAGGGAGAAATGAACCCAGAACATTAAGGTCTATCCCATGACTTGGATGAGATGAATCTCTGGCACTCTAGGCTCTTCCTGTCCACCAGTCCTGTGTTTTCCTATTTTCCTAAAGCTACACATTTCACTCACCTCCTTCAAGAAGTCTTCCATGATTAGCTGTGAGCTATAATCATGGATGCCCAACCCAAGAGAAGCTACTCTTCATCTTTCTGGATGTCCTTCTCAAAACTTTACTCAATGAAAGCCCTGAAAATATGTTCAACCTATTTGTTGTCTATTAGTGTAATTGTTAACCTGATTCTAACCATTTCTATTACAAATTCTGAATGAGAGTTTCAAATAGCCAGGTCCCCAGCCATTTACACTTCTCTATCTCTTTCACTATCTCCCTTATCATGACACAGAAAATAGATATCACCAAGACTCATCTGACTCAGGACATGGACTATGGGAAGTGGTTGAAATGAGCATCTCACTGATACCTAGGTTCTAGCCAAGGCTTTGCAATCAGCTTAGTGGGAAACTTTGGGCAAGTACCACCTTCCTCTGCTTCAGTGTTTCCATCTGAAAATAAAGAGAAAGTCCCTTCCAATATAAAAGTAACCACTAAACCAACTAAAATATTTGGAGGACTAAATACAAGCCAGGCATTTCTTTTAAACACTTTGCTATGTACAGTATCTTATTTAATCCTTAAAAACAGCCCAATGTGAGAGGTACTATTATTACAGATCCCTTTTTATAAATGAAAAATAGGCAAGAGAGGGTGACAACTCACCCGATACCACACAGCTATTAAGAGACAGAGGCAGACAACCCAATTAAAAAGTGCGCAGAAGAATGGAATAAACATTTTTCCAGAGAGGACATGCAGATGGCAAATAGGCACATGAAAAAATGCTCAACATCACTAATCATCAGGGAAATGCAAATCAAATCCACAATGAGATAATCACCTCACACCTGTCAGAATGTCAATCATCAAAAAGAACACAAATAAGAAATGCTGGCGAGTATGTGAAAAAGGGAACCCTCCTACACTGTAGGTAGGAATGTAAATTGGTACAGTATGGAAGTCTATCAAAAAACTAAAACTAGAACTACCATATGACCAGCAATTTCACTCCTAATATACCTGATAAAAATAAAAACACCAATTTGAAAAGATACATGCACCCCAGTGTTCATAGCATTATTTATAATTGCCAAGGTATGGAAGCAAACTGAGTGTCCATCAACAAATGAATGGATAAAGGAGATGCGCGATACACATACACTCACACACACTTACACACACACACACACAAATTAAAAACTACTCAACCATTTAAAAAAAAGAAATAATGCATTTGCAGCAACATGGATGAATCTGGAGGGCATTATGTTAAAGTGAAGTAAGTCAGACAGAGGAACACAAATACTGTATGATATCACTTATGCGTGGAATCCCCAAAAAAATACAACCAACTAGTAAATATAACAAAAAAGAAGCAAATTCACAGATCCAGAGAACAAACTAGTGGTTACCAGTGGAGAGAGGAAAGCAGGGAGGGTAAATATAGGGGGAAGGGAATAAGATAGTACAAACTATCAGGTACAAAATAAGCTGCAAGGATATATTGTACAACACGGGGAATACAGCCAATATTTTATAATAACTATAAATGGAGTATAACCTGTAAAAATTGTGAAGCATTATATTGTACATCTGTAACTTATGTGTAATTGTACAGCAACTATATTTCAATTTTTTTTTAAAGACTAAATTAAACTAAATTAAACCTAACCCAAACGAAAGAGAGAGAGGGATTCACACCCAGGCCTCTGGCTCCAGAACCCCTGCTCCTGTTCACCATTTGTTTCGTGCTGCCAGCCTGTCTCTGTTCCTAACAAACCCTGAAGAGGACTGCATTAATGACGGAAACCGTGCACAAGTATGAATTCATGCAAGTTGAGCCATCGTACCCAGGCTACATAATCCACACCCCAGCAGGACCCTCGATGACCCTCTATAACTGCATCCAGCTTTTCCTCCCAGCTAGGTTCTCTTCCAGCTCACGCCAAGTCACAGGCCCCTGTGGAGCAAGGAGCACTCTTTTGCTCACCAACAGCCCTGAAAGGCTGGCCCCACGGTGCTCCGGGCCCTCTCACCCCAACCCAGTAGGGAAGGTTTCCTCTGCTCCCCAGCGAGAAGTTAACAGCAGAAAGCTATCCATGCAGCCCTGAAGTTCTTAGACTCCGTGACTTTTTGGAACTTTACTATAGCACGTTTATTAGCATATTACAAAGAACAGCATTTCCATAAATAATTAAACCCAAACTACACTGATCAAAATAAATGAGCAAAATGTTCCTGGTGATGCAACCAGGCTTGATTCACTCACTCAAATAACGAGGGGACTCACAAGAGGCCCCCATTAACAACAGTTAGTAAGACACAGATTGTACATCAAGGAGCTTGGTATTTATTGTCTGCAGTCACGGCAGGGGGTGGGCAGGGTGGCCACGAGACACAGCCAGGGGACAGGAGGGAGGGAGCTATTCCTACACCTCTCTGTGTATACTCATCCTAGGCCTCAGTCTACCCTGTCTATAAAATGGGCAGCACCCTAAAATGGTCCGTAAAATCAAGGAGAAAACCAGGAGTGTATAGGGGATAACTATTCGGAGAGAAAGACCAGAAAGGTGTGCAAGCTATAGGGTACCAATGTTTCTGAGCCCCACACCCCTCATCTTGATGCTGAGTGATGTTATGAACACAATTTCCAAGTGCACTTCCCGCCTAGACTTTCTGTGAGTCTGAGATGCCCATAGGGTCTCCCACAGTGATCCTCTCTCCTCTGAGCTCACAGCCTGAAATGATCACTTGACAATTAACCACGTATCACCCTGTGGCATCTGTCTTGTTGTCATGTGTTATTTAACTTTATGGAAGAGCAGTCTTATACCCAAAGCATATCAGAAGGACCTTGAGGCAAATGCTGCCTTATCCTTCTTTGTCTCTCCCTCCATCACAGCCCTGCCAACCCCACAGTCCCCAAAACACTGCCACACACATGGTGAACACTTGGCAAATGGGTGAATATCCTATGTGAATCCATCTGACCTCTGAAGTACATGAGGAAGAAGCCAGATTGTTGACTAGTCCCTGTTTTCATCCTCTGACTAAGGGGGTTAGAGATGCCTCCACATCTTATGTTAAAAGTCACTTGTAAAATAATGCTATTTATTTTGTGCCATTAAGTGCTATTAAGAGACAGTGTCAGCAGCTGTCCAGCTCTCAGGCTCAGTTCAGCAAGTATGGACGTGTCAAGCACTGTGCCCCAGGACACCAGGCACGCAGGAGAAGAGCAGGACTCACTCTGGGGTGTCGGGAAGTGGGGCGCTGTTCTAATTATTTTATCCCTCACCTTCCAAACATTCATAAAATAACCAAGTGCTAAACTAAATATAATCAAATGTGTGGGGCAGTCTGTAAATTCTATAAACAGGAACCGGGAAAATAAATGCTTCTCAGGAAGGTTCTAGAGTGGCACCATGTTTGATTCTTAAACTGAGTTGTATGAGCAGTGGGTGCACCTCAATAGAGGAAGAAAGTTAATCTGAGTGAAGGACAGGTCAAGAGTGAAGGCTTGGAGTCATGAAGGAGGTTGGAATGACAAAGGGGCTGCCTTGGCCAGAGTGAAGGGGTCCCTCAGGGAACAGTCTGCCACAGAGTTGGAGAAGCAGCCCCCCAGGCGCTGTGAAAGGCATAGAATGCCAAGCTAAAGGACTTGGATTTGAATCCAAGAGGTTAAAGGTACTCAAGATAGAACACAGAGATACTGGATGAAATGTTCCTGGTTTTAGCAGTTGTCAAGTGTATATGAACAACCTGAGAAAGAAACCATCGCTATCCCAAGGGACAGGGATTTCCAGTTCCTTCGCAGCCTCTGCTCAGTGAGGCTCAGTCATTCACCCACTTGATCAAACACGGTAGAGCTTCTCTGCTGCATGTAAGGCAGAGTTCTTTCACTTCCACTTCCTGCCAACAAAGTCAGAGCACCATCCAGACCCTTCTCTCAGTAAGCCACCATGCCAGGGGGACAATTATGGTTAGCTAAAGGACGTCCATCCCATAGAGCCAGCGCTGCTTACCCAAAGTGGCCCACCAGGCATTCTATATTTTCCACCTTCAATTCTACAAGACCTCTTTTCTCCCAAACTGGCAGAAAAGTCATCCTCTGACCTTTTCTCCTTACAGGGGAGTGTCTCAAGCCAGCCTAGAGGCCAAAGGAGGCAGGAAAGCAACAGGGAAGCCAAGCCCACAGGCCCTGGTGTACCTGGCCTCGGATAAACCCCTCAGACACAGCCTCCTATCTCAGCTGGTCCAGCTTTGTCACACCTCTCTGCTCTTTATAGGATGATTCAGAGCCAGTTCCCCCAATTACAGTAAGAGATTCACACAGCCCAGTCCGAGGGAAAAGCAGTTCTCTCCTCTCTGCCCCCTGAGCCTTCTTGACACTGGAGCCACAACCCTCCCTCCCCCGCCTCCCATCATCCCTTAAACCCAACATAATTTAGAGAAGCCACTTGCCCGCATTCCTTCCCTGCCAACTACGAAGCAAGTTCCAACCACTGCATTTCTGCAACCCTTAAATCAGGCCTCCCAATTCAAGAGTTTGCAACTTCTGCTCACCTTGGAAATCACTGCAGGATCTGAGAAGCAAATCATACCATGTAACCCAGCCATCAGAGCTGACAAGTAGCCTGTGTGGGCCCCCCCTCCCCACCCCCAGGCCAACAGTGACCGGGAGCAATTAGTGCTGTTCTGTCTGTCCCGCTGCATCTCCCAGCTATGTCTCAACTGAGATGGCTCCCCTTGTAATATTAATTAAAAACAGATTCTTTTTGGCAAACCCCTGAAGAATGGCTCCTGTGGCAGGCTTCTTTATTAAGCCTCCAAGAGGCAAAACGCATTAAGATATTGTGACACGGGGACTGTGAGCAGGGACAAGAAGGCGAGACAATCCAGCCAAAACCTATTTGAAAAATCTGTTGGGGAGCCACAATTAGATGTTCCAGTGAGTGAAATACAATTAATCTGATCAAATCTGTCACTATTTTGCACATTAGTAGTAAATATTTTAGAGCACAGTCCAGCTGAATTAGTTAAGGGGATGAAATCCTGCCTGGGAGAACATTTGTGTTCCACCCGCTAATGCGGAAGGGTAGGGACCTGGAGTTCTCAGGATCTCCCCATCTCTCCTCCCCCAGGTGCAGTGTTGGGCACACGAATTGAAAACTATCTGGCAAATCATTCCAGCC
Organism: Camelus dromedarius; assembly: GCF_036321535.1. NCBI lineage: Eukaryota > Metazoa > Chordata > Mammalia > Artiodactyla > Camelidae > Camelus > Camelus dromedarius. Next base: position 61,508,871 of record NC_087443.1, on the reverse strand, counting down.
AGACACACTGCAGGGGCAGCAGCCTGCAAATCGCTGTTGATGTGAGTGAGCTACAGGAAAGGCATGGGGATCTGTCTATGGGAGGACGCGGTCTTCTCATCTCAGCACCCAGAATGGGGATCCCCATCAAGGGATGCAGTGCAGAGGGAGCATAGGAAGTGGGCTGTGGCTTCACAATTTCTGCTCTCCAAAGCCATTTGCCAACTCACTAACCAAGCAGGGAAGCATCTTTCTCCCTTTGAAGGGGAAGAGCAGAATGATGTGTTTTTCTGTATCCCTGTAAGCCATGGGGTCTGGGTTCCCTCTGGGTGTTTGTGAAACACTCTCTAGCCCATTAATCACCAGGATCCCAGCTGGAGACAACCAGAGAGAAGGGCAAACTGCTCTTCCAGTGTACAGGCTCCAAGCCCAAGTTCACCCCCTCTCCTCCGAAACACCTGGCAGGGCACAAAAGGTCAGCAGGGGACCCACACTCCATCCCCTCCTGGCTCAAGCCTGCTAGGCACTTGGTGCTTTGCCCTCCAAGCCATCTCACCCCACTCCTGGGAGCAAAGTAAATACATGACTCAAGCATAGAAGGAGAGTCTCAGCCCCTGGGCACACGCTGGATGTGGCGGGTAGGGCGAAGGTCCTTCCCTTGAGTGTCCACCTCTGCACACAGGCCAGAGTAGAGTTCAATTTTCAGTTACATGGGGTGACTGGAAACTCTCCCCAAAAAGTAACTCATGCAAGGAATGAGGTCCACCAGAGACACTTGGAGGGAGAGTGGGAAGCCCCACAAGGTGTTAACTAACCTGGTGGCCATCCCAGAGAAGAACATGTTTACCCCTTTTGAAGTCAGAGGGAAGATGGAATTCTCTTTTCATGCCAACAGAGCCTGATGCTAAGACCCATGTACTCTGCCTTGGGGACATCTCCCTCCACTTTGAAACCAATGAGGAAGGGACTTTCCAGAAGGTCCATCATCTCCATCACTCCTCACCCTGGCTTTCATTTACAGCACCTTCTTTTGCTGCCCTCAGGAAAAGGGAGAAAGAAACCAACTAGGTAATGTTGCAGAAATGGGTTTTCCAGTTACTCTCCCGGAGTTATTTCCTTCAAGCCTCTCAAAAGCAGGGCCACCTTAGCCTGTTTCCTCATCTTCCTTAGAGCAGCAGCGACCGACACTCAAGGAAGCCCTTCTCACTGGAATTGCCTGTGAAGCATGAGCAACAGAGACAGGTCGAGCCCAGGAGCTAAAAAAGCAGTCTCTCTCTGGACCAGAGGGAGCAGACACCATGGGGTCTCTGCACCCACCCATGCTGCCCTGCCCTTCACTTGGACAGTAAGATCAGCCACAAGGACAACCAATAACCCCCCTGAGGGGCCTTTTATGGACTGCCCAAATCTCACCGCTGTCCCTAAGGACTCTAAGGCCAACTGGTCCACTCCCAGTCCCCTGAGGCCCCCTTTTAACTGAAGAGCCATTTCCCCAAGCTAGACTTGCCCCCATCACTTCCTCTGCTGCACAAATTCATTGAAGATGGGCAGAGAAGGCTATGCACATTTCACTACTGTTTGCAGAAAGCTTTCTCTAACATCCCATCTTCAGGGAATCTGTCAACACACAAAAATGATCCTTAAAATAAAAACCGAAAAGTAAGAAAACTCTTTAGGCAGAGTGAACTTCTATTGTTCAAATGTGGCAGTGATAAAGTCACAGATATGTGAGGACATCACCTCCTCCACCTAGAGAACATTTACTTCCATACATCCTGTCCATCCTCTTCATGGAGTAAGAACATGAACAAAATAACACACACACATAATTCCTCATTATTAAACTAAAAGGAAGTTGAGATTCACAATCCGTTTCTCTCTCTCTCTCTCACACACACACACACACACACACACACAGTCCCCTAGGGACTTGCAAGTCCTCAATCACCCATCCTTCCAAATGTTGCCCACTCCCCACATCTAGAGCTGTCCACTCTGAAGCTTTGGGGGTGGGTCTTCACTGGAGGCAGAGGAAGCCAGCTCCCCCACTGCTGGGGAGCTGTGCTGCCCAGATGCTTCCAACCCAGGCTGGGCTGCCTGTGCGCGGTGCCTGGTGTCAGTAAGGACCAGGAAATCTGTACTAGGTATTGCTGATGTGCTGCGCTCTGTGGACTCCTAGCTTTCCTGTTACTCCCTACTCACTCTTGTGACACCCCCCCCCAGGCCTATTAAAATAAGAATTCACACACACGAATATTTCCCAGGGAAATCTTTAAGGTCAGTTACGAACAGAAATACAAAGGGAGTGGAACGGTGTTTTCCCATCAAATGAGTTCCCCAAAGCTGCCTGTACAGACATCCATCATTCTCCAGACTCTGCCCAGCGCCTGGTTCTGCTCTGATCCTGAGAGCCAGAGGTTAGGAAAGGATTTTTGCTAGACTGGCTGAAGTGGGAGCCGCGGAAAGGCAGAGCAGTGGGGTAAATCGTGGGAAGCCGCCCCAATTCCTCCCTGAGAGCCATCCCCGAGGTCCCCTGGTCGGGCAGCACGCACTGGCTGCGGGCGAGGGCGGGCTGCAGCAGCTGCCTGGGCAGACCATCTTAAAACCCGGCGCCGGGCCGCGAGCGCTGGAGCCGCCCGAGTGGACTCAAGGGCGCCACCTCTCGGTACAGCGGCTTCCAGGGGAACCTGGCCGCGGAGGGAAAGGGATGGAGAGGTGCGTAGAAAGCACCGGGATCCAACTCCGCTCCGGGAGTTGTTGCAGGATGCAGAGGCCGAGGCGAGTTTTTTTTCCTCAGCGACTTATGTGCTCGCGTTAGAATGAGTGGTGCGGGATGGGTGCTGAATTTCACTTCACACTCTAAACTTTCTTTCTGCCTCTCCAACAGCTTTCCAGGGCAGCTGCCTGGGTTTTGAAGGGGGAATCAGTGTTTCCTAAAGGCCCAGGCTTGGGCCGACTTGGCTCAGCCTCCCGCTTGGACTGAGACAAAGTCGCCTGGAGCCCAGAGCAGCGATCCTAAGGAGGGCTGGAGGGAGCAGCGGAGTCCTAGTGGCTCAATCTCCCGGCTCTCTTTCGTGCGATTGGAGGGGAAAGGTGGGGAGCCCCGGCAGTTGCAGGAATCCGCCAGTCTGTCGAGAGGTTCCTCCCCTAAATCACTGTCCTCACCCAAGAATTCACACACACATCCCAACAGGATAACTGACTCTCCAAGCCGAGTATCAGAGAAAGTGATCACTGATCCCGTTAAGGCATCTCTTCCTCCTCTCCCCTCCCCGCGTCCCCAATCCTAAGGTCTCCAGTAAACAAATGCACACACCGTCTTACAACAAACTCCGCTAACCTGTTGGGGGCGTAGGGAAAGCAGGATGAACCCGTTCTCCCTAAAAGTCGAGGAGCTCCCCTGTCCCTGCCTCTGCCTGGACCCGGAGCTATCTGCTCCTCCCTCCTGCCCCCCATTTCCCTTGCTGTCGGGAAACAGTAAGATCCGCCGGGTCGGTACTCACGCTGCTGTTGTGTCCCGACCAGTGCACCATGGCTTGGTTGTGGGCCGAGTCCCCCGTCAACGCGAACGAGGTGCTGGGTAGCCTGAGCTCTTCAGCCGCCGACCCCCCAGCCCGTGGCGCCTTCACTTCCTCCCGGAGACCCTTGGCCAGAGGGCGGCTTCCTTTGGAACCATCGGCTATAACAGTGGACCGGGCGTCCCCGCGTTCCAGGGCACTGGGGGGCTGCGCCCGGCGACTCCTCCTCGCGCCGCTAGGCTTGCCAGAAGCCGAGATGCCCTGTCCCCACCGTGCGCCTGCGGGCGACAGCTCCCTGGTTTCTCCCTGCTTCTTCCCGCCGCTGCCACCGCCTGGCTGGGGCTGCTGCTCTGGTCCGGGCCGGCGTCCCAGTGCGGCGCCTCTCAGCGCCGTCGCCAGCTCCTCCGGCCACTGGCTTGCCACTGCCCCCGGCGAAAGAGGAGGCAGCGCTGGCGACGGCGAAGCCGGGGCCGAGAGGTGCCCAGGACCGCCCGTCGTGCCCCAAGTGATCTCAGCACCGGCCACGACCCATGTCGACAGGAGCAGGAGCCCGGTCCGGGCGAGGGGCGCCCCGGGCCAGCCTGCCGGGCGCTCTGTGCGCGCCGCCTCCATCCCGCTGCGGCTGCCGCGGCTGGGGCTGCCGAGTGTGTGGCGCCGCCGAGGTGCGGGTCCGGCGCGGGGGGTGTGCGCGCGCCGACGAGCAAGCTAGCGAGTGTGTGTCGGGGGAGTGGGGAGGGGGCGGCCGGGAAGGAGGTGTCTCAGGCTGGCGCGCCTCTCTGGTCTTCTCTACTCTTCCCTCCTGGCTCTGATCGCTCGCTCTTTCCTCCACAGGGTGAGTCCAAAACGCAAGAAAAATTAATAAGTGCCCCTTCGGTGCTTTTCTTTTCCCCTTAAAAATAAGATCCCCCAAAATCTTCCCCAGCGAGCTCCTCCAGAAATTCTGTCAGGAGTGTTCAAAGGTAATAAGAAAATCCTCTTTTAAAATATGAAAATCAAATCGGATCCAGGAGGAGGGGCTGGCGACGGACCCCAATCCAGAGTCTCTCGGAAATCCAGCCTCCAACCTGCTCCCGGTGAAGAGTTGGGAAACGCTTCTGGCCGCGTTTAGGGGGTTACTCTCCTGGCTTGTAGTAGGAGGCGGGAGATGGCTCGAAGGGAAGGTTGCCGGGGGTGGGGGGGTAGGTCTCGAGGGAGGAGGAGGAGTAAAGTGTTTTCAGAGCCAACTGTTCCGGTTGGGGAGCCAAAAGGGAGCCCCGAGTCTTCGCGCGGAGGGGCGACGCGTGGAAGCCGAGCGCGGGATGGACTGGGGACTCCGCTCCTGACTCCCGGCCGGCCCCTCCCGCCGCCCCCAGCGCCTCCGCCCTGTGCGGGGGCACGGGGAGTGCGTGCGTGCGCGTGCGTGCGCGCAGGCGGTAGTGGGAAGGCAAGGGGTGCGCCCGAGGCTGGCGGGCGGGCGCCAAGGGTGGGGGTACCTGGCTGAGCCGGGGGTGGCTGGGTGTGCGGGGGCGCGCGGCTCCGTGCGTGCGCATTTGCACGCGTATGGATGCGTGTTAGTGTGAGCAATGGGATGTGAGGCAGGGAGGGGTGCGCTCGGGCTGTGGGCGCGCGCGGATCACGCAGGGGCTGTATTTGCATTTCCGTGAGCCTGCGAGTCCTCAGAAAGGCAATACCAAAAGCAAGGCAGGCGGTTCTGGATAGCCCGCTCCTCCTGGCTCCGCGCGCACCCATAGTGCCCCACCGCCTACGGATGTAAACCAGTTGTTTTTTGAGCCTCTCCGAGGGCTAGAGGAAAGAATTAGGAGGCGCCGGCAGATGGGTCTGGGGGCTTGCCAGCTCCTTCCGGACTCGGTAACTTTTATTCCTGGGACCCCAGCTGGAGCTGGGGAAAGAGGGAAGTCGAGACCGTTTCCTCTCACCAGGAGGATCTAGTCCCCATCTCTCCGCCTGCGACGCGCGGACGAGGTCGCGCCCCCATCTCCCTAGATTTATTCCTGAAAGGGCTCAATTTTAAAGGGCTGCAAGTTAGAGGGCCCCAGGCCCAGCACAGCTCAGGCCTATCAGTTCCCACAGAAGTGCAGCCAGGGCTCGTGGAACTCACTCTGGGCTGGGACCCTTCGTATCCCGTAGAAGGAGACTTTGAGTGGGCTGGAGAGAGGAAACTAAACCCGAAGACAACCTCAAGATGTAGCTTACAGGCCCTGGGGCAAGTAGTGCAACAGCCTCCGAGAAAATCCCGGGGTTTCTAGGGGTCGAAAAGGCCTAGATCCGTGAAGCTGGAGGAGGGGCTATTAAGAAAGGAGTAGGATGAAGGATGAAGGCCTCCCTCTTCTGGATTAGACGTAAGAGTTCCAGTGCAGGAGACGATTAAAGCTGAGACGTGAGGGGAACGCGGGGAGAGGGAAGGAAAGAAAGCTGAGGCAAAGATAAAAGAAGGCAACAAAGGGGAAGACAGCGAAAGAGAAAGGGGAGGGGGAGAAGAGCGGGGAAATGACCAAGTGGCGGAGAGAAGGCGAGCTGATGGCGCGAATGGAAAGGGGAGACCGAAGAAGAGGCGGAAAGAGCGCTGGGGAGGACCGAGAAGAATGCAGGAGACAGAGGAGGTGCCTGGGAATCTGAGCCGGGCAAGGAGGGAGACGACAGCGGTTCTCTGGAGCCCCCGCCCTCGTGAACTTGCTTTTCCACCCGGAGTTACAATGGAAATTGGGAACCACGCCAGTGACAACGGCCAGCCCAGAATGAGGCAGGTCCTTGGAGTCTGGGGGTTTCCAAAGACCGCGGCGATTGGCCGCCCCAAGAAAAGTTCCAGCGCCGAAGGCTGAGGTGGGCGCGGGTCGGTCGCTGGACCGAAGCCGGCCATCCGCGGGTTCCCAGCGCCCCTACCGGCGAAGGCTAGGCGCTGCAGCCGGAGCCGAAGCTCAGGGGTTGGGGAAGGCTGCGAAGCCTCCTCTCTGCCTGGGCTCTGAGCAGACCTGGTAGATGCCAGAGTGTAAGGGGTCTGGCCTGTAAGGCAGGGTTCAGGGACTGGAGGTTCATACATCCCGGGAGGGTACGGCCTCCCGAGCCTCAGGCACACAGGGGAGGTGGCCTGTCCAAACTCCCTGTAGTTCCCCGTGGAGAGCAAGGGCAAGGCTGGTGTCTCCTCTCTCCCCCTCCCACCTGCAGGAGGCCCTACCCAGATGGAGCTCATGCAAAGGTCGGATCCTCGAGATGAATAGTGGACAAGTGGCTATAAAGTATTACGGGATTTTTTGTTGTTTGGGGGGGGGGGGGTGGATAAAAGACTCCAGGTACAACATTTTCATGTAGTTTCCTGTACCAATTCATCCTCTTGGCCTTGCTCCATCAATTATCACATCCTCCTTCACCCTTTACCTTACAATCCTGGCCCTCAGCCCTGTTCTGCCCCTCCCTCCCCAGCCTCCCATTCCCCACCAACCTTCTCTAGTGTCCAAACCTCTTCAAGTCTCCCCTTCCTCACAGTCACTCTCTGCTAGGCTTTCTGCAGTGTGACACTTGCCTTCAGGTGACTCATCAAAGCCCCATCCCAACAAACACCACCAGTGGCTCCCTTGAGACAACCAGCCCAAGAGCCTCTGCTTCCTGCCTTTGGAAACATGTTCCATTTGGAAACACCTCCCTTGGTCTACATGGTACCAGGGTCTGCTGGTTCTCACTGACCAACCTTAGTGAAGTTTACCAGCCTCTCTTCTTTCCTACACATCTAAAATTCTGAGCCCCAACCTCCATCATTCCCCTAATTCTCTGTGCTTGGCTCCCATTCTATCCTCCCTCCGTGAGTAAGCCCCATGATCTCACCCATTGCTGTGCTTCAACTATCACCTCTTGCTGTTGACTCCCGAATCTACAACCCCACTCTGCCCTCTCATGAGCTTCATATCCGAATTCTCCATTGCTCCGCATATGTGCATGTCCATGTTGAAAGGTGTCTGCATCAAGTTCTAAAAACCATCCTCCAACACCTCAGTTGTTCAGACTAGACATTTGACATGCAACCTTAACTCTTCCCTCTTTTAATTCCCATATCCGAGAAAATCACTGTCAGGTCCTATTTAAAAGGCTCTTTACCTGTCCTCTCTTGTCTTGTCTGCCTTGGATCTGACCCCACAATCATCCCTTGTCTAGGGTTTTACTATAGCTTCCTATCTTCTCCTGGTCTTCAGTTCTTTGCTTCTCCAAGCCAGGCTCCCCACTGTCCACCAGTGCAATCCAGTAGAAATATAATGTGAGTCACATGGGTAACTTAAAATTTTCTAGTAACCTCATTTTAAAAAGTCCAAAAAAAGCATGAAATTAAGGTTAATAATATACTTCTTTGAACTGAATATATCCAGAATATCTTCATTTCAACTTGTAATCAACATAAAAATTACTGAAGTATTTTTACATACTTTTGTACTGTCTTCAAAATCCAACGTGTGTTTTACACTGACAGCACATCTCAACTCAGACTAGCTACACTTCAAGTTCTCGGGAACCACATGTGACTAAAGGCTATTGTTTTAGACAGCACAGTGCCATGCTGTTGGCAAAAATAGCCTCTTAAAACACAAGGAAGATTATATCATGGAGTGCCTTCTTCAAAATTCTTTATTGCCAACTACTGTCCATAAAGTCCAAACTTGTTAAAATGTTGTCCAAGACTCCATACACTCTCTTACCGCCATGAACTTGCTTACTGTATTCCTTAAGTCTCTAATCTGTCCTCTGCAACAATTTTCATTCTGGTTTGATTTAAATGCCAGCTCTTCCCTGAGGCCTGTCCCCACTATCCTGTAGAACCTGACACTGTATCCATTATTAGCACAGTCATCATCATCATCATCATCATCATCACCAAATTCTTCATCTTCCTGCTCTAAGATCGGAGCTATCCAGAATTTATTTGGAATTTAAAAGAGTGCTAGGAGTTAGAATGGGCTCCCATTTCCTTTGCTGGCATAATGCCTACTTCAGCTGGGAAAGGCAGGTTGAGAGCTAAGATTAGCCCTCACCTGGTCCCAAGGGGAAGTGCAAAGAAAGCCTCGTGGAGAATGCATTTCCCCTCCAGGTTTCTGTCCCTGTTACAAACAACTGGAGAAAGCAAACTGTATGCTATACGTTATCCACGAGAGTACACTAAATGTCATCCTAAAATAGCTTCTTTCAGTTTTTTTTTTTAACTCTATAGTGAAATAACGTGGGGAAACTATACTTCTTCTCCCTGACATCCCAAATGCACACATGCACACACACCATCTTCCAATGCCTTAATAGTCTAATAGATGTCTTACCATTAGCACTCACAGCCAGCACATATAGGGAAGCGTTCCAATTATGCCTATTTCTCATATTTTATTACATGTTCAGTACTCGTATGAGGACCTAAAGCTAAATTACTCATTAAACTTAGGGCCAGGAAAAATTTTATTTCTCCTGTGAAGTTGACATCCTATCTTAAAGGTTTTCTTAACATGGCTTTGTCTCCTCACTCTGTCTTCCTCTCCTTTCGACAGTCAAGCTGAGTAGCACGTTCACTTGCTCAGTCTTCAGAACAAGATCTTTATCCTCTGTTCCCCTTTTTACTAAATACTGTTTGTTTTATTGTTTGATACTTTTTGGTCATACTATATCTGTGCATTGTTGATAAGCCACTTCACATCCTTTTTAGAACTAAATAGGAAATTAATTAATTGATTAACATCAAAACAACAGTCCCCATTGTAACTCTTTGAATTTCTACAGAGGCAAATGATCATAAAGCAAAAGCTGAAATGTGGATGAAAGCAGCTGAAGACTACTGAAATAAAAATTTCTTACTATTGTGTGTCCATGAAAGCAGGAAGTGTCTATTTTGCCCAGTGCTCTATCCTCAGCACCTAGCCCAGCCCCTGGAGCAGCACTGACCCTCAATAAATGGGCAGTAAAAAATGAAACAGGTGAAGGTAAATAATAATACTCCTGCTGTAAGTACTAATAATCTGTTCTTTTTAGCATATGTACACTTTCTAAAGAGGCAAAAGCTCTAAGATTTGATTGATGCTAGTCCCTACCCCCAGTGACTAGTTGCCCAGGGGTCCCAGGTGCAGGTAGTAACATTAAGAATCTTGCCCCAAAAGGCATCAAAGACTTTATGATGAAGAAAAGTGAAAGAGAAAGAAGAAAGGCAGAGGAGAGAAGGCAGAAAGGGACAACCTGGAAACTGACATTTAACAAGGGCTTCCTTAATGTCAGGCTCTGAGTCTTCTATGCCCACAGCTTCATTTAATTCTGAAAAAATAGATTTTCTTGGTTCCAATCAATAGATTGAGAAGCAGAAATGTGTACAGGTGAAGCAGTGATGATGAGGCGATCATGGTGATGATAATGATGAGCATTAACACATACTGAGCAGTAACTCTGGACCAGATGTGCGGTAAGGACCCATCAGCATTCGAGCAGAGTGATTGAGAGTTCAGACTTTGGAGCTAAATTTCTGTGTTCAAATTCCAGCCGTACTAACCACCAACTGTGTGATCTTGGACAAATCACTTAGCCTCTCTGCACTTCTATTCCTCACCTGTAAATAGGGATGGTGCAACTACTTACTATATAGGATCAGAGTGAGGGTTAAGTGTATTAACGTACATAAGCAGTTGAACAAATGTAGCACTGATAGAGTTCCTTGTAAGCTTGGCTATAAATGCTCTTACTCTTCTTATAAGTCTTGTGGAGGCCAGCACTCTGTGCCCATTTTACAGAGAAGGAAACTTTGATGAAGAGAGTTTGGGTTGCATGGCTTGTGAGTGACACAACTAGGGGCTTGAATTTAGAAAAGGGAAAGTAAGAGGGAGCCAGGAGTGGCGGCTGGGAAAGCCATCAGCCCAAGATGCATGTCAGATTCTTTGGAGGAGAGAGGGAAGGAAGGAAGGAAAGTCAGGCGAAAGAATCATTGATTACTGTGCGTTCTAAGAAGGCAAGACAGATGGGAGTCCTTGAGTCCAAGTCACTCCCTGAGGAGTTCCCAGGTTCCCAGTAACAGGCCTGCTATGGTATCCATGCCACACTCTGTTGTGGCTGGGAGCAGCCTGTGGAAAGCTGGCCTGGGCACGAATGTGGTGATGGATTTCCAAGCACAATTGCTGGGGCATTGGTCAGGTAGGCATTATTCAGTTTTTCCATTTTAAAAGAAGATACTCTAATATCATCCCCATGGGGTAATTTTGAGCAGTAAATCAGAAATAACATATGGAAAAGCTTAACCTAGTACCTGATGCTAATGCCTGTCAAATGAATGAACGCATAATGGAATGAATGAACAGAAGACAGAAAGGAGATTTGGGTAATTTAATTAGAATATCTTACAGTAGAAAAGCAGGGGATTTTCTAGGAGAGGTGGAGATGAGGTTAGGAGAGGATTTACAGTGTAGTCCTGCTTTTCCCAGTGCTAGATGAGAAATATTAACAAGTCTCATAGTTATAGCAGGGGAAAGAAAATCCACTTCACTGAGTTTGAAGATTAAACGAGAGAACGTTCAAGGAAGCACCAAGCAAACTTACAGGGCGACACAAAAGAAATGGCATGCCCTGCTGGTTTAGTTGACATCAATATAGTTACAGATCTCATCTCTTTAGACTGGACCCAAGGCAACCCACAGTTCTGATTTCTAGAACCCATAATATGCTTAGAGAGAGTCTTTGTTGCATCCAGCCTCCCTTTTCTGTGCCCATGCCTCCCTCCTAGCTCTGTGCTCCCCCAGCAAAGCTTTAATAGAGGGAGCATCTAATTCATCCTTAAATATTGATGTCTTAATGCACCCCTTCCCAGGAGTACAGTATTTGCATTTAAAAAGACACTACCAGAAGCTTGCCAAGTTTAACAAGGGGAGTAGACAATCATGGGAAACTCCAGGCAGCACTGACAATGAGATCCAAGCAGAGCTGACCTGCCCCTGAGTAGTTCCACTGGTAGGGTACAGCCTAGACAGCAGAGAAGCAAATAGGACTGGGGGGAAATGGAAAAGCAAAGAGCAGAAGAGGGAACGGTAAGAGAAGGAGAGAGAGAAACGGTGCCTGGGGGTGGAAGTGGGAATGTTAGGGAAAAGAGAAAAAAAAAGACAAAATAGATAAGTTTTCAGGTACTGGAGATAGGACATGATTTCCAGGGAGACTGTGGAGCCCAGTAAGCAAACACAATGATTCTGAATCCAAACAGAGCCAGTTAAAATCCTAGCTCTGCCTTACGAGGTGTGCGACCTCGGGGAATGTGTGTAACCCCTCTGAGCTTTGGTTTCCCCATCTGTAAAATGAAGATATCAATAGTTCCTCTCATCTCAAAGAGTTTTTTTGAGGATCCAATGAGATAATGTCTCAATAGTACCTGGCACATAATAAGCACTTAATAAATTGCTATTAGACCCCCACCCCCACTCCACACCACCCCCGCTTTACCTCCCTTCTCTAAGTCTCTTCTCCATCCTCCCAAAACATTATGTTCCATCTGCCCGATGATGCCTGGATTTCCTTCTTGGGAAGTCCAAGCTTTTTTTCCCCAAGGTGAAACTGCAGAATTAAAAAGCAAATAATCTCATAGAAAAGGTCTCAGTGGCTGACATCAATGCTGTCTCTGAACAACTGTATGCACCACCCCCCTCCTCATTTACTCTTCCCAGAGTCCTAGGAGGGTGGTCACAGCCAGACTCTGATGCTCAGAGAGCTTAAACCCACCCTCCAAGGTCAACAATAGGGAGGGGTGGGGGATTTCCTGAGAGCAGAGGATACAGGAGAAGCAAGAAAGAAGAGCCTGGGTGGAGAACCCAGGGGCAAAGGCTCCCCAGAGGAGTGAGAACAGCCTGCCAGAGATGAGGCCACAGCTCAGAAAAAGTATCTCACTGGGGACAAGGATGGGAAACCCCCAAGAATGGCCCGAGGCCACTTCAGCGGCTGCCAGAGGAGAAGGAGATGGATCATGGGTGCATCTGTGGCCCTCTCACCCCTACACTCAGGGGTTACGACCCTTTCGCTCATCCAGGGGTCAGAATCTGCACCTGCACAGGGGACCTGAGAGAGCTGGCAGTTCTTAGGAAATTGTTCAAGCTTGGCAGAGAGAGCAAAGCAGGGAGCTAAATATAGCCTTAAAACAAACATGTGGTTTACAACCCAGCACTGGGTAAGAGACTGCGTCTGAGGTCACAGGAACCAGAGTCCAGATGAGGCTTCTCCTGCGGAAAACCACGCAGGGGGTTCCGGGCACTCCCGGGAGAAGCCTCTCACTGCCCCTGCTCCGGGGGCCCAGGCTCCCTTCCGCCGCGGGATCTTTTTCTGCTGCTCCTCACTTCCCAGCTCGCCTAACTCACTCTCCATCTTCCTTCAGATCTTAGGTCTAGCTTCACCTCCTTCAGGGAGCCTCCCCTGACCTTGGGAGCCCCCTCCCCTATCATTAGGGTGACCATGTGCCCCAGTTCAGGCCACTTTCCCAGCCTAATAGCACCACTGTTCACTCTAAAAAATACGCCAGCAATAAATTATGTGGCCACCCACCTTACCTATTATACTTTCTCCTGGGACTATGCATCAATTCTTTAAAGCATTATTAGAGTTGAATTTTTATGTGTTCGTCTAGAGATTAAATTAGTGCCTCTCTCCTCCAGAATACTGTAAGCCCCTTCAGCAAAGGGATTTAGTTACACTTTTAATTTTGATTGAATTGTAGATTCCCACGCAGTTGTAAGAAATAACACAAAGGAATCCCGGCTCCCTGCAATGGTTACATCTTACAGAAGTACTACAGGATATCATCAGCATGTTGACTCTGGAACAGTCAAGCTACACAGTATCTCCATCACCACAAATATCCTCATGTTGCCATTTGATAGCCACAACCACTTCCATCCAGTCTCCAACCTCTCCTTAACCCCTGCCAACCACTACTGCTTTCCATTACTGTAACTTTGTCCTTTCAAAAATGTTATATAAATGGAATTACATCGTATATAACCTATTGGGATTGGCTTTTCTCACTCAGCCTAATTCTTTGGAGATTCACCCAGGTTATTTGAGTCAACAGTTTATTCTCTTTTATTGCTGAATTGTATTACATGGAACGGATGTATCATAGTTTGTTTAATCTGTTGAAGGACATCTGAATTTTTCCCAGGTTTTGGTTATAATAACAAAGCCGCCGTAAATATTCTTGTACAGGTTTTTCTGTGGATGTGAGTCTTCTTTTCCCTGGGATAAATGTCTAGAAGTACAATCACTCAGTCCTATGGTCGTTGCATGTTTAGGTTGTTTGTTTGTTTGTTTGTTTGTTTGTTTGTTTGTTTGTTTTAACAAACTGCCAAACTGTTTTCCAGAGTGGCTATACTGTTTTACATTCCCACCAGCAATGTCTGATTGATCCAATTTCTCTAAATCCTCTCCAGCATTAAGTGTTCTCACTAGTTTTTATTTTAGCCATTCTGGTGGGTATGTAATGCAATCACATTGTGGCTTTAATCTGCGTTTCCCTAATGGTAATGTTGTTGAACATCTTTTCACATCCTATCTGCCATCCATATAGCCACGTGGATGAAATGTCTCTTCATGTCTTTGGCCCATTTTCTAATTGGATTGGTTTGTTTTTCTGTTGAGTTTTGAGAGTTCTTTATATAGATACTAGTCCTCGTTGGATACATAGTTTGAAAATATTTTCTCCCAGTCTATGGCTTGTCATTTCATCTTCTTAACAGGATCTGTCACAGAGCAGAATTTTTTAATTGTGATGAAGTCCAATTTATCCACTTTTCTTTTATAGATTATACTTTTGGTGTCATTAGCCCTTTTTGCCTAGCCCTAGGTCTCGAAGATTTTCTCCTGTAATTGTTTCTGTAAGTTTTAAAGTTTACATTTTACATTTGATGTACTGACCCATTTTTATTTAATCTTTGTATAAGGTATGAGACAAGTTGAAGTTCACTTTTATAGTTATAGATATCCAATTGCTCCAGCACCATTTGTTGAAAAGCTATCTCTCCTCCACTGAATTACTTGAAAGTATACTTCATCAAAAATAAGTTGGGTATATTTATGTATATCTGTGTCTGAGCTCTCTGTTCTGTCCCAGTGATCAATCAGACATGCCTGTCCCTCTGCCAATAGCACACAGACTTCATTATTGTAGATACTTTTTAAGTCTTAAAATTGGGTAGACTGATTTCTTCCACTTCACTCGTCTTTTCAAAATTATTTTAGCTATTTTAATCCTTTTGATATAAACTTTTGCTTTTTGATATAAGTTTTAGAATAATCTTGTCTATTTTTTAAAATATTGCTGGAATTTTTATAGAAATTATACTGAACTTGCACATCAATCTGGGGAGAACTAACTTCTTTAGTATGTTGAGCCTTCCAATTCTTGAACATAGTATGTCTCTTCCATTATTTATATCTCCTTTGATTTCTTTTATCAATATTTTGTAGTTTTTAGCATATAATTCCAGTACATGTTGTCAGACTTATACCTAAATATTTTTGAGTTATTATAAACAGTATTACATTTCTAACTTTTGGTGCCCATGAATTCATTGCTAGCATATAGAAATACAATTAATTCTTGTATTTTTACTTGGACCCTGTGATCTTGCTGAACTCATTTATTCCAGGATTTTTTTTTTTTTTTTTTTGGTGGATACCTTGGGATTTTCAATGTAAACAATCATGTCATATGCAGAGAGAGATAGTTTTATTTCTTCCTTTTCAGTCCACAATGCCTTTTCTTTTCTTGTTTTATTGCACAGTATTGAACTTCCAGCACTGTGTTGAATAATAGTGGTAAGAGTGTACATTCTTAACTTTTTCTGATCTTAGGGGGAAAGCATTCAGTATTTCAACATTAAGTGTAATTTTACCCGCTGTTTTTTGTAGTGCTTTTATCAACTAGAGAAAGTTCCACTCTATTCCTGTTATTCTGAGTTTTTATCACAAATAGGCCTTAAATTTTGTAAACTGCCTTTTCTGCATTGACTGATATGATCAGTTGATTTTTCCTCTTTAGTCTATTAATATGGATTGATATCCTCATATTAAACCAGTCTTGCAAGCCTGCAGTAAGCTCCACTTGGTCATGGTGTATAATTCATTTCATATATTGCTGAATTCTCTTTGCTAATATTTTGTTAAAGATTTTTTGTGTCTATATTCATCAGTGATATTGATCTGTGGTTTTCTTTCCTTTTTTTTTTTTTTTTTTTTTGTACTGTCTGCCTGGTTTTGGTATCAGGATAATACTAACTTCATAAAATGAACCTTCTTCTATTTTCTGGAAGACATTATTTAGAGTTAGTCTTAATTCTTCTTTATACTTGATAGAATTCTCCAGTGAAACCATCTGTGCTTGGAAATTTCTTTTGGGGGAGCTTTTGAAATGATGAATTTAATTTGCTTACCAGTTATACAGCTATTAAAATTATCTGTTTCATATTGGGTAAGTTGTAGTAGTTGGTGTTTTTCAAAACATTGGTCTGTTTTGTCTAGGTTGTCAAATTTGTGTGAGTAGAATTGTTAGCAGTATTCCTTGATTGTCCAGAATCACTTGTGATATCCTGATATTGCTAACTTGTCCTCCCTTTGTCAGTCTTGCTCAAAGTTGATCAATTTTATTGCTCTTTTCAAAGGAACTGGTCTTTGCTTCACTAATTTTCTCTCTCTCTCTCTTTTTTTTTTTTTTTTTCCTGTTTTCAGTTTCATGATTTCTGCTGTTTCCTCTATTACTTTCTTCCTTCTGGTTGCTTTGGGTTTATCTGCTCTTTTTTCTAGGTTCTTGAAGTGGGACCTTAAATTACTGAGTTGAGTCACTTCCTCTTCTCTAACATATGGATTTTAGTGCTACAAATTGTCCTCTCAGCACGAGTTTAGCTGTACCCGACAAATTTTGATGTATGTTTTTATTTTCATTCAGTTCATTTTTTTTTTTTTTTACCTTTTTCTTGAGACTTCCTCTTTGACCCATGGATTGTTTAGAATGTTCTTTGTTTCCAAGTGTTTGGAGATTTCCTGGTATCTGTTATTGATTTCCAGTGTGATTCCACACATTCTATGTGATTTCAAACTTTTAAAAATATATTGTGGTTTGTTTTATAGTCCAGGATATAGTCCATCTTATTTGTGTTCTGTGGGCACTTGAAAACAAAGTGTATTCTACTGTGTTCTGTCACTTTCAACTAGATCCTATTTGTTGATGGTGTTGTTGAGTTATTCTATTTTCTTGCTGGTTTTCTACCTAGCTGTTCTATCAGTTGTCGAGAGAGGGGTGAAGTCTCTAACTGTAATTGTGGATGTGTCTACGTCTCCCTTCATTTCTGTCAGTTTTTGCATCACATATTTTGCAGCTCTGTCTTTTGACACTTACACATTTTAGATTGCTATGTCTTCTTGATAGAGTGACTGACCCTTCTGTCATTATATATTGTCTCTGTTTATGGTAATTATCTTTGTCCTGAAGTCCACCTTATCTGCTGTCAATATAGCTAGTCCTTCATTCTTTTGATTAATGTTTACATATATATATTTTTTCTATCCTTTTATGTTTATATTCGAAGTGAGTTTCTTATAGACAGCATATAGTTGGCTCATGCTTATTAATCTATTCTGCTAATCTCTGTCTTTTCTTTTGTATATATAGACCATTTATAGTTCATGTAATTAGTGATAATTTGGCAGATAAGTCTGCCATTTTATTTTTTTGTTTCTGCTTGTCTCTATTTTTCATTTACCTGGTTGTTTTTTCCTGCCTTTTTGTGGGTTACTTCAACATTCTTAAAGTTCCAGTTTGACTGTATCTATAGGATTCTTTTGTGCATCTCTGCACAGACTTTTTTAGTGGTTGCTCTAGGTGTTGCATTAAATATACATAACTTATCACAGCTGGCTGGCTTTTCATTTTACTGGTTTGAGTAAGGTACAGAAATCTTATTTCCCTTTAAGTCCCTTTACCCTCCCCACCTAAAATTGTCTTAAATATTTCCTATACATACATTTAAAACTATATCAGACAGTGTTATAATTTTTGCTTCAACCATCAAACAAAATTTAGAAAATTTAAGAGGAAACAGAAAGTCTGTTTCTTTTTTACCATGGTTTTTATTACCATGTTCCTCCTTCCTGCTGTTCCAACATTCCTTCTTTTATCATTTTCTTCCTTTTTAGAGGATTTCCTATAGTTAGTCATTTAGGGTAGGTCTGCTGGTGACAAATCCTGTTAGTTTTTCTTCATCTGAGAATGACTTCATTTCTCCTTCATTCTTGGGTAAGGGATTCTGGGTTGACACTTCTTCACTTTCATACCTGAAAAAAAAAATGCCATGTCTCTTCTTTCTGACCTCCACAGTTTCTGATGAAAACTCCATTGTCATTTGAATTGTTTTTCCCCATAGGTAATGTGTCATTTCTGATCGCTGCTTTCAAGAGTTTTCTTTGTCTTCAGTTTTCAGAAGTTTGATTTTGTTGTCTCTTGCTATGGATTTTTTTTTCTTTCTGATTGTTCACTCAATTTCATGAATACATAGGTATGTCTTATGCCAAATTTGACCAGTTTTCAGCCTTTACCTCTGTGACTACTTCTCTATCCGTGTCTTTTTTTTTCTCCTTTCCTTCTGTGAGTCCCAGGACATGAATGTTAGATCTTCTGTTAGAGCCCCACAAGCCCCTGAGATTTTGTTCTTTTTTTTTTTTTTTTTTACTCTATTTTCTCTCTGCTGCTGAGATTGGGTAATTTTTACTGTTCTGTCTTTAAGTTCAATGATTCTTTCCTCTGTCTATTCTATTCTGCTGTTGAATTTATCCTTTGAGGTGATTTTTCTTTTTCAGTTGTTTTTCAGTTCTAAAATTCCCATTTGTTTCTTCTTTATATTTTCTATTTCCTTGCTGAAACTTTCTATATTTCCCTTTTTCTCAAGTATGTTTATAATTGCTTGTTAAAGTATCTTTACAATGACTGCTTTACAGTCTTTGTCAGATAACTTCAACATCTCTGTCACCTCGGCATTGGCGTTTATTGATTGCCTTTTTACATTCAATGTGATATTTCCTGGTTCTTTGTATGACAAGAGTTTTTTTTATTAAAATCTGGATATTGTGAATATTATGTTCTAAGACTCTGAATCTTATTTGAACCTCTGTTTTAACTGGCTTCTTCTGATATAGCTCTGGCAGGAGAAAGGGAAGGGGTGGCCCTTTGTTACTACCAGGTGGGAGTTTGAGTCCACCTTCTCTACTTGGCCTCTATGGACAACTGGGGATTGTGGGGCTGGGCAAAGTTGGGGGTTACCTGTCCCCACCAAACCTCCACTGATACCTGTCTGGCTAGGAGGGGTAGGAATGTGTCTCACTAATGCTTCACTGTGGCCTCCACTGGCACAAAAGGGTGGAGGTGGGGAGTGGCTTCATTACCCCTGGGCAGAGGTGGAAGCCCTGACTCTCCACTGAGGCCCTCTCTGGCCCGCTCCAGCAGGGAGGGGCAGGAGCACCTCGTTCTTGCTGGGTGGGGGTAAAAGTGGCTTCTACTGACATTGCAGGCAGGGATAGGGGCAGCCTCATTACCACCTGGAGCAGATGAAAGTGTTGGCTTCCAACCTGGCCTTCTCTAACACAACTGTCGCAGGGGCTTGGACAACCTTGTTACAGCCTCAAGAGGATGCAAGTCTGGGCCCCTCAGTCAGCCTCTGCTGGTAGGCGTAGAAGTGAAGCTACAGTTTTTCCAGTGGTGTCTGGCAAGAGTAGAGCTGTCATCACCTAAAAGTTCTCTGTCTTGTCAAGCTTCCCCTTTCCTGGTCCTTTGGCTAGAAAGAGGAGGATTTTAATTGCCTTTGCCTGTTGGCATTTCCAGGTTTCTGGTTGCTACCTCTCCAAGTCTGGGACACATGAGGCAAGAAGAAGAACCAGGGACCGCACCACTGTGTCATTCCTTGGGTCACAAGGTCCTTGCTGATCTGCCTTCTTTCCACCTTTCAGAGTCTTTTTATGTTCATTTTACATACAATGCCCGTGGTTTTTTGTTGCACATAGTAGGAACAATAAGAAAAGTCCATATCCTCCATCTTCCCAGAAACTGATCACACCTACTTCTGTTCATCATTCTATCTTCAACTCCAAACTCATTTCCTGGCACAGAGTAGTAGATCTTGTATAAAGAATTGCTCAGTAAATGTATGTATACAACCAAATCCAAATTCTCCAATATTTACATAAGCCCTTCTTCTTACATGTAAGCTTTTCAGTGGGTCTACCTTTCCCAGGCTTTAAAGGGGCCTCTGAGAAGTAGGTGACCTTTCATTTTCTGTAGCAAGTGCATCCCTGAAAGCTATGTATCTGTAAAATTGAGATAAACATAGAACAACCTTATAGGTTAGGGTAAGGATTAAATAAGGAATCCACACAAAGCACTAAGAAATGCCTCTGTCAAATTATAAGCTCTCAATAAATACTTATTATTGTGCAAAAAAAAAAAAAAAAGAAACTCTGAATTTTTGTCAATTGGATTGCACGTCTCACTGATTTGCCTTATCATTTTAAAGGTGATGCCATTTCATTTCTGATTCATTTTCAACCTGACAATGGTCCCCAAAGCTTAGTTCTTCAGCCTTTGTGACAAGCCCTCAGTAATCTACAAATGGACTGATGGTCAGTGCAGCCAAGGGTCTTTAGAATTCATTGAATTCTGGTGTTCCTTCTTTTCTCCAGCCCTTACATCACCCCCTAATTGTTGCATTTTATAGACTCACATATTGGTTTCTTTACATTCTGCATGTTTGCTGTTGAGCATAATTAGCTCTTACTTTCACAGGCTGCCCTTTATAAAGGTTTTCCATTGGATCATCAGAGGTGGCAGTTATCATAATATCCACTTTTTTCATCAATGATAATCACTATCATAATAACAAAAGCTGCTGCTTATGGGGCACTTTTTATATCCAGGCCCTCCCCCTCTTTTTTTTTTCAGTTTTATCAGCATTTTCTTAATTAATACTCATGAAATATCTGGGATATAGGCCTTCCTACCATGCCCACTTTTCAGATGAGAAAACTAAGGTTTAGAGAGTTAAGTGAGTTGTCTAAGGTTCCGGAGATCCTAGGTGCCGGGGCCAGCACTCCAGCCCAGGCTTGTGTGAGGACCAGCCCAAGGGCTCTTCCTGAGAGGTGGGGGCTGCATCTTCTAGCAGCAACTACCACCACAGAAATCAATGATGTTTGCCCAGAGACCCCCTTTGGCAGAGGTTGAGCAGATTAAATCCTGAGCAAACCTGGCACATGGAAATCAAAACTTCTAACAGGCTAACAGGAGGAGATCTGAGTTCTGCTTAATTGACCCAGTATAATTATTTCCATTGCATTGCACCACATCTGGGGATGGGTATTTACTAAGCAGTCTTGCCCGGTGGTTCCCATCAGTACCTGCTTTAGTCTGGAAGAAGTTAATTGCACGGAAAGTTCTCTTCTAAATCACTGAGTTTCTTATTCCCACCAATGCCTGAAACACACACACACACACACACACACACACACACACACACACACACACACACACACACACACACACACACACACACACAGAGTCTTGTGCCAAAAGGATTTTGTCAGAAGATGGATTTGTCCTTTAGCTCAGAAGCTGCTTCTGAATGATACAGCTCAACCCATTCTGAGGCTCTCAGTAGCACAGTTATTCCAAACAGCCTGAACAGGGACCTCCGCACTGCAGAGGGCCATACGGTCTCTGGACCACCCAGGCAAAGACAGACCCCCATCCCCGCCACCAAAAGGAACAAACCAGAAATCGCATGCAGGGGAAGCAGGCTGGGCCAAAGTTGCCTTTCTCCTCTTTGTAAACACAAGGAGAAGATAAATTACAGCTTCTGTTAGTAACATAATTACTTTAATTAAAATTTAGGGGGTTGGAAAAGCCAATTCTGAATGTCAGATTTCCAGTGATGTTTGGTAAGCCTGGAAGAATAGAAATATAGCCCTGTAAATAACTAGCATATTATAACTGGAGCAGTGTGTGTGCTGTAATCACGTAGAGCTGCAAAAGAGCAATTAAATGATAACCAAGATTGCATTCTCTGCCCTCCCTTGCCTCTGCCCTCATTTCACACCCAGGTAACAATTACATGCCTAAGACTGCGGTGGCTTGTCCCTGTCCCCATCCAAGTCATAGTCAACCTCCACGGCCCTTTTCAAATCTCCCTTCAACGGTTTCCTAAAGAGTCTGTCCCACAGAAATCCTCCCGTGCTAATCAGCCGCTGTACTTGTTTCCTGCATCAAGCTCTTTTCTCCTTAATTGGACTGATTTCACTTTGTACTAAAGTCTGTCATATACAGCCCTCTAATTGTGTCGTGTCTCCTTAACAAGATTATAAGCTCTTGGGAGGCACCGAACATGTCATATTGAAAGAGCAAACATTTAGAGCCGGAGGGATGGCAGAGACTACATTGCGGCTGGGAAAACAGGTCACAGAGCTAGTTGAGGGCTGAGCGAGGACTCGAGGTCAGTGATTCTCCCTCGTGGTTCATCGTGGTTCCATCTCTGCGCTGGTTCGGTGGCAGGTTTTGAATGAGTTCCACCAACTTATCACTTTGGTCAGGTAGGAGGGGGAGGGTGTTAGGGGGCACTTTCCTTAGATCTCCACCCTCTAAGCTCTATCCCAGGGGGCTTGTCCCATCGAGTGGGGTGGGAAAAGACAGGTTAAGTGGGGGGCTAAGGAGAGACTCTGGTCCAAAACGTGTGCATGTAGCTGCCAGATAACTAGCCAGCCGCTGTCATTTGGGCTAGGGGTGGGTGCACTCTCTGAAGGACAATAAGAAAGGCCAGGCTGGCCCAACCCCCCTGCAGCTCTCTGAGCTGGTAAGAGACAGGACTGGTACTGAGGAATCTTCTCCAGCTCCTCCCTCTTCTCCTTTCCCAGCCTAGCTGTGTTAGCTCAGATTCCCCAGAAGCAGACCCTGAGTGTTTTTTATAGGTGATACCCCCAGAGGAGTGGGGGAAACAGGAGAAGAAAAGGGAAGAAGCCAAGAAAGGGTGAAATTTCATGAAAAACTCCACTGAGGATAGCTTCACCCAGAATCTGGAAGGATGCTTATGAGTGTAAGTTACCCCTTGGAGTTATCCAAACCAGAGGACAAGGGGCGGGGGCTTCACAGTCCCAACCTTCAGGCATTGGCTGAGATCACACTGGGGGAACAAGTTCCCAGGCCCTTCTGTCTGCTCTCATGATTGGGTAGAGGGAACTCCAGGTGCCCCCCCCCCGGGGGGGGGGTCTTTGGAAAGGCACAAGAGATGTTAGGAGCCCAAAGACACTAAAGGGAGGGCATAAATGGGGAAAGGGGATCTGAGGACATCAGAGCAAAGCATCAACATTGTCAGTAACACTAGCACATTTTTATCTAGTCAATACGCAGCTTGGAAACTAAACAAACAAGTATCTGTGGCCTTTGTTTTCTGGTTTCATAAAGGGGTGACCCATATCTAGAGCTGTTTGGACCAAAGGTGGTGGGAAGCAGGCAGGGCTTCCACGGGGAAAAGACCCTCTGGGCACATGTAAAGGAATGTGGTGGGTTAAGGAGGAAGTTATTCTGATAAACACTCTGAAATGTTCTCCCACCACACTTAGTATGCACAGCAAGGCGGGAGTCCCTAGGAAGGCTGGCTGACAGACTGCCAGAAACCTCCCCACGTGGCATTTACCTTGGTGCCTCAGGAAGCGGTGGAGCACACTGTTTAAAAATGTCTACTGGTTTTAAAACCCAACGCAGCAACAAACCAGCTGTAAGTCCCTGGATAAATTACTTAACCTGTATAAGACTCAGTTTCGTCATTTGTAAAAATGGAGAATGATAAGAGTTGTCCCTTGGATTTGTTGTGAGGAATAAATAAGGGTTAGGGGTGTGTGTGTGTGTGTGTGTGTGAAGTTTAGCAAAGGTGCTGACTAAAGTAAATGCTGCGGCAGGTTGTATCTTCCCAAGAAAGCCACAGTATTATTTCCCATTACACGTGCTGTTTAGAACCCTGGAATTTTCTCATCAAAAAGTGGCTTCAATTTCCCCTCCCTTTGAATCTAGGTGAGCCTGTGACTCTCTTGTAACAAACAGCAGACCATTGGAAGTGACATGACTTCCAAGACTAGATCAGAAAAGCCGATAGAGCTTCCACCTGGTTCACTGAGAATCTCGCTTCTGGAGCCCTGGGGATGCCATATTGTGAGGAAGCCCTAAACAGCTCGCATGGAGAGAACGAGTGGACATGAAGAGAGAGAGATGCCAGTCAACCCCCAGCTGCCCCAGTTATCGTCATGACACGGTCCACACCAGAACTGCTCAGCTAAATCCTCCCAAATTCCTGAGCCACAGAACTAGTGGGGAACAATAAAATGATTGTTCTTGACTCCAGCCACCATGTGGTGATGTGTTACAACAGATAACTGAAATGGTACTTCTTAAATGCTAAGTCCCACAGCCTTGTAGGTTCTGAAGTGTGGTTTTGTTTTATTCCACTGAGAATGAATCAGTATCTCCAGGATGGACTCTCACTAATCAGGCTCACAAAGGACTGATGTGCAGCTCGAACGGCAAGGGGGTTAAGCATTCTGTCCTCAGACCAGATTATTTCCTTCATGTAAGAAATTTACTTTGGAAAATAAAGTATAATCAGGTTGTCTAGCAAGTATAAAATGAGAATAAGGGAAGGTAGCTGTCTCACTCAAATAATTTGCTGGCATCAGGTCAAGGGAGCACATTGCATTCATCTCCCAGGAAAGGACCCACCAGCTGCCAGGCCCCGACAGCCCAGACCTTGGACCAAGACCTCATCTCCTTCAACTAGCCCCTGGGTGGATACTGATGGCATCTGTCCATCTGATTTTCTTTTTTCCATATTCAATAGACAATTCCTCCTTGTGATCAGTACAGTATTTCTTTAGCCCAGCAGATATGAATAGCACTCTGTGAAAAAAATAACATTTCATAATGTTCCATGAAAAATAAAATAGTCTTATCAATTCATGAAATACTAGATTCAGCAAATTTTAAAAGGGTTCATTACTACAGGACTTCAGAACATTGACTCTGTGAATTCGTGATGCAAACCACCCAGAGGACGGTATAATAAGACAATGAGTTCTCCCATACACACATAACTTCGCCCCCCTTCAGATTACAGTTTGTTGAATGTTACTTTAAAGATCATTTCAATCAAATCACACTCTGAACCAGGAATCATTCCGACTACTTAAATTGTCACTATATATGACTTTTCTGGCCCATTAAGTTGACTGGAGGTGTGGGGAGGGGCTCGTGCATGCAGTAATCCAGGGAAAGTGCTGGGACAGAGATCCAGAATGCTGTGATGCCTCTGGAAATACAAGAAATGACTTTAGAAAGGGGCAGTATTTAAGGTGAGCTCTGAGGACAGAGCTGAACAGGAGTTCAACAATCAAAGTTGCGAAAAAGGGCATCTCAGGCTAAGGACCAGGGTAAGCAAGAGACCTGGAGAAAAGCAGGGAACAGAGTACTCAGGGAGTTGGGAGGAGCACATGCTGGTGGAGGGATGAAGCTGGCAATGCAGGAGGAGTCTAGAAAGCCATGTTAAAGAGACTAGGTATTAAACGAAGCTGCAGGGATGCAGAGATGGGCCATGCAAGAGTGACATAGTCAGATTAGCCTCTGGAGCCGGGAAAAGAACACTGAAGCTAGTGTGCAGAATGCACGGGGGAAGCAGAATATGGGAGGCTGCTCAGAAAGTTCCTACAATATCCCACAGAGATGACAGCTGATACGCGGAAATATGCGGTGACTCTGTCATCTCCCCTATACTTCTCCATGAAACAGGAGGCAGACTATTAGAATAGCAGCCGTTAAGAAAAAAACTATTGAGCTCTGTGCTTGGGTCTCTTGGAAAAATCATCACCAGATCATTTCAGGCATACAGCTTCACACAACGACAAAACAAAGGGAAAGCACTGCTTGATGACAGCACAGAAGCAGCCCACATAAATCAGCCCTGCAGATAGGAAACAGGGACTCATCACAGCTCTCAATACAGGGAGACTGAAGGGACAGCCAGACATCCACGGCGCTAATACAAAACGGTCGGTTTCTTGTCTCTTAATCAATATTCTGCTCTGAACTGTCTCCCACATCACTGGAGGATTTTTAATTCTGTAATCCTGTGGGGCTTTCTTTTAGTGCTGTTCAGAAATTCCAGAGTCCTTGTACATCCTGAATTTTTCTAAGGAATATCTCCTTGCCTTCAATCCTCATGATTATAACTAGGTGATCCTGGTTTAAGCTAGTCTGGTCATTTGAGGGGACAGATCCAAGGCTGAGCCCAGAAATCTTCCAACACAGTGGCCAATGGCACAGTATTCCATCTCCCAAGCATCTGCAAGTCACCTCACAGCAGTCCCAAAGTGGGGGGTTAGTCTCCTCTCCTCACAGGACCCATCAAAGGCGGCCATCTCCTAGGCTTAAAGAATCTTAACTATTCCCCCTCCAGCTGCCTCTGACTCTCCCCTCCAAAAGCCCCCATCTAGCCAGAGTCAGAAATTTAAGTACGCCCAGCAGGTGGTGCAAATGAGTGGTACCTCCAGCTGGAAGATGATAAAATGACAACTGACCCTAAGTCTGGGTGAGGAAGGCAAGAGGGACTGGGGCTAAAAATGCTCACCTTCAAAAGGGGACAGGGCCATTTCTGGCCCTGAAAACGCAGAACCAGTATTGACTGAGCATTCAGTATTCTAGGAAAATTCTGATATCTGGGTTTGTATGTAGAACCACCTCTCCACTTAAAAATGTTAACAACAGTCAGATTTTAAATTCTGTATCAATACTGCTCAGACCATACCGGACACATCCCTTCACTGGCTTCAGCCCTGGGCCACTTGTGCGAGGCACAATCCGTCTCACAAAGGAAAAGTCTGCTGTCGTCTGGCAGCACAAAAGCTCCTGAGGCATAGGAACTCAATTTTTTGTCTATGTTTCATGTTCTTGGATAGGTACTTGGAAGCTAGGTTGTAAGTTATAACTAAATATAAAGCACAGATTGAAATTGCAGTAAGGAACTCTGCCATGACCGTATTACAGAGCAGCCTTGGATCCAGTGGGGTGTCCATGGGTGGCCATAACATCCCAAGGCTTCCTGGACGAGCAAGGACTATGGACAGGACTGATATTCAATTAGGACATACTAGTTCGGTTGTGCCAGCTGTGAAAATACTGAAATACATTTCCCAGACTTCCCTGCTAGCTGCCCTCTGGTTTAGCCAATGAGAGACAATGCTGGGAGATTGCTGGGCAGAAGAGAGGGAGAAGTTGGGGCATTTCTCCCCTTCTTCCTACTCTGATTGGCATCTCCTCTGTGGTCCCGGTTCACATCGGGCAGTCTGTTGTAGATCCAGATCCTGCTGAGCAGTTCCAACTCCAGCTCCCTGGATCTGGTCGTACCGTTTCCTCCCTTTATTCCCTATTCCTTAGAGTTGCAGAGGTTTCCTGCTTCTGTTAACCTTTGGGTTGCCTCATGGTCCCCTGCTGGGCTCTTCAGCTCTCCTGACATCTTTGTGATCAATTCTTCATATTGAATTTCTTCTGTTGGGCTACCTCATACGTGCTGTTTCTCTGCTGGATACTGCCTGTCTCCAATAGGTCACCACATCATCAGAGCACAAGCCTTTGAACTCCTATTCTTGGTTGCCCTACAGAGTAGTATCAAACCACTGAGAACTGGGCAGCCATGCATTAGTATGGTGTCGTCCTTGAGATTGCAACTCTCTACCAAGGCCACCACATGATAGGCCTATCTTTTCCAATGTATACAGTCATCCTGTTGTAACAAATTTTCTTTTAGTGAAAAGTAAGAAATCTCCTTTTGTGTAAATGGCAGGTGATAGGAACTGTTGCACATGCTCCCAGGAAATTCGTAAAATGAAAAATGAACCCATGTATTCTGGAAAAAAAGAAATTGGTCAAACATGAAAACCTAGGTCAAATTTCTTATCATTCTTGAATATATAGACTGGACCTAAAGGTCTTAATCCTGAGATAGTTCTCAATTAGGAGATTAAAAATAATTCTTTTTTTCAGAATAAGTTTTTCATGATTGTTGTTTCTCTTTGTCATACACAATCACTGGTAGGAAAAAATGAGACTAATTAGCTACTTCAAAAAGTATTTAATTGAAAGACTTGTCATGATGTTGTGTTATTTATACCTACCCATCACCCTTCTCAATTCTTTGGATAATGATACTCAGACTTTCTTCTGGAGGAAGTACCAGTGCTTCACTCTCCCACTGTCCTTTATGTAGAGCTGATTATACCCCCAAGCACACAGGGTGTCATGTGACTCGGGTCAGGCCAATCAGAATCAATGCCCATGGTCGTGGTGGTTGATTGGCTTGGAAATGGGCACATGATTCAATCCAAGCCAATCAGGTCAAACACAGCTAACCCTGGGGTTTTTTCTTGAGCAGTCAAGAAGAAAGAATTTTATTTTTCTCATAGCTTAGAGCTGTGAAGATGCAAGCCTGGAGTTTCCACATGGAGTGAGACCACCTCAGAGTAAAATCAGAGAGAAATGCACTAGGGAGAAATGGAGAGAGAGAATCCAGGTCCTGGTGACATAATTTGCAGCTCTTTTCGAGCTGCTCTGAAGTTGGTCTGCTGTTGAAATATACAATTTTTTTCAATTTTTTAATTTGTGTTTGTTTTTAAAATTCTGATGTCATTTATTGGCACAAAAATTTTTCAAGTACGACATGGTGTCTAGACATGGCTACACTTTATACTTTGTGCATTTAGTTTAATATTTCTTTCGCTCATAATTCTTGACATGTACTAGACTTTCCTTTCTGCATCCAGCACCTCCATGACAGCATTTCTGTATTCCAAGCCCTTGCTGTAAATACAGAGCATTCAGATCTCACTGAAAACATCTTGTGTGTGTGTGTGTGTGTGTGTGTGTGTGTGTCTGTTTGTGTTTTGGTTTAAGAAAGTTTGAGTTGGGTTGCTATCCCTTGCAACCAAAAGAGTTCTGACTAATACACCTGTATCAAGTGTCATTATGTCCAGCACTGTGGAGCATCTCAAGACGAGCAAACTCTCAGGTGGTTTAGAGAGGAAAGAAATGGAACCGTTACTTGGAGCAGATGATATAATGGGAACAGAAGATAGAAAACACAACCACTCCACTTCTATTTTGCCTCCATCATTTCAGGAAAAATAATCATCCTACAGAGAGGGTAAAACAAACTTTTTTTCAGGGCACAGAAATCTGAGCTAAATGAGGAGAAAAAAGAAAGCTCATCACAGCCTTGAATGAGTCCAAATTGCTTGTCCCAACTGGGCCACACTGAAGTGTACTTACAGGACTTAAAGATGATAATGCCAAGTAGGGAATAATCTTTGAAGGACTGTGGGGAATTACAAAATATTCTGGATTTTTTTTTTAAAAAAATGGATTTTATTATTTACAGTTCAATTATTTGTATTTAATCCTTGGAAAATTGCACACTTGGTTTGTGAACACACTAGAAAAAATGTGTTCATTTTTTAATTAAATATTCTTTAAAGTACTAATTAGTCCCATTTTTTTCACCAGCAATTGCATATGACAAAGAGAAACAACAACAAAAGACTTAGTCTGAAAAAAAATTTTAATCTCCAAATTGAAGGATATGTCAAGATTAAGACCTTTAAGTCCAACCTGTACATTCAAGAATGATAAGGAATCTGAATCAGAGTTTATTATTTGACCAATATCTTTTCCCCCAGAACAACAGCATGAGTTCAAAAAGAACAAGGTATATCAAACCACTCCCATCTCCATGCTTTAATAAAACTGTAAGATGTGCATAAAAGGGAATATGACAGACATAATGTGTCCAAATGGTAATGTGATTGGCTGTCTTATTTTTTTCCATTTTTGAAAATTCTTGTTTTCAAATGGAGAAACAAGCCACAGGATAGTAGAGCTAAGATGATTAATTGATCAGAGCTAAAGAGTGTTTGATCAATGGAGTAATGAAAACCTGGAGGGTGGTTTCTGAGGGAGTGCTACGAGGCTCTATCCTACTTAAAATGATGTATCAGTGATTTGGATTCTTATTGATCTTAAAATCATAGAAACCTGGGGGAGATTGGTTGATGAAATCAGGACTTAAAAGATCATAACAGGGTATAATAATTTACCTTAAAAGCAATAAGATGATTTTTCATAAAAAGGTAAAGTCCTATATTTAGATTTAAAAAAAAAAAAAAACAATTACACAAGTACAGGATGGAGGAGACCTGGTTGAACTGCATTTTATCCAAAAAAGATGAGGTATTTCACATGACCACACAGTACAATATGATGTCATCACTATGGATAATAATGCAGAAGGGTATTTCCTGACATGGGGAAAAATGCATATTACATTTTCTTAAGTGGATAAAACCAATGTATTAAACACACACACACACACAAAGTTATTCATAGAAAAGATTCAAAAAAAAGATAGCAGCGGTTAATTCTCAGTGGTGATAATACAGATGACCCTATGTTCTTCTTTGTGTTGTTTCATATTTGACACAGTTGCTCCAATTATTTTTTATAATAAAAATTTCATTTTGGCTCAATACAGATCAAAAGTGTAACACAGCTGATGAAAACAACAGGAATGCAGTTTTAGGCTGCATACATAGAATTATGTTTTCCAGAAAAGAGGTATCAGTTCACTGGGCTCTGTACTCGGACAGCCATATCTGGGGTAATGGCGCCACATCTTAAGGAGGACTCTGACAATCTGGACTGCAAAGCAGGGTTGGAAAGGATGCGAGTCATCTGAAGGCTAAAGAAACTGGTACGTATCACCTGTAAAGAAAAAACTTAATGGAAACATGTTTGCTTTCTTTTCTGTATTAAGGCTTCTCAGATGGAAGGGGCAGTAGAGGTATGAGGGGTTAGAGGTGACCACAAATTCTTTGGCACTTAGCCCATAGGGAGATGGGAGTCTATGCCCCCTCCCTGTGAACGTGGGCAACCTCAGCGGGACATGGAGGAAGCGACACTATGCCAGTTTCCAGGCCCAGGTCTTAACAGACGAGCAGCTCTTATTTCCTGTCTTCTGGGGAAGCCAGTGGCCTTGTAAGAAGGATGCCTACAGCATGACCACTGTAATCTGAGGAAGCCCAGGCTAGGCACGTGAGAGGCTATGTACAAAGGGACATCCGACCACTTCCCAGCTGAGCCAGTCATCCCAGCACAGGCACCAGACTTGTGAACGAAGAAGCCTTCAGAGGGCTTCTGACTGCAGCCATGAGAAAGACCCCCACCCACCATCAATCCCAGAATCATCAGAGGTAATAACAATTGTTATTTTAAGTTGCTGTGTTTGGTGATAGTCTGTTATAGGGCAATAGAAACTTGGGGCACTTGTTAGGGCTAGCATGAGCTTAGTGTAATGTTCAGCAGGGTACCACTGAGGGGTTTTGAGCAAGAGAAGACATGGTTGCCCTTCATGATAACCACTCTAATGATTCTGTGTGGGATGGAGCGGTGTGTGGCACCAGAGACAAATTCAGGGATGAGTGCTCAAAGCTTTTTGTAACAAGCTGCTGGATAACTCTACCTGGAAGGTAAGACCAAACCAGAAAGGTAACTAAAGTTGGCTCCATCGTCAGGGACTCCCACATGGAAAAGGGCTCACAAACAGAAACAGGAGATACAAGCAAACTGGGGGTGGCCTTTACTAGTGAGCTGAGATCATAGTCCCTCAGGCAGTGCATATGCTGAGCAAAGTTGGGGGATTATCTCCCTATGTGGCCAGTAGCCTCCCATCCCGGTTCTCTGCTGCTTCTCTTGCTACCACTGTTGTTTCTGTTTTCTCCATCTCTCTTGTACTTCTCTCCTGGACTCTGCTTTTGCGTCCAACTCCCCCTTGGCATGAGCCATCTGGATATTGTGTCTAACGGACAATAGATCCAGAGTCGAGGGGCCTCCTCCGCCCAATGCATGGAGTGAACTCCTTACAAGAACTCTGCGTTAGTGTCTGGGAGGAATAAAAAGAATCCATTCTTCCACAGCATCCCAGATTTAGCAATCCAAAGAAAAAGTAAAAGAAAAAAAAAGAGTACCAGAATGCTTTTTAGCATTTCTCCAGAAATGTGTTAACTCTATATACTCACATATTCTAAGACCAATCCTCCCAGAAATCTCACATAGGAGGATGGTATATTTCACCACTAGATCTACTAGTGTATCATCCAAGAGGCAGCATCTACTTTAGCTACAGGTCTGCTAGCAACCATTTACATAGGGTTGGCAGAGATTACTCATCCTATCTGTAAAATTCAGTCTTTGGGTTGGATAGTCAGGGGACACTCCCTCCTTGAGTTATTTCTTCCATGATTTTTTTCCACAATACCTACACTTGCTCCACTCTGAGAATGTATCACAATGTGTAAAATGTCTTTATTTGCTCTTTCATTTACTTTGGTGTTTCTTCATTGCCTGCCGCGAGCTCCACCCACTGGTAAGTTTGTGAGGACAGAGATTCTGATCCTTGCTTGTGACTGTGTCACCAGCATCTGACACAGTGAAGACATTCAAATAATGTTCATTAAATAAATGAGTAACTGAGGCTTTATTTTATATTGTGTTTTACTGTGCTTATCTTTGAGTCTAGGATTCATTTAAGGGATACATATTTGGGAAACTTTCCACGCACATCAAACTCAGAGGAAAGGGAGAAATAATGAAACTGCAAGAAACCAATTATCAAAATTTCAAAGTTTGGGCTTGATCTATATTCACAAAATAACTGGGGGACGACCTCAGGGTGGAGGATTAAAAATAAATCACTTTCACGCGATTAATGTTGCTGTCTTTCCAGATGTTGTCTTTTAGTTTCTTTTGACAGGACATCACCAAGCAAAGAAGAATGATAAGACAACTGTTGTGATTTGGCAAAGTGAAATATAACAAAGTTACGGTTCTTCTGAGTGCTGGGTGTTTGCGTTCTATGGATTCGTATTTAAATCAGATTCAGAGCAGATGAAAGGCTTGCACGATCAGTCGGCTTGAAGAGAGAGAGATCAGTCGGTTTGAAGAGCGAGACAGGCACATGTACCCCCTGGGAAACAACTGGGCCGTTAGCAGCTGCCAGGATTTTGGGAAAGGGGGGCCAAAACGGGGAGGAAAGGAGCCGTCAGGTTCTGTGCCACTTTCAGACCCACAGTAAGTGCGTTTCTGTAGGCAGATTACAGCTCAGAGGAGCCAGGTAGCTCGAGATAAAGATTTCCATATGGTGATGCAAATTAGGACTCCTCCGCAGAGCTGTCCGCAAGGAGACAATAACCTGGGGAAACGCTTGGAAGCCAGTTTGAAGACAGTGAGAGGAAGGAGACAGAATGTCTTCCGCTAAAAGGAAGTTGCTGTTACTGTCCCCAACGCTGTTGCTTTATTATCGCTGGGTTCTCTGAGCCATGGGCTCCGATAGCAGAGGGCTGGGTCTGTTGACTTTACCATTTAGCACTAGACGGACGGGAAATGCTCCCCTCTTCCACTCCATCTGGTTTTAAGAGCCTACCCGATTTTCCTTCACATCTCACATCTCTGCTGCTCGACCCCCTTACTGCAAATGTGAGGGTCCCTCTTCGCCAGCTTCTGCCTAAGGCACCTCTGAACACAAGGTGAGTTCCTCCCTGTCCTGCCCAGTCCGCAGATCTAGTGTAGGAAATGACAGCTTGTGTGGTGCTTTACAACTGGCTAAACACACCCACATACCTTGTCTCACTTGATCCTCACTTCACAACAATCCTTGAAGGAACTCAACGAGGAAAGAGAAAAAGCTTCCCTAATGCTAACTGTCAATAACGCTTGAGCTAGGCACAGCTGAGCTTGAGCCCGGCACTCTCACTTCCTAGCTGTGTGACCTCTGCCCGTTACCTAACCTTTCTGTGCCTCACTTTCCTGATCTCAGCCTGACTTTCAGCCCAGGAGGTGATAAGGAGTTTGGTTAAGAGCTGAGATCTGGAGCCTGACTGCCAGGGTAGAATAGTGGCCACTGACCAGCCATATGACCTTGGCCACGTTACTAAACCACATCTGGAAACTGAGGATAATGATCATTTCGCCAACTCAGAGGTTCCCGTGAGGATTAAAGAAGGAAATACGCGTGAAGCCCTTCAAAGCAAACCTGCCATGCTGTAATCAATAGGTAAGTTTTACTATTAGTCTTATTAGCCTTTAAAAATTGTATTTTTGTCCTGCTACTGAAAATAACACATCAGCATTGTAGAAATCTTGGGGGATCTTGAATTTGCTGTTTATACACAATTTTTTTTAATAAGAGTCTTAGTGAGCACTGCTCCAAAATACCCAGCCAGCGCCTCCTCCCCAAGGTCCCAGCCCCTTCCCTCCAGGGGGTCAGAATCATGAGCTGGGACTCAGGTGAGACACAGGGGCAGGCGGGCCAGCACTTCTCCACCCCCACCTTCCCCTCCCCCTGCGACAACCGCCGCAACCAGCAACCAAGAGCCGACAGGATTCAAATCAAGGCCAGAAGTTTCTTCTTTGGAGCTAGTTGCTTGTTTACTTTACTTGAACTTGTGCTGCTCAGTTGTCATTTTAATTTGGCCTCTCTGCATTCCTATCCCTCAGCCACTCACTTTCAGAATCTAAGAAGATAACGAAGTTACCACAAAGTGTGCTGACCTGGAAAAAAAGAGGGGGAAAGAACAGACACCCACGACTTCTCTGGGACAGGGGGAGGAGAGGGGCTCCCCAGGGTTCTCGCCTCCTGTGGCCGCCCCGGCCCCACCAGAGAGGCCCCCTTGTCCAACAAGATTCCAGGCAGCTGTCCCGAAGGCCAGATGTGGCCTTGTGGCACTTCTAGCCACACCCCTTTGAGCGACAGGAGGGTGTTTTCCTTAAATAGGTCAAGTGTGCGGAAACCTAGAATCTAACATCTAGCCCAGGACAGTTCTAAAGTGAAAGAGGCCTAGGGGAGGGTGTAGCTCAGTGGTAGAGTGTGTGCTCAGCTTGCATGAGGGCCTGGGGTCAGCCCCAGTACTTCTGTTTAAAAAATAAACACAAATATCTAATTACCCGCCTCCCCCCAAAAAAGTGAAACGAGGCAGTTAGCACTAACCTCAGGAAGGCAGGCCAGGCTGGGTGGTGGTCGCCCTCGAGGCCCCACCAGCTTCAGGCCCAGGTCCCACAAGTGCCATTGCTGTGTAGCTGGGGTCTCCCCCAAGAGCTCTGATTCCCGGAGCCCAGGCCCCTTCTGAGGATTCTAGTTGCCCCACCTTAGTCTCTCCTCCGGGTTTTTCCATACAATATTACAATGTTCTGACTACAGTGGGGGAAGTGTATATTCCTCCAAAATGGAAACGATGTTCATGCTTCCTCATTCGGGAAGAAGCCTCATTCCATACCAAGCCCACACTCAGGATAGGCTTCGCTAAGATTTGTTGAATGAACGGTATTAAGTTCGAGTAGTTCTCAAGATAATAAAACAGATAACACTGATGAAGTGCTTTCTCTATGACAGGCACAAGGCTAAATGCTTCACACATCTCATTTGCAGCTGGCAGTCACCCCAGGGGATGAGAGACATCCCCAGTAACAGATAGGAAATAGAGGCTTAGAAAGCTTGAATAATTATCCGAGGTCACCGAGCTGGAAAGTGGCAGCGCCAAGACTCAAATCTAAGTCTTTCTGCCACCAGAGTCCACTCTTTTAACCACTGTTAATAATAATAAACATAATAAAAATAATAAACACTGTGTGCTAGTCACACTAAGCATTTTACATCTATAGATACATGTGCATATACTATTGCTAGAGCGTTAGTATTATTAAGCCCATTCTACAGGTGAAGAGACTGAGGCACAGAGAGGCTAAATGACATGTCCAAGGTCACACAGCTCTTAAAGGGCCTGAGCTGAGACACAAACCCCAGCAGTCTGGCTTGAGAGGCCCTGTCCTCCACCACGCATCTGCTGTTGCCCGACCTTGCTACTTTATTATTTATAGTGACCCAAGATGACATTTTTTGGGTAGGAACTTTCATCTGGCAGAACTCTGAGAAAATAAAGACCCAGGCAGCACTCGTATTCAATGTAAAAACCTGTATTATATTATTATTTATTTGGCCTGGGGCTTCCTAGGAACTGTCAAGGACACAGCAGAAGACACGTGCCTTTGTCCTCTAGAATGGTCCTTAAAATCCATTCAAGGCTGAGATTCCATAAGTAGTAAGTATTTACTGAGTACCAGCTAGACACCAGCACTGTGCTAGGTCCTTGTGCATCCCCTGCTTCCTTTGATCTG
Source organism: Camelus dromedarius (assembly GCF_036321535.1). Taxonomy (NCBI): domain Eukaryota; kingdom Metazoa; phylum Chordata; class Mammalia; order Artiodactyla; family Camelidae; genus Camelus; species Camelus dromedarius. The sequence continues at coordinate 61,473,063 of NC_087443.1, read as the reverse complement.
CACAACCGTCCTGGGGTTTTACAGGTTCCCAGCTTACCCATTTATAGGTAAAGAAACAGTGACTTTCAGGAGAAAAAGAGATCCCTTAGCTGTTAGCCCTGGCCCCACCTGGCCAGGAATTCTCCTGGGCCCATCCTCAGATCAGTCAGCTTCATACATAGCTTCAGTCCTCAACCTTAAGTTTTTTCTTAATATTCAATTCTCATACACACGCACATACACAGAGCCTAGCTATTTAAGAGCCAAGTACGGAACTGATTGCTGGACTCAGTGTTTATTCTAATCCGTGCAGGTTCATAAAGTCCACTTTAGACCAAAATAAGGCTGACTCACATACGTAAAGGGAAATCAGTTCATATTTACAAGCTCCATAAAACCTGCTGCAAATACTTGGGTAGAAAGATACAGCCAGTGCATTTACAACCTTACCCAAATTTCTCACTAGCAGTGGTCTGGAGGTGGTTCAGAGAGGGCTGAAAACCAAGAAAGTATTAAGGCTCAAGTAATCTATGAGGGTAATATATTCTAATTACTAAATGAACCGGGCAATCTGAGAATATTGGATTCAAATGGATTTTCCTGTGTCTGCAAAACCACCGCAAAGCATGCCATCAATGAGGCTTATGACATGTTTAGGGGACCAGACTCATGAATATACACATACACCACAGGGGAAGAGAGGCTGTGCCTGTGTCTGAAATGTGCCAGCAATTGTTGGCATTTCTGAGGGCAAACACTGTCCCTGCGCCCAGCCTCGTCCGTCATTAAACAACAACTGTGCCTCTGGCATCTCTCACTTGCCCTGCCCTGTAGTGTGCACTGCAGGGAGGTAAGAATGCAAGTGTGGTTCCTGCCCTCCAGAAACTTACCACGTGACCCCCATGGATTATTCAAAGAAGAAATGAGTTGGGAGAAGTTTGTAAAGGGGCAGGAAAGCCCACTGGAGATGACTCAAGGAGAAAGGAGTTTTGTGGTCAAAAAGAGGAGCATCTCGAGAAACCACGGTGCAGGGAGCAAAGTCAGGCTTCCGTCCATTTCTCCTTCTCTCTGGAAACCCTTGGTCTCGCTCTCTCATCTCTATTTTTGAGGCTTCTATCCCCCCATCTTTCTCTCTCCACCTTCTGGACCCACACAGCCAGCCGTGTGTGGAGGGGGCAGGGCTCTTGACCAGGCAACCAAACCCACTGCAAAGGAATAAAGAGCCTGCCCAAATGCTCGGAAACCCTCAGAGCCACTCAGAGCCTCCCAAAGTCATGGCTTCCAAGGGGAGGAGGCACCTGGGCCTTGAGGACCCCTTGCCCCATTGGCTGTGCTGCTAGGGAAGGAGCAGGCTGGCTCACTTTGCATGGGCTTTGAAGCTGGTCCCCCAGATCCCATTCTCTCTTGGGAGAAGGACACTCTGCAATGGGGCCACTTTCCAAAGAGAGGTCATAACTTACAGAGATGCCCCATGTATGTGAAGGTCAGAGCTCCAGGAGCTGTGCCTCCCGGGACACAAAGAAGAGGAAAAGGCCTCCGGGATCTGAGCCCCTGAGCCTATGAGAGACAACACAGGCATTTCACAGCTGCCCCAAGCCAAGACTTTTTTTTTTTTATTGAAGTGTAGTCGATTTACAATGCTGTGTTAATTTCTGGTGTACAGCATGGTGATTCAGTTATATATATTACAATATGTATTTCTTTTCATATTCTTTTTCATTAATGGCCATTACAAGGTATTGAATACAGTTCCCTATGTTATACAGTAGGACCTTGTTGTTTATCTATTTTATATATAGAAGCTAGTATCTGCAAATCCCAAATGTCCGATTTATCCTTCCCCACCCCTTTTCCCCCCTGGTAAGCGTAAGTTTGTTTTCTATGTCTGTGAGTCTAGAGTCTATCTCCACTTTGTAAATAAGTTCATCTGTGTTTTTTTGTTTTGTTTTGTTTTGTTTTTATAGCCTCCACATACAAGTGGTATCATATGGTATGTTTCTTTGTCTTTCTGGCCAAGCCAGAACTTACTGACCTACAATATTCTCCGCTCTACCAGCGTTAATAGAGAGCCCGCAGCAAGCCCATGCTTGGCCCGGGGGCTCCAGAACCAGGAAACAAAGTCACCAACCTCAACCGATTCTACTGCTTTGGTAGAATCCTACCACAGAGCACAGACATGCCCGTAACCAACCATAACAAAAGGTGACGGTGAAACATGCCTCTAAAGGTAGGGAGGAAACTAGACTTTGTCAAAAAACAGCTCTAGGCAGGAATTTGAGCCTCATGCTCTCCCTGAAAGGCCAAGGGGCTAACCAGGGCTCAAAGAGGCTAAGAAACTCGTCCACAGTCACACTGTTGGTTGCAGGATCAGGCCCTGCTCTTTCCATGATGCTAAGAGACTTCCTCCCAGAACAGTGCATTGACCAAGAGAGGTGCAGAGGGCAGGGGAACACGGAGGAGAAAGAGGGAGTAGATATGACTGCACTGGGGAGATTTCCACCAGCCATGCTGGGAGCATTATTACATAAAGTTAAATTGCTAATGTGCTTTCACAATCAATGATGTGTGGGGAAATAGATTTTAGAAGATCTGTTTGAAGCAGGCACACTCAGAGATTGACGATGATGAAGGCAGACCTAAGACATACCAGGAAAAGATCTCAAAATAGCACTAAATGAGGCCACTTAGCATAGAAGCAACCAGACCCACACACCCCAGTTAGCCCTATATGGCAATGTTATATGGTAATTAGTGTTCCCAATGATACCGCTGGGTTATCAAGAAATGGATAAATTACCTTGCCATGTTGTCTAAGTGAATAGAACGAGCAGTCAGGACTCGATTGATTCTGCATCTGTCTTGCAGTAGAGGTGTGATCTTGGGAAAGTCAGTGAACCCCCTCTGGACCCCTGTCATCTTGTTGCCTGTGATTAGGTTCTTATCTCATTGCAGGAAGAATTCAGAGACTAGACGTGAAAGCTAAGAAAGTAAAGTGAGGATTTATTAAGGGATGGATAGTACACTCTCAAGGGGAGAGCGGGCAGGCTCAGGTGAGCGGCTGCCCTGAGCTTCTTTGGCAAGTTGGTTACATGGAGTGTAGAAATGAGTGGGTGGAATATTCATCGGGGAGGGAAGGGTTTGGGGTTGTATTCCCTGATTTTCATCCCAACTCCACCTTCCTGAGGGGAGGAGGGATTTTTTGCCCTTATTTAGTCTGAATCAGAAGTCTCATGGCATCAGTGCATTATGGGTACTTCCAATCTGCAAGGCTAATTTTATTGAAATGAGGGCATAATGAGCAAAAGATTACATTCAACACTGGACACTGGAGATTCCTGCCTTCTCCCACCTTTCTTTGTCATCCTCCAGGCCATTTATCATCCCAAAATACGTGAGAGCTGATCAGCACAGAGTTTCCTGCTTTTCCTTCTCTGCCCTGGGATCCCTGCTGCTTACATGATGTGTGGTTTCCTGCATTTGGCCTGTGTCCCTCCTTTTTGCCCAGTTTCTGCCATTTGGCCTGTGTCCCTCTTTCTCTGCTCACATCTAGCTATCTGCCTGCTCTAACATTCTCACTGGTGAAATGAGGGTTGTGGCAACTGTAAGTCTTTCGTTGCAAACAAAGAGATCTTGGAGAGAGAAACCATCCCACATCAACAGTAACAGAAGCCCTTGTGGGGGTGGCCACGCTCTCCCTCTGGACCATCCAATTCATACACGGTTGCTTATGCCAGCGTTGCCATCTTGCTTCCTATCTCTGCTCATCCCCTAAAAGTTTTCTTCTCCACAGCAGCTCCACTTTTGCCCAGGTTGTTACTGGTGATAACATGACTAAATTCATTTTAACATCAGGGGACACTTTGCTATTTATGGAAAAGGAAAATATTAATCTGACAGAATTATTGTTACTTAGGATGTTTAAGGGCATAAGTCATGCTGTTTAGATGCTAAGCTACCTTTGCCATCTACAGGCAGCACAGGTCCCTTAATTTCCACAAAAATAAAAACGTGTTGCACAGAAACCATCAACAGTGCTGAAGGTTGAGGTACATCCTATCGCCCTTCTCGTGTTCAAGGGTCAGAGCCTTGAGAATGAGATTTGGCACCTTCAGCCCCCAATTCTACCCAAGTCCAGTACTTGAAGCTACAGCACCAGAGGTGCGGTCCTGGAAGCCTTATTCTTTAGTTTCCAGAGCACACAGTTTAAAACCAAATACCCTCGGGGGAGGTAAGACCTTAATCTTTGGATGGTAAATAAATTTTATCTAAACTACCAACTTTGATCCATTGGTAATGACTGCCTGAAGCATCCTACTGAGAAAGATTCTTGAGCTGTTCCCTAGGGTGATATTCAAAATATTTAACAACCCACCAATCAGTCTTCCAGGTCCCCTGCTGGTGTGGATGTTAACTCTTTAGTTGCTGGGTCAGTGTGGGGAGATCCAAGGGAGTAATCTCAACAGCAGCTATTTATCAACCGATACAGAAGATGTTTAAACCCCCTGATTACATGTAGTGTATCGACTCCGGCTGTCCCCCAGGCTCCTGGGACGTGGGCAGCAATGGATTAGCAGTGTCAGCCTTAGATGGAGGCAAAGGAGAGCAAGTCAAGCATTTTCTCTCCCTGCCTGCAAACTACCTTCTGAAGAATCCACATTGTCCTTGGTGGGTCATTGGACCAGAAACCCATGTATTGTAGGCACTATGAATTTTGACCAGATCCAAATAGAGAGAGTGAATCTCAGATGTATTCATACTGGACATGGGTGCATCGATTTGTTTTCCATAGTGAGTAACCTGCTGATGTGAGCCCAGCGCACTCGTTGGTCATAGTGCAATTTTACTGGGATTAATCTCACACAGCTAAAAATGATAGAATTGCTTCTACTGGGCAGCAAGTAAAATTATATGTAGGATCAAGCCCATCAGTCTGACACAGATGGTGGCTTTCAGACTCCAAGAGGCCCAGAAAGGTGGCCAAGTTCTCCTGGCCCTTCTTAGATACTCCATCGTTACAAGCTATTGCTGAACACCTGCAGAGGGCAGCCCAGGGTTAGCTTGCATGTTGGACACCTGGCCTGGCAGGTAAAGCAGATCGCCCTCCAGCTTCAGAGGACATCCCGGGATAAGGGTCTAAGTCTCTCGCGTACCTTAGGATGTACCGGAAACACCTGGAATGTGTTAAAATGCAGATTCGTGGGCCAGCCCTAAAAGAGTCTAGTTCAGCAGAAATCTGCATTTTAACAACTTTCCCAGTTGACTGTGTTGCAGGTTGTGAATCACCTTTTGAGAAACCTTTATCAGTGGGAAAGAGAGCCCAAGAGGCATCCGAGGGCGATGGAAGCAGACAGTGAAATGGAGGAAAACAAGGCAAAGGGGACTTGAGGCAGCAGACGCAAACTCCACTCACACCCCACCCCGCAATGGGCGACCAGAGCCTGCCTTGGTCACAATAAGGAATTAGGCTCATTTGCTGGTACAGAGAGACAGGGCTTGCTGCGTTTTCATTGATTCAAGTCTCACGGCAGCAGACACCTAGCTGGTGGGCACGTCCACCATCACTCTCCTTGCCAGGTGAAGACACCAAGGCTCAGGGCCACCCAGCTTAAAGGTGGTGAAACCAGGACTTGAGACCAGACAGCCTGTCTCAGAGCCTAGATGCTCACCGCCCACCTGTGCTGCCCACGTTCGAGAACAATTCTGAGATATCTGAGACAACAGCCCGCAATATCCTTGTGGACTAGCCGGAATAGAAATACAACTATCAACTTTTCTCAATTTATAATGAATATTACTGGGAGAAAACACAGAGCAGAGACTAAAATTGACAGGGGCTAAAACCACACACAATAAATTTCACTATAATTGAAATATACCTAAAGAATCATGTCTCCTTAACAAAATTTAGATTTGCAAGACTGGACCTAAAAAACTGAACCTGAACAGAATCAAACCATTATGGCAAAAGCCAAAATTTGAAATAGTTCCCCCCCCCCGGCCCAAAATCTGAGTGATAAATCAAATATTTATCTACTATATATATATGAAATATATTTTCTCATAATAAAATGTAAATGAAAGTCAAATGATTGGAAATTTTTAGATGCTATTAGATAGCAAAAGATGAGCAAGAAGTAAAATTTACTTAATGGATTTTGCTCAAAACTACAATGAGGTATCACCTCACACCAGTCAGAATGGCCATTAAAAATTCCACAAATGATAAATACTGGAGCAGGGGTAGAAAAAAGGGAACCCTCCTACACTGTGGTGGGAATGTAGTTTGGTGCAGTCACTATGGAAAACAATACGGAGATTCCTTAAAAAACTGAAAATAGACTTACCCTATGATCCAGCAGCCCCACTCCTGGGCATATATCTGAAGTAAACTCTAATTCAAAAAAATACATGCACCCCAGTGTTCATAAAAGCACTATTTATAATAGCCAAGACATAGAAGCAACTTAACTGTCCATCAACAGATGACTGGTTAAAGAAGTTGTGGTATACACACACACACACACACACACACACACACACACACACACACACATATACACACACATATACAATGGAATATTATTCAGCTATTAAAAAAGAATGAAATACTGACATTTGCAGCAACATGGATGAATCTGGAGATCATCATACTAAATGAAGCAAGCCAGAAGGAGAAAAAAATACCGTGTGATATTAATTACATGTGGAATCTAAAAAAAAGGGGGGGAGGAGGGCACAAATGAACTTATTTACAAAACAGAGACAGACTCACAGACATAGAAAATAAACATGGTTACCGGGGGGAAGAGGGCGGGTAGGGAGGGATAAATTGAATGTTCAGGATTTGCAGATACTAACTACCATATATAAAATAAGTAAACAACAAGGACCAACTGTATAGCACAGGGAACTCTATTCAATACCTTGTAATAGCCTATAATGAAAAAGAATATGAAAAAGAATATATCTATTTTATATATATAAGTGAATCACTATGCTATACACCAGAAATTAATACATTATAAATCGACTATACTTCAATTTTTAAAAAAATGCTCATATGTATGATGCAATATTAATAAAGTACAAACATTTTTATGTCTGCAAAAAATCATATTTTGACAAAAATTAATGTTTTATTATTATAATGAAAATGATTTTACTTATAAACATGCAATCAAAATGTCCTTAGGGAGTCAAAAGCAAGAAACAAGCTCTCAGTAAGTCACATTGGGCTGTAGTTATCAATGTTGCCCATCACTTAGCAGCCCTCCCTCACAGTCAGTATTTGTATAATAATCAGGACACAAAATCCTATGGCTGTTGGTGGAGTAGGGCATGTCCCCCACATTCCTCCATCAGCAACGTGCTGTTCCAGCTTCCAGGGAACCCCAGCCAAGAATCGCTGCTGAATCGACATCCTGTTCTTGAAGCAAGTACACAACACTCCCCATGAGGTCAGGAAGATGTTTGAGAAACACTGCTTTAAATATTGAGAACTTCTACCTCCTGGCGTCTCTCCAACCTACCCTCCCTGCCCTGAGTATTTAAATATTTGCGCACTGTTCACCAGCTATTCCTCTAGTCTACGCGGTCGCCATCGCTCATCTGGACCACTGTCATAACCTCACCCGGCATCCTGTTTTCACTCTTGCCTGCTTACAGTCATTCTTCATTTTGTAGCTGGAGAGATGGCTCAAAAACATAAGTCAAATTATGTTCCTGTGCTTAAAGCCATTCAATGGCTCCCTATTGCACCTAGAATAAAGCATAAAATCCTCATCCTGGTTTACAAAAACCCTTTACATTCTGACCCTGGCTACCTCACCAGATATATCTTGGACCACCTGCCCATCTCTCACCTCACTCCTCCCACACTGCCTGCCTTTCTTTTGTTCCTGTTAATGCTCACTTCCTCCGATCTTTGCATTGGCAGCTTCCTCTGCCTGGAGCACTATATCCCCTGAAAGATCCTGGTTGGCTCCTTCTTGACTTTCAGATCTCAGTTTAAATGTCATGTCCTCAGAGAGGCCTCTTCTGACCCTCCTCCAGCCCAGGAAACCACAGTCATTATTGCTTCATCCGATTTTAATTGTCTTCATTAATGCTACATCTCCTGTTTTGATTTGTGTGTTTGTTTCTTGTCTGATTCTTCTGCTATGTTGTTAAGCTCCATAAGGGCCAGGATTGATTTTACCTTGTTCACTGTATGTAAGCACCCAGTATGTATCTATGGACATAATGAATAGACAGATGGATGGATGAATGTATGAGCAAATGAACAAATGAAGTATCTTAAGTCTGCTGACATTTTAGGAGCCGGTGTGCTAGGAATAACAAAGAGAAATAAATCTAAGGTGAATCTTCCTTCTCTCAACCCCAGAGCCTCCCCAAAGTCCCCCTTTGCCTTAGGAAGCCTGCCCCATCCTCCTCTGAGCTGCTACAGCAGTAATTTACATTTGTGGCTAAACCTTCCTTCCAGAGTGAAACCGCCTCCACACTGTATTGCATTATCTTCCATGGGATACTGCTCTGCCCCATTGCCCTTGAGAGACCCACCCAACTAGAGTAAACTCCCTGCAGGTTTGGACTATATATTTTGTGACCTTCAGATTCTAGCGGGCACCCAGTAAATATTTCATAAACCACAGGAGTTCAGGGTTGGGGGTATCTTAGAGATTGCCTTCTGAAAACTCCTCCATGGAGGGACAAGAGCTGAGACTGAAGAACTGACTTGCCCAAGGTGGTATGGCCAGCCAGACTCAGAACTGCTCCCTAAACCGGGGTGTCCTATCTCCCGTCCTGTCATGTCCTGTCACCATGTCAGTGGACACCTTGTTAGGAATGCAGATTCCTGAGGGCCGCACCTCAGATCTGGGACAGGGCCCCAGAATCAGGTGTCCAAAGTGACCTTGGTGACTGTAGCTCCAGGGGCCCAAAGACGGTGCAGCTTGTGTAACCTTGTGTTAGGTTGAACCATATGAAATCGCCGACATTCAGGAGCTCTTGGGATATAAAATGGCAATCTCATATGGTTCAAACTAATAATATTCTCTTTGGTATAATGTGTTAATTGTGACCAAGGAAAAGACCCAGAGAACAGATAACAGCTCTCTGAAAAACAAAACAAAACAAAAAGAAAGTCTGAGAAGGGTCATAAATAGACTCCCTAGTGGAAATTTTAAGAAGACAGGAAGGTCTTCCTTCCTGGAACAAAAGCTGCCTTGAGGTGCCAGGGAGGGTGAGGGTATCACTGTTCACAGCAAGTCCTCATCCCTAAAAAGATCAGACACAGTAAGGAAAGTCTTTAAAGGGGCTTCTCTTACCAAGGACCACTGTGGTCCTATGTAGACTTCCTCATCTTCACCGTAGTCTACTGGGTTCGTATCGTCATTGTTCCCATTTTACAGATGAGGAAACTGAGGCAGGGTGGGGCAAGGAACTAGCCTAAGGCTGAGAATGAGGAAGTTGCTCATTCTTGCTCTCACCCACTGCGCTATTTTGAAGATGTTCCAGGGAAAGTCGATGACCCTTCAGCGCGGGCTTTGGAAAACCGCCTCCAGCATGGCGTGGACAGTTGACTAAAAGACCCCCGAGGAAACTTCTGGGCCTGGGATTTTAGGATTCTAGAATTCTGAGTGTGGCATTCTGGTAGAGGAGGTCTCACCATAGTATCTTTTTTCTCCAAACACTCTCCTCCCCGCTTTCCTCCTCCTGCATCTTGGCCATGTACATGCTGTTGCTGGAGGGACGTCTGGGGATGGGTCCAGGAGTTTGGGGTTATGAGCTCCTATTATACACCTGATATGCCCCAGGCACTCATCTATCCACAGGGAACACTGTGTCTTATAAACTCCTCTCAATGCCAAGGGAGCAGGTATACCTCTACCATCTGCTGATGAGAATGACGCAGAGGGTCCTTCCCGTCTTTACTCAGAACCAACGAGAAGGGACGCAAAGCCCAGCTCCAGGCCAGAGTCACTGCTTCCCCTCTGCGGGGAGACCAGAGATGACAGAGATGGTGAGGATCTGAGTGTACTGTCAGATGAGAGAAGACACTACAGTTCTGAAGCCAAATCACCAACCCCAGCTCAACAGTCCCTCTCCAGCTGAACCTTGCTTGACAAACACCTTTCTGAATGTCTGTCTAGCAAGGGCCCGGGCAGAGTATCTCAGCTTTGCCCGTGGACATGAGAGCAGCAGCCTAGATGGGGTTGACAAGCCCAGCCTTCCAGCCGTGTCCCCCAGACTGTGTTCTTCAGAGCATTCATAGCAGATATTCAATTTGTGTCCCTTGATCTAATAAAATGAAACAATTCCACTTCTGGGTGTTGACCCAAGAGAAATAAAAATATATGTCCGCACAAGCTCTTGTACACAAATATCCATAGAAGTTTTATTCTTAACCATCTAGATCTGGAAATAGCCCAAATGTCCATCAGCTGGTGGGTGGATTAACGAACAATGATTCAACTATACAATGGACCACTGCTTGGCAATGAACAGAAACAAACTGCTGATACACACAACAGGATTGACCCTCAAAATGCATTATGCTAAGGGGTGGAAACCAGAGTCACAAAAGACTACTTACTGTATGATTCTATTTATGTGAGTTTCTAGAAAAGGCAAAACCATAGTCATAGAAAAACAGACCACTGGTTGCCAAGGGCTGGGAGCTGGGGAAACAGACTGACTACAAAGGGTCACGAGTGAACTTCTGGGGCTAATGGAAAAGTCCTGTATCTTGATTGTGCTGTTGGTTCCCTGGGTGCATACATTCATCAAAACTCATTGACCTGTACCCTTAAAATCTGCGAATTTCACTGTGTGAAAAACCGTACTTTGAAAAGACTATTCTGTTTTCAATTATACAGGTTGGTTTTAAACCACAAGCCTTTTCAGAGCCTTTAATAATGTTGATGTGCATTTTTAAATCTTCAGGAAGTAGCTATAAACACCCAGGGTTTCTCAAACTCACTTGATGAAGGATTTAGTCTTAAGTTTCATGGAACATGTTAAAATTTTGAGGAAACAGGTAGAGAAAACTGCATTATAGGATTACCAATCTGGATAAGTCACTGCCCTCTTGAGAACGGAAGTTTATTCAGTACATCTTCATGGGAGTCCGGGTTTAGTAGGCAGTTTCCTGCAGATTGGAGGGCTAGGATTAGCATAAGCGCACTGGGTGAGGAACGGGATGCTGAGAGGGGAAATGGGAGCTGGAAGCCTGACTGGGCTCCCCGCATGCTGTGGCCATTGGTCCATCCACCCGTTATCCATCCTGTGAGGCACTCTGCCAAGTGCCCGGGAAACAGTCCTGTAAAGTGCCCCTCTCAGTAGTTCACAGTCTTGCCACCTCCGTTAAGAGCTGTCTGTCCCAGAGTCTCAGTGTCCATGGGACCCTCTCCTCCATGATTTTCTTCTGTGGCTTCTAAAGGCCCTTTCCTAGCAGGAGAGGGGGATGCACATTTCTGCGTGCCTCCAAGCAGAGTGGTCACCAGCTCTAACCAGCAGGTCATCCCAAGCTCATGGATCACCAGAAGGAATTGAGCACTAGACCTGGAAAGTTCTGGCAGGTGGTGGTAAAGGGAGAGAGTCCTCCACCTTGTTACATCTCAAGCCACGTACTCAAATTCTTCCTCGTTGAGCCTACCTGTTGCTACGAGTCAGGGACAAAGCAGACAAGGAGAGCATTGTGGAGACAGCTGCGTAGCACATGCCTGCCGCTGAGTGGATGAGCCCTGGTCCAGCAAGTTCTTCTCTCACTGCCTGTTTCCCTTCTGCCTCTCTCGTGTCTCCCAGACCTGGCCACTTGGCTCCTGTCCAGAAATAGCTATCTCCAGGGAAGCAGAATGCAGATCCAAGGTTGGGACCCCAATCTGCTGTTTCTAGAAAAGCTCTTAATTGCTGCCCTTCACCTAGGAAAGAAGGCAGACCCGGAGAGTAACAGACTCTCCTCACCTCATTTTGTATTCTGTGCACCGTGCTTATTAGCCAGCCACAAAAATATCCCTAAGCCTCCAAGGCTTAAAGACAGAAGTGCCCGGGAGATGGAACCAGAATTGGTAACACATGACTGCCCTGATCTTCATCTCCCCAGACTGCTCAAGGTTTAGAGGGGGCACCCAAAGCCCCAGGAACACGCTCCTTCCCTGGTGAAGGGAATAGAGTCTTGGAAACACACCGCGTTGAAGGGAATTGGTTGGATGTTCTGGCTGACCCTTACGTTCTACACTGGGTCCTTGGAGAGAGAGCACCGCCTCGCCCTACATGAGCCCAGACGGCCATGCACCCTCCCCTAGGCTCCAGGCTGCTGGGCCACGGACACGTGACCCAGACGCCTCCTGTGTCCGGCACAGACAGCTCTGTCCTCACCAGGCTGGTCTGAGACTCTGGCAGCCACAGGTCTCCTAGTTTTCCTAGAGTTGCTAGCTTTCCAGTGATTCTGGAGACTTTGAATAGTTCTTCCCTTCATATCCTTTCAACAACTTCCATTGCTACTACATGTTTGATACACCGTGTGTGCAGCCCCACTGCCTCTACACGAGTGGTAGTCAGACCTTTTGTTCTCAAGACCCTCTCACACTGTAAGAATTAAGGACCCCAAAGGGCTTTTGTTTATGCCAGTTACATCTAGTGATACTTACTGCATTAGAAATTAAAATTGAGACATTTTTACAAGACATCAGTTTGTTTAAAAACAATAATGAAGTCATGATACCTTAACATAAATTCATAACATGTCAAATTAGGTGTTTTATAAAAATAACTGTATTTTCCAAAAAAAAAAAAGTGATATGAATGGCATTGTTTTGTATGTTTGCAAATCTCTTCCTTCAATGGCCAGCTTCACAGAAGACAGCTGAAACATATGTATCTGCTTCTCCCTTCCAACTGGTTTTATACCACATGTCATGCAGCCTTTGGATAACTCCATTGTACATTCATAGCAGAGATCAAAAAAGACAAATGCCTCTGCGTTATTATAAAAACACATGTGAGCTCATATACCTGCTAAAAGGGTCTCAGAAGCCCACAGGAGTTCCCCGAGCACACGCTGAGAATCACTATTCTAAACCTTTCGGATTTGTTTATGGGATCGAGTAGCTGGTTAAGGATCAGCACTTGACCTTGTCAAGGGAAAACGACCGTGGCCCCCGGCACAGGTGGGGAGAGTGGGAGTGGCAGCAAACCAGGGGGGCTGGGAGCAGACGCAGTCGACACCACTTCCCAACAACACACGTTCCACCAGGGCTGGTATTGATTCTATTCTGTTTGTCGCTCTATCTCCAGATCGGAGAACCCCTAGCAGGCCCTCAATAAAGATGTGCTGAATGGGTGAATAAAATAAATGCATGTGTGTATACATTTTAAAGAACCTGATAAAAATTTTTTAAGGAAGAAAGAAAGAAAACAGAAAAGCCCAGATGCTGTAGGTGATTAACCACACCGCAGGAACAGTCAGCTTTCCAGAACAACACCCAGATAAGAGGCACCCTGACGGCCGAGTCTGCGATCGGTCTGTGTTACCCCCGTGCCTCACAAGAGTCTGCCACCGCGCAGCGCTCAGGGTGGTGGCAGGCGTGACCACACAGCGCAGAGACGACAGTCGGGTAGGCCAGGTGTCTGCTGGGCCTATCTGGTCCTTGTAGTGCTTTTCACGGGCATCTCCCAGAAGCTGATTCCTCAAAACCAGGGAATCTGTAAGAAGGCCAAGGAATTATCTAGTCCGGTCATTTTCAATTTCTTTCTTCATGACAGAATCTTTATTTCAAATGGAATCTCCCACCACACATGGCAGGAGAAGTGGGGTTGCCTCAGGGGAGGCAGGGCTCAGTGGAATAAGCCTCTGCATCTGCCCCTCCCTACACCACCCATCCTGCAGCCGCCATCCCAGCCTGGTCACCTCCAGAAGAGTTAAGACTCCTGGCAGCACCGAGCCCCTGCTTCAGGTGGGTTATAAACCTCCACCTTTTCCCATGCCTGGGCTCCGCGAGCCACACCCCGCGCCCTACTTTGCTGCTTAAGCCAAAGCAGCCTTAATAAAGTTAACGGATGTGTCATGTATGCCCTCACAGGTGGCCCTAAGCCTTCGTCTCTCCCAGTGTTCGCCTCGTAGGCCGTGCTGGGACCCTGGGGACCAAGGATGGAGAAGCAGCAAAGCAGCGGCGGTAAAAACCTTGACCGTCTCGTTGACCAGCACGCTTTCGTTCCCAGCCTACAGGCAGGGGTCCTTCATACTAGATGAAATCAAAGTTAATGCAATTATAACTCAGTAGATCCATGAGGAAATTGACAAGAGCCAATCCTTTGCACAAGACATGCTCTGATTCCGTGCTGACAAATTATTTTTTAAAGGGCGTTAATATCACAAGCTGATGACTTTTAGCCCTGAGCAAATGATGCATTTTAATGTTTCTTTACACATAGCTCCCAGCCCAAGTGAAGCTGTCTACGGCAAAGCATTAGCAAACATTTACATTTCAAAACGCAACAGAAGGGTTGTTGTTGAGTTTTTCTTTCTTTCTTTCTTTTCATACATGCCCAGACAGATAACTTATATTTCATGTGTTAAGTGGTGTGTAGCATTCCGTTTCTAACCCCTGGCATACCTTTAGGAGACAGTGGCACCTGGTTTTCAGGCCTGTAGTCTCTGAAGATTGATTTTGAAAGGGAGAAAGAAATACTGTGGCATCATCAGACACCATTACCTCTGGCAGGCCGGCTGTTCTGGAAACGGCAGTGTTGTCAGGTTCCTTTATTCCTGGCACAGGGGGCAGCACCAGACATTCGGTGCCTTCTTCTATCTGAGTCAGGGCATGATCCTCAGAAAGTAAACAAAGTCCAGTTGGTAGTGTTTATCTTTTCAGGAGGAGCCAAAATGACAGTGAACCCAGGGGTGAGTGAAAATCACAATCAATCGGGAGCAGAGACTCATTTTCCTTTTTAATAAACTCAACTTGGTCAAGAGTCACAAAATTAGAGGTCTTGAGCGTGCAGTCAGGATCCATTGCATTTTACGTCACCTTCCAGTAGTCTATGCCTAGACCAGAGTCTTCAAATGCCACCTGCTGTGATGGTTTGAGCATGCAGACTCTGTAGGCAGAGAGAGATGCATTCAAATCCCAGCTCAGCCACTTCCTGGCAGTGAGACCTCGTACAAGCAATTCAACCTCTGGAATCCTCAGTTTATCCATCTGTAAAATGGGAATGATACAGTTGTCCATCCCTTGGAGTTATGGTGTTACAAGCAAATGTGATGACTCACGTGACGAGTCCCACAGAGGCCTTGCTCACGGTACACACACAATAAGAACAGCTGGTTCTTGACTTCACTCTTTCCCGTGCAGGCTGCTCTGCCACCTCCATCCCTGAGGTTTACTCTTCTCCTCAGGCCAGCTGTGCACCCTCGTCCCAGACCTTACCACCTCCTCCCATAACCTTGCAAGGTAATCATTCAGAGAAACAGGATAGTTAAAACTAACATGGGATTGCAGGGAGGGTTGTACAACACTGTACATTTCCTAAAACTCGTTGAATTGTGCACCCACAGTGTGTGAATTTTATGGCATGTGAATTAGACTTCAATAAAAATAAACAACCAGGACAGGAAAGTTAAGGTTAGCTGACAAAGGTTAACCAATGGTGTGAAAGCTCCCATGTGTCTGAGAGTTGTGGTCTGGGTCTCAAGTCCTTTAAATAAAGTCTGATGTGCAGACGTCTCTGCCTTCGCCCCTCTGCTCTTTGTCCAATGTTGGAACAGCCGATCGGGGGTCTTTAAGGCAGGAGTCCCACTCCTCTCCCCGCCCCTGACAGAGGAAATGTGCTTCCTTGCTCTGTGCCCACCTTTCCTTCCCCAGGTGACACTGATCGGAAGGAACTCAATGAATATGAATGGCACTGGGATATGCTTACCTGGAAACCCAGGCCCAGGAGCGATCTTGTTACTGAGCTGGGGGAAGCTAAAAGAAAACGCAATCCATTCTGCCTAATGTTCACTCGCCCTGACAGCTCATCTCTCCCACATGCTCATTCCCCCAAATGTTTATCTATCTTGCCTCCTCTCTGGGTGCACAATGGGCCCCAGCTAGCTGTAACGAGATGGCATTCTCCTGAAAAACGTCTTTGGCAGTGATGTGTGCACTCCGTTATTTTGGGAGCAGCGGGCACCTGGATGGGGCTACAGGATGGCTATTTAGAGTCCCCAGGGCATCGTTCAGGCGCAAGATGCCTCTGCTCCCTCTTTGTCCTCAACCTCTGTCCCACTGAAGTGGGCGCACGCAGCCTGCTTTATGGTGACCGTAATAGGAGAGAGGCAACAGCCCTCACAGGAGCCTGCAGAGGACACACCAGCTTTTTCAGCTCTTCAGAAGCTGCCGGTGGCTCTGCCTTCTCTGGAAGTCCCACCCCAGTCCCTGTCCCCAGCCTGAAGTCGCAGCTTGGCCCCCACTTCCCACAGGCTTGCTCCTTGCTTATATCCCACCAAGTGTTCTCAAGATAAAGTACAATGTCCGACTGGTTTTCTTAACAGATTTAACATAAGGCAAAGGAAAAACACAAGGAGACTCCCCACGATGACCCCAGGAAAGGAGCTGAGATCCACAGGTTGGAACCACCCTTGCGGCAGGAAGGTCACTTCAGGCAGCACCACAGTGTGGGTGGCCGAGGTGGCCGAGGGCTCAGAGGATCCCGCCAGGCACCTGATTTTATCTCTTACACACATGTGAAGGAACAAAGGCCAGCAGGCTTCTGCAGAAGTGGAGGGCAACAGGGAACCCACCGAGGACAGGGCAGCAGACACACAAGGTGAGCCCCGGGCCACCCGTGGGTGTGTCCTGCCTGCTGACTGGACAGGTTTTCATGGGTCCTGGTTTCAGGATGCCCTAACATACCCCGCCCAGATAATCCCTCATCCTATTTCCTTTTTAGAATTTCTCTGTCTCAACAGAACAATCCCATGTCTTGGCTTTCCAAAGCCACGCTGCTAATCTCAAGGCCCAGAAATAACTTCTGGCTTCTGCTTTCAGGCCTCTGATGTCCTCACATCCTGCTCCTCTGAAGCATGTGCAGGCTCACTGCTTTTAGCATCTACCTGAGCTACAACTCACCACCGGACTAGGAGGACCCCTCCTCCGACAGAAGCCGCCTTGTCAGCGGTCCAGAATGAATCAGATGAGGATGCAGGGCTTTGCTTCCTTACTCGTCACCTTGCGCCTGCGTATTAGATTATTCTGCCCCAGAGGGGCCATGTGGGAACACAACAGATAAGGGGCCATCACTGCAACCAGCAAGGACCCCAGGAAGGTCCCCCTAGATGCCCCCGTCTAAACTTTCCTTCCCTGGATGGCTTCCCTGTAAATCTACACCCACCCACCTGAGACCTCGGTCTGGCAGCCCTCTCCTCCCTCCAGCCAGGTCTCTCCTCTCAAGGAAACCCCTTGCTCGGCCTCCTGATTGTTAGCTCACGATGAGATTGAGCCCCTCTGACTGGATCTGTCCTGCCTTTACCGACAACCCAACCCTCATCCCTGCACCACCACCACCCAGAACCCTCTGATCATGGCAGCCATCCCTGGAACCCCAGGAGTCAGACACACACCCCGCTTTCTCCTAACTGGTGAACATCCCCACCTGGACACAGGCATTTTGTCCCCAGCCTTGATTTTGAGGGTGCCAACTGCCCTGTTCATTGATTGGTCTCCCCCAGCTCTGAGGCGTAAATCCAGCTGCCCCCAGGGCAGCTCCATGTGGCAGTGTGGCAGCATTGCACACACCCCAGAGCCAGAGGAGAGCACTGATCCCTCGAACCTGGCCCTCCCACAGCCCTTCTCTTCCGTGAATCTCACCACCACCCACCCAGGGCCCAGCCCCTGCCCCAAGCATCATCTTTGGCTGTGCCCTCATCTCTACCTGCCTGGTGACAATCCAGCAGCAAATCCTACTGGTCCTGCCACCAACAGATGCCCTGAGTTCATGTGCTCCTCCCCATCTTTACCAAGGCCACCTGAGTGTCTCTGGAAACGGCAACAGCCCCCTGATGTGTCCACGCTCCTGCCCCAGAGTCTGTTCCGCACAGAGCAGCCGGATGCGAAACAGGTCACACCACTGGCCCCCTGGCTTGGACGTCTTCAGCGACTCCCATGGAACTTGGAATAAAATTCAGACCCCCTTCCCTGATCGGTGTGGTCCCGCTAACCCTCAACCCACCTATCTGACTTAACGTCCTACACACACTCAGTGAGTGACTGGTTGAACAAATGCCTGCTTCATGTACGTTACTCTCCATCTTCCTTTGCTTCTAAAAGAAAAATTGAAGCATTCCCAGGGAGCCTCACAGGGGCTCCCAGAGCAAATCAGAAACTTACCCCACCCAGTATCACTTCCTCACGTCTCCAACCGAAGTAAAAACTAGGAGCATCACCTCTGCTGTCCAGTCAGTTTTTCACCTGGGGCTTAAGCTTTACTTCCATCATCCCTTTTTCTAAGTTCACACTGTTTCTAATTGTGTACCAATTTGCTACACAGCAAAAAACGCAAAGGCATTCAGAAGTACTAGAAACTCTTTGGTGCCCCCTTGTGGTCATGTCTAGTTAGCCGGCCAAGACGTGCCCACAGAAATGGTTGCTTTTCTGCTAGTTTTGGAGGTGGAGGCTGCTCTGGGGACTCTGCAAACGGGAGCCTGAAGCTGGAAAGAGAAGTATTCCAGGTGCCTGAAATGCTTCTCCTGCCCCTGCACCCTTGCCTATTCATATGAATTTTCTGTAATCACCAAATGAGTCAGGCAGGATGGAGAGGAGGTTGTATTTGAGATAATGTGTGTCTGACAAAGAGGTGCCCATATGCCACTCATTGTCATACAAAATGTACCAGAGAAAATGTCAGTGACAAGACAAGTTGCAAATGGTAAAGCAGAAAGGTGGAGGGAGTTGTCATTGTCCTAGGGAAACTCAAAGGCAGACGCTGGGTTCCAGCATTTGCAAAGGAACAGAAGCCCAGGTGAAAAGCCAAGTATCAACGATTAAGAAAATTAATCCTAATCTCCTGTGCTTCCCACCCTTTCAGAGTTCCTACCTTAAAGATATTCATCTTTGCACCTCTGGGAGCCTATTAAAATGTTTGACACCAAACAGGTACTTAAGAAGTAGGCAGTGCATGAACGAATGAGCGAATGAATGAATGAATGAGTGAATCTGATTTTGAGGAAATATTTGCAACACCTACAAGCCTCTAGCTCTGAAGCTTACTTTCTAATCTTGACCCCTGTAAGCCTGAGCTTTTGTATCTCTCTTATTTTGAGTAGAGTGAAAAAGGGTCATGACTAATTTTGTCAAGAATGCCTGGAGTCTTTAAATCCCTCTCTCTACACAGCTAATTTTGCACTCTCTGCCTATCACATTGTCTTAGTCTGAGTAAAGCCTAATTGTAGCAGTGAAAACGGATAACTTTTCCCTCCAAGCCAATATTTCTTAACGCTGGCGGAACATTAGAATAAGCTGAGAAGCTTGTATAAACAAACACACACACACACACACACCAATTCCCAGGCCTCATCTTACACCAATTACATTAAAATCTCTAGGGCTCAGGGCCTGGGCATCAGTATATTTCCACAGCTTCCCACGTGCATCCAGGGTTAAGAATCACTGCAGAGAATGAGTGGGCCCTCATCCAGAGAGCAGACTCGCCAATTACGCGTGATGCAAAGTAGGACTTAATGCTGCCTTTTAAGCACCCTGAGACCCAGGCCGGGAAGAAATGGAGGATCTGGAGCCCAGGGCTTGTAAAGAGGTCAAGTTGTCACTCCTCCTCGGGCACCTCGCTTGTTGATGGCCAAGAGGAGGGGACAGGACCCCAGGGGGCTAGGTCTGCCTTGTCCAGCTTGGGCAGGGACAAGAATTCGGGAACAGGTTCCAGCGGGTATGATGACATCAGCGCAGACTCTAGTCCTGCCAGCTCAAGCTGGCCTGGAGAGAGAGCCAGGGTCATGGTGAAGGGAGGGGAAGGTTGTCCCCTTTGTTATGACATTAAGTGGGCGGATCTTAGGCTTTCAATGCAAATAACCAGACATTTGGGGGGGATGCTGCATAAGGAGCCCACTACTCATTTAAAATTATGTTTTCAATAGCTGCTCATATATTTCAAACACAGCACATGCACCTAAATTCAGTCTGCTGCATTGTAATTTCTTGCTTTTAATTTAAGGCCTCCGGGCCTCAACTAATTTCAAGGACAATCTGGTGATGAAAAGGAGACCATCTTCTTACAAAGATGTCATCAGCATAAGGGACCGCTTCTCAAATTCGGAGCACAATTGAGACTTTCCAAATCTTACCCACACTTTGGGAGTCTTTTAAAGCTATGCTCCTGAGCCATAAGAAATAAAATAAAGTCCATTTACTAGGTAGCAAATCAGGATTGTGTCCATTTCTCCTTCCTCCACCAAACCATTTATTCATTTAATGTCTCTGAGCTCTTAAACATTCGATGGCTGCCTTTGAAACCACAGAAATAAACATGAGTGTGATTCATCACTTTGCCACATTCAAACAGTGAGTTGACCATGTCCCACTGGCTCTCAGTGAGAACAGCAGTCGTCGGATCATCAATAAGCCTCAAGCTGAGATCAGAAGTCCCACCCTGGGCACAAGGTACCAACTGCTTGTCACGGATGGATGGGAGCACTGCCAGACCGGCCTCTCTGTGTCTGATGGCAACGGGGGAGAAGGCCACGTTTTAGGGCTCACCACAGACAGCTCTGATTGGCAGGGCAGGAGACAGGAGGTGCTGACTCAAAGTGACACAAGGCAGAGTGACATTCATCTTGAATACATCACCTAGATCCAAGAAGGTGCTCTGAACTGGCCGCCTGGGGTGCCCCACACAGGGCGGAGGTCTTCAGAGGAATTTCTGCCCAGAGTGGAAAGTAAGTTACAGCAGCGAATGCTGACTTTCCAAGAGCTCACCCCTGGGGACCTGCTGCGAAACAGCCCAGGTTTTCAAAAGGCCTTGACTTGTCCTTACCTCCCCCTCTACCCTCATCCTCACCGCTTCCCCTCTGTCCTCAAAAAGGGCTTGCCTTTTTTGAGAACACAGAGAACACTCATTAAATATCTATAATAAAATCCGCAAATGGCAAATAAACAGTTCCCCCTCAAAGAGCTAACCCATAAGATGAGAGAAGAAAATCAGGAGAGAGTCTCCTCTTTTTTTTCAGATCTTTTGTTCAGAACGTTTCGCTTATTCCTAAACACCAGTGCCTTGATAGGGCTTTTCCTGCTCCCTACAGAGTAAAGGCAAGAATACAGAAGGTGTCATTGAAAAGCAGTCTTAGCGATTTCTTAAAGGAATCCCATTCTTCGGTAGAGGATAGAATTGAAAGGCAGAGAATTAGAGAATTAGAGCTTTCATTAAAATGTTGGTTCCGTGAATAACTGAATAGCTTAGCTGCATGGAGCATCCAAGGGCACCCTGTCCAGCACCCTGTCCAGCACCCCGTCCGCATCAGCACCCTGCAGGGAAGCAGCCTTCCCACTCAGGTGCTCGAGTCCTTTGAGTCTGCAGGTTTCCACTGGAGCTTGCACCAGCATGCCATCCAGCCTTGATGAGGCAATTTTTCCAGTGATCTGGGGAGACATGGCAAACCTGAATGTAATATTTCCTGTGGGGAAACTGAGGCACGTTGGGCATGTGAGAAGAGGCGAAGGGAAACAATCTCAGGATTGGCCTGTGCTGAGTGAGAGGTGCAGGGATGGATAGCTGGACGGGGCGGGCAGGGGTTAGGAGTTTGGAGTGAACGGTGGAGGAAGGGGAGCTGGGATTTAGGACAGAACAGGTCTAGGTTCCCCTCCGCCCTCCCCCACCTCCCCAGTGCTGACTGCCTGAATGACAGTGGGCATATCTTCCCGTAAACACCATCTGCAGTAGTGTCTCCCAAAGTGTGCCCCCCAGGACACTCCTCGCGGGCCGTGTAATACTGTCCTGTAAAGATGTTCCAGGAAACCCTGCCTCTTCCACGCTGGTCTTTCACAGTATAAAAGAGAGCTATGGTGCATCTTGGCATCAAAGCCTCTGAGAATCCCTGCAGCAAAGGAACCTGCTTCACTCAGTGTTGTCCCCGCATGTTTGACCATGCAAACTGCTTTTCTGGGAGAATCTCAGGGGCGGCTAGTTTGGGAGGATACCAGTGGTTCTCAGACACAGGCAATTTTGTCCCCAGGGAACATTTAGCAATGTCTGCAGACATTTGGGGTTGTCACAACTGGAGGTGGGGGGTTGCTACTGGCATCTAATGGGTTGAGGCCAGGGACACTGATAAACATCCCACCACACCCAGGACAGCCCCCCTCCCCACAACTAAGTATTGTCCAGTCCAAAATGTCAGTGGTGCCAAGACTGAGAATCCATGGTCTAGAGCCATTTCTACATTTTCTCACTATTCACTCCCCTCTCCAGCTCTGGTGACCAGTCCAGCTCTGCCTCCTGGGCTTCACCCATACACCTACTATGCATCCCAAAGTCTTTTCTCATTTTTTGTTCAGCTTCACTTCCTGCAAAACTTGGAGCTGATGGTCTCCATGTCATTCCTGAAACTCTCTCCTTACTTTCTAAGACCTTTCTCCTAGTTCTTCTTTTGCTCCTCTGACTTCCTCCCCTCGTCCCTCCACGTAAAACAAGGATCCACCAAGGATCTTTCTCCAACCCTCTTCTTTTATGTTCTTTCATCTCTCCCTAGATGACGACATTGCAAATGACAGAAGAACCCAGTGACAGCTTCTACATGGCAAACTCCCTGAGGAACAGGGATACAGAGATGAATAGGAGATGGTTTCTGTCTTGTAAGAACTAATTTAGAGAGGGGGAAAAATCAGTGTTTATTTGTGCAATAAGGTACGTACTGAGTCACAGTGGAGAGCGGAGAAGCTCCACTGGTAGGCGGGAGGTGGCGGTGGGGGACTTCTGAGAGCACCTGTGGGCAGATACCTGGGGAAGGAGTAGACATCTTAACAGAATGAATAAGGCAAAGAGAAGCACAAATGCTGGAGGGGTCAACATGTGCCCAGATGTGTGCTAAGTGGCGTGGCTGAAGGTTGCAGAGGGTTCACGCCGTGGAGGCAGGAGAGCAAGCGGGCTGGAGGAGAAGTCAGATGGGGTCAGAGCTTGGAGGAGCAAGAGCACTAGAACAATGAATGCAGACTTTTTACCCTTTTGCTTATTTTTTTAGGTGTTGTAAAACCATTCATAACCTTAGAGCCCAGGAATGGCACAGTGAGGGAGGGGAGAGGACTGCTTAATGCAAGAGATCAATCAAAAAGATAGCAGAAGGTTGCAAATAGCCAGAGACTTGGGGGTGACATAAGACTTCCCACACTATTCTGCTCAAAGTCAAGTCAGAAAGAGCTGCTATGATCTCAGTCTGAATACCCTCCCCTGAAATACCAGGACCACCACATGACTCACCAGCTTCAAGCCGCTAATCAAAGGACAAAAACCAACCTCACGCCAACAAAAATCAATTTCTTTTTTTTTTTTTTTTTTTGCCCTTTGCTTTACAAATGATCTAGATTTTCCAAGTGCATTAGAAGAAATAAGGTAATTGTTTCCTATCAGATTATTTTATGCAAGAAAGTCTCCTTTTCAATAAATAGTTTTAAACTATTCTCCCTGGTTTTTGAATTACACCACTCTCTGAAGATATATAAATATCAGGTAGCAGTTTTATTCCCTGTGAGTGGGGAGCTTTGGTTTAATAAGGAGGAGAGAGGCAGGGTGATAGACTTTTGGAGATGAAACAAGATCTATTAGATCATCTTGGCCATTTCCCTGGGCCCACCCGCGATTGCTCCCAGCTGCACTGGCATATTCACTGCTGCTCAGGCTAGTCCAGTTTTAAATGACTTAAGGGTAATATATTAAAGACTCATGACCAGCTATAAAGAGGTGCTTCTTCCTGAGACACTAGCGAAGGCTTGGCTGTAATTTTAGATGGATGCTTATCCCACCAGAGGTCGGGGGGCACCTTGCTGTCCTTCAGGCTGTATCACAGCCGGGCCATGGAAGTCACACCCATCTGGACTGTGGTCACCCCCCAAGGAAAAGTATAAATGCCATGCACATTCATCAAAACCCAAAAGCAACCATGGCCTGTGTGCATTCCTACTACCATGGCACTAAGCACCCATAGGGCTTTTGAAACCTAATTTGTATACAAGGAGATGGTCTTGCGATGGCAGGTGGAGTGGGGCAGACCCAGTCATCTTCTCCTCCTCCCCATGAGGAATGGACAGTGTCTCCACTGAGTTCTGGGAGTGATTCATCTTGGGACTGGGGCTCCAGATCTAAGAAGATCCTAAGTCTCATGTGCTCTTGCCCCACTTTGGGCCCATAGCATCAAAACCATTTGAAAGCCTTGGTGGCATGGTCCAGGCTTAGAAATAGAGGGGCAGGTAAAAAGAAATGGGATGACTCAACCAAGGGCCTAGAGACCATCAATAATCTCTAAACAAGTCTTTAGAATTACAATCATCATCACTAGATTTAGCAAACACCACACTCCAGACACACACAATTTCTCCTTTGATGGTACATCCCTGGGTACTTACTATTATCATTATTTTACAGCTAAGGAAACTAAGATTTAGGGCAATTAATCCACCCATCCTTATTTTCATAATTCTCTTCCCCACTCATCTAATCGGCAGCGTTGAGGTCCCTCATAGACTTGCTGTCATTACTCTGCAGTTGGTCAATGTAGCACTGGCACCCCTTGATGTGCACACACAGAAAGACCTGGGATCCCTGCTGTGGGATTCTTTTACTATCGGAGATGCCAAAAGTTACACTTCTCAATTCCAATAATGTCTTCTTTTACAGTAACTCCAGGAGAAATTTCCACCAGCTTCAGTACTGAATATAGCTGCGTATCTACTAAGCAACAGGTCTGTTTTCACCTTCAGACATTATAAAAAAAAAAGAGAGAGAGAGAGAGCGAGCAATGGTATTTCCCTTTTTGCATTTGCAACTAGGGAACTCTGGGACAAATTTCTATCCTACCTCTGTTAAGGTATGTAAGACATTATGCCTTATATTGAGGGTAATACTATTACTCCTGGTTTTGTTTTCTTTATTCTTTCTTTACTTTCCCTTCTGACCACTCTCCGCACTTAAAATTATATTTCCCCTCATCAGCACTATATGCACTTTTATATCACCACAGGCAGTTCTTGAAATGAGGTAAGACACAAATCTATTTCAAAACAAAAAGATCTGGAGGGTGAATACAGATGTGTGTAAGCCTTTTGAAAAGACAAAAATTCATCCAGCTGTATATTTATGAATTAGTTTAAGAAACAAAAATAGTGGAGTAAGTAGCTCTAAGAGCCTATCCCTCCACAGAAACATCCAAAAATCAAGAAAGGCTGTCCACATCACCTTTGTGTGAAAAACTCTGAAAAACAGTTATATATGTGGGGAGGGGGGCATTACTACAGAACTCACAGAAATAAAAACGAATAGAAGAAAATACTGTGAACAATTGTAAGCCAACAAGTTAGAAAACCTTGATGAAGTGGACAAATTTCTACAAACACACTAATTATCAAAACTGGGTGAAGAAGAAATAGAAAATCTAAGCAGACCTGTAACAAGTAAAGAGACTGAATCAAGAATTTAAAAAATACAATTAAAAAACTCCAAGAAAGAAAAGTCCAGGACCAGATGGCTTCACTGGTCAATTCTACCAAACATTTAAAGAAGTAACAGCAATCCTTAAATCCTTTCAAAAGAAAGATAAGAGGAGAGAACACTTTCTAACTCATTCCATAAGGTCAGCATTACCCTTGTATCAGAGTCAGAAAAATAAACATCACAAGAAAAGAAAACCAGACAATAATTGTGAATGCAAAAATACTCAACAAAATACTTCAGATTGAACAAAAAAATAAATATACATCAAATGGGATTTATCCTAGAAATGCAAAGGTAGTTCAACATAAGAAAATTAACCAAAAATATGAAAATGAATATACATATGTATACGCATGACTGGGACATTGTGCTAAACACCAGAAATTGACACATTGTAATTGACTGTACTTGAATTTAAAAATCAACCAATGTAATAAACATTAATACAGTGAAGAGAAAAAACACAGGATCATCTCAATTGATGCAGAAAAAACATTTGACAAAATCCAACAGCCTTTTGTGATAAAAACACAGAAAACTAGGAATGGAAGGGAAATTCTTCAACATGATAAAGGCATTTATGAGAAATCCACAACTAACATCACACTTAATGAAGGAAAATGAAATCTTTACCCCTAAGATCAGGAACAATAACAAGGATGCCTGCTTTCATGACTGCTATTAAATATTGTACTGGAAGTTCCAATCAGAGCAGTTAGGCAATAAAAAGAAATAAAGAGTATCCAAATTGGAAAGGAAATAAATCTAGTTCTGTTCATAAGTGACCTGCTTCCACATATAGAAAAATCCCAAAGAGTTCACACACACACAACTAACGCTAATAAACTAATTCAACAAATTTCAAGGTAGAATGTCAACAGTTAAAAAATAGTTGTGTCTTAACTCAAGTGCCCAACAACAGATGATTAGCTTAAGAAGATGTGGTATGTATACATAAATACATACATATATACATACATACATATATACACACACATACACAATGTAATATTACTCAACCATAAAAAGAATACCACCATTTGCAGCAGCATGGATGAACCTAAAGAATATTGTATCTAGTAAAGTAAGTCAGACAGAGAAAGACAAATATTATATGATATCACTTTTATGTGGAGTCTAAAAAGTAATTCAAATGAATCTATATATAAAACAGAAACAGACTCACAGACAGAAAAAGACTCACAGACAGAAAACAAACTTGTGGTTACTAAAGGGGAATGGAGAGGGAAGAGAGGGATAAATTAGGAGTATGGGATTAGCAGAAACACACTACTGTACATAAAATAGATAAGCAACAAGGATTTACTGTATAGCACAGGGAATTATATTCAATTCCTTGTAATAACCTATAATGGAAAATAATCTTAAAAAAGTATCTATAACTGAATCACTTTGCTGTACACTCAAAACTAACAATATTGTAAATCAACTAAACTTCGATAAAAAATCATTTCTGTTTTTATACACCAGCAGTGAACAATACAAAAAGAAAATTAAGAAAACAATTAAGTTTACAATAGCATCAAAAAGAATAAAATACTCAGGAATAAATTTAACCAAGGAGATGAGAGACTTGTACAATGATAACTGTAAAATAGTGCTCAAAGAAAGTAAAGAAGACCTAAATAAATGTTAAGATATCCTTTGTTTGTGGACTGGAAAACTTAATATTGTTAAGATGGTAATACCACCCAAAGTGATCTATAGCTTCAGTGCAATCTCTATGAAAAGAAGTTTTATATTAATTGGCCACAGATGTATTTTATAGAAGTGGAAATGTGGATCATCAAATTCATATGAAATTTTTAAGGGGCCCTGAATAGCGAAAACAATATTGAAAAACAAAAGCAAATTTGGCAGACTCACGTTTCCCAGTTTCAGAACTTACTACAAAGCTACAGTCATCAAAATGGTATGATACTCACATAAGAATAAGACCTATAGACCAATGGAATAGAACTGGGAGTCCAGAAATGAACCCATACATTTATGGCCAATTGATATTTTTTTTTTACTCAAAAATAAGTTTATTTTAAAAAACAGGCAAAGATTTAATCAGATATTTAACAAAAGGATATATGAAAAGCAAATATACACATGAAAATAAAATACACTAATCATCAACCACCAGTTTTTGGCAATACGGGAACTCATTATAACATCAAACATGCACTCCTACAACCCAGTAATGCCACTCATAAGTATCTATCCAAGATAAATGAAAACATATCCATGTACCAGGCTTGTACCAGAATGTTCACAGCAACTTTGTACTACGAACAACCAAAATATGCCCATTACTTGGTGAATATATTAAACAAATTGTGGTGCATCCATACATTGGAACGCTTTTTAATAATACAAAGGAATTCATACATATAACATGAATGAATCTCAAAATCATTGTGCCAAATGGAAGAAGCCAGACACAGAAGGTTCCATATATACATATGATCACGTTTACATTACATTTTGGAAAAAGCAAAACAATAGGGATAGAAATCAGATCAATGGTTGCCAGGAGCTGGGGTAAGTACACTGACAACAAGGTTCAAATGGGAACTTTTTGAAGTGATTAAAACATTTTATGCCAAAATTTATTCAATTGTACAATTAAATGGGATGAATTTTACTGACTTTGAACTCTACATCTAAAAGAATAAAAATAAAGAATACCAAAACAAATAACAAAAAGATATTTGCCGACTATCTATCAAATGCCAAACCCTGTGCCAGGCTCACAGGATCATAAAGATGATGTCTATTCGCAAAGAATGATGCAATGAGAAAAAAGTTAATGCTGAAGTGTTCCCCAGCATCTAACCTCTACACCTCTCACCCACTTCCTAACAATCTGGGCCTCACCATCCACTTCTCAGTCTTTCTTGGACCACCTACATAAAAGACAGTATCATTTTTAGTGAAAAGGGCAGAGTGAATATGGAAGGAATAAGAAAATACATGAGGACAGGAGGCTGACGGAGGCCATGGAAGACTGTTTTAGGAATTCGTTTGGGACTGTTTTCAAAAGATAAAAGAGTTTTACAAAACAGTGTCCAGGCACAGAAAGCAAACCTGCAAATTTAAGAGGTGGGGGAAAAGGTTTTATTTTAAAATAAAGCTTACTGTGCGTTATACATACAATCTACTTATGGTTATTTTCTAAAGAGGTTACAGAAAAAATAAAAATAATTTCCACATCCTGAGACACCTGCAGCAATAAAGAGATGCCAAGAGTGCCTTTGGGGTACAAAGTAAGGAGACCTGACCTAACCTAACCTGGACGGAAGCTAACTCTTGAGTCTTGAAGAACTGGGCTAGTCCCCAGATCATTCAACTCTCTCTTGATCTTTTGAACTCAAAAGACTGTAATCATTCACCTTCATTTTGAAGTATTGTGGCATTTTTGCATATTTGATTCAGACGTTTTAGGAACCAGTTTGCTTCTTCTGGCTAGTCACTTGGGGGAATGCAAATGAGTTTATATAGTAGAAATATTTATAATATCCCAAATAAATTTTGAAACATAAACAGTACAGAGTACCTTTGATTACAAATGACAAAAAAAATAGCTTGAGGATAAAAGGATTGTGAGATTACACAGATATGTCAGACTCCAAAAAGCAAACAAAGATTAGGGTCTCACAAGGCTATACTTGTATCTAGAAGGTTGTTACGAATCATAACGATGCTTGTCATCTCTCATTGCTGCTTCTCTTTTTATGTCTGAGGCTTCATTCTAGAGAACGAATTGATATAAACATTTCTATCACTTTTAGGTTCTCAACATTTCTGTTTAACTTAATTCCATATCACAGTTTCTTTTAAATAAGTGGTTCTCAAACCTAACTACACATTAGAATCGCCTGGGTAGTTTTTAACCTGATGCTCAGTTCTCATTTCAGATCACTTAAATCAGAACCTTTGGGGGCTGGACCCAGGAATCAATGTTCAAGGATTGTTTTTACAAATAAGGTTTTATTGTGACATAATCATTTTCATTCTTTTACATGTTGCCAATAGTTGCAACATAGATCATGGGGCCAGCAAAGCCTAAAATATTTATTATCTGGCCCTCTACTGAAAAAGTTTGCCAACTCCTGTTCTATTTTTATTATATACATTTTATATATATAAACACACACACACACACACACACATATACACATCACTGGTTGCCAGAGTTCAGAAGTACAAGGTGGTAGCACAAAGAAATTTTTGAGACTGAGGGAACCAACCTGTATCCTGATTGTGGTGGTGGTTACATGAGTCTATAAATTTGCCAAAACTCACAGAATTTTATGTGAAAAAAATAAATGAATGTTACTGTTTATAAGGTTTTTTTAACACTAATTTTTTCAGAAATTGTACTTAAGTACTCAAAAAATAAAGCTTTTCACTTTTACGTAAAAGAGATGGAAAAAACATGCATATAGCCTAAAAGAAAGTGGATACGGTTCTTACCAGCAGTTATTTCTGATGGCCAACTGATTTTTGACAAGGGTTTTGAGATAATCCAGTAAGGGAAAGAACAGCCTTTTCAAAAATGGTGCTTGGACAACTAGATAAACAAACGCCAAAGAATGAAGTTGGGCCCCTGTCTCACATCATTATGCAAAAATTACGTCAAAATGCATCAACAAGCTAAATATGAGTTATGAGTTAGAACCATAAAACTCTTAGAAGAAAATTTAAGGTTAAATCTTTTAAGACCTTGTATTTAGAAATGGCTTGTTTTACATGACAACAAAGGTATGAACAACAAAATAAAAAATAGATTAGACTTCAACAAAATTGTAAAAGTTTGTGCCTCAGAATACATCATCAAGAAAGTGAAAAGACAACCTACAGAACAGGAAAAGATGTTTGCAAATTATGTATCTGACAGCTGCCTAGTATCCAGAACAGATAAAGAACTCTTAAGAGTCCAATAACAAAAAGACAAACAACTCAATTAAAAAGTGCACAAAGGATTTGAATAGACATTGCTCTAAAAATACATATACAAATGGTCAACACACACATGAAAGGATGATCAACATCATTAGTCTTTAAGGAAAAACAAATAAAAACACAATAAGATACCACTTCATACCCAGTAGGATAACTATTCAAAAAAAAAAACAAAACAGAAAATTACAAGTATTGGTGAAGATGTGAAAAAAAATGGAACCCTTGTACATTGCTGGTGGGAATATAAAATACTCAGCTGCTATGGAAAACAATTTGGTGATTCCTCAAAAAGTATCAGAGCTGCAATATGATCCAGCAATTCCACTCCAAATTTGGACATATACATTTGGTACATATCCAAAATAATTGCAAACAGATACTGGAAGACATATATGCACACACAGGTTCATAACAGCACTATTACACAACACCAAAAAGGTGGAACCCCAAATGTTCTTCAATGAATAAAAAACTGCAGTGTATATAGATAATGGAATATTGCGCCATATAAAGGAATGACATATTGACCTATGCTACAACTGAGATGAACCTAGAAAACATGCTAAGTCAGAGAAGCCAGACATAAAATATCACACACCATATGATTCCTTTTATATAAAATATCCGGAACAGATAAATACATAGAAACAGAAAGCAGACTGGTAGTTGCCAGGGACTGGGGGGAAAGGGAAATGGGAGCAAACTTTCTTTTGAGGACAATGAAAATGTTTTAGAACTACAAAGAGTGGTGGCTGTGCAACATTGAGAATGTACTAAATTCCATTGAATTGTTTGTTCACTTTAAAATGGTTAATTTTATCTTACATGAATTTCACCTCAATTAAAAAGTAAACCAGATAAACCAATTTGTAAAAGTTTATCAAAAAACAAAGCTACCCAAAGGTAGAACTCAGGCCTCACTCACCATTATGTGCCCTCGCCCCCTTGATCTCAGCACGAACGGGCACACAAAGACAATGATCAGTGCTTGCCTGGATGTATAAATAATCTGAAGAAAAGCTAGATATGAACTCGGGAGAATTAGAAGTTCCAAAGGATCTTCCTTACCTTTCATCTATCCTTTTAATTTGTGTGTTTGTTTAAATATTTCCTTAGATTTTCTTTTTTCAGTCACAAAAGCAATACTCACTAGCTGCTACAAGCCAACAACAGAGGTGTACAAAGAAATTCCACCACCTGCTCACCCCAGCCCCCTACCACTGCCACCCACGTGCTCTCACAAACACCAGGTTCCCAGTTTTAACTGGTTAAAGTCTGGTGTGTACCTTACACTGTTTTCTTCGTGCTTATTCGTATATCCCCCGAATGATGCACTCAATTCATCTCTCAGCTATCATCTTGGTATTAGTATTCCGAGAGTGAACTACTCCTGTGTGCTTTTATTCCTTCAACTCCTCCCCCTGATGCTGGGGGCCAAGAGGGAATGATTAAGAGACACCTTCTCAGGTCAAAGGAATGACATTTCAACTGCTACATGCATTGTCTAATTACCCAAAGTGGGAGTTTGATTTGAAACTTAAAATGAGAAAGCTTAAGTAGGTGAGACATTTGGCAACACCCATCTTCCCACCCCTAATATATGCTATTCGTTATTTTATAACCATCCACATTTATCAGCAGTGACTGACTACATCCCAACATGGATTGTATCCAAAATTATTTTGACTTTTCTGGATTCACAGATGGCATTTCATCACCTCCTAATTACTTATTTATAATCAGCCCTCTGTATCCATGTGTTTTGGATCCATGGATTCAACCAACCACAGATCCAAAATATTTGGGGAAAAATAGTCCAGAAAGCTCCAAAAAGCAAAACTTTAATTTGCCACAAATTGGCAACTATTTACATTGTTTTAGATATCGTTAAGTGATCTAGGGATGGTTTAAAGTATACAGGAGGATGTATATAGGTTATATGCAAATGCTACACCAGTTTATACAAGGGATTTGAGCATCCACGGAGTTTAATATCTGCTGGGGTCCTGGAACCAATCCCCATGGATACCCAGGGACAACTACATTTACTTATTTCTATTACTGTCTGCTCCCCTCCACCCACTAGCATGTCAGCCCCACAAGGCAGAGAGTGTAGTCTGTTCTGTTCATTGACATATGCCCAGCACCTAGAATACTGGCACACAATAGGTGATCAAAAACATCTGTTGAATAAAATGCTACGAGATTTCCCTTTTGAGGAGCTGTTGTAAAAGTCACTTCCCTCTAGACAAAGTTAGGGGGATAAATCTGGAACATTTCCTCTTCTCTCCATCCTCATTCCCCAGGAAGATTACAGCTAAGTAAGGGGCTGTGGGGAGTTGACCAGTTGACAAGGTTCTTGTTTGGCTGGAGGTACCAGTTTCTCACCTCTCGGAGTCCCCAGTGAAGTTTAAAGATAATGGGCCCTCTGTGTGCATCATCCCATGAGAACTGACAAACCTCTGAGGTTCACAAGGGTAGGGGACCTAACATAATCTCATTGGGACCAACCTTTGGCAGAGGCAGAGAATGAGGTATCACCATTTCACAGAAAGCCATCTGGGAGGCTTCTGAGTGACATGATGGGGCTGAGATCAGAATCCACAGCTCCAGCTGCTTGCTCAAGGCTGTGGCCATTACCAGAGAGGAGCACCACCTCTCCCTCGTAAGGTCACATCTTAAAACTCTAATTCAGTGTCAAGCAGTGTCCCCCGAACCTATTTTGGGACCAACAGAGTACAAAAGCAGAGGCTCAAGTTTTTTTCAAAAAGTATTGGTTGATCCGCAATTTTTTTAATGCCTTTCAGTTTGGGTTTGTCTGGTGTTTTCTCGTGATCGGACTGATGATACGCATTTTTTGGCAAAAACACCACAGAAGTGATATCTTTCCAAGGACGTGAAGTTGTATCTTCGGCACAATGCTCTTCGAAAGTGTTAAGGTCATAAAAGGCAAGGAAAGACTAAGGAATTGTTAGAGGCTGCAGAAGACCAAGAGAAATAACAACTAAAGGCAACCCGGAGTCCTAATGGGGTCCTGGGACCACAGAAGGACATGAGCGGAAAAACATTCCAGGTCTGTAGTTCAGTTACTAGTACTGTGCCAAGGTTCATTTCTTAGTCTTGATCATTGTACTGTGATGATGGAAGCCGTTACCAACAGGGGAAGCTGGGAGAACGGTACAGGGAACCCTATGATGTTGCAACGTTTTCTGTAAGCATAATTCAAAATAAAAGATTTTTACATGTGGTGTTAGCTGTGCCTTGTCCTCCTCCCTGCTATTTACCTGGAAAAGGAGAGAGGGAAAGACACACATCTTTCTAGCTTCTTTAGAGTCACAAAGGTAGGAGCACTCACGCCCAACCCAGGGAGCACTAGGCAGCTGCCCGCAGCCTCTGGGCTCAGAAGTGGATGACTAGTGGATAATGGGCTCTTCCTGGAATTCTAAGATGCTCCTTCTGGGATAGTTTGCTGAAATTTTTATTCCCATAGACTTAGCTGTGTCCTGGATGATTTGGTCTCATTGGTCAAACTCTGCCCTCTTGGGAGGGCCTTGCTCTCCTGTTGGCCTGTAGGAGCACCCACTCACCTCCTCTGTATGCTGGGGCCCTACGTGCAGTTGTCAGCATTTCAGAGGATTTATTCCCCCCTCCCCCTGCCCTGACCCTAACTCTGCCCCAACTTACACTTAACATTTCCTGCCATCATCTTAGATGGCAGTGGCGTGCTCCAAGTAGTGTGTGCACACACACACACTCTAAATAAGTGATTTTCTACTGATACCGTATAATTTTCACACCCTCAAGCCATACTCAATGTTTTTGTAGTATTTGTGAGGTTGAAATCAAGTCATTATCAAAATATAAAGGACTTTCAACAAACGCCCGTCTGCTGCATTTCATTCATTCAATAAATACCTGAGCATCCGGCACCACGGAGCAAGGGGGAGTGACTCACTTCCAGTCCTCCTTCCAAGACACAGAATAAGGGGACCCTCTTGGATGAGCCTGGAGGCTCTCCCATGACTCACCAGGAGGCCTAGTTTAGTGCCACCCATGGGGTGTGTGTACAGCCACGGACATGCAGAGGGCAAAGGTGAGGATCAACATGAGAGACGTTTTAAAGGAATGAAAGAAGACAGTTGTTAATCGGATGTGGAGGTATCTGAAAGAATGGTGGAGACCATCCTCTGTTTCTAAGTACCTGGGCC
Organism: Camelus dromedarius; assembly: GCF_036321535.1. Classification (NCBI taxonomy): domain Eukaryota; kingdom Metazoa; phylum Chordata; class Mammalia; order Artiodactyla; family Camelidae; genus Camelus; species Camelus dromedarius. The sequence goes on along the minus strand of NC_087443.1, from coordinate 61,438,216 downwards.
AGATTCTAGCAAGAGCTTCAGGTCTAACATCAAGGAGGCCCTTTTCGCCAACACTCTTAATCCATCCAAGCTGCTGTAACAAAAATACCATAGACTGGGTGGCTTATCAGCAGCAGAAATGGATTTCTCACAGTTCCAGAGGCTGGCAGTCTGACGTCAGGGTGCCGGCATGGTCAGGTTCTCTGTCTGCCGAGGGCCTGCTTCCCGGCTCATCAACAGTCATCTTCTCAGTGTAACCGCACATGGTGGAAGGGGCCAGGGAGTTCTCAGGTGTCTCTTACAAGGGCACTAATCCCATTCACTGGGGGGCTCTGCCCTCATGACCTAAAGGCCCCACCTGCTAATACCATCACCTTGGGGTTAGGATTACAACATACGAATTCTGAAACGAACAGACCATAGCACTGACCAACTTCAGTCCCTATTTCCTCCTCTAGCAAATTAAATCCTGGACTCATCCTTACAGGTGAAAATAAAATCTAGGAACGATTTGGGTCCACCCTGACATGAACTTGACTTTTGAGTTTCCACATTGTTATAGGGGAGGGGAAAAAGAATCACATCAGGTTTGGGAACAGATCTAAGGACCCAGAGGAAGTTTTCAGACCCTGCCTCTCTTTTACAAATATAATGAGATAACCATGGTGTTTCAGAGGCTGCTGGCCACACCCCTGAGTTCCCGCTTCTCCCACCATCCACCAGACTGTTTGAGCAGCTGAGCTGGAAAGGTGATGAGTCAACAGCACTCAGAGCACCCCCTTCCCAGAAAGCTCAAAGGAGCTGTTTTTCATTTAGTCCCTTAAATGTCTCTCAGCGTGAGCGAGATGCAGCCGACCGCCTTGTCGCCCAACACGTCAGGCAAGTCGGCTGCCCCACATCTGCTCAGCCCATATTTTTAATTGCTTAATAATAGTGAGTGGGCTTCCCTCCTCCCCCTAGCACAGCAGCGTGGGGGGCTTTGACATTCAGGGCCTGGCGTGTGGGCTGATGAGGCTGGGAAAATGTCAACCTCCTACAGCTTCTCTCCCAATTAATCACAGCACCATATGACAGGACGCACCTCCGATGAGGAACACGGGGCTGGTAGTCTGGAGCGCCCGCTCCAGCCCTAGCTCCACAACTAAATTAGCCCTGGACTTCGCAGGGGTAGCTCACCCTCTGGGAGCCTTCGGTTCCTGCTTGTTTGAAACTTTTTAAGAGGAATGGGAATTGGAGAAAAGGATCTTTAGGGCAAGGTTTCATGGGAGAGTAATTAAGAGCTCAGACTCGGGATTCAGACCACCTGGGTCCTCTTCTGACTCCACCACCTGCCAATAGTGGGCTCCCAAGTCAGTGATTTAAGTTCCCTCCACGGCAAAACAAGCAGGATAGTAGGACCTACGCAGCAGCAGGGTGGTCGGAAGGACTAGAATTGAGCATACAATGAGGTGTGCACTTCATATGTGTTAGTTGCTAGTGTTATTGCAATTCTAGTCATCTAATTCAATTGACTATATTCAAAGTTCCAAGCGAAAAATTTTCAAAGATGGATAAAACATGGAATTTGCCCCCCTGATCCTCAGTTTTATGGGGAAGGCAAACGTATACATATAACATTTGAGGGGTGGGGTGGGGATACAGCTCAATGGTAGAGCACGTGCTTGGCTTGCATGAGGTCCTGGGTTCAATCCCCATTGCCTCTGTTAAGGGAGGGGAAAAAAATAGCATCTTAAGGGTGGAGGAGGTGGGCTGCCCGTGATGCACCCCAGAACAGAAGTAAGAGGGCCACAATGAGGGCTCTGCCGGCATTTCCCACTTAACCCTCACAGTTGCCCAGTGAGGCTGATCCCATTTTGTAAAGTGGGAAGCAGTCTCAGAGAAGTTAAATAATTTGTCTTAGAGCATATAGCTTCTAAGTGTCAAAGACAGGATTCAAACTCATGTCGGAAGTCATGGCTCTTAAACTCCACATCACTGGGGAGCAGGGTGGAGGTTCGGGGAAGGCTTCACAAAGGAAGTGGCACTTGAGCAGACTAAGCCCCCAAAGTCTTTATTATGGAAAGGCAGGCTTTCTGGAGCATCTCCCAGGAATGCTTCTTAGCTACATAGGTAAGTTTTTGTTTTGTTTTGTTTTAACTTCTCTGAGCCCCAGTTTCTTCATTTCTGAATAATAATAGTGCCCACCACAGAGCTCATGAGGGGAGTAAATGAGCTTATATATATGAAGTTCTCAACAGTTCTGGAACACAGCAAGCACTTAATAGGTGTCAATCTGCCAGCATCGTCATCTTTACCATCATCATTGTCATCATCTGTGCTGTTCCCCTTCAGCCGACAGGACCATCTATTGGTAAAAAGGGAACCTCTATTTTCACAAGGGCTCTCAAGACCATCTCCTAGCAGGTGCCTGAAATGGACCATCCATCATTTGTTCCTTAGGTTAAGAATCTGTCCTATGCCTGGGGTCTTCATGTCAACGTAAAAGCCACCAAGAGAAATGAACAACACATGCAAATGGTAGCAGTGTTCAGTTAGTGCTTTGAGAAAGGAGTCCATGCCCTTGGAAGGCTGGAGACTAGGAAGTGAGGCAGCTAAGAGGAAGGACCCTACAAACGGGGACTACTAGAAATTAGGGAGAGGTTAGACTAGATGCTGTCTCCTTCGCAATCCCACCAAGGGCTGCCGTTTCTAATCTGCCAGGAGCCTGAGTCCCTCCCACCCCCAGCCTCCTGGCAGGCTCGGTCTATGAGCTGGCCCTCATTAGCATGTGCCGCCAGAGCTCAGAGGGGTGAGTGATGGCTCCTGCAGAACAGAGGCGTGTCTGATATGGGCTTGTCAGCCCTAGCATCCTTCACTGGGACCTGGGGCCAAGATTCATATCCTCTGTCAGAGGCTCATCTAACACCCTAAGCTGGCCTCCACTGGGGTACAATTTGTATACCCTCTCCCTGAGAAGGGCAGGCCATCCTTTCATGGCCTGGAGATGGGGGGTGGGGGAGGCGCTAAGCAATGCTCCATTTTTCCTGGGGCTATCTTAAGGGCTGGAGTCAGGAAATACTAAGATGGAAAAAGGAGAGGATTCAGAAGGAATGCATTAACCACAGGCTTTTACCTGTTTTCTGCCCTTAGAGCGCAAGCTCTCCCTCCCCCAGCCCCGTATCAGGTTTTCCCAGGAATACCACTTGGAACGATGGTGTGTTGTTAAGTATCAGTTCAGGATACTAGGCTGTCACAACAAGCAGTGGCTCACCAAGGGAAAATGATGCCATGATCTGCCAGGATCAGATTCATAATGAGAAACAACATTCTCAGATCAAGATGAAACTGTTTGACTATTTTAGTTGGAAGCCTTATCTTGCCTATTGTGTGTCTCACTCGGGTTGCCATTATCTTTAATTCAAGTCCCTATTGTGTGCTGGACAGAGTGGTGGGGGTTGGGAGACACGCAAAGCTGAGTGTAGCCAAGTCCCTGCTCCAGGAGCTCACAGCCTTGAGCCTGTGGCTTAAGCCTGCCAAGGACGGGAATGAGGTCTTGGGGGTGGCTCACTCCACCGTGCCTGACACACAGAAGATACTCAGTAGGGCCTCTTCAGTGCTCAGTTTCAGTAGCATGTTCCCCGTGAAAATCATGCAGAAACCCAACAGGAATGAAATCTTGTATTCTTTAACTGATTCCAAGGGTAATTCATTCCAAGGGAAGAGTGTTTTTCCTCATTTTCCATTAAGATTGGACAGCAGTTACAGATGCTACAGTAACTGACCCCACACACTAAGGCAACAGCAGCGTGTATCTGTGTGATACTGACGGAAAGAATTCTGGGCTGGAGACCACGAGTTAATGCTGGCTCTGCCCTCAGGTCGCTGTGTGACTGGGAAGCCCCTGGACTGCTCTGAGCCTGGTGCACGGAGGGCTGGCTCTTTTGCCTGATCTGTCAGGATACAAGAGGCAGAAGCAGCTCAAAGATGCCTTAAAATGGGTTCTCTTCGCTAAGTGCTGTGGGTTCCTAAAGTTGAGGAAACAAAATGGTGGACCCAGATGTGATTTTTTTGGTCCACGTAAGGTATTAAAGAACATTGAATTTCCAACATTGAAAAATTACTAGACTTCACATTTTAAAATCTGAATTTCCAGCCGCTCTTGAAAAATAAAAAATCTGACAACACCAGACCAGAAGCTCAACATGAAAACCGTCTAGTTAAAGAATGGCTACATCCTTTAGACTTGGCCTGTGCTCCGCAGGTCACCACAGTTCTCACTGCAATCAGTTTTCCTCTTTTAAGCCACCTCCCTGGATGCCTGCAGGCATCTGAATGCATAGTAAACCTGCCCAGGTTAACCTGTGGCCCAGCCAGCACGTGCCCAACACCATCTAGGAATTTACAGTTATGGGCACAAGTTGATCCCTGAGAATTAAGAGGAAAGGGATTCCAGAATGTTGGGAAGGGTGGGGGAGGTGGTCAGGGAGAGAGAGAAATGTGTGTGGTCCTACTTGAGGTCCATGTGTAAACCACTGTGGCCAGATTGGGAACCTGTGCAGGGAAGGGGGGATAAGGCTGAGAACAGTACGTTGAGCCCATACCGTTGGAATGAAAGACCTGAGTGCCAAGTAACATTCTTCTCAGCCTTTCATGCCAAGAACTCCAGATATAATGTAGGGTTTAGGGACTAAGGCTGCCAAGCTCACCCCTACACACACTCTACTCCCACCTTCATGACGAGTCAAGGTAGGAGTCTAGGCCTCAGGAAACACAAGGCTAAGTACCAAGTTCAGAGAACCACCCTCCACCTTCACAAACTCCTCACTCTAAAGCAGCCAGAGGCCTCCCACAAAGACCCAGTCACAGCAGGGGGCAAACTTCTAGGCTGAATCCTCCCAAAGCACCTCAGGGGAAAGAATGGGAGAAAGAAAGGAGGGGGAAAAAACCTCCTTTCAGCTTCATTAGAGTTCCTGCTTAACCGAGCTAAAAATAAAACTAATTGCCTTTGCTATTCTAATGTGAAAAATCAGTTTTTAAAAGATCAAGATTCTCTCCCTGGCTGGAGAAATCATTGAATTGGGAATAGACTGACTGCCAATGAATTATGAATATAGTAATCAAGTCTTCTTGGAAGGCCAAAGTCTTGGTTACAAATGGGCACTATTATTAGAAATATGCTGAAGCTGCCTAAAGCAGACCCCCGCCCCCCACCCCCTTCTTTCTTTGAAGGGAGAAGAGGCTCGGAGTGCTCCTCCCCAGGCACCTGGCTTATTCGAGAGCAATGCCTGTTCTCACCATTAAAAAAGACAGCTACACAGAAGAGTATAGGAATGCCATCCCCTCCCCCTCTGGAAAGCCCCACCAATTTCCTCACAGTAGTTGTGAAAATGCTTCAGTTATCTTCATCTATGACCTGGAATTCCACCAATTAAAAAATATTCTAGGATAGCTTTTCAAATCCAAGATTGCTGGAGGAGAGGCAGGACTCAGTCACCCAGAGCTCAGTGGGATTTCAGTTTGAGTCAGTCCTTCCATTTGAACAAATAGCTAAGCCCCGTGGCTCTGGGAGCAGGAAGAGACGGGCATGCGTGTCAGGGAGGAAAATGAGAAGGCCAGCACTGAAGGGTGGGGCTCGAGGCAAGGAAAGCTAACAGCTAACAAAATGGCTTTCCTGATGCTAAGGCTGATTGCTGCTGTTTGCTGTTCATTTTGACACGTCTTGTTTTTCTTTTTGTGTATTCACTCAACAGCTTTGCTAAAACAGCCCCCAACCTTCCCTATACATTCTTTTACCCAGAATAGCTTATTCTTTAACCCAGCAACTGTGTTTTCCAGAAAGTTGCAGGTTGATGACCTCAGAAGAATGGACAGACCCTGAGGAGTTTTCTGTAATGCCAGATGGACTTATCAAGGTTAAGAAAAATATACCACCACAGCCTGCCCCTGATTGTTATCACTCTTCTGCTCCATCCAGTTTTTCTATAAACCCTCAAAGACGCCAACCCCAAGAGGGATTCAGACTCCCGAAGGCATTAGCCTGCTGTGACTCCCCTTTGCTGGCAACACAGTAAATCTGCTCTTTTCTGATGTTCTCAAAACTGTCTCCGAACCTGAATTCGACCTTCGGGGACACAGAGGCTGGTTTTCCAGCAACACAAGGGATGACAAGTATGGAGAGGGCTGCCTCCCATCTCCAAGCCCCCAGGCAGGAAGGAGAGGTCCCCCCATAAGCCAGAGAACAAGGAAAGCCAATCTAGATTAGCGAAGCCGAGGGTAACAATAACGTTCCCCAAAGAAAGTATCACACCTGAAAAGGCGTTCCCTTACCTTATTTTCCCGAGGATAGAGCCATCTTAAACAAAAAACAGTGGCTGGAAGTTGCTATCTTTCCTCAAGTCCTTTCCTTTGGCTTGGCCTCTAAAGATGGGACCAGTTCTAACCAGAAAGCCTCCTGGACAGGAGCTACTTCCAAGAGCTTACTTATCACAGCCCTGGAGCGGCCAGTTGGGGGATGGAGCCCACGACTGAAGGTGAGCCAAGCTCCTTGGTCTCCTGCCACTTGCTGAGCGTGAACATACAGGCTTAATCTGGTTCTCAGCCCTGATTGCTCATTAGATTCACCGGGAGATTTTTCAGTGTTGGTGTCCAGGTCGTAACCCAAACCATTAAACCTAGTATCTAGGAGGGGCGAGGGGCACAGTGTGTTAAAGCCTTCTAATGATTCTCATGCGCAGGCGAGCCCGAGAACCACTGACTTAATCAACCCCCTCTAGCACCTGCTCTGTCTTCCTGCCCCTCCTCTCACCTCCCAGACCCCGAGGGAGGGGCTTCTCTGGCATGAATGTGTCCCAGGACAGCAGTGCCTGCATCTCTCAGGACAGGCACCAGATCCTGGAGCATCTCTGTGTCGCACCCAGGACAGCTTCCCCACACACCCCGAATCTGGCCATTAGAAGAGACCTTAAGGTATAGCTCACCCCGGGTATCAAATAGGACTCATCCTCATGTTACTGTGTCCAGGCTCGAACCGCTCGCCGCAAGCAGGCCAATAAACCAAGAGACAAGTTGTTGGGCAAGGAATAGCAACTTTATTCAGACAGCCCACAGACCCAAAAAGCGGCAGACTAGCATCCCAAAGAACATCTTCCCTTAGCATTCAGGCTTCTTTTATACTAAAGGGGGAGGGAGTAAAGTCACGCATTTCCTGCTTCCGGTTAGCCTCGGGAGGGGACGTGTTCATTTATTCCTACTTGCAGTCATTCACAGGTGAGCCTGGTCAGGGTGCTTCCCGTGAGCTTTTAGGTATTTTAGCTTAACACTCATTATCTGGGAGGCAGGGCTCCCAGAGATGGGCCACTATGTATAATTTAAGCTTACAGGCAACATCTCTTTAATGATTAACTTGTAGCAAAAGCAACAGAACACAAAGGTTGAAGTAAAAGAAACAGATCCAATATGGAGTCAGATTTGTTCTTCCCTCAAGCCAGTGCTGTTGGACCAGAAGCGGCTCTCTAGAGCACTGTACTGAGAAAGTCCTTCTCAAGAGGACATGCCCAAGCTCAGTGGGAAAGAATACCGTTTTAACTGTCGCTATAAGGGAGCAGGAGAGAGAGGTGGTGGTCCAGAAGCTTTCGCATTTTTCAAGCCTTAAAAAAATGTCTTATCTGGCTAAAAAGAGACCCAGAGAGAGGAAGTGGCACGCCCATTAACCAGTTCAGTAAATCAGTAAGCTCGCTTGAAAGGTTTCGTCTGTGTCTGACTCTCTATAACCTTGCCACTAAAATCGAGGTCTGTAGATTCTGGGTTTGGCATCTAACAAGCTGGCAGCTTGTTAGAAATGCAGAATCTCGGGCTCCACACAAGACTGACTGGATTCAAATCTGCATTTTAACAAGTTCTCCAGGGATTTGGCTTCACAGTGAATTCTGAAGAGTACTGCCCTGCCGGGGAGTAGAGAGAAAATGGGGGTAACCGTAGGCTCTGCCACAGTCCAGATGAGGAATACCAAGGGGAAAAAAAAGTCAAGCAAAGAACAATGCTAAGTACCGTAGACAACAAAACCACTGCTGAGCCCACAAAGGGGAGAGGTGCACGCAAGAGCAAAGGCACTGAGGCTGCAGAGAGAAGGGAGCCTCTGTGTTACCGAAGGCAAGTTCATTGCCCAGCACGCCATGAGGCCACACAAACTGAAACACGAGTTTGGAGCAGAGAGAGGTTTATGGCCGAGCAAGGACAGGGTGACTCATGCACGGAACTCCCCTAAGTGTTTCAGCCAAGCGTATTTAAAGACCAAGTAAGGGAGGTGGTCGCAGGTATATGATCAGCTTGTGCACAGTCTCTGATTGGTTGATGCTGAGGGAACAGGGCGGTCAACACTATCAACCCCTAGGCGCCAGAAGGTCTGGGGGCCACGTGCTCCTGACCATCAGGTAGTTCATTTCTTCCCTTTGGTGGTGGTTTTAAGTCTCTGAAAGATTAAGAAAATATACATAAAATGCTACTATCTAGATACTTCAGAGCAGTTAAAGGAGAGGATATGGGGGAGGGGGTCTGACCGTGGAGGGCCCCCACAGGGTCCTGCTTGGTTACAATTCGCCCCTTTTCTTTGAGACTCTTCAATCTCGAGGAGAACAGGTGTTGGACAAGAAAGGGAATAATGTTTCGGTCAGAGAGTTTAACCATAAACTCAGCAGCGGAACCTGGTTTTAGGGGGACTTGGTTTCAATCACCAATCCTATTTCATCCTCCCTCAGATCTATCAGGGAATGGGGCAACGACTGCTCTGGCTACTTCCTGCTGAAATGGAGCATAGTCCTGCCTCAATTTGGGGGATGGACATCAAATTGAAAATATTTTCATTTCAAGTCCTGAATCTGAGTCTTGTATGATTAAGATCCCAGTCCTTTAGTCCACACATTTGGTGCCAATAGACCCAAGTAGAAGTAGTTGGAGGGGTGACAATCAGAACTTTAAAAGATAAAATAGAGCTCATTTCCCCGTTCCCATAGGAATTCAGGAGAATAAACCTGAAAATCAGTCTGGACCTGACACTTTAGAGGAGACTTGTAGCCAGGTAGCTACTTTTATCTAAGTAGGTTTTAACTTCTGATGTGGTATTTACATATACATAACAGGAGCTATTGGCCATTACACATCTCCTTTTTTCTGCTAACATCTGATCTAAATTAACTTTGTTGTCTAAAAATTTAATAAAGAGACCTTAAAGTCATAAGGTTGCAACTGCTAGTAGACACTCCTTTGAGAATGGTTGGTGGTCTCCCAAGTGTGGCACAGCTCAGAAAATTCAAGTTCTTAGTAATACAAGAACATAACTGAACTGAACCCCAGTGATCATAGCAGCACTATTTACAATAGCCAAGACATGGAAACAACCTAAATGTCCATCAATAGATGACTGGATAAAGAAGTTGTGGTATATTTATACAATGGAACACTACTCAGCCATAAAAAGAGACAATATAATGCCATTTGCAGCAACATGGATGTCCCTGGAGAATGTCATTCTAAGTGAAGTAAGCCAGAAAGAGAAAGAAAAATACCATATACTATCACTCACGTGTGGAATCTAAAAATAAAGAAAGAAGACAAATGAACTAATATATAAAACAGAAACAGACTCACAGACATAGAATACGGACATGTGGTTGCCAAGGGGGAGGGGAGTGGGAAGGAATAAACTAGGAGTTCAAGATTTGCAGAGACTGACAGGTATATATAAAATAGATAAACAAGTTTATACTGTATAGCACAGGGAAATATATTCAATATCTTGTAGTATCTCACAGTGAAAAAGAATATGAAAATAAATATACGTATATCCATGTAGGACTGAAGAATTGTGCTGTACACCAGAAATCGACACAACATTATAAACTGACTATAATTCAATTAAAAAGAAAAAACATATCTGAAATAATACCCCAATGGAGACCTAGTATTACCTTGAATGTCCAAGTCCCAGCTGCTCCATTTTGACTTTCAAATGCACTTCCCTCCTCAAGGCCAAAGTGGATGTACAATGCATGTCCAAAAGGCCATAAAACAGGCTGCTATGGTCAGTAAAGTTTAAGTTAAACCATGTAAAAACCAGAATGACTTCCCCATACCTCAATATGTGCAGATTTTTCCATCATCTCCCCTTCTGATTGCAAATCTTTCAGTAGGAAACAATAATGGTCAAAATATTCATCACTGGATGCTGGGGTGATGGCTCCTGCCTCAGGTTCAGATCATATCTCTCGGTGCTGGGTCTCCTTTATATCTGCCTAGTTATCCATGTTGAGGGGAAACTAATCAGGTATCATGAATAGATTCAGAGGTACGTTAACGGGGAAACACATTATCGGCCATACATTTTATCACTTACACCCAATTGTTACACAAGCATTGTATATGTGCTTTTAGCAATAGACATAGACCAAGCATTGTTATACATCATGAGTGGTTATACACTGTGACAATTCCATTAGAGAATTCTCTTTCCATCCTAAACACTAGGGGCAACAGTGTGGCTGGAAGTAAAACAGTAACTTCTTATTGAAGATGAAGCAGTTTTGCAAAGCATCAGCTTAACTGTCTATGAATAACAAAAGACTTAAAAAAGGAAGATTAAAGATCTGGTTACAATGTTTTTAACAAAGAAGCTTAATCAAGTTGCTGTGGCGTACAGCATTTTCAGATTACAACTAGACTAGAATGAGAATTATAATAACTAGAAAAAAAAATTATGACTGATACCAGGACATATCTAAATTTCAGAAAACTTATATAATTTCCAGAAAGTCTATATGAATAACATTTATCAGTATCATATGGTCTAAGGAGACTTATCACTCATTTGACAATGCCATGTCATTTAATTTATTAACCAATCCCAGTTAGTTAAATATTTTTCTCTGGGATGTCTCAGGGGTCCTCTGAAGCCTCCCAAAGTTAGCTGAAGTCAAAAGAACTTTGATTAGAATTTGATAGGAAGCTTGTCAACAGCATCAAAATGTTTCACACAATCTGTTATCAGAAGCATCTGCTCATCACAAGCAAGTAAACTTGTTCTCTTAACAGAGAGGAACCAAATCCAGTCCTGCACCAGTCTTCTTTTAATAACACAATCCATTTACCATTTACTTAAGTGTAATCTAATCTCAGCTCAACCAAGCACAAAACTCTTTAGGGGTCCCTTTTCTACAAACTTTTCCCTTGACAAAATGCAATTCCATTCCTCATACTTTTTACTCAAAATGCATATCCTACTTTCCTACTGTATACTGAAATGTTTCCTTTATTATGTTTAGCAGCTTTAATAACATTTAAATTAGAATCTTCAACTCTTAAAAACCTTAATTTCTAGTGAAAGCCAAGAAGTATGCAATTATGAGCTGTCTTTTACATTAGCATTCTATAGATAGGCAAATATAAATACCAAATAATAATTTTTAAAAACATGTGCTTTTTATAGAAAATATCTCAGTGTGACACCAAACATATTTAATAATAGTCCTAAACACCTTTACTTTATCTATCACGGGAAGTCAATGTTCAGTAAATAATATTCCAGTATCTTGTTTTATTTGGGAATGGCCTAGCTGTTCAACACACTTCCATTGTGTAACGTAAGTTAGTACAACTCTAAAATTTCAAATTGCCAAATATCTGGAGAGATCATTTTTAAGTAGACATTCCTAAAACAGAATTATTTCCAATAAGTTCACCCCCAAACTCTTATGTTGTTTGCATTTAATTTACTTGTAAGAATTTTGTCATACAAAGTTAATTGAATTTTTTTTCTTTCTGACAAACTGCAGCAGAAACCACATGAACCTATTGACCGTCAGTAACCCTATGTACAATAAAAGACTTGTCTGTGTTGATTATACCAACAAGCTTAAGCTAGCTTTAATATCAGATAGTAGATCACGTGAGCCTGAAATTTGTTGTCTACCTCCTTTTATACTTAGAAGTATTTAATTTTAAGTGCTTACTTTTAAGTCAATTAAATAGACCTCTTATACATGTTAATTTTACATAAAGACAGACAGAACCAGAGATCTCAGTTTTTCTGGCTGAGTGTGAAAATAAAAACTTTTTCATTGAGAGCCCAGGGAGGTCATTTACACCCGAAAGGCACAGAAAGTGAAATACAATTCCTCCTCTAAAGGTTCATACAAAACCCAATCATCTTGGCGATTTTCAGGGAATTTTTTTTCCAGTTCCCAAGTATCCACTTAAGTTAAAAGAAATAAAAATAGTAGACAATTATATATATATATCTCATTTGGTCACATTCACATGCCTCATTTTCAGCAAAACTAGGAAGAGATAACAGGATTTGGACACAGGCACCAAGACGCTCACACATATCCCTCCAAGACAAAAGCCAAATTGCAAAAGGCCTACTTTTACATAACAGCAGAGCCATCAGGGCCACTGTTCTCCAGACCTCAGGGAGTAAGTACTGAGGTCACAGTGTTACAGTAAAAATATCATTTTCTTTCATTTATGGGAGCATAGCTCTTCAGTTTTGCAAAAATGTACTCCCAGTTCTGCAAAATACACTCTAGGAGGACTATATATAAGATGAAACAGATCTCTGATTATCCACACTTTATTATTCCTGGCCAGTGTTATCAAACATCAAGAAAATAACAATTCAAAACAGTCTCTCAGGGTCACAGGTCCCTAGCCCCAAAAGGGAAATTCCTAATCATTGTCCCGCCGATCCAAAAGGGGAGAACCCAGCCCCATCAGCTGAATGAAAGACCACAACCCCATCAGCGGAATGAAAGACCAAGGCTAGAAAGGGAAAATCCTGACCGAAGCTCCACCACAGGCGAGGCCAGCGCAACAGGAAAGGACACCCTGGTGTCGTCACTCACGAGCCCCGCTACTGAAAGATGTCTCAACGGACCGATGCAAGTTCTGACACACACACACACGTACAAACAACAAACACCATCCCACAAACAAAAGATCAGATAAAGTGTGGCCCCAAAATTCTACTTCCACTCCCAGTTAGAGGCCTTCAAACAGATTGGCCCAGCTCACAAAAGATAATGGATCCAGAGTGGCTAGCAATGAGCCCAGAATTGCTCACTCCTTGCAAGGGAAGGAGCCCAGATGGAGGGGCTAGAATTTCCCATCCTATGCAGCCGGAATGGCTCACCCTAAAACCAGACACACAAAAACACAAACAACAAATAAGCTACAGTCGCACAGGCAATCAGAGGCGACGTAGTCTAAGAATTCCACTTCCACTCCCAAACGGAGGCCTCCAAACAGATGGGCCCAGCTCATGAAAAAGAATGAAGCCAGAGTGGCTCACGATGAGCCCAGAGGGGCTCACTTCCCAGTGGGAATGAGCCCAGATGGAGTGGAGAGAATTCCCAGCCTGTGAGAGCTGGAGCGACTTACCCCAGGGGACTCCGAATGTGCACCGCAGCTCCGGACGTTTTCTAGGCTCCAAAGGGCCTAGTGCTGTTGAGCAGCCAGTGCCAGAGTCCCTGCCGGTTCCCCGGAGCCAAGGGAGCTCTGGCAGCTGCTGGGACCCAGGGAAGGGGCTGCCCCCGGCTGGGGTCGACCTGCCACTGACACAAACTCCTGGGCGGGCTCTCCAAAACTGTTACCGCAGGCAGGTTCGTGTGCTCGCTGCACCATGAGACCAAATAAACTGAAACATCAGTTTGGAGAAGAGAAAGGCTTATGGCAGGGCCGAGCAAGGAGGACAGGGTGGCTCATGCCCAAGAAAGACCTGAACTCCCCGAAGGGTTTCAGCAAAGCATGCAGAAAGGCCAGGTAGGGGAGGGGTCACAGGGTACGTGATCAGCTCAGGCTCAATTCTCCGATTGGTGGATGCTGAGGGAACAGGGCGGTCAGCACTATCAGCCCGCAGGCGCCAGGAGGTCTGGGGGCCGCGTGCTCTTGATCATCAAGTAGTTCATTCCTTCCCTTTGGTGGTGGTTTCAAGCCTCTGAGAAACTCAGGACATATACATAAGATACTATTACCCAGATTCTTCAGAGAAGAGCTATAGCAGAGGACATGGGGGAGGGGTCTGACCCTGAAGGCCCCACAGGGTGTCCTCTGTTACATTTGGGCTGAGTGATACAGGATGGGTGGAGTTTAGTCAGGCGGCAAGGGCCCCCGTCTCTCTCTGGCAGCCCTGCTCTCACCTCTGGGAGCCCTCTACCTCTCACCCCTCCCCTTCCATAGCTCCAGATACAGATCAGTTGTTTCTGGTGGGGGCGTTTTCTTCCCAGCTGGCTTGGGGGCTCCTTGAAGCCAGGGATGGGGTCTTTTCCCTGCCCCATCTCTTGCCCATATGCACACAGGACCAGGCTCAGAAGGACCACTCCAATATGTTTGAATGAATAAATGACTGACTGGACGAATGAGGAAGGATTGAAAGCAGGCCTGTAACCATGCAGAGCCCAGCTGCCTTCTGCCTCTATCCACCACTGCCTCCCCAAATTGACCAGTGGGACTTAGACTGTTACCCTAAATCATCACACTATGACTTGAGAAAAGAAAACTTAATCTAGAACCCCAAACCTCACCCAGGTCTGGTCTGACAGCTAATCAGTTGGGGTCCCTTCATTCTGGAAGAAAACTCTCTAGGCTCTGTGGTCCCAACATTCATGGTTGAACCCCAGATGGACAGAAGCAGAGATTCAGGCTTGAAGAGAGGGTGTGGGAGCCCTGCCTAAAATATCATGGAGCAGGGCTAACAGTCATGCTGGAGGGTCAGTTCGCTTAATCAAGATGTTCTGTCTTACACAGCAGCCGCCAAAGGTCCTTCCAGTCCCTACCCACTCCAGCCCAGCCCACAGAGTGAATGTGTGTGAACACACTTTGCAGAGGGTAAAGGGATGTGCAGCATCAAGTATCATCATTGCTGTATTTTGAGAAAACCTCACATAGAATCTTAGAGTCATGGATATTTTCCATACCTTTATTCTTTCAGTCTTGCATTTGTGAATTTTGAAGAAAAAAAGAGAGAGAGTTCTGGGTGACAGTACCTGTGTTTGGATCTGACTCTGGCACTTTTTAGTTGTGTGATCTTGAACAAATTATTTAACTTCTCTATCCCTGAGGATCCTAATCAATAAAAGGGAGATAGTAATAATAACACCTACATCACAAGGATGCTCTTGGGATTAAAAGTTAATACATATGTGAGTTCTTGGTACACAGTACATATTCAATAGAAGTTAGCAATTAGTTTCTGCCTTTGGCTCCTGTCCATCTTACCTTCCAGGGCACATCTCACTACACACGTTTCCCCATCCCCCATGCCCACTCTGTGAATGTTGCCCCTGGTTGCCCAGTTTCTCCCATGGACATCATCCCAGACCTGGTCTAAGGTTGCATCTCATGCTTCAAAGGAAGCAGTGCCCTCTGATATTTGACTCTTTACATCTACCAATCTCTTAGAGTATATTCTCAGTAAACTTGAGAGTACTTGATAATATAATTTATAGAGAGGTGTTATAGATTTATTACTGTCTACTTTCCTTTAAAGGTACAGAATATTTGCTCTTTAAAAAGGAACGTAAAGATAGCAATGCTGCAACAAAAATGGACTAAGCATTAGCGCTGGAATTTCAGACATGGTCATAGATCAGGCAGGTAGGTGTTTTCAAACTGAATAAGGAGAGAAATCTGAATGCCAGGCTCTGGGAACAACCATCATCCTAGTGCAATAGCAGACAACAAGAAAGTTGCAGAAGCAATTTCAAGGCAGATGTGTGTTTGCTTGGTCACTGCTCCTGTCCTGGGAGTTCCTCTTTTTTGGGAAAGAGCATAAAGGGACATCTCTGTCTCTGTCATCCCCACCAGTAAGCAGTCCTCCTATGGGACCACCTCTGCCACTAAGGTCAAAATTCCCTTTGGGATAGTGAGCCTCATAAGATGAATCTCCCTGAGCACCCTTCAAGCATAAACCAGCAGAAATCTCCACCATTCCCTAACCACTATCCAAGGAAAACCCCCCCTCCAGGTACAGTGGAAATGGTGCCAACAGCAGGAAGGCTTAACAGTATTGGTCCTGCTTTCTCTCGGGCAAACTGCACGTGTAGGGGAAAACCTGGAAGGCTAGAGAAAGAGATACAGGGATGGCTGGGGGCCTGGGGGGCTGGGAGGCGGTCTCTAAGCAGCATCTCAGGCCCCACTCATGGGTGTTTCAGGAGTCCAAAAAAATCCAGAAAGAAGAGATAAAATTTTATTTTCTAACTCCCCCAACTCACTTTGCTTTCTGAAGCTCTGGCATCACCCCCTGCCCTCATCACATTGTATAACTTCACACCCATGCACCCCACCCAACCAAGAGACTCATAGTAGACACAACAAATACACACCAGAGGGCAGCTGAAGAAGCTCCGGCCCCTGAGCATCACCTCTGCAGTGAAAAGGTGTGAACAGGAAGGGGCCAGCTGGCCCAACGCCCTGTTTTTACAGAGGATGGCAGCGAGTCTCAGTAAGAAGGCATCTCTCGCCCCAGATCAGATGTGCCTTTAACTGAGTCAGGACTAGAACCAATTCCTTTTTACTATCTCCTGCTGGGAACCCCTCTACGGGGTGACCTCGCACAGGTAATGTCTAATGGTGGCTGACGGTAGATACCCGAAGGATAAATGAGCCTACAGTTTGAGGGTTTCTCTTCTCCATCTTGACTTTATCCTGAGGCTCTGGAGCAATGGGGTCTTGGTTACGTGCATGTTTCAGCCTGCCTGGACACTCTCACCAATATGGTTCCTGCTATCGTGCAGCCTTTGCTCTCTCCTCTGACAGTGGGATAGGCCCTCGTGGCTGCACCTTCCTCCCCGAAGCAAGGCTTGGTTGCCCTCTGGAGACGTTCCTAGTTGAGGAGATTCTGCCCCAACATGAATGCTCCCAGATATCCCTGGCCAGAACAGGGCTAACGGCTCCTAGGGAAGAACCTCAGGACAGTCATACCGACCATCGGAGGAGAAGAGATGGCACTTAGGGGAGGGGACAGCGCTCTAGGCCCTCAGCCAAGAATCACCCTTAAATAGTCATTCCCTCTCCACACCACCAAAATGCAAGACCGTTCAGGGGAAAGAATCGGGGATATAGGAAGAAAAGCAATAGAGTCTTATCTCAAAATATTATCCCCTTCATAGCTTCTCTCTGCATCATCTGCACTCTGGATAAGCGTGTCACTTCTGTGCACTATTCATGTTCTTTGCTTCAGAGCAAGGGAGTCTTGTTTGTACTGAAGGGAGAGATGAGAGCAGAGAGGGTGGGGCTGAGAGGGAGCACTAGAAGGTATCTCTCCAGTCCAATTTTTAAATGCTACCCAAGGAACAAAATGAGGGATCCTCTTTAGACCTGAGGGCTATTAGATGCAATAACTAATCACTTAGGAAAGCTGGAGTCTCACCTAGTAGCCGGCTTTGAAGCAGGAGGCTGAATGATATGAAAGCCAGGGGTAATGAAGAAAGAATGCATTTTCAAATCAGAAACACCTTACTTTGAGGTCCAGTTTCTCCACTTACTTGCTGTGTATCTTTGGACAGCATTCTTAAACGGCATGGTACTCAGTCTCCACACTTAAAATAGGATTATAACATTTGCCTCCTAGGAATATTATTAAGATTATATGAACCACTGAGCATCAAGTACCTGGAACAAAATAGACACTCAGTAAATCAAAGCCAATTGTATAATGATTTTTCAGTTTTCTTTTAAGGGTTTTCAATCTCCTCAAACCAAGAGTCAGCATGTTTTGCTGCAGTGACTTTCAAATCGTTTCAGGGAGCAAAATATTCTCTTCAAAATAAATCAAATAGATAAAACTGGTCCCATCAACCCCTTCTCTCCTGAAGGGTCCCCTGAGACACTGCCTCTGAACCTTTAGAAAACTATCAGTACAGGATGAATTGTAGGACCTGAATTCTAATATCTGTTATGCCACTCGCTCCCAGGGAGGCCTTGGACAAGTTACTTCTGCTCTCTGAGTCTCAGCTCTTTCATTGTTAACATGGAGAGCTTGGGTTATGCGATCACTAATGACACTCTGACTTCTATAATTCAAAGAAGACTCTGGTTCCTGGACCTGATTATTGGTTTTCCTGTCTTTCCCCCATGCCTACCCTAACCTATCATGATGAATAACTATTTGTTGGTGCACTGAGATAGCTCTGTCCCCATCACTAGGGTAAAATTGTTCTGTTAAATGAAGTAACATCCTCATGCATTATCCTGCTCCACACCTGGGCACTTGCATGAGGCAGAACATCACATGCAACTATCAAACTGAGAGGAAGCCAAGGGTCCTGGGGATGAGGCTGTGGCTTTGGCCAGATGGTCAAAGAAGCACAAAGCGACATGCCTACCTTAGTCTGAAGACCCCGAAGGATCCTCCAAAATGGGAAATCAGGAGCTGCAGTTCCACGGGATTTTAAAGATCACATTATTTCCCCTCGAAATATTCTTAACCTCAGGACTACCCGTTATAAAAGAAGATGAACACTTACCAATTACCTGGAGGCTTTAATTAGTGTCAGGAGAGTGTATTACCTAGTGGACAAGTCGTCCAATGTTGAGTGAATGGCAGGAACTTGAGCAGGAGGCCTGAGAAGGCAAATTCTTGAGGAGAAGGCAGATAGGGGAAAGAGGATAGTGTAGCACCTGGCCCAAGGCTTAAGGAGTTCAGGGAGTCAAGTGTAGGTCTGGGCAAGATGAATGCCAGAATAAAGCCAAAGATCTTGTCCTTCTAGCTAAGGCAGTTTGTCAAGATCTGCAAGCAACGCAGAATGAGGCTTAACAAGCGGTTGAAAGTAAGGCTGTAATTGTGAAAATACAGAAAAGGCACGGTGTATAGAGTCTGGAAATACCTTCAGGTCGTACCTTTAACATATACAAAACTCTGTTTCATATACCTCTCAGAGATGATAGTAGAATCAAGTGAAAAAAACACATTGTAGAGTCCTTTGAAAACAGTTAAATGTCTGACAAAAATAAGATGCTACTCATTCAGGTATCGGACACAACCGGTGCTTGTGATCAGCACCAAGGACAGACAGCGGCTGAGCTAACTGCCCTCCAGGTCTTCCTCAAGCTGCTAGGTTTTTCCAGGATGGCCCTGAAATAAATCTTAAGATGTATTTGTCAGGATAGGCCCAAATTGCTTAAAATGCATACTCAAAACATATGTCATACAGCGTGTATGCCATACATACGCCATGTTTTCCCAGGAAATGAGTCTCTCATCTGGGGAGCTTACCTAATTGTTTGGAGTTACTTCCTCAATGCCCTCTTGGAGTTGAAGCAGGAGGCTTGAAACACACCAGCAGAAGATGACCCCGAGCAGGGGTCAGCAAAATTCTTCTGTAAGGGCCAGACAGTGAATATTTTAGGCTTTGCAGGCCATACAATTTCTGTTGCAACTTCTAACCTCTGTCCTTGTAATGCAAAAGTAGCCATATTCAATTTCTAAACAAATGAGTGTGACCATGTTCTAATAAAATTATATTTATAAAAACAGGTGGTGGGATGGATTTGTCCCATAGATTCTTGTTTACTGACTTCTGATCTAGAGGGTCAGTTGTAAACCACTTTAGGCAGGACTGGGTAAAGCTTTTCTAATATATAACCAACACGTGACCCAATTTGGTTGTATGTAAGGGATATTTTAAAAGTGTGAACCATCCTTTCATTATCCTGAAACTCAGCTTTGGCCTTTATTCCAGATATCCATTTGGGGGATCTCGGGTAGTCCCAGCAAATAAGTGCAGAATGTAAAAAGGATCAAGGAAAGGAAGGAAAAAAAGTTTAACAGTTATGAAAGTTTAGTGGAGAAGAGAACTATGGACATATGGAGTCTTAGAGTGGGCCTTGCAAGAGACATAGCGCTTCCACTGATAGACATGTTTCCATAATAATTAGTAAGAGTGGACCACCGAGAACTGAATGAAAGGGGGAAACTGTGATTGCAGCAGAGGCTGCTTAAATCAAATACAAGGAGAGGCTCCACATCAGTTAGGCACTTACTTTATGCTGGGACCTGCACTGCGAGTTTTGCCTGTGTAATTGCATTTAATCCTCACCACTTCCCTCCAATAGAATATTACTTGTACTAAAATATGAGAGGTTGGAGAGGCAGAGAAATGATGTCACTTGCCCAAGGACATGCAGCTAATGAGTGGGGACACCAAGATGACAATAGAGAACAATTGAACATCAGAGCCCGTGTTCTCCCCACGCCCACTCTCCAAATACCTTAGATTCTGAAGCCTGCGTCACTTAGGGAGATGCAGAGAGTGGAACCTCTCCTCTTAAACTTATTTCCATTTCTGCTGTGCCACTCTGGCCAGTCTCTAACTCTCTCCAGAGCTTTCTCTATGGAGCTACCCAAACTGGGAATGACAGGGAACCACATTCCCACCCTGAAGACCCTTCTCTCTCCCTCTCTTACATGCAGATGGCCCCGTGACCTTCATGCAGTACCTTGGACAGGACAAGGATCAGCAAAAGTGGGCGATGAGGGGAGTGAGCCTGGAGCAGATGAGAATGAGGGCTTGGGGGCTCCCAGCGTCATCCTCCACTGCCCTCCCTGCTCACAGAGGGCCAGGATGGCAGCTGCAAATAGCACATGAAATCCATCCCTCGGTGCTGCCAAGTGCAGGGGGAGTGGGAGACTGTTTTAAAGTAAAGCTATAAAATGCCTACAATAAAAGTTTACCAGCTTTTATATAGGTTCCCAATAATGAGGGGAGAGATTTCAGCAGCTCGGAGAGCGCCGTGAGAGGAAAGGCAATCCTCAGCACCACCTCTTTAAGGTGAGGCTCTGCCTCCCCGAGAGGGTTCATAGCTGGGAGCTCTTCCCATTTAAAGGGGATTACATCAAACTCTGTGTCTCTTCCATTCCTTGTTGGGGTTTGTAATGACTCCCCAAATCATCCGAATGAAGAGTTTATAAAGAGTAAGTTTGCACTGGAGATGAGTGGTGAATTTTTATACCCAAATCTTGGCAGAATCAAAAGTTACAGCAACAGAGAGGTAAAGAGGTGAGGTATCCAGTGTGTTCTAGGAGCTTAGAGCTGGGGGAAAGGGGCGCGAAGAGAGAGTTTGTGTCCTCAAGTTGTGAACTCCAGGAAATTATTAGAGGCTGGATCAAAATGCCGCTGCCCTAGACGAGGACCTTAACGGGCCATGTCCCCACAAGGTGGCCAGAAGCCTAAGAGGAAGTACAGAGAAGAATCTCCCAGCGTGCCTGGAAAATGGGTACAACTGGGGAGCCAGGGAGAATGACTGGCCACCTGGAAGCGCAGGAAATGCCTTCAGAGCTGCAGGTGAGGAGGCAGAAAGGGAATAGTGCAAGGGAGGCCGGGACACAAGTAGATGAAGCCAGTGTGGGAGCAGAAGGAGGGAAGCCTGCTCTTCCAAGCGGCCCTCCCACTCTCCCCAGAGAATGAGGACTCCTTTTTCCTGTGCAGGAAACTGATCGCAGCCGGGGCTGTGATGCCCTTGGGGCTTGACACAGATCTGTGGGGTCCCATGATATTCACTGGCTAATGGGCATCGTGTCAGACCTCATTAACAGAAACATTCCTGCTTTCAAATTTGAGATCATGTGGACACAGACAAGACTCGAAATGACATGAGAGCTTTCGAAGAAAATAACTTGTTACACAAATCAAGAGCACAAAAGAATACTGGGCAAGAAGGATAATCAACCTACCTGGGGAAAACCAACCAATTTCAAGAACTTGGAATTATGTTAGCTCCTCTATCTTTGCATCCAAACAGTGTCACTTATAAATGACAGCTGTCTAACTGCATCATAGACCCAGCAGACTCTCTGCCCCATAACACTTCCATCGGTCACTAATCGGTGTTGTTGCGTGTGATCCAAATAGCAATAGTAACGCTTCCCTTCTCTCAAGGTCCAGCTCAAATCACCCCTCTCCTGTCCCTGAATGAGGCCTTTTAGGACTTCTCAGCCAAACAACTTTCCCTAAAGCATCCAGAGTCTAGGTCACCCAGGTGCCATTTACAGGCTACCTTGAAATACAAGTTTTTCTGTCCCACACCTAACTGGGCCAGAAGAACTTGGAGACTAGAAGAGTGTATTTATGGCAATTTGACCCACTAGGTCAAGAACTCTGTGTCAGCTCATTAAAAGGGAAGTGTGATTTTCTCACAAAATCATATATAATGGCTTCTATGAAATATTAGGAAGCAATGAAAAAGGATGAGTTGGAGTCAAATACATTGATTGACCTAGGAAGATATCCATTTCACTTTTAGTGGGAAAAAATGATTATAAGGTTATGCACATTGTATGATCACTGAAGAAAAAATGCTTTTAACATTTTATAAACATTTAAATATATTTTGATTGAGTGTAGAGAAGACGAAGGAAGAATATGCACAAAGCCATTCATGATTGTTGTGGGGGATGGGGTTGGGAATGGAGGAAGGAGTTGGCTTTTCCATTGCAGGTCTCCGTATCATTGGATTTGTGAAAGGAGCATGCATTACTTTTTACTCTGAGGGGAAGTCGGTAAGCATTGTAAGTAGTGCAAAGTCCAGCTGTGTCAGCCTTTGCTCTAACCCAGACAGCATCACCTCTTCCCCAGGAGGCTTAAGGCCAAGCTTGGTGGGGGGAGTAGCCTGGCAGATCATCGATTCCTCCTGCCGCCCCATGTGGCATCCACACAGTCTCCATGGGGAACTTTATAAAGGATCTTCTTAAACTGCACATCCTCCTGTGGGCTGACCTGGGGTTCCAGCCCCATCAATTCTTGAAATAACTGTAGGTGGATTTCTGTTTCTTACATCCCAGACAAGCCCTGCCTGAAACAGGAGCTAGCGCTTCAGAGCTGGGTATTGTCTGCTTTTCCTTCCAGATTCACTCTCCCTCCCTGTCTTAGTGCCTCACGGGGTTGAGTTCAGCCAACGGGAAGATGATCCAACAAGAGACCAGAGGGTGGGAGGAGAGAGCGGTCAGGTTCTTCATTCCCCCAGCTCTCCTGCATCCCAGCCTCAGGCTGGCAATGGCTGTGTTCCGCTCCCAAAAGCCACTGCTGCTGTCGGGTACCCCCTCTGCAGCTATCGCTTTCCTGGGGTGAGGCAAGTGCTTCATGTCGGGTGGCAGCGAGTGTGATAACAGTTTCTTGCTGTTACCAATCCCGAGGTGCTTCACGTCCCCGGCTGGTACCCTCAGACGTGCCTAC
Organism: Camelus dromedarius; assembly: GCF_036321535.1. Taxonomy (NCBI): domain Eukaryota; kingdom Metazoa; phylum Chordata; class Mammalia; order Artiodactyla; family Camelidae; genus Camelus; species Camelus dromedarius. Next base: position 61,415,042 of record NC_087443.1, on the reverse strand, counting down.
AATTGTGAACAGTTCCTCTATCAAACTCTCTTCAACCCCACTATGAGTGTGCAATCTATTTCCCGCTGGGACCCTGAGACACTTCCTCACGCTCCGCCACTAGCAAAGGGCTCTGGGGCGCTCCAGCAGAGAGCAAGGGCTCCATCAAATACCGCCCGGGCTGTGAGAAGCCTCTCCAAGCCAGAGACTTGTGCATCCGGAAACACTCCTCAGGCAGGCTGCTCAGCCTGAACCCAGGGGGCTCTAACAGGCACAGCCATGCACCCTGGGTCTCGCACCCACCAGCCACGGAGAGGGGGTAGACATGCCAGCTCACCTCCGGCCAATGCATCTGAACAAAGGAATCAAGCAAACTAAGAGAGATGGAAATCTCTATGCCCCCTCGCAGGCTAGACACAACCAGAGGGGTGCTGGGAAGCCAGCCACCGTAGCCAGCTACCTCCCGTGGCAAAGTTCTGCTCCTGTGCCTCTCACCCAGCAGGTGTCAATCAGGCAAGGAACAGGGAGGGAAGAGATGCAAACAAGCCAACTAAAAATGCACCCGGTGCAGACTTCGTTAAATGTGCGGGAACATTCTCAGTCCCTGGGGCAATCATGGGACCTCAGGATCTCAAGGGGCAGAAGAGAAATAGCAGCTAAAGTAAAACTCAATATAAAAACCACCACAGTAATGACAAATATAGGTATCTGATACAAAAAAAAAAAAAAAAAAAAAAAAAACCAAAAAAAACAACCAAACTTGTTCATAGTCAAATCCTAATTTGACCTAACTCTATACCTAATGACTGATCAATCTGAGCAAGGATGAGCTATGGCCTCTGTCCAGAACCCATCATTCAATCTGTGTGTGCTATTAACTCCATGAGCTCCCAGAGGTGTGAGAGGGGACCCATCTCAGGACCATTTCCAGACAAGCAGGAGGTTGCAACCAAGCAGGGCCTGAAGGCCAGGCATAGATGACAACAGACAAGCAAACAACCCCTCCACCATCACCCACCAACTTTCTTGGCAGCAAGAAAGTGAAGATGTTCTAGACCCAGGTTTAGAACAGCCAGGAAGACAAAGGACTGGCTTTCATATCCATAAAGCCCCATGTGCTACCTTTACTTTAGTGAGAACACTGATTGCATGTTAATAGAAGTCTAGTTTGAACTGGCTTAAGCAGAAAAGGGAACTGATTGATTCATATAACTGAAAAGTCCAAGGGTGATTCAGGCATGGCTGGATCTAGGTGCTCAATGGATGTCACCAGGAATAGTTAGCTCTCTGCCTCTCAGATCTGTTTTCCTTGGTGGGAATTGACTCTCACGACTCATGGGTGGCCCCCGGCAGCTCCAGGCTGATACCTATTATTAAGCAGCTCCAGGGGAACATACATGCTGCTTCCCAAACAGTTCCCAAAGGAGTCTTAAATTTGAGTTTCAATGGTGTGACCTGTGTCATTTGTCCATCTGTAACCAATTCTGTGGTTAGGAGAATGGAATGTTCTGATTGGCCAGGCTGGGTCATGTGCTCACCCCTGGTTCTTGGAAGTGGGGCAGTCTAGCATGTAGTAGACATTCAAAAAATATATGCTGAATGTATGAATGAATGAATGGCCCAGAGGTGTGAACGTTCACAGTACACTGGGGAACAGTGAGTTGGCTCCTGTGGGTAAAAAAATGTGATGGGAAAACCAAGAATGAGTATCTGATATGGCAGCCTTGGACAAGGTGCTCGCCCAACTGGACTACGAGCCACAGGATGTGCATGGAGAAGCCCAGATGAGCGGTCTGCCCTCCAGAGTTTACAACCTGCTACGTGTCATGTTACAATTACCTACATGTCTTAACAAGGAAAACGTCATGGGCCCTACAGGAGCCAGGGGATGCCTTCCCACTTGGGGAGGGAGGAGAGCCTCAGGGACCTTCATTTCAGGGGAGGCATCTGTATTTTATTTGGAGTTGGTGAGTTGGAGTAGTTTAGACAGGTGAAAAAAGGATGAGAGCTTTATTCAGAAAGGCTGCTCAGGGAGATGGCACCTGGGTGGTAGCTCTGGTGGAGGACAGGCCTGCAAGGGAGGAGTGCCAAGGAGGAGGGCCTATAAATGGGTTCAGGAGGCCTTGTGGTTTCTGGCCAAGGGTTTAGAGCTTCACTCCATTGGCCATGGGGCATGCTTCTTGAGCCAGTTCATCTCAGTCACCACCCTAGAAAGAGCATCCACCTTTCCTTGGGGCATCTCAATTCAGTTTTATGGCTTTAAGGAATTGACAGGATGGATCTCTTTTTTAAGAGGCTGCTGCTAGAGGGGTGGGTGATTCTTCTCCGAGGGGCAGCATCTTGAGGCTGCAAATCGCCTCCCTGACTTTCAGCCATTTCCAGCAACAACGGCATAGCTCATCTTAAAAGAGCCACGTGTCCTGGCATGCGTGATAAACTCAACTTGAAGCTGATTATTAAAATCTGCAAGCTGTTAATCCAGTGGCTGCAGCAAAGCCCCATTCTCTCCACTATTTAATCTTCACTTACAAGAACGGAATTCATATGTTCTCTCCGCTGCTCTCAGCAGCCCCCACCATGCCTTCTTGAGACCTCTCCTGCAGTCACTCCATACAGCAAGTACATTCACATAATCTCCTCTTTCTCTCTCTCTCTGACCCTACATGAGGCATATCTGGAAATTACTGGTCAAAGCAAGCAAGGAAATCACTTGATGCAGGCAAAATTCTGTGTAGGGGAAAAGAATGGATTCTGAAGGATCTTTACCGGGGTCAGCCCACTGTGCGGGGGAGTGGTCCAGTAGGATCAGAGGATGGCTGGCTTTGAAGAGTGACCTTAGCTAGCAATCTGGGTTGGGCCAATCAGCAGTGGTGAGCTTTGTCAAGGGTCTCCCGGTGGGTAACCTGGGAGCATCACTGAAGTCGGTGTTGTTCCCCTCCCCCGTAAACAGCTTTACTGCTGGCCTGGGGCTCACAGACACCAGGACTGGTGCTCACCAGGCCAAGTCAGAGCTGCCTCCCTGTCCCCACACCAGACAAACCACCAGCCCAGGGGCAGACTAGTCCCACATCACCTTCCTCCTTGTCCTTCTGTCTGTCTCCTACTCACAGCCCATGACAAGGCCTTCCATAGCCCCTGAGATCTTTCCCAGACTGGTCCCACTTACTCTGCAGACTTCTCTGCCCCCCACCTCTTCACATACCCTCAGTTCCAGCCATAATGAGCTGGAGTTCCTCCCAGAAACCTCATACCCTTTCTCATTCCTATGCCCTCGATCCCCCTGACTCCTCCGCCAGGCCACCCACAGTGCAGCCATCCTTCCCTGACAAATACCCGGCTCTCTAAATTCTACCAAACCTTCAAACTCCGATGTCCCTTTTCCATAAAGCCTTCACATGGGACCCCTTCCTCTGGACTCCTGAGGCACTTTTTGTTCATAGGACATTCCTATTCTGCTACTTCATATTACAACAGCAAGAGAGTTTAAGAATGTAAAGCTTTGCTGTGTGGCCCTGAGAAAACAACATAACTTCTCTGTGCTTTGATTTCCTAATCCATAAAATAGTAATAGTATTCCCATTTCAGAGATGTTGAGAAAAAGAAATAGACCAATATCTTAAAGCAAGATGTGTGACAAGATCTAACATACAGGGACTGCTTAAAAACCACCAGGGTGGTTGTTACTATAATCCTTTTATTTCTCCCACTGCATTGTGAGTTCCTTCAACAGGACCATGCCTTGTTCATGCCTGACTTCTTCTTACTGCTCGGCATACTTTCTGGCACACAGCATGCACTTGTTAATTGATAAATAAATGAACAAGCAAGCAAAAGAATTAACTATGTAGCCTTGGCTTCCCTGATTGGATTCATTAATTTCTTTTCTGGGTGTCATGCAGACAGTACACAAAGCCCTACACCTCACTCTTCTCATCGTTCAGTCATTTCTCTCATTTAGTCAGTCAACAAACCTTTGCTTAGCACTTACTCTGTGCCAGGTACTGAGCTAGGTATCAAGGCATGATGGGAATAGTTTTGCCCCTGTGGAGCTTGAATCTAGCAAACATAGGCCTTAATGAATACTAACTCAAATAACTATAAAATTATAGCTAATATAAGCTATGAAAGTGGCATTTCATAGGAGGGACTGGCCTAGCTGGGGGCTGGAGTGGGAAGGCAAGCATCAGTAAACAGCTCCAGGAGCCCTTATTCACAGCACTGTCTAGAGGATTGTACCCCGAGGTGCCACTCCCATAAAAAACCAGTCGAATGATGCTCCCATCAGAAGTATGCAATGCAGCAGCACCAAGAGAACTCTCTTAGGAGGTGTCCTGGGCTGAGACCAACAGCATGAGGAGGATTCAACCGGGACAAGAGGAAGAAGTGAACACTGCAGGCATATGGGGCAGCCTGTGCCACTGCCCTGTGGCAGGAAGAAGCAAGGTGGCTTCTAGGACCAGAAGGAAGACTACTGCGTCTGAATCACAGAACACCAGGGAGGCTGGACGGGAGGAAGGCGTCAGACCATGTGGGGTTTTGCTGGTCATGCTGAGGGTCTGTGCCTTACCCTGCAAATGGAGGGTGTGGGTGGGGTCCTTCTTTCCTAGGACTCTGGTTTCACATATGGGCAAGATGTACCCCGACGGAGGCTACATGGCAGCTCAGAAGGGGCTGAGCTGGGATCCCAATCCAGAGCTGTCTGGGTACAATGTTCTAAGATCTTGATGCCTGAAAGAGGGAAGGGAAGGACAACCTTTGTCCGGAGCAAAAAGCACCCAGAGATGCACAACCCAAAGCCCTCCAGGCTTTGCTTCAACGTAAAGACGCAGCTCCAGTGCGCTTTTCTAGAGCGGGGGCTCCAGGAAGGGCCTCCAGGGGGCTAGTGCTCCCCCGCGTCCATCCTGCCGGGCTAAGGCTTTGCCCTCGGGGAACGATATCAAGCGGCCGAGACATGTTACTAGGTATATGGCACTTTCCTCATCTTCTTCCTGGGTGGAGCAGGGGGCCGTGGGGGCCAGAGAACCTAGGTCTGAAGCTACCATGCGGAGTGGAATGGGGAGCATTGACCTGGGGCAGGAAGCTGGTGCCCACGCACAGGGCTCCTTCTGGCAGCGGGGTGAGGGTGGGCCCCTGCTTATCTTCCCTTGTCAAGTTTGATCCATTGTTCTCCTCAGCCCTGGGCTCTCTTCACTCAGATGCTTCCCAGGATGGGTTCTCAGCCAGATGAGTAACATGTTACTGGCTGCTGGCTGCTTCCACCCACTCACCAGTCAACGGCCTGCGGAGTATGCAGGCTGATGGCGTCCAGAGCCCTGTGCTTGACCCCGGGCGGGAGGGAGGGGGCACGACACAGACGTACTCCTTTCCCTGAGAGCTTCTAACTCATTAGACAGACAGAAGTAATCCCCACAAACCTCCCAGATGGCAATTAAATTACAACCAAGGACACGCGCCAGCTGTCTTAAGGAAGGTTCCCAGAAACTGACATGTGACACCTCTGCTTACATCTCATCTGCCAGATATGAGTGCATCTGCCTTGAGCTGGGTCAGCTGGACGGGAGCAGGGGGGTGGAGATGGGGGGGTCCAAGAAGGCCTCATAAAACACCCAGACTGGGCAAATGCGTGCAGGCATGCATGTGTGTGCATGCATGTGCTTGAGTGCGGGTATGCGTGTGCATCTTCAGACTGGTCTTTGCTAGAAGTGTCAAGCTGCAGGTTTGTCCCTGCCTCCATTTTAAGTGCCTTTCTCCCTCTTTCTTCAGCACCCTCTGCCTCCCTCCCCTCATCTCCTCTGTTGCCCATCCACACCACACGTAAGAAACTGGCCCCTCCAGCCCCAGAGATAACCAAGTTATTGTGATGAGAGGCACGACCCCTTACCAGGAGCATCTGCCTCTGCATTTGAAAATGAGTGATGCTGGATCCCTAGGACTGGATCTCTAGTGGGGAGTACTCGGTGATGGGGGAATGGGTTTTCTAACAGCTTTTATGAACCTCCCGTAAGTCACGCACAGTGCTAGGTAAATCACGTCCATTTTCTCATTCAATCCTCAAAACAATTCTGCAAAAGACACATTCCCAGTCTCACTCTCAGAGGGTAACTGGGGCATGGAGACAGGAACAGTGTTTGCCCAAGGTCACCTGGTGGTGGAGCAGAGTCTGTCCTTTGTTAATACCCTATGCCTGGACAGGGACAAAATACCACAGTGGGGACCAGGATCTACGGGGAGATGCAACTCAGAGCCCCTCCAGGCACAGACACAAGAACTACTCCTCCATCCGGGCTGACCCCACATCTGTCAGACCAGGGGTCAGACTTCCAGAGTCTCCCTCGCAATCCCACCCCCTCCTCCCTGCCTCCTTCCCCTCCCCAACACCCTACCACCCTCCCTCCCTCCCTCTCTCCTCTCCCCTTTCACTTTAGGAAGTAATTAATGAGGCAGGATTATTTGCCTTTGCATTCACACTTCCCCAAATGAGGCTCTGGTTTGGGGCCATCCCTAAGCAGTTTTTAAGAAAGCAATCTAAACTGAATCGAGTGAACTTCCCTGCCTCAGATTTCAGCAACAGAGTCTTTTCTCTGGAAAACAATGATAATGAAAAATGGCCTCCAATTATTCCAAGCCTATTTCCATGAATAATTCAGGAGCAAAGGAGCTAGGGCTCCTCACCTGCTTGCCACAGCACCCCTCCTTCACCCCATCCCTCTCTCGCTCCTGGAGTGCTTCTTAAATTCCCCTCAAAAGACTGTAATCTCTACACCCTGAAGACCAGAAACCTGGTCACCTGGAAATGCCAGTTATATAACCACCAGTGTATGTAGACCCCGTGCTGTGTGCCCGACCCCAGGCTAAGCATGTTGTGTGTAGTTCCTTGAGTAATTCCCTCAGGATCTGGTATTAGCTGCATTTGACAGCTGAGGAAGCAGAGGCTCAGAAAGTGAAAGAAATCATCCCAAGGTCATATAACCAGAATATGACAGAGGAAGGATTCAACCCCAGGAGATGCCAGAGCCCTCCAGCAGCGCTCTGATGCTGACGTGCTGACGTCCACCTACACAGAGGGGGCTGGGCTTCCTAGGCTGCATTCCTGGCCAGCCCTCTCCTTGTGCCCACTCTCAACTCAGAAGCAGAGAGCTCTTTCGCCTCATTCCAGTGTTTTAGGTTTGGCACCGAGTCGTTCCTCCTCCTGGAATATTTCTGGACTCCCCAGTTTACAGCACTGGCTTTCTGCAAGATCTGTTTGGTGGACAGAAACTTGAGAAAACTTTTGGAGCCCTCTGGCATCCGGGGTCAAGCTTTGCCTTATCTTGAGTCCAGCTCCTTGGAGGAAACTTTTACAAAGTTTTCTGTGTAGGTTAAAGCAGCCTCAGTACCCGCAAACCCCTCCCTCATCTTCCCATCACCATAGCAACCTGTGTCCCATCATAACTAAGAAGAGAGATGGGAGGAGCAAGTGTGCAAATAGAACTTGTAGCTTCCTGATCTAAGATGTTTGTACTCGGGTCTGCTGTGGTCCTTTGCCTTCTCCCTGTGAGACTGAGTACGTGGTCCCCTGTTATGCTCAGCACGGGGAAGGGGCCCAAGTTGGCCACGACCCCACCAGTATAGTAAATCAAAGCCTAGGCACCCAATAGTGGGAGAAGAAAGAAGGCACATTGACTCTGTCTATCCCAATCATGTGTGGGCTTTGATCAGCTCCATAGCAGTGCCAACCATGGGGCTGTTTCAGTACCATGGACTCCCGGTACCCGTTCCCCTTTCTTCCTTAGAAACAGAATCCCGAGACAGTCTCACACGCTGTCTCCAGCAATAAAGCCAGCATGTCGTGGCCTCCCTAGGCAGCTGGATTCTGACCACGTGAAAGGGAGGAGAAATGTGTAGACTTCCAGGAAGTCTTCTTGTCCCTTCCCTTCTTCCCATCTGCAGCCCATACTCAGTGTGATGGCAGCAAAGGACCAAAGCCACTGCGAAACTGGCAGGACGAGAGTCCCTGACCTCACCCACCTCTTACCCTCTTCCCACCTGCTGGCCCTTCACTCTGGCCAGACCCACCGAGAAGACAGAGGACTTGAGCTGAGTGGTCCGTAGTGGTCAGCCTCTGGAGCTCAGCGAGCGAACGTCCAACCACGGCAGGCGTGAACCCAGAATACCCCCTCACCCATCTCCCCCTTATGCAGAATCCAAATAGCTCATAACATTCCTTCCAGAACCCCCACTCCTTGCCCTTTAAACCCAACTCAGCACTTCCAGCCAAAGACATATGAGCCACCAGCCAATGTGTATACAGAGCATTATTTGTACTTGCTAATTCTTCTTGTTTTAGTTGTTGTTTTCAATTTTTTTGTTGTTGTGATAAAGTATAGATTACATAAAATTCACCATTTAAACTAGTTTTAAGCGCATAGTTCCGGGGCATTGAGTACATTGACGTTCTTGCGCAACCATCAGTGCTATCCACTCCAGAACTTTTCCATCGTTCTAACCTGAAACTCTATGCCCATTAAACAACAGCTCCTCCCTCTAGCCACTGGTAACCACTATTCTGCTTTCTGCCTGTATGAGTTTCATGACTCTAGGTACCTCATATAAGTGGAATCATAAAATATTTGTCCTTTTGTGACAGGCTTATTTCATTTAGCATAATGTCTTCAAGGTTAATATATCTTGTAGCGTGAAACAAAATTTCCTTCTTTTTCAAGACTAATGTTCCATGATATGTGTTGATCACATTTTGTTCATGCATTCATCCACAGATGGACACCTGGGTTGCTTCCACCTTTTGGCTACTGTGAATAATGCTGCTATGAACATGGGTGTATAATATCTGTTTGATTCCCCGCTTTCAATTCTTTTTAGATATATACCCAGAAGTGGGATTCTGGGCAATATGGGTTTTTTTTTATTTATTATTTTTTTAATGGCAGTGCTGGGGACTGAACCCAGGACCTCGTGCATGCTAGGCACAAACTCTACCACTGAGTTCTACCCTCCTTGCCATATGTTTAATTTTTTGAGGAACTGCCATATTATTTTCCACAGTGGCTGCACAATTTTACATTTCCACCACTGCTGACTTGTTATTCTTTGTTTTTTTTTTATGGCATTTTATATGTTGTTATATGTTTCATGACATTTTATATTTTGTATATTGTTTTCTCATCTAGACAATCAGTACCTCCAGTGCAAGGACCACACCTCTTGCCTATGGCTTTGATAGCAGTAACTATTTATGGAGGACCACAGTAGAAAGACACTACAAGACACCGAGCGCATTAACAAAGATGACCATGATTCTTTCCTGGACCTCAACAAATCAAGATTTTTCAACCTAGAAAGAAAAACAGCCAAGAAAATAAATGCAGTGACATGGGCTGTAACACAGAGACAACATGCTAGCACCCTCAGGGATGTTTAAGGAAGTCTTTCTACTAAAGACAGCACTTGAACTGGGCCATGAAAGATGAGAAGCATGTCTACAGCCAGCACTGAGAAAGGGAACTCCCCATGAGGGAGCCAGTGAGAGCAAAGGCATGGCAGTGTGAAAGGCCTGGTTTGTTTAGGGACCAGCAGAAGCTCAAGGGGGCCAGGGTCTACAGTGCAGGGGTAGGGAGCTGAGAAGCAAAGCTGATGGGGTGGGTTGGGGCCAGCAATGAAGACCTTATTAGGCTCCATGTTGCAGAGGTTTAGCTTTATTTGGGAGACCATGGGGAACCACTGAACGTTTGTGGGCTGGAGATATCATAATCAGAGCTTTATTTTAATAAGGAAAGCAACAGCAGTGAGAGGATGACTTGGACGGAGATCAGAGGCAGGCAGCCAAGTTGAAAGGCCATGGCGAGTTTGACATGTGCCATATTTCGAACCTTGAAAGTGATGCTGAGGTCAGAGTGGGTCTGTGTTTGGGACTCTGGTAGGAGGGCACAGTGCCAGGTGCCCTGAATGTGAGTTCATCCTCTCCAAGCAGAGGAAACCTGCTGTGTGCTGCCTTCCCCAGCCTCTCCCCATTTACATGTGGTGTAGACTCCAAGTCAAGAATCACTTGGCCTTCTGCACGTCCCATTGAGGAAAAGGTGAAATGACGCCACTGCTGAGGCTTGGGATAGGCCAGCTGGGGCAGGGCCTAGATGGAGGCCATGGAAGACACAGAGGGGCCCCTGACAGGAGGAGCTAAGCGAAGGCCAAGTCAGGATCCCTACTGGACTCCAGAGCCTGAGCACTCTGGGTCTCTGTCCTCCTCCACCTGGAGTGCCAGCGAGCTGAGCTGTGATCAGGTGGGCAAGTGACATCACTGTGGAAACCATGCAGATCTGAAAACTCCTGTATCCTGATGCTTTGAGAGAGCTCCCATAATTCCCAGTATCAGTTTGGTTCAGGGCAGAAAGAAGAGAAACTGAGCAATCACCCAGCTCAGACCACATAAGGTATGTTTTCCAAGCATCAGAACGCCAGATCCGTTATAGGTAAAACAGAAACGCTACATGTTCTATACCAGAGAAGGAGATGCTCTCACAACATTATCTTTGATCCCCTTCACTTAGAAGAGAATTCCACTTTAGGTGCCGAACACGTGTGTGGCTCCGCATGCCCTGGACACACAAGTCAGGGAGGCAGGTCCAGACCCACATCTCAAAACTGTGGAAACATGGCTGAGAATTGAGGAAGACCAGAAAAATGTGGGGCTGGGGCACATGACCACTGTATACACTCCTGCAGGTCCACTCACCACACAAGGGCTCCTGGTGGACAAGGTGCATTTTCTAATTTGATGAAAGGCTGCACTCAAAGTGGCTATGGCCTTGACATAGACTTTTTAATTGGCAGAATAGGGCCTCAGAAATCATCTCCCATCTCTGATGTCCCAAAGTCAAATATCTCTCAGTGACCCTGGAGCTCCTACGTGTAGCCCCTGTGACAGTTAACAAATTCATATTTGTGGGATTATTCATCAATGTCTGTCTTCCCTCTAGATCACAGTCTCCATGACTGCCAGGGGTAAGGGGTTGCTTTGGTGCCTAGCAGTGCTTGGCACATAGCAGATATTCAGTAGAGATTCGGTAAGTGAAAACCGTTTCTCCACTGTGGGTCAACACAGGACTCGACAGGATGATCCTCATGCCCCAGTTCCTTTCCCAGCACTGAACCCCAGTTCTTTGAAGAATGGCTGTGGATTAGAAATGGGAGAGAAGTCTGGCCATCATCATGCTCCAGCACCTCCAGATTTGTTTTTCTTTTTGGAGTGGGGCAGGTGATTACATTTATTTTTTTTTTAAGGGAGATGCTGGGGATTGAACCCATGACCTTGCGAATGCTGAGCAAGCACTCCACCAATTACCTATACTCTTCCCCACCAATGCACCTCCAGATTTTGAAGACACTGCGTTGCGTGAAAACTCTCAAGTCACAGGCGAGCATGGACACCCAATTGGGCTCCCTCACCTCTTGTGTCCCATCCCTTCTGGCAACAGTAATGCAGTGAGCTGGCCAGGGAACCCCATGACAGAATGATGGAAAAGTCCAATTTTCTAAAAAGCATCTAAGTCAGATTTTGTCTGAAATCCACACACTCACATGCACGCGCGCGCGCACACACACACACACATTATTTTATACTGCAGAGTTACTCACAGAAGTCAGCCATGGGAAACATCTTTTGCAACTAGGTGGGAGATGTGCCGCTCTTCAAAGAAGCCCCGTTTCTTTTTCCCTCCTACAAAAGCTGACAGCATTCAGGTTTTAACAGCAACAGACTTAGTTAAGAGAGGAAGATGTTTGGGAAAGTTTTTACAACTCCTCCACCTCTGTTCAGTCTTCCATATGGGGAACAACCAACCACTTCTTCAAGTCACTTCTCGATGTTCCATTCTCTCTAAAATGTCCACGCCATCCCTTAAAAACAACTAACACTTCAAGGCTTTATATGTTTTTCAGCCTATATTCTAGGCTAACAGTTGTATTAAACAACTGTTGCTGAGGAACGAACACCCTCCAAAGCACACTGGTACCCGACCATAGGCATTTGTGTTTCACTCAGCAGGTTGGTCAGGCAGCTCTGCTTCATGGGTTTCTCATCCTCATCCAGGGGTGAGTCAGGTGATGGTAAAAGCACAGGAGGGCAAGTCAGCTGCACCAGCACATCCCAAGCCTCTGTTCATATCGTGTCTGCTAGCATCCCATTGGCCAAAGCAAGTCCAATGGTCAAATCCAACGTCAAAGGAGCAGGGACATGTAATCCACCTTTGTGAGAGGGACTGCAAAGTGACATGGCCTGGGACACGGATACAGAGAGGGGGATACCCATCTCCATAATAAGTGAACTACCTGCTATTCACCAAGCCCCACATTGCTGAATGCCCACTACGTGCAAGGCACTATGGGATACCAAGTCGAATTCCAGCCAGTCTCTGCCCTCCAGATATTTACAACCCAATAAAAGCAACAACCAAGTCCATAAAGTGGTAACACTGGAATATGAAGCAAAGAGCTTGAGAACAGGAGAGGAACTGACACATCATTTCTGTGAAAGTCAAGGAATACTTTGCAGGAGAGGGAACATCTTAGGTACAAGAATGATTTCGGTAGGTAAAAAAGGAAAAGACTCAGTTTTCCAGCCAAGAGCAAGAAATCCAAGATCAATGGTGGTGTCTAATTCTACATTCATTTATACTGTAAACTGCTTTCACAGTCCTGGATACTAAGGGTGCAGAAGGTGCTGGATTCCCAGCATTATAGTGCTGAAGAGGATTCAAAGGTCACCTAATCCAAGCCTGTATCAGGATCCCCAAACTCTACCAAGCCCTGGGGACCCAAACACAAACAAGACACAGTTCTCTGCCTTCAGATCGGGCGGTCCTTTAAACTCTCAGAATGGAAGAGAGATGTTTGCACATGTGTGCAGGTCCATAGCTTATGACTGTGAGAAATCAGTAGAACAAGTGTGCCACAAACCCAAACAAAGCCACATGAAACAAGGAGAGTGCTAATGTGGTAGCCTCAGGGACAACAGAAACCCTGAGAGGTCAAGGTCCACACTTGGCACCTTTCCCTGCAAGAGGATCTGAATTCTCTCTGTGTGTATGTGGGTGTCTGGAGTAGAATTTCTTGTGAAGCCCCTGGGCCCCAGAGGCTTTGGGTGAACCCTGATTCTCCTCCTAGAACTTGGAAGTTAGAAGCAAGATACATCTTCAGATCCATCTGTTCTTGGTTGCATTGGGGAAACCGAGGCAGCATAGTAGACCATTGTCTAGCTGATGATTCAAACAAACAAATGCTTGAGAGCCTCTAGAAGATAATGCAGCCATGAATTCTCACTGTGCAGTCTAGGGACGGTCATGAGTAAGTCTGTAAGCATTCTGAGATGACGTAGAATGTGTGTTTTCATGGCTGCAATTTTGGAGGAAGAATTCTTAGCTTTCATCAATCTATATTCTCAGTACCATTATGACTACTTCCAAAAAGGTAAAAAATTTGATCCACTCATTCCTTCATTTATGCAACAAACATTGATGCTGACAATTCAGAGACCAAGTATCCAGCACAGGGAGTACGAGCAAGACAGGACGCCGCACCAGCCTCCAGGTAAGACAGCCCATTCATCATCCTGCTCTTCCAAGAAACCTATTAGGCGGGTCAGCAGAATTTGAAATTCTTTCAAAAGGTGGACCCATCTGGCCACCCAACATTACTCCTCATGGTTCCCCCAATCCCCCAAATTCCTTCCCCACCACACCACTCTGTCCCTCCCTCCCTCCCTCCCTCCCTTCCTGCTTTCAGTAGATATTTAAGGAGCACCTCCTTTGTGCCTGGCCCTGGGGCTGTATCTTTTTTAATTGCTGGAACCACGCATTGGACTGAACGAAGTTTGAGGCAATTCATCTCCATGATAAAATCTAAAATCTCTCCTCTTCTCCCGGCAAAAAAAAAAAAATCTAAACTCTCTCTTCTCTCCTCCCCCCTCCCTGCCACCCTGCCCTGCCCCAGTCAGGGAAAGCTTTGTTTTCTCCTTGAAGAAGCCATAATGAAGACTCCCCCTACGTTTATGTTTTATGGCAGAAGAACATTAGAGAATTGCCATGGTTACGGGCCCCATTCTGCCTCCGTCTGAGGACCAGAGGGAGCTAGAGGAAAGCGCCGAGCAGCAACTCCTGGTGCCGCTCAGCCTGGAATCATCATAAAAAAAAATGTTTACATCGGACGAGAAATTGCTCCTCAAATAGCAAAGGGAAAATGCCAGGTTTGATGAGATTGTTACACAGAATGTTGGCTGGGTTGTTTCTCCCTGGCTCCCCCGTCCCCCTGTCCCATTATTATTTAAGATTGTATTAAATCAAGGAAAGGGAGAAGACGACGAAATGCAACTTAGTGTTGGCAGCTCTGGCAGGACGCCCAGGCTCCGTGCTGGCCCACATCTCATCCTCTTCATCTTCGGCCACAGCAGCCTCTGCCGCCAGGATCAGCATCTCCTTGCAGACCCTCCTGGAGGACCAGACCAGAACCCACTGAACAGACCCAACTCCATCCCCCTGAGGGCTCATGGGGACTCAGGCAGACCGTTCTAATTCTGAAACAGAACCAGGGTAGGCTAGAACCAGGCAATCAGCATCCCAGTCCAACTCTGTTCCTTATTAGCTGTGTGTCCTTGGGCAGGCATCTTTGACACTCTGAACTAGGATTTCCCTTCCTTTAAAATAAAGGCATAGGTAACCACCCTGAAGGCAAAGCAGTGGAATGCTGTTGTTACAGGTCTGGTCCTCTTGTGCCTCAGTTCCCTCACCTAAAATGATGGTAGCATTCGCTGCAGGGAGTTGTAAGGATAAACACAGCGTCTCTCAGAAGCAGATGTGGCCGTGAGGATGCTCCGTAAATGGGCCCTGTCATCCATGACCATCCCTGCGGCTACAGCACACAGCACGTTGTTCAGTCTCCGCTCTTTCAGAAAGCCTGGAGATTGACGCATTCCTTCAGTTAGGGGCGTTGTTTGGGCTGCCAGATGGCAGCAGAGGCTGTTGACATGATAACATAATGATCTTGCACCCCTCTTTCTTCCTCCTTCTTCCCCACCCCAGCCCCTCCCTCTTAATGAACCCATGGATGTGGGGTCACTGGGTTACATTCTGAAGGGCTCATCCTGAGGGCACTGCCTATGGGCACATGTAGGCGGCCCGGAGCTTAGGAGGGAAGCCCCCTTGGTGTCAAGCTGGGGCCAGGAGGCCTGATTCTTCCACACCCAGCTCCTGGAAGCAGAAATGTCCTGAGGGTTCCTTGAAGAGGTAGAGCCAGAGCTGAGAGATCCCAGCAGAAGAAACCTCAGCTGAAGGTGAGTAAACCAGACTGAATTTGCCAATGATGACGGATTCACTCCCTCCCGTGTGCTTTCTGTGCTAAGCAGCACCATGCCCGCCTTATCGCAGGGAAGCCCCACACCTGCCGGCGAGGCACCCACTGTCCTGTCCCCATTTCACACATGAAGACACTGTGGTGTAGCCTCCTGCCGGGGCTCACCCCGCTTCCAGAGCTCACATAGGCTTTGACCCAGGATGGTTTGGGTTTCTCCATCCACTAGGAAAAGCATTATGCGCGGCATACGAAGTGCCATGGCCCTCTGACCCCAAACCCTTTGCTCTTCCTCACTGTTCTGTTCTCTGTTGTCTCCTTGATATTCCTGAGAACTTAGGAAGGTATCACATTTTCCTTTTTTTATTGAAGTACAGTTGATTTATAATGTGTTAATTTCTGGTGCACAGCATAGTGATTCATTTATATATACATATATTCCTTTTCATATTCTTTTTTATTATAGGCTACTACAAGGTGTTGAATATAGTTCCCTGTGCTGTACAGTAGGACTTTGTCATTTATTTTATATATAGTAGTTAGTATTTGCAAATCCTAGACTCTCAATTTTTCCCTCCCCACTTGCTTTCCCCCTTATTTTCTATGTGATCTTATCTCTGTTTTGTAAATACGTTCTTTTGTGTCCTTTTTTATTTTTTTAGATTCCACATATAAGCAATTTCATATGGTATTTTTCTTTCTTTCTGGCTTACTTCACTTAGTATGACGATCTCCAGGTTCATCCATGTTGCTGCAAATGGCATTAGTTTACTCTTTTTTGTGACTGAGTAATATTCCATACCACAACTTCTTTATCCAGTCATCTGTTGATGGCCATCTAGGTTGCTTCCTTTTCGTGGCTATTGTAAATAGTGCTGCTATGAACATTGGGGTGCAGGTGTCTTTTCAAAGTAGAGTAGGAAGTGATACTTGAAAATCCAGCCTTGCCTCAACTATGCAGAAACCTGGAAGGAGAATCTGGAAGACGAAAGGCATGCTTGCATGTGAGGCCAGCAGCCCTGCCCCACACGGAGACTCTTCACCCAGAGACAGCCTCGAAAGACCCAGACTTTAGTTCTTCCAAGACGGAGGATTCCTTCACACAGGGCTGTGGGTCTATTGGTCGAATTAAGCATCAGTCCAGCAGCGCTGTGCCAGCCCCAGGGGCGTGCAGGAGGAAGTGGCCTGATGAGAGCACTGGCTGCCTCCAACGTGCTCTGCGCCAGGAGCTATCCTAAGTCCTTCACACGTATCCTGACACTTTGTCCTCACAGCTACCCAGTGAGATAAATGCCGGAGCTGTTCCCATTATGTGGATGGAAAAGGAGCCTTAGAGAGGTCAAGGGCCCTCTCCCAGTTCCCAAAGTGAAATACAAACTCAGAGCTGTCCAAATCCAGAATCCAAATCCTGTTCTCTGTGCTCAGTGATTCCCCCCTCAAGGCAGAAAGTGAGCAGAACTGTCATAAAAGCACAAGTAGTTCTGCCTAACGCCAGACCAAAGAGCTCTTGGCCATTTAGATAAGTTCCCTCTCCTCCAGGGAGTCCAACCTCGATGGGGGGACAGGACAGCTACCACAGCCAGCTAAGGAGCACTGAGAGAAGGTCCATGGTGAGGGATGGATGCGTACAGAGGACTTTCCCCTGAGGGCTGCTGGGAGGCCTCTGCGAGAAGGGACTCATCCGAGTGAGGGGAACCAACCCAGGCAAAGGCAGAGAGATGGGGACACGTCTGGAAGAGCAGAGGGAAAAGCGGGAAGTCCAGTAGGGCACCCTGAGAGATGAATTAGAGGAGTTCCCCTCCAGGGGCAGTGTGGAATGGTGGAAGGTCTCCGAGCTGGTGTGTGCTTCAGGGTCAAGAGTGACTGTGGGTACTGAGCCCCTGACACCCCACTGGTCCCAAGGAGGGGCTCTGGAAAGTGGAACAGTGCAACTTAGGGAAGCCCGAGGTCTGGTGCCCAATCCACCCTTATCCCCAACTCAGAAGGGAAAGCAACTTTCCATCTTAACGTAGCCAAGTCCCAAACCTGCTGACCTGTGAAAAACTCTTCCCAGTGATTTATTTGTCTCCTCTTGCTAAGACAACTGCCTCATTATTTTAAGTCATGAACACAAGAGAAACACACACTCCCTTCTGGAGTCAGACTGGGCTTGCCAGGGGAACCAGAGAAAGCCTGGAAGGGGTCACCAGGGGGCCCAGGCCCCAGGGAGGCATTGCTTGGCAGGGCTGCTACGGCACTTTGGGACCACGAGGAACTCCTTACAGACTCTAGTGCACAAAGGACTTGGCAGGAGGTGCCAGAACAAGAGAAAGCCTGGGCTCATGCAACAGCCAGTAGAATAACTCAGTTTACCTGGCTCAGGGTAACTAACTATGAAATCAGAGACCTGTGTCATAGCAGATCCCATGGAGAGCTTTCACGAAGTCCACAGTGGACTCAGCTGGAGTCAGGGACAGTCTCGTACTTGCAACGACCCTGCTTATTATCAGAGAGCAGTGGAAATAATGGCACCCCAAATATCCCCCACCCAGGCCCATTTCCTCCTTTGCTGGAAAAAGATGGGTGCTAGGTGATGGATGTTAGACACTGGTCCCCAAATATTTTCATATACCGACTGCATCATACTATTCTCAGAGTGGATGTGCTGTCTTCTCACTTACGGGGACAGTTTCTGGAAGATGGGGCTGTCTTTACACTTTTGTTGATCGAAACTCAGTCAAGAAGTGTTTAACCAGCTGATCATAGAGACAGAAGGGGCCTTCAGGTGAGAAAAGTCGGTCTGTTAGACTGGCCAGGTAAAGAGTGGCTCAGGGTGTACTGAGGATGTGGCCTGCCCATTGCCCACATATACAGGGGATTGATGGATGGATGGAGGGATGGATGGATGGATACATGGATCAAATGACCTAATCCTGAGGAGATTTGCCTGGCCCCTTGGTCCTTTCAAGCTAACCCTGAATCTTACCTTTCTTTCCTCCTACACAGGCTCAGTTTTCCCAGCCAGGCTACATCCAAAGGCTGGAGGGGCAGGCTGATTAGTTTTCTCACTTGCTTATGTTATGTAAGTAAGTAATATAAAAGCAACTCAGTGTCACGTCCCGAACATTTCTGCAGACACTCTTAGCCTCCTAATTAATGCCACTGCTCAGCAGGCCCTCGGCAGCCTGTCCCCCTGAGCTTCCTCTGAGCCCCCATCAAGTCAGGCCAGGCCCAGTGCAGCCTGCATTGAGCCACAGCCAGTGACCTCCTCTCTGGCCCACCCTGAAGACACAAACGCTCTGACAAGTTCAGTGTGAGGCAGCTTGATGACATGACATTCCCAAAAGTGTGGTTCCCAGCATCGTGTGGGAAAATAGGCTGTGCCTTTGAGGAAAGGCCAGGATGGTCCCTCTAGAGCTTCCTTCCAAAGCCTTAAATCCGCTCAACCCACGTCCCACACTCCAGTAAGCCGTCCCTGACTCCTCAGCCCTCACTGGTCAGTTCCCTCCTCCAATCTCTGCAACCTTCTCTCTACTCTGCGGGGAAGGTGAAACTCTCTCTTCCCCTCAACCTCAGCCCATCAGAGAAGGGCATCTTTTACTAGTCTCTCCCCGGAGGACATTCTACAGAACACCTCAAAATTGTCAAGGTCATCAAAACAGCAAAAGTCTGAGAAGCTGGGACTACCAAGAGGTACCAAAGGAGACATGATGACTAAACGTAATGAGGATGGGATCCTGGACCAGAAAAAAAAAACAAAAACAAAAAACACAAGGCCAAAACTAAGGAAATATATAATGGAATAAAGTATGGACTTTAGTTAATAATAATGTACAAATACCAGTTCATCGTGCAGGGCAAACATACCAGACTAATGCAAAATATTAATAATAGGGGAAACTAGGTGTGGGGTATACAGGAACTCTCTCTTACCATCTTTGCCATTTTTCTGTAAATCTAAAAGTGTTCTAAAATTAAAAGTTGATTTTAAAAAGCTAACAGAAAGATTTGGGTCCCAAACCCCACCCCCTGAAACTCTAGCACATACACCCCTCCTCCCCGGGCAGAACATGTTCAGATACTGTCTCACTCTGCCATGTAGTGCTCCAGCAAGTCCAAGTTCCTTAAAGGTAAGGACCAAGTCTCTTTCTCTTACTTCATGGCTAGAACCAAGCATGTAGCAGGTGCTTCATAAAAAATGATGATGTTTTAAAAATATCTCACTACCTCAGAAAGCTTGGGAGGCAGGAGAGGATGGTGAATGCTGCCCAGTTTTGCATTTAATTATATATTTTCCACAAAGAAATCAAATGACTCTGGTAAGTTCAATGAGGCAAATCACGGCAACTTCACAATTAGCTGACCTGCACAAATAAGACGTCACTCATAATACCTGACACTTGGTGCATGAAGTGCTCATAATACGCCAGGTGCGGTGCGTGATCCCACTGACTCTTCATAATGACTCTGAGTAGCAGGTGCTCACAACCACTGTCATCCCCAGTTTATAGATGAGGAAACCGGAGCTCAGTAAGATCACGCGATTTACTCAAGGTCCTATGCTAGCAACCGGTGGAGAAGATTTTAATCCAGGCAGAGCAGTCTGACGCAGAACCTACTCCGAGCCAATGCACCCTATTTGTGTTAGTTAACCAGCGGTAGTTACCGACCAATCTCTGTTACTTATTTCAACCTGTCTCTCAACCAGTCTGTGGGCTCCATGTTCAAATGACAGCAAATTCCCAATAAGTAGATCAAAATAAAGAGAGATGTCTAAAAGTCTCTCTCCAGACAGACAGAGGGGAGGTTGCCCAGAGTTTCCAGAAAAGCACCCTTTCCACGGCAGATGGCATGTCTTCCATCTGCCATGACACTCTTGATTCTGATCCCAGCTCTGCCACCTGGTGGCTGTGTCCCCCCTGCACAGTTTCCTCAGCTCCCCCTGTAAACTAAGAGGGTTGGACTAACAGATCTCTGAGGTCCTTTCCAGCTGGAACATTCCAGGGCTGTTCAGGCACAAATGGAGCCCCAAGGGGCAGCCCCGCCTGGGTCAGGACCTGTGGTGGGGGTGCACATGGGTCAGTGTCTGGAGAGAGCCCTGCCTCTGTCTTTGCACTCCAAATCATCCCAGCTTAAATTCTCAAAGTTCCAGTTGCATCACCTCTACTCCAGGGCGCAGATCTCAATAACAACCTGGGGCTGACCTCAGGTCCCACACAGTCACGGAACGGGCGGTCCTGACCTTTAGTGCAGGAATTTCCTTGAATAAAGCAGACGAGAATGGATGCCTTGAAGAACTTCTCTCAGAAACCCCTTGTTTGGGCTTCCACTCATTCTTGCCAGCAAGTGAATTGATTGTCAGGCTACAGTTAGAAACATAGGCAGTGTTGCAACCTGTGGGCAGGCAGGTGCCAGCCAGAGCAGCGCCCGGTCTCTTCTCAGCAAACCCTGCAGACACCTGCCCAGAACCTCCTGAAGGTGCAGCTGGCGGTGGCTTCTCCACCGAGGAACAGAGTCAAGATAACCAGGCTCCCTATCCAGACAGGCCAAGGCACCTGCTTACCTTTGGGCTCCATCTAATGTCCCTTTAAGAAGCCCAGGAAGGGACAGCCATACCTTGCCCTCCCCAGGGACCCCTGAAACATTAGCATACCTTTAAAGGAGTGTGGGCACGTAATGAGAGCATCAGGCCTGAGTTCAGGAGACCTGGACTCTGGCCCCACCTTTGGCACTAACTGTGAGGTTTGGGCTTGTCAACCACCCTCACTGTTTCCTCATAGATTGAATTATTTTTAATTCCACAGTTAATCATATAATGAATTGTATTAATACCTGAACCGTTTACCCTGTAATGATGGTGTAAGAATTCAGTTAGATAATAGACAACAGCCCTTTGTCCTGAAGGAGAACTTACTTTATACCAGATCCAGATCCTGAACTAAAGCCTATTGCATTCACAGAAAAAACTGAACATTTTAGGCATAACAAGTTACTACCCTCTTAGCTGCTGAAAGCAGTAACCACTGGTTCAGTTTTAGTTCTGTAGGTCAGAACCCCAGGCCCAGGGCAGCCAGGTTTCTCTGCTCCGGGAATCACAGGTCGAAATCAAGGTGTCAGCCAGGCTGCATTCCTTTTTGGTGCCTCTGAAGGAAAATCCACATCCAAGTAGTTCCTCCTGGTTGTAGGACTCAAGTCCCGTTTTCTTGCTGGCTGTCAGTTAGGGGCTGTTCTCAGCCCCTAGAGGCTGCCCTCATTCCTTGTCACATGGCTTCCTCCATCTTTAAGCCAATAGTGTAAAACTTCTCCTGCTTGAATTCCCCTCACGTTTCAAGTCTCTGACTTTCTCAGTCTCTGACTTCTAGATCCAGATTTAAAGGGCTTGTGTGATTAGGTCAAGTCCACCCAGATCATCTCCCTGTCTTAAACTCAGCTGATATGAGACCTTACTAACATTTGCAAAGTGAGATTAGTGTTTGAATAATTGGGAAAAGGTACGTATATCCTAGAAGGCCAGGAACCCTGAGACTATCTTGGAATTCTCCCTGCCACGAGTTTTGGCTATTACAAACTAAGTGAACAAACAACAACAAAGCTAAGCATTTACACACATCCGAACCAGGTCGACCTGGGACAGATCCACTTGCACATCCTAAACCTCAGTCATGGGTGCATCGAATGGAGCTGAACCACACTCTTCATGCTGCTGGACCAACTGGCAGAAAAGGAGGTTGGAGCATGGGCTGGGGCGGTTGATCCCGGGAAGGTGACTGATCCAAAGGGAAACCGAGTAGCTGACTCATAACGGGGCCAGAGAAATTATGCCTGGAATTCTGTAGAATCAACGGGTGCCTTTGGTATCCTTTGGTCCAATAATCCTAGTTAGCGGGAAAAGCAGCAATCTAATAGACCTAACATCTCACAGGAATGAAACCGTGGGACACCCACCAAGAGAACTTCACCCAGAAGGAGCTCATCCTGTCGACAGCAGATCTTTCTGAATTTCTTTCTTTCTATTTCTGAGGGGAAAATCCATCCGAGGCAGTCCTACCCAGATGCTCTTTTTTTGTTTTGTTTTCAATCTCAGGGACATTCTACCACACAGACCTTTAAGACTGAATCACAGAATCTCCAGGTTGGCAGTCACTTCAAAACTAATTCAGCTCAGAGGTACCTAGAGCAGTCAGATTCCTAGAGACAGAAAGTAGAGTGATGGTTGCCAGGAGCTGGGGGAGTGGGGGTAAGTTTTGCAAAATGAAAAGAGTTCTGGAGATTGATTGCACAACAGTGTGGATTAATTTAATGCTTCTGAACTTTAAAAAGGCTAAAATGGTAAATGTTATGCTGTGTGTTTTTTTTAATTGTGGTAATTTTTTTAATTAAAGATTTTTTTAAATAATACACAATTTTAAAAACTCAGTTCCAACCTACACCACCACCAATGTTTAAATCCACTCTACAGCATCCATTCTAAGAGGTCTACTTCATCAACACCACTGGCACCCCTCTAGGCTTGCTGTGAACTGGATGCACTGGGAGGGGGCTCTGGGGAGGGGGAGACCAGGCAGGAAGCAGGGGGAAACAGGATATGGTCCTGCCCTCTGTAACTGTGTGCAGGGGCAACAGTAGAGGCTTACATTTTAAACACACTCACATAGACGCTGGGCCAGTCCTCGCCCCTCCCCTGCTCTATTCTCTGTAACAGAAAACCATGGAGGAGCCTTTCCCAGGCTCTTACGTCAGATGGCTTCTGTCTGGGTTGGCCCAATGCAAAGCATTGGTAGGATACTAGAGGACAGGAGGAAGGGAGAAGCCAGAGTGTCTCCCCTTCCTTCTCTACCCAAGGAAGTATCTATGGCAACAGATGCTTTCCTAACTGGCTCCTGTTCTCATCAGTAACCCTGCCCCATGGCACCAGTTTCCACCAGGTGACACCCCTGCCCCCTCACTCCTGGGCTCTGGTAACACCTCCGCTTCCCTTTGACCCTCCAGCCTAGGGTGCACAACTGCATCCTGAGGTTGCTAAGCTCTGGGTTGCCTCATCTTCCCTTATGGCTTGAGGCTTTTCCATCACGTTGTATTAAATGTCTAGCCTTGTAAAAACTCAGTGTCTGTTTCCCTGGTTGGACCTTGTCTCTTGATACCAGCTTCACTAGTTATGCCAGCATCTCAGGCCTGAAAGCAAAGCATCTTTGGTCCATTGCTCTTGGCACAGCTCGTCAGTGGGCCTGTGCTCCAGAAGAGGCACTGGCAGACCCCAAGCGGCTAAGGGAGTCCAAGAGCCAGTCCAAGAGCTCCCACCTGTGGCTCAGGCTCTCCCACCACTGTGGGACCTGCTCCTCCCCCTCACATGTGTTTGGGCACCCAATGGCCGGGTGTGCTCAGGGACCACTGAGAGCTGGGAGAACCTGTCCAGGACCTGAGAGCAGGGATGCCCTTGGTGGAAGGGGTGATCTGGAGCAGTTCAGGAAGCCAGCCACACCTCCCCACCCACCCAAGTGGAGACACGTAAACCCTCGCCAGGTGTCCAGGGGTTCTCAGAGCAGCATTTGGGGGTCATTCCCTTCTAATCAGGGGTGATCGTGTTCATAGACCTGCATTGTCCACAATGGTGGCCAATAGCCACATATGGCTTTTTCTCATTTAAATTTAAATAAATTTTAAAATTTGATTCTTCAGTTGCACAGATCATGTATTTCAAGTGTTCACCTTGTGAGCTTGTGTGCCATATTGGACAGCCAGATACAGAATATTTCCATCTGTAGGCACCACTGTTGGTAGACAAAGCTGTCTTTGTCAATAGAGAAGGAAATGGAATTGGTTAATACAAGTTAACCAATCACATGTTAACAACAAAACACTCTCCCAACTATGTGTATGATCAAACGATGATTGCGCTGTTATACAGAAATGGCTTTTAGCTGGACTAGCTGGGGGTTCAGGCAGAGTGGACAAGGCAGAGAGATTATTTTCTAATGCCTCTTCCGAAGATGCATAAGTTAAGAGTTGATGAAATTCATGTAAGTATGCAAGCCCACCAAAGTGGGGAGCTTTTAGAAAGGAAAGAAAGATATTTACTTAAATGGGAAAAAGAAGAAACAACATGTTTACTCTTCGCTTGGTTCTTTTAAAAGAAAAGAAACAAAAGAGCAACAGCTAAAATGGATTTAACCACCGCACAAGCTTCGGAGGTCAGAACTCTGAAGACGATGCTGGCAGTGGGGTGAAGGAGATACAATATTTAACCTGTCTGCTCTGACAAGAAAATTAAAGACAATTGAGCACCACATTAAGCCTGGAGAAACAGAGACAGTTCTTTTGCGTCATGCTTCCTTCCCCTGCAGCTCTTAGCTAGAAGGCAATGGCTCTATTTCCAGCTCATCCAAAATTTGCATACTGACTGGGGGTGGGAGCAGAGGGAGGTATCTGGGAGGCCAGAAGGATAAAGGGGAGTTATCTGCTAACCCATAGAAAGTTGACACTCATCACAAACTAAAAATGTCAGAAAGTTACAGGGACATTGTCCTAACGAGAACGAGAGAAAAGGCTTCGTTCCCTAAGATGTGGGTCTCACTAGCAACTTTCTGGGCTCCACCTCCCGATTCAGTAGGTCTTGGGATGGGGCCCCAGAATTTTCATTTTAATCAGTTCTCAGGTGGTGCTGATGCTGCCGGTGGGAGCTGCACTGTGAGAACCACTCCCCTAAGAGAAGTTCCACACGGGGCAGCGCGAGGGAGGGTCGTGTTCACTGCGGTCCACTCAGGGCCTTGTCTACAGGAACAGAGTGGGATGCATTGGTTTTGGGTTTTTTTAATGTAACATTAAAATACTATTTATCTTGATTACTGAGGTTTTGGTGGCTGTCACCCGAGGTGAATGGCTGGCTCTCCTTACTGTAGTCCTGGCAATGGCACCAGGATCCCCATCTTGCCTCTGAGGCTCAGAGATGTGCAATGATTTGCCCAAGATCACACAGTAAGTCCAAAGCCATGACTCAAACACAAGACTTTTGACTCCCATATCTAACTCCTCTAAGCCCCAGTTCCCTAACTTGATACCCTCTGTTTGTCTGTTTTTTCACTGCTCACATGACTTCTTCAAGCAGATTGGCAGAGCGTGCCCCCCTCCATGAAAGCCCCCACCATGCCTGCAGAAAACTTCACTATCCACTGTCTGCTAGCACCCTCCATCCACACCTTACCTCTTAGGTGTCCAGCTGGAAAATGGCAATTCACCTACTGAATCATAACAAACAACTCCTCAAACCAAGGGAAGGTCATCACTGACATTAATTTAACATTTACTCTGGGCCAGGCACCCTACCCACATCATCTCATTCGATCTTTTATCTGGGGAAGGAGGTACTGCCAGAATTTCCAGTTCACAAATGAGAAATACCAGGGACAGAAAGTTACGTCCATTGAAAGTCACAAAGGCAGTAAAGGGAAGATCCAGGATTCCAACCTGGAATGCCTCCTTCTGGAGGCTATATCCACCACTGCTGCACCACATATCAGACGAGAAGGGAAGGTCCTGGATCCAGCAGATGCTCACAGGGCTTCTAATCTCTTATTTCAGCCACAGACTGATTGCACACCTACTATATGTGGGGACCAAATAAGATGTAAAGATTCTCAGGTCGCACTTCCAGCCCTGCAGGATTTCACATATTTACCTCTTCCAGGCACACAGAGGCTGGTCCTTCGTCGATAATGCCCAGATCATTTTTCTTTCAAAAAAAATAGAAAAAAAAGACACATTTTTAGCAAGAAAGAAGATGCCAGAAGGTAATTGCTTTGCAAATTACTGTAAGTTATAAATGGATCAATGATTTTTCTCCCAAATCAGAATCAACTGTAATTAGCAATATGCAAATCCCACCCAGAGCCCTTTGCTGCCCACAGTGAAGGGGGAGGCACCCTCAGCAGCCATGACGTTCATTCCAAGGAGCCCAGGGAGATGCTCATCAGATGGGGTTTGCGGGCCGAGAACTGAAGAAAGGTGGAAGGGAGCAGAGGAAGCCTCTGTCCTGCTGGAGCTGGGGGCCAGGTGCTCCTCAGGGTGCTTCCCACAAAAGTCCTGCCTCTGTGTACAGCTCAGTCTCAGAGGGGATGACAAAGGAGGATCTACTTCGAATGTGACTTCCCTTTCACACTGCACAGTGAGGGTAGGAGAAGGGCAGGAAAAGGGTGGGGATTTAATTTCTAAGTGAAACTGAAATGTTTGTCACTAGGTGAGAGGAATGCACACTGGACAAGGAATGTGGAAGCCTGGGTACCAGTCCAAGCTCTGCGCTGCTAGCCTTGTGCCCTTGAGCCTCGCCCCTTAGGTGTTCAGGTCTTCATCTGTGAAAGAACTGGGCTGCACAAGGTGTTCTTCCGGGTTCCTTCATTCATTTATTCATTTTTTGCAAGCACTCACTCTGCCTCCTCTGTGCCAGGCACTGTGCCCAGCCTTGGGCCAGAAACCCGATAAAGCTTGTTGCCACCATCAGGAGCTCTTAGTTTGCCAAAAGCAAAGGATGGGGACCCAGAGCATCTTAACGATGTGCACTAAGTACCCCAGGACACACATGAGCAGGTTCATTTCAAGGGAATTAGGAGGCTTCCTGGAGGAGGTAACACTTGAGCTGGACCTCAAAGAATGATTCTATATTTCATTTCCAAGAGATTCACTTGTAACTCCATCTGCAGCTACAGAAGGTTTAAGGCAGTGATTCTTAAGCTTTTACGAACATGTGAATCATTGGGGAGCATCTATAAAATGTCTGGTCCTGGGGTCCATCTCCCACAGATTCTGATGAATCTATCTGGAACTGGGACTGAGAATCCGCATTTTAACAAGCTCACCAGTGATTCTGGGGCACTTGGTCTGTGGACCACATTCTGAGAAAGAATTCGTTCAATCCTTCTTGATTCTATCTATATTATTATGAAAAGAAAAAAAAATCCTAAGGGCTGTTTTCAGATGCTTGGCATGACACTGGACATATGAAAACCATTCATGAAACTTCCACATAGATGTTCCCGCCCAAGAAGCAAACCAACAGCTGCTGCCACAACACTAGTGCCTCGGAGGGGACACAGAGAGCTTCTTTAGAGCTGAAGCTCCGTATTCCATTCATGTCCCGTGAGGGGCCAGTGACTCAGCGTCTGTCCTAGAGGCGCCTAAGAAGCAGTCTGGGAAGATGCCCCAGGCTGTTCCTTCAATCTTATTCTCCTGGTCCCTCCCCGCTGATTAATGACTGGCTCCACGACCCGGAGGTACTGGGTTTTCCTCCTTCCAGCTTCTTCCTCCTGTTTCGCCAACCCCTATCAAAAAGGGGGTCTTCCAGTGCCAGCCTGGGAAGCAGAAGGTGAGGAGGGCACTTTTATGGTAGAGAAAGATGTAGCACCTTGACAAGGATGCTTCTCTCCCAGATCTTCATCTGAAAGGCTCCACACTATCAGGCAAGCCTCAGCCCAAAAGACCCCAGCCAGCCCACCTAACACTCTCACACCCACCTCATCTGTCTAACCACCATCTAGTCTCACATTAACTAGGACAGCCCTTTAAATTGTGGTCCGCCATCCGTCATGCCTCCGGGTATCCACATCTTACGTGGTCTTATTCTCTTGAATTGAAGCTGGTCCTATGAACTGTTTTAACTAAAGAATGTGGCAGAGGTGATACTGTGCCTTAAAAAGGCCTGGAAGCTTCCACTTTCGTGCTTGTGGACACCTGAAGCCCCTGTGTAAGATGTCCAGCCCTGCTCCTCCTGGAAAGCCGCGATGGAGAAGCCACATGAAGAGGGAGAGGGTAGGGGGCAGATTATCTGACTGATGCCAGACAGTGCCAACCTGCTGGCCAAATGTGGTCACACAGGGGACCAACAGCTAGGTGAACAAAAGAACCACCCTGCCAAGTTCAGCCCTCATTGTAGAATCGTGAGCAAACCAAGTTTTAAGATGATGCAATGCAATGCATTAGATGCTGCAACAGATACCCGATACCACGTCTCTCTGTTCACTCTCTTCATGCACAAATAAACAAGAAAGTCTCTATCTGCCTTTTCTAGAAGGTAAGCTACATGAGGGCAGGGTCTGTCTGCTCACTGTACCCCCACCACCTACAGCCTTACCTGGCACAGAGCAGGAGCCTCCTAATATTGCTGGATGAGGTGATCTGCTCATCTGAACCTCAGACTGGACCACAGGATAATGTAAGACAATCATCCAGTGCCCTGCAGCCTCTCTGCCAGAGCCAGAGTCAGAAACACATGTTGACTTTCCATTAACAAACTTCACACTAATCAAAGCAAACTTTAAAGGATAAAGAAAAACAGCTAGTGAGGATTTTATGCTTGTTCAGAGGCGCTCTGAACAGCTGGCTTACAAGCGGCAAGTGCGGCAGCTCCCTGGGGTCGCGGGAAGCAGCAGCCAAGACCAAATGGTTATGGCGCAGAGCTGATCTTTGCAGGTCCTGGAGCCAACAGCTGGCCTTCACCCGCCACGCACGGAGCACACCCGCCCTGAGTGATGACACTTTGCAAGCAGACCCTTGGCTGCCCACCCCTGCAGAGCATAGCCAGCTGCTGATGCCAAAAGAAGCCAAAGGTCCCCTCTGTGGTAGCAAGCTGGCTAAATGTGGGACAAGGAAAGCAGTGTGGAAAGATGCCTTCCCGCCACTTTTTATACAAACGGCCACTGATACCAAGCCCTTTACTCCCATTTGCAGGCTCTTCTGCCCTCTTTGTCCCACTCTCTCTGTGTTTGCAAAGGCTTCTCGATAGGTAGCAGCTGGTTACTAGAAACACAAGGAAGTGTACAAGAGTGCTATCTGCCAGGATCCCTGGAACCCCCAAATCAGTTGGCACTGGGATTTTTGAAGGGACTTAGTCAACCCCTTTATCTTTAACCTTGCTGAATTTCCTTGTCTTCTCGTTAACGGGCGTTCTCTCTGCACCCTTGTGAGAGTTAAATTAGGCAATGCATTTATTTAAAGCAGCGGTTCACACGTTGTTGCGCATCACAACCATTCAGAGGACTTTTTCAAACACAGATTTCTGGGTGTTATCCCAGAGTTTCGGTAGGTCAGGCCTGAGACCCAAGAACTTGCTCTTGTAGCAGTTTCCCAGGTGAAACTGATGCTGCTGGCCCAGGGACCCCACTCTGAGAATCGCTGACTTAACAGAGTAAATATATAAATACGAACATGGGAGCCACACACAGACACTCAGGGAGCTCAGATTTTTCTGAAATTGTCCCAATTTTTAGTAAATGGAAATACATAAGTCCTTTTAAATTACCCCATCCTACAGCCCTCAAAGGGCTGTCAGGAAGACAGCCTTGCAGCAAAGTGGTTGTAAAGGAGGCAGAGAGGAGAGAATAAATATTTCACAGGCGCAGAAGCTGGCGTTCCTCATAGTCCAGGAAGAAGCCAGACAGTGTCTAGAGAGAAGAGAGAGGAATCACACATCTGAATCTGTTGCCCAGGGAGCATTACTGCGTTACTCATCGGTCAAGGAGGAGTGGGAGGTGGAGGTGGGCTTTTAGGGCTGCGGGAGTGTTGATGGACCCGG
The DNA here is from genome assembly GCF_036321535.1 of Camelus dromedarius. Classification (NCBI taxonomy): domain Eukaryota; kingdom Metazoa; phylum Chordata; class Mammalia; order Artiodactyla; family Camelidae; genus Camelus; species Camelus dromedarius. The sequence goes on along the minus strand of NC_087443.1, from coordinate 61,385,194 downwards.
ATCGAATGAACATCCTTCTCAAGCTCTAAGATCCATGGGTCACAGAATCACAGACACTCAGACCCCTGGACCTCACTCCAGACTTGCAGGATCAGTCTATGAAGAAGAGGTGAAGTTTCTGTTTAAACACAGTCCCAGGAGCAGGGTATGGCTCAAGCGGTGGAGCACATGCTTAATATGCACAAGGTCCTAGGTTCGATCCCCAGTACCTCCTCTAAAAATAAATAATAAAACCTAATTACCTCTGCCCTGCCAATAATGATGATGATAATAAAATAATAATAATAAAATGATAATATAATAATAAATTAATTTTTAAAATAAAAATAAACACAATCCCAGACCAGATTTATATACACTTGAGTTATATACCTTTCCTAGGGTATCTCAAGTCCCATTAAAAATGCAAGAGACTGGATGGGTGGAAATGGGCAGTTAGCATTGCATGGGTACAGAGTTTCAGTGGAGGAAGATAAAAAAGTTCTGGAGATGGATGATGGTGATGGTTGCAGAACAATAAGGCTGTACTTAAAGTCATAGAAATGTACACTAAAAAATGGTCAAAATGGTAAGTTTTGTGTTATGTATATTTTACCACAATAAAAAATAAAGACCCATCAAGGAGATTTTAAAAATCAGCAAGTATCTCATTATATCTGATTAGTTACAAATTACCTTGTCCAAGTTGTCATAATATATCAGATAGAGTTCAGAAAGACAGAAGAAATCATGTTTTGAGGTGTTCCTGCCTGGTTGAATGAGTGGTCAGATTCTAATAACAAACACTTCTGAATGAGGCAAAAGTATCTTCAGAATAAATAGGCAATATTCCTGGTGAGCAGGGGAGGGTATAGCTCAGTGGTAGAGTGCATGCTTAGCATGCACGAGGTCCTGGATTCCACTCCTAGCACCTCCATTAAAAAAAAGAATCCTGGTGAATATCCAACCCCCTTTGCTCCTCTTCTGGGGTCCCCAGGCAATATTCTGATCTATCCTAGGGACTTTCTCAAGCACTCCTCCCTACCCACCCCAGGAGGCAATGTCCCCTGCAGGTACACATGGCTGGAGAGGTCTTTTGTTGTCAATTTCCACATGACACTCCCCTACCTGCCTCTTTCCCCTGGGATGAGAGTCCTGTTTGGCCACAGCAAATCCACCTCTCAGAACTTCAATGCCCGGTCAATACAAAAAGCGGGAGTTCTAAACCTGCAAAGCTGATGATGCAAATGATTCATTAGAGGAGCACAAATTCCAGAAGGCCCAGCCTGAGAAGTACGTAGTCAACTCCATCCACCCTCTTCCCCCAACACACACCTGCTTATAATGAAAGTAGAAATCAAACCTGGGAAATGCTTTCATTTGCCTGGGAACAGAAGCTCATGCTTTCCAAGCCCATCACAGGACTCTGTCAAGTCTCACTTTATCTCACGTCCTCAGCAAAACTGTGGCTGAATTCTCCAAACTCTATTCATCTCCCCCTCTCTCTTTGAAATGCCTGCTGAACCAGAATCAAGATGTAGCATTTAATCATACATGGGCTTGAGTCTTTTTCTGGCATAAGTAGCTCGATAAGGTGCAAAAGGTGTAGATTTTGAAGCCAGAGAGATTCAGGTTGGAGGCTGGTCCTGCCACTCCCTGACTGTGTAACTCTGATTCTGAGCCTCGGAATCTGCACTATGCTTAGAATTTAAGAAACTCAGTTCCTGCAAAGAACTAAGAAGCTGAGATAATGGCTGTAAGAGTGCCCAGCACAGTGCAGCACACAACAGGACCGCTCTGAACACACTACTGTGAGTGAAAGATACTGACTGCCGTGTTAGTAAACAAAGGATGTTGCAGTCATCAAGCCATCACCTTGCAGCCACCCCGATGGTGAGCCCTGAGGGAACTCAGGATGGAAACGGGCTGCCCACCACCCCCAACGGTGCCCCCCAGGAGACTCAGGATAGGAAGCACAGGATATTGGCTCTGGAGAGCTAAGGTGTTTGTCAAAGGGATGATTTCAATGAGCTCAGATTCTTGCATCTCCCCATACATAGAAAAAATGCTAAACTCTTTAACTTGAGAAACCCGGTTTTCTTTACTTAACAATAATCTTTTAATGTTCCAACTGCTTGGTCCTAGTTGCAGAAACTCCTGTATATCCTGGCTCCTACCCAACCTCTTCGGAACAGTCTCTTAGAGCGGTATGAGAGGCTGCCTCCTGGGCTTGCCCACCAAATAAAATATTACTCTCAACTTTTAGGTTGCGCTTTTTTTTTCAGTTGACACTACTAAGCTTCCAGAAGGCAAGAAACACTCAGACTTCTCCCTTTCCCCCAGAGCTGAGGTTCTCAATCCTGGTTGCACCTTGGATCTGGTAGATAGCTTCAGATGCCCAGAGATCCTGGGATGGAGCACGCATCTCTTCTTTGAAAGCTCCCCCAGCTACTTCCCTAGAGCAAATGGCACAATACTGAGTTCAACAAATGTTCAAAAAGTACTTAATACATCAATTGAGATGCAGAGTTCTGGGATCAATACGATCGACAAGAAGGGAGTAAGCCTTGCAGCCATCATTATTGTCAGGTCCTATTTTAACAGAGAGAAAACCCCATAGATATTAGAGCGCTCCAGCTGAGCATTAACTGAGCTGCCAAACACTTGATCATAAGGCCAAGGATCCCAACAATGTTTTTCTTAATTATTCACATTCGACAGCAGTGTCTCTTCACATACTGAGACACCTTATTAGGAAAATAACCATCTTCTCTGAAACATACGTTGTTTGCTACAGTAGTGAAAAATAAAAGGGTCATGGGAGAACTTTGGGAGGAAGAGCTGAGAAACCCATAGTGTATAAATAGAGAACTAGGTGCTTACTAAATTTGACCCCGGAGTCATGTAATTAGAGAACAGGGGGAAAATCTCATTAACTACAAAAATCATTAGCGGGGAAAGAAAGAAAGGGGAGGGTTGAAGGTAAAGGTATTGAGCTGCCAAGAGAAGGCTGCTCGGAAGGAGGCCGGCACTGTAGCTGGAGCAGGCTCTGGGGTCAGCGCAGGAGTTTGAGAGCCTTGAGGGAAGACCCAAGAGCTGGCCAGCCTCCATATCCATGCAGGGTTTCCATAAGAATAGATAAGGGACTGGGAGGGTGTAGCTTAAGTGGTAGAGCACATGTTTAGCATGCACGAGGTCCTGGGTGCAATCCCCAGTACCTCCTCTAAAAATAAATAAATAAACCTAAGTTATAAATAAACCTCATCCCCCTCAAAAAAAAAAAAAAGAATAGACAAGGGGTTGAAAATGCTCAGAGCATTTAAATGGCCAGGGCCCCTGTCTGCTAATACCTAATTCAGGGCTGTGTGGCTGCACTCCCTGCAGGCACAGAGGTGTGCAGAGGTGACCCTGACCCTCTCCACTCCATGTATGGAAGTGAGGGCTCCTCTGTGATCTGGAGAGTAGCCATGCAGGACTCAGAATGAAGCCAAGGACCCAGATGAGCCCAGTTCCCAGCTCACTAGCCTTCCCTGATGCCCGCTCCCCAAATCCCAGCTCCTTCTTGGACTCTCCAAGCCTGGATCCTGCCTTTGACCCAAGTAGGGCAAGTGCAGACTCACTCCATGTCCCATGACCTAAGGAGGAATGTGTTCCCTTTGCTTGAGTCATTCAGCAAACACACGCTGCCCTCCTACTCTGTGTTCAGTGAACAGGGATGCACACGTGCAGAGGACAATGTCTGCTGAGTGAATGAACGAATGAAGGGTAAATATTAGTAACAACAACAATAACTAGCATTTATTAAACCCATGCAATATGCCAGGCACTGTGCTAAATGTTATCATCGTATCCTTAAACAATCCGTGAAGAAGATAATATGACTTCAGTTTTATACATCAAGAAACTGACGTTCAGAGACTTTTAATAGCCAGGCCATAAATCGAGGACTTGGTGGAGATGAAATCAAAGTTCACATCTGCCTGCCCCAGCATTTGAAGAGCTCAAAGCCTAATTGAACAAGGTGACTGTTCAAGGTAATGTGGTGAGAGGACCAGAATGCTCCAGACACCCAGCAGGGGAGGAGAAGAGAAGGGAGGGGCCAGGGGCAGGAGAGTCCAGGGATGCTTGGCGGTGGGGCAAGGTCGGGGTTCGAGAGCCTGGTGGTTTCCTGCTCAGAAGAACCCATCCATGTTTGGCCAGCAGTTTTTAAAGGTTTGATTTTGATTGCCTTTGGATGTGGAATATGTACCATGCATGAATGTCTAATCACAGTCTGATTCACACACCAATCCTCTGCCCAACTCCTGTAGACATTGGATTTGGGGGTCCTAGGGAAAGACTAGGAGCCCCTAGAGGAGATCAACCCCCAGGATGAAGTTATAGCACAACATTTTGCTTCATTTTAAAAATACAAAGGGACTACTTTTCCCTAATCTAGTTGAAGAAGTGTGTATGCACAAGCATGTGTGTGCACGTATAAAAATGTGTCGGGATGTGTGTAAGTTCTCCAGTCTCAAAGAAAAGAGTCAGGTTTCAAACTACAATCACTTTGAACCCACTGCCCAGATTCTAACTCACACTCTCCTGATCCCCTGGGGAGAGGGGACCTTAAATAAACATTGAAAGCCCAATGCCTGACTACACTTTAAGGCAGAAGCTGCAGGCAGGATTGCTTTGGGGACGCACAGAGTGGAGACAGCCATTCCCTCTGGGGCATTAGTGATGCCTCAGTGAGAGGGCAACTGTTCGTGGAGGGAGACTGTGGTGCGCCATGGGAGATGGGGTACAGGTGGGGGCAGGGACAATGCCCTGTGGACATGGCGACATCCCACACAGGTGACAATACACAGTTGGCCCAGCGGCAGCCGCACCCAGCAGAAGCCTGCAGCAGCTGACCAAGCTCACTCAGGAGCTCTCATGGGACACCCCCAGGGGCACCAGGAACACATGAGGTGAGGGGCTTTCGGCATCTGGGTCCTGCATCAGCAGGAGAGGATGCACACTAGGAATGCATAGAAGATTACTGATGACATGACCTGCTTTAAACCTCAGGCTGCAATGGCCTCAAACCTGTATTAAATGCATGTGAAAGAAAGAAATATCTGATCCTCATTTTGACTTTTTTAAAAAGCTTCTTGACTGACCATAATTTCTTTGAAACAAAAAGGCCAAGTTAGGTGACCAAAAATTTTTTTAAATAAAATTTGGGTCAAAATTAGGATAATAGCTTCAGTTACCTGACGTCACCTCTACCCTAAATTATCCTCCATATTGATGTGAATCGTTGGTGTAAGTCTTTCCAAGTGTTCCAACCAGCCCTGACCATCCAGAGAGATGTCCATTGGCCCCATGAGCAGAACCCAAACCCCACGTCCCTCAAGCAAGTGGGAGGACGTACCCACGCCCACCTGCCTGCAAGTCCTCAGGTGCCCACGCAACACAGACGTACCCAGAGACCGCAGGGTTGACAAGACAGGGTTAAGGGCTCCACCTTGCTTTTTCTCAGCAGATGATGTGTGAAAAAGTGCTGGCCTGGCTGAGCCCTGTGGCTTCAGCAACCAGGCCGGGAAGGCTAATTAGTCAGGCTGAGCTCCGTGGGGGAAATGCTGACAGACTCATTCAGCAGCAAGTGCCAGACCCCGGGGGAGAGGGGAGGCCGGCACTGCAGAAGCAGAGAGCGGCAGGTCCAGGGGCAGGGGAAGGGCAAACGGGGCTCCCCAAAGAGCCCGTTAACTGCTGATCCCTTCAGCCTGTTTTCAAAGGCCTTACCAAGCATCAGGCACTGTACCTGCGCTTCCTCAGGCTCCCCTTTGGGTGGTGGGGACAGGCAGCTGATGCCAGGAGTCACAGTGTTTTGCAGGATGTGCACAGCACACCGTCACATCACGTCTCTTATCTAAAGATGCGGGGCGGGGGGGCGACTGCCTCACTGGATATCAAAACAAGCATGGATATTTTATGGAATACCATGCAAACTCTGCAGAAATGTTTAAAATCAAGCAGAAGGCTTTAGAATTAGGGCTGCACTCCCAGACCCCCCCTCACCCAGGTCACATGGTCAGTGTGACCTGAAGTTCAGGTACGTCAGGACTCTGTCCCCATACAGCAACTCTGAGGGTTAGATTTCAGTATCTCTTTCCCAAATGAAAAAAATAATACTAATAATGGCTTAATGCCTTTCCCAAGCTCACCCAGCTCATGACTGAGCCAGGAGTATAAAATGTGTCCGACTCCACCCCCCGCCTCCACTCAAGGAGACAGCAGGGAGAACCCAAATCCCTGTTCAGACTAGAAAGAAGGCACTCAGGCTCCTTAATTATTCCCCGGGTCGCCCAGAGAGCACTGAGCGGCCGCTGGCAGGCAGAGAGAGAGAAATGGCATCCAAAAAAAAGACACTGCACAGGCTCAGAGAGGAACAGATCCAAACAGGCTGGGGAGTGTCTAAACAGCCACCAACAGAGCAGAAGGAAATCCTGAAACCAACAGAAACTGGCCCTTCCCCTAGTGATCAGGTGCAATGGAAACTGAGTTATACAGAGAATAAAATGTTTCTTTTTCATCTCCTGTAATACATCTTCCTATTGATGTGTCGTGACTCAGGACATCACAGAAGCCTACTGGTTGTGGAAAACTGATTCAGTTTTAATAAATATATTCGCACAGTTTCAGGACTTTGGTGGAAACATTAAATTATAGTGGTTTCCAAATATTTCTGAAGATTAAAATTCATAAAGCTTGGGTGAGCTTTTATTTGACTGGAATATCTTCATTTCACTTACATCCTTGCATATCTTCCAAATCGAAAGATATACTGCAGACAGTGAAAGTCGGGTCTGGAAGCTGTCCATAGGGAGTGTCTCACGGGGGTGCTGGGGCAGAAATGGGTGACAGATGGCTCCCTGGGGGACCCAGAACCTTCCTGCACAGGCAGCCCTGCCAAAAGATCATGGTCATGCAGAGGAGCAGGGAGGATGTGGCTTTGGGATTCACCCATTCAGCAGACAGCTATCATGCCAGGCTACTGTCCTAGCCACTGCGGACACAACAATGAACAGAACCATCAAACACCCTCTCTGAATAAGTAACCGAACTGATACCAATTCAGATTCTTGGGTGAGAAGGGATATTGCTGTAGAAATAGCAGGAGCCCCTCAGTAGTAAGTACTCTTAACCTGCTACCTAATTCTCGTCGTCTTCCTGGACCTTACTCAGTTTCCTAGCCTGTACATGAAATGGTAACAGCCATCATTATGAGGGTGTGACAATTCACTCATTAAATATATCAAATAGGAAACACGGTGTAGCACTGTGACAATGACATGGGCTCGGGGCCAGAGACCTGAGTTTGAGGATGTCAGTTTGAAGTCAGTTATCCTTTGAATTACAGATGATATAAATAACAATAACCCGATTTAAAAATGGGCAGAGACCCGAATGGACATTTTCCCAAAGAGGACCTGCAGATGGCCAAGAGGCACATGAAAAGAGGCTCAACATCGCTGATCATCAGGGAGATGCAAATCCAAACCACAGTGAGTACCACCTCACGCCTGTCAGAATGGCTGTCATCAAAAAGAACACAAATAAGAAGTGTCGGCGAGGAAGTAGAGAAAAGGGAACCCGCCAACATGGTTGGTGAGAATGTAAACTGGGGCAGTGGAAGTAGTTCTCCTTATAGAATAAAAACAAACAAATGAAGCAGGGTTGAGGGGGCGGCAGGGAAGGGGGCAGGAGGATGCTGCAAATTGTGTCCACTGGATTAAAAGAAAATCAGATCAGCAGGCTGTTCCCAAGTAGAAATGGGGCTGGCTCCACCAAAGGCAGCTATAAAGTAAACAGCTCAGCCCTGGAGAGCACACGGAGAAGGAAAAAGGAGTTGCTTACCACAGCTCTCCACCCCCCAACCCCCACCCTGGCCGCTACCAGCCCTCCCTCTGCCCCCAGCTTGGCCTTCACTGGGAGGAGGGGACCCACTCTTACAAAGATGCAACACAAAGGAGCCAGCTGAGGGGCCGAGGAGAACAGATGTCTTGCTTTCCTCCCTGGGCCCCTTAATGCTGCTTTCAGCTTAATGAGCCAGCTGTGCTCCCCTCACACCTGGATGGGAGTCTGGATGGGAATCTGGAGGGCTGAGCAAACACCCACCGGCCTGAGAGGGTGCCCTCCCCTCCCCACCCTCGGGGCTCTGTCTGAGCCACAGGAGCCTGCCTCCCAGGCAGACCTCACCTAGGATGTGTCTGCCACTGTCTCAGGACACACTTAACCACTAGTCTTCCTGTCTGATCTCCACTTGCACAATAGGACCCCCGTCAAAGGGGCTGTGATAACTAACTGAGGCCACAGACACTGGGTACTCAGCACAAGCCTGGCCCGTGGGAAGTGTCTACAGATGAAGATCTTCCTCCCAATCATCTCACGTTCCCGTCTCACTCAGACGTCAGAAACCCCAACACAGTTCTCACCAGGAAGACAAACCAACTAGAAGATGCCAACTTGTAGATTCATATTTTGGTAGGCTCCTTACAATACCTCGAGGTTTAGGGAAATCTCAGACCCCTAGAAGTTCATTGATTTACACAAGGAAATCAATATAATTAAGGAAAATGAGAGCAAATTCAGAATTATTTTTTAAGACCAGTGTGATTCTTTTCCTTGACTGTATTTTAAAATCCATCAAAGAACATTCAAAAAAAAGACAAGCCTCCTCCCAGAGATTCTTATTAGTCAGTCAATGATGGTGTCACTAATATTTCTTGTATTAAGACTTTTTTTTTAAGAGCAGTTTAAGGTTCTCAGCAAAATTAAGGGGAAGGTACAGAGACTTCTCATGTACCCTGTTAAACCCACACATGCACAGCCCCTCCCTTTACCAACATTTCCTACCAGAGAGGTACATTTGTTACAAAGGATGAACCTGTATTGGTACATCATAATCACCCAAAGCCCACAGTTTTCACTGTAGTTCATTCTTGGTGTTGTACATTCCATGGGATTGGACAAGTGTATGGTGACAAGTATTCATCATTATGATGTCATACAGAGTCTTCTCACTGCCTTAAAAATTCTCTGTGCTCCACCTAATCGACCCTCCCCCATCCCTCCTGGTTTATAGTCTCCATAATTTTGCCTTTTCCAGAATGTCATAGACTTGGAATCACAATATGCAGCCTTTTCAGATTGGTTTCTTTCACTAAGTAATATGGATTTCAGGTTCCTCCCTGTCCTTTCACGGCTTGATAGCTCATTTCTAGATATACCACAGTTTAATTAACCATTCACCTATGGAAGTTCATCTTGGTTGCTTCCAAGTTTTGGCAATTATGAGTAAAGCTGCTGTAAACAACTGTGTGCAGGAGTTTGTGTGGATGTAAGTTTTCAATTCCTTTACGTAAATACCAAAGAGCACAATTACTAGATCATATGCTAAGAGTATGTTTAGTTTTGTAAGAAACTGTCAAATTGTCATCCAGAGTTGCTATACCATTTTGCATTCCCACTGTCGATGAATGAGAGTTCCCATGGCTCCACATCCATGCTAGCATTTGGTATTGTCAGTGTGGATTTTGGCCAGTCTAATAGGTGTGCATTATTGTTTCATTTTGCATTTCCCTGATGACATAGGATATGGGACATCTTTTCATATGTTTATTTGCCATCTGTATATGTTCTTTGGCGAGGTGTCTGTTAAGGTCTTTGGGTCATTTTTTTAAATCAGGTTGTTTGTTTTCTTACTGTTGAGTTTTAAGAGTTCTTTGTATATTTTGGATGAAGGCCCTTTGTCAGATGTGTCTTTTGAAAAAGTTTTCTCCCAGTCTGTGGCTTGTCTTCTCATTCTCTTGGCATTGTCTTTCACAGAGCAGAAGGTTTTAATTTTATCAAAGTGCAGCTTATTGATTATTTCTTCCATGGATTTTGCCTTTGATGTTGTATCTAAGAAGTCATATCCTAGGTCATCTAGGTTTTCTCCTATTTTATCTTCTAGGATTTTTATAGCTTTGCATTTTACATTTAGGTCTGTAATCCATTTTGAGTTAATTTTTCTGAAAGGTAAGCATCAGATTCTTTTTTTTTTTTTGTCTATGGATGCAGTTGTTCCAGCATTATTTGACGAAAAACTATCTTTACTCCATTGTATTGCCTTTGCTCCTTTGTCAAAGATCAGCTGACTATATTTATGTGTGTCAATTTCTGGGCTTTCTATTCTTTTCCATTGATCTATTTGTCTATTCTTTCACTGATACCACATTGTCTTGATTGTTATAGCTTTACAGTAAGTACTGAAGTCAGATAGTGTTAGTCCTCCAACTTTGTTCTCCTTCAATATTGTGTTGGCTATTCTGAGTCTTTTGCATCTCCATACAAACTTTAAATCAATTTGTTGATACTTACAAAATAACTTGCTGGGATTTTGACTGGTACTGCATTGAATTTATGCATCAAGTTGGGAAGAACTGACATCTTGACAATATTGACTCTTCTCATCTATAAATGTAAACTAGTTCACCATTTCTTTAGTTCTTTGATTATGTTCATCAGAGTTTTATATTTTTCCTCATACAGATTTTGTACATATTTAGATTTATGCCTAAAAATATTCCATTTTGGGGGGTGCTAATGTAAATGATATTGTGTGTTAAATTTCATATTCCAATTGTTCAATGCCGGCATACAGAAAAGCAATTAACCTTTGTAATTAACCTTATATCCTGTGATCTTACTGTAATCCTTCTTAGTTCCAGGAATTTGGGGTCAGATTTTCTACATAGACCATCATGTCATCTGCAAAGACAGTTTTATTTTTTCCTTCCCAATCTGTATACCATTCATTCCCTTTTCTTGTCATTACATTAGCTAGTATTTCCAGTATGATGTTGGAAAGGAGTGGTGAGGTGGGACAGTCTTCCCTTGTACTCAATCTTGTGGAAACACTTCAAGTTTCTCACCATTAAGTATGATGTTAACTATAGTATTTTCATAGGTAATCCTTATCAAGTCAAGAAAGTTCCCCTCTATTCCTAGTTTACCAAGAATTTTTATCAAAAATGGATATTGTATTTTTGCCAAATGCTTCTTCTGCATCTGTTGATATAACCATGTGGTCTTTTGATGTGATGGGTTTCATTAATTGATTTTTGAATATTGAACCAGTCCTGCATACCAGGGATAAATCCATTAAGTCATAGTGTATAATTCTTTTTATACATTGTTGGATTCTATTGGCTAATATTTTTTAAGATATTTTATCTATGTTAGTGAGAAATAATGGTGTGTGGTTTTCTTTTCTTGTAATGTTTTTGTCTGGTTTTGGTAGTAGGGTAATGCCAGCCTCACAGAATGAATTACAAAGTATTATCTCTGTTTCTATCCACTGACAGAGGTTGTAGAGAATTGGTATAATGCCTTCCTTAGGTGTTTAGTGGAATTCACTAGTGAAGCCATCTGGGCCTCGTGTTTCTGTTTTGGAAGGGTATAAATTATTGATTTAATTTTTTAAATAGACATCAGCCTATTCAGATTGTCTATTTCTTCTCGTGTGAGTTTTAGCAAACTATGCCTATGAAGGAATTGGTCGGTTTCATCCAAGTTATCAAATTGGGGGGCGTAGAATTGTTCATATGATTTCTTTACTATCCTTTTAATGTCCACAGGATCTGTAGCGATATTCCCTCTTTCATTTCTGATATTAGTAATGTGTGCCTCTCTCTGTTTTTCTTAGCCTGAATAGAAGCTTATCAATTTTACTGATCTTTTCAAAGAACCAGCTTTTGGTTTCATTGATTTTCTGCATTGATTTCCTGTTTTCCATTTCATTGATTTCTGCTCTAATTCTTATTTTTTCTTCTGCTTACTTTAGATTTAATTTTCTCTTCTTTTTCCAAGTTCCTAGAAATTCATAGATTTCCTAGAATTGCGTAGGTGATTGATTTTGATCTTCTTTTCTAATGTATGCATTCAATTCTATAAGTTTCCATCCAAGAACTTCTTTCACTGAATTCCATGAATTTTGATAGTTGTGTTTTTATTTTCATTTAGTTCAAAATATTTTTAAGTTTCTCTTAAGACTTCTTCTATGACCCATATGTTACTTAGAAGTGTGTTGTTTAATTTCCACGTACTTTGGAATTTTCCCTTTATCTTTCTGTTATTGATTTCTAGTTTAATGCCAATGTGGTCTGAGAGCAGACATTGTATGGTTTCTATTCTTCTAAATGCATTAAGGTTTGTTTTATGGCCCAGAATGAGGTCTGTCTTGGTGAATGTTCCATATGAGTATGAGAAGAATCTGTATTCTGTTGTTGTTGGGGGAAGTAATCTACCTAGAGAGAGGCAAAATATCCAGTTGATTGAAGGTACTGATTTTCTGCCTGCTGGATCTGTCTATTCCTTACAGAGGAGTGTTGGAAGTCTCCAACTATGAAAGTGGATTAATTTATTTCTCTTTGCAATTCTATTCATTTTTGCGTCAAGTAGTGTGAATGCTCTGCTGTTAAGCTATGAAGCAACTGTTAAAAATTGTTGTATCTTCTTCACGAACTGATTTTTTATCAGTATGCAATGCCCTTCTTCATCCCTGATAAGTTTCCTTGGTTTGAAATCTGCTCAGTGATTAAAATAGCTACTCTTGCTTCCTTTAGATTAGTGTTAGCATGGTATCGTTTTCTCCATCCACTTATTTTTAATCTACATGTGTATTTATATTGAAAGTGGGTTTCTTGTAGACCACATACAGTTGGTCTTGGTTTTGTTGTTGTTTTTTTTTTTAATCTGCTCTGACAATCTCTGTCTTTTAGTTGGTGCATTTGGACTCTTGTTATTCAAAGTGATTATTGATATAGTTGGATTATTATCTGCCACATTTGTTACTGTTTTCTATTTGCTGCCCTTGTTCTTTGATCCTATTTTTGTCTTCCATTTTTTTTTTTTGTATTTTCTGGTTTTTAACTTCACATTTATATGATTCTATTTTCTCTTTTCATTAACAAATTGGTTATATTTACTAGTGTTTTTGAAAACCTGTGATGGTTATTTTTGCAAGCTTTTTTTCTACCAATTTAAGCTGTCTTTCTGTTCTTCTTTCACCAACTCTATTCCATGTAGCCACTTACTGCTCTCAGTGGGCCATGCTGGGTTATCAGTTATTCAGTTAATAACTTGATTTTGCACTTAATTCTAGGTACATGGTGATCCCTGCCTTCAGGAGTTGATGATCACAATTACCATTTACTGAGCATCTATTATGTGCCAGTCACTGTCCTCAGTGCTCTTAACTACTTCAAAACAGGGGCATTACTCATCCAGTTCCAGAGATTTGCTGCAAAAATGTCCCTCATTCTATGTTGTTATCATCATTTTTCCAAAAGAATGAGGACAGTCCAAGGTCTGAGTTGGGATCTAAACCCTGATGTCTCCTATTCTTGGCAGGTTACAAAACCTGGCCCTCTTCACCATGACTTCCTCTTAAGTTCATTTTTTGACCCATGGAGCAGGGGGAATCATTTGGCTTCAGCACCAGTGTTTGATTTTTAAAAATTAAATTCATTTTTTAATTTTAAAAATTTAGAGCAACGGCATTTGGGGACAAGCATTAAAAAGGATGACTTCACCCTTCCGGGCATTCTGCTCTAATCTTAGTTGTAATGATAATATTCTAGTAAAATCATAGGGAGCACCAAACATTTGGGGGTACCCTATCCACAGCTGGCTCCATCAGTAATGACCATCTTGCCCAAGTGATGGCCTTTGATTTGCCACTTTTGGGAATTTGAAATGGAAACTTTGATATTCAGCCACACATGGGAGCAGATCAGAGGTGGAGTTTGGCTGAATCACCCTGCAGAGAAGCAATAACGTGAGATCAGGGAATTCTGCGGTTGCTGTTGCCCTGGAAGTAGCCTGGTTCCCACCTTTCTTGTGGTCTAACTGTCCACATTTTACTTGGATTCCAGCAGGCCCATCCATGGCTTTAGAATATTCTTCCCCTTACTTTAACTCCAGGGGACTTCTGTTCCTAGCAAATATATGATCTCTAAGATAAATGGATTTTGCCTAAGAAAAATTAAATGTACCTCCTTCGCAAAAATATGACAGATATTCTCTCCCGAGCTTCAGATCATACATTGACTATAATCAAACACTCAGGCAGGTGGGTGTGGAGCTCCCACCATGCACTTGACCCCGTGCCAGGGCTCGTGGTTCAGACTGAAAAAGACAGGGTGCTGCGGGGTGGCAGCGCTATCCCATTTATCATGGAGGGAGAGGACAGGAGTGAGAGCAGAGAGCCTGGCTTCCACCCAAAGGGAATGGCAAGAAAAGAGATGGGGTAACTTTTGGTCCTCATGGGCTGCCAGCTCTCTGGCTGCCACAGAGTCGGGTTGGGCTGCCTCCCAGGCTGAGCCCTTCTTCTCTGAGAGCTGGCAAATAGAATAAAGCTACAAGCAAGCTCTCGCTGACACCTTTGCCAAATCAATAAACTGCAGTTCATGGGAAGGGTGAGCTCATCCAAGGACGGTTATCACTAATGAAAAACTGCACACGATATGACAGTCGCTTTTTTTAGGAGCCTTAGTAATCAAAATAGAATCCTGGTTAAAGTTTTATGTATCTGTATACTGAGTGAGTGTGTTTATGTGTGCATGGGCTTTTGGGGAGGGTAACTGGAAAGAAAAGCATAGTGATAGAGAAAGCCACTTCCTGGGTGTCCTTGAACAAGTTACTTAACCTCTCTGAGCGTCAAATTCTTCATCCATAAGATGTAAAAAGATACTATCTACCCCACAGGGTCATTGGGAAGATTAAATGAGCAAATGTAGAATGCCTGGCATGCAGGAAGCCCTCAATTAGCAGTAATTATTTTTTTTTAAGTTTCGTTGGATTTGGGAGTCCTGTCAGGTCTTAAAACAAGATCCCTCCTAACCCTTTGTTGTCTGGATAGGATAGAAAGTTCCACCAGCATTAAACTTGGCCCTCTACTCTTAAAACAGAAATGCCCCAGCATTCCGATATAAAATTTTCTTCTCCTTTACGGGAAAGTGGTTCAAGGAGAGTGGTGGAAAAAGCACCAGGGCACGGCTGATGCTCATCTCAGCTCTGTGCTTCCCTTACCTCTACTGCCCTGTCTCCTATCAAATCCCAGACAAGTCCTGGTGCCTTAGAACAGGGGCTGCACTCAGTCCACATAGGAATAGCCAGAGTGGGGAAGGTACAGCTCAGAGGTACAGTGCTTGTCTGGCATGTACAAGGTCCTGGGTTCAATCCCCAGTACCTCTATTAAAAATAAATAAATAAACATACTTACATCCCCCCAGGGGGAAAAAAAACCAAGCAGCCTGAACTCAGATCACCTGAGAAGTTTCCTCTGACCAACTCAGGGTTTCATATTTTAATATAGCCAATACTTAAAAATCAGATTTTATATTTTATAAAGCCTAGGTTTCTGGTCCCTCTTGAAAAGTCAGAAACCAGGCCAAACTGGGGCCTCCTTCATCGGTGTCAGCAATAGGCTGGCACTCCATAGCAGCTGCCTCTTTTAGTCTTCTGTTTGCCATAGTCCCCACCACCCCCTATTGCTTTATCCTTATTTACATTGCTCACCTGGCCCCATGAGCATCGCAACATCTGGTCTAGAGCCATATACTTTCCCAGCCAAATTCCTACCCTCCATCAGCCCCTTACTCTGTAAGAAGACAAAGAGCATAGGTCCCACGGGATTCCATGAAGTCCTTAAAATGTTGCCCCAAGAAAAGGCCAGGAAAGTTTTGCCCCCCAGACTCTGTTTCTCCCCCAGTAGGAAAAGAGCACTGGATTGGGAGTCTGGCTCGAGGGTGTGTGAATTCCTCCTCCCCCAGGTCACCTGCCCAGACTTCCACTGCTCCTCCTGTGACGGGGGAAGACTGGAGGAGAGGGACACAGAGGCTCCCTTGGGCACTAAATCATCATCACAGAGTCAGCAAGTATCTGCTTGGGCTGGAAAAAGAGCTACATGATGACCCCAGGAGCCTCAGTCATGGTTCAGAGCTAGGCATGCCCTCCCTGTCCTGTTAGAGATTGGCTGAGCTGACACTCCCACCTGCTGGAGCCCCAGCACAAGAGGGACATGAGCTGGAGGCCTTTGTTTCTTGCTGTGAATGTTCACTTACAACCCAATGATGCACAGTGAGTGGGTGTCAGAGGAAGGGGAGTCCCAGGCTGGAGCTGGGAAAGCAGTAAAAACTTAAAGCAGAGAAAAAAATAGCATTAAGAGCAGGTAAAAGAGGGAAAAATAAAAGGAGGAGAGAGAGAGGCGCCTTCTTAAAGAGCTGCATAATTCTGGACTGAAAAATAAAATCCTGGGGGGATAAGAGCCCTCAAAAGTGTCATCAATTCCTGTTGACTTGCTCCGGAGCCACCCAGCTCCTTGAGGCATTTACAGCCCTGGTTCCTCCCCACCCTCTCTGAGAGTTTGCTTCATCTGCCGGCTCTCCTTCCCACTCCGGTCCCTCAGAGACCTGGCTGCTTCTAGATGAGCCCTCAGTTCTGTAAGCTATTTTCTTAGATTGCATCTAACATCAAATGTTCCACTAGAATAATTGTGTTTTCATTTCACCAACCAAGAGAAAAGACTTGAGATGCTTTGAAAAAACAGCCAAGCCCAGGCAGTTTTAATAGACTGGCAGGAGGAACAATAAGAGTACTTTAATACTGATTTCAAACAAAGCAGATGCTCCAGAGAGACAGAGAGAAAGAGAGAGAGAGAAAGAGATGGAGAGAGAGATTGAGCAACCACAGAGGAGCAGGCTTTAGAGCATCCCTCTCAAATTCTGGTACCTCTGGTACCGAAATCCAAGACAGACTCAAGGAAAATGAGCGCCCACAGCCAGACTCTCCCCCATCAACAACATCCATCAAGCAGCTCTGGCACGGGATACTGTCCCTACAGCTGGTGCCTTAGATGGACAACTGGGTGACTGCCGGATGACTAGCCCTCAGCCTTGGGCTAGCTGGCCTGTGGGTGACATCTGGGGAGACCTATGTGTGCTTTTTCCAGAACAGACATGAAGTCCTTGACCTTTCAAGAAACCCCTCTAGGGCTCCGACTCATTTGGATGCTGCATGCCAGAAGGTCGCCTGCTAACGAGATGCCAGCGGGTTCCAAACCCAGACAACTCATGAGTGGCGAGTGGTCCTCTGTTAACCAGAGATCTGAAACTTCCTTTGTGTGTTGGGGGTGAGGAGGGGGAAGGGGAAGGGAGTAGTCCTCTCCAGTGGTATTGGAAGACAACTTTTCCTCCATCACTATAGCAATCGCCTCCTAACCGGCCTTATTGCCTGCACACTTGGCCCCTGTGCCCCCATCCATTCTCCTCACTGCAGCCAGATACTTATCTGGGAAACTGGAACCTGATACTGTCAGGGGAGGATCTTATCTGCTGAAAACACTTCAGTGACTTCCCATATTTAAGATAAGAACAAAATCCTTAACATGGCCTGAGAGGGTGACTACATACCGTCATCTAAATCAAGACAGTGTTGGGAGTAAAGAGGGACCCTATTCCTAATTTTCTAGGGAAACAAGCAAACCAGGACTGTCCCTGGCAAGCCGAGATGTGTGGTCACCATCCACACAGGCCCTGCATGTTCTGGCCCCCACTTTCTCCCTCTAGCTCAGCCTGAGCTACCTGCCTGCTTTGCTCTGCATTCTAGCTCTCTGGCCTTCTTTCACGCCCCAATTCCTCATGCTTCTTCCAACCACAGGACTTTTGCATGTGCTGAACCTTCTACCTGGAATCCCTTCTGCCATCCCCTTTAACCGAGTAACTTCAACTTATCACCCATTTCTCAACTTAAATGATATTTGTATGAGAGTCTTTCCCTGACCTCCTCCTCCCACTCACAGCCAGCCTGGGCCAGATCCTTCTGTTACGTATTCCCAAAGGAACATGTTCTTTCCTTTAGATCACTTATCTCCCTTTGTGGTTATTTGCTCGTGTGTTTAACAAGTGTATTGCTGTCTATTTCCCTCATCAGTCTCCATGGGGGTAGGGATTGGATGTGTTCTGCTCACATTGGGCACTTAGCAGCCAGCACCATGCCTGGAACACAGTAGGGGCACAATAACCCCGTGACAAAACAACAACAGTGGGTCGAGTCTTTCTGGAACAGGTGGAGGAAACTCACTCCGTGCTCAGCCCCCAGGCTCTGGGCCAACTTTACATCTGGTCAGCGTCATGCACCTGCCTGTCCCTGAGCACTCACCCATCCTCCTTCTCCTCTATCCCACCCGGTCTCACCAGGCTGGGCCACCAAATGGAGCACTGGGTTGTGTCCTGCTTTGGAACATTCTTGAATAGGTTCCTGGGACTTGTGTCTCCCAACCAAGGTAAGCTAAGGGCACGAGCCTCACAACTGGAGGGAATGACCGAGTTCTGAGCCAACTCTCCATCTGAGTGGCTGTCAGCTTTGTTTTGATTTTTTGCCCCCACCTGCCTGAGACACGCACCACCCTGCCATCAGGCTTTAAGTCAGTGATTAAGAGTACATACCAGAAAGGACCACCTGGGCTCCAGTCCTGGCTTTACCATTCATTAGCTGGGTGCCCTTGGTTAAGTTGCTTTTCCTCTCTGTGTCCCCTCTGTAAAGTGGAGACGATCTCTGTGCCGCCCTTATAGATGAGTTTATGCGTGTAAAGCCTTTCGAACAGGTGGTGTTCTAAATGACATGTACTAGGTGTCCAATAAACAATGCTATTGTTATCAGGAAAACTCTAGCAGTGATTCTGGGGGTGGGGGAAAAATCTCAAAAAGACTCTAAGTTATTTAAACACACATCCCCTGGGAGATGCTTCTCCCTGTCTCCCCTGCACCCTACATGGAAACCACTGCCCTTGTGACTAGTCCAGTGAGTGCAGAGGGCCCTCCTGTGGCTTCCCTGGCTTTACTGCCTTAGCTCCACTGTCAGAGAAACCATCACCTCCCAATTCAGGCCAATCTCATCAGACACAGCTTTAGTTCTTTATTCTTTCAAGACACATTGAATGAGAGTCTCTGAAGACTGGGGAAGCCCCTAAAGTTCAGAACTATGTCTCTCTTGTCCACTAACATGCACCCAGTGCCCAGCCTGGTCCTGACACAGAGGGATTCCCAATAAACATTTTTTTGACTGATTGACTCCTTTTTGCCAGGCACTGATCTAGGCACAAGGGGATATGATGGTGACTATAAGACACACAGCCTCTGTCTACGGGGCTTACCATCTAGCTAGAGGGATAAAGATATGAAGAGACCATTACATGACAGTGTGCTAAGAGTAGGGGAATACTGAGTGCTCTGAGAGCATGGAGGAGGAGCTGCTAAACCAGACTAAATGAACCAGGGAAGGCTGCCTGGAGGAAGAGACATTTAATCTTTAACCCTTGGATTTGAAGGATGAGCTTTGAGAAGCTGAGGTAGGGGAAGCATGAGACAGGCAGAGGGAACAGCATTGTGAAGGCTCAGTGGCAAGAGGAATGGGATATCCAAGGAACTCAAAGGGATGTGGAGCAACCGAATGGTTGGAGACAAGGAAGAGAGTGTCTGGAGGGAGCTTGATAAAGGGGACCAGACTGCTTTATGTGGCCTGAGAAGCCACACTAAGGCATGTGGACTTCATCCTAAAGTAGTGGAAAGCATTCAACAGATATTTACTAAGCAACTTCTGTGTGTCAAGACTGGACTAGGCATTGGGGATGCGGAGGGAAGAAAATCAGATGCGATGCTTGTCCTCATGGACTTCACAATTTCGTGCAGAGAACAGACATGAACCCAATAATAACTGAACAAATAAATGTCTCATCATTGAGGGAGATGAGCAATCCGGAACAGTCCGCCCAGATCTTTCCCTGCTGACGGATATAGGTGAATGCAGCACAGACCCATATGGCTGGTGTGCCCTTAGAATGTGACTAATGTAGTTGAAGAACCAAATGTTTAATTTTATTTCATTTTTATGATCTTAAACTTGCATCTGAATAGCCACAGGTGGCTAGTAGCTACTGCTTTGGGCAGCATAGGAAAGAATGAACTCAGTTCTGAGAACACATGACACAGGAGCCTGGTCCCACCGGTGGGCTCAGGGTAGGAAATCCTGAGGGAGGGACATGAGTTAGAATCTCAACTATGAGGTGGTAAATACTGTCAACTGGATTATCCTAAAACTTCTAATGTGCAGTGGAAAGAAGACTAAGACTAGAATACACAATAAGTGGGTTCTAGCCCCGCCTAACTTACAAGTTAGGCCACGCAGTTACTCAAGTCCTTGATTTACATGGGGCCTCAGTTTCCTCATCTGTAAAATGGGAATCTCTGTTCTCCCTAACTTGCAGAACTGTCACAAGGAGCAAACAAAAGCAGGTATTCAAAAACTGTTGAAAACTATAAATACTATAGGAATGTAAGATGCAATGTTAATATCCCTTTCGCTCATTGCAAAAGAAATACCCACTGTAGAAAATTTGGAAACTGTAGAGAGATTTAAAGGTGAAAAAAATTTTAAATAATATAATATTTTAGCCATCTCTGCAGTAATTTTTGGCATAGGTGTACATATATGTGAGCATACTTACACGCTGTTTTGTAATCCACTTTTTTCCCTTAGTGGTATATCATGAATCTTCCCCCAAGTCATTAGATAGTTTTCTACAACATGGTTTTTAACGGCTGCAAGTGTTCCATAAGATGTTGTAATTTTACCTTCAGAGCCCATTACTTCCTTCATTATCAGGTTGAGAGTGAGTCAAGGGAAGTCCCCAACTGCTTCCTTCTACCGAGA
Source organism: Camelus dromedarius (assembly GCF_036321535.1). Taxonomy (NCBI): domain Eukaryota; kingdom Metazoa; phylum Chordata; class Mammalia; order Artiodactyla; family Camelidae; genus Camelus; species Camelus dromedarius. The sequence goes on along the minus strand of NC_087443.1, from coordinate 61,364,434 downwards.
AGCTGGCACTGGGCCCAAGGACGCTGCCAGAGCATTCTAACTCCACAGCGCCCGGTTCCTACAATCCATTGCCCAGATGCCCCCAAACAAACCAAATGATGAATGAGGACAAAGCCCAGGGGATTTGGCTGATCCCACCCATGGCGGTGCACTTGCTTCCCCGGGCCCTGGAGTCAAGCCAACCCCAGATGGCAGCTTTGCCAGATTCACCAGTAATTACACATTGGTACTTGACACCCAGTGCCGTGTGGGTGGAATTCCCCGGGGGTGACCATCAGGCTCCCTCACCAGTCCTCTCCTACGCCAGGCTATTTGGGGAATAGCTTTCCTTCTTTGTCACTGATGAGCTTCACTAGGTTTTCATATTTTCAAAGTTCAGGTGGCCCTGGACTCTCCGAGCGGTACTCCTGCTGAATTGGTTTTCAGACTGTGCCACTTTAAACATGATTCAAGAAAAATTACAGGGGCCTCTACTCCATCTGTCTCTGGAAATGGTCTTTGTGCTCAGATCATTTGCCAGCAACACTCCATCTCCACAATTACCCTGGCTATTTTATCTTTATCTGTCTGGAACACTGACGGGGAAGCAGCAGATAACGCCGTTATTTAAGCGACTTGTGCAGCTTAAACACGTTTGCACCTCAGAGTGCAAATACCCCCACTGCTGCACTGGCCTTTCCTGGGGCACCAGTCCCTGCACTGTCTTTAGGTTTTAAGCATGATAAAGGCGGGCTGCCAATGAAATGGTTTCATCGGAGCTAGCGGGGCTGCATCCTGAGAATGCAGGGATGAGACTGAACCCTGCCCACAGCTAGAACCACCTCTTCACATGCTTCCTGACCCCCAGGTGGCCCCATGCCTGAAAGGTCAGGAGGAGAAGGGCAAGGCTCAGCATGTTAATCTACCTGGTCCCTAAAAGTGCGTCATTTACCTACTTCCTACATATGCATACTGCACGCTCCATGAGGAAGAAAGATGCCACTGTGTGCCTCCTACCTTCAGGGAGATAAAATATCAAAAGATAATGAACAAAACCAGGCAGTACATGCCAGGTTAATAATAACAGCCAGCGATATTGAGCTCTTACTACATGCCAGGCTTCTGCTAAGCACTTCATCACATTTGCTTATTTACTCCTCGCAATGATCCTATGAGGTGTACGTGATGAGCCTCATTTTTCAGATAAGGACACTGAGCTATGGTGAGATTAAATTTGTCCAGCATCACATAAGCGGTACTTGTAGCCAGAGCTTTCTGCTTTGCAAGCAAGACATTGATGCGTCCAAAGGGAGCAGCATTGACGCGTCCTAATGGAGGGAAGAGAGGGGGCCTGGTCCCACTTTCTAATAAAGCCAGTCCATTGGCTGTTTCAAGGGTTAGGGCGAGAAACTGATCAAAAGCACGCTGGGAAGGCCCCGTGGGTGGTGGATACAGCTCCGCGGCGCTCTGCTACTTTTCTAGAGATGTACCCCTACGTATCACACCCAGTGTGGGGACCACTATTCTCTTCTCCTCTCCCTCAAGAGGGAGGTTCTCTCTTTCTTTCTCCCTTAAAAATAAGACTCCAGTTTCTTCCACTCAAGGACTGAGCCAAAACCAGCAGGAATACCAGTCACATGGACCCAGGGAGGGTCTAGGAATCAAGCCAGGTCATTGCTCAGAGGACCCTGAAACAGATACGGCCTGAGATGTCATGTGAATTGAAAGTAAAGAAGGGAGCAAGAAGAGCTTGTCCTGGACAGGACAAGCTGCCTCGGATCCTAGATTCACGGTGAGGAAACCAGTGGGGGCCAAGACAGAAAACAGATCTGCTTAGTGTGCCAGCCCCAAAGGAGGCTCTGAGACAAGGCTCTGGGAGGTGACTCAGAAGGAGAAGTAGGGGAGAGGGGAACTGAGACATGACAGGAAGGAAGTGAATACAGGGCATGTTAATGGAAGTTTACCATTTAAGGCAACTGGGACCCAATTGCACTGGGAACTCCTGGCAATGATGCAGAACAAATCTCGGAACTATCCCTCCCTAGGGACTAGGGAACTGGGGTATGTGCCCATCAGCACCTTCACGTACATAGTTGACGGCTGCTCCCATGGGCGATATCTCCCAGCGTTTCAGCCCACTCTTCCCGCCCAGGCTAAGCAAGCTCCTCCTGCAGCCAGAGGAAGCCTGCAGAGAGCAGTCACAGGTGATTCCAGACAAAGCCCTGGTTGGGTTGCCCAGGGTGGGTGAGCTGGCCCCAGCAAGGTCAGAGCCAGAGAAAACAGTAACTGGGAGGGAAAGAGTGTAAGGACACGGTGCAAGTCCCCAAGCTAGAAGGGCACAGAGGACTGGAAGCTCCCGGTGCAGCCTGGCTGATGACCACATGACATAGGGACAGGCAGGGCTGATGGTTTCCAGGGTCAGGGTTGGGTTGATGCGGAGCAACTCCGGTGGGCAAGTTACTCAGGCCCTCTGCCCAGCATGGACCTGCTCTGTGGCCCCTTCCATGTCCTAGGGATGAGCTGGCTGACCAGCCTGGAATCAGACCCCAGGAAACAGAAGAGCTCCCTGCCAGTCCTTGGTCCTCTCATCACCTTCAGCTTCTCTCCCTCACCCCACTCTGCTCCTCAGGGCTCCCCGTGCACTTGATCCCTGGGCTGGGGACTGGGTGGTTTTTCTGAGATGCCAGCTCCTCTCTTGCAGCTCAGATCTATAGCCTGCCCTGTGACAGTGGCCCCAGGAGTGTCACTCTGCAAATAACTGTGGTCAGGGTAAGAGATGTGGAGGCCAAAAGGAGGATCTGAGACAGACATCTGTAATTTCACATTTGGGAAAACCCAGACCTTTAAACAGAAGTGCTATTTCAATTTTCTCACTACCATTCTTCTTTAACCTCAGACTGAGGGAGGAATAAACTCTCTTTGATTTGTAGACTGAATTCTTTAAAGAGCCAGCTTGTCCTTTTTCAAATTTATTTTTTCTTTTTGCTCGGGGCAGACACCAGGGGCCCCAAATGGGAACACGGTACCTTGGTCAGATGGCTCAAAATGCCAAAAGTTACCACGGGGACTACCATGCTACCTATCCATCTTTCTTGCTAATCCAAAAGTCAAATAAACCAAGGGAGGGCTTTTTTTTTTCTTCTTGTAGAATTTCAGGCTCCCTGAGGACTAATTTCTCTGAAAGCTGCATTAAACTAATAGCACCATAAAAGGCCCATTGTGAGATGTAATTGGTTTGCAGGACTTTCCTATAAAAATAATAAAAGACTGCCAAAGGCAGTTTCCAAAGGTCAATTATCTGTGTTGCTTGAGTTGAATGGAGGTCAGTCCCAGAATTCCATTTTATAGACATATTAATCAAAACTGGGTGGCCCTACCCATCTGACCCCATCAGCTGTCAGAGAAGTCACAGGCTCCACCTTATGCTGATCTCCAAAGAGATGCACTGCACGGGGCTCCTCTTTTCCCAGGAGGATACCCACCCATCACCATGGTGAATGCTGGGCTGGAAGCTGAAGTTTTCAAGGCAGGATGAAAGGAAGAAAAGCTACACCCTGAGCACAGAAAAAGAAGGGAGGGACTCAGGCCCCCATTCCCAAGGAGCTGGAGAAGTAGATACGAGTGTTGGTTATGTCTGACCTAAACCAACTTAGACTAGCTTAACCAAAAGGGATAAGTTTAGGTTGGCTAACATAACTGGGAATTTTAAGGATGGCTGGATCCAAGGGCTCAACCAATGTCAACTCATTGATGAGAGGACATTTGCACCCCTCTCTCCCTCTCTTTCTCCCAATCTCTCCCTCCCTCTCCTTAACCTCTCCCCCTCCCTCTTTCTCTCTCTCTACATCTCCCTCTGCACTGTTGGCCCCTGCTCTCAGACAAGCTCTCTGCCACATGGCCGGCAAGAAGCCTTCAGGCTGCCCTTGCTGTCCATGTTCCCCATTGAGCTACCTCAGCATAGCGAGATGCTTTCTCCTAGTGTTCCTGTATCAATTCTGGGAAAAGCTCTGATTAGCCGTGTTTGGATCACACGTTCAATCATTGTAACCAAGGGGTTGCAAGAGCACGATTTGCTCAGGTTGAATCTTGTGTAGCTAGAAGGTCTGGAGAAAGAGGGCATACACACAGTGTATTTAATAATTAACCATATCACATCCAGTAGGAGGAGAGGAGGTTCCCTCAAAGACAGGATGCTGGCAGATAAAATCCTGCCCACCTGCAAAAAGCTATCAAACTTCAAAATGCACTCTACCGGTTAACTTGTCTTCATTCCAGCTATTTCATCAATCTATCCATCTCTCCCTTCTACCCACCCATCCATCCATCTGCCCATTTATCCATTCATTCATCCATCTATTCATCCATCTGAGACAGGAAGGAAGGGGACAGGGCACAGCCATTCAAGGAATAACACAGCAATTAACACCTGAATGGTAGAAGATTCAACCCCCAGTAGGCCTTGAGGCTCAAGGTGGTTGGAGATTTGACTTCTAGTAGACCTTGAGCTTCATTATACACCCATTGTAATATATTAGCATGGTAAATAACATGACCACAGGCGCCATGACAGCTCCAAGACTAACCATAAAAGGTCAAAGAGTGGGAAATGGCCAACTTCTGGGAATCCCAGCCCCTTCTCAAGGGTAGTTAGAATGGTCCTCCCACTTGTTAGCATATGAAGCTACCAAACCCATTAAAACTGTCAACACAGTACCTCATGGGTGTCTCTTACTCCCTCATCTTTGGAGACAGCCCTCACTCTGTCTGTGGAATGTGTAACTGCTATTACTCGAATTTGAGCACCCAACCCCCACACCTCATGGCCTTTCTCTTGCCTTTTGAAACAGCCTACACTCTATGCAGTATGTATTTCTCTAAATAAATCTACCTTTACTCAGCTGTAGCTTGCTCTTGAATTCGTTCCTGCGTGAAGCCAAGGACCCATATACTTGGTGGGGCACATCCAGGGACTCAACTGAGCCCTGGGAAATGGCCCTCCTCACACCCCACATCCGTTTTTCCTGCATCACATTCATCTATCCAGCCATCCATTCATCTATCCCTGTATCTGGCAAAAGAGTCGGTTTTACAGGAGCAAGTTCTTCCCCTTCTTGCCCCTGCTCAAAATAAAATCTAAAAACAATTACTCTTCAGGACCTTAAGTTTCTAGAAGAACGAATTAGCCTCAAGCCCTAGAGGCCGCAAGTCTCAATAAGGAGGCATTAAAAAGTATGGAAGGTTATGCAACAAAATATTAACCATGGTTATCTCTAAGTGGTATGTGCGGCTCCTTTTTTATATATCATGTTTTCTAATCTGTCTATAACAAAAATGTACTGCTTGCATAATTTTAAAAAGGAGAAATTAATGCTAAAAACCTCTCAGTCTCATTACTCTGATTCTATATGCACCAAGCAACCCTTTGGGGACTTACATTGGTTTCCCAAGTCAACTTTTCGACTAAAGAAAGAACAAGGCTGACCATACTGTTGAAAGGTGATGGCTATGTCTTTAAATAATAACAATGCTCAGCCATGCTGTCTATCAAGTCTTTTCTGAGTCGCGAACTGCTCACGAGGGGCTGGCCCAATGACTAGTTTCTTCTTAGCAAAACTTGAAGGCAGCATCCAAGACCCTGGAGGATAAAAGTGCTTTTGTCTTCACACAATAACCCTGCAGTGGCTGGCCACATTTGTAGCTGGCCACAGAGCCATTACTCATTAGCAGCTAAGTAAAAGTCAGTGCATTTTCTATTATCTACATGAGAAGGTGGTTTCTTGATGCAAGCAGTGATTGTCCACACTAAGCATGAAAGGGCTGTGTCCTTCCTGGGAACAGCGGCAGAAATGTAGCAGCTGGGGTTGGGAGCAGCATAAAAAGTCGTTTCGATGTTGGGAATAAAAGTGGAAATTATCAGACCTTTGAAATTGCTTAAACTTGGATCTTAATGTTTCGAATAGGATCAAAGTGCCTTGGCATAGTACAGTACGTTTCATGGAGTCCTTTGTCACACAGGTATGGAAATACATGTATATCTTAGTCAGAAGTGTTTTAAACTTTTATGCCCAGGCTAATGTTGGAAAAGGTAGGATTGCTGATCAAATAAAAAATTTAGTTTTTAAAGGATGTTGGTGCTTCTCAGATGTGAAACTTTTAAATGATTGAACACCAAGCTTCATAATATTAACATGGACCCTGAATCTGATCTATTTCCCAAGGAAAACAGCTACCAATAGAAATAAATCTAAATTTCCTATTCCTCTCGTATGATTTATATGTATTATTTCAAGCAATCCCTTTACCACAACCCTACACATTTTTGAAGGTAAGAAATCAAGGAATAAAACCAGTAACCGGAAGAACCAAAGTTTAACCCAAGTCTGTCTTGACTCCATCCCATACTTCCGGCCATGACTCCCCCGTGTCCTTCTCAGCAATGCCCCCACTGTGTCTGCACGTAGTGCGCACATCCGTAGGCATCACACATATGAGAAGCTTCTGCGATGCTCAGGTGCCACATTTTCTGCATCAACTGCATATTAATATACAGGCAATAGAAAGGAATGCTAAGTGAGAAAAAGTCAAAAGAGAAAGGAAAATAGAAGGTAGAGTTAACTCCAAAAGAGTAAAATCAATTTAATGTAAAGAACCCTTCCACTGCACAGAAAGTAGCAGCCGGACAGTAGGTTCTGGATAAACCTGGCCATCCCGGGCTTAAATACAACCTCTTCGGAGGAAATTTCCTGAAGTGTCAGGTAGGCATAATTCTAAAATGTAACGCTAAACGTCAGCAGGGAAATAAACCCAGTGGTTATAAATCCCATAAGAAAACAGTAAAAACGTCTCAGACTAAGTAACAGCACGATCCACCAATGTTCCAGAAAGACAAACATAACCATCAGTTGCTGCCTCCTTTGAAAAAGAAGAAGAGATCACAAACTGACTCTGGCTACTTCACGGAGTCCTTCCTGTTAGGGCTGGGAAAGTTACAGGGCCCCAGGGCCTGCTCTCGGATACCGCTTTACGGGAGGGGTGCTGGCCAAAGCGGGTTCATTTCTTCTAATGCTCAGACCGGGGAGAGTCCACATCTTTTCTTTGGAGGTTTATAGAAAACAAAACTGGCTTATTGAGAGTATGGCTTTTGTTGTTGCTGTTCTTTACAATGACAGGGGGATTTGGATACACACTTGGGTTTATGAAGTATAAATCCTGTTTAAATCTATAGAAGTTAAAAAAGACATGCCATGGTTGTTTGGAGAAGAAAGCCGCGCCTGTGTCCAATCGTACCGAGAGGTGATCTTTGCTGTTGTGAGAAACTGATAAATCTCCAGGCTTTCGACAAGGGCGTGTCGAGAACAGGAAACTCATTTCAAATCACATCGCAGGTAGGCGTCTGAGCCAAAATAAGATAAAAGTCATTATTTTTTTTTTCTATTAAGCCACCAAGCACAAGTGGAACCATTCTCTTCTTTCCTTATTTCGTCCTGAAATCTGGTAGGAACGAGAGCCAGGTTTCCTGTTCTAAATCTTCAGAGAACTGCACAAAACTGTTCTTTTCTTTCTTCCTTAGCAAAAACAACAAGGTGTGAACAAAGCTGTCATTTAACATGTTAATTGATACAGGGAGATATAATTGGGTGCTACAAGCATTCCTTTCTCATCGCAAGCATCGCTGATGCCAAGGAGATTAATGTCCCTATCACCGTTGGGGTAATAGCCCACCTGATGGATAGGTGTGCTCTACTTGTCCTGCTTTGGTAGCATAACATCCCAAATTAATCTCTGAATGATTTCCCCAGGCCTCTTCATATATGCAAAGAGTCACAGAGGCCAAAGGCATCCCCAGGCAAAATCCTCAAATCTGTGAACGTAAACAAGCTTACACCAAACTACTCAACTTTCTGTAACAATATAAATGTGGGTGACACTAGTTAGGTGGCCAAAGTTGACCCTGCAACTCAGGGCAAAGCTGGAACAATCTCTGATGGTGACAAACCAGACAGCTTGCAGTGGAGGGTTTAAGCACCTAAACTAAAAATCCCACTGCCTTCAGTCTACATATGTCACCACAATAAGAAAGATTAAAACACCATCTTTAGAAGGCTATGTTCAGATGAGGTTATACAAATTACTTATACTACACTGGACTTTCCCTTTATTTCAAGAAAGACAAGGTTGTTCAATTAGAAAACCCAGGCATGCAGTTTGTCTAGGAATAAGCATGCTGCTCCTTCACCTGAATCATTCCATTACTGCCCTCAACCTTTCTCCCCATCTAATACACAACACAAGCTGCTGGCGGTCCAGCTACTTCCTCCCATGGTCCATTTTCTCCCTTCATCTCTGTCCACTTCTCACCATCCCCTGTAGATTACATACTTGAGCCAGGTCACTGTAGTCTTTGCTTCCTATTTTTTAAAAAAAATTCAGAGCTTTAATGTATCTTTCCTGTATAATAAGTTATAAGGTATAATTACTTCTTTGAGTAAAATGATGATTCCATCAAGTTTATTAATTCTTCAGGAAAACAGGGTTTCATAATATTTGAGTTGGGAGTGCTTCTTCCAATGTGGCTGCTCTGAGCTTTCGCTCTGATAGCCAGATACGCGATCCTCCCCACTCTGCTTCAAAACTTCATGTGAAAACAAAGTCACCTTATCTAAGACAACCTGCTACACTGACAGTGCAAATATGTGTAGACCATTCTGCCTTATGTTTGCTGGAGGTTGTCTCCTATAACTTGAGGCACTGACACTGGTTCCACTCTCAGGATTTATATGGGAAATTTCCCAGTTTTGGGATGCTGACAACCAAGTCAGAAAATAATTTTAAACATCATGTAGGTCCAATGAAACACATCTGCCAGCCAGATCCAAACCACAGAACACAAGTTGGAATGCACTCCTCTGAAACCTTTTCTTTGAACCCTAGGTAGGATAATTCAGATGACAATGGAAAACACTGAGATCCCTTTTCATTCTAATTGCCATACATACTGGCCTGCAGAAATGGTTAAGTGTCCTGCTAACAGCGTATGTTTGCATTTACCTGGAGGCTTTCTTTTTTAAATCATTTCAACAAAACTAAATCCTCATGAAAGGCTGCCTGCGTGAATACCAGTTGAATGGCTGTAAGTTACTTAGATAGTGAGCCAACATCACAACTCATACATCCATATGTGGCCTTAGGAAATTCACTCTAACTCTCTGAGCCTCAATTTCCTCATCTGAAAACTGGAATAAAAAATATCTTCCTTGGTGGAACTTAATTACTACCATCCCTTCATGGGTTGAGGCTGCACTAGAATTAGTGACTCACTTCCAAAGAACAGAGTATGGAAAGGGAAAAATAGTAATTTCACAGAGGGGAAACCTGGCAAACACTACCTTTACCAAATGATAAAGGCGAACATCACCTGTGACATTATGTGGCTGTCACAAACCTCTTGACAGGAAGGGATTAGAAAGGTACCTCCCCTCTGAGGTATTCTTTCCCCTCAAACCATAACTTCAATCCAATCATGAGAAAAGAATTAATTAATTTCATATTGAATATATGTATGTTCATGTATAACTGAAAAATTGTGCTCTGCACTGGAATTTGACACAACACTGTAAAATGACTATAACTGAATAAAAAAAATTCATATTGGAGGCATATCTGCAAAATAGTGTTTCAAGGAGGAGGAAGTCGTTGGTTGGGTCAAATGTTGTTGAGCGATTGTGTAAGATCAGGACAGGAAAGGCTCTACTGACTTGAGTGTTTCCAGAGGGGTGGCTGGAAATTGAGGCTCCACTGGAGAGGGTTGAAGAGCAGGCGGGACCAAGGATAGATGATAGGTTCAAGAAGATCTTCTGGAAAAGAAAGAAAAGATACTGGGATATGAGTGGAAGGAGGACATGAAATCAGGGAAGGTTGTTGTTGGGTTTTAATGGGCCATGCTAGTAAATACAAATTAATGAGAATGACCCTATAGAGCAGGACAGACAATGATGCAGGAGAGAGCTAATAAAACTTACCGAAATAGCAAGTTCTTGAGAAAGTGAGGACATGAGATTCAGAGCACAAGAGAGGCTGGACTTTAGAAGTGAGGACACTTCTCACCTCTTAATGGAAGGGAAGTGAAGACAGAGCAAGCTCCAAGGAGATTTCTAGATTTGTTGGTAGGGAGATTATGGCTTCTACGTTCTCAATCAAGCATGAAGAGAGCCACAAGTTAAAAGTCAGAAGGTGAGGGGTGTGGAAGGCTGGTAAAAAGGGAGCACACTCACACCAGGAATCTTGCCAATCCATTGCATCAGAAAGGAAGGGTCAAGGGAGCTGAACATGTTTGCAAGGAAACAATAGCAATTGTAGGCCATAAAATCTAAGCCACATAAGGAGGGAAAGGAAGAAAAGAGATGAATACTGACAGAGTAGCGGAGTGTAAGTTTTGAAGGGCTCGATGATGTTGGAAAACTGTTCTTTGATTATTCTACAGCATAGTATCTAGAAGAATAGGAAGAAGAATATTTAAAACCAAGATTTCAAGACTCTAAATAATTGGAATAATTAACAGTAAGCAGAATAACTGGATGATGACTTGAGGCGGAAGGGAGGAAAAGTTGTTAGAAGTGAGGACCTCAAGGAAGTGAGAGCCTGGAACACTGTGCGGGTCTCATCCGCATAGTTGCTGACATCACCAGGAGCAATGCGAGGAGCAGGAATGAAGAGGCGCACAATGAGCCACAGCTGAGGAGACGCATGAGGCGCGTGCCTACCAGGCAGGTAAGTAGATGAGTGAAACGCCAAGGGCTGGTGGGTGATAAGCAGGATGGCCCAACTTCACGCACACTAACATTGTGAAGGAGAAAGGAATAGGAATTACAGTGGAAATGCCGAGCAAGGATGACACCAACTCCACACCCTCAGCCTGAAGAGCAAGAAGTGTGTGGGATTTAAGAAGGAAACGGTCTCCACTCAAGAGAGAGACAAGGAAGTGAGCCAAGTCTCCCTTAGGGCAAGGAGAGGAAGGAGGGGACCTGCATTCAGAATAAAAGGTTGAGGATGTAGGATGTTTGCTGATCATAGGTCAGAGTTCAGAGGGCACAATGAGGGCAAGGAGGGTTAGGGGTTTGGGTAATAGGAGCACGGGATGGCCTGGAGCTTGTGCTTCCACCAGAGACTGGGGACAACCTCCATGTCATGAGCAGGGGCAGGATGGGGTTGGTCAGAGGCTAATCAGTTCGAGTCTTGCCCTGATAGTCAAGCTCCATGACCCGGGAGGCTGCTCCTCTCTCACTAGGGAGGTCGCGTGGGCCTGGAGAGAGGCTTCCCTTAAGGAGGAGATACTGTGTGTAAAGCAGCCATTCTCAAGCCTGGCTGCGCATCAGAACCACAGGGGAGCTTTAAACAATCCTGACACCGGGGCCAATAAAATCAGTGTCTCTGGGGGAGGGACCAGACATCGGTGTTTTTTAAATTCCCCAAGTGATTCCTATGTGCAACTAGGTTTAAGAACGTGGGTTCCTCTCTCAAAGACGCTGGGGTGTGGCCTGAGCCTTAGGGTTTTTAAAAGCCTTTGTGATGGTGGCTGTAACTGTAACCGTTACACTTAGGAAGTTCCCTTGCATCATCACAATGGGAAGGAAGAAAAGGAGGAAAAGGAATTGTCTTCATTTAGATAAAAGACAACTCCTTCGGAATTAGAGGGTAAAGTTCCTGGCATTCTGTCTCAGATTAAGTGGAAGAAAGACTAATCACTCATGGGAGAGAAACAGAATGGACACAATATACTTTAATAGCCATTCAATCTTCTAACACTTATTTAAAGAGCAAAATAGAAGGCTTCACAATCCAAGGAGAACTCTGGACTATATCCATGCAGACAACAGTTAAAGATTTTTCACGAAGTTTATTACCCATCCAAGTGACCACTGGAACAGTATTTTTAAATGTTCCAAGCTATTATTAGGAGCAAGAAAATGATTTTTAGATAATAATAATTAAAGCTGACACTGATCAAGCACTTACTATGTGCCAGGCACTGTACAAACATCACAAGTGGTCAGTCTCCTGTAGTCCTCACAACAGTTCTCTGAGATGGGTACTATTATTATCCCGACTTTACAAGTGAGAGTCCAAAGTCTAGAGAGCCTACTTAACTAGCTGAGATCAAACAGCTGTAATTGGAAGGGGATGGATTCAAATTAAAAGTCCATCTGGTCCCCAAACCACTATGCCATCCTGTCTACTTACAAGACTCCAAAAGACATGAAAGGGAATAGAATTGTGGGCAAAGGTGGAGGAATCAGCCTTAGAGAAAAGAAGAGATATGTCCTCTGGCTTGATAGAATGAAAAAGAAGGGACAGCTGGGAAAATGTGAAGGAACTTGAAAATGAAGAGGAAAAAAACTCAAAAATTCTAAAATTTACAAGGACACCTTTACATTTCCTAAAGTGCTTAGCACAATATATATATATGGTAGAAACTCAAACATATTATTGATTGAATATTTTCTCAATGGTCATTATATCATTAAACAAGAAATCTTAATGGAAATAGTTGCTTTGTCAAAGGGCTCAGGTTCTGAAAACTTTTTGTTCATTTTTAAAATTCTTATATTTATTACAATCATATCATTGGTACAAATATCTTAGAAAATATAAATATTAGAAAGGAGGAAAGAAAGAAAGGGAGAAAGGAGATCAGGAGGGAGGGAGGGAAGGAAACATTCTTTCAGTAAAAAGCCAGTTAATAAATAGAGAAGGAATGATAAAATAAGAAAATCACCATTTGTCAAAATATTATAATTGCTGTTGATTCAGGAAAGAACCATCAGTAGTGCTAAAACTAGTGGATAAAGTTTGAGGAGGAAATAATCTTGACAGAGTCTCATTTTATTTACCTACTAGATATTTATGTGTTGCAGTGGATTGAAGGGTAAATATACAGTGGATAAACATGGTGATATCACCTTAAGTGAACTATTAAACTTAACATGATCAGTAAGGGGACTGACCATCTGCCTTCTGATATGACGCACTGAGAAGAACTCAGCATCACTTCTGTGATAGTTCTGCCAAAAGTGTATGACCTAAATGTAATCATAAGAAAACATTTAAAAAAATCGAGTTTGAAAAATAACCCTCAATGCCATGAAATACAAAGAAAGACCCAAGGTCCATTCCAGGTTAAAGGTGTCTAAACAGATATGATAACAGAATGTAAGATTTCTGTAAAGTATTGTATTTTCATTTGCTATGAGGAACATAAATGGAATAATGCATAAAATCTCAATAAAGTCTCCAGATTAGAAAATACTATTATATCAGTGTTAATTTTCTGAGGTTGATTTTACTGGAGGTCTGTGACAGAGTTCCCTGGTTATAGGAAATACACTCTAATGAAGCGTTTAGGAGTAGAGAGGCATAATCTCTACAATTTACTCTTAAACAGGTTCAGAAAAAAAATAGATAAGTGAATAAAGCAAATGCAGTAAAATGATAGCAACTGGCTAGTCTGGGTGAAGCATATCAATGAACACTTTATACTATTCTTGCACCTTTTCTGTAAGTGATTTTTTAAAAAATTTTGAGTAAGCCTCTAAGGTAATCCACAAGCAATTTAACTATCTAACAAGACAAAATTGCACACCCTTTAAACAAAGATAGCAAAATCTAGACACTCAACAGTACAATATTCACAATATCCAGCCTCCAATAGAAAACTGCCAGATATACAAAGATGCAGGAAAATGTGGCCCAAATCAGAAGATTCAGTCAGTACTAATTACAGAGATGATGTAATTAGTAGATAGGGATTTCAAAACAGCTATGGCAAAAATAAAAACAGCTCATGGATATAAAGAAAGCATGAATATAAAGAAGAGAGAGATGGAAGATATCAAAGTAACCAAGCAAAACTTCTAAAACTAAAAACCACAATATCTGAAATAAGAAATGTACTGAATGGTGTTTAACCACAGAGTAAACACTGCACAAGGAAATATTAGTGAAATTTTAAGACATCAATAGAGACTATCCAAAGTGAATCATAAAACAAAATAAAAAAGACTTAAAGTAGAGAAATTAATGTCTAACATAAAAGTAATAGAAATCCCAGAAAGAGGGTGCACAAAAAATTTTTTGAAGAAATAATGGCCAACTTTTTCCCCCAAGTTTTATGAAAATTATAAGCCTACGTATTCAAAAATCTCAATGACCCCCAAGCAGGATAAACATAAAGAAAACCAACCACACCAAAGCACATCATAATAAAATCCTAAAAATCAGTTATAAAGACAAATTTTGTAAAGCAAAAGATACATTACATTCAAATGAAAAAGATAAGAATATTTTCAGACTCATAGGCAGAAATAATATATACCAGAAAACAATGTAATAACAAACAAAGGGACAGGTTGGTAAAGGGTACAAAACAATATTGATAATCTGATTAAATGTAACTGGTCTAATTCTTCCAATTAAAAGGGCAAGACTGCCATACTGAACTTAAAAGAAAAACAGCAATATCCAACTATATTTTCTCTACAATGGGTACATTTTAATATACCACTAGCTTAAAAGTAAAAGGATGGGAAACTATAATATAAAAACACTAACAATCATAAACTGGAGTAATTATATTCATATGGGACAATGTAGACTTTGAGGTAAGCAATATTACCAGAAATAAAGAGAGGTCTTTCATAATATTAAAAGGGTCAATTTATCAAGAAGATATAATCCTAAACATCTAGGCATCGATTTCAAAGCTTCAAAATGCAGGCAGCAAAAACTGACAACAGTGAAAGGATAAATAGACAAAGCCACAATCACACTTGAATATTTGACACTCTACTCTCAGTAATCAATAGAACAAGTAAAAAGAAACCAGGAGAAATCTAGAAGACTTGAATAACACCAGCAGCTAACTTGACCTAATTGACAGTTACATAACACTTACCCAACAAAAGCAAAAATACACATTATTTTCAAGTGCACAAAAAACAAGCATCAAGATAATCCATACTCTGGCCCATAAAACAAATCTCAATCAATTTGAAATGATTCAGAGTATACAGGACACGTTCTCTGATGACAACAGAAATAAAAAATTAGTAACAAAAGATATCTGGAAAAGCACCTACATGTTTGTGACATTTAAAAACACGATTCTAAACAGCCCATGAGTCATAACGGAAAGTAGAATCTAATTAGACTAAAAAATAATGAAAACACAACATATTAAAATGTGGGGAATGTATTTTAAGCAGAGCTAGGAGAGAAACATAGAGCTTTAAGGCTGTATTTTAAAAAAGGAAAGGCTAAAATCAACTACCTTAAGAAGCTGTAAGAGAAAGAGAAAATTAAACCCAAACTAAATAGCAGAAGGAAAATATTAAGTACTATTGCAGAAATCAGTGAAATAAAAAACTGATAATAGAGAAGAATAAAACAAAAAGCTGGTTCTTTGAAAATATCAATAAAATTTTATTAATGAACTCTCATAAAGAAAAAAGGAGAGAAGGTTTAAATTACCAATATCCAGAATGAAATAAGGAATGTCTGTTTGGATCCTAGCAATGTTAAGGAAAGTAAAAGAATATTTTGATTGACTTTATGTCCATAAGTTTAACAACTTATACGAAATATATAAACCCCTTGAAAGACATGAATTATCAAAAGCAACAGAAGATGAAACAAAAAACCCAAATAACCCTGTATCTAATTTAAAACTTTCCCATAAGAAAAATTATCATTTCAGATAATTTTAAAGGTAAATTATATCACATATTTAAGGAAGAAATAATACCAATCCTATGAAGTATTTCAGGAAATAGTGGAGAAGGATCATTTCCTAGTTCAGTTTGTGAGACCAGGAAAACCTTGAAACCAAAACCAGGCAAAGACCTCATAAGAAAACTACAGACCAATAACCCTGTTGAACAAAGCTGTCAAAGTCACTAACAAAATGTTAGCAAATCTAATTCAACAGTGTATAAAAACGACATATGACCAAGTGGGGTTTACCCAAAGAATGCAAAGTTTCTTTAACATTTGAAAGTCAAAGTAATTCATCATGTTAACAAAATAAATGAGAAAAAAACATAAGACTATCTCAATACATGCAGAAAAAGCATTGCGGAAATTAAGTATCCATGTATGATTAAAACTCTTAGCAAACAAGCAATAGAAGGAAGCTTCCTCAACCTAATAGAGGGCATCTATGAAAATCCTACAGCTAACATCATACTTCATGATGAAAGACTCAAACTTTCCCCCTAACATCAAGAACAAGGCAGAGATGCTGCTCTCACCACTTTAATCTAACAATTTACTTGAAGTCCTGGCCAGTGTAAGTATGGTGATTATGAAGAAACAAATAAACAAATAATAAAAAGCATACTGATTGAAAACAAACAAAAACTGACTTTATTTGTAGAAAACATGATTATGTTCATAGAAAATCTTAAGTAATTCCAAAAAGCTGAAAACAAATGGATTTAACAATGTCCTGGGATACAAAAGGAATACACAAAAGTTAGTTGTATTTCCACATACTAATAACAAATGAAAGATAGGTTTAAAATTACCATTTACAATAACATCAGAAGTTGCAGAATACTTAGGCATAAATTTACAGAACATGTGCAATATATGTACACTGAAAAATACAAAATGCTGCTGAGAGAAATTGTAAAAATTTAAATTAATGGGGACATAGGCCACATTCATGTCTTGAAAGCCTCAATATTGTTAAGGTGACGATTCTCCCCAAATTGATCTATAGATTCAATGCAATCCAACCAAACTACCAGCAGACTTTTTTGCAGAAATTGATAAACCAGTTTAAGTGGTGTATAGATATGGATAAAACCTAGAACAATAAGAATAATTCCAAAGAAGAAGAAAAAAGTTGAAGATCTTACACCATCGAATCTCAAGACTTGCTATAAAGTTACTGTTACAATCACAGATAGGTATAGAACTACAGAACAGAGTTCATAAATAGAACTACTGAAATAAAGTCAACTGATTTTCTACAAATATGCCAAAGTAATTCAATGGAAAATGACAGTCTTTTAAACAAATGGTGCTGAACAACCGGATATCCAGATGGAACAAAAATGAACCTCTACTCTAACCTCAAACCATACATAAAATTAACTCTAAATGGATCATAAATATAAACATAAAAACTAAAACTATAGTAAAACTTCTAGATAAAAACAGATATAAAATCATTACTATCCGGGAGTAGGCAAAAATTACTTAGGGCAAGAAAAGTACTAACTACGTAAGAGAAATAAGGATAAACTGGATCTAAGTAAAATTTAAAAGATCTACTCTTCAAAATACACTGTGAAGAAAATGAAAAGGTACAGCCCAGCCTAAGTGAAAATATTTGCAATACATATATCTGACAAAGGTTTATTTATCCAGAATAGACAAAGAACACTTATAACCTAATTATGAAAATTTTTTAAATGGGCAAAGAATTTGAAAATGCTTCCATGAATGACCAAAAGCACATAAAAAAAAAGGTGCCTAGTATTATTAATCATTGGGAAATATAAATTTAAATCACAATAAAATATCACTATATATCCAATAGAATGGCTTAAAAAAATACTGACAATACCAAATATTGACAAAGACTGGAGTAACTGGAGTTCACACACATTGTAGATAGGAATGAAAAATGGCCCAATCAGTTAGGAAAACAGTTTGGCAGTGTCTTATCAAGTTAAATGATCATTTACCTTCAAAGTGATCCAGCAATTTCATTCCTCAGTATTTACCCAAGAGCAATGATAATGCTTGTCTACATAAAGACTTGTACATGAACATTCATAGCAACTTTATTTATAATAACCAAACACTGGATACAACCTGAATTCCTATCAACAGGTAAATCAATAGGCAAATTGCATTGTCAACATAAGGGAATATTACTTAGCAATAAACATGAATTAATTACTGACATACACAACAACATGAGTGAATCTCAAAAAAAAATTACATGAAAAAAAGCCAGGCACAAAAGAGTGTCTACTGTATGATTCTATTTACATGAAATTCTAAGAAAGATATAACTAATACATAATGATGAAAAACAGATCTATCATTGCTTAGGCTGGATGGGGGCTGTGAATATTGACTGCCAAGAGGCATAAGGGCATTCTTGGGGGGTGGTGATTGTGGCAGTGGTTACTTGGGCATATTCATTTGTCAAAACTTACCAAGCTATACATTTAAAAGTGTGCTTTTATTAAATGTAAATTATATCTTTGAGCTTTAAAAATAAAATATATCTATATATACTTATCTTAAATGTCCAGAAAGATAACACTCAAAATTATAAAACAGTAGTATTTCAAAGGTGATATTCAAGATATTTAACAATTGGGAATTATAAGCAGCACAATCAGTCAGAAATAACGGTGGGCATAGCAACTGGTACAGCCAACCCAGGTCAATGAGATGTGCATTAGCACAGGAAAACAATATTTATCAATAGATGGTGGGGTTATTGATGCTGATTCATATTTTCTTTTTGCTTATTCATATTTTCTAATTTTCTCTCTGTATTTCAATCGGCACTTTTAAATAAGAGGAAAAAAATCTATTTTTAATTATAAAAAAGAAAAATGGTACCCTGTTGATAACACATTTCATGCCGTTGTAAAATCTAATGGGTCTCAAAACCCTAATGGAACTTTTAAATAATAGATATGAGAAATGGTATACTAAAACAGCATTGAATTAGAAGTTAAAAATGGATAATGCCATAAAAATATTTCTCATCTACTACAAAGAAAATAGTGAGATATATTTTTAAACTATTTTACCATTTTAATATTTCAAAATGCCCTCCCTTTGCTCCCTTTTCCAACTAGATCTCTATACAATTGATCATGTTGAAGGGAAAGAGTATCTTTCTTCCAATTGTCCAGGCTCTGAAATGCTATTCAACTCTCAATTCATGACATAGTATTTTCTGATGGGTATATTGGCCTAGCTCAGACATCAGAATCTGGTTGAGTGAGCCAGGAAATCAAACCATAATTATCAACCCTGGATAAATTTTTATAGCAAAATTACAGCCCATGACAAGGAGAGCAGCTGCCATCTCCTCCAAGCATGACTACTTCCATCTCCATGGCTTATCACAGCAACAAACTTTCGCTCTGAGCAATTTCTTCAGAGGTAAGCACAATAAAAGTCTGGCTGTAAGAGCAGTTGCTGAGAAGCTCTGATCAGCAAATAATGACCCAGGAGTCCCCTTTATCATGTCTCTCTATCGACAGAGAAACCATACCAGCTCCCCATCAGCCCAGTCGAGAGGAAATGGCTGTTTTAGCAACATGACTCCTTTCTGAGACGCTCAAAACCCCAGGGTAAAATGGTGTTACTCTACAACCTCCTAATGTTGCTTTACAATGCAGCTCAGATTTGTGATTTTAAAAGTACGTTAGCCCACTGTGAGTTCACAGTTATCTTTAATGATGTGCAAATCTCAGTATTTTTAATAGTTCACTTTTGTACTGTGGCTATGGTGGCAACACCTCCACCTAAATAATTGTCGCTTAGAATACCTGGGCTGTCGGGCTGTGCAGGGAATGAGAGGCAGCAGCAGTATCTCCCACCTTTTCTGGCCTTAATTCACTCCTCCTCCATTTGAACATAAGCATATTGAGCTTATGGAGCTGCTGTGTTAACTCCCAGAGCCCACACGATCTTGGCTCGACGGGCCTCTGTCAGCAGCAGAGGCTGACCACCCTTCTCTGCTACATGGAGAGAAACAAGAAGAAGATGGCAGCTAACCACGAAAGACCTAGAATTGCCATTACATTGCATTACTGAAGAAAAAGAGGCTGGAGGAATAACTCTCCCAGACATCAGATAATACTACAGAGTTACAGTCATCAAGACAGCATGGTATTGGTAGAAAAACAGACATGGATCAATGGAACAGAATAGAGAGCCCAGAAATGAACCTAAAAACTTTTGGTCAACTAATCTTCGACAAAGGAGGCAAGAATATACAATGGCATAAAGACAGTCTCTTCAGCAAATGGTGTTGGGAAAACTGGACAGCAGCATGTGAAGCAATGAAGCTAGAACACTCCCTTATACCATACACAAAAATAAACTCAGAATGGGTCAAAGACCTAAACATAAGACAAGATACAATAAACCTCCTAGAAGAAAATATAGGCAAAACATTATCTGACATACATCTCAAAAATGCTCTCCTAGGGCAGTCTACCCAAGCAATAGAAATAAAAGCAAGAATAAACAAATGGGACCTAATTAAACTTACAAGCTTCTGCACAGCAAAGGAAACCATAAGTAAAACAAAACGACAACCTACGGAATGGGAGAAAATTTTTGCAAATGAAACCGACAAAGGCCTGATCTCCAGAATAAATAAGCAGCTCTTCCAACTTAATAAGAAAAAAACAAACAACCTAATCCAAAAATGGGCAGAAGACCTAAACAATCAATTCTTTAAGGAAGAAGTACAAATGATCAATAGGCACATAAAAATTCTCAATATCACTAATTATCAGAGAAATGCAAATCAAAACTACAATGAGGTATCACCTCACACCAGTCAGAATGGCCATCGTTCAAAAGTCCACAAATGACAAATGCTGGAGAGGCTGTGGAGAAAAGGGAACCCTCCTACACTGCTGGTGGGAATGCCACTTTGGAAAATAGTATGGCGATTCCTCAAAAGACTAGGAATAGACTTACCATATGACCCAGGAATCCTGCTCCTGGGCATATATCCAGAAGAAACCCTACTTCAAAATGACACATGCACCCCAATGTTCACAGCAGCACTATTTACAAGAGCCAAGACATGGAAACAGCCTAAATGTCCATCAACAGATGACTGGATAAAGAAGAAGTGGTATATTTATACAATGGAATAGTATTCAGCCATAAAAACCAACAACATAATGCCATTTGCAGCAACATGGGTGTTCCTGGAGAATGTCATTCTAAGTGAAGTAAGCCAGAAAGATAAAGAAAAACACCATATGAGCTGGCTCATATGCGGAATCTAAAAAAAAAAAAACAACATAAATACCAAACAGAAACAGACTCATACACATAGAATACAAACTTGTGGTTGCCAGAGGGATGGGGGGGTGGGAAGGCACAGACTGGGATTTCAAAATGTAGAATAGATAAACAAGATTGTACTGTGTAGCACAGGCAAATATATACAGGATCTTGTGGTGGCTCACATTGAAAGAGAATGTGACAATGAATGAATGTATGTTCATGTATAACTGAAAAATTGTGCTCTACAATGGAATTTGACACAACATTGTAAAATGACTATAACTCAATTAAAAAAAAAAAAGTTAAAAAAAAAAAAAGAAGAAGATGGCAGCTAGAGGCCACCAGCATCATTCCCTCTGGAAGCTCTGACTTCTGAAGGTGAGAAATCTGTTCTCAGATCACAATGATAAGAAAAATATACAGAAGTTTTCATGAGTTCCCCTGTATGGCATTTCTGCAAAGTACTCAATTATCAATTATATTAGCAAATCTAGCTTCATCCAGATATTTTAGTGTCATTCATCCTGTAAATGCTGTAAATGAGGATCAGAATCACCTTTATAGTTGATATAATAAAGTATTAGGTAATAATGTTTATTCTCCAATTTCAAAACATATCTCTTACATCATAATAATAATGGCAGATGTTTATTGAACAATTACTATGTGCTGACATTGTTCTAAGCATATACATGTGAATCCATTTAATCTTCAAAACAACTCAGTTGTTATGATGAGCCAGGATTTGAACCTGGCATCTGTCTCTAGAGTGTTTGCTGTCCTGGGAGGAATCAAGAATCCCAGATCCCATTTCCCTAGAGAAGTGAACTTCTTATAAAGTCACCCAAGGACTCAGAAGGAAGTTGGCTATGGCTCTACTTCAAAATGGCCTTGAATGGATGGGAAACCCTCCAGTGCCGTGCCTGTGTCATAACTGCCTCGCCTTACCTTACCTGTAAAAGCCTTTCGTCTAAACAGAATATGGTCAGCTCTGAGGGTTGATATCATCAGTGATTTTCAAAAATGGAAATGGCCCCACTGTGATTCTTTAAAGTGTTCTCAGCAAATTTTCTCCAGCATGTAACCATCACCTCCCGTATGGTACACAGATTGCTGATGATCACACCTCACCCGAGGGTCACCAGCTACACTGGAGGTTGATTTCCATATGCAGTTCTTGACTGGGATCATGGGGGAGAAGCAATAAAGGATAACAGTGCCTGACTCAGTTCCCCCAGCCCATAACCACTTTCCCTTCCAACAGTCAGCAACTGCCATCTCCTTGTCTGACAGCTGCTTTGCCTACAGGCAGGGCAGACCAGAAGGACCCTTCCACAGTAGTCCTTGACCAATGACTAGAAGCATAGGGGATATAAATATCCCAACTCCCTCACCCCTGATGGGGACAACTCTTGAGATGTGATTACATTGTTTCCAGAGCTCCCTGCAAGGTCCAGCCAAAGACTCCCCACCATGGAACTTGACATGACACTGTACCTTGGCTTGGTCTCCTTCTCTTCTCTGTCCTATTTCCCCACTCTTAGTGTGTTTCCTGGGGTCACTTCATAATAAATCTCTTTCATTGCTATCATTGCCTTGGGTCTGCTTCTGGTGGTGAACTGAGATGAACAGCAAATCACACAGAAGACCCCTCTGAAATCCTCTCTCTGTATAATCTGAACAAACGTCTTGGGGTCATTAAGTCTCCTGCTCCTCCCAATGAGAACCTTAGTCCTGTAGCACAAATGGAATAATCTACTTACATCCTCCTTGCCTATCCCTGAGCTACTTCTCAATTATTTTAAAAAATTACGGAGGTCAAGTTATTGTGAGAAAGATGGCCAGGGTGTCCCACATAATGTTACTGAATGAACATTCTAAAGGAGGGAACTTTGAAATGATGCCCACACAATTGTGGCATCAACAAAAAGAAAATACAATGGATTCGGTGGCTCAAAATGTTGGCCTGCAGCCTGGAAGTCATACAGATCCCTATCCTGTTATCCGAGTGTGAGGTCTAGAAAAAATAGACCTTCAGAGGACACCAGCCCAAAGCCTTCACTTTATAGTTTGGGTTCCTCTGAATCAAATCCTTCTGTTAACCATTTCTCAGAGTAGTTTTAAACTTTAATTACATACTCTACCAAAGCAAAGATCAAAATCTCTACAAAGGTTCTTTTTATTTTTTATGATGAAGTATTTATTAGTACGTCTCTTTGGAATAGATTTTCATACCCCAGGCCTGAAAAGAAATTCCACATAGAAATCAACTCTAAAAACACTTTTTAAAAAATACTTAAGAGTATGTCCTTCATTCTCATCTCATCAGTGACTTGTTAATGAGAAATAATTAAAATAGATTCTTACGAATAAGAATGCACTGTGTTTCAAAAATATGCCTTTAAATATAAATCCTAAGCACCAATGTCTATAATAGAGAAACTGGGTTCCAAAGTTTCATCCATACGGAGTATCTAGATGTGGTGCATTTCAAATCAATCAACATGGTGGTAACCAAAGATCTGCTTCATGCAATGGGTCAGCCTAATTTGAACAGATACAATTACATTCTGTTAATATCCATGTGGACTAAGTAGAACTTCATCATTCTTACATGTACATGACTGTAACAGTTCTGCATTTCTTTCCATCCTGGAATCTAAGCATTGATTTCCCATAAAGGTCTGTGATCCAAGAGATTTCAAAGAGATTCCTCCAA
Source organism: Camelus dromedarius (assembly GCF_036321535.1). Taxonomy (NCBI): domain Eukaryota; kingdom Metazoa; phylum Chordata; class Mammalia; order Artiodactyla; family Camelidae; genus Camelus; species Camelus dromedarius. The sequence goes on along the minus strand of NC_087443.1, from coordinate 61,340,670 downwards.
AATGTTTCAGAGCAAATTTCATGACCTGGTCAGCTGGACCCAGGTAGCAGCTTCAAGTTAGGACTTCATCTTGGATGACTTGCTGAGGGGAAACCCACCCCCTGTAAAACGAGGGCCGGTTGGTTTGGCCATTGAGAAGGTGTCATCCATGGATATTCTGTCCTTGTTTCTGTAAGAGAGGAGGTGAAAGTTAACTTCCTTACCATCTTTTTTCTCTTCTAAGATTGGTGTTAAATTCCTAGGGTGAGTGAGCCACTGAAAACTGGTTTGATCAAAGCTTCCAGTTTTAGACAAGGTGGTTGTTTAAATCTAATTAGAGGTTTGCTGATAACACATAGAATTAGGGAGAGACACAATTAAATGTGCCTTCGTAATGCTGATCTAAACACAGACAGAAGGCCTCATTATAACTCAAGCGCTATGTACTGGAGGCTCCTGACTTGTAATCATATTCCTGTTTTATAAAACATTTGTTTAGTTCCAAAGATCAGTCAGAAGAATCTTTCTCTTGGCTCAATTATAATGACTAATTCATCATTTATCAACTTTTATATTCCAACGTTTCCATGGAAACTTATAAATATTTACTACACACACACACACACACACACACACACACACACACACACACACACACACACACACAGGTACCTTCATCAAACTTGGACATTAATAAAATACAAATTTTCCTACAACTTTAGATAAGCAGCAGTTATTATTAGAAATAGTTTAAGATCCAAAAAGGTGGGTAAGATAAATAAGATAACACATTTGGCAATGGATAAAGGAAGTTCTACCTTAAAATCTACACTGTATTTTCCACATGGATCTTCTTTAAACACACACACACACACACATTCAGGTTTCTTGCAGAGGCACATTAAATTTATACAAATTATCTATTGTATAACTAGGAGACTTATGGAAAACATCTTTAGAATTCCTTTTTAAAAATTAAAATTAAGCACACGACTAAGACTAAAACCAATCAGATCTGACAACTACAAATGATTTACCTTAAGGGAGAGAATTCTACCTTTTGCAGAAGAATCTGACTGGTACTGCAGACTCTAGACCAGCCAGGGGGTCCAGAGTAGGGGAGTTAGGGGCAGGTGGGTGGGGGTGCAGGTCAGGACAGGAGCATGATAAACTCAGTGTTTGAGAAAAATGAAGGCAAAAAGGTCAAAATGATATGAGTTGCTAAAGAGCATGTGTGAGGAGAATATCCACAGAGATTATTCTAAATTATTCCATATGGAAAGATCCTGTAGAGGACTGGTTTATCAATCCAGCTGTCTCTTAGCCGAATTGATTTCCTTATTATAAAAACCCACCCTCCATAAATAGGACAAAAGCTTCAGCCTTGAGTGGATCCAGCAAAGAAGATTCCTCCAAGTGCTTTGACAACTTGTCTACCTCCTGACTGTTGTTCGATGCAGGCACCCCCCCACCTCACTCCCCCCACCCTTGCCTTCTCTTGCCTTAAGTAACCTAAATCTTGCTTTCTGGAGGAACTTAAGCTTAATGCTTCTGGCCTGATCTAAGCTGACTAATGGGAATAATGTCTCCTTTATATGATCTTTTTAATGTATTTATAGACCATCCTAATGACTCCCTTCAGCCTTCTTCCTTCCAGTCTAAACCATCTCAGCACTTTTGTTCTTGCCCTGGTATATTCTCCTTCAGCTCCTTAATCTTTTTTTTTGCTCTTCTCCTATGAACTCATATCCCTCTGTCTCCCTCCAGTTTATGGATCCCCAGCTAAATGGAACCATTGATGACACCCCAGCCAGGTCAGAGTGGCTACAAGGAAAGAGAATTCAAGGTAAAGGCAGAGGTTCTGGAGCAGCACAGCGCTATCATATACAACTACCCCCGAGGGTGGAGAAGCTCTAACGGCCAGGCTGCCCAGGGTGGCGTCCACTCACAAGTGGGTCCTAAGTAAGTGAAATGTGACTCCTGAAACTAAGGAACTGAATTTTGAATTTGGTTTCACTGTAATTCATTTTCATTTAAATAGCCACAAGCAGCGTACCACAGCGGAGGCAGGGGTGGGGCAGCACAATTCTAGTGACCTAGAGCCATTGGGAAGAGCCAAGGCAACAGAGGGGTGTTGCTCTGTTGGACAGCATGCTCTCTGTGTCCAAAAAACCGTGTTTTGGGAGGTGGGGGGAATCAATAAGGTCAAAGGAAACGAGACCAAACCCCAGGGCCAAGGCAGGGAAGTTAATTAGCCCTAGAAAGATAATTAACTGTCTAGCCAAGCCAGCTGTCTGTAACTGTAAATTAGACCACTGGTCTCCAAAATGGAGTGCGTGAACTCTGGAAGATGTGTAGGATCACCCATTGGCAAGTGGAAAGCCAAGATTAAGAGATTCTATATTTCATCTTTAAAAATTTAAAATCTTGCTTTACTAATAATTACCCACAAAGTGACACCTCTATATAATTTACAAATTTAAATATACTGGAGGTAAAAAAAAAGATTCCAAAGAAAATTTGTTTTAAAAACTATACGAATATATATGAGGGGGAGCAGCAAGTTCAGAAATGTTTTCCTGATATGAGTGCACACTCAGAAAGCTTGAAGGCCACAGAGCTAGACGCCGGCCTTATGTGGAAACTAGCCATGCTGACATTTGATAAGCACAACCTTGGTCCTGAAATAAACTACAGTGTTTCCACTCACTCCAACATTCATTTAATTCACATAATATCGGCGGTTCTCAAACATCAGTGTGCATGGAAATCACTGAGGAGCAATTAAACTGAAGATTTCTGAGTCCTATCCAGAATCTGCTGCATCCAAATATCTGGAAATGGGGCCTGGGAACCTTCATGTTCAATAAATAAATCTCACCAGTGATTCTGAATCAGATAGCTGCTGGACCCACACATTAAGTAAGACCCACCTAAATGAGCTACCATTTTTAGCAGTATTTTAGTCTACCAGAGAACTGGCATCTAAATGTGGAATGGAGGATTATTCTGATTTACAAGAAAAGGAGATTTTCACTGGCCAATGAATTCACATCCAGCTACTTTAAATAGCTGTTTGCCACTAATGAATCATAGGCAGATGCATTTAAACCCTCCACCATATCCTTGAAATGCTCCTACGGATGAGGTACCAAACTTGACTTTCAACTCATAATGTGAGCCACCATGGAATTAACAAGATAATTTGGGCAATGCCAAGCAGCCAAGGTTCAAACCTACTGATTCATCTGGACCCACTCTCTCACCCTGGGATTAGGCAAATGATGATAACATAGTAAGGAGAACATGTACTCTTCAACATGTAGGCATCTTGAAACCTAAAATGTTCACCTGACATCTGCATTATCATCTCCAAGAAGAATGAAAGCTCTTGTCAGTGCCCCTCAGCAGACACTGAAGTCAGGTACTAGATATAGAAAGGGTTCAGAGATAGTTTATCTAAAACGTAGGTGAAAATCATTCATGAACTGCACGTAATTATAGTGGTCCAGCTGTGTTATTAGAAAAAACAGCTTTACCAAACCCAGACCCCTTAGCAAAATTAACTGTGGCTTGAAATGTGAGTACATTTTAGCCCCCACATGGCTAACTGTGAACCTCCTTTGCTGACACAGTTATGGCATGCTGATCTCCAAACCATGAGAACAGTGTTGGGGGAAATCACAACAGGTTTCCTCTGCTCCACGTGAGGTCCACCAGGGAGCAGATATTAATGGATCCCTGTCAGGGCCCTAAGGAGGGGTCTCAGTATCAGATGAGACACCTGTCTTGCTTTGATACCAACCCGTTGATTGACCTGTGCAGTGTCATTTGTTCACCCTGTGACTTCGTTTATTGCATTGAGGTCTGCAACTCTGTCCACAGTTCTTTCTTTATCAGTAGGTAATAGGCAAAACAAAATTAGAAGAACATTTGACTAATTCTTACTTCTGAATGTATTCTTTACGTTTCTGAGCAAGGTATTTCTTCTTTAAGTTCAGCAGATCGCTGGTAAGTTTCTCGATCTCATACTTATATTCTTGGCTCTGTGATTCATACATATTCAGTTCAGAAGACAAAACCTAACGGGACAAATAAAGTCGCATTAACAGAAGATACACAGTGAGACAATGTCTTTTTCTGAAAAAAATCTTTTCAATCTGCTGCCACTTACCTCAGTGAGGCCAGAGATACAAAACCATGCCCAGGTTCAACAGTTAATCCGCACCCTTCTACCAGTTCAATGTCTGTATCTGGGTAAAAATCCAACAGAGGTCTGAAGACTCATAATCCAGTGACAAACTTAATGAAACCTCATTCCCCTCCTTACAAGAAGAACTATCAGGCACATTCAAACAGGCTCACAGTGGATGGTGTAATGTGTTTCAAGAATATTGTGAATAGAAACAGAAAAACTCCCAGCATACAGTATAAAATTGCTTTTAAAGCCTTTTTGTTTTTAAGCATTCAGAAAAGTTATCACTAGGGAGTGTGATTCATCTTAGGATTATTGTAAAAATTATTCAGAATCATCCTGCCGCCACCACCACTAAGTAGGCATTTAATTTCTGTGTTTTCCAAAGTGGTTGTTCTGCTGAGTGTCCATCACCTCTTCACTGTGCCCTTTGGGACTATTCACAGATTCTCTCTTTACCCCAGCACTGGGACGCCTACCTCTAAAAAGTGGGGGGGCTATGACACGTGCATGGGAGAGTGACGTGTGTGTGAGGGGCTGTAATAGGAAGCCTGATTATCTGCTTCTTCCACTGTTGTGCTCAGTATATGCTACTGGTTTCAGGCTGGACAAGAAAAGAGGGAAGTTACTCATCTGAACAGATGTGTAAAGCACACCAAAGCGAGGAGCTCCCCCGACAAAAACCAAAGGGAGAAAACGAAGGCTATTGTTCTAAGAGGCATGCAGTGGACTCGATTTGCTTTTCCTCTAGCTCCTAATTTTTTGAAAAATTGCATGGAAGGAGGATCTTTATCTTTTGAGTGCTCATCTGCTTCTGAACTCTTTCCCATTCATTGCTGTGACAAGGATTCTGATTATGTTAACATGAGCTGAAGAAGATGATTGTCCTGTTGGGAGAAAACCCGTCTCAAAAGTTAAACTCTTAGGAACAAAGACCTTGCATCCGAACCTAATGCGGAATTTCTTAAAAGAGTCCAGATAATGAGGACAAACTAGTGGACAGACTCAGTACCACCCACCTGTGAATCTCTTCTCCCAGGGGTCACATTTCATTCAGAGAAAAAAATCCAGATATCCTGAGATAAAGGGTTAAAGTCACAAAAGTCTCCTCTGAACCGCTGACTACAGTCCAGTGCTAAGCACAGCTACCTGACAGCAGTGCAAAGACAGACATGTGCTGTTCTAATCCACGCCGACCCATGGGAAAAGAAGTTTTTATTTTGTTTGATACGTTCAATTGTTTAAAGGGTTGAAAATAATCAAAAGATTATGCCTCCTGCAAAACTCAAATTATGCCTCAGGATACTCATGTGAAATGAACGCTTAGAGTGATAAGCTAGAAATTAATGCTCTCATTAGACTTCTGTTTCACCTGCCTTTTTTAAGAAAAAAGATCGATTTTACAACATTTTATTTGTGAAAGGATTAGTACTATATTAGTAGCATGGCATCTATGTTACTCCAGGCAGAAAGGCAATGATTATTACCATCACTGCTCAGGTAAGTGCCAGAATTCAGCTGGCATGTGCTCTGTGTGTGTGTGTGTGTGTGTGTGTGTGTGTGTGTGTGTGTGTGTGTAAGCCCTTCCTAATACATCAAGAATATCTAAGTACTCTCTTAGGAGGTAAAGCTGAAAATATAATGAGAAAACTTTTAAAAGGCACATGTAATAGTAAAACATTCTATCTCCCCACCTGCTGTTCTTATGTCACTTAGAAGGGAATTTATGCTAACAGGATCCTAAAATGATTTAATTCATCTTTCATGGCTACTTATTTGAGAGATGGTCATGAAGCAAGGCCGTTGGGGACCGGGGAGTTGGCTTCAGTGGGCAATGGTGTTAAAATATTTCCTCTGTTCTTCTCCACCATCCAAATTCTCTAAATCGTCTTGCAATAATCCGTACAAACCCTATCTCCCAAATTTCCATTCCGTTGCCAATATCCTCTCCCCAACTCTTTCTCCACTTGCTCATCTCCCCTTTTTTGGGAAGAGAAGTGTGGCATCTATCAGTCCAGGAGCAGAGGGGTAGCTTTGAGGCTTGCCCTGCTCCTCCTAGGCCTGGAGGAGTGAAAAGGCTGGCCTCAGTGGAATACGGTATTTGGGAGGCTGGCTCCTTGTGCCGAAGCGGTGGACTTGTCCAGGGGTGCTCCCCAGGCGCAGCCGTCCCTCAGCCCTGAAAGAGCAGAGGCTAGCACTTACTTTAAGCTGCTTGGTCTTCTCCCGCAGCGTGTGGCGGTAGATCTGCAGCTGCTCTGCAGCCTCAGGCCCAGGCTGCCGGGCTAGGATGTGCTTTAGTTCCACATATAGCTTCTCCTTTTCCTGGTGGAGAGCATAACCACAAGTGGAGATAAACGGCCCCATCAAGACAAGGAAAGTGCCTTTGATAGTATGCTCAGGATGACTTGGGATCACCGTAAGTTACTTCTCAGCTCTACGCTGATCACACTTACCTGTAGGTTCAGTCCACTGTGCATCGAGCCACATAAGGACTGGTAGCAGCCTTGCAACCCCCAGGCTGTGTGGCCAATCACACAGGAAGCCTACTTTACCCTCTAGTGGACTCGTGGCCATTGTATGAGGAATGTCCTCCCAGCCAACCTGGCCAGCAACCTGCCCCACCTACCAGCACACCCACACAGCAGTCAGCTTTACCACAACAGAAGAATATACCAGGCCTCAGACGGGGCACTCCTAGAGCATATAGCTCTGGTGACCAGAGGGGAGTATGCTGCTGGGCCCCAAAAGATACAAGACAACTTCCCCAAGATCGGAAAATGTAACTGACATACCTAACATATAGAAATAAACACAGAGAATTGGGCAAAAAGAGGACACAGAGGAATATATTGCAAATGAAGGAACAAGACATAACCTCAGAAAAAATAATGAAAGGAAGTAGAGATAAGCAATCTACCCCACAAAGAGCTCAAGGTAATGATCATAAAGATGCTCACTGAACTCAGAAGAATGGAGGAACACAGTGAGAATTTCAACAGAGTTAGAAAATATAAAGAAGAACCAGATACAGCTAAAGAATACAATAACTGAAATAAAAAATGCACTAGAGGGAATCAACAGTAGATTAGATGATACAGATGAACAGATCAGCAATCTGGAAGACAGGTTAGTGGAAATCACCAAAGCTGAATGGAAAAAAGAATTTTTAAAAAATGAGGACAGTTTAAGAGAACTCTGGGATAACATCAAGCATACTAACATTTGCATTATAGGAGTCCCAGAAGAAGAGAGAGATAGAGAGAAAGGGGCAGAGAACTTATTTGAAGACATAATAACTGAAAACTTCCTTAACCTTGGAAAGAAAACAGATATCCAGGTCCAGAAAGCAAAGAGAGTGTCAAACGGAATCAACCCAAAGAGGACCAAAGAACAAAGCTGGAGATATTATGCTCCCTGATTTCAAACTATGCTACAAAACTGAAGCAATCAAAACAATATGGTACTAGCACATAAATCAATGAGGCAGAATAGAGAGCCCAGAATAAGCCCGTGTTTATAAGGTCAATTAATCAACAATAAAGGAGGCAAGAATATACAGTGGGGAAAAGACAGCTGGGATAAATGGTTCTGGAGAAACTGGACAGACACACGCAAAAGAATCTCACACCTTATACAAAAGTAAACTCAAAATGGATTAAAGACTTAAATGTAAGACCTGAAGCTATAAAAACTCCTAAAAGAAAACGTGGCCAATGTGCTCTTTGACATCGGTCTCAGCAATATCTTCTTGGATCTGTCTCCTCAGGCCAGGGAAACAAAAGCAAAAATAAACAATTGGGACTACATCAAACTAAAAAGCTTTGCACATCAAAGAAAATGATCAACAAAACAAAAAGGCAATCTACTGAACTGGAGAAGGTATTTGCAAACAATATATCTGATAAGGGTTTAATATCTAAAATATATAAAGAACTCATATAACGCAACATCAAAAAAAAAACTTGATTAAAAAATGGACAGCGGATGGAATAGACATTTTTCCAAAAAAAAAAAAAAAAGGACATACAGATGACCAACAGACACATGAAAAGATGCTCGACATTACAAATCATTGAAGAAATGCAAACCAAAACCACAATGAGTTACCAACTTATACCTGTCAGAAAGGCTATCATCAAAAAAGGTTACAAATAAAAGTGGTGGCGAGGATGTGGAGAAAAGGGAATCCTGTGCACTGCTGGTGGGATTGTAAATTGGTGCAGCCAGTTTGTAAATTGGAAAACAGTTTGGAAGTTCCTCAAAAAGTTAAAAATAGAACCGCCATATGATCCAGCAATTTCACTTCTGGGTATTTACATGAAGAAAATGAAAACACTAATTCAAAAGGATATGTGCACATCAACGTTCACTGCTGCGTTATTTATAACAGCCGAGATATGGAAGCAACTAAGTGTCCACTGATAGATGAATGGAGAAGGAAGATGTAGTGTATGTAAACAATGGGATATTACTCAGCCATTAAAATTGAAATCTTACAATTTGTGGATGATATGGATGGATCTAGAGAGTATTACACTATGTGAAGTAAGTCAGAGAAAAACAAATGATATGATCTCACTTAAATGTAGAATCTAAATAAATAAAACAAAACAAAAATAGACTCAAGGATACAAAGAGCAGATGGGTGGTTGCCAGAGGGGAGGGAGTTTGGAGGAGGAAGAAACAGCTGAAGGGGATTAAGAAATACAAGCCTCCAGTTATAAAGTAAATAAGCCATGGGGATATAATATACAGCATAAGGAAAATGGTCAATAATATTGTAATAACTTTGTATGGGGACAGATGGTTACTAGACTTATCGTTGTGATCATTTCATAATGTACGCAGATGTCAAATCACTATGTAGTACACCTGAAACATAATATTGTACATAAACTATATTTCCATTTTTAAAAGTTTTGTATATACTAACCCTGATCAAGGGCCTAGGATGTGCCCAGCATTTGGATACAAATAATAGGACAAATGAGAAAAAGAAAGTCCCTCTCTAACCTAAACTGATGATCACAAAACTGAGACAAGGATGGTGACAGAAGTTTTCGACAAAGTGCTGTGGCCAGTAGAAGCAGGCAGTGACTGTGGTTGGAGGATTTGGGGTGGGGGGGTGCATCACAAAAATGTCACTTGAAGAATGAGTGGTAGATTCCCCTAAGCAGAGAGAGAAAAGAAGTGTTTAAGGCCAAGGTTCAAATACTTGACAGGACAGGGGAGAGGTGAGCCCAGTTTAGCAGGTGCACTGGGTGGGAGGAGGGAGAAGCAGAGAGAAAAGGCTGGGCTCATAGGTTGGGACAAGACAGCGTAGGGCACACGAGATGTGGTTTGGGATCACATCTTTTGGGCAACTGGGAGCCTGGGATTGTCTTGAGAGGAATAACTCCAGTGGGAAAGCAGAGAGCAGAATGAGGAGATGGCTCAGGGCACAAGGTCAAGCAGAAGACAAAGAAAGCTAGACAGAAGGCAACTAGAATGAAAAGTAGGCAGTTGTGAAGACATTTCTAAGGTAGAATCAGGGGGATCTGGTGAATGATCAGACAAGTAAGGAAAGAAGGAACAGGAGTTAGAGATCTTCAAAGCCTCTAATGTGGACTCTTCCGGGGCTGGAGGATGATGGCAATGGAGGCAGGGAGGCTGGGAGAGAGGAGGGTGTAGGGGGAGGGTAGGGAACTGTTACTGCATTCTCTTCTGACAATCAGCGGGTTGCTGAAATGTTGAGCTTGGGGCCCTGGGGGAGTATCCAGAAGAGGAGTTGAAACTGAAGTCTCAGACTTGAGAATGAGGAGCAAGTTGGAACCAGAAGTGGGTCATGGCCAGAGCCATGGGAGTGGACCCATCAGCTGGCACGTCTTACAGGGAAGGCCAGCACAACCAGATTGTTGAGAAAACTAGCATATAAAGGGTAGGTAAGTAAGAAAGACCCAGAGAAAGAGAATGAGAGAGTAACTGAGTGTCCCCCAAACCCAGAAAAGGCAGACGTTTATAAAGGAGGAATGATTTGAGTGGTCAGGGACATCAAATGGGGTGAAGAGAAGAAGCTGAAAACAGCCTTTGGGGTGGGCTGCGGGGATGAAGCAACCTTGGTCAGAAAGGCTGGAGGAACACGTAGGGGCAAAGGTCACAGAAGTTGAAGGAGAAACAGGAAGGAGAGAAAGTAAGTCTTTTAAGAAACATGGCATGGGAAGAAAAGAGATCTGGAAATGGTTAACGGACTAGGTAAGAATCCAGGAAAACTAGGAATACAAATTTGTAGAACTAAAAGAAAGGACTTCCTAGGATCCCAAAGGAAATTGTAATTCCATAACTTAATTAACCCAATAAACAATACAGAACTCCCATTTGTATCCTAAAGCTTAATTGCTTGTAACCTGTTTTCAGATCCTTGAACTAAAGATATTACACATAGGCAAAGATTTATTTCTAAGGCTTTGCAATTCTGGATCCCCATTTTTCCAAACTGCAATAATTTCAGCAAACATTGATAAAGACTAGTGTGTTGACTCATTTGTCTCTGTACATATTTACTTCCTTAAATTAATTATGTTAAAGGAAAAATAATATAAGTAACAGTCCCCTCATTAAATGAAACATCCAGTCAAAAGGAAACTGATTTTTACCCGGAGCTAAGTAGTCTTACCATTGTCATCAAAAAAAAAAAATAGGTAAAAGAAAATTTATTAACCAGCCATAGTCACAATTTGTTATGGTTTTTCCTTTTCACTGGCCAAATTACAAAAAAAATTATTAATAAATAACATGGCTCTATTTTGAAAAGAGTATATGCAACTTGAAAATTAGTTCGATGGGACACAGAAAACAAACTTACGGTTACCAAAGGGGAAAGGAGGCGAGGGATAAATTAGAAGTTTGGGATTAGCAGATACAAACTTCTATATATATAATAGATAAACAACAAGGTCCTACTCTATAGCACAGGGAACTACACTCAATATCTTGTAATAACCTATAATGAAAAAGAATATGAAAAAGGATATCTATATATACATGTAAAGTGTAAGTGAATCACTATGCTGTACACCAGAAACCAACACAACATTAGAAATCAACTATATTTTAATTTTAAAAATTGGATGGGATAAGCTTCTGGAGAAACAAATATCAAAATAATACTCACCATTTAAGTAATAATTCTGGAAATGGCAAGGAAACTCAAAAGCCCAAACAGAAGAAAAACAACTTGAACACATAGCATTACAAAACAGTGATGTTCCTTTGCGGTACAATGCCTCCTGTCACACCTTACAATATAGTCTTCCCAGTAAATGGGTGTAGCACACAATGAGAAAGATACCAGGAGGTGAGTGTATTTTCTATAGCCACTTAACACCTGCTCTGTTGGAAAAATAACACTCTGACAAGGCTTCAAGATCCAATTTGGAGAGGGTAATAAACACACGGAGAAGCCCCTGCAACTGTTTTGTCCATTTCTTTCATCTCACCTTTCATTACGCCAGTGTACCAGTTGGCTTGAAAAGTAAAGAACCTCCCGGTGATGAGGAGGAAGCAATCTGGCTTGGGCAATAACAGTGCCTTAAACTGAAAAGACCATCTTATGGCAAGGACCCTCAAACGTTTCACAGGCATGATTCTTTCAACTGCTCCTGGGAGGGAGGGAGGAAAGAGTCACAGAAGGCTAGAAGAAGCAAATATCTTTACCTCACCTCCCAGGTGAGCATCCCAAGGTCAACAGGGATGAACAGTGTGTCTGAGTCGCTCGACAAGTCAAAAACCTCATCATGATGCACTCAAGGATCATGCTTCCCATGACACGCCTCCTCTGGGGCTGGAAGACATGTTATAACCCTGAAACAATCTGAATCAAAGTGAGCCACACAATTCCTAAAGGCTGCATGATAACATCAGTGGAAGAACAGAGCCAGATTCAAAGCCAGGTGAGAGGGTCTTAGAGGTACGGGCACAGCTCCGCTCCCCGCTCTCCTGGCCTACGCCATCTGAAGGAGCCTCGCTCTGGCCCTTGACAGGAGGCGCAATCTTCACAGACAGAGTGAGCAGTGTTAACCACATATCCTGTCTCCTATAACTTTCTGGGGTTTTTTTTTTGAGGCTGTAAAATGAATTGAAATGGATTTATTCTAAAGGATAACTGAGTGTCTGAACAGTGAAGACCCACAAGTGTGGAGGAAAGTGAAGAAACTGAGTGAATCATTATGAAAACTGCCCAAGTATTCAAAGTCAAAAAAGTTCTGAGTTATTTAACCCAGGACAAGTGATGTATGTGTGACCATGGTGGGTGGAAGGAATACCAAATGAGATTTCAGGGACGAAGACAGAGGGATGTATGAAGAGCAGAGGGAGAGGGAAGGGAGGGCAGTGGTTGAAATGCACTGCCAGCCTTCAACGTGCATGAGTTTGGGTCTATGCTTACAACGGAAAACCTAGCTTTTGATAAAACCGAAGTGAAGGCTGGTCAGCATTAACATTCTAGCGGTGTGTATCGCACGGATTTGTATTTGGGGAGAACGTGCTAGTAATTTAGATAAATATGGAGGGTTTGATGGATTGAAGGTCTTAAGTACGATTGTTTTCCAATTTATTTCTTTCCTAACCCTCTGCAAGGGCCAACCAAGCTCTTCAAACACTGTGCAATGGTGTGTATAATAACCCCATTTAGAGACAAAGCATGCAACTCTATTATAAAGAGAATCTATCTTATGCAACAGAGACTCATTAGCTGTCCGATGTATATTGTCTCCATAAGCCAGCGGTGGCAGAACCAGCTGCCTTGTAATACATATCCTGTCCTTCTTCATTAAGCCACATCCATTTCTTTTTAAACCAAGTCAATTAATTTGTCACTGGGTTAGAAGCGCCATATGTCAATGGAGCATCATAAGAAAATCATAAATAGTTTATTATTTCCCCACCAACAAAAGATTGACTCTTCAGGCTGGCATTTCTTTCTTTATTCAGAATTTGTGCATAATGCACATTAATATTACTTTGTAGCATGCCTCATTCTTTAAATCACCCTATGAACAGCTATACTGGGGGAAGAAAAGTTAGACTATTAACACCAGGAGGCTAGCCCTCTCTTTGGCTGAGCATAGCATTAACCATACTATGTCCATCCTTGGAACAATGCTCTCTTTCTCTTCCTAGACATCCCGGCCTCTCGGCTGGACAGACTGTCAGACATGGTTATGGATTCTTTTGCTGCAAAAGTCTCTGCCAAGTTACACTGGATAACAGCATGACTCTCTGTCAATATTGGCTGAGGAGAGTGGTAAGAAATTAATTACAGTATTAGCTGCAGATAATGCTGTCATTACATGGTGACAACCTATAACCCCATATTGGAAACTCCAGATATGGAATCACTCAGACTTCAGGAATCTATATTTTATCTGACAATAAATTAAAAGTCTACATTCTGAACAGTCTATGCAAATAAGAGTCAGTGCTATTCTGGGTACAATTCAGAGGAAGAAATTGAGTTGCTCACAGAACTCCTTTCCCCACCAACCTCCAATTTCATATTCACTGTCTATTTCTATTCCCTGTCTTCTGCTTTGCATCTTCAGCTGAAAACAGAAGGTAGCTCACATTCAGCGTGCACCTTAACACTCCTCTTCCTTAGCTTGCCTCCTTGAGGCAATAACTGACTAAGAGGAACTAATTTATTCTGTTTTAATCTGAATCTGAGTTTGGCAAATGCCAGTGCATTGATTCTGCTCACCCTGGATTCATCAGTTTGCTTGGGCAAGCATTGGGAATAATCACCTCACTCCATGAACTAGCTAATTCATGTGAAACAGGCAGCTCTCCTCCCGATCCAAAGACGCATGCTTATCTACACCCACCAGGGTGAAGGCCACCCACTCAGGTGCTTGGATAGGATGCACTCTAAGGAAAGAGACATTGGTGTGGTCTACACTCTTGCTCACCCAGTGGGTTCAAGATGGAGTTGATTTTTTTTTTAATCCCATAACCACTATTTCTGGGAAAGCCTACTTCACAGAATATACAGAAAATCTCGTTTCCAAAATGTCAACAGATGCCATTTGTGTTACTTCAGTACTTAAGCTTTATGAGTCCATTCTTTCTCTCCAATTGAATTATGAGCCTTTAAGGTCAGAAACACAACGCATCTCTCTGTATAACCCTCGCAACTACTATTCTAGTGCTCTACTCATTCGAGGTGCTCGGTAATTTTGTTGCTTGCAATTATATTGTCAGCAAACTCTGCCCATCATATTTCACAAGTACACATCAATAGAAGTATGATATATTTATGCTGAGAACTTTTACTTGAATTAGGCCATTGGGTACCATCTTCCTGTTAGCAGAGCTTGTATATAATTCACCCCAGTGAGCCAGTACTATAAGCTTCATAGATTGGAGCTAAACTTTTTCATTGTGCATACTGTGTATGATTGAGGAAAGCACTTGATGTACAAACTTGACCTTTTAATTAAATGTTCATAGGGTTTTCTGATAGTGCAAGTTGTCTGGAATGCTTTTTTTTAATTCATAAGATTTGCAAATGCATTTACTGAATTGGCTCTGAAAACTCTACTTGTATGTGCATGTATATACTGATACATGTAAGTACAAAAACGCAAGCATAACTCAAACTACAGTGCTCAACTAAATAATGTGCTGAATTTTTCAACAGCCTTCTTAAACATGGAAATTCTAATTGCACGCATAACTCTTTTCCATAATTAAAAAAAACCACAGTACATGTTTGCCTCGTTGCTTGGTTTCCGTCCTTTTCCATCCCCCAGTCATAATTCTTAACAAAAGACTAAAGCCAGATTTAAATTTTTAAGCAAAATTGTTTTCCTTTCTCTATAGGGGCAATTTCAGAACATGCCTAATTTATCCAGGAATGCCTGTTTTTATTAGTAGGAAAATAAAGAAACTTTGTAAACATATTACATTTCTATCTAGTTTCAGAAAAGGGAAAAAATGATTGCTGGTACCTTGGGGCTTTCTTGTTTATTAGCTTAATAACAAAAATGTCAGCTACACTGAACTCTGGACCTATCTTGTTTATGATGTCATGAAGTGGTAAAGCCCCCTAGAGAGGATGGGAGATGCTAGATTTGGGGATGATACAGAATTACACAGCCGAGTTCCTTATGAGCAGGGAACCACTTGGTTACACAGTGGTTCTTGGCTTCGGATGTGGATGATTAAGTGTTTTATGAGGCATATGAGAAATCTGCATGCACTAACATTCACATTTTTGTAACAATAGGAAAATACTTTGGGTACTTCCTGATATAAAACAAACTTTTCTTCTTCTTTTCTTTTTTTAACACAAACTTTCTTGAAAGGTCTGTTCACAAGGAATTTTATTTCCAAAGGCAAATATATGTTTGTGAAGTCCTGTGCAAAGTATATACTGTCTAGAGTGGCCTGAACTTCATTACCAAGACTGTTGGCTTGTTTTACCTTTGCACTGTACTTAGCAACTTAATGTATGTGAAGAATTTGAACATATTAAATAGTGATAATGTTGACTTTTCTTAATGCTTGTAATGAAAAGGGTCTAGAAAAATGCAAGTCAACTAAGTTTTAGTGCAAATACCATGCATGTGATTGTGCTAGTTTCACACAAAGGTAAGGAAGGTCAAAAACTGTAAAGAGATTACTATTCAGTTGAGGAAAAACAAATAACTAAGTCATAAAGCAAGACAGAGTGATGCCAGGTCCACAGAGAGGTGGTGGGAAGAGTGGGCAGTGTGGGGGTAGGTTCAAAGGTAGAGATGATATCCCTTTGGCGGACCATAGAAAGGGAAACAGTTCAGACGGATCTTGGTGGGAGTAGCAGTAGCAGTAATAATATTTGTATTCATGAATTAGATAAGGGCCTCCCTATCAAAGGACAAATTAATTAGCTAAAGCCACTTGAAGGCAATTCACTTGAAATGTGATCAATTTTCACAATAAATAGTAAGGGGAAAAATTTGAATGAGATGCTTTCCTTGAAAAACTGATCTAAGCCTCATAAAAAGAAGTTGATCTTGTTTTATTTAACATTTTACATTTTAATTGTAATAATGTACTCCTCACTAAAACAAATAATCAAAGTGATGGGTTTTTAACATAACTAACGTTACATTATAGTACAATTTGACTTTGTACAGCTGACTTTTACAACACAACATTTTCTTAAATTTTTATTATGTAACAACCATACAAAAGAATATATACTCTGTGTAACCACAGAGCATGAGCACAAAATCAGTGCTCATGATGGATCCGTCCCCCAGCATACGAACTAGAACATTACCGATACCTAAATCTGTACTCCCTTGTCTGTCCCATCCCTGTGCCTACACAACCGCCACCGTCAGCCAGGTGAGCACCATCCTGAATCCTGTTACTATCACCCCCTAGGTCTTTTTCAGGTAGTTTTTAATCAGATACCCATTATTTAATTTTGCTTTGCTTTGATCTTTATAAACATACCTCCAAGTGGACCTAGTTTTCTTTGACTTGCTTGTTTTACTCAACATGATGTTTCCAAGCTGTATTGATGTCATTGTGTGTTTCTGCTCATGTAGTTTATCTGATATTCTATTGGATGAGAGTCCCACAGTTTACTCAGTCTCCTGTGGGTGGGCATTTGGGTTGTTTCCAGGGTTTTGTTTTTACCCACAACGTTGCTATGAACATTCTGGTGTATGTTCCCTAGTTCACAAGTGCAAGTCTTCCCAACATGTAGATTTAGAAGTAGAATTGCATCTTAAAGATATATGAATGTTCAACTTTGTCAGATAATGAAAAATTATTTTCCAAAGTATTGTGTAAAAATCCCCGCTGATCCGCATCCTTGCCATTACTTGGTGTTGTCAGGCATTCCTCAGCAGGGGACCCAGCTAAGCTGTACCCAGACCCCTGATCCACTGATAGTATAAAATAATGTGTACTGCTTTAAGCTGTGAAATTGGTGCTGATTTATAACAGAGCAATAGATAACTATTAAAAGCATCTCAACTTTTATCTCTGTAGAAATAGTAAAACTGTATCTCAGTATGATTGTATATTTCATTCTTCTGCTTACAAAATAAGAATGAGCATTTTACTCATTTTACGCATTTCCTCTTCTGAGAAATGCCTATTTACATACACTGTTTTCCTGTTTTTCTACTGAGTTGTTTTGTTTTTTTCTTATTGACCTGTAATTCTTTATATATTCTGGATAGATAAATAGTTTGTGCCTTGCTTTCTTTACAACTTCTTTTGAGGAGCAGACATTTTTAATTTTAATGTAGTAATATTTACCCATAATTTATTTTATGGTTAATGCTTTTTTGTATCTTAGTTAAGTATTCAGACCACTTATTTTTAAAAGACTTCCTTTAGAAGTAATATTTAAAGCCTTCATTAATTTCTCCCAAATCCCTTCTTAATCCTTTGACATTTAAAACATTCTTTTTTGAGGGACCCGCACTTTACTTGTTCAATTTTTCTTTTTCCACTGGACGCTGATTTGTCATTGTCTTTGTGTATGATTCCATCATCTTTCTAATACCACTTTCACTGACTTCATAAGATCTTGCATCTTTGCAAAGTTTACAATTTTATTTTACAACTGCTTTGCATTGTATTTGCATTCCCCATTGGGTATTAATAACATCAGACAATCCAAATGAAACAGAGAGACCAACGATGTCAAGATGAGCAGGAGCTGGTCACATGACGCTGGTTAGGCGGCCTGAACAGTAATAGTCACATAAATGACAAGCTCCTTAGTGAATACACTTATATTATGACAACATTCACTTTTCCACACAATCTCACAATCTGAGAAAATGGGACAAAGAATACTGGAAAGAGAGTACCAGAAGCAGTGGCAGCAGCTCTCATTTAAAGAACGGGGATTACGGATGTGCCAGGCACGGGGCTGAGCTCAACATGAGTGTTATTTCAGTAACTCATCACAACAAATCTGAGAACTGATTGCTATTATGCCTTCCTTCCAGATGAGGAAGTGAAGGCTCAGAAGTGTCAGTGACTTACCCAAATGAAACAACCAGAAAGTGGCAGGACCAAGATGTGAACCTGTATAAAATAGAACACTTCAAAGATTGAGATACATCCAGCTTGCTCCTAAGTAACAAATGTGTTGCTTCCTATAGCAAGTGGAGAGCAAGAGAGGAGAAAGATACAAACAAAGGTGTAAAGGTCAGAAGAGGGAACATGAAAGCATCCAGTAAGCTTGCAGCACGCAAGGGAGGTTGGAAGGGGCTGTTTTACCAGACAAGGAGGGAGGACTATGTGCGTCCTGAAGGACAGGCAGATGAAACTACTTTCTACATAACAGGCAGCAGAAATCATTGAGGGTTTCTTGGTGGATAATATTATTACTATAGTAATAATATTAATATATTATATATTTATGTACTATTCTAACAAATTATTTACAAGGTATATATAAGATGGAACATTTTAAAGACTGAGATTAAAATGTATATATATGTAGAAATTCTAATACTTTTTTCCAACATTCAGTGGATTGTCTTCAGTGCCCCACTTTGAAGAATACAGGTCTAAGATAATAGAAATGAGGACCTAAATCAAGATAGTGGCTGTGGAGGAGGGGGAAATACAAGGTTAGAAACAGATGCAAGAGCCTGTGGAGATGGAATTTACATGACTCAGCGACTGACGTGGTGGGAGGAGGATGGAGGAGTCAGAAATGACTCTGGTATTTCCAGCCTCTGGGTGCCTGGAAAAGCCACCACCCCGTGAACATGCATACACAAACCAGGGAAAGAGCTGGCTCGAGGAGGAAGATGGACATCCTTTTGACAAACAAGTATTATGAAATATGAATCCAGAATGCAGTTTGTAATTATTATGTGATATTTTGCCTCCAGGTATATTAAGAGTCAGACTGTGGCAATACTGAGGAAAATTAAAATACCTGCTAATTTCTTTTAAATTCACCTTCCTGGAACTGTTTATAAACTGCGAATTCTTATTAATTTCCATTTTCTCAACTCTCTTCAGATGAACTGATTGCAACAAACTTCAAACTCTATTCACAAAAAAGTCAAGGTCCTGGTGACTCTAGATCGCTAGACTTTGGATTTGAAGCCTAAAAGTCATCTTTTGTGCCCTGGCCACAAAAACGAGACCAGCCCATTTTCTCTTGTGACTATTTCAATTTCCCTCATTTCAAATGTTTCCTTCAGCATCAAAACCTCATTATTCTACTGCAGTAGCCTCCTGGCTGTTCACTCGATCTTTAGAGTCGCTCTGATTTCCAATCCAGTCTTCCTACAGATGCTCAAAAAATCAGCATTGTTTTTCTTACTCCAACTAACTTTTTAAAATAACTGGTCTCATAAATAAAGTGCTGAGTCAGGAAATAAAAACAAATTGAATAATTACTGGAAAGGAAGAGGAAAACCATCATTTCTTAGAGGAGGTATGATTACACACCTAGAAACCTCAGAAAATTAACAGAGAAGCTGTTTACTATGATGGGCTGGATACAAATAACTGTGCAAAAATGTATAGCTTTCCAATATGCCAGCAATAACCAACTGGGATACACACCTGGAACACCTAATGGGGGAAAGATTTCTGTCGTTCCAACTGCCAAGCCCCACCAGGGGCACAATCAGGAAGAGTGAAAGTGGGAGGAATGAATTACTGGAGTCCCTTGTTTTTCTGTGATGGCAACTGTTTGTAGCCATTATGTGACATTGGTTTCTTTCCTGTTTTGCTTTGTTTTGCTTTCACCTTCTGTTCAAGGTTTAAAGAGTCTCATGGTCCAAATTTCAGCCTAGGCAGCTGTGTGTGTGTGGGCAGGGAGGAGAGGAGATGGCAGGAGAGTAGGAGAGGATGGCTGTGGTATGGTTGATGGGTCCCATGGCAGTGATCAGCAGCACCAAACTGGGAGTTACCACTGACCGGGATGAAAAACTGAATCCACTGTTGACTCTTCTCCTTTGACCTTCACAGACCATCAATTGCCAAGTCCTATATATTAGTCCTTTTAAAGATATCACAGATTTACTCCTTTCTCCTCAACCCTAGTTCTGGTCCCTGGCCATTAACCTCAGTAACTTGGGCTCAAAGTACAACCATCTCTTAGCTGCTCCTTCAGCCCTAGTCTGTAACCCGTGTCCTTTTCTGATTTTCTTTCTCGTCACTTTTACTGTGTCACACTCGACTGGTTGATATTCTATAGAATGTAGGCCTGGCAGGCCAACCAACCTGGGCTGGGAGTCACCAGCCTGGGGTGTGAGTCACCTCACACCCCAGACTGCATGCATTTGAGCCCCAAGTGTCTCACTGGTTAGCTTTGTGATCCTGACCATATTACTTGATTTCACTGAGCCTCAGTTTCCTCATTTGTAAAATTGGCTTAAGGCATAAGTTTAAAAAAGTTATTGCGAGGATTAAAAATAATACATAAAACAGAGGACCTGTCATAGGATGGGACACACAATAATGCAATAGGCATTCAAAACCTGTCGCTGCTGCCATGGCAGTTGTGGTCTTTTATCACAATTAGAGTCCACGGTTGTCTGCTGGAGCAAGTTTAGTGCCTGTGCTTGGTCTCTAAGACCATATAATTGGTCCCCACCCAACTTATCCAAAGGCACCACCACAACACAAAATAGCCAGCTATGTGTCCCTGCTACTCAGCCACATCTCTACACCCCAAACGTACTCACTCCATCCCAGAATGATGACTCTTCATCTTCCCTCAGCCTAAAACACCTTTTTCACTTGCTTCCAAATACGTCTCCTTCAAAGGCTCCTTCCACTACCCGACCCTTGTGCCTTTTGCACACCTGCACCACCACCATCACACACAATTAGCTCTCACCACCCTGTGTGTCCAGCTCTGTCCCAGGCAGTTTCAATGAGTTGTCTCATTTCATCCGCACCGCAGCCCTGTGAACCAGGTACTCATACTCACCACTTGACAGCCAGAGCCACTGGGGCTCTGGGAGGGTACGTTGCTTACCCAAGGTCACAAAGTTGGTTGCAGGTAAAACCAGGACTGGAAACTAGGTCTGCACTCTCAACTGCTATCCCATCCTTCTTCAACACATATTTTTAGGCAACGGCAGGATGAGTCATTTTAACACATCAAAGTCCAGCCCATCACACCTTCTTTGTCCTGGAGGAAGCCAGTTCTTACTAATCTCCCCTGCTCTTACCCCTTTGGCACTTACATCTGTTTTAAACAACCAACGCCATATTATATGCTGTCCTACACAGTGTCTGTACCACAAAATTAGGCACTCAGTTTTGTCAGGATCTGGTATAATGTGATTATGCATAATTGGGTATCATTGACTAAGTGGAATCATAAAATAATGGTCTGAGTTTCCACATGCTGCTGATAGAGACCAGTCTCATTTCTTCCCAGATACACCTCAGAAATCTTTTCCAATAGAATATAAATTTCTTATAGGTAAGGACCACATCTTATATTCCTTCGTGTCTCACAAACTTCTGCAGAGATTAGAGATAACTTGTGGTTCATAATGGGCCTTTCAAGTAGGCTTTCTTAACCGGGGGGACGGAAGGCCCCTGGAGGTATGCAGGACAAAGGGTATGAGAAGGAACAATCTTTTATTACCATCTCAGAACATCTCAGAGAGTACAGCTGGGTCCCTATACACATTGGGGAAAATGTTTCCAATTGTCAGAAGCCTGAAGCAAACTGGGTTTGATGGCATCAATATAATGCTTAATCTGCCACATATCTGGCATCTGTTTCAGAGGAGGCTGTGTGTCAGGAACTCAGAAAAGGTCTCCTGGGCATCGAGGCAGCTCCCAGTCTGTCTCTTCCACATTAAATACACTCAGGGTAGGGAATATACATTTTAAAATGCATGAAACATGAGCCGGACTTGATACCCATCTATCAGAGCTGCTTTAAGGATAATAAAATCAGTGCTGCCATTATAAGGAGAAGGAACCTGATGACCCACTGGAGATTCCTTCCAATCTAAACGATTCTATAAATCCCCCTAAAATCATAAAAAAGCAGATTAGGGATTCATGTAGGTGTTTGGACTATAAATACAAATTAATTTCTGCTCCAGCTGCAGTTTTTTCTCATCCTTGTAAGAAGCACCTCTGTCTCTGAGATATTTCTGGGTGAAACACCAACAGAGCAGCTAAAGATGGATAGGACTCCCCTAGGTTCTCATTGGCAAGTATTTTCTTCTAATTTCACAAATAAATTTGCATCTTGCAATGAACTGAATTGAATCTTGCTGCTGTCCAGAAACATTTATCACTGGAAATCCATTTTATTTAGGGAGTGAGATATAATTGTGTACAGAGTCAGTAAGAACCTGAACATTCCACTGAGAAATGCTTTATTAAGAATGTTTTGTTTGGACTCTAAGTAATCTATTTATTTCCATTTTCAGTCACTATTTATATTACTGCTATTTGTTTTCACTTTAAAAAAAAAACTGCTTAAACACTTCTCTTACAAAAAAAAAAAAAAACCCTGAATAATTTCTGATACCAAAAAACTCACATTATTTTGCTTTGCACATGAGGTTTTGTGAAACTTAATTCAAACTGACCGTATAAAAGAAAGAAATTTCTTTTTTAACATTCCCTCACCTATTAGAGCTCAACAACCAGAAATCAAAAGAAAATGGTAAGTAACATGTTTTAACAGATTAGTTTATCAACTTATATATTTTGGGTTCATATATTTGCTCTCATTCAATATGCAGTCAGAGACCAAAATAGAAACAAACAAATGGGGTATGGATCATGTTTCCAATGCATGGGGCTAAATGCATATCCCTAAGGAAATGTGCTCAGTTATGACATCACGGCTGTTTCTCCTATAAAAAGAACTATGTCCTGCAGCAAACTATAATTTTCCAAATAAAGGGAATAAAAGATTAAAGAAAAGAAAAACATGTCAGCAATAAAATCCAAGGATAATGACCAGATGCCAGGCATATTAAAATACCATATCTGACAAAGGATTAAAAAAAGAAATTGTGTACCATTTGAATGCTTAACTGCAAAGTATCTCCCCTCAGACTCATCAAAGAAAGATGTGGTATATTATTGTAATAATGGCTGGCTGTCTCATGATCTTAGGCAGTCCTCACTCACATTTCCTCTGGGCTTGGCCATGTGACTTGCTTTGGCCAATGAGATGTGAGCAAACATGACAGAAATGGAGGCTCAAAAAGCAGTTGCACTTTGGGGCTTGTCCTTTTGTGCTGCTCTCGGGAACCCTGAGATTGTCATCATGAGAATAAACCTGGGCTGGCCTAGTGGACACATGTGGTCTGTCACTCCCATCACTCTAGCCAACTGCCAGCACCAAGCACTGTACGTGTGAATGAAGCCATCTAGGCCAACCAGCTCCTAGCAACCTGCCAGCTGCCTGCAGAAACACGAGTCCAGGCCAGCCCAACAGAAGAACTGGCTAGCTGAGCCCAACCCAAACTATCAACTGATAGACTCAAGATCCAATAAATGACTATTGTCTTAAGCCACTGAGTTTTGGATTGCTTTGTTATATAGTAAGCTATCTGATACCAAGGTCATCACAAAACCTAGTTCATGAGCACAACAGTTAATGGGCCGGTCACCCTAGAGGGAAAGTAAGAGGCTGCCCTACAGACTGGGGGGGTCTACACAGTTATTCCCAGAAGTGAGTTTGCATATGAAATATCGAGTTTTACTAAGCCATTTATAAGCTACTAGTTTGGGGATCCTCCTAAAATCTACATCCATAGTGCAGTCTATGATAATAGCAGCTAACATTTATTAAGTGCATGCATGAGGCTATGTGCTTGATAAAAATGATCTTGATTTATCTACATAAAAACTTCATGTGAAAGGTATTATTATTACCTGCATTTAAAATCAAGAACTGAGGCTTAGGGAAGTTAAGTAACTTGGTTGGAGTCACAAAGTATTATAAGCAAGCCTGGACTCACAAATCTGATTGGCTCAAGAGTCTGAGCTCTTAATCACAATGCTTTTCCATCTGATACCACTACCACCCACACCATCCACCGAAAGGCTTCTCTTGTTCAGAGGGCTGGAGAATGGTCAGGACCAAAAAACTCTCTCTCTCTCTCTCCCAAATCTTCAGTAGTCAGGTGGGACAGACCCAGTGAGACCCACCCACCTAGTGGAAGATATGGAGGAGCTGGGATGGACGGTGGACATGGTAGGTCTTGCCCTGGCCTGCTGACTTCTGACACAGTCTGAGAGAGCCAGAGAGCTTGAGCACAGGGCAGGGGCTATTTCACACATAATGACTGGACCCATCAGCAGTGAGTGGCCAGTCTTAGGCTGTGACCAACCAGATGAGCAATGCCTCCCTTTCTGGTCTTGGGGCAGATGAGGGTAAAGAACGGAAAAGGGTCTTGGAAGGGGCCGGAGAAACAGGCGGGAAGTTAGGCAGAAGTTCCTTTCTTCTCATGAATATAGAATGGGCTCCCATGAGGAAAGGGAAGAGGCTCGGCACCCATGGCAGACTTACCACCTAACTGTTCTTTGTTAGTGAAACCTCTGGAATCGGGCCTGCTTTGTCCTGGATTTTTGACACTTCAGAATGCCTCAACCCTCACTCAACACTGAGAGGAAAACAGGGGTTAGGAGAAAGAAGTCGATCAAGACAGCCCCTTTTGAAAACCAACCTGTTTCAAAACACTTAACATGAACAAAACCCTTTCTAATCAAGTCAAAGGTCTAGCCCACTAGTCAGCTGTGCACCCCCTCGGGTTGGCTGAAATCACAAGTGTTTAAGGCACTTATGGTTGGAGATATAAATTGGTTTTTAACCTCTTTCTGCCTAATGGAGCCTACCAGCGCCAATCTCTTTTCAAGAAAGTCCTAACTCTTGCAGGGCTCTGCCGCTGCGGGAAGCTATTCCCGGCACATTTATAGAGACTAGTGAGAGGAAATGCGAGAAGGCCTGTGATAACTGAGAACGTTAAATGCCCCTCGGCAAGTGGGAAGGGACGCGGGGTGAAAAACAGATTCACCTTAAATGAAGCTGAACACAGTTTTAAGAAAAGTCCAAAACATCTACTTATTAAAATCATCCTGCTCCTGTAAAGGAGACCAGTGGGTCCTCGACAACCTTGCACAATCGTCCTTTTTTTAGGACTGCCAGCAACGGCAGAGGCATTTTCTGAGGGCCTTAAATCTCCCTGACCTTTCGTTCCCTGACCTGTTAAATGGGGCTGCTGCAAAGTTTAAGAGATAAAGAAGTAGTTCCTGATTTTAGATTCCTTGGACCTGAATAATCGACTCCCTCCCCACCAAAAATCTTGGAGGCATAATTTTGCTGCTTCTTTTGCTAAGTTTTAACATGAAAAAGAGAAAGACTAATAGGTAATATATTAATGTAGTGTTTGCTCTGTGCCGGAGACTATTCTAAACGTTTTACATGTTTTAATATAACCTCCTCAACAACGCTGTGAGATAGGTATGATCCTCCTCATTTAACAAACGGAGAAACTGGGTTACTGTTTCAGAGCTGGTGGCAGAGCTAAGATTCAAACTCCAGTCATCCGGCTCCAGGATCCACATGCTCAACAAACAGGAAGTGGTCAGGAGCTCCCACCAATCATTTTCATGAAAGAAAGGAATGTACAAAAAAATAAGAGAATGCCATTCCAGAAAACAGCATCTCCAAAAACAAAAAAGGACATGGGGAAAAGGGCAGCCCCCCAAATTGAAAAGTAAAACTGGCTTTATCTATGCATTGCACTCATTACAGACCAATGAGTATTTATGTGTGGGAACATACAGATTTTCCCAATCCCCAGGTGAACGTCTGGGAACCACTGAGATACCGTGTATAGAAGGCACTTTGATAACATGCCCATCAGACATTAACGGCTGCAGTGCTGCTATAAGATCATGACCGAGGTACCGCCCTCTCCAAGGGCTCACACTGAGGCTCTTAGACAAACCACGTGCCCCACAGGCTGGCCTCACAGATGTGTGCACATCTCTGTGTAGGGCCAGCATTGGCATCCTGTTTCTTTTTTGTAACTGAAGTATAGTCAGTTTACAATGTTGTGTCAATTTCTGGTGTACAGTATGATGTTTTGGACATACATACAAATACATATATTCCTTTTTATATTCTTTCTCATTAATAGGTTACTACAAGATACTGAAAACAGTTCCCTGTGCTATACAGTAGAAACTTGTCATTTATCTATTTTATATATAGTAGTTATTACTTGCAAATCTCCAACTCCCAATTTATCCCTTCCCACCCCCTTTCCCCACTGGTAACCATAAGTTTGTTTTCTATAGCATCATGTTTTCTGAACAACCTCTAGTTGCCCCTTCCATCCTCCCTGACAGGAAGAGCATGTGCAGGACAGCAGGAATCCCCCAGGAAGTGCCAGGAAGTGGTGGTGGGGGCACAGCTGCCGACCAGGAGCACATTGGGAAAGAAGCCCCCTCCACCATTCCCAACAAGTTAGACATTCTTTGGCGAAGACAGCAAGGCTCTGCAGGAGGTGTTCCCTCCCCACATCACATTCTTCTTCCCTCTGATTTTAGAACAGAACAAAAGTTTCACAGATTGGCTTCTAGCCAACAGCTTCAGCAACACTGTGCCTATCAGTCCCTCGGTCTCTCTAGGGAAGGAGTATCTTCAACAATTTCAGCTCTGTTTGTGGAGGACGGTCACTTAGTTATCCGCTAACTGAGCAGGCAAGCATTATGTTCGGTGTAGATCACACCATCAGCGGCTGGGACACAATGTTGGAATTCTGCCTTCCGTATCTTAGGGCAGTTCTTTAACAACTGAACAATTCCTTTGGGGTTTGGGGGGATGTGGGGGGGAGGAAATGGGAAGTTTACTGGCTCTATGCCCCTTCCATCCTCCCTGACAGGAAGAGCATGCGCAGGACAGCAGGAATCCCCCAGGAAGTGCCAGGAAGTGGTGGTGGGGGCACAGAACACGGGCAAGAGGTTCTGTTCTGGATTTCAATGATGGAGGTTCCTAAGAGGGGTCAATAATCCTTACTCCAAAAGGCCCGAGAGTAACTACTGTAGACTTTGTAGGCCACAGAGTCTGCCACAGCTACTCAGCTCTGCTGCCACAGCATAAAGGAGTCGTGGACCACAGATGTGTGGATGTGTGTGGCTGTGCACCAACACAACTTGATTTGTAGACACTGGACTTTGAATTTCACATCATTTTTACAAGTCACAAGATATTCTTCTTCTTTTTATTTTTTTTCTAACCACTTAAACATATAAATATGATTCTTAATGTGGGCCCTATAAAAACAGGAAGTGAGCCAGACACGGCCTGTTGCAGGCCATATTTTACTAAACCCTAGTCTATAATTGCAGCTCTGGCATTTCTTAGGGGTCAAATCTTGGGTAGATTTTGTTTAGAAGCCTCAGTTTCCTCCTCTAGAAAATGGGAACAGCAACAGCATCAACCTCATCTGGGCTTCCTATGGAAACAGTGAAAGCAAAATGCTCTAGCCCAGGGTGGCTGGGCGTGCACGCAGCAGGCAGTAAACGTGAGCTGTTACTGTCATTTCCCTCCATCTTCAAAACTCTCTGCAGCTTCTGTCAAATGCATCTGGGCTACTATCAAATGGGATCACAGACTCTCATGTCTCTACTAACAAAGAAATATTCTAGAATTTTCATGCTAATATCAGTAGGCTTCAAAAGTTTATGGAGTCCTAAAACATGCCTCAAAGCCTGGATGCACTCATTTATCAGTTTCCTCTTAGGTCTCAGTCCTTGTCATTCAAGAGCTGAGGACCAAAATGTGAGGTTATCATGCTCCAAACCAGAATAAAGTCATCCCTCGGTATCCATGGGAGATTGGTGTTCCAGGACCCCACACAGACACCAAAATCCACGGATGCTCAAGTCCCCAATATATAATGTCACTGTATTTGCACCTAACCTGCGCACGTCCTTCTGTATACTTTAAATCATCTCTAGAGCATGTATAATACCTCATACAATGTGAATGCTATGTAACTAGTTGCTAGCACATGGCAACTTCAAGTTTTGCTCTTCAGAACTTTCTGGAATTTTAAAAATATTTTTGATATTCAGTTCTTTGAATCTGGGACGTGGAACCCATGAAGACCGAGGGCTGGCTATAATGATATTTTCTGAGCACTGACCAGTTCTGATGACCGCTGGCCTCTGCTAAGTGCTTTATGCAGTTCTTTCTCTTCATCTTCACAACAAGCAAAGGTTGCTGATAAGGTGATAAGCTCCAGGTGTCAGAGAAGGAAGGTCAGGTAACTAGGCAAGGCCATGCACGTAGGAACCAGGAATTGTGGGGTTCCTTCCTGAACCATGGCTCTTGCTTTGGAGCTAAGAAAGGGGTGACCACCTTTTAGGCCCCAGTGCTTCTCTGACTGAACCAGTATCCTGAATGCCTAGGGATTTTGTTAAAATGCTGGTTCTGATTTATTAAGGTCTGGGGAGGTCCTGAGATGCTGCATTTCTAGAAAGCTGTCAGGTGATGCCAGTGCCACTGGTCCTAGGACCATAGTTAGAGCAGCAAGGCTCTAGATACACTGGGAAAATTGCATCTTCCCCATTAATGACCTCAGTGGTCTGCACAAGACAGATCAATGAATATATTTTTCCACGGAGCCAGGCTGCCAAAGTTAGACTCAAAACTCCACCTGGTGCTGGATGTGTGGCCTTAGGGGCAAGTCTCTCAACCTTTCTATGCCTCGAATTTCCTGCCTATAAAGGGATAGATAACAGCTTTTTTCTTATTGGGTTGTGACAATGATTAAATGAGATCGTACGTATACAAAGCACTTAGAGTAAGGTCTCACCCACTGTAAACATTCAACAAATGTAAAATAATCAGAAGATCAGGAAAAATGAAGATCCTTACCAAAGAATTATCTAAAAATATGGTTTGCTCCCCCCGCCCAGCTAATAACTTGCACAGATCCATCCAAAGCCTCCTTTCATTCAAGCAGTTTTACAGTTAAGTAAACCAGACTTGGCATCTAGTCAGTCATAAAATTAAATTAGAAGGAAGTTCACCCTGAAAGGGCAGGACCCAAAAGCCAAGAAAGAAGCAGCGATTTCCAGCTCGGTTCATTATTTCTTTATCTGAGGGACATGCCCATTCCCTACACCTGTCCGCACAAGAAGCAATAGAGGGTGCCTGTGACAGTTTCCTAAAGCAACACAAACCTGAACCACATCAAAGCAGTCTTCTCATGTGGGTCATTTCCGTGTGTCACTGCCCATTAGGTAGTGTGTCCCCACGCTTGGTAACCCCCTAGACTGATTAACCATTCTAGTAATATGTCACTATGCTACATATGAAGGGAAATGTCTCAGTGTTCTCACCTGTGAAGTGAACATTCTAGGAGGTCAAGTTTGTTTTCTTTCTCTGAAATTGTCCCACATGCTCCTATGAATGATGGCTCATTTCACGCCTCTGCCATCTGGTGAGTTCACTGTGCGCTCACCATCACCCCGAGGTCTGTGTGTGGGTAAAGCACAGTGTCTAGCACACAGGAAGCACTCAATAAAGGATGGTTGTGATTAGAACAAAATCAGGGCACCATCTTTTAAATGAACCACAGGGTGCCCTGACCGTGTCACTGGCTGCTGGAATAGCAGCAGATGGGTGGGATGGGGGAGGGCCAAATGGGCACTTGGTTGTAAAATAGCCACTGCCTTTGCCTCGTGCGGATCGGCAACTGACCACTCAGGTGAGAAGTACACGGTAAGGGGCTGGGAGGAAGGGGTGTACGGGTGGCGGTCTTCAGGGTCTATCAGGAAACCACATTTTCTGTGACAGACACTGTGTGTGCCCTGAGCCTCATCTTCCCAGTCCATCTCAAACTTTTAGCTGCAGCTGAAATGCCTGGCGCAGTGGGATGGCCATCAGTTCCTGGAACACATGGGCAGCTTCCACCCCAACTGCCTGCGGAGTCAGCCTTTCTGCCTCCGGCCAGGGCTTCCTCAGAGGTGGGAATGGGAACAAGTGAAGGACCCTGTTTTCAGAAGCAGCCTAGTCCCACGAGGGCAACCTTCAACCAGCGGGGAAGGGAAGCCCATGAGCAGTCCCAGCCTCCCTTCCTCTGATGGGACAATTCTGCAGTAGTTTCAGTGTGGCTCCTCAGAGGCACTCTGGTGGCATCGGAACTCAGACACCCACAGGGATGGCCAGCTCTCTCCGGCCCTGTACTGCCTTCTCCTCCTCCCCCGCCTCACGCTCCTGCTCCCTCACTCCAGCTTCCTGAGTCCACCTCCCTAACCAAGCCCTTGCCTCAGTCTCTGCTTTGGGGAACCCAAACTGAGACCCCTGACCACCTCAGAGCCTTGTTCAGAGTCCCATCAAGTCCTGAAGAGAATCACAGCCCTTGTCGCACTGCACTGTGGCTGCAGAACCAGGAGGTCCATCAAAGCCAGGATCGAGTCTGTCTGATTTACCCTGGAACCCCAGGCGCCCTGGCACGGAGGCAGCACCCGCTCAGTAAGTTGTTAGTTGAGCAGATACCAGCCATACATCTGCTGTCCATGCATCAAGAGGGTCAGGAGGCAACCAGGTCTCATTGACAATTCAGGGAATGCTTCTCTGTTTCAGAAAAGCTTTACAATGAAACTAAGGCAGAGCCATTAGCAGCAGGGGAAAACAGACATCTTCTATTAAGCCTGCCCACCGCTGCCCCACAAAACACAGCCAGGCTTCTCTGCCTCCTGGCTCACATACTCGAAGGAGCTCAGCCTAACTTCTCTGACTGTCCATCAGTGCATTCCACCCGTTGCCTCCTCCTTCCCTATTTTCTCTTTCCCTTTTGATTCACAGCTGTGTATTTCCATCCAGAAACCATAACAAAGGACTAGATCAAAGAAATTGAAATAAATAAAGCTGACTGTGCTGCTGTTGCTCCTTTAAATTCTTTCTCCCCCAGGCCTTGAAGCTAGAGGTTGCAAACTAGCTGCCTATGGGTCAAGGGTGGTTGGCAGATATGTTTCTGAGAGGCCCATACAATGTTCTTAAAGTGGCCAATATTTAAAACTCAGTATAGGGAACATAAAAATCCACATTTTCAACTATTCTTGAAAAATTAAAGATATGATGACATGCACTACAATTAGCTGGGGTGAGTTTAACCACTTCCTAGAGATGGGACCCAAAGCCCTCTATGTGCTGTGGTCCCCAGTATGCCCTTTTAACTCTCACCCTTAGCCCCTTGTCAGTTGCCATTTGTGACTGTGACACACAAAGTTCACTTTGCTCTTTCTTGTTACTTGTCTGGCCTTGAAGGTGAAGGTATATGAGCTTGCTCCCCCATATTTAAGCACTTGGACAAAACAGGTCCCAGCTGCTATGAATGTTCCTTGTGTTTTTAAAAAGCCTCTGGCAAGGGATTCAAGCTTCCTACTCTAATGCTATCAGGCCTTGTGCCATTATTTGGAATCCCATCTTGATGTGATGATGATGATGGTGATGTAATGCTAGTCCAGGATAGCAGTTATTCATGGCACACATGCCTGCCTAATCCTACAGATGCCTTCTTTAAAAGAAATTATTACTACTAAGGGATTTGGGAGAGATGAGGAATAAATGGAGCAAAGACAGAAAGGAGAGGCCAGCAGGAGCCACATTTCAGTGATGCTTGCCTTGTCCTTGCTTCCTAAAAGGGGAGAGTAGCCTGGTGGGAAAAGAAAAGAAATCCTTCCCATCCACACTTTAGATTCCGGTTCAGGCAAAAATACAGACCACTTCTTACCACTAAAACTGTAAAATCAAGTTATCCCTGAGCAAGGGGAGAACTTTGAGCACACTGCATGAATCAGCCTGCCTCGGCATGCAGAAAGGACCCAGACAGTTTGCACCAAGTTTATAGATCCATAAACCACAGTAAATTCCCGACTCCTGCAAAGTTAGAAGTTAATACAAAAATTCAAAGGCAACAGGAAGAATAATTCCCATAACCTACCAGAGCTCCAAGACAGAACTCAAATGACTGTGTGAAATACCACTTACTGAAGGACCACCATTCTTGCAACATTCACTCAATCACTAAACAAATATTTTTCTGTGGGCAAGGGACGAGGGATGAAGTAATCATTAAGACAGACATAGGAACACTTTGTGAAGCTTATGGTCTAGCAGGAAAGTCATTAAGTGCGCAGCTGCAATTATTTCATGAATGACAAGCGTGACCATGGTAGGAAAGAGAAGCCAAGGTATAGAAACATATACCAAGAGACATAACCTAGGAAGAGGGGTCCTCTGAGGGAAAAGTATTTAAGCTCAGGCCAAAAGGGTGAGTAGGAGTTGCCCAGGCAAACAGCCTGTCCATCTTTATTTAGCACTTATTACATGCCTGGCACTGTATCAGGCACTGGGGTTGGGGAGGTGAATTAACATGAGTCTCTCCTCAAAGAATTTACAGTCTACTGGGGGCAAACAGACTTGCATTATACCTGTGCTGGGAAGTGATAGGGATTCTTCCTCCCCTGAAACAGATTAAATAGTCATTTTAAACATGTTCTGATACTCAGAAGAATTCAACCAGAAATCTTCCTAATTGCAAAATGTTCTGTTGTGAGTTCAGAGAACTTCTCCAATAATTTAATAAAGCAGCTGAAATTGAGAAACTGTCAAACCCCGTAGTGCACCCGGGGTTTCACCAGGATAACAAGGCTTGTTGTCTGCAGATGCACAAGCTCTGGAAGAAAACTCACAGCAGGCACAGGGCAGCCCAAGCCTCCAAAAGAAAGGCTAAATGAGGAGTTGGACAGAGGCGACTGAGGCAGGCTATTCAACTTCAGAGACCTGGGGAGAAAATGCTTGCTGGTTAACAATATTAACAATCATCACCAGAATGTTAATGACTACTAAAGATTCTGATCAACCTTTAGGTGTACTTACACTTAATTCTACTATTGTCCCAGTTTGTGGATGAGAAAACTAAGGATTAGAATAAACCAGAAATTTCTGTTTATGGCATTATGATATACTCAATAACCTGCAAACTAAAGTCCACAAAGCATTTGACTTGCTTAACAAAACAACACATCCTTTTCACAAAAAGGAGTTTACAAGTAGTTTGATCCTCAAGTATCAAAATCAAAGGGTGAAATCATATTAGAGCAGTAGATAGATATGGCAGCTACGCCTTGGGGGCTGACTGGGACAAATGACTGGACTCACTGAATAAGGAGCTTGGATTTTAATGGCTATAAGAAGATATAAAATGAGGTGCTAAACCTGTGTAAAGCAGGGAGTTGGTACTGAGATTCCTCCACATAAAGTTAGGGGCTTACAAGAGTTACACCCTCAGTGAAAAGACACAACAGGTAGAAAGTCACCCACTGGGACAGGAAGACCACAAGAAAATCTAACTCTCTCTCCTGGGCTCTGGGCATGGAATAAAATGGCTTCCCTGAGAATTCGTATTCATGGTTCTTCTATCATAAGAGTTTAGAGTTTTAACATAAATTAATTGGGTAGTCTAGAAAGCTCCAAAATGAGGATTTAACATAAAAAATTATCTTAAGCAAGTGAGATCTCCTAGGGCACCCAACAGAAACAAATGAAGGGACCTACCTTTAACCTGGACCATTCCCAAGTCCCATAAGTAAAGCCTTTCTGAAAATGAGTTCACAATCCAAAATCACAAGGCAAAAGGAAAAAATTCACCATGAATGAAAGTCAGCAGTCACAATAAACAATAGGAAAGACCTTCAAATAATAGAACAATCAGATAAAGACTATAAAATAAATGTTTCAATTAACTGAAGACATAAAGGAAGGAATAAAAACATAAAAGATCAAGACACTAACAATAAAGACCAGTCATGTGTGAAAAAGAATCTCTAGAAAACAAAAACTGAATTATTGAAAATAGAATCTTGGTAGATTGGCTATTAGCAGATAAACACACCTCAAGGGAGACTTGGTAAACAAGAAGCTAAAGCTGGGAAAATGTAACATAAGAAATAAAGAGAAGAAAAATATCAAAGAGGTCAGTACATAAGAAAAAAAGAATGGGAAAAATCCAAGATACATCTAATAAGAACTCCAGAAGGAGTGAAAATAGAATAAAAGAGAGATTATTCAAAGACAAAGTGTTAAAAAATAAAAGAGACAAAAGGCCCAAAATGGAGTCATTTGTGCTAAGCCCACATCACCAAACTGAGACTTAATACTTAACCTAATTGCAGATTCAGCCTTTATTAAAAATGTAATCTTAACTGGTGAGGCTGGAATTACCTGGTCAACACTGGTGGCCCCTGCCATCCCCCAAAGGAAGTTGACCTTGCCTAGACAACCCACTCTTTGCAAGTAACATCATCCTGCCCGCTTCTGCCTATAAAAGCCTCCCATTTTGTACAGCTCTTTGGAGTTCCTTTCTAATTGCTAGATGGAATGCTGCCCAATTCATGAATTGTTGGATAAAATCAATAAGACTTCTAAAATTTATTCAGTTGAATTTTGTTTTTTAACAACAGGAAACCTCTGACTCAGGAAATACAATGAGTCCTAAGCATAGCAATTAAAACTAAATTCATACTAAATGCATTGTGCTGAAACTCCAGAACACTGAAGACAAAGAGGAGCTCTAACAATCAAACAGAAGAAAAGGCAGGATACTTAAAAAGGAACAATAATAATTAGACTGACAGTAGACACCTCAGTAGCATCACAGAAGCTAACACAGAGGACAAACATCTTCAAAGTACAAATAGAAAACAGGATTTCGACTTAATCATTTACAAGTGAGGCGAAAATAAAACCATTTTCAGACAAGCAAAAGAGTGTTAGCCACTGAAAAATTTATCATTGAAAGGACTATGAAAGTATGCACTTCAAAAAGAAGGAGGTGGAAACTAGAAGTAAGAAGTTGGAGATACGAAGAAATAAAAAATTAACTGGTAAATATTTTGGTGACTCTGAATAAATAATTCATTGGCTCTATAAAATACTGATGATGACGACGACTAACACTGGGAGGACCATAAGAGGTAATCTGAATTAAAGCATTCCAAGCCCTTCTGTTGTTCATGAGAAGGATAAGGATAGTGATCAAATTTAAATTTGTTTAGACTTGATGTCAACTATGCATGTTAAATTTTTAAGGAAATCAGAGAGAGAGGGAATTACATTCAGTCGTGGTAACTATTCGGAAAAAATAAATAAATAAACCAGGGAAAGGAAAATAGGGAGTAATGAGGAGAGAGAAGTGACTGGTGGAGGGGAAAAGATAGAATAAAGAAAACTCAATCCAATAGAAAGCAGGAACAGATCATTTCTCAGCATTAAAAAAAAAAATCAGAACAAATAATAGAAAACAAGAAGTAGAAATAAACCTAAAATTATCAATAAATACAAGTAGACTAAACACACCAGCCAAAAAGACAAAGATACTAGATTAGGGTTTTTTTAATTACAAGAGACTCACCGAAATACAAGTATGCCACAAGTTTAAAAGTATAGAAAAATTATGCAAAAAAAACCCCAGAGCTATATTAATATCAGACAATTTTGTAAGTAAAAGCATTAAGAATTCAGGAGAGTTCTTGCATAATACCAAAGGAACAATTCACCAAGAAGAAATGTACACCATGACCTTTTACTCACTTTGTGATAATCCAAAGTATACTTAAAGCCAAAAATGACAGAACTACAAGGAGAAAAAGACAAATCGCCAAACTTTTCTCTTTCAGTGATTAGGTAGACAAAGAAATCAGGAAAGATGTGGATTTGGACAATGCAATTAAAAGGCTGGTCTGACGAACATCGTGTAGACTACTGAATCTTTAAAAAAAAAAAAAGAATATGCATTCTATTTAGAGAATGCATATCCTTTTCAAGCACATAAGCATCAGTTATAAAACTGACCACTTGGCAAGTCTCAACAAATTGCAAAGAATCAGCATAATAGAGACCACAGGCAAAAAAGTGAGAAATCAATAACTAAAAGATTACTTAAACACATATATATTTGGAAATTCAAGTTTGTAATTTTAATTACCACAAGATAAATAGTGTGTATTTTTCAAGATTTACTCTCAAAGGAGAAATAATTCTGCAAATAGAAAATATTTAGAACTAAATGAAAATGAAAATACCATATTTCAAAACCCATGGGAAGAAACCAGAGTTTTAAAGGACATTCTGTAGCTGTAAATGCTTATATTAGAAAAGTTGGCTGAACATTAATGAGCTGAGTATCAATCTTAATAAGGTAGAAAAAGAACAGAATGAACCCAAAGTACACAGAAG
Organism: Camelus dromedarius; assembly: GCF_036321535.1. Taxonomy (NCBI): domain Eukaryota; kingdom Metazoa; phylum Chordata; class Mammalia; order Artiodactyla; family Camelidae; genus Camelus; species Camelus dromedarius. The sequence continues at coordinate 61,304,227 of NC_087443.1, read as the reverse complement.
GAAGGGAATAATAAAGCTAGAGCAGTCGACAAAGTATGAAACAAACTTACAAGAGCAAGGTTTGGCAAAACACAAAATGGTTCCTTTTAACACTAATCGTGATAAGAACAGGAGAGGCAGGTAATGAAGTGGTAGGAAGTTGGCTCTGGAGCTGACTGCTTCGTTGGAGTCCCCACTCTGCCACTTACCAGCTGCATGGCTGTGGGCACGTGACTTGTGGCTGGCACTGGTGGAACCACAGCTCAAACCCAGGACTGCAGACCCCGGTGCCCGGGCACTAACTGGTTATTCCTACAGTAGGAATTTCGGGTGTGTACTTTGAAGAGAGTATCGTCCTTCCATAATGAAACCGGGTATTATTATACCCACTTAACAGATAGAGAAACTGAGGTTTGAAGAATATATGTAATTCTCCTCAAGTCATGAAATAGGAAGCATTGGAGCTGACTCAAGACCAGATCTTTCTGACTCTGAAGTCTGCCCTCTTAACCACCACGCTCATTAATAAGAGGTGAGGAAAATCCCTGTTGGCCACTCACTGTATACTCAACTTCAGGGAAAACATCTTTTCTAAGGCAGAATATAAAAGAGAAGGGGCAAACGCAGCCTTGCTCACGAACAGAAGTTCTTACTTTTACTAATAATATCCCAGTGGTTAAGAATACAGAGTCTGGAATTAGAAATAATAATAATTGCTAATATTTATTAGATACTTACTATGTGCCAAGCATAATGCTAGCCTCTTTATTCCTCACAACATCCCCCCCTTTTTTTTTCTTTCAACATTTTGCCAATTTTATGTCACTGATCCTCCATCTCCACACGCAGGTGTCTCCCTTCCCTTCCCCTTTTCTTTGCTCTAAAATTCTAAAATAAACCCAGACTATGTATCATTTCATTTGTAAATACTTCAGTATGTTTCTCTTATGAAATGGGCTTTTTTTCTTTTTTTTCAAAACCGTAATACTCCTATCACACCTTTCTTAATGTCATTCAATACACATCCAAGGTTCAGATCTCATGTTCAGATCTCACTGACCGTAGAGAAAACAATGAACAGACGCACACACCTTGCACGAGGCCAGCCACACAGAAGGCCCAGGCAAAGGCGGGAGCTACTATGTTTGGTACATGATAAATGGTGACCGAGGACACTGGGGTGTCACGCTTTCCCCACATGGGGGTTGAACCAGAATGATGAGGCCTGAGATGATGGCTGAGGGAAGGTGAAATGAAGGGGGACAACTGAATTCTACTGGGCACAATTACATGCTAGGTTCTGTGAAGCCATGCATGCTCTTCCTTGCACCAAATTACTCAGTTTCAGAGAGAGCTACTGAAATTGAATGGTTAAACTGCTGAGGACAAGTAGCCTTATATCCTAGAATTCACCACCGAGTGCTGGCTAATTTTATTACAGGGGAGAATCACAGGCTTTCCCCACCCTGGGCTGCCCTCAGAGGTCAGCGATGTGGACCAAGAGCAAAGTGCAGGCGCTCTCTCCCCACATCTGGTGAGTTAGGACGTAGAGGCAGCCCACGAGCATCTGTATGAGTTTGGGTGCAGGCGATAGGACAGGACATGATGGCAAAGATGGGCACCCTGAGCCGTCAGTTTCGCAGACTCTCAGTGTCCCAACAACGTCCCTTTCTGCAGGCTCTATTATTGTCCCACAACACAGATCAAGCACCTCAGATGCAGAGAGGTTAACCTCACACACTACAGACTGGCAGAGGCAGGATTCCAATCCAAGCCACCTAACACCAGAGCCTACATTGTAATCCACACCAAACTCCTTGGGGCTCAACTTCCTTACCCACTGATTGGGGGTGGCAATATCCACCCCCTCTATCGAACTGTGAAGAGGACCTGAGACAAGGAGATAAAGCCACCAGCACAGTGTCTGGTGATGAAGGAAATGACAGTGATGACAACTGGTACTTGCAAAGATACAGGCTCACAGGGATGTTACCACTCCTAACTGCTCCAGACTAACCTACCACATAAAATCTTCACAAAGATAACTTTGCTTCCATTTCGCTCTCACAAATCCTCCAGAGGACACTTGTGCTCTATGAAAATTAGCTCTAAGCTAATTTTCAAAATCAAAATCATGGCATTTCATATTATATGAAGACATGAAGAAAAGTATTTAAAAGAATCTAACAAAGCAAACTGCAGAGAAGTTGGGGTAGAGGGGGCAGCTCACATTACCCAATAGAGTAAATCTAGACTTGAACTTAATTTTTTAGAATTCTTGAAATATCAGTGATGGCAGCGTCAAAGACCAATTAATCAGGTTGTTTGTTCTCTGTGTGTGAGTCCCTGTTGCCATCTACAGTTGAAAACAGGGCATGCATGCAACACTGCCAAATTAACTAAAAACCTAGTCTTGAGGACTCAGACGCTAAGAAAATATGCTCATACAATGAGTACAGCACGTGGAAATGTTACCTGGAGGAGCAGCTCTTTTTCAACCACCTCTTCCGTCTTGCTGATGAGACGCTTCTGCAGGGCATGAATTTTCTGAATCAGCTCAAAGGTACTGGGGTCACTGGCCTGTTCAAAAGGAACAAAATTAAGCAGCTGAGATGATCAGTTTCAAAGCACTGAGGTCCCTATGCAAAATCACTGTTTTCTGAAAATCGACTGCAAAGCTGTAGACCCAATACAGAGAGAATCAGAACCAAAAAAAAAAAAAAAGTATAACAAATGAGACATCATCAAAATAGACTGATGTCTGGCTAATGTTTTATCTGTTACCTCTAGTTAGTCAATAAATGGAAAGTTAATATGTTTATTTCACCAGGGGAAATAGTAACCACAATATGACAGCTACAGGGCATCAAACCTGACTCTTCACCACCATCCAAAAACCAGGCTGAGTGCTTTCCAAATATTATTAAATATTAGTCACATGACAGCCCTCTTAGACAGTATTATCTTCCCCTTTTACAGATAAGGCAACTGAGGCTCAGAGGAGGAAGTCATTTCCCCACACTGATAAAGGTCGAGCTGGATTCAAGCCCAGATATGTCTGGCTCCAAAGCCTGGGATTTTTAATTACTATGCTCTGAGGTTTCGCTACCATCATCTCTGCTTCCGTAGGAATGAGACAGGGCTCCCTAATTCATTCCATCTCAGGATTCTCCTTTCCTAATTGTCAACAAGAAGATTCATTACAGCCTGTGAGGGGGATGTCTGCTAATAATTGGCAGCAGAACACAGCCATGGTGTTGGTGTTTAGCTCTCAAACAGCGTTATCAATCCCAAAAGCTTTGATGTGCCTTCAGTCTGTGCATAATTCAAACAAGATCTGCAGTTATACCTTGATAATTTGTCCTCTGGACTTTGAGCCAAAGCTTCACTTCCAACTGTACTGACATTCAGAATTAATTTAGCAGCTAAATATCTTCAGCTGCCTCCCAGAGTCTCTATTTTCTAATTTTTTAAATAGAAATTGAAATGAATTGGAGACTTCAAAGATCTGCTTGAAAACACATGGAAGAAAACTACTGTGACAGTAAACGGATTTAAAATCTTTAGCCCCACTTCCCCAGACACAACCATATCATTGTTCAGTAAACTACCCAACTCTTGGCATTTGAAGAGAAATAAATGAGGGTCCAAGAGAGGTGGGGGGAGATATTCCATGGACTCTGACGGTGCTTAAGAAATACTAAGCAGAGCCAACTGATGCCCACATATTGGGACTAGATTTGGCACCCACATTCACTTGGCAACACTGGATGTCATTAAAATTCAGGCCTTATGTTTACGTCACAATTTATAATGCATTATCTTTAATGCTTTCTTCATTTAAAGGAAAAAATAAAAACGAAAAACAAAAACCTACTTGGCTGATTTTTCCCCGTGCCCTCTTTTCTATATCACACTCTTCTATTCTCCCAGCACTCTAACTGTGCACTTAGTCGAAACCCCTTGTGGCCCCCATACTGCTGGGTACAACTATAGGAGATGGGCATCTTTCTCCTGAATAAGCAGTTTGTCTTCCACTGCGAACTGCTGGTGGTAATGCCTATCAGGAGGTCATAAAACAAAATGTGAGGTTTATTATCCATCATCTACCAATGGGACTTTGGCTGTGTCCGCAGATCCTAAGAGAAGGGGTTTAACTAACACAATGTTAGTTCTTTGAAAAGAGGGCTAGTTCACAAAAGCCCTATTTCCTGTGGGGAATAAAAGGAGGCAAAGGCCAACTGAAAGATGGTGAAGAGGCTGGTGGTCAATGCAGGTGAAGGCAATTAACTATCCAAGAAAAACAGGCAGCTGAAAAATAGCTGGTTGACCAAAAACTGCTTCAACAAAAACAAAAACAAAAACAAAACAAAACAAAATGTCCATTGGTGAGGCCAGTTCACAGCTTTCACTGGGTCTTCTTTAGGCAGAAAGGGTTCTGTCCAAACAGAACCCAAATCTGGAACAATCCAAATTACATTTGATCCAGCCTGACATTTTAGGCGACAATCACACTGCATTAAATAAAAACACGCTTCTTATTGGCCTTGAGGTAAGGAGACAAGCAGGGGAGACAGAGGTTTGGGGGCGGGTGGAGGCTGTGCCAGAGGTTACCTCGAGTTTCCTCCATCTGTGCACGTTCATGGGGTTCTCCAGCTCCTCCTCCAGGGCTCGGCATCTTGTCCTCTCCTTCAGGAACTCTCTCTGCGTGTGAAAAAGCTCCTGCCTGAATAAGACAAACTTTCTTTTGCAAAGAAATTCTCTACCATTTGAGTATCGTATCTTTAAGTGGTTACATACACACTACATCTCATAAAAAACTGGAATTATCGGGAGACTTTGGGAACTGAGTCCAGCCTCCTAATCTGGGCAGGACACAGATGGCATCAATTCTTGCAGAGCTCAAAGTTCAGCTTTAGCTTAAAAAAAAAAGGTACCCCTGCTTCAGAATTATGATTCTGGATATCTAAGGAATTTAGAACAAGGAAAGAACAGGGGAGGTAAATTATGAGGATTTCAATATATTTTTTAAAGTTTCTAAATGCCTCCTATAGTAGCAGTGAAACCCCAATCCACGTTCCACCACGAGGTGCGGCACCAGAATGCATGCTATCAAGGCTCAGGCGAGAACCTGACATCAATTAGGGCAGAGCATCACCGCCCTGACTGCATACTGCAGTCACCTGGGGAGCTTTGAAAACCTACCTTTGCCTGGACCCAATCCCCAAAGGGATTCTGTTAATTGGTCTAGCATGTGGCTTGGGTTTCATAGACTGTCATGTCCTGCTGGTAATTCTAACATGCAGGTCAGGATTGAAAAACATCAAATGAGGAGAGATCTTTTCTCTCAAGTTCCACAGCTACACAGATGGCTGGAAAAGTCCTGAAGAGCTAGCTCAGGCTCAAACACACTCTAAAATCTGTGAGAATCTCTAGTTAATAGGTAATGCACTACAGCCAGCCACAGTACCCAGTGAGCCGGCTGCCACCCTATTCCACGAGAAGTTTTGCTGGGAGGCGGAGAAGAGGCAAGCACTGGCATTGACATGGGCAAGAACGATATTATTATCTGTCCTCGTCTGCTGCGGGTGTGCAGATTACTAATACTAAGCCATCTCTTTTACTTAATTGCTTCATTTAAACCAATAATACAACTTCCCCTCATTAGCAAGACAAACCATTAGAATTAACCGCATGATGTTCACTCAACAGGGAGCTCAGAACAAGCTGCTGAGAATTAAAAGCATATTTTTAACACTACAATTTTCTACAGTGTCATCAGCAGAGGAGGGCAAGAGTATTTGCCACTGTTACTGATGGCTCCTTTTGTACTAGACTCTGTGCTAGGCACATCACGTTTGTTTCCATGTTTCATTTTAACTACAAGTCTAAAGCTCAGATGAGTTAAGTGATTTTTCCAAGGTCACACAGCTTATAGGTAGCAAGTCTGAGATTGGAGTTCAGCCTGCTTGCCTCCAATATCTTTATTAAGTTGTTTTCCCATCATAAAGAGAGATAAAAATCTATTATCAAAAAACCAGCAGTGTTGACTGAGAATGGGTAGAATTTGGTCCTTTGTATATGTAATAAAAATAACACATGGCTGGCAAGTTTAAGTGCTGGTCCTGGAGATCATTCAATAGCTACTTAGAATGAATCCATTTGTCTCCAAAATGTCAATGGTGGTATCTCTGCATAGTAAACTTATGAGTGATTTTCTAATCCCTTCTTTATATTTTCCTGCATTCCCCACATTTTCTACAGTGAATTTGTATTACTTTCATCATCTGAAATATGAGCAACTCTTTAAAAAAAGAGTATTGATCTATCCTTGAGAGTGGCAACTTCCCTTGCTATTCCTGAACGTATTCACTGCATCTAAAAATCAAAACTATCTTCTAATTCAACTAATTTAAGAAGCAGATCCAAACTGTGTCCTTGTCCCCAGGTGGTCAAGGATACTGTGTATCTCCAACTCTGTGGGGAATAAGATAGCTACTGAGAAAACACCAGACCTCTTATTTGGTTTCCTGCAATTGCCTATATAAAACACAGTGATGTTTTCCCAAAGGGAAAGTAGATCTTGTATAATGTAAGATTTAAAGCGAGAAGAAGGCGTACTAAGCTCAAGTGAAAGCTGCAGAAGATAAATCAAGAGTAAGATATAAAATGTGGCCACCTTCTAAGGAAACAGAGTTTTCAAATAGTAATAAAATTAAATTTTCCCCTCTTCTCATTCTGCATATAATTCCAAGAAAAAGATGTGCAAATGTTAGCAGGATTCAATTTAAATATTGATGCTCCATCTCTTGCATCCTGCCTTATTAAAGAAATTCTACAGAGCTCATTGGGGGAAAATTTTTTCTGAATTGTAACAAGTCTGTGTTGGGGATTTGACTCGAAGCTTCTTTTTTTAAATCCAGAATAAAGTTTTTTTTTTTTTTTAAATCCTTTTGCCCTTGCTTATGCTCCATTGAAAGGAAACTAGTTCATTTCCTGTGACACAGAATGGGCACAGTGTAGATTCAGAATGAAGGAAAAGTGGTTCCCATTATTTGCTAATAGTTTCAACATAAAAAAATTATTTTATACAACTTGATCAAGACCTTCCATGACCAGGGCTGGAGAGTATAGCTCAGTGGTAGAGCGCATACTTAGCATGCATGAGGCCCTGGGTTCAATCCCCAGTACCTCCTTTAAAGAACAAATAAATAAAAATAAATAAACCTAATTACCTACCCCCAAAATTAAAAAGAAATAAATTAAAATTTTAAAAATAAATAAGTAAAACTTAAAAAAAAAAAGACCTTCCATGACCAACAAGAGAAACCCAAGGTCCTTTCAGCAGCTCCCCACAGACTCCCGTGCCCTCAGCTTCAAGTGGGTCTTCTACTACCTGAGTTCGTCGACGTTAGCCACGCTCCGGGCAAGGATCCCCTTCTCCCGGCGTAGCTTCTTGATCTCAAGCTTGAGGATTCTCATGTCCTCCAGCCTCTGGTTGTACTGGCTCTCGCCTTTGTTCAGCACGGACTGCTGGATCTTGATCTTCTCATACAGCAAAGCCAACTCATCATTGCGTCGAACTAGCTGTGACCCAAGGATGTCTCTCTCGCTGATGACCTAGAAGGGGAGGGAAGGGCGTGGCCACCAGGGGACAAAACGTCCCACTTCGCATGATGACAGCAGTGCTCATGCAGTCAATGAGGACCTGTGCTAGGCAGCCAGGAGGTGAGGCCCTGGGAACAGCCTGCTACACACCAACACCAGACCCTTCCTGGGAGAGTTCGCAGCCTTATTGGAAAGAGGAGTACAATAAATAATCCATGATAATAATCATCCAATAACCCTTGGCCCATAGGTGTTTGCTTGGTTAATTTTTTTCCAACACATTATTTTATAAATGTTTAAATGTGAAGGCCTTTATGGTGGGCTAACTCTTGCCAGCCTCTGCCACTCCTTACTGTCCCACAGTAACCAAGTTCTCTTTGTTTTAACCTGCCAGATCTCTGAAAGCATTTAAGTGTCTAACCCCTAAATGACATAATTATTAATTGTAATTATATGTGAGCAATGATATTATGCTAGGAGGCAAGCTCCCTGCAGACAGAACCTTATTTTCTTGGTCAACGTATCCTCCATGCCTAGAGGAGAGGCTGACACCCAGGAAGTGCCCGTAAATAGGAGCTGAATAAATGAATGAGTATTTCATGATTAATCAGCAGAAGGTGGGGCTCCAGGGCTGTTCTTCCGATAGACTGAATGGAAGAGCTTAGAAAAGAAGGGGCCTTAGTGCGAAGAGCTGAGTCAAACAGTGGCGTCTGCAGGTCTGGTGAGGAGCTGCTCCTACCTGGTCTAACTCCTTCTTCTGTCTCAGCCTCTCCCCATCGGCCTCGACAATGATTCGCAGCAGTCTTCTCTCTTCGGCTTCCTGCTGTTCAATGAAGTGTTTGGTCTCCAGGGTTTGTTGTCTCAGCTTCTGCAGCTCAGCCTGACAAAGAGCGAAAGGTACAGACCAATTACCCCGGTGACAGTGCAAACCAGGACGCAGGGCCCAGATTCAGACGGACGGCGTGCTTCTTACATATCCCTGTGATGTTTCGTTTAACGTGGTTTGATCGCCTTCACAAGCAAAACGAGCTACACACACACACACACACACACACACACACACACACGCGCGCGCGTGCGCAGTCTGTAAAGAAACATCAGTGCACATCACGGTGATCATGTTTATTCCATGAGTCGTGCCCTCAGGGTCTTCCATCATTTTTCTCTATCTGTGTAGCAGGGGCTTTATTGGTATTCAGCAGCACTTCTCTTACCAGCTAAACACTGGAGAACTCACAAAGAAAAGTGCAGAGAAGGATGTGGGGGTGAGCGTGGTAGGGGGGTTGAGGAGGGGCACCTCTGTGCATAGCAGCTCCTGTAACGGTCCTAACTAACACCACCAGCGTATCAGCTGCAGAGATAAGAGCCCATTACAAGCAAAACTGAAAGATAACAACCAAGTGTCTATCTTATAAAACATCTTGATGGAATAGAAGAAATATTATGATATAGAAAGATATATGGATCCTACTCCTAAGACGACTCCAATCCAGATGAGAAGATAAGATATACAAGTATTATGCACATATTAACAAGTCCAGGCACTAACGTTTCAGGATCTTTATTATCACCCAGACAGTGAAGTGATGTTACAGGATGTCAGAAGACTGTGGCTAACGGGAAGGCTTCCTGGGACAGCTCAGATCTTGAAGCTCTTGAGGTGATGTGGGAATCGTAAGAGTGATGGGGAAAGGGGGCTGTGAACTGGTCAGTCTCAGAAGGAAAGCGCCTCTCATCAAAGGACACATTTGCTGCAACTCCACAAGCATATGTGTGGCTGCAGTGCCCCTGGGATGATACTAAGTATTTTGCACAGCTACCCTTATCCCCAGCCTACAGACCCAATTCCAGAGACAAAGAAAAGTACCTCAACCTGCCCAAGGTCACACGGCTAGTAAGAAGCAGAGCTGAGATTCCAACCTAGATCTTTTGATTCCGAAGCTCGTGCCCCCTCTGCTACCTCCACACAACGGTTCCAAGTCAAACACAGATGAGTAAGACATGAGGGATTCACCACCCAATGGAAATGGCAAATATAACCAAGCACACCACAGTGTGGAAGCGCCAGCTAGTGTGTGAAGGAGGACATGGGAGTACACAGGAAAGAGTTCCTACTTCCTCCTGGGATTTAGAGGGAAGAAGCAGTCAGGGCTTTGGCTGCTGACAGTTATTTCCAAAATGCAGAGGTATGTGTTGGGGGCAGAGCAGTCAACAGTCAGGCTTGTATGAACGAAGGCGTGCGAACCTGGTGTGTTCACCAGATAGCAAAGCATCCAGTGGGGCTGGGATAGAGTGTTGGGGAGGGAACAGCAGGAGGTAAGGCTGGCAAAACAGCTGAGCCAACCTGCCAAGGACCTTGTATGCCACGTAGAATGTATACGATGGGGAGCCCCAGAGTTAATCATATTAAAGAAAAGAAAACTACAGCTTTGAGAGGTTCTATGCCCAGATAGGAAGGACAGGTGGCATCACAGACCAGTCAGCACCAGAAGGAAAGACAGGAGGAAGAACTAGCCTTTCACCCATGCCCGAAATCACAAGGGCGATGGCAAGACAACACTAAGTCTCCAACTTTTCAATGGTTTGCAGGGCTGCAAATGACAGCGAAAAAGTAATCATTTTTTTCCTTCTAGGAAGTATTGGGACCCCCACCATCCACCCCAACTCCAGAAATGTCACTGGCAAAAACTGAATATTTGCAAGTGAGTGCCTGTGAATGAGCCTAACTCCAGTTGTAGCCCACCTCTCATCCATGAAGACCAAGAGTCATTAACTCCATGGCTCAAACCTATCCAAACAGTACAAGACATGGCAAACCCAGCAAGAGACATGTAACATCACAAACTAAATGTGGCTAGCTACTGTAAAACCGGGGTTCCTTTCATGACAGTTTGTTTGTTCATTTATGAAATACGCTTTGGTCCAAGGATAAGCCAAAGGAAATACCTAGTGAGCAAAGACCTGGTCTGGTCTTTACCACTTCGGGGGATTGCCTGTTAGGAAAGAGTGAAGAACGAACCAGCCTTTCTCTTTCTATCATCCTTTAAGGTGACGGCGAAGACAGCAATAAAATCCCCGTTTGGCTCATACTTTCTTTAATAAAACTTTTATTTTCCCAGATGTGCGACATTCACTTCCCTGTTCCTAAGTGCCGAGAGCTGATCTGAATCCATCAGCAGAACAAAATGAAACCGCTGTTATATTAAAATGCAATCAATGGTGTGTAAAAGTATCTGTCTGAAATGTAAAACCATTCATGTGTTTGGCATTGCTGGGTGGTTTTTTTTTTTCCATAATATATCAAAGTTCTGAGTGGTGTCTTTATGTCATAAATTTATGGGCTGTAAACAAGATGTGGCATTAGATGTTGGCAGCAAATGTTAACATCAACAAAATACCTTGGGTCTCATGCATTTAGCAGCTATAAATCTGAGCTGTCTCACCCAGGAAAGATGGTAACAACTACTGTGCACCCAAAAGCTCATCAAGCAATGTTCTAGGTGGGACCTGAGGTATTCGCATCTATCAAAGTGTTACTGGTGGTACAAAGTTGTAACACAATGTCAGGACACTCTTTGGTTGCAGCCTCCACAATTACATAGTTTTGTGACAGGTGTTTATGGAACATATATCCTCTAATCTGGCATATATCCATAAATCCTATCTTAAGAACCATACTTAAGGGAGTTTCACCCATTCATACATGATTCCAACATTAACTGGGTTTCACAGAATCTATCTGTTTGTATCTAGCAAAACAAATAGGACCTCCTGAAGTCTTCTAGCCATGAGAATAATTAGGCTTCCCCCCCCATCTCTCTCCCCCCACCACCCCCACCAATAGTTCCCAACCATGTCATTCTAGAGAGTCTGCTAAGTAAAGGGATATGGTGCCCTGAAGCCAGCTGCTAATATGATGCTGAGCTCTGGACATAGAGAATTTGATGCTGAATTATTCATCAAGGATCAGAGTGCTGTCAGATTGATGTGGGATGATTGGGAGGTGACGAGACAGAATTGAGGGCTTGTTAGGACTGGAAGGCAGACACTCCAAATGAGATGGCCCCTTCAGTGCTGATGAAACAAGACTGGGACAGAATGGGCAGATGAACACAGATGCAGCAATGTCTACAAAGAACCACTGACATTCTGTCATAACCAAAATGTGCTGACGATGTCTAAGATCCTGAGGAGTCAGTAGAGCCTGGTAACAACCAAAAAAGGAAAAGAAACATGGAAGGAGCAAGATTTTTCTTTTAAGGGGGATGAATGAGGATGAGGATGACCTATTAAGGACAACTGCTTGTCTGTCAGGCTTGGAGAAGTAGTAAATTGAGTTGTCCCATCAAAAAGCATCTTTCAGTCTACCAAACAGGTGAAGAATTGCCGTCCCAGGGAAGATTATGTGCCCATATAGCTTCGGAGAACTCACAGTAACAAGCTACATGCCTCTGGTGGGGCAGAGTCACTAGCAAATTTGCCCTTCCCTCCAGGGTTTTGGTTTGCAAACTTTAGATGCATGAAATCCAGGGACCTCTGTAAACATGATTCATATTTGAGGCTAAAAAAGTCAAGAGGCTGAAACTGAACATTTGAGCTGTCATATTTTTCTAAAGAATGTCAAACGGGCTTAATGATAGGCCAAAATTATCCAGCTGAAGCACCACTGCAAGTCACCCTTGGATAACCTCAAATAATAAATCAAGGAATCATCCTTTGTCTGTTCTTAATTCTTGCTTTAATGGGAAAAGCTGGGGAAAAGGCAGCCTAGTTTCACAGTAAGTCTAAAGCAATCATCTTCCTATAATCGATGACCCAAAGCTATCCAGACCTAGGAGTCCCCATTTAGAGCAGATTCTCTAGAGCAGAAGCCCTTTAATCATCTTTCATGTTCACCAGCTGCCAACTCTGCTGGCCCAGGACCGAAAAACAGGAGCCTACAGTCTTTTATCTCATTGTATTACGATGCTTCTTTCAAGCTATGTGTGTAGGTGTCTAATGATGGAGGGTGTGAGTGAAATAAATATTAACCAAAGTCAAGCTCTAAGGAATTAATAATAGTTGCCTTTTTGCATAGGACATTGCTCATTCTAAAGCAGGATTTTGTCTACCTTGGACTTCAGCAATTATAAAGCAATAATTAATCTTTTGAAAAGAGCACTGCTTGGGAAAGTAAGAGATGAGCATCAGTGTCATCCTCTGAAAGGAAAGAGAGGATGTACCAAATCGAGTTACACTGAAGCCTTGCTAACACGGGTCCATGAAGCCCATGGGTGAAGCAATGTTTATAAAAAGATTCTTCTGATTCATCCCATGATAAATAAACCCCATCCCACTACAGACTCCAAGGTGGAACAAACTACCTTCTATAAAACTATGCTTTCAAACAAGGAGAATAAGGACAAAGATGTAGGATATTTTCAAATTTTAGAAAATATATTTATGTTTTTTAATATATAAACAACTCTTAATATAGAATTTTCTATTATTTTTGGGGAGATGAAAATCTTAGGCAGGTAAGTATATCAACTTACCATATCTTTTTTATAAAGGCATTTTGTTACATTTCAATCTTTCTCAAACCTAATGTGCCTTAATTTAATTTAATGTAGTAGTTCTATTTCCATGAAGACCTATCATTAAGTTGACAAAAACCTATTATTAAACTGAGAGTGCATATTTCAATCACAAGAATCTTGTAATCAAGGAAATTTGACATTAAACCTGTCCAACACTCAATGCACATTTTCAAGATAGAAACTATCTTTGAAAGCTAATATGTGCTGAAAACAAGATACCCAGTCTCTCATTTGTTAAAGATAGTTCCCACAAGTGGCTCATAAACATACACATTTTAAAAAATAAGTGACATCATTCTCTTAGGAGATCCTTTGTTATTTCTTTGGTCAAATGGATTAGAAGGGAAATCTACTGGACTGCATAGGAAAAGGAAAACACATTAGGTTTAGTGAATGTGTATAGTAAAACATATATTTGGCTCAACGATTTGATATGGTGTAATTATTTGGTATGTATTTTGGGGAAGAGTATATTAGTAGACACAGAATGTTCTAAATTAGCAGATTTAAAAGGATGTATCTTAGTAATAGATGTGAAGACAATATATCTGATTCCCTGGAGGAGTGCCTACAAAGTTCTTAGACTCACAGAGGTAAGGTGAACCATGAACCTGGTTGAGGGCAAATCAAGTGAGGACAAAGCTTGACACCTGGTAGTTAGTGATGTGGCAGGCAGAAAAGGCACTGCACATGAAATAAACAGTGATCAGGACACAGGGACCAAGGATCCCGCCAGCATTGTCTTATAGAAGCCCCAGGGAAGAGCTTGGGAGGGTTGGGTGTGGGCACAAGGGTTGAACTTGGGTTGTAAATGCAAAGAGATTGCAGTGAGCCTGAGAGCTCCGTGACTCCTTGTGTGCCGCTGACCTGCTCGGTTCTCTTGCGCTGATGCGATGATAGACAGCACAGGTAAATGAGGTGCTTTGCAACTCCACTGGCCCCTCCCCGTTCTACCCAGGAGCCCTGCCTGGAAGGAAGCCTGACCTGGAGGTGGTGGAGTTCATCCTCCTGGTGCCTTGGTTGTTCTCCTAGCCCCCTTGCTGCCTTTCGTAAACATGGGGCCTGCCCTTAGCGGGTCAGATAGATTGACTGTGGGTCCACGGCTTGTATTACGAGATCTGTACCTTCAACGTTTCCTTCTCCTTTTCTATCCGCTGCTGTTCCAGATGTAGCTTCACAAGGGCTGACTCCTTCGCCGAGATTTCTTCTTTCAACTGATCTACCTGATGGGTCATAATCTTTAACTTTCTCTTCATTTCTGTTATTTCATCCTGACAAAATGAAAGGAGAAATGTTTGAAAGTGCATTAGAGAGATATCACCGTCCCTGTGGAAATTCAATACATACTCAATCAAGAGCTTTTAAGGGTGACTCACTCCAAACATTGGTCTCTTGACCAATTACGACTGGGCTATCCTTTGTACCTTGTGCCCATCAACCTCAAAGTGCTTTCTAGAATTAACTCTCAAAATATCCTCATGAGATAGCTATAAAGTGTACATAATGAATATGCTATACACACACACACACACACACACACACACACACACACTCTTTATTCCTCATAGAGGAAGGAATTAGAACCACAATAAACATTTTAACTAAAAGATTACAAAGCAAAGCTCTGCAATTAAAGGACAAGAGTACACTGCTCCCCTTTGAGTCACAGTAGCTATCAGCAGTTTTAAAAATTAGAAACAGGACATTGGCGATTCTACACAATAATGAGAAGCAGGACCATGATCTTCACATCCGATCAAGTTGTGTCATTTCCATTTCAAACAATCTGATAGTTCTTTTTTTTTTTTTCAATTTGTTTTAGGTCAGAGGTAATTAGGTTTATTTATTTAATGGAGGTTCTGGAGATTGAACCCAGGACCTTGTGCATGCTAGGCATGTGCTCTACCACTGAGCTATCCCCTCCCCAACAATATGATAGTTCTGCAGAAACTGATCTTCTCTTTCAGGTAAATTCCAGGAAATCTCTTTCTTGATCTAGTCTAAATTCTGCCATTAGGATAACAGAAACTGCTTTAAACCCAGGATGGGGAGGGATCAAAATGTAAAGATGTAACTATACTCTTTACCTGAGCCTCAACCAGATTTTTGCTATACAGATTCCTGTCTGACCTCACAGCTTCATACAGGTTCTGTTGTTGTTTTAATTTAGTCTCTGATTCAGCGATTTTTTTCCTGTAGTCAAAAATCTGCATCTCACGGACTTTTATGTCTTCCATGTTCATGAGGACCTGGAAGAGAAAGAAGTATATAAAGATGGTTAAATACCCTATCTGTGGTTATTGGTTCAGGGAAAACAGAGATTTTTTTTGTTTTAATCTAATGGTAGCTAGTAGAAACGGCAGCAATCAGAAAATCTGGCTATAATCACTGTAGTACAATACAGAAACTCAGCCCAGCTGATTAGGGGTAAACATTTTTATCTATGCTGGAGTTGTGCTCAAGCACAAAGGCTTAGCACAGTTATTCTGTGATCACAGGAGGGTAAAGAAATAAAGAAATTCTTTCGATTCTGAAAACCTCTCCTGACCACGCCACCCACCGAAAAAAGAAAGAAAGAAAAAAAAAAAAAAGGCACAGGCTTAAACAGATCTTAACACAAAGCACTAAGAAGGATAAGAGATAACTTAGCTGTTTAGCCACACTCACGGCTTTATAAAGTCAACCACAAGAAAGAAAAGTGGCCTTTGAACACTGATAGCAATCATAGTGCTGTCTTGCCAATGTCAAACTCACTCCATCAGGGAAACCCGAAGGGCTTCATAAAAATGTGTTCCATTGTGCACAAAACACTTCTGGGCAAGATAGATCCAAGAGTAACTGCCTCCTTTTTGCAAGTATGAAAAACCGAGGCCCAAAATTCCACCATCAGCCAATAGCTCTCGACAAGCAATCCATATAGTAGAAATTACATACTCATGACTCTCGGCTGCAATGCCCACAGAAACTGATTTTCTAAGGACAAACTTCTTCAAAAATTCCTTAAGAAAAAAAAATTTAGCAAGGAAGGCCGATTAAATCAGTGGCGCTATGGTATAAAACAACAGCTAGAACACCACAAGGAGAAAATTCTTAAGACTATCTCACTGTATGTCAGTGGACTTCTCTTAATTAATGATGACAGTTGAAGGAAACAAACAGAGCAGTATGACAGAGAAGGAAGGAAGGGGATGTACTTAAAGTAACACGGCCAGGGAGGTTTCCTCTAAAGAAGAGGCATTTTACCTAGAACCTAAATGTCAAAAAGGACTTAGCCCTTTGCCATCCTGATAATCATTGTGATTCAGGTTTGGGCTACCTGTGAGCATCATGTCCCCACGTCACTGCACTAGCGAATCCTTTTATTCCACTTGTGGGATTAGTATTCCAGAAAATATACTCCAAGAAACCCTCTTCTAACGTTTTCCCATCAGAGTTAATGATGGCTGTTATTTAATATATTTTCCTTTATATCTTTATTTTTTTTATTTTAGGCAAATCTTTTTTTTATTGAGTTATAGTCATTTTGCAATGTTGTGTCAAATTCCAGTATAGAGCACAATTTTTCAGTTATACATTAACATACATACATTCATTGTCACGTTCTCTTTCGCTGTGAGCCACCACAAGATCCTGTATATATTTCCCTGTGCTACACAGTACAATCTTGTTTATCTATTCTACATTTTGAAATCCCAGTCTGTCCCTTCCCACCCCCATCCCCCTGGCAACCATAAGTTTGTATTCTATGACTATGAGTCTGTTTCTGTTTCGTATTTATTTATTTATTTTTTTTTTAGATTCCACATATGAGCAATCTCATGTGGTATTTTTCTTTATCTTTCTGGCTTACTTCACTTAGAATGACATTCTCCAGGAACATCCATGTTGCTGAAAATGGTGTTATGTTGTCAGTTTTTATGGCTGAGTAGTATTTCATTGTATAAATATACCATTTCTTCTTTATCCAGTCATCTGTTGATGGACATTTAGGCTGTTTCCATGTCTTGGCTATTGTAAATAGTGCTGCTATGAAAATTGGGGTGCAGGTGTCATTTTGAAGTAGGGTTCCTTCTGGATACAAGCCCAGGAGTGGGATTCCTGGGTCATACAGTAAGTCTATACCTAGTCTTTTGAGGAATCTCCACACTGTTTTCCATAGTGGCTGCACCAAACTGCATTCCCACCAGCAGTGTAGGAGGGTTCCCTTTTCTCCACAGCCTCTCCAGCATTTGTCATTTGTGGGCTTTTGAATGATGGCCATTCTGACTGGTGTGAGGTGATACCTCATTGTAGCTTTGATTTGCATTTCTCTGATAATTAGTGATATTGAGCATTTTTTCATGTGCCTATTGATCATTTGTATTTCTTCCTTGGAGAGTTGCTTGTTTAGGTCTTCTGCCCATTTTTGGATTGGGTTGTTTGTTTTTTTCTTATTAAGTCATAAGAGCTGCTTATTTATTCTGGAGATCAAGCCTTTGTCAGATTCATTTGCAAAGATTTTCTCCCATTCCGTAGGTTGTTGTTTTGTTTTACTTATGGCTTCCTTTGTTGTGCAGAAACTTGTAACTTTAATTAGGTCCCATTTGTTTATGCTTGTTTTTATTTCTATTGCTTGGGTAGACTGCCCTAGGAGAGCATTTTTGAGATGTATGTCAGATAATGTTTTGCCTATATTTTCTTCTAGAAGGTTTATTGTATCTTGTCTTATGTTTAGGTCTTTGATTCATTTTGAGTTTATTTTTGTGTATGGTGTAAGGGAGTGTTCTAGCTTCATTGCTTTACATGCTGCTGTCCAGTTTTCCCAGCACCATTTGCTGAAGAGACTGTCTTTATGCCATTGTATATTCTTGCCTCCTTTGTCGAAGATTAGTTGAACAATAGTTTTTGGGTTCATTTTTGGGCTCTCTCTGTTCCATTGGTCCATATGTCTGTTTTTGTACCAATACCAAGCTGTCTTGATTACTGTAGCCCTGTAGTATTGTCTGAAGTCTGGGAGAGTTATTCTTCCAGCCTCTTTCTTTTTCTTCAGTAATGCTTTGGCAATTCTAGGTGTTTTGTGGTTCCATATAAATTTTATTATGATTTGTTCTAGTTCTGTGAAATATGTCCTGGGTAATTTGATAGGGATTGCATTAAATCTGTAGATTGCCTTGGGCAGTGTGACCATTTTAACAATATTGATTTTTCCAATCC
Organism: Camelus dromedarius; assembly: GCF_036321535.1. Taxonomy (NCBI): domain Eukaryota; kingdom Metazoa; phylum Chordata; class Mammalia; order Artiodactyla; family Camelidae; genus Camelus; species Camelus dromedarius. Next base: position 61,285,868 of record NC_087443.1, on the reverse strand, counting down.
AGGAGCATGAAATATCTTTCCATTTTTTTAAGTCTTCTTTAATTTCCTTAATCATTGTTTTATAGTTTTCTGTGTATAATTCTTTCACCTCCTTGATTAGATTTATTCCTAGGTATTTAATTACTTTGGGTACTATTTTAAAGGGGATTGTTTCTTTACTTTTTTTTTCAATTGATTCATCGTTAGTGTAAAGAAATGCAACTGATTTTTGAACGTTAATCTTGCAACCTGCTACCTTGCTGAATTCTTCAATTATTTCTAGTAGTTTTTGTGTGGACCTTTTAGGGTTTTCTATATATAGTATCAAGTCATCTGCATATAGTGACACTTTTACCTCTTCTTTTCCAATTTGGATCCCTTTTATTTCTCTTACCTGATTGCTGTAGCTAGGACTTCCTAGACTATGTTGAATAGGAATGGTGATAGTGGGCAGCCTTGTCTTGCCCAGATTTTAGTGCGAAGCTTTTGAGTTTTTCACCATTGAGTACTATGCTGGCTGTAGGTTTGTCATATATAGCTTTTATTATGTTGAGATATGTTCCCTCTATACCCACTTTAGTTAGATTTTTTATCATAAATGTGTGTTGGATTTTATCAAATGCTTTTTCTGCATCTATTGAGATGATCATGCGGTTTTTGTCCTCTTGTTGATGTGATGTATTACATTGATTGATTTGCGTATGTTGAACCATCCTTGTGTCCGTGGGATGAACCTCATTTGATCAGGATGTATAGTCTTTTTTATGTGCTGTTGGATTCTATTTGCTCGTATTTTGGTAAGGATTTTTGCATCTATGTTCATCAGTGATATTGGCCTGTAATTCTCTTTTTTGGTGATGTCTTTGCCTGGTTTTGGTATCTGGGTGATGGTGGCTTCACAGAATGAGTTTGAGAGTATTCCCTCTTTTTCAATCATCTGGAAGAGTTTCAGAAGGACTGGTATGATTTCTTCTTTGTATGTTTGGTAGAATTCCCTGGTGAAGCCGTCTGGTCCTGGACTTTTATTTGTAGGGAAGTTTTTTATTGCTAATTCGATTTCATTTCTAGTGATTGGTTTGTTCAAATGGTCAGTTTCTTCTTCATGCAGTCTTGGTGGACTGTATGTTTCCAGAAACTTGTCCATCTCCTCTAGGTTATCCAGTTTGGTTCCATATAGTTTTTCATAACATTCTCATATGATATTCTGTATTTCTATGTTATTTGTTGTAATTTCTCCATTTTCCTTTCTTATTTTGCTTATTTGTGCTCTCTCTTTTTTCTTCTTTGTGAGTTTGGCCAGAGGTTTGTCGATTTTATTTACTCTTTCAAAAAACCAGCTTTTGGTTTGATTGATTTTTTCTAATGTCTATTTTATTTATTTCCTCCCTAATCTTTATTATTTCCTTCCTTCTGCTGACTTTTGGGTGTTTTTGCTCTTCTTTTTCTAGTTCTTTTAGCTGGTGGGTTAGATTGTTTATTTGAGATTGTTCTTTTTTGAGGAAGGCCTGTAATGCTATAAACTTCCCTCTTAGCACTGCCTTTGCTGCATCCCATAAATTTTGTGTGGTTGTGTTTTCATTTTCATTTGTCTCAAAGTATTTTTTAATTTCAACTTTGATTGCATCATTGACTCATTGGTTTTTTTAATACCATGTTGTTTAATCTCCATGCTATCCTTTTTTTTCTCCTTTGTTTCTCTGTAGTTGATTTCTAGTTTCGTGGCATTGTGGTCAGTAAAAATGCTTGAGATAATTTCTATCTTAAAATTGTTGAGGCTTCTTTTGTGCCCAAGTACATGATTAATCCTAGAAAATGTTCCATGTGCACTAGAAAAGAATGTATATCCTATTTTGGGGGGGTGTAATGCTCTGAAAATATCCATCAAATCTAATTTTTCTATTGTATTATTTAATTTCTCTGTTGCCTTTTTTATTTTCTGTCTGGAAGATCTGTCTAGTGATGTTAATGCAGTGTTAAAATCTCTGACAATGACTGTATTCCATCAATTTCCCCTTTTATCTCTGTTAGTAGTTGTTTTATGTACTTAGATGCTCCTATGTTGGATGTATATATATTAATGATTGTAATATCCTCATCTTGTATTACTCCTTTAATCATTATAAAATGTCCTTCTTTATCTTTCTTTATGGCCCTTGTTTTGAAGTCTATTTTGTCTGAAATCAGTACTGCTATACCTGCTTTTTTGGCTTTTCTATTTGCATGGAATATCCTTTTCCATCCTTTCACTCTCAATCTATATGTGTCATTTTCCCTAAAGTGGGCCTCTTGTATGCAGCATATTGAAGGTTCTTGCTTTATTATCCAGTCTGCCACTCTACGTCTTTTGACTGGAGCATTTAGTCCATTAAAATTTACAGTAATTAATGATAGATGTGTGTTTATTGCCATTTTGAACTTATTTTTGCAGTTGATTTGTATTTCCTCTTTATTCCTTTCTTCTTCCTTTTGTGATTTGGTAATTTTCCTTTGTATTATCTTGGATTTTATTTAGTTTTTGTGACTCACTTGTAAGTTTTTGGCTTGTGGTTACCCTTTTTTGTAAGTCTATTAATCTATTACTATAATTGTTTGTACTAAACAGATAGAAATATAATCTCAAACCCATCCTACCAAGAACAAAAATTAAAAAAAAAAAAAAAAGAAGAAAAAATACATATATATTTTCTTGCTTCCCTCTCCCACTCTTAATGATTTAGATGTCTTCTTTTACAATTCTGTGTTTATTCTTTTTGTAATTCATGGCAGTTATCACCTTTCTAGTTATCACCTTTCCAGTTATGAATTTCTCATTTTTGTAGCATCCTGCTTCTTTTCTATTTAGAGTAGACCTGTCAATATTTCTTGTAGCATGGGTTTAGTGTTGCTAAACTCTTTTAGTTTTTGCTTGTCTGTGAAGTTCTTTCTCTCTCCTTCTATTCTAAAGGCTAGCCTTGCTGGATAGAGTATCCTAGGCTGCACCTTTTTTTCATTCAGGACTTTGAATATATCTTGCCACTCCCTTCTGGCCTGTAGTGTTTGTGTAGGGAAATCAGCTGAGAGCCTTATGGAGGTTCCCTTGTAACTCACTCTTTGTTTTTCTCTTGCTGCCTTTAGGATCATTTCTTTATCCTTGACTCTGGCCATCTTGATTATGATACGTCTTGGTGTAGGTCTGTCTGGGTTCTTCCTGTTTGGGACCCTCTGAGCCTCCTGTACTTGGATATCTGATTCCTTCTTTAAGTTTGGGAAGTTTTCAGTCATGATTTCTTCCAATACCTTTTAATTCCCCTTTGCTCTTTCTTCCCCTTCTGGAACCCCTATTATGCATAGATTGGCACACTTTATATTATCCCATAGGTCCCTTATATTGTTTTTCATTTTTCTCTCAGCTGTTCTGATTGGGTGCTTTCTGTTGTCCTGTCTTCTAGGTCACTTATTCTTTCCTCTGCATTACCTAGCCTGCTTTGTACAGCCTTTAGATCAGTTCTCATTTCAGCCAATGAGTTTACCAATTCTACTTGGCTCTTCTTTATAGCTTCTATTTCATTTTTGACATATTTTATATCTCTAAACACTATCTCTTTTAGTTCCTTCAGTACTTTGATCATTCCTTTTTTGAAATCTTGATCTAATAGGCCATCAATGTCTATTTCATTGATTGTGCTTTCAGGGGATTTCTCTTGCTCTTTTAATTGGGAATGGTTCCTCTGCTTCTTCATATTGCTCATATCTCTCTAGCACTTTGGCTTAAGGAGTATCAGTTATATTTTGTGGTCCTTAAGGAGTTTATTTATTTATCTATCTAAAGCCTATGCCAGAATAAAACTTAAAAAAAAAAGAGAGAGAGAGAATTTTAAAAGAATAGATAAAAAAGGTTTGAAAACAGTGTACAATCAATAATAAAAGAGCAAGTTGAAGCAGAATAGCAATTGAGACGTCTTTTGAAAACCTTAAAAAAAGTAGAAAAGATCAGAAAACAATATTTGACACCTTTGCATAATCAATAACAGGAGATCAAAACCAAGATAATTAAAAATGAAATGAGGTGGATTTTTTAAAATAATAATAAAAAGATTTTAAAAGAAAAATTTTAAAGGGATTAAAACTGTAAACATATACAACTGTTTAAAAAGTAAAGATTAAAAAGGTAACAAAATAAAACAGATTAAAAAAAAAAAAAAGATGTGTTCTCCTGGAGACTGTGCACTCTTAATGGTTTTATCGAGAAGTCTTTCTGTCTTCGCCCTGTTTTGTGAACTCAGCTTGCTCTTTCCAGAGGCCCTCCATGGCACACTTGTCTATGCTGCTCCCAGTGCCTGTCTGCAAGAAGATTGCACCACCTCCCAACACTGGGTCAGGTGCTGCTCTCCTTCGAGGTGGGCTGGCGGGTCATTCCCCCTCCAGATGCAGCAGTCAGATGCTGCGCTCCATGGGAGGCAGGCGGGTGGATAGTGCCCCCTCCCAGCACCGCAGTCAGGTGCTGCATTCCTGCCAGGAAGGCGGGTGGCCACCCGCCCTCTCCTGGCACTGGTCGCTTCGCTGCTCCGTGCAGCTGCCTGCTCCGTCTGGGGTCGGCACTCCATAGGCGGGCTTGGGGAAGACCGTGCAACCGCCCCGCTCCACCCCTGCTCTGTTCCATAACTCAGCTCCTTGTTTGTCTTGGTGGCAAGTTCTCCGAGGTACCAGGGCAGAAAGATCCTATCTGCCTCGGGCTGTAAACAAATCTCAGTCCTGCCCAGGTGGTTGTGGTGCCACCAGGTGTGGATTCAGGTCTCAGCCTGGCCCCCGCCCGAGCACTGCACACAGGAGGAGAAGGTGGCTCTGGCTGCGCCCCGCTTCTCTTCTTGCGAGTAGCGCCAGTAATGGCACAGCAGGTCTGAGGAGACAAAGGTTATGGCGCCCCTCCCCCCAGGGCACACCAGCAGTGTTGCTTTGCTTTCTTTCCCCTATAATTTGTGGGGGGCCCAAGTTGTTCTGCTCTGTATCCCCTCCCAGCCACAATGTGCAACCCCCTGCGGTCCCCAGTGGCTGCCTCAGTGCAGCTGCCCCAGTCCTCCCCCTGGCTCGGGCAGCCTATCCCGACCCCTGGCTGCCAGCTCGCGTCTCAGACTGGGTATCGCAGGGACCCTTTGTGCCTGTTTAATTTGGTTCTGTCGGTCAATGGGTGCTCCAGGCAGATCTGAGCCTCGGAGGCTCCCCCTCTGTCCCACTGGCCTCTCTGTTGGAGGGGGAGACCCAGTGAATGAGTGCTAGTCCTCCTTTGCTGCTCCCTCCCCACGGGATCGGTCCCGCACTGTTTTGCTTTTTCTTCTTTCTTTTTTCCTTTTCTCCTACCATATTTTTGGCGTCTTTGTCTTTTGAAGAGGGCGATGTTCTATCGGAGTTCAACAGGTGCTCTGGTTGGCTGAGTGGATCTGTAGATGTAAGTTTTGGTCTATTTGTGGGAGAGGGTGAGCTAAGAGCATCCTTCTACTCCGCCATCTAGCTTCTCTTCCTTTATATCTTTAAACAACTACCTTTCAAAGTTTTCTTTGACGTATTTCAGGAGGGATGGGATTAAATTTGAGTAAATGCCTTTTCGCATGTACTATTTTGCACTATATTATTGGGCCTATTGATTTGATATACTTAGTAATAAATGTTTCCTTTCACGGATACTTTCATTTTATTCCTTTATACATAGTTCCATGTGTCATAATTTTAAATAAATGCATAATATATATTTATTTATTTTATTTTCCTTCTTTACTTGGACCTTCCTTCTCCCTTCAACCTATATCAGGCCCTCATTGACACATAAAGTAACCAAGTTAACAATCTAGATGTATTCGTCCGTATTTTTCTTTGAATTCTGCATATTCTATTTAGGTCTACTAATATCATCATCATCAAAATAGCTAATATTTCTTAAGTATTTTCTGTTTACCAGGCATTTTATATGCATTAAGTCATTTAATCTTCACAAAAATCCTATGAGATGTGCATTATTATTACCCCAATTTTACAAAGAAGGAAACTGAAGTCAAAAGAAGTAATAGCGTTCACCGCTATTCAACTAGTCAATATACAGATACAGGGATTTGTTTGTCTCTCTTCATTTTGCCTTTTGGGTGTGGTTTTTATTTTTTAGCAAAATGGGATCTGCTTATACACTTTCATGCAACTTGCTTTTAATCACTCAATAATACTTGGTGGAAATCAGGTACAATAGCTCTAATTCATTGTCTTTAAAGGGGGGATAACACCCTAAAGTGTGGGTGAACCATCATACACTCAGCTCTTCTCCTCTGATGGGCATTCACTTGGATTCCACTTTTTTGCCACTCTGAACTATCCTGTAATAAACATTTTTATACATATGTCCTTATGCACCTGTTCTTTCACTTCTGTTGGGATGGATTCCCACGATTAGTTATCTGACTCAAAAGACATATACATTTTTAACTTTAATAGGTATTGCTAGATTGCTTTCCAAAATGGTTGTAACACTTTGCATTTCCATACTGCCAGCAATAGTTTCCTTAATAGACATCTATCCTTGAGGTTTCAGGATAAACTCTCTTTGGTCATACTGGATGATTCTCTTATAATGTACTGAATTACATTTAGGATGCTGCGTACTAAGTGACATAAGTCTAGATTTTTCTTTTTGGTTCTATTTTAGTATCAAGATTTCTGCTCATTTCATAAAGTGAGCGCAATATTCTTCTGTTCACTCATTCATCTACTCACCCACTTATTCATTCATTCAATGAACAGACATTGATGGCCTATCTGTGGTGGACACTGTAAAAGTACTAGTGATGTAAAGAAGAAGAAGAAGACAATCCCTATAATCAAGTTCACCTCTAGTGAGATGACTTCACCATGAAATGGATAATCAAGGAATGAATGCAACCAATAACCTGAGACCTGCACAGGGTGTTATAAGAGAATTAAACACTGAGAGGTTAATGGACAGTTTCTGAAGATGATCTGACACACCTTATCCAAGAAATTAATATTTGGGATTTATGTAATTTGTGAGAACTACCTGTTCCTTCTTGTTCCTCAATCAACCCAACCAAGGACTCCCCTTGGACCCCAAGCTCTCTCCTCAGCCTGGAATCTTTATTCATCATCACAGCAGAAGGCATGGGTTATGCCCATACAGCAATGCCCACCAGTATTACCCCCAAAGAATACATGGCATATGAGGAACACTTTTTCTAAATCCACACATAAAAAATTTATATAGCCTGAGAATTTTCTGATTCTTACAAGTCTGAAAGAACTCAATTCTAAAATCATTAGGCTGCCAGTGACAGTGCTGGAGCTAATTCTCTCTCAGCCTTTTTGGTGGCTTCCATAATTACTGATCTTTCTATGTTTTCTGTTTCTCCTTGAGTCGAGCCTTTATGTGTGCTTGATGTGATTTTTGAGAAAATTATCTCTTTCAACCAACTTTTTAAATTCATGCAACCAGAATTGTACAAAGAATTTTCATATGCTTTTACTGTTTTATCATTACTAATTGCTATTGTCCACTTTGTGTGGAAAGAAAATGGCCCGAGATAAGATTATAAGCAGACCCAGTGATGAATGGCTTGCATCATTGGTTGGGAGCCTGCAAGGAACAAAATTAGGAAATCTGGGACAAGCAGGTCTGGATAAGAGGCATGTGGATAGATATGAAATGCAAAGAAATCTCATTCCTTTTTCTATCATTTCTTTGATCTACATCTTTAGAATTATTAAAAAATGAGTAGCAGGTGGCCTTTTAAGGTAACATCGCCAGTAACTAAAATGTATAAATTAGGAATAAATATGAAATCTAAAAAAGATACCCATTACTAGATTTATTACTTGTTGGATTTTTTTTAAAAGAAAGGCATCATTTTAGCATAATAATAATAAAGAGGGGACATGATCACCCTCTTTGGGGTCAGTGAAATGAATAGACTGAAAACACTTTAAACACCATCATCATCATTCAGAATATCAAAAAGCACATCAGAGAAAGGAAAAAAAATTGGTTGTTCACTCACTTTGAGATATAATGTAACAAGAATAATCCTTTGCACAGACAGAATAATGCTCCGGAGAAAGGATATAGCCAAGGGCATTTCTTTTTGGGGAACCCAGCTAGCAGGGTCCATCTTTCTGTAAACAACAGTGCACAAAATCAAACTTGCTTCTGGATTCTTGAGGTTGGGAGTAATAGGAACCCATCATGATCCCAAAAAGGTCAAGGGTATTTCATTTAAATGACAATGAAAATTTTTTAAAGTATTGAAATGAAAGGAAAAGACAATTCACAAAGCAATTTAGCTCTAAGTATTGGGACTCAAATTGTTTTGAGGGAAATCATTCAAACCAAGGTCACATAGAGATTCAAATCCTGAAAATTCATAGTGTGTGGAGAGTTAAGTAGGAGCAAAACTCTTTGCCAGCAAAATGTCCCCAGTTTAAAAGGGTATATCAGAGAATGTGGAATGCCAGCTATGGGGCTGGAGCTTAATTAATTGATTACACTTTAGATACCTCAAACCAACTCATGAGATAAATCACATCCAAATATAGTAAGTTTTGTTACAGCCAGAGAGTTGGAGATCCTAGCATATGGAGGCCTGCTTCAGAGGAGCCCATAAAATGCTTACTTTGCACTAGGAGGGTACAGACTCAGTTTATAACCTACTACCTTTTCTTTTTCTGTTAACATAACCTGCCAATAGAAATAAGACTGAGATAAAAATCAATAACGCATGCTAGAAATCTGCAGCCATAGTCAAAACATCATATAGACTAAGGCAGGCTGAGAAAGTAGGTCATTGACTTTAGAATCATTTAACGTGCATTTGATGAAATATCAGTACAATAAACTTTTCAAATAAGTTTTTCTGACTTGATGGCAATGATTTGGATGCTGACAATGCCTTTACCTCCATAATGAAACTAGAAAACTCACTCTCTGGGAAAAAAAACACCTAGGTGCCCGGACATGTGGAACTTTAAGTCATCTCTATTTTTCTTACTTTCTTATTTTAACCTCTAGCTAAAATCTAGAGAGGCATGTCTGTTTCCCTATCTGTTTTTAATAACATATTATAGTATAAAATGGGGGATATATTGTCTGCCTCAGAGGGCTATTACCAAGATATAAGTGAGAAAATATATATTTGTGGCATCATATAAGTACCTAGCATATCATAATTTAATCATTTAATAAATGTTAATAGATTATCATGATAGGTTAATATTATGTCATAATAGATTCTATGCATCAAACTATGTTCTGTAGGAAAACAGTGATCCATAATACATTTTCTTATTATAACACAAAAAGTTTATAATTTGTATATGTCCCCTTGAGGGACCTCTCCAGGATTCTACCCAATAAAGACACTCGGCATAAAATTTCATATTAATACTGAAGAAACAGGAGCTTCATTTTATCATGAAGTACCTATTCAGTGAACAATACTTCTTTGATCAACTTTTCCTAACTTCACTTCCTTCTAAGCCCTTGAAAGCACATTATTATTCATTTCTTGGAACCTCTGTCTAGAAGAGCTTTGCTTGACACTGTTATAGGCAAATAAGCAGAGAGCTAAGAAATTGTAGGTAGGGAATCATTATAAAAAATGCACTTTGGCATATAAGATGTCTGGGAGGCGATGACCAGAAGCGGCTTTTTTTTTTTTTTTTAGATTCCACATATGAGTGATATCGTATGGGTATTTTCCTTTCTCTTTCCGGCTTGCTTCACTTAGAATGACAATCTCCAGGTCCATCCATGTTGCTTCACATCAGTTCTGTTCCTTACTAACCTCATTGTACATTTTAAATCTGTCATTGTTTGCTTTGGTCTGGTTTGGGTTTTTGTGTGTTTTAGTCTCTCCTCAATTGTTCCTTATTTTATCTATCACTTTCTTTTCATTCCATCTTTGCTTTATCTTAGAAGTAATGTCATCTTGGACTTAAACCCAGACGACAATCCTGTGCCCTACTGGGGTCACCCTGTTCTTAACCACACAACAGAAAGTCCAGAATCTCCATTCTCTGTGCTAGGAAATCTAGCATCCCACCTAACTCCAAGAATTCTTAAAGTGGCTGTATTTCTCCTATTTACTGTGGTTTCGAGTTCCTGTTTCCACAGAATTCTGGATTCTCATTTGGCACTTCTCTCTTGCATGTTCTGTCCCTTTTCTAGGATGTAGTATCTTTCATCCCTCACCATCCCATTCCTGTCCCCACAAACTGCAATCCGGTCACAGGGTTGATGTAGCAGATTGTCACTAGAGGTTGCAGGTACAGAGCACAGTAAAGAACTTAAAATCAGCTATTGCACACCCCTGCTCTCAGCAATTCCTCAGTCATTCCTGCCCTGGGAACTGGTCGTGTCTTCCAGAAGAGCCCAGCCTACTGCCTGGATGCCAGTGTTGTTTGTGTTCCTTTCTCATCCTCTTGTCTCTCCCCCCATTTCCTGCTCACCACTTGACTCCCCTTCCCAATTGCTGTTACTTTTCTTACCTTACTTTGCTCCCTCTCTGGTTCATTGGACCTCATCTTTCAAACAAACACAAATATCGAGGGATTTTGCTAAACAGAAACTGTTCTTTCCATTAGAGGAAACCTGGCACTGATTTTTGTATATTTATAATCTTTGAAGGAAGCTGAACCTTTTCTCTGCATTTTCTTCTATTAGGCTGAACCTTAGGCAATCACTGAGAGTCAACTGTACTCTGCTTCCAAAAATGGCTGTTTCAAAGGCTTCAACATAAATATCTGGTCATGGAGGACCTTTCAGAGCCGGGCTGTTACCCTGGGGCTTTCAGAGGCCATTCTCTTTCTCTGGTTCCAAGATTATTTTTTTTCATAGGCCTCATGAAGCTGGTGTTTTCCCCTTATTCATCCCTGAGCAACACAGGATTTACAGAAACCTAGGAATGGCACTATTAAGGTAGGTCCAACTCTTAGTACCTCAGGATGGTGGTAGAATCCACTTTCACACCTACAGCTGGAAACACAGTGATGTGCACAGCTCAGTCCACCTCCCAATCTCCAGTAGTCTTTCATTTAGGGATATGGCTGGAGCCCTGGGTCCAATTGCTTATTACCTGTCACTCTGAGCTGATGCAACCTATGGAAAACTGTAATTCCTAGTTTGCTCCACTCCCAGGAGTGATTCTCTCTGCCCTGTCACACTCCTAAGCCACCATCCCCAGAATGCACTGGGCCCCAACCAGTTCCCCCACAGCCTGCCCACTTGTTCACTGGGTTTGCTGTATTTGCCCAACCAGCTGGGAAGAACAGGTAGGAGGGTGGAGTGACACCTGGTCAGTTCTTGGATAGTGCGGACCTGGAGTCAGGGAAGAGAGTCCAGATGGGAGATGCATCTTTCTAGCTGTCCTTGGGTCATCTCTTTGGTTTTTTTATGTTTGGGTGGTTTTTTTTTTTAGTAGGGGGGTAGGATTGGTTTTATTTATTTATTTTAGAAATGGAGGTACTGGGGATTGAACCCAGGACCTCATGCATGCTAAGCACACACTCTACCACTGAGCCATACCTACCTATCCCTCAGGTCCTCTTTATGATGAAGCAAATTCTGGGATCATGAGGTTAAGGTCCAGGAAGATTTTCTCAGTTCCCCTCTGTTGGCTTTAAAATTCTCATCCATTCTCTCTTCTTCTATTTTAGCATCAGGCTTTATGTCAGTCTTAGTGTTTGATCCTGTTAAAAACTTTCATCTATGTCTGCACCTTACTGACATTTAACAAAAGAGTTGAGAATAACTGCATTCAACTGCCACTTGGAAGAAAATTCTGGACTATTTATGACAAACGCATTTACTTATCTATTTGCTTATTTATTTATTTATTTGCTTACTTATGAAACATTTATATAGCACTTACTATGCACCAAAGATTGTTCTAAATACTTTACAGATATTTCCTCATTTAAGCTTCCCAACCATCCCATGCTGCATGCTTCCAATCCTTTTCCTCTGCACACAGAAAAAGCTGGGGTCAAACCAAATAAATAATTTTGCATTTTGTTTTTATCAGATTCATATTGTGACCATGTTCCCCATTTAAAAAAATATTTTTCAAACACGATTTTACTGGTACCCATCAAATTTGCACAATTTATTTTGAAGAATATTCTTTTCTGAAAATCTCTGCATTCTTATTTTTTCATAGATTCAGTTTTTACAAAAGAAATTGCTGGGTCAAATGGATAAACTTGGGACATCTCTCTTTAGAAGTTGATGAAAATATCAGTTTCATGACACTTTCCCCAGCCCTCAACTTATTAATAGAATGCAGGAAAGGGAACTTCCTGCTTGTGGGAATGAGGGGTGTGTGTGTGTGTGTGTGTGTGTGTGTGTGTGTGTGTAAAGAAAGAAAGAAATACAGGGAGGTGTCAAAAGGACATATATGTTTATAATAAGAAGTCCAGAGATGACACAGGTTGCTATAGCAACTGATATATGCTGTCAGGGGTTAAGTAAGAGAAAAATTGTAGTTGATAAATAATATTTTAAGAACTTGTGCTTCAATTATTTAGGTGAGATACTAAGTAACCTTGTGCAGTTAAACATCAGAAATTGTGAAAAACAGTTACCAGCAAAACTTGGTACCAGTATCTCTTTTACAAAAGGAAACAGAGAAATATACAACCCTATATTAAAATCAGTGGCGGCATTCTTTCCATCACTCATTCTCTCTCCATTTGTTCAACAAATACTTTCTGGTGCCTACTATTTACTAGAATGCTGAAAATGAAGAAAAGAATGAGATAAAGCCCTTGAGCTCAACAGAAAGTAGGGAATACGAAGATACAAATAAATAATTACACAAGAAGATAAGTGCCATTCCAGAGGGATCCACAGACCCATAAAGTAGGACATGACTAGCTCTGCCTAGGGAGTCACAGCAGGCTTGACCCCAGAGATGAGCATTAGAGCTGAGTACTGAAGCATGAATAGGAGTTTTCCATGCAGAGAAGGGAAGGAAGGACTTTCCAGGGAGAACAAAGAGCTTGGACATTGTCCCGTAAATTAGAGAACACCAATTTCTGTGTCTTGCATGGGTTACACGGGTTGCAGGAATCTACCAAAATACCAATTCACTCTACCCACAGGATGGTCAGGTAATACCTGGGCAGCTGGCAGCCCTGGTTAGTTCCCTCCAGACTTGCTCAGTCTCATCCCCCTTATTCCCACATGCTATAGACATGGAATTTTCTTTGTGTGCTGTGATGCAAAATAAATTAGGAAGCACTGCTTCAGGTTGCTGAGATATGGTAGAGGTTTGTAAGGCAGGGAGTAATAATGAGATCACACTGGAATTTTTAACAGCCCTGATAGTGTGAGGGCAGCTGGAGTGGAGAGATACTGACTGTCAGGAAGGAGAAGTAGGAGGCTGCACAGATTATACATCAGATATATTCGCTATCTCACCAGGCAGAGCCCAACCCCTAGTACTATCATACCCCTGCCCAGGGATGTAAGGCTTGGTCACGTGACTTCCTTTGGCCAATGGGATTTGAGTGTACAGGACCTGTGTCCCTCCCTTGCCAGCGGGAGCTCTGAGCACATCAAAGGTCCACTACTACACTTTTCCCTCTGAGAGAGGCCAGCACATCCCAATGGAGCCAGTCTGGATGAAGAGGATGTGAGCAGGGCTGTGGCTGACACTCAAAGGCCACTTAGATGAGCAAAAAATAGATGTGTTGCTATAAACCACTGAGATTTGAGAGTTATTTGTTACAACTCAATCTGACTGATACAAAGGCTAACAGGCCAGCTGAGCTAGAGAACATGAGTGTCTGAACCTACAACGAGTCCTCTCAGAGTCAGTAAATCAATCAGTGGGGCTTCTTAAATGAGTAAGTCACAAGAGAAATATGCTGTATTCCAAAGGCTCCCAACCAGGGGTATGAGGATCTCTAGGGGTCTTTCCAAGGAAGACATGTCCGGCCAGAGCTAGACGGAGCAGATGCATAGATGCTCCTCCAAACCTCTATTCTGCAAATATCTGTTCCACATTTATTTAGTCTAAACAGGAAGAAGCTGATTTCCTAGAAAAACTTGTTTCCCACTATCTTAAATCAGCAGATGAACCACAAGCTGAAATCTGAGTAATTCGTCTTTGCAACAGTGTGAGGCAATCAGAAGTGTGACAATCAGAAAGGATGTGCCGGTGCTCGACCCCCACCCTCAAAGGGTGGCTTACCTTTTGGGTAAGGTCACTGGCTTCATTGATGTACCGGTCTCGCTCCTTTTCCAGTTGAAAGATGATCTTTCTCTGCTTCTGTGCTTCATCTTTGTAGTTCTGGATTTCTTCCTCCAGGTTCCTCTTGGCTTGTTCATGGAGCTTTACCAGGTCTATCTGTTTCTGGGTATTACTGACTGCCTTAAGCATATTCTAAAAAACAGGACAATAGAGCAGCCCCATTACTCAAAATATTTGGGGTTTTGCAGTTAAATTTACTCCCTGCCTTAATCCTAAAACAAATTAGTTGCATTGTTTGGTGGGGGTGAATAAAAATAATCGCATTTCTACAGCTTATTAAGAGCTTGTTATGTTAATTTTGCACAGGGCGCTATAAACACACATATAAATGCACAAAGAGACAACATCATAGGAAGTGGGCACTGTATTGCTCCCATATTAGGGGTAGGAAACTGAGAATGAGAAATTAAGCTACTTGCCTACAAGTTCATACAAGAGCGGAATGACAGAACTAAGATTTGAATCCAAGGCTAGCTGACCCTGAAGTCAACCTCCATATCAGCTCTAGCCACTTTCCTGTGACGTTAGACCAAATAAACCTCATTGTGAAACACAGTCTTTGACTACAAAGTAAAATAAACCCAGCTAATTAAAAATACAGATACCTATAATGTACCTATGATCCAACAATATCACTCCTGGGTGTCTACTCAAAAGAACTGAAAGCAGGTGTTCAAACAAAAACTTGTGCATGAATGTTCAGAGTAGCACTATTCACAAAAGGTGAAAATAGCCCAAATGTTCATCAACTGACGAATAAATAGACGAAATGTGCTACAGCCATACAGTGGAATATTACTCAGCCATAAAAATGAATGAAGTACTGATACACGGTACAACATGATTAAAGCTTCAGAACATTATCTGAGTGAAAGATGCCAGATATAAAGTCATATAGTGTATGATTCCAGTTATATAAACATCCAGAACGGTCAGATCCACAGAAACAGAAAGCAGATTAGTAGTGGTCAAGGGTGGGAGGAGGAGGCAGTGGGAAGTGACTGCCTGATGAATACAAGGTTTCCTTTTGAGGTGATGAAAATGTTCTGGAACTAGATAATCGTGATGTTTGCACAACACTGACCATAGTAAATGTCACTAATGGTAAACTGTGTTTTATGTGTATTTTACCACTTTAGAAAAAGAATTAACCCAGGTTTTTAAAAAACACAGATGCTCATGTCCCAACTCCAGAGATTTCTGATTCAGTGGATCTGGGATGGAACCCAGGCACATACTTTTTTTTTTAAAAGCTGCACTGGTGATTTCTGATACTGAAATGGAAATGCCTTGGGTTGGCTGCCCAAGAAGCCAGGTTGTTCCCCTGAAACACAGAATTAATAGGGTGCAGTTCTGGCAGCCATGCTCATGCTAGAGGGTCTGCTTCTCCAGCCACAGCTGAATGGAGCCAGTGGCTTTAGAAATAGGGCCTCTGGATTTTTTTTACTTGGTAGATGTAAAGTTGGGAGCTGTTGGTAACAGCTTTTTTCTGCCATATGGACTGGGAAACTGAGTGAGACAATCTTCACTGCAAGGAAGAAATGAGGCAACAACTCAGCTGGAAGTCTAGTGGTGGAGAGAGAGGGCTTTCTGTGCATCCCAAGAATGTGAGGTCAGGTTCCTATCCATTCCTGAGGCCCGCCTGTATCCTTGGGCTGGTTCCATGAGGCACCTCATAATCCCTTCCCAAATCTCTCACCAATCAGACCTGCAGGCAGGTCTGAAAACCAGTGGAATATAAACAGGTTAAAAAAATATGGACATTAAACTTGGTTGGGTAACAATGTAGAAAATGGAAAAGGTCAAGTTTACTTTCAAGTATTGAATTAAACATTTGCTCTGTGAAAGATTAAGCCATTTCAACACGACACTGAAAGAACCAAAATATATTAACATTGCTTTCTGCAAAACTGTCACTCATTCGTTCAATGAAGGTGGCCTTTCAAGTCAGTGGGGAAAGAATGTACTATCAACAAAGGCTGGTTGCACACCTGCAGAGGGGTGGGGGCTGTGCTAGCCCCTAAGGATGCAATGGCCAGGAAAGAAAAAATAAAAGTATATCCTGCCCTAAAAGAAGGTGTTGATGTAGTCAAATGAAACAAATAAATATAATTAATATGCTAGGTGTCCTATTATGGCACAAAACCTACTGGTTATTTACCAGGATATATAAAATATAAATGGGTGAAATGTTGTATGTGTTAAAAATAAATTTAAAGATCTAAATCCAACAATATTATGTACATGTACAAATTTATAAAATAAAGGAAGAGTTTCAAGGATTACACACACAAAAAAAAAAAAGATAAGAAAAATCAATGACTTTCTTAAGGCGTGCTCAGCATGTAAAGATAGCTAATCTTCTATTTCCTGAGAGTCCCTAAATAGTCTACTTTAAACTACCGGGTAATCTACTTTGTTAATATTTGTTCAATTCTGGGAAACCTAAAGACATAATAAAAATTCGCAATGAACAAATTTGGGCCGCCTCCACCTTGACGAGATGAAGCTGTCTTGGCGGAAAGCCATCAGGCTGTCTGTGATGGAAGCAGCCTCCCTGTTCAACACCTGGCCCATTGCTTTTTCCTCCCTGGAGGAAATCCTTGAGTGGGAATGTTCACCCTAAATCCCTGAAGGTAGCACTGTCTCCCAAGAGTGACTGTCCACGGAAAGAATCCTCTGAAAAGAGCAAGGAGAGGAAAGGGGCGGGGGTGGGGTGGGGGTCCTGTCTTGAATGGAAGATCTCCAGGCCTCAAGCTCCCCTAACCCCTCCCTCAGCTTTGGACCATGTTGAGCTCAAAGGCTAGGAGGAATAAGGTCTGAAAACATAAACCTACAACATTCCTGAAAAGAGGGAGGGAAGCTAAGAGACTCTACATCACCCAGCAGCAATCCTTTTAACACCTTAAAGTTAAAATGGTATTAGCACTCCCTTGTATTGTCTGGATTAGCAAAGGTTGCAGATAATAGATACAGAAATCAGAGATTCTGATCAACTGCTTAGGATGCCAAATAACACGCCAGCAATAAACACAGAAACCGCAAGACACTCTGAAATCCCCTTCGAGGTTGTAGGATAACTCTCCCAAGTCCCTTTGTGCTCACGGGTGATAATGTGGTTTCAATTCCCAGCCAGTGAACGGTAAAATGTAGACAGCTGCTTAGAGGAAAATTGAGCACTATTATTAATTCTAATCTACTTTTGTTTGCCTCAGAGTTTTCTTTCCCCTGCAACCGGTTATAGGCAGATATTATAGCACTAAAGAAAGACATTTATTTACCAGTGCTACTGTAACAAACTCACCTTATTCAATATGTCCCTTTCTCTCAGAAGCTCATCCATTGCCTTCTTATCAAGTTCTACTTGTTTCTTTGAAGCCTCCACCTCTAAATCACCAGGGAGAAAAACAATAGTAAATAAAGAGAAAAACCTAGGAAAGAATCTGCCAAAGCCAAAGTGCCATAAAAACTGCTTTATATATTTATTTGCAGCTATAAAGCTACTTTTCGTTGAGTGCTACGTGATCTTCATTACAACTCGGTGAGGTACGTCTTCCTGCCCCAGGGAGCAGATGGAAACGGAGGCTTAGAGAGCCACATGCCAAGGGTCCGAAGCCAAGAGGTGACGGGGCTGAGACTGGGAGCTTTGTTGCTCTGACTCAAAAAGTCCTTGCTCTTTTAAAATCTTTTTTATTATACAAATCATTAGAAATACAGGAAGAAATGGGAAACAAAAATAAACAAGGGGGAAAAATTTTAAATCAACCAGAATCTACTTAGGATTTTGATGTGTCTCTTTCCTTTTCCTATGCAAATATGTATGTGGTATATAAATATGAATATTTATATACCACATACACCCAGAGGGACTCACACTACACATTACTGCTTTGTAGCTTACTTTTATAATTAACAAACATAAAATAAATACCTGCCTATATTGTAAATGTACATCTGCATCAGAATTTTTAATGACTTCACATCTCACTGTATAAAAATGTGTAACTTATTTAGCCAATTCTCGTCTTAACATTTAAGTTGCTTCCTTTTACGTTTTTTGTTTTTGTTTTTGTTTTTTGCAATTATAAGCAATAATCCTGTGAAAGTTTCTGTTCATTTGTTTCTCTAGGAGAGGAAGTCCTGGAACAAAGGTGATTTTCTTTTCAAAGGCATCTTTCTCCTACCACCAAACTTCTTTCCAAAAATTAACAGCAGTTTAAATCCACACCCAAATCACCACTGGTATTATCATTCTCTTTGATCTTTGACAATTTGATAGATTTGTTTTAAACCAGTATGCCTGTATTTAATTTACATTTCTTTCATTAGTAGTGAAGTTGACTACCTTTTCATGTTTAATGATCATTTATTTGTATTTCTGTTTTTCAAATTGCCCACATTGGCCCTTTGCCCATTTTTCTCATGAACTGATTATCCTTTTTGTGGATTTGTAAGAGCACCTTATATATAACAAGGATACTAACTCTTTGGCATTATTTTAGTCAATTTGCCTTCATATGTAGAGTCTTATGCTGCTTAAAAAAAAAAAGGTTAGCTTTAATTGCATTAAATCTCTCAATCTTCACTTTATTGTTTCTACATTTGGTCTTAAATCTTTTTTCCCCCAAAAGTAGCTCATTGTCATGCTACCATTTTCTTAATAATCCATCCTGCATATTGGTAAGAAACAACACCTTTATGGTCATCTTGGGTCTTTTTGTGGTCTTTCCAATTTTTTTCCATTGATCTGTTTATTCAGACATTTTCACTAAAATATTTGATTACTGAAACTTTATAATACACTTAAACAGCTGGTAAGCCAAATGCTCCCTTTCCACTTCTCTTTTCCAGAATTTTATGGCTATTGTCACGTGTTTATTTTTCTGGAGGAACTCTAGAATCAGTTTTCAAGTCTCAAACAATATAACTCACTGAAATTTTTATTGGAAATATTAAATGCATAGATTAATTCGGACAGATTTATATCTTTATCATATTGAGGTTTCTCATCCAGGAACTTGGCGTCTCTCTCCATTTGTCAAGTCTTCCTTTATGCCCCTCAATAGAATTCTGTAGTGTTTTATATATATAGGTCCTACCAATATCTTGGTAACTTTATTCATAAATATTTTATTACCTTAGTTGCTATTGTAAAGGGGGTTTTTCCATCATATGTTGTAACTGACTCTTTGTGCAAAAGAAAGCTATTGATATCTATATATTTATTTTATAACCTGCCACCCTGTTGAACTCTTGTTAGTTCTGGCAGTTTCTCACTTCATTTCTCGGATTTTGTGGTAGGAAATCATAACAAACGGGAGACTCCTGCTCCTGACCATGATGCCCAGTGCCACATTTTGATAGGGCACATCCAAAGTAAATGCTCCCTAATAAGAAATAATGATGTTAACGATATCTATAAAATAGCCAGATGAGAAAACACAATGACTTCTGTAAACATGATTTAAGGATGAAGAATTGGGTTCAACACTGAATGGATAATTTTTTTTTAAAGCTTAGAACTATTGCAAGTAAAAATACAGAAATTTTAATATGGGAGTGTTTTTGAAATTCACTAAGCCAGTTACAAAACATGCCCTACTAGTTCTTTTTTTTTCATATCTGTCATTGAAGACATTAAATTGTAAACTCATGCTAGGCTGTAAGCATCCTGAGGGCAGGAACCTCCATGCACCCAATGCCTAGCATAATGCCTGCACATAGTATGTAATCAATTTATTGAATGAATAAATAAATGGAGAAATTGCCAAGATCAGCTGCAACTGTGCCTCAGTAAAAGATGATTTCCTGACATCTTAGGATGAAAAGTCTCTGCATTTCTCAAAGACTTACAAATATTTCTAATTATCTTATCTAGAGATTTAGTTTTACCTAACTCTCAGGGAGGCAACGTGCATTTGTATTCTTTTATGTATGCTATCTCATCCAGTGATTTACAGCTAGGTTGGTGAGGTGTTCCTGCTTCAGATTTTCTGGTGTAGTCAGAATTCAAATCCTGATCCCCTGTCTCCAAGTCCAGAGCTGTTTCTACCACACCATATTTAACTAGTTTTAATTATATCCTTTTTCAGAATGAGATAGTATTTTTAATTATATCCTTTTTCAGAATGAGATAGTATTCTATCTTATCACTTTTATAAATAGTAATGTAACCGGACAATAATAGGTGACATGTAGTAAGCACTGACTATGTGCTAGGCACTGTCCCAAGAGCTTTCTGTGTATTAGGTCTTTTTGTCCCCCAAGAACTAAGTGTGATGGAGGTGGGGTGTGAACCCAGGCAGATCTGACCCCAGAGTTTGTATCCTTAATGATTTTTTCTGTACTATATGGCCTCCTGTGGCACTTAAATTTTTCCCTTCACAGGTCATTGTGATAGCTGGGTAAAACAAGGGTTTGCCATATGTAAAGTACTAGCAGAGGAAAGAAGTTAGAAGCCATTTATTTCTGTCTTGCTGATTCTGGGAGCACTACTGTCTCAAAGACTGCTGATGAGGAACATTCATGTTAATTTATCCCGTATCTTATGTGAAAAAAGAACACTGAAGAAAAGGTCATGCAGAACCCAGATCTAGAAGCATGGATGTTAGATCCTCCACTGACATATACTGAGCAATACTCACTAGAACCTCTTGGAGAGTTTTTTAAGGAAAGAAAGTTTAAGATTTCAAAAATGATGTCCCCTCCATATTATCTGCTTACTAGTTTGAATGTAGTTCTCTTGAATTCATTTGGCATGGTTTGCATTTGTATGCACGGAGCCCTGGGTTGCCAAATGACATCAGTCACCAATGAGGTGTTTAAAAACTAATAAAGCAAAGCACAAAATGATCCTTGGTTTACCTCTCTCTAACCCCAAGATCTGATTTTTCAGAGTTTCCTTGTGCTGTTCCACTTCTGCCTTTTGATCTTCAATCTGATGCAACTTCTTATGGATTTGTTCTCTGATTTTGTTGAGCTTCCCAATGTCCAGGCGCATCTGATGGATTTCTTCTTCCTTGGCCTGTAATTAGTGAGAGAAGACTAAGCAGGGACACACATTCTAAATAAAGGGCTGGCGACTGGATGATGGTAAATTCAGAACCAATACAAGGAAATTCTTTCCAGGCCAATTTAAAGTTGTTCTCTGAGATTAAATCAAAACACACACTGTTTGGTTTTGAGCAAACTGGAAAAACTCTAATCTCTGAGTAAAATAAATGGCTATATAAGCTAAAAATGATGAAAAGACTGATTAAGCCTGATGTCTCAAGCTACTATCGAATTGTTTAATCAAATGAGAATGCTGAGTTCCATGTATCATAAGCACATGAAATTTGTGTACAAATGCGGTATCTGATTAGACTCACAGAGTGATCTCTCTCAGAGGTTATTACCATGCTATAAAACTTTGACTCTTTTGGACCCACATGGCCACTGTAGTGCAATTACATACATTAGAAAAGGGGTCCTCCTTCCTCAGACTGTGTCAGTCCGTGACTGTACATATGGACAGATGGACAGGGTAACATTAACAGGCAAGTCTACTTGATGGCAAAAGATATCAAAACAATAATTCTAGCAAAGTAAAGCACCAGATTTTTTGTCTATGGACTTCCAAGTTTTATGAATTTTCTTAAATTCAAATTAAATTCATTTTTTTTAATTTGCCATTCTTAGAAATGACTGGAAAGGATTCTTCTGCAAATAAATAAATAAATAAATAAATAAATAAAATTAAATAAATAAATAAATAAATAAATAAAGGGTAGCAATTATCCCCCGTTCCTGACATTAAGAGACTGCACGTAGCTCAACCTATTACTCTCACATCACTGCTGGAAGCAGAATCCCACAGGTTCAGGATCTCAGAGCAAAAATTCTCCATCTTTCAAGGTGCCCCATTTGTGTTATCAAAGGAGAGAATTAACAGCATAAGTATTTTTACTTTAATTTCACCTTAGGGGCTAATACATTATTTTGCCTAAAGTAGTCATTTCATTTCTGCTTCAACTAGGAGCATTCTCATAAAGAATGGTTTTGAGTCAAACCATTCCAGATTCCTTAAATGTTCCTCAGCCTCAGATCCTGCCAGGTCCAAGTTCATTGTCCTAAGGCCCCTTTCAATTGGAATAATAAGATGTTCTAATTCAGTGGTTATTAATCCAGACCTTATGGTTAAAATTCAGAAAAATCCTGTAAACCTCTAAGACTGCACGCAAAACAAAACAAAAGATGTGCAAACAAGTGTGTGTGTGCATCTGTGTGTATGTGTGTGTGTGTATGCTGTCATCAGATTCTCAAAAGGGGCTGTGACGCAGAAACTGTTAAGATTCACTACTCGAATCTATGTATTTTCCTGATTGGTCACTAATTTTATACCTAGTATTCTAACATAACCAGAGTAGGGCTTATGAATTTTTCAGAATTGGTGATAATTATAAAGCCACCCTCTTAAGCATGTAGGCATACAAAATGTATCCAACTATAAAACTGTTATCCAAACAATTTGCAAGCCTTCTTCAATGAGGGCAGGGAGAAGACTAGGAGATCTGTTCTGAAATTCACATTGGACAGAAGCGAAAACCATGATTCTGCAGTCCTGAGAGTAGATATCAAATAGTACCAGTCCATCGCCCACCCCTCCCACTCCATCCTCTACATACAAGTAGTAAAATATAATCTGACTTCCTTGCCACTCACTCATGTAAATGGTTTCTAGCTCTAGGCAGCTGGTTACTTGCAAGGCTAAATTACAGAGATGAGTATCTGAGCTTGCTTTGGAAAGCATTTGCATAATCATACGATCAATAATAAGGTTTGCAGTAGTCTAAGAATGGAAGTCATCAAACTGTCTGCTTCTGGGCATAAAGCAATCACTGTAGGCTTACAACCTGCCTCTGATGTATCGAGGCTAATACAGGTCATCCAACCAAGGGCTCCAACAGCCACAGCCAACCCGTATTAATAGGGAATGAAGGAGGGTATGATAGGAGACAGATAAGTCACTCGGTGTTTACTTTGAGCTCCAACGCCTTCTGCTGGTTTTCCTGAGATAGCTGCTCACAAACCAAACTGTGTTGTTCGTTCTCTTGCTGAAGTTTAGCATTTCTCATCTGAAACTGCTCCAGCTCCTTTGCAGCTCTCTCATTCAGTATCTGAAAGATGCAAAACGAGCTGGTTAAGGCTTTTGAATCTGACTACAGTAGCTGCATATCCAGGCAGGAGGCCCTGTAGACCTGCGGCAAGCACGGCAACCACACTTTTTTTTTTTTGTCTTTGCAGGAATTGTTCTTTCTCCCCCATGAAAGCACGAATGCACTCAAATATGATGAATGTTAAACGGCTGAGGGAAATGATGCCTTCTAATGAATAACACAGAGAGCATCATTTTTTTTTCCCCGGGAGCCTTGGGAAGTCTTGTTCACAGGTGGTGGATAAATATTTTAATGCCTGTTTGCCATTTGGCAGGCTTCGCATACGCAACAATTGCTATAATCATTGCAAATGAGCTAGAGATTCGAACGGCTTTATCAGCCGTGGGGCTCAGAAGCTACATCTTCAGAAGCAAATCCCGCATTAACATGCCTACAGCATTTTCGTGAACAGAACCATTCACTGACACCAACAGAGACAATTCCCCTTAATCCAGCTTAAGTCAAAACTGTGGAGCAGCAGTGGAATGATTTCTATCTGCCTGATTCCAGTGTCAGTTGGATTTTCCTCTCCTCTACCTTGACTATCCTGAGAAGACATGGTTTTATAAAAGCAGAGGAGTCTATTTTGGGGATCATTTCTACTGGGAAAATATTGGGGAGATAGAGGGAAATCAAACGGGATAAAAAAAAAAAGAGAGAAGACAATTTAGACACTTATTCGAAAGTGTCTTTTTTTTTATTCCATTCAAGCAAAAGTTAAACAAAAAAATCCATCCAGTTTCCTATCAATAGGAACTAAATAAAATATATCTAGCTGGCTATGCTTAAAAGGAAATTGTGTTTTCCATGAGTCCGGGCTATTGCTAAACAATGCACTATAGTTTTAACATGATGACCAAAAAATCTCTCCAATCTCATGCTCCAAGAAGCCTCATGTTTTTCCCGTGAATACTGCACACTGTGTATTATCTATTTGATTTCTGGCTTTATATAAAATTAATAAAGCAACTGACAAAGAAATGTGATGTGTTCTAATATCTAATTTTTTAAGTAGAAGAAATGATGTATGACTTGAAAATACTTTGGAAACTTCCTAAGAGGATATATTTTCAAGAAATGACTTTTTTCAGTTACATGAATTGGTTCTTTAAGAAATTAGAAAAGAACGACTAGCATTTGTGTTACCTTAAATTGCTATTACAGAGGAAATGTTTAAATAAAAAAAAAAAGTACCACATTTAAAACACATAAAGACTGAGTGTGGTTTCCCAAACTTGAAACTTAAAAATAAATCATGTTATATTCACAGGCTGGAACGCTTAGAGTAATGAGAGTGAATGAATGGTCTGCTGAGCTCTGTCCAATAGAACTTTCTGTAATGATCTCAATGTTCTCTATCTGCACTATCCAATATGGTGTCTACTAGCCCCATGTGGCTGTTGAGCACTGGAAATGGTGCTGGTGAGACTGAGGAACTGAAGTTTTAATTTTATTTAATTTTAAATGATCTAAATGTAAATAGCCATGTGTGGCTAGTGGCTACCATATTGGACAGTGTGGTTCTGTAAGTATGTGGCAACAATGTGAATGAATCTCACAAGCAGAATATGTGAGGAGAAAGAAGTTAGACATGAAAGAGTACATCCTGTATGATTTCACTCCTGTGAAGTGCCAAAACAGGCAAAGCTCATCTCTGCTGAGAATTCAGAAGAAAGCTGCCCTTCGCAGGAGAGAGTGACTGGGGAGGGGGCACCAGGGGGCTCCTGGGGTGCTGTTTCTTAGGCTGGGTACAGGTGACCAAGATGTGTTCCAGCAGAGAAAATTCATCAAGCGGTATACTTGTGACCTGTACATTCTTCTCTGTGTATGTTATACATCAATAAAAAGTTCAAAAGAAATTAACCTGTTGGAGCTGGAAGGGGGTGGGGTCGGGGGAGAAGGAGGGCATATCTACCCACAAGGGCCATTCAGAGACCAAAGGCAGTGCTACGTGTTGTGTTACCAACATCTGTAGTGAAGGGAGTTTGCTGCTTTCCAAAGAAAATTCAAAATTCACCATTCTCGTTTGGCCAGGACCCCACCCAGCGCACCTTCTGCTCCTTCAGCTGCTGCTCCAGCTTCTGAAGCTCCTCCTTGCTCTTCTGCACGTACTGCTGCAGGGCCTTGATTTCTGTCTGCCTGGTGTCCATGTCTGTCTGAATCTGCTTGAGCTCCTTCTCTAGTTTTTCCTTCTTCCGGGTCTCCCGCGAAGCTTCATTCTGACGTTGCTGGATTTCCTGTTGGAACTACAGGCACAGACAGGACAGGGTGGAAAGAGATGGGTCTCAGATGGCCAAGCTCCTCGCTCTCTCAGATAGTTCATTTTCAGGGTAGTCACTTGGTATTAGTACTTCTCCTCAAGGAGAGTCATCTTTGAACCCTAATATTCAAACTTTTCAAGAATATTCTGTATTGTTTTTCAGAGCCGTGGCACTGAACACCCACCCTGATGGTGGGAACAAATCCACAAAGGAAGGAATAAAATCCAGTTCAATATGGAAGCCCAGAATTCCAGAGAAGTCAAACATGGAAAGAACTCATCCAACTCTCCAGCGACAGAAACTAAATAAAATGTAGCCAGCTACCCTAAATATGAAATTGTGTTTTTCATGAGTACTGGAGATTGCTAAACAAAGCACCATAGTTTCAGCACGATGGCCAAATTCTAGGAAACGTCCTTCTCTCATCTCATTCTCAAAGGAGCCTCACATTTTTCTCCTGAGCCTGCATTTGCATACTATCTACTTGACTTCTGCTTTTATAGAAAAGTGTTCAGACGTATTCAGTTAGAGAGCTTCCTAACGAGGGAGAAAGGCCAGGGGAACTGCTTCCACCACCCCCAGATGCAGGGCACCCTGGCTTTCACAGGGGACACCTGCTTGGGCCAGAAATGTAAGCAGTGCCCTGCCTTGGTGATGTCTCAGACAGAGAACTTCAAGAAGAACGACTCAAGTAAAACTGCCTTCGCAAGAACAAACCAGAAAAACAAACAGAACAACGGATGTTTCGTTGGATGCCAGGAGGTAAACTGAAAGAGGAACAAGACGGAAAGGGAGCCTGGGGAAGGACAAAACCTCCTTCTGGAAGGTAATGTTCCTTCATCTTGCTCTCCACGGCAGAGCAGACCTGACTGATGGTCTGCTGGGCCTCTTCCCGGCTCCGTTCCGTCTCCTGCTGCTGTTCAGTGATCTGAGCTAAGGTCTCTCGTAATTTCACCACTTCGGACAAGAGCTGGTCTCTCTCCTTGGTCACTTCTTCTTTGAACTTCAGCAAATCTCGGATGCTGGAAAAAAAAAAAAGAACATGGGAGTCAGACAATGGTTATCTGCTGAGGGAACATTATCATCCTCTGAACTTGTTTTCAAGGGAAAGACTTCCAGTCAAGGATTAACACTATTCAGGTGTGAAAGAGAAAGATCTCTGTGCCCTGCCAGGGGAGCTGTTTGTGAGTTGTTAACTGGGGGGAAAAAAAAAGGCATTCCAATAGTAATGTGCATAATGTGATCCCTTTTTTATTTTTTTAATCAACTATAATCCATGGGTGTGCGTGTATGTTATAGGCATTTATATAGAAGTCCAGAAAAATAGGCACCAAATTGATAACCGGTTATCTAAGAAGACTGGAATTAGTGGGGAAGAGTTGGGGGGCTGATTTTCGCTCCTTATGTGCCACATCCCTGTAGTATTTGAATTTGTTACAATGAAACTATAGTGTTACTGTCAGCTCTTGTGATTAACCCTAAGGAGATGTCAATTTAGGAAATTATTTGTTTAATACATCCACTGGAGAGCTCTAATCACAGCTATAAAATCTAAAATGCAGCATAAACATAAGCAAACAATATACGTTGGCAGTTTTCGATCCATTCACCCACAGAGATTAGTTTCTCCGAAAGGGATGCAACCAGATGAAATATTCCCAAGAATAAAATTTGGAAAATCATTCGTGATGCCAGTTCTCGGAGGATATGCGATAATATTCGTTGATTTGAACTGTAAACCAGTTACCTCAGCATTTCAGAAACCATTACGTGTGATTTGGCATGACATTCTGCAGAAACGGCATTTTAAAAGTAGAAAAACTGTCTGCCATGACCCGTGCAGCAGAATCCGTCTAGAGCAAGGCAGCTACTTAAGAGCTGAGAAACCAGAGAACTTGCATTTGAGACACCTGCAGCTGACAGCCATCAAACGGCTGTTGAAAACACAGTAATCTGATACTTACTGACCAACAACTTTGATGTAACTGTTCAATAAAGAACCTTCAAAACTGCATTCAATCTCTTCAGAAACAAGCCCTTGAATTCTACAGTTACTGTGAAGACAGACAGCTACACCTAAGTGCACTGTTGAAAACAAAATTCTTCGCTGGATCATTTCTTCAGTCCTCCTCCTCATTATGTTCCAATTTTTGTTAAAAGTCCTTCTAACCAAATCAGTTCCCTCATGTTTTTATTCAATAGTTGCTTGACTTCTTTAATAAGAAAATAGAGTCTATTACTATGGACACCACATCTTCTGTTTGTTTTTCCTATTCCCACCCCCAAAACTTTCACTCAAAACCATCTATCAACCTAGGATAAATGCATCTAGAAAGCATATAAAACCTAGATAGCAGAAAGATTTAGTTAAGGATGTGTAAGGAAGCTCATTCCTGATTCATTCATTAATTCAAGGTTTTACATGCCCTGCACAGTGCTAGACCTCTAGAGGGAAGGTAAAGACAGATGTCTTCCTTCAAGGAGTTCACAGCCTAATGGGCAGAGAAGCACAAATAATTTCGATACAATGTGATCAGTGCCATACTTGAGAGACACTGGGTCTTATGGAAACAGGGAACATAATGACTTTTTTGCTTGGTCATTGGGTCCACTGTTGGGGAGGAGGTTGGAACAGAAATTGTTGATGGTAATGAAGATAAGATGGTGTTAAAGTTAAGATGTGTTCAGGATGACTCCTGAAGGATGTAGTTGTTTACTGAGTGGGGAGGGGAAGAAAAAGGACCCCTGGCACAGAAAACAGCTGAAAGGCACAGAGGTACGAGTAAGCATGGTGTGGCTGGACGTGAGTCTAGCAAGTGACCGGGGCAGATCCATGCAGGGCTCTTGCAAGGCATGTTCAAGACTTTGGGCTTTATCCTTTGGAAACAGGTTGTTGTCAAAGGTGTTTATGCTGGAGATGGGAGCATATTTTTATGTTTTAGAAGCATAAATCTGGTATGGAAGACGGTAAAGAGAGGAGATGATTCCTTGACGGAAGGGAGAACAGTTAGGGGTCTATTGCCAAATCCAGAAGAGAACCAAAGCGGAAGCCCTGGTGACAGGGAGGAGGGGAAGACAGAAGTAATGCTTAGAAGGCAGCGTCAACGAGATGAAGCTTTAAGGCATGAAGGGGTAGCAGGAGTGAAAAGCAACCCTGTTTTCTGGCCTAGAACCTGGGGAGATAGGAAGGGTGGTGATGCAATTAATGACGGGGTGTGGGGAAGCAGAGCGTATGGGAGGGGCTGGGACTCTCAGCAGATAGTCAGTCAGTTCCCTTCCACACAAGTTTGAGAGAAATAAGCTTTAAATCTCCACTTGTTTTAAACCAGTAGCACTGACTCTATGGAGCCAGAAGTTGGATATAACCACAAGTCAGAAGTTCTTGGGTGTGGGGAAAGGGAGTGTTAAAAAGAAAAAATAGCGACAGGCAGAAAAGTATCTCTGGGAACCAAGCAAAAGCATTCACAAAGAAGGTTCAAGACGGCACCGGCGAGCCCCAGGCTGTCTGTTGAAGGAGGAGGCCTCTGCAAAAGCAAGTGCAACACGCATCACAAAGGCTATGACCTACTTGCTATCCTGGGCCGTAGACAGTCCAGACCCTTGCTCAACTAGTTTGGTTAGGTTCACGATTTCCTCTTTCAGGGCAAGAATCGTCTCCGTTGCCTTCTGCTCTTTATCATAGGCTGTGTCCACCATCTTCCAGGCCTTTTCAACTTCCTAGATGGGCCATGAGACATCAGTGAGAAAAACAAAACTAGGATCCAGATGCAAGATCAACTGAATGAAGAGAATACTAAGACAACTACATTATAGAAGTCATTTATCGGGAAAGAAGATTACACGTTACACTCTGTGTATTCAGTGTATATTGACTTCCTGCGTTGTTCAACAGGAGCCAGTCAATACTGAGCAGCAGTTTTAAGGAGGGGTACTGGCAAAGCATATTTTTTCTTGTGTAGGTGAATGTGGCTACAAGGCTCACATACTGCAAAGGCTGCTACAACTAGTGGGATTATTTCTAGTAAAGATGTTAAGATAGGTTTAGAAAATTTAAAATGAAAGCTTATGTGCTTTCCAAATCCAGATATTTTATAGGGAAAAAAAAAAAAGGCTGTATCA
This sequence comes from Camelus dromedarius, assembly GCF_036321535.1. Classification (NCBI taxonomy): domain Eukaryota; kingdom Metazoa; phylum Chordata; class Mammalia; order Artiodactyla; family Camelidae; genus Camelus; species Camelus dromedarius. The sequence goes on along the minus strand of NC_087443.1, from coordinate 61,256,033 downwards.
CATAAGAAATTGTCTTGGATCTAAGCTCTAAATTTGAAGCTCCTGATAGATTCTATATGAAACATGTATTTTGCCCTCAGGCCCCAAGTGAGCTCCTGGAGGGCGATACGGAGTTTAGAGCCACCCACAGCAATGAGGTCTTCACTGTCACCTAATTGTACACAACAGCCTTGGTCATTCCCATTTCCAGAAACTCAAGCTCAGGCCTTCTTATCAAATGCTTACAGGAGGAAAACAACACCCATAGCAGGGAGTGGAAACCATGACTCAGACACCACTGGTTTTCTTTCTATTTGAATGCAATGTGGAGTATTAACAGAAATACTTAAAAGTGAATTACAGCCATTCGAGTAAATGGATGAAGGACAGCAAATGTTGCAACACCCTTGAGTTTTGCCATATCACTTAAATTTCTTGCAAAACCCCATCAGGTGGAATGCAAGTCCTTTTCTACAGGTAAGTATCTATACACTTAAGGTGAAAATATTCTACTTTTATGTTGACAAGGAATAAAATGAGTGGAAGAAAGTGTTTAATTAAATAAATTCACGCTCATTGTTACATTAGAGAGATGATTCTTGGGTAACTGCAGCACATAATGTAGTGATTCAAAACAAAAAGTCAGTTTATGGGATATATTTTTCTGCAGCAATCACATGTACTATTTTTGACAAAACAAATGAAGGATATTTAAATGAAAATATGATTATATGAAATTTTGTCCAAAGGAACTTCACCACATGGACTTTCATCAATTCATGACTTCCATCTCCAGTTTTTTAATTTACAATAAGAAGTGGGTTTTTTTCCTCATCACAAAAAGAATTGAAGCCTTCTCATATTGGTATTTCAGCAAGGAGAAGAAGAAAATAATACAGAGAAAATGACACTAAAAAAGTGGTTCCTAAAAAACTAGATAAGTCACATTTTGCACTGGTCTTGGAAATATATTTGACCTGGGTATGTTTAATTGCATGATATCAAGGGAATTATATAAAAACTTTATAAATCATTTTTCAGTATTAGGGTTTCAATTATAAAGCAAAATGTCTTAACCTCTCATTGCCCTGCAATCTACAAGAAATGTTTATGTTTTGCCTGCAGAATCATGCAACACACTTGAGGATGAAAAAATTCCATATAAAACAAAGCCATACCTCCTCGATATCCCCCCCAAGACTGAAGCCCTGTTCTCACGATATGAGGAACTAGGGCAATCAAGGCAGAGGCAAAGGGGTGATAAAAGGAAAGATCATGCAAATTACTGTCTGGAAATTCTCAAGGTAATCTCTCCTAAAACATTGGAAAAGGTAGAAATATGAAACTATCTTTAACAAGCTATCATCATGAGATACTTAATTATATATCTTAGGTCAAACAAGACACACTCATATGGCTAATACTACACTTACTTAGGGCAGATTCTTTCCACTAACTCAGTATTTCTTAGAAACCACGCCAGTAAAGTTCTACATTATTTTCTGCACAGTGAAATTCACCCAAGCTGATTATATTCTTTGAAAATGAACATTATTCCCTAGGCTTAATGAATATATAAATCATGTAAATTTTCACTGAATAACTTTTACTACCAGCCCAGAGCTGTCAGTATAATGAAAGGCTGATGTTTTAAATATAGGATGCAATTACGGCAGCTCGCCATTGGTTCTGTTTCTAGAAGATCACTGACCTTCTTTAGGGTTACGATGGTGGTCCGATCATCCTGAGAGAGCTTTAGGGAAGCGGCGACCTTCGCAGAATTAACCACAATCTCTGCGTTCAGTTCCCTGCACTTGGCCATCAGACGCTTTTCATTGTCATAAGACTTTTTCATGACAGCATGAAGCTTCTCATATTCAACCTTAAATTTCTCCAGACTTCGGTCTCCTGAAAGTTCCCTGAGAACATGCTGAAAATCCCTTTCGATTTCTTCATATGCAGTTTCTTCCAGCATTTGTTTTTCGCTTTTTTCCTGTACAAAATGGCAAGGATGAGAATGAACAGTGCAGTATATTCTCCACCACTATTCAGGAATGACTGTTACTATCCATGGACAAAAGACCTTTGTACAAGCAAAATAAAAGCCACTGACCAGTGGACAGTTTAAGACTCTTTGATGGGAAGACTCTCTGTTCATCCCCTGATGCAAGTCTATATGTACACATATGCACTAGGATAATAGTATTTCCTATCACATGTTGTTAAGGATGAGAAAAAAATGGGGCAATTTATGTCAAACACTTAGTCAAGTGCCTGGCAAACAGTAGGTATTCAATAAACTGCGAGCAATTATGATTAGTCCAAAGCCTGATCTCTCTTCATTTCATCCTGCTTCTTACTGTCCCCAGGACTGCAGAGGGAAGCCACAGCATGTGGACGTCATGAGATCTCAGGAAATACTGATATAGATACCATGAAGTCACACCCACAGTGAAGCCCACCCATAATATGGAATATTCTCCTACAAGAAATTCCATCCTCTAACAAAGATTAGCCTAGTTCATCTCCAAAAGAATACTGAAGTGCCCTCTGTGCACTTGCCCTGGGCCTTCTCCACATTTGCTTTCCATCACTAGCTGGACAGAAGATTATTTAAAAATATAAGCCCGGACATACAGATGTGATTCAAGCAAGTCTGACAATGATTTAGATGAGAATCCAGGACTTAGTTACGTGAGAATTCTTATTTCCCTAGTGTTATGGACTGAACTGTGTCCCCTGGAAAGGTATGTTGAAGTCCCCCAGTAACTGTGAATGTGACTTTATTTGGAAACAGAGTAAGTGCAAATATCACTAATTAAGTTGAGGTCATATTGGAGTAGGATGGGTCCTAAAACTATGTGACTGGTTCTTATGAAAAGAGGGGAAAATTTTCTAACTATGTGGGGTGATGGGTGTTAACTAAACTTACTCTGGTAATCATTTTGAAATATATACATATGTCAAATCATTATGTTGTACACCTAAAACTAATACAATGTTACATGTCAACTGTATCTCAATAAAAAAAAAAGGAGGTGGAATTTGGACATACAGGGACACACACAGGAGAACGGCATGTGATGGATGGAGGCAGACATGAGACTGATACAGCTGCAAACCAAGAAAAGTTAAGGATGCTGAACCAGAAGCTGAGAAGAGAAGAGGAAAGATTTTACTCAGTTTCAGAAGGAGCATAGCCCTGCCGACACCTTGATTTCAGACTTCTGGCCTCCAGAACTGTGAAACATACAGCACAATAATAATAATAAAAAAAAATAGGTATGGTTAATATATTTACTCAGCAAATATTTATTGAACATCTGCTGTATGTAAGGTGGAATGATGGAGCCTGTAGGAGACATCAAGGCAAGGAATAAACAGCCCTCCCGGTGAATGCTGATAATGGAAGTAAAGAATTTGATACCTGCCATAAAATAGATTCAAAGTTCTGCAAGGACTTAGAGGAAGATGGAATCACTCCCAGCAGCAAGAATTAAAGCAAATTTCATAAAGGAACTGGCATTTGAGCAGGCACAAAAGGGAGACTGGAGTTTTCAGAGGTGGATGTGGACAGAAAGGGCATTCCCAGCCCATGGCAAGACTTGATCAAAGGCTCAAGGCCAAGCAGGTATCCAGGATTTGAGATTTGTTAAGATGCTCAAGTTAGCTGAAATACAAGAAGTATGACAAGAAGGAAGGAGACCAGACAGGGAGTTAGGGACAGACTTGGGGGCCTTGAACGGCATTCTAAGGAATAGGGAGCGAATTACTCTGTAGGCCATGGGGAACCACTTCTACTTTTGAGCAAAAAACTGGTAAGGTTTGAAAGGTCTTATTTATGTTGGCAACATTATGCTTTGATATTCTATACTATAAAGGGCTTTAACATCATAACTCTATTACTAATCAAAGAAATTAACTGAGCTCTAATCCCAATAACAAAGCAAAATTCAAATTCACTCTGAAGATTTTGGCAAGCAATTTAGTTTACCTTCTGCTTTGACAAGCTTGTCTTGCCCAACATGGAGAAAGTCTACACATTTTTGGTTTTCAAAAACACTTGTACTATTGATTACACATCTAAAGACGACATATCAACAAAACAAGAGTCCACATCTTACAATCGACGTGGAGTCACAAGCATATCTCTACAGCATTTTGCGTAACAACAAAGGACTAATGTTAAACTCAACAGAGGTCTTCTTCCTGACTAAAAAGCAGATTATTGCAAAGATCTCAGTACAGCGATTTCACAGAGGAGGAAAAATCATATTAAGGAACAGTGCTGCTACTGCTATGTGCTTTCCCCTCGTTGATGCTAAACTTGAACACACACAAACATTTATCACGGCAATGTCCTCGGTTCCATCCCTGTAAAGGGTATTAATGTCAACACTTGATCACTAGCCTAATGATTTGTTTGCAGAAAAGGTTTTCCCTGTACACCAGGCACTGAGCACAGAAATGGAACAATATCAAAGGAGGAAAAGTTTTAAAGAAACAATTTTGAACAAAAGAGATTTGTTCATATTGTCATTAAATATATATATCACAATTAAAAGCAATGCCAAATTAATCTCTTAGCTCTGACCAGTGACCAGCTGGTGTCCACACTGTTATATCATGTAACGGTATCTATTTCCGAAGCATGATTTCAACATGAACTGATCAGAAATGAATTCTGGTGTTCCTTCATTCAGCACCTATCTACTGAGTGTTTACTATCTGCCAGGCTCTCTTCTAGGTGCTGGGAGTACTAATTAGCAGAGAAAAGGAAAGAGAGCTATACTGAAAAATGAGGTGAGCGTGGAAATGAAGACTTATGAAAGCAGGGGTGAGGAAAACTGGGCTAAGGTCTATTGAGAAGAAAAACAGAAGAAAGGAAGAAGTGACAGGAAATGATGAAAGGGAAAAGAGACTGGGAAATAATTAATTTATAGTATTGGTAACTGGGGCTTACGTGGGGAAAATGAAGAAGAATGAAATAAACCAAGATGACTAGTGGGGGAGAAAAAGAGGAAATACTCAAAAGGAAATAACAGAAAAAATAAAAGAGGAGGAAATGGGAAGAAAAGAGCTATGAATGAGTGTGGGTACCAGCCGGATGGATGTAAGAGAGAGCTGAGAGTGAGAGAGCCAGAGACTGAGGAAGCTGGAGGGTCTGAAAGGGATTGTATGATAAGGAAAAAGAGGGAGCTGTTAACCACAGGAAGATGGAGTTTGCGAAGGGTGACTAGATGTGGAGGAGATGGAATGATGTAAATGGTGTAAAGGAGACAAGAGGAGGAACTGGAATAGGGGAGGGGGCACGATGGTGGTGATGATGGGAAGCTCGGACCAGGGCTGGCTTCGTGGGCGTGTGAAGTATGCAGTTGCACAGGGCTCCTTGCTCAGATGTGCCCCACCCTTGGTTTAACGCTCTGCTGAAATTCTTAATATTTTTTTAACAAAGGGCTAACGCATTTTCATCCTTCATTGAGCCCCACAGAGTATGAGGCTGATCCTGGCTGGGACTGACCAGGTGATGGGTGAGATGGGGAAGGGTTTGATGGGGTGATGAAATATTTGGGTTGGGGCCATAGTGGATGAGGACTGTGACTCACAAGTGACGACAGGGACCTGAGGTTGTCCAGGTTATAAATGAGGGTGCTAACAGACAGGCAAAGGTCATTAAAAGACTGCAGAAATAACCCCTCATCAGTGAAGCTGAAGATGGGGTGTGCTACAAAGTGGGGGTGTGAATGAAGGGCTAAAGATACTAACACAGTGGTCAGAGACAACACAGGGCAGTGATGATGGGCTGAGGAGCTTAATGAAGATGTGTAACAGCAGGTGATTAGATGAATCAAGCTGTGACAGGTGGACAAGAGTCAGTGCACAGGGCTGACCCTGGGTATTTATGACGCTTTCTCCAAGTCCCCCAGTCAGCCAGACAGCAATATTTCCGTGTGTATCTCTCCTGCGGCATCACCTTATGGGTCAGAATCTAGGGGTGGGGGCCTGTCTGTCATCTGTGAGTCTGGGAACTTGAGAATTTCCTACCATTCTGAGCACAGCGCCAGTTTAATAGGGTGAGGTGAGGGGTGTCCACCCAATGTTAGGAGAAGCAGGAGACAAGGGGCCAGAACCAACAGGGACGTGGGTGGAGGCGGTGAGGCTGCAAGTGGGGCAGGATGTTGACCGCGGGAATATTCGGAATCAGTGGATGTGACAGGGGATAAGTCTACAGTAGAAAAAGGACGACGGGGAGGGATAGAGCGAGAGGCGACAGAGAGAGGGGCGCTGCCTTCTGACCTCGGCCATCCTGACGCGCTCCCGGGAGGCCTCAGAAGCTGCCGTGGAGCCCCCGGAAACTGGGCCGGAGTCTGAGGAAGGGGCTGTGCACCGCCCCCAGCGTCTAAAACGGCGCCACGTTATTTCTGTCCCGCGTAGGGGGCGGAAACCCGGCGCTCGGCGCGACCTCGGGTCTCCTAGCAACCGCCACGCCCTTTGGGGGGGTGCAGCGAAGGTTCGAAAGGGGTGGAGCCTCTGAGGCCCGCACTTGGGCGTGTTCCTCAGAGTCGTATGCAAATATCCTGAGTGGGTGGGACCAGGAAGACAAGGGGCGGTGCCTCTGAGCGGCTGGGAGGAGTCCCAAGGTGTGCGCCAGGAGTCCCCGGAGTGCGCCCAAGTTAGAAACTCCCAGGAGAAGGGAGCCTCTCAGCGAGACCCGGGAGCCGGCAGTGGAGAGCCGAGGACGACCCTCTGTGGGTCAGACAGTTCTGGATGAGGGAAGGACCGGCAGCCTCCGTCTGCCCTCTGTCATAAAAGGACTTGGCCACGGGAACAGGAAATAATCTCAACTGGAGTCGATTCCAACCCTTATGAGGCAGCTACTGTGTGCAGGACACAAGGGTAAAACTAAGAGAAAACACAGACCCTGCCCCTAAAGGGTTCAGTCACTAGTGGTGAGGAAAATAGGGTGCAGAGGTCAACGCACCTGGAAAACCTTATGTGGAGCCACATCATGAAAATCTGCCTGGATTCTGGGGCTCCTCTCTAAAGACCCTTTCTTCTCTCTCTCCCTTTCTCTTTCTCCCTTCCCTTCCTCCTCCACCCTCTTAGACTTCAGGTGCAGAGCTGAAATAATTAAACTCTTTGGTTCATGAAATATGCAAGACTCCTCTCTTGTTTTATTTTCCCCCCTTTATCCCCATCCTTAATCCCACACCTCATCCTCACCCCCCCATAGGAATTCATGCTACTGTACTTGGATATGTATTTTCAAAAAATGTATAGCATTTTCACTGGCGCACTATCTTCTAGTGTTTTCACCCAACATTCTTTTTAAGGCTCTATCTCTGTTGCACTTGGTGTTATAATCCCAGTTCACAGCTTCTGACTGCTGCGTAGTCTTCCAGGTTGCACATCCACACGTTTTACTTCCATCCCCCAAGTGCTGAATACGAAGGCCGCCTCCACCTCGCCGCTAGTACCGCAAACAATGCAGCCATGATCATCTTTGTCCACAGTTCTTTATGGACCTATGTGCAAACTCCTCAGAAATATATGCCTAGGTGAGGTTGTTAAAACCATAGGGTATGCATAGGACCATCAAATTCAGTTTTGTAACTTGTCCTGCACAAAGACATCCAGCCAGGGGGCCAGTGGGGGCTGAAAAATAGCCCCTCTCCTCTTGCCCTTATCATGTGCCCTGCTGAGGAAGACATATCCCTTCCTTTCCCACAAAGCTCTCTTCCTTAGTCAAGCCATGAACCTACAGGCTGTGACTATCCAGAAGGTATATATGCCCTTTTCAAATTCACCTGCCCAGTGGCAGACAGTATTTTCCAATGGCTCAAAGGGGCCTAGTAGCCTGGTGGAAGCTCTGGGTACTTGACTTCACCGGGTACTGCTAGTTGGCACTCCAGAATTGCTGCCCTACACCGCACTCCAGCGTGTAGTATAAGGGTTTCTGTCCCCGACTCCGGTCTTTGCCAGCATGCAGTAGTTATTTATTCATAAACACTCATATAGTGTTTACTAAGTGCCAGATACTATTCTTAGTGCCTTACAAATACTGACTCATCTAATTAGCCAATTTTCTGTCAATATCATGGAAGTATCGTCAACACGTTTTATTTTTAATTTGCGTTTTTCTGACTATGAGTAAAATTGGGCATTTCTTCATACATTCATAAGCCACTTGAGGTCCCCTTCTGTAAATTGTCTATTTATAGCCTTTGCCTATTTTCCTATTGCTTTTTCTTTTTGATTTGCAAGCGGTCTTTGTAAAGTCTAGACATTAATCTGCTTTCAAAGACTGGACAAGTTGCTTGTGATGGCCTTGATTGAAGAATAATCTTTAGTTTTGTAGTACTTCATCTTTTTTATGCTTTTGTTTTTTTACTTTAATTTAAGAAGTCCTTCTCAACCTCTCAACCTCAAGGTCATAAAGATTTTCTCTGTCATTTTCTTCTATTAGTTTCATAGTTTTACTTTTTTACATTTAGTTCTCTCAACTAAAGGTAGCGCTCACCTTTGTATACGGTATGAGACAAGGGCCCAATTTTATTTTTCACAGTGGAATGAGCCCATTTTTCAACCATCTTAGTTCCCAGATCTAGATGGGTCTGTTCTGAGCTTTTTGGCTTATTCCTGTGCCAGTACCACAAGGTTTTATTATTATAGATTTGTAGCTGGTCATTGTGGTTAAAGGGCAGAAATCCCATCCCTGCTCTGTCAAAATTGCATTGGCTATTCATGAACCTTTATCATCCCATATAATTTTCAGGGTATTTTTCAAGTTCCTCATGAGAAATTTTAACTGGAACTTCATTGAATTTATAAATTAATATGGGAAATATTAACATTTTACAATGATATCTCATTCATGAACAGAGACTGTGCATCTGGTTGGCAAAAGAACACAATATGGCTAAGGCATAATGTGCAGGGGAACAGTGAGACAGGTGGCAGACGAAGCTGGAGAAGCAGTTGAACCAAATTGTCAGCCAAGCTAACAGAAATGAGATGGAGATGGAGCAAGCAACACAATTCAGGCAGCTTTGTGTGTTTATAGGAAACCCAATTACACACTGAGACCAACTTGTGGGACCACCATGATCCAGAGAGGCTCCATAACGTTCCTGAAGGTGCATAACCATACACCCAGAGGGCCCTGGCCACCCATATCTTGCATGAGTGTCAACTCATTTCCTAGGACCCTCCTGAAGGACCACTTCACAAGCAGGTGGCCTGCCAAGGTGACAGCAATTCAATCCAGAAAATACTATCTTTTTAAGTACCTGATACATGGCAGGCACAAGGCTGGCCACAGGAACCACAGAGGTGACTAAGGCAGTCACTCCCCTTTGCATTCACAATCTGGCTCTGGGGGAAAGAGAGAAAGGAAAATCTACAGTTAATTCTAAGACGACGGGATGGCATCATTTACAACAGGCCAGGTCGACAGCAAGTGCTGTGGGTGCTCAGGGAATCCAAACACTGACACCTGAAAGCTTTACTTAGGATATCAGGACAGAAAGATGGAACATGGGAAATCAGGGAACAACTGGAGGTGGAAAAGAACATGACATGTCCAACTCACAAGAAAGAGACGCAGGTGGACATCAACAAGGGTGGATGAGTGAATGAGAGGATGGGTGGTTGGACAAATTGATTTATGCTGGTGAGACAAAATACTTCATTTCCAATTTTCCAGATTCCCATAGAAGAATTTACTCACCACCCTTTGTTGTTGTAATAAAAAGGAGCACTAGGTGGCATCATACCACCAAAAGTCCTCCCCTCCTAGAGCCTCTAGGAGGAACACACCCACCAAGATTGTGTCAGCCCCCAAGTTAGGCAAGTAAGAGTGCTTCTATCAATCGCATTTCTCATTACCCCCATGTAGTTTATTTCCTGAGCACCTACTATATGCCCAGCCCTATCCTGCACGCTATGGAGACTATCAGGGAGTCGAAAGGCTCTCCTCACTAAAGGAACGTAAGGAGAAGCAAAACATGCATGCTGCCCCTCCCTCACAAAAAAGAATTTAAAACAGTCCGAGGCAGGATGCAGTGAGCACTGAAATGAGGATGTCAGGACATAATATCTTTTGTAATCCGGCCCCGGTGGCCTTCTAGTGCCTTCTCCCATCGCTCACTCTTTGCCACAATGGCTTCTTTCAATTCCTTGTATATGTCATGTTCTTCTGCTTGGCATCCACAGAGCCTGATCTCTGCCTGGAATACCCGACCCTCCCTCTTCACCTAGCTGACACCTGTCCAGCCTTCCTTCAGATCTCACTGCCTCAGGGGACTTCCTGACCTGCCCCCAACACCAGACTGCCTTCTCAGGTACCTAGTATTCTGCTTCCTGGGCCCTCCCACAATGGTAATCAACTATGTAGTCATGGAAATGGTTGTTTCCTGTCTGTCTTTGTTGTCAGACTTTGTTGAACCAAGTTCATGTGCCAGAAGCACAGTGAGGCCAAACAAACCGAAATGCCATAGTCTGGAGCAAAGAAAGATTTATTGCAAGGGCCAAGCAAGGAGAATGGGCAGCTCATGCTCAAAAAGGCCGAATTCCTGGTGACTTTTAGGGAAAGAGTTTTTATTGGCAAAATTTGGGGGCGCAGTCTGCAGGGTGTGTGACCTTCCTCTGATTGGTTGGTGATGAGGTAACAGGGTGGTGTTCCAGGAATCTCAATCATCAGCCTTCAGGTTCCAACCAGTCTGGGTTCCATGTGTTTATATTCAGCCTGAGGTTGCCATCCTCCACCTGGGTGGGGGCCTTTTTCCCAAAGAAGAACTCAGAGATACTTTGTTATGTATCTCCCCTGAGGAGGAACCAGGACCTGCTTTATCACTGCACTATTGTTTCTTGACTGCTCCTCATTTATTTCTGCATTCCTTCCCTTCCCTGATTAGTAAGTGTTTGAATCTGCCCTTTGGAACTCAGGGAAGGTCTAGGAGGCTGAAACCTTCTTCCTACAATAAGAAACAGGGGACATGGAGATGCTCTGGTACCCAAGAGGGCCCAAGAGGGTCCTGCTCAGTTTCATCTTTTCTACCAGGCTGTCAAAGAACAAGAGAACAAGGATCACTTTCTGTCTTGTTCAGCCCTGTGTCCACTGATGCTATGGACTTGACTGCATCCCCCTAAAATATCTGTTCTTTGAGCTACCCAGTCTGTGGCTCTTTATTATGGCAGCCCCAGCAAACTGATACAAACTGATACATCCTTCTCAGCACATAACTATTAAGTGAATGACTATTGAATGAGTTCTGAAATAAGGACAACCCGTGAAGTTCACTATTAGTAGGGAAAGGTACATGGCAGACATGGTTCTTGAACTTGACTTTAAATGACACATGTGAGTTAGAGACATGGGAAAAAAAGAGAAGGGATCCCAGGTGTGGGAAACAGCACTGGGCAGATGCCAAGGCCAGAATGCAAAAATCCTGTTACAGGGAGAGTGGGGTCCCCTATCAGGGACCAGTGGACACTGTCCACACTAAGTCAACATAAAAGGGTGTGGGTGAAGAGTGGACTCTTTGGAAGAATAGCAGAGAAGTGGCTGCAAACTCCAGGACCAGGGACAGCCAAGGACACACCCACTTGCTCTGCCAGATAACTAAGATATGTGAACCCGAGCTGTAATACATCTACAAAGCTCCTTGTTTAAATTTAGATATAAGTGCCTCTGCTCTAGCTCCCTCCTAGGCCCTCTACGCTGTGTGCTGTGGCTCAGTAATAAGAACAGAGTTTAATGGACACAATGCCCACCTCTTCAACAGCATCCAGTGAAGGTATGAAGTGAAACTCCAGAAAAGCGGAGAGAAGCACTGACATGCAGCTCTGCGTGGAAATTCCAACCTGCTACGCAAAACAATTGCACCCTAAAGAAACCTACTCCTCTACTGAACCAGAGAGAGGTCCTAGAAGCAATTTGGGGAGAGTCTACACAGCCCACAATCCCCTTCCCTCAGACTAAAACTCCCACCCAGAAATACATTCCTCCCTAAAGCCAAAATGTTCTAGATGGCCCGACTTGCTTCCCCCAGGCCATAGCTGAAAGGGTCCGGAGTGGAGGCTTGACTCAAATGACCCATTATTTTTCCTGGGGATTTGTAATTGGGACCAAGAATTGCAAGTCACTCATTGTGGAGCCTGGAAATGAGTATGTGATTCCCAGGAGAGGCAGAGAAAGGTAGGCTTCATAGAGGGAAGAACAAAGCAAGTGAACAAGGAGAGGAACCCATAGGCTGAAGAGACAAAGGGAGAGTTGGGGGTAGGGGCTCCCTTGGTCGTTGATGCCCCTTCAGTTCAGGCCCTGGTTACAGTCCCTAAGGGGGCCCAGCCACACCTGCTCTCTTGGGTTCTGCCAGATACTTTGCGTCCTCCTAACAAATTCCCTTTATTTGTTTAAGCAGCGAGTTTCCACTGTTTATACCGCCCCCATCCCCAAAATACCCCAAAGACAGAATAGGACCAACACAGGTTCTGTTTGCACAGGCATTCTTGTGATATCACTGATTTAGTATCCGTGAAATTTTAACACTGCATTTGGGGCCCCAAACAACATGATCAAAATGGCCCCAGCCATCATACCTAGCACTTCTCCTCCAGGCTATTGGGAAGATTAAAAGCCCACGTGTTACACAAAATTGTTATCATTTATCAGCCGACCCCATGCTCACTTTTGATGACAGAACAGAGTCCCAGCTGGCGAGTGCTCTCCAAAACTGTTTGGGTCATATTTTATTCCTTTAATCTGCTCCTTTTCCAGCCTGCTGCAGACCTAACTTAACAGAACATTTGCTGAGCATTTGACATCGATTCCCAAAGGCTCCCTGTACAAACTCTCCTCTTGATACCAGAGAAGGCAACGAAGTTGGGGCAGTTTTATTAGGAAGATTGAAAGGTCGGGCATGAGGTGGAAACAGTCGGCAATCTGCCACTGCAGGTGATCATTTTTACCAGAAGGAGACAGTGTCACAACCCAGTCCTCTTACCTGCCTTGAATTTTATTGGCTTAATAGTAACTGTGCTTCTCCCAGTCAAATTCCTTTTGGGTATCACTGGTTGGGCTAGCTCATTCAGTGGGTGCTTCTTGCCCAAGAGGCCAGACCAAGGTTCCTCCTAAAACTAGTGAAGACTTACACAAACCAACCAGCTAACCAGATTGGTTAAAAAGACTAAATAGCTCCACACAACCTGTTCCCACCACAAATAAATAAGCAAACAAATAAATTGACTGAATAGATGAGTGAATAAGCAAATTAATAAAATTACTAAAGTCAAAGCACCCTAAGAGGGATTAGTAGGCAAGAAAAAAAAAAAAAAAGAAAAAGAAAAAAACAAAAGCACAAATCCTTTTGATCATGGGCCAGTGCTCTTATTTCTACTCTCTCCTGAAAACATCATATGCTCAAATAGCTCTAGACTTTATATATGTTTTCTTTTTTATCCAGTGAGATTTTTCAAAACTCAGCTCAATGTCACCTCCTCCAGGAAGTCTTCCCCTGTTAGGCATACCTCCTCTGTTTTACTAGAAAACCTGAGTGTCTCTCTGTCTAATACACTGTATTGTAATCATGTGTTTATTTCTGTGTCTCCCCTGCCAGTCTTTTCTTTAATATATCTATGGTGCTGATTCATAAGAGTCACTCAAGACAAAGTTTGGTAAAGGAAGGAAAAAAGGAAAGAAGGGAGGAAGGAAGGGAGGGAGGAAAGAAAGGAAAGTGGGAGGGAGGAAAGAAAGGAAAGTGGGAGGGAGAAAGGAAAAATACAATTAGCTTATGCACTGAGCACACAGGAATTACTCTTGGGAGTGACTAGTGACTAGTTAAAGGCTATTGGAACACAAACCTTTAAGATTCTAAGGTAGTTAAACAAAATCGTCTCCAAGTACACACCAGGTCCCAAAACAGAGGTATTAAGTATGTCTATAAATGCATGTATCTCATTTCTCTTCCCATCTTTGATGCAAGTGCCAAAGAACCAAATTTTTTAACTCACAGGGCTGGATGCACAGTAGGCATTCAACAAAAGTTATGACTTGCTTCTCAGAGCAGCAAAGATAAGCATCTGTAAAAGGAAACTCTTTGCTCTCTGAAAGGAATAAACTCCTGTCTATCCCATAGGCAGGTTGCTTTATTTCCAATATCTGCTGCCAGATCTACTGAAGAGTTTCAGTAACAACAACAACAAAATGCCTGCTGGGCATCTACTGTGAGCAGGTGTTCTTTGAGGCAAAGCAAGGGAGGCAAAAAGCACCAGCCTCCCCCTCCAGCCCCACCAAAGAAGCGTGAAGCCCAGTTTAAGCTAAGCAGGACAATTCAAACCTCCAGAATGGTAGAGACCAGCCTGAAATACCACTGTGTTTTAGAATTTAGCATACAGTCTGCAAGCTTTTTCTGTAAAGGACCAGATTAAGAGGCATTTTAGGCTCCACAGGCCACATGGTCCCTGTAGCAGCTACTTGACTGCCACCAGCACACAACCAGCCACAGACAATACATAAATGAACAACCTGGTGGGGAATCCAAGAAAACCTTATTTACAGAAACAGGTGGCACTCTGGCCCACCAGCCAGCTTGCCAACTCCGGATTTAGCACAATGCCTGGCATATCATAGGTGCTCAGATATTTGCTGAATGAATGGATGGATGAATGTATGAGTAAATGAAGATTTTCCTAAGATTATAGCTTGGTGATTTGTCTTAAAGCCCCGGTGTACCATCGTTAGCCATGAACTACAGGGAGTGCAGTGAGTACCTCCTGACCAGAAATAAGCTTGATAGAAATTATCTGACAGTCTTTCCCACTCCGAGTGGTGTGTGTGCATGGTAATTGAACATATACAAACCGCTAACAGCTTTCATAACAGAGATGAGAGCTAGAAGAGTGGTTTAAAGAAGAATTTTTTTCAATCTGTAAATCGTGACTCACAAGTAAGTTGTGGCCTCCATTTTTTTTTTTTTCAAAAAAGGATAAAAGATTTCAAGAGAAAGGAGAAGAGGGCACAACATCAGAATCTATCCCCTGTAGTCAGCATAAGAATTAATTTTAAGGAAACTGCCTGTCAATTACAATGTACTTGTATGTGAGAGTATATTGGGTTCTGAGGTAAAACCTATTTTAAGAAAAGTTTGAAAAACATTCTAATTATTATAATGTCATTCTTGAGGAAATTCAGTGTTTTTGTACATTTGAAGGGGGTTTACTTTGAACAAAAAGATAGAGTGTAGTAGTTACAGGCAAGAGTCTGGAGCCAAAGTTCCAGGTTTGAATCCTGACTTAATAGCTGTGTGATCTTGGGCAGGTTACTTAGCTTCTCTGGGCCTGTTTCTTCAACTGTTAAATGGGAATGTTAATGATACTACTACATAAGGTTATTATGAGAATTAGTGCTTAGAGTAATACCTAGCACATAGTATAAGTTTTAGCCATTATTATAGTGTCACTAACCAACAATGTGACCTTGAGTATGTGACCTAACATCGCCGGGCTTCATTTTTGTTGGTAAATAATCTCTAAAGGCCCTGCTGGCACCAACATTACAAGAAAAGGTAAGAGGCAGTTTCCCAGAGTAGACCTTGAGGGATAAAATAGCCAAATGCAAATCATCCATCCTGTACAACAAAGACCTCTGAGGTCTCAGCAAAGCAGCCTGTTCCAAAGAAACACTCGCAGGCCAACTTGTTATTACCTCTTGAAACTGCATGCAAAGGTGAATTCATGATGGTGAGAGATTGACCGTATCAAGGAAAATGCTTTTTTTTTTCCATCCATCAGACCCGTCATGACTAGCATTGGCTTCCTGTCTCTCCCATTGTCGTGTATTTTATTCCATATACTGGATAACCACAGCGGGGGGTGAAAAGGAAATCTGTTCCCATGTTTGTTTGGCTTTTTATTTCCAACATTCCTGAATGTGAAGTACAATGTGAGGCTGCCCTGCAGTTGGTCTGGTGTTGGTCACAAGTCACCATTCACTGTGGAATTTGAAGTCACATCTAGCACCAAAGATTATGAAAAAAAAAAAAAAGTTCCATTAACTTTCACACACACACACAAAACAAGCCAACAGAAAGATAGGTGAAGTTATTACGGATTATTCACAAAGAAATAAAAATGGTCAGTAATAAGGTTCTGTTCAGTGTCATATGTAATTAAAGATATACACAACAAGACGCTGAAATATCTTTTTTTCACTGATAAAAGAAGCAAACTAAAGTTAGGAAATAGCTAATGCTGAAAAGGATGCGAGGAAACAAGCATTCTCATACTCCAGGAGTCCAAATCGGTGAAACTTCTTTGGAGGACAATTTTGCAATAAATAGCAAAACATAAATGTTCACAACTTTTGACCAGCCCTGAAACAATGAAGACATTGAACCAAAGCAACCTATATACAGACTTCTCATTTGGGAAAAATAAGGTCCTATTTGTTTAATCTTTTGTAGTCTTAGACGTGCGTAAAATTATAGTTAGGTGTTTTAGTACTTGCAACTTAACACATTCCTAATCGACAAATCTAACAAAGAGGAGGCAGGTGAAGGAGGATGTTTCTGCACTGATTTTAATGTAAAGGTTTTTACTGTTACCCCATTAAGCACGATACTGGCTTTGGGCTGAACTTCACTCTTCTTTTGTCATACTGCAGAAGTGTTTATCTGTATTTGGATGCTGAATTTTGTCTAATGGCTTTTAAGCATGTATGATAATGATCTTTCCATTTTTCTTTTTTGATCTACTTGTGATATAATACTCTTTTGATGTGCAGCTGGGATTCTGTGTTAATTATTTAAGATTTCTGAAACAGTATTCATAAATGAGATTAGTATGTTACTTTTCTTTATTTTCCCCTTTTTAATGAATTATTTTATTGGAATTTTGACTAATACATTATGACTGACTTAAGAAAAAAAGAGTTCCAACCATTCAGGGCTTTTTTATGCAAATTACTAGACTTTTTATTTCAACATATTGTATTTGTAATTTTTCAAATTTGCCTATTCTTTTTTCTTAGTGCTATGGCCTATCATTTTGTCTCTGTAATTATGTTGAAATAACTATTTTATGGTCTTTTTCAAACTGTTCTATTGTCTCAGGTTCTTCAGGGGCTAATTCTCCCGCTTTTTACTGATCCAGTCCCTCAGGTGGTTCATTTCCTAGTTGGGTTTATAATTCCTTATTGTAAGTTCATCTTCAGTGGGAGTTGTTCTATCAGTCAGAGAGCAGAATAAACAGCTGTGTTTTGCATTTGCTCTGACAGGACCAAGGGGATTCATCACTTTGGAACCAGCCTTTATATTCTTTGTTGAGTTCAGGATTCACCTCACCACATGGGTAGTATAAACTGGGACCTCACACCAAAGTATGGCACAGGAAGCCTAATGGTTTCAATTTCTATAGCAGACACTTTTTAATTCATCCATGGCCCCCAGACAAAGCACAGCCTTCCTTGCTGTGGCCCTGGACGAGTGGGAAACTTTCTTCCTCTGTTATCCAGACATTAATATCCTTCCCAGGGTGTCAGCTTTAGGCAGGGGTCTCAAGTCCAGATTTCTGCCTTTGTAGAACATACAGCTTGAGTAGGTTCCAGCCCCAGTCCTTGGCCATTTGTGCTTATGTTCATGTCAAATACCACTATTTGCCTTTGAGTTCCTTCTTCCTGTCTCACACCTACTGATCCATCTTTCTTCCAATTGTTGATATGGTTTTTCTTTTTTCCCCCCAGCATTTCTGTGTTTGAAGCAGAGGTTCCCTGACTTTTTGGCCTCTAATGTTCCCAGAAGTTTAATCTTTGTATTTTCCTGTCTTTTAAAAACACTTTCTAAATAAGCACAAGTTGCTATGGAAACTAAATGGGAGGGGAGGATGAGCAACCCAGGCATGGGGGTTTGAGGAAGACTTCCTAGAGGAGAAATCGACTCTTCAGAGACCTTAAGACTGAGCACACATCAGCCAGGCAGAAAAAGTGTGTGTGCATTAGCAGGGGGTGACAGGTTGAAGGAAGAGGTGGGGTGAAGGCTGCAGGCAGGAGATAGAGCCCATGTGAACATCCAAGGGAGTGAAAAACAAACCTCGTATCACATTCTGAGAAGCACAAGTTCCAAGAACTGCAAGAGGTTTGGTGTGGAAAATGGAATGAGATACGCAGTTGGTGAGATAAGTAGAGGCCAGTTCAGGAACGGCCTAGATGCCCAGTTAGGACAGTGGACCAAGTGCCAAGAACAGAGGGGAGATAAAGGTGACCATCAGGTCACAAAGAATGAAAAGAAAAGCAAATTTAATAAATGCTGCTTGTATAAATAAATATACACAGCTGGTCAGAAAATGCTGAAACAGCTTTGCATATTGAATGACGATACCAGAAGGCTTTCAGACGTTAACCTTGGCATTCCACCATGAATAACCCTTAATTCTTACCCTAAGGATTTTATGGAAGCGTAGTGGTTATCAGTCCCCACCTCCCTGGAATTTCCCTCTCCTGCTTTGGGTGGGTGACACCCCACCATCCAACTTGCAGACATTTTGGAAATACACAGACCGTTCAAGAATGTTTCCCCAGATCTCCCCATTCCCAAACTCTCCCCAACAGCCCCCAAAACTCCGTCATAACTGTCCTTGTGTAAGGAAAGAGCTGTGAGCAGCAGCAAACGCTTGAAAACAAGAGTAACCTGGGCCAAGGGCCAGGGGTTCTATTTTTAGAACTTGTTCTCATTGCCTGTTTATCTTTCGGACTCAGCCTAATGTCTTCCAGGCGAGTGTTAAAGCTATTTCGCTGGCTTGCCGAGGAGAGGAAGAAGGTGATCTAACACCAAACATCAGTGGCAATGGTGATAATCATTCGGACAGTGTGTTCTCATAATTTCCCCCAAGGCACTGTCACTGGCGTTTTGAAAGCCGCAAAGCCACTTAGGTACGATTTATTCAAGCCCTTCCCAGCCACTTCTAGTGGCTGTGGAATTTGGGCAGGTCACAAAGAAAAGATAATAGGTTACGGATTTCATAACCCATCAAGAATTACCAGGGTGCTGCTGTCCCCTCCTGGCCTCAGTTCGCTCCTGTCTAAAATCTGGCTCTAACGAACATCCCAACCTTAAACAGGCTTTGGACGCTAAAGCGCCCTCTACAGATAAAAGCATTTAGTCATCATTCTCCTTTGTGTCTGGTTACTCAGGAAAAGGCCACGATGCATTCATTTATCATAAAACCTGGTGAGTTATTTTAATCCATTCACGCCGCAAAAGAGTAATGGGCCGGCGTTGTGTCTCGATTTATATTTTCCTCCAGAGGACAAAACACTTGGCCTCTGGAAATTCCACCGCTTGTAAAACGCGCCGCGGAAAACGCTCCGGAGGCGTGCAGTGCTTTAACCCCTTCTGTCCCGCCCCCCGAGACCGACTTTTAAGGGCGTCCTCCCTGACTCCCCGTCCATTCGCCCCAGGTTACTCCAGTAGCCAAATCCCGTCTCGCCCAATCACCCTCCGGCTCTGTTGTCCCCGCTGGAGTTTCTGGGGTGGCCGATGGGAAGACCTCTGCGGCGGACGCTGGGTGCAGCCCCTCCCTAAGTCTCACGGTCCACCTTAAGGAGCCTCGGCGGACGCGAGTAGAGGCGGGTGTTTTGTTCTTATAAGGAGGAAAAGTTTCTTTGACATCCAGGAAATGAGTAACTCCAAAGCCCTTTAGAGCCCAGCCGACCGAGGCCAGAAGGCGGGAGCGGGCCGGGGTATCGCTGCCCCCGTCCCTCTAATTGCCAGGCGGGACGCTCGGCCGCAATCACCGCCAGACAGCTGATTCGGGGCCCCCGGGACCCGCGTGCTCAGCCGGGGCTCGCGCGGTCCTTCTCGCACCCGGGAGCACGGACCAAGGCTAAACGTAAGTCCCGGGCCCGCAGCCGCGAGGCTCTGCGTCCTCCCTGAGCATCTCGTGTGTTGGAAAAATGAAGGGGGGTCGGGGAGCTGCACCCGAGATGGCGGATTGGAGCGGGATGCCCGCTCGGCCCCCCAGATTGGGGCTAACTTGGGGGACCCTGTTACGGCGCCAGAGCAAAGGCAGGGAGCCTGTCCTCTGCGGTTCCCTGTCCCTCCTCGCGCCACGCGGGGACTTGCACCCCAGCCTCTCCGCTCCAGCCTCTCCCGGGCCGCGGACAGCCGCGGCGCTTTGCTGCAGCCCCAGCGCAGCGGGCAGCTCCTCCTCCGGGCGCCTCGAGCCGCGGCGCCGGAAGCGAGACCACGTTGTTGTCTCAGCGGCCCTGATGATCCGTTACTTTCGATGGTCTGAGCAGAGGGCTAAGGCAGAAAGACTGGTCGGGTCGCCCCGCTCCTTTGCCAGCTCTTTACCCTCCTTCCTTCCCCTTCTGGAAGGAGGGAGTAGGTGTGAAGCCTGTTTTTTTCTCGGTTTAACGTAATGAACCTACTAGGTTCCTGGGGCCAGATGAGGCCCCCGCCGCTTCCTCTTTCGGAGCTATTAGTAGAGGAGACCCCACGTGTGCGGAACTTTCTCTTGGGGCTGCAGTTAGCCTCTGCCACCTGACCCCTAAACTATCCCCGACCCCTTCCCAGTGTTTCTGCCTTCCTGGCTGCCGAGTAGAGAGGGACTCAGAAACCCTAGGGCTGGGCTTCCCATCCAAAAATACTCCTTCTGTTTGAAAACAAAAATGCTGCCGCCCAGGAAGGGAAAATATTTTACTGAACCTCTCAGGGACCGCACTTTGTCTTTTGCTCCTCAGCCTGGAATGAGAACCATCTCCTCACCCCCCTTCAAAGCTAGAAGAGCACCACACTGGGGGATCCTGGGCCCAGGGCTTTTGGACCTAAATTAGTTGCCAAGTCTTATTCTGTTTTTTGGTTCCTCTTTTGGATTTGACCCAGGGCCCTTCCCTTTTACAAACCAGTTGGACCTCGGAAAGGCTGCCAGGTGAAGCTAATCTGTGCTGGGTGCACTCACAGGTCCAAGTTAGCCTTGAAAATGGCACGTCGACAGGTAGAATTGCTGCCCTTCACCTTTTTATTAATGACATAATAGGCTGTGCTTTTGAGTCCTCCTTCCAGCCAAAGTGCCTAAGTGGCTTTCATTGTGTTTTAATTCCCTGTGTGCTTCTGCTGCTCCAGGCCATCCTGCCCTCATACTTTCCACTTGTGGGTAACCACACAGTGGTTATACTGACTCTCCAAGGAAAAGGCTTTGGTTTCAAGTGCTATCCTCTAGCTCCATAATTTTCAAAGATGCAGCAGTTTCAAGCTCTGGCTTTCTGGAGGCAAGGGTCTGAACTTTTAACCTGATGCCATCGTCCCAGAAGTTGTTACCTTACCAAGAAGGCTTCCTGGGCTCCTGCAGCACCGTCCTGCTGCGCCCATAAGGGAAACAAAGAAAAGGGTGTGTGAGTGAACTTTTTTATCTGAGGGCAAGAACGGGGAGAAACTTCTGGTAGAGGCTTCTGGCAAAATTGCTCACCTGAGAAGGTATCATCTGGGAGGAACTTGGTTTTGTATTTTTTTCCTTCTTGGACCCTCCAGGGTGAATAAAGAGAAGGAAGATGGGGGTCTCTGTATGAAGGAGAGGGTGCACGTCTGTGAGGGAGGCTGGTGTGCACAGCGCTGTTCTCACTTGTCTGCAGAGGAGGGGAGGGAATGTCATGGAGGGTCTGAAAAGTGCTTCTTGTGAGGGATAAGGGAATGAAATGGCAGTATTTCCCCCAGGGATGAGAAGCCTAGGGGGATGGGGCTGTGGCCTTCAGGAATCTCCAACTTGGTCACTTGAGAGAAGGAGAAGACTTGCTCTGTCTGGCCTCAGAGACTCACTGGGTGCAAGAAGCAGGAGAAAGATCCTACTCACCCAGGAATAAGGAGGAACCTGCTGACCAGGGGGGCTCCTCTGTATGTAACGCACCACCATCACTGTCAGCAGACACATGGCCATTGACATTTACAAAGGGATGATCCCTTCAGAGTCCAAGACTCTGCGGCTCTGTGTTTCGGGTGGAGCCTCCCCTCAATTGGGATGAGGTAGTAGGGCAACCCCGGTGGGGGGGGGGCGGTCCTGGGGAAGGCTTTACCCGATAAGCATCCTAAGGGAGGGGCTAGTGCTCCAGGTGTAATGGGCAGCTGAGAAGCCGGACCTTACTTGTGGCTGGGACTAATCTAGTATTGCTGCGCAGGGAGGGGGACATAGCCATGAGAGCTGAAAGCTGATAATAATAACTTCCCAGGCTGCTGCTAGCCTGTTCCATCCTTTGTGTGAATTAGAATAAAGCGCTTCCTCTCAGTAAGAGGTTGGCATCCTGGTACCATTTAGAAAAAGGGGCCTCATCTGGGTGGACAGAGCCAAGGCACATAGCTGGGCATGCTGCCCGTGAGCTGGATTCATCCTCACCACCCCCCGAGGCGAGCCCGGTGTTCTTGAGCAGTACACCACCCGTACAACCATACACAGCAGTTGAATTATGGATAACCAGCAATTACTGAGGGCTTAACATTTGCCAGGCTTTTTTTTTTTTCCCCAAAACCACTTTGCCTGTATTAATTCATTCAGTCTTCATGGTCGCCCAGTGACATAGGTATTGGTATCCCCATTTCATAGTTGAGGAAACTGAGGCACAGAGAAGTAAAGTGTTCAGAAACTTAGAGACTGAGCCCCAGTCACTGAGCATTCATAGAGCAAGAAGCAGGTTAAGCTTCAAAAGCTAGTTAGTTTGGGGGCCCTTGTGGGAAAGAGAGGAGAGTGGTTGCTCTTTTATTTTTTTGTCAAATGAAGTCATACCCGCTCTCAGGTCAGAGAGAGGAAGATGGAAAACTCACGTGGCAACTAGAAGAAAGAAAGAGGCAGGCCTGGCCCTGGTGGCTGATAGGAGGCCTGGCCCAAGCCTCAGATGGCTTTCCTTCTTCATCACTGGGCATGTGAGGTGGCAAATCCAGTTTAGGGCCTGGCATGAGGGTGATGAGTAAATGCTACCAGGGCGTGGTGCAGAGGAAAAGAGCCATGCAGGGCCTCTGACCTCGGCAGAGAACGCCCGCAGGAGTGGACAACGGAAGAAGTATCCGGACAGGCTGTCCTGACACTTGCAGCCCCACAGCCCCATCCCTGTCCTGTGCTGTTCACCTGCATACGCCCGCCCCACGCTCGTCCGGGAAGCCTTTCCAAACTCCATTTCACAGCTCCATATATATGATCACTTATTTTCCACACTGTGCACTTTAGTGCTTCATGAGCTGAAACAGGGTGTTTTACTACATGCTGTCCGTAGGTAGTATTTTTAAACAAAATAGGCCTCTCAGCCAATGAGAAAGTCATCATGTCTTCTGGAAAGGGTCGGCTGGTGCCCAGCAGATTGCCTGGAAGGGTGGCGTTTACCTGCACTATGTCACCTGTCCCAGGGGCTGGCCTTTGGCTGTGCCCACTCAGAAACTCTGTCTCCACAGTTTTCAGAACAGTTGGGACATAGGCTACTGAGTCATCTCGAGAGAGCTCCCAGAAGTGGATGTACAAATAAGATTACTAGTGTATGAATTTGAGAGAAAACGGAGACTTTGTGACCATCATCAAGCCTGGATGATACCTGCTTCTTGCATCCTGGCAAGCCATGTGGGAAAACCAAGATCAGAAGGCAACCTGTGCTTGGCAAAGCTGGATTCAGATCAGGGTAGGGGAAGGAGGAGGGGAGTGATGGTCCAATACCATGGGGTCTGTTCCCTTCTGTGGCCCCCTCACCAACAGAGAGGGGGGGGAGGGAAGGAAGGAAGGAAGGAAGGAAGGAAGGAAGGAAGGAAGGAAGGAACGAAGGAAGGGGAGAGAGGGAGAGGGAGAGGAAGAGGGAGAGGAAGAGGGAAAGGGAAAGGGAAACAGAGACCGACCGACCTGCCAGGTAGACCAGTACTCTTGTATGTTGTATGTCCCTCCTTGGCCAGTGCTTCAAGGGCAGTATTTACCAGTAGGGTTTCTCCCTGTCCTCTTTTATTTTGTTTTGTTTTGTTTTACTTATTTCTTTTAGGGCTTTATAAGCATTAGCTCCCATCTACATTGAGTTGCTTTTGCATAAGTTAAATAATTACTGTAAAATTTCAGGGTTGTAGGTTGAGGCCACAGGGGTAAATGCTATATGCGAAATTAGGATGACCCCTCATAGGGCCTGCTTGGAATGCACTCAGCACAGTGCCTGGTGTAGATGGGCTCTTAAAAACAGTAGAGGTCAATCAAGGATCTGCATTCTCTGCCACATGGGGACCCTGGCTTCCCCATTAGTGCCACTGCTGCCTCTGAGGCCTGGGCTAAGGGCAAGGCCACAGGGACCCAGACTACCCCCATGTGGTGAGAAGGAGACCATCAGGGCTGTTGCATAAGTTCACTCAGAGCCAAGGGCAAAGCTGTCCGTTCAGACTTTTCGACCGACACTGCGAGAGGGAAATTGGGGTTTGAGGCATGGCCGGAACAGGCACCCAGCGGGGAAGGAAGGATGAGCAGGTTTTCTGGGAAGGAAGAGGATCATTTGTGGAGCCCAGGAGGTGTACAAGATCCTCCTGAGCAGTTTGGGACTCGTGACATTTTCCTGTAGGAAGCGCGTTCCCCCTTCATCCACGTGGCCCAACCCATGACATCAGCGGAATGGAAGCACATCACAGGTGACGTCACTGTTGCCCAAGGCAACTCCTCCACCTTAAGTTAAACTGGGAGAAACGAGTACCACCCAACTGTAAGACACGTATTGAAGGGAAGGCCCCCTGGAGGCTGAGGCGTAACATCCACAGGTGTGTTTCTTGGAGGATGGGTTCGGGGGAGGGTGGCAGGGCTGCAGGTCAGAGGGCTGGGCTGTGAGCCAGCTGGTGGAGAGTCTTCAGGCCTTGGATTTGGCCTGAGGGAACTCACTGTGCTGACAGCTGCCATCTGGTTTAGTTCTCTGAGCTGCAACTCGGAGCAAAAAGCATGACTCCTAAGTGGTTACTGGTGGCCTCCGTGACTCTGGGCCTCCCTTCTACAGCCTGAATCTATCCCTGAAGTGGGTAGGGCAAGAGCAGGCCAGAGCAGGGGTGGGGAGATGAGAAAAGTGGCTTTCCCTTCTTCACCAATGCCCCCAAAGGAAAGTGAGAAACACGGATATCCACGTCTTTCCTATGGGGCTGACTTAAGAGGGAACTACTGTTCATTAATGGAGTGAGTATGTACTTATTTTGCGCCTATGATGTGCTGGACACTGTGCTGGGGCTTCTGTGGCCTCAGGGAGCTTTGTGATCAAATGCACACAGAGGCGGCATGTCCAGAATCCACTCCAGCAAGAGTTTGTAGCAGCTGGAAATAGAAGCAAGGTCTCAGAGTTCACCTCTCACCCATCTGGCATTCCTCATGGACTTCTGGGTGGGCTAAGTAAAACCTGTAGAATCCCTTCCTCCTCAGTAGTTTGTACAGGAATTCAGGGATGTCTGAGATATACCAGAGATTTGGGGAGTGGTATTAGAGGACAGCCATGGGTGTCCACAGAGTCCTGCCAAGGGACAGAGTCCCACAAAGTCTGAGGGTCAAAGGTGAGAAGACACCAAGCAGACCACCAACCTCAGGTCCCCTCTTGCTGTGACTTGCTTTGTGATATTAACAGGCAGGTCTCAGTTTCTCTGTCTGTTTAATGGGGACAGTAACAGCCAGTACAAAATGCTATTCAGAGAACTTTGAGATCCTCAGATGGAAGTCCCTAGAAAAAAAATCAAAGCCCACAATTTTCAAATGACTCACTTCCAGATGAATAACACAGAGGGACACTTAATTTCTGCCCAGGAGGAGGGGCTCCTCTTTGAGGCTGTCCTGGAGTTTCCCCCTCCGGCTGCAGCGGATGCAGGAGGGTCTCCTACCAACCTGCATCAAACCACAGGGAGGGCGTAGTCATAATTTTGGCCCTGCTTGTTGGTGCAAAACCACGTGCTCGTAACAAACTGTTCTCCTGGGAGCCTGTTTCAATAGCTTTCTTAGTAGCAGTCAGGAGACCCGCCTGAAGTTCGTGAAAAGGTCCTTTGTTTGCTGAGACTTTGTTCCAGAGTCGCTGAGGAGGCAGGACGGCAGCATGCCTGGGCTGGAGGGGAAGAGAGTGGGGATGCTGGCCCCACCCTCGTGTGCTGCCCCAGAATGCACCCACCCTATGTATCCATGCCTCTTTCTCCCCACTGCCTCACCCCAAAAAAGCACCGCCCAGGGTCGGAAGAGCCTCCACTCTCTTCCTAATCCACTTCAGAGGAGGTTTCCTGTCTTTTCAGCTGAAAAGCCATCTCAGATATCCCTGGTCACACTCCCAGAATCTCTGAGTGGAAGGAACATCATAGATTCCTTGAGTCTAACTCCCGACCTCAGATTTCACCTAAATTGTCACCTGCTTTTCCCAAAACAGTACAGAGAATGAAAGCCCATAAGTGCGTGTCTAATATTTCACAGGTACCAGGCCACTGAGCAGCAGGGTACCATGGGAACACTGGAGGCTTGAAAGTTGGACAGCCCTGGGTTTGAACCCCAGCTCTGTGATGTTGTCGGAGTGGCCTCACCTCTCTGTGCCTCAGTTTTTTTATGAGGATAGTGCCTCCTTCAGAGGTTTATCATGAGGACATTACAGCAACATAAAGCATTTTGCACAATGCTCAGATCTCAGTGAATGCAGTACATTGTTTGCTATTCAACCCTCCCATGGGTGTCAGGGCCATGTGGCTTGTCTGGTGTTCTCCAGAAGGGGAGAATTGCTCTGTGTCACTCTACCAAGGTTCCTTCTCTTCTTCTTCTCTTACATAATTTGCATCAAATCCCGTCATCCTCCATTTATCTACCATTTCTATAGGGATCTCCAGCGAGGAGGTGGGTGCCAAGGGGAGGGGCAGCTGGGGGGTCAGATAACTTACATCAGGGTTCATTCCTGGGTCGTCATCTTGGTCAACGTTGGTGATGAGTCAGCCTGCAGTTAGATGAAGGCTGTCCAGCCAGACCTAATGTGGCTGTCATCTGTCTCCAGGGCTGTGTCCGGAAGGGTTTTTGCTCAGATTTCCCAAGGCCCTTACCACTGTTAGCACTTTGCTTTTCTGATAGGGTGCCGCACGGGAAAAAAGCTTAGGAAGGTTACTTCATCCAGAATGCTCCGCTCCATTCCCATCTCATGCCAGTAACAATGGCTTTTACAGGGCACAACCGTGTGATGAGAGTGCCGTGACGTAGGTGCTGCTGTCACGCAAGTGGGAAAGCCAGGATTCAAACCCCGGTCTCTGATTCCAGAGTTTGGACCCTTCACTACTAAGCTTCTGCAAAGTGTTAAGCTCTTCTGAGCTGAAGAGCTTTGGGATGTTTCTTTCTGGGCAGCCTTGGGGCGGGAGGATGTCTGGATGAACTTGGCAGTTTTATCGGTAGCTGCTTGCAACCCGCCCAAGCCTGACCCGTGTGTACCTGCCATTGGTTCAGGGATACCTATGTGCCAGCTGCAGCCTCTGGCAGAAGCCAGGACCGAGCATGGGCATCCACACATTCTCATCATCGTTCCATCCCTGGAGCTAGAAAACCATGTGGTTGTAGGTCATTGTTCTGTGTAATTCCCAGGGAGTCTGATGATTCTGGGGGTCATTTTTCTAACTTCCTGGCCTTACAGTCTAGGCCCACTGCTAACCCTGTGGGAGGAGACCTTTGCTGTGACAGATGCAGCCCTGATGTGGGAGGATGGGCAGACGCCGGCTCTGTTTTCAGCCCAGGTTCCTGCAGCAGAGAGCACAGCCAAGAGGCCAACCACAGGCTCTTAAGTTTTTTACAGCTGGGTTGGCCTCCCTCTTGCCTTTGTGTCTCTTGCTGTTCCCCTTTATTAAGATGAAAGGGGTCTTTAGATCTTTGCAGGCATAGAGCGTTAGTGACTGAGTGTGTGTGTGTGTGTGTGTGTGTGTGCAGAAGGCCCAGAGTGCTTCCGTTCCTCCCCTTCTCTCTCCCTGTCTCCCAGCCCAGCTGGGGCCCAGGCATTGTGTCAGGTACGCCCAAGCCTCGGGACCAGGGTAGGAGCACCGCCTGGGAGTCTACCGTGTTGGGGCCAGAATCCCTCTGAGCCAGGACGTGAGTAACAGGAGTAAGGCGTGGGTAACAGGAGTAAGGCAATGGGTGGGGAGGGAGAGAGTGGAGAATCTGCCTTTCTGTGGCCACAGAAAAGCCCGGGGAGCCCACCCCCCAAGCCTGAGAGGCCAGGAAGTCATCCTGGGCTGAGCTCTCCGTGTTCCTATCCGGGGATCGCAGGGAAGGTGGCTGCTGGGCACTGGCCATTTAACCTCATCCATCCCCAGCTCAGCTCTGAGAAAAGGAGCGGTGGCATGTCGAGGGAGGCCCTTGTCTTCCCTTTGTTGTCCTTTGTGTTTACTCTCTGCTTCCTGCCCCACCCCCTCAAGTCCCCTCCACAGGAAGCCTGTGTGGCTGCTGGGGTCTGGCACCCTCTTCCAGACCGCCCTCCCTGCCCCGGGGCAAAAGTGGGGCTTGTCCTGAGCATTTGCCCCTCTGCTTGGGGGCCTGGCGTGTAGCAAACACCGGGTGAAGGGAGAGATGGGGACAGTTTGGGGAGCCCTGGCACACCTGCGCAGAGGTGGGTTTGTGTTCCCTCCGTGTAGCCGCTCTTGTGGGTGAGACGGGGCCCACAGGCTGAGGGGAAATTCCGAGAAACAGTAGTTCGAGCCAAGCCAAGGTCTGACAGTCACGAGGGCTGCTTCGCTGTGGGAAATGGTTAGCACTGTGCTTCTGTTGTTAAAATGCACCCTGTGGTTTCAGGTTTAGGAATCTGACCTGGGAATTGGGGTCAAGGCAGGCCCTTGGTGCACACTCGCTATAGGAAGTGCATCCTTCCTAAGGATGGAAGGCATTGATAGAGGCTTTCTTTAGAAAGTGGGCGTCTCCCATGTGCAGTGTGTGAGCTGGTGGGTCCCCAAGGTTGCGTGTATCCTTAGTGAGCAGACAACCCTGTGTTTGGTCTCTGCCAGGCACTCTGCAGAATATCATGGCAAACAGGCCCACCCGGGCCCTAGAGGAGCTCACAGCAAAGAAGGCAATGGAGTAAGACCAGAACTCAGGCACCACAGGATACACCGAGGAGCCAGTGGGGTCCAGAGTCACAGGCCCAGCAAGGGGTCTGGCTGCTCTGCTTTCTTTCTACTTGTGTGACCTTGAGCAACTGATCAACCTCTCAGCGCCTTGGGATCCTGCCTGGGAAACAGGGCTGCTGCACCGGTAAGATGAGCTAAGAATAGAGGCCTGCAGAGCCAGCCTTTGTTGGGTCCCTGCTACGGACACTTCTGTGGAGACACCATCTACAGGAGACACCTGCCTGCACTCGGGTTCAATAAAGATGCTGTCTCCCTCCCCTTGTTCTTCTAGCCCTTTCAAGAAAGAAGGATTTGTCTCAGGAGTTGGGGTGGGGAGATTGGAAGACTTTTGGAAGTGATTTCTTATTTTTATTTATTTTTTTTGAGGAATTGAACCCAGGACCTTGTGTATGTTAAGCATGTGCTCTACCATTTAAGCTGTATGGAAGTGATTTCTGAGTTGGGCTGGCTGTGAGGACCATTGGGTGGGGTTCTGGCAGCAGAGATGTGAGGCATGGATGTTGCAGGGAATGGTGGGGAAGAGTAGGGGCTTCAGGGCACAGTAGATAATCTGCAGTGTCTGGGCCAGGCAAGTGGGAACCAAGGGGTCCCCGAGGCTGACTGGGACCAGGCTCTGAACATCAGACTTAGACTGTGTCTTACGGACAGGAACTCCCTGAAGTAGGGAAGGGAGCCCTCCAGGGCCAGGGCTTCCTGAGGTGGCTGGGAATTAGGGAGAGCTCAGAAGAGCTGATTCCAAAGGTCCACACCAGGCCAGGAGGGAGAGCCCCAAGAGTGTGGGGTCTCCAGGCTTTGGTGCAGAGCAGAGGCTGCATCAGCGATGGCTCGGGACACTGGAGAGGCCCAGCAAAAATGGGAAAGTCAGTGGGAGAGCTGGTAAGGGAGAGGAGGGTGCATTGTGCTTTGAGGCTGCATTGGTCTCAGACCTAGGGCTGCCATAGCAGAAGATCACAAACCTGGTGGCATAAAACAACAGAAATCGAATCTCTCATAGTTCTCTCTGGAGAACTCTCTGGAGGCCAGAAGTCTGAAATCAAGCTACTCTCGACGGCCCACGCTCTAAGGAAGAATCCTCTTTTGCCTCTTCCAGCTTCCAGTGGCTCCAGGCCTTCCTGGGCTGGGACAGCAGCACCCCAGCTTCTGCCTCCGTCTTCCATCACCTTCTCCTCTTTGTCGGTCCTCCACTTTTCTGTCTCTTTATAAGGACACTTGTCATTGGATTTAGGGTAATCCAGAACTGTTTCATCTTAAGATCCTGAATTATATTGGTAAAGACCCCTCTTCCAAATTCCCATTCATAGGGTCCAAGTATTGGCACCAGGGCTTGTCTTTTTGAGGGCTGCCATTCGACCCCCTGCAGTGACTGTTGGATTCGAGGTTCCTTGGGAAGTATGGATGAGAGAAAGGGGGGTGTGGGCCTCGACTCAGGGCTGCCAGGGGAGCCTTTCCTTGTCTCTGTGACTTACAGGCCTTCTCATCATCCCTTAGCCTCTGAAACCCCAGGCCTCAGTGTAAGTGTATCTGTCTGTTTCTCTGTCTGTCCCAAGATGCTATGATTTTCCATGACACCCTGTGGGTCAGGCCCTCTGCTGTGGGGAAGTCAGGCAGCATGCCTGGACAGAAGGACGCCGTGTCCTTCCTGGGAGATTGATGGCTTCCCTGCCTTTTCCATCCCTTGCCTGCCAAGTGACACACGTGAGCTGTGCTGGAGGAACAGGAAGGATGTGGGCTCTCCCACCCTGTCGGTGGAGTCCAGGCCACTGTCCTTCCTGCACCTCGGCTGGCCAGCTGCATGACCCTGGTCCAGAGGATGGGGCTGGCATCATCCTGGTGACTTTCAGAAACCCCTTCCTTTTCTGAGAGTGTCCTTGAGA
Source organism: Camelus dromedarius (assembly GCF_036321535.1). Lineage (NCBI taxonomy): Eukaryota > Metazoa > Chordata > Mammalia > Artiodactyla > Camelidae > Camelus > Camelus dromedarius. The sequence continues at coordinate 61,225,099 of NC_087443.1, read as the reverse complement.
AAACTTCATGCTTTGGCGAGTGTGACTGGTCACCCTCTGTGAGTCTGGCCAGTGTGGCCACATGGGGGGACAGCTGAGCTCCCCTCAATGGAAAGGCCGCTTCCCTTGCAGTGGACACTTTCCCACGGGCCCATCAGTGGGTCCACCTCCCTGGGTGTCAGGGTGGGGCCTCTCCGCTCTGCTCTCTCCCTCATTCTGTCCTGCTCCCTCACCCTCACCAGGGCCCAGTCTTGACCCCTGGGTTTCCCCTGGGTTAGGGAGGGGCGGAGGGGGTCCAGCTCTTGGTCCTGGCGACCACAGGCTCTAGTCTGTAGTCTGAGTTCTGCTTAGTCCACACCCATTAGGCCAGGTGATCTTTCTTCTAGCTCCTGGAGAGGCCGTGGGGAAGGCATGTGCAGGCATGTGTAAGCATGTGGAGCATATGTAAGCCTCTGGCGCGGACCTGGCACCTAGTCAGCACTCGTAAATGCTGACGATGATGATTCTGAGTGTGGCTGCTGGGGCCGACTGGGAGGCCCCGGAACAGAGTCAGGACTGGGCTCGGAGAGAAAAGTCTAGCCGGTGGGGTACTGGAGGGAGCCTTAGGTGCCGAGGACTAGCAGGTGGTGGTCTGGCTGAGGGGGAAGACTGAGGAGAGTCCCGGGGCCAAGGGCATCCTTGAGGAATGCTTGGGGTGGGGGCGGGGGGAGGTGGCAGTGGGCAGGAGAGAGGAGGCACATGAGGGGCTGCAGACCAGGGGCCCGCAGGATCTGGGTGGCCCGCTGACGTGTTTTATTTGGCTCCCATGGTTTTTAAAGTATTTTTGAAAGAATAGATGACATTGTAAAACTGGGGGATTTGGATAAAATCCAGATTTCTGGCTTCTCTTTTGGGGAGTGAAAAAGAGGTGTATGGAGCATGCAGTGTGGTAGCTTTCCGCTTAGATAAAGCCTGTGTCACCCAGGTCCCAGCACCTGCAGCCGAGCTCGTTTACTCTGGGGAACTGTCCCCTGCCCAAGCCACCCCCACTCCAGGCATGTCCCCCACCACCTCTCCTGCCCCCAGGAAGGTGAAAGGAGATGAGGGAGGGAGCCCAGAGGCATGAGGGTGACAGGTCCCAGGAAAGTGAGGCTGGCTGGAGGACAGGACAGAGGTCCTGTCTAGTGGGAGGGGTGGAAGGAAATGCCAGGGGCCTGCAAAGACACTGGGGGCCCAGAAGCACACCCTTTCTACCCACTTTCTCAATTATTATGTGTCAGTCCTCTTCCTTCCTCTTTTCTCATTTCCTTTCTCGGCCGGCCTGTCCCTCTCTGCCCAGGCCTGAGGCCTGCCAGCACCCAGCTCCCACCCCCAGTGCTGCTTAGCCTCCCCCTCTCCTCCCCTCTCTGCTAGATCTCCTCTCCCATTCCTGTTTGGGGTGCAGGTGAAGAGAGACCTTAGCCTGAGATGCCCCGGTGGTGGCTTTATGGCCTTGCCTTTGCTGCGCCTTTCTCTCCAGCCCGTGAGCCTGTCCTGGAAGGGTGGGAACTACTGTCTGCAGAGCTGCCCTGATGGACCCATCCGTGCTCAGTCTGTCTGTCCCCTGGCCCTGAGTTGGGCAACGAGGAAGGAGTGTGTGGAGACCGGCCGGCCCCTCGCACAGCTGGCTTCTCCTCCTAAGTGCGTGAGAAGCTAACTCCCACTGGCACACAGGGTGCCTGCAGGTGCCCAGCCCCGTGCCTGGTGCCTGGAGGAGGCGAGGGGGGCTGGCGGTGATATTCAGCCTCGGCTTTGGGACCTTGCCCAAACCATAGTTAGGAAGTCAGGGATGAATGGGTAAACTGACACAGTAAAGAGCAAGGAGGTGGCCTGACCCACAGGGGTTCGGGGTGAGGCTGGCCTGCAGCAAGACCTGGAGGAGGGGCCCCTGAGCTGGCCCCGACTGGTGGGTGCTGTTGCTCTTGGCCGGGAAGGTGGTCAGATTCCAGCATGGGGTGTGGGCTCTGCTTGAGAGAAGTGTGGAATTGGGGATGAGACAGGCCGGACCACAGGAGGAACAGACTGCTCCTGGGCCAAACTCCAAACCAAGACTCAGGGTCAAACTCTGGCTCCGCATTCAGCCTCTCTTTACTTACAGTCCTGTTCCTCCAAGGCCTGGGAAGCTTAGGGGACAGCCAACCTGATGGTTTTGGTCGTCGCCACTGGCAGTGATGCCAGGGAGGTGCCACCGGGCAGGGGGAGGTGGCTGGGCTCACTCAGCTTCCCATCAGCCCCTGGCGGACGGAGGGAGGCCGACTCTGTCGCATACTGCAGACCAGAGAATCTTACAGGCCACCCAATGAACCTCTCTGACCATCAATCTCTTCACAAGATAGGGATGTTGCAACTACCTAACTGGTGTTCTGAAACTTAAATGATAAAACACGTGCAGAGTACTTCCTGTTGGCTGTTAATGAAAACATCACCACTTTTCACTACTCCTCTCCTGTCTATGAGGGTCCACAGGGTGATATCCAGCCTGCCTGGACCACTTCGACCTTCACCCCACCCTTCCAGTCAAGTGTGTCTCCCCTTTAGGCCTCGGTTTCTTCATCTGTAAAACAGGGCTTTGATTAGTCCAGCTCTAAATTCTGACTTTCTTAAATGTGTAGGTTTATTTCCCCAAAATGATGTATATCTATCTTATTTGCCAGGACTGTGAAACTCTAGCACAAATCCGAAGCACACAGGAGGGGTTCAGCCCACAGTTATGGACAGTGTGGCTCTCCCCTGGCCCCTTCTTTCTTGAGGGGCTCAGGACCTAAGCAATGGAAAAGGGATTCAAGTCACTCCACGAGGCCTGGGCTACAAGTGCCCTCCCCTGCCATCAGCCCACCTCCTATTCCATTTCATAGGGACATCCTTCAGCTGTGAAGATGACGCCAGGGCCTGAGCTACTTTTGCTGTTGTAATTAGTAGAGCTAATTGCATCCGACGGGCTGGGCGTGGGACAAGCCCTTGGCAAGCTCCAGGATCTGGGCTGCAGTGACACTGTTGGAGCCCCACCCTCCTCCTCCCTGGAGGTCTGCCTGGCTTGGGAAGGGTTGGTTCTCAGACTGAAGTGGGCTTTAGAACCACCTGGAGATGCTGGCCTCTTCGCTGGAATTTCTGATGAGTAGGTCTGGGATTCCACCTGAAAATTTGCATTGCTAACAAGTCCCCAGGTGACATTGGTGATGCTGAGCTGTGACCACATTTTGAGAAGCACTGTCCTGGAAGCTGCTGGGCTGCTGAGAAAGATGCCCGGGCTGCTGAGGCCACGGTCAACAGCCAGCCCTGGGTGGGGGCAGGTGGGTGACGGGCAGAGGGGTGTTGATGAACATGTGGGTCTGGACACAGGCTCCTGCTGTTCTCAGTTTGTTGGAGGAATTCAGTCTGGAGGAAGGAGAGGGCGTGGTGGATGTGGAGCCAAGCAGGTGGGCGCCGAGCAGGTCTACAGACAGGAGGGGCCCCCAAAAGAACAGGAATGAAACTCTCATGCTGTGACCTTGTAGCCTGTTGCTCACAGCTCATTCTGTCCTGTGAGGGTTCTTACAGGCTATCTGCTTCCTATGTGGATTGTAGTGTTTTTACCACCGAGGATCATGCCCTGCTCATCTTTGCGGGCCCTGTAGCCCCCAGCATGTTCCTTGCACATAGTAGGTGCTCTGTAAACAGCACAGTGGGAAATACTTGGGCTTTGGTGGAGGCAGACAGAGCAGACTTTCTCAGCTCAGCTGTGCCTTTTCTAGTTGTGTGGCCAGAAAATTACTTCTCTTGGGCTTTGGTTTAACCCACCTGTGAAAGAAGGCTAAAACCTACCACCTAGAAGTTTTCAGGGGTCACTGTGTGAAGTGCCCAGCACATCCTAGTGAGGGCGTGATAAACAGAAGCGTGTTGCTATTAGCCAGCTCTTAGTGGCATTCACTGGATTAAGCTGTAGTGGGGGTTCTGGGGGGATCTGGGGGACACAGGAGTGAGGGACCTGCAGAAATGAGGAGCCATCTGGGATTTCTCTCCCAGGGCCTGGGGCTTCCGGCCAGGCTCAGAGTCAGTGTCTCAGTAAACTGCTGGTTGGGGCCGACCACCTGCAACCCTCTGTCGCCGCCCCGCTGCCCTCGTGACCCTGGCCCTTTGCCAGGCTAAGTTTAGCCGTGACCTGCATGGGCTGCCACACTCTGTGGGCAGGGGCGGGGGTGGAGAGGAACTTGGCAGGTTTCCTGCCGACTTCCTGGCAAGCAGACCAACAAAAGCCCTCCAAGTGACCCAGGTTTATTGTCAAACTGGATGTCTCAGACTACAGGTGTGGGGCAGCCTTGTAGAGGTGACAGCTTTGGGCCAAGGCAGAGGTAAAAACCCTTGAAATTGGGGAGAAAGGGGCCCTTTGGTGAGGAGTGTGTGTGTGCGTATGTCTATGGTTTTTTGAGGCTCCCAGCTTCTGTCCTGTCCCTGTGGTCTCCAGGAGTCCAAACACCTGGATTCTCTCCCCTCATTCTTCTGACCCCCACAGCCCCCAGGGTAGTGTTCCCTGTGACTTGGTTTGAGGAGGGGGAGTAGTGGAGGCTTCAAACTCAGTCCCACCTTGTGGGCACTGAGCAGCCACCACTCTGTTCCCCGTCACTTACGCGCTGCAAGCAGAGCCAGCCTGCACAGAGGGTATCAGGAGCAAAATGACGGGCCGGGATCCCATCCCTGGGAGGGAGGAGGTGGTTTAGGCGGGGAGTGAGTCAGAGGGAGCTCCACCTGCAGGAGGAGCCAAAGCTCCAAAGACTTCTCCCCCTTTGCTGGGGGGCAGGGTGGACAGAGTGGCATGCCAAGGGACCGCAGTCCTAGGGGAGCATTTTGTGCTTTCAGAGCGCTTTTGAGCGTGTGTTCCTCCTTGGGCAGGGCTGGTGTGTGTGACAGATGAGAAAACAGGCCCACAGAGGCCAAGGGGGAAGCAGCTGGTGTTGTAAGGTGCCTGCTGTATGCCAGGCACCTGAGATGCACGGTCTTGCTTAACCCCTACTTCCCGTGAAGGGGGGCCTGCAATTAGCTCCATCTCATGAGTGAAACGGTGGAGCCCTAGAGATGCCAAGTGACTCACCCTGGACCCCTCAGCAAGGAGCAGTCAAGGTTCAAACCCAGGCCTGTCTGCTTCTACAGCTCAGGCTCCTTTCTGCTTCCCTTGTGTTCCTGTTGTCTTGCCTGTAACCTACTATTGTCAGTGTGCTCGTGGCTGCCTGCATCGTGCCCAGGTCCCTTGCAGGGGCATCTGCCTGGCCCACTGCATTACCAACCCCTGCAGGCGGGCGCATTGGCTATTCCCATCCCATCAAGGCTTCCCTTTTATAGGAAAACCAGCTCAGAGGCAAGCATTTGCTGAGTGCTTCCTCTGCATTATTTCCTTTATAACAGCAAGTATTACTATTCCTGTTTTACAGATGAAGAGACAGAGGTTCTGAGAAGTGGAATGATTTGTCCAAGGTCACATACCTAGTAGGTGGACACGCTGGGTACTAACCCAGTCTGTCTTCTCCAGAGTCCATCCTCTTAAGCCCCCATGCACGGTGTCAATTGCTCCAGTTTGCTGGGAGGTTCTGAACCTTGCCTGCCCCAGTACAGGCCATCATCTTCCAGCAGGCATGAGGGTGTACACAGGTAGTCCTGTAGAAACTACTGGTCAGAGAGGAGTAGGACTTCCCAGTCACAGGACTTGGGGATGGTACCGCTTGCCAGCTGGTGGCATCCTACCCTGAGTTGGCATGGAAACTGACCTCTGGAACCAGGTATTGCCAAGGGCTATTACTGTGACTTGTCCGGGCCTGCTGTGCCCGAATGTGGCTGCCTAGAGCACAGGGGCCCTGAAGGGCCTCACAACCCCCATAGTATCTCCTAACTGGCTGCTGCCTGGTATTCTCCTCGCCTTTATCTTAAAACTCTGATCCACGTTAATCAGCCCACCTTACAGTTTTACTCTGGATCACCCTGGCCAAACTTTCCACTGATGTTTCTCTGACGTCGAAACCGGGGCTGATCTGTTTCTGCAATTATCCAGCAAGCTGCTCCTTGTCTCGGGGAAGGAAAGCTGGCTGGCTGCCCCCTGTACTTTCTCCTCACGCCACCTCCCTTCTGGTCTGAGACTTCCTCCACTTTCTCCCATCCTCCATTTCCTCCTCGAGTGAGTTCACCTCTGATGCCTGAATGTGTCTCCATGCTGAATGCTGCTGCTGGACCTTCTTCCCCACAACCCTTTTCTCTCCTGCTGACATGTGCAACCGGGCGGAGTCACATCTGAGCAGCAGGCCTTGCCCCAGTGTGGCAATTCAGGCCATCTGTATCGTGGCACTGCAGATAGCACCTGCAGAAGTGTCCGTAACTGGTGACAGACACCTGCCTCTTGGCACCATTAGGGTAAGAACTAGAACAGGTGGTTTTCATGGTGCAAAGTCAAGGTTAGGGAATGGGGCTTCTGTCAGGGTATTGGCATGTATTGTGGGGGGAACCCCCTCTGTGTTCTTTGTTGTCCAAAAATGACCTCCTTTGGCCACTTGCTTTCCTAGCTGAGGTCCCAGGCAGGAAGCAGGTGGAGCAAATGTGGAAAAAGCCAGGTGTTACTTCCCAAGATTCCTGCCAGGGAGAAGAGAGGGTATAATATAAGGCTTACAATGTGAGACTGTAACGTGGATGGTATTAAAATGCAGATTCTGGTTCAGTAGGTCTGGGGTGAGGCTGAGAGTCTGCATTTCTAACAAACTCCCAGGAGATGTTGCAGCTGCACAGTCTGAATAGCAAGTATTGTTAAGGGGTTGGTTCTTCCCCAAAAGTCACTTGAGACCTAGAAATCCATTTATCCTGGAGGAGTGGCGTGTCCCCTCTCACAATTAAGAAGTCGGATCTGAAGTTCAGATGACTCGTGAGAGGAAAGCCACGGACTGAGTCAGTCTGGTTGTCTCCTAGATGGTCCTGTGAAAGACCTAGGAGTAGCCAGGAGATCAGTGTCTGAATTTGGGGTGGGGTCTTCCAGATCAGAAGTTTACAGTAGGGGAAGAGCTGCAGACTGCTTCAAAAACAGCGGCTGTTCAGTGAACATACGCTGTGCACCATTCCCTGTGCTGTGTGTGCAGTTTTCATGGATCAGTGCTTCCATCAATACAATGACCCTCTAGGTGCTACGACTTTCCATTTGTACAGTAAGGAAACTGGGGCTCAGAGAGATGAGTTAACATGCCCCAGGTCACACAGCTAATCAGTAAGTGGCAGGGCTGACTTTGGAACCCAACTGTCTTGTTCCTAACCACTAGGCTATTCTGCACTGAGGAAGCAAGCATTCCCTGGAAGGCATTCACTGTAGGGAGAGGGGATATCTTATTCAGGACTATTTGGTTTCAGGTGTTGGAAAACAACTAAAATTGACTTAAATAAAAAGGGAATGTATTGATTTATATGACTAAAACGTCCAAAGGTAATCGCTTCAGGCATGGCTGGATCCAGCAGGTCTGCTTTCCTCCATGTTGGCGTCTTTCTCTGGTGGACACACACACCTCCGCCCCTACTTTGTGGTAGCTAGAGAGCCACCAGCAGGTGTAATCCTTATTCCCTCAACAACCCTAGGCAACAGAGTGAGTCTTTCTCCCCATTGGTCCCAACAAATCCTACCTCCGTCTCCCACTGACCAGAACAGTGAGGGTCATAAGCTCATCCTTAAACAGTCACTGTGGCTGGTGAGGAGGAGCAGGGAGTAATCTTGGGCTTAGGTAATACCCATACTTCTGCAGCTGGGGGTGGGTTCATCCCAACCGGAGCAGTAAGGCCTGGGAGTAGAAACGGTTTGGTTCTCAGGGAAAGTGGGGTGCTGCTACGGGAAAGAGGACTGTCTGGGCAGCTAGGAACAACTCCACGACTGTGGGCTATTCACCCAGGACTGCTGTTGAATGGTTCCCAAGGCTAGACCGTGGGTTGGGTGGGTTCACTAGCCCGGTGGGGCAGAGGTCAGTGGGAGGGACCCACTAGGGAAGAAGTGGCTTTGAGGGAAGCTCGGTGTGACCAGCGGTCTCTCTCCCTGTTCCCAGGAAAGCTGCTGCCATGGCGCTGGGGCTCTTCCGGGTGTGCCTGGTGGTGGTGACGGCCATCATCAACCACCCGCTGCTGTTCCCGCGAGAGAACGCCACAGTCCCCGAGAACGAGGAGGAGATCATCCGCCAGATGCAGGCGCACCAGGAGAAGCTGCAGCTGGAGCAGCTGCGCCTGGAGGAGGAGGTGGCGCGGCTGGCGGCCGAGAAGGAGGCGCTGGAGCGGGTGGCGGAGGAGGGCCAGCAGCAGAACGAAAGCCGTGCCGCCTGGGACCTGTGGAGCACCCTCTGCATGATCCTCTTCCTGGTGATAGAGGTGTGGCGGCAGGACCACCAGGACGGACCCTCACCCGAGTGCCTGGGCACAGATGAGGATGAGCTGCCCGGCCTGGAGGGCGCCCCGCTCCGGGGCCTCACCCTGCCCAACAAGGCCACGCTCGAACACTTTTACGAGCATTGCATCCGAGGGGCCACAGCTGACGCCGCCCGCACCCGGGAGTTTGTGGAAGGCTTCGTGGATGACTTGCTGGAAGCCCTGAGGAGCCTGTGCAGCCGGGACTCAGACATGGAGGTGGAGGACTTCATCGGCGTGGACAGCATGTATGAGAACTGGCAGGTCAACAAGCCACTGCTGTGCAACCTCTTTGTGCCCTTCATGCCCCCGGAGCCCTACCACTTCCACCCAGAGCTCTGGTGCTCCAGCCGCTCCGTGCCCTTGGATCGCCAGGGCTATGGCCAGATCAAGGTCGTCCGGGCCGACGAGGACACGCTGAGCTGTATCTGCGGCAAGACCAAGCTTGGGGAGGACATGTTGTGTCTCCTTCACGGCAAGAACAATGTGGCACAGCCCAGCAGTGAGGCAGGAGACCCCCTGTGCGCCCAAGACTCCCCTTACCTGGACACGATGCGAGTCATGAAGTGGTTCCAGACGGCCCTCACCAGAGCCTGGCACCGCATCGCCCACAAGTATGAGTTCGACCTGGCCTTTGGCCAGCTAGACACCCCAGGGTCCCTCAAGATCAGGTTCCGCTCAGGGAAGTTCATGCCCTTCAACCTGATTCCTGTGATCCAATGTGATGACTCCGACCTGTACTTTGTCTCTCACCTTCCCCGGGAGTCTTGCCTCGGGACCTCGGCATCGAGCACCGATTGGCTCCTGTCCTTTGCTGTCTACGAGCGCCACTTCCTCAGGATGACATCGAAGGCGCTGCCGGAGGGCGCCTGCCACCTCAGCTGCTTGCAGATTGCCTCCTTCTTGCTCTCCAAGCAGAGCTGCCTGACCGGCCCCAGCGGGCTGAGCAACTACCACCTGAAGACCGCCCTACTGCACCTCCTGCTCGCCCGGCGGCCCGCCGACTGGAAGGCTGGGCAGCTTGATGCACGTCTGCACGAGCTGCTCCGCTTTCTGGAGAAAAGCCTTCTGGAGAAGAAGCTCCATCACTTCTTCATCGGCAACCGCAAGGTGCCCGAGGCCACGGGGCTCCCTGAGGCCATGCGCAGGGCCGAGCCTCTTAACCTCTTCCGGCCCTTCGTCCTGCAGCGAAGTCTCTACCGAAAGACGGTAGACTCCTTCTATGAGATGCTCAAGAATGCCCCAGCACTCATTAGCGAGTACTCCCTCCATATCCCCTCAGACCACTCTAGCCTGCCCCCAAAAGCTGTCATCTTGTAGAGCATCCAGGACCCAGAGGGCCAGGACTCGGGGCATCCTGATGTCCACTCCCCTGGGGGCATCTGCAAGCCCTGTCCTGGGAAAATGGCAGGCGTTGTAGGGTGCCGTGGCTCAGCCTGCAGGGGAAGCCAGATCCTATAGCACAGAGGAAATGAAATTTCAAGCCGAAGCTGGTTTGCTTTCATGCCACTGGGGCCTGTTGGTGAAGCTGTTATCTGGATCTGGGGACTGATTCTTTGCAGCTTACTTTTGGATCACTACCAGTGGCCAAGGTGATAACAGAACTCTTTGGACACTGAGTTGCAGACAATGCAGACATAATTTGGGTGTGATTCTTTTTACATCCCAGATTCAATCTCTACTTGAATATCAACAGAGGAGGTACAGGAATGCTAACAGGAACCTATGTTAACACCTGCACCCTGATTTCCAGTAACCCTTGGCCCCAGGCATCTGCAACCAAATGATGGGGACCATTGTGGGAATTTGCAACCTTCCATCTGCAGCCTGCACAATATGGGTCCCCACTGTGGCTGCCATTTTTATCCTATTTGGAGAACAGACCAAGAAAGATTCAAAGCCCCAAGAGGCTAATGTCTCTGTTGCACAAAAGTGGGTACTCGGTGGCAGAGAAAAGTTTAAATTGACCGCTTTTCCAACCACAGGTCTCACTCAAGGTGCACCCCCCCCCCGCCTTCTCCCCCAGGATGCTGTGTCCTGAACCCTGTGGGTACCACACATCATGCTAGGTGCAAGCTCAGTGGCCCCTCACCCCAGGTTGTTCTCCCCACAGCTGGTCTCTCTGACCACCAGTATGTTGGGACTTGGAGTCACACACTGGAGGTGGAACATGATAGAGAAAGAGGCAAAGGGCAGAGCCTGGTACCCGGGTGCTGGGGTCTGGCTTGCAGCCTGGCTTCTGTTTGGAGAAGGTCGTGGAGCTGCGAGGTGAGGGGTGCCGTAGCCCTGAGTTTTCCTCAGGGCCCCGATCTTAGAGCACAGTGTGCCCGGAAGCAAGACCTGCTGTAGAAACCCAGCCCCACGCGCAGGCCCCCCGATCCCCTCGGCTCTTTGCTCTAGTGGGGCTTCCTCACGGCACAGAACCCCCTCTTTCTGGTAGGCCTTGCTGGCCACACAGATGGCCATCACCCAAAAGCCAGACAGAGGCCCGGTTGACCGGGACACACAGGGACAGACTGCAAGCACAGCACTCAGGCCTCGGAGAGGCTGCCTTGGCACTGCCGGGCAGAAGTCCCTGGGCAGCCACCAGAGCCTGTGGTCAGAGCTGGCCTTGGGCTGCAGGCCTGCTTCAGCGGTGCTGGGAGGCCGCTCCCTCCTCCATTTGTGGCTTCACTGGCCCTTTGGGAGTGCCTCTCTTGGCATTGCCTCGGTAACCCTTGCAGAAGACCAAGGAGGAAGCAAGAACAGGCGCTCCTTCCCCAGGACTCACTCCTGGGCTGAAGCTGGCCGTGCCTCCCAGAGGGCATCCAGTTCCTCAGGGGTGTGGGGCTTACCGTGAACTGAAGAAAGGATCCTGTCTCTACTCCAGGAGTGCTCTCACATGGCCTCAGAGTATTCTAGAAGATGGACAGTTTTGCCTGACAGGGTTGATTCACAGCGGAAGGCTGGTCTGTGATGGGGCCCTGAAGCCCATAGAAGGCCCTCCGTTTGAGCTGGGGTTCGACTGAGCAGCACCTGGGTCTGCCCCTTCCCAGGCCCATGTGGTCCTCCAACCATAGCCCCAAGCGCCCCATTCCACAGGGATTTGTTTCCAGAGTCGGGGTGAATTTCCTTATTTATTGTCACCTGTGCCTTTCCTTTCCCATCTTCATCCTCATTTGATGGCTTTGAAGAGACCCCAGCAACCAAGAACCAGCTTCCAGAAGCCACAACCAAGCCTAAATCTCCCCCCCCACCCCCAATTTCCCCTCTTTGCTTCCAGGAGAAAGTTCACTGAAAAATTACCTTTTGGCCTCTTGTTTATCCAGTGGCAACAACTCAGAGGGGAAATGGGGATCTTTTATGCACCAAAGCTGCTTCTGAAGCAGAAAGCAGTGGGGCTCTTGGCCTTTCATGCTGCCCTATTTATATTAAAGGACGAATTAAATTCTTGCAAGGAGAAGACACTGGTCACGGTGTTTGTTTTTAACTTCAGGAAATCTGTGAGATTCCCAGGGCAGAGCTGGCGAGGGGGTGGGTTTCCTATTGACGAGCAGAAGCTTTCACTCCCTTTTTATTCTTATGCTTTCAGGAAACTTTAAAACATAGCAAAATAGAATATTTCTGGCCCATCTTTGAAGCAGCCTGCAGAGTTCCAGAAAGGGCCTTTGAAAGCCAGCTATAGGGTGGATTCTGGCACAAAACCTTATTTCACAGAGAGCTGGTGTGTGCAAAGAATGTCGAGCCTGGGAGTAATGTGAAGTTTTGGGCTTGAAGGAAAGAGGTTGTCTTTTAAACAGAAGAAGTTCTAGTCTTTTAGGACACGTTAAGCCTTTCCACTGAGGACAACTTTCTCCGAGGAATCTCTTTCCTTCCCAAGGATGCTAGACTTTACCCAGCATCTGCTCACTTCCTGTGCCAAACGTCCCAGGACTTTTGCTGCGCCTCTTGATAAATGAAATGATTAGGGCCAGCCTGAAGCCACAAGCTTGGTCAGGTTGAAGGAGGGCCCCACCTCCTCAGAAGCCCCAGCCCCTCTCTCGGGCTTGTCAAAGTACAGCCTGGGTTGAGAACTTGGGCCCAGCACTTTGGCTCATAATACAGGGTGTCATCAGAATCATGTGGAGAGTTGGGTCAAATGCCCAGACCCCACCTTGAACCTCCGTGGCGCCCAATATGACTCTATTTTTAAAGCTCCCTCAAGTGACTGATGACACTCCTGGTGAAGGATGGCTTTTCACTTCCTTTCCAAATGGAAAGTTAAAGAAAACCCAAGTGGACTGTTTTCCCTACCAAACTGCTGGAAGGTAGGCTTGGTAGAAGCTGGTGAGCCTGCTTGGGATCCGTGGTCCAGGTGGCATCAGCTACATCACAGGCATCCGTGGGCACACCCACACTCACACTAATGGTCTGGGAAACAGAGAGAGGATGGCAAGGTAAAAGCTGGTAAGCATGCCTTTCTAGCAGGTCATGTGTGGTATCACCTGGGTCCAGGTTCCTGGACCAAACTGCAGACTTCAGTGGAATCTGAAGGAGTCGGGCACCGGAATCAGCATTTTGCCAAGTTCCCTAGGTGATGCTGAGAGTCCAAGAACCCCTGGTACCTGGGGCATGAGGCAGGGCACTGCCGGATTCTGTTTTTGAAAAATGGGTGGGACTGTCCAGGAAACGCATCTCAGCCAGAACCATGGAGTGAAGGTAGGAGAGCATAATAGACGTAGGCAGCATTTAAGTAGCACCCACTGTGTGCCAAGTACCCAGAGTAAGTTGATGGCATCTGTGGCAGCAGTCAGTGAATGTCCCAGAAATCTTAAGTCACTCTGAAGACTGTGATTCAGAACCTCCTAATGCTCCATCCGGTCTCTTCCTCATGGGATAGAGTGGGAAGTTTGTTTGGTTTGGCCAGTGGACCACAGGCAGAGGGAGCCAAGAACCACACGGTGATGGGAGTGTCTGCCTTCAGCTCACTACCCCCCTGCCCTGCCCACTTCACCCTCCTCTGCCTTGTCCCCATCCGCCACCCTGGAGGGACATCTCAGAGTTAACTTTTCTTGTTGCCATCCAAAGATAGCTTGTTTTTCTAACCCTTTTTAAACAAAAACAATACAGTCATGATAAAAAAATTCAACCACTCTCAGAAATGTTAAGTAACAGATAAAAGCTCCCACTCCTGATTTCTCAGCTCATTCCCCAGCATCAACCAACAGGAAGTTTCTTATGTATCCTTCCAGAATTTTCCTATGTATTTATCACATGTGTGGATGCATCCCTTTTGTTCTTTTTTATATAAATTGGACCATGCTATCTCACTTTTCTTAGCTATCTTTTTTGAACCTTTGGCTCTACCTTGTTCTTTAAAAGAGCTGCTTACTATTCCTGTGTGATAAATGTACCCTAATCTACCCCTCCTCCCCTGAGGAACACTTAGGTGTCTTATCTTTTTTTTTTTTTTTTTTTTTGCTATTGTAAACAACCCTGCAGTGAACATCTCTGAAGGGAAAGCCTGCTTTGAAGTGATTCTCCTGGTCGACGCTGTATTATTCTGTACTTGCCAACTTGCTGTCTATGCATTCACTACCAAGCATTTTACTGTAAAAATAAGAATAATTCCTTTATTCTGGGATTTATTCAATCATTACGACTCCAGAATGAAGAAAAGGCATTATTAACTAAGTCCTGAGCAACACAGCTTGTGTTCCACCCTGGGTCAGTGTTATGTGGGGGACAAGTATAAGACAAGGAAAGGGTTCTGTCCTTGGGGAATGGGGTCTCTTGGGAAGACGCATCCAATGGCCACAAAGTAAGCTAGAGAACAATGAAGACTGGTAAGTAATTGGAAGTGGAATCGTGGCTCTGAGGCCTGTAGGGGAGCAGGGGGATGTGAGAGAAGCCAGATCAGCTTTGGATTTGAGCTGTAAGTTTCTACATCATCCAAACATCCCTTCATTCCGTCATTCATCCAATCACACGTTCACGTGTTTGATCTTTCGCAAAACACTGAGTGGCTCTCACTGCTGTATGCCAGCCACTGTGCCAGCTGCTCGGAACACAGAGTTCAAGTGAGAGTTCAAGTGAGACGCTTTGTTTCTTTTGTTTTTTGGTGGGGGGAGGTAATTGGGTTTATTTATTCTTAGAGGAGGCGCTGGGGATTGAACCCAGGACCTCATGCATGCTAAGCATATGCTCTACCTCTTGAGCTATACCCTCCCCCCTGAGATGCTTTGTTTTTATATACAGCAAAGTGTGAAGAGCCTCCCCAAAGAAAATCAAATCATCACGATGGTCATTCTGTCACCAGATGCCTGTGTTCCATTCACCTGAGCCCAGGGGTGGTTTATTTCCTCCTGCACAATGTGGGGCCTCTGCTTTAGAGGTGAGAGTGGCATCTTCTATCCCTTTGATGTTCCTCTATAGCCCCACAAAGAAACCAGAAAATAAAACTCAACCACAAATTCTGTCCCAACAGGAGGGAACCATATACACCTCAGAGATGTTCAAAGATACTTCTTTTCTCGATGGTAAAAGGTAGGTCTTAAAAGTGCAAGGTGAGATTGGCAGGACAGGGGTCGGGTAGGGAATTGGGAAGAATTCAGTCCCATCTGTTTCTTTAAAACCCACCGATTAATGATATTTAAGGTTTCTCTTAGGGTAACTTTGTTAAAAATAGAAAAAGAAAGCACAGACCCACTTCCTGCCACTCCTCACAAGCTGTCTTCCCAACTGACCAGAGGTGACTCACAGCCCCCATGGCCTCGTTTCTCACCTGGTCCTGGAGAGTGGACTGAGCTGTGCTAGACCAAAAGTCCCTCGGGACAGTGGTCGGGCCTCCAAAGGCTGAAAATGGCCTCAGCCCTCTCCCAAAAGGCACAATTAGTGCTGAATCAGCCCTGCCGGGAGCTGAACCTGAAGGTCAGCCCTGGGACTCCCAGCCAGAGACAAGCCTGTACAAACCCCAGATTCCTGAAACCCAGGAATCAGGACCAACCAAGGCAACAACAGAAGACTTATGTGGAGCCAGATTCCAGGTCAAGGAGGTTGGTGGCGTTCAGCCCTCTTGAGAGCTCAGCTTCCACCAAAACAGTTCCTAAGAAGCCCCCTCACACGTTTGTTTCCTCCTCACAGCATTTTGTAATCCACCAGGCAGAGAAGCTACTGAAGCCCCATCCCTCCAGGATGAGACAAGACCCCAAGCAAGACTGCTCAGCCTGGATGTTGAAGGATCCAGAGAGAGGCGAGGAAGGAGGACTCCCTGCCTTGTCTCCATATGCCCACTCAAAACTGGAGGCGCACCTGTGAGGCTCGGCCCACTGGGGGCCCAGACTGCTCCCACAACAAAGCTGTGCAAAGACCAATGAGACTCAGATTCCATACAGGTCAGATGGCACAGGGGCTAAGAGCTTGGGCTGCGTGTTCACATCCCAGTGTGCCGTGCCCTAGCTCAGCAAGTCTCATATTTCTACGAGCTTTGGTTTTGCCTCGCCTTATTCTATAAAATGGGAGTAATGCTGCCTGTCTCATAGAGCCATTGAGAAAACTGCACGAGAGAGCACGTGTGAGGCACTTAGCTTGGGGCCTGATGAATAATAAATGACAACAAGATGACAGCGGCTATTACCGCGCTCTAGGAGGGCTCCTTACGCCAAATTCCTGCTTCGTGGATCCCCCGTCAGTGATGAGGCTGTCTCTCAAGTAACTCCTCCCACCACCCTTGACTGAGTGAGTCTGTCTTCCCTCCGGGCTCCCTCAGCGCACAGCGCAGGACCTGCAGGAATGAATTCCTCCCCGCCCAGGGCCAGGTGCATGCGTAGGAAATGTGCACCTAACCAGAGTGGGCCTGGGGCACTGGCTTCAGTTGGGGAATAAGGAGGGGTCTCTTGCCTTGGCCCCTCTGACCCTTCTGCTCTCCTAGTCCCTTTGTGGAAGAGCCAGAGCCCAGACCAGCAGTTCCCATAGCAGCAACAGAGCCAGAAAGAGGGTACCAGGCAGGGCATCCCTGCTTCTCAGGCAATCAGCTGCCTCTTCTGGACAGCAAAGCAGGGAATTAGCTGTGAGAGCTGCCTCACAATGAGCTCCCTGGAAGGGGTCCAGATTTCTGTTATCCGTACGCCCCTTCATTCCATCATTCATTCAGTCATGTATTTATGTGTTCACTCCTTCACAAAACACTACTGAGTAGCTGTCACTACTGTATGCCAGGCACTGTGCCAGGTGCTCAGAAAACAAAGTTCAAGTGAGACACTATCCCTTATCCCTGCCTTAAGAGAGCTCCCAGACTAGAGAGGAAGTACAAGGGGAGGGCAGGAGGCAAGGGGGTTCTGGTGAAGGGGAAGCAGAGGAGTGTAGGGGTTAAGAGCACAGCCTCTGGAGTCAGCTGCCTGTGTTTAAACCCTGGCTCTGCCCATTACTGGCCATGTGACACTTGGGCGAGTTACTGCATCTCTAAGCCTCAGTTTACCCACCTGTAAAATGGGGGTAATTAGTACTTCCCTTAAAGTCTGTGAGGTGTAACTAGTATATGTAAAGCACCTGACAGACAGCAGACACTCAGTAAACAGGTTTCCTATTGTTCTGACTCTACCCTGGGATTCCCTCCACACACTCAAAGCCAGTTTTATTTTTTTATTTTTTTAATTGGAGTCTAGTTGATTTACAATGTTGTGTTCGTTTCTCGTGTACAGAACATTGATTCAGATATATATATTCACATATATATATATGTATGTATGTGTGTGTGTATATATATATATTTCTTTTCATATTCTTTATCATTATAGGTTATTACAAGACACTGAATGTAGTTCCCTGTGCTAAACAGTAGGACCTTGTTTATCTGTTTTATATATAGCAAAGTCAGTTGCAGATTAGAGACCTCAGCAGAGCCCCAGCTAACTCTTCCCCTGGCCTCCAGGTTAAGCAGCCCCCTGTCACTGTACCTGGGACATCTGTGTGTGCCCCAGCCCCTGCTGCCATCAGATTATCAAAACAGTGTCCAGGTAAAGTCCTCAAAGGGGGCCTTTCTGTTTAGCACATGAAGTACTGCTTGTTTCAGGATGAAATTTTTTTTTTTAATGGAGGTACTGGAGGTTGAACCCAGCTAAGCACATATTCTACCACTGAGCCATACCCACCATCCCAGGATGGAATTTTTAAAATACCTCCTGCCCTGATCATTTACAGGGTTCCTCCTATGGGAGAAATGCCCAGAAACATGCGCGTGCACGCGCACACACACACACGCAAACACAAACACACCGTTGAGAAGTTTTCTATACCCCTGATAACCCAAATATTCCACAGCTTTGGAAGTAGAAGCCCAGATTTAGCAAAGGCTGCTCCTGCTAACAAACATGCACCCTCCTGGCTTCCCAACCCCCAGGTCCGGTGCTGCTGGGAAAGGGCGGCCACTATTCAGGCCCCCCCCCAACCCCCCCCCCACCCCTGGTGGGCAGCACAGTCAGAGTTTCAATCTCTTAGTCCCTTGGCCTGTAAATGGCTCTTTCCTGCTGGCTCCCAGCCAGGAAGCTGACTTTTGCTCCTCACACCCTCCAAGGGAGGCCGTCTGCTACTGACAAAGTGGGCTGGGACCCTTGCTGTCTGCGAGGGAATTCTTGGCTGTGGTGAATCCTGCAAAGAAAATGACAGGGCAGAGCTTCCCCCAGTTCTTTCCTGAAGCATGTCTGTAATCCTGTCCACAAGCCACAGGGTCCCAGGAGGTTTTGTGTTCCCTGCCACATCCTAGCTGCCTAGTACCTGGGCAGGCCTGCAGACATTTCAAATCCCTCACACTTGAACCCCCTGATGGCAATAACATGCTCCAAGAGGGCAGGAAAGCTGGATTCCGAGTACTCCTCCATAACACAGGAGAGGATACTGATTTTACCGTCATCAACGTGGCAAGCTTCCAAGATTCACAATATTAAACTAGGCTTGGGGTGAGGAATGCAGAGTAGGGGAGGGATAAAAGTCCCAGCTTCCAAGGGCTCACAGGTGATCTGAGACTAAACCCACACACGCAAGGCAACCAGAAAGCAACTCCAAATCATGGATTAGGCTGTGTGCAATTGTGGGACATCTTGTTCCACAAAGTGATGAGAGAATAAACGCAGGGTTCAAGTCTGATCAACCGCAGAAGCCTCACCGTGGTAATAGGTTTGCTGGCCATTCACTGAGCAGTTTCCCGGCACGGGCTGAGTCCTTCCATGGATGGACCCATCATTCTTAAACCACCCTATGCAATAGGTACTTAGTGGTCCCATGTTACAGACAAGAAACTGAGGCTCAGAGAAGTTAAGCAACTTGCCCACGGGATTTGATGCGTGTCAGAGATAGGTTGTGAACCGGGTACCTCTGACCACACAGTCCTCTTCTTATCTATGATGGTACACTACCTCTTGGCACAAAGAAGGATTCTTATCTGAACTTTGCAAGGAAAAAATTGGTTGGAAAAAAAAACAAATAGGAGGCTGCCCTGAGGAAGATTAGAGAGTGGAGGAAACAGCATTTGCAAAGGATCAAGAGCTCTGACAAGCTAGATGCGAGCAAGATATTTGAGAAGACCAAACGCCCAGGCTTCCTGGGACTCACAGAGGTAGATGAATGGGAACTGGGGCTCCTGGGTGGGCATAGTGTTCAGTGTGTGTATGGGGTGGCGGGAGGCCGAGGAGGAGCTGGAGGCTAGTCAGTGAGAATCAGCTTGGGCTGGATATTTGGTTGTTTGTGAACTTTAGATAACACACTTTGGATACACACTTTAGATAAGAGACTTTTGATAACAAAGGGAGCCAGGCTGACATAAACCATGGGAGAGGCCAAGGCAAAGCAGCAAAGTTCCCCCTCCATCAAGAAGGTCATTGACTTTGACAAAGGAAATGCGGACCAGGTGGGACAGGAGGTGAGAAATTAAGGGAGAAACACACCCCCACCCTCACCCAAGCTTGGAGGAGCAATATGGCGGTACGCACGGGACGTTCCTGCAGCAGGGAAGATGCACTGTCTTGGACTTGATCGTTCAGATTTAATCCGCTCTGATGCTCACAGCCACTCTGCTGTCTGCGCTCAGAGAAGTTTGGAGCTAGAAGGAATCTCAAGTAACATTGAGTCACCACTCCCCCTACACCCCACCACCGCCACTGCCAGCTGTCCTGGCCATCCCATCCCACCCCACCCCATGTCAGGATGTAAGTGGACTCAGCCCAGGTGGGCTCCAGTCCAGGACCTCTATGGAATGGAGTTCATACCACCTCTGGTCATCAGTTTTGATGTTAACATCATCTGGGACAATGAGGCTCTCTCAATGCTGTGGTTTAAACTATTTTTCTCTTTTTCCTTATCTGCAGGACATAGGGGACAGATTTCACCTCAAACCCATAGCTGAACGTGCTTTTGTAAGATACACTCCAGTTGTTAACAGTGGTTATCTCTGGGACATGGGATGATGGAAGACCTCCTGTTTCTCTTTCTTGTATTTTTTTAACCCTTATGTATTATTTCTGTACCCTCCCCCTCAGATAAAAGAGGTGGTATTTTGAAAGCTCCTCATGCCTCTTTTCTCCAGGCTAAATGCTTTGAGTTTCATCCAGAGGTTGACAATTCAGATTCCTCTGTGGCTCAGACGGGTGACATAAAGGAATGAGAAGGAAGTAGAGGAAGGCACTGCAGGTGACACTGGCCAGCTGCAGAGAGCACATCTGGCCAAAAAGCTTTCAAATCCCAAACTGGGCTGGGGCCCCGAGCCCGCAAACTCCCCATGAGCACTTCTCTCCATCCTTTATTTCCTGGTTCTCCAAGCTTCCTAAATTAGCATGCGGAGCCCCGGAAGAGAACATCTCAGGATTTGGCCACCCAGAGACACGCTTTTATCTGTTGGGTCAACAGCAGTCTCAGTCCCATGCCAAACACTGGCCAACATACAGGATTTACACCTGCAAAGATGATCAGTCCCCGAGTCCCAGGAGAGGCCAAGCAAGCATCCCAGGGAAATGTGACTAGCAGACCTCCCTCTGCGTTGGCTCGGGTGCCATGGCAACAGAGAGCTCCATCCCGAGCAGATGGCACGGCAGACTGCCCCATCACGTGGCGCCTGTTCTAGCAGACCAGGCTACCTCCCCAAGCAGGCTTGCTTTGTCCAGCTGGCACAAAGTCACACTGGTAACTATTTACATGAGTCAAAATCCTCCCAGAGGCAGCAGATGGCTGGGCCGGGCTGAAACGTGGGGAGAGACCGGGCTGGTTTGGGCTGGGTCAGAGGCAGGAGCAGCAGACAGCTCCTCTGTGGGCACCGACAAATCCAAACATCACTCCTGCTGCTGCCTGGAGGCTGGGAAAAGATCTGGCGTGAACAAAGCTGAAATGATCACAGACTGATCCCAAGACCCTGAGATAAAATGGCATTGGACTGGCCTGTCCCACTCCTAAGGCATCTGCTGGCATGCCTGGCTACCCTTTTGGGCTCTTTGTCATCTTCAGTGGTGGGCACTGCCAGATGAACACAGCCAAGGTGCCACATCAGGCCAAGAGAAGCATTCCTGTAATTTGGTGCAGTCCCCATGGAGAACAATATGGAGATTCCTAAGAAAACAAAAAACAGAGTAGCCATCCCAGCTATCCAGCAATCCTGCTCCTAGGCATATATCCGGTAAAGATGAAAACTCTACTTTGAAGATACATGCACCCCAACATTCATAGCAGCACTATTTACAATAGCCAAGACGGGGGGTGGGGGGAGGGTGTAGCTCAGTGGTAGAGCACGTGCCTAGCGTGCACGAGGTCCTAGGTTCAATCCCCAGTGCCTCCACTAAAATAAAGAAATAAGTAAACAAACCTAATTACTCACCCCTAAAAAAAAGTTGAAACTACAATAGCCAAGACATGGAAACAATCTAAATGTCCATCACAGATGAATGGATAAAGACGTTATGGTATATACACACAGTGGAATCTTACCCAGCTATAAAAGAAGAATGAAATACTGACATTTGCAGCAACATGGATGAACCTAGAGATGATCACACTAAGTGAAGTTAAGTCAGACAAAGACAAATATGGTATCACTTACATGTGGAATCTAAAAAAAAATACAAATGAACTTATTTTCAAAACAGAAACAGATTCACAGACATAGAAAAAAAATTTATGGTTACCAAAGGGGAAATGAGGTGGGGAGGGATAAATTAGGAGTTTGGGATTAACAGATACAAACTACTACATATAAAAAAGATAAACAACAAGGACTAACTGAATAGCACGGGGAATTGTATTCAATATCTTGTAATAACCTATAATGGAAAAGAATATGAAAAATAATACAAATATATGTATATCTGAATCACGTTGCTGTACACCTGAAACTAACACAACATTGTAAACTTACTATACCTCAATTAAAAAAAATATTTTTTAAAGGGAGAAGCATTCCCACTGCAAGGCAAGCAGCTTCAATGCTCTAGGTTTAAAACCTCAACCACGACGAGTGGAGAGAGCAGGGGCCCCTGTGTCTCTGTCATCTTTGTCATCTTTATCACCCACATGGACCAGGGCTTGGTACACAATAGAGCAACCAGAGGCATGTGTTGGGATGAACTGAACGCATGTGTGACGCAAGTCCAACAGAATGACCTTTGCCCGTGCCTGGGTTTGGGGCGTGTGTACTTTTTTAAGGCAGGATGTCGGCTATAGAACATTTTGTGAGCCATCCTGAGCCCTGAGAGTACCAGTGAAATTCTGACGTCATTAGTCCAGGGTGATAACGGGTGTTTCATTTCCGGCTTTGGAATTCTTTTAGTCACAAGACCCTCGGCGTCTCCCAGGCCCACGGCCAAAGTTTGAGTGAGAAGGATTCTCATGCACGCCCACGGGGCCTGCAGATTTAATTTGGCAGCTGGAGAGTGTTTGGACTTGAAGTGTTTTCTTCCTCCCCATGTCTAGCTGTCCTCTCTCCAGGAAGTTGTGGAGGGTGCCAGTCTGTCATGACAAACATCAGCCACGGGGAGGCCTCGTACCTCCACGTTAGCATCAGCATCGATAACCTGCAGGTCCAGATGGGCTGAAGGCCAAGTTACCAGCTGGCACACAGGCTCCCAAAACGTCCCTGGACAGTAGCACTGGGCACTAGAGATTTCTAGAGAGTCATTAGAAGCCATGGCCTAGAGGATTCATACAAATGATGATCAGAAGAAATACATTTTCTGGCTCCATGTTTATTGGGAACCTCAATGAAAATGAACAGAGATTGGCTGCCCCACCAAAACGAGAGCTGACACAGAATTACGACAGGCTTGGTACTCCTGGCTGGTGAATGGGGCGGGCTAGGAGGCGCAGCAGCTTAGCCCGTAGTCAAAGGCATCAGGGTTGTTCTGAAAATAGAGATTCAAGAAGCCCAGGAAGATGTTCTTATCTATAAGAAGAGCGCACACTGTGGGGTCCTGCTTCATGGCAGCGATCCAGAGCCGGAGTGCGGGGGTGTGGTTCACGCAGCTGCAAGACAGGGAAGGAGCGAGAAATGGGCTTACTGGGGCAATAAAGTTATCTTAGGTACCTTATTATCACTGGCGACAATCACTTACTAGAGGAAAATCTGATTTCGGGAATAGCCGTGTGTGCTTTTGAATTGCAAAAGTTGCTGCCTTTAACCTTAAAAGGATTGATTGCTCTGGGGTAATTGGTGTCTGTGCTTCACTGTTCACTAATAAAAAAAAAACAACCGCCTGAAAGAGACATGCTTCTGTCATTCTCAGATTTTACTTTATGGGGCTTGAAAAAAGATAAAGACGTAGTTTCCAAAAACACTTGTTTAAAATGAGAAAAACAATCACTCAACCTTGAAATAATGGTGCTGACTGGGCCCTTTCAAAGACCGGTCAGGATGTTTAAAATGACTTGCTCAGACAGTAAACTGGTTAGTGGAAAACTCCAGGAGTGGAGGTGAGGGTTCCTAACCTGTGGTTCAACCCTCCGTCCCCAGAGGAGACAGGTTCTTGTAATGTCTATGTTGAGACCTAGCTTAAAATATCCAAGTATGTTCTAGCTGACCCTCCCTAAGTGGGAAGCACAGCTCACTCCTGGGTAGACCCAAGCGTGCGTTATGAAGGTACAGACGCAGTTCCACGTCAGCAGGACCGGCTTCCCAAACACCAGATGGTCCGGCACCCACCTCGCGACTGGCTGGGGTTATAGCAGAGCCGGCACAAGTCCAGCTTCTCTGAGCATCGTGGGAACAAAGCACACGATCTTCCCGGGGACCCTCTGCTGTCTTCCTGAATCTATCGGGTCACTCCTTTTACTTGGAACATCCCTACCCTTCCATGGCGTATGGCTGGCCATTTTGTTTGTTTGTTTTAACATCAAGCATATATTACTTTTAAAATCTTTTTTTTTTTAAGGTATTACTATCTGAGGGAAGATTCCTCGGGGAACTCAGGTGTGAGTAAGGTGTGTGATGTCCACTGGGTGACTTGGCAGGACCAGGTGGAGGGCCACGGAGGGGGCTTCAGACAAGGCACCAAGACCCTGTGACTGAGACCTTCCATCTGCTTCTGTTTTTACACTGACCCCGACCCGCGCTGCGTGGGCCGGTGAGGACAGCGGGCTCTGAACCACAACAGGAAGCTTTTGGACACGGTCTTTCTTGCCAAACTCTATGGGTAGAGTTTGGGTCCACAGTGAGTGGCAAAAGAGCTCAGATGCGTTTTGAACAAGGAAACACACAGTTTAAAACCTGATCGCATTTCACCTTCACGTGAAACACGTCCAGTGGAGGATCAATTCCTCCACACAGACCGTTTCAAGCACTGTTAACCCAGTGCAGCCCTAGGAACTCACAACCACACGGTTAACTGTCTTACTCGGCTATTCCATATACATCCAGCCGCTCAAACCAGGGCCAGAAGAGGTAATCAATCATGGTTATACAGTCTCCACCAAAGAAGATGGTGTTCTGATAGCCAAGAATCTGAAAATGTAAACAGAGCAAAAGCATGTTAATTTACCTATTTACCTATCAGCTAACATATTTATAGACAGAAAATACAAACATTAAATTAACTCCCAAAGAGGGAGAACCAAGGCTTTGCGTCTCCTTCCAATTTGTTAGGTGAATGCTTCCCCCTTTTTCCTGAGGGTTCTTCCACCTCCTTTAGGGTCATACTCCTGGCCACACTTAGCCCTCACCTCCTTTCAACATTGGAGCCAAGGTGCAGCTCATCTGATTAGAGAATTTGGAAGGGGACAACCCAGGGATTGGGAGCCCAGCTGCTCCCTCTCAGCCCAGAACAGGCTAAGCTTTCCAGAGACAAGCTCAGCCTCTGGAGAGGGGGACCCTGCCTCTGACCAGCACTGCCCCTTGCTGGGAAGGAGGGGGCGGCATGAGGAACCTCACCTGTGGCAGCTGATCCCCATTCTCCAGGATCCTCTTTATCTGTGATAAAGGAGATACTCTAGTCTCCACACATCTTCCTCTTTGGTCTTATTTCTCAATCAGTTCAAAATGAAGGCAGGGGAGAGCAGGGTTATTCAAAGGGCTCCCTCAAACCCCAACACGATCTTCCTATCTTATTTTCTTTTTTTATTTGAGCTATTTCAACAACACTCAATGCTATCAACTTTTCAATTTCAAAACTTCTCGTTCCCAAATGGGGCAAATCAACCCAGACAGATGAACTGTCAACGAAAACAGATAAACTCTTAATAGACATCCAAAGATAGTGGAGAGAAAAAAAAAAAAAAGGTGCTTGAAGATCTAAAAAGTAACAGTGCTTATCAGAGATTATTCCTGGACCAGGTCTTCTGAAAGAGAAAAGAGGCAGGTTATCTAGCTAAATCAACAAAAGACCCTCTTCGACCTGCCTAACTCATAATCAACTAAATGCTTCCCTGCAACTATAGATCTAGATTCCTAGGTCCTTTATCTAGATTTCAGTTCTTTTCTCTATCACTCAGGCTTGGCTCTGGACTCCTGACCATCTTGCTGCTGCTACGATGCAGTCTAGGGTTCCAGCTGAAGGTGAGCTCTGGAGCTGGCAGACCTGGTCCTACATGGGGCTATGCCCCTGATTCAACATGGAACCCGGAGCAACTTACCTACCTCCTCCTCCAAGCCTCAATTTCCTTATGGTGGTAATGTGCATGCCCACCTCAGAGGTTATGGTGAGGAGTAACGGAATCATGCATGAATAAACGTGAGCTCTTGTGATGAGAAAGCACAGAGACACCAGCCCCCAAAGGTTACACCTACAGAAAGCAAACCCTTCCCGAATAGAAAAAGAAATCAATGGGATTCCCCCTCCCATCACCCCTCTCAGAGGAGAAAGCAAATCTTACTGCCTTAAGGCCTGTGTCTTCATTACCTCCCTGTGTGGCACAGAGGAGCACCCTGCCTAGTGCCCTGGAAATCTGAAAACATGTTAGGTGGCACCACTTGGTTCAAAGAAAGTCTCAGGATGGTACTAAAACAGCAGAGTCCGGACAATGAAACCTCAAAGTAGAGGCTATTTTCAGTTGTGTGTAAATAAGACCTGATTTTCAGGGGAAAGGAACACCTTGTTCATCCTGCATGGATTCCAGAAAGCCCCAAACCTTCTTTATGTTCAGGAACAGAAAATAATTACCCAAACTTTTATCACTGGCTTTAAATCATATACCTCCAGCTTATTATTGGCCTTCATGGCACAAATCAGAACTGAACCTAAACTGAGCAACTCTGGAACTTCTGTATCATTCCTCTGTTTCACAGAGAAGAGGTGAGAAAGTCCTTGTCAAAACAAGCCATATGTGGACACTTACTAGAACCCCGTGATGAGTGCTTTGGTAAAGCGATGAGATATTTTGAAAATGAATAACTGCTTAGTAACTGATGTTTATTTAGTATATATTTTTAAAGCTTTTCATCTACTCAAAGTAGGCGTATCCCTTTAAAAATATATGATCTTGTAGATACAATCAATTTTTATATAAGCTCTCATAAAGTAATTCAAGCCTTATCAAGGTGCCCAGTACAATGAAAAGTCAAGATAAGCATGTGGACAAAATGGATGAGGCATCAATGATCTGCCAGCTTCTCCCTTGCTCCTGATACATATGTACACATTCCCTCGGACTTCCTTAAATCCAAGTGTGACACCCAAATTCCTTGGAGTTCTTGATACAGCTGCAGATTCTTGAGCCCTGCCTCAGACAGGCATTTCTCTACCAGATTTCATATGGAGCAAGTCTTAAAAAACCCAAGAGAAAAGCAGTTTTCCTGTAAACCAGCACAAAGTTCTGGCTCCTTTACAGACACATCACAGTGACACAGGAGCACATCCTGGCCAGGTCTCCTTGGAGGTTCATTCCCGTCTTCAGGACCTTCAATAGGAGAGCTCCCTTCTCTGCAAACCTGAGACCTTCTAGACATGTCCAATGACTTGTCCCTTTAGAATCACAGAACTTCAGTACTGGAAGGGACACTGTGACTCATCTAGGGTGAATCCCCTCCCATCTTTTCATCTATTTCTACCATGCTCATTACACAAAGGATTGGAGGTACAGTGTACAAAAAAATATTAAATATGAAAAATAATATCATGCTAAGATCAAGGAAAACAAAAGTTAGAACAGAAGGTCAAAATAAGGAAGGGAAACGGTATCAAGAGATCAAGCCAAGGCTCCTGCAGGGTTCCTTAATAAATAAAGCTTTGAATTTGACTTGAGTTTCCTGGCAGCTCAAGTGGAGAGGAAAACAGGCTGGTGAGCTGATTCTTGCCTCTCTTGTGGAAGCACAAGAGCCTCTGGCTTACAAAGGAGGAAGAACTGCCCCAGGGAAGTAAGGGGCTCTCTGGTTAGTGCCAGAGCTAAGACAGAAACACCATTTCCCTAAGCCCCAGACTAGCATCAACCCCGTATCATTAACTTCACCACAGAGGCTTCCCCAAGTCTCTTGTGAATTCTTTGCTTATTCTTTAAAGTTAAGTATCAACAGAAAGCTTAGAATCAGCAAACTCTGAAAGCCTCCTTCCCCTACAGCCAAGGACTGGCCCAGCTCTGAGCTTCCCTGTGAGAACTGCCCCCTAACCTTACTCCTTCTCACTCTCAGCAAGGGGCTTTGCCAGAGCACCTAACCAACCAGGCGGTGAGACACAATCATGGAAGAAAGAGCTTTTCAGAATCCTCTCCTTCCTGCTTCATTCCATGGATAAGAAGGTCACCTTTACCTGAAATTGCTTTTCTGTGTTTATACTAAGTCCCTTGCTTAGAGCCAGTTAGCTGCTTTGACAACTTTTAGGATAGTTAGAAGCAAAATAAACCGGCAGTCTTAGTGTCCAGTGTCTTATCTCTCCTGAGTGTTCTGTCACCAGAAACAAAACAGGAAGCTGCAACTACACCTCGACACATTTAGCAGCAGTCATGTTAATATCCAATTGTCATTTTTTAAAACTCCATTTTATTTCTGTCAGCCACCTGCCACATATTATGATACTCACCATTCTTCATGTCAGATAGGTTTTCTTACAACGGACTCCGTCACTCTTAGAACTATTGTCCTTGGTACGGTCAAGCAAGGCAAATAGCCTGCTTAGAGAAGACGCTTTCCCATCCAGGACTCACACGGCCAGGGGAGGGAACTGAGGCTCGAGCTTCAAGCCCTCACTTTCCTTAATGTATTGACACACCTTCAATTCAGGCTTAAGAATTGAGATATTTTAGGGAAAGCCACTGGATGTTCTGGAATAGTAGAAAGCTCTATATTTAAAACTTTGTTTTCCAGTTCACTGAAAAACGGCTACAGATCCATCCTTTGTTTTGGGGAGTGACAAGGAATAAGGAGTGCGCATGCAAATAAAGAGGGAAGCACTGTTTGGTATGCCGAGAGAGAACACTTTGTCCACCTCTGAACTTCAAAAGCATGGAAGGGCCGCTCATCTACTGCGAAGGCCTCTGGGGCTCCCCCAGGAGGACGAAAGGAGGTTCGCGCTGGAGCGCGGAGAAGGAAGAAACGCGCGGGGCTCCCCCTTGTGGCCATCGTGGTGAGGCGCACAGGCCTGGGCTACGCAGGAGGTTCGCCGAGGAGGAAAAGGAAATCTGCAAAAAATTTTATGAGGCCTAAGATCATCAAGAGACACGAATCCCTGACTTTCTCAAACCAGGCATCCTAAGACGCTTCACTTCTACAGTCTTTGACTCTCAGGTGCAGCTTCAGTAACTGCACTTCAAACCTTGACGCGGCCACCTGCCCCGCATGGGTCATTTACACACCTGCCGAGAAACCCCGGGCCTCTAATCAGGACAGCGCGGTGGCTTTCAGCGGGCGCTGCTGACCTGGCTGGAGGAGGAAGAAAGAGGTTTTTCTTGACGGAAATAGTTCTTAAGAAACAGAACCCCATCGCCCCATCTGCCAATAAAATACACAAAGCCACCTGCCGGTACATCAGCAATGCAGGCCCTTATCCAGAAGCAAAGGAAAGCACTCAACTCCTGGGCAGAAATCTTTTGAGTTCATAAAAGATTAGGGGAGATTCTCAATATTTCAAATTCCACGTCTCTGCTACACTGACATACTGTAGCTGAGGCTGAGTTAACCAAGAACGAACAGATTCCCTTTAGAACAAACTAAGGGAATGAACAGAGTATAGACAAAACCACTTCTCTAGAAAGAAGCCTGAGAACAGGGTGTATGCAGAACACTCGCCTCCTGCTGGCCATCGCTCACAACCTAGAGTCTCCTGTGAAGATTCAGAATGTGGCTTGCCAGCATTTGGGAAAATCAAAGGACCACCCTGAAATTTCTATCCTGGAATCCTTTTCATGGGCTTAATTCTTTTGTCAAAATACATTTGTAAGCAGCAAGAGAAAAAAGCTAGTAGGGCAAGGCTTGATAAATCAAATATCTTTTAAGTGATGGGTAGTGAATGAAAATATAAATGAATATTCATCAAATCTCTGAAGTGGGAGAGGATTTCCTGTGTATAAAAGCAATGGAAGAAATTACAACAGGGAAGGCTTAGAGCATATTTTTTAATGTTATATTTCTATATGTAGAAAAAAAGGCAAATTAAAGTTAAAACAAAACAAAAACTATGTCTTAAAAACAGGCCAATATCCTTTATATACAAGGAACTCTTTAAAAAAAAAAAAACAAATCAACAAGGAAAATCAGCAAGACCTTGACAAACAGATGGGTAATAGACCATCTTCACAAATAAAACACAGAGAACCGCATAGTTTGGGGGAAATACTCCACTTCACTAGCAATCAAACAAATACACATTAAGTCAACAATGAGAAACTACTGTTTCTTTCCAAAACAGGCAAATATCTTTTTTAATGGAATTTCCCAACAGTGAAAAGGGGATGGTACAAAGGGCATTTTCACACACTGTGGGCAGTGGGTAAACAGCACAAGTCTTGGGGGGAAGCAATTTGTCAACATCCAGCTCCAGCCTCTAGAATGTTCATACCCTTTGATCTGGTAATTCCATTCCTGGAAGTCCAGCCTAAGGACATATTCTAAAATAGAGAAAAGGCTTTTTTATGCAAAGGAGCCACTGTTCCCAGCAGCATCCTTCATAATGGTAAGCAACTGAAACAATCTAAATAATCTTAATGAGTGTGCTGAATAAATAGCTATGGCTTTTACATATGGCAAATTATGCAGAATGAAAAGTGCTTTCTTTCCATCTTTAAGAATTACATATGTAATGGAGAAAGGCATTCTTGCTATTTAAAAAAACTCTAACGCAGAAAACAGTATAAAAGGCAAAGATTCTCCCTCCCCTACCCCTGCCCTCAACCACTTTTCTTTCCCATCCCAGTATATATGCGCATATATAGTTAAGTTTTGTTTTCGTCTACAAAATTGGATCATACCACTTGAATTACTGTGTAATTCATTTAACTGTTTCTAGGCAATTTTTTCATCTCAGCACATGTGGACCTACTTCATTCATTTTTATTTGCTCTACAGAATTCCACAAGATGAACATAATTTATTTAACCATTCTCTAACATATATTAAGGTTTATCGTTTTTCACCATAACAAATAATGCTGCTCTAATAAACAGCCTTATACATATAAATAAGTATTTATAGGGTTTATTAAAATACGGGGAAATCCTTATGTCATTAATGGTAATCAATCTATACACAGTACAATTTCAACTACATAATAATATATATAAGAAAGGGGCAGAAAAATAGTAACAGTTTTGTTTCTGGCTAGTGGGATTATAGATTTCTTTTCTTAGTTTCTATATTTTTCTGTGTTTTCCAAATTTTCTCTAATGAACAAGTATTACTTTATAATTGAAGAATAAAATTAATTTTTAAATAAGAATAACTATTATTCTATTATTTACATGGTGGGAGAGGATATAGAAGAAGGTTATTAAAAGAAATGCAGCAAATAGTTTATCTAGTAAGCAACTGGCAGAATTGGACAACTAATGAAGTTACCAAACTAGCAACAACACTAAAACTACTCAACTAGCCATCATGACTGGAAGATCACCAGCTCCCTAGTGTGGAAGAATGGTGATTACAACCAAAAAAAGGGCACGTGGAGTGGACACACTAAATTAACTAGCAAATCCTAAAGAACTGACAACATATATCCAACCCCAAATCTCATACATGAATGTTCACAACAGCATTATTCATGGTAGCCAAAAGATGGAAACAACCCAAGTATCCATCAACTGATGAATGTATAAACAAAATTTGGTGTATCCATGCAATGGAATATTATTAAGCCATAAACAAGAATAAACATCATGCCAAATTAAAGAAGCTCATGAAAGGCTAACAGTAAATGATTCCATGTACATGAAATGCCCAGAACACCGCAATCTATAGAGACAGAAAGTAAATTAATGGTTGCCTATGGCTGGTGGGGTTGGGAAGAGATGGGGATTGACTGCTAATGACTAAGGGATTCTTTTTAGGATGATAAAAATATTCTGAAATTAAATGGTGATGCTGATCACATGACTTTGTGAAAATTCTAAAAGCCACTGAATTGTACACTTGAAAGGGACGAATTTTATGGCATGTAAAGTATATCTCAATAAAGCTGTTATAAAAATAGCTAGTAACAACTAATTTAGTTTGTTGCTATGTTAAATTAGTTGATAAAAAATAAATTTAGATTGTAAATAGTTTGCCACATGCAAAAGGCTATGGAAAATTATTTTCAGTGAACAATTAGCCAGGTGTAAACTTTCTTTCCTTCATGTCCTGGTGACATCAAAGGAGAAATAATTAAACAATATATAAATAATTTCATTATTGAAATTAATAAAAATTTTAAAAGAACAAAAGAAAAACTTAACCAAGACAATATAATCTAATTGAACAAAAGTGTATTATTTTTGGAGAGGAGACAGGACAGATTAAAAATTAAGATGGGTGAAATTTTGAGTCAAGAAAATATTTAATTACAGATGCTCCTGGCTGATGTACATACAACTTGTGCAACTTTGACTTCATACAAACTGCTACCCATATAAGACATGTTATCCAATTTGGCTGCGTGGGAAACTTCGCATGGACATGCAAAGTAAAATACAAGGCAGGTTGGTGAACACCAAGAATTAAAAACTTAACGTGTCCTATGGCCACCAGAAGCTGAAGGCACCAAGAATTAAAAACTTAACGTGTCCTATGGCCACCAGAAGCTGAAGGCCTCAGTTACTGAACAGGTTCTCACTCCGTCAGTGTTAATCCAGGGTTATCTGTGCGAACCCCCTTCACACTCCCCTTCACTGACTTCTGATGATAACTAGTAAGGGATCAAGCAATAGCCAGGATATAGAATCCCTAAGCACAGGAACACTGAACTAGAGCAAACATCCAAAGCATGGAAGAAATCTGGTCAAATCCCATTCTTTCTTGGGCTTGACTGGTCTACTTCCACAATAAAAATATTTAGAATGAAGGCACTGGACCCCCCAGAAAAGAACCAGCGAAAGGTCTGCCACATTCATGTCTACAAAGTCATAACAAAGGTGCTATTTTGAAATGAAAGCCAATAATAAACATAAAAACAGAATAAAGCTTTAAAAAAGTATGCTGCTAAGATTAATGATTCAGTAACAGGATAGAAAATCAGTTCGAAGACAGAGAACCATGTGGTTAGAGGAGGGCAGTCCAGCAGTTTTAAAACTCATGAAAATGCTATTCAGAACAGGGAAAGCAAGTGGGGAGGCTGCTGGTTTGATAATAAAAGCAGCAGGTATGCATCTCAAAGAACGGTAAAAATAACAGAAAAATGTAGTTATATAACAAGCACAATAAATCTTTAATTTTGATGAAATTGGGTTTTTTAAGAAAAAAAGAAGTCAAACAGAACATTTATTTCAAAAGAAGAAAGTGTCAAAGTTTCCAGCTGCAAAAGTTTAACTGAGCCTCTTGCTTGAGGATCACATGGTAGAAAATTATACCTTGGTATCTTGAGTTGCTTATCACTCAGAAAGCCTGTGGATGTTTAAGACATTTTTAACTCACAGAAAATCCTGACTGTACAAAACTATGGGAAAAAGCTGTACGCCTCAAGGGATCATCTCTTCTATGTCCAAAACTACGGGAAAAATCTGTACGCCTCAAGGAATCATCTCTTCTGTGTCCAGAACTATGGGAAAAAGCTGTACACCTCAAGGGATCATCTCTTCTATGTCCAAAACTATGGGAAAAAGCTGTACACCTCAAGGGATCATCTCTTCTATGTCCAGAACTATGGGAAAAAGCTGTACACCTCAAGGGATCATCTCTTCTAGAATTATTTCTGCAAGTTTCAATTTCACTAGAATCTCCTAGAGTCAATATACTGATATTGAGAAGAATGAATCAAATAATTCAGGCTCAGTGGGCATGTTTCAGATCTTGATATTACCTATGACATAGTCATAGTTCCTGCTAACATTTTACGGGACGAAAGCCACATTCAAATCTGGTGGAACAGTGCTGAACTCTCAGTGGTCCTTAACTAGCCCTGGTTTAGGTAGCTCTCACTGATGCTGTTTATTATATCGGAGAGGGTTGTTGGCAAGATTAAATGAGAGGGTGTATGCAAAGCACCTGTAGCATCATGCCAGGCACAAAAATACAGGTTCACTTCTCCTGGAAGAACTCCAACTAAAGAACTGTGTTTCCATCATAACATTTTACATTTGTTGAGCAATCTGTGATTTACAAAGTTCATCCATCATCCAAATGTAGGGCAGGAGGGAGACAGATCAAAATGTGTTTTCAATTATCTTTGAATTCAAAGGGTTTTGTTTCCCAGCTCTTTTCCCTGGCCCAGCATTTATCTGTAAGAAGGTAACCAGGCTTGAAAATCAGTTCAACTAATCTTTGAAATAAAGACCTTAAAAATTCTCCGTAGGCAAGAGCTTTCAAACTTCTTTTGGAAAGCAGAGGGCCCCCTCACTCTCCAAATTCGATCTTGTTAGATGTCTTGTTAATTACACTGTTAAAAGCAGGGCTGGCCTGGGTGAAGCAGGATCTGAAACTGCCCACCAGACCTCCCCTCATTAAGCAGTCCCTCTGCAGTACTCAGAAGCTCTTTGGACACACATTTTAAGACATACTCTCATTCTATAAATGTGGACACCAAGGGACAGAGAGGTCCAGAACTTTGCCCAAGGTTCTGGAATCTGGTAAAGCCAAGCCTAGGATCCAAGACTCTTTCTACCTCATCCTATTTGCCTCCTCAGAGTCCAACTTCTTACACATGACTATTCATCATCCATAAAATACTGCATCTGTATAAATCTAAGATAGGGAGCTGGAATTGTAAATAATTTAACTGCTTCCATTGGTCAAATCAAAGAATACTAGTAATCAGCCTTCCTGCAAAGAGGTAAAAAGAGCATTCTCTGGCCACCAACAGAATTACAACCCACCCGTTAAAGGAACTTAGTTTCTAGAACAAAGATAATGGAAGTCAAAGAACCACCTTCTAGATTATTCTAGGGGTACAGGGTAAGTAGCCCTATTACTACCAGATTAATGAAGAATCTGGTAACCTAGATTGTTCCTTGCTTACCCATAGACACGTTCCCCTTCTTTGTTTTAAAAAAAAATTTTTTAATATCATGGGTTTTTTTTTCAGCTTGCTTCTAACTTTATTTATCTAGTTATTTTATTTTGTTTGTTTTGGGGGGAAGTAATTAGGTTTATTTATACATATTATATATATTTTAATAGAGGTATTGGGGATTGAACCCCGGACCTCAAGCATGCTAAGCAGGCACTCTACCACTGAGCTATACCCTCCCCCTCCCCTTCTTTCTTAATTACAGAACTCTGATTTTATGCAGGGTGTTCCCAGCTAAAAGACTCATTTTCCCAGCCTCCTCTGCAGATACTTATGATTCTACAAGTAAGTTCTAGCCAATGAGATTTAAGTAGTCATTGGGTAAGACTTCTAGAAAAGGCCCTTCAAAGGGGTATGCCATTTTTTTTTTCCTTTCTGTTATCCTTTCTGCAACCTGGAACCTGGATGTGATGGCTATAGTTCCAGCAGCTATCTTGCTATTTTGAGGCTGAAAGCTTTGTTGCTAAATATGACAGACCAGAAAAAGAGAAAAAGCCTCAGTCCCTGATAACTCCATGAAGAAGCCATGAAAACACCTCTGAACTCCAGGCTTGTTTTTGTTTGTGTGTGTATGTGAAAGAATAAATCCTTATAAGTAAATTTACAGTAGTTAGGTCCCTTTTGCTAGCAACCAAATACAACCCCTAACTAACACAGACCACAGACTCAGTAGCAGAAGCTTCAGAAGCCATGCAGTTACTTAAGGAATGTGATGGTTCTGGGAAAGGAAGAAACTCATCACATGCCCTCCCCAGCTCCTTGCCAGATTTTCAAGAATAATGCCAGAGCAGGTTAATGGAAGGCAAGCAGAAAAAGAAGAAGTCTGTGAAAGAAGAGGGTGTCCAGGTGACCAGGGTAGGGACCTGCATCACTTCTTCCACTGCCTCTGACCAGGAGAGGGGCCCCGTTGTGTACCTCTTCCAGTTTGCAGAACTCCTGACGCAGGGCTAGCTTCAGATCAGAGCATTCTCTCCCGCATCTCAATGCTACCAGACACTCCTTGGTCAAATGTGGGACCTGATCAGAGGACACAGGTTCTTAGTGGAGAAGTCTGAGGGCACTCTGTGCTCCTGCCCTGCCTAAAAATGCAGCCAAAGCTTTGTCACTCCAGCTTAACAGGCCACCACCCACACCCAGGCTCCCCAGCTCCCTCTGAAGACCATGTCTGTGGTTTCCAGAAGCCACTTATCACAGCAGCCTGGTAAAACAAGGTGCTTTAAAGGGGGCTCTCCAGTGTTCCTTACTCGAACAGCTACTTCCATGCTGTACAATCTTAGGTAGGGCACTTACCCTCTCTAAGCCTCAGTGTTCTCATCTGAAAAATGGATACAATAATAGTACCCACCTTAAAGGGCAGTGGTGAGGATTAAATGAGTTAATCTTTATCAAGTAGTTAGAACAGTGCTTGGCATGTCATAACTGCTCAATAGATGTCAGCTACTAATAGCCTTTCATTATTTTTATTTTTATTTTTTTCAAAGAGAACTATCTGAAAATTTCTCCATCATTTTCTCTCCCAATATCAGCATGTGCCCCTTTTCTCTCTTCTTCACATTTCCTGGACAGTCGGCACTCTTGTTCCCCATAAAGGAAAATCCCTTTCTGTGCATTACTTTTTTCACACCCCAATATTTTTTTTACCAGAAAAGTTATAAGTAGTCCCTTCAAAGTATCATCAGTTTTCAACTCTTTCAGTATTCTGATCTCAAGTTACAGTCATAACTATGCTGTAACCATAACTCTTGAGACTGCTAGTTCAAGTGGAAAAGTACCTATCAGCTAAGGCTTTAACCTTTCATATCAGAGGTCCTAGCCCTACTATAATTCCACACCAGTTATCCTTCTAAGGCACACGTGCATATTAAAACAAATCCATTTCACCAATGATTGGGCTTTTTAAATGGACTGAAGCTTGGGAAAGACATACAAAGCAAAATAGCGTGTAAATCTTTTTTTAAAAATTGGCCCTACCTTATAGAATAGCTCCAGTAGCATCTTCTGGCGAGCTCGCTCATAAGGGTCGTATGGATACAGCTTCTTCCCAGGATAAGCGTCATCCAGGTACTCACAAGCGATGACAGATTCATAGATCAGCTGACATTTGCTGTTCTCCAGGACAGGAATTTGGCCAAAAGGGTGCTTTGTAAAGTACCATTCAGGCTTGTTTCTCAGGTTAATGTTGACAACTTCATGTCTGACAAAGCAAAGGGAAAACAAAACAGAATAAAACTGAGAGGCTTAGGCAGGCAGATGCTCATCTTGAAAGCAGAAGCAATCAATGCATAAAATTAAAATTTGCAGTAAGTGTTTAAATTTAGGTTTTGTACAAAGGAAAACAGGTAACAACATCAGTATCCTCATCCCTGCAGTAAGATGGGTTAAATGTTTCCTGTGCCTTCTCCCAATTGTTCCTCGTGATCCCCCAATGAGATAAACTGGGGAGTCATCATGAGGAGTAAACAAGGTAAGGCAAAGAGAGCATTAAAACCCCCTATGAGAAATAACACTCCTTGAGGTTGAGTCCCTGCCCAATATCACTCACTAAGAAGTGGCAGAGCCAAGATGGGAGCCCAGGCAGTCTGACTTAGAGCTCACAAGCTCAACCCGGGACACCACAGATTTTAGTACATTTTATAGTTTGAAAATACAAATCTGATTTCTGGAGACATATTTTTGGTTGCCACAGCTGGGGGAGGGAGATTCTACTTCCATCTAATGGGTAGAGGCCAGGAGGCCAGGAATGCTGCTAGACACCCATAGGACAGCTCCTCCCCCTCACCAAACACACAAAGCAAAATGTCAATGGTGCCAAGGGTGGAAAACCCTGCCCTAGAGAAGTATTTACATTGGTTCCTAAGCTGCCACTTCATCACTATGGGTAAAACATCAGTCTATTGTTATTTTTGTTTAAAAAAAAAAGAGGTAACCTTGGGGCCAACTAGAATTGAGCAAGAGAAAAGAAACTGGAAATATAAGCCATATACACTCAACAAAGCAGAATTACATAATTTTATTTAAAACATCTCTGTATTAGTCTCTGCATCTCTTTGCCATAAATTGGAGACTCTGAAGTCATCCCCTAATAATGGACTTTCTAAGCCCAGAGTCCAGAGGCTGGAGTAACACTTTCTCAACACTTTAGCTTTGAAGCAGTTGCATCCAGCCATCCCCATTCCAGCAAAGTTGCACTGCCTTCCAAATCCAAATCTCCTTTGCAGGAGCTAGTCTTACAAAATTTCTTCTGGAAGGATATGTACCCATTTCTCAGGTATGTGGGAAATTTCAAGACAAACTTTTACTGTTGATAGTAGTTCCTTCCATTTCATTGTTTGGAATTATTCGTTCATTCATTCAGAAATTAGTTTCAAGCACCTACTATGCTCCAGGCTCGCTTCTAGCCCATGAATAAAGAGACAAAGTCCCTACCCTAAAGAATTTACATTTGGAGGGGTGGGGAGGGTTGATGAAGGGCTAGGAGTTGTGGAAAAAAGACTGATAAACATTAAAAAAAAAAAAGTTAGATGTGGTAAGCTCAGTGAAGAATGAGAACAGAGTTGAACTTGAAGATGCCTGTGGTGGGGTGGGGACTACACTCCACGGAGCAGTCAGAGAAGGCTTCAGTAAGCACTAGGGAAGGAACCAGTTTACCAAAGCCATCGTTCAGTTTACTCTGAGTTGTCCTAAAAGTTTCCTGCACAGACCCGCCTCTGCATTTCAAGACAGCCAGTTTCGCTAACCTGCCCTTTGCTAACTCTTTATTGTCTCTGCCTCAGAAGAAAGGTCCCGGGACCCTCTGAAATCTGAGCAGGGTGCCCCAGATTTTAAGCAATCCCGCACGCCTGTGGGGCGCTGGCCTTCGGCTTCTCACCTGATGCCTTTGGCCCGGAGGACCAGGCGCGTCCTGTGCGCGTAGGGGCAGAACCTCATGCTGTAGATGCGGATCAGGCCCTCTGGGACCGGCCCTGGGCGGACGCTCCCTGCGGGCGGAGGCGGGTACGGGGAGGCGGATTAGCCCAGTGGAGAGAGGGGTTCACTGGCCTCCCCAGGACCCCAAGACGGCCGCACGCACTCCGCCTCCCGGACCCCAGAGAGGACACCTTTTTTTTTCGCACGTGGCTTTTGTGCAGAGGAACTCTTCAAGTCCCTCCTCGCCACGCTCCGCTAGTCTGGGGACCAAGGCCGGGCAGCCCATTCTCCAAAGCCAACACCCAGCCACGCGGCGCCCCCGGCCGGCGGACAGCTGTCAAGGGGACTCACCTTTCCCTAGGGTCCTGGTCGCATCGTCAGACATGTTCTCCCGGTGCCTGCGCAGTGTCCAGCGCTCACAGAGGCTGCCGTGTGGCTTGCTGCAGCTGCCGCAGGGTGCAAGGACAGCTGAGCTCCGGTGCGCCCCTCTTGCCCCAAATTCAACTTTGGAGCAACAGAGCCCTGGCAGGGCAGAGGGAAAGGGATCCAGGATGGCAGCTGGGGTAATTCCACCTGCAGAGACATCGCCCCAGATTCAGAAGCCAGAGAAGTAGGAGTGGGGAAAGAAAAGAAAGACAAAATTTGAAAAGTACCCCTGGCTTTGAACGCGGGGGCACAACATTCAGTGGAGTCTCTTCTCCACATCAAGAATTGGTGAAGAATGGACATTTAAACTCCATGTAGTTCAAGGGAGTTTAACAAAAATTGACCAGGGTAACACTAACATTTTCTTTCCCATTCTATGCCATCCCTCTTGCATATCTAAGACAATTGGTCATGTCCTCTGTATGAGTAATTTTTTTTTAAATAAGGCCAAACGTTTTCATGCTGTAGCAGATAAGAAGAAAACATTTATTAGTGTTGAGATCTTACACAACTCTTGAAACAAGTGTCTCAGATTTTGTGGCCTCACTTGCCTCACACTAATTCTGGCCCTATTTATGAGATTTTACCCAAGTGATGAAAAATTGGTAATGAACAGAAACAAGATACCTAAAGGCAAAACCAAATTTGTGCGTTCTCTCCAACCCTCAATATACATTTCAGAGAAGACCCTTTTTAATTACTAAGGACCCACTGCCAACAGGCCAGCAATCCAGGGTCCATTTGGATAATAGCTCTTCCATCTACATGAGGTAAAGGAGGTAGCTAGCCTTTGCTTTGACTCTAAGAAGCTGAGATCTTGAAATTTAGCAGGTGGAAAGATAATTCCTTTAATTTTCACAGGACAGAGCTGAAATGGGAATTGCTTGTAAATGCATTTTATGGGGTTGACAGGTAAAGAAGGAAAAAAAGTATTACATGT
This sequence comes from Camelus dromedarius, assembly GCF_036321535.1. Lineage (NCBI taxonomy): Eukaryota > Metazoa > Chordata > Mammalia > Artiodactyla > Camelidae > Camelus > Camelus dromedarius. Next base: position 61,185,409 of record NC_087443.1, on the reverse strand, counting down.
TTCACTCACAGTGACTAAATGATTTCCATGGATTCTCTTATTCGATTCCCACAACTACTCAGTTAGTTATTACCATTCCTGTTTTACAAGATAGAGCATAACCTCAGAAAAACAAAATTACTTGCCCAAAGTGAGCAGCTAGAAGAATTAAAGAACTTTAAAAGTTTCAAAGCCTGACTCATTGTCTTGGCCTCTACAGCTGGTAACAGTGTGGAAAGGACATAAATCCCAGAAAAGATATAGCACATAATAGCCGCTCAACAACTGTCTGCTGAATCTAAATATCTTTTATTAAAATGATAGAACCTAATCATGGAGCTTATGAATGGGCACCTTTTGGCCTTTGGAATTCCAACCTATCCAGAAATTCTTAGCTAACAGTGTTACCTTTTTTTTTTCTGAATAAGAATTTTTGAAAATTTTCAGAACAGTAACTCAACTACACTCTTTGTTAAGTCATTCAGAGTGATTTCATGTGAGCTATGACAAGTCACCATTGTTTTACAAGAATTGGGGAATGGAAGAATATTTGAATAAATGTTCTCGCAACAGAAAATGCATATATGTCAGCAAGAAATCTGGTATTGGAAAAGGCAAATTGGTTCTTGACTTGCCTTTTTGACAGTTTTGCATCTGGAAGACAGAGAAAGGAAGAGGACAACTACTATTCTGGAGTTAATTTTGATCAAAAAGGACAAACTGGATGGTAAAATGGAAACAACATAACCATGTCATGTGGGAGCTACTGGTAGACAAGGAGCTGACTCCTGATGAGACAAATGTAACACTCACATAAAGAAAGTACATTTCAAATAGTTGAGAGAAAACATACATAGATTCTAAAAGGGAAAGCCATATGTGGAATGTGAAATTCTCAAAAATCAAAATAAATTATTACTAACATGTATCTGGTGCTTTATGTGTATTAACTCAATTAATCCTTAAAATAGTCCTATAAGCGTTCTATTCTCATCTCATTTTAAAAGATGAGTAAAGTGAGGCTAGCAAGGTTAAGTTACTAGTCCAAAGCTTCACAACTAGTAAGAGGTGGAAGAAGGATTATGGAACCTGGAAGTCTGACTCCAGGGAAAGTACTCTAACCAGGATCTTAGTCTACACCAGAGGTAGGCAAACTTTTTCTGTAAAGATCGAAACAGTAAATGTTTCAGGCTTTTCAAGCCATCTTGTCTCAACTATTCAACTCTACCCTTATAGGGAGAAAACAGCCATATATAAATAAATGGGTGTGGCTGTGTTCCAATAAAACATTACTTATGAGTACTGAACTTGAATTTCATATATATTTTTAACTTTATTTTTTAGAACAGTTTTAGATTCACAGCAAAATTGAGCAGAATATATAACCTCCTACCCTCACACATGCACAGCCTACCTCACCATCAACACCCTGCACTAGAGTGGGACATTTCTTACAACTGATGAACCTACATTGACACATCATCATCACCCAAAGCCCATAATTTACATTATAGTTCGCTCTTGGTGAGTTTCACAAAATTTTCACATGTCACAAATTGTAATTCTTCACTTGATTTTCTCCCAATCATTCTTAGCTCTTGAACTGTATAAAAACAAGCAGTGGGCTGGAGTTGGCACACTGGTCTTAGTTTGCCCATCCCTGGTATACATTGACCATGACTGAATTAGCAACGGCCAAACTGAGAAATTTACTTGTAAAGTCCAAGGGTCCTGGATCCACATTTCTACTATGCCAGAAGGGAACATATTTTCATGTGTCTCCTCATTCCCACTTTTTAAAGGAAACCAACTCTGAGAGTTGGAAAATATTATTTATTTAAATATTGTTTATTGTTACATTGTTAAAATACAGTTGACCCTTGAACAATTAGGGGGTTCAGGGAGCTGATCCACCACACAAAAATCCAAGTATAACTTTACAGTCAGCCCTCTGTATCCAGGTTTCTGAACCTGCAGATTCGACCAACTGTGGATCATGTAGTACTATGGTACATATTTAGTGAAAAAATAATCCATGTATAAGTGGACCCTTGCAGTTCAAACACATGCCCTTCAAGGGTCAACTGTATACCTGTATATGGGAAGTCACATTCTGAAATGCAAGTCTACCCGGTATAGTCATGAGAGAATGGACAAAGGGATGGAAACAGTTTTTCCTCTGAAGAGAAACAATATAATGTCAAGGTTCTCACTTGGCACTACATTCAAACCCTAGTGTTGGCACTTAGGCAAGCTATCCAACCTCTTTGACCTTCATCTTCCTCACTTGTAAAATGAGAACACTAATAGTACCTACTTGATGGGTTTTGAGTACTGAATGAAATTGTGCAGGTGGTCATCCTCAGTAGAGTAAAAGCTCAGTGTACTTCAAGATTAATGACTAATACTGGTGAACAAGAACATAATTTTAATAGCATAGTGCATTCTGATCTTGTATCCATCCATACAGATAAAATACACTGCAACTCAGCATTGTCAAGCACATCAGAATTAAAATTCGACCCAGAATACTTATTTCACCAGTTACCAGTTTAATGCCCATTGAATGGGTTGAATGCCACAGGCAACATTTCAGAAATGTAGTTTTTAATCTTACCACTGAACACTATTGCTTCCCTAGAAAGATTTTAATTATGACCTTTAAGTTTAACCCTATTTTCTGTTTAAAACCCAGTAAGTACCTCTTTGAAAGCCTCTTTGCAAATTTTCCTTGTATGTTGTTATTTCATGTTTACACCTTTATTATACTGGTTTACTCAAGCAAGAAATGAATGGTAACAAGGCTATATTAAACCTACTCCAAATTGGCTTCCAGCTACCTGAAATATAATCAGATCTATTTTGACAATGTGGGGCTCTTAGTCATGGGTGATAATGACTTAAGCCTTCTAGGAAAAGAATGCCACCACAGAAATAATCTCTTCACTCTATTTATATGAGTCTCTCTTTGGGGAAGAGGAGAGAAAGTGGGGTTTGCATTTTGCAATTTTTCAAAAGTTTTTAAAATCATACCAATCACTGCTGTTGGCTGAACCTGGATTAGATTGGCTGAACATTCCTCTTAATACTTCAGAAGCCTGATTTACATGATCATGTTACTGGGTGTTCCAGTGTTGTTCACCAAGTTCAAAGATTTAGACAAGTGAGGGAAAAGGTTCTTTTTCAAATGGACCTACGTTTAAAACTTTTTTCCACGAAGTTAGAATCATAGAGAATCTTGCGTTCTAATGTATCTGGGACATTAAATAAGATTACTAAGTTGTCAGAGGAGGAACTTCATCTTTCCACTTGGGAAAGCAGGGTCAAAGGAGATTTTCTTTCTAAGTATTTGATTCTGCTTCCCTATCCCTACTTTACAGCTTTTCCTATCCCTCTTTTACAGCTATTTTACAGAAGGATTCAAAGAAAAAATATTTCAACAGGTTTATATAATAACATTTGAATATGCAAAGGCAGACTTTCAAGATCCTAAAATAAGCCAAAGCCAAACACTTGTAAAATCAAACAAAACACATTGTGTTTCAAAAAGGAACATCAACACTTCCTGTGGCACCCCAGGCATAATAGTTGTGTGTTAAAAAGGTGCACACAGTCTACTTCTGGCTCAGCCTCTAAATCCTAAGAGCTGATGAATAAAGAGATTGGGACAGAGGTATATGTACTCTTATCTCAAGAACTGTCTGAATGACTGTAAGAATGCAGGCTGGATCTGAATCTCTTCTCCAGCATCTAGCTGGGAAGACCTTGGACAAACCACAATTTTCTATGCCCTGGTGTTCTCATCTATAATGTGGAGCTAATGGTACCAACACAGCATGTGGTCTGGGGAGAATTAATTCAGATACTGGATGAGAAGCATTTAATAACCAGAATCTATTACTCAGTAAGCATTCAACATTAGTTATTATTGTTATTATTTAAATATAGCAGGGAAGACCCACAGTTCCGACAAAACAGAACATTCCTGGGGACCAAACGCCCCTACCTGCCAGTGCCTGTAAATGTAGCTAAACTAGTGGTGCTCAATGCAGGGCTGACAGTTAATGATCTGGGGTCGTCTTCACTTGTTTCCAGTCAAATCAGAAAATGGGAACAATGACTTCTTTTTTTTCCCTTTCAGTTAAAGGCATTCGTTTTAAAGACTTGTTCCTTATTCTTAGATTATAGTCCTTGTGCTCTTTTTTTTCTTAATGTTAAAAATCTTCGATGAAACTCTGATGAAGATAGTTGGGCTTTCTCACGAGTTTTAGGCAAAATTAAAAGCTGGCAATCCTATTCTGGGCCCCCAAATTCGTCAAAAAAAATCCCCCAATTTAGAATTGACCGCAACCTCCTCTTCCCTTCGAATGCTACCCAGGCCGCAGCGACCCACCCGGTGCAGGTGAAAAGTGAGACGCCCCGAGGAACCTCCAGGTGCGTGGCAGACGGAACCGGATGTGGAGCGGAGGGAGTGGCAGAGGGGGCGGCCGAGGGAGGCGGGGCCCAGGCGGAACCCGCCCCTCAGATAGCGACCCTATCCGCCAATTGGCCGCGGCGCCCGGAGCTTCAGCCAATCCTCGAAATCTTTGGAAGCTCTCTGGCCAAGCAGTGCCGAGCTGAGCCAACCGGCGGCCGCCTTACAGGCTCCTGGGTACCGGAATCGGGTGCCCACGGGTGTCTGTGGCTGGCCAAAGTAGAAGACAGGTAGTGGCTGGCCGTCGCACTTCAGCTCCCGGGTCTACATCCGACCGAAGTCCGCCTGCAGTCGACCCGGGCCTGTTGGGTGGGGCAGGCGGACGGGTGCAGAGATGGGTCCGCCCGGAGCCTGGGCATTGGTGGCTGCCGGGGGTAGACGGCGGGAGGCCGTTTGTGAAGTCAGCCGGTTTTGAGCTGCCTTTCAGGGCGCGGCTCCCAGGGCGCCTGCATCACCGTGGGGCGGGGGGCTTGTTTGAAAAATGGACTCGCCGGCCCACCTGGACCTACCGAATCGGAGAAACAGGGGTGAGCCTTAGGTGATTGTTATGCGCCCTTAAGTTTAAGAGTAAGTATCGGAAACTAGACTGTGTGGGGGCGGTCGACAGCCCCCTAGTTCTGATATAAGAGCCAGGTGCTGGGTGCGCTCTCCAAATCTTTCTACCAGCACCTTAAGGTCTCTTAACCTAGGGACCTTAGTTGATTCGTCTGTAAAATGATGCCCTCCGACCTACCTTTTCACGGAGAGGTGATATGATGATAAAAAGTAAGTAGTGCGACGCCTAAAGGGCTATGGAAGTGATTAGAAGATGACATTAATATTTCTGAATTACTCATCCAGCCTTATATACTTACTCGATGGATGAAGTCTTTAACAGTATTTAATTACATATATGGGACACCTACTGTGTGCCCATCACAGGACTTGGTAGGAAGGATCTGAAGGGGTTAAATGACTGGAGACCAGGAAAACAAATAGGAGGACACCTAGTCACCGGGCTTTAAGGTGATGTGGGTCTGGTCTTCAGTGGCAACAACAACGGGAACGAGAAAGGTAATGATGATACAAAGGAAAGAATGAGGAAAGTTTCTCAACTCAACTTTCAAGACAAACTGAAAGGGCCATCTCTTGAAACACTATATCCAAGTACAAATGTCTTACGAGCAGTTAGAAATCCAGATTGACGTCCCACTCTCACTAGGGACGATTTAGAGGTTTTCAGCACGTACTATGATAGAACCCACAGTCATTTGAGTATCCTGAGACAGAAAACGTGTTTACATTTCTGCAGGAGGGCCTTGAGGAAAGCTCACAGGCCATGGTGTCAAATCAGAGAAGGTGATCCAATGAGGCGTGAGAGCATTTGGTAAAATAAAAGCATGTTATTATTCAGCATGTTATTATTCATATTAGTGAAGGAAAATATATCTCCTTTTCTGACTCCTGTCCCCATCAGAGCCCACAGTCACAGGCCTCAGGGCTGTCCTGCAAGTAGAGGCGGAAAAATTGTTGATGGGTGCTCGGTTCAATGTAAAGTGATGCTACTGCGGGATCTTTCATCATGGCTGCCATCCAGAGCTTAAGATTTGCAGTGTGGTCAATACACCTGTGGGAGATGGAAAGCATGAAGGTGTGAGCGAGGCTAAATAGGAAGGCACTGCAACGTCTCCTATGCCTTATCATTTCCGCTCTGCAGTTTCATTTTGTTTCCCTCTAACCTTTTATAATATTTCTTTTAAAATACTTATTTAAAATGCACATAATCATCAAACATGAGATTTGGAAGATATTGTAGAGGTCTTTTGTCTGTGGAAGAGGAATCTTGAGTGAAGTGACTTGCTCAGCATGAGAACTTGTCCAAAATGAGAGACTGATAACTTCTAAAAATGAGAACATGAAAAACTATGGAGAATGTTATATATTTATTATTCTATGGTCAGATTGTGACTAAACATAACCCTGAGTAGCTCTAAGCTCTAAGAAGTTGGAATAAGCCATGGTGGCTGCTGAACTTCAAAACATGGAGTTTGGAAAATAGTGTGGGACTCTCGCTGGTGAATGGGAGGTAGCATTGGTCATACAATCCTGCTTGTTATATTGTTAAGGGTTTTTAACGGGGAGGGAAGGAGTATATTAGTCTTAAAACATTACATATCACAGAACTCCTCAGCCCTAGGGATGGGGAAGAGTGCTGAGTAGGTATATGACCTGCCCTGGTAAGTCCAAGACTCCTCTTGTCTGCTTGTTCCTATTCATGCCAGCTGTATGAAACATTTTAATTTTTCTTCAGGAAAAAAGGTTAATATATACTGTTCCAGTTATCATTATCCCAAATTATGCACAAAATATTCAGATGTCTTACTCATTTAACTCCATGGCTTCCAGCCGTTCAAACCAGGGCCAGATGAGGTAATCAATCAGAGAAGGAGAATTACCACCAAAGAAGGTTGTCTCCTTATTGGCCAGGACCTGAACATTAAAGAGGATAAGAGTACTTCTTACTTATGCATTTGATAAGATTCATCATCAGAAACGATGAAGGCAAGTTAAGTTAAGCAAGTGAGATCAGCAGCTTTTACCCTGACATATCCAAGCTGGCTTTTTTCTCTGATCAGTTTAAGCTTTAGAATCTCTTGTTTTGGGATGAAGCAAAACAATCAACAAAATAAACAGAAAATGAAGAAAAATAAAACAAGCTACGGCGTAAAAGATCTTTGTAATACATGTATCCAACAAAGGACTGGTATTCAGAATATAGAAAGAACTTCTGGGACTCTGTAAGAAAAAGGCAAACAACCCATAAGAAAATTGGACAAGACTTGGCCTTCACAAAAGAGGAAATCCAAATAGCCAATAACCAATTGAAAATGTGCTCAACTTTATTAGTCATCAGGGAAATGCACACTAGAACCAATATGTCATACCACTTCACATCCATGAGATTGGCTAAAATAAACAAGACAAAGTAAGGGTGTGGAACCACTGCTGACAGGAATGTAAATTGGTACAACCATGCTTTAAGAGTGTCTACTAAAGCTGAGTGCATGCATAGTCTATAACCCAGTAATTCTCCTCCTTGGAAATGTGAACATATATTCACCAAAAGATAGGTATAAGAATGTTCGTTGCAGCACTATTTTGTAATAGCCCGAAAGTGGAAATGTTTACTGTCCATCAGGAGTAAAATGGATAAACTGTGCAACAGTCACGTGTTAGAAAACTATCCAAAGAACAGGAATGAACTACACACAACATAGATGAACCTCACAAACCTAATACTGAATGAAAGAAGCCATACCCGAAAGAGTGCACATTATATGATTCTACTTGTATGAAGTACAGAAATCAGCCAAAACTAATATTCTGTTTCTTGAAACGGATGCTAGTTTTATGGCTGTGTTCACTGTAAATTCTTCAGGCTGTACACTTCTGCTTTGGTTACTTCTCTTCATATAATACTTTAATTAAAAATTTAGTTCAAATATACTGGAAATAATTGGATTAACTATTAAACAGATGCCAAATAAAATTCTTTGAAAACCAAGCACAAATAGTATATTTCTGAAATTTAAGAAGGTGAATTGGTAATTATGGTTTTGCAAGAAGGAGAACTGAGAATATTATGTGGCTAATGAACACCAAACCATTTTACCCTTTATAAAACGTCCAAGGTTTTTCTCAGGTCTCTCATAACATTCTGCATGTAGGTAGACTATATTTACCTGAGTATTTGGTTTTGGTCCTCTACCAAACTTACCATCTGAACAGAATGGACCACGTCTCACTTTCTACCTCCCATATCATCCGGCAGAGTGCATTGCAATTATTAGGCACTCAGACTTGTACAATGAACTGATATTATTTGGGTCTATCCTTAAACTAGTGCCTGGTAATTATATTATGCATAAATAAAATTAAGCATGGAAGGTTCAGTCAGAATGAAATACCCTCTTAGCAGCCTGAAACATGGAAGTGGTACTACTCACTTTAAAGCATGACTTAACCTGGACTCTGTGAACTTGGGAAAAAAATTATATGCCCCCACCTAACCCCCAATTTAACAAGTAGTATGCATATTTTCTACTGCTCTGGGGATCGACACCCCTAACCTCCACCTTGCTCAAGAGTCAAATGTAGTTGTATATAGAGATTTTTTTTTTAGTTGGGTAAGATGATCATCTTCATGTCCGTATATATGAAAACTTAGATGAAATAGGTAATTGTCAAGAAAAACATAAATTACCAAAGCTGATTCAAGAAGGAATATAAAATCCCCCACATTAAGGAAACTGAACTACTAATGAAAAAAAAAAAAACTGTAAAAGTCAGCAGACTCAAATGTTTTACAGAAGCAGCCAAACCCTGTCAAATGGTTTCAGAGCTTAGAGATCCAGACAGTTACCCAATTTATTTTATGAGGTAGAATGTCCTTGATATAAAAACCAAATAAAGCCACTATAAGAATAAAATAATCTACTTTAAGAATAAGCAAAAATCCTTTAAATATTAACTAAGTCTAGAGTATATATGAATATCAATTGAAAACAAGCAGGTTTTATTCCAGTAATGGTTCAACACCAGAAAAAATCTCTCAATGACACTATACTCACTAGATTAAAGGGGAAAAAATTCTACAAATATTTCAATAGATGAAACAGATGCAGACAAAATATTTAATAAAATGGCACACTCATTTATGACTTTTAAAAAATTAGCAAACTAGTTACAGAATTTTATAAATTAAAAAATTATTCTTCTGAAAAAAAAATCTACAGCAAACTTAGTAGTACTTACTGATAAAATGTTAGGATGCATTCCCATAATTATGTAATAAACATTTTAACATAATTGTATTTATATAAGTTTACTACATATTAAGTGGAAAAAATACAGAATGATTTATGTTCTGATTACAGTTGTTAATTTTTTTAAATATATGATCAAGGATTGAAAATAAGCATGGAAAAATGGAAATGGGTGACAAACTGAAAATGGGGGTGAAATTTTTCCTTGATATTTTAATGTCAGTGTATCAAAATGTTTGAAAAGCAAGCCCATGACAAAACATTTTTAGGTGTTTTGGTTTATATCTTAAATGCAACAGCTTACAGCTATCTGTTGCAAACTAAAATTTCCTATCTGATATTATTACTAAGTGATATTGGAGATGGGAATAGGAGGAAACCAGTAGAAGATGAGGGTGGATACAGTGTATGACTGATAAAAGCAAGAAGAAAGGATCGATTACCTCATCTAGCTTGCTGAATTCTTTACGCAGTTCTTCTAAGCCAGAGATGTTTTCCTTCTTTTGCCATCTAACAGAGTCTTTTACCAAAGGTGGTACCTAGAGAGACAATAATTTCTTAGCTTATCAGTGTGAGGCTAACTGTACCAGCCCACTCTTATAAAAGCACAATAGAACCCTGTGGTCCCAGTGTCAGGATGTTCTAGAATCCTCAAAGGTGCACCAATGCCTGTGCTCACGGAGGTCGGGTACTTAGAAACAGTTTTGTGGCCTAAGATGCTGTATTGGTCAGGATTTTATAAATTTCAAATAAAAGAACCCCTTTTGAGTTTGGTGAGTCTGAGTCAAAAATGTCCTAAAAGGACACTGAGTGGCTCATAGAATTGTTCAGAGTCTGAATAAACAGGCTTGGAACTCAGCTGGAACATTCCAAAATCATGCTTGGAACTGACCCGACGGAAAGCACCCACTGCCACCAGTGAGCCAAGGGCTAGATGCTACAGCTTGTGCCGCTGCCAGAGTTGGACTCTGAGGTAACCAGTGCCACTCTGGAATTTAATCTTGCAACCACTCTGGCTCCTGAAAGCCAGGAGCTCTACCGCCAGCCACTTTCACCAGCAGAACCAGCGTCCCACACCAAACCTGTTTCCCCACATTGCTCAGGTCTGAATTGAACTCTACCACGTATGTGTCTGAGAGGAAAAACCTAGGGCCCAGGCCTTGGCCCCAGCTGCAAAGGGAGCTGGGGAAGAGGATTTTCCTGATTTCTACCTTGGGGAGGGCATGAGAAGACAGTTCAAAGTGGCTAACTACCTGAAGACTTGTCACGTGTAGTGTCAGATGCTTTAATGCTTCTGGTGGAGGTGTTGGTGTGTTTTACTAAACTTTGGTCTTTGATATTGTCTCACTGCAAGACAGAAGTCCACTCATCCCCAGTAAGTAAACATGCCCTTGTGTACAAGGGAATGTCCTGAAACCCCGTGCATGTGGGTACAGCTTGCCTTCATTAGAATTGAAGGTGTGCAGCCAGCCCTTCCTTCCACATTTCCATCTGCACCTGCCTGGTCTTTCATCTCTGCTTCTCCTTAATTGTCTGCTCCATATTATTTTCCATGTATCAGTTCCCTCTGCAATGACCTTATTTCCTTGCAATGCTTATGTGGCTTTGGTTTGTCGTGTCTCCAGTGATGCAGCCCCAAAGCCTCAACACATTTACTGTCTTAGTCTCTCTATCTCACTTCCAAGTGCCGAGGAGAGATGAAGATTGGGCAGAAAGTGTGGGTGGGGACGTTGGTTTGCTGGGCTGTGGCCAGGAGGGCAGGGTCATATGGTACGTAAGGGCACCTCTTCCCTTAATGTGAACAGGCAAGTTATCTGGGCAGCTCCAGCTTTTAGCTCATTTCCTTTCTACACAGTACAATGAATCTCAGTTGTTTTGTTTTTTTTTTTTAATTCTCAAACACACTTGTTCGAAATCCTATTCCCTGTCCATCATCTTTGACAGCTGCTGTCTCTACCATTCTTTCATTCTCATTCTGCTCAGCTAGACAATGCCCTCTTCCTTTCCAATTGGTTTCCCCTTGCCTTAAGGGCAAAATTTCACCTTAAGATCATGTATCCTTAATCAAAATGTTCTCCCCACAAGTCTCATTTTCCAGTTATTTTTTTCAGCATTTCTTTCTCTAGAGATAAGATCTTTCGTTACATGCTTATGTATATCCTGACAAGGTAACAGGATTACAGAGCTATAACCTGACATTGCTAATTGTCTATTGTTGGTCATTTCTTTGTTAATACTAATTGTTTGAACTAATCTGCAAAATTGGTGGTATTAAAACAGAGACAGTTCTTCCACAAGAATACCCTTTACTCAGTCTGCAAGTAGCTACTGCCAACACACTGGAGATGCTCACAGCTAGACAGTGTGGCTAGAACAACAAGAGCTAACACCGAGTATTTACCATGTGTTGGACTCTGCTGTTTGGTGTTTTATATTAACCAATCTTTATCTATGGAGAAGGAATAATTATTATACTCATTTTACAAATGATGAACTGAAACCAGAAGTAAAGTAGTAAGCAACTTGCTCTGACTCACAGTTAGGAAGTGGCAGAGCTGGTCACAAGCCTAGGCAGTGAGCCGACAGTGATGGAAACACAGCCCTCACCCTAAAGGAGCTGGAAGTCCTGGTACAACACAAAAGCAAGAAGATGGGCAGTCACCACAGGGGGAGGCTAGCACATGTGGGAACACAGAGCTGGGCATTAACCCAGCCTGGACAAGCTTCTGGAAGACAGCAGTATCTGGGCAGAGGTAGTTGTCCCTCAGTTCCTCAGGGGGTTGATTCCAGGACTCCCAGCAGATACCAAAATCCACTGATACTCAAGTCCTTTATATAAAATGACCCAGTGTAGTGGGTTTCAGTATCTGAGGGTTCTCCACATATCGGAGCACACACACTGTATATGAAAAAGGATTTGGAGATAACTAGGCAAATCGAGAAGAGGGAACAGTCTTCCAGCAAGAGTTGAGAAGAAGGTGGCAAGTTTGGGAAAACTGACAACATTCAGCATGGCAGGAATATAAAGTGTCAGGAGAAGAGTGAAGAAGAGGTGTAACTCTGGAGACATAAACAGGATCTGGACCATGAAAGGTCTTGCAGGACATGTCAGAGCTGACAAGAGTATAATCCTGTTTGTTTTCCACTCCCAAATCACTAGACCATAAGTGACAGCGCTGATTTAGCTTAAAAAACAAAGTTGCTTTAAATAGAAGCTGAAATGTCTTAAACACACACCTTAGAAAACAACTCAAAGACCATCTTTTGGCAAGCTTTCTCATAGGGGTCATCTGGCAACAGCTTCTTCCCCGGATATGCTTCATCCAGGTACTCGCAGGTGATGGCAGATTCGCAGATCACTTGACCCCGACTGTTTTCCAGAACCGGCACCAGACCAAGGGGATTCTTCTTGAAGAACCACTCAGGCTTATTTTTCAGGTTGATATTGATGACTTCATGCCTGAAAGACACATAGAAGACAGTGAAGAGAGTAACTTTTTTTATTTTTTTGTATGTCTGAATAAAGTCTCATGGGTCCTATCATCCACTTAGCTGATCAGACCCTCAAATTTAGGAGTCAACCGGGCCTTGATTTTTTTCCCCCACCCTCTCTTCCAGAAATCATATGGATCAGCAAGACCTGTCCGCTAGACCTCCAAATCACATTCTGGATTTATCCACTTTTCAGCTTTAATTCTACCACCTTGTCTAAGACATTATTAGCCACCTGGACCTCTACAATAGTCCCCTGCTGGCCCTTCGGCTTCCACTGTGGCCTCCCTATAGTCCATTCTCCACACATAAGAAAAAATTGGATCAGACCACCAACCTGCTTACTTACAACCCCTCTATTGTTGTTCATTGCAATGAGGATAAGCTCTAAACCCCTTTCAAGCCATTTGATCAGGACCCTGCTTACCTGTTAACACCTGTTACTGTGACTTTCCCCCTGGTCATTATGATCTGGCCACACTGACCTTTTTTATACACTTTGAATTCTTTCTTCATTGAACTGATGATAAGTATCTGAAATTACCTGGCTCACTTAATTACATGTTTATTATGTCACCTCCCGTAGAATGTAAGCTTCATGAAAGCAGGGATATTGTGTGCCTTGTTCATATTCATAAACAAACATGCAAACGAGCAAAATTTTTTAAGAATTTAAATGCTGTGAAGAAATATAAATAATTTCAGATAGGTATGCAGTACATATTTGTTGAATAAATGAGTGGAAATGCTCCAAGATTATCAGTAAGATACTCCATTTGGGGCTAAGGGGTTTCTTAATTGTATATTATATGAGGCAATAATTGAATTGTGTTCACACCCCACTTTACGGGGATCACGTTGATAAAGTTCAATTCCTTTTGTTAATTTTAATAGAAAGTTCCTCCCTTTTTACAAGAATATTAGGAAATCCAAAAAATCAATCCACAAAATAATCTTTCAGATTAAATCTCTATGCACTGATTTTTTTTTTTAAATGTTACATGGATGAGTCACACTAAGTAAACCCCTAAAAAAGAAAGCAGGTGAAGTCCAGGCTATGTTAAGAATGTCTTTAGATCTAACTTGCATCTTGCCTGAGAGATTTTAGGGGAAATAAGAAAAAGGAAAGTTTCGCATAATTGTTAAAGCCAGGTCCGTATCATCGTCAAAGCTGAGTAAGTGTTCAATAGAACAGATTAATTACTCTTTGTTTCTTATTTCCCCATCCACTTCAGTAGCTAGAATAGCATTTATCTTGTGGATTTAAATATGTAACCCCTTCCTGGAACAAAGGAATAGCAGAGTAAACATTGGTGTCTGTGTATAGAAAGTTTCATGTGCTGACAGATTACTGGACACTCTGATACAAGCCACTGCAAGAAAAATGAGTCTTCTTGCCAAGGAATTATCAGCATTTCTGAAATTTTATACTATGAAAAGAAAAGGTAAATCCTTGGTGTCTGTAATAAAGAGGTTTCTCATAACACTTGAATTTTGGTAACCTGGCACGGTGAGCCAACAAATCAATATACCTTGCCACAGTTTTACAGAAAATCATGCTTCCTTATATTTTGTCATGTGGTAAAATCAAATACCTCTCTAGTCAAAGTCTCCTGGGACTCCAACTTACAACTAATCTATGAACATAGTAGACCCCTGTTGTTTGCACAGCTGTTACCACTCTTTGCCCACTATACACACACTTGTATGGTACAATCACTCAATTTTCCTTTGGAAAACTGTCCCAGTGAGTAAGATAGGATTGTTTTCAGCACAGAGTTCCAGAGGGGCACTAACCCAGGACTTTGTGCCCCCAAATCTAGCTGTGTCTTGATCCTGGATTTTTCAATCATATGAGCAAAAGATGTATCTTTTTCCAATCCAATTAAATTGGATTTCCCTTAAATTCAATAAATGAATTCTGACTAACACAGTCTATATTACAGTATTTGAAAAAAATAATGTTTTGGATAAATGTTACTAAATGTTGATTATTTTGTTATGTGTTCAGACCAGTTTCACCCAAAAGAAGATGCAAAGCTTACTGAAGTGATGGCTAATCCAAAAATAGTTTTTTTTTTTCTTTAGAATATATCTTACTTTTCTTTTTGGGAAAAGAATTATCTGCCTAATTCTCCCCCTAGAAGACTAAAATTCTTTTATAAACTCTAAGCGCATAGATGGAAAATTTCTTCAGATTGAGGGCTATGTTTTAAACTTCCACACTACAGTTATCTAATGTCTATTCAACAGATTCCAAAGGTCCTTGACAGTGGGCAGTTCCAGTGGATATTCAGCTCAGAGAAAAGCCAAATGACTTGCATATTTCCTGTGGATCATCCATATGTCAAAATTTATAGTAGTTTCAATGAGGCTTCCCAAAACACCTAATTTTTAGGTGCAGACAATGTGACTCAAGCAACAACTCAAGCAATAGGAATATTCACAGTAGTTAATTCAGCACTCTGCCTTGAGGGTCAAATCTGGACTCTACAGGGGTGAATTATCAACTGCTCAGGAAGAGACCCTATACTTAGAATAACAGCAAAAGGTATTAGATAACCCAGACATGAATGGAGAAGTGGGGTGAAAGCAAAAGAACAGGGCACCTGCAGCAGAGATCTACCAAGTTAAAAGAGCCTTGGCCTGCGAATACCAACCAAGTGTTCTCAGTGTATCATTTACTTTACTAGAGTCCCAGCATTTCTAACGCACAAATCGTTAGGCTAATCTAAATAAGGTGTCCTAGACAGGTGGAGTCTGTGCCATTCCCCCCGCCCCAACCCGGTGGAAGGGTTCGAAACTTTCTATCCCCCCTACCGCCCCCTACCCGAACAAAAATACGGCAGAGAATAGTTTATTTCCGCAGTAAAGGAATTTGCGGGGACCCTACAGGAGATTCCCACCCGTGCCGCCCGCAGCTGCAGCTCGTTCCCGGCTGGGTGGGGAGCTGCCCCCGCATTGGTCCTCACCGAATTCCCTTGGCCTTCAGGACCAGGAGTGTCCTCTGGGCAAAAGGGCAGAATCTCATACTGTAGACGCGGATCAGGCCCACGGGGACCGGCCCTGGGGGCGCGCTTCCTGCCGAGGAGAAGAGGAGGTGGTCACAGACCATATATCGGCGGGGACCTAGAGACTCCTGCCGCCCCGCGGCGGGGCGCGGAGAGGTCTCGCGCTCGGCGGCCCTGGCCCGTTCCCCTGGGTGGGGGCCTTCCTTTGCGGCTAAGCTCCGGAGCAGCAGCACCTGGACATGTGGCCGTAGGGTCGCCCAGATCCCCACACCCTCGGATCGCGGCGGGCAGGTCTTACCCTTCCCCAGGCTCCTGGCTGATGGTCTAGACATCGCGGCGCAGCACAGGCCGAGCTCCCACTCCGGGTTGCGGAAGATTCAGGGAGTCGTTCGCCCCTCCCTCTCTCCTTTTCTCCCTCCTATTTATCTCAGAAATGCTAGCCCGGGGCGGCCACCGGCTTGGCCGGGTTGGGTGCCTTAGGGCCGCCGCTGCCCTGTAGCCGAAAACAAGTAGGAGCACAGAATCCCCGTGGACCACCTGACCCCGCTCCCAAGGCCGGATATCCCACCCTATGCGAAAGGAAGGCGGTGCCGTCGCCGATTGGGCGCTAGAAGAGAGATCAGGGCCAGAAGCCCAGCCCATGCACCCTGACCCAGGATCGATCTTCCTTGTTTGTTGAGGGTAAGTCTTAAAACGCCACGTTGAACTGTGCCAAAGTTCAACGTGCTGGCCAAGAGGTGAGCCAAGTTGAGATACACAAAAGAAGCTTGAAATCCCCAGAGCCTTTCCTGGACCCTGACAGATGGTGGTCTCTGGTCAGCTCTGCACAAGGGTCCATGCCTCAGCCCATCCCTGACTCTAACACTGACTCTGACGTCCCAGGCCCGATGCAAGGGCAGGAGTGAGACAGGAGCTCTCCTGCCTCAAGGTTTCCCTGACTTAAGGACCTGTGGCACAGGGCTCAGTGCTTGTTCAGTGTTCTAGAACATGCTCTCTGAAGGCTCTTTCCTATGGCCTGGGGCCAGGTCGCTCAACCACCTGGACAGCATTTTCTTTTTCTGTCAGAACTAGCTTAATGTGATTACTGGGAGGGCCATTTTTCCTCCTGTCAATCATAGGGTTTTAATTTTAACCTAAAGGAAACAGCACAACTCTAGATATTGTTAACCTCAAAATAATGGTCTTCTTTCAAAAACATATTAAATATGCAGAGTTTGAAGCCCTAGTAGGGGCACGGGCTCAGAGTCAGGCAGGTAGTCTGAGTGAATTTAGTCCCCAGGTATATGAAAAATGTCTGGCCAGACTATGGGCTCCATCAGGCTGTCTTAATTAGGAAAGAGGGGGTTCCAGGGCACATAATCCAGATACTGGAAAAAAGTAGTCAATGTTTTGTTTGCGTAGATAGCCGGCTGATAGCTCCTGTGTCATTTATTGGGTGAGGAGATGTGGTGTTTTTATTCTGACTAGCTCTATTATTGGATAGGCAGAGTAATAAGATTGTTATGGAAATGACAGGCCAGCCAAGAAACAAGCAACACTCGGAGGGTTGGAGTACTCAGATTTATTACGCTGGCAGGCTCAGAGGGGCTTCTGCTCCGAAGCTCTGAGCACCTCCAAGACATGTGCATGAGGTTTTATAGGGTTAATTACAAGCTTGGGGTATTCGGCCAATAGGCATGAAACAGCTTTAGCAGCATCATTATCACAAAAGTAGAGGCAGGGAGGCAGCAAACCAACATTTCAAGGCCAGATATGTCTCTTTGAAAATCCAGCAGGCTAGCAAAAAAAACATGAACAGGGAATCAGCAAACTGACAATTATTAACTTAGATTTACGAGTTAGCCCAGCAGAACTCAGATCAGTAATGCGACACTTGTTATACTTAGATTTGTGACTTAGCTTGTTAGCCCAGCTGGGCTTTTCCTTCACAAGATAAGCACACAACAGCTCCAACAGTTCTAAGTCCTGGTAACCAGCATGCAGTTAACTTCTTCTACCCGGTCGGGGTTTAGCATGTGCAAAACAACTCAAGGATATGGCTCTGGATATTATGTATAGCCCTTGATGAGGAACTAAAGGTCTTTGACCTTATGGCTAAACTATCATTATTTTGTCTTGTTTGACTGTTTTGTTGTTGTTGTTGTTTCTCATGTCCCTTCTTAAACTTGCTCTTTGGAACTGGGGGAAAGCCTAGGAGGCTAGCTTTTCTACAAACAAGAGGCAGGAAATATGGGGGAGTCTCCCTGGGAAGGCTCCACAGGGTCCTGCTTGGTTTCATGTGACTAAACCCTTTCCCACTCAGAGTTCTCTGCTTTTGCACTTTGAAACAAGACTGCTTACTGTGTTTGAATGCTGTGAGGTTTGTACTTAGTGCCCCTGCTGACATCGGAGGTGGACACTAGGGAGTGTGGGGAAGATCTGAGTGGCGAAGTGTTTGGATAAGGGAGAAGGCAGGTTAGTGAATTTGTCCACCCCATCCTTTCAGAAAGTATGAATGTATTGCTTCTCTTATAACTAATTATCCTTTCCTAGTGGAATCAGTGAACTATTTTCTAACTTCTCTTGGGTTCCAATTTGTGGTCCCAGAGGTTCTTATGAATTAGTGTAGTATTAGCAATAGTAACACAAGAAGGCTGAGGAATGCTTTCAATAGAAAACAAATCTTATTAGCCTACATTGATTTGGGTATGTAGGTCTAGATGAAACATGTTGAAGCCTGATACCAATTCTTTACTTTTTCAACTAGAATTACACTCTTTATATAAAATATTTTTAAAGATCAAAAATCAAAATTGAAATAAAATTTTTAGCTTTAAACCGTTTCGATCTGTATTTTCACTCTTTCATTCTTGTAATTTTTATTTTGACTTTTAAATTTAAGTAAAGCATTCAAAATAGTTGAGTAAATGGTTTATGGATCTCTTGCCCTGGAATTAGGAATGGGCTTGATTTGACAGTCTCCCTCTCCACTTCAAACTAACTCCCTCAGTCTCCTTCTTTGAAGCATTATCCAAAACTGTATGTTTAGTGTCTTATTTGCTTGGATGTTGGTTACAAACCCTTTCCATGTTTAAATCTGTTTAAACTTATTTCAGCATCAAGATCAAGTTAGGCAAACTTGGGACAAGAAATGAAATCATAAAGCTATTTTCCACATACATATTCAAAGTTAGAAAATAGTTTGAATTGCTTAGATTAAATGCACAACATAATAACATTCAGTCATTTTTACAATCTGGCCCAGAATCTCCATAAAAATGTGACCTCTTCCCATACTGTTTATTCTAAAACTTTCAGGAATTATGAAGGATTCCTTATTTTTTTCTTATTCCAAAAAAATGGTCCATTCAAGTTAAATGCCCAATTCAATTTAAAATTTCAGGTCTGCACATCTCCTAGAAGGAAGGATTCTTTAGATACTTAAAACTACCTAGGTTCAAATCCATTTGAAAGTTGTGAGAATTTGGCCAAAAATCTTAACTTTTCTGAGACTCAGTTTCCTTGTCTATACAATAGGTTTAAAATAATCCCTAAGTGTGTAAGACCCCGGGCACAGATAGCAGCTTTCTACAAGTTAGCTCTATTATCACAGCAGAGCAGAGAGGAAATCCGTGCTGGGCACACTGAGACTCCAGAGGAAGGTGGACCCAGGTCTGAATCCAACTCTGCCACTAACTAAATATGCAAACTGCAGCCTCATACTTCCCCTCTCTGAGCCTGTTTCTTCTGTGGCATGGTTGTTGGAAGGATCAGATTTTATTAAGTTCTTGACACATAGTAGGAGCTCAATAAATTGTGATTTATTGTCACAATTATATAAAAGGGGTCAATTACCAGAGAATAAGTAGATACTTCTAATTGCAATTGATTATTCATTTACTGTAAAAACATTCATTATTTCCATCTTTTTACCCACAGAAACCATGCTCACTTCTTGCTTTTTCTAACTTTTATAAACATTGCCACCTGTCACAAAAAGCAAATAATTGCCTTGTGAAGGAAAAGGCAGGCTGGGCTAACTCATAAATCTAAGTTAATAAGCGTCGTTTTGCTGATTCCCTGCTCATGTTTTTTTTTTTTTTTTTCTAGCCAGCTGGATTTTCAGAGAGACATATCTGGCCTTGGAATGTCGGTTTGCTGCCTCTCGGCCTCTGCTTTGTGATAATGATGCTGATAAAACTGTTCCATGCCTATTGGCCAAATACCCCAAGCTTGTAATGAACCCTATAAAACCTCATGCACACATTTTGGAGGTACTCAGAGCTTCGGAGCAGATGCCCCTCTGATCCCACCAGCATGATAAATAAATCTGAGTACTCCAACCCTCCGAGTGGTGCTTGTTGCTTGGCTGGCCTGTCATTTCCGTAACATTTCTGTAGGCCCCAGTGAGACTCAACTACGCTGGCCCCTTGAGCCACTGGACTGGTGGCTCCAGCCGACTTGGGGACAAGACTCTGATAACGAATGAAGTGGGGCTACCCGACGGTATTCCAGGTTCTCTTTCATGACAGCGACTTGGCACCCCCCTCCCCGCCCCCAGGTGGCTGGGCTACAACCAGAGCCAGACTTGGTGGAGGGACGGACAGACTCACCAGGTGGCCGTCCGGACAAGTTAGGAACCCCTGGGGAGTAAATCAAGTCCTGTCCCTAGTGGACAGAAGAGGCTGATCCCCTCCTACAGGCTCCCCGTCTGACAGTATTCTGGACAGGGAGATCAGGTTAGATTAGGGATGCCCCAGTGATAGGGAGGGGAATGTGCAAATAGCCTCTGTATGTTTGTGTGAGTGAATGTGCGGCCTGTGAAGCATGTGGTCAGGCTCGAGTTCGTAGCGTCACAGCATTCTGCTACGGAGTTCGACCTCATATAGCTCAGGGCGGTATTGACCCCTTGGGGTATCAATCTGAGTCAGCGGCTTGTACTGACCTGCCAAAGCTAAGAGGCACCTTCATCCCCACAAGGGGAGCGGCCAGGCAGACGCAGCGAAAACCCCCCCTTGTCTTGTCTGCGACACTGGCACAGGGTGGCTACACTGGGAGGGAAAGGGACATAAAACAGCATATAAGTAAACGACCCCTGTGCCCTTGGGGACTGAAAGGAGGCTACTTTAAAAAGGGATGCGACTTTGTCACCAGTCCCCCGGTATATCCTGTCGCGATTAATAAACCAGCCTTAATAATACCCCTCTGTCTAAAATAAAGCCGACAAGATCTGAGCCAGAGGGAGCTACCCCAGGACTGACTGGAACCCTCTTCTGAGGTCCCCTTTTGGTCCATTTATTCTGCCACCAGCCAGCCATCCTGGCCTCATATTTTGTCAATTTAGGCTATAGAGAAGTCTTTGTGCAGGGACCCCCTAGAGCTCATCCAGGCCCAGGAGAGCCTCAGGGACACCTGCCTATCATGGAACCCTAACTCATTGGCAGCACTGACAGCCAAGCAGATAGATATTAGGCCCAGCGAGGCAGCAGAGTTTTTGAGAACTCCACTGTTTTGAGAAGTGAAAACAAAAACAAAAACAGAGATACTGGGATCATAGTCCTCGGTGACAGGAACAGACCCACACCTATAGGCCATAAAATCTGTTAACTAATAATAATGGGAACCTCAAAATCAAAGCCGACAGTTCTGGACTGCATGATTAAGAATTTTGAAAAGTGGTTCTCAGGAGACTATGGAGTTTAAATGAGCCCTGGAAGGCTCCATAATTTGTGTGAGCTTGAATGGCCAACCTTCAGAGTCAGGTGGCCCCAGGAGAAACTCTGGACCTAGCGACAGTGCAAGCAGTCTAAAGCAGTCTATCGAATAATCACTAGAACCCCAGGCCACCCAGATCAATTCCTGGCTGAATATCACCCAGACTCTACCCCCAGGGATTTGGTTCTACTCAAATGGACCTGGACAATGCAAGATATTAACAGCTCAACCAATCTAGGCCAAAAGACATATAGAGAAAAGCCTATTTTCCAGGGAGACACAGAGGACGAGATGTGCCTGCTCCCTCTGTATGCCCCTAGGGCACCAACACCTCCGGTCCCACTGGAGACACTGCCACCCTCTGTGTTACCAATTCCCCAACCTGAGGACCCAGAGGCAGAGCCCAGCCCCCAGCCTGAGCCAGTAGGAAGGAGACTTCGCTCAGCACAAACAGGGAGACCAGTACCGCCAGTCCTCCAAATGCCGCTGTGGGAGACACAAGGGCTGCAGCAAGTTGGGGGAGACGGGACTGTTCAGCCTGGGCACCCCGTACTCTGCTACCAACCCTTTAGCACTACAGCCCTTCTCAATTGGCGCCATCGTACTCCTTCCTACTCTGAAAAATAGCAGGCATTTCAATCACATTATGGTCTGAACATAATTAAGAAGAACTTCCACAATAATAGCAGATGAAGAGCCACTTTACCAACCGGTCAGGATTTTT
This sequence comes from Camelus dromedarius, assembly GCF_036321535.1. Taxonomy (NCBI): domain Eukaryota; kingdom Metazoa; phylum Chordata; class Mammalia; order Artiodactyla; family Camelidae; genus Camelus; species Camelus dromedarius. Next base: position 61,163,230 of record NC_087443.1, on the reverse strand, counting down.
GGCCTGCCCTCCAAAGAAAAGGAGCGGAAAGAATGTCTGAGAGGTCCACGGATGACGTCAGGGGGAGCTGCGCCAAGTGGCGGCAGCGGGTGGAGCAGCGGCCACAGCCGCCCGGCACCACCTCCACCTCAGCCGCTGCCGCCGCTGCTGCCGCCACCGCTGCCACCACCGCCACCGCAATGGCAACTTTCAGGGAGTGCCAGTCCCCGCCCAGTCCCGAAGCGATGCTGGGACAGTCATGGAGCTCTGTCATGAAGACATGCCAATATTTGGTCTCTGTCCAGCCCACGATGATTTCTACTTGGTGGTGTATGACGACTGTGATCAGCTGTCAAACCGCAGGCTATGACTGACCTTGTAGAGTCTATCTTTCATTCTCACCGGCCCACCTGGGAAGATGTTTGACAGCTGCTTCTGACCCTTTTCAATACTGAGGAAAACAGACACATTCTCATTGAAACATGAAAATGGCTGCAGGGCCAAGCCCCCAGGGACACACTGGATGTTGAGGGATGGGCCATGACACGGGCCTCTGACACCAGACCAGATTGGGACTTTCTCTCAGAGTCCTGACTCAGAATGTGGGGCCATGGCATTACCCTGTGGCCTATTTATCTAAAAGACTGGACCCTGTGGCATCAGGATGGCCACCCTGTCTGTGGGCCCTCGCTGCCACAGCCCCCCTGGTCAACAAGGCAGACAAACTCACACTGGGACAGACTTTAAATGTAAAAGTGCCCCACTCCGTGGTGGCCCTGATGAATGGCCCAGGTTACAAATGGATAACTAACACAAGGATGACCCACTACCAGGGGCTCCTATATGAAAATCCAAGAGTCCATCTAGAGATCATGCGAACCTTAAACCCAGCCACATATTTACCTGAAGGGGAAGGGCAGCCTGACCATGACTGTGAGGAAATAATCGAAGAAGTTTACGTTAGTAGGCCTGATCTAACTGACAAGCCTGTCAAAACCCAGACCTGGAACTCTTCACAGATGGCAGCAGTTACATGCAGGATGGACAATGGCGAGTAGGATATGCTGTAACAACAACTTGAGAGGCAATAAAGGCAGAGTCCCTTCTCCCAGGATGGTCTGCTCAGTGAGCAGATTTAGGCACTGGTCCAGGCACTAAGGGAAGGGAAAGGAAGACGAGTCAATATATACAATGATTCCAAATACACATTTGCAAAGTTACATGTACATGAAGCCATCTGTAAGGAGAGAGGACTCTTAACTGCTGGGAAAAAAGAAATTAAAAACAAGGAGGAGATCCTACAGTTACTGGAGGCAGTATGGGATCCAAAGGAAGTAGCTGTTATTCATTATAAGAGACACCAAAAAGGAAATGACCTTGTGAGCCAAGGGAACAGGCTGGCTGATCAAAAGGCAAAAGAGGCAGCTGCCTGGAAACACCCAGTAATTAAAGTTATGGCAGCGCCAGAGCTACCCGCTACCCCAGAATATAGCCACAATGAAGACAAGTGGGCACAGGCTGAAGAAGGGAAGAAAGAAAAGGACAGATGGTGGATCGTGATGGATGGAAGGGTTTTCGTCCTGGAACGACTAGCTTATCACATAGTCCAACAACAACATGAAGCCACACACATGGGAAAAACGGCTTTGGAGGCCCTCCTAAAGTGATGTTTCCTGATTTCTCGTCTCCCTACTCTGTGTGCATCAGTCTCCCAACGCTGCTTGCTCTGTGCTCAAAACAATCCAAAACAAGGGCCCACTGGGCCAATGGGAGGACAACGATGCGGATTGGCTCCCTTCGAAGATTTAAAAGTGGACTTTACTGAACTTGGGCCCAGTAAGGGATATAAGTACCTGCTGGTTTTCGTCTACACCTTCATAGGGTGGGTAAAAGCCTACCCCACCGGGACAGAGAAAGTAAGAGAGGTAGCAAAGGCTCTCCTCAGGGATGTCATCCCTTGGTTTGGAATGCCTACCTCCATTGGGTCCAACAACGGACCCACCTTTGTGACAGAGATTGTACAGCAAGTGGCAAAGACACTGAGAATCTACTGGAAACTATACACAGTATACAGGCCTCAAAGCCCAGGGAAGGTAGAACAAATGAATAGGACTCTAAAACAAATGATAGCTAAAATCAGTCAAGAAACTCAGCTCCCCTGGGTGGACATTTTACCCCTGGCTCTGTTGCAAATTAGATGCATCCCAAGATTTAACATTGGGTACTCTTCCTTTGAAATCCTCTATGGGCAATCGCCACCTTTAGTCAAGATGGGAAATCCCAACCTGGAGACAGGAAATTTAGGGCTCCACCAACAACTGTTGGGACTAGGACAAGTACTACAGGAAGTTTGGGGTTGGGTAATGGAGAGAATCCCCATTTCGTTAGGAGTCCAGGTGCATCCTCATAAGCCAGGCGACCAAGTATGGGTGAAGGATTGAAAAAAGGAGCCTCTCAAACCAATATGGAGAGGACCATATTTAGTGGTATTAACTACCCCTACAGCTGTTCAGGTTGCAGGAATCATCCCATGGATCCACCACTCCGGGGTTAAGAGAGCGACTTCACCTCAGACAGAGGGTCCCTGGAGAATTGAGAGCTTCCCGGGAGACCTGCTCAAGATCAAGATCAAGAGCGACCAGAGAAAGATCAACAAGCCCTGCTCTAGCCACACCCTGAAGCTGGCTAGTCAACACACAGCCAAAGCTTGAAGAAAGCTCAACAAAACTGTTAAATGTATTCCTCTTGTGCTCCCTTGCCTCTTTCCTTGTTTGCAATACTAGCCTGCTTATTGGCAGTGGGGCTGGCCAGCACTGCCCCACCTGACTGAAATATAGGCCATAAGATTCTGATACCTATTTTATACCTTGTTATAACTGGTGCCATCACCGCAGCATCATGTCTAAGATAATCCTAAGGCTGATGTTACTGATGCTAATGCCCTCACTCCCCTTGCTAGTGGGGCTCGGAGTGGCAACAGGGGTGGGTACAGGAATCGGTGGCATAGCCTCATCCTCTTATTACTATTATCAGCTTACAGGTGAGTTCAGCCAGGATTTCCAATGAACAGCAGAAACCCTGGGAGCTCTGCAAAATCAGACTGACTCTCTGGCCGAGGTGGTCTCACAAACAGAAGGGGTCTGGACCTGCTCACGGCCAGAGAGGGGGGACAATGCCTCTTCCTTAACGAAGAGTGCTGTTTTTATGCTGATCAATCAGGAATTGTCAGAGGGATGGTCCAAGAGTTACAAGACCGAGTGGGAAAGAGAAAACATATTTTAGACAAGGGCCCATGGATGGGCCCCTGGGGCTGGACCTCCTGGCTGGCACCAGTCATAAGTCCCTTGCTCCTAATTTTTGCAGCTCTGCTATTTGGGCCCTGTATCCTAAACTTCCTAACCTGCTTTGTCAGTGAGCAGATAGAGGCTATAAAACTCCAGATGTTAGCCTCCAATTATGAGCCTCTGCAACAGGTCAGTGATGATGCTTACTCCAACAAGGGTTGTGAAAGCATGAAGAGAGGGGAATGTGAAGCCCAGGCTGGGCTAACTCGTAAATCTAAGTTAGTAAGTGTTGGTTTGCTGATTCCCTGCTTTTTTTTTTTTTTTTTTTTTTTTGCTAGCCAGCTGGATTTTCAGAGAGACATATCTGGCCTTGGAATGTCGGTTTGCTGCCTCCCTGTGTCTGCTTTGTGATAATGATGCTGCTAAAGCTATTCCATGACTATTGGCCAAATACCCCAAGCTTGTGATGAACCCTATAAAACTTCATGCACACAATTTAGAGGTGTTCAGAGCTTTGGAGCAGAAGCCCTCTAAGCCTGCCAGTGTAATAAATCTGAGTACTCCAACCCTCTGAGTGGTGCTTGTTTCTTGGCTGGCCTGTTGTTTCCGTAACAGGCTAATACACAGGAGGACATTTATTCATCTACTAATGAACTATATCCTAATATGCTGTAAAATCTTCTCCCATGTTTAAGTGATCCTGGGAAACCTACTGAAAGGGTGAAAAATTTAGCGAAAATTCATCTTTCAGATATGGAGTTTGGCTGGAACTCAAGAGAGGCTGGGAGTGAGATGAACTCTTAGTGGAAAATAAATGTTTGTGTTCTGTGGGTGGTTGTGGACAAGTTTTGGTTTGGGGCTCAATAAATTTGAATTGACAACTGCTCTTTTGGCCTTTAGGACAAGCAGAATTCCCCTACAAAGGTATAAAACCTCATGCTGAGGATTAGGCTCATTCTGTCAAGACTGGTCTAGTGATTGGGGGGGGGGGGAGATTTGCAAGGAGAGAGGGAGCTGAGATGGGTAGACTGGGTTTAGGGGGCTTGGGCACTTCCAAAAATGGTGGAACACACTGGTTTTTCACCTTAAAAAACTCAGGGCTGTCCTTTGGGTCACTGATTAGAGAAAGAACTTGTGGGTCTTAGATTTTGTTTCCAGTACTGGTAAGTCTTTCACAGTGAGAATTGGAACTCATTTTCCTGATTTATCCCTCCCATCCCATTGCCCTTCTAGATTAATAAAGGCCACTCATCTTCTTGTGATCTGCATGGTGCAGAGGTCAGGGCATCTCCTCCTGAATACCAGTCACAGATAACCCCCAGAAACCAAGGTGGAGACCTCGGTTTTCATCTACAACTCAGTCAGGGTTTCAAGAAGTAAGACAGTCCCAAGATTACTTTTTCAATTTGATTTTGTTCAGTTTCTCTTTTGCTTAAGCACAGGGCAAGTTCAGCTTCCCTGAGTCATGGCAGATTCCACCTTCCTATGGCAGCATCTCCTTCCTATGTTTACACTTCCTGCCCAGATGACATCCTCTACCTACTGTTTCTCTGGGAGCAGTGGCAAGACTTGCCTTATCACATTTGTCTCTAAAATGCTCAGGTTGTAGTTAAAGGGAAGAAGAAGGGCAGGGAGGGCTTGATGGTAACACAAATAAGCGAACTAGGGAGGGAATGGCAACAGAAACTGCCCAGGGCTTCGAAAGTACTAGAGGAGAAAGCTTGAGTGTTGTCCAAGCCACTTCTCCCTGTGACTCAGCAATATGCGCTATGAAAACAAGATACCAAGAAATACATGCACTCTCATGTTTAGTGCAGCATTATTCCCAATAGTCAAGATATGGAAGTAATCTAAATCTAAACTTCCAGTTAAAAGATGAATTAAGTTCTGGGATTCTAATATATAGTACAATGACAATAGTTAATAATACTGTTTTGTATACTGAACATTGCTAACAGAGTAAATCTTAAATATTCTCACCATACAACCAAAAATTGTAATTATGAGAAGTGAAGGATTCATTAACTAACATTATGTGGTAAACATATCACAATATATATGTGTATCAAATTATCACATTGTACACCTTAAACTTACACAATATTATATAACAATTATATCTCAATAAAGCTGGGGGAAGAAAAAAGAAATATGGGAGTTTGTCAGCCAGTTTTGTGCAGTCCCTTAATACTAATCACTGCCTGTGTTTGGCACTCACATTTCAGCAAAGAAACTCTTCCAGGAAGAAAGGACTCAAATAGCTCCATTCCTTCCTCACCGTGTCTCAGCAAGGGCACCACCGTCTCTGACTGTGAGCATCCTGGATTCTTCCTTCTCACCCTTCTTTATCAATCTATCAACAAATTCTGCAGAGTTTTACCATTAAAATAATGTTTAATACATTGTCTCATCAGTGGCTTTCAAATGGGGGTGATTTAGCCCCTGAGGGGACATTTGTCAATGTCCATAGACATTTTTGATTGTCACAACTGTGGAGGTGCTTATTGGCAGCAATGCTGATAAACATCCTATAATGCATGAAACTCTCCCCCACCCTCCATCCAGTCCCAAATGTCAGTAGTGCTGAGCCTGAAAACTCTGCTTTGTTTCCCTTGTTAGGATCCAGAAATCAACTAACAGATCTTCCTATTTCTATTCTCCTTACTCTCCATCCCCAATTGATAATCTTCCTGAAGCCAGAATGTTCTTTTATAAACATAAATCTGTTCATGAAATTTCCCTGTTTAAAACCACTTAATGTCTCTCCATGGGTTTTCAGATAAAGACCAGAATCCTCACCTTGGCTGTTACCTGGCCCTTGGCTCTTTCTCTAGCCTTCAGTATGTTCTACTGGTCTCTGTCTTCTCCAGTCATAATGCCCTGCCCAGCTCATACATCCTGTTGTCCTTCCTTAATACCTTTATAAAAACTTCCCTCTGCCCATTTCCCATCCTCTACCCCAGCAATCACTCCTCATCCTGCAAATCTTAATGAAAATAGTGCATGCACTCAGAAACCAGCTCCTAAACTGCACATCCAACTAGGTGAAGACCACAACATAAGCCCTCAGAATATCATGTTCCTTTTTTTCTTAATTCAATCTGTGACTCTACATTTTTGTAATGGAGTGGATGCCTATCGCCCATTCCCTGGGCCCCACCAAGAAGGAAGTTCTAAGTTCCATGAAGGAAGGAATTGTATCTCGTTTGCTCGCTGTTTTGTTCCGAGCGACTAGCTAGCACAATGCACAGGAGACACTTGGTAAATATTTGTGAATGAAATGACGAGAGAAGGTGGTAAGATGGGAAGGAGAGACCTAAAGAAGTGAAGGGGAGAGGACTGGAGGAAAGGGAAGAAATGGGGTGGGGGGGGCAGAAGGCTATGAGAGTGAAGGGAAGAAGCAACGACAAACTGTTGACCTTTTGATCAGTTACTTCCAGACGCTGTCTGCTTCCTTGAAGTAGCGGAGGGTCATTAGAGAGTGTCATATAGTAGTTAAAGGCTTGGAGCTCTAGATTTAGATTAGACCTGGCTTTAAAGTCCCACTCAGATTTGTAGCCTTGGACAAATTACTTCTCTTACTCTGCTCTCCTTTTTTGTAAAATAAGTCTGATGGCGGATTTGAATATTAAATGAAATAATATATGGACAAGGCTTGGAACAAAGTATGGCATGGTCACCACTAAATATTAAAGTCTGTTGTTGATATATATTGATACCGCAATTACTTGCCTGGGTCTGGGCCAGTCCAGCACCCACCCCGAAGCCCGTCCCTCGCTTTGCTCGCCGCTCTCCCATTGGTCGAGACTCCCCTGTCCTTCCGCCAATCCGCTTGGCTCGAGCCGGAGCAGCCGAAAGGGCGGAGCCAATGGGCGCAGTGGTTACAGTCTCCCGGATACGATGTAAACTGTGCAGGCTTTGTCCGCGGGGCAACCAGGGGCCTCAGAGTAACCGTCGCAGACCCCACCCGCGGTCCCGCGTTTGTTGCCCGCCGCCCGGCTGAGACTCACACGGCCCATGGCGCAAGGCCGGGAGCGAGACGAGGCCCACAACGTCGCTATCGGCTCGTCCCTGTCCGTGAGGTGCGGCGTCCACGGGCCCGCGACTAACTTACTCCCGCGGAAATTCTTCCCTCAGAACTACATCCTCTCCCCACCCTCAGCTTCCTCGCATCCCGTAGACGTGCTCTCCCGCCAACTTCGACCTCTTCTCCTTCACCCCACCCCCACCCCACCCCGTGCCTTCCTCTGACGTCCTTTCTGTGTGACTTCTCTCCATTCCCCCGTCCCCATATTCAAGGACCACATTTCCAGCTCTTTCCCGGATCCCCTCGGCGCCTTATTATCCCCAACCCCTCGCTCCCTTACCCAAGATTGCTCTCCTCCATTCTTCATTTCTGCCTCTTCTTTCTGGCTCAGTATTACCTTTAGTGATCCGTTTCCTTTCATATGTATTCCCCACCCTCCACCCCCATCCCAACGACGGCCCTCACCCGAGGCTAGTGATCCCTGGTAATTTTCCCCACAGTTAAGGCCATCAGTCCCTCCCTTGTAACTCCCGTCCACTGACTTTGGATTTATTTGCACTTATAGTGGACTTTGAAAAGCTAAAGCGTTGCACAGATGTAAGTGGTATTTCATTCCTTCCACATTCTAGAGTGTTACCTGCACTCTGTCCACACAGCCTTCCCCGCGGGTCCCGGATGTACTCTCCAGTCTCTTGAGTTTCTCTTCCTTCTCTTGAGTTCTTCACCGTCTTTAAGCATATTTTTAAATTGAGGCAGAATCTCCTCTCTTCTCAGACTCCCTCCTTCCATCTAGCATACACCACACACTCTTTACTTAAAAGTGTGTTCCTTTTATTTATTTTTAATGGAGGTACTGGGGACTGAACCCAGGACCTTGTCCATGCTAGGCACACACTCTACCACTGAGCTATACCTCCCCCTCAAAGTGGGTTTTGTTTTTTCTTTTTGTATTCTAACCTTTTTATTCGTGTTGACTTATTCCTTTTATTTTCTGCATTTATCTCTAGTTTTAGATCTAAAACATGACTACACAGGCTCCATCTTTGTAAAGAAAGCTATCTTCCTACTGGACTTATAACCACAAAGCAGGCTGCCCTGTTCAAAGTTGTTTTTTTAAGTTTATTTTTAAAATCAAAAGAGTTATAAAGGAAAGGCCCAGAATGCACCTTGTGTTCTATTAGGATCAAACTCTTTTTCTCTCTATGTTGTTTTCACTTTTTCTTTTCACGTATACAAGATCCCAGAATTCCTTCTGAGATTTTCTCAGGTTTGAACAGAGGCTATGCTTCACTAGAAAAGTTCTCAGAAAAAGGCTCTTAGACTTAGGGAACTTTAGGTCTATATTTAAGCTTCTCTATAGTGCCTGGACTCAAACTGGTCTCACAGAAAGTATGCGTGTTCTCTTATCTTGAGATTGTTTTGGGCAGGAAAGGGTTGAAAAGAATAGATGGGTTTCAAAGATTTTTATGATCTTTTTGTTTGCTTTAAAAAAAAAAAAAAAGAACAGAAAAGTATTTGAAATTCATTATACTGATGGTGACATATCTTTTCCCAAAGATGGGTGCAAGGATTCCCTAAGCAGAATGTTCATTTTGTCAACGACAGTACCATTTGCTACCCTTGTGGGAATTTTGTGATATTTCTTAATATTGAAACCAAGAAAAAGACTGTACTCCAGTGTATGAATGGAATTGTGGGCATCGTGGCAACTAATGTTCCTTATGAAGTTGTGGCTTTTTCTGACCGGCGGCTAAGACCCCTCATCTACATATACAACTTTCCTGGATTGACCAGAAGGACCAAATTAAAAGGTATCCTGCAAGACCCTTCCTCTGCCATAACTGAAGGATTTTGTTTTAAGATGTGAACAGATCTAGTTCTTATAAAGGAAGGGTTTTTTGGGGGGGAGGGTTGGTGAGTTTTTTTGTTTTGTTTTGTTTTTTGGGTTTTTTGGTGGGGAGGTAATACGCTTTTATAAGAAAGGAATCAGACTGATCACAGAGAATTTAATTAAGTAGGCTGGAGCCTTCATACTTAAATTGTGGTCTGCTTACCTTCAACACCGCATCACCTAGGATGCTTGTTATAAATGCAGAAACTCTGCTCCCATCCCAGACCTACTGAATCAGAATTTTCATTTTAGTGATATTGTCCAAGTGATTTGTATGCACATTAATCTTGAGAAGCACTGGGCTAGAACATTGCATTAGATCACTAAATACTGTTTGAAATCCTTTTTCAGAACAATTTTTTTTCTTTCCTGATGGTTTATTGAACATCTAGCTGAATGGATGTTGTATAATTTCTTTTTTATTTATTTCTTAAAAATATTTTTTATTGAGTTATAGTCAGTTTACAATGTTGTGTCAATTTCTGGTGTACACCACAATTCTTCAGTCATATATGAATATATATATATATGTATATTCATTTTCACATTCTTTTTCACTGTGAGCTACTACAAGATCTTGAATATATTTCCCTGTGCTATACAGTATAAACTTGTTTATCTATTCTATATATACCTGTCAGTATCTACAAATCTCAAACTCCCAGTCTGTCCCTTCCCACCCTCCTCCTCCTTGGCAACCACAAGTTTGTATTCTATGTCTGTGAGTCTGTTTCTGTTTTATATTTAAGTTCATTTGTCATCGTCGTCGTCTTCCTCTTCTTCTTCTTCCTCCTCTTCCTCTTCCTCCTCTTCCTCTTCCTCTCTTCCTCCTCCTCCTCCTCTCCCTCCTCCTCCTCTTCCTCCTCCTTTGTTTCCACATATGAGTGACATCATATGGTATTTTTCTTTCTCTTTCTGGCTTACTTCACTTAGAATGACATTCTCCAGGGACATCCACGTTGCTGCAAATGGTATTATGTTGTTGTTTTGTGCTAAATAGTATTCCATTGTATAAATATACCACGACTTCTTTATCCAGTCATCTGTCAGTGGACATTTAGGTTGTTTCCATATCTTGACTATTGTAAATAGTGCTGCTGTGAACATTGGGGTGCAGGTGTCTTTTTGAATTAGGGTTCCTTCTGGATATATGCCCAGGAGTGGGATTGCTGGTGTATAATTTCCAAGGACAAGTCTCTGAGCCTCAAATTTCTTATCCATGAAATGGGAATAATGGTATCTACTGTTATGCTGTGATGATAAATTAAATTATAATATATAAGATATTTAAGTATATAACATATATGACATATGTTGTATATACAGTGTCAATCATTGTCATATACACAATATGTCAATCTGTGTTTCCTACCATTTAAGTTATTAGTGACTCATTCATAGATACAGCTGACCCACACTGGGCTGCTGCACATCTGTTGGAGCCCCCATATACCCATTCCCTCATTTAACACATCACAGAGAGCTCAGGAGGGCTTGAGGTTGGTCTTAGGTCTTTGGATCAAAGAAGTGTTTGGGTCAAGCCTGGGAACTTCACTGTAATTTAACATTTTATTTGTGGGGAAATTTACCTGTGTTCTCATCAGATTAAAACAACATTTAAAACATAACCCATTCATCACTGGGAACTGTCTACAGGCATATATCCTTTTATTGTGCTTTGCTTTACTGTGCTTCATAGACACTACATTTTTACAAATTGAAGGTTTGTGGAACCCTGCATTGAGCAAGTCTATTGGCACCTTTTTTACAATAGTATTTGCTCACTTCAGGTCTCTGTGTCACATTTAGTAATTCCTGCAAGTTTTCAAACTTTTCCCGTTACTATTATATTTGTTGTGGTGATAAGTGATCTTTGATTTTATTGTTGTATTTGTTTTGAGGTGCCGCAAACTACACTCATATAAGATGGCAAACTTAATCTCTAAGTGTTGTGTATGTTCTGATTATTATACCAAACAGCTATTCCCCTGCTTCTCTCCCTCTCTTCAGGCCTCCCTATCCCCTGAGACACAACAGTATTGAGATTAGGCCCATTAATAACCCTACAGTGGCCTCTAAGTGTTCAAGTCAAAGGAAAAGTCGCACCTCTCACCCTTTATATCAAAAGCTAGAAATGATTAAGCTTAGTGAAGAAGGCATGTCAAAAGCTGAGATAGGCCAAAGGCCAAGATAGGCCACAGGCTAGGCCTCTTGCACCAGTTAGCCAAGTTGTGAATGCAAAGGAAAAGTTCTTGAAGGAAATTCGAAGTGGTACTCTAGTGAACATACAGATGATATGAAAGCAAAACAGCCGTATTGCTAATATGGAAGAAATTTGAGTGGTCTGGATAGAAGATCAAACCAGCCACATCATTCCCTTAAGCCAAAACCTAACCCTAACTCTTCAATTCTATGAAGGCTGAGGGAGGTGAGGAAACTGCAGAAGAAAAGTTGGAAGCTAGCAGAGGCTGTTTCATGAGGTTTAAGGCAAGAAATTATCTCCATAACATAAAAATGTAAGGTGAAGCAGCAAGTGCTGATGTAGAAGGTGCAGCAAGTTATCCAGAAGGTCCTGCTCAGATAATGAATGAAGGTTACTATACTAAACAACAGATTTCCAATGTAGAGGAAATAACCTTGTATTGGAGGAAGATGCCATATAGGATTTTTGTAGCTAGAGAAGAAAAGTCAATGCCTGGCTTCAGAACTTCAAAGGACAGGCACAAGACAGACTGACTCTCTAGTTTGGGGATAATGCAACTGGTGGTTCAAAATTGGAGCCAGTGCTCATTTACTATTCAAAAAATCCTAGGGCCCTGAAGAATTTTACTGCATTATATATAAAAATATATTATACTATACTCCACCTGTGCTGCATAAATGGAACAACAAATCCTGGATGACAGCACATCTGTTGACAACATGGTTTATTGAATATTTTAAGCCCACTATTGAGGCCTACTGCTCAGGAAAAAAGATTCCTTTCAATATATGACTGCTCATTGACAGTGTCCCTGGTCACCGAAAAGCTCTGATGGAGATGAACTAGATTAATGTTATTTTCATGTCCTGCTAATACAACATCCCTTCTGCAGCCCATAGACCAAGGAGTAATTTCTGCATTCAAGAAATACATGTTGATTTTTCTGATAGATCTGGGCAAAGTAAATTGAAAACCTGGAAAAATTCACCATTCTACATGCCATTAAGAACATTCGTGATTCACTTGAAAGAGGTCAAAATATCAATATTAACAGGCATTTGAAAGAAGTTGATTCCAACCCTGATGGATGGCTTTGAGGAGGTCAGGACTTCAGGAGAGGAAGTAATTGCAGATGTAGTGGAAATAGCAAGAGAACTAGAGTTAGAAGTGGCGCCTGAATGTGTGATTGAATTGCTCTGATCTCACTATAAAACTTGAATGCATATGGAATTGTCTTATGGATGAGCAAAGAAACAGGTTTCTTGAAATCGAATCTATTCCTGGTGAGGATGCTGTGACCTTGTTGAAATGACAACAAAGGATTTAGAATATTACGTAAACTTAGTTGATAAAGCAGTGGCAGGATGTGAAAGGATGATTAACTCCAATTTTTAAAGAAGTTCTACCACGGGTAAAATGCTATCAAACAGCATTGCATGTTACAGAGAAATCATTCATGAAAGAGAATCAAAGGATGTGGAAAACTTCCTTTTGTCTTATTTTAATAAATTGCCACAGGCACCCCAACATTCAGCAACACTACCCTAATCTGTCAACATCTATTAACACTGAGGCAAGACCCTCCACCAGCAAAAAACATTATGACTCTCTAAAGGCTCAGATGATGCTTAGCATTTTTTTTGTAATAAAATATGCTTAATTAAGAGATGTACATTTTAAAGACATAATGCTATTGCACACTTAATAGACTATAGTATAGTGTAAATATAACTTGTATATGCACTGGGAAACCAAAAAAAATTTGAGTCACTTGCTTTATTGTGATATTTGCTTTATTGTGATACTTGCTTTATTGTGGTGGTCTGGAACCAAACCCATGGTGTCTCCAAGGTATCTCTGTATATGGACTAAAACCACTCTACATCTTTAAAATTTCCCCGACTTGATTATTTGGCTGTAGCCCTGTCCAAGCAATTGATAGTTAATTCAAACCAATAGCCAACATTCGTATTGAATAATGAAACTCTAAAGGCATTCACAATAAAACTAAGACAAAGTCATTAAGGATACCTGATGTTACACTAGTGTTAAATATCAACCTGAAAGTTCTAGCCAATGCAACAAAATATGAAACAGAAAAATTATAGCTGTGGAAAAGGAGATAATGGGCAATACAATAGTCTACTATGACTGATACAAGAATGCTCTGTAAGATGCTGGTTTCAAAATAAATGTCCATGCAATTAGAAGATTTAAATATTCAGGACTACTCCAAAGAAGAACTTTGATTGACTGTGATGAAGAAAACTACAAAAATCACTGATATAAACATATAGAGGCATATTCTTGCATGGAAAGCCTGGTTATTATAAATGCATTTCTGATATTCTTCACAGAATATAATTCACAGGTTTATGTTTTAGAGAGCCAGGAGAACTTAAATGAAATGAATGTTCTTTCAGAACAAAAAGTGGAAATGGAAATAATTTGAAAGAGATTGATGACAAGGCAGAGGGCCTCTTAGCATTATGGTGCTCTAGTAATTTATGGTATTGGTGCAGGGATCACCTGATCAGTGGAAGAGCTGAAGGCTGAAGACAGACTCTAGATATATAGAGTGAAGTATATGATGAAAGGCACTCCCCTCACCACACAGCAAATAGATGATATGGATTATTCACCAATGGTGTTAAGAAAAGTATTTGGACAAAAGTATCAAGTTGGCTACTCACGTCATACTGTACATCAAAACATATATCCAACAAAAACAGCCAATATAAAAAAACACATTGAAAAGTAGAAGAAAAATGTGGTAGAAAATTGAAACGATTTGAGGATGAGGAAGAACTTTTCAAAGGAAAAAATTAAAAATAGTAAGATTAACATATTTGATTACATACAAATTTAAGCCTTATGAACATTATGAAAAATTAAAAGGCAAATAATAAACAGGAAAATAGTTTGGAACAAATATGGTCAAATATTTTCAGAATGACAATAAGAAAAAGTGTAGACATCCCATTAGAACAATGGAAAAGGAACTTGCCCAAAGCACAAAACTACCAATGACCAAAAACATCAAAAAATGTTCCATGTCAATATTCTTTTTAAAAAGTGTCATTTAAACCAAGATGAGATTTTTCTGCTTATCAAGGTAAATTTTTTAAAGCTCATAATTGCTAGGCAGAGTACAGTGAAATTGATAGCATTCTTTTTTGTTGAAGGTGGGAGTAAAAATTGATACAAAACCATGAAAATAAAAAAGACAGACAAAGGAGAAGGCAAAACTTGGATCTATGGACCACACTGCAAAACAGCAGATAAAAGAGGGAAAACCAGAGTCTCATACAAGGAGGCAGAAGCAGACACGGTCCTGTTTTAGCATCCTCAATACATATTCTAAACATACTGTTGCTAAGACGTCTAAAGTCATGTTTCGTTTCTTTAACTGTAGGTGCAAATGAGAATAGAACTTTTTATAGTCTTTCCAAGAACTGGAAGATACTAAGCTGAGATATGTCTAAGGTACAGAGATATGGAAGTAAGCTAGGATTATTACAACTTTTCAGAGTGTTTCAAGTTGTTTGAATAACTTTTCTAATTACCATGTTTCATATTTATGGAACATCTAATGGTTCTTGGATCATTTCAAGCCATTTGGGAATATACATGATGCAGTGTGCTCAGTTCTGCATTGAAGTGTAGAGTCAGTGACCTCATGGTCTTAATTGGCTCTAAAATATTTTAAAAATGGATCTTAACCTTGCTTTTAGTTTTCTGGTCATAGTTTAGAAATCAGCCAACATATCTCTTATTCCAGGAGCTAAATGCTTTTGAATTACAGAAAATTATTAGATAAGGGAAATTGAACTATAAAACTATCATTAATCTGAACATGATGATGAAATCCTTGTAATGGATTTTATATTTTAGGCAATGTTCTTCTGGACTACACTTTGCTTTCGTTCAGTTATTGTGGCACCTACCTGGCTAGTTACTCCTCCCTCCCAGAATTTGAACTGGCCCTCTGGTAAGTTGCAGGCTCCTGCAGAATTCCTTTCATTGAGTCGCATTTTAATCGTGTTCTTCTGGATTTCATCAAAGGTGATATACAAAGAAAAATGGAAGGAATAAGAGTCCTAATCATAAGGTTTAACATAATTGCTACTTTTAGGCAGAAAACTGGCAGGGGAAAAGCTAAAAGATTAATTACTGTCTTTTTCTTTTTATTAGTATGTCTCAATATTTCCTTTGTCAGGTAAAGAATACACGGATAAATACATAAAGTTTCATCTTTTCTTAAAATAATTGATATCTTTGAGTTATTTTCTTACTTTCCACTAATGTTGGAATTAAGATAGTCTCTGTATTAGAGCTCAGTTTGAATTAATTATTTTTAGAGACATTAGAACAATTGTATGTTCAGAGGGTAGAACATTAATACACCATTTGACACCTGTATATGTAATACTTGTGAAAAAGACACATCTGTGGTCTTTGCTGGGTCACTTCATGTGGCCAGCTTCAAAGCTGCACTCAACTACTCCATCCATGATATAAACTCCTTCGGGGGAAATATATCTTATTATAAGGAAATACAGAATGTTCCAGGAATGATTGAGGATACTCTTTATATACCAGCATTTCTCATAGAAAAAGGTAATCTAGATTCAGAGAGTCACATTTAGTTTACTCAGTTTCTCTTTAAAAAAAATAGTTTTATTGAGGTATAATTGACATATAATAAATTGCATATATATATATGCACACACACACACACATACACTCCGATGTTTTGATTTATGTATTATACACCATGAAACCATCACCATAATCAGCACAATGAATATACCCATCATCCCCAAAAGTTTCCTTGTGCTCCTTCAGATCCTTCCTGATTGGCTCTTGCCACACGTACCCTTACATCATCACTGCCCTGCCCCTCACCCACAGGCAACCACTGAGGTATTTTCCCTTACTCTGGGTTAGTTCGTGTTTGCTAGAATTGCATGTGCGTTATATACTCTTTTGTGGTCTGGCTTTTTCCATGCAGCACAATTAGTTTGAAATTCTCTCATGGCAGTGGAGTGGTGGGTATAGCTCAGTGGTAGAGTGCATGCTTAGCATGCAAGAGGTCCTAGTTTCAATCCCCAGTACCTCCACTGAAAGAAAGAAAGAAAAATTTTCTCATGCTTCTGTATTTCAATAGTTTATTCCTTTCTATTCCATGGTATGAGTATACCATAATTTGCTCACTCACTTGTTGATGGCTCTGTTAGTTTGCTAGGGCTTCCATTAACAAAGTAACACAAACAGACTGGTTAAAACACAGAAATTTATTGTCTCACAGTTCTGGGGGCCAGGAGTCTGAAATCAAGGTGTCAGCAGGGTTGGTTCCTTCTGAGGGCTGTGAGGGAGAATCTGTTCCAGATCTCTCCTTGGCTTGTGAATAACTGTCGTCATGTTCACATGATGTTCTCTTTGTATGTGTGTCTGGTTCCTAATTTCCCCTTTTTAAAATAAGGATACTAGTCACATTGGAGTGGGGCCACACTAAATGACATCATTTGACTTAGTAAAGACCATCCTTCCAAATAGTCATATTCTGAGATACTGAGGGGGAAGACATCAACGTGTGAATTTTGGAGGACACCGTTCAACCCATAGCAATACTTAAAGGATGAGTAGGAATCAGCCTTGTGAAGAGGAGAAGGAAGGGGATTTCAAGCAGAAGAAAGGCATGTGCAAAGGCCATGAGGTCAGAGAAAACATGGCAGATTAAAGATTTAATTAAAAGATCATAATGATGAGAACAAGAGGTCAGCCCTGAGAGGCAAGCCTGGAGGGACAGTCTGAGGCAAGCTCATGAGAAGCCTTGTAAATAAATTACTGTGTATTTTATGATCCAAATCAGGATACTTGTGAGAGTGAAAGGGAGATGTTATTAATAATTAATACAGAAGGATACTCACCCTATGTACAAGCCATGCTAGTGAGCACATCGTTTATCCTAAAGCTGACGGATGGGATTCTATTAAGCGTTTAAAGCAGGGATGTGACTTGATCAGATCTGCACATAAAGAGACTCCTAGTCATATCACAGAAGGATATTAGAGGGAAATAAGACATGAACATTGCTTTGGAGGGTGTGGTGGTCCAGAGGAGAGACGACTGTGCATGGACTAGCATGGGAAGGAGAAAAGTAGAGATATTTGGGAGGTGTTTGGGAGGCAGCACCTTGGGACTTGGTGAATGACTAAATGTTGGGTGTGGTGCTGAGGGAGAGGGGCAGTTGGGGGTTAACCCAGAGTTATGAGTTGGGCAACTTGGGAACATTATGGTACTCTTCAGGAAGATAGGAGGTCATGGCTGGAGGGAGGTTGGACGAGGCAATGGGAGAAGATGAGTTGGGACAAGCTGAGTTGAGGGTGCCTGAAATAAATAGATGGAGATGTTTAGTCAGCAATTGATGTATGTTAGGATTTAGGTTCATTTGCTGTCACAGAAACCCAAATCACCCTAGAAATGGCTTAAACAAAACAGAAGTTTCTTTCTCTCAAGTGCAGCAGTCTGGGTGTGAGAAGCCCACGGCTGGTCTGGTGGTTCCCCAGTGTCCAGGGCCTAATTCTCCTATCTCGTTGTCCTACGACTCCTAGGAGATGCCCTCATCTCTATTCTAAAGTGCAGCACCAGCTGTGCATTTTTGGGGAGCCAGTATGGGAAGGGCACAAACCTTTGTTGGAATGCATAGCCTGGGAGTTGCACACATCACTGCCACTTAGTTCTCACTGTCCAGCTTAATCACAAGCCATATCAAGCTACAAGGGAGTCTGGAAATATGGTCCTCACTGTGGGTGACCATGTGCCTGGCTGAAAACCAGGGGTTCTGTTAGTTGGAGGGAGAAATGGAGAAATGATGTTGAGAGACACAATTTGCCTATGCCCCAGATAATCAGGACCAGAGCTCAGGAGAGAGGGGTGGAGACTGGCATCTGGAAGTTGTTAAATTAGATTGGTAATCAAAGTGCTAAAAGTGGATAAAAGCACCTATACAGGAACCTCAGGCAGAACCTAGAGGAACACCAATAAAAGGGACTGAAAGAGGAGGAGGAACCTCATAGGACACTCAGAAGGAGTAGTCATGGAGCGAGATGGGACACTGGGCATGGAGGGTTCCAGAATATGCCTCAGCCTGATTTCCAAAGAAAGCAGAGCCTGAGGCAAAAGCTCATGAGCCACTTCTTTAGAAGGGAGTGAAGTCCCAGGAAGGAGGTGAGCTGGAAAAGGGAAAGGAGGCGGGGAAGGAGGAGAACCAACGTGAGCACGCATTAACTTGCTGGGCACCACTTGGCTGCTGTGTCTCGCAGGTGGACTTCTGAGAGGCTGTATGACGACTGTGAACATGGACAGTCCTCGGGCAGTGACAGACAGTGGGGTGGGAAGGCGAGAGGAAGAGATGGAAACTTACCTACCAACTCCTGTTACCCCGTCCATCAGAGGTTCCCTGCACAAGGTATTCAGTCCGCCACACTTTCAGATTTATTGCAACCCAGGGCCTACAAGAGGCCCTGGGCATGTGGGACAGGCATGAAGTGAGGCACAGGCAGTGTGTGCTCATGAAGTTAGTCAAAGCCTACACAGTTGTACCACCACCGGGTCCGCTAGGACAGCTGATCAAGTTCCCAGAATCCGTGTGAGACAGAGGTACGGCGTGTTTCAGAGAGTCCAGGGGTCACTGTGGTGAGCAGGGTCCAATCCTGCAGAAGTAAAATTAGACAAGGACTGAGAAGTGCCTGTTGGATTTAGGATGCAGGTGGATATCAGTGGATCTTGGAGAGAACAGTGTCAGTTGAATGGTGGTGACGGGATACAGATATCCCAGAATGAGGAGAGGGCAGGATCGAGGAAGAGGAGACTGATTTAAAACAACTCACTCAAGAAGTTAGGCTCCAAGGGGAGGAGAGAGAGACATGGAAGGCTGAGATTGAGGGAGGCCTTTTTTTTTTTTTTTTTATAATATAGACAAGCACTTAATTTGAGTGTTGACAGGAAGGAGTCAGGAGAAAGGGAGAGTCTGAAGACGCAGAAGAGAAGGAATAATGGGTAAACTAACAATCCTAAGAAATCAGGACCTGTAGGATCCAAAGCACAGGTGATGAAATTGGCCTTAGGTAGGAGGAAGGATATGCCTAACATTGTAACAAAAGAGAAGGAAAGAATGATACAGATCCTAGCAGCTTGTTTCACCTGATAGCAGAAATTTGGAGAAATTCTCAGCTGATGGCCTCTATTTTCTTCATGGAAATCAAGGCCATTTACTAACAGTAAGAAGGAGGTGAAGGGTTAGAGGTTTCAGAAAAATGGAAAGTATTAAAAATGACCACCTTATAGAACAGGAGAGAGAACCAACCAGAAAGACATAGCAGGAGTGGAGGTTGTATTGAGGGTCCAGGGGAGTGGTAACCACAAATTTATAGCATCACTGACACCATAGTCCTGTGGTCTTTATTCCTATGTCTCAGCAGCCCAGGCTTTCAGTCATATCCACACAGGGTTGATGGGTTTTCCCAGGCCCCTGAAGCAGAAAGTCAAAATATCCAGGGAACTGACAATACCAGCAAGAGAATGATTGAGTGACAGGACCTTTGTCATAGGGTTGGATGGAGGTGGGAGCAGGAGGGAGCCAATAGACAAGGCAAGCTTGACATCTTAGTTCCAGTTTCCTAATCACAACCCTGAATGGAGCACTGGCTCCTTGTGTGAGGGGACAGCTCACATTAATTTTTTCCTGTTCATTTCATCTAGCAAAAGACCTTTTTCATTGTAGGCATTCAGGATATTCTCTCAAATGGGTAAATGAATTATTCCATTTTTAAGATACTAGAACCATGATTTTAAAAACTCAGTGAGTGATCAGTTGGCATCTATGTGTACAGCATACCTAGATCTATGTGGAGTACTCATGTGTAGTACTTAGACATTTAGATACCTACACTTATTTTTCAGCAAATGTGATGATTTATTCCATTTTCCAGATTTGAATGGGTCAAATCCAAATTTAATAAGGAAGATAAAACAACCTTAGTAGCATATGACTAGTATTTTAAAATAGTTATTTTGCTTTCCTAGAAGGATACAGCATAATGATAAGCATAATTATTTATAAATTTGGTATTAAGACCATAGATTAATTAATGATATAAATTATCAATTTATGTAAATCATTTTCAAGTAGTTAGAGGTAAATAGTCTCAAGATATGAAATTCAAATTAATTATTTTTCACCAAACTCAATTTTCGTTTAAGGAACTGGGAATTGGGTGTCATTTTGTGCAAAAAGTCACAACCTGGGACAGATGTGAACCAGATGACTTTTAACCCCATGAACTGGCACCAGCTGTGCTTGTCAAGTCCAAGTGCATTGACTGTGTGGACCATTGAAAGAAGTAACCAGGAGCATTATCTCAAAGCAAAGTAAGAGACATCATTACAACACAATAAAGTGGGCATCTTTGTTTGCATTCATGTAATGTGATTGGATCAATTTGATGAATTAAGTGGCTTTATACATGGATCTTTCTTGAAGTGGTTGTGTTTTGAAAGGATTCTCTGTAATTTGATTTCCCGCTGAGTCTCTTTTAAATATCAAGCTTTTTCCAACATAGTTTAATTTTCCAAAATTTTATTTGCTCTGACTATTTCTAAACATGCCTATTGTATATTTTAAAAAACATCATGTTATGACTTTTTTGCTCCTATTTTTTGATGCCCAACTGGAATCTCAAAAATAAGACATTTTTAGATAGAAGAAGTGTGTAGATTTTACTTTCGGCCACATTATCTAGAAATGAAAGGGTAGTTGCACGTACTGAAGTCATGAGAATTACCTGTTTAAATAGAACTGAGTCAAAGAGAAATTCTATGATCAGTGTCCTGGTGATAGTTGATGATTATGGTACCTTTGTTGTAAAGAATTCAAAGACTCAAGGTTCCCCTGAGCTGACCATTCTCACCATACTCCCCAAAGTCAAAGACTAAGGAGACGTTGAACATGCATATCCTTGAAATTGCAGTTTTTGAAAAATTTCCTTCTTAAGAGAAATGTAACACTAGTAAATAAAGTTATCGAAGTGGAGAACTGTAAGAGAGGCACTTTTTTCTTCTCAATATTCTTTATGTCTCAATTGCATTTTTGTAAGAACCCATTGAATAGCCAGATCTGTCTCTAGGCAGAATTGACAATACTGTACTTTTTCATAAAGTGGGTAATGTCTCTATCAGATCATTCCCAGGACAGGCAAGTAATTTATCACATCTTTCTCTCATTTTGCTTCCCTTGAATATTCTTCTCTAGTTCTGAATTTTGAGTTGTGATTTTTCTGTAAGCAAATGAAGTGGGAAGCAAAGTGAGTGGATTGTTCTGGTTCAGAAAACAAGCAGGATTTGAAAACACTTAATTAAGCCTTATATTTGAGTAGTAAGTACTGTTTTTACATGATCATTTTTCAAAATTATTCATCATTCATAAAACATAACCAAAGATGTTTTGGATTTAATGCATAAAGCCATGAATTCTCCAAACTAATTTTTGTAGCCATTTTATGGTTTAAAAGTAAATATATGGTAAATTTGAAAGTGAATTCTTTTTTTTTTTTTGGTATATATCTTTTTATTGGAGTATAGTCAGTTTACAATGTTGTGTCAATTTCTGGTGTACAGCATAATGCCTCAGTCATACATATATACATTCATACATACATACATACATTCATTTTCATATTGTTTTTCACCATAAGTTACTGTAAGATATTAAATATAGTTCCCTGTGCTATATAATATGAACTTGTTACTTATTTATTTTATATATATTACTTAGTATCTGTAAATCTTGAACTCCCAATTTATCCCTTCCCACCCTCTTCCCCCCTGGTAACCATAAGTTTGTTTCCTATGTCTGTGAGTTTGTTTCTGTTTTGTAAATAAGTTCATTTGTCTTTTTTTTTTTTAGATTCCACATGTAAGTGATATCATATGACACTTTTCTTTCTCTTTCTTGCTTACTTCACTTAGAATGACAATCTCCAGGTCCATCCATGTTACTGCAAATGGCATTATTTTATTATTTTTTATGGCTGAGTAATATTCCATTGTATAAATATACCACAACTGAAAATGAATTCTTAATACTAGAGGTTGTAAAGGTAGCTGAAAACAACCTACATATGTGTTTATTTTGGTCCATGTATTTTAAAATTTGAACCACTTGCCAATATTTAAAATTTGAGAAATTTCTTATAAATATCCAGATTATGATATTCTTGTGAAATTTTGGAACCAAAATTCTCACAAGCTAACAAACCCTCTTGGCTGGAACTAAGTGATGCCTGCCAGCTTTAGGAGGCATGTACAGGGAGAAAACTCAGACTTTTTTTCTATATAGGGAAAAAACTAATTCTCCTCTCCTGTATTTTTCTTCCCAGTGAGTCTTCTATTTTTTAATGTTTTATTATTGTATTACTTATTTGTTTTTATTTTGGCAGAGGGGTAGGGGCAGGGAGGTAATTAGGTTTATTTATTTTTAGAGGCAGTACCAGGGATTGAACCCAGGACCTCCTGCATGCTAAGCACTCACTCTACCACTTGAGCTATACCCCTTTCTCCCCTACCCTGCAGTGAGTCTTCTTTTCTTCTGACATTTGTGGTAGATCTTTTTCCTCACACCAAGCAATTCTCCACAATAACAGCTAGATGTCATACCTTTTAACTCAATTCTGACACTATCTACCCAGAGATAGAATCAGATTCCACAGACTAAGGGTTCAGTCCTACAAGACTGTCTTCCCCCCTCCTCTTCACCTGTACATCTGACCAACCGGCTGTAGATGGGAGGTTTCAAATCCCCTCCGTGGGTTCCATTAATTTGCAAGAGCAACTCACAGAACTCAGGGAAACACTTACATTTACCAGTTTATTAAAGAATGTGATAAAAGATACATATGAGCAGCCAGATGAAGAGATACTTAGGGCAAGGTCTTAAAGGTTCTCGAATGAGGGAACTTCTGTCCCATGGAGTTGGGGTGCATCACTATCCCAATGTATATGTTCACCAACCTGGAAGCTGTACAAAATCCCTACCATTGGGATTTTCTGGAGACTTCCTCATGTCGCATGATCAATTATTGGCTCCATTTCTAGCCCCACTGCGCTCTCTGGAGGTTGGGAGTTGTGGCTGAAACTTCCAAGCTCCTAGTCATGCCTTGATCTTTCTGGTGACGAGCACCCATTCAGGAGTCATCCAGGAGCCCACCCAGAGTCGCCTCGGTAGAACAAAAGAGGCTCCTAATGCTCTTGTCACTTAGGAATTTACAAGGGTTTCAGGAGCTCTGTTTCAGAACAGAGACCAATGTTTACTTTTTATATTTTTTCTGTTGTCTCACAGGAGGGAAAACACTTTCCCATTTGCCACAATCCCACCTGGCCACACATCACCTGCCTGACCCCTGTCAGCCTTCAAATCTACAATTCCTGCTTTAGATATTAACTTCAAAAAATGTGAAAAATCCCTATGTACTTAATTTGTAACTGTGTGTTACTTATCCTTTTATGATATATATGTTTAAATCTACTATTTGGCTTTTATCTGTTTTTTGTTAGTTTTTTTAATGAATTATGACACCTCCCACTTTGCTTACCACTGATATGCTGCAGTTACATCTGTGACTAGTTTCTGTTAATCTAATTATTCTCATGTCTCTTTTTTTCCACAGGTCAGTAAAACTGCCTATGGAAGATGGGTCATTCTTTAATGAAACGGATGTAATTTTTCCCCAGTCATTGCCCAAGGATCCTATCTACGGACCTGTGCTCCCAGTGTCGGCCATCGCCGGGCTAGTAGGTGAAGAGGCAGAAACTTTCAGGGTAATGACCTGCCCTTCGCCTTGTTTGCCTGTTTGCTTTCATGACCATCCCATGAGACATGCAGGATAGGGAGTCTCACCCTGGAGGCCACAAGAGATGAAGACTCTGGAGTTTGGGGTTCAAGTGACTAGATGGTGGCAGTGCTAACTGAATCAGGTGCCCAAATGTGATTTCAGTTTTGGACATACTGACTGTGGAGTGCTGGGACGGCATCCAAGTGGAGATGCAAGGTGGCCACATGGACCTAGTGTCAGGGGGGAGAAGACAGGGCTGGAGACACGGAAGTCAGAGTTGTTCACACAGAGAGGTTCGTGGGAGCACTGGGTGCAGGGCAGGGGCGGGGTGGTGAGGAAAAGGAGAGAAAGAGTGTTAGAGAAGAGAGCCAGAGAGGAAAGTGTCTGCCAAGAGACAGGAGGAGGAACAGGAGCCTGAAGAGGAACAGTCACAGAAGGAGGAGCAAATCCAGGAGAGAATATGCCATGGAAAACAGTTTCAAAAGGGAGTTTGCCAACAGTTATACACTCATTTTTTTTTTCATTCAACAGGCACTTATCAAGCTCCCTGTATGCAGTAGGCACTGTTTTAGGCAACAGGGTCACATGGTAACCAACCAGGCATAATCCTACATCTTGGAGCTTACATTCTGTCGGGGAGACAGCAATAACACCAACACCAAAAGTAAAGAGATACAGTAAATCATCGCAAAATGTGACAGTGATTGTAACAGTATAAGTGGGAGGTGGGGGGTAGAGGTGAGGAAGGGATTAACACCTGCTGGTCAAGGACAGCCTCTGGGAGGATGATTCTAAAGGACAGGGAGCAGGGTTAAGAGTGTTCAGGCAGAGGGAACTGCATGTGCAAAGGCCCTGAGGGAAGACAAGAGCTCAGAGTGTTTGAGGAGCTGAGAAAAGACTCGGGTGGCCTGGGCTCAGTGAATGAGAGGGAATGAGGTGCAGTGATGGTCAAGAGGGAGGCAGGGAGCAGAGGGCAGCACATGCAGGGCCTTTGGAATGACAGTAAGGGGTTTGATTCTGCTAAGCCTCTGAGCCCGCATTATGCTAATACTTGTGTGAAAGCTCCAAGCCAAGGAGAAAGAAAGTACAGGTTCCCAAATGTTTTTGACCACTGCAGAGAATTACGCTATAGATATTTAAAATAATTCCATGTGATAATTAATTTAAAAATCTCTGGCAAGGAAGAGAAAAGTTTGTATGCTCTTAGTATTTCTTTTAAAGGATGGCAGTTAATTCACTTCTTTAAATTACAGAAAATGATTAATTCCTTGGAAGCCACACTCAGTCACAGTGGGGCAGCAAAGTAAAAACAAACAGATCAGCCATAGAGGTTTGCAACTTGAAAGAATGTTTCTATGCTTAATATTTGATGCCAAGGAACCCATATATTCAACTGTATCAAATCTGTGTGTGTGTGTGTGTGTGTGTGTGTGTGCGCGCGCACGCGTGCACGTGTGCAATAAATTTCTGTGGGAGCCTTCATCATTAACCCTTTGCACCAACTTGATGGGTCCTACATAAGACATTTAAAATTCAGGCTATTGTTCTTGTCATTTGAAATATGCTATGAAATGCTTTCTTTAAATACTTATATGTGGAGTTACCATTTTTTAAAATGTCCTTAAACAGACGTCTTTATTTCCTAGGACTTTTGTAACTCAGAGCATTTTAACCTTTTTCTGAAAACAAATTTAATGTTGAAGTTGGACATCTCTAAATTATACACTGAGTATTAGTAAAGCACATACTTTAAATTTAATTAGAAATTAAATTTCCCAGTATTTACTTTTTCATCTTATAGATAAATACAGTGAGAAAAATTGCTGAAACATTGATTAATTTGTGTACAATAAGTGAAAGCATAACCAAAAATAGATCTCAAATGTCTTGATTCTGTTCCTTCCTTTGAATGACATTTCTTGTGGCCCAGGTACCAATGGCAAAGAAATCAGTAATGACTGGACCTATTTAAGAGTCTTAAAAATTGACAAGCTGTGGGCTTTTATAAAATTACAAATATTAAATACTTCCATTATCTTTCTTATGGCTAACACTAGAAAGGCACACAGTAGACCTTTAAACAGGCCTGTGTCACATTACACAACTTATTTAGGGCATTAGAAAAAGTACCCAGTAGTAGCATGGGGGAAATCAAAGGCCGATGTTATCTAGGCAGAAACTGGATCCAAGATAATGAATTTAATCTCAAGTGTCAAGTTTTCTTTTTCCATCTGCCTTTTTTTTTAATTTAAATAAAGTTGCTAAATAGAAATTCCTTTTATAAACTCAAGTATTATGAAACATATTCAGATGCTTACATTTTCTAAACAATATTAAGTTAGACTTGAATTTTTTCATGTTTGATTCCAGAGAACTGAACAAGGAAGTGGTGTTATCAACAAATACTTTTAATCACTACTGGCATATTTTCTTTTAAAATTCTCAATTTCCAGAATTGAAAATTAGTGTTCTGCTTGCACCACATAATATCGCATTAAATGGTATAAAACATATTTATTGATGAAAGAAAGTAATAGGAAGACAAGCCTATCTTTAAGTAAAGCCACACACAATGCTAGTTTAATATACTAATGCAAAAAAAATCCAACTTTTAATCCTCTCCTTCTGTGATATACATACAAATTCACTTGTGTTACGAGAACCAGATATGCATGGTGGGTTTTTTTTGTTTGTTTTTTTTACGATTTTTGAGCCCATAGTCGTACTAGGTAAGAGTCTGTCTTTTGTGATTTATGGTCTCAGGTTAGATGTCATCAAGACAATCCAGGGAACTTCTAAATAATGGTGATTATATAATGAGTAACTCTTTCCTATGAGTTAAATCTCAGTTAAACACCCCAAAAATGTCATTTATCAGCAGCGGTTTAATCCTTTTGAGTGGTTTTGCCCCTTTGTTTTGGCCCGCTGGATGGCCAGATTGTTACTCAAGTATTTATTTTCTAACAATCTAAGGCTCTGAGGGCATGAAATAGACCAATTGTACAATTAAAAACAATCTATCCTTAAAAAAAATTATCATGATGAGTACTCCTATGTATGATTTCTACCTTAATCATATTTCAAGGTCCATCCCAAATGATAATTCTCTCTCCACTTCCTTCACTCCACCAAGAAGAACCAGTTGCTTTCTTATAAATGCTCTCATAACATTTAAGTACCCCTCTCCTATAACCTACTGTGTTTTCTGATTCTGATATTTGTTGATACTACTTTTTCCCTTAGTGGGTGATTATCCTATTGAGAAGAGGGATCTCTTAGGAGTTGGCACGATGCCTGTTATATAACCAACACCCAATAAATGTTTGTGGAAATGTCAATTATGCAACAAATTTGTACCAATTGGGAATCCAGTAGAGTAGTTACTTTGGCAGTACCACACCTGCTTTACCTTGAATCTACAAACCTTTCCTAAATTAAAAGAACAGTATATAACATATTATTCAAACAACTGAGTATTTAATAGAATGGTAGCTTGCATTTATTAAAGAGTTTTGAGTGGAAAAAAATGGCTATTTATTTAGATGTACTGTATTTCCCAACTGTGAAACCTATTCCAACTTCCCCTGCTTTATTTTTCTCCCACAGCGCTTTCAACACATAACATTCTATACATTTTAAAAATATTTTCATTGAAGTATAGTCAGTTTACAATGTGTCAATTTCTGGTGTACAGCACAATACTTCAGTCACATAGGAACATATATATATTAGTTTTCATATTCTTTTTCACCTTAAGTTACTACAAGATTTTGAATATAGTTCCCTGTGCTTGACAGTATAAACTTGTTTATCTATCTATATATTTAACTTCTTAACTTATTTTCACTTTGTTTCCCCTTACCAGGATGTAAACCCCGTGAGGGCAAGAATTTTTTCTTGTCTGTTTTGTTCACTGCTATATCTCTGTGTTTAGAACATGCCTCTTAATGTAATGGGTCTAATAAATATTTGTTAGATGAATTAATAAAGGAATGAATGAAACAGTGAAATATTGAACTCTCAAGGAATTTAAGAATTCTATTAATTTGGCCATTAGCTTATTAAAAATGTTTTCTGTTCCTATGGCTGTAAGGATGCCTAAAGAAAACAAAGACATTATGTTGTAGCTAATGCAATTCTAAATAATAGAGCATAAAAAACTCAAATAGTACTAAATGTTATGTTATAAAGAAATAAATACATAAATAGATAAATAAAAGTAAGGTAGTATGTTTGACTTGTTTAAGTGGAAAGGAAAGAATGCTGTGTTACAGTATCTTGAATTCAGAATCTTAGTCCTGTGGGGGGCATATGCCTAGAGTAGCTGCCACAGTCATTTTGATGTCCAGGAAGGGGAGCAGGTAGTCCTGGACTTAAAGATCAGCTCTGTGCCAACAGAAGGGGGAAGCAGCCTCTCCCCAGCTGGACAGAGTGTTTAAGGCTGCAGGGAGCATAACACCAAGATATTATTATCCAAGGTACAGATCAACAAACTCTCACCTTCTTTTATATAGCTTCAAGCTAAGGATTTTTTTACATTTTCAAAATTGTTTTTATAAAAAGAAAGAAAAAACAAATTTCTTCTGTATAGCACAGGGAACTATATTCAATATCTTGTAATAACCTTTAATGAAAAAGAATATGAAAACGAATATATGTATGTAAATGCATGACTGGGACATTATGCTGTATACCAGAAATTGACACATTGTAACTGCACTTCAATTTTTAAAAAAAAAAGGAAAAAAAAAAAAAGAATATGTGACAGAGACCTATATGGTCCACAGAGCCTAACATATTCTCTACCTAGTCCTTTGCAGAAAAAATTTGCCTTAGACCCCTGGCTCATTATTTTTAGTCCCGAAAGACTGCTTTTCTTGTAGGTATACATTCCCTACATTTTCTGCATTTCTCTATGAGTTTTCCATGGAATCAAAGTCAGGTAGGATGTTTCATGAACCAAACTAGAGAGGCTGCCAGAATCAGGTCCTCTTCTCATTCCCCATGACAGCTAACTAAGCAGAAGATGGAGATCAACCTCTCCATAGCTGCTCTAGGAAAATAATATTCATGCGCCCTGTAGTATCAGGAGGGAAATTGTTGACAAAAATCTACCTCAAAAGGGGTGATTTTAGCTAGACAATGGCTTTCTTAGATCCAGGATACCAAAAAGTCCACAAAAATACTATGTAGAAGTTATTACTCAAGACTTTCCCCAAAACCCGCAACCCTAGAATTCTGAACATGTTGGCAAAAACACCTAATTTTTTCCCTAGTGAATTAAAAATGTAGAGAGAGAAATAGATCAGGAAGGAGTTCACTTAGTTCTTGGCAGAGGGCGGGGCCAGTTAATGTGTGTAGGCTCATACTCATTTGTTTCTTCTTGGAAATTTTTTTTGCTGGGTATTTCTCTGGCTCTTCAGCTATGACTATTGTCTTAACATAAGGTTTTAAATCTTTCCCTGAAGCCTAAAGATGATCTATATACTTTGCTTCACCCGACTATGCACTGCTGGACTCCAACAAGCGACCTGTACGTTGGCTGTGAAGAGGGTCACCTTTTAATGATTAGCGGAGAAAACTTCAAGGCAACTGTGCTTAACAAGATGGAGGACGAGCCACCAAGGGGTGAGAGTGCTTTGCTTCGTTCTCCCACAAGTGTAGCCACTGGTGATGGTTTTGCACTTGAAAAATTGATGTTTTGTTCCCTATTTTTCTGTCTCTTTCTAGAGATATCTTTGATTCCTCCTTCTTCTTTATCCCCTAGTTAGTTACCAAGTCCTGTGGATGCTCCTCATAGCCAGCTAACGTTTATGGAGTGTTCTGTGCTCTAAGCATTCTGCTATCACCCTATATGCATATTTCACATAATCCTCAAAACAACTTTGTAAGGAAATACATTTTTAATTTTCATGATATAGATGAGGAAATGGAGGCATTGAGAGGTTAAGAAACATGCCTAAATTCACATAACTAGTAAACTGTGAAGCTGACACCTGAACTCAGGCGATAAGACTTCAGAGTCCAAGTCCTTAGCTACTATACCGTAT
The DNA here is from genome assembly GCF_036321535.1 of Camelus dromedarius. Classification (NCBI taxonomy): domain Eukaryota; kingdom Metazoa; phylum Chordata; class Mammalia; order Artiodactyla; family Camelidae; genus Camelus; species Camelus dromedarius. Next base: position 61,132,903 of record NC_087443.1, on the reverse strand, counting down.
CCTTCCCTGTACATATACCTGTTCTGTTAAATTACCTAATTGTGCCCCTTCCTTCTCTCCACCCCTCTCAACCGCTTGCTCCATGATGACCTTCCTTTAAGACTAATTTCCATCTTGAAAATTACTTTTCTGTTGCTTGGTTAGAATTGCTGCGAGAATCTGGTCTATTCTTCTTAGATCTGGTGTCCATTCCTGGTCTCATCATCTGTGATCAAGGTTAAGCCTGGGTCAGAGAAGCCAGTGTACACCCTGTGAGGGCTCCCTGGAGACATTTTGAGAAGGGAGTCTTGCCAGGACAAGTTCTCCAACCTGACTAATGCACTCTCCATTCCAATTCCCCTTGTTATTTCACACTTTGATTTCTTCAGCAACTTTAGGACTGACTTCATTGACCTTAATCTACAGCTGACCCAAATCAGGCATCTCATTCCTGCCAAAATGCCCTTCTTGAAGACCATTTCCAACACATAACTCAAACACTACTCTGCTTTGATTTCAAGCCCTCTAATCTGATGTTACCTGTGCCATTAATGTTATTTCCTACTACTACCCAGTATGAGTTTTCTGATCTAACCAATCATTTCTTCCCATCATTTCACAGACATGCTTCCCAGCTCTTTCCCTTGCCACCCTGCTTTCTGAATCTTCCAGTTCCCAGCTCAAAACCTCCTACAGCAGGTTTTCCCCAACTGCACTGTCCTTCATCTACACCCTCTCCTGTTCCCTGACTCACATTCCACTGATAAAACTAAAGCCATTAGGTTTAGCATTCCTGCCCCAGCCCTCCCTCTCTTCCCTTTACTCTCACCTGTACCTTCAGGCCTGGTCCACCCTCTGATCTCACATCCACAATGCCATCCCTAACTCTAAAAAATAAGCCTCTTTTCTGGCTCTCCCACTTGAGATTTAGAAGTTCTCATCATTCCTGTGCTCCCTCCAAATTCTGCCCACTGGCATTTGTATTTACCTTAGTCTAGGATGCCCTTGTCTTCCTAGTCTACCTGAAGGAATTATCCTTTGTGGAGCCTTCCCTATCTTCACCCCAACTTTCCAGCAAGATCAGGAACCCCTTTTGGGGTTCCATCAGACTCACTTCTCTGTTACAGCCTCATCCTGGGCCATTACAATGCCCCACATGCATGTCTGTCCTTCCCACTAGTCATCAACTCTTTGAAGTTAGAAACTGTGTCTTACTCATCCTTTGGCTCCAGAGTTTTAATAGCAATTCAGGGATTGCTAGAGAGTAAACTGGCACCTCTATGTGTTTGTAAAATGGATTATAAAACAATGTTTCTCATTTCCAAACTCCTATCACACTTGCAATATGTTTTACATAATTTAAGACTTAGTGGTATGTAATCTTATATTGTTCACTATTTTCCTCCTGTATACTACTTTGTATCATTTTCACAATGTATTATGAATACTTTTAAATAAGTATTTATCTACAATATGGAATCTTATATAGTGTGGAAGACACTAAGCAAAGTGCCTCAGAGTTGACATAGGTGGCAAATGTATAATCTCATAATCAACACCCTCAAGGGATTTATATTTTATTAAAGAGAATAAGACAAGTTGGCAAATAATTACAGCCAGGAAAATTAAGATGTGAGTAGAACTTCATAAAGTTCTATGGGAATTCAGATGAGGGAAACAGGCCAAGTTAAGCCATTTTGTAGGTGGCATTTGAAATGACCCTTGAAAGATGGGTCACAGGCAGAGATGAGGGTAGGCGGAATTTTGGGCAGTGGTATCTGCATAAGCAAGAAAACATGGGGAAGGTTGAGAAACAAGAAGTGGTCCAGTTTGTCTGGAGCATCGAGGGTCATGCAGGAGTAGTGGGAAACAAAGGGATATCTATACCATATCTGACCTTGAATGTCCTACTAAGGCATTTATACTCAATTCAGCTGTCAGTTGACTGACATCAACTCCTGAATGGGAATGTGCTTAAGGAGATTAATTCAGCCATAGTTCAGGAAAGGACAATCCTGGAAGCAGGTGGCTATAAGCAGTAGGTACCTAGACTAGGCCAGAAGTCATAGCAACCTGGACTCTGTTGGCAGTTGGATTGGAAAACAAGGGACTGCTGGGAGGTGAATAGTCTTTGGAGGAAAGGACAGTAAGCTTCTTAGCACCTGGCAAAATGCCAAGCATGTTGTATGCAATAAATAAAAGTTTGATGGATGTTTCTGAGCCTTTGATCTTGTAGTTCTTGTGGTTTTTCTATATAAAAGGTAATATGCTTTTTGTTATTTTCCCCCAGGACAATATTTTATTAATAAGTATTTTTATAGAATATTTTTTCTTTTTACTTTTCTTAATCCACTGTGTTTTATTTATTGATGTATAAATTACATGCTATAAAATGTACAAACTTAAGTCTACAGCTTGATGATAATACAGTTTTGGTCTTTTTTTTTTCTGGCCCCTTAAAATCTCTGACAATGCTTTCCTAAAAAAGAAAATATATTTAGTATACAATTCTACAGTGTTAGTTCCATAGATCTGATGCTACAGAACATAAAAAAACTAGTGTGATTCTTATTAGTGATCAGTGCCTCATTGAGAGGCATCGTAGCATATATTCGGATGTGAAGTTGATTTGTGGAAAGAATTACAAAGAAACGAATAGTCCTAGGAAAGCAAATGAGATTAACTACTCTGTATGGCACTTTTAATTATGTGTCACTTGTTTTACCTTGTTTTTCTTTTCCAAAGTTGGAAGAAATCTTATCAGTCCAGTCACGATGGCATATCAGAAGGGAGGCGTGCTTGCTTCTGGAATTGTAATGTATTTTTTCCTTCAAAATTAATTGTTTTCAAGAAAATATACAATTTCCATTTGCTGCAGTTTACTATGATGAGCCATAATTTGGTATGTCAGACTATGTCAGATTATTAATGAAAATTCTTTGCTTTGGGGATACCATTTTAAAACTTTTCATTATGAAGAATTTTAAATATATACAAAAGTAGAGAGAACAGTATAATGAACTACCATATGTCTATCTTATTGCAAATAAGCAAAAACAATTAAAAAACCCATGCCCCGCCAAAAAACCACACCTAATATCTATCACCGAATTCCATGCCTGTTTGAGCACTTAATGTATCGGGTTCTCAGACCCAAATGGAACCTTCTGTCTAAGCCTCAGCTTAGCCTATTGTGTGTGCGCGCATTTATCTTACGTGTACGATATGGCTATTGTTCATTTTAGAAGCAGTGTTAATAGCCTTCATTTTCTTGGCGCTTACTTTGTGCCAAGCACTGTGCTAAGTGTTTTGCTTGCGTTATCTTATCACAATAACCCTCTCAAGTAGGAACATCCTCTTAGACAGACGGAGTCAAGTCTTACAGCGTTCTCCAGCCAGTAAGTGGAGAACCTGGGGCTTGAACTGAGGAGTGTCAAACTCCAAAGTCCTCACTCTCACTTATCAGGGCACACAGCTTCAGGAAGTATGAAAAGGGGCCAGACCATGTTACTTTCCCATGCTGTTGTAATTGATGCTAAGGTTTGGAGAGGACCTACACTAAAATCTCAGATCCACTGTAGCTGTCCCGAAACACTACTAGTTTTATCTTTTCTGTTGCCACAGATCACATCTCTGGGAATCTGAGGGCAGCTAGCCAATGATGTCAGGGTGGGAGATGTAGTTCCACCAACGAGAAGCAAGCAAGCTGGAGCTCATAAACCTACACTCAGCTCGTAATCTCCTCTCCTGAACCTTGCAACCTCTACCTCCCACCTCCTACATTTGTGGCCTTTTGACTATCACCATTCTCGAGGCCACCCTTGGTGTTTTTTTTTAACCTAGTTTAAAGGAGAGATTGGAGCATCCACCCTGGTGAGAGGTGGAGAACGATGATGAGCTTGGAGGAAGCACCTTGCACGTTTTTCCTCAGGTCCCCCCAGCGATCCCACAAATGCCTACTCTTAGTTGTAATGGGGTCTAAGAAATGATGGGTGAATTTTCCCAAAGCCTTTTCACTAGTGTAAGAATAACTTAAGTTCCCCCTGAGAGTAGTTTAATTACCCTGAATCTGTTTACAACTAACTGATTAACCAACCAACCAGCCCATTTTTGCTTGATACTTGGCCATGTTTCTAGCACTGTGTGAAAAACTGGAAAGGAGGATACAAAAGAAATACACCGCATACTCCCTACCTTTGAGTCATTTATGGAGATAGGAAATGCACATAATAATGATTAAAGAACATACATTAAGGCTAGGGTCCTTTGAAGTCAAAAGACTGCTATATGCCAGCCACATGATAAACTGCCTCATCTGCCCCACCACTATATAGTGAAGAATGTGGGAAGAGGACAAATGCTAAAGAAGTTCAAAGAAAGGAGAGATCAGTAAAATTTTAGGTAATTGAAAAATAAATCACAAAAATAGATAAAACTGAATATTTACCAGGAAACATAGTTAAAGGTTGGCAAAATAAAGGTAAGAAGACAGGGCATTCTAAATAACGTAAACATAGATGATGATTCCAAAATGAACAGTGGATGATAATAATTCTTAGCTTATCTGATGAGGAAAGTGTACTGTGCATTGACTGAGATTGATTTTCTGCATTTATCTCATTGTTTTTGGTCTCTAGGATGGCTTTGTGTATTCTTTTCTTATTAAAGATACAAATTACAAAGTGGAGGATTTTCTTGAGGTTGAAGGGCCCGTGGAACATTTGATGTTTTCTCCCAGTTACAGAATGTTGCTGATTCAGACAGACAAGGTATGCTAGATAGTGATTTCTTGATATGCAATTTTCAGATATTGTTATTATCATCATTGCATGACAGAAATGAAGGGCAGAGTGTGCTGCATAATGATACACTACTAGTCAGGACTCTTTAGTTTGTAAACGAAAAAATACCCAATTTAAAAGACCTAAATAGCACAAGGATGTTTGTTTTTGTGTGTTTAACTAAAAGTGCAAGGAATTGATATGAATCCAGGAGCCTCCATGATGCTACTGGCCTTGTTCTTCTGCCATATCTTGGCTCTGTTTCCTCCCTTTCTATGTAGACTCTCCGCTATGATGTCAGAAGAGCCTCCTGCAGCTCTAGTTTTGTGTTTTTATCCTCTTGGTGACCCTGGTGGAAAGATAAACAGCTGGGAAAAAAGTCCTGGAATCTAGACGCATTGTACTAACTTGGGTCACCTCTCTACCCCGGGTCAGTTACTTTGTCCAGAGGGATTCTAAACTCTTACTGACCAGGCCTAAGTCGCATACCTACCCTTAGACCCTGGGTAGAGTCAATCCACCCAAACATGAACTGAGATTGGGGTCATGGATGGTTCTCTAAGGAAAATAGGGGTTCTGTAAAAGAAGAGAGAGAAATAAAGAATAAAATCATTTTCTGCCTAAAAGAAATTTAAATTTAAATATGGAAAGACTTAAGTTTCTGGTAATTACCAAAAGTTAAATAACTAACTACATTTTAATAAATGACATACTTAAAATGTCTATGCAGAACAGGAAGAAATGAAAAATGCAGCATAACAGAGGGGAGAAAGTCATAAATAGAAGTTGTATAAAAGAAAACTATACTAACAAAGTAAAAATTAAATGAATATGTCTGACAGAAGACTGGCTACAGCCAGAGAGAGAACTAATGAACTGAAAGATAGATCAGGGGAATTACCCAGAATGTACCCAAGAGACAAAAGTATAGAAAGTATGGAGAAGTGAGGGTAAGAGAAATGAATGATATAGTGAAAAGATCTAACATATATTCGGTTGGAATCCCAAAGAGGAGAGAGAGCGGAACAGAGGCAATATTTAAAGAGATATTTTCCAGAACTGATTAAAGATAAGATTTTATAGCTTCAAGAAGCTTAGTGAATCCCAAGCAGAATACATGAAAAGATATTCACACTTAGACGTAAACTAAAATTTTTGAAAAACCAAAGACAAAGAGAAAATCTTGAAAGGAGTTAGAGAGAAAAACAGATTATTTTAGTGGGGAAGCTATGGCTTAAGTGGTAGAGCACATGCTTAGCATACACAAGGTCCTGGATTCAATCCCCAGTACCTCCTCTAAAGATAAATAAATAAGCAAAACCTAATTACCTCCCCCCCAAAACAAAAAAACAACAACAAAAAAGAAAAAAAGCAGATTATTTCAAAAGACTTTCAATTAGACTAACAGCTGAGTTCTCTAGCAATAATGTAAGTAAGAAAGAGTGGAGTGATATCTTCCATGTAGTGGAGGGGTCAGCAAACTGTGGACCCATGGACCAAAACCAGCCTGCTGCTTGTTTTTGTACATAAGGTTTTATTGGAACACAGTCAGACTCACTCACTTATGTACTGTCTATGGCTGCTTTCACACTACAATGGTAAAATTAAGTAGTTGTGAGAGACCACATGGCCTACAGTGTCTAACATATTTACTGTCTGTCCATTTATAGTAAAAGTTTGCTGACCCCTGATTTAGTGAAATGAGGTTGCTGTCACCTGAAATTGTATATCCAGTGAACATACGTTTCAGTATAGGGGTGAAAAAAGACATTTTTTTAGACGCTCCAAAAATGAGAGTTTGTTAGCAGCACATCATCATTAGAGAAAATTCTAAAGAATGTATGTACATCAGGCAGAAGGAAGATGATCCCAGATGGAAGGACTGTGATGCAAAAAGAATGACAATCAGTAGTAAATGTGTGGAGAAGTGTAAGTGGACACTGACTATATAAAACAGCAAAAATAATGTGATGGTGGGTTTTAAAATAACACTGAGTTAAAATCCTAGACAACAAAAATACAAGTTGGAGGAGAAGGAGTAAATAGAATAAAGTATTTCAAATTTATTGTATTTCCCAGGAGGAAAATAAATGTTTTAAGTAACTTCTGACGTTTACAAATTAAGTGTGCATGTTCTGACCTCTAAGGTAACTGTAAAAGAATTGAAACAGCAGATGAAATTTCCACATTATAGAGGGGGAAAGTGAAATGTTTTTTAAAAAAAAAAAAGCAGCCCAAAACAAGGTAAGAGAAGAGACAAAAAGAAACACAAAGCAAGTGAGAAAATAGAAAGCATAAATTAAAATGTAATGTTTAAACTCAAATACATTTTTTTAATTGTAAAGAAATTACAGTTAAAGCAAAACAGAATAATTGGTCTAGTTAAAAGTAAAATTACCATATTGAATTTAGAAAAAGCAAAACCCAACTATGCACTGTTTACAAGTGACATATCTAAAGCATAATAATGAAAGTAAATTTAAAAAAATATAGTAACATTGAAAGTAAATTAAAACACAACAGCCAAAGTGAGCAAAGCATTTTTCTCTACTATGCAGAGCCCTCCAGTGATTTCCCATGTTATTCTGAGTAAAAGTCAAAATCTTCATGATGGCCGTTCATGATGTGGCCTCCACTCCCTACCCTGGTCTCATTCCCCTAGTCTTCTTCTTGTTCACCCTGATTCCATCATGCTGATCATCATGCGGTTTTCTTGAACTCACCAGGCATGCTTCTCCCTCAGAGGGTCTACACTGGCTGTTCCTTCTGTCTAGAATGTGTTTCCCACAGAATCCACATGAATCCCTTCTTCATTTCCTTCAAATCTTTTCTCTAAGGTCATCTTCTCTGTAAAGTTTTTCTTGGACACTCAGTTTAGAGTTTCATCCTTTTGTTTTGCTATGCCATGTCCTCTTTCCCTGCTTAATTATTTTCTTCTCACACTTACTACTTTTTAACTTACAATACATATTATTTAGATATCTTATTTATTGACTGAGTCCACAGTAGAATGTAAGCTTCATGAGGGCAGGGAACTTTTGTTTGTCTTGTCCTCTGGTGTAGCCCCAGCATCCAGAGCTGTTCTTGGCACAGAGTATCCACTCAATATTTGTTGAAGGAATGAGTGAAAGGTAAAATCAGTAAATACCTATCAAATTTTAGACTTTACAGAATTGTATTTTTTAGATAAATAAAAATATTCATGTTTAACTCAAGTAAACTTGAAGAACTTGTGGTCAATTGAAAGCAGACTTCTAACTGCTAATTAAGTAACCATACCATATTACAGTTACTTGGCAGAGATGCATAACATATGGAATAGATTTTTTGGAGAGGTGAATTTGGGAGCTGGGAATGATAAGCAAATCACAGCTTCAGCCACAACTCTACAATTTTCACAAATGGTTATTTAAAAGTTTTCATTAGTGCCTGCCATGGTCTAGTATATGATAGGATTTAGTTCATCTTAACAACTTTTCTGGTTTTCTACATTTTCTAAATTTTCTGCATAAGTAGACATTATTTTTTGAAGTCAGGAAAGAAGTGCTTTGTTATGTTTTGTAACCTAAAAAAACAAAATGCCTGGAAAATGGAGGAAAGAAGAAAATCCTATTTATTGATCATTTTAACTGATGTGTGAATGAATGAATCAATAAAAAAACAAATTAAGCATCTAGATTTTAAGCTCCTTCAAGGTCAGGGCCTTCCTGTGGTTATCTCTAATTTCCCATCACCTATTCCCACACAGCGCCTTGTTCTTAAAAAGCTTTTAATAAATATTTATTTGTTGGACTGCACACACAACAGTTGCATAATTTTTTTATTTTTTGATATATTTAACAGGGATCTATTTATATTTACACTTTTGGTGAGGAGCCAACCTTTGAAAAAGTCCTCGAAGCTTGTGATGGGAAGTTTCAGGCAACAGACTTTATCACACCTGGAAATGAATACTTCATGGTAAGGAATATTTTACTGTTTCACAATAGGATTTAAATATGAGATTTTGAAAGTTCATGTGCAACCTGTTGCAAATAAGAGGCACAGATTAGTCTTCAAGATGTGGTAGAAATGCCAACGACTTCCATCATCAACTCTAATCCCTAGTTAGAATGTCATCATCATATTGTGACTTCATGATATTAAATCTCTGAACATGACCAAAGCAATTAAAATCTTAGGAGCCATCCTATTTGTATTCGCCATCCAAGCTTCCCAAGCCAGATCTTTAAACACATTCATTGCTAATGAGTTGTCAACACCCATTAAACTATTAGTGTTTCCCTTCTTTCTGAATGATGCAGCCCTATCTGAGGATGAAAATGAAAGAGTTGCCATACACAGAACATGTATTCAGTCTCCTTAGGAAAAAAAAAAAACAAATCCACCCTCTACATTTAGAAAAGAAACTTTTTTTCTAGTATTTTAACTTTTTACCTTTTCTTGGTCTCAAGAAACATATTTCACTTTTCTTATGATTCATCAACAAATCCATTAAGGTTTTGGAAGTTCTAGCAAATTAAAAAATACATAGAGTATAGAATAGGTAACTTAATGTTTTCTTCCAATCTTAAGATTCTGATTATGTGATTTTTCTTCCAGATGTTCTCTAATAAGAATTATGTCTATTCTTAGCATTGTTTCAACTCAATAAAAAAATTTCATACAAGATTTTCCTGTTTAGGATTTAGATACTTGATCCACATTTTCACATTACCCACTCCCTAGTATTAAAGAAACGGAATTTAAATTGTATTATGTTGCAGTTACTTTAATGTGCTTTTAGTCTTGATCCTGTGAAAAAGTAAAAATTATCTGTAAAAACAAACAATATGAACTTTGGGTTTCTACTCTAGCATGTAAAGAGCCTTATAACAAGAAAAAAGCTGAATAAATTTGAAAGAAAAAATTTTTAGACTCAGCAGAGAATTTAGGTCATAGGGAAAACCACTGCCCCAAAAATTATGGAGACAGACAGACAGATGCAAAGAATACAACTGAATAATCTGCACATCTAAGACCAAAAACAAGAACACCAGAGGAAATTTTAGTTTCTGACACATTGAGCTACAGTAAACAGTAAACATAGTCTAACTCCTAGCCAGATAAATATAAAACCTCACACTACAGCTTATTTAATTTAGATCTTTTTGCCCAGTACATCATGTCCAGGTTTTAACAAAAATTATAAGACATACTAAAAGACTAAAACAACAGAAGAGACAAGCAAGCATCAGAACTAGACTCAGATATGGCAGAGATGTTGTAATTATCAGGCCAGAAATTAATTAACTAATTAATTAATTTATAATACCTATTAAAAGGTATTGAATATAGTTCCTTGTGCTATACAGTAGGACTTTGTTGTTTATCTATTTTATGTAGTAGTAGTATCTGCAAATCCCAAACTTGAATTTATCCCTCCATCCCCTGCTTCAGGCCAGAAACTTAAAACAACTATGATTAGTATACTAAGAGCTCTTATGGAGACAGTGGGCAACATACAAGAATGACTGGGTAGTATGAACAGAGATATGGAAACTCTAAGAAAGAAAAAAAAAGAAATATTAGAAATAAAAACCACTGTAACAGAAATGAAGAATGCCTTTGGTGGGCTTATCAATAGACTGAATATGGCAAAGAAAAGAATCAATAAGCTTGAAGAAATGTCAGTAGAAACTTCCAACACTGAAACGTAAAGAGAAAAAAGAATGAAAAAGAAAGAACAGACTATCCAAGAACATTGGGCAATTTCAAAGGGTATAACATACACGTAATGGGAATACCAGAAGAAGAAGAAAGAGAGGAAGGAATAGAGGAAATGTTTGAAATAATAATGGCTGAGAATTTTTCAAAATTTGTGACAACACCAAAAATGCAATCCATGAAAGAAAAGATTTCCACTCTTTAAATAGAAAGAAAAGACATAGGAGAAAAACCTTTGCAAAATATATATCTGATAAAGGACTGGTATCCAAAATATACAAAGAACTATTAAAATTCAACAATACAAAAACAAACCCCATTGAAAATGGGCAAAAAATCTGAATAAACACCTTAACACAGAAGACATACAGATGGCACATGAGTATAATTAAAAGATGCTCAACATTATTCATCATTAGATAATTGCAATTTAAAAGAATGAGATGCCACACACCTATTAGAATGTCTAAAATCCAAAACCCTGACAATGCCAATTGCTAGCAAGGATATGGAGCAACAGAAAATCTCATTCACTGCTGAGGCAAAGTGGTACAACCACTTTGGAAGACAGCTTGGCAGGTTCTTTTAAAACTAAACATCCTTTACCATATGATTCAGCAATTGAGCTTCTTGGCATTTGCCCAAATTAGTTGAATCTGCACTAATCTGCGCACTAAAATCTGCATGTGAATTTTTATAGCATCTTTATTCAAAATTGCCAAAACTTGGAAGCAACCAAGATGTCTTTCAATAGGAGAATGGATAAACTGTGGTACATAATACAATGGAATATTAGTCAGCACTGAAAAGAAATGAGCTATAAAACCCTCAAAATACATAGAGGAACCTTAAATGCATGTTGCTAAGTGAAGGAAGACAATCTGAGAAGGCCGTACAATTCCCTCTATAAGACATTCTGGACAAGACAAAATTGTGGAGACAGTGAAAAGAAAAAAATCAGTGGTTGCCAGAGGTTCAGTGAGGAGAGAGAGAGGAAAGAAGAGGTGGAGCACAGAAGATCTTTAGGGCAGTGAAACTATTCTGTTTGATACTGTGACAGTTGGTATATGTGACTGTATGTTCGTCAAAACCCATAGAATGTATAACACAAAGAGCAAACCCTAATGTAAACTATGGGCTTTAGTCAATAATATTGTATCAGTATTGGCTCATCAGTTCTAACAAATATACCACAATAATGCAAAATGTCAATAATAGGGGAAATTGTGTGTACGTTGGGAGAGGCAGGGAGGGAATGAACAATTCTGTACTTTCTGATCAAATTCTCTTGTAATCCTGAAACTGCTCTTAAAGCAAGATTGATTAGCTTTAAAAAAATAACAATTATAATTTTCTATTTCTAGACTTATTTGCTAGGCAATAACCTTACTGAATTTCCTAGTAACTTTTATTTCAATTATGTTACACACACAAAATATTCATTTCACTTTTCTAATTCTCATTAGTTATTACATGTTACTCAAATTGTATTAAAGATAATAGTTAATATTTGTTCAAGTCAGAAGTATTGACGCTGAGATTGGAAAGTAATTATAACCCACATAAATAAAATAAAATTTTATGCTAAATCATCAGAGTGATTGACATGCTAGACAGAAATTTAGAACATGCTTCCATAGCATAGTCTTGTTTTCCATTTGAGTTTTATTTTTCTTTCTTTTACAGACACTCACACAGTCAGGGGAAGTTTGTGTTTGGGGTATAGATGATGGTGTTTGTGTCAGCAGGATTTGTCTGAATATGCCAGTAAGTGTGCCTTATAAATGGATATTTTTAAGAACATTGAATTCTACTCCAACTTACTTTCTCATATTCATGTTTGTGGAGATAATGAAGATGCCTTATTGCATTTTTACCTTACATACTTAGAGTACATTCCATAGCCCAGAGGGTGGAAAATAAGGTACTATATTAGTGTATAGGAAAGAACAAGTTTTTCTGTGGTGGCAGTTGTTTCTGAGATCTTAGTGGTTTGTATCTCATGCATGCTTTGTGGACTGACAGGGTCTCTCTCTACATGGTCTCTCAGGGAAGGAGGCTGATAGGGGCTCCACCAACTGTCCTGGAGAGTCTTGAATTAGCAATTGAGTGTTTTTACTCAAAAATGAAACATCTTCTTGGCCATAACTAGTTAAATGACCCCATCTAACCTCAAGAAGTTCAGTTAGAAATGAAAGAAAATTGCCACTATAACCAACTTGAGTCAAAAAATAAAAAGTGGGGGTTATTGACTCAATTGACTATAAATTATAGAGTTTGCCTGGGCTCACCTGTGGCTTGATCCAGCAACTCAAATGATACTACCAAGGATCTTGTTTTTCTCTCTGACTGTATACTATGTCTTTAGTTTCATCTTAGGCTTCATTCAGTGGTACCCAAATGCCACAGGTGCCAGCCTCACATCAGATCATCAGGGCAGAAAGCCTCCTACAGTGGGAGGAGGAAGAGAAAAGAAGTTTCTCCTTTTCAGAAGGCTTTGTAAATTTCTCCTAATGTCTTAATAATACCCTGAGCTATCACTGTGGACAGGGGAATGAGAAATACTAATTGGCTTAAACTCAGCCCTGGAAATGGGAGTCAGGTCTATTCCACTCAACCCTGAAAATAGGAGAGAGATGGTTTCTCAATGGATATTCAAGAAATTTTTGAGAAAGAAGGTGTATGGATGCTGAGAGCAAACCACAATTACTCACAACACCTACCACAAGGTGTTGGCATTCTTTCCACGATGTTCACAGTGCATTTTACATAAAATAATATTTAAAAAACATGGAAAGACCAAGAAACAATGAAAATGCTATTTTTTCTTAAATTTTCATCATTTTCTATATTACAAAGTTCTAGATGTAATATAGATCTTGGTAGTAGTTAGGGAAGTTACAATTCTGCCCCATTATAAATTAAAATATCAATTATAAAACAAGATGATGGTGTATAGCTTGTAATACCACCCGACACATGCCACTCTCCTCATTCTGCAGTCTTTTCAAATACACTGTGGAATTCTTATGTGTAGGAGAGCAGGCTTCATCTTCTGGGGCAGTGAAGTTGAGCATCTGAGGGTTTATTTTTTATTGTTGTGTAGTTGATTTACAATGTTGTGTTATCTTCTGGTGTACAGCATGTGGAATTCAGTATTTTTGCAGATTATACTCCATTATAGGTTATTACAAGATCAGGGGTGTAATTCCCTGTGCTACACAGTATACCCTTGTTGCTTATCTGTTTTAAATATAGCATTTTGTGTCCCATACCCCTAATTTGTCCCTCTCTACTCCTCTCTCCTTTTTGGTGACTTTATTTGGTGAAGTTTATTTTCTACATCTGTGAGTCTGTTTCTGTTTTGCATTTATTTTAAACAGGGAACAGTTCTGGCTTGCTCTCCCTCATCCCTCTCTGCGGCCGTGGGCACCCAGGGTGGCTTTGTCCACTTCCTCGATGTCCGGGATGTCGAATCCCCTCAGGCAATTCACAAGGCCTTTCTATCCAAATCACCAGTGCAGCACCTCCTGTAAGTATTGCCTGCTTCTGGCAGCAACTTTGTCAGGCCTGTCTGCTGAGAATTCCAGTGAAGCCCTAATTTCTTTTAATTTTAAGTTTTACATGTGTTGTTTTGAAAATTAATGTATTGACTTGGTTCAACATTCAAGAAGTACAGAGGGGTGTATAGTGCAAAGTTTCCCACCTTTGTCCCCAAATACCTAGTTCTCCTCCCTGGAGGCAGCCTATTAGCAGTTTCTCATGTCTTCTTTCTGGAGATATTTTATACACAAACAGGCAAAGAGATAAGTACTTCCTTTTATTATTGTATTATTTAATTATTTTATCTTGTAGGGGAGAGATAATTAGGTTTATTTATTTTTAGAGGAGGTACTGGGGATTGAACCCAGGACCTTCTGCATGCTAAGCATGCACTCTACCACTTGAGCTATACCCTCTCCTGGTAAGTACATCCTTTTAATTACACAAATAATTACCAAGTACTTAAGAGTGTGCCAGGCACTTCTGTTGTATTAACTTCATGAGATAGATAGTCTTATTGTCTCCATTTTACAGACAAGGAAGATGAGGCACAAAGAATTTAAATAATTAATATTACACATGTAGTAAATGGCAAATGTCAGGATTTGAACCTTGGCAGTTGGGCTCCAGAGTCATTGCCTTTGCTCTTAAAGGGCAGCAAGCCATATACAACGTTCGGCACCTCAATTTTTTTCGCTTAATGGTATATCTTAGAAAAAGTCTTCTATCCACACATGAAGACCTCCCTCTTTTTTTTACAGCTACATAATATTCCATTATATGGATATACCATAATTTTAAATGACAGTATATTGATGGGCATTTAAATGATTTCAAATTTTTTGAAGCTATACTTTTAAGAAGACAACGTAGAGACATTGGATTTGGATGCATGTGTTTTATTTTTCTTTCTTTTGTTAATTTATCATAATAGTAAGTTTAACAAAAAAAGACTTTTATGCCCTGCTTTACAGCTTGAGGTACCATTATATATTACAGCTTATTGAATTTGATACTTGCCACACATTTGGAAAAGAATTATGCTTGTCCGTATTCCACAAGTGAGAAAATCTAGGTTCAGAGAGGTTAAGAGAAGCATTTGCCCAAGATCACTCAGCTAGCACCTGAAGGAGTTGGGTTTCCACCATTTGTGCTATACTGCTTCCAGCCCAGTTGGGAAGGCTCTGTAATTTCCCTCCATTTAAATTCTGCCCCTCTGTACCATATTTTTTGGTGCCTCTCTTTCCTCAGATCCTTATCTCTTACCCTAATTTGCATTTCCCATTTTTTCTAATTTGATAAAAACGTAGAAACATTTCACTACATTCTTCCTCTTCCTGCCAGGACTGGTACTGAAGGGCATTGGAATGTCCCACTCATCACTAATTTAAGAATTGCTTATTTCCACGTGAAATAGCAAGAAAGATCTGCTGTCATATTTCATTCACTTATGATGAAATAGTTGCCCATCTTTATTGAATCTTCTTGACTGTATACTTGTAAGTTGCAATTTGGAAACAGCATTAGCCTAGAATGTAATGATTACCTTTATATGTTAATCATTTGCCTTTTATAAGGTCAGATAAAATTAAAAATCATAAACTATAATAACTGGTTTTGAATGTATCTCCATGCTGTCATTCAATACATTTGTTTACCATCTTATTAGTGGAACAAGTAGACTCTGATAATCAGATTTCTTCTTTTCTAGGTATGACCAGAGAGGCATATATCTATTAGTTGGAACATCAGAAGGATACATTTTTGTTATCAATGCCAAACCCTCAAGCTTATTTCAGATTCTTGGATTCATAGGTACTACATAGAATGCTTATTAACTTAAATATTGGTCACTTTATTCCAAAGAATTTAAGGTTGTAAAAATGGGGCTATGGTGAAACAGTTATTGAAGCATGTTTTCTAAAAGATAAACATTTAAATAGCTATTAAAAGTTACTTAGGAGGATTCCCACATGGTATTTAGAGGTTTTATTATTATCTTCTTGGTACATAGTTGATGTTAAATAAATCTGTTTTTAAGATTTTATGTTATTTGTTTTGGGGAGGAGGTAGTTAGGTTTATTTTATTTATTTATTTATTTATTTATTTATTTATTTATTTATTTTTAAATGGAGGTCCTGGGGATTGAACCCAGGACCTCATGCATGCCAAGCACATGCTCTTCCACTGAGCTATACCCTCCCCCTAAATAAATCTTCTTGAATTAATTAATGAATAATGAAATTGCAAGTGTTTCTGATGTTACAACAAAGAAAAGTTGGGTTGGTTTATCCCTGAAGTATTTTTAAACAATATTTTATTTTTGTTTAATTATAAAACCTAAAGAAAGTTTTACTACATGTATCTTTAAAGTTTCCTCTTTAAACAAAATGATACCCAGCTTTTTCAGTAATGTGCATCCAAATACCTAGGTAAGCCACCAATCTGGTAGGTAAGGTGACACTTAAGTGATGCATAGTAAGAACTAATACTTTTCTCTCTAGCTTTACATACCAAATATGTATGTATATTTTCCCGCAAAATAGATTGTAAAATCCATTTATTGATTTTTAAAAATTGAGTGCCTACTAGGTGTAAAATGCTGACCCTAGGCCCTGTGGAGCATGGAAAGGTCAAGCAGACAATTAGTGGAGGAGGAATAGCAGAGTGCTGTGTAGGCTCAGGGGAAGAAGCAATTAATTCTGCCAGATGTGAGGAAAGGAGTGAGGTGAAGTGGCAGGGAGGGCACAGAGGACTGGGGGAGAATTTTCCAAGGATTTAAAGTAGTGGAGGATGGGGCTTGTTAGGATTCTAGCTCAGGACAAAAGTCTGAGCAAAAGGTGCTTGGAATGGTCAGAAGTTTGGCATAACAGGTAAATAGAAGAGTTTACTAGATAAGGATCATGGTGACAAAGTCTGAAAGAAGATGGAGGGTCTTGAACATCATTCCAAGGAGTCTGGACTTTGTTCTGTGTTTAATGACATATTGTCAGCTGGGACTGGTGTGATTTGACTTGGTTTTTAGAGGAAGACTCTGGCACTGCTGTGAAGGCTAGAGTAGAGAGGCAAAAGAATGCAGTAAAAAAGATGAGTTAGGAAACTATTATAGTAACTCAAGCAAGAAATGATACTAATTGTAACAATAGCCAACATTTATTAAGGGATTCCTTACCATGGGATAGCCAGTGTTCTAAGTATGTGGCATGCGTTAATTCATTTAATTCTTACAAAGTTTTAGATAGAAACTACTGTTATGCCCAACTGAGGCACAATGAGATTTAGTACTTGTTCAAAGCCATGCAGGTAGGTAGTGGTGGAGCCAGGACTCAAACTCAGGAAGACTGGCTGTGGGGCTTGTGCTCTTATCTACACTGTACAAGGCCTTGCAGCAGTCATAGAAAGAGAAAGGCGGGGACAGCTGTTAGTGATGGAACTGGGAGGACTTGATATTTGATTATATGTGAAAGGGAGGGATCAGCAATGACTCCAAAGTTTCTAGCCTGGATGGTGGAAGTTTATGCTGTCACTAATTGAAGTAAAAACTCAAGAAAAAGACAGTTGTGGAGATTGAGAGATAGGGTGAGCTGACAAGCTCCATAGATTTGAAGCCAATAAGCTCTTCCCTTGGTGATCTTTAGTATAAGTTTGGAATTGGAGATTTGTAATTCAAAGTTTAATGACAGAATTCTGATCTTGAAATCACAGAAGCTGATGAGATGGCTTAAGAAGACAGAGTAGAAGCAAACCCAATTGCTTAGTGTTGTCAAACAGGTAATATGTAAATTAGATGGCATGGAGTGTGGTAGGACCTATTGCTGACCTCAGAATGGGTACAAGCCCAGCCTAAATATTTCATTTTTTAATGTACCTGATTGGTCAGAGTGTGGAATGGGAAAAGCTACTTACTTTGATGTTGTGGATGGAGGAAGATGAGGCAGTGAAGAAAACTGAGGATGGGCCGGGGTAATGAGAGAAATGGGAGTCACCCACTCCAGGAAGAGCATGAAGAAGGAAGGCTGGAGAAGGCAGGGACTGTGGCAGAAGTGTGAGTAGGGTGAGGAGGCATCAGTGTGTGAGCCCTGGGAAAGCTACTTCCCTGGAAAAGAGATAAGGGTTTAAGGAGGGAGTGGTGGTCAGAAAAGGAAGGCAGTAAGCAGCGACGTCTGTTCTGAGAAGTTTGCAGTGGAGGAAAGAGAACTAGGTAGTAACTGGTGGGGAAGTGAGGTTGAAGGAAGGTCCTAATTTGAAGATAGGGGAGTCACAAGAAAATAAAAAGAAGTAATTGATAGCACTTGGTGTAATAGGACATTGGAGGTGTGGGTTCAGAAGCACAGGTGGAAAGGGTTATATTTTGTTCCTACAATAATGTCAGGAAATGAAGGGGGAGGATAGAACAAACAGAGAGAAAATATGAGATTCGGGACAAGAAAGTTGAGGTCAAGTTTGTGTCAGATGTTCTCTGTCTTCCTTGTTAAGTCATAGGAAAGGTCATCCACTGAGGGGAGGGGCTGAAATGGGCCTGAGAAAGTGGGCATGCACAGAACAGCCCCTGTGGAGAGTGGCAGTAGTGAATCTGGAAAGAGTCCAAGGTGTGCCCCAGGCAAGGTGCCTTGCTGAGGTCAGATTACCTGGGTTTCTGGAGGACAAACTCATAGAGGCATGTGTATTCCCACCACACTTAAAATACTTTGACTATAGATGCAAAAAAACATCGATACCTGGGTTTATCCAGTTTGGCAAGTGGGCAAATGGCTGGGGTGGACGTTCAAGTGGCCAGAGCAGGTGCTACTGAGTGGGGTGGACAGGGCAGACTCTGGAGGACTCCCTGGCTGAGAAAGAAGCTGGTTGGAATCCGCCAACCCAGACATTTAATGGGGAAAATCCCCTGTCTATTCATCAGAAATGTTTCCATCACTTATGTTTAAAGATCACTTAAATATCCAGTAAATAAATTTGGATCTAAAGATTTGGTGAAGGCAGTTCTATAATTTGATATCTTACCTGGGAAAAGAAAATATTCTATAAATGTATCAATGACCACTTGTGGTGTTGGTTTTCGTTTGCTTTCAGAGGTGGGCAAAGACATTTTACAAATATCCACAGTTTCTCTTCTGGAAATAGACATGGTGAAAGTGATGGTGCTTTCCCCACTTCCAGGAACGGGAAGAAGCAGGCTGGAAATACTTACTTTGCCTAAAAGACTTCCGCAAGGTAAAGAAAAAATAAGCAACCAATTCTGTCCTGAGTGCCCAGTTGAGTGGTTGCTATAGCTTCCTTTTTAATTTTTTTCTTTTCTTTTTCTGGTGATAGCATTGTTTTTCTTTTAACATGTGAAGAGGTTAAAATGGCCACCACCTTTGTGTATCTTACAAAGTGAAATGGCTGCTAAATAATGTGAAATGTGGACTTTCCCCTAGGCCCTGTCATTCATGTGAATCTGTCTTATTGCCACAGAAAAAACCAGAATTGACTGTCACTTTTGTCAAATTGATTTGTCGTTTTATGATCTCTTTTTCGTACCTTTAAATATATGTAGTCAAATACAGATAGGTTACTGTGTAGTCACTTTCACTGATAAAATTATAAAGAAAACTTTCCAGATAAAAAGGTCTGATAAAATAGACACTTCCTTTGTTTTAGATAACAAATATATCTAGGTAGCTATTTTGCAAATATATAATTATAGCATATAAGCGAGTCAAAACCTCAAAGTACTTTTGTGTCTTTTTTTGTTTCATGGAGGTACTGGGGATTGAGCCCAGGACTTCCTGCATGCTAATCATGCTCTTTACCACTGAGCTCTACCCTCCCCTGGTTTTGTGTCTTAAGACTCTCTAGACTCTTATGAGTTTCTCTTTTAATGCTGTCTCTACTTAATTGATAAAATTAACCAAGGCCTTATAAAGATATTTTTACTATTCGTCATTTAATACTCAAGTATTTCTAATGGAGCCAAGTTGTTTTCAAATCATTTTTATCCCCTAATAGCCTCTGTATTAACTGAGCATTTAAGTTTTTTATTTTGCTTTTCATAGTTTTCATAACAATTTAAAAAATAAAATCAATATATGGTGCAAGTAATCTCTCTTCTTCCTCAAATCTTATAGTTTCTGCAAGCTTTGCCGATCAACGAGGGAGGCTGAGAGATGAATTCGTTCCTAAGTCCGTGTATGAGATAGAGCACACTCTGTCCTCTGCTGTCTTAAGCTTTCGAAGCAACCAGATATATGGCTTCTGTAATCAAGTGCCATACATCTGCAGCTATCTTCTTCCTGAAAAAGTATGCTAAAACTTAAGCATGCTATTATTTATCTTATTAATCAAGATTTACACATTGTATTACCTAGACATGATCCATGCTTTAACATTCTAGTCCAGTCAACAAATGTCTTTATTATAGTAATAAAATTCTTTGAATTGGATGTATATTAGCATGATTCATTAATTCATCATAAAATACATTTGAGCAACCTCACACTTGTGCCACATATATCATACTTGTCAAATAAACATGCAGATGACCGTATTAGTTTAGTGCCTTTAAAAAATATTTTTTAAAAATCTATCATTAGAAAATCTATTCCACAAGTGTTAGGACCCACAGGATTATTGAATTTCAGTAGACTTCTGTACCTAAGCCCTAGAGAAAATTGCACAAAATACTTGAACAATGTTTCTGGCATCCTTTCATCACACTCTCTTCAAATTTTTCCCATAGTGTGTCATTTCCTACATACACTGACCCAATTATCTACCACCCTTCCTTTCTAAACCTTTTAATCAAAGGCTTTCTCTCTCATTGTCAGCAAAGTATGAGACAGACATTCAAACACGGAAGAAATGATTTATGGTAAGGAGTAGTCAAGAAAAACTTCCTGGAGGAAGTAATAGTTGAACTGGACTATGAAGAATAGGTCAGATTTAGACATGGAGAAATATTGTGTACAATCTGGGCAGAGGAGTGAGTTTGCCAAGGATGAAAAGGATTAATGAGAAATAAAGATTGTCAGTTGTAGGCTGGGATTTTTAATGGCATCTAACATACAAAGAAAACTTTTCTCAATTGGCCAAAAGGAACTTTTATTTGCAATCAAAGATGAAAAATGCGGTGCAAATACAGGTACCCATTTTGTCACATATCAGTGTATTTCCAATGACAGTGTTTTCATATTTTAATCTGACTATATGTGCACAACTGCAAACTCCAAGTTACTGCTCCCCTGATTTCTTCTCTAATGTGGTCATTTTCTTTGATTGGCAGGATCATAGCGGTATTTGCATTCTTAAGCCATATCAAAAAGTGCAAAGCAAACAATATGGACCTGGAATGCTCTCTCTGTCTCCACATGGATTGTGGCTCATAACAATAGCTAAATGTGGATTTCTATGTATCCGGGATATTCAAACTTTGGTAAACTCCCTTTTTTTCCTATCATGGAATGTCTGTCTTGATCTCATTTGAGGAACAAAAGCCCTTAGGGAAAGATTTGGAACTCTTTCTTAAGTGAATTAACTCATAACTTACTTACCAGTGATGGTGTTATTGACTTCAACATTGGGTGTATTGATGTGCCATGGTTTGAGTCTCTAAGGGAGGAAACACCAATCCATAGACTTGAAATCTGCAAAGAAGGAGCACTGTGCAGGGATGCAGTAGGGGAGCTCCAACCCAGCTCAGTCACCCCTTAGCTGTGTGTCTTGGAAATTCACTGAGCTTCACCGAGCTTCAGTTGCTCCCTTGTTGTGTTAGGGAAGACTTGCTTGCTCTCACCCTGTGGGATTCTGTTAAGAGCCAGTGAGAAAGTATATTCAAAACTTCTTTGGAAATAGTGAATTGCTATGCAAACCTAGGAATAATTGCTGCTAGCTCCTCAGCCTGGGGGACCTCTAGGCTGATTGCTGCTGCTTCCCACCCCCTCTTCACGTGATGCTGGAAGAGCATAATGGAGATGGATGTGGCCTCCCCCATCACTTGCAGACCTCAGTCTTAACAGTACCACTACCGTCTCTGATTTCCACTGCTCTCAGATCTCTGAGAAAATGAACATAGTTTCTTCTCTCCAAAAAATGGAAGATCCTTTTCTACGTTTTGAGACCAAGTTGTTCTGGTTATCAGTGTAATTTAATGTGGTCATTTATTTTTTCCCAAGTTTCTACCCCACACACCTGAAGCATCACAATCACCCACATGACACTCTTCCACAGGGCATGGATAAATTGGGCCCTTGTTGTGCACATCCAGCTCTCCTTGCTCACTGTGCAAGAAAGTGTATTTGGAATACAGTTGGGCAAAAGTGATATTATTATTATTATACCTGAAAAATCTTAAATCCCTCAGAAGTTATTTTTAAGTAAACAAGGTGCAAACTCTGCTACATTGTCTCTTATTCAAATGATTTGTAATGTCCATTACAATTAATAGTAGCATGACATGGCAATGCGTCAGAGTTTTTCTGGGTGATTCTATGCAAAGTACCTCACAGAAGAGGTTATTCATGGCAGTATTGCTTGTAAAAGCAACCCAATGTCCATCAACAGAGGACTGGATAAATAATGGTACAGAACATAAATAAAATAGGGAATATTATGCTATAATATAGAATGAGGAAATCTTTATGCAACAATATGGAATCCAAAGATATGTTGTTAAGGGGGAAAGTCAAGGTGTGTAATGCACGTATTATGTTATAATTTATGTTAAAAATTGTACAAAAATTTGTTTATATACATTAAAAAAAACTCTGAAAGGATACTGAAGGTATTAATTATACTGATTGCCTTTGGGAGGTGTTGGGGAATGGGGGCAGGAAGGAGATGTCACTGCAAACTCTTTTATAGTTTTTTAATACTGAAATATTTGAATGTATTGCCTATTCAAAAATGTAAATTTTTTTAAAGCATCACAGTTGATAACTAGTGTGACACAGAAATCCCAGTTTTTAGTCAAAGAGTTTAAACTTTTGTCCTGTGTACCAGTTAGTGTTGTGTCCGGATTCTAATGAAACTGGTTTAATTGGCATCCGCCTTCATTCTTCACAGTGCCCAATCACTTTCTCTCAGCACACTCAGCCTCTTCGCACATAAAAGGAACTTGCCTAATCCTGGAAGTCACCTGAATTTGCCTGCACTGCTTGTTCAAGACCCCTCCCCTAACTTCTCATAGCCTTCAGCAAGTCCATTCACTTCTCTGTGTCTGATTTTAATATTATAAATTGGTGATAATAATCCCTTCATCCATGTTATACAAATGGGAGAACAAATCAGTACTGGTGAACGTATTTTGTACTAGGAATTTTCAGTGCTACATATTACTAAGAGGCTACTTCCATGCCAACTAAAATGCTGTTAAAAAATAGAAAAACATTTATCCACAAGCAAAAGTGCACATAGCCCCCTTAGAAAAACTGTAGTAGAACTGCATTTGTAATTTCTGCACTTTGTTTCTAAAACTATTAAGGAAACATTTGCTCGGTGTCGGAGTCATTCTCCCCAGGGGCATGGGATTCAGCTGGTGAGAATTTCCATGGATGGACAAAACATTCTAGTGAATGGGAGAGATGACGGCACCCTTGTTAACCTAAGATGGAGGTATGTGCAGTATACAGTAAGTGACCTCACATGATACGGTGTTTTAAAATAAAGATTTTGATATTATTTAGGTACAGCAAGTCTAACATAACAGGAGACAACTACCATTGAAAAGATTATTATACTGATGATCCCAAGAGGAAGAGATATGCTATGCTATGTGGGGCCACATGGGGAAGCACCAGGGAGGGTAAGGAGGCAGAGGGAGCAGGGAAAACATAGGCAAGAGTCTTTATTATGTTTTCCATGGGAAGGAGCAGGCAGGTTTAGGATTGGCTAGTTTGGGTAATTCCAGTGGGTTCTGGACCACAGGGGCTGCCTCTGCTTCTCTGGTACTTGACCCAGGGATGATTAGGACAGGGAAACAGTGGCCCCAGTATGAAAGCCCAGTAGAGGAGCTGGTTGGGGGTGTGGTCTCTGGGTTGGTGATTTGCATTTGAAAGGAGAGCTCCAGGCAAGTTGTTTACAATCTCTAGAAATTGCTAGTCCTTGGGGGGGCAGTTCCTCCAGGGTTATTAGCAAGACCCCAGATGTCAAAGCATCAAAATACAAAAAATAAAAAGACACAGTTAAGACCTATGAAGTGATCAGTACTCTCTTTCATAACATCTGTTGGAGGAGCACAAGGAATGAGGACAATTATGAACAGTAGATAACTTTAAAAACTCCTATTTATCCCTAAAAAATCTGACGTAGGTGTGTATATATGTATACACTCATACAGATTTACTTTCCTAATTAGACAATATTAGACAATATTAAATTATTTAGACTTTGCTTAGACTAAAATTAAAATTCTAAATGAACAAATATTAGCCAAACATACAGATGATGGCCAGGGTGTAGGGAGCCCTGGACTTGAAATATTGCCTTGTTTGATCTGTCAGTGATGTCGCTAGTCAATATGCAATTCATTTTCACAAAAATACTGTTTCATGGTGCCTTCTTTGAGTAAAACAGTAATAAAGGATGGCTCTTCTCAGTGATGTTGTGAAAATGCTACATATTATGGAGATTCTATATCATAGAAATTTTGTTAGCCACCTATTTCAAAGACTCGTTTGAAGACTGTATCATCATGCCCACTTTTTACATGGAATCCTGAATAAAATATTAACTTGTATCTCACTATATAAGTCCTAATGCATCCTTTATAGTAAGTGCATCTCAGGCAATAGCAAACATATGCTGGAACCCTATTTATGGAAGTAAGCATATTTCCATCCATTGGCAGCTAATCTTGTGGCCCTCTGACTGAAAACAAAGTTGAGTTTGAAACCTTGGTCCAAGACTTAGGCTCCTGACAACTTCTCTAAATCATCCTTAACCATGTTATTCAAGGTCGAGTCTGCAGCACCTATGAGTTTGTTAGAAATGCATATTCTTGGGCCTCAGTCAGACTTTCCAAATCAGAATCTCTGTGGGTGGGGCCCAGGAATCTGTTTTAACAAACCCCCCAGGCCATGTTGATGTGCCTTGGGTTTGACATGCCCTGTGTATTGAGTGCAAGTAATGATACTTCCATCAATGGGGGAGTGAGGACTGTGAGGACTGAATGTGGTCACGTGACAATGTATGTGTAGCAGCACAGCACCTAGTACACTCTGAGGGTTCAGCCAGAGCTGTGGCTCTTCTGTGCAATGGCCAAGGTGGGTCATCACCCGAGGACATGTCAGGTAAGGATGAGGAGAGCATGAGGAGACATCACCCCAGAGAGGTCAGGAGTCTTGTCATGTCCTAGAGCCCGTGAAAGGGCTGTGCCCCAAGAAGCAGAGTCCTAACAAGTACAGGGCACTGCAGAGAAATGTCCACATATTTCTCTGTGTAGAAATGGTTAGGTATCTGGAAATGATACTGCTAAATATGTCTTTTTTAAATTGTGATTTTGTAGCCTATGTGTTTTCTTCTTTTATTAATATAGGCGGGTTGGAGGAAACTTAACTAACGAAATTCTTGAGCATAGCCAGCAACTTTTAACTTCTTTGAGGAACACCATGGATGAAGAGAACGATTATTTAAGTATAACACGAAGAGATTCCTTGGATTCAGGGTCAGAAGCTGAACATGCAGTTGAGTTTCAATAGTTTTCTTTCTCCTTCATCCCTTCCTCCTTTCTTCCCTTCCTTCCTTCCTCTTTCTTTCCAAATCAGATACTGGTTTTCAGTTTGTGGTTTTCTTTTAGCAGATATTTTGGTAACATTTCTCTTTATCCAGTTATGTCATGATTTTCAAAAAGAGCATGCACTGCATCTAAGAGAAAATATTCAGCCTTTCTCAAAGCAATCACAAATATTACATCTCAGATCCTATTTAAACCATAGTAGAAGGTCTGGGCTTGCTTGGAAAAAAAAACCTTACTACAGTTCTGGTGCTTGTTCAAACTAGTCTCTTTATACTTTTCCATCACATACATTATTTAGGATATGTTTAGCTAGAGAACATTTATTCACTCAATCATTTAACAGATATTTATCGATTGCCTACAAAGTGCTAGGCTTTGGGGGATACAGGCATGAATAAGATAGAAAAAGTTTCTGTTTTCATGGAGCTTACATTCTAATTGGGGGTTCGGGGTAAGCAGAGAGACAGAGATAAATAATCAAATAAATAAGAAAAAGTTAGATAGTAACCAGATCTGTTTACCAAATAAAAATGAGTTGATGCG
This sequence comes from Camelus dromedarius, assembly GCF_036321535.1. Classification (NCBI taxonomy): domain Eukaryota; kingdom Metazoa; phylum Chordata; class Mammalia; order Artiodactyla; family Camelidae; genus Camelus; species Camelus dromedarius. Next base: position 61,106,640 of record NC_087443.1, on the reverse strand, counting down.
ACAGTGTTTGGCTGAACAAGCCTCTCCAATGAGAAGACATTTAAGTTGTGATCTGATTTAAAAGAGCTTGCTAATTTGCAGGGGAAGGGCAAGTACTAGGGCAGAGAGAGAAAGAGCTTGGTGAAGAACTAAAAATAGGCCTGTGCAGTTGAAGTCAGCAAGGGAGAGAATGATAGGAGATGAGGTCCTTGAGGTGGGAAAAGACCAGGTAATGAAGGGCTTTGTAAACCAGGTAGAGTTTGGATTTAATTTTACATGTAATGAGAACCTATTAAAGTGTTCTGAGCAGAGGATTTACAAGATCTTATTTACATTTTCAAAATAATTACTTCTGCTATGTGGAGAATGGTTCCTGTAGGGGACAAGAATGGAGGCAGAGAGAGGAGTTAGGAGGCTCAGGTAACAGTGATGGAGGTGGATGAACGTAGTGGAGAAGAGAAGTGGCAGGTTCCAGCAGGTTGCAGAGATACAGCTGGTAGGACTCGTTGATGGATTGGACATAGACAGAAAGGGAAAGAAAGGACTGGAGGATGACTCTTAGATTTTTCACTTGAAGAACTACGTAGAAGAAGGTACCATTTACAGAGATGGGGAAGACTGTGGGGAGGGGAGCCACTGTGGGAAAAAAGGAGGGAATCTGAAATCAGTTACCGGGGTTGAGCATGAGAATCCCATTGAACATCCAAGCAAGAAACCAAGTAGGTGGTTGGATAGATGTTCTAGAGAGAGGCCAGGACTTGAGATGTTGATTTGAGAGTCAAGGGAATATGCATGGAATTTAAAACCATAAAACTGGGTAAGGTATTCATGGAAGAATGGATGGTAAGAAACAGAAGGGGACCAAGACAAAGTATTTGGTCTACAGTAACAGGAAGAAGGCAGAGATTGATTTGGTGAACATGTGGCCTGTCTGATCATTGCTGCTTTCTCAGGGAAAAATGTGGCTAATAATAAGGACAGACTGGAAGGAATTAAATTAATAAGACATTACATCTTGAGCAGGCAAAATGCTTGATATTATTTTTAAAAATGCAACACGTGCAAAAGGGATTCAAAGCAATTAAATGGTAGGAGAATTTGATGAATTTTTAATTTAAGCAATGTCTGTCTGTCTTCTTTAAATGAGAATATGAAGTCAAGCTCATCGCAAGAGGAATTAGTCCACGTTGATAATATGGAAGAAATTCCCTGGATAGAACAAAAAAGCCAAGAGGTAATTTTTTTTCCTCTGGGGGGAGGTAATTAGGTTTATTTACTTCATTTTTTAATGGAGGTACTGGGGATTGAAGCCAGGACCTCTTGCATGCTGGGCATGCACTCTACCACTGAGCTATAATGTACCCCTCAAGAGGTATTTATAAAACATGAGAGAGGTTTGAAATAATGCTCTGTAGGTGTGCTAAATAGATTAGTTTCCTATGAAAACCCATTGGAAAGTTAGAAAGTGGAACGAGATACTAAGCAGAGCATTACATTGTGTAAGTGTAACTTTCCTGAAAGCAAGCAAACACGCTAAACACAGCTCAGTCTTTCAGATTAATTTATATGAGCTTTAAGTGCTATACTTAGGCTAATATGAAACCCAAGAAAAGTGTGCAGATAAGCCAAGGAAACAATGAACTGTGATACCTCATGTTGAAGTACATTTGGGGGATGCTGCAAGGTTGGCGTAAATAAAACAGGTGGGCCAGGAACAGAAGAGACATAGTGGCTTCAGGTATGTCAGAAGGTGACGTAGGTGGCAGCTTGTGTCTGGATTTAGCCTTCTAACCTAGTCTCACTCAAGTTCCCAATAAAATAGCAGACTGGTTTTTCTTTGTCAATTATTCTTTATTTAATTTTTTGCTAGATTATTTTCTTTCTGCTGGCCTTATAATTGACATCAGTTTCAAGCTGCTTCAGTGGTCACTTACATGCTAGCAGCTTAGACGTAAGCAAACTACTGCAGTGGTATTATTTCATGTATACTTTATATTATTAGTCTTTAAATTTTTCCTTTATTTCTGTTTCTAGAAAAGTGCTATATATATATGTATGTATCTCTCTATCATCTATCTCTCTCTATCATTGTTGTTTAAATGATATACTTGTTCTATTCCAGGCCATCAAAAAGGAGGTTAAATTGTTTTCCAACAAAAGGACAGAGATAAAAAGAGGAATCAAAGCACTTGTTAAAACAGTAAGTGTTGTGATTTCATATACTAATACATTTGGTCCTCAGTCTAAAATTTTTTTGAACTTTTTTTTGTTCAACAGCATAAGGAACTATACCCCATTTTTGTTTGTTTGTTTGTTTGTTTGTTTTCTCTACCTGTAATCTCAGTTTTCTGGGACACTTTAACAGGATATAATTTTATCATATCACACGATATAGAAACAGTGGTTTTTTCCCTGTCTTCCCCAGTACTGTCTTGTTTAATACATATTTTTGTCAAAGTTATACATCTACATTTTTACAAATTAAATAAGACAGAGTTGCATAATTAAAAATAATGTTTTTAAAGCAGCACTTGCCCTGCTTTTCTTAACTATGATTCCTACAATCCCGAGGTAAATGTTTTCAGTTCTTTCAGCTTTTTTGTTTGGATATCTACCTCCACCTTTGTAATGGTCTTCTTAATACTGTTATTTCTTGATATTTCTATTTTGACACTAACTATGGGCTTCCAGGTATGGAAGATAGATATTTACGTTCTTTGATACCCTCCACCAATACTGTATATGCATAAATCCATACTATTATATAGATATTTTTCAAAGCTGAGCCACATGGTATATTATGATTACATTTCTATTTTTACAAAATAGATGGCATTTGTGGGCTCTCTTGCCTCTGGCTTCCATTTGGGTTTAGACAATAAGTGGCATCAGCAGAAATCGGGGGCAGGAGAAGATAAGGCCAGGATTCTTATTCCTCCAGCTTCCTCTCTGTGGTTGTGTGAGTTGGCAGTGACTGCCAGCCCTCTCCTACAGCTACTGATCTCCCCAGATTCCAGTAACCACTCCCCACACTTGCCTTTCAGACCCGGGAGTGGTGATAGCTTCCCATGGCTGCTAGCCCAAGATGCTTTATCATGCCGTGCTGATTTTGCCTACCATGCCAAATCTTTTTTAAAGGTTCCTCTCCCCACTTACCCAATTTGAGCGAGTCATATGTTATATACCAGGATGCTAGTTTGTTTGGGCTTTCTTTTCTCTTTGATGTGCTAGGCGTTGGAGTACTTTTAACAAGAAATCCTTCTCTCTCTCAGGTCTGAGAAATGTTATTAAATTATTTCCTTCCCTTACTTTTTATTTTTCTGATTACTAAAGCGGTTGAACATCTTTTCATAATTCTAAAGACTGAATTTCCTCTTCTGTAAATTCCCTGTTCACATCCTTTGCCCATTTTTCTGTTGGGTTGCTGGTCTTTTTCTTGTTGATTATAGAAGTTCTTTATTTTTGTTTTTAACCTATATTTACTTATAATAATTAGGGTTAGCTAAGCTGTGATAACAAATAAACTCCAAAAACATAATGGCATAGGAATGAGAGTTTTGTTTCTTTACTATACAGCAGTTGTGCGTGGGTGCTCTGTTCCATGCAGATATTCAGGTTCCCGGGCTGACGGAAACTACTGTCTCTTGCACATGGCTTCTGAGGTTGCCTTGCTTGATCTCATCCCACTGAGCTGGCAGAGGAAAAGAACATGGAAGCACGCATGGGGCAAATCTAGAGGTGGCCTTTATTATTAGGTTGAACCACATGAAACTGTTGTTTTATATGGTTCAGCCCAATATACTACAAATATTGTTTTGTCTCTTTTATAATGTGCCTTTTTAAATGAGAAAATTTAAAACTATTATCCAAGTGTATTGATCATTTTATTTAGCTTTTGCTTATCTGTATTTTAAAGGCTTTCCAAATCTAATGTATTTTTTTCTAATACTCCTTTATTTCACCAGTAATTTATTTTCATGAATGGTATGAGGTATAGATTTAACTTTATTTTTCCTGATGAATAGCCCATTTACCAATGTTTTTTATTGACTATACCATCCTTTCTCCACTGATTTACAGTGCCTCCTCTGTCAGTCCTCGGATTCTCATGAATATGAATTATTTCTAGACATTCTATATTCTGAAATTGAGTGTTGATCTTTTCCTTAGCCAATTCTAAACTACTTTGATTGCTATAGCTTTATAAAATGTTTTCATATCTTGAAAGTAATTCTTCCTTTGCTCTTCATTTTCAAAATAGCGTTGGCCTTTTTATGCTTACTTTTTCATTAGAATTTTAAAATCAGCTTGGCAAGCTCTTTAAAAATTGATTTGATTTTGATTGAGAATAACTATTTACAGTTTGATTTGGTGAAGAATTTATTTGCCATCTTTGAAATTTTATATATATTTATAATGTAAATGTTATATGTTATATATTATATATAAATAAATATATATCTTTATTCAGATTTTTAATAAGTTGTTTAGTGAAGTTTTATAGTCCAAAAGTGACTTTGTATAAATTTCTTCTTGGGTTTATTTTAGATATTTTATAGTTTGTTTTGCTTTTGTGAATGGAATATTTTTCTATTACATTTTCTAGTTGGTTACTACTGGATATGAATGTTACTGATTTTATATCTGATCACCTTGCTGAATTCTCTTTTTAGTTCTATTGCTTTGTCAGTTGATTCTCTTGGATTGTCTAAATAGACTACATATCTCTTGAAAGTCACACTTCTTACTTATCAATCTTTATATGTACTTTATTTCTTTTCCTTATCTTATGGCAAGAGCTTCTAACATAATAGTGGCCATGACAGTGGACATGCTTATCTACTAACTTTAATAGAAGTGCTTCTAACGTTTAAGTGTGATGCTTGCTATAGTTTTCATTAGATATCCTTTAAAAAGTTAAAGAAATATCTTTCTAGCCCTTGTTTCCCATGAAATTTTGTTGTAAATTTTATTGTGATATTTATCAAATGACTTGTATTCTTTGTATTACTTAGAGAGACATTGGTTATTTTAAGGGGTACAGCAGATTCAATTTGCTAATATTTTATTTAGGATTTTTGTGTATCTAGTCACAAGTAATGCTGGTCTAATTTTCTCATACTTTGTCTAATTATGGTATCAGAATTATACTACCATTATACTCTGGAACAGTTCGTGTAGAATGGGAATTCTCCTTTTCTTTAAGATTTGATAAACAAACCCCCCACCTACCTCCCTGCCACACACACACACACACAAATAAAACTGCCTCGGGCTGATGTCTGTTGCAGGAGTTGATTCTTTCCTATTGTTTCAAGTTCTTCTATGGTTATTAGTCTAATCAGGTCTTCTATTTCTTTTCAGGTATAGATTTAATAAATTATATTTTCTCAGAAAATTGTCCAACTAAATGTATTATATAAAATTATATAATATTCTAATTTTTAAGTCTCTTCTGATTTTTCAGTTATAGTTCTATCTTTATTCCTAATGTTGTATGTTTATGCCTTTTATCTTTTTTTGATCACATTTTCCAACAGAATTTCTATTTTATTAATATTTTCAAAGAATCAGGTATGATTTGATTTGACTCTGTTATTATAAAAGAACATTATACATAGTTTTATACCTATGCATTGGATAAATTTAGGATTTGATCAGCTTAGAATTCTGTTCATTCTTCCTTGCTTTGTTCAGGTTTATTTTTCCTCATTTTGTTACTCTTTTTAGTTGAAAATGTGATTTATTTCCTATTTTTTTCTATTCCTTTGAGTACCACTTTGATTATGTTGCACTGATTTTGATATGCAATTTTCTCATTATTGCTTAGTTGTAAGTATTTGTAATTCCATTTTGAACATATCTACCAAAAGGTTTTCTACAAGAGTGAATGTATTTTTCTGTTTTTAATTTCCAGATTGTTTTGTCTATTATTTATAGATTGTTTTGTTTACCTTTCTGTTGCTAACTATGAACTTTATTTCACTATGCTCAGTAAATAAAGCTTATTGAGATTATCTTTGTGGCCTTATATCTGGTCACTTTTTATAAATGTTCCATGTGTTTGGAAAGAATATTTTATTCTCTGGGTTTTTTTGGTTTTTTGGGGGGCAGGTAAAATGTTTTTAAATTCCTACAAAGCAATCTCTTAGTAAAGTTTACGTTTTTGCTCTTTAAACTGTTTTCTAGACTATGATTGGTGGTTTGCCAGTTTATTCTTGTATTCCTATCATGTTAGGTACAAAAATGTACATGACAGATCACCTCAATAGGTTATTCCTTTTATCTTTATGAAATATTTATCTTTGTCTCTTTAAATGTTCTTAACTCTACATTTTGGGTTTTTTTTTTAATTGAAGTACAGTCAGTTACAATGTGTCAGTGTCTGGTGTACAGCACAATGTCATTTGAGGGAGGTTTATAATGATTTTTTTGCTATATTTCTTTTTGTTAGCAATTGTTTATATGTCTTCTTCCGTTACAACACAATGTCATTTGAGGGAGGTTTATAATGACTTTTTTGCTATATTTCTTTTTGTTAGCACTTGTTTATATGTCTTCTTCCGTTGCTTAATTTCCAACTTTCTTCTGTCCTCTAGTCAGGATACAGCTAGATTGTTTTCTGTAAATCCTACCTAAGAGTTTTAATAGATGAGTTTAGCTACATTTATTATAATTATTGATATGTTTAAGCTTAATTTCAATCATTTTGTTTTAGGTTTTCTATTTAACCTATTTTCGAGTTTTTTCTTTTCCCCCTTCCCATCTATTTGGATTTCTTTTGCACTTTTTGTTATTATTATTATTTATTACTTGTTCACCATTTTGGGAGTCATAATTTTATTTCTTTTTAAAAATTCTAGCCCACATGCTTGACCTTTTTTTTTTTAACATCACCTGGTGCCTTCCTACTCAGTGGTACAGCACAGAGAAGCATTAACAATCATCTGGATCTTGACCCCATCCCAGATGTAATGAATCAGAATCTGCATTTTTGACAAGATCCCCAGGTGATTAATAGACACATTAAAGTTAGAGAAACTCTGGTTTAGTGTGACTCATACCTTATCTACCCTCCAAATAAGACAAGAGCCCCAGAGTGCTTATGTTGTTCTTACTTTTTACTTTTTCATTTCTCCTTCTGCTTCCCCCACCTTCTCTTATTGATACTCATTTAGGATTATAGTTCTAAATTGCTATTTTAAGAAACCCTTTGTGTAAATCTTATTTAGACTTAGTCTTCCTACCTGCCATTCCTGCCATTCCTTTGGCTTCAGTACATCCTTAATACTCCTTTCAGAGGGGTAGGTATTAGTGAAATTTCTGAGCCCCTGAATTTTTACAAATGACTTAATTCTCTTTGACCTCATACTTGAATGATGGTTTGACTATAGAATTAGAGATTCAAGGTTTTTCTTCCATTTAAAACTTTGATCCAAAGCTATTGATCCATTGTATTCTTGCATTCAGTGTTGCTGATGTGAATTCTTCTATTACTCTGATTCTTCTATTTTTGTGGTACTGTCTTCCTCTTTGGAAATGTTTTAGGATTTGGTTTTTAAGTTTCACTACATTTCTGTGTCTAGACCTGAGCTGGCTCAACACTTGTTATACTCTTTGAATCTTGAATATTCATGCTTTATTGTGTTTTAAAAAAATTCTCCCTTATTGTTTCTTCAAACATCATGGCCCCTGTTCTCTTTATTAGCTCTTTCTAAAAGTCATATTAGAAATAGGTACTTCTAGATATATCATACATGTGTATTAATTTTTCTTTTACATTTTTCATCTCCTTATCCTTTGTTATACCTAGGTAGAATACTTAATTGACTCTTACAGATCATTAATTATCTTCAGCTGTGTCCATTTTGCTATTTAGACCATCTATTGAATTTTTTGTTTCAAAGATTAAACTTTTAAGTTCCATGATCTCTTGATTATTTTTGTGATATAATATTTGGCATCTCTAGTTACTGTAAAATTCTGCTCATCTTAACTTTTTTTTTTTGATAACTAGTTTTCTATTTGTTGAATTTATTGCCTCTCTTCAATGGTCTTGTTCTCTAAATATTTAGTGATTGATTTTTATTTTTATTATTGTAATCTCATCTTTATAATTGAAATTCCCTATTATAATTCCACTACACATATACAAACAGCTCATACATCTTAATATCAAAAAAAAGGACAGAAGACCTAAATAGACATTTCTCCAAAGAAGACATCCAGATGGCCAACAGACACATGAAAACATGTTCAGTATCGCTAATTATTAGAGAAATGCAGATCAAAACTACAATGAGGCCATCATTAAAAAGTCTACACATAATAAATGCTGGAGAGGGTATGGAGGAAAAGGAACCTTCCTACATTGTTGGTGGGAATGTAAATTGGTGCAGCCACTATGGAAAACAGTATAGAGTTTCCTTAAAAAACTAAAAATAGACTTACCATATGATTCAGCAATCCCACTTCTGGGCAGGTATCTGGAGAGAACTATAATTCGAAAAGATACATGCACCCCAATGTTTAAAGCAGCACTATTTACAATAGCCAAGACATGGAAAAAACCTAAATGTCCATTGACAGATGACTGGATAAAGAAGATGTGATATATATAATGAAATATTACTTGGCCATAAAAAAGAATGAAATAATGCCATTTTCAGCAACATGGATGGACCTAGAGATTATCATATTAAGTGAAGTAAATCAGACAGAGAAAGAACAGTATCATATGATATCATTTATATGTGGAATCTAAAACAACAATGATACAAATTCTATTTACAAACCAAAACAGACTCACCGACATAGAAAACAAACTATAGTTACCAAAGGGGAAAAGGCAGGGGAGGGATAAATTAGGAGTTTGGGATTAACAGATACACATTAGTATATATAAAATAGATAAACAGCAAGGACCTACTGTATAGCACAGGGAACTATATTCAATTTCTTATAATAACATATAATGGAAAAGAGTCTGGAAAAAATCTATGTGTATGTATATGTATAACTAAATCTCTTTGCTGTATGCTGGAAACTAACACTGTGAATCAATTACACTTCAATAAAAAATAAAATTAAAAAAAAAAAGTAAGTGAGTAAAATTGCACTTGACTCCCCCCCCCCCCAGTATAAGTGGAATAACTTCTCCTGAAAAGGAATGAAACAAAAACATTAAAATAAAAATGTTTAATTCTACCCCCTCCCCCCAAAAATAATTCCATTACACCTGTTAAGCAGCTTGGGAGGAAGTTGTGTAGGAGATGTGATTTCAGCAGGTATTCCAATTTTTTGCTGAGTACAGTTTGGGGGACACCAGGGGCTATGACCCATTATTCAGATCCACCTGATTTTCATCTTTCAGATGTTACAGTTTACATGCTACTGAAGGATCCTTTTTTCCCCTTCTTAATGGCAGTATTGGATTTATCTATTTATTATACATTTCTTTCTTTTAGTTTTATGGATTGGGGCAGGAAAGGAAGATTGTAAAGCCCATTCTCAGTCCATTCTGAAACTGAAGTCCTCATCTTTTTTCTATCACAGTGTCTTCCTTATTTTTTTTAATTTGTAAGGGCTCTTTATATTGTGAAGTTATTAATACTTTTTCATATATATTGCAATGTATATCCTTTAACCCTGAAATTTTTGAAGCTATAAATTTTTAAAGATATTTTTGTTATAGAAATGTTCAAATATATATAAAAGTAGAGGGAATAATAACATATAAATCTAATAACCAGTTTTGTTTCCCTATACCTCATCCATTATCCTCTCCCTTGATTGTTTTAAAATAAATCCCAGATGTTAGATCATTTCATCTTTAATTATGTAAATCTCTAAAAGATAAGAACTCTGAGAACACATAATGGTAACACCATTAGCACATCTAAATATCAGTAATTCTTTAATATCATTCAATGAAGTAATGAATTTACTTTTTGTTGTTTACATATTTTTGTTGTTTTACATATTTTATGTCATTTTAAAACATAATCCATGAGCTTTTATGGATTAAACCTTAAAACTTAAATAAGCCTATAACCTAATTCTTTACTTGATAGTTACATTTAGATAAACAGAATATGTCTTTTTTTATTGATTACTATCTGAAGAGACTCAGAAAACCATCTCTTTAAAGTTTAATTCTTATACTTGTCACCATCCTTTCCTATTGGAAAATTCAGGTTCTGGACATGATGAAAGAAAACAAAGCAGTAGATAATATCGCAAAATTAGAGCCACAAGAATTTGGCCTGGATCTTGAGGAACTGGAAAGGCTCCATGATGAAAGTGAGGAAGAAGTGGCAAAGGTATGAGTCAAGCACTGTAAACATTTAATAAAGTAAAAAGAAAATAGGAAGCAGAATTTTCCCAGGATAATGCAAATAAAACGAAACTTTCCCAGCATGGTGCGAATAAAGCAAACTTAGTGCATATAAATGGAATGAGTCAGAGAATTTCTGAATTTGGGGGAATAGGGGAAAGAAGAGCATCTAGACCAGCCAGGCATCTGTGTTTGTCTCTCCCCCATGACATTCGTGCCAACCATCTTCTACCGTATACTTGAACATTTTTTAGAAATCTCCTCAGCCACCTCGTGCCAACTTCGAGCGTTTTTTGTTCGGTAAGCTCTTTCTTAATTAGAGTTGGAATCTTTATGCCTGTACTCACTGATTGTTGTACTCTTTGAGCACCATCTACTCCATAGCCACTCTGAAAATGGTTAGAGATTAGCAATTACCACATTACCTGTGTATCTTCTCTTATCTAAGCTAGCTGTCCCAGCTCCTGTGACTGTCGTATACTGTACTTAAAATAGCTTCATCGTCACCATGTAGTTTTCCTCTAATTTCATTTTATTTCTTTATGGCACCCACAAAAGAATTCCAATTATTATCTTTCCAGTTTAGAGAGAAGCATAAACTGAAACCTCCATTTTTCTAGATACCATAATTCTGTTAATTTATCCTTTACATCTTTTTGTGGCAGTCACATCACATTGCTTACTCGTATGGATTTTATTTTAGGTAAAAGCTCTAACTGTGTTTTACACAGGATGTTCTTAAGTAACCTCTTTCTCAGTCTGCACAGTACATTTGATTTTTTGAGCATGCAAGTATAGAAATATTTTTCCCTCTTAACAAGAGGATGAAATACAGCTGGATTCAAGGACATTTAAGTGGATTATAGTTGATTAAACAACTACACCAAAAAGAGGCTGATTATTTGACAGATGTTTCTAGTAAAGAGATTTCCAATCATGTGCCCCAAGACTCTGTCCTGTTAAACATGTTTATTAATGACTGAAGATATAAAAATGAGGGAGATCTATCAAATTGGCAAATGACATGAGGCTGCGAATGAGAGGAAGTATATTGGATAACAGAATCAAGACCAAAAATACATCAAGGGACTAACTCAAGAAGGTAAAACTTACCTGGATGATCATTCATCCATCCATTCATTCATTCTGCAACACTTAACTGAACACCTGTTACGTGCTAGGCACTATTTTAGGTGCTAGGAATACAATGACTAAGACAGACAGGTCCCACCCACATGGGGCTAATCTAGCGGAGAACACAGACCATAAACAAATCTCTATATATGGTATGATGGAAACAAACTGGATATTATGATAGATGTGAGGGCTCTACTTCTGTGATCAAAGAAGACAACTAAAGAGATGACATTTCAGTTGAGAACTAAGAGAAGAGAGGGAGCTGGCTATGCAAAGATCTGAGGAAAGAGTGTCAGGCAAAGGGAGCAGCAAGAGCAAGGGCCCTAGGACAGAAATGGCTCAAAGCATTCCAGGAACAGAAAGGCCAGGAAGGCTGTAGCACAGTGAACAGGAGAGAGCCTCATGGAATGAGATGGGGGAGGTAGGCAGAGGGGGGCACTGAAGATTTTGCGTATCGTGGTAAAGAATTTGGCTTTTTTTTATTAAACATACAATAGGAAATTATTAGAAATTATCCCTTTTTCTTATTATAACAGGTAGGCACCAATCTAGGGGCTTTTTGAATGTTACTTGATTGTTACAACAATCCAAAAAGGTAGGTTATTGTTTTCCCCACTTAAAGAAACTAAACTTTCGGCACTAGAGTCACTTAGCTAAGAATTGACAACTTGAGTCTGAGCCAGGAAGCTCTCCCTGTCTGCCCACCAGGCTTCTGGCTCATCCTCCTTGGCCCTGGCCTCACTCAGGCCTGGAATGCCCCTCCTATTCTGGCATCAGCTTCTCCCAGCCCGTTCATCTTGATTATTCCAAAATGAGTTTGGGGTAGGTACCTGCCCCATCCTTACCCTGTCATTGCTTTTCTCTCCATGCTCAAGTGCTAGATTGGACATGATAGTGGAATCAGACAGTCCAGAACAGAACAGTGTTAGCAGATGGCACCACAAACCCAGCTGGGAGCAGAATACTGTTCCCTGGGAAGAGTTAGGGATCCCAGTCCTAAATGGACCAGGTTACTAGCCAGCCTGTCCAGAATCTCAACAATAGGGACAAAACCAAACCCAGTAATGACCACCTGGACACAGTACTGGTATTTTTCTGGAGGGATTGATCAAATAGCCTCAGGAATGGCAAGGGGAGGTCTAGGGGAGGCTGGGAATCAAGCAGGTTCTGACAATTGATATGCCAAAATAGCTGTTTAGTTAAAAAAAATTGTATTAGCCATTAAGTCAATGGATAAAATAAAAAATAAATGTAAATCAACAAAGTATTTGTTCAGACAATGGATAAAGGAAACATAAATAAATGAATAAATGAATGAATGAATGAATGAATGAATGAATAAAAGATTTTCTAATCTGGGAGATATTATTTTTAGCTGATTTGCTAATAATTCTGCCAACAAAGTGAAATGCAAAAATACTTCTGAAGAGGACCCTAAAGACTGAAGATTGTTGAGTGTCTCTTTCAAACCAGCTCTTTGTGCAAACTTTATTAAAATAGGAATACTTAAGGGACAGACTGGGATTTCAAAATGTAGACTAGATAAACAAGATTATACTGTATAGCACAGGGATGTATATACAAGATCTTATGGTAGGTCACAGTGAAAAAAAATGTGACAATGAATATATATATGTTCATGTATAACTGAAAAATTGTGCTCTACACTGGAATTTGACACAACATTGTAAAATGACTAACTCAATAAAAAAAGTTAAAAAAAAGGAATACTTAATCAATTAAATATTAAGCAATAGAATCACTTAAGGAGATAAAACTGATTGAGGTAACACATATGCTTCTAAATGGGAGAAGGTACATCATCTGATCCCCAACAACAGTGGAACATTCATTTCCTGGTGGACATAAATAATAGAAGAATTAAGTGTAATAAAGACCCCAAGACAGAGGTCACAAACTGGCACCTCAAATATACACTGACAAGACTTAAGACAACATTTAGATATCTGGCAGTTTCATAAAATTAAAAATTTCAAACTTTTCTAATAAAACAGGAAGACTTGGCACAGTGGGTTTGCCTCACTGCCCTCCACCAACCAGCCAGGTCTGTGATGATGTGTGTGTTAGCTATCCAACCACTGCAGCCACACAACTGCCTACACACCTGCCTGGCTCCTGTGTAGAACCTGCCTGCCCTTCATGGAGTCTGTATTGGCACCATGGTTCTCAAGGAAGGAAACCCTAAACCTTCAGACTAAACTTTAGCTTCTCAAAGACAGAAAAGTCCTCCTCCAAGTGCATTTGGTTAATGAATTTACAATTGAGATTTTTTTTTAAGAGGCCATATTTTCATTTTTTTTTTCTTTCATTTGCACTCTTCAAGATAAGGAAGGATGTTGAGATGCAAAACCTAGCCAAGAGATATTTGGCTGAACTTATCAAAGAAGAATGCTGGAATTCGATGGCTGTGAAAGGCCGAGCTCTTAAGGTAACAGATAAAACTCCAGGTATGACACCTTAGCCAATTAGAATTTTCATGGAAAGTCTCATGGCAGAAAATTTTAAAAAGAAAAAGTTTAAGAAAATCTATACATAGGAAAGCATTTGAAGCATGCTTTGTGCCTTCCTGTACTGAATTCCACCTCGGTATGTCACTTTCTCTTGTCTCATTCTTCCCTCCCTTCTCAGTCCCCATGTGCTTCTAAGCCAGCATCTCTTATGATTTGTCTCAGCACCTCTTTTCCTCTTTCCTCTATGATGCCACCCATATCCGGGTCTCAATATCTGTTTATTCCAAAAGGCCACCTCACTCACATTCCACAAAGACTGAAAACAAGACATAATATTGTTCACATTTCAACCCGGTGCCTGCCTCCACATTTTTTAAAAGGCTGTTTTTCATGCCTTTTTATTGAGATTCCTCCCAACACAATTTCCCTCTTTGTGTAGGGTGACCAAAAGTCACATTTTATGCCTGTGGTCCTAGAATAACTATTAACAGCATTTTTCACTTTCAAGTATGCTCCCCTGTTTAGATAATGAAGTATTGGTCACCCTATATTTATGTGATTAAGTATTGCTCTAAAACAGGGTTTCTCAAGAGCAGCACATTTGGGGCTGGATAATTCTTAGTTGTGGGGGCTGTCCTATGGATTGGAGGATGTTTTTCAACATCCCTGGCCTCTAGGCCCCAGTAGTATCTACCATGCTGGTTAGTGACAATCAAAAATATTTCTAGACATTGTCAAATGTCCCTGGGTGGCTGGAGAGGACAGGGACAGGGGCAAGCAAAAATCACATCTAGTTGAGATGCGCTGCTCTAGAAATAAATCTTCTGCAAAAGCACGGTATTTTTATACAAATTTTACACCAATACTGATGGAATACATTGTTTTAATTTAAAGAAAACTTCCATCTGCCATTTCACTCATGCATGATGATAACCTATAAATTAATTTTAATCAGGGAAAACATCCTCCACTATGCTCCGGCTCCAAACAATTAACTAAAAATGAATTTATTTCATCTTGCTTTTCTTTTTTTCTCCAAGTGCTTTCACATCCCCTATGTGGTCGAGAACTTCCCAATGAAAGAACGCACAGATGAAGAGTTGAAAGAATTGAAGAAAGTTGTGCAGCAAAAGAATATTGAAGCAGAGTGTCTTAGAGTACAATCTTGAATCTATATATGTTTATCTAAGTGATGTGTTTTGTTTCCAGGTTTCCTAATACATGTTTGAGTTGAAATACTGCTTAAGTTTAGATATTATTTGTATTTATGTTTTTAGTCCATGTTTATGTGTAGAATATATTCTAATGAATATGGGAGACTATATCCTAACACACTGGCTAGCTGTCAAATACGATGCTATACTTTAAAAAATTAGATTTAGGACTTTGTTCTTGTCGTGGTCAGACATTCTTCATCCACACATACGCCTTTTTATCATGTTATTATCACTAGCAATTGTATTTTGAGATAACTGGCCAAGGATAAAGTAGAATCTGTCTTGATGCGATTTATGGTTTTCCTAAAGCAATCCCAGCTTCCCCCTCTCTGCCCCCAGCAATCTCTGTCAAACCGTAACCAAAACACTGCCCGACGGGTGTAGTTTCATTTTGGCTAGAACTCTGCATCCATTCTTTTTCTGAAACATAAAATGAAAGCATGCTTGATTCTTCTTACCTATACCCACCAGTCCTATGTGAATAAGTGCCTTTGTACAATATGAAGAGAAGGTATATTTTTTAATGCTTAAGTACCAAGAAATACTCAAAATATTTACAAGCAGCTGTCATTCTGACAGAAAAAGATGAATATTACATACTATCCAGAACAATTTTTACTCTTTTGATTTAGTCACAGTTTATCAGTTTCTGAAGCTTTCTCTTCAACAGGTTCAGGAACTATCTATCACTTTAAATTCAGCTGTTGGCAACACAATTAACATCTTAAAATAATTGTTGAAATAAGTAAGTTGCCCCAAAACTGTCCTTTAGAGAATTCTTATTATTGTATAACTTTCATCTTTTTCTATATTTAGCTGCAGAAGGAAATTGTAGAGGCTCAGTCTGGAATTACCTTGGTTAAAAAGCATAATGAGGAGGAGGATGAAGAAGAGGAAGATAAGACAGTAAAAGACAGCAACTTGCCCAATTACCTGCTTGGCAGTCTGAGTACTGATTTTAGGGTACATACTTCTTTGCTGTCCAGCCAGTTGGAGCTTCATTCCAGAGAGGAGAAAATCAACCAAATTATATTACTGAAAGTGAGTGAATTTTTTCTTTATCCTTGAAAATGTCTAAAATTTTCCATGAAGTGTCTTGCAAAGGCTTAAACTGAAATCTAATGCCAATCAAATGATGTCTTTGAAGTACACAGAGATATATCCAGATGGCTAGCATCCATGTTCTTTAAACAGAGTTTGTAGACAAGAGTTGCTTTCATCCATTTGGAGTTAGTTCTGTGATACCAGGTTTTCTAAAAAGCACCCTCCACTGGCTAACACCACAAACCATTTTCCTACTTAGATCTTCAGGAAACTCAAAGATAAAAAGTTATCCTTGAATGACACCTGCTAGATAACCCAGACGTCAGTAAGGACCTCCTTGTCAGATAACGATGATTGCTTATCTATCCCCTGAACCTGGGGAAATGTAATTTCCTCTCTAAGATTTCTGTACAGGGGCCCAGGGTTAAAATATGGGGTCCTTCAGGCTTTCAACCAAACAAGTCAGTTTCAGAACACATCTGTACATGCCTACTGAAGGTTTTTGAAAGTTCAGTAACTGAGATTACGCCAGTGCTGATGGTTTGAAATTTAATGTTTGGCCATTCCTATCCCTGAAAATCCTTCAGTCATGTCTGCAATTTGAGTTCTAGCCTCCTGCCAAATCACACTGCTCTCTCTTGCTATCTTTTTCTCTTCTTCATGTCTTCCAATCCCTGAAATTCCTGTACATTTGTATTGAGAACTGTTATCTCTTTTGTTGCTCAGCTTTTGATGACCCATGCCCTCAGTGTCTCACCTTCCTGCTGCTTTATTAAGGCATTTTCCAACAAGATAATTTCAGCCTAAGAGGAATTCTCCTGCCGGCTGTTAAGATCATTTCTCCACCCTGCTTTAATGGTTTTATGTTCAGTAGGCTAGATATATAGACTGAATGCTGATGGTAATATAAAGGCTACTTTTAGCTGACTCACCATTCTGCTCCTCAGCAGAGCTCGGGGCGATCCAGTTGGACCCACAGCCAACTTAGTAACTGGCTGATCCAGCTGGCCAGCCTGGGTTCTCTTTCTACTTGAAAATGACCTGTCCATAAGAGGAAGAATATTGTACATGGTTGTGATTCTTTGGAAGATTCTTCAACCTCACTAGGCCGTCTTTTCCTCACCTCATCCCCCCAAACAAGGATCTAAAGAAAAGACATTTCCTAACTTAAATACTGAATGTTGCTTTTTAACTATTTTATGATGGACATTTTTAAAGAACATACACAAAAGTAGAGAGAATTGGCCAAAGAGCTTCCAAGTATCCATTTCCCACTTGAGCATTTATCAACACACCTGCACACTGAGTTACAACTTACATTTCTGGAAGTAATTTGTGATAGAACAGTTATGCTGTTGCCTTAATCCGAACTAAGAAAGGACTTAATACAAACAGTATTTTTAGAAAGATTAATTTGCCTACAATTTGTAAAATGAGTTTGGAGGGAAAGTAAAACTGTGGGACCATGCCAGTAAAGATAAGATATGTGATGCATTTATAATAATGTATTGATATTTCAGGATATTATTTATAAGGTAAAAACTGCTTTCAATAATGAGTTTGATGCTGCATATAAACAAAAAGAGATTGAAATTGCCCGTATAAAGGAAAGAAATGTAAGAATTCACGAAATTATTTTAGATCTGGACTTGCAAGAATCAGTCTGGCAACCAGAATTTGAGGACTGTGAGAAGCCAGAGAGAACCCTTGTTGTGGAAAATGCTGAGGTATGATCATCCATACATCATCCCTTCCCTAATTTCCCATGACATTTTTCCAGGCTCTTATGTAGTCATCATCTTGTTTCCTCTACTAGAAGCAACTGTATGAGGTAGCATTCTCGGCTACAAGTAGTAGAACTGTTAACATAACCTGAGAAAATAATGATAATTTCTTTTATGAATCCCATGGAGTCCGGGGACTATGTGGACACTAAGCCTAGAAAGAATCAGGAACCACATGCTGGAGCCTTGTAGGGCTTGTTGGGAGTCTGGAAGTGCTTTTTCTTCATCTCTTGACTCTCTTCTCTCTGCATTTCACCTGCCTCTAGCAGTTTCTATGTTATATCTCCTACATTCAAGAGAGCAATTGGTCCAAGCCATATTCTCTTGACCCTAGTTCTGGATTTTCCTGGGAAGGGGCTCCTTGGCCCGCTTGGGTCCAGCACCTGTACCCAGGGAGATCGGGTCACATCATGGGAGCAGGGCTGATTGAGCTCCAGTAATTAGGTCATTAGAGCAGTGTGAGTCTCAGAGAATGGGGCTCACTGGACAGCCTTCTTAAAAGGCGTTTGGCACAGAGGCAGTTACAGTAAATGCTTAAACAATTCAAATATAACCATATTTCATTTATAAAAAGTAAGAAATGCTAGAGAATACTCAAAGAAAATAACCTTGCTCATATGAAGCCATCTTGATTCCTTTGGGGCAAAAGAAGTAATAGCAAACACTTGCTGTTGAAAGTGTTGAAAGTAACCATCTATTTTTCCAACTCTCTCATTTTAGAACTCATCTTCATTCCAAGATAGGAAATTGGTTGCAAAATCCGGATAGTCCCTCCATGCCCTTAGTCCCTTCTAGCGTCCTGCCAGTGTGTGAAAGGAAAGTTTGGTTTGAGTTTTGTAAGAATAATAGCAGGAAACTATGTTTTCTCTTTCAGATTAGAACTCTGAAACATGTTACTGCATGGCAAAAAGCCAAAACAGAATTGCTTGTGACCCATGAAATGGAGCAATGGCTTGTGTCACAGGTATGCAGTTTTGCCCAAACTACCTAAGACCCTTTTCCCTTTAGGGATACTTGTTCCTAACTTGGTTGAATAATCTTGTACTAATACTGCACTACAGAAATACATCAAAGCATTTGTAATGGTCAGAGGTCACTGGAATCTCAACAGCCTCCTCTTCTCCCCTCCATGCCACTGCCTACCCTCCCTAATCCTAAATGCAGTCATTCTAACATTGGGTGGGGGCTGCCCCTAGTGCCACTGTCATGTCAGATCTCTAGCTCAGTGACCTTTTCTGACCCTGGCTCTTTCCCAAGGGCTCCAACTTAAGACGCCAAGCCCTCATGGACATGATGGGAGGAGTTCTGGAAGTTAAGAAGGAAGACATTTTGAGAATGGTAAGATTTCTGGCCATCCTTATAGAAGGTGGAATTGGGTGGGGAGAGCTACTTAAATATGACCATTTTTTTCGCATGTGAACCTGAATTTTAGAAATTCTACAGCAACAAATATACAACCTCCCAGTACCTAATAAACATACCACATCAAGCAAATAAGAAGTTTGAAACCTCAGGCTTGCCTTCCAGTCTGACAAAAAGAAAACAAATGAACAAAAACAAGCAACCACAGTGGCTTTGGTCTCTACAGAAAGCAAGGATAGAACTGCACCTGTAATTCTGCAGCTACACCAAGAAACATTCCCTTTAATACCTGACATAGGCATCCCTGAAGCTCAGGCATGGTTCTAGCTATGAAGATATCAACTTACACTTCTGACCTGTCACCTAACAGTCAGGGCACATCCCAAAATGCTCACCTTGCTCAACTCACAGAAAAAAGTTGTAACTTTTTTTTTTTTTTTTTTGATATCCTTTGGTCTAAGTGTTAGGTCATGTGAAGAACTGTCCTTTTTAAAGCCCTTTAAAGGACTCTTTTTTTTTGAACTATGACAATAACTCTTGAGTTTTACTGTACTTCTGCATTTATGTTTGACCTAGACTACATGCTTTCCTTTATATCTTCAGGTGATTCCTCAACCTGCTTTCATGGCAAAACCTGAGACTTTGTGGTCTGAAGAAGAAAGGAAAAAGTTCAAAGAATATGAGAAAAAAGTCAAGGAGTTAAATGAAGAAAGAGATAAGTACAGAAAGGTCAGAAGAGCAAAGAATATAACATACCTTATCAAGGGTTTTGTTTCAGTATCTTTTCAAATGAAGTGTTCTTTATTTTCTCAGTGTGTCAGGATAGTGTTTCAGCTTAAGTTTTCAAGGAAATTTGAGGAAATGAGTAGAGATAAATTTAAAGACTTACAACATTTAAAACAGAAAGAACATATAGCAATTTTTAAAGTTCTTATTGATTTCAACATTTCACATCATTAAAATTCATTTGGTCCCTCATTCATTTTTCAAATGTTTAATGAACTCCTAGATGGTATGTTCAAGGCATTGCAAGGTACTGCTCTATATAATCTAGTCAGTTTGAGCAGTATAGTCTTGCTTGGTTTGCTCTCAATTTGAAGGAAAAGACTTGAGAGAAGAATGACACAATCAATACAGTTCTAATTTGAAATTTTTGCAGTGCAGTTCTACTTTTCTTTCCATTGCAAAGAAGTATTCTCACATTAAAATTGCTTACAATTATAATAGAAATGTAAAACGTGATGGTATACAACCAAGTAAATAATATTTATTCTTTTGTGAAGAAAGTAAAATCGTACTATCATTCGA
This sequence comes from Camelus dromedarius, assembly GCF_036321535.1. Taxonomy (NCBI): domain Eukaryota; kingdom Metazoa; phylum Chordata; class Mammalia; order Artiodactyla; family Camelidae; genus Camelus; species Camelus dromedarius. The sequence goes on along the minus strand of NC_087443.1, from coordinate 61,086,002 downwards.
GGCAGGACAGTTTGTCAGCTTTGTAGTGGCTTTATCTCTTCGAACCTATTGTTAACCTGGCCCTGTTTAATTCGCTGCAGCCATCTAACAGTGCCCCTGCATTTTATCCTAAGATAGTACTTACCTAAACACCAAAATGAGTAGTCCTGAATGCAGTAAAGATTTCAAGGAGTTATGGAGTATAGATGCCTAACGTGGCGGCATTTACCCATGGTCTTGCATTGTAAAATAGCCTGCTGCCGACACCTTCACCTCCTTGCTCCTTGGCCAGGCTCACCTGGTAAAACCCCAGCCTTGACCCTCAGCCTTAAACCAGGACTCTGTCTTCTCTGCGCCTGCACCACACAGTGGGTAAAGAAAAAATACTGACTGGTTTCACTCTGATGACCTTTATCTCTATTGGGTCTTTAGAGCTGCTCAATGATGCTATTCCCCCTAGCTTTCAGTTTCCCCTACCTTAATCCACAGCCCCTGGGGGATCTTTTTAAAAATGCAAATTCAGCTTCTGTCATTCTGAGGAAATGGGAGAACTCTGAGATTGTGCATTTCTAACAAGTAACCACACCGTGCAGCTGCTGCTGGTCAGTGGACTGCACCTTAAGCAGCAAATCCTAGAGGACCACTTCGTGTGTTTTCTTCTAACAGCTGACCCTCAGCTCACTGTCACCTTATTTTCTATTTCACTGGGAGAAGAGAAGCAGCTGGAAGAGATTTTCCTCACTCTTCTACCACTGCATCTGCTGCTCACCCACACTGCACCCATAGATCCTCCCTGCCTTTCTGTTTGTGGTGGGTGAAATCACATCCGCCCAAGCCTAGACAGATGGAAAAGCATGGAGAAGGGCCTGCCATGTGAAGAGTGTGGGGCATTTTTTTGATATTATAAAAAATTCCTTTCAGACCAGAGAGCTTCAAAAGCCTGAAATCTCAGTGTTTTAAAGATGGGTGGGTTGGGGACCCTTGGACAATCTGGCCTCAGCAGGCTGAGTCTTTGACCATTTGCCGTATGATGGTGCTCCCATAACCCAGGAACAACTGAGCTTGATAAACAACTACTAGGAGGCCACAATCCATGGGATTTTTCCATTCCTGTGAGATAGTGTCATTATTAGAAGCAAATTGGCCCAGAGGTGTGTACTTGTTTGTTTTATTTTTAATACTTCCTCATTGCTTAATTAGCCTAATTTAGATGCTGTTTCTCCTTGCATCATGTTTCTATACTTTTCGCTCAACTTCTCTTTCCATAATCTTCCCAGGATTAGTCTCTTCCTTTATTAACCAGCATAGAGAGAACTTGGTTTTTAAATAAATTTAAAATAACAGCATTATACTATCATAGTAATAATTGATTCAGGTAAGAATTATCAGTGGATGCTAAAACTGGCAGATAAAAGTTTGATGAGGAACAAGATTTTTACATAGTATCAACATATTTTCCCACAAATTAATTACAAATGAAAAAAATGTAACTGTACAATAAAGAAACTGGCAGACACTACTTAAGCCAGTGATCATAGAGCACATCAGCCAGGGTGAAATAAAGCAACATCATGTCCTGGTGTGGTGCATTGAGAAGGATGCAGTATGATTTATGCAGTGTTCCTGCTAGAGATGTATACGCCGGTCTAGCATGAGAAAACACCAAACAGACCTAAACTGAGCAGCAGTTCACAAAATAACTGACCTGTCTTCCAGTGTCTGCAGCTTATTCTCAAATGGTTGAGACCAAAGATGGGGTGAGGGAGAAGGAGGGACGGAGAATGAGCAAGCAATAAAGCAAATGGGGAAGAATATTAAGAATTGATTAATTTGGTGAAAAGTTTATGGGAATTCTTTGTCCTGTTCCTGGAACTTTTTGGTAAATTTTGAAGCTTATGAAAACTTTTGAGTTACCAAAAAATTTTAAGGTAAAAATAGTTTGTAACACTGTGTCTAGGATTTATCTGCAGATGTTGTTCTCCTTAAAAATGTAAATTTATAGCTTTCCACTTACCTACTGTGTGCTTAGCTCTAAGTCTTGGTAGAATTTTGAAAAAGGAGATAGGACTTTTTTCCCCCTGATGTAGAACTATTTGGAGGGACAAAACATAAGGAAAACAGGAGAGAGAGAGGGAGAGGGAGAGGGAGAGGGAGAGGGAGGGAGAGGGAGACAGAGTTCACCCTAGAACAACTTGAGGGTTCAGGGCACTGACCTCCTCAAAGTCTGTATAACTTTACCATCAGCCCCCCACATCCATGGATTCAACCATCCGTGGGTGGTATAGTACTGTAGTACGAATTTGTTGGAAAAAAATCTACATATAAATGGACATGCACAGTTCAAACCCATGTTATTCAAGAATTAACTGTACTTATGACTTAAAAACAAAAATCAAGATTTCCCTAGGCCAGATTGTGTGCCTGTAAATTTCCATCCTATATAGAGGGTCAGAATTTTCTGGAAGGATTTGCTGCAGTTTGTTTTACTAGGCCTATGTCTGCTTGCACCATTGGCCCTGATCAGTGATTTTAATTTTTTTCCAGTGTAACCTTTTTCAAGCAAAAATCTCAGATTTACAATATAACAGACCCAAGAGTAACATCTCTGGTTGAAGAGGGCACCCCGAACATCTCACAAGACCTGCCCTCTACCTGTTCCTTTTGGCAAAATGTGAACACCACTTCTAGGAACATTTGATATTCTGAAACATTAACTTTGCTGTTGATTTCCTTTCAGTCGTTAGAAGCAGAAATGAAGAAACTTCAAAATGCTATTCAAGAAAGCACACAGAGTTTTGATGAACATTTGAAAAGACTCTTTGAAAAGAGAGTGAAGGCAGAGATGGTTGTCAACCAGGTAAATAAAAGCTTTACGTAATATGACTTATGCTTTTAAGGGACCTTCAGGGCTTCTCATTGTTCTCAGGATAAAAACCAACACCCTGTCTTGCGCCAAGGTCCTTCACTCGCTGGCCCTGACTCCTGCTCCACCCACATCTGGGCCCCCCTCCCCCACACTAGCCATACTTACTTCTCTGGCACCTGGTTCACACCAGTGTCCTTCCTCCTCCCAACTCTGCCAGTAACACTCTCTGCTGACTTCTTTGCTTCCTAGGCTATATCCACTCATCTGTCAGGCCCCAGACTGGGTTAGATCTTCTTGTTACATACTCTGTTCTTTTACTTCTATCACCTATTACAACTGAATTTTAATTTATGTGAAATTACTTTTTAATACTCCCAATACTGTAAGCTCCATGAGGGTAGGAACTGAGCCTATCTTGTTCATCCTTGTGTTTCCAGCAACCAGCAAAGAGCTGGGCTCATACTATATGTTAAATGAGTGATTAATCCACAGGCCCCAAAAGATCAGATGAAAAATCTGGCCTAATTTGATTCAGCAGTAAGAATATAAATGAAGTGTGCAATAACTTAGAAGCAAGTAGACCAAGAGTGAAGCCTGTAAATTCTGAGGGAAAATTATTCCTAACATTAGATTCTGTACCTGGTCAAATGATCAATTGAGTGTAAGAGGTGAATAATGATATTTTGAGAAACAGAAGGTCTCAAAAGTTTATAAGCACCCATTCTCTGGAAGCTGTTGAAAGATGTGTCTCACCAAAGCAAGGATGGGGAGGTCAACCAAAAAAGATGAGAGAAGTTAAAGAACCTCCAGGAGGATGTTTATATCGTCAGGGTCCCAACAGGAATGGTATCCTAAAAGGGTTAAATGTAAGAGAGGTTAATGCAGGGACTCTTTACTAAGATATTGGCAGAGTTAAGGGAAATAGCAAAGAACAGTGAAACACACAGGAACTAGAAACCAAAGAGGCAAGGATGGACACTACTACCAGGACCCAGCAAGACCTGTAGACATGGGAGAGGGGCTGTTCCTCAGGAGTCATGGCCACAAATAGGTGAACATAATCACCAGCCCAGCAGGGAGGAAATGTGTATATGGTAGTTGGGTAGGGAGAGACTGGGAATGAAAGCTCCAGCATTAGTCATATGAGCACATTAGTTACCAAAAAGTGGGAACAGTCCAAAAGTCCAATGACTATGAATGGATAAATAAAACATGGTTTATCCATATAATGAAATACTATTCAGCAATAAAAAGTACTAATGCATTCTACAGCATGGAGAACCTTGAAAACATATTAAGTGAAAGAAGTCAGACACCCTAGGCCACATATTGAATGATTCCATGTATGTGAAATGTTCAGAAAAGGCAAATCCAGAGAAACAGGAAGTTAATTAGTGGTTGCCTTGGGGCAGAGGCAGGAAGGCCTCTAGGAGATGTGAGAAGTGGGAAATTACTGCTAACAGATTTCTTTTAGAAGTGATGAAATATTCTAAAATTGTGATAATGGCTGCACAACTGTGAATATAATTTTAAAAACCATTGAATTACAGACTTTAAAGGAGAGAAGTGTATGTATTGTGAAATACATCTTAAAGCTGTTATTTTAAAAAGATGCTTAGAGCATCTTTTCATATAAGACAATGAGGAAACTATCAAAGACCACTAAGTAATATCAAAAGGACTTAAAGGACAATTTTAAAAGCTTCTGTAAATGGGACAACTTAAGATTCAACAATGATAACAATTGCAATTAACTGAAACCCATCAAATTTGTTTAGAATAATGAATTTGTGATATTTTTAAAAGAAAAAATGCCTTCAGAGGATAACAACCAATTATCCAAAAACTAATAAAATGAAAGCCTCAAGTATTTACTCTGCTTTCCTGTATGAAATATACCAATAGGTAACCAAACAGCAGACAGGGAGAAGCATTCCTTTATTAAAGGATTTCAACTTATAAGAAGTGAGAAAGGGATGATATAAATAGAATATCACCATTTCGCGGCTTTCAGTCGATTTAATGGAGCTGGGCATTGAAAATCTACAGCTGCTAACATCTCAAAAAGAAAGTCAACTTGATACTATATTATATTTCCTGATCAAAAAACACAGTATCACATATGATCTTGCCAAAAGGATCCAACATGGATGTGATCAGTCCTCAGACCCAGCTGCTAATTTTCAGGAAATATATGGGATAAAGGACTATGATGAACTCACCATAAGTATGCAGTTAGTACAACCCAGACTAGATGAAACTAGAAATAACTGCAAATACATGTAAGGAAAAGAAAGAGATAGAAGAGAACCGTGGATCATAAGAGACTTTTAAAATGTGATAATTTTCAATGGACAAGTTATACAATAGTACCTAAAGATATATATTTGAGTAATAATACTACAAAGAAACAAAAGGAAGTGGTTACTGTAGAAGTCAGGACAGTGGTTATTTTTGGGGTTGAGATTACAATGGGGACAAATGGAATGGGTTTCTGGCAGTGGTAAAGTTCTAGTTCTTGAACTGAGTGATGATTACAAGAATGGTTTGCCTTTATAATAACTCATTAAACTATACATTTGTTTTACGTATTTTCCTATGTATATATTTTATCTTACAATGAAAAATTGAAAAAGATAAAAATAATGGAGTAATTATTGCAACAGTTTATATTCCCTTTTTCTTAAAAAGAATTTCTCTTACTTGTATGGCATGCACTTGCTTGATAAGTACCAAGTGCATGACCCTGAATAAAAAATCCTTTCTTAGGTAGGAGTATTGATCTTTCCCCCCCTTTTTTTTTTAACTATTTCTACAGGAGGAATTGAAAATAAATAACCTTGTTTTTTCTTTACTGTTGGATGAAGAAATAAGCTCCAGAGAAGCATTCCTGAACAACTACCTTACAAGGAAGCAGGAGGAGAAAGTAAGTATAGTGTCTGATAAGTGAGCACAAGCATTTCTGACAAAGGTGCTCTCAGCTAACAAGAGCCCACACGCCTAGACTCTTCCTTCCTTCTCTATTATTACTCAACAGTGTGCATTCTTGGCTCTCTGTCTGGGACCTTGCTCCAGTGAAATTGCCCACTCCAATCTGTTCATAAAGTTATGTGACTCTGCGTCTGCAATCATTCAGTCAAACAAACCGTAACTTTCCTATGACATATGTTTTATAAAACGAGGTCATGTGGCTTCGTGGTTGAAGGGGCCTGCTTTTAAGCACTGACTGGCTGGGGGACCTCGGGCAAGACATATAACCTTTAAAGCTAGTTGCAAGCTCTTCTCTAGGGAATGTTGTTCTCTCTGGACCATTCAGCACCATGTTTCACTAAACATGTAAGTAATGGGTTAGCTTATAGAATGAAAGCTGTCATATTCTGAAAAACACCATCTAATAAATAGAAGCACAAATGGGTATGTTTCATTAAAGAGACAATGAATACAAAATGCTTGTCACGTAATAATTTTCAAAAAATGTCAGCTTTTATTAGTATTAATAATGGATATTTATGAATGAGTGATTTGAAGTATTATGTGACATATGTACTTACTTTTGCTACGAGTCTGTTAAAGAGCATATACAAAGCACCTTCTAAATACAGTCCTACTCATAACAGCCCTCAGGGTGTGGGACTTCTTTCACAGATGAGGAGGCCATCTTGGGCAACCTGTGTGATTTGTTTGAGGAACATATTTGGCTTTCTCTGGTTGGTCCTAAGTTGGAAACGATGGCAGAATTTAGGAAAGCTGAAAGTTATTGACCAAGTGCTGACAGTTTATGGTTGATTCCTGCAGAGGATGTGGTTTCACTTCCTGGCTGGTTGCTGCAGGTTGTGGGTCAGAGTTTTATTTTATCTATACATGGTCTGGCCGTCGTCCATTTATATATTCAGAACCCAGGTCCATGCGATGCCCAATCCCGTGCAATTTCATCATCCATACTGCCCTGCCAAGAATGTAGTGTGCTCCCTAGTCACTTACACACTCATACAGAGCTGGCTGTATTCAAAACAGTTGATTGGATATTTGTTCTTTCGAAGTCTCCAGTCAGTTTACTTTCTTCTATAAGTGTTATCCATACTCCACATTTATCTTGTACTAGGGAATTCTTTGTTCTTTTTAGTATCCCAATAGTTTTCTTTATCCTGAAAAATCTCCAGTTCCAGTCTTCTATTCCTGTTGTTGTTATAGAGCCAGACTGCAGAGGCCATCCGGAAAGCTAGAGAAGACCTCGATGTGTACAAGGAGCACTATGACAACTTAGTGGCAGAAGACAAAGTGAGTTCCATTGTCTCACTCACTCATCAATGCAAGAGAGTTGCTATTGCCAGAATTTGGGGAGATAAAGAGGATAGAATTTAATTTCCTCATAGATTTTTCTCTTGCAATAATTCTCAGTTATGTGTGAACTTCACTCTATGTCACTGTATATTTTTAAAAATCACTGTGTGAAATAAGTTTTTGTAAACTTCTCTGGTTTAAGCTTCCTCTTATACAGAAAAAGAGAGAGCTCATCTAGACTTTAAGGCTTTTCAAACTTCAGTTTGCAGGCACCATTAGTTGGTCATGAAATCAATTTACTAGGCTATGACCAGCTAACTTATAATGGAAAAGAATAGGGTAGAAAAGCAAACAGAAGAATAGAACAGAATGGAATAAAATAGAGGTACCTTGCATGTTTTACAGGTAAATATTCTGTGAAACTTCAGTTCTAAATGATTTCTAAGACCTCTTATATGAAATAACATTTTTAATTTACTGAGGTGCTTCTTATTCAAAGTAAGTCTTTGTGAAGTCCTTGCACAGTGAGTGATCACCCTCTAACAAGTCTATGTTATAAACCAAGTTTTCATGGATTTTTTATATTTTTTATTGAAATACAGTCAGTTTACAATGCTGTGTCAATTTCTGGTGTAAGGACTTTTTTAAATCAAAGTGATACAACCCTATATTTTGAAGAGTACTGTCAACAAATAAAAGGTTTCTGAACAGAGTTTCAACCCTAACAATGATATGTTTGTCCTTAGGTTTTGGATCGCAGTTTTAAAAAGGAATTTTCTGAAATTCCCAGTTATCAAGTGGACATACTCTACAAACTTTTTAAACGTCGACCAAGGTTTGTTTCTCCTTTGCTATCATGTTTCTGAGAAAAAGTTTGTAAATGAAAAGGAGTGTTATTAGATTTGGGTTTTTCTCCCAATTAGTTAGTAATATTCAATGTAACATCTTTTTTACATGAAAATGTTCAAATGTCTTGATCATAACTCTATTTTTAAAGATTATTCTTACATCTTACAGTAAGCAATGCAGACTAAATATTTCTTTTCATTATTTAAAAATAGTTAAGTATCTAGGTAGGTATAGTGCTATTATAGGTTCTATTTTATAAATGAAAGTAGTTCCTTGTAAGTCATAGATAGCATACAGATTTATAAACCGTTTTTCCCAAGATGTGTTCCAGCATGTATGTGTCCCTTGTGGCATGAATTGGAATTACACATAAAAGGGTTCCTGGACAAAACAAGTTTAAAAAAATATTGGATTGAAAAAGAAAAAGTCAAATAATTTTCTTTACTGAAGAACTTTTCGGAAATTGTTTTTAGCCTTTGCATCTCCAAGTATAAGAAATAGAGTAAGCAGTGTTTTCCAAACTCATTTGACCACAAATCCCTTTCCTCAGAGCATCTCATGTAATTGTGTTCAAAAGACAGTTTGAAAAATGCCAGTGTAAATGATTGAAAATAGCCATTATCAAAAGAGTTCTAAAGTATCTGATTTTTATACGGACAGTAGCATCAGAATTACATTTCACAGATTTCCAAATTTTTATCAATTTAGATTTCTATAATTTTTACTCAGCCATAATGTAGAAATCATGGAATTTGTCACAAATATGTATAGACTTCTTTGTGTCTGAGATACAAACTCATTCTCTCACCTTTGACAGGTTACGTGCAACTTGAGGAATTCAACCTAGAACATGTCTCATGTCTTGGCTTCCCTATTTTTAAAGGAATGAGTTATATAAGCCTGTGAAGAAAGAAGTGAGACCTCCCTTATATTGGGAGGCAGCAGTGGAAAAAGCATAAGCTTTCTGTCCAACAGAATTAGCTTTAAACCCCAACTCCACATCTATCAGACTTGTGGCTTGGTCAGTCCCTCCCCTCAGAGCCTCACTTCCTTCACCTAAAGGAAGATGGTAACAGTAGTAACTTCATAGCATAACGTAAAGAACCTTGAGAGTGAGGGCCCGGTACAAAATCTCTGTGCCCTTCTTCTCCCAGTTGCAGGCCAGGGAGACAAAACTAATCTATTAATGCAGATAAAAAGAGGTGCTTCCCCCATTTGCGTATATATCTGAACATATTCTAGGCTACTCACCTGCAACAAGGATGCCAGCAGAGAATATATAGGACAGAACCAGGGAACATCCACGCTTCTCTCAGGCATTTACTTGCCTGCTTAAAACACCCAGAAGGGAGATGTCTTCTAGTGCAGGTAAAGCTGCCAGTGCTGACAGCTGTTGGGGACATTGATAGTCCAGCCAAGGGCATGTCTGGGGATCCAGAGAAGATGTAAGGTCCAAGTGGGTGCTTTTCTCTTTGGGGTAATCCACCCACCAGCCCCTAAGTGCTACAGGAAAATGTTATGCAGTGGCACATATATGCCAAGGGTCGTATTATTTAACAGTAATTTTGTGTGTTTGTGAGAATGTGAAAGTTTGACGGGCTTTTATTGGTAATACCAGGATTCACAAACAGAAAGTGCACTCAGATACGAACAGTCTTGTGCCTTTTGGAGAACGACCAGGATCTGGGAAATTGAATAAGGATGCCTTCGCCCAGTTAATGAAAGCCATGGATGACTTGGACAATATTAATAACATGCCAGAAGGTTTGGACCCCTCGGTCTGGGATCATTTCTGCATGACCAGACGAACGAAAGTGGAAAATGAACAGGAAGTATATAATCATATTTTATTATTCTGTTTTATTCATTTCATTTCTTTTAGTGTACTAGTATAAAATACATATTTTATGGGGGTCAATGCTTCCAGAAAAGCTAATTACTTAGATTTTCCTGATAGGAATAGTATTAGTAGTGTTAATAACGATGATGAAGAAATAAAATATTAACCTTAGTGCTACTGAGGGCTAGGTACAGGCCTGTACTTGTAGACCCACATTGTCTACACATGTAATTAGTTTTTACTTGAAATAAATGTGGACAGTCCTAATTAAGATGTACTGTTACTAGAAGACATAGTATGAAAAAATGAATGGAAAATGTCTCAATATTTTTTATATTCTTTACAGGTTGAAATGACAATGTTTTGGATACACTGTGTTAAGTAAAATAAGTCAAATTAACTTTTATAATGTGGCTACTACCAAATTTAAAATTATATATATGGCTAGCATTGATGGCTCACATGACATTTCTCTTGGACAGCACTGTTTTTAGACACAACCCTTCTCCTCTCTGCCCTGATCTTGAGTAGTCCTCATTTCTTTTTGCATAGATTACAATTGTATTTCACCAGAACCAAGAATATTTTTTTAATGTAACAAAGGGTAACAATTTGAAAATGTGCTTAACTGAGAAGAGAATCCTTCATCTTGTTGCTTCTTGATCATATGCTGCTTCCTGTCCCCTAGATTCCCTAAATTCAGTGCCACGTGCATCAAGCTGGCATATTCACTAAAGTGTCTATGATTTTAAAATTTTATCTAGGATGACAAGATTTAAGAAAAATTCTAGTTGTTTGCATATTGACTTTCAGCGAGAAGCAAATGTACCATGTAAATTTTATGTTTCTTATATTACATAATGGCAGGGATTTAAATTTTTATTAATGTTTTAGAAAGACGGACTTGTTAAGGCTTTGTACAAAGTTAAAAGATGTACATTTTCTAAAGCTCTTTAAAATTAGTTTTTTATTTTTAAAGCTTGGTATGTTCTGAGATGTTTGTAGTTTGGTTTCTTCAGGTAAAGCAGAAAGCAGCTGGTTTAATGGAAATGGCGGCTTTCCTCCGGAGGAGAACTGACGATGATGAGAAGGTGCAACATGAAATAGAAAAAGTGTTCCATGAGCTCATCCTGTAATTTGAACCTTTCATTCGTGTTCATTTATTCAAAGTCTAAGCTAGGGCTAAGTTAGGTTGTGTTATTGCAGCTGGCACAGACTTACCTATTCAGACTTTATAACTTCTCTTTGAAAAAGTGCATTTTGTTATAGAAGACCTTATTTCAGAAAGGAATTTATCTACATGTTCCATTGTTCTTATTGCACATGGTCAAATTTTTTTTTCACTATTGAATTTCTTTTTTTCCCTTTTTTTAAATTGAGGTATAATTGACTTACAGTATTCTATTAGTTTCAGACACACGACATAGTGATTTGATATTTCTGTACATTATACAGTGACCTCCACAGTAAGTCTGGTTGTCAGCTAGCATCATACACAGTTATTACAATATTATTGACTCTATTCGCTATGCTGCATGTTACATCCCTGTGACTTCTTTAACAAATAGGCAACTTTGGGGGAATCTCCTTTCACATGAAATACAAAGAACATGTATCTGCAAGTAAGTACTTTTGGACTCAAGCCACACAAGCAAACTGCGTGGAAAATTAAGCAGATATCCAAGAATTTCCATGTAGACTCCTAAGCAGCTAAGATGTTTTTCTTTAGGGGAGCTTTTTGAATTTTCCTGAGTGATTGGGACACAGTTTTAAGTCCTTGCTTCACTTTTGGCCATATTTACAGCCATGTTGATAAATATTCTTCTCTGATGTTCCCAAATTCATCATTAAACATCATTTTCAGATCTAGGCTAAAGTAGGAATGGGAACTGCTCAAAAATATATTTGATAAGTAGCTTGCAGATTAAACACTGTTAATATAATATCAGAGGTCAATACATAAGGTCAGAGCTTTAGTAGATTTGTTATTTGGTAGCATCTCTGTTTTCTCCCACTTACATTCAAAACCATATTAATCTTTTCTTAATAATAAAGTAAAACTTTTTGAGTGTGTTTCTGTCCATACTGTTCTTTGAGCAGCCCAAGTATAATTCCATATCAGTAAGAGGAGGTATCATAGAGACCTCTAGGAAAGCTTGTAATTGGGAGAATATTTTCCACTTTAATCTCCAGCATGTTTTCCTTTATCGTAAGGAAAATAAAGTCTGAATTTCATATTTAATTTTTATATCAGATATATTAAATTTTATTGAATTTATATATCAGATAGTAGGTGAAATGTGGAATATAAATATATTACAACTGCTTACTTTTTGAAGTCTTTTTCAATTTAGATTACAAGAAGACAAAGTGAAATTCCAGCTGAATTTGACAATTCAAATCCTCCTTAAACAAGGACAAGTAGAACTGGAGAATTTCCAGTTACTACTGGATTATTCTGATGCAGTCCTCATCAACAGGAACATAATTGAAGACTTAAATTCTGTGATTCGGGTAATTATCATGTTTTAAGGAGAAAAAAAACAACATACCACCTGCTGTACCAAGTATTTTTCATAATCTCCCATTTCTATGATAAATCACTTTCACTCAGTTAAATCAGTGGTTCCTAACTCTGGCTGTACATTAGAACCACCTGGAGAAGTTTACAAATGTGTCTAGACCCCGCCCCTAGGCATGGGTATTTTTTCAAAGCTTCCCAGATATTCTAAGGTAAAGAAGTTTAGACCACGGAGTTAAACGTTCATTCGAATATACATACCACCATTTTATTAGGCTCAATCTACTCATAAGCTTAGATAATTTATTTCAGACCTTGCTTGTTTTCTAATATAAACACTTAATGTTAGAAATTGCCTTCTAAGCACTATTTTAACTGCATTCTGCAAATTTATACTTTGTATTTTTATTTTCTTTCCATTTAAAATATTATCTAATTTCCTTTGTGACTTCCTACTAGAAGTTACTATGGGTTGTTTAGAAGTGTATTATTTAATTTCAAAATATTTGGGATTTTGTGCTATTTGGGAATTATGTGCTAATGTTGATATATGTTTTACTTTTATAAATGCTCTGAAACCTCAATATGTTATTATTTTTGCTTTAGATAGTTATCTTTGAGAGTGATAAAAATAAGAAAAAAGCATTTTCTATTTCTCTTCAATTTCAGCATTTCAAGAGATCTTTCTTTTTGTGGGTTGAAGTTTCTGTCTTGTACTATATACCTCTACTTAAAGAACTTCTTTTAATTTAACCGAATTGCAAGTCTGCTGGTAAAGAATTCTGTTTTTCTCTGTCTGAAATTATCTTTGATCTACCTTTATTGTTGAAAGATACTTTGCTAGATTCCCTGGATTGACAGGTTCTTTCTCTCTCTCATTCTTTTCACTTTAAAGGTGTTCATCTTCTTCTGGCTTACAGAACTTCTGACAAGATGCCTACTGTATTTTTTAAATCTTTGTTTCTCTTAATGAAGTGTGTCTGTCTTGGAGATTTTCTCTTTATCTTGATTTTTCAGCAGTTTCAACATTTGTCTGAGTTTGTGTGTGTGTGTATATATATGATCCTTTTAATATACTATTGACTTTGGTTTGCTAATACTTTGTTGAGGATTTTTGCATCTATGTTCATCAGTATTGACCTGTAATTTTCTTTTCTTCTGGTATCTTTGTCTGACTTTGATACAGAGTAAGTTGGCCTCATAAAATGAGTTTGGAAGTGTTCCTTCCTTTTCAATTTTTTGTTAAGTGTTTCAGAAGGATTGGTATAAGTTGTGGTATGTTATGTTTTCACTTACATTCATTTGAAGGTATTTTCTAATATCCCTTGTGATTTCTTCTTTGACCCCTGATTATTTAATAATGTGATATTTAATCTCCACATATTTGTAAATATTCCAGTTTTCTTTCTGTTATTGATTTCTAGTTTCATTCCCTTGTGATCAGAGCAGATACTTTGTATGATTTTCATCTTTTAAAATGTATTAGGATTTGTTTAATGGCCTAACATGTTGTCTATATTTGAGAATGTTCCATTTGCACTTGCAAAGAATGTGTGTTTTGCTATTATTGAGTAGTGCATTCTGTATATGTCTCTTAACTCAAGTTAGGTTATAGTTTTGTTCAAATCCTCTATTTCCTTATTGATCTTCTGGATACTTGTTCTATCCATTATTGAAAGTGAAATACTAAAGTCTCCAATTATTATTATTAAAATGTCTATTTCTGCTACAATTCTGACAATTTTTGCTTTGGATATTTTGAAGCTCTGTTTTTAGATGCATATATATTTGTAATTGTTATATCTTCTTGAAGGATTGGCTTTCTATCATCAACTTTGTGTTAAATTTTATTTTGTCTCGTATTAGTATAGTCACCCCAGCTGTCTTTGGTTACAATTTACATGGAAGATGTATTTCTATTCTTTCACTTTCAAGCTACATGTATCATTGGATCTAACGTGAGTCTCTTCTAGACAATAATTATTGGATCTTTTTTTAATCCATTGTGTCTATCTTTGCCTTTTAATTGTAGACTTTAATGCATTTACATTTAAAGTAATTACTGGTAAAGAAGAACTTTCTGTTGCCATTTTGGTATTTGTTTTCTGCGTATCGTATTTTTTGGTTGTTCATTCCCTATTGCTTTCTTTTGTATATAGTTTGATATTTTTTCCCTTGCAGAGTACTATTTTGAGCCCCTTCTTTTTTCCTTTTCCATATGTTTTCTTAGTGGTTACTCCTGGGAATTACAAGTGACATCTTAATTTTATAACAGACTAATTCAAATTAACATCAACTTAGTTTCAGCAGTATATAAAACGCTACTCCTATGGAGCTTTGTTCCTCCCCTGGTATGTTATTATTATCATGAATTACATCTTTATATACTATGTGTGCATTAACATAGATTTACAATTATTATTTTGTGCATTTTTCTTTTAAACCACACAGGAAAAAAAGAGTACTTAGAAAAATATCAAAATTTAAAAATTTTTAAAGTTTTTCAAAAGAATACTTACAAACGAAAATGCAATAAATATTGGCTTTTATACTTACCTATATAGTTACCTTATTTATTTATTTATTTTTAATTTATTTCTTCTTCTGGCTTTGAGTTAGTGTCACCTTTTCATTTGAGTTTGAAGGAATCTCTTTAGCAGTTCTTATAGAGCAACCCTATTAATGATGGACTCCCTCAGTTTTCGTTTATCTCAGGATGTTTTAAATTCTCCTTCAATATTTGCTGTTAGGGTAAGAGCAAAAATCATCAGATTTTCTGATGGATTGAATGTTAAGAGTAAGGTAAAGAGAGGGATCAAGAATAAATCTTAAAATTTTGGCTTTTGAGCAACTGAGAAGATGACAGTGTTACTGACGTGATAAAGAGTACAGAGGTGTAGCCTTGGCTGAGGGCATCAGATGAAGAGTTTTGGCCTTCATTAAATCTGAGATGCCTATAGAACACCCCAATGGAAATATCAAGTAGGCAGCCAGAACTCAGGGTTGGGATATATACAGATCACATATATTTAACTACATATGTATTATTACATCTAGATATCTACATATAGATAATTTATGCCATGAGATTGCTTGAGACCACCTAGAAAGTGGGTAGATAGAAGAAGAGGGAGTTTGGGCAAAAACCCAAAGTCCAACTCTGGAAGATCTGAAGTTAAGTAAGGAGTTAAGGAGACTGAGAAAGAGCTGCCAGTGAGGTAGTAGGAAACCTAGAAACTATGAAAGAAATAGTTCCAAGGAGGAGGGAACCATGCACTATGTTAATTACTTAACAAGAGCAGTCTCAGTGGATGGTTGGGGCAGGAGCTTAATAGGTGATGGCTAAAGAGATAATATGAAGTGGGGAAGTAGAGTCTGGGACTATAAATAAATCTTACAAAAATGTTGACTGAAAGGAAAGCAGAGAGGAGATATGGTACTTCTATAGCAGTGTTTCTCAGCCTTGGCACTAGTGACATTTTGGGCCTGATAGTTATTCGTTGGGAGGAGATGTCATGTGTACTATGTGAAGTTAATCGGCATCCCTGGTTTCTACCCACTGGATACCAGTAGCAATGCCCTCCTTCAATTGTATCAGCCAGAAATGTCTGCAAGCATAGCTGAATGTTCCCTGGTGGGGCAATATTTGCCCCATGTGAGAGATACTGCCTCAGAGAAATGCTTGACCTTAAGATTTCAAGGCTGGTGATAACAAGATCAAGGGTATGATCATGAGAGTTAGGTGGCTGAGCGAGATAGAGAAAAGATCATCAAAAGTGGGAAATTCAAGGAGCTGAGGCCAAGCAGGGATCAGAAGATGAAAATAATTTTTAAAAAGAGTAACAGTTGTTATAGTCTAATGGCATGAACTTGAAAAAGCTAAGTTTTTTAAGGAGGACAGGGGAAAAATATAAAACATTAGCTGATAGAACTTATGTACAGATTTATTTTAGAGATATAGTAGTTTCACTGCTAGCAATCTGCGAGAACAACTTCATGAAAATATTCCTGAACTTCATGCAGGCAATTTGAAATGAAGTACAAAACATCGGGTGTTTGAATATCATATTTAACCCATTCAGTTTTTTGGCTTTTCTGCTAGCTATCAACCAAATACTGTTGTGCTTATCTGCATTAAACCACAATCCTTTATCTGTAGTGTTAAGAAGCAGGGCAGAGTAGGGGTACAGATGCAATCAGATTGGTAGATTGGTGATGGCAAAAGGAGTTCCTGCCTAAATCATTGACAAAAGTAAATTGGTTATGCCATTCAAATGTATTTTATAATCCCTTCTGTTTAGTAACTATTGTGCTTTATAGTGATCAGATTTTGCCCATGAAGTAATTTTTTAAATATTTGCTACATTTTTAAGAAGATAGAATTATCTCTGTGTTCCAAGTGTTTTCTAAGAAAAGCTTTCAGCTTTAAATATTCTGTATTCTATACAAAGAGTCATATTATATGAATATCAGAATGTACTTTTTTTTAGACTCAAGGACAAAAGAAGGTTGCTAGCATGATGGAAAGTAAAGAGGTCCACAAAGGAATATTTCAGATTGAGTGGGAACATAAGAAAATGGAGATGGAAATGGAAGATCTAAATCAGAAGGCTTGGGATATTCAGATGCTGTTTTTTTCAAGAGATCATCAAAAGGTAAATGCTCTCTGTCTGCCCCCTCAATGTAGTTTTATTAATGTATTCATTCATTCAGCCAATATTTAATAAGAAGCCTCTGTGATATCAAGCATATTCTAAGCCAGTAGTATTTCATAATGTGACTATGAATTCTTTTTCTTCTGGTAGTTTACATTTGCTGTCTCTGGTTCTTCGTGACACATTCCTATTTAGCACATTCAGTAGTATAGTTCTGTCTTGCAATTCTCAAGGGTTTCCTAATTGTCAAATCTAGTGTTCCCTTTCCCAGTCATCACTATACCTCTGTAGCATTTGACCATCTTAATTCTTAATTGCCCATTCTTTTGGCTTTAATCACCCCTGTTTTCTCCTGTTTTTCTTCCAACATGTCAGACTACTCTGCTTCTTTTACCCATTTCTCTTTTGCTTCAAAATGTTAAATACAGCTCTTCTTTTAAGATTCTGCTCTCAGCTCTAGGTTTCTTTCCATGCCTCTCCTTTGATGATCTTTTTCTGACTTTCATGATCACTGCTAAAAGACTCATCCAAGGTCTCTGGATTCCAGTTCAATTCCACTTTCAGTTTAAGCTCTCTGACCCTGACCTCTCTTAAGCTCTATTTCTGTATCCCCCACCTCCCAATAGCTCCTCTTATTTTGCTTATTTCTGTTCTTTCAGTCACTCATTTAGGCTTACAGCTGTTGTGCTTCTTGATTTCTCTCTTTCTCTTGTCTTCTAAGTCTTGCCTAGTTTATCCATTTATTCCCTTATTCTCCCTGCCTACAGTCTTTACCATGCTTCAGTCCTTCCTTTTCAATGGTTTAGAGTATTTTATAATAATCTTCTAAGTGGTCTCTTATCCTTGGGTCTTTCTTTTATCTACTTGATACCATATACAGCTATCAGATTAACATTCCGATTTAGCTCCATTACTGTAACATTACTGCACTGCTCAAACATTTTAAACTGCCTCTTCTTACCTGGCAAATGAATTATGAAATCCTTAGGTGGCTTTCAGTGTCCTTCAACCTATCTTCTCAAATTCATTCCTCGTGTTCCTCTTGCACAGCAGTATTCGCAAACCAAATTGATTTTATTTTCTAGGATTCTACCTCTGTGCCTTTGCTCGTACTGGTTCTTCTGCCTGGAATATCTTTCCTCATTTTTTTTCCCACTTCCCAATCTATCCAGTCCAGAGAAACCACATCCCATCCCAGACCACTTTTATTTGCATATCACTATACATATCTTCTGGCAACTAATCATACTACATGTCCTCTTTTTCTTGAAGGCTAGTCATGTTATCTATCTTTGTTATCTACTTCAGTGTCTTTAACTGGGACACTGTTAATATGAGACTTATGTGAGATACTCTCAAATGAGACACAATAAATATTTGGTGAGTTGAATAAATGAATGAATGAGAAAATAAACTCAAGGCATTTGCAATTATTAATATATAGGTGAGTGTATCAATAGTTAAATAAAAGTAAATATTATGACACAAAAGTCAAATCAATCCTAACTTGGATGGATAGATTTTCTTTATGAAAAACAGCAACTTTCAAAACTAAGATAATCTTTACAAAATTATCTGTTGAAAGAAATAGAGAAAAATATCCCTACATATATTGTGGTTTTTTTTTTCTCTCGAAGTACCTAAATGAACCAAACTATGACACTCTGATTGCCGTTCAGATTGGAATAATGGAGCAAACCATTGCTGTTATAGATAAGGTAGGTCTCAAAGATATTGATCATTATAATCCCAATAGTTGTGAATCATTTGAACAAAGTAATAGTTTTCAAATCATCAATTCAAGTAGAACCTACCAAAGTCTTGGTCTTTTATACTGATACTCAGGATGTAATTAGAAGTCCCTGAATAGTGTCTTTGCAACCATAACTAATGTGGTAAACTGAAACAATTCTTTTAACGTTTGAATTAACCCCTTGGGAGATACCTGAGTGTAGGTAAATTTCCTATTTACATTAGGTTATGATTTATGTAGTAGAAGTGTTGATAGTCTTTCCTTGGCATTGTAAAGACTTTGTTTTACCCTAACTACTTAACAAATGCTCAGTTTTTAGTGTGTAGCATGTATAAGATGAAAACAAAGTAATCTCAGGGCTGTTTTTAAATTTTTCTCTCATTTTTAAGAATATACAAAATTTCTTCTAAAATGTGATATTAACATACCATTCTATCTTTTAACAAATAATTTAAGTACCTGCTATGTGCAGGCATTATGCTAGGCACTAGGGATATGGTGGTAAGATATCTTAATGATAGCAATGTACATAAATTTTAAGAATAATGTCTTTATAAAATATTTTTTTCAAAATTATTTTTGTGGGATGTCATGGGAACAAAAATTTCAGACCCACAAAAAGAATGTGGAAAACTGCAAAAAACTACTTAAAAAGTTGGGACGGTGCAGCAATCAAAAAGATATAGCAAATTATACTCTAAGCTGCAATTTACGAGAAGAGTTGGTGGCTGTCTCAGAGAGAAAAGACATCTGTAATGCAATGGGTAAGATTTTTTTTTCTTAAATCAATTCTCAATTTCTTTAAAAGTAATCAGAATGCCTAAAATCTATACAGTGGTTATAAAGCTACCAGTATTTTTTCCAAATGTTTAATTGATTCTGAGTGCTATTTCTGTATCGATAATAATACAACTAATTCCTTTCTTCTTCATTTTTGGGATAGGGTCTAAACTGACTTGTGAAAAGATTGCCAAAGAACGCTATGAAAACATGATGCAATACCAAAAGTTAACAAAAATTTCAAGAGAACAAGCTGAGCAAATTTCAATACTACAGGCTGAAGTTGAAAGATTAAGGATGAAAACATTTCCTGCTCTTGTTCAAATGTAAAAATGCTGGCGGGAAACACAAAGCCAAATTAATCACTTTAAAAATAATTTCATTTGGTTTAATGATTTCTTTTTCTTTAATATCAGGAAATTTAAGTAGAGTCTCCTTTTAGTTGCATACTTTTGATGACAAATTGATTTTAGCCTTAATCATTATAAAAATGTTTATCCTGCATGAATAAATGTCTAAAATATTATGAGTTATTTTTATCCAAGAATGAACAAGATTTTTTTTTGCTTTTTTTTTGAGTTATAGTCATTTTACAATGTTGTGTCAAATTCCAGTGTAGAGCACAATTTTTCAGTTATACATGAACATACATACATTCATTGTCACATTCTCTTTCACTGTGAGCCACCACAAGATCCTGTATATATTTCCCTGTGCTACACAGTACAATCTTGTTTATCTAATCTACATTTTGAAATCCCAGTCTGTCCCTTCCCATCCCCCATCCCCCAGCAACCGTAAGTTTGTATTCTATGTCTATGGGTCTGTTCCTGTTTGGTATTTATGTTTTGTTTTGTTTTGTTTTCAGATTCCACATATGAGTAATCTCATATGGTATTTTTCTTTCTCTTTCTGGCTTACTTCACTTAGAATGACATTCTCCAGGAGCATCCATGTTGCCGCAAATGGCGTTATATTGTAGGTTTTTATGACTGAGTTGTATTCCATTGTATAAACATACCACTTCTTCTTTATCCAGTCATCTGTTGATGGACATTTAGGCTGTTTCCATGTCTTGGCTATTGTAAATAGTGCTGCTATGAACATTGGGGTGCAGGTGTCATTTTGAAGTAGGGTTCCTTCTGGATATATGCCCAGGAGCGGGATTCCTGAGTCATATGGTAGGTCTATTTCTAGTCTTTTGAGGAATCGCCATACTGTTTTCCACAGTGGCTGCTCCAGACTGCATTCCCACCAGCAGTGTAGGAGGGTTCCCTTTCCTCCACAGCCTCTCCAGCATTTGTCATTTGTGGACTTTTGAATGATGGCCATTCTGACTGGTGTGAGGTGATATCTCATTGTAGTTTTGATTTGCATTTCTCTGATAATTAGTGATATTGAGCATTTTTTCATGTGCCTATTGGTCATTTGTATTTCTTCCTTAGAGAATTGCTTGTTTAGGTCTTCTGCCCATTTTGGATTGGGTTGTTTGTTTTTTTCTTATTAAATCATGTGAGCTGCTTATATATTCTGGAGATCAAGCCTTTGTGGGTTTCATTTGCAAAAATTTCTTCCCATTCTGTAGGTTGTTGTTTTGTTTTACTTATGGTTTCCTTTGCTGTGCAGAAGCTTGTAATTTTCATTAGGTTCCATTTGTTTATTCTTTCTTTTATTTCTATTGCTTGGGTAGACTGTTCTAGGAGAACATTTTTGAGATGTATGTCAGATAGCGTTTTGCCTATATTTTCAAGAATGAAACAAGATTTTAACTCAGAATGTATTCAACATCTATTTTATTAAGACTTAACTCAATCAAAATTTATTTTCATGATAATAGTATAGAAAGTCTTAAGGACAAAACAAAAATATCCTTAGCCATTACTGGTATTTCTAATTTTAAAAAATAACCAGAAAAGTTATGAGGTTATGTATGATTTTTATCATTTATACTTTTCTGTATTTCCCTTTTTCTTTTGTAAGCATTTCTTTACAACCAGAAAAAAATTAATTCAATATTTAAGATTATTCTCTGTCCTACCGATGAGAACAAGGTGAATTGTTTTATCGAAATCATTTGTAAGTTACAACATATTTTCTTCTGCATAAACATAACACAGTCTTCTCTATTTCATATGTATTGCAACAGAACTTAATTTTGTGCCCTGCTTAATAGAGTTTAGCAAGCAGAAAAGAAGTGTTTTCTCATTTTGTGATATTATGATTTATAATAAGAAATACATATTTGATCTTCAGCCCCATTCTTGGCACAGAGATCCTAAAACCCTTGGAATTTCCTAAGTGATGATAGTGTTGTCTTGTTATGTTAATAAGATGACTATTTGATTGCTCCTAAGGATGGAGTCTGGTTGCCAGAAGAACAAACCACGTGATTAGAGGGCTGGAACTTTTGGCCACACCACCCACCCTCCAGGAGGGGCTGAAAGTTGAAGTGATCACCAGTGGCCAATGATTTAATCAATAATGCCTATGTAATGAAGCTTTCATAAAAACCCACAAGGATGAGGTTTGGAGAGAGCATGCATATTCTGAGCCTTTCTTCATACCTTGCCCTGTGCAGCTTTTCCATGTGGCAGCTCTGAGTTATACCCTTTTCTAATGAACTGGTTTTCTAGCAAGTAAAATGTTTCTGAGTTCTGTGAGCTGCTCTAACAAATTAATTGAACCCAAGGAAGGAGGGGGTCATGGGAACTTCTGATCTGTAGCCTGCTGGTCAGAAGCACAGATAACAACCTGGGCTTTTGATTGGCATCTGAAGTGGAGGGTGGTCATGTGGGACTTAATTTGAGGAATCTGACACTGTCTCCCGATAGTGTCAGAATTGAATTGAATTGTAGGACAACCAGATGGTGTTCAACAACTGTTTGGTGTAGAGAAACAGACATATACACGAACTTGGCAATCAGAACCCTTACATTTCCATGAAACAGTTTTATCACTTTATTCATGTAGATGATGATAATTAAGTAGTAATGAGAAGATTAACTGGTCAGAAAACTGCTTTGCCTTTCCACAGCCTATGGACTGGTAGATTCCAAGATGATGCCATTGGAATCATTGACCACAATCTCCAAGTGATGTCAATGTCTCATTGTTCTGCAATTTGCGAAATTGTTAAGTTTAATCCACAGCACCATATCCAATGTACCTACCACTGGTGTAGGTAAAGGAAGACAGCTATATAAAATATTCCATTTAGAAAGAAATTTTTAGAAGATTTAAAATCTTCTATTTAGAAATTGCCGTAACTGATCACCCATATAGTGATCAGTGCTGGATGGGAATGGTAAGGAAAATAAAAGAACCGATGTCATTTTTGACAACTCTCCTTAGTACTAGAATGATTCCTGAAGTAGTCAATTTGGTTGATTAAGCAAGGGGTACCCACTGGTAACATTTCCTACATCCAAGGTCCTTCAAAATTATCTCTGACATTGGATTGTAGGAGGTGCGAGGATGGACCCAAGGGTGGGGAAGTGTACACTGAGGGGTGCAAATACTGTATACTTAGATGGAACATCAGAAGTTCTCCGTCCTGCTGGCTTGAGTCAACCGTGGTTATACTAGGCTTTTTTTTTTTTTTTTCCTGGTGATACAAATTCCATGTCACCTAAATTAGCTGCTCAAGGATCCATGTGCTACTAGCCAAAGCCACAAATTCTACTGGACAATGCTCTGTGGATTCCCAGGTCTTAACAAACCAGTGGTTTCTGCTTCCTAGTGTCCACCCTAGATGATTCTGGCAATGCTCCTTGCTTGAATGCCTCAGCTTTGAGGCATAGGTAGAGTGGAGGTTAATAGGAGCTTCTTTCCCCCAAACTGTATTCTGGTAACAGGATTTTCAACAGGAGAGTTTGGGGATGTTAGCAGGTGCTTTGGAAGGGCACATGGGTCATGCACCCCAATCCTCTCTTGATATGTCCATGGTACTGATTCCTCTCAGCTTCTGCTGAGCTAACAGCAATTATATAAATATAATTTAAAATATTATCTATATTATCAAGGAGTAACATAATTAATTGGGTCAAACATAACATGGCTTTAAGGATAGGACTTAAGAGTATGGGCTCTGTTGCTGGGTTGCCTGGGCTCAAATTATAGCTTTGCCCACTTAAGTTTTACATGACCACTCAGTTTTTAAATAACTAAATCTTAAATTTCCTCATCTTTAAAATTGGGGTGTGGATAATTTCAGTATTCAAACAAGTTAACATACTTTTTTTTCACATAATTTGTCTTTATTTGTATTGAAGTATAGTTGATTTACAAAGTTATTTTCTGGTGTGCAGCATAGTGATTCAGTTACACACACATATCTGTACTTTTTCATTGTAGGTTATTACAAAATACTGAATATATAGTTCCCTGTATTATACAGTAGGACCCTGTTGTTTATCTATTTTATATAAAGGTAACATACTTTTAAAACTGGCACAAAGCAAATGCTATGTTAAGTGTTAGATTTCATTTTTATGAATTAAAAATATGGTATTCATTAGTTCTTAATAAATGTATACTATTAAATGGAGGTGAAATTCAACAGTAATTATTAAAAAGGGGACTGCCTCATGGGCATCCCTAGGTCCCAAACTTTCCCATAGCCCCATCTACATTCCATGACCTACCTTCTCTTGTGGAAGTGCCCACTGAGCTGCTGGAGCCCTAAGCATCAAGCTAATGCCTTGGAAATCTCCATTACTGTAACCCCAACTGCTCCCCAACTCTCCCAGAATCAGACTCCTAATGATGCTTTCGTTCCCCCAAGTGGGTATGTAAGAGGGACACCAGGCGACGTGCTAGTTAGTCTTGAGTAGCTGCAGTCAATTTCAGTACCATCACCAGGGAGATTGCTTCCCCTCCACATTTAGGGCCTCTGGCTGAGTAGCAAGAAGCAGTGGAGGCTGGTCAGCACAAAACGGCACAGCTCCCCAGGGATGCCCACTGAGGAATCCCAGAGCCAGGGAAGGCCCACATGAGAGCTGGGCCAGTCCTCTTGGGTTCATAGAAGCCAATGACAGTGGCAGTGTCTGGAAGGCAAGACTAGGGGGTGAGGAGGGGTAAGTTACTGGCATGAGCACTAATAACTAGAATGTATGCAAGTGCAGGGTCCTGATATGCTGAACATTAAAAGTTTGTTAGACCGTGGGAAGGGACTGGGCTGAAAGTGAGGAGCACCTGGGGGAGGCGCGGAGCTTAGAGTAGTGGCTGTTTACCAAGTAGTAGGGAAGTATCTTTTTTTAAAGATTGAAAAACACAAAAACAAAAGCTAAGGAAAGCTGTCTTGGCCCTTTAAAGGACCCAAGAACAGAAATCCAGAAAGCCCTCACTCAGGAAGATTGGAAACTGGAACCAGGAAGTCACTGATCCACAAAGTTCTCTCTCCATCTATGATCTCTGCCTTTCTCTGTAAGGGCACACACTGCCCTTCTTAAGCACACCAGCTTTTCTGCTTCCAAGTTTACATACAACAGCTCCAGCCACAAAAAGAGATGGGCTTTCTTTTCCTGAGCTTAATTCCAAATTCTCAGGGGCAGCTTGGGTCATATATGTCTATCTATGACCAGGATGACAGATAACGTACAACATGGCAGCCAGAACCCCAACCCAGTGAAGATGGATTTCTGGCTGAGGGGTCACTGTTAATGGAGCAGATGCTAATCTGAACCTATTTCACAGAACAATGTAAAAGGGCTTGTGTGCCATGATGCCTTGAAGTTGGAGATGAGGATATGTGGTTTTATAAGAAATAGATGGTTGTTTCATTAGATGAGATGAGGAATACAAGTAACAAATATTAAGAGACATAAACCAATATAATTTTATTTACCTGAATTTAATTACCTGCTAGGCCATCCAGATGGAAATATGTGGTAAATGGATGGAAACAAGGATCATAAACTTAGGAGAGGCAGGGATTTTTAGGCAAGTTCAGGTTTAGACATTCACTAGATGGACTGGTTTTTTTTTTTAACATTTAAAACTTTTTACCACAATAAACCAATGTATTAAAACTCATTTCCAGAAATGTCCAAATTATTTTTTTAAACATAATTTAATTTTTTCACATTTGTTTAACTTTTAAGTTTTCTTTGACAAATTTATTCAAAATATTAAATTTTCATTTTAGAACCAAGTTTACATAACACAGGGCCTAAACTGATCCAGGTTCACCAGGATACTTTTCTCTAAGCCCTAATGGTTTATATCTTCCCTTTAAAATGTATAAATGTCTTTTAATTAAGTTGTCATTCACAAAGATATTCTGGAGAAAAAATTATGAATTAAACCCCTATAAACTCTTCCTCATTTCTGTTATAGTGTAGCAATTTGTCGTCTAACCCATAGTGGTCTATCAGCTGAGTAAGGCTTAGTTTCTTGTTCTCCTCAGACATAGCTGACTGCAACTCACAAAGCAACAGCTGGCTACAGCTTCTCCACTTCTTTATTAACAACTGTAACTGAGACAGGTCGTTCTGAAATAGGAAAAAGAAAAACATATATGTATGTCAACTAGATAGTCATCCTAATTTAACTTACTTAATACAAGTTGTTAAATCAGTCGATGAGTAGTAGATTTTAAAGGGTAACACACTTGGACATGAATGGGACTTCTACCCAAGAAAAAAGTAGGATGGTTTTAAGTAGAATGGTTACAGTGTCACTAAAATTTTAAGCCAAAATTCCATAGCTATTTTGTTTGGTCCAATCTCTGGGCCACCCTTAATCTCCAGGAAAAATCAAATCATTAAATAGGGTAAAACAATGTAAAGAAGCAACAATATAGGGGAAAAAAAACTAAAAAATGATGATATTCAACTTAATATTTTTCAACATTCACTATTTCATAAAACCCAAGTCGTTATATTTAGAAAAATCCTAAAAATTCAAGAAAGTAAATAAAACATAGTTTCCATAATTTATTCCACATTGCTGGGAAAGAAGAAGCAATTATAATATATGTGAATGATCCAGATAAGTAAGGGTTACCTTCTTCCAAGTGCCCAAGTTCTATTTATTTCAACCTATCTGGATTGAAATCTAATATATATTTATTGTTTTCTTAAAGAAAATGCTTGGAACATTTCAGTAACTTGGAGGAACAAAAGATCATTCCTAAAAATACTTTTTATTGTACTCTGTGGCCCATTTTTAGCTTTTTTACTCATTCACTGTCAACTGTCGCTTCTGTTCTCATTGCACTTGCAACTAACATTTGAAATTTCTAATACTGCTGTGGACTGGAAACTAGAGAGAAAAACTTCAACTGTATATTAAATGAGGGCTAGGACTTTTAAAAAGTTGTATCTGGTGTTTAGAGGCCTCTTCTAAACTATGACTTATATTTGAGTTAAAGTTGCTGGAAGCCAGGTTTCTGGATACTTATCTCTTACTGTGCTAAAATAAACTCATTTTTTTTCTTTTTGAAATTACTTCCCTACCATTTGTCTAAAACTGAAAAAAAAAAAAATCAGGCAATGATTCTGAAATTCTTCCTACCTTTGACCTATACATTTTGACTAGTTTTAGCCTCCGAAGAAGGTCTTCTTTCTCCTGAATCTGCTTCACCAATTTTGCTCTTTCTTTGTTTAATTCTTGTTTAGGAAGATTCTCATTCATAAAGTCATTTTGGAGATCACTGCATGACTCAGTATCTGGTGATTTAGATTCACACACATTGATATTCTTGAAGGTATTTTTCAAATATGGACTTGCTTCAGATTCACTGTCTATGTGTTTAAAATTTTCTTGAAATTCCAAACAGTTTTCTTCTGTTGAAGATGCTGGTCTCTCTGAAAAGGTCTGATCATTTTCTTCACTCTCTACTTTAAGTCGTTTCACCACACTGTAACAGGAATTAAATGAAGATCTAGCTTTCCTTAATCGTTCTCTAAGGGTTGCACTCATAGGCTGAAAAAGGCACCAAAAGTTAATACTCTTAATCAGGAAAAACAGTCTTAAATATACTAGAAATCAAGACGTTACATTTCTATGGCAGACACCACTAGATGGCTTTCTGTCTCCATATATCTCAAGTAATCATCACAAAATGCCTTTAATTCCTGGAAACTCCACTAAGTTTTATTCTTTTTATTTCAATTAGTCAGCACCCTTCTAAAACAGTGTTGAGACACTCATCCCAGTAATCACAAATATTTGTTCAGAAATTAGCCCATACCTGACACTGTTCTAGGTGTTTCGGAGTTAGGAATTAAGGAAAAGTCCTAGATCTTTCCACAACAGACCTTCATGATATCACAGATTCAAACTTCCTGTTGGAATGTTGTAATAACTTGAAATTAAATGAAAATAATTGAGTCAAGAGAAAATTAAGGGGAGGGGAGGTCTAATACATTCATTATCTTAGGGGAAAGACCTAAATTCTTTGTTAATAAAATTACTTATTAATCTACACATTATGTTAATTAACAATTATCAGTGGGCTTAAAACCACCACTGCCACAATACTTAGAAATACAGAATAGAAAGAATTAAAAATTTCATACTTGTTTTTTTGAACTACTTGTTTGGGGAGGTAGTGGATTGGCACCGGCCTGTGGAGTGCTAGGTAAAATAACAGCTGAGTCTGATGGGCTTCCCATCTTGATATCTTGGCTTAATTCTACGGGGAAAAAAAAAATCAAATTAACCCACACTTCGATATATGCCTCAATTTTTATCAAATAATTTTTTATTGTACATAACATCCACAAGTAATCCGGCGACTTCCTCTTTCACTTAGTTATGATTCATTCTTGCACTTTTTGCAGTTTTCCGTTTACCTTTTAAATCATTGTGTTGGTCCACATGGTGACTACTAATTTTTTCATAACTAGCTAGCACCTCATATAAACAACTCCCCCATTTGTTTTTATCAATCAAAATATCCTCAAAAACTGCGATGTGGAGGGGTCATTACTCCAGGTTCACAGTGAAAGGAAATGTAACTGAAACCGTGACTCAGAAAAACCTAATCAGACCTCTCACACCTCCAAATCCTAAAAGCTGCGTCACTAGAACGAATGACCCTCCAGGCCTGAGGAGTAAGGCGCTCAGGCACAGATAAATTTACTACAGTCCGCATCGTTTCTGTGGTGAAAAGGAGAGTCAACTGAAGCTTGTTCCTCAAACAAAGGCCATCGACTTTACCAGAGGGGAAAAGGAAAAAACAAGAGGCAGGAGTCCTCTCTCCCCTCCCGCCACTGCAGAAAACCCGCACGAGCCCTCGAGAGACCCCAGCCCTGAGATGGAGTGGAGCGGTGCCCTGACCGCGGAAAGAGAGCGCTACTCCCCTCCCCATCATATCCTCGGAGTCCAGCGCTCAGCCACCCACGCGCCCACACGCTACCTCCCTCCGCCATGCCCAACGCTGCCGAGCGAGCGCGCTGCCGGAGCCGGGAGCCGGGCGTCTCAGAGGCGGGCCCGCGCGCGGGAGGCGGAAGAGGCGCGCGATTGGCCAGGTTGACTGACGCGCGCAGCTGGGCTCCGCCCAGCGCCAGTGAGCGGCGGGACCGCGCGCGCGCGGCCGCGGGCTTTCGCGGGTGTCGAGCGCGCGCTGGACTGAGCTTCCAAACGACGAACAGATCCCGAGAAGGGCGCTCTTCTCTTCGCGGCTTCCCCCTCCCTCCCCTTTGCGTGCTGCGCCTTCCCTCCCTGTTTCCTGGTTTTTGTGTGGGAAGGACTCCTGAGAACGCCCCTCCCGGTCTGGTAGCTCCCGTCAGTCTCGCCTTCGTGCTCCCCACAGCAGAGACCCTTCTTCTGCCGCTACGGGACCGAGGGCCGCGAGGCCGCCTGTGTGTTAAATTTACTGCTTGTAAACTCCAAGGGCAGAGACCGCAAAAGAGCAGCGCCGGGCTAAATGGCCTGTTGAGAATCAAACAGGTTAGAAATCCCTCCAACAGTCCCAGCGGATGCAGTTGAGCTCATTTCTAGTCTTTGCTGCCGCAAACTCCGCGGTCCCGCCGCGGCTTTTCTGCTGAATCTACCTGAAAAGTTAGATTCCTTAGGTTGGCTTCGAATCTTTTCGTCAAATCTGAGAGAAAATGTAGCCCAAGGAAACTTGTAGTGGTGCCACAATAGGAATCAGATCAATCTCTAAATACGATTGGGTTGGTCCAGAACTGGGGTGTCTGAGGCAGAGAGGGCCCTTGCTGAGTAGTGGGCAGCAGCATCCTTCGTCTAAAATAATCCTGGTTTCCTGTGTGGTGAGGTTCCGTTGCTGTGCAAAACAAAGTTAACTCAGTTGGGTGGAGCACTGGGTTTAGGAAAAGACAGTTGAGTAATTTCTGAGTCACATGGAAGTTGGGAGTTTTAAGGGGCCCGTGTTTTGAATCCCGGGGAATGGCCATTTTAAACGTTGACGCTTTTTACTAACATCTGGTAATTATGGCTTAGAAGTAGCCAGGACCCAAAAGAAATGAACTGAGCCCTAAACAGTGGAAAGTAGTTACAGAACCTGAAGACAGCCTAATGCGGTGATTAAAGACGTAAATGTTGGAGTCAAAGTGCCTGGGTTCAAATCTCAGCATCATTATTTTATGTGCTTTGTAATGTACTGTCTCTGTGCCCCAGTTTCCTCATCTGTTAAGTGGGCATAATAGTATCAACCTCCTAGGGATTGAAAAATGAAAATTCGTGACAGGCAGTGAGAATGGCGGTAGGTATCTAGGAAGCACTCAATAGTTTTCACGTTATATGTGCAGCTATATTCACCACTCATTTGATTTAAAGGAATGCATTATATAATTCTTTCATGCCTTCACTTATCTCCCCCCGCAAAAAAGCCACAGATTTTTTAAAGATGCTGTTATCTGTAGGATCCCTCACAATTTAAGCTATAAATAGCAGAAAACTTGGAGCCTCCACATACAATTAATAATATATTCTCCTAAATTTTTCAAAAAGTATATAAATTAAGCTCAAAGAATTTACAGAATGAAAGTGAGAACTTACAATTTTGTGATACAGGTGTTACTCACCTCAGCAAGCCACAGGTCTCAGTCTGTACATTTGTTTCTCCATTTACTTATCCATTAGCACCAGTTTTTCATACTGAAAAAAGCAGTGATTTGTCCTGAACTAGAAGCACAGTGCACACTCTGCATATTCTTTACACCTTGGGGCGTAAAGTTGGGTTGTTTTTATGATTCCCGAAAATCAGCTGCTCCAAAAGCCTTTTATCATTACAACCTAAGCTTAGAGCTGTGTTTTTACTGGCTGCATAAAGGAAAACATCTTGCCTTGCAATTGTTCTGACTTGCTTACATGAACTGGTATACTAAATGGGATTGTTTTGGCCAGATTTTCAAAGAACTTCAGAACAAGTACTCAGAAGAACCAGTATTTCAGAAATGTGCATTTGGTGACCTACATTTCTGACTTCCATGTGTTGTTAGAATTGAATGATTTTCCCATATACAAGTTTGCATTTTACTTATTCCCGTCACATGCTAAAATGGAAACATACATTTCACTCTCAATTTAGGTAAGGGATCTGGAATATAGTTCCTATACTTTTCGTTGTACCTTTAGATAAAGCCTAGCAACCATTTCCATGTCTTTAAGAACTGAAGTCTACTGGCCTATAAGGAGTTTGTTGTTTTCAATGCAGGACATTGTGTGTTTCATATGAAACTTTTCAGTCTGGGAAAAATACTGCCCCAGAGAACCAGAAGGCAAGGACTCTACTCCACCATAGAGAACAATTTGAGCAATAGAATTCAATGATAATAGTAATTAATACTAATCTAAGGCAGGCTTTCTCTGTGTTTTTAAATTTATTCAATACCCAAGGCTACTGTTAGATGCTTTATTATTCATCAGGGAGTGGTAAAGTGCTTCCTCCGTTTGTTCTTGTCTATGATTATTGTTGGTGGGATGATGACATAAACCTAAAAACCTTTATGAGGTTTTTTTTTTCCTTGTTTAATAGCAAGAAGAGAATAGTGAATAGTCCCTTTCTGTCTCTGTCTCCATACAACCAAGGGCACACACACTTTTAAGCCACAATTTAAAATTTTATTGCTGTAGATTTTTTTAAAAAAATTCTTGGCTTTTGCATTACTTTAAAAATCTTAACAGTAATCTCAGGGTGACCTAAATTTCTTTCCATTGACTTTTCGATATTAACAAAAATGTTCGTATCATGTAGACATAGTATCCACAGGTATTCTTTAAACAAAATATAAATACACACTTAAAACCAGAATTAAAATCCACTTGAGTGAAGAACTTTATAAAATCCACATGATAAAGTTGATAAGTCCATTAGGACAAGTTAAACTAAGTGTATAACACTTAAAAGAAAGTCTAGTAAATTCTCTCAGCTGGCTTTCAGTATTTCTTATGACATTTGTATATAAGTTGAAAATCACCTTCAAAATCTCTCCTCTGGGTTTCTCTTGTCATGAATTCAAGTCTCAATCTCATAGACCTAGCCATGGTGAAGAAGATGTGTTTTAGTGCTCCATCATCTCATAAATTTTCCTTTGAGTAATTGACAAAATATTTCTGTTTCTTTTTTCTGTTACCTAAATATCTCATATGGAATTCTGTAATGTGTGATTGATTCATCTGTAGAGACTATTGAAGACTTTGATATCAAAGGGTGACCTTTGAGGGTAAACTGTATAATCATCTTTAGGATTTTATTTTAAACTTCAAGATGAAGGAGCCCTTTACTTAGCTCTTAGGCATGCCTGAGAGGTTGCCTTACTGAGTAGGATGACTACTTCAAGCATGGAGATATGGGGAAGTTCAGTAGTATTAATGTGATTTAAAAAAAAAAAAAAACTGTTCACCACGAGGCAACCAGAAAATTTATCTGGTAATTAATATTGAGGGTAATATGCTGAACAAGAATCGAAAGAGCTCCTTTCACCTGAAGTTCCTGTCCTTTTATTCTATTAGCTCTGGCATTTTGTCAGGTCCATTAGAGACTAGGGAAGCAAGAGTGGCTGTGATTCACTGCTGTTAGTGGGGTGTGTTCTCTTGAAGAAGAATAGAGTGATTCACATGAAATTAATAATGGTGAGGAAGAGGGTAGGGTGTGGGTGAGTGGGAGGGTCATGGCAGAGGAGTTAGATTGTGGAAAAGTAATGGTAATAAAAGTATTGCTCCAGGCCACATCTTTCTTAGATCCTTTATTAACTCAGAAATGTCACCCCTGCATTCATTTGGAGAAAAAAAAGGCAATAGATGTCAGCAAATCCTTAAGCAACAGAACATGTCTTATAATCATCTTTAACCACCTGAAGTTTGAGAGATAACAACTGCCAAGATAATTTCACAGTATTGAAATCTGTTTGAAGTGCCGGTGAAGTCAACTCAGTTTTCTACTCTTGCCTCTCATTACTGTTTTAGTTTTGAGAATATAAAAGGTTTCTTTTTGGTGATGCTTTTTTAAGATGGGGGAGTAAGAGTGTCTATGAGTACCAGGAAAATAAGGAGTTAAAAGACCATTTGCCATGTTCTGTTGAGCTTTGGCTTCTGCTCTTCCTCCCCTTAGCAAACTTTGATGCTAAGTATAGTAAGTAGAGAAAATCTGTGAATCAGCCTATAACCAGGAATTTTCTGGCCCAGTTCAGGATCTGAGAGCTAGACTGACACTTAATCCCTTTCCCACCACTGTCAAAGACAACGTAAATGTCTTAGATTTTCATCATGGACCTTTATGAACAGTACCATACCCACTGAATGCAGAAACCCTGACAGAGAGGTCTGAATCCCCAGGGAGGATCCCTTGGCGAGGCATGATCAAAGGTGGGGGAGGCAGCTTGAGCAAAGTCATTTCTTCCTTGATCCTCTCCATTCCACCTCCAAGGTCATGCCTAGCGCCCATGTCTCCTGCACTGTGTTGTCTAAGTTATACTGCTTGTCAATAACGTCAACATTACTCAGCTCTCCATCTCTGCCACACCTCTATAGCTGCTAAAAAACAATGTGAGAAGTTTAATAATGATTCTGGTGGCCCACAATCAGCAAATGATATCACTATTTTTTATAGTGAAAAATATCTTTCCCACGGATAGGATCCCGGAAATGAAACATACAATACAGCCTACATTCACCCTGACGTGGTTCTCCAAGATTTCACCCAGCTATTTAGACTTTAAAATTAAGACAGATAATACTTTTCCTTTAACAGTGTACACCTTTAGCTCAAACTCTTCCCAACCCTTCCACCTCCCAAAATTTCCCCTTTTGTGCCACTCTGGTTATTATTATAGCAGCTCTCAAGTACCTAATCATCTCAATTATTTTTCACTTGATGTAAGTGACTAGCTCTGAGTCAAATTATCCATTTCTTACAGCCGCTTTCAGACTTTTATTTTTTTTAATCAAGAGAGAGTTACTTAATTGTTTTCCAATACTCCATAGTACATGGGAATGATGGCTTACTCTATCCCCATTGTACTGTTAACTCTCTTCTTTACACTCTTTTGTAACCTGTGAATCGATGCCCTTTTATAAATGCTGGATATTGAAAACTCAACCTTTGTGTTGCTGAAGATCTGCTGTAAGTGCAGTTCATACCAAGTGCAGGGATAACATTTAGCAGCAAAGATGGTCTTGAATTTTGAAAGCCTGTCACTTGGCAGATAGCAAAGAACACAGATTTGGGTTTTGGTGGCAGGCAATTAATCACATCCACATTTGTTAAGCAAATTTCTATGAAACTATAAATTATAAACCACCCATACATTTGAAAAAAAAAACAAGCATTGCTACAGGTTGGCAATATCTGAAATGCTTTCCTAGCCTAACACTAGGCCATTGAAATAGGGTATTTTGAACCTGCATGTACAAGTTTAAGATTTTTGTAAAGCTGCCAAATCTTTAATATAACAATAATTAGCATAAAGCTTGTGCAATTAAGCTGCCCCAAAAGGAATGAGTTTGAATCTTTGGCAAGATGTTCCTCTTTTTAAAAAAGCAGTTTCCCAGTACATACTATTTTCACTTAGAGCTGTTTTATTCAGGTTTTGAAAGTATGTAAAGCTGACCTTGTTTCATTCCAATAATCGTCTACAGGGATGCAATTTCTTTTAATTTTCTTTTTTTTTAAGGTTTATTTATTAATTTAAAAAAAAAAAAAGCTTTTCTAATGAAGGTACTGGGTATTGACCCAGGATCTCATGCATACTAGGCTAACACTCTACCACTGAGCTACAGCCCCCTCCCCCAAGCAATTTGTTTTTAGGATAAATCAATCAACCAGTTTCACCCAGCACTACAACCCTGTCTGCTATGAATATTTTCCATTTTTATAGTTTGAAAGAATCAGGCTTACTGCTCCCCTCAATCTGGATAGAATTCTTCTGTACTCAGAATGGGATTAAGTCCCCAAAATAGAAAGAGAATTCATTTCAGAAAAAGAAATCCATAGATATCAAACAGTAGATGCAGTGAGCCAGTACCTGAAGTGACTTGATTTTAAAGAGTGAAAAATAGCATGTTATCACAGATTTGAAAGACTGCAGGTGAGAATTATGTAGACTATTGAGAATACCTATGAGGCTGAAATTGGACATTTACACACTAATTAGCAGCTCTCAAGGCAAGCCTTCCAAGCCCATCACCTTTCAATCAATAACTGCTGAAGCTAAGATTACAGGAAGCTTTCCTGGACCACTGTGTTTGTAGCTGAAGCTGTCCTCAAGAGCTCAAAATTCACAGCCAAGAATTATGT
Organism: Camelus dromedarius; assembly: GCF_036321535.1. NCBI lineage: Eukaryota > Metazoa > Chordata > Mammalia > Artiodactyla > Camelidae > Camelus > Camelus dromedarius. The sequence continues at coordinate 61,050,772 of NC_087443.1, read as the reverse complement.
AGGAGAGTAAGGGAAGGGAGGGAGACATCTTTACTGTATGTGTCTTTCCCTTAAAAAAGCAAAACAAAACTTGTATTTTAAAGCACTATTTTTTATAATGAGATTTCTGATTATAGGCTTGTTTACTCCATACCACAAATTATCCTACAGGTTTAACCTGGGTTTTGAGGTCCAAATAGCAGATCAAACACCACAAAAACTGAGCCCATTTAACTGGGGTTGAATTCTGAGCATATCATGATTTCTTAACAAGAAATGCATTCTTCATATTCTTAAGACCCTTTGATAGAATCAACTACAAAGGATTATGGAAGTTCGAGATTTTATGATTAATGAAGATGTAAACATGCATGATAGACATAGGTATACTTTCTTAGGACTGATAGAGTATTGTAATAATCAGGTTAAATTTGATTATATTTTGTAAGTGAGATAAGCCACATTTTACAGTTGGTGAAGTTTTAAATGAGTAAGGCTGTAAAGCCACAGACCTCACTCACTTGATCTTTCTTTGGCCTTCCAAACCTTTTCTTTGCTGATTTTTGTTGCCGTATGCAGTGAGTTGAGAATGAAATGGGCTGTGGTCACAAATTGTGAAGGTGAGGTTGCTTAAATCTGTACTAAACATGACATAATCACGGGTTAGTTTAAATTGGGGAAAATGGGGAAGCCATTTGGGATTTTTATTTGAATACAAGTTTGGTGAATACAAATGACCCACATTGATGTTTACAACTCTTTTTCTCTGATTCACCCATTTCAATGGAAATTATGGCTGCAGCAGGGGTTCAGACTGAATCAGAGCAGCGAGTTCTTTATTGACCCTACCACTGACAATTATCGAGCTATGTGACTGGCAGGTTCAGTTAAATTCTATGGCCTCATTTTTCTCATTTATGACCTTATCAAAACTACCGTTATGATGATACTGTGGAAGATGTACTGGTGCTGAAGATGGAAAAGTAAATATATATTTTTAGGAGTTTACAAAATCCAAGGACACGTAAATTCAATCAGTGCCAACCCTGGGGAAAATTGTTACATGGAGGACTTTTTTCTTCAATGACCTTTCCTTCCTCTTAGCAGCCCTCCCACATCAGCTGAGTCTCACTCTCCCAAGCCCAGGGTAGGCTCACTCCCCTGACCCACCACTTGCCATTGCAGGACACACTCCTGCTTTACTCTGCTTGCTTTTACTGTCATCTTCTGGAACTCAAGCCCTTGCCTTTATTAACATTTGATGCTTACCTGTAGATACTCAACAAATGTGTTTTTAATGGATAAATGTAAGGGTGAATGGGTTAATTATTTAATTAGTAACCCAAAAGGTGAGAATTCCAAACAAGATAAGAAGAGTGACAATGTAGCAGTCTAATACAGGGAGGGACAGAAGGAGTATTAACAGGTGTCAGACCTTTTATTGTGCCCTTCAAATTACTGACAAATTATTCAATGTATCCCTCTTTAAAAAGATAAATGATGATAAACTAAATACGGTCAATACAAGTGAAATGCCTAGTGACTTTAATGACATGGTGAATGAAGACTGAGTTTTGGGAAAAGCAGTTGTAAACCCCCCAGGCAAAATCCTGTATTTTTAAAAAGATCTTGCATTGGTGGTGGGAATGTAAAATGGTACAGCCACTGTGGAAAACAGTGTGGTAGTTCTTCAAAACACTAAGCATGGAATTATCATATTGTGAGACAATAGAAAAAAATGTATGTTGGTCTCTGCGCACCCCCAGACCCTCATTTCTCTAGAGAGGAGAGGAACTGGAAATGGTGTTAGTAACTGATCAAGCCTACATAAGAAAGCTCCATAAAATCCCAATTAATAGGGGGTTCATAAAGCTTTCAGGTTTATGAACACATCCACATACCAGGAGGGTGACACACCCCAACTCCACAGGGACAGAAGCTCCTGTGCTCAGGACCCTCCCAGATCTCACCCTATGCATCTCTTCATCTGGCTGTTCATCTGTGTCCTTTATCATATCCTTTAATAAGCTGGTAAACTTAAGTGTTTCCCTAAGTTCTGTGAGCTACTCCAGCAAATAATCAAATCCAAGAGGAAAGAGGACATGAGAACCTCCAATTTGTAGCCAAATGCGTCAGAAGTTGTAGGTAACCTGGGGGCCTACTAATAGCAATTGGCATCTGAGGTGGGGGAACAGTCTGGTGGGACTGAGCCCTTAACCTGTGGAATCTGATGTTATGTCCAGGTAGACAGTGTCAGAATAGAGTTAAATCATAGGACACCCAGCTGCTGTCACTGAGAACTACTTGGTGTGGGGGAAAAAACCCACTGTTTAGTGACTGAAACTATTGTGTGCACGGTAAGGTGTGAGAGTAAGGAGAGACACAGGCAGAAAGGTTGGATTTTTTTTCCTAAAACACATATGATCCAGCAATTCCATTTCTTGGTATAAACCCAAAAGAACTGAAAGAAGGACTTGAACATATTTGTACACCAATGTTCATAGCAACATTATTCACAAATAAACAAAAGGTGGAAACAACCCAAATGCCCGTCAGCAGATGAATGTATTAAACAAAATGTGGTATATACATACATGTATTACTCAACTTTATAAAGGAATGAAATTCCAATATATTTAGCAACATGATGAACCTTGAAAACATTATGCTAAATGAAATAAGGCAGACACAAAAGGGCAACTTATATTAATCTATTTATATGAGATACCTAGGAGAGTCAAATTCATAGAGACAGAAGGTGGAATAGTGGTTACCAGGTGCTGGGGGGAGAGGAGGATAGAGAGTATTTGTTCAATGGGGACAGAGTTTCGGTTTGGGATGATAAAAAAAAGTTCTGGAGATGGATGGGTGTGGTGATAGTTGCACAACAATGTGAATGTACTTAATGTTACAGAAAATACACTTAAAAATGGTGAAGATGGTAAATTTTATTTTATGTATATTTTACCACAATCTCAAAAAAAATCTCCAGAGAAGAATATTCTCTGGCATAACTAATATCCATATTGAACAGTGTCTCTTTCGGGAAAACTCAAATCTAAAGCTTTCAACTGCATGTCGTATGATTTCTTATGGTTGCTTCTGTCATTGGACCGAAAAAGGCTACTTTCACCGTGGTGGAAACAAGCACTAAGATGGTCTGCCATTCTGGTTGATGCCACCAGCCCTCTGGAAGTGGTACTTTTGAGTTGCTTTGTTCACGATGGGTTAGGTTTTAACAGGTTTGTCTTTTTTGTCCTTTACCCAATCCTCGTGTGAAAGACAGCATAATTTTCAGTCTGTGTGGCCAGGGAAGAGAGTAAAGATTAAATCAGGTCCATGGAAATCCAACCATAACTTCAGCTTCAGGGAAACAAATCAAGTAGTTAAACAAGAAGTGAGTATATGTTGGGCTACATTTAAAGAACGCTTTTATTTCCCTCCTTTGCGTCTTCTAGCTATAGTTAAATGATTTTCCTTTTCTAAAGCACCTTGTGAGTATCATAATACATACTTTGCCATGGGCTGTTTGAGAGCAAGGACTTTGTCTTTGATCTCTGTGTCCCCAGCATCTGCACAAAAGGCTTAGCAGATTTGGGGGATTCAGTTGGGAGATAAAGTGCCAACAGTACAGGGAAAGTGCTTACAGAGTCCCCAGAAGCCTAGGAAAGCTTCATGGGGAAAAAAGCTATATTAGAGCTATATTTTATTGCCTTCACAACAATCCAAATAGACTCTTCCTTCTTCCTTTTTGATCAACATCTTTTTTTTTTTAACAACTAATTCTGTAAAAAAAAAAATATATTCTGTAAGTATATAGACCTAATTACAGGACAGAGATACTCCTTGGGTAATACAGTGATAGATTTACGACTGAGAAGTTTTTAAACACCTGATTAAAGGACCTAGGGACAGGTTTGCAAAATACAATGAGTTGTTATTTTCCACTCTTGTTGCTGTACATTAGGTCATAAAGAAGGAAGTATAGGTAGCAGTTAAGAGAATGGACAGTGGAGTCAGACATACCTGGGTTTAAATCTCAGCCCTGTCTTTATAAGCCGTATCAGTGGTGGCATCACTTAAATTGTTTCCTTATACTATCTAAAATGGGGTAATAATATCTACTCCATTAAATGTAATGAAGCAGATAATGTGCTCCATATGGAACTCAGCAGGTAGCAACACTCAACATAATGGTGGTGAAGGTGGTGATTACCTTAAGCTGAGGATAGAGGCACGTGGCAGGCACAGGACAAGAGAGCTACTTGATGAAAGAACTCTTCTCCTCTCTTTCATTTAGCCAAAATTTCTCAAATTGTGCTTTAATATTACAATGGTATTCTGTGAGCCACAGATAAAAATCAGATTAGGGTGATATTTTCTAAATGTGTAGGAAAATGTAAATAAGAAGTAGAATGCTTCCAATTATAATTTTTTTCTATATACTCTTCTGAAAACTTTAGTGTCTGCTAATGGATGACAGATAACAGAATGAAAAGGTAGAAATAAATATTAAGAGGAAACATTGATAAACTGATATATTTGAAATGTTTATTCAACTTTCAACAAATATTTGTTTTATGAAAGGTTTTCTTTTTTGTGTATGTGTATAGACTTGTAAACATGTAGGTTGGTCACTTTTCTTGCTAACATTCTTGCTCCCAGTGACAAAATTAAATGTGGCTTTGTTTCATGCTGTTCTGCAAAGAGCACCATATCATCTCCATGCTCCAGCACTTGCAGAAGCACATGGTCTGTTAGTGCTAGAACCCCATCTTCTGAAGCTTGAGAGTCCTGGTTTTTAGGGCACCCTTAAGATTTTACTTAAGTATCCATGCAGAGCCCAACTCTTCATCTCCTAACTCCTCTTATATTAGAGGAGCAGTGCCTTACAAATACAGAATGTATCTTTAAAAATCTCAGTTGCTATACATTTCTGTTATTTATGATATATACTATGAATGAGTGCATCTGTACCTCCTGGAGTCACTGTATATGAGGATAGCCCAAAGAGTGGGAGTAAGAAATGGGAAATGTGGAGGAAACATGTCCTGCTTTATCCTGTGCTCGTCACCAGTCATCCTCAAGGAGACACATTGGTGAAGCTCATAGCTTCAGCAATGAACAAGGTAGCTATCCAAATTTTGGAAAACACAGATGATTAGATCTTGACTCATCTCTGTCTCAGAACTCCTCTGAGGCTCAGAGTAACTTGTCTATTGCTTGTTCTTGACAAGTAGGTGAGTTAGCACATTTCTAGGTATTGACTGTCATGACTGATCTCTGAGGACTACAGGAAACCAATCCGCTGAGTAGCCTTGGGCAGCCCTCACCTCATGGTGTGGCTGCCATGTTACTTCTTCCATGTTTATCCTACTAAGTTTTCCATGTTTATTTAGAGGCATGGAAGAAAAGGATTTGGAAATTTCATTATCCAGACACAAAATAACTCAAAGAATATGGCATGAATTTTGGAACCCAAGTCTAGGTTTCTCCAGGTAGTCTCCTAGTGTTGAAGGCCTGGATGAACACTTCAGTTCAAGTTTCATTGTTGCAAGTCACGCTTCACATTCAAGCACCTGTCATAGTCATAATTTTAATTATTTGTATTTGTACTAGTTGCTTATCCCAAGTGCTTGTTTCACTGCTGTGAAGCGGAATCTGAAATGCTAAAAACAATTAGGAGGAGCAATCTCTCTTCTAAAGGCTTCTGTAACCCAGACCACAGTTTGATTTATAAGAAAAGCTTGATGGTTAGCCCTAGTTTTAAGGTAACAATAAGCATTTCTACGTATTAGCCATACATACATGTATATGTATATGTATATATAATTTTTTAAAAAATCCTTGTAGGAATAGAGCTATTCTTAGAGCACTTTTAGGTTTACAGAAATATTGAACAGGAATTACAAAGAGCTCCCATACACCTCCTCATTTCCTCTTCCCACCAACCACACAGTCTCCTCCATTATTAGCATTTGTGTCATTAGTGTGGTACATTTGTTACAGTTGGTGAATCAGTATTGGTACATTATTATTAACTAAAGTCCATGTACATTCTATGGATTTTGACAAATATATAATGACATATATCCACCACTACATTTGAATGGATTTTTAAATTTATTTTTAGTTTAATTTGTTATTTGGTTTCTTAGCCTCATGCAGTTTCCATGATATTTCTTTCCCATTACTGATTGATTTTGTCTTCTTTACAATTACAGCTACTTCCCAGTTATGATGTAAATTTCCTTTAATGCCATTAGCCAACGTTTTGAATCAAATAACATCAAGTTAAGGATTTAGGGCCAAGTATTTGGGCAAAAGAAGTTGCTTCCCCAGCCTAAAATTTTAAGGATTGCCTACTGTCCACTTATCTTTGGCAGCTAGAAGATGCATCAACATTCTGAAAGATTCTATTATGTTTCAGGGAAGACTGCTGTGGGCCATTCTACCCTCAGCCCCCACAGTGAGGAGCACTGAGTCACTCTGAATCAACACAAGGTTCAGGACAGGATGTGCAAGTTCTTACTCCTGGAACAGTCATCTCAAAAGGCTTAGTACACCCTACCAGACGAATATCAATCATACTCCACCTGGAGAGGGTCTGGACAACAGATTTCTTCTCCGCTTCTCCCTCTGCATTTCTCGGGGCAGCACCTCAGAAATGACTAACGTTATGACAGGAAAGGAAGATAACTGTTCTCACCTGCCTTTGTTTACAAAGAAGCAGCAGGCAGTGGTGACTTCTAGTAAGTATATGGGACTAACGGGGAAAATCTAATGACTGCATTTTGGTCTTAGAGTGAACTTTGTTGGATGTGTAATTATAAACACTGGATTAGAGAAAAATCCACTTTCTAGTCATTGAACAACATACTCGGAGTGTCAATTATATGTTAGAAGAAGAGAAAGCAGATACACTCAAAGGTGTTCAGAATGACCAAAAGCCCTGTCATATAAACACGATCCAGGGAGTTCTCAAAGTATCCTGAATTATATTTTTTCCCTCTATCACCCATCTTTGTTGTCTCCATCCACCAGATCATAAATCTTGTTTAGAAACAGCAAATATATAGACTTCTTTTCTGAAAACATTCTTCCCTGATAAGAATACATCATGACCTGTTGGTTCAGATGTGGCTGAGAAGGTCTCTGAGATACTGACAAGCTTCTCCACTCTGAGGCTAAATCTGTCCTCTGATGAACGCCAATAGCTGCTTCCTGAAGTGCAAGGTTCTCAGATGTGTTTAGGTAAATAGAGCTGCACAGATATAAACACTGGTAACAGAATGCAGGGTGCATCCGTGGAGGCAGTGATTTGTGGAATATCAGGATTCATCTAAAAATTAGCTGTCTGCTCATTTCATTTGCTTTATTAAGAATGAATGTGTTGTTCTTCTCATGTGAAAATGATTCTTGTCTCTGAACTCCAATTTTTTAGGACAGTCTTTGGAGTTGTATGGGGTTGTTCTGAGCCCTAATATGTACTGTTGCCTAATTGCCTTGTGAGCACCATGCCTGAAGGCAACAACCTGAATTGTGTTTTCAATATTCACTGATACTAGAAACCTACAGAAGACTCTCAGTGCAGTTTGCACTGGGTGAATAAGCATGTATCAGTGCTTGTACTGTTTTGTTTAAAAGATTGCACAGAAGAATATTTCAAGTCTCTGCTTCAGAGATTTCAGCTGGAAGGGAATCTTCTGTTGCTGGTTTTCACATCCTGCCTCACATGCAGACTGAGGGTGTTAGTTCACAAATGCTTGCTCATTTATATTTCAGTAAAATTCTACATTTCAATAGAAAAACCTCTCCCAGGCGTGCCAGGAATCTGGGGTATATAGACTAATATTCAGCACAGAGGGCAGGTGCCTTGGGAATAGCAGGTGCTTTCACTGGAGTCCTTTAAGCCTTTTTTTGGAACAAGTGTTGAAAAAAATAATTCTCTGGAAAATGCTCTTTTCATTGATCTAAACACCCTTCAAAATTACCAGATGTCAGCATGATTTTTACCAAGCCCCTTACAATGACGGAGTAATTCTAACACATTTCCCTGTAGGCTAGAACATACCTCCCACAAATAAAATCAAGGAGTGTCTGCATCTTGCCTTTACCTGAAAATGTCTTGGGGGTACAGTTATGACATATCATCACTTAAAGAGATTAGCGCATCAGATTTAAAATAAGCTGGCAACAGAACCCAAAAAGAAAACATACAAAAAGTTACAAGACTGTAAAAACTCTAGGACCAGAAGAGCAAGTAAGATCTTGTCCTTTCAGCTACCTCAGGCAAAAGAGGGAAACATTCCCCATGGGAAAAACAAATGCATCTCAACCCCAGATCTCTGTTTCAGAGCCTCGTGTTGAGAATTATGAGGCTGGGAACAAGCGTCTCATCACATTTGTATTTTTGCCAGCTGGTACACAGAATCATGCTCCGTAGTGGAAAATAGCCCAGCTACTCCTATTATCTGCATGTGTGGGAATGGCTGGAAAGGTGGAAACATGCCCATTAGTCCCTTCTCTCATTATGCTCACAAAACAAGGAGAGTCAAACCCAAATTGGAAGCAGCTAATACAAGCTGGAAGGGAAAAGGAATACATTGGAAAAGCATTCTAGCTCTTCCGTAGAGGGCTCGATATGTATTCTATCCCTCCTAACTGGGAGGGATCCAGTCCAAAATTCCTTCTCACCATCCCATCCACCGTCCTCCTCTCATCTTCCCTCTTTCCTCTTTGTTACCTTCATGATTCCCTTATTTTACTATTTTTCCCTCATACTTCTTTTCGATTCTCTTTTTCCCCCACTTCTCTCCTCATTCCACTTTGAATACATTCTGGATTCTTACAGAGAGCATGATACAGGCTGATACAGTATTCAGACCCGCCCTGCAGACACTAAGATGACTACCACACCAGGGCCATGACTGAGGGTGGAGGTAGGGGGAGTAACAGGTCTGGCTTTTATCACGTTGAGTTTGACGAGCCAGCGGGATGTTCATGGAGGTAGACAGTAGTAGTTGAGAATACTAGTCAGGACCTTGGAAGAGAGAAGTTTTATTGAATGCCTGTTACACCATAGGCACTGTGTTTGGTGTTGGGAGTACACTGAAAAGATAAAACCCAGCCCATTTCTCCAGGGACTTTAAAAAGAAGAAGAAAAAAAAAACTGGTTAAAGTCTTTCAAGAAAATTCAAATGTTAGAGGTGCAGAGATAAAAGTATGAGCAGGTGCTGAGGACATACAGAGCTCAAGTGGTTAGAGGATGTACCCCAGGTTGGGGAATGGGGAAATGTCAGACCCTCAATTTCATTAAGCAGACCAGCCAGGATGGTGTCCATAGACATTGAATTTGGGCTTGGCCTTTGAAGCTCTATTGATACCGAATCATTCCAGCCTGTCTCACCCATGGGGTGTTAGCTTTTCTGCTTGCGTTCATTGTTCTCTAACTGGGTACTGATCTCACAGTAGTAGAACGGTCTCCATCTTTACGTGGGGAGGGGAAGTCCATGGCCACCTGTAAGGCTTCCTTCCCAAATTTTCGCAAGAATCCTGAACTTTTTAGCTTCATCGTCAGACTTAACACCATGCTGATTTTGCAAGATAGCCGATCCAATGATTTCTTACACTTCTTCCCGTGAATTTCCTGGGCCCTAAAACAAGCCTGAGGGTGTTCTGGAGTGATAAAGCTGGCAGTCTAATGGGCTGCAAGAACTTCTTGCGAGCACAAGTAGGTCATAACTGTGGGGATTTTCTGTTGTGTGAGATCAGATGAAATTAACTGTCTATTTCAGAAACATTTTCCAGCTTTTGTGATGAAATCTCCTTTGACTATTAACTTATCAGATCATGGAACTAATGGAGATCCCCTCGCACCCTACCCCAGCCCCATTTGTCTGAGCATCAGAGGAAACTCTCCCATCTTTCATCAGTCTCCCATTTGTGTATTTCTCTCCTAACCTAAAAAAATCGTCAGTGGCTGATTAAATAAGTTAAGGTTTACATAAATAACTTAAGTCGCCAAGTCCTTTCTCAGATGCCTGAGTTAACCCAGACAAACCAAAAACGGAAATCCAAAGGCCACATACCTGCAGCATTTTTATCCCTTTAAAGGGAAAGTACCCTTTAGTGCTTTTCCTGTGCCAAGAAATTTGCTCTCTACCCACAAGTTAATCCCTAAGAAAACAGGCAGCCTTGAATATTGGCAGAGCTTCTATATATAGGAAATCAATATGGCTGCCGTCAACTTGGGTATTTATTCTCAGTCTGGGTTTGTTTTCCCAGGTTTTCAATTTAGATTGTCAACTTCCTTCCAAAACTACCTAATAAAATGTTATTTAAACTATAGTAATACATTATTAATTAATCACTTCTTGAACCTTAAGATACTCTTGCAAGCTACATAGGATTATTATGAAATACTTAAAAGTTGCTTCTTGTTAGTTCAGAGGGGAAAAGGAGGACCTCTTATTGGATCTTTATCTTTTTGGGGGGCCATTTAAAATTTTAATTAAATTCTCAAACTACAGGCCAAAGAGGTGAAGTATTAGAGATAATCAGAAATGATTGAAATGATTAAATTTTAGTACTCCATTTCAGGTGCTCTCCCTGCTGTGGAAGTTCTATTTAATATGAATGAAATGAACACAATCTGATAAACATAAGGTAGGTGACAAAAAACTACCTTTAAAACATAACTGACTTAATGCCACACTAACTATCCTGCCCTTTCAAATATCCTGTTAGTATGTCAGATAGCTGAGTGTTCTTTTTCCAAGAGAAAAGAGTGGTAGTAAAAATCATCAATTTTCAGGGTTATTCTGTGTAAGTTCATAATTAAGAATTGTTAAAACTTGCACAGAATTTTAATGGCATAGATTTGAGCCACAAATTTTTGGTAATTTTTAAAGTTCCTTGGCATTTAGAATACTTAAGAGGATCTTGAACAATTTTCCCAAATGCCATAGCAATAAGATGCAAACAAAAAACCTATATCCTAGTCCTGACTCTACCATTAACTACTTTCACCAACTTATTTAGTTTATTTGGGTCTCAATTTTCTCACTTGCATCATCATTAGTTGATCTCTAAGGCCTCTTTGAGCTCCAAGATTTTATGTTAATATTAGAATTAATGCCCATTTTTAACTAAAATTAGTCTCAAAGAGTCTAGCATCTTCTGAGAATATTTAATCTCTTCATGGTACTTGTCAAAAGTGGGTGTCTATGTGGTCTTCACAATGAGGGAGCGACATTTGAGTCTTTACATTTGAGTGAATCACTCTCAACCTTTGTAAATGTAAATATTTCTTCTTAAGGCCAATATATTCTGTAGAGTTCCAAATGATGATGCTTGTACTTTTGGAATCAATTGAAAAAGTGGGCAATGCCAGAGGGCTACTTTGACTCTATTAACAGTAAAAATGAATTTGTATTTTATTATTCACAGCAGCATCTACATATATTTAATGAATACTATTACTTATTATTATATATCTGTATTTGGAGAAAACTATTATTTATTATTAGGTGTGAGTGAGGATGCTTTCAACTTCAATAACCAACTCAAATTGGCTTAAATGATAAGTAAGTTTTTGTTCTCACATACAAGGGACCCAAAGTAGAGTGACTCTGTGACTGTTTATTCAGATGCTCAGTGTTGCATTGAGGAGCAAGGATGTTTCCAATTCCCATCACCTCACTGTGGGGTTTTGCCCGGTGGCTGTAGTGCTTTAGCAGTTCCACATCAAAGCCAGATAACAATGTCCTAAAAAAGAAAAGGGCTGTCTCTTTTTTGTCTCCTTAGAAGCCATAAACCTTTCTTAAAAGTCCCTGGACAGGTTTTCTTCACGTACCAATGGCCAGGAATGGGTCATATTTCCTTTAATAAATCCATCACTAACAAAGGCAATGGATTAAGAATAACAGTTTGGGAGAGAAATAAGGAGGCAACCACCACGACCACCATAACAGATAAATGAATGCATTCCCAGGCTACACGGTGTGCTGTGCACAGACCTGTGGTAATAACTCTACATGTACTGCACACTTCTGGAAATCCTCGGTCAATTCCTCTCTGTAAGACCAAAGTCCATCAACACTCACCACACTACTGATGATTTGTATTCTTCTATGGGGGAAAAAAATGAAATGAATAGTTCTGCAGAAAATTACCCTAACTTGTGTGTGCATCTTTCCTAAGGGACAAATCTCAGATATTGCAACAAATAGAACATGTACTGCTTTCTTACTATTTAATGTTGCTACTGAAAAAAAAAACCCCAGAAATCTGCCCACTGAACCAAGTCTCAAATGAGATCACAGAGGTTATGGTTAGATGTCATCACCGCCAATCATTTCTGCCACAAGAGTAGTAATACAAGAGGTCAGAACATTTGTTTTTTTGAACCAGTCACCTGATGGCAGGCAAAACCCAATGCATCTGCTCCCAGTCAAGTGGTGGGGATTCCAGAACAGCTGGGTCAAAGAAGAAGAAATCTTGGGGGAAGGGATAGCTCAGTAGTAGAATGCATGCTGGTCCTGGGTTCAATCCCCAGTACCTCCACTAAAAAGAACAAATAAATAAACCTAATTACCTCCCTTCCCCAAAAAATTTAAAAAGAAGAATTCTCACTAGCCAAGGGCTGAAACACATATGAGAAAAAATTTGAACAATTTGAAATATTGTATTGGGAAGATAATAAAGGAACAATGGAATAATCCTTTCATTGCCTAAGTCTCTTGGTGTCCTAAAATTCCCATTCTATTTTTTTTTAATTTTAGGATTTCCACATATACTTGGAATGTACAGAGTTGAAATGAGCATTGCTCCCACACTAGCAAAAACAAAAATCCAGAAGGAATATAAAATCATAAATTCCCTTGAACCCATCAGAGTGCTGAGTCTGCAGGGCAATTAAGCAGCCTGAAATTAAGGAAAAGCAGGCCTTTTTCCCAGGAGACAGAACACAAGTACTGGTCACCTGGAGCAGGACACAAAGGAAAGACCCTAGTCACCTTACAGGGAGGTAAGAAAAATTCAGATAAAAGCTTTAACCAATTTTGCAAGTCTTCTTTCAAGTATATATGAAACAATCCTGAAGTAAGACTCTTTCCAGGACATAAAACAAATCTCAACAAATTTAAAGGAATTGCAATCATACCAAGTATGTTCTCTGAACACAACATAAACTCAAAATTAATAACAGAAAATATTTGGAAAATTTCCCCAAATATTTTGAAATTAAATGGCATCCTCATATGTCAAAAAGGAAGTCACAGGGGAAATTAAAAGATATCTTAAATCAAATGAAATGCAAACAGCATTTCAAAATTTGTGGGATGCAGCACATCCTTAGAATATTTAGCAGTAAGGTTTATATTAGATGAGAAAAAAGAGCTCAAATCAATTATCTCAGCTTCCATCTTAAGAAACAATAAACAAAAGTAGAATCAGGCAGATGGGAGGAAATAATCAAACTAAGAGCAGAAATCAATGAAATTGAGAACATAAAAAAATAGAGGCTTCTGGTTTCCAGTTCTGCATGTAAGGAGTCACCACTCTGTCTAACAAGTAAAAATCTGAACAAACTGAAAAAAAAATCAATGCTTCTTGGATTCCTAAGAGAGCAGAGGACACAAGGGAAACCACTATCCCCAAGACTGAGAGAGAGACAGGTGAACCCAGGGAGTCAGGGCTTACTAGGGCAGAGACTCCTGAGCAGAATCCATCCCAGGAACCAGTGCGGGGGTAGGAAAACTTGAACTGTAACCAACAAACTGCTAGAGACTTGGTGTGGGCAACTCTGAGAGTCAAAAACTCCAGGGGGACCCAGTCATAGAGTCCCCACAATATTGTGAGATTAAGCTCCAGGGGCTTGATGACATTCCCACAGTAAACATTGGAGAAAAATCTCCTCTTTCTTCTGGCAGGAGGAGGAGAAAACGAACCATGTTGAAATACACAGGGGCACTCTTACCAAGGCTTATCCTCAGGGAAAACTAGTTAACTGGAGTCTAACCTACTGGAGAATTATTACAAGCCTAATGACCTGGGGAAGGGAAATACCCAACTCCAGTTAACTCTAGCTGTTCTGTCCCACCTAAATGGGGAGGGAAAAAAAAAACCAGAAACATTTATAAAGTTTACAGTCCAGAGACATAAGCTTACTAAGATTGAGACCTAATCATAGGACTGTAGCATGCTCCCCCTCCCCGACACCTCACCACCACGTTGCAAAAGGCCTATATACAGGAGTTCCTCTTACCTGGTACATCATGTCCAGCTATCAAGAAAAAATTACAAGGCATACCAAAAGGCCAAAACACAATCTGATGAATCAGACAAGCATTAGAACCAGACATGGCAGGGATATTGGAATTATTAAATGGGGAATTTAAAATACTAGGATTAACATGCTACGGACTTGAATTCACAAAGTAGACAGTATACAAGAACAGATGGGCAATGGAGGCAGAGAGATGGAAATCCTAAGAAAGAACCAAAAAGAAATCCTAGAGATTAAAAAAAACCCAAAAACCCACATAGACCGTAAGGGAAATAAAGAATGCCTTGATGGGCTTATTAGTAGTCTAGACACAGCTGAGGAAAGGATCTCTTGAGCTAGAGGACATATCAATAGACTTCTCAAAAACAGAAAAGCAAAGAGAACAAAGACTGAAAAATACAGGTCTGTAAGACAATTACAAAAGGTGTAACATACATCTGGGGGATACCCAAAGAAAGTAAAGAGGGAAAGAAGCAGAAAAAATATATAAAGCAATAGTGGCTGAAAATTTCCCCAAATTCATATTAAACACCAAACAAACCACAGATCCAGGAGGCTCAGAGATCACCAAGCAGGATAAATGCCAAAAAACTACACACAGGCATATCATTTTTTAACTACAGATAGTAAAAATAAAGAAAAAAATCCAGAAAGAAGTCTGAGGTAAAAAACAAACAAACAAACAAACAAAAAAAACACCTGACCTGTAGAGGAACAAAGATAAGAATTGTATCTGACTTCTCAGGAACCACACGACAGAATATTTAAAGTGTTGAGAGGGAAGAAAACTGCCAGTTTTTGTGCCTTGTGAAACTATCCTTCAAAAGTGAAGGATAAATAAAGACTTTCTCAGACAAATAAAAATTGAGGGACTGAGTTGCCAATAGACCTGCCTTCCAAGGAATGTTAGAAGTAGTTCTTTTAGAGAAATGGAAAGTGATACAGGTTAAAAAAAAACTCAGGTCTACATAAAGTAAGAAAGAGCATCAAAAAGGAATACAGAAGATAGAATAAAAACTCCTGGAACTTTCTGACACCTCAATCCAGAGGAACCCTTACTTCTTTGAGTCTTATCCAAAACCACTGAGCACAAACCCAAACCCTATAGAATGCCTCACCTGATGCCCTTCTATTGAAATGACTCATAGTCCCCCGTGGTGTGTGAATAACCTTTTACAACTTTTTAAACTACAGGTTGAATAATGGCCCCCTAAGACATCTGGGTACTACCTCCTGGACCCTGTGAATATGTTATCTTACATGGCAAAAAAAGGCTCTATAGATGTAATGGAGTTAAGGATTTTTAAGATGGGAAGAGGATCCTAGATTATCCAGGTGGGTCCAATGATTTGATCACAAGCATCCTTATAAGAGGGAGGCAGGGGGTGGTATTACTGCTACTACTACAGAGATGGAAGGCAACATGGTGACTGAGGTGAAATGTTTTGCTTCTGGCTTTAAAGATGGAAGAACAACCAGGAACCAAGTGGTGCAAATAATAAACCGCTAGTAACTGGAAAAAGCAAGGAAATGAATTCCACCCTCAAGCCTTCAGAGGAAGAGCAGCCCAGCTGACATTGTGATTTCTGGCCAGTGAAACAGATTTTGAGCTTCTGATCTCCAGAACTGTAAGAGAATAAATGTGTGTTGTTTTAAGTCACCAAGTTTGAGGTACTTTGTTAAAGTAGCCCCAAGAAACGAATGCACCCATCTCATATAAGCCTATAAAGCTCTCAGTTTCCCTCTTTAGAATAATACAGCGTAAACTCAAATTTTCATTTATTATGTTTTTATTTTCATTTAGTTCCAAATTTTCTTAACTTACTTTGTGAAGTTTTACTTATTTTTATATTATTTAAAGTTGTGTAGTATAATTTCCAAACACTTGGAGATTTTCACCTTTTAGATGCTGATTCTTTTTTTTTCTGTTTTTAATATCATTTTTTGAGGTATAGTTGATAACAATGTTAGGTTACAGAGTGCAACATAGTGATTCACAATTTTTAAAGGTTATACTCCACTTTAAATTATGATAAAATATTGGCTATATTTCTTGTGTTGTACAATATATCCTTGTAGCTTATTTTATACATAGTAGTTGGTACCTCTTAATCTCCTACCCCTATCTTGCCCCTACTCGCTTCCCTCTCCCTACTGGTAACCACTAGCTTGTTCTCTATTAGATACTGATTAATTTAACACTGCTGTGGTCAGAGAACATCTGTATGATTTCAGTTCTTATTTCAGTGTGGTTTGAAATTTGAAATTTATGGCTTAGCAGATGGTTTCTTTTGATGAAAGTTCTTTGTATACTTAAATGAAGTGTGTTTTCTGTTACTGTTAGCTGTAGTGTTCTATAAATGTTAATTAAGTCAAGTTGGTTAATAGTGTTTTTCAAATATTCCATATCCCTATAGACTATTTGTTTCTTGTTCTATCAATTATTGAAAGAGAATTATTAAAATAACTATGGTTATGGGTTTACATCTCCTTAACCTGATTTTTAAATTTATTTTGAAACTCTATTAATTGCATACATATTTTGTTTTTCCTAACTTCTTAAGTAGTTGACCAGTTTTTTCATTCTGAAGTGACCTCCTTATTTTTTTTCCCAGCCTTTTTCTTTCTTATTGAAGCATAGTTGACTTACAATGTTGTATTAGTTTCTGGTGTACAGCAAAGTGATTCAGATCTATAAAATTTTTCAGATTCTTTTTCATTATAGTTTATAACAAGATACTGAATATAGCTCCCTGTGCTATACAGTAGGACCTTGTTATTTATTTTATATATAGTAGTTTGTATCTGCTAATCCCAAACTCCTAAATTATTCCTCCCCCCACCTTTCCCCTTTGGTAACCGTAAGTTTATTTTCTATGTATGTGAGTCTGTTTTTGTTTTG
The DNA here is from genome assembly GCF_036321535.1 of Camelus dromedarius. Classification (NCBI taxonomy): domain Eukaryota; kingdom Metazoa; phylum Chordata; class Mammalia; order Artiodactyla; family Camelidae; genus Camelus; species Camelus dromedarius. Next base: position 61,033,601 of record NC_087443.1, on the reverse strand, counting down.
TCAGCAAATTCATTTGTATCATTTTTTTAGATTCCACATATAAGTGATATCACATGACATTTGTCTTTCTCTGTCTGACTTGCTTCACTTAGTATGCTGAGCTCTAGGTCCATCCATGTTGCTGCAAATGGCATTATTTCATTCTTTTTTAATCACCAAGTAATATTCCATTGTATATATATACCACATCTTCTTTATCCATTCATCTGTTGATGGATATTTAGGTTGTTTCCATGTCTTGGCTATTTTAAATAGTGCTGCTATGAATATTGGGGTGCATGTATCTTTTCGAGTTAGAGTTTTCTCCAGATATATGCCCAGGAGTGGGATTGCTGGATCACATGGTAGCTCTATTTTTAGTTTTTTTAAGGAAACTCCATACTGTTTTCCATAGTTGCTGCACCAGTTTACATTCCCACCAGTGTAAGAAGGTTTCCTTGAAGTGGCCTCCTTTATATCTAGTATTTCTCATGGTCTTGAAGTATACTTCGAGATATTAAAAAATGCAAAAGTTTTCTTACCAAAAAACTGTCTTTCTTATTCTTAACTGATTTAATAAGTTTGTTCAAAATAATACCAACCATGTATTCAATTATGTATGCTTATGTATTGTATATATTATGTATATATATACACACACACACATATACTTATGTATGCTTATATAAGTGAACTGAAAGACATGAAAGACAGCAATGATACAAGGGACAGGAAGGAGGAGTTAGGGTTATTTTGCTATATAAGGTATTCAAACTTCCCATGAAGTGGTATAGTGTTATCTGAAAGTGGACTTCAATTGTATATGTATACGGCAAATGCTAGAGCAACCAATAAATAAAGTAAAAAAATATATATATATAAACAATAATGCTAAGAAAGGAGAGAAACTGGAATCATAAAATACTCAGTTAAAATACAAAGAGCAGAAAAAGAGTGGAAGACAAAAAAGAAACAAAGAATAAGGGTAATAAATAGAAAGTAGTAACAAATATGATAGATATTAATTCAACTACATCAATAATCATTTTGAATGTCAATGGTCTAAATGCACCAATTAAAAGACAGAGGTTGTCAGAATGGATCAAAACACAAGACCAATTGTATGTTGTCTACAAGCAACCTACTTTCAATATAAAGGTGCATATAGATTAAAAGTGTAGATGAAAAATAAAATGATGAAGAAAATATACCATGCTAACAGTAAAGAAAGCTGGGATAGCTATATTCATTTCAGACAGAGCAGACTTCAAAGCAAGGAAAATTATCAGGGATAAAGAAGAACATTACATAATGATGAAGACATCAATTCTAGAAAAAAAATGACCATAATTTTGAGCACCAAACTACATGAAGCAAACAACAGAACTGCAAAGAGAAATAGATGAATCAACTATCATAGCTGGTGACTTCAACACTCCTCTATCAGAAATGGACAGATCCAGCAGGTAGAAAATCAGAAAGGACAAAATTGAACTCAACAATACCATCAATCAGCTGGATATAATTGACATCTATAGATTACTTCATCTAAAAACAACAAAATACACATTTTCCTGAAGCTCATGAGGAACACTCACCAAGGTAGAATACATTGTGGGACATAGACACACCTTAACAAGTTTAACAGAGAAATCATACAATGTCTGCTCTCAATGATAACTATTTAAACTATAAATTAATAATAAAGAACTGAAAAATTCCAAAATACATGGAAATTAAATGACATTCTTCTAAATAACACATGAGTCAAAGGAGAAATCTCAAGTACATTTTTAAATATTTAAACTAGATGAAAATGAAAACACAACTTATCAAAATTTGTGATATACACCAAAAGCAGTATTTGAGAGAAATTTATAGAATTGAATGCATAATTAGAAAAGAAGAAAGAGCTAAAATCAATCAGCTAAGTTTCCATCTTAGGAACTAGAAAAAGAAGAGCAAATCAAATCCAAAATAAGCAGAAAAGAATAAGAATTATAGCAGAAATCAATGTAATTGAAAATAGGAAATCAATAGAGAAAATCAAGAAACCAGAAGTTGGTTCCTTGAAAAGATCAGTAAAATTGATCAGCCTCTAGTCAGGCTAACTAAGAAAGAGAGAGGACACAAATTACTAGTATCAGAAATGAAAAGAGGGGGCATTACTACAGTCCTATTGACATTAAAAGGATAATAAATACTATTAAAAATTCTATGACCACAAATTTGATAACTTAGATGAAAATAGACTAATATCTTGAAATAAATGATTGCCAAAACTTATACAAGAAGAAAAAGACAGTCTGAATACATGTATATCTATTAAAGAAATTGAATCAATAATTAGTAATCTTTCAAAAAAACCCACCAGGCCCAGATGGGTTCACTGGTGAATTTTACCAAACATTTATGGAAGAAAGTATTCAAATTTTCTCCCCTAATTCATTTTATGAGGGCAGCATTACCCTAATACAAAACCCAGATAAGACATTGCAAGAAAACTACAGACCAACATTTCTCATAAAAGTAGATGAAAAATCCTCAACAAAATATTACCTAATTCAACAATGTATAAAAAGGATCGTTAAGTCGGATTTATCCCAGATATGGAAGCTTAGTTCAACATTCAAAAATCGATTAAAGTAATCCATCACTTCAGCAAGCTAAAAAACAAAAAGATTGCCTGATTATATCAGTAGATGCAGACGCATAGAACAATGGAATATACTAGAGAGCTCAGAATAGAGAGCTTAGAAAAATAGACCCATATTTACATGAGTAATTGATTTTTGACAAATTTGCAAAGGTAATTCAATGGAGAAAGGATAATTTTCAACAAGTAGTGTTAGAAATACTGGACATTCTTATTTTTTAAAAAATGAACCTTAATCCATACCTTTCATCTGATACAAAATTAGCTTGAAATGATTCATAGGTGTAAATGTAAAACTGAAAATAATAAAGCTTCTAGAAAATATATGGGAAAATCCTTGTGAACTTGGATTAGGTAAAGATTCTTACACATGGTCCCAATAATACGATTCACCATAGGAAAAAATGAAGACTTCCTCTTCAGAAAACCCTGTTAAGAAAATGTCTAGCCACAGACTTGGATAAAATACTTGGAAATAGACCTATCCAATGAAGAACTTGAATTCAGAATATATAAAAAATTATCAAACTTCCATAATAAAAAACCAACACAATTTTAAAATGGGCAAAGATTGGAACAGACACTTCACCGAAGAAGATACATGAATGGCAAATAAACACATGAAAAAACAATCCACATCATCAGTCACCAGAGAAAGGCAAATTAAAACCATAAAGAGGTGCCACTCCACACTTATTAGAATGGCTAAAATGAAACAAATGGACAATACTAAATGCTGACAAGGATGCAGAACAATAAGAATTCTCATCCATTGCTGATGGGAATGCAAAATGGTACAAACATTTTTTAAAAATAATTTTTCCAGTTTCTTAATAATATATATTTATCTAGGCCAGCATTCCACTACTAGACATTTACTCAAAATGAATGGAAACTTACATCCATACAAAATCTGTACATGATGTAAATAGCAATGGCATTAAGCATAATTGCAATGTTATGCTTTTTATTATAATAGCATATTTATTATAGTAGCAATATTTTATATTATTTATTAAAATAATAGCATAATGACAAAAATTGGACACAATCCAAATATCCATCAACATATGAATGTATAAAAATTGTATATCCTAACAATGGACTATTACTCAGTAATAAAAAGAGTAATCATGCACATAATGACATGGATGCATCTCAGGTGCTAAGTCAAAATCAGGCTCAAAGGCTATCTTCTGTATGATTCCGTTATATGACATTCTGGAAAAGGCAAAACTATAGGTGCCAGGAGATGGAAATGGGGATAGATTACAGTGGGCACAAGGGATTTTGAGGGTATGATGGAATTGTTCTATGTCTTGAATGTGATGTTGGTTACACAACTATATGCATTTGTCAAAACTCACAGGACACTATGAAAGGCAAGTTTTACTGAACTTAATCTGATTTACATCTGATTCTGGCAAATGGCTAAAACACCAGGTCCTCCAAAACACAGGTTGGGAACCACTGGTGTAACAATAATTCAGAAACTTTTAGATGTGTGTTATAATCAGTGGAATAAGTCAATGAGTCAATGAGTATGTCAGGCAAGGAGACCTGATTTTCAGTGTGAGACTAAGTACTAGGAAAATGCTGGTAACTGCAAACCAGATAGTAGGGTGCGGTCTTCATCTTAATGAAGATAGTCCTTGCGTGGACTTGTTTTGTGAGAACCACACCTGTTTCTGAATCATGGCCTACAGTACAAAAGAACACTCATCACCTGACAGACTTTGCAGATCTTTCAGCTAAAAGCCAGTAAAACCCAGTGATAAATCTCTCAGACAGGTGGCTTCCTGCTGTTTTGTTAAATTGTTTTTCCTTGCTTCCCAATAGGGGTCAAGTCTAATACAAATTTGAAACAACTAGCCTATTTATATTAAATCACTTTTGAGAGCACACCTTTGTCCATGAGCAGTATTGAACTTTTCATCTCCTTGATGCTTCTGACATACATCCCATGTCATTTCTGAGCAAATAAAGTGCAAATAACTTGGGTTGCCCCAGTTCTTAGAGAGGCTTAACACCACCGGGGTGGGTAGGTCAACACTGCCAAACATAAAACTAGAAATGACTTCCTGCTCAGACAGGAGGATTTTCATTTCTTTCATGAATGAGGGAAACTTTTGGAATACAAGCATGTTTTTTTTTTTTCTCTGATTATGAAAGGGTGGCATCTGCTAACCCAACACTTCACATATTTTTCTTTGGCTTATTGCTTTCTTTTGATAAAACTAATCTATAAATGTTGAATTATTAGAAACAAGTTACAGATAATTTAGTAGGGCACGTGTTAGAAATAACACACAGTGGTCTTAAATGTATTACTTATAGGTGATCAATTCTAATATTATCCTATTGTCTTAATATCTAAATACTTCAAGCCAGAAAAGTAAATCATTTTTAAACCTCCTATTCATAATGTGTTAGATCATGAACACAGGACAAAATGGGGGCAGGGAAGAATCCAAACCACGGAGAATAACCTTTTTTCCCCCATATCCTCCATTGAAATGTAAGCTCTACCAGGTGGATTTCTGAGGAAGGTAACTTGGCAGGGAGGACGGCAGAAGGTGCTGTGGCCAGGGGTTGGCTTGGAAAAATCCTGGCATCATCCTAAACCCTGCTGGCTCGCTCTCACGCGCTCTTTCGCGTGCTCTCTCTCCCTCCCTTCCTCTCTCCCTCTCTCTCCCTCTCTCCCTCTCTCCCTCTCTCCCTCCCCAGCAATTGCTAAATGCCTTGTCTTGTCCCAGGTTCCTTTCCTTTTGCCTTGCTAATCTTCAGGCCCTTATTATCTTTCACCTAAGCTATTGCCACCATGGTGTTCTGATAAGTCCCAATGTCTCCTCTCTGCTTTTCTGGTCCACTCTACATTGTCACCAAATTAATTCTTGTTTGGTGCAGTTCTCATCATTTCCTTTTTTGACTTCCCACAACTCCCCTTTACCCACGGAACAATATAGACCTTCCTCAGACATTTCATGGCATTTCAGAGTCCCCATGATTCAACTGGCACACCCTGTACTTCCAGCCTCTTCCCATCTCCTCTTTTTTCACTCAAGCATTGCTCTTACCTATGTCTTCACCGCTTATGCTGGACTCTGTGCTTGAAATTCCAGCTCCACTCTCAGCTTCTTAATGCCTAATCCTTTAAAGTCCAGCTCAAATGATACCTCTTTCATGAAGCACTGGCTGATGCTCACAGCTGGAAGTGAATTTTCATAGTTCTTAATTTTCTTATGGTTTACCAGTTCTTCCTTGTATTGTAATTGTTTGTATATGTGGTGAATATAACCATATATCCTTTTTTTACACTGTCAGTTCCTCGAAGGCATGTCATCCTCAATTGTCTCCATACACCCAATGCCTTGCTCATGGTAGATTCGCAGTAGGTACTTGTTAAGTCATTTAGCAAGCGTGTGAGTTTTGAATGGATAAATGAATGAATAGATCTGAAATTGGAAATGGAAGGAAGGAAACCAGGGTCCTTTGTTGTAATAAACGCAGCAAGGGACACAGTTTGGGGACAATTCAAGAACCATTATAGATGAACCATTATAGACAAGAAAAGCAGATGGAGACATTAAGCCCACATGTGAAGGGCAAGAGTTAGTACTGTTTTTCAGCTGCATCCTTCCAAAAGCCAAACCTCTCCACAAACTGTGACATATGCTGTTGTCATAATTGTTTACAAGGAAGACTTATTATCCGGGAGCACCTGCTAACCAAAGAAAGCTGGGAGGAAAGATCATCTTCTAGCCTTAGAAAGGCAGCAGCAAACTGCAACAAATTATTATTGTATCATTTTTATTTTAATATATAGGAATTCATTTTTTTAAAATATCAGTGGATTTACTGTCCACAAGAAAGCTGAATTAATGCTTACAGATACTAGTATTATCTTACTACATAGAAAATTTTCTTCTCTCACCTCCTCAGTGAACTTCCCTTCATATTGTTTCTCAGGAACAAAGCTTTGGGGTCCCTAGATGAAAGTGTCCTAAGAACACCATATCACTGTCATGTGATGCTGTTTCATGGGAGGAAGGTCCAAGAATAGGTAGAAATCCATCTGTAGGGTGCACTCCCTTATATCAAACAAATAAAGAGCAATCTATGTTCACAAAGATTGATGAGGTCGTGACTGGCCATTTGACAAAAACACTCACCCTGATCACCAAAAACTGGATTTACACATCGCTTTTCAGGAACTCATCAGCCATTTAAAAGGAGACTACCTGTACTCCTGGTGCCTAGCCAGGGATAGTCTGGTCACCAGTTGCCAATCTGGGCTACATGTGAACAGATATTTTTTCTCCCCAGCCTATTTAAAAGTCGGTAGGTAATTTGGGGAGGGAGAATATTTTTTCCAGTTGCCTCTTAAGGAAGTTTTCTTTTCTGATTCATCAAGAATTGATTAAATATGACTCATTAAGACAGCTCCAAATGGAGCAGGGAACAAGAAACACCTTTCCGGTGTCTTAGTCACTGCTGTCTCCTAAATCTTGTTCCTTCATTTTAGCTTTCTGGTTAACTCAAAACATTTAAAAGACAACTGTTTTAGTACCAAACATATGGTAGGAGTTTCATATATGAATGTTGAATGAACATAAGGTTTCTTTCACTCCATGTACCAAGATACTAAATCTTATTAAATGATTTTGCCAAGCATGATAAACTATGTGACATGAGTAACTAGAATATAAGCACTTGAATTCTTTTAATTTTCTTCTCCCCCAAAGTACTTCATACAGGACTCTGTAAACTGTATGCACACATGCATATATGAACACATGGGAGTGCATACACACACACACACACCCGCGCACACACATGCGCACGCACACACACACATAGGCTTATTAGCTATTGAGTTCCTGGATGAATTACTTTGAGGTTTATCTATTTTGGATCTGACTTTTCCATTGTCCCTGGAGGATACCAATATTAGTACAGGAACCCAAGGGAAGGAAAAACCAGTCATGCTGATTCCAGTGGCTGGTTAGCATGTTTGGTTTTATATAGTAGTTATAGTTGAATAATTGATTCTATGGATGCCAAGTCCTAGCAGGCCAATTTTTATCTAAAGTCATCAATGAAATATATCAGCACCGTAATGCTGTTGACTGAAAATATCCTCACTGTTCCAGTGGTTTTAGTTCTTATTTAAGTTGTCATTTGCCCACAGCCTGATCTTTCTGATATCGCCTATTTTCTTTCAATTCAAAGCTATGGGCATACTTAAACATTTTAATAATACACAAGGCAGTGGGAAACAAGGGTTCAAAAGTCGAGTGGAATATAGGCTCTACCATCGTATAGAAACCTCGCCGTCCTCCTCCTGTTTTTCGATACTCTCACACCACTACTACACCAACACTTCTGATGCCAGACTTGGGGTGGGGGGTTCCCAAACCAACCAATTCTGATAAACCAGCCAGGTGTCCTACAGTTTAATCAGTTCTGACGCTTTCCACCTGGGGATAGCATCAGATCCCACAGGTGAAGGGCTCAGTCCCACAAGACTGCCCATCACCCCACTTCAGATGCCAACTGCAAGTAGTAGGTCCCCAGGTTACCCACAACTTTTGTCCAACTTGGCTACAAATTGGAGGCTCCCATTAACCTCTCCTCCTTGGATTTGATTATTTGCTAGAAGAGATCACAGAACTTGGGGAAATACTTACTTACACTTACCAATTTATTTAAAAATATAATAAAGGTTACAGATGAACAGCTATATAAAGAGATGCATAGGACAAGGTCTGGGAGGGTCCTGAGAACAGGAACTTCTGTCCCTAAGGAGTTGGGGTGTGTCACCCTCCCAGTATATGGATGTGTTCACCAACCTGGAAGCTCTCTGAATCCCATACTATGGGGATTTTTATGTTGGCTTCATCATGTAGGCATAATCAGTCATTAACTCCGTTTCCAGCTCCTCACCCCTCTCTGGAGCCACTTAAAATGTGTAAGATCTTTGGCCAGTTACTCAACCTTTCTGAATTTCACTTTTCTCAGATATAAAATGAAGATAGTAGTACACACTTCTCAGAGTTACTGTAGGAATTAGATAAGATAAAATATGTAAAATGTCTGACACATAATAGATCTTAGAAAATTTCAGTACCACTCTCTTCTTTCTTAATAATCCAAACACTCATACAGCCTGCATAGAGTCGCTCTCTAATGTCAGCATAAGGAAACTTGCCAAGCACCAAAAAACACCTCCCTACCATGGCTTCTGAGGCCTTGTGTGATCTAGCCCCTGCCTATCTCTCCAGCTTCTCTTCCACTGCCACCCTCCCTTCGACTGATGCACTGAACTATATTGGCCTCATCCCCCTTCATCACCATGCTTCTTCCACTTCAGTGCCTTCTCTTTCCCTCGTCTGGATTCTAGAACACTCTCGATCACTCCCTTCACCTGTGTAATCTCTATTCTATCTTCATCAGTTTAAATGTCACTTTCTTAGCAGCACTTTCTCTTAATCCTTCCTCAAGACTCGGTCTCCTCTTCTGCTCTCCCATGGTATCCAAAATCTTTCTTTATAAGAGCTTCTTTATAATCACATTTTTAATTGTACATTGGTACATGTTCATTTGTTTGTTATGTACATAATTTGTTATGTACATAAATGTCCTCAAAATTCAGATGTTGAAGGCTAACCCCAGTACATTAGAATGTGATAGTATTTGGAGATACGGCCTTAGAAGAAGTCATTAAGTTAAAATGAGGCTGTAAGGTAAGCCCGAATCCAATCCAACTGTAGGAAGAGATTAGGACGCAGAGACACCAGGGATGCATATGCACAGAGAGGCCATGCAAAGACAGCAAGAAGAAAACCATCTGCAAGCCAAGGAAAGAGGCTGCAGGATAAACCACACCTGCCAACACCTTGATCTTGCACTCCAGAATTGTGAGGCAATGAATTTGTGTTGTTAGGCTGTTAAAAGACAAAATTCCACCGAGTAAATTTGAAGATCTAACTGGCTTTATTCAACGATGAATTGGGCAGCATCCCATCCAGTAAACAGGGCTCTCCCTAGGAGTTGTACAAAAGGGAGGATTTTTATAGGCAGGAAGAGGGTGGGACAAGGATGTTATTAGCTTGAAAAAAAAGAATTGTTTCAGGCCAGGTCATGTTTTGGGGGGAAAGGAACGGCAGGGGTCTGAGTGTGCAGATTACCTCACTAGCGCTGATCAGGAAATTTCAGATTATCTGTTTAAAGGTCACATTCCTGGGAGAGGTTCAAACTGTAATTAAGTCTTAGTTTGGTAGTGTTGGGGCAAATGACTCTATTGGGGGTTTGTTATTTCTTTTAAACAATTCCCCTTGTGATAAACTCCCAGCCTAACTGAAAATCGTGATCAAAATTTAAGGTACTAGCTCCACACTTGGCTACCACTCTGTAGTTCTTGCAGCTCTGTGGATACTTGATGTGGCACCCAAAGGTCATGACCAGAGGTCAGGTATTGGTTAATGCCTGTGACAGTCACAGATCACAGTCTCAGGCGCATTCATAGTCCTTAAACTGTCATTCTCTCATTCCTTTTCTGACATTCCAGTCTTAGGGAGATCATTTGCTTGGCAGTTAGTGGCTGTGAACATGTATTTAGAACTTTTGAGAGGATATGACACCCGGGGATTTTTTATGATAACTATAAGAAGGTCAGTTCCCAATGTTTGGAGCCATGATTCCCCAAGACCCAAACCAATCAAAATCAAATAAGTCCAAAAAGAGCCCATCGAAGGAGTCATCTTCTTAAGCCAAGTGGCTTGCTCAGTGATCTTATTATGTAACTGAGTTTCAACTTCCCTTAAAGTGTTAACTCAGGTACAACAGGTAGTGTTGGCCACAGCACAGACCCCCTTGTTCAGCTAAAAGATGATCAAGGACTATCCTATTATCAAGAAGAACCTTGGCCAGAGAGTCCAAAGATTTTTGCTGGGCAACTAATGGTTTAGCATCAGAATCTGCAGTATCATCAAGAGTTAAGGAGAGGTTTCAGGACGGTGGAAGGAGGAGTGAAATAGGTGAGGGAGATTAAGCTGTACGAACTTCTAGTTACAAAATAAACAAATCACAAGTATGGAATGTACAGTGTGGGGAATATAGCCAATAACTATATATCTTTGTTGGTGACATATTGTAACTAGACTTATAGTGGTGATTATTTTGAAATGTATAGAAATATTGAATCACTATGTTGTGTACCAAGAACTAACATAGTGTTGTCAGTCAATTATACTCCAAAAACAAACTTGTAGAAAAAGAGATCAGATTTGTGGTTACCAGAGGTGAGGGGTGAGGGGAGGGGGAAATGAATGAAGGTAGTCAAAGGCACAAATTTCCAGATACATAAGGACTAGTGATAAAATGTACAAGATAAATATAATTAACATTGCTGTATGTCGTATATGAAAGTGAAGAGAGTAAATCCTAGGAGTTCTCATTACAAGGAAAAAATATTTTTTTGTTTCTTTAATTTTGTATCTATATGAGATGATGGGTGTTCACTAAAGTTATTGTGGTGATCATTGCATGATGCATGTAAGTCAAATCATTATGCTGTGCATCTTGAACTTAGTGCTGTATGTCAACTGTATCTCAGTAACTCTGGAAGAAAGGAAAAAGAGTTAGGGAGAGGTTTCTGGTCATAGTCTCATTTACATCTACTCCTGATCAGGGAATTAGGGCCCTGCCAAAGGCACTGAACCCTGATTCATGAAAAACTCCCAGTAGTTCTTTCTAGAATAGCTAGGGGTACAGTTAGATAACTAGGAGGCATTGCTCAGCCATGCACCAGCCATCTAGGCATTCATAGGCCCAAGGAGAATGATAACCACCACAGACAAAGATAAATCCTGCTGGGTCACAGACTACTTCCACTAAGGTGGCACTGTTAAATAGATTCATTCGTAAGAACTGTTGCATGTGTCTGTTCAAGCCAAGGGTTGTGAGATTTTCTCTTAGCCTGAAATAAAAGTTGCTCTGAATTTCAACCCTTAATTTATGTAAGCACTTGATCTTTAACCCAATTAAATGCAGCTCTTATACAAATTAATTTTAACAATACCATCCAGCGGCAGAAAATATCATACATCTACAACATGCATATATAGACACACAAAGACTGATGAAAACAGAGAACTTTTACTACTAATATTTGTGGAAAAGACACAACCTTTTTTTTATCTGTCCAATTTGCAAATATTTCTTCTCCACCACCCCCCTTTTTTTTATCTGATGAGAAATATTTGCATATCAAAGAATGGTTCTTAGGTCCTAGAGAAGATGAGGGCAGAAAATCTACATCACAGAGACAGAGAGGTCTACAAGTTTTCTCCAAGATGGAGTTTGGGGGGAATATTTGCAAGACAATTCTGTTTCTAATATCCCAATATCTACAAGTATTTTTAGATGAATAGAAGAGTTTTGGGAATTGACAAAATGGACTGAAGCACCATCCACCCATTGTTGAAATGTCCCTTTTCCTCTGGGTACAGTTAGCTTAGGAGTGAAGCCCTAAAAAAAAAAAAAAAAAGAAAAAATCCTAAAAGGCCCTGAATATCAGCTTCCAATTTGGTCTTATTTCTGATCATAAATTTATTAAATCCTTTCAAATATTTTGTCAAGTTTCAGCTGGGATGAAGAGTGAATATTTCTGGCAGTATTGAACAACCCCATAAATTTTAACTTAATAGTTTCTCCATGGCTGTTTAAGGTAATAATGTAGCAGTTTACCCAAAAACTCTTCATTTTTGTCAACTCTGGGAGGGGCCTATATACAGCATTTAAGTCGACGTTGAAGAATTTGCACAGGGCCTTTGAGGACAGCCTTTTTTCCAGGATTTCTTTCAGTTGATTACAAATGAGACATCAATTCCTGGGCCAGTGTTTTGACTAACTCCTAGGAGGGTGTAATGGGGAGGCCTAGGTGTTGTTTTAAACACCTTTAGTGTCTTTTATTTTTCATTAGCCTTTTACAAGAAAATTTTCAATAAAACTATTTTGGAATTTCAAAACCTTTCTGAGCCTTCAGCATGCTAATTAAAATAGGTACTCCTTTCTGTTTGATTTGGGAGTGCTTGCTTTTCAGTGCACTTTTTAAATGATCTTATCTATTTGGAATGTTCCTCATAATGGCCATTATAATTCTGGATTGTTTTTAGTAAAATCTTGCCACCTTGTGAGAGATCTTCAACTTCTGAGACTACAGTTGTTAAACAAAAAATAAGCAAATGTGCCACCTTCCACACTCAACTGTTTGGATAGAAAGGATCCCATGACTTTAAGCTAAGCCTTTGGGTGTCTTGAGCCACAGCAGTAATCTGGGGAGTAGAGAAAGGGCTGCAGAATGATTCCAAATAAATGGAGAACTACAGCTGTACCCAGCAGGTCCCAATATGGGACCTGGGGACAAAACCCCAAAGGGCTGGGGATTCTTTTGGGTTTCCCAGGTACTCACTTAGCAACAGTCTTTATCTGTACAAAACAAGACAAACATGTACACCTTGATGTACTGGCAGTAACTAAAGGATGTTACTGTGTCCTGGCCACAAGAAGGCCCTGTGTGCTCCACCACCAGTTCCCACAGAACCTTGGAGTGGGGGAAGGATTGGACCAGCAAATCCCAAGGAATGAGGACTGTGGTATGGTTCCACAAATGAAGAGCTCTGGCTGCCAGCAGCAAGTCCCAACATGGAACCTGGGGAAGGATTCCAAACAAATAGAGACCTGCAGACCAAACTGTCAGCAGTGTCCAATGTGGAATCCGGGGACAGAGGTAAGGGCTGGGCTTTCCACCCACAAAACTGTGGTCTGAAAGGTTAGGGGCTGGGCTCCAGGAAGAACCATCTGCCAGTTCAGTTGCACTCTGGGTAGAATCATCTACAAGCTCAAGCTGACCTGTCCTATAGAGGAAAGCCTGTTAGATCAGGAGCATGAATGCAAAAAAAAACCCAGAGCCCAACAGAGAGGAACTCACCAACAACCCTCAAAAATGACAAGACAGTGAACTCAAAATCGTTCACAGGTTTCCATGCCTGTGCCTCTTGTTGTCCCTCAAAGTCATCAGAAGTTTACTTTGGATCCCACTGCTGCCACAAATCTGTTAAAAAGAATAAAGTTTGATGAAGTAAATTTGAAGGCCTAATTGGCTTTATTCAATGATTCATGAATCAGGCAGCATACCATCCAATAGATAGAAGGGCTCTCCTGGGGGCTGTACAGAATGGAAGATTTTTTACAGGCAGGAGGAGGATGGGGCAAGAATGCTATTAGCAAAAGGGAAGAAAGAATTGTTTCAAGCAAGGTCATCATTTCTCGGGAGAAGGGATCGGCAGGGGTCTTATGTAGTATATACCTCACTAAGTACTGATCAGGAAATTCAGATTGTCTGTTTCAAGTTTCCATTCCTGGAAGAGGTTGAAACTGCAATTCAGTCTCAGTTTGCTGTTGCTGGGGGCAAATGACTCCATTTTGGGCTTGTTTTGTTTTAACAAAGCCAGCAGTATTTTGTTATTTTTGTTATGGCAGCCCTAGTAGACAAATACATCATTTAAAGCCTATCTTTCTCCATTCTACTCTGAACTCCTTAAGGACTGAGAATATGTCTGTATTTCACTACTGAATTCTCAGTTGAGTGTCTGGTTTCAAGCAAGAGCCAATACTTCTTTGTTTAATCCATGAATTAATGAATAAGTGAGTGAATGGGGCAGGGTCATGTCAGTTTCATGCTGAAAGCTCTCTATCTTCCAGATTCTTCAGTGCTCTTCTGTGAGGTTGACAGCAGACATGTTGAGTGTAAGAACATCCCTGAAAACAAGAACTCAAGAGTGTCACCTTCTAGACTATTGAAAGGGTTCTGCAATTGTGACTTCAATGCAGAAATATTGGGAGCTTAGGAGTGAGAACCCCACAGGAGGTGCTTAGTGGTCTGCTACCCTTCTGTGCAGTGAGTGCCCACAATAGCAAGGTACAGACAAGCCTGGGCACTATGCTACAGGAATCCCACAGCTCCCTTCCAGGGATCTTGGAATGGTGCCTCAGAACTGGGAATCCAAACCTGGCATTGGGTCCCGAGAAGATGCTATGGCTCCAGAGAACCACCTGAGTGAGTTCCAGGGTCAGACTTCCCACATTACCAACACCAAGAATCTTAAGTTAGTCTTTATGGGTCCTAGAAAGCCAGATGCTTTCCAGGATTCATGAGCACTGTCTAGATTGGTGCAAATTAGTGCTTAGAAAAGTCTAATGGCCCCATGGAACGTACATGGTGTTATAGGGCCTCTGGGAGTCCACACATGTCTTTGTTGTGCGGAGACTCTATGGGTGCTAATTTGAGAGGCAAGAAGGTCCTTAACCCTCCCCCCAGCAATATCTCTCTCCATTATTAGGTGGCTAAATGCCTAAAATTACTCACATCACTCTTTGGAATCAGCATTACTATACCTGGTTACCTCTTTTAAAAAATGAACCCCCCAATTTGCTCCACAATTTCAGTCATTAACACCTTACTCTGAATTAGTTCACCCACTGTTTCCTCCAGGCAGGCTTGACCTGGGTGGGGTCAGAATGGGAGAAAGAGGGAAAAGGTATATATAGGGGAAACAGGTCTTGAATATAAATCCTGTCAACATCACTGTTTTTATAGGGTTCGGGCTTGGACCTTGACCACAGGCCCCCCATATGGCTGGCTAAACCATGAGTCATGCACATCGGGATTTTGACTTATTCTCATGCCAGCAAGTGAGGGGAATACCAAATTGTGACAGTTCTCTGGCATAGAAAGTAAGGAGAAGTAACAAAATGTTATATTTCCTTTATGCTGAACCTTTGTTCTCTTTTCCCCATGGCCCATAAATGGTTAACCTACTTAAACTGGAGAAACTTTCTGCCTCCTGCAAAGTTTGATTCCTGGAGGCAGATTTTTTTTTTTAATCCAGCAAGTGTCAGGTAATTGGAAGGGTGGAGTCAAGCTGTAAACCCTGACACACCTTTGTCAGGACTTGTTGGGAAGCAAAGAACTGAAAGAAACAAGAGGGAGAGAAGAAGTGAACATTTTTGAAAGATCACTCAGCCCTAACACACCTTGGCTGGGTCTGGATAAAAAAAAGTGGAAACGGCAAACGTCTAGAAGAAAAGATCAGAGGAAGAAAGAGAGAGGGGGTATTTATTCAAAGCTGTTTCCAGTTCCCTTCAACATCTCAAACTAAGTAAGTAACAGGAGGAATTTTACCTTTTTCTCTTTTTATGAGATTTTAATTTGAAGTTTGCCTCTGAGAACTTAAATGTTTGTGAGAGAATATAAGATGATGTTGTTTGGTTTCCAGTGTTCTGGTTGAAGTCATTAATTGATCAGAAATTCTTTCTTTGGCTTATGTGTTCTGCTTAGGGTAGATTTTTTAAAGGAATGAGAAAGTTTTATCAGTGGAAAAAAAGAAGGAAAAGGCGTTAAGATAAAGAGGACTCCACTGGCCAGCTTTCTTTCTTTTCTTTTCTTTTTTTTTTTTTTTTTGGTATTGTTGTCAGTTTTTTGAAATGACTTGTGTTAAGTTGTTTTATTTAGAATATGTTTATTTAGAATTTATAATTCTTTCTCTCTTAATCTCAGTTTCTCTGTCTCTCCCTACCTCCCTCTCTCTCTTTCTCTTTCCCTCTCTGCCCTTGACAGCAGAGAACAGCTCAGAGGTGAAGTTAAAGTGTAGGTGAGTGGGGGCTTCTAGAAGCAGCCCCTGAGCACTATGAACCAGTGTGCTGCCGGGGCGTCTGTGCAAGGTCTGATTAAGCTCAAGGGGCTGGTGGACATTGCTGTGTATCACACTCTACAATTACTTCCCCTAATCTAAAGTAAACTACTTGAAATCATAAAACTAATCCAGGAACTTCCTGGAGTCAAACTGGGAACCAGAGAAAAAGAAAGAAAATTCTGTCAAACTTTTGCTGGCCAATTTGGACCCCCCCCCCCAAGAAAAAATCATTTTGGGGTGAGAATTACCAGCTTAGTTATCTCACTGGACTACATTAACTGCTAACTGACAAATTACCACTTTACTTTCTGAAGTGTAGGCAAAGTCTTTGGCACCTCACTTCTTTTGAGAAGCGGTTAGTCTGTAGCCTCATAGTTGGATTTGTTCTGTCCATAAAATGTAATGGGATTTTTTAAAA
This sequence comes from Camelus dromedarius, assembly GCF_036321535.1. NCBI lineage: Eukaryota > Metazoa > Chordata > Mammalia > Artiodactyla > Camelidae > Camelus > Camelus dromedarius. The sequence continues at coordinate 61,016,791 of NC_087443.1, read as the reverse complement.
GAAATTCATTTGGAAAGCAGAATTGTCTCTATCCCCATATGCTCTCTTGTAGAGCTAGGGCACAGATCTAAGTCAGAGCTAAACTGAAACAGATGTCCAGCCCCTGATGGAGCCCTTCCAAGGATCAGAGGGGGCCTGCTTTACTCTCAGCCCCTCTGAAACACCCACACAAATCTGATTAGAATTTACATGGGGACAGTTAAAGCAAGAAGTCCTGCCAAAGGCTTGGATTGAAACTCAGGTTGGTGAAACTGATCCGACCTAAGAACTAACCACATTCAATTATGCCAAGAGAAGCCTGCGTCTGCGTGGTTTGGTTCGTTTGCCATTGTTAGCAGCAATAGGATTGAACTAAACATGGCTGTAAACAAGTGGTATAATCACAAAGCTGGAGCCCAAGCTCCCCACCCCCTACAGTTAGGAAAATCAAGTATGCCAAATGCAGCAAGCTGGCGAGCCCATCACTGGAGGGGCATAGGGACAGAACCTGTGAGACAGTCAACCCTAGGGCGTTGGTGTTCCCGCCTCCCAGACGGCTTGGCCCTCCTGTGTTAACAGATCAATAACTAGTGGGTGGTTTTCTCACACTTTGGTTATTTTATCTTTTGTTTTGTTTTAAAATGTAGAGCATACAGAGATTGGGAAAAACAGGAGCTGAAAAAATACCTGTGATTCTTTAGCAGAATATAGGGACATTTATTCCTAAAATAGAAAATAGAAAAACACTTAGCTTCTCCATTCTCTTTTTTGTGTCAAAGGCCAAGTGCTTCATGAGTTGTTATAATCAAAAGGTCAGTGAGGTGGTTTACTATTGGTACCAGCAGTTTGTTCTTGTTTGTGCGTGGGTTACACACCATCATCATCGAAATAGTTTTGGGTGGATATAAAATCATTTAAATGAAGGGGGAAAGAGAAAAAACAAACCTCATAAAAGTAGAAAAATATTTTGAATTGTGTTTTCTTACATAAGAAAATGACACAGGATCATTTCAAAAAAAAACATTAACTATGAAATACCCATGAAGCAGCCCCTTAGAACTGTGGATGGAGATAAGCATAATTTTGGAATTGAGCACTTGAATGACCTGCTCATCCTTAGCTCTAGTAAAGTGACCCAAACATCCAAGAAGTTTAAAATTCTGCTGCTTGACCATGCTTCCATTAAGTAGTGCTTTCGGAGGAGGGAGTACAGGTGAACGCTGCTGGGAGAGGTAGGCTCGGACACGTGCCTGGGCATGTAACTTTCCCTTACATTACACTTTTAAAAAGCTATCAGCTTAAATATTTAAAGGGGAAATCCTACAGGAATACTGTGGGCCCCGTGGGATGGTCCACATCCAGGTTTGTGCCTCAGCTCACCACTTTCCATTTAATAACTCACAGAAAGTTCCCTCTTAGCATTGGTTTAAAGGAACCCACCTCCCAGCACATCCCTGCCATTTCAGACTACCAGTCTGAGAAAGAGCTTTGGCAAAGTCAGCAGAGCTCCATCCTATGTATTTCAGCCCCAAGAAATCATTCTGTAAGGCCACAGCCATTTAGGGGCTCCAGGTTGAGAAAGAAACAAGAACCCATCTACCTGCACCCACCTAGGGCTCCTTCTAACCCAGAGCACCTGCCAGTGAGGAGCCCCCAGGCCTTGGAGAGGGCATCTGATTTCTTAGCAAGCTGCCTCCGCATGCCTTCTGAATGTTAGGGAACCCTTGGCTTTTTGCTGTAGATCTTGAGGCTTCATCACTGGGACTTAAGAAAAAGATGGAAATGCCTGGAAGTGTCTGTTATTTTTCTGGATACAGAAAGAACAAGAAACCACTTGCCAGGTTTGCCGCCTAGACGCTGAGGCTGTACCAAACGAAGCTATCATCTGTCTGCCTTGATGGCTGCAAGTGGAATTAACCCAGCCAATCCCAAGTTTATAGCTGCCAGCAGCAACTTTCATTAAAGGATCAAAATGAGCAATAAGTTGTGGGAAGTAAATATTTCCGGGGATTTTTATAAACAGTTCCTTTCAGGATAACAATTCAGGTGTCATCCTAGGTGGCTCCCCACTGGCAGCCAGGTGCATTTGAACATTGAATCTCCACTAATGAACTTAAAAACAAAAAAACAAACAAACAAAAAAATGCAGAGAGGGGCTTCAGAGGTACCAAAGGCTATTAATGCTCAAACAAAGGATTTCAAAGATTTCAAAGAGGGTGTCAGGCTGTACGTAGGCTGGCATGACATAAGTCATACAGGTAATAGGTGGAATGCAGACACAGTCACGGGCCAGGTTTGCCGTTCTAATGAGGCTGGACTCCATTGTTGAATTCTTTATGGAGCGTGTCCATTCTCTTTGGCTCTGGGAAACATACCTGCAAAGACCTTCTGTGTCTTCTCAGATCCAGCCAGGAATTTTTCCATGATGCCTCATTCCTTGCCTAGAGCTGCATTTAAGAAACTCTGATGAGCAAGAAGCTGGCACATTTGGCTAGGCCCTGGAGCTATCTTGTTGGATTTCACCTGGTAGTTGACCAGCTGGTCTCATGTGGTCTTGGTTTTCAGCAGGAATATCACCCAGGGCTGCATTAGGACTTTGGTGGGCCCTAGACACGTTTGCCTTTGTGGATGCCCTTCCTTCATTAAAACATTTTTTTAAAATTTTATTTTATAACTTCATTGAAAGACTATAATCCAGGTTGGGTTGTGTTCACTTTTCCTTCTGATTTAAAAAAAAAAACTTAAAATACTTTTGTAGCCCCTTAAAAATAAAATGGGACTAGGCACTCTGCCCATTGTACCTAACAGATAAGTAGACCCTAAAGCCACCAGGCAGGAGAAAAAGACAGAAAGGAGAGTTCTTCCAGAAAGGGGTGCCCTGGGCAGATGTGGCTTGCCCCAGAATTTTAGAATCCAGTTTAAACTGCATCCAAAGAGAAACTAGGAGGAAGGGAAGGTTGAGGGGCTGGGAGAAGAGAGCCATGGGGAAAGGCAGATTTCAAGTCCTTGCAGAGCCTGAGACAGGGAACTACAGCCAAAAGCACCCAGTTGGGACAGGGATCCTTGCTGTGGTGTCCTGTGTGTTTAAAGCCTACAGCCCCTCCCCAGCACAGCCCCACCCCTTGTGTCAGCCTTGCCTCATTCTGTCCACACTTCGGGACACAGTGGACAGGATCGCAATGACTTTCCTGTCCAGAGCAGAGTAAGAGTGAAGGGAGAACATAGGTGACATGTGCAAATAGGTATTTTCCTACATATTTCAATAGATTTTACACTGATTTTCTTCATATATTTTTCTAGCTATGTCTGCAAATAAGGATAGTGGGGCTTGCTTGTTATGAAGAGAAAGTTTCCCATTGTAAAAAGTGTCAAGTTCCACACAAACAGAACCATTACCATGATTTTTATCATGATTTCAATCCATCAACCATCATTCTCACATCTGAACTCTAAATGATGAAGCACTAATGTCTTATATTCACAGAGCCCCATACAGAACACTGAACATTATGGGATACATCAAAATGAATTAGTTGAAAGTGCTGAGTGCTTTGACAGATATCCTTCAATTATGTGTTACTTCAGCAAAGAATGGAGGTTTTATAGTCAAGGGTCAAGGCACCAGATCTTCTATGTAAGACTTTTCATGTTCAGTAGGGGGCAACCTGATCAGTTAGATCCTGGGGGGTGGGTGGGGGGAAGGGGAAGATCCCAAGATCCCAGTATAAAGGAATAGAATCCAAGGTGGAACTATTATAGTACTCCCTTATCTGATACAAGAACTGGGAATGACTTCTGTTAAAAAAAAATGCACAGGAAAGAATTACACCTTGAATTCTAAGAATCAAGTTTTGGCTCTCAGCTTGAATAGTAGGGACCTATACTTATGAGAAGTGATGGTAATAGTCATGGCTAGTCACGATTTCTGGCTTTTTCCGTAGGTGGCTATGGTATGGATGTAACCAAGAAAAACAAACGAGATGGCACTGAAGTCACTGAAAGAAGTAAGAACGTGATATATATGTCATTATAAAAGTAATAAAAAATTTGGAAAGAGTAAATAATTTATTCCTAATTCCACCACAACCACTGTATCTTTTTTTTTTCCTGTTTCTTATGTTTTTGTTTTTAGTTTTTTTCTTGGATTTTTTTTGTGCTTATTTTTCACTGTATCATTTTAAATGTATTCTTAAATAGACTTTATTTCCTCCTATGAGATGCCTTTTGTTGATTTTAATGCTAACACACTTATAATCAAAATGTGTTCTTTTTCTGCAAAGATGAAAATAGCTATTTTGATGTGTAGTTTTTTAAACCAACATTTTTAATGGTTTCATAATATTCTGTTGAATGAATTTACCGTAGTTTATTTAACCATGTCCTTATTTAGGGATACAGGGAAACAGAAGTCCAAAAGAATAATATCTCCATTATTGCAGGGACAAAATTGGAATCACAGTTGTGTCACAGTTGTAATCTACACTGAAAATTGAAAACAGACACATTTCTTTTGTGAAACTGCCCAAATGATAAATTCAAAGACATTTAAACTGTCCCCTTAGCAGTTCTAACTCATTCACTTATCCTGTGACTTTCATATATCTCCAATAAAAAAAATCTCTGGCTCCACAGACTTGGAACTTTAGGTTAAGAAATAATTTATTTTTATGTGTCACAGAATCCCAGAGGTCCACACAATGAGAAGTTTAGTGAAAGCTCAAGGACTGTTATTCAAATCAAGCCGCCATTTTAGTCTGAAAAACCATTTCCTTTTATGCATGGAATGCGGCTTCTGCTGCATTCGTAACCCCAGTTCCTGCTAGGACAACCAAACGCACAGGAAAATGCAGGGTGAAGAAGGCAAGGGCGAGGGATGGGGGCAGTGAGACTGGTGTGGGATGGAGCCGTGGCCAGCAGCACAAAGTGATTCTGCACCATCTTCTTGCATCCTTCTCTCCTTTTACCAACCATATGCACATGCACAGCACACATATGCACACACGTGTGCACAAGAAGTATACTTTGAAAGACCAGCGACCTCAGCTAGGTAGATGTTACTTTATGTTCAACCCAGAGGGAGGTAGTGGTGATGGTCACAGTCGGAGCACAAAATTGGCCTGGTTATGGTTTGGGGAATCTACCTACCTTCCCACGCTGCTGTGCAGGAGAGAGTGATTCAGGAAGGCAAGAGGTCTTTCTTCTAACTGGAAGCTTTTATGAACTCTATAGACTAACCATCACTTGGAGTCTAGAGAAACTCAATTTAGTTTGGGGGAGGGGTGGGGCAAAGGGACTGGTTCTTCAAATCTGTCTTGGATGTTCATCTATCCATGAACCAAATGTGACTTACCCACCCCCTTCTTTCCTTCACCTCCTCACACTCAAGGGTGACCCTGAAGATTTCAGAATGAATTATGATGTCCTTGAGACATCCACAAATTCATAAAGTTCAAGGTAATTATCTATATAATAGTGAAATCAGCCAGGATGATGCTTTGGCCCCAGCTGGAGTGGGTGACACTTTAGAAGGGAGAGTACAGAGAAAGAGAGTGAATTTGAGGGCCTGGTCCTCCTTCAAAGGCAAACCCAGGCCTGGACTAGATCTCATTGTTATATAAGAGACATTAATGCCAAGACAACTCACTTTTCAAATCAGTAGGTAACTAACTGCTTTTGGTTCCAAATCCCTTCGGTATTTCAAGGATCTCAGTGCCTTACTTAAGATCTCATCCTTTCTTTGTCTTTTTCTAGTTATCACGGAAACAGTAACTACAAGACTTACGTCCTTACCACCAAGTAAGTGACTGACTAGAGAGCTTGCTCTCAGTGAGGCCCATGTGAAGGGCTCCACATGTAACCTTTTCCCTGGTAGCTCACTCTCTAGTTGAGCAAATCCAAAATATCTGAAATCTTTTGTTTAACAACTGTGTTGACATTTATATACCACAGAATCCACCAGTTTGAAGTGTATAATTCAGTAGTTGTTGATGTACTTACAGAGTTGTGCAGCCTCTTTGCAACAATCTAATTTTAGAACATTTCCATGATTAAAAAAATAAAACCCTCCATGGCCATTAGCAGTCACTCCTCATTCTCCCTCCCCTCTCCCCAGCCCCTGAAAACCACAAATCTACTTTCTGTCTCTATAGATTGGCCTTATCTGGACACTAAAATACCAGAAATCTTATTCAGCCTGAGCACAGGGTGGGAGGAGGGAACCACAGTCAGGCTTCTGTTGGAATCCACTTTTTTCTCAGGAGGTCCTTAGGGCTAGTGGATTTTTTCATGGAGATCTGAGCCCTCCCACTAGCCCTGCACCCCAGGAAGCCTGGCTTAGTGCAGGGAGTGGGGAGACCCCACCCAGCAGCCCACGAGGTTGGAGCAGGGTGTACTACCAGGTGGAACACCAGCAGCACAGAGCTGTCCCTGATCTCAGTGACACGTCCAGTGGTTGCCATGTCTGGGGCCCTGACCAGACATGAGGGAAAAAAAGCAAGCCCAGCCCAGGCCCTGGCCTCAAGGAGCTTTTTATCTCTCACTGACTTTTCTAATATTTGTTTTCCTAATCAGCAAATTGCTATGCTTCACCCAGAAGACTTACTATTCAAATCAGATAGAATATTTGTTCTTGACTTTTGTATCAAAAACAAACAAAACAAGAGCATGGCAGCCTGTACTGTGCTGTGCAGGTCTCGAGGGGAAGGGACCCCAAACCAAGAGGGCTGTGGGTGAGAAGCCAGGGAAGGCTTCTGAGGGGCAGGGAACGAGGAAACCCTCTGCACCGACTCCACCTGTACATTGCCACCTGCTCCTTGTTTCTGCAGAAGGGGGGACCAGCAATGGCTATGCTAAAACAGGCTCTCTTGGTGGAGGGAGCCGGCTGGAGAAACAGAGCCTGATGCACGGCAGCAGCGGCTGCATCAGCTCAGGTCAGTGCCACCTGGTGGGAGGGGCTGGGGGAAGAGCAGGTGGACAAGGGGAGAGGGACCTGCATGGAGAGGGACCATTACAACTGTCGGTCACCCATTCCAAACCCCCCAAAGAGCTATGTAAAGGACACACAACCCATTGAAGTTAAGACTTTTCAGTGATCACATTTGAAGCCTACTTAATTAAAATGGGATCAATTTTCATAATGTTCCTCAATATAAATTATAGTAATAAAGAAGTCTTCTTGGGGAGGTGACTCCTTTCCAACTGAATTACTCCCTTTAAGCCATCTCTTTTAAAGAAGGGTTTGCACGTCTGAGGGCTTACAACTTGAATTAACAACAACAAAAGAAACAACTATTGGGTTACTGTGCTAAGGAAATCTAGTGACATACGATCCCACATGTGCAACTTTCCAGTGGGCAGGCATCCAACACAGGCCCAGTTGTTCCTAGTGAAACATTCTTTCACGGTAGCTTTCAAGCTGAAACAAAATAAAACAAAGCAGGAAAAAGACACACACAGACACACACACACGCACACACATGCACACACACACACAACCTGTGAAGCCATTTTAAAAGCCTTGGAGTGACACTAAAGAAAGACCCAAGACATACAAACAGCTGGGCTGACCAAGAGGAGCACCTGCCTTACCTGTCGAGGAACATGTCCACATCGGGTTACATTCTAGTCCCTGGCAGTGCTCTACAATTACGTGCCAGGACCTCAAGAAAAATCCTGTGTCTCAGTGTCCATGCGCTTTGACCATGGACATAAAGGACCTCCCTGCCTTCCAGTGGTCAGCTGGGAGGGGCAGTAGCACTAATTCCACCCCCCATTTCTGAGTGGCCGTGGGGATGCTGTGGTGGACCCTTTTGGTCATGGAGATCATCTCCTGAAGTCCTCTGGCCCCTCCGCAGGGCCCTCTTTTATTACGGGCAGCCTGCATGTACATAGTTAGTATAACTGGAGGTCAGTCTGCTGCGGTGCTGTGATGGTTTACGCCTTCCCCCCTTGTAGGTGGAAGCACACGAGGCAATGCCTCCACGTCTAGTTACAGGAGGGCTCCTTCACCTGCCTCCACGCTGCCCAACTCACCAGGCTCAACCTTTGAGAGGAAGACTCACATCACCCGCCATGGAACATACGAAGGTACTGGTCCCAGAGACTTTAAGAGAGAACTACTCTCTCCCCCAAGTACCTTCTCTTGTTCTTTGAAGATGGAAGCATCAGCCACCTGTCTTCACCTGTGTCTGCCCTCTCTCCTTGCTCTCCGTTCTGCCTTCATTTCTTTTATGGACTCTTGTTACTTGGAGATTTTGTTGATTTATCTACCCCTCATTCATCCATTCATCCATTTAGTCACTTTTTAACTGATATTTCAAATATCTACCATGTGTTTAACACTGTGTGGGATGCTTTGATGGATGCTTAAATGAACCATACCTGGATCTTGTCTTCAAGAAGCTTTGAGTCAAACAGACAAGATGACAGATAAAAGACTATAATGCAAAGTAGAAGGGGATTATCTTTTCTAGATGGGTCTTAAGTGAAGATTCTACATAGGAGGTGACATCTGAGCTGGGCCTTCGTAATGTGTAAGACTTCATACCTGGGGGAGAGATGAGGTGCTCCGGGCTGCGGGAGCCTGTCTCCAGACAGACAGGAGAGTCCAGGGCCCAGCTAGCAGCAGTGGTACTTATGTGAAGAGAGATGGAGAGACTCAGATTCGCTGCTAGGCCAAGCTGTTTGGGCTTTGTTCTGCACACAGTGAGGAGCCACAGAGATTTTGAGCAAAAGGGTCGATCCTATCTGAGATCCAGGACTAGAACTCTGGATGCCACATGCAGGAAGAATAGGGAAGGGGTGGAACCCAGTGACAAGTTAAAAGGTGATCAATAGTCCAGGAAGGGGAAACCTTGTCTGAGACTAGGGTGGCAGCAGTGGGAGCGGACAGGAGGAGCCGGAGGTGAAAGGTGTGGCATGGCTGGAACTGACAGGTTTGACAATGGATCCGATGCTGGGGGAAAGGGAGGAAAAGGAGTCAGTGATTCAACTGGGATTTTTAAACACTGGTGGTTGGGTTCATGGTGGTACCAACAACTGAAACAGGGAGGTCTCCCCAAGGATGGGTTCAGTCTTTTCATCCTGAAGTACAGCTGCTGGCATGGCTGTCAGGTGGGGATACCAAGCAGGCAATGGGACACATAGGACCTGAGCTCAGGGAAGAAGTCCCTGAAGCTCCCTGGCAAGATACCCAGTTTGGAGTCATTCACAAAGAGATGCTAGTAGACTCTGGAAAACTGAAGGAGTTGGTCAAGGAAGAGAGTTTGTTTTTTTTTTTTAACATTTTTTATTGATTTATAATCATTTTACAATGTCGTGTCAAATTCCAGTGTTCAGCACAATTTTTCAGTTATTCATGGACATATACACACTCATTGTCACATTTTTTTCTCTGTGAGTTATCATAACATTTTGTGTATATTTCCCTGTGCTATACAGTGTAGTCTATTCTACAATTTTGAAATCCCAGTCTATCCCTTCCCACCCTCCACCCCCCTGGTAACCACAAGTCTGTATTCTCTGTCTGTGAGTCTATTTCTGTCCTTTATTTATGCTTTGTTTTTGTTTGTTTGTTTGTTTTTGTTTTTGTTTTTTAGATTCCACATATGAGCGATCTCATATGGTATTTTTCTTTCTCTTTCTGGCTTACTTCACTTAGAATGACATTCTCCAGGAGCATCCATGTTGCTGCAAATGGCAGTATGTTGTCAGTTTTTATGGCTGAGTAGTATTCCATTGTATAAATATACCACTTCTTCTTTATCCAGTCACCTGTTGATGGACATTTAGGCTGTTTCCATGTTTTGGCTATTGTAAATAGTGCTGCTATGAACATTGGGGTGCAGGTGTCATCCTGAAGTAGATTTCCTTCTGGATACAAGCCCAGGAGTGGGATTCCTGGGTCATATGGTAAGTCTATTCCTAGTCTTTTGAGGAATCTCCACACTGTTTTCCATAGTGGCTGCACCAAACTGCATTCCCACCAGCCGTGTAGGAGGGTTCCCCTTTCTCCACAGCCTCTCCAGCATTTGTCATTTGTGGATTTTTGAATGACGGCCATTCTGACTGGTGTGAGGTGATACCTCATTGTAGTTTTGATTTGCATTTCTCTGATAATTAGTGATACTGAGCATTTTTTCATGTGCTTTTTGATCATTTGTATGTCTTCCTTGGAGAATTGCTTGTTTAGGTCTTCTGCCCATTTTTGGATTGGGTTGTTTATTTTTTTCTTATTGAGTCGTATGAGCTGCTTATATATTCTGGAGATCAAGCCTTTGTCGGTTTCACTTGCAAAAATTTTCTCCCATTCTGTAGGTTTTCTCCTTGTTTTATTTCTGGTTTCCTTTGCTGTGCAGAAGCTTGTAAGTTTCATTAGGTCCCATTTGTTTGTTCTTGCTTTTATTTCTTCTAGGAGAAAATTTTTTAAATGTATGTCAGATAATGTTTTGCCTATGTTTTCCTCTAGGAGGTTTATTATATCTTGTCTTATGTTTAAGTCTTTAATCCATTTTGAGTTGATTTTTGTATATGGTGTAAGGGAGTGTTCTAGCTTCATTGTTTTACATGCTGCTGTCCAGTTTTCCCAACACCATTTGCTGAAGAGACTGTCTTTATTCCAATGTATATTCTTGCCTCCTTTGTCAAAGATGAGTTGACCTAAAGTTTGTGGGTTCATTTCTGGGCTCTCTATTCTGTTCCATTGGTCTATATGTCTGTTTTGGTACCAATACCATGCTGTCTTGATGACTGGAAGAGAGTTTTAAAGCAGGATAGAGCATAGAAAGATAAAGTTGGGGGAAGATGGAGAAAGGAGAGGAGAGGAGAGGGAAGAGTCTTTGGGGGTGCATGGGGAGACTGGGAGCCATTGAAGTCGAGAGCAAGAAAGTGCTCAGGATCAAGAAGGAGGAGGTTAGAGGAAGACATTTGGGTTCTGCTCCTAAGGTTACTGAAGTTCCAGGTGATCTGCAGAAGCAGTTTTAGTGGAAAACAGACAAGCCAGGTGGCTCATGGGCCTAATAGTGAGTGGAGATGGATACCAGTGATGGAGAAGCAGGATTAGGGGATGGGCACCTCAGTGAATAACTTAGCCCCAGGGCTGCAGAGGGTAAAGGGAGTCCCAGATTCAGGCCAGGTGAATTGGGTCATTGCAGTGCTTTCTGCTGCTCAGTCTGCATGTGGCCTGGTCCCTTCACTTGACAGGGTCCACATTCAGGACAGGCTTCACAAGGCCAGAGACACCCTGGTGCTAACAGCATGTTGATTTGATCAGAGGCAGGTAACCAGCAGCAGCACCACATAGGGTAAACGTGGTCGAGGAAGTGAAAACTAAAAGAAGCCTCCTGTTTTCTTTTGCTCAAACCCTGCCCTTCTGAAGTAGCTCAGTGACCAGAGGGAAGTGCCACAAGCACGTCCAGAGGGCAGGTCATGTTTAAATCAGGAGCCCACTGGAGAACACCTCTCAGCCTCCTGAGCACCCCGACTGCAGAGGCTCAGAGGGGAGTGACCCGGCTCCACCTACTCTCTCGGAGGCCGTGTGGGCTTAAGTGGCCATTTGTACTAAGTGTTTTGTCCTCTCTCCAGGGAGCTCCAGCGGCAACTCTTCCCCAGAGTACCCTCGTAAGGAATTCGGTATGTCCTTTCCTTATTTTCTGAAGAAATGGTCAAGTGTGCTGGTGGGGATGGAGGCAGAACATTGTGAATTAACGTCATGAGTTAAGTGGATTCTTCTAAGGGAGTCTGGACTCTGCTGACCTGTTTCCCTTGCTCTTTATCCTGAAGCATCTCAAGGGGACTGTCAGCCACATTCGCTTGCTGTCATAAGTCTTTGCTCGTGAAATGGCAAGCTAGTCATACAAAGCTGAGGCTTGAAAAGATAAGCACTAAGGCCATACAACAATCATAGGGTTTTTCCTTCCACAGGACACACAGAGATCTCCCAGCAAAAATGAGCAGGGCTTAAAACACACCAGTGCCAAACATCCCTGCACCTCCAGCACAGCTGGCTTCACAGGGGCACATGTTATACTAAGGGACACCCTAGGCTATATCTTCATGTGACCTTCCGTCTTTGGTCCATGTTCTTGGATTCTCTCTGTGCATATGAACTGATGATCATTGATTGTACAGTGATTATAATTTCATTTATTTATTTGTTTACAGCTGGAAAGCCAAGGCAGTCTCATACAAAAGACTAGAGGAAAGACCTGGCAGTTGTTTGATACATTTGACCAGCAGGGTCAGCCAGTCCAAATGGATCGTGCTCCCAAATGCAAATGATTGCCTTAGTTAAAACACTCTAAGTGTGAGCCAACCTAACATTCATTTTGCTAACTTAACACCATAAATGCACTAGAGTCTGCAAAATTCTCTCTGCCCTTTGGCTCTGTGGTCACCACTTACTAAGGATCCACTGTACCTGAAGGCTCCTATATGGCTATAAACGCACTGTGAAAACAGCCTCCTCCCCCAACCCAAGTAGATCCACGTCGACATCTCTAGCATGCCACCTCTTATATATGCCTAAGTTGCCGAAGTTACTTTTCCCTGTTTTTCAGCATCTCCTTCAACCAGAGGACGGAGCCAGACACGAGGTGAGCCCTGCTGCTGGGTTCAGTTTAGCTCCTTCAGTATTTTCTGAACATCTATCATGTGTCCAGCCATGAGCCAGGAAGTGTGAGGGAGTAAAGAATGAATAAGGCATGGTTTCTGCCCTCAAGGAGCTTGCAGCATCTGGGGGTCTTCTGCTGGCTCCATCGGAATGGGAAGGGTAGATTTTGACAGGGTCTAGCAAGCATGTGGAGCAGTTTGTTCTGCTGTGGATGGTCTGAAGATGCTGGCATCACATCTGGTTTCACATCTAGTCTCCTGGGTGACTTTAACAAGATGTGCTGTCATTGGCTTTATGCAGCAAAAATGAGCACAAGCCCATCTTTTTCTAGTTGTTCCCAGGGATGGAGGACAGCTTGAGAGTTTTGCACTCTCCACAACTTCCAATGGATAAGGCCCTAGAAGGGAATGTGGTCCTGGAGAAAGCTGCCCAAATGATTGCCTTGTTATATCTGTTGATGGTGGGGAGGGGCGCATCAGAGCTGTGCTGAAGGCAGAATTCTTCTCAGGCTCCGGGAGTTCTCAGTGACCAGTCTAGACTTCCCAGGGGCCTCGTCGCATCACTCACTCCAAAGTTAGGCATGTACCAACCACTACAACTATAGGTTGATAGGTGATAGATGCTCATGCTCCACTTGAAGCTAATAATGTTAGACCACCCACTTTCTGCCCTGAAGAGGCAAAAATGGCTAAGTAAACACCATAGGCTTTAGAATCCTCTTGCTATTACCTGAGAAACCCTGGAGGCAGAAGAGCGGCTTGGGGCTAGTGATTGGAAATGGGCTGTAGGAGAGCGGTTGGTCCTTGCTGATTGTGATGGAGCCTCCAGGCCCAGCCTGGGATTTCTGCTCCGGGATACCGGGAGGTGCACTGGGCAGGTTGAGGTGTAGGGGGAGGACACCTCTCTTGAAACAGCACTTGTTCAGGGTGCACCTAAGTTTTCTGTTCCCAGGACGCAGAGAGCTCAGAGCAGCCCAAAGATGTATCAGCCGCTCAGAGCTCAGTGTTGGGCACAGTGATCCTAGCTCCTTCATTCACAGCCTTCCCGGTCTTTTCCCTGTACAGAGAGTGAGATCCGAGTGCGACTGCAGAGTGCATCCCCATCGACCCGATGTAAGTGCTCATGTCCTAGGAAGGATCCAGGACAACTGCTGTGTGTGTGTGTGTGTGTGCGTGCGTGTGTATGCAATCACTCCGTCATAGAACAGCTCTAAGGGCCTGGGTGACAGGGACCCTGGGCTCAGTGCAGGGGGTGAGGAGCTGAGTAAGTCACAGTCCCTGATGCTCAGTAGTTCACAGACTAATGGGAAGACTGTAAGCCAACCAACCATGCAGGTCAGGGAGCTGAGGGAGGGGGGCCAGAGAAGACTTCCCAGGTTAGTGTTGTTTGAAGGGAGACTGAAGGGTGGATCAGGGAGGCTCAGTGAGATAAGTGGGCAGAGACATTGGAGGAACAGACAATGAGACATTGGAGGAACATTCAGTGAGGCTGAAGGAAAAGGAGCAGGACCCAGTTGGGGTCATTAAGATCAGAGAAGGACCAGAAGCCCAGTGTGAGAATTTGAACATGATCTCGAATGTCAGGAGTTCCCCACTCCGTTGACTGTGTTGGACTCCTGTTGTTTGCCACTTTGAAATGAGCCCAAGTGGGCAGGAGCCAAGAGTAGGAGGAGAAAGATCTGGGTCGGGTGGCTCAGGAATCAGACTGGGACTTGCTGGAAGAGCTCAGAGCCTGGGCTATGGGGTCTGTTCCAGGCCGCTGTCCCGCCTGAGTCTCCCCAGGCACTGGGGTGCTGAGCCCAAAGGATGGAGCCCTCAGGGGAGGGAGTGGCTGGGTTGTTCTTAAGCACGTGTGGTCTGCAAATCTGTCTCCCCTTATGCATTGCTCTTACACGACGCCTCCTTCCTCTCCTGTTTGCCACCTTGGGGAGCACAAGGTGCTTGCTCCACTGAATCATCTCCCTGCAAATTTTATCAGCCAGACGGTCTTGAAATTAACTAACAGGAAAGCAGCATAATGTTTAGGAGTTATAGGCCCCAGATTCCTTTTGATAGTCTAGAGTATACAAGATCGGGGACCTGAAACCAAGGCATCCCGTGCCGGGGAGGAGACCAGTGTTGAACCATTTGTTTCAAGGAGTCTAGTTCTCTGTCTCGAGTGTAAATGTTCCGCCAATCCAGGATGACAGCATCATCCAGCCACAGAGTCTTCCCGCTGGTGTCTGATGAGGTCTAATTAGGAAATATCTACCGAGGACGTTGACCTCCTCATAGAGACACTGTATTTATGAGGCCATTAATACTACAAAGTGCCAGGTTGAAAAGTGCTATAAATTGACAAAATGCAAAAATGATAAGGCTAACCAAAAGTGTCCCAGCGGGTCCCAGATGCATCCTGCTCCCTAGTATTCGGGATGTGGTTTAATGTTCCTCCCACTGCAGTTGGAATCAGGAAGGAATCCTGGGCCTAATGAAAAGTTGGGGGATTCTTTTACAGGGACAGAATTGGATGACGTTAAGCGTTTGCTCAAGGGAAGCCGATCAGCCAGTGTGAGCCCCACCCGGAATTCTTCCAACACACTCCCCATCCCCAAGAAGGGCACGGTGGAGACCAAAGTGGTGACAGCGAGCTCCCAGTCAGGTGAGCCCCACAGCCCCGCACTGCTGCAGAGGGAAGGGAGGCCTCTCAGGAGGTGGCAGAGAGTTTGCAAAGCACTGAGCATTTGCTCTCCCTGCGGCATGAACATGTGGGCTACACCCTTCTGACCCCCACCTGGTCAGCCAGCCCTTGTGCTAGCTGTAGTCTGGCTCTAGATCCTGGATATTCTCTCCCAGGAGATTCTTGACACGTCCTGGGAATGTGTTGGCCAGGTTCCCCAGATGAAGGATGTTGGGGGAAAGTTGCAGTGTTTTCTTTCATCCGTCCAGTGAACATTTATCATATGTCTCCTCTGTGCCAAGTACTGGGGACTGAGGAAAGGCAATGAACGAGGTAGACAGCCACTGCCCTCGTGGAGGTGGGGGCCGCTGGGGGAAGTCAGGTAGGCTGCGTGTGGTTCAGCGCTCGTGTATCAGGTACCTGCAAGTGCAAGGTAGGTTCTGGGGGAGACAGAAAGTTGAATAAGCAAATCCTTGGGGGGAGATGAGGAAAGAAGTCAGTGCTGCTATGGTATGAAGCTTTCCTCTCATCTACTGCTGAAAAAAATAGACCTTGAGGTTGTGATCTTTTGTTTGACAATATAAAACCAAAACCTCAGGGTAGTTTGTCATCCACATGGCTAACTCCCTCTCATATAATAAATAGGCAGAACTGGCTTCAGATGTGAAGAAGTAGAGTGCTCCTGGGTTCTGGTTGGCACATAAGAATGTTTAAGGAGGGATTAACCAGAGAAGGCTGCCCTCTGTGCAGTGCGACCTTGAAACCGAGGGCTTCCCCACCTGCCCTCCATCTGCCTGGAATTCTGTTGTAAGGGAGTCCCTGCTCCATGGCATCTCTGAAGGTGGAGTCAGCAACAGAGAGAGAGTGGGACCGTGGATGGGGACAACACATCAGGAGTGGGGGTTACGGGCACAGAACAGGAAATGAGTGGACCCCAGAGCAAAATTTATCTACTTCAAATTTTACTGAAAGCCAGCAAGAATTTCTTATCCAAGAGATTAGGTTTTCACCAGCTCTGAGACTTCAGACATGAGTGGGATGACCACCTGTCCCAGTTTGTCCCAGACAGAACTGAGGGAGTTCTCAGGACATGGGACCTTCAGGGCTAAAACTAGAAAAGTCCTGGCAGACTGAGCCCACCAGGTTCCCCCAGCACAGAGAGTGGGTTTGTCGCTCACTGGGGTATGTGTGGACACATCTGTTTCCAGTGTCTGGGACCTACGATACCACCATCCTGGATGCCAACCTTCCCTCCCACGTGTGGTCCTCCACATTGCCGGCCGGGTCCTCCATGGGCACCTACCACAACAACATGACGACCCAGAGCTCGTCCCTGCTCAACACCAACGCCTATTCTGCAGGATCAGGTACATGGCTCGCAGAGCACGTCCCCTCCCACCCCTGAACCCTCCACACCTTCCTCCCACAAAGAATGACCCCTCTGGCATTTGCCATCCCCAAGGCTTCCTGAAGGGGCTTTCTGTAGCCAAGCATCCCAAGATTCTTCCACTGAAACTTCAGTTCAGTTCAACCTCTAAGGTGTTTCCTCTCGGGGTCCCTCATAGAAAGAACTATATGGCACGGGGTATCTGAAAAAATGTAATGGGAAAGAACACGAAAATAGATACAAGGAACCTAGTTTCACTCCATGTAGATTAACTGTGTGACTTTAAGAAGTCATTTAACTTCTCTGGGCTTCAGTGCCTTCTCTGTAAAATGGTCACTAGCAAGAGGGGCTTTGGCAAGAATCAATGTCCATTTGAGGCCCCACTAACCTACAACCACCCCTTGGCTCTGACCCAAGACACACCACAGATTAGTGTTTGGGTCTGTGCTGCAAGGCAAGAGCCTCAGTTTCTCCTAAAAACAGAAATGTGATGCAATATAAAAATGCAACCCTGGTATTTCTTCTGGTGCTTTTTTGCCTCTATTCTGTGTGGACATCCTCTCACCAGCCTTCCTCTGCCCCTGCAGTCTTTGGAGTTCCAAATAACATGGCATCCTGCTCCCCTACCCTGCACCCTGGAATCAGCAGCTGCTCCTCAGGTCAGTGTTTGCCAGCTTGAAGAAATTAGGGATGCTCTCACTTGGTAAGGAAAACGGAATGTTTTTTGGAGAAGATGTCCTTTCCTGCCCAAGAGTATGAAGGCTTCTCCACGCACATGGCAACGCAGAAGCGGCAGCCAAGGAGCTGCATTCCAAGGCACAGAGCCCGCCCTCCATGGCAGACCCAGCTCAGGCCCCAAGGGACAGGGGTAAAGGGGAGGGCACCAGAGACCACACCTCCGTGCTTGTTCTGCGCTGGCCCCTTTATTTAATGGGAGAGGTGGAGAGATGGACTTAGAGGGACCAAGTGAGGCATAGCTCAGGACATTTTCAGGGGGGAAGCACTGTTAATTTAGAAAGGCCGTAACTTCAGATCTTTTTATACATATTATAGTTCTTTGGGGGCTCGGATATTGTTACTGCTTAGCTTCCAATGCAAACATATGATCATTTTAAAGAAGTAATTATTCACTCTATTTCTGCAGACATCATAATAGCCTATGTGTAAATAAGCTGTCAGCCTGCATCCTGTGTTAGATGAGTCGGCCTTCTGTCTGTCATATCGTGACTAATAAATACAGTGATGTGGGCCTTCTCTATTTCCTTGGCTGGTCTCTCTGCTTCTGATTTTAACACCTCCAGTTGGCTAGAGTCCCACAAATACAGAAGACCCCAGGTTCAAGCTTTGCGCCTCCTGCCTTGGTTATTCTGCTTTGCAAAGTCCTGCCTCAGGAAGGTGGGCTGATGTTGGATCCATGATCTTGTGCCCCAAGCACTAGACAGGATAGAATCAGAGAAGCTCTTAACTAGTGTGAAATGAGCTTCTGCACGTTGTTAAAAAGCAAGCAAATAAAAACAAATGACCAGCCTTTGAAATCATAATGGGGGTGAGGGGAGTTTTATGTGTTTGAATCAGGAGAAGGAAGGGTCAGGAGGAAAACTAGGGTCCCACCCATTCAGTGCGTCTCAGCCCCCATTGTGTCTGTCTCTGCAGTTCCCACACTGTGCACCAAGGCACCCCAGGGTGCTGCAGGGAAGGGAACCCCTGGGATATTTTAAAATTTCGAGGCATACAGCAACATCTGTCAGACCCTATGCAAACTACCACTGTTAAGTTCACTAAATGAACTTGGTCACTTTTGCCCCGGGATAGGGAGGTGGGGCAATAAAAAATCATGGTGTCACTAAGAGTGTGGGAACTGACAATGTCTGGGAATCTCTGTCATATGCAAAGGCATTTATCACAACTGTGGTTTGGGGGACCCCGGGGGGGATGCCTTACCTCGAGAGGCCTCATCTATGTACCTGTACTCACCTGTCCTCAATTCCTCTCACAGTGTTTGGCATGCAGAACAATCTGGCCCCCAGCTCATCTGCCCTGTCCCATGGCACGGCCACCACCTCCACAGGTCTGCAACTGGGGTTTAGAGGCTAGGAGCTGGGAAATAATGCCTCTTGGCAGCTATAACTCATAATGTCCCTTTTCGACAATGGAATTAGAGGGACCAAAATGTTCCTAAAAATCAATTGACCTTTCCCACCAAAGAAACAACCCTCCACACCCCAACCCAGAGATGCCAGCCTCAATCATTTGCTGACTCAGACATGAATGAAACCACAGGGGAGCCGGGGAGCCTGGGCAGGGCAGCGGTGGGGGTGTCACCAGTCTATCCCCTTGTCTCACTGCTGTCCTTGACAGCCAACTATAGCTGCAAATCAATTATCTGGCTGACTCTGATGCATGCCCTGTGCAAACTTGGAGGTGGGGGGCAGAAGCAGTTTGAGCCTCGGTCGGTCTTTGCCCTCACGTGCTTACTGCTTAGTTGGTGTAGAAAGTCTAAAACACGTGAAACGGCTGGGGGATTCTATAAGAGGACGTGAATCAAGCTGTACAGAGCAAGTGTTTGGGCTGTGGAGTTCAGAAGGGAAGGAGATGTGGGAGGGTCTAGGAGGACTTCATGGAGGAGGTGGCCTTTGGAATGGTCCTCTGATAATGAGGATTATACCAAAGAAAGTTTCATTTATACTTGCTGCTGCCCCTGTGGCTAAAGACAGTTGATTCCATTGTTTGTTATTATTCTGCTCATTATTATCATTCATTATTATCTCACCTGGGGAAGCTGCTTCTAAGCTGCATGGAGCTACCCTCCCATGCTGGCCTCGCTCACTCCTTGCTTCATCTCTTGCAGCATATAGTGTGAAGAAAAACATGCCCCAGAGCCCTGCCGTGGTGAGCACCGGGGTGTCCACCTCCAAGGGTGAGTGCTGCTCCAGCTGCTGGGAATGGGCTCGCACCCAGGGAGAATTGCTCCCCAATGACACGTGGCAGGAGGGGACATGGCCCATTGGTGGTCTGAGGTCTGCAAATACGACTCACCCCACGGGCCTCTGGGTTGTTTCCAAGAGTGAGCAGAGATGAAAGTATATGTCCCTCGCCTGATCTTGGCCGTCCTGGGCAAGAGGTAGGAAGCTCCACCCTCCATACCTGCTCAGGGACAGGCACTCAGAGCCCAGCCCCCACACTTGTTTGAAGCACCTGGCCTGCTCCTGTCACAGGTTATCCGTCGCTAGGGACAGGGCACCCCTAAAAAGCTGTTGCCCGCACCCTCCATACTTTCTGTGGGATCTCTGTCGACTTGAGTACATGACATATGGTAGCCTATTTCTTCCATGGCTCTGATCCTGCTATGTTTCTTTCCATTCAACAGTTCATGGGCGAGGGTATAGCTCAGGGGTAGAGTGCTTGTTTAGCATGCAGGAGGTCCTGGGTTTAATTCCCAGTACCTCCATTTAAAAATTTCTTTAATATAAATAAGTAAACCTAATCACCACCCCACCACTACCACCAAAAAGAAAACATTTCAAAAAACATTTACTGAGCACCTGCTTTCTGTGAGACAGTGTTCCGTGTGCCTGGAGTACAGACTAGATTCCTGCCCTCACTGGGCTGACAGTTCCCATGGAGGTGGCAGATAACAAACAAGTAGACAAAGTACACAAGATAATTACAGCAAATGCCACGTGTCTGAAGGACAAACACAGTGAGGTGGTAGAGACATGCATGGGTGTATGTTAGGCTGGGCAGTCAGGAAAAGTGCCCCCAAGACACTAACACCACGGTTAGAAATGAAACCACCCAGTTAACTAAAGAAGGGTCTGCCTGACACAAGGACTTTTGCCCATTCACTGCAGGTCCTGTAACATCCAAGTGGGAGGCAGCCCCCAGGCCAGCCCCCCGTGCTTCTGACATGGACCCAACCTCCTGACGGTCAGGCCCATTCAGGCAGGAGAGGGTGTCTCTGGTCCCCAACATGCTTCTTAGTAACCGCTGTCAGCAAGATAGTCCCACTAATCCTTGTCTTCCTCTCCTTCCTCTTGTGGCCATTTCTTCCCTCTCCTTCTCCCTCAACCTTTTCCTTCCTCCTCACTCACTTCTTTCCTCTCCAGCCAGCACCACAAATGTCCAGAATGATGACTTCTTGAACAAAGACTGTAAATTCCTGATCCTGGAGAAAGACAATGTGCCCGCCAAGAAGGAGATGGAGCTGCTGATCATGACCAAGGACAGCGGGAAGGTCTTTACCGCCTCCCCCGCCAGCGTCACTGCAAGTACGTGGGAGCCCATGAGACTCAGGTTTTGGAAAAAAGACGAAAAGTGTAGGCAAACGTCCTAGCAACGTGGTTTGAGACACTTGAATGATGAAACCAGAGTCATCCCATTCAAATGAAAAATGCCTGCTGAATAGGGTGTCCCAGGGTCTGCCTCGAATGCAGACAAGCCAGGAAAATTCCAGCAAAGAGCTCCCAGAGGGGTTACTGGGCAATGGCAAGTCTCCTAACCACAGGTCCAGACTTGGGGTCGGGGTGGGGACTGACTCCAGGGGTGGCCGCTTCCTACCAGGCTAACCTCTACCTCCACAAGCAGGAAAGAATATGAAGCGGGGGCAGGGGAGTGGGGAGAGAATATCCCGGATTATCAGGAGTTGTGTGCACAGCTTCTTTTTCAGAGGACACCCTGAAAAAGGAAAAGCAAGCTGCCTATACCGCGGACACCCACCTACTGTCAGAAGCTAATGGTAAGAGCAAATCTGATCACTGACCACTTTGACTTCAGCCAATCCATCTGTCACTTGTCTTCTAAGACCTCCCTACTCTAAGTGTGGTCCTGAACCAGCAGCATTGGTAAAATCCTAGAGCGTGTTAAAAATGCAGACTCTGGGGCCCTAGCCCAGACCCACATTTTTATTTTTAATGGGGGTGCCGGAGATTGAATGCAGGTCCTCGTGCACGTGCTCTGCCACTGAGCTATACCCTCCCCCAAGGCTGCATTTTAACAACGTTCCCCCACTGATTAGTGTGTGCTTACTTTGAGGGGGAAGCGATTCCATGGCACATCTAAAGTTCACAGTGGTATTTTTCCCTCACCTTCTCCTCCCATAATTTTCAGAACTAATAGAAAAATGCTTTGCAAAGCACTTGGTAGCTTTATTTTTTTTCTCCCCAAATATCTGGATTCTGTCCTGGATAACCACGTTTCTTCACTGCTCTGGGTCCTGTGAATCTCTCAGGGAGAGATTTCAGGGAGGTCAGTAAAGGAAGAGATAAGTTAAGTCATAGAGCATCAGCTACAATCCTCTCAAAGCCTGACTCTAAGTCTTCTAAGTTAGCAGTTCCTTATATTTTAGGGTTGGAGGTGGGGCTGTGGAGCCAAAAGACTCTTTTCAGAATCTAATGAAAACTGTAAACAATTTTCCCAGAGAATTCCACACATGCCCACAAACTCAACGTGCAGATGGCATCAGAGACTCATGATGAGCGCTCTTCCAAGCCCGTCCCTGCCTTTCTGTTCCATCCACTCCAAGTTAGGAACCTGTGTTCAAGGTCCCTTAACCAACTGCTCGCCTCAGCAGCACATACACTAAAATTGAAACAATACGGAGAAGATGAGCATGGCCCCTGCACGAGGATGACACGCAAATTCGTGAAACGTTCCATATTTTTGTAGATACTGACAGGTATATATAAAATAGATAAACAAGTTTATACTGTATAGCACAGAGAAATATATTCAAGATCTTATAGTAGCTCATGGTGAAAAAGAATGTGAAAATGAATATATGTATATTTATGTATGACTGAAAAATTGTTATGTACACCAGAAATTGACACAACATTGTAAGCTGATATAACTCAATAGAAAAAAAAAAAGAGAGAGAGAGAGAGTACAAAGTTCCTTAATCAAGAAATCAAGACTGATTTCTCACCAGCACATTTATTGTTTGAAAGCCATGGTCACCCTTAACATGGTCCTCTAAAGATGTCTTGGGCTTTCAAGGTTTAAGGTCACAAGAAGGTTATGACACTGTGCTTTTTCCCACTGTAAATTGTTTGCCAAGCCATGTCTTCTTCAATGAATTTATTGCAAATATGAGATCAGCAAGGACTGAGTTAATGGACATTCCTGTACGTGGCTGTTCTGCAGGGTGCCTGGGAGTCATATCTATTTCAGGCCTTGCCCCAAATCAATGCACAGGCTATCCTGTGGGTTCTTGCAGTTTAAAAGCTCAGGTCAAACCCATGTTTGTCTTTCAGGAGAATTGAAGACTGTGTCTGCAAAGGGCAAGGCTGCCTCTGCAGGTGGGTGAGAACAGCAGGTCCTTCAGTGATGGATGCTGAAGGGGCTGGTTATGATGAACAGAACAGACAACAGCCCCTTAGCCTGGAGCCAGGGCACACATGAGCCACCAAGCTCTAAAGAGTTTTCCCTAAGGTTCGAAGAGGGCTGCTGGAGGGGCCAGATGGGGTCTGTGAGCTGGAGCAGGGCTGCAAAAGGATCTTAGCTTAGGTGATGTCGCTCACAGGCCCCACTGCTCCTGCTGGGCACCCACTGTCTGCCCTTAGGTCCAGGGTCTGCCAACACAGCAGGAGCAACACAGCAGGGCTCCTGTTGTGTCTTACAGAACCCCCCCCCCAACATGGGCTTCAAGGTGACACTAAGACCACGCACACCTCCAGCCCTTCACACTTTCCTCACTTGCCCCACAGTCTCCTGAAAGAAGCAGATCAAGGGGTATCAGCCCACTTTAGATACTAAAAGCTAAAAACATTTCTACTGGAAAAAAAGAAAAAGGAAAAGAAAATCTTCCTGGCTGCCCTTTAAGTGCTGAGGGTAGTTCTAGGTGCTGTGTGTAGGGATTACAAAGAAAGAGCTGTGTGAGCAGAGATGTGGTGATGGAACTCTTCAGGTCTGAGCATAAAAAAAGATGCAGGAGGCTGTGGCAGATGCATACTCGTAATCAAGAATTTTAAGCCTGGGGCTATGTGCTCTAGCCTCTGCTAATTACTTACTTAAATATGCCTTATTTCCTTCAACAACCATTTCATGAAGAAAGCAAACTTTAAATCCTATTTTATCAAGAAAAAAGAAAGAAAGAGAGAGAGAAAGGAAGAAAGAAAGAGAGGTTAAGTGACCTTCTCAGGGTCACACAGCTCAAGCCCAGGATTGTGAGACTTCTGCTCTTTGCCCACGGCAACCCTGTGCTCATTCCAGGAGCCACACAGGAAACGGAAAGCTTCACTCAGGCCCAGAGGGAGTCACCAAAAGTTAGAGAATTTGCAAGGCAGAGGGCTCGAGCTGCCCGCCCTCACCCTACCCTGTCCTCTCTTCCACAGACATCCACAGCTATGACCACCGCCGTGGCGGTGGCGGAGGCGGTGGCGGAGGCTTTGGCGGCAGCACTGGCGTTGGCGGTGTTGGCAGTGGAGGCAAGGGCTCGTGGGGGGCAGCGCCAGCCTGGTGCCCCTGTGGTTCATGGTGCAGCTGGTGGAAGTGGCTGCTGGGCCTGCTGCTCACCTGGCTGCTGCTCTTGGGACTGCTCTTTGGCCTCATTGCTCTGGGTATGTGGTGACAGCGGCCCCGCTGCCCATTTAGGAGGGCCAGAATCAGCACGTGCACCAAGTTGGGGCCAAGGGCCCCGACCATCAGCACAGACCCCTTGTTAATACAGATGAGGAGACTGAGGCTCCAGGAGGCATCCGACAATGGCCACTCGGTGCCAGAGCTAGGACTCTAATACAGGGCCCCGTCCCTGTGGCAGCCTGCTCTGAGCATTCAGCTGTCCTTAATTATCAGGCCAGGCCTTTCATAGCCTTTTAACTTTCCACGTTCGTTGGCTCTCACCCAGCTCCCCAGCAGGGTGAGGACAAGCTCTGTCACCATCTCAGATGATGGCCAGGCTTCTTCAAGGCTTGGTTCCGATTTTGAGTAGCTCATCCCACTTGCAGCTACAACCAACAATCTCCATGTAAAATATTCCAACAAGACATCCCCAGGCCTGAAGAAGCTGCCACAGACCCCAGAGCCCCTGGCAGGATGCACGTGTGCTTGGGAGGCTCCACTCCAGGCCCCTGTGGCTGACACTGCCTCCGTGTGTTCTTTTCAGCCGAGGAGGTGAGGAAGTTGAAAGCACGGGTGGATGAGCTGGAGGACATCGGGGGCAGCCTGGTACTTTACAACAAGAAGATGGAGAGCAGAAAGCAGGACCCCCTGCAGGGTGTCAACCCCGACCTGACAGCGAGTGTGGGGACATCTGGGCTTGGAGACTACAGCCAGGAGGAACTCTGGCAGTTCGTGAGGGGCAAGCTGATGATGGAACAGGAAAACGGTGAGTACATCCCAGGGCAAATGTCCGGCCGGCTCCTGGTCCCAGCTCCTGTGCCTCTGTGTGGAGCAGTACCCATCCAGGGCACTCTCAAGCTCCCCTCATTCAGCCCCTTGACAGCCCTGGGAGGGAGGACCTGTGTTGTGATCCCATTTTCAGGTAAGAAAACTGAGACTTAGAGAGAATTGCCCAAGATCAAGATCGCACAACTTAAAAAAAAAAAAAAAGAAAACACACAACTAGCCCACTTTAGAATCTGATTGCCAGTCTTAGCCTCAGTTTCTTCCCACTATAACATGGTGATCCCTTGTGTGTGTGTGTGTGTGTGTGTGTGTGTGTGTGTGTATGGCACAGAAGATGTTCAGCTAACTCAGGCTTTACTGTCTCTTGCAGGGAATCTCCGAGGAAGCCCTGGCCCTAAAGGTATTGCAGTGGATGGACCCCTTTCCCTGCTTTCATCTGGGGGAATTGGAAAACTTTTCTTTTTTCCAAATTGAAGGATGAGCAGTGGAAAGATCTTACAGAGTCTGTTGGGAGGGTTGAGAATTGGCTTTACAGTCAGAATATCTCAGAACGGGAAGGAAACAAAGGCATAGTCTAAGAGAGGCCAAGTGATGTGCCCAAGAGACAGTGATGGAGACCGAGGGAGCCACAACATAGGCCAGCTCACCCTGAAATGTGGTTTACCTGCTGTCAGCTGGTCTTAAGATACTAGGGGAGAAGGACCCCTTGGGGTTTCACCCCATCTCACAGTTTTCGTATCTTTCTGATTTTAGGTGACATGGGAAGTCAAGGCCCTAAAGGTAAACAGAACATGGAAAGTTTTACCTTAAATATTAGTGAGCATTGATGGTTTAAAACAATCAACGAGTGTCAGAAGAGGCACCTCCCACTCACCCTGGCCATCTCCCCGCTGTGGTAGGACTGTGAATTGCAGAGCAGCCTGCAGACCCTCAGGCTTTGAGGGGCAGGGGTGTCAGGACAAAGCAGGGCTACATCTCTGGGGGCAGCACTGTCCCTGGTCTCTTCTCAGGGACTCCCAGAACAAGGACCCTGGGCCTACATGTCCCCCAGCTCCAAAGGGCAGCCTCAGGGCCTGTTACTGCACAACCCCGGGGAAAGCTGGAGAAGTAAGGATTCCTGGGCTCTGCCAGGAAATCAGCTCCTGGATCAGATGCTCTGGGGCTGGACCCCCTCCCCCAAGGTTAATTCTGATGAACAGGTCAGGAATCAGCCCTCCAGGTGAGCAGCCTACTCTCGGGGGTCTTAGCTGGGAGGCTGAGTGTAAACCCACCAGTCAGGAATGGTGCTCCTGTGCAGGAAATTCAGCAGGAGCAGCACCATCTGCCTTCTGGGGAAGAGGGGGAAGCCCAGCAGGGAGGCAGGACATAGTCACAGGAAAAGGGGCCCCTCAGTGTTGGTTAGCTGAGGGACAATCACATGCTGACTTGTGTGGCACACATTCAGTTGCCATAGGAAACTGATATATGTCCCCAGAAAAGTGGTTTGACGGGACAGGCCCATGGGTGGGAGGAAGAGCTTTCCCATCGCAATGACCGCAGCAGTGCCCCTTGATCTAGCTGAGTGGGGTTCACAAGCTTTAGGGGGTATGGGAATTGCCTGAAGATTCTGGGCCCCACTCCCAGAGCCTCTGATTGAACAGGTGTGGGTGGGGCCACGAGTCTGTGGTCTGGGTCACCCCAGGTGGTTCTGAGGTCAGGGGTGCAGGGTCGAATCCTTACTGGCGACAACAGGCTCGCCCCCTCTCCTCAGCTCCACCTCCCTTCCCAGCTCCACCTCCCTTCCCAGGAGATGCCAGAGCAGGAACTGGGGTTCCTCCACTTGACGGCCCTCCACCTCTCGTCAGGATTCCCTGTCCCCATACACGCCCCAAGTCACTGCCTCGGCCCCTCTTCCGCCAAGATTCCAGCTGGCTGGCCACACAGCCCACCCCCGACCATGATGACCATGGAGACTAATGGTCCCGGAGCCCCTGGCCCTGCAGTGGCCATGAAACACAAGTGCCCAGCCAAATCTGAATTACAGATAAGCAACAAATCATTTTTCACTCTAAGTATGTCCCAAATACTAAAAATTTGTTCATTGTTTATCTGCAGTTCAAACTTAACTGAGCGTCCCATATTTTCACTTGCTAAATTTGGTAATCGTACCTGAATTTTGCTGGTGATGCCTTTTGGTGATTGGCCCAAGTCCTCTGCTGACTTCTGTCTTCTCTCTGTTTCCACAGGAGATCGAGGCTTCCCTGGGACTCCAGGTGCGTAGACTCTGGTGCTGCTGCTGGGCTGCAGGCTGCCCTGTCCTGGCCCCTGGGGGGAAAGCAGGGCTGAGCTATTCTCGTGTGTCCACAGGTATCCCCGGGCTTTTGGGCCACCCAGGTCCAGAAGGACCAAAGGGACAAAAAGGCAGTGTGGGTAAGAACGGCTTTTCCATTCACTTATTCCCTCATTGCTTCATTCAGTTAACATTTGTTAATGTGTGCCAGGCCTGCTGTGTGCCAGGCCCTGTCCTAGGGGCTGGGGAGACAATGGTGAACAAAACAGGGAACCCCTGCCTATGTTTGGGTGGAGATAAGCAGTAGACATGATAAATAAGTGAAGTGCACAGAGGGCAGGAGTGGTTTGTGAAATAGGAAGACAGAACCCAGCAGGGCACTGGGAGTGCTGAGGGGGTAATTAAAATAGGGCCATCAAGGAAGGCTGATTAAGAAGGTGCTGTTTGAGCAAAGATGTGAAGGGGGTGAGGGAGCCGGGCCTGTGGAGATCTGGGGGTAAACATTCAAGGCAGAGGAGCAGCTGCAGGCCCCAGGGCAAGGGTGTGGCTGTGTGGCTAGGAGCTTGGGGAGGAGACCCAGGCTGGAAACCACGAAGGAGGTAGAGAGTCAAGAAGGAGGGGCCCTGGAGGCCTTGTAAGGACTTTGGCTTTTGCTCCCAGTGAGTTGAGAAGCCATCTGCATGTTGGGGCAGAGGTGGGACATGATCCGCTTGCATTTTTAAACTCTATGCCTCTGCACTAAGCCTGGGCTGCAGAGGGAGAGGCTGGGAGACGAGGGCAGAGGCTCCAGGCAGGCATCCTGCCAGCGAGATGCTGCCTGTGGCCCTTGAGCTGCAGCACTGGGCCCTAACTCTGCGGTGGCCATTCCTGTCTTTAGGAGAGCCCGGCATAGAGGGACCCATGGGCCAGAGGGGGCGAGAAGGCCCCATGGGACCTCGTGGTGAACCAGGGCCCCCTGGGTCTGGAGAGAAAGGAGACAGAGGTAAGAGGTGATTCCTTCACCAGGAGGGTTAGCTGTGTCCACGCCTCATCCTTCCATCGTCACCCTCCCCCCAACTAGCATTTGCTGAGCACCCACCTTGAGCCAGGGTCTGTGCTGACCCCGCAGAGACAGTGGTCTAATGACAGGGCACGGGCTGATGTGGGTTCAGGCCTAGGGCTGAGACCCCTGCAGTGCCTGGAATCCACAGAGAATATGGTCACGGGGAGAAAAGGTCCTCTCAGATGGGGGTAGGGAAGAGTGCGGGCTGAGGTGGAAAACTCAGGTCGGGCAGAGCCCCAGGGAAGGCAGAGTGGGTGTGCAGGGCCTGGAGCCTCTCATGCCTGGAAGGAAGCAGGGGAAGCCTCAGACACAACCCAGCCCTGGAGGCAGCTGGGAAGATTGTACAGTTAGATTCTTAACCATGAGTCTGCTTTTATCAGCGCAAACCAAGCACAGACACCAGTAACTCTCAATACCAAAAGATCATGAGCAAGAAGCTTATTTTTAGCTTCACTTTCTCTTTAAAATATTGCTTAACTAGGCAACAAATATATATTTACTACCTACTGAATGCCAGACTTCATGTAATATAAAGGCTTTGAATGTGGAAGGTGTTTTGCTGATTCTTGGCCTCACAGAGGTGCCAAATAGATCAGAGACCACTAGCAGGGTGGGAAGCATCCCGCTCACTCCCTCAAATGACACCACTGGGCTGAGCTGGCAACCAAACTGGGGGGACCCTCTCAGAATACTCATTTCTCCTCAGGGGCTGCTGGTCAACCGGGTATTCAAGGTCCACCTGGTGTCCCTGGTTCTGTGGGTCCCAAAGGTAAGTCAAGTGCCCAGATGGTACCCAGTTTGCCATGTCCAGGATGGATCTCAGAGGTCCAGGCACTGGGATTCCAGACAGCCCTAACCCATGGCCCCAGGCCTGTGTGGGGGTGATGGGCCCAGAGAGGGTCCCCCCACAAAGGAGTCCCTGGCATCAGGATCAGGGCTGCACTTTTGGCTCCATAGTGCATTTGCTGCCACGTTTCCATCTCTCTTCTATGGCCCTGTTATGTGGCCCCAAAGTGAGTGGATGGATCAGGAAATCAGAAGCTAGACAATGTCCTTGCCGGCTGGGGCCTAGATGCGCACATTCAAGAGCAACGTCTGGACCACCCAGGCAAATGGGGCCTTCTCACAGTGCGATGCCCATCTGGTCACCTCTCCTCCCTGCCTCAGCCCCAGCCCACATGTTTGACTCTGACCGGGAAGGAGCAAGGAGTCTTGATCCCAGCAGCTGCAGCTTCCTCCCTAAGGAGGACTTTGCACCGGGGTTACTCCAGACCCACAGACTCTCGAATCCTCATAAGAATCTGCACTGTGCGACACACACAAACAGGCCTCACCTGGAAGTACGCCCCCCTACCTCCCACTCACCATCGCATCCCTGGCCCATGCCTGACCTTCTGATAAACATTGTCGTGTCATCTTCTTCAGGTTCCAGCGGCTCTCCTGGCCCACAGGGTCCCCCAGGTGGGTAGCCTTCTTCTTATAAATAGATGCCATTTCTGGGGCAAAGAAAGGGGATATTAAAAGGGAAAACAAACATTTTTAAAGCAAAAGAAGCAATTATAAAGAGAGTCACCTGGAGACATAAAACACACGTCTGCTCATGTGTCCCCTGCTGCCAAGGTCAGGTACCTGATGGGTCCCGTGAGACCTGTTCTGACCTGACTTGAGCACAAGGCCCTCCAGCGACTTCAGCAGCAGGTGGCTCTCATCCTGCCTTGATCTGAGCAAAGTGCCAGCCTCCACCTCATCCCCTCTGGGCCAGAGCCCATCCCGCTGTCCTGGGAGGCTCAAGCTGCAGCCCATACTGTAATGCAGGCCAACATCTCTGCCAGGGTCCCGTGGGGAGTCCTCATGCCGGGCCTAGTAATCTCAGGGACAAGGAACCTGGACCAGGATAATATAGCAGGGACATGGGGACGAGTCTGTAGACACTTAGCACCAAGGTGTGTGTGCCTTGTGTGTGCCTGGCACATGTGTGTGCATGTATACAAGCATGTCCATCCCTTCCAAAGCTGAGGACACTCACCCACCTGTGTGGTTCCCTCTGCCTGCAGGCTCCATAGGCCCCCAAGGACTCCGAGGCGAAGTGGGACTCCCTGGTATCAAAGGTAAGCTGGGGGAGGAGTTGGAGAGAGGAGACATCCCTCTGTTGATGCTACTCAACAAGGAGGTCTAGGGGGACAGGGACGATCTGGTGGACAAGAGCAAAGCTGAGCAGGCCAAGAGGTGTGTGAAGGGAAGGGGCGGTCAGGACAGCAGGGCAGCCTGTCTTCAGACTCAGACTCTGCCCCTTCCTGGTCTTCCTGCCAAGACTCTTTACACTAAGGTGTCCATTTCCTTTTCAGGTGACAAAGGGCCTATGGGACCACCAGGACCCAAAGGTAAGCTGTTCTCCTGCTGCTCGGCTATCACCACAGTCTGCCAATTCCTGAGACCCAGATGTGACCCAGAGGTCTGAGAACTCAGATGCCTTGGCTACTGGACCCTGAGGCCGGGAGGGATTTGAGATTCCAGTCCAAGCTCTCAAATAGGGAAACTGAGGCACACAGAGGGGAAACAAAGCACCACCATCATTGTACTGTGGTTGGGTGGTCCTTGGGGTGGCAAGGACACAGCACTGAGACTTCTCCCCTCTAGTCTGGTCCCCCTTGTGCTCACAGCACCCACGGGTGCAACAGCAGGGGCTGGGTCATTTGTGGGTGGGCCCTGACCCAGGAGAGATCTAGCGTGCTTTTGGGGCTTTATGAATGCCAGGTTCTTGCCAACATTTAGCAGACAGCAGCTTACAGGTACGCTGGGAACCGTTCTGCAGCCAGGGGTCCCTCTTGCTGGGTGAGATTGCTCCTGTGCTCCTGATTGATAGTTCCCCCTCCCCCTGCTCCATGTTTGTTTTAGGTGACCAGGGTGAGAAAGGACCTCGAGGCCTCACAGGTCAGTCCCACACAGGAATCTGCTGTGACCCACTAAAGGTGTTTTGTAAATCCATTGGGAACTGGAGGTGGGAAAAAAAATACAGAAGAATGAGACAGAATCTCTGTCTAAAGACCTTCAGAGAACTTGCAATCTAGAAAAAAGCAAGACAAGATAGAATAAAGCACTGAATGGAGTATAAACCAGCATCAGCATGTATGGTCCAGATGGCAATGTTCAGGGCAGAAGAGGGAATCTATGATTGTCTCTGATTCTTTTGAAGAATTCAGCTGGAAAAATGAAGCTTTTCCCAAAGTAGCAGAAAGTTTGCTCTACTTGTACCCCTACATCCACTTACCTCCTGACAACTTGCATGATTAAAAAGGAAATTAATAGTACTAGTGCTTTGGCTACAAGAGGCAGCTTTTGGTTGCCAAGGAAATAAGACTCATACATAGGCCCCTTCAGGCCAGGTGTGGCCTCTGGCCCAGCCTGTGCCTGCTGCCGGGGATGGGAAGCCTGATGTTAGAAGCGAAGCTGGTGCCGCGTCCCCCACCTCTGGTTGGCACGCCATGCTTCTCTGGTTGGCGAGGTGGCAGGCTTGGTGGTGGACAGGGAAGATGCAATGCTGCACCCCTGTCAGTCACCTCCAACCAGCTAAGTCCATTTCCTTTGCAGGCGAGCCCGGCTTGAAAGGTTTGCCTGGTGCTATGGGCGAGCCCGGTGCTAAAGGAGCAATGGGTGAGTGTCTCAAAGCAACTGACACCATGGGTCTGCCCTGTTCCCGTCATCATCCTGGCCGTAGAGTTGAGATCCTTCTAGAGTTGTGTCTCCCGTTGTCTGATCTGCCCACCCCTGGTAGAGATTCTGTTTACAGGCTCTTCCTAGATCTGGACATCCTTCTTGGGGCTCAGGGAACTACTGTCTCTGATGGTTTCTTACTGCTCAGGGGAGGGGAAAGTTTGGCAGGGTATGGTCCATCCACCCTGGTTCCTGCATCTAAGCCACTCAGGCCCCTGGGAAGGACAGACAATGGCTGAGGTCCTTAGGAACCACAGAATTCCAGGCATGGCCCTGATACTCCAGGGCAGGTCTCACAGCCAGATCCAGGGTTCAGCCCTTTTACTCAGGGGCCTGTCAGCCAGGTCAGGGAAGCTGGCCAAAGACCCCACCCACCGCCACTGGGTGGCCAGGCATTTAGTACCACATCCCAGAAAAGTTTAAGCCCCACAAAAGGGGGTGTGGTTCATTCACAATCTCATTCATTTAATAAACCGTTAAGGAGCACTGACTGTATGCAGGACATGGTGCTGGGCAAGAGAGATGCTTTACCACCCTCAAGGAGAGATAAAGCTTGTAGGAGGTGATGAGGGCCATGAAAGGTACAAGGTGCCATGAGGAAACAGTAGAGAGAGGTTCCTTCCAACCAGAAGGACAAAGGAGGTGGATTTTCAGATGGTTCTAAAAAGTAAGGAAGATTTTAATAACAACAATTTAGAAAATTCTATGCAGAGACAATCATATGGAAAGACAAAAAGGTGGGAAAAAGCAAGAGTTGGTCCCAGAAAGACACCAATTTGGACAGAGTTTAGGGTAATGCCTACAACAGAGGAGACAAGATCTGGGAGAATTTTGACCTCCAGGACCTGGTCTAAAAGAGGCCAGCGTGTACTGAGCATCTGGCATGTGCGAGTCCTGTGCCATCCGGCACTGGAGATGCAGTGAGGAGCCATGGAATGGTTCTCCGTGGGAAAAGAGGCAGTTCCGGGTTCAGGAGAAGAGGGCAGGGCAGAAGCTGCACCAGCTGGTGTAACAGCGACAGGGCTTCTTCCCTGTTTGACCGCTAGGAGGGGGAGGAGGGGCTGCGCGGGCCCCACCTGGGAGAACTTGCTGTAAGGCTGTTGGGCAGTTGAGGGAGCGGGTCCCAGAGTAGCTCCCGGAGTCACTGATGAGCTTGGTTCTGCTTTCCTAGGACCTGCTGGCCCTGATGGACACCAAGGCCCAAGAGGTTGGTCACTGATTGCTCTCCTCACTCCCCTGCCTCCCCCGCCTACCACCCTCCCCGCCCTGCCCACATCCCAGGGCACAGCCCCCAGTCCCCTAATCACAGCGCGGCAGGGGCGGGGGGATCCATCCCATGGAAATGTGCAAAGTCTAGGTCTTGTCCCCCTTCTCCCTTCCACCTACCAGCAAGTTACTCAATAAAACCCCAAAACAACACCGGCGCCAATACACTGGCCGGTCACTTGCCTGAAAGGAAAGCATTGCCACATTGGTCATGCTCTCTCTATAGGGGAACAAGGTCTTCCAGGGATGCCTGGAACCCGAGGCTTACCAGGACCTTCTGGAGATCCAGGAAAGCCAGGTAACAGAGTAGGAAACGGGAGCCGGCCCAGCTGCGCGCGCGCGTGTGTGTGTGTGTCTGTGTGTGTCTGTGTCTGTGTCTGTGTGCACGTGCGCGCACGTGCAAGTGCCTTATTCCATTTTCCTCCAGCAGCTTATCAGGGAAGTGCCACAACTGCTGGCTTGTGCTGGGCACAGTGGCTGTGGGTCCTGAAACCTGAGTCACCAAGTCTGGCAACTTGGAAGAGAGAGATCAACATTTGAAAGCAAGGAGTTCTAGAAATGGGCACTAAGTCTCTTAACAATGGCAGAGTTTAGCACCACCTCAGTGCCTTGCTCCTCTGAGCCTTTCCCCTTGGAATGCCCTTGGGTTGTACCCAGACCCTCACCAATAGCCACTAATTTGGGGAGAGCAGCCTTTATTAGGGTCTCCACCAAAGGCCCAGCAGGAGCAAGATCCTCAGGGCTGCAGGAGGAACAAATCAAAACCAGCCAAGAAAGCTGTGAGGGCAAGGCAGCATTCCTCGGGGGACCTGTGAGGAGCTGGGCCTCCTGGCTCCTTTGGCGGGTGCACAGATGGGGAGAACCAAGGAGGGAGCCTAGGGCCAGCATTAGGGGTTGATGAGTGTCTGAACTTTCTGGATTCACAGCACTCAGACGCCAAAGGATCTGTGACCCTAAACAGGCTAAGAACCATCCTCCAAAGGAGCGGTGGGTCCCTTCACTGCGAAGTCCGCAGAACTGCTCTCATCCAGTGCTGGGAGGACCCTGGCATCGGGCTGCCCCAAACCCAGGGTTTGTCCTCCTGCACCCACCAATCCCTCCAGCCTTCTCCTCAGCCCTTCAACTCTCCTCTTCTGTGTTTTGTTTTCCGTAGGTCTCACGGGACCCCAGGGACCTCAGGGTGAGTCATCGGGTGACTCCTTCCTCCAAACGCCATTGCCAAGCCTCCCACTCCAAGCACTCGGCAAACACTTCTCTAGTTACCTTACAGTTCCTCTCCTCCCCTCACTCCCCTAGCAGAAATGGGTTCAGGTCCTTTTACTCTTGAGTCTTGAAAAGCGCCTTAGGAAGGAAAAATATGCACAGAACAATCTAGAAGGCCTTTCTGGGAAAGAAGAGGTTAGATCACATGCAGTTTCTGCCTGCCTGAGCCAGTCCTCTTTGGTGCAGGAGTTCCATTAGCCCCACAGAGACCCATGTCCCCTGTGGCAGGGTAGGGAGTGGGCACTCACCTCATGCAGAAGGGCCCAGCTTCTCTGGGGCAGCCCCAATGTCAAAGTTTGTCCAATAGTGGGACAGTGTGTACCCACTTGGATTTGAGAAACTGTCACCATACCAGCCCCAATTCCTAAGGAAATTAGGCAAAGATGTAAAATAAAATCAAGCAGCAGCTCCCTGCAAGAGCTGAGCTCATAGGGATGTCTTTCAGATACTCCTTGGTGTTCAGTGGACGAAAGAAGAAGGGCCTTGCATCAGCCCTAGGAAGCCCAGCCCCCACTCCCCTCACGGCAGGGGTGGGTGGGGACAGCGGCTGCTCTGCAGGCTACAGGGGGCTCATAACCCAGAGGGACTGGGATCCCCCAAAGCTGAGGCCATGAGCCTCTGCCTCCCTCAAGCCCAGTTGTTGCCCCGTTTCCCAGAGGCTGGGGAGGGCTTAGAGAGAGAGGCTACCAGGAGGGGCCACTGGGTTAAGGCCAAAGGCAGAGCCAGGTGAGTCTGCGGGTTTCAGCCAGCGACTGTGGCTCTGCAGTGACAGAGCACAGGGAACCACCACAGGGTGTCTGAAATTGCAGAAACTTAATCATCCTGACTGACTTGTTTTCCATCACATTAGGTCTTCCTGGTACCCCCGGACGACCAGGGGCTAAAGGTAAGTGATTTTCCAAATCAGATAGTTACTAGTCATTTGGGCAGGAGGGAGGCCCCTCTCTGGCCAGAGCCTGGATCAACAGTGGCATCTAGTGGCTTCAGCAGAAGGCTGTGAGGCCGGGGAGCCAGGGCTCCATTCTGATCAAGTAAGCCCCGAGTCCTCACGCCCCACCCCAGCCCCACACCTCCCTCCCCACAACCCAGAGCCCTGCTTTGGTTCCTGGATGTCTCCAGGCCATCGCTGGAAGAGGATCTGGGAGGGAGCTGCCCCCACCTCTAGAAGCTTTTCCATCCCCTTGCTTACTCTGAAATGCCCCCGCTAGTGCTCTGTCCCCCTCACCTAGGTGTGGTCACCCCAAAATGTGATTCTTCCCTGAGACAGGAACCGCCTTGGGTTTTATGGACCACATAAGGCCTCAGTGTGACTGGGACTGTCACCCCCTTTCTGAGAGGGGGCTTTAATGCAGGCAGCAATGCTACCAAGAGGGCAAAGTCAGAGCTCTGAGAGGGGCAGTCATGCTCAGGGCTTTGACCCTTACTCACAGGGTTCTGCACCCTCAGACCCCAACCCTGAGCCAGTCCAGGATAGACAGTGCTCAGGGATGGTCCTCCTTCCACCCCTGTGGCCCCACGTTCCTGAACCCTGACATTCTGTGAAGTGGCCCTCCATCATAGGCAATCACTGTCAACTTAGGGGGACCTACTTTCCAGAAACTATTTCCAATAAGTGGTTGGGCCAAGGAGTTCTTTCAGGCAC
Organism: Camelus dromedarius; assembly: GCF_036321535.1. Taxonomy (NCBI): domain Eukaryota; kingdom Metazoa; phylum Chordata; class Mammalia; order Artiodactyla; family Camelidae; genus Camelus; species Camelus dromedarius. The sequence goes on along the minus strand of NC_087443.1, from coordinate 60,980,624 downwards.
ATCCCAGGCAGACTTCTGGGTCCACAGAGCTACTCATGGATTGATGGCACCTTTAGTAAGAGATTGGAGGTCTGGGGATTCTGCAGGAGAGACACTCTGCCTTCTTGAGGGCCTATGACTTTTTGTCCAGTGTGCACAAGAGGTGGACATTTTATCTAGTACTGGATTGTGTTCCAACAAAATACACTCAAGTGCTTTCTCCTCTTGGCCTTGACCCCAGGACCTGGCAGAGAGCAAGCAGGACCCATCCCTCTACACCCCCTAAGGGGGAAATCAGTATCACCCCTCATTGTGTGGATGACTGAATTGCCCACAGACCTTGGGAAATGACAAAAAAGGCCCCCCCAGAACCCCTAGTCGAGGACTTTTCCATTCTCTGCTTCACTCACTTGGTTCTCCAGAGTCCATGGGTTTCCAATCCCAAGAGGTCCTTCATCGAGACAGCCTTGGGAAAGTGTGAATCCCACATCCCCTTCTTGGAAGTCCTCCTCGCACATCGGCATTTCCAGTCCTCCAAGATACAAGACAGAAAAGAGATCTGTTAACCTTTATGTGGCTCAGGATTTCCCAGGCTTGCCAACCACAGAACCCCCTCTTAAACCTGCACGGCCCCTAATATTGTCCCAGGGACTTCGTGTCCTGAGGAGCACTTGGGAACCAGGCTCCACCTCACAACCTTGCTGCCTCTGTCCTTCAATACTATGACCTTTCAATACTTTCCCCACCTAAGATCTTTCCCAGTAAGAGCCTGCGAAGCTCACTGTGGGAGACGATAGTGTGGGAGGGAGGGGGACTCCCGAATCAGCTAATTCAGGCCTCACTGAAAGGCAAACTCTCCAACATCCATAAACGAAGTCCTGTCTGAGTCCATGCTTCCTCCAAAAGCTAACGTGGGCCAGGAAGATTGAATGCTTGGGCCTCCAGGTTCTCCAGTGCAGAGACTGGTGCTTAATGCATCCCTCTCTCTCCCCTTCAGCTCATTAAAATGCCGTTAGCCTGAGGGTTAGAGGCCCAGGAGTGGGTCTCAAATGCCATCAGAAGCCTTGATGACTTATTGAGCCACTAACTGATCCTGAGAATAACTGCTCTCCTTTTCCTCCCCTCCCAGGTGAACCAGGAACTCCAGGCAGGATCATGACTTCAGGTAGGCAGGCGCTGCACTGTGCACTGGGCAGCTCCCTCGTGTACTGAGCACCTGCCCTGGCCTTGCCTCAAGATCCTCCAAGTCTGTGGGCTTGGTGCTCCGGGCAGGATGTAGAGCTGGGCTCTTCCAGTCAGAAGCAAGGAGGGTTGGGGAACCTTAAAGGTAATGGGAGCAAGAGCTGCTGGCCCAGCCTGGCCCGTAGCCTGGCTTGGGTCCCAGCACATCTGAGCAAGGAGAGTGGGGCTCAGTGTTCCACACGCCTTCTGTTTTCAGAGGGATCATCAACGCTCACTGTCCCAGGCCCTCCAGGACCTCCTGGAGCCATGGGACCTCCAGGACCTCCAGGTGCCCCAGGTCAGTCTGTTTTCTTACTTTGCCCCAGATCAGCATCAGGCCTTGGTTACATTTAACTGTAGCAATGTTCACTCAAATCCTAAAACCCAGGTAGGAACTGGGGGAAGAGTCAGGAACTGAGAAAGCCCCCTTCCAGACGGCCTGTGTGCCCTCGTCACACCCTGGCCAGTATCCCAAGGCCTGTGCAGGTATTGCATCATCAGGTCCCCACAGCACCACTGAGGCTCAGGCAGGTAAATGACTTGTCTTAAATCACATGGCTAAGAAGTAGCAGAGTCAGGGTATAGCCAGGGTCCTCCTGGCCTCCAGAACCAGCATTTGACCAGCCAGAGCACTCCGTCCTCAAATTGTCCCCTCTTGGAAAACAATTTGATAATATGCCGCAAGGGCAATAAAAATGCTAAGAATCTATTTGAAGAAAATATCCCCAAATTGTCCAACAATAATGAGATGACTACAAAAACATGAAGACTTAAAGCTGTTAGCAGATAACAGTGTTCTTTCAAAGAGAATACTTGTTATTGTGTGCTCGGTGGTTACAACTATATTTTTACAAGATAAAAATATGCTGGAAGGAAATGAAATGCCTGCAAGGTAAAGAATTATAGGTGATAACTTTTTTTCATTTCTCCAAAATGCCTGTTATTTTGTTATATCTACTTTTTGATTATTTTAAATGTTTGTGTGTAAATGAACTACATTACTTAACAAGACCAATGTAAGTATGAACCAGTCTTCCCTCTTGATAAACTCCAGGGAGACAGGGGACACTGGGGGCATTTAGAAGTCCCTAACCATTGAAGGACAGTGTCAGAGGGGCCAGTCCTGCTCATCCCAGGAGCCCCAGTGTCTGGCAGAGGAATTCTCACTGTGTGCCAAACGCTGTTCTGGTGTGAGATTGCTTACTGTTCTCAAAGAAGCAAGCTGACCTCTTTGGGCCACTGTTCTATGCCTTGCGAGGAAGCTACTTATGCACCCAGGCACTTGCCTTTTCTTTACTTCTTTCTGAAACTCTGACTCTACATGTGTGATAAAGCCTTTTCTTCCCCAACCCCATTTCCAGGCCCTGCCGGCCCAGCTGGTCTCCCAGGACAGCAAGGTATGTCACCCCCCAAGTCAGAATGCATGACTGAGGCTGTTGGGAGAGACTCCTTCCCATCTCTAAGTGAAATGAGACGGGCGTTTTTGGAAGGGAGGCAAGGGGGCCACCCGGCTCGTCACCCAGGGCCTTGCAAGGTCTCAGCAGCCAGGGGAGACACCACCTCTCACTCTCTTCCCTGTGTCTGAGAAGATAGGGGTCCTCCGGAAAGGAGGGTGGAGGCTCTTGGGTCAGGGTCAAGCTCAGCTATTTTCACAGGCCTCAGGCCTCTTGTGACCAGATCTTGATAATCATGTCACCATCCAGCAATTTATCCAAATACCAAAGACCCAATTCCTCCTGGGGTGTTTCTCTCTGACCCCACCCACCCTTGGCTCAGCCCCGCCCACACTCAGCTCAGCCCCACCCATCCTCGGGAGCTCAGGCCGTGCCCCACCCTGGGCACCTGGGCCACTTCCGGGGGAAAGCACTGACCGATTGCTGCAGGCAGTGCCCACCTCCCAGCTCTGTGTCCTCCCCACAGGCCCGAGAGGGGAGCCAGGACTTGCTGGCGAATCGTTCTTGAGCAGTGGCAGCTCCATCTCTGAGGTCCTCTCCACCCGTGAGTGCCACCACGTTGTCCAGGGCAGGTGACCTGGGGGTGGGAGTGGGCTGAGGCCAGTGGCAGCTGCACCAGTGAGTCATGCAAGCCCTGATGTAAGGATGGCAGTTCCTCTGAAACAGTGCTAGCTGAGAAAGAACAGCAGGGGTTTTCTCAGCTCTGGAGGATGAGTCACGGCGGATAGCACAGCTGTCAGAGGGCCTCTCAGGATTCCAGGAGGACCAGGGTCACGCGGGGCCGCTGGACCCTGCCCTGAGTGTGACTGGAGTGTGCGTCCCCCTCTCTGGAAGCAGTGACGAGGGTCTGTGGGTTCTCAGCCACAGGCCTGGCCTGAGAGGGTTGACTCCTGGGTCCCCCAGTTCTCAAAGTCCTTTAAAAAGCCCAGCAGAGATGCCGCTGGACCTTGCACCTGGGCACCTGGATAGCAAAGACAATGGCCAGCCCTGGTCCAGCAGTCACTGTGTGCCAAACGCTGTGCTGTGAATCCCACTGAGTCTGTTCAAGGCCCTGTGATGTCAGTCGTAGGCCTCTGCTTTACGCAGAGGAAGCTGAAGCTGAAAGAGGTTGAGAACATACCCAAAGTCATAAGCTGGAAGCAATGGGGCAGGACTTAGACTCAGGCTGTGTGACACCAGAGCCATGCTCTTACTCATCACTGCGTACACCCACATCAGCCATCAGGGAGTTGGACCCAGCTTTGTCCTGCCTCTGAGCCAAAGACACCTCTAGCAGAGGGGGTCCTGGAGGGTCCAGTGCCATGACCCCTGACTCACGGCCCAGGGTGGCAGTGTGAGTATAGGTGCTGGTGATCCTGGTGAGGGGTAAGGCTGGCAGAGAGCAGCCTCATGACAGCTTATGCTCATCTCTGGTTTCTTCTTTCTACAGAGGGTCTTGATTTACGAGGTCCCCCAGGCCCACCTGGACCACCTGGGCCACCAGGTGAGCACCTCAGGGATCTTTGGAAGGTTGGGAATCTTGGGGCAGGTAGCTCAAGGCACTTAGTGAGGAAGCCAAGATACTGGATTCAGCTTTTCCCCTTCCTCACCCTCTTCTACAGGACTGTCCATTCCAGGCCCCCCAGGCCCCCGAGGCCCAGCAGGTAAGACCTGAGCAGTGGGAGGCATGAGGCAGTGGGACCCAGAGCCCATGCTTCTTCCCAGTAGGCTCTTAGGAAGGAGCTTCCCTGCCACTTCTCCTCCTGGGCAGGGGTTCCCAGCTGACCCCTTTGCATTAATAAGTCTTGGGGTTCTCTTATTTAGGGGAAGGCTTGCCAGGCCCACCAGGCCCACCAGGCCCACCAGGATCTCTCCGGACCAGCTCAGGTAATGCTGGGGAGCCAAGTCCCTCCCGTCCTCCACCTCAGCCCTAGCCCAGCACGTGCTGTGGTCACAGGCATGCAGCCTTCCTGACCGACTCACCATAATTCCTCCTCCTGACTTTCCACCGTGGGTGTGTTTGCATAAACTCCCTGCTACCTGCTGCATGGAGAGAGGGTGCTGGTGCCACCCCACCCACCCTGAGAGCCACTGGTAGCCTAGCCTGGGGGAGACAGCCAGTTCTGCCCTGGGGGAGCTTCTGGACTGACCAGGGATACCTGGCTCCTGTCCTCAGGGAGCCCAGGTCTGATAAAGTAGGCAGGACATATGCACGTGAAATGGGATAGATGCTGATCGTGTAACATAGAAACAAACGGAAATAACTTTAGAGCAAACATTAGCCCAGAACTTGTCTCTAGTGGAAAATTCATCCACCCATCGACCCATCAACCTGTTTGTTCATTCTTTCTTTATCTTTATTTATTTTTCTACCCACCCATCCATCTGATAAATATTGACTGGGCATCTGCGGAATGACAGGCACTGGGCTAGAGGCTGCTTCCTCAAACACTGCTGCATCTATACTCAGAACTCTTTCTTTCTTCCACAGAGAACTTCTTCTCTGGCCCTCCAGGCCCACCTGGCCCCCCAGGCCCCAAGGGAGACCAAGGTGAGAAGTGTCTTAGGGAGCACGGGAGCCTGTGTGTGCCCCTGCTTAGAGTTTGGATGAGCTGGCGCATGCCTTCATGCTCCTGCCATATCCCATTAGGAGCTCAGCAGCCTAGAGCAGGGGGGTGGGGAGGCACAGTGGTCAGATGTTGTGCAAAGAATTCCCACCTCTGCACTGTCCCAGGGAGCCCCCAGCTTGGTGTCTACTCCAGCCCGGAGCCCTGTCCCCTCCCCCACAGGCTCCTTGAATCACAGCATCTGGTTGGGTCATGTCTCACAACTCTGCCTTCTCCCTCAGGTCCCCCAGGTCCCCGAGGACACCAAGGTACAGTAGAGCTGGCATCAAACACACCTGGGATGGGGATGGGGTGGCAAAAGATGACCTTCCAAGAGCCCTGAGCTTCTTGAGTTTGGTCCAAATGAGTGAGGGTAGATGTATGTCTCTGATGGCTGAGAATTTGTGTGTGTGTGTGTGTGTGTGTGTGTGTGTGTGTGTGTGTGTGTGTGTGTGTGTGTGTGTGTGTGTGTGTGTGTGGTGTTAGCTCCAGGTACTGCCTGGCAGGCAGCGCAGCCCCAGCCATGGTGAACCTTGAGGAGCCTCAGGGCTGGGGCATGGGAAGAGGGAGGGAGGCACAGCTAACTGTCACCTTTCATCTGTGTCCCTCAGGCGAGCGAGGCCTCCCAGGGTTCTCAACCTCAGGTAAGTGCTGAGCACCCGCCACTGCTGGCTCTGCGGGAGCCTCTCCCCACGCTAACTGTACTCTGTGTTATTGGCTTCCAGGCTCCGGTTCTCTTGGACTCAATCTGCAAGGACCACCAGGCCCACCTGGCCCTCAGGGACCCAAGGGTGACAAAGGTCAGTGAAGGTGGTGAAGAGTGGGAGCAAGGCTGGCTCCCAGAGCCCTAATAGAGGGCAGCAAGTACTTATTGGTGCTACAGCCTTGGGAGGAAGAAGAGGCTGAAGAAAGGAGAGCCTGGAGAGAGAAAGGGACAGGGATGGGAGGATCCAGTCTCTGCCCAAAGGGAGCTGTGGTATTATTGCAGAAATGAAACTAAGAAACATGGGACAGTTGTTGAGTCACAAGCTGATAAGTGTGGTTAGGCTTAACCAGGGAAGGCTTCCCGGAGGAGGTGATGCAAACAAAGCTTGTTTTGGATTCCAGGTGATCCTGGAGTCCCAGGGGCTCCTGGCATTCCTGGTGGTCCCTCTCGAGGTAAGAACCAAAAGTGACCAAAATTCTTCGCCCCTTCAAGAGAGTCTGGTCATGCCAGTGAGGATGTTAATTATCTAATCATTCACTTATCCATGATTCAGTGTTGATGAGGTACTTTCTCACGTGCTAGGGTCTCTGAGCTGTCTTTAAGGAGGTTACAAGCAAGTGGGATGGGAGGGAAGAGTGCCTGCACGATAAAGATGACTAACAATGCAGAGCAGAACAGAGCCGGGAGCTAGGGGTTCAGGGGCGAGGTGGGCCGTGTGGGCAGTGAGTAGGTTGCTGAGGGAAAGGGAGGGCTTGTCTGGCGAGTTCCTGCAAGCTCTGTGCCCCTTGCGGACAGTGGCTTTCCTGCCGTCTGTTTTTGGGGAGACCTTCCTCTTTGCCCAGTCCTACTTCTCCTACTGAGGAAGACCCTCCCTCTTCAGACCATGGAAGTATTGCCTGAGCCCCTTCGTCTGACCCCAGGGTGGAGAAACCAACTCAGAGGCTTTCTCTCCTACAGGGGGTTCGTCATCGAACACCATGTTCATGCCGGGCCCACCAGGCCCACCAGGCCCTCCAGGGCCTCCAGGCTCCATCAGCAGCTCTGGCCTGGAGATTCAGCAGTACATCTCTGACTACATGCAGAGTGAGTGCCAGGGTCAGAGTGTGTGTGTGTGTGTGTGTGTGTGTGTGTGTGTGTGTGTGTGTGTGTGTGTGTGTGTGTGTGTGTGTGTGTGTGTGTGTGTGTGTGTGTGTGTGTGTCAGAGTGGGGCAGTGTGTGTGTGTGTGTGTGTGTGTGTGTGTGTCAGTCAGAGTGGGGCAGTGTGTGTGTGTGTGTGTGTGTGTGTGTGTGTGTGTGTGTGTGTGTGTTGGGGGTGGCAGTCTAAACAGCCAGGCCCAGGTCCTCCACCCTTGGAGCCAGGACTACAGGTCCATGAGCTCCCGGACACCTGCCTTCTCACAGCTGCCCACATACACAGCCTTGCCCTCACCCCAGGAGAGGCTCACACACCCACAAGCCTGGCCACATGCACACACACACACACACACACACACCCCTTCACACCTGTGTGCGTTCCCCCAACCTCATCCCTGTGCCTCAGGGATGTGAGAGTGTGGTTCCCACTGACTGGAGGCTTGCTGGTCCATAGCCCTCGAGCTCCACCTGACCCGGCTCAGGTCTCTGCCCCAGCTTCTCCATCTGTAACAAGAGGAGTCCAGGCTCCCTGCTGGCCCTGCCTTGGCTTGTGTGCGGGGTGGGTTCGGCATTTCATCAAGTGCTTCAGGTCACCTCCATGGGGAGGACACGCCCTCCCAGGGACAAGCTTGACTTTGCTTTATTTCTTTGTTGGCAGGTGACAGTATTAGGTCTTATCTATCTGGAATTCAGGGACCCCCGGGCCCACCCGGTCCCCCTGGGCCTGTCTCCACCATCACGGGTGAGACTTTCAACTACTCGGAGCTGGCCAGCCTCGTTGTGAGCTACTTACAGAGTAAGCCTCTCCCCAGCCCTGTAATGGTATCTTCCTCCCAGGGTCCACTTTTATTCCTGGAGCCTCGTTTCTTAATTTGCTTTTTGCTTTGTCCTTCTTCTGAATGTGATGTTCAATGCTGAATTCACAGTAATCAGGCCACAGGGATCTAACTTTAAAATAGGTTTGTTGAGACCAAGAATGGTGGCCACGCTGCAGAGCCCCTCTTGCGGGTAACGCGTCTGTCCTCAGTATATGAAAATGGATCCTTCCGGTTGGCAGGATCAAGTAGGAGTTAGTCTGAAACATGTTCTTGAAAATAAACTGCATTTTTTACCAAACAAAAACAAAACAAACACAAAAACAACCTTTGACCTTTTCATGCTTTCCAAATGGCCTCCTAATGCCCCCATTCATTCACTTTCCCCAAATGGATGCAGCCGATTAACCAGGTCTTGGTGATTCTGGAGTCATAAGGGCGTTGCTTCAGTACCAGCCAAGCCAGTAACCCATCTCCTTCCCCACAGGTTCTGGGTACAGCATCAGCACGTCCTCTGCCTCCATCTCTTCTGAAGACATCCTGGCTGCGCTCCAGCGTGAGTGGCCTGCCTGGGCTGCAGGGTGGGGCCTTTCTCGCCTCCTGTGAGGCCGTTCCTCAGGACAAGGAGCCACTCCCTCCTTGCTCCCAGCAGCCAGCTAGAAAGGGGGGCATCTGATCTCCCCGCCAGTGCCGGGCAACCAGGCGGGTACTCCTTCACTACCAGGAGCTAGCTGATGTGCCCCTGGGGGCTGAGAACCTCCAGCTCACACATGTCCCGCTGGCCAGTCTGCGGGGAGACCAGCTGGCCGGTGGGCCATGCCAGTGCCCCCTCTCCTTCCAGGGGACGAGGTGCAGCAGTACCTACGTCAGGTCCTGATGGGCCTTCCGCGGCCCCCAGGCGCCGGTGGAGATTGGTCCCTCCAGTCTTTGGACTACGCGGAGCTGAGCAGCCGCGTCCTGAGCTACATGTCCAGTGAGTGTCCACTTCCATAGGTGGGGCTGGCGGGAGGCCTGGGTGAGGACGCGGGTGCTGGACATCCCAGGAATGGCTTCTGACCCTGTCCTGCCAGCCTGCACCCAACCCAGAGGGAAGGAGTGGCTTCGGGGCTGTTCAAACCTGCTGCCCCGAGCAGGTCACGGAGCCTCAGGCTCTTGAGTGTCTTGGGCACCATCCTGAGTGGAATCTGCACACAACTCACACGCACACTTCTCTATACAGAGATAGGCACGCATTTCTCTACACGTGTTCATGCACGTACACACACGCACTTGTACACACACGCACACTCCCACACACCAGCAGGAGGGACACAGGCTCTGCTAGACCCATGCACCTCCCTCTCCACGTCCATATCCAGGGTCCTGTCTGCCTTACTCTCTGCCATCTCTTCCTGCTGCCCCAACTCTCCCCTCTCCCAGACCCCACTCCTATTCAGACAGTTGCTTCTGTCTGGCTCCCTCTCTGACCCGGGGTTCCCATTGGTGTTTCTGTCTGCCTTTCCCCATCCGATCTGCATCCTTCACAACTCGGGATTCTGTTCCTCAGGCACTGGAGTCAGCATTGGGCTTCCTGGCCCCCCAGGGCCCCCGGGCTTGCCGGGGACGTCCTATGAGGAGCTCCTCTCCTTGCTCCAAGGTAGGGCTGAGCTGGGCCATTTGAATGGGGGCTTTAGGGTGGAGGGCAGGTCCCTTGGCCCCGGGTGGAGACCAATCCTTGCTCCTCCTTGGTGTCTCAGGGTCTGAATTCAGAGGCATAGTTGGGCCCCCAGGCCCCCCTGGGCCACCGGGGATCCCAGGCAGTGCATGGTCCGGCATCAGCGTGGAGGACCTCTCGTCTTACCTGCAGAGTAAGGAGTGAGGCAGGTGGAGGAGGGCACCCTATCTCAAGGGGTCCCGCAGGTTTGAGCAAGGGCAGTGTGGAGATTTCAGCCCACTCACTGGTCACTTGGTCCCCTGGTGCAGGTACAGGGCTGGGCTCTGGGGCCCTGGAGGGGGACATACTTGCTTCTGGGGTGCCTTCAGTGGCAGGAGGGTATAGTTGCGGGGAGACAGTGCTTCCAAGTCATGAGAGAACTCATGGCCAGCATGTGACCCGGCGCCAAGCCGAGAGCTCCACTCTCAGCAGCAGAAGGGCCGACGTAATCTGGGTTGAATGAGGCTCAGGACTGGGGCCCTCCTTCCAGAGGGGCCTGGGCTAGGAATTCATGGTGACCTTTCTTTCTCTTGCCTCTCCCTTAGCTGCCGGCTTGTCATCCATCCCAGGCCCCCCAGGCCCTCCAGGTCCCCCAGGCCCTCGAGGGCCTCCGGGTGTCTCAGCAGCTCTGGCGACCTACGCAGCTGAAAACAGCGACAGTTTCCGGAGTGAGCTGATCAGCTACCTCACAAGTAGGTGCCCCTGACGTCGCTGTCACTCCTCCGCCCCCTCCCAGACCGTGCTTCTCCCCGTAAAAGGGGCAGGAGGGGCTTGAAGGGACCTGGAGGCCAGACACAAGAGCCCTGGTTGGGAAATCCAGCTTTGTCCCGGACCACAGTCTCCCGCTCGGTGCAAGTTCACAACCTGCTCAGAGGTGTCAAGATCCTGGGAGAGGCCCCCCAACTCCCACTTCTCTGTCTCCTGCCCCCAGACCCGGCCCCACCAACACCGCTTCCCCTCACAGGTCCTGATGTGCGCAGCTTTATCATCGGCCCCCCGGGCCCGCCCGGGCCCCAGGGCCCCCCAGGGGACAGCCGCCTGGTGTCCCTGGACAGCTCCTACAGCCGAGGCAGCAGCTCCTCCTCCTCCTCCTCCTACAGCTCGTCCATGGGCATAGGAGGAGCCAGCGGAGGCTCCCTGGGTGAAGGGGGAGCCTTCGGTCTGGACCTGGGCCTGGGCCGAGGCTACGGGGCAGCAGCAGAAGGCGGCACATTTGGTGGCGAGGGTGTATCGTTTGGACCTGGCTTTGCTGGAGGTCTGGACTACAACGAGCTGGCCGTTCGGGTGTCCGAGAGCATGCGGCGTAAGTGACACCGCGGCCTCGGTGCTGGGGGCCAGGGACGTGGTGAAGGGGGGGCGTGTGAGCATCTCCACATCCAGGAGGACAGTAACTCTGGAATCAGGTGGGCAGGGACCGAAGACCAGGGCCTGGAGCCCCTGCTGCAGGGAACAGACATGCTGGGGTCTTTGTACTTTGTTTTCTTTCTCACGTGCGGTTCTCAGAAGAGCCTGTGACTGTGAAGGTTTTCTGGTGGGGCTGAGGAAAGGTTACTGGCTAAGAGGTCCTTTCTCCCTGTGGCACACCAGCACCGCTGTGCAGCAAGAGCCTGTAATAAAAGCCCACGGAGATGGAGCCCTGTGCCATCAACAGGGGAGACAAAGGACACATGGGGCTCCTCCCTCGCTGCCGCGTCGTCTAAGCTACTGCATTGGGAGTTAGCCACAGGGCACTGTGCTCCCCACATGACCCCTGCTCCCTGGCCCACACTCTGGTGTTTTTCAGGTCAGGGCCTGCTCCAGGGGATGGCCTACACGGTGCAGGGCCCACCAGGCCAGCCTGGGCCCCAAGGGCCCCCTGGCATCAGCAAGGTCTTCTCTACCTACAGCAACATGACCGAGGACCTCATGGACTTTTTCCGAAGTAAGGGCATCCCCTGACTACCTGCCCAACACTTAACTTGCTGCATAGCTCACACAGGGTCTGCTCCGAAGAAACTGGTCTCACAAAAAGCCTTGTTACCACTTGAGATGCTGAAAATGATGAATTCTAAACATTGTTTCCCTCTTATAAGTCCAAACTCTACCACTACCTGCCATGTTAAAGTCTGAACAAATCACTTTACTTCCCAAGTTTCAGGGTGATCCCTAGTCTAAAGCCAGTTTTCCCCCTTGCAGCTTACGGAGCTATTCCAGGACCCCCTGGACAAAAGGGAGAGGTGGGCTTCCCTGGACCCAAAGGTAAGTGATGGCAGGAAACCACCACCAGGATCCTGTATAACAGCTGCCTCTCGTGGGAAGCAGCTCCCTCGCCAGTGCTGTGCGGGGACCGTGTGGCCCTCCAGCCTCGCACTGTGCTTGACTTAGCCCTGCCCCACTCTGTCCTCCTAGGTGAGAGGGGCCCTGCTGGACCACCAGGTCGGCCTGGGCCACCCGGCCCTCGAGGGCACAAAGGAGAAAAAGGAGACAAAGGTAAGCCTTAGCTGCCGCAGCTTCTGGAGTGCTGGGAGGCAGACTGTACCCAGAGCCAGACTGAAAATTTAGGCAAAAGCCAATTTCTAAAGGCACATATGGCCAACGACATAATTTGCATAACAATCAAATGAAAGGCCAGGGAGAAAGGAAGGAAAGTGTCCGTGCAGGGAGGAAAAGGAAAACCACGCTGGGAATGAAATGGGGTCATCAATTTTAATAAATGGATAGTCTCACAAAAGAGTCCATCTTTCAAGTCAGTTTTGCAGTGGTCACAGTTGCCGTAATTACCCAAGCAAAAGTCCTCACAGACCAAAAGGTGTTTTTTAACTTCCTATTCATCTTTCAAACTTCTAGGTGACCAAGTCTATGCTGGGCGGAGAAGGAGAAGCATTGCTGCCAGGCCATGAGTGAGCCTTGGCAGAACAGCCCCCTGGACCAGTTCTTGCAGTGGCTTATGGCACTTAGGTCAAAATCTCTCCAGAGGGTAAAAGCTGGAGTCTCACTGTCCTACTGAGACAGCACAGCAAGTAGTCAACTAGGGCCCTGTCTTAGTCTGGAACAGTATATATATGTATGTAGAATTCATTCCAAGACACAGTCTGCGACAGCTTCACGGGGTGGGCTCAAGTGGCTGCGGGGTGGCAGGATGAGATGGCCTCCCCGCCTCCAAGCCCGAGCCCTCCGCTTATTCAACCCTGACCTAAGGAAGCCAGTTACGTGAAAGTTGGCTCAGAAGTCCTTGAGCTTTGCCTAAGAACGAGCCCAGAAAATGGAAGACGGGATGGGGTGGTTTCCTGGGGTGACACTCGGTGGGGCTGTTCTGGTGAACACCACAAGGCTGTGCTCTTGGCTCCTCTCGCCTCTTCCCTCCGCATTCTCTCTATAGTCATAGGAAAGAGCTGGCTAAGAAGCAACTCTCGCAACTGAAAAAACTAAGAAATCCACTTCCTTTGGAAGGTGGTGACAGGGTCTCTACTAGTTATTTCTCAGTATCTATCACATTCCCACTTGCTTAGAAGTTTGATTGCAGCTAGGCTCTGCGTCCATAGGTCCGTGCTAGAGTTGATAAATACGGTACACTGAACTAGGTTGCAGCCAATAGGAAAAGAAGGGCAGTTGGACAAGGAAGAATGAAGGGGAGAGGAGAGAGAGCAGAATGCCTGACACCCCTGCCCTGCACTTAGGAAATGCATAGGGGACTGGGCACAGTTAGTTTTTAGGCACTTTTCAATGTCTACAAATGTTTATGTGGTCTATTAGATGAAGAGTCATTTCAACTGCAAAATTTCCAATTAAAAGTTTTTTTCTTCTTTTTTAATATTATGTTTAATGTGATCCATCTAACCAAAAAAAGAAAAGAAAAGAAAATGAAGGAAAGGAGGAAAAGAAAGAAGGAAAGAAACAAAATATTTTGGGTTCACTGGGTTTGACTCTAACACCATTACAAACACAAGAAAACATATATAAAACAAATACTAACAGACATAAAGGGATTAATTGATGGGAATACAATAATAGTAGAAGACTTTAACACCCCACTAACATCACTGGACAGGTCTTCCAGACAGAAAGTCAATAAGGCAACGGAGATACTAAATGATTCAACAGAACAGTTGGACTTGGTTGATATTTTTAAGACATTACATCCCAAAACAGAATATATATTCTTTTCAAGGGTTCATGGAACATTCTCTAGGATAGGCCACATACTCTGGCACAAAAGAAGCCTCAACAAATTTAAGACAGAAATTATTTCAAGCATCTTCTCTGATCACAGTGGCATGAAACTAGAAATCAACCCCCAGAAAAACAAATGAGAAAAAAAATGACAGCATGAAGACTAAACAACATGCTACTAAAAAACCAGTGGGTCAACAATGAAATCAGAAAAGAAATTTAAAAATACCTTGAGACAAATGACAATGAAAACAAAACCACACAAAATCTATGGGATGCAGCAAAAGCAGTCCTAAGAGGGAAGTTCATAGTGATACAGACCTTCCTCAAAAAACAAGAACAATCTCAAATAAACAAGCTAGAAGAATTAGAAAAAGAAAAACAAACAAAACCTGAAGTCAACCGAAGGAAATAAATAATAAAGATCAGGGGGGAAATAAATAAAATAGAGACTTAGAAAAAATTAATCAAACCAAGAGCTGGTTTTTTGAAAGAGTAAACAAAACTGACAAACCTCTGGCCAGGCTCACCAAGAAGAAAAGAAAGAGGGCACAAATAAACAAAATAAGGAATGAAAATGGAAAAATTATAACCACTACCACAGAAATACAAAAAATCATAAGAGAATACTGTGAACAACTATATGGCAATAAACTGGACAATTTAGACAAAATGGATGTTTCTAGAAACATACAGTCCACCAAAACTGAATCAAGAAGAAATAGATCATTTGAATGGATCAATCACTCTAAGTGAAATAGAATCAGCAATAAAAATCTTCCCTGCAAACAAAAGTCCAGGACCAGATGGCTTCACTGGGGAATTCTACCACTCACACAAAGAAGAGCTCATACCAGTCCTTCTCAAACTCTTCCAAAAGACTGAAGAGGAGGGAATATCCCAAACTCATTCTATGAAGCCACCATCACCCTGATACCAAAACCAGACAAAGACATTACCAAAAAAGAAAACTATAGGCCAATATCATTGATGAACATAGACGCAACAATCCTCAACAAAATATTAGCAGAGTCCAACAGCACATAAAAAAGATTATACACCATGATCAAGGTGGGTTCATCCCAGGGACACAAGGATGGTTCAACATACACAAATCAATCAATGTGATACATCACATCAACAAGAAAAAGGACAAAAATCAAATGATCATCTCAATAGATGCAGAAAAAGCATCTGATAAAATTCAACACCCATTTGATAAAACCTCTCACCAAAGTGGGTATAGAGGGAACATATCTCAACATAATAAAAGCTATATATGACAAACCTACAGCCAGCATAGTACTCAGCAGGGAAAAGCTGAAAGCCTTCCCACTAAAATCTGGAACAAGACAAGGATGCCCACTCTCACCACTTCTATTCAGTATAGTATTGGAAGTCCTAGCCATAGCAATTAGACAAGAAAAAGAAATAACAGGGATCAAAACTGGAAGAGAAGAGGTAAAATTGTCATTACATGCAGATGACATGATACTATATATAGAAAACCCTAAAGGCTTCACACAAAAACTATTAGAGCTAATAAAAGAATTTGGCAAGGTAGCAGGATACAAGATTAACATTCAGAAATCAGTGGCATTTCTTTATACTAACAATGAAATATCAGAAAAGGGAAGTATAGAAACAATCCCTTTTAAAATTGCATCCAAAAAAAATAAAATACTTAGGAATAAATCTGACCAAGGAAGTGAAAGACTTTTATGTGGAGAACTACAAAACACTGGCTAAGGAAATTAAAGATGACTTAAAGAAATGGAAAGATATCCCATGTTCTTGAATTGGAAGAATTAATATTGTTAAAATGGCCATACTACCCAAAGCAATCTACAGATTTAATGCAATCCCTATAAAATTACCCAGGACATTTTTCACAGAATTAGAACAAATAATCCTAAAATATATATGGAATCACAAAAGATGCAGAATTGCCAAAGCAATACTGAAGAAAGAAAGAATGAAGCTGGAGGAATAACCCTCCCAGACGTCAGACAATACTACAGAGCTACAGTAATCAAAACATCATGGTATTGGTACAAAAACAGACATGTGGATTAATGGAACAGAACAGAGAGCCCAGAAATAAATCCACAAACTTTTGGTCAATTAATCTTTGACAAAGGAGGCAAGAACATACAATGGAGTAAAGACAGTCTCTTCAGCAAATGGTGTTAGGAAAACTGGACAGCTGCATGTAAATCAATGAAGTTAGAATATTCCCTCACATCATACACAAAATAAACCCAAAATGGCTTAAAGACTTAAACATATAAGACGACACTATAAACCTCTTAGAAGAAAACATAGTCAAAACATTATCTGACATAAATCTCAGCAGTGTTCTCCTAGGGCAGTCTACCCAGGCAACAGAAATAAAAGCAAAAATAAACAAATGGGATCTAACTAAGCTTATAAGCTTTTGCACAGCAAAGGAAACCATAAGCAAAACAAAAAGACAACCTACAGAATAGGAGCAAATATTTGCAAAAGATGAGACTGACAAGGGCTTAATTTCCAGAATATATAAACAGCTCATGCAACTTAATAAGAAAAAACAAACAACCCAATCCAAAAGTGGGCAAAGAGCTAGACAAGCAATTCTTCAATGAGGACATACAAATGGCCAATAGGAACATGAAAAAATGCCCAATATTGCTAATTATCAGAGAAATGCAAATTAAAACTACAATAAGGTACTACCTCACACCAGTCAGACCGGCCATCATTCAAAAGTCCACAAACAATAAATACTGGAGAGGCTGTGGAGAAAAGGGAACCCTCCTACACTGTTGGTGGGAATGTAGTTTGGTGCAGCCATTATGGAAAACAGTACGGAGATTCCTCAAAAGACTAAAAAATAGACTCACCATATGATCCAGCAGTTCCCACTCCTGGGCATACATCCAGCGGGAACCTTAATTCAAAAAGACACATGCACCCCAATATTCACAGCAGCATTATTTACAATAGCCAAGACATGGAAACAACCTAAATGTCCTTCAACAAATGACTGGATAAAGAAGGTGTGGTATGTTTATACAACAGAAAATTACTCAGCCATAAAAAATGAAATCATGGCATTTGCAGCAACATAGATAGACCTAGATATTGTCATTCTAAGTGAAGTAAGCCAGAAAGAAAAATACCATATAATATCACTTACATGTGGAATCTAAAAAAAAAAAAAGACAAATGAACTTATTTACAAAACAGAAACAGACTCACAGGCATAGAAAATGAACTTATGGTTACCAGTGGGGGAAGGGGTTGGGAAGGGATATGTTGGGAGTTCGAGATTTGCGGATACTAATATATATAAAACAGATAAACAAGTTAATACTGTATAGCACAGAGAACTATATTCAGTATCTTGTAGTAACTTATGGTAAAAAAAGAATGTGAAAACAAATATATGTATGTTCAAGTATGACTGAGGCACTGTGTTGTACACTAGAAATTGACACACTGTGAACTGACTATACTTCAATAAAAAGTATATATATACAAAAATAAATAAAGGCAGACCTTTATCTGCAGCTACTAATTCAACCTGGGCATATTACAAAGCATCTGAAGGCTCTCCCAAAGTATAAACTACTGGAAATAAACACATATGCAACAGATGAGCAACAAGATTATGTACAATTAATGTAGTGATTTCTCCTGGAGCAAAGGAACTACGATTGCAGGGCAAGTTAATAAGGTATGGAATAGCAAAAATCCTATTAAGGAAAATGCCCCACAGAAACACATAGTAAAACCCCTCAAATTCAGAAGAGGCCAACTTGTGAATTTGTTACAAGTTTTGACTCAATTTCAATTGCTGGATAATTAAAAACGGGGTTAAATTCAATTGACTTCCGCACCTCTACTCTTCTGAAAGCCTGGATTATTTTCCATGTGCCTCTCCTGAATCTCTCACATATTATCCTAGGAAAAATCACCGTTTCGTTCCACTGTGTCACACAACTGGAGCAGCAGCCACCAGTCACACACCAAACACACTGCTGGTCCGTCCGCCTCCTTTATCACATCCTGAGAGCTATGGCTGTGGATCAGGATGGAAATTCTAAACTTGAGTTCATAAGGCCTGCAGAATTTCAAACAATGTTTTACTGTCTAATGAAAACTTATTATGCATAATGAATGACTGCATCATGCCCTTTTCATATTTTAGTTTTACCTAAAGGCTAAATCAATTTGTTTTTGTAACAGTAGCTTTAGAAGCTCAAGGATGTAATACTTTTCTTTAATGATACTTATTTTGACTAACCAGACTTTTAGAGTTTTTCCCTAGTTACAAGATCTACCTATCCAAGCTATCCAAAAGTCTTCATAGAGTCCTATGCCCAAGGGAAATAGGGTAAAAGCCCAAACTGGCTAGGAAGCCCAAACTGGCTAGCTTCTCCAGACAGAACCCAGATATGAGCTATGTCCTCAGCTGGATGGCAGTGGATCTGAGTCTCTTTTGTTTCATTAAAAAAAAAAAAAAAAAAAGTCAAGCATGAGTGCTGTAGTGTGCAATGCTCCTGGATTAGAAAATGACATGCCATGCCTCCCTCCAGCCAAGCTGACAACTTGCCAAATGATGCAGCCTAGTGTCTACTGAATCTTGCATCAACACATGAATGATGGAAAAAGGTTATTTTTAGCAGAAGTGAGGTCATACAGTTTGTGAAATGTTTGGTGAGAAAAATAATCCATCCCAAGGGAAAAAAAATAAAAAATGATATATAAGTATTTTGATGGAAATATTTAAGCACCACCCAAAGGAGGGGTTTACTCAATGAAAAGACACTCCAAGTTACTGGTGAGAAGGACACTGTTGTGTGTGGTGACTACAGATGGTATGGAACACTAAAAAGTCTGAAGGTTAAGAAGATCTGGAGGACTGCACGTTTTAAAATATAATTAGGATTTAAAAAATGCTACAAAACCTTCTCAGGCAGGACAATCTAGTTTCAGAGATTCTCAATGAAAGACTGCTTCCCAAAGTAGATTAAGAAATAACTTTATTTTTCATTTGTCAATCCCATGATTGAAAAGACACATTGCTCCCAAAGAAACGAGGCATTTTCTGAAACAAAATTCTTTCTGAAAACTTAGTTTGTGAAGCTATTACACTGCAAATGAGAGAAGGATCACAAAAAGCTACAGCCAACATTTAAAACTGGTGTAACATTCTACCCCAAGCTTCATAGCGGAAAATGTAAAGCTACATCAAAACCATGTCAGCCACAGGATAGCAACAATAGGCATTAACTGTTGTGCCTTCAACTTAAGAAAAGCATTTAAAATATCCCATTTCCTATAAAAGATCATTTCCCAGAAAAGAACTGATATATTCAATCAGAAGCCTCTTAGAACTGGAACTAAAGCGCTCTCCTCCTCCACCTCAGTTCTACATTGTCCTTTAATCAGCAGTTATCTCTAGCTAATCATTTGATAGAATTTAGCTTCTCAGCAGTCTTTGTCATTTAAGCACAGTGTGGAATGGGGAAAAGTGTGTCGTTATAAGGGAACTAGAAGAATACAAAAGACAGTCACTTCTGAAACTCGCTGATGCTCAAGAAATCAGAGACCCTCCGTTAACGTGGGTCTTATATGCCTGAGAGCTTTGTGCTTGAGGAAACACTACTTAGAGGTAGCTCTGGTTCTGGTTTATATTTAATTACAATTTGCTGTATCCTGTCACAGGAAAGTTCTAATATTTTCAGCAAGGTACAAGCACTCCAAATTTCCTCCTTACCCACCCTATAGCGTCCCCATAAAAAGGGTAAGAAAAAGCTTAACTGTGACTCCATATAGTATAGCAGCTAATTCAGCAATTCACACCCAACCATGGATTGACAGGACTAGGAAAGGCAACCTGGTGCAACGAGCTCCGTGAGCTCGCCCTGCAGAAGTGCGGCGGCGGGCGTGCCGCAGAGCGCAGGGAGACGAGGGGAGGCTGGGGAACTAGGGTGCACAGAGGGGGAGCTTCTTTTACGCCTTTCATAGCACATCCTGCCACAGCAACAAAACCACCCAATCAGGAATAGAGCTGACTACTGTTCGATTTCAAGGAAGTCTGTGCCCGTCCCCAGCTCCCCACCTGCACTTCACGCAAGAGAGAACGATCACTATTATCTACGGGAAGACAGGGTCTGACAAGAAGTGGGCAGGGATGGGTACAAACGGCATGGTCTATGACAAAACAGGTTTTGAAAAGATTTATGTAACTGTAAGTATTCAAATGAAGGTTTTTACCTCTATACATGTATCATTCTGTAGCCCGGTGCCCACATGAACATGGTCAGGTCATACTTGAAAGAGAACTCGAGCGTGAACACTTGAATCCAAAGGGCAGTTTTCAGGGAGATGCAAGAGCTGCTAATAAACTTACCGGAGTGTCAACCGTTCTACTCTGAGCCTCTTTCCTTTACTCAATACTCTGAATGTCAAGTTGAAAGAAATAAAAAGAACCAAATATTCAGACCAAATTAATTATGTGCCATAAACTATTCAGCACTCAGGATATCATTTAAATGATACTGGAAAAATGTCCACTGCCTGAAGTATTAATTTTTAAAAAGCCAATAAACTGAAAATTTCAAAGGAGAAAGTGGTATGAGAACCTTCCTCCTCTCTCCCTCATGAAATAAATCGTTAAATACACTGGATAACATTATACTGTCATATCTATCATAGCAATATAAACAATTTCCATCATCATCCTGAACATTACTTTATAAAGATATATATTTTAAAAGGCTTTCAAAACATTTTTCAACCCAGCATTTGAGAATAAAGCATTAAAAGAGTTTTGTATACAGTAACACATTCATGTGATAAGTGTATGAATTTACAACCATACATGATATATATATGTATAATATATTTATATAAAAAACAAACTTGGCCAGAAGTTGAGGCTACCTACAAAGTTGCCCAAGTAAATAATGCTTGTCAAAACAATTACAAAATTAAAATCACATGCATTTTTAATCATCTAAACCACTGACAAAATAAGGCTCAGCACTCAAAGTTTCCAAATTAACTGCAAGAAAGTGCTACCGATATTTACATTTTCTTAACATGAGTCAGTGCTCCCGCAAAGTTTCATCTGAATTTTTCACCAGCCTCAAATAACTAAAACCTGAAACCTCTAGAACTGGCACCCAGTACTCATAAGAGAACAGGCCACAAATGGCAGGCAGCAAGTTTCATCTACAAACGCACTGTCTCACACCCCAGAGTGTGGTCTGTCATCCTGTTCGACCTGACACCTGTGGGAAATCCTAAGCCTCAAGAGGGACTGGGAGTGAACATTTCATTAACAATTATATGTATCAGCAACCACATGACAAAGGTTTCAGGCTTTTCCCACTTCAAATCGAAGTAAATAATTTAAACATAGAGCAAAATAAAACCAAAATATAAATGACTTTATTTCAAAACAACAAGAAGTCATTTCTGGTATTTGCCTAAATATTTCATTTAAATTCTTTCCTGAAAACTATTCTGAACAAATGCCTCTCTTAAGATTAACTTCAGAAAAATATATTCATAAATATAACTCAGAGCCTGCCAGCCCCTGACAGAATTTTAAACAGGGTTTGCTAAGATGAGAGAAGTCACTTAACCAGCTCATGTATTTTTTTTTAGGAAATAAGTTGAGATAACCTAAATCTGCATCTCTTTGAATTTGGTAAGTTCTACACTTCCAGTCTGGACATCTACCTTTTATTTTTCCCTCCTTTCCAACTTTGTGCAACATATAGTTTAGGATGAACATTTCTATCAAGTGGTAACAGGAGCAAGATTTAAAAAACAGTAATGCTTAATGCTAAGGGTGTTTTGTCCCTGTTGAATCAAAAAAGAAAATGCTATTTTAGACTCAACTGAAATTTAGTGTTTTAGGCACTATTTTAATAAAACTAGCACCCTTAATTATTTGCTCATGCCTAAACAGGTACTTGGTTTAGACAAATTATTGAAATAATTTTTCTCTTTTAAAAGAGTGTGTTGCTAATATTTAAAGATAATAGATTTATTTACTGAATCAATATCATATTTTGAGCAACTCGTAACTTCTTCATGAGACCTGATTCACCAAAAGAAAATTATTCCAACTCTCTACAGCAGAGTTTGAACTATAAACTTTATCCATCATTGAGAAGTCAGGTAAAAAGATATTTACTAATACTTAAATGACGTAACAGTTTTTTTTAAATAACTTTAAACATTATATCTCTACCAGTTTTTCAGGTAACAGTGTGTAAATAACACAATTTTTAAGACTATATACAAAATCACCTTAGGGAATTACTGCAAGACGCTATTTTGCCAACATGGCCCAGCATCTGTCTTAGCTCCTTTCCCTTCATCTTTGCTAAACAAACAAACAACAACAACAACAAAAAAACACCTAGAAGGTGAGGCAGGTGATTGTCTTCATGAGCTGTCTGACACAGACTGTGGCAGAAGATGAAGAGAACAGAGCGACATATTTAAAAAGCCAAAACTGAACCACAGATTGCTTCCCATGTTAAGATCCAGTGGAATGCAAGCTAGGAATAGGATAGAATTTGGAAATCCGGCTCTGTGTTGAAGGGTTAAGGCATTCAGACTCCCCGGTCATCTTAAAGAACACTTCCTGTTCCTGCAGTTTCCTAGCAAACTCTTCTTCCAGTGTCTTAAAAAGGAAGGAAAAAAAAATTACGCACTGGTATTACAAATAGAATTTACTCTGAGAGTCAAGATAAAATTATTTGCCCCAAAGACTTTCCCTGTATGTTATCCTAAGGAAGCAGAGACTGCTCAGTGGCTAGGACCATAGGCTGCGTGGCTCGAGGTTCAAGTCTCGGCTCAGCCACATGAATGGATAACTTGGGTCAATGACTTAACTTCTCTATATTACATAATCATTTCAATGTTCTGCTATGAAATAGCCATAATACCGTCTACTTCACTGGGTTGCTTTGTGAGGATTAAATGTAATAATGTACTTAATACATACTGGCACTCAACAGATGGCACCTATTATTAACTATCATCTGACTCTCCCACGTGGAACTCACCATTTTCTATTTTTTATTTTGATTATTGATGTGCATGTCTTTTCTTCCACATTGAACTATAAACTGTTTGAAGGTTAAGACCTAAACCAGATTCATCTTCACATTACCACAATTCGGAGCAAATATAGTAAGTGCTTGATAAGTATCTGAGGTACCAATGACTCTGTGGACAGAGACTCAGGGAGAAGCGCTGCTGTAAAGACACAAAGTATAGGAAAAGATGGAAGGATACAGGAAGGTTTCTCAGAAGAGGAAAAGCACGAGCTTAGTTTCACAGGAAAGATAGGAATCTGACAGACAGGACGAGCTGAAACATTGCACGGAGGCAGGAAACTGTGGAGCTGGTGTGAGGAATGGTGATTACACCCAGTACTGGAACATGAACTGGGAACAAACAGGCTAGCGGGAACAAAGCTAGAAAGGCTCATGTGGCCCGAGTGTGGCTCTATGAAGGCTTCAGAGTCAAAGCAAGGCATTTATATTCTATTCTGATGGAACTGAAGATTTATCAACGCCACTAAAACAGTATCAGAGATGCTCTTGAAGATAAATATTCTGATGACGGCAGCCAAGTAGGAGGAAAGGGATGGGAACTAGAGACCAGAATGACCAGTAGGACATTACCAAACAATTTTAAGCAAATAGTAGGAAGACAGTAATGGGAAAAACTTATGAAAAGAGAGTCAAAATTATCTGTCATCTGATTGAATGTGGGGTGTGATGGAAATGAAAAATAACTCGGGTTTCTAGCCTACATGCCACTTAAGAGAACAGGAATGTTGGGAAGAACATCTGATGGTGGGTAAGACTAGAGAGGGGAAAGGTGAGATGGAAATAAAGGAAAAAAGATGTTGAGTTGAGTTGTAGCACCACTGAGTTTACAATCTTTAGTCAACATTCAACAACACATGACAGGTATGTACTGATCATTTACAGTGTGCAGGAACTGCTCCAGAAGCTGGGTATTTATCAATGAACAGAGAGATAATGTCCCTGCTTTCAAGGAGCTTACATTCTGGTGGAAGAAGACAAACAATAGGAAGTGTGTCTGGTGGTGGGCACTGAGGCTATTTTATATAGGGTGATCAAGAAAAGAAACCTTCGATGAGATGATAATGGAACAGAATGAATGAAATGAGGAGGAATGGAACATCCAGATGGAAAATGAGAGCTTAGAGAGTGAACTGATACTAGAAACAGTAAACAATAACAGCAGTAACAACCACTCACTGGGCCTTGACCACATCTCAAGTACTGGGACAAGGACTGCACACATCACTTCTGTTAACTGTCTTAACAACCCCAGTAACATCCTCATTTTCGAAATAAAGAAAACTGGGCTCAGAAGTGTTAAGTAACCAAGTTAGTCAGTGTCAGCAACGAGATCTGAACCCAGACCTATAAGACTTTAGAACCTGTGTTCTGTGTAAGATTTGGAATTACCCTTAAACGTGCGGCAGTTGAAGCCACGATCAGCTACAAGATCATCAAGATAAAGAGCAGAGCTCAGAGTGCACAACTGGGAAATGCCTACATTTCAGGTGACTAGAAGGCAAAGAAAAGGTGATAAAGAGCAGAGAGAAAGGAGAGAGTATGTCACAAAAGTCAGGCGAGAAGAGAATTTTAAGAAATAAAAATTTGAAATAAACCTATGAAATAAAGCTATGAAGCATCTGAACTAAAAAAAAGAAAAAAGAAAAAAGATTTTTAACAAGAACAGGTAGATAACACTATAGGATTGTGACCACTGCCAACGAGTTCAACCTGGGAGGAGCCTGAGGCAAAAGCTGGGCTGCAGGGAGTGAAGGACCTGGAGGAAGAGGGACTTCTCACTTGCACCCCGCTTTCACCCCGCTTTCACCCCACTTTTTGAATTCAGAAACACAGGAATGTGGTACCTGTCGAAAAATTTAACAATAAATAAAATGCAAGTTAAAAAGCTGACTTGATCAGTTCTTTTCTTCCAGAAAGCTTTAGCACATGGTAGGTGCTAAATATATATTTTCTTCATCAGTTGACTAGCTAAATGGGAGAAAGGATAGGTAGGAAGCACAGGAGAAAACAAAGGTTTAAGTTTGAGAGTTAGCAGAGAGAGACTCATACAGTAACAGCAAAGACGGAAATGGTTGATCAACTGGACCAGGCTAGCAGGGAGTCAAGCGCAAAGAAGGAAGATGGTGGTTGGCTGGCTCGGGGGAGGGAGGCCATTCCTATTTTACTAGATCGTCAATTGACCCCGCACATAAGGGCCTTGTAATCTAGCTCCAGTTGACCCATCCAGACTAAGCTGTCATCCCTTCTTTCTCTCCCCCTGGAATGCCAACACACAGGCACCCACTCCCCTTAATGCTACAATGATAGGGAGCTACTTATGGTTCCAGTACACATTCTTTTCACTCATTCTCTTTTCTGTGCTTAAATTGCTCCATCCCACTCCAATCTGTCCGCCGGCCTTACTCATCCTTCAAGCCTCATGGTTTACAAGGCATTTCCTCTCTAACGCTTCCTGACTTCACCGGGCAGATGTAAGCACTCCTCCTTCTTTGTTGGTTCACTGTGCTACTCTGTTCTGTATCCTGTTCTTCCTTCCTTCATAGAAATGCTCCTACTGATCTGCAATTGCTTGTCACTAGATTCTGAACCTTTGGGGGAAAATCTGACTCTTCATCTCTGCATCTCCTGTCCCTGACACTACCTGACACACATTAGGTAAAGAGCCAACAGCTGGGAGGATGGAGGGATGGATGAATGCAAGCATATTTTAATTCAAGCTTTTAAAATTACCTTTTTCCTGCATGCTTAGCATGCCTGAGGTTCAGGGTTCAGTCCCTAGTACCGCCATTAAATAAATAAATAAACATTCCCCCCGTAAAAAAAAAAAAACCTATCATCATAAAATTACCTTTTTCCTCGGTCTCAGTTTCTCTCTCCATTCCTTTAATTCCTGGCTGTGTTCCTCATCTAGCTCCTTTAGTTTCTGAGTCTCATGCTCAACCAATAGGTGGCATTTTTCATTCTGAAAATAAAGTTTGGATTAAAAAATTTCAGATCAAGTTAGCTACTATTCACAATACAATTATCTTACAAAATAATAAAGTATTCACCAAACATCAAGCTATTACTGAGGTTGAAATTCTCTGCTAACAATCGAGGGCCAAGAATTATGAAATGAGTCACAGCTTCATTTTGGCAAGTTTAGAGGCTAGAACTGTTATTCACCATGTGGAGAGAACTTGAATAGAAAGAATGAGTTTGATCCTCATTTCCCTTTCTAGGAAGGTTCACTCAGGAGACAGACACTGCGGAGGGTGCCCTGCAAGCACTTTACCCAAAGGTACCACCAGAACATGGGACCAGAAACTACTCTGCTCTAGTAAGGTAAGCAAATATGTAGAATACCCACAATGTACACGCTACTCTGAAGCTATCAACGTTTTAAGACATACGGGCTGCAGGCTTCAGGTACGGTTCAAAAACAGTCATCTCCAAAGTAGTGTTTAAATTCTTTAGGAGAAAAATTACCATATATTTATCACTTTTTTCAAAAAGTTTGAAGAAAATGAACTGTTTCTCCCTAAATTAAAAAGAAATTTTAAATTCCAAATACGATAAAACTGCCCACATCATTTTAAAACCTTTGTTCATCTTCTTTGCAAAATATATTAAGAATTCTCAATAGTACTTTTGAAGGATTCAACTCCTTAGATTATAAATTAGCTCCATGTGCATATTAATCACGGTTATATAAAATCTGATCAAGTGCCTGTGACACTAAGCTGATCTTCATTGGGGTCTACACAGGAAAGAGAATCTTTTAACCCCATCTTCACAAGCACCGTGGTGCCGCTCCCTCTGAGTAGCCGTTACTTCCTCACAACCAGCCACCTGCTCTGCGCACGTGCCACCAGCTTTGTCCTCACGTGTCTGGACTAACCTGTAGTTGATGCAGTTCGCGGACGTTGGCTTCACACTGCAGCTGAAGATCCCGCATTTGATTTTCATGTTTTTGATGCTGAGCCATTCTCTCGTTTTTCTGCCTCTTTTCTTCTTGAGAAGCAAACTATAAATAAGAAAAACAAAAGATAAATATCAAGTAATGTAATTTCTGCATCTTTCAAAGGTGTAATTAAGGAATTTAACGAAGCTTAAAGTATAATAAACTAAAGCTGCAAGTAATAATACACTGGTACTCAATGCTGGAGTCTGCATCATGGCTTTGGTGGGGGGTAGGGAGGTGGGGAGACACTTCTGATTAAAACCTTGTTCCTCCTGTCTGCTTTGTGACCTCCGTTAGTTTGTGTGTGGAACCTGTGATTGTATAAGGCCGTAAGTTTGACTAAAAACCTGGCCATCTTGTTCCCAGGGCTGGTCCTAGGGCCAGTCTAGCCCTGGATCTGATGTGAGGCACGGAAGAAAACAGCTCTCTGCGGCCAGCACCTGAGGAAGACTGAGTTGGCATATGCCATATGTCTAGCCCCGGCCCACACAGCCGTGGTGAACATCAGAAAGCCCAAGGTGACTCTAAATGTTTACAACACAATTATGTGGTACTAATAAGGGCAATCCAAAATTTTTAAACCTAAAAGAGAAGAGAGTAATTTGCTTATGTACTTGTTTAATTTTGTCACGGTCCTGATCTGGTGTTGCTGTTGAGTTAATTCTCAAACTCTTCTTAAACATGGCCATTCGTGTCTTGGCTTCACTGCGCTGAATCTTAGGCAGTCTTGCTCTTTCTTGAGTCTGTCTGTTTTTCAATTCCTCAATAAGTCGTTGATTATAGCGCTGCATTTGTTCTGTTTCCTAAGAAAGTTTTAGACAGAATCCAGTGATGGAGATATAATTTAATACTCAGTACCCACATGTATGCTCAAACATGTCATTTTGCTGTTGTTTCCCAAAATTACTCTCTCCTTGTTGCATACCAACCAGCAAAATATTAGGCAAAAAATAATTTATAAGAAAAATAAA
The DNA here is from genome assembly GCF_036321535.1 of Camelus dromedarius. Lineage (NCBI taxonomy): Eukaryota > Metazoa > Chordata > Mammalia > Artiodactyla > Camelidae > Camelus > Camelus dromedarius. Next base: position 60,952,840 of record NC_087443.1, on the reverse strand, counting down.
GCTTTTAGTGGTAAGAGTCTCATATTGACTCTCTTTTACTAAGTATAGGGGAGTCTATATTTTTAAGATACCTGAACCAGAAATGGAGCCAAAATAACTGCCTTTAAGAGACAAGATGAAGATTATAACGTATAGAGGTCTTTAAGCATTGTAATTAGTTACATTCCTTGGAATTTATAGAAAAGAAGTTTGTAATCATGATCAACATACAATTAATTACTCCAATTCATCAAAGACATTTTAGGATAAAAGAAAGAAACAAAATCTAAAAGGTATCCTCTAAGAAACCTAAGTTTCAAAGATAAATAGCTCTGCAAACTTTAAAATGAACAAAAAAGTGAACAAATTTTCCTTTCATTAACCTTCTCATGGCGCTTAAGTAGCTGATGTCTTTGCATAAAATACTGATCTTTAAGTTGCTGTTTGAGCAGCTGGTGTTTTTCTTGTAAGTGTCGTTCTTCAAGCTCCCAAATCGCAGCTTCTCGAGCTAAGAGGAGAAGAAAGCAATTTTCAAAATGTCACTTTGCTCTTTTTACTAATGTACTTCGGCCTTCAATATTTACATAAAAGTGTCTTAATACACTGACATACACACATGGACATTGAGCTATAAATATTACCAATGTAAAGATAATATCCATCCTGTTCTAATGTCCTATAAACAGTGAATGCCCCGCCCCAATATCAAAATTCCATTTAATCATCTCAATAAGAAAGAAAAAAAGTCTACGGTATTTGTTAGGGGAAATAACAGCTTAAAATTCCATCCTATCATGTAGCCAATTAAGTATACCAACATTTTAAGGCATAATGAGTAAATAAAATTATTCAGGTATATTTCCAGCATCATCTGGACAAAAAGATGTTTCAAGGATTATGTTCACTTCTATTGCCATAAAGGAATTCTATATCTTGCAGTATTTATGGGGTTTTTTTGGGGGGGGATAGTAATTAGGTTTATTTACTCATTTAACGGAGGTCCTGGGGATTGAACCCAGAACCTTGTGTGTGCTGGGCATGAGCTCTACCACTGAGCTGTTTCCTCCCCCTGGATCTTGCAGTATTTCTTAATTTTAAAAAGTTATTTCCCTCTTCTTTACCTCAACTTTCTTAATCTTTCCCTCTATCATTGTAGCAAAGGAAAACATTCAAATAATTTCCAAGGTATGTATCTCTGCAATGTTTTGAGATATCTGATATATACACATATGCTGCGTAATTCCATATACCTCTCATGAGCTGCTGCTTGTTATTCAGACACTCTCTTTCGATGTTGGCTAACTCTGCCTTCTGCTGCTGGATGATCTTTTTCAGAGAGCCATCTAATTCTTGTTGTTGCTTCTGAACAAACTCTTGTTCCTATTAGACATAGTTAACCAGCAGTTAATAAGTATCTACTGAGCGAAAGATCCATTTATCTACCTGACTGTATATGTTAGTGGTTAACAAGATTTCTGAATCAAGTTTTTGAAGTTAACTAGATTTAAAAATCACCAAAATTATACAGTATAGACACAATATAAATGTATTAGTCACCCAATTCAAACCCAGAAAGTACTAGAATACATAATATTCTAAACTCACTATTAAGAATAATACACACAAAAGAAGTCAATAACCCACTCATGATTAAAATGCTCTATTACACTAACATCTTTAGGAAAAAAATAAATTTACAGCTTCTAAAACTGACTATTCATTCCACTGCAGTGTGGCTAAAACAAGAATAAACAAGAAATGCCTCTTAGAAAGAATGGCAAAAAAGAGCAAGTAAGTAAATTAGATACTGGGATTTAAAACTCTCTATTTTTCTAATAATACAGAGTTAGGAAGAAACACCATGGCTGCACTAAATAGAGAAAGACAGTTTATTTATCTACAGCCTACACCTAAAAAGAATAATACTTTAAGGACTTAATGAGAAATGATGCATTGCTAGAGAAATGTGAACTAGAACTAGTTTTGTAACTCTATAAACAAATTCCTTATAATCAGAGAATTCTACAAAAATATTTGGGATCCACTCATTCACTCAATATTTACTGAGCAAATACTATTTGTACAAATGACAGATTTATACTTTAAAAAAAAATCTTTCAATTACTATGTAAGAAAAGAAAAGGTTAAAATGACTTCTGGTCTCTATGCTAAATCATACATTTACAGAAGGAAAGGAAAAATATCCAAATCAAAGAAATGCAAATTTTGCCAGTAAATGTTTGCATCTCCATCCCTCTCTTGGCAGTTATAGCAGTTTCTGATTAGCTCAAAGGATATTCTGATCAATTTAAGTGTGGATTTGGGAATTTAGGGTTGAAGCAGCACTTCACCTATAATCCTTCCTCTTGCAGATCCAAGAGATGATAAAATCCCAAGATCCATTTCGAAACTATTTTTTAGGCCTTAGACAGTCTGAAAGGATGTGGATCAATACCAGTCTGGTGCTCAGGGCACAAAGAGTGAGTCTAGCAGTGTTCCTCAAGATGCTTGTCTCACTGTTTCTCTGGAAGTAAGAATCAGATCTTACCATCCCACGACATCCTGTTAAAGTAATTTCTCATCAAAAATGCTGCTGTCTCATCTGCATCATGATGTGTATTTTAGCATAAATACAAATATACAGTAATAGAAAAACTAATGAATTGTCTCCCTAAAATACAACTGCCAACTTGACTACAGTCACCTATATAACTTAATCACAGCAAAAAAATAAAAGAAACAAACTCAATACATATTTAAATTCAACTATCTAGAATAAGGCTTTTGAATTTTAAAGAGATGCAAAATCTCCATCCTATCTTGTAAGCAGTTATAACAATCTAAGTTGTTCCCAAGCTTCTCTTTTCCCTATAGTAAATATCATTTGTAATAAAAATTAAATTGATTCTCTAATTTCACTGTAAAATTTCTATATGCAAACTTCTTTAATAAACAATATAACCTGCAGATGTATCAAAAGTTTTCTTTTGTTCAACATGTTTACAATTGGTTTGCATAAAGAACTTTATAAAGTATTTGTGTGGACAGAAATAATGGATCCAAATTATAAATAAAACACTACATTTAGACTCAAAGAAATCAAGTGTAAAAGATGGGGCAAATAAAATATTTATGTGAAAATAAAAAAGGTAAATATAGTGGACCCTTGAACAACACAGGTTTGAACTTAAATGTGGACTTTTCTCACTAACTGTGTACTAGTAGACTACACAATCTACAGTTGGCTGAATGTGCAGACACAGAACCACAAACATGGAGGGCCCACTGTAAAGTTATACATGAATTTTCTACTGCACAGAGGGTCAGCACCCCAACATCCAAGTTGTTCAAGGGTCGACTGTATCGTATAAGCCAGTGTTACCAAACAAGTGAATGTGGTTTCTCATCAATGCAATTTTGGGTCATATTATTATATTTATATCTAAATTAAGCAAGATAAGAGTTTAATTCAAAGAAAACTTTTATTAAGCACTTAGTAAATTCTAGACACTGCACTACTCACAGGGTTACCAAAATTAATCAAGACAGTACTGCCTTCAAGGAGTTTCTACTCTGTTGGTCCCAAACTGGTTTTATCTGTCAGTCCACATAAACAGTAACGGGCCCCTTCCCTTAGTATAAAACTTTCAACACTTCAAAAATAAACCAGAGAAAATTCAAAGCAAGGAATAAAGGGTTCAGAAACAAAGACACACAGTGAATGACAAAGAACTACAGAAGCATGCCCTGAAGTAGCCAATGTATAAGAGGAAAAAAAGAGCTAAGACTTTATAGCAGCAGACAAAACTAGCACTGTGCTGCTCCAGAAGATAAAATAAGGACCCCCAGGTAAGAGTCAAGGCAGGCAGCGTACGGAAGCGCTCCTTAACAGTCAGAGTCTGCAAATACATCAGCTGCCTTACAGAGCTATGGACTAGAATAATTAAGCAGAGTGTAGATGATTACATAGTCAAGGATACTGTACAACTGATTTTTTATATTAAAGCTAAAAACTACCTAAAAGGTCCCTTACACACTAATTAATATATTTTATTACCACAAAAGAAATAAAAATTTATATTATTGACCTTTCATTAAATGTCTTAACTTCAGAAGGCAAGTATAAAACACTCACAGTGGAATCTGTAATTTGAAATTACTCCTAGGATCTAAAAGAAACGTGATCTTACATTCCAAAAAGACTGCATAAATTACTTTCATTAAAAAAAAATTAATAGGTTGAGTTGATCACTAGAAGTAACAACTTCAAAATGGACACATAAATGGCAAAATGAGTGCCCTTTAAATGTACAAGTTTCAATTCCGATAAGGAATTTTAACATATTAGATAACTGTGAACATTAAAATACGGCTTTGGGTTCTAGAAAACTGTAAGAAAGGGTTATGATATATGGCGCTATTTGTACAGAATTTGATCATTTTAAAAGAAAAGCTAAAAACGGTAATGATCAGAAAAGTGATCATAATTCTTAATTTCTCCCTCTCGTCAAAAAAATTAACGTTTCGCTTACTCTTTTAGAAAACGATAAAGAGTCCAATGGCTGCCAATAATAAAAAAAAAAACAAGTAATTCCAGAAGAGGGAAAAGGAGGGGATGTATTCAAGCTGTACTCTATCTGCTCCAGCTGTGTATATCAAACATCACAAACAAAACTTACAGTGTTAAATGAGCTAGTCATTTCCCTACAGAAACTGTGAGAAAGAATACAGCTTGGAATTCCAGACTTAATTTAAAACTACAGCAAAGAGAACAGCAACCCACTATTCATTATGGACAATATGAATAGTGAAAACTAAGTGGAACTAAAATCACCACTTTTTTAACATGGCTTTCTTTTCTGACCATACCCATAATTAAGACATCTACATAAACACATATGCAATCAAAATGCCACTTCACACGAAGATAAAAATCTAATCACAGCATTCAATTTCTCACATGTGCAAAGCTCATAAAATACTACTGGAAAGATATTTCTTGGCGGGGTAGACAGAAAAAAGAACACTGTAGTAGAAGTGTTCTAATTCCAGCTCTACAATTAATCTCTTTTGTGACTTTAGGCAAATCACTTAGTCTTCTGTGCCTCAATTTCTTCATCTGTAAAATGGACACACTCCATCCCGATATGAGGGGTTGGCAGCGGAATCAAATTTGAAAACTCTTTGAAGAACACTGTACTGTAAAGTTCATGTCAGGTTATTACTATTGTCATTACTGACATTATCATCTATCAATCTTCTAGATTTACAACAAATGAAAATGAAAAGACACATGTGAGCCAAAGAAAAAGCAAGTAAAACAAAAGAAGGCATCCCCCTACAAGGCATGTGGGACTTACGTCCTGCATTTGGGCGTTGAAGACTGCACAGGATGACAACTGAAAAGACTGAATCATGACCTGAGCAATGCCCTGTGGATCAGAATACAATGCACCTCCCAGGTGAGAATAAAGCCAAATGACTTTTTGTAAATGGAAGGAGTAATTATACAAATGTTGAGTTTCTTGAGGCCTGGAACAAGTCACTTAACAAAGAGGCCTCTTTCTCATCTGTAAAATAAGGGATCTGAAGTAGATCAGTGGTTTCCAAACTCTAGTTTGCTGCCATTGTTTCTTAAACCAGCTGAACTCTCTTTTTAAAAAACTCACCCCAAAAATCTGTTTATAAAACAGATGAAAAGTGATGCCGCTTTAGCTGAAGTGGAAGCAGGGGCCCAGAGCCCTGCTGTCCTCACTTTGTGAAGGATTCTCGAGGTGCTTCTTACAAAACCAAGAGCTCCTGGGAATACAGTTTGAAAACCACTGGACTAGATGATCAAATACATTCTAGCTCCATGAATATACAGCTATTATTTATAAATTCTCAAAAAAGTTTAAACTATCAGACTCTGTAAAGTTATCAAGTTTTATTCAGCAAAAGCAGTAGCTAAATAGAAATATTTTTGAAATCTGTTAGACTACTACATTCCATTAAAATTACAAAAAGAAATTTACTATTGTTTCCAGCTTTAGTTGGAAAATACAGGCTAACCCCTCATATTATATGAAAAATCACCAACAAAGTTTTATTGAAGCACAGGATCATCTAATTCGTTCAACACTAAATTCTCAATTTTGACTCCAGAGTCTGACATATTATCTTTTGGAATTAAAAAACTCTATATTCCTTTTCAAGGCAAAACCAAGTTGTTAATTGGTTTGAAATTCAAATTACCCAAAAATAGACAACATGTGGCCAGCAAGGACCTCCTCTTCATCTATTAAAAAGTCATGGTCAACAGCCAGTGGGCCAAGCCAGTAAAAGTTTAGATTAGGCACAGAAGAGGTAGCTTAAATATGAGAGGCAGCATGAGGCAGTGGTTCAGTGTATGAAACAAGGAGCCAAACTTGCCTGGATGAGAATTCTGGCTCTACAACTAACCCAGTGTGTGAACTTGGGAGAGTTACTCTACCTCCTGTGCTTCAGTTCCCTCACCTGTAGAACGGGGGTAATAAGAGTAACTACCTCATATGTTGTGAGGTTAAATGAGTTCGTATAGGTAAAGCATTTAGAACAGATCTCACACATAGTAAATGCCTTGTTCGCTATAATCAACTACAGGCATACCTTGGAGATATTGCAGGTTTGGCTCCAGACCACCTCAGTAAAGCAAATATTGCAATAAAGCAAGTCACATGAATTTTTTGGTTTGCCAGTGAATATATAAGTTATGTTTACACTATACTGTAGTATATTAAGTGCAATAGCATCATCTAAAAAAAAAACAATGTACATAACTTAATTAAAAAAGTTTGTTCCTAACGAATGCTTACCATCATCTGAGCCTTCAGCAAGTCATAGCATTAACATCAAAGATCACAGATCACCATAACAAATACAGTACTAATGAAAAAGCTTGAAACATTGTGAGAATTACCAAAACGTGACACAGAGACATGAAGTGAGCAAACGCTGTTGGAAAAATGGTGCTGATAGACTTGCTCAATGCAGAGTTGTCATAAACCTTCAATTTGTTACAAAAACACAGTACTGCAAAAGAGCATGTAACATGAAGAGCAACAGATCAAGGTGTGCCTGCAGCAATTCCGACACTAAGCCAGGACAGAATTTTTCACTGGCTCACTCACAGAAGGGGAAAAAACCAATTTATTCAAATAGGCTAGTTTTATTAAAATTTTAAATTCTGAGGTATTTTCCTTATTTTTCATGGCATTAAAATAGTCTCTTCATTGAAATGATGGTGATAAGCAAAGCAGTTTCAAAATATTCTTACTCAACAAAAATAAAAAAAAATTTTAATGGCAATCCATTTGTCATGGACCCCAATGGTTTTTGTTGTTTCTATGTTTCTTTTCATAAATATGTAAAATTCAAAAGTCTAGGAATCACTTTTTTAAACTGCATAAAATTACATTAAAGGATAATTTAAAGCAACAATTAATATATAATCCATGTCTCTTTCCTTTCGTTAACATCTGTAACTACAAACTGAGCTCACTTCTCTCTTTGCCTCCAGGCTGAGTACAAACTTAATTAAAAGAAAGGCAATTCCAAGTATAAAAGACCTCACAGAATCATGTGGGATAATTCTAGAAAAATCTGCTGAAAATACAAATTTATACAGTTTTGTAAATAATTCACTAATTAATTGGCTCAGCTTTATCATAACCTAGAATCAAGTATATATAAGTAAAAATTGTCTATTTTTGTAACTGCTATATTCTGAATCAAGAAAAAAGGTATCAAATATTTAATACATAAAATCTGACTAAGTTACTTATCTTACTAATAGTAATATATGTTTGATCTGTCATTTAACATTATCAGTTACCATTTTTCTTTGAACTTTGAACTTTATAGAATTAATGGCCTTTTAATAGGCATTCTTTTCATATGCACAAAGCTTATATACTCACCCCCTATATTTTTCTGTTCTGAAAGTCTTCTATCAAACATTGACATTATACTTAAAAATACAAGCTTCCAACATGATTAAAATTAGAAAACAGTGGATTATACATTAACATACATGTTTAATTCATCTGGAGTCAACTTTCCAAACATTTCACTTAATTTCATATTAGCAACTTAAATGTCACCGTTAGTGTGAATTCAGAACTACATAAAGAATGCCCTGGGAAACTCTGTACGAGGAGAAGTCAACATCATCTAGTAAGCACAGAATTTACCCTATCAGCTATGGTTTACTGAGCTGTGAGAATAATGCCGCTTTCTGTTTTTAGTAGCAGTAAGCTGCTGCTGTTACCTGAGCATGCTGGCTTTGTGCAAGCTCCTCTTTCCTGCGTTTCATGAGCTCTTTTCTCAGCTCTTTGGGTGCTTTCTCCACTTCATTTATAACCTACAGTGTATAAGCATGCAGGAGGTGGGGAAAAATACTTTCTCCACAGCAAGCATTTATGTGAGCAGACAAGCTACAAGTCAAATATTAAAGCTGTTAAAAAGTTCCTTTCAACATGCATTAGCACAGGTGTTAGTTTGGTGAAAAAGAATGAAAGGATAGAACATGCTTCATCTCAGTGCAGAAAGAGACAGTACACCACATAAAAGTTAATTAGTTGCTTAATTATCCCTCCATATCTTCTCTCTTAAAGATCCAAAGACAATCAGTAAAGAATTACTTGCGGTGCTGATGCTGAACTAAAGGTGATAAATTCAAATGACCTTGAAAGATTATAAAATTATAAACATATTTGACATTGTTTGAAATACTGGATATAAGGAAAACTAATCCCATTCATTTATAAAAATGCAAAATTTCATAATTGGCTTGATAAAACCAAAGAAATAATTCTAAATAAAACCCCACTTAATGAGACCAGAAGAGAAAGTAAGCCTTGGAATACACAAAGGAGAGATAAATGGACACTACGTTTCTTTTTTCATAAAACACCATCTTATACATGGTGTGATTAAAAATGAACATATCTCATGAGTCGGTTGTTGGATTAGAGTAACATTCTCCTCTGATGATAATTTATGCCAAAATCAATTGTCAACTTTAAAATCTTTAAAATATTACTAAGTGCTCATAAAATAATAGTTTAGTATGCTATGATTTATTATACCAGATAAAGTATATTACTAAATGAGGTGTATTTTAGAGCTCCTTCTTTTAATCATTACAAAATCCTATTCATACATTCCACCTAATAATAGATCTGTAATCCAGCTATGAAAAATGATCAAGTGTTTACAAGTAGAAGCACCAAAAGCAACCAGATTCCAAATCACCACATGCTATTGATGGTCCGTGAAAGAGACTGATTTTGATTTAATATAGTGTATTTTAAATTTCCCATCAGTAATCTCTCATGAAACCAAATCACCATTAAAAGGAAGAGACTCCCCAATGCAAGAAGTTTAGCAATAAGGAAAAAAATACATAATTATTTAAAATATGCATGCCATGATATCAAACACGTTCACTGGCTAAATCTCTCCTACCCCATGACAGTAGTAACTAGAGACTTTTATATGTCTAAAATTAAATCATATACTTCTGTAAAAAATTTTTAACTTAATCTGATATTAAAAAATTACCTCTCAATAAAAACTACACATGGTTTCAAGAAAATTAACATTTAGTCTCAGTAAAGTCATGTCACGATATATAGAGCAATTCTATATAAAATATAAAAGTAACAAAACAGTAATTTTTAGAAATGGTAGCCACATCAGATGAAATTATATACCATTTTACTCATCGTTACCTAAAGAAATCATAGAATGCACTATATTTATTAACACTTGATTCTATGTTTTTTAAAGAAAATCCTCAAGTTCAGCAATATGATGCTCCATTTTCTGCATAATTTCATTGTTAAAATCAATTAATCTGAGTATTTGGGACAAGCAACAAAAGTGAAAAATGTATTCATTAGTTTGAGATTTTTCTGTTCCAATTCTAATAGAATGGATCATAATATTGTCCTGGGGGTCTTCTATATCATGAAAAGGTAAATTCTCCTCCTACACTAAAGGAACAGAATAAATTATAAAATTACTTCTGAAAAATGTTAATATGTAAAGCTCACTTAGTTTTATTTTAATTTGAAAAGAAAAAGGTACACTAATATGTAAATCTTCTTTCTGAATTAATGACAATCTTTCATAATAAATAATACCACAAATAGATTCTATGACAATATGGAACAGTTTCAGAAAAAATTAAAAAATTCATTCTAATCAAATGACTTTACAGATATCTTCCACCTGTGAGTCTTCAAAGTAACTCAAAATGTGATAAACTTATAGATATTATCTCAAATTTCAGGTTACTCAGCTTTTGTTTTGACACAGCATCCAAAAAAGGTCATCAAGCTGATCAAGAAAAAAATTTTTAAGTATGAATTAAATACTGAAAATAAAAATTAAGATAAATTTTTGTTACCACCTGCAAACAGAAAATTGTTTTCTTGAAAAAATACATTACTGTATCAGGCCTTAAATGCTGCATTAATAAAGGAGGAACAATAGATTGAAAGGAAAATGGATTAGCCTCAATTTGAAGACTTAATTCAAGGGTTAGCTAGACATTTAATGGTAGTTTGTGAACTTGAACAGGCCATTAAAACCTCTTCTACTCCAGTTTTCTTGGCAGTAAAATGAGATAAGATCTGACCTCACCACTACCCTACGGGACTGCTTGGGGACACTGAAAGAAAGAATGGATGAGTGCCATTTAACTAGCAAGCATTATTCCTAATTCCTCAGTCTTAAATGTACATTAAAAACAGTAGTTACACTTACCTCCTTCTTTCGGTTCTTTAACATATTCTGAAATTTGGACAACTCTTTCTCTTGTTCTCCTTTAATGCGTTTGGCTTCATCTCGCAAGCGATTTGTGTGTTCTTGTTCTAGACGTTCAATAGTCTGTTTCTGTTGTTTCTCTAGATTCTCAATTTCTTGGTCATATTGTCGCTTCTTGCTCTGTAAAATGATGTAGCTCAAGATCATTTAACTTTTTTTATCACTTATATTAACTCATTATTCTAAAAGTGTTTACTAAGAGCATACAACTGGCATTTAAATTTAGTGATGTGATCTGTATCCTTTGCAATACTGAACAAGTCAAATGCACTAAAATATGTTTCAAAATTTTTTCAAAAAGATGAGCATTTCATTTTTTTCTAATATAGAAAATACTTTTTTCTATTCTACAAGAAGTAGAATGTTCAGAATTTTTAGACAATCCAGAATATCCACAGTTGCTATGAAATACTAAAGTAAGAAAAATTTCAGTATTTATCCTATAAAATTTTGGATTTTTGATAAATCAAAGGTTTTATTTGAAGTCTATTTTACTAATGTACCATTTTCAGATTTACTCTTCCTCATTAAGATTCCTAAAATAAACTTCCTATTTCATTGCAAGAATCTTTTGGAATTATAAATCTACTCTTTCAACAAAAGATTCCTGCCAATATAATACCTGAGTAACACTGCAACTTTAGATATAGAGTTAAATATTTCTAAGGGTGTTTTCTTTTAAAAAATCAAAAAGCAAAACATTTTGGAAAATATGAGGGGGGAGAAACAGTTTTTACAAGGTTCCGAAAAAACAGAATGTAAGTACTATAAAAATACTCAATGAGAACAAAAGTTCATTATTTTCTTAGCAATTCTCAGTAATGATCCAACATATATTATCAGCAATGCCACACACTTCACAAAAAACAATCCTTACCACCTAAAATTATAAGAACAACAAAAGAACTATATTCAAAACATGAATCCTGTAACATTTCAAATGACCTTTTTTCTAACCTACATTAAGCTAGATGTTCAATATAAGTTACTGAAATTTTATATCAAATTAATAATTCCTTTTCCAATTTTGGACACAAGGTAAAAACTGAAAGACTCAGTGACAATTACCCTTGACAAGTAAGCACTAACTACTCTAGCAGCTGTGAAAAGGGATGTGGAAGCCTAACTGTAGTAGCCAGAGAAGTATTTTGAAAAATCCCCAAGAAGTTCTAATACTCAGCCAAGTTTGAAGACAACATCTCTAGACTGGATTAAAATCTTGGATTCTAGATCTGAGAGGTCAAATTGTAACAATAAAAAATTATCCAGCGATAGGCACACCTAAGAACTTCGTAAACCATCTACTAGCTTCATGATTCCAGGTTTTCACGACAGATTTTAATCAAAGGAAAATGAAGACACCCACCACACAGTATGTCAGGCAAAAAGAAAAGAGAAGGAGAAGGAAAAGGAAGGGGAAGGAAGGGGAAGGAAGGAAGGAAGGAAGGAAAAGAAAGAGAAAAGAAAGCATCCAGAACACCAAAAGCTAAAGGCCTGAAATACACCACAAAGCCAGAGAAGTCTAGTAATCAGAGAACAGGTTCTAAAACCTGCCGTTAATGGGGGTTTTTTTTTAAGCACTAAATTTCATTATTAACAAAATGGTACAAAATTCCAGGACTTTACCATCATCTCTTGCTCAAAACGCCGGAAAATTTGTTCTCGCTGTTGCTGCAGTTTGCTGTTAAGCTGCTGCTGGGCTCTTTGCTCTTCTTTTTGAAGAAATCTTAATTCCCGAAGTTCTTGACGTCTGATAAAATTTAATGGCAATGATAGAGGAAGACAGCAAAAATTACATCTCTGATGTAATGTTTTAAAAGAAAAAACTTTCAAAAATAACTTTCTTTTCAAGTGGACAAGTAACAAAAGGATAATCCAAAATTAGACAAGACTTTACTCTTGTTTCTCTATTCTTCAGACTCCGCAGAGACTGACAAGTCACAAAATCAGTTTTAATTATGTTGTTTCTCTACTCACCTAAGAAACCTCAATTCTTCAGTTTTGGAATCACTATCTGTAACTATCTTTGACGTTGTTACACTCACTTCTACACCATCAACAACAAATTTGCGTGTTTTCTTCAATGTTTTCTTTTGTCTTCTGGTTTCCTGAGTGAGATTTTATTTTAGTTAGGCTTTATATGGGGAATACTACAGATAGAAAACATTTTCTTCTTTAAAAACAAAAAACTGAACAGCTATGAAGACTATGAAAACTATACATATAAAGTATGAATACAAAGCATTAAGACTCATCTTTGGAATCAGTTATATCCTCTTATACTTCACCTGACTTTCACATAATTTTACAGATGAAATCAAATTTTTTTCAAGTGAAATTATGTGTTTTGATGATGTGCATATACAATTTTTATGATACATCATAATTAGGCACAAGTGGTAATGAGCAATTCATATAAATGAGTAATTGGTACAACTTTCACCATTTTTTCCTTCCTCTTTTTACCTAGTAGGTTCTCAGTTACCTCTGCTTTTCTGTTTTAGAACCACTCACACAGCAGTTAAAAATGAATTCTTGGGGCTCATCCCTTAAAGAATCCAAATCAACAGGTCTGAGGGTATGTAAGAATTTTACTGAAAAAGCCCCCAGGCAACCTTTAAAATGTTCTCTTTAGGAGGGGTAGTTAGGTTTGTTTGTTTTTTAAACAGAGGTACTGGGGGATTGAACTAGGACCTCATGCATGCTAAGCATGCACTCTTTCACTGAGCTACACCCTCCCCCCGCCTGCCTGATAACGTTTAAACAGGGCCAGGACTGGGAATCAAAATGTTTCATCAACAATACCAGCAGCCCTCCTCCATCTCAGGGCCAAAGATGGATGTGTGATTTTACAGTTACTAGAAAGACAGCACCTCTACCACATCCCCCAAAGTACCAGATCTGCCTGTTAGCTGTTGCCTAAAATTCTTTATCAAGACCAAGCTCCTCACTCCTAACTTTTTAAATGCAAATAGAAATAACAAAAGTGTAACAGTGCTATAGATACATTTCCGTAAACATGTAAGTATTGAGAACAGATAATTACTTACTTTTGATAAGGGGGAAAGATTAGAAAGCAGAGGGAGCAAAAGGGGAATGTGAAAACACCACATGCAAAATGCATCAGCATTTTTAAGTTTCTATTTGGCAACTTCCAGTCACCTTTCTGCAACCTCTTACTGTTCTGTTCCCTAGGCATCCAGTAACCACATGCTCCTCTCCCTACGCCCTGGACTATGGCCACCCTATCCAGACTTCCTCTAAACTCTAAAGTGGGCATGCTCCAAAAACAGATCTACCTCCCTGTATCCTCCAAATTTTCCATTTCTTCAGTTCTTACTGAAGTATCCACAGTTAACATCGCCTCTGCATTTTTCGGAAATGCTAACTATTAAGTCAGTGAATGAACTTCAGATTAATGGAATTTCAGTCAATGAAACAAAATAAACTGAAAACTGAAGGCCATAGGCAATACATGTAATGATTTGGGGCAGACAGGCATGCCAATCAGTCACACTAGAGTCATGTCCCAAAGGTCTGTTTTCCTAAGTTGTTCCTGCTTTTCTGCTACCTGTCGACCCAGAGTCCGTAAGTAGCCCGTGGCTCATCTGCATGAGAATTCCAAGGGATTTTTTTGTTACAAGTATTGATTCTTTAGCCCCACTCCATACTTCTACATAGCCCTACTAACTCATAAGCACATTAAGATTTGAGAGTTATGCTCCAACAGCTCCAAGTGTTCTGGGTTTTTAATGTCTGATTCTCATGGCAGTAGTGATGGCTATGACTGAGAAGGCAGGAGTCACCTGCATGGGCCAGTGGTAAATCAAGGGCTGTTTGTACCCTAAACATTCTTAAAAAGAGATCATTCGTTCAAGTCCTCAATTCTTTTATTTATTACTGATTCTTGCTAAAATAATACCTCAACACGAGCAAAGAGAACCCAAATTGCAATAAGCAACTATATTACAATATTTATGTCAAGTTGGCAAAACAGGTAGGTGCTACCAAAAAATTAAAAATTACACCTAGAATCTCTAGGTTTTCTTTTAAATGACTGACTTCTTAGGCCCTAAGAATTTCATAGGGTTAATACTACACTGATTTAGTGTTGTTTTGTTTTCAAGACATCAGTTTCACATAAACTCTCAACTGCCAAATGACAAAGAAAAACCCAAACAAGGACCCATATATACTTACTTGTAAAGATATTGATCCACTGTCTTTAGTTTTGCTTAGGAAGCTAGAGATGGATAAATTCAAGTCAATGCTGCTATTATCAGCAGTGGAACCAGTGCCTGAATCAGTATCATTTTCCTTTTGACTCTCAGATTCTGGTAACATGGTTTCAGTTTTTGACAAAGCACCTATTTCCCCTTTATTTTCTGCTTCTTCAGGGTTGATATTAATACTGGGTACTGGAGCAGGCTGAGGTTCACTGGGATGTGAAGCGGCAGTAACTCGGGGTTCTGTTTCAATTGGCACTTCATATGGAATTTCTTCTTGCTCTGCATCTATCTGAGCAGTGGCTTTAGGAGCATCCTGAGTTTCACTTTCTAAAGCTTTTTTTGCACTTCTGATCTCTATTCCTTCAGCGTTAATTGATTCAGTAATATCCTCAACTTGATTTGTCCCAGGTTCTTCATTGGTCTCCACTATGTTCTCTGAACTGCTGATTAATTGTTCCTCACCTTTTCCTTCTATAGGTTTTTTATCTATCTCATTTGTTTCAGCTATTTCTTTAATAGGAAATTCCTCAGTACCACCAGCCTCAGGACCCTCTGTGGGCTTACTCACTAACTTCTGACCTACTTCACCCACTTCTTTCCCATCACTGCTCTGAGCATCCACAGGACTGTTTCCAGCTGCCTTTGGAGGCACATCTACTGCCTCCTCTGTCCCTATCACATTGCTTGTATCACTGACCACATCTTTTTCAGTTTTGTCATCTTTTCCCAATTTCTCTTGGGTGTCTTCCTTTGTAAGCTCAACTTCATTTTCAACTGCCTGAACATCCACCTCTTTTTCTCCAGTCTCTTGAGAAACTAAATCCATTGTTTGAATAGCAGTATCTTCAATTTCTTCAGTTTTTATAACCTTATTTTCAAATATCTGTTGCTTTTCCTGATCCCTTTCTTCCTCGGGTTTCAGATTCTGTTCAATATTTGTTTCTGAAGTTATCATTATATTTTCTTTTCTTTCATTGACTGAATTAATGTCCACTGTTTCATGGCCTTCTGTGCCAAGTAGATTTTCAAGCTTGGGTCTCTCTTCCTCGCTCCCATTTTCCTTGATTATTGCTGTTCTATTATGGAGTTCAGCCATAGCTTCTAAAGGAGCATCATTAACGTGGTCATTAATACCCACTGCAGCTTTTTCAGGCTCATCAGTGGTGGGTTTTTCAGTAAGAACTTTACTGTTAAACTTATCCTCAGAAGTATTACGTTCTGTTTTTTCTGAGACAGATTCCAAAATACAAGCATTTTGTGAAAGCTTATCTTCTTCAGAACTGGCAATACTAAGGTCAGAGGAGGCACGTTTACTTGCAGGTATTGGCTAAAAAAGATTTCACACATTTTTAGTGTTAAAACGTAACTTCAAAATGGTGACCAAAACAATGTTTCATGTATATATATGAATTATTTTATATATAAATGATTTAATTCATACATATAATGATTTAATATCTTTATTCAGTAAATTTGATGAAATTATAAAAATAATTTAAAGAACTGACAAATTTTCAAATACATGTGACAAAAATGGATAGCAAAAAGCAAACTTGTTATTATTCTGCACCTCTAAAATTAAAAGTTTTGTATTGCTAGCCAACAATTAATTTTTTTTTAATTAAAGTATAGTCAATTACAATGTATTAATTTCTGGTATACAGCATAATGTCCCAGTCCTGCATATATATACCTATATTTGTTTTCATATTCTTTTCCAAATTAATTCTTTGTTATTGGTGCAATCATACCTTAAAACTCAAATCTAAAAATTACCTAAATGAAATTTCCTTTCTAAATACTGACCAGAGAATTTTCTGCTTCCTCATCATCATCCTCCTCTTTGCCATCTTCAACTTCTTCTGTTACTTCAGCCTTTGCCTCTGCAATCAACTCTCGAATTGGTTTGTTGGAATCAACAGTAACAAAAGGATGCTGTTTGATCATTAAAAAAAGTATGCTCAGTGTAACAGCCAAAATGCTTGTAGAGTAAGTTTAAAATACATAAAAGACATTATTATGTGGTAAAATATAGGCATATAAGTAAGAAAAATACAAAACTTCAGATGATGTTACATCTGAGGAAGGAAAGAGGGGGAGGGGACTGAGCAGGAGTAGGGGCTGCCAGCAACTATATATCTTTTTTTTTTTAAGAATCTGAAGGAAGCATGTCAAAAATATATTACATATGAGTAGTAGGTACATGTACTTTTCTGTATGTTTGAAAATTTCACAACCTAAAATTTAAAATTTAAAGCAGGTTTCAAGTGCATTACTAGTTCGTAAAAAGTAACAATACAATTATATCTTGTATAAAAGCCTCAATAAAAGAATTACAAAAAGCTTTGGAGTTCTGTTAAAAGTGTCTACAACACCTGCTTTTTTGACATAATTCTAATACTCTTAAGAGTAAGAAGATATTTTATTCATCCCTGTACACTCAGCACTTGATGTCTGTCACAGACTAAGGCTTTCAAATGTGGGGATGGTGAAATAAGGAGAGAAAGTGTGTTCCAGGGATACTTTTGTTGCACAGAGCAAGGCAATTTTTCCTGCTTCCCCCCCTAGATAAACAGATCAACCTTAAAAACTGTAATGTAGGAGTTACACAATAACTCAACCTAACAGTAACTGCCTCTAGACTAGTCATTCTGTTTGTCCGCCTGTACTGTTATTTGACAAAACTTCATTTCAAATGATACAAACAGCTCCTGCTATAAAACAAAATTATCCAATCACTTTAACACCTTTTCTTTAAAATCAGTAATATTTACTGAAAATTTACCCTCATTGTAAGAGACATCAAAAAAAATTAATTAGCTCATGGCTCCTGCCGCCAAGGTGCTTGCTTTCCAGTAACTGGACAGACAAAAATGGAAGTAACTGACAAAATGCAAATAACTAAACAAAATGAAAAGAACACAGACTGAATCAAAAAAGCATAGGAGGAAGCACTTAGAAGCTAAATATCTTTTATTAACAGCAGCAGGTATGTTTGCAAAGCAAATGTTAACTACTACAATGTATTTTGAGTTTCCACAGGAAAACTCAAGTGGAAAGAAGGCACACTGAATCAATCTGAAACTATTCTTCTTTTTCTTTTTTCCTTTATTTATTTTTAATTTGGGTGGGGGGGTTATTAAGTTTCTTTCTTTCTTTTCTTAATGGAGGAACTGGGGATTGAACCCAGGACCTTGTGCATGCTAGGCACGCACTCTACCACTGAGCTATATCCTTCCGCCTGAAACTGTAATCTTAAAGAGATGTTACAAAAATCACACGGTCTGCTGTTATCATACTACTCTTATCCTACCTGCAGGAGCTGAGATGTGTTCCATCTGGAATCCACATTTTTTTCCAAGCATTTCTTTAGAAAGTCCTTAAAATTTGAAGACCTTCAAAAGAAAAATTTTTATAATGACATTCTATTTTACTTTCTTGTTATTAAAATAAAAACTCTGATAAATTATGCTTAAGTTCTCTTATGTATGGGATAATGTGAATTCAACATAAGAAAACTAGTTAATGTGAATATTAGTATTTCATAAGTCATTCATCTATAAATACAAGTTAGACATATATGTAAGTAGGTTCATAGTTTTAGTCATTGAGACACTCATGTTCATAAATACGCTAAAAATCACAAAAATTATTCTATTATATTAAACTGCACAAATATAAACTAACCACATAAATGCCTCACTTTCTCATAGTACAGGAAATAAATTTTTCATGTAGAAATCAAATCACTGGTATTTTTTAATTTCTACAGAAAGTTAGTTATAAGCGTTTACATGGTCCTTAAGTCTTGAAAATATACCAAAAATCAGTTTTCTACTTCATATAGTCTTCGTACCATGTACCTAAATTTGAATACCTTTGGAAAGTTGGAAGAATAAAGCATCAAGTTTTGCTTTTTAAAAAGCTTTGTTCAGGAATACTTTACCATTTTGACGGCTGTGCTAACGTAGGGGGCTCAGACTTTGCTATTTTTAGCAGCACTCGCATTGGATTTAATTCATGATGAGGTGGTTCTATCTCAGCCATTTCTATTAAAGTGATACCCAGGGACCAAACATCAGCTTTGTAGTCATAGGGTCTGTCCTTGGATGTTTCACACATGACTACCTCAGGAGCCATCCTATGAAGACAGAGAATTGAAAGTTAAAATGTTCAACTTAAGAATAGTGATTACAAACCACATAAAAGACAGACAGTATAATCAATTATGTGGGAAAAAATTAATGAGTAATAATAACTGCTGACATAACTAATGCTGCAAACCCATAAAACTGAACACATACCAATAGGGTGTGCCAATAAAGGAATCTCGTCTTTGAATTGTCCTTGTGTTTTTAGCTGATACTCCAAAATCCGCTTGAAATAAATAATCAAACAGAAGTATTAATGACAGTTTTTAAGCAAAGTTCACTGTATTCAACATAAGGGATAAGCATATCAAGGCTTTAAGAAGGCCACTCTTACTAAAGGGTAAGCAGAACAGAAAGAGAAATAACTTCCACATGCCACAATTCTCCAAACTGAATAAATACCAAAAATTCAGTACTTAGTGTTCATGCCCCAAGGCCTAGCACAGAATTTACACACAATAAATGGCAGCTACTATTATTAACCATATGTATAATTTTAACCTTCGCAATATTTTGTTGGTAGAATTCTTAAAACTCATGAAACCTTGTCTTGTATTCCAATTATTTGTGTCTATTATACAGTTCTTTTTTCCTTTTTTTGACCATGTGGTTCTCTTGCTCAAAACAGACTGACAGCTACCTATTCCTAATATGGTGTATGAAGTCTTTCACTATGTTAGATATTTCATTAATGTTTCATAATTAAATAAATGCATAAGTAAATAGAACATACTATACTTGGAAGATATATGCAGAAAATGCAACATAAATAGGTGTATTCAGGACACTCCACCCCTCTTAACCCCAACTTCCTCAACTTACAACTTCTCATGTTTCTGCAGGAAGGGACTGAGATCACAACATGAAATTCCTGCCAGAAGAGGTTTTCTACTTAGGCAAAGTCAGCTCAGTACTTATTCTAGTGTTTCCCTAGAACCTATTAACAGTCTATTCATTTTAACATTTTTCCCCTCATGTGACTGGGAAAGGAGGTCCAGAAACAGGCCTAAACAACAAATGTCCACTGTCAACATTTATACCTCTCTAACCATACTTACAGGCAGGAAGTAGAAACTAAGGAGGGACAAAAAGGCATCTTCATTTTTGTGCAAACGAGAAAATTAAGGTCACTATGTGCTTTATAGTTCTACTTACAATGATGTGGCATATATATGTTGGTCTGTTAAAACAGCATTTTTACATACTTATTTCCATTTGCAACAATGTGATCTGGTAAGAGCATCATAAAAATTCAGTTACTGTAATTTATTATATGGTTCGTGAAGATAATATGGTTCTATATACATCTGTGTACACTTAACAGGGTGTCACAGAAATGGAAGGTTCTCTGTATTTATGAATTAATGAAACAAATTGCAATTATTTTAAATGTCAACCAATTCAAAACTATTTTAGCATTCCTAAATCTTCAAAAATATACTTACTTTTAATGGTATGCACTATTTTACACAAAGTACATTTCTGTATTCAAATAAGATTTTAGTACATTTACAGAAAAATGTACCAAAAATGGATCAAAATTGTAACATACTATTCAAACTGAGCTACAAGATTTTAAAAAATGATGAGACAAAAGAGTAACATAAGTCAGAATTTTAAAATTCAGAAATGAGTTGACAGAACTCAAGGGAAAACAGAAATGAAAAATCATTTTTGAAATAAAGGCTGAACAAGGAGGAATACAAGAACAAATAGACATAACAAATTCCCATGCATCACCATGCCACTCCCATTAGGACAGCAATCATCAAAAATACAGAAAATAACAAGTGTCGGCAAGGAGGTGAAGAAATTGGAACCCTCGTACATTGCTGTGAAAATGTAAAATGGTGCAGCCATTGTGGAAAATGGTTTTATGGTGGTTCCTCAAAAAATAAAACAGAGAATTACCATATGATCCAGCAATTCTACTTCTAAGTTTATACCCCAAAGAACTGAAAGCAGGGACTTGAACAGATATTGTACACATATGTTCACAGCAGCATTATTCACAAGAGCCAAAAGGTGGAAGCAACCAAAATGTCTATCAATGGATGAACGGATGAAGTGTGGTGTGTATATACATATAGAACAGAATATTATTCAGCCTTAAAAAGAAAGGAAATTGACACATGCTACAACATGGGTGAAACTTAAAGACATTATGCTAAGTAAAATAAGCCAGTCACAAAAGGATAAATACTGTATGATTACACTTATATGAGGTACTTAGAGGAGTCAAATTCACAGAGACAGAAAATAGAATGGTGGTTGCCAAGGGCTGGGGGAAGGAGGAAATGGGGAGCTAATGCTTAATGAGTACAGAGTTTCAGTTGCGGAAGATGAAAAAGTTCTGGAGATGGACAGTGGTGACGGTTGCACAACAAAATGAATGTACTTAATGCTACAGAACTGTATACTTAAAAATGGTTAGGAGATTAAATTTTGCTAATTACATTTCACCTCAATGAAAAAAAAAATGAAGAAAGATAAAAAAGAACTTGAGAGAAAGTTCAACATACTTACGATTGGCAAACCCAACATATAATAATCATCCCTAAAGAAGGAAATCAATGCAAGGGAACAGAATAAATACTCATATCTGTAATTACAGAAAAAATTCCTGGCAGAGGGGGAGAAAAGTTTAGTTAAATTGTTGGCCTTCAAAGAAAACAATTCTTTAGCATCTAGCAGAAAGAGCACATGACTTGTAAGAGAAAGAAAATCAGATAATCAACAGACTTTCAACAACACTTTCTGACAGAAGAAAACAGAGTAACACATTTCAGATATTCAAGGAAAGAAATGTGAGCCAAGGATTTTCTATCCAGTAAAACTGACCTTCAAAGTATAAAGGGTAGAACTATTATCATTTTATAAGAACTCAGAGAGCCCTTCCAGAGAAATCCACCAGAGAATGAACTTCAGACAACCAACATAACCAAAGAGATATCAACGTAAGAACTGGTGGTGAGCACTGAATATAGAAATGAAAGTTAAAATGAGTAATTACAGAATATTCCAAATCTATCATCAATGTCCTTGAGAACCAAGATTCTCAGGATAGAAGGAAATAACAGATGTAATACAGAGGGGGAAAAAAGGCTTGATCCTGAATTTGAATAGGAAATACATAGGCACTCAACGAGAGCCTACCTCTGTGTTTGGAGAGGCCTAGAATGAAGGCCAGTCCAGAAACCGTAAGCATCTCTAACGTGCAGTCTGTGGTCTTAAAATAGCACCACATCCTGCTAAAACTTCTTCAGGGCTTCTTGAAGGTCTGAGGCAGGAAATATGCACGATGAGCCTGAAACAACTCAACCTAACAGACAACAAGGAAGCTATCAAAGATTACTAGAGTCATGCCAAAAAAGATTAACAAGCCAACTTGAAGAGGTTCCAATTGACCAAGATGGTACAATGTGAGCTTTAATAAGGATAAAAAATGTAACAGATTTGAAAACTACAAAATAAAATTAAATTCATGAATTAATAATAACATTTTAAAAAATACTGGTCACCAACTAAAGAAAGAGAACCAATTCACTGTCTTTAAAGCTAAATAAATAAAAAAAGAATCAAGCATTTTTCCTGTCTTATCCATATGAATTATACTCCTGAATAACCAAATAGCTGAAGGGAAGTGTCTTCTTATATAAGTATTTCTAATTTTATAATGATAATAAATGAACACAATGAAATAACTGATAAATAATTATATCAAAATTATTATCAAAAATAATAAATGAAAACAAAATGACAGAATTCATTTGGCTCCTTCAATCAAAGAACAGACCTAGATATTAAGCATCAATAGCTGCTAACATCAAAATAGAGCAAAAAGCAAGTATTGCATGCCTCCCAATGAAAGAACATAAAACCACCAACAGTCTTGTCAAAAAATCAAACTTGAGACTGATGAGGTTTTCGGATACATCTGCAAACTGAAAGAAATACAGAGAGGAACTTTAGAAAGTCATCATGAGTATGCAACCAGCAAAATGCAAGATGACAGAAACCCTACAGGTCCAACAGCCCAGGTCTTATAGATCAGTGTTGCTCAAACTTCTTTTCATCATCACTCTCATTAGGAGCCTTTTAAGGTATTTTGTCCTAATCCTCCCTCCCCCCACGAAATTTTAATGCCAAAGATATACTATATATCTGTGTACTTTGGTGGGTCATAATCATTTTAACACTGAAATTCTTTTGCCCCCAAAGAACCAACTTTCCTTGAGAAAGCACCCCATGAGAATGCACGCCACAGATAAAACACAAAGAGAAGAAAGAAACTGGTGCAGGCGAGACTCATAAATTAAAAGACTTGAAAGAAAACTCAGTTTTAAATATGGGTAAGTCTAAACTCTAATGTCTAGAAATAAATATTGAGCCATTAAAAAAAACACAAGAAAGTGATTACTATAAAAGTCAGGAAACGGGTTATCTTGAAGAAGGGAGTGACAGCGATTGAGATGGGCCCATGAAAGAGCTGCTAGGTACCAGACACAGTTCTATTTCTTTATCTAGGTGGTGGTCACAAAGCTACTGTCTACAAAGCTACAAGTCATTAAGCTATATAACTGTTTACTTATAAAAAGGTTAAAATTTAGTAGTATATCAAATTTAGTAATATATCAAATTTGCATGTCATGACAAAGTGAAATGAAATGACTATGATCACTGCTATCAACATGGCTTTTGAATATATCTTATCCTTTTAACATCCTTCCAAAATACACAGATTTAGACTTCATCACTAGATTTTCTTTAAATTCATATCTTGGAAATACTTAAAGAGGACTTTCTCTTTTATTTGTACATGTATATATGAAATTAATTAGTTTCCTACCTAAAATCTACATCTATTTCTTCACATAAAATTATCATTTATTCCTCCAGTATAAAAAACAAAATTAAAAATATAGTCCCTATACTTATTTTAGGCATCCTTTTCAGACTAAGGTTAGTTACTTTGTTAATTTAAGATACAGTTATCTATAAAGTAAAGCATAAAACAAAACATGTAAAAAGAAAACCACTAGATATGAATTTTGGAAATGAAGATAAAACTAAGCTAGCAGTTTTAGCTACTATATCATTTTCTAAATGTATTATATTTACAAGTATTAAGTTTGCATATAAAAATTGAAGGGAAAAAATAATTAACCAGTCTTTTAAAAGTGTGCCTTTTTAAAAATAAAAATCCATCCTTTACTTTCTTTTTAAAGTGTCTTTATATTAGGAGCCTATACTTAGGAATTCTGGGAATTAATGCATAATTATTCAAAATTAAAAATTAACATGGAGTAATTCTCCATGTTTCACATATTTGAGTCATAACAAAACAACATTTAGTTACAAACATATAAGGGGAAATCTCAGAGCACAAACTCAAATGTTGTATTTAATGGAATAAACTTACCCAACTTAATATCTCCATCTAAGGTGAAAAGAATGTTGCCAGCCTTTAGATCTCTGTGGATGATTTTATTATCATGTAAGTAGTTCAACGCCTCTAAAGTCTGTTTACAAACTACTTGTATTTGGGACTCAGTTAATGGTCTCTCAAGCTCTATAAGGAAAAAGTAAACAAATCTGCATTTTTATACAGTGAAAACATATCAGCAGGCTATATACCTTTACAATCACTGTCAAGGATCATATATAGTGAATTTATTTTTTAAAAACTAAGTGTCTATAAAAATTACTTTCTCTACATATTATACTCAATATTTCATTTTAGAATTTTATTACAACTATCCAAGAATATAAAAATAATTAAGCTGATTTCTTAACTTATTGAACTTCACTCAAAAATAAGATATATATATATAAAATATATTTATATATATGTAATATATATTTATATATATATAAAAATGTTTGAAATTCTTTGACTTTTTACAGTATAATTCAAGATAACATAAAGAACAAAAAGGCGTTTACCAAGCATCACAGCATCCACTGCTCCACCTGCACAAAATTCAATGAGGATCTGCAGGCAAATAAAAAAGCATGTATCTAACATGACACTGAGTCTAAGTAGTTTTTCTTCAATTTAGCAAAAAAGATAAAGGAATAGCTATCAAATAACCTAGGTTACGGAAATGATATTATGCTAACCATAGGGATTTCCTTTGTCAAAAGAGTTATCAGTCTTAATGATACACATTTGAGAAAGCACAAAGAGAACACATTGTGGAAGTATGTGCCTTTGAGTTAATCACCATTTTTAGTGTCCCTGCTTCTCTAAAATAACCAGGTACAGAATTTTTATTCAGGACAGTATTATATATCCATCTCATTACCACTGAAAGATTTTATTACTCTCCTTTTTAAGGTAACTATTGTGAATTAAGTGATCAAGTATATCTTTATCCTTACTAATAGGAATAAACCCTGGAAACAGAGACTGCTTTTGGTTTTTTAAAAAAATAGAAAAAAAAAATATATATATACACAAAAGCTTCTGATCCTAGCTCAATTATGACTTCCTGATGGATGCCTTCCCAGACCTCCCTGGTACATACCACCATGTACCTTTCCTTCTTAACCCTTATCACAGCTGTAATTTTGTATTTACTATGGTTCTTAAATTAATGCCTATCTCTCCCAACAGACTGTCCCTCACAGTTGTCTAACTTCTTTATTTTGCAATATAGTCTCAAGTAAAGATCTTATCTATTTATTAAATTGTCTAGGAATTCATTTTCATTATAATCTCTGGAAACATTCTGCTAGAACCCTAAACAATCGTATTAGAAGACACTACACTAATAATAACTACAGATAATTTTTTTCAGATAATTTCTTTTAAACTACACATCTTAACAAATTGTACAGCTTCATACATTTTCCCCCTCTGTATAACACTTTATTTTTTTTACTTTTTTTTAAAACTAAAGTATAGTTGATTTTTCTTTTACTGAAGTATTAGTTTCTGGTGCACAGCACAGTGATTCACTTATACATACACATATATATTCTTTTTCATTACAGGTTACCACAAGCCATTGAATATAGCTCCCTGTGCTATACAGTAGGACCCTGAACAACACTTTACTTTTTATAGGAGCTTGCAAATTATAAATTGTTTTCAAATTCATTACATCATATGAAAAATAATTGGGGAGGTAGATCATTACTAACCCTATAGGTGAGTAAACAGACTCATAAAGGTCAACTGACTTATTCAAGCTCATGCCTAACATCACCAAAATTTTTTTAAAAAAAGGCCTTTTGATTCCCAATCAGTATAGCTTATACTATCTACTCTTTCTTCATAACGCTTTGCTTTGTCCTTTAAGAACAACTAAAACTCCATTTTAAAAATCTTCTTGGGAGAAGGGTATAGCTCAGTGGTAGAGTGCATGCTTAGCATGCACAAGGTCCTGGGTTAAATCCCCAGTACTTCCATTAAAAATAAATAAGTAAATAAACTGAATTACCTCCCCAACCAAAACAAAACAAAACAAAAAGAAAAAGCCCTCTTGACTAAATTAGTATTGGTGCAGAGGAAGTGAATGACTGGTTATTATAAAAAATACTAATATCTTTTTTATATATCTTTTGTGCTTAATATTTTCTAAAAAGGGACAAAATTTTTACATACTGCCTTAGCTACTACAACATGTACTAAAGGTGGGTTTGATAATATATACAATAAATATTTAACATTTCTAGTAAGCATTTTGTTTTTGTTGTTTTTTGTTTTGGAGGAGGTAATTAGGTTCACTTATTTATTTTGATGGAGGTACTGGGGATTGAACCCAGGACCTTGTGCATGCTAGGTGTGCACTCTACCAGTCAGCTACACCCTCTTCTCT
Source organism: Camelus dromedarius (assembly GCF_036321535.1). NCBI lineage: Eukaryota > Metazoa > Chordata > Mammalia > Artiodactyla > Camelidae > Camelus > Camelus dromedarius. The sequence goes on along the minus strand of NC_087443.1, from coordinate 60,925,804 downwards.
AGTAAGCATTTTATAATCTAATACATGATTTGCCAAAAGTGTAGGGTAAGAAATTATAAACAATTTATAGGAAAACAAAATAAACTTAAAAAAACAAATTTTAAGTAAATGCTTAAATTCAAAACACGAAAGGCTATCTAATTTCATTATTTAGGAAATTTAATTTTCTTAACGAAGTTTCTCCACTTGGATTTAATATCAAACAGTCATGAAGTATGGTACAATCTGAAATATACATCTAAATATCTGTTGAAGCTAAGGATGTTATTAATGACCCTCTCATCAGCAGATCAACTCTCATTCAAGTAACATACGTTAACTAAACAGAAAAGGTACCACATAAAACAGGCTTTCACAAGTGATAAACCTCTTACAACAATTAAGTCATTTTTGGCTACTCCCATAGTTCAACAGAAAATACTTACCCAAAGATTGTTCTCATAATAGAAGGCATCTAGAAGCTTGACTATGTTGGGGTGATCACAAGATGCTAATATATCAATTTCAACCATGTAATCTTCAAGTTCTTCTTCAGATTTGGTGTCAATCACTTTTGCAGCAGCTAAAACACTGGTCTCTTTATTCTGGGCCTAAATATGAAAGTATCAAAAGTGTCACAGACACATATAAATGCATACTTGCTTTGTTAATTTTATTATTATTTTTAAAACAAACTTTTTTTTTTTGGAGTAGTTTTAGGTTCACAGCAAATCTGAGCAGAAAGTACAGGGAGTTCCCATACACTCCCCTCCCCTACACATGCACAGCCTCCCCTACTATCAACATCCTGCACCAGAGTGGTATATTTGCTCCAAATGATGAATGTACAAAGTCCATTGTTTACATTAGGATTCACTCTTGATGTGTGTTCTATGGCTTTCGACAAATGTATGATATGTATCCTCCATCATAATATCATACAGAATAGTTTCACTGCCCCCAAAATCCTCTATGCTCTTCCTATTTGTGCCTCCCTTCTTCCTAACCCCTGACAACCACTAATCTTTTTACTATCTCCACAGTTTTGTATTTCATACAGTATGTAGCCTTTTCAGATTGGCTTTTTTCACTTAGTAACGTGCTTTTAAGGTTCCTCCATGTCTTTTCATGGCTTGATAGCCAATTTCGTTTTAGCATTGAATAACAGTCGATTACACAGATGTGTCAATGTGTTTATCCATTCACCTACTGAAGGCATCTTGGTTATTTTCAAGTTTTAGCAATCATGAATAAAGCTACTATAAACACCTGTATGCAAGTTTTTGCTTGGACATGAGTTTTCAACTTCTCTGGGTGAGCACCAAGGGACAGAATTACTGGATCACATGGTAGGAGTATGTTTAGTTTTGTAAGACTGCCAAACTGTCCTCCAAAGTGGCTATACCATTTTGTATTCCCAACAGCCATAAATGAGAGTTCCTGCTGCTCTACATCCTAGCCAACATTTGGTGCTGTCCATGCAGACTTTTATAGGTGTGTACTGGTTATTTCGTTTTAATTCGCAATTCCCTAATAACATATAATGCATGCTTAGTGGCCATCTGAATATCTTCTGTGATGAGGTGCCTGTTCAAATCTTTTCCTCACTTTTTAACCAGATTGTTGGTGTTTTAACTGTTTAGTTTTAAGAATTCTTTATATATTTTGAATAACAGTCCTTTACCAATCTTTTGCAAATATTTTCTCCTAGTCAGTGGCTTGTCTTCTCATTCTTTTGACATGTTTATTTTTTAAAAATAGCCTAAACATAAATATTAACTGATGCATGCTACCTACACACTGTGCCAAGTGCTTTATATGCACATAGGATAGTTTCAAATCGCAGGCTCTCCTGGGACAGACTGTTAGGGTTCAGATTCTGGTTTTGCCACTTATTAACTGTGTTGCTTGTGCAAGTTACAAAATCCCTCTCTTAGTTTTAGCTTCCTCATCAGTAAAACATACTTACATCTCAAGAGTTTATGAGAATTAAGATAACAAATATTTGCCAAGTAAAAAAAATACACATAAACATTTAATACAATGCCTGCCATACACAGCAAAAAGGATTCAAAAATGTTAGCTGGAATTATTCTATTACTATTTAATCCTCAAAATGACCTGATGATATATTATCATCTCTACTTCAAACGAAGAGAAATAAACTTAGATTAAAAGGCTTCCTCAAGGTCATGTAGCTAGTAACAGACAGAATCAGGATTCAAATCCAGGTTGTTTCCAAAGCCCTTTCTTTATCTTAATCATTACCTTTCCAGTTTCCCTGCGCTTTCATCAGTTTAATTATTTTTCATTGTTCCTAGTACTTTAACTTTTTCATTTTCTTTCTTTAGCCGAATAACTTCTCACATCCATTTATTACAAATGAAAGGTTTCTAAATATGTATTAGGAGCCACGATCATTTTTTTTTAGGTTAGGAATCAAATCTTAAAATACTAATTACGTTTTTAAAAGACATTTCAGTATTATATATGTCATCATCACTTCAACAAAACCGTATCTATCACCTTAAAAAAAAAACTTTGAAAAGCTAGTAGTGTTTCAATAAATAAATAAATATCCAAATCCCACTTTTAATAATTTGAGATCATTTTACAAAATAAAAAATATGCATGCACAAAAATTTTCATCCGAGCACTGTATACAATAAAGAAAACTTAATCAGCCTAAATGTCCATTAACAGGAACCTGCTTAAATCATTCAGTATACCTCTACAATGGAAAATTATGTAGTCATTAAAATGAATCAACTAATCAATTAACATTTCTTAAGATGGAACAAAAGCCACAACACATCACTGAATGGGAAAAAGGGCAAGTTACTAAACATGAGTAATTTTACAAACACACATTTTCACATATGGATAGCTACATAAGAAATATCTAGAAAGACATCAATGAGGATGGTAGAGTTTCAGGTGCTTTTGACTTTTTCTGTATTTTTTACATTGTTTAAATCTGTAATGGACATGTATTATTTTTACCGAACAATATGGTACTAAAAAATCAGTATGTAGGATACTTATTAGGGATCTATTATCTAACTTTGGAGATGCTGATGAAAAGAAGAAAAAAAGCAGCTATCAGCCTGTATATGGGAATTTTCCTAAGTAGATTATTGCCTACGTTTTACTTCCTTAAGTAAAAATAGAAGTAAAGAGTAATACTAATTATTAATGAAGTAATCCTAATGTTCAGAGTTCAGAGAATATACCTGGATAAAAAGATAACTTTATATAGTCATCTCTACCTCTCTAGAAGAATGGTTTAATCTACTATATATTTTTTACATTTTTTATTGAGTTATAGTCATTTTACAATGTTGTGTCAATTAACCTACTGTATTATATCAAATCTAGAATGCCTTTTAAGATGTGCCACTACCATATGTTTCACTAAGGAAGAAAAACTGCCAATCAAACTACGACAATACTTTATCATTTAGAATTTTTATGTTGTACCTTTTTAAGAGCTCTTTTGGATACACTTAAGACAAAAATTGTTATTGTATATCTATTATCCTTGTGCACACATGAAAAATTAAATACTTCATATTTAAGTTTGACTGTTCTGAATCATTTTTTCACTCATAGTTATCTAATGCCTGTGTTTTTCTACATCATTCCACATCATTCTCTGGCCATTAGAAGCTTTGGTGATGCAGCATTTCTTAAAAGGGTGCTCCTCTACTACAGTCTCCAAACTTCTCTTTGAAGCTACCGTCTCCCATTTTGCAATTATGATGCTGATACCTTCTTGATCTTACCACAGGTGCTAAAAGATGTTTAGGTAACAACCAGGACTCATATTCTTCCTTCAAAACGTCCTTAAATGGTTTATTAATTGAAACATCAAGGGGCTGCAACTGTATGACACTAGAGATACAACTGTATGACACTAGAGATACTACATCCACAATGTACTGGCCATGATAGATACAACACAACCACCATCTGGCCAACAACAATACTAAAGCATCAATCAATAAATTGAGACTTATCCCAATTTCAGAGATGTTAAAAAGTTAAAAGTCTGTCATAACTGGTGAAATATGGCATTAAGTTTATCTAAGAAAAACACTACAGTTAAACCAATAATAAACAGAATTCACCCTCCCTTAAGTCAGAGGAAATAGCCAGTGAGATAAGCCCTTCTCTCACCATTTTAATGTAACACTTTGGGAAGAAGGAGAGCAGAGGAACTGTACTTGAAGACTACTACAAAATATGAGCCCTGGGAAGAGACCAAGCATACTGTGAGTGGAGTTAAAAGCCACCCTGCTTCTGCACGCCTCTACTGATATCCTGGGAGATTCTAAAGATGTGTATTTTACTTGTGAATAGAATGGCATGGATAGGGAAAAATAACTAATACTAGATAGTATCTAAAGCTCTTTATAGTAACAAATTTCACTATTCCGTTATTTTAATATTCCATTTTATCCATTTCATTATTATGGATATACTGATTGAACCAACAATGATACCATTTAGTTTAACATAAATAATAAATAAAATTTACACTAGAAAATACAGTGCTTCTTACATTATTGCTTGAAAATAGCTGGATTACTCATCAGGATCTGATTCTAGAAAACTCTAAAAATCAAAACTGAAATAAACATTGATAAGTGTATAAAACTATACTTTAAATAAAGATAATGCAAATTAAATGTTAAAAAGAAAGTCTCATCTATCTACTACCTAAAGACATGAAAATTCTTCACATAAAGATATAACTAAACAAATGTTAAAAACAAGAATGAAATAACAAATAACTCAGATATTAATTTAAAGAAGATATAACTTCTATTGTTAAAAAGTGTTCAGATATTAGTCACGACCACTTAAAAATCACTATGTTTTTATTTTCACAAATCACAGCAACCAAGGAAAGAGACTGGAATTACTAAAACCCAGAAGTTTGGAGGCAAGATTCTGCACAGCTGTAACTCAGTTCCCTGAGGAGATAGTGCTGCTCAGCTGCTGCTGGCATCTCTGCACCTGGAAGACGGATCCTGTGGGACTAGGGCGCCTTTTGAGGAAGAAAGGACTAGCCAACTGGAGCTGGTGTTATTAAGAGTCATGATGAGGCTAGCTGTGTGAATGCTGGAAAAACTACAAACTGGATTTAGGAATGCTGTTGCTGGGGTGAAGAATTTCCACTAGGATGGTGGTCAAAGTAACAGGAAAGCAGACAGGGAGCCCACAGGAAACAAAGAGAAAGGTTTAAGTTCTTTCTTCCTCCTCCTTCTCCTTGAGACCTCTCTCAAGTGCTCTGTACTTGTGCAACCTAAAAGTGAGCAGCTGGCAAAGCAGAAACGTGATCTGCAAAATCTCAGAACAGCATGACAAAGCAGAGCACAGAAGGATGTGTTTGGAGCTGGCATAATCCTCCTAAAACTGATCAAGATTATAGATGGCAGAATTAAGGCACAGAGTAGTATTAAATATTTGGGTAATAAATATCCAAAGTTCCAAAGAGCTGTTGAGAAAAAAGAAAGAAAAGCACTTAAAAAAAAAAAGCAGATAGTTTTAGACTATTGATATTGTTATTACCTGATTTATATAATACACTAATTCTTAATTCTGGTGACCTGGTCAGAGACCTGATAAGATTTTGGTAGTAACAAGTGTGAATATTAAATAAGAGTAAAATTAACATCACTTAGCAAAGATATACAGCTCATTTCCATTATTTGTCCCATAAAGTCACTGCAAACACTGAATGGGTAACCACCAAATCTTTGCTCCTAGGAGACACACACACATACACCTCACACAGATTGTAATCTTAAATCTCAAAAACAACTCATCCTGGTAGACTCTATTTTCTTAGTTTTACAAAAGAGAAAATGAGGTTCAGAAACATTAGGTAACTTGCTTAAGACCACTCCAGTAACAGGTGCCAGAGTTGGGATTCAAACCCCATCCAACTTGGTTCCAAAGCAGGTGCCTCTTGCACTACATTACAGTGCCCTCTACTGTCTCCATCCTCTGGCCATCTCCATATGAGAGCTGAAAAAAGACAGAGAGCATCACCTAGCTCCACCTCAGCTGGGAATGTGCAGGTCTGTGGGCTCACATTTTACATTGCTTTGCACACATACACAAGTGACTGTGAAAGCACTGCATGGGTAGATTTGGGGGCTACAAATAAATTTTAGCATTAGACAAATTTGAAAAGACAGAATCTGTAAATAATGAGGATTGATTACACATACTCCTTCCATAATGTCTGTAAAATATTACAGGAATTTTTTTTAAAAAATATTTTCCTGTTATTTTCCGAATTCTGCAAAAGAGAAGGGAATATACTTTGTATGCTCTTTTTACTCCCAAACACTGTTTTATTTATTTTGTTCTGGTCGCTTATTCAAAACTTAGTTATTGGTCAGTCAAGACAAAGACAACAAAATGCCCATAATAAGTTAACGCTGGCTAAACCTGCAGTTTCCAAAATATTTTTACCAATTCTCAGATCACATGGTTTTCCCACTTACATCAAGGACTTGCTGACTCTGAGCAGCACGAATAAACTGAAACATTATTGACAATTACGTGATAGATAAGCTGTGGAACTCTGTATAGACTGCACAGAGGAAAAGATAAAGTGAGAACACAAAAAGATAATTTCAAAAAATACTTAAAAATAAGACAAAGATGTACTATTTCTGGATGTTAATTCAATAATAAAGGCTTTTAAATGGAAAGGAAGACCATTGCCACACAAACATTCTCAATGTTAAATTATGAAAGTAAAGGGCCAAAAAGCATTGCTTTCAACATCAATACTAAGACTTTTACAAAGAAAAAAAAAGAAAAGTCAGTATGTTAAAGCTATTTTTACAGTCCAAAGTTTCAGTTACCTCTTTTAAAGCATAAATGTATATATGCTAGGAACGTGGACTGTATGTGGTAATGAGTACAAAATACAACACAGTATTTTATAAATGACAAATAACTTTGGTAGCGTAATACAGAAATAGTTGCCTAGTCTGAAACGAGACTTCTCCTTTCATAGAGAGAGAAAAATGAATGAACATATAGAGGGGGAAAAATGTGAAAAGGAGAATTGTTAAGTGAAATAAAGCAATGTGCAAAAAAGTATTTAAAAGTATGACTCCTTGTTTCTTTATTTTGAAAAATTCAAACCTACAGAGAAGCTGACTGAATAGAACAGTGAACCCCTCACCTAGAGTCACCAAGTTAACATTCTGTTACACTTGCTTTCTCACTCTCTCTCTCACACACACACACACACACACATATCCATACATATATATTTTACTTATAGACATGTAGACACACATACGTACATTTCTTTTTTATTATACCATTTCCAAGTAAGCTGCATTTCATTCTTAGGAGACACATGCTGAAATTTTTGGGAGCAAAGACATCCTCCTACATAACCACAATATAATTAACATACCCAAAGAATTTAACATTGATATAATATCTAATATAGCAATACTTAAATTTCCTCAAATATCTAAAAATAATTCACTGCTTACATTTTTCAAAGTCCAAACCACTGATCTGCAGACTGTCCACTATCTGGATTTGTCTGTTTCCTCATTATTAGATTCAGGTTAAATACTTTTGAAAAGAATACTACATTAGGTGATTACATAGTTCCCACTGAAATACATCAGAAAACACAGTCTGTCTTATTACTGATGATTAACCCTAGGTTTGATCACTTGATTAAGATGGTATCCATCAGATCTCTCTACTGTAAAGGACCTTTATGGGGTAAAACCATGCGTACATATCCTGTTCCTCCACAACCTTTCACACAATGATTTTAGTATCCATCAATAATCTTTGCCTGAATTATTACAATGTGGTTACAAAATAGTGGTTTTTCTAACCACTATTAACTAGCATTCCTCTTTTAGGTTACTATTTTATTGTTGATATTTTTGTTGTTCAAACTATCCTGTATCCTTTGGCATGTCCTCATTAGTTTCTGAGTACATCCTTGCTTTCTGGTACAAAATATTTCAGGCTCCTCTGGGGAAAACTGAGTAGTGGAGAGGCTTTCACTGTTCAAATTTTGTCATTTTTGTACTTCCTTACCCCACACCTGAACAGCCATTTCAATGAGCCTTGATTCCTTTTATTGGGTAATGGTACTTAGAAACCAAAAGCTAGGAGTATTAGGTATCATTATTTCTAGGCCTTTTCAGTGGAACGTAGGAATATATATATATTGTAGTGTGTGCGTGTGTACATGTACTCACAAGCATATATGTTATCATGAGTTCAAACTGAAATCTCCAGTTCAAAAATCAACATCACAGGGTTCTTCCTCATATTTCAAGTTTATAACCCCTTTCTCCATAGCACTATATTAATTTGCTCTATCCTATAATACATATGAAGTATTTTCAGAACTTTGACATTAATATCACTACTAGTAACAAAACTATTTAATAAAGTTCAATCATTCTTTGCTGTTCTTTTTATCCTTTAAATATATCTCACTAGTCAGAGAACTGTATTCAAAAATCATTTGAAGCACTTTTTCAGTATGATTACGTTATCAATTCGCTATGCAGTTAAGTTCACTTGTATATATTATACATGTGGGGAATACATTTTCAGTTTTACAAACAAGCATTCATAAATATGCCTATATAAGCATAAAATTTTACCTGAAGAGATACACAAGAAATTGTTATAGTGGTTGACTTTGCGAAAAAGGATTGGGGGTAAGGCTTTCATTTTTCAATTTTATCACCTCTATACCATTCAAATTTCTAACCATATTAATACCCAGTTGAGTTTTTTACAAAGTGTTAACAGATTATCTGAAAGGTAGGATTGTTTTTATGTATTCTTCTTTATACTTTGCTTTATTTTCAAAATAATAATGTTTAAGCTTCTAGAAACAGATAAAACATATTTTTGGTTTTTAGGGTGGACTAGAGATTCACATCAATCCACAGAAAAAAATTAAATTCCAGATGAATTAAAATAAGATTCTTTACAACTGCAGTATTAAAAAGTCTATTTAAAATATATATAAATATTTATCTGATTTCTGGGTAGGGAAGGCTTTTCTAAGCATGAAAGCAAAGGGGAAAAAAGTAAAGTTCAATGTATGACATTTTGTAGAATAAAGAACATTGTAGACCTTTATATCAACAAAGCAGCAAAAACTAAAGTTAAGTAAAACAACTGCACCATCTATGACATGGCTCATTTCCATTGTAAGTAAAAAGTAGTTTCAAATCAACAAGAAAACAAACAACTCTATTAGAACATGGATAATTTGATTATTTTTAAAATGTGCACTTTCTTTAGAAATCAAAGAAACTCGAAATGAAATAAACATATTCTTTTTGCCTATCGAAAAAACAAATACTTTTTTAAAAGGATAAAAACTAACACTGAAAAAGGTTAAGCAACAAAGGCACAGAAATAGACCATTGTTGGGTTTTCAAATAGATATAACCCACATACAGATATGTAAGTACACAGAGAAATATCTAGAAACATATACATGAAATTGAAGATAATAGTTACATTTATGGAGAGAAGAGGAGGAACAATAATTAGAGTAATGGTCAAAGGAGACTAACTTTATCTCTAATAAGTTAATTTCCCCAATAAACAGAATTTTTTTAGTTATTTGTACAATTAAAATTAACTTAAAAATAAATTTGTGCAACCTTTCTAGAGTAATTTCATAGTAAACATATAAATGATTGTGTATTTTGCCCTAATAATTCTACTTCCGGAATTTATCCTAAAGAAATGACAAATGTCATAGAAATACACCATGTGTATGCATGGACATGTGACATGTTATGGAGGCATTGTAAAGCAGTATGGAAAGGATGGTCTTTTCAGTAAATAGTGTTGAGACAACTGAGTATTGACATAGGAAAAATGGAACTGGATCCCTACTTCACACTATAAACAAAAATCAACATCAGTTTAATTATAGACCAAATGTAGGAGGCAATAGGAGGACATCTTCATCACCTTAGGCAAGGAAATTTTCTTAAGACAAAAAACACTAACCATGTATAAAAAGCTAGTAAGTTGGACTACATTAAAATTTGAAATGTCTATGCAAAAGAAGTACATCATAAAGATAATGAAAAGACAAACTACAAAGCATGAGAAAATAATGTGCATCTAATATAACTTGAGAGGATTAGTATCTGGAATATACATATAATCAATGAGAAAATGCAAAAGAACCCAAAAGACTTTACCAACCACTTCAGAGAAGAAGAAATCCAAACAGCCAATAAATATATAAAAAAGAACTCAACCTCATTAGTAAGGGGGGAAGAAAATCCCAGTGGGAATAGGAATTGACTGCAAAAGGGCACAAGGGAACATCAGGTGGTCATAGGAGGATTCTAGGTGGGGAAGGATATAGCTCAAGTGGTAGAGCACATGCTTAGCATGCCTGAGATCCTGGGTTCAATCCCCAGAACCTCCATTTAAAAAAAGAGAAAAAAAGGGGAGAGGTACGCTCAGTGGTAGAGTGCGTGCTTAGCGTGCATGAGGTCCAGAGTTCAATCTCTAGTACATCCATTAATAACAAAAATAAAAAGTTTAAAATAAAAAACAGCTTATACCCTAAAAAAACAAAAAAACAAAACCTTATATAAATAGACCTAATTACTTCCACCCCCCTCAAAAAAAAGAGGATGCTCATGCTGGACTGTAGTGATGGTTGCACAATTGCACAAACTTATTAAAACTCATCAAACTATATATATAAAATGCATGAATTTTGTGATATCTAAATTACATCTCAATTAACTTATCTTTTAACGGGCAACCAAACAGGAATTTCACAAACAGCAATACCCAAATATTCAATAAGCACGTGAAAAGGTACTCAATTTCCTCAATCATCAGGAAAATATAAATAAAACCACTTCACACTCACCAGAATGGTTAACATAAAATATTAAATAATAGTATTAATAACAGTAGCAAGTGTTGGTGAGAACACAGAGCAACAGGGAAAACTCCCATGCCCTACTGATGGGAATGTAAATTGGTACAACCACTTTCGAAGACTAGCAGTATCTTCTGAACCTTAAAATACATATACCCAATGATCCAGAAAATCCATTCCAAGGTACGTATCCACAGAAACAAATGTAAATGTGCACTGAAATGTATAAAAATATTCACAAGTCTTATTCTTAAGATCCAAAAAGTGGAAACAATTCAAATGTCCACCAAGAGTAAAATGGATAAACTGTAGTTTCATATATTACAATACTTTAGAACAAAAAAAAAATCAAATGACTACTACATACAACAAAAAGGATGAAATCTCACTCATACCATGTTGAGTACAAGATGCCAGACACAAAACAACACATGTATGATTACATACCAAAATTACAAGCCAAAAATACACCAAAAAGATGCAGTAGTCTGGGTAAGAGATAATGGCAGTTGACTAGCAGTACAACAGAGAAGAAAGGAGGAGATAGATTCAAGAAACATTTAATAGGTAGAATTAATAGGCCTTGGTGATTGCCTAGACGATGTTAAGAATGACCTCCAGGTCTCTGGCCTATGCAAGATGGAGATGTCAATTACTGTATGAGCAACACAGGGAAAGCAAATTTGGGGCTGACATCATGATTTCAATTAGTTCGTGTTTTGTATTTGCTGTTTAAGGAAACTGTGAAACATTCAAGTGGAAATCTCTAACAGTTGGATGTGTGGACCTAGAGGTCAAGAAATAGAGACAGAGATATAAGTTGCATTTAAATGGTAACTGACGCCATGGGAGAAGATGAGCTCTCATAAGAAGAGGGCCTATACCCAAGCCCTGTGGAATCCCAACACTGAAAAGTCAGAAAAAGGAAGAAGAATCAGCAAAAGAGTCTGAGGAGTAGACACAGAGGTGAGAGAAAAATCAAGAGTGTAATGACCTAAAAGTCAAAAGAAGAGCTTTTTCAAGGAAAGGATGGTCAAGGGTCTCAAACGGTCCTGAGAGGTAAAGTAGTCAGGTGTCCACCAGAGATGTGGAGAATCCAGAGACCACAGCAAGAGCCATTAACGGGATAGAGGGGTAGCAAATAAATAACACAAGAAAATGTTAAAGAGCTGAAGGACATGAGTCTTTGAATCGAAAGGACTAACCAAGAGCCCAACAAATGAAAGGAAGGGGGGAAAAAACCTGAATCAAAGTGCATCACCATGAACAGGGGACAAAAAGAACATCTTAAAACTTGTCAAGGGGAAAAGATCACAAAGCATCAGAAAACAAAATGGCATCAGACTTTCAACAGCAACTCTTGAAGCTAAAAGGTAATGAAAGGAAAAAGTCTTCAAAATTCTACGAAAAATGTATTTTTGAACTAGAATTCTACAATCAAACTATACATCAAGTATGACATTATAATAAAGACATATTCAGACAGGCCTTGTCTTTAAAGATGAACCTTTCATGGATTCCTTCTTAGAAGACTACTGGAGGTTATACATAACCAAAACAAAGAGGAAATTCCAATAGGAAAAACAAAGCACTTAAGACACTCTTGAAGTAGTTTGAGCTCCCAAGACTTCTAGGGAAGAAAATTATTGAGAGATATTTAAAAAAAGACCTAAAGATAAAACATACGCATAGACAAGAAGACTTAGTATCATAGAGATGTTAAATTTTCCAAAGTTGATTTATAAATTCAATAAGACCCCTGCAAAATAACACAACAGATTTTTTGTGGAACTCAATTAACTAATTCTAAAATGTATGTGAAAGCACTAAAGGCTAAGAATATACTAGATACTGCTGGAGAAGAACAAGAGCAAGTCTTACTCTAGCAGAGATTTGTTTTAACACTCTCCTAATTAAGACAGTGGAATACTGATAAAGGAATAGACAAAGAGATCAATGAAGAGACTAGAGATCCCAGAAACTGACACATGTTGCAGACAGAGCACTGCAGACCAGTGGGAAAATAGTTTATCCTGGCGATGAGCCTTGGCACAACTGGGTATCCATACGGAGAAAAAAATGAAACTGGATCCCCACCTCATACCATTTGCAAAAATCTATTCTAAGTGAGTTGTAGACCTAAATGTTAAAGACAAAATCATAAAGCTCTGAGAAGATAATATAGGAGGTTATCTTCATGATCTCAAGTTATGAAAGCTTTTCTTCTTTTTTTTTTTCATTTGAAGATCTAACTGGCTTTATTAGGTGATACATGAATCAAGGGGCCTCCCATCCAACAACCAGAAGGGCACTCCAGGAAAGAATTTCTCAAAAATAATACAGAAAGCATTAACTAAAGAAGAAAAAAGATAAAATGGGAGTACATTAAAATTAAGAACTTCCTGTTCATAAAAAGACACTATAAAGAAAATGAAGACAAGCACAGAATGAGAATATATTTGCAATAACCATAACCAGGAAATGGTTAAATTCTAGAACACATTACAAATAAATAAGAAAAAAAAAATCTAAGAGGAACATGAATGAGAGACTTGAACACAAAAGAAGAAATCCAAATTACCAATAAACCTATGAAAAGACTTACTAGTAGTCAGAGATAGACGAATTAAGACCACAATGAAAAACACAACATGAGATTGTCAAAACTTAAAAATTCTGACAATATCAAATGTTGGTGAGGATATAAAGCTAGGAAATTCTCATATGCTGCTGGTGGGAGTGTAAACTGCTACATTTTGGCGTCACCCAGGAAAATTAAAGACACACCTATAACCCAGCAATTCTACTCCTGAGTTAAGTATTAGTGAAACTCATGCATATATGCACCAGTACTGTGTATAAAAGCCAAAAACTGGAAACAACTGATATATCCATTAACAGCACAATGGCAAATAACTGGTGATACAATCATATACTAGAATTCTATGCAACAATGAAAATTAACCAACTACAGCTCTGGTAATAACAAAGACAAACCTCACAAATATAAAGCTGATTTCAAAAGAGGGAAGACACAAAATACACTCAATACACACAAAACTGAAGTTACAATGTTTAGGTATACACACTTAGACGGTAAACTATAAAGAAAGCAAAGACATGAATAACTTACAGATAGGATAGTGTTTTCCTTTAGGGAGAGAGACGGATCAATTCAAAATGGAGGTGGGAAGGATTCTGGGGTACTGGCAGAATTCCTTAACTGTGATGGTTGTTAATATGAATTCACTTCATTATTGTTTGCTAAATGTACATACATGTTTTTTGTGCTTTTCAATACAAAGATTACATACTTCACTATTTAAAAAAAAAAAAGGATGCACAGCCATCAGGGTCATAAAGAATCACTTTCATGCACACAGTCAGGAGATCAGCTTCAAACCAACAGATCATTTTATGTCATTCCTCTTTTTTTTTCCTCGGCTAAAATCAACAGAAATCCAAACATAAAAAGTTGTGAGGGATATTACATATCTTCATTTACATGTCAAATTATATATTTTAAATCAGGAAGGTTTTTCAGGTAAGAAAGTAATTGTTACAGAGTTGTGCAGGGCAGGACTGGGTGGAAATGCAACAATATGATGAAAAATTGATTCAAATAAACTAAATACACAAGATGATTGCCTACTTAGAATTTAACCTTTGCAATAGATACTAATTTCCACAAGCAAATGATAGTTGGAATCAACTTTAGAAATAGTTTTCTATTGCATACTACTACTTACAATTGTAAGGTTTGATAGTTTTTTTCTCCTACACAGAAGGAAGTTTATACATTTAAAATGTCTAGAGACTCGTGGACAATAAAAACTTTTAGGGAAAAGAGGCAAAACAGATCAGATATTTAAATTTTAAATTTTCTTTTTAAAAAAATCCCAGAGCTTATTCCTTGGAAGCATAAAATAGATGAAAAGATGCAAAGAACTCATGCTCTTCAAATATCACACTAAAACAGTCAAGTTTACAAAAATTATCCTTGACACAACACAGTGTTCAACTACATAGAGTAAGTCTCTTATTTTTCAGAAAATTTTCAATTGGTGTCTCCCTATGGGAAGGTACGTTCACTTTGCAGAAAGAGTCACTAAGAATTTAATCACAGAACATTAGCATATCCATACAATCTGCCTGTGCCAGAAAATGGTTCACTATCTTCATAGGTCCCTTTTCCCATCCCATCCCATATTTTGTTTCTGAGCTCTAAATGTAATAATAGAAAAGTTCTGCCATTTACTGAGCCCTTTTTGTGTGTCTTATATTTATTATCTCCTTTAATTCACACACACTGAGGAGTAGGTCTTACTGATGAGAAGAATGAGACGTGGAACGATTAAGTAACTTGTCCAAGGTCACAGGCTGCTACTGTGGGAGCCAAGATACAGTCCAAACCCAGTGCCAGTGTCTTAATACTGCACTGTTTCTATTTGATAAAACATTTGTACCATGAAAACTGCCCATAATCACCTACTGCCTTCTAACTACCAGATTCCAGATGCCTTGAGGATTTATTTTTGCCTTCCCTAGATAACTGTATACTCACAGAACATTAATGGGTGAAGGGATATCTCATTATTTTCCAGCTAGGAAAAAGGAGATCCAGAGAATTTGTGTTCTGTCCAAGACCTCGAAGCTATTATGTGACAGCCAGCAATAAAATACAATCCTTAACTCCTAGGAGTGACCTTCTCACTGTAGTAAAAGCCCTTTCTATCATACATCTATACTGTAAGCTCTTGTTGAAATCCATACTCCACCCTCCACAAAAGCACTGAAGTTTACTTTGTCAACTTTCACAGCAAACAACAGCTTCAATAGCACTCACATGCAGGTAACATACATTCTTTCATTTCAACAAACATAAAGAGAAATGCACTATGTGCTAAGGCAATACAATTAACTCCAATGTATATCATAATTTTGGCACCTGGTCTTATCATAAAAACATAAACACATTAACCATAACATGTGACAAGTGCCACAGTAGCAACGTGAACACTGTGTTTTGAAAGCACACAGAAAAGAGCAGATATTCCAGACAGAGTAAAGAATGAGAAGGACTAGGGGCTCTGAGATGCATTCAAGGCAGAGAAAAAAGCAGAAGTGTGATGGTATTTAGAAAGGAGGGAAAAAATGTCATCACTCCTACCAAGAGAAGTTCAAAAAAAAAAAAAAATAGTAAACACAGGGCAAGAAGACCTGAGTGCAAATCTAGGCTGTGACTGGTGTGAGTGCGAACAATTTGAGTCTTAGTGTCCTCATCTGTGAAATGTAGATACTATCGACCTGTACCTCCCACAGGACTTTCGTGGGGGCCAAATTGTGTGAAAGTACTTTAAAACTGCACAGTCCTGTATAAACATAAGTTATTTATATTTTCACTTCTAGGCAACCCTGTGGGTCCTCTCCCCTAAACTGTTGTCTCATAAAAACTTCACCCTTCAGGAAGAAAATACTCCAATGACATCATTCATATACTCCTTATGAGATAGTAAACAGTTAACATTAATGGCTTCAGGTTGAAACATTAAACCTCTTTCTACCGAAATGAGTATCAGTATATAAAAATATTTGTATATGTATCTGCGTATTTTTTCATTTTCCAAGCTCTGGTATTGACTTCCAGTCCAGTTCTTACTATAATTATATTTAGAAACTAGTACCGGATGCAGGTTTTCTTCTGGAAATTTTCTATCAGAAATTCCATTCTACAGTATGTTGTCAAGCAACCAACTCAAGAACAGTCTGCAAATAGCAATCACTTTTCTCTCATCCCAAGTCTGGTTATGTATTAGCTATAGATACAAACCAGACCCCTCCTTTAAATTAAAGAACACCCTCATTTCCTTTAACGTTTGACAAAGTAGACTGTATACCTTACCTCCCTTTGGCAATCACTCTTTACTCTTTATAAACTACCTCCAGGTCCTATTTTGCTCAACCTTAAACCCTACGTCTCGGCTACTCCTTGGACGATAACCTAAATAAGGTTCCAACGTACGTTTAAGAAGTCAAAAGAAGGGCAAGAGGCAGGAACGGGACGAGGGAGTGAGAAATCCTCGGGCCACTCCGGGCCACGGGCTGTTTGATCTCACAAGTGCAACTTCCCGTTTTCCCCCTCTTACCTTGTACACTTTCCCAAAGGCTCCGTCGCCCAATTCTCCTATAATTTCCCAAAACTCCTCGGGGTTCAGGTCCCTCTTCACATGTTCGTACTGCTTCTTCTTCTTCTCGCTCCCCAACTTGAAGATCTTACGGAAATTGAAGAAGGAGGACATTTTCCCTCCCAACAGAGTTCCTTGCACTTAAGGACTAAAAACAATAAGAGGCAAAGTTTCTCCTCCCTCCTCTCCCGCGCGAGCCGGGCGGGCGGCGGCGGGCGCTGGCTGTCCGGGCTCCCGCCGCTCCAGCCGGGCCGTTCCCGGGGAAGGCGGGGCGCTACTCCCGCTCTGGCCCACGGGGTGGGGGCGCTGCGCGGGCGGCCCCTCGCCGAGCCCGGCCCGCGGGCCGCGCGGCTAAGCGCCTGGCCCCAGGCCGGCCCTCGGCGGGCGGCACCTGCCCGGACGCTCGTCCGCACCTGGCCCGGCCCGACGGGTCCGAGCGGTCTGGACGCCCGCGGCCACCGCGGTTAGGCCCGTGTCACGGCGAGTCTCCAGGGGCGGCGGCCACTCCGGGCGAGGGACGCAGCCAGCGGCCTCTGAGGCGGCCAGTGGGCAGGCCGAGCACTCCCGCCTCCGGCCGCGAGCTCGGGGTCCCCTCCGTAGCCGTCAGCTCCGAGGCGCGAGGCCCGCGCGTCTCCTGGGCTCTGGGGCGCCGCCGCCGCAGCCTCGCTCCCTCCCCAGCCCACGCAGCCTCGGTCTGAGCGCGCGCCGACGCCGACGCCGCAGCGCGCCCGCGCGCTCCCGGGGCCGCGCGCTCGAGCGGGGGCGTCCCCTCTGGCCCCGCGCACGCGCGTTGAGCCCCGCAAGCCGGCTGCCCTGAGAGCCTCGCAGGCGCCGGGTTCCGGCTGAGACGTGGGCGCCGGCGCCGGTGGCTCGGTGACGGTTGCTCCCAGCTTGCCCTACAAGCCCCAAGTCCTTGCTAACCCCCGGCTTTGGTGGAGTTGCGCCCTTGCGCACGATCCTGTTGGTTGTGCTAGCGGACGTTGCCTCCATCCTGGATTTGGGGAAATGTGCTAAGAATGAAAGCTGACCTATCCTCATTGGGGCCTGAAGGTGGAATTTTTTGCCCTAAAATTGGTCCCAGGGTACCGTGAATGGGGAGTATGTGAGGTGGCTGGGAGCTTTGGAGCCAGAGCTTACCAGCTCTATGACCTTGGGCAGGTAACTTCTCCCAGCCTCAGTTTCTTCACTGAGAAATGAAGATCCTTAAAGTCCTGTCCAGGAGGCTGTGGCGAGCAGTAAATGAGGCAATGGATGGAAGCCCTCTGCACGGTGCCTGCACCCGGCAAACGCTCAATTTTAGTTCCTGCTGTTGTTGCAAGTATGCGGGTAAGATAGACATAAATACATAAAAATCGTTTAAGCTCTCTTCTCGAGTGATGACCCCGACACTCCCTTGAGAGTAATCTACCTTCTTCTGGCCACTTCCATAGCCATACACCTTGTGCCACACTTCGTGACTCCATCTGAACCACTAAGGCCTTCACTTCCTGACCTGCCTTCGGACCCCTTGGACGGCACACGTGTAAGGCTACCTTATGGAGCGATGTGGGCGTTGGCTGGAATCTGTCAGATGGTGCCCTGCTTTCCCCTCCACCAGAAGGGAGCTCTTTCAGGGCAGTGGCTGATTACTCATCATGATATCCAAGTACCTACTGACATTCCTGGCGTATGATTGGAAGACAGATCCCTTGATTGAATGAATGAATGAATGAATGTCATCTGGAGCAGAGGCCTTGTTGCTGTCTATACACCCCTCCCAAACCATTTTGCCCTCCAGCCCCAAAATGGCATAGCAAAACCCCTGCTCTAGTTAGAGGGTTATGATGATTTTGTTTCTCAAGATCCTCTATTTTTTCATAGTTTTATTGAGGTATAATTGATACATAATAAGTTGCACATATTCAAAATATATACTTTTATATGTTTTGACAAATGCTTACACTTGTGAAAACAATAACATAATCTATTTTTAATTAGGATCATTATGTAGGTGGCAGTAGATGTAAAGGTAATACACACTCGTTGTGGAAAATGAGGAAGTGCACAAAGAATAAAATAAAAAGCCCTATAATTCTACCCTCTAGAGATAACTATTGGCAAGATTTTACTATATTTCCAAACGGTGTTTTGGCTGTGCATTAACTTTTTTTACTTGGAAAATTATACTGCATATGAAGATTTGCATCCCACACTTTTTGCATTTCAGTATGATTAATAATTGTTTTCTTCCATCATGAGCTATTTAGATTACTTACAACTTTTCTCTGTTTCAGATAAAACACTGATAAATATCTTTGTTCACAGATCCTTTTCCACATATTTGATTATTTCCTTAGGATAAATTACCAGAAGTAGATTTGGGTCAAAGGGTATAAGTCTGTTTCCTTTTTTTGTTCTTTTCAAAATGGAAAACGCTTTACTGCTTTCTCAACTAAAAGATAATATATCTTTGTTGTAAATTAATTCAAATGATAGAGAAATGATAAACTAAGAAGCTGTCTATAATTCTCCCCTTCTGCCTTCACTCTACCCAACTTCACCCCCAGCCTAACCACTGTTAAAAAGTTAAGCCTTATGAGTAAGAAGGAACTTTTGGGGGGTAACAAAAAAGTTCTGAAACTGGATTGTGGTAATGATTGCAAAACTGTATACATTTACCAAAAATCATTAGATTGTAGACTTACAATAGGTGAATTTTATGGTATATAAATTGCTACAATAAAGCTACTTTTAAAAAGTGAAAGATGTATAACCAAATTTTTTCTACACATATACTTTTTAAATATAAAATATTAAATATATAAAATATTAAATATAAAATAGTATCTGATATGGATCATGGACAAGTTTCCATGCCGTCACAAATAGACCTATCTAATCCTTTTTAATAGGTGCGTAGACTCCAGTGTACAGATCTACCTCTGATTATTGGTGATGTAACACCTTTTCAGATGTATACTGGCCACTTTTGTTTCTTATTTTATAAGTTGCCTCATCATATCAATGAATAATATCAAATGATGTTGTCAGTATTATATAAATGAGGTGATCAAGTCAAACATACTTTGGTGAAATGATCATAGAGCTAATAAGCTTACATGGTTTTTCCGTGAAGTTAGAACCACAGAAATAATTTAATAATACTGGGCAAAATGATAGTTAGACAGATTAAAATTTTCCCAGTAATGACCATGAAATCTAGGTGTTTGTGTTATTTGTAAATAACAGTATGGCTTCCTTGAATTTTTAATCCTTTAAAAGTGAGGTTTAACCAGTGGCCACATAAAATATTCATCTAATACACAGTGTTTTGTCTTTACTCATTAACAGCTTGGTGAAGGTAGAGCTATCTTCACAATTTACCAGGTCACTAACCTTCACTGATAATAATAAGGATAGTATTAAAAACTAAAAACTGAATATTTATTGAGTGCTTCCTACACGCCAGGCACTGCACTGAGTGGTTTACACGCATCATCTCATTTAAACCTCGTATCAACCCTGTGAGGGAGGTACTGTGATAGCCCCTATGGAAAAGTGAGGAAAACTGAGACAGCATTAAATATAAATAGCATAGTCTTGGCCTCAGAGACAGTAATGGAAGATTTGAACTTGAATCTAGATCGTAGTAAACCAATTCCACTAAGACCATTGCCTTAGCCTTACTGAGCTTCTGTAATAGCTATCTCACAGGATTGTTGCCACTGCTATTTCTTTTTCCTTCACTTGGTAACTTGAAAACATACTCCACTCATGGTCTCCACTTTGTAAGCTCCCAAACATGGATGTAAGCTCCCGCACGTGTGTGTGTGTGTGTGTGTGTGTGTAAATATGTATGTGTGTGAGTGTATGGAGTGTACAGAATATACAGAAGTATAGGCGTATTTGTGTATGAGCATGTGTGTATGTGTGTGAATACCCGAGTATGGGGGTATGTGTGGGTGTGTTTGTGTGTGTGAGCATGTGTATACCTGAGTATGTGTCTGAGGGTATGTGTATGTTCCTCTAGACTGAGAGCACTTTGCAGGCAGGGACTGAGTCTCACTCATCATAACATTCTCTGCATCCAGCCCAGTGTCTTCCTATTCCATAAATTTTCATTGGGTAATGAATGAAAATAAAAGAACTTTATACCTAGTGAAAGCAAATTACATGTCAGTTCCTTTTCCCTTCCTTATTTCTAATTTAGGCAGTAAATTTGCTAGTAAATTCTTTAAATGCTGACATAGAAGTAGCAAATTCCTTTGGTGTACAAGTACTCTATGATGTAAATATTTATTTTTTTATCCTTGTGAAGTTATATTTTTAGAAAGGAATTTTTTTAGGTATTTTAAGGAAATAACCTGTAATTACGACAATTATTCTCCTGAAATAGGAGTTGTGTGTAATTCAGGAAACTCCAAACCAGATTTTTGGTCATTTTTTCCTATTTTAGAAGTAAACAAATTACCTGATTTAAGCTACTTTTGATTCAAAAAGGGAATCCAAAAATATCCTCCCTTCTACTTCATCTCCCCTTCTGTGTCATACAGAACTGTTAGACTACACTCCCACCCTCTCCTCATCCCTAGCTGCTTCTGCTGAAATGAATCATAAGCATTTCACGGTGTAATGACAAGTCTCAACATATTCAGATCTTAGGAAATTACAAAAATAAAACTGTACAGGCATACTTCTTTTACAAGTGGTATTCAAATCCCAGTTTCAAAATCTAGACACATAGAGGGAGAGTATAGCTCAGAGTGCATGCCTAGCATGTATGAGGTCCTGGGTTCAATTCGCAGTACCTCTACTGAATAAATAAATAAACCTAATTACTTCCCCCACCCATAAGAAAAAGCATTAAAAAAAATCTAGACATCATAACATCTTTTGAACTTTAAGGGTTTGAGTGGTCAGTATCAAATTAATTCCATTCAGACATTAACTAGCCACAGCATTCAGGCAAGCAAACCTTTGGGGTTGATGGAAGACTTTGTACTATTCTATTGCTTCATACTTTTATGTGCTACATTTCTTCTATCTTTGTTTCATAAAACATATGTTGGATGAGATAGTTTTGAGTACTAGCTCAAAATTATTTGTCCTGTGATTAACCAGCTATGTGGGAAAGTCAATACTCTACACCCAGAGGATTACACAGGAGTTTCACTTTTAACAGAGGTGGCTTCAAGAAGATGAAACAATTCAGAATGACTCAGACAACAGGAATAACTCTAAGTTAAAATTTTTGGAGTAGTTTGCCTCTTCAGGATGATCATATGATCTCCAAGGGCCCTCGCAACTATAAAATTCTGTTTTCATTGTGGCCCTAATTTTAGCTGCCTTATATGCTAATAATTGTGTCCATTTTTCTGACACAATTGTGACTGAAGGGTAAATAAATGCAGTTAGCAATTACAAAAAGAAGAGCATGTCTGCCAAAATGCACTGAGAATCCTGCTTCCACTGAAAACTATTCTTGGGACAGTTTTACCTGCTGCGATGGGAAAACCTGTCTTGTGGGCCAGGAGGAGGGAGGGATGTTTTTAGAGTAATGTCAATGGCTAGCTTCCAAGAGAAATTTTCAGGTTTTCCTTGTGAAGGAAAAACTTCCCAAGCCCTTGTTACCGTCTTACAGTTCTTCCTCTTCCTCTTCCTCTTTGAATCTTTTAGAACTTAGTACCTCACCCAGATTTCTAATGAAAAGTTTGTGACTGCAAATTCCTGTTTCACAAAACTGTCACGGCAATTACAAACCACAATTTGCGGCTTATTACAGTAAATCATTAACACAATCGTGAGACTGCCTGTTTGGGCGATCACAATTTTTCTCTATTTCTATGTGCTTGTATTTCATGTTGCTGCAGGAGGAAATTAACCAATATAGATTCCTATTACAAGCATGCATAATCTCCGGGTTTTATCCATGTGAACTTCATAAAATGGCATTTCTAACAAAAATGAACAAATTATTTGTGATTGAGGGTGCAGCTGAATTGTTTTTATATTCCAGAGCTGAGTCTTTAAATAACTATTTAAAATTGCTACCCTTCATTCGCTCCTTCATTCAACAGATAGTCTCAATTCTCTACTATATGCCAGGCAGTATCCTAGGGACTAGGGAATCCGTGGGAATCAAAACAGACTAAAAACCAAATAAACAAAAACTGGCAGCCTCTTGGAACTTATAGTCTAGATGGTTAAGTAGGATTTAGATAAACAATAAAGGAAAGATATTATTTTCTAGTCCAATGATTCTCAGCTGGGGGTGATCTTGCTTGCCCCACTCCCAGATACTTGGCAATTTTTGCAGACATTTTTGGTTGTCACAATGTGGGGTGAGGGTATTTCTGGCATCTGGTGGTAGAGGCCAGAGATGCTGCTAAACATCCTGCGATGCACAGGACAGCTCCCTGCCTCGCCCCCAACAAGGAATTATCCAGCTGAGGTTGAGAAACCTTGTACTAATCTTCAGTATGAGTCCTGAATGTTGACTCACTGTTACCCTTGAGGGAGTAGTGACTGGAAGAGGACAACTGGTGGGGGCCAGGGGAATGGGGATGAAGGGAGGCTTCTGGATGCTGACTACATGGGTGAGTTTATTATGCAAAAATTCACTAAACTCTGCTCTCATGGTCTGTGCCTTTTTACATGTGTATAATTGTAACATATATTCACTACATTTTTTGAAACTCCTCCCACCAAGAGGTGAAGAATCTATGTCCCCTCCCTTGAATCTTGGATCTGTGACTGCTGATCCAATATAATACAGCAGAAGTGACACTGTGCCAGTTTCCAGACCCAGACTTTAAGAAATTGGCAGTTTCCACTTCCTGTCATTTGGAGCGCTCACTCTTGGAACCCAGCCACCATGCTCTGAGGAAGCCCAAAACAACCCACAGAGAGGCCCATGTGGTGGGAACTGTGTGGAAGGAAACAGAGGCCCCAGGCACTCAGTCCTGGTTGAGCTCCCACCTGACAACCCAGCATCACCTGCCAGCCATGCGAGTCAATCATCTTAAAGCAGATCTTCCTGCCTGTATTCAAACTCCCCAGCTGACAATAAGTGGAGACAAGCCAGGCCTTCCCCACTGAGCCCTGCCCAAATTACAGATTCATGAACTAAGTAAGCAATTGCTGTTAATGTAAGCCACTAAATCTTAGGAAAGTTTGTTAAGCAACAATCTATAACTGGAACCATGTTAAGCTAAATCAAACTCTCACTTTAAAAAGGAGTGCTACATAACTTAGGGAAACTCTTGGTTGAACAAAGTTTTAAAGTTTCTCTTGCAGAATTTTCAGTGGACTAAAATGTTTTGTGTTTCTGCACAAGAGTATCCAGTGTTTCTCAAACATTTTTAACCCCAGAATCTGTATTTTAAAATGCCACCTTGCAAGAACGATGTTCAATGGACCAGACTTTAAGAAAACCAAGCTAACCTTTCAGTGATTCAGTAACTGAAATTCTAACCCTTAAAATCGCAGACTTAATCTCAGGATAGTTTTAACTAGAAAATTGAAATGTAATCCAGTTAATTCTGGTAATAAAGTGAAATATCTTAAATTTGCCTAACAAAAAGTTGTGAGTTATTTTAATGGCAGTTAGAAAGCTTTGATGGCATCTCAGTAGTTATTTCAAAGTCCCTGGAGCCATAATCAATGGCTACATAATTTTTTTTTAAACCTACATTCTGTTTTTCTTTGGAAAGTTAATAGTAGCAATGTGTACTCCGATTTAATGTTGAATGTTATAGAATGCTTTCCTTGTTTCCTTAAATTCTCACTTGATCTTAAGTTGAACTACACAACACACTTCTATTATAGTGATACAAAGTTGTCTATTGACTTGTCCAGACCTTAAAGATAACATTGAACTGAAGTGGATAAATTTATAAATTATATCCCATCTCGTGTCTAGTGGAACTCAAGGTTATTCTTTACTGTCATCCAAAATCAAATGGAGGGTTTTTTGGGTTTGGGGTTTTTTTTGTTGTTGTTGTTGTTTTTTATCAAAGACCAATTCCAAGTCCCCATGAATATTCAGTTTCCCCACATCTCAGCTCAGATGTATCCCTTCGGGATATACTTTGAGGGAACTTTGGAACAAAAACTACAGCATCAAAGTGTAGCATTATGCAGAGTAGGATACTGACCAGCTTCCCAGGTACCCTTGGTCATCATCCTCCTTTCACCTTTCAGATACTCAACTTGAGCCTGACCTCTGCAGACAGAGTTCTCCAATCAGTCTTTACTCCACTCTTACCTTGGATCCACAGTGCCTTGATTTCCATCCCCCGGTCTTACTTCCAAATCTTATCCACTGTAATCTTTGCCTGATTGCTGGAAACTTTATTCTCTGTCTGAACCTTCATGTTGAAACTGTGCTGACTCTAATCACCTCCCTCCCAAACCAACTGAGTTAGGAATTCTGGTTTCTAGATTTCTCTTTGGCTCACAGAAAGACACTTGTTTGGCTTTTGTGCATCACACAAAAGTACTCCACCAAAGAGATAGGGGAAGGCTGAGTGACTGTGAGTCTGTCGGCCCAAAGGGACAACTTTTCTAGTTTTAGCAAAGGTGGTATATATATATATATAGTGGTAGTGCTGGTCTCTAACATAGACCTCAGAGTCGTCATTGAAACATGTGAGATGTTCTCTTTCCATCATTTCTATTGCCTTAGGCTCTGTGCTATTCCATGGCATTTCAGACAGGTCCTTTAAACATGAGAGATTTGACTGAGTGATTTCTAAAAAATTCTGTGCCCTCGAATTCTATTATTCTGTATTCCATTCTTCCTTTCTCCCCTCTTTTTAAGGACTTAGTGCCCTGTGCCCCAGCTTGAGAGGCTGTCATCTACCTAAGCTGCTGGTGCAGAAGTTTCAGTTCTTCCCCACCCACCCAAAAATTATCCCCTATTACAACAGCCTCGGTTAGATGTGTCCAAACACCCAATTAAAATTTAAAAGTAAGTCCTACTGCCTTCTATTATAACTTTAAAAATAGTTGAAAACTATGATCACTTTTTAATGAGTTCTTTTTTTCAGAGAAAATCTAAAATAATTGTGACATATTTACATACCTTACCAAGGGCAGGAGAAGATGAATGTCCCAGCTCAGAGAGCAAATTTGCCCTTGCTTTGCCTTTTTGTTCTATTCAGGTGATCTGCAGATGGATGATATCCACCTGCACTGGCGAGGGTCTACCTTCTTTACTCAGTCTACCAACTCAAAAGTTAATCTCTTTAAAACACCCTCACAGGCATACCCAGAAATGATATTTTACCAGCTATTCAGGCATCTCTTAGACCAGTCAAGTTAACACATAAAATTAAGCCTCATTTCCTTACGGTGGAACACGACTTAGCAACAAAAGAAATAAACTATTAGGTACACAAAATGGCACGGATGACTCTCAAAAAATGTGCTGAGTGAAAGAAACCAGAAAAAAAAGAATACGTGGAAACTAAGACACAACTAAAATAAAGTGCTGAAAAGCATGCCAGTAGTTTTGGGGGATTGGGAGGGAGAGGAACTACACAAGGGCACATGGAAATTAGTGGGGAAGGTGATAAACATGTTCATTATTTTGATCATGATGATGGATTCATAGATGATTATGTCAAAACTTCCCAAATTGTACACTTTAAATACATGCAATTTATTGTGTTAATTATACCTCAATGAAACTGAAAAAAAATTTTAAGGATGTTATCTAATCAATTAAGAATTATGATCAATTATTGTGACTTGTGTCTTATTCAAAGGCAACTCATAGTTTTGCCTTAATAATAGTAATAATAAACTCAAGTTTATATTACTGCTGTGCAGCTGACTTAATTTTATAATCAGTGTCACTAAGCAAAACATTAAGAAATGGTCCTTTGGTAATCTTGTCCATTGGAAATTTATTTTCATGGCAAAGAAAAATGGTAGTTTGAAGGGGTGACCTGAGTGGGCTTTTGTACCCCCATCATCTCCATGGCAACAGCCTCCTCCATTCTTTTAAATGGACAGAAATTATAGACATAGTTTTTCTTAATGTCATGTAAAATGGTTAGAAGTGAATCTTCCAACCTCCAGTTCCAAACCAATAAGCTTCCTGACATACAATTCTGGGTCACCACTGGGAGAGATTGCCCCTTTTTAATGACTCTTCCTATACAATGGAAGCCACTTTGGTGGTTTTTATACCTGTGACCAGCAGCAGTAATTATACAGAGACTTGTAGGATATTTTGCTTCTAATTGGTATTCATGAAATTTCTCAAAACGTGGGCTTCAGGTGGGACCCTGTAAGTTCTTTGCTCCCACTGAAACTTTCTGCCTCACTTAGGAAACCACCTTAATTCCATTCTACAGCTTTGCCTTTCAAATGTTTGCTGGTTCACATAACAACAAGGATAAGAGAACTACTGAAGGATAAAGACTGCTTTGAAGCCAGTATGACTGCCATCCAACCCCAGAACCAATCTTGCTAAACTCAGAAGCACAAGTTCTCTTCCAGAGAGCTTTCCTTTGTCTTCTTCTTAAGCCACATGATTTACTTTCCCAAAGGGAAGTTATGTTCCATTATGTTTTGATAGTATCCAGATTCTCCAGATAGACTCATTTACAAGGTGGTAAACTCCTATAAACCAGGCCAACTGAATTATTTTCAAATTACTCACCCCCTTATTGAACTGGCAAAACAAGCTAGCTTGATTATTAACATAAAAGCACTGTAAAGTGATGTGCTTCTTCAACTTCAGTAAAACATCGTTTTTATTAAAGAACGAGGTTTTCTGTGTGGTCAGGGTGTTACTTATCTGTGTTTACCACGGAAGGGAAAATTCAGTATTCTGTTAATTCCTAAGGGCAGGTAGCAAATTAACCAGAGGATTTAAAACCACTTCAATAAGAGTCTCAAACAATGAGTGGGTGGAAGCAGGGTTAAAAAAAAAAGTGATGCTCCTGATATAGAAGACTTTCCATCTTTTACAATTTGCTTAGTATGAGACGTTAAGAGCTCAGGAAGACCAGCCATTAAATGGCATTGGTCGATATTTAATATGAGAAGGTAGAGTTGAGGAGCAAGAACCGAAAGTCCGTGCTGTTCTTAGCTATATCAGCTATCTTTGAAAGGGCTGACTGTGTGTGGTTTTCCTGACAAACTTAAAAGTGTTACTGAGCCTTCAGAAAGCAGCTTTGCAACAGAAGTGGTGTTAAATACGCTACCCAGTTGCCCCTTCAGGACTGAAGGACTTAATCCCTTGGGTGATGGGAGACCGTCCTCTCCAGAACTGACACAGCTTAAGAGTCTCCTTCCCTGAGGTCACTTCCTCTTCATGAGACAGCCTCATGCACCGACTGGTTGATGCCAGGGCCCATCAAGGTCTGGCCCTCTCACCCCGATGCTAGACAACTCTGCTGGGCCAGCTCAGCCTCAGAGATCCCCAAGGGCTTAGCTGAGACCGTTGTTGAGACTATTTCACATCCCATCTTCTTCCTGCCCAATCTTGCTCCCTTCTTTTCCCTTCCACAGTTGTTGAACCCAAGAGTGCTCGCCAAGTAATAAACTTGCAGCACACTTATCTCTGTCTGAAAGCTGGCTTCCCGGGAACCCCCTTTTATCCCCAGCTTTAGTGAGATACAATTGACATATTGTGTAAGTCTGAGGTAGTTGAGTTGATACACTTATGTAATGCAAAATGATTGCCACCATAAGGTTAGCTAGTACCTCATCATATCACATACCACTTTTCCTTTATTTGAGGTGAAAACATTTAAGATCTACTCTCTTAACAACTTTCAAGTATATAGTACATACAGTATTACTAACTATAATCACTATGCTGTATATTAGATCCCCAGAATTTATTCATCTTATAGCTGGAAGTTTGGACTCTTTGACCAATATCTCCCATTTTTCCCCACACACCAATCCCTGGTGACCAATATTCTAGTCTCTTTTTCTATGAGTTTGGCTTTTCTAGATTCCTCCACACGTGAGCAATATTATACAGTATTTATCTTTCTCTGTCTGACTTATTTCACTTAGCATAATACCCCCAAGTTCTATCCACAAAGGGTGGAGTGTCCTTTCCCATGCTGAATAATATTCCATTGTGTGTATGTATGAATGTGCGTGTGTGTGTGTATATATATATATACATATATATACACACACACACATATATATACATATATATATACACACACACACACATATATATATATGACATCTTCTTTATCCAAAATTCATCCAATAATGGACACCTGGGTTGTTTCCATATCTTGACTATTATAAATAATACTTCAATGAACACAGGACACAAAAAACCTATTTGTTTTCATCTTATTTTTTTTAAATAGTTAAACAACAAAACAGGATAAAAAATAGAAGATTAAAATCCATAATTCCTACTCTCCTAGTTTCCCAGAGGAACAACTACTAACTATTGCTCATATATCCTTCCAGAAATGTCCTGTAAATCTACAACATGTACATATATGTCACTCTTTTTCACAGATGAGAGTCCAATATGCAAATTGTTGTACAACCTGATTGGTTTCATTTAAATATATTCTGTATATCCTTTCATATCAATATACACAGATTTCTTCCTAGTTGTTCCATATCATACCATTATATAGGTACACTATAATTTTTTAATCAGACTTCCCTCCATGAATATCTAGTGTTCTGGTTTTTCTTTTCACAAATAATATTGCAAAGGAACATCGTCTAATAGTCTCTTTGCCCATTTGTGTAGTATATCCATAGCACAAATTCATAGAATTAGAATTCCTAGATCAAAAGCTGTAAGATTTTTTTTTTTTAATTTTAAGATACTGCCAAATTGCTTGCCTAAAATGCAGTCCCAATTTAAATTCCAAAAATTCCCAAAATCTATGCGATACAATGCCTCTTTCCTTGCATCCTCACCAGTTGTGGGCATAACAAAAAGGTTCCATCTTTGCCAATAATAATACATGAGAAATATTACTTCATACCCCTTCAGACCTGTAGGATGCCTCTGTTTGAATTTTCAAAAACTGTCTTCTCTGGGCAAATGAATTTTCAAAGTTCCCTCCCCACCCCCAACTTTCTAGATGACACAGACCGCGCCAGAATGTGGAATTTTCCGTCAGAAATCCATCTCCACACCACTCTCCCCTGGGCCAGTCACCTCTGCGCATTGCTCAAGCTGAACAGCTATGCATACATGGCGGCCCTGGAACCTCACTGTTGGAAACGGCATTTCTTTAACCAGGAGTTATGCACATACAACCCTTAGTATTTTTCTTGGCAATTTGTTTTTCATTTTTGCTTATGGAGAAAACTCTTTCAAGTAGCTCAAAACACATCAACGCAATATTTTCATGAATCTGTATTGGGTAGCCCTAACAGGACAGATGAATAGTAAATGAAGATATCATTTGGTACATTATTCACTGTGTTGAAATAAGTTGTCTTTAAATTTAATAATTCAAGACCATTAGCTCATCTGCCAGAACTAAAATTATACAACCAAATGTGTGAAGTGATTCCTAGACACTTGTCCTCTTTTAAGAGGACTAGAAGTAATGATGATAATAATAATAGATTCCATTAATCAAGTGTCTAGTAATGGTTAGCAGATTAGGAGACAGTGTAGGTTAGAGGCCTCACACCCTCCCAGCTCTGCCTAACCTATGACACAGATTCTGAGGTCTCATTGACTCTGCTCTGGCCTCTGTGCAACCTGGAGAATTTACTTAACCTCTCTGCAAACCCCTCCTTCCCTCTAAACTAAGGATAATAATAATAGCAGTAGTGGCTCCGTCCTGATGGAGTTATGGTAAAGATTAAATGATATAACGTACATGAAACAGTTAATATGATACCTGCTGAGCAGTAATTGCTTGACAATTGTGATTTTTTTTGACTGGACATCTTACATACATTATGTGACTCTCCTGACTTTAACAAAAAAATCAATAAGACCCTACTGACAACACAACAATATTGTTTTTGAAACTGTGTTCCCTGGAACTGTGGTGGAACCCAGGAGCTGCCATATAAAAAGGATGGAAAGAAATGTGGCCAGTAAGGCATCTAGGCCCCTCCTCTTCAATTACAATAGTTTCATTCTTGTCTATCTGTTATACTGTGGTTCCAAGTAAAACTTTCTCTGAACCATAGGGGGTAAGTTCTGGCTCTCAAAATCTTCCATAGTTTGGCCCCAACGTATGTTTCCAGACTTACCCTCCATGATACTCAGCCACAAACGTATCATACTGTTCACTACAATGGTTATTTGCCGCCTGCACACTAGGCTACTCATTCCTTAGAAATGGACTGTCTGTCATTTTTCTCAATATTTTCAGAGACTAGCAGAGTATCTGACACCTAGCAGGCATTCAGTAACTGTCGTTAGATCAATAAATAAATCAGTAAATGAACCCTTCATTTGGGTTAAATTGGTGTCCTAGACACCTCTCAGATGTGTCTTGTATTTTCCTTCCGGTACTTTGTTCAGGAAGATTCCCTTGTCTGAATGTCTCCTCACCGTCTCACTTCCACCAAATTCTTAATTCAATCTTTAAGACTAAAATCAGATTGCTTGTTTCTTATAAATCCATACCTGACCCTCCTAATTGGAAGGCCTTCCTGCCCTAAACTCATATGGTTTATGAACTGTCTGTACTTTCTCTCAGTGCTTTAGCCTGGATTACTTCCTACTGACGTTATCTGCATGTCTTATCTTTCTGTTGTGGAGAGCAGCAACTGTGTCTTAAAGTTG
Organism: Camelus dromedarius; assembly: GCF_036321535.1. NCBI lineage: Eukaryota > Metazoa > Chordata > Mammalia > Artiodactyla > Camelidae > Camelus > Camelus dromedarius. Next base: position 60,893,937 of record NC_087443.1, on the reverse strand, counting down.
TCTTTTCTCCTTCATGGCTTAGCCCAGTCTCCACATGCTCAAGAAACATTTAAGGAATGGATTAACGAATGAATGAATGTTCCGTCCCTTGATTTCCCAGCTAGGGTAGCACCAGAAAATGGGGGACACACAACAAGAAAGTAAGAGTAATATGATGTTTCTTAGAAATTTCAAACACCAGAATCCTGGAAATGAGCACTCTTACCCCTGGGGTAGGTGATTGAGGCAATCCTCAATTCCATACCCACCAGATGACAATCCTATAGATTTACAACCGTATAAGCTTAAATTCAGGTAACAAAGCAAATGTTAAAGGAAGACTTTCTTTACACTCTAGAGCTGTGCAATAACTTAATATGTTTGGAGAGAAATCCCTTCTTTCTTCAGCTTCCTCTTCAGCTTCCCCTATGAAGTAGAAGCTGTCTGGGCAGCCTAGGCGTCTACGAAGAGCAGTGTTTCAGATATCCATTGCTGTACAACAAACCACCCCCAAAACATGGTAATTTAAAATATCAGTGTTATACTGAGTGAAATAAATCAGTCACAAGAAGACAAATACTGTAGGATTCCATTTATGTAAGGTATTTACAGCAATCAAACTCTTACAGACAGAAAGTAGAGGGGTGGTTGCCAGAGGCTGGGAGGAGGGATCAGAGAAGTTACTATTTAACAGGTACAGAGTTTCAGTTTTACAAGATAAAAAGAGCTCTGAAGATGGATGGTGGTGGCTGCAAAACAAGATGAATGTACTTAATACCACTGAACTGTGCACTTAAAAATGGGTAAGTTAGTGAATGTTACATGTATTTTACCACAATTTAAAGAAAAAAAAAAACAGAAAAAAAAGATAAAATATCAATGTTATATTATGTCTCACAATCTTGTGTGTTGACAATCCGGGCTCTTTTTCAGGTTCAGCTGGAATCCCGTATGTGGCTGTAGTCACCTCATCACTTGCCTGGAGCTGGAGGGTCCAAGAAGGTCTCACTCACAGGTCTGGCAGTTGGTGCTGGCTGTCTGTTGGGGCCCAACAGCCATCCCTCACGTATGCTAAACTGGGCTCCCACACAGCGTGCATCTCAGGATTGCACGATGACGAAGGCAGAAGCTGCAAGGTCTCTTAAGATCTCGGTTCTGAAATTCACACAGCATCACTTCTGTCACATTCTATTAGTCAAAGCAAGTCACAAAGCCAGCCCAGTGTCAATGGTGGAAAATTAGACTTCGTTTATTGATGGGAGGAGCAGCAAAGTCACATTTCAAAGGGACATGGACATTGGGAGCTGGGATTCATCGGGGGTCTCTATCATGACCTACCACAGGCAGCTCTAGACATTCATTTATACACCCGTGATTCCGGTGAATGAGAACCACCTGAGGATTTTTGGCTGATACACACTAACTTCTTATTTTAAAAAAAAGGAATATAGACTCTTGGGAGGAAATTTAGAAATACTATCAAAGCAAAGGAAAGAAAACAGCAGTCACCTATAACACCGCCACCCAAAATAACCATTGCTAAGGTTTAGGTTTATATCCATCCAGCCTTTGTTCTACATAAACTGTATATTACTGTACACTTTCTTACCAGGTGCTGCACTGTGTACTTTATATAGATTATCTCATTTAACACTCATCATAATCCTATGAGATAGATAACTATTATTATCTCCATTTTTCAGAAGAGGAAATTGAGGCCTTAGCTAACTTGCCTAATATCATGTACATACATGTATATGTAATACATATGCATGTATACACACTGACCATATTGTTGTAAACTCTCTTTTTAAAATATATTTTATCATGCAAATTTCTTTACTTGCTCACTTTTGAATGGGCTAAATCAAAACTGAAAAACAACAATGACTTTACAATATTTGAGATTCTGGTTCCTGGCCATGATCACTTCTTGAGTCCATCAGGTGGTGCAGATTAGAACAAAATAATAACATATGCCCTTTGCTGCAAAGTACTAGCTATGAAATTTTAATCTTTCATAAGAGCCTCACAGCTTGATTTTGACAAAGTTGGTTGGTGGAGAAAATAGCACCTGAATTTTTTGAATGTTATAACACATTTCCTAAAAGCCCAGCAGCAGACGTGCAAAGTTGGAACACGTCCACTTCTCCAAGGAGCCAAGGAGTGAGATATGACAGGCATCAGGGAAACTAAAAATCTTCCCAGGTGCAAGGTGTTTGTGGTTTGATACAAGATAATCCATTTCATTGATCACCCATCTCTCAGTATATGAACATGTCCTTCCAGTGACACATGCCTTACATTTCTATCTTTAATCTCTAAGTGTTTTATATTCTAGGGCAAAAATTGGCAGGAGTGTGCGATAAGTGGTAGGGAAGTGACAGGTGGGAGTGTTTGGGAAAAGAAACACAACAAGGTCCCTTTTTACATGAAATTGTAGAGTAATAACATGAGAAGATGTGAAAATAGCAAATGCAATATGAGAAGCAATATGAATGTACAAAATAAAATTACAGACTTTACAATTACTTTGCAAATTTAGTGCTTATTTGTTTCTGTGTGTGAGACAATGACTTATTATGATTCAACTCAATTTCTACCTATCAGAAATAGAAGATTCAGTAAGCTTTACTGGAAAGAGTTTTTTAAGTGAAGCCCTTTAAACAGTTACTAAAATTATGTTCACAGTTCATTTCCAGCTAGCAATATAATCATAAAGGTAAGTTTATAAATAAAGCATTTTATTAATAAAAAGGAAAATCTTGTGTAGGCCTGATATTGTTTTTTGCTTAGCAGATACTATTGTGTTTTTAGCCTTTGAAGAAACATATAAGAAAAATAAACCAAATAAACAATGGAATTTCTATGTGTCAATTGTTCCGTAGCCCTCCTGTGGATACTTACCTTATCGAGGGATAATAAACCCTTGATTCCTAAATTTCTCTTTCAAACAGCACCATATGCCCAATCAATTAGAGATTAAATGCCATTGGTTTCTTTGTATTTTAAGGCACTATTGGTAAACAAGTTCTTTTTCATATGCCAACTACAATAGATTGGAAATAGTTGACAAGAACACTGAGCTGAAGTAGATTCTGAGGTTGAGTGTTCAAGCTCAGAGGAGCTTCCAAGATAATTTAGTGGCTTCTCACTGGTGAGTGATAAAAAGGCACGCCCTTGTTGCCATCTCTGCTAAGATGAAAGGAAATATTATTTACATGAAACATCTGTTTAATATTAATACTCTTTCTTCACAATCATTAATCATTCAACACATATTTACTGAGGACCATCTTTGTCCCAGAAAGTGTTCTAGGTACCAAGAATACAGCAGTGAACATACACACACACACACACACACACAAACTGACATTTGAATATAATACTTTACTATTCTCAAAGGTCTTTTCTAGATGACATCTCATTTAATCCTCCTGAGCCTAGCAAAATAGGTAAAACAGGTGATGATACCTACATATGACAAATGAGGAGGCTGAAGCATTAAAAGCTTTAATATACTTCCTTAGCTTAAGTATATCCATCAAAAAAAGAATAGAGAAAAAAAGAGTAAACAAATACTTACTGATGAGTCTTTAAAGGCATTTTCATTAAAATAAAGAATAAGATTAACTATTTTCATTTAATACTGTACAGGATCAATATTAGAACTGGATAGGAAGAACCAAAGCTGTTCTTATTTACAGACTACAGATTGTCTACAAATTCTAAAAATTCTGCACACAATATGACGGCACAAGATTTCTGGATATGAAATCAACATATGAAAATCAATAGCATTTCTAAGCATCATTAGTACTAATCAGAAGATAACAGTAAAAAATCTCGTTCTCAACCACAATAACAATAGAATATAAATACAAATTTAACCAAAATCCCTGCTTAGTTATGTGTAGAATTTGACAAGCTCAACCCAAAGTTTACAATGAAATACAAAGGGTCAGCAATTGATCCACAATAATGAAGATCAAGATAGAGGGATACTCACACTACCAGATCTGAAGACCTATAAAATCATAGTGATTAAGGCAGCATAGCCTTGACCCAGGGATAGAAAAATAAACCAATGAAGCAGGTTAAAGGGCCTATAAACAGAACTCTCATAGAAGGAACCTTGATATATGGCAAAGTTGTATTACCATCAATGGGAAAGACAGACTAGTCAGTAAATGGTCTTGGGAAATTGGCTATTCTTATGGAAAAAAAATAGTGTTCGTACTTTATATCCACACACACACACACAAATACACATGCATACACGCTCAGAAACTTTTCCAGATGGATTAAACACTTAAAAATAAAAAGGTTTTAAAATTTTCAAAAGGAAATAAAGAAAAATATCTTTATGACCATGAGAGAAAAGAATTCTTACACAAAGCAGAAGAACAAGATTGGTCTATTTAAACTTCTATTTAACAAACTTTGAACAAAGAAAAAAGATAAGCTACAGATTTGGAGAAAGTATTTACAGGGAATGTAATTGATACAAGATTAGTTTTTAAAACACACAGAGTATCCCTAAAAAACACGAGGATAAGGAACCTCATCACCACCATGGACAAAGGAACAGGCACTCACAGAAGAGCTCAGTGACAAACAAGTGTTTGAAAAGATGCTCAGCATCACTCATAATCAGCAAAACACACATTAAAACTGATTTCCACCTTCAAACAGGCAGAAAGGTTTTAAAAGCTTACAAAGCTCAGTGTTGATGAAGATATGCAGCAAGGGAGATTCTCAAATAGTGACTCGTATGGTCATTCAGGGATACAGGCTAATGGAGGCCCCAAGGTCTTTGACACCGCCATTTAAAAACATGGATTCCCTGGTCGCTGCAGCAGAGGACAGAACACAGAGTTCATTCAGGGGAAGAGAGCACAGAGAATTTATTCTTCTCTGCTTACCTTGGAAGTTACACATACAGCACATCTGCTTACTGCCCATTGGCAGAACTAGTCTCATGGTACCAATCTCCCTGCAAAGGAGGCTGGGAGATCTAGTCTTTCCGTATGCCCAGAGAAGAAGAAAATGCAATAGAATTTCATGAGCACATGGTATTCTCTCCATCACAACTGACAAAATATTAAAATTTTACAAAACTGGGTGGTAGATATTTCTGTGATATTTTTCTGCCTGTCTGCATTTTAAAATAATTTTTTGAAAGAGAGGAAAATGAAGAGAGATTGAATGATCTGCCCAGAGCTTCAGAGCTAATTAGTGGTGAATTGGACTAGAATTGTTCTTTCTCTAATAAAATTTTCCTTCAAGAGTCAAATCCAGGTACTGAATTCAGATTAATCATTTAAGACATATTTGTTGAGTTCCTACTATATTCCTGCTCTTGCAGAGGACACAGTACAAATGTAGAAGAGACTGACACACAAACAAATGAATACAATACATTACAATTATTAAAATGGAGCTGAAGAAAAATATGTACAAAGCACTCTTGATCATTATAACCTGGTAACATAATCACTGGAAACTTCTTCATGATGGTCTTAATTCCCAAAAAACTCAAATGTGCACTAGCAGTGCATGAGCTCAATGTAATCTTCAATTATGAGAGCCAAACTTTTGTGGAGAGTTATTTCAGGAAATTCCTGAAGCAAAACTTTGCCATGGACTCCACCCAGTTCATACTCAGCCTGTACAGACTTGCTGGAGAGGTGCTGATGAAACAATATATATATAGTCTTCTTTGACCTCATGTCTTCAAATAAGAAGCTAGTTGCTCTTCTGCACAAAGGCAGAATAGAAGGAAACAATGAACAGGAGAATTGTTCAGTTTACTAGTATTGAAGTCTTGTGCTTTGTTGGAGCATCTAGGCTGACAGCTCTCAAAGCAGTGCACACTTGTAGAGGTTAGAGACTAAAAACACTAGCATATTTTCCAGACCATCTTCCATGACCAAGTACTCAGTTGCTTCTGATAATTTATCTCCTTATATTCTCCTCAATGTAGTTTAAAAACATTTCCATTGTATATATAGCTCTGTTTGTCCAATGAGTTCCATAATCTAGTTCATTCATTTATTCAACACAAAGTTTTGAGTGGGGGTTACAGTGATTAGCAAAACAGACATAATCCTGACCTCATGGAGCTTATAGTCCAATTGGGGAAGGAGACGTTAATCAAACAAACACACCAATAAGTATTCTCATACATGGATAGGAGTTATGAAGAAAAATAAAGGGTCCTTTGAAGGAGAACACAGACAATTAGGGATTCTAACTTAGAAAAAAGGGATTCAGGAAGGCCAGTCTGGGGTAGTGACTAGTGGCTGCCTGGACTAGGGAAGTGGAAGAGGAAAGCTGAGATATTTCTAATATCTTTTGGTGGTTAAATTGATAGGATTTGATGATTCATAGATATGTAGGTGGGTGGAGAGGAAAGGTAGGTCCAGGATCACTCGTAAGCCCAATCCTCAATACAAAAATTTCCCTCATATTCTCAGAGTCCTTTTTCTCATCTAGTTTTACAAAAACACGCATTTTCATCTATATATTATTGCATTCCTTGCATGAGCATTTGATCCTTAGATACAGCTGTTTCATTATCTGGCAGGGGAATCTTTGGGATACTGGTCACATTTAACTCTGCTGCACTGAATACCACTTTTCTTCATTCTTTTGTTCTGCAGCCAAGATGATGCTAAACCCAGAGATACAAGGTCTCACCCCTGTACTGCTCCTTGCAGTTATTTGATACTCTCCAAGGATTTTACATTTGCGTTTAATTTATTGTATCACATTTACATGTATTTTACATGGTACGAATTTGACAAGGACAAAAAGATACACAATGAAAAGTAAGTCTCCTCCTGCCCTGAAGCCCAACTATCTATCTGCTCTCCTTGAAATCAGCCACCATTATAAATTTCTTGATTATTCATCAAGAGATAAGCTATGCGTATGCAAGTAAATGTTTTGTAAATAAATGGAAGGATACTATGAAGGCTAACTTTATGTGTCAACTTGACTGGGTGGGCTAAGGATGCCCCAAATAGCTGGTAAATATTGTTTCTGGGTGTGTCTGTGAGGGTGTTCCTTAAAGAGATTTGCATTTGAATCAATAGACTAGGTAGATCCACCCTCAGCAATGCAGGTGGGCTTCATCCAGTCCTCTGAGGGCATGAATGGAACAGAAAAGCAGGAAAAGGGTGAGTCCTCAGTAGAAGGTGAAGCTGGAACATCCATCTTCTCCTGCCCTCAAATATTGGTGCTTCTGGTTCTCAGACTTTCAGAATCAGCCTGGGATTTACACCAGCAGCCCCAGATTCTAGGGTCTTTGGACTTGAATATACATTTTCAGCTCTTGTGGTTCTCAGGCCTTTGTGCTCAGACTGAATCACACCACTGGCTTTCCTGCTTCTTCAGTTTGCAGATGGCAGATCATGGGACTTCATGCCCTCCATAATCCCATGAGCCAATTCCTATGATTTTCTCATTTCTTTCTATCTATCTATCCATCCATCCATCCTTTTGGTTCTTTTCCTCTGAAAAGCCCTAATACAGATACTATACTCATTGTTCTTCCCCTTGCATTCTTCACTTAATATATCTAGAAGATCTTTTCATATAATCTTTTTAATCATAGCATACAATTTGACTTGATTTGATTTGATTAATCTGCTCTTTATTAATGGACATTTATGGTGGTTTCTAATTATAGGCCATTACAAACAATGCTGCAGTAAATAATCCTTACATACTTCATTTCACACGTATGTAGCTCCTCTATAGAAAGAATTCTTATAAGTAGAATGCAGAATCAAAAGGCATGTGCCATTTGTAATTTTGGTAGCTATTGTTATAATTGTAAAGGATACTCCAATTTGCACTTTCATCTGCTATATATTGGAGTTCCTTCTTTCTCACATTCTCACCCACATGTTTTGTCATCAAACTCTTTGATCTTTGACAATGTGAGAAGTGTAAATATTACTGCATAATCCTAATTTGTATTTCTCTTAGAGTGAAATTAAGCATCTTTTCCTATAGCTATAACAGCCACAAGATTTTAGCTTTTCTGTGAAATTTGCACATCTGTTACTTTATGGGAAAGAAACTTTTCAAAGCTAAATGAATAAAAAGTGTTCTTTGATCAACTATGAGTGGATAGATTGTCAAATATGGTTGTACTGTCCTTTGAATATGAAGAAGCACAGATCAATTTTGATGAAGTCATTAACCAATTTACAGACTTTAAATCTTGAAATATTATTACTCATTATTGAGATGAAACTAAAATTGGCATATGTTCTTTCCTTTTTTTCAAAAGGAACAAGCTTTCATTTATGCAACAACGTGGATGAATCTTAAATGCACGTTGCAAAGGGGAAAAGAAGCCAGAATGTTAGTGTACATTCTAGAAAAGGCAAAATTCATAGAGATGGAAAACAGATCAGCCAGTCATTGCCAGGGATCTGGGAGAGAAGAGATCTGACTAGGTTAAGCGCAGGGGACTTATAGGAACCTGAAACTATTCTGTGTGTTACTGTAGTGGTAACATATGACACTATCCATTTGTAGAAACCCACAGAGCTTTAATGTATGCAAAATGTTTAAAAAATCAATTAGGAGGGTGAGGGAATCCTGGGATGGAGTACCCTGTGGAAAGCCTGTGACAAAAGAATCTTAACTATATTACAAATATGCAACATAATCTCACTGAGGAGAATGGGAAAGAGAGGCTGATTTAGCTAACTTTGGAAATGACTGGAAACAAAGACTAAGGGCAAAAGAAACAGACAATACTCTGGTTGGTAAAGGTGTTTCTCAAGGTGTACAAGTTAACAATTCAGAAACTGCTGAATGAGTATGCTAGGAGTGAGCTAATAAGTAAATGGCTGGTGGATAGTGGGAGCCAGGGTTCTTTCTATCAGTGAGGGAGGTTACAGATCAGCAAAGGGAGGAGGCTAGAATGAACCCTGTTCTTCTGGATTTGAATGGGAGACATTAGTATGAACTCATGTTTATCTCAATATAGATATTAATGATAGATGTAGAAATAACCTATATCTATCCATATATAGATACAGATGAACAGTTTGGCTGGGTTATCCATGGGGCACTGAGAGCCCAAAGGGCAGCAGTTGCCATGGCAGCGTGGGGACCAGCAGCCTTGGCAGTGACTGCCCCGCCCCTGGCACAGCAAGGGCATCTGCAGGAGAAATCCACGCTTTTGGCCCAGGCATTGGCTACCTTGACCACAGACAGAATCGCAGGGAGCTGGAAGAGAGCCAGAGGAGGGAATGGTGATGCCACCTGGTATCTGAGGGAAGAGCCAAAGAAACACAGTTTTATATCAGGATCCCAATTTTATCCCCTTTCTGGGTTAGTCAAATCTTCAGGAGCACCTTTATATTTTCTATGCAAATTGTTCAAGAACAATTGTGAAAAGCATTGTTTTGTTGCCTTTTATAACTCATTTGGCTCATTTTCAACAGCTCCTCCCCACTTTCCTTATTTGTATAATGATAAATTAGATGTGCAACCCTGTTGTCAGCTGGGGCCTCCCCGCTCATTCCATTTTTGGCCCAATTTCCCTGGTTTTCTGAAAATTTCCTGGGTCCTTAGGTTCTCTGTTGCCTGAGGCATTAACTTCCATATTAGAGTCTCTGTTTTGTAGCGCTGGAGTTGGAATGTGAAACTCCACTGCCTCTCACACCCACGGTGGGAGGTACCTCTTCACGGAAGACTTTCGGAGGTGATGGAGGTGGATTTTACACGGCAATGCAAACGACTTCAAATGTACCATCTGCTGGCTAGAAAGGCCCAAGTGATCTCCTGTCACCAGATCCTGGACTTGGTTCAAAGGCCCAGTTAAAGCTAGAAGTCTTCTCATTTACCAGCAAAAGGGCTGAAGCAGTATTCATGAGTGTGGGAAATGCTGCCTGCAGAACCCTAAGGGCCTACCAGGCATTGTTTCTTTCTTCCTAGTGGAAGGCATGAAATGCAAATTTGTCCTTTACTTTGGAGGGGATGCTCCAGTATATCCCAGCCTCTATACCCCTAAACATTTCACTGGTGTAGGAGAGCCCTGAATCTTGATAGCGTTTAACTGCCGCTCTCTGTTGCACAAGCATCTCACCCAGACCTTCAACTTACTGGCACTTCCTGCTCACCTAGTCTGATTAATATGATATCATTGGTATAGCAGACCAATTTGATGTGATGTCTTCTCCAAGCTTCTGAGAGTCATCCTAGCAATGTGATGGCACTACCTCCTGGGGTCCTTGGCAGAGTGAACTCCTACATCACAGGTGAATGCTCGCTTATGAATGAATTCTTCCTCATCCAACTTTATGTTCTCCCCACCTTGACCACATATATTCAGGACCTATCTATATATACTCTGTCAGCTTCCACCAATATAGCTCCTTTGAGACATAGTCCCTTTTTTCCATCACTCGTGTTGTGACTTAACCCTAGTTATTGGTTTTTGGGGTGGGGAGTGCAGGTGGCAGAGTGGGTTAAGATCCTTTGAGAAAAGGAAGTGTTTCCTCATAAGGCAGAAATCTCTGCATGAATTTCAGAAGTGAGGAGTGCTAACTTTTAACCTGGGGGGTGGGCCCCTCTTGCAGCTCAAAGGATTCAGAGGAAATCAGAAGAATGGAGATTTACAGGGACGTCGACCCATATGTCCTCATCCCACATTTCAGGATCTCATTCCTTCTCAATTAAGGCCATGACTTTGACACAGCTGACTTGTTAGGACTGAGAATTCTGTCTTCACTTGCTCTGCTACCTTAACATTTAAGTTCTGGGCCTCAGGAGGTCCAGCCTCTTAAGTTGGTGATTGGTCACTCTCCGCCCTTCTAACCTATCCCCAATATATTGACAGTGGCCAGTAACAGCCATCCCATTTCATTGTCCTTAAATTACTACTTTCCCTGGACCTCTGGCTGCCCAGGTTGCTGCATCCTCCAGTGCATTCCCTTCTGCTGGCATCCTACCCGAGTTTGCTACTGGTGAAAGTTTCACAATTGCACTGCTACCCATCAGGGACTCCAACTGCCACTAATGAGGGGTTTTCATTACCACCAGTCAGCAGGTGACCCAGCTCCAAAATTTTATTTCAGAATATGCTTCCCAGGACCACGCCACTTCTGTGCCAACTGTTGGAGGGAAGATTTCTCCAGACTCTCAGACTCTAAGGTTTGCTTAGAGGTAGGCATATATTAGGGAGGTAGGCATATATTAGGGAGTGCTTTCAGGAGCCGCCCCTGTGAGGAAGGGAGGGAAGAGGGATTGAGGAGAGGAAGAAGTTGAATTGCAAGGCAGTTGTAACATAGGCCTCAGCCGTCCCCCACAGGAATTTCTAGAGCTGGGATGGCCAATCAGAGATGTCCTGGATTGAAGACTGGGACTGCATCAACAGGCTACTGCTCCTGGGGACAGGGCATAATCTGAAGTGAGGCAGTGGCCTGAGTAGGGTCTCAACTGTGAGCCGACACTACCAGCAGCTGGTGAAAAGAGTGCCTTGGTCCTGAAGTGGGGATCTGGGTGGTATACCATGACATCTACTACAGGGAAGATGGCCAGGGGCAACCAGGCCTGAGGGACAGCCCAGGACATGGGCATATCAGTACTGAAGATGGAACAATCCCAAACAAATGAGGATGTTTTGTTACCCTAGAAGCCCTTGAAATACTAAAGGGAGCTGCAAATTTGCCACTAACACATTTCTCGGTAACAATGAATATATATTAGTAGAATATAAATCAGTAGTTAAGATGCTGGGCTATTGGATGAATATTTAAGGAGTAGCTTAAATACAAAAGGCTTCTAGAATATTTGTGACAGTATTTGACTTGTAAACTTTAGTAGATGGAGTCACTGGAACAGGAATATTAACATCTCTTCAGTCAAGTCCCTGACATGAAAACAGAATAGAAGTTGCTCAAATAAGGCCACTACAAGGAAATAAAAGATCATATCAGAAAACCTAACAACATCATAGACATCAGGTCAGCTAGCAAAAGCACCAGAATCATCTGGGATCACGTTGCAAGTGCAGAGTCCCACCAGCAGAAATACGGCTACGGCACCTCTAGGGTTGGGGTAAGGGACCATAGGGAGCTGTCTTTTTAACAGGCTCCATAGGGGATTCTGATGCAAGGGACACCAGATCACACTCTAAGAGAAAAGGCACTGTTTCGACCATTCGCCTTCTTTGAGCTCAATGATTAATCACCAATTATGTTTTTAAGTTTCTAGAAAGTCAGGTTGCTAGATATAACACAGGGCACCCAATTAAATTTGCATTTCAGGTAAATAATAAATAACATTTTGGTAAAAGTATGTCCCATAGTAACATAAAATAGTAATGTAAAAATATGAAATAATATTAACATGATGCTATTGAGATAGGCCATGTGAATAATATAAATTGTATGCAGAATTGTGGGAGATATAATGAAATATAATACAAATTATTAATAATAAGAAATTATTCATTATTTATCTGAAATTCAAATTTAACTGGGCATCCTGCATTTATTATTTGCTAAATCTGCCAACCCTCCCTGCTATCAAGGGAATTTCCAAACACACAAAAGTAGAAATTCACATGTAACCATTCCTCTGCTTGAATGATTATCAACATTTTGCCCCAATTATTTTTGATTTAATTTTTATGTCTACCATTACGTTCTATGCTGTGATACAGAAAAATTATGTCCTTAAGTAGCTTGTTGTCAAGTTGAGGGAACACAATCATTCAAGAAGTGCTAGTGCGGATAATGCTGACTGTAAGTTTCACAGGAGTTCAGAGAAGGGAGGATCAGTGGTGACTGGAATAGGCTTGGATAATGTGAACCTGGAGCTGAGATTGTGCTAGACCTGGTAATATCTGTATAAATAAGGAAGGGGTGAGCAGGCTTTCCAGGTAGGGTAACTGGCATGACTACGTTGTACTCACTTGGCTGTATAATGTCTCTCTCCACTTGAAAGCACTCACTCTCATGCTTCACACTTTAATCTTCAGGGCCCACAGCAGCTGTCACCCGTCAGGCTAATAGACATCGAGCACTACTGCAAATTACATCATCAGAACCGATTATCTCTTGAATGTGTCAGCACAATGGCTATTCAATCTTCTCTGGGTGACTCGTTAATTAGCCTCTGGAATATGCTGTCTTTGACATCATTGGAGAGTTCAATTTTTCCTTGATTGAAAGTAGCCCTGGGGAGAATTATAAATTGATAAGAGAAACAAAATTCTATTCCATTGGCCAGCTTTATGCTAATGCTTATGAAATGCTATGGCTACTTGAGTCTACAGGCATATGTCAAATAAGAAAAATACAGGATGATGCTGTACCTCATCTCTTGAATTGTATTATCATTTAAAATGGTCTACTCTTCTATGCAAGTGACAATAACACAGAATGTCAGGTCTTATAATCAAATAAGTTTTCATTTTTTAATTCCTCTCAAATTTAAATGCAACTAGTTCAAATACTAAGGATAAAAACTTGAAAAATATTTTATTGAAATAAAATACAGATACAGATGAAGAACTATTAAATGGCCAGTATCCTGAGAAGCCCCCTTCATGCTCCCTTCTGGAAAGTCATCACCCCCAACAAGAAAGTAACCACTATCCTGACTTCTAACACCACAGAATACTTTTGCCTGGATTTGCATTTTATGTAAATAGAATCATACAGAGTGTACTCTCTTTTGCATCTGGCTTCTTCCACTCAGCATTACGTTTGCGGGATGCTAATTTTAAAATGACTTTTGTTATTAAGTAAGTAATATCACTAAACATTAAAAATTAGAAAACACACCATCACTTTTAATTAGTTTAATGTCTCTACATAATTTACTTGATCAAGATTATAAGCTTGTACAAAGGTCCTGCATTAAAGAAAAAGGTTCTAATTTCTTTTTTTATTCTAAAGACAGCAAATCTCTGTTTCTTTTTTTTTAATTGAAGCTAGTTGATTTACAATGTTTTGTTAATTTCAGGTACACAGCAAAGTGATTCTTCTCTATTACAGGTTATTATAAGATATTAAATACAGTTCCCTGTGCTATACATTAGGTCTTTGTTGTTTATCTATTTTATATATAATAATGTGTATGTTAATCCCAAACTCCTAATTTATCCCTCCCTCCCCTCCTTTTCCCAGAAAAGTTCTCATTTCTTTTCGACATTTTTATTAGTCATTTTATCCTGGCTTATCATTATGACTATTAATCCCATTTCTCCAAAACCTAATCCTCAGTCAGCTCCAGATGCTTTACAATTCTTGCAGCATGTTTATAATAAGAAGAGAAATGTAAGAATACGACACAGTATATTTTCCAATTGGTGTGCTCGCTGGTAGCTGGTGGCCACTAGGGAAGTAGTTGTGTTGCCAGCTCTGCCCCTGTAAGGACATCTGTCATCTGTCAGAGCAACACTCTGGGGCTTACTTGGAAGACTGGGTGTGCATCCAAGACTTGGGGTAAAGAAACAGGGTTTGATTGCATCCACTCACCTCATTATGAGCATGAGTCCAATTCAAAATAGTCCATCTATCTCATAAACTACCCAGTAAGCACAGGAACCTCCACCCTTGGCAAGACATAGTGTAGATTTATGGCTTAATTGACCAGGCATAACGTAGTGCACAGGTGACTGTCACACACATTTACACATCATAAACCACAACCGCGCCCAGCCTTGCCCTGAGATACAAACTTTTTTTTCCATTTTTAATTGTGGTAAAATACACCTAAAAATTTACCATCTTAATCACTTTTAAGTGTACAGTTTAGAGGTACTAAATACATTTATGTTGGTGTGCAACCATTACCACCATCCATCCCCAGAAATCTTCATCTTGCAAAACTGAACCTCTGTACCAACTGAATAGTAACTCCCCATTCACTCCTCCCCCTAGTCCCTGGCAATCACTATTCTACTTTCTTCAAGATAACAGACTTTTAAAATATAAAATGCAAAATTATTTCTCATGCACTCAAGCCAGGCTCTTGGAACACAAGTTTTCTTTAGGAGAAGTTGTTCTCTGCTCCTCAGGATGAATCCCAGCCCATCACCTTCTGCTCTCTTCATCTCTGCAAAGGTCATCATCCTAATCTCTGGATCCCCTTTGATGCAGACTACTTGGGCAGGAAGGAGGAGTTGGTTTAAATATAAGGACCTAGATGGTATCTCACCCTCAGCCATCTCTTGATGTCATTTCTGGTTCTTCCCATTCCAAAAAGTGCTCCAGTGAATTGCACCCTGGTTTACACCATGTCTTCTGGCTAACTTAGGAATCTTCTCAAACTCCATGAGGCAGGATGAGGTCACTGCTTTCTCCAACTAGGTAATTTCTAACTTTGTTCTACAATTCAGTCCTTTACCCCTTTCTTGGCTACTTCATCCTGCCTGACCCAATGGGTCTACTGTCAATTAAAAGCCTACTTACCATTGGAGACTTCTAGCCACAGGTGGTTAGAAGATCAGCAATAATGTCCCCAAAATGCAACCATAAACCTGGACAGAATTAATCAAAACAGCCATTTCAGCCCTCTGAGAATAGATCAAAGGCACATGACAATTTGAAAAGTGCTTATGCTTGAACTTCAGGTAAGAACAGTGGGAGTCTGTGGCATTCTGGCTGCTAGCATTCCGCTGCCTGACCCCAGCCCCTGGTTGGCCAAAGTAGATGATCTGTCAGGGCAGAGCAGACCGTGAATGCCAACAGCACCTCTGCCACAGTCGAAGGGGCTCATTCAATATGGAGTGCCCATACCTACAGGGAGAAACGAAGAACCAGTGATGATAATTATATGGACTAATATAAAAGACTATAGTTATCATTTTCTCATATATTATCTTAACTTCTTTAAGAGACATACAATTATTCAAAGCAATAATTATAACATTGTACTGCTGATTTATAGCATATATAGATATAACATATATGACAATAATAGCAAAAAAGTGAGGAGGGACTAGAGGTATATTAAAGTTTCTATATTTGTTTTAGAATTAAATTAGTATTAATCTGAAATAGATTGTGATAAACTAAGATGTATATTGTAATCTTTAGATTACAATCCCTAAAACTTAAAGCTAAATTGTTTTTCAAAATTAACAGAGTAATTTAACTGTTATACTGAAAACATTTAACACAAAAGAAGCCAGTCAAAGCAGAGCAAAAGAATGAAAAAGAGATTAGACAAATGGAAAACAAATAGATAAATGATACATATAAGTATGATCATATCAATAATCACTTTCAATGGGACGAATCTAAACACTCCATTCAAAATGCAGAGATTGTCAGTCTGGATAAAAAGGCAAGATCCAACTATATGCTGTCTACAAGAGACACACCTTAGATCCAAAGACACATTCTCAGTGAAGTAAGCCAGAAAGAGAAAGAAAAATACAATATGATATCACTCATATGTGGACTCTAAAAAAAAAAAGAAAAAAAAAGGACACTATGAACTCATCTACAAAACAGAAACAGTCTTGCAGACATAGTAAACAATCTTACGGTTACTGGGGAAAGGGGGAGGGAAGGGATAAACTTGGGAGTTTGAGATTTACAAATCTTAGCCACTATATATAAAAATAGATTTTAAGAAAAGTTTCTTCTGTATAGCACAGGGAGCTATGTTCAATATCTTGTAATGACCTTTAATGAAAAAGAATATGAAAATGAATATATGTATGTATATGCATGACTGGGACATGGTGCTGTACACCAGAGATTGACACATTGTAATTGACTATATTCCAATCAATCAATCAGTCAGTCAGTCAATCAATCAAGAGAGAAGAGAGCCTGCATATGTGCCAAGGGGCAGCCCGAGAGAAGGAGAGGGTGAAATCATGGGGGATCGAGCAAGACTGCTGAGGAGGTCAGAGAAGTGATACAGGTGAGGCAATAGGCCCAGCAATATTTTCTTACTCTAGTTTTTTTCACCATCATTTGGTGACTATCTCTACACACAATTTTTAGAGTAGATTCAGTACATTGGGTAGCGACATTTTACATATTTTTGGATTTCCTGCCATAGTATGTTAGATGTGGCAGGTATAACTGCAATTTTAAAAATTCATTAAATCATTCCTCTGATCGATAACCCACAACACCCTATTGCTTACAGGGAATAAAAATAGACACTAATTCAAGACCTCCAGACTCTAGCTAAGTCTTGGTCTCCAGCCTGTTTTCATTGCAGCTCCTCACTCCAGCCAGGCTGTTGTGTTGGCTTGCCCACAGAGAGGCCATGCTCATTCTGCTGCATTTGTCCTGCTCCCGCCCCATCACAAAATTGTCCCCCTCCTTACATTTAGAGAGACTGAGAATAAAATCCCAACCTGCCCTGCCCTCTGAGGTCCTCTGGGGTCTGCCTTCTGCTTATGTCTCCTGCTGCGTATGCAACAACTCTCCCCACTCTCTCTTCTGCTCCTCCACCAGGGAAGTCCCTTTCTGCCTCTGATATTCACCCTCACTCTGACTGCTGCCTGGAATGCTGTTTCCTTAGCACTTTTCGTGGCTGGCTCCTTCTCATCCTTCAGGTCTCAGCCTGAATGTCACTTCATCTCATCTGATCAAAGTAGGTCTATATAAATTAGATCCACATCCACTATGAGTGATCACAATACACTTTTAATTTCCTTCAAAGCACTGAGAACAATCTGTACTTATGTTATTTTATTTGCCTACTTATTTCCCCTTTCTCCTCAACAGAATGGAAGCTCCATGAGGGCCGTACCCTGTCTGTCTTGTCTCCTTTTTACCCCCACTGTCTAGTATAGTGCTTGAAAAGTGCTTGACAAATACGTTTCACGAATGAATGAATGGGTAAACAGTTCCTACATAGTCTCAAATTCCAGCTTAAATCCCACCTCCATAGTGAATGATAATAAGAGCTTATGTGTGTTGAGTGCTTACCTTGTTCCAGTGGTTACACATGTTATCTTAATAAGCCCCCACCCAGCAATTTACCTCCTGTAACCCATATAACAATTATTATCGAGGCCACACAATTCAGCCTCTTGCTTTGTCATTTAATATATTCCATTACTCTGTTTGCTCCAGTGAAATAAAAATTCTTAGTGTTCCCCCATAGCACACAGAGAGTGCTGAAAGTATGCTGAGTGACTGAAAACGGCTTCCCGGGGTTACAGCATTAACATAATAAGAATGTTGATACGTTGTTTTTATTATAAACTTCAAACAGAAAATCGAACTCATCTTGCAAGTGTACAAACTCTATTCTACCTGTAAAATGTCAAAAATGGTTAAGGCAAGATAGAAGATACGCAGTTCAATGCCCTCAATTTCCAGAAGAATTTGCTCAAGTCTTAACTTTTTAGAAAGGATTGTCTAGTCTGTCAAAAATGCTTGCAAAACCAAGTTATTTCACATCAACAAGCCCTAAGAAAATTTCCTAGCATTGTTTGATTATTGGGTTTTGAAATGTCTGCTTTGCCATATTGTGGAATCCCAATCTGAAGAGCCCTCCAGTCCTTTGCACATATCTAGGCAGTGACTTGGGGAACCTAGAATCTATCCTGAAGGAGATGAGAAGGAAGTTCCTCCCAAACTCCTCCAGATGCTTCAGCAGTCTAGAAATTCTGCTCCACATCTCACCTTGGGATTCAGTAGCAACCTACTTTACATTTTGAGCTCAGATCAGAAGGAGCAGCCCTAGATTCCAAGGAGTGCTGCCTTCACTCTAAATCATGACCTCAGGGGCAGTCTGCTCTGTTCACCCCAGCTGGGTGCAGCCCTCCACAAAGTCAGCAGTCAGTTTGGAGTCACCAAGGGCCTTTGTTTCTAGCAGTCTACCACTGAGAGTCTTAACAGTCATTCCTGAAATCTCTTCAGGTTTTGCACATCCCCGGTAGTGATTTTCTTCTTGAGTTCCACCCTAGAGCAGATGTGTGCAGCCAGAAAAATGTCAGCCAACCTGTCTCTCCCCATCTTCCAGGTGAGTTGGAAGCACTTGTCCTACTGGGTGTCATACTGGGTGTGCTTCCTTGAAGAGAATCTCCCCCTACTAGAAAGGTGTCTTCTCTTAATTAAATCTTAAACTTGACAGACCCAACTGTTCATCACAGCAGTCTAGGCAATGCTGTACCTTACAAAGGACTCTGTTTTTTAGCTTCTTGGGTGGCCATGGAGGTAATTAAATGACATCATTCTAATGACACACATCTTCCATTCCAGCTGCTTGAAGTTCCTTCTCTGCTAAATAGTTAAGCAATTATCTCTTTGGCCACCACTTACCTCCCCTGGAAGTGACCTGCCAGCGTGACCTGTACTCCTGCCATTTTACAGACCCGGTAAATCAGGAAGAACTCCTGCCATCTCAAGTAATGTCATGATGTGGCTTATTTATTTATTTATGAGTGTAACATGGCTATCTTTTCTCACTTTAAATTAGGACTACTGGGGACAAGCACCATCCAGGTGGCCATAATCTACCAAAATGCCAGTTATCAAAATTCTTAGATGTACAACATTCCAGAGAATAAACAGAGTAAAGAGGAAAGGAGACAAAATCCATCATTTCTTGCAAAGACTAGTCTCAGGCAGAGCCTCACATTCACTCAAAGGCTCAAATTTAGTTAATAACGTTATCCAAATAGAGACTATACAGTCCCAAAGAGTGCGTGTGTGTTACTAGATCATGCATCAAATGTAAATAAGCATTTTAAAAACGCCATAATGTAATCCCCTTTTTGGTATTTATTTGTTCACTTAGTATATCAAGAACGAACAAAAAAGTTGTCTGAATCAGTCCCAACCTCTCGGAGCTCGTGGCACAGAGTCCTATCACCAGCGGGGGCCAGGGTGAAAGGAGGACTTGGAAGGCGGGGTTTGGGTAGCAGGAGTTTCAGGGCCAGCTCCCAGGCCTCGGAGATTTGGGTTTCTGCGCTCCCTCAAAGGCTCACGGCCGGCGCTCCTAGAGTCGAACGGACGCCGCGCAGCCCTGCCCCGCCGCTTAGTCACCTGATAAAGGGCCTCCCACGAGTCTGCAGCGGGATGCAGAACGGGGCGTGGCCGCAGGCGGAATGGGGCGGGGCCCCGATTGGGATGGGGCGGGGCCGCGGGCCAGGGCTGGAACACAGGGTTTGGTCCCTCGCGCGGGGCGGAGCAAGGTCCCACCCCCATCCTCGCACGTAGCACGAGAGGTGACCTCTGCCTAGCGCCCCTGCTCCGGGCGGGGCGAGCGGCCCCGCCTCCAGGCCGAGAGCGTCCGCGGCTTTCCAGCGCCGGAAGAGTCGGGCCTGCGCACTCGGGAGACTTGCGAGCCGGCCGCGCGGGCACGGCGGGAGGGGCTGCGAGCGGGTCAGCTTGCTTTTCGTTTCCTTTTCCTCCCTTTCTCAGCCTCATCCCGAGCACCGGAAGGTGCAGGGGCAAAGCCACGTACTGGGTTAGAGGCCCAGCCACTCTGCCCCTCTAGTGTGTGGCCACGAGGGCGTCGATTTCTCCCTGGACCCCACCCATTAAACCCGTTACAGGGTACGCGTAGTTGGCCGTTATCTCCCCAAAGTGGAAAGCTGCTGTTTAACCGTTTCGAAATTTGTACTTTGAGGGAGGGAATAAGCACTCCCGTGGGACAGAGGAGAGTCCAGGGGGGAGAGTCATAAGGAACTCACAGTCCTCACACGAGGAATGCTTCTTTCCTCAAGCCCTTGGCGTGCAGTTTCACCGGCCCTGGACTCCTGGGTTTATCCCTCTCAGAGTTCTGGGTGCCTGCCCGGGAACAGCTTGGGGCCTTGCCAATTTCACCCACTTTAACAGCCTTGCGTACTGATTTTTGTGTCTCCCGTTTAGGTCCTCGACTCTGGTTGCAGAGCCTTTCTTGGTTGGGAAGCCACAGCCCAGCCTCCCGATGCAGCCTGAATCCAGCCGGTGTCAAGAGGAAACTCCTTCCCTCCTGTGGGGTTTGGATCCTGTGTTTCTAGCCTTTGCAAAACTCTACATCAGGGATATCCTGGACTTGAGGGAGTCTAGCCAGGTGCCAGGTATGTGGCCAGTCGGCCTGGTGGAAGCTCTGTGCTGCATCTGCAGTCCACCCTCCCTTCGCCAGAGCTGTAGAAATCTGGGGCCTTAGGGGCTTTCCGGAGAGCCTTTCCTGCTGCAGGTTTTGAAACTGACCTAGCCTGGATCCTCAAATGAGTTCATTTCTATGCAAGTTAAAAACAGTCTAAGCTTTTTAATTTTTATTTTTTAAATAGATACGTTGGGGAGCAACCTTTGTACTGAGGAATGTTTTTACCTGAGTTTGAAGTCTTTCATATTTAAAAATGCTCAGTTGTTTTTCTCTGCTCCTGCTCATGGTGGAAAGCTCAGGCCTTGCTCCCATTCCTAACTGTGCCACTTAACCTGGCCTGGGCATGTGACTCACCAGTAAAGCTTAAGTGTCTTATTTGTAAAATGAGGATTGACCATGCCTGATTTTCTTGTGGAGTTTGATTTTGTTTTAAATAGATGAGAATCAAAATAATGTAAACCCCTTGAGAGGGAGGACATTATTTGCCTTGTTCACCGATGTAATCCCAGTGCTTAAAGAGTGCCTGGCATGTGATGGGCCTGCAAGAAATAGTAACTGGAGCAACACAGCATTATGTTCACAGCAAACATGAAGTTAAAGAAATCACTTAAAAAAAATTAGAGTGATGATCACTAAAGATAGGCTCTTTATATGCCAAATTACAGCAAATATAGTTTGGGGTAGATTTAAGTAATTCACACAGTTGGGGATGGATCTTCACATGTTTACTGTGCTATGTGAGAAGTTTAGTTAAACTCTCCTTGCTATTTCGAATGACTAACAGCTATGAGTCAAAAGTAGTTAAGAATCTCAAGTATGCACAGTTTTAGTGAGACCACGTTTTGTGTGTTTCCAGTCCTATCTACAAATATATTTGGATAACCTTACACTAAAGCCTTTTGTACAGATTTTTCACCACACCTTTATTTTCTAATTATTGTTGGAAATGATCTGGTTTTTTCCTTGGAAGGCAGCCATCCTCCCCCACAGTTGTCTGTTCCAGAACAGTCTGGTATGCTTCATAGCTCATCTCCTTGTGAAAAAATTAATTCACACCAAATGCCAGCCTTGCTTGAGGGTCTTCTGTAGGTGCTCCAGGAAGCATCAGGGGTGTGATAGGGGCTTAATTCTTCCTGTGGGTGAAAGACTTTATAATATATTAACAACAAACCAAGGAAAAGTGCTCCCAGTCATCTTTGTTATGTCACCGGTGGTACCGTTTCAGATGTAGTTTTTAAAATGAAACTGTTGTCAAACCCAAGTTTGAGTGCCTGACACACAGTGAGACCAAATAAACCAAAATATCGGAGTTTGAAGCAGGGAGAGTTTTACTGCAGGGCCGACCAAGGAGAATGGTTGGCTTGTGCTCGAAAGACCCAAACTCCCTTGTATTTTTCAGAGAATAGGCAACCTTTGGGGTGAGGACTGCAGGGTGTATGGCCTTCTTCTGATTGGTTGGTGATGAGGGAACAAGGTGGTGTTCCAGGAATATCAATCTTTAACCTTCTGGTTCTGACCAGTCTGGGGTCTCAGCATGTAGTTACCATCCTCCACCTGGGTGGGGGCCTTAGTTCCTGTAGAACAACTCAAAGATAGATATCCGAGGAGGAACCAGGACTCTGCCCCGTTACTATTGTTTTTTGACAGCTTTTCCTTTGTTTCTGCATTCCCTCACTCCCCTAATTACTAACTGCTTGAATCTGCCCTTTGGAACTCAGGGAAGGTCTAGGAGGCTGAACTATTTTTCCTAGAGAGTGGAAATGGGGGACACAGAAGAGCTTTTGTACCCAGAAACCCTGCTCAGTTTCAAAACCTCATGGTTGAAGAAACCATTAACCATAGTTGCACAGAGTGATTTTCTTTATTCTGTAGGATTCTGAGGGTGGGAAATGCTGCAAGCTAGGTTTTTATTTTTGTGTTTTGTTCTTGTTGCTTTTGGTTTGGTCATCATAAAGAAAACACTTTTATTTTGAGGCATAAAATTTAGAAATGTTTAAATAGCAAAGAATATTTTTAAACAAAATAACCAAAGTTAACCCCCAAAGATGATAAAACAAGAAACAAATATATGATAAAGAATTTGGCTGGCTTTTGTCTGAGGTTCCTGGGAGATTTTTGGTTTTCTGGAATGATGGGAGTGTTTTTGTTATTCATGGTGGGCCCCTTGAACCACACTGAGCTTTATGCTAATGAGGTGCCTCATGCTGGGCCCCTAGATAATTTCAGGGTTGGGGCTGTTCAGGTCTGAAAGATCAACCACCTGATTAGAGGGTTGGGTTTTGAGCCAGGTGACATCAGCCCAACCCTTTGGGAGGAGAGGGGAATTGGAGATTAAGTTATCAAGTGGACAGTGGTTCAGTCAATCTTGTCTATGTAATGAAACCCTAATTAAAAGGCTTGGGTGAGCTTTCCTGGTTGTTAATCAGACATTGATGTGTGAGAGTGATGTGTCCTGTGGACATGAAGGCTTTGGGCTTGGACTCTCCCAGACCTTGTCCTGTACATTTCTTCTTTTGGCTAGTCCTGGTTTGTACCCTTTATTATAGAACTATAGCCTAAGCATAGCACCTTTCTGAGTCCTGTGTTTCATTGTATTAAATTATCAAACCTGCGGGAATTGTGGAAACTGCTGCATTTGTAGCCAGTTGGTCAGAAGTGTGTGTGGCCTGAGGACCCTCAAATTTGGGACTGGTGCCTCAAGTGAGAGCAGTCTTGTGGGAGACTGTGCCCTTAACCTGTGAAATTCGACCTTACTCTGGCTGGTTAGCGTCAAAATTGCCTTGCAAAATGGTTGCAAAATGTCAACTCCCCTAAATTAACCTGTGAATTTAAGGTTAAACTAATAGAATGTTATGAAATTTAACTGTAGTAGTGATGTTGTTTAAGTTTGGGGATTTTGGTTTGGTTTTATTTGGTTTGGTTACAGTTCATAGCACACAGAAATGGTCTCTGTTATTCTAAGTTTCTCTATTCATGTCAAGCTTTAACGATGGGATAAATAATAGTGAATCTTTTGTGGGGAGGGTATAGCTCAGTTGTAGAGCACATGCTTAGCATGCACAAGGTTGTGGGTTCATTCCCCAGTATCTCCATTAAAAATAAATAAATAAAATAAATAAATTTAAGTATTCTTGGTATAAATAAACAAATAAACAAACCTAATTATCCAGCCCCCCAAAACAAACAAAAACTAGTGGATCATTTATTTAAATCAAAATACAACACTTATATCATCTAATTCTAGAGAACCCAATGACATGGAAATAGTATATTCATAAAAATTATATTAAATGAATCTATATTTTTAGAATATTATCTTTGGCATTTTAATGCTATCTGACTTCAGTAAGAGCAGTTGTAGCATCAATTAAGTAACAGCAGTTAGACTAAGAAGAGATAAATCAAAAGTACTTTTTTAAAAGAGAGAAAACACAGGCAAATGTCTTTCTGTGGATGTGGCTGTTCAGGGATCACCGCTGTGAAAGCTGAATCAAAGCCGCCAGGGACCCTGGGTCCCTCAGCCTTCCCAGGGTGACCCTCCTCCTTCCTGGGGACCTGATGATCTAGGGGATGGATCCCCTGATACGGCTGGGGCTTTGTGCGCTGCATGTGGACAAAGGCAGCCAGAGCCAAAGGACCCCTTGGGAAAGGCTGCAACTTAAACTCAGCCTTAGCCAGTATCTGTTGTGGTGGTTATTTCTTTTCTTAGCTCATCTGGCTTCCTCTCAGTCCGCAGAGCTGCTGTCCAACGTTCTTGAGCTCTCTTCTCATAGAAGAGGCTCTTGTGTTGATGGAAGGAAGTGGTTCTCTCCACTGCTTTTTCCACATCCTCCTCCTTCTTGTGGAAGTTGTGCTTCTATACACATGGGGAATTTTCCTTCCTATTTCCAAGCAGTATATTTCTTCTCCAATCAATTATCTCTGATTTTATTCAAACCATCTGTTATTTTTTGCTAAATTTGTTCTCCTTTGTTCTCTCTGCTACACTTTTGAGATGTTTTTCCTGGTTTTTTGTTGTTGTTGTTGACGTTTTTTAATCTTTGAGTGACTATCCTTGAAGACAAGCATTGTCAGTCTATGAGCTGAAAGTTTAGGGGGCTCCCTTTTCTGTCCTTTTTCAAGAAAATCTATTCAAGTGGAGACCTGTTCAGATTTGTATCAGGTGTTGCCCAGTGCAGAGTTGGTCATATCGGTGGACTGGCATCCACCACAGGTGACTTGAGGAACCTCATTGGCTTGTGTCATTAGTCCAGCCTTCTCGTTGCCTTTTCCGTATAGGTCAGCCCAGGCAGAACACCTTTGGCTGGCTCTTTTCTCCTCCTTAAAGTGTGCTGGCTCTTCACTGTAAAAACCGCCATAGCAGCACGTACCAGGGTGTCCCAGGGACCCAAAGATTCCTGGGACTTGTCTCAAGCTTTCAACATCACTAGCAGAGCACCCCACAGCGGCTCAGGGAGCAGCTGGAAAAGCATTTCAGGGGCAGGCAGCAGGCCCTCCACGGGTCCGCAGGGCTCCACAGCTCTGCCTCTGATTGCCAGTGTGCTGGGGGCCACAACCAACCACGCAGAACCCACTGGAGCGCTCCATCTCTAATGCAGACAGATACCTAGCAACCAGAACAGACCATCAGTTGGGCTAGGGGAGGGAGAAGCCAGTCAGGTTCCAGGAAAGAGTTCTCTCTAACTTGGCTCTGCTCAGCACAAACAGAAAGTACAGCGCATTTGGGGAAGCAGAAAGTGCCGACTGCAGCCAAGGCCAGTCTGGAGCCTAGGTCACCCTCAGCCCCACATGGCCCTTCCACAGAACTAGAGAACCACCTCATGCCACACCACCGCCCTTCTCTGCACACGAGCACTTCAGGGCGTGGTGGTGGGGTACACTTCAACAGAGGACTCCAGTCCCCCGACCCTGGGGGAGGCTCATTCTCCGATTTAAACTTCCCTCTGCCACAGGGAAGCCTTAGCCTGCTGGTAAAGGTCCTACAGGGGTCGCCTCCTCTGAAGGCACCACTCTCCTTTGTGTCTGGTCAGTGCAGGTGGGCAGGGCCGGGGGACTGATTTCAGTGGTAAGAACTCTGGAGGAGTTGGTTAAGACTGTCCTGCTCTTAAGATTTCATGAATTTTCTGTGGAGTCAATTTGTTCCCGTTCAAACCAAGTGTTCCTGGATGGAGGCAACTCTTGTCCAGAGATGACACAGGACCCAGGCTCCTTCCCTTTTGTGGCTCTGACACTTTGGCTCTTTGCCCCCAAGGTTGCCCTGCGCACTGTCTCTAGTCCACTAAGTCATCTTTAGAACTATGCCTCTGCTGGGGAGAGGCCCTTTTTTGGCTAAATTTGGCACCTCGTTCGATTACATCTCACTCTCCTAGAATCTCAGGCTCACTGAGGTTCAGAACCTCCCTGTCCATCCCCTGGTGACTCAGCCGTGAGCAACTGTCCTCAGCCCCTTTATCCACCCGGGAAACAAGGGAACCATCAGCAGAGGCCATTCTGGACATCCTGAATTGGGGTTCAGGCTGCAGGTCCCAACTCCCTCATTTACCCAACCCAGTGGATATGGAGAAGACAGGCTCAGACCAGGCTTGAGAGGGGATCCCAGGGGTGAGGGTGGCCAGATGCCTGAAGTGATAACTGATACTTTGTTTACAAATCATATATTTTTTTGAAAAGGAAGTCGCCATTTAAAAGTTTATAGCCTCTTTCTGAAAGTAAATAATTCAGCCATCCTGGGGAGGAAAAAAAGTCTGGAGAGGATTTTAGTCCAAACTCTTTAGCTGCAGGAGCACAAAGCAAGTAGCTTAAGCCCACACAGAAGTTCAGGTAAGGATACCGGGGCCACAAGGGAAGCTCCGTGGGAGCCGGGGCAGCACTGGGGCCTCGGGTCAGACTCACTGCTGCCAGGAGTCCCTCTCGCTGTTCCGTCCACCAGCCCATAAAAGGCCTCTGGGTGCTACTGGGTTGGGTTCTTCCTCTCAGGTTTCTCCTCTGGCGGGAACCTGCCTGCTGGCATCTGTTGTCTAGGCTTTGAAAATAGAATTTTAAAAAGAGACATTTTTGAGTTGTAATGTGCTGGCCCCAATGGGTGGCGTTTTGTAACCTAATTATCTTCTCTTTTAAAAAAAAAAAGCTACTGCTAATTTGTAGAAATGATGACTGGTTTCCTCGAAAAGCCAAAGAAGCCTTTCTCGTGGTTTCTTCTCTCTTTCCTTTTCCAGTCCCTCCACGGTGTCTCATGACACCGTGGCTGTTTTCAGGCTCCTTGTGAGTTCTGCGAGGAGGTACATTTCATTGTAACAAGTGGAAAGATGATTAACCAGATCTGGTTGGACAATTTTGGCTTTCTCCTTTCTGCACTAGTACAAGCTGCTTTAAAGTCAAGCTTTCCACTTACAACCCTCGAGGAAGACATATGAATTTCTTGGGGCTTGCCGTTTGTCAGGGGCTGATTCTTGAGTCTGGAATCTTAGCAAGCAGCAAGCCGCTGATATTTGACACAGTTAGCATTAACTGAAGCAGTAAACGTCATCATACATTATATGGACTTTGCCTTTTTTTCCTTTTAATTTCAGGTATATTTTTTTACAATGGGCACCCAATAAAACAGGTGGATATCTTGGGAACTGTAATTGGAGTGAGAGAAAGAGATGCTTTCTACAGTTATGGAGGTAAGAACAATTGTGTCTGACTGTGAGTTTACGTGGAAGGACCCCACTTAGCTGGACATTGAATCTGAGGCAATCCCAGCCTTTCAGAGCAGCTGGGGACTCTCACAAACCCCCATGCAGTTGAACTCTGTTGGGAACCATTTGCAGCCACCAACATGAACTAAGTATAAAATGAGGCAACAGGTAGGAATGATACTGATGATTACTGTTAGGTGAAACGCTGGGGAGGTAGGAGGTAGAAGAATTAAAATACAGTGTAGGATCACTGGTTGATCGGGGATGGACACCTGATACCTAGGGCATAGCTATAATAGCAAAGGATGTTTATATTGATACTTTTAAAAATAAAAAGGCCAGATTAACATTAAAGTAGACTCTTTAAGAAGACAGAATGGTATGAAAATTGATCTTTAAGACATATCCAGAACAGTTTTTTTTAAAAAGCCTTTTAATACTCAAAGGGGTAAATATCCATTATCAGAAAATTTCCCTTCCCTTATGATGATGAAAACTAAATAAACAGTTTCTATAGTTTGGATACCAGCCAGTCATTAGAATATGATTTTAGTGTCATGGGTCTTGATTTTTTTCGTTGAGTTTAATGTAAGCATTTTAATACAGTGCCTAAGATTGTCTGTAAGTAAGAGGCCAAGCTAGGTGTTTTGTGGGAAGCTTAACTTTGAATTCCAAACCTTTGCTGTAATTGACATAGTCACTTTTTGTTGTGTTGCCTTGGATTTGTTTTCTTCTACTTGGGGAAAAACAGAAGGCAGTTGAACTAGCTGACCAAGAACATTACATTGGCAGTCAGTGTGTGATTGATCACTTACAGATACAATATCATGGCATTTCTTCAACATATATTCATTTTCCTGAATGTGATTATTTTGTGCTAACAGAGTATCATGTGAGAGGTGAGATTTCTCATGACCTCTGGTTTTTCCTAGCCTGTAGTTTTTGAAACTCTGAGATAGATCATCTTGTCAGGCATTCCCCATACTGGAGCTCTTCTCTACTTTATTTTTGTTTTTTTTTTTGTTTTTTTTTTTTATTGTTGTTGTTTTGGGGTTTTTTGGTGGGGGGAGGTAATTAGTTTTTTTTTTTTCTTTTCTTTTCTTTTCTTTATTTTATTATTACATTTTTTATGGAGGTACTGAGGATTGAACCCAGGACCTCATGCATGTTAAGGCTCTACCACTGTGCTATACCCTCCCCTCTTCTCTGCCTTATTTTATCAAAGATATCTTTTTTCTCCAGATAATTCAATAAGCATTCACTAAGTTCTTACAGCATACCCAGCTGCTGGCAAGTGTATTATCTGCAGTACATTACAGTACTTCCTCTCCAAATACCTGTGATGAAATAATAGTATCTCTCTGTTTACAAAGCACCTTTATATGCATAATTTCATGCTATTCTCCTCCTAATCTTTTGAAATAGGAAAGACAGATATTATTTCCATTTTACAGATGAGAAAACTAAGGCTCAGTTACTTGCTCAAGGTTCCACTGATGGATCCAGTCTATTTATTGACTCCAGTGTGCTTTGTAGTCTCTGTGCAACTCAGTTTGATTTTTCTCTCTCCCATGCCCATCCCCTCCAAAAAAATCATCTTCACTTCATTTTTAATTTTCTGATTTTTAAATTAAAATGAAACTGTTTGAGGACTTTAGTCCTGGCTCTAGAAACAGGCCAGATATAATGCCTCTGACCTAAAGGGGCTTCACTTAACCCCTCTCCCTATTATAAAAAGATAGGGGTACTGGGGGTATAGCTCAGTTGTAGAGTGTGCGCTTGGCATGCACAAGGTTCTGAGTTCAATCCTCAGTGCCTCCATTAAGGGGGAAAAAATAAAATAAAAAATAAATTTAAAAAATTAAAAAAAAAAAAGATGAAGGCGATATGGCTGACTCTTCCCCAATAAACATTTCTCTTAGAGTGGATGTCGTGAGAGCATGACACATCTGTGGTTTGTGGGGTAATGAAAAGCATCTGAAGGTTGAAGTAATTGAGAGTAGAAACACTTTGGCAACTTTAATTCTTGTAAGTCCTGCTCAACAGAAAGCTACGCTCTCCTTCATGTCCTCAGGCCGGGCTTGGCTCTCAGGCCACTTGCCAGGCGGCCACTCCTGCCGTCCCAGGTCCTGTTCTGCCTGACTCACCACAGGCCTGTGCTGAGGTGCTTCCTGCTCACCCTAACTTATCCAGTGGCTGAAACAAAAGGCCAGCAGCCCCGGCCATGCAGCCCCGCTGGGGAGGATGCTGCACAGCCCTGCAAGGATGCTCTCCTTCCAGGACTTCCCAGCAGCCAGACCTCAGGGCGCCAGGAGAGGGTCTTTCAGGAGAGGTTACAAACCAGGAAGTCAGAGGGTTTGGTGGCACCGCCCTGAGCACACAGAGCACCTGGCAGCAACTCAAGCTCAGACCTAGACTCCTGGGAGGCTACCGTCAAGACCAAGATGACCTCACGTTTTCCAGAACAAATGTTCATGTGCTGATAGTTTTGACTATCTATCATAAATCAAGATTTTAAACTGACCAGAAAAGCAGTGTGCCTAGAAGTGTCATACATTATTTTTTAACTCAAAATGTCCTTACTGATTTTTTTGCTTCTTAACTCATGCTCATTATCCAATAAAATTTAGAGCTAAAGAAAGTTTGAATGAAGTACATAAAACTCATGTGAAACCCTGTAAATCAGACAAAAACAATGTCAGTGTTTAGGTGAACATCCCTCCTAATATTTCTAACATGTTCCTAATACAAAGAAATACAGATTTGCCTCATTTCCTCTTACTATTATGTATAGTTCTTTCTCTTCTTAATATTTCTGAAATTAGGCTTACAGTCACTGTGTACATTGAGTATGGACTTCTTTCTGCATACTCCAAAAGAAACTGCTATTAGCATTTTGAAATCTTAAAATCATTTCTGTCAAAACACATTATTTAATATTTTACATAAATTAGATTATCTATTAGATATGTATGATTATATATACAACTTCTGTTTTACAATGAGATATCTTTTAACAGCAATGAACATAGATCTTCATTATAATTTTTTATTCTCATATGTCATGCCATTGTAATTTATTCAACCAATTCCATATTTTATATAAACTTAGATTATTTCCAACTTCCAATACTATAAGCAATATTATGATAAAGAGCCTTATACAAGATGTAAATATCTGTGTATTTGTTTTGTTTTTCTCCTCAGGATAAATTACTGGAAGTAAATACTAAGTCAAAGGATATATACATTTCAAAATTTGATACACATTTCCAAATTTGTTCTTTAGAAATTTCATGTGAATTTATATTCCCATTAGCAGCATATGAGAATATCAGGATTTTTAATATGTTATTCTAGTAGTTGAGAAATTATTTAAATTTGCTTCTTTTTTTCTGGTAACTAGTGATTTAGCACACTGACCTTTGTCTCTTGGCCATTTTTAAACCGTCCATGAATTGCATAGTCTTTTTCTTTGCCATTTTTTCTCTTGTGGTCTTGGTCTCTTCCTTATTAATCTGTATTAGTTCTTTTTGTATTAAGATACTAACACCATCACTTGGAAGACTGCTATTCAGTATTAGTTTTTAATTGATCAAATGTATCAGACTTTTAAAAATGATGATTTTCAGGTCTACTTAAAGAAGTCTCCTCCCACCAACTGTAAGCCCAGGGTTAAAAGTATTCACTCATATTTTCTTCTTATCTTTTTGTTTACCTATATTATTTTTAATAAAATAAAATCCATCTAGAATTTATTTTAGTTTAAGAAGTCTTATTCTCAGCTTCTGTTTTCAACACAGATTTAAACCAGCAATGAGAAAACTTTGCCTTATGTTTCTTCTATATTATATGTGTTTTTACAACAGTCTAGCTAGTGATATTTTAAAAAATCATTAAGCCCACTGACCCCATGTTCAACAACCTCTGTTCTGAGATTGTCAGAAATTAGGCAAGGAGAAAATGCCTATCGTGCCTGATCAAACATCTCCAAATTTGTCTGCACTTATAAATCCAAGTGCAATGGGAATTCTTTGTTTTTGTTTGTTTGTTTGTTTGTTTGTTTTGCATTAGGGATAAAATAAGCCAGACCAGTATTGTTTGTGTAACCAAGATAAAATTATTTTTATTATGGAAATAAAACTTTGTTTTTCTATAATGTGCTTGGCTTTCCTTACATCCCCTGCAATGGCAAAGACTGGGCAGAAGCTCTTTCAAAGAGAAGCCCAGACCAGAAGACTTGGGATGCTCTGTCGTGGTAAGTCAACGAGCTGGCAGAAGAGCACATGGTGACAGATGGCTGTGCTCTGAGTGCCTCTAATCACAGACCAGGTGATAGTCTCTGGTTGTAGGGTGGGAGAACAAGGCTGATTTTATATGTTAGCAGTTTTTGAGATTTTTGCACTTAACTTCCTTAGGACACCCCTTTTAGGAGAAGTTTAGACAAGAATCAGTAGCAATGCCCTTGGGATAGGGTGAGAGAAATGTTGATGACCTTCTGCTGGGCTCATGTATTACACTGACATTGCAGACAAGCAGTTCCCACTGATGTGTGGTGAGAGATTATTTCTAAAGGTGGAAGGAAAATGTAATAAGGGATTTGCCAACCAGGCTGTTGAAAACTGTCATCTGAATGCGGCGGCGGCATGCTAATTCACCAGTCATGTCCACATCTCTGTTCTACTCTCTTACACTTCTCTTGCAGTGGATGATAGCACTGGAGTGATAAACTGCATCTGCTGGAAAAAGTTGAGCAATACCGAGTCCTCATCAGGTAATTTTATTTGCAATGCTTCTTTACATTTTCAGCTAACCATTAGATTTTATTCAAGGTAGCTCAGCAGAACAGCTTTGGTGCTGAATTTTCACATTTATCCACTGGTGAGTTACATTGGTCAACTCGAAGCACTCTACCCAGAGCTTTGGCTGCTCTGCAAACGGCATTATAGGGAAGCCAGTTGCTTTTCTTGCTCCCCTTTCTTTGGCGCTCACTTCCTCCTAAGTCTACAGGAATGTGCATAGGTTCCTGGAAGTTTCAGCATTCCATTTTTACCATGACAGTTATTACGCAAGTCAAGATGGTTTAGCCAAATTGCTAATCAGGTGAGAATCCCCTTCCTCTGGGCATATCACTTGACCAAAGCTTTCTTGAAAGCTTTTGCCCTGACATGGTTGCCACTAACTTCTATGCTCCTATGATCCAGATTTTCTGAAATCTCTAGCATTTTCAAACAGATATGCCAGGAATTCTAACATGAATGAGAAGGTGATATAGGATTCCCTTAAAGTTAGCCATTAAATAATATAAACTGAAAAAGAACTTTAAGATTGTATATTGAGCTTATTGACTGTAATTGAAACAGCGTTTGGAATTTCTTGAGTATGTTTTAATAGTCCTTAGGTAGTTTTTTGAGTTATTTAAGTTCATAATATTAAAAAAATATATTGCCTTAGTGGTGAACACTTTTGGTTGTAGCAAAGCTACAGAAACTGGGACCTTTGTTTTATAACATATGCAATATGTTGCTGTATGCCCTGGGGTTATTCAATAAATACTGCCTAGTCTGATATCTAACGTCTAGTATCTGTCTCCTGTTTTACATGGTGAGACTGTGTAACACTTAGAGTGGCTTCTTCTTTCCCTTTTGACATTACCTGTCAGAATCTCAACTTTCTACTTTGCTGGTCAATGGAATGCTCACTTGCTTGATTTTCTGATGTATTTACATTTAGAATTTGGCCATCACTTTCACATAACTTTGATATTTCCATTTCCTAATTTGGGAACGTGTTTATCAATGGCATTACTTTGCTTAAGAAGCTTTGTAGATAAAAAAAAATTGAAGAGAGACAACATGTTTTTATGGAGGTATCTCAGAGGTAAGAAATAAACCTATAAGACAATCAGATATTTGAATTTTCATATCTGTCTAGAGTATTAAAATCATTTGCAGATTTATGGTTGTTGTATTATCACAGTCTTCAATCAGAAAGCAGCGTTTGATTATGCATACTTGTTTTAGACCAAGAGTTACCCAACTTTTTCTGTACGGGGCCAGACAATAATTGTCTTCTGCTTTATGGGCCATGTGGTCTGCATTGCAGCTGTTCAACATTGTCATTGTAACACAGAAGCAGACATAGGCAGTGCATAAACAAATGGGCATGGTTGTGTTCCAATAAAACTTTATTTACAAGAACAGATTGTGGATGGATTTGGACCACGGGCTGTAGTTTACAGACTCCTGTTTTAGATATTGTTTTAATTTTCAAAATCAGCTTTTTTTTTTTTTAAAGAAATGGAAATAACATCATCAGAAATATTATATAACTCAGTAATTTTTTAGATACAATGACTTTCAATACTGAAAGTGAGATTTTGTTTTAAGTATCTGTAAGTTGATGAATAGATGAATGGTCATAGTTGGTAGCCTTAATTGGAAATTGCTTTGGGAATAAAAAATGAGGGTGAGGGTACAAGTAGAAAGCCTGAAAATGCTTCTCATCGTGTTATGAAGTGTTATTTTTAAATTGTTCCCGACTAACCCATTCTCTCCTGTTAATTTAATCGCCCTTGGTTTTAAAGCTTTCCACTGGAAAGTGGCCAACGTAGACTAATTTTTTTAAACAAAATTTGGTCTGAGTCAAAATCATGTTCCAGTCAGTTAAGGTATAAAAATATAATATTAACTCCTATAAATGTCACTTTGAATGTGCCATTTGGACTTAGCTTAGGAGAAAAGTTAAGAAAGCTTGGTCCTTAGTATTAGAATTTTAAAGAGGATTTATCTTTCAGGGTGGAATAGGCTACTTAAAATGAAATTCTGTCAGGCTCCAACCATCTCATTATATTCATTAAATTACACAGCTTGAGCCCTTCTTTCGGCAATTTGGTTCACCCTTTAAATGAACGCTGAGCCTCTTTTTCTCAGACCAGCCCTCAGTCTGATCATTTCAGCAGTGGAATATGAAGCATTTATCATCATCTATAATGTCTGAATAATGGCAGCGAAATTTATAAGTACGTTTAAAATTCAACCTACACAGAAGAGGACTTATGAGTAGGAACGCAGATGGAATAACCCTTTAAAAAGCAATACTTAGGTATTTTCTGAAGAAACCCAGTAAGTTGAGTAACATTAACACTGATTGTGTCTAGATTCCTAGCTGTTGGTTACTGCTTGCACAAAGGTCTCCACCCTCCTTAGGTTGCTGTTTCCCTTAGTGTAGTCAACGTGTTAAAAGAAAAGTTAACACCTTGGCACATTACAGAACCACGGTTATCTAAGTTGAGTTAGATTAAAAAGCAGAAAATTTGATCAATATACCATTATTCATTCCATTATAGGACTATATCCTAGTATATGATAAACCAGAAATGATATGACAGCAGGAAATAAGTCAACATTTAGCAAATGTTGTTGATTCGGGTAGATAACAGTCTTAAAAAAAGAGGTGGCTGTGATCACAGGCTTGCAGCTTACATAAAATAACCCAAAGACAGAGTTGTATATTGATCACAATAAATGTGGCGGTGTATATGTTAGGCTCTTACAAGTTTAACAGCCTAGCTGCTAAAGCACTGAAAGCTGTCATCGGTGACAAGAGGGATAGACAGAAAGACATTTTTTTCAAACTTTTATTTAACAAAAAAAAATCAAATAAACATAAAAAAGAAAGCCATGGAATGGGAAGGGTGGACGTACTAAGCATAACTGATAAAGCTTCCCTACATTTTTTTCAGAAATCAACATAAAGTGTTCGAAAGAGATAAAGGGTTTATGCATGAAGAAATGCAGAGAGTAGATCGTCTTATAAAACACATAGTCTCTCTGGCAATTTAAAAGCAAAATAAAATGTTATAGAATCATTATGTATTTTTTAAGGTGTTAAAAGTCCCAGTGACTGAAGCCAGTGTGGGAGCTGCAGACCCCCATGTGTTGCTGGTGGCACCTTGTAAAAAGAGAATGGCTTGATTGTTTTTTTCTGGCAAACATCCTGACGATATGCAATGAACTCTAAACCTGTTTGTATTTTTCTATCCAGTAATCCCCAATGAAAGACCCCCTAAGAAAACAAAATTTTTGTCTAAGGGGCTTGATTATTCGTTTTCACAAGTAGCTGACATTTATCCAATGTTTCCTGTGGATCTGGCATTGTGCTAATAAGCTTACGACGTGAGGGGTAACTAAGACTGTGCACAGCAGCTCCATGTGTGAGGTGGACTATTATTATCCTCATTTCATAACTGAAGAAACAGGCATATTGAGGTTAAGCAGCCTGCCCAAGGTCACACAGCTAATAAGAAGTGACCTGAAATTCAAGCCAGGCCTGTCTGACTCCACCACCCAAGTGTTGACCTCTACGCCCTGTACAGACAGTGCTAGTGATGGAAACCAAAATTTAAAAATTATGAAAAGGAGAAGGATGAAATAATGAGACTAGCTAAACTGGCCTATGAACAGGACAGAATGCTATACTGTTATTTAAAATGCTGAGTTGTATAGAATCTTCTGTGGATACATATGTGTATTTCAAATTATGCTAGACAGAAAAACAACACAAAATTGTTTACACCCATTAGCTAATAACTGTGGAAAACACTGGTGTCCTCACGGGGCCGGCAGCAGAGAGCGCAGGGTGAGCGGGAAGGCTGTGGGCTCAGAGACTGCCCGAGTTCTGACTCCAGCTTTGCTGCTAGCTAGCTGTCTTCCTTTGGGCAAGTTGCTTATCTGTGACTCAGTTTCCTCGTCTGTAAAATGAGGCTAAGGATAAAGAAGAGTGGTTGTGAGTGTTAGATGTGCTGACAGGCTGCAAAGTCCTTAGAACAGCAGTACTGTAGTACCCAAACATCTGGGGCTATTCTTATTATTTAACTCGTACATTTTGGAAGTAAATTTAAGTGATGGAAATTATTTAGAATTGAATGTGCATTGGATTCTTTTCACCATGATGTTTCTTAAGTTTATAGTTTTCAGCGGTATGAGTGCGTGTGAGAGAGGCGGGTGGTGGATATTAGCCTAGTTACCCAACAAAGATGAGAAGTGAGAGGTTAAGGTGTTGAGCCCCTCGGTGGAAAATCAGGCTCAGGCGAATTTGCCTTCCCCATAAACAACCACAAATGGAGATTCTTGGGCCCCTTTCCCCTTCTGCCAGGCTCTGTGTCCCTGCAAGGACACTTTAAAGGGTTGTTTAGAGCTATTGCTCCCATACCCGGCTGAACTCACCCAGAATACAGCTCAGAACCCCGCAGAGCCTTCTGACTGCACAGGCGATGCAGGGATAGGAATAAATGTCTGGTGTTGCTCCTACCCCAAAGTCTCTCTCAGGTATGGTGGAGTGATTGTGTTATGCATTTCTCTCTTTCCTTCTGGCCCCAACAACTACAGCTGCTCCAAGTGCAAGAGAACTGAGCCTAACCTCACAGCTTAAGAAGCTGCAAGAGACCATTGCGCAGAGAGCAAAGATAGAAATTGGGGACATCATCCGGATCAGAGGTCAGATCCGCACGTACAGGGAAGAGCGAGAAGTTCATGCCACTGCTTATTGTAAGCACAAGATATTTCTGCCTAGTTGGTTGTTATCCTGGGTGTGTGTCCTATAAGCTTGTTTAGCTAAAAGTCAAACTTCTAAAAAGTTCAAATAAAAAGATTTAACTCTGTCTATTGGAGGAAGCTATATTTCACAACATGCTTTCTTTAGAAAAGCAGCATTTCTTAATTTTATTTCGAAAAGAGGTAACTATAAATAAGTTGGGAAAGAAAACAAATGGTTTATTGTAAATGGCTGACAAATGTATTTTGGACAATATAAGAGTTTCTAAAATACTTTGAAGTTCTAAGTGTGAATCCATTTAAGGAAGACTGTTCATCGTCTTCAAAATGATGGAGATTTCTTGAACACCACTGAGTCCACTAACTTTGAAAGAAAACAGCTATTTAGAAGAATGACAGGCCTGTGTCTTCTGAGTGATACCCTTTGCACTGCTCTGGCTGATTTTCACTTGGAAATCTCAAGGGCAGCCCGGTTGTCCACCATTGTAGCAGACGAGTGAAAACGCTAGTCCCAGTCTCCTCTGGCCATGCCTGTGATGCTTAGGATGTTGCCTCTCTCACAGGATGGCTGGGAACCGTGTAGTGCATCTAGACTGTGACCCCTGGGCAGCCATTGAGGAAGGGGACCCACCAAGTGCCCCACTTACTGCCACTGCACTCAGGATGTGGGAGAGAACTAATCTCAGCGTCATTTCTGTGGCACGTCTTCCCCCGTCACTTATTAGATAAAGTGGATGACCCGGTGTGCAACATTCAGATCGCAAGGATGCTTGAGCTGCCCACTATCTACAGAAAGATTTATGACCAGCCTTTCCGCAGCCCAGCCCTAGAGAAAGAAGAGGCACTGAGGTAAGTTATGGACTATGACTGCTGAACATGTGACCCCAGCAGGAAGGCCAACCAGTGGGATCCCAGATGCTGGTGGGGGAGCCTGGGTTCAGTTCCTGGACCATCCACCCACTCAGTGTGGGGCTCCGGGCAAGTCTGCTTGCCCTCGGGATGCTTGTGTCCCCCTCCGTAAAGTGAAGATGATAATGGTACAGGTGTTCTAAGGTCGTGGTGAGGAAAATATATGTGTAGTTGGAGTCTCTGAAGGAGTGGAGGAGGGAGCAGAGAAAAAAATATTTGAAGAAATCATGGATGAAAATTTCCCAAGTTTGATGAAAACTGTAAATTCACAGATCCAGGAAGCTCAATGAACCCCAAGGCAAGAAACCTGAAGAAAACTGCACCAAGGCACATCATAATCAAAATACTGCAAAAGAAAAAAAAACAGTCACTCCCTACCAGGGATGATTTTATTCTTTGGAGGGGTGGATAAACAGGAGAAAGGAATGGATGCATATTTGCTATAAATATGCCTCAAAGAACTCTGGGAGGAGACAGAAACAATCATAGTGGCTGTGGTGGGGGCACTGGGAGGAGGATAGGAGACTTTTCACTGTATATATACCCTTTAATTTTTTAACATTTTTATAGATTACATATTTCAAAAAATTATATTTTAAAACCCCCAAGCTAGAGACCTGTAGAAAGTAAAAAGTGAAGGTTCTCCAATTTCCCGTCCCCCGCCTTAGTGCGATTCCCCAGAGGTTACCTCTGTAGAGAGATTGATGTGTATCCTGTTAGACTTTTTTCTTCTGTGCAGACACAAGCATGAGTATTCACCCATGTATTCCGTGGGTTGTCATTTGCTTTTTTACAAAAATGGTACCGTCCCTCACATACCATTCTGCAGCTTGACTGTTTTCTAAATCTATCATGATATCAGTTCCCATAGTTCTGCCTCATCCTTCTAAACAGCCACGCAGCGTTCCCTGGTGACTTGCCCCTTATGTCAAAAACACGCATTAATACGGCATTGCATTTGCTAGCGAAGTTTCAGTTTTACCCACATCCAAAAGGAACAAAGGTAATAGTTTTTTGCAGAGTTTGTTAAACCTTTCTCCCAGCAGCAATCCAGGCACCCTGGACCTTGACAGTCTCACATGTCTGCTGAGTGAAAAAGTCAAAGAATTCCTTGTGGAGAACAGAGTGCAAACCTTTTACCAGCAGGAGTTGGAAACGGTGGAGTCCCTGCTGTCCCTTGCTAACCAGCCTGTAATTCATAGCACCCACTCCGGGCAAGTAAGTGCAGCATGCCCACGTGAGAATTCAAGGCCCCTGCCCCAAATCTGCAGTTGAAGGGTGTGGGTGGACATGACTGTGGCATTATGACTCCCAGGCTGTAACGGGGAGGGTATAGGTCAGTGGTAGAGCACGTGCTTAGCATGCACAAGATCTTAGGTTCAATCCCCAGTACCTCCATTAAAAGATTTTTTTTAATTAAAAAAAAGAAAAAGACTCACAGGTTATACCCAGAGTATAGAGATTATGTTGATTCTATTCTGGAAAGGTCACTGCCCACTGAGAATTTTGAAGGAGAATGGACATGGCCTTTTCCCCTGCTTAATCTCATTAAGCTTAATCTTTGGGCAGGAAAAAAAAAGTACTTAGTCCTCAGTACTCACTGAGATGGGTATTTAATCTCAGCAGGAGCCAGATGAGAGGAAATAGATGAGAAGAGCTCATTATCCTTCCAAGATTTTTTATTGATCAGCAAGATGATTCTTGAACTTGAACCGAGGTTTTTAAATGACCCTCTCTCTTCTCCAGAATAAAGTTAACCTATCGTGTTTTAGCAGTTTGATTAAAGACCAAGTTGTATTCAATCTGGTTTATAAGTAAAAATTTCAAGGAACACTCAAGTAACTTTTTATTCGTCTCTGAAAGAGCTGTCCTCATGTTTTCACCCATAGGTTAGAGTTGTTTGGTGTTTACTTATTTGCTTAGAATTAAGAATTATCTGAGACTGGTTTTAGGCTTTCTGTTTCACTGCAATTCTTTGGTTTTTTCGTTGCTGTAACAGGATTCGTGCTTATTTATTTCATTCATTCCGCTGGGGAATGGTCTCTGCCTGAATGTCACCTTCCTGCCCTCCCTGACCTAGGGAGGTTTTGGCTGGCTTTGAGAGCCACTGGCTTCCTCACTGTTATCACCCTGTTTCCACACCTCGTGATATCATTGGTATTTAGTTATTTGCCTGCCCGTTCCTCCACCAGAGTGTAAATCCTGTAAGAGCAGAGGTTTTGTCTGTCTTTTCTTTTCTCTTTAGAACCAGAGCCTAGAACAGAGTTGGCATAAAGTGTGTTCTCCACAATTATTTGTTGATTGAAGAAAAAATTCAAATAGTTCCTGAAATTATGTAGCTTTTAAGTCTCCTTCCCATTCCCTCTCCCACTCCCCTTTCCACCGAGACAAACACCATTAGGAGTCTCAGGAGTCTCCTTCCGTAGATAGTCTGCATGTATAAACTGGAAGTAATTGTATCCTTTTTTAACACAAATGGTATCATATAAAACACTGTATCTACCTAGCTTTTCATTGGACAGCATGTATTCGGTCCTTGCCTAGCCATCCATATAGATTTGCTGCTATATAATAATCTTTTATTACTTGTACCATAATTCATTTAACATCTCTCCATTCCTGGACTGTTTAGATATTTTCCAGTCTTTTGTTATCACCAGCAAGGCCATGAATACCCTTGTGCGAGAACCCAAGTTACTCTTCATGATTCTGGTGGAAGAGATACTGGGTCCCCATCCTAACCTCCTAAGTGTGACCACTGCTTCTCAGTTTCTTTCGCAAACCTAATTATCTCTTCCTGGCACCAGGCTGTGTGCCCAGTGACCCGCGATTTCATACTCGGAGATGAAGGATATGGTTTCAGGAAACACCCAGGAGGAGCGGGTCAGGACTGGCCCCTTTGTTCTGTGCCACCGTTGCTTCTGCACCGTTGTAGCTGTCCAGCTGTCCACTGACATCAAGAGTGACCTCCTTCCCATTTAATCATTTAGAGAAGGCTCAGTGCCAGCTTGGCCTCCCAGGACTTCTGACCACTCTCTTGGCACGTTTAGAAGGAAACTTTGAAGCTGAGCGAAGACCACATTCTTCCTGTGAACCAGCTCTTCTGCGATAATTAAGTAGGGAGTCTTGAGGACTCTTTGAGGACTGAAAGTCCCCTCCATTCAAAACTTTCAGGGGGCCCTTTTGGCCTGATATCTTTTTGAAAATGCTTAGAGCAGAAACTTGTGTCTGCCAGTGCTGTATGTTTAAAAAGAAATGAATATGGCACTATGTCTGTTTCGTCTTTGGAAAGTATTTTTCCATCAATTATGAATTATTCCCTCACATGGCTCTGGTGGGGGAGGTCAGTGTCACTAAATTGAATTCTGTTTAATAGAGCCTGGGAGATCCAGGATATGTTACAATGATGGTGAAACCCTAGACCCCTTGGCACTTTCTCTTGTCATACGGATGAAAGCTTAACAAAAAAAGAAAATCATAGTGATAGTGTTATAGCTTCCAGGCTGGGGAGAGTGGGTTTGATTGTTTTCCCTCCTTCTTTTTTATTCCCATTGTGGCTCTTTTTAGCAAATCCAGAAACATGATAAGCAAACCTTACAAAACCATTGTTTCTTTGACAGCTGGATAAATGCTGTGTTTGTTTGGGAATGAAGACTATATATATATTTCAGAGACCCACCCAGTTCCTGCCCTGCGAGGAGAGGCCCACGAAGGCTCAGCATGGTTGTTCAGACGTTCACTGTTTTTGTTTCTGAGCAGTTTTGGTTTCCTGAATGGGATGGGTCTGTCATTGCTCTTTACAAAAAGACAAGAAAGACACACATCTCAGGCCAGGAAAAGCTACTGGCTGGAGGGACAAAGATTGGAGGCTTCATCCTTGAGCCTGTATCTTTATAATCAGCAGGGAATTTCTTCCCAAGGTCAGCCGAGGCAAATGTTTTTGGAAAGGAAGCTTCACATATTGTTTATATTTACAGAGAACCTTTTCTCCTGGGTCCTCCTTGTTCACAGCTGAAACTGTGCTTTTAATCTCATAGGCTTCACACCCTCTCTTTTCTTTTGCTTGATCTTAGGAGGAACCCAGTTTTTTGTATGGTCTGGGGATAACCAAGAGTCATTTTAAATGACAGGAATAATCATAGAGCGGCATTTCTAGTCAGTTTCCACTGTATTTCTATATTGGTAAGAGACGTAATAAACTTGAGCCTTTGGATCCTTATATTAAATTGACTGAGGAAGACAGATCTCCTTAGAATGATAAAGAGGAGTAGTTATAGAGTTTTACGGGGGAGCCTGCCCTGGGTTGATTGTGCTTCTCCTAGGAGAGCACTCGTGTGTGAAATTAACAGCAGCTTCACCTCTAGCCCCTCTGACGGGCAGCCGAGGATTGCTGGGCGAGGTGTTTATTCTAAACATGCCCAGATAGCTTTTCTGCTCGTGGGAGTCGTCAGCTATTTCTCAGCCTTATTCTCCCTTCAGAGAATGGGTGCTGTCATAACCTGGAACGTTTGTCAACTTTCGGGCCCTAATGGCTGGGTTTTCCAGGCCTGTTCTGTTAGGGGAAAAACGTAGACTATTAATTTAATGAAGAGTATCAGACTCCCCTCCTCAGCCCAGGAGAGCATGTTTGTGAGACATGGCCAGGATCTAGTAGATTCAAGCAAGGGCCATCTGAAGGGCTCTCCTAGAAAGCGAAGTTTTCTTTAGGGATGGGATTGTCACTACTTCAGGTCATTTGGAGGTGGGAGGTTCCCTTTCTTTTCCTATCACTTTGAGGGAATGAATGTCAGCAGCACATCCCAGGCCCCTCTCTCTGTCCCAGCATCTGCAGGTATTTCCCCGAGACGGCCTCCCCAGGGATCTTCCATGTAGTAGGACTTTGCCTTCAGACACTCTTTCAGATGTATTGCCACTGCTTCTTTGGCCCTCTGATCTTTTTCTTTTTCTTTTCTTTTTTTTTTTTTTTGAGGAGGGAGGGGAAATAATTAGGTTTATTTATTTTAATGGTGATACTAGGGATTGAACCCAGGACCTCATGCATGCTAGGTAAGCAGTCTACCACTGAGCTATACCCTCCCCTGCCTGGCCCTCCGATCTTTGTACTATCTTTACAGGTTTCTGTCACATTAAAAATGGGTCTGTACCTTAAAGGACAATTTTTAGTCCCTGCTTGCTTTGTTTTAGGAATGAACTGAAAATTCTAATGAAATAATTAGGATACCTCCTCTGTAACGGGGTATTTTTTCCCACCGATTGCATACGTATTTTTCTAGATCACCCTGTGTGCCAGGGAGGAGGTGGCCAAGATGACATACAAATCTCCCAACTCAAGAAGAACACAGTCTGGTTTACCATGGTGGGACATAGCTGCAAACCTGGCTTCCTTGAAATAAGGAATAGAATGACCTGGTAGCCTCTCTAGGCAAACTGGGCTCTTAGAGAAGGGCCGAGATACTGAAACTGGAGACAGCAAGCTGACAGCAGCCAGGGGTCCTTCC
This sequence comes from Camelus dromedarius, assembly GCF_036321535.1. NCBI lineage: Eukaryota > Metazoa > Chordata > Mammalia > Artiodactyla > Camelidae > Camelus > Camelus dromedarius. Next base: position 60,850,260 of record NC_087443.1, on the reverse strand, counting down.
AGGCAGTGCTCTTGCTTCCCCCTAGGACCCTGTCCACCTTCAGCCCATGGACCCTCCCCTCTGACAGGTCCTCCTTTAAACTGTCCTCCATTTAAAATAGGGAGTCTATTTAATACTTTCTATATGCTGGAATCCCCAACTTATTTCAATGTGTAGAAAATTCTTTGAAGTCTTTAGGAAGAGGTTGTATATTATAGCCACAATTTTAACGAAAAAAGTGAGCCAATATGTATAGAATTTTTGGTTCTGTATAAAAAAGTAAATCAAAGATCATCACTTTGATTTTTCCATTTCATGTCATTGAATTAAACAAATTGAACAAACAAACAAAAAAAACATAACTGAGGTGTGAAACAGTTACCAAGCTTGATTCTGCCTGAGCAAACTTCCCAGTCCTCCTTAAATACCATCCTGCTAGGCCCCTGCATACCTCAGTCTTTTTGACTCAGCAGATAAAAAGCCTGTTGGGTGAATTCATAACCAGTTGGTCTAGGGAGTTGCCCTCAAGTGCTATAAGATGAGACTTATTTCTTTTCTTCTTTTTTTTTTTTCCTTCCTACAGGTGGATTTTAAGAATGACACCACTTCCAAGGCAATTCATAGTATATTTAGGAATGCTGTAAAGCTGCTGCAGGAAAAAGGACTCGTTTTCCAGAAAGATGGTGGTTTTGATAACCTATTCTATGTAAGAGACCTGCAACTTAATTTTTTTCCTTCTTAGCTTCAATTCTAAATATATTTATTATTAGGAATACTTATTTACTGTTTTTAAAAATCAATCATGAAGGAGTTACATAAAGTAAGGAGCAAAAGTTGGCCCTTATCTTTCCTCAAGGTACCACTTTTAACACCCTTCTGCGTGTGCACACACACACACACATATGCTCCTGTTACCAAAAAAATGAGATCATCCCCCTAAATCAGGATTTCTCAATTTCAACACTGTTGGGGCCAGATGGTCCTTTGTTGTGAGGGGCTGTCCTTTGCATCGTTTGGCAGCATCCTTGCCCTTCACCTGCTAGATGCCAGTTGAGACCCACCACTCTAAATAATGCTCAGCAACTCTTTTGGATACCAAAATAGCGCATCACAGGCATCTTTCCATATTAGCCCTTATAAATCTACCTCACTCTTTTTGACACCTGCATGGTATTCCATATTGTGGGAATCTGCCATAATTTTTTAACCTTGTCTCTCTGGTTGATATTATGTTGTTTCCAACTTTTGTTCTTAAAAATTGTGTTGCTATGGCAATTTTTTTGGGCACAACTATTTTTGTGGAGCTATGTAAGTGTTTCCGTAAGATTGAGTCTTAAAAGAGGAGTGGCTGGAGCAAAGGGCATGTACCTTTAAGCCTTTGGTCAACACAATCTGATTGGCTTCCCAGAAGGTGGTACCCATTACAGGTGCTTGCCTGCCTTATGCTTTCAGAGGTAAATGTTCACCTCTCACTGCCTACTTTTCATATTGGAGGAACCAAGCCGATGTTGATATGAATATTGACATATAGATGTGGCTTCAGCTGCGAGTGATTCTCCTGAAGACAGATCAAAACTCAGAGGAATCCCAGAAGTTCCACTAAGTACAGACATGATTCCTGAGGGGAAGCTTTCCTTCATAGGACATTTTCTTGATGTTGATTTACTCTAGTGATTCCTCATTTTGGAAAGTTTTTAAAAATTAAGGCATGTTTTAAATACTATTTGAACAACTTTTGAAAAGGGTACTCCATTCCGTATAAGGGTGAATGCTGTCCACCGTCCCCCAGGATGGGAAGGCCAGGTGGGAATCGGCTGCCACCTGTGGGGCTGGAGAAGCTCCTTCTGGGCCCCTCACCTTAACACCTCCCACCCCCACCCTACAGTCCCGTTCGCCCAGGGGAGCCCTGGGCCGGCCTCCTGGGTCAGTAGGAAGCAGCTTTTCCTGAGGAACAGCAGGCCATGGGCAGCCGTCCAGGGCCGAGGTGTGGCAGGGCTGGGGCACTTCCTCCTGTGAATCAGTATGAGCTGGAATGGGGTGATCAAGCAGTAATAGCTCTATTTCCTCAACAGAACCATCCCCAGCTCTGACTTCACCCTCAGCCCTGGCCCCCTGAGTTTCTGTTTTCCTGAGGGCATTGCCTCACGAAAATTGTTCTCTTCTCTTTGCCCAGTGCTTTCCAGCTTTCACCAGCTCTCCCATATTGCCTTAATCTTCTCATGTTGGACAGAGGGAAGCAGCACCCAAGTGGATATCACCGTCATGTTCAATAGTAAATCTAATACCAAAAAAGAGAAAGGAAGGAAGGAAGGAAAAGAGGAAGAAAGGAAGAAAAAGGAGTATGCAGACAAAGACCCGTGTCAGGAATGTGTGTTGGATGGACTTGGAATGAGCAGATTTAAGGAAGGTGGTACAGATAAGGACTCCTTCTCTTGACTCACAATCTGCTCGTTCGAAGTTCATCCGACACACATTCCTGACACAGGTGTTTGCATACTTCTTTGTTTCTTCCTTCCTTCCTTCCTCCCTCTTTTTTCCTTCCTTTCTTGTTTTTTGATACTAGATTCGCTATTGAACACGATGGTGAAACCCATTTGGTTGCTGCTTCGCTCTTACCTGAGCTGATTGGGAAAGGAACTAGGTTATGTTTGCCTTTGACAACAAGAAAGTGTTTCAGTTTATAGGCCAGATTTACTCTCTTGCTAGCCTTTTCTTACAGTTTCATTTCTTTTGTTTTTTTCTGGTTGGGAGAAGGAATGTGAAACACAAAACAGGAAAGAAGAAACACAAGAGGAAAGAGTCCTGGGGTTTGATTATGTGAATGTGTTATGAATATTTAAGAAGAAAGTTGCTCCTCAGAAGCAAGGGATTCCAGCTTTTCTTTCCATCATGGCCCCAGTGAACCACCTCCCGAGGGGATATGCCTGTGGGTCAGCCATAGAGCAGTGAGCTGTTTAGGGACAGAACTGGTTTGACAATAGGCCAAGTATTGAAAACTACATTCATTGTTGGTGTAGGGATGATGATTGTTATGACATTTAGAAACTATCCTAAATACTAGTTTGGGAGTCTGGATGACACAACCTCTGTGTTACTTGAGAACATTTTCTTACTGTACTGTTTTTCCTATTTAGGTAACCAGAGAAGACAAAGGATTACACAGGAAGATCCACCAGATCATTCAAGAAGACTGCCAGAAACCAAATCGTAAGTGGAGTCATGTACATGTGTCCCAGTGCCCAGGAAGGGGATGTTCCCTCCCAGAGAGCACTGGACGGAGAGTCAGGAGACCCGGAGCTTTCCCCAGTAGTGACTTGGAAGCATGACTGGTCAAGACAGGTGCCCTCTCTGAGCCTCAGGACCCTCCTCTCTAAAGTGAGTGTTAGCCTGGCACAGCTGTTCTGACTTGGGCCACACGTAAGATTCAACCTTGGAGCTTTTTTGAACATGCAGTGCTTGGGTCCCACCCCTAAGGATTCTGATTCAGTCGGGGCTGGGATGGGGCTAGCAGGTGAGCTCCTCCAGTGATTCTGTTACAGTGAGGCAAGCCGCTAGGCTAGGACTTTTGGACATCCTTCTGGTTTCATGTTCTGTCTGATTGTGTTATTTCTTGTTCCCCTCTTCTGGCTTGTCTCTGAACCCAAACCTGACATTTTCCTCCCTTCTAACATCAAGGACTTCAGTGTTGAGAGGAATGGTTCCAGACATTACAATTTATGAACAATGTAATTCAGTCACCTTGAAACCTGATAATTTGCAAAAGAAATGGTTTAGAAAATAGTTGAGGGGATGAGTGGGTACAGCTCAGTGGTAGAGTGTGTGCTTAGCATGCATGAGGTCCTGGGTTCAAGCCCCAGTATCTCCATTTAAAAAAAAGTAAAAAGAAAATTTAAAAAAAGTTGGTTTTAGTGGAGTTAGGTCAACCCCTAGTGGTTAGAAACTTGAACTGTACACAGTCTGACAACAGATATTAGCATTTTCACACTAGTTAGAAAGAGAAGAAGTCATTAGTCCATCATTAAATCCTGTGTAAACTGATTGCTCTTAAAGGTGACTTTTCAAAGTCTACCTTTTGCAAACATATGCTAATAACAAATGTTGGCATATGTCAACAAATGATGCTAGAAGAAAAGTAGAAAGGCTTGTTAATGAGCACAGGCCTCCTCATCCTGCTTTCTTTCTCTCTGGAGAGGTCCACCTCCAGTCCTTTAAACCCATATGTCCCTGGGGCCTGGACCTATTCCAGGCTGAGTCAGCGGGTCGAGCTGGACCAGATCTCCAGCCCTGGTGTTTATGGTATGCAGCCCTATTTAGCCTTTAAGGACCAATGAGGTCACTTCCCAGAGTGGTGTGACAACAGCTCTTAAAATAAACTGAAAGCAATCTATTATTTTAATGCCGGGTTTCTGACTATTGTTCACTTCATTCAGAACAAAAAGGACAAGCATTGTTTAGTTGAGGGAAAAATTATCTAACCACAATTTAAGGAGCTTTTTAGAGAATTGAAATGAGGGATTCCTCAACCAAAAAGGGATGAGAGGAGAGGCTGGTCCCCATATGACATTCGTGTACTCATGCTAGTCCCAGGCCATCTGGCCAGATTCTTATTTTGATCTGTATTAGGAATGGGGTGGATTGAAATAATCCTAGGGCCTGGTGAAGCAAATGGAAGCAATTCACACTCTATTTCTCAAGAGAACCAAACAGCCTTGGTGACCCTAGGGTCTATAAAGTGGCAGCTTTTAAATCCATGTCTAATCCACAGGCCAGCTCCTGCTTTGGTGAGTGTGTCAAGGTGGACAGGCTCTGCCACTCAGTCTGTCAACAGGAGCCTCTAAAAACCATAAGCCAATTCCTTGGAACTAGTAAACTCACAGGAGCTGAATTATGGAGCATGAGTAACTGAGAATGCCAGTAAGAAAAAAAAAAAAACCTTGTAGGGACTGTCTTAGAGTCTGGTGCAACCACCCCTTTCCATAGGAAATATCTATGACATTAAGAAGTTATTCTGAATAATATATGCACAGGGTAAAAGCTCAAACAGTGCAAAACTACACAGAGAAAAGTCAGACTCCCTCCTAACACTGAGCCCCAGGCTCTGTGTTCCCCTTTCCAAAGGCAGTGGTTGCTACTAGGTTCCTTCTAGAGATGTTATATGCAGTTATAAACATATTTGTATAGTTTATCCTTTTTAAAAAGCGCAAGTAAAGCTTAGTGTACGATACTCAGTATTCTATGCCCTGTATTTTAAATCTAACATTGGCTTCTAGGGGTCATTTAGCAACAGTACATATAAAAGTACCTGTCTTTTTAATAGCTGCACAGTATTTCACTATGTGTGTTGGTAGATATTTGACCATTTATTTAACCATTCCTACTGGACCTTTAGTTTGTTTCTAACCTTTCATACATACTCAGAGCATTGAGCTTTCCTTAACAGTATGATTGGTAGGAGAACTTAAAATCTTTAGTCATTTAAGAGTATTTCAGCAAAGGGTAAACCTACAGTAATGAAAGGACCATAAACACAGGCCTGTTTTAGGTCCCTAAAGCACTGATACTGGGCTTGTCTAAAGATGGGCAGCAAGGCATAGTTCTGAAGAGCTGGGCTCTGGAGCCACCTTGCCTGGGTTTGAATCCAGCTCTGCCACTTCGTAGCTGTGTGGCTTGGGTAAGTCTGTGCCTCAATTTCTTTATATGCAAAATAGGGATAATAACAGTACCTACATCATGGATTGTTATGAGGATGAAATAGGTTGGTGTTTTATCAAACTCTTAGGAAGATGTCCAAGTAGGAAGCACCAGGAATCCTTCTCTCCACATAGACAGCAGTTGCCTCTATCTGATGTAGCTATTTTAGAACTCTGGAATCTATTAAAGTCTTGCAACTTCTTAAGGAAGGGTTGGACAGTCAATTTGAAGATCTTAGTAGTAGCTGCCTGTCCCTCACTCCTAGCTACATGGCAGGCAGCTGTGTATGTGTTTCTGGACCAGCTTGTACAGAGCTCACCAGAGCCAGGGTGGGCAGAAAGGATCGCCACGTATCGGGGATTTGTGTTCTAATCACTGATTGCTGCTTCTGATCACAGAGGTGCAGACAAAAGAGGTGGGTGGTCATTGTTGCAAGCTCCTCACCTAACAGATGAAGTGACTTCCAGGGGATTTAAAAGACTGGCATCCTTTTTTTTTTGTTCAACCGCCTTCATGTCTCTTTTCACCCCTTTTGGAGCCAGTAAAGAAAGACTAGGGCATTTAAAAGCAACTGCATACATGGGAAAAATCAGTCAGGGATCGCACATGCCCAGGGAAAGGCACAGGCTCAGAAGGAGACCTGAGAAGACCTTAGGTTTCCATCTCAGGTTGATCCTTGGCACAGAGAAAGCCTATAGCAACCAAAAAATGAAAAACAATAACAAAAAACAGCAAACATCTGGAAGGGGGAGAATCTGATCTCCAGACTTACCACATTATTAGATTCAAATGCCCAGTTTTCAACTAAAAAAGAAAGACATACAAAGAAACAGGAAGCTATCGCCGATTCAAAGGGGAAAAAAATCACCAGAAACTGTCCCTGAAAAAGACCTGATGGCAGATCTATTACAGAAAGACTTTAGAACAGCTTTCTTAATGATGGATGAACAAAATGGAAAATACCAATAAAGAGATAGAAAAACTAGAAACCAAAAAGAAATTCTAGAGCTGGAGAGTAAAGTAACTGAAATGAACGTTTTACTAGAGTGATTCAGAAGCAGATTTGAGCAGGCGGAAGAAAGAATCAGCAAGATTCTGGAGCAAAGTGAACAGAACCTAAGGGACCTGTAGGACATCATCAGATGGACCAACATATGCGCTGTGGGTGTCCCAAAAGGAGAGGAGAGAAAGGGGCAGAGAGAATATTTGAAGAAATAATGGCTGAAAACATCCCTAAATGATAAAAGACATGAATATAAACATCTGAGAAGCTAAATGAACATCAATTAACATGAACTCAAAGAGACTCACACCAAGACACATAATCAAACTTTTGAAAGACAAAGTGATAATCTTGAAGGCAGCAAGAGAAAAGCAATGTATCACATACAAGGGACCATCAATAAGATTGTCAGATTTTTTATCAGAAACTATGGAGTCCAGAAGGCAGTGGGAAAAACTGTAAACCAAGAATCTTATATCCAGCAAAGCTGTTCTTCAGAAGTGAGGGAGAAGTTAAGGCTTTCCAAGATAAACAAAAGCTGACGGGGTTGTTACTACTAGACCCACCCTGCAGGAAATACTCAAGGGAGTCCTGCAGATGAAATGAAAGGACACTAGGCAAAAACTCGAAGCCGTAGGAGAAATACAGCTCTCAGCAAAGGGAAAAACAATGGCAATTATAAAAGCTAATATGATTGTAACAATGGTTTGCAACTCCACTTTTTGATTTCCTCATGATTTAGGAGACAAATGCATTTAAAAGAATTCTTGGTCTACGTTCTTGGGTGCACAAGTATAAAGATGTGATTTTGTGACATCAGCAATTGAAAGGGGTGGGACAGAGCTACAGAGGAGAAGCCAAGGTTTTATGCATTATTGAAGTTAAATTGGAATGAATTCAAATTAGTGTTATAACTTTAGGATGCTAAACGTAACCACAAAGAAAATAGCTCTAGAACACACACAAAAGGAAATGAGAGAGGAATTTAAACACTTCACTACCAAAAACTCAACTAAACACAAAAGAAGACAGTAATGCAGGAATTAAGGGACCAAAAGCTATAAGACACGTACAAAACAAATAGCTAATAGGAGAAGTAACTCCTTCTTATCAGTAATTAGGTTAAATGGAAATAGAGTGAGCTCTCCATTCAAAAGACAGAGATCGGCAGAATGGATTAAGAAAATAAAAACATGACCCAACTATATGATGTCTATAAGACACTTTAGATCCAAAGACACAAATAGGGTTAAAGTAAAAGGATAGAAAAAGATATCCTATGCAAATAGTAACCAAGAGAGAGCAGGGGCTAGCTATACTAATGTCAGTCAAAAGAGACTTTTAAGTCAAAAAAATTTACAAGACACAAAGAAGGACACACTTATGTACCTAACAACAGACCGTTAAAATATATGAAGCAAAAACTGACAGAATTGAAAGGAGAAACAGTTCTATAATAATAGTTGGAAGCTTCAGTACTCCACTCTCAATAATGGATAGAACAACCAGACAGAAGATAAGTAAGGAAACAGAAGACCTAAATAACACAATAAATAAACTAGATCTAACAGATGTACACAAAACAATCTAGCCAACAATAGCACACATACTCTTTTCAAGGTGTGCCTGGGACCTTTTCCAGCACAGACCATTGTTAGACCACTGATTAAGTCTTCGTAGATTTTAAAAGATAGGTATCATACAAAGTATCTTCTCTGACCACAGAAGTCGGTAACAGCAGTAAAACTGAAAAATTAACAAGTTTGTGGAAGTCAGACAACACACTGTTAACCAGCAGACCAAAGAAGCAATCACATGGGAAGTCAGAAATTCTTAGAGATGAATGAAAACAAAAACACAACATGCCAAGATTTATGGGACACAGCAAAAGCTATGCATAAAGGGGAACTTTATAGCTAAAAACACTTACATAACTTTACAATTTAAGGAACTAGACAAAGAAGAACAAAGTAACCCACAGCTCCCAGAAGGAAGGAAATAAAGATTAGAGTACAGATAAATGAAATAGAGAATAGAAAAACAATACAGAAAAATCAATGAAACCAAAAGTCGGTTCTCTGGAAAGATCAACAGAACTGCCAGACATTTAGCTAGGTAGACTAAGAGAAGAGAGAAAACTCAAATTACTAAAATCAGAAATGAAAATGAGGACATTAGTACTGATTCTACAGAAATAAAAGGGATTATAACAAAGCACTGAATACAGTTGTACACCAATAAATTGTATAACCAGATGAAATGGACAAATTCCTAGAAATACAAAACCTACCAAGACTGAATCATGAAGAGAGAGAAAATCTGAATAGATCTGTAACTAGTAAGGAGATTGAGTCAGCAATCAAAAATCTCCCAACAAAGAAAAGCCTTGGACCTGATGACTTCACTGGTGAATTCTACTAAACTTTTAAAGAACTAACACCAACCCTTCTCCCCATGTGACTGGAAGGCCACTTTGTGAACAGCCCTACCAGACAACCCTCAGACTGCAGAATGGCCTTTCTGAAGAAGCAGTTTAAGGCCAGGCAGCATTGCTGACCACATATGACTGTAAGTCATCTGGAGCCCTAAGCCTGAGCACTCAGGTCTTGACAAAAACTAAGATTAAAAGCCGAGTGGTGCTGAAGTTCCTGGTGCCCCGTCTCTGCTGTGTGCAGGCCCAGTGTGACTGGAGCCCACTCCACCTTCCGTCATCAACCCTTCCTCTAGGGATGAGTTGAAGCTTCCCAAGAGCAGTGACTAGGTTATGTGCATCTTCTCAGGCTGTGGGTGTGATGATAGAATCGTAGTAATTCCCCATGGAAGAAGCACCCATCACGAGCCTCTTTTCACCCACACGACCACTGGCGAAGTAGTGCTTTTCTTCCCATTTTACAGATGATGATGCAGACTGAGACACAGACCACTTTGCCCCAGCCATAGAACCAGCACTCGAGTTTGGGTCCTTTGGACTCCAGAGTTAGCTCTTCATCTGCCTCTCTGTACTCACTCCTCCTTGCTCAGAGCTACACATGTCAGGAAACCTTGATCCAATGAATGTTGAAGATGCAGCCTGGAAGTGTGGACAACAGCGGAGGCGGCCGATTTTCCAGCAATAACCCCAGCCTGGCTGGGAGTAATGAGTCGATGTGGCCACTAGAGGTCAGGACTCACAAAGTCTTTGTTGGCCCAGAACCCCTGCCTGTGATCCTCTCTGACCCTTAGAGCTGGAAAGGACCTCAGAGGTACCCCCCAGCCCCACTCCCTGTGGGTCAGAAAACTGAGGCTTAAGGATGCAGTGACTTGCCCAAGGCCACAAAGATACACCAAATCCCAGCCGTTCTTTGCCCGACACCACGACCCCTCTGAGCACTTTCCAGGAATCTAAAGCATTTTATCATCTGAAAACTGCAATCAGTGACTGCTCGGAGCACTGATTTACTGGGGATACAACGGTGAGAGGCCTGGCCCTGTGGATGGGGTGTTAGTGGAAACTGGGAGGTTCCTAGAACACAAATATCACTGGCAGACTTTTTGGAAGCCTGGGCAAAGAGGAGTGAGAACAGGCTGAAGGAAGGAACCCCTTCGTCACCACCACAGTCCCATAATTCTGGATTTACTGAAGGAATAAGGAGGCTGCTGTAAGCCTGCTCTGCTGTCAGCCTCAGGAGGGCTCCCACCTGGGAAGCTAGGGTTTAGCACTGAATACATGCCTGTACGTGTAACTTCATTAGAGAAAAAAGATTATCAAGCAATAAAAACCCACTGGGTTATGGACATTAAATTACTGACTGGGAACCCTTGAAGGTTGAAGGCCCGCATCTCTGAGCAGTGGGCCACGTCACTGAGAACAGGTGTTTTGGTTTGTTTTCACCGATAAGCTGGGCTGGTGCATCTCCTACTTTAATATGCCACAGGTTCTGACTCAGGAAAGTTGGAGAAGGGCTTGCATGTAGAGGAGAGGACAGGAGAGAGAGGAGGGTCTGACAGGTGTGTCCAAGCTTAGCCAACTTCCTTTTTCCTGCAGATGTGGAGAAAGGCTGTCACTTCCTGCACATCTTGGCCTGTGCTCAGCTGAGCCTCAATCCAGGCCTGAGTGAAGCTGTGCTGCGGCAGGTGCTGGAGCTCCTGGAGGACCAGAGTGACATCATCAGCACCACCGAGAACTACTACACAGCATTCTGAGGAGAGGCCGGCAGGCCGCACGGGCAGAGCTGGCGAGGAGAAGGACCAGGTGGTGCTCACGCCCAGGCTGCGACTTTCACGTCATGCAGAGGCTTCTAGGTCTGGGGGCAGTTAGCTCATAAAAAACGATAAACTATGGTAACTCGAGGAATGGAATTTGGCATAAATTCTGAAGGCTGTCTTCTACCTGCTGTATCCTGAGATGAAATGACTTACCTCAGCCACGACATACAAGAAAACCGTCCTGGTTGACCTCCTGGCTGGACCCAGCATCACTCACGGAGCAAAAGGGGAAGAAACAGTGTTGGTGGCTGAACTGATTGGAGGCTCTGTTGTGGTCAAGGGGCATCCTGTGGAAGAGGCCCATGTGCTGCGGGAACTGAAGAGCATACAGGTCACCGGACCAGACACTTTTTAAAACGTCAGACTGTCTTCTTGTGGGCCTCTCTTAATGGTTAAGAACCAGTGTAGGGGACTAGTTCTCCCTGAATGAGTGTTGCTGACCTATAGTTCCTGTGGGTCAAACACCAGTGATGGGTCCAGAGTCTTGGGCTGAATTCTCTTTATAGACTGACCCATGGTTGGGAATAAACAGAACCTAAGGCATGGCTCTGTATTTGTTGTTTTATTTTCCTTCTGGCAAAAAGGGGTTTCGGTAGATTTCCCTGTGCTTGAGGACACATGTGACTAAATACAGTGTCCCCTAATACTCTGAAGTTCTTGGAGGCTGCCAGCCAACTGCTTGGCAGTGGTAGATGTTATTTTCAAGGTTACCATTGAACGTGCAGGACGTCCTGACACCATCCAAACACTCGGTATGTGCCCAGACAGGTGATGGGGTCTCGGAATGACAAAGTAAAGGGGAAAAAATTTGAGGTATGTGATAGGCTTGTTCTAACAGCAAGATGACAAATCCAGCCAGCAAAAAGAAAGTGTGGAGAAAGATTTGGAGTTAATTACAGTCATTTCACAAAAGGCACATTTGCCTTTGGCGGCTGCATTTGCACTTGACATGCTAAGCTTTTAGTGTCTCTGCTGGAGAGCCTGCAGGCCTGGCCAGGGGTTCTGCCCCACGTGGAAATGGGGTGGTCTTAGGCTCAGAAGTCGGCTGCAGCTCCGTATGTCAGGCCTTGAGCTAGTGCCAACGGATTGCTTCCTGTCTTGGACTTTTCTGACTTGACCCTAACCTCTGCCTGGTTTCTAAGTGTGATTTCCCAGATCCGCCCTGTGTCCAAAAGGGACCCTGTAGAACAGAGTTTACCTGCAATGACACCCCAGTGGTTCTTCCTTCAGGGCAGCAGCTGTTCGTATTGAATGCACCTCAGATTATTGAGCTGCCAGGAAGGAGTCTTGAATCAGAGCATAAAAAGGGCACATCTCTGCGCACAACCACCCCACTTCTAGGGATTATCCCAAGGAAATGATCACTCAGGTGGGAGGGGATGAATGCACAAGATGCCCACTGCCGTGTAATTTAGAATTCTACAATGGGGGAAATATTTACCTGTGGGGAAAAATTAATTATGGTACATGTGCCCAGTGAAATGCTATGCAGCCATTAAATTAATGGAGCAGACAGCTATCATCACCATGGAGGACTATTCCCAGTAGATTTAGAGTGGGGAAGGGGAATTGGGTTACACATCTGTTTATATAATACCATTGATCTAGAACTACCTGTGTGTATGTATATATCTAAACTGTGTTTCTGCATATACTTCTGTGTAAATGTAGTGTGTACAGACGTACCTACAGCTGACCACTCCCCGGTCCTAGGGTTCAGTCCCAGACCTCTCGTCTATCAGCTTGTTCCCGTGGGGATCTCAACCAGTCCCAAGGTTCAGACCATCTATATGCTGACAAATTCACCAGTTTACATCCAGTTTGGACCTCTTCTAGCTCCTGACCCTACACTCAGCTTCCTGCTGACACCTCTACTTAGGTGTCCAACAGAGATCACAAATGTAATGTGCCTAAAGCCAGGCCCCCAGTCACCCCTGACCCCGCACTTGCTCCTTCTGAGATTTTCCCTGATTCATGAAAATGCAGCTCCAGTTTCCCAGTTGCTCAGGCCAAACTCGCTGACTCTCTCTCGCATCCCACATCCGACCTGCTCACAACCACGTCTCACTGCTCCACCGCCCCCACCTGGAGTACTGCAGGTGCCTCCTCTCCTCCCTGCTCCGCCCTCCCCCCTCTTCAATTCATTCTCAGCCCAGCATCATGGCTCGAGTCAGATTCTGTCATCTGCTCCAGGTAGGCGCCTGAGACGTCACAGTGCCAACAGGGCTCTGCTGTGAAGGGCCTCCTCTCCTGCTGTTTCCTCTCGCCTCCTCCACTCAGCTTCCCAGGCCCTGCTGTTCCTCACACATACCAGGGACATGCTTGCCTTAGGGCCTTTGCACCTGCTGTTTCCTCTGCCTGGAATGTTCTTCACCCTAATAACCATATGGTGGCCTCCCTCCTCCCCTCCTTTGGGTCTTGACTTGAGTGTCCTCTTCTCCATGAGGCCTGCCCTGGTGCCTCTCTTGCTGATTGCAACCAACCCCTTCTCCCTCCTCCCCAGAGCTCCAGAGTACTGATTCTCCTCCACACTCCTTGTCACCATGGAGCACACTTCGTATGTTTCTTACTTACCCTGTTTATTATTATCCTCCCCAATAGAAGGAATGCTTCGTGAGGGCAGGACTCTCTCTGTTTTGTTTCCTGCTGTGTCCCAGCGCCTAGAATAGAGCCTGGCACATCTTCCAAGCAGTACCATCTCTGTGTGTGTGTCTGTCTGCCCTCCACCTGCTGAATAGTGTCCTCTCTTTCCTGGGGGACTTTCTCCAATGTCTTGGAGGGCTGCTCAGGCTGGAAGTACTCAGAATAAACACCCATCGGGGGCAGCCTTAGCCAGTGGGGCCTGGGGTATGAATACTTCTGCTTCCTCGCCCTCCCAGTGAGATACCTCTGACGTGTTCTACAGAGCTTCCCAGAGTTTCTCTGTGGGATTGCACTCCATCCACCCACAGCAGCAGCCAGCTTGATAACCACCCTTAACTGGCTCCTGGACTCTCCCAGCTTCCCCACTCCCCGCTCCTGTTTGCTGCACCTTCCAAGTGAACTGCTTCCTTTCTGATCCTTGTCTCAGGGTGAGCTTCTGGCTGAACACAGTGAACACCATGCTCACAAATATATTTGAGAAATTGTCATGAATAATGGTGCACATCAAACAGAGAGAGATTACTAGAATTGCTCACCAAAGTGACACTCTTGTTACCCCTGAAAGGTGAGATGTCAGATGCTTTTTTTTTTAACTCCGTATCTGTATTTTGATACTTTTACAATTAGCAAGGATGATTTCTACAGAAATAAGAAAGCCGTTTCTCACTCCCCACCCCACACTCCCATAACCTAAATCACGAGGGAAGCAAGAATGCATCAGGCTCTTTCCTCCACAGCAACATAAGGGCTCTGAGAAGGTGAGGGAAGCTCTTGGAAAACTCCCCGAGGCTAACCACAGCTGGGTCACTGTTCATGTCCTGAAGAGCGACCAAAGGCTTCCCCCGAAGAGGAGGGGACTGAGCAGACATTGTCCAGCTCCTTCCACGTCCACATGCTTCAGGAGCTGCGGACTCTGCATTTAGTTAATACAGGCGAGAAGACAAATAGTGCTTTGTCTGCTCAAGGATTTGTTTGAAGATCTGTGATTATCCCCATCTGGTAAACTACCAGTGCCTCTCATCCTTATAAGACACTTCTTTCTAATTATTTCTCCCTGTGATACTGTGCCAGAGCACTGGCCGAGGGAAAGCCAAGTGGAAAGAAGCCTGTTCAGTGACGAGGAACCCAAGACTTGGTGCCAAGGATTAAAACCAAGCAAACTTGTAATTTTCCATTGGAGAAAACATCCACACTTTCTCATTAGCGTAGTTTCTTCTCTACAAGTGCCCTCTACAGCAGCTGCCCCAAAGAAGCATCTCATTGTTTTCTTACTCGATGTACATGAAGCATACAGACAAACTCAGAAAGACTGCAATGAGGCTTCCTGCAGAAGCCTGTCTTTTCTGGGAGAGAAGCAGGACCATCCTGTAGAGAAATAGTGTCTGTGGATGAAGAACCTTGCAATAGAGTTTTTATTTGCATAATTGTCTACTGGTGGAGGCTCTAAATGTGATCCCACACTCCCACATAAGCGAGTTTTTACTTAATCCAGATTTTTTTTTAAAAGCCTAGTTTTATTGAACTTTTATTAGGTAAACCCAAATAGGTAAGTCCTAGCACAGGGTTCCGTGTTCACAAGAATTCTAAATCAAAACCCCAATTCCTGAATTGATTCCTGTCTCTCTTTATATGTCAGATTAAAATGATAGGTTTTGCTTTGGAACATAAAAAGTGGAATTTTGAAGACCACATAATAGCCCTAGTTTTTTTTTTTTTTTAATAGAGACAATAAAGTGGTGTCTCATTAATTCAGACGAATGTGGTGAAAGATTTGTGTAAATAAGTGAAAAACCTGGGTTTGAGATCATGCCATTTTATGACTTTAGGTCCACCCAGTGTTCCAAATTACATCTGAATTGCTGTGAGGGAACAGGTTTGCTGCCCTTAGGAAAATTGCTTTAATGACTAGAATTAGTTAAATTATGTATCATTTGTTATTATTCAGTATCATTTAATTTTTATGTGTTATGTATCATTTAATATTAATAGGTAATTTAAAAGTACTTGAATTTAAGAGATTTGAAAACATACTTCCATACAAAAACTTGACACGTACACACCAGTTATTTTTCCTAATAACCAAAAAGTAGAAACTACCCAAAAGTCCAACTACTGAGGAATGGATAAACAGCTGTGGTATTTTCATACCATGGAACATTATTCAGCTGTAAAACGGAATGGAGTACTGACATGTGTCCCAGCATGGACGAACCTTGAAAACAGTATGCTAAGTGAAAAAAGTCAGCTACAGGAGGCCACATATTGTATGATCGCATTTAAATGAAATGTACAGAATAGGCAAAACCATAAAAACAAAAAATAGATTAGTGGGAGCAAGAGGAGAGTGGGCAGTACAGGGTTTCTTTTGGGGGTGACAGATTTTCTGGAATTAGATAGTGATGTTTGCACGACCCTAAATATACTCAAAACCACAGAACTGTGGGTTAGGCTGGGGTTCCTCACAGCGTGGTGGCTGGTTTCCCAGGGCAGGCACCCCAAGGAAGAGCACACCCTAGAAAGAGGCTGCATGGCCATTTTGTGCAGAGCCCTGGAAGCCACACGGTGTCACTTCCATGGCATTCTTATTGTAGGGGCTGTCACAGAGTCCCACCCAGTTTCCAGAAGAAGGGAATAAACCACCTTCTGATGGGGAGTGACACTGTTTTAGAAGGGCATGGAGGATTGAGAATATTGCTCTGGCCGTTTTTGGAAGATACAATCTCTCATAGATACCTTTCAGCTTTTATGCACATACAGTATCGTTCTTTGAAAAAAAATTTTTTTAATATCAAAAAGTACAAAGAAAGGGGAAAAATAGCCTACCACTGCCCAGGTACTCTGTATTTTTTTTTTAGATTATATGTATATTGTTAGAAAAATAACAATATTTTGTCTGTCCCTCCGGGAAAAAATATATCAGCATTTCAAATGCACCACCTTCTTTTTTAATTTAATCTAAATCTTGGGGTTTGGGTGAGATTTTTTTTTTTTTTCACTTCAGTGTGCAAGATTGACCACATCCTTTTAAATGGCCAGATAATTTCATTGTATAGCTTGTCCCTTAATGTTTTTAACTAGACCACTATTGAGAAACATTTAATTGGTCTCTGGTTTGTTGCTGTTGCAACCAATTCTGCAGGAAACGTCCTTGTACATTTTTCTTTTCTTGGCATACATTTGCGAGTATATTTGTACAGTAAATTTTTAGCAACACAACTGCCAGGAGAAAGGTCTTGAGCATTTAAAATTTTGAATAGACATTGACAAATTATCCACTGAAAAGACTGATCCTGTTTCTACTCCTGTCAGTGGTTTATCAATCTACTGTTTGCGCACAAGCTCACCCACGCTTGGTATTATCAATAGTTTTAATCACTGTCCATCCGATAGGTAAAAACAATTTCAGGGTTTTGTTTGCATTTATACTTCTTCAGTGTGAGTGGCGTCACGCATCAGTTCATTAGGGGTGACCTTTGGACAGATGCAGATCTGCCCAGGACGTTAGCCACTGCTTCCAGCAGAGGCTGAGGGAGGCCTGGGTCGTGTGTTCTAGCAGTGGTATCAGCTGCGGAAACAGTCCAAGGCCGGATGCGGAGGTCCTAGTTAATACACAGCTGGAATAAACATCCTGAAGAACTCAAACCTCAGTGTTCCCAATTTGCTACTTCAAGTGCTTGGACACATGCCTGCCCAAATGTTATATAATACACGAAGGCAGCAATCTTTTCAAAACCAATCACCATATTATTGACTGAGACCTCTTGTAAACTAGATGCCATTCAGCTCTGGTTCAGTGACTCTGTCCCCAGTCAGATTAATGTGAACAACTAAGGGTGTTTTTAAGAAAGTGCTAATTAAGTGGAGAAGATAGTTTTAGTAATAGAAATGGTCCTAATACTGCTTCCACTTTAATCGACAGCCTCATTATCACAATAAGGCGATGCTTGCATTTTCATCACTGACTGGGTTTGGCACAGTTGGTTGGGGCATTGGGCAGCACCCATTCTGATAAACTTCTTGGCTAGAAATTGCATCCTCAGGGAGAAGGGCTTATAATTTTTGTTCTGAGGACAGTTAGTGAATGGAGGAAATAAAGCAGAGGGGGAGGACAGAGTATCCTTCCATTTTTTCAGCTCCACTTTAGGACAAAACAACAGCGATATCATATAAGCTGTGATGTGTGGCGCCATTAACTTATGATAAGTACTAAGTTTTCTGATGTACTGAAATTGGTGAATGATGAGTTTATTCTAATATAACTTTGGTGGTAGAATAAGGTATTGAGCGATTAGTGTGGGGTTTGTTTTTCCTGACTTTTATATCTTCTGCCAAACAAGAAGCCAGCCTTGCCTCCAGGAGGTTTGGTTTGGAGGCCAAATCCAGAAGTTGTTTGTGCAGACAAGCTGGCTTATGTTTTCTGGAAGCCTGGAGCCTGGGAGGGATTGGAGATTAGTGGGCTTCAGGCATTGCAGACCAGAATGTGCTGCCCCCGGTGCCTGAGAGGTACTGCAGTCTCTCACAGACTTAAAGCCCTGGCCTGTTATCCCCAGCTTCAGCCAAGATTCCCAAGCTTGGAATGGAAGCTTCTGCAAGCCTCCTTCTCTAAAGGGGACACACTGGGGATCTCATTGGAAGACTTGGTCTCAGAAGAGTGAACCCATCATTTTCCAGGCACCATGTATCCTTTTATGCGATGGATATGCACGCATCCGCAGAGAAGGGGAGAGCCTGCCCCACCCCACTACCACCAACATTATTTTCTTCCCAGGCCAGAGAAAGAGGGCTCCAAGCCTCAGCTAACTTGAAATAAAGAAAAAAACTCATGTTTCATCCACCTGAGTTATGGAAGTAAGATTCATACTGCACTACAATTACAATCAAGTCAAGGTGAATCTTAAAACGAGGTCACACACACACACCCCCGCCCACTTGCATTCCAGAATGGTCTCATGAGTGAGAAAGAAAAGTACAATGTCGCAGTTTGGGTCCAGGGAAATTGCTCATGACTGTCTCACAGGAGCATGCTATGTGGGGAAACCACCTGTCCTGCGTCTCTGCGGAAACAGCTGGAAATCAGTGCCTCAGGGGATGGAGGAGGGCAGTGTGGTAAGAGTTTGCAATGTTTCCTCAGTGGCGTCCACCTTGTCATGAATGAAAATATTACCCTGTCCTGTAGCCATCATACGTGCTGCCTGGCCGGAGGTGACCAGACCACAGGCACATGAGCAAAGAGGATCTAATTTAGGAGAAGGCCCCAGACTACCTGAGCAATGAGTCTTCTCCCAACGTGAAGAAGCTTGAAAAACCCTTACTCATCCAGCAGCCAGCCCTGCCCAGCCCTGCCCAGCCCTGCCCAGCGCCTCAGGAAGAGTCAGCAAGCGGCCTGTGCCTTTGGTTTGCATCCAGTCCCAGCTTGCCTTGACCAAGTGGAGGGCAAGAAATAGAAACGCTGCTCCTGGGAATGGCAGCCGGCTTGGACGTGCTGGTGTCAGCACTGTGTTGGGGGCTGGGCCGTCAGCACACGCAGACAGCCTGCTGGGGCGAGCCGGAGAGTGGGGGTGACCTGCTGTTTCTGTCCGTTTGTTGTAGACCCAAGTCACAAGGAAAAAAGGGAGGTGGGTGGGTTCTGAACCTACACCCAGGCGACTTCTGGTTGTGTTTCCACAGGGCTGGAGACTTAACTAGACTTAACTAGCTGTTCCCTGTGTTCTCTCAGAGGTTGGCCACATCACAGCTCATCTGGACTTCTGTGATAGACCCTGTGGTAGGCACAGAGTGGTGCTTAATAGATGTTTCAACAGATAGGCCATGTACTGATTGGGTGCCAACTGTGTGCAAGACGCCATGTCAGGTGTAGAGGGGGACACCAAGGCAAAGGCGAATCTGTGGGCCTTCCCAACTGGATTCAGCAGAAATGCTGAAAGGGTGCAGCTCCTGGAATGCAAGGACAGGCCCACATAGGAAATGCACTAGCTGGGGCGACTGGTCCCTCTCCCCCATTCCAGGCTCCCATGGTGTCTCAGTGATTAACCAGAGAAAACAGCCCCTCTGGAGAACACAGCATGGGAGAACTGGAATTTCAGACAGAGAAACTTAATGCTTGTGGTTAAAAAGGCAAGTAGGCACCAACTGAGAAGTAGTTGAAATCATATTCCTTTAGGGAATGAATTTTCTTGGATCTGTATGCATCCTTTACAGCTTCATTAGTCACTGCTAAAGCCCTTTTTGGGTCACAGAGCTGCCAGCAGGGTGCTGTTCCTGGGAGGATCACCTTGAGCAACCAGCCCCAAACAGCAATCCTGCACATCAACAAGCCGGGCTGCCCTGGCAACACCACCATCCAAGGGGAGGGGCAGGTGCCCCAGCCCCGAGATCCAAGGCAGCCAGTACATGAACCAGCCCGGAGCTTCTGGGGTTCTCTTTTCCAATCCATGACAAAGTTTGATCACATTTACTACTTGGATCAGAGTTGAAAATATTTTCCCTTTGAGGCTTGCTGGTCAGATATCAATTTATTAATGCTGTAGCCTTACCTCAGACTTAATCCATGATGTATCAAAGATGTTTAAAGCCTTAAAAAAATAGGTAGTTACTATTCTCATTCCCACTTTATAGATGAGGAAACTGAAGCCAAGACTATATTCTCCAAGGGTATGCAACTAGTAAGTGGAAGAGCTTAACCACCAGGCTGCATTGCTTTCGGGATCAGAGACGTCTGTTCTCTGGTGGCTCTGGACTGTGAACTCAACACAGTGTCTTCAAATGTAGGTTGATGTATAAATTTGATTTTTGGTACAGTGGAGCCTGCATTGAGAACACCAGTTCTGGTGATAAAGGTTATAAGGGATGCTGGGCTGAATGGGTGGGGTGACATTGTGTCATACTGGTGGCAGAGAGGGAGCAGGTATTTACTGCAGCATGTAGGAGATCTGGGACAAGGCAGCAAACATTCCTTCTTAAACAGCAATATGGTCTCAGAGGGAGACCAGAGAATATGGTTCAGTAATCTCCAGGGGGGTTGGTTTCGCCCATGCAGTATTGGTATTCTCAGAGGTTTTATTTTTTTTAATATTAAAAACGTTTAATGATGTATGATCCAGCAATCCCACTCCTGGGCATATATCCATAGAAAACTATAATATGAAAAGATTCATATATCCCAATGTTCACAGCAGTCCTGTTTACAATGGCCAAGGCATGGAAACAACCTAAATGTCTATTGACAGATGAATAGATAAAGGTGTTGTATATACTCATACAATGGAATACTACTTAGCCATAAAACGAATGAAATAATGCCATTTGCAGCAACATGGATGGACCCAGAGATTATCATACTAAGTGAAGTCAGACAGAGAAAGACAAATACCATTCGATATCGCTTATATGTGGAATCTAAAAAAATGATATAAATGAACTTATTTACAAAACAGAAAGAGACTCACAGACATAGAAAACAAACTTATGGTTACCAAAGGGGAAAGTGAGGGGAGAGATAAATCAGGAGTTTGGGATTAGCAGATAACAAACTACTATGTATAAAATAGATAAACAACAAGGTCCTACAGTATAGCACAGGGAAGTATATTCAGTATCTTGTAATAACCCATAATGAAAAAGAATACATATATACACGCATAACTGAATCACTGTGCTGTGCACCAGAAACAAACACAACATTGTAAATCAACTATACTTCAATTTTTAAAAAAGGGCCTAAACAATCCAAAAAAATGTTTAATGATGAAATATTTCAAACATACAGAAAATAATAAGAAAGCAGAAAACCTAGATACCACTGGGATGAGGCAGCAGTTATCATTTTCCCATGTGTACTTCAGTTCTCTCTCTTTAAAGAAATAATGTTAGAGATACAGACAAAGGCAACCCCATTCCTTCCTTGCCTCCACTCCCACAGGTAACAACCACCTTGACGTTGATGTGCATCATTCCCATGCAGGTATTTTATTATGGCATAATTTACTAGTAGTAAATTGTGCAAATCTTAATCATACAGCTTGATGGATTTTTACGTGTGTATACTCCCAAAACAAGATACAGATCAGTAACACGTCCAGGACCTCAGGGGGCTCCTTGGCCTCACGTTTCAAAAATTAATTGACAGACTTGCCAACATTTCACAGTTTAAAAATCTACAGATTTAATATAAAAATCCAAATTTCTAGCTTCTCTGGAAATTTTGGAAAAGCTGACCACACTAAGCTCTTATCTGCCTGCTTTAGATGAGGAGTCAGCTCCCCGGGGTACCTACTGCATCCATTACATCCTGTTGTTGTATCCAGCCCACTTCATTCGTTTATGCAAGCTGACCTGTGACTCGTCCCCTGAAAGGTGCCACCACCTTTATCATATTTTGGAAGTTCTGCAAATACAAAGAGGCTGAGGACGGTTGCCTTAGCCATCCTAAAGAAGGCAGAGTTAGAGGAAAAGTGTCCTCCTCTCCCACCTGCTAGGTGATTTGGAAGCTGCTGACAAAAAGGAACCTGATTCTCCACTCTTTGCTACTCAAAGCGTGGTCCTTGGACCAGCAGTGTCAGCTTCATCCAGGAGCACGTCAGAAACGCCGGTTCCCACACCAGACCTACTATATTAGTCTGCTGGGGCTTCCCTAACAAGGTACCGAGGACTGGGTGGCTTAAACAATGGAAATTCGTTTTTCACAGTTCTGGGGGCCAGAAGTCCAAGATCCCAGTGTCAGCAGGGTTGATTTCCTCCCAAGTCTCTCCTGTTGGTTTGTAGACAGCCGTCTTCTCCCTGTGTCTTCACGTGAATTTTCCTCTGTGTCTGTGTGTGTTCTTTTCTTACGCTCAGATTAGATTACAGCCCACCTCAGTGACCTCATTTTACCTTAGTTACCTCTTCAAAGACTGCATCTCCAAGTACAATCACATTCTGAGGTACTGGGGATTAGGACTTTGGCGTATAGATTTTGAGGGGACACAGTTCAGCCCGTAACACCTACTAAATCAGGATTTACATTTTAACAAGATCCCAGGGAACTTGCATACACATTTAAGTTGGAAAAGCACTGCCCAGTGCCTGTTCCCTAGTGGATGAAACACCAGTGTGTCTGTCTAGGGCTGGAGGCAGAGAAAGGAGATGCTGGGTGATTTTTTTCTCTCTCCATTCTACAGGTCTGGTTGGGGGAGAAAACTGGGGAAGTATTCCCTCTTTTTGAAGTTGAAAGAGGTCAAGTCCCTCTTGAGGGAAAGTCTCTGTTTCTCACTGAGGAACAAAGACCTCTGCACCTTTGGGAATGTGAGCAGGTAAGGTTAAGCTGTGAGGCCTGATGAATCAAAGCTGATATGAATCTGACCCATGGCAGTTAAGAAGAGCCTCCTTCTGAAAACAGGTTGGAATGCTGGCAGTGTGACTGCTCTTAGCAGAGAGGTCATTTTCTTCTGGTCATTACCTGCAGGCTTCCTCTTTCAAAGTGCAAGGTACGTCTCTGGGATTTCTTGGAAAGGGGACCAGGAAGATACCACACTGCATTCCTCCTCACTCTGTACAAGCTCATTTACCACCTCTGTCATGGGCCTGATGCTATAGTGACAGCTGCCATGGAGATATTCCTATGCATGGTTGAAGCTAATCCTGACCCATACTGTCAATCATATGGTTTAAACTAGAGATTTCCAAGCTGTGTTCCATAAAACTATAAGGTGCTTCCAGGGTTTCACAAATATTTTATTCATATCTCAATTTAAAATATTTTAAATGTATTTTTCAAGTTATAAAGATGTAATGTATATGCTTAGGGGTAGAGGTTGGAATCAGACAGTATATAGTATGGAATATGTACTAAAAGTGAATGTCCAAATTTCCATCTGACAGAGTAGGTTGTTTAAAGCTAATCCCTCCTAAAAATAATAATAATAAATTCTAGACAGCTCCCCTCAAAAAAAAAAAAAAAAACCCCAAACCTATTTGATGGCACTGGAGCATCCAGGCAGTAAAGGAAGGGAAACACGCTGGGAGAGACCCACGTTTATATAGCTTTCCCACTAAGGCCATCTTTCTCAAACCAGAGCTTGTTAAAATACAGTTAGCTAGGCTCTTCCTCCGGTTTTTAATTCATTAGGTCTGGGATAGGGCCCCATATTTTGCATTTCTAACCATTCGCTATGTGATGCTGATTACTGGTCCGAGGACCACACTTTGAGAACCACAGTCGGCTCACAAAGGGTAGAGGTCATTGAAGGACTGAAGTCACAGGCTTATTGGCCTGATGATTCTGAGAAGGAGTTTGCAACTAAAGTGCCTGGAAATTGAGGTGAAAATTCTGGAAAGGAGAGAGTCACAGAGTGGGAGGCTTCTCAGATCCTTGGCTGACCCTTGAACTGTACGTGTCCAGGTGAGACCCCAAGGAATCCAAGAGGGAAACAACAGCTGATGGCTGAAAGAGACTGAGTAGAAATTCCAGCCATCGCCCATCACAGGGTGACAGTGGAGTTGAAAGTCTCACCAAGTTTATAGGGGTTTGGTAAACAACTCAGGCTTTTAGTTGAAACCGTGGGAGGGTCACACTCCAAGAGTAAAGACTATTTTGACCAAGAAATGCAGAAGGCTGCAAATAAGAAAAGAGTTTATTTGGAATCTTAGGAATTGCAGTTCAGGAGACACTGATTTGGTTAAAAATGAAAGAGTGTTCCAGAGAAGAGAAAGAGTCAGGGGCTTCTAAAGGCAAAAGCCACAAGGTTGGTAAAATTGTCTGGCAAGAATTATGGTTGACCCTGAAGCAAGAAAGGAAACGTCTGTCCTCAAGGGATAGGTTGTGTGCAAGTTATTTAGGGCCCAGTAAGTAGATAAGCTGACATGAGTTATTTTAGGGTAAGGATCTGATAAGTATCTTGAGTTTCTGGAACACTGGGCAGATGTTCTGGAAGCCTTCATCAAGACAATGAGTGGTCAAAGTTCAAAGTTCAGATTACATCTGGGCTGAGAGGTGCATAAGCAGCACTTCCTCAGTGGCCTCCCCGCTCCATCGTAGAGAGCTCTCTCGGCAGTGCCGCTCATTTTCATTTTCCTTTCACAACTAACGCATTCACCCAGCACTAAAGGTAAAACAGACCGATCCTAACAAAACCCACAAGCAAGTATTAAGTGATGTTAGCCACCAGTAACTTCCCTATCTATTCCAAGAAAATGCTCATCAGAGGAAGATAAGAGTCCAGTCTCTAGAACATACAATGTTCACTCTACAAAAATTATTAGATCTGTGAAGAAAAAGAAAAATGTGACTCAAAACCAAGAGACAAATTGGTCAATAGAAACAGACTCACACAACCCAGATGTCAGAATTAGCAGACAAGGACTTTACAATAACTTTGATGAATATGTTAGTCTACGGTAAAAGATGCATATACTGGGTGAAGAGATGAGAAATTCAGGAGAGATCTGGAAACTGTAAAGAAGAATCCAGTGCAAATTGTGGAACTGGAAAGCACAGTATCTGCAAGACGGTCCTCCTGCTCCACATCCTCATTCCCAATCCAGCTCTCTGCCCCAGCGTTAAGCCTCTGCAGTAGGGCTCTTTGGTTATAAGTGATGAAGACCTTCGCTGGCTCCTGCCCACTTGGTGAGGTGTAGGGAAGCCTACCTAACCAAACTGGCGAGGGGCAGGATGAGGTGAGTTTAGGATCGACTGCCTGAGGGATTCAAATCCTATGAAGATGGCTCATGTCTGGCCTCCCTCTGAGAATTAGTACTATACTCCCGCACTGTGAGCAGGCTTCTCTGTGTGGTAAGAGAGATGGCCGAGGTGAGCTCTGGGCTCAGAGCTCCTAGCTCTGAGAGGAAGGAGGTTCTCATCCCATAGCACCAGTTAGGAAAGTCCCAGGAAAGGTCTCTGATTAGTTCAGCGTGGGTTACCTTCTCTCCATGGACCAATCACAATTGCCAGGGGGTGGAGTATTACTAATGGCTTGAGTCAGATGCTCAATCCCAACCAATAACTGTGGCCAAAGGAGGCAGTTCCCTGTGGGAGGAGAACGATTCTTCAAAAGGAAAGTGGTAGCATATATGTGGTAAGCGGGATGAGTGTTGTGAGCTGGACAGCCGCTTCAATTTGTGCCTACTACACCCTTATCAGTTAAGTGTGAATCCACATCATTTAATACGTGTCACATAGTGTCTCACCGTGGGTTCCCCTCAAAGCAGCCCGTGTCGATGATTTGGATACGAGTAGTTTCGGAGGGCCATGATCCAAAGAAGCATGGTGAGGGAGTGGGAAAGTGAGACAGGAAAGGGAGAAAGGCAGTGAAGGTGTGTCAGTGACCAGGTTAGCACTCTGGGCAATCGGGCCCCTCGAGAGACTATGTAGAACACACCTGAGAATTGCCCAAGGGACAAGGAAGCTGGGGAATTCATCCACCAGCTCCCACCCCTCATGGTTGTGGGTTGCTCCTATGGGACTGCAGCTTCTGAAGCATACAGCCGGAGAAAGCTCTCAAACAGGGACACGCAGGTGCTTGAGGGTAAAGGCCGCCACTGTGCGAGGAAAGTCCCCGGAAGCGGTGGACTGAGGGGAAGCTGGCAGGGTCCTAACAGCACCTGATGAACAGCAGGACTCTGCTACACGTTATCCTGTAAAAATTCAAATTTCAAAACTATGTTCTAACTATGTTTAAACCTCAAATAAAAATATCCACATTCAAAATGTGCTGTGATTCCAGATGCGAACACAGGTGACCACAGGTGACCACAGGCACGTATTATAGCTCAGTCGTCAGCCCTGCAGTGACTAGTATCTATGGTGCGTTTCTCAGCGAGGCACCATCCTGCTGTAGCTATTAGATATGAGTACCTCACCAGTTACTTATATCATGCAAGATTTTCTTCAAGGGGACTTAAACAATTACCCTTAAAACTAAGAATGGATTTCACCAGTGAAAAACAGGACATTTAAGAAGAAAATTTGGGTGTGATGAGTCTGATCAGGACCAAGATATCAAATATCCACCATAGACCAATTTTGCAAAGCATCAGCCTCACTGACAATAGCTGATGCAAACAATGTGCCGAAAATGCTCAAGCCAAGCCACTCAAAGACAAGAGAGAATGCTGCTGTTTAGTTGTTTGGGGAAGTCACCTTTTATGGCAATAAAAATTACCCAAGTCCTAGATATGTTATATGTAGTAGGTTTTACAAATTAGTTTTATAGACCCTGCCAAGCAGCAATGCCATTTTGAGACTAAACACGGTGGAGCATGAAAACAAGGCTTTCCATTTTATTCCGTGGAAAATGAACAGCCTAATGTTTTTGTAAAAACATATGCAAAGAAGTCTGGCGATGAGAATGCATGCACAGTGCCACATGTAAACAACACATTGCACACGAAGGAGGAGAATACATTATTAAGGAAAAGCTTAGGAAACCTCGAGCTATTATTATTAATAAGACCTATTAGTAATCAGGCAATAAGAACATGGAAAGAGCAGGCTGCTGGGAAAGAGGGACCAGAACTGCTGCCCTGTCCTTCCGTCCAGAGAGAAATTTGCCAGTGCACAAATCACACTAGAAATGCAAGTTCCTTGAGGACAGGGCTCTGATCTATCTTATTTGCAGAGTAAATACCCTTGTCCCTCGGCTTCCATGGGGGATTGGTTCCAGGACACCCGGCTGATACCAAAATCCTCAGGTGATCAAGTGTTTGATGTAAAATGGCCCAGTAGAGGCAGCCCATGGGTGCTGAACCCCGACTGTACTCAGTACTTACTGAATGAATGGACAAATCCAACTTGCTTGATGTTTTAAAATTGAAATTACATACGATCTGTACAGACCAGCAGGACTAGAGAACAAGTGGTGCTTTTTTTAGTAAATAATAATAATAATGGCTAACATTTACTGAGGATTTATCACATGCCCACACACTGTGCTGACCATTTTACACGACTGATCTCATGTTCACCTGACAGTGACTCCAAAAAGTAAGCATTACTATCTCCATTTTACAGACAAGAAACTGAAGCTTAGAAAGGTGTGAAACGACTTTCAAAGTTGCACAAAGAAGAACGGTAAAGCAGGAATCCAAATCTAACCCACGCTGTCTCCCCACTGCACTCCTCTGTAGTGTACGCATTCAGAAAAGCTATCAAGAGGACAAGAGTAAGATCTTTTTTTTTTTTTTTAACCTGCCAGGAAATGCTGGCAAAAAATGTAGTAGTAACATTCAGATGGGGAGAAAACAACGTTGGGGGGAAGTGAGGAAGTAGTGGCTTCTAGTAAGTTGTGCCCGTGCCAGGGTTAAGCCTTCATCGTATGATACACACATCAAGCATTAGCCATCATCAAGAAGACAGCATCTTAAAATGCATTATATATGGTGTTTTGATGATGCTAAGGTGCAGTCTGCACATTGAAGACTTTTCAGACATTTTTGGGTCACTGTAATAATATGGGCAGTGAGAGCCAGGATTTACTTTTTACTTTTCAGGCCAGAGCAAGATGATCATTTCAAGTAAGAAAAGATATTACTCTATGTGGTTAAAGAAACCCTTTGTTAGCTAACTCCTTCTTTTATTTAACTGAATGAAACTTAAGTTGACTGTTCCAGCTGGTCCTCTTACAAACCTGAGCAGGCTAACACTGTGTTGCAGTATTGAGATTTTATTGTATTAACAACTTAAAGTGTTAGCAATGAAGTCAAAACTAAGTCCTGGCTCTATATTAAAAAAATAATACTTCTGCCTTGAAACTTTGCAAGCTATGTGGTCCAATAAGACTCTAAGATATCAGATGTGTTAAATGGCGCCACTGAATATCTTATAAAGTTATAAAGTGTATCTGAAAAGTATTTTTTGCTGAACAACAAAGGTAAAAAGCCAGCAAAGGAATCCTTCACTGACCCCCTTGAAATGGAAACAATTTATGAATGTGAGCAGTTGTTAGATATTATTAGTAATACAACTTTGAAACGGAAAATTCCTATTATCCTTCTTTCAAGTTTCTGGATCAGTTTCATTGAAAAGTGTCAGAAGACTGTAAGGCATGCTGCTTAAAGACTGTGTTTGCAAGGACTGTCTTCGTGTCAATCAAGAATCACTTGATGCTGTGCAACAACAATAAAATATAAAAATAGATTGCTGACACTGATATAAAACTGGAACTGACATCCATAACCACCAACTTCTGATTTCTGTGCTCCTCAAAGCACATTCATTGTCGCCACTGAGTGATTTTTACATTTTCATTTAAAATAAATTATTTACAAATCATGAATATTTAAAACATACTTCACAGTACAGAGAATATGAAAAATAAGTTCTCAACACCCAGTTTTAACAAATATTAGCATTTTACCACATTCAGTGCCTTTTTAAAAGATGTGTGTTACTACAGTTATAGAACCTTCTGGTTCCTCTCTTTCACCAGGGGTTACCACTCTCCTGAAGTTCCTTCCCGTCCATTTTAATACCTAGATGTGTATTATGTATAGTAGTATTATCTTAATATTTATATGTTATATGTTGTAAATATCCTTCTGCAACTTGCATTGTTTTTTCTCACCAGAATCTCATGGAGATTTATCTGGGCTGATTTGTTTAGTTTTATTTCATTCATTTTTTTTCTTTTTTTATTGAGGTATGTCTTAGCTCTGGCTGGTATAACAAGAATACCACAAACTGAGTGATTTAAACAACAGACATTTAGTTCTCACACTTCTGGAGGCCAGTAAGTCTGAGATCAGTGTGCCAGCATGGATGGGATCTGGTAAGGGCCATCTTCTTGGTTTCCTAACATGCGGCAGGGTGTGTGGGTGTGTGTGTGTGTGTGTGTGTGTGTGTGTGTGTGAGAGAGAGAGAGAGAGAGAACAAGCTCTCTTGTGTCTCTTTTTATAAGGGCACTAATCCCATCATGAGGGCTCTACCTTCATGACCTAATTATCTCCCAAAGAACCCATCTCCAAATACTGTCACCTCAGGGATTAGGGTTTCAACATGTGAGCTTTGAGGGGACACAAACATTCAGTCCATAGCAACCTATCACATACATCCGCTGAAGTGTACAACTCTAGCACACAGGTAAGACTTCCACCCGGATCAAGATGGAGACCATTTCCAGCACCCCACAGTTCTCTGTGCCCCCTCCCAGTTCACATTTCTCAGAGACAACCACTCATATGGCCTGTAGCACTGTAACTTAATTTGGATTGTTTTGAACATTGTATAAATGGAATCATACAGTATGTGCTCTTTGAGTCTGTCTGTTTTTGCTCAGCATTGCTTCACCCAGTCTGCTGCACGAAGCTGTTTGCTCTTTATCACTGGTGTATAGTATTCTGCTGTGGTGAACGTAACACCACTATTGACCCACTCAGCACTGGTGGACGTTAGGGTGGCTTTCAGTTTTGAATTATGATGAATAATGCTGCTGTAAATATTTCTATACTCTCTTTTGGTGGACATATACTAATTTCTCTTGGCTCTATATATTGGAATGAAATCGCAGAATCATAATATAGGTATACTAGACAAAGTTGAGTGATTGCAGTAGAGATCATATGGCCCCCCAGAGGTGAAAATTTTTACTGTCATTTGTTTAACAAACACTGAGGGAAACTTGTCACGTGTCAGACATTGTTCTCAGCACTGGTGGGTGTCATGGTGAGAAAACAGACCAACATCCCTGTGCTTACAAAGCTGGCATTCTTACGTTTTAGCAATATCATGAATTAATCATCAGACATGATCTACATGGTTGCCTGGCTGTCCATTGGTGAGATTTTTCTATTTTGTTTCTAAAAGCCTGAGCAGTGATGACCCCTCATGTGTTAAGCAGAGTAGGCAGATTGGCCTGAAAGAGTGGGATTTTCCAAAGCTCTCCTGGCACAGATGGTCCAGTTCCTACCACAATAAACAGCATCCTCTGGTGGAAATCCAGAATCCCTCCTCACCAGCACCTCCCATCTCTGTGGAGTCCTTCTGCAGTGTGCCTGTGCAGGATGCTTTGCACTTGGGGACTGGGCTGGGCCAGCTCTGAACCTTGTCAGCAGAAGCTCTGTCACCCTTGGCTGCAAGGTCAAGGTCAAGGTCAAGGTCAATGTGCAGTGAAGCAGGGCCTAGTTCTGTTTCCTCGGAAGGAATGATTTGTTTTAAGTAACTTCAAACCTTTTAATATGCTTCCCAAGAAGTTAACTATTCAGAAGCCTCCTCCACTTCCCCCTAAAATTAAAGAAAAAACAAGAACTCCAGAAAAATGGAAACATCTGACCTTCATTAAAGTAAAACCAAACAAAGTCAAAATATCTTCTAGAAGTTTGAAGCTGTATCCACGTAAGTTACTTTTACTCGTAGCAAGCATATGAATGATACCATCCAGGTATGTAAAACCATGAGCTAAAGGACGACTTAGAAAATACTGCTTTCAGTCCATGTAATAAATGCCTTACTTTGAATGCAGGGGAAGAAATGCACACTTAATAGAAAATTTATTTCTTCCAGCCCTCATTAAATAAGTGCTGAACAAATATTTAAAAAATACTAGAGAGTTGAAGGGGCCCAAAGTCTTGGTTTTTCTTGCCTAATTCATGGTTTCCTCCACCTAGACTGTAAGTGCCACAAGGGAGGGCACTCTTGTTTGTGGCCAAATTCCCATTTATGGAATAAATACAGGAGCATAGTGATTACTCGGCACACTGCCTGGCACAACACACAGCAGGGGCTTAGTAAACAGCTGCTGGTATTTCTATTGTTATTGTTACTATTATTATTATTATCATGATTGTTATTATAGCTAAAAGGGACTTGTGATGTTGACTAGAGCAGCTCCCATATATGACGGACTCAAACAAAGTTAGAATAATACGGAGCACTGTCATCCCACACATAAGCAGGTAAGAACCTATGACTGTCCTTAGCACCTCTGTTTCCCTCATCCCTGACAAACGTCACCAAACAAAGGCCGCTCTGCCTTCTAAAGTTCCCTTTGGCCCACCGAGGACCATCAGCAGCCTAGTCTAAGCTGTCATCACCTCTCGTAGTATCCCACTGCAGAGCTACCAACTGTCCCCCTCACCCACCAGGCCCCTTCACCAGGGGACCATCCTCATCCTTTCAAAATGCAAATTTAAAAAACCTCAAACAACCCTTTTATGATTACAGAAGGACAGGTACACTATAGAATTTTTTAAATTTTTAAATAAATCCATTTAAAACTTTATACCTTTACCCCCAGAGATTACCACCATTCATAACACCTTGCTCCGCCTTGATAACATTGGTCCCCATGATAATATCACATTTATTTGTATGATTTGTAAAACAATTTTTATCTTCCCCGCAAGTGATAAAACTCCCTAAGGACAAGGACCTTTTCTGGTTTGCCCCAAGTGTAGCTGCTTTTCCTAACAAAGTAGGTGACACAGGTTGATAACTTAACAAATATTCATTGAGTGAATAAATAAATGAATAACATCCTAGAAAAAGTAAACAGTAATTTAGTAGGTGTGTTTTGGGGTGTGGGGGCCACTCACGCAAGCCCTCTTTCTTAGAATTAATTCCCCAACTCAGTCGATTGGCTCATGATAATCACATTTGTGCTACATGACTTCACCCCATGATAATTGACTGGATCAGGATGAACACATGACCCAAGGTGGACAAATCAGATTGCTTTTCCTGGAAATTGGGCTCTAGACTCCAGAGGCAACCAGTCTCAGATGTGTCTGGAACTGAGGGACTGGAAGACGTTTGGGTGGTACGGGACTCGTGCTATGTGGATGAAAAAGCAGAGAAAAATGGTCTACAGATAGAAAAGAATAAGACAGACACAGAGTGCTAAGCAGAGATAAGAGGTGGAGAAAATTATCCTGTTTTCAAAGATTTGCTACTTCGTGGTTCTGCTCCGAGAAGCCAGATGTGCATGGATAATGAGACACCACTGTACATTGGAAATAGTCTCCTCTCCTTTTTTTTTTTTTTAGCTGGCTCAGCTCAATTTCCAGTACTTGAAAACCAAAGAGTCTCAACTAAAACATGTGCTGTTTATATATAAGGCAGTAAGATTAATCGAAGTGATCAGTCATCTGCCTGGGGCAATACTTTGTGGATGACAAAATCCCAGCCAGATTCACCCAGGTGGGAAAACCCAGCCTACTAAGGCTTCCTCTGCCTGCCCTAGCCTGTTGGGTAAGAAATGAACTGACAATGGGATATCTTCTGCTTGAGACAGAGGGCAGGACATCAGCTGGAGCCAGACTTGACTTTTGGGAGTCTGGAATCTTTTACCTGAAATAGATGTGTGGATTCAAATAGGATGAAGAACAGTAATTTCTATGACATTTCTGAGTAGAGAACTGGGGGACGGGGGGAAGAGGTCAAACCAAAACCAGACTCATAATTTTGGTTATTTGTGGCTTAAGACTATTTTAAGAAGCTGGCTTTGAATTTCCCAAGGGATTTTTTCCCCCTATTCTTTTTGTCATCTAGTGGACAACTCAGGTTTTGCTGGCTTCTGGAAAATACAGGGGATTTTGAAAAAGAAAATCTGTGGTGGCCTCTGGTTAAAATAGAACTATGCACACCGATCTTATATACCAAGATGATGCTGGGAAGCCCCTACCAGGCAGAAATACACTTGAAGGCATGTTCAGTAGTTGAGATGGATGTATGAAACCATCCACACCCTCATCCCTGAAGGTCTCAAAACACAATGGGCTACTTTGGAGACCAGATGTCCTGTCAACGTTAAGGATGCAGTCTGGAGTTACGGAATAATATTTTTTTCCTCTGTGAATCTAATTATGTCCTTGGCTTCTTTGGCCATGCAAGTTAGCAGACTTGTTCCTGGCATTCCAG
The DNA here is from genome assembly GCF_036321535.1 of Camelus dromedarius. Classification (NCBI taxonomy): domain Eukaryota; kingdom Metazoa; phylum Chordata; class Mammalia; order Artiodactyla; family Camelidae; genus Camelus; species Camelus dromedarius. Next base: position 60,816,877 of record NC_087443.1, on the reverse strand, counting down.
GAACATGGTCATTTGCTAAGGCTGGAACTTGAAGTGGTTCTATAAAAAAATTCTGTTGCATAAGGGCCTCACCAGAGTCAAGGCTAAGACGGGAAGCTGAGACCCTTGTTGGCACCATGTAAAGAAGCCCGTCAAAGTTTTGCTGATGAACTTACTGTGTTGGGAGTCAGAGAGGCAGTTTCCACCACCTGGTGGTTTGGCAAGCAAGAGGGGCCTGTTATTATGGCTGCAATTAGTGAACAATGGGGCAGAGCAGACAGGGCAATTCTGGCGTCTCATCCTGGTCCCATTCCCCAGCAACCAGGGAGAGGAGAAGTCTGGCCCATAATTTACTTCCCTCTAGAGAAAATGGAAGTTGACCTCATTGTCTACTCCAAATTCAGGAGGGACCGTTCTCAAGACACTCCCCAAACATAAGTCTATAAGGGCTGATTTGAAAAAGAGAAAGAAAGAAGGAGAAGAAAGAGCAAAGGAAGAGAGACAAGTGAACACCTTGGACTGCTTATAGTCTGTACCCTGGCAGGCTATCAGTACTAGGCCCTTGTGCTTGTTCCTGCCAGAGGTCAGCCAGGGACGGAAAGGGATACAAAGCAGGGCCAGCTGCTTTGAGTTAAAGGTGCTAAAACCACTTTGGCCAGGAGGGGGCCCCAAATTTCAGTCAAATTTGCACATCTCTGGGTAACACATTAGACCCATTAGACTTCACTTTATATAATATTTATCCACATCCCAGAGCATGCACAGGACCAGAAGAATCACCAGAGACCCAGCTCTGGGACATGACTTCAAGGTCACAAGGCTGGGTTGTGGTTGAGCGGGACTAGAACCCAGGTTGGGTAAGTCCTGCTCTGGAACGCTCTTCAATTCTTAGGCATTGCTTTCATCAGCAGCATTTACAAATAACCTAATTTTAAAAGACAATCATTTATCGGGTGCCTGGCACATATAAAGCTCTGTGTGTAGCAGATGGCCAAGGTGCTATGGTTGGGGTGGGCAGGGAAAGCATGGTGCCAGAGTTAAGTTCATGGTCCTCAAGACCTTCACCGGCTTCTTATTGGTTTCAAAGTCACAACCTAAGCACCGCAAAGTTAAGAAATAATAAAAGATGTAAACGGGTTCTGTACAGTAGCGGCTGAGCTGTCATAGGGCAATGTATGATTTGGAATGAATGTTTAGTAATGTAACTGTTTTCACTACTTCTGTGTATTTATTGTCTTTGGGATGGTCACGAAGACTACATGGGAGAGGAGGTGGGGTAAGCTCTGCATATGAAAGTTGATAGGATTTGCATGTGCACAAAAGGTCTGTGGAGTCGAACACCGTGTGGTCCCTGTCCTAGAGGAGGGTCCTGCCTGGATGGGGGATCCAGGCAGCCTGTGATGCTTGTGTGAATGGAGAATTGGAACGAAGGACTCTGGGGTTCAAAGGAGAGCAACATCTTGGATCTGCATGTGTCTGTAAATGCACTAAGGGTGCTCATTCAATGAACTCTGCTCGCATGTGAACAGGCTCATAAGCGTGGTGGAGGATAAAGACGGCAGGACTCCCTGGCTGTGTGGCATCAGGCAGCTTGCTTAGTTTCTCTCGACCGCTGTTTGCTCCCCTATAAAATTAAGGAATAAATAACTTCACTGGTCCCTTCCAGGTGGAAAATTCTTTGGTTCTAAGCATCCTACAGTTTTGTTTTGAAAAATCAGACTTTTAGGAACCAACCAATTTCCGTCTATATTTTGGGTCCTCTTTTCCCTTATTTATTGTAACCAAAAAATTTTTTTCTGCAATTATGTTTTGTCATTTGAACTCATGCAATGAAATGTCCTTGGATTGGAGTCATCCCCAGTTCATGGATGGAGGTGGCAAAACAGGGATTTACGTAATTTTCTCCACCACTACTTGCTCCTTGAACAGATGTTTTCAATACAAACCACCCATTGTACCTACTATGTGTCAGGCATGTTGGGTATTGAATGAACGGGACACAGTCTTGTCTCTAAGGAGCCTTCAGCCGGTCTCAGTTATTGCTGGGGAAGTGCCAGGCACATGTGAGGCACTCAGTAAATGTGTGTTGCACAGAAAGTCATGCCTAAGGCACTGTGGGAAAGAAATCTGTGTGAGGTTGAAATGTACCCAGGGAAGAAGGAAGAGCCTGTACCATTTTATAGTCTTTTGGCTGTACAGCCCCAGGAGGGAAAATAGATTTTTCTCCCACAAGTATTAATAACTTCTGTCCAACTAATCCCCAGGGATCTTGGCACCACAGGGTTGGGGTCGGGGCTGGTGCTCAGTTGCTCCCTCCAACTGAGGTAATTGGGGAGCACAGGGGGAAGTTGGGAGTACTGAAGTTGTGCTTCAAGACCCCGAATTTAGAAGATGTCAAGTTGTGTGGGATTTCTTAGGCTGGAAGAAGGCCATCCATCACCTTGTAGGTGAGCACCGAGGCACTAGGACAGCAGGGGAACATGGAACCCTCCGTCTCTCCTCTACATCTCTTGTGCTTAGGGCCACGTTCAGATCCTGACCCAGAAGAAGGAGGGTGAGTGGAAAAGCACTCACCAGGGAACCCAGGGCAAGCCAACCCCCTCCTCTTCTTTCCTTCCAACAGCTGAACACCAGCTCCCCTCACCAGGGGCTTCTCAGGCTTAATTAGAACTTCTGGAATACCTTGCAGCCCCAGAGGAAGAGTGTCTGAGTGCCATTACGAATCTTTTCACCTTGAACCCACAGACTGTCTTGATTCTTCATTGGAGGCCCTCCTAGGCTCCCACAGCCCAGCCCTTCCCTTGAGGAGCTCAGAGATGAGGGTCTAGCCCAGGTCTACCCTGGGTCTATCGCCTTGCTCAAGGAAGTGATGCCCTGTCTCCTCCTTTCCCCATCACTGAGCATCACTGCCAGATCACCTTTTCCCAGGACATCTGCTCCAGCATCCACAATGGTTTTCTATCATCTTCTCTGATGGAGAAGCCCTGTGCCTAGTGTCAGATCTCTTATGATCTGGACTCCTTATTTCTTTTTCCTGTGCCTCACCCCCTTCACTGACCCCTTCCCTGGGTAGACACTGTCCTCCTGGCCCTCTGCCTGTTGCCCACAGGTTCAGGCTTCAGGGTCCTCACTCCACTTTTTCTTCTCTCCTTGATCATTCAACAAATTCTTGTATAGTGACTACTACTGTGTATAAGGTACGGTACTTGGCTATATGAAGAGTGCAAAGAAGTATAACTTAGAGCCAGTCCTTGTGTACCAGGTGTTTTCAGAGGAAATGAAGTGTGTTATGGACAAATATGCACATGTCAAAGCAGCTCAGGGCAAGTGCAGCTGGCTTGGAGGAGTTCAGAGGAGGCAGAGTATTCCAAGGTACTCCAAACTCTGCCCATCCTCCAGTCCCCTGTGCAGGGACAGCCTCCTCCAAGAAGTTCTCCTTGATTACTCCAGGCATCTATTTTCTGGAAACCTAATGCACATTTTATTGGATATAATCTTAATGATATCCCTGTTTCTCATCTGGACTCTCTTTGAGGGAAGAGATGAGCATTTGTCAATTGGATTCAGTTTTCAGTTCCACTAACATTAACTGAATTCTCTCACTCTCTCTATGTTTTTAAATGCCTTGTAAATGAACACAGCATAGGTGCTCAATCAATCCTAAAATTCTAGAATTTTAGAGAAGAAATTTTTAAAAAATACTTATTTTTTAAATGTCAAACGCCCTACATGCTAATAACAAAAAAAAAACAAAGAACTCAAAACTGTCTCCACAGGAGTTACTACTAAGTTTGGAGTGTGTGTTGGGAGGAACCTTAAAAGACCATCTAGATCAGCACCTATATTTCACAAATGAGAACACTGCGGTGACGCCAGTGCCTGTGGTATTAAGTGATTTGTTCCAGGTCAAATACTTAGATAGCAACATCGTTTGGTGTTCTAGCATCCTTCCCGAAGAAAGTTGGGAGGATAGTGGGGCACTCCGTACCAAGCAAATGTGGACTAAAGTCTTAGGTTGCTCCATGGGTTCTGACGGTGCAGAGAATAAAGTATTAATATAGTTAGGTTGTGAAACCCTTGGCCTGCATTTCAGATGCTTTACACTGGTCTACAGTCACAAAGCTTGTTGTGACTGTGAAACAATAGAATTAGTTGTGAAAACACTACTTCTTTAAATATTTGAAACTAGAATGGAAAAAATATTTTGAAATAGATGGTGGATGAGGGGGTTAAATTAAATTCAGTAGCAGTTGTGCCTCGAGTCCAGAGATTGGCAAGTGGCTTATAAAGTCAGTTTTCCAAACCAGAGGGAGAAGCGGTGAGAAAGCCAGCGCCTAGGGCCTATGTTGAGCTGGCCCCCTAACCCAACCCAGTGGATTTTCCCATCACCGTGTGCCCTCTTCCCTCCTCACCGACCTGGGGAGGGTCCCAGGGAAGCCCTGGGCTTAAGACACTGGTGTTCTGCAGTCTTGCAACCTCACTGGTAAATGATATCACAGGCTGGTTACCCAGGCCCAGATCGATGGACGACTCAGACAACGGATCGATCACATTTCAGGGGAGAATTTACCATTTGCGACCCGCAGCGGGGCAGGTGGTTTATCAAAAGAGGCTCTGGCTTGAAGGATTTAATGCCGGCTGCTTCCCCATTCCTGTCTCCTCCTCAGAGGGCCTGGGCAGTAACAGCAGGGTAATAAACTACTTTTCATTAAAGAGATCTGGGGGATAGGAATGAGAGGAGGCTGTAAAGGTGGGGACAGAAAGGCACAAATCTGCTCCAAGGCGGAAAGCCAGGGTTGGGGCGCTCTGGGTTCCCTTCCCCCCGCCCCTCCTCCCTCCGATGCCACCCTGAGTTTCTGTGCCCGGTGAAGTAGCCCAGCGCCGCGCCAGGCCGCTGGCCGCGCTCTCGTCGCGGTGGGGGCCCGCGGGCCCGCCCTGGCCTCTCCGGCCGGGCGGCAGCCCCCTCCCCGTAGCCCCGAGCCCCTCCCCCGGGCCCAGAGCCCCTCCCCGCGCGCTTCCCCTCTCTCCCCTCCCTTCCCTTCCCTGCCTGCCCGGCCCTGCCTCCGCCTCCTGCGCCCACAGACTCCGCCAGCGCCGAGCCCCCCAGAGCCCGAGCTCGGCGAAGGGGCGCCGCTGGCCCCTCCCCAAGCGCGCTGACAGCAGGCTCCGGGGCCCCCGCCCCGTCCCCTCGCTGGCGGGACACACCCCCGCCCCTCCTCTGCTCCGCCAGTTCCCGCCGGACCCACCGGGCAGCGGAGAGAGCGGGCGGGCGAGCCCCAGAGCTGTGGCGGCGGCGGCGGCGTCAGCGGCAGCAGCAGCGGAGGCGCGCGAGGGAAGGGGCGCGCGGCAGGCCCACGGGGAGCCACCCGGGCGCACGGAGACCGCGTGCCCTTAGGACTGTCCCCGCCCCGCGGCCGTACCTGTAGGCGCCGGGAGCCCGGGCAGCGGCGCGCCGGGCTAGGGTGGCGGGTGGCCCCGGGGACCCGGGAAGCGGGAGAAGGAGCCGGAGCCCGACCGGGATGAGAAGGTGACGCCGCCGGGGGGCGCCACTCGCTTTGTGGGGGAAGATGCTCGCCTACTGCGTGCAAGATGCCACCGTGGTGGACGTGGAGAAGCGGAGGAATCCCTCCAAGCACTACGTGAGTACCCCCTACCAACCCCTGCGGGGGGCTGATCAGGACCCCCCTGAGGGTCCCCGGGCTGCCCCTTGCCCCTGCCCGCTAAGTCGCGAAGCTAAGTGCCCACAGGGCAGCCCTCAGCAATGGAGTTTCTTCGCAGGGCTGTGATCTCCAGGGAAGCCTTTTCTGACCTTCTTCCACTACCCTCCCCCCCAACGCCCGTTTTCTTTTTTTGGCATTGGAATTGGCAAGTGGCTGCCCTTGTCTGTTACAACGGTGAAGTCATCTGTCCGCCTGAGCTTTGATGGATGGTGGGGGGAGCGTTCGTCAAACCCTCGCTGGGAAGCTCCGTTGGGAAAGAGCATCTTCCCGGCTCTCCCTGGGGGCTCGGGTCGCTCGCGCTCACACAGACAGAGATGTTTTCAGAGGCTTGCTCTGGGGAAGGAAACCTTGCGAGAGCCTCCCACTTTTGCTCTAATCTCTGCCTCCCTAGGCCTGGGTCTGGGGGACAGAGGGAAGCCAACGCGCCCCCCCCGCCCCACCTCCACCCTCAGCCCTGAGCTTTGATTTGTTTCTTAAAGCCATTGTGTTCGTCGGTGTGAGGAGATCTGTGGCTTTTCCTTTTATCCCTCCTCTGGACGTGACCCTTAACCAGGTTCATTTCCTCTTAAGTGATGCTCCATCTCCAGACACGAGGAGGCAAATGTTTGCTGTGGTCTCCGAGGAACGGCCGGCTGCCCCTCCCCCTTCCTTCTCCAAACTTAATGAGAAGGGGCTAAGGTTGATTGAGCTCCGGGCCTGTGGGACGAGTCCTCTTTCATCTCAGCCCATCCTGTCTTCCCATCCTGTCTTCCCATCCTTCCCACCTTAGGAAGTAAACACGGTGTCCTTGACGCCTGACGATGCCAGTCTGAGCGGCTTTGGTCCTGTACCTGAGATAGAAGAGATAGACAGCAGGGCATCCAAAGCCAAAGAACTGCATCTTATTTGCAAATTAGGCACTCAAAGGAGCATTTAGTATGCTCAAAGCATTAATTTTAACAATTAAAACAGGCTGTTGGTTGCTGCTGTAGACAGCACATTGATCTCTGAAATGCATTTTATTTCCTTGTTGCAAGGGGACTGGGATTTGTGCTAATGTCAGCCTCAGGCTACTCTTTCTATCTTTATCCTCAATAGCTCTGATCTTTGGGTTTCTTTATAGTGGAATAAATGGGCCTGGGCTCAGGTTGGGGAGGAGGTAAACCAATGAGTCTGGCTCCTGACCCAACAGAGAGGTGGGTGCTGGTGGGAGAGTTGTTCCTTTTGTGTTATCTGGCTCAGCAAACGTCTTCTCCTACTGTTTCAAGAAACCTCTTTTTGGAGAAGTTGGGTCACCATGTGGTCACCCCGCTCTGGGGACAGATGTCCATTTGCAAATCCCAGAACTTATTATGAAGTCCGTCTTCCTAACTTCTTTTCTCAAATGTTGCAGGCCAAGTTTTAGGGGTTCTTTCCTAGTCTTCAGTTAAGGTTGGTACTGCTTTCAACAGATGGCACTCTCTGCTCTGAGACCCAGGCAGGTGCTTTTGTGGACTCTGGATTTTAGTTGAAACAACAAATCTTAGCTTTGACCAATGATGTCCACTTACTGGCAACAAGGCAGGAGTGTTACTGAAGCCTGGGGACCCACTGCAGACGGTGTTGAGAGGTGGTTAGTGCTGAGGTTCTGACTTGGAGGCTCTTGTTCAAAGCCACTGACTAGCTATGCAACGTTGGGCAAGTTTTTTAACCTCCGTGGGCCTCAGTTTCCTTATTTTAAAAGTGAGGATAATAATAGTATCTACTTTATAGGGTTGTCCGGAGAATTAAATGAGATCATCCATGCAAAGCACTTAGCGCAGTTCCTGGCACGTAACAAGCACTCATTAAATGGTAGCTTATTATCTGTGCGATGCTGACTAAGAAAGCATTTTTGAAAAGCAGCTATTAATGGTCTGGAAAGAAGGAAGAAAGATTTGGGGTTTTAAGATTGATAATAACTTGTTCTACGTGAAAAATACAAAAGAAGTCCTGTCTGAGTCCCTTGAAATGATCATTTCCTCCCTTTTTATGGACAGTGTTTTCCAGAACATCTTGGCTTCCCGTGTAAGAATCAATGACATTATGTTTGGGGCCGGGAGTGATGTCACTGAGCAGATGGGGCCATTCAGAGCTCTCCCAACTCAGGTTGGGGAAAACAGTTAAAGGAGAAAACGTTGTATATTGTGGAATCGTGGAGCTGGCAGGTACCCAAGGACTCATGTGGCTCTACCCCCTCACTTTACAGATGAGGAGACTGAGAACCAGATGGGGTAAAGTCACTTGTGACTCAGCACCTGAGTCTAACTGGCCTTCTGCTCATGGAGTGGGTTTGGTTCATCAAAGGACCCTAAATGTCTGGTTGGGATTGATGAGGAAGACAAATATCTGGTGACAACAAGAGGTTCCTGCATGTTTGGGGCATTAATGCATAACATAAGGAGAGGGGCCCTTTAATAGAAAGTGGCGGTGGGGCCAACAGGGCAGGAGGAGCAGGGTGTGCCTCTGAAGCTTAGGATCGCCTCCTCTCTTGGCCTTTGCATGGCGGACACCACACGTCAGCAGGTCAGGTGTTCTGGACAAGGCACTCTGGTGTGGGTAGCTGGCAGGACAGGCTGCGTTCAAGTCGCATATGTTCTGACAGCCCTCTGCACTAAAGAAGGCTGCCTTCTTCCCGCCTCTCCTCCACTGATGGTGAATTCTGAGTCTGCGGTTTGGCAAATTGCAGAGCAGAGAGACTTTTGGGACATGCACGTTAGCCGGCGCTAGCTGATGAGAGGCCTGGGGCCCAAGCAGGAGGGGCTCTGCTGGCTCCAGAATGCTGGGAACACACTGCAAAGTTCTTCTCAGGACACCCAGTGAAGGGTGTGCTTGTCCCTGTGATGAGGGAGAGCTGCCTGGACACCGAGGGTCTTGTGCTTTTGGTCTATTTATGAAAAGCAGGCAAGTGACCCCCGTCATTTGAGGTGCTTTCAGCCCTCAGCTTCCTTCCTCTCTGCCAGGCTCCCTGCATGGAGTTGGGCTCCTCTCTTAGCTATATGTGCTGCCCTTGGGGAGACCTTAGGTAAACTGGCTTTGGCCTCTAACCACTTGTCTTTCGAATGGTCCTGATGATGCTGGATGCCAACTGCAGATACCTTCGTTTGAAAACTTTCCATAAGGTTGTAAGTTCCAGTTCACGTGATTCTTTGCCCTCATGTGCGTGTACAGGTGTAAGTCAAGTCCTATGATGGTGGGGAGGAGCTCGTGCATCTAAAACAAACAAGAGATTATTTGTTGGGATTTGGGAGGCGTTGCGCTTTCACAGTCGTTTCCTTTCCTGATTGTTTATTTCAGACAAATGCCAGTCATGAATGTTCTGATCCTCTACAAGACTCTTCAGGGAGTGCAAATAATAGCCTGTGTTAGCAGTTACCATCGGTGCCAAATGCTTAATATGCATGATTTCATGTGATTCCTACAGTTTATTGAATGTCCCCTCATGTACCCTAACATGGGACAGGTTCTTTGATTCCTTCATGCAGTTGGGTGAACTGAGACTTGGAGAGGTTGCTCAGGGTCTCCCAGTTAGTACAAGGCAGATCTGGGTCAATTCAGGTCACTCCACCTCCTGAGGAAGACATGAATGTACAGTGGGGCCCTTCTCCTCCCCTGGAGTCTGGTTGGGGAGCCCAAGCTCAGGTTTACATGACAGAGAGAGAGCAATGCAGGGTGGCATTTGAGGACTGGCTCACTGTGTGGGACACCTTGTGCCATGGATGTGAGTGTGTGGTGGGCAGTGGAGGAGGTCACTGTGAGGCAGAAGGAGTGTAACAAATCCAAGATGATATTTGCTCCCCAGTGATGCTTGAGGTGATAAAGTAAGGATCCACCCTGTAGAAATAATGCACTCTCCTGTGTGTTCAGAGCATCAAAGGTTTTGTTCTTGGTCCTGGGAGCTACATTTTTAGGAATTGGCCCCAGACCCATTCATTTCTCTGCGCTTCATTTTTCCTTAAGCCCCATGGGAGGAAGGATGTGCACTTGCAGTGTGGAAAGGGTCTTCTCAGGCCAATTCTACTGTGGAATGAGGGGTGTTGGGCAGATCAGGGTTTGAATTCCACCTCTGACTCATCCTAGGTGTGTAACCTTGGGCCACCCACTCTGGGTCTCAGGGTCCTTACATATAACCTCACGGGGCTTTTGGGAAATTGATCTGAGATAATTTGGGGCAAAGCTTCCATTTAGTACCTGGCTCCTGTCGTGGGTACCCCACATAAACTAGTTTCCATCACATGCTCCTGATCACCAAAACACTTTGAGTGCATTTAGGACCTTAGGTGAAGCTGTGAAAGAAGGGAAGACTGAGGCAAAAAGGAAGGCCCAGCTGTTCAGTCTGATGGGAAAGTGGGCTACATGCCCCATGGAAAACACCCAACATACAAGAGAACCAGATAAACAAGGAGCAGCTGTTCAGACCTGGAGGGCTTCCTGGAGCTGACCTAGCGATGGCTTCCTGGTATGTTGGGAAGGAGGGAACGAACATGGATTGGGGGAGAGGAGTAGAGAAGTGCTCCAGGAAGGGGCAAGGTCAAATAGGATCCCAGCCCCAAGGTCAGTGCCGCACATGGCGTAACACTCTTTCTTGCTTTCTCTCTGTCTCTGTCTGTCTGTGTGTCTCTCTCTCACACACACACACAAGAACAGTTTCTTCTCCTTCTCCAAGGAGGGAAGTGATCTAGGGGTGATTCACAGGTCTGACAAGAATTCCTACTCATGGAACAACCGACCACATCCTTCAAGGCTGTTGGAGGAGGGGGGCCAGCCAGCCATCTTTCATGACCCTCTTTAGAGCCGAGTGAGGGTTTTGGGGAGCAAATCAGGACTGGAATCACTCTGTGTGGTGGCAAGCAGAGGGGAGGCGAAGGGAAGGGAAAAATAAACCTATTTGATGTCATAGGAGACCGATTCCAGCTCCAGAAATATAAGCACCAGCTGCTGCATTTTCCAGAGAGATATTCCGGGGCCAGCATGAGTTAATGGCCAGTGGAGGCTGTGAATTAGAGGAGTGTTGTTAGGACTTCTGACTTCGGGGTTTGCACAGCAGTCCCTGGAAATTGCCTTCTAATTTCCTCAGCCTGAGTCATTGACCAGACTATTTCTTGGCCAGAAAATGTCTAACAGGCAACTCTGTTCTCTTCTGCCTCTTTAGTAAATAAAAGAAAACAAATAATGGAGTTATGTATATGATCGTCACGCTTACTCCTTTGGAGTTCTGAGAATCCAGGAAAGGGATCATGGATTAGGACAGGGATCCAGGGAACAGGAAGGACAAAGGGGTGTGTGTGGGAAATGAGGTGGAGATTCTGGCTTTGGAAATAGGTTCTGAGCCAGGGCCAGAGGTGTTCTTGGCCATGGCCCCTGCCAAAAATAATGGAAGAGTCCAGTAGGGTGATCAGTGTTTCAAGAGGCGATTCCCAGAGCTGAGTGTGACTTCTCGCCTGGGCTGGGCTGCTGCTCCCTGTAGTGGAGTCAGGATGTGAGGGCAGGAGGGTGGGAGGGCCAGCCCCAAGAAAGCCCCTCTCATGTCCCCGAGGAACCTCTGCAAGTCACATCAGCAACAGTGCTGAGCAGAGTCCAGCGCAGATGTCAAGATGCAGCAGGAAGGGGAAGAGCCAATATATGAGTACCTACTACGCACCAGGAAGTGCAGAAGACACCTTTCAGAGGGGATTTTATTGGCGTGTCCTAACAGCCAGGTGACGTAGGTAGGTGTTTCTACCCCCACTTTACAGAGGTGGACATTGAGGCGCAGAGAGTTTAGGTGACTCTCACTCAGAGTAGTGCTGTGGCAAGGCTGGGATTCATACCCTGGACTATGACACCTGAGACTGTGAGCTTGTCGCTTTCTTCCCCATTAGAGCTGGGTCAGTGAGAGAGGGGCGTGAAAAGAAAGGAGTCCGCGCAGCACCTCCTGAGAGGGTGACATGTATCTGGAAGGCTGTGTTGTTAGAGACACACACATACCCCGGGCTCTGGTATCCCTGGCTGGAGCCCTCTCTCTGCCACTCACTACCATGGGACCTGGTGCAGGTTACTTTTTTCTCTGTGCCTCAGTTTCTTCATCTGTTAAAAAAAATACGAAAAGAAAATAGGACCTAGCTCAAATGGTTGTGGTGATGATTAAATGAGTTAATCAATGTAAAGAGCTCACAAAAGTACCTGGTACGTATTAAGCGCAACTTAGGCCTTTACTCTAATAACGGTTGCGTCCTAAAGCTTCAGGAGAGGGAGCGCTCTGTGAACTGGAGTTTTCAGGGAAGACTGGCTGGCGAAGGCAGGATTCGTGATGGGCCTTGAGGAGTAATTAGGACTTGGATGGGAAAGAGTGGGATTTAGAGGGGAAAAAGAGGGGAAGGGCATTCCAAGAAAGGGAAAAGCAAAGGTGCTGGAGGTGGAACGAGGAAGGAAAACATGGGCAAACCCCACGTGGGGGAGAAGGAGGAGGAGGAGGGTGGCCTCACTTGCCCACTTAGGGAACTCAGAGTTTATTGTGAAGACACCCCTGCACCTTCCGTTACTCCCCAGGATTTCGGGGGAAGGGCAGCTGGATGTCACTATGGGGTCCTCCTGGCGGGCCCCAGAGCTGGCTCTATTGCTGTTCTTGTGGTTGTGGCTGAAACAGCTACATAAGGACGGGGACTGTTTCTGCACGTCCTTGTTGGGGGCTTTTCAGTTGGCAGGCCGGAGCCCAGCCCCTCTGGGTTTATAGCTCTTACTCGGAGGGGTCAGGCTGCCTCATAAAAGTTGATTGCACCCCAGAGGTCTTGGGGAAGGAGAGGGGAGGAGGAGGGGGGAGCAGTAAGGAATGAGGCATCAGCTGCTTTGGGCCTCGTTGGTGGAGGGCCCCGGCTGGTAGGGCCTGAGGCAGTGGCCGTGTGTCACAGCGCGGTCCTTTCCATCCCCCTTCCCCAGCACTGCTGCTGAAGCCCCCAGTGGCAAGAGAGAGGAGACCTCTGTCCTTGAAGGGTCTGGGGGCTAATATTAAACAGCTTGCTAACAGCCCAGGACGTCTCTGAAGTCTGTTACCTGAAACATTTAGACCGGTGTTGATTTTTATTTTAACATCTTTCTGAAACTGATTTCATTTTAAATACAGTGCTTCAAGCTATCTCTTCATTTATTTCCCCCTTACTCCACTGCCAGATACTCCAGTAAGCCTGATTCTTTGGGGAAAATGTAATAATAAAAACAACAGCAAACATTTCTGAAGGTTTGTATGTGCTTAGAGTTTTATGCAAAAACTCTCCAAACAGCATGCTGAAGTGTATAGTCACTGCTGGCATCCACCCTGTGCACGTGAGGACGCCAAGGCCCAGAGAGTTTAAATGAATTGTGGAACATCATGCAGCTTCTTACTTTGTGACCTAGGCCTGCTGTCTCCAAAGCTGGTCCTGTCCCCACAGTGGCTGTGCAGTCCTTGATCACATCATACCTGGGGAGACCGGGCCCCGAGGAGATTCCACCTGAGGCCTGGCTGGTTGGCTTCTCAAGACATGAGACCTTCCACCTGTCACCTTCCCCATTAGCTCTCCATTTGCCCATCCAGAATATGGGCTGATTGCTTCCTTTCTGGCCTGCCTTGCAGAGGTGGGGTGGATATGATAACGGCTTTGGAAAACACTGAGCCCAGGGGAAATAGCTTTGGGGAAGGGTCCTAGACCCCTCAATCTGGTTTCTTAATCATTTGGAAAGGGGATGCATTATAAAAAGGAGCATTTCCTGACGCCAGGGAGTTTTTAGACAAGGTTTCCCTGCCATACGACTTCCCCCAAGAAGCCTGTAGCCAGGTCAACTCAGGATCACTTTAGGCTCACTCAGGGTCACTCAGTGGAGATGTTTTCTAGAAAACCACCTCTGGGAACTACACTTAGCTTCTTTCTAAGTGCCTGTCGTTTATGTGGACAGATAGAGACAGCGATTTCCAGTCCCACCTCTCCCTGCTGTTACCTGAGGGGAGGAAGTGACATCCAGGGGGCTGAGTTAGCAAAGGGGAAACAGCTGTGCTTTCTGACCCTCCACTCTTTCTCTGGCCCTTTGCTGTCATTTCCCTTTGCCTGGTGAGGAAGCCACCCTCCCTAAGCCTGGGTGGAGGCGCGTGGTGGGGGGCAGGGGTGAGGGTGGAGGTGGGACAGGATCCCTTCCTCTGTGTGTGTCAATGCAGTGTAAATTATGCAGTGGGGCGTATGGGGCCCTCCAGTCTGTCTCTGGGCTCCCTGGAGCGTGAACTTCGGGCCTGGCGGAAATTGATCACTCTTATCTGACGGCAACTCCAGGGAGTGAGGGGTGGGGGTGCTGCCCAATGCTGATAGTGAACTTGCAGGGCGTCCCAGGTGAGAGAAGGGATGGCGTGGGTTGGGCCAGTCTGTACTTTCATCACTGCATGGTGTCCAGTAGAGAGCCCTGGCTGTTTTCCTTTTTCCAGGAATATTCTCACTCAGTGATAAAGGAGACCTTGACCTGTATTACGTGGACGCCATCATCATACAGCTTCCATGTATTGAATTCCTGTTTTGTGCCAGGCGCTGCCAGGCCCTTACTTACAACCTTTGGTCCTGACTCAGCCCTGAACGTATGAATTTTACTCATATGGAAACAGGATGAGAAAGTTTAGGTCGCATTGTTAGTCAAGCACAAAGCCAGATGTGTTTGGCCCCCTCCCCCCAGGCGGAGCCTGTTTCACACTGTCGCTGGGCCTCACACCCCTGGTCCCTCTCCAGGGCTGCCCCAGGGTAGCGGGGCTTCTGCCGGCCCAGGGTTCTGTCCTCCTGGGGAATGGAGTTCTTTGTGGGGAGAGCCTGCCTTGCCACTTTTGCCCACCTAAGGATTCTGAGCGCGAAAGGATTGTCCCTGCCGTTTGAAGTGGCTGCTTTGTAAGCTCTTTCATGGTAGGCCCCATTCCGACCCAGCTTTATTCCGTTTCCTGATGGCCCAGACCCAAAGGGCTATTTTAAGGGCCTTGCCTGTGTGGGAGAATTTCTCTTTGTAACAACAGAAAGGGAGGCCAGGCTGGCTGGGCACGGTGCTGGCAGTGCGGCTCCGAGAGAGTGAAACTCTTCCCTGAGTTCTGCCTTCTGGGCCAGAGTTGATTCCTTGGGCTTCCAGCACAGTGCCTGGCACCCGGGAGGGGCACAGTCACTTGTCACCGAGGGCAGGGCTTCCAGAGGTGGCTGCCCAGGAATCTGTGCTGGTCTGAGCCCCAGTGGCTTGGCAAATTAATCCTTCTCTCACAGAGTTAAGGCCTGGCATAGAACAATGTCTGGACTTCGGTTTCAAGCCGGGATTAATTATTTACTTTAGTCATCACTCATTGGCAACTAGAGAAAAGCAGCCTCATTTTGCCCATGATTGCTGGATGTGGCAGCTCCCAGGCAGGGGAAGTGGGGAAGCTGAGTCAGAGAGTCTGTGAGTGGAGCCCTTCTAGGTGCAGGCACTGTGCTAGGGCTTCTCATCCACCACCTTCTTTAATCCCCGCTGCCACCCTGAGCATCGTTCCAGTTGTGTAGACGAGGAAGCAGAGGCTCAGAGAGGGGCAGCATCTCGCCATCCATCACATGGCCGTGAACAGTGAGAACCAGAGTTTGAACCCAGATCTCTGCAGAGTTAGAACCCACAAAACCTGTGATGGTCCCACTGTGCTCCCTGCAGATTTGATGGATCACTCACCCCCCACAAAAGTTGAGTGTACATCTCTTCTTTCCCTGCTCCCAGCTGGCAGCATCCACACACACATCAAACTAGCTGCACTTGGTCTTTCTCTGTCCTCTCTAACCTCCATCTGACTCTGGTCTCCCCGACTGTGTTTCTCCCTCTGCTGCACACACCCATGGGGATCTTGGCCCTGATCTGTGGGGTATAGAATGCTGAGAGCACTGCCCTGGGCTTAAGAAAGGAAGCGAGCCCAAAGGGAGTATGTACAGTGGGCCTTCTGTTGGAAGGCTGGGGCGCTGCAGCTTTATAGTGGCTTTGTCTCGCGAGAGCTTCTCAAGAGGCTAGGGGGCTGGGGAGCTCATCACATGGGTCCCTGATAAAACATCAAGGGTCTGGATTAAACCCCGGTCATCTGCCCACTCTGACCTTCCCTCCCCAAGCCCTTCCATTAACACATGATTTGGTTGGAGCTGGTGGTTGGGATAAGATAACAAACCTCTTGCTATCGAGAATGGACCCCTAGCAAGGTCTGGCCTCTATTTTGGGATTCAAATTTTTATTCCCCTTGAACTCTTGTCCAGAGCCACTTTTGAAGGCCCAGCCCTTCAGAAGCTCCTGCTGCTGGGGCCTCTACATCCTGTCTGGGGGGTGGGATTGTTGCTGTGATTGGGAGCAGGGAGCAGTTTACTTCCCAAGCACTTTCAGCCTGCTGCTCGCTCAGGCTCAGCTAGGCTCTGGCAACTGGAATAAGCCCCAGAGGGAGCCTCAGGTGCCAGCAGTTGGAAGTTGAGGGCAAGAGGATGGGGGCAAGGTGCTGACACCTCTGCTACAAGGGCTCAGGCTCTGAAGGCCTTCCTAGCTTGTTTCACTTGTTCAAATTTCTTCACCTCCACGGGCCTCAGTTGTCTAATCTGTAAAATGAGAATAACAACAACAACAAAAACAATAATAATACCTAGCCCAGGTAATTGTTACTCTACATAGTGCTTAACACATGATAGCTGTTCAATAAATGGCAGCTATTTTAATCATTATTATGGTCATCCTGCATGGTTTTGCACAGTTTCTGCCACCTCCCCGAAGCTTTCACAACTTTTCTTGTTGTTGTTGAATTTATTTGTATTTATTTATTTATTTTAATGGAAGTACTGCAGACTAAACCCAGGACCTCGTGCAGCTAAGCACACACTCTGCCACTGAGCTACACCCCCCCACTTCCATGACTTCTCATCTTACAGTGGTTCCTTTCTGCGAATTTTTGTAATGTTTATTGTTTTTTTCCTCTCCTGTAACTCTTACTAAGAATGGCCTTGGGCTGGTCAGTTTTGGGCAAACTTCTGTCTACTATGCCTGATGGATGGAAAAATCCCATTGAGGGATGGACCTTGATCTGATGCTTATTCATATTCATTTATTCATTCATTCAAGTATTAATTTAATCAATCAATCAGTCAACATTAAATGTTTACCACGTGTCAGGTACTGGGAACACAGCAGGGCGGATAAAAATCCCTGTCCTTTTGGAGCGTACATTCTGATAGGGGGAGGGAAGAAATAAACAAACAGACAAAATTGGTTAAGTGTGTAGTGTGCTAGGTGGAGGATACATGCTGTAGAGAAAACTGAGCAAGATGAGGGAGACAGGGACTGGCAGCAGTGGTGGGGGTTTTGCCGTGCTATTTTGTAGAGCATGGTCAGGGACAGCCTCACTGTATAGTGACTTTTGAGTAAGATCTGAAGGAGGAGAGAGAGTGAGGCCAGTGGATATTTGGAGCAAAAATGGTTGAGGGAGAGGAAACAGCAAGTGCTAAGGCCCTGAGGTAGGACTCTGCTTGGCCTTTTCAGGAAAGAGCAGAAGGCTGGTGTGGCCCCATGGCATGAGCGATGGGGAGAGCAGTGGGCAGTGAGGTCAGACCGCTAATGGGGTCACATTGGGCCTTGTATCCTTCCCAGCACTGACCAGTGTGCTCTGCACAGTAGCAAAGCCTCCTCTTGACTTGCTGAAGACAGAAACTGGACAAACACTGCTGGAGAGGTTGCTCTGGGGACTGCTTGGGCTTTGGTCCTGACCTTCTAAAAGAGACTCTGTGGGAAATGCAGCCTCCATCCACAGTGTCTTGGATAGGAAGTCCAGGACCCCACAGGTAGTACACGTGTTAGGGAGTTTCACTAACTGAATGTTAGTTTTGCACCTACTGTGCGCAGGACACCAGGCTGAAGCAGTTCCTCCAGCCAGGAGCCGGAGGATGGTGAGCTCCTGCAAAGGCAGTGGCCCCTACAGGCTTTCATCTTTAACACCCCCTACCCTCGCCAACTGAAGGTCTGGACCACAGTACGGCCTTGAACAATGGAGTGCATCTGTAGACGAAAACTTTATTAAAGCCCCTTCCTCTTACATCATTCATATTTTTTTAAAGAACCACAGTTTGTAACTTACAATTGTGGAAATTGGTTACTTGAAGTGTAAAATATATATTCCTATCGAGATACTACTATGAATAGTGGTAAGATTCTCAGGCCAGTCCACAAAAACCTTCCTCATCCATGGAGTAGATGGGATTATAGCCCCAAGAACCAGATATCTCTAGTTCACCTACACCTAAATTCCTCTAGCCTGGGAGTTTAAAATCCGTGAGTGAAATCCAGGAAAACTGTCTTCCTGGGTTCATACTGAGAAGGAAACTTCCAGACTAACGGATGATGAGGATGGTGATAATATTAGCAACAGTAATTATGTGCCAGCCACCCTTCTAAGCACTTCACTCATTGAATCCTGACATCAACCTGATGAGAAAGGCACTCTTATGGTCCTTTATTGATGAGAAAACAGACACAGAGAGGTTAATTTACCAAAGGGATAAGCCAGGAGGAGGCAGGGCTGGGGTTCAGAGCTAGGCATTGGGGCTCCAAAGTCCTCTTGGAAATGTCTGACATCCTGGCCTTCCAGGAATCCTGCCAGCCAGCCTTGCCACAGCCCAGGTTGGCCATCGCAGACCTTAGTTAACAAGCGTCAGAGTCAGGGAACCGAAGCCACTGGTGGCAGGCAGGAGCAGCCCCTCTTTGTTCCTGAGACAGGAAAAACCATTTGTTCCTGGAACCTGACACTGCAGGGGGTGGGGTTTGCTGTTGTCTTCCTGGGCCATTTACAAGTCCAGCCCAGGGCGCTGGGGAGGGTGTCGGCATGGGGTAGGGAGCACTGTGTCTGTTGGTGGAGGCCAGATTAGAGCGTCTAGCAAGATGTTTCTGACACCTAGGCCATTCAACTCTCAGCAAAGCCCAGCAGGTGGCCAGGGCTGTTGCCTTGGCTGGGAGAGGGGCACCCTCCTCATTATACCTTGTTCAGTTTATTGTTAGAATGAGGTGGGTCCTAGCCAGTCCTTCTTCTCTTCCCGGGCCCCAAAATAAACAGCAGCTGCTGGCTGCATCATCTCTGTCTGCTGCCAGTCTGTCAACAGCCCCTGGCTCTCGCTTGGCCCCACCCCTTTGGGGTTTAATTGCATGGGGCACTGGGGGCCCTCCGGAGCCTGCCTTGCTGGCCAGCTGGTGTGCCCCGGCATGCCCTCTCCCAGGCAGTGCTGGCCTGTCAGCCACCCACTGGCACTGCCCTCAGGCTCCACAGCTTGGCATGAGTTCTGCTCCTGGCTCTGCCATTTAGCTGGTGACCTTGGGCAGGTTGGTTAACTCTGAGCCTCAGTTTCCTTCTCTGTAAAGCCAGTTAGTGGATTCCATATCCTTGTGTGTTGTGAGGATTAAGATCAGTGCATCGAGGCAGCTTGAGTGGAGTCATTGAAGCTGGACTGGCTGATCTGAGTCCTAGCTTTGGCACTTAGGAGCGTTGTGACCTTGGGGGAGGTGCTGAAGCTCTCATACCTCAGTTTTCTCATCTGTACAACGTTGATAATAAAAGCGTCTCCCAGGCTGGTGGTGAGGATGAAATGAGCAGTGCCAGGCACAGAGTAAGAGCTCAGTGAATGGGATAATGTGTGCTCCTTTGACAGATAAGGCAGAATATCCCCTAAAAGAAATTCATAGGCGCACATCTGAGAGCTGACAGAATTACTCCTCTCCTAACTGGCTGTTGGGTCTGTGTGGTTGAGCTAATTTGCTTGGCTTTGTTTCTAGCCTGTGTTTGGAACTTCCACTTGAGGGGCTGGGGGTGAGGTTGGGGGTAGAACTCGTTATAAAGCAGGATGGAGGCATGGGAAAGGAGGGCTGGGATTTCTTTTCTACTTGGCAGTGGTTCTACTGATGTAATGTAAGAAATGAAAAGAAGACCAGGTCCGAGGTCATGGACTGCCTTCAGCTGGTGGGCAGATCCCCTGTGGGGTCAACCAGTTATCTCTGCTGATGTGAGCCCTGACATGTTCTTCCATATGATCTGCTCAAATTCTCCATGGGCCAGCTTGCCTTGGCTGCATACTCTGGGAAGCCCTCTTATCTTTGGCTGTTCCTTCCAATTACCCTCCCTTGTGGAAAGATTGTACTGGGAACCCCTATTAGAGCATCCAGACCCAAAAGGCATCATTCTCAAAAAGACAAAAAAAAAAAAAACCAACAAAAAAACTTGACCCCAATTGTGTTGGGCCACAGTGCTAGGTGCCGCTGTACGCACACCAATCCTCCAGTAAAGAGACCCTCACTCAGCACTGTCTCCCCAGGAGCCTAGTCCTTTAAGAGGTGGCTGGGCATGCTGTCCTGTCCCCTCCATGTTGCCCGGTCTTGTTCAAGGAGAGAGGGCAATGGCAGTTCATTCCCAACATTTGGGCATGGATTAAATGAAAGAATGATGATAAAAGCACTTATAGCAGTGCCTGGGGCAGAGTCAGTGCTACCTAAGGGTTACTGTTGTTATCTGAGCTGGTGGGGCAGGTGGAGTCTGCTTCCCATCAGCCCAGAGTCTCTGTGGCCTGAGGATATATATAGAGAAGCCGTCTGGTATTTGTGACAGTGGCATCTGGGATGAGCTTGTGGCCTGTTTTAGAGGAAGGAGGTGTAAAGATTCAGGCTGGTGGTCAATGCCAACTCCACCATTTACTAGCCGGGCATCTGCCGGCGAGTTGCTTATCCCTCTCAGCTCGGTTTCCTCAGCTAACTGGGCCCACGCCTACCTTGTAGGGTCACCGTGAGAACCCGAGACAGGGTCAAGTGTCTCGTAGGCATGCTCCTTTATGGTGACCATTTAAACAGCCTTGTGGTTTGGCAGAGGGGTCCGGGGGATGGTCAGTGGGCTCCAGCCTGACTTTTCTGGCTGGGAGCCTTGAATTACACTCTTTCCATACCTCTCCCCTCATGAGCAGCCTCTGGGTGTTTATTGCAGCAGGGTTGCCCATGCAGAGGGTGGCGGTGACTTCTGCTGATACCCACAGTGTCCCAGGTTGTCAAGCTCCTCACAAACATGATCTCTGTCTCTGAGGGACCTGCTTGGAAGGGCTGTAGGTCTCCTGCCTGTTTCAGGAAAGGCTTGAGAGGCATGTGACTGCTGTAAGGGTGGAGGACACCCCTTATGCTCTGCCCCATACCCACTGGGCTCACCTCAGTTCATCTGCCACCATTTTCAGCGTGCTTATGTCTCCCCACCATGAGCTTTCCCCACTCTCCCCTCTCCCCACCTCATCTCCCTGTGTGAGGGCTTCCTCCAGACTCTGGTACCACAGGAGCCTGCCCTACCCAAGCAGGTGCACCTGAGGAAGGGCCGAGGAAGGGGTGGTGGTGAGTCATCATCCCGGGGGGGCTGTCCTCAAGCAATGGACAGTGGGAGCTAATATCTCAGCTACCTGCACAAGGAGGGTTTGGGGGCGATTTCCAGCCAGAACCTCCGAGGTTCCCCAGTGGGACCAAGCCCTAGGTACCCACAGCAATAACTTGCCCATTAATGTACCCTTTCTCAGCCTCTATCCTTTCCTGGTCTCACTTTCCATAATTCCTCACGTGGGGTTCCTGGAGTCATCTCCCTGATGAGCAGCCTGCACCCAGGCCTTGTCTCAGGGTTTGCTTTGGGACGAACCCAAACTGTGATAGAAAACTCCTCCTGCTAGCAAGCAGTGGAGCCAGGCCTGAGAACGTTGTCTGTGACACAGTCCCCAGGCCATGCTGTCTTCCTCAAAGTTTCTGGGGCTTTTATTATAGAGTCAGCAAAGACCCTTTTTTCATGTAGGTTTTTTTTTTTTTAAGCTAATAAGAGGCAGTTGAGTCAGAGAGGACAAGGCTGAAGAATACTCGATCTTTACAACATCTTCTAGGGAGAGCTCCTCAGAGAAGGAGCCCGTTCAATTCAAATATTACCGAGAAAAGCCAGGCCTTGGAAATGGGGGAATCTGACCTCATATAAACTTGCCTCAGGAAAGAAATAGGCAAACAAGGGGCTTACAGATAGAAACCAGTATCTTTATCCACCCCAGGTCAGCCTGGGAGGAGCAGTTGTAAGTGTCTGAGGAAGTGAGGTCAGGGACTGCTGGCCTCTGTGCCCAGGTGCAAGTTAACGCATGTGAGCAAGACACTCTGGTTTGTCTCTGCTGTAATCTGGCTAGTTGGCAGGGGTTGGGCATCACGGACATTAAAGCTTCTTGTGACAGTGTTTGAAATTGTGGTAAGGTTAAGTATCCTTATAGATGGTGAAAGCATCTTTAAGAAAATTTAAAAAAGGAGAGAGAGAGAGTGTGTGTGTCTGTGTATATGTGTGTCTGTTTGACTGTGGAATGCATGTGTACTTGGAGACGTATAATGTCTGTGTGTGTGTTTGGGTGTAGTATGTTGTATTTGGTATATTTTGGGATATCTTGTGTGTGTGTGTGTGTTGCAGGGTGTTTGGGGATATGTTTGGGTGGTATTTGTATATGTGTGTTTGGGAGTGTGTGTTTATATGTGTGTGCATTTTGGGTGTGGTATGGGGTGTTTGTGTGTGTGTGTAATACAAGCTGTTGGGTCATTGTCCATCAGGCATATTCCTGGGGTCATATTTATCCTTGAGAGCTCCTTATGGTCAGGCTAGAGGGTCCAAAAATACTTAGATTTTAAAATGGTCTCATAGATCCTCACATATACTTACCATAACTACCTTTTCTCCTTTGCTCCAGTGCCTTTTCTGTATCAGGCAGGTTTACAGACTTCATTTCACTCTCACAAAAGAAAGATCATGTTACTCCCATTTTTATAAGTAAGGACACTGGGAATCAGAGACATTAAGTCACTCACTCAAGGTGACACAGCTTGTAAGTGGCAGAAGTGGGATCTGACCAACCTCTTACCTTCCACCCTCCTCTGACCCCGCCACCTGCGTAGGGTGAGCTGGTAGGTGGGCTCTGCCGTGACTTTGCACGTGCAGAAAGGGCCCTCCTCTCCATTGTGGGCACTTACTCTAGAAACATTACTTCTAGCTTCAGAGGAGGCCCTGGAGGAAGACTTGTGGGCTCAGGAATGCTGTGAGGCAGGGCTGCATGAACTGGGCTGGTGCAGGTGTGCCAGAGGACCCGATTCCAAGAGACAGTTTTTGTGACCTAGAATGGGGTGAAGATGGAGGAGAGACTGTGGAAAAGCAAGCGAGGAATTGAGAAGGGGCGTGGAGGAGGCTAGAGAAGTCCTTGAGTTCATCTCCTGGGCCTCAAGGAGAGGGTACCGTGCACATTTAAACTGGGGAGGGAGCCTTATGGCTGGTTTTATCAGCTCCCAAGAGCAAACGTTAGTCTCTCCTGTTTTACTGTGAGCCAGTTACATGTCCAGGTGTGTGGGGCTGGGGCAACGCAGATCTGTCCATGTTATCTGTTACGTGATTTTACCTTGGGACAGGCAAAGAAACAGGCCTTCCCAGGCTGGATTCCTGGAATGAATAGAGGGTGGACATTTCGGCAGTGTGCATTCTTGGCAAACAGAGGTGGTGGGGCCCCTGGGCTTGCCTGGCTGCTCCCGCCTATGAGAGCTCATGTCAGAGGGTGGGAAATCCCACAGAAGCTTCAGTCCCAGACATGAGTCTGTGTGGGACATTTAGGGCTTATTCACGGGGCTCAGATCTCCTTTGGTTAGCAGAGCTGCTGGGAGAGGGCCTCCTGGTACCCAGCCAGCTCAGTGACTCCAAACAGCTCCTCAGGAGCAGACAGTTCCTGCCAGTGTCCCTGAGAACCTTAAAGGGCCACCTCTGCCCCATCCACACACCCCCAACCTCAGCCAGGATGAACCCTGGGAAACAGGTGGATTCATACACAGCAGCCTGAGCAGCACACATTTTCAAAAGCTATCCTCTAATAAGTCCCCAGCCCCAGTGCTATTACTATTAGGTGTTAGGCAAATACAGTGTTAACCCTGTGGATTTGTTTCGCTCTCTGCTGATACAGATTAGGATGTGGTCTAGTGCAGCAGTTAGAGGCAAGGCGGAATTTTCTACAAACCATGTGACTTTGGGCAAATTACTTAATCTCCTCAAGTCTCGGTTTCCTCATCTGTAAAATAGGGATTATAGAGGTAGCACAAACTCATAGAGCTGGTGGCTGGCATAGAAGAATTAATGATAAAAACACAGGAAACAGTGGGAGCTGGGCATCCTCGTGGAGCTCCCCATGTTTGGCAGCAGAGAGCCCACATTAATACTCAGCCCCCCCACCCTTTTGGGAAATAGCTTTATTGAGATATAATTCTCATACCATACAACTGACCCATTTAAAGAATACAGTTCAGTCTTCTTAGTATACTCATAGAATTGTGCAACCACTACCACAGTCAACTTTAGAACATTTTTATTACCTCAAGAAGCCAGAATGCTTTAGCCATCACTTTCAACTTCCCTCCCCACCATTGGTCCCCAGCCCTTGGAAACCACTAGTTTACTTTCTATCCCTATGGATTTGCCGATTCTGGACACTTTATATAAACAGAATCATCAAGTATGTGGTCTTTTGTGACTGGCTTTCTTTCATTAATATAACATTTTCAAAGTTCACCCACCATCAGCCCTTTTGATGGCTTATAGGCTGAGCTTGATTCATTCCTTGTGGTGGTCCGGGACCCCTGGGCACACACCCTCCCCGTGGCCTCGACAGGGCTGGCCTGAGGTCCTGAGTGCAGGTTCCTCTGGAGCGTCACCCTTCCCCACCCTTTGGAGCACGTGGATTTTCTCTCCTACTCTTCTGCCTTGAAGCTGGTCAAGGCTGGGTCTTGTAGGAAAATGTTGAACGTGCCTGCAGTTTATTCCCATTACTTCCTCTGGCCCGGTCAGCAATGTGGGGGCAGGGTGGAAACTGTGTAGTCTTTACTCATCTGTCCTCCTGGGACTTTCTTTCCGGGAGGGGGTGGGGAGAAGGACGACAAAGCATCTTTATTTGTTTTTAATGTTGACTAACTCCCCAGCCCCCTTACCAAGTTCTGGTGAAAGTTGCTGGGTTCCTGGTCAGGCTCTCTTCCCTCGAGACCCAGGGTCATGGGACTTCTCTCTTGGGGGCAGCTGATGGGGAAGTCGCCAAGTGCTTTGGAGTTCTCTGCGTGTGGAGTCAGACTCCATTTGTTTCTCCTCTAGCTAGTGCTGGTCTGGTGCAAAACTGGGAGTCATTCAGCTGCAAGTAACGAAACCCCATCTAAATCTATCTTAAACCACATGGAAATTTATCATCTCACTTTTAAGATAGTTCAGAAGTGGATAGCAAAAAAAATTATAATTAAAAAATACTGTCTTGGGAGGGGAGGATACAGCTCAAGTGGTAGAGTGCATTCTTGGCATGCATGGGATCTGCAGTTCAATCCCTAGTACCTCCTCTAAAAATAAATAAATAAGTAAAACCTAATCATCTCCCCCTGACAAACAATCTCCTATTAATGAGCATTTAGATTGTTTCCAAATTTTTTTTTTTTTTTTTTGCCATTATAAACCGTGCTGACCTAAACATCCATCTGTATCTTTGGAAACTTGGGCTGCTATTTTTGTAGGATAAATGATCAAAGTGACATTGATAGGTAAGAGTGTTTGGGGTTTATGTCAGGTTGGTCGGTTCACATTTAATCTGTTTTCCTATTCCATGCAATGTGTGTCTAAATCCATGCAATGAGAACTGGTATTTCTAGTGAAGACCCTGTGGGTCCCTGATATTTGTGGCAAGAAAGGAACATTGTATTATCTTGCTCCAATCTATGGCTGGGCATCAGACTAAAGTCATGTTTGAAAGCAAAAGATACAACGTAAAGGGCTTTCTGGTCAACCAGAGTATTTGGTATATTCTGTACTGTTGAGTACCCTACCTAGCAGTTTTGCTTGAGAGATTATATGAGTCCCTGTTGGAAAGCACAGGGTGGAACATCTTAACAATACCCAGTATTGGTTAGACATGAGGAAGTGGGAAAACTTGTATGCTGCTGGTGGAGGCACAGTCCTACCATGTGTCTGGGAAGGAAGGGAAGGAAGAGAACTGGAATATTCTGTGAACTATGGGAACTGCTTGGAATCATACAGGTACCCAGTAGAGGAAGATGGATAAATAAATACGGTATATTCATGCGATGGAATTCTGTGCAGTTAATGTGAATACGATTTATAAGTGTCAAAATAGAAAGATCCCCACAAAAAATGGAGTAAAAAAAGCAATAGAATATTATCTATTATACTATTTATATAAATATTATTTATCTAAATTTCATACCATTTCTATAAATTTAAAATGATTCACAAAATAATAGTGTGTTATATATGTTTACATATGTATATGGAAAAAGTATAAAAATACAGACCAGAAGGATACACACAAAAAGATTCCTGACACTGGCTGCCCCTGGATAGGGAGAGAGAAATGGGGCTGGGAGGAGAAAAATTACTTATCCATAATGTTTCTGTTTCTCTTATTTTAAAAATGATTTAAAAAATTTAGCATTCATTTATTTTGAGTGGCATGTAGCAGGATTTGTTATATGTTTCATATATTCTTCTTTTGCTCATTCAATACAGATTCGTTGAATGCCTATTGTGTATGTACCACGCATTGTTCGAGGTTCGAGACTGTATTAGTACACAGACAAAAAAATTCCTGTCCTGTGGAGTTTATATCCTAGTGAAATGTAAAAAAACAAAACAAAGTTCAAAGTAAAAAATAATAATATAATTCCCAAATTAAAAAGTGAATTAATACAAAAGAAAACTATAAAAAGAAAGCTCAGGATCAGGTGCCTTGGTTCATCGAAGTTGGGTCTAAATCTGAATTTAAAAAGGCAAGAAAGGCAGGGGCATCTTAACATAGGTTTGATTGCAGCACAGAATTTAGTTAAGTGACTCTTGAAACAGCAAAAGTGACAATTAGATGTAGATTAGCCCAGAGCCCACCACTTGGAGTGAGCCCCACCTGGGAGTAGAGTTTATCTGTTCAGTGCCTTGGGCAGAATTTATCATATATCAGGAAGAGTGGAGCATTGACAGGGCTGTGCTTGTTTCCTTTGGAGTGGAACCTCAGTGCCACTATGGTCAGCTGGGAAGCCATTTTCCTCCCTTTTCGCTCATTTAGCCTCCACCCTAGCTCTGGTCTTCAGCCTTGGACCCTAGGAGCCCCTTAACCCTAGGGACACCCTCTCTAGTCTGACTCCTGATTGTCCTGACAGATTCAGAACAGAATAATTTTCTCAGGGTACTGCATTGATTGGTCACTTTCTTGCTCAAAATCCCTCAATGGCTCCATATTGCTTGGCAAATTAAATTAGTCTCTACTAGGAATTTAGAGCTTCAGTAGGGTGGGAGGACTTGATGGGGGTTGGGAGCAGGGAGTGACATCACAACTCAGTTCTTGCCCTTGCAGAACTACAGCCCATGAGAGAGGCCCCTGCGTGGGTGGTGCTCTGTAGAGATACAAGAGCAGATGCGCATGTGAGTGCGTGTGTGTGTGTGTCTATCCATGAGCACATGTGTATGTTTAATGGAGTGTTTACTCAGTGCCCAGCACTGTTGAGTGCACTCTGAGTGTTATCTCATTTAATCCTCACAATAACGCTGTGAGCAGGTGTTAACTCATCCCCAGGGTGGCAGAGCCAGTGATCGGTGGACTGGGACTCAGAGTCAGGCACCCTGGCTTCCAGAGCTTGTGCTCTTAATCCTTAGGCTACTAACTGGGGAAGGGAAGAAAGACAGGTCCTCCCGGGGAGGCAGTGATAGAGCAGCCGACAGATGATGGGGACCAGTGAGGAGACTGGGTGTGGGAACTTGGGGGGTGAAGAAAGACTCTGGGGTCCAGGGCTGCAATGTCATGCTTGGGATTTCAGACTTCCCTGCAAGCCTGAGGAGTTCCAGGAGGTGTTGCTTGACACAGTCCAGTGTGGGTTTAGAGATGTAACTGCACTTGTGGTGTGAAGGATTGATTGGACTCAAGAGACTGGAGGAACCCGGAAGACCAGTTAGGAGGGGATGGCAGTGTGGTACAGCCTCATCTGCTGTGTGGGTCAGGCTCTCAAGCCAATAAGGAGGGTCAAAATTACCTTTGAATATTCCTTAAATTGCCCATTCAGTTCAGTGCCCAGGGCTCTTTGTATGCAATTTTGTGCAGCATGAGAACCATTGAACTAGAGTAAAAGAAAAAAAGGCAAATCAATAGTCCTTGTTAGGCATCTGGACCAGTCCATCTGCAACAAATCAGAGGAGGGGTGGCTGCAGCCTGCCCACCAGGCTGACTCCATTCTGCTTTCAGATTAAACCTCTATAACCTGCAGCCTCGTTAGGGGATTTGTAGTCAGGAGGATGGACCCAGAGAGTGAGAGGTGTGATTCCACTACAGCCACAAGTGGAAATTTGGCTTCGTGGCCTTTCTCTCACCTGGTTTTCCTCACTTCTCATCATTCCTCTTACCTCCTGTGATAACCTCTTTCCACTTCCTAAAGAAAGCTGTTTCCCTAAATTCTGTCCAGTAACTAATCCTTGTGCTTCCATTTTCTTCTCTCAGTATTCTTTGAGAGTCCCCAGCAGGACCTTGTCCTGTCCCTAGCCAACATCTTCTCACTGAGGACAGTCCATCCCCCACCACCTATCCTATACCCACCTTGCTTAGTAGTTAAATTAACAGCACCCCAACTTTTCCAGTCCCCAGAATCAAAATCTGGGAGTGACTTTTGATGTCTCCTTCCCTGAAATTCAGTAGGATTCTCTGGTCTGCTGATGAGTGATTCCCAGATGGGCCTGGGAAGCTGGTGAAGAATTTCTTCCTTCGGAATCACCCACTCCAAGCCCGGAGGCTGATTCAGTATTCAGGTAGCCTGGCATGAGGGTGGGCCCCAATGTCTGTTTCAAAGCTCCCCAGGAGATTCTGATGAGCCAAGTGCTGGAACTACTGCCTGGGATCTGCGTCTGCCCTGCCTCGTAGATTCATTAGCCTTTCATTCCCATTTTGCTCTCCTCTCTCCATCACCCTAGTTCTAGGCCACGGGCGGCTCAGATGGGCTTCCGCGGGTCACTGCAGCCAGCCTAGACCAGAGCGGTCACCTTGTGGTCACCCAGCACCTCTCTCTCTGCGTCTTTGCTCCAAAGCTATTTTCATTGCCTGGATCCTGTCCCTCACTGCTGAAATCCTTTAAGGCTCACCTCAGATGTGTCTTCTAAAGGGCCTTCCAGACCCACCTGAGACAGATGGGCTTCCTCCACTCCTAGCTTGTAATAATTACTGGTTTACATACTTCTTTCCTCTGTAGGATTAATAGAACCAGCACATGTGAAGCACCGACCCAGACACTCAGGATGAGGGAAGGACAGACAGGGTCCTGTCCTTAAGCTCCAGGCTACTTACCAGATGCTGAACTCCTTATGATAAGGGCTCTGGTGGACCTTGAGTGTACACTCCATCAATATTTGCTGATCCTGTGCTGTATTGTGCCTTTCCTGCCCCAAAGAGTAGGTCACGTACTGTTTCTTCTGCCCTCGGGTACAGTAAGTTGTCTTTTTCAATTCATTGCACATCATCACATTGCAAAGCCCTCCTCCTGCTTCATTTTTACTTTTCCCCTTCATCCCTACTCTTTACTCCTATTCCTCTTCCCCTTATGCACCCACTCTAACCTGTTTAACATAAACCCATGTAGCCTCAGAAAATAGTTTGTGCTGTTCCTGTGAGTGGTTCATATCTACATAAATAGTATTGTTTGGTGATTTGCCTTTTTACTCAATACTATGTTTAGAAGATCTATTTACAGTGTAGTGTGCCTCTACTTTATTGCTGCTGACAGCTGCATAGTGTTCCCTGCTGGCAGCCGCCGCATTTTACTTATTTGCTCCCCCTCTCTTAATGGACACTGAGATTGCCTCCAATGCTCTCTACTGCAAACATTGCTGCAGGAAACATCCCTTGCACACTGCAGAGATTTCCCCAGTATATACATCCAGGAGTGGGATCACTAGGGCACAGGGCATACACAGACTGAGTTTCAGCTCTAAGTGTATATGCCTACCAGCAGTGAACCGGGGTTGTCATCTCTCTGCATCCTCACCAGCACTTGGTGTTATCCAGACTAGTGGGTTATTTTCCTCTCTCCTTTCCAGAGAGGGCCTTCCAGGCTGTTGGCACTTCTCCCCGTAGACCAGTCCAACCGAGGCTGGAAGACATTGTGAATTTTGCTGTCTATGTCATATCATTCCTTCCTGGCCTGTCTCCCTTGTCTGTAATGAAAGTTCTTTTTTATAATTCCCTACCCAGTTCTTACTAATGGGACCAGAAACATGAAACCTCTCTCCATTATCTTAAGAACTCAGCCAGCTTTTCAAAACTAAACGTCCTTTGTTTTTCAACCTAATCTGAAATAAGCCCTTCTTATCTTGTTTTCCCCCTTTGCTCCGTGCTTCCAAATCTCACCGACCATTCTTGTGGATCCCCCAGAAATGGTTTCTGAAAGCTACTGCTTCATCTGTGTGTGCCCGTGGTGGGGTGGGGCTGCGGCTGCAGACCCTCCCCGGGTGTTACTCCCATCACAGAAGCCAGGTTTGGGATTTAGCTGTTTAAATGTGGGCTACAGCCTTGTTTGCAAACGGAAATGAGTTGGGCTTATTTGCTGGGGATAATTATAGGGAAAAGACTCCTACCTAATACTATCCAATTTTTGGCCTGAACTTTTAATTAATCATAACTGTTCTATGACATCTTATGTTGCTGGGGTAATCTATTATTGAAGTCTTAAACCTTGCCTGGTTCTAGCAAAGCAAAAATGTGGCTTTCGGTCCTATGTTAGGTACATGTTACATGTTTGCCTGATTTTTCCAAGTAACCGTGAGCTCTGGAAGGGCAGCTATCGGGGTCTTCCTTATCCTTCTCTACAGAGCCTGCTCCCCACTGCCCCTACCCCCCACCGCCTTTACCCCCCACCTTACTCCCAGAGCTTTGCACTTAGCAGGTGCTCAGTAAATACTTGTTGGGTGGTTGACACAGGATGACAAGTTAATCCATCATTTTCAAAGTCTAGAACCAGACCTATTTAAAAAAAAAAGTCCTTTCTTTAAAAAGTGGCATTACCTTGTCACCCTCAGACATGTTCAGACTCATTTATTGCTCTTTGGGGTGGGGGTTCTTGGGGCAGTGACTCCGAGAGCCTCTTAAACTTAAAAGAGGCATAATAAATTACACTCTTTAGAGAAGCCTGGATACCTGCCTGTGTCCCCAAAGTGGGTTAGGAGCACGACATTCTGGATGGTTTCTCTGCTTGCTCCCCACCCCCAACCCCGCCTGCAGGGCTTGCCGCCCATAGTGTGTGGTATCCTACAGATCGCCATTAAATAAACAGTCCCTTGAGAACACAACTTAAAAAAAAAAGTGCTGTCTATGTATTGTATCAGGGGAGCTAAATATTATGGAAAAGGCCAAATATTTCCACTGTGTTAAGAAAATAAGAACCCGGCAGCATGGAACTTCTCACTCAGTGGGCAAAAGATGTGGTGGAGACTTCAAAAGGAGGAAGAACTGTCAAGACAGCATGAGCGGCGACGGGTGACTGCCCCGTTGAGAAAGGAAAGTGTGTGTGTTGTATTCCATCTGCGGCGGCATCTTTCACCTGGGAAATGAATTAACCATCACACCAGTGTCTGTATGGAGGCTCAGCCAAGCAATGGTCCAACTGTGACTCGGCCTAGGGGTGAGGTTAGGAGGAGGGGAGAGGATGTGCAGAACATAAACAGCCTTTGTTCTCAGAAGACCTGGAGGCAGATTCGCAGGAAGAGACCCTCATCCTCTGTCTGAAATGAAGATGGACACTCGGAGGTGGGGCTGCTGGCTCTAGGAGAGGCCCTGCCCTTGGGCTCTCAGCCAGGGAGGGGCCTGCCTGACCCTGAAGTGGGATATCTTAGTGATGAGATTCGCTCTGGCTTCTCTAGCCCACCTCCCTTCTCCAGGTTGAGCTTTGAAGCCAGGGGAAGGCTGTAAGGCCAGGCGGCCTGACTTTAATAGGAAAGAGACCAGGAACCATCTTGCTTTTATTAAAAAGTTAGGCTGGGTTATCTCAGGGGCATCCCCCAGGGAGGGCGATGCTTCAAAGCTGACCAAGTCCTGAGCTGCTGGCCTGCCTGCTTTAACGAGCTGGGGGAGGCTCGTTTGAAGAGTGGCAGTAAAATCGCTCACCGGACTTGCAGCGTGAGAATGTTGTTCTTAAACCTGAGAATGTTGTCCATGAATCATTGGGAAGAACTCCCAGGTGTGGAGAATGGATTCTTGCTTCTCCAGCTCATCTGGGACCTGACACTCTCCCTAGCTTCCTAGCTTTCTCTCCTGAGCACAAGCCTCCCCTTCCCGGCCAGGTGTGGCCACCTAGATGAGTGATGCAGCAGCCCAGCGGCCCCTCCCTTACTCAGAATGGAGAACCGTAGCATCTTGTTACAAAGACTGCCCTCCCTCACTCCCAAAAGATAGACCAGTGCTCTGTGCCACGGTGCTGGGCCCTGCCAAGGTGATGATCGTGGTCTCCGGCACTTGCTGAATTTCTATGCCAGAGACTGTGTAAAACTCAGTACACATAGGCCTTCCTGTAAGCCTCCCACCAGCCCTCTACAAAGGCAGAACTAATAGCAGCCACTTTTGTTACCCCCATTTTACAGATGAGGAAACAGAGGCTCTTGTGGCATAGGACTGTTTGCCCATGGTCACACGGACAGTATGTGGCAGGGCTGGAATTCACACCTAGACCCAGGCTTTCAACTGCTCTCTCTCTCTGAGGACTGTGCAGAAATGGCCAAGACACAGTCCTGCATTCAAAACCCTCATGGTTTAGGTGTAGAGAGAACATTTCCTCGTGTGGAAAGATAACTAGGTACCAGAAACTCCAGGAGAGTTCTAGGGAGGGGCTGGAAAGGACTCAGGATGTGTACCATGTGCTGGACTCTGTGCTAACGTGCCTTGTATCCATGACCGCTTTTAATTTTCACAGCAACCCCGTGAGGTTCATTTTACAAATACAGGACCAAGGCTCAGAGAAGTTTTGTCACTTGTCCAGCACCACATAGCTCATGGATGGTCGATCTGGGCTCAGACTCACACGTTTAACTCCAAAGCACATTCCACTTTACTTTAGTAGAGTTGTCAGGAAGGGAGGACCTTAGAGGGGAGGGGAGAGGGGAGAGGAGAGAAGAGAGAGAGGACAGGGTAAGGGGAGATGCGGGCTGCGGGGAGCAGAAGAGAAGGTGGACCTGGGAACAGCAGGAATTCCACCAGCCCCTCTTTCATCACTGCCCCAAATCCATGGCCTCCATGTTACAGCCAATGACGTGTAGTGACTGCTGAGGGCCAAGTTTCCTTGGTTCCCGGGAGGTGCCGTCCCCCTCCCAGCCCGCCTCCACCTCAGGCTCCCATGGTAATTCATTAGATGTGGTCATCCGCAAAGGGTGGGGACCTGTCTGGATGACAGATGAGCCGTGGGACATCCTCATTTGGAAGGAACTGGATTCATCCCATCACTTCTGTGCTCTCCATTTCTCCCTACCTCCTGCCCAATCTGAAACACACCTTTCACGGGCCCCCAGTCCCCTCCAGGCAGCATCTCCTGGTTGCCTGATGCTGGCCGTGCAGAACCCTGGCGCTGGCTCAGCCATGGTGGCCTTGAGAAAAGCATGCCCATGTCTGTTTTCTCATCTGATCTTTCATTCATCCAACAAGCATCTATTCATTGCCTTCTGTGTGCCAGGCACCATGTCAGGTGCTGCACATTCCTGGATGAATCAGAACAATTACACTTCAGGAGAGGAGGGAGCTTACAGACTGGCTGGGATGGCCGGCTCTAACCAGAGTCTCACGAGTGGCCGTGCAGCAGTGGACTGAAGTCAGGAAAGGGACAGGATGCTACGAAGCATGCACAGGAGGCAGCTCTGCAAATTTGGAAGGAGGCAGAAGGGTGTTCCGAGCAGAGGGAAAAACATTTGGCAAAGGCTCAGTGGTGGGAGGGAGTAAGGTGTTCCTGGATCCTTGTGACAACCCCGTGAGGGCAGTTCCCTGTTTTCCTTGTAATACCCAATTTATGGGTAGTTAGGTGAGGCCCAGGAATGCCATTTTCTCCTGAACTTAGGCCTGGGGCATAAGTGTGCCTGGGGCATAAGTGTGCCTGGGGCACCCAAAGGGATTGGGGTCCCTAGGAATAAAATCCCAACATTAGGAGCCAGTTCTGCCAAAACCCTGGACTCCTCTCTGTTTCCCAAGGCTGGCCAGGTTCCCGGCAGGTCTGAAACAATCTGATCACAGGAGGGAGCTGGGGAGCCCACTGAGGGCCTGGGATGAGGTTTCTGGGCTCAGTCCAGAGAAAGGACATAACCAAGTGGAGCCTTCTTTAAGGAAACCTGAGAGCCAGCATCGTACAGTGGAAAGAGAAGTTTTGGAGTCAGACAGCCCTGGCTGTGCATCCGGGTTTACATCCGTGTGACCTTCAGTGAGTCATGTGACCTCTCCAAGCCCAGGTGCCCTTGCTTGCAAGATAGGAGTGAGGATGCCACTGACAGGCCTTCTGCCTGAGATGCTCAGCCTGGAGTCTGGCACATGGTGAAACCTGAGCACATGCAGGCGTCTTTATAAGCTAGAGTTCATGAAATGCTGGGTGTGCCAAACAGGTCATTTGTAATTTGTTTAGTTTACAGGAGGGTTTCTTGTTTTATGAAAAAACTTACTGATGAGGTTTTGTATAGGGAGTTCCTCTTATAGTTTGAAAAATAAGAGAATCTGTGTATACAACTGTGATTTATCCAGGAGCCCACCTGTTCTCAGCTTCATACAGAACTGAGCTAAGTGTGTCAGTGCTGACCTGAAGGAGAGTCTCTAGGGCTGTTCCACAGGGCTCTGTTCTCTGTCTCTGGCCAAAGATGTCAATGACCTGGATGGGATTTTGGTCATCCTGCTCACATTTATAGGTGACCCCGGGATGAGGGGAAAGAGTGCTTCAGAAAACAAGCCAGCTTCCAAAAATGCCTTGAAGAAGATTGGAATTGAATAGGCATAAATGTAACGTGTTTTAATCCAAGCAACCATTGGCCCTGGTGCTGGCAGTGGGAGGTCTGGTTTTCACAGAAGCTAGAGTGTGATGTATCAGGGTTTGGGTTGCCTGAGTTCAGCAGAAATCAGCAGTATGAGTGACTCTCCAATCCTGGGTGCACATTCACAGAATTCACGGATCTTAGATCACACTCAGAAGATCAGGGTCTGGAAAATTTAAAGGGAAGAGGTGGTGAGAGTCTGCTTGCATTCTGCCCTCTCTGTCTGCACCTGGAGGGGTGGGTCTGGCTCCCAGGCACACCGTCTAAGAGCGGGGTCCAAGGAAGACAGCCTGATGCTGGAAGACACAAGACTGGTCATGGGGAGCAACAGGAGGAAGTGGGGAGGCTGGCCCAGAGCAGAGGAGATGCTAGGAGAAGGGGTGTATGAAATGCCCTCCTTCAGGAGAGGAGTTTGATCCGTCCTCTCTGGCCCCAGGCACAGAACTGGTGGGTATGGGCAGGAGTTAGCAAGAAGTAGATTCAAATCAATATAAGGACAGGTGTTTGGATGGTCAGATGCCCAGAGATTGCTCAGACTGCCTTATTGGTCACTGCCCCGTTGCCTCTGAACGTATGCAAGCACAGGGCAGGGCTCAGTGACCTATCAGGGTCCTTCCTGGCCCTGAAAGTCTGATTCTCTTGTTCTCTGATTGGCTGACACTGGCCCTTTCCAGGTGTGGTTGAAACTCAGGGACATCACTTGCTCCCTTGGTTCTCTGTTGAGATTCCCATTTGTATCCATGAAGGAGATGATGTCAGGGCC
This sequence comes from Camelus dromedarius, assembly GCF_036321535.1. Classification (NCBI taxonomy): domain Eukaryota; kingdom Metazoa; phylum Chordata; class Mammalia; order Artiodactyla; family Camelidae; genus Camelus; species Camelus dromedarius. Next base: position 60,781,344 of record NC_087443.1, on the reverse strand, counting down.
TCCGGGCCTGGGGCTGGGGACAGGATGGGTGGTCATCCACCACACTAGCAGTCTGTTTTCAGCCTCACTGAGTGTTCGCTTGATACCTAGAACGTCCTCTAGAACCTGAGCTCTTCTGAGCCCAAGGTCCCCGAGTCACGGCGACCAAACTGGACACCAACCCCAGCTTCCAACTCCAAGTCCCCTTCCCCTTGCACTTGGCCCAGCCCATGCTCTGGAAACCTCCCCAGTCATAGGAAAGCCCAGAGAACACAGAATGTTAGAAGCTGAGGGAGATACCAGCGGTCATATCCCACCTCTGCCCTTTCCCTTGTCTTCCCATTTCAAAAATAAGGAAACTGAGGTCCACAGGGATGAAATGAGTTGGCCAAAGCCACTGTCAGAACCAAACTCCACCCTGCCCTCCCTGCCCATGGGACCTGCTGGATGTCTCCTCTGTCCTCTGCTGGGTTCCGCAGAAGGGGTGGATGTCTGGTCCTTGAATGTCAGTGGGAGAGTGCCATATTGGGTACAGTCCACAGGCTTCAGTCTTTCAAAATAGCCCCACAGACCCATGAGCTTCCTCTTAGGGGACAGGGAGTGGGCATCAGCTGGCAGGGGACAGCATAGGAGAGCACTCCCAGGTGGAGAGTGGCAGTGTGGGTGCTGAGATGTCTTTTCTCATCACTCCAGTGGGGAGTAAGGCCTTGGCTAGCTGACTGGCCTGGCTTGGCTGTCCCAGCCAAGGCCTACCCCCTGCCCGCTGGCCCCTCTTCCCTCGGCTCAGCTGCTTCTGCAGGCTCCTCCCTGCCTCCCATCCCCAAGCTCCCTCCACTTTCCTGGCCTGAGGCTGCACCATAAGGTGGGAAAGAACATAGGGATTGGAATCCAAGCCTAGTGTATCCTGGCTATGTGACCTGGTCAAGTCACTTACTCTCTCTCTGAACCTTAGCATCTTTTTCTATCTGTTGGGGACCCAACTCGTACCCATGCTCAGGTTTGGTGTATGTGTCCCCTGAGCTTATGTATGTATGGCTGCCTCCAGCATGGAGCCTACTTGGCCCTTGTTCGGGTGGCTTCTGTCCTTTCCTCAGGTGCCATGAAAGTTGCAGTTCTCTGTGATGTGGCCGACCAGGACCAGGTGTCCAGTCCTGGTAGGGAATGGTTAAAGCCAGACCAATAGAAGCATGGTAGGGAATAACACTTTCTTAGACAAAGTCAGTACTGCCTTAAAGACTGTTTATACAAAAGGACTGATTCTCTCATAACTTTCTCTTCTTCCTTGGCATGACCTCCCTTTGGGCAAAACTAGAAGACCTTGCTCTAGGGATGATAATTGCAAAATACTTAATTTTGAGGCTGTCCCAGAACAACTTGATGGATATTGCCTAAAACAGCCTTGAACACGTAACTTGACACACTTTTGTGAGTTTATCCCCTGGATAAATTTCTAGCAGGGGAGTTGGTGTGTCAAAGAGTTTGCTTTTCTCATTTTGATGTATACTGGCAAATGGCCCTCCTAAAAGAACTCACTCCCCTCCTACAGCGTACGAGACGCGTCTGTTTCCTCGTACCTTCATTAGCACTGGGACCCACCAAACTTGAATGTTTTGCCAGTCAGCTAAAGAAACAGAATATCTTGTAGTTCTGATTTCTTTTTCAATTACTCGTGAGGTTGAGTGTCTTTCCATGGAGGGATTAATCTTTTGTACTTCTTTTTCGGTAGATGCCTATTTACATTCTTGGCACATGAAAATTTTTTCTGTTGGGTGGTTCAACTCACTAGTTTGGATTTAGAGGATTGTTCCCTGGGTAGGTGGGTGGGCTTGGTGGTGTTTAGATCAGTTTCCTCTGGGGCTGTGAGTTGGAAGTGAGCCTCTTTGCTGCCCCCACCCCAGGGGCTGCCCGGGGCTTGCTGTGAGCTTCCTGGAGTTCTCATCCTTAACAGGCAGGAAAGTGCTGCTCCTCTCCCCGCTCAATGCCAGGCCGTGCATCAGGGCAGAGCTTGTGATTGGACAGCTGGGTGGGGGGCTTGGTGGCGGATGCACTGCTTTTGGGATTAAGGGAGTGGGGGGCATGGCAGGATGCCAGGGAGAACCTAAGTATGTCTGTGGGGAACTTGGGCTGCTAGGGGTTATATCTACATAGGAAGCACCCCGTTAGAGGAGAGTATATTTCAAATAGCAAATTTACCAAAGTTGCTTTTGTGCGCAGTATGTAAAACACCCAGAAAAGTTGTCTATCTCCCAGGATAAGTAAGTACCAAAATAAATAAGAAAAATGAAGTCAATAGGAAAATAACAATAACACATTTACCTCTTGTGTTTGGAGCCAGCTGATGGCGATCGGGCAGGTGGGGCCAAGCCTTAGGCACTGCCGCTGGAGGAGGCTGGGAAATAAAAGGAAGGAACTACCAGACATTGTGTGTTTGCTGCAGGCCAGGCGTTTGCTAAGCATTTTGGATACGTTTTCCCATTTAATCATCACTCAAACCGTCCAAGGCATGTCTTATTACCCTCAGTTTACAGGTGAGGAAATGGAAGTTCAGAGAAATGAGATAATTTATGCACCAATTTTTCTTACACCACATAAGAGGCAAAGCTAGGATTTAGTACCGGAAGCTGTTGGACGCCACCCATTGGACCTGCCTGTCTTTTCTCCCCAGACCTGACGCCTTGGTTTAAGCTGGAGGGAGAGTCCATGTAGAGAGTGGAAGATGATGGACGAGGAGCCTGCAGTGTTCTGGCCAAGCGTCCCAGCCCCCAGCCCCACTCTGCAGCCCAGCTGGCATCTCAGAAGACAGGGCTGGGAGGGGCTTCGGTGTGTGGCCTGGGAGGGCTGGAATCTATAGCTCACGCCTTTCCCTGCATGGGCCTGGGTGTGAGCGAGGGTGTGGGTAGGGGGTCTGCTCCCTGGGGGTGGGCTCTGGCCAAGTGAAACAGGCTGAGGTCAGAGGGAGGGGGCCACCCTCCCAGTGGGAATGCCTGGATGACGTGACTTTGGGGGGCGCTGGGGGAGGAGGCCGGCTGTGTGTTTCTCCTCTCACCTCCAAGCCTTGGCCAGATGGGGAATCGGTGCGGGAAGCCCAGCCAGATGCAGCCTCTGGCAGGCTTCCCTGGCCGCTGTGCGAGGCTCTTCTCCAGCCGGCTTGGCAGGTCCCTCTGCCTCTTCCCCGAGGGGACCCTGGAGCAAATGACGTCCTGGAGTCGGCTGTGGCAGAGAAAAGGGGTCTCCTCTGGCCACACAGCAGGCCAGAGAAGTGGGTCAGGGGCTCAATAGAGGTGACCTGCTACCCTCTTTCTTCATCACAAATGGCTCTGTCCTCTGAGCCAAGTTTAGGGGAGAGAGGGGAGGTTTATAAAGTTGGCTCTTGGATCTGGAGCCTGTGAACTAAGAGAGCAGAAAACAAAGCCTCTGACTTCCAGGCTTGATCCCTCTCCTTTTGCAGAGCTGTGTCCGCTTTCCCTGCATCGACCTTCTCTAGGTGTCAATCTTTGTGCTGTCTACCAGCGAGCAGCAAGGCACCCCATGCCCTGCCAGGAACTGGGGTGTCCTTATTCCCAACTCTGAGCTCTGTCCTAGCCATTCTGTTGCATCCTGACTGTGGTCCGCCTGGGGTCCCAGTGCTCTTGGGGCAGGATTTCTCAGTCTCCAAGTGCTCCTTCCAAGACCCCATTTCCCTGCTCTGATTCTCATCATCTGCGCCTGGTCCTCCTGGGCTCCTCCATCCTTGTCTCTTCCCCCCTCAGTCCTGAGCTCTCCCCACACCTGTTTTCCCTCCCTCTCCAATCCCAAACCATTCCACGTTTCCCACCCGAAAAACACTTCAGCTTGACCTCTGTTTCTCTGCTTTCTTCCCTTCCTACTCTCCCTGCCCCCATCTTTCCCTCCAGCCTCAGAGCCAGGGACCCTTCACTCACCTTGTGCCACTCACTGCCTTAGGTTCTTAGGAGCTGCAGTCACTCCAGCTGCTCTTGGTTCTCTACCCAGCTCAGGCTATTAGGCACCACCCCTCCCAGCCTTGGTCTATGCCTTTTCTTCTGCTTAAGACGCCCTCCCACCACCACCACCCTCACCCACACTCACCTCTTTGCCCAGCTAACTTTCATCTTTCACCCTTCCCTCACCTCCAGCATCACCTCCTCCAGGAAGCCGTCTTGGCTTGGTGCCTCTCCTCTGTGTTCCCCCAGGATCATGCACATGTCTCAGTCTAGCCTCCAAAGCAAATTATCCATTAATGCCACTCTTTCTCACCAGTCCAGGAGCTCCCCTGGGGCCAGGACTATATTTTATTTGACTCTGGGTTGCCCGTGTCTAGTGTGGAGCTCAGCACTCAATACTTCTTTACAGAACTGAACTGAATTTTATCAGACAGAAATGACATGTCTTTATTGAGGACCTACCACCTGCCCAATATCCTTATATATTGTAAGGAAAATAAGAGTCGGGATAAAACATTTGCTTTCAAGGAGTTTGTGACCCAGTTGAGGACAGACCTGGGAACAGGTCTGGGGAATGGCTACATGTGAAATTGGCAGTCTGGGTCTCCGGTGCTGAAGTGAGTGCTTTAGCTATGGGTGCCCTTCTCGGTTTTGGAAAAGGGGCAGAAGACTATGGGCAGAGAGGTTATGAGGCCTGGAGGAGGGCAAGGGCTGCATAGGATCAGATGAAAGGAGATTGGGCCAAACTCCAGGGTCAGGACCATGAGCAGATGGAGAAACATGTTTCTAGGGCAGGTGAGCAGATTCACCTAGTTCTGCAATTACTCTGTGGGCGTTTCCAAGGTCAGAGCAGGGTTAGTGGATTTTAAGTGCAGTTTCCCTGTCCTGGAAGCCAAACAGGAGCTGATGGCGTTCCCAGTTTTGCTGCTTGATTGGGAAAGTTTTACTGCACGCCAGGCTTTGCCGCGGCCAGCGAACTCTCCAGGCAAAGAGAGCGGGGTGTTTCCGGCTTTATTTCTTTCTAGTCATCTTTGGAAGAGGACCCGGTCTCTTCTTGCTGAGCCTGGGTAGTCAGGTGCATTTTAAACCAGGCTTTCTCCTTAATTAGCCAGGTACACCTTCTATGTGCAGTGCTGGTGGTCTGCCCCCTGGGAGTCACAGAGGCCTGGGATTGTTTCCTCCAGGACTAATGGATGTGACAAGACCCCTACCTACACAACCTTGCTGTGCCCTGGATGAAGGGGCAGAGGGAGAAACAGGGCTGAGGCAGTCCAGGGAGGCTTCCAGGAGGTGGTACGTCTTGACTGGACCTTGGAGAAATTAGACAGGCTGAAAGAATGGAGAGATGGAGCCCTTTCTGGCAAGAACTCCTTAACTGAGAGTGACATCTTTTCCCTTCTAATATTTTAAAAACAGCTTTATTGAGATATAATTCACATATCATACAATTCACTCATTTTAAAGCATACAATTCAATGGGTTTTAGTATTTTCACAAATAATGGGGAACCTTCACCACAGTCAATTTCATCATCCCCAAAAGTAATCCCATTAGCAGTCACTCCCCATTTCTTCCAGTGTCACCCTCAGCCCTAGGCAACCACTAATCTATTTCTGTCACTATAGATTGGCCTTTTCTGGCATTTTCACATAAATGGAATCATATAAAATGTGGCCTTTTGTGTCTGGCTTCTTTCATTTAAGCATCTTTTCAAGGTTCATTCCTTTTTATTACTGGATAATATTCCATTGTATGGCTATATACATCATTTTATTTATCCACTCATTAGTTGGTGGACATTTGGGTTGTTTTCACTTTTTGATTATTATGTAGTAAATATAATAGTTTGTAATACAGTGCTGCTATGAACCTTCACATACAAGTTTTTGTGTGGACATGAGTTTTCATTCCTCTTGGGTAGATACCTTGGAATACATTTGCTGGGTCATATGGTCAGTCTATGTTTAACTATTTGAAGAACTGTCAGACTGCTTTCCAAAGCAGTTGCACACTATTTTGCATTGCCACCAGCAACGTATGGAGGTTTCAATCACTCTACATCCTTGTCAACACATTCTTATCTGTCTAATTATAGCCATCCTAGTGAATGTGAAATGGTACTTTATTATAGTTTTGATTTGCATTTCCTTGATGGCTAATGATGTTGAGCAGCTCTTCTTGTGTTTATTGGCCATTTGTGCATCTTCTTTGGAGAGAAGTCTATTCAGATCCTTTGCCCATTTTTAAGTTGGGTTATTTATTTATTTTTATATTGAGTTGAAAGAGTTCTTTTTATAATCTAGACACAAGTCCCTTATCAGATACATGATTTGCAAATATCTTCTCCCATTCTATAGATTGTCTTTTTACTTTTTTGCTGATATCCTTTGAAGCACAGAAGCTTTTAGTATTTATGAAGTCCAATTTATCTATTTCTTTTTTTGATTGTGTATTTTTGGTGTCATATCTTAGAAGGCATTGACTAGTCCAAGGTCATGAAGATTCGTGCCTATGTTTTCTTCTAAGACTTTTATAATTTTATGGCTCATGTTGAGGTATATGACCCATTTTGTTAATTTTCATATATGATGTGCGGTAGGGTTTCCTTCCAATTTTGGATTGAGTCAAACTGAAGTCCCACCCACCTCCCCAGCTGGCTCATTTGCATTTTCTCAGTTCAAACATTTCCTCCTGAGAGAGGCCTTCCCTGATCATCTGGCTGAAGAAGCCACCTCCCTTGCAGTCAGTTTCGGTCACTGCACTGTCAGAAATGATCTTACATGTGTCTGATGCTCCATGGGGACAGCCTGGCTGGCTCACTGCTGGTGTGTCCAGCACTAGTACAGACATTGACACTCAGCTAGTGCTTGGGATGTGTTTGTTGAGAGCAGAAAACTTTTTGTTAAAGAAGCTATATTCCCAATGTATTTTGCTGAAACTTTCTAAGTGTCTGGCCTTTTGGGTTGGGAGTTGGAGGGCTGAGTGGGAGGGGGTTTCCCAGTCTCATCACAGATAGGTGGTCACTCACCTCCTGCCCTGACGGTCCCATTACTTCACATGACAGCCCCTTCCATCCTTGGACAACTCCCATTGGAAGGTTCTTCCTGTTTTCCTATCATTTGAGCTCATTATCCACCGCCTTCCTTTGGGAACAACTGCAGTGGAACCTCCCGTACTGATAGTCCTTTAAATATTTGAAACCAGCTGTTGTGTGTCTCTTAAATACCTTCCCTGGGCTCAGCACCTCTAATTCTTTCAGCTGTTCCTCCTGGAGCCAAAAAGGGCTGGACTCTGACCCCTGAGTCGCTGATACAGGCCCAGTGGAGGCAGGGGCAGTCACAGGTGGCCAAAGAAAGTGAAGGCACAGCCACAGCTCAGAACGAATGTACCCCTGTCTCCTTGTTTTCTTCTCCCCACTTGAACTGGTGAATTCCAGACCTGGAGGCAGAACTTTGAGCAAAAGCACTGATTACAAACTCCCTAACTAGAACCTCTTGAAGGCAGAGCTGACTCTTCATAGTACAAATTACACTACAGTATTGCTTTCTACTTAAAGAGTTTTTTTTTTTCCCAGCTAGTCCAGTGATCTTTTCCGTATTGGCCCACCTTAAGTGGTTCTCAACCTGTAACAACCTGTAGACTCACTTGGGGAGTTCTGAAAACTCCCAGTTTCCACCTCACCTTCCGAGATTCTGATTTAAATGGTATGAGGTGGGGCTGGGAGGCAGTGTTGTTAAAGCACTGTTGGTGATGGTACGTGTGTAGACAGGGTTGCAGACCTTGGCTTCAAGAGCTCAAGGTTGAACTTGGACTCCCCTGCAGCTCCCCAAGAATGAGCACATATTGGATGTTAGCAGAATATCTAGGAGCTGGCAGTAGCCAGAAGACAGGCTAAGAGAACACAATTGTTTTATAAGTTAGAAATCTTGTTTTAAATTATGAAAGCCAAGCATAGTCAAAAGAAATTAAATAGTACAGACATGTATAAAGTGAAACTATTCTGTTTCTCCTTAACCCAAATAACCGTGATTATCAGTTTGTGGCATTTTTCCAGATTTTTAAAGTGTACATATATATGTGCACATGCACAAACCCCCATACACACCTCCCCCAAAATAAATCTAATTGTACTATACATATTGTTTTGTAATCTGTTTTTTCTTTTCTCAATGTACTGTGAATATTTTTGCTTAATGACACAGAAAGATTCACCTTATCTTTAACAGGTGTATGAATCACAATTTGCCCATTTTTTAAATTGGTAGCCAGTTAATATTCCTTATTTTTTGCTGTTCCAACAGTGCTGCAATGAACATCTTTATATACATAAACACTCACACATACACACACACTCGTGTAGATAAATTCTTAGAGGTGAAACTGCTGAGTCAAAGAGAATGCACGTTTGGGGTAGAGACTGACAAAATGCTCTTGAAAAAAACTGTTCCGGTCTACTCTATGCAACAAAATTCCTAATGACAGCAATTTGACTTGTGTCAAAAGTCGAGCTTTGCTGAGCACAGCAGAGAGGAAGGTGTGAGTGTGTCAGATGGCGGGGAGGAAACGGTGGGGTCACTTCCCCTGCAGGCTGTGTGTGGAGGAGGCCGCTGGCCTCTGGCCTTGCCTGGCTGCAGTGTTTCCCAGGAAGAGGAAACCAAACTGTGTGTGTTAACCTTTGCCTTGCTCTCCAGGGTGTGACGGGGGAGTGGGGCACGTTCACAGGATGTATGTGTCCAGGTCAGCAGGCCTGGGTCAGTCTTTGACTGGGGAGTGTGTGGGGCTAGAATCCTCCTTTCCAGTGTTTTCCTAGATCCACTGGACTGTGTCTAAGCCCCTTGGAAGCCCAGGAGCGTGATCTTTTTCATGGTTTGGGAGATGATATGTTTGTTTAAGGTTTCCAAGACTCTAGGTTCTTAATGTCAATATGCATCTAGAATTTTTCTTGATTTCCACAGTAGGGTGAGCCTCCTCCCTCTAGCCTGGGCACCCTGCCGCACTCTCAGGGCTCCTGGGCATTACCCAAGACACCCACTACCTCTCCATTGGAGCACCTGCTGGTTCAAGGTGGTCAGACGTATTTGCTCTGATAAGCTGGCTTGCGACCAGAGGGAGGTGGCAGAGCTGGAGGGAGGAAGGTACAAAGGTTCAACCATGTGCCTTCAGGGACTCTGAAGAGCGTGCAGTGGGGACCACACCCAGAGCCCTAGAAACCACAGTGCCTTCCTTTCTTGACCCAGGGCTAATTGGTGCCCCCCAGAAACTTCTAGGGAAAAGGCTAAAACTCCAAGAGTGCAGGAGAGCATGCTAGGCACTTTGAAGGGAAAGGTGGGGAAGAGAGGTCACATTACTGAGCAGCTATGGTATCCCCGTCACCGTGGTTTGCTTTACTTGTGCTCTCATTCATCTTCACAGTGAGGCAGGTGTTATCACCCCCATTTTGTGGATGGAGAGTGGAGGCTCAGAGAAAGGAACAACTTTTCGTGTAGCCGATTGGATTGATTCTAAACCATGCACAATAGTGCTGGTCCCCATAGAGGGCTCCATACCCTACTGCTGCATGGGTGGCCTCAGTACTGACTGATCGGTCACCTGCACATGGGGCAGCTGATCAACAGAGCAAATCCTTGTGGCAGGGGCTCTGCCTGACTCCAGGCAATCTGGCGTAGTTATCGAAGAGGACAAAGTGGTCATGACGCCACGTTTGAACTGACCTCCGTCCGCCCCTAGGACTTCAGGTAGATCAGTTATTTCTCTCTTTCTCTTATTCCATCAACTGGAGGTGATAACAGCGCCTGCGTCACAGAATCATTGTAAAGATTACATGAGATCATATGGATAAAATGCTTAGCAAGGCCCAGAAGACAGCAAGTGCTCAGTAAATGGGCCTGGCTCTTCTTGTTACTCCTAATGAGACCACTGGTTTGTGCATTTAAGAAAAAGGATTGTGAAAACTGGCTCTTCCTGTCATTTCTGCCCTAGTTCTGGTGATTGTAAGGCAAGAGCTTTGACAGCTGAACCTTTTTTTAAGGTCCGCATAGGGTGTGTAAGTCCTGGGAGCTCCTACTTTGCACACTCATTTCCCCTCCAGGAAACATGAAAAAAAAAAAGGAAAAAAAAAGCCTGCGACCCCGAGAGACCTGCCACGGCTCGTCCATCCTTTCAGCGAGGTGCTCCTGAGGATGGGCATTGTCCTCCCCGGCCTGGGCAGCAGAGTTATTTTTCTTCTTCTCCTTTCCCAGGCCGGGCTTGTTATTAGTAGTGGGGTGTGTGTGTCTGTGTGCGTGTGTGTGTGTGTGGTGTTCCCCTGCCCCTGTCTGTCTGCATCCCTGTTTCTCACTTCCTGCTCCCCTCCTACTCCTATTCCTGGTGTCATGATCCAAGTCTCCTGGCAAATGGAAAGAAGTCAGTTCCCCACCTCTCCCCACCTTTTCCAGAGAGTCTAAACAGCTAAGGTTCACTGGGCACTTACCATGTGCCAGGCCCTGTGCTAAGCACCCCAACGTGCATCGTCACATTCATTGGGAAGCTCCTGTGATGAGCCACCCTTTGCAGCGAAAGAGACCCTGACTCAGAGAGGCTAAAACACATGCCCAGGCCCACACAGCAGAATGGTGTTGGAGCTAAAGTTTAAATGTTTTCATCAAATGTTTTCAAAGCCATTTCTCTTTTCCATGATACCAGTGCTACCTTGGTCCTTTCTGAGCCTGACTTTTTGGCACCCAATCACTCCATCTGGCACTGTTTCCCTACCTGATTTGTATGTGTGAGTCCGGTTGCCCCAGCTGAGTTGGGAGAGCCTGGAGGTCGGGGACTGTGCCCCATCTCTAGCGTGGCACGAAACCACTTACTCGACATCTGCTGGTTCCTTTGTTCCTTTACTTACTTAGGGAACATTAAGTAAGCACCTCTTAGGTGTCAAGTGTCTTGCTGAGCATTAGAATGCCAAGATCTGCCTTCAGGGAGCTTCTGTTCTAATTGGGAGATACAGGGTTAGATCCTGAATCCTCACAATAGTCCCAGAGTGAGGTGACCACGATTACCCCCATCTTGCAGGAGAATATATGGAGGTACCAGCGATGTGGAAGCTTCCTCCAGATCCTCTTGCCTATACACCACCCTCCAATCGAGGCCTGCGATTCGTGGGAAGGATGGCAGGCACTGAGGGTGCCGGCTACCTTGGAAACACTCAAAGGTATTTGATATGGTTTAGGAGCCTGCTGATCATCCCCTCCTCCAAATCCCTTGAAAAACCCTTTTACCCAAATGCTAATCAAAACTACAACGAGCTATCACTTCACACCTGTCAGAATGACTGTTATCAAAAAGACAACAAATAATGAACGTTGGCGAGGATGTGGAGAAACAGGAATCCTCATGCACTGTTGGTGGGAATGTACATTGGTGCAGCCACTCTGGAAAGTGTGGAGGTTCTTCAAGAAATTAAAACTAGAACTACCGAACAATCCAGCAACTCCTCTTTTGGGTATTTATCTGAAAAAAAAAATGAAAACACTGATTATAAAAGATACATGCATCCTTATGTTCATTACAACATTATTTACAATAGCCAAGATGAGGAAGCAACCTAAATGCCCATCAACAGATGAACAGATAAAGAGATGTGGTACATATTCATATATAATGGAATGTTACTCAGCCATAAAAAGAATGCAATCTTACCATTTGCGACAATATGAATGGACCTAGATGATATTACTTTAAGTGAGAATAAATCAGACAGAGAAAGCTAAATACTGTGTCATTTCACTTATATGTGGAATTTTAAAAACAAAAAAAAAGAACAAACAACAGAAACAGAGTCATAGATACAGAGAACAAACAGGTGGTTGCCAGAGGGGAGGGGGTGGGGGAAAGAGAAAAATAGGCGGAGGAGATTAAGAGGTACAGACTTTGAGCTATAAAATAAGTGAGTCACAGGGATGAAATTACAGCATGGTGAATATAGTCAATAATTATGTAATATCTTTGTGTGGTGACAGAAGGTAACTAGACTTACTGTGGTGATCATTTTGAAATGTATAGAAATACCGAATCACCGTGTTGTGTACCAAGAACTAACATAGTGTTGTAGGTCAATTATATTTCAAAAACAAACAAGCTCATGGAAAAGAGATCAGATTTATGGTTACCAGAGTGGGGTAGGGGAGGAGGAATTGGATGAAGGCAGTCAAAAGGTACAAATGCCCACTCATAAGATAAAGAAGCGCCAGGGGTGTAATGTATAACATGGTGGGTATAATTAACACTGCTGTATGTTATACGTGAAAGTTGTTAAGAGAGTAAATCCTAAGAGTTCTCATCACAACGAAAAAGATTTTTTTTTCTGTTTCTTTAATGTTCTATCTATATGAAATGATGGGTATTCACTAAGCTGATTGTGGTAATCATTTCATGATGTAAGTCAGATCACTATGCTGTACACCTTGGGCTTATACAGTGCTGTATGTCAATTATATCTCAAATAAAACTCGAAAAGGAAAAAAAGACCTTTTCCCAGATGAGGGCCATTTGGCACAGGTCTGCAGCCAGGTGGCCACAGGCCATTGAACTTGATTTTGCTGGGACGGTTTTGGGTTGGCAAAGACCTTTTCACTGAGCCCAATATATTTGTATTCTGCCCCTTGGCCATGGAGGCTTTGCTTCTGGAGGTGGTGGGTGGGAGGGGGAGTGGGCAGTCCCCAAGTGTTGCTGCTAGTGACCTCTTTGGTGTTTCAGACCCCATGGGTTTTCACTCATCAGCCAGCTGGTCATATTTCAGTGTGCCCAGTGGACTGGCAGGCCTGGGGAGCCTCGGGGGAAGTGGGGAGAAGAGAGATGCTGCCTATGGGGAGAGCCGGGAGGGCGTAGTCACCCATGTTAAATGGATGGGGATATAGCATGTGTCTCGTGCTGGGTTGTTCTGAGCCAACAGTTAGCAAACAAACGCAGACAGAATAACTGGCTAATTGTGCAAAGCAGACTATGAGCATCCCAAGAGATGAGCACAGACTTGCTAGGCTAGTGGGTCCAGGTCAGAGGATAGAATCTGGGGGGCTTTCAATCTGGGTGCAGCCAAGTATTGTCAAGGGGGCTCTTTGACACCAGGGCCTTTGCTGCTTACTGGTGGGGTACTGGGCCCCAGTAGTGGGGAGAAGGGGCATCAGCCCAGCATTTGGTGGAGCCACTTGCCCTGGGAGCAGCAGCCCGGGTGTTCTGTGCTCTGCTGGGTGGCCTGGGTCCTGAGGATCGGCCTGGCCTAATTTGGGACTACCCTGCCCGTGATAGGACTTAGTACATGGGGCCCTTTGAGTAGAAGATTAGAGCCAGTTGGTACCTTAGATGGGCTGGCATCATCTTCTTGGAGAAGAACTTGACATGATGAACTTTCCCAGCAAGAAGCCAGAGCAGCGATCATGTCCCTAAATGTGAATTCCCCTTTACTGGCTGTTGGAATGTATTCCTTCAGACTTCTGGAGCCATAGCCTTTAGCAGTCAGTCCCAAGTGTTAAGCATCCTTCCATCTAGAAGATCTGGGGAAGCTGAAGACCTGGGTCATGAGGAGATGCTGTAACATCAGGGACCCTGAAAGTAATGACAACCCAGCCAAGGGACAAGGTGCTGTGTCATGGCCAGAACTATTCTGTATGCATTAGGATGAGGTGCTCCTTTCTCTGTGTGCCTGCAGACCTGAGCCAGGGTGCACAGTTCGGGGTTCAGAGTATAGGTTAAATTTCAGCCCCTGCTTGTCCCAGGCAGTCTTTGTGCAGAGAACAACTTATGTAACTGTATGCGACGGCCCTAGTCCTAGCCAACTAATCCCACCCTTTGTTAGTGTGAGCAGGTGAAGGAAGGTTGTCTCTGAGTTTCCATCTGGCCTGGGGCCAGAGGCAGCTGGCAGGGGTCCAGGGAAAATAAGGCCTCCCCAGTAAACTGAGCCACAGCACCATGAAAATGGAGGATTTCCCCCGCAGTTCCCAAGTCCTTGCCTCTAACTGTACTCTTCACCAGCAAAGGGAGCAGCAGGTACTTACTGGCACTTTCTAACTGAACGTGGGCAGGTCCCAGGCCTTCTAGGAATCATTGGGCCATAACTTTGGGTCATTAACTGGTCACAGCCCAGGTCTGATCCCGAACCTCCCTCCACGGGAATTGCGCTGGACTTCATTCTCAGTGCTCTGGAGTTGAGCTGTGGGTCTGATTTGCATCAGGGCTATTTCTTTGTTGAAAGGAGCAGGACTCGGAAGTCTCAGAAGCCTCAGACATTTCTGGGCTTAATGAGCTGAGCAGACGGAAGGCGGCCTAAGATGGCCTCAGAGTAGGTGGGCTGTTGGGACCGGGGCGTGGAGTTTCCGTAGTTGTGTCTGTGCCAGAGATCCCCCTCTGGAGAGCATGAGCGTGGCAGGTGAACGTGAGACTCTGGGGCTTCCTCTCTGGGGGAGGCTGGATGCAGTTCCTAGATGCTTGCCATCTGCCTGCAATGGCCAGAGCCGGGGAAATTGAATCCATGGATTTTTTAAATCTAGAAGGAAGGGAAACTCCACCCGGGAAATATAACTCCAAGTAAAGTGTGTGGAAGCAGGATGTTTAATTGCAAACCTTTCTTGAGACCCAGCTGCTGGGTAATGTTATCTTGGCTGCTCCCGGGTCCGGAGGAGAGTTTATCTGGGCCCCTAATGCAGGCCCAGTAAACAGAGCTGGCTTTCTCCGATGACCCTTGCCCTGTCCCCCTTCCCCTCCACCTGCTCTTTCTCTGCAGTTTATCGCTAGGGTTTCCAGCCTGGCCAGCTCAGGGAGGCTTGAGAAACTCTGATATGGGGGTGGGGGGTGTGAGCCGGGCTGGAGTTTTGTGCACCATTGCTCATCTGGAGTGATAACTAGGATGGTCAAGGTTTGGAAGAAGACAGACAAGCCTCCAGCCCAGATGTAGGAAAGGGGCCTGAAGGCTGTCTGCAGATCCTCTGGGCTTATCTCCAGGGAGGTCTCTGACCATTTCTTCAGCTCAGGATTTACACTGTTTATCCAGGAGGGTAGGCTGGGGATGGGGGTGGGGGGCTCTGGCAAATCCCAGAGGTTTGGGAGAATCTGGGAATGGTGGCTCATTTCCCCACCCACACCACCACCCCCACCTAAGTCACCAGAGGGCCTGTCTTTCATGTGTGTTCAGGTAAAGGGTTAGACAGAGACGATGCCCTATGACTTTTCACCTATTTTGAAGAGTAAAGGAGAAAGGACTTTCTAAGGCAGGTATGCCTTGGTCATGTGCTAGTTGGTCCTAGACTAGGAAATAGAAGGTGTGTGTTCCTGTCCCAGCCCTGTCACGAACGAGGTGAGCACGACTGCTCAGCAGCCCTGAAGGCTGCGCGCATCAAGTAGAGGGAGAGTCTGTGAGTCTGGGCGGCTGCGCTGAGGCCTCACCGCTGATGACAAGGAAGGTCCTGAGAGTGAAACCCGGGAGTGGTTGACTGCAAGTCTGTGCCTGTTTCCCTGGCAAATCGCCATCCCAGGTCCTAGGTTCCTCCTCTGCACAAGGAGAGGCCTCCCAGCTGCCACAGGCAGTGAGCCTGTGATTAATTCTCTCTGGGAGGTGAAGGGAAGCCCCTAATTACTAGCGTGGAGGGAGCACGGGTCATGTTAAACCCCAGTTAAGCCCTTCCTCTGGGTCCCGCTTGGTTGGCCAGGGAGAAAGACGGCTGTCTAATGGCCTGCGAGCGGGTGCAGACACTCTCCCAGGAGGGCCCAGCTGCTTGGGGCCTCCTTATGGCGCATCTGCCTCAGCAGAGGTCAGGAAGGCTCACCTGGTCATGCGCAGCGTCTGCGGGAAGGGGGGGATGCAGGAGGGAGCGCAGAGGTAGCAGGCAGGATTTGGGAGCCAAGAAGCTGGGAGTCAGCATGCGGGACGGGTGGATTATAACCCCTGTGACAACTGCCACAGTTGGTGAAGCCAGTTTAGTATGAGAGTTTCCTCTGTGTCCACCGGCTTTGTAGTGTTCTTAACCACTAATTTCTGTCTGGGCCCCCAAGTTTTGTCTCTTTTTGGTCTTGGGCCCTCAGAATTAACATGCCTGCCTCATGTTCCTCTAGGTTTACCCCCTAAATGAGGGTTGGATAGACTTTTCAGATCACCCAAAGCTTTATTTAAAAATTCAGTCTGATCAAGTTGTTTGATTTAAATATCCTCACTCCTGAATTTACATATAGGGAGACAGTCCAGTGTGGTTAAGAGCATGGGGAATTAGACTCAGCTGGACCTGGGTTCAGTCCTTTGCCCTGTATTTTCCCAGCTGTGTGATCTTGGGCAAGTTATTTGGCTTCTCTGAACCTCGGCTTCCTCTTGTGCAAAATGGGCATATAGTGGTAGCTACCTCATTGGCCTGAAGATTAAATGAGCTAATGCACATGGTTGCTTTACACTGTGCTGGCATGAAGTAACCATTACCTAAATGGCTTCTACAATTTATTGTATGAGATGTATGTTTATATATGATATAAAGCAAAGCATATCCCTATGTATTTATTATCATCATAGTTTGAGCTTGTGAGGATAGGGATGACCTTTTTACTTCATGTTCTTTCTTACTGGGATCACATAAAACATGTCATAAATACGCCATTTCAGGGTGGCAACACTCAGGTGTATTTGCTTTGCTTTATGGCCCTCTCCTTGGATGTATTTCAGAACAAACACTCCTCACTGCACGAGGCTAACTCTGTGACATAGAGATTGGATAGGGAAGGGACTAGATTCAGAGCCTGCTTGCTTGGCTGTTGACTGAGCAGCCAAATATAAAGCCTCACACTCCTGTGTGCAAAATCCTTACTGTGGACTAAATGTTCATGCCCCCTCCCCCTGTTACCCACCCCAAATCCACATGCTGAAGCCCTGATCCCCAGTGCGATGGTGTATGACGTGGGACCTTTGGGAAGTAATTATGTTTAGATGAGGTCAGGAGGGCAGGGTCCCAGTGAGGGGATTATAAGAAGAAGAGACTAGAACTCACTCTGTCTTCACCATGTGAAGATATGGCAAGAAGGCAGCCATCTACAAGCCAGGAAATGGGTTCTACCAGGAACCTTGAACCTTGATCTTGGACTTCCAGCTTCCATGACTGTGGGACATAAATGTTGCTGTCTAAGCCACCCAGTTGGTGGTATTATGTTATAGCAGCCAGAGCAGACCAAGACAGCCCTGCTCCAGGCATCTGGCAAAGTTAGCCACTCTGATGCCAAGGTGTCTAAATGCTGCTCCTCTTAGCTAATGTTCCTTCCTTCTCACAGTGGCTATGACCCTGGCTTCTCTGGCCAGTTTGTTCTTCTCTCTGGTGGATTCAGTCCCTCGGACCTGCTGAATCAGAGTCCCTGGGCAGAGGCCTGGGAATCTGGATTTTACAGAGCTCCTCAGGTGATTCTTACAGAAGGGGCATCCCGGCAAGGGAACTAGTGCTGTGACCTACAGCTGCTCAGTGTCCTCTGAGGGAGGAAGCAGGTGGGCGTCTTGCCCATGTCTTAATGCTGGGTCACCCTCCCTTAACTCTGTACCTGGAGAAATCACAGCAAGCACCAGGGGGGATGTTCAGTGGAACAGCCCCGAGACTGTGTGAGGGGACCCTCCCTGTAATGAAGACCTCTCCCAGGAAGGCGTGTCTTTGGTGTGGGTTTAGGTAAGAGGGACAGAAATGGTGTGGAATTAGGTCAGATTGTGTGGGCCAGTGACTTTCTCTCATTCTCCAGTCAGCAGTCCCGCCCACCTCCTGGACCAGGTGAGCCTTCCAGAGTGGCCTGAGGCAGTAGTCTCAGACAGCCAGATTGAGCACTAGGAACTGGGGTGACATTGGGAATGGGGTCCTAAAATTCCTTCATTTCAGAAAAGTTTGCAAATCTTCCATAAACTAACTTCCATCCTGCAAACTGACCTCTTATCCAGAAGGTCAGTTTGGTTGTTCAATGCAGCAGAATGTTTTCTGAGCATGCGATCTGTGCCAGGTGCAGAGCTAAGACATAGGGATACTGGGATGAATCACACATCCCTGAAATACTTAGTCTCCTGAAGCGGGTTCAGAGTGAGTTCTGAGGGTCAACAGTGGCAGAATAACCTGGAGTGGTTTGTTTAAAACATAGATGCCCAATTTCAACAAATGCACCACTCTGCTGAGGGGTGTTGATAACGGAAGAGGCTGTGCATGTGTGGGGGCAGGGGATAAACGGGAACTCCCTGTACTTCTCAGTTTTTCTGTGAACCTAAAACTGCTCTATAAAAATAATTTGAAATAAAATAAAATAAAATGTAGATCCCTAAGCACTGCCCCCCACCCCCAGCCCAGGTCTACTTATGCAGAATTTCAGGGGTGAGGTCTTGACATCTGGAATTTTGGAAGGCCCTTTGTGGAATCTCCTTCACCATAAAGTTTGATAACTAGTGGAAATTAGCTGTTTAAATTTTTAAACAACACCAAATTTATTTTCATTGTGTAAAATACATATAAACAAAAAGGAATTAAAAACCACTTGTAACCCTGCCCTCTTAAGATAATCATCCTTAGCATTTTATTGAATATCCTTATAGATGTGTGTGTGTGTGTGTTTAGACACATATCTGTAGTATCCATGTGTACCTGGCATGTGCTAAGCCCTGGGGACAGAGATGAGAAAAAGAATGGTCCTGGCCATGGACCACCCACAGTTAAACGATGCCTGGCACAGCATAATGCCAAGCCTTAGTCACCCACTTACCTGCTCTTACCTTTCCCCACAGGTATACATCATCAATGTCACCTGGTCCGACTCCACTTCCCAGACCATCTACCGGAGATACAGCAAGTTCTTTGACCTGCAGGTGAGTGGGTCTGAGCTCGCATGGTGTTTCGTTCTACCTGAAGTGGCCTGAGTCTCTGGTGGGCTGGCCTCTTTCATGGCGTCATCCAGAGAACTCCCGCCTCAGCTCTCAGGGTCAGAGTCTAGGCAGAGCAGAGGGACTGAGGAGGGAATCTCAGCGGTTGAGCTGGGCTGGGCTCAGTCGTGGATGTTACAGGCAGACACTTGGGGCTTTGTTGGCTTCCTCCGATGGTCTTCACAGTCGTGCTTTGTCACCCTCCTTCCTCTGGGGGGTAGGAAACCAAGGCGGAGAGGAGGGAGGATGGCTGTGGGTGCTGTGTGCCTGAGCAGACATGTGTCTATAAACATCCAGGGTGAGACACAAACCACCACAGCATTTCAGGCAAAGAAAAGCAAACATACAGAAAAGACTGAAACAGAAAATAAGCAATTTCTTGAACTACAGGCACAAACCGGGCATACCACTGTGTCTGTCTAACCAAATAAAGCTCTTGTTGCTCTGTTTGTACACATGTATGATATGTGTGTCTCTAACACACGCAGGCATGTCACACAGGAGGTTAGAAGCATGGATCCCACAGCTCCATTGTAGACATTTCCCTTGATGCCAACTAATCTGGTTAGGCCTCTTTGGGTTACAAGTGATTGTTTTACACTCATACTGGCTTAGACAACAAGGAGACTTGGTTGGAAGGATATACCAGAGAAGCTCATGCAGCCTGCCAGATGGTGGAAAGGGGAGTGAGGTGGTGGGCTTCAGGAACACCTGCACAGGGGCTGCTCTCCCGCTGTCTTGTCTCAACATCTCTCTGGGCACTTTCCTGAGCTTTCTGAGGAACCAGCTGTCAGTAGCTCCAGAACTGCATATCTTGTGGTTCCCAACTGCAGAGAGACTGCCTTTCTTCCAGTTCCAGATTGAAAAATCCCAAGGAAGACTCTGATTGGCCTGGCTTGGGTCAGGTGCCCTCTCTGCACCAATCACTGTGGCCTGGGGCAGAGGGGCATGAACACAGTTGTGGCCACTAGGGGGCACACCCCTGTTTATCAGAGGCAGGCGCCAGACAAGGCAGAATGATTGTGAGTAGGGCAACAACCTTCCCCACACTAGGAAGGGAAAGCCGAGAGATTCTAGGTTCTTCCTTAGGGCTGTGAGCCTAGTTTAGGCAAATGAAACACAAAAAAGAGACACCCACTTCTGTCCCTCCCAACCAAGGTCTGCTCCTTCCTTTGCGGGCCTCTGGTGGTGAGTCATCTTGGAGAGGCTAGACTTGCATGTTTGCCCCCAAGTACCTGGTTTTATCCCATTGTCCTTATCGCTCTACCTAGGAGATGTGCCACAGGTGAGCCAGCTTCCTGTGTTACAGATCCTCTCTTAATCTAACAATATGGGGCTGAATATCCCATTGAATATGGGGTTGAAAGCCACTCCTTACTGTCCTGCCTTCTTCCTCTTGCCTGTCAATTCGTGTCCAATCTCCTCATGTCCTTCCAGCATAAACTGTTGGGACTTGCTGATATCCCATCAATGGGTGTAGTGTGCTTTACAGGAAATGATAACTTAGCTGGGGAGAGGGAACCCTGAAAGGACTCATTGATGAGCCAGTGGGGTTTCTGAGAGCCAGTGGAAACTCTCAAATCAGAACTTTTCTTCCCCTACTTTCTGGTCTGTTCCCCTACCCCCCTCCCTATTTACAGAATCTCACAAGAAAGGAATGCTGCTTCCCCCATTCCTCCTTGCCTGAAGGGCTCATTTCCTGTGTGTCAGGCGGCTGCACGGCAAGAAGCAGCTTGTGCGATGTGCTGGTCCTGGTCAGGAGCACCATCAGGCCTGTCCTTGTGGGTCATTGCTACCCTGTAGATGCAGTTTGGAAAGGTGTTGGGATGGTTCTTTGGAATTTAACCTTTAAACCAAGCATCTTTGGGAACCCATTTTACAGAACTTGACATAAGGACTTTTAGTGGTGAAGCCTTTCTTATTCATCTGGATCTCTGATTTTAATACGTCAGCTCCTATAGAGGAAGAACAAATGGCACTGCTAATTGCCTCCTTGGTCATTGGTAGCTCTCAGAACTCAGCTTGGAGCTTAGGCACTGGTTGCTTGCTCTGTCGCTCTGTAACTCCAGGCAGATTCCTTGACTTCTTGATTTTCTCATCTGTAGAGTGAGGATTCCAATGGTACCCACCCAGTAGGGTTGTTGTGAGGATTAAACGATTGAATTTATGTTTTTCCCAACACATGGTTATCTAGTGGCTTACTCAGTGCTAACAGATGACAAGGATGCCAGGCTGCCTGGTCGAAGGGTCTGGAGGCTTAGTACCTCCTACCACGGTGTTGCTTTCTTATTTCTCTCCCTTGGCTTCACTCTACTGAGGAGCTAGTCTGTCCCAGGCCTGTGCCTGAGTGTTCAGAGTCCCACAGGCTCTCTGGAGCTTGCCACTGGGGCAGGATGGAGTAAGTTAGGAGCAGGTTGTGGCCCACAAAAGGCTGCTCTCAGAATCCTTTTGCTCCTCCCATTTTTGGCTGAGCCCCACCTTGGAACCCTGGAAGTTCTGGGCTGACTAAGCCAGCCTTGGGGAAGTGCTTAACTGCCTTTACCAACTTGTGCTTCTGGGCCTTCTGGGGACCATGTACTGTGTTTAGTATGAGTCTGTCCTAAATATTGCAGGAGATATGCTAAAAAGTTATTCAGTGTTTATCTGAAATTCAAATTTTATCTTTGTCCTATATTTTTACTTGCTAAATCTGGCAGCCTTAATTTGGCTGTGTGTGGTAAGGGTGGCAGGATAAAGATGAAGAAGCCAGACTGGCTTGGTGTTAGAAAGAGCTGGCCTTTGCCGAGGCCCCCACCACATCTGTGCTTTCGCAGGGCCCAAGCGGCACAGGCTGACAGACACTCAGTTGAGAAGGACAAGGTCCCTTCCTTCTTGGAGTCTGTATCTGGTGGGGAAAATAGACTTTTAAGCAATTAAGTCCACTGTAGATGACACTAGATTGAAGTACAAGCAACATGCTGTGAGATGAAGAGGAAGGAAAGAATATTCTTCTTGGGAGGGGGAAGCTAAGAAGGTACCCATATGGTTTTGATTGGTTTCAGCAGCTTAGAGTGATGTAGCCACCCACCCCCACTCCAGTTTGGGAGGATATAGTTGCTTTTTGAGACTTAATAGTTATCAGAGTAAAGTATGCCCTTAACTTATTTCTTGCTTTGTTCGTTCATTTATGCCTGCTGCTCTGCCTCCTTCTCTCCATCTGTCCATCCATCTGTCCATCCATCCATCCATCTATCCATCCATCCTCAATCTATCCAATCTTAAGTGCCGGCCTTCTATGTCCCAGGCAGGATGCCAGGCTCTGGGTGGGGATTTAGGAGCAAGAGCAGATCTGGTTACTGCTTTTATGGAACTTATGGCTTAGTGAGGGAAGACAGATTTTAGTTTAAAAATATATACATGTATTATTTTACACTATTTAAAATCCTACAAAGAAAAGTACCATAGACATATTATAGGGAAACCTTACACTCTGGTATTGGAGCAGGCTTCCCTGAAGGGGTAAGTTTATCTGACAGATCAATGAGTTATTTTATTTTATTTTGGGGATCAGGGTTTCTTTTGTGCATCTCTCCAGACAAGCATGAATGTACATATACAATTCTAATAATCTTCTTGGTCATTCACATCCCCTTGAAATCCTTCCAAGGGCACTAAGAAAAAATTCTCTGTCCCAAACCTTCTTCTCCCTCCATATCTTCTGCCTTGAGCCTTCAGACCCAGTGGTTCTGCCTCTTCCTCACACAAGGGCTGCTCACAGAACCCAGCCCTCTTCTCGCCCACTGAGAAGCACCAGGGGTGGAGCGTTTAGACCCGTGCCAGCCAGTGCAGTAGCCTCTAGCCACGTATGGCTAGTTAAATTTAAATTTAAATTAATTTTAAAACTTCAAGGCTAATTTTTAAAAATTAAATTGTTTTTCATTTATTTTTAAAAAGGAAATGAAGTTTAGTTTCTCGGTCATACTTTTACATTACAAATTCCCAATAGCCACAGTGGCTAATAGCTACATATTGAGCATATTCAGAGCATTTCAGTCATCACAGAAAGTTCTATTGGCCTGTGCTGCCCTAGACCATCTGGGACACACAACAGGCCTGATCTGGCTTTAGGCCCACTCCTGCATGCTCTGCCACCTCCCAGCCCCTCCCTAGTTGTCCTCTAACATCTTCTAGGGCCCCTGTGGGAGGAGGGAGACTATGTTCCACTGTGATTTGCGCCATCCATAGAGCAGTTCCGAGTCAACAGCTATTCCAAACGCCTCTTCTGGAAACCAGGTCAGTTACTAGAGAGGGCTTCTAAGGGCATTTCAGATGCCAAGTTGGGAACAGGGAGAGAAGAGGCTCTTGGTCTCCAAGTGGAAATTGCTTTCTTCTAAAAATAATCCACCACTCAGTCCTATCTGACCAGGAAAGGGACCTGTCCCAGAGGGAGCTGGCAGGGTCAAGGCCTGAGGTTGAGGCCCATTTGGTTATAAAGAGCTTGGATTTCTTGGAGGTGCAAGAAGAAGGAGGGAAGGGAAGAAGGAGGAGGGAGAAGGGGCGCAGATGCTCTTAAGTTGCCTTCTCATGGGCGCTGGACCACATTTCCAGCCTCTATAAATTTCCTTGCACAGCTCCTTCACTGTTAAGTATCCCCCGAAGGCCTGGCCCCACTGAGGAAGGACCGGAAGGCTCTCTGAAGCTCCGGCTCCATCGAAGGTTGTTTCACAATCTGACCTACAAGGTGCTGGGATGCAGTAATTGCTCTGCAAACATTAGCTCCACAGTGCTGCTGGCCCTTTAGTCTGAACTCCGGCCAGTGAATGCACAGGGTCAATATTTGATCAGTGCTGGGAGAGGCCCCCACGCTAGAGCTAAGAAGGTTGTTCGGGCTTGCTCATTTGCTCTAAAGGACTTAACCTGTTTTGAAGAGCTTTTATCTCTCTTCCTTATTCATCTCTCCAGCCTCTCCACCCACTCACCCACCCAGGTCGCACTCACTTTGCAGATCTCAAATAGCCAGGCTAATGATGGGTGAACAAAACTATAATCCCCGAATCGTTAATAACTGGCCTTAGGAGGGATGTGGATGTGGGTGTGTTATGATGTTAGGTATGGAGAATTGTAGGATCACTGCATTTTTATAATTAAAAGAGTTATGCTCCCAGACCCTCACTTTGCAGGTAAACATCTCATTTTTCTATTCATTAAACTTACAAGGGCTTTAGTTTGGTTTGATGTCCAGGGCATGCCTCAGCTCAGGTCACACGGGGGTGATCCTGATGTGTGCCAGAGATTAACCTGAGAATAGAGAGTGTTCTGGGGGAGGTGTCTCTACTGCAGGCTCTGTCTTTTAATCATGGAGGCAAGCTCTGTGTTGTTTGAGATCACTGATCCTAGACTAAAGCCTGGGGGAGGTAACTTGTCAAGTTCTAAGAAGTTTTGTACTAAGGATTCTGGGGAGTTCCGGCGCCTGGTGTGGCATTTCTAGCTCCAGCAGTGTGACAAGCTAAGGGTCATTGTGACTGCTTACATGCCCTGGACAGACAAGAATGGTGGCCCTAACCAAGATCGGTCCCCAGTCCCAGGAAGCCTCCAATTGTTTGCCATGGTGACAATGGGGAACACAGAGGATTACTAAGTAAGTTGTCTTCTCGCACCACTTTGTGCATCAGTCAAAACAGTGAGATTGGTCTCAATTTTGTGGATGGAGCGCTACGAAGTGTTAATGGGTGGCCAATGCAAGTTCCCAAACAAGAGTGTGATAGCAATTATGCAAAAACAACAAGATATCTCTTTTGTAAGTATACATACAGCATAAAGACATAAATGTTTTTAGAAGGTCCGGAAGGATACACTCCAAATTAGTAATAGAGTTACCTCTGGAAGACAGTTGGGGACATTGATGGGAGAAGCAGCTTGGTCAGAGGGGAACCTTAGCCTTATTTGTAATATTTTACTTTTTTAAAAAAGGAGAATGTATTCATGTATTATTTGCAACATTAATATATAATAATTTAAGAGATACCTGTTTGAGGAGATGGGAAAAGTGGAGTCTAAAATAAACTATGTCTCTCCTGGTCATTACAGTACAATGGGACAGAAAGCACACAGGTTAAAAAAAATAGACATTAAGGACATATCTAACAAGAGAAAGAAAATGAAAATAATTATTAAAATCACATTACCTCATTTCCTGAGCTGTCACTCTAGATCATATCTATGGGCTGTAACTGGTTAGAACCCATCACAGCAAACCCCAGGGACTTGTCCAAATTATCTTGTCAAACTGGAATCTTGTATTCAGATATCGCTTACAACACATGAACTGTGTACTGGGGCAAGTAGCACGGGGGTGGCGTTCTTGTGTCGTGATGAACCACACCAGGAGTTCCGTGGTTATAGAGTGCAGTGGTGAAGGGCAGTACTCCAAGGCCAGGACAGTTGGATTCCAAGACCAGCCCGAGCACTTACTAACTTTTGGGGAGTTCTTTAACCTCTCTGTATCTCGGTTTTCTCATCTGTATAATGGGGATAATAAAAATACCTGCCTCAGGGGGTGATAGTAAGAATGGAATGAGACAATTCATGTCGAGAAAGCCCTGAGAAGTGACTGGTGTGGAATCCCTAGGCAGGGAAGCTGAGACCTCACCAGTTAGATCCTTGGAAGCGCAATTCCAAGAGGAAATAGCAGGACACCCCCACTCTAGCTGGAGAGCTTCTTCCTGTGTCCCATTTATACAGAGTTCACTTTCACCACGTAGCTCAGTCTGCCGCTAGACAGGAGAGGCAGGTGGTGGTGGTAAGGGCTTCCTAGATAAACTCTTTCACCTCCAAATTGTGATTACCAACCCCAAGGCTGTTAGGAAAATACTGCTTTTGGGGGGTGGGGGGAGTGGGTGGAGATAATTAGGTTTGTTTGTTCATTTATTTGTTTAAATGGAGGTACTGGGGATTGAACCCAGGACCTCGTGCATGCTAAACATGCACTCTACCACTGAGCTGTACCCTCCTCTCCAAACACTGCTTTTTAGAAAATAATTATTGGTTGACAGTTTTTCCTTGCTCTTGGAAAGAGACATCTTTCAGATTCCTGATGGAACACAGGGATTCTAGGGGAGGCCTACGGGGATTCCAGGAGCTCCTGAGAATTCTATGGCTGGCTTCCCCTCCTCCGGGGGCTGGTCCGGCTTTAGCCGTTCCCTTTCATCTGACGCCTGTGGCCAGACAGTGAACTCCAGCTTCCTCTCTGTCTCCACTGATTTCCCCTCTGGAAGGTTCTGCCTAGTGCTGGGGTGAGGGTGGGGCAGGCCTGTGGATGTCCATTCTCCAGGGAATGGGGGCAGGGAAGGCCTGGGGAAATAGTACCTCCAGGCTGGCTCAGGATGGAAAGGCTGTTAACCACTGGGTGGGAAATCATGGGTCACTTGGTGCCCAACTAGAGTGCACTTGATGGTGGCTTTATTTTTTTCCACTCTAACCAATGGAGTTTGCACAGTTTGTATAGTGACTCCTTCTTGTGCAGTTTCCCCAGCCCTGTGTGTTTAGGAATGACCTTGTACACAGGGAGCCTCGCAGGTCCAGAATAGAGGGAGAGAGGTGACCATGGGCAGCATACATGGGGGAGGGCCTCTGCACATCTGTGCCATGTGCTCACTGTGGCCAGGCCTGCTGTCAGCCACCCCCATCCCCACCCCACCTCAGGTAGAGCCTAAGATTGCAAAGAGAGGAGAGGAGCTTTTCCGACAGTCTGAAGCAGCCCAGAGCTGTGGGATCCTCACCACGCTGTAGGTGGCACTTGAGAAATTAATCTCTTCCTATACAGATGAATAGTTGGTCTGTGAGCATCTGTTTTGGTACCTGCATGCATTTGGCAAATTGATCTTCTTGGCAAATGGTCTGTTGGTGATCCTGGCTCATCTCCCAGGGAGTTCCTCAGGGACATAGGCTGTGTCCAGTGAGACCCTCGCTTGTGACCACCAGGAAGTCAGGGATCACCTCTGCCTTTTTCTCCTGGTTTATCCTCTCCCTGGGGGCAAGGTGGGATTGTCACACAGTGGGGAAGCCCCTTTGTAGACAAAATTGTACGAAAAGCTGGAATGCCCTCTGGGTGGTAAACCTTGGGACTATTCATTGGCTCTAAGCTTCTGGGTGAAGTCTGGTGAGTGTGGGCACTAGGGGGCTGAGGGGGCTGCCTGCTCCCACAGTGACTGTCCTGCAGGGCTGATGAGAATGTTTCTTTCAGGGAGAGAAATCAGCTGTGTGCAAATATTGCAATATGGGAGGTACGTGCTTGCCAACCAGCATTAATCAGATCTGCTGGAGAACCGGGGTGAAATTGTAGTTTTGCAACCGGAAGGCCCTTTGAGCTCATCTCCCAGGATGATTTGATCTGGCAGTCAGGCTGCCACCTTCTGGTCTCACGCCCACAACAGGCATCACTAGTGGATCCTGGCTCTTTCCCATCCTGTGCCCCTGGCTGGCATTGTTCATCCAGCATGAGCCCCAGACATGGTCTCAGAGTCTTTCTAAAACAAAAAACAAACAAACAAATATCTTGAGGAAGATACTACCTATCAACTGGCAGTATCACCTGGAGATGAAACTTACTGGCCACCCTCTGATGGAGTTCTTTTCCTTTATTTAACAGATGAGGGCATGAGACCCTAAAAGGGGAAGTGACTTGCCCAAATCACAGGGCCAGCAAGTGACAGCAGGACTAGAACTCAGGCACTCCAGCTTGTAGTTCATTCTCACCTGGAATTCTAGCCTCCCCTCCGGAAGTCCTCTTTCTGGTTTTGCCTGAGGAGGGCAGGAAGCTCCTGTTGCATCACCAAGAGAGCTCCTGGGGGGAGGGGCAGTTATTCACTCCCCCCTGGAGAGATGTCGGTGCAAAGAGTAGAAAGCCTTCTCTCCAGGTCTTAGAACCCGGAGCTCAGCCCAAGTGTCCTGCCTACCACCGCCCACTTCTCCCCTGGGATAACAAACCCCAGCTTTGCCAGAGGCAGCATCTGAGTCACGCCACACCACCTGCTTGACGAGCTGCACACCTGGTTTTCCTGGATTGAGGGTGTCATGTCGGGGTGTGTTTGGATGTTACGTCAGGGAGGCCCTACTTCCGTCACCTCCTCCTCCTCTGGTCCCAAAGCCCCAAGATCCGACCTAGGAAACTCAGCTCTGCCCACACCGGGCCCCCATCGACTCGCTTTGGATAACCAGCAGGAGAGCTGGCTGGAGAGTGGATAGGGGCACAGTGTCCCCTCCAAACTGGAGAATGAAGGGAAGGAAGATCTATGAGGGTGGCCAGGTGAGTGGTGTGAGTGTGTGTGTGTGTATGTGTGTGTGTTTACTCTGTGAAACCCTTCCCTCAGGAGGGAATTTCAAGTTAATCCTGACACCTTTGGAGGAGTGCTGGCTATATTCCTGGCACCAGACTTGGTCTTGGGGACCCCGAGGGGAAAGGTCAGGTTGTCCTGGGCAGAAAAGCCAGACTGACAGCCTTGGCCTAAGCTGGAGCTGCCAGCTGGTGGGAGAATCAGGGCAGGGCAGAAGGCACAGAATGGGGGGTAACCCAGGGTGTAGACCACTGCCATCAGGCCTGCTGCTGTGGGCACCCCAGCTGGCTTGTTGAGGGAGCTCCCAGATTTGGGACCTTCTTAGCACCCTTGCACCACTGCCCCTCTGCCCTCCACGCCACCCCCCCCCCCCCCCCGCCACCCCCGCCCCGTTGATGGTAACATTTGGTTTTGTTTTTTACTCTTGTGGACCTGGCACAGCCAGGGTGAACTGAGGGAGCCTGAATTGTGGGCTTGTTTGAGGGAAGACAGTTTATTCTTCCCTCAAGAGGCAGACTGACACTAGCTGGGTGATCCAGAGATGTCAGCTGCAGTGATTTCCCTCACCAGATCCCCGCCATCCTGGCTGGACCTCAGCTCCATGTGATTTTAAGGGTTGCAGTTCCAGCATCTCAGGGACGTTCCTCAGACCAGGCCATTGTAGGAGTTGTTGGAGAATTGGAATTCTTTCCTTTATGTCCAAAATTTAGCTACAGCCAAGGAAAAAAGATTTTAGATTCCTCAGAGACCTCCACAGTTGGGTGCCGTCAGGCTCTCTAAAAGAGCTTGTGGGATTCCTGGTGCCACCTTCCCAGCTTTCCAAGTGGAGCAGTTTGGCTCAATGATGGGGAGCTCAGGCTTTGTTGTCAGGTGGACTTACAGGAGCGTGCGCCTTGGCCCCATCTAACCTCCGAGAGACTCAGCCTTTCTCATCTGCTAAATGGCTCTAATTGCAGAAGCTGCCTCATAGAGTCCTTGTAGGATTTGCAGGAGATAAAGCACAGGAAACATTTCCCACTGAGCCTGGAGCAGTTGAGGAGCATTATTAAGATGATCACTTCCCCACGGACGCTGTGTCCATCCAGCCTGGACTAGGGGAACATTTTCGCAGCCACGAAAGGGTCTTAGCACCCCTAAGCTGCAGTAAATGAATGCTCCAGGGCTGGCCAGGAGACAGCCCCAAATGCCAGCCAGGGTTTGGCTCCGTCTGCTAATTAGGGAGCGTTTATCTGGTGCCCAGCAGAACAAAGTGGCCAGTTCAGCCACGCTGGATGGCTGAGCTCAGTGCTGGCTGTGGGGCAGGGGAGGAGGCTAGGAATGGGGCGGGCGCGGGGGCGTCCCTGGGGCTAAATGGACCGCATTCAGATATACCTTTAAAAACCACCCAAACAGGAAGCGTGAGGCTGGTGTACAGGCTGGAGCTGCGATGCTTGCAGAGAGGGTGGTGCTGGTGCATGACAAGCAGCCATTCTTCCCGCTGGGACAGTGCCGGGCTGGTCTCCCGAGGGTATCTCTGGTGAAGGCCGGCCTGTCTGGCTCCCCAAGGAGATGGGGTTGTTTTTATCCCGAGATTCCCAGGGCTCCAGCCCTCATCTTGGAAACTTGTGAGGAGGAATCCCCAGGGGGAGGGTGGAGAGGAAGCCCTCTATGTGTGCCCCCCAGGTGCTGGGCCCTACCTTCTCCCTCCATCCTACAGTGCAGCTGGGCGGGGACCAAGACAGGAGAGAATGGCCAAGAACTCTACCATGTGTAGGAGGACTCAAAGCTGTGAGATTCTCTCCATCATATTACCTGTTTTTTATGTGCAGTTAGGACACTGGGCTAGTTGGAACACCTAGGTTTCTTGGCTGTGTAGTTGGGAACCAAGGTGTGGGAGGGTGGGGCTGCAGAAGCCATTTCTCTGCAGATGAGGGGTCAGGATTCAGACTGGCAGTCTGGCTCTGGAATCCACACACTTAACCCTTCTGTCTGTTGTCACTTGTAGCTTTGATGTGGCCCCTACCTGGGCCAGAGCACTGGCGAGCAGGCTTGGGAGACTCTGGCACGTCGGGGGGTTGGGAGGGGCTTTCTCTCCCTTGCCAGGAAAGCTTCTGCTGCAGAGCAGGTGGGGCTGGGCTGGCTGCTGGAGGTGGGTGCCGCCCTGACCCCTGCCCAGGCTGGGGAAGGTTTGGGCCGGGCAGAGAGAGAAATTGTCAGTTTCTGTGCATATGTTCATTTCCTGTTCTCTGCCCTTGAATCTTGGATTCTCCCTATGGTGTTCTCTCTCTGCCTCTCTCTTTCCCCAGATTCTCTGTTATCTCTGTCTCTCCCAGGGTCTCTGAGTCTGGACGTGGCTCTGTGGCTCTTTTGTCCCTGTGGCCTTTCCCCAGCCTCCTTTCTGGAGGCATTTTCTCTGGCTCTAGTATGTCTTTATCAGTCTCTCGGTCTCTCTTGTCTGTGTCTTTCCCCGGGATGCTGCACATCCCAAGCAGGAGTTTGGGAGAAGGGGAGGGAGGGCCTGATGCGGGCTGCATCGTGGTTGACAGACTATGATGAAGTCTGCACCCCTGAAGGCAAAAGCTCATGGTGGGGAGTGGGGCTGCTCCCCCTTCTCAGGGGACTGTGGGGCCTTGTAATTAACCTTTTTCCTGACAGTGGCTCATATATAGACATTCCTTTTGGAATCTGGTGATACCTTGGCATCCTGGTGGGGAGGCTGCCCTGCCTCCAGAGGGCACCTGTGATGGCCAGCCAATGGTTCCTCCTCCTCCCAGAAGACATGTGACTACAGTCTCCCCTCCCCAGGCCTGGCAGTGCTCTCAGCCCTCACCCAGGCTTCTCCAGAGAGTCAGGCTCAGGGTTCCTGAGGGTAGGGCTGGGGACGTGGAGGACAGGAACCTAAGGCTGGCTCTTCCCTTTCTCTGGCTGGACAGAGGGTCTCATCTGTCTGTTCCAACACCTAATCCCTTTCTGCTCTGTGCTAGCTGTTCCTCCGGGGCCACACCTGCCCTGCTGCTGCTGCCGCTAGAAATAGCTGAGCAGTGGGCATTTGCCCAGAAAAGGGAGTGGCCCTTGTAGAGTCAGGCTAGCCCCCAAAATACCCCATCAGCTGTCAGAGATCTGGGTCAGGTAGGGCACCAGGAATAGGCTCAGGGCAGGGCTCTGCTCTTCCCTGGGCATCTTTTCTTAGCCAGGGCCAGTTCTCTGTTCCCAGTCTCTGTCAACTAGAGGGTGGGTGCAGGGTGAGCACCTGACCATGTTTGTTGAGCACCTGCTATGGGCAAGTCACCGGGTCCAGGGCGAGGCTGAGGGGGTGGAGACAGATGGACTGTGAGCTGACCGCAGGCTGACCCTTTGAGACGTTTCCATTTATAAGTAACATGTATGCTTGCACCTCAGCGTGTTCCAAACCCGGCTCCTATCTAGTCCACTCCCCTCTCCTTCCCCTCCTCCCGCCTTCCGTCTCCCAGTCACAGCACCATCTCTCAATCCTTCAGATCCCTCCTCTCTGCCCCTGGCCCCTCGGTCAACCCTCCTGATTACTAACTTGCATCTACAGCCTTCTTACCAGGTGCTCCAGTGTGGCCCCTTCCAGCTGCTTCTCTGTATGTGTATGTGTACACACACACACACACACACACACACACACACACACATACTGCAACTTCTTTATCCAGTCATCTGTTGATATACATCATTTAGGTTGTTTCCATGTCTTGACTGTTGTAAATAGTGTTGCTATGAAAATTGGGATGCATGTTATCTTTTTGAATTAGAGTTCCCTCTGGATATATGCCCAGGAGTGGGACTGCTGGATCATATGGTAAGTCTATTTTTAGTTTCCTTAAAAGGAAACTCCATATTGTTTTCCATAGTGGCTGCACCAAACTACATTCCTACCAACAATGTGTGTGTGTGTGTGTGTGTGTGTGTGTGTGTGTGTATGCAGTGGGGGGCGGCTCCCTTTTCTCCACACGGTCTCCAGTATTTATTGTTTGTGGAGTTTTTAATGATGGCCATTCTGACTGGGGTGAGCTGATACCTCACTGTAGTTTTGATTTGTATTTCTCTGATAGTTAGCGATACTGAGCATTTTTTCATGTGCCTGTTGGCCATTTGTATGTCTTACTGGAGAAATGTTTGTTTAGGTCTTCTGCCCATTTTTGGATTGGGTTGTTTGGGGTTTTTTTGTTATTTAGTTGTATGAGCTCTACTGTTTATTTTTAATTATGAATTTTTTTTATACTATAGAAAATAATATAATGCATCAGTGGACCTACTGATTTAACAAATGATCACATGTTGCCACATTTGCTTCACATACTTTCTTTTTAATTGAGATGTAATTGACATCAGGTACTTTTTTTTAAATAAATAAAATGGTGTCAATAGAAGTAGGTGTCTGATAAACACTAGATTTCCTTCCTCCTGCCTCGGGTTTTATGGAGAAGGTGGAACTGGACATGAGTCCAGGAGAAGGGCTGGATTTGAGTGGACTCAGGAGGCTTCCAGGCAGGGAGATTGGCGTGTGTAAACGTGGAGGCAGGACTGCCCAGCACGCGCCAAGGTCAAGGGGATCCCTGCTTCTGTGGAGGATGGAGCCTGGCAGGGAGGCACACAGGTGCCAGCAATCCTCAAGCAGCCAAGCCCTTTCTCTGGTGCCCTTCCTCCTCCTCCTGCAGCTCGTCCTAGGTGGGCAGCTGCTGGGTTTATGAGGTCGCCGAGAGGAAGCCACCACCTGGGTCAGCAGCAGCGCTGCCACCTGGACCAGCAGCCTGCAGCTGGGCGCCAGGGTGGGTTCTGCTGGGAGCGTTTCCTCTTGCATTTCCAGGTTCCCTGGCAGGAGCCAGGTTCTCCCCCCAGGAAGGAAAGCCTCGTTAAAGGAGTTGCCACAGAGCCTGGGGAGGGCGAGGCTGGCCTGGGTGGCTTGCCTCACTGCATGAGCTGCTTTACTAGGTTCCTCTGGCAACTCTGCCTGAGTTTTAGTTTTTGCTTCAAGGATTCTTCTCTTTTTCCATCTGGGCTCCACCTTGCCCTCCTCTTCCGCAGATTGTGAAGAGACATAGGAAGCCCTTGGCCTAAGGGGCTATTCTAGAAAGGAGAAATTGTGAGAAAAGCCTCCTGTGGGCTAAAAGGCTGACCTCAGTGACCAGGAAGGGAGCCGTCAAGGCAGCGATGCAGCATCAGGCCACAGCAGGGCACTTGGGATGCCCAGGTCCGCTGTGGAGCACCTGAGGTGCCAAAGGGATTCAAACCCAACTGGGACCACTCTAAACCTGGCCAGTCATGTGCTGTGTCCACCCAAAACCAAGTCTGTGCACCCTCAAAATGCAGCCCAGCTCCACCCTTTCCCTGCGTCTGCTCTGCCCCAGCCCTGCTCCATCCCCATCACCTCCGCCTGGGCAGCCCAGCCGGCCTCCTCAGGGATCTCCCATTCACACTCTTGTCTGCCCACCAGCCAGTCATCCTTCTAAAACATAAATCAGATCGTATCGCCCCCGCCCCATTTGTAACCCTTCTGAAAGACTTCCTTTCTTTTGGGAATGAACTCCCAAATCCTTACGCTGCCCTCAGGCCCCAGGTAGGGGCCCCCGCCTGCCCTTCCAGACCTGTCTCCTTCCCTGGCTCTCAGCTCGATGATCACCCTGCTTGATCCTGGGACACCAAGTGCAGTGCTGCTTTGGGGCCTTTGCCATTGCTGTCCCCTCGGCCTGGAACGCCCTCCGCCAGGTCTTCAAGCAGCTGCCTCCTTCTGGGCACTCTGACCTCACATGGCACCTCCCAGAGAGGCCTTCCTTGACCACTTACTTCCTCAGAGAGCCCCCAGCTCTGTCACATGGTCACATTCTGTTCTCTTCAGGACACTTACCACTATCTGTCATTGTCTCATTGAACTATTTGTCTGTTGTTTACACACCCTTGCTGGAATGGGAGCTTTAGGAGAGCAAAATCTTGCTTGTTCCTTAACTTCTGTTTTCCCAGTGCCTAGAACAGTGCCTGGCACATAGCAGGTGCTCAGGAAATTGTTATCGAAGGAATGGATGGATGCACGGCGAGCTGGCACTGAGTGTAGGGAACAGGGTGAGAACGGCCTACAGCCTGCTTCTCCACACCAGAGACAAGACTTCACTGCTGCGTAGCTCCCATCCCCACTCCTGGGTGCCCATCTTTGCTTATAGGCTGGACTTGCTATTGGGAACACTTGTTAAAGATACGTTGAAATAAAAAGGAACCTTCAGCTTCAAAAATCTTATAGAACAAGGTGCATCTAGAAAACAAGAATACAATGCTAAGAAAAATATGCAAATACTAAAGAGTTCTGAGAAATTTAAAATGTCATTGCAAAATAAGAAATTCAGTAGAGGATCTGGGGAGAAAAAATAAAGAAATCTTTTAAAGATAAAAAATACAACTTGGAAGAAAAGTCAAAGCACAGAAGATCAACTCAGAAGGTTCAATATTTGTCAAACAGGAGTTCCTAAATAAGAGAACAGAGAATATAACAGAGAGGGAGAGAAATTAATGAAAGCACATTTTCTAATAATGAAAATAATTCATCTTTGGATTGAAAATTCTTATAAATACTTCTGGTAGATTATTTCCAAAGATGGCCACAGCAACATCTCCTAGACCACATGACTTTTGTGATAAGACTAATTTCATTAAAAATAGACTCAATTTCCTCTATTCTTAATCTTGTGCTTATCCTGAATCAAAATGTCCAACAAGAATATATTCAAGAGGAAGGTATTCGTATTGTAAGAAATCTATGATTAAATAGTTGTTATCTTTGTAAAAAAGATAAAATCATGTTCTAATGAAAGAGAGGATGAGAATGAAGATTAATAAAGTACCTCTTTCTCTCCCTCTTTCTCTTCTTGGTTTTAGTAACATTTTCTTTGGAATAGCCCAAATTTAGTGACATAAGAAAACATATTTTCTAGGGGAAAATTTAATTTTCCATTTTGGACTCTTCCTATATTGTTTTGAAATTTTGTTACCAAGTGCATATGTTACTTACACAAAATATTTTTGTATATTGTTGTAAAATGTTTATAAACATTGCTATAGAAGATTTTTGTCTTAGGAAAAAATAATACTATTTTTTAATTTTAAAGAAGTCTTATGCATGAAATAAAGAATATCTTTGGTTTATGAGGGGGGGGAAGGGGTTAGCTAGAATCCTTACGGCAAAGTGAGGGCTTTCAAATTTTACTGTGCACACAAACTACTTAGCATCTTGTTGAAATGCAGATTCCGATTCAGCAGTCTGCGTGGGGCTTGAGATTTTGCATTTCCACCCAGTTCTCCGATGATGGTATGGTTAGTCTTAGGATCATACCTTGAGTAGTGAGGGCATGGAGGATTGGAAAGGTACATTTGGAGTCCTTCTTCTTCATTCCTTTCTCTTTTATTTTATTTTTATAGGGAGGTAATTAAGTTTATTTATTTATTTTTAACAGAAATACTGGGGATTGAACCCAGGACCCTGTGCATGCTAAGCAGGCACTCTACCTCTCAGCTATAGCCTCCTCCATCCCTTTCTTTTTCTTCCTTCTGTCCAAGTGAGATCCCTCTCCATTTGGCCAAAGCCCCTTGTGAGCAGGTGGGACTTTGGCCTGGCGAACCTGGGCTCTGTGTGAGGACCACTGTCCTTGCACTTCTCAGAAGTGGCCAAGGGTGGTGTGGGCTGCCTCAGAGAGATGGTATGTTCCTGTGAGCTTGAATGGTCATGTGTCTGGGGTGTTAATGCCTGTGTAGGGAGGAGGAGGCTCCTCTCAGCAATTCAACTTTGTGCCTCTGTGTGCTTTCTACAAACCTGTGGAACCAGGATCTCAAGTTGGGGCTCATTCACCTATAATGACTTTTACAGGTCATCTAGCAGGTCCTCAATCCCCACCCTTCTCAGTCCTTCCTGGGGAATGCTTGGCATTCTAAATACTGCACATGTAGAGGGGAGGGTATAGCTCAGTGGTAGAGTGCATCCTACCATGCATGAGGTCCTGGGTTCAATCCCCAGCACCTCCATTACAAATAAATGAATAAATTTAAAAAATTTTATTACCTCCCCCCCAAAACAAACAAGCAAACAGTTAAATACTGTACATGTGATTTGGTGGATAGGGCAAGGGGAGAAGGGGTAATGGCTTGGCTTCAGGAATAGTTCAATCATGTAGGAATGTAATGCCTGACTTGATTGGACCTAAGGGCAGATGGTTTCTGCATTTTATATTAAGTCTTCCTTCTTACAGTTTGGTTTAACAGACCTTGAATGAGAGCTCCTTTGCATTAGTCAGGACAAATTCAAGTTAACTGCTGTGTAACAAACTCTTGGTGACTCAGTACAGTAGAGTTTTATTTCCTGCTCATGTCATAGACCAAAACAAGTTACTAGAGGGCTCTGCTCCAGATAATCACTCAGGGAACCCAGATTCTTCTGTCTGGTGACTCCATCCCCTTCGGATCTCTGTATCTACTCAGCAAGGAAGGGAAGAGAGAGTGTGAAAGATTACATGGAGATTTTATGGATTGCCTGGAGGAGGCACACATCACCCCCGCTCATATTCCATTGGTCAAAGTTCAGTCACATGACTGTATCTCACAGCAAGGGAGGCTGGGAAATGTAGTCTAGTTGTGTGCCCAGCCATGTGTCAGACACTATGATGGACAATGGGCATATTGAGGCACAGATGTTGCTTACAAGAACCTCAAAGGCTTTTGAAAGGAGGCAGATATATAAACAAATAATTATGATATAGTAGTAAGTGTGGTTCAAGAAGTATGACCAAACCACAGAAGCAAGGTAGAGAAGGGAATAAATGAGGAATAAAGCTGTGCAGGGGCCTCAAAGGTGGTGACAGCAGGAGATCGCCTAGGGTGGGGCATTCCAGGTGAGAGGAGCAGAAGGTGCAAAGGCACAGAGCTGTGGAACAGCATGTTGTGTCCAGGGAGGGGCAGGTGGGGAGACGTGTGGTAGTAGCAGGATATGCTACCAAAGAGGTCAGTCTGGGCGAGGTCATGAATGGACTCGTGTCCCGTGGGAGGCAGAACTAACAAAGGGCTCCAAGCCCAGATGAAACCATAAGAGGGGAGCAGATGGCAGCAGCAGTGTCAGAGATGGTGCGTACTTAGCGCTCTCCTCACCAGAACCTTCAAAGAGGCTTCAGGTGTGTTTTGGTGTTGTGCTGTGGAGTGTCTGACAGGGGAGGATGTGGGAGGGTAGACAGGTGACCTACCGTGTCACCTAGTGCGGCAGTGCTCCTGGCAGGAACTCCCTGGGACTGCGTGGCTTTTTCCAGATCCATTAAACAGCATGGGTCTCACTGGCGGCTTCTAGCAGCTCCAGGGTCACTCCCAGGCAGGTGAGAGGCGAGCTCTTGGGAAGCGAAGGTTCCATGCGGATAGGGCCAGAACACATGGGAGTGCCGGACTCTGCCTGGTGACCCCAACCTTGCACAAGACTTGGCGAGGAGGGATAAGGATGGGGCCCGGATGTACCCTTGCTCGTTTGCAATGGAGTTAAAAATGGGGAAACGAGACGCATGCAGAAGGGGAAGGAGGAAGGCAAGGATGTTGGATTGTCGATTGGAAGTGTCCCACTTGGCTTCTTTCTGAGCATGTTAAGGCAGCATCGGGGGAGCAGCTCTGGAATCTCACTGCCTGATCAGCAGTCTGGGCCCAGGACCACCAAGGGTCTGTCTTGGCCTCATGTCCGCCAAGAGCATGCTGTCTTTGTCCCAAACTTTGGCCTGACTTTGATCCCGTGGTGGCTAAGGCATGTTGGGGACACCAGTTCTGGGCCATTAGGAGGGATGATCAGGATGAGAGGATGGGGAAACACTGGGGCTGGGGGTGTGGTTCAGCCTGACAGAGAAGGAGGAGGTCTGTTGTCCTTCCTCCCCACTTCACCTCCTTCAGGGCCTCTCATTCTTTGTTGATGGTCCTCAGAGGTTCGTGTGGGAGACGGAAGTGTTAGGCAGTTCTGAGACCTTGGGAGGGGTCTCTGGTGAGGCTAGGGGATAATGAGAGACACCTCCCTACCAGGTGGGAATTGAGTGACCTCAGCCAGGACCCTGCTGGAACCGTCACCCCAGTGTGGGCAGGTTCATCTTAGTGACCTTATTCTCTGTGGGGAGTGTCGGTGCTGACATCCTGGGCTGGAGCCAGGGTTTCTCGGGAGATCTGTCCCACACACAGATGTCTCTTTCCCCACTGCTCCATCCTATGTACTGGGCGGATTTACCTTTCCAGAACTCCACGTTCACAGGGTTCCCCCTGCTCAGCATCCTGCAGGGGCTCCCTTCTGCCTGGAGAAGGAAGTCCAAGCTCTTCCTCCTGGTCCAGATGACCCTTCCAGCCCACTCATCACACTGTCCAGCTTTCACTCTCCATGCCCCGCCCCCTGACCCCCACTTGCCTGGGCATTAGAAGAAAGAGGGTCCAGCAAGCAATAAGGGCTGACACACGGGGTGTTGCAGAGGGGATTGGGGTGTAGCTCCAGTTCCACAGCAGGAAGCCACGTCTCAGGCTCTGTGGGTCCTGGGGAAGCTCTACCCGTTCTGCTAAAGCCGGGCTCAGAGCTGACTGCATCCAGGATCTCTGACCCAGCCCCGTTAGTCACTAGCTTCCCAGGTGGTTGGCTGCTATAGCATTGGGCCCTTTCCTCTGGGCCATGGGGAGAATGAGTGATCTCGTGTTGGAACAAAGTGCAAGAGCCTTAAGCAGCAAAGGGTTAAGTTACAGGTGAAGGACCCTGAAGTCCTTTCAGCCACCGACAGTGAGGCAGGGTGGCCTGGCTGACAGCCCTGAGCAGCTCCCCAAAAGCAGAAAGGGCTGGAGGAGAGCATGGAGATGGGAAGATATATACACTGGAGCCTCTTCATCTTGAAAAAGTGCATTTATCATGCACGTATACAAGCCAAGCACTGTGCTCACCTGTGTAACCCCATTCAGTCCACACACCACCATGGGGTGGCTGTTTTCACTCATTCCCGCTTTATAGATGAGAAAACTGGATCCCAGAGACTTAAGTGACTTGGCCAAGGTCACATAGCCAAGAAAGAATAAGCTAGAATTCTGACTTCAGAGCTCAAGCATTCCATCACTTACGAGAGTAGTAAAATAATGGTAAAACAGTGCCAAGAGAGGCAACTGCTTCTGATGGTTTTCTCCATGCCTGGCATGCTTTAAGACACTTTAAATATACATTTTCTCTTTTCAATTTTACATCCGCCCCCAGCAAGGAGAAACAGAGGCTTGACATCATTTCACAGATGAGTAGACTGAGGCTCAGAGAACTTATGTAGGAATAACCATGTCTGGCCGTTGGCAGCACTTTATTGCATGTCTTCTCCCTGGATCTTCAACACCTATGGAGGCAGGACCAGTATTTCACAGATGAGGCCATTCTCACCCAGAGAGGCCAGGCCACTTGCCCCAGTTGCCCAGCAAGCCTTGGCAGGCAGGCACTGGAACCCTCCACTCTTGACTTCTGTCCGATGCTCTTCTCTGAAGCCTGTGGGTCTGCATAGTGGGAGTGTGTGAAATGAGCTAGTTTTCGGGGGGGGGGGTAGTTTCATGGGGGTAGTTTGATGGGGAGGCAGGGTAGCCTCCAGTTTAGATGCCTTCTAGGCTTGAGGAGGTCCGCTGGGGTAGCGCCATCCTGCACATCCCTGCTTTCTTCACTGCATGCATTCTGCTGCGGATGTTGGGCCGGCAGCTGGGCCCCACCTTGTCAATGTCAAACAAACATGTCCAAGCCAGCCCCCAGGCACTTGATGAGCTGCTGGAAAAGCTAGAGGCTTCCTCCCCAAGCCCAACCCACACACACCAGCTGGGCAGCTCCCCCGGGGCCCCTAGACACTCACAGCAGGGCCAAGCTTGGCCAAGGCACGTCTCAGACCCATGTGTCCCTCATTGTCGCCCCGCTGCCTCTCTGACCTCAGGGCTGTGTAGTTCCCAAGCATTTGCCCTGGCTTTAGGGACCAGTGTCGGAGCAAGAGTGGTGATGCTGACAGCAGTGGTAATAATAGCTCATGAGTTGGGGGCACTTAGCCTGGGCCAGGCTCTGGGCCAAGCACTTTACATGCATTATCTCACTGAATCCTCTCACTCACCCTCTCCTCACAGATGAGGAAACTGATTTGAATCCAGATCTGACTAGCTACGTACCATTTATTATTATTATTCACATTTTCCAAAATGTTGTGCAGGCACTGCTGGGAGTTCAGGAAGAGATGGTTTTAGTATACAGGCAGATGCTGTATCTTTTAATAGTTATGTATTGTTTCAATGTGTGTTGGTGTAGGGAGTTGAAGTCTTACGTGTTCCCCCAAATTCATGTGTTGAAGCCCTAATCCCCAGTACCTCAGAATGTGACCTTACTTGGAAACAGGATTGTTGCAGATGTAATTAGTTAAGATGAGGTCATACTGGTGGGCCCCTGATCCAATGACTGATATCGTTCTAAAAAGGAGAAATTTGGACACAGACATGTGCACAGGGAGAACACCATGTTAAGATGAAGCCAGAGAAAGGGTGATGTTTCTACAAGCCAAGGAGCACCAGAGGTTGCCAGCAAATTGCAGAAACTAGGGAAGAGGCATGGAACAGAGCCTCCCTCACAGACTCAGGAGGATCCAACCCTGCCAACACCTTGAGCTCAGACTTCTGGCATCCAGAGCTGTGAGACCATATATTTCTGTTGGTTAAGCCATTCAGTTTGTGACACTTTGTTATGGCGGCCCTAGCAGGTTAATACAGTTAGAATACATCCCAGTACACTTACAATTTCATACATATTATTGCTTTGGATATGGGTTTTGATAGGCTGAATAACATTCCGCATCAGAGATACCCACATTCTAATTCCTGGAACCTGGGAATGTTGTGTGGTGAAAGGGAGTTTTTAGATTTGATTAAGGATCTTAAGACTGGGAGGTTGTCCTGGATTATCCAGGTGGGCCTAATGTAATCACAGGGGTCCTTCTAGGGAAGAGGCAGGAGAGTCAGAGAGGGAGATGTGACAATGGAAACAGAGGTTAATGTGCTTCGAAGACGGAGGAAGGGGCCATGAGCCAAGGCGTATAGGTGGCCTCTGGAACCTAAAAATGACCAGGAAATGGAGTCTCCCCTAGAGCTTCAGGAAAGGAACAGCTCTGCT
Organism: Camelus dromedarius; assembly: GCF_036321535.1. NCBI lineage: Eukaryota > Metazoa > Chordata > Mammalia > Artiodactyla > Camelidae > Camelus > Camelus dromedarius. The sequence continues at coordinate 60,740,088 of NC_087443.1, read as the reverse complement.
GACACCTTGATTTTAGCCCCTTTGGACTCATTTTGGACTTCTGACCTCCAGTGCTCTAAGAAAATTAATTTGTGTTGTTTTAAGACACTAAGTTGTAGCACTTTGTTATAGCAGTAATTGGAAATGAATATAGAACAAAAATAAGGATTTAAGTTTTTCAAGAAAGGCACTCAAAGAAAAGGAATAGATAAATCATAGCAGTGGTATTGATCACATGTAGGGAAGAGGGTTTGTACATGCATCTGGGGGACCCTGTCTGCTGCCCTGCCTCCAATGGGGAATTGCATCGTTTTGGGAAGCTCCTGGACCTGGGCTTCACTGGCCTGTCACTCCCTTGCTCTGTGTTGTCGAGCAAGTTACCTAACTTCTCTGTGCACCTGTCTCCTTGTCTATAAAACATAGGGCGAATCACACCTACCTTGTGGATGGCACATAATAATTGCTCAGTTTTTGCCTTGATAATTGCTCAATATTCTAATCCTGTTTGATTCTCTTAACAGCCCTGAGAGGTGGCCGGGGAGGATCAATTCACTGATCTTTTCTGAGCACCCAGCTCCTGCTAGTTGATTGCCTCTGCGTGGTTGATGGTGGTGGATGCAGAGGTTGGGGCACTCGTGAGAGTGTGACCCACCCCACCCCCAGGTCTCGTTAGTCATGAGGTCTTGGCTCTGGGAGGGCAGGAGCTCTCCTAGCACCGAGGTTGCAGAGTCAGACTCAGAGTCAAGAAACACTTGATTGAGAGTGTGTGCTCCAAATGCATTTGTGCACAGGATGCCAAGCTGACGCCTCCTGGAGAGGTGACCTTGGGATAGGCAAGGCCAAATTGAAGTATGTGGGTTCCCTGAAGAGGATAATGGTTTGATGTTCCCTTCAAACCAGTGGTCTGTAAGTACATGTTCAAGATGTCTTCAGCATCTGTGGGAAGATGGTGGGAGAGAGTGGAGAAGGACCCAGGTGGTACCCGAAGTCTCCTCTATTGCCCTGAGTTGTTCATCTCAGACTTTCAGCAAAGCAAAGGACCCACCCGACACCAGACCCAGCAAGCCTTTTAACAGCAGTTTAGTGAGTAAGTGTTCTTACTTAAGCAGCTGGGGCATCTCACCTGCCACCCCCCACCCCAGAGACTCCATCCATACACGGTACCATCCTCGAGATGAGCTCTGGAATTGACCTTTTGTCCATGTCATCCCATTTCCAGTGATGCTTTAGAATGCCCTGACTCCCCCTGTGGCTCAGCACATCATGCCTCTGCCCTGATCTTGCTCTGGTGCCAACTGTGTGGTCATCCCAAAATCACTGGAATAAATTATCAGGGACCTCCACCCTGGATCCCACCACTTTCTCCAACACATGGCAGCATTTCATGGAATTCATGAACGAGTCAGTTTACTTCAATCTGACTGCTCCATCTAGCAATCTCAACACTCCCTCTGGAACACCACCCTTCCCTTTCTCCAGCTGTCCTTTATGCAAGGCCCACATCTAATGTGTCCTCCTCTGAGAAGTCTGCTTTGTTCACAGTTGCCACGCTGATCTTGTCCTTCTCTGAACCCCCATCGCATGGCTTTTTACGCTTCTCAGTAGGCTGATACTCACCTGACACTACTAGGTAAACCCCTTATGCCAGTGTAGCTCTCCCAGCTCCCAGTCAGATCGTGGACCGGGACTCACCCGCTTCCTAATCCCATTCCTTCAGTGCATGTAGTGTCATGGTGATGGCTTGATTGGGAAGGATTTGAAATAGTGAAGGCTTGCATATTTTCCAGAAGATGGTCAAGAAGAACTTCTTTGGCTTGTTAAGGACTTTGGAGACTGAGATGGGCTCTCTGGCACAGTTGGTATGTATTCCAGCACCCCAAGTCTTAGCTTCAGCATGGCGTTGGCCGGTCCCAGCAACCAAATGCATCCAATACAGGCAGCTCCTTACCAGGGTGGATGGGTCCTCTCTACCTTCCGTTTCTCTCCCTGGTTGCTGCTTCAGGGTTATTGGGGGTGTCAAGTCTGTTCAAGATGTTCAAAATGTCTTCAGCATCTGTGGGAAGATGGCGGGAGAGAGTGGGGAAGGACCCAGGTGGTACCCGAAGTCTCCTCTATTGCCCTGAGTTGTTCATCTCAGACTTTCAGCAAAGCAAAGGGCCCACCTGACACTAGAGAAGACTCTAGTGATTTTGGCAGGAGAGCCCATATCCCTTCTGGCCACCCACTCTCAACTGCTCCTTGTCCTGGGAACTCTTTGAGCAGCTCATGCCTGCACCGCCTCTTTCTGTGTATACAGCGCGTCCACTGCAGCATCTTTTCCAGGTTCTCATACCTTCCCTATGAGTTGCATCATCTTCCCCCGTTATGCAGTGGGGGATGAGTGCCTTGCAAAGGGTCTCCTCAGCCAGTGCAGTTGGGAGCCCAGCCTTCAGACTTGAGTGCTCTGCTCAGTGGTCTTTGTGTGACTGCTCCTGGGGTGGTGACAAGGAGAGAATTTAATGACTCTGTCTAGACCACGTCCCTGCCCTGCGGGTTCTCCATACGGTAGAGTCTTAGGATCTTATTCTATCTCTCTTTTTTCATTATGCTAAAATAGACATAACATGAAACTTACCATTTTGTATTGTGGTAAAATATACGTAACATAAAATTTACCATTTTAACCTTTTCTAAGTGTACAGTTCATTGGTGTTAAGTACTTTCACATTAATGTGCAAGCATCACCACCGTTCTTCTCCACAACTTTTTCATCTTATTTTCTCCTTTAAGGCCAAGTGCCTTATACCGTCTAGGGGTTAATTGCTTTTTAATAAGGGTATCAGAACCCTTCAAGGGCCAAAAGTGTGCATCTCCTGAGGGTTCCCTGTGACTTTGAACATAACTTCATATTGGTTGTGATGCTGACTTTTTTCCCCCTTCTGTCTTTATGCCTCTCATTTCTTTCTCTGGCATTATCACTTTGGGAAGGATCATTAATACAGTAATGGATGGAAGTAGTGGTAGTGAGCAGCACCTTGTTTTATCCCAATGTTTCTTCATTGTGGATTGCTGTGGGTAAACATATACAGATTAAGAATGTTTACTCCTATTTCTTGTTTGCTAAATTAAAAAAGATCATAAACGGATGTTGAGTTTTACCAAATACTTCATCTACCTATGTGAGAATGAGCACATAGTTTTTAGTCTTTATTTGATAATGTGGTGAATGACATTAACAAATCATCTAATGATGTGCCATTCTTACACCTTAAAGGAAATTTAACAGAAATGCAGCCCTAATGGTGGGATTTCTGAATTCTTTTTGTCATTTAATTTATTCATTTGGACTGTGGTAGTCAAGAGACCAGGGTCTGGAGCCAGATTGCCTGGGTTTGAATCCCAGTTCCATACCTTACTTGTTGGGCAAGTTATTTAATCTCTCTGTGTGTTGATTTCTTTCTCTGGAAAAGGCAGTATTAGTAGTACCTACCTCAAAGATTGATATGAAGATTAACTGAGCTAAGCCAGTGCCTAACACAAAGTAAGTTCTCAATAAATGTTATTTTTACCATCAGACATCTGTTGAGCACCTGTTTTATACCAGGACCTGTGCTGGATGCTGGGAACTCACAGGATAAACACATGACCCCATTAACCTATACAGTTCTGGAGGTCCCGTTTTGTACCTCTCATCCTGACATATTTACTACTGTCTCTCCCTTTCACTCTCAGTAGTTCCCAAATTTGGATGATAAATTATTTGATCACCAACTGATAGATCTATGTAATGAGGACCTGGCTGGACTTGGGTCATGACTGAGGTTCCCTAATGTGGGACAGTATTGTGGTTGGGGTCAAGGTAGAGGTTCTTCAGGGCCCCACAGTCATCATAAGCCTTTCTCCTGTCTTGTTTGTATTTTTTCCCAGTAAGAAATTGGCTGTCATCATTATCTTTATTCCTCTGAATGTAAATATGTCTTTTTTCTATGGCTACTTTTTTACTAGCAGCAAACAATTGGAAAAAAGAAAATTTTAAACACCATTAATAATAGTTTTAAAACACATAAAACACTTAAGAATGAATTTAATGAAAGTGTGTAAGTCCTCTGCATTGAAAGCTATAGTATATTGCTGAGTGAACTGAAAGTCTAAATGGAAAGATTTACCATGTTCATGGATTGAAAATCTCAATATTGTTAAGGTAGCTTTCCTCCTTAAATTGATCTATATAGTCAGTGAAATCCAAATTTAAAAAAAAATCCCAGGAGGCTTTTAATATAGAAATTAATCACTTCATTCTAAAATGGGTCTGAGAATGCAAGAGATCTAGAATGACCAAAACAGTTTTGAAGAAGAAAAATTTTGATTTTAAGACTTGACTAAACCTCTGCTCGGTGTCATGAGGACTATTTTCTTGGCCGTTTAGGAGCAGATGCTGTGTGTTTTCACTTTGTGCTCCAGGAGGTTCAAAAATTAAAGAAAATAAAGTCTTAACTAAAAACTTACAGTAATCAAGAAAGGATGATGTTGGTGTCCGGATCTACCTATCTATCAGTAGAACAACACAGGGGATCCGGAAATAATAGAACCACACATATATAGTAATTAATTTTTGACAAAGGAGTTAATGTAATTCAATGGGAAAAGAATAGTATTTTCAACAAGTTGTTCTAGAATGATAGGATATCTACACCTCCCAAAAATGATATGAAAGTTTGATATTAGAATTCATTTGAACAGACAATTCTGCTGAATCCGTCCCCCCAAAAAGGATTTGCTAACAGTTGTTTTAGAGATGCTGTACAGGCACTCCCAAATCTACCGTTTTTGTACCTTCATGTTAAAGTTCAGAGCTGTGCCGCTGTTCTGAGAGTCACCAGCCCCCAAGGGTGTGATGACCCCTGACCTAGGTGGGCAACTAGCACACAGGCAAGGTTGAGGGGCCCAGGAAACAGAAAAAATAACCACATTAGGGATGTTGGTGAATCCTCTCACACAGATCATGACAATATGCTTAGCTGTACTTTTAATTCTTTTTTTGTTTGTTTATAGTGAAAGTAGATTTATTCAGGAAGACATACTCTCCATAGACAGAGTGCAGGTCATCTCAGAAGGCAAGAGAGGCTGCAAAGTGTGGAGGGGTTTAGTTTAAAGTAAAAGTAGATACACACTCCATAGACAGAGTGCAGGCCGTCTCAGAAGGCGAGAGAGAGAGAACGGCCTGTACTTTTATTCTTATTTGATTTTATATGTGGGGGAACAGAAGGAGAACTTGAAAGGGGAGCACTTCTGGAATGACTACATGATGAGCTCTGTGGACTCTCTCTGGGGAAACAACCATACATGGTAGAAATGATTTAAAAAAAAAAAAAGAGAGTCTCTGGAAGTACATGTCCTAAGGGCATAAGTACATATAGCAAATGGAGAAATATTTAAGAAAACCTACTAAATTTCAGTAAGAATGGCAAGAGTCCGTGGCATGTGAACCACAAGCTGCTCCCCCAACACCCCCCGCCTCCATCTCAGCTTGACAGCAGCTCTACTCCTGGGATGTGTGGCCCTGAACACAGGGCTCCTGCTCCCTCCAGCTCCCAGTCTAGGGCTACTGTAGTAGTGATAACAATTACTGGGTTTGTATTATATATAAATATAATATATATATCAGTAATAGTACAGAAAAGAGAGAGAATGTAACTATATGGGAGCCATGTTTCTGTATCTCACTGGAATTTAGTATAAGTCTAAAGTAGATTCTAATAAGGCAAGGTGTGTACTGTAAGCCCTAGAGCAGCCATTAAGAAACAACTCAAAAATATAGTAAAAAATCATTAAAGGAATGAAAATGTTATACTAAAAATTAGGAGAGCTGTCGTGGCTGTACTGCTATCAGACAAAATAGACTTTAAAACAAAAATGTTACTAAATAAATGAAAAGACATCCCATGTTCATAGATTGGAAGACTCAGTATTGTTAAAATAGTAGTACTCCACAAATTTATCTACAGATTCTATGTATTCCTGTCAAATCTCATCTGGCTTCTTTGCAGAAATTGACATGCTGATCCAGAAATTCATATGAAAATTCAAATTACTCCAAATAGCCAAAACAACCCTGAAGAAGAAAAACAAAGTTGGAGGATTCAAACTTCCTGATGTCAAAACTTAATACATCAAGGGGAGGATATAGCTCAGTGGTAGAGCATGTGCCTAACATGCACAAGGCCCTGGGTTCAATCCCCAGCACCTCCATTAAAAATAAATAAATAAAAACCTAATTACCTCCCCCCTTAAAAATAAATAAAAATTTTAAATGTGAAATTAAAAAAAAAAACAGAAAAAAACAATTTAAAAAATAAAATCTCCATGAAATAAGTTTAAAGAAACTTAATACAAGAGAATGACAAGAGAAGCCAGACTTGAAGAAAATATTTCCAAAAGACATATCTGATAAATGACTATTATCCAAAATATATAAAGAACTCTTAAAATTCAACAATAAGAAAATGAGCAACCTGATTAATAAATAAGCAAAGGTCTTAACAGGCACCTCACCAAAGATACACAGATGGCACATAAGCGTATGAAAAGGTGTTCAACATCATTGCTCATTAGAAAATTGCAAATTAAAACAAGATACTACTACCCTCCTCTATTAGAATGGTGAAAATCCAAAACACTGACAATACTAAATGCTGGCAGGGATGTGGAGCAACAGAAACTGTCATTCCTTGCTGGTCAGAATGCAAAATGATAAAGCCACTTTGGAAGACAATTCGGCAGTTTTTTATAAAATTAGGCTTACTCTTACCATATGATTCAGTAATCACCCTCCTTGGTATTTAACCAAATGAGCTGAAAACTATGTCCCCACAAAAACCTGCAGATGGATGTTTACAGCAGCATTATTCATAATTGCCAAAAACTTGGAAGCAACCGAGATGTCCTTCAGTAGATGAATAGATAAACTGTAGTACATCCACGTAATGGAATATTATTCAGCGCTAAACAGAAATGAGCTATTCAGCCTTGAAAAGACACAGGAACCTTAAATGCATATTGTGCATTTTGAAAATTAAAGAAGCGAAGGCTACAAACTGTATGATTCTGACAATATGATAGTCTAGAAAAGGCGAAACTATGGTGGTAGTAAAGTATCAGTGGTTGCCAGGATTGGGGGAAGGGGACAAATGGGTGAAGCACAGAAGATTTGGGGGGCAGTGAAACTATTCTATATGATACTGTAATGGTAGATACATGTGATATTTTGTCCGAACCTATAGAATGTTTAATACCAAAAATGACCCTTAATGTCCACTGTGGGCTTTGGGTGATAGTCATTTGTCAATGTAGGTCCATCGACTGTAATAAATGTGCCTCTCTGGTCTGGAATTTTGATGATGGGAGAGACTGGGAATGTGTGGGGTCAAGGAGTATATAAGAACTCTCTGTGCTTTCTGCTCAATTTTGCTGTGAACCTAAAACTGCTCTAAAAGATAGTCTATTAAAAAAGAAACCAACTTAATACAAAGCTCCAGTAATCAAGATGGTGTGGTACATAGGACAGACATATAGATCAAAGGAATAGAATTGAGAGTCCAGGAAATAAACATTTATCTTGAACTGATTTTCTTCAAGAGCACCAAGACCATTTAAGGGGAAGGATGCCTCCTCTTGAAGGCAATGAGGTGAACTTGAACAAAAAAAAAATCACAAAAGACCGTGTGAAGTACTGAAATAGTATTCCAAACAGGAGTGCTGTTGAAATTCAAAGAAGAGGGGAGGGTATGGCTCAGTGGTAGAGCGTGTGATTAGCATGCACAGGCCCTGGGTTCAATCCCCAGTTAAAAAAAAAAACAAAGAAAAGGAAAAAAAAAAACCCCAGAAATTCATTGAGAGGTGGTGTGACCTTAGGCTGGGATGGTCAAAGAGGGCTTCCCACGGTAGATATCACATCATAAGGCCATCAAAGAAGGACGGGAGTGGGGAAGTACGTTTCAGGCCACAAAAGATGAGGACTTCAAGCAAAGCCGCACTTACCGTTGTCCCTCTCTGTCTCTGATTCTCCCTGCTGTGTCCCCGCACCTAACACAGGGCTTGGTAAGCCCTCAGTTAGTAGAATGGACAGACCAATGCTGAGATTTCCCTCCATCTCTCAGAGTTCCCAGGGAGCCGGGGTGACCTTACCTCTTTGTAAGGGGAATTTCTAGGTCAGGAAACCCATGAGCTTCTTAGTAACTAACATTCTCTTTGTTCCTGAGCTGGAAACGGTCACAACGATTAGGGCCTCAAAGCTGGAGTGGCTGGGAACTCCACCCTCTCAGAAGGGCGAGGAGTCTGCCTCTTGGGTTACAGATGTGCCCCAGCTGGGCCCGGGGCCCACCCTTCTCTCTCCCCAGTGTTTATTGCTGCTCAGCCCTGCCCAAGAAGAGCTGCCGAATCAGCTTTCTCTGGCCGGGGCCAGCTCTTGGAGCCGAGCTGTCCTGTATCTCTTGCACCATCCACCCCTTAGATAAACAGCCTGGCGTCCTCCACACGCTGCAGAGTTCTGATGTGGTTGCAAAAGGCTCTGTGAGCCAAATGCCTCTCACTCGAAGAAGGACCCTGGCAACAGGCCCTGCTTTTCTTCCAGCCTGAGTCAGGCCCTTGCCAAAGTGACAGGAGGATCTACTTCCTGCCTGAAAAGGTGGCCGCAGCAGAACTCTCTGCGGGGCAGGGCTTCCTTCCCACTGCCCACACACCAGGCTTCCTCCTCCCGGAAGGTCTGGGCTGCCTCTTCCTGAGACAGCCCCCGCCCCAGCCTTTCATGGGAGTGTTTTCTCTGTTGGACCCAGATCGGCGAAGTGGGCACCCACCAGGTTACAGAACCCACTTCGCAGCCCGCCTGGCCTCCCAGGTGGGGTGACATTTGGATTGTATATCATACATGTCCGCAGATGTTTATCCCACCGCCCACCACTCCGCCATACTGTGCATGGGCCACTTTACTGAACAGTGTAACTTTGTGAGCCCCCTACATTCAGTAATTTCAGCTGGTCCCCTGTATTTTGTTTGCTCTGGAGTCTGACCCAGGGGATTTGCCTTTTTTGAAAGGTGACTCGTGGACAGAGAAAATGTCACCAGCATCTGGTGAGCAGTGCATCATCTTCCCTGTGGCCAGTGGGCCTTGGGGAGGCCGGTGAGGGTAGATGCCAAGGCTCAGCGGCGGTGGTGGGACTAAGTGACAGATGTGGCTGGGATCAGCACCTGAGGGCTGGGGGTGGAAGGCAGCAGGCCAGCTGGGTGCTCACAGCTCTAGAGAGCACCTGTTGACCTAGGACTTTCAATGGATGGGCTCGTCTTGGCCTTGGTGGGCCCAGACTAAGGCAGAGGTAGGGGAAGAGGAAAATCTGTTAGAGAAGGAGGAGGTGGAAGGGAGGCTGGCTGGCGAGCATCCTCAGGAGGACTTTTGAAGGAAAACTCAAATCTACGGGGCCATCAGATGACCCCTGCCTTCTGGGAAACACATGAACCATGGAGAGAATTCAGACTGCTCTTTGGCAGGGAAGACACAGGGAATGTGACTATCACTCTGCCAAGATAGAGCTGGCTCACCTCCTACTGGAAGTCTTCCCTGACCTCTTCCTTCAGGTCCCACAGGATCCTGTTCATAGATCCTCACCATTCCCTGTCACTCCAGAACTTGCTCGTCTATCTCTAGCGCCAGAACAAAGCTTCACAGACTTCTGGGTTGGGCTCAAGAAGCTGCACTTTTAACAAACACTCTCCCCTACCCCAAGGTATCAGGTACAAGCAGACTTCAAACTACACTTTGAGAACCATCTTGCTCTAGAGCAGCCTGTCCAATAGAAATATAATTTGAACCATATAGATAATTTAAATTCTTCTAGTAGCTACTTACAAACATAAAACAGGTGAAATTATTTTAAAGGTATGTTTGCTTAACCTGATATACCCAAAATATTATTATTTCAACATGCATTCAATACGAAAATTGTTAATGAGATATTTCACTTTTTTTGTTGTTCTAAGTCTTCAAAACTTGGTGCATATTCTACACTAGGTTGGATGGGCCAGTGCTCACGAGCCACATGGAGGTGTTGATGGCCATATGAGACTGCACAGCTCTAGAGCTTTGCTGCTGAGTGTGGTCCATGGACCAGCAGTTTCAGCATCACTGTGGGCTTGGTAGAAATGCAGGATCTCGGGCCCCACTCGGACCCACTGAATCTTAACACGTCGGCAGAGGTGCTTCGTATGTGTGTGGAAGGCTCTGAAGACCTGCTTAAGATCTAGATCACGAGCTCCTTGGTGTAAAGACCGTGATTTAACTTATTTCTAGCACCTAACAGAGGTCCTGGCCTCTGGAAGGCCCACCACAGATGTTTTTGGAGGAAAGGAAGGAATGTATGAATCTTACCTGCCCCGGCCCACTCCTCTTGGCACCCCCTTCCCTATGCACTGTCAGTGAGAATCTCAGACTCTTGGGTCTGAAAAAGAATTTACAAGTCAGAGAACAAATGTATGTCAGGGCTGATAGGAAACCTAAAGTTTCTGTAGCCTAACTCCTTTGAGCCCCAAAGAGATAGGGCGATTTAAGTCCCTTGGCTTGCTGGGCACAGCAAGCTCCCTTCTTTCAGGAGAAAAGTGGTCTGATGAGGGTAGATCACGCCGCGCCAGGGCACGCAGCTGGGCCTGCCTTTCTCCTCCTCGTCTCTGTACTCTTCCTCAGAAATCCTACGAAGCCGCTCAGAGGCCCCAGGCCTGGCCTGCACGTATTAGTTATCCATCTGTTTGTCCTCAATCTTCTCCCAGAAAAGATTTAAGACACCTGTAAATTTGCATAGATTTCAAGGGGATGAAACAAAAAAATAGACAATGTACTAAGAAAGCGTGCATAGATACATGGACAAGGGTGTTCACTATAGTATTACATGTTATAGTGAATATCCAGCCATAGAGGAGTAGGCAGATCAACTGTGACCCATTCAAACATTGAAATTCTGTGTCACAATTAAGAATGTTGATATGGAGGAGAGTATAGCTCAGTGGCAGAGTGCATGCTTAGCATGCCCGAGGTCCTGGGATCAATCCCCAGTACCTCCATTCAAAAAGATAAAATAAAATAAAAGAATGATGATATGGAAGTATTCATTGACATGGGAAAGTGTCATTATATACTGTAAGAGTATTGATGAGCCTATTTTATCTACATGCATGTAGAAACATCTGGAAAGGATATATATATCCCAAATATTAATGTTGCTTTTTCAGGGGGGGAGGATTATGAGTGATTCTTACTCTTTTTGACCATCTACTGCTTCTATAATTTCTAGTTTTTCCCCCTCAATGAATATGAATTACTTACGTAATAGAGAAATAAAATTTACAAAATAGAATATGTGAGGAAAATGGGGAAAGGAGAAAATAAGAGTTTTACTCAGTGTAGAATTTACTTGAAAATCTATTATTTAAAAAAAAAAATCCTAAGTACAGGTTTATAGTGTTATGGCCCATAGTCCTTATTTATACATAGCCAGCAATTATGAAATGTTGGAGAGATGGACTTACAATATTGACATTTGAAAACTCATGAGCCAGCTTTTGTTAAATTTTAGTCTGTGTTCAGGGAAGTGAAAGTTAATAATGGTGCAGTCTGTCTTGTTTGGAATGGAATCCAACAATGACCCGCCCTTCATGTGTGGGCTCAAAATAGCCTATGTATGTTGGATAATGATTGTGCAAGAGAGAGTCCTGAAATCACGTGTTAGAGCTGGGTGGGTAGGTGGGTAGATGGAAGTATTCACACGTGCATGTGCACGTGCGCACACACACATGTGTGCACACTCACGTCAAATCCAGCAAGGACCACGCTTTCACCACCTCCAAGGCAGCACTTTGGTCCAAGCCAATCAGTAGGCTCCTAACTGGTCTCCCTGCTTCCCCGGTGTGGCCCATTCTCTTCCCTGTGACTGGAGCCATCTTCCCCGTGGTCCAGCCTGCCTCTTGGATCTCACTGCCTAGCTGGCGCTTTGCTCTCTCCACTCCAGCCTCCACTTCACTGGCCCTTCCCCGGCCTGGAACATTCTCCCCCTCCACATCGGCTCACTTCCTTGCCTCCTGAAGGTCTCTGCTGAATTGCCATCTGATTTGTGAGGCCTTCCTCCCCACTCTATATAAAAGAACTGTTTATTCCTTTTTTGCTCCACCAGGTTATCCTACTTCATTTTGCTTCATAGCACTTCTCCCCCAACACTGTACGTATTTATTTGTTTACTCTTTGTCTTCTCGACTAGAATGTAAACTCCCTGAGGGGAGGGACTTCATTTCTTTTCTTTATGGACATTTTCTTAATGCCCAGTGCTCTAAGTCTATGCTTGATGAATGTTTAATAATATTCAAAGGAAGGGATGGGCTTCAGATATCATGTGACGAATCTTCCTCATTTTACCAATGAGGCTCCTGAAGTCTAAGAAAGCTTCCAGCCTGGCTCAAGGTCACACAGCTGGGGCAGCGGGGCTGGATTCTGCTGTCCCTACTCTGCTCCACCTCCTGCCTGCGCCTTGGGAGGGAGATTAACTCCACACACGCACAGAGGCCGTGGTTTCGTCCATCCTGTCTCCTGTGTGTTTTTCCAGTTTATACAGAATTTCAGCCCAAAACAGCAGAAGAAAAAAAACAGTTGTTCCTCCAGAACCCTGGAAACTCTTCCAATGGGTCTGTCCCTGGAAAAACAGCAGCGATCTCAGGGTGGGAAGGTAGGAAACGGAGGAGGGGGTCTTCCAGATTTGGGGGCAAAGGGCTGGATTTGGTTTTGCAATTAAAATAACATCTGGGTCTGTTTCCACAGAGCGGTTCTGAAAAGTGGGTGGTCTGTCTGAAGTATCAGGTGGAGCCTTCCCCATCCTGGCCCAGGGGGGTTTGGGATGGCAGGTGGCTGAAGGACTCGCCCAACATATGACATTCTGAAAGAAACTGGGTCAAAAGAAGCCTCTGGAAACCCCACCTGCAGCCTGGACTGAGATCTTGCTGGTCCCTACATGACCTAGTGGGGGCATCTCCAGAAACCTCCCCCTACACCATCAGCCCTCCTGGAGATTGTTCACACACTGCCTTTGATGCATAGAGCACTCTGGCCTCCTCCCTCTCATGCCCCATGTGGTTTGTTAATCGTCTGTGAAATGAGGGATTTCAGGCATCACTCATCCGTGTGAGGATGGTGAGGCCTTGGAGCCATGGAGTGGAGTAGGGAAGGGTCGCTGAGGGCCATTCCAGTTTCCTGAATCCTGTCCCTCTGTCTGGCTTCTCAGATGCAGCTTTTGGATAAGTTTCCCATCGAAGGTGGCCAGAAGGACCCCAAGCAGAGAATCATCCCCTTCCTTCCAGGTAAGCTTTGGATGGCCGTGCTGATGAGGGGCCGGGGGGGTACCCTGGAGAGAGACATTCTGTAGGCCAAGAAAAGGCTGGCTACCACACCAGAAATTCTGGTCTGGGTGGGCCTAGCAATCTGCATGTTAACAACTCCCCAGGGGATCAGAAGCCCTTGATTTTGAAGGCCATTGTCCTCACTGGGGCCTCTCCCACCACCCCAGCAGAGGTGGCCCTGGGCCATGTAATTTAGGAGTTTTTCAGGCTCTGGGACTTTGGTTGCCTTTTTACAAAAAGCACAGCGAGATCAAGTTTTCCTGTGAAAAGATGCAAAACTGCATGCTGAACTCTTTCCACTGGCTCTCATGATAATCGTAGACAACCTTAAATTGAGCACGCTTCTCCGTCCAACCTGCTCGAGTCCTCCTGGCACCGTTATCGCTTGAGGCCCTGATAGCTGACATAACCCGACCTGTGAGTTGGCAGAGCTAGGATTTGAACCCAGGTCCATCTGGTCATAAAGGCCATTAACCACCACACCATTTTGGAACATGTTTAAGGCAATTCATTATGTTGTATAACTTAGAGGGCATCTTCTCAGGTGTGTCATAATCTGCCATTGCTATGATGTCTTATAGCTTGTGATGAATTTATAGCTTACAAAGTGCTTTTTAATTTGTGATCGTATACAAATCTCCGCACTCAGCTGTGTGTTATAATTGCCACTTGAGGGATGAAGATGTTGAGGTTCAGAGACGTTGAGTAACTGCCCATAAAAGTGGCAAAGCTGAGGCGTGAACTCTGTCTCCTGCTCCAAACCGGGCTCTTTGCCCTGAATCGAGTGGGCGGTGCTGCCTCCTGGCTCTCGGGATTCCAGCCTTTCCCCAAGCCAGGGGGTGGGACTGTTCCCAGGGGGGCCTTCCCACACAGTGGTCTTCACCTTCCATTGCTGCTGGGCCTGGACCTCCCCGGGCTAGCCTCCAGAGTGACAGCGATCAGGGACCATTGTGAGAAGCAGATCCGTGTCTCATTAATCCCTAGCATGCTGCCAGCCCACGGTACTAACCTGCTTGTTGACTCGAGAACCTCCCCAGGGGCACCTCCCACAGACAGTGGTTCCTCCCTAATAGATGCTTCTCATGCAGCCCCATCCTCAAAAGCAGTGCAAGACAAGAGCAGGCATTGCCACCTGTCCTCCAAGTCTTAATGCTAAAATTGGAGAGAATTAATTTAGCTACAAAGAAGAACTTGTAAATCCACAGTTTAGACAAGACCAAAATGAGTCAGTGAGGGTGTAGGGAATCTCAGCCCTGGGCCCCTTCCATGGAGACAGAGGACTGTTTCTCCAGTCCCTGCCTGGGAGTTAACGTGGGGGACTTTTGCACCCTGCCTGGCTTTCCGCTGGGTCTTGAGGCAGTTTGGAACGTCCACCACCCAAGTTTGTAAGGATTTTAGATGTTGCTCCAGTACAGTCCGATTCCTATGCCCACCGAGGACCTGGGAGCGCAGCTGGGATGCTGTGGACACAAGTGTCCGAGAGCCAGTGGAGCTGGTGTGCAGCTCTGGTGCCAAGGGGACCCAGCCTCGGGGCATGAAGGCTGCCTGTTGCTCAAGGAGAACCGACTTCCCCCTGCCCTCCCCCACTCCGTGGCCAGCACTCCAGGGAAAGAGCTCCCCACTATTATTCACTCAGCAGGTGTTTTGAGGGGCTTAGCCTGTGCCCAGGCCCAGGAATGAGTGCCCAGGGCCAGGGACTGGGTGGGGGTGGCTGGTGAGTCCAGGGAGAAATGGATTTGTTTCCTTCATCTAAGGAACCCTCAGGCTAGTGAGAGAGACAAGATCTACTCTCTAATCAGAGAACCATTTAAGGCAGGATGTGACCTCTATCACTGTGAAATTCCAGTTTTGATGGAGAAGGAGCTCATTGTGAGCCCAAGTCAGCAAAGGCCTCCTGAACGAGGGGGACCTGGAGCTGACCTCGAAGGATGGGCGGGGTTGGGTGGGGTGAATTGCAAGGCTCACATCCTTCTACAGCCCACAGTCTCAGGAGTCAGACTGCATGGCTTCACCCCTGGAAACCCTGGCTCTGCTGGTTACCAGTTGTAATGCCTTCTCTGGGCCTCAGTTTCCTCCTGGAAAATAGGACTGATAACATATCTGCTTCCTGGGGAGGCTGTTATAATGGTAAAGTGAATTAATATGTCTCAGGTGCTTAGAACTATGGCTGGTGCCTAGTAGAGGCTAAATAAATGTCAGCCCTTATTATTACCAGTTGCTGACCTGTGCTTAGCCTGTCACACAGCACACTCACATATGTCATCTCAGTTGATCCTCCCCATGAGCTTATTATCCTCATTTTACTGACTAGGAAATTGAGGCCAATGCAGGCAAATAGACTTGAACAAGCCACACGGCCAGGAAGTATAGCCAACACCAAAATTCTTGTCTCTGACTTCTCGGCCAGGGCTCCCCTTCACATCAGCTACCCCAGGAGATGATAACCCAACAGCTGCTGCAGGACTGAGACCTCTCTGAACTTCAGTTTCCTCTTCTAGGGATTAAACAAATTCATGTAAAGTGCTTTGCACAGTGCCTGTCCCACAGTAAACGCTCAATAAATGGCAGCTATTAGGAAAGAAATTCACCCCACTGCTGTCCCCAACTTCTGGGAAAAGACAAGCACAGGTCCCTGGCAATGCCCACATAGATGTGACCTATACCTGGTGGGCAATGTTGTCTAGAGGAATGAGGTGACTGGCTCTCTGCTCTCATCTCATCCTGAAGGAAGTCTCCTTTCCCCCTTGCTTCTCTGCATTTCTCCCCTTCCTTCAGTGGAGCTCTCTCGCCACAGTCTCCCTTTTGCTCGTTTGCTCTCCAGGACTTCAGAGCAGACATTGCTGGCCATTTGGAATCCCACCCTGAGACTCCCAGGCCCTGTTCCTGGCTTTCCTCCTGCCCATGGGGAATGACCCTAACCCTTTCGTACTTTACTCACTCCTTAGCTTGGACAGGAAGGAAAAAGATTGAAGAAAAACAGCCCAACATAATCAGGACCAAGCAACCGAGGGCCGAGTGGGCATGAGGGTTCCCAACCCACCCCACAACCCTGAATCAAAGCTGGTCCCCCAGTTGGAGAGGGTTTCAGAGAAGGGCAGTAATGAGTGGTGCCTGCCTTAGGTCAGGTTTCCTGGAAACAGAACCTGAGACGAGGATGCTCAGGCAATTTGGCTTTTGAGGGCTGCTCTCAGGTGAGCATCCTCTGGCGGTGAGAGAAGCAGCCCAGGGTAGGGGAAGACACTGGACAGAGCCTGGCCTCAGCTGGATCCCACTAGGAGCTCTGGAAGATGGATGGCACCACAGAGTTGTCCCATCTTAGGGGACAATTTCTACTCCCCATAGCAGGATATCAGTCATTTGGGTCTGTGAGCATCCTCCTCTCCTAGAAGTGTGAAATATGGACAGGTCCTCCCGCGGGCTGAGGGCTGAGGGTGTGCCCCGGAGAAGGGTCAGTTGTGAACCCTTAGCAGCTAACACCCACAGAGTGCAGGGTGGGAGCACCAGCTGGTAGGGGCTCTGGACAGGGCACCTGCAGGTCTGCTGTATTACCCGATACCAGCTTGAGTCTCTGTTTCCACCTCCCTGCCTTGGAGGGGGCGTCTGTGGTCACCTAGTGATTCCCCAGGCTAAGCCCTGGCAGCAATGACTCAGTAGAACCTCAGAGAGTTCAAAGATGCTGAGGTCATCCAGCAGCCTTGGCTCCTGCCAGCCTGGGGAGGGTAGCAGCCAGCCCCGGGAACACCTCTGCCAGCCCTTTGCCTTGCCTGGAATTTCGGAGCAAGGAGAACCCAAGGGGTGGAAGCAGAAAACACCTGTTATTTTCACAGGAGCCTCAATTTTAGCTTCAGAGGTGATGGGACTCGATGTGCATTTCTACTGCCCAGGTATGCGGCCTGGGGGTGTCTTTGGAGGGTTAGGCCAGCCGCTGTGCTTTGGCCCACCTGGCTGCAGGCTCATGGCTGGGGGCTTATAGAAGTCTGACTGGCTGGTTGAAATGACAAAGAAAGCAGAGGAATTGAGAGAAGAGAGGGAATCTGAGGTTCACATGGTTATGTGCTCGCTCATCTGCCAGTCAAATCCTGGCAGAAAATTCCGCACTTAAGCCATGGATCTTAGGATCTAGGACACAGACTTGTGGCATGTCTGGGAGGTGTATGGCCTGAGTTCAGGGTCAGCCTGGAGGTTTGAAGAGCGGTGAGGGCCCCAGGCTTCTGTGGCCAAAGGTGGAGGCTCTATCCCCAGAGAACCTCACCCAAGATGTGCCATGGCTCTCAGGAGACGGAGTGTTCTACAGTACTTCTGGCACAGGGGCTAGGGCGTGGGAGGCTGTGAGCAGGGCCAACAAAGTGGTAGAGGGGATAACAGTACAGTTACCAGCATAGTGCTCTGAATTAGCATGTCAATCAAATACTGTAGAGAGGTTTGTAGGGAAACTGCCCTTAATGACAGATGGCCTCCGCGCCCCAATTATTTCCCCCAGGGCTGGAACCCACTTTCTGGGCCCTGATTTGTGAGACCTGCAGCGCCCATGGGAGGGGCATGAAGAAATTATGGGCCGTATGGGACAGGTGGTTCTCCAGCAAGGCATCCCTGGAGAGAAAACCCAAGTGGTTTTGGGGGCATGAAGGAGCAGAGAGTTACTCCAGGGCCCAGATGCCCTGGAAGGGGGAGGCGGAGGCGGAGGTGGGGAGAAGGGGAGTGCCTCCCTCCAGGCCTTCCTGGGCCTCCAAACCACACATTATGAACAAGTGATGGAGACACACCTGGCTTTTTTTTGCTGACCTTCGTGGCCTTCCTTTGAGACAGGCCCTTATCTACTTCTCTTGTATTGCTGTCGTGGGGCTGGGCACATACTGGATGATTGATCATGAATTGGGCCTGTTCTCCCTTATATAAGGTAGATACAGATACCCTTTTTTTGGAGCTCCTCCTGGGTGCCTAGCCTTGTATTAGGCACTCTCCAAATCTCTCCAGTTCTCACTGGGTAGGTGGTATTATCCTCATTTTAGGGAGAAGTCAAATCACTTTCCAACATCACTTAGCCATTCCGAGGCAGAGCTGGGATCCTTCCTACCGTGCCGGGCAGGAAGGAACTGCCACAGCCAACCTCAGCTGGACTGTCTTTGCCCCTCCTTTCTTGCCTCCGTGTCCCCTCAGCTAGGGACCTGGGAGGTGCTGCCTGAGGACCCAGCATCCTGGCGGTCCCTCTGGCTGCCATCACTGTCTTGTGCTTCAGGGATGCACTGTATGGGGCAGGGAGGTGACCGGAACCTTGTGGGGATTCAGGTGACCTGTAAGGGCCCTTTCATGCCACTGAGTGGCTGGGGTCACTGAAACTGAGTGATTGATTTTGGGGGGGGGGCAGTTAAGCCGTTTACTTTATTATTTTTTTAATATGATTACAAACAGGCTAGCCCCAAGGCTTTCAGAGTACTGTCTTCATTTATTCATGAATCTGACAGGATTGCTTATTTGATTTCCTAAGTCACAGCATTTTTTTAAACCTTGTTTTGAAATAATTATAGACTCATAAGATGTTGCAGTTGCACTCCTAAGCACTCTGTATTCCTCCCCTCCGATTCCACCACCATCCTATAGGGTAGGTGGCATTCTTCCCAATTTAAGGAGAGGTCAGATCATTTTGCACCATCATGTAGCCATTGAGTTGAGTACCCGTTGTCCAGCTTCCCCCAGTGGTGAAATCTCATATAACTATAGTACATTATCAAACCCGGGAAATGGATACTGGCACAACTCAGTTAACCAGGCTGCAGACCCAAGTAATTGATTTTTATTGTAAGGAGGTAGAGAGGGCCAATAAGCAAGGATGCCAGCTGGTTTTTAGGAAGGAGACAGTAGTTTGATTTCCCGGAGAAGCTCCACTCCCAGCCTGACCTCTTGGCATTCCCACCTCCAACAGAAAAGCAGGGGTGGACCTTGTTTTATACTAGGGCTTATACCTGAAAACTTCAAAGTAAATTCTTCTCTTTAGAACAAATCACCTCATCTTTTAGGTGTCCTAAAATGCTGTTCTTTTTTAAAAAAGGCATGTGAAAAGTCCTTTTGCAAAATAGACCATTCTATTTTTTTTTAAGTTATTCTTTCCTTGGTTTATGTATATTTTTATAATTTGGGACTTCTTCTGAGTTTGCTGGAAACATGGCAGACGTGGAGCCCAGAGACTGAGCAGCAGTGTTGACCTCAGTAGGAGGAGCACAACTACTCCACTCAAGAATGGTGGAAGAGCTGAGATTTTACCCTATTTGCAAGCCAGTTAGCTTACCCCAGTGTCCTGGATGCCAGTGGAAAACACGAGGCTCCCAAGTCAGAGAAAAAAGACTTCATCATGGCAGCCTGACATCAGCACATTTGCATCAGCTCCTGTTGCGTCCAGGTCCCCCAGGGCATGACTCCACAGACCCAGAGGAATGCTTGAACACGCAGTGGGTTACTTTATAGGAGAGGAACCAGATATTAGGGAGCCCACCTCTTTTATAACGGGCAGTAAGCAAACCTACCCCTTTTGCTCTGGAGAGAGACTATCTCAGTGTCTCCCAAGGCTGTATGCAAACCTGCTGTTTGCTCCTGAGCAAGACATTGCCTCTGTCTTCTATACAAGCACCTTTATACAAACAGAACAAAAGGCAGTTAATGCTTTGTTGACAAGACATGCAAAAATGCAAGAGAGCCAGAGAGGATTGTCTCACAAGTGTCTCTTGTGCTTTCTGGGGTCTCCTGCTTTTGGGAGGGGTGGACAGAAGTGAAGTTCTTTAGGACACTGGGCCAAGCATGGTGGAGTCAGCAGCCTCTCGGCAAATTACTGTTTACATGGAACTTTCTGCCTTGTTTTAAAAGACAATTGTGGAAAATCCATCTCCTGTTGCCCATCCTGGGATTGGAGTACATTTCCTGTGTATCTTAAGTTTGCCAGCCCGAGGAGGCTCCCTGGGAGGAAATGGTCATTACAGAGTGAAGTAGAATGTGTAGCTGCTGATGTAAAAAGCAAACTGCTGTGGCAAGGGACCGAGGGACTTCAGAAGCCAGGCAGTGGAGCAGAAAGAGGGGACCTCACTCGGTGAAGACTTTGCTGTCTCCTCCCACTTGCAAGCCATCTGTGTCTCCGTACTGGCTGGTACTGGGCCTCTGAGCTTCCAGAAAGCCCTTTCATCCTAATAGCAGAGTCAGTCCCACCCATAGGTGTACAAACTCCTGGGTTGGTGAGGCATGGAGAAGCTAGATAGCTTAGGAAGAAAAGTGAACCTTTCACTATAATCAAAGTAGGTACTGTCAGCCTGCAGGCAGCCTTGTGACCTTACAAGCTTAGGGGGGTGTATTTTTAGAAAGCCAGCATGCTGGGTTCTTTGGTACCCACTCACCAGTTTACATACCGGCCCCTTAATGAAGAGGCACTCTGGAGCCCAGTGCAGGAGGGTGCTAGGTGAATTGCAAGCACGGTCTCCAGGTCCTTCCTCTCCCTGCCCCCCAGAGCCCCGTGCAGCAGATCCGGTGTTTGTTCCAGCACAGAAGGAAGCAGGGGGAAGGGATGTCTTTAACTAGAGCCGGTTCATGGCGTGAGGGGAGAGCTGGCCCTCTCCCTGGGCTGTAGGCGTTGCCGCGTGTCTCCACCAGGCGCCAGCCTGAAAAAGCCCCGTCCGAAGGGCCGGGGAGGCTGTGATGGAGGCAGCGGCTCTGAGATGCTGGCAGGTACTGCAGCCCCCAAGGGAGAGGACCTGAGAGGTTTCTGAGCCCCACTGATGACCTGGGATGGCAGGAAAAGGCAAACCTTCCATGTGATGGGGAAGAAAAAACAGGGTCTGCTGGTAATGCCAGGGTTTTAGAAAGATCAACAAGATTATAGGCCTGAGAGGCACCATGTGCTGTTTTAAAAGCAACTTTCCTCTAACCTCCTCTGAAGTACTGGGTCTCCTCTTGCTGTAATTACTGCCCCCAGCCCCAAAATCATTCTCTCACTCTGTAATCTGGGGCGAGTGGTTCTCAGGGCCTGCTTTTGGCAACCTGTTCTGAATGCTACGTGGAAGAGCTGCATGCATTCATTCCTGCTGCACGTATTACGTGAGCACCTACTATGTGTCAGCTGCAGGCACTGGTGGTGTAGCTGAGAACAGGGTAGACTGGGCTGCCGTTCTCAGGACGTTCACCCTCCAGTGGGGGAGTCAGGAAGTAAACAAACAAGTAAGCTATTTCCAATAGTGGGAAGTGCTGGGAAGAAAAATAGCCAGGTCACATGGCTGGGGCATCTGAGATTAAGGGATCCAAAAAGGCTGCTTGCAGAGGTGACACCTGAACTGAGCCAGGCATGGGCAGATCAGGGCCTGGGGTGCCAGGCTGAGGGGACAGCAAAGGCCGTGACCTAACTGGGACTGAACGTGGACATTGGAAGAACAGCAAGAGGTTTGTAAAGCAGGTGGGGAGTGTGGGGGGCTGAGTCGCCACAGTGAGCTGGGCAGACAGGAGCTGTGGAAGCAGGAAGCTCCAAAGCCTGTCTCCCGAGGCACAGCTGTCTGGGAACAAGAGGGCTCCACGTGCATGTGTAAGCTGTGCCACTCTGGTGCAGTCACAGGCCTCCAGGGGCAGTTTCCTCATCTGCCAAATGGGTTGATCACGGTGTGGGAGGGTGGTCCAAGCATGTAGTGCCTAGAATGTGGTGTGTGAACTGCAGAGGGAGAGGCGCCCGGACTGCAAGCCTTCCCCTCCCTCAGGTGGCTCTGCTGCAGGACACGTGAGTTTCCTTTGCTCTGCGCTCTGCCTGCTCACCCCCTCTTGCTGAGTCAGCTCCACTTTTCAGTCCCGCTTGCACTTCCTGCCGCTCCCTCCTAGCCTGTGGTAACTTGCAAAGCTGCAGAAGCTGCAAGGAGCTCGTTTCTGAAGAGGTGATGATCCAGATGGTTGTTCTGGGCTGAAAGGTGGGGAGGGGGCTGAGCGCCCCTGGACTTGATGCCGTGATGACAGAGTAGGGTCACGAGCTTTGCAGCCCTCACCTCCAGAGCTGCCAAGTCTTGCTGGGAATGACAAGCTTTGCAGGAGGCGGCTAATCAAGGGCGCTTGTGACTTTTGAAGTCAAGGTGCAGCAGGCCCCCTAGTCCTTCCACCATGTCATCCCCATAGTTCAAGACCAGGGGAAGAGTCAGGGCCCTTCGTTACAACAGATGCTATGTATCTTCCTTATCCAGAGATAATTCTAGGAGGGAACCAACCTCCTGAACACCCATTCCAAATTCTCTCATCCCCAATTGGAATGTATCCTGGGGTATTTTCCACAAGAAGCCTCTGATCTAAGCAGAAACGTGCTGTCTTTTCATGGTCTCAGTCAGCTGGTCTAATTTAATGTGCAAAAAAATGTGCCCTGGATGGGGAGTCCAGAGTCCTGGACTCTAGTGTAATTCTTGCTCATCTCTGTGGCACAACACTGAGTACACTAAACTAGAAGTTCAGTAGAGCAACTAGGAATAGTCTTGCATGTTGGCAAAGTCACCAGGGGCCAGTGATTTCAGGTCTCTGTGACATTCCTGACCTCCCCAACCCCTTCCTTCCTGGAGATAAATTATTTCCTTACCTGATGCCCAAATGTCCTTTTACAAGGGTCAAATCCAATCACTCCTACTTAGAGGGCACTCAGGTATGTCCTGGGACTGTCAGTAAATTCACACCAAGGTATAGGTGACCATCAGGTCAGTTACCTGAGTCCAGGTGTGTCAGAGGTGAGACAGCAAGGGGACAGCTGAGACAGAAGGAAGCAGGTGCTGGGCCCCTAGGGCGTCGTGAGAAGCCTGGTCATTGAGGCTACGTGAGCTTTCAGCGTGGCTTCCACACAGCGCCAGGCTGTGCCGTTGTCCCCAGCCATGCTAAGGGGTGAGAATTTGTCCTAGGTGCGGTGAGGGTTTAGGCTGAGGCCCCATGATCGGATTTCTGTTTCAAAAGAATTCCTCAGCCAAGTGTGTGGGATAGACAGGAAGGAAAGGGAGCAAGCGTGGAATCGGGGGACCAGTGGAGGCTGGACTAGGCACGGGAAGAGATGAGGGTAGCTTGGCCTAGGCTGGGCAAGGGCTGGGAGGGAAGTAGATCTGAAATGTATTTTAGAGGAACAGCCAGGAGACCTCACTGATGGATTGGAGCTGAGGATGAGGGAGGGGTCGAGAATAATGATGCCCAGATTCTGTTGGGGGCAGCCCTGCCCAAGAGGTTTTCCCAGGACTTCTCCCCCAACTCCAGCCTTGGACTTCACCCTGGGGGTGAAAGGAAGCCTTCCCTCCTCCCTGAGTTAGCTGAAGCCTTTGGTGCATATGAAAGATGCTTTGTGATGGGGAGTCCTACCACCAGCCTCCTCCCATAGAGCGTCTGGGCACCAGACACTCTGGTTTCTGGGTCCAGGAGGGGAGGAGGGGTAGCAGAGGGTAGTAGTGGTGTGGGAAGAACACTGAGGTCCATTGAGAGGGAGCACAGGGCCCCCCTTCTTAGGAGGTAAGGGTGCTGGTGGCAGATCTCCACGGTGTCCCTGGCCTGACCCCGCCACTGCTCTCCAAGGTCACCCCCACTGGACCGAGGCCCAAGGACAGCCCCCTAAGCCAGAGCTCTTCCCTGGCAGGAGCAGAGCTGACTCCTGGAGATGCCCCAGGCCCACATGAACTGATGATCCATTCATCCAGTGGCCTCCTGGCTTCGTGTGGCGCAGTTGCTCTGGGCCCTGAAAACACCTCCTCCCCCCTCACCTCCAAGCTCCAAGGACTGATGTCCACTGAGGAGGCCCCAGGACGCCAGGACGCCCAACCTCCAGACCACAGTGGGCTTGAGGGACTGGCACGGCCTGAAGATGGAGTCTGTTCACCTGAATGCACCTTCAGAAGGCAGAGGAGGAAGCCAGTGGGCTGGGTGGGGGCTGGCTGGCAGCACTAGTCCCTCTACCCTGAGGGAGCAGGGAGTGAGGAAAAAGGGCTGCACTTCTGTTTCTCCCCAGGCCAGAACCCAAGGGCTGGATTTCCCCTAGTGAGAGTGAATTGGGGCAGATCTCAGGGAGAATTTCCAAAGCTGCATTGCTGGAGGAAGCTGTGTGGCTCCTCAGCTCTGCCAGCCCCAGAGCGTGGTGGTTCTGAGCCCTGGCTTTGGGCTCAAACACCTCTGGGTTCACAGCTGGGCTGTTTACGTGGTGTCCGTTGTCTGACTTGAAACTCTGCTTTTTCCAAGGTGGAGACAGATAAGCATCAATTGCTCCAGCACTGGAGGCATTAGAATCAGATCCTACCTCAGCCTCTTGATAGCGGCGTGACCCAGGGCCAGCCTGACTCAGCATCTCTGCACCCGCAGTGATGCTCTTCTGTGAAATACCCCCAGGGCTGTCGAGAGCATCAAATGAAATGTTATCTGTGAAGCACACAGCAAGCACTCAAAACATGATGGCGATTTGGTTGTTCTTAGTATAGGGGCTCGACACAAAAGGGTGAGCTGTCTCTCTGGAATCCTTTCCAAGAATGAGGTCTTGCAGGCAGTCTTGTGGGTTTCAAGGTTTGCTGCTTAAAATGTAGTTCACAGATCAACCGTTTGAGCACGGTCTGAAAACTTGTTAGAAATGCAGGGTCTTGGCCCCACTTCAGACCCACTAAGTTACCGTCTGCATTTTAATGATACGCACAGGTGATTTGTATGCACAGGAAAGTTTGAGAAGCACTGTTTGAAGATCCAACAAAGGCTTCCCATAGGCTGGATTGTCTTCAGCACTTCCTGGGTGTTTGGTTACATTCAGGCAATTCGCATAATATAAACCACTGAACCTGTGTCCGTTCAGTCAATTTCTGACCTAAAGTTGAGGTGCATGGGAGACGAGGCTTCACACAGGTAACATGTGAGGGCTGGTTTGTTGGTCTCACATCCTTACAGTACCTGGATTGCCTGCCTGTTTCTGGCTTCCTGTGGGATGGGGGTGTAAGTCACAGCACAGCCCTCTATCCCCCATCACCAGCCTAACCAGAAGGATGTTCAGGCCCTAATCACCCTCCATCGTCGGCTGTGAGTCAGGACATTCTCTCTCCTCTCCCTTCCAAGATGGGATGAAGTTTGAGGCCAAGGCAGTTGCTCAGGTTTTTGTTTCAAGAGTCTCTGATTGGAGATAGGAGAGACTGGCCTAGAACCCTCTGGTGGTTTTGGAGATGGTGTAGCACGAGAATGTCTAGGGTCACTGTGTCTGCTTGCGTTGTACTGTTAGGAGGGGAAAGACGGATCTCTTTTAAGGCGCCTCCAGCAAAAAGGTTAAGACAGAAAAATAAACTGAGATTTTAAAGGAGCATCTTTTGCTCTTCTGAATAAAACACTGCAGTTTCAAAATAAGCTGAAGGAGGAAAGTTGAGACCAAAGAGTGACCGGTAATTTGGTGCCTTCTCTGGCCAGTTTCTTACTCTCAGCTTCTTGTTTCTCAGCTGAAAAATTAATTTACAACTTTAATAGTTGGTAATTGGTGAAGACAGCTTAAGTAAGACCTCTGTGGTTGGCAGAGCCATTCTCTTTCGATAGAAAGACTTGCACTAGAAAGAGAGTTCATACGTGAGCCAAGTGGCCCAGAGATACCTTTTTGTTGAGTTAGGGGGGAAAGTTGCAAACAGTTTTCTGAGGAACTGTGTGTGACGTTTGGAACTTTTAACAGATTAAATAATTGTTAATGGGAGAAGATTCCTACTTAACGATTATAGCTACAATTTGTCAAGTACATACTTTTGCCAGATACTGTGCAAAGGGTTTCATGTGCTTATAAAAATCTCTTTTAATGACAACAACCACACTTTGCAGATGAAGACTCACAGTCTAGAAGGGATATGTGACTTGCCCAAGACCACTCAGCTAGTAAGAAGCAGAGTTGGGATTCAAACCCAGATCCTGACACTTCTAAGCCCAAGCTTAGACTATTTTCTACGTCCTGATACTGTTTGCTACAGAGATGGACCAAAGATGTACTGCCTGGAGATTAACAGCTGAAGTTGGGTATAAAATGGTAGGTACACCACCCCAACTAGAGGGTTTGCATTTCTTTAAACTTTGTTTCAAGTTTTGTATTATGAGGTTTTTACTATGTTGGTTAGAGGTTGATCAGTGTTGTCTTTTTAATAATGTGTCATGTTCCAACAGTAAAGGTCTTATCTAGATGACAGTATTTCCTTAGTTACCTATCACTTAACCTACCCAATTTTAACCAGCCACCTAGTGTTAGATGCTGGAATTGCAGGCACAGTGCCCAGGAGGAATGACTTCTGGAAGGCTGGCTTTGTAAACACAAATTTATAAACTAACCATGTAGTCACAGTCATCACAGATACTGTTGCCTAAACCACAGTTCAATGAAAGACTAAAAACAAGGAAGAAACAAGTCCCACTTTACCTTTATTTTTCTATGTGACCCTAAAACCAGGAAGTTTTCATTTGGGGCACTCAATGGAACCTTAGGAAATGTCACGTGGTTTTACTTGTTCATTCCTAAAATGGGTTGAGAGGGGAATTTTCAGCCTGCTTTGCTGTCCCCAGTTTCTTTTGCTGTGCCCGACAGCTCTTCCTGTAACATTGGGATAGTCTTCCTCGTGTGGTAATAGATTTCCATTTATTCAGAAAACAATCAGACCTGATTTTAGTCCCAGCAGCATGTGACTTGGGAGAAGTCAGAAGATACCTATAGCTTCAGTTTTTTCCTCTCTAATCAGGGGGATTTTGAAAACTGGAGTTTCTGAAGAGCGGGAATCATGTCTTATTCATTCAGATTTCCTCCATGAGGATAAGTGCTAACGCCTCTGAGCCTGAGTTCCTATCTGTGAAACACAAGGATTGGACTTGATACTGTCTAGGTTTTCTCACACAAAGCCCCAACATTTTGTCATCTAATAACTGTTAATACCAAAGGGATAAATGCCTAATGATGCAATATCATGCAAAATGGAAAATATTTTAGGAGAACAGAGGTCTTCTAGGCCCACCTCAAATCCCACCATGTTAGCAGAAGCGGCTGCCTCTGTATAAGGCCAGCTTTGTGTCCTCCCCCACCAACCCCCATTTCCTTTGGAAAGTGTAGAAAGCCCCCTTGTCTTGAATGCTTCCAGCAAAGGGCTCCTGCTGAAAAGCTGCACACAAAGCCAAGGCTTTGACCTTCACCTTTGCCCTGATACACTTGGTAAAAAAAAGTTCTTATCTTCCCCTCTCTAGGTTTTGGGGGTGGAAATCTAGTTAAGTTGAGCAGAAATTCAATGAAAATATAAATAGAAATGTGGTCTATAAATAACACTGCCCCCAACTATCTGGAGGCATGAATACCGCCCGGCAATAGACTGTCACAAGTCATTATGGCCTGGGCAGTGAGTGAGCCTTGTCCATCTGCTGTGGTGTCTCTCAGGATACTCAGTCTTGCTTCTGGGCCCTCCTCTCTCTCTCTCAGCGCTAGGAACTCCCTTGGTGTTCACTGCCCTGGTACCCATCTTCTGCTAAGTCTTTTTTTGTGAACAGACACATTCGATGGAACAAAGTAACACTGCCTGGACTCAGACCTGACTTTAGTCCCAGCAGTGAGTGACTTGGGCGAAGTAGGAAGGTACCTCTGAGCTTCAGTTTCTTCTTCTGTGGTCATGGGGATTTTGAAAACTGGAGTTTTTGAAGAGTAGGAGCCATGTCTTCTTTTGTCTTGGTTAAGAGGGAGGAGTCTAGGGCCAGACTGCCTGAGGTTCCAATCCCCGTATTGCCCCTTACTAGCTGTTTAACAATGTCCTTGTCAAATGGGAAGAAGAATGAAATCTGCTTGGTTGGGCTGTCGTGAGGGTTAAGTGAGTTAAGAATTGTAAGGTGCCTGGACATAGTAAACATATATGAATGCTTATCAAGTAAAGAAACACATCCATACACCCTTCTGCCTAGTGTTACCTGGCACATGGTAGCTGTTCAACAAATGTGCCAAGTGAATGACTGAACAGGGTCTCAGAGCTGCCTATCTTGCCATCGATTATTATTCCTACCTCCTGGGGTGACAGTTTTTCAGGGGTTAAAGTAGACATCCCCTTATCTTTGTTCATCGTCTCTGCCTTGTATACACACTGCATTTTGTTTGCCTGAGAAAAAAGCCTGGAACTGAGGCACATAGATGGGTAGAAAAGGTGCCTCTTCTGATGCGGTGTTCTGTAGGGGCACCAGCCCCTCTGCATGGCCTGGTACCCCTAATCCCCTTAGCATTAGGCCCACATTTTGGTTGGGGCTGGAAAGTTCTTCCAGGCAAAGCAAGTTCTTAAGAAGATGAACAATTGACTATGTAGCACCTTGCTATGTGTGCATTTTTAACATAAAGAAAACAGAACCTATACTTCTCAAAAAAGCTAACTAAAATGGACAAACTAAAAGGAGGAAATAAGTAGAAAGAGAACTGAACCGAGAGTCTGGTACTAATTCTAGGCCCAGGCCTGCCTGCCTGCCTCGGCTTAGATGTGTGATAGTGGTCAAACCATCAGCTCTCTGAGCCTCTCCAGATCTGTTAAGTGAGGTAGGGTAGCTCAGCACTTCTAAACCTAAAAGGTACATGAGATTCACTTGGGAGGCTTTATTAAAAATGCAGGCTTTCACCCTTCTATCTAATTCAGGGGGCCTAGGTTAAATCCCAGGAATCTACATTTGTAACCAACATCCCAGGTATCTATGATTCAGGTGACCCAGGGACCCTCATTCTGGGGTGCTGGGCCCTGTAACAGTCACCTATTGCTACATAACAAATTACCCCCACCCAACTTACCAGCTTAAAACAATAAATATTTATTATCTCACACAGTTTCTATGGAATTCAGGAATGGCTTAAGTGCACAGTTTTGACTCAGGATCTCTTGTAACATTGTAGTCAAGATGTCATCTGAAGGCTCACCTGGGGCTGGAGGATCCACTGGCAAAATGGCTCACTTAACCTGGCTTGCAGATTGGTGCTGGCTGTTAGCAGGAGGCCTCAGTTCCTTCCCAAGTGGATCTCTCCATATAGGGCTGCTTGAGTGTCCTTACAGTTCAGCAACTGGCTTCCCACAGTGTGAGTGATCCCAGAGCAAGAGAGCGAGAAGGAAGCCATGATGTCTATTAAAATCTAGTCTTAGAAGTCACATTATCATTTCCAAAATATCCTACTGGCATCAGGGAGGATTAGTGAGTGAGTGATGGATGCATGTTGACCGTGCTTATGGGGTTGGGGAAGGGTTGAGATGTACCAGCTGTGGGAGGGTACAGAGAAAAGAAGGAACATTGCGAAAGAATTGAGAGCCTGGACACTTTCAGACTGCCAAAGACAGAAACCATGGCCCATCAAACCCCAGCTCTGCCACTTACTATCTGTGTGACCTTGGGCAGGTCACTCAGGTTTTCTTACTTTCAGTTTATCTATCTGTAAGATGGGAGTAAACTAGTACCTGGGTATCTAGATCACAGGGTGTTATGAAGATCACATAACAGAATAAATAGAAAGTACGTAGCACAGTGCTTAGCACACACCAAGTACTCAATGAATATGATCTAGTATTTTTATCATCCTCACTTCCCTTGAAGGAAGAGGTGGAACCACGGGAAATACTGGTAGGAGGTTGCTGAAGAGAGTTGATTTCTGGGCTCAGTTCTCCCAACAGAGCCAAAACTTAAGAAAAGAGCTTTAAGGGACAGTGTCCACTCGCAGAGAGCCAGGCAGACTCCCCTCTGGCTGGCACAGCCAGGCCTGTGGTTGTGGGGCAGTGTTCCAGTGGGCATCTTGGGGAATTTCCTCTGCTTCAGAGCATCAGCAGTGAACTGTGCTTTTCAGCACCATCCCCTGAACCAGGACTGCCCTGCCTGCCCTACAGCCTCCTCCTCTGGCTGGACTTTTCTGTTGTGTCTCTTTGAGCCCTGGAGGCCCTGTACCCTTGGCTGCCCCCTCCTCCCAAACTCCTCATCCCTACTGTGGGCCACGCCACAGGGAGAGGCTGCCGGGAAGCGCTGCCCAGCATCCCACCGTCCCCTTTCCTGAGGGCAGCCTTCCCTGGCAGGGAGGAGCTGAGGCCGCAGGGGCTGAATAGGGCCCTTTATTCCCAGCTCCCACAGGGAAGGGGCTGAGCCACTGCCCACCACGCCTGCCACGCCCACACCCACATGGAGTGGGGACAGCCTGGCCCTGATGCTGGGCTCTGAGTTAACCACACTCTCTGGCCCCACTCTGTCTGGGTCCTGGAGGGTGAGTCCATCCCCGCTACAGCCCCGGTCTGGTCCAGCAGTCCCCAGCGGCGTGTGTGGGGTGAGCTGCATTTGCTAGTCCTCTCAGGTGTGTGTGTGTGTGTCTGTGTGTGTGTGTGTCTGTGTGTCTGTGTAAATAAGAGAGACAGTCTGGAGCGAGGGTGTGTCAACACACACACTCACACTTATCCACTCAGCAGTGTCAACCAGGGGCCACTGCGTGCCAGTCCGTATGCTGGGCCCTGAGGGTGCAGTAGTAAATGAGACATTGTGTAAGATGTAAGATCTCATATAAAGAGGTAAGATCGTTACAAATCGTGGTGAAATCTGGGAGGGGAACAATCAAGGCCTGGGAGAGGGAGGCGGAATGGCCTGCCAAGGCCTCCCCAAGGAGACGACCCAAAGGATGGAAGGCGTTAGCCGTGCAGAGGGCAGCGGGAACTGTGTCCCGGAGAGAGGACAGCGTGCACACAGGCCCCGAGGTGGGAAGGCGCTGGACGCGTTCTTGGCGCTAATTGAAGCCCAGCATGACTGGCGCTGGCAGGATGAGACGAGGTCGGAGAGGGAGGCATGAGTCAGATCCTGCCAGGCCTTGCAGGTCACGGAAAGGAGTTTAGGTTTTATTCTCAGTGTGCTGGGAAGTCACTGAAAGGTTTCAGCAAAGGTTTCATTTTGAAAAACATTTGGGCTGCTGGGTGGAAAATGGACTGAGAGCAGGGGTGGGGGAAGGATTGGAAATCAGACAGACTAAAGGTCACCATACAACTTTTATGGGCAGTTGGCCAATCAACAAGTGATTTGGCCTCACTCCTCTCTGTAACAACGGGCATCTTGTGTCGCACCCCTCCTGTGTGCCGAGCGCTGCGTGCTGTGTTTGTCCAGGGTGCCGTCTCTAATCCATATTCCAGCCCTATAATCCCGTTTGGCATGTGAGAAGCCTGATGTTCAGGCAGTTTAAGGTACCAGGACACAAAGGATTTAAGGATCCGGGGCCTCTCAGCTCTGCAGCCCACACTCTGAGCATGCTGCTGGCAGCCGAGCAGTCCTGGATTTTGATTTTTTTTTTTTTTTAACCTTCCCACTGGACCAAGGGAAAAAAAAAATACAGCTGAAAGCAGACTAGTGTGACCGTGCCCTCGGCCTTTGCCACCTGTCCCACCGTTAGTGCGTGTATGGCATGAGTTTACCGCGTACCTCCCAGGGTGAGCTCAGCCCTCTGCAGGCTCAGCTCTGAATGAGACCACAGCGTGTGCCCAAAGGAACCCCAGTGACATCCACGTGACATTTGTCCTCAGAGTGGCCACTTTAAACACTGTTACATTTAATCGCAAAGCCTCTCCGTTCCTCGGGGCGAAGGGCCACCTCGGAGGTCAACTACAATGTTCTGTCCGCCTCCCAGGACTAGGCTGGGCCAGCCCACATTCCCTGCCGGCACACACTGCCATCATGGCTAGTGTCCCTCTCTGATTTGGTATCTGTTGGGAATCCTTAGGTGCCAGTAGCTTAGAGGAGCTTCGTAAGAACTAGGCTGCCCTTGTCTGGCAGTCTGTAATCTAAAGTAAGATCTTACAGCTAATAAATTATCCCAGTCTGTCTCAGGGCTAAAGACCAACCCTGGGCATTCTCCAACACAAGCGAGAACAAATCAGCAAATTCAGGGGGGTTGTTTCTGTTTACACTGGTCTTCCCATAGCTAACCTTGTAAGGAAGCATTCATCCCTTGTCTAATGAATAACAATGAACAAACATGTGTCCACATTTCACAGAAAAAGGGACCTCATTCCAGGGATCTGCATTTCACTATGCATTTAAATTTGCTGCAACTTGAATCAAAGGATAAAGCATGCATTTTAAAAATAAGCCTGGAGAAAATAAAAATAAATATCACTAAAATCAATAAATGTATTAGTGTCCCTTCTCTGCAATAGGTATCACCCAGCCAGTCAAGAGTTTTAACATTTATACCAGAACAGAAGTGCTAACAAACCCTACCTAAGTCTAGAGTTCTAACATCTGTAACCAGCACAGAAGTACCACCAAACTCCACCTAAAATCTGTTTCAGTGCAAGTGAAGGTCTTCTGAGGGTGCAGGCAATGCTGTTTTCTGACTGGAGTGCTGGTTACAGGGGTGGGTTCAGTTTGTGAAATTCATTGAATTTTACACACGCATGTGCACTTTTCTATGTGTATATTATATTTACCCAAAAAAAAGTTTTTTAAAAAAAGGGA
Organism: Camelus dromedarius; assembly: GCF_036321535.1. Classification (NCBI taxonomy): domain Eukaryota; kingdom Metazoa; phylum Chordata; class Mammalia; order Artiodactyla; family Camelidae; genus Camelus; species Camelus dromedarius. Next base: position 60,707,280 of record NC_087443.1, on the reverse strand, counting down.
AAAAAATCATTCTAGTCCCATAGCTCTATAAGGCCATTCAAAAAGCCTTTGATTGCATTTAGTTCAATAAAAATGAGTGTATTAAAATCTCTGATATGCCAACACTGTGTGCCCTTTTCTAGCAGACACCCATAAACACCCCTGGCCCCACTGAGGATGGGGGGATGAAAGATTTTGTTTCCTTGAGCCTGTACTGAGTGTGAGAACTTCCAGACCAGAACTTGGGAGATCCTTCTTCCCTCCCAGGTGAAGCATGCCGTGGCTGCAGAAGGGTTAAGGTTGCAATCGATGGCAAAACCCCAGTGAAGTTTTGTAAATCTGTTTCCCTGAGTGTGTGGGACAGGGGCCAAGGGGGAGACTCACCTGTGTGAGTCAGCCCAGAGTGTCCCAAGGTGGGTGGATGGAGTGAGTAATCTGAATTGGGCGGATGGAGGGAGAGGAGAAATGGGAGCTTTGTGGGAGACACGGTGTGTCTGGGGGCAGAGTTTGGATCAGGAAAGGTTGCTGCAGGCTGAAAGGAGTTAGTATTCGGCCTTGGGTGGGGAGGCCAGGTGGAAGGGTACACAAGAAACGCTACAGTGCTTGGATTCCACGTGGCCAGCAAGGAGATGGGCTGGGCCAGGTTGTGCCTCCACCCCCACCCCGCCCCACCTACTTGACCTGGAGTTGTCAGCTCATAAGAGATCCTCTTTGTTCAACATTTATTATGGGCTGGGCTCTGTGTTAAATGCTTTTATACACTTGGTCATTGATTCCTCATAATAATCCTTTGAGTTCGGCATTACTCTGCCCATTTTAAAGTTTGAGGAAACTGAGATTCAGCTAGGTCGTGACTTGTCCCATATCACACAACAGTAAACGGCAGTGCTAGCTGTGCTAGTCAGGAGCCTCCAGGTGACAAGGACTAGACCCATCTCGATCTGATTTAAGAAAAAAAAGGAAATTTATTGGCTCACAGAACTGAAAACTTCAGGGGCAGTTGTTTCAGGCATGGCTGGATCTAAGTGACCAAATCATGTGTCTGTCTAGCTTCCAGCTTTCCTCTCTTCTCTGGTGACTTCATTCTCGTACAGACTCCTCAGATGGTGATGGAGATGTGCAAAGATGCTCCCTAGCCATCTGAGGCTTACAATTTATGAGTTAGCAGCCCCTGTAGAAAGAGCACTTCTCTTTTTTGGAGGTTCCAGCCAAAGTCTCAGACTGATTCTCACTGAACCAATATGGGTCACATGCCCAAGGCTGGACTGTACTGATTGGCAACTCCAGGAGTGTGGGGTAAGATGAGCCCCTCCCTGAAATCAACAGACTGAGAATGAAGGAGGGATTGTTCCTCAAAAGAAAATCCAGGCACTGTGATACGAATGCTGACAGGCAAACCCCACACATGCTTATTACCGTGCTAGACTCTAAGCCGGGGCGGGGTCTTGGCATGTATTTGGACGAGAAAGATTTGTGGGAGTCAGAACTCAGGGCATGAAGTCAGGACCCCCAGGGCTGTGGTCCTTCCCCCTTGGGACCATGTCCCTCCAGAACCTGCATGTGCTCCCTGCTTCCAGCCTTAGCATCTGGGCTCCACCCTAGCCCTCCCCCAGCCCAAAGGGCCCCTTGTCTTTACTGATCTGGATCAAGGGCAAGCAAGGCCATGTGTAGCGGGTGAAAAGCAGGACTGGGTGGCAGAGTGCAGTCTGAGTCAGGCACAAGACCACAGATGGTGGGGATGTCATCTCAGCCACATCAGAGGCTGAAAGCAAGTGAGAAGGTGGCCTGCTGTCCCCCGACTGTCATCAGGTCAGAGGTGGCATAGTGGCTTCAGGGGAAAGATAAGCAGGGGCTGCCCTCCAGCCGTTCAGACTTTGGCATGGACAAAGCTAACCGGGTGAAGGCTGGGAGGCTGCAGTCAGCAACCAGCTGGACATCGAGGGCAGGACCAGCTTGCAGAAGGAGTGGGAAGCCGGCAGAGGCTGGCTTTGACTATTTCTTCGTCCTTCTCCCCTCTGCCCATCTTGTCCCCTTCCCTTAAGGCCTCTATGCTTGCCCTCCTAACCAGACCCTGTTGTCCAGTGAAAAGCTGAAGCTTGTTTCTATTCAGGCAGCAACCTTTAACCAGGCTCACAGTCACTGCCCAGGGAGAGGTTTATATATCTTAACCAAAATCTTAAATCAAACTGCATTCTGATTCTGTGATCTGAGGCATCAAGGAAGTAGGCTGTGAGGTGGGTTGGTTGCTTTTGGAGGGGGGTTTTCTGAGAGCCCAGAGCATACCCTCCAGGTGGCTGCTTGCTCTAAACCATCAGCAGCCCCAGGCTGATTCTCACCGGAGCGACTTGGGCTCCTGCCCACTGGGGTTACTCTTGGAGTTGGGGGTTGGCATCCGCCCCTCTGAAATGAAAGGGATGAAATGAAGGAGGGGTGTTTGTTTTTGTTTTTCACAGTGAAGGAAGAGCCTTTGGCAGGTTCATGCATTAGGTTCTCTGGGCTCTCCTCCTATGCCCAAGGCTCTTTCTTTAAGAGCGTCTGTCTTCATCCATCTGTCAGCAACACAAAGTTTGAGACACCTGACCCAGGCAGTTGGGCACAGGGTTCATTTGCTGGCCTGGCCCACTTCAGCCTGTAGAGAGCCAGGGGAGTAGATCAATTATTCCTTTTTTCCTCCCCACAGGCATTGTCTGTGTCTTGTCACCCTGTCTTAGTCCGTTCAGGCTGCTATCACAAAATACCACAGCTTGAGTAGGTTATAAACAACAGAAATTTATTTCTCATAGTTCTGGAGCCTGGAAGTCTGAGATCAGGGTGCCGGGGTGGTCAGGTGAGGGCCCTCTTCTGGGTTGCAGAGTTCTTGCTGGATCCCCAGGTCAGAGGGGCCCCGGGAGCTCTGTGGAGCCTCTCTGATAAGAACACTAATCCCATTCATGAGAGCTCCACCCTCCCAAAGGCCCTGCTCCTAATTTCCATCACATTGGGCATTAGGATTTCTACATGAATTTTGAGGGGCACACACATTCCGACCATAGCACACCCCGTGGGCGTACATGTCATTTTGGGTGGGGTGGGGGTCCCTCTAGTAACCTTCACATCTGCTTTCCTCTAATTAGTTTGGGAAATTTGACTCTTCTTCCTTGGGCCCCATATCGGCCAGCAGAGCCAGAGGGGATCTGTCTCCCCCATTCACTCAGCTTTCAGATCCTCACAGCTTGTCTTGGGCCCCAGACACCCTTGACCCACTCTCTCCAGACACTCCCCTGTCCCTTCTGAAGGTATCAGGCAGTACCCTCATGTTAATCACACCCAGCTCCATGCCAGGTATTGCCAAGGATGAAGGGAATGTAGAAAGTCATGCCAGCCCTCAGGGCGATGGCAGTCTAGTTAGGGATCCAAGCCTCCCTCAGGTATCTGGCCAGCCCTGTGGACTCTCCCATGACCCTTGTAGTGAGGTGAATAGTGGTCCCCCAAAAAGATACATCCACATCCTAACCTGGAACCTGTGAATTCATTTCCCGGAACCTGTGAATATGACCTTATTTGGAAAAAGGGTCTTTGTGAGTGTAATTAAGTTAAGGATTGTGACACGAGGTCATCCTGAATTTAGAGTGGGCACTAAACCCACACAGTCTGTGGAGCTCGGGGCCCTCCTGTGGTCCCCCGTTCCTTAGGGAGCTCCTGTGGTGCTCCAGGCTCTCTGGGCCACACTGAAGGGAGAGGGTTGGGAGCATCTGTGTCCTTGGAGGCTGGGGTGGCTCGGGGGAGCTGGCCTGTGCATCAGGGGACCCCCTGGGAAGGTGAGAGGGGCCCTGAGGGTGGCAGCTCCCTGACAAATTCTCCACAACAGTGGGGAAAGGAGGGGAGAGTCAGGTGACTGCCAGTGGGTCCAGCAGGTTGGCAAAGGAGGGCGTGGCAGGCATTCAAGGAAGGCCCTGAGGAGAAGGCCTTAGGGTGGGGAGGGGTTTGGGTAGGCAGGCCCAGGGGTGCTTAGGAGAAAACCAAACTCCTTTCTGTGGCTTGTAAGACACAACCTCTTTTCCGTCTCCCAGCTTTGCTCTGTGGTTCCCTCTGGATGAGCCCTCTTCCCCCAGAGCTTTGCGTGACTGTCTCTTCTCCTCCTCAGAGTCTAGGGTGAAATCAGAGACTTCCTTGACCACTAGCTGAATTCCCCCATCCCCCAGGCACGCTCCTTTCTATTACCCTGTTACAGCCTCTCTACAGAGGTGGGAGGAGACGTGTGTGTAAGCAAACTACGTACTAGATGTGAACACTGTGTACTGTATCCCTCCCATGCACAGCCCCTCCCCCAGTAAACACCTCGGGAGCAGGGGCCCCCTTTGTCTTGTTCACCAGGGTGTTCTCAGCACCTGGAGCAGGCCCTCCATCAAGACAGTGATGGATGGATGGGTCAGTGGGTGGATGGCATCGCAGGTGGCAGAAAAATCAAGGAAGAGGGAGGTATATGAGGGTGTATGCATGCACTCACATATGCTGTGAATTTTGAAGAGGGGAGGCTGCCAAGAATAGATCAGCCTGGACAGACCGAAAGAGGTTCTGAGGCCAGCCCTCTTCTGTTTCCACTGTAGCTAGAGCCCTCTTACTGCCCCTGTACAGCGGGTGCTTGCCTCTTTGTCAGAACACGTGCCTAGTTCGAGGTTGCTACAGGCCCTTCATGGCTGGGGTGGGGGCTCCCTAGCCAGGGATGCTGTGTCTGGTGTTTTGGCTCCTCCTGGGCCTCTGGCCCCCTGACTCCTGCTGAAGGAATCCCCTATAGATACCACATTTCACAAGGAGGAACCTAGGGGCTGTGGCTGGCCTCGAGGTTAACTGCTCTCAGAAGTTTCTGTCTTTTCTTTAACCACTTCTCTCTACCAGTGAGAAGGAGCCATGTTCTCATCTCTCACCATCTTGAACTGATTCATTCTCTAGAAGCAAATGCCAACGGCTAAGACCCATCAGATGCCACACAGAAGCTTTATTGAGGGCCTGGCATCCTGGGTGGGAGGGAGAAACACCTCTGCCACCCAAGCATAGGGACCTTCCTGAGGCAGTGCCCTGCCTGTGTGTCCTGGCCCAGAGCGGACACTCATGGTGAGAAGGTCAGACCAAATTGGGGGCTAGGGCAGAGATTGGCCTCCCCCAGGTGATGCCCACCCACTTGTGAGGGTGAGCATCCCCTGCGTCCCCTGTGCTGGCACCTGCTCAGCCTGGGTGGGGGTAGCTGGCAGGAAGGGCCATTTAAAGGACAGGGAGGTGTGCTGTTTTGGGGAGCTCTTTTTCCCCAGGTCCACGAGACACTAGGTCACCTCTCCTTCCCTAATTTGTTGGTCCATCCATCCTTTCACTCTCATTCACCCATTCACTCTCATCCATTCACTCACTCACTCATCCAATTGTATCTGATCTGCAGAGACCTCGAGAGGGCTGCTTGTACCTCATGCACCATGGGATGTCCCATCCTCCATGATTACCACTTGCTTAATTATCATTCAGCCCCCAAGGCGTCCCCAGACCTCAGCACAGCACCTGGCATGGAGGAGATGTTAATCATGCTCCCATCACACACAGAATAAAATCCAGACCAAGACTCGCAAGGCCTCACATGATTTGAACCCAAAGAGCTCTCTGGAGATTTGTTGGCTTCTCTTTCCCCTTCAGTGTCCCCAGAACCCCAGGTTGAAATCCCAACTCAGCTACTTAATAGCTGTGTGACTTTGGACAAGTCCTTCAACCTCTCTGAGCCACCGTCTGCCCCTGGGCAAAGTGGGGATGATAAAAGCACTTGCTTTAAGGTCGTGGTGAGGATTAAGCAAGAAACCCCGACGGAATGCTCTTGGCCTACGCCTGGCAGGGAGGAAGCACTTAGCGCCTGTTACCCCTGGCCTCACTCCCTCTCTGCTCCTCTTGATAACTCCACCCACCACATACATCTTAGGACTCTGGAGGGAGCGGCCATGGAGGCCTGGCCTTCTCATCTCCAGATGAGCGTGCAGAGGCCCCGTGGAGGGTCACACTGCCGGCCCGTGGCCCAGGCAGGACTTGAACACAGGACTCCAGCCGAGGCCCCTGCTCCTTCTGCTGGTCCTACCCTCTCAGCCCAGCCCAGGGCGGCAGGAAGAGGGGCCCCCACTTACATGCTCAGACTCTGTCAGGCTCAGTGGCTCTCTCCCCTGCTCTCAGGAAGGAGTTAAGTCCCAAGGTCTGTCTCATGCCCCGCGTGTAATCTTTCTTATGATACTTATCATATTTCTGGGGCGGCGTCGGCACGGCTTTGAAGGCGCTGGCAGGAGCCTCGCCTGGCCTCGCCGTAAGCGGGCTGAATTACATTTACAAGAGGTCTTTAATGCCCTGTGGTCCCCGCTTCCTTAATGGGGATGTTCCTCCTCCTCCTTTTCCTCTCTCTCTCCCTTTTAATATGGTCACCAGTTTGGCTTTCAGAGTGCGGTTTGGATTCCTAACAGAGAAGTCCAGACCGTGGAATCCCTTCCAGATCTTCCCTCCCTCTGCCCCGCCTCCCCCGCCCCTGCTGCCTGTGCCAGGGCCCCAAGGAAGGAAGACATTGCTCCTGTCAGGATTTCAGCGGCAAGGAGAGAAGCCCTGTTGGGATTCCAAAAAATTAACTGGGAAATGGCTTGTACAGAAATTCTCCTCCACCTTTGCACCTGACAACAGACCCAGAGCCTTGTGGAGGGCATGGGAGGTGTCTGGCCCGGAGGCATGGCGGTCTCACTTGCAGAGGGTGGGCTTGAGGGTCGCTGTGGGGGGTCCCGTGCCAGTGTGGGTAAGGAGCCCGCTCACCTCTCTCCCCATCTCCCCCACCCCAGCTCTCCCTTCTCCGAACCTTCTGTACCCCTGGAGGCCTTAACTGTTCCTTAACTATTTGTGTTTTGCTAGATCTGTCTCTGCTACTGAATCAGGTCCTGTCCGATCTTACATCTGTACCTATGTCTGTATCTGTATCTGAATATCTCACAGATACCCAGCCCAGCCAGAGGTTTGGCCAGCCTTGTGATGGGGGCCTGGGAGGGGGACCTAGTTTGTCTCTGCATCTCTCTCCTTTCTTTTTTTGTCCTCAGATAGGATGAGAAAGGGCAGGAGAGCTATTTTTTGGAGGCTAAGTCGCATTTTCTCCCTTTGAAAGAAGCACAGGGCAGAGCCAGATCTGGGGCCCCAGTCCCTCATGTGGTCTCTCCTTCTTAGCAAGTCCTCCAGGGTCCTGCAAGATACCGCTCCGTCTCTGGCATCACCAGGCGTGGGCCACCTCCAGCGCCTGACAGCTAACCGGCTCAGGTAGAAGGCCCAAAACCCACCCCAGAGCCGTCTGTCGTTTCATCCATCTGGGAGCAGTCTCCCCCGGCCACGTGTTTATTTCACATCCCACCCCCTTGGCTGCACACATGTTCCCCTGTGGCATGCAGGCAATAAAGTGACAGGCAACCAAAAAAGGGTAGGAGGCGAAGAGGCCAGGAATACCAAATCTGTGCATCTTTCCCCAAGGAAAGGCGGCCATCTCCCATGTCTTGATGAATCACATTTTTATCTCCTTTCAAAAGGAACACGCCGAGGGGCCCATTTATCTTGATGACACTGTCCAGTTTGTACAGCATCATCCCTCTGTTGGGGACACGGCCCCTCTTCTGGGCTTCCGTGAGAAAGGCAGGAAGCAGAGCTTGAGGGAGCATCTGTGGGGGAGGAAAGTGCATGGAACAGCAAGTGCCTCTGGGGCGGCTGCTGTATGCAAAGTCTTGTACTGAGTGCGGCGTGTGGCTCCAAGCGGGGGAAGCAGCTGCGGAAGGGGGCCGCTGGTTCACACCGAATGTGGAGGGAAGAAACACGCGAATGGGTAACAGTCACACACGATTTGATGACTTGATGAGGTAGATGTTCCATGGTCTGGCTGGAGCAGGGCTGGTGACCATCACCTGTGGTGACAGGGAAGTCAGAGACACCTGTAGCAGCTGCTTCTGGGCCCCCCCAGGTCCCCTTCCCATTCGCCTCCACCTGCCAGCAGCTGCTGGGGTTCTTGTCCTAGCTGCAGGAGCACGCCTGTCCAGAAGTGCCAGAGAAGTGGTGCTCTCAGAAGCTCAAGGACAAGCAGGGAGCTGGTGATAGATACCCCAGCCTCCTTGCCCTGCCTCAGGTCGGGATGCCTCTGAGGTCCGTTCTGCACCATCCCCCGGAGTTCCCCAACAGAACTGAGCTGCTGCTCCCCCACAGTGATGGGGGGGCTGGATGGTACTTTCCTCCTGCCCTGCCTTAATGCCCCCCTCTCCTACTGGTAATTCCAGGGAAACTTCCCAAATAATTGACTTGCACTCACCTCCTTGTCTCTGGATTTACTTCTGGGGAAAAAGCCTAAACCAAGGCAATGCTTAGTACTTCACTTGGACCTGGATAGAAGAAGCTTAAGTGGATTTACATGCAATCTACCTATTTGTCCACTTGCAATGGGAATCATCTCATTTGGATTCCATTAATGCAAGTGATGAAAATCCATCTCCCACTAATTTAAATTTTTTTAATTGGATTATTTTATACAATTGGAAAGTTCCAGGTGGGTTCTGGGTTCAGGAACAGCTATATCCAGCTGCTCAAATGATGTCAAAGGAATCTCCCCATCACCATCTCTCGGCCCTGCTTTTCAGTCATTCAGGAAACATTTATTGAGCACCTGCCCTCAGATCCTTCGTCTTGGTCGGTTTCCTTCTCAAGCAGTAATAAAGGTGGCCTCTAGACGCACCAGGCTTTCATCCTCCAGCTTAGCAATTGTGGGAGAACCTGTGGCAGGAAGACAGTGCCAGCAGAAGTCTCGGGGCTGACCCTCATTGGCCCAGACTGGGCCCCCTGCCCATCTCTGAGCTGGTCACTGTGGCTCTGGTTGGCTAGGCTGGGTCACATGCCTACCATTGCTGCCAGGGGTGTGGTCAGCGCCAGTGGAACCACAAGGACTAGGAATGGAGGGGTTCTCTCCAGAGGGGAACTGGGTGGACGTGGACAATAGATGCCTGTTATAGCGATGAGGGGAGCACCTCATCACGTGCTGGTGGGCTCTGGGGGCCCTAAGATGAGCCAGGCCCCTGTGGAAGGGGGCTCACAGATACTTGTACCTGTAACACACAGCAGAATATGGTGAGCGTCTTAGGAATGGACAAAATGTGCAGATGTGGAGAGCAGGCGAGTACTCCCAGCTCAGCCATCAGGGAAGGCCTTCTAAAAGGGGGGTGCTGGTCTAGACACTGACAGCTACTGGGTGCAGAAGCTGTGTTAGGCCTTGAACGTCAGACCAGGGAGTTCACGTTCTAAATTTAACCCACTGTAAAAGGACTACATGTTGATCTCTTTGTTATAGTTGAATTTGGCTAATTCAGAAGAGCCTTCTGGGAAGGTTTAGGGGCCTTGCCCAGACCTATAGAGGTGGGTACACCTGCCCAGATGCAGGGGTCCACACGGCTGGAGGCTGTGTGTACAGAGAGGCTGGAGAACAGTCAGGCTGGGGCAGCCAGACTCCCTTGTATTAGTCTGTGCCTGCCGTGGAAATAGCCACCCACCTAAACTAAGAATAGGAATTCCTGTCTGGCTGGCAGGAACAAATGCCGATTTCTCAAGGAGGGATGGGCCTGAAAGCAAAACACAGCGTGTGGGTTGGGCCATCCTTTGTATTTATTTGGGAGGTCACTTGAGAGCCGCACCCATGTTGGGGCACTGGTCCTGCCATTAGACCCAGACAAGGTGATTTGGCCAAGATGGCAGCCTCCCGGGCTCCTCATCTGCCCGAGAGCCTTCAGCACCTCCTGCCCCCTGGGAGAGGTGACCACTCCTCTCTTGTTTCCTTGGCAACTGGCAGAGGTGATGGCACTTGGTAGCCAGCTACAATGCTGAGATGCTGAGGGAGAGGGGAATGAAAGGCTAGGGTCTCAGGTCCCTATGGCAGCATCACCCAGTTCATGAGCGTCTCTCTTCCAGGCAAAATCCTTTTCCGGAGAAGCCACATCCGGGACGTAGCTGTGAAGAGGCTGAAGCCCATTGATGAGTATTGCCGGGTAAGAGTGTGTCTGGAGTGGGGAGGGGCAGTCCATCTGCCGGAGAGTCTGTCCATCTGTGAAAGAAGGTGGTCTGTACAAACCCTCAGCTGTGGTTTAGCAGATGCATCCTGAGGCCTGGCGTTTCCTGGCCAGAGAGGTGGGTATGGGTGTCCCTTGGGGAGGTCACCCCATGACTAGGCCACCTCTGGGGCATGAGGGCCTTGGGCTCACAGCTGAACCTCTTCTCCTTTCAGGACACATCTGTGTTTACAAAACAGTCTATGAAATCACTTCCACTGGCTTGGGAGCTCAGTTCAGGGGCGTCTCAATTCAGGGATTCTGTGTGTGGCATTTTGCTGGATACAGGAAAACTTTCTTTGAATTCCCTTTGGAACATTTTTGAAATCGGTCCCGAGTCCAGTAGCATCCAAAATGCCAAGTCTTGTTAGCTACAGACATTCCTGTGCACGTTGTTATAAATGGAAATGCTCACACACGCCCCCCAAACACACACACAGCACATGCTTTGGAACAGCCATGCCAAGGAGCAGGCGGACAGTGACAAAAGGGCCATGAAGGAGAGCCCGTTTGTCTTTGTACCTTGTCTAGAGCCCAGGATCCCTGCAGTGAGAAGAGGCTCCCACTTCAGTGGCCTTGGCACATGGCCTCCAGATGGCCAGACCATGTGGCTTGATGGCCAAAACCCCTGACTGGCTTCATGAACTTGGGCAAGTTACTGAACTTCCCAGCGCCTCAGTTTCCACATCTGTATAAGAGGCAGGAGAGCAGTGCCTTTGCAGAGGGTGTAATGAACTGACATGCATGAGGCAGCAGCACATAGTGTCCGGCACAGAGGACTCATTCAGTGGACATGAGTTTTTTGTTATTATTATTACAAAGCATAAACAATTTAATGTTACCACTGGGCACCACTGGCTTTAATGGAGATGGAATTTTTCAGTTAAATGAAATCTACCGTGGAGTCTGACTCAAGAATCTTGGGGAGAAGCAAATGGGGAATAATATTTTGTTGCAAGTGCTGGTTTAGAGTGAGAAGAGCTGGGGTCAAATCCCAGTGCCCCACCTACTAGCTGTGTGACCTTGGCAAGTTTGCTTTACCTCTCTGACCTCCAGTTTCCCGATTTGTAAAATGGAGGTAAAAATAACTATCTCACGGGGTTCAGGAAGGGTTGAGCAGAAGAGTATATATATATATATATACAGTGTTGTAACTTCTGAAATATTCTGTCCCAACTTGGAAATGCTACCAGAAGGTCCCTCACAAATATTTTATAATTTGGAATCATTATGCTTGTCAAAAAAATATTGTAACAAGAACAAATTTGATAATTCACTAACCGGTGTTCCCAAGACTTTGGGGAGACAAGTGCTCCCATATACTCTCCATTAACCCATGTTTGAATTTTGTAACTGTGTACAGGTTATATACTTGGTCACATTTTTTGCCTTAACTTAGAAGGATGCCCCTGTGATGAATTTCTTTAAGCTAGAAATTTCTCTTCTTCAGATCAATATTCATTTTTCTCTTTAAAGGGCATTTGCCATTTCCAGTTAAATTGATGGCTGTAGTCTGAGATTTTATTTCTCTCTTCCGTTCCCAAGCAGTTAAACAAATGGGCACAGCTAATGGAGGAGGGGCAAAGGGCAGGAGGAGGCCTCTTTCAGCTGGGGTCTGTGGCTCATGTCAGCCTCAGCCTCCCTGAGCTGGGGGAGCCCGAGGCATCTGCAGTCGGGCTTGGGCTCTGTGGAAATGCCGTCTCCTGGGTCATTGGGAGCAGAAACCCGATAACATCTTATCTCCTGAGCTCAGGCTTTGAACAGGACTCCTGAATTGGGATGGGATTCTGGGCAGCCTCTGGGGCTGCATGAGTGCTGCTTGTGTCTGGGGAGCCATTTAAGTGCAAGGGATCGATAAGAGGAGGGGCCTCCTAACCTGATTAGCACAGATGAGAACTACTCAGAGCCAGGCAACAAGGAGCACTGTCATGGGTTCACCAAGCAGCCAGTCAGCTTGCAGGCCGTAATTTACTCTGTGAATGGCAGAGGGGAAGGGGCGGTGCAGAAGTGACCTTTCATTCTGCTGAATTAGGAAACTGGGATCTGTGATCTGATTGTCTGAGACCTTGGAATGACCTTGGAATGGTCATTAGGGATAAGTCCAGCTGCAGCCCATAGTCACTGCCCCCCAGCGTTGCACTTCTCAGCTCTGCCACCCAAAAGTCCAGTCTGTGCAACTTAAGATCCAGCCTTTCACTCAGCATCAATGCCCCCAACAGCCAACTTCACGGTCAGGGCCATCTACAGCCTGCCCATGGCCAGCCCTCCCTTGTCTCTACCTGTCCTTGGACACACCACTTAGAACCTCTAGGGTTTTATTTCCAGTACCCTGCCAGTGCAGCTCTGCTTGGCTGGCTGGAATCTTCCTTGGATCTGCTGGACAGTGTGGGCTCTGAATCTGGGATTTGCTGGGAATTCAAATGCACCCAAAACTGTGAAGCTGGCTTTGTACAGAGTAGCCAGGTCCTCTGCCAGGACTCTGACGTGGAAAGTCTGACCATGCAGCAGACCTCCCCAGACTTCGGGCTCCCTGTCCTCGCTGGCCAGCCAGTCCCTCTGCCTAATGGCAGTTTCACAGCCCAGATCTCAGTGTTAATTTTAAACATATATGGAGCAGATTGGATGAGCGTCACGGAAAATTTACCAAGCACCAGCCGGGTGATTGTTTTATGTGGCCCTTGAGGGCCCGTGTCTATCAAGAGGGGTTCCAAAGGCATTTCTGTAACTCCATAAATTAATTTAATGGGCAACATGGTTATGTGGTTAGTATTTAATGGTTCTGTGGCCTCAACAATTTGAAGACTTTCATCTCACTAATAAGTGTGAGCTACACTTTAGGGGCTCAGACGAACAATCTACCCCATACATGACTCCATCCATCCCATTCCTGCATGTGAAATACATGTTTGCAGTGTTCGTCTTGGGGATAAAATAAATATTGCAGGGTTGGGGGTCAGTGAGAGAGAGTGTTTGAGAATGATCAGCTCACCCTCTGCAATGACATTTATACAAGTCTCCATTTCCCGGTGGGTGCGACTAGGATTTTTTTGCTACCCAAAAAGCCAAGCTTGCTTCTGTTATCTGCTGCCCACGACAGACTTGCTTTCAGGATCAAAGACTTGCTTTGTGGAAGGATGAGGGGCTGGCTGTAGTTAGGCTGGGAGAGGGACTCCAAGCCCAGTAAAGGGGTCAGCCCTGGAGGGGTAAGGATCTCCCCTCCCAACCCTCTGCATCTCCCAGTCTTACTCACTTTTAGCCCCACTTCCCAGATTTGAAAACTGAGGCTATTATTTGGTGGGAGTTCTTAGCCCCAGGTATTCTCCCTCCCACCATAGGAGTTTTCCACCATGGCCCTTGTCTCTCACCTTAGTAAAGAGAAAGGTTCATGTTGCAACAGGAACAGCCTCCTTCCTGGCATGCTTAGTCCTAGATACAGAGAGAGTAACTGTTCTTGTGCCACTCATTCTAAGGCAGGCCTGGGCCAGGAGTGCTGCTGAAGGGGGAGACTGAGGCAGAGAGCCACATGTACCCAGACTGATGCACCCAGGCCTCCTGAGTGGTCTGGTACTCGGTGGGAACCCAGGTGGCAGAATCTCTTCATCACCTCCAGTCCAGACAGACCTATGAAGAAGCATTCCCAGCCTGGGATAAAGTTGACTGTGTCGATTTTCTCCTTAAAGGCCTTCAGAGGAGCCCCATTGCTCACAAGAGGCTCTGAGTGGCTCAGCCGGACCCTCTGTCGGGTAGTTCCAAGTACTGCTTCAGCCTCAGTTCCCACCTCTCCTCCACACCCTGCAGTCCAGTCCTCAGAAGTGCAGCCGTTCCCAGCTGGCCAGACTCCCTTAGGCTCCTGCCATTGGCCTGTGCTAGTCCCTTTCCTGGGGGTGCCTTCAGCTCCCCCAGCACCCCTCCCAGAAGCCTCCCAGCTGCCCAGGAGAAGCTGCCCACCCCTGCTGTTCCGCTCCCCAGAAAACTCCATGCGTGCTTCCACGCTGCACATTGAAGAAGGATAATTTCTGTGTGTCCGTCTTCTCCAGACCAAGCGCCCCTTGAAGTCCCCATCTGTTATCTTTGTGTCTTCACTAACAAGCTGGAAGCCTGGCCCCACGTGGGAGTCCAGCCAGTATCTGAAGACAAGATGCAAAGATCACACACAAGGAGAGGAAACCTCCGAGGAGGGTGGCATGTCCCTGAGGGCCCAATTACCAGGACCCCTTGTGAAATGGCTTAAACTGCAATTGCCAGTTAGGCACTATTTCCATTTCAAAAGAAGTTGCTGCTCAGATCCTTCAAAAAGAGAACTCATGTGTTTGAAATACTCTGCTCTGCAGAAGTTGGGTGAGCCCCCAGCTTCGTAGATGCTAATCTAGGAGGGACAGTTCAGGCAGGTTAGAAGCAGCCCCAGGGGTGGGGGTGGGGGCCAAATGGGCAGGACTGCAGCCCCCCTGCACCCCACCCCACCGGAGAATCGCTGGGCTTTTACCTATACGGTTTCCATTGATTAGAAACACAAATGATACAACTAAAAATGGGAAAACGTTTGATCCTATGGAAAGAGCAGGGCACCCACAGTTGTTTTGCCAAACGCAGAACTTTGCTTTTTGTCCTGGGACAGATGTCACCCAGAACCGTGGGCTTCATGGAGGGAGATCATTTCAAAGCAGAGGGTCTGAGTACAGTCTACCTGGGGCCCCCTTCCATGCCACTGCTGTGCTTGCAAAGACAGGGCTTTGTGATAGATTAGACACTGATAATGGTGCTGTTTACAGTCCTAAAGCCATCGACTGTTATAGCTAGAAGAAACTTCGAATGTCTCTAGCCTGGATTTGCCCAGCTGTGTTCCATGGGCTGTCAGTAGGAATTATTTGGAAAACCAGTTCCACAGAGACCTGTGGGTAACGCAGCAGGCAGTACAGAGCAGCAGATCAGACAGAGCATAGGCTCTGGGCTCAGACGACCTAATTCAAACTCTTGCTATTTACTAGTTGTGTGACCTTGAGAAATGATTTAACCTCTCTGTGCTTTAGTTTCTTCTTCTGTAAAATTGGAATCATAGTTAGACATATGTTTTAGAGTTAATGTGATGATTCAATGAGTCCATCTCCCAGGATGTCATTATAATTAATAAATACTGGCCTGAACACAGCTCTATAGGTTTCTTTCCTGCAAGACTTCTCAGAGCCTTTGCTGTGCTAATGAACATGGTGCTCGCCAAGACCAAAACGGGGATCTACAAGGCACCTTTCACATGTGCCCATAGAACTCACTTTACCTCCTCAAAAAGGTGTTCCATGAGATACAGTTTGAGATTCCAAAGCTAGTCTATTTTATCCTAGAAGAAACGACAACCAGAAAGGTGAGGTGAGCTGCCCAAGGTCACGTAGCAAGTATATGACAGGAGAACTGGACCTAGAATTGAGAGCTCCTGACTCCTGTTCTTTCTAGTGTGCCTCTCTGTTGTCACCTAAAGGGTAATGACAATGAAGACAACAGTGTAACTAAATTTTACTGTTTCCTCAGTACCAGGCACTGTGCTAGGCTCCTCATACTCATGATCTCATTTAACCTCCTAATAGGGAGGTGTCACATGAAATCCGTTGTACTGAGCTCAGAGAGGGCAAGCAATGCATTCAGTATCACATAGCCTGTGACCCGTAGAGCTAGGACTCAAACTCACATCTCCCTACCCCTGAAGCCCAGACTTAGCCACCCCATGGCATACATCCTGAATGTCCCATGGCAGAATTTTAGATATGAGTGGGAGGTGGTGCCCCTGAAGGTGCCCAGGTATTGGCCCCTACCTGCTCCTCCCAGAACAGCTAAGTTTGGGGGTTCCCTGCTCTGGCTGTCATCACCAGCCCAGGCCTCAGGGACTGACCTCTCAGCACCCAGCTCTTCTGCCAAATAATTTTGGCCGGAGCTGGGCTTGGCAGCAGCTCTAATGGAAGCTGCTCTGAGCCGAGAGCCTCTTGTCAGCCTGAAATCAGGACAAGCCCTCAATGCGGCTCCCCTCGGGGCTCCCTGTTAAATAAAGGTGCCGCAGTGGTTTCACCAAAAGGCCTCTTTGTCTGAGGCCCTTCCAGCCCACGCGTCCCCTGCCCCCGGAATGCTGGTCTCTGTCGGCATGAAGAGCCCCTGTGTTCAGCGCTGCTGCGGGGTGAGCCGGCGGCCGGGCTGCGCCTGGGGTGGGTGGCCGCGCGCTGAGCTGGGAGGGCTCCTGCCCTGCCTCCCCTCCCTCTGCCTGTCGGGGAGGTCACCCTGGCAGCAGCTCTGCACACAGCCTGGGTCCCTGGTAATGGTTCCCTCCTGCCTCCTGCCCGTCCTGGCCCTTTAGTGCTCCCTCCGGAAACCCTCCTCCTCCCACCAGGAGCCCTTGCTCTCTGCACATGCCTGAGTTCCGCTTCTCTCTCTCTCTATGTCTCTGTCTCTTCTTCCCTCTCCATCTCTCTGTGTCTCTGTCTCTCTCTATCTATGTCTCTTTCTGTCTTTGTCTCTTTCTCTGTCTCTCTCTCTCTCTCCCTCTCTCTGCCTCTCTCTCTCTTCTTCCTCAGTTTTTGCTTCCTTCTGCCCTTCCTGGGAGAGAAAACAGCACACACCACGTGTGTTAGATGAAAACATGAACACTTTGGGAGTGCGTTCCTCCCATCTGACATCTGAACACAAGACTTCATTCTGTCACTTATTGGAAGTTGTGACTTCACTCCCCAACAGCCTCAGTGTCCCCATCGCAAATGGAAGCAATGATGTGTACCTCCAGGACGATGCATCACCTGCTGTGCACTGGTGAGGGTAGGGGCTATGTCTGGCTCCTCCTATACCACCAGGGCACTGAAAAGCCCTCATGTTTGTTGGATGATTGGAGAGTCCAGGGGTCTAGGACAGTGCCTGACACATGGTAGTTGCTCATTAAATGTTAATTTCCTTTCTTTTCTATTTCCCGCCTGTTTATGGGGATGTGATCTGTTGGAGAACGTTGGAAAGCCATGGGCTCTGGAAAGAACATGGGAGTTGCACAGTGTTGTCTTACCTGCTACGGTCAGGTCTTGTCCCATCTTGCCTGGGTGTGGGTTTGGCACCAGAAGGGGCCATCGGGCTCGATGCCACACTGGAATTGTTACCCGACCAGCTCAGAGCAGAAGTAAACAATCACGTCTCTCTTCCTCAACACTGTACTTCTGTCCATGCAGCCTAAGACCACATGTGCTTTTTTTTGCCCCATTATCATGTCCCACTCCTGCTGGACAGTGGGCCCCTGCACACCAAACCCTTATTCGTTCATTCATTTGAACAAATACCTACTGAATGCCAGGTGCTCTTCCAGGATCTGGGGACACAGCAGCCAACAGAACAGACTAAAGTCCCTGCCCAAATGAAGTTTACCTTCTAGAAAGGTCCTTCCCACCTGTGGGCAGGCCACGTGGCCTCCCTGACCCTCTCTCTCCTCTTGGGCGATATGAAGGAGGAGGGAGGGAAGGAGGGATGAATGGCTGGATGGAGAGTTATTTCACAAGTTAGCTGATGAGTTAATCTGCTGACTAGTTGTCTGGGTGAGGGGGTGGTGGCCAGTTGACTGTGTCCTCCCTGGCACTGCCCTTGAGCCTCCCCATCACTGTTTGACCCTGCTTTTGCTTTTCCTGTGCCCAGTTTCATCAGGCCTAATGCCCTTTCTTCCTGTCTTTCCACAGGCACTTGTCCGGCTGCCTCCCCACATTTCACAGTGTGATGAAGTCTTCCGGTTCTTTGAGGCCCGGCCAGAGGATGTCAACCCCCCAAAAGAGTGAGTGGTATCTCAGGCCTCTCCCATGTGCTTGGGTGAGGAGGCCAGCCAGAGAGGCTCGGGATGTGGGGACACAAGCAGAGGGAGAGCTGGCAGGGCCAACAAGGCTGAGCAAAGATGGACCAGGGGACGGGGACCAGGGTGCCCCAGACTCCTGCTGCCAGGGCTTGCTCCTCATTCCCCTTGACCCCCAGGGCTGCCAGGTGAGGGCGTCCTCACTCTGGGGAACAGGTGTTCCTGTAAACTATTTCTAGCTCACAGGTTATTGTAAGGAGCAGATGAGATAACAGAAAATATAATGGTCATGCCGTTCAGATGCCCAGGGTTAGCAGTCATTGCTCATAACTGTTGATGCTCCCAAGTGCCCCACTGGAATGTGGGCCCGGGAGGGCACGTGCTGCCCACGTGACCCTCACCCGCTGACTAACCCAGCAGTCCTGGGCTGCTGCAAATCATCATCAAAGACAGCAGTGAGTGTGCACGGAGCACTTACCAGATGGCTTTTACTTGTAGCATTTTATGATAGATGTTAGTAGCCCTGTTTACAGAGGAGGAAACTGAGGCCCATGAGGTCAGGTGCGTTTTCCCAAGTCATGCAGCTGGTTGGGTATGTGACAGGCATGAGACTTGAACGCAAGTCTTTGATTCCTAGTGGCCCAGAGCTGGCTGATGTCTCATGTTGGGGAGAAATGAGGCCCAAGCAGGTCTTCTTTTTTCTCTGGAAGCAGGACACTCTGGGCCTGGTGGTCAAGAAGACCCACCCAGCCGTGCCAGTTTTTCACACACACGACCGAACTCCATCCTGATGGCCACCTTCTCTTGCTCAGAACACTACCCTCACATTCACTCCCCAGAGTAGCTTCTCAATGGAGGGAAAAATCCGGTTTCCACCAAGGAGCTGATGACCAGAAGGCGGCAGACAGGGAACAGGGTTCAGTTGGGAAAAGCATTGGGGAGAGGACTGAAGGGGATGCTAATCGATCACCTCCCTCCATATCTCTGTTCTCCTGAAATCTTAAAAGTACCAGGGTGGGCAGGAGAGAGGCAGATGGGATGGGTGCTATGGAGGGAAGGGAAATAATAGTACAGAGGAATTGTCTGGGACAGGTGGGGAGAGGCAGGGGGCCATCAAGTAATGGGGAGAGAAAGCCTACAGACAAGGGTGTGTGTTGCACAGCTGCAGGGGCGCCATTCACATTGCTCTTTCTGTGAACACTGCCATAGAGGTTGTAGAGTGAGCAACCTGCCCATCCATACATGGCAGTCCCGGCTAAAGTAGCTCTTCTCTTTTCATCCGTGCTGTAAGACTAACAGCCTAAAATGGCCTGTACCCTTTGAGAGAGGAAGGCATTACCCAGCTCAGAGACTCACCTGGCACAACAAAGGCCATCTCCTTTACTGGCTGCCACAGGCTTAAGAAACAAGCAAACGCTGTAAACAGTCAGAAACTCATCAGTGACTTGGTTCACAGTGTGGAGTAGTGGAAAGCCACAGGGAAGAGGATGTAGTGTTGAGCTCACACTCTGACTCTGCTGCTGACTGGGCACACCGCTTCAAGGCAGACCACTCACATACCTTCCCCAAGCCTTTCTTTTCTCATCTGTAAAAAGGGAACAGTGATTCATCCCTGATCTTGCTACCTCCAAGGATTAGTTGTGAAATTTAGGTAACATGCGGGCTGGGAAAGAGCTTTGTGAACAACAAATTGAAGGAGGGGTGGGTATATCTCAGTGGTAGAGTGTATGCCTAGCATGCATGAGGTCTTGGGTTCAGTCCCCAGTACTTCCATTAACGACAACAACAACAACAAATTGAGACATAAATGTCTGTTCTCACCAGTGGGAGAAGCATCACTCTCACTGTACCTACTGTGTGTCAGGCTTGTGAGAGAGGTTTGCACCAGGAGTTACATTTTCTTATTCTTAAGCTCCAGAAAAGGAAACAGAGGCTAACAGCTGCAGCCAGGACTTGAACCCAGATTTTTCTGGTTCCAGAGGCCTGTACTCTTTCCACTCCTTGCACCAGGTTTGGGGAGGTATCGGGGGGACCACAACTGTGGTCCTGACACCTCTCAGTGTGACCTCTCTGTCCTCCCTTCTGTGTTCCTGCCCCAGCCTTCGTCACTCTCCCAGGGCAGAGGAAGGCTCTTGAGCCTGGCAGCAGTGTCCCCAGGTCCACCTGGCCCTGCCACTTGTGAGCTCAGACCCTATTCCTTCCAGGGGGAGAGAGGAGATGCCCCTCCCCAGGCGGGCTGTCATTGGAGTCACACGTGATCATGCGCCCAGAGGAGGGGAGAGGGATTGTTGCTGGAGGGGGAAGTGGCCGGGGAGGCATCACAGAATCACCTGACCCCACCTGTAAGCCTTGCCTCTGAACCCAGTCTCTGCAGCCAGATAAATGAGTTGGTCCTCTTTCACCTGTCGACTTGTGCACTAATGGTAGCAAGTCGGCCTTTGCCCGTCCCTGGAAGGCCCTCAAGGGCTGGTGGAAACCAGGCTTGCGGAGACGGTTGTATGTTGGTGAGGCCGCGGGTGTGGCCTTGCGGGGCAGACTCTGGGGTCCAGGCCCACCACCCAAGGCTCCGTGATCTCTGACCTTTTGCCTTTCAGAGATCTCTGATCTCTGCCTTTCTGTGTTCCCATCCCTGAAATGGGGGTGTGCAAGACTCCTGGAGTGGTCCAGGGGGCTTATGGAGACAACACGTGTAGTGAGATAACCCAGCTGTTGCTGTCCGCCCATACAGCAGTGTTGACGGCAGAAGGTTGTGGAGCGGAACGGGACGTGGCTCAGGGTGCATGCTCCACCCCTGCAGATCACAGCCTGGCTTTTGCAGGGAGGAGTCGTAAAGCATTTGGCCTCTAAGTTACCATGGCAATGAGGGTTCTCTGCCTCTTTCTTGAGGTAGTACTGGCCACCTGGACCAGTTCACAGCTCGTCTGGCAAGAGATGGCCTCAGAACAGGAACCCCTCCAGCACAAGACAGGCCTGAGGCTCAGGAAGTGGGGTCAGCTGCGGCCACCCAGTTCTGAAGGGCTTCTCCCTGTCCCCAGGCCCTGGCCCCTCTCAGCCTCCAGGATCTGCCAGGAGAGACCCGTGTTCCATGCAGAGTGTGCTCGCCTTAGAGCCCAGACCCAGGGGTGACCCTGGGCTGACAGGCTGACCATCTATCTGCCCACTGCCTGCACGCCCTCCCTCCCAGGCTGTCGTACACTTCCCCTCTCCGTCCTGAAACATAAACACAGGATCGAGTAACAGCGTATTTTGACTCTGGGGCGACGGTGGAGTGGCTTATCAAATTATCAAAGCCTGTGGATTTAATTGGAATTTTGCAGATAACCCCGGCCCCTTTCAAGTGTGCTGCTGCAGGACCTCTGAGTGCTCACGGGGGGCTGGGGTCGGGGGACTGTGGCCCTTTCCATCTTGCAGGGAAGACAAGGCCTGCAGCAGCCCCACCTTAGTGGGGGAGGTGGGCATCAGGCCCCAGCTCCTCAGCTTTGATCCCAGGCCACTCGTTGGCTTCTGTGGGTGGAGAGCAGGGCCCATCCCTGGGCTGCTAGTGGTTGCTCTGGACCACGGGCCTTGCACAGAAAGGATATACTTTATAAGCATCTTTGGTGAGTCTGGCACTGGTGAGTCTGGCACAGGAAGCCATGGAGGTTTCACCCCAGGGGCCCTGCCCTTACCTCCCCTGACTATTGGCCAAACGTTACTCTGCTGTATGTGCAGTGCTGAGCTCTTCTGGGGCCCCTGGCTCAGGCCCCAAACCTTGGCATTCTTTTCCAAATTATTTTTGGGGAAGGGGATAATTTGGTTTATTTATTTATTTATTTGTTTGTTTGTTTGTTTATTTATTTTCAAAGAGAGGTACTGGGGACTGAACCCAGGACCTCGTGCATGCTAAGCATGCACTCTACCACTGAGCTATAACCTGCCCCCCAAACCTTGGTGTTCTTCTAGATTTACTGCTTTCCTTCACACCCCTCCATCCAGTTCATCAGCACATCCTGTGGGTGCTGCCTTTGGGATCTACCCAGACCCTGACCATGTCCTACCATCTCCCCTGCTGCTACCCCAAGGGGGCCAAGCTAGCATCTCTCCCCTGGATCCTGGCCTGACTGGTCTCCCTGCTTCTGCCCTCACCCTCTGTGGTCCACTTTCAACACAGGGAAGAAGCAATCATTTAAAAATATACATCAGCTCATGTCACTTCTCTGCTCAAAATCCTCCATGCCTCCTGAGTCACTCAGAGTCAAGGCCCCGTGCCCTCCCCTCATCCCCGGTGGCACTTCCTGGCCCTCCCACCCAGCTGTACTCCAGCCACTCAAACCTACTCGCTGCTTCTTGAACCTTCCAGCTGTGTTCCTGTCTTGGGGACTTTGCAGTGGCTCTTCCCTCTGCCTGAAACATTGGCCCCTCCCCAAGAGAGCCCCAACCTGGTCCCCCACCTCCTTGTAGTCTTTACTCAAATAGCTGCCCAGTGAAGCTATCCCTGACCTTCCTGTTTAAAATCCCCCAGCACTGGCTGTCCCCCTCCTGGCTTCATCTTTCTTCACAGAACTTCTCAGCACCTCCCAGGTGACCGGTTCCCTCCCTGCGCTGCTGTCAGTCCAGGAGAGTAGAGCTTGAACCTGTCCTGTTGACACCATGTTCTCAGTGCGGGCACTTGGGGGACATCTGCCAAATGGGTGACTGGTGTCATTCAGGCTTTGTGTTAGCCTCCCATGGGTGGTAGACAGTGACGTCACTGTACAGAGAACTGAGTAGCTGCCCTGAGGTCACCCAGCTGGCAAGTGGCCGGCACAGGAAGCTGGGGATGATGAGCCCTAGCCTCTCCTGTGTGGATTCTGGGGCAGCCATGTGGGTGGCTTGTGGTGGGAAGATCCCTGGTCGCCAGATCTGAAGGGAGGGGGACAAAGACGCATCCCTGAAACTCAACAGAATTCAGTGCAGGACCAGGCCTGGGTGGTCCTGAGCATTAACTCTGACAACCAAATGAGCCTGGCCTCGTGGAAGCCACACCTCAGCACCCCTGCAGCCCCCAAAGTGACCCTGGGCTGTGTTTGAGTGCTCAAGATCCCATTGCTGGGCCACTGGGCCACTGGGCCAGGGAGGCAGGTGTCACCTGACCTACCTTCCGCAGATCCAGGGGCCCCCAAGCAGCCCGTCCCTCAGCTCTGATTCCCCAGTGATGTCAGTGATGGAAACTGGAGCTAAGGCAGGACTCTCAGCCCAGTCAGTCACATGACCAGCAAATGCCTCTTTTTATTCAAGTTTAAATTTGCATCCAATTGAAACAGTGAACCTGCAGGTTCTCAAACAGCCCTCTGCAAGCCCTGTGCTCAGACCCCCAGCATTGTGCACAATCCTTGCAGAAGGGTCAGGGGAGGTGCAGCCCCCTGAGGCCCGAGGGCTGAGACCAGCCTTCCCATCTCTCCAGCCTCCTGGCCCACCGCCTTCATTCTTAGGTGCCTGCACAGGAGTGTAGCCCAGGCCAGGCTTTTCCCTCCATCTGGAGCGCTCCTGTCCCCCTTCCCACCTACCTGGTCCTAGTCAGCCCTCAGACATTCCAGGAAGCCTCCCCAAAGCCCGCAGCCTTGGGCGTGGCACTGGCCACACCACATTGTCCTCTTGTGGTCTCTCCCCACCACGGGGGCCCACATCGCTGGGCCCCCAGGGCCTGGCACCTGGTAAATGTTGACTGAATCCAAGTCAGTGCTGTTTAACAAGATTCAGAATTGCACTGCCCACCACCAAGGTTGCAGACTGAACAGCACTTCCGACTCCTCTGGAGTGAGGTGGTCTGGGTTCCCTTGCCCCTCTGTGCCTCAGTTTCCTTATCTATAGAGTGAGAATAACAACAGTGCCTGCTCCCCCAGGGCTGCTGGGAGGGTGGCGCCTTAGCACATGGAAAACCCCAGAACAGACCTGGCACGTGGTCAGGTCAGCACTACCCAAGGCCGGGCTCACAGTCATCATCGTGGCAGCCCTGGGTCGGTGGGGAAACCGCAGCAAGAGCAGGAGGGCAACCCCCGGTCTGCCACTTGTGGGGGTGCCGCCTCCTTCCACAGCCTGACATGGTTGGCCCTCTGCTCATGGCCTGAGCCCGTGGGCAGGTGGGCATACACGCATTTGCGCCCCCCTCCATTGCAGAGGGGAAAACAGCGGCCAGGCCTGGGTCAGTGTGCCCCATCTCATCACATCCCGCTCATGTGCCTGGTGCCAGCCCTGGGAGCTGCAGTCAGTAGGGCCACCCACACGGCAGCAGTGCATAGTGGGCTCACATAGCAGGTTGAGGATCTTCTGCTCTCTGACACGCCTCTCAGCTCCAGGCCTGCTCCTGTCGCCTCGGCCCATTTCTTCCAACTGAAGCCAGCCAGCCTGGTTAAATTCTTGAAATTGCACAGGAGGAGCAGGGCCTTGCTGAACAGGTTTTTGTTCCTCAGCCCCAGGGCCACAGAGCCACCCTCTGTTGTGGCCTAAAACAATGGCTCAATGTTTGGCGGGACTGTCCGTCCCTGCCCCAGCCTGCCCAAAGGGCCAGCTTCCATCTGGCCTGGGGTCCACCCTCAACACCCCTGCCACCCGCCAGGTCTGTGCCCGGGCAGGCCAGCGAGACAGGGAGGCTGTCCTACCCGATACAGGTGGAGCTCTGGGTTTGGGTCTGGGCCGGAGCTTTGTGAAGGTGGCCCAGCAGCTGACGTGGAGGGCACTGAGCCAGGCTTCCAGGGTTGGAGGACCCCAGCAGAGGACAGGCAGCTCCTCTGGGGCTGGGGTGATGTGAGGTCAGACCCCAGAAAAGGCACTCCTTACAAGGTCTCCCAGCCTCCTGCCCCATTTATATTTCGGAAGAAAATGGAGGCCAGGGCGGCCCTTCCCAGGGGAAAGCAGGGTCCAGGAGGACAAAGGGGACTTTGCCAGCCCTGCCTCAGGACCCAGCAGGAAGATAGGGAGTGTGTGTGGCAGGGCATGCAGGAGGGCCCCGAGAGTTTGGGGAGGCTCCTCCAGGAGCCCCCACAGCCTTGATCCCAGTCAAACTCTAGGTCAGGCCTGCTTGGGAGCCTGACTCCAGATCTCAGAATCCAGGCTTCCGCTGACAGCAGCTTTACTTTCTCCGTAAGTCACACCTACTTGCCCGGCACTGAGGAGAATGAAGTGAGATGCTGTGTGTGGAGCACGTAGGAGGTGCTGAGAGTCAGGTCACCTCTTCTCTTCCTTCCTCTTCCCTGGGAGGCAGATGGAAGGTCCTGGGAAGAGCCCTGAGAACACATCTCTGCTGCGGCCTTCACCCAGCAGGTGTTCACTGAGCACCTACTATGTGCCAGGGACCGTGCGGGCCAACGAACTCAAGGCTCAAGGCTACCACTAGGTGGGAATTTTGAATTGAGTTAAACTAATTCTGAAGACAACAGTCAGAACCCTCAGCTCTGCTTGTGGCCTTGAATGAGTCACTTCACCTGTTCCCATCTCGGTTTCCCCCTCTGTTAAAGGGGCCAACAGTGCCCTCTTGGCGGGATAGTTGTGAGGTTCAAGGGCACTCATGGGTATAAATGCCTTTGGAAAAAAAAATACCTTTGGGGTGCCTGGAAGTCACCGATGCTCAGTAAACGGGAACTTTCTATTCTTTCCCCCCCTTTCCTCCATCAGCCCAGGCCTGGGTGCCCAGTGGCCACTCAGAAAATCCTAGGGTAATGGAGTTGGGTCAAGCTGAAGACAGGAGCTGGGCTGACATTTCCCGAGCCTCTCTCAGCTCTGGGAGTTCTCACCAGGGTTGGTGCCAACTAGGGGGTGAAGCTGTCCGCTCCACCCCCAGGCACCCTGCTGGCCACTGGGAACTCTGAGGCATCCATGTTCCTGGCCATGCCCAAGGGACGGGCAGTTTGGAAATTAGAGGAGGCAGCCCACCCACCTGCACCATGCTCTATTGAGTCCTGGTCAGACCCTTGTCAGTGGGACAGCTCTCTGCACCCAGCAGGCCCTACCACACCCATCTGGCCAGGGATGTCGGCCACACTGTCCTTCCAACCCCTCTGCCCCTGACAGCTGCACAAATAGCCTCTTTATGCTGATGGGTTAGAGAAAGCCAGCTGGACCTCAGGACTGTGGGTCCACCCGAGGCTGGGGACTGGAACAGCACGGAACTTCATGTTCTGTGCTCCTGCCCGCCCCCTGCCATGGCTTCCTTTAACCTGGGTGGGCAGGTGGGAGGAAGTGCCCATAGGAAGCTGTGTTCAGCCCACTTGAAAGGGGTGTTGGCTCCAGGGAATGAGGACTTCTGAGGGCCTGGCTGTCATGCTGGGTGGGCAAGCAGGTGGGAGGCCAGCTCTAGACCGGCCAGCTCAGAGCAAGGGCTGTGAGGGCCATGGCCAGGCGGAGAGGTTACTCTGTGTTCAGGTCTGGCACAGGACTTTGAGCTCCTGCAAGCCAGATGGAAAGGAGGTGGCAGGGTGGGGAAGGATGTCCCAATACAGGGAGGGGGTGTGGGCAGGGTCCTTGATATTTTCTCAGGCTTATGTTTCCCTGAAACCTCAGCCCCGGGGGATGGTCCTGGTGTGCAGGTGCCCAGGGCCCCCCGTGCCCACCCCCATGCCCCCTGGACGATGGCACCCTTTGGAGGCTCCAGAGCCCCCCCAGAGAGCCCTTGAGGCCTGCTTTGCTGCTATGTCCTGTTTGAGGGGAGTCTTAGTTCCTATGTCTTGTAATTGCCACCCCCGCATTGTAACCATTCCCCTGGCTGCCCCTCCCCGGGGAGTTGTGGCAGAGCTGAACCTAAGACCCAGGTCTTCAGCCCCTAGACCAGGCTTCCTCTGGTGGCATCCAGGCAGCAAGCATTTGTTCATTCAAACGTTTTTCATCATTTTCTTGGTGTGAGGCCCAAGGCCACGGAAGTGGGTACAGCTCAGCCCTGCCTGTGGGGAGCTCATGTTCTGAGGAGAGACCTGGCAGGTCCTGGCTCGCTGCTGTGGGAGGTAGCAGGGCACAGGAGCAAGGACTGGGGCAGTTTCAAGAAGTTTCCATTTTCTTTAAACGAAAAGAAAGTCTATCTTCCTGGAGAGTGAGAATGTTGGCTTGAGCTGCGCCAGAGGAGATGGGCCTGGGGCATCCAACGTCCAGCTGGTGATTTTGGACAGTCGTTAACCCCTTCTACACTTCATTTTCAGGTGAGGGCGCAAAATTTGGGGGTCTCTGGAGTCCCTCCTGGCTCTGATATTCTGTGATCCTATCCGGACCAGTAGGCTATTGTTAATAGTCCAAGCATGTAACAACCAGCATCTGGAGTGGGGACTGAGGGCTGTGAGACATTCACCGTAAGTCAGATGTGAAAGAGACAAGTATTCTGGACATCATGGACCACCATCCCCTTTCACAGGCCCTGTAAATTGGGTCCTAAGCTAGACTGGAGTTTAAGCACCACTGTAACTTTGGGTCGCTTCCAGCGTCTTAGTTCGTGGGCTCTATGTGTGTCTGGCTCCACCTTGTGGCCCCGTTGGGCATTACACCAGTCAGCATCCTGGCAGGCGCTTGCAGGCTTGGCTGATTCTGCCAGAAGCTGTGCTGGACCTTTGAGCATGATCTATCTTGTTTAACCATCAGTATAATCCTCTGAGGTTTTATGCCTCCTTTTTGAGGATGAGAAACCTTAGGCTCAGATTGGTTGCGTCACCCCTCAGCTAGTAAATGTCAGAGGCTGTATTCAAACCCTTCCAACTCCAGGTCTGCACCCCACTGACCACACAGGTGTGATGAAGAAAATCACAGGGTCCATGGCCAGGGCGACTGGCTCCAAACTGCAAGACAGGACCATTCATCTGACCATAGAGCAGAATGTAGAATCAGTACCCCATGGTTGCTGTGCTCACAGGGTAGGGAGTGGCTGGAGATATCGGTGAGGACACCTCCCACACTTGGGGGCTTGAAGGGGAATCCAGGCTTCTCACCAGGTGAGAAGGTTGCAGGGTCCAGCCTGTGGAGAACCTCCTGCTGTGGGGTCAGACCTCTGAGGAGGGGTGGGTGCTTTCCAGCTCCACTTTCCGGATGGGCACAGTGGTTCTGGAAGCCCCCAAAAGAGCAGGTCTCCCTTTCCCCAGACAAACTGAGACCTGACTTGGGTCTTGGGGGCAGCTGTGACTCCAGCCCCAGACCAAGCCCTTAAGCCTCCCACCCCTCTCTAACATGTAGCCCATTTGTCACATGGGGGATCCTAAATCAATGTGATCGCCCCCCCCCCCCAACCCAGGACACGCAGTCTGAGGCTCCCATTAGAGGCCTTTTTGGCAAGACCTTCCCCAGTGCTCAGGGCAGGAATGGGGATTTTGTTTTTCAAACAGCCTAATGGAGGAATAATTTATATAATACAAACTTCACTCATTTGAACTGTACAATTAATCCAATGACTATTAGTAAATTTACAGAGTTGTGAAACCATTCACAATCCAGTTTTAGAAAATTTCATCACCCTAAAAAGATCCCAGAGGGAGGTTTTTAACTCCTTCCCGGACTCCAGGGTTTCTTTAGGAGCCCACTGGCATCCCTTCCCTCTGCTCCTGTCTGGGAAGAGAAAATGCATGTTCCCAGGGACTGAGTTCTTCCTCACTTGTGTGCTGGTCTGGTTTCTAGACCTTCCCGTAGTCTTAGCTGCTTTGGCCCTTGAACAAATTGCTCAGTAGCCCAGGGGCAGGCCTGAGGTGGACTGGCCGTTGAGTAGAGGCCCAGGGTGGAGGGATGAGGGCACCCATTTCAGTGGGTACCTTCCCTGCCTATTTTTTTCTTTTCCATTATGGTTTATTATAAGATACTGAATATAGTTTCCTGTGCTATACAGCAGGACCTTGTTGGGTTAATCCATTTTATATACAGTAGTTTGTATCTGCTAATCCCAAACTCCTGATTTATCCCTCCCCCTTTCCCCTTTGGTAATCATAAGTTTGTTTTCTATATGTGTGTATCTGTTTCTATTTTGTAAGTAAGTTCATTTGTATCATATTCCAGATTCCACATATAAGTGATATCACATGATATCTGTCTTTCTCTGACTTCACTTAGTATAATAATCTCCAGGTCCCTCCGTGTTGCTGCAAATGGCATTATTTCATTCTTTTTTTATGGCTGAGTAGTATTCCATTGTATATACATAACACATCTTCTTTATCCAGTCATCTGTCAGTGGACATTTTCCCTGCCTATTTGATTCCAGTGGCCCACTGGGTGCCCACTCTGAACTTCATCCCCACCCCCAGGAAGTACACACACAGTTTGGCTCCACGGATCAGCACACCGTGTCCCCGATGCTTACTTTCCCCCAAGCCATTTCAGAAGGCCATGGGGCACAGACAACAGATCTGGGGACTGAGCCACAAGATGCCCAACTTTCTACCAGGGCAAGTTCCAGGCAGCCCAGGGGGTTAGTAGAAAGCAATTACGTTTTAGCTCATTTAATTTTTACATCTATCCATTAGGTGGGTACAGTTATTTCCCCCAGTTTACAGATTACGCCACTAAGAAATAGAGTAATCACGTGACTGGCAAAGCTGCTAAGTGGCAGAAATAGCTAGGGCCCAACAGTCTGGCAGGAGAGCCTGGCTCTTACCTGTCTTGCTCCTCAATAAAGCTCGTGTTTAGACATTGCATGGCACCTGTTCAGAATAAATGGGACCTGTGATTACTGTTGCTATGGTTGAGGGGCTAACGTGTGCGGGAGGAGGCCTGGCTACCCAAGGCCCATAGAACACTCACAGCTCAACTTGCAGGCATGTGAGTTTGCAGTTTCTTGAGCCGTCAAAGCAGCCTCTTCCATCTTGGCTGTGTCCGTGGAGAGGCAGGAGGGAAAGGCTGCCAGCAGTCCCAGCCTTCAGAGCCCAGCGTTCCCCAGACATCCTCCAGCCCAGCTCCAAGGCTGCACTGACGGGTCTGCAGCCCATTGCGGGGAAGTGACTTGCCTGAGGTCACCCAGAGAAACTGGGCTTGAACCAGGTTTTTTGACTCAGAGTCCAGTGTTCCTTCTAGCTCTCGGAAACTCTCCCAGCTGATTTCCAGAGCATCCTGAGAGCTGGTGCGCAGAAAGGCACCTGGAGGCCCTTACAGAGAATTGAATCAGAGCCTGGCTGAGGGACAGGGAAGGGGGGCCAGCTGCTCTGGCCAGGGAAGTGGGAGCTGGGCTGTGGTCAAGTCTGATTTAATTAGGCAGAGGCAGGCTCCTGATTAGAGAAGGCTGCGCTTGCCAAGCCAAAGAATTCAAGGTTAATAGCCAGAAGTGCCCGGGCCTCCACCCCAATCAGGAAAGGGCACCTGCGAGGCCCACGGGGACCTGCAGCGCCACGGGCAGCTGCCTGGGGAGCCCGAGGACACGGGTTGTCCCACGCTGGCCCACAGCCCGCGTGTCTGGGTGAAGCTGCCGAGGGGTGTCGGGCGCCGTGCTGGGTCCTGCACCAGGAGGATCTTGGTGGGCAGGTGGGGGCCCATGGGACATGCCAGGGACAGGAAAAGTTGCTGTCTTGTTCAGAATCCTCCAGAAGCAGATCTGGGAATGAGGATTTGCACTCAGGCAGCTTATCTGGGACGAGATACCAGTGAGGGAGTGAGGTGAGGTTGGGGGGCAAGGCAGCCAAAAGTGGTGCGTCCTCAGCCAGCTACCCTGTCAGCAGCCGGGGCCTCGTCTCCCAAGGAACTTGGGGAGCCGGCAAAGAGTTCTCGGCTGCAGGGCTGTTCTCCCCAAGGGCAGGGGTGCTGGGACCCACTGCTGTTTCTTCCCTCCCCTCCTCCCTTCACCGACCTCCAGTCCATCCTAAATAGCAGGGGAGGGAGCTTTCCAGAAAGCCTGGGTGAGCCAACACCCCCATGGCTTTCCGCAGTGCTTAAGATGACTTCCAGGAGCTTCCCCTCGGCCTGCACCTGGGATGGCCTGGTCCCTGTCCCAGCCACAGCCCCTACCCCTTCCCCAGCCCCTAGCCCTTGCCTCTGCCTTTCCATCTGCCCCTGGGGCTTCTCTAATCCTCTCTTCCTCAGAGAGCTCTTCCTTTCCTCATTTCAGCTTCTTTATCACTTTCTTCACAGCTCTTAACCCAGTTTATCAGTCTGATTTATCCAGTTGCTTATTGTCCTCCCCCAGGTGGGGGATGAGTCTCTTTTGAGTCTGTTTTAAATCTGTTTCACTCAATGCTGTGACCTCCAGGGCCTGGCACATAATAGGTGCTCAGTAAATGCTAGTTGAGGACCGGAGCCCCTACAGGGGGTCTGAGGAGAATGCAGCTGCAGGGAAGGTGGGAAAGCACTGCCCCACCCTTGCCTGGGGGCTCAGGGATGGGGGGTAGTGCTTATCACTAGGCACTGAGTTTCTGCAACCAGAGTGGAGAGGGACTGTCATTGTGAGTCTGCTAAAGGCCTGAGGTCAGCACTGGCTAAAGCTCTTTGGAGGGCCTGGGTGGAGGGGCCAGTCCCCTGTGGTTCTCTTCCCAGGAGGGCAGGCCTAGCCAGTGCACCCGGGGCAGTTGCTGAGTATGAGGTGGTCAAGCAGGCCCGGTGGAGATGCTCAGATCAGGAGGGCAGGGGGACCTTGGAGAGGGAGCCAGACCTCTGGGGGCCAGGGATGTGCAGGGAAGACAACCTGGGGGAGCCAGACCTCCACCTGGACTAGGATGTTGAGGGAAGGTTCAGAGACAGATAGGGAGGGAGAGGCCTGGGCCAGGGGAGGCTTCCAGGCAGAGACAGGGGTGTTCTTGAGGGGTGGGAGGGCAGGAAAGCCAAGAGGCTGAAAAGATGGTGATGGTTCTAAGCACAGGCCTAGAAGTCAACCAGCACCCAGTTCAAATGTGAGCTCTGCCACTGGGCTAGCAACTTAAGCTCTTTGTGCCTCTGTTTCCTCATCTGGAAAATGGGGGTAATGATAGTGTCTTCTTGGGGTGGTCAAGAGAATTGAGATAATGTATATGAAGCTCACACCAGAGCTGAAGCGGTGAAAAGAAGAGTGTTTAGAACTTGGGGTCATTTTGGTATTTCTGGCTGAGCCTTTGCCTTCATTTTACTTACCTTCCTCTTCCCCGGCTTCTCTTAATTTAGCTTAGCTGTCTGAATTTTACAGATGTCCTTATGAACCACAGATGGTAAATAATTTGAGCGCTAGACTAAGGCAGCTTGGGCTCACACGCTGTGTTGCTTTGGGCAGTGACATGACCTCTCTGATTCTCCATGTCTCTCCTGTAAAATGGGGGAAATAACAAACCTACCACATAGGAGTGTTGTGAGGATAAAATGAGCTGATATGTGTCAAGGGCTTAGTTTGGTACCTGGTATAATGTAAATGCTTGAAAAAAATAAGTCATACCTGTCAGTTATGGTGTTAGTGATAATAATAATGACAAGAACGATAATCAGTAATCGTATGCCTCGCCCACACCCGCACCTTTGAGGAAGAAGGGTTCACTCAGGGTGGGGCAGCCTAATCCACACCCTCCATCCCCCTCCCCATTTCCCACTGTGCTCTGGGGTTCAAGGGCTTATGCCTGCCCCAGGGCTTCAGGGCGTTTTTGACTGCGGGAGCTTGGACATCATTACGTGATGGAAAGTGGAGGTAGTGGTCCAGGACTGGCCCGCTGGGACCTGGAATGGGTGCCCTGGTGAGCAGTGACTTTGTAGTTGGAGCCAGGCTGATCCAGAGGAGGGAGAACAGGTCCAGTGCTGACAGGAAGGCTAGCTGGAGGGCTGGGGCAGGAAGCCGTTCTCCAGGGCTTCCAGATTGTCCCTCTTACAAGAAGGAGGATGCAGACCTGGAGCTGGAGGCCTCTTTGCAGAGGTCAAGTGGGGCGCAGAGCAACACTCTCATTTTTTTCAGTCAAAGAAACTGAGGCAC
Organism: Camelus dromedarius; assembly: GCF_036321535.1. Classification (NCBI taxonomy): domain Eukaryota; kingdom Metazoa; phylum Chordata; class Mammalia; order Artiodactyla; family Camelidae; genus Camelus; species Camelus dromedarius. Next base: position 60,674,585 of record NC_087443.1, on the reverse strand, counting down.
ACAAAGGACTACTACCATTCCTCAGGTCTTTTGAACCCCACACTGGGCGGCCCAGTTTGGTGTCTTTGGGGACACCTCATTAGACCCTCTCCTGTGCTGCTCAGGGAGCCGGTGGGCAGACCCTCCAGAATCCCCAGTTGGCCTGGTCCCAGGCAGGCCTGGGAGCACCCCAAGTTCCCTGGACACACTGGCCTGAGCAGAGAGCCCCTCTATCCTGCATTCCTAGTGCCCGTAGCTCACCGTGTGGCCATCACCTGCCACTTCATGAAGCAACTTCACTATGTTGGCCACATGGTCCAGCAGTGAGGGGGATCCAGACTTGGCTGTCCCTCTGGCCCCTGGGATCAAGGGCCAAGGCCCCTGGGCAGCCCGGCAGCCTGGCAGCTATGGGGATTCCTGGGGAACGTGCAAGGAATACAGTCATCTGGATGGGGCTCGAACTGCCCAGCTCTGCCACCCCTACAAGTTCTTGGCGAAGTGGCTTTACCCTTGACCCTGGGTTTCTTCATCTCTAAACAGACACTCCATTCCTTGGCCCACCCCACTGGGGCCAGCAAGGTCAGCCTCCCCACGTCCTTCCCAAGCTCCTCCTCCAGCTGCCTCTCCCCGCCCCTTCTTCCCTCCCCTGCCTTCCCAAGGTTAACTACTGGGCCTGCGCAGAGCTTTGTGACTGCAGTGGGGGCTGGAGGCGTGAGCCGCACTGTGCACCAGGTACCTGCTGTATGTTAGCTTGTTTTGCCCTCCAGCAATCCAGTTAGATGGGGCCTATCAGTCTCTTCATTTTATAGAGTAGAAATTAAGACAGACCCTAAATCTGTCCGGCAGAGCTGGGATTTGAACCCAGCCAGCTACACACACACCTCCCTGTGTGAGCCAAATAGACCTGCCTTCCTGCCAGTGCCTGATTCAGGCCACTGGTCTAGGCCATGCTGTCCAGTCCACTGTGGCGATTTACATCACAATTTTAATTAAGATTAAAAATTCAGTTCTTGGCTCACATTAGCCACCTCTTAAGTGCTCGACAGCCACAGTGGCTGGGGGCCACCATGCTGGACAGCACAGGTTGGGGCCATGATGATCACAGAGTTCTATTGGGCAGCTCCAGGTAGGACACTGCTAGGTGTTAGGAGCAGGACTGGGACACTCTGAGCTGTCGGGGGTCAAAATCAGAGGGGGCTCTCTGGAGAAGGTACCCCTCCTCAGGCCTCGGAAGGTTGCGAGATACTAGAGAGGGTGCGTGTAGTGGCCGTAAGCACAGATGACCCTGAGGTTGCGCCTGCTTCCTCATTGCTGGCTGTGTGGCACCAGGCAAGTTACTTAACCTGTCTGAGCCTCGTCTGCAAGATGGGCCTAAAGGACCTGCTCAGAGACAAGGTAAAGCAGGTGACAAGGGGCCCGGCACCTCTGGGTGCTCAATGCTTCTGCATTTGGGACAAGGAGTTTGGGGAAATCTCTGTCAGTGGTGACCACACAAGCTCCAAGAGCGCAGGCCCCCCAGGCAGTGCGGCAGGGCTCGGGGCCTAGGGGAGGCCTGGGCCCTGCCCCAAGCACTCTCTCCCAAAGAGGCTGCGGTAGGGAACGAGCACAGCTGGGTCTTGGGTGGGATCAGGACCTCGGTGGGGAGCAGGAAGCCACTGGTCCAAGCTCCAAGCTTTCCAGCCCCAGCTCAAAATTAGGGCAGGGCTGGGGAGTGAGAGGCCCACAGCCAAGGAACAACCCGGAGGTCTCCCCAGCCCTGGTGTCTGTCTGTCCCCCTAGGCATACAGCCTCCCAGAAGCAGCCTCTTCCTCCGCTCCATCTCTCTCTCTCTCTCTTTCACACACACACACACACACACACACACACACACACACTCACACACACACACTCACACACACTCACACACACTCACACAATCCCACACCCGTTCCTGCCCCTGCACCTTAGCTCACATCATCCCTTCCACCCCAACTGTGCTTCCTGCCTCTGCTCTTTCTAAATATTCATCTTTCAAAGATAGCTCTACTCCCCCCCTCTTCCAGGCAGCCCTCCACAACCACCCCAGTCCACTATCCTCCCCTTCCAGGAAATGCCTCTACCACATATCCTTTTTTTTTTTTTTTAAGGCAATCTGCTTTTTTTTAAATTCTTTGGGGGGGGGATAATTAGGTTTATTTATTTATTTAATGGAGACACTGGGGATTGAACCCAGGACCTCGTGCATGCTAAGCATGCGGTCTACCACTGAGCTATACCCTCCCCCCACGTATCCTTTTAATCAGGCTTTGGGACACTTAATCACAAAGTGATATGTTTTCTTTTCCTGGGTGTCTGTCTTGTGTTTCCACCTAAATAGTGTGCCCTGTCAGGGCAGAACTGTGTTTCCTACCCTTCTTCTGCTCAGACACAAGGCTGGGTCTCCGGCAACCCCTCAGCTAAGACATGGATGGGTGGATGGATGGACAGACACATGGACAAATGCACTTGGATAAAGATGGGAGGGCCTCCAAATAAGGAAGACCTTCCTTGCCCTTCTCTCTGGGGACTTTGTAGTCAACGCCCATTGCAGCGGTTTGTCACTGCCCCTCCCACAGCTCCCTGGGTCTGGCCTGCAGGCCCCAGAAGTTCAGGGAGGCTCGGAACCAGGAGTAGTGGGCAGAGCAGAGAGCAGGGGCTCAGGGAGCCAGTGGGGAGCCCACAGCAAAGGGCTGAGCAGCCTCACATCCCCTCTCGGAAACCAGTTTTGTGTCCCTAACTCCATCCCCTCGCTCTTCCACGGATGGCTCGTCGGTCACATCAGGGTGTGATGCCTTGGAGTGCACGCAGGTGGGAGCCCAGGCCTGTTTGCTTTCCCGGTCCTGAGCTGGTGCCCTGGGCGACAGGGCCAGGCTTTTGCGAAGCCCATACTGGTGAGGATGGGCCAGTCAGCCCTTCCTGTGCTCTGGCCACGGTCCATGCTCCACATCTAGCCCCTCTCCCGAACCCAGGCTGTTGGCCAGGGGTCCTTCCCACGTGCCAGACGCTGTTTTAAGAGCTTTGCACGTTATCCCAGGTAATCCCCACAACAGCAAAAGCAGGAACTAATCTTATCTCTTTGACAAATGAAGGTACTGAGAGGTTAAGGAACTTGCCTCTGTCACAAAGTGGTAGGTGTCTGAACCACGCTTAACCCCACTCACAGTCTTAACCCTCGGCTGGAGGCCAAGACACAGTGAAGCCATCCCTGGGCTGGAGACATGCTCAAAGCCTTTGCTCAGAGTGGCCAGTCTAGTCATGGTGAGGAGACAGACAGACAGACAGTGCTCTGTCTGTCCTCTTGCTGTGGACAGAGCAACAGCAGAGACCCTCTGGGATGTTCAGGAGACAATTGTGAGTCCTGGGAGATTTATGGCCCTGGCGTGGGCCTCTCTGGGACACAGCCTTGGGGGGGGCCCAGGACCTCTTCCCTCCCCAGGAATTCAGCTTTTTCGCCCGGGGCAGGAATTCCGGCCTTTCTGGACTGTCCACATGGTCACAATGGGACCCATTCTGAGAACCCTGGAAAACACAGCCTCTGCGGAGAAAGGACGGATTCTTGTTGGACACAAGGGCCCTCAGTGCCACAATTTAGATCAGGGCACAAATGGGGGCAAAGAACAGATTCATGCCCCCTCCGTCTGTCTTCCCTAGAGGTTGCTGCCCCTCGAAACCATTCCACGCAGAGGCTCTCAAAAGCCAGAACAAAAAGCCAGCAAGGGGCTAAATGGGGTGGAACTGCCCCAACACCCTCCAGCCCTCAGCTGACTGGAAGCCCTTTCTCTCGGAGTCTCCTGGCTCAACTTCCAGACTGACATGCTCTGTCTCACCGTCTTGGTTTCACAGAGAATTACCAGCCTGTGAGGACACTCGGAGGGACCCAGGTTAGGGATGGGGAAACTGAGGTCTCAAGAATTTATTGGTTTGGTAAGCCTTTTGGTGCCACAGTAAGAAGTTTCACATCACACCCCAATACCGACAGACAGACAGGAAGGAGGATGAGTAGACAGACATCTGAAACCCAAGTTTCACAAAACAGTATTAAATCTTACTGTGGGTGATTCACTTTGTCTCTTCTGCCTTTTTAAAATGTTTGTTGGGACCTAAACTAAGCTGATGTCAGAACTCACTAATGGGTCACAACCTGGCATTTATTTGAAAAACACAAGTTTGAAGTAACTTGCCCAGGTCCCCCAGCTGCTGAAGGACAGGGCCAGGCCCAGACCCTGGCTGTGCTGACATTCAGTCCCAGAGCTGTCATAGCCTCTCTCCCACCCTGCCCCCCTAGCTTTCTACCTCACCTTATTTTTTTTTAGGAGGTACTGGGAGTTGATCCCAGAACCCAGGACCTTGTGCAAGCTAAGCATGCACTCTACCACTTATCTATACCCTCTCCACTCCTTCCACCTCACCTCTTAACAAAAAACCTTTCTCCAGTCCTGCTCCGACCCATCACTCCCTGATTCTGAAACCTAACAGATTTCACAGCAGGACAGCAAAGCCCTACTCCTGCACCCCAACCCCTGCCCCGGCCTGGCCTTTCCCTGCCTATCTCGCAGCTCACCAACCCTCCCAAGTAGTTCAACTCCTCCTCTTTGGAGCCACATGTTCCTGCTTCTAGAATTCTCCCTCTCTACCATCTCCATCGATCCAAACTCCTCTGATCCTTCAAGGCTCAGCTCAAGGCTTCCTCCTCTGGGAAGCCACCTTGGATGTCCTGCAACCCTGGAATCTCTTTTCTCTGCACCTGGAGTATAACCTCTCCTGTGACTCCTGGCATAGATTGTCTCAGAATGTTAGCTTTCTCACTATGCTGTGTAGTTTTGTTCCCCTACTTTCACCCCAAACCTGCAGGCAAGAAGCATGTCACATATTTCTCCTCTGCCTGCATAGGCCTTTACGAGGCAGCCTCCAGCAGGAGCTGAAAAAGTGCTTATTGGTTAATAACAGCAGTCAAAATCATCATTACATACCTCAAGGGCTCCACATCACTCCCCTGGCCAAGGCTGCATACCACCACCCCCAGCCCCCATATTCCAGGTGCCGCCCATGTCCCTAAGACCACTTGGCTCTCAAGGTCACCCACAGCCATCTGGCAACCCAGCCGGCCTCTTGAGCAGTTCCCAGCAGCCGCAGGCCTTGCAGACAGGCGTCCTGGGCTGAGCAGCCAATGTCAGCCAGCAGACAGGAGGGTGAGAACATCAGGCTGGCGGTGCATGCGTGTCCTCCTCCGCCAGGACACTCACTGATGGGAGGAAGGTTGCAGGAGGGGAAGGCAGGCAGCCGAGGGCACGGCCCTGTAGCGCTCAGAATTCCACCTGGCAGGGACTCTGCGTCCTTCCACAGAGCCGGCCCTGCCAGACTGGGCTTCCTTTCCTGGTCTCTCCTTTGCCTCAGGGGTCCTTCCTGGCTTTGCCTCTCACTCTGAGAACCTTGACCTGCACTGGCAGGATGGACGCCTCTTTTCCCCAGCGGGAGCCTGCTCCTGCTGCCCGTGCGTCCTCTCCCCGCTGGCCCTCTGCCTGGAGAGCCCTCTGGGTCAGGATGTCAGTGGAGCTTCACCAGCCTGGCCAAGCCACTTAAGCCCTCAAGACCTCAGCCTCCTCATCCATAAAATGGATTAACACCACCTCTGCCTACTTCAGAGCACTGAAGGGCAAATGCGCATCAGGAATGTTCAAGAAAGGGTGGAGGGTGGGAAAGCAAAAACAGGTGGCCCAGACACAGGAACTGTTAAATGCCTTTCCCACCCCCTCCCTCCAGCCTCTCCCTCTTTTCTGTCTCCAACACCAGCTCCTTCACTGGAATGTCCGGGGAAGGAGCAGAGCGTGTCTCACTAAGAGAAATGAAAGTAGAGGGAAAAAAGAAAAAAGCAAGCTGAGTCTTCTGGGTGCCATTACTGTGGAAATGCAGGGCCCTTCACATCTCCCGGTTCATTTTGGGGCTCTGAGCATTTGCCGCTCCTTGGTGGTTAAATGCATCCCAATAAATGAGCCCAGAGCTTGCCAATTCCTGTGGGTCAGTGTCACCGTGAAAGTATAATTGTTTCCAGACGAGTCCTGTTCAAACGTTGTGTGTGCAAAGAGGCTTTTCCCAGGTGGACAGCACTGGACAGAGACCAGCACTGGTGCTGGTGCCTGTGAAAGCCCCAGACTCTAAATGTGGGGCTGGACTCACCCCTGCATGGCACTGTGCCATCAGCATCGTGGTGGAGTCCTTAAGAAGAAGCTGCTGCCTTTGGTTTTAGGGGGGTCTGCAGGGTTTAGGTTTAAACAGGCCCTTGCCATTTGGGTAGCAACAGAGATGGGGTTAGGTCTAGGCCTGAAAGAGTAATAATTTCTAGAGCATTTTCTGTGCCGAGCACTCTGTGAACCCCTTTATGAGCACTGTATGGTTCATCTTCCCCAGATCCTAAGGGGTTGGTACAGTTATTATCCTCATTCTAGACAGAGAAATAGAGGCTCAAGATGTGAAGGAAGGGCGCAGGATGACCACCCAGCTAGCAGGGGTGCAGAGCTGAACTGGGGTCTGTCTGCTTCTAGCACCTGCCCTCGCTCCACAGACACTATCATCCCAAGAGGAAGGACCAAGAGATGAACGATTGATTGATTGATTGATAACTTTTCTTTTTAAAAAATTGTTTTGAAAAATTTTTTTGTTTTGAGGTGAACTGTTTATATCGTGGGGGGGAGGACTCAGGAGTCCCTGTTTAAGTGGGGGAGGGGTGTGTTGCTAGGTTGCAGGAACCCCGCCCCTTTCCCCCAGCCAGGCCTGACCTGTGGACCCTCTGGGGACCAACTATCTGGTTTGTCTGCAACCTTCCCAGTTTGAGCCCTGGAAGTCCCCCTTCCCAGTCTGTCTAGGATGGTTGGTCACTGCACCTGCGGTGTTTCTCACCCCTGGACCAGCTGCAGAGAAGCCTGAGTGGCCTGATGGAGCCACGTCAGGACAGCCTGTGGGAGGCTTTTTCAATTACATTAGCTTCTGGCAGCACTGGAGGGAGACGCAGGCCCTCCCTCCCCTCCCTTTCTCCTTCCTGTGACTCCCTGGAAGATAGTGATTCAGCAGCAAGTCGGAAGCAGGCTAGACTGTGACCTATGGGGAGTGGAATCGCCAGCGGTGTGGGGGCTGTCAGCACCAGCTCAAGGCAAGAACTGGAGCAAGGAGGGGAGGTGGAAAGGGGATCTTGAGTTGTTCAGGAACTGGACCCCAGCAGAGGGCCTGCTGTCCTGCCCAGGCCAGGACTGATTGCAGGGCAGCAGGAGGTCCAGGAGCCCGACCTCCCCCCAACCCCTGCTCCCCTAAGCCCTGGTATGTGAGGGATGGGGGAGTCCCAGCCACTGGATACCTAAGCTGCTTCTCAGCATATTCAGCTGCTAAAAATATGAAATGGCTTGGCTACAAGGTGCCCAACCGGAAACCTCGGAGAGGTTTCCTATTAGGGCCACGCCTGCTCTGGCTGGAGGCCAGATGCTGTGCGAAGGATTCCTGTGCCAGCCATTCCCACCGTCCAGTCCCAGCCTGGCACCCCCACTGCCAGGGCCTCGGCCTCCATTTCATTAACCCACATGCTTCTCAGGCCCCCAGGGCCTTGTGTTGCCCTTCCTCCCCTGCACCCACTACTGGCAGTTTTTGGGGATTTGTCTTGAGCCCCAGAGCAAGGCCTGGGTTCTCGGTCACCAAGTCCCAGCCTCACCCACTCACTGTGTGACCTTGAACAAGTTGTCTAGCTTCTCTAAGCTTTGCTATTCTCACCTGCAAAACCACAGGGTCCACAGAAGTCCTTGGTAGAAAGGCCTCATACTTTGGTTGAAGGACAGGCCAGCCAGGAGATTTGTCTGGAAGCTTCTTTGGCACCGCAAGTTCATTGTTCTTACTAAGCATTAGTGTTTCTTAGGGGTGGCTGAGGTCCTGATGGAGATTATGGTACAGACTGGAGTGGCCCTTGGAACCACCCATGCCTACCTGTCAGGATTGTAGTGACAGGGGCTGACACTGTGCTGGGCCCAAGGTTCTCAGCCAACACTGGCCCAGCCTCAGAACCCCCATGGGGGCTCATTGGAGATGCAGACACTGCTTTAGGTCAGGTCAGGGTGGGGCCCCAGATGATCCTATTGAATAACCAGATTGAGAATCTCTGACAGGGCCTCAGGGCGCTCCTGGGCCTCAGTCTGCTCCCCTGTCACACGGTAATGACCTGCTCATCTCCCCTTTGGAGCTGTTTACAAACGCAAAGAGAATCCTGGGCAGCTGCAGCTGCACAAACAGAGGGGGAGAAGGTGGCCATCACTGCTGGGAAGCCAGGAAATAGTCAGTGGGCCATTGTGGTCTCAGGCCCAGAGGGCGTCTCTGGCAGGACCAGCGGGAGAACAGTAGGGCAGAGGGGGCAGCTCCTCCTTACCCTCCATTCCCTGCCCTTCCCCAGGCCCTGTTCTACAAAAAAAGCCCGAGAAACAAATTTTCTCCTTGGGAGACGCAAGTCTGCTGGGCAGGATGTAGCCTCCATATAATAATGCTCTCCTCCTCCTCCCTGGGAATTCTCCCCACAGCAGAGCTTCAAGGGGCATGGCCAGGCACTTTGGACACAGTCTGTCCCCGATCTCCCTTCTGCCCTAGGGAGGTGACCCTGGCTCAGGCCTTCCTGGATGGACAGGTCAGGGAAGGGAGCAAATGGGAACTCCTCCACCTGCCTTTTGGAGGCAACAGATATGACAGGTTCCCCTTTACCCCCTCCCCCCATCCACAATGCAGTCTCATTCGGGCAGGTGGGCTTATAAACCACAGCCCTTCCCTAGCCTGTGACAGTGGCTGAACCTCTGTTTCCTAATCTGTAAAATGGGGATGATAGAACCTCCTTAGTGTGGATGTGAGGCTTGAAAGAGGCAATACCAAGGATGTTTTCAGACAAGAGAGCCAGAAGGGGGAGGATATCAGAAATGCAGATTCCTGAGCCTCAGCCCCAGCATTCTGACTCACTGGGTTCTGAGTCCAAACTTTGGGAAACATGAGGGGGATCCCTCATCCTTGGCTGTGGAGGCAAATCATCTTGGAGCTTAACAAATGCCCCCAAAGCCCAGGCCACCCCTCAGATTCTCAGGATCGGGTCTCAGGGAGTGTCCATGAGGGTGACTCCTTTCCCTGTGAACCTGCTGTCCTTTCCTCCAAGAGACCCCCCTCTTTCCAGCCAGCAGGCCTAGCTGGACAGTTTGCTTTGATCAAAGCCCTGAGATTGGCATTTTCCTTGATCCCAGGGTGACAAAAGGCATTTCCTCTAGACATAGGACCCCAACCAGCCCCTCCTGAACACTTAACAGACCGTGAGCATCTTAGAGGCATGTGAGGCTCCCCTGAGGATTGTTGGATGAAGGGGTCCTGGGAGGAGCCAAAGGCAGGAGCAAGGGCAGGAGGGCAGTGGGGGCAGACCTTGGGAAGCAGTGTGGTGCTGAGTCTGGGCTAATTCCTTGCTGGAGGGCAGGGGAGGCTCCAGGCTGGGGCAGCCCAGGGCAGGTGAAAGTGTTAAGTGCCTGAGGTCTCCCAGCAGTTACTGTCAGTGACAGGATTTGAACCTAGTGCTCACTTAGAAGTTCAACAGCCATTCCTGGCAGTATGCTCTGCCTCACCTCTACTGAATCCCCAGGTTCCCAGCCTGAGCCTTTCTGGTCAACATTCAACCTACAGCACCTATCTATCATCACCTATTCCAGGACCAGGGAATACAGTGGGAAGACACGAGCCACAGTGTGACCTCAGGGAGCCTTGGGTCTAGCCTTCAAAGAGTCACACAAATCTGTAATTACTCAGAGGCCAACAAGGAGAAGGGGAGGATGTCGGGGAAGACACGTTGAGGAGGTGACATTTCAGTCATGACTTTAAAGGCTTAGTGGGCTGGAGCAGGCAATGCAAAGATATTGGGACGGGAAGCGCTTCAGGGATGGGGAACAGGCTCCCAGCGCGGGGCAGGGCCTGAGTCCTAGCGACCACCCTCCCAGGCCTCAGTTTCCCTATTTACAAAGTGCATGGGAATCTGCCTCGCCCTCCTCTGTCGGCTGAGAAAGAGGGAAGGTGCCTGGGAAAGGGCACCAGCAGCCCGCCTAGCCCCTCGCGGCGGGCAGCGGGCTGCAGGGCGGGGCGGGAGGGGCGGGCGAGGAGGGTGGATCGCGCCCTGAGGCCGGGCTGACGGGGGACCCGCGGGCAGGCGCGCAGTGCGTGCAGCTGCGGAGCGCGCCGCTTGTCGGCCGCGAGAATCACATGAGCATCCGGCCCGTGGGCGCCCCGCAGCCGCTGCCGCAGCCTCGCAGCCCCGCAGCCCCGCGCACCCGCCAGGCCCTAACCATGTCTGTCTGTTGTTGCTTCTTTTTCAGGGACTATGGCAGTTCCAAGAGGAAATCAGGTAAGGGAGCCCACCCGGGCGTTTTTCCCTCCAGCCTCTCCTCCCTCTTCGTGCACGAGCCGCTCAGACCCTGCAGAGGACTTTCTGGGGGCTTGTCCTCGCCCATCTGCCCAGTGGTCCTGCGGGGCCGGGGTACTGCCCTCAATTGCCCCCCTCCCCAGCTCATGCTCCCTCAGATCCCTGTTACTCGCACCTTCTCCTCCCACCGCGTCCCAGATTCTCCCCGGGCTCTCTTCCGTGGGAATGAGGGTGGGTGAATGGGGAATGTGGGGGTGTCTTGTAAAGGGCCTAAGCCCCCGCGACCTAGGCAGTCGGATCTTCCCCCTGGGGCTTCAGGGCTCACTGCTGGGCTCGCTGTGACTTCTCCCTGGATCCTTCCCGCGGTGTGGCAGCGATGGAAGGGTTAATAGAGAGTCAGGGTTTTCCCCGTGGGAAGGTGAGACCAAGGACCGAAAAGGGGGGTTCGTGCTTGAGTGACTTGAGTTTTTAACGCCTGCAGCGCAGACCTTCCCCTCCTCCCCTAACTCATCTTGCTGCGCGGGTGGGGGCTCTGCGTGGTTGCCCTCAGAGACCGGATGGGAGAGCACCGACTCCCCCTGGCATTGGCCCGACAAGTGCCAGGGCACCCTGAGTTTGCTAAGGGGGTGGAGACAGGGAGAGGAAGGGCAAGTCCTCGGGTGCTCAATGCTGTGTTCTGGGCGCTGTCGGCTGGGGTCAGGATTCTCTCAGGGTGGAGGAGGCGGGGCTAAGCAAATGCCTGCACGTGGGCGGGGCGCAGTTAATTGGGTGGCGGTGGTCCCTTGTACTTAGGGCTGAGTGTACGGGATGGGGGGAAAGGGACTGCAGAGACCTGCGTTGGTATGTGTGTTGTCCCTGTTTCTGGTCGTGGTGAGTTATGGGGGTGGGCAGCCATCTGGGGTTCTGGCCCTTGGAGATGCGGAAAGTGCGTATGCACAGGCGGCTCACGTGAATGGCTCGTGTTGGGAGATATTTGAGTCCAAGTGCTTTGGGCTGTGATCCGTAGAGGTGTGTGTGCCTGTGTGTTGGATGAGCTGTGAGTTGGGGTAGGTGTGATTGTATGGTGTGGGTTTCTGAGTCTGGGTGCCTATGTTTTGCCATACAGTGCTTGCTTTTGCATGTTAATTGGAATGAGGGAAGTTGTGTCCTGGTTTGTATATGAGGGGGCATGTGTGATTATGGGTTTGTGTGTGTACCTATGGGGCTTCATAGTTCTGTGCTCTGAGGGTATGTTTACTTGATTGGGTGAGTGTGCCAGTGTGCTGGGATGTATCCGGTTGTGGGTTGGAGTGTGTGTTTACCTGGTTGGGGCGTGTCTAGCTGTGGGATGAGATGTGTGTGCACACATGCCTGTCTCCTGGGCAGGGGTGTTTCTGGTCTGCCCGCCCACTGGTGCAGAGGGGCATTTTCTCTGTGAACAGGAGGGTGAGGCTACCTAATGAGCTTGAGGAATTGCAGCATCTCAGCTGTTACTTGCAGCCAGAGCAGTTGGTGGGGGAACAGGGAAGGAGGGGAAACCCTGGTTCTGAAACAGCCCCCTCTCCAAGAAATTGCCCTGGGCCTCAGAGGTGTCATGACTGGTTGAACCTGGGTTCATATTCTGGCTCTATGTGACCTCAGGCTAGTTTCATAACCCCTCTGCCTCAGTTTCCTCATTCCCTATAATGATCATGTAGAAGACTAAGTTAGCGTGGAATGGTCCCTGGCACAGGATAACTGCTACAGATGCTGTGTCAGTTTATTGTCATCATCACCTCCTGAAGCCCTGGGGCCTGGCACAAGTCCCTTCTCTACTCAGGCCTCAGTTTCCCCCTGTAAAGTCAAAGTCTGGATGGGATAATCTCTCAGGTGCCCTGCCCTCCATCTCTGAGGCTCAGGTTCTGTGCGGCTTCCTGAGTGAGGCAGGGCCCCACCCAGGGAAAGCTTCCTGTTTCTCTGCCTTCCATTCTCAGGCCAGGAAGAGGATGGATGGGGAAATTTAATTTCGCTGGTGTGCTTATGATAATGGCCACTTAGTGTTCTGGTTAAAAGTGCCGGCTCTGGAGCCAGCCTGCAGGAGGTTAGGGTCTGGCTCCTCAGACCTCGGGCACACTTGCTACCCTCTCTGTTCCTGTCTTTGCTTCTGTACAGTGGGGATAATATTCATACCCACCTTGTAATGGTTAATTTTGTGTGTCAACTTGGCAGGGCCACAGATATTTGGTCAGGTGTTATTCTGGATGTTTTTGTGAAGGTGTTTTTTGAATTAGATTAACTTTTAAATTAATGGACTTTGAGTAAAGCAGATTACCCTCCATAATGTGGGTTGGCCTCATCCCATCAGCTGAAGGCCTTAACAGAGGAAAGACTGACCTCCCCCAGAAAAAAGGAATTCTGCTACTACCTTTGGACTTGAACTCTAGGTCTTCCCCCAGTCTCCAGCCTATTAGCCTATTCCATCAGATTTTGGGCTGGCCAAGCCCCCGCAATCATGTGAGTCAATTTCTCCCTCCCTCTCTCCCTCTCTCTCTTTCTACACACACACACACACACACACACACACACACACACACACACACACACACACACCTTATTCTGTTTCTCTGGAGAACCCTAATACACACCTCATATGGTTATAGTGAAGATTAGATAAGAAGATTAGATAAACTAATATATCTAAGTGTGCTTAGAACACTGCCTGCAACCTCAAAATTTTCTCCCAAAGTACTAGCTACTGTTGTTATTTCGTGAGCATCTATTTGAGGAATTTTACATACATTTGAGCATACTACTTGAGGCAGGTTTACAAACATTTCATCATCTGCTGCTCAGTGGCACGGTGCGTGGTGGCTGGTGGGAGTCCCATTTCACAGAGGGGAAGTGGAGGCTCCAAGGGTGGCTGCCCAGAGTCCGTGGCAAAGTGAAGGCTTGAGTTTGGGTTTATTTAGGGCCTCACTCTGCTCTGTAGTGAAGCTCAGGAAGCTTCCCAGGGTCGCTTCAGTCAGGAATGTTTGTGTGGAGAAAATGGATGTTTGTTCCCTGGTCATCACTTGTCACATTTTGGTCCCCAAAGCCTGGCTCATCCTTGGAAGGATCTCTTATTGAGTGCAGAGCCAAGACTACAAGCCAGGCCTGGAGAGGTTGAAGTCAGCAGGAAGAAAGTTCTCGGCTGCTGACAGCCTCAAAGTGCAGGCAGGACTGGTGACCTTGAAACCTTGAAGACAGTGTAGCCTCAAATTTATCTCTGCTCCTTCCCTCCGCCTGCTGCTTCCTGCATTCCCCCACCCCATCCACCCTGTTGCTCAAGCAATATCTTGAGCATCAAGAAGTCATCCTTATACAGTATAGCACAGGGAAATATATACCAGATCTTGTGTTAGCTCACAGCGAAAAAAACAATGTGACAATGAATGTATGTATGTTCATGTATAGCTGAAAAATTGTGCTCTACACTGGAATTTGACACAACATTGTAAAATGACTATAACTCAATAAAAAGTGTTTTTTAAAAAAAGAGGGAAATAAAAATAAATAAAATAAAATAAAATAAAATAAAATTCTATGGCTAAAAAGTGAAGAAAAAAAAAGAAGTCATCCTTGACCCCTCCCTTCCTCTCACCTGCCCACCTGACCTGGATCCATCCCCTTCTCCCACCTCCACCATCACAGCTGTTGAAAGCCCCCTTCTTCTCTCGGAAAGACCCCAGCTTCCTCCTTGGCCTGTCTGCTCCCATCCTGGCCCATCCACACCGTTCTCCACACCATAGCTAGAGTGAGGTCTTCAAAACATGGAATCAAATAATGTGCTTTTCTGCTTAATTTCCCCAAGGACTTCCCATCCCTCCCAGAAAAACTCCTTATCTCAGCTTGCAGAGCCGTGTGTGTGTTGGCCCCTGCCTGCCGCCCTGCCCCGAGCTCATCCCCTCTTCCCTGTCTCCCATTCCCACCCCAGCCCTCTGCTCAGCCACGCCTGTCACCTTCTGTTCCTTAAACACATCTAGCTTCTTTACACTTTTATTTTTTATTTGAACAATTAATAAACATATCATTTTTACTATCTGATAATTATAAAAAAAGGAAAAAGTGAACAAGTTGAATAATCAGCTTATAAAGGAGGAACCATCTTATAAAACTTAAATGTTTAAACACACTACACAGTAAATAAGTTCTTTCCACATACGTAGGAACATCAATAGATGAAATCTGAAGTTACTATTCCACATGGTCTTTGCACTTGCTGTTCCCTCTGCCTGAATGCTGTTCCACATTGTTTCACATGGCTAGCTTCTTAAGATGTCTGCTTATCACCTCAGAGAAGCCACCCTGTCCTCTACTGTCTAGCTGCCCCCTCAAGTCACCCCACTTCTCCCCTGCACATCACTAATTATCTTGTTGGTTTTCTTGTTTGTTGTCTGTGTCCCACCACCTTGAAAGCCAAGACCTTGCTGTGGTGCTCATACCAGTGGTGGGGTCCCCTCGTGCTTGTGAATAGGCAGTGGATGGAAGAAGTGAGTGCATGAATGACACTGGAGGTCGGGAAAGAGAGGTCACTGTGGCCTCAAGTCGAGGGTAGGGTTAGGATTAGGACGTTATCCAGGGAGAGGAGGAGTTTTTCTGGTTCGGGGACGGAGAGCAGGGAGCTTTGCTAATCAAGAGACAGCACTTCCACAAAGGTCGGGGAGCAGGACCAAGTGAGGCTTGTTTGGAGACCAGATATTGCAGCTGACCTGACTGAGCACCAGCTGTTTGCCAGTACTGTGTACGGTGCTGAGGTTACAGGGCTGTGCCTTTCTGCCTTCAAGGGGTTGGCAGTCTGCTCTGGGTGATGAACTATGCAGACAAGAACATGCTGTTGGACAGAGGGAAACAAGGAAGTGGCCTGGTTACTTGAGGAAGAGCAGTCCAGGCCAGGGGCCACAGCAAGTGCAAAGGCCCAGGGGTCGAGCATACTGGCCTTCTTGAGGCATGGCAGGGAGGTTTGTGGCTGGGGTGGAACATGGGGAAGGGCAGGGTGTTAGGAGGGGAGAGCAGAGTTGTAGTGGGGGTGGGGGCAGCAGCACAGACCTCATAGGGCCTTACCAGCTGGTTTAAGGATTTGGGCTTTCACTGTGAGATGAAGAGCCGCTCAAGGGTTCTGAGGAGAGCAGGACATGATCTGACTTAGCTCTGCGAAGGACTCTTCTGACCGGTGGGTGGAGATGACAAGGGGAGGAAACAGGTGAGAGGACGAGGACTCCGGCAGCAGGGGAGGGACAAGAGGGGTTGGGATGTGGGCTGTGGGGGGGAGATGACATCAGGTTGCCTGGGCTCCCGTTCACAGCCCCACAACTTTGGGCAGATCCCTTCGCCTGAGCTCCATGACCTCACTTGTTCTGTTGTATCCATCAGGTTCAACTAGAGACACAGAACCAGTAGGAGCTATTTTTAAGATATTTCTTGCAAGGAGCTCTCTTATGCGACTGAGGGCTGGCTAGACACATCTGAAGTCCAAGGGCAGGCAGGGTTGCCATCCACAGGTGAGATTTCTTCTGCAGTGAAGCCTCAGCTCTGGCCTTAAAAGTGTTTCAGCTGATTGACTCAGAGCCCCTCAGAGTATCGAGGTGATCTTGCTGAAAATCAACTAATTGTGAACTTGATCACATCTGCAACATACCTTCTCCAGCAACTCCTGGATTAGTGTGTGGTTGAATGAACTGGAGACTGTAGCCTAGCCAAGATGTCATGTAAGACTGTCGCGTCTTGCCTGTAAAAATGGAGTAGCAGCCACCTGCAGGAAGGTGCAGCGGGTTCAAGGACTTGGTGCAGTCAGAGGACTTGGCACGTGCCTGGCAGTAGGAACGGCCTGTTGCTGTTAGCTGTGATCGGCCTCCCCAAGGTGAGCACTGCTCTGGGAGCTCAGATGGGGCTGGAGCAGGCTCCCCAGAGCGGGGGCGCCTCCTCAGACCTGAGAAGATGGACTGGTGCCCTCACAGTTCTAGGGAGCTGCATGGCTCCAGCGCCCGAAGTTAGGGAGTTCTGATTTGTGCCACAAGGGGGCGCAGGCAGCCACGGATCCTGTAGGCTCATCCTGGCCCTGGGATTGGGTGTGAGGCTCCATCCCACCCAGGAGTCCTATGATGAGCTGCAGCTCGTTTAAATGCAAATAAGATTGCTCAAGAGTGTTGCAAGTTTGTTCTTTTGGGCTAGTGTTGCTCTTCCTCATGAAATCCTGTTTATACTTTTCCTTGGAAAATTGGTGAGCTCAACTCGCCTTTCATTTTATTTATCATACAGTCTGCATCACTGGATAGTGAATGAGATCAGCGTTACCGTAGTTTCACTGCGGAGAAGCGTGTTGCTTGGAGTTCTGAGTTTAGGTTTTGGCGTCAGAATTTGAATCCCTGCTCTGCCCTGTGTTTGCTCTGTGACTGGCAAGCTGCTTAACCTCTGACCTTCATGCCCCCACATGTAAAACAATGGTAAAAATAGTGCCTGCCTTGATTAAATTTAAGGATTGGATTCCAGAGGGCCCAGCACTTAGCAAGCTTCCAGTGATAGCAGCTGTCATTGTTATTTTAATTATTGATAGGTTCTGAAAGGAGGGGAGAAGTTGGCCTTACCTTCAATTTGAGAGTAAAAAGATCCACTTGAAGCATTTATTTTCATTCTGTGAGCCTAGGGCCTGGCCCCAGAGGAGACAGAACCTAGACTTGGGCATTGCGGAATATTCTGTAGAGTTAAGAATACAGGCTCTGGAGCCAGAATGCCTAGTTTTGTGTCCCTGATCTGCCAGCTGTGTGGTCTTGGGCAGGTCCTTAACTTCCTGTGCCTCAGTTTCCTCATCTGTGAAATGGGTATAATGATAGCACTTCACCAGGTTGTTTGAGGCTTGAATGTGAATTAATACATATGAGATGTCTGCTACAGGAAACACTAAGGGTTAAGCTATTTTTATTGCAAGTGGGAGGCAGCACCCTGGGTGTCCACCTCTTGAACAGGAGGGACCACTGGCTTTGGCATTTGCCCTCGTCCAGGAGAGACTCTGCTCAACCAGTGGGGGAGGGTGGAGTATGCACCACCTCATACTTGCCAGGCGGCTCCCCAACAACCTGGGCAGATGGTCTTACCCCTTTTCCTAGACCAGGAGGGGTGGGTTCAGGAACCTGTCCAAGATCGTCTCGCCAGGTAGACACAGGATTTAAGTCTGGTCCTTCTGGTCCAAACCTCTTTCCACTGAGGTCTGTTCCCTCCTGAGCCAAGGCCTGAGGGATCCACAGGTGAGCAGGACTGGGCTCTGGAGATGTCTAGCAGGTGTTTCCACAGACCCAGAAGGGCCTGCCCCAAGAGAGCCCCCTCTGAGGTTTCTAGAAAGAACCCATTTGTCACCAGGGATTTTTGATTGGGTAAATGGTCCCTCTGCAGGGTATGACTCTTCGTATGAATTCGGTTTTTAATAAAGTGGACTGGCTTAAAGCAAAACCTGCCCTTAGGTTCTGTCTACTATAAAGTTAGTCTCCCCTCCTCCTTTTGCAGTAGAAGTAATTAAGAGAGGGGCTGCTGCTGGGGTGAGGGGTGGGCAGAACCTGGCCTCCTGCTCTTCACCCTTCCACCAAACCTGGAATGAGGCAGAGCTGGGAGGGGGGCGTGGTGAGGCAGAGAAAGCAGGTCTGTGGTGCTTCATCTTCCCCCAGGATGAATGTCCCAGTCGGACACAGAGCAGAACCAGGTTCTCGGCCCGGGCCTGCTCTACTCACCTTAAGTGATTGATTGTCCATAACCCCGAGGAGCTCACAGCTCAGCTGAGAAAGTAGGATGTCCTTGGGGTTTCATTAAGAAATACAAGGCAGGATGGATTGCAATCCACAAGCAGTGGGAGTCAGAACTGACTGGAGGCAGGGCACTAACCAAGATGGGGGAGGCTGGAGGTGTGTCCTGGAGGATGGAAGGGATTGGGATGAGCAGAGGGCCAGGCAGGAGTGAAGGGCTAGGAAAGGGGAGGGCAGGAGATGCGTCTGGAAAGGAAACCTTGGAGGGTATATCAGCAAGACTTTTCAAAGCCATTCCCCAGGCTTCTCTGCTGCAACCATCCATCCTCAGGGAGAAAGGCCCAGGCTGCTGAGCAAACACAGCCAAGACATTCCTGGCACCCTGCAACAGCCTGTTCCAAAAGAACGTGTCTCTTGAAGGCATTGCCTTCTAGCACATCTCACCCGGGCTGGTGTTTTAAAATAATTTTTATTTTTGTGGCTCTGGGTCCTCAGCCTGATGTCACCCCTGGAGTTCAAAGCCAACTAATTGGAACTGAAAGAAGGCTGATTGATTTGGCAGCTCCACATCCAGCCCATGTGGCAGTGATGCGATGGAGAAAGTTTGTGTCTGTGCCACGACTCCCCTGGCTGCAGGCAGTGTGGTCCCACTGCCCTACTGGCCTGGACACATGAAGCAGGGGAGGAGAGGGGAGGGCTCCCCAAATCCTGGAAGCACGTATCCCACTCCCAGGAAGGAAGCAGATAGCTGGTAGGTAGCCTTGGTTCCCTCAGCCCTGCTTGCTTAGCTTCTTTCTGCCCTCACTCCTATCACCTGACCTTTCCAGCTGGGAAAATGGGAAGAGGGTCTGGAAGGGGGTGGCACGTGCAAAGGCCCGGAGGTATGCTGAGAATCCCCAGCCTGCTTGTGGAAGCACAGACTCCCAGGCCCTGCCCAGACCTCCTGAATCAGCATCTCTGGGGGCGATGCCCAGGAGCGCCAGGCAGTTTTGACGGGCTCCCCAAGGATCCTGAGATCAAGCCAGGGTTGGATTTGGGATGGATTGTCCATGTGGGTGGATGGCCATATTCAGGGTCGAAAGGCAGTGAGGTAGCAGAAGGATTGGAGCCCCCAGGATGGACTGTGACTTGATGGGGCTGCTCTTTGAAGGTTCATTTAGTTGTGCTCCAAGTTGGGTGGTCCGACGTGGGAAGGGTGGGGTGGCCAATCAGAGGACTGAAGCCCAGCATTCAGGGCCTTGGAGAATGGCTATCCAAGGGGCCTGTCCAGCCACCAACCTCCCTTCTGGCCTCATCAGGAGGCAGTGACAAGACCCTGCCTGCCTCTTATTTCCATAAGGTTTTTCTTCCTCAAGGGAGGAAACACCCGCATTGTGGTCCAGCAGAGAAGTGCTTCCCACCACGGCCCTCAGCCAGAAAATAACTTGTTCCCCACTTGGGCTTTTTGGTTTATAAACATGTGACAAAAGAGGCAACATTTCCAGTAATGACAAAGCCAGTGGAAAAACAAAGATTTGGGGGAAATGTGCATTATTTATTGTTTTAGCACCTTGTTCTGATCTAAAGTTACTTGTTTAAAAGCAGAAATGTGGCATGTGTAACTCCGTTGGCTCATGGCATTTTTATAATTGGTCAGTTTTGAAGTGTGACGGCAGAGAAAAATTTTCCAAAGTTTCAGTAAAACTTGCAAGTTTGCAGGGAAAAAAATGTTTTCTGCTTTGCCCCCTGGATCTGTTCATTGCCATGTGTGTTGTTCATGTTAGATCTGGATTCTGGTACCAAGAAAACTGGGCAATATCAGAAAGTCCCTTCTGTTCCTTGTGCTTGAAAAGAGCTACCACCTCTTTGAGATGCTTTCCCCACCCCCACCCCCCATGCGGCATCTGGCTACTGGGTGCGGTGTTGTAGAAGGCCCCCGCGGGTGGCTGGG
This sequence comes from Camelus dromedarius, assembly GCF_036321535.1. NCBI lineage: Eukaryota > Metazoa > Chordata > Mammalia > Artiodactyla > Camelidae > Camelus > Camelus dromedarius. The sequence goes on along the minus strand of NC_087443.1, from coordinate 60,654,529 downwards.
GGCTGCCTTTCCTCCTAGCCAGGGTCTTCCCAGCTCCAGCCCTGGACCACCTTAGACACCCCTAAGTGTTGGATCAGGGTCAGGGTTGGGTGCCTAACTGATCCTGGCAGGAGGGTGAGGTCCTTGGAAAGCTGTGATGACAGACTAATGACAAGAAGCCAAACTAAGACTGTCTTTGTATGTTGGCAACCCCCCACCCCCACCCCGGGAGACTTTCCTTGCGAACATGCAGATTTTAACGTCCCTTGTCCCAGATCTGTCTGGGTGGGACAAGTTCTCCTGGTCTGTTACCTCTCTGCCATACACTAGCCCTCCCTGGAGCCTAGTGGCTCCCAGAGCTGACAGTTGTTCATTTGCATTTGATCACAGGATTCTGAGTAGGCGTTGACACTAGTGGCAGCTCTCCCAGGGGCAAGGATGGGGGAACCCTTGAGGCCTGAATTGATAAGAAGCAAGTTTCCGAGCGGATGCTAGTGTCAGACTCTCCCAGGATTGGGTGGTTCCTGCTGGACCTATAGCTGACCTCACTGGCTCTGGCCGTGGCCGTTAGGAAGATTTGTTCAATGAACATCTGACTGCCTCCTCTGTGCCAAGCTCTGTATTCCAAGCCCAGTGGTACCAAACTGGATATGATGAGGTCTGTGGCCTCAGGACTCTGAGTTGGGTCAGGGAGGTAGGAAAGTAAACCACAGTTATGTGATGTCCTAGTGCTATGATGGGGGTTGGGGCAGAGCGTGAGGAAGCCTCCCCGGGGGCGGCACACAGCCCTGCCTGCGGGTAGGGGGCCGAGCAAGGCTTTCCACCCCTGGTTCCCTGAGATTCTTAGATGAGTCAGCAAGGAGCGGGTGGCTGGGGAGGGGGGTGGCCTGCAGAGGCATCTGGCCAGTCTCAGCACTGGCTGTGCAAGCGTGCCACGTCTTCTCAACTGGGCTGGGGCGTGTCCTTCACATCTCCCCAGTACCTGCTGGGCAGTACTGTTTCAGAGATACCTCTGCAGATGGCCACCTGGGTTACTTAAGTGGTTGAAGCTTAAAAAGTTCTAATTATAAAATCAATGCACGTGCCTAGGTTGGAGAGAACTTGCCCCAAAAGTGACCTGACTTTTTCCTTGTTAGGAGGACTCTGGCTTCCCGTGGTCTCTGGGGGACACATGCCCTGCCTATGAAAGGAGGGCAGGAATCCTGATTCCATACGATTCCAGAGCCATGGCTCACCTAGCCAGGTGACTGGCACTAAGAAGTGCTCATTAAATATCTGACTAACAGATGGGTCTCTATTGTGGAAGGAGACTTTGTCCAATGGGTCTCCCTAGTGGTTAATGATTGACTAGGATGCCAGGACAGAGAAAGAACAGCCCCTTCAAGTCACAGGTGAAGACCAGGGGGACCCAGAGAAGTGATGTCACCTTCTCACTTTTGCAATGAGCCAGGATAGGGCCGTCTGAGCATGGGTCTCCCTCCTGGCTTCTCCCAGGGGTGGAAGCTCAGCATTAGCCAGAGACCCTGAGCTGTGGTGCCAAAGGGTTAACTGCATGCTTCCCCAGAGAGCTCACACACTCCTGACCCTCCCTTGTCCTCCAGGCCTTCCCAGCTGCGGCCTCCTGGGCATAGCTTGGTCACGTGAGAGCCAGATGTGGGGATTTCCCAAGCAGTGATATGTGTGTGTGTGTGTGTGTGCGCGCGCGCGCGCGCATGCGTGCACACGTGTGTGCACACACACTGCTCTGTTTACGTGGCATCTGAGAGCTCAGGCAATTGGTCCAAACCCACGCAGAGCAAGAGAGAGATGGGGGTGAGGAGAGGCCCCCGGGCTCCAGGCACACACCCTGGGAGGCTGCGCCGAGCCCTGCTGAGCCCTGCTCCCACCAGACATCATAGATAAGCCAGTTGTTTTTGCTCAGACTCCCATTTCCTGCAACATCCATCTTGCCATAGACCATATTGGTTATGGATAAAAAAATTTTTTTTAAACTCTTTGAAGGACTTCACAGCAGATGCTGGAAGCCTGTGCCTTCCAGGGATGTTCTGTGGGGTTTGGGTCCTGCCCATGAGTTACTCCGCACAGCACCAGCTAGTTTTAGGGTCTTTCTGGCCTGAGAATGCCCATATGTGTCTTAGGCCACCCAGGTAAGACCTGGACAAGAGGGAATGCAGGGACCTGGGTGCCAAGAAGGCCCTGGAGCAGTGGGGTAAGCTGGGCCTCAGTTTCCCTGTGAACCCCTTGGGACTGAGTGCACCGAGTATTCGTCCTTCCATAAGTCACCGAAGACTTTCTGGGCACCGCCTACTGTGTTGGGTGTGCTGTGAGGATGCTGACAGGGTTAAGACCCTGAAGGAACTTCAGATCTGATTGGAGAGACTCAGAAATTTTGATTAAGCACCTACTATGTGCCAGATACTTGCTAGGACTACAGCACTGTCCAGCTGACACGATCAGTGAACAACACAGAGGTCCTGCCAAGGGCAAGATGAGAGAGGCCAACAAACATTGATGGGGGTCATCCTCAACCTCATCTTGCAGGTGTGCTCTGCCCCAGCCCCTGGCCCTTCATCCCTAGCCCCGCCCGCTCCAGCCAGTGGCAGTATCCAGCCAGACAGCTGAAGCATCATGAGCGCTGCCCCAAAAGTGGGGCCCCGTTACAGATGCACAGGCTCCAGGACTCAACCCTACGGTCGCCCCCACCTACCACGGGTCCCCGCCCGGAGCCCTCCAGCTGGGTCTGGACAGCCTGGGGCAGTGAGGATGCACTATATAGGCAGCGCCGACAGTGCCAGGCAGGTGGCCGAGGGAGCCATGCTGCCTTTAAACAGTTGGCAGTTGATTCATTGATACTCTGATAGCAAGAGTCCAGTCTGGAGAAAACACGACATTGCGCTTTTCATGGCCCTGGGATGGCAATGTCAGTCCTGGGCCCGTTGCTGTTGACTCCGTCTCTCACGGCTCTTGTGGAGACTGAACCAGGGAGCGGGGTGGGCTGCTGGCTGGGGCCCTGGGGACCCAGCAGCTGCTCCCTTCATCCTGCATTGCTGGCCCCTGTTTCTGCTGCTGCCGCTGCCTCACCCTCACCAGCGTTGGCTGGGGGAGCTAGTGGGTGGGGGATTGGAAGGGGAATATCCCAGTAAGTAGGGGAGGACCACCAAGGCAGACCACCCCAGGGATGAGGGGTGGCTGGGATCCTGGAACTCTGAACAGTGTTGAATTTGTCTCTTCTCTGCACACCAGCGCCCCGGCTTGGGGAGAGGTGAGAACCCAAGGGCTTAGGGAGAGGCCGCCACCCAAAGGGCTGCAGCGGGGTCAGGCAGCAGCTGCTGGAAGCGAGGCTCAGAACCCAGCCGGCCTCCCCACACAGCGCCCCTCTGTCCGCCCACGGCCCATCTGACTCACCACAGCACTTGTCTTTAACCAAGAGGCTGAAGGTCTTTCGAGCAGGGTGGAAGGAGGAGGCAGACCTACCGGCCGCCCCCTGCCTGCACCCAGGCAGTTGAAGTGCTCCTGGGAGCATCCTTGGCCTCTCAGTCCACCCACTTGGGTTGGGCCATCTGTGCTGGCCCCAGCCATGGCCTAGGTGGGTGCCCTTGGACTCAGTCCCTAAGGGGCTGTGGAATGGCTTCAGGCCCAGCCCCCACCCCACCCCATTCCCCACCTGAGCCAGGAGACCGACTGTTCTCTGACTGTGTGGCTTAGTGGCCAGAGGGTCAGTGCTGCATTCCCACCCCGGGTTGGGCTGCCCCTGCATGGACTCTGGAATCTGGGAAAGGCAGCTTCTGGGGAAGGAGGCAGGCCCCTTCCTACTGAGACCAAAATGAATAGGAATATGATGACATTTATAAAGAGAAACTCAACAGATATAAAAGAGCCTCCCTTGGCCAGTGGCCGGGGAAGAACCAGAGAATGAAATCCCCTGTTTTTATGCTCCCTTGTTCCCAATTCTTAGCCAGTTTGCCTGGGCTCAAGTCTCGCTGTGGGGCCTTGGGAAAAACCTTAACTTTCCTAAGCTTCACTTTCTGGATCTGTGAAACACGGGTTGTTGTAAGGATGAAATTAGCTAATGCTCATTAAATGTTTAGCCCAGTACCTAGCATGCATGTTGCGAAAGTGGGAACTGGTATGCTTGTTCCAGCCCCAGCCCTGCCACTACCTTGCTGTGTGATCTTAGGCAAATTTCTTCTCCTCTGTGGTCCTGAGTCCCCAGTGTGCTCCTTCCAGCCTTTAGAAGTAATTTATTTAGCTCAGAAATCTGTGGCCCAGAACCCTTAGACCTTGGGCAGGACCAGCTACATAATTTACAGAGCCTCTTGTTCATAAATTATTAAAGATCTCAGACTGGGGACAGAAGGGTATGAAACCAAGCACAGGACCCTTCCAAGTGTGAGTCCCTGTGCACCTGTACAGATCACATGCCTGAAGCCAGCTCTGCCTTGGAGGCTATGCATGAAGGAGGCGGTCTGGGCTGCAGCATTGACCCCTCACTCCTCCAGTCCAAGGGCATGATTTTTTTTCATGCCATAGGTATTGATGACGAACTAGAGGCTGCTGCTTCCCCTGGAGCGGCTTCAGACAGTTGCCCAGGGGAGCAGCAGCTCATCCACCTTATAACTGGACACTTGCCAACTTCCCAACTGTGACTTTGGGTTAGAAGTCCTGTTTGAGCTATGGCTTTTTCTCCGGCTGCACCATCTGAATTCGTGCCATGCTTTTCCCGGCTGCCATTCATATCACTTCACTGTTGTGCCTCTGTTTCTGCTGCTCTGAGCACAATGACCTATTGCAGGCGCTATATATCAGTAGGCCAAGCTGGTAAAGGAACTATTTCTTTGTGAAGGACTGTCAGCCCTGTAGAGTTCTTGTAAAGATCTGAGTTACTATGTGCCTTTGACAGTAGTGTGCCTGCAACAAGCGAAGTGCTCTACTCATGGAAAAGTAGCAGCTCCTCCTCCTCCTATTAAATAACAGGACTGTTGAATAGCAGCTGTCAGGCCCTAATTAGTTGATGGCCTGAAAGCAGTGGCCGAGTTCCCTGGTGGCCTAGTCAAAAAGGAAAAGAAACATGTGGCATCTGGAGGAAACCTAAGAAATTTAGCCCTACGCAAAGTTCAGTTTTACAAAAGGAGGGAAAAGACTAGAATACAACAGATATTCAGAAACCAGTTCAAGGCTGCGGTGAGGTAAGAACAATAGAATTCCCAAAGAGGGAGGTGTCTTGAGTGTTTAGTATGCTGAGATGTTGAATACTGGAGGGATGCAGAGAAGATGGAAGTGGGGGGTTCATTCCGTGCAGGGGCCCTGCTTCTCCTCCCCTCCCAGGAGCCCAGGGCGGGGGCTGTGTAAGCCGATAAGGCGGGTGACCCTGCCCTGGTCGCCCTGAGCCCTTGGTTTGCTTTCATTCTCCGAGGAGTTTGTGCTGTTGGCTGTTCTCCTGTCTCTCCCACCTGGGCTCGCAGCCCACTCTGGATTTATTAGTTTGGATGGGTGGAACTCGCTTTACACCAGGGAAGAACTCCTGGAAGCATGCTTTGAGACTACATTTGGGTAAATTGAACCCAATTCTCACTGCTCTGGAGTTACTCAATGTTAACAGAAACCTTATTATGAACCAATAAGAGTCCATTTCCTAACTTAGGTCTCTCCAGGTGTTTATTATGTAGTACTTGGGTGTATATGTGCTTGTGGGGAACGTCCTTAAAGTTGGCGGCACTTGGAGCGTTGAAATTCTTGATTTCTCGTAATCACCTGGACTTGACAAGAGTCGGGTTCAGCATCCATGTGTCCTCAGGTCACTGTACTTGGCTGGGATTTGCAGGCACCTGGTTTTCTCTGGGCCTGGATTCTTGCTGGTCTGGCAAGCCAAGAGGAATGGGTGTGGCAGGGACATGAGTCTTGTGGAATGGCCAAGGGAGGGGCCCTGTCCCCATGCCTCCTGTCTCCCAGCTTTGTCCCTGTCACCCACTCCCCTTCTGTGTTCCAGAGGCCTAATTCCTGCCCCTCCAAAACCTTTCACAGGCATTAGGCCATTTCACTCTTAAGGCAGCCCTATGAAGAAGGCAAGGTAGGTATTTTTATCACCCTTTTTCGCAGATGGAAAAGAGGCTTAGAGGTTTGCTAAATGCCCCAGAATCAGTGAGCTGAGCAGAGTAAGCACAAAAACCAAGATTTAAAAAAATTCCTGCTCCAGTTCCTCTCTGCCTCCCAACTGTTGGCCTTCTTCACTTGAGTTTCACGTACTGAGCATGTGTTCAAGTGGTTTTCCCTGGAAAGGCAGCCTGTTTCTCAGGAAAGATATGTTTCGGCTGTGGTGCACTTACATTACGGAGGCTAGCAGGTTTCTGCTGGAAGAGTCTAGAACGTTAAACAAGCACCTTGGAGATCAGTGGGCCCAAATGCCTGATTTTACAGATGAGAGCATCGAGGCCCAGAGAAGTCAAGCCACTTGCCCAGGGTCACACAGCCAGTTCACAGTAAAACCAGTTGTGCAGATTCCCAGTCTCTCACGCCCCTTGCTTTCCACAAGGGCCCGTGAGTCTACTCTGTCACCAGAGAGAGGGGGATGGAGACAGCAGGGAGGGCAGGAAGCAGTTGGTTTGTGTCACTCACAGCTGCTCATTTGGCTGCGCCTGCCTCTTTCTCCTTCACCCCGTCTCCCCATCTCGCCATTTTCCCAGGCCTGAGCCAGCAGCCTTGTTGGTCTACTGGCCGGGGGGGGCCAGGGTCTGTGAGCCAGGGGCCTCTCCTCTGTTCATTGTAATGAGCTGGAGGTGGGGGTCCTCCCCACCCTGGAAGAGGGCTTGCTCGGGTGGGCTGGAGAGAAGGCACTCCAAAGAGGGGAAATTTGGGGTGGGAGCTGCGGAACTGGATTAATTCTGCGGATCCAGGGGGACTGGGAAATAAATCACGTTTTAAAAACTCTTTTCTTTTTAAAAGACAGGCTCGTTTCTGGTTCGCTTCCCATTTTCCTTTGGAAAGAGGGAAGGCTTGCTTATTGCGGGGTGGGGGGCGGGTGGGCATGAGCTTGAGTTGTTCCACACTTAGGAGGGGGGACTCGGTTTCCGGAGGCTGAGGGATCTTTCCCTGTCCACTCCCCCGGCCTGCCCAAATGCCCACACCCAAAGTCCTGGAAGGGCATCAGACCCTTCAAGATGATTGTTGAAAAACCCAACCAAGCAGCAAAGGCCTTGTGAGCATTTAGTCCAGGTGGGCCAATGGCCCCCACTTCTCTCTCCTGGGGTTTTAGAGCATCTCCCCATTGAAAGAGAACAGCTCCCCATCTCTGACAACCTCACCTCCTAGCCTAGGGCCTGGCAAAACCACTGCCCACAGGCCAAACCCAGCCCACCACATGGTTTTGTAAATAAAGTTTTATTGGCACACAGCTCATTCATTCCTCTACGGATTGCTGGGGGCTGCTTCTGCACTGAAACAGCAGAGGTGAGTAGTCTCAACAGAGACCACGTGGCCCCCAAAGCCTAAAGTATTGACCTTTAGTATCTGGCCCTTTACAGAAAGTCTGTCGCTCCTCCTCTAGCAGAACACGTCTTCCTTGGTCCTCCAGGCCCTTGGCCAGGTAATTTCCCTTGGCTCACTGACAGACATTAGCACTTCCCAAAAGGCTTCCTTCTGAAAACCCCAAAGGAAAGTGTACAAAGTAACAAAGCCAGCAGAGAAGGACAGAGGTGTGGGTAACCTCTTAGCTGGCTCAGCCCAGGGCTGGGATGCACCTGGCAATAGGCCTGCCCTAGGGCGTTAGGATGGCCTTGTTGAGAAGCGGCCCACTTGGCCACATGTGGGGCACAGGAGCAAGAAGTCAGCCCCAGCAAGATCTGGCACCAGGCAATGAAGCCCCACATTCTGAACTCAGACCCACTCGGCCACAGCAGTTTAAAGCTTCTGAGTGCGTCTGCCTTGTCTTACCTGCCCTGCCCCACCCGGGACGTGAAGGCAGGGCCAGCCTGGCTCCTGCTGTCCCAGGAGATTTCTGGCCACAGGATGCTGAGTGTAGCCCCCCAGAGTCCCTCTGCCCCCATTTCTAGCGGACCCGGTGTCCGGGGCTGTCTGTGGGAAGCATCTCTGGGTGCCAGCATTTTCTTGGTGCATCCAGTATTGAGCTGCCATCCAGGTCTTGTCCTTGCAACTCCAGGAGTCTGATTTTCCTGATGCCCCGAGAGCTGATTGAACCAAGCTCATGGGATATGCCCAGGGGACAGGTTCAGAGACGTTAAGTAACTTTATCAAAGGTGTCAGAGCCTGGATTTGAATCCAGACAGACTCCAGAGGTCTCACCAAGCCTCTCCATGAGAGCTCCACTCTCTTGGTTTACAGTGAGAACCGGCAGGGCCAGGCTTCCCGGTTCTGTATGGGAGCCAGCCTGCAATTGGAGGGAGGCTTGCTGAATGAGGGAGCGTTAGGTCCTTTAGTTTGATACCCCTCACTTTAAATGGTGAGTGGTATCAAACCAAAGCCTGAAGCCTGTGTCCCCACAAGAGATGGGCACGGTACTAGCTGTGTGACCTTGGGCCAATTTTCTTCATCTGCAAAATGGAGGGAGTACCTTATCGTTGTGGGTTTGTTGTGGAAAATAGATGACTTGTTATATGTAAGTGCTCAGCACAATGCTGGGTGTGCAGTGAATGCTGTTGTGATTGTCATTACTCTGTCAGGCAGCTCGCTCTCCTGGCCAGCGCTGGGTGGGCAGGCCGAGGGTTTGCCTCTCAGACGTGCACCTCCACGTTTCCTTCTTGTGGTCCCCACTATAGCCAGTGCTGTTCTCCTTGGGAGGCAATGAGCAGTTCAGCAGAGGAAGCACCAGCTGGGGTGTCCCAGACCTGGTTCCATTTCTGGCTCTGCTACTTTGACCTTGTGTGCACTTGGGCCGGTTCCTTCCCTGTCTAAACTCAGAGATTCCACCCCTGTAAAATGGGGCAAAAAATGCGTACGTATCTCAAGGGATTGTCGGGTGTAAATGAGCCACTGTGACTATAGGTGGACGATCAGTGTTACGTGCTGACCCTCTGATAGTCTAGAAATGTTCACACCATTAATTAGGCTAAGAGCTTCTTGCCTCGTTATGTTACTATAGCACATTTCACAATCTTAAGCTATTTTAGGTGCTTTGACTTTGTCCTTCCCTCCTGGCAGGAGGACAGCTTTTAACCTCATTTCACAGTTGAGGAAACTGAGGCCCAGATCACACATGACTCTTTGAGCCTGCAATAGAGCCTCATCTCTTCTGGTCACGAAAGGTCCCCATCCTTCTGGGTTGGAGTTGGGGTTTGAGACTCTTTAAAAGGAGGTTTCCTCCCATTCTGCCAGGGCCTGTCTGTCCTTCTCAATGGTTGGGGCTGGGGCAAGGGCTGGACAAGACACTGAGGCCCAGGGGTGCGGTGCCCGGAGACTGGAGACAGGCCTTGGGCTCTCCAACCTGGATGTTGAAGTTTCCAGGCCCAGGCTGCTGAGCCTGCTGGCCTGGTGAGGATCTTTGGAGCCACCAGGCCCTCTGGGGTCAGCCACCCACATAGCCAGAAAGAAAGGTTCAGGCTGCCTTCTCCGGAGCAACGATAACCCGTGGGCCCTGTTCCAGACAGGGATCGTGTAGGATTCTCTGTGCTCCAGAGGATTCCTGCGTTTTTGCAGACACCTCATTATCCTCGTCCTGGCCGGCAGTGTCCCAGCGCCTCTGTAATCACTCAGGCCCACGCCCAGCAGCCGTCCCAGGGCCAGGAAATCACTCCCCTCCCCTCCCCCGCCTTCCGCCGGCCCCAACGCGGCGCCTGCAGCCACTCGCCGGTGGACCTCCTGCCTGCCTAACGGTTCTCTCTCCTCCTCTGATTTCTCTTCTCTCCTGCTGCTGCTTGCTCTCGGGGGGGACTCGGAAGTGTGGCTCTCCAGCTGGGCTGAGTCTCCCAAGAAGGACGTGACAGGTACTGCCTGCTGTGCATGTGTGTGAACATGTGTGTCCCCAGCATGTGTGCGTGGGAGCCGGTGCCCGCCGGCTGCTCTCCGCCTGCTTCCCTGTGATGTGTAGCCACCCTTTGTCAGCATGTTGGGCATCTTCTCAGCCCTCTCTTGCTCTTCCACTGGCTGTACCCTCTGCCCTCCTTTTAACCCTTTTTAGGTCCCAGGTCCAGCCGTAGAGCCCTTTGATGGGTGATGACCACACAGCACAGAATGTGTGGGTTTGATTCCGGCTCTGCCACGTCCTGGCCGTGCCTCCTTGGACGGGTTGCGTAACTTCTCTAGCCTCTTCAAGTGGAAGCAGCACCACCTCACCAGGAGTCTGGCACACAGAGTGCTCAGGTGATGGTGAGGCTGCCATCATCTTCAACCCCTCTGAGATGGGCCAGCCAAAGATTATTCATCTCCCTTTAGGCAGTTAATGTGAGGCAGAGAGCTGAAGTCTGGCATACCCTGGAGCTGAGATGGGGGGCCGTGTCAAGTGGGGGGGTGTGGGGGGGTTGCCTTAAAACTGTGATGAAGTCACAGCTCCCTTGCTTCCGGGATCCAGAGCTTGGAGCTGCCTCTGATCTTGGGGGCCCTTCAGACCTTGGACTACCTGGCTGCCCATGGCCCTTAGGGACTTGGGCCTGTGCCCTGTGTGTGGGCAGAGCTGGGCCAGGGGTCAGAGGCTTGCCTTTAGCCTTTGTCTTACTGGACAATGGTAGAAAAACCTGGAGAGCAGTGTTCTCAGCTGTTAGATGGAGATGGTGGCAGGTAGAAGGATGGTGTTTCCAGAAGGGTCTTCTAGAAGCCCCTCCATTTCTGTAAGTGCCACCTGATCTCCCTTCCCCAGCCCAAACCTGAGAGCAAAGGTAAAGCTCGGGGTTAGGGGACAAAACAGAAGGGTCAGAGGTCTGGGGAAGTGCTGGGCCAGCAAGGAAAGGGAGCCGAACATAAGGGGGTTGGCACAGAGGAGAAGGCAGTGGACAGAGGACCCCTTGCCTGCCCCAAGCCCCTTGCAGTCATCCTTCTGGTGTTGCCTGTGACCAGGGCCTCGGCCTGAGCTAATCACTGGGCTCCTGTCCCTTTTTCCCCTCTCCATGAGCCAGTGGGCCAGAGCCCACTTGGCTCACAACAATACATTTTATTCACCAAACGTATAGCCTGGCTGCCCCAGGGCCTATGGAGGGGCCGGCCGGCTGAGGCCGGCCTGGGAGGAATCAGTTGTGAGGGGCTGAAGGGACCTTGGTGGGATGCCCTGGGTTTGGGGGTCATGGAGAGCATGGGGAACCTGGGGCGGGGGCCACCGTAGGGCTTGGCTTCTCAGGATGAGCCCAGCTGTTTGGAGAGAGAGGCTGAGGGGAGGCAATGTGGGCTGGGGGAAACCAGCCAGACTGGGAGTCTGGGGCCGGAGTCTCGGTCTCTCTGTCTCTCTGGGCCTTGATTTCCCCAGCTGGAATGTTGGTAAGTTCAGTGACAGGAAACCCATAGGTAAGGGGCTGAAGCCGGGGATCCTTATAGACAAGGGTCCTTGGGCTGCTTCGGCTGGCATCTACCCATGAGTGGGCTCAGGGGCTCCTGGACTGGCTCTCCAGCTGGCAGTGCTCACTGCTTCCAGGAGGTCTGAGAGAGTCAGGAGAAGGGATGGAGCCATGGCCACCCTTCTCCTGGTGCCTGTGGCCCTTGCCCTAAGCTGCCTGTTGGTTTTGAGGCTTCAGAGGAACCTAAACCCCTCTTTTCCTCCCCACATCTCCCATTTCCTGTTTGCTTTATAAACACTGTCTACAATTTACATAGAATATTAACCCTGTCACTTCATACCACACTCAGAACAACCCCACAAGGTAGGTACTGTGATTGTTCCTGTTTAGGGATGCGGAAGCTAAAGCTCAGAGAGGTTAAGTATCTTCGGCAGGGTCACAGAGCTAGTAAGGGCAAAGCAGGACTGGACCTCAGACCCCAATTTTATGCTCTTGTACCATGAATCTCAGGCAGTTATGTCCTATGGCACCAGTCCTGGGCTGTCTGTCTACCCTCATCAGGGAGACCTTTGTCTAAGGCACAGGGAAGTCAGTGCAGGACAGGAGCAGGCACTGTGGCTGAGTGATCATGTGGCTCCTGGAGGGCAGAGATGGCTAAGTAGAAAGGGGCTGGTAGAAGGGAAGGCTTTCCAGGCAGGGGAAACAGCTAAAGCAGACACTGGGACCTAAGAACCTACATAGAACAGTGTGTCCGGCACATAGTGGGTGCTCGATACACGTGTGTTGAACAAATGACTATTGCCTGGATCAGAGGCGTTGTGTGTCAGGGAACTTGGGGAGCTCAGGTTGTCAAGAAAGTCTGAGCTTGAGTGTGGCCTTTCTTCTATAGGCAGCAGTGACCCACTAAAGATGTTGAAGCAGTGGACTGACTAGGCAAAAGCCTCATTCAGAAGTTTAACTTGGCAGCCGGGATCTTGCAGGAGCCAGGGGTCCATCCAGGTGGTGGTTGGAGGAATGCAGGTGGGAGGCAAGGATGGGGCAGGGCTCTGGGGAGCTGCCAGGGGCTCTGAGAAAGGCACAAAGGCCCATCCCTGGATGAGACTCTTACAGAGTCCCCTTCCAACCTGGGAGGAGCTCTCCTCTCTGAAAAGGGTACACCCCCTTCTCCATGTCTCTGCTAAAGCCTTCCTGTCTGAAGACAGGAGGCTCCTTCCACTCCCCCTCCCCCTCCCTCGGGCCAACTCCTTCGGCCCCCAGTTTTCCAGGCCTTGGCTGGGAGAGGATCCAGAGCAGCCTCTGTGGGATGACATCACCCAGCGGCCTGCCTGCCGAGTGGTTTCTCATCTGGATACCTGCTCCCAGCTCACGCCTGCCTGGGCAGCCCTGGGCAGGCAACACCCTAAGAGGCAGATGCCAGAGAGCGCGAGCAGGGAGCCTGCTTGTAGTGAGGGAGGGTCAGGCAGCCAGGAGGACAGAGTGTCTATCGGTGTGTCCATCTGTCTGTCCCCTAGCCTATGTGCCACTGTCGGTCTTCTGTGCTCTGGAATGCCTGGAGAACATTTTCTTAACTTTTCTACCTGTGTCCCAGAGTGTCAGTCTTCAGACAGCTCAGGCCAATTTTCCAAGGGGTGGGATGGAGGGGGTGCAGTATGTGGATTTTTCCCCTCTTTGAAATCTTGCCTCAGATTTCCTTGGCTTGGATTAAAATGAGCTGATGTCTCTCCATTTGCCGACACCCGACTTGTCCTTTCCAGCAGCTTTTGGCCACAAATCACTCCTCACTCCTCCCTGCCTCTGTTTCCCCATCTCTCCTTTCTCCCTTCCAGAGTTTAGTTGTCTAGCTTCCCCAAATTTCAGAGATGAGGTCCTGCCTGGTTTATCTGTATTGGTTCAAAGCAAGCCATTAAATCACTCTGTTCATCTATCTGCCCATTCATTCATTTCACAAATGGTTACAGAGTGCCTACCCCAGTGGGCACTGTGATCTGGTCAATAGATGCCACAAGAGTCGACAGGGAACCAACACTCCAGTCTTTATTAAACACCAACTGTTTGCCACATGTGTGGGTACAGGATGAGGCAGGGTCCCTCCAGATCAGTGGCTCTCTGTAGGCCATGTACAGGGCAGAAGTCTGGACACAAGCAGTGGTGTCAGTTGGGCCTGGGTTTAATCCCAGCTGTGTGACCTTAGAAAGATTGCCTCATGAGCCTTAGTCTGCCTTTGCATGAGATGGGGCTATAACAAGGACCTACACCTGCATTGTTCTGAGAATCAAATGAGACAGCCCGTGATAAGGTCGGCGTTAGGTGGTGCTGCCCAGAGTGAGCACTTAAGAAGGCTTGCTGTTCATTGCCGGCATAATCGGGGTTCTCTCAGGATTTGGAAGCTCTCTAACCAGCTGGGGAAATCCTGTGTTCTGTTTGTATCTTGAGTTTTCCTTTCCCACACACTGGAAAGGGAGCCCCCGTGTCCCACAGGGCAGAGGCTGGCCCTTTTTGCGCTGGGTGCACTTAAGAAGTGCCCTTGGCCACAGAGGCACTGCCCCTCGCCCCAAGGGTGCGGGGGGTGCACAGTGGGAGGTAGTCTGTCCGCTCTGTGCCCAGCGCTGTCTCTGTCCAGCTGGCAGGGGCAGGCACGAAGCTGGCCCCATCGCTCAGCTGTTGGTTGCGTTTCAGCCTGAAATACAATCCTGGCTTTGGGGGGGCTGCCCTGGGTAGTGCGTACCCATGTGGCAGGCCTCAGCTGGGACAAGGTCCCGCCTGGGTCTCCAGGGGGCCGAGCGGGAGCTGCAGGGCGCACACCTCCTGGGAGAAAACTGCCAGGGGCAGTGGATCCTTTCCCCTCCGTTGCCCCCTTGCCCTAGGTTAGATGGCTGCATGGGGAGACCCAAAGATCTAAGCAGTGCTTTTCTCACCCTGGCTGTGTATGAGAACCACGTGGGAGGACGGGGTGTCTAAAAAATACCCAAGACCAGTTAAATCTGGATCTCTGGGGGTGGGGCCCAGACTTCAGTATTCTTTAAAAGCTCCCCAGGCGATCTTATGGAACCAAGTTGAGGATCATTGTACTAGAAGAATGGGATGTCTGGAAATAGGAATCAGGCAGTTCTGTAATGGAAAGACATGGGCTTGAACCTAAAACATTGAATGAATTTGGTTTTCTCTATAGTAGCTGTGTGAGCTGGGGCAAGCCTCTTGTCCTCTCTGGCCCTCTGAGGTGTCTTTTGTGAAGTGGGAAGGCAGGAGGATTGTCGTGAGGATAAAATGGAACGGTGTACGTGCCTGGCATAGAACATCTGCCAAGTTAGACTCAGGCATGCAGGGAATGTAGCAGCAGGCTGAAGCACCAAGGGGGCCATGTGGAACCTGGGGACCCTCTCAGCCATTTCTATAGCCAGGCTGGCAATATGAGGCCCCTAGCCTTTCAGGAGATGGGTAGATGTCTAGTTTAAGAAGTGTACTAGGAATTCCCTTCTGAGGGGAGATCGGGGGGTATGTAGGAAGGCTTCCTGTAGGTGACCGGTAGGTCTCTGGTTTGTGGATTCTTTCAGCCCCTAGCAGGTCTGTATTATCTTAGGTGCTTTGTCCCCACTCCACCCTAGTGGAGTAATAGGCACAGAGAGGTTTAAGCAGCATGTCCACTGTCACACAGCAAGTAAGCTGAGATGGGCACCCAGTCTGTCCACCTTCCAGCCCAGTGTTTGTGCTCTGGTCCGGTGGCTAAGGAGGACAGGGAAGTTGCTTGCTCCTGGGAACCTCCGGCCCACTGCCCTCCTCCTGCTGAGCCCCACCTTTTCACCCCTCAGGCTCCTGAAATTGCCGGGAGAGGGTGGCTGGAGGCTTCCGGGAGCCCAACCACAAGCCCCAGCAAAGCTTAAAGGCAGAGGGAGGCTGAGTTGGTCTCCACGCGGCCGGAGGGTGGCAGCCAGGACAGACGTTGCCGATGCCCTGTAGGGAAGCGGGGCTGGGGTCTGGGGCTGGTTCCAGGGCTCCAGGCCCGTGGGCTCGGTGGCAGCGCCTTGGTGAGCCCAAGGGGCAGGAATGGAGCCGAACTTGACGAAAAGTTGGCGGGGGGCGGGCTGGGCTCTCCAGTGCTGGCGCTGGGACTTTCTTCTTGGGTTTCAAGTAAACAGTCTCGGCCCTCCTCCCCCTCGCCTGCCTCCACCCCCGGCTCCTCATTCGATGGGTCTCATGTGTTTCTATTTAAGGGCTGCGAGTAAACCCCAGTGATTGGCGGCCTCAAACCCTCTTGACTTCTCGCCTGGGCCCGGGCTGTGGAGCCGTCCTCTCCCGCTCTCTCCCTCTCCCTCCCGAGGGGAGGACTGCTGACTCTTTCTCTGGGTTTACAGGGGTTGGGGGAGAGGCCCGAGCCCTCCTCCCGGCCTGGCCTTTCCTCTCTCCTCCGCTCTGGCCTCAGCCCCCATGGGCCGCCCACCCGCCTGCCCGCGGCCCTCCCCTCACACCCCTGCGGCCGAGGGGTCCGGAGAGACCACGTCCGTGCCAGGCCTCTCCTCTGACTCCCTCGTGCCGGGCTGTGACTAACTCATAGCAGCAGCAGGCCTTTTCCTCTGAGTTCCCTCAGCCTCTCTCATCTCTGTCTGTCTCTCTCCCCCCTCCCCACCCCCTCTGCTGGCCCCTGGCTCCCCATGTCCCCCGGTCCCCGCGGTGCAGCGGGCCGGTGTGGGGCCCTGCTATATGGCCTGTCCTTGGGGCCCAGCGAGCTGCGAGCCCTGGCTGCAAGCGGCCCCTCCGAGCGGCGCTGGCGACCGAACAGCCTCCCCCGAGGCCGATGGACAGGGGGCGCCCCGGCCGCGGGGCCATGGCCGGCCGCTGGCTCACCGCGTGCTTTCTGCCCTCGCCAGGTGCCGACACCAACGCCGAGCCCATGATCCTGGAACAGTACGTGGTGGTGTCCAACTATAAGAAGCAGGAGAACTCAGAGCTGAGCCTCCAGGCCGGGGAGGTGGTGGATGTCATCGAGAAGAACGAGAGTGGTGAGTGCCTGGCTGGCTGGCCAGCCACTTGGGGCTCCAGCCAGGCTGGTTTTTGTTCCCCTCCTCCTCCCCCACCTCTGCAGCTATACGTTATTTCCATCTGGCGGGGAGAGGGCTGAGGAGGCTGAAGTTTCCCCTGTTGGTTTGGGCTGCAGGCCAGCAGTTTGCCTGGTGGTGGAGGAATGTCTCCACCGCTCAGGGTAATTAACAGCTTGTGTTAATGCAAGGCCAGGGTGGCAGCGTGGGCATGACTGTCCAGTCCATGTTCATGGTCCCTGTGCCCTCTGAGGCCCAGCGGGTAGGTGGCTCCCGGCTCCAGGGCACCCTACAGCAGCTTCTCTCTTGGGGCCATATTCCAAGCGGGGTCCAGGAGGGGTGGGAGAACCAGGTTGGTTGGTGGGGAAGGCTGGCCATGACGTCACTGTGGGGTCCCGGGTACTCAGGCCCCTGGAGGATTGTCTGAGGGAAGGCCAGGCCTGTGGAGGTTGGCTAGTATCTAGGCGGTGAGCTGACTGCCTCCTGCTGAGCTGAAGGCCTCCAGGACCTGGGAGGAGGGCCCAGAACGGGAGATGAAGTCAGGTCCTGGGGCTAGGGAGGGTCCTGCAGCAGTTGCCCCGTCATTGGGAACTGAGGCTTTGTCTTGTCTAGGGCCGTGAGGATGGCTGTCTCAGGGGCTGCCGATTCTGAGGTTCTGAGTGGGCCCTAGTGCCTCAGTACCCTTGGCAGCAAGAGGCTCTCAGGTGGAGAGGTGAGGGCCTGAGTCCATCAATCCAAGATGCAGACCTGTGCAACCCCCTGCAGCAGTGAACTCTGGCCCAGGACATCCTTCATCAGTTTGCTCACTGATTGCTGAGGCTTGAATTGGTTCCCGGGATGTTCTGTTTTGGTTTCGGTTTGCTGTTGGGGAAGGCCCACTGAGCATAGGAGCCTCTCTGGGCTGGTTTGGAAGATACTCCCAGAGGGGAGGGGAGGGGCCTGTTTTCCTTTTCCTGTCCCACTCTGTTCCCTTCCAATATTTTAAGCTCTGAAACAAAAGCAGACCAAAGGATGCCTGTGCCCATTCTATAGATAGAATAACTGAGGCACAGAAAAGTTGAGGGAAAGTGAGTCACCTGAAGTCAAAAACAGGACAGACCGGGGTTATTCCTGGGCCTCTGATTCCTATGCCTATAGGCAGCAAGTAGCTGTACAGATGCTGAGGAAATCCCAGCAGGCCTCTTGGGGGAGGTGAATTTAGGCTTTTGCTACAGGAGGCTCAGAAACTGTGCTTTCTGAGAACAGGGCTGTGATGCCAACATAGGCCTGACTCATAACCCTCCTGGGTCTGGGGTCTTCACAGCCTGTTCCCTTCAGAGAAATGAGGCTCTGTCCTTGTGCCAGGAGTCATCCCACAGTGGCTGGTAGCAGCTGTCCCCACCCGGCAGAGCCACGTCCCTAGCCTAAGGCCTGTCCCTTCACCCCAGGTGCCCACGCTGGTGTCCTTCCTGCACAGCTTGGCCTTCAGCCTTTATCACAGTACCAGCCCCATCTCCCCACCCCCAGAGAAGGTGCCTTGTCAAAGGCTCCTGGCTCTAGAAACTCTTAAGCACTTCAAGACCCAAAGGAAGGGCTTTCTAATGTTGAGATTAAAGACACCTGCTGAGGAGAGAGAGCTGTTTGTTTTGGGGCTTGCTCCAAAGGAAGGCGTGTCTGCTTTTCCATGTGAGGTCAGGGCTGCTCAGAAGTTGAGTTCTGGCTTTGGGACCCTCCTGCCTTGTGCCACCAGCACAGCTATGTAGCACTGGAGCATCAGGAGGAGCCCCCATGTCTCTGGGTAGCAGCCACTGGCCAGGATGGCTTAAGAGGAGACCCCACACAAAAGGAAGTCAGCTTGCTCTCAGACTGCCTGACTCCCTTTGCTTCCCATCCCATACCTAGGACCCCGAGGACACTTGGGGTCCTGTCTGGGAGTGGAGGAGGGAGACCCTTGACAAAAAGGGGGTTCTGTGGCAGGCCTGGAAAGGTATAAGGCACCTCCTCTCCTGAGCAGTTCCCGATGGCTGTTTGAGGGGGTGGGCTCAGTTAGCCTGACCCCCCAGGGCAGCCCAGTCTGGCACAGCAACCCTCTGAGGGAGCTACTGTCCCTGGAAGTAGGATTCTGTCCACCACCTACCGGCTGGGTGGCTTCAATCCCTTAATCCCTCTGGGCCTCAGCTATTCCTTCTGTGAAATGGAGACTGGTGGCTGCTTGGAAACTGGGCCTGGAGCAGGTGACCTCCCTGAGCCCTCTCCCAGATCTGGACTCTGTAGCTGGGACACTCCATAGGGCCCTGGGTGTTAGGTAGAGAGAACCTCCCTGAGCATGACCTCTCCACTTCTCTGGGATTCATGTCTTTCCCCTTGGTGGACACAGCTGCTCAGCAACAGATGTGTACACAGGGGTCTTGGAGTGCTGTGTCCACCGTGCAGACCCACACTGTCTATTGCCGTCAGAAGCAAGGAGGCCTCCTGGACTGTACAACCAGCTTAACTAGAGAAACTAAGTGGGTGGAGGGGAGGAAGGAAAAGGGCCAACTGCAGATCCTTGGGAGGGTGGTTTCCCAGTTCAAGGAAGCTGGATGTCTGATGGTGGGGGAGGGGAGGTGTGTTGTGCATCCTGCAAGCTGGCTTTGGAAAGAGTGGTGAGCAAGGCTTTTGAACTCTGGAACAAAGACCCAATTGTGATGCCTTTGACCTTAGGACATAGTGGGCGTGTTGAGGCATTTCCACTCAAATTGTTGGGGGCAGCAGCCCCAGTTAGTATCACCCTGCCCCTTGGGTCCTTGCCTTGCCCGTTGGGAGCCAGGACTTTGCCTGTGTTCCCCTCTCACTTGACTGAAAGTTCCTAGAGTGTCCACAGAGGGACGCAGCCACCTCTGGCTCTGCTTGCTCATCACAGCCCTCTGGCAGGGACCATAGCCACTGAGGGATTTGGAAGTATGGTTGTGCTAGTGCTCTGTAATTTCACTGGTCTAAGGAGAAATGTGTCTCCAAGGCAATTCAGAGTCAGAAAACAGTAAACTAGGTCCAGGCCATGCACTTCACATGCATCATTTTACTGGAATCATGGACCAACCCCATGTGGTAGAAGGTGCTTTAACCATTTTGTGGCTGAAGTAACAGGCTAAGAGGTTAAGTCATTTCCCTAGAGTCCCAACAGCTGAGATCTCTCCCTTCTACAGAGGAAGTGGGAGGAGGGTGAGAATGGGCTGATCCCGGGAAGGGTCATCACTGAGCTGATGATGCTGCGGGTCAGGGACAGACATAGGCTAGTTGAGATGACTGCAGGGCTCCCTGGAGCATCATTGCAGGATAGCTCTGTGTCCCTCCTTCCAGCATGGTGCTCATGGGTAGAGGGAATTCTTGTTGTTAATTATTACTTTGAACTTGGGGATGAGCTACTGCTAAGAGGATCTGAGGAGGGTGATGTACACCCAATACCAAGGTCAAGCCTATTCCAGGGAATGTAAATGAACAGAAGTCAAAGATACCCACAAGTGGTGGGACCTGAGTGGCTTCAGGGAAAGCATTTTTGATCAAACAGCAGGCCTGGGCTCCAGCCAGAAAAGGACTCTTTTTCTCCGTTGATCAACAGGGACAAATCTTGCAGAAAGATTCAACAGCTTTGTTAGCTTTGCCAACTATTGTTGTCTTGTCCTTGAAAACCCCTCCACCCTGGACATAAACAACAGTGCCTGAGATGATGCCTGAAATAACGTTCTTATCCCTCAAAGACCACATTGGCTTTACCTTCCAGCAGGCAAAATCTGGTCTAAGTTCTGGCAGAGTGGTACTGGCAGGGTCCCAGTTGCTCTGATTTCTGTGTTGAGCAAAGCTGCCTCCAGCTTTGCAGGATGGTTTCCTTCTCTCAGGACTAGGGGCCAGGGCTGGATGTGGGGACATGAGTCAGCAGATGCTTTTTCTTCTTCTGCTTCAGCTTTCCTTCTCTGAGTCTTTGCTTCCTTCCTGGCACTGGAGTTCTTATACTTCCTTGGAGGCACATAGCTGTAGGACTAAGGTTAAAAGCATTGTGTTGGCAAGGAATGTTGAGCTCCTGGGCCATCCAGGTGAGAAATTGTACAGGTGAGAACACTAAGCCTTGGAGTTTGAGAATCTTCAGTTCCCTCCAGAGTCAGCGCTTTAGTCCCAAATGAGTTGTGAGCAGAGGACAGACATCCACTCAGACTTGCTCAAGAGATTATTCAATGGATTTGGGAAAACCTCACCAGAACCCAAGCAGAAAGCTGGCGTGAGACACAGCAGCTGCTCTTCTCTCTGTCTCTCTCTTGGGGACCATGTGGATTTAAAGCAGTGGTCTCGTAACTGCAGACTAGTCTTCCTTCTCTTTATGTTCATTCATAACAGCAGCCTGCTGTTGGTTTGTAAGGGCTCGACTTTTCAGTTGAGGTAACCGCCACCAACTGACAATGGTCTCTGGTTCTCCGAGTTCAGATTTTAAAGTTTGAATCTGATTGGTTCCTGGCCAACCAGTGGAGTGACAGATCTTGGATCAGGTGTCCAGCCCTGGGCCAATCAGCTGTGTCTAGGAGAAGTGCCATGGGGTATAAACATGGCTACCTTGCCAGCCTCTTCAGCAGTCGCTGTTGGAGGACAGGTTTTAAAGAAAGGTGATATAGGGGAGTATGGTACCCCAGAACATGTTGGCTATTTACTTAGCAGCTGTGTGTGTAGTGGAGAAAGCAAAGAATCAGGAATCTGAATATTGGGTTTAAGATCTAATGCTATCCTAACTGGCTGGTGTAAGCAGGAATCCATTTCCTCATGCATATAAGAGAACAGTGACACATACTATGTCGGCTTTTTTTTTTTTTCCCTCAATAAGATGTAACCATTTATTATTTGACAAATATTTTTATCAGTAGGACACAGTAATAAGCTCTCCTCTCAGATCTGTGTGCCATAATAATTATTTCATGCTGTCGAAGATGATGCATTCTTCAGCCATATATATTTTGTGAATCTTCTTAACATTGAAGGTGTATCTGTCCAGTTATTTAGCTGCTTCTTCTGAACATTGTTATAATTGGTTCCATGTGGGCTTTCTAGAACTGAGAAATGCACTGTATATACTTTATTTATCCACTCATTTGTTTATTTCACAATTTTTGAATGCCTCTTTTGTCTCAGGCCCTGTGCTGATTGGGTACATGCTCATAGATTCCTGCCTTTATGGAGCTTAAACTCTGATTGATGTGAGCATTCTGGGTACTGAAGGGGCAGGCTGTGTAGTGAGCCTGGGGTAGCTTTGCAGACTTTCTGATGTCTTAAATGCACTTCTCCTGTATATTTTCTATGTGTTTACTTAGATTGTGTGCTTACTAAGGAACAACCTGATGGGTAATTCAGACTGCCAAGCTGCTCTAGAAAAGAGACGTCCCAATAAAGATAGTGTAGGCTGTTTCTAGAAAGGCAAGTTTATTGCTGTCTGCATTACAGATAAGGGAATTAACACTGTTAACTCTGCAAAGCCTTGTAAGAGTTTGGTTCCAGTGAGCCAACCCCCATTTAGACATGGTGACTGGTCCCCATGAGGTCCTGTCCCAGCCGGCAGAAGGTCTTGGTCTCTGACAGGTCTTCTCTTCCCAAGGAAGGCACGTGTATGTTCCTGCCAAGTCAGCCTAATCAGCAATTCCAAAATCCATTCTGGTCCAAGACTGTCTCTGGTTGGAGGCATTGAGCTGGGCCTGGGAGATGGGGGCTAGACAGGCAGAGAGAGGAAGGAATTCCAGCTCCACAGGAGTGGAGTGCCAGGTGGAAGACTGGGCCCGTGGGGGCTAAGTCAGCAAGGCAGGTGTGTGGTGGCCACAGGAGATATGTCCTGATGAAGAAAGCAGAAGTTGGGCAGCAGTATGTGGGGAGGAAGGATGGGGTCATGGAAAGTAGGTGAATAGGAGAGGGACCTGAGGATAGTAGTATTTGAAGCAAGCGATCCCGGCTGCCGAGGGGAAGATGGCAGGGGAAGGTGTATCCAGGGTGGGAAATAGCTCTTCCCTTGAGCTAGGTCTTCCTGGGCTGTTGTCAGGGAGGCATCCAAGGGCTTGGCAGCTATGCGTGCTGCCAGGCAGCCAGGTGGGGCAGTGGGTCCTGGGTGCTCCCTCTGTCTCACCTCCACCTGCAGGTGCAGTGGCTAATCACGCTGACCTCACGTTGGCTCCATGGACCTATTGTGTCCCAAGGCCTTTCCCTGAATAGTCATTTCTGAGCAAAAGATGTGGTTCGGTGGTGACCTTGGAAATCCAGCTGAAGTTCCAGAGTGACACCAGCTCATCCCAGCCTCAGCCCCAGGGCAACACCTGGCTGCCTCCCCTTCTCGGGCAAACAAATTTGCATTGAGTCTGTTACCAAGCATCTCAAATGCTGCTTTTCTGGGTTTGAACACTAGGGGACAGATTTAAGCACACATTGCTCAAGCTCCAACAAGGACAATCTTCAGGTGATCTGTCGTCCCTAAGTTCGTATTACTTGACTAAGTGCCGGGCTGGTGCCCAGAGGTGACAGAGGCCAACAAAGTCCCATGCTTATGGGGCTCGCATGTGGTAGAGAAATAGTCACAAGTAAACAAGGAAATCAATTCTAGATTTTGAGAAGTGCAATGCAGGAAATACCCGGCACTACAATAGCGATTAAGCAGAGAAAAGAGCTGATGGAGTGGGGCCAGGAAAGTCCTCTCTGGAGAGGTGCCGGTAAAGCTGAGAACGCATGGAGCCTGGTGAAGTGAGGAAGAACCAGAGGCCACATGCTTTTGGGGAGAGGTGGAGAGTGATGGCAGAGAAGTAGGAGAGGCCTGGTGGTACCAGGCCAGGGCATGCTGTTCTAGGTGTAATGACCACCACACACCAGGTGGGAGTCTTGCAGTGTAGCCAACAGGTGACTCTACTCCCCTTCCCAGAAACACCCTGGCCCAGGTGCCCCGGGAACGGGCAGCAGTGGAGCCCCTGTGCCCCCACCCCACCACACACACACAGGGCCTCTGTCCCCAGGAGAAATGAGACCTTACTGCAATACCGAAATGCAAGGAAGAAGTCTCCCCACACTGTGTTTCCGCATTCCTACATAACAGATTTCACCCTGCACTGTGGCACTTTGTGGGATATCGTTTGTCAGGACCTCAGGGATTTGGGGTTGAAAAACTGCTGCCCCTTTTTCTTTCCCCAGATCACCCTGCGGCCATGTGATATTACACCCCTCAGCTGTTGGGTTTTCAGTAATCACTCTGGGGGATGTGAGGTTTGCCCCCGGGAAACCACCTTCATGTCTATCAGCTCTTTTCAGATTCCATAACCTCATCCTCTGGGTTCCCAGCGCTGACCTGGACTCCTTGGCCTTGTGCAGGGGAACAGCCAGGGTGACCCAGTTAAGCCAGTCGTGAGGCCTGGTGGGAGTCGGTGTTCACTGGGGCTCTCCATCCTGGGAGCTGAGCTGTCGAATCCCAGAAGGTGGAGGGAAGCTTCTGGCTCATATAATGCCCAACTTCATTTCTGCCTCTGTTTGAAATGTACGGAGTTGTTGCTGTATGGAGTTGTTGGGGTGGGTGTTGCTTCAGTTCATTGTCTCAGCCCCAGTTCTACATCCCCTCTTAGTCAGGCACCTCTCAGCCTCGTGCTAAAATGCATCTGCTAAGCTTTTATTGAACTGGATTGTGGGGGAGTGGCCCAGGCACCATGGGAGATGAGAGAAAGCCAAACTCAGAGAAGGAGTCTGCCAGGGACTGGCCGTAAACTAAGCGAACTGTGAATAGGTTTCTGACTGAGGCTGGTGTGCTGGGTAGCAGATCCCTCTGCCCTGCTATGTCTGGCCCATTGGCGTTGCCACGGGCTGTCCTTGAACTACGATGTCTGGGAACCTTGTGTTTTAAGGGATGTTCTAAGCACAGTGGTCTGAAGCCTGCATGTCCTCTTAGACTTGTGCTAGGGGGGTTACCAGATAGGTCAAGTCTGCTTAGGGAGTGAGTGCCTGCTTATGCCAGTGAGTAGGGGATTTGGGACATTTTTCAAGGTGATCGCTTTCTAAATCAGAATATTTTATGTTTTACAAGATATCAAACCTATAAAACCATATAGTTTATACAACATCTTGGTAAGAGGAACAGCAGATGTTGGTGTTCTCACCTTCTGCGGCGGAAATTGAAGCCCAGAGTAGTTAAGTGACTTGCCCAGAGGTTGCACAGCTGGGAGCTGGGGCGTGGGCTTCTACAGTATTTATTCAGTGCTGTTTACCCTGTGTTTGGAAATCTGGATGTTTGCATTTCTCTTCCTTGTGGATTTTACTTCTTTGAAAAGCCAAACCCTGGAGTGTTCTGCTGTGTGAGTTCTCCAGGCCACAGGGAGCAGGAGAGCAGAGGTCAGTCTTGCTGAAGCGCCCCAGCTCGGGTAGGAGAAAGGCCGAAGGGTAGGGTAGAGGGAATATGAAAGGAAAGGGGAGTTTGCTAACTCAGTTTCCTGCCAAAGTGTTGTGTGAGTGTTCCAGCCTTTGGCTCAGCCAGGTCCATGGGGCGAGGCTGGACTGGATGGGTGGGTGGGCCAAGGGCACTTGTGATCTCCCCAGAGATCTGCTCACCAGGACTGAGTGTGTGAGAGCAGAGCCTGGGATATGCCGCTCAGGCCCCCAGCCCACTGTGCCCTCCCTTTTGTCCATGTAAATAGACCTGTCCTGCCCCTCCCCCAACCCCACACGACCCAGTGAAGAGCTCTATCCCCGCTCCTTCCCCCCTCACACCTGTCTTTCAGCAGTCTCAGCTCTGCCTGACATCCTACACACAGGGACTACTTCCATAGGATACAGTTTGCTCATTCAGTCAACAAACATTGAGTGCCTACTATGTGCCCAGCACTGGGGTGCAGTTGACAAGAAGTAATCATCTCTATCTTCCCATTGCTGGAGGTGACGACTTTCTAGGGCTCTTACCTGCAGACCATGTGCACAGCAGAAAACACTGCTACTGAGGCAGACAGTATTCCTGCGGGGACGGCAGGGCGGGAACTGAAGTCACAGTCTGCTCCAGGTGCTGTGGGCTTTCATGAATAGTGTCAGGTTCAGAGATGGGGCAATGCCTGGGTTGGGTGGTCAGGGAAGTGTTCTGGAGAAGGGGGCCTTGAACAAGGAGCTGAAGGAGCAGGGTGCTCCAAGCTGAGTGAAGGACAGGTGCAGAGGTGTGGGCGGTGGCACGGATAAGGGGGATCTGGCAAAGTGCCGTTGCCGCCCCAGGGGAGACATTCCCCTGGCAATAAACAGGCCGGAGGGGGGCCTGGAGGGCCTCAAACGTCAGGTGAAGGAGACAAGCTAGGGGAGACATTTCTGACCACCTGCCTGAACCCTTCCTTTGAAGGCAGGAGGAACAGAGGCTTGAAGACACTTGCCCAGTGTCCCACAGTGAGTTTGTGGCAGGGCTGCTGCATGGCTGGGGACCGTTAGTGCAGCGGTGACTCTCTCTGAGGTGTGCTGGCATCTCCCAGCACCTCTGAGGCCGCACTGCCCGCCCAGGGCTGGGTGCACACCATCTTGCCCCTGGCTGCCCAGCCTGTCCCCCAGGCGAGGGTGGGAGGTGAGCCAGCTCGCCTACTCCATGCCCTGCACCCCCCAGCCTGGTGCAGCAGCTGGAGCCTGGACACAGCAGAGCAGAGTGGCACTTCCTGCATATCCTCCCCAACCCCATGTGTTCAGACAGGCTCAGGGAGGTACCCTCCCCACAGCAAGACCATTTTCAGACACCCCTACTTTAGAATGCAGACTCCCCCTTTCAGCAACGCTGCCGAGGTGGGGCTGTCCTCCCCACTGGCTGTGGGGCTCCCCGCCAGACTGAGGCACTGCCTCCTGCCTCCGCAGCCTCTTACGTTCCTCCCTCCCTGCCGGAAAGGTAGTGGGATCGCTGTTGAGGTTGGCTAGGCCTCCAGGCCCTGTGTTTCTGGACACTTTGTCTTTTCTCTTTTGTTTTCTGTACTTCTGACCGGCGCCCTCACATAATTCTCCGACTTCTGCCTGCTCAGCGTGCTCACCGTCTTTCGGCAGGATTTTGAACTGCTGCGATCAGGATGCACCGGCAGCAAGGCCTGGGGTTTGGGCCCTGCACCACTGCCTGTGGTGTTGACTACAGGCTCCTCCCCATCTTGGCCAAGTGACCTCCCTGTGCCCCAGAGGGGCTTTCTGCCAATTCCAGCCACCTACTTCTTGCTCGAGGCATTGTGTCAAGGGGTTGCCACTTGGCGCAGTGCTCAGGCTGTCCTCTCAATGGGCAGAGCGGCCATGTGCCCTGGTGGGAGGAATGCCAAGCTTTGCATAAGAGGATCTCAGTCAGTCTAGGTTCCAGGCTCAGTCACCCACTAACCAGGTAATCTCAGGCAAGTCCCATCCACTGGCTCTACCTCCTGAGCATCAGCTTTCCTCACCTGTAGAATGGAGGTGTGATTAGGAGCAAAGACAGCGGCCACAGCTGCTCTCCAGATACTAAGCTCCCCCATTCCCCTTACCATCATGCCTTCACTAAGCCAGGCAAGAAGCAGGCCTTTCATCTCCATAGTTCCAGAACTCTTAAGAGCCCCTCTAACCCCTGGGGCTCCGAGAAAAAGCCAGTATTCAGCTTAGAGGGAGGAGGCAAGGGGAATCTGACCATGCTGGCAGCTTTCAGCCAGCACTTCGAGCAGCCAAATGGGTCACTGGCTGCAAATGTCCCTGGGTTTGTAATGATGATCACAGGGCCCGTGGGCTCCTGGACACCTTTGGAATGGGCTTCGTGAGGCCAAATGTTCCACAGATTAAATTTCCGGAGCAAGAACAGCTGAGAAATAGTCTTGAGCTTTGCTAAGCCACTTCTGTGCTATGCAGCGAATGGGGTGTGTGTGTTCGTGTGTGTGTTCGTGTGTTCATGTTTGTGTTCTCCCCTAGGGAGGAGGTAGGCAAAGAGGAAGACTGTCCAATCCTGAGCCTCCCTCTCTCCTTCAGTTTGCATCAGCCAATGGGACAGCTGGTGCTGCTCTGTTTTCCATGATGGTGCTGGTAACAGAAGGAATATGATTAGCATTGTGGAATTTCGTGGTAGGGGTTGGGGGTGGCTTTTCCCCCCTTTTAAAATAAAGTAATGTTTTGAAGAGTTGCCCTGGAGAACTGCTGAAAGCAGAGAGGCTGGCAGACATTTTTGGTCATGTCAGATGAGGACAAGATTATCCTAGTGAGCAAGGGTGTCTCTCCCCGGCAGCCGTGCTGTGGGGTTCCAGGGCCATTCTACCAGAGAGCGAGCAAGGGACAGTAATCACAAACAGGCCAGGATCAGTTACAACCAGAAGTATTACTTTGGACTCTTGGCTTTGATGGGGAAGAATGCAGTTTTCCTCACCCCTCCTCCCTCATCCTTCTCAAGTTAAACAAGATCTGTGAAAGCAGTCACTCTGGGACTTAAAGAGAGGCCAAAATGCAAGCCAGCCCAGGGTCCCAAAGGCCCAACATGGGAGGGTTCCACCCCCTTCCACTGGTTTGGGGGCAGGGGTTTGTCCAGCCCATTTGTTGCCTCTTTTTCTCCATGAGGTGAACTGGAGAAGACCATTTCCCCCGAATCTTTCTTGTCTACCTGGGGCATCCTTGCCTCTGTCTTGCCCGCCAACCAAGTGTCCTGACCTGTCTGTGTATCTCAGCCAGCATTTTCTACATGTTTGTCATGAACTGAGCACAGTGGGGTTGGGGATACGATGAAAATGGCTTAGCACATTGGAGCAGACCCTGACCAGCCTGTAAAGATAATGAAATAATGGGGCTTTCAGCCCTCTTGGCCTCAAACCAGCCCTGGGGACCTGCTTCTCGTCCTCCTTTCTTTGCCTCCACCAGCACTATCTAGGCAAGCATCAGGTCACGTGTCTCACACTTGGGCATAAATAATGCTGCTCCCTGAAGTATTGATACTTTGAGAGGCATTCCCCCGGCATTGTTAATGGGAGAAAAGCCAGGGTTGGCGACCATCTAAACCTCCTTGCCAACAGAGCCGGACTGTAGCCGACTGTTCCTTGGAGGAGAGAGAGGAAGTTGACCTCTTCCTCAGGGCTTTGCACGGGGAGAGGGAGCACCCGGAGTCCTAACGCGAAGTCTCCCTGATGAGGGCTTCACCTGGTTCTTCTGCTTTCAAGCCAGCCCTGTGTCCCAGACCTCACTGCACAGCTGACACAAACGCGCCTCCTTGAACTTAAAAAGCTTTTGGACTTTTGGTGGGGCCAGAGCATCTTGTCGACGCTGATGTGGCAGCTGGGAGGAAGATTCTAGCCTGTCCTTAGCACCCCCACCTCTCAGCCCCCATGGGGCTGTCCCACTGCTTCCAGGGTCTAGGTGAAGTCAGAGCCAGGCTGGGTGTGAACTCTGATCCAGAGACCAGGACAGAGAGGGGATGGGGACATTGTAGGCAAAGGGACAGACCAGGGTTGGGGAGCAGGAGCTGATGATGATATTTCTCACTTCCTGGGGAGTGAAGTTAGAGCCTTCCATGGCTGAGGGCTAGGACGCAGCTGGGGTGTGCTGGGCTTGTCACTGCCAAGGCATGTTTAAAGGGAGGAAGATCTTCATGGCCCACCTTGACCCCCAGATATCTGTTACCTTATTCCATCCAGGCCTGCCCACCCTAGAACCACTTCTAGAACAGTGTGTCTCCTCCAAGGGTCCTGTGATGGTGGGATGACCCCCATGGAGGCCAGGAGATGGTGGTCTGGAGGGCACGTGAGGTCAGTGACTTCCTGGCTTCCTTCCCTATCTCTCTGCCATCAGGAACCAGGATCTTCCTACTGACTGTGGGAGGGGGTTGAAAGGCTGGCTCTCTTTCAGAGTGGAGAAAACCAAACCAAGCAATTAAGCGAGCATGAAATTGGGGGCTAGAGTTCAGGCGTTCAATTCACTCCCCAACCTTTATCTCCTGCTGTGTGCCAGGCACCAAGGCCCAGAGATGAGCAGGGAAGATTTGATCCCCATGTCATGGAGCTGACAGTCTCCTGGGGAAGCAGGCATTGACCTGCTCCGACGCAGCTGAGGCACTGCAACTGCTAGTGTGCTGTGAGGCAGGGTGGTGACTCTACAGACCCCTCCAAGTTGGGGGGTGGGGGTGGGGGCACCAGAGATGGATTAGGGCAGAGGTGGGGAGAGCTCCCTGATTGGTGCCCATGGGTGTCAGTCACCACTGCCTGACTAATCACTGTAACTGTGATGAGGCTAGAATGAGACACTTGGCCCCTGGCAGCCTCTGGGTGTGGCCTTTTCTCCTTGGGTTGGGGTAGGATCTGTGCTAGACCACATCTTAGGAACTAAGAAGAGGAGATGGTTTCCAGAGGCGGGATAGACAGGAAGAGAAGGAAATGAGGCAGAAGAATCTCAGAGAGAGAACCCTCCAAAACCACACTAACCCAGCTGGGGCTCCAGGCTGGTCATCCTAGGCCCAGGATATCCCAGCCTCACCTTAAACCCATTTTCTGCTTTCTGGAGATGATTGATACCAGAAACTATGGGAAAGACAAGAAAAGGATTGTTGAAGCACCTCCTGTATATCACACAGTGAGCCGACACCTTCTATCCTGTAATCACCACCACTGCCCTGCAAAGCACAGACTTCCCATTTTACAGATGAAAAAGCTGAGGCCCAGTGGTTCAGGTAATTTGCTCACTTCTTCCCCATACCCTCTGCTGCCTCTTGGTTAATCCTCTGCGGTTCCCTAGGGCAGAGGCACCACGGAGGGGGAAGCTGTTTTTTGTGTGCTTTTTTCCCTGCCCACCCTCTGGGGCAGCAGAGTTCAGGGGCTGCTCCTCTTCCAGCTCACGGAAGAGGGCTTTGTTTCTGTTCCCTGTATAAGACTCGCTGGCCCTGGCCTGTGAGGCTGCTTTGAATGGGCTTGGGGAGGGGCTGCTAATACGTCTTTGTGCATTCTTCAGGGAGCCTCACCCAGGGCGTGGGCTAGTCCCTCATGCCTGTGGGACCTCCCTGAGCTTTGCTTTTCCATTCCTGTGAGGGGAGAGGCCCACGTGAAAAAGGCCCAATCAGGTGTACAGACTGTGAGAGCTTGCTGGTGAGGGTATTAACTTACTGGGTGATCTTGGGCAAGTTATGCAACAAGCAAGAAGAGTCTCCCAGCCTCAGGTTCCTGTGGGCAAAGCCCTCCAGGTGAGCTGGGGGTGCTCTGAGTCAGAGGCACCTCCCCCAGTTCGGGGACTAGAGGAGGGAACACTGCCCAGGGGCTGAAGAGCTGCACTGGATTCTAGCTGGGCAGACGGCCTTGGGGCCAGGGCGGTGGGGGCTGTAAAGCAGATGCCCGGTGCTGACCCCAGAGATACTGAGGCCCAGGGAAGCTGGAGAGACTGTGGTGTGGGTGGAAAAGCCAGGGAAGGTGGAGGAAGCCTTATGCCCTTCCATCCTTGCATTTTGTGTTCAACAGCTGCTCCCTGAGCCCCTTCTTTGTCCAAAACACTGAGCCAGGCAGGGGCTTGACAGCATGCCAAGATGAGCAAGATTTGGCCTTTGTCCTCAAAGAGCTCTAGGTCTAGCTGGGTTGACAGCCAACCCAAACCTAAGGTCACAGTGCTGGGGGAACATCAGGGCACAAGAGCAGAAGGGCAGCTCACAGGGAGTCACAGGAACTTTGCAAAGGTGGTGGCTTTGAAACACTAGGCTAGGGCACAGTGATGGATCAGAAAGATAAACACATTTGGGGGCGTCTGAGCCCTGCTGGGTGTGCACAAAAGAGCAAGATAGCGTTTCTGTCTGGGCCACATGAAAGGCTTGTGTTCAGATCCCACTCTGTCACTGAGTAGCCAGTATATGACCATCTTTCTCCTCAATTTCCATATCTATAAAATGAGAATAATATTTTGAAACCCATGTAAGAAGATTGTCAAGTGGTATTTCATTTTGTTTGATTTTCTCTAATAGACAGAGATGGGCTACTATCCAGTTTGAGGGGAAACTGTATCTGGAGGCAAGTTAGGAGTCCGTCAGTTTCCTCTACTTGCTTGGAATAAGGATCCCCCCGTCCCCATCCACCTACAACCCAGAGACTCCTCAAAACATTTTCCCCCATCTCTTCCTCAGTGTAGCTCTCCAGGGGTAAGTGGGGCAGGGGGCTTTGTTTTCATGTTTCAGAAGGGTATATGGCTTGCACAAGACCCCAGAACTTGCTAGTGGCCAGGCTTGGATTTAAATCAGGGGGCTGCATATCCTTAACCCAGGGCTCCTTCTGCAGGATCAGTGTTTCCCAGAGATTAGGGCATATAAATGAGTGGTGGACCCAGCATTAAATGGCGTTGAATCTCATCATGAGAATGTTACTTCCTTTCAGTCATTTCACTTCACACTGGGGCAAGTTTCCATTTGGGACTCCTGTGTTGTTGAAACCTGCTGATGCTGTTTGACCAAGAGAAAATCTAGCCTGAAATCCGTAGCACTGTTATTTCATTGTATGTGTTTTTCCAGTTATCTTCTATTATGCCAAGGGATGCTGATTTTCCATTCAGCGTAACATAGGAAAATGTATTTTTGAAGCACACGTTTAAGGTTTTATTAAAGAAAACACTAGTACAGGTGCTGGTCAGATAGTTTTTTGCATTTGCTGCTCTATGATGCCTGATGTTTGGGAAACACAGCTTCAGGACCCCAAGCAGGACAGTCCTAGGTACCATCCTTCTCCCACAGTCTCCTAGGGTGACATCAAAGGTTCCCAAATTCCAACTGGGAAAGAAGCCTGGAAAGGCATGAGCCTTCGTGGTGGCTGCTCCCCACACCACGTGGAAGAATCCACGTTGTCAGAGAGCTGTTGACGTCAGGCGGTGCGGGTTTTTGCAAGACCTCTATTTAAAATTCCCCAGAAATTAAAGAAGGAGGGTTTGGAGGGAGGAATGCCCTAGACAAATTGCCGACTGGGTTTCTCTTGTTTATGGACATGGTCTTTAAAGTTGAAATTGCCCCCGTTTTATTTTTGGTCCAATTGAAGAGGGGCTGAACTCAGCTGGAAGGGAGGGGATGGTTGTCATTCTAAGGCTTTTATTTGAAATCATCTCAATTTTGGAGCCAAGAAGCCTCCATTTTTAGCAAAGAGAGAAAAGGGAAAAGATACCCAAACTCGTATATGTGTACTTATTAGGCACTGGGGTAAACTAGTTAAGAGGATGAGAATAACCCCTTATATTTCAAATGAGTGGCAACAGCTACAGAAGGTTCCCTCAACTCTTTTCTCCAGACTGGGTATATACATATTAGGCACCTGACACATTGCTGGGTGGCTCCCACTCTTCATTTTGATTTCTCTGCACAACCCTATTAAGTACATGCCATTTAATATTCTCTTCTCACTAATGAGGGCACTTCATCCTCTTTCATCAGCCTTTTTGAATGAGCAAGTATCATTCTAAAGTTGGTTTCCTAAAACTGTCACCCACACAACACCATGGTACATGGGATGCTTTTGTAGATGGTATAGAGAGGCAGTATGAAATATTTCTGCAACATATAGTGAAAAAAGTTTGTCCCGTTTCAGTTCTCTTCCAAGCCGTCTGATTTATCTCAGCTCGATGGTCAGCTGTCTCTGACCCTTCTCTAATAAACCTCCCTCTGTAACAAAGAGGAAGTGGGCTGCAGGCGCAGCCCTCTTCAGCCACACCACAGCTCAAATTGACTCCATTGCTTTGTTCTCTGTAATTTTATGGTTGGGGCTGGTGATCTTAAGTGTTTACCATGATGGCAATCTGAAGTTTCCTAAACAAATTATTTTCTTGAAGTTAAAAAAGATGGATTGCTTTAAATTTATATTTACTATGTGAACCACAGTATACGTAGTTCAAGGATACAGCAAAAATTATCCATGGTGTGGAAATATCTGAGGCTTTAGAAATGCTGATCCAAAGTCACTCTCTCCCAGCAAAGCCCTCTCGTAAGATCTTGTGCCAGGAAACCATCAGCTGGGGTGTCCCTGCCTTGCCCTGCAGTGTGGGCTCGTGGAGGCTACCTGGAGATGGGGGAAGAAACCACCTGTTAGCCCCCTCGGGGGATGAGGGGGGAGAGCCACACCCATGATTCTCCTGAGAATAGGGTCTGCTTTGTGGACACTGATGGAATGGAGGAGAAGCAGGTGAAGGCACTGATTTCCCGGTTCATATGTCAGATGGAAATTCAGCGAACCAAATAGAAAGTGCAGGTGGCTGGCCTCTTTCTGCAAAGGTAGGAACAGCTAGAGTCATCTTTAAGGAAAGCTGAGTGGATGCTGTACTCACTGAGGAGTCAGACTTGGGCACCAGTCCTGGCACTGCTCCTTTTTAGCCAGGCATCTGGGCTGAGTTGCCCAGTCTAGGTGCTTACAATCTCCCAGACTCCAGGACCTTTCCTATCCTCGCTGCCAGGTAAGGTGACCCATACGACTCGAATGCCCAAGACACTTCTGTTGGAACTTAGTATTTTGGCATAATTGTGAATAGCATCCCCACATACTCCAAAGAGTATGGACAGTGAATTATAAGATTGCTGTCCTAAGCCACGTCCTTTTGTCTCTTCATTTATCACTTTTCATCTTGTCACATTTGACCTGTCATTCCATCTGTTCAGATCTCTTTTTTTTTTTTTTGGCTCCTGATCCTGGCACAGCTTTTGCCCACAGAGATAGTGTGGCCAACACATCTCTTGTCCTCATCCTAGGACTGATTAAAACACCCACCACACGTGTTCCCAGTGGTTGTAACCAGCGAGTTATCACATCTTTGAATGTGACCTCTGTGGCCAGCCATCAGCTGCGAATCCTTTGGTGCGGCCCTACAGCCCCCAGAGGGATCCCGAGAGCCCCAACGTCCAGATGGCTCAGTTGTGACATGTCCCAGATCCACCAGGCCAGCGGGTCACGTCTTATCAGAATCCTGTGTGGTCTGGCCCACTTCCTTCCTGTTGTGTCTCTGCTCAGCGCTGCCTTGGTTGTGCTCAGAACCACTTTCCAGGCTCTCCAACCACCCCTCTGGGAACCCACATTTCCCTTGATCAGGACCCACATGGAGGTTGCTTACCTCGATTCTGGGATCCCCCTTCTTCTTTGAAAGTTGGGACCATGGT
The DNA here is from genome assembly GCF_036321535.1 of Camelus dromedarius. Classification (NCBI taxonomy): domain Eukaryota; kingdom Metazoa; phylum Chordata; class Mammalia; order Artiodactyla; family Camelidae; genus Camelus; species Camelus dromedarius. The sequence continues at coordinate 60,620,051 of NC_087443.1, read as the reverse complement.
CTGTTCTGCCTCCTCTGGCCCCCCTCCCCCCTCCACATCTTCCAGGGTTGCTCACGGTAGCCTGTCTGTCAAGTGCTCTGGCCTTTTCTCACAGCCAGATGATGAGAGCTCACGGAGGGCAGCCAATCCACGCCGCCTCCGTCCTCATCCCCTTGGGGCCACTTGCCCACCCCTCCAGGTCAGCCTTCCAGCGTGAGCCCCTGACTCCTGAGAGGAACCGCTGAGCCTCAGACAGGCCCCCTTCCCCCGAGAGTCCGCCGTCCGCACCCTGGCTCAGTCTCTTTCATCTCCCTTCCTTCTTACTCTCCCTCTTGCCTGGAACGTGAGGGGAAATGCACTTTTGTAAGGCTGAGTGTTCTTTCAGGGATCCACTTGTGAGACTTTAACCTTCCTGACGTGATTCTGAGAGGTTCACACCTCTGTTCTCTGTTTTTCTCTCTGCCGCCCCTCCCTCCGTCTTTGAATGCCTCACTGGCCCTGCAGAGCCACGTCCCACCCACCATTTGCACCCTTTACAGTCAAGTTAGAAAATACCCGTTTGCCAGACACAGAACTAGACCTTCAGTAGAGACCTTCTAAGGTCGAGGCCAAGTGACAGTGACACCAAGAGGCTCTCTCTCCATGAGACTCCGGCACTGAAGACCACTTGCCTCCTTCCTGGCTGTGACATGAGTCACTGTGGGGCATTGAGGTCTTAGGTCCTTCTTTAAAATTCGCCATGGTTTGCACTTAAACTTTAGTGATAGCTCTTTGGTGTGCGTTGCTAGGAACCGGGTACTGTTCTGAAGGCTTTTCATAGATTAACTCATCCACCAGCACTGTGAGATGTAGGTATACTGTAGCTCCATTTTACAGATGAGGGAATTGAGGTGACTGCTCAAAATCATGCAGCTTGTAAGTAGCAGAGCTGGGCTTTAAACCCAGGCAACCTGGCTCTGGAGCCTTTGCTTAAAGCCATGATTCTCCTCTACCTGCTGTTGTATCATGTGCCGCCTCTGCCTTCCCCTGGGTACCTCACCCATGGCCTCCGCCTGCCCAGACCCAGGGCTGGGCTTTCGGCTCATCTCGTGCGGTGGGCAGGCTGGAGCAGGCTTGGGGGAGAGGTGGCAGCCGCCCAGTTCTTGCTGTCTTCTTGCCATGGTCTCCACAGAGCTTTCCAAACTGTGACGTAGCAGCCTGTGCTAATGGTCTTGGAATTCAGGCCTGAGGCGCCCAGGGAAGGTTCTGGGGCCCTGGTGGCCTGAGAGCCCCATGTGGGGGAAGAGGAGGCCATGGGCAGCAGAGAAGGGGGCTGGGTGCCAGAGGTGGGACCAGAAGAATGGGTCAGGCAGGAAGGCAGGGGCTGGGGGGTACATTGGGAGGGACCAGGGGAGCCTCTCATCCTCTCCTGTTTGCTTTGGACTGTGGAGGCCACGTGCTGAGAGCTGGAGTGTGTCTTGGCAAGAGGCTGCAGTGACAGAGCCTTCTGACCAAGGGAGGCCTGGCCCAGGGTGGCCGCCTTTCGTTGTTCTTAAAGGCACAGATGCTATGGGCAGCCTGCACTTCCCACATCTCTGTCCGTCTGATAGAAGCCTCAGATCTGCTCCAAGATCATGGAACAGGGATCAGGGCAGAAGAAGTCTCTTAGGACTCAGCCTTGTGCCAGGTGTGGTATGACCAGGTGGGTAGGGCTGGTGACATGTGCTGAGCCAGGCCCCCTTCAGCCCCCTTCCTCCTCAGCATCTCCCCACCACTGCCTCCACCATCCACCATTGGGTGCCAATAAATTCTCCATCCTCTTCTCCAAACCACACCAAGGAAAGAACATGGGAATGCCAGGACATAGCACTCTTGTTAAAGGGCCAAAGCCTGAGCCAAGGCATACCTGGAGAATGGAGGCAGGTGTTTGAGGCCTGGGACTGTGCCTCTCCTAGCTCTGGCACCCCCTTCTCCGCTCAGACACCGAAACCCTCGCATAGACCTGGGTGGACAGTAGCACTCCACAGATGCTGGCTCTGGGGTAACTGGTATTAGACATGTGAAGAACCTGGAGGGAAAGAAAAGGCAAGGCTTAGAGGTCAGCTGAAGGCTGCTGTGTTCTCCCAAACTCCGCCTGATCCTCTCATCCTGCCCGATATCCTCTGGGTGGGTGCCCAGGGCTAGTGGGAGGCAACCCGGCCCTCCTGCTGGCCCCAGCGCAGTGCTCAGGTCGTGTTTGTGCCCATCCTTGGGGCCATACGGGGGTGGGGTGGGGAAGGAGAGCCTGCATCCCAGCTGTGGGTTGTTCTCTGCAGGGTCCTGGTGCCTGGAGCAGGGCCCGGCACATACCAGGTGCTCAGTAAAGACTTGGTTATTGAGGACACCATGTGTCCACAAGACACTAATCCAAGTGCAGCGTAGGATACCAGGCAGCCCTGTGGGCCGGTCATACTACCCTGGTGTGATAAGGCTCGAGGAAGTCAGGCCTCTTCCAGGTCACCCAGTAAGCACGTGGTGAAGCCACGATCCAAACTGAGGTCTGTCTTGGGAGAGGGGCTAAAAATCCTGGGCTGGGGAAGGTGGGGAGACCTCATGAAGGACAGCACCTCAAAGGACAGGGGGAGTTTCAGAGGAGAGGAAGGAGCAGGGTCCCCCCTCCCCCACCAGCTGTTTTGTCCTAGGCTGAGCTGTGACCTCAGAAGCCTTTATTAACGTCCTAATTATGTGCAGCTGGCCTCCTCTGGCCCTAATGAGCTCATTATCCACTCTCATTAAGGAGGCCATTGTGGCCTGGTCACCCTGGGGACAGCAGTGGCCTGGGAGTGCCCGTCACTTCCTGCCGCCCTTGGCTAGGCCCAGCCCCCTCCTAGAGAGGCTAAGTCCTCCTGCCCCTCTCCTGGCCCCTCGCCCAGGTCCTCCCATCCCCTCCCTCTGTCTCCATCTCTGACTCCCTCTGTGTATGTGTGTCACTGTGTGCCTCATTCTCAGTTTCTGTCTCTACCCTTTCCATCCTCCCCAGTGCCACCATTGGAAAGTCCCGATTATGCTCAACCTGCAAAGAGGGAGGGTCTGGCTTCTGGGCCTGAGCTTTTCTGTCTTGGGGCTGCAGGTCTCCATGCCTGACCTGGGATGGCTGGTCCCTTTGTCCTGAGCTGGAGGTGCTGGCCAGGCCTGCCACCCAGTGTTACCTTCTCCCACCCTCTCCCACCCTCAGCCCTGGGCCATTGTGAACTGGGTTCTTAATGAGGCCCACTGAGCAGGGTTGGCGGCTGTGACAGGTGACATTGCTGTTCTTTGCCTCCTGCGGAGGGCTGAGCCCTGGCCTGTCAGCCAGCCTGGTTGAATTCCGGTCTTCTCTGGCACTGTGGACATGTGGGACTCACAGAGGGAAAGACCGAGACGAGGCGGCTCTCAGGGGCTTGGCCATTTCGGGATTCTTGCAGACAACTTCCCCAGCCTGGGGCTTAGAGACCGCAGAAGGAAGGCTTCTCCTGCACGTCCAGTGTTCGAGGGTTTTTCTCTCAGGGTTCCTTGACATCAGAATGCAGTTTCCCATTCAAAGGAGTGGACGTGCCCCTCGTCTCATCATAAGCAAAAGGCATCTCAGCATAAGGCACTCCAGCTGGGAAGTCCTACCTGAGCAGAGGCCCGGCAGGTGCTGGTAGAGCATGGCTGCCAGGCTGGGGCACGGGAGTGTGCTTAGGGGCTCCCCAGCCAGCCCAGGCCCCTTGGGGGTTCCCCACCATCTCCTGTTCCATTAAGTTCTCTGTAACCCCTGAAAAGGGCCTGCTCCCTTTCTGCCTCGGAACCAGGATTGACTTCTTGGGCAAAAGCTGGGTCAGGCAGCCAGCAGAGGAACAGCTGCTCCCTATCTGGGCACAGGTGTGGCCACTTAATCAGTCCAAGGTTAAGTCCTTTAGCAAAACCTTGATGAATTTCCTTTCCCAAGAACAGAGGCTAGGAGGATGAAAGAGAGAGGCTAGCTTGGAGTTTAGATCCATCTTCCTGGGGAAATATGAGAGGTGGCTCAGGCTGGCCCCTGGGCCTCCATGAGTGCTGGCCACCTTGCCTCCCAAATCCTGTAGCTTTTAGTCCTTCATTCAGTAAACCTCATAGCTTCCAGTTAGTGGGCACCTGCTGTCTGCCAGGCCCCATGTGTTGCTCTTTATCTTATCCAATCCTCACACTAACCTGTAAAGTAGATGGTAGTCTTACCATTTTGCAGATGAAGAAACCAAGGCTCAGAAAGGTTAATGTACTTTCCTGAGGCCACAGAGCATGGACATGGCAGAGATGGGATTCAGAGTCAGGTTTTAGGCTCTGGACCTCAGTTTCCTCATCTGCTGATCTGTTTGCTGCAAGCTCAGCTCTGCCCTAGAGACAAAATAGACAAGATACTTATAGTCTCAATGAGACTTATTCTCAGAGTGCATAAAATGCTGTGAATTGTGGGTCAGAGGGGATGCTTTGGACACTAATGGGATTTGGGGATCAGTCAGTGAGGGCTTCCTGGAGGAGGTAGGACAAGAGTGGAGGCTGAAGGACCTCTGTCCTAGGAAATTGCATGGGCTGAAGGACAGAAGCCAGGCTGAGGAGGGCCCTGAGACATGATGGGCTAGGAAGAAAACCCCAGGGACATCTCCCTGGGCCCCATTTCTCGCCATGTTGCAAAAGATGGCAGCCCCCAAACTCTGTAGATCCCAGTAAATGTGAGTGTACACACACTCACCGCCCCCCGACACTCACACCCAAGTCAGTTCGTCAAGCCGTATTGAGTACCTCCTGACACACTCTCTGGGGTACACACACCACCTGGCCACCCATAGGCGCTGACTCTTAGCCTAGAATACCAGTCACCCACCACCATGCTGAGAAAGCTTCTGCCCTCTGCTAGGGCCCAAGCTAAGCTGCTTAGGCCTCATCTATTCATTCCCACAGCCTTGAGAGGTAGGCTTCATTAGTTACTGCCATGTGAGAGAGGGGAGACGGAGGCTTAGGAAGATTTGGTAGTTTCCCCAAGATCACACAGCTAGGAAGTAGCAAGCCAGGACCTGATTTTCAGTCTTTCGACCCCAGACTTCTGATTATTACTCTCTACCACCAGAGGATCCTCGCCTGTAGACTCAAGTACACACAGCCTGGATCCCTACTCATGGTGTACACACACAAAGCAAACACTCAGTGACAGGGACAGACCCACTCACAAACAGGCACATAGAGGAAGCACCAATATTCGGGGACACAGGTTCTCAAGGAACCTCTACCCTCCTGTATGTAGCAAATGTGTACCTGATCCACTTCTGTGGTTGTGAAGAGTATGGGTCCTAGAGCTAGACTGCCTGGTTTTGAGTCCAGCTCTACCTCTTCCTAATTGTGATCTTTGCCTCAGTTTCCTCATCTGTAAAGTGGGGATGATGATGACAGCAATGCTTATTTCACAAGATTATTGAAGATTAAATCAAGTAAATGTGTGTAAAGTTAGCATCTGGCACCGAGTGCTCTCCTGAGCATCTCATCGTGATCATCATCATGTGTGATACATGTACAGCCACACCTCTGTTCCTTGTGCACAGGCACCCACCCACACGTGTACATGGATGTATCCCACCTCCCACGTACTCAAAGATACAGAGCCTTGTCCACACCTAGACACCCCCCCACACCTCCACGCTCTGTGCCTCTGCAGGAAAGAGGACATGGTATGCACTGGAGGGGAGCCTGGGAGCTCCATGGGCTGGCTGATGCCTGAGTCCTCTTGGCCAGCTGGGCTGCACCCAGGGGCGGTTCAGGCTCTAATTGCTCGTTGGTGGAGCAGCAGTGCCTTTGGTCAGGAGCCTGGTTGCAGCATTCGACTTCTGAGCTGCTGGCATCTGGGAGAGGCCTGTCAGCAGCTGTGGGTGGGCGCAGGCCCAGGGAGCCTGCCCTAGAGCCCCGACTGTGTGACTTGTGCTAGGGCTCCCAGGGGGCCTGCATGGAGCTGGGGTGGGCAGCTCTGCCCAGGTTCAGCCATGCCCACCTGGGCAGTGACTGAGCCTGTCCACCTTTGGTTTGTGGAAGTTCCCACAGCCAAGCAAGTAGTGAGCTCTTCTCTGCAGGACCTGCTGCAGGAGGGATCTGAGACTTGGAGCCACACAGCCCAACTCTGCATGTGTCAGGGCTGGAGTGGAAGGCTGGTAGGGCCACAAAGCCATGCCAGGAGGATGATGAGGGTCTCTGCCCCAAGTCTTGGGGGTGCAGCAGGAAAACAGACTCTTAAGTTGCTGCCCTGGGGTGAGATGATCATAGTCAGCCAATAACGTGGCCCAGGCTCCCCAGAACTTCTGGTGCAGCAGAGATTTTGTGGTGGGAAGGACTCAGACAGCCCTGAAACATCCAAGGGGTACCCAGGCAGTGTGAGTTGCAGACCGTCATGCCACCCTGCACGTTGGGCACCTTGGCCACACATTCAGCTCCTCAGCAAGTCCTTGCCCACTCACCCTGGTGCAAGGCCCTTCCCTACCCCCTGGAAGATTCTCTGCACAGACAAGTCCAGATCTATCCTTCCATCCCAGATCCCTGGCTCCTAGGGGAAGGGACGGAGCAGAAAGTACATGGAAAGATTACTGAAGGGTGAAGTTAGTGGGAAGGGGAGATGATGCCATCAGCAGAAAAGAGAGCTAAATCCTGAGATTATGAGGTCCTTGGCACCAAAGAGAAAGGTCCATTTGTAGGGCACATTCCCAAGATGGCCATGGGGGCAGATGCAGAGAGAGAACAAGAGGCCAGCAGGCCGTGGGACCTGCTTCACACAGATGAGGACACGGACAAGCTTGGACTGGACAAGCCCTCCTGGTGCCCATGGAGGGACTTGCCTCCTTCACCACTGCAGAGGATGACTTTGGAGCCCAGATTCCAGAAGTAGTGTGAAGGTTTAGAAGACAGTCACCCCAGCCATCCTCCTGCTTGGAGCTTCAAGTTGCCTGCTTTCCTAGGAAGCCGTGGGCTCACATGGGAAAGGAGGGAATATGCTCCCACTGAGAGCAAAAGTAGGTTACTTCAGAGGGAGGAGTTGGCAGCGGACACTTCTTATTGTTTAAAAAAAGAAAAAAAAGGCTCGGAGGGGCCAGGCACAGAGGGATCTTGGCAAATCCTCAACAAGACGCATGCATCCAAGCTCCGCTGTTCCTCTGGGCACATCCCTGTTTTGTCTGATGACAAGATCCCTGGCCCCAGCCCAGGCCCATCCTGGGGAAACCATCTCGTGGGAAGAAGGGCTCCCCTTTGAGGCCGGGCCTCAGGGCACTTCGTCAACCTACTGGGACTTGGCTTGGCTTTGAGGGTGGGGTGGAACTGAGGTGGTCAGTTTGGCAGGGGTCTGGAGGGGATGTGGGAACTAAAACCTGTGTGCTTTTGGCATTGGGACCTGGACCTGGGGAGTCACATGGGAGCCTCAGCCTTCAAGATCCTCCTAAAAGTGACTCCAAGGTGGGCATTGTGTGTGGTAACTGCTCTTTGGGGCTCTTAGAGGTTATCCTGTTGAGTGGAAGTTTGGGGAGGGACCACTTACCCAGAGTGGCTCGGAGGACTCACTGCGGTCTGTGGTAGCAGGTGCCCAGTAGGCTTGGGTTTTGTTCTCCAGACTTGACTCATGATGGCAGACCTTAGATTATGAACCTCGATTGCTGGGTAGGGATGGTGTTAGCAAGTGACTGAAACCCGCTCTGGCTGAGTTAAACAACTCAGCAAGGTCACTGGTTGGCTATAATTCGGAAGTCCAACAAGGTGGCCTAGCTTTAGGCACACCTGCACCGTAGAGTCAAATGATGTTAATAAGGACTGACTTCCTCCATCTCTTGACTTTGTTTTATTGACTTAACTCTCTCAGGATGTCTGTTCCCACATACCCCTGCAACTCCTTGTTAATGTGGGACTTAGGGTTCAGATCTCCAAAGCACCCATGTCCGTTCCTGGAAAAGACCCTGAGCCATTACAGTGTCCAGGGAGATGACAGACCTGTCAGAACATGATGGCCAGATGTGACCACCCTTGTGATCAAGGAAGCAGAGCCACAGGGCAGGGACCTCTGTGAGATGCGGAGCCCTGTTCCATGAGCTCCAGTCAGGCTCTATGGAAGACAGGGCTGGGGCCTCTTGGCAGGGACTGTTGGGGTTCCTGAGAGTGTTCCCTCAGTGTCTGGAGAAGGGGAGAAGACATCCCAGTCAGAGACCCCTGCAAGTCTGTGCCTTCTGGCTTCCTTGGGTTCTCTCAGCCACGGCCTCCTGAGCAGCCACGCCATTGTGGCCCAGGCCGCAGAGAGGATGGAGGTGCTGCCCCCAGCAGCCCGTTCCATGGCCCTCTGCATGGTAGGCCCAGAATGTGCCAGGGGTTGGGGGTGTCATGGGGTGGCCCGCACCCACCCCTCTTGGGGGAAGGACAAGGGAATTGACCTGAATCCGGCAGAGGGAGGGAAAGAAGGCATCTACCCTGGGTTTCAGAGGGGCAGTAACCCAGCTCAGGGCTGAGCCTCAGAAGTCCAGACCTTTGTGACTTTTTCTTTTCCTTTTAAGACTGGTTTTTTTAGAGCAGTTTTAGTTTCACAGCAAAACTGAGTGGAAGGTACAGAGGTTTCCCATATACCCCCTGCCCCGACACATGCACAGCCTCCCCCATCAGCAACATGCCCCACCAGAGGGGTACATTTTTTACAACTGATGAAGCTGCACTGACACGTCCTAATCACCCAGAGTCCCTGGCTTACGTTAGGGGTCACTCTAGGTGCTGGACATTCTGTGGGTTGTTCACAAATGTCTAAGGACATGTATCCAACATTATGGTATTATACAGATGTCATGGCATTTCATGGGCTTTGCAGAGCTACCAGCAGAGTGTTGTGGAACTCCCTGGAAAGGCTGGGGTGCCATGGGCATTCAGGACTAGACCACAGGCTGTTTGCTATCCCAAGCCTGTGACATGGGGTGTTGAAAGTTGAAGACCTAGGTGATGACCGTGGGTTCTGACGTCCTGAGCAGTGGTGGGACCGCTGTCCTCTGTCTGTCTCCATTGCTGTCACAGCAGCCCCCAGGCAGCCTCCTGTCTCTCCCAGTGCTAAGCCCAGATGGGAGCACCCAGAGGCCCCCATGTGCCCCCTCCTCAGGCAGCCACTCACTGCTATGGGCGGTTACGGGGCCTCAGTGCTGCCCATGGAAGAGCCCTGGGGTCTCTTGACAGGAAGCAGTCCTAATTTGAAATAATGCACAATGTCACTATGACAGAATGTCATACAATGACAGAAAAGAGAATCGGTGCCCAATTGCTTTGGGGGCAGAGATGGGATCCTGTGCAGAGTGCCTTCTAGGAAGGGACCGAAGGCAGCTGGCGTCCCGAGACTCCAGAGTCTGAAGTACTTTGCTCCACATTTGTTTGAATGATGAATGAATGAGTGAACAAATGGGAATGAAAATGAGTGAGCTGTTATCACTTGGCTGTGACCGTCAAGGGTCACTCGAGGGTGCAGTGCCCACTTAAACTGTGATTGAAACGTCAACACACTGCGAGGCAGCTGTGAGGAACACCATGTGAAAGTACCACTGACCCGTGGTGGGAAGGAGGGCAGAGAGCATCAGAAGGTATCTGTGAGGCTTCTACCCACACGTGCCTTTGAAAGCAGAGAACGTGGTTAGACTGGAGGTCCTAGTGCGCTTGAAAGACCCTATGTGGTCTCTGTGTTTGGCCCAAGCTCCCTTGGACTTTCCTGCCAAGTGACTTTCACACATTGGGCAGATCATTGTTTCAATTTCATTTTCAAATTTTGTCATCAGACATTTCATATGAGTGGATTGTGGTCCAACAAGCCCTCTTCTCAGGGAGTGTGAGGGTCTCTTCTTCCTCTGAGAGGAGCCTGGGCTCTAGGAGGCCAGACGTGGGCCAGGCGTTTGCCAGGTGCCCAGGCTGTGTGGCTCTGTGCCGTCTCCTGCTCACTGCTCCTTCCCTCCCTGTCCTGGCCCCCACCCCACCTCTGCCATCTGCTGGGCTCTCATGGCTGCATTCTCTCTTGCCCCTCTGCAGGCTGGTGGTTCGTGAGCACCTCTGAGGAGCAGGGCTGGGTCCCTGCCACCTACCTGGAGGCCCAGAATGGGACTCGGGACGACTCAGACATCAACACCTCCAAGACTGGGGAAGGTAAGGGCTTGCAGTTCAAGGGATGTGGGTGATGAGGCAGGTGCAGGGAGGGGACAGCCTCTGAGTCCCCAGGAAGTGATGCCCACCCCATTCCAGGCCCCAGGAGTGAATCCAACTCCTGGACGCAGCTTTCCCACCCTTCTGCTTAAAACGACCAGAAACCCTAAAATGAGTTGGGTTATGTTCCAGCCCCTTCCCTCGGGGTCCCATCTCACGGAGGCCAACCCACAAGCTCACCTCCCATCCCAGATCTGTCCTTGCTGGCCCCACATGGGGTGAAAATTAGAGGGGAGATTCCCTTAGGTGTGGCTTTGGCGATCTGGGGGCAGAGACTGGGGAGAACAGTCTTAAGGCTAGTCCCCTAAAGCTCTCTCTTCCCCAGAAGCCCTGGGTTCCTCTGAGGGTCTCCACAGAGATCCACCTTTGCCTCCCTTGCCCCACACTGTGCTCTGTGTGGCAGGGACGACCCCACGGGGCTGCGTGCACACAACTTCTGCTGTGCAGTCTGCTCAGAGGCCTCTCTTCTGGGTGCCTGTTATCCTGGCCCAGGGCAGGTCTGTGAGTCATTTTTCAGTGTTGCAGGAACCCAGAGGTGGCTCTGACCCCTGCACCATCAGCCTCTCTGATTAGCTCTGGCCTAGTGAGGTTTTTCTGGATTTTTTTTCCACTGCATTTCCAAGAGCCTGCTCCTTCCCCCTCCCCCGGCCAGGACTGGCCTGGTCAGCCTGTCCATGGACTTAGGGATTCCCCAGAGCAGGCTGCCTGAGCCCAGCAAGTCTGAGCCACTGCGTTCCCCGGCTGCCTCCTCCTAATGACTTCTCAGCCTCCTTTATTCTGGCAGCAGGAATGCTTGCCCCAACGGTCAGTGGGGAGTGTCCAAATAGGCACGTCAGAGAGCCAGGAGATCGCCGCCTGCCACCCGGGGCTCAGGCCACCTCCAGGCCCGCCCCTTCCTCGCCACCCCCCCCCCCCCCCCCCCCCCCCCCCGTTCCCCACTGCCCAGGCCAAAATAAGCAGCCCGCCAAGCGCCAGCTCCTTATTCATCCTTCCCCTAAATGTCGGTTGCTCGGCAGGCAGTTGGAGCCCCACCCTTCCTGCCATGTAAATGCCTTATTTCAGTCCCTTGACCAGTGCTACAGCCCCTGCAGTGCATGTCTGCCTTATGACATGTTTCCAGGGACCAGGCCCCATCATGAAGGGCTTGCGTGTTCAACCCAGGTGCTTGGTCCTTCCTGGTGGCTCCCTGAGCCCTGGGTCTGAACCTGCACCCTGTCTCATCTCTGGTTCCATCATACCCCTGCTGTGAAGGATCTGAGCCCCCGAAGTCACCAGGCTTTGCTTCCTACCCAGTTCCGCATTCTGAGGGACTTCCCAGGGCTTTTCAGAAATAACAATGCCTGGAGTATACTGAGGTCTCACTGAATCCCAAGTGTCCGGCCTGGTGCTATGAATGCCTCACTGTTACCCAGGGAGGGCTCTGTTACAAACCCCGGTTTCCAGATGCAGGAACTGAGGCTTCCTCGTAATTCTCTGAGCCCTGGTCGGCCTCCTCTGCCAGTGGTCTTCCCACCATGCCACATGCCTCTTCGTGAAGCATTTTGCTTATAAGCAATTCTAGGAGTGTGTGTGTGTGTGTGTGTGTGTCTGTGTCTGTGTCTGTGTCTGTGTCTGTGTGTGTCTGTGTGTGTCTGTGTGTCTGTGTGTAATTTGAGCCCCACCTGGAAAGGCTGTGCCCAGATGGTCAGGGCAGAGACATTGAGTAGATGCTGGAGGACCAGGACACATCCTGGGCAGGAGAGCGCCTGAGAGGTACATGGGCACTGATGCCAGCATGGTTTGAAGAGGGATTGGGTACTTTGCACAGAACAAGCGGTAGCAGGTTGTAGAGAATTTTGACCTCGATGGAGTGAAAGTCAGGCACCAGGGCAGATTCTGCATCCTGAGGTGCGTGTGTGCGCGCGCACGACCCTCCTTAAAGTAGGTTCCTCCGCACACTTTGGTAGGACCTGTGTGCCAATACCCCTGGCAACATCTGGGCAGCTGTGAACTCCATCATCCATTGTGGACATCTCTGCCCGGCTCTACAGAAGGGTTCAGGGCTCATACCCCACCCAAGGCCCAGCAGCTGTACTGTATCTGCCTGTCTCTGCACTGGCTGCCATGAGGCTAGATCAGCCCAAGCTGGTCCTCTCTCTGGCCACCTCTACCCCAGACCTGTGGCCATCCCATGTAGCTCCCCTGAGCCCTGTAGACGGAAATTGGAAGGCTTCATCCCATCAAAGCTTCCCTAACAAATCATGTTCCATTGTTTTGGAAAGAAAAGAGACAATTGGCTGTTAATTTTATCTCTATCATCAGACATTCTGGCATATGTTCGTGCTTGTCCTGAAGCCAAGCGTGCTGTGTAGAAGTCACAGATGTTACCAGTAGAGGGTAGGAGGGCAGAGGTGGAGGCTGAGACCCTCTCATCCATGATGCTGAGGAGGGTCCAGGCCCAACCACGGCAGGTGCTTTAGTGACCCATCACAGCTGCCGCCTCTCAGAGGTGAGCAAATGGAGGCCTGGAGTATTGTCACCTCCAGAGCCCTCAGGCCAGTTAGTGGCAGAGTCAAGACTGGAGCCTGGGTCTCTGCCTGCCCCCTGTGCCTTGCAGCAACTGGCCATGACCTCCTTTTGTCCCTGGTGGGCTGGCATTGGCACTGCCCCCCCCCCCCCCGCCCCAGCCTTCCCACTGTTGGCAGACTCAGTGGCGTGGGGTTGATGGGAAGAACCACATCACAAGCTCTAGAATCTGGGCACCAGGGCCAGACCACCTGGATTCACTGCTGCCTCGATACTTAGGTGTGTAACTTGAGGTTCCTTCACATCCCTGTTCCCCGATTTCCCATTTCTAAAATGAGGAGACTGCCGACTGCACGGAGCTTTTGTGAGGCGCCAGTGAGATCGTCTTGGTACCTGATTTAAACCAGGTAGATGTCACTTACTGCTGAGGTGGCCCCAGGCTGGGCATCAGCTGAAGTGCCTCTGCCCACAGAGAAACCAGGGGGATACACCGGGGAGGGGGGGGCAGCTGTCCGAGTTCCTCCTGGTCTGGCTTCACATAGGACCTCATCTCTGTGCCTCGGAGCTCACTCAGTCCCTGTCTCATTTCACACAGGGCAGGTGATGTCAGTCCCAAAGACAACTGAGGGGACAGGCTGAGGGAGGGATGGCAGCCTGCCCGGGGTGACATAGTAACCTGGCAGTGGGGCCAGGACTGAATCTTTACCCCTGACCTTTTGTCCAGGCCTCCTGCTTATAAGAAGCGGGTCAAACAGGCTATTCTCCCTCCAGAAAAGCAGGTACCTCACAGGAGTCCTTGGTGGGGTTTGGCTCGGGTGTGTCTGGAGTTTGACTCTAACTGCCGGCTTCCCTCCCCCAGAGGGAGCCTGGCACCCCCTCCTGCGGTGCCAGGAAGTGGGGGCCACCGTTCCACCTGGGCGTCCCAGAGGAAGGCAGGAGGTGTGTGGAGTGGGTCCACAGCAGCCAGGGGACCCATGCAGATGAAAGGGGTGTGGAGTGGTGAGAGGCTGGGAGGCAGGTCCTCTGCTGTCAGAAAGCCGGAGGATGGCATGTGGGGAAGGAACAGAGCAAGGCCTGTGGCGTCCCCCTGTGTGTGCTTCACTCAGCAACGTCTGAGGGGTGAGCCACGTGCCGGGCCCTGTGCTGGGCCCTGGGGACGCAGAGATGCAGACTTTGCCCTCAACAGACTCAATCCATGGGAATGACTGAAAAAGCAAAGACACAAACAAGCCCAGGACAGTGAGAGCTATACGCCCTGCAAGGACGGGACCCCACGTCTCTCCTGAACATGTTTATTCTTCCAGGCGTGGTGCCTGGCTCATGGTGACAGGTTCACAAGCAGGTCTGGCTGAGTGAGTGGATGGGGGACAGATGGATGTGAGCCGGTGCAGGGGGCAGGTTGTGGGGTGGCGAGTACACCCTCCTGGAAGCCATCACTGCCCAGCAGTGGCAGGAGCAGTGTTCTCCCTCTGAGGTTGCAACTGAGGGTCGTCCTTGCACCAGGCTGGAGCCAAGGACTATTTTCCCCTCTCAGGTGCTGGGATTCTAAATTCTTAGACCCTTCCAGGCTCAGGGGCATAACCTGCCCACAGGGTTTGGCTTTGGTTGAGTTATTCCCCACCTACTAGTGGTATCACTGGTCCGATCTGTGCCCATCCAGGAGGCGTGTGCACTGGGGCTCAGTCCAGGTGGTGAAGACCTGGGGGTGCAAACCTTCCCTGCCTCCATCCCTTCCCCATCCCTCCCATCTCATCCACATCTCCATTCTCTCCGCCGGTTCCTGTCGGCCACGTGTTCCATCGCCACCTCCCACACCAGTGTCCAAGAGACGCAAGGCCCATCTGCGGCGCCTGGATCGCCGGTGGACCCTGGGCGGGATGGTCAACAGGCAGCACAGCCGAGGTGACCGTGGGAGCCAGCTTCTCACCCACAGCTGCCGCTTTGCGCATGCTCACCAACACCTCTCCTTTCTGCGCTGTCTCTCTCTGCCTCGTGGCCTCCTTACTCACGTTCACCAGCCAGACTTCTTTCCTCTCACCAACTGCAGCTGGCCGGGAGGGGGAGGTGGGCACAGGGGCTGCTTGGGAACTGGGATGACACTAGGGGTGGCTCTGGCTTCTGCCAACATCCTGGGGTCAAGGGTCATGTGACTTCAGACAGGATTGTGGGGGCAGCTGGACTCTAAGAAAGGCCAGATTTGCCCTGAAACTGCAGATTAAGAGAACTGAGCGTGTCTGAGTCTCTGCCTGGACTGTCCCACTCGCCCCTGCCCTTCATTTCCTCCTTCCTCAGAGAAGGGGCTCCCTCAGCCAAAGCTGGAGGACAGAGTAGGAAGAAGGACCAGCTCACAGCCAGCTCCAGGGAAACTAGAGAGGGAGCAAACTCCAGACCCCGCCTGGCCCCAGGGCACAGCCCCAACACACTCTGATGGTGTCGGTCCAGCCAGGGGCTCCAGCTTCTCAGCACTAGCTGTTATGTCTGCAGGAGTAGCCTGATCAAGACGATTCCAGGGAGGTCCCTGGCCCGCCACACAGGCTGATCGGGAACCAAGACGTTTGCTGGTTCAGGACCTTTCCAACATTCAGGAGCTTGGGAGGTAGGGAAATTAGGGGCTGTCCTCTGAACAAATCTCTAAACATCTCCAGAGCCCCAAGGCCAGTGGGTGGCCCATGTCTCCTGCCTGGAGGAGAGCAGTGGGTGTGTGCTCTGGAGTGACGACACAGCTGGAAGGGTGTGTATTATGCGCTGGCTTTTCTAGAATAGCAGGGATGCCCCATGACTCGCACTCCATCCCCAAAGCTTGTTCCTCAGTGACTGTGAAACCGTTTTGGTGTCTGCCCCAAGCCCTGGGCAGCAGCAAGCCTGGACTCTGGGGTGGCCATCACCCATGGCTGGCTCAGCATCAGGCTCAGAGCACTGGCCATGAGGAGCCCAGCTTGTCCTGAGGGTGGAGTGCGGGTTGGGTGCTGGGCGCAGGGTAGGGGGCCAGATCGTGCAAGCAGCAAGAACAGGCTGCACGTGAAAAGCCACCCTGGATGTGGGAGGGGTGGGACAGCGTTGCTTGGGGGGCCAGGTGGGGACACAGCCCTGAGCCTTCGCAACAAAGGAGAGATGGAACACTGCCTGGAAAAACAGCAGAGAGGAAGATTTGGCCTTCCCCTATCCCCTCCCACATCTGCCCCAAACACTGTCACCCACTGATCCCCAAACACAACTCTGTCTCCACAACCACATGGACCCACAGACACAATGACCATCAGCACACAGCCCTGAGAGCCACGGGGGTGGCTGCAGTACACTGTCCCATCCAGCCCCCCCACAGCTGCACATCCAGGTCCCAGGCACACAGCTACTTACAGATATGTATAGTCCACATATACAACCACATGTAGACCATTCCACGTTTACGTTATTTACACAGCCACAAACGCGTTTTCCACACAAGCACATCATGGGTACACCGCCCCAGCCACCCCACAAGTACACATATAACTTCGTATGCATTCTCAGACACTTAACTCTTATACCACACATATATTCACAGTTATAAACGTCCAATAATATAAGTAGACACAGATACCTAACTAAATGCGTAAGTCTGCGGCCATCCATACATATGCAAATACATAAGCAAATGCAGGCCCACAACTTCTTACTCTCTTAAATCAGAGACCTAAACAACACCATTTCCCAGTCTTATCGCTAAGTTAAATGAGACAGCCAAGAAAAACTTGCAGAAAGTTGGCTAGGAGGAACTTCGCTGCAAACAGCCAAGCTGACAGGGGAAGCAGGCAGAGGGTCATATATAACCAGACAAGAGAAAAGCAGTGCTTCCCGGGGCCTCCACTCCCCCATTCCCTCAGCCAACCAGGCCTTTGGAATCAAAAGGCCTCTTGCAGTGGGGCTGGGTGAGTTGTAGGGGCCGGGAGGGGAGCCAGGGAGACTGCTGACGGAGGGGAAAGTGTTTGGAAAGAGGAGGCGTCTGTGGTTTGGAAACTGCAGGGATTTCCAGCCCCTGCCTCCGCAACCAAAACAGGCCTGTCCACCTACCCCCAGCCACCCATCCACCCGGTGGGCAGCCTGGTCAGCCCTCCCTGGGCACATCAGAGTGACCACGGCCTCAGCGCTTCCCAGAAGCCGAAAGGTGCCCCTGAGAATTCCCAGGCCTCTCCCCTCAACTCTGATTCCTAAGGGGTCTGCTTTCTAGAGACCCCAGCCAATGCAAATGAGAGCACCCCCTCACCCCCAGCCATTTCCATCTGTCTGGGCCCCAAGGTGGGGTTTGTGACCCCAGATCTGTGGAGGGGCTCTGCTTTACCCTCAGGGAAACCTGTGAGTTGGGGGCTGAGACCCCGGTGGCACGTGTCCACCTGGAGCTAACTTCACACTTCTGTCATCTGAGCCAACTGTGGCAGAAAACTGAGCCCCCAAACAGATGAGTTGGAAGAGTTTCCCTGCCTGGGACCAGGACTCTGAATTCTCATCTCCTGAAACCAGCAGTGACAGGGCAGGATGAGCCTCTTAGCCAACCACATCCCCCTGCGAGTATGAAGTCCTAGACATCTGTGTTCATGTCAGCACCAGGGCCATCAAGAAGAGGGCTCTGTGCAGGAACAGCTCAGCTTTCCTGAGTAAAACTGACCCACCCGAGGAGGGCCAGGGGAAAGCAGGGTGCTTCCATGGCCCCCAGGACTCTGCCCTCCACACGCACACTGTGGGGCTGTGGAGGTGCGCCCACAGGACACAGTCTCGGCCCTGTCCTCTGCCATGCGACAGGGCCGGGCTTCTCTGATCTTCCCCAGAGAGGGTCTGCAATTTTTCTCTGCAAAATCAACTTTACCTAGGGGAACTTTAATGATGGCTTCCTGTGTGAACCACAGGCTTTTAAAAATAGCCCAGCTGAACAAAGGCAAAATGTGGCGCCTAGGCCTCGCTAGGCTCACCCCAGCCTCAGAACTCTGGATCCCTGGGGCCTGGCACTGCCCCTCTGGCCACTGCCTGGGCCAGGATTTAGCGTGCCCCACTGGAAAATGAAGCAAGACCAGGAACAGCAGGAGCACAGAGGGCTGGACTGCAGACACGGAACTTCTCAAAGGCCCGAGTCAGAATCTGGCCGGACCAGGTTCTCAGGCGGTCCTGGCAGCTCTCCCCAGCATGGCTGGGTTGGAATCTGAACGCTTCCAGGAGCGAGCTGATGCTGAGAAAGGCTTGCATTGAGAAGAGCATGCTGAATTATGGAGACTCCCAGTGGTCATCACCTACCTTTTGCCTTTCGGCAGACTTTCAGATTCTGCCAGCAGCCCATCAGTTCTGTCCTTGCAGCCTGGCAGGGCAGCGACCTCCACCCCAAAGGGAGCAGCTCTCCCCGCCCAGCACAGGGCCACAGACAGGACCCTGATAATCCAGGGAGGAATGAACAGATGGCCCTCCTGAGCAGGGGGTTGGGGTGGCAGCTGCCCCCTCCCCGCCTGCTGCCTGAGGCTCAGGCAGGCTGCCCGTTGGGGTCCAGCTGAGGAGTCCAGGGGGTGACTGTCACAGATGGGAGCCAGGAGGCAGGGGGCAGGCATCTTAGATCCAGGCGTTCTGTGCCGGCATCCTGCTATTTTGAGCTCAAAGTCTCCCACTCAGTGTGCTGGCCTAGCCCGCCTATTTCTGCATCCATAGTCCCTTTGGAATTCCTACTGTGTCCCAGGTGCTGTCTCAGCCCCAGGGAGTGTTCAGGCCAGAGGGGACAGCACAGGTTAAGGGTGACCCTCCTGAAGGGCATGCCAGGAGGTCAGTTTCTTTGTCTATCTCTGCTGCTCATTCTCCCAGATTGTGGGGGTGCAGCCACGTGCTCCTTCCTGAGTTGGTCCTCTGGGAAGGCTCTCCCTGCAGGAGGCAGGCAGGCTGCGGCCAGCTAGCTGTGGGTCCAGCTGTCTCCAGCAGGTGCAGACTCACCATCCTAGAAGCCTGAGCAAGGACTCATGTGGAAGGACAGGGCCCTGCCAGAAGAGAGGCTGGAGGGATCCAGGAAGAACCATGTTGCCCAGCCTCCCCAGACCTGCTACCCAAGTTCTTCCTCTGCTCCCACAGGTGCCTCTTGCCCAGTGCCTGGGAACCCTGGACAGGGCTCACAATCCCACCGTGAGATCAGAGCAGGCAGCTCCCTGAGGGGTCCTGCTCAGCTGCGAGGTCTACTCAGCACACTGTCCTCCAGAAGGCACACAGGCATGGTGGCCCTCTCAGGGCCCTGTGAGCGCCGGCCTGATTATGCTGCACTCAGCGTGGCCACTGCTCACTAAGCCACTGGACCCTTAACAAAACACATAACCACTCCCATAGAATGTGGGTTCCTAGAATCGTCTTGGGGAGATGCCATGATCAGGTGACCAGATTAGTGGTCAGGGGAGGCATCCCTGAGGTGCCCCTAGAACCATCAGAAGGCTGGACAGAAGATTGATGGAAGGATTTGAGGTAAGAGAAGGGCTAGGAGAGCAAGTCTGGGGCACAGACGGGAACGTGGCAGGTTCAGGGAAGGAAGGGCACGCTGTGGGGCCTCCAGACACTCAGTTGACACCCAGGTCTGTTCTCAGACTTCCTGACTCAGGCCCCGTGAGGGCCAGGCTCCTTGTAGCCCTGGCCTCCTCCCAGGGAGTTTCTGGGGCCCTGAGGACTCCAGGCTCCTGTAGCCTGGCTGCCATCATGGGGGCTGGGAGAGCCAGCTCCATGCTGCCTGTGGCTCGCAGGGCCGCCTGTGGCCCTGCCCAGCTCTGGGAGCAGCAGTAAGACCTGGTCCCTTTTCTTCCTTTTCCTGGAAAAGCCAGAGGCTGACCCAGTGCACCTTGGCCACCAGCTAAGTGAGGCCAGGTCAGGGGGAGATAGGAAGGAGGACCTGCACCCCGGCCTCAAATAATTGTGCTTTTTTGCTTCTCACCACCACCCACAGAGGAGAAGTACGTCACTGTGCAGCCTTACACCAGCCAAAGCAAGGACGAGATTGGCTTTGAGAAGGGCGTCACCGTGGAGGTGATCCGGAAGAATTTGGAGGGCTGGTGGTATATCAGGTAGGAGCCCCAGCAGAGGAGTGAGGTGGCCCCCTGGCAGGCTGGCCCCCAGGCGGGCCCTGGGGAGCAGTGTGGCTATGGGCACCAGCTGGCAGGTAGATACTGACAGCAGCTTTGAGCTCCCAACCTGGCTTGGCTGCTTCAGCTCTGCACAGCTGAACGGCTCTGACAGAGAGCACTCCTCTTGCAGATCCCCTCCCGGGACACATAAAGCCAAGCCTGAGCCACAGCCAGTGGGGCACAGGGGCCCCGGCTCAGCTTGCAGGCAGTGGTGCAATCCCTTCCCGGTGCATCTGCCAAGAGGGTCCAGCACATCTGAATTTGGTTTTCTGCGTCCGGCCTTGGCTGCCTGGCGTGCTCTGCATCTCAGGCTGTCTGGAGCGCTGGCGTCCACCAGCCTTGCTGGGGTCCCAGCAGACAGCCCCTGCTGCCCACGGCTCAGCACCGGGGGCCCCAGATGCAGGCTCTGGCCTGCGGCTGTTCACTGCACCGCTGGCTCACGTGGTCACTAGAGCTGGGGCGGAAGTGAGGCCTGAGCCCAGTCCTGGTTCAGAGGCCCCTTGCTCTGCCCCTCCCTCTCCTCGGGTCTAGTCACACTTCCCAGCTGAGAAATCCATTTGGGGGAGTGGGTAGGGAAGTTGGGAGCTTCCTGACGCTCCTGGAAGCAAACTAATCCCTGCGGGCTTTACCCACCTCTCCCCTACCCATCTCTGCCCCCAGACCCCTCTGCCCTGGGGCTCCCAGACCAGCCAGCACCCCCCAGGGGGCCTTGCTCGCAGGAAATGTTTTTGGATCCTTTGGAAGCAGCTCAACTATGATGATTTTGCTGTTTCTTTTCTCTGCCTGTAACCTAGATGACAGAGTTCCCTGTCGTGGGCTGTGGGGACTGCCTCCCCAGACCACTGTGGGCAACATGCATGTTCTGAGCTGTCAGAGGGAACAGGATCTACCCAGGTGACGGGGGTACTCACAAGACATTTGCTTAGACCACGGCAGACAGTGAGGGTATTAAGATTGGTTTATGGTGACGGGTAGGATGAAGGTCGTTAGCCACATGGGATGGAAACTTAGTGTGACCTGGCAGGACATAGACACCCCTGCTCCTGGCTCCATGCACAGCAGTCAGGAGGGCTGAGGTGTCCCATTCTGTCCTGTTAGGTGGGACAGGACTGTGTATCTGGACATGTTTGCCCAAATCCACTGCTCCTAGACTTTCCTGTTCTCTCAGCAATGGAACCTAGAGCCCAGCCCCAAATCCTGCCACCACGAGTCTGTGTGGGAAGGCCAGTGGACATTCTGGCAGGCTGGTAACCTGAACCACTCACCCAGAGGTTATCTACAAGGCTGCTAGGATTTTTTGATTTTCTAAAATGACCAACAGAAGCACTCTGAGCTGGCTCTTCTAGTCACCTCTTGTCCCCACGACTTAGCCTTTTAGCCAGTGGGAGCTTCAACTGATAGAACCCAACTAAAAAGATTCCACCTTAAGAAGGCTGCCAGACACCCCCTTAAATATGCCATTTCCCAGCATCCCAGGCTCCGTGTTGATCCTTATTTCCTGTCTTTCTTCTCCCCCCCTACCCACCCCCACACACACCCTCCCTTTCCCTCCATCCTCCTTTTCCAGTTTGCTTCCCTCTGGAGTCATTCTGTGCTCCAGAGCTGGAAAGCAGATGTGAGCAGACTTGGACCCAAACACACACAGCCGCTCCTGATTCCCTTGCATCTCTCTGCCTGGAATCTAATTTTATCCATGTAACACCAAAGGAGCACATGGGGGTTTGAAATGGGAGCCAGTCCTGACCATCACTCTTGTGAGCCCCGCCCCCCATCTCTGCACCATGCGCTCATAGAAGAGCACCTGCAGTAGTCCTCAGGCTCATCTTCATCTTTTCTCCAAGATGAAGGGCACCAGTGCCAGATGCTGCTGACAGCTAGCTCTGTGACCCTCTGCTACTTGCTTTGCCTGTCTGAGCCTTGGTTGTTGGCTCATATGTAAGATCAGGCATCTTTACTAGTTGGTTCCATCCACCCCTGAAATTCTGTGCTTCTGTCTGCCAGCTCCCTGACTCCCATCCATTTCTTCACTGATGCCTGCCTTCCAAGACCCAAAACAGGGGTAAAGATGGGGAAGCTTGAATCAGCCTGCCTGCACATTCATGTGAAATGAACATGAGAAGCCACCTCCTACCTGAGCTTTCCAGCAAAACTCAGACACGTTAGAAACTTTAACTTTCACGTTGCTTTTTCTCCCACCTGATGAGCCCCCCAAAACAAGATCAGCTCAGAGAGGCAGGGGAGAGGGGACTGTCTGACAGCTGGGAGCAGGCGAGGACATCGCACTCCAGACTCGGGGGCATTGGCCAGCAATTACTGGACCGGGAAGTAAGCTCCCAGTGAGTTTGAGTCGAAGCTCAACACCATGAAGGGAAAGGGGAAAAGCTTGTTTTCAGAAGTCAGCAAATCCCCTAAAATTAAGTCAGCCCTGTCATTTGCCTTTTGCTCTTATTTATGGGTTTTGGTTTTGTTTTCATTTTGTTTTGTTTTGTTCCATTTTGTTTTTGTTTTGCCATACCAAAGGCTTTAATTTTATCCAGTCATGTGCTTTATTTGGTCTTTTCCTTTATGGTTTCTTTCGGCTTTTGGAGTTCCATTTAGAAAGATTTTCTCAACCCCCAAGATGAAGCAGATACTCACGCCTTGCATTTTTAATTTTGCTACACAGTTGTGAGGCCAGAGTTTCACTTGTTTCTCCTATCTGGATCTTCAGTTGTCCCTAGATCACTCACTGAATAATCCGTCCTTACCCCACTACTTTGAAACATTGGTCTGTGTATGAACTTGTTCTGTGAACTTGACCCGATTGCTCTTCCTGCAGCAGTGCCGATGCTTTCCACACTCACTCACTTTCCTTCATAGACATCTTCCTCGTTGGTCGCAATATGTCTGTCCTTCTGGATGAATATTTGCAGCTACTCTATCCCAGCATTTTGCAGAAGAGGAAAAACTTGACTTGTAGGGACCTGTCCAAGGTACTGTAGACCAGGACTCAGGTTTCCTAATTCACTTTTGCTACCTCTTCACCTGTCTGATTGTACTTCCTTTTTTGACTGGGCATTTAACTCTATACACCTTCTCATTTCTTATCTCTAGAATTGCCCTCTGCTGTGGTGAGGTAGCAGGCCATTGCAAAGCCTACCTTTTGGGCAACCCCAAATTTGTGCAGCCTTCTCATCCCAAGGTCCCATGCTTACCTGACTTTGCAAATGACGGGAACCCACAGTAAGGGAGATCAGGCAAAGAACAGGAGATAAAGAGGGAGAAATGGTGTTCTGGTGTCTTTTCCACCTGCCCTCAGTTCCAGTTCTGTCCAGAGTTATGGCTTTGCCAAGTGTCTTGCAGAGCATGGCAGAGAAGGCTCAGCTGGACAAGGCCAGATAGAGCCTGGGGCCTAGCAGGGGGGCTCTCATGACGCTGTGTCCCACTCCTCCCCGCAGATACCTGGGCAAAGAGGGCTGGGCGCCAGCGTCCTACCTGAAGAAAGCCAAGGACGACCTGCCGGCGCGGAAGAAGAACCTGGCAGGCCCAGTGGAGATCATCGGGAACATCATGGAGATCAGCAACCTGCTGAACAAGAAGGCGTCCAGTGACAAGGAGGCGCTGCCTGCCGAAGGCGAGGGCCCAGAAGCCCCCATTGCCAAGAAGGAGATCAGCCTGCCCATCCTCTGCAACGCCTCCAATGGCAGCGCCCTGGGTGTCCCTGAGAGGACCGTCTCCAAGCTGGCCCAGGGCTCCCCAGCCGTGGCCAGGATTGCCCCTCAGAGGGCCCAGATCAGTAAGAGTCTCTGACCCCTGGGTCCTCACAGCACTGCTCTTTAGAGAGGGGGCATAAGATACAAGAAAAGCCAGAGCAGGGTGCATGCTCCCTGTATCATTTTCTTCCTGAGATGCAGACAGACCTTTGATCCCAGCCTCACTCTGTCAACTTATCCCATGCTAATTACAAGAGTGTACAAGGCAGTTCCTTCCAGCTCCTCTACCGAAGAGATATTACATGAGTATGTAACCTGGTAGCACTCCCTCCTCCTCTAGCAGAGAGCCAGGAAGGGTCACTTTGCAGAGAAGTGTAGTTGTCCGGGCTGTGCAGTGGGGGCCCTCGACGCAAGGCTGCCTTCTGAGTGACAGCTGCTGGAACATCTTGCTGAGTCTTAGCCATCCTCCCCTGTCTCCTTCCACCAGTTACTGGAAACCTAAAAGACTTGAAAGGGTGACTGTACGTCTTTCCACGAGCAGTTTTAAGTGGCATTCTTCATGAGTCTCCTTTCTTACAGGAGAAACCAGCTGCTGGTCCCTCCAGTTCTCTAGCATCTCTGGCACAATGATGCCTATGGTTGAGGGTTAATCTGTTACGAGAGACGAGCTTCCCTTAAAATCTGGAGGAAAGCTGTTTTTAAGTTTAGTCCTAAACTTGGTTAAGTTAGCTCTGTGCCTGAAACCTTTTGAGTATCACTTGGGAAACGTTTTTTGGGTGCCCCCTCTTACCTGGCACTGTGCTAGCTTCTAAGGATTCAGTAGGGAACAAGAAATAGACATGGTCTCTCCTTCTAACTCTGAGAATCCGATAAAGTTATCTCCCCTTTCCCCTGAAAAATGCCTCTATGTTCATACATTTTCAAATGTGCACATCATTTTAGAGGGTTCATGGATCCCCTTGAAACATAGCCAAGGAAGCTTAAAGGGCTGTGGCTTCCCACTGAAGGAGCCCACGTGTAGTGCCAGTAGTGGCTGAGAGCATGAGTTCTTCATAAATGCAGGACAAAAGCAGGAACTTTCCAGGGTCAGGAGGGTCAGGAGGCGGCCACACCCAGGGGAGGTGGGGAAGGCACTGTTGTCTGGCTGGGATTTCTGAAGCCCTGTTTCTTCTGCTAGGCTCCCCAAACCTAAGGACAAGGCCTCCACCTCGCAGAGAGTCCAGTCTGGTATGTGTGTTGAATTTTTTTTTTCTCCCTTGTTCCTCTTCTGGCATTGGGGGCATGGTAGCAGCCCCCGTTAACTGGCTGTCCCACTGCAGAGCCTGTTAGCCCAGAGCTTCCCCAGGGCCAGGCTGAGGCTTCCAGCTTCATGGGGCTGGGGGCAGGGAGGGAAGCCTGAGGATCCCAGCCTCTCTGCGGCCTAGCTGGACAGTTTGTAATCAAAAACACACTGCACTCCAAAGCTAAATAAATCCATCCCGCCACCACACTGGCAGACATAAACATTTAGACTGGCTGGCAAGAGTGTCCGGCCAGGGCATTGCCAGGGGCTGGAAGTGGGGCTGCTGTCCATGAGAGCCTGGAAGCCCTTCAGCTTTGCCTTCCTTGCTTGGGAGTATCTGATGGATTGTGGTGGATGCCAGAGCCTGGGAGGGCAGAGGGCAGACCAGGGCTCAAACTCAGGGGAGAAGGGTGGTAAATGGCAGGGACTGGCTTATGCTGAAGCTCAAAGAGGCTCAGTGCTGCTGGGAACCCTGGCTCCTGTGGGTGGTTTCCTGGCATCCAGACCATCAGGGAGGCAGATGTGCACTCAGGGTGCTGGGGCTCGGGGCAGCAGTGATGCTGGTGACAGGCTGAGAGCCCTAGAACTGAGAACCTGTTACCCAGGGCAGTGGGATGTAGTGGAAAGAACAGGGCTTCGAGCCTGCTAGGCACGTATTCATATTCCACTTCTGACACTTAGGAACAGCAAGCGCCTGGGCAAGTTTGCTCTCCACAAGCCTCAGTTTCCTTATTTATGAGTTGAGGACAGTGCCAGCCATCTCCCAGGGCTGCTGTAAGGATGAGATGAGACGCTGTGTGCAGAGGGCTGGCCATCAGCTTTCCATTTCCTGTGTCAGCTCTCTGTGCACTGTGTACGAACAAGGATTCGAAGTCACATCTGGGCTTAACAATACTTACTGTGGTCAGTGACATCTGCCTGGGAGAGGGGGACAACTGCTGTCACTGGAGGAGTGGGCCTTCAGTAAATGGGATTTTTGAAGATTTGGCCCCTGGACATGCGAACATCTTTGCCTTGGCCATCAGCCTGAGTGGAGTTCCTGTCTTGTTCCCCGTCGCGTTTTACACAGCTGATTGCCGAGTTCTTTCCTCCCATCTCTCTCAGCCCCAGCTGATTATTTTGAGACAGACTTGATTTTGGCAAGAATGGGGTAGTACCTTCCACGCCTCCCAAAAGCAGGGCTTGCTGAGGCAGAGCTGTTTGTTCCAGCCAGGCAGGGCTGCCTCTCACTGGCTGGGGGTCCCGGCCAGGCTGGGACCTGGGCCTCATCTGCGCACATGCACAGCTGCAGGGCCAGGCACCAGGTGGGGAAAGTTGACCGGATCATGTCTGGTCCCTCAAAACCAGCTTCCTCCCACCCTTCACTCACTCTGACCCAAGGTGACCCGGCTGTGACTGGCAGGATTAGAACATGCTGAGCCTTGAAGGACGAGGCAGGTTAAGAGGAATAGTATAGTGTATCAGGAAGAGGATTCAGCTCTGGCTTCTATTTATGGAGCTCTTCTTATACCCCTGGCTGGACCAGAAGTTATGTTCATTATCTCAGTGGTCCTCTTCATGACCCTGTTGTTAGTTCCATTTTAGAGATGAGGAGACTGAGGCTCGGAGAGGTCAGGGGCCTTACACAGGGCCATGCAGCTGGTGAATTGCTGAGCTGGGACTGGAGCCCACGTGTGTCCAGCTGCAAGGCAGAGGTCTTTTGAGGTCTTCCTGCTACACTACAGCTGCTTTCCCCTCTCTAGCCTCCCAAACACATGTACCTTTTTAATAAAAATTGTTTTGTTTTAACTGATACCGGGACATACTGGGAGTAATGGGGAGGCACCAAGTCCGTGTTCACCAGAGTAGAGACGGGCTGAAGCTGGAATGTCCTCTCCACAAGGACAAGGGGGCTGTCCTTTTGGTTTACTCTTGGATGCCTGGTGCCTTGGACCAGGGCCTGGCACCCAGTAGACACACAACAAACATTTGTAACATGGGTGACTGAGGCTTACAACGTCCCCACATGTCAGGCTTAGATACTGATGTACCAGCTTCTAGGAAACATTTAGGCTTCCCAGCATGTTCCACCCCACCCCAGGGCAAAGGATCCTGAGCTTTATTCTGTGCTTGCCTGACCACTTGGCATCATCATGATGACAGACCAAGGGCTCTTCTCACCAACCCCATGCCCCTTACACCCATCCCACCTCTGCAGCCAGGTGTCACCCCGGTGGCACTTCACCTGAGACTCAAGGACATAACTCTCCTCTTCCAGGAGACAGTGTGACAGTGTGCATGGGCTTTCTTACAACAATTTCTCAGCTTCTTAACTTTCATTTTGGGACCTGGCTGTTGCGGCTTCTGAAAATTGGACTCCAAAGGATATAAGGAAGGAAATTTATAACTAGATGATCATTTTGATAGCTCAGACAATTGACTCAAGTGACTCCTAGGGATTGATTCTTAGAGAGCCTGGTCAAGAAAGGGATCTCTTGGGGAGACAGCCTGAGACTTGAGTCCACTGGTGTAACCGCCACACTTGCCTCTATTATGGATTTGACCGGATGGGTCTTGCTCACTGTTTTCTCTGCCTTAGGGGTTCCAGCTGCCGAAGCCACCAGAGCCCCCTTCTGTTGAGGTCGAGTACTACACCATTGCGGAATTCCAGTCGTGCATTTCTGATGGGATCAGCTTTCGGGGTGGACAGAAGGCAGAGGTGAGCCTTGGGCCATGAGGGGAAGGGTTATAACTCAGGCTGGTTAAAGACCTACCATGTTTCCCATTTATGTCTTGTTGGCAACGTTCCTGAGGGCAGGCAGGAAAGGTGTAGAAACAAGACCCTGCAGGGATGAAAATTTGCCTAAAGCCAGTCAGTGCTATGGCCAGGACTAGAGACCCCGGCTCGTGTCTCCACCCAGCTCCCTCACAGCAGCATTTCCCAAAGCATTACAGGAGCTTGTGCTGGGGCGCCTTGAAACAAAGGGCTTCTGGGATCGAATGAGTTCTGAAGACAGTGAGTTAAACAAAATCCAACCGGTTTTGTTGTTTGAATTGCATAACTTCTCAGAGCCTGTGATATGGGGATGTCACTGTGTGTCTCCAAGAGGGGACCAGAAAAGGCAGCTTTGCCTAGACATCCTCTCCCAGGTGCACCTGGGGGCCAGAATTCCGCAAAACCCACAGTAGGAAGCGCTGTTGTTGGAAGAATGTGGTCCAGGCAGCCAAAGTAAGATACCGAGGACCTGGCTTCTGGCCATGTCCACACCACAGGCCCCTCTGACATCTGATGCAGTCGCTTCTCCCCCAGGCTTTGATCATTTCTCTCTGCAAATGGAGTGACAGACCCTGTCATGCTCCCTCCCGGCCCATATCCTAGCATTTCTGAAACTCTGCTTTGTGGCTGGCACTGAACGTGGCATTCCTGGGACCAGAGAAGATCTGTGACTCAGTCATTTCTCCTGAGTGGCTCTGTGTGGTGATGAAGCTAAATCCTGTTAATACCTGTAAAACTGTCAGACAAGTAATTGGGCAGTCTCTGTCTAGTGAAGTGGGTGATTCCCAGTGTGAATGTGTTACAGCACATGTCTGAAACTTTGAACCAAATTTTCAGGAGAAATCATTCTCTCCGTGGTGCTTGTGCTTCCAGAAGAGCCTACAAAGCTCATAATATAAGAGAACTCTCATACTGAGGATCCACCCAGGCATAAATTTTGAGTATGGAGTGGGCAGAGCGAAGGATGGAATATAGGACAAAAGGAAGGATGGGGGCTGCAGAGGGCTGGCCTCACACAGGGCTTGCCTTTGGTAGTCTCTTTCTGTCCTCCCTCCTTCGCCCCACTTCCCCCAGTGCTAATGTTTTTGTGCTTCCCTTCTCCTCCCTGGGACCTCTTCCTCTAGGAATGTCCCACAGTCCCAAATTACAGTTGTCCCTTGGTATCTGTGGGGAATTGGTTCCATGATCCCCAAGAGTTACCAAAATCCCGGGATGCTCAAGGTCCTTATATAAGATGGCACAATTCAGTCAGCCCTCCGTATCCATGGATATACAACCTGCCACCATGGAAGGCCAACTGCATCTTCCATTTATGTTCCCTAATCCAAATGGACCTCAGAACAA
Organism: Camelus dromedarius; assembly: GCF_036321535.1. Classification (NCBI taxonomy): domain Eukaryota; kingdom Metazoa; phylum Chordata; class Mammalia; order Artiodactyla; family Camelidae; genus Camelus; species Camelus dromedarius. The sequence goes on along the minus strand of NC_087443.1, from coordinate 60,591,194 downwards.
CCAGCAACCACACTCATAGCCTTTAGCCAATCTCAAATTGAAGTTAAGAAGGCAGCTCCTTGAACTAGTTTATACTAACATGGAAATGACTGAAAACTTTCCATTCCACTGGAAATTTCTTCAGCTAGTGGGATTTCAGTGGGATCCCACATGTTATGAAGTAACCACAGGCAGTGGGCAAACCAGAGAGGCTCTGGCCTTAGGCCTTAACTCCCAGTTCCACTCACCTGCACCCTCCTGTTCTCTTCTGACCTGAGAGACCCTTTCCAGGGTCACTGAGGGAGGACCTAGCAATATGGGAGTGAAACAAGGATGGCAGTGGTAGAATGGCAGTCTTTTGTACACATGGGTCCATGGCGAGTTGGGTTTTGTAGGGACTGGGAACAGTGTATCTTCTAAGTGTATTAGCTCAGCAGGAGGAGAAGTAAGGATCTAGTAATGGAGACTAGCTTGACCAGGGTGTTGACTTGGAGGAGCTGGAGGGTGGCCCTTGGAGAGTAGGAGCTCCCCCGATCCAGGAGATGATAGAACCCATCACTTACTGATTTAGGTCCCAGCTCAGTTTGCTCATCTGTGAAATGGAGATAATGTCTCCTAGAGCCAAAGTATGAAGCTCCTAGCCTAGCACATCTTAGGGCAACAGCGATCCTCCCAGCTCACTGGCCTGTCCGCCCCTTCTCCCTAGGTCATCGACAAGAACTCAGGCGGCTGGTGGTATGTGCAGATCGGTGAGAAGGAGGGCTGGGCCCCAGCGTCGTACATTGATAAGCGCAAGAAGCCCAACCTGAGCCGCCGCACGAGCACCCTAACACGGCCCAAGGTGCCCCCGCCGGCGCCACCCAGCAAGCCCAAGGAGGCCGAGGAGGGTCCAGTGGGCGCTGGCGAGAGCCAGGACTCTCCGCTGAGGCTCAAGTACGAGGAGCCTGAGTATGACATCCCTGCCTTTGGCTTTGACTCAGAGCCGGAGCTGAGCGAGGAGCCCACAGAAGATGGTGGCTCGGGGGACAGGCGGCCAGCCCAGCCCCACAGGCCCTCGCCCGCCTCCTCGTTGCAGCGTGCCCACTTCAAGGTGGGTGGGTCTGCCGAGGACGTGGCCCTGGAGGAAGAGACCATCTATGAGAACGAGGGCTTCCGGCCGTGTGCAGAGGATGCCCTGTCAGCCAGACGCTCCTCCCGCGACAGTGACTCTCCAGGCGGCTCCCCGCTGTCCCTTGCCAGGAAAAACTCCCCCAAATCAGGCTCCCCCAAATCGTCATCACTCCTAAAGCTCAAAGCAGAGAAGAATGCCCAGGCAGAATTGGGGAAGAACCACTCCTCAGCCTCCTTTTCTTCATCCATCACTATCAACACCACCTGTTCCTCCTCCTCCTCCTCTTCCTCCTCATCCTTGTCCAAGAACAGTGGGGACCTGAAGCCCCGTTCTGCCTCGGATGCGGGAATCCGCGGCACTCCTAAGGTTGGGGTGAAGAAGGACACTGACCTGAAGGCTGGGCTGACCTCCTGTGCCCGTGCCAAGCCATCAGTTCGGCCCAAGCCCTTCCTGAACCGCGCAGAGTCCCAGAGTCAAGAGAAGATGGATATCAGCACTTTACGGCGCCAGCTGAGGCCCACAGGTCAGCTCCGGGGTGGCCTCAAGGGCTCCAAGAGCGAAGATTCGGAACTGCCCCCCCAGACAGCCTTCGAGGGCCCCAATGAGGGGTCCAGGAGAGGCTCGGCCGACCTCATCACCCTCCCGGCTACCACCCCGTCATGTTCCACCAAGAAGGGGCAGGAAGGGCAGGCCACCTCCTACACGACATGTAGTGCCTACCAGAAGGTCCAGGACTCAGAGATCAGCTTCCCCGCAGGCGTGGAGGTGCAGGTGCTTGAGAAGCTGGAAAGCGGCTGGTGGTATGTGAGGTTTGGAGACCTGGAGGGCTGGGCCCCCTCCCACTACTTGGTGCTTGGCGAGAACGAGCAACCCGACCCCCTAGGCAAAGAGCTGGATACAGTAACTGCCAGGAGCAAGCAGAATGAGGGCAAGTCAGACAGCCTGGAAAAAATCGAGAAGCGGGTCCAAGCGCTGAACACCGTCAACCAAAACAAGAGGGCCACACCACCCATCCCCTCCAAGCCTCCTGGGGGCTTTGTCAAGACCTCGGGCGCCGGGGCGGTGAAGATGAGGAATGGTGTGCGGCAGGTGGCAGTGAGGCCCCAGTCGGTGTTTGTGTCCCCACCACCCAAGGACAGCAACCTGTCCTGTGCCCTACGGAGGAACGAGTCGCTGACAGCCACCGACGGCCTCCGAGGCGTCCGCCGGAACTCCTCCTTCAGCACTGCCCGCTCAGCAGCTGCAGAGGCCAAGGGCCGCCTGGCCGAACGGGCCGCCAGCCAGGGCTCAGACAGCCCTATCCTGCCCACCCAGCGCAACGGCATCCCCGTGTCCCCCGTGCGCCCCAAGCCCATTGAGAAGTCCCAGTTCATCCACAACAACCTCAAAGATGTGTACGTCTCGATCGCAGACTACGAGGGGGATGAGGAGACAGCGGGCTTTCAGGAGGGCGTGTCCATGGAGGTCCTGGAGAGGAACCCCAACGGCTGGTGGTACTGCCAGATCCTGGATGGGGTGAAGCCCTTCAAAGGCTGGGTGCCCTCCAACTACCTAGAGAAGAAGAACTAATGGGGGCCGTGGGTCCTTCCAGCCTTAGTGTGGGTGAGCTGTGAGATAAGACAAAGGGAAAGGGAAAATGGGAGGGGGTGGGGGAGGACAACATTAAACCTATAGAATGTGTGACCTCAAAGATGCACCCCTCCAGGCTGTCCCCCAGCTGAAAACGTCTGGGGCAGGGAGGGGTGCCCACAATGAGCAGGGAGGGGAATGGGCAGGGGCAGCCTGGGACCAGAGGCAAGAAAGCTGAGCCCCACATGTGCACCTTGGGGGCTTTGCTGACGGACTTGGCGCCATTTGGGACAGGCCGTGTGGGAAACCCTATTTTGTGCCTTGGCTGCAAATCTGGAAAATATGTGGTTGTGGGGGCCTCCCGTGCCCTGCTTCTGCTTAGCCTGGTTTCAGCTGCTGGCATGTTGCCCCCAGAGGTAGCCCTTGTATCATCCTAATCTGTGTTCGTGAATTACGCTAGTTTCCCAGGGATTACTGCCACCCACCATGGGTGGGTGTGGTCGGAGACACCACTGGCCCTGGGGCTCGGACGCATCCCCTGTGAGCTCAGGCTGTCCCAGGGCCAACTGAAGAAACGGCAGTTTCCCCGGTGCCAGCAAGGACCGCCTTTCTTAGCCATCACTGCAGCTGGCCTTTGGAAGCCAGCCGCCCTGCCTGGGACAGCCTGGTGGAGGACCACCACCCCCGGGGTTTACAGAGGGGGTGGGCAGAGCCGTCGATCTTTTCATAGTCTGCACAGACTTTATTTTAGGTATTTCTGGGTGGGCAGTTCCTTTGCATGTTTTGGGAGAGGTGTATTGCTTTGGGGCTTCTCTGTCGGGCCTAGGGTTTTGGTCTTATTTTAGGGGTTGTTTGGGGGCCCAAGGGCGGTCAGCCTCATGGGATGGGATGGGTGGTGGATGGCCTTTCTGTCGTACTCTTGTGGAGAGATTGGTTTGTTTTGTGTTTTCCCTCTCCACAATCCAAAGTCGCTTCATTTGGTATCCACTGTGTAGACAGTACCGGATCTTGGCACTTGCCGGAGGGATTTCAGGCTGGAGAAGCCCTGGTCCCAGGCGTGGCAAAGCGGAAACGCTGCTCTCCTGGTCCTTGCCCAACCTCAGTGGGGTAAAGCCCTCCCCGGGGAGGGGCGTGGTGTTCAGGAGAGGGGCAGCATTCGTTCTCTTGCCTGGGCAGGACCCGAATATGCGTGGCCTGTGGAGAAGCAGCTGTCACCCCGACCCTGGGCCGAGGGACCCCACTGGGCAGATACCACCAGCCACCCCCTGGCCTGCAAGTGATGCCGCAGGCGCCTGAGAAGACAAAGATCCCTGGGCCAGGAGCCGACCTGGTCTTCTCGAGGGGCAGTGCCCCTGTGAAGAGAGAAGGGAGAGAATAAAGTCCCCATCAACTCTGGGTGGTGTCTTTCAATCGCTGATGTTTCAAGAGGCCAAAGCGGCCTCCCCAAGGACTCACCCTTTGCTGGGAGTGGATTTCCACACGTGCCTTTGATTGCAGACAGATCCGGCTTCACAGCCGCTGATTCAGCTGCCAGATCCTGGACTGAGGACGAAGGGACCTTCCTCCACCCCTGCTCCCCACCCAGGCAGTGTCTGTTGCCTGAAGAGCAGTACGGGACCGTCTTGCGCCCTCATCCCTCCTCCCTCACAGTACTGATGCCTGGCAGCTCAGCAAACTGCTCCTGTTCTTTGTTGGAAGGGCCGTGGTGAGATTTTGCTTCCTTTTGTTTTGTTTGTGAGTTTGTTTAAAGTTGAAATTAGTTCTTTTCTTCTGCTGGACAGTATTAAATAGAGCAGGATGTTGAGTTAATCTGCTAGATTGCAGTACTAATGGTAGTGGTGTAGTGTCTTCATAGTAATATTATTTGGACTTATTTGAACAATAATGATAAAGAAGTGGTTCATTATTTTTTAATTAATGCACTTTAATAAGGTGGAGTGGAAAGAAACCCAGAGAGCAAAGTGCATTACTTAAAGATGCAGTATATACTTTTCTCATTTTTAAGCAGCACATTATTTATTAAAAAAAATAATTTATGATTATTTAAAATAAAATTTAAAAGTAGAGTGACTGTCAGGTTAAAGGACCTTCCACGTAGCTATCTTCCAGGGGGAGGGCCCCAGCGGCCTCACTCCTCAATGTCTGCACTGAGCCAGTTCAAACAGTAACACGCCAGCCAGGCCAGGAAGGAGTGCAGGACGCATCTGCCAAGCACAGAGCATCTCAGTCAGACTGGACCACAGTGCTCCCCAGGGCCTGTCTTTCCCTGCCTTTCCTCAGTGTCTGTACTGCCCCGTGGGGCTCTCTACCACCCATGAGGCCTGTGTTCTCCCAGCTCCCCACCCGCCTCCAAGGACCGTCTCTCCAAGGTTACTCCATCCCATCCCCTCCTGTTACTGCAGCCCAAAGACAGGAATTAGCGTCCCCCAAATCACATAGCTAGTTAATGGCAGACTTCCCCACTGCCTCCCTCCCTGCACTCCTCCCCACTCCCCCCCCCATTAGAGTTTATTGTGTGGTCATCATGTTTACATTGAGACAACCAGCCCAAGGATGGCTGGGAGTTGCTCAGGCATCCAGGAAAAGTGGGGAATGCTGCCACCTGGTGACAGCGTGTAGATTTGGGCAATGAACAGGGATTGCCGTGCCCCGTCTTCACCCCTCGCCCTTCCCATCACCCCCTAATTCACAGCACAGCACAAACCCTGCAAACCCAAAGAGAATATTAATACTTGAAGCAAGAAGGGTGCATGCCAGTCCCTCTCAAACATGGCCAGGGGATGCCAGGCCTTGTGCCCCTGGACTCCTAGCCGTGCCCAGGGCAAGAAGGCTTTTCCCTAGAGCTACTGAGCTGCTTTGTGATGTTGGAGGGTACTGCTGGCAGCAGGTGGAGGAGGGAGGGGCCTGTGGCTCTGACCCACCTGGAGGAAAACCATATTGGACTAAAAAAGGAAAAAGAAAAATGAAATCTCAGCAGTGTCCAAACTTAGTTTTCCATTAGTTGCGATTGAAAATGTGAAATGATGTTGTATTGCTGTATACTGCAACTTTAATCATAATGAGCCCTTCTGAGGTCATTATTGAGGTTTATATAATGCCTGAAGATGCATCATTTGGTGCTTTTTCTTTCAGTTTAAAGACTTTTTTCTTTTATTACAAGGGGAAAAAAATGTCTTCATCTCTCTCCCACTTTTTATCAGGGGCCTGGCTGGGCTCCCTGGCCCCACCATACTGTTCCCACTAGGCCAAGGGACCCTGGAGGCAGCAAGAGGGAGCCAGAAGGGACAAGCTGAACAGTGGGTGTGCCATCTGCCCCAGCTGTGGCCAGACCCTCTTCACCAGCCCTTGGCTGCATCTACCCCAGCCTGGCCCCACAGGCTCCTCTGTCTTCCTCCTCCATTCTCCATCTTGACGAAGGCATTATATAGAATCGTTTTAATCACTTTCAGATGTTAGAGCAGTGTATTTTACTGGCGTTTATATCCGTTGCTTTCCTCAGCAAGGCATGTTACTACTTTTATCATCTAAGGAAAAAAGACAAGGGAATTTCAGTCAAGCATTATTTTCATATTACTAGTATTTGCAGAGTAGGTGTAGAACTATTTAAGTTTAGACCTTGGTTTGGTAGTTTGTTTTGTTTTTAAGGAAAAAAAGAAGATAAAGTAATCCCTACTTTTCCTGTTTTTGTATTTAACTAATATATTGTTTCTTTAAGGTTACTCACTCCCCCCCCCAAATACTTTGCATTCTCAATCGAAAATGAAAACAATCTGAGAGACAGGAAAAGTGCAATATTATCAAGACGGATGCCAGGGCTTGCTGGGACAGTGGTGGGAGGCCTGGTCTGTCGCCAGGGGAGGTGGGGCTGCTTGGAGGAGTCAGAGCTGTGGAACCGACAGGTGACCTGGGTATTGATGTTTTACTCCTCCCTCTCCCTCCCCCTCCCTCTTCCCTGACAAGATGGCAGAGGTCCCCGCCAGAGGGCAGCCCCTTCTGCTGGGTGTCATCCACCCACAAGAAAGGGATTTCAGGGAAGCAGCATGGGGCGCTTGGCCTTCCAGAGCCCCAGCCCTCGGCACAGAGCAAGGATCTCCAGGAACCATTCCGTGTTTTCATTTCTGTTGTTTTTCAGCCAGCTGCTCAGAAAGACCTGTCCTGAAAATCACCCTCAGCAGCCCTCTCTCACCCCAGCCTCCTGATGTTTGGGTCATGATCCTTCTGGTGTATGTTTGAGTTTTCTTAAAACTATATAACCTCAAGTGCAGTTTATGGGCAGGAACCCTAGATATAACCAAATCCTTTTTGGGGGGATGTTGGTGCCTCGAGCCTGACATCCCCAGTGACACAGCAATTCCCACAAGCCTGCAGCTGGGCCTGGTGCTGAGCCGGGGCCACCCGTTCATCTCAATGACTTCAGCCTGAGGTGTGAGCCCTGTGTCTGCTCAACACCCCGACAGTCCTCACAAGGTCTCAGAGAAGCATCAGAGGAGCCCGCTGAGGTCCCTGCCGACAGAGCTGCCCACAACAGGTACCAAACCGCCACCTCTGAACTGGGTACCGGTAGAGAGAGCAACAGGATGGGAAGTCTCTGGGTCCAAGCCGTTGGAGCTCTGCCCGTCAGGGCAACAGGGACATCCTTACTGGCTTGTCCCCTCCACCTCCAGTACTGTATGCTTGCTGCTCCAACCCGTTTGGTGAATTTTTGTACAAATACGGATCTGCGTGCCCAGAGCAGGACTGTGCCCCTGTTTGTGTGGGTGTCTCTCCTTGGAGTGTATACATCTGTGTGTCCAAATCTTCGAGAACCTTATTGCAGAGCTCTGTGGAAAGAGAATCATCCACATTGCTAAAGAATTAAGATTCCCTCACTTTTTTGAGGGCTGTGTGTTGTTGAAGTATGTGTTGTGCTTGTGCACGCGTGTGCGCACGTGCGAGTGTTGGTAATTTCCCACTTGGACTAAATAACATGGGGTTAGAGAAAAAAATACTGGGCAAGCTGTCTCCATTGAACAAGTCCTTGGCATTGGGCAGGCCCCACGGGACTCAGCTTCTGGCAGCAAGTGTATGTGTTATTCACACGCGTAATTCTGGCTGGAGAGTGCAATGTGTCTTTTATTTTTTTGTAATTATTTTATTAAGTATTTAGTTGGAAACTTCACACTGGCATTAACAGATCTAGCAGAAGCAGCCCAGGCCATCGTCCCAGGTTCCAAAATGAAGATGTGGAAGCAATGCCGCTGGGTGTGGACGTGCTGAGGTGGTTACACTGGGTCACCTGCCCACACACGTGTCTAGCAGGCTACCTCCCAGCCTCTGCCGTGCGTGTCACCACTGCGGGAATTCCCGTGGCACGGGAGCTGCTGGCCCTCAGTTCTTGTGTGTCTGAGGGCGGGTCAGGTGGGTCAGGGTGGGAACTTGGTCACGGGGAGCTCAGCAGACCTGCCTGTGCACCATCACCTCTTCTGGTCTAGACTGCAGGCCCCGACTGAACACATCACAGTAATCGTGTGCAGGGCTCCCCCTTGACATTACTGAGTTTTTTACTTAAATCACAATCCCTGTGTGGGGTGGGCTCTGTGGTTGTCAAGCTCTTTGATCAGAGCATTGACAGAACAGGGTCAGAGACATAGCTTCACTTCAGGAAGAACAAACCCACTGATACTAGCATCCCTCCTGTTTTGTCCCATGTACCTGGGTCCCCAGGCCAGAAGCTGGGTACATTGGTGCTTACAGACTGAGTGGAGGACTCTGCCTTCCAAGGGCTTGATCCCAACCTGCCTATAAAGTTGGTTTTACCCTGCAATCCCCTTTCCCCGACCCTATCTTTTTAATCTTGAGTTTGTACTTCAACCAGACAATCAGCCCCTTCTCCCATCCCAGAACTTAATGGCCTTAGAGAATGAGTCCCTGAGATGAAGTTCCCTCCTTTGCTCCCATTTCTACCCTGGCTAACGGGCTGGATCTCAGGAGGCAAGAGAGTGGGAGAAAGGAAGGAAGGAAGAATTGTTGTTTTAAAGCAAAAGTATGGATCAAGCATGTTGGAAGTGAGTGAGAGGCACGTCGGTGAGATGGGTGAGTGCGTGTTTGGGGTTGCTGGGGCTTCCCTTCCCTGGGAAGTGGCTTCCAGAAGAGGATGTCTTCTAGGCAGAAAGGGAAAAGTGTGAGAAGGTTGACAGAGGGCTTGGAGTCTGGAATTTTGTCTTTATTAGAAAGGAGGAAGAAGTCAATTCTGAATGTTTCAGGAAGAAGAGAGCAGGTAGCAAGGGAATTTAGTGATTCAACATCCAAGGGTCCCACCAGAGCAGGTTGGAAAAGCCCTAAGATTTGGCTGTAGAATAAGCTGGCCTTAGGAAACAATTACTTGCTGGGCCACAGGTTGGGTCCCTGAGAGGTTCTTAATGGTCATTGATTTACTCAGTGCAGAGGCAAAGTTGCCAGTAACAAACCAATCTTTGAATTTGGAGGCCCTGGCTCTAGAACAGTCATCCATCTCCCAGTTTCCAGGCTGGTTTTGCCCACCTGCCTTTGTCCAATCCAGAGCTAGTCTCTTGAAGTGCTTGAATCAGAGACCAGTGACCGTAATGAATCATGCAGTAGGGACCCACCACCCACCCCCGGATCCTCAGGGTCCAGACACCATCAGGTGTATCTGGGAGGAAAGAAACCTCATTTGCTCTTCTGTTCACACCAGTTATTCTTGAGTATCTCTGATGCTGCCTGTGGTTGTTCAGTTTGCTGAGCCCTGCCTCACTGGTGTGACTTAGAAGATGGGGTGCAATGCACACTCACCGTTTTTAGTGGCCTATGGCCAAGGTATACTGCTCTTAGTGTTTCAGAAAAAGAAGGGTAAACCAGAGCCACCATTCTTGAATCTGTAACTTGTTCTCTGCAACAGGTTTTTAGATCCAGGACACAGGATAGGAAAGGGGTTTCACTGCCAGTTATGGGAGGTCTGCAGGAAGGTGACTTCTAAGCAAGGCAGATGTGAGTGGAAGGTTCATGAAGCATGGGTTTGTGGACTGCATGGTGCACGTGAACTGCTGGATGTCTGGGGTGTTCCGCACTGTGTCCACTCAACCCCTCCCAGCGCCTAGTCTGTGGGGTCCAAAGACGTGTTCCCTTGTCCCCGCTCAGCAGAGAAACTGAAGAAAAGGACATTGAATTAAGTGCAGTCAATTTGAAAATGTGCTAAAAAATTTCCAGGATCAATGGTGGTGCTAAACTGACTCCATGTTTCTAGTATTTTTAATAGTGTTTTTTTTTAATTGTTCTCATCACAAAAAATGCAGTGTCCTTGGGGAAGGGACCCAGCCCCTTGACCTGCCACTTTCCAGGTGTCCTTTATGATTTTGACGGGACTCTTTGGTCTGCAGAAAATACTCTGTCTTGGCATGCTTCCAGACTGTAAAATTTGGGTTGTTTTGTTTTGTATTTTGTTTATGTTTACAAGCATCTTGTATTTCCCTGAAAACTAAATAAAGTTTCTGGCCTTTTTAACTGAACAGAATCATCTCCTGATTCTCCCTGCCACCAGAAAACTCATCCAGCTGAATGGCAAAAGCCACATTATCTCAAGTGCAGCGTGAACTGCAGGATCCAGAGCCCTCTGAGGACTTTGGAGGGGTGGGGGGAAGCAGGTAAGTTCCTGCAGCTGGTGAGAAGCGTGCTCAAGCTCCTCCCCCTTCTCCACCTTTGCAAGGCTTTCTGGGCAGTGGCCAAGGCTTTGAGAGAGAGATGCAGATCTTGGGGCCAAAGACCCACATCCAGCGGTCTACATGGCCCCTCAGCTTGGAGCCCCAGCCCCTCCCCTACTTTTGCTAGACTCCAGTAAGCAGGGAAGGGCTGGGCAGTCCTGGTATGGGGAGTAGCCCATGGCCATTCAAGGCCAGGCAGAGGCTGGGCAGCTAGAGCATGCTCCCAGGAGAGAGGGCAACAAAGCAGGTATCCCATGTGCCTCTGAGGCCCATCTTGCCAAATGAGCTCAATTCCCATGTTGTACCCGGACCCCCTCCACCACTCCCAGCTTCTGCAGCCCCCTAGATGTACTCAGCACATTTAGAAAGTTTCTCCAAAGGTCCCTGCCAGAGGCCTCCCTTGCTGTGCCACCCATCTGGGATAAGCCTCTGCATCCACCAGTGGGAGCACAGCTGAGTTCCCAGAGGCAGGGGTCTGGGCTTGTGTAAGGGATGGACAGCCTCTGCTGACCCGAGTGGAGGACCTGCCATCCTCTCTTCAGTCCCTAGGTGGCGCTGCCCTTCCACAAAGGTCACAGGAGCAGGCCTCATGGACCACCCCTGCTCCTGCCCCTACAAACTCTGCTCCTCACAGACCTGGGGCCACCACCACCCAAGGGCAGTGGCTTCTCCCTTTCAGCTTGAAAGGTTCACCTGGCATTCCGGCCCCTGCTGCCTAAGCCCCAGGTCAGGCTCCAGCCACTGCCCCCTCTCTCACTCCGGGGAGTCTTCTGATTCTTGACTCCCCTCCATATCCAGGACAACTGAGCCTCCACCAGACACACACCCTCCCACCCACCAGCCCTCCCCAGCCCTCCACGCTGCACAGCACAGCCCTCAGGCTGGTACGAAATCACCTTTATTCACAATCACGGTGACCCAAGTTCACAAAGGAGGCAGCAGCTACCCCCCACCCCACACTAACAGAGACAATGAGATGGATGGCTTCCTCTCCCTGACCCTCAGGCAACACAGCCCCTGCACTTAAGGACTTTTCCTGCCTCTCAGATGGGAACCTTGACTGGATGGGGCTACCACCAGCCCCACCTCACCCAACTCCCACAGAAGGGGTCCACAAGCTCAGTGACTGGGGATTAGACACCCAGAGTAGAACCATGACTTCCCAAAGGCCCACTGCAAAGCAGGTTCAAACAGCGCCAGCCTGGCATCCTGACCCCCTGTGCTGTCCCACCACCACCCCACTGCAGCCGTCACCAAAGAACTGCCTAGAGTCATACAGAAAGTCTGCTCCCCACCCCCCAATCATTTTACAGAGGTGACAGCTGAGGCTGAGAGGCTACGACCTGGCCAGAGCCACACAACTGGTCAGTGGCCAGGTCTAGAATCCAATGCTCTGCCAGCCACATGGCAAAGCAGGCGCCAGTGGGCATAAAAAAGCCATCTAAGGGGCAGAGGGCTGGGAGGCTAGGGGGAGGCCAGGACTCAGAGAGCTGACCCCAGCCCGTGGCCTGTCAGGACAGGGCATGCAGGGCTGAGATGACTGTGACCTAAGAGCAGCTGGGGGGCACTCCCACACCCCAGAATCAAGAAGAAGAAGCTAGAGGTGCTGGGACGCAGCCCCTTCCTTCTCATCGTTCCTGGGAGTGGATAGCCTTTCCTAAGAACAGGCTCCCTGTGCCTACAGTGACTAGGCCAGCTGGGCTCCCCCTCCCTCCGCCTGCTCAGGATATTGTATGTCCTTGTGGAGAGGGGAGCTCCTGGGCCTCCTGATGTACATGAGTCAGTTAAGATAACCCTGCTTTTGTGGCTCTGGGTGATCCACCGGCCCTAGGGCATTGCAGAGGCTCTGTTGCCCTCTCTATAAAACGGACACAATTTGCCGGAGGGCCTCCCAATTCAGCCCCTTCTTATGGAGTTCTATTTCATGGTAAGCAGAGCTGTCTGTGGACTTTTGGGCTGGAGTCTGGGGAAGACTCTGAGTGATGACTACCACTGCTGACCCCTCCAATGAGGCACCCTGCCTATGAGGGCAACATTTCTAGGGGTTTGGGGAATGGGAATTCACCCCCCTCCCCCAAATAACCCCTGTAAACCCAATAAATAAATAAATAAAGGGGAAAAGCTGTTCTTACTCCAGGGAACCCCTCTACCCCCAACCCAGGGCCCTGGTCCCTCCAGGGGATGCTACAGTTTCCATGAGGATCAGCCAGGCCCAGGACAGCACTGAAACATGAGAGGAGAGGTCAGAGGGTAGCTACAAACCTGATCTTTAGACCTGACAGAAGAGACACCCCGCTCTCCAGCCCAAACCAGGGGGCTACCCCTGGGCAGCAGCATCCAGCAAGATGATTGGGGCAGAAGGGCTGTGGCCAGGAAAGGGCCTTCCACGTCTCAAACAGGCCAGGGGGCTAGGGACCCAGAACCTGTAGGCTTCTGTAGCCTGTGTCCACCCATCCAGGGTGAGTAGGAGAAGGACATGGCATGGAGGCTGCAGCCTGCCCAGGAAGAGAGGTAGCCACTGGCCTTCTCACCCCTGGCTGCCAAACCCAAGTGGCAGGGAAAAGAGGAAGGAAAGGGTAGGTGTAGGTCAGACAGTAAGGCGACAACTCAGAAGCTGCCCGCCCAGAGCTGCTGTTGCGCAGGTTGTGCACTGCTCAAGGGCAGTTGGCTGAGGGAGAAAATGGAGGCTGAGGTCCAACTCCATACTCCACTAGCCAAGCCACATGTTCAGGCTCAGGGCCGCAACTGCCCGGAGAAAGGAACACACTTTCTAATTCTCACAAAGGTGCCACGTGAGCTATAGGGACTTCCTGGGAATCTACCCGATAGGGAAGGATCAGGAGAGGCTGAAACCCCATTTAGCCCTCAGCGTGCAGAGGAGAGCAGGTGACTTGCTTCTGCCCTCATCTCCCTGCCTGATACCCCTTTTCTCCCCATACCTTTAAGGGCCCAGTTCTCATGTTTAATGAGAAGGGAAAAGAGTTTCCAAAATGAGGAAGAAGAGAAGGGGCCCTATTGACTTGCCCCTCAGCTGGAGCTGGGCTGGAGTCCCAGGAGGTGGGTGTGTGGGGTTGGGTACCAAGACGCGCTAGGAGCTGCGGTAGGTCTTGATGATGTCCTTGATGGGGCGGCGGCAGATGGGACAGCAGGCGTGCAGAGCCTTCTTGAGGCGCAGGCCGCAGGCGTAGCAGAGGCACATGTGGCCACATGTGTAGATGACCGTGTCCACCGCGTGTTCATAGCAAATGGTGCACTCATCACTCCAAGGGCCAGCACCGGGAGTCACTGGCGACTCGGGCAGGCTCACCGGTGAGTTGGGGGCTGTCCCTGGGGTCAAGAGGACACCAGTCACAGGGCGACATGGCCCAGCCTCGTCCCTGGTTCTTAGGAAGAGAGCGCATGGCCTGCCTCCCTCCATTTTTCAGGATCAGCCTGTCTGCCCTACTACTCAACTTCCCGAGCACCAGAGGGAAGAGGATGCACTCTGGGCAGCCCACTCCTGTCCCCTCTGTGCCCAGACCAGGGGCCAGGGTGTCAGTGAGGCAGTGAGAGGAGGAGAAGGAGGGAAGGATGCAGGAAGGAAGGGGGCCCAAAACCATTTGAGGAAGGCCCCTCCTGAGCTATCCTTTGGGTGTTCTTTGTGCTGAAGAAGTCCTTTGGAGAAAGCTGCCCAGCTAGGGGACAGGATAGGATACAGCCCAGAAATCACCACTCACCTAAGGTTCACTAGGCCTGTCTCCAGCTCCTCTGGGGCCCAGTTCTGATACAGAGGCTGCAAGCCTGCCTCAGCTGGGGTGGGGGTGGGGGTGGGGTCCTCAGGATAGGAGATCTGGTATGGTCACCACGGAACTGAAGGGGCCAGCCTACTTACCACCAGCAGAGCTACCCAGCGGTCCAGAGCTGCACGTGCTGAGCAATGGGTCAGAGAGGCGGATGCCCAGGGTGCTGGGTGAGGTTGGTGTGGAAGAAGGGGAGCAGGGGAGTGATGGGATGCCCCGCTCTGCCAGAATGGTGGAGCCTGCAGAAAGGCAGGGAGGGAGAGAGGGAAGGACACACTAGCCACTCAGAGGCCCCACGTGGGAGAAAGCTTGAGTATTATTTGTTCTCTGCCCAGGAATGCAGCTTTGTTTCCCTAGTTAAACCATGAATCAGGAAATCTGATTCAACTGTGACTCTCCACAGGCCCTAACATAATGCCCTACACACAAGTAAGTCCTCAATGAGGTATTTTTTATTAGTAGTTATTCATTCTAATTCGTTTAATAGTCACTGTTTCTAAAAGTATTCATTAGATGTCTCAGGACTTTTCTTATAGTGTTAATAGGTTTCACGTTAATTATCATCTCTTTCAGAAATTCCTATCTCCTATTTGGTTTTCTTCACTTACTGCACTGGCTAGCACTTTCAGAACAATACTATAAGGCATCTCTATTATACTCCTGACTTTAATGAGAATTTTTCTAATGTTTCACCATTAAGTATGAAATTGACTGTAGTTTTAGAGTGAAGGAAGTACCTTTCCATTCTTAGATCATGTAGGCCTTCAACAAAGCAAAGCATTCCTCTGTAAGGTAAAGAATTACCCTTCATATATTATTACTGATTTGTTTTTCCTTTGGAATCAATCAGTCAGGATCCCATAACACCAATTTGCTAGTTGAGAAGGCTAATTCTCAAAACAGCTCAGGAGAATTCTATTTAGCATATATTGAATTCTAAATGATTATTCTTCAACACCCACCTTGGCCTACTTCCCTTTTGGGACATTTAAGTCCTGGATTTTTTTTTAAGCTTCTCCTTTGCTCCAGTCTAGTAAGCCTCTTTGGGCAATGGAAGCCTCACTGGAAAGCTACTTATCTATTATTAGATGGTGCTGAGGCAAGAGAATACCTTGCCCTTATGTAATTTCCTTCATCTGAGGAGTAGTGTCTCCTGGTGAATGTAGCCGAATACCTGTGTACCTCAGCCTGATTTTTTTTCTGCACCCCAGTCCAGTTTCTTTTTTATTCCAACCTGAATTTTCACCCCAATATCTTTCCTTCCTGATGTCTTTTCATTAGCCTGATTTCTTTTCATTCTTTGATTTATCTTCCCTCAGTCCTAACTTCTTAGCATCCTAGCCTCATTTCTTTTCATTCTTTTTAAGATTTATTTTACATTCCATCTTCATTTGGTTTCTTCCCAGAGTAGTCAGTCAGTCCCCACTGGTTTTTTCTCATTTCACAAAGTTACACACTCTTACAATCACCAACATTACATACACAAATACACATGCATTTAGTTCCTCACATGTGCCTAGACACAGTATGCCGATTTTATACCGTCAACTCACATTCATTCACATACACACGTCATCTTGCCTATGAAACCTCCTGGGGTGAGGTCTAGGTTGGGGGGCTGTGAGGCCTAGGGGCCTGCAAACTTGTCTAAGCAAACTTGCTTTAAAAAAAAAAAAAGATGCCCAGGACCTAATCCAAGATCTACAGAATTGAAATCTCTGGAGGTGGGATTTAAGAATCTGTACTCTAGTAGGGTCTCCTAGTAAGTCTAATGAAATTAGCCCAATCCACTGCTCTGGTTAGCAGACTATCACTTGGAAAGCATGAATACCTTCCCACTCTGGGGTAACAGAGGTCCCAGAAGATACATGTGAAAAAGATTTCTGGTCAAATCAGTCTGTAAAAGCTGGACACCATAACCACCACCACCCCTTCATTAAAGATTCACACTGCATATTAAAAGTTCTGAGAAGTTCAATAGTAAAGAATTCCCTGTTTTTCAAAAATTCAGCATATCCCAAACTTTTTTGATCCAAGGACCCCTTTTCAATGGACACCCACCGTGCAGGACACTCTGGGAAACATGGCTTACACAAGTCAACATCACCCAGTCCATCAAACTCTGTCCATTCAAACCCAGAAAGGCCTAGACATCCGCAATCCCATTTCCTCCAAGGCCTTCTGCTCAGGGATTCCCCACTGTCCCCAACCCAGGCACCACCCTACAGAGGTAACTTGGCTACTGACATACCAACCTCTTTTTCTTATTCAGACACACAACTATCCTTAGAGGCAGAGGCCTTTATTCCCATTTTTGGAGAAATGGAAACTGAGCCTCAAAAAGTTCACTGCTGGTGGAAACAGTTTTTTTTTTCTCTCACTTTTAAGTGGCCACTGGAGAATGTGTGTAAGAGTTGTTTATGTATCTGTGGGAATGTAAGTTAATCAGACTGGAACTCAATGTTCCACGCTTTTCTCCCCCTTCCCAGGGTTTATCTGGTTAGCTCTGAGGACCCGTAGACTAGCCAACTGAATCCCACTCACAACTCATCTTTGGTGTCTTTGTCTCCTTAGCTAGACTCCCACGAGGGGGCAGGGTGGGCGTTCTTTCCCCCTCCCCAGACTGGCACCCTCCTCCAGGAAAAGTACCTCGCTGGGTCTGGAGGAAGGGCAGCTGAGGCACGAGCCTCGGCGTGTGTCGGGGTAGGCCGGCACCTGGCGGGGAGCACTCACCGAGGATGCGGATCTGCGTGACAGCCCCGTGCAGCCCGAAGAGCATCCAGAGCGGCTGGGAGGCGTCCACGCACAGCTGCATGCCTGCCGCCGCGCCATTGTGGCTGAGGTGCAGCTCGCCGTCGGCGTTGACCACCAGGCCCAGGATGTCGCCACTGTGCAGGGGCCCGGGCACGCGGCACACGGCCCAGAACTCCTTGCGGTCCACCAGGGCCTCGGGGCTGAAGGGCAGGTCCGCCGGCCGCAGCGTGCCGGGGTCGCACGTGGTGACACCAAAGGAGAGCGCGCCCGGCCGCGTGCTGCCCGAGCGCGTGACCTTGACGAAGATGGTCTCGGCCACACGCACGGGTCGGCTGGTGAAGACGAGCGCGCGCTCGTCGCGCCCGTGCTCCAGGCGCGCCACCGTCTGCTCATCCAGGATGCGGACGTGCGCGCCGGCGCGGAGAGCATGGAAGCGCAGGTCGCCGTCGAGCTGCGAGGGCAGTGCGCGGCTGTGCTGCGAGTTGAGCGAGTTCTGTGGGATGGGGCAGCCGGCGGCCGGCGCGGTCTCGTCGCCGTCGGTGCCCGGCACGTTGAGGTCGCAAAGGCTCACGGAGAGGCGTGCCTCGTCCGCCTCGCGCCGCAGCGACGGCCGCCGTAGAGCAGTGAAGGAGCGCGGCCGCAGGCAGTCCGGGAGCACCAACTCACTGTCTGCGGCCGGGGAGGGAGAGACAGGATGACCGTCACGCGGGCACAGCGCCCGGTCCCCATCGCCTGCGCGCCTCCTCCAACTAGTCTTTAAGGCGTGCACTAGTAAAATGCACTGGATTTATAATGGCGTAGAAAATGCCTAGGACATAATGTTGTGCAGGACCGCTATGTAGTAGTTTAAGCAAAGGATCAAGGCTGGGAAGAAGGACACCAAAACTAAAAACATGATCACTTTTAAATGGTAAGCTTTTAAAAGTTGAATTTAAAACAAACTCCTGGGGCCCTCCCTCTTTATCCCCAGCAGCCAGAGCAGCACCCAGCACTTAGAAGACCGCAGTATTTGTTGAGTGCATACTGGCGTCTTACCCCTCTGGGAAGCCAGAGGAAACCGTCATCCCCACCCAGAACGCCTCTCTGCACAAACTGTCTCATCCCAGTAGTTACCTTTCTAGGTTATTGCCATGGAAGGCCACTGAGACTGAGGCAAGTTAAGTGAATTTCCCAAGCTAGAGAAATCAAATCTTTTCTTTTTTAAAATCAAATCATACAAGTAATACAGACTGTCTTGTGGAAAAGGCAGTTCAGCAAAAGAGAAAAAATAGTCTCCTATGAGCCCACCATCCAGAGAAAAATACTATTAATATTTAGATGTATGACTTTCTAGCCTTTTTTCAATATATTTTTCAGCTACCTCTTTTTCTTAATACAAAAACTGAATCATGCTATATAAACACCAGTAGTTTTTAACAAACTTTTATGAGCAACAGATCCCTTTGAAAGTGTGGTAACTTTCATCTATCTCCTCAGAAAAGTGCACATTCTCCCTAAATTCTGTGGATAATTTCAGGGCATTCATGAATCACATGAAGCCATCCACGGTTATGAATTCCAGGCTAAAAGAACCCTGCTATACAAAATTCCTTTTCAAAATTAGCTTTTCCACTTACTGTGTCCTAAATACCTTTCTACACCAATAACCATATTTCTGATACCACACTTTTTAAATGGCTGGCTATGTCTGCTTTATGGAGTCCTATAATTTGTAACAAAAGTCACCAGGAGTGATGACGCACCCCTGCATTTCATCCTTAAAGCAGCCCATGGAGGTGTTCCCATTGTACAGATAAAGCTCAGAGATGTTCTGTGACAGCCACCAAGTGGCAAGTGGCAGATCAGGATTAAAGCAAGGTCTGTCCAGCTCCTGACACTACAATCTCCACTTTCACGTCCTCCTTGTTTATTGAACCCTTTCTGTGGGAGTTCCCAAATCTGGCCACATCATGGGCCACTCCCTTTCCAGGAGCCTTTTCTCTGAGCCTCCCCAAAGGAGAATCTGTGCTTTCTCTCCAGAAACTGAGTAAGGATGGTTAGGGTGCTTGGTGTGAGAGCAAAGCTTGGGGGACTGGACTGGTAGGGGCAGCAGAGGCCAGAACTTGGCTCCAGCTGAATCTAGAGACTGTCTCTAGAGT
Organism: Camelus dromedarius; assembly: GCF_036321535.1. NCBI lineage: Eukaryota > Metazoa > Chordata > Mammalia > Artiodactyla > Camelidae > Camelus > Camelus dromedarius. The sequence goes on along the minus strand of NC_087443.1, from coordinate 60,572,170 downwards.
CTCCCTGCTTTTGTTCTCCCCAGCTCCCCTGCCCTTCCAGGAACAGTGTTGTTTGGGCCCCAGCAAGGAGAGGATGCTGGGCCCTCCCCCCAAGTCTCCTGCTTCTCTGGAGAAGCCTCTTGGGGCCTAGCTGGTCGGGATTTCCCAGCATCGTGTTTGGCAAGGAGGAGGGAGCCGACCGGAAAATGTGATTATTCCAGGGAATTGACTCTGTGACAGCAATGGTGCAGAGAGGCTGGGGGGCGGTGGAGAGGCACAGGCAAAGGCGGGGCAAGACATGAGAAGACAATAATGGGGAGCTGGGGAGGGCAGTGGGGTGACCTGGACCCCAGGGAACAGCCCTTGCTCCCCTACCCCTTAGGGATTCCAGACACTGGCTCTTCAGGACTCCAGAGGGTGGGGGTCAGGGAGGGGAAGGGATGGGGAAGCGGGGTGAGGAGGAAACAAGTGGCTCAGAGACGTAACCAGGGCCTACAGGAACAAGGCTGTCACAGGGGCCCACACACATTCGCACCCCGACGCTCCTCTCCCCAGCCCCACACCCCACACACACTCGGGAAAATCAGGCCAGAACCCATGGAGCTGCACAGACCCTCAGAACAGAGTCCTGAATGGGACTGGATGTGAGCTGTCCTGGTCTCTGCCCCTTCAGGAGTCCTCTTCCACTTGAATACGCCCACTACCTCCCAGGCAGCCCATGCCATTGTTGAGCTACTCTGTCTTTAAGAAAGTGTTCCATCTCTTAAACTGAAATCTAATGCCCCGTATTTATACCCACTACCTCTGGGGCTGCCTCTCAGCCCCACATGGAAGACAATTCTCCTCAGGAAATACTCAGACTCCCCACACACCTTCCCACCTCTTAGACAATGAACAGAACCAGACTCAGTACCCAGATGTGCCCTGACCAGTTCAAGGCACAGGGCACCTTCACACCTCCCCTGATAAGTACACTATACTTCTTATAATGCAACCTAAGAGTATTTTAGGGTTTTTTGTAACCAAATTCCATATACTGGTAGGCAAGATAAGAGCATAGTTAAGTGCAAGGACATTGAAGTCATCATCTTCGGTTCAAATCATGACTGCCATTTCCTGGTTCTATGGCCTTGGACAAATAGCTTAACCCCTCTGGGCCTCTCTTTTTCAGCAGTGAAATCATCATTTACTTATTGGTATAAAATCTGGATTCTAATACTTCCCTCAGAAGGGATGCTGTGAAGATGAAGTGGAGTAAGGTAGCTAGGGCACCTAGGAAAGCATCTGGCACATAATAACCACTAGGTTAATATGAGCCATTACTACTGTTTTCATGCTACATGGCTCGGAAGAATACACATGGGTTTGGGGTGATACAGGCCTGGGTCTGAATGTCTGATCCAGCCCTTGGCTGGTGGCCTGTGGGTAAGCAACTTTCCTCCAGCCTCAGATCACTCACCAAGAGAACAGGGTTAATAATACCCCTGCGATGTTGGCAATGTTCTTGCAGGGATCAGAGGTAGAGCAGGAAGCCCCTGGCACCTGGATACTTCACTCAGGTTGTTTGCCAACCAAGGTCAGGGCCACCTGCACTCAGGCAACTAACTTTTTGACTAGGACTTTCCATCAGTCATGCTGGACACCCAGGACATAATCATTGAATGACATCGCTGACTAAAGACCACAAAGGAGAAGCTACAAGTGGCGATTAGAGAGGAAAGAAGAGAAAGAAGGAGAAACAGTGGGAGAATACAGAGAGAGGGGAAGGGGTTGAAAAGTGACCCCTTTGATCAGACTTGAAATATCACACGAATTGGGAGAGGAGGTACAGGAGACGCTGGGAAAAAGCTAAAAATGGAATCCCTGGGGCCAGTGCCCAGCCCAAGTATGTCTTCTCTCCCAGCCCTTCAACCGCTCGGGGTCAGGAGCAGCTGCAGGCCGCCTGCAAGCTTCAAAATAACCATCCCATCAGTATGCCCAGCTGCGCTGGGGACCTGAAATAGATGAAACTTGAGATAGAGGAATTGGTCAGAGCACCCTCCACAGAGGGCACAGCAAAGGTCAGAGCAGAGTGAGCCGACATCAAGTCAGAGGTCAGGGAAGGGGCTGGGCCCCCAAAGCCAGGGAAGAACACCATGGGCCCAACCTCAGCCCAGGACTGTGCCCTGGGGTACAGCTTGGTAAAGCCAGACGGCCAGCCTTTGACCCCAAGCAGTGGGGTGGCCCCACATTTGAAGCATCAAGTACTTTAATCTGTGCCTGGGACACACAGCTGCCCACTTTGGAGTTGTTTATGATGACGGAGGGGTGGCACAGGGCCACGGAAGAAGCTGCAAAGCTGGCTCCCCTCTCGTGTCCCCTTTCAGGAAAGAACTGGTTAGTCTTCAGCCTGGCACTGGCTCTGCAGATCCTCTGGGCCAGGGCAGAAAGATCCAGGTCCTAGGAAGGGCAGGGAGGCCTGGACCAGGGTTTCCTCCCCTCAGGGTGGCATGAGGGCACCCACTCATTGACCCATTGTGTGCCCAGTCCTGGGCAGGAGTTGAGGAGAGAGAGAGAGCCAGGACCTGAGCCCTGGGGAGCCAGTAGCCCTCGGAGGATTGAAGCTTGGAGGCATGAAAATAATTGAATACAATTTTGTCACAAAATTCTTAGTGTCTCAAGTCAGAAAGGACCTTAGAGGAAAATGAGGAAATCTGTTTATCTCTGCCAAATTCTCACCCAGCCTTGGCTAGAATGCTCCTGAGGACAAGAAGCTCACCATCTCCCAAGGCCATCTACCTCCCCTCTTTGACTGTGATTGCTAGAAAAACTCCATGCATGCCTCCAAGGGTCCTATTTCCACTCCTTGCCCCCTCCCCCCAACGCCTCCCTCCCCCGGCTCCATGAGCCTTCTCTTCCTTAGGATAAATATCCCTTTTAGGATAATGCTCTCCAACTGAGGCTGAGAATTCCTGTTTCAGAGTGATTCAGAGACAGTATCTCAGAAGAAACAAGATTTGACCCAGCCCTGAAGGACTAAAGGGTTTGGATTGACAGAAGCGAGAGGCACTGGGGTGGGAAAACCACGTTAGCAAATGCCTGGGGAGAACAGTCTGAGCAAGGTCAGTGGGAAAGGAAGGGAGCGGGAGGTGCCAGGCAGAGGGCGCTGGGGCCAGCTCCTGCCCAGAGACCCACCCAGCTCCCGACCCGTGACATGCTGCCAGCCAGCACCGGGTAAGCGAGGCAGGGCCAAGGCAGTGGAACAGGGGGCCTCAGGGGCAGGCGAAGGGCTCCTTTGAAGCAGGGCCTGCCATCAGCTCAAGTCCTGTTTGTTTAGATTCTCACATCCGCAGCGCTGGATAATCTTTAACTATGGGTCAGCCTGCAGCTGCCCAGCTGGCTGGCGGGTATCTGCCGGCCCCTGTTTGGAAGGAGCGCCAACCCATTTACTATTTCCATAAACATCCTCCTGCCAGCCTGCAGCTGGCATGGGTCAGGGGAAGGAGCCACGAGGGTGGGTACATGGCTTGGACGGGTGAGGGGTTTATCCATTCCCCCAGGGCAGTGCCCTGAAACCCATACCACCTAGACCCTCTCCATATACATCCAGCCACGGGATAGCTAGGAGAAACAAACACACTGAGGCTCGTGGAGGGAAGGGCAGAATGTTGCAGAATCACTCAGAGTCACAGATTCTTAGATTTAGAGACTCTGCAAGCCACAGGATCTTAGGTGTATAGATTCACAGAATGATCTGGTCTGGTGGTTCTCAAACTTTTTAAAGCAATGGAATCCTTCATCCAAGGGACCAAAAGCTCTGGTTGAAGTCTAAGGTGGCCACAGAGCCCTACCACCCAGCCGCCTCAGAGATGCCTCTGTGGAACCCCAGTGCTCCAAGGAACCCAGATGGAGAACCACAGATCTTATTCCAAGAAACAATTTAGATCACATGGTCTGACTTTCAGGTATAAGGACCTGGTTTTAAGGCTCCCTCTTCCAATGAGAGGACTGGGGCGGTGGGGGTAGGGGTGGGTGGGTATCTATTTGGCCAAGGTTTTAAACTAGGTATTTCTTTTTAACCCCAAACCAATAGCCCTTCCCATTTGTATGAACACTTTCATACATCTGTGATCCTCAAGGACTATCTGTGAGGTTAAATGGCATGCATACAATTATGTCCAATAACAGGCAAGATCACTGATGCACAGAGAAGCTAAGAAACTTGACCAAAGCCTGTGAGTGGCCAAGTCGGGTCTTGATTCAGTCAAGTCTCCTGATTCTAAAATGAGGGCCTTGTCCTCAATACTGCAAGACTCCAGCTCCTCCCCTACACACACCCCACTCTGGGCCCCCAGGTCTCTCCATGGTCCCCAGAACTATATCTTGGACCAAAGACATATTAGATGGAAACACATAAAACTGCCATTTCTGGACATTAGAAAAAGTCCAATATTGGCAATTATATATGGTTGTACTTTATATATAGTCATTCTGGTAGAAAATTAGAGTGTGCTGTGAACCATAGTACCAAACAAAGCCCTCAGCAGCCTTCTGGGAACTACAAGGCAGGAGACCCACCCTCAGGACTGAAACCGGACGCTGAGTACCCACGGCCCCTCTTTGACCCTCTGGGCCCTGGTGTCATATCTGTGCCCAACATGTGTGGCTGATCCCTGATGCCTTGATCTCTCATAAGCTCTATTCTGGAAGACATAGGAGGGCCGAAGTCCCCACCCTTGGGGGGTATACAGACTTAGGAGGGAGACAAGATAGACTCGTATTCAGAGAAGCTGAGAAGTAACGTAGCCCATGCTCCTGGACTCAAGTCCCAGCTCTACCAAGCTGCATGACCATGTGCAAGTTCCTCAGGCCTCTCTGAGCCTCTGTTTCCTTATCTCCAAGATGGGCACAATAATAACTTCCTTTACAACATATACAAAGAGGACTTCTGCTGTGTTCTTAAAGAGCAGGACAATACATGCCGTAGAACGGCTGATACCACTTGGACCTCCATGCACTTCAGGTGGTCAGGAAGGACCACGAAGAACAGGGGAGGTCAGGGAAGTCTCCCTAGTGAAGGGGAGGGTTTAGTGGTGGGCCTTGATATAACTGGCAGAATTTGGGGTGAGCAGAAAAGAAGTGCCTAGATCAGAAGGAACAGCAAGATTTCTTTTTTAAAAAAAAACTAAGAAGAAATGAAGACTGTCAAAGAGGAAGAAATCGCAGTTAGCATCCTCAGCTCTTTCTCCATCCCAAGAGTTTGGCCTGGGCTCCTTAAACTAATATTTGCTTCTCAGCCCCTGGCAGCCACAGCTGAAGGTAAATATTGGTTTAGCCTGGGAAGCGGAAGCCCCAGATGGCAGTGTGGTCCTTGGCCGGCCGGGGTGGCTCACACTCTTTGTACCACAAGCTGAGGCACACTCTGGACAGGGGACCTAACCCTGGGCCTTATCTACAGAAAGACCCAGGCAGGCAGGCTGGCCCGTCATCCCAGAAACTGGCGCAGCAGCAGCCTGATCCCCAGAAAGGTACTCTGAGAATCTCCACACATCTCCCTCCTCAGTAGGCAGGTGAGGTCTTTTACCAAGATCTAGGATGATGCCAAGAGTCCTTAGGAGCTCCCACCTAATACCCTCCTAATGCTCTCCTGGGCTCAGCCACAAACATTTTGATGTGGCAATAAGTCTTCTTGCACTGACCTTGTGCCCAGATCAGCTGAGAGATCTGAATTCCAGGCCCAGCCTGGGAGAATTTAGGCAGGCCCCTCCCATCTCTGGGCCATATTTTCTCTTGTTGAAAAACTTGACAGCAAGAAGCTGCCGAAGTTTCTGCTCTCATGGTGCTCTCCCCTATGATGCATGCACATACGCACCTATGCACACCCACTCTCCACAAGTCATACACTACCTTCCCACTTCACCCTTCCCCTGAAGGATCTGCTTCTCAACTGACTGCCAGTCCCCCACCTCTGAGCCAACACATACCCCTCCTGTCTGGCCTAAATTGTTCCTCCTCAACCAGTCTATTGTTTTTCCCTCCATTAGTTCCTGACTTGAAACTCATTTCCTACAGGAAGTCCTCCTGGATTGCTCCCCAGCTGCACTCCCACAGTTTCATTCTTTAGCTGCACGTTATTGTAGAACTGGATTTAAGTCACCTCAGAGCAGTCATATGGCATGTCCCCCAGTGTAAATAGTCTTCAGGGGGAGGGGGTGGGTTTCCAACTCAACTGTCTCTTCCAACCCCTGCATAGCACCTAGGCTGTGGTGGGCACAAAGGGTGCTCAGGAGCACCCTGTAAGTGGAATCCTGGCTCACCACAACTACTCTTCCTGAGCCAACATTTCTGAGAGGAGCAGGGAGACCTTGAAAACTGGGATAGGAACTTATCTCTTCAAGTATTAATCACCCCATAAAACTTGTGTTTATTTACTTGCTGGCAGGTCCTTCTTCCTGGAGGTAGGAAGCTGTTATTCTTGGAGATATCATCCCGGGCTTTGGCCAGGGCACCCATAGGGAAGAGGGTGACCTGCTGTGCATTCCAACATAACAGGGAGCCTGGAAGGCATGAAGCAAGACTGCCGGGGCCATGGTGTGGGCACCAGGGGGCCTAGGTGATGGTTAGGGCAGTGGGGGCAGGGATGGGGACCCACTTGGAGGTGTCAATCAGGGAGAGACATCAGCCCCTGCCTCCACTCTGTTGGGGAAGACAGTCAATCTGTCCATGGCCTGACTTGTGGACCTACTATGTGCCAGGTACCCCAGGATGTCTCTGGTCTGAGGAGCAGATATTGGCCAGGGGAGGGTTTTGGCCACAGGTTCCAGATGAAGACAGGAGGGGACAGGGCAGGTCTGGCAGAAAATCTCTAAAGATGAGACACTGGTTTGGGGGACAATCACCCCAGGAAAGACAGACCCATCCTTAGAGCCACCAAGACAGAGCAACTTCTTCAGAGGAGAAACTCAAAGGCAGCAGCTGAGGTGGGAAAGCAGAAGAGCTGAGGGACCTAGGTGGAGGGAGAGACAGGCCCAGAAAGACACAGGTGCAGTCACATGGCAAGCAAGGGGATGGGGAGACGGGAAATGAGGAGGAGAGGAAAGAGAAGGGAGGGAAACTGACCCTGAGACTGTACAGGGCAGCAGGCGTGTCCCGGGGGAAGGGGCAAAAAATGAGAGCACAGAGCAGTGTGCCACCTCTGAAGATGTCTTGGGTGGGTCTCCTTTCTTTTGTTCTTTTTTTAATAAAAAGAACAATCAATTTAAGAAGAATAAAATGAGATATTTGAATCTGCTAATTCACTTTAGGGGCCATAATCAGTGTTTGAAAATGCCCAGGGATTATGGTGATTTACAGCTGTGACAAGAATCAGCTAGGGCTTTGGCCTTATCCAGTGTACAGAGAAGAGCCTTATGGGAAATCCAAATGCAACCGAAAATACTGCCTGAAAACCCATTTATAGTCACACAGGGGGAATGAGGCCGGGCTAGGTAGGGCCATCTGGGCTCTACCCCAGGGTAGCGCCCTTCAGATTACTCCCCAGGCCCCTCCCTTGGCCCCTGAAGTTTGGAAGCCCCACCTCACCTGGTATGTCCTGTTCATCCCTACCTCCATCCAGGCCCTCCTGAGACTTGTAGGCCCAGCCTAAGGCTCTTCTGCCAAGAAGTCTTCCTGGACTCCATCCTCCCTCACTGTCCTCAGCTTCCTCTGACTTCCTGCTTAAACCCAACCAGGGGGTAAGGCGAAAGGTACTGCTTTTGTTATCAGAAAACCCACTTCAAGTCCCAGCTCTGCCACATCCCTACAGAGACAAGCCAGGCTTTCCTTTGGCCTCAATTTTCCCCATTAAATAGGGACAAAAACCATTCCCTCCAGGTCCGGCTGCTGAGAGGTTAAATGAGACAACTGGATGGAAACCATCTCAGCAGATGGAAGGGATCCTATGACCACAGTGTTCAGCAATTTACTGTCCTCTCTTGGGTTGTGCCCTGATTGTGTCTGGAATGTTTGCTTTGTCTCCCTGATTCCCAGTGAGCTGGGGGCTGTCTGAGCAGAGCTGGGTCTACCTCAGCCCCACCCCACAACTCTTCCCTTCATCCAACAAGTCATCCATCCACCCCACTGCTCCCCTCCACACCCTGCAAATCTTCCTCAGAGTCCACCACACACCAGGCACAAATTCCACTCTGGAGAGGACCCTGGCTAGGGAAGATGTGGACCCCTCCCTCACACAGAAAGGCTTCTGATGATTACTCATTTCTTTGTTTCTTCTTTCACTTTTTCCTCCACTATTTTTTTTACTCAAATAAAAGTGTTTTGAAAAGAGCTTCACTGTTTCTAGGCTCTGAAGTCAGAAAGGACAAAAAGGAAAAACATTTCCCCACCACCTCCATGGCAGTTTTCTCTGCAGGGAGACAGGGAGAGGGATGGGAGCTGGGAAGAGCAAGTGCTGGTACCCAGGACTCTGCTGGGCACTTCACTCACAGCCTGTTTAAGTTGAATTTAATCTCCCTACCAACCCATTTTACAGATGGGGAAGCTGAGGTTCATCCAAGCTCCTCCTGGAGACACAGCCAATTTATCAATGGTTTGATCTGTACCCAGTATGTGTGTACAAGGAAGCCTGGCACTTTAGTAGCCCCAGGATACCTTCTGTGACTCCTCCTCCTCGCTTGCCTGAAGCAGCCTCACTCACTCTGGGAGCCCAGCAGCAGCCAGAAGAATCTTAGCCCCCCTAGTGCCTTCTGCTCTCCCCTCTTACCCTTTTACCCACATCCCTGCAAAAAGCACTAGGGTGGGGTTGGACCTCCTGGAAAGCTGCAGAGCCCAAGGGGCTAGGGCTCACCTGGGACTGAGTGCTGGCTCTACTATTCACTTGCGGTGCCTCCTGGGGCTGATGGCAACCTCCCTGAGCTTGAGTCTCATCCATGGGCCCAGTGATGGAGACTTCTCCCCAGGGTGGCTACCAGGCGGCAATAACAAAGTGCCTCACTTAACAAAGTGCCTCATGGCAGGAACACAGCAACTGCTCTAGAGACTACAGTTACAGTGATTACTATTCATTACCCCCGGGGTGGGGTCTTTGAGGCTGCCATACATGATCACGATGATCGTGAAGGCCACACACTGCTCAGAGGCACAACTTGAGGGGCCATGGAGGGCAGAAATCTCACCAGGCTCCACTTGCCACAGCTGTGGGCCCGGAGGAAGGCGACACTCTGCAGTTCACATGAAAGCTCCCAGAGCTGTCCCCATGCCTGCGCGGCCCTGGGGCTGCTGCCAGCAGGGGAGGCATCCCCATGCCTGATGAAACCAAGCCTCGTCAGAATGCAGCACCCGAAGGTGTGCCCTGCACCTAAGGGGCCAGAGGGAGGGCACTCACCAAGCAGCTGCACACCCCGCGTGAGGCCATAGACGTCCACCAGGGCCCAGAGCGGGTCGGCCGTGCGAACCCCATTGAAGAAGAGCATGGAGGCCGAGTCATTGATGCGGTAGAAGACACGGCCCTTCTTGTCCACCCAGAAGGCGATGATGTTGCCCTCGTTGGCAAACTCCTCGGGCAGCGCCTTGGCCCAGAAGCCGCTCTGGGACACCAGGTCAGGGCAGGCGTACTTGGGCAGAGAGTCAGGGTGGATGCGCGACGGGTCCTTGCTCGTGAAGCCCAGTCGCAGCGCCCCGCTCCAGCAGCACTGCTTCTTGGTAATCTGGGCGGTAGGGGGTTGGCCTCAGACAACCCCCAGCCCCGCCCGGCCTCTCCCCCACCATCAGTGAGCTCTGCAGACCACCCCCAGGCAGACTCCCATGGGGAGTCACACCGCCTGGCTCACCCACCAGCTGGGCTCCTTTCCCTCCCCGGGGAGCCTCCCACCAGTCTAGTGAGAGCTAGTCCCCATGGTCACTCTTCTCCTCCGTTCCTTCTTTGTCACGCAGGGAAGGCTAAGAAAGGAGTAAGGAGGAGGGAAGAGAAAGAGGAGGGAAGAGGAAGAGGCAGTAGAGAGGAAGGAGAAGGTGCAGGGTGTAGTAATGGCTGTTAGCAGGAAGCAGGGACTTGGGGAGAAAGTCCAAAGGTGCCCGGGAGGATGCAGTGATGGGGGCAGGGAGGGAGGTCCCACCTTCAGCCTGACTTGTTCGTAGATGAGGACTGGGCGATTACTGAAGGTAATGGCGTTGCAGAAGCTGGCCTGCCTCTTGACGGCCTTGTGGCTGAGGTCCATAAGGATCTGGGAGCCCTTGGTGTGTGGGTGGAAGAGCAGTGGCGTGGCTGGTAGTCCCTCGCCGGGCAGCACCGGCGGGCAGTGCTTCTGCTTATGGTGGCATCGGTGAGAAGTGACAGGGAAGGGGCCCCCGATGGAATCTGTAAAGGAACAAGCCACAGTGTCAGAGAATTTGACAGTCCAAGAGTTGGACCAGGGTCCCCTAGGGAAGGGCAGAGGGCTGGGGCATAAGCAGAAGTCACCCACTGCCCAGGATTTCCACCATCATGGCCCCTTTTCACCATTGCCACTTTCTGCCACCATTCTTCTCCTGCTCCCATCTACTGCTATTTCCCACTTCACCATCCACCACCGTTTATTATCCTTCCCTTCATCCTTCCCCCATCACCTCCCACCAACAACTACCCTCAGCCTTCCCCCTCTCCAACGCCACCACCACCACCAACTACCATCTACTGCTCCTCACTAGTACTTACCACCATTTACTTTACAGCCTCTACCATTGTGATAAACCATCATTCACAACCAATGTCCACCGTTATTCACTGTCACTACCACCATCATTTATTTTATTCAACAAATATTCATTATATATCTGCTGAACACCAAGCCCTGACCTAGGCACTGAAGATAAGGCATGAAACACATACATGGGTCCTATCCTCAAGAAAACAACAGTCCAGGAAGGGAGATAAGACACAGACAGAAATTGCAGTACAAATAGCAGATAGTGATAAGGGCCAAAAGGGTGTACAGGTAGGTCACTTCTCAGGAAGGCCTCCTGGAGCAGGGGAGGAGGAGGAGAAGGCATTGGAGCTAGGCTGACAAGGTTGGGCTGTGGTGAACACATGCCCATGGGGCTGCCACTGGAGACCAGGAATGTGCAGGAAGCCTCTGCAGCATCAGCCTCAAGGCCATGCCCATCTCGTCCCTCCTCCACAGCCACCTCCCTCCTCCCCAGGCTGCCTTCCTGCTTTACACTGCCTGTGGCCTGCAACATCTTAGACACAGGTGGGCCTCTTCACCCAGGCTTCCTAGGAACTTGGATCTGCCTCAAGAACCCCTGGCCAGGAGGCACTGCACTTTCTTCCATAAACAGGGCTTGGTTCAGAAGGCACTTTACAAACATATGAGGTTGGCATCCAGGAGACAGTGCAGAGAGAGGAAAGAACATGGGATGCGGGGCTGGGTGGCTTGTGTCTGTCCCTATCTGGCCATGTGACTTGAGGAAGCCACCTCCCCTCTACGGCACAGTAAGAGCCATCCTGTGGTTCAAAGACATGTATCGGCAGCACTAATGCACAGCCTTGGCAGCTGGGGGCTTGGGACGGGGGGTTCATTTCTCCTCTAAGATCTGTGTCCCATCTATCAGGAAGGACAGCCCCTGCCCATCCTGTCTTCTTGAGAAAAGACACAGAGGATGGGGAAGATGGGGGTGGGGAAGTAGAAAGCCACAGAATTTAACCAAGGCCTTCCGGGATGTTTCAAACTGGTCCCTCCAAGGCAGACACTTAATAAAACAGAAAGCTTGGTCAGCATCAGGCCTGCCCAGAGGCCTTCCCCTCCCTAAAGGGAGAGGAGGGGTTTCCAGAAATGGGATGGAAGACAGGGAGCGGCGAGAGAAGGAAGGAGGAAGCCTGGGAGCCGAGAAGGCCCAGACTTTGGTCCAGACTATGTTTGCACTGGTTTGCATCACTCTGTTTCACTTTGCATCACTTTGTATTTTTGCTTCCTCCTTCCCAGAGGGCCCCAGACACCAGAATCCACAGTCCAGAGCTAGCCAGACACCCTGACCATCGGCCTCCTGGCCTCTCTGGAGTAGCTTCCTGTGTGCCAGGCCCATGAGTTGGGGACAACACAAGCTGAGGCTCACCTTGCTCACTAAGGAATCAACAACAGTGCTCAGGGGCTTTGAAAGCCGCCAAGCGGTAAGAGCTGGAATTGCTCGGAGGAGACCTAGACACCTAAAGAAGCTAAGTGATCCAGTGAATAGTGCAGAGCAGAGGCGGCCATTCCAGGGAAGGGGACAGTTGAGGTGAGAGCAAATGGTGGCACTGGCTACAGGTGTCCTGCCTGGAAGAGATGCCCAGTGGGCTCAAGCCTCAGACACAGCTTGACTCTTGCTTTCAAAAAATACTGTTGGTGAAAGGTAACATTACACACTATTAGGGCTGTATATATATGCAGAAATTAAGGCATAAAGGAAGAAATATTTGCTGGGTGAATGGATACCAAATATGGTACATCTATACAATGGAATACTACTCAGTAGTGGAAAAGGAATGAGCTAATGATAGGATCAGCAACATGGGTGAATTACAAAATCATCACACTGAGTGAAATAAGCCAGTTTTAAAAAAATGCAGACACAGTCCACTGAACAACTGCAGGGCCTCCCCTCCTTTCAAAACCCTTCCTCTCCCTCTACCCAGCCCCTACAGTACCAATTCTAGGAAATGAAAACTAAGCTAGACTGATAACAAGCAGATTGATGGTCACCTGGGGATGGTCGGGGAAGGGGAGGGATTACCAAGGGGCAAGGGAACACTTGGGGTGACAGATGACGGATGTGTTCACTGTCTTGATGTGATGGCTTCAGGGCTGTGTGCATATGTCAAAACCTATCCAATCATATACCTTAAATACCTGTGGCTTAGCGTTTGTCAATTATATTTCAATAAAGCAATTTTTTAACCTGCTGAGCCCAGCAGCTGATGAGAGCCTCCCCTATGGGGCCCCCACTCCAGCCTCTGCTCAGAACCCATGGACCAACTGCAGGGCCTCAACTTCCTTCAAAACACTTTCTCTCCTTCCCACCTAACCCAGTTGCGGTCCTGGGGCCCGGGGTAAAGATCCAGAAAACACTGGCTCAGGGCAAATATAGTGAAAACACCCAGGGACTAGAGACCCAGGCCCTGGAAGAACTATCCCCCAGGTCCTCCCGTCCACGGGGAGGGTGTTGGGTGGGCGAGGGCAACACAGGCCCAGTCTCCCAGGCCTCCAGGCAGAACAGATGGAGAATGGCAGATGGGGGAACCCTGGTCCCTGGGGGCTGAATGTGCACCCAGACGTGTGGCCTCAAAAAGTCACGCTTATGAGCACACACATATACCTGTGAGCACGTGAAGGTAACCCAGACCCCGGGAGACATAGGAGGGAGACAGACTTATACCTGCCCTGATCCATTAGGCCAGGAATCATACATTTACATATGAACTGTACACACACATACTCATGTACACATGGAGGTGCAAGACGGTACACACAAAACACATCTACCGCACATGGACCACACACATCTATTAGTAATGGCAGCCATTCATCAAGCGCTAACATGTGCCAGGCTCTGAACTGAGAGTTTTCCATATACTTACTGCTTTCACCATCACATCAAACGTATGAAGTAGGAGGGACAGAATAAGCCCATTTTACTGATAATGAATCAGCCTCAGAGAGATTGAGTGGCCTAAGGTCACACAGCCAGCAGGTAATCTAAATGCAGGGCTTGGGTCTTAGCCATTCAGCATTAACAGCCAAGAAAGCATGGGTTTGGTATGCTGGATACAACTTTTAAGATGCATTTTAAAATATGGTCATAACTATATACAAACAGCTCACAAAAGTCAATAACAAAAAACCAAACCTAATAAAAAAAATGGGCAGAAGACCTAAATAGACATTTCTTCAAAGACGACATACAGTTGGCTAATGAAAAGATGTTCAATATTGCTAATTATCAGAGAAATGCAAATCAAAAGTATAATGAGGTATCACCTCATACTGGTCAGAATGGCCATCATTAAAGAGTCCACAAACAATAAATGGAGAACAAGGAACCCGCCTGCACTGTTGGTGGGAATATAATTTCGTGCAGCCACTATGGAAAACAGTATGGAGATTCCTTAAAAAACTAAAAATAGACTTACCATATGATCCAGCAATCCCACTCCTGGGCATATATCCAGAGAAAACTCTAATTCAAAAAGATACATGCACCCCAATGTTCACAGCAGCACCATTTATAATAAGTAAGATATGGAAGCAACCTAAATGTCCATCAACAGATAACTGGATAAAGAAGTTGTGGTATGTATATACAATGGAATACTACTCAGCCATAAAAAAGAATAGAATAATGCCATTTGCAGCAACATGGATGGACCTAGAGACCATCATACTAAGTCAGAAAGAGAAAGACAAATATCATATGATATCACTTATATATGGAATCTTAAAAAAAAAGATACAAATGAGCTTATTTACAAAAGAGAAACAGTCTCACAGACAGAAAATAAACTTATGGTTACCAAAGGGGAAAGGGGGGGAGGGATAAATTAGGAGTTTAGGATTAGCAGATAGACATTACATATATAAAATAAACAACAAGGTTGTAATACATAGCACAGGGAGCAACATTCAATATCTTATGATACCTATAATAAAAAATTATATGTATATATATAAATGAATCACCATGCTGTACACCTGAAAATAACACAACACTGTAAATCAACTAAATGTCAATTTAAAAAATTTTTAATATGGTCATAACTGACAAAATACGAAAAAATATTCATCCACGTCCCACCTAAAATCATCTTGTGCAGCACACAGAGGGATGCCTGGCATTCTACTACATTGCCTTCACAATCCACATGTGTAAGCCGCCAGAACACAGAAATGCAAACCGTGTTTTCATACGTTGCCCTCATCCATTACTGACAGGATGGCAAAATGGTGCAGCCAAGGTGGAAAACGGCGAGACAGTTTCTTGTCAGTTACACACCTACCATATGACGCAGCAAATACACTCGTGGGCATGTCCCCAAGAGAAATGAAAACATCTGCACGATGACCCACCCACAAATGTACAGCAGCTTTATCCATAATAACCCAAACCTGGAAACAACTCAAACACCCTCCAGCTGGCGGATGAGTAAAGAACAGAGTGCACCCACACAATCAACACTCCTCTGCAATGAAAATGAACAGAACTATGACGCAATAAGAAGGACCCTCTGAAGCACGTGAGGTGAAAGAAGCCAGACTCGAAAGGCTACATGCAGTCTGATTCCATTTGTACAACATTCTGGAGTTTGGAGACGAGGAGAGATGGCTCCACGGCAGCACAAAGGAAGTTTTTATGGTGACAGAAATGTTCTTTATCTTTTGTGGTAGAGGTTACACAGCTTAGACATGTGTTGAAACTCACCAAACTATGCACTTAAAAAGGGTGAATGTTAGTGTCTATAAATTATACCTCAAAAGCAGCAACGACGACTAACCAACCAGGTCTTCATTAAGACACAGGAAAGGGAGGCTGGAATCTGACCACCTCAGCACCTATCACCCCACCGCAGGCAGTGCCGAGGATTTGGACCATCTGACAGAAGACCTCAAAGCTTCATCAGACCTGCCACTCTCAGCCTTCAGTTCCCTCCACTTCTGTGAAGAAGTGTTGCTGTTCCCTGCCCACTGTGGGTTTGAGGAGACACTTGGGCAGCCCCAAAACACCTTCACTGATTCCTGGGCCTGCCAAGTCTTGTGCCAGCCTCTTCTTCCCACAGTGTGGTCTCTACCCAGTGAGCCACCTCTGTGGGGAATGACATGAAAACCCTGACTTGCTGAGCATCTCCTACCTGTGGACCAAGGCCACTTGCTGCTTGGCAGGCCCCAACTGAACTCCTAACCCTAACCTGCCAGCCCCACCATGCTCCCAGGCCACAGTAGAGTCATTGAGTGCCCCACCTCCAACTTGCCAGTTCCATCTCAGAAATAAACATCCCTGGGCTCTGGCCCCTCCTGTCCTCCCTGCTTCCATGACCCTGGCTCAGGCCCCATCACTTCTCTTTGAACAAGAGCCAGGACCACCACATACAGCCACGTAGACTCTGCCCTGTATGCCTCTGGGGCACCATTCTCATGGACTACAATAAGAATGATGACCCACAGAGGTGTCCAATGTGGCGGCCCCAACCCGGGTGATCACCACCCCTCCAACACCTGCTGTCCCTGCTTCTGCTATCTCCCTCCTCGCTCTCAGCTGGCATTATGATCCCAGAAGAGGAAGGAGAGAAAGTAAAGTGAGAATTAACCCTGAGCACAGCTCAAATGCCAAGGGCCAGAGGGGCAGCTTGCGGGCAGGGATTCTTACCTATACCATCCAGAAGGGCTCCCTCCCTGCAACTTCACATACACTGTGACCTCACAGAATCCCCATTCTATGGATGAATGAGTTGCAATTTCAGACTGGTTAACCAACTTGGCTTGAGGTCACATAGCAATTAAGTGGCAGAGCTGGGACCTGAGCCCTGATCTCCCAATGCCATGTCCAGGGTCCTTCACCAGGCTCAGCGTCTAATACCAGAGCTCATTTTCTCCATGAGTCCAAGATGGCAGGCATGGTGGGGAAAGGCTGCATGGAGAAGGTGTGGACCAATCCCAGCCAGGGGAGCAGCCAAGCAAAGGGCCTAAAGATGCAGGCCTGTGAGCTACACAGCTGCTCGCCCAGTGGCCAGTGGTCCTGGGTAGAGTCCCAGTCTCTCCGTCAGCTCCCAGCAGAGCTCCCGGGGAGGCTCCCCTTAGAGACAGGTTTACAAGCTTCCTGGGAGCCACAGTGGGGGCAACCCCCTCAGGCGAGGCTGCTGTTGACACAATGGAAACTCCCCTGAGCTCCCCATCACCCTCCCCTCAGCCCATTCCTTCTGAGCATTTATGAGCTGCCAGACACAAGCCTGGCCAGCCCTCCGGGTGACCTTCAGCCAGCGCCGGACCACATTCCTGCCTCTTGGTGTGGTCCCAGGCAGAGATGCCGAGACAACGTAGCCTCCAGAGTGACCCCCCCCTTCTACTGCCCCGGCTCAAGCTCTGCCCCAGAACCATTCTGGCAGAGCCCTGGATGCCCAGGCTGGGTTGAGCTGGGCTGCCAAAGAGAGACAGGGAGGGAGCAATACCAATGACAATAACCAACCTCTATGTGGCTTAGCAGGCAGTGTTTTCATTTTGCCCTCAGTGCCACTGTGACATTGTGGGCCTCCAAACCCAACTGTGAGACCTCATTTTTCTCATCTGTAAAATGGAGATCATGGCAGACCTTCATGAGGTTAAAGAGGTGCTATATGTAAAACTAACTCAGTCATTAAAAAGTCCACAAACGATAAACGCTGGAGAGGGTATGGAGAAAAAGGAACCCTCCTACACTGTTGCTGGAAAGTAATTTGGTGCAGCCATTTTGGAGGACAGTATGGAGACTCCTTAAAAAACTAAAAATAGAACTACCATATGATCCAGCAATCCCACTCCTGGGCATATATATGGAGAAAAATATAGTTTGAAAAGACAGATGAATTCCAATATTCACAGCAGCACTATTTACAATAGCCAAGACATGGAAACAACTCAAATGTTCCTCGACAGATGACTAGATAAGGAAGTCGTGGTATAGACACACAATGGAATACTACTCAGCCATAAAAAAGAATAAAATGCCATTTGCAGCAACACTGATGGACCTGGAGATCATCATTCTAAGTAAAGTAAGCCAGAAAGAGAAAGAAAAATACCTTATGATATAACTTATATGGCAATCTAAAAAAAATACACAAATGAATTTATCTACAAAACAGAAACAGACTCACACATAAAGAGAACAAACTTATGATTACTGGGGGGATAAAGAGGGTGGGAAGGGATGAACTGGGAGTTTGAAGGAAATGTTAGGTATCTTGATTTTGGTGCTTTCATAGGTATATACATCTATCAAAATTCATCAAATTGTACAACTGAAATATGTGTAGTTTACAGAAAGTATACCACAATAAAGTCATTTAAAGTTTTTTTAAATAAAATAAATAATAAATTAAAAAACAAACCCAGTAAGTGGCTGTTATAATGGTTATTAATGATTCTGTTAATATATATTACTAATTAATCATTGTTAATAATAACTATATTTTTATTGTTGCAACTGACACCCATTTGTGCTCTCTGACACCTCTGCTCAAGCCACTTCTCCTGCCCTGTGTATCTTCTCTCCCAGCCCCTCCTACACCTCTCCAAATCCCACCTATATTTCAAGCCCCAGCTGGATTCCACTGTGTTCAAGATCAACTTGCTCTGGGCCCGAGGACCTGAATACCAGGGCTGGCATGATCATTTGCATCTCCAAAGAGGCAGGTTTGTCTCACTTTCTGGATAGTACAGCAGGGCAAAAAGCAAGAGCCCTGGAGGCAGGAGGCCCTGGGTTCAAAACCTGGCCAGGCCACAGACTTGCTGTGTGACTTTGGGCAAGTTGCTTCACCTCTCTGAAACTTAATTTCTTTCTCTGTAAAATGGGGTCATCATAGCTGCCCTGCCCACCTCTCCAGGCAATTGTGGGAACCCAGTGAGTTCATGGGTGTGAAAGAATTTTTCAAAGTTTAACACCTGATCCCAACATAAGGTCTTATTTTCTCTTGTGAAAGCAACAACCACCACCATAGGAAAGATCAGTTCCTTTCAGCCCAGTGGGAGGCTGGACTCTTCCATTTTAAATTATCCCAAACACCCAAATCCCAGTTTGCCAGGCTTGTACTGATTTGGACTACTTTACATGCATTCACTGAACAGGGGTTCCTCTGGGGGAAAGACTTGCGAGATGTGGGAGAGCCGGTGGGAAGGGGCCTTGGGTGAGAGAGATGATTGTAAAACTGTGCAGATGTGAACTTCTCTGGGTTCCTCCAAGGGGCCCACCTCCCTCACCAGACTCTTGCCTCAAACCTGGCCCAGGCCCATCTCTCTGCTGGGAACCATTCCTTCCTCCTTCCCAGCTATAAGCCTGCCTTTTCCTAACTCATCCTGGGGACCTTGATTTTAAAGCCCACTTTCTCCCAGAAGTCTCTCTGATCCCCAGACCAGTCCAGGGATCCCACATGCCCCGAACAGAGCCTCCATCACCCAGGCAGCCTTTCTCAAATCTGGCTCCTCCACAAAATTAAGCCCAAACGCCTCGAGACACCCACTGTATGCAATGCACTGACTTGTCTTCTTCACACCCGGAATGGTCCTGGGCACATGCGATCCTTGATGGAGAGAAAAGAGTCACTCAGATCATCTTCTGTGTTCTCAGTGCAGCTTTATGGCTAGGAAAGGCTGCAGGCTTATTTGTGTGTCTCCCTGATGGACTGTGAGCCTCCTGAGAGCAGAGTGTTGTTCTTTTTACTGCCATCTCCCCTGTGCCTAGCTCAGAGCACACAGCAGGCGCTCAGTGAAAGCAGTTGAATGAACTGCCACTGTTCAGTTCTTCAATCCACACTGATCAATAACTGGCCATTGTGCAAGGAGCACCTACTTGGTGCCTTGCCCTTTCTGGTGTCCTGTGGAGAAATTAGAGAAAAAGGAGACACTAAAGGGACAACTTCCTTCACTGCCAGCACCAGGTTCCCACACTGCAAGCCTGACTACAGCCCTGCCTGCTTAAGAACCTTCAAGAGCTCCCCACTTACCTGCAGGAAGGAGAAAAATCACAAGATTTGAGTCACCAGATGCCTTTCATGTACAACCTCATCTAACCCTCCCAACCCCTGAAAGTTAGGTATCTGTAGTTAGCAGCCTCTCAGATGCCCCAGAGGTCCCCATATTCACCTCCTGGCAGTCATGCCATTTTTTAATCCTCTCCGCTTGTGTGTGGAGTGCACCTAGCAACCAGCTTCTAACAAACTGTATCCAGTTGAAGTGATGGGATATCACTCCCAAGACTGGGTTATAAAAAGCCTTTGGCCTCCATCTTGGTTACTTTCTTTTGCCTCTCTCAGGTCGCTCCCTCTGGGGAAGCCAGCTGGGGTGTGGTCAGGCAGCCCTGTGGAGAAGCCCACGTGGGAGGGACCAAGGATCACCAGTCACCATGGGACTTGGAGATGGATGTCCCTCCAGACAAGCCCTTCAGATGAACCCACAGCCCCAACCAACAGCTTGACTGTAACCTCCCGAGAGAATTCAGGCTGGAGGCACCTAGCTAAACTGTGTCAAGATTCCTGACCTACAGAAAATGTGACATAATTAAATGTTTGTTTGCTGTTTTCAGCCACCAACTTTTGGGTCATTTGTTACACAGCAATATAGTATCACTTAGTTCCATTTTATAGATGAGGAAACAGAGGCTCTGAGAGGCAGTAACTTGCCCAGGGTCACACAGCTAGTAAGAGGTCTGCAGATCTGTCTGGCTCTGCAGCTGTCCTCACTGGGCCCCAGCTAGTTGGCCAGTATGCTTGGTTCCCTCTGCCCTACATGAACCCTCCACTCCATCCTGGTCAGTTTCTCCATGGCCTCTGCAGCCCCCATGCATTCGGCTTTGTGGTTTAGGGTTAGGGGCCATGTTAGCACCTGATCATGTGCTATGTGTACAGCAGGTCCGGCTGCTCCCTGGAAGACTGAGTGAGTCCACAGGGACGAGGTGGGCAAAGGAGAGTGGGCAGGATGGGCACCCTCACTGCCAAATCCATCTCTACACAGAGCCTCCTGCTCTCATTCACTCTACAACCTCCCAGGCTCAGACATTTCCAACAGCCAGATGTGCAAATGAATGTGTCTCCCAATATCCTCACAGCAGGGAGGGAACCAGCCCTTCTCCTCCCCTCCCCCATCCCACCCCAAGATTCCAGAAGGGAACTCCAGATGGTAACTATTCTGAGTTCAGCTCCCTGTCCTTGCCTTCCCAGTGCCCGCCCCCACCTCAAAGCCCCCATGTCAGGCCTGAGAGAACGAGAGGGAGCATGGCTCAGTCACACACCACACAGACCATCTCTCTTAGTTTCCCTTACACAAATCCACACTCTCTCCTTTGCACATGTGCATACACAAGCAGCCAGTGTGTGTGCCTAATGTTGGACACAGCACCCAGGGAATGCTCTGTCCTGGGGGCCCACCAGAGCTGAAGGAGGCAGAAGATGCCATCTTGGTCCTTAGAGACAGCCAGACGCATGTGTGTGTACACACCTGCAAGCACACACTGGCCTGGAGGAGCCTCTGTGGAAACCTTCACATCCATTTACAGAGGGCTTACTGTGGACCAGGTGTACTGCCCTTTATGCCTGACCTTATCACCTGCAACTTATGGAAATGGACAGTGAGACTCAGACAAAGGGACTGATCCAAAGTCACACAGCCAGTAAGAGCAAAACAGGATTCAAACCCACCAAGAACACCCGTCCGCTCCCTCTCCAGCCTGGCCTGGCCTGTTGCCCAGCTGAAGGCTCATGTTTTTCATCCCATCTGCACCCCACAGGCCTCCTGCAGCACCAACTGCCATGTGGTCCAGCAGCCCAGGACCCAGACCCCACATACTTCCCTCTTACTCATTGACCAAGTGTCTGCTGGGTGCCACTGGATGCCAGACACTGGGCTGAGTGAAGAGAACACAGAGATGGATCAACCTGATCCCTCCTCCCCAGGGCCCACAGGCACGAGTGGGATGTGGGTGCGTATGTTACATGTGTTCACAGACACAGCTGACAGGTTGTAGGGAGCTCACCTTGGCCTAAGCCTCCAGAGCAGCTGCAAGGAGGCAGGTGGCTCCTTCTGTGCTAATCCCAGGTCTCCTAAGTCCCCATGATGGCCTCCTGGCTGCTGCCTGAGGGAGAATTAAGGAACCCAAGGAAGGGAAGCAGGGAGTCAGCTGTGCAAGGCCTGGCTTCCCTCTGGGCCACTAGCTCCATGACCTCAGTCGGCCATTTCCCTTTCTGAGCCACAGCATCCCCCTCTGTGAAAGGACAGTGCAGGAATCAATCTCTCAGGTCCCTACACCCCAGCATCTGGGGTTTGTTGGTCCAGACACCAACCTGGGGATGACATGTATGTCTCTGTGTGTGTGTGTGTGTGTGACATCCACAACAGGTCTGTTCCTTGCCCTGGGGGGGAGCATTAAAGGAGGCAAAGGAGGCAGGGAAGGGAGGAGATAGGAGAGGAGGGGAGGGGAGGCTTCCCAGTATTTCAGCCACCTCCCTCCATGCTCTCCCCAACCCCCATGCAGCCCTCAAGACAGGGAGCAGCTCTGGAAACCTGCCTGATGAAAGAGATCAAGCGTGTAACTGCCGAAGCCATTTTCCAAATGAGAATTAATTCCTCCCAAGGGTCCCCTGCCAGGCTGGTCCCAGAGGAGCCCGACTCCTCACCAATAGCCCCACCACACACACACACACACACACACACACGACTCATGCAGAAACACTAAACACTGATATCTACGGAATAACAGTACTATGAATGTTGCTGTTCACATATGGAAATACAGAAACAATAACACTGTCTCTTAAATACGACACAGATAAGTACACAGTACGTGGGTTCACACCCAGAGGCCTAACACACAGACGCGCGATCCGCAGACACCAGAAACATAAACAGCCAGGACACGTCCACAAACACACAAGCAGATAAGCCCACACAACCCCTCACCTCTCGCTGTAACCCAGCAATACCACATCTTCAGCTTGAACCAAATCAAAGCCCCAAGGCTCTTTGTGAAAATACAACGGGGAACTATGTAACTATGTCCTCAGGAGTCGGGCTGCAGGACTGAGGGCTCCCCAGGATGAAGCAACCCCCCTGCATCTCTTCCCATTTCTCCCAACTCACCTCCTAGAAGGGGGTGACACCAGAGGCACAGGTGTGGGGGTGTGTAGGCATGACACGGGTGAGGACATTTGAGGACATGCATGCAAGGGTCCTGGCTAAGGGGCTAGGTGGGCACTGACAACCCCGACAACCCCTCTCCACAACCCCCAACTCCTGTCGCCTATTGGTGTGGATGAGAGGCTGAGGCAGGGGCCAGGGCCAGCTTAGAGGGGGCCCAGCCTTAGGAGGGTGGTCCCGGAAAAGGGGTGGGGGCCAAGGCATATGGGGCATTGGGTTAACATTCACCAGTGGCCATCCATTTGATTAGCACTCACTCAATGGCTAGAGTTCTCGGTGCACCCCAAGCTATCCTCCTGTCCCCACTGGGAGAGGGAGGAATAGAACCCTGGCCTCAGAATGCCTCTCCAAGCCCTTTTGGCTTCCCCCACATTAAGTCCTTATTCACAGTGTCTCCAGTGATCCTCATGATACTCCTATGAGGAGGCTACTATTATTAGCCCATTGACAGATGAAAAAACCAAGGCTCAGAGAGACACTTGCCCTTGCTACCACCCACGTCTATCTACTCCAGAGCATCAGCTCTTGACGGCCACATGCCATCTCAGGGAGTCTTGGGGTCCTCACTCCCCTCTGAAGCCTGTGATCCAAGGCAGCTGGAGGACAGTGTGCTGCGTCCTGAGCCTGTGCTGAGGGCCTCTCTGTCTTCCCAGGCCACGGGCCTGCCCAAGTCTGACTCCAGTGGAAAATGCCAGTTGACTCTAGACCCTCTGCCAACAGGCCCCACTGGGGCCAATGAGCCCAGAGTGGAGCCCCTGCCCCACAGACAGGCGGGGCCAGGCCCAGGTCAGCCCAGTCCGAGTCTCAGGCCAAGGCTCAGGCCACTGGCACTGCCCTTGACCAGCTCCGGATTATGTGTCTTCCAGTGCCTTCCATCTGTCACTTAGCCCTCTGGGCCCAGGACAAAATTCATTTCCTTTTAAGAGAGTCCATGATTTGTTTTTCTCATGTTTCCTTCTCTGCCTTTTTCTTTTTTAATTAGAAACTACTCTCTCAAAAAAAAAAAAAAAAGAAAGAAAGAAAGAAAGAAATTACTCTCTCAAAGTCCAGATCCTGGAAGGGATAAGTCACCTGGTCCCCAGTCCTGGCCAGGGCTTCCCACTCACTCCTGCCTCCACCCTCCTTCCTCCCCGGGCCTCTCCCAGTTCCTCGGTGCCCACTAACCCAGCAGATGGAGGCTGCCCCACCTTCTAATGCCCTGTCTGCACACAGGGGAGTGTGGAGGGACTCCCCAAGGTCAGCCCACGCTCTTCTGGCACCAGCCAGTTCGGACAGGAACCCCAGCTCCTGGGGCCCAGTGATGACAAAACAAGGCCCTGGGAAGGCTTCCTCTTCTGGGTCTGGTGCCACATCGGCCATGTTACTCCCAAGTCCACAGCACTCGAGCCAGGCAGATGAGGGGACAGGAGTAAGGGCAAGCAGGAGCCACCCAGCCCTCCTCCCTCCCACCCCTTCACCTGTCTGCCTGTTCGCCTGTCTGAGGTCTGTCTGACCATGGACATGAACCCCAGGGGTCAGAAGTTCACTGACCTTTCTGGTAGAGTACACGCTTTGAGAACCCAGGGCAGGCAATGTGGGGGTGTCACTTGCACCCCTGTGCACTTAGGCACAAGCTGACACAGGTACACACCCACAGACACCTCCAACGCATATTCATGAGCACACACACACTCATGCACACACGCATGTGCCCACACATCTCTCCACGGCTCCATCACGGAACACAGCGCTGACCTCCATGGCCAGTATCCCAGGACTCACAAACAGGTCCCCTCAGCTGTCTAACTGGTTTGCCTCAGTTCTAGGAGAGGGGAGTATGAACACCGGGACCTCACATCCCAACTGGGGGCTGGTCAGCGCTCTGGGGAGGTAAGAGGACAAGGAGACTTTGTGGGGAGACTCAGCTGCCTGACCTCCTGCTGGCTGCCAGGGAAAGACCCCTCTTTCTGCTTTTCCAAGCCCTGCCTTGCCTTCCCTCACCCTAGTGCCTGTCACCCAAAGGTACCCTCTCCCACAGCCTCAGAGCCCACCAAGGCGTGAAGGAGCGGGGTGGGGGGTTCGTGGCCATGCCCTCAGCCCCAGTGCTCTTCGCACCCAGCCTCCCCAGGTGGTCCCTAGGCTGGAGATGGGCAGACCCTCGGGTATCAGCTGGGGCCTTACCGTGGAGGGTGCTCCGGGTGATCTGTCCCCCCATCACCGGCAGCGGGTAGCACAGCCACCTCCGTTTGGCCGGCTGGCCTCGTCACCGAGCCGCCCTGGCGGCCAGCTCCTCTCCTCCTGCCCCCCCTCCTCCTCCGTGGCCAGCAGCAGCCGGCATGGCAGGGCCGAGCCCACCCCTCCCGCGCCCCCACGCACTCCCTCCCGCACACCCCGCAAAGCCAGCCACACACACACACACACACACGTACACACACCCCTCTGGCCCTGCTCACAGCGCCTCCCAGCTCCCACCCACTCCTGGAGCCTCCCCCACCTCCCCGTGCTGCTGGTACAGGCGATGGGATCTGTCATGTTTATTTACATAAGGAGGAGGAGACTGGAGGCTTCCTGAAATAGCAGAGCTCCAGAAAGAGCTGGAGATGCCCCAGCCGGAGCAGAAACACACACATGCATACACACACACACACCACGTGTACACATACACTCATACACACACGCGTGCATGCACATGCACGCACACTTGCACATTCCCCGTCACACACCTCACAGACACACACGCACACAACCTCACCATTCGCCAGTCACTCACGTGCCATTATGCACCCACTACATGCAGACCTCGGGGGAGGTGACGGGACACCATGGTGAGCAAGACAGACATTGTCCCTTCTCTCAAAGGGCTTACAATCTGGCTAGTGCAGCTTAATGACAAAGAGCTGACATCACTCCGATCTTCCAGGGTCTTTTGCAAGTGCTTTATGAGGATTAACTCCTTTGGGCCTCACAGGCTGAATGATGAGGTCAGTATATTGTTATTATCAGTAGGTACCATTGTTGTTATCTTACAGATGAGAAAACTGAGACAAAGAGGTTACCTACCTGGAAGGTGGCGGGCTAGGATGCAAACCCAGGCAATCTGGTACTGGACTCCACACTTTACCGCCACACCAAACCATCCTTTTAATCACAGACATACAAAACACACACCAATATATACAGACCACACTACCATCTACACCACATCAACATGGGCTCATCAGCACTTGAAAGCGTGCACCATTGTGCACACTTAGCCACCTTCTGCCCACCAGTACACACACCTATACCTATACACCTCGCAATGTACACACACACTCCCAAAGACTCGCTACGTCTCTGGAGAAATCTTAAGGTGAAGAACCTGGCATCCCACACTCGGGTGAGAGGGAAAGGTGCAGACAGAGGGCAGAGGGCGGTGGGAGGGCAGGGCCCTCTAGCCCCAGGCAAGCACATTGGTATCCCAAGGCATCATCAAAAGAGCGGCCACCATGCACTGAGTGTTCTGTGTGCAGCAGGCACTGCGCGGACTCTCTGACTTTTATTCCGAGTGGCAGGGGCTTCTGTTAGGTTCTTTTTACAGAAAAGAAAGTGGAGGCTGACATGCTCAGGTTACCCAGCAGGTCAGAGGCAGAGCCAGGACTCAAGCAGGGACAATCTCCCAGACATCACTCATCAGAGGCTCTCTCAGGACAGGTGCCTCTCCCAGGATAACAAGACAGCTCCCTCCTCCCAGACCCTGGCTCAGCCCCCAGCTCCTGGCCCCAGGGCCAGGGATCCGGGTTCCCAGGGAAGGATCTGGGTGGGGAGGGAAGGTCAGTGGGTAGAGGGGTGGGGGCTGGGGAAGGAGCCTTGGGAAAGATGAGGGCTGCCCCATAGCAGATGGAACTCAGAGACCTGGACACTGAGGGGCTGTGCTGGGCCCTGTGCTCTCAATCAGGACCCTGTTGCTGCAGTCGTCTGCAGTGGGTCTAGGGGAGGGGAGGAGAGGGTGGCAGGGTGGAGATGGGGGAGGGGCGGGGATGGGAGGGGTGGAGATGAGGGGGGCATCCGGCCTGACCTTATGTCACCAGCCAGAGAGCTAGGTAGGCCCAGGGTGGGAAAGCCCACAAGCCCATGGTGCTACACCTCCCCTGGACCAGAGGCCTGCCTAAGACTTCTCCCTGGGAGAAGCTGTGACACCCGATTCCACACAAGGTCACTCCTTCCTACAGGTACATGCTTACTCGTGGCTGTGCACGGCCACAAGTACATGCACACCCTTGCTCCATGGCACATGTACCCAGTTCCTCCAGGAAAGGGAGGCTAAGTCAAAATCTGACCAAGAGAAAATAACCCAAACACCTTTTGTGGGGTAAATAATCACAGAAATAGCAAACACCAGGCCTTACTGTGTGCCAGGCAGTTCAAAGCAGATTACACATATTAACTTGTTCAATCCTCACAGCAATCCTAAGAGATCAGATACATTCTTATGTCCATTTTACAGATGAGGAAACTGAGGCAAAGAGGCTGCTCTGGAGGCTGTTCCTTCAGCAGCAGAGTCAGCCCCCCTCAACCTGCCTGTCTTTAGATGCACCAGCTAGGTTCCTCCCCACCAAATGCCCCCAGTTAGCCAGCCTCATCTTCCCACCTACCCCCAGCACTGGGAACACCTCTTCTGGGAAGGCCTCCTAGGGCCCCAGGTGCACACTGAGTCCCCATTTTTGAAGCTTGTCTCTCTTCTGAGCACGAGCTATGCCTCTCCTAACTCCCTGTCTTACTCTACTCTATACAGAGGCAGCCATGAACTGGCTGTGGCCCCATCTGCTTGCCCCGGCTTCTTGGCTGCATCTCAGCAATTCAACATGGCCAACATTTACTGAGCACCTACTATGTGCCAGACACTAAGCTATGCACTGGGGATGCCACAGTGATCAATAATAGACAGGCCCTGGCTCTTGTGGGCTTACAGTCCAGAGGGAAACATATATCTATCAAGTAGTGGAGTAAGAAATAATCACAATCCTAGAAAAGTGTTCTGAAATAAAGGAACAAGGTTCTGGGGGGCTGGGGCAGGCTTTCCTGAAAACCTACAATGAAGGATAAGCAGGCATGTCCCTGTGTTGCAGAGGTAGGTTAGGGAGTGCTCCAAGGAGTGAGTATAATATGTGCAAAGGCCCTGTGGCTGGAGGGAGCCCAGCCCATTCAAGAAGCAAAGTCGGTATGGCTGGAGCAGGGGCAGCAGGAAGAGCCTGGGGGAATTTTCTGATGACAAGCCAAGGGGGGCTGGGGATACACCAGAAGGGCCTTGAAGAGCAGGGTGAAGAATATAGTCTTTTTCCTGAGAGCAGTAGGAGACCCCTGACAGGTTTCATCAGGGAGGCAACGAGACCAGGCCCACATTGCTAAAAGGTCACTCCACCATCTGGTGTGTGGAACGTATGGGAGGAGGCAGAGGTGCGGGATAGTTCGGGGGGGAACAGTGACATCTATGGGGTTGGGCCTGTCCCTGATTCTCCCTCGCTCCTCAGGCCTAGCATCGTGCCCACCCAGAGATGGCTCTCAGAAAACCTCTCACCCATATAACTGAATTTGTGTAATTCTCTGGAGACAGACTCGGGGGAAGGGACCAAGCAGGGATGGGAGGGGTAGGGGCAGGTGAGTCCTTCATGTGGGCAGCAGTCCTCTCTCTGGCCCCTTAAGTGAGACTGGGGAAGGGAACAGGGACATGGACTGGGAGGCCCCTGGGCCTTCATGGCACCAGTGTCTGAGGAGTTTTCCAGCAGACTTTCCTGGGTCCCTTTTCCTACAAATCCACTTCCCCAATTTAAACAGGAAGTGGCAACGCCCTGTGTCTGAGGGTTCCCCCTCATTTCCCCAGGGCAACGTCCAGGCCTTTACAGATGACGTGGCAGCCAGTGCTGCACCCCTTCTCTATTTTATTCTTTGGGGCATCACGTAAAATTTTATTTGACCAAAGGATTTTGTAACTAAAAGGGTAACACTGACCTCCACCATTCATTCATCCACCCAACATTCATTGAGTGCTGTGACCCACTTGTGAGCAAGACCCAATTTCTGCCTTCAGAAGCCAAGCAGGAGCCATGCTGTGATCAAGGGATGAGGTTCCCTTGGCTCTGCCTGAGTGTTGTTTGCAAGGCTTTGTTCTGTAGCCAGAGAGGCTGTGTAAAGGGGAATCAACAAGCAAATCTACAGAAGCAACTACTGAACACCTACTGTGTGCCAGGCACTGCATTTCACATACACAACCACACAGAACCCCCATAACACCCCTTCAGGGTTATAGTTATATAGCCCATCTTGCAGGCTATAACACTGAGGCTCAGAGAGGTTACACTGAAGGCAAGACAAGCCAGAGTTCAAACTCAGATCTGCCCAACATCAAAATTCATGCTCTATCCAGAAAAGGTCAAAGGATTGGGGGTCTTCTTACTTGGGGAAAAGAAGACAAGGGGACAGTGAACCTTCTCCTTAAGGAATCAGAGGGATTCCAAGGTAGAGGCAGAGCCTAGGAATTTTCCAGTATATAAAGGGTGGCATCCCAGGAATGGCACACAAATGAAGGCAGGGGAGACTGTGGGTTTCCCATCCGCTAACAGGAAACCCCAACCAGGGAATCTTAGAGAAAGTAGACCGTCCATGACCTGGGAGAGGGCTATAAAACCCCAAAGCGCACAGGCAGAAGGCAGGGCTGGGTGTGCCTTTGGGGAGCAACTTAGAAATCCTACCTGGGCTTCAGAAGGAAGTCCTCCCTTTCTGGCTAGCCTCTGGCTGCATCTGCCCTCTGACCCCATCCAGAACCTCCATCTCCTTGGCTCTCTGAACCCATTTAGCTTCTGCGATCCTCCCCTGACCAAGGCCCTCCTCCTCTCTCTGCCATCTGTCTCCTGACTCCCTTCCACCTGCTTCTCCTCCCTCTTGTGCACCATCTTGGTCTCCATGGTGAGCTCCCCACCTCAACCCTCTCCTCACCACATCCTTTCTCATCCACATCTCCCAAGGCCCAGCACCCACTTAGAACTTAAGTCTAGGGCAGATCCAGGAACTGCAGAATAAAACTGGAACAAGTTCCCTGGACAACAGAAGCCATGGAAATCACAGGCTCCAAGATCTCTGAGGGGGAGGAACCTCAAGAGAGTGCTGGGTCCAGCCACCGCCTTCAGGTGTAACACAGGAGGCCCGACAAGTCATAGACTCTCCCATGGTCACACAGCGGGTACAGGATAGGGAGGATCCGAACTCAGGTTTAATGCCTCCTGGTGTTTTACACAGCACACTGGTCAGGGCACCGGGAGACAAGACAGGACCAGGAGAGGGAGTAACCTTCTCTGTCTGAGGTGGGCAGAGGGGACTGGTATCCGGAGAAGTCCGTAAAGAGAGGTCAGGGATGGGAGACATCCCTGATGGGAGGAGCTGGGAGGCCACTCTTGGTTGCTATAGTGTATTTATTTTTTAATCAAAAACAAGGGATAATTTTATTAAGCTGATGAGTCACCTGGCATTTGGGGCTTAAGGCCGAACTGCCAGGGCCATCCTCCCTGCCGTATCAGACTGAGCCTGGTGCTGGAGAATGGGGGTGGGGCAGCAGGGACCCCCCCCCCAACCAAAGCTTCCTCCCCTGCCCAGAACCAGGATGAGAGAGGAGGATGCTGCCTCGAGTCCAGGAGAGCGAGAACACGTGGAGTTGAGGGCAAAGACGCAGAGACAGACAGCCTGAGCTGTGGCTGCAGGAAAACTGGAGCCAGGGAGCCCACAGGGCGTCCTCGGGGGCTGGGACAGGTGCCCCAGCAGTGACAGCTGCCAGCCGCCCAGGATGATGGGAACACAACAGGTGCAGAGGCGGGGGCGGAGACCGAAAGGGAATCTGAGAAAACAGCCTAGAGTTGGGCGGCCCTCCCAGGCCCCAGGCCCAGCGCCAAGCGGCCCTTTCTCAG
Source organism: Camelus dromedarius (assembly GCF_036321535.1). Taxonomy (NCBI): domain Eukaryota; kingdom Metazoa; phylum Chordata; class Mammalia; order Artiodactyla; family Camelidae; genus Camelus; species Camelus dromedarius. The sequence continues at coordinate 60,541,422 of NC_087443.1, read as the reverse complement.
ACCCTCTGAGACTCAAAACATAACCCCTCTGGCTCCCCAGGTCTGAGCCTCAGGGCCACTGCGGCCAGCCTGGACTAGACAGAGGGGTTACCTTCCATGCCAGGCAGGAAGGACAAAACAAGGAAGCGTCCCAGCTTCCCAGGACAGAGTGTGCCAGACGGAACCCACACCCACAGAGCCCCTGGCTGGAAGCAAACATTTGCCTGTGATAAGATCTCTGTCCCCGGCCAGAAAGGGTAGGTGATGTGCCACCCCACCTGTGTGGAGGTTGGGAGCTCTGGTCTGGAGGTCAGACAGGCAAGCTCTACTGCCACGTGACTGTGCAAGCTACAGAGATTTTCTGAGGCCCAGTGCTTGGCTCGACAAGTAATAGTAACCACTGCTGTCAATGTTGTTGTTCAGAGACTCAGAGAACTCAGGAATCCAGGTTGAATCTGGAAGGGCTAAGATCTCAACCCCAGCCTCAGAGAGGAGTGACTTAGGATGCAGAATACAGGTACATCACTGAGTATCTAGTTACACCCAGGAGAAGAAAGGGAGGACCCACCTCCACAGGTAATGACCTTCACCATCATCATCATGTACCATTTACCCAGCACCACTCCCCCAGCCCCAGCCACCATTCGAAGCTTTACATGTGTTATTGCACGCATGCCCTTCATGCAAATGCCATCAGAGTGCTAGGTAACAGTGGGTTCTTCTAAGCAGAATAAACATCGGCCCTTGTCACCTGGTTAGTGCTCTATTTCTGTTCAGGGATAGAATAAATTTTAAACTTGAAGCCAGCCCTTGTCACAGTGATCACAAGTGATAAATTACCAGGGTCTGAATTCATAAAATTTGCTCCCTAAATTATAACCTTGCTGAGGAAGGTGGGGAAGGGCAGACAATGAGACACTGAAGGGGGAGGTGAGGCAGAGAGACAGGGAGACCCAAGGTGACGTGGGAGACAGTACACGTGCACTGGAGCAAGACAAGAGCCTCATCCATCGGAGGAGATATGTAAACACACTCGACTGATCCTGCGGGATTACGAGGAAAGCTGGCAGCTGAGAGCAGGAGGTTAAATCCCTCCTCCGCAGGCAGAGACCACCCTCCCCCACCCCATCCCTCTCTCTCTCCCTCCCCTACTCCCCCCGCCCCCCATCCCCTGCCTGCCACACACACCCCAGGCCCCAGGGCTCAGCCAGGACTCCCGGTGTTGCCCATCTTTCTGGTCCCAGCCCCCAAACAGCTGAAGCCACCTCCAGGCTCAGAGCCCCACACTCTCCCTGGCCTCCTTCAGCCCACCCTCCTGGTGAAGTCTGAGGAGTCCACTTCCTCGGGCTCTCTCCGGCTTCCTGCCCCTCCCAGATCCGACCTACTGAGGGATGGCAGTGCCCAGGACCAGCTGACTTGGCCCCACCTCTGCTCCTGTGCCTTGACCCTGCCTCCTGACCACCGCTGGGACCTCTCACTCCAACACTCGGGCTTAGCCATTGGGCATCAGGGGGCATGAGGGAATGATGGTGCAGGACCCTACAGGGGCCAGGCTCTGGGGCTGGGACACTCCCAGAAGGGTCACTAGCAGCCAGACCCCAAGAGTCTGACAACACCAAACACTAGTCACTGCCACCACTTACAGCATGTCTGTACTAGGTGCTTCAGAGGTGATGGTTAAGAGCAGGCTCTGGACCCAGGTTCAAATCCCTGATCTAACACCTACTTGGCACTCGTTTTCTCAATTGAAAATGGGGATGACACTAATGGTGCCTACCTCACAGGGTTACTAAGGTATGAAGTGAATTCCTACATGTAGTGTGCTCAGAACAGAGTGGATGCATAGGAAGTGCCCTGGCCATGGAAGTACTGTTGGTGAGACACAGACCTGAAGTCCATACAAAGGCCCTATTATGACCCCACCATACAGATGAGAAACATGACACAGAGTAGGAAAGGGGAGAGTTGGGATCTGACCTCAGGTCAGTTGGTCTCTGGAGCCTGCACTCAAGCACTGCATGGTGTGCACCTCCCAGGAGAGTGGGCAATGGATACTGGCCAAGTGAATGGTCATGGGTACAGCCTTGTTGAGGTCTAGGCTGGTAATCACATGGGGCCCAGGCCAGATCAGGGTGCAGGGGTGAGGCTGGTACCCAAGAAGCCATTCAGCTCTCAGCAGAGCAGAGAGGCTGAGCTATGAGTCCTAGGGGCTGCCTGAGGGCAGGTGGGCTCTGAAGTCCTGGAATCCCCAGCCCAAGAGAGAGGCCCCTGCCCAGAGCTGCTCTGCCAGGGGGCTTTTGCCCCTCAGAGCTCCTTAGTCCCACTGGGCCTGGCTGCCTCCCCTCCTCACTGTGCTCTCTGACCTGGCTCCCTGTTACACCATCAGTGGGAGACCGAGGAGCTCCTCCTCCTGCAAAAATTAGGCAGAAACTACAACAAATAAGTATCCAGATCAATTAAGAAAATTACATCTGCTGCTGTCATCTTGAAACACCAGCTCTGGGCCCAAAGAAGGAGAGGGCAGCACTGAGAGCTGGGCACCTAGATGGGGAAATGGAGGCTCGGGAGAGTGGAATACTGTGTCCAGGTCACACATCTAATACGCAGCTAAGCTGGGATTTGGACGCACATCTACCAGATATCAGGGTATAAGCGCTGGCCTCTCTGCCATGTGGCCTCTTGGAATAACAACCCAGCTCTTAAAAGCTACAGAAGACTTTCACCAAAATCTTACTGGATTTGCAAAAGCTTCCTATTAGGTACCACAGGACAGGTGCTCATCCTCTTCGACAGATTGGAAAAACAGAGGCTCGGGGAGATAGAAATGAATTGCAGAAGCTATAAAGTGCCAGAGCCAGGTCCAGAACCCTGATCTCAGACTCAGGAGTCCAGGGTCCTGGGCTTTGTCTACCACGCAAAAGTCCCCTGAGGAAGGACGTCTTCAATTAAATAAACACAGCATCGCTTAGAGGGGCCCAGGGTTGGAGCAGGCACAAATGTAAAACTTGCTGATCCTGATGTCAGCTAGCTCCTGTTTGCCCATAGTCATTGTCCTGCCCCTCCTGGGTCACCGCACCACCCACAGACCTCACCCCAGCTGGGCTCTGGGCCCACTCCCATGCTGGGGGTGAACAGGGGCTCTGTAGTTCCGGGGACCAGAGATTTACACTATGTGTCCAAAAGGGAAGGAAATGGAGATTAATGCAGATTAATGCCCGCATAGTCTTGAGACACAAACCTGAAAATGCTCTGTAAAGAGAAAGGGGGCAGCAGGTGAGCAGGGGGCTCAGACTGGCTGTGAAACAGGGGCTTCTGTTCTCACAGAGCCAAAGTGAGTGGCAGACCTGAGGTTCAGGCACTGAACTATGGCAGCTCGGCGCCTACCACCCAGGGGGCGTGGCCTGGAACACAGGGGACTTTGGCCACGCTAGCTGCAGAGCCGAGGGCAGGATGCCCAGGCACAGAGACATCTGTGAATACTGAGGTCTATTCAGGGCCTGTCAAGAGAGGCCGGTGGCTTTCATGCCCTTTGGGCCCACAAAGGGACTCTATTACCTGCCAACACACCTCCAGCCCTAGAACCTCACCCCAACCCCAGACAACCTCACATGGCAACATTAAACAGGTGATCTTGTCCCTAAAGGCACAGGGATGACCATAAGCACGTGGCTGGCTCAGTGCCGGCCGCCCCTTCCATCTGGAGCCGAAGCTCAGCTGTGGCTGCTAGAAGGCGGTTGTCGGGGCTGCAGTCTTCCTGCCTAAAGGACAGCCCAAGAAGGGCAGCCACCACAGGGTGAATGCAATGACAAAAAATCCATCTTCCTCCCTACAGCTGCCCCATCTCCCAGTTTGCACCTTCATCCATTGCTCTACCTTCCTTTCCACTCTTTCCAGTTACATACTTCAGGCTCCCCCTTCAAGGTGCTACACCCTCCCTCCAGCTGCTGGAGCCTGGCGTCAGACCATCCACCAGCGACTCCAGCAATACTCAGGGTGGATTCTCCAGCATCCAAGTTTAGACGACAAAGCCTCCCTTGGGTTCCAGGACTCCTGCAGCCTACGGTAAGCCTTGACCAAGGCTTAGGAAGGTCTGCAGAAGCCTGTTTGGGTTTTCCCCCAATCCCAAGGACCTATATTCCATGCACTTGAATCACACGTGTCCCAGAACACAGCTGCATCACACACATCTGTGGCTCTTGGAACGCTGCTCCTCTACCTGGAATGCCCCTCACCACTCTGGTCACTCAGAAACTCCTGCCTCACCTACATCTGTTAGCTCAGAGGGGTCTTCCTCTGAGGTCATCCCAAAGCCTAGGGGCAGAGTAGGCCTCCCGTCTCCAAGGCATGACCAGCCCTTTGGGTAGCCCCAGCCCTGCAGTGAGGTCAAGGGCTCCCTTCCCATACTAGGAGAAACCTCAGTGTAGACTGGTGTCTTTTTAGTTCTGAATCCCCAGCACCTAACATGTGGGCACTGGGTATGTTCAATGTATGTCTTAGGAAGGAAGCAAGAAAAAGAGAGGAACTAAGAAGAAAGGAAGAGAGGCCAGGGCTAATGGTGAGTGGTCTTTACTAGGCCCCATCTGACCCTTCCCCAGGCCTCAGCCCTGAGGTCACCCTCCCGGCCACCATGCCTTCAGTGGTACCTGAAGGTAACAGACTGCCTGACCCATGACCTCACAGCCCCCCCAGGTGGCCCTCCTTGTTCCCTCAGTACTATTGGCAGCATGACCAGTGTTCACTTAGGGAGAAACAGCCAAAAGCCAAGCAGCCAGGCGTGACCCGGAACACTGCCGAGCCACAGCCTTATCTGACCATCTTCCCTGGAGGCAGCAGGAGAGCATCCACCAGCCCCTAACCGCCCACTGCAGGACTACAAGGAGAAGACGCTGTAAACCACGCACCTGGCTCCTTCCCAGCCACTCTCAGATTCAGCCGGCAGGAGATGAGCCCCTCCAGCTCATTTGCATAAACCATTTATAGCAGCACATTCAAACCCACACCATCTGAAAGAAAAAAAGCCCACTGCAATTGCCTGTGGCTTCCCGGTCTGCCATTTTCCCTTCTCTTTTGTTTTTTACTCTAATGGCAGGAAGTTGTGCTCAGGAGAAATCTCAACCCTGGCTGCTCTTGGCAGCAGAAGAGATGAATTTTCCCTTCAAATTAAAGGAGAGCGAGGAGCAAACATCCCTCAGGTGTCGGTGACTTACAGTTCACAAAGTCTGCGAGCATCCATGAGCTCATTCAGTCTTCCCAGTGACCGCAGAAAGTGGCTCTTGCTGGCCCCCATTTTATAGATGAGGAAACTAAGGCTCAAACAAGTTGATGTGCCCAAGCCACACAAAACTAGTAAGTGACTGGAACGGACATTGTGGCTGCCTCTCCAGCATCTACTCTTCTCCAGGATGACAGAGATTTTCTACCCTGGCTACACATAACATAACCTAAGGAGGTTATAAAACCACCGCTGCCCAGTTCCCCACTCCAGACCAATAAATACAGAAACTCTGAGGGTGGGACCCAGCAGGGGTGTTTCTAAAAGCTCTCCAGGTGGTTCTAATGTGAAGCCAGGGCTGCAATCCGCTGGTATAAACCAATCACAACGGTTCCGTTCCGCCTGCCAGTGACTGGGTCAAGTGTGGTCATGTGACCTTTGTAGCCAATGAAGTATGCTGGGAAATCTGTGACACCCCTCTGAGAAAGGTCTGCTTGTTCTGCAGAAAGAAGCACAAGAGAGGTCGTTCTCCCTCTAGACGTTGCTGTGTCTGGCTGGTTTTGATTCCTGGGGCAGCTGTGGTGGTGTCGCTACCAGCCCAGAAGGAAGCCGAGCCATGGATGGCAGAGCAGATGGAAAGCACCTCATCTTCGAGCCCTGACTCCGCCAACCCCGAAATCCACCCAGCCCTGGTCTTCCTGTGAGCTGAGATGGCACAGCTCCTCATAGTTTAAGCCAGTCCAGGTCTGCATTTGTCACCTGCAACCACAGCCCTGAGACAGCAGCAGTCACCTACCCCCGACCTGGACATCCTCTCTTAGATCTTCCACCACCAGAAGCCTAAGTGACTGAGGGTCCCAGCTCTTGAGCTCTGAAATCCATCCCAGAGTTTGCTCCAAGGCTGTGCTTCCCATAGCGGCTCCCAGCCAATGACTGAGCGGGTCAGGGAAAGTAAGGCAGGCCCTCTCCTGGGGGACATGGGATTCCTCTGACCAGTGACTCTGGCTCAGGCTTGATGATTACCCAGGGCCCTTGCTGAACTTCCCTTAGAAGTGCACTGCTGCCTAAAACACTTCCACCAAACTTCCTTCCGTACCTCCCTCCTTCACGCAGGCCCATTTGCACTGAGGTCTGATGGCTCATCCAGCCTCTCCGCCCATCCTCTTTATTTGTCCTCACACAGGTGTCTCCTCTGATCGTTTTTAAAGTTGTTTTTGCAACCTCCCTTGATGACTGCTTAATTCCTGGCCCACCTAACAAATGCCCTTCACCACTTCGTGCCTGGACCACCATGAGAGCCTCCTAAGTGGCCTACCCATCTCCACCCCCTCCCCAATCCTTCCTACACAAACCATGCTACTCCCCCACTCAAGAACCTTCCATCATTTCTCACTTCTTACACCATCAAGTTTAATTTCCTCTCCCTTTCTTTACACACAACAGCTGACTCAGACCTGCCCCACCAGCCAATCCTGGCAGAAGACAGAAATCCATCTCTGTTGTTTCACCTGGAGGGCTGCCCCATGAGGGAGCAATGCTGGCTATTTGCAGGGCAGAAATGATTGACATGGCCCATACCCAGTGAACAACGAAGCCGCACTAGACCTGCATACAAACTCCACCCATTTCTACAGATGTTCCTCAATAGCAAAGCCTCCTTTAGACTCGCTCTCTCATTTACCCCTCCCTCAGTAGAATATTTAACAAGAGAAATACATTTTACGCACAAACAGTCCTCCACCATCAAGAAGCAAATCCTCTCAAAGATTATGACAATAATGAAAATGATTATTATTCACAATAATAGCAATGTGAAGAGGAGGATGATAAAGGTGAAGACGGTTGTGATGATGAAGAAAACAGTAGTAGTGATAAAGTATGAATAGCAGGGAATAAAAAGTATTCTAACAGTATGATCTCAGTAGAACTGACTTCCCTTTGACCCACTGCCATATTAACTAAATTCCTTTAGAAATTAGATTTGGTTGCTAGTAACAAAAACCAGAGATAATATAGATTTTTAAACACATAAGATGTTTCCTCTCACATAGAAGAAGTCTGTACACATGCAGTCTAAGGCAAGTGCGGCAGCTGTGCAGTCATCAGGGACCAGGCTTCTTTTATCTTTCTACCCCACCATTCCACGTGACACTCGTGGTCCAAGTTAGCGGCTGAAGCTTCAGCCACCTTGTCCACAGTCTGAGCAGAAAGCAGGAGGAACACAGAAAACCAAAATCAAAGGACCTACACCAGCTACCATATGCCCCTCTTTAAAGGAACTTTACTCGAAGTCTGCCCAACAATTCTAATTTATATTTCACTGACCAGAGTGTAGCCACATGGCAAAAACAAGCTGCAAGGGAAGCTAGAATACGTAGTCTTTTAATTGGACACATTGCCGCCCCAAATAAAAACAGGGTCCTTAGCCATAATGATGAGCTCCATTCCCTCTGGGACCCATTATGACTGATGCCCACAGCATATGGACTCTTCAAAACTGGTGGGGCCTTCCCTGGTGTCTCTGTGCCCCTGCTGCTCCCTCCTGCTGAACTGTATGCTCAATGCAAGAAGTTGTGTTGTCCCTGAACTTGTTTATGACAAGTTGGTATGCCAGAAAACTATGCAATTTACTTAAATATTACACAAAATGTATCAAAAGGCTCTGTTAAGAGAATGAAATTATAAGCCACAGGGAGAAAATTAGTACAAAATACATATATAATATAGTATCTAGAATATGTAAAGAAGTCTCAAAACTCAAAAATAAGAAGACAACCCAACAAAAAATAATAGGCAATGAGAAAGAAGGAAATCCTGTTGTTTGTAACAAGTTGGAAGACCCTTAACCCATTATGCTAAGTAAAGTAAGTCAGACAAAGAAAGACAAATACAGTATGATCTCTCTTAAATGTGGAATCTAAAATAGTCAAACTCAGAGAAACAGAGAATAGAGCAGTGTTTACCACGGGTCAGGGGTGGGAGAAATGGGGAGATGTTAGTCAAAGTGTAACTTTACTTAAACTTCCAGTTATAAGATTAACAAGTTTGGGGATCTAATATACAGCATGGTGATTGTAGCTAAAAATACTGTTATATACTTGAATGTTGCTAAGAGAGCAGATCTTAGATGTTCTAACCACAAAGAAGAAATGGCACCTATGTTGACATCACAAAAACAAAATGGTAACTGTATGTTGGGATGGAGGTGGTAGCTAATGCTATGGTGGCAATCATTTTTCAATTCCTAAATGTATCAAATCAACACATTGAGTATGTTAAATCTACACAACATTATGTCTCAATTATATTTCAGTTAAGCTGGAAAAAAATAATGGACAAAAATTTCAACCGACTCTTCACCAAGGTAGATACACAGATGGCAAATAAGCACATGAAAAAAAGTGTTCAATATTATGTCATTAGGGAAATGCAAATTAAAACCATGGTAAGATACCACTGTATGCCTATTAGAATGGCCAAAACTAAAATGACTGAACATACAAGTGTTGGTGAGAATGTGGAGAAATTAGAACTCTCATACTCTGCTGGTGAAAATATAAATGGTACAACCATTTTAGAAAACAGTTTGGCAGTTTCTTTTAAGTTAAACATACACCTAACATATGATCCATTTATTCTACTTCTAGGTATTTACCCAAGAGAATAGGAAATACATGTCCACAAATAGACTTGTACACAAATGTTCTTATTAACAACTTTATTTGGAATTGCATAAAGTTGAAAACAACCCAAGTGCCCACCAACAAGTGAACAGATAAACAAATTGTACATCCATACCATGGAATACCACTGAGCAATAAAGAGGAATGAACTATTAATACACACCACAACATGAATGAATCTCAAAGTAAGTACACTGAGTGGGAGAAGCCAGAGGAAAAGTGAGTACATTCTATATAATTCCATTTACATACAACTCTCAAAATTTGGCAGGCATTTCTCTATTGGTGAAGTGGCCTGGGCAGGGTTCAGAGCTCAAGGTCATTTAGTCCTCAGATTGTGTTCCCAAATCTCTGCCAGATGCCAGGTTCACCCAGCATTTGAGTAGCTTCCTGCAGGAGGAAAAGGTGCCAATAGTCCCGTCCCTCTCACTGTCAATTTCTCACTGGGATGTAGTAAATTGACTTCTGATTTGACTCATGAGTGTTTGTGGACTTAATTAGCTAAGCCAGGAGCCCCCAGTCCTATCAACTCAGGCAAGACAACTTGGAGATGGAAGTCTGGGGCCAGCTCAACCAAGAGCCAGATGCTGGGCAGGGGCGTACCCACCTAGGACTGACCCATTCATGTGGCCAGCTGCATGTCCTGACCCATTGCTCACCATCTTCAAACTACTAGTAATAAACAAGAAACACCTATTCTTTACTGAGTTCTTACTGTGCACCAGGTCCTTAGCCACATAACCTATGGTTATGACTTCATCTAATTCACACGACAGCCCTGAGATGTGGGAACCAGCATGCCTACTAACCAATAAAGAAATTGAGGCTTAGAAGATCAAGAGATTTGCCCAAGGTCAAGACCAAAGAGTCAAGGTTTGAACCCAGATTTGACCGACCCCCAGACAAGTGTTTCACAATGAGTGCTCCATGGATCCTTCACACCAGTATTGCCTGATATTCCTGTTTTAAGAAGCAGATCCCAGGAACCCACCCACAGATTTACTAAACCAGATTAACTGGAAGGGGCCCCTGGAACATGCATTTCTTTTCAAGCTTCCAGTCAATTGGCAGGCCTATTAAGGTCTGAGAACCACAGCACTATGCCACATCATGGCCTCTAAACCCTACTGCCTGGCCTCCCTTGGCCTCTCTGGCCCTGTGCCTTTTCTAGGCTCACCCATACTCCTCCCATTGCAGCCATAACCTCCCTCCTGAACTCCAAGCTCACACATGGAGCAGCTGACTCAACATCCCCCACACAAATGCCTCAAGCTTCTTCTGACACATCCCCAAATTCAACCATCTTCTCCTCCAACCCTCCTCTCCTGCCTGGCATCCAGTGGAATCACCATCCTCCCCATCACCCAAAAACCTGGGCACCATCTCAGATTCTTCCCTCTTCCTTACCCACCCCCTCATTAATGTACCAGTCCTGCTAAGCACACCTCCTAAATGTGTCTCAAATGTGTCCCTTCCTCTCTTTCACCAAAACCGCATTCAGGCCATGGAATCCTTCCCCCAGAAAGCTACACTCCCATCGTAACTGGTCTCCTGCTCTCCCCTTGTCCCTATCCAGAAAATGAATCTAAAACCTTCAGTGGCTCCCACTGCCCAGAGATGCCCTGGGCCTGTGTGGACATTGGTCCGTACATCATCTCCTTTTACTTTTAATGCCGAGTTTAATGTTTCCCTAGGTGACAGTTTACTCTTGGCAATGAGATGATCTCTTGTAAGTGAGTGCCTCACTCACCACACAGAGGCAGATGTTCAGTGTATCTTTACAAACAGCCTTGGATACGAGTACTAACATTACCGCTGAGAGAGTGGTGAATGGAGTGTTCATAGTAAACAGGGCAAGGTCTCCAGCCCTCGGTTCCCCAGCACCTGGGGCTTCTGCTTAGGATTTCTCAGGCCTGCACTTGATAACATCTCTCTTTCCTCTCCCAGCCTCAGCAACTCCTGCACTGATCAGTCACAGCTTCCCATGTCCCAGCTGTGTGTTCTCTGTGAGATTAAGTGAATAAATGAGAAGCTCTTTTTAAAGGATGTTAAATGGGAGGCCTCCTCCAGAAAGAATATCTAAACACGCACTTGCTGGTTTTGGAGTAGGGGCCTGGGATCAAGCAAAGAAAGCAGAGCCACAGAGTACACGGCCTGGGTACACGGTGCAGGCCGGAGGTCATTGGCCACTCCCCACTCTGGTTCCTGGGCACTTGGGTTCAGACATTTTGGACACACAAGTTCATGTCATCCTGTAAAGATCCTCACTGCTCCCTCTAGAGCCCTGGATTTTGAAGCCTCTGTCTGTAATTAGTGGCCCAGCTAATAAGTGTCAGAGTCAAGACTGGAATCCAAGTTCTGCCTCTAAAGATCATGTTCTTATAGAGAGATCATGAAGAGGCTGCACCCCTCTTAAAAGAAGGGGGACCCGGGCACAGGGAGGGACAGTAACCTGCCCAGTGAGCTGGCTCGCATAGCCCACCACAGGCAATAAGTGCTCCCTGACCCCCGTTCATCCAAGGCCCACCCTGGCAGATGCGCACAAGAAGGCCGAGTCTCCAGGAAAGGTGGGAGCCCAAAGTCACAGCAATAGCAGCAGAATCGAGACCAGAACCCAGCTCTCCTGGACCCCTCAGCCACCCCTCCCTTTCCCCTCACCATCCCCTTCCTTTCTTCCTCTGTTTCCCCTCTTCCCAGGTCCTCTTCCCTCGGCTCACTGTCCAGGCCTCTGTGCTTAGCTGCTTCCCCCAAAGACTTGGGAGATTCCCAGCCTGCAGGCTACTTCCAGATGCATCAGCCCCGGCCCCACCCCGCAGCCCCACCCGCACCAGCTCTTAGGCCCAAGGCACCCTGGCACATCTGAGAGATCTGAGAGCCAGGGATCCAGGAACCCTGCCTTCTAGACCTCCCTCTGCTTCGCTGTGCCCGGTGACTCTGGGCAGGTCCCCTCTCCTCTCTGAGCCTCAGTTTCTCCCCTGTACAGGGCAGGATTGGACAATATCTCAAAAACTCTCTCCATCCCTGAGGCACTGGGTGTGGCTGGCGTCCTAGGGCCAATCTCTGTGTCACAGACACCTTGGTGACCTTTGGAGGGGCTGCTCAAGCCACACCCTGGGGAGGGGGCACAGTGGGGCCTCCCCAAAACCCCCACTGCCTCCCAGTGAAAAACAATGGATTTCATTCCAAATAAGGGAACATACAGCAAAGTTCTCAGCTACGGCCCAGTTCCGGCTGGTTTATGTTAGCTGGACAAGACTAAACAGACCTTCACAGTCCCAGTATTAAGCACTAAAAATGAAAAAATGACTGTTTGTCTCTGGATCATGGGGTAAGGGAGAGGTCGGTGCTCCCCTAAGGCCCCTTGAGAGGCTCAGCAGACCTGGGGGTGGTGCCGTACTTGTGGAGATGGGGGTATTTGAGGAGGGGCACTGATGAGGGGAGAAGGGTTTCAATAGGCAGCCATGGGGGGCAGGCACTGAGGCAGGGCTCCGAGGGGCCTGGGGCCTGGGGTACAGGGGGCAAGTGGCCCTCTGTGTCTGCAGAGGTGAGACTGTGGAGAGGACCAGACAATGAGAACGTGGAGAGAGGGAGAGAGAAAGAGACATGCAGGGAACAAGTGGCATGGCCAGCCACCAGAAGACCCTCGAAGACACATCCTTACCCCCACCTCACCTCATGACAGGGCGGTGGGGGGGCAGGGGAAGGGACTCCACCACTTCCTGGATAATACAGCACCTGCTCCCAGCTGCCCCACCTGCCTCCTGCAGTGTGGACACCACAAACCTGAGATAAGAATTTAATTATTTACAAAACAGAGAAGCCTGAAGCAGGACTGCCTTCCTGTTTTCCCACGAAGACTCCCTCCAGACACACCTGCCTTTTACTCCAACTCTGCAGGGCCTGCCCCTCCATCCCTCCATTAACGGGGCCATCTCCTTTTACAGAGTGCTTTGTCACTGTGGTCTGACAACCCCAAGTGGTGGCATCACAGTTCTCATCTTAGAACTAGCACTCGGGGAGTGACATGTCCTGCCCAAGGACTTTCGTCTGTGGATGGCAAAGCTAGGAGCAGTGGTACCCACAGCTTCTGAATTCATCTTTAGCCTGATAGTCAAGGCCCCCTGCACCCACAGGCCACGCTGTCGTTGGCCAGTCTTGCCTTACTGCCCACACGCAGGCAGCTCCGTCTTCTCCATGGGCTCCTTGCCCACCACCCAAGAGGGAGCCTATCTCTATCCAAACTTCCCCACCATTCTTCAAAGCAAATCCCTCCTGGAAAGTCTCCCTGACCCACTCAGTCTAACTGATCACCCTCCTCTCCTGCGACCTACCTTGGCCCCAGTGCTCAGCACCACAAGCGCTATGAGGGCAGGGGCCGTGGCTGTCCCCAGAGGCTGGCACAAGGCCTGGCACCTGGGAGGCACCCAAAGAACATCTGTGCCATCAGGCAATGAATGAATGAACCAATGGTTCCATATTGCTCTCACCTTCTCTTGTCTTGACCCAGAGCCTCCTATGTAGGAAATGTCATTTCAACAAAGAAAAGAAAGTGGGCTGTAGCAACCTGGAAGGGCCTGCAGAAGAAGAGTTTGAATTCTCTAGAATCAGCCCATTCTTACATTCATTTTGAAATATTTGTAAAGTGCCTACTGTGTGTGCCAGGCACTGGGGGTAGCGATACAACGGTAAGCAGACCAGACAGTAAAAGTTACTGACAAGTAAACAGGCCCTGACAGCGGGTATGGCCAGTGCTATGGGGGGGGGGGGGGGAGACAGGCCAGCAGTGGGAGGGGACACAGAGGCCCTCTAACCTAGCCAGGGTGGCCAGGGAAGGCTTCCTGGTAGAAGTGAGGTCTAAACTGGGACCTGGTTATTAAGCCTAATGATGACAATAACTAGTATTTATTGTGCATTTATTACTAGTCAAGCATTAACTCCAATAAAGAACTGGGATGTGGAGAAATTAAGCATGTGACTCCAGGTGGCTCAGGCTGCAAAGACGAAGTTTGACTCCAGAGCCCAAGCCCCAACCACCCTCCCCACCTCCTCCTCCCTCCTCACATCTGAGGCACGACTGACTGGCCCAGGTCCCCCTGGATGCCCTTGGGAAACTGCAGAGGCCTGCTGAACTGCACCACAGTTCAATGTCTGGGTTGGGTTTCCACAGTCCAGAGGGACCCCCCAGGCCTCTCAGCCTTCCACGTGTCTTGGTCAGGCCCAGAGAGCGGGGCTCGAGAGTCCCTGCAGACCCAGACAGAGCCACCCCTACATCCCCAGGACAGATCTGGTGGTGAAGAAAACTGCCCCATCTTCTCAGGTTTTCTGAGTTCCCTGGGCCAGAGGGAAGGGGCTCCTTCCTAAAGGAGAAGTTCTTCTGAAACACTGGAGAAATCGCCACCAAGCTAGAAACGCCCTGCGTGGCCTCACCCTCGCAGCTCTGCACCGTTCACTGCCAGCCCCGATTTGGACAGAAGAGAGGAGGACCTCTGAGACCAGAAAGCCCACCTACAACAGGGGTGGGTGGCGGCTTGGAGGTCATGAGGCAGAGAGGATGCAACAACCCCTCTGCATCCCAGCTACTCCACACGGCGCAAGGGAGGGAGCTAGGCCCCTTCATACCACAGTTACATCAGGTCTTGACCCACCGCCTGGGCTACATGAGAGCTGGCCTACTAGGGAGGGAAGCGTTGGCCCAGCCCAGGCTGGCTCCTGCCTGCCAGAGCCACGTACTAAGCCCCAGGGACCCAGATTTAACATATCCTACTCCATGTCTGCTCCCTCTCCCCAGAGGCCCCTCAGCACAAGTTAAGATCTGACTGGCACTAATTGGACCAAACTGGCAGTGCCCAAGGCAGCTTGAGTGCTGTCATCATGGATTTGACTCACTGAGCAATGGCTGCCAGTACCTATGGAGACCACCATTAGTGTCATTTTGGGAGGATCAAGCAAGCTTGGATGGTGCTCTGTGAGTCAACACCACTTTCTGGCCAAGCTTTCAGCCAGAGGCCTCAAGCTTACAAATGATTTATTCTTGGTCTCACATCCAGGCAAGGGCTCGAATCCAGCCTCCTGATCAACAGCTCATGAGTCCATTGGTCTATTCCTCTGCTGGTGGTCCCAGAAAGTCTTCTCTGAAGGCAAAATTGGTTCCAGCTCTTCACTTTCTTCCAGGACACAAGATCTCCCATCTGATAATCAAACCCCAAACACGAGAATAGAATAGAGAGTCCCTAAATGGACTCTTGGTCCCAAGACTCAAAGCTCAACTGCAATCATGAATCCTGGACCCTGAAGGGAAAACTCCCTTCCAGGAATGGAACCCTCACCCCAGTATGGAACTCAGACCCCAAAACAGACACCTCGATATCAAGCCAGAATCTTGCCTGTAGAAATGGCACCTTCACCCCAAAACAGAACCTTGCATCCTGAGAATGAAACTTTAGCACCAGACAATAAACCCCCACTTTCAGAACAAGCCTTGAATCTTGGGAAATCCTCTTCTCAAAGCTGATCCAGACTCTTCTTATATTTTATTTCTTTAACACAATCTCAACTTGAGGATCAGATAAGAAAACCCAAACTTCCTAAAACAATTTTCTTCACATTTTGCAGTAGAGGAATCAGAAGAACCTCATGCAACCAGAGCCCCAGTTTCCAGGAAGGCTGCACTCTGATGCAGAAACTCCATATAAGTGGCATGCTGATCACTCACAGCCTTTTCCCACCATTTCCTCCATCCTCTTAGCTCCATGTCAGGGTCTGGGTGTCTGACTGGTCTCCTCAGCCCCAGAGGATCTGCCAGCCCGAGCCAAGGAGAGGGAAAATCCTCTTTGCACCTCTCAGGCAGGGCTAAGCTCTCTCTGCCCTGAAAAGAGGGGGCTTCCTTATTTATTATTGGTCTGTTCAGATTTTCTGTTTCTTCATGATTCAACTTGATAGGTTGTATATTTCCAGAAATTTACCCATTTCTTCTAGGCTATGCAACTTGTTGGCCTATAACTGTTCATGGTAATCTCTTATGATCCTTTGTATTTATATTGTATCAGTTGCAACATCTATTCTTTCATCAATGATTTTATCTATTTGAGTCTTCTCTCTTTTCTTCTTAGTTTAGCTATAGGTTTGTCAATTTTGTATATCTTTTAAAAAGAACCAACTCTTTGTTTTGCTGGTCTTTCTATTGTCATTCTAGTCTCTGTTTCATTTATTTCTACTCTGATCTTTGCTATTTCCTTCCTTCTACTAACTTGGGACTTAGTTTGTTCTTCTTAGCTCTTTGAGATGTAAAATTAGGTTGTTTATTTGAGATTGTTCTTTTTCCCTTTTTGTTGTTGTTTTTTTTTTTTAGTTGAAGTATAATCAGTTACAATATGTCCATTTCTGGTGTACAGCATAATGTCCCGGTCATGCATATATATACATATATTCATTTTCATACTCTTTTTCATTAAAGGCTATTACAAGATATTGAATATAGTTTCCTGTGCTATACCTTTTTTCTTAATGTAAGCATTTATCACTATAAACTTCTCCCTTAGAACAGCTTTTGCTGCATCCAGTAACATTTCAATTTTTTAAGATTTAAAAAATTTCCTTTTTGATTTCTTTTTTGTCCCATCAGTGTTCTTCCATCTCCACATTTTTCCTCCTGTGATTGATTTCTAGTTTCATACCACTGGGGTCAGAAAAGATATTTGACGTGATTTCATTCGTCCTCAATATGTTAAGACTTGTTTTGTAGCTAACACGATCTATCCTGGAGAATGTTCCATGTGTGCTTGAGAAGAATATGTATTTTGTGGAATGTTCTGTATATGTCTGTTAGGTTCCTTGGGTATAAAATGTAGTTTGAGTCTAATATTTCCATATTGATTTTCTGTCTGAATGATCTATTCATTGTTAAAAGTGAAGAACCTAAGTCCTCTACTGTTATGGTATTGCTGTCTATTCTTCCCTTCAGATCTGTTAATATTTGCTTTATATATTTATGTGCCCTGATGTTGGGTAAACATATATTTACTATAGTTATTTCCATTGATAAATTGATCCATTTATCATTATATAATATATATCAATATATAATGACCTTCTTTGTCTCTTATTACAGTTTTTTACTTAGAGTCTGTATTGTCTGATATAAGTATAACTACTGCTGCTCACTTTGGGTTTCCATTTGCCTGAAATATATTTTTCTATTCATTCGCTTTCAGCTTATGTGTGTCCTTAAAGCTGAAGTCAGTCTCTGATAGTTGGGTAGTTTGTTGGTTTTTTATTTTTTATCCATTCAGCCACTCTATGTCTTATGATTGGAGAATTTAGACTATTTATATTTAAAGTAATTATGGATGGGTAAGGACTCACTGTTGCCATTTGGTTATTGTTTTCTGAGTATTTTGTAGATCCTTTGTTCCTTTCTTCCTCTCTTACTGTTTTCCTTTGTGATTTGATTTTCTGTAGTGGTATACTTTGATTTTTCTCTTTCTCTTTTGTATATTTACTATTGGTTTTTGTTTTGTGGTTACCATGAGGTTTGCATAAAACATCTTAGAGTTATAACAGTCTATTTTAAGCTAACAACTTAACTTTGTTCACATACAAAAGCTCAACAATTTTTTTACTCCCTTACAACATTTTATGTTTTTGATGTAACAATTCACATCTTTTTAATATTGTATATCCACTAACCAATTATTGTAGTTACAACTATTCTTAGTTCTTTTGTCTTTTAACCTTTATACTAGAGTTACAAATTATTTACATACCACCATTACAATATTAGATATCCTGAATTGGACCATATATTTACATTTACCAGGGAATTTTATACTTTTATAAGTTTTCATATTATTAGCTAGGATCCTTTCTTTTCAGCTGGAAGAACTCCTTTATCATTTCTTGTGAGGCAGGTTTAGTGGTTGTGAACTCCTTCAGCTTTTGTTTTTCTGAGAATGTCCATATCTCTCCAATTATGAAAGGCAGCTTTGCCAGGCAAAGTGTTCCTAAATCTCCCACCAAAGAAAAGTCCAGGACAAGATGGCTTCACTGGTGAATTCTACCAAACATTTAAAGAAAAATTAATACCAATCATTCTCAAACTCTTCCCAAAAATGAAGAGGAGAGAATTTTATGAGACCAGCATTACTCTGATACCAAGGCCAGACAAGACACTACAAGAAAAGAAAATTACAGGCCAATATTCCTGGAGAACACAGATGCAGAAATCCTCAACAAAATAGTAGCAAACCAAACTTAAAAGTACATTAAAAGGATCATACATCATGATCAAGTGAGATTTATCGATAAAAGTGATATACCCATATTAACAAAATGAAGGGTAAAAATCATCATAAAAATCATAATCATCTCAATAGACACCTTAAAATATTTGACAGAATTAATTGTGCTTTCATGATAAATACTCTCAACAAATTAGGTATAGATGGAATGTACCTCAACATAATAAAGGCCATATATGACAAGACCACAGCTAACATCAGACTAGTGGTGATCAGGAACAAGACAAGAATGCCCTCTCTTGCCACTTCTATTCAACATAGTATTGGAAGTCCTAGCCAGAGCAATTAGGCAAGAAAAAGAAATAAAAGGCATCCAAATAGGAAAGGAAGAAGTAAAACTGTCTCTGCTTGCAGATGACACAATTTTATATGAAGAAAATAAATTCAGTAAAGTTGTAGGATACAAAATCAATATATAAAAATCAGTTGCGTTTCTATACACTAAAAACAAACTATGTGAAAAATAAATTAAGAAATCAAACCCATTTACAATACCATAAAAAATAAAATATTCAAGGGTAAATTTAACCAAATCTTTTGACCTGTACAGTGAAAACTATAAACCACTGATGAAAGAAATTGAAGAATATACAAACAAATGTAAAGATATCATGGATGGAAAGAATTAATATTGTTAAAATGTCCATACTACCCAAAGCAATCTACAGATTCAATACAATTCCTATGAAAATTCCAGTGGCATTTTTCATTTTTCTCTTTCATAAGAGAAAAAAAAACTCAAAGTTTGTATGGACCACAAAAGACCATGACTAGCTAAAGCAATCTTGAGCTAGAAGAGTAAAGCAAAAGGCATCACACTTCCTGATTTCAAACTATACTACAAAGATACAGTAATCAAAAGAGTATGGTATTGGCATAAAAAAAAGACATACAGATCAATGGACTAGAATAGATAGTACAGAAATAAACACACACATAAATGGTCAACTATCAACAAAGGTACCAAAAATATACAATGGGGAAAGAACAGTCTTCAATAAATGTTGTTAGGAAAACTGGATATCCACATGCAAAAGAATTAAACTGGACCCTTATCTCACACCATACACAAAAATCAACTCAAAATGAATTAAAGAGCTAAATGTAAAACCTGAAGCCATAAAACTCCTAGAAGAAAGCATAAGGAAAAAACTCCTTGACATTGATCTTGGCATGATTTTTTGAACTTGACACTCAAAGCAGAGGCAACAGAAGAAAAAAATAAATGAGACTACATCAAACTAAAAAGGTTTTGCCCAGCAAAGGAAACAATCAACAAAATGAAATGGCACCCTATGAAAATGGGAGAAAACATCTGCAAACTATATCTCTGATCAGGGGTTAACATCCAAAATATACAAGGGATTCTTAAAACTCAATAGCAAAAAGTAATAATAACAACTCAATTAAAAATGAGCAAAGGCCCTGAACAGCCATTTAAAAAAAAAAAAAAAAGACATACAAATGGCCAGCAGGTATATGAAAAGATACTCAACATCACTAATCGTCAGGGAAATGCAAATCAAAATCATACTGAGATATCACTTCATATCTGTTAGGATGCCTACTATCAAAAAGACAAGAGATAACAAATATTGGCAAGGATATGGAGAAAAGGAACCCTTGTACACTGGTGGTGGGAACGCAAATTGGTACAGAAACTATGGAGAACAGCGTGGAGGTTCCTCAAAAAATTTAAAAATAGAACTACTATATGATCCAGCAGTCCCACTTCTGGGTATATAACCAAAAGAAATGCTATCACTATCTTGAGGAGATACCTGCACTCCCATGTTCATTGCAGCATTATTCACAATAGCCAAGATATGGTAACAACCTAAATGTCTGCTGACTGATGAACGGGTAAAGAAAAAATCTATTGTCCGTTTGGGACAACATGGATGAATCTGGAGGGCCTTATACTAAGTGAAGTAAGCCAGAGAAAAGACAGAGAAAGATAAACATCACATGGTATCACTTATATGTAAAATCTTAAAAAAGTTGAACTCCTAGAAACAGAGTAGAATGGTGATTGCCAAGGGCTGGGGAGTGGGATAAACGAATGGGGAAAGGTTGGTCAAATGCACAAACTTTCAGTTATAAGATAAATAAGTTCTGAGGATCTAATGTACAGCATGGTGACCATAGTTAATCATTCTGTATTGTATACTTGAAATTTGCTAAAAGAATAGATCTTAAGCATTCTCATCAGAAAAAAGTAACTATCTGAGGTGATGGATATGTTGATTAACTTGACTGCAGGAATCATTTCACAATATGTACATATACTAAATCATCACATTGTATACTTTAAGTGTATTACAATTTTATTTATCAGTTATACCACAATAAATCTGGGGGGGGCGGGGGGAAGAGGCTGTTTCCTGCAAACAACTGGGATGGGGTCCAGGGATAGTCTCTGTTGCAGGGACAGGCACTTTACTGGGTCCAAGCTCTGCCTCCGTGCCTGGAAGCTAAAGCAGAGTCTATGGGGCTCAGAGGCAGGAAGAGGTCATGGCTGCCCTACTGGATCAGGATGGGGTTCTTCACACACCCCAGTCTGTAGCCTAAAAGCGAGGGTCAAAAATGGAGGTCAACCTAATGCTGATTCAAAGAGGCCTAAAAGGAGCCTGGAACAGGACTCAGAAGTATGGACTTGCATAATCCTGTGACAATCTGAACCTCAGCTTCCTCTCTGTAAATTGGAGAGGTCATGGGAACCCGATGGGAGGAGGAAGAAGGAGGGGGCTGTTTGAGGCTATTCCAATGCAAGGGACACGGCCCTGTGAAGTCTCCAAGCTCAGGGCAGAGACAAAGATCTTTATTCTCTCCTGTCTTCCCCTTTCCCACCTGCTGCCTCATATCTCAGCCATTTTTCCACATTCTCTTTTACTATATGGCCATCCATCCAGTTCTTCCTGCTTTCCCTTCTCTTGACAGTTTAATAATTTAATAAGTACTGAGCCCCAGGGTGAGGGTCTGGAGCTTTGATCTCAACTCTGGGAAAACCAGAGCAGCCTTGGCCTGTCTGGGCTGATTTATGGCCACCTTTCGTGGTTTCTGTGTGCGTGCTGGGGGAACTGGCACCACAGAGGGTGGGGAGCCACCTGAGAAAGGCTGGCTAGGTTGGGACTGAAGGCCCCGGCTCAGAGGCCAGCAGAAATCAGATGCACCCCAGAGCACAGGTGCCAGGGCCCCACCTCTGCCCACCTGGGAGCCACCTGTGACAGGCAGAGGGGATATTAATTATTGATGGTGTCCCAGTGGAGAGAGATGGAGCCAGAAGCTCAGGGCCAGTCCTGCTCCGCTCACCTATCTCTCTTCCTGGATCTAAGACCTCAGAGCCTTGAGGTGGGACACAGCTCTCAAGGGACCACTCACACATCAGCATACCCACCCCTGACCTCCCAAGAGGCCCACCTTCCCAGTGTATCCAAACTCTTGTACACCAAGCCACCTGGGTGCTTCACTGACCACTGCCCCAGAAGTCAGAATTCTCAAAGACATGTCAGCACAGTCTACACCTCCCTCTTCACCTCCAAATCTTCAAATTGACCTTCTAAAGGATCTCCCAAATCAAACTACTTGCCTGGCTGCTCACTGCCCTGCCCTGGAGGACTGCAGCAGTCTCCTGCCTGGCCCTCCCCTGCCCCTCTCTGGCCCTAGAGCTTTCAAAGACATCGAAGAGATTTTATCACTCTCCTGTTTAAAGCCCTTCAATAGTTCCTCTCGGGACAGCACACATCACAATTGGCATGAGCATTCATCCCCTTCAGGTGTCCCTCTGGAGATAACTTCTGCCAGCTCCTGAGAGCATCCAACAAGATCAGAGCCTTGAGACCTCATTGGCACCTGGTCTAATCCAGCTATATGACCTTGGACAAGTCACTTCCCCTCTCTGGGACTGAGAATTCCAGATCTGGGCTGAGAAAGAAGGTAGGACAAAATGATCTCTAGGGTATATCTGGGTTCTGATGTTCGAAGTCAATGGCCACTGGCCCTTCTACCAGCCTCATGCACATGCCAGACCACCTGCCGGTCCTCTCCCTTCAGGAAGAATGTATTCAAAGGGGCTTTGCTGGGAAAATCAGAGAAAGAAAAGAAAAGGAAAGCAGGTAAGAGGAGGAAAAGGGCTCTAGGACCCTTCTGCCAATACAGACTGATGTCTGAATTAGATGAGGCTGGGCCATGAGTGCCTCAAAGGCAGAGACGATGCCCAGTACTCACCTCCCAATTCTCCACGCCCAGCACAGGCTCAGCACCGAGAGTACTGACACGTGAAATGAATCAGCTGGAGGATCCTTGCAGTTTCACTTGACTCTGATCAGGAAAACATGCCTCCTCCCCTCAATCTCACTGGTACCTGGACACCCCCACCTGGACACACACACTGTCCCATTCCCTGGAGAAGATCAGCCTTTCAGCAGATGCCAGGCCGGGGCTGGGCTGAGCCATGAAGGTGAAAGCTGGGAGCATGAGGAACTGACGCCACCCTCATCACAAGACAGAACTTTCCCGGCAATGTTCTCCCTTTCCTGTCCCCACCCCCACCTCTGGAGCAGCCAGGATGACATTCTGGGGCAACAGAGGCAAAGGAGGCCATCCGGACAAACCAGCAGACATACTTCCCCTGCTTCTCCTATCATCCCAAGAGGGTCCTCTCTCCTCCTCCTGCCCCGCCTGTGCACAGTCAGTCTTTGGGACCAGCAACTTGCTCCCATGGACAGAGAGGCAAGGGAGAGATCACTTAATGATTTTCTACTGGCAGTTCCTTGGCCTGGAGGGCTGGGATGACACTGCACTGGACTCAGCCCCTCCATTCTCAGCAGCAATGGTGAGCCAACACCAAGCTCCGTCTTTAACAGGGGCTTGTGCCAGACCCCCTTCCAGGAACACCCTTCCCTGCCGCCCTCCATACCCAGCTCAGTGCTCTCAATTGGGAGTGGTACTGCCCCCTCTGGGAGTACTTTTAAAAATATGGGAGAGCTATTTTTTTTAATGTTGCAATGACATTTTAGGTGGCCAGTGACATTTAGTAGGCAGAGGTCAGGATGCTAAATGAATAATTCCACACCCAACATGCCAGGAGCACCCCAGAGGAGCATAAAGCCAAAACCAGGTCAAGTTCCCCTAAGTTCCCTGGTCTTTTCTTTCAGCCCTTACCCAAATGTAATTGCTTGGGTAAGGAACTAAAGAAATAGTTGACAGAACAGTTAAAGTAGCACCCTGGCGTCAAGGAGGTGGAGCATAACTCTCTAGCTCCTACGTGTGGGCCGTGCATAAGGACTTCCTTTCAAAGAGCGCTATAGGGAAAAGAGAAGAAAAATGCACCTTTAACTTTACAAAAGAGAAACCTGACAGGCACTACCTCGGCCACGTGAGGATGGTCTGCATCCACAGTGATGTCATGGTGATAGTAAGCACCGTTGATACGATGAGACAAAAATGGTACCTAACTCTATGGTCTTTCTTTCCAAAACCTAGAACCACAGTCTAACCTTGAGAAGAATATCAGTCACATCCCAGTGAAAGGACAGTCTACAAAATACCTAAGCAACACTCCTCAGAACTACCAAGATCATCAGAAACAAGGGAAGAGGAGCCTAAGAAAACATGACAACTGTATATATAAAATGTGATAATTAAAATACAGTGTGGTGTCCTGGATGGGATCCCGGTACAGAGTAAGAACATGAGGGAGGGAAAACTGAGGAGACTGGAGTACAGTATGGACTTTAGTTAATAAACATGTGTCAGCATTGGTTCATTAATTGTCACAAATGTTCCATACTAAGGTAAGATGCTAAAATGGAGGAAACTGGCTATGGAGTATACAGAAACTCTCTACTATTTTGTAATAATTCTGTAAATCTAAAACTGTTCTAAATGAAAAGGTTATTTTTTAAAAAGTGGTAGCACCAAAGTCAGAGGGATCATGGCTAGAATCCCAGCTCCACCTCATACCAGCCATGTGACCTGGGGCAAGTTACTCAACCTCTCTAAGCCTCAGTTTATCCATCCATAAATGGGGTTGATAATCATACTTACATCACATGGTTGTTTTAAAGGTTAAATGAGATAATAGGTGTAAAGAGCTTCGCACAGCCTCTATTTAGCACATAACATGTCAGTAAGTATTACCATATTCTGATTCATTTGTCCATTTGCCAATTTTGTTCCCAGCTGCCTCCCCCAAGGAGGGGAAGCTCTGTGGCCAGGAGCCCTCATCTTTGTGTGTACCACCATTGTACCCCCACACCTAGGAGAACTGCTGGCTCATCGCTGATACTTACTATGTGTTTGTTAAACAACAGAATGAGCCCTCCCCACCAGAGCATCCCTGGAACCCCAAATCTCACCCCGGGAGAACTCCAGTTCTGGAGCCCAGCGCGAGCCCGGCCTCCCCCAGAACCGTAGCTACAGCAGAGAGAAAGCCAAGCCTCCCACCTGCCTCCCTGTGACTCTTCCTCCTCTCCTAGCCCTGCTTTTCTCTCCGCCCCACCCCCTACAGGCATCAGCACCTGCTCATTTCCCAAAGCAGCAGGATCCGGGTAATGACCTCTGATAAACATCTTCTAATAAACCCTGTAGCTGGATCTGTCATCCAGAAGCTATATTCTTCCCTCTTCCCACTCTCACCCCCGTCTCCTCCCACTTCCTGCACTGGCCCATTAGTGCCCTGGTCTCACCAGGCAGGCCCCCAGGCCCCCAGGACCTCTGGACTCGGGCTTCCTGGGGAATGGCCAACAGGCTGCTCGGGCTATTCCATAAGCCTGACCCTCCCCACAGGTCTGCAATCTCAGTGGCCCGGCCTGGCTCTGGCTGTGCCACTCAGCCTGACCACTGGCCAGTCCACTTCCCTCCATCCCTGCAGGCAGTTTTCCCAGGCGTTACCAAGGAGACCACTCACATCCTGCCCAGTGTTGCCAAAGCAACCGTCTCAGTGTGAAGCAGCCCCTCGGCCTCCAGCCCCGGGTGTGCAAGACCAGGAGTGAGAGAGGCAGAGACCAACAGGAAATAGGACCAGGCAGCTGGCACACTGAGGGGGAAGCATCCCGGCTATTCCCCGGGCAGTGCCCTGCTCCTGTCCTTCTCCCTCCCCTTCCTCCTTCTGTTATTGCCCTTACCCATCCTGCCACCATCTTGGGCTCTGTGATTTAGAGCAAATGCCTGGGCCTCAATGTGCACATCTTGGAAGTGGGCACATGCCATCCCAGAGGGTCAGGGTAAAGAAATCCCCAATATGGAGAAATTCCCCAAGACCAATTTTCTCCTTCATGAGCTTTGATGTCCTGGATAAACATTCCAGTTCTGCCATCTCCCAGCTCAGTGTTTCTGAACAGCATTCTTAATATACACGAGTCTCTGTTTTCTCACCTATAAAACAGGAATAATAATACTTCATATTGCGAGATTAAATGAATTAACCTACATGACTGCACCTAGTAAGTGCCCAGCCTCAGGACTTGCACTTTTTTTAATTTTTTTTTTTCTGATGAATAATAGCCCTGCTGACCATAGCCACTGGTCAGAAATGCTTCCAGATTCACCCACGTGAAGCCTGGATGAAGTCGCCGGCTTGGCTCTCCCACTCAGCCCTTGCATCTTGGCCTCCATTAACCTCCCAGCAGCTCAAGATGCTTCACTCCCTCCCCACCCACCCCTGCTGCTGCTGCTGCTGCTGCTGCTGCTGCTGCTGCTGCTGCTGCTGCTTAAAGGAAATCACTACACTCCTCTGCTCAAAAGCCACCCATAGGTCCCACTGCTCACAGGATCACTCTAAACTCATCCTGGCATCTGAGGCCCTGCACGATCTGGCCTCAGTCTACCTTCAAAGGTTGACTCGTTCATCTCCCCACTGCGGGTCTCACTTCCCAGTGGGAGGGACTGCTCACTGCCTCTGCCAGCACCGTGCATTTTCCTGCCTCATGCCTTTGCTGCCGTGCCCTCACCAAGATGCCCTTGAGTAGGTCCACTCCAAGTCTTCTCCCTCTAACTTCAGGCTCGCCTCCTCTGTGAAGCCTGATCTCACCGACTCCAAGAGTGCCAGACTAGGTCATTCTGAGGCCCCACAGCCGTGACAGTTCGCAGACCTTGGAGTATATCAGAATGACCTGGGGGTCTTGTTAAACATGCAGGTTTGGGGGCCCCAACCCCAAGGTATTCTGAGACAGTAGGTCTGGCCTGAGGGCTGGGAACCTGCATTTTAGATGTGTTTTCAGCTGATGCTGATGCAGGCAGTAGAAACCCTCACTTTGAGAAACCCTTGCCCAAAAGAACAGAAAGTTCCCTTGGAAGTGTCTGATGACTGGCTGATGGGTCTACGTGGCTAAAAACCCTGCAGAGGAGGTATAAGGGGCAGGAGGCCAGGAAGGAGCATCAGGAATCCCATAGTACTCCCCTTCCCTCCTCTGGGGTTCTGTCCAGAGACCAGGAGATTGCTCCCCAGTTTCCTTCCTATGATGGAAGACAGAGCCTGCCAAGAGTGAATTCTGTGGGGGCAAGATGTATACTGGTCACAAGAGTGAAATCTAAAGTCAGACAGACCTCGGTTTGAATCCCAGCTCCATCAGTTACTAACTGTGTCATCTGGGATTAGTTACCTAACCTCTCTGAGCTTCTCTTTCCCCATCTATAAAACAGTGACAGTGATACCTCCCTCAGTAGGTTGTCAGGAGGATATTAATGGAAGTAACCTACATGGAAGTACTTGGCACACCATAATCACAGAATACATGGTAGCTATTATAAATATTATTGTTATGATTAATAATACAGGGTTCAAAGGTCAGACTAAACTAAAAACCAACAGGGCATGCATCACTGAAGGCTAGTGATGGGGGTGAGGCAAGATGAAAAGAATATTTCAGGAGGACCACTCTGGCAGCATCAAAGGAGGAACCAGAGACCAAGAGGCCAGCTATTGCAATATCTGGGATGAACATCCAGATCTGGAAAGTAGCAGTGAGGATATGGAGGCTGGAAAATGGCTAGGACCTTGTCCTAGGAGGATGCATTCCCCCACCCCCACCCCCAGAGAGCAGTGAGGAAGCTCAGGGTCCGCAGACAAGTTCCTGTTGCTCACTCTGGCCCACCTCAAAGAATCAAGGCCCCTTGGCTGACCTTAGAAGCTCCTCCCTTGGCTGGCTGGGAGCCTCAGCCACTATGGAAAAGAGACTCTGAATACAACAGGTGTCTGGCTGGTGTCACACCCAGCCAAAGCTGGGGACAATCTCCCTACAGGTGTCACAATCAATGGCTTTGTGAAATGTCCAATTCAAAAGCACCAGCTTTTAAAAGATGGAAGGTTCACTCCAAGGTATATACCCCCCAAAACTGAAAACAGGTGTTCAAACAAAAACTCGTACACAAATCTTCATAGCAGCAAAATTCACAATAGCCAAAAGGGGGAAACAACCCAGGTATCCATCAACTGGCAAGTGGATAAACGAAGTGTGGCATATATATACAATGGAATATTGTTCAACCACAACAAGGAAAGAAGATACAAGTTACAATGTGGATGAACCTTGAAAACATTGTGCTAAATGAAAGAAGAAAGACACAAAAGGACAAATACAGTATGACTCAATGTATATGAAATGTCCAGGCAAATGCAGAGAGACACAGTGTAGATTGGTGGTTGCCAGGGATTCAGGGGAGAGGAAATGAAGAGTGACTGTTTAATGGTATAGGCTTTCCTGTTGGGGTGATGAAAATGTTCTGGAACTAGATAGAAGTGGTGGTTGCACAATATTATGAATGTACTAAATGCCACTTAATTGTACACTTTAAAATGTTAAAGTGGTAAATTGTATGTTATGGGAATTTTATGTGAATAAAAAAATGATAGGAGGTGGCTCATGCGATTCCCATCTATGGGTGACCACTGGGACTGAGCAGCACCCTCCCCAAAGGCTTTCTCTTAGCACTTAGCACCAAGCAGGCAGGCACTCAGACAGAGATGGGGAAGGAGGGGGATCTTCATTCCCTGTATCTGTCTTCATGAAGTATGAACCCTCTGCCCCAGTCACCCTGTGCCCATCACTGAGAATATATACACACACTTACTCATCCCACCTCCAAGCCTTTGCTGCATGTCCCTACCCATCTCTGCACACCCTAAAACTCCCACTGCACCCCTTGCCGTCTATCTGATTTCTACAGTTCCTCCCATATCCAGGTCAAAGTCTTCCCTGATTCCCCATCTCTGACCTCTGCCCACACATAGCTGGGATTTCAACAGTCCATCTGGGCACTTGATTCCATTTCCTCTCTCAGCCCTGCCTTTTCAAGCAGATCTTCAACCTGTGAATGTACAGGGATGTCATGAGCCCTCACCTCTGAGCCAGGCATATAACAGGTCCTCATAACTGTCTGTTGGTCCTAAGCCCAGAGCTATACCTTAGACCTCTCTCCTGAACACTCCTGGACCAACACTGTTCAGACCCCTGTGGGAACCACCAGCAGTAGAGTGAGGCCAATGTGTCTTCAGGAAGAAGATGAAATTACCACACGACAGGTGATGGATGAGCCTCATCTCATGTCAGCCTGATGGCCAGGCCAATCTGAGATCTTCAATGAGTACCAGAGATCCTATTACACCAGGTCCCTTCCAGTTGTTTTAATTAAAATGGTGAGAAATCAATAGAGATTGCAATTATGGAAGGAGGGGGAAAATAATCAAGAGTTCCCTGCCCTCAGCAAATTGCTGGATGGACACCGATAAGAATCAGAGCTGAATTCTGGGTGAGTACAGAACCTACCCCAGCAGAACTCGGGATGGACAGTCTTAGAATCACAGCCAGTATCAAGGTTAACACCAATACAACGGGAATGGAACCCTGGATGGTCAGAGCAGACGACTAGGTCAATGCTGATACAGCTAGAAGGGAATTTGGAGTGAACACTAAAACAGTCACAGAATAAAGCTGATGGCTCTATTAGGGTGGGGGAAAGTCAGGCTGAGGAGGAGGATCAGTGGACCCTAGATGAAGGGTGGAGGGCATGCATAGGCGGCCTTCATGTGCATGCTCTAATCCTTCATCTCAGGCTTGGAAGGAGCAGAACAAAAACCCTCACGGCCATCCCCATAGGTGTGTGGTGAGGAACAGGGAAGAGTGGAATCTGCTAAATTAAGCCAGAAGGGAGATGGGCAGGGGTAGGGAAACTGCTGGGGGGAGAATTTCTCCACTATGTACTCCCACCAAAAAAGAACTGATCCCTGTAAACCAGAGTGGCAGTATAAGAGGGCTTTCCCAAGCCAGATAGATGGGGAGTCAGGCAGAGGAGGAGGCTAGGGTGGAGCTGTAGGGAGATGGGAGGGCCTGAAACCTTCTCCTGCCCACCCGCTCCCTTGTCAAAGACCCCAGCCCCAGACTCACATCACCACAATCCCAAACTTTAGTTAAAAAGGGGGAAATCCTGCAGGCCTTCTCTGGGCTTCCCTAGGGTCATGGATGGAGCATAGCCCTCTCAGAGCAGTAGGGGAGCATTCAAAGACCAAGTCAACTCACTGGCCCAGCTAACCCCTGCCCTTGAACGACTTAGCCTGGCCTCACCACTTTCTCTTGAATGACCCACTGAGTAACTGGGCAAATCACTCTCCCTTTTTCCATCATCCTTCTCCCTTGTAAGGGAGGACACTGAATCAGATGACATCTACAGGTTCCTCCATCCTTAGAAATCTGTTTTCAGTGCTCAGAAACAGACTTCGTACATCTAATACTTACAGCGTATTTCTGATTATAAAAAATAATACTTGCTTTCTGTAGAAACTTTAGAAAGAGCAAAATATAAAAAAGAAAAGAAAAAAAATCTTAGGTGATCTCATTACCCAGAGGAAACTATTGTTAATCTTTCAGAAACTTTCTTCCCAAGGTTGTTTGATTTTTCTTTTTTTGCATTCATAACATTCTTCTTAGCAATTCAGATCTTACAATTTTGTATCCTGCTTTTTACAACTGCCATTATTCTGCTGTGAGCATTTTCCCAAGTGATCAAATATTTTTCAAAAATACTATTTTAAAGATTGCATAATACTCCACTAAGAGGATCTACCGTGCTTACACGGCATTTAGGTTGTTTTCCTAGTATAAACAACACTGCCATGAGCATCCTAGCCTAGTGCATAAGTATTTGCCTATATCTCCATTTCCTCAGAATCTATTCCTCCAGATGGAATCATAAAGCCAATGAATATATTTTAAAAGGTCTTGGCATGTACTGCCGTATCAATTTTCAGAAAGACACAACAAACCCAGTGATTTTCCTGAGCTGAGCGAGAGCTTGAGTTCTGAAAGGACTGGAGTTAGAATACAGGACAGTGGTCCTGTCTCTCCTCCTCTCCTCCTGTCTTGAAGGTTAACTGTCCAGCAAAAGAGAGGACAGAATTCCAAGTCAGAAGGCACAGGTCTGCAGCCTAGCTCTGCCTCTCTGGCTTTGGGAACCTGAAACAAGCATTGGTTCTCCTCAACTGTAAAATGGGTATGATTAGCTCTGAGGACTACCCAGAGCAGTTTCCTCACATGAAAAGGTGTTTGTGAAAGTTCTTTGTAAACTACAATGCTTTGTCAAAGGACATTACTAGTATCTTTCTCATAACCTGAAGGGCTTGTGAAGTGGGTTGTTCTTTGTGAAAGCCCAATGGCTTCCCTTCCTAACTCTTAGCCATCAGAATGCCCAGCCAGTACTGGATGGGTTTGAGGATGATGAAAAACGAGCTTCCTGAAAGCAATCAGTGGGCTCTGAGGGCCTGGGAGGGCGCAGGTGTATCTTCCAAAGGTCAGAGACAGCACAGGAAGAGGTAAAGCTGAGAACTGGGCCTGGGGCCTCCGTGAGGGTGCCAGGAGGGTGGGAAGACTTAGAGGGCAAAGATCTTCTTAGTAAATATCCCTCTGTCTCAAGGCTCCCAGCACCTCCTTTCTACAGTTCCAACTGGACATCTGGCCTTTGAGGGAACCAGAAACCAAGCTAATTCAGTGGATGCAAAAAGTCAATAGCTTCAGAGGACTCCAGAGGCCATAGGCTCCTGCCCCTTCTTCCAAGCTGTCATAAATCAGTCCTGGAATGTTTAAGCCCCTCTAATCGGAAATGCAACTAGTGCTTCCAGCATCACCTCTTCAGCCACCGGCAGATGAAAAAAGGAGACCACGATGCTTCCCCTGGGAAGCGCAGCTGGCCTGCCTGAGCATCCTGCCACACTCCCCTATCCACTAGGCAAACGCCCTTCTTCACCCCTGCACGCTCGCCTAGCATCACAGCCTGAGGGGACTCCAGTGACGTTCTCAGTGCTGGCAGGGAGAACTGCGTAGACCCCACAGAACACCATCCACCCTGGTTTTTAATCATCACCCTCGGAAGCCCCGCCACGCCTAGCCCACCTTCACGTCCAGAGGTGCATCTCCCATCTCCAAATACGCACAACAGGTAGCACCTGCCCGGCCTCCTCAACCACACCTCTCCACCTCTCCCTGCCCTCCACCTGCGCCCCAGTCCTCCAGCTGCTCCCGGCCCCGGGGGAGCCTTACCTTTGAGGTTTTGGGGGTGGCCCCGTGGCGCCCGGCTCGTGTTTCCTCGGGGCAGAGAGGGGATACTGGAGAAGTTGTTACCCATGGCATCCGGCCCCAGGGGGTTCGGCACTCTCTGGGGGCAGGCGAGACTG
This sequence comes from Camelus dromedarius, assembly GCF_036321535.1. Classification (NCBI taxonomy): domain Eukaryota; kingdom Metazoa; phylum Chordata; class Mammalia; order Artiodactyla; family Camelidae; genus Camelus; species Camelus dromedarius. The sequence continues at coordinate 60,509,589 of NC_087443.1, read as the reverse complement.
GACAGGAGCGGAGGTACTGTGTGCAAGTGTGCGCGCGCGCGGGCGCGCGCCGCCGGAGGAGGGCCCTGGTGGGGCTGCGACCAGGGGCGGGCGGGCCGCTCCTCTCCTCCCTCTCTCTGGGCTCCGCGGTCCTCGGCGGGTCCTGCCCGCCGCGGGGGTCCTCGCGCGAGCCGGCTACCTGCCTGCCATTTTCCGCGGCTGGCGCGCCCCTGGGCTGGGGCCGGCGGCGCCCGGGGCTTCCCTCTTCCTCCCGTTGGCGCTCGGGTTCCGGCTGGTGGCGGGCGGCGCAGTGGCTCCGGCGAGCTCCCCCGGGGCCATAGAGTCAGGGCTCCCGGCGCGGGCTCTCAGCGGCTCGGCCTGCCCAGCGGTTCGGTGGCTCGGCGGCCGGCTGGGTCCCCGCCCGCGGGGACGGCCGCGGCGGCGGCGTGCGTGGCGCTCTTCTGCCGGCGGCTCGGCATGGAGCGGGGCCCCGTGGAGCGCAGGGCGTGCTGGGCGCTCCCGCCGTGGTGGGTCTCCTCCGGCTGCCGCGCTCCCGCCCCCGCGAGCCCCTCGCGCGACCGCCGCCCCCGCCCCCTGCCGTCGCCAGGATTCCCTCGCTCCGGTTGTTATGGTGACATCTGCGCCGGTGAATGAGCGTCTTAGAGACACGCGCGCTCCCGCTCAGCCAGATGTGGCTCTGGGCGCGCCGCGTCCCCGGCTGCCACTAGTCCTCTGAGGCGCTGGGGACCCCCAGGCCAGGGTGGGGGTCAAATATCAGGCAGAAATTGAGGCTCCGGGTGTTGGGCTTATTCCTCTCACAGACAGTGGAACGTGGTCTTGAAAACAAGAGACGCCGTACAGCAAGAAAGGTCAGCTCCTTGGGCGCCAGGCCCGGAGCGAGACAGCTCTAAGTTACAGTTTCTCTAACACCAGGCACAGTGCCTGGCACATAGTAAAAACTCCAGGAAAAAAAAAAAAAAGTTAAGGCGTGAATGGATGATTGAGCAAATGAAGCGAGATTAGGAACTCCAGGACTTGACCCTTTGCTCTCAGTTATATCAAAGGGATGCTGCGACAAGGGCTCAGAACAAGAACCCCAGGCTGTTCAATTATTGGACACATAGCACTGGGGGGCCTTTGGATGAACACAGACGGGACCTAGGAGACTTCATGGAGGGCCAAACTGGAGGAATATATCTGAGGGACAAACCATCAGAGAACACCAACTCTGAACTGAGTGGTTCTGTCAGCTGTAAGAGGTGGAGGCCTCTGTGGCCTCTGTGGTCTGCAGCAGTCAAAGAAGGCTTCCTGTAGGAAGGGGCCTTCAGAAAGTCACCTGTTCACATGACTCATCCATCCTGTTCAGCACTGCTACTAGGACCTGAGAGAAGAGAAAGGGAGTCATTCTCCTCCTACCTGGACGTGAGGGCATCTCCTTCTCTCTGTCTTATCAGGGCTAGAAGATGAGCCAAGTTCCCCTAGGAGGGAGAATCTGCCCTCCCCCCCCCCCATACACACCACCCCACTCCTCTAGATCACCTCTAACTCCCTGACTGGCTCTGATCCAGAATCCAGTGAGGACTTGGGCTGCCATTGGGCATTTCATCCATCCTCTTCTGGAAGGTTCTTTCCTCAAGTCTCCATGTAACTGGCTCCTCATTATTCAGGCACAGTTCATGTGTCACTTCCTGACCTTCCCTGACCACCCCAACTAGAGAACCTCCACCACTCTGTCACTTTCCATCTCATTACTCTGTGTTATCTTGTCTTAGTTCGAAAGTAGCCATTCCCCCTCGTTTATGTTCTGCCTCCCCCACTAGAATGTAAGCTCTATGAGGGGAAAGAGCCAGTCAACTCCGTTCACTGTGATGTCCCCAGCCCCTGGGAGACTGCCTGGCACATGATGGATTGTCCAAAAATGCTTGTGGAACAGATGAATCCCCCTGCCTGCCAGCAGAACTCCACCCAGAGCCCTGGGAGGAAAGCTTCTAAACCTCTCCCTTTCCCCTCCCTGGCCCCCCACCCCCACCCCATTGTAGGTGTCATATCCGTAAATGTCTGGGACTCCAGGCGAGCTAGAAATATCCTTGACAGCTGCTCTCTGGGGTCTGGAGGGAAAGACAGCCCCCACCCCAGCCTCCAACCTCTTAGATGCCCAGGATCACATGCCCTGCCAGCTGCAGAATGGCCAGGACAGGTCAGGGGTGCTGTCTTATTTATGGGAGTAGCTCCCCAAGGCTCACTCTCAACCCATGACTCCGCGTCAGAAGTCCATGGGCACTAAGTGGCAGCACACTCACGCATTTGCACGCACACCTCTCCACTCTCTCCCACACTCATTTCTACACAAGCACACACACTCTCACATGCACTCATATAGCCTCCAAAGTCTGCTGGAATGACATCACTGTGAGCTGCTGCTGGCATCAGAATAAATCTGCAGACTATGTATACACGAGACTTATTCCTCAGGAGTGTGTGTAGGGGCAAGGTCCTTGGTAGGATTTGCAGACAGTCGCTGGGGGGAGGTTTGGGCTCTTCCTAAGGTCCCCTCCCTCCCTTCCCCAGGAGGAGGGCCTGGGGCATAGGCCAGGGGATGGGGCGGGGGTTGGGGGTGAAGCCCCAAAGGTAGGATGGTAGGGATGTCACAGGCCCCTTGTGGTCTAAACCTGGGCTGTGGGAAAAGCCAGGGAGAGATGGAGAAGATCAAAGGACAGGGAAAATGAGGGGACCAGACACTGGTGCCTGCCTGAGGAGTCCAGAAGCTCTGCAGCTCAGGACAGCCTGATCCTAGAAAGCCCTTCAGGGAGGTGAGAGGCTTTAGGGACCAAAGCAGGGAACTGAGGGCAAGACAGAAACTTCCCCTGATGCAAGGGACTTGAGTATATAATGGAAGTGTCAACAGGGCCAGGATTGGGACAAGGCAAGCGAGGCCTCCCTCGTGTGAGCTGTAAAGCGCTTGCTCTCAGGATCATGCAATGCCAACCCTGAACCTGAGAGTAAGCCTCTGCAATCTTGTACCCGACATCACCTCCCTAGCCTGGCCCTAGCTTTCCTGAGGAGTTCTGTGCTGTGGGAGGGGATGCCACTGTCAAGTGTCAACTCTCTGTGAGTCTCTGGCCAGGCAGGGACCTAATGGAGGTAGGTGTGGCTGCATAGGACCCAGGGAAGCTGAGAGTGACCCCTCTGAGGGGTCACACAGAAACCCTTTCCTGGCAGGGGTGGTGGTTAAACCCAGCTCAGAGGATCAAAGAACCACAACACCCTTCTCCCTCTGGACATTGGGTAGAATCTCCGACATTCAAGGCATCCTTCACCAAGACAGCTTCCAAGAGGCAGGGAAGTGGCCTGTGCAGCCCTGAGGGCCCTTTCCAGTCCCAATCGTGGAGGGAGGGTGGAGAAGGAACCTGCCAGAGAGAACTAAGCTGGATGAAGTCACTGTTTTGATGGCTTCCATGGAAGCTATTAATACCCATAAGGTGGTGCTCCAGCACCTGTCACCATGGCAACCCCTCCTCCCCAGCAGTGTAAATTCTGAAAGCGGTTTCCATGGGCGTGGGTGTCAGTGCCTGTGTATTTGCCTGCGTGTAAACGTGTGTCTGTGTGGGTGGCGTGAGTGCTCACACCAACGCACAGGAGAGGGAGGACCCCAGGTGGGGACCCAGGATGGGACCAGGGCTCCTTCAGCAGCCCCTCTGCCCCCCCCCATCTCCCCTTCTCTCTCCTTTGTTTCTCTTCCTTCTGGCTGCTTCCTTTCTGTCTCCCTCTTCCTCTCCCCCTCCCTCTATTCCTCCCTCCTTTTGTCTTTCTCCCCTTCTCCCTGTCCTTCTCTGCTTCACTCTCTCTCCTGCTGGCTCTCTGCTCTTTTTGCTCTTCCCCTGTCTCCTCCTGCTGGCTCATCTCTCTCCTTCCCTTCTTTCTCACTCTCCACAGCTCCCGGATCAGTTCAAGTCTTGAAGAGTCTCCATGTTAATAAAATAATAAAATATTTGACTGAGAGCCTCCTTCCTTCCTTCCCTGAACCCCTGGATGCTAGGCCCAGAACCAGCCCCAGGGATGGTCCCCTAACCAGGCAGGCAAGAGGGGCTTGTCCAGACCAAGCCAGAGTCACCAAACTTGAGACCACCTTAGTCAACAGCCAGACACTTCCCTGCTGAGAAACTAACCTTAAAATGGGAAACAGCCACAGCCACCCCTGGCTAAGATACAGGACCCCTCTACCATCCTCCAGGGCCCAGCCCATAGTTATCAGGCCATCAGAAACATATACAGAAGTTGTCCTGCCTGCACTGTGGGGGGCGGCTTGGACATGTTAGAAGGGGAGATTCCTGAGTGCCTGAAACATAGCAGATTCTCAATAAATATTTATTCAACGAATCAATTAATAATCAAATAAGTGAATTAACCTATCAATACAGCCACCCAGTAAACCCAAGAGCCTTGCTCAGACCAGCCTTTCTGGCCAGTTCCCTTCTCAACAGTACTTTTGCAACAAAGTTTTCCCTGAGGCCTGGTCTTTCCCCTGAAGGATAAGAGTCTGTGCTAACCCTCTTAGCACGGAATGGGCACCTGCTGCCCGTTCCCTGGTGCTTTGGGATTCAGCTTCCACTAATTGCCCCAGTGACCATTTATTGAGTGTTACCTGTATGCCTGGCACTGTGTAAGGTGCACTTCCCTTGCTAGAAACACAGGAGAGCCTGTCCTGTGCTTTTTGTGTACTCCAGTCCAGTTTCCCACCTCCCAGGGCTAAGTTTAGGGCTGAACACACTAGTAGGTCCTAATAGTGTCAAGATGTCAGTTCTTCCCAACCTGATCCATAGATCCAATGCCTCCCAATCAAAATCCCAGCAAGTTGTTTTGTGGATATTGACAAGCTGATTTGAAAGTGTACACGGAGAGGTAAAGGAGCCAGAATAACCAGCACAATGTTGAAGGAAAAGAACAAAGTTGGAAGACTGACACTACCTGACTTCAAGATTTACTATAAAGCTACGGTAATCGAGACAATGTGGTATTAGTGGAAGAACAGACAAATAGATCACTGGAACAGAATACTGAGCCCAGAAATGGACTCACATGAACATAGTCAACTGATCTTTGACAAAGGAGCAAAAGCTATACAATCGAGCAAAGGTATATGAACAACTGGACATCCACATGCAAAAAAATGAATCTAGAAACAAACCTTATATCCCACCCACAAAAATTAACTCAGAATGGATCACAGACCTAAAGGTAAAATGCAAAACTATAAAACTCCTAGAAGATAACATAGGAGAAAATCTAGATGGCCTTGGGTTTGGGGATGACTTTTTAAATATAACCTAAAGGCATAAATCATGAAAGAAATAATTGATAAGCTGGACTTCATTAAAATTAAACCATCTGCTCTGCAAAAGACACTGTCAAGAGAATAAAAAGACAAACCACATACTGGGAGAAAATATTTGCAAAAGCCGTGTCTGATACAAGCCTGTTATCCAAAATACACAAAGAACACTTAAAACTCAACAATAAAACAATCCAATTTTTAGAATGCGCCAAAGATCTTAATAGACACTTCACCAAAGAAAATATACAGACGGCAAATAAGCATATGAAAAGATGCTCCATGCTGTATGTCATCAGGGAAATGCAAATCAAAACAATGATGCCACTGCACAACTATTAGAAGGGCCAAAAGCCAGAACACTGACAACACCAAATGCTGGCAAGGATGTGGAGCAATGAGAACTCTTACTCATTGCTGGTAGGAATACAAAACAGTACAACAACCTTGATAGACAATTTGGTGCTTTCTTACAAAATGAAACAATCTCTTACCATACGATCCAGCAATTGCACTCCTTGGTGTTTACCCAAAGGAGTTGAAAACTTGGGTCCACACAAAAACCTGCACATCGATGTTTATATCAGCTTTATTCATAATTGACAAAACTTGGAGGCAGCCAAGATGTTCTTCAGTAGGTATTGAATGGATAAATTGTGGTACATCCAGACAGTGGAATATTCTTCAGTGCTAAAAAGAAATGAGCTATGTAGCCATGAGAAGACATGAAGGAATCTTAAATGCATATTACTAAGTGAAAGAAGTCAATCTGAAAAGGCCTGATAACTATTGTGTGAAAAGTAAAATTATGGAGACAGTAAAAAGATCACTGGTTGGCAAGTGCTGGGGGAAGGGAAGAACGAATAGGTGGAACACAAAGGATTCTTAAGACTGTGAAAATACTCTGTATGATACCATAATGTGGATACATGACATTACACATTTGTCCAAACCCACAGAATGTACACCACCAGGAGCGAACCCTAATGTAAACTCTGGGCTCTGGGGGCATAATGATGGGTCAATGTAGGTTTATCAGTTGTAACAAATGTACACTCTGGTGGAGGGTATTCATAACGGGGAGACTACACATGTGCGGGGGAAGACAGTATACAGGAAATCTCTATCTTCCACTCAGTTTTGCTGTGAGCCTAAAACTGCTGTAAAAAATAAGGTCTATTTTTTATTTTATTTTTTAATTGAGGTACTGAGGATTGAACCCAGGACCTTGTGCATGCTAAGCATGCACTCTACCATTGAGCTATACCCACACCCCCTAAAATCTATGTTTAAAATGGATCATCTTGCCCACCTCCTGGGGTACAAACACACACACACACACACACACTCTGGACTGATGAGTCTCAAGCTGAGCACCCACCAGAATCATCTACAGGGGGAGGGGAAGCGGAAGACAGTCTAATAAAATGAAGATTCCCAGGCCTCACCCCAAGAGATTCTGGTTCAGGAGACTCTAATGCAGGTCATTAATTGATCACACTTTGGGAAACTGTGGGCATGGACAGGTAAGAGGCTAATGTTTTGAGAATGCCTGCAGGCTTTCCTGGGGAAAGCTGGACACTATATGCGGCCAGGCCAGTGCAAGTTGCCATCCAGGCAGGGCCAGTCACATTGGAAGGTGGGGGAGGAGGTGGCTGTGCAGGGACGGGGAAGCTCTGCTCCTCAGACAGACTTGCCCTCTGGGAGGCAGCCCCTAGGCCCAGGACCAAATGTAGGATCTCCACAGACCCCCAAACTCTCATCTTTGGAGCCCAACCCTACAAGCTCAAACATGCTAAAATATACTACATTCCACATTAAACAGTTTTCCTGTCTTAAACTTTTTGAAAGGATTTTTTATAAATTTGGCTCTGAAATTATTGGACTACAAGGAAGGCATTGCATTTACAGTTGGTTGTATTTTTAAACAATCATGCATGTTTGGATTTCTTGCCAAGTGAAAAAAAAAACCCCTATAATTGTGTTCAAATATAATGAAATATTTATGAGTACTCATTTAAAGATTAATGAAGTTGGCGCAACATTAAGTTTTATAGACAATTAATAAACATTTATGAATTTTGGTTTTGAAATTTTCCTTTCATACTTTGGAGCCAGTAATGTTTTTTTTCCAGTCATAAGCAGACCCTTAGGAAGTCCATGGACCTAAATCCTGGGCCAGTAGTGCCCATGGATAAAATCCGGGCCTGAGGTCAAGCGTTCTTAAGGCTGCATCTAAAAGGACAGGTGGAGTGGGGGAGGGTATAGCTCAGTGGTAGAGCACAGGCTTAGCATACACAAGGTCCTGGGGTTCAATCCCCAGTGCATCCATTTAAAAAAATTCAATAAATAAACCTAATTACCTCCCACCTCCAAAAAATATAAATAAAAGGACAGGTGGATATCCGTGCAAAAAAACAGAACCAAAATGTCCAATGCCAGAAAAAGGACCACGTGTATCACATGTATCCCTGTCTGGGAAACTTGCTTAGTGATTTCAAAGGAGTCCAGCATCCCTTGACCCATCCCAGCACCCTGGTTCAGGTAATTCTGACAGGTGATATTTATGGAGCACAGAGTCATGTGTACCAGGCCATGGTCTAAGCACTTTATCTGTATTAATTCATTTAAGCCTGGTAACAATGCTGTGAAGTAGGTATTATTATTACTACTACTACTACTATTAGCAGCAGCAGCAGCCCCATTTTACAAATGAAAATCCTGAGGCTCAAGAAAGCTAAGATACTTGCCTAGAAGCTGATAGGTGAAGCACTGAGGTTCAGCCCTAGGATAGCCTGAGTCCCAATCCCTGCGATATTACGCCTGCCCAGGATGGGATTCCTTCAGGTGTCATCCTGAGGAAGACACCTGTTGCAGGGGAGTTGTCCTCACTGAGTTCCTGAACCAACTCCCTTCTACTGTAGAGACACTTAACACTCGCGGAGGGCTTGGGCTCAGCTCTCTGAAAGTCAGCCAGGAAGCACATAGCCACTAATGAACATGAAATAGATTTAAATACAACAAAACTGAAATCAAAGAAAAATGCTCAAAGTGGATGTTACCCCAGCATCTTCTTTCTCTCATTTTAAATGACCTTTACTTGGCAGGAAATCTTTTCTAAGAATGCCACAAAGATCAGAGACTCATAAAAGGAAAGTATGATAAATATGGCTACATAAAAATTTAAAACCCCTTGACGGTAAAAGGTGAAGGACAAATAGGAGTTAGGAGACACATCTCCAATAAGTCAATGGGCTTCAATCCGTTCGAATGCCTTTCATCCCTAGACCCAGAATATGAAACAGACGTTTCTCCCTTATTGCTGCCAGTCTAGCCTCTCACTTCTATCCTCCTTTCCCAAGAGAGGTCCCAGAGGCACTCGCCCGTCTGGACCTTCACCCAAAGTTGCCTCAGGGGGCCTCTCATTTCAATGAGAATAGCCTGTGGAACATCTCCTCTCAGAGAGAGCAATCCTGTGTGTCCCACCATCTCCTCCCGCCCCATCCTCTTAAGTTCTCTCTCCAGCCACCACTAGGTGGCGCTAGAACTTCATTAGAATCCTTGTCTGGCAAACTTTTGGGGAGAAAGCCCTCAAATCAATCAAAATAACCTTGAAATATTTACAGGTCGCTCTTTCCCTCTTTCAAAATGTGAAGAAGGTTTTAGGGGCAAAATGTATCCTTATTGCTTCCGTTAACTATTTCGTTATGAAGAAAATATGCCCATGAGGTAATTAGCCTTACTCTTCAGCCACCCAGATGTTACTCTCCGGGCATGTTTGCTTCATTGAGGTCACTTTCTCATCTTTCACCCAGAGATTGGCTCTCTGGCCGACAAGCCCTCCCCACCACAGTGGCTAGATCAAAGAAGGTCTAACCCACCAACAGACATTCTCCCAGGACCAAGAGACTGTCCCCAAACTTAAGACAAGTTAAGGTCCTCTTCAGAGCACCCCAGCTCACGTTGAGCTGCCCCTCTGGCTGCGTCTGGTACCTGATGTGGGCACCTGTGTATGCCCAGCACCAGTAGAGCACCTGGCTGTGGGCACTGCAGATGCCCAGTAAATAACTGTTGCTAAGTGGCCAGAGTGAGAGGAGGTGTGGCCAGTATCAGCAGCACTTCCCAGCTTGGCCTTAGAGTACCCGATTACCCTCAGAGCTGGGACTTGCCACTTCTGGCCCAGGGCCCTCCCAATGTGTCTCAGGAGTCCCATGAGTTTGTGGGTGTAGGCAACAAGGAAAAGGGGACCCCCCAGAATCACTCTAACATTGATGTTAGATCCCAGCTGGATGGATGCCCCTCTCCCCAGAGCAACCCACCTGTTTTTGCCCTCAAGCATCTGCATTTGGCTTAACATCTAGTGTCTGATGCCACTGCTGGCAGGATCTCCACGCTGGAAAACCACCTCACAGGGTCTGCAAACAACTTCAGTTTGGTCAGAAAATCCATTTTATAGACTGTTAGTCCTGTGTTTTAAAAAGGTGAAAATATATATTATAAAATCAGACTTAACCTTTTTTTTTTCTTCTGAGAAAAGGAGTTTGAAATGCAATGTGAACTAAGGAAATTGTTCTACATTCTGTAACCTGTGAGGCAAAGAACAAAAATTAAAGTGTGGAAGAACGTTAAGGTTTGAATTCGGTTATTTTATTTTGTGTCAGCCATATATTTCAATCCTATTTTTTAAAAATAACATTTATCTATCTACATATGGAAACATATTTTAAAAATCCATCAGTCTACTGCCCAGAATTCTTCTGCTGATCTATTGAAAATTAAATTCATACATACTCATTGTTTGAAAAGTCAGACATCACAGAAAGGTATCAAATGGAAAGATAATAAAAGTTCCCCTTCCACGACCACCAATGGTAGTAACTGTCTACATTTCTTGTGTATCCTTCCAGCAAAAAGTATATGCGCAATACCAAAATTACACCATTTTTACTTAGAAAGGATTATACTATGCATAGTACACTAAACTGCTTTTTAAAAAATTTATCAGAATCTATTAGAAGTCTTTTCATATGAACACACAGATCTGCTTCATTCTTTCAGTGGCTGCATTTTATGGCTGGGCCATAATTTATTTCAACACAAATCATTAAACATCCCCTGTTGATGAAATTTAGGTTCTTTCCAGTTTTATTGCCATTAAAACAAAGTTATAATGAACATCTTTTTCATTTATCTTGGCTATTTCTGCAAATCTATCCATAGGGCAAATACAAAGCTAGGTGTTAGGTCAAAGGGCATGTATATTTAAATTTTTGCTTTAAATACGTTTTGCCAAATTGTTCTAGGAAAATCCATACAAATTTGTACTCCAACCATCAGTGTATAAAAGTGGCTGTTTCCCCAAACCCGCATTGGGTATTATCAATCTTTTAGTTTCTAACAGCTTGATAATTTTAAAAAGGCACCTGGTTGTTCAGATTCATATTTAATTATGAATGAGGACTAGAATCTTTGCAGGATTGTTGGCCACTTGTCTTTCCCTTCCTGTGATTAGCCTGTTGACATCTTTTGCCCATTTTTTCATAGGACTGTTCATCTTTTTTACTGACATGTATGATTCCTCTGCAAATTAAGGAAAATGGGCCTTTGTGTGACATGTGCATGGCAAATGCCTTTTTTCAGTCTGTTATTTTTACTTCGCTTATTGGTATTTTGCCCACAGAAGATATGAGGCTCACTTTATCCATCCTCTCCTTCACAGCTAATGAATTCTGTACTCTGTTCACAAAGCTCTTCCCTAGCCTCTGATTATGAATAAATTCACCTATATTTTCTTGTAGAGTTTTTATGATTTTGATTTTTATGTTTAAATCTTTGAGCGATCGGAGTTAATTTTGATCTCAAGAATGAGGTAGAGATTCACGTTAAGGTTTTTTTTCCCCAATGGTTAAGCAGTTGTTCCAAAGCCACTGTCAGAGGCCCCCTTTCTTTTTCATTCCCTTTGCAGGCCCTCAGGGGCCATGTGGTTTGACATAGTCACCAGAGAGGAGCCCCCAGAAATGCCACATTGCTTTCACCCAGGTCTGCCTGAGACAGACCAGAAAGGCCTGTGACCCTGATCCTGTGGCGGCCTCTGGCACCGGGGTAGAAAAGAACCAGGTCTCACAAGGACAGGGCACCACTGCTCTGCTGGACACAGGGAACAAGAGCCTCCCAGTCCTGAGGGAGAAGTGGGACATGCATCCAATATCTTCCTTTCAAAGGAAACCTCGGGGGAGAGCATGTTCCCTACACAGAAAGAAGAAACACAGCCACACCTGTATTTCTGAAGACACACACACACGTACACACACCCCACACATGTCATGTATACATCAGACACCCCGACTCCACCAGTAGGGGGCCACCTGGCCCCAAGAGCCCTCTCCATCACTGACACTTCAAGAATAGTCAAACCAATGTTTCTCAAATAATACCCAGATTCCTTTTGAAGGAAATAATCTGGAAGATCCCCAAGATTTGAAAGAAAAAGAAACCAAAGACTTGTCCTATAAAGATCTTTCAACTGCAAGTGAACACGTGTTTAAAACTGCTAAATAGATTTGTCATCATTAAAATGAAAATCTAACTTTTAAAAAATTTCCCAGAATTAAAAGATCTTGAAGAACTCTTCTGAAGAGCCTTGAGGTGGGGTAGAGAGTTGAGAAAATCTAGTCTAAGACATTATCCTGCTGCAGATCTACAAGTTAATATCTTTTCACACACATGAGTAAAACCAGTCTTTCTCCTTCTATTTTTGCTGCATTTCTGCCTCTCCTAGTTCAGCAGACCTGGGCTCCAAGGTAACAAAAGATGATCCCCGTCCCTTTTGCCTTGTCCTTTAATCCCTTTGAGTTTTCCCAGTAATATATTTTATGATTTTTATTGGGAAATTTAGAAAAATCATTATTATGAAGTAGACAATTTAGAAAATACAGACTTTTTTAATGTCAAGCTCACCCTGAGAGGTAATATCCCTTTAAGTTGTGACTACCTTCTTGCCTTTTTCTTTTCTTGAGCGTTTTCCAGTAAATACCTAGCAAGGGCCAGTGCAGTCCCATAGCACGCGGCTCCCCTGTGGGGCCCGGCCCAGGCTGACCTGGGAGCTCTGTCTCGCCTCTCAGAGGTTGGAGCTGTGAGCAGGCTGGCCTGGGAGAGACCTTGTCCCAGTTTCCTGCAGTGTTTGCCCAGAAACACTGTTCATTCTTTTTTGGAAACTCCCAAGAAAAGGCAGCTGGGGGCCTGATGGCCGCCCTCCCCTCCCTGAGACTAGAATGGGAGAGAGGGGTGCTCAGACCCTTCAAACCCAACAGCCTTCCCTCCCTGCTCAGGGCTCAGCCCTGTGGTTCAGGTTTGAGAAGCTTGGCCTTGGCCGGGACAGTTCCCTTTTCTGTCAGCGGCCCAGAGGGTGACCAGGGCAGGAAGGCACAGAGGAGGATCCGGCTTGCTTCCTGGCTCTGTCCCCACCAGGCTGTGTGACCTGGGACATGACACTCAGCCTCTCCAGGAGCCACATCTGCCCCTGGTGGCGGTTCTCTGATAGTTAGGAGCCCAGGATGCTGTAGCGGCTTGACCGCCCCACCCTCTCCTCCTCAGAGTCACACTTGCTGCCTCTGACGGCTCTCCCGCCCTGTCCCAGTCCCTCCCTATTTCCCCTCACTCACGTCATCCTGTCTCACAGGGCCTGGACTACCATACAAATGAGGTAAAACAAATAATAAGTAAGAACTGGGCTTTTGTTCCTTGCTGCCTCATTGGAGGTATAGATTGCACAGACGCTTGTGAAGTTTGCAGGACATATTGGAGATGGTCTGACTTAAAATACAGGCTAAGCGAACTACACAAAATTCATTTTGCAGGTCCCATGGGTCCTTTGAGCTGCTGGGCTGTCGTCCTCCAGAGAAGCTGAAATCAAGACACACTGAGCCCTCTGTCAGGAGGGTTAAGAGAAGAAAGAGACCTGCCTCAGAGGGGAAGTCTCGTGGGCAGCCTGGTGCTCCTGGCTTGCGGCACCCAGTGCTTCACTCGCGGTGCTTCCCGGGAATCTCCCAAGGGGTCCCAGGTGGGCCAGCCCGCACGTGTCCATGCCGGGCTGCAACAAGTCTGGAAGGTCACACACAGATGCAGTGACAGGGAGACTGGTGGTAGGGGTGGCTTGCAGTGATGGGGACACTTTTTTGGTCTCTGTTTTTAAAATTTTCATGATGGTGTGTTTAATCAAAAAAAAAATGGAGATATTCCCATTTTCTAAAAGTTGTTTGATAATATGGGAGGAAGGGTGGTCAGTGCAGCTGCCGCAGTCCCGGCAGGCTACGCGGAGACAGAGGGCGGTGCTGGGCCTCCCAGGACGGAGTCAGGAGAATGCTTACTCACGTGCTGCAGGGGGCTGGCGGGAAGCTGCACTCATGGCCATGAGGACCCAGGGGCTGAGGAAGGGCTGATGCAGGAATTTAACTAAAGGCATCCTTGGGAGATCCAGATGCCCACTGGTCCAGGCTGGGTGGAGCAGGGGTCAGTGGGGTCAAGACCATCCCAGTCCCTGAGATTCTTCTTTACTCAGGGGTAGCCGGGTGCTGGGAGTGAGGGAGCCTGAGGGGTGAAGACCGAGGAAGAGCCCAAGTAGTTGGGGTCTGGATGCTTCACCCCCAGCGCATGTTCCAGGCCGAGGCCCATGGATCTGTGACTCCAGGAACACAGCCCTGGGCTCCTGTAGCTGCCTCCACTCCTCTCTCCAAGTCAGGCTGCCAGTGTCAGGACTAGGGGCCAGTAATAAGACAGGGGTGCTACTAGATGGGCAGCAGGCGAGGAAGAGGGAAAGACAGACAGGAAGAGGTCACAGCACAGAGAGAGGGACAGAGACAGAGAAACACACAGAAAGACACGCTGAGGGTCACAGAGAGCCGCACACACAGAGAAAGGTAGAATTGGAGACGGAGAGAGGGACAGATGAGTGAGACACGGAGAGATAAGAGCAGGAACTACATCCCATTTGCTTGCTAGGAACAGACAGGGAGGCAGGTGCAGGTCAAGAAGCAGGGCAGAGAGGACAGAGCTAGAGATGAAAAAAGGGGGTCTGAGCGTCAACGTCGCAGAGAACAAACATCTGCCAACCTTGTGGCGTGCTTAGCACCCAGCTAGAGGTTGCAGGAACCAGCAGGTGCAGGTCCCGTCCCAGCTGGGAGAGAGGAGCAGGAAACTCAGGCAGCCTTTCCAAGGGCCGAGTGGGAGGTAAAGGAGCTGAGGTCACCAGGGGTGGCTTGGTGCAAGGGCAGCGCCTGAGTTGCCTCTGGAAGGGCAGGGGGTTGGACAGGGTTCTCCAAGGAGGATGGTGTCAGCAAAGTCATGGAGGTGGGAGGACACATCTGGGTACAGTTAGGAGGGCCTTGAATGCTGAGGTAAGGAGGCTGAGGGGGCCCCGGTCACACTTGAGCAGAGGAGTGGTATAGTGGGAGCTGTGGTACAGTGGGAGCTGTGTTTTAGGGAGCCCTGGGCCAGTTAGTGGCCAGACCTGGAGGGCAGCAGAGTAAAATGGAGAAGGTCGCAGGCACCCGCTGAGCCCTCCTGACCCCTCCGACATGCCCTAACACCACATTCAAGCAACCCCAAACTGCTGACCCACACCTGGCTGCTCCTCACCTCCATGCCCTTGCCCATGTGGTACCCTTTGTCTGGAAGGCCTTCTCTTCCTCACCCCTGGCAAATACTGAAACATGGTTTAAATGCTCCGCAAGAGGCCTCTCCTCCAGGAAGCCTTCAGGCAGGGTAAGGTGCCCCTCCTGATTCCTCCCAGTGTGAAAGCCCCCATGAAATCTTCCTGGGCTCAGCTGAGTCAAGTCATGTTTTTAACCAAGACCAAAAAATAAAATTGTCTCCACCAGCACCATGGCCTTACCACACCCAGTTTGCTTGTCCCCCATGGGAAGCCTCACCAGCTGTCTGGCCCCAGTGTCCAAACCCTGAAGAGAAAAGGGAATGGACTGGGGAGGGATGGAGGGACAGGGTGGGGCCCATTTGCCTAGAGGTGCTTTGGGCTGGCTGGTCACAGAGCCATGACTCATTCCCCCAGAGAGGAGGGGAGTGGCACTGGGGGACAGTCCTTCGTGGAGAGAGCCTGCCTTTGCCTGACATCCTTGGCTGGACCACAGGAGGCTGGGCTGGGAGCTGGACGTCACCTTCTTCTTGTCCCCTCAGGCTCTTGGAAGAGAAGGAAGAACCTCTTACAGCCCCGGGCTCGCCCCAGAGTGCCCTGGCATTGACCTGGAGAGCAGCTGAAACCCCAGTGTCTCCCACCCACAGCTGCCCCCAACCCGGGCTGCAGCCATGGATAAATTCCGCATGCTGTTCCAGCACGTCCAGTCCAGCTCCGAGTCCGTGATGAATGGCATCTGCCTGCTGCTGGCCGCAGTCACTGTCAAGCTGTACTCCTCCTTCGACTTCAACTGCCCCTGCCTGGCGCGCTACAATGCCCTCTACGGCCTGGGCCTGCTGCTCACACCCCCGCTCGCCCTTTTCCTCTGCGGGCTCCTGGCCAACCGGCAGTCCGTAGTGATGGTTGAGGAGTGGCGCCGGCCCACTGGGCATCGGAGGAAGGACCCGGGCATCATCAGGTGCGATCCCACCCTACCCAGCTCCCCAAGGGCACTGTCAAGGGCTCCCTCAACCACAGAGGCAACGCCAGGGGAACCCCAAACCCCAGTGACCCCCACGAGTATTTTCATGGCTCCCCCCTACACCCACAGGCACCATCAGGTATGCCCCCTGCTTTCCCCTGGGAAATGATACCAAAGCATCATCGGTTCACAGAGACCAATTTGCCAGTTTCCACTCTGGAAACAGATATTTCTGTTCCTGTCTGCGATCTCTCTGCAGCCAGTACTGGAGCCGCATGCATGACACAGGATTCCCAAGAATTATCCAGGTCACATCTGACGGGCTGGCCATGGATTATAACTCCCCATGAGCATGAAGGCCCATCCTACGACATGCATAGCCACACTGCATGTATGAAAGGCACCGCGGGTTTGGAGGCTGTATCCCCTCTCCTGCAAGCTCCTCGAGGGCCAGGACCCGATCTGCTGTATCACTGTGTCGTCAGAGCCTCGCACCTGGTCGGTGCCCCGTATCAAGATCAGTTGATGGAGTTTAATAATTCATAATGTTCCCCGGCCAACTCAGTGCCAAGCTCTGTGCCAGCTGCTGTGTGTGCATGGCCTCTGAATTCCCACCTCGGTCTGTTCCTGTATTAGACCCATTTTTAAGGAGCAGAGAGGTTAAGTAACTTGGCTGAGCTTCCACAGCTAGGAAAAGGCTCAGATCCAAAGTCAGACCAAGCCAGAACCACTGCTCTCAGTGTTTTAGGCAAAATACCGAAATGCTGTAGCTCCATGGGCAGTGGCAGGAGGGGGTGGTGGGTTTTAGCTCACCCAGTCTCCCCCTCTCCCCTATTCTTTGATATGGACAATTGAGGTGTTCTCAAGGGCATGTAATGTGACTTCATAACAAGTCCTCGGTTCCACCTTCTAACTACGTTGCCCCCATAGAAAACGTTGGAGCCGCCCCTGCCCACAGTGTATTTATAATTCACCACCGGCTAGGCCATGCACAGACACACCCACACCCACCCAGCACACACCACCTTGTGTTCTGTATATAATCCAACCTAAAAATGTCTGCATTCTGTGCACAGCCTCTGTTGGTGTTCCCGGGGGGTTCTGTGCTCCCTGTGATTCAGCCACGCAGGGAGGGTCACACGCACTCAGCGTGCCACTTACCTCTTCCCCTGGGATCTGGTGGGTACAGCTCCACTGGGCTCCTGTCCTGTGGCCAACACCCAATCTGGGCCACTAGGCGGGTGGAGCAGGTCAAGAGAGGCACCGAGGGACAGTCATAGGGTGGGCTCCCCGGACACTGGAGGGAGGTGTTTGAGGTGCTGCCTCTGGGAGGGTTACCCCACAGAGATGTCTGAGTTTAGGCTCCCCCAGGGGCAGGATCTGGGAAGAATGTGATAAGTAGGCAGCTGGGACTCAGTCCTTCTGGGGACCCTCTGAGAGACTGGGTAGAGCACACCTCAGAATTGTCCCACTGAGGGTCCAGGAAGCCAGGGTATTTATCCACCAGGCCCTGGCCTCTTGGGCTGAAGGTTGATCTGGAGGTTGTGAGCCCTCCAGTGCCTCCAGCCTACCACTCTGGGAGCCGAGATGCCTCCGGATCCCTAGGCAGAGCCATGCCGAAGTCAGGGGCCCTCGGGCCCTCCACATGAATAGGAGCAAAGCTCTAGATGCTTCTGGCCTAGGCAGGGCACCACCAACAGCCTCTGCTCCAAAGCCTAGAGCAGAGAGAACACCAGCTCCCCAGTGTTCCAGTACTGGGACTCCTGGGGCCCCCAGCCCTGCTTCTTCCTGGCTCTCTGCTGCTGGGATCTCTGCCATGGGAGCTGTAGCCCTTCCTTCGATGTAACCATGCCCAGGATTTCCCAGCCCTCCAGGGAAGTCCGTTCTTGTATCTCCCCTGTAGCTTTCCTGCTGCAGCTGAATTCTGGTGGCCCTTTGTGAGCCCTCCCTTCCTCTCCTCCCAGGTATATGTGCTCCTCTGTGCTGCAGAGAGCACTGGCCGCCCCTCTTGTCTGGATCCTGCTGGCCCTCCTCGATGGGAAGTGCTTCGTGTGTGCCTTCAGCTGCTCCGTGGACCCCGAGAAGTTTCTAGACTTTGCCAACATGACCCCCAGCCAGGTGCAGCTTTTTCTGGCCAAGGTGCCCTGCAAGGAGGATGAGCTGGTCAGGGACAGCCCTGCTCGGAAGGCAGTGTCTCGCTACCTGCGGTGCCTGTCACAGGTAATTTGGGCACCCCTTTCCCAGCCCTGGAAAATATCCTGCGCTTGTTCTGAGGGGCCTGGGTGAGAAGGTGCAAATGGTTTCCTGAGCCCCTCCCCACTTCTAGAGACACAATCACAGAGCAGGTGGGCCCTGGGAGGAGCAGGAACGTGGTCCACACACAGGACAGTGTTGGGCCTTAGGAAGTGGGCACTTTGCCATCAACACTAACTCACCCCAGAGTGGAGACCAGGTGACCATACCCCCTGGAAGTCAGCTAGGCCCATCTCCGGGCTAGATGACAGGAAAATGCTGGAGATACACTGCCCTGCCCTGCCCCCGACCCCATACACACATTCTTCCCACCCCTCAGAAATACTAATTACCATTTATTGAGCACTTAAGTGTCAGGCATGGTGCTAAGCATTTCATATGCATTACTTCATTTAACCCTCAAAACAGCCCTATGAGGTGGATGCAATCACCTCATTTTGCAGATGAGAAAACTGAGGCTTTGAGAGTTTAGTTCACAAGGTCGAAGTCACATTGTTCATAAGGCCAGGCAGAGATCTGAAGTGCCATTCCTCCAAACTCTCTTAATCATCTCCCTACAATGCAGGCCCTCCCCTAGAGGCCTGGCCCCCACAGAGCACAGAATCCATTATCCTGGAGAAAAACCCCAGCCCCACCCCCATCCCAGACTCCAGATTGCATCCCCACCACTCCCAGAGCCCAGCCTGGACTTGTCCCCCAGAAAGTACTTACAAGTATTTGCTATATGCAGAGCATAACTGGAGCTACAACCTACCCCTTTGTGGGTGCAGGACGGGCTCGTGGCAAATGTAGACGGTGGTGTGGTAGAAAAAGTACCAGTGCTCAGGACACACTTGATTCTGGTTCAGACATGACCTTGGCCATGTCACTTCCCCTCTGGGCCTCAGTATCTCCTGCAAAATAAATGGAGGTTTTGTCCCCTCACATGAATGGTCTCTGTGGACAGAAATGCTGTAAGCTCTCACTAGTTCACTGGAACGAACTTCGAATTCTCAGACCAGGGTTGAGTCCTGACTCAGCTGTAAAAGATCAGTCACATTAACGCTCCTCGTGAATCAAATACTCACACAAGTATTTTAAATTGGGGTGGGGGATGGGGGAGAGGATCCTGTGAGAGGCCAAGCAAGAGGGCTTTGTGAATCACATCTACAAATAAGGATTCAGATATGTCTTTGTGGTTTAGAGGTCCACACAGTTGCTCTGGTCTTAAGCAAAGCCCCAAAGAGACAGTTCGTTTGGATGGGCAGAGGGGAGGGAGAGGAGTCGGCCAGGTGTGGGCTCCAGCCTCAGAGAAATATTTCCACTTTTCCTCACTCTTGGCCTGGAACACTGTTCCCTGTTCAGATCCTGTATAACTGTTACTCACCTTTCAGGTCTCAGCCTCAACCTCACTGTTCTCTAAGCCCTCAAGTTCAGGTTGAGTGTCCCGCCTCTGAATTCCCATGACCCTCTATACATCCCTCAACATGACACTTAGCCAGTCCTCACCTATTTTGTTGTTTCTTCCACTAAAATATGAGCTCTGAGAGCAAAGACTGAGTCCCCAGTGTCTCCCTGAAGATATAGGATGGATGGATGGATGCATAGGTGGGATGGATAAACATATGTAAGCGCAGAGGAGAACTGGATTAAAAAGATGAAAGGATGATGGATGGATTGAAGTGTAAGGGGAGGCAAAACTTGACCTCTACCCATCTTAATTTTTGGCTGAGACTCTAACAATGAAAGACTAACAGGAGGAAAACAGTTTATTAATGTGGGCAGTGCTCATCATGCAGGAGAAACCTAAAATAAAGAAAAGGTAACACAAAACAGTGGCTTAGAACTGTGGCTTATATAGCATCTTCAACAAAGAGCAGTACCTTTGTAGAGAAACAACAGGACAAAGGAAGAAGGAAAGCAGTTTTATGTTTCCAAGGCTGGAAACTGTGGGAAAGTAAATAAATACATGGGAGGAAACTAATGGAGTAAGGTTTGTTTGCAGATTCCTCTGGTGCTGTCTCTGGGCTGATAAGAGTCTGTCCCCAGTGAGAGGGGAATTTATATCCTGTCTTCAAGCAGAAAAGGGGACAGTGGAAATAGCTGTTTCTATGGTTGCGGCTTCTTAATTGTCTTCAGCTCAAAATAATTTTCATGTCAAAGAGGCATATTTTGGGATGACATATTTTGGTTCCCTTCAGGAGAAAGGTTGGGGGAATGAATGGCGGGTGGATGGGTGGCTGAATAAATGGAAGAAAGGATGAGAGTATGGGAACATAAATGGATGGGAGGACAGATGGCTGATAGGATGATGGATGATGGACAGATGGAAGGTTGGTTGATAGGAAGGCAATAGATATATAGTCAGATAAGAGGCTGGATGACTGGATGGGTGGAGAAATAGTTGGACAGATGAAATGGATGCAAGGATGGAACAGTGAATGGGGGGCAGGATGGACAGAGGTGGTTAGTAGGATGGATGACTAAATGGGAAGATGGATATATGTGAGGAAGGATGGGAGGGATAAGTGAAGAGAGACTTTGGATCAGCCTTGCCACATTGTACTGTACCTGTGCCCCGCCCACCCTTCAGGCCATCGGCTGGAGTATCACCCTGCTGATGATCATCATGGCCTTCCTGGCCCGCTGCTTGAGGCCCTGCTTTGACCAGACAGTCTTCCTGCAGCGCAGATACTGGAGCAACTACGTGGACCTGGAGCAGAAGCTCTTCGATGAGACGTGCTGTGAGCATGCGCGGGACTTCGCGCACCGCTGCGTGCTGCACTTCTTCGCCAGCATGCAGAGCGAGATGCGGGCGCGTGGGCTGCACCGGGACTCCGCGGGCAGAGGCCCCGAGCTCCCCCAGATGCCCGCGCCCCTCGAGGACCTGGACGGCGAAAGCAGGAAGGCCCACCTGCGCGCAGTCTCCAGTCGGGAGCAGGTGGACCACCTCCTGAGCTCCTGGTATTCCAGCAAACCACCACTTGACCTCCTGGCACCCCCAGGGCCCTGGGGGGGTGGCCTCAGCCACCGCTCCCCCACGGTGGCCCTGGGCACCAGGCTGTCCCAGTACACTGATGTGTAGAGACCCTGGCAGTGTCCCCATGTAAAACGCCCATGCTGACAAGGCTCTGGGGGCTTTCCAGGCTGTGAGGACCCCCCAAAGCAGGGCGGCCTAACCCTTGTTGGCCTCCTTCCCCTAATTAGCCCAATCTCTGGCCAAGTTTCTGATGGGTCTCCTGTGTGCTCTAAAGCAGTGCTTCATAAACTTCAGTGAGCTCACCGTTCACCTGGGGCTCTTGTTAAATGCAGGTTCTGATTCAGTGCGTTCAGGGCTGGGTCTGAGACTGCGTTTCTAACCAGCTCCCAGGTAATACTGATGCTTCTGGTCAGTGGACCAAACTTTGAGTAGCAAGAGTCTAAATAGATTTGCCATGGGTTCTGGGTCCTCTATGTCCAGATTCTACTTTCAAAATAACAATAATGACAACAGCACATGCTTACATGGTGCTTACTATGTGCCAGGCATTGTTCTAATTTCTTTCCATATATAACTCATTTAATCTTCATGATTTAACCTAATCAAGTAGGATGATTATTAGGCCCGTTTTTTAGAAGAGAAAACAGACATAAAAAGTTAAGTTGCCCAAGGTCACGAATGTAAGAGCTGGAATTTGAGCCCAGGAGGCCTGGCTCTAGAGTCTGCCCTGAGCTACTACATTAGTCTCCCCTTGAGATTGTTTGTTTCTCTGAGTGAGCTCTAGCAAGCTCTGCTTGTTGAGTTCCTCTTGAAAGTATTAATTAGTATCTCCTCTGATTACTGCAGATGAACAGAAAAATCCCCTCAAGGAAAATATAAAGCTGCTTATCTGCAGGCCTGATGCTTCCAGCTCCCATCTACCCAAGTCCCACCGATTCTATTCCTAGCCGACCAAGACTGAGCAGCCCTGCCTAGTGCAGCTTCCTTCAAGACGCAGCCTTCTGCTCACCTCCAGCCAGCAGGTGCTTCCTCCCCACATCTCCACTCACCACTCTCCCCACCACCTGCAGCCTGACCCCTGAGCTCAGCGTCTCTTTCTAAGGCTGCCTCCTTCCCCAGGCATTCAGGAGTCTCTACCTGCCACTGCTCTTGGCAAGAAGCTGGCACCCTGATGAGGATTTCCCCAGGTGTGTGGTGTACGAAGCAGATCTGCAAACTAGGGTGCAGGCAGCCCTAGACATCTCCACACTGAACAAGCAGCCCAGGTGATCCTGTCAATTTCAATGTGTTAGAACCTCTGGTCCAAGTGTGGTTGTGAGGTCCGGCTCAGGGACAAAGACCTTTGAAACACCAGGGTTAAATCTTGCTGAAAAAGCTGCCGCTCAGTCTCTGGCAGCCCAAACAGGAAGAGCGGGGGAGGATCTAGCCTGTGAGTTCCTCTGGGCCTCTGCCCTTCTTTGATGACTCACTCACCACACACACACACACACACACACACACACACACACACACACACACACACACACACACACACACACACACACACACACACACACCCTGCTATCACCTCCATCAGCACAGATGGTGGTCACAGACATGCACAGACCGGGGTTCACCCCATGCTTTCTGGTCCTCAGGGAGTGGGGGACAGTACAGGGGCCCCTGGATGCTCCCCTGCAGCCCAGCCCCCTCCGTATCAGGCAATCTCTGCTCCCCTGGATGCTTGCCAAGAAATCTTGTAAGACCAGACAATCCCTGCAGCTCAGCCTCCCCTCTCCTACCTTGCTAGGATCAGGCCATGCAAATGTCGGAAATGTTACTGGGGTGGGTCAAGCTTTAGGCAAAGTGTTAGCAGGGATTGGGGAGGGAGGGAGGAGGGAGACTTTGGAATGGCCCAGTTAGCAAGGGTGAAGTCCCAGCCCAGGGAAAGGAGGCTCAGAGACCCCACCTTGGGCTGCAGGGAAGCAGCATCTGGACCAGTAAAAAGCCAACTGCAATCACTACTCTTGCCTTCTTATACTGAGCACTTATAGAGCATCTCCTGCATAGAAAGCACTGTGCCAGGGAGTAGGGAAGAGACAATGCACAGATGATATTCCCCGTCCTCGAGGAGCTCACTATCTATTGAAGGGACAGAGGTTGGTACAGAAATCATTATAATCCAAAGCATATGGTGTAAGTGACATGATAGAGGCAAACCATGTGCTGCAGAGATTCCGCACAGAGAGTAACGGATCCAAGCTGGGGGTTCGGGGAAGGTTTCATTAGAATGGGTCTCAAAGGATGGAGAGGGTTTTCACAAGTGGAGAGAGAGATGGAGCAGGGGGAGCAGAGCACCTACAGGGAGGAAACAGAAAGAACAAAGGAAAAGAGCTGGGAAGGGGCAGTGTATGTTTCATTTTCTTTCTCAGCATACATTGATGGAATGCCTAGAATGCACGAGAGCAGGATAGATACCGTCCTATCTTAGTGGAGCTTCCAGTCTGGAGGGGAGATAAGAGGAGCTGGTGAACAAATAACCAAGTGCAGGGTGTGCAGTCTAGCCTGGCAAAAGTGAAGGACCTTAGCCAGAGAGCTGAGGAGCCTTCTCCAAATGAGTCCACCAAGAGATGCTCCCTGAGCCCTGCATCCAGTGACATGTTCTTGATCCGCAGCCTTTGACAGTCCTCAAATGCATCCCTACCCTCTTCAGTCCCCAAATGATGTGATTTCAAACTGAACACCTGTTTGCCATCATCCATTCACAGGACCATTCATTCGTATTTTGTGAGAGAGCGATGCCTGGTACGGTGCATGCCACCCCTCTCAGGGAGAGGGACACAGGTGGGAGGCTTCCACCTGCTCCCCTTCTCCCAGGGGACCAGCCATCGTGGGTACCCAGGTTCATTGCCCAAGCCTCATCCAACTGACTACATTCTCCTTGCTTCTGCTTGATCAGCTTTCACAGAGGGAGGGCAGAGGGGGCTATAGGAAGGGAAGAGCATCCCTGAGGGTCTACAAAAGAGCAATGAGAGTGGTCTAGGTTGGCCAGTGGTGGCAGAGTGGAGGTGACATTGGTCTGCCGATGGCTGTTGCCATGGCAGTAAGCTTTGAATGTACACCAGCCCTTCCTGCCCACCACTCCCGCCCCATCCACCCACCCTTCACAGAAAGGAGGAACTGCCCTTCAGCCCTCCCAACACTGCTCACAGACGCTAACACTGACAGCAAGCCTAGAACCAGAGTGGTGAGGACTGTCTCCTATTTGTGCCCAAATTCCTGCCTCCTCACAAGTTTATCTTAGTCCAAGGCTCACTCCTCTCCTTTATCCACTGACTCATGTATTTATTCATTCAACACTTATTAACTGAGCATCTACTAAACCAGGCACTCTGTGCTGAGCACTGGGAACATAGCAGTGAAACAAAACAGGGGAGGGAGGTGAGGAGGAGGGAGGCTCCCCTGCTCACTTGGGGGCCCAGCTGAAGGAGGCTCTGCCATCTTAGGATGCCGCCATCAAGACACATGGTATTCCCCAGACCCAGAGACAAAGAAACATGTGCAAGTTATTTATGTGAAAGTTGCTCTCAAGACACCAGGAAGGAACAGAGGAAGTGATACAGGAAAGGGAAGCCAATAATGGGTGTGGAGCTAATCAGTCACCACTGGGGGCAATTCTAGGAGCCCCATAGTCATCTCCACCCAGGAGGGAGGAAGGTGGTGAGTTTATCACCAACCTCTGACTGTCATTATTGGGGGCCCTAACTGCAGTACCTTCAGCTTGCCTTGGGGTAAATGTCTCAGATGTGCCTTGAGCAGCCTTCAAAAGTAGAGGCGAGGGGGGAGGGTATAGCTCAGTGGCAGAGTGAGTGCTTGTCATGCACAAGTTCTTGGGTTCAATCCCCAGTACCTCCATTAAAAAATACATAAATAAACCTAATCACCTCCGCTCTCCCCTCAAAACCTATTAAAGAAAGTAGAGGTGAGTGCTGACAAGAATGGGTGGGGCACAAATAAACAAAGGGACTGCATCAAACGAAAAAGCTTTTGCACAAACTATCAACAAAATGGAAAGGCTACGTACTGAATGTGAGATAGTTGCAAATGATATATTTGATAAGGGCTTAATA
Organism: Camelus dromedarius; assembly: GCF_036321535.1. NCBI lineage: Eukaryota > Metazoa > Chordata > Mammalia > Artiodactyla > Camelidae > Camelus > Camelus dromedarius. The sequence goes on along the minus strand of NC_087443.1, from coordinate 60,484,353 downwards.
TTCAAAAGATACAAAGAACACATATGACCCAATACCAAAAAAACAAACAACCTGATTAAAAACTGGACAGAAGATCTGTATAGACATTTTTCCAAAGAAGACATATAGATGGCCAACAGGCACATGAAAGTTCAACATCGCTAGTCATCAGGGAAATGCAAATCAAACCCACAATGAGTATCACTCCCCACTTGTCAGAATGGCTATCATCAAAAAGACAACACATAAGTGTTGAGGAGGATGTGGAGAAAAGGGGACCCTCCAATACTGTTGGTGGGAATGTATATTGGTGTGGCCACTATGGAAAACAGTATGGAGATTGCTCCAAAAATTAAAAATAGAACTGCCATACATTCCAGCAATTCCACTCTTGGGTGTTTATCCAAAACAAAAACAAAAACAAAAAAGCCCCACTCATTAGAAAAGATACATGTGCCCCTATAGTCATTGTAGCATTATTTGCAATAGCCAAGATATGGAAGCAACCTAAGTGTCCATCAACAGATGAATGGATAAAGAAGATGTGATATATATACACAATGGAATACTACTCAGCCACAAAGAAGAATGAAATCTTCCCATTTGGGACAACATGGATGAACCTAGAGGGTATTATGCTAAGTGAAATAAGTCAGATAGAGAAAGACAAATATGGTATGACATGTGAAATCTGAAAACAAAACAAGCGAACAAACATAACAAAACAGAAACAGAGTCATAAACACCGAGAACAAACAGGTGGTTGCTGGGGGGAGGCAGGTGGGGGAAGGAGAGGGATAGGTAAAGAAGATTAAGAGACACAAACTTTCAATTTCAAAGTAAATATCATTGGTATGAAATGTAGAGTGTGGGAATATAGTCAATAATCGTGTAATATTTTTGTATGGTGACAGATGGTAACAACTTATGGTGATCATTTTGAAATGTATAGAAATAGCAAATCACTATGTTGTGTATCAGGAACTAACATAGTGTTGTAGGTCAATTATACTTCAGAAACAAACAAACAAAGAATGGGTAGGGCATAGAGGCACCTGTGACATTGGTATCCAGGCTCCGAGAGACAGGGACGAGAAAGAGTAGGGACAATGGTGGGAGGTGGGGGCATTCTACGCCAGAACTCAATCACATGGCCCCAATCTACATGGAACAGGGGCTGGGAATTGTAAGGAAGCACATGAAATATTTGGTAAGCACTACCATTTTTTGCCACAATATACAACCTCCAATACAGTTCAGCTGATGCAGAAGAGATGAGCACTGTATCCTTCTCAGTTAAAGACCTCATACCTTTGATAACACAGCCTGACAGTACTTGAGCTGCCCCGGCAGCCCCATGGGGCTCATGGCTCCTGCCTCCTCCCTGTTCTCTGGGTGCTCCCACAGTTGCTGGCTGAGAGCAGTGCCCACTTAAGCACCACACACTCATGCTATCCTACGCAAATTGGGCATTTTCCTAAAGGCACAGCATCCGCTCTCCAGAGGCCCCTTTGCATGCTGCTTTTCATGACACTTATCTCCTCCAAGGTGGAGAGGACTCACCAGCACTTGGGTGGGTGCTGGGACAACACTCCTGAGGGCAGGAGGTGAAGGGGGCGGTGCACATTCCACAGCAGTGGCTGTGGTTGGGTTCGCTGCCAATGCATCGAAAATCTGAGCAGGGTCGTGATATCTTGTTTTCCATTTCCACCCAGTTGTACTCTAGGAGTTACAGGGGAGAGGTGGAGAAGGCACAAAGCACCTCTAAGTGCACTGCAAACACCCCTACCCCCGTAGGCAGAATAACAGGCCCCAAGGGCCACCAAGGGCCCCTAATTTCCCAAACCTGTAGAAGTGACTTTGCAGATGTGAAAATCTGTTAAATCTGAAAAAATCTGAAAATCTGAAAAGTCTGAAAATCTGTTAAAAATCTTGAGATGGGGAGACTATCCTGGGTTAGCCAGGTGGGAGGTTCCTAACATTTTTCACACACCCGTGCCTGAGGCATCGGTCACATTGGTACATGACAAACTGAGATTTGGGGATACCTATAGAGAGCCTGTTGGGAAGAATGATTACATTTTCTATATCTTATGTGATTATGAAAATGAAAAGGAAGATGTAATATGAAGTATTAGGAAAGATATTCAATACTGAATTTGTATAAAACATCCAAATTGGAATCTCCCAGACTTCTTAATGTGAGAAACTTGAGCTTGCTTTGGTGAGCACAACTTTTTAACATCAGATGTTTTACATGACATGACCACAGGTTAATTCCCATTCAAGGGTCTTTATCTTACTTTAAATTTATTTATTTTTTAAGCTTTTTTTTTTTTTTTTTTGCAGGGGGAGGAAATTAGGTTTATTTATTTATTTTAAAAAAATTTTATTGTTGGTACCGAGGCTTGAACCCAGGACCTTGTGCGTGCTAAGTACATGCTCTACCACTGAGCTATACCCTCCCCGCCAACAAGGGTATTTTTTAAATTGACATAACATTATATTGGTTTCAGATGCACAATACAATGATTAGCTATTTGAGTATACTGCTTTAATTATCCCCACAATAACTCTAGTTAACATCCATTACCATTCATGGTCACAATCTTTTTTCTTGTGATGAGAACTTTTAAGGTCTATTGTTTTAGAACCTTTCAAATATACAATACAGTATTATTAACTATAGTCACCATGCTGTGCTTTAGATCCCCAGGACTTATTTTATAACTAACAGTCTGTACCGTTTGATCCCCTTCACAGATTTCACCCACTCCCTTCCCCTCAAGGCTCTTTAACGATGATCTTTTCAAGTACTTGATCAACACCACCCACAAAAATCTTGGCCCAAGGAGGTGATCAATTTAAAACTAAATTTTACAGCCATTTGAAAATTTACAACAGTTTGAATGGTATGTAAAGACTCTAATTTATTTACTTTCAATAACTCTAAAAAAATTCTTGTGATAATCAGAATAATAAGTTTAGAATCCAATCAAGCTGTTTTATTTCAAGTATTTTAAAATAATGTTGAGGTTGGAATGTGCAGAGAGGAGGCACCATGCAGCCAATGTGGGCTTCCCAAAAAGGGCACATCAGCTACTGACAGGGAGCCATGTCCACTATAGATCAAAGAGAGAGGTTCCAGACAGCCTCTTGGAACCACATTCCTCCTGGGCCCCTGGCCTCCTGGACCACCCCACCCCCACCGTTCCTCACCTGGGGCTGGGTACCAGACTCTGACTTTCTGTCAACCATCTGCATCAGCATCGACATGGCAGTACGTGTCCAGGGACAGACACTCTTTTTGCTGGGTTTCCCTCATCCTGCTCTCCATCTGTGGCTGTGCCCTCAAGAGCCCCAAACAGGATCCTCCAGGGGCCACCAGCCTAGGTGCCTCAGTTGCCCCAGTTGCCCCAGGCCAGCTTGAGCGCTGAGGGGACCCATATCCTTCCCCACCTGTATTCTACTTGTGACACGCCAGCACCTCCAGCCAGACTAGCAGAAGAGAAGAATCCATTCAGCCAGAGGAGAAAGGCAAAAACGCACTTCCCTGCCGCCTCCTCCACCCCTACTTCCCTCTGGGCTGGGTCCACATTTCTCTCCTCCACCTACAAGCTGTGTAAACTTTAGCTAGTGTTGGGGAGGGAGGGAACGTTCCTCTCCCCTTCTAGGTTCTTCTGGTTGGTCTAAAAATTAGAGTGACATGAGACAGAGTAAGAGGAGAAAGTCTAATTGCATGGGAATCCCACATGCATGAGAGGGTCAGAGACAGAAAGGTAAAGTAGGAATTTATGCCATCCTGAACTAAGGAATGGGACAGGGGCCCGGGGCTTCCAAGGACTGGAGGGTCATTCACAGGATGGGAAGTATTACCAAATCAGGTCTGTGTGACCAACACGCATGCAGCAAGTTTACCTTTGAGATGCCAAGGTGTGCAGCAGAGTTTATTCACAGGGAAGCCAACTGAGACAAAAGAAAAGCCTCAGATCCGCCTCCTGAAGGCGAGAGAGTTGGGAAATTGATGAAATAAGCAGGTGGTCTTAGGCGTGGAGAAAGGTGATTGGAGGCAGGGAGGAACACGAGGGCATTGGTGTTCTGCACAGGTGCATCTGGATTACATGCTTCTGCATATTGAAAAATAGAGGCACTTAGCGTGATCTGAGGGTTGAGTTTTCTGGCACTGATGTCAAAAGGCCGTTCATCCAATACCTGCTCAGGCCCAGTTTTAGGGTCAGTGGTCCCAACCAGCCTTAGCCAGCTTGCACTGGGCAAGAGGTGACTCCAAGTTCCTGCAAAACAACTGGGCTATGTGAAGCTGGGAAGGTATGCAGTTAAAGAAGAAAAAAAGGAAAGAAAGAAAAAAATAACTAAAGCAAGGTTAATCAGTGAAGGCAGTTTACAAGCAGAGGGGTTTTTACAAGCTGCTCCCCATCTGTTGCTCTACAAGACAAGCTCAAAAATTCCTGTTAGTATCAGCTTCTGTTAACTCTATGGAGTACGGTTTCATAGGAAGAAGAGCAGATGTTTGGTAATTAGATGTTTGCCCTGCCATATAGATGCAGCCACTTAGATAAAATTTATCTCCGGTAATAACTTTCTTTGGGGAAAATCCCCATTTAATTTCCTCTAGTTAGTTAAGGGAGGAGCAGTAGTTTCTCTTGAACCCACAGGGTCTCCACTGCCTTTAGCTCAAAATAACACACATGCCAAAGTAGCACACCTTGGGGAAGCCTGTTCTGAATCCTACATTCATAACTTAACCTTTCTGAGCCCTAGTCCAGACCTCTGCAAAATGGGGACAATAGCATCTGTCCCAGAATGATGTGAGACTATCACATGAGGTGATGTGTGTGGAGTGCTGGCACGGGGCCTGAACCAGGGGAAGCCCTGGTGGTGCCAGGTCTGTCAGTCAAACAGAGACACACAGACACAGAGACCATTCATGGAAAGGTGCAGAATGAGGCCAGTACCAGTCCCAAGGTTGGCTGCTTGCTGCTTGGAAGGCTAATACTCTAGAGACAAGCATTAGTGGAAAAGCAAAAGTTGCTTTATTTGGGAGGCCATCAACCTGAGAAGATGGTGGACTAATGTCCTAAGACCATCTCCAATTTACTGGTCAGAGGATTTAAAGGTGGTATGAGGGAGAGGGGCTGCCAGGTGGGTGATGAGCTCGTGCACAATTCTCAGATTGGTTGGCATCAAGGTGAAGTTTCAACTGGTGCAAACATTATGGAAAATAGTATGGAGGTTCCTTAAAAAACTAAAAATAGAGTTGCCATATGATCTGGCAATCCCACTCCTGCAATTCGAAAAGATACATGCACCCCCAATGTTCATAGCAGCACTATTTACAATACCCAAGACATAGAAGCAACCTAAATGTCTATCAACAGATAACTGGATAAAGAAGTTGTGGGGGTGTGTATGTGTGTGTATGTGTATATATATATGTATGTGTATGTGTATATATATGTATATACAGTGGAATATTATTCAGCTATAAAAAGGAATGGAATAATGTCATTTGCAGCAACATGGATGGACCTAGAGATTATCATACTAAGTGGAGTTGGAAAGAGAAAGACAAACTTCATGTGATATCACCTATATGTGGACTCTAAAAAAAATGACACAAATGAGCTTATTTTCAAAACAGAAACAGACTCACAGACACAGAAAATAAATTTATGGTTACCGGGGGGCAGGCTGCAGTGGGGAGGGATAAATTGGGAGTTCAGGATTTGCAGATACTAACTACTATATGTAAAACAGATAAACAACAGGGTCCTGCTCTATAGCACAGAGAACTATATTCAATACCTTGTAATAGTCTATAATGAAAAGAATATGAAAATGAATATATATATGTATAACTGAATCACTATGCTGTATACCAGAAATTAACACAATATTGTAAACTGACTATACGTCAATTAAAAAAAAAAACATGATACACATGAACTTATTTACAAAAAAGAAACAGACTCACAGACATAGAAAATAAATTCATGGTTACCAAAGTGTGGGAGAGGGACAAATTAGGACTTTGAGATTAACAGATACAAACCACTATATATAAAATAGATAAACAAGGCCCTACTGCATAGCACAGGGAATTATATACAATATCCTGTAATAAACCATAATGGAAAAGAATATGAAAAGAAATATGTATATATGTATATCTGAATCACTTTGCTGTACGCTAGAAACTAACACAACAGTGCAAATCAACTACACACCAATAAGAAAAAAAAAAAGTGAAGTTTCAAGTATCAGCCATCTTCTGGTTTCAGCTGGTCTGGAGTCTACGTGACTCTGGTCAGGAGTTTTCATCTGGTGGGGGTCTACTTCCTGTAAAAAAAACTACTTAGGAATACGTGTCAGAACTTCATCTGTGTCTTTCAGGGAACTGGGAATTCCGTGACTCTGCTGTGTGGCTGGTTTATAGTCTGAATTGTTACCAGTTTCCTGGCCCAGCAGCTATTCTTTGTTTCTACATCTTCACATTTCCTAACCTTTAGCTCTTGAGCCAGACTTTTGAGACTCGGGGAGTCCTGGGAGACTAAAGCTTTTCTACAAACAAGAGGCAGCTGGAGGACTTGGGTCAGGGATCTGGGAAGGCCCCATAGGGTCCTGCATGGTAACAGTGATAGGCACACTGCAGACCTACAGACACTGAGGCCCGAAGACACAGCAAGTTCACACACGGACACATGCAGGGTCGCAGAGATCTGAAGCTGCCCTGTCCAGCCCTACCCTTTCACCCTAGACAGGAGCCATCTGGTTGAAGCTGGATCTGACCTACCCTTCTGGGAGAGCTGGTGGCATCAAAGGGAGCCCTTTAAGCTCCTTTCCACTTTGATATGCTGATGGAGAGGGCCCTGGCCTGATTCCTGCAGACACTCTGGAGACACCAGCCCCAGACCTGAAACCCCACCGCCTACCTTTTTATTTTTTGATCTGGTGGAGTTGAAGTAGGAGTAGAGCCAAGAAAGGATTTTTCATCCTTAATCCACAAACACACAGACACACCCACAGAGACACAAGCAGACAGGACAGAAAAGCACTTGCATTATGCTTACAGGCCGCAGCTCCCTGCCTGGGAGGGAGGGGACCCAGCAAACTCTCAGATCCAAATCCTCTGACTCCAAATTCAGGGCTTTTTACTCTATGCATTTAGCACTATCTCCACCCTGACTACCACCACTGCCATCCCCACTGTGACCACTGTCACATCATCATCACTATTATTACTGCTGTCACCACTACCACCAGCAACAACAGCATTGCCATCACCATCCCCATCATAACTGCCATCATCACCGCTATCACCAGCATCAGCACCATCCCCACTACCATCACCTCACTGCAGCCACCACCACTGCCATCACTACATCATCACACCATCACTGTCTGAACTGATGCAGGAGCCCTCTTGGACCCTGATAGAGCATGGAGGAAGGCCCCAACGGGAAAGGCAGAAGGAGAGTGACATGCTTCCTAGGAGCCCAGAGGACGAGGTGAGGTCCAGAAGCTCCGGCATCTGCAGCAGCCCTGGATTCTCCCAGTCTTCAACCTGGCTGGAGACAGTGTCTTCCCAGCCGAGTCTGAGCCTCCTCCCCACCCCCTTCCTGCACCCACAGATAACTGGCCCCATAGGGTGTGGCCCTTGTGGCTTCCCAGTGCCAGAGCCAGCTTGGAGAGAGAGCCCAGGAGGGATGAGGCGGGGAGGGGCAGAGCCCTGTCTGCACCCACAGGATTGGCCAACTTGCGTCCCTTTCAGCCAGCACCTGACTAGAAGATGCCTCAAAGTGGCCTCAGCCTCTGCCCTGAGTTCTGCCAGTCTCAGCCATGATGTGGGCACCCAGTGGGCAGAGCTGGCCTCAGGGGCCATCCTGGAGGCAGAGGTGAGGAGGGAGGGGGTCAGCAGGCCCCAGTGGGGGGGGGGGCGCAATGGACAAGTTCCGGATGATCTTCCAGTTCTTGCAGTCCAACCAGGAGTCCTTCATGAACGGCATCTGCGGCATCATGGCCCTGGCCAGTGCCCAGATGTACTCCGCCTTCGACTTCAACTGCCCCTGCCTGCCGGGCTACAATGCTGCCTACAGCGCCGGCATTCTGCTGGCGCCACCACTGGTCCTCTTTCTCCTCGGTCTGGTCATGAACAACAACGTGTCCATGCTGGCTGAAGAGTGGAAGCGGCCGCCAGGCCGCCGGGCCAAGGACCCCGCGGTGCTGCGCTACATGTTCTGCTCCATGGCCCAGCGCGCCCTCATCGCGCCCGTCGTCTGGGTGGCTGTCACGCTGCTCGATGGCAAGTGCTTCCTCTGTGCCTTCTGCACGGCTGTGCCCGTGACTGTGCTGGGCAACGGCAGCCTGGCGCCTGGCCTGTCCCCGCCCGACCTCGCCCGCCTGCTGGCCCGGGTGCCCTGCCCTGAGATCTACGACGGTGACTGGCTGCTGGCCCGCGAGGTGGCCGTGCGCTACCTGCGCTGCATCTCACAGGTGAGGGCCCAGATGGCCTTGGGCTGTGTCTCCCTCATGGACCCGGTCGCTCAGAAAGGGCCCAATCCCCTACCTCCAGAAATGGGGCTTCCTCAGGGTATGGTCATGTTTCCCCGAAACATTGGGGTTCCCCAGCCAGGGCTGGGTCTCCCCCTTAGATGGAGCTCTGTAGGGCAGGGACATTCCCAATAGAGTTCCAGGGCTTTGAAAGGCAGAGCCACGTTGTCTCCCCACTCAGGGCAGTGCCACCTGGGGAAAGTGCTTTGACTGCCTGGGTCCAGAGGCCTGTGCCCTGTCCTGAGGTCCCCAGAGTGGACCCAGCTGCTTAGCCAGCCCCACATTCTCTATCCTGAGCTCCAGCTTAGAAGCCTGTAGGAATTTGCATCCTTTCCCTCTTCCAGGCCAGGGCAGTGGTGAGGCCTGTGGGTGGCTGGGCCATTTGGGTACATTTCCCTGGCAAATACTCCCAGCTGGCAAGGAGTGGGAGTGGGAGCTGAGGGTCTGGTGCCCTGGGGGAGGGAGGGCTTGGGCGAGGGGATACACTATTGGGATGTGCCCTAACTGCAGGGTTGGAGGGCCCACTGATGGGGAAATCCAGAGCTCAAGCCCTCCCCAGCCCCACTCTCTCATGTCCTCTGCCCCTCTAGACCCTCACCCATCTAAACCCTTCACCACAGCACCCCCAACCTCCACAGTCATTGCATGTGGGGAGGAAGACCCCAGCAGAGACCTGGGCTGTCAGAGTTGGGGCAGGAGGCAGGGGGCTGGATACTGCATACTCTGTTCTGGCAAGTCCAGACACCCCAGCTTCCCCTTCAGCCAGAACTCTCCCCTGTGGGGCTTGCATCACCACCAGGTGCCCCATGTGAACCTCACACTCTGAGTGCACAGTTTGGACTCCGATGCCCTCCCAACCTGCACCTCTGCTCCTGTGGGCACTTGTTCATCGTCCCAGGCCTCAGGGCCTGGGCAGCTCTCCCTCCACCTGACCTTTAAACCATCACCTCACGAACTAAAAGGGCCCCCTGACGGCAGGCTGTCTGGCCTATAGACGTGTGTCATTTGGCCTTCAGGTATTGAATTCGAAATTGAACTTTAAAATAGTTGGCATTATCTAAAAACCAGAAATTTTCACATAAAAATACGATTTCCACCTTTACTCAGAACATCAGGCGATCCAGGCCCACAGGTCCCACGTTTTCCATCAGCCCCCACCTGATGTCAGCTAGGCCGCAACCCGTTGACTCCTACTATAGGCATTGAGGTTTACCCTGCCTCGCCCGTCCTGATCTAGCCAAATGCTTCTGTGTGGAACTGGGGGTTCCACAACTGAAGCTCAAGTTGTGGAGAGCAACCTACCCCACAGCGAGTTATTGACAGAACAGAGCTAGAACCCAAGTGTCCAGTGCCCTTTAGCACAGAGGCTGAATGATCATCCAATCCATCTCTGTGACCCTTGGGGGCCCAGCTTAGAGCCTACACAGAGGAGGTGCTCGCTGAGTGCTGGCGACTGAAAGGGGACAGACAATACCAGGAGCCAATGGAGAGGTACAGAACTCAGAGGAGGAGGTTTCACTACGGCCCTGGGAGGTCCAGGAAGGCTTCCTGAAGGAAGAGGCATGGTTAGCGTATTCCTGTTGGCCTCCTAATAGTGGCTACAGTTACTGAGCACTAACAGGTACCAGGCACTGTGTTAAAATTTATTATCACATTTAGTCCTCACAACCCTGTGGGATAGGTACAATCGACAGCCTCATTTTGTAGGTGGGGAAAATGAGGCACAGCAAAGTCACTTTGTGCCCAAGCAACCATTAAGGACAGGCATACCTCTTTTATTGTGCTTTGTTTTATGATGTTTGCAGATATTGCTTTTTTTTTTCTTTCTTTCTTTTTTTTTTTTACAAATTGAAGGTTTGTGGCAGCCTGCATTGAGCAAATTTATTGGCACTGTTTTTCCAAGAGCATGTTCTCACTTCATGTCTCTGTGTCACATTTTGGTAATTCTTACAATATTTCAAACTTTTTCATTATCATTATATTCACTATAGTGATCTGTGATCAGTGATCTTTGATGTTACTACTACAACTTACTGAAGGTTCAAATCATGGTCAGCATTTTTTAGCAAAAAAGTATTTTTTAGTCAAGGTACGTATATTGGGTTTTTTGTTTATTTTTGTTGGGGGAGGAAATTAGGTTTATTTTTATTTATTTATTTATTTGTTTGTTTGTGGTACTAGGTATGGTGGTACTAGGGATTGAACCCAGGACCTCATGCATGCTAAGCATGCACTTTACCACCGAGCTATATCCTCCCCTCTTATATTGTTTTTTAAGATATAATGCTATTGCATATTAATAGACTACAGTATAGTGTAAACACTACTTTTACACGCATTGGGCAACCATGTGACTCACTGTATTGTGATATTCTCTTTATTGTGATGGTCTGGACCTGAACCCACAATATCTCACGCAGTGTGAAAGCATGCCTGTCCTGGAGACGGGCAAACCCAGGCAGCCTAATTCTGAGGTCTGCCCAGCTAACTGCTGCATATTGAGGGCCAGGCCTACATGCAGGGCAGTTTATTCACATGATCTTGTTTCCATGAGATGGGCATGTCTCTGCCCATTTTACAGAAGAGGAAGTGAAGGCCATGAGGTGCAGTCACTTGCCCTTGCAGTCGGTGCTCTCTTCCCTAAAGGCCCTGACACAGAGTGTGCTTTAGGGGGTTGGACAAGCTCAGGAGGCCGAAGGGCAATGCCTGGCTGACTCTCTCTGCAGGCCCTGGGCTGGTCCTTCGTGCTGCTGACCACACTGCTGGCATTCATTGTGCGCTCTGTGCGGCCCTGTTTCACTCAGGCCGCCTTCCTCAAAAGCAAGTACTGGTCCCACTACATCGACATCGAGCGCAAGCTCTTCGACGAGACGTGCACGGAGCACGCCAAGGCCTTTGCCAAGGTCTGTATCCAGCAGTTCTTCGAGGCCATGAACCATGACCTGGAGCTGGGTCACACCGACGGGGCCCTGGCCACAGCCCCTGCTAGCTCAGCTGCTCCCCCTGTCACAGACATCGGTGCCGACGAGGAGAGGGAGAAGCTGCGCGGCATCACCGATCAAGGCACCATGAACAGGCTGCTCACGAGCTGGCACAAGTGCAAGCCACCCCTGCAGCTGGGCCAGGAGGAGCCGCCGGTGGGCAACGGCTGGGCTGGGGGCGGGCCTCGGCCTTTACGCAAGGAGGTGGCCACCTACTTCAGCAAAGTGTGAGCCGTGGCCAGGTTAAGAGGCAGAAATGGGGGCCTGAGCCCACAGCATCTCAGACCCCCAAGCCAAATGGAAAAATGAAAGCTGTAGGTGCTGGCAGCAGGCCCCAGAGCACAGCCACGTGCCCAGGCTTCCACCTGCCCACCTGAGGCAGGAAGCTTGGAGCTGGAAGGGAACCTCACTCTTCCAGCTTTGACATCATCCTGGATGGCCCTGGGGCAGCAGGGCCATGAGCAGTATTAGTCTGAAGGGTTTAGAACTGGCTTGGTGGGGACAAGCTCCCACCTGCCCGGCCCTGCCCAGCCCACTCCACCCACTGGTTCACTATCTCCTCTCAGGTCCTATGAGCATCCTGGCCCCAACATCCACGTATCTGTGTTTTTCTCGGATCTCTGTTTCCTTATGCTCAAGGCTCAGGGAGCAGGAGTGTGTCCAGCCATCTCATGAAGTAGGAATCCTCTGATTTTGGCCCATCTCCTGAGTGAGGCTGAACCGGCCAAGGTGGGCCATAAAGACGTGACCCAGAGCCTCACCTGGTGGGACACATCTGGGGTGACAGGTGATAAGACAAGACGCCAGAAGCTAGGCCCACTCAGGAGAAGCCAGAGTGTGGCTCACCATGGAGGTCATCAAGGTGGACTGCACATTTATTTAGCACTGGGCATGAAGGGCCTCCTGTCTTAGTCATTTGAGTTACTATAACAAAATGTCGCAGGCTGGGTGGTTTATAAACAACAAAAAGTTCTCTCTCACAGTTCTGGAGACGAAGTCCAAGATCACGGCCCCGCCAAGGTCAGGTTCTGATGGAGGCCCTTTCTGGTTCGAAGCTGGCACCTTCTCACTGTGTCCTCACCTGGTGGGAGAGGCTAGGGAGGTCTCTGAGGCCTCTTTTATAAGGCTTGAAGCCCATGCCTTTGGCACCTCCCAAAGGCCCTGCTCCTTAATACCACCACCTTCGGGGGTTAAGATTCAACATACAGCTTTTAGAGGGACATATTCAGGTCCTAGCGCATCCTATGGAGGGGTCCTTGGAGACACCGCGACACCTTCCTCACATCCAGGTCTCAGAGGGAAATCAGACCATTCCCAGAGCCTGAGCATTTAGAAGAAGAAGCTGATGTCTTCCCATTTTCTCAGAACCCCTGTGCTTTTAGAGGGGCCCTTTTAGAGGGGCCTCTAAAAGCTGAGAGGCTCTGCCCTGAGGTTGGAATGAGGGTGGACAGGTGGGAGGGGAGCTGTCTAGAGTGGAAACAGCTCAGACTCCAGAGTTAGAAAGAACTGGGCCAAATAAACTGTGTCCCTTGGGCCACTTGTTTCATTTCCTGTGCCTCAGTTTCCTCATATGTATAATGGGCATGAGGCACCTACCTCATGGGGTTGTGTGAGCATTTGATGGGTGAAGCGTGTAAAGCACATGGCACGTGGTAGGCACTCAGTACCTGGCGGATAATGTGCATGTTGATTTCCGAACCTAAGGGCTTACCCTCCACCTCCCCCTGGACATAAGGGGAGGGGACATAAGGAACTGGAGCTACCCTGGTCAGGGGGAGGCTGAAGGCCAAGGAGATGGGGTTCTTGCCTTTCCCCAGACACTCACCTAAGAACTCATATTGATCTTGATCCTTACAACACTGTGTTAATAATTTCCATTCTTCTTTGGGCATCCTTCCCTCTATTTCCACTTCTGAGACCCAGTCTCCCTCCCTTTAATTATTTGGGCAGAGGGCAAGCCTTCGAAGCCAAGGAGGCTGGAGGGCTCCTCCAGGAGTGGGACTTGCTCTAGGGGAGGATTCAGATAAGTCAATACCAGGGGTGTGTTGGGGCGGAGGGGCTGTTTTCAGTGGGAAAAGCCAGCCTAGACACATTGGGAGGTACAAAATGTGGAGGAAAGAGTAAAGCTTTGGGTCAGGCAGACCTGGGTTCAAATATTAAAGCCGTAGGACCCAGGGCAAATCAACAAATCCCTCTAAACCGCAGTGTGTCTATCTGTAAAAAGGACGTTAAAAAGATCTGCTTTTCAGGATTATAGTGAAGTTAAAGGAGGATAACTTTTGAGAAGGAATCTGGAGTTGCATGCGTTTGGCATATGGCAAGCTATGAAAAAATAAACACCAGTCCTTTTCCCTTCATTCATGCAAGCAGACAAGCCCAGCTCAGGGAGGCCAGCACGTCACTCAGCAGTTCCATGGTCACAGACCATAAGCACTGCAGAGCAGACAGGGGTCCGGGGTCTCTCCCTTGATCCTAGGGGTCATCTAGATTGTCCTCGGACAGACCTCTCCCCTTCAGCACTCCTGATCCATGACTTTAGCCTCAGCTTGCACACTCCCACAGACGGGGAGCTCATAACCACTTTCTGGGACAGGCTGGGCAGCACTGATTGTTACAAAGGGCTTCCTTCACAAACCTGTCTCCTTGTAATTTCCACCCACCAGTCAGAGCTATGCCCACAGGGCCTCAGAGAATCCCCAGAGTCCAGAATTTACTCATCAGTGCTCCCAAGATTCGAAGCAGCGCCTGGGGAGTGAGCTGAAGGATGGACAGAAGAGCCAATGGGGGAGGGCTTGCCAAGTGTGGTGGGCTCTGAGGGAGAAGGGCTGGAATAGGGGAGGGGGGCTACTGGCTTTGTGGATCCTGCGAGGAGGAGTCAGCATCAGTCTGATGGCATCTCTCCCCTAACCCTGCCCAGAGCTGTGTCTGGCAGCTTCTGTCCAATGGGGGTCAGGCAGCGGGTGCTCTGGAAACCGGCCTGGAGGGCAGGGCCAGGCCAGATCTCCCGGAAGGCCCCCCCGCCTGGCCCCTGAACTGGTCCCGCTGGTGTGGAGCCTCAGAAGCAGGCAGGGCCAGGCTGAGCCGCTGCTCAACAGGCACCACCACTTCCTCTCTGCTCTGCTCCTCACTCCGCCCGCCCCCTCTCCCCTCTGTCTGGCGCCAACACTGTTTTTCCACTGGCTGGCTCGCTCCATCCATCTGGCAGATTCTGCCTCCTTTCTGGAGTTAAACTTTTGTGAAGACACCACCAGCCCCCAGCCTGCTGCTCTCTCCCCAAAGCAGCAAAGCAGGAGGGAGCCTGCTGGGGGATAGGGCCCCGCAGCGGCTGCCCTGGTAGGCTGCCCTCCCCGGAGGCCCACGCCCCGGGAGCTCCGATGTCGATGTCGTCGCGCCACTTGGAGAGCCCAGCCTGGCGGAGGCCAGGGCCACCGGTGCCCGCAGCTGACCCCAGGTAAGGAAGGGGCACAGCAGAGCCATGCCAAGGCTGCACAGAGGGATTGTCCTGGGGAATGAGGCTCCTCGCTGAGGCACCCCACTCCCCGGCCGCCTGTTTCCTGTCCTAACTATTGTTGATGGAGGTCCCACATGGGCTTGGGTGTGACCCATCCTGGGCCTGGGGGCCAGGGGCAGTAGTCTCAGGAGATGGCCTAGTTCCTCCTCTGCCCACCACCCACCCATGTTCAGGCATCTTGTACCCCACTTTGGGCAGTTTATGAACACAGGGGAGCATATTAGGAGACTTGAAGCCAAGAGAAAAGGAAGACGGTGAGGGGACTGCCTTTAACACATTCATTCCCAGCAATATTACAAACTCCTGTTCCCAGGGAGTTAGACTGGAGCCCCTGGAACCCCCAGGCAGTGAGTTGGGGTGCTCCTCCTGGCAACCCATGTGGCCACCCAGCTCTGCACCAGCCCATCTGGCAGCGTTGGCAGTAACCAGGAGGGGTGGTGATCTAGAAAGGAGGCACAGAAAGAAATATAGGCAGGTCTCTCCAGCTCTGTTTGCTGCCCACCCCAACCCTCCACTCCCCAGCTGTCTCTGGCCAGAGGACTTTTGTTTTTCATCCCCAGGACGGGGAGGACGGGGCCACACCCTGGCCTGTGTGGGTGGGGCCTGGGAAGGGAGTTGGGGCTGAACATGGCTGGAGCCCAAGGCCATGGCCACTTCCTGGCAGGCTGTCAGCCCCGCTGCTGCCCAGATCAAGGCAGAGCAGGCTTGAGAGAAGATGGTAGGCATGGCCGAGCCTTAACCTTCATCAAGACTTCCTGTTGTTGGTAGGCTCAGCGGCCCGTAGGCCCAAGGACCTGGGTGGAACAGGGCTGCTGGATAGGGAAGGGGTAGTGGGTGGGAAAGGGGAGGTTTGCCAGGGCTCTCGTGAACAGGCACAGAGCAGGGTCAGTAGGAGACCAAGAAAATAGAGGGCTCACTTGGCTCGACCCACCCTTGTTCACTTCCCAGGCCTCCTTAGGCCATACTCAAAAGTCCTATCCAGGCACTTCCATATCTGAATAGCCTTGAGCAAGGAACTCTGTTCTCTTTAGGCCCTAGTTTCCTGATCTTTGCAGGAAAGAGAATCATCTCCCCTGCCCCTACCCCCACCACCTCACCTCTGGGAGGCACCTTCAGGACTGGACAGGGTGAGATGGAGAGTTTCACACACAGGACAATTATCAGGCACCGTTTACTCCCTTTCTTTTCCCTGCAGCATCCCTAAGAGGAGAGCAAGGACCAGAATGGTTTATCCTCTTTTCACAGATGAGGATGCTGAGGTCGAGAAAGGTCGTAAAGTATATTGAGAGCCAGGATCTCCTAAACCAGGCCAGAGCCTGGGGTCTCCAAAATGAAAAGGTTCTTATGAACTCCAGGGATGCTGCGCCAGGCTCACCTGTGATTGGAGACCCCTTTCTCCACCCAACCCACATCACAGGGTCAAATCCAAGTCCCTTATTCACCAGGACCCTCACTCCAGCTTTAATATCCACAGGCTAGAGGCCCCCAGGACACATCCTGTAAATAGTGCTACCCCCTCAGCACATTAGCAGTACCTGGAATCCCAAAGAGAAAGCCAGTCAACATCCCAGATTCCCCAATGCCACAGGGCCAGTCCTAATCCCTACCTCAAGGGAAGCTTGTCATAATGACAAGAACCTGTGTCTGAGGCAGACAGACCTGTGCTTGAATCTCAGCTCTGCCACTCACATGAGGCTGGCAAGCCCCCCACCCTCAGGAAGCCTCCACCTTCTCTGCGCACACGGGTATGTCACAGCTCAGTGCGGGATCATGAGGATGGGCAGTGAGGGATGTGAGCACCTGACACAGAGTGGGAGCTCAGTGAACAGAGGCTATCATTCCACCCAGGCCCTGGGGCTTCCCAAGTCTCCTTCCTTTCTCACCAGCCTGGCTACACAAGCTCCCCTCAGCTCCTGTTTTCAGAGGCAAACAATGATCAGTCATCTACTGTCCCACAGGGAGCACCAGGCTGGCCACTGCAGGGGTAACATGGCAAGACCATGCCCTGTCTTCAGGTACCCACCAGCCTGCGCACTTCCCTAGTCCCACCAGGAACCATCAGTCCCGGTTGCCTTCGGCCTCCACCCTTGCTGTTGGTCTCCCAGCTGACCTGTCACCATGGCAGCCCTGATCGCTGAGAACTTCCGCTTCCTGTCGCTCTTCTTCAAGAGCAAGGATGTGATGATTTTCAATGGGCTGGTGGCACTGGGCACAGTGGGCAGCCAGGAGCTGTTCACTGTGGTGGCTTTCCACTGCCCTTGCTCACCAGCCCGGAACTACCTGTACGGGCTGACGGCCATCGGTGTGCCTGCCCTGGCGCTCTTCCTCATCGGCGTCATCCTCAACAACCACACCTGGAACCTGGTTGCCGAGTGCCAGTACCGGAGGACAAAGAACTGCTCGGCTGCCCCCAACTTCCTCCTTCTGAGCTCCATCGTGGGTCGCGCAGCTGTGGCCCCTGTCACCTGGTCTGTCATCTCCCTGCTGCGCGGTGAGGCTTATGTCTGTGCTCTCAGCGAGTTCGTGGACCCCTCCTCACTCACAGCAGGGGAAGACAGCCTCCCACAGGCCCATGCCACAGAAATCCTGGCCAGGTTCCCATGCGGGGAGGGCCCTGCCAACCTGTCAGGATTCCGGGAGGAGGTCAGCCGCAGGCTCAAGTACGAGTCCCAGGTAAGGCTGCGCAAAGCAGAGAGCGAGCCTCTTCTTCCTTCCCTACACAGTGGCTGGTGGGGAGGTCCCGCGATGGCCCCATGTTAACGCTGCAGCTGAGGTCTCTAGGAAAGCACTAGATTGTCAGTGTCAGGTATCAGAGCTGGGTAACTGGGTTAGCACTTGGTGGGGCAAGGGTCAATTCCATCCCAAGTAAGAGAATTTTAAACATTAAAGGGATGTTCTTCTGGCTTAGACTGAGCCTTGAGCCCAGTCACAGGTTAAGCCCTTTGTTCCAGCCATACTGAGCAGGAACCCCTGACATCTTATGAAACATTTTCTGTCGGCTGTGAACTGATAGTGCAGTGTAGCTTGCTTGGGGGACAAGCATGTTCCTATCCCGGGAAAGGCCCCTGACCAGTACCAAGTCAGCCTCAGGCACTGCTGACATAAGGGGAGTCTTGAAGCAGGAAGGGGTGTCAAGTCAGGTGGCAGCAGTTGCCGCCCTGATCCTAGCCTCAGCCGGGGGTGTAGTTCCAAAGGAGTGGAGTTCTCAAGGAGTTGGTCAGGGAGAGAGGGCAGGGGCAGAGACCTGGCCAGAAGCAGAAAAACAGCTGAAGTCTTAAGAAGAAGCAGGGCGTGAGGGAAGGACAGGAACGAGTACAAGATTACTCTAAAGAAAGGACCCCTCTTAGGTCCATAAGAAGCACACGTAGAGAAGCAGGGCTGGAGATAGTACTGAGGGAGATGGAAGATGGTAGGCAGAGAAACAAAATCTACTTAATGATAGTCAAATGCCCACAGATCTCTGTACAGGCTTAAATGGGGGAATAAAGATAACCTTGACTGTCCCAGCCCTCAGTAAGCCCACAGCCAAGCAAGCACATGGGTGATTTCAAAACAAGGCAGAGTGACGATTTAAGAGGAACTGGGCCATGGGGGACCCAGGGAAGGGAAGATTGCTCCCAGAGGGGCTCTGGAAGGCTTCCTGGAGGTGGCATCTGGGCTGAGCTTAGCAGTTTGAGCTGGGTTTTGGTGGGCTGAGATGATGTGGAGGGGGGCCCTTGGGGCTGAAGGAGTGGCAGCTGTAATTACAGGAGGCTAAGTCTAAGAACAAAGGTGTGAACTCAAGGGAGTGAGGGCAAAGAGGAAGAATCACAGTCAGGAGGACCTCCTGCCCTTACAGGAGCAGAATCTTTGGCCAGGGAAGTGACAGAGCCAGCTCTCGGTGGTCCTGCTGCCAGGTTCAGCCCAGCCCATCTGCTCTGACCAGCTCCTTCTACTTCTTCCCGGGGTGGGTGGGGGTCCAGGCAGCTCCTTGTCCATCCTCAACCCTGTCCCTTCTCTGGCCAGCTCTTTGGGTGGCTGCTCATCGGTGTGGTGGCCATTCTGGTGTTCCTGACCAAGTGCCTCAAGCATTACTGCTCCCCACTCAGCTACCGCCAGGAGGCCTACTGGGCGCAGTACCGCGCCAACGAGGACCAGCTCTTCCAGCGCACGGCCGAGGTGCACTCGCGGGTGCTGGCTGCCAACAATGTGCGCCGCTTCTTCGGCTTTGTGGCGCTCAACAAGGATGACGAGGAGCTGGTTGCCAAGTTCCCAGTGGAAGGCACACAGCCGCGGCCACAGTGGAACGCCATCACCGGCGTCTATCTGTACCGCGAGAACCAGGGCCTCCCACTCTACAGCCGCCTGCACAAGTGGGCCCAGGGTCTGGTGGGCAATGGCACAGCCCCAGACAACATAGAGATGGCTCTGCTCTCTTCCTAAGGGTCCTGTTCCCACACCCTCTGCCAGTGACACCACTTGGTCCCAAACTGAATCCCACTGCCTGCTCACATCACCATCAGAGGGGATTCTGTTTCTCAACCACAGCTTTTGGAGGAAACAAGCCAGGAAAAAGGAACACAACAAGCTGGGGTACAGATGTGAGAGCCAGGAGACAACGTGGTCAGCTCTGGCAGGAAAGCTCTCAGACCTGAAGAAATTCCCTCTCCTGTCACCACCAGCTACTTGGTCAACAGCTTTGGATAAAAGACCCTTTCTCAGAACTGGTCCTTGCCCTGGCCAGCTGAGCCAGGTGACAATGAAACTCACCAGCAGGCTCCTTGTACAGAACACTGTGCAGTTAATTTGCATGTAACTACGTATGGACACCTGGCTCAGCTGGGAAATAGCCCTCCAATGTATGCCTCCAGCTTTATTTTATATACATTTTTGATAAAGCTTTTTTTAGTATAAAGGACTGGCTTGGTGTCTGCATGACTGGATGGATCATGTCACAGCAAGCTGGAGTTCATGGGGACAGGCCCAAATCCCATTCCTGCGGAGGAAAGAGGATAGAGACTCTGAGCAAGACTAAAATGGGAGGAATGGAGGGTTGGGGTGCAGGGAGAGCCAGGTGTCCCCACATGTGGGGAAGCCCTGGGGCTGATGATCTCTTAACTGGATTCAGTTATCTGATTTGATCTGGGGAACAGATGGAATCCGGCCTTTCTCAGAGGAAAGCCCAGCACAGGTCAGCAGACCCTGCACTCAGCGGGGCAGTCTAGCTCTTGTAACCTTGAGATAATGACCAAGAACCAGGCCAGCCCTGCTTCACCTCCCTTCCATACCCGCCCTTGCCCGAGCACCTCCACTACCTCTAAAACCTCTGATGCCCTCTCCCTTGTCCTTGTCCCGCTTTCTGGCAAATGACTCATCACTTCCCTTGGAAAAGCTCTCCAGCTCGCAAGATATTTAAAGCTCTACCCAAGAAAACTTTTAATTCCCATAAGATCGAGCCAAAAATGAACTGGCTTCAACTACTTGCTGGGTCCATGCTGGCCTCTAAGAACTTGGAAACATACAGGATTACTACTTATCAAAGGAGGTGGAGAGTCAGTCTTTCTGGGAATCTTATAGGGAACTGTGTGTGTAGTGGGCCTGTCTCAAGGACTCAAGAAACAACCATCAGGTCAATCAATGCCCTCCTTCCAGGAACCTCTCCCCAGAGGAGCTACAAGGAAATGGAGAATCTGTGCGATTCTCCTCAAAGCCACACGACACATCAGTCTAGGTCCCCACCCAGCCTCCCACTTGCAAGGCCCTCTGGCAGCACCCAGCACACACACACCCATTTCATCCATAAAACCCTTCGAGGTAGGACTTTTTAACTTCATTTCACAAATGAGGCACCCGATTCAGAGAGGTTGGGTAATCTGGCCCCAGTGGCCCTGGGAGGAGACATCACCAGATGTTTTGAGCCCAGGCAGCCAGATTCCCTAATTCTCCCTGCTGGGCTCTGCCTTTGTCCTCCCGCCCCAGCCTCATGGCCTTTACAAAAGGGTGCAAGGTATTAGCTGTGCTGAGGCTGGATGCCCAGAGACCCCACGATCCACTCCCTGGACCCTGCTGACCTCTTCTGGCTGGACCGGGGCCTGCCAGGGCCAAAGGGGGATCCCGACCACAGGGTTGTCGGGAGTCAGCCCTCCATCCTGCTCCCTGGGGACCTCCCACGAAGGAGAGACTCTCAGCTTTTCTGGAAGCCCAGAACCCTGCTGCCTACAACCACTGAGCAGCCCTAGAAAAATGATGAAATAAACTGGTTCTTAAAACAAGTAAAAAGGAATTATAAGAAATCTTAGATTCTTTTTTTCTGGACAGGGTTACCCCAAGGGCGCTGCAGAAAAAGCAGCACTTAAATAGAATCCTCAGGCAGCACAGTTTTTCAACTGCCCAGGTGCCTGAGGGTCAGCTGGGCCAGCCCACTGCTGCCTGCGGCCCTGGGAGCCAGCTGGGCACTAGTCCTCCAACACGGAGCTCTTAGCCTCCACGTATTCCAGGGCCTTAGCCTTTACTGCCTGCACGTCCTTCTCGGTGCCGTGTTGCTTCTCGTAGTCCAGGTAGCGCTTGAAGAAGAATTTCATTCGCTTGGGGGCCAGGCTCAGGTGAATGACCCGCTCAAAGATGTCCCTGGGAGAGAGAGCAGGGCAGCGTTTGCCTCTTGGTCCCTGGCCACACAATTCCTGGCCAGCCTTCATCCACTTGCTCTCAGGCCCCAGAGCCAGGCCCCCGGTTATCCAGCACTCTCACTTCTACTTTTATTTTTATTCCTGTTATAAACTCCCATCACGTCCACAGACAGAGAACATCACCCTCACTTTCTAGAGAAGCAGATGCCCAGAGCTGTTAAAGGACTTAACGGCCTGAAGTCACATAGTGAATCAGGACAAAGCTATCAGGAGGGACACTCAGTGAGGTATGGATCCGTGAGAAAAGTCCTGGTAGGCTTGGGCAAGGCACTTGTTCTTTAGGGACCTCAGTCCACCCGCCTCTAATCCTCCCTGCCTCGGGGGCACTGAAGGACAACAGTGAGCTCATGCCTGTGAACGCTATCTACAGTGACAGCCAGGCTCAGTGCTAATTAGGAGTCTCCTGACTCCCAGGCCAGGGGCCAGCCTACCTCCACCCAAGGTTCCATATACAGACTTGAGGCTGGCCCCTGAGGCAGCAAAAGAAGTGGAAAGGTGACTGCCATTGGACTTGTTGTATCATGTCAAAGCTGTTTTCCCAGACAGAGTAAGATAGCTGGGGTGCTGGGAGCTGCCGTGGAGCTAAAACTCCTCCTCGTGGGCGATGCCCCAACCCACCCCCCACCCCCCCGCAAGGAATTCAGCCTCAGCCCGCCCTCCCCTCTCACCGGACTTCCTTCTGGCTGCCATGCTTGATGATCATGTCAATGTAGACCGACCAGACATCCGTGCGCTTTGGGTAGGTGCTCAGTGTATTCTCGAAAATGGCTTTGGCCCGCTCTGCATCCCCCAGCTGGAACTCAAGCTGGGCAAACTTGGCAATCACATCCACGTCTGTGGGGAGAGGACAGCTCAGACACGCACAGACAGCCTTATCACAACACACTGTGCAGGGACAGAGTCTGACCCCGGACTCCCTGCCCTTGGGTCCTAAGACCTAAGTGATGACAGGAGGCACATTAGGGCCAAATACACAGACAGGCATTGATCTATGACTCCCATGGCAGACATTCTACTCTCTGAGTCCAGAAGAGGAATAGGGGGTGGGCCGCAGGGCAGGCAGGGGCAACAGAATCAGTGTTAATTATCTTTCATTCCTCTATCTTCAAAGTTTAGCATTTGAACTGCAACACGCGCTATGTCCATGAGTGTACAATGAACAGAGAGATAGCTGTACCCTCCACAAGGCTTTCCCGACCCCTCTGCCCAGATCCGAGAGCCCACAGTGTGCAGGCCCTGGGCAGGTGGGTGGGCACGAGCACTCACGCTCTTTCTTGGGCAGGCACTCGAGGGCTCGCTGCATCACACGGTGACTGGCTCCAGCTTGGCCTCTCCGCAGAAGAAAGGCACCGTATTTGATCCAGACAGCTTTCTCCTGCCGGAAACGCTTCAGCATCCGGTTGTAGAGTTCACCAGCTTCCTGTGGGAAAGACGGGGCAAGCTGAGGAGAGGGTGGTATGACAGAGGAGGCAGTGGGCACCTACGCTTGTCAGAAGCTAGACCTGGGCTCACAGACGCCAGTCACTCTCTGGGCCCAATTCCAGATATGTGAGGGGAGAGGGCAGGCTCTCAGAGGTAAGGAGAACTCACGAGGAGGCCTAATAGGACGGAGAGCCTCCCTCCTAATCCTGCACCTTGAGAAGGTGAGAGTGACGAGGGCATGGAGGAGAGGCGGAGAGGGGCTAAGGGGCTATGTGGCCTGCTATCTACGACACCCACCAGCAGCCGAGCGATACACACAGGGGGCCGCTGCCCCTTCAGTCGGCCCCATGTCCCTAACACAGAGGTGGGGGACACGACTTCTCCTACTTGGAAGATGAGCACGTTGGGCCCAGACATCATGGAGCCAGCCTGGGACAAGTCTGGACCCAGAGGCCGGGGTTCTCCCCAGAGACTTCCCTGCTGCCCCCGGGACGCCCAGGAGCTAGTTTCTGAGAGGCTGAGGACTGTCTGGTGGTGGGCCACCTGGCCTAGCCTCCTACCTGGAATTTCTCTGACTTGGTGTAGATGTCAGCCAGGTGGAGAAAGACCTTCAGTGGCTCATTGTACTGCACGGCCCGCTCGAAGACCTTGGTCAGGGACTCCTGGGAGCCGTACATGTTCTCCAGGTTCAGCAGTGCCACCCACACGTTCAGCTTCTCCTGCTCCTCTCTGGAGGGAGAGCAGTCAGCACCATCACCTCAGCCCTGCAAGCCCCCTACTCCCATCCCTCCTCCCCAGGCTCCACCCATGTCCTCAGCTCCCACCCCCCAAGTGCTGGCACTGAGGGGCCCTGTCCCCACTGCAGCTCACACAGAAGCAGGACCCCCAACTGTGGGGTCTAGGGCACCCCTAGTTCTGCCTCCACTCCCAGGAAGGAAGCTGACCAAATCTCAAACTGGCCCGAGCTCTGGGCTGGACAGAGCAGAATCTGCGGTCTGAGTCTCTGAACTAAGGGAACGATGCAGAGGGGAGCCATGGCTGTTCTCTAGCCTTCAGGAAACCTGCTCTACCCTATGCCTGGAAAATGGCCACTGGCAGGGTTTTCGCCCAGGTACGTGGAGAGCTATTTCCTCTCTTCTACTTCTGCTCCAAGTGGGGCACCTAACTGAGGTGCAGGGACTCGTTTAACTGTCAACCTTGGCTATTTCAGTGATGAGGACTATAAAATATAAATGAGCAGATCTATTTCACAGACGGCACACCTCTGAGAGAAAGCCAGTGAACCCAAGGGGCCCCGGTGGCAGAAACCTAAACCGCCGCAAGCCTGCCAAGGAGAAAATGGCCGAGAGGCGGCAGGGGAGACTCGGCCCAGAGCAGGGGAATGAAGCAGGAACCTGAAGGAGATGGTCTTGAGTGCCCTCTCGGCCACAGCCCGGGCCTTCTCGATCTCCGTGGCCTGCAGGTGGAAGGCCATGTACTGCACCCACAGGATGGAGCTGTTGGGGGAGCTTAGTACAAGTCGGTCAAAGTCATCCGCCGACTCCGGCTGTCGCCCAGGGTCCATCAGCGCCTCCTCTATGCGGGCCAGCTCTTTCTCCGCCTTCTGCTTCTCCAGCTCCCTTTCCTTCTTGCTTTTCTTCTGCTATGGAAGGCACAACAGTGAGTGAGTGACCTGATCCTTAGACCCTGGGCAGGTCAGCGGTGAAAGCTAAGAACTGGCAGGGCAGTCCACGAGTCTATAAACACTCCCAGCCCGAGATGGCCCCAACCTGCCCCACCCAGGCCAGGACACAGCACAGGAGACTGGTGTCAAGGGTCCCTGAAAAAAGGACAGGGCCCTGGAAAATATGATACCGTGGCTTGCTCTGGCTTCTCTTCCTCCTCGCTGTCTGAGCTCTCCCTGTGAGGTGGCAAGGCCGGGGTCAGAGAGTCCAGCCTCACGTCCCAAACGAAGCCAGAGGACAGCTGCAGCCGGGGTGCTTCTGCTGGCCTGGGGTGCTTCTTCTGGAGGGTCACAGGTACACATGAGGAAAGCACTGGGTTCATGCCACCCCCTGCTCCCCAGACACTCCCCCGCCATGGCCAGGCTAGGCTTCTTTATAGTAATGACATAAAAGCTTTTTTTGTAAATAAGTGAACTTAAGTAATAATTGTTAAAAACTTTATGTGCACATACATACTTATGTCGATGTATAAAGCAGCAACAGAGCTAAGACAGAGGTATGATGTGATCTGAGGGTGGCAGGGAGGTTACACCTGAAGTCTGGGAAGCCCTTCCACACTGTCCTCAGTTCCAGCAGTACTGTCCTCATGTCTCAGGGGACATAGGCTCAGAAAAGCTAAGCTGCCTTTTCTCTGCCCGCCCCACTAACTGAATTCAGCTCCACCCAATACATGTTGAATAGAACTGACTTTGGCAGCCCACCTAATAGGTCAAACAGGGGCCCTGTCCTCAGGAGTCTGAGGACTAGCTGAGGAAGCTCGTCACCGCATCTTTTCACATTGCACAGAAAACGAAGACAAGAGATGGTGCTGAAGACAGCTCGGCCCTCAAGCAGGAGACCCAGGATGTCCCTCCCAGACCGGCCCTTACTCCCCAGCTCAGCGCCGCCCCTCACCTTGGGCAGCACACTCGTCTCCTCCATCTCCTCTTCCCCTTCCCGGTAATACACTTCGACACCACTGTCATCCTCCTCAGATGGAGCAGCTTTCTTTTGCTTCTTGTTCACTTGTTCCTAGGGTGACAGGCGGGGAGAGCCATGCTTCTTGCCCCTGAGAGCGCCCGCCAAGCCCCAGGGCAGTGCCCTCCCGCACCTCCTGGCAGCACCCAGCGCCCAGCAGCAGCTCACGCCGCCCTCGGTCCCAGAGGCTGAGGCCAGGCAGCTGCCTGCCGGCTTCTAAGAGGCTCTCCCTTCCAGGTGAGGGGAGGCCACCTCCCAAGGGACGCACCTGCTCACTTCCAGACTCCGGGTGTGGCCGCTTGCCCGGCTTCTTTGCCTGCGGTTTCTGGGGCACCTTCTTCTCCTTGCTGGGCAGCTGCACCTCCTCCAGGCCCTGGGTATTACTCTTCTCCTTCCTCTTCAGACTCTTCCTTTTCCCCTTCTCTTCTTCTCCTCTGTGGTCTCTCTCCTCTGCCCCTGTTTCCCTCTCCTCCTGCTTTCGGAGGGGCAGTCCTAGGGAGGCAGGAAACACGTCCGGCTTCCCAGTGTCGCGGGGGAGGAATGACAGCTCTACCAGGTTCCCCCGGTGGTTCACGCTATGAAGGGGAGACAGGGGCGGGGAGTGGACAATGAAGACAACATAACAGGACAACAGGCACAGCAAGCAGCCTACAGTTTTCTGCCTTGGAATCCATTCAGTTGCACACTGTACCATGCTTAGTAGAAACATGCACAGGGCAGCTGTGCTGCCCCTTCCCCCCTCCATCCCCAACAACAGGTGCCTGTGCAGAGAAAAGCCTCCACATCTGTCTTTAGGAGCTGAGGGATTTATCTGATTACTGTACTCACCAGTACCTAAGCCATTATGTTTAAAGTTTACCTCTAAATCTCCTCCCAGGGCTCCCAGAGAAAGGGGTGGGAGAAGGAGGGTAGGCATCTACCTTAGGACCTTGGCTGTGAGCAGCTTCCCTTCGGGGAGGTGTTTGTCATACAGGGCACTCTTGGCTGGGCTGTACTGGGACACGTGCGGGTACTGGGCCAAACCCGTAACTGAGGGACCGAGGCTGACAGGAGACAGAGACAAGGGTCCTGTGGTTATAAATACAACAACAGAGTCCCAGCCAAGCCGAGCACTTCCCCTCTCCTAGAGACCCAAAGTGTGACGGATTTACGACAGATGCAAGGTTCCTGGCATTCAATAAAATAAAGAGGGCTTTGTAAACTGGAAAAGCTATTGAGCATAATGAAGATGTGACCAACAGATATTTTCACCCTGTATCAGAGCATCACAATGTACAAATCACAAGCTGCGAGAAAGACAAGAAGAAAATGCGGATGCATAATTACAGCAGGGAAAGGTGTGACAGCTGGTGGCTGTGAACACTGTGATTTCATGGAACATGTACAAATCATGACCACGGACATGCTACATTCTTTGTCCAAAATACCAAACAAGAAGAGTTCAAAACTTTTTTTAAAGTATACAGAAACTTGGAACATAAAACACTGGTGGGAACTCAGCCGCTCCTCCCATCACATTCCCTCCAGAGACAATGAGGGGGGAAGCAAGGGCCACAGACCAGGACAGGCCCCAGGAGGCCCTCAGCACTGGCCCGCTCCCCGGGCTCTACCTCACACACCTGAGGAGCACACCGGACGGCTGGACGGCCTTCACGTAGCCCCTCAGGAGCTGCCCTTTCTCAATGTCCTGGATGGAGTTAATCTCAGGGTCTGCTATTTTGCTTTTCGTCTCCGGGTTCGTCCTAAAGGAATAAGAGACTTATACACGTACCTCTAACCCCTTTTCCCCACCCTCACCCCCAACTCATCTGTGATCATCACGGTTGGCAAGAATATGACTCTGGACCTGTCAGAAGGGCATCACCTTCAGAGCCCAGCCCTGCTCTCTCCTGAAGTCCTATCAGCCAGGGATGTGTCAGTGCACTGGCTTTAACGGTAATAGCAAGCGGCTGAGCAAACCAGAGGGAGGTCAGACCTAAAGCTCTGGTCTCATAAACATCCGTTTCAAATCAGGACCTTGGGCCAATCCTCTTCTCAGCACACTCACCCCTACTGCGGAACTGGGGACTAAATCACCTCCCCTTAGCAGGGCCGCCATCTGGCAACCTCGAACACCACTCTGGATGTCTGAAACTTTCCCTGGGAAACGAAAGCCTGAGCAATCGTCTACAATCTGAGTGTCCTCAGCTTTTCTGGTAACAACAGGGCAGGGCATAAGGTGTGAGCAGAGAAGCAAGCTGGGAGGCCCAAAGCTCTGTGTCAGGTCCACGTAGCCCCTCCTCAGTCCTGGGCTTCTCCCCCTAATTCTTGTCCCAATGACACAGACACCCACCTGGACGATCGCAGCGACAAAGTCAACTCAGGACCCGTGGTGGACAGGACGTAACACCTGGAATGAGAGCAGAAGAGAAGGAAACGCTGAGCCAGCACCTTGGGAGATGGGAGAGAGCCTCGGCTTCTTCTCCACAAGGCTGAGTGACAGGCGGAAGGAAGTGAGGGCTCTGTTCTTCACCCTGCTGAACCCTGCCGAGACACTCGGGACAAGTCCCCTCTCTGGGCCTGAGTTTACTAGTCTGTTTAGTCAAAATAACACTACCTGCTCTTCTTACCCAAGGAAGGTGCCGGGAGGACAAAAGGAGATGTAAGCCCTCTGGAGGCCCATACAGCCTTGCGGTGAGTACTTAGGAGACGGGACCAGCTTGTGTCAGCGGCTGGGAGGGTCCAATCTCAGTGGAGACAGACTCACCATAGGAAACTGTGACAGGGGACAGCCTGGTACCACTGCAGATTCACAGCAGCAGTTCACAGGAGGCCCATCAGTGAGGCCTGAGCACGGGAGGCTTTGGGGAGGGTTTACTCTTTGGGTGGGTTTCCAAACTCATTTCATCTAACACGGCAAGTAGCAGCCCGAAGTGGTAAAGTATAGAATCTTATCAGCAGAAGGGATCTCAGCAGCAATACAGTCCAAACTCTCCCCGTGACAGGCGTCTGCCTTTTCTACCAGGGTATCACAGCCCTTAAAGTAGGAAAGGACCTGGAGGGACTGTCTGCCTTTAGGCAATTAACTTATTATCCACATTTGACAGATGAAGGAACTACAAATGAATGTTACTCATACGTTTAACTATAATAAATGTATTTTTAAAAATATTTTGCTACAAAATCACACTTGCATTTTGTAAGCCTCCAGGAGACAAAGGGGAGATGATCCTGGATTTCTCTCTGACTCATTCTTTTTCCCCTCCTAGGCCCTGGGCATTTTTGTGCAGGTTAGCTCTGATAAGTCGTTGAGAATTTAGGCAGGTGCTGGTGACTGGGACACTCGAGATGGGAAAGAGAGATGACTACTCTCCAGTCACTGCCTCCTGAAGGCATCTGCTCCACTGCTGGCTAACTCTGATTCTCAGAAAGGCTGTATTGTACCATGCTGAAATCTACCTCTTCAATGTTAGTTTATTCAGGCTATCAAATGGTTTTAAAACTCTGACGTAGGTTCATTTGTGTGCATCTGAAATAGTTCATAAACAAAGCAACCCCAACTGTGAAAGTTTACTGCTACCCTTTTATAGACAACACCTACAGATCAATTTTTTTAATTAAGAAGATGGACGCTTTAATATAAAAATGAGGAAGCAACTTGGCCAACTAAAGCTCAGAACAAATATAAAGAGCCGATAAACTTGAAAAATGACCAGTATGAGAAATGCAACTCAAAATGAGAGATCAATTTTAGCCTATTCAATGGCAAAGATAAAAATGAAGACTATCCAGTGTTGACAGGGGTGAGAGAAATGAATAGTCACATTTGCTAATTGTTAATGGAGATAAAAATCAGCACAGTCCTTTTGGAAGGTATTTTGGCAAAATGTGTAACACTGTTTAACCCATCACTTTTACTTCTAGGAATTTATTTCACAGATATACTTGCACTAGTATCTAAACATATGTGTGAAGATATTTACTTCAACATTATTATCCATCAACAGAATTATTTAAATAAACTGTGATTAAAAAAACAAAACATACTGACTAGCATATATAAAATAGATAAACAAGTTTATTCTGTATAGCACATGGAAATATATTCAGTATCTTGTAGTAGCTTATGGTGAAAAAGAATATGAAAATGAATATATGTATATTCACGTATGACTGAAGAATTGTGCTGTACACCAGAAACTGACACATTGTAAACTGACTATACCTCAATAAAAAATAAGAAATAAACCAAAAAAACCCAAAGCACATGATAGAATACTAAAAAAAAATGTAAAAAAATAAGGTAAAAGAACAAGGTTGACTTAAACAGACTAGCATGGGAAAAGAAAGAGCCCACAACAAACTGCTCTGAGAAAAAAAGCAAGCTGCAAAACAGTATATAAAACAAAATTCTACTCTTACACAAGGAAAAATTACCTATGTATGTTAAAGTCTTGAAAGCAGAGATCAAAGTACACAATGGCAAAAAGTAGTGGAGAAAGAGAGGAGTAAGAGAAATTTTCATTTTCTATTTATTTTAAATACAATTGCTTTCTGGTAGAAAATCACATATTACATCGTAAAAACAAAAAATACACCAGTCCCACAGATAGCTGAAAAGAAGAAGAACACTCAGCCTACCTGACAATCTTCTGTGGGGTAAAGTCTTCCAGGGGCGTCTCTGAGTAGGAGTCACTCACATGAAATATACTGACTCTTCCGATCTTCCCGAAGGGGAAGGAGACGGTCAGCCCCTCCTTGGGAGTCACCTTCACTACTCGGCCCATGGCCACTTCCCCTTTCTCAAGCTTGTGAGGACCTGGCAGGAGAATGAACCAGATTCATGGAAGGGGAAATGAGCCAAGAAAGAGGCTGGGATGCTGGCCAATCACAGGCCAGGGGAGGTGGAAGCACCAGACTTGGGGTGTCTGGGCTGAGTGGACCAGAAGGATCGCACAGACCCAGATCACCATGTCACGTGATCAGGAATCCCAGGGCCATGTGGTGGACAACCCGTTCAGAGAGACCTAAGAAGATCAACTATGTAGGTAAAGGGGACTCGGACACAGGCCACAGAGCAAAGCCCCGAGGGAAAAACTGTTCCAAGAACACACCCACCCACCACACTAGGTTTTCTGAGGACTCAACTCCAATACTGCAGGCATCCTTCACCCTGGTCAATGGCCGAAGAGCCCTTCCCGCTCCTTTCTACCCACTCCCTTCCTCGACCAGGTCCCATTTCAGTACCACACCTATGAGTGAGAGACACAAGAAGGCCTTGGAGGAATCTGGGCCAACCACAGTGGCCTTCAGGGCCTGGCCAATCCGGAACTTCTTATCTGGATGTTTCAGAACCTGAAAGGACAAAATTCCTCTAATGTTTGAGGAAAGGTCACAACCACAGCATTTAAGTCTGCATACTGAAGTATCTCCCAAACCAGTCCCTGAACAAGCACACGGTTCCCTGTAACCACTGTAAGCATACACCAGATACTGAATCAAGCTCAGGGAGCTGGCGTTTCCTCTCCAGGGATCTCAGGCACACTGACCTTGAAGCTAAGAGAAGTGAGCAACAACGGAATTCTCCCTCTGATGTCTGGAGCAATCTCCACCTCAAGCCATTTCTTAACCACATTGTACTGGGGGAAAAAAATAGGGGGAGAAATGGAAAAGGGCAGATACAAGCATCTCTTCTTTTCCCTTCATTAAAAGACTCTCCTAAAATCATAGGGCTGAAAGGGCCCTAATCCTACATTTTCCCAAGAAACAGGAGCCCACTCCTACATCCCATTGCCCCTGCCCAACCTCCAGTTCTTGCAGGCTTCACTCAGAGTCTAGCTCAGAGCCTTTGTGAGCCCAGCAGAACATGTATTCCTCCCAGTGCCTCAGCTGATTAAGAGCAAAAAGGACCTCAGAGATGTCCTCAAGCAGTAGGACCAATCCCACTGACCTCTGTTGCCTCCTCCAAGTTCAGTTGTGCCCAGTGATTGTTAACCATCTTCAAGGACTAATATCTTATTTCTAAATCAATTTTGATTTCACTGTTGACACAGTGTTCTGCCCTAAATATATACCCCAATTTTCAAGTCAACTCAACAAAACATTTATCAAGCAGCCACTACGCATATGGCATGACAGGGATAAATAAAAGCCAGGCCCTGCCTTCAAAGAATTACAGTCTGCAAAGAATAAGTCAAATGCACATAACTAGAGAAGCAAGCAGCATGCAGGAGTACAATACACTCGGGGACTATATGGGAAAACTAGTAAGGAGGGAGGGTTTTCTGTGCTGGTCCTTGAAGGGCTGTAGGCATAGGAATACAGGGCACCCAAGTGTAGAAATAAAGACAAGAAGGGAAAAAGATAGAGGAGGGTTTCAGCGTGACTGGTACACCAGATTCGTGAGGTCAGATTATAAAGAGCCTTAAATCCACTCTAAGGCATCTTGGGTTTATGAATGTCTATAGACAATAGGTAAGTAAAGAGATCAAGCACCACGAACATAGACAGATGCTTATGGAGGAAGAATCTGGCAGTAGTGAAGAGGATTTATCCCTCAAGATCAAGCCCAGACCAACCTTCTCTCTGATGTATTCCACCTCGTACAGTTCTTATGGTCTCTTTCCCTTTAGTCAACTCCTGCCCACTTGGGGTTAGAACATACAATCTGGCACCAAATTACATACTGTTTTGCACTGTACCTGAACTTTACAAAAGGCAAGAATCTAAACTCCAATACTTTATTATAAAATAAAATATTTCTGTTTTTATTGTGTGTGTGAATGTGTGTGTGTGTGTTCTGATAAAACTTTACTTGTGGACACTGAAATTTGAATCTTACATTAGTTAAAATGATGTACTAGATTTAAAATCTTGCTGTATAATCTTTCCATTTTGTACAATTAATGTATAAACATGTGGAAATGTGAATTGCTTGCTAGCTGTTTCGTAAGCCATCAATTTAGCTCCTTGATGAGACTCAGAGTTTTCTAGGAGTGGAGGCTTTCTATTGTCTCCCACAAACCAGCGTGGTAACAAACAGAATCAAAGCCTAGAGCTAACAGTCATTGACAGTTTCTCCCCCTTTTCTTCTGTAAGAAGGATGGCACCGCATTGCAGGGCATGCACTACTCACCTTCTTTAAGAAGCAAGTCACGGTCTGACCAGCCTGGTACTGTTTAATCTTCTCCAAGGGGCTAACAGAGTGAGTGTTGAGAGCAGTGTGGCCATCCTTCTCCAGCTCACTGTGCGCAGAAAGATGATGGAAACAGTAAACCAACCTTTGGGTCAGCTTCCAGCTTGAAACCATCTCCCCCAAGCAGCCATGGATTAGTTGTACAGGATGCCCCTAACACAAGCACAACCACGCACACATCCATAAAGGGGAATGAATGAATGTTCACAATACCTGCATGAACGCTAATCCTTTCCAACTCACTCATTCAGGTATGAACAAGTCGTAAAGTAGGTAGCCAACAATAATCTTCATAAGTTTTCAGAACAAAATTGTTCTACTTCTTTCTTTCAGTATTTTAGCTACTGCTTTACAGTTTGCAGAACTGCTTTCACAAATCATCTCTCATTGAATGTGACAACTCTCCCGTGTTTGAAAATAGGGTTAGGTAAAATAGATGTTATTAAACTCATTTTATGCTACTGGCCCAGGAGCTGAAGTCAGAGTTCTGACTCAAAAATCTAGGGCTCGGTCCCCTAGGCTACCGTGTCATTATCACTTGATTCTCTTTTTCTTCTCAGAAAAGCAACAAGGGATGTGGTCTGAGAGTTATCAGTCCACAAATCACTTCGAAGGAATCAAAGAATTCCCATCATTCCAACCCAGCCCTGCTTACCAATTCAAATTTCTAAAACAAAACAGAACTCACCAATAAAATGGTACAAGTAACACTAGTAAAACTGTAACATATAATAATAGCAAGTACTGGTGAATATAGAAACACAGGATTCTCACTAGTGAAGTTGAAATACACATGTCTTATGACCCAGTAATTCCATCCTAGAGAAATCCTCACATGGATGCACAATGGAACAAGTTTAAGGATGTTCACTGTGGCATTGTTTATAAAAGAAAAAAAATTGGAAACAATCCTAAATGTCCTCCATCAGTTTGAGAATACAGAGTTTGGCACATTCACAGGATGGATTACTATTTTAACTCTAGGCACAAAAATGAATGATCTTAAAATTTTGAGTGAAAAAAAGTTGCAGACTTGCAGAAAGTTACTATTTCTGTAAAATTTGAAAAAAGCACACAATAATTTTTGTAGAGATACATATATGTAAAAGTTCATATATATCTGTATATATAACTAAAGTACAGAAGCCAGAGCTAGATATACGTCGGATAATGGAGAATTCATCCTTTGGGGGCAGAGAGAGAAGCCTGGGAAGGGAACACTTCTCTGCCTGGCAGTCTAATAGACAATTTACATTCATTATCTATAATGCTTACATAGTTAGGATAAAAAAATTTATTGATTCAATAGCTGATACCAGAATGCCTCTGTGATGGGCTGAACTGTGTCCCCCACCCACCCTATAATGTTGAAGTAAATAACCCCTAATACCTCAGAATGTGACTATTTGGAGATATGGAATTTAAAGAGGCAATTAAATTAAAATGAGGTCATTAGGATGCGCCTTAATCCAGACTGACTGGTGGCCTTATAAGGAATTAGGCTACAACTCAATAACAAAAAAACAAATAACCCGATGGAAAAACAGAACTTGAGCAGACATTTCTCCAAAGAAGACACACAAATGTCTAAGAAGCATAGGAAAAGGTGCACAACATCACTAATAATCAGGGAAACACAAATCAAAACCACAGTGAGATATTAAACTCGTATCTGTAAGGATGGCCCTTATCAAACAGAAAGTAAGTTTTGGTGAGGATGTGGGAAAAAGCGAACCTTCCTTGTACACTGTTGGTAGGACTGTAAAATGAGTGTAGCTACTATGGAGAACATTAGGGAAGTTCCTCAAAAAACTACCATATGATTCAATACTCCCACTTCTGGGTATATATCAAAAATAATTGAAGGGGCAGGGTACAGCTCGGTGGTAGAGCACATGCTTAGCATGCACGAGGTCCTGGGTTCAATTCCAGTATCTCCTCTAAAAATTAATAAGTAAACCTAATTACCCCCTCAATAAAAATTAAAAAAAAAATAATAATAATTGTAAATAGGATATCAAAAAGCTATCTGTATACCCACATTCAGTGCAGCACTAATCACAGTAGCCAAGATGTGGAAGCAACCTAAATGTCCATGATGGATGAATGGATAAAGACAATGCACATACATACAATGGAATACTACTCAGCCTTAAAAAAGAAGGAAATCCTGCCACATGCTACTACATGGATGCACGTTGAGGACATTATACTAAGTGAAATAAGCCTGTCACAGAAGGACTGTGCATGACTCCACTTACATGAGGTATCTAAAGTAACCAAACTCAAAGAAACAGAAAGTAGAATGATGACTGCCAGAGGCTCGGTCAGGGGAGGGGAAACAAAGAGTTGCTCAGTGGGTCTAGACAGAGTTCCAGTCAAGCAAGATGAGAAAGTGCTAGAGATCTATTACATAACAACATGGATATAGGTAACAATACCATAACGTATGCTTAAAAACTGTTAAAAGGGCAAATCTATGTTGTGCTTTTACCACGATAAAATTTTTTTTTAAAAGAGGAGATCAGAACACAGATACTTCCAAAGGGAAGAGCACTGGAAGACACTGGGAGAAGACAGCCATGTGCAAGCCAAGGAGAGAGGCCTCAGCAGAACAAACCCTGCTGGTACCTTGGAGCTCAGACTGACAGCCTCCAAAACAGTGAGAAAATAGACACCTGTTGTTTAAGCTAAAAAAAAATAAAACTAAAACACACACACACATCGAGTATGTGTCATCCTTTTTTTTTTTTTTTCCTCAAAATGACTTTAAACTGCCTCTCTAAAGAGAATAGCCACAAGAAAAAGAAGGGTGAGCATAACTGATCAATGCTAAGAAAAAACTCACTGACCAGAAGGAATCCCAGAGATCCACCTAAAGACTCCTGAACTGCTCTGCTCTCCTAACTCCTGCCTGTCCAAAGGAGGAACTGATGAGGGAGCATCTTATCTAGCTTGGGTGACCTCATCAACCCTGAACTGATCTCTAGGACACACAACATTCTCTCTGTGCACAAGGTCTCCATATACAAAGGGAGAACAAAAATAGGACTACATCTCTTCAGTGAGTCAACACCATCGATTGATTAAATATTTTTTTCTCTTGACTTCAAAGTACGTTATTTTAAAACACAAAGCATTTGAAAAATATGGCAATAATACGATTATGTTTGTACTGTTTCTCAGGGGCTTTGATTAAAAGAATAATTAACAATACAACACAGGTGCATGGAAGAGGTGGAAGATGTGCCATCACTTTACTTGTCCATCTGTCTGTCTGTTGTTACAACTCTCCATCTCTCATTTGTGAATGTACTCGTTTCCTGGCGTGGCCCACACTGCCACAGTCAGGTATCACCACTCTGGCTCACATCAGTCTCCCAAGACAGGAGGGTGAGCCAACAGCAGGGGTAGCTAATGAGGATCGCAGGGAGTTGTCGCACAATGTTCACCGACTCACCCTTGCAATATTCATTAATGTGAGATACCCACCCTTAGCGTGAATAAACGACTTGACCTCAACCGTAAGTTAAACAAGACCTCACACCTCAGAGGTGAAGACACTACAGACTAAAACAAGGAATACAAGGAGGTGCCTTGTTTTTATAACACAGGGACACAATCATATCTACAAGAATATGGAAACCACAGATTAAATAAATAAGAATGTGTGCATCCACCAAATCTCATTATTCTGGAACTAACAGGCTCTCTGTGAAGTCCCAAGAGTGCAGTTAGCATTTAGAATCAAGCTTCCAGGAGTATTGCCAGACCTCAGACACAAGCCTTCTCAAATATTCCACTTGTATCCTGACCCTTTCAGGACACTGACCAAACTTTATCCTCAGAAAGGTCCTTAAGACATAATTACAAGGTCCTTCCGTAACAGCCCTTGGCACAGAAGACCTACAACCTGGATCGGTACCGGGGCTGACCATGCAGAGACACGTGCACAGTCATGTGTATCCAGCTTCATTCACTGATGGCCTAACAACTCTGAGAGGCTGGGGTTTCTTTTGTTTGTTTTTTGTTTATAAATGGGGGAAGTAGAAGCAGATAAGCCCATGGGTCAAAATGCTTAAGATCCTCTGAAAAAAATGATCCCAGACAAGTTGGACTCACTGCTACATGGAACTATCAGTTCTACTAGTCCACCCAGAACCCCTTGTGGAACACCCCTCTGCAGAATTCACTAGAGTATGGCCTAAAACTTCTGTCAGCAAGCAGTAATCTTCATTCAAACAGGCATCCTTGGCTACACTGTGTTAGAAAAATACTGAGTTCTAGAAAACTGGGTTGAAAGCAAAAATGTTTCTTTTTGTTACATGCCAACAAACAGAACTACAATCAGCCTTTAAATTGATACTTAAACCCTGAATACAGACCTTACATTAATTTCCATATAATCCCACTAAGTAGCCCCATGAGAGCCAAACATCCCTACTAGAGAAATAAGACAACCTGGACAGACAGAGGCAAAGCAAGTCACCATCACCGTGCTGACAACTCAGCTCCTGACTCCAAAGCCCACTGTCCTCACCACGAGAACGTGCTGCTGGAGTTCTCACCTTGGCCGGACACTCAGCTCCGGGATGGTTCGAATAAATCTGGGATGACTTATTGGGAGAAACCTGGAAAGACAAATAGGGTTCAAACCACTTCTCTTATTCTCTGTAACACTGTAACTTGGAGACCAAAATTTCTAACTCCCCACCAAACCAAGCCACACCACCCACCGGTAACGTGTCAGGCCTGAGGGTTTCCATTCTCATCCTCTGCAGTAAATGTTAAGAAGCTGGCTCATTTGATCTTTTTAGGCTCACTGATCACATTAAACCCTGAAAAGAATTTTCTTTATAGACTACATACTCCAAGTCTTCCACTCTAAAAATAAGAAAACTGAGGTCCAAGGAGAATAAGTGACTTAAGTGAAGATCCCACAGTTAGTTACTGAAATGAATATGCAAATTATTGGCGAGGCTTTGAATTCTTTTTTTGCTTTTCTTACAGCAAGTATTTTTACTCCAATAACGTAACTAGATTTAAACTAAATGAGTGTAACTAAAGTATGCAGTGGAGGATGAATTACAGTAACTGCTGATACATACTGAGCAATAACTATGTGTCAGACACCCCACTAGGCACATTACATGCTAGATATTCTTTCTTTCAATCTTTACAATGGCCCAGCGAGCTAGTCACTATCATTACTCTCACTTTACAAACTAGGAAAATAAAATTCAGAAAGTTGAGTAACTACTTAACTCAGTCACGTAATTTTGAGTCCAAAATTCAAATCCGGAATCCAAACCCAGGTCTGACTCTAAATCATTGCTCTTAATCACTACATTATACACTATTAAAAAACAAAGACACACAAAAGGATTTTCTGAATGTTTTGGTTAACTAAAAGAAAGTCTCATTTATATGCAACTTTTTGGAAACTGCCTCGGTTCCAATTCCTTCCTTCATGATTACAGCAACCTCCCCTCAAAGGCAGTCCACCCCCAAAGCCTCCATACTTGAATGTCTTCATGTCTCTCCCGCCAATCACTCGGGCAG
This sequence comes from Camelus dromedarius, assembly GCF_036321535.1. Classification (NCBI taxonomy): domain Eukaryota; kingdom Metazoa; phylum Chordata; class Mammalia; order Artiodactyla; family Camelidae; genus Camelus; species Camelus dromedarius. The sequence goes on along the minus strand of NC_087443.1, from coordinate 60,445,810 downwards.
TGATCTTTTTCCCAACTTTCAGCTTGGAGGTAGGAGCTGTCCCCACTGGAACATCATCGAGAATGTGGGAGGCGTGGATACAGCCGATGATGCCATCTTCCAGGGTCACAACCACATGGGTGGGCTTAATGGACTTGACAGTCCCTGTGACCACGTCCCCAATGGACAGGGTGTGCTTCTTTATAGTCCCTACAATCAGAGCTGGATCCACTTCCTCATCCTCGTCGACTGTCTCAGAGTCCTTCCGGGTCTTTCTCATGGTCCTCTTAGCAGCTGGCCCCTCAACGGCCAAAAGAAGACCGGTCACTCCCGGTTCTGTGGTCTCGAGGGTTAAAGAGACACCCTGTCCCACCTGCAACTTTTCTGAGTCAAAGTGGAAGGTGTCATTGAGGTGAGAGGTCAGGGAGAAAGCTGCTAGGTGGCCAGTCTCTACCAAGGAGGCAACAGCAAAGGACTCCTCCAAGTGCTGCACGATCGCCTGGTGCTCACTGCCTTTCTTCAGCTGGAAAACAGAAAACCCACTGTCCCTGCTTCTTATAGAGCACAAGCACTCGTTTGTCACCCACCGGGCAGGGTGGGACTGGGGAAACCCTCTGAGTCCCAGGGACCCAAGGCTAACCTGAGCTGTAACAAACTAGCCTTCACTCCCTTGACCCAGCTTTCCCCTCCTGTACACTGAGATGACTTGGCTACACTCAGGGCACCACATCAGAATCTCCTGGAGTTAACTTCTGTTTTGAATTCAGATTCCTAGGTCCTATCCTAGAACTAGTGAAATGAGAACTTTAAAAGTTATTTTAGTGACTGATGTAAAGTCAGGCGACCTCTAACGGTTCTCCAACTTTAAGACACTGTGGCTCCTGATCCTCTTAGTCCTACAGCAGTTCACCCAATTTATTCATCCCCAGTCATTCAGCAGAGTCATTACTGGGAGCTTACTGTGCACAAGGCATTTAGCCTGTCTCCCCAACATCCAGACTGTGCTCACGGCCCTACATGCACCAGCTTCACCTGGATGATAAAATGGAATAGGGGCCTGCTACAAAGCTTAGTGAGGGGTAAATACTGTTCTCTATTTCTGTTGTCTCTCAAAGTCTTAAAACTATAAGCAACCAGAGGTTAAGGATTACACCTATATAATTCTCTGTAGCATACCTTATGAAATTAGAAGCTTAATAAGTACTTTAAACAATGACAAAATACGTACATTACCCAGAGAAAAATTCCACTCATTATTTTGAGATTTCCCTTGAACCCATTCCCTTCCCACACAAAGTGAATAGGACACAGATGAGCAGCCCGGAGGTCAGAACTACCCATACACATGTTTTGTTTGTTCACACATACTTTTTTTTTTTTTTTAAAATCATAGTTTCTAACATTTCCCACCTTCATTTCCGATTCAAAAAATTCAAATTCTGCCTGCTCTTAAAAACCAAAGACTTAACAACACTACACCCAGATGTTCTGATGTGGCAACAGTCAGATGGAGTGAAGTCTCTGCTCCTCCGGGGCAGGGCGGGCAGCCCTCAGTCCAGCGGCATCCTGCTGCCACCGCTCCCTAGCCGCCCCACCCACTTCTCTCAACTACAGTCCCTGCTTGGCCCTAATGACCGCATGCACATGATTTACCCCTGAACCAGAGTGAAAGTCACCACTATTAACAACCACCCCAGGACGAGATGTGTACACTGGAATGAGCCGGATAAATCCAGGCCTACAGTCAGTTACCCTATCTACAGGCCTCTACAGAGGGTGTGGGGTTGAAGGGGTGTATGATGCCTTTGAAACCATGGGAATAGAAGTCATCTATTAGCAAGCTTACCTTTTTAGCTTTTCTATTCACCAAATCATGGCAGAGAGAAACATGTACTTCCAACTTCAACATGTCAATGTTTAAGATTACAACCTTCTTTTTCTGCCCAGATTCCACCTCCTGCCCTGCAGTGCAGAACCAAACACAATGTGATCACCCTCCTGGAGCAGGAGGGAAGGGAAATAGTATCTCTCCAACAGCCCTGCACCCCTTAGATAGAAAAAAGAAAAGAGGACGACCTGTGTCCTGGGTCTATGTGGGTCAAACGTCTAGCTCCGTAAGTCAAGGTCAGGTATGCAGTAATTTATGCAACCTGATACATAAAAATCTAGATTTACCCAATTATAACAATAAAGAGATGCATACCTAAACCTTCTTTAGTATGCTGTTGTCTTGATTTGCGTCCACACAAGCAAAGCATGCCAAAACTTTCTGCTAAATCAGCTTATCTAGCCTATGTATTTGGAAATTCTGTACCCAAGAGAGGAAGCAATGGGCAAAGGGTTCCCCCACCAACCACGATGGGTGAGACAGAAGCACTCACCTGCCCGATGATACCTGCTGGCCCTCAGCACCAGGCCGGGCACTGGGCCCTCACTGAACAGCACAGAGCCATCTTCCAACACCTCCTGAACCTCTAAGTCAAGGAGCATCCCTGGAGTCATCTCGGCCAGCGTCTGGATCAACACAGAGTCTGCCAGAGACCACAGGAAACAGGGATTAGCAAGATGAGACAACACTCACCACTCTTTCCCTTTGGAAACATGCTGCTACGTGGAGGACATTTCCAATGCGGAGTGTTGGAACCACTGTGAGGGTAAAATCGCTTTTGGTAAAAATGTGTGGTATCCATTAAAACTCCTACCACAGGCAGAGACTTATGCCTCTTGCTAATCCCACCTGGCCATAATTCGTGAAAATAGCCAACAAACGTCAGAAACACACGCTTCCCCTTGGTTTCAGAATTTTTGTTCTTTCTGTTTGGAATCTACCCTCTCAAGCTTCTGACTCCCAAATGCCATCAGCGTTCTAACAATCCCACACAATGGTTCAAATCTCAGGAGGGTCAGACTAATCACCCCTCAGGAAATCCAGCAGGTCCCTGTTTCATTTTCTCATCCACTCCATAGTCGATGAATACAGGAACAAAAAGTGAAGAGGTGAATGGATTCACAACAAATGCAAACCTGAAGCCATAGAACTTAGGAAAATTTTCATTCTGGACTGGGAGGGAGCACAAGGGACCTTCTGGGATACTGGTAATGATCTTTTATCTCAATCTGGGTGGGAGTTTAACAGGGAGGTTCATTTTATAAACATTTACTGAGCTGCACCTTAAAAGATGTGTGCCCTTTATAAAAGCCATACTCCCATTAAAAAAAAGTTTAACAATTTTTTTTTAATGTTCAGGAAGCCCCAAAACTCACTGGAACAGACAGGCATAACTGAGGATGCACACTCCCCACCCCCGACCCTCATCCTCTGCCCTCCTGCCCCCACCTCGGTTGCTCATGAGGCTACGGACACCCTGCCGCTCCTCCAGGCACTGCGTCAGGAGGAGGAGGCTGGTGGTGGCCAGGTCCCCCAGGGTGCAGTCCGACAGCCGCAGTGACAGCAGCATCCGCTGCTTCTCCTCGTCCACATTGGTCACCTTCGCCACCACCGTCTGCCCCTCGACAAAGTGGTCACTTGTGGAGGTCACAAACTTGTCACTCATGATCTAAAGGAAAGAGTGAACAAAAATAAAAAAAAGAAAGAACGTCTCTATAAGACAATGCACTTAACACACCCAGAAAGAGGTGTAGGCCGAGGGGGATGGAACCTATGAAGTTCCCCAAGCCCTCTCTGAGCACAGCTCAGCTCCCCTTCCATAAAAACACAGGAGAGACCCTGGCTGCCAACACCACCGCCTTCTAAGGCCACCCAGCCGAGAAGACACAATAGTTGCAAGCCAGAGGGCCACGGAGCTGTCGAGCACCCAATGGCAACCCTCTTCCCCTCACTATGCATGTTTCTGGGGCCCTCCCCACCGCACCCATTTTAAAAACTGTTCTGGCAGGGGATGCAAATGAGATTTGCGCAGGCGAAACATCAGGGGAACACACCTTCAGAAGGGAAGACATATTTATGAATTGTGTGGCAGGAATGAGGGATGAGCCCTTTGCTCACCACTGTTGTACGCTGGCTTTGGTGAGACTCCTCCCCACTCTGGGTCTCAGCTGATTCAGCAGGCCTGGGAGGGGGTTCAACTATGAGATTGCTAGGATCTTTTCTGGTCAAAAAGCCTGCCATCCAATGACCTACCCAAAGCTGTAGCGTGACATAGAAAAGGCGCCCTTTCCTCCAGGACACAGCTCTGAGCCAGGACACAAGGCTGGGCAAGAGGGTGGACTGAATCTCAGCTCTACTCCCTGCCAGTCAGGCGCCTTTATGTCACATCCCTGGAAATCTTTCAAGAGATTAAAGTATCCTGCTCTTTCCCACCAACCCTCAGGTTCCGTGGCCCTGCTGTCTCCCCTCAAAGGCCCTTGTGCAGGGAGCTGAACTTACAGCCTTGGGGGCCAGTCCACTAAGACCTGAGGGGAACTGGACGAACACACCGTAGTCCTTGATGCTCTTCACAAAACCAATGAGCAGCATTCCGGGATGGATTTCTGAGAAGCTCTTGGGATCCTGGCCACCCTCTACTGCAGAGACCAAAGCTGGCTTCCTGCAAAGGAGCTAGTGGCACTTCATCAAGGAATGTTCCAGAAAGCGCAAATGAACTGTCCACCTCTCCCGTCCCCTTTCTCCACTCTACACCCTCTTTACAGTGATTCTAAGTGGGCCAACCAGCAGCAGCGTCACCTGGAACCAGCTAGTGCAGCATATCCTTTAGCACCACCCAGACCTACTGAATCAGACACTGGGGTGGGGCTGGGCCAGCTGTGCTGCCCAAGCCCTCCAGGTGATTCTGACGCACACTGAAGTTTGGGAATCACTGTTTTATTCCGTTCCTCATTAGCTCATCTCCAGATTACTACAGAGAATGGCTCATCCCTGTGGTGTGGCAGCTGCCTTGGCCATGATACAGTTGTGTATCACTGCCTCCATCTTCACACTAATCAACCCTGCCTCCTCTCCTATCTTCTCTGAGATTTTATTTTACACTCTGTGAGAAAGGAGGCAGTGTCTTCCTTCTAAGCGCCCACACTAAGACCGAAGGGAATATTCTGAGACCTGTACACCAGTGGGGAAGGGGAGGGGAGAAAGGAGGACAGCAGTTACCTTCCTAACTGTTCTAACTCAAGGGGTGAGCACTGAGCACCCCGAGACAGCCGGATGCACCGCTGGGAGTGTCCTGCGGGCCCTGGCGTGCCACAGGGCCTCTCCCCAACACCCTGGACTCCCACTCTGCCCTGACCACCGGCATCTGCCTGCAGGGCCCTGACCCTGCTCTGCTTCCCCACCCAGGGGAACAGAGGCAAAGTGCAGGCGTGGCCACTGGACTGGTACTACGGAGGTATTTCTGAATTCAGACGGCCAGTTTCCTCTCCATGGAGTTTCCAACTAAGAGCAGAGCCTGACCTGGAGTTCCCTATCCCCCTAGGGCCCACGGTTCCCCAAATTCCATGACTCCCAGATCCCAGGAAAGGATACAACATGTTCGTGATGCTCGCTCAGACACAGGACTCTGTGAAGGGTGTCGCCCGCCTGGAGCCAGTGATACAACAGTGGGCCATTGGCAACGTGGTCTGACAGATGAGGCGTAGGGAGGAAGGCAGGGATGTTGTGGGGCAGGACAGCCACCTTCAGCCCATCTTTGGCCTTCTCTAAAACCTTCACATCCACCAACTATCCAGGGAAGAGAAAGACAAAAAATAGTACTTGTCTTCAGCAGAGAGCAACCTCTTATAGGTCAGGTAGAGATCAGAAGCATCAAATTCCAGCACCAGGGAAGACTGAGAGGTCACAATCAGAGAAGCAGCTTCCTTCCACCCACCACCCCACCACCCCCAAAGACCCAGCAGGCACACACACCCACAAGCACAGTAGGACCCATCTGTGGGCTCACATCACTCCTCTCCCAAGTCCCTTCACTGGGTCCCAAAGGAAAGACAACCTTGCATTCCGGCCCTAGGGACCAGAGAGGACAGAGGGCAGCAGTACACCGCTGACACGCCACATTGTAACAGAACCTCTCTTTCCTTCCATTTGCTCTGACACACAGCCATATCTAGCTCCTTTGATCTTTCCACTCCATGGGTTCCAGGACCCACTGTGTCAGGGGCACCCTATGTGTTTAGTGACAAGTAACTAAAATAACTCGTCTGGAGAAGTCCAGGTACCTGCCCGGTGTTAATGGCTCTTCTTTTTTTCTGACTGTGTCCCGCACACTCTTTCTTTGGATCACTTGACAGCTTAAATGACAAGAGCATCCTCTCTTTGGATGGCTCACAGCTCAGCACCACAACCTTCACCACCTGGTGAGAAACCACACCTGCTTGGCCAACTGCCCCCAGCAGGCCTTCCAGGCCCTGGAGAGAGCTGCCCCCAACAAGTGCCGCAGAGGCCCTGGGTGATCCACCAAGACCCCGGATCAGATCAGAAGGCAGTGAAAAGAAACGTACTGAGGGCTACATAGAACCCCCACAAGTCAGTTTTTAGGGTGAAAAAAAAAGACATGAATAAATTTTTTTTGGTACAACCCCCAGTTTTAAAAAATTATTATTCCTAGACAGACCCAGACTCACTAGTTTTATGGCAGCACCCCCTTGTGGTGACAGTGGCCTCAGAATAATTTGTGATAGGACGGACACCAGCGCATTGTAGGTAAAGACTAATTTCTTCCAGGTTGAGGGCCTGATGTCTGTTGTTTCCAGCTTCCACTGAACCCTGTTGAGGGTTTCTCTCTGTTCTGTTCCCACCTCCTCCATTTAGCTGGCTCAGGTCCACTAGGCCCCACGCTCTCTCTTTCCACATCCCTTAAAAAGTAGACCCCCTACACCAAATCTGTGTTCATGGGGTCTCCAAGGGTAGGAGCCTGTCTAGGGAAAGGGTTACCTGGCCAGTGTAAAAGACACTCTCTGGGTCAGGGACATACTCGGCACTGAGCTCATGCTTGGGCACCAGTCCCTGCACATCATTGTAGAATTTCACAATGCAGCCATAGTCCTTGACCCTGAGGATAAAGCCATGTGTCTGCAGCCCAGGCTTGGCATCAGCATAGCAGGTAATGGCAGGCAGTTTGGATTCAACCAGGGTCTTCTTCAGGGTCATTATCAGCTTCTTGGCTTCAGGGTTACAAAGTAAAACCTAGGGAAGGATATTGGCCATCATCAAGTTATCTGCTATCAAGAGAGTCCCTGACCCCCTCAAGACCAAAGGCCATAGTCAGTCCCTAAGAACCTGCTATCTCTTCCCCTCTGAGAATAATCTCAGCCACAAAGCCTCCCTGCTTCCTGCTGAGTGACAATCTAGGCAGCATTCATCTCTATCTCAAATGTACTTCCTCCCCTAAGTTCCCTCCTGGGCCTAGGGCAACACTCATTATCCCATGCACCCTCAGAGTCCTGTGTCGGCTACTTCTGCTCTGCCTTAGCGCTCTCCCCACCGCATCTTGTCTAACAGAATGAATGACTGAGCCAGTTTCCACCTCCATACTGTTGTGTGCTAGCTATAAACTAACACTGAGAGATCCAACCACCTCTCATTCCTCAGGTCATTTCCTTGAGGGCAGAGAAATTCCTCTATTTCCAACCTCCTGACCCCACTAGCATGAAATTTTGTACCAATAAGTAATCAATACCTTTGCTGACTCAATAATGAAATAAAATGAAAATAAGAAAATTCTAACATTCTGAGTGCCTGCACATACCCAGCCTTAACTACTATGTACTATCGCATTTAATCTTCACAACTTCAGGAAGCTTCTCTGAAGATCCAAGTCTTTGTCATGAAACACTCAAGTTTTGGTAGCTTTTTGGGGGCTATTTCTGTGCCTGACAAATCCATTCCTCCTCCTCAACCTTCCAAATCCTACCCACCCTCCTTTCCAGTTCATGTCCCACCTCTGTCAGAAATCTAGAAGACATTATTGTCATATAGAGATCAATTTGAAAACTGGTTCTGCCATTTATTAGCTGTGTGAGCTTGGGCAAGATACTTGGCTTTCCTAAGCTTTAATTTCCCCACCTACAACATGAGGGTAACAGTATTCCCTTTACAGAGCTGTTTTAAGGATTAAATGAAATAATGCATGTTACGTGCCTAGCATAGCAACTGGCACATGATACCTGATAGCTGCTACTGATCATCATTATCAATGATTCTTACCGCCCCAGCTTACCCTCACCTCCCCTTTGTGAAATATGACCACAGCGTACAGCCTACGCCAAACCATGTGGGCCTGCTCTCTTCATGTATGGTTATTTTAACTCTCAATTATACTACACAATTATAAAGGGCAGGAACCTGGTTTTCTCTTTCCAATGCCAGGCACAGCCCTGCAGACGATATGTGGCCATTTTGTGGAAAGATGCAGAAACTCCAGCTGAGAAGCACTGCTCTCTTCCCATCTGGCCAAAACCCCAACAAAGACCCATCAGGAGGCTCACCCGGCACTTGACTTCATCCCCAATGTGGTACTTCTTCTCTGGATTCTTCATAAGGATGTCAGCCAGGTGCATAGGGGGTACCAGGCCTCTGACTTGCTTGCTCACCTTCACCAGTATCCCGTATGGCTTTATGGTCAGCACCGTGCCCTAGAGAGTCCAAGGAAAAGATGCCATGATGCCTTAAGAATGGTCTTTCCTACACTACTTACAACACAGCATCTCACACCTCTCTTTCGAATGCCACCTTCCTGGGCTAACTGGGCCTGCTATTCCAGATCTCATGGGGGCAAAGCACCCACCCCACACTGATCCAGAGGCAGTAGGATTTATTTATGAGAAACTTCACATCTTTATGTATGAGCATGTTCTTTCTGTCTGCCTTACAAGTACATTCTCCAATGGAAGGGACTGGGTCTCCTAAGGAATGAACTCCATATGAAGAGGAGCTTTCCACTGGGGCTAAGTGGTTGGACAGGAGAGGCAACTGGAACTGGCTTTTTACTAACATCCCAGGTGTCTCAAGTATCATAGAACTTTGACCTGGACTAATAAACACCACCGAATCCCAAAATTGATGACCTACTGCCTCTGTGTAGTTGGGAGGTGCTAGCAAGACTTTACCTTAAAATTAATTACAAGTTACCCAAGGGAAGAAAAACAAATTCCAGTTAGCAGGCAGAAGCAAGGAGCATGACTTTAAAAGTGTTCACATGAGGACTAATAAGCTGACAGTTAACCTGTGAACTAAAGACTGTCTGAAAGTGGGGGAGTATCTAATTATACACCTGAGGTCTTACCTTTACCAAGACCCCAGGTTTGATGTCATGATACCAAAGGAACTGAGCTTCAATAATAGACCTAGAACAAAACGCAAATACAAGATTTAAAAACTAGGGTAGAGGCTGCCTAAAATTCAGAGCTACCAAAATCATGCTGGCAAGAAAGGAAACCGTCACCAAGCAAGGCCAGGAGACACTGTGACCATGCACCCACACAGGGGCACACCTCTACACCTCATGTGAGTTAATGACAGACTTACGTCCGCAGAGAGAGTAAAGCGAGTTCATCCATTTGGCTGTAGTCAATGATTCTACACTTGTGAGTGTTTCCTGGCTTGAAGGTCTCAGGTTTGAAGAGTTTCTTAGAGTTGGAGAGATGGCTGAGCTACAAAGTATGAAGTGATTAAGAACAAAACAGAGACAACAGTCTGGGGCAATCAGACATTAAATCAGACATAGAGATGACTCAAAACCTTTATCACCTACCCTGAAAACAGTACTCTGATTACCTGTTAAAATAATTGCTCTAACTAAAGGACCCCAAAAGTCCTTCTGGGTAACATCTCAATGAAGCAAAGAGCCTCCTTACCCAGGCATAGGCCAGAGCCCCATCCTTCAGCCTGAAGGTGGCCCCAGTGTTGGGGAAAAAGTCCTGGACAGGAACATCATCCAGCACAGCTCCCAGCTGCTGGCAAGAGAGTCGAGGGAGTGGGCGCCCAGGATGCAGGAAGATGGGGCGCAGGCTCAGCCGCACAGCTCTGGTCTGAGGATGGACACAGAGGACACAGGCCTTTACCTAAACGAGGAAAAGGGCATAATGAGCAGGACAAAGCACACTGGAGATAAGACACTCTGGAGAGGACTTTTTGGGAGGGTCAAGATTCTCCATACGCTGGCCAAGCTATAGACAGAAGTACTAAAATCACCTTGTGTCGGGGGATGGAAATAGCTCAGTAGTAGAGTACATGCTCAGCATGCACGAGGTCCTGGGTTCAATCCCTGGTACCTCCATTAAAAAAAGAAAAAAAGTAGAAAGAAAAATTTAAATAAAATCAGCTCATGCAATCATGCAGCATGTGGAAAGTTCAAATGATATCCCAGAGGAACTATGTCCGACTGAACCAATGCTTATTCAAGACCAGGAAAATATATACCAGGTCTCCTCAACACCATGAGGCTAATAATATACAAGCAACAGAAGCCATGTACTGGCGTCACTACGTCAGAAGCTCCTCTGAAACACAGCAGAAACAGTCTACTCTGATCATAAGGTCATTGCATGTAAAATGTCTCAACTCTGTACACAAATATGACTATAAGGAAAAAAATTACTAGAAGGAGGTTCACCAGAAAGTTAACAATACTATCACTAGGTGTTGGGAAAACCTACTTTTACTGAAAAAAAAAAAACTACACACACAACAAAGCTTCTACAGCTTCCACTAGCACGTGTTACTGTTAAAAAATAAATTATTTGGGGATTTCTAATAAAACTCTGATTAACATATATTGAGATTTTCTTCTCAAATATCCATGTTCATTGTAGAAAATTTGAATATTTAAATAAGGGTAGAAAAATCACCCAGACTTAATCACTAATGCCTGACTGCATAATTGTCCAGTATTTTAACCAGGTGCACTCTTTTTAAGATTTTTTTTAAAAAAAACTAAATCTATGTTACAGTATTTTTTAAACTATATATTTCTATTTAAACATATATCTTGTTCTCCTATGTTAAATACTCTTCCAAAACACTTTACATTATATAAGCAAAAGATTCATTACCAAAGAAAAGACAAGAAGTCAAACCATATGGAAGAACATGAAATAAAAACGACAAGTTGCCTTCTTCTCCATATGCTCCTTCTCTAATCGCAGGCCCCAGAAGTAACCACTGGTGGTCTCTCGTGGCCCTTCCACAACACTTCACTCCCCTCTCCGCCTCTCTGACATCTGTCCACACGCATTCCCAGGACCTGACCATAGCTCACTGCTGATAATCGACAGCTGACTGGGACACAACTGAAATCAAGAAAAGGTAAGTGCAACATTTCTTACTGGCTGATTTGAGAAGTATGTTCCAGCTTTCTTGGGATCCAGGTGCATAAAGTCAACCAGGCCAGTGAAGAATGAGAGAAATTTCAGTGTAAGGCCAAGTGGAGTCACCTAGAAATAAACAGAACCAGTTATAAAAAAAATCTCTGTGAAAGAACCAAGAATGTTCAAGATATCATTCATACTAAGCACTCAGTGCCACACTTTCCATGATAACTGTGTGTCTCTCCTCCCCCTGCTAACCTGTATCATCTCTCTTCCTATAAAATCAAATGGCAAGGCAACTCCTGGCACAGGGTGTCCCTCTATTCAGGAGGCTCACCTCCCTTCCAGCCCGAGAGGACAGCAGTCTTCCACTCTTGGGATTTCCCAGTGGGATGGAAGGTGCCTTGTAACAAGGATCCCCAAGGAACTGCCAGCCTGACAACGTGGACAAATTGTCACTAACTTGGTGATGTGCCCTGACAAAGAAGGTAAAACCCAAATGCTTACAGAAGGGAGATACTGACCATGACCAAATCACCCTATAGAGCCTCTCAAAGCTAAGAAATTAGAGGTGACAAACACATCAAAAGAGAGCAATGAAGTGGTTGATTGAAATCAGGGAAACTAAGTCAGATTCCCCAGGTCCTCTCCTCAAACTGCAGGGTCCACCTCTCTCCCATCACCACAGAAAATGCGCCAGACTCAAAACACAGAATAGGGCAAACCATGAAAACATGGATTAAGAAAAATTCTGAATATCATATAGATTATTAGATATACAGACATACCACCTTTCTCCCGTCTAGCTCTTAACAGCCAGACTTACACCCTCCTGAGTCAGAAGAGATCCTTTCTAGAGAAATCTAATATGCCAGAGAAGACTTTTAACAATGACACCTGGAGGTTGCTCAAAAAAAGTCAGCTAGTCTCCCGATCCTGAGAGTGAAGTCAGCCAGTCAAGAAGTCCCATCCAGGCACACAGACCTCTTAGCAGTTTTTTAGTGCCTTACTCATACTATGGTGGTCAAAACAAAAACTCAATGGAGAATGGAAAGTTTAAGTTGGGAGACTCTCCCAGAAGGCAGGATATACATAAATGTATGCATGTATCAAACCAAAGAGAAGAAAAAGTAAGAAAATTAGAAAACTGATTCATTAAGGCTAACATCATACTAATAGGAGTTCCAGAAAAAGAAAATTCCGGGGGAGGGTAAAGCTCAAGTGGTAGAGTGTGTGCTTAGGTATGAATGAGGTCCAGGGTTCAATCCTCAGTACCAGTACATATACCACCCCAAAAAAAATTCAGAAAAAGAAAATTATATTAAAAATTTTAAAAGATCTGATAAGGGGCTAGGATCTAGAATATATAAAGAACCCTTATACCATTTTTAAAAATTTTTAAGTGGTTAAAGGACTCCTGAATAGCTATTTCTCCAAAGATATATAAATGGCCAATAAACACAGGAAAAGATGCTCAGCATCACTAATCACCAGAGGAATGCAAACCAAAATCACAAGATACTACTTCACACCAACTAATATGGCTATGATAAAAAGAAGGATAAATGTTCACGAGAATGGAGAGAAACTGGAACCCTTGTACTGCTGGTGGGGATGGAAAACATTGCAGCCACTTAGGCTGTTCCTCAAAAAGTTAAACACTGAGTTACCATATGACCCAACAATTCCATTCCTAGATCTATACCCAAGAGAAATGAAGGCATACGCCCTCACAAAAATTTGTACACAAATTCCATAGCAGCATTATTCACAATAGCCAAGAGTGGGAACAATCCAAACGTCCACTGACTCCATACGATGGCACAATATTCAGCCCTAAAAGGAATAAATCACTGACACCTGCTACAACATAGATGAACCTTGAAAATATGCTAAGTGCAAGAAACTAGACACAAAAGGCCACATACTGTATGGTTCAATTTATATGAAATATCCAGGATAGGCAAATTCAGAGATAGAACTAGATTAGTAGTTGCCAGAGGCTCAACAGAGGGATGAATGTAGAGTGACAACCAATGGGTACCAGGTTTCTTTCTGGAGTGATGAACATGTTCTGGAATTAAACAGTGGTGATACCTGCACACCCTTGTGAATGCACTAAAAAACCATTAAACTATACAGTTTAAAAGGGTGAATTTACTATATGTAAACTATATCTTGATTTAAAATTTTAAAAAAAAAACACCCAACAATACAAAAAACTTTTGTAGAACTGAAGGATCTGCATTTCTGGATTACAGGTCTGCAGCACAAATAAATGGACAGAGAGCCATACCAAAGCACATCATTGTGAACTTTAAAATAAAAGGGATAAAGACAAGATCCTTGAACATACAAAGGAAGGGAAATCAAAATAACATCAGACTTTTCAATAGCACCAGAGAACAAGTGACAATGGGAACAATGACTTCAAAATTCTGAGTTATTTTTGACCTAGAATTCTAAACCCAGCTTAATGATCCACCACATGTTAGAGCAGAATAAAGATGTTTTCAGATATAGTAGGTGTGCAGAAAAGAGTTAAATTAGCAGGCCTTAGACTGTGATCCTTAGAAAAGCCTGCCCTGAGCTGGTGTCTGGGAACTTAGATTTCGGGAGGGTTCCCACTGCTCCTAGAACTAAGTGGCTCACTGTACCTAAACTATTTGTGCAAACAATAAGGTTTATGCTAAACACTCGAATTCTTTATGGGAGTTTGAATTTTGGTACATGCAAGGCAGAGGGTGCCTATGTGACCAGCCCCAATAAAAACTCTCAAATGAACTTTGCTGGTAGACAATATTCACATGTGTTGTCGTAACTTGCTGCTAGAGGAATTAAATACAGCCTTTGTGACTCCACTGGGAGAGGACTCTTGGAAGCTTGAAGCTGGTTTCTTTGGGACTTTGCTCCATGGGCCTTTTCCCTTTGCTGATTCTGCTTTGCCTCCTTTCACTGTAATAAATCATAGCTGTGAGCACCACTCAATGCTGAGTCCTGTTGAGTCCTCCCAGTGAATCATCGAACCTGGGAGTGGTCTCGGGAATTCCAAAATACATTAGGTCAAGAAAGTAACCTCCCATGTGCTTTTCTGAGAGTGCGTCTGGAGAATGTGATACATTAAAATAAACTAAAAAAGAGGAATACACGGAATCAAAGAAGGCTCTATCCCAGCATTAGAGCGATGCAGCTGCATGCCAAAGAATGCCAGCAAACCACCAGAAGCCAGAAAGAGGCAAGCAATGGTTCCCCCGCCGGTGTTGGAGGGCACACAGCCTGCCAAAACCTTGATTCCAGGCTTCTACCTTCCAGGAACTGTGAGACAATAAGTTTCTGTTGCTTTAATCCACCTAGTTTGTGGTCCTTTGTTAAGGCAACCCCACGAAACTGGTAAAATACACGTACAACCAAAAATATAATACATGTACAACCAAAAATATAAAAAAATCCCACTGGAAAAGAAAAAGAAGGCTCTATGCAATACAGGGGAGTGAGTTGGGAAGGGTACAGCTCAGTGGTGGAACGCATGCTTAGCATGCATGAGGTCCTGGTTCAATTCCCAGTACCTCCATAAAGAAAAATAAAAACCCCTAATTACCTCCCTTCCCCTCAAAAAAAAACCCAATACAGGGGAATGGGGAAGGATCCAGGATGACAGTGACGGAAAGTCCTTGGGCATCAACTATGCAGAAGCCCTATAGAGCAACCAGTCCAGATTAGAGCAGGATGACAGTAAAAGGATCTCCAGGTTGGGGGAAAAAAAGTAACAAGGATTATTTAAAGGGCCTGAAGATACAGAAAATAGAAACAGTGAAAGGTATAGGAAGAGAATTCAGCAAACAACAAAAACAAAGCTGATTACCAACTTCAGGAAAAAAAGCTGTTCAAGAAAGAGTCAAATACTACCCAGCTCAGCAAGTAAATATATTTATGTAGTCACAATAATTTAAACACTGAATAATGATTTAATCAAAATTTTTCTGGACCCCTGTTGAAAGGTTGGGGGAAGGGAAGGGAAGCATAAGAGAGCCAAAACTTCACCTACCTTGATACGAAGTTAAAACTCAATGCCTAAAAGTGATAAACCATGAGATACAGCAGAAGCTTATTACTTAGAACTGTGGGGGTAAATTTCAAAAGATAAGCTAAAAGAATTAAAGACGGGGGTTAGATGGGATGAGACAGTTCTTCATTATAAGCCTTTCAATACCATTTGATCTTTTAGATCAGCACTGTCCAACAGAAATATAAGCCACATACGTAATTTCAAGTTACCTAATAGTCACATTATAAAAACTGCAAAGAAACAGATGAAATTTATTTTAGTAGTTTATTTAACCCAATATATCCAAAATATTATTTCAACATGTGCTACTGGCTACATTTCAAGTGCTTGATGGCCACATGGGACCAGTGCCACCCTACTGGACAGCACAGTTTAGGCTGTGTGCACACACTACTTCAATAAAAATGATTTTTACCTTAGAAAATAGCAGTAACAATGAATGGCTTACCTTCTGTACCTGGGCTTTGACCACCAATCCTGGCAGCAGGTTATTGTGGGTCCAGTTTTGCTCCTCAGTGGCAATGGCAGCAGAAACTTCTGAATGACCAATAGACAGACTAACAACTCCCCCGTTGCCTTTCACCTCTTCAATGGTGCAGTTCAGGTACTGACCCACCTTCAATTTAGCACCTGCAAGCCCAACCCCCAAAAGGAAAATACCTCTATGAGAAGGACTCCTAACTTGAGCTCAAGCAATACCTGAAGGATCCATGGCCCACCTGCCTGGTTACCGTGCAACACTCCCTATGTGCCCAGGCTCTCAGAGACCAACTACAAGAAGGGAGCAAAGTGACGCAAAAGTATGGAAACCTCAACAAGGCAGGAGAGTGCTGCTTCAGAGGCTTTGAGGACCCAAATTCCAGTGGAATCTTCTAAGTGAGCAAAAGTGAAACTGGTCCATCAGATCTTAGTGAGACTGCCATTCCTGACCCTTGACACCTCTTCCCTTTTCTACCAGCTAAGATTAACAGCTGATTTTAGCAAAGCCAAGCAGCCTTTAAGGTCACCACTCCGTCATTTTACTTACCGAAGTGGCATCTAAATATAATCCCCACACAACCATGTACCGGCCCCTCTTCATCCCCTCACCTTTGTTCTTCTGTCGGATGTACTCCTGGGCTTTCTGCAGTGGCAGAAAAGCTCTGGCCCCACCAACACCAATGTCCACTAGGTAGCCATGGTCTTCCAGGCTGGACACAGTGCCTGTAAGCAGCTGGAGGAAGAAAAAGCATTCTCCAAAGTTCAAAAGTCAAAGGTCAAAGGATATATGAACAAACATCCATTACCAAACACGACTGCTCCCACCATCAATCTCCATACATCATCCCATAATCCCACGCAGCCTTCCACTTTAACTTTAAACCTCAATCCAGGGAGTAGGGGTAGATATAGCTCAATGGTAGAGAGTGTTCTTAGCATGCAAGAGGTCCTGGGTTCAGTCACCAGTCTTTACTTAAAAAAAAAAAAAAAAAAAACCCAAAAAACCTCAATCCCTAAAACACAGGGAATATCGTCATATTTTATTACAACTATACATGGGGTATAACCTATAAAAACTGTGTCACTATATTGTACACCTGTAACATGCATAATATTGTGCCTCAATTATACTTCAATTTAAAAAAAATTTTTTTAAAGAAAAGGAAAAAACCCCTCAATCCCACTAGAGAATAGAAGAGTAAAAGACATCTTAATTCTCCCAGGATTTGGAGGATCTTATGGTTTCCAGACAGTGAAGAGTTGAATAATGGAATGACAGAAGTGGAGGTCTCTCCACTGGAGGATTTTCAAAAGACAGGAAAGGCTTTCATGTTATACAAAGAGAGATAAACCAGACAGCCTTGCACGGTCACTCCCAGTGCCATGACTAATGAGAATTCAGAACTACTACTCTTCTGTCATCATGACTTTTCTAAGCACCTCCAAGACATTAAAAAAAAAAAATCTTGCCAACCTCCTTTATATTTCATGGGAGGCACTGTGGCATTCAAATCTGGCTCTGACACTTATGAGCTATTTGGTCTTTGGCCACTTAAACCTTATTCAGTCTATTTTCTCAGACATACAAGAAGGATCTCTATCAGCCTCACAGGGTTGCTATAAAAATTTCTTTGGAACAGCACCTATCAAACAGCAGCTTCTCAGCACCTGTCAATTTCCTACAACTTGGCTTACTTTTATTTCCCTTTTTACTCAACTTTTAGGGCCTGTCCCAAACTCCACTGCTTCTAACCAAACGTTACAAAATCATATTGATCTCCTTCCTCTCAAGTGAGTATAGTTCATGAGTGTGTTTTGTACCTACTTAACTTGGAGGTGCTGAGCGAGGATGAATTTCCCCTGAATCTCTACAGGACCGGGAGGTTCAGTGGCAGACTACCTGTTAGTACAACTGACAGACTCACTGCCCTGTCTACCCTGTCTCTTGTTCTCAGAGAGCAGTCCTCAAGCATACACCCCAAATGCCAATGGCTTAAGGCTTATCTGTGAAGAAGTCTTGGTAAGATAAGGTACTTCAAGGAACTCCTTCTCACCCTTACTAAGATTTCCTTGGAGGCATTTTTTTTTCCTACCAGCACATCTTGGACTTGCTTTCCCTGTCTACCCTCCAAAGTAATGTGATTAGGTTCAAGCCTTCAATTTCCATCAAGAGCCCAAAACACTCTGGAGAACCCCCACCCCCAGGGAAAGACCCACCCCATGTGTAACAGTTAAGCTGAAAGTGAAAGGCAGTCTACACACACCCAAGGAGGCAGGAAAGGGAGAAGGCACGTCGCCTGCTCCTCTTCCCTGGCCCCAGATACGTACCATGCCGGATTTCAGGGCTTCAGCACTCAGCACTTTGTTGACATTTTTGGGGTTCAGAGATAGCTTGATATTCTTTTTGCCCCTCTGAGTGATGCTCAGACTGCTCACCACACATCTCACCAGCATTCCAGGTGAGAAGAGCTCAGGCAAGCTGACCAGGTCCTGCATAATACAAATGAGGAAGACTTGATACGCACCCTTCCCCTGAACTGAGAATTCATTGCACAGCTCTGGCTCAATGTTTTTTTATCCTCAGATCCCAAAGAGCCCAAAAGGTGGATGAAGATAGTAACTGCTCGCCCACAAAGGAGGATGGGTCTGTGGCCAAGTCACAGTCTTAAATTACAGCAAAAGGCCTCCAAACATCTCCACACAATGGGTAAAAGAGAGATGACTTGTCAAAAGAATCCTCTACGTTTTCTGTCTCTACTTCCTCACCTCCTACTTCCTCACCTCCTACTCACTCTTCAGCTCCCGACAGTCTGCATTCCACGCCCTCACTCCATACTTCATCCCCCAAGAAAATCTATCAATGACTTCCATGTTGCTAAATCCAGCAGTCCATCTTACACTCCTTCTCTTACGTGACCTTTACAAAGCATTTAACATCGGTGCTCTTTCTCTCTTTAAACATTTCCTCCCGTCTTCTAAGACCCTTTAATCACTGATTTTCTTCTTTACCTCTCTGGCCCCATGTTCCTCCTTTTATCCAGCAATTAAAATACAGGATTTACTCTTGGCTCAGTCTTTCAGTCTCCTCTCATTCTGAGCAACTTCCTCCCCCTTTACAGTTTCAACTACTACCTATACAAAGAAGTCTCACACACTCATATTTCTACCCCAGACTCCCTTGAGCTTCAGGATCACCTATCTACTGGTTGTCTCAACTGCACCTCAAACTCAACATAACAAAAAAATCAAATTACGATCATCTCTCCCAATCCGGTCCCCTTTCAGGGTTTCACATCTCAGGATAGCATGACTGTCAAGTCATGCTGAACAGAAATCTAGGACTCATTTTCGACACTTCTCACAGCCTCACCACCCATATCAACTCCACCACTAGGCACTGACTTTACCTCCTCAGTCCTCAGTAAATCCTGAACGCAAGCTGCCATCAATCTCAGAGACTGGACTATGGCAATAACCTCGTAACTAGTCTCTAAGCAATATTCGTGCCTCTTCAATTTATTCTCTATGCTGTCTACATGTCACCTAACCCAATGAGAACATTTCAAGGGTTTCCCATTGATTCTAGAAAAACCAATCTTTAACACGGTCTGCCCTCCACCCAGCTCTCTAGCCTCCCACACACCACCAGCCCCTGCTCTCTCTGCTCCAGCCGCACTGGCCTTCTCTCTGCTACACATCAGGCTCCTTCTGCCTCAACTCCCTCCCTTCTTTCTCTAGCATAACCTCATCCTTCCATCTCAACTCAGGCTTCCTTTCCTCAGGTACCTTGTACCTTTCCTTCTTAATGCTTAGCAAAGGTGTAATTTTACATCTCTTTGTGTACTGCTTATTTCCAGTTACAGATTTCATCCAGGTTTCCCTTACCTGCAGAGGTTCCTCTTGTGCCACCTGCTCATTCAGCTTTTCAGTGTAAGCATCACAGATTTCAGTCACTTGCACAACCCCCTGGAGGCCATTGGGGAGGCTAATCACCAAGTCCAGTTCATTTACCTCTTTCACGCAACCCAGAATCCGCATCCCCTCACATAGGGACTAGAAGAGAAAGAGTGAAATATGTACAACAGGGAGGAGAACAATGATTGGGGAGGTTGGGGGTGGGGTGGGGTGTCAGGCTTCTGGTACCAATGTCCCAACTCTGACATATAAAAGCCACAGGAGATTCACATGTGTATATGTCAGTACACTCATCAAGCATCTGACTGAGCACCACGAAAAGCTTAAATTATACAACAGCGTTTACAGCCCAAGGATGCTGCTGGGCACTCTCGCCTTTTCCTTTATTCCAAGCAACCTAAATTCAAATGCCTGGCAGGCATCATGATACAGGGCGCAGGCCAGCAGAGACAATGGCAGTCTGGAGTGTGCATGCCATGTCTAAACAGTGCAATCACTATTCTACTCCGTGTGGCTACAAACATGAGGGAGTGTGAGCTTGTATGGTCAGCACTTTCAAATTTTAACAAGCCAGAAATTTTTATACAAAATTTTTTAGTTTTCTAATGTTGGCACCAAGTTAAACATTTTTTTTTAAGTAGCACACAGGACAAATAAAATACTTCTGTAGGCCGAATCTGAATCTATCCCTTCAGAATCATTTGACTTTTTTTCCTTTTTTACAACTAACATGGATCAGACTTATCTAAAAATTTAAGGAACATAATAAGACTGCTTCACTTCTCTGAGATAGTTCCCACGTCTATAAAACGAAAGGGCAGAATAAGAGTGACTGCTAACTTGATTCATTGTTCTAACCTATGAATCTACTAAAATACATGTTCCCTGAGGACATTGGAATGAGGGACTCAGCAATTAAAAAGAATAACAAACAAAACAAACTACAACAAAAACATGATCACAGGCACTGATTAATAACTGAGGAAAATGATGCTCAATTCTGAACAAAAAAATGGAAGAATCTCTACAGACACAAGTTATATACATATGAAAAGAATGAAAGAAAAATAAGGAAGGAAGAAGAACATATACAAACTTAATTAAGCAACCCAGAGAGTTTGCTTAAAACAAAATCAAGCTTTAACACACCTCCTTATTAAGGATTTCAAACTTCTCTCTTACAAACTTGCTGCTTTCTCTCTTTTCAATTTTCAACTTTTTTGCTTGTGCTGGTCTTTTCTGGTTCTTTTTCCTTTTGGTGGATTCTTCTTCAGTAGAAATCTAAAGGGGGAAAAAAGATCCAAAAGAATGAAAAGCAGCAATCCTGGCCCTTCCCTCTAGTCTCAAGCTTCTGTGATCTTGCTTTGTTACTCCTCCACTCCACTCCACTCCCAACTATTCCTTTAATTCCTGTCTCCATTCCAATGCTCCCTTTGCCTAAAATATGAGCTCCGTTTTCAAAATCTGTTCTCAAAAGCCCCTTCTCTCCTGTGTTCTTCCTCCCTTAACTGGGATAGACATGGGGGTTCCAGAAGAAGCAATTTGGAACAATGTCCGAAAATAAAAGGTGGGGTCACAAAGACCCAAGTTAAACTGTCATCTCCACCATAACAAGCTGTGGGGTTTCAGCAAAATTATATAACCTCTCTGGGCCTCAGCTCCTCACCATGCAATGGTGATCTCTACTTCTCAGTACAGCTGGAAAGATTACATAAAATAGACATAAGGCCATACAATCAAATGTTAGTTCCCTTCCCTCTTGCATTTGGAGCACAGCCTACTCTAGGTGAAGATTTCAAATTTTAAAGCAAATTATGATCATTTTATATACAAGAACCTCATTTTAAAATGCAATGATCAAACTGCTTCTTCTCCATCCTTAACCAACATGGTACAAAGTTCCTAAGAATAAGAAACAACAGCACTGCAAACTCAAATACTAAATACCATGTTTCAAAAGATATAGCCTTGTGGTGGTATGGACTCTCTAACAAGTTCAGTTTATAAAAGTGGATTTCAAAAATAAGCCAGTCTGGGAAATAATACATTCTCAGACAAGGCACATTCTTCATAAGGACACCAGAGAGAAAGTGTTCAGTGAGTCTTACCAAAAAAAGCACACCACTTACATCAAATAAGTTGTCATGTTCAACTGAGTACTGGAAAGCTTTCTCTGATTTGTGGGTCTTTCTTGTACCCCCTCGGGGGAAGCTTTCTTCCATGTTTGCCATGTTTGGGCCTCCTAAAAACAATGCAAAGAGTTGGTGAG
Source organism: Camelus dromedarius (assembly GCF_036321535.1). NCBI lineage: Eukaryota > Metazoa > Chordata > Mammalia > Artiodactyla > Camelidae > Camelus > Camelus dromedarius. The sequence continues at coordinate 60,423,848 of NC_087443.1, read as the reverse complement.
ATGTAACCTTGGCATCAGATTTCCTAAAGGCTGTGATCCACAGGCAAGATATAGAGCCTTCTAGCACCAGAGTGCTAGACAGCATTCACGACTAAAAAATAGATGGTTTGATGCCAGGCAACAGATAATCCATAATTTATCTTTCCAAAGGTCTTTGATTCAACACCACAAGTCCACACATTTTCCTCCAGAAAAAGAAGTTATAGATTCAATGTAGTAAATATCATTAAGCAGCTTCAGTTAAGTCACAGATACACAAACAAACATATAACCCCCTACCTTCAAAGAATATGTATATTTAAAAAAAATTTTTTTTAAATGGAGGTACTGGGGAAGGAACCCAGGAGCTTATGCATGCTAAGCACCTGCTTTACCACTGAGCTATTCCCCACCCCAGAACATGCATACTTTTAAGAGGATAATACAATTATGCAAATAAGTTAAAGTATAAATCAGATTATAAACTACTGACAAAACATAGAAAATAATGAGGCTTCAGTAAAGGAGGCAAACTTCCTAAAGAAGATGCCTTTGAGCTGAATGTTAAAAGATGAACAGGATTTGGACAGATGGAAAGGGAAAAGCAGAAGGAATGTGAGGAAAAGGATGGAATAGGAAAAGCCAATTTCAATAAGCACCAGCAATATGTCTGTCAAACAACCGCTCAAAAGCCTGCTTTTGCCTTTGAAGAACTGTTCAACTAGACCACAAGGTGAATAAAGCTTAAAAAGGAGCTTAGGCTTTTGTGTGGAAGATCTTTAATTAGATATGAGTAAATTAACGTTTACTTTGGCAAGTCAGAGCCTTAAGTAGGGTAAAAGAACAGTAGTCAAAAAATATGTGTACTGCAGGGTACAGATTGGACAGGAAGAGAAAGAACTGAAGGAAGGTACGCTGGGTAGAAAGATTCAATTACAGTACAACAGAGAACCATGAGACCAGAACTGGGTATAAGTGAGAACGGAATATAAGAGGGGTTGGTTCTGAGAGACACTTGGGAGTAAGAATCTAGAAAGGCTTGAGACTGTGTAAGAGGTGGGGAACTCAAAGCAGTCTAGGAGTTGGAATCAGGAGTGGATGTGTGTTTCTGAGAAACAGGAAAATGCAGTTGGGTCCAGTTTGCTGGGAATTTGACCCTAAATCTCATCTCAGACAAGGGGAAACTGAAGCTTCAAAGAGTAAAGCGACCCAGGGGCAGAGACTTAAGCTACGCCCCGGGGACAGATCCTGACGTTACAGGAGCCACTCGAGCAGAGCCGGCTTCTGAGCGGGGACTGGCACTGCAGGTACATGGCAGGGACCCGTAGGACCTAGTCCTGGGACAGATCTGGAAGCCACAACGTTTCCTCCTTTGTCGCCTTTGCCCGTACTCACCAGCCCCGGGACGCCAGCACTTCTACTTTGGAGGCCGCGCCACTGTAATCACGCACGCGGAGTCTACTACACCGGAAGCCCAACGCTCCTCTTCCGGAAGCGTGGGCGGGCTCAACGCCCTACTTCCGTTACTACACGGTACTAAGTCCTAAAGGGCAGGGGGAGGTGATTGAGATACCGGAAGCGGAAGGGCGGGACTTCTAACTGTAGCCAATCGACGCGGAAGGCAGAATAGGTAAGGCCTGTTGAACGCGTGCGGGGGAGGCGGCTTCTTCCGGGTGGGCCTAGGGGCAGCTGCGTACACTGAAGGACACAGGCTGCGGAGTTGGTGTCTTTTGGAAGGTAGGTGGGGAGGGAGCCCGGGTTTGGACCTCGCGCGTCCGCTTTGCGAGGCTTGCCTAGAATCCGACTTGTTCCTGGTCCGGGCACACCGCGAGTTTTTTGCTTTGGTGGGGTGAGAGTGGTGGTGAGTCGAAAAAAATTAGGGAAAATTAGGGCCGGGCGAGAGGGTTCGGACAGTGACCCGGAAGCCTCGGTGCGAGGTAAAGGCCTCTCCACCCCCAGCTCCTAAAAGCCCTTAGGATACATTTTCCAGTGGAGAAAAATGAGGCGCGCAGCGAAGGGAGTCCCCCAAGGTCACCCAGTGACGTTAACATTGGACGAGAACTCAGGCTTCTGACCCTACCTTCGGTTAAATGACCCTCTTCTCTGTATGCCCAAAGCAGTTTGTTTCCAGTGAGCTGTGCTTAGAAAGCTGGCCAGCCAGGCCTCCTTTAGCCAGGCTGTGCTACCGTCTTTGTCAAGCGGGCCTGCACTTCGCCAGGCCCGCGATAAGCGGGTTAAATTTCAGTCTGTGTTTGGTCAGCGGAAAGGCATTTTCTAGGAGGTAGCGAGAACAGAGAGCTGTAAACTTGAAGTGCAGGTGGCTGCTTCTGGTACCTGAGCGGCTCTCACTCTTTTTTGCCTCCTTCACTTAATGATCTCAGCATTCCAGGTAGGTGTCCATACAGGAAAACAGCAGTATCAAGAAACAGAAAATGGGTTGGATAGGTGTAGCTCAAGTGGTAGAGCACAGTCTTAGCATACACAAGTTCCTGGATTCAATCTCCACTACTGCCTCTAAAAATAAATAAATAAGTAAACCTAACTACCAACCCCTGCAAAAAAAAAAAAAAAAAAAAAAAACAGAAAATGGAAAAGGCAGTTGGTCAAAACTTTGGGCCTTTTCTGGAATGCCCATTTCACTGGTGAAGAGAGGCATGAAAAATTAAATGTATTGAATAGTGGTTCGCTTCTTAATTAGAAACAAAAGGGAAGATCCTATCGCTTAGATTTTGCCATAGGCTTCCGTTTAACAATTAGTATGGTTATTTTTAGCCTTAGGTAATTTTCTCCTTCATTAATGTCTTCTTAAGTATGATTTAAAAGCAAGTATCAGTTCAATTATTCCACAAAGGACACTAACACAAAGATTCCTGATCTTTGCCCAAAAGTACCTGCAGTTTGCTGACGGTACAAATCAATAGTTTGCAGGCTTTGGTCCAGTTGTTTATTAGCAACATTCCACTTCCTCCTCCATCTCAGCGTTTGAAGAGTCTTCCTTTAAGATCTAGACTAAATTGCAATTCCTATACCATGCCCTTCGCTGCAGTCAGAATTAGTTCTCTGTGACACCAGCCTTCCTTCTATATTGTGTAGAGATAAATTAAAACACCTTAATATTCTTTAAGTTGGACACCACATTCTCCTGAAATTTTTTGTTAGACACAAGGTAGTGGGGATTGTTAGTTAATAATTTGACAAAGTTAAGCCCTTGTTTTCTGTAGTTTCTCCTAGAAACCCACTTGATGCTGTAAGAATCCAAAAATCTATCCTGAAGATAATAGAAAAGCATGTTTTTAGTAAATTGGCTGAAATGAGATAATATAAAAGCTACATCATAAAGATTTCTTTTAATGGAGATTTTCCTCCTTGGACTGGACTGGCCAAGGCTCCTGAGGAGGCCTAAGGAAGTTTGGAATCCTTCATTGCTCCATGAACCTTGAAACCGTTCACGATTAAGATCATTTGTCCACATTTTCATTGCCAATTCTATGCACGTGAATGCCTCTGGAGGCCTTTGAATGGTAAAGAGGAGAGTGCCAGTTTCCATAGCAACAGCTTCCTCAGAGGTGTCTCCCACTCTTTCATCAAGAGCCAGCTGAGTCACTGCCACTGCCTACCAATCTCGACCGGACCTCGACCGGCTCGTCTATGTTGCCAACCGACTCGGCGTGGCGTCGGTCGTGGTAGATAGGCGGTCATACAGACGAATTTTCGAGTGGTGTTCTGATGACCTTTGAATATGCCTTTACTATCTTTTTAATTTTGAAAGAAATACATGCTGTTGTAAAATACATACGTTCTATAGGTGTAGCCCGTCTTAAAAGTTTGCTATATGTTCTTACAGGGTTTTGTTTTGTTTTTTTAATATGTAATCACTAATAAGCATTTGGTTTTCTATTTCTGTTACTGCAATGTTTTTAAACTTTAACATGTATTAGAATCACCCAGAGGGCATATTACAACAGATGCTGGGTGCCAGTTTCTGATTCAATAGGCCTGAGAAATTGGGTTTCTAAGAAATTTTCACTGATGCTGACAGTCTAGGAACCAGACTTTGAGAATCATTGATGTGCTCTATAATGTCCAGAAATAGGATTTTTTTAATGTTTAACATTACATAGGGACATCGTTCTGTGTCAGTACGTAAAGATCTATGTGCATGGGAATATCTTTCCCTGTCTATATATAAAGATCTATATGCATTTTATTTCCTCCAATGGAAACTCATTTATGTCTCTTGTAGGTGGATTTTTGGTTCTGCCAGTTTTTTATTTTCATAAACTACATTTCAGTTACCATCCTTGAACCATTAGCATCGTTCCACTTTGTAACATTTCTAAAAGGATAAATTCCTAGAGAACAAATGAGCCAGCTAGATGAAAGGGTTTACGAATTTTATAATTTGATAGATATTGCAAAATTGCACATTAAGAATGTTACACCAGTTTATTTACACTCCCTCCAGGCAACAGAGGGACTTTATTTTCCCACATTCTCACTACTACTGCTTACTATAAACTTATCTTTTCTACTCTGATAGTTAGATTTTAGTCTCATTTTACATTTCTTTGATCATGCGTTTATCTTTCTATGTTTCACATTTTTACTTTGGCCACCTTTGTATTTTCTCTTGCCTAAGATGATTAAAATATTTACCCATGTATTTTTCAGCATTTTTGGTTTCAGCTTCCTCACCACCAGCAGTATGTATCAACTCAATCTAGTAAATGATCCCTTCTCTCCCTTCACATGGAGGTCCTAAAATAGTTATAGGAAAAATTGTAAAAAGAAGGGTTGCAAGGTGAGCTGTTTAGTTGCTGGCTACCTCTATGAGAAACTTTGAAAAGTATCACAAGCTCCACTAGCTTTCAACTAGTCTTAAAACTGACTAATTCCATGTACAGTACACTATGGCATAGATAGAGCCAGCAATGAAAGCAGGTTACATTGGGTTGGACGATGGACTTAAGAGACTACTGTGTTCTCCTCCTATGCTGAGTGATTTGATGTATATTCTGGAGTGTTGAGTAATAGCAACCAAGACAAAGTCCTTCTTTCCAAAAATTTCTTATCAGCAAGATTTTTTTCCACCACTTTGCTGCTTTGTTGGGTGAGGCATATATAAAATTTGCAATATTTATATGCAATGACTTTTTGAATTTTTTAATTAAAAATTTTTCTTTTAAATTGCATCCAAACCAATGTATTCCTTTCTTTCTTTTCTTAAAAGACTGAAATCATGGCAGGTCCAGAAACTGATGCCCAATTCCATTTCACTGGCATCAAAAAATATTTCAACTCTTACACTCTCACAGGGAGAATGAATGTAAGTATTAATGATACCTTTAAGCAGTTATGTTTTAGAGTAATACAGGTGTGACAACAGCCTTGTTTACTTTTTCCTTTCTTTTTCAGTGTGTTCTGGCCACGTATGGAAGCATTGCTTTGTTAGTCTTATACTTCAAGTTAAGGTCTAAAAAAACTCCAGCTGTGAAAGCAACATAAATGGTAAGGAGTTAACATTTAAAAGTTTATAACTAAGCCTTTTGATGTTAGGGTTCCCCCCCACCATAAAAGTGTCTTGTCATTGTGCAAAATTTATTAAAGAAAAAAATAGAAAAATATTGCCCATGTCCCATTACCCTGAAAACTTGTGTTAACTTTTTTTTATGTATTTGGTTTCCAATGGCTATGATTCATATCTGTAATTTTGTCTTACAACATGTGTTTTCTGTAATTTGAATGCATGAGTGCTCATGGATATATGCTTTATTTTACAGAGGAAATGTCTCCTATTAGAATTTTTTTAAATATAAATAACATTACAGTGAACACTTTAGAGCATGAAGTTTTTATATCTGTGATTGTTCTCTTAGGCTGAAGTGTTTTCCCAAAGCGTTGTGGGGCACCCAGCTTTGTGCCCCAGGTGATGTTGAATAATGTCAGTTTCTGATTTTTGTTAATTTGTTGAGTGAAAATTTTTTTTGATGAAGTTGTGTATTTTTGTTTACCATTTACATTTTTAACATTCTCTGTGTGTGGCAATGTTGAATAATGTCAGTTTCTGATTTTTGTTCACTTGATGAGTAAAAATAATTTTTTTGATGAAGTTGTATATTTTTGTTTGCCATTTGTATTTTTAACATTTTCTTCATGTGTTTTTCTCGTGTAACAATGGGGACTTTCTTTTTGTGAAGACCTTTCTCGATATGCTTTTTGTAGTAATTAATCAACCTTTTAAATCAGTTGCAAATGTTTTTACTAGTTCGCTTGCTAGTTTCAAATTTTTATGTAAGTAATTCTGTCTTTTCCTTAAATCCCTCAGATTTTGTTTTCTTATAGTGCCATCCAGTCTCCATTTGCCCTTGCTTGAGTGAATAAATATTTGGTGTGTTAGCAGATGATGTGCAAAAAACCCAAAACCCAGATCTAATGTAGTTATCTATAACAGAAAAATTTTCTTCCACTATTAAAAGCTTTTCCAATCCCAAAACTGTTGACTTAGGGGACTGCGTATCCTAGAATGCTGTGTGGTCCGTTACTTATTCTTGACAAACAGGTGGTTTTTTGCCCCGTTTTTCTTATTAGGTACCTCCTAATTTTGTTTTTCTAATGAGGATACTACCACCTTCTCTGTTTTCTAGTGTTTACAATGTTACTTTATGTACTAGGCTTTTCCAATGGTATATGATTAGGATCATTCTGAATTATTGGCAGCTTTTTGTTCAAGATGGAGTGTTAGGTTAAACTGTGTTAAGCTGAGAGACACCTAAATTTTGAGGGGTAACTGACTCCTTTGAGATTCTAATGAATTTGCATTAATTTCAGGGGAGGTTCCTGGATAGTCCTGTACGAGTAATTACTAAGTCTTAAAGGTAGAGTTGAACACATTTGTGTCTAAACTATTTTTACTTTGTTTATAGGATCCTAAACTGTACCTCATCTGTTAAGTTCCCACGCCTGAAGAAGCTAATGTCAGCTCATCATGTGATACTCAATTTGTACAATAAATTATGAACCTGGAAAAGCTGGTTGTCTTTATTTACAAGATATCAAAAATATAAAAATTGTACAAAATGCAACAAAGGCAAAAAAACTGGCAGTGACTTGGTCTAAATCTCTTAGTTTCCCAAAGCAAGGCTCAGTACTGGAGGTAAGCAACTGAAATGTCTGTCTGACTTCAAGTGTCCTAGGTTGTATGTAGCCATTTTAGCTGAAGTAGAACATGGAAGTTAATTTCTTCACCTGGTTTATAGAATGTTTGTTTGGGTGCACTCAAAATCCAAAAGGTATAAATTCAGATGTCAGTGGATGGTTGTACTTCATCTATTTCTCAGAAAGGAACTGTAGTTCACCTACCCAGTTACGTACATTCCACTAATCATGAGCCAAGCAAAAATGTTAGTGGATCATTTAACATAGTACTTGAGTGCCATACAGTAACTACATTTTTACAGCAGAAACATACATGCTCATAGAATTCTTCAGCTAAAATTCAAGATGGTATTATTATTACTCAATTTGAATCTTGAAGCAAGATGAATTATTGAAATCACTTGATTTTTTTTCTAGACATAATAAATTAAAATAGCATTTGAACAGAAAATGCATAGTTTCCACACAATCCAAAGCACCATAAATGTCCCCTCCACGAACATAATACCTCTTATTCAACTAACGGAAATTAGTTAAATGTGGTTGCTATAGAAACGTGGAACTGTCCTGTTCAGATTTTCCAAGCAGCATACTTCCAGATCCATATAGACAAAACATTCTTTGTAGCTTAAATATTAATCACTGAGGTATTTGCTTTTAGTCTCCCTTTTTAAAACAGTAGCTTCCAGAGGTCTTTAATACCGATGGTTTATTGTGGACTATAAGCTCCTGCAGCTAGAACCAAGTTTCTTCGAGTAAAATGGAGGTGTACAACTGGTGTTGATTTGGTCATATATGTTCCCAACAATAACTCCTGTGAATTCTCAGGTAAATTTATATGGCCGGTGGCTGTAGTAAAGTCATCAGTCTCTAAATCTTCAAATGCTTTGACAGCATCCCATAACCGGACTGTATTATCCATTGAACCTAAGAGGAAATCAAAGGAAATCATTTAGTAGCATCTACCATATTTAGATGCTGACATTCTGTCAAGTAATTTATGCATTTACTGTGTATTTCTGATGAAGAAATCTGAACTTGGTTAACAACTCTTTTCCCTCTAAAGAAGCATTTCAAGCAGTAGTTTAACCTGAGAAGTCAATATACATGTAGGTGACACTCTGGAATCATTGCTAAGGAGAAGCAAAACCTAAAACAGCAGACCTTAATTTTGCAATTGTCAACATTGTGTTTCCTTTAAATGTACCATTGACCCATTACTGCAAAGCCATTTCTAGTCACTTACCTGATGCCAAAATTTCACCATCTCTACTAAATCTTAGTGAACAGACTGTATCAGTGTGACCTTTTAATTCTCCAACCATCAAACCATGTCCAATATCCCAAAGGAGTACTCTGCCATCTGTTGCTCCTGTAGCCAGGAATCTCCCATTGGGAGAAAATGTTAAGGAGTGAATTGGTCCCTAGAAAAGTTGGAAAAAAGGTTATCAGAAGTAGGGTTAAAAATACCTAAGAAAGTAAGGCAAAAGTTAGAATTACAAAGTTCAGTGGTATGAACAGTATCTTTAATGTGTATGTCTCACTGGTTATTTTTTAAACTTATCTCAAAAAGAACCTTGAATGCTGGAATAATAAAGGTGTAAAATACCTTGTGTCCAGTGAAGATCCTTACACAGTTCCCATTCAGGACATCCCAGAGCCTCACAGTTCTGTCTGCAGAGCCCGTAGCAACATAATTAGAATTTGGGTGGAATCTGGTACAATTCACATCGGCAAGATGGCCAGCAAATATCCTTAAAGGCTGGTAGTGGTCTGTAGCCCAGAGCCTTCAAAAAAAAAAAAAAAAAATTGAAAACAAAAGATAATTAGCAGTTAACTGTGAAATACCAAAATCCTATCCAAAATAAATATAGAAACATCCAAGTGAAATGTTAGCTCCAAATGGGTCCCCCTCATTAGTTACCTGAGCGAAGAAAGATGGAATGTCTGAGACTAAACATTCTTAAGAACTAAACTGATCTGGTACAAAAGTTTTTTAATCCTATAATCCTTTAGTTCTCTGTATGTACACCCCCGTACCTCACTCAACTCTTAGTCTAACCCGCAGAAAAGTATTTTTCCCTAGTTCTGATCACCACATGGTTTATAACCCATGCTACCTCAATTCTGAACTTTTAAGGACATGACAGGAAAACAAAGGTGCTCACAGTGGTTGTGAAAGACAGTTTCGCATCTGGTGGCGGGCAGGGGAAGAGCATGGACTCTACAGACATGACTGCAGACAAGGTAAGAGTCCTATCCCAAATTCATTTTCAAATAAGGACCTATAAATGCTGACATTCTCAAAAAGTTGTTACTGAATAAAAGTGAAAATGAGTTTGGTTGGAGTTTGCAATTACCACAAGAAAAATTCTGTTTGTTCCTTGAACAGACCCCGTCACAAGATCACAACATTCTTACCGAGCTACTCGGTCGTGGCCCCCTGACACAAAATAGTATCCGTATGGAGAAAACTGTGTGTCCCACACTGGATAGTTGTGTCCTTTATATCCCACCAAGCAAGTAAATGTTTGAAGACTCCACAATCTAACAGTTCCATCCTCTGAAGAGGAAAGCAGATAGTTCCTGAGAGAAGAGAAAGTAATATATTTGATTCCTAAAATAATTTAGTTACCTGTCCATCTTTTGCATATATTTGAATGTATTAAATGTAGCTAACTGACATGCTACTTATCTCACTTTTAATTTATACATGAAATCCACAGTAGATAACAAGAGTTGAAAGTACTAACTACTGTTAGTCGTAACACTGTATCTACTGAGTACCTACTAAATGAGGTTAGATTATTTTAAAAACATATCTCTTAAAAGGAAAATCACAATTCTTTAGGAGAAAAAAAATACCAACAGGTAATGACAAAAAGTACGGTCAGATTGGTAAACTGAGAAGGGCTTCTAAGAAATGTGATATGTCACTTAAAACTCAGTAAATTTTTTACTTTAAAATGGAGATGCAATTTTCATATCCTGTACAAGTTGTGTAAGAATTTTAAAGTAAACATCTTTTGGACCAAAAAAAAAAAAAAAAGCAAAAACAACACTACAGACATGCCATTAATACCCTACCTTCATCAGGGCTAAATACAAAAGCTGAACTACTCAGAAAGTAATAAGGTTTTCACTGAAATCAGAAGTTTCCCTTGAGTAAAAATGTACTATCTGGCTAAACCCTATAAAACAACAAAAATCCTCATTCTCAGTTTCATAAAGATGAAAATCTTGATGGATTGAAAGCTATTATCTATCCAATAAGATATAGGTAGTATTATGAAAACAAAATACCCTCCCCCATTTCTACAGAATGTTAGAGATCATGAAAAATAGGCAAACACCTTTTGTGGGTTTTAAATTCCCTTTACACTATTCCCCTAGTTCTTCTGATTATACAAAGATAAGTCAATTGATAGCAGTAGCCACAAAACCCAAGGCAGGAACCCAAAGAAGCAATTCAACCCTTACTGGAGTTACAAAACTGAAGCTAATTTTTATAACTGGCAAACCCTGAAGCTATTCATCTTGATTCTGTAAATTTGGGTATTGTATATTAGTACCCCAAGATGAATTAGCAGATGGCAAGATTCTCAAAGATAATGAATAATAGGCAACCATGAGATTTTTCTAACAGATTTTTCCCCAACATTTGCATAATGTTTCCAGTAGTTAACACTCATATAGTCCCAACGTAATACTGCAGTATTTAATTTTTATTGTTTGGTATTTTACCTATCCGGACTGAAGCTGGCTCCATAGACAGGCCCACTGTGACCATACAAAATCTTCAACTCACTTGCTGTTTTCTCATCCATGATTCTTTCTAAGACATCATCTGATTCTTTATCTATGAGGCTAAGATCTAAAATGGTCCAGAAATATTAATTTTTAAAAGGACATTAATTAAAACATTTTAAGACAATTACATCACAGTTTAAGAGAACAACTAACATTTGAACAGTTTCTCCTACATACCAACCACTGTGCAAATGCCTCTAAATTAGCTGCTATCATCCCAGTGGATAAGAGAAAAAAATGAGGTTCAGAACAGTTAAATTATATGCCAGAGTGCACACAGCTTAGTGTTGAAACTAGAACTGAAACTCAAATTTGTCAACTATATCACAATGTTTCAAAAATTTATAAAACTACAGAAATACTAAATTATCAAAAATGTATTATCTAGTTTAAACAACACAATTAGCAAGAAACTTTCTTTAAAATGAAATCCTAACCTTATTAGTTCATTTTAGCCATTTTTATGGCTAAAACAGAAAGTACTCTCCCATTTACTTAAAGGTTTTTTTTTAAATTCACAAAAAAACAACCAAAATAGGAGAGTTTTAACCTTAGGGAGTTTTCTAGCCTTATCCCCTCATTCTACAGATGAGAAAACCAAGGCTCAAAAAAGTTAAACCAGTGTAGCACCCCAGTCTCCTGATTGCCACTCCAATGCACTTTTCACTGTTGGGAATGTTGTTAGCCATTTTGACTTAAAAGTAAAATCAAGTGAAAGTCTGCTGAGATTACAATGTCTTATGTATATTCCATGGGATCAAGATTGGTGTAAACTAATGATGAATTTACATCCTGACAAGTCATCTCAGTTACCTGCTGCTTGTTTGACACTACGAAGCTTTTTGGGTGTCACAGACCACACTCTGACAGTTGAATCTGCAAAACCTCCAGCAATCAAACTAGAATCATCAGTGACATCCACCGCAGTGAGACCCTGCCAATAAAAATGTTAAAAAAAATTTTTTAATTAGAAAAAAGCCTTACACTGTTTTTGGGGAAAAAATTACAATCACATCTTAGAGAATACATAATGATAGGCATTTTTCTCATATAAAAGATTATTTGAGATTTCATTCTCCTATGAAATCCATCGTTTGAAAGCATGTACTTTGAGAACATACAATCATTTACCCGCTTTTTGCCCTCCAAGTTTGGAGTGCAGATGTTAGTCATGTTTGTACTTCACTAAATATATCCTCGCACCCTATTATATATAGAGTCTATAAAGATACGAAGAATTATTAAGTTTACAGTAAGTACTTAAAGTCAAGTTCAAGAGAGATGAACCACACAGCTTCCTTCTTCTAAAGGCTAGCAGAATTCTGATCAGTGAAACAAAGGCCACAAATAAGCAAGATTTTAGGACCTACAAGTTGTTAAAGGTCTTTCAAACATTACCTTCTATCTGTTCTGAGCAGTATCTAATTCTCCTTCCCTAACTGCTTTAAGCCATATTTACATCAAGAGTTTAAATAAGAAAACTCCATTTTAGTTAACACATCTAAGTTTCTTTTAATGGTAATCACCATTCTAACATGACTCTCCAGGCAGACACTGCCCAACTGTTTTACCAACCTGGTAAGCATTGAGGAATGTATAGAAACAAATGGAGGGTAAACAATCTGGCCCGAGGCGCACTCGTTTGGTGGTTTCTTTCATATTCATTATCTTATCCAGCTTATCTGAATCTTTCAACTCAGGAAGAGGGATTCTGTGAAAGAAAAACAGACTAGAAATTACTCTGAGTATTAAGAAACTTGAACCATCTATAATGTATCGCCTTATACCTCTACACATGTTCGTGAGGTTTTTTTCCCTCACCTGTTTTGAGGTGGAGCATTGGGATCTTGTTTTTTGCTTTTGGATCCAATACTATCTTTTTTAGGCTTCTTCTTTTTAGGTTTCCCTTCTTCATTTTCTCCTTCTTCATCCTCATCATCCAAAGGCACCTCAATTTCTGGCTCTTTTAATAAACCAAAAAATACCTACGAGTAAAAAGAGCCAATTTTTTAAAATGACCTTTTTGTTCATTAATACATCCTTTTCCTATCTTGATAGGAGGAATCACAATTACAGTATGGTCATTATTATCCTGAAGCAGATTCTGTACTTGTCTACCCAATAGCCAATCTCCCCTTCTTCCTTACTAACAGAACCCTGATTTAGTTGGAGCAGCACTATGCTCAGTTAAAATCATTTCTGTTCCAAGTTCCTTGCAGCTAGGAATGGCCATATAATATCATTCTGGTCAACAGATGTACACACAAATATACTGGGCAGTGCTTTAGAAAACAAAACTGTTTTCCTGATAAAAAGAGAGAGATTCAGCAGGTATATGTCTCTCATCCTCCCCCTTCTGCCTTCCTGGAACACAGTTGTAAAGCTACAGCTGCAATAGCCATCTGTGAGCACAAGGAAGAAAGTCACATTCTGAAGATGGCAGAGCAGAAAGTAGAAGGAGCCAGGGTCCTTGAGGGCACTATGGAGCCCTCACACCAGTCTAGGAGGGTCTTCCTCTTTAATTCATTTTACTTGTTTCAGCCATTGCAGTCAGGGTTCTGTTAAAGGCAGCCATTCCCAAATTCTTACTAATATATACATCATCCTTAGAACATGAAACTTAGTATACAGTGTAAAATTATTCCCAAACTAGCTATAAGAAAAATGTGTAAATTATGTAGATGGAAATGCTACAGTTTTTCATAATCTGCATTATATAGTTCTTAGGTTTATTCCCATACCTTTGATTTGTTTGCCTCTCGTTTAGCCTCTCCTGCCAAACTTCCCACCATCGCATCTATCTGTTGCTTACTACGCGGCATCCCATCAAAGATGTCAATGTAGAGGTGCTCCTGAACTATGTTCCATATCTGATTGTTCTGTTTCTCCTGAAGATGCCTCTTCAAGAGTTGGTACGAGTCTCGGGAAATACGCAGAACAAATTTACTTGTTCGAAAATCCAACATGGTCTCATTCCCTTTCATGTGTTCCTTTTTGGTAAGACTAGATAATACTCGTAGGTCATCCTGGTAATAACATTCCTGATCTCCATGGAACCTGTTTCAGTGATTTTAAAAAGTCATTTTTCAATGTAATCATTAAGGGATCTGCCTCTCCCCCATATATTTATAAACATCCTAGAATATTTTCAACGTAGTAGTCTGAATAATCCTGGACTAAGCTGTAGGATCAGAAGTAACACATTTCAAAATGATCACAATTCATTTCTGAATTCATCCTAAAAATGACCAATCTAATTCTCTAATGAAATGCATTAGAAACATTTTAAGAGAATTTGAAATAAATACCATAAGTGAATGAATGATAAGATACGCATCATTGGTAGACAGTCTAATTTGAATGCCACCATTGGTAGACATTTGAAAACGTTAGAATCTTTGCTCTACTAAATTTTATGTTCTCTCAAAACCCACTTTTTAAAACTTTTTATTATGGGATATTTCAAACATATACAAAAGTAGAAACTAGTATAATGACTCAATATACCAATCACCCAGCCTCTCACCCATAATTAATGCATGACATGCTCATAAAACCAACCATTAGTAATAATTTCTTATCTTAATACCAGATGTAAATATTAAACATCACTATTTTAATAACATGACTTAAGAACAAACATGTTGATATCAAAGAGTAAGCACTCCCATTTACTCATCATTACCATCATTACCAAAGGCAATTAAGTAAAGCTTTCAGCTTTGATGACAATTAGTAAATTTAAATGTACTTTTATTTCTACAAATCTTAATTCCTAATAAAGTCAAATGTAAAGATCATATATTGACATTCACTAAGAACAGTAAACAATGCAAAAACATTTAGAAAACAATGATTAAACATAAGATACTAGGACTCTAGCACTGACAAGACACATAGCCTATGGATTCCTAAACTGTTACCTGTGTTACTCTATTATGACTCATCAAGACACAAGTTTCTGTCCAAGATTTGAATAAAATTAGAAATCTCAGCCTCCTGGTGTTTATATTAGTCACTGCTCATAACCTCACTGAGCATGGGGTCCTGGCAAGGGCTGAGACTGTCCATGACAAGGAGACAGAATCCCCTAGGAGATTCCAGCTTCCTATGTAAGGAGATGACTGCACCATGACACTGGAAGAGGAAGAGGTTTTTCAATAACAGTAAGAAAAATTAGCTTACAAATTCTGTCACCATCAGCCTTAATTTTTTTTTTTTCCAAATACACTGAGCTACAGAACATTTGCTTTATATACCTTCTATTAGGCATTGTAGAATGATGAATGAATATAATGGCACAGAAGCAGGAGTCCTGAGTTCTATTATTCCTCTATTACCACAGCCTTCATTACCTGACAAGTCCTAGCTTCTGGGTCTAATGCTTGTATTAAAGAGCTCGCATTCAGACTGTTAAGCACCGTCTCCTTCTTAAACACTCCTTTTCTTTGGCTTCTTTAACTCAACACTTTCCTAGTTTTCTTCCTGCTTTACTAGCTTCTCCTTTTATCTCTCTTCTACTTGGCCATCTCTTCTACTCCAAATGGTGGAATTCCTCAAGGTTCGGGCCTAGCCCACTCACTGACTTATTTCATACTGCCTCCTAGACAAGCCCATCTCTATCCATCAATACTGCACACAACTCCAATTTATGGCTCCATCTCTACTTCTCCTCTGAGATCCAGAGCCTTATATATCATCCATCTATCAACTTGACATCTCTTAAACGAGTCAAAGGCATATTCAAATCTAAACTCCAGATTATTCCAAACCCTGACAAACCCAGTACTCTTCTAGGGCTTTCTATCTCAGTGAAGAGCACCCCTATTCAGTTAGGGTAGCCAGAAACCTAGGGGTAATCAATTACACTTTCATCTCCCTTACCTCCACAGCCAATCCTTCACCAAGTGCCTCACAAATATGTCTACTTCCCTTCACCAACACTATCACACCCTAGTTCACTGTTTCTCAACAGGGGTGCTAATAGAATTTGAGGCAGAACAATTCTTTCCTAAGGACTACCTGCACATACTGGAACTTTTGGTATCCCTAAGCCACCTGATCCTCCAGCCTAGTCATTATGACAACCAAAAACATCTCCACTTTCAAATAGCCTAGGGGAGAGAGGAATAATATTACCCCCAGTTGAGAACCACAACAATAACCTCCAAAATGGTCAATCTATAATTACTTTATAGTTCCCCCACCATCTGTTTTCCTCACTGCATAAAGATCCTTTCAAAATGGAAATCTAATAAGGACAAGGTTCTTCAATGACTTCTGTAGCAGAGATGTCTCACTGTCCCCAAATACCCATTTTTTCTTTCTTCCTCCACACCAGAACACCTGAATATTAGCTGAGCACACAGACACCTACATAAAGACCACATTTCCTACCTCCAGTGGCAGGTGTGGCCACTGACTAATGACATTAAAAAGGGAAAAGTATATGCAACTTCCAGGAAGGATGTATGCCCTCCAGTGTTACAGCAGACTGTAACACTGACGTGAGTGCTTAGGGCTGGAGAGTCACCTTGTACCACAGGTGGAACTGTATGACAAGGATGTTAAAGCAACAAGATCGAGAGAGTCTAAGTCCTTGATAATCAAGGACTCCATACCAGTTCTGGACTGCCTACCTTCAAGAGAGAGGGAAACAAATTTTTATCATATTTAAGCCTCTATTGTTTGTGTTTCCAGTTACTCTCAGTCTAATTTAACACAGCTTCATATTGCTCTTAGGATAAAAGCAAAAATAAACTTTTATTTATGTCAGTATTGTTTGAATTTTCAGCGAATCTCAGCCAAATCTAATCCTACCCAATATAACCCGCTACTGCTATTAAGATAAACAAAACCCTTAGCATGGCCCAAGAACTTGCCTGTTCCAGACCCTAACCAACTGTCCAGCTTCATGTTATACCACACCCCCCCACCCCTATACTCTCCTCCAGCCACACTGGTCTTCTTTTGTCTCTGTACCTACTATGATCCATCCTGCCATAGAGCTGTCACACATGCTTTTCCTTTTTCTATTTCTCTGGTTAACTCCTACCCAATCTTCAGACCTTATATCAATCATCACTTCTCTGGGACCCTTCCCTGACTTCTCCAACTAGATCAAACCCCTCACTGTAGTTCTCATAATACCAGGTACCTCTTCTTCATAAAGTACTTTTTGAGTTGCAATCTTACATTTGTGGAGTTACAGATGTGTATATACATTATATATATGTGCTATATATACATATTTTATATATATATAAATTCACATACTTCTCAAAGAATGATTTTGCTTCATTCTCATGTTGATTGTAGACGAGTTCCAAGTACATGTGT
This sequence comes from Camelus dromedarius, assembly GCF_036321535.1. Classification (NCBI taxonomy): domain Eukaryota; kingdom Metazoa; phylum Chordata; class Mammalia; order Artiodactyla; family Camelidae; genus Camelus; species Camelus dromedarius. Next base: position 60,406,565 of record NC_087443.1, on the reverse strand, counting down.
ACAAATAGGGGATAAAAGAGTTGGGATAACTCTGCCCGATGGCAGTCCAAGGAACATTCAATGAAGTGTTTCAGTCCACTATAGTATTCTTCATACATTGTGGGGTCTCCTTGTTGGTTGTAGGCTGATAGCACGGCACTGACATCCGGCTGGTCCTCCACAGCTACACTTCCAACTGTTTAAAAAACAAAAAACAACTTTCAAGAAAATGACCTGACACGTACCAAGAGACTAAGGCTGTTTTGCTAAGGTCCAGAGGTGAACTGTTTCTCACATGTTTGTCCCTTTCCTTTCAAACTCTCTTCTCCAACACGATCACATAATCTTTTAATGGGATTCACTTTGTTTCTGTCACCCATTCAAAACTCCCTCGGTATGTCCGTATCTTAAAATAAAATTTTCAAATCAATAACAAAAAGATTCAGTATTTTTCCTGGAGCTACTTATTTTAAAGACAAATTTTATAAAACATGGTATGTGCAAGTCAAAAAAGTGTATTAATCTTTTCTCAAGGCTCAGTTGCAAATGGCACCCACTACCACCAAGCCAAGCCCTGGCTTAACACTCCTAGCTCTCTGAGCTACATAAGTACTTTGTAACTTTCCCGTAACACATCCCATACTGTGTTACCTTCACATATGTACATCTATCATTCTGTATAAAATATAAACATGTTAATAGTGAGGAGAATTTGCCTTATTTATATTTCTAAAAGATAAATCTATTTTATATGCTTAAAACATTTCTATAACCACCATTTGAAGCAGAAAACATGAATATTTATTTCTAATATAGCAATAACAAACTATGATACATCTGTCAATTGAATCAGTTTGTTGGAAATTTTAAAGTTGCAATTACACTACTGTTATGCTCTTTACTACACAAATTTTATAAGTACTTTTGGTTATTCTGATGACCTCTTTTCCTCCTTACTGGTTTCTGAGATACAGTATAAAAAATAGGTCGTTTCTGAAGAGATGAAAGATTATAGCAAAATAACCAACAACATAATTCATCCATCTTATAGTTCATTCACAAAACTCTGCATTTAGGAAAGATTTCTCTCAATCACATTTGCACACATTTCTACTTATGGCTTACAATGCTACGTATTCATTCGCTTCTGGCAATGCTGCAAAGATTAGGTCTCATAAATACAGATTAATTTGGCTAGAGGCTCTACATCTCTTATTGGTTCAGGATCACCTTTGAGACTTTATAGTGTTTTGTGTTGTTTTGCTGGGAAAAGGGGGGAAGGGGGAGCCTCAGGTGTCAGTAATGGATACTAGGCATAAGCTTATCAGTGTCAGACACTTTACATATATTATAACTAAATTTCACAATAACCCATTTAACAGAGGGAAATAAAAAAAGCTCAAGCTTTGGAAGAATAATAATCAGCACCACACAAGCAAAAGCAACACAGACACTGAACTCCGGTCTGTCCAACCAAAGATTGTTCCTAAATGAATGGTTTCAAACTTCGCCATACATCAATACCCGCTTGGAAGAATTTATTTAAAAATGCAGATTCCCAAGCTGTAGTCATGGCCAAGAGGTTAAGGCGATGGACTAGAAAAATGCAGATTCCCAGACTCCACCTGCACAGGGTCTGACTCACTAAGTCTGAAGTGACGCCCAGAAAATGCATTCCCTTAAATGATTTAAACTAACGATAGTCAGCCTACGTTTTGAGAAATACTGGCTACACTATGTTCCGTCACTCCCTGGCTGTGTGGTCCAAAGCAAGTCCCTTGGCCTTTCTCAGTCTGTGTTCTCGTCTCTAAAATAGAGGTACGGTCTACCTCATAGTGGAACTCTGAGAATTAAGGTGTATAACTTGAAGTATTTATAGTAAAATGACAGTAGTACAGAGCTGTACAAATATCGTTAATGCACCCCTGCCCAAGGCTCAAAAGCCCAAATAAGAGGAAAGGGACCGAAAGCCTGAAGGTCTCTGCCTCTCCGAGCCCACCGTCCTCATACATCCCTAGGCTCAAGAGCTCTCCACAGCCTCTCGCTGGAACTGACAGCTCGGAAGAGGGTTTGACTGCGCAGCCGGCGCACTAGGGAAAGGGGCGGGCATGTGGCCCTAGAGGCGGGCCCAGGAAATTCAAAACAAGCCCGCAGAGGTGCAGGCCTGCCAGCCTCTGCCTTCCCGGCTAGCTCCCCTCCGTGCCGGTCCTGCCTCTCCGGGACCCCGCGGCTCACCTTTCCCCGGAGCTGCAGGACCTGTTGCTAAGACCGGGACGGCGGCGGCCCCCGAAGCGCCGCTGCCCGGAGGGTCGGGGGCCGCAGGACCAGGAGCCGAGGCGGTGACCCGGCTGAGAAGCGTGCTAGCCGCCTCAGCGCTGGCGCCGTCCGCCTCTCCCGGGGCTCCGGAGCCCGCCACTGCCTCCTCCAATAGCCGGGCCTCACGGCGCAGCGCCTCTTCGGCCTCGCGGAGGTTGCTCTGCCGTAGAAACTGCAGCACGGCCAGCAGAGTCTGCCGGTCGTGAGGAGCGCCAGCCTCTGGAGCAGCGGCGGACACCGGGGCCGCCCCCGCCGGGGCAACGGCGGAGACAGCCACCGTGGGTTTGGGGGTCCCACCATCCCCGCCGGCCGACGACGACGCCGCAACGTTCCCACCGCCGCCGTTCGGGCCGTTGTTGGTTGTGCCGCCGCCACCCTCGCCAGCGCCGTCCCCCGCCTGTGGAGGTAGCAGCGCCGGCGGTCCTTCAGACTCTAACTTGACCGCCACCTCCGTCTGCTCCTCCGCCAGCGCCGCCATCTTGCGGCTTAGCCACCTCGCGCCGTCAAGCGTGATTGCGTTTTCGCCACATGGAGGGCGGGGAGGAGCGTTTTACGACAGCTCTGGGAGGCAATTTACGGCAGTAGGAGGGGCGAGAAAGAAGAAGAAGAAGGAATAGGAGCGGGAGCAACTTTTAAAAGTGAGTGACAAAAAGGCAGGAAGTGGGAGTTGAGTACGGCCTGTTGCATTTGCCCAATAATTACCGTTTATTGCACGCAAGCTATATTCAGGCACTACGATAAAAGTTTTACATATGACCTCCTTTAATTTAACAATCTTATAAGGTACTGTTATCATCACGTTACAGGATGGTTCAACAAAGACCCAAAGAGGTTAAAAAAAAAAAAAAAATCACGCAAAAAGAAAGTGAAAGTATCAAGATTCCAGTCCAGGCCTTTAACTTAAAAGCATATACCATTTACCAAAGGGAAGATTCTGAGATACTGGTAATGTTTTATATTTTGATCTCGGTAATGTTTAATTTTTTTCTTTTTTTGCAATTTATACTTTTGTAAAAATTGAGCGGCATGCTTAAGTTTTATGAACTTTACAAGATATATATTATTTTTCAATAAAAAGTTTTTAGGGACCTGAATTTTGTGATTGTAAGGTAAGTATATTTTGTATTTGTGCTACGTTATCCATCATTACAAATAGACTATTTTAATTGTATATTTTAAGATTGTATGTGACCATTTGCAATATGCTTCATAGGTTATAAAACCCTGCTGCATATTTTATCTCGTTTGAATCTCACAACTCTGTGGGTTAGGTGCAGACAAGAAAAGTGAGCCTGGGATATGGGGAAGTTATGCAAATTGTTGATTTTGAGGTCTTACTGGCTTTCCTTGACCCTGCTTACTAGGTGAATGACCTGGAAAAGTTACTTAACTCACACTACCCCAGTTGCCCAATTTTTAAAATAGGGATAGTAATAGTACCTACTTCACAGAGTTGTTTGAGGATTAAATGAGATAATGTATATATGATACTTAACACATAATAAATGACTATTGGTTATTTTTACTTAACCTTAAGAGGTGTTCTGTAAATGTTTGGTAAGAAAGTCCAATCATGATGTTTAGGGTGATCTCAAGACTGAAATACAAAACTAATCTAATTGGACACCTAAAGAAGAAAAATGAAACCTGGGGGGTGGGAGGTGGGAGGTGAGCAAGAACTGGTTAGCATTTAATCAGCACTGGCCAAGAGAGAGACAAAATCAGATGCTAACCTTATTAGATGGGCAGAATTCATCCTTTTCCTCAGGATCATTTAACTAACTTTTCTGATTCAGTATTCACTAATTGGTATATAATTAGTTGGTAATTAATTGAGCACTTAGATAGATGAAAGATGCCACGAATAGCAAGCCCAGATGTGTTTACTATTCCATGGAAAGATGTTTTACCGCATTAGAAAGAGTAAATTAACATTCTGATGCATATGTCAGTCTCATGAATCAAGTCCTAGAAACTGGATCCACCTGTACAGCTGAAGCCCAAATACTGAGACTCACAAAAATACAGCCACCCCCTTTCCTTCTATGGGGTCTGACCTTTCTCCTGGCTTTGTCTCAAGTTCCAAAGAATCTGGGTTGGGGCTTCAGCCAAGGTTATTTACCCCAAGTAGAGTGGTTTTTTTGTTATACCACTATAGAGATAAGTTTATGCAGAATGCCTACAAAGCCCACCTTTAATTTTTGTTTTTCTTTTCCCCTTCCTTTCTGATCCCTACTCCCATTCTCCTACTGTCTTCTTGGACTACTTTCTGAAGTCTGGTGTCAATCTGGATCTTGTTCCTTTATAGGAGAGCTGCTCTTTTTCTTTGGATGTTTCTCTTTCTCCTTGATGGTCTTTCATTTCACTCTAACATATCTAGGAGTAGATGTTTCCTGTCTATCCTGATTAGCCATTTATGTACCCATTCAATCTGAGATTTTTTTTTTTAATTCTGGGAATTTAGCAAGCATTGTATCTACAAATATTTCCTCCCTTCTATTTTTCCCCTTATTCTTATATTCTTTTTTTAATTGAAGTATAACTGATTTATGATATTGTGTTAGTTTCAGGTATATAGCAGAGTGATTCAGTTATAACATATATGCACATATCTATGTTCTTTTATTTTCAATTCTTTTTCATTATAGTTTATTATAAGATATTGAACACAATTCCCTGGGCTATACAGTGAATCCTTGTTTATCTGTTTTATAGTAGTGTGCATCTGTTAATCCCATACTCCCAATTTATCCTTCCTCCCCTTCTTATATTCTTATGATGTCGATATTAATACTTACAATTCTATCCTCTAGATTCCTTAACTTTCATATTTTTATGTTTACCCCTTCCTGATCCCTCCTAGAAGACTTCCTTACCGGATTTTTCAGTGCAGTAATTCATTCTTGGCCTAGATCCATATTGCTACATAACCCATTTATTGAGTTATTTACTTCAACCATATTTTTCACAGTTTTTTGAATTGGTTCCTCATGATTCATTGTTCCTGCTTCATGTAACCCAGTTGAGTGTTTGCCCTCACCCCCTGCCCAGGACATTTAGCAATATCTGGAGACATTTTGGTTGTCACAACTTGAGGTGGTGCTACCAGCATCTAGTGGGTAGAAGTCAGAGACTGCTGAACGTCCCATAATGTCCCATAAACAGAACAGCCCCACCCGCACCACAACAAAGAATTATCTGGCCCCAAATATCAATAGTGCCAAGGTTGAGAAACCCCAATGTAACCAACATGAACTCTTTTCACTTTGAGTATATGATATCTTTCTATTCGACGCATTGAATGTTTCCTCTCGTCTAGGTTCTTCAGTTTCTTGCTTTAATGGGAATTGCACCTCCTTCAACGTCTCGTTCTCTTCTCCCTGAATTTGCATTTCCCTGGAGGGCTACTGACTGATACGTATACCCAGAGGGAGAGACTGAAGCCCAGCATAGGGAAAAGGTGAGGGATGCACCCGAAGCAGGAAAGCCTGTGATATCACTGGGCTCTACCACTCCCTGTTTATCAACACACACACACATGCACACACACATATCCTCAGGATTTTCACATTTTTCACAAATCTATCCATTTTGATGCCATCTCTAGTGTTGGGTGTGATGGGGGAGCTAGCCACTGGTGTGAGTTTACTATCTTGTTTAGTTCCTAGGTGTAAACTCACACCAGTGGCTGGCTTCCCCATCATACCCAACCCTAGAGATGGCACTGAAATTGATCTGTGAAAACTGTGAAAACCCTGAGGATGTTTGTGCATGAACATGTGTGTGTGTTTAATAGCAGCTCAAAATGGAAGGGGGCAGGGGACCACAAACACGAGTTAGTCTGGGAAACAGCTTTTTATTTGCATTTGTCTCATCCTCACCTCACTCTGGGAAGAGGAATGTCTAGGGTAGCTACTGACCACAGGGAAGTTACTGAGGAGTTTTTATGTCTATCTGCCTGTCTGTCTGTGCTTACACATGTGCACGTATGTTGGCAAACAGAGAGTGATGGATCCCAGTCAGTAACAGTGTTTACCATGCTAGATAGAAACCTTGAGGCAGAGGGCTGTGGGAGCGGGTGCGGGTGGGATGTGCAAAGGACCAGAGGTGAGAGAGCTGGGAGCATATTTAAGAAATGGAACAATACTCTATGGCTGGAGCATCAAGCATGAGAAAAGAGAAGAGATGAGACTAGAAAGATAAATTAGGTTTGGGTCCTGACATAAATCATCAATCCTGTTCAAGAGTTCTGACTCCATCCCAAAGGTAATAAGAAGCCATTGGAACATTTTAAGCAGAGGAAGGGGATAAACAGATTTATATGTTTATATGTCTCAGGCTAAATTGAAAGAATGGATTGGAGGGAAGCAAGGCTAGAGTTAGCAAGTTCAATTAGGAGGTGGTTGTAAAACCTGACCTTACTATCTGCTACAGTAGCCACCAATGTGGCTATTGACCACAGCCACTGAATGTGGCTGTTCTGAACTGAGATGCTTTGTAAATGTGAAATACACACTAGATTTCAAAGACTTAGTACAAAAACAATGTAAAATAGCTCAATAATTTTTATATTGATAAAATGTTGAAAGGATAGTATTCTTGATATGAGTTAAGTATTTTCTTAAAATTAATTACCTGTTTGTTTTTGCTTTTTTAATGTGGCTTCTGGAAAATTTCAATTACATATCTAGCTCATCTTATATTTCTATTGGACAGCACTGATCTAGACCAATATCTTTGAGGCATTTTTGGCCATGATTCACAGTAAGAAATATATTTAACATCATAACCCAAAACTCACATATGTAGGTAGATATTTATAAGATATTTTTAAAGTTTTCTGAAACAATAATATGTATAATTACCACATGAAATGCATTCTTATATTTTATATTCTATTCTTCAAATAAAACGTTGAGTGTGACTCATTAAATTGCTTTTAGTTTAATTAATTTTAAATTGATCTGCTGTTTGAAAACCCCAGACTAGACTATTATTAGCGGTATTATTAGAGGAGGACATGTTAATAAATCCACAAAATATGTAAGTTTTGGAGACAAAGGACTTCATAGTTGGATGTGAGAGATGAGGGCAAAGATTGTATTAAGAATAACTTTCAGGGGGGTGGGAAAGGATAGACTGGGATTTCAAAATGTAGAATAGATAAACAAGATTATACTGTATAGCACAGGGAAATATATACAAGATCTTATGGTAGCTCACAGAGAATAAAAATGTGACAATGAATATATATATGCTCATATATAACTGAAAAGTTGTGCTCTACACTGGAATTTGATACAACATTTATATTTTTATTGATTATAAATCAATAAAAAGTGTTTAAAAAAAAAAAGAGTAACTTTCGGGCATTTGGTTCAGGTGTCTGAAAGGATGGTGGTATAGTTCCATCCTGGTTGGAACCTGGTTAGGGAGAAAAATTATAAATTCAGTTTGACATGTTGAGTTTGAGATTCTTGGGAGGTGTGCAAGACAGCCAGGCAGTAGACAGAAGCACATATGGTTTAGGAGTAAAGGGGGAAATCTGGACAAGAAACAGAGATTTGGAAATTAGTGTATCAGTGGTAATTAAAGTCATATGAGTGAATAGGATTACTCCACGTAGTGTACAGGGCAAGAAATGAAGAAGGTCTAGAACAGAGTTCTGAGGAGCATCCATATTTAAAGACAAATCCAGGCACCACTCAGATGTTCTTGAACTTATCTTTTCCTTTCAATTTTGGTACCGAAACCTTTCCTCGTTTTCCTGCTTCTTCTGGCCACTCCTTGACTCTTCCCTTGCCACTCCCTCTTCCTCCACCTCACTTTTTTTCCCCCCAGATTTAATTCATTTTTAAAACTTTAAAAATTGACAATTTTGGATTTACAGGAAAGTTGCAAGGGTTGTACAAAGAATTCCTAATTACCCTTCACCCATATTCCCCAAATGTTAACATTTCCTCCATACACTTTATCCCTCTCTAGATAGAGAGAGAGATCGCTCTTTATGTAGATATAGAGTTCAGACTTATTAGTGGTTCAGTTCAGTTCAACTTACTCTTTGTAGTTCAGGAAAAAAAATACATTTTTTTTTCTGATTTATGAAAATTTGTAGGCATTTTATCCCTTTATCCCTAAATACTTCTTTGTATATTTCCTCAAAACAAAGCATTCTCTTACATAACCACAGGACAGTTACCAAAGTCAATAAATAAACATTTACAACACTACTGTCTCAATAATTGTCTACACACTTCATTTAGATTGTTCCAGTTGTCCAGATAGCATTCTTAATAGCAAAAGAAAATCCAGGATTATCCATTGCATGCAGTTTTCATATCTCTATCCTCCTTTAATTTGAGTCTTTTGTTGCATTTCATAACTCTGACATTTTTGAAGAGTATGGGCCAGTTAATTTGTAGAATGATCTTCAATTAAAGATTGTATTAAGTTTCCTTATGGATCGATTCAGATTATGTATCTTTGGCAGGCATATTACAGAAATGATGCTAAGTTCTTCCTAGTGCATGGTATCAGGAAGCATATGCTGTGGATTACTGCCATTACTGTCAATGCTAACTTTAATAATTTGGTTAAAGTGGCAACTGCCAGATTTCTCCATTGTAACCATATTATAGGGAGATACTTTGAAACTATATAAATATTCTGTTACCTGTCAAACTTTCACTCTCTAGTTTTAGCATCCATTGATGATTCTTGCCTACATAAATTATTAATGTAGTTACCAAATGGTGATTTTCTAATCCATCATTTCTTCTGCATTTATCAGTTGGCTTTCTAATGTAAGAAAGAGCTTTCTCTTTTCCTATTTATTTTTTCAGTTAGTTATTATCAATGTGGACTAATGGATTCTTAGTATATTCAATACATTATCATCTATTACTATCATCATTTTTATTTTGATGTTCATGTTGTCCCAGATTTAGCATTTAGAAGCTCCTTCAAACTGGCTCCTTTGTCCTTTTGACCTAGGCCATCATTCTTTGAGCACTTTCTTCCTTTTTAGCACAATAAGAGGTTCTAGGTTCCCCTTGGAGTATTTTCCCTGCTCCAGACCTGGAATCAGCCATTTCTCCAAGGAAACTTGGTTCCTTTTATTGGTATTAGAAACCAAGAACAAGATGCTAGGCATGTCATTGCTTCTAGTCTCTCTCAGTTGACAAAGCTGAGAAGTACACATATGTATGTACGTATACACATACACACATCTATATCCATTTCTGTCTGTCTCTGAGTTCACCTTGAATATATCCAGTTCCAATCCAGCAAAGTAGAGTTTATTCTATCCTTTCCCTTTTCCTTATTTTTTAAAAGTTTTATTGAAGTGTGGTTGATTTACAATGTTAGTTTCAGGTGTATAGCAAAGCAATTCAGTTATACATGTGCATACACATACATATTTTCAGATTCTTTTCCATTATAGCTTATTACATTACAGCTTATTACAAGCAATTTAATATAGTTCCCTGTACTATACAGTAAATCCTTGTTGCTTATCTATCTTATATACAGTAATGTGTATCTGCTAATCCCAAACTCCTAATTTATCCTTCCTTCTCCTTTTCCATATTTTTTAACACCCTGTTCTTATAGTGAAAAATCTGACTTTCGTCATTCACAATACATTTACTTATTTGCTCAACCCTAGGATATATAGAAAACAGCTTCAGAACTGCTAACCTACATTTCTACAAAAAAGAAGTCTACTGATTAAGAGTTCAATAATTATTAGAGTGCTGGCGGTTCTCACTTTGCATAAGTAGTGTGTGGGTACGAAAATAATTACGCATGTTGAAACCATGCAAAATGATCTTAATAATTAATGGGAAACATTACAATTTTTCCATTACCTTTAAAACTATGCCTCAAAAAATTTAAACACTGTATTACTGATGGCTATAAATGTATAGAGAAATGAAAACATAATAAAACTAATAGTTATTTGATACACTGTCATTTAAAACTTTAGAAATAATGAAGATTAAAGTGCTTTATTTCTTTATTTAAAAAAAAAACCTTTAGTTTGAGTAGTGTTTGCTTTCTCTCATGTAACTTACAATACAGAACGTCTTTTCTATGCCTTGGCAAATTGTCATACTCCTTTCTAAGTCTGGATCAACTTCCAACATTTTATCTTTTGTATTTTCAATGTTGTGAAATATCTCGAGAATTCCTTTAGTATAAAAATGTATGCTGGTGACTTCCTCTGGGACATCATATTTTTCTTTTTTATTGAAATATTTTTTATTGAGTTATAGTCATTTTACAATGTTGTGTCAAATTCCAGTGTAGAGCACAATTTTTCAGTTATACATGAACATATATACATTCATTGTCACATTCTCTTTCACTGTGAGCCACCACAAGATCCTATATATATATACTTCCCTGTGCTACACAGTACAATCTTGTTTATCTGTTCTACGTTTTGAAATCCCAGTGGGACATCATATTTTTCATCACAACCATTTTCCTCCTCTCTGTCCGTAAGTTTGCTTTCACTGATTTTATTTGTGGTTGATTGGAATTTCCCTTCCAGCATTATTACTTTGCCTTTTTTGCTATGCTTTCATCTTTGTTGCCCAATTTCTTCTTTCAATTATCCATTTTTGTAAACTTTTAAGTGAGTATATCACTGGTAGATAAGGAGACAACTACAACTGATAATAAAAGTGCAGTGACCAATCCCAGCCAATTAAAAAAAAAATTTTTTTTATTGAAGTGTAGTTGATTTACAATGTTAGTTTCAGGTGTACAGCAAAGCAATTCAGTTATATATATATATAACTGAATAATAATATATAAATAATATAATAATAATAAATATATATATATATTTCAAATTCTTTTCCATTATAGATTATTACAAGAAGTTGAATATAGTTCCCGATGCGATACACTAGGTCCTTGTTGTTTATCTATTTTATATATAGTAGTGTGAATCTGTTAATCCTAAACTCCTAATTTATTCCTTCCCCTTTGGTAACCATAGTTTGTTTTCTATGTCTGTGAGTCTATTTCTGGTTTGTAAATAAAATTTGTGTTTTTAATAGATTTTTTTATAGAGATGCTGGGGATTGAACCCAGAACCTTGCACATGCTAAGCACACACTCCACCACTGAGCTATACTCCCACCCTCCCAAAATTTGTATCTTTTTTTTTAGATTCCACATATAAGTGATAGCATATGATATTTGTCTTTCTCTGTCTGACTTACTTCACTTAATATGACAATCTCGAGGTCCATCCATGTTGCTGCAAATTACATTATTTTATTCTTTTTTGTGGCTGAGTAATATTCCATTGTATATCTATACTACATCTTTATCCATTCATCTGTCAGTGGACACTTAGGTTGTTTCCATGAATTGGCTATTGTAAATATGCTGCTGTGAACATTGGGATGCATGTGTCTTTTCGAATTATAGTTTTATCCAGATATATGCCCAGGAGTGGGATTGCTGGATCATATGTTAAGTCTATTTTTAGTTTTTTTAAGAAACTTCCGTACTGTCCTCCATAGTGGCTGCACCAGTTTACATTCCCAACAGTGTAGGAGGGTTTCTTTTTCTCCACACCCTCTCCAGCATTTATTGTTTGTAGACTTATTAATGATGGCCATTCTGACTCACCAGCCAATTTTGAAAGTAGTGAGGTGTCACTGATCACGATGTGTCTCTGCTGTTTACTTAGAAATTTGTGAAGTGAAGCACTGGTGGCAAAGCTTATTCATGGTGCTTATATGATGGTAACTTGAAACTTGAGTGTTGTTAATTAGGGGGTTGGTCTTATTTGACTAACCTGTGGAAAGTGAAATTCATGCATGTTAGAACTGAGCAAAGTGAGGACTTTCTATGCTTTTTGTCTTTAGCCTAAGGGCATGTAGCCCAAAACCTGTGCTCAAAAGTAATTTGGGTTAGTTCTTCCCCCTCCACACCCTTCATAGTGGTTATCTTTTTCATTGGAAATATGCCTTGATTCATTTCTCTCTCTTTCTATTCAGTTTTAAAAGGTTCCCCCATCCTTGTTGATTTCTTTTTTTTTTTTAATGTGAAAGTCAGGACTATGTAAAAAGGTATATTCAGAGAAGTATCATATCCATTTCCTCTATCCTTTCCACCCCATTCTAACCACACCCAGCGGTTCCAACCACACTCTGAGTGTGGTGGTGGTTACACAAGTCTTAAATAGTATCTGGCTTATCCTTCTTGTGTTAATTGTTGCTCAGATATGCAGGTACATGTATATTTTCTTCTTTCTCCTTCCTTGAACAAAGGGTGGCATGCTGTGCATACTCTTTTGTACTGTTTTTTTCATTTAACAATGTATCCTGGAAATCACTCCACAAAGGTTTTTAGAGAACTTTGTCATTTTTAAGAGCTGCATAGTACTCCATCTGGTGGATGTTCAGTCATTTATTCAGCAACTCTTCAGTGTATGGGCATATTTGCTGGTTTCCAAAATTGTGCAATTATAAGCAAAGCTGCAGTGAATAACCTTTTGTATGTGTATTTTCGTATTGTTGAATTACATGTCAGAATAAATTCCTAGAAGAGCAATTGTTAGGTCAGAAGACAAATGCACGTGTTGTTTTCCTAGACTTTGCCAAATTTTCTTCCATATGGTTTTGTACCAATTAAGCACATCAGCAATGTACAAGAATGACTGTTTCCTTACAGTCTCATGAATAGAATGTGTTGTTACTTTTTAATTTGTGCCGTTCTGATTGGTGAGAGTAGTATCTCAATGTGGTTTTATTATCACCAACATCATTAACATTGTTATTTAATTTACATATAATTAAATTGGGCTCTTTTTTGGCATGCAGTTCTGTGAATTTCAACACATCTTGTAGATTTGTGTCATTACCTCCACACTCAGGATACAGAACAATTATGTCACTCTGAAAAACTCCCTCATGCTGGCTCTTTGGAGTCAAATCCTTCCCCAACTTCTAACCACTGATCTCTTTTCTGCCCCTATAGTTTAACCCTTTCCAGAATGTCGTATAAATGGAATCATGCAGTATGTAGCTTCTTGATGCTAGCTTCTTTCACTCAGCAAAATGCCTTTGAGATTCATTCGTGTTATTTCATGTTTCAGTGTTTCATTTTTTTTTTTATTGTTAAATTCCATTGTATGGATTACCACAGTTTATCTTTTCACTGTTCTGTATTGGTTTCCTAGGGGGCATAACAAAATACCAAATTACTAGTATATAGAAATATGTTCTTTGCTAGTATATAGGAATAATCATGATTTTTGCATGTTGACCTGGTATCCTGTGACCTTATTTAAATCACTTAATAAATTTGGGTCCCCGTAACTGCCTCCTCTTTAATAATTTGCTAGGACAGTTCACAGAGCTTAGAGAAATAGTTCACTTACTAGATTACCAGTTTATTATAAACAACTATGACTCAGGAACATCCAGATGGAAGAGATGCATAGGGCAAGGTATGGGGGAAGGTGTATGGAGCTTCCATGCCCTCTCCAGGTGCACCACCCTCTAGCACCTCCATGTGTTCACCAACCCAGAAGCTCTCTGAACCCCTTCAGTTAGGATTTTTAATGGAGGCTTCATTATGTTGGCATGATTGATTAAATCATGATCATTAGTGATTAACTTAGCATCCAGCTCCTATCCCCTCCCAGAGATCAGGAGGATGGAGCTGAAAGTCCCAATCTTCTAACCACATGTTTGGTTCCCTTGGCAACTAGACCATCCTGAGGCTATCCAGGAGTCCTCAGCCACCAGTTATGTTGTTGGCATACAAAAAGACACTTATTATTTCAGAGATTCCAAAGGCTTTAGGAGTTGTATGCCAAGGAATAAGGGGGGGGGGGCAGAAACAAAATATATCTTTCTAATTATGTTAGTTTTTATTATATCCTTTTCAATCTGTATGCCTTTTATTTTTCTTGCCTTATTGCACTGGCTAAAACTTGCAATATGGTGTTGAATATGAGTGGTGAGGTGCTTGCTTGCTCTGTTCCTTATCTTAGGGAGAAGGCATTTAGTTTTTTACTATTAAGTATAATGTTTACTGTAGGGTTATAAATGCCCTTTATCCAATTAAGGAAATTCCTGGGCAGTGATATACCTTGTATCTTAGTTCTCAAAACCTGTGGAACATTGATTAGATTCAGGTCTATGCACATGCAACTTGGAGATGAGCCCAGAAGTTCATACACAACTCCATGGGGCCATTTTATTGATCTCTTTAATCTCCCCAACAATTAACTTTCTGGTCCTCTAGCTAGGAAAGGGAGTAGGGTTTAGTTTCCTTGCTGGGCCATGCATTCCTTGCAACTGCAACTGCCTTGGGACCAAGCAAGAGGGTAAACAGTGAAAACATCACTGGGGATGCCCCCTTGCTCTTGGGATCAGAGTTCTCCTCTCAGTTTTAGGTACCGGCCTGGCCTCCACATCATTCCCTCCATTGCCAATGTGGATTTGCCTATGGACTGGTGTGGGAGAGAATGGGAAAGCAAAAACAAAGGAAACTTTGGATTCCCTTCACTTTCTATGACCTAAAGAGGCCCCCTTTCCTGACCCTCAGACTGTAATAGAGGATTTCTCCTGGAATTCTGTCTGATGCGCAGTTCTGGATTTCAGATTGTTTTTGAGTCCAAGCCAGGAGATATCAGAGGAAAAACAAAATGGAGAACACAGTTCCATTTTGGTTCAGTAGTACTCTGAGTTCTGGTTTCCTTCCCCAACCTGCCTGTTAACAGTTGTATTCTACAGTCTTCAGGTAGCTGTTCCATGTATTCTGTCCAGAGTTTTTACCTGTATTCAGTGGGAAGTACAAAGTAAATAAAGTGCTTATTATCTGAACCAGAACCCAGTGTCATTTTAATTTATATTTTCTCTTATTGTTAGAGAGTTTGAACATCTTTTTATATTTGGGGAGCTGTTTTTTATATTACTTTGGGAAATCAAGTTTTGTCTTTTTTTCCTCTAATTTAAAATTTGTTTAATCTGTTAGGTCTATTAGTTCTTTATTCAAGATAACTGTTGCAAATATTTTCTCCCAGTTTCTCCATTGTGTTTTGATACTGTTTATATTTTGAGGGCTATGCAGAAGGTTTTTTTTTTTAGTAAGTCAAACTTATCAATCTTTATTTTTATCTGGATTTAAAATCTAGATAGAAATCCTTTTCTTTCACCCAAGTTAAGGAACTCACTCCTGTTTTCCTTTAGAGCCTGTATAGTTTCTAGTTAGCTTTCTGCTCAGTTTGGGACAGAATCTTGTATATGGTGTAAGGTATGGATCTAACTTTATCTTTTTCAAAACTGTTTTAGAAGTCACATAACCTCTTCAAGTTCTGCAAAAAAAAAAAAAAAGGTATTCACCAGATTCAATTGAGGGTTAAACTCAAGGCTAACGTTTATGACAGCAAAAAATGCAGAGCAAAAGCAGCAGGGAAAAGATATACATTAGCAGAGTCCAGAGAGGACAAACACAGGCTTCTGCATCTTTCCCATCCAGGGCCACATGGGATGTGCTCTCTCTAGCATCAAACTACAAGCATATGTGCTATGCCTCTGCCCAAGGAATCTTGTTTGAGATTTAGGGTCTGAGTCTTTTATGGGAGGGAGCTGGTCATGTGGGAGGCATATCCTGCTACACAGCCAACTGTGGCAACAGACTGGATACCAGCAATGAAATCAGGTGCATACAAATCATCGGTGTTGATGTTTGTGCAAAGCAATCTGACAAGCTGGGACAGCATGGTCCATTGCTCCAGGTGTACACAGCAAAATCATCAATCAGTGACACGAAAAAACAATCTGAGGGTCATATTCCAAAAGGTCAGTTGTGGTTCTAGGTTCCCTTGAAGATAGGGAAGAATAAGCAACCAGACCTGCTATTTTAACTCTTTCCTTGTGAAATGGCCAACCAATTTTTTCTAAGCATCTTTTTTGAAAAAAACCCCATCTAAAAACCTAACATCGTTTTAGCATCTATTTCAGTGCTCTGCGCATCAGTCGATGCAAACAGAATATTGTCTGAAAGTACCAGTTCTGTCGTTTTTAGCAGGCAGTGAAGAGAGCGTCAGCATTTCAAAGGAAAAAAAAAAGGGTGCGATTCCTCTAAAATGCTGCCCGCAAACCCCGCCCCATATACCTGAGCGGCTCCGCCTACTCCCCGACTTAGGTGAGAGGCGGTGAACCACACTTCCCAGCGGGCCCTGCAGGTCTCCCGCGCCTGCGCACTGGTAGCTCAGGCAGGCGGGCGGAACTCCCGCGCTATCCAGCCACCCGGTCTCGCCTCGCCTGGTCTCTACCCCGGGCATGGAGGGGGTCCCGGCTGTAACGGCAGGGAACGCGGGCGCGGCCAAGGCCGAGGGAGCCGCAGCCATGCCACCCCCATCTCCCGCCTCCCCGCCTGCCCTCACCCCAGCGCCCGCAGCGGGTGAGGAGGGCCCGCGATCTCTGCCTGAGGCGGGGGCTCCTGGCTGCTCGGGCTCCCGGCCCCCTGAGCTGGAGCCGGAGCGCAGCCTGGGCCGCTTGAGGGGCCGCTTCGAGGACGAGGACGAGGAGTTGGAAGAGGATGAGGAACTGGAGGAGGAAGAGGAGGAGGAGGAGGAGGAAGAGATGAGCCACTTCTCGCTGAGGCTGGAGGGGGGCCGGCCGGAGTCCGATGACGAGGAGGAGGTATTGATAAAGCCCGTGTGCGACCACGCCGGGCCTCCTCAGTCAGGGCCCGGCCGGATCCCCAGCTCGCCGCTGCAGCCCTTGGCACTTTCGTGGACCCCCACGTCTCCCTGGCTTGTGGCGCGGACTGGCCTTCTGTCCCGGCCGGATTCCCTAACGACTCATTTTGTGAGGTTCCTGCAGTCAGTTAGGTTCTCTGGGTCCAAGTCATTATTGAAGCTACTGCGTACCAGGGTGGGTAGGCGCCGAGGGTACCGTCCTCTCGCCTTCCAGGAGCTTTCAGTGGGACGAGAGGAACAGCCCATTTCTACAGGATGTTGAGAGGATGGTCAACCCTTCGCCACCTAGATTTCTAATTGGAAAGATTTCCTTTTTTTAATGGGGCATTGCATACTTCATCAAGTTAGGCAGTAATCCTAGCCAGTAGGAATTAATATTTTAAACACCAGTATCCCGAAAGTTTGTCCATTTTGCAATAATTCCTAAAGTAAGATGCCCGTCATGAAAAGATCTGGCAAGATACAGTATATCCAAAAGAATGAGATCTTTTTGAAACATTGGTTTATATTGTGTAAATTTGAGCAGTATTTTGAAGGGTTGGCGGTACTGTAACATTTATCCATGTTGCAAAGTAAGCTATACATTGTTGATAATATAATTTGGGGATTATGGCTTAAGAATTTGAGAAGGCAAGGACTTGTATTTTAAAACTGTTTCCATTGCATTTGCAGCGCCTGATTAATCTCTCTGAGCTGACCCCATACATCTTGTGTTCCATTTGCAAAGGTTATTTAATAGATGCAACTACCATTACAGAATGTCTTCATACATGTAAGCAAATAGTTCATCACATTTTCGAATAATGTATTCAATTTATGAAATGTCTTGAAGGCATCCTAATTTAAACATTTTTTTCCAACAGTTTGTAAAAGCTGCATTGTAAGACACTTTTACTATAGCAACAGATGTCCAAAATGCAACATAGTGGTACATCAGACACAACCTCTTTATAACATAAGGTAAGAAAACTATATAAGTAAAATTTATATTCTAAGTATACTTTTTCTGAAAGCTTGAAGTTATGTAGTTGGTAATAAAATCTTGACCAATCTCAAAATGATGAGAAAGGGAACTACACATTCTTTAAAGAAATACAAATAGAGTACTTACTGTGTACCAGGCACTGTGATATCTGCTGGGGACTTAAAAAAAAAAAGAGGCACAGGCCTCTTCTTGAGAATTTTAGTTCTATCACTCAAGTTAATGAGGCTTAAGTAGGCTTGTCATTTTCTGTATATCTGGAGTTCTATTTTTAAAACTAATACTTGAAATAACTGGCCTCTTTAGAAAAACCTAACTATCATAGGTCATTGTGGCTTATTAATCAAATTTTCAGTTCATGCTCAGTTTCCTAAGGGAAGAAAAATACTGAAAGTAGATTACTTTCATTTGTTTAGCAAATGCTATTATGTTTTTACTACCTTGTTAGAAGAGTGCTTTGCAGTTGACAGAATTTCAAAACACAGTCTCTGCCCTCAAGCTCACATTCTTATCAAGGGAATAGGACTAGTACACATGGAACAATTTAGCAAACTGCTCAAGAGTTATAATTACTTGATGTTCTCAGAGATGAGAACCATGAGTGCTACCTAAAAGCAACTCATCTCTGAGAAAGGAGACATCCACTTCTAAGAGAAAACAGTTACTTACAAAGAACATCATTCACTCTGTACCAAGTGCATTTTTTCTGAATTCTGAGGCATTCTCCATCCTTTCCTTTTATTAGGTTGGACCGACAGTTACAAGACATAGTGTACAAATTAGTGATCAATCTAGAGGAAAGTAAGTTTATTTTATTACATAGTTGTGAATCCCAGAATCAATGCTGACTCTATGAGTTACATTTTAAGTGTAATTTAGTCTGTGTTTTATCATTTTTTAGGAGAAAAAAAGCAAATGCATGATTTCTATAAAGAAAGAGGTCTAGAAGTACCTAAACCTGGTAAGTTTGGGTGTATACCATAATGTATTTATAGATTAAAGAATACTTACTTAATAAAATTTACTCCCTTTGAGGTTCTTTTTGCTGGTAGCTGGTTATTTTATGATCAAAGAGAGAAAGATTTTGAAGCTAATGATTTACTGTAATCCAATTTAATTATTTACAAGCATTAAAGAATGCAGGCTCTGGAGCAGAATTGTCTGAGTGTGACCCTGGCTCTGCCACTTGACTAGCTGTATGACTGGCAAATTATTCAACATCTCAGTTTCCTCTTCTGTAAGGCAGGGATAATGATAGCACTTTATAAAATTGTTGTAAGGTTACATTGAGTAATACAAAGCACTTAAAACAGTGCCTGGAACATAGTAACTGCTCAAATATTAGTTTTTATGATGATGGTAATGCTGTAGTATGGAAGTTAAATAGATTGGGTTTAAATCCTCGTTCTTACACTTACTATGTGTGTGACTTTAGGCAAATTGCCTGATCTCACTAAACAGTAATCTCATTTTCTTTACAGTTAAAAAAAAAGTAGCAATAGAACCTATGTCATGGAATTATAATAAAGGTTAAAAGAGATGGTGCATGTAAACTCCTGAGCATGAGCCCTGGCACATAGTAGCGCTTCTACAATTGATGTTGCTGTTGTGCTGAGCTCTGTGGCCCCAATAAACCAGCCACACGTGTCTGCGCAGTGGTCCCCAGGCTTGTCTCTAAGTTCACTGGATTTGACAGATTAGCTGATGTTACTGAAGAAAGGGAGACTGAGTGCTTTATGATCTTTTAAATAGTCAACATAGTTAAATCTGTGTAATTATTTTTCAAAGATCTCAATTCATGGAACTTTTATTCTAACTCAGCTTTTTTGTTTGGCTATCAAATAGCTGTTCCACAGCCAGTCCCTTCAAGCAAAGGAAGATCTAAGAAAGTCTTAGAATCAGTGTTTCGTATTCCACCTGAACTTGACATGTCTTTATTACTAGAGTTCATTGGGTAAGTACCCTAAATCTCTACCTCTAAACTTTAAAAAAAAATTTAAGTTCCAACAGTTATGAAATTAACTTGAACTCAGGTAACATCAAATTTTTCTGATATCCTTTAAAAAAATTAATGTATTTAAGACTTAGGAAAAGGTCTAAAGAGTAGTACAATAACCATTTATACCTCTTATCACCTGGCTTTCGAAATAAACCATGCTAATATGGCATAAGGCACTTGGCTACCTCTTCCTGTTCATTCTCCCTTCCCTTAAAGGTTAATAACTACTCTCCTAAAAGTAATAATTATCATTCCCATGCATTTTTTTATATGTTTACCACATGTGTATTTATTCCTAAACAGTATGTAGAATTGCTTTTGCCCACTTAAAAACTTTAAATGTTATCATACTGTGTTTTCCCACTTGCTTTTTCACTCAGCATTGTGTGATTCATCATGTTGAAATGTGTAGCTCTAGTTCACTCATTTTCACCATTCCCTGGTATTCCCTTAAAATAAATATACCATAATTTATCTTTTCTTGTACTGTGGAACTCTTATTTCCAGTTTTTTTTGCTATTGTAAACAGTGTTGCTTTAAACATTGTGTACATATCTCCTTGTGTATATGTGAGATAGTTCTCTGAGAGTGTAGATTTGCTTAGTCTTGGGATATGTTCCTCTTCAACTTTACTTGGTTTTACCAAATTGTTCTGTAAAGTAGTTGGACATCTCCCTAATTTATGTAAATTGCTTCTTTCAAACACTGTAGCATATAGTGTATTCCATTATACTGCTACATTGTTAAGCAGAGTGTCATCATGGAGTTGGCCTGTATCAAACTGTAGTTTTCAAAATAATTACATAGTTTGCAGAATAAAATAAAATGCCTTTCTTGGAAAATCTAGATTTTCTATTTTATGTCACCGATGACTATTTGACTTCTCAGTCACTTCCTTCTTGTAACTCTAGGTTACTTGTATCATTTATTTAGTACCTATCTTGTACTGTGTTGTATTTATCTTTATGTATTTATCCTGTGTTCTTAACTGATATTAAAGACCCCTAAAGGGAGAGAAATCTTTCTAAATTGGGGATTATAAAAGCAACTCACAGGACTGTTGTAAGAATGAACATATAGTATTCCTAACACGTCTAAACTATTATCAAACTAGGACCAATAGGAATAAGTTACAGGGAGAAACATATTTGATTTAGTGCAAGCAAGCAATTTATAAATAAATTTGCCCACAAATGGAATGACCTGGCTTGTCAGTTAAGCTATCTCTTTAGGTATTCAAGCAGAAGCCAGATACCCATACATCATGGATTCTATAGAGACAATTCTTGCAATAAAGAATAGGATATTTTATTTTATAACTCTTAAGTTTATATTATAATCTTAGATTTACATTTATACATAATATGTATGTATAAATTTGTTTCATACATATATGTTTATTATATATTCTGTAAATACATGTTTATAATATAACATATATTACAGTTTAGTGTACTATTCTATTATGTTTGTATTATAAGAATACTCTGTAGATGACGCAGTTGTGGTTTTTTTTTAACTTTTGTTATTGAAGTATAGTCAGTTTACAGTGTTGCATCAATTTCTGGTGTACAGCATAATGTTTCAGTCCATATACATACATATATTCCTTTTCATATTCTTTTTCATTATAGGTTACTACAAGATACTGAATATAGTCCCCCCCCCCTTTTTTTTTAATTGTGGTCTTGTGTATTCTTCACAGCATGAAAGGGAAGAAAGAGGGCTTTGATTTGTACAGCTTTATTACTTGCTAGCTCTGTGACCTTAAGCAAGTTATTCACCCTGTCTGAGACTGATTTTCCTCATCTGTTGAATGGGGACTAAAACCTGATTTACAGGGCTACTGTGAGGACTGAATGAAAAACATGCATAATATGTAAAGACCTAATATAATGCCTGGTACTTAGTAGATGTTCAACGAAGTTTGTTCCTTGTCTTCTCATGATATAAAAGTAATTGGTTTAATCAAAACCTGCACTTCTAGGGGAAAGGCAAATTGAGTAAATCATACCCAGGTGATTTTGCTACAAGTAAAACAACAGGAAATATAGCAGCTTGCTTGCAAGAACTCTATCTTGTAAAGGTTACTATAGAGAAAAACCACATTAATTATGATAGAAAAAAGAAGTTTTACTTTAAGCTGGAAAATGTTAGAATGCTAGATGTGGAGAAATCTAATTAGTAAGAATATACTTTTAACTGCTGTAGGTAAATACTCAAAACAATATAAAATACTTGGTTAAACTGCCTTTGCCTTACCACTAGGTGGCAGATATGAGAATTAACTGCATTTGTTTATTTCATAAAGAGTTAGGTGACCCTGTTTTAAATTAAAATGATGTTCCTCAAGTGTTTATATTTATGTTATTTCTCTGATGTATAATTAAACATATAGTCTAAAATATTGATTAATTTTGCTTTCTTTTTTCAGTGCTAATGAAGGCACGGGACATTTTAAGGTATTTTACTTTTATTTTTCATTTGCTTCACAAGAGGACCCTAAGTGCACAAATTTAAGTCACATTAGCAATCATGAAGACTTTCATCAATTACAGTAAAAAGTGTTTTATAAATAAAACTTTTTGAAATATGAAGTACATTCAATAGTGCTCTCTTATAATAGCTTTATAAAAAAGAGTTATTAAGTAGGGATTTGTTATTGATTCAAAACTGTGGTCTAATGAAAAATGAATGATTTTTAATACTAAAACCAAATACTGTGTTAGTTTGGTGGTAAAAAAAAAATTTTTCAAAGCATTTTTTTGCATAGTTGGCATTTGGAGTTAAATACGAGCTTAAAATTTTATTTGCATGTAACATTTTTGGTTCAAGTTAACCTGCCCTAAGTTGTTACTTCAATCATTTACTGAAACTTTAGAGGTAAGAATAAACTCCTTTGTAACATACTTAAGTTCAGAGTTGTCTTAAAGACCTCAGTATCACAGGTGCCATTGTAAACAGTGTTGCTCCTATAGAATGAGTCACTCAGGAAAAGGTGACTTTTAAAAAAAAAGAAAATTGGGGGGAAGGTAATTAGGTTTATTTGTTTGTTTGTTTTTATCTTCGTGGAGGTACTGGGGATTGAACCCAGGACTTTGTGCATGCTAAGCACACACTCTACCACTGAGTTACACCCTCCCCAACAAAAGTGACTTTTTAAAAAGGGGTAAATCAGGCCTTATTGTTACCTGGGATTGTAAATATATAAGAAAATAGTTGACTTTGATCTGTTTAGATTTTCAGTGACTTTGTCAAAGTCTATTCTAAAATTAGGATGAATTATACCTGTCACAAAACACTATACATATGTATAGTGTTTTGTGACAACAGTGGCTTAGGACTTGAGTTGAAGCACAGGAACAGATGGATACTTCTCTGGGTGAAGTATATTATAGGTTTCTCCCAGAGATCAGTGTGATGGAGGGAATGCAGTGTTAGATTTGGTAACTTTTAACCTCTTCCAAGTTGTAAAATACCAAATTTATGGTGATTAATTTAAGAAGTATGGTATATCCATACAATGGAATACTGTTTGGCAATTAAAAGGAATGAAGTACTGATACATGTACAACATGGATAAACCTTGAAAACATGTTAAGTGAAAGAAGCCAGGCACAAAAGATCACATATTGTATGATTCTGTTTATATGAAATGTCCAATATAGGCAAATGCATAGAGGCAGAATATAGATTAGTGATTGCCAGATGCTTGGGGGAGAGGAGAAATTAGGAGTGACTGCTAATTGGTACAGGTTTCTTTTTGGGTGATGAAAATGTTCTGAAATTAGATAATGGTGGTAGTTGCACAACTCTCTAAATATACTAAAAACCATTGAATTGTACACTTTAAAATGGTGAATTTAATGATATGTAAATTATACCTCAATAAAGCTGTTACATTAAAAAAAAAAAAGCCAAGATCCAATAGAAACTTTGAATAGAAGCATTGTTTATGATATATTTTGAGAATATAAAAATATATCTGATAAAAATAATATATGCATAAATTAGAATTTTAGCTTGAGTCCATCAGTAGTTATTATATTTTTTGTATGTGGAATCTTTGTTTTATTTTTATTCTCTTTGTAATGACAGCCCTAAAAGCAAAATCATTTCTACTAGGTAAGAAAATTGAGACAATTGGTGAAATTTGTACATTTACTATGTATTTTTGATATCAAGAAATTTCTTTTCTTCTTCTTCTTCTTTTTTTTTTTTAGTGGACCTACTGGGGATTGAACCCAGGACCTCATGCATGCTAAGCATGTGCTCTACCACTGAGCTATACTCACTCCTCACCCCCCATATCAAGAAATTTTAATATATGATAATAATATATTATGTTTTTAAAAAGAGTTCTTATCTTTTAGAGATGCATACTGAAGTATTTACAAATGAAATTTGGTGTGTCTTGGGTTTGCTTCAAAACAAATCTGGAGAATGGGAACCAGGAAGTAGTTGGAGTAGGAAATGTGTGAAGTATATTTAAAACAAGTTTGGCTTTGAGTTGATAAAGCTGGATGATAGGTATATAGGAGTTTATTATACTGTTTTCATAGTTTTGAGGCATTAAGTTTTTATTGTTAACCAATGATACAGATGTTAATTTGCAGGCTTTGTGTCTGTGAGAGGTAATGAGTGTATTGTTTCAGAAACATCCTATTCTGCATTTTGAGACTATTTTTACTTTTTGGAAACAGTCTTTTGTACTTTCTTGGCTAGCAAGTTGGCAATCTTACCATTTTTCTTTTAATTCTGTGTTTATAATGGAGTTGTAGTTATAACTTTTCATATTATAGCTCAGTATTAAGAAACCAAACTACAGATAAGAGAGCTGAGTGCTGTTATATGGAACAACCTCCTCAGTAGCAATTCTGGGTTCCCTCTCTGCTAGTGCTAGAAACATATGGTTCAAGTTTTTCTAAAAATTACCCTTTTAGTTCTCATTTCTGCAGCTTTTCATTTGTGTTAATAGTAGTATCCTTAAAATTACCTCAGAGAGAGTGGCTGAGTAAGCATTTGTTTCTACTTTAAAATCCTATTATCTCTCTACCTGTCATCTCAGACCATTGAATCAGATTCCAGCCATATACATCTAGATGTTAATCTTTTTATTTTCCACTTAAAAAAAAGAAGACCTTTTATTATGGAAATTTTCAAACTCATACTAAAGTAGGCTAGTAAGATGAATGCCCATGTACACATCAATTAACTTCAATAATTATAAAACCATGTCCAATCTCATTTCGTCTATGTCTTCATCATTTTTCCTCCTGTATAATACTGAAGCAAATCTCAGACTGTGTCATTTTATCAGCAGATAATTCAGTTTGTTTCTAAAAGATAAGGAGTTTTTATAAAAACATAATAATGATACTATAATTTAGAAAATTAACAGTAATTTCCATAACCAAATATCCATATACTATTGACTGTTTAAATTTCCTAGATAGTCTCATGAAAATTGTTTCTTAAGTGTTTTAAAAATTGGGATCCACATAAGATATATATATTGATTGATACATGTCTTATCTATAGCCCTTCTATCTTTTTTAGTCTTTTCTTTTTTTTTCTTTTTTTGCAGTTTTTTGTTGAAGAAAGCAGATTGCTTTAGACATTTAATCATGGGTATTCTGTCAATAAGTTTAACTCTAAGTTTTATTTTTAACGAGGTATTAAAACAAATCAGTAAGCTTTTCTATTAAAAAAATTGGTGACACTTTTCAGAGAGGGGAAACTGAGCAGAAATTCTTTTTTTTTTTCCTTTGATAGGTAAATTAACTCAAATTTCTTAGTAACTTTTCTGTAATAAATCTATTGAATCATCTTTGCTATAAAATTTTCTTTAAGGTTTATACATTTTATGTATATTTAATCTGAAAATAGATTTTTTTGTTGTTGTTCACTTTTGTAGCCATTGGAAAAGAAGTTTGTCCGAGTTTCGGGAGAAGCAACTATTGGGCATGTAGAAAAATTCCTCAGAAGAAAAATGGGTCTTGATCCAGCTTGTCAGGTAGAGTCCATGTGTGTAAAAAGACAGGAGAAGTTGTGGGATTACCTTTAGCATACTGAAGAAAGAACTGTCTCTAGGATTTCTTGCAATCATGTTTGTTTTATGATGTTGTGGATATTATGAATGCTAACTGAATATGGGTGCACGGTGATTCCGACCCCCCAGTTTAATCACATTTGACTTACTGTTTCTTACTGCCATTGATGACCATCTGTGGGTGTCAGAGAGAAGCTGAGGCTATGAGAACTGTTAAAGAGCTTCTAGAGCCCCAGTTCCGGCTCTTTCCTTTTTATAGTAGAGTTTCCTATGGTGTAGCCCTACCATTCATTTATTACGCATTGATACTAAATGGAGCATCTTTGTACCAGACCTTAGTACAAAGATGAGACAAAAAATTCATGCCGGCAGGGGAGTCAGAGTTGTGTGAGGAAGATATAGAAGTAAACAACTGACTGACAAAAGGATATGATGGCACAAGAGCACAAGGGTAAATGATTTAACTTCGGACGGTCAAAGAATGGATCTGAAGAATGGATTTTTTTTTTTTTTTTTTTTTTTTTGCCAGACAGACAAAGAAAAAGGAACTTTCTATCAAAAACAGAAACAAAAAAACCAGAGTATGAACAAAGAGGAGTGAGTGTGGTGGCACTGGCTCATTCAGTGAAAAACCCTGTCTTGGAAGCTTTAGTGTGATCTTGCTTTTAAAAAGATAAGGGTTTTTCTTCCCTTAAGACTACCTTCACATTCTGATTTCTGCTCTGAGATTCAGAAATTTTGTATATCTAAGACTTGATACTCCAGAGGGAAGAAAGTTTATGCAGAAAAGAGTTAACAAAGCAGACCTGAGGCTGCTGCCTTTAGAAGGGCCGGCTTACAAGGTTGACCCTTGCCTAGCAGCTGGGAACTTGACTTGCAAAAAGTTTCCTGCACTAATACGAAAATCCCCTAACTATTGAGTGTTTCACTGTGCCTAGACTGTACAAACAATGGATCTATGATGAATACCTGCTTTGCTTCTGGGAGTCTTGAATTTGGTGGTTGCTTGGTAGAGAATGCCAACATGACCAGCCCTCAGTAAAAACCCTAAACTCTGAGCTTCAAAGGGACTTCCCTGGGCACAAACTTTGCACAAGCTGGCTACATTCCCACTGCTAGAGAAGGGAATATTGTGGGTGTATTGCCTACTGGATTGGGAGGGAAGAGCATAGAAAGCCAATGCATGGATTTCTCCAAATTCCACCTCCATCTTTTTACCTTACTGATCTGACTGTGTATCATTGCTCTGTTGCTGTAATAAATTATAGCTGTGATCATGGTGAGTCCTGTGAGTCCTTCTAGCAAATTACCAAATATGTGGGTCATGTTTGCAGCACCCTCAGAGATGTGACTCTGAATGAACTAATTAAGTGAACTAATTTATGAAATATTTGCAGTCAAATGACTTAAAAATAAGCATGTTAAAATCAGACACAATTTAAATGTTTATCAGGGGAATGTATAATTTATGATATATTCATAAAATGGGACAGTATGTAGCTATTAAAGAGAGCTTACTATGTGCTGTAAAAAATGTCCATGGTCTATTAAGGTTTTTTTGTTTTTGTTTGTTTTTTTTAAGAAGTTGCAGAACAAAATATGTAGCATAATGCCGTTTTTATGAAAACAAAAACCCTACATGCACAAAGAGCACCTAGGAACATACACATTAAATTGTTAGTAAATGGTTAACTTCTAGGGGTTAAGATTAAGTTGATAAAAAAATGTAGTAACCAAATCATAAATGTTTACCATGTGGTGAAGCCTACTAAAAGTGATGGTCTCTGGGTTGTTGAATATTTAATAAAAACATAGTGTTAGTTTCCAAATTCTTAAATTTTTCATGGAGGTAATTTCTGTATGAAAGATCTGCTTTCAAGTCATTTTGCAAACAAGTATTGCTCTGCCAGCTTTAAAACGGTTAAGCATAAAGTACAAAAGTTGTTACTAATTAAAGGTTATGCATTATGAGATAATGCAGGGCTTGACAAACTATAACCCATGGGCCAAATCTAGCCTGCCATCTGTTTTTATAAATGAGATGTTTTATTGGAACAGCCATACTGTGGCTGCTTTCATGCTACAGTGGCAGAATTGAGCACATGTGACAGTGATCCTATGACCCTCAAAGCCTAAAATGTTTATTATCTCACCCTTTACAGAAAGTTTGCCAACTCCTGACACACTTATGTTCAGAGAAAGATAGACCTGGGGACAGATCTGAGTTCAGATCTGGGCTTTGCTACTTACTTGCTTTGTGACCTTAGGAAAATTTATTGTCTTTACCTCTTAGTATCCCTAGCTGTAAAATGGGAATTATAATACCTAGTTTACAGGAATGTGAAAGTTAGATAACATATGTCAAGTACATAGTGGAACATGTGGTATACACAGTGGCAGCTCAGTTAAATGCAACTGCTTTTACTATTCTTACTCAACCATGCTAAAGGCTTTAGGGAGATTAACATGTTGGCAGTGTTTTGAGTAAAACAGAATTTGAAAGGAGTTCTGGTTAGGAGGTGGTTTCAGTGATTTAAGCCTAAGGGCAGCAATTAAAAGAGTGATACGAATTTAAGAGAGATTATGAAGAAAGAAGCAACAGGACTTGGTAACTGATTGATTGGTTGTGAGAAGAAAGGAAAAGGAGAAATAGGAGTTAGAGGTGATACTCTTATTTAGAGTAAGGATAAATTTCATGCTATAAACGAAATAGGGACGTTAGAAGATGGAGCCAGTTAAGTGATATATATTAATAAGATGTTGAGGACCTGATCCCATTTTAAGGTAATGGGAAAGGAGTATTCAGTGAAAGAGAAGAAATAAGGATTTGCATTTCTATCTTAGCAAGCAAGTATTCTGGAATCATATTACTAAAGTATATAACTATACTACCATATCATTCTTTCTAGAGAATCTTACATAAAAGTAGATTTATCTTAGAGCTTTGACATTCCTAAAAGGCTGAAAAGACCTTGTTAAGGTTGTTCCATCCATAAAACAGTTCCCTTACTGTGTAATTTATGTCAGTGTTAGACTTTCCACTGTTGGAAAATGAGATATTCCTTGATAAGAAAAATTTCACATAACTAAAGATTGCCTTTTTAAGCATTATATACCCTTTTAACCATTATATCATGGAACTTTAAAATATATATACTTTCCTTTTCCTCTTATGATGAATATATCAGATGTAATTTAACTTGTTCTCACAGATTCAAGGAAATCATTTTTTGAATATCTGCTTTAGTGTTTTGTTTTTCTGCAATGTCCTCTAATGCTCTTTTTATTTTACTTAAGTTTCTAAAATCTTTCTTGAGAATGTTTAATCAGTCTAAAAAGCAAAATCTAGTCTAGAAATAATTATGTTGATTTTTCTTAATTTCTTCATACGGTTTTTTTGAAGCGGGAAAGCAATCTTATACTGTTGTTTGCCTGTAGGTAGATATCATCTGTGGTGATCACCTGTTGGAGCGATATCAAACTCTAAGGGAAATTCGACGTGCAATAGGTGATGCAGCAATGCAGGTAGGTCTTAGACTTCAGGATATCTATGCCTAACAGGTACGTTATTCAATGAAAGAAAGAAGTTCCATGTTATCAATAAATTTTTAATAAATATTCTATAACTTTCTTAAAATTACCTGAACTATAAGTAATAAAGTTAATATTTATTGAATGACTACTGTGTGTCAGGCACTTTTCTAAGTGATTTGTATGGATTAGCTCTCCTACTTCTTACAATTCTATGAGGTAGATATTCTTTTATCCTCCTTTTTAAAGATACGGAAACCAAGGTCCAGAAAAGACACATAACTTACCCATGGTGAGTTAGTGGGTGAATCAGGGCTCAAATGCCAGGCAGTTTGATTCTGGAGGCCTTGCTCTTTTTCCTCTGTCCAGTACTGTAGTGGAGCATTGAAGATTCCTGGACAAATATGTCTGCTAGGACATTTCTTTAAGAAAAATTTGCAGATACTCATTAGGCTGTAGAGATTTACATACCATTTCTTGCACAATAGGTAAGAAGCCATGGTAACTGTTTTGATACTTTAATTAGCCTATAATGTGAAGTCTAGTTAGGATAAATGAAAAGCAAGATAGGATATACTATTTTAATGAAGAGAAAAGCAAGATACACATATTCTAACATATCACTGAACCTAGAGTGAGAAATTGTTTTAAGAGCTGTATGTCTCTGAGAAGCTTATAAAGTACTGATAAAGATTTGATGAACAGCTCTCAGCTTAACAATTTTTTAACTTGTTAGAAATATAAATCTTTGTTTTGCCATAATTGCCTATGCTCAATGAACAACTACACAGAAACACACACACTCTTATCTGCATACATACATATGTGTTTTAATTGACGTATAATGAAAGGCCCGAGTTTTGACAAATGCATATACCTATTTAATTCAGAACCCTTCTTGAAATTTAGAACATTACCATCACCCTCAGAGTTCTCCCATGCCCCTTCCCAGTCAATCCCTCTTTCCAAGACTGAGGCAAACACTGTTCTGGTTTTTTTCTCATCATAGATAAATGTTTTCCTGTTTTTGTTTGTTTTATTTTGTTTTGAAGTAACATACCATACAACTTACCCATTTAAAGTATACAATTCAGTGGTTTTTGTTGTATTTACAAAGAGTTCTGAAACTATCACCACAATCAATTTTAGAACATTATCATAGCAAAAAGAAACTCCATACTTGGTGCTCACTCCCCAAATAACCCCAGTCACCCAGCCTTTGTCAACCACTGTGCTATTTTTTGTCTCTGTGGATTTATCTGCTTGGGACATTTCATAGAAATGGAATCATACATTGTACGGTATTTTGTGACTGGCTTCTTTTACTTAGCATAATGTTTTCAGGGTTCATCTGTATTATAGTATGTATCAGTACTTGGTTTCTTTTCATGTCTGTATAATATACCATTATATGGATGTACAACATTTTACTTAAACATTGATCAGTTGATGGGTATTTGGGTTGTTTCCATTTTTTGGCTAATATGAATGGTGCTGCTGTGAATATTAATCTACAGCTTTTTGTGTGGACATGTTTTTATTTTCATTGAATATAAACCTAGGAACAGAACTGCTAGGTCATATGGTAACTATATTTAACTTTTTGAGGAACCACTAGATTGATTCCAGTGCAACTTTGCCATTTTATATTCCCACCAGCAGTGTAAAGGGTTCCAATTTCTCTACATCCTTGCCAACACTTATTTATTATCTATCTTTTGGTGATGGCCATTCTACTGGGTGTTCATTGGTATCTCATTGTGGTTTTGATTTCATTTCCGTGATGACTAATCACATTGAGCATCTTTTCATGTGTTTATTGGCCATTTGTATATCTTTTAGAGAAATAGCTATTCAGATCCTCTCTCCATTTTTAAAAATTAGATTTTTTTTTTTGGCCTTTTATTATTGAGTTGTAAGAGTTCTTCATATATTCTAGATACTAGTCCCTTATCAGACATAAATTTATAAAAATTTTCTCCCATTCAGTGGGTTGTCTTTTCACTCTCTTCATGGTGATCTTTGAAACATAAGTTTTTAATTTTAATGAAGTCCAATTTATCTGTTTTTCCTTTTGTTCCCTGTGCTTTTGGTGTCATATCTAAGAAACCATTGCCTAACCCAAGGTTATAAGTATTTATACCTATGTTTACCACAGATTAGTTTTGTTTATTCTTGAATGTCATATAAATATGGAACCAAAGAACATGTACTCTTTTTGTGTCTGGCATCTTTCACTTAGCATACATTTTGGAATTCATCCATGTAGTTGCATGTAGCAGTAGTTGTTCCTTTTTATTGCTGCATAGTATCTCATTATACAATATGCCATATTGAATCCATTCTGCCATCCATGGACACTTCGGCTCTTCCCAGTTTGAGGCTAATATAATTAAAGCAGCTATGAACATTCTTTTATTTTCTAAAAATTAGTGGGTTTTTAATTTTTTTATTAAAGTATAGTTATTTACAGTGTTGTGTTAGTTTCTGGTGTACAGCATAGTGACTCAGTTGTGCATAGATACATTGTTTTTCATATTCCTTCTTCATTATGGTTTAGCTGTGAACATTCTTATGCAAGTTTTTTCCTCCTCTTCCCTCTCATTTTCTTTTTTAAACAGTTTTTTTTTTTTTGAGAACATATGTTTTCATTTATTTTGGATAAATGTCTAGGAGTGGAATTACTGGATCATAGGGAAGACTTATGTTTAGTTTGACAGGAAACAAAGAATCACTATATTTTCCTGTGATTTTTGTGGCACTGCTTTACCACCAATCTATAAAGAACTATGGCTGAAATTTCTGCAGCCTTATTGACTATAGTTTATTGTGGAGAATTTTATTTCATTTTTTTGTTTGATTTTCTTTTTGCTAGTTTGCTACAGATTTCCTTGTACCCACCAGTCAGATTTAATGAGTATCAACATTTTGCTATTATAGATAAGAAGATGTTAAATTTTTATCATTTTAAAAAAAGATTTGAAACAAACAAGGCAAAATGTTAATACTCAATAAAACTAAGTACTGGTTACAGAGGTATTTGTTAATATAATCTTTGTACTTTGAAAAATTTTAAACCTTCAGAAAAGTCATAAGAATAGTACAGTAAACATCCATCTACTCTTTCCCTGGATTCACAAGTTTTAACTATTAGGATTCCATCTGGGAAATATAACCAATATGAATGTTATGGAATAAGGGATTACCCCTTAAATAATTGTAGGGATTGGTAAAGAAGTGTATGGAAAGATATTGCCTGCATCTGGTGGTAGTTACAGTAGTCATTGTAAACCAGAAGGGCAGCAGTTGGAAGAAAAGATGGACATGAAGTGGGGAAGAGCAAGAATAAACTGGAAACTAGAAGGAGAAACTGGAATCTGTGTCTCATCACCTCCGTCCTCAATGATGTGGGTGATCTGTAGACAAAGCTAGCAGTCTTTGCCATGGTGCTGGCCTGGAACTCAGAGAAGCTGAAGATGGAGCTCTGATGGGGCAGGAGGAGTTGCAGGCCTGGCTGCTGCCCTATGCCAACAATGTGAGCCACAGCAACAATGCATAAGCTAGAGGGGCAAGTGCTACCCTATACGGACCTTCTGAGAGTAATGGCTTCTGCTTCCTTCCACTTTCCAAGTCTTGTGCAAATCTCTATTGGCTAAATAATTGACTAACCCAAGAGAGAAGAGAATTCCTGGAAATATAGTTTCAATTTGGCTAAGATGACCCAGCAAAATGCAAAAGAATTGGCCAAAATTAAGACTCACAATGTAAGTGCTTATGAGAATGTGGAGCAACTAGAATTTATATACATTGGTAGTGGAAGTGCGAACTGATTCAATTACTGTGGAACTCAGGTGTTAGCATCAACTAAAACCACGTGTATATATACTCTATAACTCAGCAATTCCATTCCTTCATATACACCCAATAGAAATGAATGATATGTCTGCTATAAGACATGTACAAGAAGGGTTATAGTAATTTTATTCATGATAGCCACAAACTGGAAACAACTCGAAATCCAACGAAGAATGAGTGAAAAATTGTGGCATGTACATGCAATTAAATACAGCTATCGTATGCAGCAACATGGATGAATCTCACAGGCATAATAGCAAAAGCATCAAGGCCCAAAAGAATATACAGCTGATCCTCATTATTTGAGGATTCCATACTTACATATTCACTTACTCATTAACATTTTATTGGAACCCAAATTAATACTAGTAGTGCTTTCATGGTCATTTACAGTTTTTCATAACTGTTTTTTAATGATATTTAGAGTTTTTAAAGAAATCACAAGTTTTGATAATTTTGTTGATAAAAATTATAGGCATACTTACGTTGTGATAATAGTTTGTCCAGAATAGTAAAGATAATTGGCAATAAAATGATTAGACCATCATATTTTTTAAATGGCTATTATTACTAACTTGTATTTTATGTGTGTTTTTAAAAAGAAGAGAGGGGACTTAGTCATCTTTTTGTTTCTTTGTAAAAGAGACTGGCTTTTCCATTGAGAAACAGTTCTCTTATTTCCAAAAATGACATGAAGAAGCATGAAATATAAACTATCTTTGCAATACAGCCAACTTAGTGATAGAATAAGATGATGTTAGAACTTACTGAAAAAAAGTCTTCGGAAGTGAGGGGATAGCTCAGTGGTAGAGCGCATGCTTAGCATGCACAAGGTCGTGAGTTCAATCCCCAGTACATCCATTAAAAAAAAAAGTCTTCAAGCTATTTCGGTTGGAAAGTGAAAAGAAAAAGGGAAATCCATTGATAAGCCTGCCAGGTTAACTGAGAAACAACACATATATGAAATTTCTGGGAGCTAGAAGAAAGACAGTGTAATAATAATTAACATTTCTTGAGCTCTAACTGTATCCAACATACTATATTCTAGGTGTAAAAGAACATATGTTACTTATGTAAGGCTCACAGCAATCTTAAAAGATAAGAACAATATCCCCTTTTTTCTTTTCTAAATATTATTTTGAAATAATTTAAGACAAGAGAAAACTTACAAAAATAGTACTGAGAGTTCCTATATAAATATTACCCAACATCCTTTAATATCAACTTCTTTCATAACCATAGTGCAAGCATCAAAACTAAGAAATTAGCATTACTGTAATACTGTTAATAAAAACTGCAGACATTTGGATTTTGCCAGTTTTCCCAGTTTTGTCTTTTTTCTGCCCCAGGATCCAAATCTGGGATTCCACGTTGTATTTACTTGTCATGTCTCTGTGTCTTCTCCCTCTACTCTCGTCCTTCCTTGTTTTTCATGACTTTGATACTTTTGAAGAGTACCCTCAGTGTGGGTTTGTCAGATGTTTTCTTATGACTAGATTGAGGTTATGCATTTTTGCCAAGAATGCCACAAAAGTGATGTGCCCTTCTCAGAGTATCATATCAGAGGATACATGTTGTCAATTTGTCTTCCTACTGGTATATGTTTCTCTTTGTAATTAATAAATATCTTGTGGGAAAGAGATACTTTAAAACTATGCAGACATCCTGTTTCTTCTGAAACTTTGCCCTTAAATTCTAAAATCCATTGGTGGATCTTATAGATGAAGAAACTGGTATATAGGGATTAAGTAATTTGCCCAAGGTCACTTGGCTAGTTAGTAGTAGAATCAAGATTCACCTATTGAAAAAATTGAACTTAAAGCTCAGGCTCTTAATAGAGGGGTAGCTGAATACTTTTTCAGATGATTATTTGATTTTCTTACATGTTTTTAGAAATATAGCACCATACCAATTGTCTACATTTTAGTAATAAATAATTCAAAAGATTCTTCATAAAACATAAAAGCAAAACTATTTCTTAGCTAAGTAAAGTGTATTTAGAGGCATATGAAATATTTCCTAAAATTTTTGCAAAATCAAACTTCAGAAATCTTAGAAAATGATTGCCTTTTTAAAAATTAAGCTTCATTAAGCACAGTAATGTGTGTTTCATTCAGCATTATTAGGCAAATACCCGCTGGTTAGGATGGTTTGTTTTAGGATAGGATATGAAATTGCCTCTCAGTGACAGGAATAACCCAAGCCTGCTTCCTATTTCGATTTTCTTTTTTTTAAACTGATGGGTGGTGCAGCAGGTCTACATGGTTGTTTGTGCTATTTATATGTGTGGTTTTGATTCAGCTTGAAAAATAATCTTACTACATGTAGCAGTACATTTTATGCACATTATATGTAATGTTAGTATTTCTGCTTTGAAGTCTTGATATTGCAATGGGATTCCAACTTTGTTAAATGTATTTGATATGCTCATTATTGTGTGCATTTTAAACTTTTTTTGCTTTCTCCCTTTTCTGGTTGTGTGCCTCCTTTTACAACAAGCCTCTAGAAACAGTTTCTGAGAATTACTGAGCTATGTTTGTAATGCAGATGTACTTAGGGAGTATGTAAAATAATCATTTTAACAAAAGAAATAGATATCTAAAACTTAATACTAACTAGGGGAAAAGGGTCCATTGTGTAAAACATAGTTTATCTTTGGATTCAATGTTTGTCTTTGGTTTTACAAAGTAGCTTGTATTTTCAGTATTTTCTACATAATATGGTAAAATGTAGAGCAATAGCAATGCATCAATAAAATGGGTAAGTTTTCCGAAAAAAGCTTGATTAGAAATGTAAAAATCTAGGAGTAAAACTCCAAAGTCAGTGGAGTGGGCAGAAATATGACTTGAATTCAAAAAATCTTTACAGAGCACTATTCTAGACAGATGGGGAGATTCAGAGATGAGCAAGTCCCAGAACTTAAATAGCCTATAATACAATTAAAGTCCTCATTGATAACAATTTTAAGTGTCATGGAATCTCAGGACCTCTTAGCTAAATGAATAACATTATCTCTGCAGTGGGAAGACTAGGATGTGGCAAGTGAGGGAGAGATTGGTAGGAGCTGAGATCTGAGCAGTTGGAATAAAACTATGTAGGACTTTAAAGGCCATAGTATGAATTTTGGATTTTAATAGAGTAAAGTGGAAAACTATTGATTGGAGAGATTTGAGCCAGGGACAGAGGTGACATAATCTGACTTGCCTTTTAGAAAATTCACTCTGGTGGATAGTTTAAGAAGACCATAAATAGAGACATCTAAATATAAAATATATATAATAGTTATATATTCCTATATTTTTATATAGAATATAAACATAATAGACATGTAGATATAAATTTGAATTACAAAGTATTATTTCATAGAATGTGATTTTATGCATGTATTGAAGTTGTTTTGAGATTTTGAAACAGCTTGTAATTCTGAAACATAACTATATGCAAAAAATTCACATTATGTAAAGTGTATTTTGTATTCATGTTAAAATGTTAATAGAATCTTTCCATTTGTGTTAGAATACAAATTCATTTACATTGATTAGACTAATTAGTCTAGATCAGATCTTATGGTCTATGGGCCAAACATGGTATGGGATTCTGCTTTATTTGACTTATTCTGTGTTTTAAATATTTTTAAGTTTAAGTTCCTTTAGCTAAGCATCTGCTCTCTGGTTTACCACTGGTCTCAACATTCCCTATTGACTCACATACCTAACTCACATATTCATTTATATTACTTTTCTAGCCTTTGTGGGCATTTGAATTTGTGAACCCCTTTGTAGAATTCTGGTGAGTTTTTGCTGGAGTTGCCAGTAACAGAAGCCAGATTGCAATGAGTTGAGTAGTGAATGAGAAATGAGGAAGTGGAGCCATGAAAAAGCTTAGGAAAGATGAAAGAGTAATAGCTAGAGCAGGGTTGGAAATGGAAAGCATGCATTGCCACCACTCTCTCTGTATGTTGCTCCAGGTGGGCCCATTGCCCATGGCGCACTTCCCCAATGAGTCTTCCTTTTAAGTTAGTGTTCTGGTTTATGATAGATTAGAAATAGCACCTTAAAAGGTTAGATTGCATGCTAGATGCAGCCTCGGTGAGAGCACAAAGAATTAAGACCTGATATCAAGAGAGGAGACATAAAAAGACTCAGAAACATGATATCTGGAGTCATTTAGTCTAAAGTCTAATGGTTAAGTTGCCCAACAACCCCAGAGGCCATCACTGTGTTACAGCACAGTATAGTTACTGTTCATGATGATGACTCTGGATGTCAAAGAAAGGGTAAATTGTATTGAACAGTCTTCGAGGAGGAAGTAAAATATATGACATTAAATGGGTAAGAGTTCCAACGTTTTCTCACTTATTTTAGTAGTGAGCTGCATTTATGTAGGAAATAAACATTTTATTTCTTAGCAGATCCATTTACTTTATGATAATTGAATCTTTTTTTAGAGAAGCCCAATGCTTGGATGATACATTAAGTAGTCTGTGCAGAAGGAATGGTGTATCTTTTTTAGTTCTTTTTGGAGAACTGTTTAGCCATAACAGTCCTGGCTAACTTTGGATACCTGGTAGTTTCAGAATTTTCTTCTGAGAGTCATTAAAAAGGCACATTGACAGGGAGGGATTGGTGATGAGGTGAGTAAATAGGCAAGTTTATTTATCTGAGACCTTTTATTCTCTTTAAATCAAAGAGTTTCACGTTTGTGTTAGGTTATAAAAAATAAACTATCTTTGACTTGATCATTTACATGGGTTTTCAAATAACTGCGAAACACTCTTTTTTGTTTTACTTTTCAGGATGGTCTGCTGGTTCTTCATTATGGTCTTGTGGTTTCTCCTTTGAAAATTACTTGAAGATTCTAGGATTATGATGGGAGGGAAACAAAACAAGGAGGCTTCTGCAGGACTGCATCTCACCAAAGATTTCCACGAAACGTGTAATTGCTATCCCTTTGTGCTGTTCAAGACATAACTTATCTATTTTCAGCACCAAGAATCATAGCATTTATAAGTACAACTTGGAATGATAGAATGCATCTGTTTTACTAGAGACTATCTATAAAAAGCATCTGCAGCTCAGGGGGAAAATTTTAAAGCATTGAATTTTTAAATTCTTTGTGATTTCAAATACTTTGACATTGATTTTGTTTCCTAATCTTTGAGGTTAATTGGTTACTGTTTTTGTCTTCATTGAGCCATACCCCTTTCAAGTTCCTGGGTAGGAGTTTGCTCTCTGGAATGGCACCAGTTGGGCAGTCATCCTTTTGGTAAAGAAAAGAGCTTTTGAACTGAAGATTTAAAACCAGTCTTTGTTAAATTACAGAATGTACCTCTGAGACCAAGACCAAAACTATGGGCCACTTTTGTATGTCGCCATCATATTTTGAAATTGTTTTTTTTTTTTGTTTGGTTTGGTTTGGTTTTTCAACCAGCAACACTACTAAAGAGTTGTTATTCACTTCTAAAAGGGATGAATTATAATTTTTCTGTGTGAAGAGACTGTCTCCTTTGGGGTTTATGGCCCGTACCATAAGCCTTCAATGTAGTAAAAGACTTCTTTAACATATCTTACAATGAAGGGTGCCTCTTTGCAACAATATTTGATTCTTTGACTGTTAATTAACATTCATTTTGAGTACATAGTGTTTGTCAGTACCTTGTAATGGCACTGCTTTTGAAAGTAATTTAAAACTTTGAATTTGAGAAGTTTACAGAATGCTTGTTATATGTTCATTGTTTTCTCAGTAAGTCAGCTTAATGATTATTTTCCCATTACTTTGTCACTGGGATAAAGAATACGGGTGTTTGAGAGCTCACTCACTTGCATGCAAAGATTTCACTTTTAAACATTATTTGCCTAAAATTAGTGTTGTGATGCTTTCTAAAAGAAATATTTTATAGACCTTACTTCACTGCAAAATTTTCAAGTCTGCATAAAAACAATTACAATTGGATAAAGATTGGCAATTGTTTTATAAAGAATTTGTGGAGTATAAATCTCTTCTAACATTTAATACAATTTTTTAATAAAAATTTATTTTAACCTATTTTGGAAAAATGTTCATGTTTATGATAGATTTTTTAAAAGTAACCAAAACTCTTTAAGAGACAAGGTATCAGAATCAGTGTTTAACTGTGCCATCAGATAGATATGTTATAAACATCTTTACCTTCACTGACTATACTAGATGCCTATATTTGACAACGGACAGAATAGCAATTATGGAGTTCATTGCCTCTTAAATGTTTCTTGCACAAATTACTTACTACTTTTATTCTTGTCTCATGTTAATATACCTGTGTCAGGGATCTTCAAGACAACCCTCAGTTTTAATGGTTCAGAAGAAGGACTCATGGGATCCAGAAAGCTATTATACTTGTGGTTACAGTTTATTACCATGACAAGATACAAATTAAAATCAGCAGTGGGAAGAGATGAATAGGGTAGAGTCCAGGAGACACCAGCCAGGAGCTTCCATTTGTCTTCTCCCCGTAGAGATGCAGGAACAGTGTTTAATTCTCCCAGCAATGACATGTGGCATATGTGAAGTGTTGCCAACCGGGGAAGCACACCTGAGTGCTAGTGTCCAGAGTTTTTACTGGGAATCAGTCACATGGGCACTGCCTGTGTTTGACTCAGCTGTTGAGACCCCAGCACCTACCCAGCAGTCAAACTGATATAACATGTCCCTGAGCCCCAGGGGTACAAAAATGGGCCTTTACCATAAATCACATTGTCAGCATGAACTATTTGGTGCAGCCCAAGGACTCAGGCATACAAAGACAGGATATTCCAAGGGCTTAAAATTTATGATTTATAGTAACATGGGAAAGCACTTATTTTTTTAAAGTAGAATATTAACTGTAATTATTTGGTAAACATTTCTGCAGTGAACAAGTCAAAAGAACATCCCTTGTTACACATTGTGTGGACAACAAGATTAAAATTAAAGGAGGGTGATCTACCTTCAAGGAAATCACAGCCTGTGGGTTACATATGTCTCTCAGAATCTTAACAAAGGGTAGATACTGGTAAATACTGTAAGAGTCACAAAGAACTTTACACTTTCTTTTTTTTTTCCTTCCCTCCTGGGCTTGACCCCCAAGAACCCCAAGAATGAATTTGTATCTGGTTATTTCTATTTGGTCTTTTGTTACCACCAGGCAGTAAACTAAGTAAGAATGCTGATTGACTGGTTTACAAATCTGTGCTTCCAAAACCAATGTGACCTTGGGCTACATCAAAAGAAATAGTTTCAGATCAAGATAGTTAATACTTCTAATCTCTAATGCATCTTGTGTTCAGTTCTGGTTAGCATACCTCAAAGATACTGACAGAAGGGAAGGCAGTGGGATAGGGAACAGACAGAGGGAGAGACAAAACAAGAGTAAGCATCGAACAATTGCTGTCTATCTTGGAGAAGCAAAAAAACGGTGAGAGGCAATGGTAGCTATCTTCAAATAACCAGAGGGTCAAAGACTTAGACGAGGGAAAAGCATAAGCAAGAACAAACAAATGCCCTGTCTTGTTGCCTTGAGTTAGCCTTACTGCCCCCACAAGCAGCATGTATTTAGTTTAGCTGAGATAGGATCAAATGTTTTTCAAGAGGAATTTTTGCTAGGAACATAAGCAGGAATAAAACTAAATGCCCAAATCTTCACAAATAGGACTATATGAAGTACAGATTCCAGAGCCTAACATCAATGGCTAGAGAAAGATTTGTTTGATTGGCACAGCTTTGCAGATCCCTTTGTTTTTGCTTAAGTCCTCTCTGAGCAAAGATGCCCAGAGGGCTGCTAGTCTGTGGTAGTTGTAGTTTGGCAGAACGTGTGCTTGGCAAATGTCTCAGTTCCTCCCCAGATGCCATCCCAATCTTTTCTCTCTAGTATTGACCCAAGTCATTTCCTCTGACCTTGGGCTTCACTGAGCTTCCCCACTGCTTCCACTCATTGCCCTTCCCTTCTGATTGAGTCAGATACATTCTTATCCATGATGATCCCTCCTCTGGACTCCAAGTTAACACAGACCTTGCACACACTCACATAGTGACTCTCCTACAGCAACTCTGACTTTGGATTCTTGAAAGTAATGCTACTCACGAGTTTACATGTCCTATTCAGCCTGCCCAAAGTATATACTTGGTGATTTGATCCAGGATGAATATTCTTGAAGGATGACCAGGTCATAATTGCTTATTAGACGTGTGACTAATTTAAAAAATGTTTCCCCTTCAAAGTTTTAATAGTTGCAACCTCTGTGGTGTGTTTTATCTTGGAAAGCCCTAGCAACAGAAAATTCAACAGATACTGGTTCCTAGTGTTAACCTTTGCTGTCTTCAGTAGATCATAACCAAAGGGTAAGTACTCATTTTTAACCTTTTTTTAATATGTTGTTGTGTATGTGAGTTTGATTATTGGCCTCTCTTCAAAACTGGGCTGATGAAATCTAAATTTAATACCTATTGAGATTAATAGTCCATACACAAATGAAATGCCATATTGATCTTCTGAAAGGTTGCCAAGTATTTACTTACATGGAATGGATATTGTGGTTTGATCTTTACCTTATTTTGATTTCCTTTTGATGGTGTCTGTGGTTTTACAGAGGTTATTATTATGATACTACATTCATTTAAGTGAGAAAAGTTTTTTTCTTCCAATGTTTCTAAGAAAATGTTTTCTCAAGAGAAAAGCTGGTTGAATAAAACTTTAAATTAAAAGATAAAGAAGACAAAGTTTACCAGGAACAGATTTTTTTTTCCCCCAAAAAAGACACAGGGGCAGTATGCACAGTGGTTAAGGATATGAATTGTGAAGTCAGACTGCATAGCTTTGACTTTCAGCTTTGCTATTTGCAAACTATATGATCTTGAACATGTTATATAACTTCTCTGAGCTTTAGTTTTCTTTAACTGTAAATGGGGACAATGGTACTCAAAGACTTGTTATAAGAATTACTGACTATGTAAAGCATTCAGAACAGTGTCTGGCTTTAGCCTATTTTCAAATTCATATATGGTCCTTATGTGGTCACTTCTTACTTTGCAGAGTTAGTTTCTAATGAATAAGTAGGTCTATTAATATTAAAAGATTGATTTTAAACCGTCTGTTTTTTTTCCTTCTTTGTTACATATTTTCTCTATCCACCTCCTATTAATAACTGGGAAAAGGATGGGGATATAGACTCTGGAGTCAGATCTGAATTCTGCTTTCACCCTACATCTAATCTTAGCTCTGGTATTTCTACTTCTCAGACTAGGTTAGTCCATGGAAACTTTCAGTTACCAGAAAGGAGTTCCTTTTGTTAAGCTCATGTCTGGCTTAAGATAAAAAGATTATCTAGCCCTAAAGGACATCAGGAAATCTATATGTCATGTATGAATCCTTATGCCAGGAAATCATGGGGGATGCAAGTTACCCCTCTCATTTATTCATACTTATGGCATAGCAGATGAAACTGAGTTAAATTTGTTTTAATAAGCACTTTTAGGGAAAAATGTTTTTTTGTCCTGTGCAATAATCAGCAGTTAACTAGACCTGCTACTGATTGTATACGAAAATTCCCACCCTTATGCTAATGATTTTGGTTACACTCTGCTGAGCATTCTA
Source organism: Camelus dromedarius (assembly GCF_036321535.1). Classification (NCBI taxonomy): domain Eukaryota; kingdom Metazoa; phylum Chordata; class Mammalia; order Artiodactyla; family Camelidae; genus Camelus; species Camelus dromedarius. The sequence continues at coordinate 60,363,498 of NC_087443.1, read as the reverse complement.
TAACCCCTAGGAGCGTATGATAGAACCGGAATGAAATGTCTCAGCACAGAGACCTCATCAGGGGAGAGAGTAGCCTTGCGGTGACCTACAGTAATTAATCAATGAGAAAGTGAGGCTGGAGACCCTTCCAAGGTCAATCTTCATTATTCTTTGTAGCCTGAGCTTTTTCTATTTTGTTTTATTCAGAATTACTGAAGCATGGAAGAAACATAAATCTTTAAATATCTGTGGTGTGACTCACTCCATTTTATTACAGTCCTGGTGTGTGTGTGTGTGTGTGTGTGTGTGTGTGTGTGTGTGTGTGTGTGTGTGTGTGTGTGTGTGTGTGTGTGTGTGTGTGTGTGTATTGCAAGGGACTGTAAGAAAGAATTTATAAATTTTAGCAATTCCCCCCTCTCACCTTGTAAGCTTGTGAAATAGCATAAAATGTGAGGGCAATCAAATCATCTAGGAAATCAATAGAGGAGGACAGAAGCCCTTGATCTACACAGTAACCATTCTTTTCACCCTTTAAGTGCATGCAGCAGGGGTTGGTAATGTAATAAAAACAGTCCTTTGTTTGGCTGGATTCAGGAGCACTCACCCCATTTGCAAATGGCGTACCCATGTGAGATATTTGAAAATAACAAAGACATCAGTCTAACCTGTACACTAAATTTGAACATGCAGCAAAGCCAGTAACATATATTTTATAAGGAAAAATAAAATTGCACATAGGAGCTCTATTTTAAGATCCTACAAAGCTCCTCCCCTCCCCCTCAGTTATTTCCATTTTAAATTAGTACTGTGCGTTCAGGTATACCAATTTATTTGGCTTTAAGAAAAAAAAATGTATTCTTATGATTTAGATGCTTTTAAGAACCTTAGAGATTTCTGATAATAATACAAATAAAGTTAGCTGGAAATCAGTGATTGTTGCTTATAAGCAAGCAATATTTCTAGCTATTCTTTCTTTTGCTTATATCCGAGGAGATTTCTGGCTTTTTCTCCAGACTCTGTTTTGAAATCAATACTACTCTTATTAGATCTGGCTAATGTTGTCCTAATGGAATTCCTTCTAACTGGGTTGACCCAGGTGGCTGTACATAATGGTCTCAGCTGGAGCAGAAGGTATGGGAGACTTTGTAATTTTATTTTTCTGATAGTTTCATAAATTCTCTATCAATGGATTTTTTAAATTGAGGTGAGATTTATGTGACATAAAATTAATCATTTTAAAGTAAACAATTCAGTGGCATTTAGTACATTCACAATGTTGTGTAGCTACCACCTCTATCTAGTTCCAAAACATTTCCATCATTCCACAATAAAATCCTATCCCCATGGCCCTTTTCTCTAGCCCTGGCAACTACCAATCTACTTTCTGTTCCAATGAACTTTAAATACATTTTTAAACCTGTTTCATGTTTTCCTTTAGAGTCATGATTGGTGGTTCTGGGCTCCCTGCTTATGTTCACAGGTAAGTTCTAGAAGTTTATCCCCAGGACTATATGTAACTTGCATTATCTCTGGAGGTAAAATTTAGACACTAGTTTCCAGACAATTGCTCAAATCTCACCCCCGTCTTTAGCCAGTCCAGTAAAATGAATTGTAAGTATCCTGGACTTATTACCTCTTGAGAAATTGTCCCTTCTGTAATATTCCCTTAATTCCAGGCCCTTTGATACTGAACTACAGAATTTCTTTGCAAAATTATATTTTGAAACCCCTTTTTAAAAAATAGTTAAATACCACCCAATTCTTGTAATTGTTAGCAGCAGCAGAGATGACTCCTGGCTGGATGGGCCCAGAGCCCAGTACGGGGCTGCTACCACCTCACTGCAGTGCAGAAGGGCAGTAGGCTCAGGAAGTCTGCAAAATGTAGCAGTTTCCCTTTGGGATTTGATTTTGCCACGGATTTCTGGGGCAGAGAAACCTTGAGTGAAACCTGGTGAGGAAGGGGTGAAAAAGGAGATAGAAAGATTTCTGTTCCCTCAAATGAGGGGATGCTCTTTTACGTAGAGAGGTAACACAGGAAAGAAAAGCAAGCACAGCAGAGTTAGAAGACCAACGCTCAACTCCTGGCTGTGTTCCTCACTGTGTGGCATCAGAGGAGGGTTTTAACCTTGTTCTTCCAAGGCTCTAGTCCTTCATTTGTCAAATAGGTATACAAACACTACAGCTAACGGGTCGTGAGGTTTAAATGAGATCATCTATGTTTACCGCCTAGTACAGTGCCTGACACGCAGTACATAGGTACTGAATAAGTCACAGCTGTTGTTAATAAGGCCCAGGATGCAGGGGATCTCATTACTGAGTGCTTCTGAAAGTCATATTGGGTATCACTCACGTGCTTTGTGGACAGGAAAGCTTCCCTTTGTTGTCCTGTTCCATCATAACAGTTGATGTTGCTGCTTCCCTTTCCTCCTCCTCCCTGCCTTATGATTTTGAACACTGTGCTTCCCTGTTACTATAATTGTTCTGATTTAATAATTTATCAACTCCATAAAATGCTTTTAATGTCTTTCTTTTATAAATGAGCTCATGGCAATTAGTGGTGACTCACTGAAAATAGGAGACACAAATTAGTCAGAGCCAGAAATTATGTAAATTAATAAAAAGCTCTCTGGTTTTGCATAGAGAAGGATCCATTAACCATATAGTACTACTCTTAGAAGTGGCAACCAGTGTCTATACTGCAAATGTATTGATGAGATTGTTGTTCCTTAAGAGGCCCTAAAAGATATTTTGATTATAATAAATTGCTCATGGTTAGTGTATGACTTACTCTTTTCACTAGCAGTACCATTGACTATGCAAGTTCCCTTAGGCAGACGGACTGAGAATGATGCTACTGTTCAGGATTCAGCAAGCTCCATCTTCAACCATCAGCATCAGCTGTGAATTGCATTTATCCCCTCACTTCTGGTCTCCATCCTGGATCCTGGCACGGCATTAGGCAGCCTCAACTTGATGTCCACATTCTAGATACCAGAAGTAGATAGTCCTAGAGATGTCACAAGCCCCTTGATGGGTACAGTTTTGTGTGTGTACTTTTTTGGGAAAATGGTTCACAGCTTTCTCCAAGAGCTGTTTAATCCCAAAAAAGTTTAAGAATCATTATAGTAGAGGCAAATTCCATTACTGCTGCCCATGTTCTGCCTAAAGGGTAGAACCCTTCTGGGTTCTGCAGAAGTATAGCCTCATTTTCAAAGAAGGAAAAGATTCGTATTATTTTGAAGAACTTTTTATCATGTGCTTTCTGCCAGTTCATTCCCAGAAATTTTCACCAAGCTAATTAAATCATCCAGGCACAGAATGCATTATTATCTTTCATCTGATCTGATTTCCTACTTCCTGCCATGAACTGTCCACTTAGTGCATTATGTGTTTCAGACCAGACAGTCTGCAGACTGTAGCCCCAAGGCTTTGGCAGGGGGGAAAAAAAAACACTAAACAAAACTAAATGTGGATGCATGGAACAGAGAACATGATTTCTGAGTTATCTGGGATACAACTGTCTCCCTGAAGCAAAACAGCACTTCTCTCAGTTGAAGCAGCAGAAACCACAGAACACAAGTTATGTTGGTGGGATTCGTGTGACTTTTAATTCTTATTTTACTATTGTTTTACAGTTAAGTGTGGGGAGTAAAGACAGGGATAGAGTAAGGGAAAGGGAGAAAAGTATTCTTTCAAGTTTCCTTGAATAATTGAAGCAGGTGCTAGAATAAGAAAGTTCAGTAAAAGCATCACGTCCTCATCACCACAGAGCTCTTAATGGAGAGATGTGACAGAGACATAGCAACTCTTTAGATCTGGTGGAAGTGACTCCAACAGAGAACTAATCCTGCATCAAACTGGGCAAACGTGGAAGGCTGGGCAATGCAGCTGCTACACAGTAGGGCAGATGAAAACCTGACTCTGTGGAATCTACTTCCTTGCATGTGAGCAGGAGCACGTGTGCCCTTCTCTGGTCTGAGTGTCTCTTCCTCTCCAACAGTGAAGGGAGACCCTACCAACCGTGTATCAGTGGGAAAACTGTTGGGTAAGACTCTTTTAGAAAAGAGAAATATTTCTTTTTTATACTTGCTGGTAGTAATGATTGACAAGAAGTGACTTCTTTTACTTTGGGGCAGTAGCAGTGTGTCCTAGTGATAACATGATCTACACTTAACACTCTTAAAAGGCATAGGAGTGAAAACGAGGCCTCTTTAGGACCTGGACTAGTGGGAAGGGGAATATGTGGATTCTGTCTAAGGGTAAGGGCATGAAACAGCTAATTCTTTACCACCACAAATGAACTGACACAGATAAATGAGACCTTGGCTTTTCCCCTTCATACAAATACCTCTTCCAGCTTATACTGCTAAATCTAAGGTCAGCTTAATCACAGTTTGGAATTAACTAAGACTGTGCTTCTAAAAGTGAAAAGCTACATTCTTAATAAAGTATTCATTTTTCCTAATTAAATGGATTTGAATAAGCTGAGAGCCTAAAATCTAGGAACAGTTTTCATTATTTTATTTGTCGGGGGCAACCCTTACAACTTATCACTGCCATTTTTTTTAAACTACAGAATTAGAAGGATATGAAATGGGCAGGGAGAAGTCGTTACACGAATCATAGAAATGGTCAGCATGCATCTAATCCTACCTATTGAGCAAAGAGAGCTAAACGGGGCAAGTTCTTTTGAGAAGAATCTAAATGTGTTTAAATGGGACAAAAACTACACTAGCCTTTTTTCCCCCATATGGAAGAAAAGGATATATGGACTTGAGGGGGGTGGGAGGGAAAGTGTCCATTACACAAACACCTATCATGTGTGAAACAATTCTGTCAGTGGTGTTGGGTGTGAACCGTGGGTTTATCTTTGGCAGTGATTTTATGTTTTAGGTATCTAGAGTGAGATTATATAGCTGGATAACGGCTGGGTATAGTGAGTGAATACAGTTTTTAATTTCAACTCACAGCAAAATGATAATGATCACAGATTTAGCACCTCAGTTTGTACTTCCTCTGTACCTGAATCATCTATCGCTGTGAAGCCTGAGCTTTAGGTGAGAAAGCTGTACACTTAGATGACTCCTCTGTGATTGCTCTAGGACTGCGGTTTGCTCCAATCTAAGGTGTGGTTTTCTTATTAGAGAAAGAAAGTATTTAATGCTAAATATGAGACTGAAGCCTTGAAGACATTGTATCATGGTGACGGGTGTTTTGGATCAGGAATAGGCTGCTTAGCAAGTTAAATGCATATTATCTCTTCTTAAGCATTAACTTTTTTTTAAGCAACAGAATTATATTTTTTGGCTTGAAATGGTGCTTTCTTCTATATTTGATTTCTCGGTTTTCTTAGTAGATATTATTGTTTCCTCCAATATTTCTTCAAAACTTTCCCCTATCTGGGAGGTTTTCTTAGAGGCTACCTTAGAAGCCTCCTCTTCCTCCTCCTCTTTCTTAAGAGACAGCCCAGTGGATGAGATTTTGGAGGTGGTAGAGCTGAGGATTCTAGGTGGGAGCAGATAACTTGGATTGGGAAGTGGATTCAGCCCGGAAATGCTTAATCCACTGGTGCTAAAACGTGTCTCTTCGCCTTCCAGCAGTTTCCTGTAAATCCGACAGAGAAAAACTTAGGAAATCAGCTTGTAACTTCTTTTTTTTTAAAGAACTTAACCCTCCAGCCCCTATTCATTCCAGATTAGAGAGATTTCACAGTTTCTTCATGAGATTGAGACCAATAAATATTGAATTCTAAGGCTAAAGACTTGGACTTTATCCAAAACGTGCACACACATACTCACACACATTACTCACATACATCACTCACATATCTTTAGCACCAGCTGCATTTAAGCCACTGTCAACGGGAAACCTATCTATTCGTAGATACATTTGAGAAAAAAAATCTACAACTCCTCTTGGCCTCATCACACCCATTTTTGGCACTTAGAGTCTACAAAGCTCTAAGGAGAAGTAATTTTACTAATTAACACCTTAAGTGCAACAGGGATAAGAAGATAAGAGGTCCATAAAGGAACTGCCTAATTCAGCCTGAACTTGAGATTTGTATTTTTCCAACGTGTTAGGGTGCAAAGGAAATGGAATCAACAATAACAGAAACCAGTGAATACTGCTGTTTCAGATTCCAGAGTTTCCCCCAGCCTGGCCTAAACAGCATCATAAAAGAATGGCCCCCAATACCTTTTTTCTCATGACCCTAATTATTTTTATCATCCTTTCATCCTTTTTTTTTTAAATCAGAAACTCAAAACACTATCAAATCCTCTTGGAGCTTTGTTTTAAAGTAGTACACATAGTGTAAGGAAAAAAAAGAAAAAAATTCTCCCATTTGGGGTTGAGTCTGAGCTCCTCCATCTACCTGCACTGTGACTTTGAGTAAGTTACACAGTCAGTCTGTGGTTCAAGTTTCCTCACCTGCAAAATGGGAATATGACCTGATACCTAGATAATTTATATGCAGTATAATACTCGGCACACAGTAGTCATTCAAAAAATAGTACCTGCTGTTTTTTAACTTTCATAAAGGTAAATGTGGAATCCAGGGGGATACCTTACCTATTGGGACTTTCTATATTATATGAAACCTATTTTTAGGGTCTGATGGGTTTTATTTTAACCTCTGTGTACTCACATTATCTCCTTAAGCCCTAGCAGAGGTAGGTAGACTACTCCAGGACCAGTAACGTGGAGCTGGGATATAACCAAGTTGAAGGCAGAGAGATCAGCTCACCTGGAAAGGGCCATGATGTCTTTCCTCATCCCACCTCTCACCCATCAGAAGCTGGAGAGACTAAAACCACTTATTTGGGTAGCATTGCCCAGGTGACTGGATCTGCCTGGGTGAGTATGCCCTTTGAGTACCTGTAAGCTGCTATCTCAATGTCAAGAGCCATTTTGACATTGAGCAGGTCCTGGTATTCCCGAAGGTGGCGTGCCATCTCACTCTTGGTGTTCCTCAGATCATTCTCCAGCTGCCCAATGTTATCCTGAAAAGCAACATGTTCAACATACTTAGGCCAAACCAGCTGAAATTCATTGTGGTTGAGCTTGAGAAAGCACAGATTCTCAACCCTGACTGCATATGAAAAATCCAGACCTTTCCCCCAGCCCAGATTCTGATTCATTTGTTCTGGGGTGAGGTCCAAGCATCTGCATTTTTTTCATAAAGGTCCCCAGAACACATGTGGACACATGGTGAGGGTTAGGAACTTCTACCACGGGGCACGTGGGTCTCAACTGAACACCAGGGAGATATTTATTTTTTACTTACTTACCATCCCTCCCTTGCTTGTTGTATTACTGCTGAGTCACTCAGTTGGTTCATGTCCTTTCCAAAACCAAAGCCTCAGGTTAGGAGCTTAGATTCAGAAAATTCCAACTGTGGAAAGCACAGAGAGGACGGGAAGTCTTCTCTGCCTCCATTCGTTTTGATGGTTTCCTGGAAATCTGCTACTCAATCACTTTACTGAATGCGTTTCACATGACAGATAGGGAGGAAGCATAAATACTCCAAGGAATTTTTTTTAATCCAAATGGCAGACTGAAATTATAATATTATTTAAAAAGAAAGTAAATTTATATAATACTTTTGCTTTAAGTTCCTATAGGTGCAAACCCAGGCATAGAAGAAAAATAGCTTTAAATCTGTGATCCTTGGGCAGCCAGAGGATGTTTTAAAAACACAGAAGATCCTGTTGCTCATCTGGTTAAAACCCTCCAACTGCTCAGCCTGGCCTATACTTTTCCTCTTTCTCTGTGTGTTTCAGCTACCCTGGCCTTCTCTTCTGCTGCTTAAACATACCAAGTTCATTGCTATCCCAGGCCCCTTAGGCTGGCTATTTCTTCCTCTGTTTGGAATGCTCTGGGGTGGGTCTTCACATGGCTGACTTCCCGTCATATTGAGATTCAGTTCAAATGTCCTCACCAGTTAGAAAAAAGCCCCTGTTTGAAAGTAGCCACTCTGCTCTTAGCTCTTACCATTATCTGAAATTACCTTATTCACTTACTTTCTGTTACCTCCTTCTATAACAGGGTTTTTCAACCAGGGCACTACTGACATTTGGGGCTGGATAATTCTTTATTGTAGGGGTCTGTCCTGTGAATTATAGGATTTTTAGCAGCATCCCTGACCTCCATCCACTAGATGCCAGTAGCACCTGCTCTCCCTCTCGATTGAGATAACCAACAATGTCTCCAGACATTGCTGAACGTCCCGGAGCAGGCAAATCGGTCCTGTTAGGAAACTTCTACACTAGAGTGTAAGTTACATGGAAACAGGGACCTTTTCTGTCTAGTTCACCTCTGGAAATTCACAGCCTAGCAAAATGCATACTGCAGATACTCAGTGAATAATTGTTGAATGAATGATTGAATAATGCTACATAAACATTTCTTTTCTTATGACTTGAAAAAGTATGAGCAAATAACTCATATAGTTCAGCTGCAACTCTTATCAACATGAAGAGCAAAGTGACTGACAGTTATTTTCATGAAACAGTGATGCAGATAAACATATCAGAAACCTCAAGAAAGCAAGTGCTAAGAGACCCTTGTGTGGAGGTGATAAAGTGATGGTGAAAGGCAGGGCTGATACATCAGACGGTGCAAACTTACAAATCAAGGGTATCTGCAGAAGGAATTAAAATTCATCCCACCTATCTGTTCTGTAAATATTGACAGGAATACTGCAATGAAGAGACTCAAATGATAGGTACAGAGCAAGGGATGATAAGCAGTGGGGAAAATACATGATACACTGGACAGTGATGGAAATATTCCAAAATGTTTAAAAGGAATTTCACCAAGAAATTTTATTTGATGGTTGTTATATTTGAGGTTAAACTAACTTACAGGCAAGTCTACTAGTGATATATTAGGGGTAAGAGAATCAACATTACTCTGCTTAGAGGGGAAAGAGCCTAGGGTAAAAGAAAAAGGAAATGTTCTCATTCTACAAAGGAGCAAGAGAAATGTTATATGAAGAAAAGAAGAGGATTTCAGGAAGATCTTTGGGTTGCATTTCTTGCCCCTTGCACTTCTGCCACAAACATCTAACACACCTCAGTCAGTTTTCTATATTTTACTTTCTTCAAAACTTTCATTTTTGTATATGGGAAATTATAATGTTTATTCTTTTCTGAGGTGTTCTGAGATCTTCAAGTTAGGATTCCACTTTAATGTTCCTCACATTATTATATGATGAGTCCATTATCCATTAAATTAGATAATGGGCATTAGAACAGCACTTGGCACATAGGAACTGCTCAAAAAACGTTAGTGATTTTTATTATTGTTAATATCATACCAGGTGACTCTCTACCCTTTTCATGATATGGACAAACTAATCCTGAGCCCTCCCTACAACCCCTTAGATAACTAAAGAAAGCAATGTATAATAAAACTTAAATATTGGCAAGTTGGAGGCATATCCCTTAAAGCATCGGATATTTATTTTCTAATTTTTCACGAAGATGTACATCTTCATAACACATTTTTTAAAAATAACAATTTGAGGGGCTTATCTCAGTGGTAGATTGTGTGCTTAGCATGCATGAGGTCCTGGGTTCAATCCCCAGTACCTCCATTAAAAATAAATAAGTAAATAAATAAACCTAAATACTCCCTCCCCCCCAAAAATAATTTAAAAAGAATTTTTAATAAAAATTTAAAATAAAAACCTTTCTAAAGTGGTTTGTACTATTCTTACTTAGGACATTAAACATAATGCAAACTTTCTCAGCAACTAAGGGTTATGTAATGATCAATTATTTTTCTATAATCCTGTAATGTCTTTTATCTTTTAGGTCAACTAAGGTATATTAGGCTGTTCATTTCTACCCTAAATGGTCCTTTAGAGCAGTGTTTGAATTAGTGTTTGCTACTTATTTGTTTTCTTCGTCCTGAAAGTTGAACTAATCTGCTGCTACTCATTCCTGATGAGGCCTGACTCCAGTGGTTCCTCTTCTGTGTCTTGTTGCAGGCTTGAAATCCAAAGAACAAAGTGCTTTAGAATCATGTAAAGTGACAATAAATAATCTGGGGCACCAGAAGGGCCAACTCCTGATATGTGATTTAGAGACAGATGACGTTTTGTCTCATCAGTAGGTTAATTAGGCCCTTTTAAAAAAAAAAAAAAACTATTTTGTCTCATACCTGTGTTTTCTGCAAAAGAGGTTGTTGGGGGCATGAGTTCTAGAGTGATGAAATTTTCTTGAACTTTTTCTGGTACATATTTCACATGTCTATTTTATGGATCAGAGTAGACAAAAAGCACGACTTTGCTCCTTTCAGAAGGAATTGTGCTGACTGCTGACCACTGCTCTTCAACGTCTAGTCTCTTTGTTTGCGTTCTCCCCACAAGAGGCTGTCTTGCATTGCCCTTCAAAAGCCCTGCCAAAGATGGCCTCCAGCTCGAAATCTGAGCAGAGCACTGCAGTCTGCCCCCTCCCCCAACCACGCAGCTGCTGCTGGCTTAGCCTGAGGGAATGGGAGAGAGGCACTCCCAGCTCCAGCGGGGGTCTCTCCTGGAGTAGCTGATATAAGTGCTGAGCATCTTCCTCAGGGCTGGAAGGATGTGGGAGTAAGAGAACTGGCCACACTAGCATCTGCAGTGAGACTGGGAACAGCAAACAGTGCTGTGGGTCCCATCACTTTTAGGGGCCTTCAGCCAGGTGAGCAGTAGTGAGTGCAGCACAATCTGATTGAAAGAGGCCATTCAGAATTACTGCTCTGACTGATAAACGATGGTGGGGAGAGAGGATTTCTATACGTGGTACACCTGCAGGTCACCTTATTCTCACTCTTGTCTTTGCTTCATCCCATCTTTGGTTGTTTTTTTTTTTTTTTTTTTTTTCTACCATACTTTAAAATTTTGCATTTTATGTATTCCTATAGGCTGATTTACATTGGAAAATGTGATTTAAGTCAGTACACCCCAAAAATCAGTCTGAGGAATGACAGGACACAGTGCTTTTATTGCATCTCTCTGGGCCCCACCTGTGAACTACTGAATCCGTATCTTTGGGAGTGGGCCTGAGAATCTTTTTGTTAAGCCCCTAAGTAACCTTGGTTGGTCAATGGGTTTATTAGGAACCACTAGTTTCTTTGAGATTTTTGTTGGCTTTTTTTTTTTTTTTTTCTGTAAAGGAGCTATCACGGTGGCTCAGGTGACAATAATACAGTGAGATAGAAGGGGCAAAAACAGAACAACACAAAGCAAAAAGCACACGGAAGAGTTGGGGCGAAAAAAAAGGAGAGAGAGATAGGGACCAAAGGAAGGTTTTTTTTCCCTTGAATTCTCATTTCAGAAATGGATCTATCAAGCTATAGATTTATAAGCAGCCACTGCCACCCCCAATCTCCAAGGGGCCAACCCCTTCTTGCTATTTAATTAGGCTGCATTCCAATCTCATACTGGAGAGAAGAGGGCATACTTGCTCATCTCCCTGGAGAGCATTAACTAATAGTGATCTTGATTGTTCATCAAGGTCTTTCAAGGAAAGCTGAAGCTTTCCAAGACTGACCATAGTGAAGGGCCAGGGCCCCCAGATGTCCTTCAAAGATGTCCTTAGACATCTTTGGCAGAACAGGCACTCTAATTGTGGTGAAGCAGCTATGACCTGAACCAGAATCACCCTATGTCAGAAATGAAAAAGCCTTCAGCTAAAGAGGGTGGCTGCATTTGGCTTCTGAAGACAACCACCCTAGTGCCTCATAATTTCTCCTGTTGCCTGATTCAGTCTCTCTCATACACCATTGTATGCTTATTAAGACACCCTGAACCATTCTTTACCCTTTCAAAAGTGTAATAAGCTTTCTTTCCTCTAGTAGGCTGTCAGCTCTCTGGGGCAGGAAAAATGTGACTTTAATGGGGCCTTCTTCTGCCTCTAAGAGGGTGGGAAACTTGCAAAGGAAAATGGGCCTACCACTAATCTCTGAAGCAGAAGAAAGAGAACAGCCTCCCATTGCTGCAGTGAAAGGGGAGGGGGAGGGGGTGAGAGGGCAAGAAAACAATGGCTGAATCTCACTATGGGAAAAGACGCTTCTCATCTCGGTCAGCACTGCTAAGACTGTTAGAGAGAATAGCCAGATGACACCCTTGTGGCTTCAGGCCTTCAGGATCCGCATGTGACAATGTGAGCCCCTCCTCAGCCTTAGGTCCCAAAGGGTAAGATATTTCTATATATCTATAAAGATATATCTGTTGTCTGAACTCCTCTTCCACTCATAGCAGGTCCACTGAGGCTCTGAGGCTAAAGCTGATGGGGGCAGCACTGCAGAGCTGCAGATGCCACAGTTTCTGTTTTTTGTTTCCTGCAGATTAGGTCTGGATGACCCTACTATTGTCTAGCATTGAAAGCCCTTAAAGCAAACAAAACAAGCCAGACAATACTATCACTAGCTCTTAGAATGTAGGAGCTCTAACAAGCAAACAGAGGACATGGCAAAGTCCAGTTCAGATGGTAGTTGATGGATAAATTATCCTTTTTGTAGAAATACTGGGCTAGCCCTTCAGAAGACCACCTAGCTCATCCTTTGAGCTTCTAGAAGAAAACATGAAGTCTCAATTAACTAAATGTGATTAATTCAAGCCATCCAGAAGCTAGGCCACATAGTGAAAAGTTCAAGTTACAGATTTTTGAAGCAGAATAGAAGTATTTATTTGAGTATTACTGTAATTCCCAACACCAAAACAAATGGTCCAAGCAAGCTTTCTTCCTTTATCAAAGGGAGTCATGTATAATGAACAGCAAATACTGCACACCACTAATAATTCTTTAGCTCCAGACTAAAATAGTATGTTGAGGTTTCACTCCTTTCTTGATTACATTTTATTAATGTTCTCAAATCCTATTAATTTCATCAAATGTAAACTTGGATCTTGGCTAGAATGGATTACTGCAAGTTTCCAAATTATTAGCATTCTATCCAATGAAGCTTTTATTGCACCTTGAAACTGAACCACACTATTTAGATTCTTTTCTACACATTTCACCTGCCTCTGTGCCCTTTGTGGTCATAAGCCCAGAATGTTCTATATAGTAAAACCGAAGATGCAGTGGCCTTTGTTTGGAGAGAAAAGGAGGAAAGAACCGATCAAAACCTTCACAGGAGCTTAGAGGACAGGCAAAGATGGAAAAAAAAAAAGTGGCCTATAAGAAAGATGAACCTATCTCTGTGATTTACTACATGCACTTAGGATGGAAAAATGTTAAGGAAATGGGCATTTTCAAGTGGGACGTCACTGCTGCTGAGCAGATTAAGTGGTTTTTGTTACGTGCTAAGCCATCCATGAAAGTGCAAATTGATGCTGTCCACGAGGTGACCTTTGATTGCAGGTAACCAAGACTGATGTGTTGGTGTTGCAGAAGAAAAAAAAAAAAAGTTAAAGCAGTTAATTGCCTAGAGAGTAGTAACTGGGACATGAGACAGGAGGTAAATTTCTGAGCCGCCGAACTCGAGATCAGCACCGAGGACAGCGCCCGACCATTCTCGTGTAAAGCTTTCTTTAGGAAGAAATACCATCAGTCGGGAGACAAGGGAACCGTCTGTGTGCTGGGGGAGGACAGAGCAGGGTGGTTATTACTAGCCCAATCACCCATCTCGTTCACTCCAAATCTCTACTCCTTTGAGGGCACAACTCAAGACAATGGGATAGGACCCTTCCCAGTTCAGTCCGGCATTCTTCCCCCAACCCAAGGGCAGACCTACTCCATAAATATTTCCAGAGCACACCGAAAGCCTTTCGAGGTCGACCAAATAAGCCAGACAGCGGAAACAGCACCGCCAACCATGGAGAGGAGGCTGTGGGCTCACTCATACTTTGGGGTGGGGTCGCCAGTGTGTTCATGCCCATTTGCTGACAGGGAGGCGTGAGTTAGATTTCCAGACTCCAAAGAACAGAAGCTTGATGGCTTCTTTGTTAGAAGGGCTCGGACAGGGACGTAAGTGAGGGGCAAGGAAAGAGAGCGTCCAGACCCCTAAAATTAGCGGGAGAGACTCCAGGGCTTTTTGTTTGCCAACGCCTCCAGGCGGGACTCTTTCTCTCCCCTCCCTTATCCTCCCCCTGGTTCCTAGGGCCGCAACTGTGCGGGAAATATGCGCAGGGGAGAACAGGGTGCCCCGCCCTACACAGCACTCCAGCCTTTACCTGGTAGCTAGCCACCTCGGCACTGTGACGCTCTTCCAGCTCCAGGATCTGTCTCTCCAAGGACTCGTTGGCCCCACGCAGCCCCTCGATCTCGATGGTGCGTGCCTGAAGCTGGCGCCGGTACTCGTGAATCTCCTCGCGGCTGGCCCGGATGGCCTCGGTGCTGCGCGCTGCCTGCTCGTTCAGGTTGGCAAACTTAGACTTGTACCACTCCTCGGCTGACTGCAGGTTCTTGGCGGCCAGGGACTCATACTGAGCGCGGATCTCTCTCAGCGCCGAACTCAGGTCTGGTTTAGCCACAGCCACGTCCACCTCGGCCGCGGCCTGCGACGACGCCTGCAGCGTGGCCAGCAGCTCAGCTACCTCCTCGTCATGCACCTGGCGCACAAAGGCCAGCTCGTCCAGCAGCGACTCCACCTTCTTCTCCAGGTCCAGGCGGGCCAGAGTGGCGCCGTCCACGTCGCGCTGCTGCGCCTTCAGGGCGCGCTCCGCGCCTTCCCGCCCGCGGCTCTCCTCCTCGCAGCGCGCCCGAAGCCGCTGCACCTCCTCGGCCAGCCCGTCGCGCTCCAGCAGGGCCTGCGCGCGCGCCGAGCTCGCTTCCTCCAGCTGCGCGCGCAGATCGCGCAACTCGCGCTGGAAGAGCTCGCCGACGCGCGACGGCTCGGCGTGGCGCTGCCGCAGCGCGGCCAGCTCGGCTTCGAGCGCACGGTTCTGCGTCTCCAGCTGGTGCACCTTCTCGATGAACACGGCGAAGCGGTCGTTGAGGCCCTGCAGCTGCTCCTTCTCGTTGGTGCGGATGATCTTGTACTCGTTGGTGCGCGCCGCCGCCTGACTCAGGTCCAGCCCGTCGGACGCCGGAGACCGGCGGTAGGCCAGGCCCAGGCCAAGCGACGAGACCGAGGAGCAGGCGGCCGAGGAGGCCACATTGCCGCGGGACAGCGACTGCGAACGGAAGCTACCCGGGCCGCCAGCCCCAGAGAGGCGCGAAGACAGGCGCGAGCCGTCTCCGAACACCTTGCGGTAGGAGGAGCCGGCGCACAGATAGTGTTCGGAGCCGAAACTCATGGTGCCGGGTCCAGGGCCGGGAGAGCGGCTGGAGCTGGAGAGGAGAGGAGAGGTGCGCCGGGCAGGGCGCGCCTGGGCGGTGTGCACTGGGTTTTAAGGCGTGGCGGGGGAGGGGGACTGGGGCGGTGCGTTGGGGGCGGAGCTCCTGCTCTGGGTCTGGCGGAGAGAGGGAAGGGTGGCATTCTGGAGCGGGGGCGGGGAAGCGCAGTGACTACTGCAGCGCCCGAGGACAGAGCCATTTGCGTAGCCCCCCCCCCCCCCCCCCCGCTGTCCGAAACTCCCCTCCCCAAGAATCACCTGGTTTGGAAGCGACTTGAGCGGAGGGGTGCCTAAACGATGTGCGTTTCCCATCCAGAAACCACGAGGCTCTGTCGCGTCCCTTGACCCTACCCCCCTTGTCCCCTTTAAGCCACCGGGAGGTTAGTGTTTTCTGGGAGGTGTGCTGTTCGCTCATCCTCACCCCAGAGCTCTCAAGCTTGAGGCCCTGTTTTCCCAGATAGAGTGGGGACCCTCAGGGCGCGGCTTTGTCCCCTCCCTCGGCCTGCTCGGGGTTCCCAGGGGAAAAGTGGGTCTACGTCAGAGCAGCTCATCAGCTGTTCCTCTGTAGCTATCAGGAGCGCCCGGGGCTGGTGGCTGCGCTGAAAGCCTGCGACGCCCCTGGAAGAGAAGGGAGGTGGGTAAAGAGCGTGGGCCTGAGTTGCAGAGAGTGGAGAGAAGCGGAGGAAAGAGCTGGATGGCTGCAGTGGGCAGAGCTGAGATTCCCCTGCCACTTGTATAAGTGTGCTCTCTTGTTCACCACAGTCTGCAGCACTCTGCACTGAATAATGTCCGCCTTCTTAAGTCGTCTACTTTACCTGCCTGGCCCTGTAGGCATTTGAGATTTCAGTTTGTGTAAATCTCCATCTGGCTCAGGAGGACCCCTTCTTGTGGAGATCTGTCTTTGAACAAAAGAGGTCCCTGCAAACAGATTAAACTCCAAAAGTGGGGGATAGTGCTGGTGATTAAGCTGGCCTCCATCATCATCACACAGTGGTGGGAATCATAGAATGCGACCTGTAGAGATGAAGGCTGGGAGGAGTTAGTGTGGGGTCTGCAGTATGCACTCACTTTCAAATTTATAATCTTTCAGGATGTGGCTATGGCTTTGGAGAGGGAGAAGGAAGAATTTTTAGTAGATTCCAGAATTCCAAACTGAAAGCCCTTCTGGAATTTGGAATCTGAAGGATATAGCTCTAGGATAAGTTTTACCTTCATGAGGGAAGTGTTACCTGAGACAGACCACTAAAGGAAGGGGAGGGGGATGAAGTCCTATGGGACTTTGGAGCATATTCTTGGCTTTGTGCTTTATGTTGTGTAAGATGGTCAGGCCCTGCCACAGCCTGTCCCCATGGTTCCTTATCAGAGACCAAGACCTAAGCTAGAGGGACTCAATTGTGAGTTTGTGAGAGCTCTCAATTTTGTGGGCTCTGAAATACCTGGTGCTTTGAAGAATGGAAGAGTGCTAGTGCTAACATTGCTGAATGAATGTTCTCTGCCAGCCATTGTGCCAGGAATTTTGCATAGGTTTACCTCCTTCTGGCCACTCTTCAAGGTGGCCCTTACCCCCATTCTACAGATAAGAAACCAAGGCTTAGCTGCAGCACTCTGCATGAGATCACTAGCAAACAAACATATATTTTTTCCCTCACTGCATAATTCTCCTTCTTAGAGCAATGAGACTCTTAATGTCTCTTTAATTTCCATGCAGCCAGAATAAGGCTATGTGGGCTTCAGAAAAGTTTTGACCAATAACAAAGTAGCAGGCTGGTTTGTAATTTAAAGAATCAGAGGTGATAGGTTTGAATTGTGGCTCCTTCCACTCACTAAGTGTGGGGATAACAATACCTATCTCCTCAAGGTCGTGAATGATTGAGTTGATGCATGTGAAGGTGCTTTGTACAGGTATAAGGGGTTATTGTCATCATTGTCCTTTTTCAAATAACACACATTGCTTTGTATCTACCATCAACAGCATATGAGTTGGGTTTAGTGATGGGGTTATCACCCACCATATCCTTGCACAGGTCTCCAGGCTGCCCTTTGAGAGAGAGAATACTGTCAACCTTGAATGTTTATAGTACCAGGGGCCAACATGAGTGTGGCTATGTGGAAACAGATAATTAGAAGGTCTTACTTCTGAGCTATCATTCTAGTTTCATTTCATCCATGGTATTCAGGACTACCAAAAATCAGCAAAGTGTCCTAGTTGGAGTTTCAACCTTCTTCTTCCTTCCATCCTCCAATAGAAGCAGTAATCCAAAGGCAAATCACACATAGAGGAGAAGAAAGTGAGGCAAGGCCTGAATAATCCAGCAAAGGAGTAGTGGCCCTGGAAAATCTGAAGTGGGCTGCATTTTGCAGTTTCTGAATAGCTTACTTGAGATTCCAAATTGAAATTCCCCCATGAGACTTAAGCCTCCCTGCCCCTCCTTTCTTGGCATACCACCTCACAGGCCCAGATATTTGACTTTAATAATTTTAGCACAAAGATTTACTACCAAGGAGTGATCTTGGCTGAGCCTCAAACCACAGCTCCTTCCAGCTGGCCAGGTCTCCAGAGGGAGTGCCCTGTCCTATATGAGCTATGTCTTCATCTTCCTGTAATGTCAGACCCAGGCATTGCAGACACTCTGGTTGGTCGTCCCCAGGTTCTCCCTGATACCACATCCTCTGTGACCTCTCTGTGGCATTTGGCAGTGCTCACTACTCTCCTTGGTTTCAAGGACTCCCTCTTTGGCCTTCTGCTCTTTCCTCATAAACTCTTTTTTTTTTTTACCACAGGGAGGCTTGTGGTAAAATTCTCTCCCTAAGAGATCTAGTTTTGCATCATGGTTCTTCCTAGCCATGGGACTTTGAACAAGTCACTATTATTTGCTGAACCCTAGTCTCATCATCTGTAAAATTTCAATAAAACCATCCACCTGAGTGGTCTCCAAACCTGACTGCTCTTTAGAAGTACCTGGGAACTTAAATTCAGATTCCCAGGAGTTACCCCAGACCCATTGAATTTAGGTTTGAGAACCCTTGACCCCCATCTCATGAAATTACTGTAGGGTTTAAATGAGATTACGTATATGAAATGGTTATCACAGTGCCTGCTGTGCATGCTCAATAAATGGTGGCTCTTGGAAGTAGCAAGTTTTTTCATTCATCCGTTCAGCAATATTTACTGAGTACAAGGCACTGGACTAGGTGCTAGGACTCTGCTTCCATTGGACTGGAATTCTAGCAGGAGAGACAGATTAAACAATTACACAGTTAATTGTTAATTATAATTGTGACAAGTGCTCTGAAGGAGAGTACACGTTGCTGTGGGGCATATAACAAAAGGCCTGACTGAAGATGATGATTCTAAAATCCCTGTTTCCAATTTCCAACTCCATTATACTCTTCTGGTTTTTTTTTTTTTAAGTTTTATTTGTCTTCTTTTTTTTTTTTTTTTAATGGAGTTATTGAGGGTTGAGCCCAGGACCTCGTACATGCTAATCATGCACTCTACCACTGAGCTATTTCCCTTCTCCCTCAAATTTCCAACCCCAAACCCACATATCCAACTGCCTGTTGGACATCTCCTCATAAATGCTGGCTGCTCTTCAAGTGCTATTATCTAAAAGTGAACATATCATCTCCCTCTAGCCTCTCCATCTCAGCCCACTTCTTGATCTTAACTTTTCTGTCTCATCTGTTCCTCTGCTTACTGTGTGACTCAGCAACCTCACTTCTGAATATTTAGCCTAGGAAACTGAAAACTTACATCCACAGAAAAATTTCTATATGAATGTTCACAGCAGCTTTCCTTATAATAGACAAAAACAAAACCAGCCCAAATGCCCTTCAATAGGTGAATGGATAAACAAACCATAATAGAGCCATTCAATGGAAATGACTCAGTATTGAAAAGAATCAACTATTGATGAATAATTCTTAGCAGTTTGGATGAATCACAAGGGCATTATGCTGGGTGAAAAAATGTTAATATTATATGACTCCATTTATGTGGCATTATGGAAATGACAGAATGATTGAGGACAGATCAGTGGTTGATGGGTTAAGGCTGGGGGAGGATGTGATGTTAAAGGGGTAACATGAAGGTTGTTTTTTTGTGACAGAACAGTTTTGTTACTCAGATCTATACACATGATAAAAATTCATAGAATGAAAGAAGACAGAGAAAGAGAGAGAGAAACCAAGAAACCTAGTGAAATTCGAGATCTGTAGTTGAATAAATTTGTTGTGTCAGTGTCATTTTCTGGTCTTGATATTGTACTAAGGTTATGTAAGATGTTATCATGGAGAACAAGCTGAGTGAATGGTACTGGGAACTTTCTGTACTATTTTTTCAACTTCTTGTGGGTCTTAAAATATTTCAAAGCGAGAAATACTTCTTTGAAAATCATATACATGGAAAAAATAGGCAAATGTTCTTTGGAGATATATGCTGAAGTATCTAGGTTTGCAATGTCATGATTTATATAACTTACTCTCAGGTAGTTTGGCAGAAACAGTACACACACACACACAAACACACAGATGGGTGAGATAAAGCAAATGTGGCAAAAAGTTAACAGTTGGTGAATACAGATGTGCATTGTGTTAGCCTTGCAACTTTTCTATAGGTTTGAAATTTTTCAGAATAAAAAGTTATGAAAATTGATTAATACGTATATAGATAGGTATCTAGATAGATAAAGTAAGCAAAAAAGAATACATCACTCAAATCTGGGATTGAACCAATGACCTTCAATCTAAGGTTCTACCAACTTTGTCTAATTATAAAGTCCTCTCCCCATTTCCTGGCCAAAGATAGGAAAATCCTGCTTGTTCGAGAGTCGTAGAAAAAGGTCAGAATTTGTTGGAAGTATTTTAAGTGCTATTCTGAGTCCTTGGTGTTACCATAGCCATTTAACAATTATTTACTGAACCCTGGCTATGTGCCTGCTTCTGGAATTATAACAATAAGTATAGCTAGAAGTGTCATTTTTCTTAATTAATTAAATTTTTAGTAAATATAGAATCATATGCATTTTATATACTGTTCTACAACATTCATTTTTTTACTTCATAAGTTGTAGCTGTTTCCCCACATCAGTTATATAGATCTACTTACTTCTTTTTACAGTTCAGTGTGGTATTCAGTTATGTGGATGTGACATAAGTTATTTAATCAGTCTCTTGGACTTTTATATTATTTTTTAGTTTTTCTCTATTAAAAAATACCCTGATTTTTCAAAAAGAAAGAATAAGATAATACATTACCTGAGTGATATACAGCCTCCAGCTCTAATTTGCTTTAATTAGTCAACCAACCAACATTTATTGAACACCTACTGTGTGCCCAGCTACATGTTTATGCTGTTTGTGTCAGTTTGTGTAGGAGAAGACATGAGACATGGTCACTGCCTCTAAGGAGCTTATGATTAGTTGAAGAGTTATGGTTAATTTGAAGTCCTAACTTACGGACTACATAAAGCTGTATGTATTTGACTGCAGACCATATGTGCTAAGTACTTAGAGGGAAATCCGCCCCTTTTCTGTGTCTGGTTTTACACTCGTAATATTTGTTCAGCAAAGTTTCTTCAGTCCCCATGAAAAGATGCTTGCATGAGTATATCAGTAATGCAATTGGGGAGGATCATGCCCCAGACTTTCTGGAGAAGGGAGAATTTTTTTTTAACAAAGACATGTGAAAGAACATGACACCAAGCCAAGTCGTACTCCTGTTTGTCCTCTGTCCATAAAAAGTAAACTGTTTTTAATCTACAAGAAAAGATAAAAGAGCTGTGAGTCCTTTGGTGTGGCTCAGTTGATGGTGACACAACAATCTATGTGGTTGTAGTTTTGCTCACAGATTGGTGCTTACACAATTTTGTGTTGCATTGTTTGATGCACAGCCTTTTGTCCCCTTTCACTTGTTCCATATGTTTGCTTAGGGGCTCCTTGGTAACCATTCTTATTTAAAAATAAAAGAAAAGTGAAAGTTTCTATGTTTTTCCTTTAGCAATCTCTCCATGCTTAGGCTGATCCAGAAAGCTGTGTGTTTGTATACTTCTCTCTCTCATCCTTTCCCCTTTCCCAGAATTAGCTCATCGTTTACCTATTCTAAATCTGAGTTTAGGCAGACTCGGAGTTGCCGGGCCCCAGGAATAGGAGAAACAGGGAGGCTCGCCCACTCTTACACTTCAGGACCTAGGACAGCTCCCCAGCCTTCCTGGTCTGGGTGCCTACTTTTTAGTCCTTAAAGAAAGTCAGAATGGAATCAAACTTGAGAAACCATTTGATCCACCCCTCCTTCCCCACTCCACCCCCCCCCCGCCTTTTGATGATGCCTAGAGAAAGGATCCCACTCAGCAAATATTTCAGGATTATAAACTACCTGGCTGTGGGAGACACAAAGGACTTGGAGGGCTCCCTCTCCCCCAGCATTTTCTATGCGTCTGTGTCTGCTGATGCCTAAAAAAATCCTTCAGTTCAATTCAGCAGACTTCTATGGATCAGGCTTTTTCCTACCTAGAAAGAGATGTGGCCTAAATACAGATATGCTGTGGGAAGGGAAACAAGGCGACTCCAGTTTGAATGAGAAAATAATGCCTCCTAAGGGACTAGAGGAAAAGAGAGCACAGAGCGTTGGGAGCCCAAAAGCAGCTGGAGAGGAAATGGCAGGGTGAAGTGGAGAAGAGGGGCATTCAGAGAAGTCTGGGGTCTTTGAAGTCAGGCGTGGAGAGCTTCACACTGCTCACACCAGTATACCCTGGACAGAGAGTCCAAGAAGAAGCCTTGCATTTTCTTAAAATGAGAAAACAGAAGCTTGTTGCCTCTTCTTCCAAATACACATAGCAAGACTCACTAGACTCATTTTCAAAATATAGTTATGTAATGATTTACTGCATTTTGTCTTCATTGTTCCTCAACAAACTTAGAAAGGGTTTTATTACGTACATTTTCCAAATGAATAAACCAAGACATTGAGAGTTGACACAGCTGGAAAATGACAGAACTGGGTCTTGAACCCAGTTTCCCTGACTCCAAGCTGGTATTCTTTCCATCACACTGTATCCCTAATAGGGTCTTTGTGTGTGTGTGGTACATGAATTTTACTGTTTTAACCATTTTAAAGTGTACAATTCAGTGGCATTAAGTACATTCACAATGCTGTGTAATCATCACAACTATCTATTTTTAGAACTTTTTCATCACCCCAAACAGAAACTCTGACCCATTAAATAATAACTCCCCCCGCCCCAATTCCCTGAGCCCCCAGCCTCTGGTAACTTCTATTCTATGTTCTGTCTCTTTGATTTTGACTATTCTAGGTACCTCATATAAGTGGAATGATACAGTATTTGTTCTTTTGTGTCTGGCTTATTTTATTTAGCATAATGTTTTCAAGGTTCATCAAGTTGTAATGGGT
This sequence comes from Camelus dromedarius, assembly GCF_036321535.1. Lineage (NCBI taxonomy): Eukaryota > Metazoa > Chordata > Mammalia > Artiodactyla > Camelidae > Camelus > Camelus dromedarius. The sequence continues at coordinate 60,340,840 of NC_087443.1, read as the reverse complement.
ACCAGAACTTCATTTCTTTTTATGACCTGATGGGGTCCTGTGGTTGCAAAGGACAGATTCACTCAGGCCACAAGAAGTAATGAGGGGTTATTGTAAGCAACCTTATAGAATTAAGGAAGACAGAAATCTCAGCCACGAGGCTAGAAGTTCAGGAGTAGCCATATGGCTGGGCTTACTGGGGATTATAAATATAGTTTGGAATCTGATCAGCACAGCTCTAGGGACCAAAATATCTCATTGCTTCTGTAGTGGCAGGAATTTGCTGTTTCCTGATGCTTGGCCCTTTTGCCATCTTAGTAGTCTGCTTCCCCAGCTTCTGTATGGTCTGGCACTACCTACTTCTTACTCTATGAAAAGCAATGCTCAGGCTCTTGCTGACTCCAGAGTTCTACCACTTCAGTGATATGCTGTCTTTTCTCCCTCTGTGCCCTTCATCTCTGGTGACTGTTGTCAGTTGACAAACCTTATCCCATGATCTGATTCTCTTTTTTGGTTGGCCTAGTTAGTCTCCAGTTGTCTCATACCATACCACCAAGCCACCTGCCTGCCCAGAAATTAGCTGCCTTCGAGTCAAGCATCTTCCTCTGCCCTGATCACTTGTGGCCAGGGTGCTAAGTCCAATGCTATTCAGTATGGCTCTTAGTGGTAATGACCTGCCTCTCTCAGGAGGAGGTTGAGAGCCCAGCAGGCAGACACCCAGAGAGTCACTGACTTCATTCTTCTTCATCAGTTCCCCCACCTCTTTTATGGGGATGTCTTTGCACTTTAACCCTATGGCCTGCATCTACATCTGTGACTTCTCAAGTCATGGAGCAGAGGTGTAAATGTTTGGGTTGATGTGTACTATGCAGATATTTCTGTACTTATTTTTAGATTATACAGGCATACCTTGGAGATATTGGGGGTTTGGTTTCAGAACACTGCAATTAAGTGAATATCACAATAAAACAAAAAACACAAGAAAGTGAGTCACATGAATTTTTTTATTTCCTTATGCATATAAAAGTCACTTTTACACTATACTGTAGTCTATTAAGTATACAACAGCATTATATCTAAAAAATGTACATACCTGAATTAAAAAATACTTTGTTGCCATCATCTGAACCTTCAGCAAGTCACATTTTTTTTTTTTTTTTTTTTTTTTTGCTGGTGAGAGGTTAGAAATATTGTGAGAATTACCAAAATGTGATGCAGAGACATGAAGTGAGCAAATGCTGTTGGAAAAATGGCACCAATAGGCTTGCTCGATGCAGGGTTGCTACAAACCTTAAATTTGTTTAAAAAAAAAGAAGAAAGAGAAGAGGAGGAGGAGGAAGAAGAAGAGGAAGAAAAAAGAAAGGAAGGAAGGAAGGAGGAAAAAGAAAAAGGAAAAAACCAAAACACAGTATCTACAAAGCACAATAAAGTGAAGCACAATAAAACAAGGTATGCCTGTACAAATAATTGCCATATGGTAATACGTAGTTTGGAGTTGCTTGAAATATCCCTAACTTATGTCAAGCTGCCCACTTACAGTTTCTGAATGGGGTTGTTTCTCTCAAGACTGACAATCTGTTTTCAGTTCTCTTGCCAAATCTGCAGTAACAGGAAAATACTCAGAACACAGGGTACACTGAGGTGTTAGCAAATCCACGAAGTGGATTCCACTTCCTATAAACTGTGGGGAAAATGCCCAGATCACAGGAATCAGGCCAGTCCTAGTTCTGTGACTGTGATGGAGAATGCAGTGCTCGTGAAATAGCACACGGATAGCTCTCTTCCCTCTACAATTCCTTATAGCTAGGCTGGGGCATGAGACTAATCCTGCCAAAGGGCTGTGAGAGGAAGGGATACATGTTCTCCATAATTTCTCTTCCTAGAAGGTATAAGTTGGGTTGGCATAACGCACAATATCAGACTAGATCCCTGAGTCATCATCTAGAATGGGGTGCTGCCCTAAGGGGGAAGTCTCCTGGCCTGCAGAGGACTTTTTGTGAGTAGGAAAAAAAGCTCTATGGGTTAGGCCCTGGAGACTGAGGTTTGACTGTTACTGCAGCATAGCCTTGTGTCCCCTTGACTGGTACATTCACTAACCAACAGTGTCAGCTTGGGAAGGTAACAGGGTCCTCAGATCTCATCTTCTTCTTCTGAAACCTAAGACTTGCCCCAGAGAGTCTCAAAGGTCACCTTCTAAGATTCTCTGATTCCTAATTGACCCGTATCCTGTTGACTTTTCCTAGGCAAAGTTTCTGTCCACTTTTTTCCATTCTTACTGTCATTGGGATATATTTTTTCTCACTTGAGCCATTCCAAAAGCCTTCTAATTGCACCCCTCAGTGTCTCCAGGCTCTTGCATTTCAGCCTTCCTACTTTCTCAACAGGTATTGAATCACTTTTGTCCTCAAAAGCCTTCACTAGCTTCCCACTGCCTATTGAACAAAGTCCATGTGATATCTGGCATTTGAAGTCCTTGATTGTCTACAGCCATACCACCCTGCACACACCCAGTCTCATCTGAAGTCCTTGACAATCTGTGGTTGGTTATTTGTGCAGAATTCTCTCACCCCAACTGTACTGTGGGCTCATGAGATTTAGTACCATGCAGGTCTGACTCAGTTTATAGCCTCCCACATAGCTAATGACTATTGATGTGAAATGTCTAATATCTCCAAACTAGGAATGAAACTCCAGGAAAATGATAGAAACCACCAAATGAATTTCAGTGGTGATGTTTGCCAGTAGTAGCATGCCTATGTTTTGCATTATGGAAACATGCAGAATATGTGTATGTTAAAATGCAGAATACGTGTGTGTTAAAATCCACATCCCAGGTTGATTGAAGACTATCTGAAAGGCATTGTGCAGTAAGGGAGGAAAGGGAATTACAAAAGATGTAAGGCAAGGTCTCTGCCTCCCAGGGGATGAGGTGTACGAAGGACATGTGTGCAGGAAGGAGTCTGCTTAGAATAGCAAAGGAGTCCTTGAAGTGGCTTCCTGGGGACTGCAGCAAAGGGAAGCTGGTTATTTGGGCTGGCCCCTGGTGAAGCCCTTCTTCAAAGAAGTACTGTGACTCAGACCCCACTGGCTTCACCCCTAGGGCACAGGGGACCCCTGTTGGGTGCAACATAGGCAGAGGGGAAAAAAGGAGGAATTAGAAAAGAGGAAGGAAAGGGGGAGAGAAGGAAAGTGAAGAAGAAAATGGGAGTAACAGAAGTACATTACCAAAGAATCTAAAATTTACATCCTGTCTCCTAGTTCAAATGGCATTTTCACAAGAATCCTGTGAGGTGGCTATTAATATTTTTATCTTGCTGATGATAAAAAGAAGGAGAGGTCAAGGGACTTGCCTAAAAATTACAAATTCAGGCTTCTAACATATAACCTTGTACTGTGTTCTCCATTGTACCAGGTGTCTCTCCAACTAGAGAAAGTACCTCAACTCCTGTACCATGAAATAAATTGTGACAGTAATGGATTATGACCCAAAGACTGAAATAAATATCTGTGAGCCCATACTGAGGTAATTAAAAGTCTGAATAAGTAAATAAGTGGGGAAGAAGGAAAGAGGAACAAACCTCCCTTACAGAAGAATTCTAATTAATACATGTGAAAGGAATGAGAGAAACAGAAAATCATGATTAGAGCACCACAGTAATAACTGCTTCAGGCAAGATCTAATGATGAAGCTAACAGCGGTGAGAAAAGCTTTCAGGAGAAACATGATATTTGCACAGCCTCAAAGTATAGACCCCACAATATTTAATTATCTTGATGTTAACATTTCCCCAAAAATGCTTTGATACTTCTCGCTCTACAAGGTAAACTTTCATTCTCCTCCCCTTAAATGTGGGCTAGATTTAGTGATAGATTTCTAATGCATACAGCAGGAGCCAGCAAAGAACCAAGGAGGAATTATATTGGTCTCTGTGAGCCATACAGTCTCTTTCACAACAACTTACCTCTGCTGTTGTAACATGAAAGCACCCACAGAAAATATGTTTAAAAAAATTGAGTGTGGCTGTGTACCAATAAAATTTATTTACAAAACAGGCAGTGGGCTGGATTTGGCCTTCTAGCCATAGTTTGCTGACTTCTGTAAGAGCATACAGAAAGGAAAAAGAATAACTTCGCAGTGGAGAAACACACACACTACCTCAACTGATTGAAGAAGAAATGGAAAATCTGAATATACCCGTAAATAAGGAGATTGAATTAGTAATCCAAAAAATCTCTTAACAACAAAACCTAGGACCAGATGCTTCACTGGTGAGTTCTACCAAAGTTTAAAGAAGAATCAACACTAATCGTTCTCAAACTCTTGCAGAAAATAGAAGAGAGAACACTTCCTAACTCATTATAATGAGGCCAGGATTGTCCTGATACCAAAGCCAAAAATAATACATAAAAAGAAAACTACAGACCAATATCCCTTATGAATACACATGCAAAAATCCTCAATACAATACTAGCAAACTGAATGAAGCAGTACATGAAGATTACACTTCATGACCAAGTGAGCTTTATCCCAGCAATGCAGTGGTGGCTCAACATATGAAGATCAAACAATGCAATACACCACATTAGTGGGATATAGGACAAAATTTACACATGATCATTTCAGTAGATGCAGAAAAAGTATTTGTCAAAATCTAACACCCTTACATGATAAAAACACTCAACAAACTAGAAATAGAAAGGAACTTTCTCAGCCTCACTAAAGGCATCTACAGAAACTCATAGCTCACATCATAATGGTGAAAGACTGAAAGACCAAAGATCAGGTAGAAGACAAGGACATTCACTCTTGCCATGTTTATCCAACATGTACTGGAAATTCTAGCTAAGGAATTAGGCAAGAAAATGTAATTTAAAAGCCTTCAGATTAGAAAGGAAGAAGTAAAACTACCATTCACAGATGGCATGATTTTATACGTGGAAAATCCTAAAGAATCCACAAAAAAACTATTAGAGTTACTAAGCAAGTTCATTGAGGCTGCAGGATGTAAGGGATTAATGTACGAGAATCAGTTGTATTTCTATGAACCAGCAGTGAACATTCTGAAAATTAAAAATTTAAAATTCCCCTTACAGTAGCATTAAAAAGAATAAATACAGTTGATCTTTGAACAATGTGGGGGTTAGGGGTGCTAACAGTTGAAAATCCTCATGTAACATTATAGATGGCCCTCTGGAGTTTTACATCCACAAATTCAACCAACTGTGGATCATGTAGTACTATAGTATTTATTGGAAAAAAATCCATATACAAGTGGATCCATGCAGTTCAAATCCATGTTGTCAACTGTGCTTAGAAATAAATTTAACGAAATAAATTTAACAAGATAAATTCAAGACTTACACACTGAAAGCTATAAAACATTATTAAAAGAAATTAAAAGGGAGCTAAATAAATGGAAAGATATCCCATATTCATGCATTGGAAGACTTAATATTGTTATGATGGCAATACTCCCTAAACTGATCTACAGATTTAACGCAATCCTTATCAAAATTGCAGCTGCCTTTTTTGCAGCTCAACATGGCCAAACTGATTCTAAAATTTACATGGAATTGCAAGGGACCCTGAATAGCCAAACCAATCTGAAAAAGAACAAAGTTGGAGAACTCATGGTTCCTGATTTCAAAACTTATACAAAACTGGTAACCAGAACAGTGTGGTACTGGCATAGGATAGACATATAAATCAATGGAATAGAACTAAGTGTCCAGAAAGAATCCCGTTTAAAAAAAAAAAGAATCCCATATATCTAAGGTCACTTGATTTTTTTTTTATTGAATTACACTTGATTTACAATGTGTCATTTTCTGGTATACAGCAGTGATTCAGGGGTGTGTGTGTGTGTGTGTGTGTGTGTGTGTGTACTTCTTCAGTCTTGAATCTCAAGACTGTTAATCCCAAACTTCTAATTTATCCCTCCCCTTCTTTACCCTTTAGTAGCTATAAGTTTGTTTTCTATGTCTGTGAGTCTGTTTCTATTTTGTAAATAAATTTATTTGTGTCACTGTTTTAGATTCCACATATAAATGATATCACATGATATTTGTCTTTCTCTATCAGACTTACTTCACTTAGTATGATAATCTCTAGGTCCAACCATGTTGCTGCAAATGGCATTATTTCATTCTTTTTTTATGGATGAGTAATATTCCATTGTATATCTATACCGCATCTTTTTCATCCATTCATCTGTCGATGATGATATTTAGGTTGCTTTCATGTTTTGGCTATTGTAAATAGTGCTGCTATGAAAATTGGGGTGCATATATCTTTTCAAATTAGAGTTTTCTCTAGATATATACCCAGGAGTGGGATTACAGGATCATATGGTAAGTCTATTTTTAGCTTTTTAAGGAACCTCCCTACTGTTTTCCATGGTGGCTGCACCAATGTACATTCCCACCAACAATGCAGGAGGGTTCCTATTTCTCCACACCCTCTCCAGCATTTATTATTTGTAGATTTTTTGATGATGGCCATTCTGAATGGTGTGAGATGATACCTCATTGTAGTTTTGATTTGTAGTTCTCTAATAATTAGCAACATTGAACATCTTTTCATGTATGGTCACTTGATTTTTGACAAGACCGTTCAATGGGGAAAGAATAGTCTTTTCCACAAGTGATTTTGGGACAACACTATAGATGCATACATAGGAACAAAGCTGACCTACATTCATTTGCTAGTGTTGCCCTAACAAATTCGATAGACTAGATGGCTTCACACAACAGAAATATATTTTCTCACAATTCTGAAAGCTGGAAGTCTAAGATAAAGGTGTTCGCAGAGTTGATTTCATCTGAGGCCCCTCCCCATGGCTTGTAGATAGACATCTTCTCCCTCTGTTTCCACCTGGTCTTTCACTGTGTGTACCTATGTTCTTATCTCCTCTCCTTACAAGACCAGTCATACTGGATTAGGGTCCACAGCAATGACATGATTTAACCTTAGTAACTTCTTTAAAGATCCTATCTCCAAATACATTCACATTGTAAGGTACTGGTGGGTAGGACTTCAACACATGAATTGGGGTGGGGGGTGCACACTTCAGCATGTGGGGGTGACTTTGGGAGCCCAGCACAGAGCACCACAGAGATTCAGAGCAACAAGCTCCTTGCAGCAGGAAGAAGCGGAGATGTGTTTTCCGGAGGGTTTTCATCAGCCACACATGTGGCAGTGACAGAGGCGGCAGCTCCCCAAAACAGGTTTTCTGGTGAATGGAAACGTGTCTTCCATTCTCTGTCCTTAAAGCACTTAGAAACAACACTGGCCCCTTTGGTTTGTGTGAAACCAGGGATGCTGGACAACTCAAGGGAAGAAAGGGATATTGGACTTTTTGTTCATCTGGCATGAGGGTGAGCAAGCTGGTTTTCTTTTGAAAAGTAGAAGAGATGTGACCTTATCTGTCTCCTGGGCTGGAGATCCTGGTTGTTTCTGGTCACACTGGTTACTAACAAATTAAAACTGGGCTTCTGAGAAACAATTGCCTTATATCTTTTGTCATTATTTCTTTCCCTGTTTCTTTGGAGAGCAGGGCTAGGATAGTGGAGAATTGGAATCCTAAAGTGAACAGAAGGGCCCTCAAACTTCAGAGAGGACTGCCCCTGTGTATCTTAGTATCCTATAAAATGTGACCATGTGCCCTTCCCGCTCACCACAGATAAGTGATTTTCTCATCATTTGAGACAGTTTTCTTCCCAGCCTTTCCATCCTTGTTGCTTCTTTTCAGTCCCTGTATTTGGACACATGCTGAGTGTTCTGTAATGAATGTTTAGTGATCCATCATTTCTATTGCTCAAATAAATTAATTAGGATGGATTATTCCTGCTCTAGGAGCTCATGTTTAATGACTTGGTGCATTTAAAGTGTTTCCTGGACACGCAGGCGGTGTCAGGACCTAGGCATTCAAATGCATTTTCCCCTTTTGTTTCTTCATTTAGAATGATGTATTCCCTCTTTCTCATAAAAATAGGTTCAAAGTCTTAGGTAGACCATAGCTACTCCTTCAGAGATTCTCTCAGAATTCGGGCTTTTGTGATAATGACAGAAATCAGTCTCAAACTGAGCGTCCACCCAGGCTTGTAAAAAGAACAAAGGTTTATTTTTCCTCCCACTTCTTTGTTCTAATTCTCTATTCTGCTTTTGTAAAATTTAACTTTTTCATTTTTCCCAATCTTCAAATATTTTAAAAATTATTATTCACAATTTTCACTTTTAATAGCTGCATTATACTCCATCAAGTTGATACAATTTAGTTAGTCATTCCTCAGTAGCTAGACATTTAGGGTTATTGTTCTCCAATATTTGCCACTGTAAAAAACATTGCACTGAATATTTTTTCCATTTTTTCCCTTCATTTCAGTTATTGACTTAAGGCAAACTCCCAGAAGCAGAATCACTGTGTTAAAGTGTACAGACATGTGTTATGAAATTGTTTTCTAAAGTAGTTGTGCCAGTTTATCATTTGGAATTTATTAGTATATTCATTTTACCATACCCTCACCAACATGGAGCATTATAATTTTAAAACTTTGCTAACTAGAATATATATATTTTTATTCTTGACTTTTTATTTTGAAATATTTCAAATCTTCAGAAAAGTTAAGAGTAATACAATGAACACTGGATGTCCTTTCCTTAGATTGAATTGTTAACATTTTGCCATATTTGCCTTTTTTTGAAATTTTATATGCATTAACATTTTTTTCTTTGTATATTTTTTTTATTGAAGTATAGTCAGTTTACAATGTTGTATCAATTTCTGGTGTACAGCACAATGCTTCAGTCTTTCATGAACATACATATATTCATTTTCATATTCTTTTTCACCCTAAGTTACTACGTGATATTGAATATAGTTCCCTGTGCTTACTGCATGAATTCGTTGTTTATTGCCATATGTGCTTTAACTCTTTATACAAACATATATACATACATACACCTTTTCCTAAACCATTGAGTTAGTTGTAGGCATCCTGACTCTTCACTCCTAAATACTTCAGCAAACCTCTCCCAAGAACTTGGATGTTCTTCCACATAGCCACAACATAATTATCATTCTTGGGAGATTTATCATTGATATAAAGCTACATTTGATATTTATTCATATTTTAATTCCCCTGCTTGTCCTTTATAGCTGTTTTTGTTTTTTGTTTTTAGATCATACATTGCACTTGCTGATGCATCTCTTCTAATTTCTTTATTCTGAAACAGTTTTCCGGTCTTTTTGGTATTTTTTACATTGATTTTTTTTTCAGCCTCCAGGCCAACTGTTTTGTCTTTGATTCTTTCCTCATGTTTAGATTCAAGTTAGAGACTTAGGAGAGGAATATCACATAGACAGTATTGTCCCTCCTGGTTTCTCACATTTGGTTTCATCATGTTAAAGCCTTATATTTGTGATAATTTTGATGTACAGTTATTATTTCCTAAGAAAGACAGTACCCTCCAAACTAGTGCATGAGATGAATCAGGTTCTGTCTAATAGGAAGGGAGAGGGAAGTAACACCAGTTGAGCACTTACTCATTCCAAACACCATGCCAAGGGTGTTTATGGAATTAATCCCATTAAACCCCCATAACAACCCAGGGTGAATGAGAGTGAACCCTCATAACAACCCATGTGTGAATTATACACATCTCACACATATGGAATCTAAGGCTTAAAGAAAGGACCAAGTCACATTTCCAAGTTCCAGAAACTGATGGGGCTTAATTTTAATACAGGTCAGTCTTACTTTAAAGCTCATGCTTATTCAACATATTATGCCTTCTTAAAACCATGTTCAGAATAAGATGGAGTATCCCCCCATGGACCTGTCCAGCATAGGGTAATCGAAGGACGTCAAGTACAAGGCTCATACATCACCACTCACCATTCCTCACTCATGGCAGACATTGCTAATCAAACCCACCACAGAGCTCTCTAAGCCCAGGTGTTTTCAATTCTTTCCCAAGTCGCTGTTCCAGGCAGGTGCTAACAATTGAGAGGAGTCAGTATGGGAGATGAAATATAATCTGTGGATTTGTAAGCAGGCACACATGGGTTCAAACTCATACTCTACCACTTAACTAGCTGTATGAGTTTCTGAAGCTCAGTTTTGTTACCTATAAATTGAAATATATGTATTTTGCCATAGAGTTGCATTAGAATTATCATGAGGGTTGAAGGCGTGTTTGTAAAAGAACCCAGAGCTCTACCTGGTCCATATTAGGCACTCAAAAATGTATAGCTTTTGATGATCAACTCTGCTAATCATAAGAGAAATGCAAATCTAAACCACAATGAAATATCACCTCACACCTGTCAGGATGGCTATCATCAAAAAGACAATAAATAACAAATGTTGTCGAGGATGCAGGAGAAAGGGAACCCTCGTTCACTCTTGTTGGGGGTGTAAATTGGTACAGCCACTATGGAAAACAGTATGGAGGTTCCTCCCTCCTTGGTTCAGTTTATTTCTAGGTATTTTGTTGTTTTTGATGCAATGGAAATGTTTATGCCAGTTATAAAATTCTGGTTTTTGAAGTAAAAAAAAAAAGTGAATGAAGGGCTACAAATGGCAAAATATCCTTTTTTCTTATGGGTGAGTTGTATTCCATTACATATGTATGCTGCATCTTCTTTATCCATTCATCTATTGATGTGCACTTAGGACACTTCCATAGCTTGGCAATTATAAATAATGTTGCTGTTAAAAAAAAAAAACAGTATGGAGGTTCCTCAAAAAACTAAAAATAGAACTACCATGTAATCCAGCAGTTCCACTCCTAGGTATATATCCAAAGGAAATAAAAACAGTAATTCAAAAAGAGACATGCAACCCAGTGTTCATAGAAGCATCATTTATAGTAGCCAAGATATGGAAGCAACCCAAGTGTCCATCAACAGGTGAATGGATAAAGATCACACACACACACACACACACGATGAAATACTACTCAGCCGTAAAAAAGAATAAAATTTTGAGCACCTAAATATATAAAACAAATACTAACAGACATAAAAGGAGAAATTGATGGGAACACAATAATAGTAAGAGACTTTAACACCCAACTAACATCATTGGACAGATCTTCCAGACAGAAAATCAACAAGGCAACAGAGATATTAAATGACACAGTAAAACAGGTGGACTTAGTTGATATTTTTAGGACATTACATTCCCCTCAAAACAGAATATACATTCTCTTCAAGTGTGCATGGATCATTCTCTAGGATAGGCCACATATACGGATACAAAAGAAGCCTCAACGAATTTAAGAGGATAGAAGTTATTTCAAACATCTTTTTTGACCACAATGGCATGAAACTAGAAACCAACCACAGGAGAAAAAAAAAGAGAGGAGAAAAAAAAGAGAGAGAGAAAAACGACTGCATGGAGACTAAACATGCTACTAAAAAACCAGTGGGTCAACGATGAAATCAAAGAAGAAATGAAAATATACCTGAGACAAATGACAATGAAAACACAACCACACAAAATCTATAGGATACAGCAAAAGCAGTCCTAAGAGGAAAGTTCATAGTGATACAGGCCTTCCTAAAAAAATAAGAACAATCTCAACTAATCAACCTAGGGGGAGGTAGAGCTCAAATGACAGAGCAAATGCTTAGCATGCACAAGGTCCTGGGTTCAATTCCCAGTACCTTCTCTTAAAAGTAAATAAATAAGTAGACCTAGTTACCCCTCCTCCCCCCAAAAATTGAATAAACAACCTAAACTACCACCTAAAAGAATTAGAAAAAGAACAAACAAAACCTAAAGTTGGCAAAAAGAAAGAAATAATAAAGAAGAGGGAGGGAATAAGTAAAATAGAGATTAAAAAAATAGAAAAAAATCTATGAAACCAAGAGCTGGGCTTTTGAAAAAAAAAAAAAAAGAAGAAGAATGAAATGTTGCCATTTAAAACAACATGAAGGGCCCTGGAGGGTATCATGAAATAAGTTAGACAGAGAAAGACAAATACTGTATGTTATCATGGATATGTGGAATCTGAAATATAAAACAAATGAATGAATATAGCAAAACAGAAATAGACTCACAGATATAGAGAACAAACTAGTGGTTGGAGCAGTCAGAGGGAAGAGGGGAGGGGCCAGGTAAGGGTAGAGGATTAAGAGGTACAAACTACCATGTATAAAATAAGTAAGCTATGAGGATATATATTGTACAGCACAGAGCTATATAAAATATAGCCAATATTATATAATAATTTTAAATGGAGTATAATCTATAAACATTTTCAATCACTGTGTCATACAGCTGAAACTAGTATAATATTGCAAATCAACTATTTACCAAAAAAAAAAAAAAAACCAAAAACCAACTGCAACTTTTAAGGAGCCCGTCCATAACTTCAGTTCATGCTCTGGAGACCCTGGGAAACATTAAGAAAACCAGGAAATAATATCAAGAAACCAAAGCTGGGAGAGAACTACACACAGAGATAATTAAGTACAAGTTCCGTAGTGGTTAAAAAAAGTATTGTGCTGTACACCAGAAATTGACACAACATTGTAAACTGACTATACTTTAATAAAAACAATTTTTTTTTAAAGTTTGGGGTAGGGGGTGGAGGAGAGCTTGGAGGAGTGTTCGCAGGTGGCCTTCTGGAGGTGGCAGGATCTGAGCAGGTCTGATGGAGTTTTAGAGTTTGAATAAGCCACAGGCGGGGAAGTGGTGCAAGTGAGCAAACGCAGTAAGAGGAAGTTAACAGCACAGAAAGGAGACCTACCCGTTTGGAGCGTGGAGTTGAGCCTGGCGAAGGTCTCAGGATAAGGAGTCTTCAGATGAGAAGGAAAAGCCCGCCCAGGCAGAAACCCTTGGTTTCCCTTGGGTTTCCTGTAGGCCCCGGTTTTACCCAATCAGCCCAAAAAAGCACCCGGGAGATTAGGGACGCTGCACGGTTTTGGGTTACCACCAGGGGGCAGTATGGCCAAACGGCTTAGAACTCCGGTTCATTTAGAACTTTTTCTGAATTCCTACTTTGTACCAAGAGCTGAGGTGGGAGCTTAAAAGTATCTACCTACCAATCTAGGGGTCTAACGTTTGTGGAGCGTTTTGCATGGAGATTGCAATGTACTTTTCCCTCGGTGATCTCATCTAATACTAACCACAACCCTGTGTGGTCTCCTTCTCCATGGAGGAGCAAACGGTGAGGGTTTTAGGTGCAAATAGACTATGAGGGACTCCGAATTTGAACTCAGGGCTATCATCTGCTACAGCCTACAACCTTTTGTCAAGGAGATAGAAGCACACAAATATTTAGCATAACAATGAGTTATATTAATACTTATTAAAAACCAATGGCTGAATTTCAGATTGAGAAGGTGGAAAAGTTCTGGAGATGGATAGTGGTGATGGTTGCACAACAGTGTGTATGTGCTTTTGCCACTGAACGTACACTTAAAAATGGGTAAAATGGTAAATTTTATGTCATGTATATGTTACCACAACTTAAAAATGGCAATTACTACCAATGTATATATAAAACATGCATTAGTAATAATATTTAATGTTAATATTAGTAGCTTCTTTCTAAAGTGTTTATGAATGTATTAATCATTTAATTTTCACAACCACCAACTGAGTAGGTACTATTATGATTCCCATTAACAAATAATTTCATCATTTGATCTGTTCTTCCTCCTTCTCTTCCTCACCACAACTTCCAGAATAGGCTATGCCCTGCACCTGACTAATCCTGGGTTGACCAGCATTGTAAAGTGTGGTGGGGTGGAACGGCCATGGTCTTCAGAGCTGACCGACCTGGAGCTCACACAGGCTCTGCTGCCTTACCAGCTGAATGTTCTTGGGGAAGACACTTCATCTCTCTGAGCCTCAGTTTTTTCATTTGTGAAATAAAGATAATAATAGTACCTACTTCATAGCGTGTTGTGATGAGCAAATAAGCTATATAAGTGTAAAATAATTAGCATAGTGCCACTACATGGTAAGTACTTGAGAATTATGGCCATTCTTATTTGCACATAGTAGAGTGTTCAGGAAATAATAAGTAAACAGAAGGGTGTGCCTTGAGAGTGCGTCAGCCAGCTCCTGGCCCTCCTGGGGACGTTGGAGGGAGGATTCTCAGTCCCAATCAGTTCAGTGCAATCAGTCCAGGAGTCACAGGACTGGATAAGTTTCTTTGAGCCCATCTCCATCATTTTTTACAAAAGAAACCAAAGCCCAAGAAAGGGAGTGGTTTTGTGCAAGGTCACCCTTTGTGCCAAGCAGCCAGGAAGTTGCTCTGAGAAGCAGTCTGGTGTGGTGGGAGCAAGGCCTGGGTGGTGACAGGAGCTGCACATTAGCCAGCCAGGGGCCCCACCTAGAATACAGGTTATCATCAAGTCCCTCCCCACCACCGCTGTTTTCCAAGAGGTATTCACCTCTGCCCTTTCTCTGAAGGAGCGACCCAGAGGATCACAAAACTGGGAAGTCAGCAGTTTGTCCTAGCTTCCAGGGTGGGGAGCAAGGGGAGAGCGGCAAAGGTAGGGGCCCTGGGCACCCAGCCCTAGCAACACCTTTGGTTAATATTTCTTCTTTCTCCTTCCTTGGCCTGGAAACCAAGGGGAAGCCAAGCAGCAGCATGTGAAGCAAGATCCAGTGAGAGATGACTCAGCACCAGCACAGGCCTCAGAACCCCAGGGAGCCCCCCAGCCTGGATTCCGCTGTGCGGGCCACTGTGGCTGCTGCTGTTTGTCTCCTCAGGGGAGACTTTGTCTCCTAGGAGCCCAAGGACGTCCTGGCAGCCCCCAGCCAACGGGTGGGTGGTAAAATCAGAGTCCTTGTTGTGGTTTGATCCCGGAATAATGTGCTTTCCCTTGATCAAGCCCCTCATGTCCCGCCTGGATGCAGCTACCCACCCTCTCTTCAGGGTCTTGTCCTCACCACCTCCAGACTGGAATTTCCAGAACAGATGTCATCAGGGCACTCCCAAAAGGTGCCTGACTGACTTAGAAACTGACCTTCAAACTCCTTAGCATGATGTGGTCCTGACCAAAATTTTTACCTCATCCCAACCCCAACTCTTTCCTCCCACTGGGTACCCTCAACTCTAGCCCAAGGATTCTCGGTATGAACTATGGACCACCTTCTTCAGAAACATTGAGGACACTTGTTTTAAAATGCAGGTTCCCAGGCCTACTGGATCCTTTGCACCTGGGGCCTGGGAATCTGCATTTTGATGATACTGAGACTGATTCATGTGCCAGCTGCCGTTTAAGAACTACTGCTCTGCCCAACCAGATTGTGAAGTTTCATGACTCTCTGGGCCCTCGATGCCCTTTCTCATCCTGTGCCTCTTCCTAGGATGCCCTTCCTACACATCCCAGGCTGGTGCACTCTCCTCCTTCTTTAAGGTTCATCTCGAGTTAGCTCTTTTTGTGCTGCTTCCCCCAAATCTAGGTTCTTTTCTTTGTTGTCATGCAACCCCACTGCACTTTCTACCTACCTCTGCTCTAGAATTTTCATATTGCCGGGGTGTGGCTCCTTGTGCTTGTTCGTGAGCTCCGCAAAGACTATGATAATTCATTTTTTAATACCCCGGGCTTAGCAGAGTACCTGGCAGAAAGAAGGCATGTTTGCTGAGTGCATGAATGAGACTAACCCCCAGTCTAACTCAGAAAAGTAGATTTAACCCATTTTGTAGCTGATGGAGCCAGGTTAATCGTGCAGGTTTCCTGCTTCACAGTTTCGGTCTGCTATTTGATCTAAATATTTGGTCTACTCTTGGGGAAGCTACGGATTAACGTTTTGGTGAGAGGTATTTAGACTGGCTATGAGTTAGGACTTAGAATTATTTTTTAAAATCTCAAAATGTGATTCTGTTTTAGACCAAAGAACTGTTTTCTCTTGATCTATTTGAGGATAGACCCCACCAGACTTTTTCTCCATCTCAGAGTTGTTCCTAGGGATCATCCATCTCATAATTGCTGACCTTTTAACTAGTGCCATAACTGCCACCTCAGCCAGGCACACCCTGGACCTTGTCATGACTGCTTCAGCTCAGGCCAGAACTCCCTTGCCTTCAGCTTGCTCACTTCCCCCACTCCCAGTTCACTTGCTCTCTGACATCATAACTCCCTGAGCTCTTTTCTGAGTCCCAGCCCACAGGTGGCCTCCTCTCTTCTTCCCCTTCCGCAGGGAGGTTCCCCTCCTCCTGTGCCAGGCAATCCCTCACTTGGGCCCTGGACTCCATCCCTCCTGACTCCTCAGCACAACCTCATCACCCCTCTTTCCTCCATTTTCAGTCTCTCCTCTGACTGTTGCCCTACCACACATAAACATAGTCAAGCTTCTCTCACCTTTGTGGCTTCCTTCCTCTAGCTATTAATTGGTCCCAGTTAAGGTCTGGAGCCAATTCCAATGTGTGGGGATTTATTTCCTCACACCTCCAAGCAATTCTTCAATACCAGCTGAGTCTCCTGCAATTCAGCTCAGTTCTGACATTGTCTACCCAGAGGCAGCATCAGATCCCACAGGTCAAGGGCTCAGTCTCACAAACAAGACTGCCCAGCCACCTTCAGATGCCAGTCAAAAGCCCAGGTTGTTACCTGTGCTTCTGACCAGCTGGCTATAAGCAGAGGTTCCCACAACCTCCTCCTTCCCTGTGTTTGATTAATTTTCCAGGATGACTCACAGAACCCAGAGACTCGTTTTCCTTACTAGATCAGCAGTGTATTATGAAAGGATATATACCTCAGGGGCAGCCAAATGGAAAGAGATGCAGGGGGCAAGGTATAGGGAAGGAGTGAAGAGCTTCCATGCCCTCTCCTAACACCCCACTCTCCCCAGACCTCCACGTGTTCACCAGCTGGGAGGCATTCTGAACCTTGTTTTTGTGGGGTTTTATGGAGGCTTCATTATATAGATGCAATTGATTAAATCATTGGCAACTGGTGGTTGATTCAACCTCCAGCCCCCCACCCCTGGGGTTAGAGGGTGGGAAAGTTCCACCCCTCTAACACATGATTGGTTCTCCTGGCAGCCAGTCCCCATCCTTAGTCATGGTCCAAGAGTCACCTCATTAACAAAAGACACTTCTATTGCTTTCATTACTTAGAGAATTCCAAGGGTTTTAGAAGCTCTGTGCCAGAAACAGATGAGGACCAAATACGTATTTCTTATTATAAATCACAATATCACACTAATCTATCAAGTTCCCTTCACAGCATAGCTTATCAGAAGAGCAGGCCCAGTTTGTTACCCACTCACTCCTAACCCCGTTTCTGTCTGCCCACCGCCCCCCCCCCAACCCCCAGTGGTTCTTCCCAAGAGCACAGCAACCTCCTAATGGCAAAATCCAATGAACAGTTTTTAGTTGCTACTTTGCCTACACTTTGTGTGGCATTTAACCACTCCTTTCTTCCTGAATCTCTGTTCTTCCTTGGTTTGCAAATCACTCTACCAGCCGCCTTCTTTTTGGGGTCCTTTTCCTATGCTCAAATGTCAGGAGTCTTCACTTTCCCTTGTTTAGCCCTTTTATCTTCTTTTTTTATCTGCTCCCTCTGATATAGCTCATATAATCTAAAGCTGGCCACTTGTTATACAAACCGTCCATCTGCGAACTTTAGTAAAATGAGAGTTGTTGTGAAAATTACAATGGATGTGCATAAAAGGCCCAACAAAGTGCCTCCTACAGAGACTCCCTAAATGGTAGCAGTTTGTATTATTAATAATATAACAGTGTCTTTATCTCTGCCCTGTATGTTTACACCTCTCTTTATTATTGCTTTTAAAACTTTTCATTATGGTGATTTTTGACCAGTCCCCAGAGTAGGCAGAATTGGATAATGAATCTCCATGTACCCAAGCCTGAGCCCTAACAACCATCACCCCATGGCTAGCCCTGCCCCATTCACCCCTATTCCCTACCAAAGATACAAACTTAAAAAAATAACCACAGTACTATTATCATACTTAAACAAATATCCAATCTTCTGAGATCAATTTGTAGTATATCTGATTCCTTTAAGATATTGACACCTGGATATTCTCCAGGTACTTCAAACTTGGCTCATCCAGAGCTGAACTCACTACCCTCTCAGACAACTGTCCCTCCGCCACCAGCTGTGCGGGCCCTGTCCAGGTGATGGACACCACTGTTCGTCAGTCCCTCAGGTCAGGACTGTGGGAGTAGCCTTTTGGCTCCTCATTCTTCCTCACACCCCATCCAGCCACTGCCTTCCTAGAAATCTCTAGTATCTGTCCCCTGCATCTCCCCCTACCCCTGGCTTATATTATCAGGCTCTTTTTGGTTCTTTGCCCCTAGGCATTAGCTTTCTTTTTACTGGTCTCCTCATGGAGTTCTCACCCCACTAATCTACTAATGCTATTGCCAATAATTTTTTCCCAGTAACTTTTCTGTGGTAAAATCCACATAACATAAAATTTACCATTTTAGCCTGGAGAGTTAAGTGGCATCAAGTATATTCACATTGTTGTGCAATCATCACCACCATCTATCTCTAGAACTTTTTCATCTTCCCAGACTGAAACTCTGTACCCATTAAACAGTAATTCTCCATTACCAGTCCCCCTGGCACCTGGCGACCATCATTCTGCTTTGTCTCTGAGACTTTGACTACTCCAGGCACCTCATACAGTATTTGTCCTTTTGTGACTGGTTTATTTCCCCTAGCATAATAAGGTTCAAGATTCACTCATGTTGTAGCATGTCCCAGAATTTCCTTCCTTTTCAAGGCTGAATAATGTTCCACTGCATGTATATACCACATTTTATTTATTTATTCATCTGTCACTCAGATTGCTTTTACCTTTTGGCTATTATGAATAATGTTGCCAAGAACATGAGTGGACAAATATCTCTCTGAAACCTTGATTTCAGTTCCTTTGGGTACATACCAAGAAGCGGAATTGCTGGACCATATGGTAATTCTATTTTTAATTTTTTGAGGAACTGCCCTACTGTTTTCTACCACACTGCACCATTTTACATTCCCACCAGCAATACACAAGGGTTTCGTTTTTCCACGTTCTCACCAGCACTCTTTTTTTTTTTTTCGTTATAGCCATCCTACTGGCTGTAAAGTGGTATTTCATTGTGGTTTTGATTTGAATGTCCCTAATGATTAGTGATATTGAACATTTTTTCATGTGGTTGTGGCCATGTGTGTATCTTCTTTGGAGAGATGTCTATTCAAGCCCTTTGTCCATTTATGAATCAAGCTGGGTTTTTTAAATCATTTTTTAATGGGGGGGGTAATTAGGTATTTGTTTGTTTGTTTGTTTGTTTTAATGGAGATGCCAGGAATTGAACCCAGGACCTCCTGCATGCTAAGCACGTACTCTTACACTGAGCTATAACCTCCCCACCATTTGTTTTTTTGTTGTCCCATTCCATGAATCCCCCTTTTTCTCTCTTAACAGTATACTTTGATGTATAAAAGTTTTTGAAGTAGTTCACTTTATCTATTTTTCCTTTTGTTTCCTGTGCTTTTGGTGTCATATACTCCAATAATCTTTTAAACACATAAATTTATATTTTTCCTGTGTCCATTTGTAATCCTGCTATGTTTCCCTCTTTCAAACTCCTTAATGATCTAGCCTCTGTACTTCTTCAGTCCCACCTCTTGGTAATAGCTCCACCCAAATGTACGTGTCAAGTCATTATGAATTACTGTATACCTCTGAACATTCATCCTGTCTACTCCCTGCCTCACTCCCGCTTCCTCTTCCTCGTGGCTTTTCATTAAACTACCTTTCATTCACATTTTAAGACTTCTTCAAGTACTTCCTCCTCTGGGAAGACTTCTTTGACTTTTCCCAGAATTAGGTTCCTTCTTTGTCCTTCCGTTGTTTATTTTTACTATAACATTTATCAGACTGTGTTTTAAGTGTTGGCTCATCTGTGTCCTGTCCCCTCAGGTAGACTATAGCCTCCTTAAGAGCAGGGGCCCTGTCTTTTTCTTGTCATCTGCATGCTGCTCAAACTTGGTTGAACAGTTGAACTGGGGTCTCTGCCCCTGTTCAGTTGCTTTGACCTTGAGAAAACTAGCTAAACTCCCTAGGCCTTGGTTTTTCATAAAATTATTGTGATGATGTATTGAGATCATGTTTGTAAAGTGCTTGGTGTTCACTCTAGCCCAGAGTAAATGCTCAACAAAAATGAGCTATTATTACGACAAACTTGTTGAATTGATATCTCAAACTCTAATCAGTTTTCTGAGTTTGGACAAAATTCTTAAAACTCCCAGGGCCTCAGTTTTTCCTTCTGTAAAGTGAGATTTTTGACCTGAATCATCTGTAGCAGTGGTTCTCAAACTGGCCTGCACATTGCAGCTACCTGGGGAGCTTTAGAAATACTGATATTTAGGTCCTTCCCCCAAAGATTCTCATTTAATTGATGTGAAGTGCAGCCAGGCTAAGGTATTTTTTAAAAGCTCCCTTGATGATTCTAATGTTCAGCCAGACTTAAAAACCACTGATCTAAAGTTTCCTCCAGATAGGACACGTTGGTGTAACCAGCTGAGTGGCCAGGGTTCCTCGGAGGCCGGGGGGGATGGAATGTCTCTCAGCATTCTTCTGCTATCACCCTTTGTTAGTTTAGCAGGAAGCATTATCGGACAAGCTCTCTAAGCTGGAATTCCAAGAGTATCTGTGGATTCCTGAGTGTTTAATACTTAACAGCTCGCTTCGTCCCAGAGAGACCTGAGGGATCAGGGCTCTGATACCAAAAAAAAAAAAAAAAAAATGGCTTCTCCCTACCCCACTGCTCTAACCCAAGGCCTAGGAGTCTCCCGAGGACTGTGGAGTCCTAGTCAGGCTGAAGGAGAAGGAGGAGGGAAGGATTCTTAGTGTAAACTCAGTAAGGAAACTTGGGGCCCTTATTAGAAGGTGGTGGGGTCTGAGAGTCACAAATGTACGTTCCTTTATGGTACTTTCACATGTCACACCGTATTCACAGCTGTTATTTATTTGACTCCCAAATGACCTTGAGAAATACAGAGCAGGCATTGCTGCCTCCATTTTGTAGAAGAGAAATACACATCTCTGAATGGTTGAGGCCCTCACCAGAAACTACAGAGTGGGTTAGCAGCAGGGTCAGCATGACAGCCCCCGGTCCTGACCCGCTGTCGTGGCCTCTCACTGTGTCTGGGAAGAAACCTTCTGCCCACCCAGTGTGAGATACAGAAAACATATATTGGCCTCTTTCCCTGGTTCCTGGCACAGAGGCCTTGAAACCCTTGTAGTTTCCTGGGTGACAGAAGTATCTTTTGTTCTAACAAGGTGACTCTGGGTGGGCTCCTGCATGGCTCCTGGATGAACACTGGTCACTGGAAAGGCCAAGCCATGATTAGAAGCTTGGAATCTTCAGCCCTGCCCCCCTTCTCTTAAGAAAGGAGAAGGGCTGGATATGGAATTAATGACCAATCAAGCCTATGTGATGAAGCCTTCATAAAAATCCCGAAAGTATGGGGTTTAGGGAGCTTCCAGGTTGGCGAGCACAGCCACATATCAGGAGGCTGTGATGCACCCTGACGTCACTGAGACAGAAGCTTCGGTGTTCAGACTCTCCCAGGCCTCACCCTGTGTATTTCTTCATTGGGCTGCTCATCTGTATCCTTTATTGTGTCCTTTAGTAAACTGGTAAATGTAGGTGAATGTGTCTCTGAGTTCTGTGAGCTGCCCTAGCAAATAATCAAATCCAAGGGAGAGGAGGTCATGGGAACCTCCAATTTGTAGCCAAATCAGACAGAAGTTGTCGGTAACCCGGGGGCCAAATACTTGTGATTGGCATCTGAACCTGGTGGGGGTGGGGGCAGCCTCCTGGGACTGAGCCCTTAACCCATGGGATCTGATGCTATAGCATCAGAATCGAGTTCAGTTGTGGAACACTCCACTGTGTCACAGAGAATTGCTTGGTGTGGGGAAAAACCCCACACATCTGGTGTCAGACATGTCCTGAGTGTGGCAGTGGTGTGAGAATAAAGGAGAAACACAGGTGGAAATTGGAGGTTTTTTCCTACAACACTGGGTAGCTGAATCTTTCTTGGCTCCTTGGAATTGGAGCCATGGTTCTAAATGACCCCATCAAATGCTATTTGAACAACTAAAATAACTTTTCCCCATTTCCCTGTGTCCCATCGCCTCTGAGCACAGCAGTGCTCTCTGGGATCATTAGCAAATGCCTTCAGTTTTGCAAAGTTTGGGATGTTCAGTCCTGGCTTTGAGGCTTGGACATTCAGGGAGGTGGTTCGCTATAATGGCCTGTGCGTCCAGGAACATTCACAAGGGCCTGTAAAGCGCTGTCAGCCAAATGCTGAGTCACAGACCAGGGCTGGCCCTCGGCCACTGACTCAAGATGAAGTGGAAAAACCAGAAAAGGGTAGTGTTGTTTTCTTTTACTAAGCTCAATTTAATTTAAAGTCCTGTCTTTTATTCTGAGATTATGTCTTTCCTACTTTTCTTTTTTTTTCTTTTTTTTTTTGGTGTTACAATTGTCTTTCATGAAATAGCAATGCTAGTAGATGGCAGTTTATTTTAATGTCCCGAATGACATAGTTAAAATGGCCACCCTGTGTGAATTCCCAAAACTGCTTTTGAAATGTTATTGATCCACAGAATCCTAAGTCTGGTAACACAGTATTTTGGAGGGCCATGTGACCCCAACTCCTCAGGGGTGTGGGAGGCCACAGAGAGAGCCTTACCTTGAGAGCGGTGGTAAAACCTTGAACAGTAAAATAATTAAAATGCCTGGAACTGGACTCTGCCTTCCATAGTTCAGGTAGTAAGAAAAGTGCCATTGCCATTTTGGTTTTATTTAAATGACGTTTATGCAGTGCTTGCCAGCTGCCCAGCCCTGTCTCAAATGCTGTACAAATATGATCTCATTTAATCCTCATGAAGCCTGTGAGGTAGAAACTATTATTATCTTCACCTCCATTTTAAAGATGAGGAAACTAAGACATGAGGATATTGAGAAACTTGCCCAAGGTCACAGCTAGTTAGCAGCAGAGCCAGAAGTGGAAGCCAGGGACTCTGGCTCTGGAGTCCACGCTTTTAATCCCCACACGATGCTGCCTGGTTAGAAGCAATTTAAGACTTGTGTGGCATGTAATGATCTATTTTCAGCCTCTGATTCCATAGACAGAAGCTGCCTGTGGACTGAGCTGCCTGATCTGCATTGAGCAGCTGTCAATGATCTCTTTTGAGCCCGTTCCACAACACCAGTGGGAGAATTAGTGGGCAGGTGGCCCTTGGACAGGGCCTGGCAAGACAACAGTGGCAAAAGCAGTGGCCATGGGAGAAGGTCAGAAAGTCCTTGTAGCTTGGAACCTGAGTCTGTGCAGCGGCCTTCTGAGAGGTCCTCTAGAGCCAGATGTGTAGTTTTCAAACACTGTTTTGTTTTTTTTTTCATTTTTATTTTTTCCAAGCACATTTAAAAAAGCAACCAAACCCTTTTAAAAATCTTAGACATATGGGCAGTTAATAGATACATATATACATACATATATATGCCTACCTATGTGAAATCCCTTTTTCGAACAGGTACAAGTGGAGGGTGTGTTGAAGTAGAAGTGGTGGAAAAGTCAACTCCCAATAGACCTGGAGGCCCAAGATGGCAGGAGACAGACTATGGGCCATCTAGGAAGGCAAGAGAAAGAGAGTGACCACAAGGCTCAGTGTTGCCAGTTTTTACATGCTAATAAGTGAGAGGATTATCCCAACTACTTTAGGGAAGGGGCTGGGAGTCCCAGGAATTGGGCCACCGCCCACTCTTTGACCTTTCATGGTTAGCTTCAGAACTATCACAACATCTGTGGGTGTGTTATTCACCATGCTAGGACATTACAGTGTAAAATGGAGCTCAAGGTCCACTGGCAGTCGAATCTCCTGCCATCTTGGGCCTCCAGGTCTATTGGGAGTTGACTTTTCCACCATCTTGGTGCTGATTGCTGTGTAATTTCTTTAATGGCTGTGTCCTGCCCCCTTCCATCCTGTCTCATTCCCTCCTCAGAGATTTTACTCCCGTAATCTTATGGGGTTGCAGAGGGGCGGTAGCAAAATATCAATATTGAAGGGACCAAAAAAGAAATGTACATGAATTTAGCTCATCAAAATATAACCTTTTTTTTTTTTTAATACTTCAGGTTTTCTGAGCCAGATTATCTGGTTCAAAGGCAAGGCTCCTGGAAAATTCATAGGATGAAGGGTTTCCCCTGGACCACCAGTAGAGAAAAGGGAGTGTGCACTGAGCCGAGAGGCCCACGTTTGTTTGACTCTCTAGTCTGTATCTGTTTCTGGCCTTCTTTCCTAATCTCCTGTGTATTAGTTTCCTATTGCTGGTGTAACTAATTATCACAAATTTCATGGCTTAAACACACAAAAGCCTTATCTTACAGTTCTAGGGATCAGAAGTCTCAAATGGGTTTCAGTGGATTAAAATCAAGGTATTACGGGACTACAGTCCTACGGTATTTCCGGAAGCTCTAGGAGAAAATCCGTTCCCTTGCCTTTTCCATTGGCTCATGGCATCCTTACATCTTCAAAGCTAGCGATGGCCAGCCAAGTCTTTGTCACATCTCATCACTCTGACACTGATTCTTATCCTTCCCTCTTTTCCATTTAAGGAGCCCTGTGATTACATTGAATCCACCTGGAAAATTCAGGCTTCGTGCCCTATTTAAGGTCAGCTGATTAGCAAACTTAATTTCATCTGCTACCTTAATTCTGCTTTGCCCTCTAATTGCAACATAGTCACCGTTTCTGGGGATTAGGCCGTTATTCTGTTTGCCATACAGAATGCTAGTACTTAACCTATTCTCTCTCCAATTAGCATGGATTTTCTTTCAGATATTATCTGAGCAAAAAAATAGTTGAAAAGAATTATTTTGGGTTTGCTGAAAGTAAAAGTAATAAGCTCAACTATCCATCACTCAATGAGAGAAGATTTATTTACTTTTAACCCAACAGGACACTTGCTACAAGAGTGCTATAGATCCCAGGTAAGGGAGGACCCCAGATTGTGACAGGCTTGGAAAACTGCCTGGTCTTGGGGACTGCACCCTATTCATGCCAATGAAATGCAATCATTGAGGGCTCGTATCTGACATTTGAAGTGGAGCCAAAAAAGGGGATTAAAAGACTGGTGCTCTGAAGGTGAGGTGACGTAGTTTATAATCCCCGATCCTACAACCATGAGTCAGTTTCTTTGTTTGAGTCAATTGAATAGTTTCCGCAGTATTAAAAGACTGTTGTTCGCAATGGCTCCTTGGACTAGCAAACCAGGAAGAGACCCAAAAAGTCAGTTGTTGCCCAGGCAGCAGGCAGCAGGAGGTGGCTCAGATTGGCTGCAGCCATGGCAACATTGATTACCGTCACAAGCAGGCATGCAGTAGATGGTTAGCACTGTCAGAGAACACATGGACCACCTGCATCAGAATTACCTGGGGAGTTGGTTTAAATTTAATTTCCCAGGCCACACAGCCAGAGACTGGAATAGGGTCTGGAATCTGCCTTTTAGAAAGTTTCCCGGGCAACCCTTATTCCTCCTGAAATTTGAGAACCACTAATTGAAGAAAATAATGCATCCTCTTACAAAATCATATACAAATCCTCGCATATCCTTGGATGAGGGCTCACCTCCTTGGCGTGAGAACCAGAGCCACTTTCTTGTTTACAAAGGCCCACTCTTAAAAAGACAAAGTAAGTATGCTGTGCCAGGAATTTATGATGACAAATGCCCAAGTTTTGCAAGTGTAAAGAGTTTAAACAGGCCTTTCATGATTTCTGCAAAAATGGAAATTTTCCCCAAGGAATAGCTATTAAATCTCACAGAACTAGTCATTCCAAAATATACTTTGGGACTCCCAAAATAAATTTCCCAAATGGGGAAATGCTGTGCAGTGTCATTGGGAAGGACTAGGGTGAGACCCAAGCAGGGTTCAGCATGATCCAGGACTGGAAAGGATGGGGGAAATGCAGGACTGAGCCTCTGATAAGACCAAGAGAGACAATTCTCTCTAGGAAGGTGGGACTGCAGCACATACATAAAGAACACCATCAAGAACACAAACTTCCTGATTTTCCTAAGAATCACTGCTGTCATGAGCCACTGTTGCTGATAAGAATGTGTTCTTATCCTTTATGTGGGCTAAGAACAAATGGATTAGTGGATGTGTGAAATTCAAAGTGTTGTTTTGTACTTCTCTAATTGTGCTCGTAACTCAAGGTCAGACAGATTCCAGTTTGCTAGTTGTAGTGACTGCTTGCCTAGTTTCCATTCTTCCTGTCAAAAATCCCGGTTTTGCTCAGATATCCTCTCCATCCCTAAACCCCAGGGACAAAATCTGATTCCTCAGTGTATGATCCTTCCTTGGCGATGATCATTGGTCCTGGAGGTCTGCATTTGTCCTAATTCTTCCCATTTAGGTTGAAGGGAGGGACTTAGAATCTGTGGTGGAGGAGAGGTGTCTGTCTTTTGCTGCCATGAAGGAAACTTGTACCACCCTACAAGCATGTTCCCCACATGTTTTACGGTGAAGGCAACGCTGCAGGCTGCATGGCAGAGAAATGAACCTGTTCTTGAAGCAGTGTCAATGACTGAATCACATACCCTGGAGTCTATCAGACTTCTGGATTTCTTATTGTTTAAGCCTGTTTTTACTGGGTTTCCTGTTACTTGTGGTCAAAAGTCTCCTAATGTCTACAGTTACTGGTTTGCTTTGTGCTCCCTGGTTTATGCATTTTATATGTAAAATGTAAAAGAGTAAAAACAGAGATTGATTTGTGAGCTGAGAGGATAATGGTCTGTGAGACAAAATTTGTTTATATAAAAGCTGTTGTGAGTTGTGTGTTTCTTCCTGTGTTGTCATGCCTTTCAGTTCCCACAAGGGTCCACATCCAGAAGATAAATTCATTAAATCCATTTCTAGTTGTACTTCTTGTCTCAAAAACAATCACATATTTGTTTAGCTTCCTTTTAGCACAGAGAAAGCTGTTTACTGAGGTTGATGTGGAATGCCAAAATGGGAACATTCAGTCAGTTAGGAAATGCTTTTACTGACTAATGCTAGAAAGCCCAAACCTACCTGTGCTTATCAAAGGATTGGCTTTCCCAGTAAATGCTCTTCCTCGTTCTGACATTTGTCTTTAGTTCTAATATGGATGCTGCTTAACTTGATCATGTGAAATGCTCAAGCAGGTGGCACTGCTCTACAAGGGGCTGGCAGTTCACACAGTGAAGAGGTGTTTCATTCTGAGGCCAATAACCTATCACTTATTTAGATGGACAGAGACCAAGGTTGGAATAGTTGGTGATGCAGCAGACCTACCTGGAAACAAATTGTACCAGTGTCTCGCTCAGGCTCCTGCTCTAAGAGATTGCTGATGACTTCACAAGGTAGAGCCCAGGGATGCAAGAGTGAGAGCCCTGATATGCTTCCCTTAAAAAAAAATATATATATATATATATATATGTAGGAGGGTATGGCTCAATGGTACAGTGTGTGCTGCTTAGCATGCATGAGGTCCTGGATTCAATCCCCAGTATCTCCCTTAAAATAAGTAAATTAATATATAAACCTAATTATCCCCCCAAAATACCCCCAAAAATGAAAAATAAAATAAAATTAAAAAAATAATAATTTAATTAAACTTACAGAATTGTTAATAGGCATTAAAATAAAATCCAATCACCACCCTATCACATTCACTCAGTTATCAATTAATTTATTTTAAAATATACATGGAATCCCCAGTGTGCCAGACCCTGGGCTAGGTGCTGTATCCCCTCTCGGTGGTCAGGACGGTCCCTGCACTCCTGGAGCTTACTCACATGAGGAGGCAGATATTACAGACATAATCACACAAATATTTATTTAATTGCAGTTGTGGGAAGGGAAGGTATGGACAGCATGAAAGAAAATACTAGCGTAGGGAGATTGGGAAGGCTTCTCTAAATAACCCTTAAGCTAAGACTGAAAGGATGAATACAGTTCAAAGGTAAAAAGAGCTTTTCAAGCAGCGGAAACAGTGTATGCAGGGACATGGGGATCAGGAACTGGAAAGTGGCAATTTGGAAGGAGCCCAGTGAACATGGAGGAAATGGTCCTATTTATGTATTTGATTTTTTTTAAGTGTTTTTGGATTTTTTACTATGGCATAATATATATAACATAAAATTTGGCATGTTAACCATTTTTAAGGGTATAATTCAGTGGTATAAATACATTCACAGTGTTATGCAACCATCACTACTGTTTGTTTTCAACACATTTTCATCATCCCTAACAGAAACCCAGGATCCTTAAGCAATAACTCCTCATTCTTCCGCCTACCGCCCCAGCCCCTGGTAATGTCTAATCTACTTTCTGTCTCTATGAGTTTGCCTTTTTTAGATATTTCACATAAGTGAAATCATATAACAGTTGTCCTTGTGTCTGGCTTATTTTACTTAGCATAATGTTTTCAACATTCATCCATGTTGTAGCAGGTACCAGGACTTCATTCATTTTTGTGGCTGAATAATGTTCCATCGTACAGATGTAACATATTTTGTTTATCCATTCATGTGGTGATGGACATTTGGATTGATTCCATTTTTTGACTACTATGAATGATGCTACTGTGAGCATTGGCTCACAAATATCCATTTGCATCTGTTTTCAATTCTTTGGGTATACACCCAGAAGAAGGATTGCTGGGTCATATGGTAATTTAGCTTTTTGAGGAACCGCCACAGAGGCTGCATCATTTGCATTCCTATATGCAATGCAGGAAGGTTCCAATTTCTCTACATCCTTGTCAACACTTGTTACTTTCCTTTTTTTTGTTTGTTTTTATTTTTGGTTTTTTTTGGCCTTCATGTATAGCTATCTTAGTAGGCATGAAGTAGTATCTCTTTGCATTTGATTTTAACTCTTCTGTCAGGAATCCATCTCTCCAGAAACTCTGAAGCTCTTTGGGGTCACTGATCTGGCATGGGGCTTATATGATCTGCCTTTGTGTTTTACTCAAGTGTCTTATTTCCTCAATAGCTATAGAGCAACATCTGTAAAGTGTGGGTAGGGGATCAATTTAGATCTTCAGTATTTACCATCTTGACCCTGTTCAGTAAATAAAAAAATTGTGATAAAGGTTGCAGATCTTGTCTGTCATGTTGTAAACACCCAGTGGAAGTTTCCAACAGGCACCTAGGAGATTTTTGCTTGATTCAAATGAATCAAATCAAACTCAAATAAATTAATTTTCATGAACATATGAGGCAATTGATTGATTGGTTACATTCCATTCATTAAAAAAATTTTTTTAGACTTTTATCACCCGGATTCTATTTTTATTTCCTGGGAATTGTTTGTTTTTGGGGGATGGAAGGTAATTAGGTTTATTTATTTATTTTTAATGGAGGTACTGGGGATTGAACCCAAGACCTTGTTCATGTTAGGCATGCACTCTACCACTGAGCTATACCTTCCCCCTCCAAATTTATTTTATTTATTTTCAATGGAGGTACTGGGAATTGAACCTAGGACCTCATGCATCAAAGCTATCCCCACCCCCTCCACTCATTTAAACTGCAGACCTGATCCCTCCCACTCCTCTGCTTTATGCCCTCAGTTACTCTCCATTGCACTATGGTAAGGCTGTGGATCATGTATATGGTCTATAGTACCCTGCAAAGTCTGGCCCTGCCTCCTTCCAGGGCCTTGGGGGGGTGGGGGCACTTTCTCC
Organism: Camelus dromedarius; assembly: GCF_036321535.1. Classification (NCBI taxonomy): domain Eukaryota; kingdom Metazoa; phylum Chordata; class Mammalia; order Artiodactyla; family Camelidae; genus Camelus; species Camelus dromedarius. The sequence continues at coordinate 60,311,140 of NC_087443.1, read as the reverse complement.
CTTTCTCTCTAGGCTGCTGATTATTCTGCAGATACACAAGGCTCATCCTACTTCAGGGCCTTTGTGCCTACTGGTCCTACTCTCAGGAATTCTCTACTCCTCCAAGTAAGTCTGTCTCTCCCTTTTCTACTTAAAAAAAGTCCTATTCATCCTTTGAGTTTCAACTGAGATGTTATTTCCTCAGGGAAATGTTTCTTGACCCTCTCCCAACCCCAAAGCCTAGCTCCTATTTTGTTCTCCCTCATAGCATCTTTTACTTTTCCTGCAGAGCACTTACCAAATTGTAGTAAAATAATTGTGTATTTAAAGTCCATCTTTCCAAGCAGCCAGAAAACTGCATGAGGGCAGAAACTCATGTCTCTATTGAGAAATGTTAGGCACATGGTAGGAGCTCAGGGCGTATTTTTGAAGAGATGTTGGTGCTCCTAAGTCTTACACGGATGGCCTGTCTCTCAACTTGGACTAGATGTTTCTAGCTAGACTAAACGTTTTCTGATTGTCTCCTTACATAGTGCCTGACTGGCCTTATCACAGTAAGTGATGACCCTGTATTGTTAGAGGGATGAAGAAGAGGGGAGACTTCCAAGGTGGCTGATTGCATCTATGACTGAATACTTCCTGGAAGAATGATTTTGGGGCAGGCATTTCTAGGCCCCAGGCCAGGGAGTTGAGCAGTGCTTTCACTTCTCTGAGAGGTTCTGCCAAGAAGCAGAAAACTGATGAGTGAGCTGTGAATGCTGTGCATATTCTGGGTGACTCAGAGTTAAAGTATTCTGGGGGAAATTGTGTTAATCAGAGAGGTAGGGCAGTCATGTGGATGCTTGGGCAGGAAGTTCAGCGAGGGGCCATCCAAGGCCACAGTGGGATGGCCTCTCTTGCCAAGCACTGCCAGGGCCCTTCAGTCAGTGTTAAGTCAGAGACCCCAAGCAAGCTGCTTAAGACTCTTCATTGCTTCCACAGGCTCCCCAACCCTCTGTTGGAAGGTTCAGCATGGCTTGTCTTATTCCTGAAAGTCTTGAGGCCAAGTACCTTGTTCTTTTGCATTTTTAAAAATTAATTTTTGACTAAGAAAGCAACACATGAGTACATTTATCTTCTAAAACATTGAAACTAAAGCTAATATTCCCTTTGAATATTACCTACAATCTTGGTCTTTACCCCTATCTTTCTAGGTAATCTCTGATAAAAGTTTGGTAGGTAGCCTTACATTCTGTTTTAAAAATTTTAGAGACTTAATGTGCTTAGTTCAGGCTGCTATAACAGAATCCCACAGATTGGGAGGTCTATAAACAAATGAAATTTACTTCTTGCGGGAGAGCAAGTTATCAGCAGGTTCAGTGTTGGGTAAAGGCCCACTTCCTGATTCAGACACCGCTATCTTCTTGCTGTGTGTCCTCACAGGGCAGAAGTGGGTAGGAAGGCCTCTGAGATCTCTTTTATAAGGGCTCTAATTCCACATTTGGCCCTGAACACCTCCCAAAGGATGACTTCTAAATACAATCACACTGGGGATTAGGTTTCAACATATGAATTTAGAGCAGGCATGGATATTATCTATAGCAGTAATGATAGGAAACAATGGTATTTGTGTCTCTGTTTTGTATTAACTTATTTTGAAATAATTTTAGATTTACAGAAGAGTCAAAAAGATAGTCCAGAAAGTTTCAGTATACCCTTTAATCAGCCTGTCCTAATGTTAACAGTTTACATACCTCCCATTCAATGATCAAAGCCAAGAAGTTAACATTAGTACAGTACAATTAACTAAACTGTAGGCTTTATTAGAACTTCACCAGTTTTTCCTCTAATTTTTTTTTTAAAGTGTTCCAGGATCCAATCCAGCATCCCACGTTGCATTTAGTTGGCTTGTCTCCTTAGTCTCCTACAATCTCTGACAATTCTCAGTCTTTTCTTAGCTTTCATACCTCAGCACTTTTGAAGAGTCCAGGTCAGATATTTTGTAGAATATCCCTCAATTTGGGTTTGTCTGGTGATTTTTCATGATTAGGTGGAAGTTATGCATTTAGATAAGAAGTTTTAAAAAATATCAAATCAATTTTATGCCACAACTTGCTGTTTTCATTCAACAATATGATTTTTAAAAATTTATTTATTTATTTAGGCAGGGGGAGGTAATTAGTTTCATTTGTTTTTAGAGGAGGGACTGGGGATTGAACCCAGGACCCCGTGCATGATAATCATGCACTTTACTGCTTGAGCTACAACCTCCCCCCAACAATATGATTTTAAGATAGATCTATATTAGCAGATAGATCAAGGTCACTTCTTTTAAGTTCTCTACAAAATTCCATTATATGAGTATTCTACATTTTACTTAGCTTCCCCGATTGTTGGGCATTTTGGCCGATTCCAAAATTTCCCTCTTAGCAATATCATAGTAATAATTATCCTTGTACATACCTCCATATGCACATGGAGTTATGATAGGTAACTATAAGTGGCATTGCTAAGACATGGATTTAATAGATATTGTCCAATTGCCCTTTAAAGTGGCTGTGCCAATTTACACTCTTGATATCATGAAGCTTGAAAATTGTGGCCAATTTCAGTTTTAATTTCCATTTCTCTGATTACTACTGAGGTTGGGAAATTATTGGCAATTTACATTTTCTTTTCTGTGAACTGCCTACTTATATTCTTTGCCCATTTTCCTAGTGCATTTTATTGTTTTAGTGATTTGTTAAGATTCCTTTGTATGTTCCAGATACATATGTTTTGTATGTTACAAATGTTTTATTCTAGTCTCTTATCGCTTAACTTTGTTTCCCATTTTTTTCTTTCTCTGATTTTTAAATTTTTTTCTGACTTTTTTTCTTTTGAAAACAAAGTTCTTGATTATAAAAGTAATATAAACCAGTAGAAAATTTGGGAAATTTATGAAAAAGTATAAAGAAGAAAAGAAACCACCCCAAGTCTTATCACTGAGATAAAACCACTGTGAACATACATATTTCCTTCTAGTCTTGTGTGTGTGTGTGTATGTGTGTGTGCGTGCACTGTACATTTTTTTGCTCAGTTGAGATCATACTGCATATATGTGCGTGTGTGTATATATATATATGTATTTTTTTGCTCAGTGCCATGGTCATAAACTCTGGCCTTTTTCCATGTGTACTTCTTTAAAGATGGTGTTAGACTACCATCCAAGTCCTATTTTTTCCCCTACATATCCTGAAAAAATCTAGTAGGTGAGAGGCCCAAGGCCTGTCCTCAGCCAACCTTATCTGAAGTTGGCTCAAGAATACAAAAGAAGATAGAAATGCTCCAGCAGAGCATTTATTAAAAAGTTCTGGAGGTTTCAGTTGAATGCAAGCTCAATGAGTCAATAGTGCAGGTGCCAATAACTGTACTGCGTGACTGCAAGGCAGTAAGTCCTACAAGGAGGAAGCTTTGGTCCTGCTTTGCTCTGATGGTACCACAAATATTTGGTTCAGTCTTGGGTGACATACTCTAAAGGAGACACAATCAAACTCAGTAGGTGCAGAAGAATGAGGACAAAGATCCTCAAAATTAGGGCAAAGGAGGAACAAAGGAAGGAATGGGAGATACAGGTCAGGAATAAGAGAAAACCTTGGGTAGAAGTCTTCAAGTATCTGAAAAGTAGAAGGTGGAAGAAAGAGTAGACTTGTCTGTTTTCTGAGGCTTCAAGGGATAGGACTTGAGCAAGAGAGTGGATGCTTCAGAAACACTTTCTAGCTAGTCAGAGCTGCAGAGACCAAGGAATGCATTGTTCTGGAAACAGTGGCTTTCTGTGATTGAGGAGTTTTCTTTCAGACTCAAGTTGATGGTAAATAACCAACATTTATTGAGTGTTAAGTGCCAGGACTGTGCCGAGGACCTTCCATTATCTTATTTCATCCTGGCGACACCCTATGATGTAGGTACTATTATTCTCTACCCAAGTATCAAATATGAGGGAACTGGGTATGATGAGGTCAGGTAACTCTCCCTGACACAAGATGACACAATTTGTAAGTAGTGGAACTGGGATTCGAACCCTTTTTGAAAAACTCCAAAGCCGACACTTTTAGTCATCATTGGGATTCAAGCGTGGGGATTCAAGCGTGGTATGGGAGTCTGGATCAGAGGGTTTTTGAGGTCCATTCGACTGGAAGACTTTGTGACTGGGAAAATGGATGTTCCCACCCGCCTAAGGGAAAGCGTTGGAGTGTTAGAGAGGTAGTCCAGGGCCCTGCAGAAGGCCCAGGGCTGGAGACTTTAAGGACATGGAAGAGTTGTCAGCGTGCATCACCTCACAGCTCAGCAGCAAGCGATACTCTGTCGTTTGAAGATTCCCAGACCTGCACAAGAGACCAGGGCTCAGGTCCTCATGATGCTTCACTCCAGCAGCGCGGCCAGGGAGCGTCGTGGCGGCTGGGTTCTGCGGCGGAGCCGGGGGTCGGAACAGCGCTCCGGTCCCTGGCCGGGCGTGAGCCTGTTGGGCGGCGCCAGGGAGGCGGGGGCGGAGAGGGCGCGCGCCTAGGCGGCTGCGGCAGTTGCGCGCTGGGGTTGCTGCCGAGCGGTGAGGCTGGTGAGTGTGGCGGGACCTGGGGGCGGGAGGGAAGGAGCGGGAAGGCGAGGGAGGAAGGGAGGGTGCGCGGCCGAGCGCGCGACCTGGGCTTGGGGACTTTGCCCCTCACCCGGCCTCTGCGCCCCTCAGGCCCCTCTCGGTCCGAACGCCCGCCTGCGCGCCGGCGACCCCCGCACCAGCGTCTCCGCAGGCCCCCAGCCCCAGGTCGCCCCCTCCTCGGAGTAGCCCCTTCCTCCGCGCGGCGGCTACGCTCCCAGCCCCACGTCACGCTCGCGCCATTGTTTCCCGGTCGTCGGCTCCCTGGGACCCGCCTGACCCTCGGAGCGCGGCCCTTGGCCTTCGCAGCCAGCCTCGCCGCGTTCCGGCCGGTTGCCCTCACGCTCCCGGCTTTTCTCTCACACTGGTGGCAGCCCCCATCCCGCCTCTGGCAGGCACCCCTTTAGTCAGTTCTTCTTTTTTCCGGCCGACGCCGGGCTCCTCCCGTCCACACCTTAAGCCTGCCTTTCCGCCTTTATGGGCTTCCCGCCCCCTGCGTGTTCCCGGTGGACCCCGACGAACTCGCGGGCAGCTGTGGTAGGATGCGAGGTTGATGGTGTTGTAGCAAGAACCGCAGGAAATTGCCAACTGATTGCCTGCATGCCAGTTGTGTCGTTTGCAGCACTTCCTGGAAGGCTTACATCGAATTGCAAGGCGCCGCAAAAAAAAAACAAAAAAACCCAAAAAAAACCGTGCTGGCCATTTTCCAATGGCTCCCAAGTCAGGGGCCAACTGTCCAGTGGCAGTCTATTTTTCTCCCTTTCCTGGGGATCCCTGAAGCTGGCGAGAGCCGAGGTTGATTGCAGATCTGAGGCCTAAACCATTAGTTGTCAGCGTGACGTATAAAGGGGTTTGACTCCGGTAGGCCCCAGTTTTTACAGGCAGTGGGTAGAGCTGGGTGTAAGATGCAGTTTCCCTTGCTGTCAGCTTTGGGCTGTTATTTTGAGGATGCATTGTAAGTGCGGCGCTCTGCAGTGACTAGTCACCATTATAGGTTTGTGTCTGTGTGTGTACGCGCGTGTGCGTGTCCGGGTGCGGAGAGGTTCTTGGTTGAACTAGACTTGTCTCACAATGTCTATACACTGTTCCTTTTGCCTCTTAAGGCAGCGGATGCAAACTCTGCTAACTGTAATGTGAAACTGTGCCGTTTACTGTGGAAACTTAATGTTATTGAGATCTTTTTAGATATTTACCACGACATTTTTCAACAATGGTTAGAACTTACCCAGATAGACATCCAGGTCGGAAGAGATTAAACTCAAGTAGGCACAGCTAGTTAGCAATTAAAAGCAGAACTCCACATGCTGGGCTGATGCAAACGCACACAGACTTTATTTCTGAAATGCATTTCTACTGCAATATAAGCCACTGCATTTCAGTAGTATAGATTGCTGCATTACTCTCATCAACCCAGAATTTAGACTTAAGAATTTAATGATCAAGTAATCTGTAAAGTAAGAAGGCAGAAAGAGATGTTCTGCAAGGGGTCATTCAGTTCTAAGATTTGATTCCATCGTATGAAAATTTACAATCAGCTACAAGTTTCCAAAAGTTTATAATTGTAGGAAGATTTACTACTTGCAGATACTTACGGTATCTGCAAGCCTTCCGAATATCAGGTATATTTTCCTAAAGAAAGTCAAATTACAGTGGAATGTTAGAAGGAATGTTCATCTGTCTCTAGGCTATTTCTGCTGTTTAATGGGGGATAGAAAGGAGCACACAAAACGTGTTTTGTTTTGTTTTTTAAAGTACACCTTTTTATTGCTTATCTCTTTTACCAGAAGGCTTAAATTCAATAGTAAAAAAAAAAAAAAGGAACCAACTTTATCGTGTAATTTAATTTAATTTATTTTTTTTGTCTCTGACATGCCTTTATTGCGGAGGAGTACACAGGAGATAATGGCGGCCTATCATTTATGATTATGCTCTTTTCGAGTTCTTACGTAAATATAACTTTTATGTGGTAATAATTGCTGTGTACGTATTTAAAATTTTGAACTTACCCGTATTACCCATATTTCGGGGATGCCCATGTATCTAGAGAATGCATCTACTTTTCATATGTCGAGGCTCTGTAACATGTTTTTATGCCCAGTAGTCAACAATGCCTGGCATACAGGCTCTCAGTAGTTTTTTGTTGAGTGAATGTAGTATTTTGAGCTTCTTAGACAACATCTCCAAACACAAAATGTTAACTATCACAGGGCATATGTTAAATGACATGTAAGCAGTCAATACAAAGATATGTGATTCAGGAGACGGCACCACTTATGTTTAAGGGCCTGAGTTCAAAAGTTTTGAGTCTGAGACCTGACTTGCCACTCACCGTCCATGCAGCCTTGGAGAACTCAGCCTTAGAGAGCCTCACTCAGTTTCTCTCACCATGAAAAAGGGAAAAATAGAACAAATTTCACAGAGTTGTGTGGGCAGAATGGGATAATTCCATTGAAGCAATACTGGCACACATTTAATTCTGTATAAATATAAGCTATCTTTTTGGTTCACAGTGGAGAGATTACGGTAGGTTGGTGCTATCAGGGAAAGTCTTATAGAGGAGGTGACTTGAGTGAGAGTATGGAGAAGATACAAAAGTGGATATATTAAGAGTTTAGTGAGTAGATTGTTCTCACTGAAAGGGTTTGGTAGAGTGATAGAGACAAAGCTGGAGAGAGAAATTCTGGGAAATTCTGGTAAGCTCTTTACAAGATATGCTGCATGCATAGAGCAGAATTAAGAGCCCTTTTTTATGAGTAGCTGATGTTCGTTTTGTTTGCTTTTTAGGTTCAGGCCTGAAAAGTTATTAATTTTAAGGAAATTGGTACCAAATTGTTATGCAGTGTTTAGGTCCTTGTCATTTGGCACAGTACATCTTATATGACTTTTAACCATTTGAAATTTGATTGTGTTGTATGATTTGTTACCAAAGTTTGCACTGGCTGTTTTTTCTTTCCTTTTTTTGTGGAAAACAACTTTAGCAGCAAACAAACAAACAAAAACAGCAAAATTGCCAGCAGAGCAGCAAAGCTGCTCCCTTATTCGGCAGAATACACAGAGGAACAAATTTGATTTGGAGAGTCTTGAACTATTTGTTCCTACCTTTTGTGTGTTTCTTTTGGTTGGGTAGCATTAACAATAGTGTGAGGTAGAAACATCTGGTATGTTGCTTGGAAAGGGAAGACTGAAGTCTGGTGCCTGAAGTTTAATGGCTAAAAATAAATATGTAAAAAATACAATATACAACATACGTATCAGTAAGTTTGTTGAATACAGTAAGTCCTATCCCGTATGCGGGTGCAGAACAGGGGGGAAGAACGTGGGGGTGACTGTAGGGCGCCATTTTACCCACTGGACTTGAGCATCCGGGGATTTTGGTATCTGCGAGGGCAGTGGGGTGGTGGTCCCAGGACCAACCCCGGCGGATACCGAGGGACCGCTGCTGTATCCGTACGTTTCCGTCTAAAATGGCCAGTAATGTTTTTGTTTTTAACAGTCCTTGGTTCAGTTTAATGGGATTTCTTTAATGTTTTAGTTTAAATTTATTTAAAAACATGAAATGTTTCAAGCACACAGAAAATACAGTAATGGTCACCTTAGTTATAGACAATAATATTTACTTTTGTGGGTTTTCTTTTTCTTTTTTTTTCCATTTCCTAGTTGTGTAGTGCCTTTCTCTTTTCACTACGTTATATTTTTCAAAGAGATAAAATTACAGATACAGTTGAGACCTATATAAATCCTTGCTGGTCCTATTCCCCTCTCTTGCCCTCTCATGAATTCAGTAGTTATTATATACTGTAGTAAAAATATAATGGGAATGATAATCCATATAAGTGCATATACTCTTGTTTAATGTATTATGCACATGATTCTGCAACTTGTCTTTTTATTCAACATCGTTTTTATTTTTTAAGATATGATGGTTTTATGATAAAGCATCGATTAAAGAAGCTCATAGGAAGATTTTTGGGGGAGTACATTTAACTTCTTGTCTTGCCTGTGTTTCTAAATCTATCCCAAAATAGGGGCTATTTTTTTAAATCGAGGTAACATATATTTATAACATGATACAAGTTTCACGGGTACAACATAACATTTCTACTTCTGTATACCCTCTGCTCACCATCAATAGTTTGGTTTCCACCCATCACCATACAGTTGATCCTCTTTACCCATTTTGCCCTCACCCCACCACTCCCCTTCTGGTCACTACTACTCTGTTTTCTCTGCAGTTTTATTTGGTTTGGTTTGTTCATTTATTTATTGTCTGCTTTTTATCATCCACAGATGAGTGAAATCATATTGTTTTTGTCTTTCTTTGACTTATTTCCCTTATCTTAATATTCTTAACGTCCATCCATGTTGTTGCAGATGGCAGGATTTCATCTTTTTTATTGCTTAGTAATATTCCATTGTGTGTATGTCTACACCCCCCCCCATGTACACACATCTTTTTATCTGTTGAGAGGGCACTTAGGTTGTTTCCATTCTTGGCTATTGTAAATAATGCTGGGATGAACATAGGGTTGCATGTGTCTTTTTTTAGATGAGTGTTTTAATGTTATTTGGATAAATATCCAGAATTGGGATAGTTGGATCATATGATAGTTCTGTTCTTAATTTTTTGAGGAATGTCTGTGCTCTCTTTCATAGTGGGTCTAATTTATATTCCCACCAACAGTGTATGAGGGTTCCCTTCTCTCCACATCCTCACCAACATTTGTTATTTCTGTTTTTTTGTTGTTGTTGTTGTTTTTTAAGTAATAGCCATTTTGTCAGGTGAGAGGTGATATCTCATTGTGATTTTGATTTGCATTTCCCTTTTAAGTAGTGATGCTTACCATTATTTTTATATGTATCCATGTTAGATATATCTTTAGTTCATTTATTTTAATTGGTCTGTACTGTTGATTTATATGAATAAACCAGTTTGTTTATGAATGTTTAGGTGTTTCTGACTTTTTTGCTCTTTCTGACTTTTTTACAATCAACAGTGCTGTAATAAACATTTTTGTCATCTTGTTTATATTTGTGAGAGAGAATTCTAAGCCTAGGGAATTCTTAGGTTGTAGGCTATGAGATTCTTTACCTTTATTAGATAAATCTGAATTATTTTCCAAAATACTAAATACAAAGTACCCATCAGCAGGTTGTGAGAGTCCCCATTTTGCCATATCCTTAACAACATTGATATTGTCAGACTTTTAAATTTTAAAATCAAATTAAATTTCATTTTAATTTGCTTTTCCATTTATTGTAAGGATTACTCTGTTTACATCCATTTATTGTAAGGTTTTCTTTTCTGTAAATTGCTATTTATATCCTTCATTCTTTTTTCCTGTTGGCTTATTTGCTTTTCCGTCATTAGTTTGTAGCTTTCTTTATCTCTGTACTAATTCTCTCTTAGTTTTGCTATTGCAAATATTTTTTCAGTGTTTGGTTTCTCTTTACTTTTTGCTGTGCATAAATTTTACATTTTTATTCCAACTTTTTATTTGAAAAATTTCAGTCCTACAGAAAAGTGCATTGATAGTTCGATGAAAAACACTTACATCTTCATCTGGATTCACCAATAGTTAACATTTTGCCACATTTACTTTTTTATTTCATATATACATGTTTTTCTTCAACTATTTAAAAGTAAGTTGCAGACATCATGACACTTCACCTATCAAAAGATACTTGAATGTTCTAATAACAAGGATGTCCTACAAAACTGCAGTAGTCATCACATTTAATATGAATGTAACATTATTATCTAATATACAATACATATTAAACAAATTTCTCACTTGTCCCAATAATGATGTATATAGCTATTCTCCAACCCTACACCTTGTCCAGTATCTAGTTAAAGATTATGAATTACATTTAGTTGCCTTGTCTCTTTAGTTACTTTTAATCCATAGCAGGTCCCCAGATTTTTGTTTGTTTTCATAACATTGATAAATTTGAAGAGTCCAGGTCAGTTGTTTTGTCAAATGTCCTTCAGTTTGGACTTGTCCGACCATTTCCTTGTGTTTAAATTCAGACTAAATGTTTTTTGGTAGGAATAAGATTTAAATTTTAGCATAGTCAAATTTGCCTCTTTTCGTTTGTAGTTTGTGTTAAGTGGTTTTGCTTTTTTTTTTTCTAAAAGTTATGTGGTTTTGCTTTTTTTTTCATATATTTAGTTTATAGATACTGTTTATATTTCCTGCTTAGTCCGCCTTTAATATAGTGTTCAGTTATTATTTTTGTCACACTTTTTTTTTCTACCATCGTATTTGTCATAAAATTACTTGGACAGCTTTTGTTATGTTCTAAATTTGGGCCAGAATATCAAAGAAGGTGAAAATTTTGGGTTATCTGAACAAGCTAAACGTGTAGAGGTTGAAACAGCTCAGGAATTCTGTATCAAAACTGTAAAAGTTTTAAGGTAATTTGTAAGAATTTAACTGGTATCATGCTGTGAATAAGACCAAAATGTAACTTAAGAGAATAAACATTGGAATCTTTCACAAATTTGAAATCGCTAAATGCCATATTTTTAGCCTTGAATTGTTTACTTTTGCAGTAGGTTTGATGAGATAATCCTATGTGGAACTAAAAGAAACCTATAGATAGTATATTAGGATACATAGATTGATATGAGAAAGGCGTGTGAAATTGTGTAGCCTTTGGCACTTAATGGCATTCTGAAGTTTTGACTGTAAAAGTAGAAACCTATTACAACGTTCCTCCAAACACAGAGTACTGCATTGTGCAGAGGCCACTGCGTTGTGTAGAGGCCACAAGTATTAAACACTGTGGGCTCTAATATTATAAATAGTAATTTATTAGCACTGTGTCAGCCCCTGTTCTTAGCACTTTGCATTTATTAATGCATTAAATACTTGTTCCAATTGTGGCCATTTTGGAGTAGAAGAAATTGAAGTGATTGTATAATTTGCTCAGTCATACACCTAATTCATTTTGGAACCAGGTTTTGAACTTTGTGTGGCTCCCAAATCTGCACTCTTCAGTACAAGTATAATTCTGTGACCTTGGTCAGATTATTTAAATTCTCTATGCTGTTTTCTTCTTCGTATAATGAAGATAACAGTACCTGTTTCATATGATTGTTGTGAGAAGTCAAGTAGATAAAATGTGTATAGAGCTTAGAATAATACATGAAAGAAGAGTGAGCTCTCAATAACTGTTAGCTATTATGTTAGCATTATTAAGACACTGACTTACTCATATCTCTGAATTTTTACCAAGTAGGAAGACTAAACCATGAATATGAATTTTTATACAAAAAATTAGAAATATCATGGTGATTATTTCTGCCTACCTGATTTTTATCTCTTTATTATTTTGGAAGAGAAAGGTAACAGCTAAAACAAAGTTGAATGGTGAGCCAGGAGCTTATTGATAAGAGAATGAGTTCTTTTTGAAATAAAGCAGAACTTTCTACCTGCCTTTTAATAGAATATTCAAGAATTATTACTAAAGGTGCAAAGTATTATATATTGGCTGAATGTAAAAATTGTTCGGCTCTGTTACCTTTATGCTTTTGAAATACCTTAGAGGGAGTGTATAGCTAAAGTGGTAGAGTACATGCTGAGATCCTGGGTTCAATCCCCAGTACCTCATCTCAAAATAAATAAGCCTAATTACCTCCCTCTCCACCAAAATAAAATAATTAAATAATATGATAAATGAAAGACTTTTTAATTATAAGACCTAGTTAATTATAGCAATGTTTTGAAGAAATATAAGTCATACAGTGTTTCTCCCCTTATTCACAGTTTCAGTTACCTGTAGTCAACCATGGTCTGAAAATATTAAATGGAAGATTCCAGAAATAAACAATTGATAAGTTTTAGATTGTGTGCCATTCTGAGTAGCGTTATGAAATCTTACAATGTCCTGCCTGGGACCTCCAGCCATTGGCATCGTCATGTCTCAGTGATCCTGGATCTCCCAAAGCAGATTATGCTCCCTCTGACATATCTTCAGGTCAGTAGTAGCCTAGCACTACGTCACAGTGCCTACGTCATTCACCTTACTTCATCGCAGTATGCAGGCATTTTGCCATCTCACGTGGTCAGAAAAAGAAGGGTAAATGTAGTAGAGTAAGATGTTTTGAGAGAGAGAGACCGCATTCACATAACTACTCTTACAGTGTGTTGTAATTGTTTTATTATTAGTTATTGTTGTTAAGCTCGTATGTGCCTAATTTATAAATTAAACTGTATCAAAGGTATGTATGTAAAAGAAAAAAATAGTATATATAATAGTATATATAGGGTTCAGTACTACTTGCAGTTTCAGGCATCTACTGGGGGTCTTGGAATGTATTCCCCTGGGATGAGGGGGACCTCTTTACTACATATTATCAAGCCCAATTATTTAAAATGTTTTCTTTACATGCTCTCTTGTTCCTTTGTGTCAATAACCGTGTTATTTTTGAAGATCTGGTATTACTCAAAACATTGAGTTGGAAGCGCCTTGCAGATGTAGAACAAATACAGCATTCTGTGTGATATGGCAGAGGTAATGGAATTCTAGGAGTAGCAGCAGCAAAATGTTCAGGAGAATGTAATAAAATTCATGTCTTTTTTGTATATTTTTGGAACTTGAGGAACATATGAGATAAATTCATATTTTCCAGTTACAGTTTCAGACTAGAGAGTAGAGCATTCTGTTGCTTGAAGAAGAAAAACAAACTGTCCAGGCAACAGGTACTACATTTCTTATCTGACAAGATCTCTTCTCGGTTTTGTTATTTTCATTCAGAGAACAAGGAACCTTTTGTTCCGAGGCCTGGTGTTGAAAGCGCAAAATATTACATTAATCAGGCCAAGAATCTTTTGCGTTTCTGAACCAAGAGTAAGATTCCATGAAGATTTATTTAGAGCCGTAAAGGAAACTAGTGCAATAATATTCTTGCATTTTCAGGCTTACAGAAAAATTAGCTTCGGAAAAACAAAGAGCTCCAAGTGTAGAGGTTTAGGAGTTTATTTCTGCCTGTATGTGTCAAGACTGCTGTTCAGGGAACGGGGGATACAGCAGCGAACAAAACAAGTCTCACCCTTATGGAACTTACATTTTAGAGAAAAGGACTTGACAGTATGAAAACTGTCAAATAGTTTATGTCTGGAAGTGTAAATGTGCAAAAAAGAAAAATAAGGCAGGGTAAGAGGATAGGATAGCAAGTGTTAAGTGTGGATAGGTAAGTGTAATTTTATTAGTTGGAATTTGTTAGCCATCTGTATCTCTTGGTGTGCAAACTATGAATGTTGGCCTTTTACACAAAATTGATAGTACAACTTGGGGCAAATGATATGAAGAACTCTGAATGAAAATAAATGAACAAAAAGCTATTCCTCATGAATAATTTAAAAGATAAAAGTTAATGAAACATTTAACACAATTTACACATAACACACTTTTAAGGAGTTTTATATTTTGGGAAAATTGATATTCCTTCATCTTAAAATATTTTATTTATTATTACCTTCCACATATTACTTTTATGATTAGAAGGAACAAAGGTTACAAAAATACTTGTAAAGCTATATTTATTTCAAAGTGCTGTTCTTTGAGTTGGGGTGACACTGTTAACGTAAATCACAGTGTCTATAGTTTTCAACACTATTATTAGATGAATTAATCTAAATTTGTATTTGACTTCCCTTGTTTTCCAGGGAATGTATTTGTAAGTAGGTTGGTTTGTGGTCTTGTTACAGGCGGTACACTTGACCGCAACATAACAATCTAACCAGCTAACTTACCACTATGCTTTTTTGGTTTTACTTGATCATCTGTCAAGGATTAGGGTTATCAGGGGCTGTGTGTAAAATGTGCTTACTTAATATGATACCAGGCATACAGATGGACGATACAGCTTTATGTTTTCTTTTTCCCTAAAGTAAACTAGTTTAATATGTGTAATATGCAGTTAAAGTTGTATTTATGAAAATAAATTTCAGGCTGGTGAGAAAATTTGAAGAAACCATTCAGAATTATCATTTCCATTCAAGTTTCAGAGCAGTGTTCATTAGAATGAGAATGGTTGATTACAAAACTTATGAATTCCTAGTTTTGTATTTCAAACACAAAATAAATTTCAATGAAGTTTAGTAAAACAGTGTGTTCATACTTACAGTTATAGTTACCCTGTTACCTATATTGACACACTTACTCCATTGAAAAATGAATATTTGGTTCAAACTGCCATGTGTATTAAACACTTTGCCTAATAGACCTGAGCTGCATACTCTGTTTAAGTGCTACTCATTTCTTTCCAAGTGAGCTACTGATTTGACCTGAAACAGACATTTAAAATGGCCTTGCTACCTAGGCTGCAGGTTGCTCACCAGGCTTATCCTGCAGCTTCAGTTACTCTTTACTTCCTGTTTTCAGCCGTTGCCTGGAGCTGTTGGGGCAGCTGGTTTCCCTTTCTTTGGGGGAGGGTGATGTTAGTGGTGAAGGGAATTATGCATGATTTGCCTATGAAATATTTTTAACATGTGAAACTAAAGTATTTTAGATGCTTAAGGGTTCATTTGGTGCTCTTCAGATACAACTACTTTGCAGGCTGGATATTTTATATTGAAACAAAGAACTGTTTCAATATAAACTGTACTATTAATGTTTGAAAGGAATTAAAATTAGAGCATTTTACTCAGTATTAGTCACTGCTGAACCTTACTGAAAAAACTGCTCTTAAGCTGGACACTGTAAATAGGTGACAAATGAAATGTTTACCTACTTACTGGGAACACTATCTGTTTCTCTCTCTCTCTCTCTTTTTTTTTTTTTTTTTTTTTTTTGCCAGATTATAACCATCTATAATTTTATTGTCACTATGAAAAATAGTTAAGCATTAGATAGACTTACTCTGTGGATAGAGTCCAAAAGTCTCATAGTAATACTAAGGTGTGTTGAATAAGATCATAGGAAAACTGTCAAATAAGGAACTTTTTGAAGATAATGACTTAAGAAAATGTCACCTCACTCCTTTACCTCACATAACTATATAGAGTTCGTGGCAGATTTTATTTGATATTAGTGGTAATATAGTTACTTAATCATTTATATTTACATTTTTAGTTGAATAAAGTTTTGTGTTACCTTTGCTGAGCCTCTGTTAACTTGAATTTTTAAAATAAAATGTATTTTGTTTAATCCATGTGTGATCCAAGAAAGTGCTTTGAAGTTTTCCTACAGCTTCTAGAAAGTAATTTTAAAAAATTAAAATATGTAGGGGAAATCTTTTCTTACTCTAATTACTACCTCTAAGTTGTAAGGAAAGAGGGAAAAAAGCCCAAGTTTTTAAAAACAGCTTTATTGAGGTATAAATACATCTAACACAGTGTACATATTTAGAAGGTATAGTCAGTTTTGCCATATACAACTGTGAAACAGTCACCTTAATCAGGGTAATGAACCTCCTCCCCTCGCCGCCCTAGTTTCCTTGGGCCCTTCCCCGCCTCGCTCCTCCATTTTAGACAACCACTGATCTGCTTTCTGTCACTGTAGATTAGTTGGCATTTTCTAGGACTTTATATAAATGGAATTATATAGTGTACATTTTTTTGGTCTGCTCTCACTCAGTCTAATTTTAAGATTTATTCATGTTGTATATCAATAGTTCATTCCTTTCTATTGCTTAATAAATTCTATTGTACTGATGTACCACAGTATGTATCCATTCACCTGTTCATAGGCATTTGGTATATTTTCAGTTTCTGGCTATTGCAGACAAAGTTGCTATGAATATTCATGTACAAGTCTTCATATGGATATATGCTTTCATTTCTCTTGAGTAATTACTTGGGAGTAGAAAGATTGGGACACAGAATAAATAAGCGTTTAACTTTTAAGGAAATAACAAAGTTTTCCTATTGTGTTTCTGCCATTTTTATATTCTCACCAGCAGTGTGCATTAGAGTTCTGGTTGCTCTATACCCTCACCAAATTTGGCGTGGTCAGTCTTTTTTTTTAACTTTTTATTTATTTTTTTTTCTGGGGGAGGTGAGGTCATTAGGTCTGTTTATTTATTATAAGTTTGTTTGTTTTTTTTAATGGAGGTACCGGGGATTGAACCCAGGATCTCATGCATACTAAGCATGTGCTCTACCCCTTGAGCTATACCCTCCCCTGGCATGGTCAGTCTTAATTTTAAACATTCTAATAGGCATGTAGTGGAATTTCATTATGGTTGTAATTTGCATTTCCCTGATGATAACTGATGCTGAGCATCATGTCATGTGCTTATTTGCCATCTATGTATCTTTCTGCTTTGTTTTTTGCCATCTATATATCTTTTCTGATGAAGCGTCTGTTCAAATATTTTGCCTATATTTTAATATTTGGATTGTTTGTCTTACTGCATTTTGAGAGCTCTTTATATGTTTTGTATACAAGTTCCTCTATCAAATGTGTGATTTGCAGGTATTTTCCCCTAGGCCATAGCTTATCTCTGCCTTTTCCCCCCAGAGAGAGAAAACATTTTAATGGAAAGACAATATGAAAATACAATTTTGTTTTGTCTTGTTTATAGTCCTGTGTTAGCCATGAAAAGGGACCTTTAATAAGTTGAGTATGCAAACAAGATTGAAGAGACAATATTTAAACTTCCTAAGAGAATAAAGTATTTTAAAATATTTTGCATCATTCATATATATGTAAACCATAATGTGCAAAACAGGTTAACATGGCTTGTAATGCTAACCTAGTAGTAAGTTGATTGTTCTGTTTTATATATCATCCCCTCACTTTACTGAGGTCTCTGAACAAATAATATCTTCTTATAGAGACATTCTAAGGTGTTCCTGTCTACAGTATGACCATTGTCATTCTTTATTTCTTCATCTTATTTATTTCACTTGTACCACATACTGCTTATCAGCACCTGACACAGTATTTTATATTTGGTTACTGTCTGACTCCTCCACTGAGATGTAAGCTCCACAAGGTTGAAAGTTTTTCTCTTTTGTTGTAGCTTGTCTTTTCTTTTCCTTAATGGTGTCTTTTGAAGAGCAAAAGTTTTAAACTTTGGTAGAATCTAATTTCAACTTTTTTTCTTTTAGCCATTGTGCTTTAGGTTTTGAAACTAGAAAATTTTGACTAACCACAGCTCACAAAGATTTTCTCTTATGTTTTCTTCTAGAAGTTTTATAGTCTTAGATTTTACATTTAGGTCAGTGGTTCATTTTGAATTAATTTTTGTATATGCTGAAAGATGCCTGATTGTACTGACTAGGATAGAACCTCCAGTACAATATTGAGTAGAAGTGGTGAGATCACTGATCTTAGGGGGAAAACATTCAGACTTTCACCTTTTTAGTTTAACGTTAGCTGTAAGTTTTTGGTAGGTGCACTCTACCACTAGTTTCTGTTGCAATGTCTTCAGGTTTGCTAATGTTTTCCTTAATGTCTAATCTGCTGTTGATCCTATCCAGCATATTATTCATCTCAGATATGATAGTTGTCATTTCTAGATGTTTGATTTGGGTTTTCTTTTTTAGTTTTTCGTGCCTGTACTTAACATTTTCAGCATTCTAGTTTTTTGAACATATGAAATATATTCAATTATAAATTATGTATTGAATGATGTATTATTTGAATTACATACTATATATTGAATTTTGTGCAGTTATAACTTTAGAGCTTTTGAGTATTAATTCCACCATCTACGTCATTTATGAGGTTTGCTTCAGTTGATTTTCTCCTCGTTAGGGATCATATTTTCCTGTTTCTTGGTTGCTAATTTTTTATTGGATGCCAGACATCATACATCTTACTTAGTTGGGTACTGGTTATTTTTCTTTTACTATGTATATTTTTCTTTCTTTCTTCCTTCCTTTCCTTTTTTTTTTTTTTTCTTTTTTTTTTTTTTTTGATATGGTTAAGTTACTTGGAAGCAGTTTTATGCTTTCAGGTCTTTCTTTTGACTGCTGGGCAGGACCAAAGCAATATTCAGTCTAGATAATTTTGCCTTACTGCAGACACAAAACCCTTCTAACTGCTCTACTTAATACTGTGTAAATTATCGTGTTTTCCATTCTGGCTAATTGGGGCAGCAACCATTCCCAGCCTGTGTGAGTTTCAGAGATTGTTCCCTCAAAACCCTTTGGCTGGTTCTTTTTCAGGCCTCTGCTGGTTTCCTCGCTCAGCCTCTTCTGTGCTAATCAACATGCAGATGAAAATTAGAGGTTTCACCTTCCACAGATCTTAATTTCCTAAAATAAAAAGAAATGCTTTTGTGAATACTGTTAGAGATTTTTAAAAGTTGAAATTCACTTAAGGCCTTAACAATAAATTTTATTTCCTTTGTTTTACTATGTGGACTATAAATATAAACTGCGGAACATGTGGAACTCAAGTTGAAGTCTTTCTTTAATGGCATGACTATTCTGATTTTCTTAATGCATTATAGAGTACAAATTCATTTTTGAGTCTTAAACTTATATAAGATATAGTCATGATCCTTCCTCCAGCCCCCATTTTCCCTCCAAAATCCTTGAAGTTCCATTGTAATTCTCTACTTTCAAATTTTCTCCCTTTTTTTGGTCCATAAAATAGTCTGGATTTGCTATATGATTTTTTTTAAAATTAAAAACTCTCATAGTATATGTAGATTCAGTTATAATTGTCTAGCAGATGACATCTCTGAAGTTAATTTTATATTTTAGTATGATTTTCACTGGAGTTTTTTTGCCAGTATTTTGGTTCTGTAAACAGTCTTTGGAAATCTTGATTACTTCAAAAACATTACAGATCTAAATATATATCCAAAACAATTGAAAACTGGTACTCAAGTAAATACATTGTTCAAATATGTTTATAGCAGCACTATGCACGGTAGCCAAAAGGTGGAAATAGTCCAAATGTCCATCAATGGATGAGTGGATAAACAAACCGGTACATACATACAGTAGAATATTTATTACTCAGCTGTAAAAAGGAAGGAAGTATCTGAAGCATAGTACGACATGGATTAAACTAGAAAACGTGTTAAATGAAAGAAGCCCATCACAGAAAGTCACATGTTACATGATTCTGTTTATATGAAATATCCAGAGTAGATAAACCCAAAGAGACAGAATTAGAATTGGTGGTTGCCAGGGGGCGGGGGAAATGGGGAGAAACTGCTTAATGAATAAGGGGTTTTACTTTGATTTTTTTTATTGAGTTATAGTCAGTTTATAATGTTGTGTCAATTTCCAGTGTAGAGCACAATTTTTCAGTTATACGTGAACATATATATATTCATTGTTGCATTCTTTTTCACTGTGAGCTACCACAAGATCTTGTGTATATTTCCCTGTGATACACAGTATAATCTTGTTTATTCTACATATGCCTGTCAGTATCTACAAATTTGAGGGGTTTTACTTTGAAGTGATGGAAGTATTTCAGAACTAGATAGAGGTAGTGGTTACACAATGTTACGAATGTACTAAATGCCATTGACTTATTTGTTTTAAAATGTTTACTATTCTTCTGTAAATTTTACCTCAAATTATTTAAAAAGCTACAACTATGGTTTATTTAAAAATTGACTTAATGTCATAAACAATGTTAACATTTTCAAAATTGGACAGAAGTTAGAATGTAGATGTTTGGTGGTGTTGGTATTTTAATAAAATGTTAAAAAACTTGACTCTAAAAGGTTATTTTTCATCTTTATTTAAAACTGTTTGCAGATGAAAACTTCAAAAATTGAAGTGAAACCTAGAACAGTGCCTATAGTTACTTTCAGTAAAGACACTTAGCTGCTCACCTTGTTTTAGTTGTTTAATGAGATGAAATGTTTTAGTTTTCTTCTTTAGTTTAATCTTTAACACCAGCTGAAAGATAATTTATCATAGAAATATATAAAAGCATGATATAATTAGAAATCAGACATTCATTACATACATTTGTATTAACATTGACTGAGCTTAGTATGTTTATTAGAATTAAAATGTTGCTTACTTAACATATTTTGGAATATATATTAACTGAAAATTGTATGTTTTTACAAGTCTATGGTCTCAGTCCCTTTCTTAGAATTTAGGATTAAGGTTAGTTATTATTAGCAGTCATGCTTAATTATTTGGAAGTGGTATGTATGATTTTTCTGGATAAAAATTACTATATGAAATTACTTTCCTGAATTTACATAGTTTAGAAGTATTGGTATAATTTTTCAATACTTCCATATTCAATATATTTAAATAGATAATTATATCAGGCAATTTGCAAACTAGAGTTTTACTAATTTAAAAAAAATCTGATATAAATATATAGATGCCAGCATTAATCTGTTAAATTACTTATTTTCTTTTCTAGAACTGAGCATACAATTAAAATAAAATGACAACCTCCTGGAGTGATCGGTTACAAAATGCAGCAGATGTGCCTGCTAACATGGATAAACATGCCCTGAAAAAGTATCGGCGAGAAGCCTATCATCGGTAAGTGTTTTGCCTGTTTAATCCTCAAAACAACTGTGTAAAGTGGGCACATATCTTCATTTTACAGGTGATAAAATTAATGTACAGAGCAGTTACATAATTTACTTTAGATCACATAGCTAGTTCAGGCTTCAAACCCCATTCCGAAGTCCAGACTTTTAATTGCTAGTTCCACACTCCTGCTGCTGCTTTTTAAAGAAGATACCTTAGTGCTTCTTATGTCTACTAATAAAAATCCTTAAGAGCAGAAAGTCTTCAGCTGCTTGAAAATTGTGCCTTAGTTATTAAGAATACAGTTCTAATTGCCATTTACCACAAACTGATTATAGTTTTTAAATAGATTTTTAGGATTGTGCCTACTGATTACTGTGTTAGATTGAATGTTGGTAACTCTGGGTATTAACAGTGTTTTCTCGTATTGATTTAAGACTTTAAAATTTTCTTGAAATCATTTTTCCATTAAAAGTTTTAATGTAAGTTTTTTCAATTTATTTGGTACTTTTAATGGATTCAATTAATTGGCTCCTTCTACCTAAATTTTAAGTAGCTGAGATGCTTGGAAATAGGTGCTGCATTTAGGAATCATTTGTTTTTAGACAAATCAGAAATTTCTATTTATAGGAAAGAAAGGTCTGGGCCCTGCTAGAACTCTCTCTGCTTCCATCCTGGGAAAGCCAGGAGTAAGTAGAAATGCTGATATACTGGTACTGCTAAAAAGTTGCATGGGAACTCCAGGAAGTCTACCACAACTCATAATTACTCATCTGTTTCTGGGATGGTTAAACTAGTTTATACAGATAAATTTTTATAAGCAAACAAAGAAAATTCTGATTCTATTTTTCTCTGTGTAAGAAAGCTAGGTCAGAAGTGAGTAACATTTTAGTGATTTAGTAAGCATGATATTTTGAAGAAAATAGTTACTTGATATTAAAATGTTTTGAAAGTTAATTATTGTATCAGTAGTTTTTAAAGTAGGTTGGTGATTTTTGCCTGATGGCAGGTTACTAGATAGCATTTTCCCCAATTTGTTATTGCTTATGTTATAAAAATAACATAAGAACAAATATTATTATAAATACTACTTGTACTATAGAATAATATTTTGGAAACTATTATATCAAGAGAGAGTTCAAGATGAAAAATTAAAAACTGACTTCTAAAAGCAAAAAGCCTTATATTTAAATCATTTAATTCATAATATATACAAACTTTTGTCACTTTTAGGTGAAAACCACACCTTGCTGCTAACCTCTGTCACATACTTAGAAGGATGCAAAGGATGAACTCTGAATCTCACAAATTGTGCTAATTTTTGTACTCTGAGTTTAAAACATGAGTACTGTCTTTTCTAAAATACAGATCTTTTATTCTGCTTTTTCTTTTTGCTTGTTATGTTCACTAGGAACACTTGTTACTTCTACATTTTCGATTCAGTTTGGTCAGTTTGGTTTTATGTTCTCTTACCATCCAGAACAATTTCAAGTGTTTGTTGAATGGGTTGAACAACAGATTCATACAGTGCAAACCATCCTTTCTCCTCAGTTTTCATTTAACACATATTTATATTTCACATAGTCCTGGAACTCAAATATATGACCTAAATTAAACACATGGGCTTACAACAAATCTTTAACTTGGCTAAGTGGAATCTCCAAACTGTCCCACTATAAATGGTATACCCATTTACCTTGTTTTTGGCCTTCATAGATTTTGTTTGGTCGTTTAGTGGTACAGATCTATCAGAGAAAGAAAAATAAGCCATATTTATATTGGTAGTATACTTCAAGGAACTGAAACATTTTTATTGAACATTTGTACATAATTTTAATAATCAAAGTCCAGAATGCATACAACTGATCGACTTTAAAAATGAAAATGTCTAAGTTAGATATATTGTATGATTATGATGTAGCAAACCTAGGAACATGGTGAGGATGACAAAATACAAGATTATAAAACTGTCTCTGCCATTAGTTCTAAGCAGTGGAAAAGGAGTAAACAATTAGAGTCGGAAGAGCTGGGTTCAGGTTTTGTGATACTGAGATCCTGGGGAGGCCAGTTAGCCACGTTGTGTGATGGTTTATCTTTAAAATGATGAGATTAACGCAGAAGATTTCTAAGATCTCTTCTTCCAATTTTAAAAATTCTGTGCTCAAGGGATATTTGTTGCTTGGAACTTAATAATTGCTAATCAGCAATTGCCTACTTGAGAGCTTAGGAGCCACACTACATGTTAGCGTTTTTAATCAACAATCCTCAAGTGAAAACAAGTTAAGTGTTTATGGGATAAACTCCCAATCACTGACCCAGCAGGTCATGATTTCAACCTTCATGGGAATTCTCTGGTGAATGTGTTTATATGAAGGAAACAAAGTATTTCATAACAAATTGATTCATTTCTATTAAGCAGAAAAATCTGCTGACTATGTAGCATTTCTAGATTTTAGGTTGCCGCTATTCCTTAAACTTTGGAAAAGTAAAAACGTATCAGGTTCCAATCAAGATATGGAGACTCAAAATCAGTGGGTACTAGTGATCCTCTGCAGTGTGTGAAACATGTTGCTAGATGTGAAATGGGAATTAAAATGTAAAACAAGAATTTTTATGCTTATCTGTATAAATAAAACATATAGCATAGGCATTTGGAGGAGATGAAATATATAGAGGTGTTTTATACTTTTCTGTACAATTATTTGCATAGTCTTTATGTTCATAAAGTATACGTTTGGTTATAATGTAACATTTATCAGTGGAAATAAGGGCTAAAATTATGCAATGCAGAGAGATCATCTAAGGAAACATAAAGTGTCCTAATTGTACCTGGTATATCACAGCCTGAGCACACTCTGATTCATTTGGAATGGTATTTCCTGGAAGATTTTAGACGGGCTGGACTCCTTACATTCTTCATATAGTAGAGTGTCGTCTGAAATAATTGAAACAAAAGAAAAAGCGTCTTAAGGTTTTGAATTTTTAGATCATTTAAAACTTTTTTCCCCTTTTTTCTATTGTGATAAAGTACACATGATATAAAATTTGCCATCTTAACTGTTTTCAAGTATACAGTTCAGTGATATTAAATACATTTACATTGTTGTGCAGTCATCACCACTATCCACCCCATAATTCTTTTCATCTTGAAAAATTGAAACCTTATACCTGTTGAGCAATAACTCCATTCTCCTCTCACCCCAGCCCTTGGCAACCAGTCACCATTATCTTTGTCTTGATGATTTTGACTACTCTAAATACCTCATTTAAATGGAATCATACAGTGTTTGTCTTTTTGTGAATGGCTTATTTCACTTAGCATGATGTCTTCAAGGTTCATCCATGTTGTAGCATATTGCAGAATTTCCTCCTAATATTAAAAAATAGGTTTTTGATTTCTTGCAGGTGTTTGTGTTAATTAAATTTTTAAATAGAAACCATTTAGAGGAAACTTATTTTAGTTTCCTAGTTAAGGCAGTTTGTAGAGTATTCTGTTTCCAAGGCTTTTTATAAAAGACATTTATTGGAGTTGATAATTTATTATTGGTTAAGTTAGGCAGACTATGTTAATCATTTATGATAACTTTACATTTTATATGATACTTTAGAATTCCCTTTTAGAAGCTAAATATTTTTAATTAAATAATATCTAACTTCCAGCTTTTTTTTTTTTTTTGGCTTAATATTAGGCTTCTAAATTTCAACATGGTCATGTGTCATTATTAAGAAACTGGGCTTCAGAATGTATGATTTGTCTTCTATTTCCTTGTTATGGTTGTTGAGTCTCCTAGGTGGGGCTAATTATCAGGCCAAACCCTTCATTGGAATATGTTTAGCTATATGTTCAGAAGATAGGCTGAGCTGCTCAGATGTTATCGTGCCTTGAAGGAAGCAGTTTAGACGATTACCTCTGGAATAGTACCTTGTTTATCACCTAGAATCTGATAGTGATGAACACAGATCAGAATTTATATCTACCAGATCCAGGAATGGAGCAGTTAGAATTTTCATCTCCTCTCCCCATTGACAGTGCTCAGGATGCTGAAGTCAGGTATTTGCTTTTATCCTTTTAAAGTTTCAATGATTGTAGTATGAAGAATTTTTGTATTTTCTTTATGAACACAGCTTATGAATTCATTAGTGGTTTTTATCATGTTGAACTGAAATTTGATAAGTAATTGGGATTGTGAATTTTTGGTTATCCAATCTTTATTTTTAATTTAATTGTTTATTTTATTTATCTTTAAAATTTTGTTTGGGGAGGGTAATTAGGTTCATTTATTTGTATATTTTTTTAGTGGAGGTACTGGGGATTGAACTCAGGACCTCGTATATGGTAGGCATGCACTCTTGCCACTGAACTGTACCCCCCCTCCTTGGTTATCCAGTCTTTTTCCTTATTTTGAAAGACATTGCAATCACTTTGTCTTTAAAGTTTTTTGTATATTTATCTGAATTTTTTAATTGAAATTTTGGCCCTCAAAGTTATACCAGTGTTTATTTAAATCTGTTGAATAATAATTTACTCTCTAATCAAAATAAATTTATTATATATGTTTGAGTAGAAACTTTTGTGTATATATAGAACATTATTTTGTAGTACCTGTAGCTTGTCACTCTAGTAGAATTAGAAATGTTTTCGATTTTTTTAACCTCAAATTAAAAGAGGTATCAGGTTTTATGCAGACAAAGACTACAGGTTGATAAATTTTAATTTGTTCGTCACTTAGCCACTATGGATAGGTCAAAACATTTGATCAGTGGAATACTATTCAGCAATGAAAAGAAATGAACTATTGACACACATAGCTTTGATATGTCTCAAGAAAATTATGCTGTTAATAAAGCCATCTCAAAAGGTTACATACTGTATGATTCCATATCTGTAACATTTTTCAGATGACAAAATTATGGAAATTGAGAACAGAGAGAGTAGTGGTTGCCAGGGTTTAGGGATTGGCATAAGTGGAGGGAGGGAGGTGTAGCTATAAAGCAGTAGCACAAAGAATCCTTGTGTTCGAACTGTTTTGTATCTTGACTCTAGTGGTGATTACAGGGATCTACACACACACAAATGAGTGCATATAAAACTGGTAAAATCTAAATAAGGTTGGCAAATTGTATCAGTGTCAGTTTCCTGGTTGTGATATTGTACTGTATGTATGTAAGATGTTCACATTGAGGGAAACTGGATGAAGAGTACAGGGGATCTTTCTGCATTATTTCTTACTACTGTATGTGAATCTACAATTTATCAACATAGTAAGTTTAATTTTAAAAATTCTCTCAGTGCCATACCTTTTCTTAACATCATAGGTGTTGTGTGTTCCAGTTACAAATGCTCTTTATAATATGTAGTTAAACTACTTGATGGAATACAAATTCTCTGAACTTTATTCTTCAAAAAAAGATACTGGATCCCAAAACATTCTCAGTTTGTCTCCCTGCCACCATTCCCCTGTGCTTCTTCCCAAAAGAACGTACCTAAAAGTAAAATAAAAAAGGAAAGTGGTGGTGGTGGCAGCAAGAAAGAGAAAGAATAAAAGATAGCACATATTTGATTTAATGAAATTCTATAATAAGAAACTTAGGTTTAAATGTTATTCATATTTAGATAGTATAGTTCACGTTCAAGGATTCTTTTGGGTACGGCTTCTTTTATTAAGTGTAGTGTCTGAGAGAGAGATTCATCCATATTTTTGTGTATATCAGTAATTTGTTCTTTTATATTACTCTGTGACATTCCATCGCATCAGCATACCATAGTTCATTTATTCATTTTCTGATGATGGACCTTTGAGCTATTTTCACTTTTTAGCTATTAAGCATAAAGTGCTACAGACTGAGAAAATATTTGTAAGTCACACATCTGATAAAGGGCTTGTATCCAGAATATATAAACAACTTTTAAAATTCAACAATATGAAAACCCAATGAAGAAATGGGCAGAAGACTGCCCATGTCACTACAGAAAATATATGGATGGCATAAAAGCACATTTGTAACATTGGGCATTAGGGAAGTACAAATTAAAACCACATTGTATATACTAATTACTAAAGTAATGTGACTAAAGTAAAAAATACTGGCAATACCAAGTGTTGTCAAAATTAGGAGCAATTGGAGCAATGAGGAGTAATTCTCATACATTGCTGGTAGTAAGGCAAAATGCTACAGCTGCCCTGCAATACAGGTAGTTTCTTATAAAATTAAAGATGCTTAGCCGATGATCCAGAGATCTTACTCTTGGATATTTGCCCTAGACACATGAAAACTTATCCTGACATGAAAAGCTATGCATGAATAATGTTTATAGTGTGTCTATCTATAATTGCCTCAAACAAGAGACACCCCAAATATCCTTCAATGGGTGAATACATAAATAAAATGTAGTACATCCTTACAATGAAATATAACTTGGGAAAAAGGAAAAAACTGTTGATAAGATGCAGCAGCTTGGATGACTTTCAAAGACAGAATGCTGAGTCAAAGAAGCCAATCTCAAAAGAGGTTTCATACTGTATAAGTCTATTTCTCTAGCATTCTGAAAGGCAAAACTGTAGTGATGGAGAACTGATCAGTGGGTTCTAGAAGTTGTCAGAAGAGGGCAACTGTGACTATAAAAGGATAGCAGGGGGGTTTTGGGGAGTGATGGAACCATTTTGATTCCAGATTGTGGTGGTTATTATGAAAATCTAAAAATGTATTAAAATTCATAGACATGTACACCCCAAAAGTTTAATTTTACTATATTTTAATTTTGAAAAAGTAAGAATAAACTGCTGCTATAAACATTCTTGAATATGTCCTTTGATGGATGTATGCACTTATTTCTTTTGGTTTCTACCAAGGAGTAGAATTGCTGGGCCATAGGGTAAAGCATATGTTTAGTTTTAGTAGATACAGCAAAAATAATTTTCTTAAGTAGTTGCTCTGAGTTACTTTTATGTGCAATGTATGAAAGCAACACAACCAACACTTTAATATTAATCTCTTGAATAGAATTTTTAACTTAAAAGTCATTTTGGTGGCTATGTGGTGGTGTCTCATTTGGTTTTAATTTGTGATTTTCTGGTGAATAATTAGGTTGAACACCTCTTCATATATTAACTAGCCATTTGGATATCCTCTTTTGTGACTTGCCTGTTCAAGTCATTTGTTCATTGGGTTGTCTCTTCCTTTTGATTTGACTTTATATGTGTTCTTTAAAAAACTGCTTTATTGAGATACAATTCATATAACATAAAACCGTAATATACAATTCACTAGGTTTTAGTATATTGAGAGTTGTGGAACCATCACCATTATTTAATTCCAGAACATTTTCATCACCCCAAAAAGAAACCCCGTACCTATTAGTAGTTACTCCCCATTCCCTTCTCTCCCCAACTGGTGACAGCCACTAATCTACTTTCTGTCTTTATGGACTTGCTTATTCTGGACATCTTATATAAATAGAATAATAAAATATGTGACTTTTTTTGTCTGACTCTTTCACTTAATGTTTTTGGGATTTATCCATATTGTAGCATGAGTCAGTACTTAATTACTTTAATAGCTGAATAATATTCCATTGTATGAATGTACCACATTTTGTTTACCTTTTCACCTGTTGTTTAATATTTGGATTGTTTCCACATTTTGGCTGTTATGAATAATGCCACAAAAAATTGTATATGTATGTTTTATGTGGTCTTGTTTTCAATTTGGGGTATATACATATATATATATACATGGATATATACATATATACATACGTGTGTGTGTATATATATATACACACATATACACATACATCAGTGGAATTTGCTGGGTCGTATGGACTTTATGTTTTCCAATGCAAATGCATCTTTGTACATTCTCTACAGCAACATGTAAGGCTTCCAGTTTCTCTGCATCCTCGCAGTATCACTTGTTATTGTTAATGGATTAAAAATGGCTATAGGCATCCTAGTGTGTGTATAGTGGTAACTCATTGTGGTTTTGATTTGCATTACCCTTATAATTACTGATGTTGAACATCTTTTTATGTTCTTATTGGCTATTTGTATATCTTCTTTTGAGAAATACCTTTTTAGGTCCTTTGCCCATTTCTTAATTGAGTTGTCTTTATTGTTGAGTTGTATAAGTTCTTGATATATTGTAGATACTAAACCTTTGTCTGATATATGATCTTCAGATGTTTTTTCCTAGTCTTTGGGTTGTCTTTTCATCTTCTTGGTATTGTCATTTGAAGGACAAATGTTTTTTAGTACTGGTGAAGTCCAATTTACCTATGATTTTTGTTGCTTGTGCTTTTGATGTCATGTTTAAGAAATCATTGCTTAATCGAGGGGCACGAAGATTTACACCTTAATTTTCTTCTGAGAGTTTTATAGTTTTATATTTAGGTTTTGGATACATTTTGAGTTAATTTTTGTATATGGTTCAAGACTGGTGTTTAAGTTCATTCTTTTGTATGTGGATGTCTAGTTGTCCTAGCACTGTTTGTTGAAAAATGAGTATTCTTTCCACATTAAATTATCTTGATACTCTTGTCAAAAATCAGTTGGCCATAGATGTTTGTGTTTGTTTCTGGACTCTCAGTTGTATTCCACTGATCTTTTTGTCTGTCTTTATGTCAGTACTAACACAGTCTTAATTGCTGCAGCTTTTAAGTTTTGAAAACTAACT
The DNA here is from genome assembly GCF_036321535.1 of Camelus dromedarius. Classification (NCBI taxonomy): domain Eukaryota; kingdom Metazoa; phylum Chordata; class Mammalia; order Artiodactyla; family Camelidae; genus Camelus; species Camelus dromedarius. The sequence goes on along the minus strand of NC_087443.1, from coordinate 60,281,452 downwards.
TTAAGTTTTGAAATTGTGATGTGAGTCCTCTAGTTAGTTTTTTCTTGCTTTTCAAGATTGTTTTGACTATTCTGGGGACCTCCTATATGCACAAGAATTTTAGAATCAGCTTGTCAATTTCTGTTAAAAAAGAAAAAAAAGCCAGCTGAGATTTCGGTAGGGATTGCATTCAATCTATATAACAATTTAAGGAGTATTGTCGTCTCAGCAGTATCAAGTGTCCTGGTTGATGTATATGGGATGTCTTTACATTTATTTAAATCTTCTTTACTTTCAACAGTTTTTGTGGTTATTGGTATATAGGCCTTACACTTCTTTTGTTAAATTTATTTCTAATTATTTTAGAATCTGATGCTATATTAAATGGAATTGTTTTCTTAATTTTATTTTTGTATTGTTCATTGTTAGTTTATGGAAGTACAACTGGTTTTTACATACTGATCTTGTATTCTGCAACTTTGCTGAATTTATTAGCTCTAATAGTTTTGTGTGTGTTTGGATTCTTCACAGATTTCTAAATATAAGATCATGTCATCTACAAATAAGGATAGTTTTACTTTTTCTTTCCCAATTTGAAGACCTTTTTTCTTGCCTGATTGCCTTGGCTAGAATGTCTAGTACCATGCTGAATAGAACTTGTGAGAGTGGACATCCTTTTCTTTTACCTCACCTTAGGAAGAAAGCTTTCAGTCTTTCATCATTAAGTATGATGATAGCCCATCTCTGACTATGACTACCATAGATCAAAGAAGGAGAGTATAATACAATTATTGATCTCAAATTTTAATCTCTTAATTATTTTTTGAAAAGTGTTTAGAATTATTTAAATAATATACAAGTAAATTCTTACTGTACAATATTCAGGAATACAGAAATATATAGAGTAAATGTGAAAGTTCCTCTTCATTTACCCTTTCACTCCCACTTCTCTTTCTCATAGGTAAACATTGTCAGTACTTTGGAGATCATCCTTCTAGTCCTCTTTTAGTACATTTAAACACACAAGCACACAAGTGCACTTTATTTTTTAAATTTTCTAAATGGAGGTACTGGGGATTGAACCCAGGACCTCATACATGTTAGCCATGTGCTCTACCACAGAGCTATACCCCCATATGTGCACTTTTAATACAAACCTAATTTTTCTGGATTCTGGACTTTTTTCTTCCTGATAATGCTAGTCCAGCCTCCCTGCCCTTCATCCTTGTCCTCTTCAGATCTATTTTGTGAATCATGTTTATCACAAAACCTTCAGTGGCATCGCGTCCAGCCTGCTTTAGGATAAATTCTAAGCCCAGTAACATAGCATTTAAGGCCCTGTAAGGACTGATCCTTTCCTTTCCACTTTCATCTTAAGCAGCTCCCTTCCTCAAACTGTGTGTTCCATCAATTCTAAACACCATCTAGGTTTTTTCCACACATCATGATATCTGTGTCACTCTGCTTTTCATTTATAGTTTCTCTTCAGTTGGAATATTCTGTACCCCTTCTTTTCCTCTTAGCCTGATTAACACCTGCTAATCCTTTTATTGTGGTGGTTAGGAGCCTGAGCCTTGAGTTAGTTAGCATTTTGGATTATTCCATATAATTTCTTTAGAATCATGATATTTAACTGCTATAAACTTTGTTTTGTCATCTATGAAATTGGAATAATTTCTACCTCACAGAGTTATTTGAGGATTAAATGTGCTAATAAATGTATAAAGTGCTTAGCATAGTGTCAGTTTAAGAACAATGTGGGCATCCTGTCCTTCACTAAGATTCAGCCAGGAGAATACAGATACACCTCTGTTGTGCATATCTCTAATACTGCAGCTAAACATGACTTTTTTAACTGGGAGTAGGCCTCCTCCAGTAGACTCTGAACTCCTTAAAATCAGGGACTGTCGCGTTTGTCTTTGTATTACTGGTACCAGGCACGGGCATGTAGAGAGTCAGTAAGTACTTCTTGAATATGTGAACAGAGTTTGAAAGCGCTAATCATCTTTAGATGGTGCAGTCTCCTTCGGCATAGGAAGCTCATATAAGTGTGTATACCCTCTGTTCAAGTGAGTTGTTTTCCTTTCTCTTTATAAGTAGTAAAGTCTTAAAATAGTAATTACATTTATTTCCACCACACTGAGCTGTGATGCCACAAGCTGAAAATCCAAGGAAGCCATGGGAAATTGGCGCTCTTAAGGATTAGATCATTTTCCATATTTAGTTTGTATTCTTGTGTTTATGGCATTTGGTTTGAGGATAGTGAAAGTCCTTCATAGTCAGGTATAATTGAGAATTGGATTTTTAAAAGGTGTTTCTCAAGAGGTATTTTGTCAAGGTAATGCTTGACATTCCAGTTGCTTTTCCGGAACCCCAACCCTCCAAGTTACAATAGTTCTTTGAGTGCTTACGAATGACAGACAACAGCCCTACCAGATGTTATCTGTCTTCTGTAGATAAAAAGCTCAGGCTTAGGTTAATCAATTTATTCAAGGCCCCAAAGCCAGAAAGTGGAGAAGTGGGATTTAAACCTAGTTGCGCCGGTGCTCGTTCTCCTTCCATACTGCTTTTCTAAATAAACTGAAAATTATTTTAGTTTGAATTTGTAGTATTTAGTAGTGCTTTTAGTTACTTGATGACTGTTTAAACATTTTAGTAACTCATAGAAACCGTTATGGTAGGTAATTTAGGTAATATTTAAAGAAAAAAATTTTTAATTAAAATTTTAACTCATGTAGTATTTCTTTCAGGTATATATATTTTATCTTTAATTTGAATCACCCCTGGGAGGATTTATTTGTCATCTCAGTGTTCTTAGACTTTAGCATACTTGTTTATTTCCTCCCCTGTTGCATAATCCCTATGCATTACATTGGTCAGGAGGCAGGAATGTTGCAGATGTTTTTCTTTCAAACTTCAATTTGCTCTGAGATTTGGGATTAACCTTTAGAATGTTCTGGGTTTATCGCCCATATGCCAGAGATCTGTGGATTTCTTTTTACATGAGCTGAAATTTTCAGGCAATTGAGTGAACTGTTTGTGAACACAGATGCTTTCCTTAAAAGCAGTTAATGATCAGAAAAAAGACCTCAGTGTGGAAATACTTTAGGTTCTTCATTTAATATGACTGGCACATAAATATTTCCTTCTCTTATAGTTCACATTGCTCATTTTCTAAGGAAGGAAATAACTAAACTGATAATTAAAACATAGTGTTTTTTTTATCCTGTTGATTTTTTTTTTCCTCCCAGAGCAAACTAAACATGATTTGGACTGACTAGGACCGCTCCATTCTGTGAAACTCACATTGTTTGCGTACTGTTGGCGGGCCTCATTAGGGGGTAAATTTGCTTTTTCTGTGTGTTTGCCAGTAACGATTCCTGTCTCTTACGGGAACTTGCCATTTGGATTGTCTCCTTCCTAAACTGGCTAGTCTTAAACAGTTCAGACTATTAGTTATTTTTCCTGCTCTCCAATTTTTTCTGTTATCTTAGGTTTTTCAAGTATTTAAAGCTGAGAATATTGGTCTCTGAGATATTGCTTGGTTAGGGTTCGGCATTGTGCCTGAATTTGTTGGGCCTCTCAGGGCCTGAGTTCTCTGTGCTTTAACAAATGAGCTACAGTTCTCAAGAGATCAGTGAAGCTTGTTTGTTGATCCTGTATTCTCTTCCAGAGGAAGTAGATCTTTGAGAATGTCTAAGGAAGGGTAAGTGAGTTTATTATTCTTTTCTCCTCATTTTTCTCAGTGAAGAGGTGTTATAGTCATCTGAGTGAATTAGAAGATTAATAAGCAGTGCTACTAGTCTGAAAGTAGAGATAGAGGGAGAGATTGAAAGAAATTCAGCTGAAAGCTTACATTGTTAGTGTTTCACATGTAATCTACTGTAAAGTTACTGTTGCTATTTTGAAAGACCACATTGAGAATGGGTAATCTTAATAGGAATTTAGTGAGATATAAGCACCCTGTGGTAAACTCATTTTGTTTTTCAACAGAAAGTGTTTAAGATTGGAAGAAGCAAACAGTGGTGTTTTACCAAAGAATTTTACATAGAATAAATGAAGTTTAAAAATTTAAATGCATTTTAAAATAATTTGTACCTTTAGAAAATGATATGAAGATTGAAAAGCATCCTGTGTTTTTGTTTCTTTCTGGACAGTATAGACAAAAAAATAATTTCAAGTAGAATCCCCTATTCCTCTTTATTTTGCAGTGTAAAATAGTTCTCTGTTAGTTTTTTGTTGTTTATATTATTTTCTCTTATGCTTCAGAGTCTGAATTGTTACTGATACTCTTTTTGTGACCACTGTAATAGGTGACAAGTAAGTTTATAGCTGCATACTGTTAATTATCTCATTTCTAGTTTTCAAGCATAACTAGACCTGGTTGAGAGAGACAGTCCCTTTGATCAAACAGAACATAGATCTCAAAAAAAAGTCTTTAAAAATAAGTACAATTTAAAATTTTATTTTAATTTGAAAGCTCTTAATTCTTTTCCTAAATTTTTCTAGTAGAAATTTTGAATTAGTTTCAGAGCCTCACATGATTTATTTTTATCTAATCATGTGTTGACTATGAGCAAAATAAAATTGGCCCACTTTACTGCTATTTTAAAACCTCATTATTGAGTAAAGAGAATAACCATGTGTATAAGTAATTCTGTATTATTTTTAGATCTCTCATGACATCACTAGAATTTTGAGGTTTCTTTAAATGCGAAAATTATGAGAGGACTGCCTCTTCAGGTTTGTAAGTTTTTCTTTCCTTCCAGCACTGGCGACAAATTTACAGTTTTTGTTAAACAATTTTTATGATGAAGATTATCTCAGATGCTGGTAATAGTTGTCAGTCTTGTACAAGTGGTTGTTTATGAAGCTCGTTTATAGATTTAAGAACTATACTTCTAGATGCAGTCTGAATTCTTGGGAAGTAATTAGTACTACCTTTCTCCCTATGGTAAAGCATATGTTAGAATTGGTTAGTTAAAAAGATCTCTGTATAAGTTAGCACTCTAAGACCTGAGGTATTCTTTTAGATTCCTTTCGAGGGGTCCCTGGGGGGAATTCCTATACTGTCTGAGTAGGTAATGAACAAGTGCATTTGAAATGCATGAATCCTATAAGTGAAGTTTATTTTATTAGCTTTTATTCTCATTTGCTATCTCTAGAGACAAATGGATAAACTTCTACTTTGGGATGAAAAGAATTCTTATATTCACAATTTTTAAATGTATGATGTTTTGATACCTATAAAATATTTCCCTAATAGTAATAGGAAAGGATTGTTAAGAGTTAAATCATCAAAAATTATACTTGAGTGTTGTTACAAACCTGTGGTAATTGAGACGTGTGGTATTAGTGTAAGGATAGACATATGTAGATGATGAAACCTAGTAGAGAGTTTGTGGACCCACACATAAATAGTCAATTGATTTTCAGCAGTGAAGCCATGGTAATTCAATGGCAAAAGGTTAGTCTTTTTAACAGATGTGCTGAAACAACTGAACATTCATATAGAAAAAAAAAATGAACCTCGACCTTTGCCTTAAACTTATATTTAAAAAAAAAAAACACAAAAAAGAATCGTAGACCTAAATATAAAAGTTAAAAATAAAGTGTAGTTGAAAATCTTTCTGACCTTGAATTAGGTAAAGATTTCTTAGATAAAACACATTAAAAACATGAAAGACAAAATTGACAAATTGGGCTTCATCAGAATTTTTTTTAAAATCCTCTACTTTTTGAAAGACAGCATTAAGAAAATGAAAAGGCAAGCCACAGACTGGGAGAAAATATTCTCTCTGTATATGTATCTGATAAAGTACTTATATCCAAAATATATGAAGAATTCTTTATAACACAATAATACAAACAACCCAGTTTAAAAATGATTCTTCACACAAAAAAGACATGGCCAATAAGACAAAAAGATATGCTACATCATTAGTCATTAGGGAAATACAAATTAAAACCACAATGAGATAGCACTGCTACCCACTAGAATGACTAAAATTAAAAACACTGACAGTGTGGAGCAACTGGAGCTCTCATGTTGCTGATGAGAGTGCAAAATTAAAAAAAAATTGGGCAGTGTCTTTTAAAGTTAAACTTACACTTACTAAATGAACTAGTAAATGAACTCCACTATTAGGTATTTACTCCAAGAGAAATGAAAGCATATACCCACACAGATTTGTATGTGACTGTTCATAGCAGCATTATTTATATATAATAGCGAAAAACTGGGAACAACTCAATATCCATAAGTGAATGGATAAACAAATTGTGGTATATCCATAAAATGGAATACTACTCAGGAATAAAAGAACAAGTTTTTGATACATATACAACATGAATGAATCTGTAAAGTATTGTGCTGAGAAAAAGAAGCCAGATGCAAACTACATGATGTTTGATTCCATTTGTATGAAAACTGTAGTGACTGAAAGCATAGATCAATGGTAGCTTGGGGCCAAAGGTTGGCCAGGGTATTGCAAAAGGACATGAAAGAATATGTTGTGGTAGTTGTTACATGAGTGTGTACAATTGCCAAAACTCACTGAACTTTACACTTAAAGTGGGTGAATTTTATTTTAAGTAAATTATACCTCAGTAAATTTGGTGGGGGATGAGACTTGAGAAGCTCCCCAACTTGCTTATTTAAAATTTTGTAAATAAAAAAGTTATTGTTTATGCATTTTCAAGGGAATATATTTGGGAAGATACAGGTGCTCTAGGATGTGTAATGCAGGAAAAAATGCATTCTCCTTTTAGTGTCATTGTCATGATTGAACCCTAATCCTCTAGAGCTGTTAGAATGCCTTTTATTACCAGAGCTGATGTTTTTTAGGTTAGAGGTCAAAATCAACTTTATCATTTGCTTTTATTTTAAATTCTAGATTTTGACCTCTCTTTTCCATTATAGGCACAGTCAGTACACTTGTTAATTTGGCCTATCTATAACATGGGTAGTATTTTCTTCTCTAATTTTTATCCCACAGAATTCAACCTTAATATGTTGCTACATTTTGTAAATTATCATGTATACATTGGCCTTTACTTTTAAAAATTGGGGCAAAATAGTAAAAAGGAATTGAAGGGAAAATAGGAAAAAAAAAAAAGATAGGGAAAACCTATGTTTAAACTGAGGCTTTAGAACAGTAGGTTTATTTTCAGAAGTACTAATATTGTTTCTGGTTTTTCCCTTAATTAATGTATTCTTCATTTGTTAGTCCTCTTTTTTATTCCCCACCATCCTTGCTCTCATTACTGCAATTTCTTCACTTGAGAATGAAGGTGAAAGGAATTTTAATCTCTTCTTAAAGAGAATCTCCTTAAAATATGCTCTGAAATCTTTGGTGGAAAGACAGCATGATCACTACTGTTAGTCTTTTATTACTTTCAAGATACACATTTTTTCACATTTAGACATCTCTGAACTTGGTCTGTATCTATCAATCTACCACCTAGAATAAAGTTGAGTTCTTCTAGAGAGGACATCATTTCTTTGAGTCACCTAGGGGCAGTATTAACCACTTTAGTAGTGTAACTTCAGACCACAAACCTACCTGACTTGGTTGTTCAGATTCTCAGGGGGAGATTTTTCCCCTTTCCCAGACTCAGTGTCAAGGCTGAGATGTACGAATTTCTTTGTGTGTTCTTTCCGTGTGCAGATTTATTTCTCTTTTTCCCTTGTATTATGGGTATAGGCCTTTGATAATCCTAGCTTTATGAGGCTCTGACTTTTCTTGTGCATCTCCTCCCCCTTTCCTTAGTAGCATGTGATATGGGTGAGCTTTATGATTGATGGCATCTTGAATTTTAATTGTCTTTAATTTTGTTGTATGCATGCCTCCATATTCACTTCTTTTCACTAGAACTTTTTCATAAATTGAATATTTGAATGAGAAAAGTTAATATTTTAATTCATGTATTATTTTAGAAATGATAATATGCTTGTTCAGATTTTTAAAGCACAGGGAGCTGTTCTCCTGGCATAATCTGATAAACAAAAAGTATCCCACCTGAGGATATTCCTCAGAGAAAATAATCAGACAAATTAGTAAGAACTTATTGGCTAAAAATGTGTGAAAATAACAACTAATGCTATCAAATGACTCTTCCTTTTATGATCTAGTCCAAAATTTCTTGTTGTGTCTACAAATCCATGGTATTTGAAGTTTCAATTTTTAAGAATCCATTTCATAAATTAGAAAGTTTTTACCTATTTTTTAGATTACTAGCATACTTTTACTGAAAAATGGAGACATGTAGGCAGTCTGAGGTCTTGCCATTATGTTTTTTAAATAACATTATTGAGATACAGTTCACATACCGTTCAATTCTTCCTTTTAAAAGGTACAATTTGGGGGGAGACTGTATGTATAGCTCAGTGGTAGAGTATGTGCTTAGTGTGCACAAGGTCCTGGGTTGAATCCCCAATACCTCTATTAAAAATAAATAAAAACCTAATTATCCCCCCCAAACAAAACACCAAAAAAAAAAAAAGTGTAGAATTCATTGGTTTTAGTATATTTATAAGAGTTGTGCAACTGACAATACTATCTAATTTTAGAATATTTTTATTAGTCCCAAAAGAAACTCCCCAGTCCTTCTTCCCCACAGCCTCTGGCAACCACTAATTGCTATTAAGTTTTTAGTTTAAGTTTAATTTTTAGTTTGGTTAAATGTTGTGTCTGCTTTTTACAAGGCCCTATGCTAGTTGTTGGGAAGGCAATACATCTTGGTCTCAACGTTTATAGTAAAGAATAAGAGAACTAGCCACATATTTTATGTATATGATAAAATATAGTAGGTGCCAAATAAAGGATTTTGAATATTCATACTTCTTACATGGATCACAACTTTATAGAATTTTAGTTGTTAGTGAAATCTCTTTCATTAATTGAAAAACTAATCTGAGACCCAGAGGCATCACTGTTACATAGTTCTTTGGCACAGCCGAAATAGTTTCTTAAAGAAATCATTTGAGATTACTGGGTCCTGAGAAATAAGAGAGATAATTAAGCAGGACATTTCAGGTATAGGGGACAGTATAAACAAAGCCTCAGGGCACCTTTAGGAAATAACAAGTAGTTCATTTTATTTATTAGAGTAAAAAGTGCATGATGTGGAGAAATATGAAATAAAACTGATTTTGGAAAGATGGTGAAAGACTTTGAACTCCTTCAAGACACACAAATTTGTAATACATTTATTTGGGTAGGTAGTGAGGGATATCTAAGGTTATTAAGCAGGAGAGAAAAATGATTAGAAATAGGGATTAGGACAGTGCTCATCTATGTTGGAGAACTAGTTTTTTTTTTTTAATTGCTTTGTTTCAAATTGATACACTTACAAAATATAATAAAAATGAATTACTAGAAAAATGAAGAGACGTAAAATGTAAATCTACATTTTTTATGATGTTAAACAAACAAAATTTTTTTGTCAAATTGCTATAAAATTTTCTAACTATTTGCAATTTCTGTATATTTCATATCATGAATTAGTAACAACTATTCCCAAACCAGCACTGGGCTGTGGACCGCACTTTGAGTAGCACTACTTTAAAGCAACTAATCTGACATTAGTGTGCAGGCAGAGCAGTTGAGAGATGGTTGCTGAAGAATTAATGAGAACCTAGGTAAGTTGTTAGCAGTGTGAAGATCTGGATCAGAGACATTTGGAAATTTAAAGGAAGGCAAATAAGATGATGTAGATTTGAGGGAAAGGAAAGAAATGAAAGATATTAACTAGATTTTAGGCTTGAGGGGAAGAGAGTGCCAATAGAAGAAATAGAAACTAGCTTGAGGAGAAAGATACTAAATTAGGTTATCAACAAAAATCCACATTATCACATTTTTCTATTAAGTAAACACACAATACATCATTTGGTTGATAATCTAAATTTGCACTCTCAAAAAAAGCACATGTAACTTTTTCTTTTCTTTGATTGTAACAAACTTAAGAGTCTATAATTACACAAACCCATAACCAAAACATGTCCAAGAAGATTTTAAACTTGTATCCTTGATCTCATTTGTTGTTGCAGTAACTGCTGTTGGGCCTTTGGCCAGGAAATTGTGACTCCTAGGCAGGGGGAGGAGCTAGGGATAAAGTTCACCATTGCCAAAGAAATTCTATTCCAAATGAATTTGTGTGGAGCAACAGTGATATCCAATGACAAGTTAAATTAGACACAGAGGTGTTTTCTCCAACACTGTCTCAGAAGATACATGCTGTTGAGGGGCCTAGTTCAGACTAAAACAGTCTTTCTGAAGTTAGGTTAAAGTCACACACAAAAAGTTATACTAGGGACTTGAAGAAGATTTTTGTTATGTGACTTCAAGAACTAGTTGACTCAGATAGTTTCACACTTTGCAGAACGGCAACCAGTGACAGATGAGGTAATGCTGCTTTGAATTATGAGTTGAATCTCAAAACCATTAAGAGTTTGCTATTTACAAAATTCCAAATTTAGTAAATTGCATGTTCATGTTCCTTAAGTGTGAGAATATTATATCCCTATTCTTGGAGCTCATTGTATTAATAGTCTTATTTCTTTTGATTAATATCTGTATTTATTTTGATAGCATTTCTTCAAGTTTCATGCCTTACTACAGTGGGATATAATTGTAAAAGCTGTTACATTTGTCTTTCTGTTGAAGTCTGTGCCTGATTTTTTAGTGTTCCTTGATTTGTCTCCTAAAGATTGTCTCTTGTTTTTAATGCTCAGATCTGTATCTTGCAAATGACTTAGCATATAGGAATTTCTGGCTGACAATTGTGTTTTGAGATTAGGTGCTTAATTAGTTCAGTCATGCTTTCTAGGTTGGCGACTTTGTGCTTTATTTAAAACAAGCTATAGAGGTAGAGTATGTTCCACTGGTTAATAATTTAGAAAAGTGACACAAGTTAACTGGCATTGACAAAGATACAGTGAAGGTCCTGGGACCAAAAGAAATTTTTGGATTCCCTGAGGAGATATGATCTTTTTGTTTTAAATGTCTGATGAAACAGTGAGCCAGGCTTTTAATTGATATAGTACCTAATACTTTCTTTTGTTGTAACAGTAAAGAATAGTCATTAGTTTGAGGCCAAGAAATTAGTTTCTCTTTAAGACTGTATTCTGGAGACATCGTATTTCTGGCTCAAGGCTGCCTCTCTGCTGAAGTCAGTGCATACTTTCAGCATTTGGATGTTTATTATCTTGTAAGTCTTAGCATGTACATTACTGCAGTTCTCTAAAATGCAGCTGTTCCATTTCGTCATCATAGCTTTGCTTATGCACTTTAGATATTCACACATGAATTAGATTTAATTCCGTATTGCCCCCTTCTCCCATGTTTTGTAGCATAAATTAGGGAAAGAAAAGGAGAGATGAGAATATATGTGAGGTTTCTTTTTGTTTCATAATGAATTAGACAGGGAGACAAGAGTAATTGTTTCTCTTTTAAGTTGAGGGATTCCTTCTGTGAGTAGGGGTACCTATTTTAAATGAAAATGAAAAGATAAAGGGTATTTGATTTCATAGGAAAATGTCCTTTTTTCTAATTCTAGACATCTAGAAAGTCTTTAATAGTTTTGGCTACTTCCTAAAAGACAGCTTCTAGAATATATGTCAGAAATGGTACCTGCTTTGTAATAATAAGCATTCGACAAATATTTTGATTGAATAAAGTGACTAGTCAAAGAGGAAAGCATGTGATTTGATGGATATTTAGCAGCAGTTATTTTCGCAGAAACAATAGATTTTCTTATTCCTGAAATATGTCGTTCCCAGAGTTTGTATGGATGATACCCAAGGTGCATTAAAATCTCTATATCCTTAAAAACATAAGGAGTACAGGCTTAACCTCTCTTCTGGATGAGAAAGCAGAGGGTAAACTCTCTAGCTGGGTCTGTTGATAGTTTCTTTCTCCATTTAGCAGTGATTGATAAGAGCAAAGTATCTTTTTCCCTGTGATTTTAGCTGTGCCTGAAACCAGCTCGCATCATTCTTCTATCAGAATCAAAGCTGTTTCTTTTATTATGTGGTCCCATATATATCTCTCCTGGATTGTATCATAGAAAGAAAATCTTCCCAGTCTGTTCCTGCCTGAATTCCCATAGAATATTTTAGGCATGTCAGCTGTTTGGGCTCTGATCAAGGATTTGATCCAGTTGGCCCCCTAGCCTGAATTCAGAGTGTGTTTGAAAAGCCTAAGCTTCAGTGGTAACATTTGGTTTCCAGAGTTAAAACCATTACTAACTAATGTATATGTAAAATAGATAAACAACAAGTTCATACTCTGTAGCACAGGGAGCTATATTCAATATCTTGTAGTAACTTAGGGTGAAAAAGAATATGAAAATGAATATATGTATGTTCATGTATAGCTGACAGCATTATGTTGTATACCAGAAATTGACACAACATTGTAAACTGACTATACTTCAGTGAAAATATATATACAGAGTTAAAACCATTACTTGATGTCTTTTCCCTCTCTTGTGCCTTCATAAGGATTTATATAAATGGGAAAAGGTGATAGTAAAGTAGATGCTCTTATCAGTAAAAATAGAGTGAAGTTGATGAAGTGGTAGAAGGGTCATGGTGATATGTTTGGAGTTGTGGGGTATTTTAAAAAATTTTGGGTGGATGTCATTTATCCTCTAGTTCTTTGTATCTTTCAGCCATCCACTATTCTTCCCCAACCCTCCCCCCCATCCATTATTAACCCAATCAAAGTAAATGTTGATTTTCCAGAAGACTAGGTTTTTTTAGGGAAAGAAAGTATAAATATTTTATATAATTTCTCTCTCAGGACCTAAGAGTTTTATTCAGCTAATCTAGTCTGCATAGCACACTATGAGACAAGTAATGATTTTCATGTTTTTCTGAAGATGACAGTTCTAATGCAAGGGCCTATTGATTTTAAGTCCCCAGCTAAAGTATTTTTAAGCAAATATTTGATTATTTGTCTGTTTAAAATTGGTGCATACATTCTGAGATGAGAGGGATGAAGAGTTTAAAAAAAATCATTGCCTAGATTAATGGTTTCTAAACTCTTAAGTTAAAATATGGAATAGTCATCCCTGTGTGTGCTTATTTATAAATTATACTACTATTCTTACTTGTGCATAATAGAAAATGTACACAAATTAGACATTTTTAAATGATGAAATAAGTATCAGTGTAAGATCTAATACTTTCTTCTGTATCCCAGTGGAGTCTTCTGTATCCCCAGGTGCAGTCACTCCTCTTTGGAGACTGCTGACGTAGATCATTAATGGGGGAAGCCCAGCTTAGACATCTTTATTTTTAACAAGTTTCCTGGGTGATTTTTGAAGCATTCTCATTTCTCAGAGTTACTTATGAAGTGAAGTCAAAGAAAAGGTTTGGTAATAAGAGGATGAACATTGGATAAAAGTAACCAAACCTGGGGAATCAGATGGAAAGGATATCCTTATTTTCAGAGATGATTAAGACTTACCTGCAAACAGCATCATGGTGATGATCCACCATACTATTATATGTTTAGTTTTCCGTGTGTCTTCATAGTCGTCATTCTGAAATTTGAATCTGATTATTTTATTTCATCAAAATCTGATCATTTGTTCTTGCCTGCAGGATAAAGTCCAAACTCTCTAATGTGGCGTACAGTCTTCATGATTTTGACCCTTGCTATCCTTCTTAGCTTCATAACCTTTTTTGCCTCTTTCCCTGTTCCTCTGGAAAAACCTCTGTTTGCAAAAACAAACAGAAAAGCAAAACTAAAGAAAACTTAGCTCCAGCCACAATAAATGTTTTATAGTTCACTACAAACCTTGTCTTTGCTTGGTTATTCTGTCTGGAATGTCTTTGTTGCTTTGTCCTAACTGGAAAACTTCTACTGATTAAGGTCAGCTCAAACATCTCTTCTGGTCTCTAAACAACTTGTGTTCCCTCCTCCATGTTATTTTATAGCATTTATTGAATTGTTATAATTATTTGCTTTTAAGTCTCTTCCCTGTTAGGCTGAATTACTCAAGGATAAAGATTGTATGTTAAAATGTAAGTTCTATGAGGGCACATACTTTTTTTTCTCTGCCATATCACAGTACCTGGCATATTGTAGGCATTTAGTAAGTATTTGTTGAGTGAATCTGTTTATATTTATGTCTTTAGTGTCTGGCATATGGTAGGCTTTAAATGAACCTCTGTTTATTAAGTAAATTACAAATGAATGAGTGAATGAATTATAAAATCTCAGAAATAAGCTTATTTTATGGGGTCAGACTTAGAAAAGAAGAGCTGATTTTCTGAAATCTTGAGTACATGGCATTGTTAAAACTAAGTCACAATAAGAAAATTCATGTATTTTCATATAATATTTGATGTTACTTATGGTATAAGAAGGACTTGAATTATTTTTATTTTGAATCTTGATATTTAAATGAGATTAGAAAGATAGACAAATAATTCCATTGAATTTAATTTTTTTGTTGTTATTTCAGTGTTAATATCATATTTACTCCTTTTTTTAGGGTGTTTGTGAACCGAAGTTTAGCCATGGAAAAAATTAAGTGTTTTGGTTTTGATATGGATTATACACTTGCTGGTGAGTAGCGCTTTCTGATTGCTTAAGAACTACTACTTTAGATAAAACACAGTAAGCCATTCAATAAACCCTTGTTCATTTAGTCATATGTCTAGCTGCCAGAAGCTCTTGTCTTCAGGCTGCTTCCACTGAGATTTGTGAATATTGAAATTATCAGATATCCTTGAGATTTAGATTGTACAGATAGGTAGAACAAGTGCTAAATTACTTTTGAGACCCTGGTAAGAAATGAAATGATGAAATTATACCTTAATGTGTATATTTGGGCTTTTTTGGCTTTTACTTTATTAAACTGTTCTTCAAAGATAGAATTTTGTGTCTACCACAGGTAAACTTTTTTCAGTTAAAAATCTTAATGTTATTCTTAAGACAAATGGAAAATGTGTTCATTTTCTATTGAAATGATTTCACACATACTATGTAGAGATTTTTTAAAAACTAGAGCTGTTAGCTTTGTTCATTGTCAGATGGACCTTAAACACCAGCACCGAGCTGTTTTTCCGTTCCTGTCTCTGAGATATATTTGAAATAATCAGTGTAGTAGCCAATAGTTGCAACATCTTTTCAGAACTTAAGTTTTTATTTAAATATTTACAGTCTGGAGAAAGTGTCATTTAAGAGGTAGTAGGAATGAAGGACTGAGTTGAGCACATGTGCATGTATAATGCACATATACATGGCTGTGACACTCAGAAAAGAATCTTTCAGAAATTTTCTCTAAAAAATACTATCTTTAAGTACACAAAACCTTAAAATGTATAGGTTCACTCATCTTCAGAAACCTTTTATATAATAGCATTAAAAATTGACTTCCATTTCAAATTAGACAAATTTCATTTGATGTTCAATTTAGGCCACAAATATAAATGAATAATAAATGTACAAAAATGAACACATGTAGTTATAGGTACTTGCTACATAGATGTGGGCATATTTACCAAACAAGTTATACATTAAAAACATACACTGACTTAATTTGAATTTCTCTTTCTTCCTTCCGTATTCTTTGTTATTTATTTAGTTTTCTGTTGCCTTAAAGGTGTTTTTGCAGCATTTAGATTCTTTTATATTTTACTAACTGGATGCAGACACTTTCAGGTATACTTGTCAGAAAGCAGGTGGAAGCACTGTACTTTCTCAGTGTAGATTGTGCTGTCCAAATTGGGAGAAAATCCTAGTCTCTCTCCTTTGTAGAATTCTAGCTCCCCAGGGAAAAGAATGGTGAGGTAGTTTGGCAGCTGAAAGGGATGTTATCTAAAGCAGAAATAGAAGTAAATGGGGTCAAAAAGTGACAGTCTTTTTTTCTTAGTTACTAAGACATCTCACTGTATTGAAATAACTCAATTCAGTATTTGTTGAAAACCTGTAATGTGCTTGGCACATTTTTTTTTTACTAAGCATTGAGATAACTATATCCCAGTGAATAATGTAAAAAAGAATTCTCTTGTTTCACAAAAAGGCCACTGAATCTTAGTTTCTAAATTTTAAAGCTAAATTATGATTTCTTTTTGTTTTTTATAATCCCATTTTATATTTTAATGCTTACTCTTAGTCTAGACACTAATATACTTCATTTATATATAAGTATAATAGTCATTATTAACATTTATTAAGTGTTTATTGTATGCCAAGCCCTATTTTAAGTGTTTTACTTAGGTTATTTCATTTAATATGTAGATTATCTCATTCACATCACTTACTTAATTTTTACAAAATCCCCATGTGGCAGATAGTACTATTACTGTTTTCCTTTTACAGATAATGCTAAGAGTTTTAGGACTTTGTCTAAAGACATTGGCTATGATATAGCTGAACTAAGATTCAATTGTAAGCACACATGTATATCTATGTTATATAATATATATGTATATAATGTTTAAGTTATCATTTTGAATAATGACAGTTTATAGTGAGGTTTAATTTCATACCATGCACCCCAAGAAACAAATCAAGACTTCAGCACTCCAAAGGACAAAGCTCTTTAAAGTAGTCTTCTTGAGAGAGTATACATTATTTCAAGAAGTCTATGTTGGATGAAAAACATTGTTACTATCCTTGTGGTATTGCTTTCAGCTCATAAAAGCACATAGGAAAAGAAGTTTATTGACTTTATACTTGCACCTGTTTTCCAGAATGGTATTCATTAAATTTATCTGTGACTAACTTTTGATTATTTAAACAAACCAACCACACCCTTAAAGTGCTAAGGACTTTTCATCAGAAAAAGTGCCATGAAGTACAGAGACAAGACTAAAAGAAATGTTTTTTTTAAACCTTTGAGTATTTGGGATAAATATTCCTAAAATAAGTGTAATAGCTTCTGAGGGAAAGTTCTTGGAAAGGGCCTGTATTCTTCCTGAAGCCTTCTCTGAGACTACCTTCTCTGTAAAATCCTGACATATCATTCATCAGAGCACCTTGTATGTCAAGGCAGCTTTTGTTCACTTGCCTGTCTTCCTGTTGACCTGTGAGTTCCTCAAGGGTAAGGATTTCTTTTTCACATTTATATCCTATGTGTTGCCTAAACCTCACATATAGTAGGTGCCCAGCAAATATTTACTGAATGAACAGTTTGAGTGTATCAGCTTTAATATATCAGTTTAAAAGTTAATCATGGTACTTTAGTTTACCCAGTACAAAATGTACACTATCAGTGAAATACTTTTAAATATAAACTTATTTTTAAAATTTTAATAAACTTTATTGAAGAATAAGTTACATATTAATAAAACAGATGCATTTTAAGTATATAGATTGAGTTTGACAAAATGTATGCACCTGTCTAACCACCACCACAATATTTCCATCACTCCAAAAAGTTCCCTCATTCCCTTTTTGAAGTCGGGTTTTTCTTCTGCCCCACCCTCTGCCTCAGTGCTATTTGTCATTACAGATTAATTTTACTTTTTCCAGAACTTCATATAAATGGAGTCATACACTTAATGCACTCTTGTGTCTGGCTTCTTTTTCTCAGTGTATCGTTTTTGTAATTCATTCATGTTGTATCTGTCAGTAGGTAGTTCATTCTTTTTTTTTTACCTCCAACATTAAAAAAAATTTTTATTTTGAAATATTTTTAGACCTATGGAAAATCTGCAAAAGTAATAGTTTGCCTTTACTCTCTCCTAATGGTAACATCTTACTTGACCATGGTAGACTATAGTACAGTTATAAAAACTAAGAAATTAACATTAGTACAATACTATTAATTGAACTACAGACTTTATTCAGTTTTTACACTAAAGTCCTTTATTCCAATCCCAAGATCCAATCCAGAATCCCACAGTACATTTAGTTCCTATATTTCTTTTTTTAACTTCCTTTCTTTTTCTTTTTTATTTATTGAATTAGGTCAGTTTACAATGTTGTATCAATTAGTTGTTATATTTCTTTAGTGTCTTCTGTGACACTTCCTAAATATTTCATTGCTTTGACACCTTTGAAGAGTATTGGATAGGTAGGTATTTTTGTAGACTGTTCTACAATTTGGGTTTGTCTGATGTTTTTTCATGAATAGATTGAAGTATTTTTTATATTTGGGAAGAATACCATAGAAGTGATGTCCCCTTCTTAGAGCATGATATAAGGTGTACATAATGTTATTAGGTCTTATTACTAGTGATGTTAGCCAGTCAACATTATGAAACTCTCCTTTCTTTTTAAAATTTCCCCCTTTTCTGGAGAGGAGACCAAGTAGTAGTCCTTTGTTTGTATACTGCAATTTGTTTTCCCCTCAATTAGACCTGCTGAGTGCTCTGGTTTCCTATTTTTTTAAGGTGCCCTAATGTAGGTCCATTCTAGACTCCAGATTTTGTGTTCGTGCTCTTTATCTGAGAGTAATCTCCAGCCTTTTCGTGCTTATGTGGGACAGACAGATGGATCAGACTTGTAAGTGCATTCTCTAGGACAAATCAAGCCAAAAAACACCTTGAAAGTCAACCTAAGATTAGGTCCTTGGGCTTGTGAGAGAACAAAAAGGTTTTTAATCCAGTTATTCCTTCTCTGCAGAGTGAAGAGACCACTGTATACTCTTTGTGAATTTTGTTTATTTGGTTTTATTTGCGTAAGGGACTCCTAAAAATGTTATGCTGCCAAATTTGTTGTTACTAACAGTGGACAAAAGAATGAAAATAGAAAACAAAAGGAGAATTGAAGTTTTTAAGGTTTAGTGCTTGTTAATTTTTCAAGTTGTATTTGCAGAAACAGATGCTCTGGTTTCCATTACTCTTAGTATTCTGTTACTTAGTTTTATCATATTCTACCCAGAAATTTATTGCTGAGGTTACAAATGAGAAATTCTTTTCTGATTAAATGAGTGACATAATGTACTTATATCATCTCCTCATGGTTATAGATCACTTTCTGATAGACTGCTACTCTACAAAATGTGGTTTCTTTATCAAGCAAAATGTTAGTCGGTAGCTGCTAAGTGAGAGTAATCTGGGTATAAAAAAGTGATTTTTTAAAAAGCCAGGATAACCTTCTTTCTGTTTTGAAGGATAAGCCCCATACATTCTGACTTTGGACCCAGTCTTGCTTTTATCCTTACCTTAGATGCTAATGTGGTTGGAGGAAAAGGAGAAACCTCAGAGGATGATAGACCTAGGTTTGGATCCCAGCTCTACCTCTTGGCCACCAGCATGTTATTTAACCTCTCTGAGTCTCAGTTTCTTCATTTAATCCAAAAAGATGGGTAGGGCATGGGGATAAACTGTTGGTACAAGGTTTAAATGAGATGATGTATATAAAATGATTAATGCAGTGAAAGTAGTTTTCTTGCTCTGACTGGTGATACCAAAGTATTAATTACTATACAGAACTTGAGCTGTAAGAGAAATGCTGAGGAGAAAAATATCAATATTAAACTCATTTGCACTCCTGTATATTGTGGGAAAACCTGGAATGCTAGACAGATGGCTGTGGAATATTGAATCACTCTTTTGTTTTTTAATTTTCTAAGTATTGCGTATGATCATGAACTTAATAGAAAGTTAAAGTTTTCTGAGTAGATTTTTAATGACAAGATATTTGACATCAGATTCTCCATAGAAATTAAGCAGTGTTTCCGGTAAAGGGTTAATTTTTTTAACAGGATCATGCTGAAGAATAGATTTCTGAGACAAGGTCCTTATTTAAATTAAAATTTTTTACTTTATGACAGAAGTATCACTGATACGCTTCTAATAAGTGCAAGGGGAGTTATTTGCTTTTTTGATACAGTAAGACTTTTAAGTAGAAAAAAGAGGTTGACCTTTGCAGTTCCATGAAAGACTTAAATGTGCAGAAGTTCTATCGAGTTAACATCACAATTATATATGTAGAATTGTTATGTTTTCAGAAGTCCTTACCCCACGGGAGAGTAGAGCAGCATTTTTTGGGTGGGGAGAAGGTTTGTTAGTTTATTTATTACTTAATGCCCTTCACACATGTAGAGTGAGTGACTTTTACTTTAGGATTATGAAAATGTATTACTATTTCTTACTTGGTTCATTTAGGAAATCATCTTGATTTTTCTTTTTTTCAATTAAAAAGTCTGGTGGGGTTTTTTTGACCCTCTTGGGCTCAGAGATCCAAAAGAGATACATTCCAACATTTTACCAGCTCCTACACCTTTAGGTTTTGAGCCACTTCAATAAGTCCAACAGTAAGTTCCTTATTTCTGTTTCCATTTCAGAAGTAGTGGATGTATGGACAGTGTCTAATCTCTCCCATTTTTTTCTGAGGAATTATCAGGAGGAAGAGAAACATTTAATAAGCACATACTGTTATGAGCTAGAAAATGTACTTTGTGTATAGTATACTTTTTAATCCTCAGTGATCTGAAGTAAGGATTACTAGCTCCATTTTTCAAATAAGGCCACCATGTCAAGAGATAAAATGACTTGTACATAGCTTGTATATTGACTTAAGACTCAAAGCTAGAATTTAAACCCGGGTCAGTTTTTATTTCTCATGCTGCTCCCAGCTCTCACAGGTATAGAAATTATTTACCAACCTTTAGACAAGAACTCAGTAAAGAAAAAAGCTCATAGACATAAAAGATTATCCTTCATTTTCCCCAAAATGGGAATTCTTCCTAGGGCAGACTGCATCTTGTTCTTGCATTTGAATGTAATCCTCATCCTTAGAATACAGATACTATAGTCCCCTCTTACCCTCAGTTTCACTTTCCATGGTTTGATTTACCTACAGTCAACCATGGTCCAAAAATATAAATGGAAAATTCCAGAAATCAGTGATTCTTAAGTTTTTAATTGCATGCTGTTCTGAGCAGCATGATGAAATTTCACACCTTCCTGCTCCGTCCCACCCAGGGTATGAATCATCCTTTTGTCCAGTGTATCCTGTCTGTTAGTCACTTAGTAGCCCTCTCAGTTATTAGATTGACTGTCATGACACTGTACTGCTTGTTCAAGGAACCTTTGTTTTTTTAAAATAGTGGCTCCAAAGAGCAAGAGTAGCAATGCTGGCAATTCGTATATGCTGAAGAGAAGCCTAAAAGTGCTTCCTTTAAGTGAAAAAGTGAAAGTTCTCAACCTAATAAGAGAAGAAAACAATCATATGCTGAGGTTACTAAGATCTACGATAAGAACAGATCTTCTATTTGTGTAATTGTGAAGGAAACAGAAATTCTTGCTAGTTTTGCTGTTGCACCTCAAACTTCAAAAGTCATGGCCACTCGGTGTATGATGAGTGCTTAGTTAAGATGGAGAAGGCATTAAATTTGTATGGTAAGATATTTTGAGAGCCCACACATAACTTTATTATAGTATATTGTTTTAATTGTTCTGTTTTATTATAAGTTGTTATTGTTTATCTCTTACTGTGCCTAATTTATAAAGTAAACTATCATAGTTGTGTATGTATGGGAACAAACGTGGTGTATGTAAGGTTCGGTACTATCTGTGGTTTCAAGCATCCACTGACAAGGAGAGGAGACTACCGTAGTTTTACACAATTTTTCTTTTGTTTAAGTTTTAGAAACAACCTTAAGGGGATGAAGCCTTAAGAGTACAGTATAAATACTCTGTTCCAAGTATTGTTAGAATTCTAGAGGGCTTGAAAGTATACTTTGGACCCTTTCTTTTTGAATTTTTTTTGTCCTCCCCTTTCTAGGCCATGTCATTGGCCACCGGGGGTGAAATTTAATTATCCTAAACCTAAGCACTTTGCATCAACAAGCCTAAAGTGGGAAGGGAAGATAGAGTAAAGCTACTATATGAGTATCAGGGAAGAAATAAGAGAAACTAGTTCTTGCTATTGCTTAATCAGAGTTATCCTGCTACTAGCAGAGGCATCTCAGGACTTTTGATCTCTCATCCTATCCTCCCAGGTGTAGTAGGTGCACTCTGATCTTGTTTTATTGTTGTTGGAATTGACTCAACTCACTTGACATTTAAATGAACATTTTTTTGCATGCTGTATTTACTTGGACCAAAGTACAAGGCACTTAGATCATGTTTCTGTCAGTGACTATACATTCTTACCAAATTTATTGGCATTAGAGGCATTTAAAGGGATGAGGAAAAACAATCTAAAGTAAGAAGTATTACACAGTATTAGCATACTATCACTGAAGACATCTCAAACAAGGTAGAGTACCTTTTTTCTCCCTTTTAAAAATTGTGGTAAAACATACATAACATAAAGTTGACTACTTTCTCCATTTTTAAGCATATAATTGAGTGGCATTAAATACATCCACAATGTTGTGCAACCTTCACCTCTGTCCATTTCCAGAACTTTTTCATCATCCCAAACAGAAACTCTGTACCCATTAATCAATAACTTCCCGGTCCCTCGTCCCCTCAATCCCTATAACCTCTAATTTTCTGTCTCTGTGAATTTACCTATTCTAGATATTTTATATAAATGGCAGAATCATAGAATATTTGTCTTTTTATGTCTGGCTTATGTCTCTTAGCATGTTTTTTAATTTTATCCATGTTGTAGCATGTCTCAGAATTTCATACCTTTTTAAGGCTGAATAGTATTCCATTATATGTGTATACCACATTCTGTTTATCCATCATCTGTCAGTGGACACTGGCTGCCTTTTGGCAACTGTTAGTAATGCCACTGTGAACATTGATGTACACATATCTGCTGAGTCCTTGCTTTCAGTTATTCTGGGTCTATACCCTGGAATGGAATCCTGGATCATATGGTAATTTGATGCTTAATTTTTGGGGAACTGCCACACAGTTTTCCACAGTGGCTGCAACATTTTATATTCTCACCAGCAATGCAAGAGGTTCCAGTTTTTCCACATCCTTGCTAACCCTTGTTATTTGGGTTTTGTTGTTGTTGTTGTTGTTGTTTTGATAATAGTTATCCTAATAGGTGTGAGGTGGTATCTTACTGTAGTTTTGATTTACGTTTTTCTAATGGCTAGTGATGTTGATCATTTTTCATATTCTTATTAGCCATTTGTGTACCTTATTTGGAGAAATAATCTATTTAAAATCCTTTGTCCATTTTAAAATTTGCATTTTTTTTTTTAGGGGGAGATAATTAGGTTTGTTTGTTTATAATGGAGATACTGAGTATTGAACCCAGGACCTTGTGTGTGCTAAGCATGCGTTCTACCACAGAGCTACACCTTCCCTCCGTGCATCCTTTTTTATTAAAGTATAGTCAGTTTGCAGTGTTGTGTCAATTTCTGGTGTACAGCATAATGTTTCAGTCATACCTATACATATGTATCTTCATTTTCATATTCTTTTTCATTATAGGTTACTACAAGATACTGAATATAGTTCCCTGTGCTATTCAGTGTTGTTTATCTGTTTTATATATAGTAGTTAGTATCTGCAAATCTTGAACTCCCAGTTTATCTCTTCTCATCCCCTTTACCCCCTGGTAACCGTAAGTTTGTTCTCTATGTCTGTGAGTCTGTTTTGTAAATAAGCTTGTGTGCTTTTTTTTCTTTTTTTAAAAAAATTCCACATATAAGTCATATCATATGGTGTTTTTCTTTCTCTTTCTGGCTTACTTCACTTAGAATGACAGTCTCCAGGTCCATCCATGTTGCTGCAAGTGGCATTATTCTTTTTTATGGCTGAGTAGTATTCCACGTGTGTGTGTGTGTGTGTGTGTGTGTGTGTGTGTTTGTACACACCACATCTTTATCTGTTCATCTGTTGATGGACATATAAGTTATTTCCATGTCTTGGCTATTGTAAGTAGTGCTGCTACAAACATTGGGGTGCACTTGCAAGTTAAAATTTTCTCCAGATACATGCCCAGGAGTGGGATTACTGGGTCATATGGTAACTCAATTTCCAGTTTTTTAAGGAACCTCCATACTGCCTTCCATAGTGGCTGTACCATTTATATTCCCACTAACAGTGTAGGAGGGTTCTTTTTTCTCTACACCCTCTGCAGCATTTATTATTTGTAGACTTCTTAATGATGGCCATTCTGACTGGTGTGCAGTGAGACCTCACTCTAGTTTTTATTTGTGTTTCTCTAATAATTAGCAGTATTGAGCATCTCTTCTTGTGCCTGTTGGCCATCTGTATGGTTTTTTTTGGGAGGAATGCTGTTTAAATCTTCTGCACATTTTTGATTGGGTTGCCTTTTTTTTTTTTTTTTTTTTTGATAATTAAGCTGTATGAGCTGTTTGTATATTTTGGAAATTAGTCTCTTGTTGGTTGCATCATTTGCAAATATTTTCTCCCATTCTGTAGGTTGTCTTTTCATTTTGTTGATGGTATCCTTAGCTGTGCAAAAGCTTTTAAGTTTAATTAGGTCCCATTTGTTTATTTTTGCTTTTATTTCCATTACTGTAGGAGCTGGTTCCAAAAAATATTGCTGTGATTAATGTCAAAGAGTGTTCTGCCTGTTTTCCTCTGGGAGTTTTATAGTGTCTGGTCTTACATTCAGGTCTTTAATCCATTTTGAGTTTATTTTTGTGTATGATGTTAGAGAATGTTCAAATTTTATTCTTTTACATATCCAGCTTTCCCAGCACCACTTATTGAAGAGACTGTCTTTCTCCATTGTATATTTTTGCCTCCTTTATTGTAGACTAATTCACCATAAGTACATGGGTTTATTTCTAGCCTTTCTATCCTGTTCCATCAATCTATGTATCTGTTTTTGTGCCAGAACCATACTGTTTTCATTACTATAGCTTTGTAGTATAGTCTGAAGTCAGGGAGCATAATTCCTTCAGCTCTGTTCCACTTTCTCAAGATTGTTTTGGCTGTTTGGGGGTCTTTTGTGTTTCCATACAAATTTTAAATTTTTTTTGTTAAAACAGGGTCTCTTAAAGGAACACATTTCTTGAAAAGTATTTTGTACAAACCAAGGAAGATGACCTTCATCAGAAAGGCCAGAGAAATTCTCATTGTTCTAGGTCATGAGACAGTGGTCAGAGCATCCTTCTCACAACTTGGAAAATGTCGAACTTGGACATTACTCCACAATCCTCCAAACAGATGGTATGCAAGAGAATTTTGTGTTAGGGAATGAGCACCTCCAAGTCAGTGAAAGGTTTTAACCTGTGTATGTCCTCTGACTTATTCTTGAGGGATTTATCAGTTTGTGAATGGATTGAATTATAAATTGAAATTAAAGGAATGTAAAAATAGGTGTAGTTTGGTAAGTGAAATGCAGTCATTATCCTTAGTGATCTTTTTTCTATTTTTAATTTTATTTTTTAAAGTGTAGTTGATTTACAGTGTTAGTTTCAGGTGAGTGATTCAGTTATACATATACACGTATATACACATATATTTTCAGATTCTTTTCCATTATAGCTTATTACAAGAAATTGAATATAGTTCCCTGTGCTATACAAGTGATCTTTTTTTCTTAAAAGAACTTTTGAACTGGATTTTTTTGTTTCTTATTTTTCTGATATAGATTATGGGGATAAGCTGAGTGTTTGAACAGAGAAACTACAGTAACAGATAAAAAGGGGCCGGGGGGAGGGGAACGTGTGTCCAAAAAGAGATTTCCAAAAAAGAAAAAAAACAAAGGTTATGGTTCATAAAATTACCAATAAAAATAAATTGGAAAACACTCTCATAATACCAAGCAAAATAAAAATCTTATTGGAATATATTATGAGGACTCAACCCAAAAAGAACTGTGAAGGTGAAAAGTGATAATTTAATTCTAGAGTCCAGTCAGTGATGTGTATCAAGGATCCAGCTAGAGTAAGCTGTACTTGACAGGGCCTATGGTTTAATGAGTTTACATAGCTGGAAGTTTTGTTACCTATAAAGCAATAAAATTTACTTTTATGTAAATCCCCAAAAGAGATTTGAGGTAGCTTATAAAATTAAACACATATAAAATTGGTCAAAAGACTCATTTTTATAAAAGAAAGTCCATAAGAAAATATGCTTCAAATAGATATTATCCTTCATAAAGTCACCTTATTAGGGAAAACTTATTGCAGTTATCTTAGAATTCCTTAGAATTTTAGGAATTCTTTTGAAATTGTTTTCATAACCAGTTTATAAACCCACAAGAAAACCTGCTTCATTGCTTCAAGTAGTCACATTTGTTTTTTAACCCAGCTTGAATTCCTCTTTTTGTTGCTAGTTGTTCTGAATAACTGCCCCCCCCAACCCTTAATTAAATTCATCATCTTTTGATGAAAATATGCCACCAGGAAGGATATATTTCTAGAACAATGTGCTATAGACCCTGAAAATAGTTTTGAAAGAAGAATTTCAGATATGTTTTGAGTGATGATTTGCATTATTGGAATAAATGTATATTGCCTCGGGAGTGATTGTTTTGAGTGGGAGAGGCTCCTTTGGATGAGTAAGTTTTATTAAGTTTGCTTTTAAAAGATGTTACTGGGGTGGGGGAAAAAAAAGGCATTATTTTATGTCACAACTCATAATACAGTTTGTTTTCATTTCAGATTTTTGTTTGTTTCTGTTGTTTTGAGGTACCTGTCTTTTAGAGCAGGAGAACTTACTTTGGAATAAATTCAGTGATTCTTATATAAAGATATTTGTCTTCTTTATTATTTTGTTTCTATGACTGAACTACGCTTTTTTGAACTAAACTATTGTTGATGGCATTCCTAATTTAAAGTTTTTCTCGCATGTTTACACTGTTCAGTTTTCTTTGACCCAACATATCACCTTATGTGTTAACTCTGATTTCCTAAGAGTATTAATGCATGGTAACACTAAGCCAGTACTGTCATACGAAAAGATGAGTGCTTTTGGTAGAATTGATTTTCTCATCAAGACTGTAAAATTGATAACCTTAGTATAGTTAAAATATTTCTGAGCACTCCTTAATTTGGAAAGCTCTTATTATAACTTATTGCTGATAAAAGACTGTCTAGTATTGTGTTGGCCTCTAAATGGGAAGGATTTTTAAGCAGTAACTAAATGATCATCTGACCTAGTTAATGAAGTAATTCTGTAGTTGCATATATATGATACTTATGTACATTTGTGCTACTTAAATATTCTTTGAAAGATAAGTTTAAAAACTTTTCATCTGATAAAAGTTTTTCAGTTGGGGAGAATAAATTAAGTAGGGTAAGTGAAACAAGAATCCAAAATAGTGATGATTATTAAAGCTTGGGTGATAGGTTTAAAGCAGCTCATTTAATATTTTCTGCACTTTTGTGTGTGATTAAAAATATCCTTAATAAAATTAAATTTAAAAATCAGGTGAAGGAAACTGACAAAATACCAATGAAGTGATTATTTTTAAAGGATATTTAAATTTAAAGGTCTTTTCTAATCTTTTCCACTTGAGAATGTAATCTTTATTTTAGCTCTTCTTACTGCTTTTTCTTAAACTTGAGGATTTCTCACACTACCTCCCTCAGGAAATGAAATACTGTTTCTTCAGCCAAGCATATTTTTGAGGTGGTCTCTGTATGTTAAGAAAGAATTTAAAAGAAGTAATATCTTTCTTGTGGATTAAAGCTCTTTGTATTAGTTGAGATAAATACCCCCAAGACTATTATTATTTTTAGATATATATTTATATTACATATATATATCACCTATTTTAGATATATACATTACTTTTAGGCAGCCCTATTTATATACATATACATGAGTCTACACTTAGTTTCCAAGCTTTGATTCCCTTTATGTCATTTCTGTATCCCAGTTAGGGTTTTAAGTAATTTTAGATTCATCTCTCTGAATTGCAGTAATATGTGTTTGTTCTTAGATCATTAAGAGACTTAAAAGATTGCTTAATAAAACCTAATTCCATCTTCTCTGTATTATGTGATGAGTGACAGAAATAATCCATTGCCAGTATTTATGATCTTTACTTCCCATTGCCAGTCATAAAAAGTATTCGAAGGTAAGCTAAATACTTTTTTATAAATAAATATCATGTAGTATTAGTTGCATCAGTGAAATTACTAAAATGAAACTTTTAAAAAATATCCCATGCCATTTTCAACATGGATAAACTTATTTTCAAAATAGTCCCAATATAATAGCTATCTTTGGTTAATTATCTCTTTTTTTGCTTACACATTCTCTGAATGTTTATCATGGGGATAATGGCCACTGAGAAAAAGACGAATAATGGAGTTAAGCTGTGTAGGGAAGATTCAGGTTAAACCTTATGGATAAAACCTGCTGGGTCAGGGAACCCAGACAGATCATTAAGTGATTGTGATTCTTTCAGTCACTGTGAACATTTGTTTGATTTCACAGTCATAAGAATCAGATTCAGATTAATTACACTTGTTATGGCATAATTGTTACGGCGTCATGGTAGGGGACCAAACTAAGTGATTACATAAAACTTCCTTCATTTCCTACATTTTAAAATCCACCCCTCAATTTTTCTTTTAGATGAATAGAATAAGCAACATTGTCTTGGGTACTCTGTGGTTATTGAAGAATGAATTTAGTTGCACCTGGATTTCCAATTCATTAATTACCTAAATTCTATTTACTTTTTTAAGGCTCTTTAAAAAGGATAGTCAGAACATTTCAGTTAGATGGGAGAACTTACGTGGAAGTATCTGATCTAAAGTATATGCTAGAGGTTGCACAACTGTGACCTATGGACCCAGCTCAGACCACAGACCATAGTTTGGCTCAAATAGAGTTTGTTGGTTTTTAAAATTGAATCAGTAGTTAAAAATTGGAAGATACCAAGTAAAAGTCTAGGCTGGCTGTTACCACATAAATGGCAACTTTTGGTTCTCATTCCCACAGGAAAGTCAGCTACAGCTGACAGCTACTTCTCCCTTTAGGCAAGACATGTACCAACATTTGGACCATTTCTCACATTAATCGACCTACCTGACCCTGGTATAGGTATTTGGAACATATTACCTGAATTTGAATCTCAGAAAGTTTGTCTGGCAAACTATAGTACCTTGAAATACTGGTTCTGAAAGTGAATTATAAAAAAAAAAAAAAATTATCTGTGTAAACCTGAGTGAATCATACATATTTTTAAAGACTTCCTGGGCTGGGTTAATTGGCCCCGTTTCTGTCCCTCTATACCTCCTTAGTCACATTGTGCTATGGATCTTCCAAAATTTGTCATAAATATCTAATTGTATATCCCTGTAGTGCACTGTGTACTCCTTCAGGCCAAAGACCATGAATTGTTTTGTTTTTTTCCCTCAGCATCTAGTACCTGTACACAGTAGGCATCTAAGTTACATTCTTCTAACTTTAATACAGGCATTTGAGTGTAATGATGTGTTCTTATTTTGAGGGGAAATATATATATTAGCTAGTTTTTTTAAAGTACAAGCAGCTCCTTTGGTTAAAGAGGATTTTTAAAGTTTTATTTCAATAATTTTCAGTTTTCCTGTTTCAATTTAAAAACAATACTCTAAATATACATTTCTAGTAAGTGTACAGGTTCTCAGAGGGAAAAAATTGAATTAGGTAATTGTTTTTCATTTTACTTTAAAATAAATAGTCTCTTAATTGTCTTGGTAATTTTTTAAACAAATCTCCCATTTAGTTTTGCTTTTGCAATGAATTGAAATAGGCAGTCTTTCAGACCACTTGTTTACTTATTTACATATCTAGTCTTTTGGGAGTTGGTTTTCTTTTATATTACTAAAAATGTTACATGGTATCTAGCTTTTGTATTTTAGGTAAATTAAAATTGAGATCATTTTTAGAATTTTTCAGTAACTTTTTAAAGATCATTTGTGGTCTCTTGGATTAGAGATAAAAATTTTGACTATATGTATGTTATTGTGTTGGGTTTTCAAATAGTTGTGAAAAGTGCAAAAAAGTCTCCTGGTATCTGTTTATATGAGAATGGAAAAGATTTTTTTAAAAGTTTTCTTATTGATAATGTGAATTATTGCTCAGAGAGCTAACAAATCATGTAGCCTAAATAGATAATGTGGATGTTCTCATTTATAGCATAAAAATCAGTAACTATTTTTGGGTGGTTGGGTAGGATTTTGTTTTTCATAGTGATTGGTGATACTGGTTTCCCCTAGTTGTAATGTTTTTAGGACTTTTAGACATTATATTTGGTTATTTTTGCTGTTCAACTTCGGACTGTCTCCCTTTCACAAAAACATCCATAAGTTGGATGAATCTAACCATATGTTTTCAAAAACCTTAATGTCTCTGGGGAAAATGACTCCCTATAAAGTTTAAAATAATTCATATCTTAAAAGTGTCAATATCTTGGAAGGATTCATGTATCTTTAAGTCAGTTATTTTACTAGACCAGGTAGTTCCTTTAACTTTATGACAGTAGAATAATATGACCCTACTTACCAAGGGCAAATATCCACTCACAGAATCAAAATAAAATTTTTTCCTCCCTTCCACATTTAGACATCTGGTTAGGTTTTTCAGTAGGGTAAAGTAGATTCTTATCTATATTAAGATCACAAATTTAGGTGTTGGAAGGATAGAAAAGTAGGTAGATAGGTACAGGTAGACTTAGTTTAAATGGGTATGTAAAACCAAGATGAGACTGCTCTGGTTTATTCTTGTGTCCTTTATCAATCTGTTTCACTTACTAAAGTTTTAAATGCTGTTTACCAGTTGCATTCAGTTTCTATCATATAAACCTGAAATGTGCTAGAGAAAATAAACTAAGACAAAATAAATTTATTTTTGTCTTTTGACTTAACATTTCAGGATCAGACTCGATTTGTATTCTAGGCTCAGAGTACCAGAAAAGTTAAATTATGCATAATACTTAGGCTTATCTTCAATACCCTTGTTTTGTTATGGCCAATTAGATGAATTTTAGTGATGGTCAAAGGCTTCTAAATAGGAGGGCAGTAACTCCTGTAAATACCAGTTTCCAAGTGGTATCTCTCTGTTCCAGCCCATCACAACAGTTTTAAAACCAGTTTTTGTTTTTGTTTTTGTTTTGTTTTGTTGCTTTGTTTTGTTTTTTAACAGGCGAGCCAGTGTAACTCCTTCAAGACTGGAGTGACACACTCTGCATCTGCATCTGCCTCATGTGAGTTCTCATTTTGGCAGCAGCATTCTGCTAGGCTGGAACCTCTGTAGAGGTTTGCCCTTCCTTTTTCTAAAATCTGTAAGCTATTACACAGTGTATCTTGGTGGCAGAGGTAAAAAGTGCATGAGAATTCCAGACTTCCCTTGCAGAAAGTTTTCAGCTCATTCCAAAGGGGCTGCCTCCTCCAATGTAGGTTCTATCTTGTATGAACAAAATCTACTCAAAACAGAGCCCACAGCTTTCATCTCCACAGCATGCAACTGATATTTTTTGAAGAGCTGTTTTTTCTTTGCAGATTATGAAGTAAAGAATATCTTAAATGCTCTCAGTAGCTTCAGCTTTCAAAGCTTCGCTTGTTCTCTTTATAGTCTGGTTACGTAACCTGAGAACACTGTGTGCTGCCCTAGTGCCTGAAGCAGTCCTCTTTTTTGGACTCTAGCCCTTCAAATAACTTCTTCCTTTGTCTTTGGATATTGGGTAAATTAGGGTAGGCCTGAGGACTTTCTCAAAGAAGAAATAAGCAGTGGATGTGTGAGGTTATGTTGACTCTTGAAGCTTGGCTGTGTTTTGGAAAGTCAGTTGGAAGAACTGAGCTAGAAGCTATGCATCATCTACTTGCCAGTTTTGCCAGAGAAATTGAAATTAGAGCCTTTGCAGCTGTGGAGAGGCATATAGAGCCTTAAGTCTAAGGTTGTACATATGGTTCCCCACAGATGTCAAGGCTGGCTTTGAAGAGCCTGGTTGATTAAAGAAGGAATTTTGCTTTTTATTTGTCTGTTTAAGGAATGATGGTACTTTATAGGCTTCAGGAATAGTCGTTTTTGCCACCAGGTCAGAACAAATTGTGATTCTTCCCAAAGGACACTTAGAACAAAACATCTAAACTCATGCTCTGTGCAGCTACAGTTCTGCTTCTACAGCCCTAGTTGAACTGTATAGTTCTCTAGCAGATGGTTTAATGACCTGGGAGTTAGTGTTACTGAAATGATTATCTGGGAAGCTTATGAGAGAATGTCAATAGCTTGTAGGTCTTGCTGATTAATACAGAGCTTAGTGAAATAGATAATGTTGTCAAAGTCGAACTTGGACTCTTCTTTGCTAAATCCATCCCCACCTGTGACTAGAGTAGTTTATTTTGAACTAGTTGAAAGAAATTTGAGGGAGAGTAGTGTGTTTCAATACCCAAGCTTAAGTTTTGCTGTCCTATGTTATCTAGAAATTCATTTTTAACAGTGACACTATACCCCCACCCCACCCCAAAAGGCTTCAGATGAGACTTGGGGATTAGATTCTGGCTTCAGCTGATGTTTATACTTGCTATGTAACTTCAGGGGTACTCTGTCTTCCATGGTGTACCACACTTCCAACTACAAAGGGGAAAATACATTGTATTTTTGGGAAGTACCCTAAACTCACTGAGAGAAAGGAAATTTAAAGTATTTATTTCTATAGGTGGAATTTCTAGAAAGTCACGTCAGTTGAACACTTGGAAATTCTTCCCTGGATTCAACACAATGTGGCAAGAGTATAGCGTTATATTTTCTGCTATTCTACGTTTTATGGTGACAAAATGGGGAATTGAGACACCACCACCCCACCCACATTTTTTTCACTAAAAATTCTGAATAAATTAATTTGGATATTAATCTAAATTGCCTCATAGAAATAGATTTTAACCACTTATTCCATCACTTCTCTAACTAGGGAAAATTGTTTATTTAGGAGTGAGCCTGGGTGGGGTTGTGACTAAGGTTTGTTTCTGTCTCCCATTCTTAAGACATATCCAACAAATTATCTTTCTGAAAAATTAATAATTGAAAACGTTTTATATGAGCCAAGTCCTGTGAGAACAAATGTCAGTGAATTATCCAAATTACTTAGCTGTACTGGAATTTTGTTCCATTAAATATTGTTTGAAATAAGTGGGACTTTGTTAGGATTGAGAAGTAATCTTTGTTTTATGGAAATTTTGTTAAAATGAGATTTATTTTCAATTGAAGTGGAAGTAAGGGGTGGGATGAGATGTTACTGTATATATCTCAAAATAATTCAATTTGACATCATTGGATAGCATGCTTTCCTGGTTTTATAATAATACACCAGCTCTTATTCTGGTAGTGTGTATGAATATATAACACTTTCTTTACCACAGTATACGTCATCTACTTTTAAGAATTCCACACCTGATGCTTCAAAAAGTTTTGGGGGGCGGGAGGGTTGAGGATGGGGCTGGAATTGAGGGGAAGAAAAAAATATAGCCAGTTTTGAAAATGTTAGCCAGGGTTAGCATTAGTATTAAATTATTATTACCCCTGAGACAACAAAAGAAATGACAGCTTCTTTAGGCATTGTTCTGGTGAGATGAGACTTAATCATCTTCTAAAGGACCTTAAAATTTTTAGGCTTTTTAAATGTGACAGTTGTTTATTAAAGGATTTTAAAAAACTCACCCTGATTTTTAAAAATTTCAATTTAATTAAAAGAATGTGTAAATATATGAGTATGTTACAGTTTTAAAGGTACGTAAGAAGGTACATGAAAGTCTCCTTCCTTCCCCATCTCTTAGCCGCTCAATTCCCTTCTATGGAGGCAACCAAACAGTATTACCAGTTTCTTTTATGTGCTTCCAGAAATATTCTAAAGGATTGTTTTTGGAAAGAGAAAGTTGAATCATATTCATTAAAATATTAGCATTAACTTGGATAGGCAGACTGATTGTAATGAAAAATCAGTTTGAGCTGTTAATCATAGCTAGAACTATAATATAATAATAACAGTTGCATTATTATGAGACATAAGAATAGAATTTTTTTTTTCCTCATTTGGCATTTAGCAAGATTGTAGGTCATTTTATTTTTATTTTTAATACGGCTTACCCACTCCTGGAGATTGATGGAAAGTTGCTTACTTAAATATTTCATTTGGAAGAAATCTGTTTAAAGGAGCAACATTTTCTTTATACTGAACCACAGTGATTCTATAAAGTTTTTTCATTATAGAAAACTTCAGACATACATATTAAAGAGAAACCCCCATATTCCAAAATCTATTTTATTTTACCTGTAACGAACTCAGTATTCTCTTTGGCAGATAAAGAGGTATATATATTTTATGTGTGTGTGTGTGTGTGTGTGTGTGCGCGTGCGTGCATATTTGCACATACCCATTCTTCCATAATCAGGTCTATAAAATGAGTTACAGTTCTTCAAAGTCTAATTGCCAGTTCACATCCAGATTTCCCTGTCTCAGACATGTCTTTTTATGATTGTTTTAGTAGTGATAATTTGTAAAATGCAGTTTTGATGACTATGACATTGTTAGGGCTGATAAAGAAAACAAATAAATCCTAACAAATAGAATTATGCTCATTGGAGAAGGAGTATAAAGCAATTACCAAGCCAGACAGGAATTCTAAAAAATAGATTGATTTTAAAAAAAAACCTAATGTTGAAGGATTCTTACACGAATTATGCATATCAGTGAGGACTTTAACATATTTATTTAGTTTTATGTTAATTATAGTCTCATGGCTAATATCACAGCTGTGCATGTTACTTGTTTTTCCTGCCTTTAGATCATGGGCGTGAAAGAATAGATAAAGGGGAAAAAATGGTGGATTAGGTTTCCTAAGAATCAAAGAGCTGTTCTGAAATGCCTGATAATACATCTTGTTGCTGCTCCTCTTACTATAATATGACCTATTTCCACAGATTAACAATTGAGTTCTGTGATTACTTGGAGCAGTACAAAACATGGAGTTTGAAAGAAAAGAAGAATGGCAGATTTAGGACGAGAGCGGAATTGGGAAAGAGTAGAAATTCACTCATTTGCCTTCTTTTTTAATTGGCTATTCTTTTAATGAGAACCTCCTCTTTATGCAGTGTACAAGTCCCCGGAGTATGAGTCCCTTGGCTTTGAGCTTACTGTGGAGAGATTAGTTTCTATTGGTTATCCTCAGGAGCTGCTCAGCTTTGCTTATGATTCTACATTCCCTACCAGGTAATTTTTCAAGATTTTTTTGGATTAAAACCCTTCCTTCTATCCCACAAATTAATAATTCCAAATGCATCCATAACCGAAACAACAACAAAACATAGAAAGGTTCTTTGGAGTTTTTTTTGTTTTGTTTTTAGTTGGTGTTGATTCTGAAATTACCATGAACCTTTCATGTACACCATGTGTTTTGTGTTCTTGACTTGAACTTTGAACTTTATTGTTATTAAAGAACAATAAGAAGAGAGATTATTTATGGGAAAGAAGAGAGATTATTAAAACTGATGGGCAGTAATCGCAAATGCTCCTACCTTACACTGTTGGAGAGCAGTTATGTTTTGCTAATATATTTAACTTGGTAATCAGGAGCCTTCTTGGCAGTTTGCAATTCTGGATTTGATAGGAAAGATATGAGATTCAGAAAGATGCTGCTTATTTTGAGATATCATCAAATATGTCCCATATACAACATCTAATAGAGGAAAATATAATTTCCTCAGTTGTCCGAGGAAATTAAAAGAGATACTACTTCAGAATAGAACTAGCTGTAGTATTTTTTACACCTTGTTTGATTAAGCTCTTATTCCTCACGTAAAACAGTTGTGATTATTTATCTGGACAGAGAAAATATTTGTTAGTTGCTCTGGGATTCGTTTTTAAGATTTTATTTACTCACTTTAGCCTCTTGGGTTATATTGTTTTGAACATACTTGATTTGCCATAAAACTTGAATAAGATAAGGGTTGGTTTGTCGTGATTGAGTAAATACTGCATTAGATTACTGCCTGTGTTACTCTGCATTATTGATGATGTCTTCATTTTCACATAGGGGGCTTGTCTTTGACACACTTTATGGAAATCTTTTGAAAGTTGATGCCTATGGAAACCTCTTGGTCTGTGCACATGGATTTAACTTCATAAGGGGGTGAGTGCAAAGAACCTTTGGCCTCTTTCTAGTGTATTTTATATTCAAACAATATGAAGATGATACTGTCTCCCCAAATGTAATATATTTTCCTATTCTCTTGATATTAAAGAGTAATTCCTTTACATCGGGATACTTCACAATTATTTATTAGGCAGTTAGGACCCAAACTGGCTTACGTAGTTAGCAGTTACATTTTGTTTAAATTACATGCCTTCTAATTATATAGAATTTGACAAAGCTGATCTTGCAGTTGGCCCAAAAGGAACTGTAGTGGCTTTGACTTTTTGAACTTCTAAGATTTTTATTTTCTCCTTTTTAAGGCAGTTCTTAGGTAGCTGCTCAGAAGAGGTATGTACATAAAAGTGCTTTGAAAAATTTAAAACTACAGCAATGTAAATGACTAAGATTTTTAACAGCTAATACATTATTTTTTGTATTCTGATGAATAGCTTCAAATGTTTGATCATGTGGTTAAAATTTTTTAAAACATGAGGTTAGCAGCCAAGATGGTGGAGTAGAAGGAGGACCCTCAGCTTACTTCCTCTCATGAGCACACTAGAATCACAACTAACTGCAGAACAACCATTGATGAAAAAGACTGGAACCTACCAGAAAAGATCTTCTACAGTTAATGACATAAAGAACCACAATGAAATGGTAAAAGTGGCGCACATGCAATATAATCAGATCCCATACCCCCACCCCCAGTGGGTGACCCACAGACTGGAGAATAATTACATTGTAGAAGTTCTCCCACAGGAGTGAGAGTTCTGAGCCCCACGTCAGGCTGCCCAGCCCAGGAGTGCAGCACCAGGAAGAGGAGCCCCCAGAGCATTTGACTTTGAAAGCTAGCAGGGCTTTATTGCAGGACGTCCACAGGACTGAGGGAAATAGAGACTTCACTCTTAAGGGACACACACAAAATCTCAAGCACTTGGGGACCAAGGGCAAAAGCAGTAATTTCATAGGAGCTTGAGCCAGACCTACCTGCTGGTCTTGGAGAGTCTCCTGGGGAGGCATGGGATGGCTGTGGCTCAACCTGGGGACACAGACACAGACTGATGGTGGACATAGTGAGGAGTATTCATTTGCATGCACTCTCCTGGAGGCTGACATCTTGGGTCATTAGTACCAAGACCTGGCTCCCCTCAACAGCCTGTAGGCTCCAGTGCTGGGATGCCTCAGGCCAGACAACTAATTGGGTGGGGACACAACTCTACACATCAGCGGATAGGCTACCTAAAGACTTCCTGAGCCAACAGCCACCTCTAGACACAGCCCTACCCTCAAAGAGCCAAGACCTAGCTCCACCCACCAGTGGGCAGACATTGGCCCCTCCTGCCAGGAAGCTTGCATAGGGCCTCTAGATCAGCCTCACCCACCAGGGGAAGACACCAGAAGCAGGAAAACTATGATCCCACACCCTGCAGAATGAATCCACAAATGCAAGCCAGTCCCTACCCTGGGACAGCTGGCCCCTGATCCTTTGGTGATGAGCAGAGAATGCATGGCTGGGATGCATAGGATGCCTCCTACAGAGGGCCACTTCTCCAGGGTTGAGAAATGTAACTAACCTACCACATACATAAAAATACAAATAATAATTTAAACAAAATGAGGTGGCAGAGGAATGTGTTCCAGACGAAGGAACAAGGTAAAATCCCAGAAGAAGAGCTAAATGACGGGGAGATACACAATCTTCCTAAGAAAGAGTTCAGAGTAATGATCATAAAGGTGATCAAAGAACTCAGGAGGAGAATGGATGCACAGAGCGAGAAGTTAGAAGTTTTTAACAGAGAATTAGAAAATATAAGGAACAGCCAAAGCTGAAGAATATAGTACCCAAAATGAAGAATATACTAGAAGGAATAAATAGTAGACTAAAGGATATGAAGAGCAGATCAGTGAGTTGGAAGACAGAGTAGTGGAAATCAGTACGCAGAGCAGAAAAAGGAATGAAGAGATATGAGGACCGTTTAAGAGACTTATAGGGCACATCAAGTGCACTAATATTCGCATTATAGGGGTCCCAGAAGGAGAAGAGAGAAAGGGCCTGAGAAATTATTTGAAGAAATAATGGCTGAAAACTTCCCTAACCTGGGAAAGGAAACAGTCACCCAAGTCTGGGAAGCACAGAGTCCCATACAGCATTAACTCAAAGAGTAGCACACCAAGACACATTGTAATCAGAATGACAAAAATCAAAAAGAATATTAAAAGCAACAAGGGAAAAGCAGCAAGGAACATACAAGGGAACTCCCATAAGACTATCAGCTGATTTTTCAGCAGAAACTCTGCAGGCCAGAAGAGAGTGGCACAATATATTTAAAATGATGAAAGAGAAAAACCTACAGTCAAGAACAATACTCTACCCAGCAAAGCTCTCATTCAGATTTGCTAAAGAAATCAAAAGCTTTACAGACAAGCAAAACTTAAAGAATTCAGCACCACCAAACCAGCTTTACAACAAATGCTAAAGGAACTTTTCCAGGCAGAAACAAAAAGGCCACAACTAGAAACAAGAAAATTATGAAATGGAAAAGCTCACCAGTGAAGGCAACCAACCATACAGTAAAGGTAGGAAATCATCTATACACAAACTAGTAGGGAGGTTGAAAGACAGAGGTAGCAAAATCATCTGTATTCACAATCTGCTAAAGAATACACAAAACAATTAGATGTAAAGTATGTTATCAAAAACAGTAGTCATGAGGGGACGAGAGTACAAATGCTAGGTATTTAAAATCCATTTGAAATTAAGAGATCAGCAACTTAAAGCAGTCATACATACAAAATATATATATATATATATATTCATATACACACACACACACAGATATACAAAAACCTCATGCTAACTGCAAACCAGAAATCCACAATAGATATACACACACAAAAAGAGAAAAAGGAATCCAGACATAACACTAAAGATAGTCATCAAATCACAAGAGAACAAAAGAAAAGAGAAAAAAGACCTACAAAATCAAATCCCAAAACAAAATGACAATAAGAACATACATAACGATAATTACGTTAAATGTAAATAGACTAAATGCTCCAACCAAAAGATGTAGACTGGCTGAATGGACACAAAAACAAGACCCATATATATGCTCCCTGCAAGAGACCCACATCAGATCTAGAAAGACATACAGACTGAAAGTGAGGGGTTGGAAAAAAGTATTTCACACAAATGGAAAACAAAGGAAAGCTGGAGTAGCAATATTTGTATCAGACAAAATAGACTTCAAAATAAAAACTGTTACAAGAGACAAAAGATGTATTTCCCAGTGTTCATAGCAACACGATTTACAATAGCCCCAACACGGAAGCAACGTAAGTGTCCTTTGACAGATGAATAGATAAAGAAGGTGTGGTGTATGTATGTCTCTCTCTCTCACACACACACACACACACACACACACACACACACACACACACACACACACACACACACACAAACACAAACACACACTTGACTGGGATATTATGCTATACACCAGAAATTGGCACATTGTAACTGTATTTCAATTAAAAAAAAAGAGGTAAGTCATTTATGAATAAATGCAGAATCATTCAAACAACACTTACCTCTGTAGTCTTTAGAGTCTAAAAAAAAAGCCCATGGAGTAGGAGAGAATGAAGATGGAGGGAAAGGGAGATAGTTATTGAAGTCTAGTGGTAGACAAGGTTAAAGGGAAGTTAGGGCTCCACCAGGTGTCACCTTACATGCCTTGCCAATGAGGTAGAGCTTCTTTTCAGACAGTGGTAAAGCCTTTTAAAGTTTCAGGCTAGGATAATACCAAGATCAAATTTTTATTCTATGGGTCACAGAAAGTTAGCAGTACTGTACTGTAATGGCTTTATTCCCAGCTCCAAGTCTAGTATCCCTGCTTTTATGATACATTACCTCCCCATTAATTTTTAGTTTAAATGTATACTAGCATGATTTGACACTTAAATACAGTTAGCAATTACATTCTGTTTAAATTATGTTATTTTGGGGTTCTAATTGGCTAATAAATAACTGTTAACTATCCTTATGTAGAGGAATTACTCTTCAATGATGAAGGAAATAAGACAGTACATTATATGTAAGGGGACAGTGTCATCTAAACCTGGCTAAGGAAAGCATATCATTATTATTCTCTTCAGCCTTAATTTTCATTACTGTAAATATTGGAAGGCTAGAAGATGTGATATTCTACAAAATTATTCTTTATTGGAAACTCTTATTTCAGAAGGATGACTAAGATAGGGAGCTGATGTGACTTTATATTCCTAACTAGAGTTTATGCCATTTGTAGTTAACAAACTCAAACGGAATTTGCCCAAGTTATTCTGAGTATGAACTTTAAATTTGGTGTCCTTTATTTAAATTAATTAATCTCCATATATTCACTGTGAGGATTGTGCATTTTTATATTTTAGTTTTTCTCCCTTTTGGTTTCTCTGTAAATACTTTTTATTAGTACTAACTCTTCTTCTTGTACTGTTTTATTTCACTCTCCAAGGTTCTCATGCATCTGTGACAACTTCTGTTTGTTTCACTGACTTTTTCTTTTAAACTCTAAATATTCTTTGTGGATCTGTTCCCAGTCTTCTCTTTTTTCTTTTCACTCTCAGCGGCCTCATATATAAATAGTCTTCATGACTTCACCTGTTACCTGTGCATTAGATGATCCCAGCTATCTCTCAAGTTTAAATCTCTGTTTTAAGTTCTTGACCTTTGCTTCTAATTGCCTGTAAAAATGTTTACTTAGAGCTTAATGTATTCAAAATAAAACTCTTATATCTACTTTTTATCTAGTTTTCATGTTTCAGTTAATGGTACCCCAACTCTCTGAGATACCTTAGTGTGAGCATCATCATCTTTGAATCTTATGTCCCTCATCTGCCACATTTGATCAATTGCCTGGTCTTACTCATTTTATCTTGGTAATCTCTCTTGAATAATTCTACCTTTTAATTTCCTTTGCCCTCAGTCTGGGACATGTCCCCACTCTTCTCATCTGTACTATTGCGGTAACCACCTGATTTCTCAGTCCTTTGTTTCTGTGTCGGTTAGTTTTTGCTGCATAATAACTTACTTCAGAACTTAGTGGCTTAAAACAATGACCAGCTGGGCATTTCTAGGATTACTCAGCTGATCTAGAATGGCCTCACTCACATGTCTGACAGTTGGCAGCCTGCTGGCTGGGGCACCTCATTTCTGCACACAGCCTTTTATCTTCCAGTGGGTTATTTCACTTTCATTCACATCGCAGTCTCAGAGTTCCAAGTGCTGCAAGAATAAGCAAGC
Organism: Camelus dromedarius; assembly: GCF_036321535.1. NCBI lineage: Eukaryota > Metazoa > Chordata > Mammalia > Artiodactyla > Camelidae > Camelus > Camelus dromedarius. Next base: position 60,240,243 of record NC_087443.1, on the reverse strand, counting down.
CCCAATACACAAGTGTTTTCTAAATCTCTGCTTGGATCCCATTTGCTGCTATTTAAGCCTGTATTCAAGGATGGAGAAATAGACTGAACCTTTTAATTAGAGGAACTGCAAATTCACATAACAGAGATAGGAAGAATTTGTAGCCATCTTTTCAACACATCACATTTTTTCCTCTATTTTATCCTAATATTGCTACTAATTTAGTATTTTTTACAGTTCAGCTCTGACGGTTTTAAAAACTATCAGTGACACTCTTGTTGCCCCTGAATGAAGTATAAGAACAACAGCATGATCTGACTCAATTCATCTTTCTAGCTTTATTTTTCTCTGTTCTCCTTTCTATGCTCAAATTGGACTAGTTTCTGAATTGTTCTACCTGGCCTTTAAGGACCAGCTCAGATGCCACCACTTTCATGAATCCTTCCTAGATTTTCCTTGCCGCATTCCCACATTCACTTCTCTCCTTAAGTTGAAATGGTCTCCCCTTCCTCAGTTTTCTCATAGCTCTTCACACCTTTCTTGTGGTAGTTGTGACTTTTTACCTTGTTATAATTGTGTATGTGACTCACCTCCATTACCAGACAGATCTTTTTAAGGGCTAGAACCAAGCTTGTTCATCTTCAGAGCTACCCACATACATCATTTGAACCTTGCCTTGCACATAGCCACCAAAATATTTGAATGAATTTTTGAATGATGAATATTTCTCACTTATTATGTTAATTTTTTATTGATAATTTAAAACTTTTTCTTTCAGACCAGAAACTAGAGAGCAGTATCCAAATAAATTTATCCAACGAGATGACACTGAAAGATTTTACATTCTGAACACACTATTCAACCTACCAGGTAGACTTACTCTGTGCTTATACGTACTGATGCTTTCCCTTCTTTCCATGATCATTTGCCTTTGTTCAGGGGAGATAATGAAACAAGTTTGAATTATGTCACTTACAGCTTATGAGTATCTATTCTTCATTTTTCAGAGACCTACCTGTTGGCCTGCCTAGTAGATTTTTTTACTAATTGTCCCAGATATACCAGGTATGTGTATACTATAATTTTCTTTTCCCAATTGATTTTTTTAAAAAAAATTAATGTACAGGGTTTTAGAGAACTGGCCATTGTAGGTCTTTTCTGCTTTTCTGAAGTGAATTTAGTGCTAGTGAGAGATGCCACATTGCCAGCCTGAGAGATGGGACAGCACCAGCAGCTCCATGCAGGCTCTCACCTCCCACACGGCCCCTCTCCTTGCCAGTGTGCTGCAGCCATGTTTGGAAGGGACCACTTCTGATTGGCTTCTCCTGGGAATGAAGACGGCCAGCAGAGGTGCTAATTGTGACAACTGAGTGGGAGGTTTGTGTGATGATTATCTGTCCAAGCAGAATTGCACTAAAACCCCCCAACTCATTTCACAGCAGCTACCCAGGAGCCTTTCAGGGATGGTAATTTAGTTTCATTCCCAGGCCCAACAAGATTTGGTTGAGGAAGAAATATTGTTTATCCTCCCTGAAGTAAAATGTTGCTTAAGTCTTAAACAAGTTATCCTTTCCTTTCTAGGGGGAATTGTATGTTCAGCCATATGTGCCAGAGTTTGCTAACTTCTTACCTTCTGTAGGCCTTATCCACTTTAAGGCACTAAATTTGGTGGAGCACTAAGTCACTAAGATAAATAGAAAATAGTCAATGCCTTTGTACCTAGACACTGTCAGAAAAGTCAGGGTGGAGAGCACCTGAATTACTCATTTTAAATGTTTCTTTGATGGGAACCTGTTTCTCAAAAGTGATGAATAAAAGAACCTGATATTTTTGGAACTGGTCTTTTAGCTTCCATTCAGTATATTATTCTACCATTTTGTGTCTGTTCACAATTATTGTATTCAGCTGAACACTATAGTCATCTCTGGTGGTCAAAGTGGATTTTCATTAGGGAGTAATTATTTTCTGAATTAGCCACACAGCCTCTATCCATGTGACAGTGGAACCTTTGGGTCCCCTGGGCAGTGTTTGATATTCATTTTGTTTACCCTCCTTTGGATTCCCTGTCATGTTCTTTTCATCTTTCTGTAGCTGTGAAACAGGATTTAAAGATGGAGACCTCTTCATGTCTTACCGGAGTATGTTCCAGGATGTAAGAGATGCAGTTGACTGGGTTCATTACAAGGTACTAGATGCTGCTGCTTCACCTGCTCTCTGTCTGGCATGTGTTTTTTATGGTCTAACGTTAACTTTCCAAGTGCAAATAGAGCAGGATTTTTCATCTGTTTAAAAAAGTTAAAAAGGATTTGTCCCTATTGATAGCTCTCTAGAATACTTTTGTCCTTATCTTTAGCTGTCCTGCTTACAGAGGTAATGCTGACTTTTCTCAGTGGTGGTGCCTGGCTTCTGGATCTTTTTTCATTTTGCATTTCCCAAACTTACTAGAAGAGATTTTAGTGTTAAGATGATACTTATACCATCCATGTCTTTGAGGAGGATTATGGTCCATTTATTTTTTGCAAATACCTCCCACTTGCCCAATAACATTGACTAATTAATATTACTATGTTTACATTTATTATAAATTGTACCAAATAAAATATGAAATGCCTTTTGATTTTTAGTTTAAAATAAAAATAATTTTTATTTTAAATACATTTTGGAGGCATAATTGCAGCAAATCATGTCTACCACTTTATCCTGGCCTTCTTTAGCTTATTTACTTTTCCATTCTGGAAATACTCAAGAAATGCATTTAGGTTGATAGTAAGCACAGTTGTTCTTATAAACTGTTAAAAATTGATTTTGTTCTTTATTTTCTTTTTTTCTTCCTCTAGGGTTCCCTTAAGGAAAAGACAGTTGAAAATCTTGAGAAGTATGTAGTCAAAGATGTAAGTAATAAAGGGAAAAATAGATCTGCGTGGTAGCTTCTTTTACCTATTAGGGAAATTAATAACAAGCCTGTTTATAATGAAATGGACAAGGGAAGATATTTCGTCTTGGCAATTTAACACACGCCAAGTATAATCACAGAATTTTCAGCTGGAGCATAGGTCTTAGTTTTTCCTGTTTGTTGATAGGCAAGAAGACCCAGTATTTCATTTGTCCTTTTAGCTCTAATTATAGCAATAGCAGCTAGCGTGGTTACTGTGTGCACATCACTGTACCAACTGATCACACATAATATCCCATTAATCTTCCATATAACCCTAGTTACCTCTGCCTTACAAAGAAAGTGGGGCTGGGAGGATTAAATAACTTGCTCAACTTCATACAGTTAGTAAGTAGTAAAGCCAAGAGTCACAGCTGAATATAACCTGAATCATAACCACAGTGCTAGGTCGTCTCAAAAATGTACATATGTGTGACTTATTTAAACTGTCTTTAAGCTATCAACAGAGAATAATGAGGAAATATTTAAAATACTTTAAAAGATATTAGTGGCAAATCTAATAAAATTTTAAAATATCTATAATTTAGTTAATAACATTGTGCCAATCTTAATTTCTTACTTTTGATCATTGTACTGGGGTTAAGATATTAATATTAAGGGAAGCTGGATGAAGAATATATGGGAACCCTCTGTACTATTTTCACGACTTTTGTGTAAGTCAAATTATTTCAAAATAAAAAGCGTGCACACACACACACACACAGAGCACTGAGATATGTCTTCCTTATGGAGTAAAAGTACCAGAATGCAATATTTTCTCAAAGTACTTTGGTAAAGATTTCTTATTATTTTCAGCCTTTGTACCTCCTGTTTTTCCTCCATTCCCACCCCATGATTGTTGTTTCAAGAAAGAACATTGAGGGGTTCAGGAGAGATCCAGGAGAATTTGAGTTAAGGGAACCTATTTACTGTGAGAGAAGGAAAGGCCTGTTTTTCTTTCTGGTCACATCAGGAGTTAGAATTTCCTCATGTATCTGCAGGTGGGTCTGGGCATTCCTAGCTTGCATCCTGCACACATCATTTTGTTCTGCAAGGTGTTTCATGAAATGAAAGTATACACAGTGAAGCCATAGCTAACACTCTCCATAGAGTACTTAGCTGATGTTTAAAATTGGCTTCTCCTAGTCTCTGACACACTTCACTTACTTTAAGAGAAGAAAGTAATTTAAGCCCTTTCTTGAGGCAGACATAAGGAAGTTAGAAATATGTTTTTAATAAGCATATAATTTATATATCATTTTATATATATTATATATAAATCTGTTATACAGCCATGTATGTTATGTATATAAATCATCCATAGTGATAACGTGGACTTCTAAATGCAAAATTCTGAAACCAACCAACCATCCCTTAAAGGATGTCCCCTATTCCTGTTTCAGTGAACAAAAGTCCAGTGTATGGCTACTCCACAGTGCAAATGAATATATGTAGATGGTCCCTGACTTAAGAGTTTTTGACTTTACGATGGTGTGAAAGCAGTACACATTTGGTAGAAACTGTATATCGAATTTTGAATTTTGGTCTTTTCCTGGGCTAGCAGTATGCCCTTCGGTACTCCCAAGATGCTGGGCAGCAGCAGCAAGCTACAGCTCCCAGTCAGCCCCACCGTCACGAAGGTAAACAGCTGATACGTTCGTTCAGCTTTTCACTTTCAGTACAGAAATAATTTAATGAACTAATTTAAGAAATTTAATAAAGAGATATTCAACACTTTATTATAAAGTAGGCTTTGTGTTAGATGATTTTGCCCAACTGTAGGCTAATGTATGTTCTTAGCATGTTTAAGGTTGGTGAGGCTAGCTATCATATTCGGTATATTATTGGGACATAACCCCATCTTAAGTGGAGGAAAATCTTTGTTTGCATTGTTTCACTTATCGCCATGATTACATTTCAGGGAAAACTGCCTTTGCTTCTGAGCCGGATGAAAGAAGTAGGGAAGGTATTTCTTGCCACCAACAGTGACTATAAATATACAGATGTAAGTACTTAATATTCACACTTGTTTATTTATACAAAGGAATTATTTTGGACTAAAGAACTGTGAAGATGATTAGGAAGATAGTAGTTTATTAAGTGAGGGTAGTTTTTTTTGCCATTTCATTTTGAAAGCAGAATGAAAAAAGTGAAAATATATAGCATACATTAGAGCGGTTCTCAAATTTTTCTAAATATTTCTTTTGATTATTTTCCCTGATTACAATTGGCTACTTGAAGGTTTTCATTTTGGGGTTATTGAAAACATTTGTGCTGATTAAATGTTTTCTCTGTCTCTTTGTTCATCATTTCTATAAACTTGAGAAGTCACACCCTTTATTGCACATGTATGCATACGTGCCCTCCCTACTGTTGGGAGCCAGACAGCAATAGATGGTGCAAAGATGTTTTGATTCTTAGCCATCAAAATTTACTGTCTCTTAACTTAAAAAAAATTTTGCCACAAGGAAAGCATATAGAATAGTCTGTTTAACTCTTTAACCTCATGGTATTTTTGCTGACAGTTACAAGTTCATAGTACTAGCAAGAAGCTCAGCACTCCCCAATCCTCTTTATTTAAAATCTTGATTTAGAAATCTGGTGATTTGGAGTAAGCAAGTAAGTTGGCTTGGTTGGTCTAGGAACAGTAGTAAGAAGGTCAAGTATGTTGTTTTCATGTGAGTCATTATTTTTCTCTGCGGCCTTATCTCAGATGCCCCTTACCTCTAAATATGTGTTCCAGTCCACTAGAATTGGATAGGAGTACATGGATAAATCTGTATAAAAATGTCTCCCAGAAGAAGCCTGTGTCCTACTGAGAATGTCAGAAGCTTGTGTTTGTTTGTTATAATGAAGCATTAATTTCTGGCTTCCACTGCCATGATTTCATAAATCTTTAGCGGAAACAGGAATGTGATGAATAAAGCTTGTGTGTGATTTTTTTAGGTACATATCTTTTGCAGAAGTAGTATTGGACCTTATGTTGGATTTTTTTTTTCCAGAAAATTATGACTTACCTGTTTGATTTCCCACATGGCCCCAAGGTACTCTATGTAACTTAATAGACCATTGCTTTAATAATAATGAATGCATTTAATCATCCTAGAATACTGAGGGTAAGGAATTGGTCAGGAGCCATCCAGAAATCATTAATATTAGAAGTAATGCAAGAGCTAGTATAATTTAAAGTCACTAGCAGTTTGAAAACTTACTAGACAGAAATAAAAAGATTTATGTGGTGTTTTGTAGGATGGGATCAGAATAATTTTATGCCCAAGAAGTTCTATACAGAATTGTTAAATTTTGTGTGGCAAAGAAAGGAATTTTCAGGCTGAGGAAGATAACCTGATTAAAAGAAACAGAGAAAGTGTATATTCTTGACAGCGTCTAGATTCTGCTGTTAATTATTGCTGAGTTTTGTGCCAAGAGAACAGGTAACCTTGATGCTTAGCAGAGAAGTTTTCATTCCTGCAGTTTGGCTGTACCTAGATTTAAGGAATACTTATTGCAACTTAGTCACTAGATTTCTTTGAATAAATGTCAGTAAATAACTGTTTTGAGATCACCCAAAAGCACAGTATGCAGTGCTCTTCAGCTTGTTGACTTTAAAAGGTTAATGCCATGTTTCCAGTTGAGGTTGGAAATAATGTGATAGGCATACCTTCTGTATTAGTGCTGTGATTAGCCTGCAATGTGAGCTAAAGGCCAGTGTGCACCTGGAGCCATCATTGTGAGAACATAACCCATGAAATGTACTAATAATAGTTCCATGTTAGTTTGTATACTTCAGTTCTGATGCTAATCTGCCTCTTTCTTAATCTCTCTTAAGTATTTGTTTTACATCTCCCTTAGTCCCTTTGAGCCTCTTATAGCTCATTTTAGGGTGTGAGCACACTTTCTTTTGTACATTAAACTGCATGAAATAAATTAATAAGTAGGTGAAATGATTTAAAATACAGAGATTACTAGAGTCATTACTTATATTTTCACTTTGCCTGCCTCCAAAAGGATGTTGGCTTGTAATATGCCACAGTGTGTTTTCAATAAAATAGTGGGCTCTTCTGGTTTTCCTTAGTATTTCTACATTTCCTCGCATCTGAGTGAGATTAAATATTAGTGCCTTAAGGTTAGGAGGTTAGTGATGTTTTGGCTTTTGCTGTGTCTCCCTTATCAGCCTGGGAGCTCCCATCGACCATGGCAGTCCTACTTTGACCTGATCTTGGTGGATGCACGGAAACCACTCTTTTTTGGAGAAGGCACCGTACTGCGTCAGGTGGATACTGTAAGTTGAGAGGATGATCTGTCTGCGAGCACATTATGCTTCATGTTTCTCCTTTCCTCACTCCTACTCTCCCTAAGGAAACAGGTATTTTTCACTTACTAGCCATATCTCTCTTTTGAAATTAATCTAAGAGTTTTGGTCTTAATTGAGATGGGTGAGTAATTCAAATGTAGCATTCATCTGGCTGCCTAGCCATGTAGCATTTTGGGTGGCGAAGGTGATAGAATGATAAAGCATTACAAAGTCCATATTCTCTTCTCACAGAAAACTGGCAAGCTGAAAATTGGTACCTACACGGGCCCCTTACAGCATGGCATCGTCTACTCAGGGGGTGAGTCACAGACTTCCCTTTATCTAGTGTAAGTCTGCTCAGACCCCACTGTGGAAGCTTTGGCGTCCTCCTGGCACAGTGCCACGTATACTTTCTGGTATTCCAAAGATACCATCTACTGAAGGGAAACACTTCAGTCACTAATATGACAGGAGTCAGGGAAAATGGGCTTAAGCAGTTGTTAGTATGTACTAATGAATCTTTGTTTTTTCACTAAAAGGATCAGTTTTCCCCCATCTTCCTTTTACCCATTTGAGGCATTTTCTGTGTCTGGAATCATTTGGGGTGGTTCCCAAGGAATCCTCAGGGGGGTTTTAGGAGCCCCTGTGGACACAGATGCATATTTTGTTGGAGTGAGAAGCAGTTCAGCAAAGCCAACTCATGGCAGATCTGTGATGAGAAATGGCAGTGGTGCTTTTGAGAGTTATAATCCCTAGAGCTGAGACATGTAGTTTTGCTGCTCTTGAATTTGGTGATCAAGAGCTTTGATCAGCACAGTGGAGCTGAAGGCCTTGTCTTAGAGACAGTAAAAAGATTGATGAAAAAAGACCTAGTAAGTCTTTGTCTTTAAGAAAGGCAAGCCCTTTTTCTAGACTGTTCCTCACACAATTAAAAGAATAAAATTAATCTGCACAGTATTTAATGGTTATGATACTTGGCATGCTGGTTTTTAATATGAAGACATTTTTGTTTTCTCATTGTTCATTCTGTTATTTCAGGCTCATCTGATACAATCTGTGATCTGTTGGGAGCCAAAGGCAAAGACATTTTATATATTGGAGATCACATTTTTGGGGACATTTTAAAATCAAAGAAACGGCAAGGGTGGCGAACTTTCTTGGTGATTCCTGAGCTCGCACAGGAGCTGCATGTCTGGACTGATAAGAGTTGTAAGGAGCCATTACTCTTATTTTATAAATTGTTGATATAGCTACTTTATATCTGAATGGTCAGCTGTGAATCAGTTCTCTTTGATGAACCATTACTTTATATGTAGAAGGTCAGAGGTAGTCAAAAGATGGGCCCTCGTATTTGGACACCTCCTTCTCATAGAGCCAGATACTTCATAGATCTCCGAAATTTTGAGATGAGAGGTTATCTTGTTCAGCCTTCTTGAATCTTTCAAAGTTACATATAGAATGTTACTGTTCTGAGTTCTGTTCCAGTAGTACCTAAACCATGAACTCTACTTTCCTCTGTAGTCCTGTATTTGTCCCATCATACATACTAGTTCCAACCTCTCTGTTCCCAGCCCTTATCTGTGATTCTGGAGCATTGAGGGCTCTGAGTGCTAGTCAGCTCCTGGAGAAGTAGAGAATGAGGCGTTCTCTGAAGTGAGCTATACTCACTGAACTGAGCTTATGGATCTAGTTGTGTAAAGATGTTTGACACACACACAGGTTCTCCAGCCAGTCCTCGCTACCGTCACTCAGTGTGGTGGAAGGCACTGCCTCTGGTATTACCTTGGCTCCACCACGTGCCCTTAGGCAAATTACTGAGATACCCTGTGCCTTAGTTTCCTCAGATGTGAAAATGAGGATAATGCCTACCCTCATAAGCTGCTGAGATTTAACTGAAGCGCAGTATGTTTGAAAGGAGATAGGCTCAACCTAGGCACAGAACAGAGAAAATGATTTGAGTGAGTCTCAGTTCTCTCAAAGATAGTAGATAAAGAGAATTTGTTATATACAGTGAGTACGTTATAGCTTAATCCTCTTTGGGGAGCCCAGGTTGAGAGAGGCTGGAACACACAGAACACGCACCTGGTGTGGCTGTTGCTATTGGTCATACTTCTCGGTGGGGCTTCTATCTGGTTTTTTGCCTACATTTTTAGCTTTCCACCTATGGAATTTTAGAAATCTAGTCACTTTGGTTCTGCTTTTTTGGACTTGTGACTGATTCTTTCATCTAAAAGTGGAACTGTTAACACTTTGCTGACACACCTGAGATGGGGTGTGTAGTGGCACTTAGTAAGCTCAGCATCAGCATCCAGTTGGGAGAGCCGTATCGAGTTGGTGGTTTTAAGTAGGAGGAAAGGCAGTTAAAGAGGAAAATTCTGGCATCATCTGCTGCCACATTCCAAGCAGAGTGTCAGTGGGTTTTCCCAAAGGCAGGGGAAGGCAGCAGTTCAAAACAAGGTGCTTTTTGAATTACTTAAGACATTTTCATTTTTCTTCCAAACTCTAGCACTTTTTGAAGAGCTTCAGAGCTTGGATATTTTCTTGGCTGAACTCTACAAGTAAGTTTCCTAATTCTAAAATTTTCCTCCCTAAAACCATCTACTTCTTCAGGAGTCACCTAGATGTAAGAGACATCCTTTCTAGAGATGTTCACTGGATTTTTCTTGTCTCCAGGCACCTTGACAGCAGCAGCAATGAGCGCCCAGACATTAGCTCCATCCAGAGACGTATCAAGGTATCCAGATGGGATTTGGGAGAAACCTGGGAAAATAAAGTTTAAGTAACTATACAGGGAGTGGCACATAGCCCGTGTTCAGTAAATATCTGTCGAATGAGCTGGGCCTCATCTTTTTTTTTTTTTTCCCTTCTAGTTTACTTACTGTTTTTTTGTTTTGGGAGAGGAAACTAGGTTTGTTTATTTACTTATTTTAATGAAGATACTGGAGATCGAATCCAGGACCTCGAGCATGTTTAAGCAAGCACCCTATCACTGAGCTATACCCTCCCCACAAGCTTCAATCTTGTTCTTTTAGAAAGTAACTCATGACATGGACATGTGCTACGGGATGATGGGAAGTCTGTTTCGCAGTGGCTCTCGGCAGACCCTCTTCGCCAGTCAGGTGATGCGTTATGCTGATCTCTATGCAGCATCTTTCATCAATCTGCTGTATTACCCATTCAGCTACCTCTTCAGAGCTGCCCACGTCCTGGTAAGTTAATACAGGCTGAAGCTGCTATTTGCAGTTAAAATACTAAGGCCAAGATCTGCAAGTAGCTCTGTGGCACGGCTCAGGAGAGTTCAGATCATTTCTTTCTAATGTGCATAGCCCACAGCCAGGCCACATGGTTGCCCAAAAAGGAGTCTTTGAGGAAGTATGATTAAGGCAGAAATGTTACAGAACGTAACTTTACTCTGAAATGTACTCTCAAAAGTTGTTTGAACAGTGAAGACATTCCTCTATTGTTAGTGCTAAATGAGAGAAATGTAGTTTTATCTTCTTTTCATTCTAATACTGATGTATGTTTCAAAACTTTTTTGCTATGAAATAGGAACTAATAATCTTCTCTCCCATCTTACCCAATTTCAGGATACAGTTTTGAGAGAGTTTGGGGAGAGAAAATAGAATAGGTAATTTTAGGAATTTCTAGGAAGATACAGTATCTGAATTGACTTGGCCTCTGGTCCATTATAGGTGCTTCTGTATGGCCATCTAATAAAGGGAGAGGGATTAGGATCTGGGAAACAGCTGCTTTGCTCTGCCTGCTTTCTGAACCTCTGACTTTGTTCTAGATGCCTCATGAATCAACAGTAGAACACACACACGTAGATATAAATGAGATGGAGTCCCCCCTTGCCACCCGGAACCGCACATCAGTGGATTTCAAAGATACCGACTACAAGCGGCACCAGTTGACACGGTCAATTAGTGAGATTAAACCCCCTAACCTCTTCCCACTGGCCCCCCAGGAAATTACACACTGCCATGATGAAGATGATGATGAGGAGGAGGAGGAGGAAGAGGAAGAGGAAGAATAAGGAGGAAAACCAAAACTCTGAGCACCCACTAAACAAGTTCTGGCAGGACTCACAAGAGGAAAAGCTGTCCCTGTGTGGGTTCTAGGTGGGGGTGGGGGGCTTCATCAGAGGTACATTTGGCAAGTTTCTGAAGACTTTAAAATATTCTAATGATAAGGAGATACTTGTTTTAGTTGTGTGTCTGCACTCTGCAGATGGCTCACAATTGTAATGGAATCTGTACTGGAGGAAAGTCATGGTAAAGCTGGGCTGAACTGCATGCAGCTGCTCCATCGTGGCTTGTAACACTGTTTCCTTGTCTTGTTTCAGCATCAGTATGTCAGTGCATCCAGTACACTAAGGGTGGTGCAGGGTCTCAGAGTGGAGCAAGGAGGACAATGGGAAGAGCTGATCCAAAAATGTTAATGGTACAAATTGGGCTCTTACTCCAAATCCATCTTTTTCAATACATTACCTAAGTATTATGTGTCAATGAAGAAATATCAAATGTAGGCTTCTGTTCAGGTCAGGATTCCTTTTACAAGCTTTCAAGTGTCCTCAGTGACTCTGGTAAGGCTGCTGTCAGTGGCTTTGCAGAAGTGTTCTCTACTTGCTGTATGGCCAGTCTGGAATGAACTACAGTGATTTCATTTTGAGGCAGAAGTCTCCATCCCTTTCTACATTTTTTTGATTGATAGCAAAAATGCTTATGATCCAAAAACAGTCTTTTTCTCATCTCAGATAAGTCTATAGAATTTAGCTGAATGAGGACAAAAGAGCAGGCTGCCCCAAAAGAACCTCCTTCTTGTATTACAGCATAACTGAGTAAAATTCACTAGTGTGGGTTGTACAGCATAGCCCATGTCACCCATTCCAGCCTTCTTGATCCTCATGCTGTATTTCAAATTAGAGTGTGGGAAGAGGGCTCTGTAAGCCAGAACTTTACTAAAGCAGAGGGCACAATAAGTTCACTTCAGAATCCCAAGTGAAATCACTTCTTGTTGTTTTGAACAAGAATGGATCATTACTGTAAACTTTAAGGAATTATAACTGCCTCACACTAGAACAGTGAAAGTTGTTACAACATTTTTCACAGTGGTGTAGATTCTTACCTTAACCTTCATGTTTCTTCTGTTCTTACTGTCATTTGTCAACACGGGAAGATAGATTAGATGCTCTAGAATTCAATAAAGTATAATATTTCTAATACTGACTTTGACCCCTTCCTGTAGCACAACTATAGCAGCTGCTGGTTTTCAAGTGGGTTTAGGTTTGGGTTAGTGCTGTCAACTTGGCTTTCTCTTCCCTTAAAGGAAATACAGTCTAACCATTAGTTGTGCTCAATACATAGCACTTAAATAGGCTTCAGGTTTTTCATGGAAAGGTTTTTGGTACAGGACTGTGAGGTAAGGCTTTTTTTTTTTTTTTTTTTTAAATCATTTTGTAGGTAGGGAACACAGCTCAATAACTTAGCTATATTACCTCACCACTTTCAATTTATATGGCTTTATATAAGTCACATCAAGAAATATACATTCTAACTGGTATCTATTAGGAACATATGTTACTTTTCAAGTATTAGGTTAGAAATGTTATTGCAAGTAGCAATTAGATACTGCTCCTATTTTAAATTTTAGAGAATGTGTTTGTGGTCACCCCCAGCTATTAATTATTCTCATTCAAGATGGAGATGCTGCCCAGTTTGACATGGTCTTAAATTTTCTCAAAGCCAAAAAAATGTCTAAGTGACCAGTAACAACTACAGCACTAACTTATTTAACAGCACCTTCACATATTCCTCCTTTTAGAGCAAGGACCAACGTGATCATGTTGCTTTAATTTACCACACTTTTTGTATTACGTTATTCACGTAAGACCTTATCTAAGTTTCTTTTCAGCCAGATGTGTCTCTGGCATTGGGTCCAAAGATTGAGAAGTGAAAAGCACAGAACTGAAGAATTCCACTACTGGTTATAGCTTTCTTCAGGACCACCAAAATACATTTTAAAGAGCTAGGATTCCGCACGAGTCTAAGACTCAGCAGAGCTGTTGCTTCTCTATAAGTTATTCCTGGTAGAAGAGTGTGCTGGGAGTAAGTGGTCCATGGGGAGCTACTCAGAGCAGCTGTAATTGGACTTGTTAATACATGGATGTGAGTTTCTCTCTGTTGCTAATAGCTAAGGAAGCTAAACTTTAAAAACAAAACCCTAAGGGGTTTTAGACTAAGTAGACATTTCTTCCAACTCTTGTCAGAACTTCCTTCCTGGGTATTTGGAAAACACCACTTAGTTTCAGACTTTGTAAAGCATCAGGCAGCCCAGCACATTCAGCAGCTGGTCAGGGGCACAGCAGACCCCAGTCGGGCCTCTGCAAAACGGCTTGCCCCCACACATTCATCTCTACAAAGATGGTCAGTTAAAGCTCAGGTGGTGTATTTCAGAAAAGTTACTTAAGGCCAAGAAAGTTTAGTGTTAAATTTTCTCCTACCATAGGCATAGCTCTGCTGAGACCTAAAATAAGAAAGCAAGCCCTGCAAGATACTCTTTTTAAGGTGCTTTTAGAAGTGGGTCTTAACTAGAATAACTTAGAGCTACAAATTGTTTAGACATGTTAGTATTGCTTTTAAGCAACCCACTTTAAAAAAGCCACTTGCACTGACATGCCAGACTTAAAAGTACTTTATCCGTGTTTAGATATTTCTAAATCAGATGTATTTATTTAAAAAGTATTTTATCAACAACTTTAAAGCCCTGCAATTTTTCCAAGGCTGCCAGAGAATTTAAAAATACTCTGCTTATTCACCACAAATAGCCTGAGACAAACAACTGCATATCCAAGTCTGCATTAAGGGTAGGAGCCTTGTCCACATTCCATGTTATGGAAACTATTTAAGCTTTCTTTGATGGTGGGAAAAGTGGTAACTGTGATCTAGCTATTGCCATACACTTAATCCCAGTTCCTCAGTTCAGTAGTTTATGTCTCAATACTTAGGTTTCTCACGACATTCCTTCTTGGTGACTAGAGTGTAGAGCTATTCTTAAAGTTTTTTCCTGAAATGGAACAATTTCAAATGATACACAGCTTTGGGGGCCCTGAGGATGAAACTTCCACCATGGAGCTACCTGAGCTGACTTGAAAAAAGAATGGTGCGCAGCTGCTGGAGAGCGGGGAGGACGCAGAGCCGGGCGACTCCCGGAGCCCACGTCGTCCCGTCCCACTCCTCTGCTAAGGGCGAAGCAGCGCTGCATGCTGTTTTCACTGCCGAGCGCAAACTGCCAAAAGCAAGTCATCTATGGAGAGAATACACTCGTTTACAGAATGGACAAGGTGGCTTTTCTGTTTAACCTGGAAACCTCTACTGTTTCTACCTGTCCTCACACACAGGGTCTTCATCCCAAGGACACAATTATCTGTCTTGTTCCCACAATGATATGTAATCTCAAGAATAAACTGTAAACAATAGTTTGTCCCTCTAAAGAGCTTTAACACAAAAAAAGTACTCCTGTTTGAACACAGACCACTTCATCCCAAGCTTGCTGACTCTTACTGCAAGTGTAAGTAGCCTCTCTTTTCCAATTCAAAACGAAGTGACAAAAGTTTTTGGTCTTGTCCCTTTATGTTCCTTCCCATGAAATACCTTAGCTCCGTTTTATTATTAGAAAAAAAAGATGGATTAGATAGATTGGTTCATGAGTCAAATTAGGTACAAATCTATTCACCCAAATGCTCGGCTTGCCCACTGAGCTCTTCCCAAAGCCACGTCTGGCCAGGGCTGTAGATGAAGCCTGAAGAGGCTCGGCCAAGATAAACCTCACCGTACACACTGGAGCCCAAGCAGCTCGTGCGCAGCCTCCGCGTGGAAGACGGCATATTCTTCCCAAGTCTCACAAGTTGCCGAGATACTTGGAAAGAAGATTCGTCAAGCAAATCTTCCCAACACTTAAAAATGCTTATTTAATGTCCAGTCTTTTTTTAAAGAGAGGGTTCTTACCAGAGGTAATCTTTGACTTGTGAGTATGAGCATTTTGAAGTAACTTCATTTTTGGACCCACTGTCCTCAAGTCAATGATGGAGCAGAACTGTGGCAGGGAAGCTGGCTCCATCTAATAATCCAGCCATGTGGTTGGCCTGTCTGAATGCTTCATGAATCACTTAGCAGAAAAAGCACTTTGACAAGGAATTCCCTCTGCAGCCTTAGGCCTCACCATCAGCCGCCAGGAGAGATGGCATGCCACCAGAATGTCACAAAGGCCCTATAACCACTGCTTTGTTCTGGGACTTTTTGAAAAGAGCATAGATATGAGGACCTTGGAGGGAAAGTAATGAAACAATCATACAAAGAAATCAAAAGCTTATTAGCCATCTCATGTAATACAACTTTTTGGCTTGAATAAGGAATCATCTCTGTTAAATTGAATTACCTTCAAAAAGTAAGGAATCAACTCCAGGCTACAAAAATGTCATTCAGTTTGTACCAGTCACTTTCTCTACAAGACCCTCTGTTCCCTATCTGTCCTCAGAAGTGCTGAGCTGGGAAGAGAGCATAATTTGGTACATTAAATAGAAACCCCAGAGCTTTTTTCATGGTAAAGCTTAGAACTGAAGCAACACGTGAGTACCCAGTGGATGCAGAGGGATGGCTTAGGTAAATCTCATCTTCACTGTAGGAAAATAATTACCTTTTCTTGGAGAATTTCCTGATTTGAGCTCAGGACTCATCTAGACAAAGTGAGTAAAGCAGGAAAAACTACGCAAAGCAGCCAGCTGGGAGTAGATGTGCTGGAGAGAGCATTCCTTCCCCAGCCCTGCTTTCTGCTTTCAGCTCTGCTTCTAAGGAAAACAGACTCCCAAGAAGATGACACTTCACTGGAATGTAGATCTACGGTTCTACTTCCAAGAAATTGGGCGTGGGGATTGAGGAGGTGGGAGTTGTGGTTAGGTCAGCAAGTGTCTGAGAGCCAATCTTGGCAGCAATTCTTCACTAAAATGTCTCCATCCACAGGACAGATGTAAGTAAAGTAGACTGAGAACATCATGGTTAAACAATATGATGGGAAAACAGGGGACCTCATGAAGAAGCTCAGGTCTGAGAGGAATGTAAAACAGTGGAGGAAAAAAAGCATTTTGAAAGGAAGTGGTCTAGGAATGGCCGTGAATCTCGACCAGAAGATCTTCAGGGTCTGGTCACATGAGTCAGGAGGGTGAGAAGGAGCAAAGAACTGGAGAAGTAGTGGCGACAGAAGAGGACGTGGCTTATTAGGGGACGTGGGAGGCTCACTGAATCCTGAAGAGCATCTGAACATGACTCACCACACTTAGGCCCGGTGTCCTTAACTTCAGGGTGGACCATCTGTGCCTGCCGCAACTTTCTCCTAGGCTTCCCATCGCAGAGAAGGACCTACAGAGCCATTTTCATCTTCAAGAGCCAACTGAGAGGCTTAAATGAGGCCTTCGATCTTGCCTAGGAAAAAACAGCTTAGATATTTGCCAGCTGAAATATGTGTGACTGAGCAGCAAATGTCTGGGGCAGTTTGAGTGGACACCCCCAGGATCTTTATCTAAAATGAACTGATGGGGGACAGATTACAATCCTTGAGAAGAACACATCCCTGGAACTGCCTGTACCAGGCTGGAAGTTGGAGGCTCTGTTCTAGCAACCACTTCTCTTTGAACATAAGACTTGGTGGTGTATGGCCAAAGGCAATGCCCTGCTGTGTTGCCATGCCAACAGCCAATCCCAGTTTTCCCACCAGTCAGGGGACCAAGGCTGGTGTTGAACAGTTGACAGGGGAGAGAGGGAACACACACATCCGCTAGAAGGGTGAACAGAAATCATCATTTATCTAAATAGAATAATAGAAATGAACAAAAACCTTTGAAAACAATCACAAAATTTACAAATAAATTGATACAAAATAAATAGGAGAGATTGTAAATCTACAACGTCATTTGAATTATAAAACGCATTCATCATGACAATCAGCTCATGAAACCTATACATGTCCTTTGCGCTTTTTAGGTTTATGTACACAGCTCTGAATACTGTGTTCAGAAAACTTCACTGTTGGCAAAGCATGAAATGTACACTATGATACAGTGAGTAAAGGCTAAGGAGGATGGAAATCAGACACAAAGCAGGGTCTTATTTGAGGGCCAAGGCAATGTTGGCATTGGGCCTCAAAACCAAGAAAAGGCATATTAGAAGCCCAGATGGGCAGGCAGCTTCCATGGTCCAGAGAGATGGATTCTGCAATCCAAGGTGGGAATTAGAGACCATCACTGTTGTGGGGCCAGGGTACCAACCTGGCTTGGGGGTGTGGGAGTGAGGAAGGAGGCTCTGGCCTCACAGCCACGCTGTACCATTACCTAGAGAACAGACCCAGTCACAGGAAACCACCTCTAAAGTATTTCACCGAGGTACTTGAGAGGCCCTGTTATGAAGCAGGAGAGCTGCCTCCATCTCCATCCCAAACACTGGCCGTCAGGAATAGAGGTGGGCCCAATAAAAGGGGCCAGGACACTAGGATCAACATAAGAGCAGCAGCCTGTTTAAGACAAAAATAGAAACAAAACCACTCCTTCTCACCCACTTTAAAAGACAACAGAACCCAGGCTCCATGGATGAGGGGCTCCAGAACAGATCTCATCGCAGTCACAGATGATGTGCTAACAGTAGAGGCATATGTACATAATAAATAATAATATAAAATAAAGCATATACACTTGTGGATCGAAAGGACTCCAGAAACAAGAAAAGTCAATGGACCGATACACTCCACCTTCACAGTAGACTTCAGACATGGGGAGTGATGAACCAGGAGCGAGGCTGGGGTTCTCTGGGGAACGAGAAGTCCCGAGGCCTTACTCTTCCCCTCTCCCTTCTGCTCTGGGAGCCTGAGACCAGCTGTTTATAGCGAAGGGGCCTGCGCCTCCAACCAAAAGGGCAGGCACCCAGGTCCATTTGATAGTTCTCTCCAGGGTGAGACTGAAAAGGAATCTGGCCCCAAAAGAATCACTTCCTGAGTGAATTCATGTTGTGGGCAAATACCAGAAGATACCCTGCCAAGTGAGGCAAGACAGTACTCCCAGTCATTCTTCTAACTGGTTCATGTTTAACACCCAGTGGATACTAAAAGTGGAAAATGCGTGCTTGCTTAAGTCTTACAGTATCTGTCGGATCTGTGTACATAAAAACCTTGGCACACAAACTTCTAGAACTTACTCTCTTGCCACTAGAACCTTTGTTTCCATGTTGTTTCAAGTACAGCCTCATATAAAAGACTTCTAGTGAGATGATGTCATTGGCTCTAGCGCACACAGAAAGCTAACTCGAGCCGAGCCAACCACAAAGGTCTGAAAAGCAAAAAAAAGTCCCCAGCCCAAGATGGTGGGAGCAAAGCTGCTCCAAGCTCCACAGCTGCTCTGAACTGCCATCTTCACCCTGTTCTTAGGGCTGACCAGGGACTCTGGCCTGTCTGGACAAAGAGAAGGAAAAGCAGCAGGTGCGTACTCACTGCAGGAGGAACGCCTGCACGGGCTGCAGGAGGACGGGAGGCCCACTGCCACAGCCCCGGGCAAGCTTCGGGTGCCCCACACACCCTCAAAGGGAGGCAAATGAACAGCATCCCGGAACCCTCTGAACTCATCACTCCTATCAGCCCGCTCCAATACAGAAGACGCGTGGAAAGATAGAGATTTGCAAATGGCCCTGAGGTATAAAAATCCACTGAGTAGGTTGCTCGTTGATACATTTAGGTCAGAAAAGTTTCTGAATCCCCAAATCACTTTCATATTGAACTCTCTAAATCCCTCCTACTTCTGGGTGAACCTACAACCCACCCAAATGCCCTTGCTGGATAGAAGCACCACCAGTCCAGAGGCCAGCATAGAACCATACCTGACCCAAGACAGGAGCCTGTGTCTTCAGTAAAAAGTGAGCACTGGCGCCGCAGAAGCTGGACCACCAGCTCAGCCTCAGCGCCCTCAATACTCCACAGAGAAAACCAGTCTGGGATCGAAGCTAAGAGGGGAGTTGCTCCCGCTCTCCCGCCACTGGGGGCTTTGTGCTGTGGGACGTGCACCGAGCCAACCCTCCCTGGTGGCCTCTTGCTTAGAACCCCAGGGAAACGAGGTAAGCACCTTCCTGGGCTGGTCCAGGTGGGTCCTCTGCCCGTGACCAGCTCTGGGGAGCACTGGAGGAATCGCGGTCCCCTAGCCCAGGAAAGATGGCCACAGATCCCTGGCTGGTTTTCAGAAGACGACAGAGTTGGGTTTTGTTTTTGTGTTTGTCCAGCCAGGACCCAGTCTCAACCAGCCAGGGCCTACTTAGGTCTGCTCCTCAACCTGAGGGAATTCGAGGGCAGAAGTTCATGGTCCCTGCTTAGCCTAAATTCCTGTTGCTTCATTTCCTAAGGAAAATGCAATTCTACTTGGAAAAGCTGGTCCTTTAGTCGTACGGTACTGGGAACAGCACAGGTAAATACAGTCACAGTTAATGTTCCATGTTAGTGTGAAGTTCTGCATTCAACACCTGCACCAAAATTCTTTGAAATAACATTAGAAAATGGCAAGATGCCTGCCCCTCCCACTTGGGGAAGACAGCTATGTCAGCATGGGCACTGAGCTCTCTTCCAGAAGTGAGGTGAGGAGGGAAGGGAAAGAGTTAAATGGGGTGCTCTTTCCAATTCAAATTAGGTAAGGAGCAAGGCTTAACTGAGTTAACACCCCAATATCCATGCACAAATCTTAAGGGAAGGAACCTCTAAAGCGGTAGGAAAAATGCCTCTCCTTACAAAGAGAACACAGACTGTCCTGGGAATGTTGAGATCCTGGGAATCCAGTCCTAGGAGGAACCTTTGGGATGCCGCAGCCACTGCTTAGGGGCAGGAGGAGGCCCTCCCTCGTCTCGCAGTTGAGGCAACGGAGGCCACTGAACAGGAGGGAGTCCCTGGGTCTGACGAGGCCCTGCATCTGCTCCACAGCCCACTCCCATCCATGCTTACAAAGCCAGCAGCCCCAGGAGAGGACAACCCACCAGTGGTGCTGAGGACTGGCCACTGCACATCAGGCTCAGCTATCTGATGGCCTTCCTCTGCCATGCTCCCATTTACTTTATAGACACAAACTGCATAGACCTTCTAAGCCAAAATCCTTCTCCTGCTGCCCCACAGAAGCAATGAGCCAGTGTTTCTCCCTCAACAGCCTGGAATTAGTTTCCAGAGGGCAAGTGGGGCCCAGAAGAGGAATCTGTTGCTCAGATGTTGAGCTAACTTATCATCTGAAGAGTCTGCAGCTTCCCCCAAAACAGATGTTAACTGCAGCCAAATGTTAACCTGTATTCTTTCAGGGACCGGACAATATATTTTGGATTTCCTGTTGTTATAAAACAGTGTGAATAATCAAAGGTAAAGAGTTGTTTATAGAAAATAAATATGAACTTGGGCGGCTAAAATTTCATCCTTGGGGAGCCCTGCTACCGAGCCCCCTGCCACATCCTTTATACAGAGGTCTTTTCAAAAAGCCACACACTGAGCAGGTAAGACAGTATTAAAAAGTTTTCTTTCCCCCTGAAGTCGAGAAGCCAGCAGCTGGGATCCTCTCAACAGAGCTTTAGGATTCATAAAGGAGCAGTGGGGCTCTGAAAAAGACCCAACACAGTAACGCTGACTCCGGGGCTCCCTCCAGTAGCCGCATCAGAAGGGGGCTGTGTGGAGAAACAGATTGGCCATGGGAGTCAGACAGGCAAAGATCCTGGAGGCCAGAGGAGCCAGGGCTGGCAGCCAGCCCCCACCAGACCACAGGGACGGCCAGTGCAGGCCGGCCCCAAGCATGCTGTGGTGGTTGGGGCAGAAGCCTCCTCCCCAGCAAAGCCCAAGTTTCATTTCATTACAGGCAACTCCCTGTCATTTCTGCGCCCCTTACACACAGTCCCAGTTCCTGTGTCTCGTCACACTGGCGCTGTGCTCAGCTAAACGCTTAAGGAAGTGGGACCTTTACACTTGGACAGATCCGTTTATAAAAGGGGATGATCACAAGGGGTCCCCACATCAAGCTACATGGGGGGAGTGCCATCCCACGGTGGCCAACTTGAGTGCCAGCAGCAGGCCACTCTGCCCTCTTAGGGGGCACCCTGTGACTTCTGCCAGGGGAGGCCAGTGCTTCCCTTGCTAAGGGGCGTGACATCTTCCAAAGAAGCCACTCCAGGACTGAATCCCAGAGGACGCACTGCGCCAGGCATGCATCTGACACTGGAGCCAGCAAGCTACTCACCGGGAGGCAAGCCCAGCGTGGTGCTGGTTATTCCTCAACCGCAGCTCCCACCCCTAGAGCCGAGCTGGGGTGCACAGTCCTACCTGGAGGAGGGAGAAGAAAACTGCCGCTTAGCCCCGGGGCTTCTCTTCGTTCAGTGAGACCCACTGGAGGAAAAGCTATCTTCTTGCCTAGTGACTGGATGCAGCGTGGACTAATAGCTCTACGTGGGAAGTGTAGTCAGTAGGAATTCATTTCAGTGTTCAATGTTGCCGAAAAAATGCACACATCCCTTGGGTTAACACTTAAAACATAGGTAAGATAGTTAATAACACAATCACTCAAATACCTCCTGACATAAATTTCACTACACGTGATGAATTTGGTATTAAAATAAGACGGAGACACACATGAAATGGCCACAACACACATTTGGTTTCTGAATCCCTGTTTGGGGCCGATCTGACCCTGGCTGTACAGGCAGCCTCTGTGGTGTGGGCCGCATCTGAGGCAGGAGGCACAGAGGTCCCCATGGGCCCAAAGACAGAGAGGAAGAGGGACAGTCGGCTCCCTGGAAGGAATGGCAGGGGTTGGCAGCCCCCAGAGTTCCCTCCTTTAAATACATGGGTCTAGGAATGCCTTCTCGGCACAGAGCACAGCTGGAAGGTCCAACTCCTTTTCTGACAATGACACACGTCCCAGCAGGAAGGGGAGGAGCATGGACTCCACACCACCAGTTTACTCAAAAGCCCTGTGGAAGATTTCCATTTGGCATCTGTGTAGCAGCATCTTGGGTTAACAAGAGCAAGGACGGGGAGGCAGGGGGCGGCGTTCTGCAAGCTGGGGCGCTGGGGCGGGGAAGAGCCCCGGCTGTAGGAACGTCGGGGTGAAGTCACCTTGCCTCTTGCCAATGATAAACCATCGGTTTAAAATTCGTTAACATTCATTTTGGTGATAAAAATTCCTTAGAGTGGGAGCAAAATCACATTCCAAGCAAACATTAAACCTTTCTGAGAGAAAGAGACACCGTTAGACATTAACTTAAAACAACACTGAGCTCAGAGAGACGACTGCGGGTCCCTGCGCGGGCCCCAACTGCAGTGCCGGCAGGTCTGTGTCAACGCAGTTTTCATTCATCCTTCAAGTTCAACATCGACACCCACTGGGGCACAGAGGAAGGGTGCGCTCTCCCTGGGGGGCCCAAGGAAGGCCCCTGGAGGGGCAAGTCCATCCTCTTAAGGTCACATCATGGGGTCACAGCAGAGTTTTGACAGAATCACTTAAAACTCTGCCAAAGACACTTTTTAAAAACACAATCTCTCGAAAAAAAATCGCGACAATTTTCAACTTCATGCAAATCGAGGGAGGAGGAGAGTGAATAATGGTAAAAGGTACAGCTGAAAAAATAAACATGATTCTATTTGGGCGGAAGGAGTTCCTCTCCACAATCTCGAATGCCATGCCCCAGCTGTGTGTCTCACGACTCCTGCCCTCCCCAGCCTCCTCTGCTGCTTCCAGGAAGGGGACAAAGTCTTTGGTCTCAGGATGTTGCAGGATGCAGCGTGGCACACAAGCTCACCCCAACGGGGCTCACAGTCAGACGCCGGGGCCAGGGCATGGGGGCGGGCGGGCGGCCTAGATGGCGCCTTCGCTGTGCAGGCTGTGGTTGGCCTTGCTGTGCGTCACACAGTTCTGTTCGTTAAGCAGGTTGGCCGTCTCGTCTGGCAACCCGTCATGCAGCTCCGTAAGAGTCAATTCAATTTTAGTGTTTTCACTGTCTGAAGACTGAGGAGTTTTGTCCATCCGGGATGCCATCAAGGCATTTTGGTATTGCTGTCTTGAGATCTGGGGCCAGGAGATGGTAGAGAAAACAAACCGAGAGAATGCTTAATTGTTAGGCCCACTGGTTTCCACCTGGTATTATGACACCTTAAATCCCCCCAGAGGCCCCTGGCAGTTGCTCTAGGAGAAAATCATCCTTATAACTGAGCCACTTTTTTAAAGTTCAGGTTGACTCTGGTGAAAAAGTCAGTTTCTACAGATAGAAGTTGTTTTCAAATGTCTCAAAATTTCACAGAGACTTAGAAAACGGACATAGTCTTCCATCAGCTGAAGCTGGTTTGTTCCCCAGAAGCCGTCTTTATTTCAGACGAAGAACCCCGTTTCCAGGGCAGGGACTAGCGGAGGATTCTTCCCACCCCATCTCAGCAAGTCTTTCAGAGCCACAAGCCCGTGAAGACTGGCTGGGAAGGTTTACTTTTTCTCACCGTCTCCAGCTCTCATTCCCTGAAAAAGCCACTTGGGATGTGGCAGCTCATTGGACAGAGCCAAGGAGATCCATGCTTTTCCCAGCCTGAGTCTTGGGCACAGAAGCTGGAGGCAGGGCACCCGCCAAACGACCAAGGGAAAGCTCCCAACGCTCACTGCGGAAGCTGACCGCCACCTGCCAGGCCAGGCCAGGCCGCCCTCGCCTCTTACCTTAACGAACTGGAGATCAGAGAGGGCTCGCACTGAGTAGTCAGGGATATAGACTTGGAGGAACGAAGAGTTGAGCTGATTATTGCTGCTCCCCAGCGTTGGTGTTATCGCGTCAATCCGGTCACTGCGACTGAGAGAGTCCGAGTGATTCAAGCCACACGGGCGAGGAGGTGACTTGTTTTCACCTGGAAAGGAGGAAGGAAAAAAAAAAAAAAACAAAACCCAACCACCTTTTAAGTGAGGTAGATATAACTTAAAGTCAGTTCTTTATTTTCCAAATAAGAAGGTAATAACGAACAGACAAGCGCAATCAACTTATACCAGACGCCTCAATGGGGCGGGTGCTCGCCTGCAGGGCCCCGGAGAGCACGTTCACGGCCGCCCCTCAGACACGGTTCCTTAGCTCAGCTACCCGGCCGGCAGTGTGGACAGACCCAGGCCTCCCTGGTCTCCCCGAGGCGGCGCAGACCCCGCGGCCGTGCTACGTCAGCAGCACAGACTGGGGAGGCGAGCCTGAGACACTGAAGTTACTGGACACAAAACCAGGCCTGCGAAGGCAGCAGTTCACTATTTTGCCAGAAGCAAATAAAGGACTCTTGAGAATGTTCACAAATCAAGATGTGTTCTAAAGTCATCCAAACAGTTCTGTCTGCTCATACCGTACCTCCCAGCCAAACCTGTTATCTTTGCCTCTGACCCCAAAAGCACCCCCGGCAGGCAGCCCGAGGACATCACAGGGTTTCAAGAACGCTGGAAGACACCAAACCCTAGAAGGTTTGATTAGGTTCCCTTCAGTGAGCCCGGCAGTACCCTTTCATTAAAACAAAGTGGAAGGAAATTCAGATGAGTCTAAGTGCTGCTGCTCTCACAGGCAAGTTCACTACAGCTTCTAATAAATTCCATTAAAAATAAAACCCATCTCCCCCGTCAAGGCATCTTCCATCTTTGCTCTTCTGATCAAACCTATTGCACAAATATCAACTGGGAGCCCACACTGGACAGCTCCTGAATTGTACACTGTCCCACAATGCCCCAGGATCACAGGGGACCAGTTTTCCCCCCGATGGTTGGCTCCTCTCTGCAATGTGTCCCTGACTGGCTCTCAGCTGGTCCCACCCTTCAACCACTGGGAAATCTCTCATCACGTTCATCAAAATCCGCTTCCCCAAATGACAATCTCCCCTCCACTCGATGGAGCTCCACCAAGTAACTTTTATTCCTCAGCTACTTGGAATAGCCGTCAGAAGTCTAAAGATAGTTCTCCAGGCTGAATAACTCAACCATTCTTCACATGTTTCTTCCCCCCCCCGACCCCATCTGACCACCATCTGAGATTCCATCCAGCAAACATCCCTCTTAGGATACGACATGTAGAACAAAACACTTGCCAAAACATGGCAAGTCCCCAAGGAACCCCATATGATGAGTTCAATTTCTCCTTAAATTTTCATGTCACCATTTTCTCTACAATTTTCGTGTCATGAAATTCTCCATAGTTCGTCAAAATTACACTCGGCGGCAGATCCTCTTGTTGCCTCCACTTATCCATGAGAACAAGGCAAATTGATAATTTATCAGATGCTTTTCTCTTTAGCAGGACAGAACTCTGACCCAGCTTTGCTAAGCCTCAGATTCCCTATCTGTGAAAGGCGGATAACAGTACCTGCCTCATAAGGTCTGATGAAGATTCAAAATGAGATCAGATAAGTGCCTGATAACTGAGCCTCGGTAACATTGCTGTACTCTTCTCCATGAGCGCCATCCCCAACCTCTCCGCTGTGTGCCTACCCTCAGGATCAAGCTTCTCTGTGCTTGTGATAACTTCACGCTGGCTGATGGCGGATGAAACAGCTCTTTGAAGCAAGGCATCCCACAGTATCCCTGGGCTTTAGCCCCAAATCTACAGGTGCTTCTGAAATGGTCATTTACTTCTGCGTGTTACAATTTAAGGTTATAAAAACAAAACATTTAAAGGGTCCTTTGCTTATTGACCAGACCCTATGCGCGGGACTTCTCAGTCTCCTGTTATTTCCTCCTGAAGAGGATTACAGGGCAAATTCTCTGGTCTCCCAAGGTATCTAGACTCGCTGTCAGCTTCCTCTCAACCCACTGCCCTGTTTTTTTGTGAGATGAACCCTCTCCGTTGCCAGGAACCCACTGCCTGGTGTCACAGCCGGAGAAGCAGACCCTGTCTTCCAGGATGTCTTCTGCAACCTGACGGGAGCCCAGCATGACCGGCCTTTCACCGGCAGGCAGGGAGACACTTGAGTGTTCACACCGAAGAGAGCAAAGGCGTGAAGTGGCCACCCTCGACTTCAGGTCATGTTTTGTTGCCAAATTTACATAAATTTGAAGTAATTATGAAATATGAAAAAAACTTTCAATTTTAATTCCTCTTAGGCCTTCTCAGAATTATTTTCTTCCTGCTTTTTGTCTTGGCTTATTCATTCTACCTAGGAATCCTTTCTTTTGCTAGTGAGCTAGAAAGATACAACAAAGGAACATTCCTAGCCTCCTCCCTTGGAACCACCAGGCTGGAATTCACTGGTCTAGTTCAACTCCCATTTATTAGTTATCATGTGATTATAATGCCAGCATCCCTAAAGACCTGGAACCACAAAACATATTTTCCTATTACTGGATCAGAATGGAGTGGGCAGAGCTAAGAAATCTCTAAGTTCTCCAAAAAAAAAAAAAAGTAAAACACAAATGAGATTTCCATGATCTTCACTCAAAAGTCACTCTACATCATCAATGACATTTTAAATAGGTAACAGATGCCAGCAAATAAAATGGGGAGGAAAAAATACAAACATACATGTAAGTACATACACATTCATGTGCATATCACGTGTGTGTATACATACACGTATGAATCTATGTGTATACTCTGTCAGCTGGTCTGATTCAAATAGTCCTACGAATAGTATCTTACGCCCAATATGCCCAAACACCCCATGTTTTTTAAGAGCAGAGATCTAAGGGAATATTAGCTTCTAAGTATTGCTTCCTTTACCAAGTATCAGGATGTTAGAGTTTTGCTGAAACTGGATTATGAAATAAATGCACATTTCATCAGCCAGATTTAAAAATATAAGCTGTATGGAACCAAATAAATACAGAAAAGTTGTACTACCAAATAGGGAAGCCCAGCAATTTTAATTAAAGAGAGATTAAACCTTTGCCTTTCTTTTTAGCAGCTGGACATATGAGTCAGGCACGACCAAGCTCCTGCAGGGCAGTAACCAGCAGCTGGTTAGGAATGTGCACAGTGCTAATTTCAAAACAGAGAGGGAGACAGGAGAAGCAGGGCCACCTGCCTGACAGAGGGCAGAAATACGTGCGCCTCGTTCACACGGATGCCAGGAAAAGGACCAACGGAACAGGGATGCTGGGGCCTCCGCAGATGGGGTACCAAGAAAAGTTCAGAGCCCTTCAGGCTTTTGGCTGAGTGTATTCTGGAGAGGTATCCTCAGGTTTTGAGGCCCCTGGGGCCTCATGACTTTGCTGAGATCACAGAAAGTATCGGGGGGCAGCCCTCTTTTGCTAGCCAGAAAATCCAAGGTCAGCAGTGTGGGTGGGACAACAGGAACACCGAGGACCTGTGTCCCCTTCCAGGGTCATCACTGTTCATCTTCCAAGATGCCCTTCCGTCTCCCAGGCCCTTTCCATCTGTGGGGGGCTTATGCCTTCCTGGACAGCTCATCGTTAAGTCATAGAAACATGGAGTTCTAGAGCTCAAAGAAAAGCTGAAAGCGGCCTTGACCAAATAAAGGGAGCAGACCTGGCCAGCCGGGCTTTGGCGGGGTCAGGGGAGGCAATCAGAAGAATTATGAAAAGGAAACATGCAGAATTACCTGGAGAACCTGCTGCTAACAACTCTGTTCTGCTGACAACAAAGGTACGAGACAGGGACAAAGGAACTGAAAAATGGAGAAAAACAGGGTGAGACCGCATCAAAAAGCAAGAAAGGAGATCTCTGTAATCAGGGGACAGGAGTGGATACCTGTTCTCCCAATGTGAGCATTCAATTCTAGAAATGCAGAAGCCTGTATGATATGATACAGACAAAAAGAACACACTCTACTTTCCAGGAAGAATACAGGGAGGCAGAAATCAGGAGAAATCCAACTCACGTGCTTCTTTACTAAACCAGAAATCTCTTAAGCCACTAATACCCAATTGGGGTTTATAGCTCAAAACGTGCTCTTAAGAATGTCAATCCCAGCCAGCCACACCGAGGGGAGCTCGATTAATCAACTGCCCCAAGAGCGGGACCCAGACGCAGCGTCCCTGTCCATGGCAAGCAATTAATTACACAAATCATTTCCATTCTTAATGAAGACTGACTAACTTTTGACCTGATGCTTTGAAATTCCAAAGTATTCTGAAGCAATTCAAAGTGTTAGTGGAAGGGAACTAAAGCACATCATACACAGACTTCCTGGGAATGGCAGACCGAAGCCATCCTCAACATCGCCTCCACCTGACTGAAAAGTCGGTCAACACACCCTGCCAGGCAGGAGTCATATGTTCTGGATAGGGTTTCTTTTTTTTTTTTAAATTGAGGCATAATTGGCATAAATGGGCAGGGCTTGATGACTAATTACTGTAGGATCTTTCTAGGCAATCAGCATTCACACATAGAAATATTATCTTGAGATTACTGTACTAACTGCATCTCTCAATGAATATACAAAATCCTGAATCCTGATTGTAAAGTCAAGTAAAACACCATGCTCTATAGTAAGATGCTACTAATGAAACTCCCTCCCTTCCTAGCATTTCCAGACTGGGGAAGGCCACAGAAGCCCCACACACTTTCCACGTGGAAGGCCCGCTCTTCAATTCCTTTTCTGAATGGGATTTACCCTTATATGAATCCACAGCTCAATACGAACTAGGCTAATATTCAGGTTTCAAGAACTAGCAATCAATAACATGCAACTCTACTCCTCCAGCTTTCTTTTCAAAACCACCTTATAAATCCAGTTCTGCTAATCTGGGGCTAATTTAAGGTTGGTTGCTGAGCAATGGTCACAATCTCAACCCCTACCTGTGTTACACAAACATTTCTTCTGGGGCCGTGAAGGTTACAAAGCACTCGTGTGAGTGTCATCGCAGTCTATTCTTCTAACAATCACAGGAGGTAATCTTAGACCCTTTTAATAATGAAGAAGCCAAGGGCCTTTCTCAAAGTCAGGTCACCCATCAATGATGGAACTGAGGCTGTCACCCAGTCTTCCTGACCTAGTTAAGAATCTTCCTGTCCCCTCACCAGTAGTGAAAAGATAAGCTAACCTTCAAGTTTACAGCAGACACTTACTAAGTAAGGGAGTTACACTGGGAGTTGGTCAGGACTTGACAATGGGGACACTGGTCTATTGACTCAAAAACCTGCACCAGAATAATGAGAAGCTGCATCTGGGGTACGGGAGGCTTAGAAATGTGACAGGAATTTTTGACATTTCTCTGGCTTTCTAACTCTCACATCTTTAGGTGCCTGAGAAATTATGTGGCGCATAGATAAGGTCCAACATCATGAACCAGACCTGTCTGGAGGTGTCCCCTCCCCTTTTAAAACCAGGTTTCAGAAGTGCCAGCATTCTTTCAGGATGGGCTATTTTTAAGTTTGAGGTTTTTAACAGTTATTTCCTAGCACAGCATGTCATTCGGTGTTTTGGCCACAAGGTGGTACTCCAGCCCCTTTGTTTACCTGTCTGCCCTGTTCAGCCAGGGTGAGGTAGCGAGAACACATTTATGCAGCAAAGCCAGCAATGTCAAGAAGGACCCTTGAAGTCC
The DNA here is from genome assembly GCF_036321535.1 of Camelus dromedarius. Classification (NCBI taxonomy): domain Eukaryota; kingdom Metazoa; phylum Chordata; class Mammalia; order Artiodactyla; family Camelidae; genus Camelus; species Camelus dromedarius. The sequence goes on along the minus strand of NC_087443.1, from coordinate 60,210,495 downwards.
CATCCCAAAGGTGAGCCAGGTACCCGTGTTTGCTGCCATCTTGTGCTCAGAGCACTTAGCCTGTGGCACCCTCACCTTTAGTTGCCTGACTCAACCGGCCAGCTCTCTAGTTAAGAAGAGTTGGCTATAGGCAATGGGTATACGTTAACAACCTCAATCAACCTCAGAAAAAATGCAAATTAAAAAAATGTCCAGAATAGTTAACATCGAAAAGATTCGACAGTATCATGAGGTGGCTGAGGAACACCTGGAACCCTCATCCGCCCAGGCACAGCCACTCTGGAAAACATTTGGGCAGCAGCTACTAAGGCTGACCCTGCAATCTCGCTCCTACATACACACTCAGCAGAAATGTCTTCACCAAAAGACATGTACAGTGTTCACAGCCACACAATTCATAGGAACCCCCAACGGGAAATTACCCTGGTGTCCATCAGCAATGAAAAGGATGAATGCACAGAACACTGTATAGCAATGAGAAGAAACTAAGTAAAAGCACACACAGCAGGACTGTTGAATGTGACAAGGACAACACTGGGTGTTGAGAAGCCAGGCTCAATGTACTACATCCTGTATAATTCCGTTTAAATAAAGTCCCAAAATAGGCAAAACCAGTCTATGCTGAGAAGTGAAGATGGTGGCTACGTTTGAGAGATAGTGACTAAAAGGAGTGCACTGGTGGGGGTTTCTGATGTCCTGTCTCCTGATCTCCTGTCTAAACTACAAACTCTGAACATTCATGGAGGTACACATGATTTGAGCAGTAATTTTTGTATACATGATATATTTCAATAAAAGTTTTAAATAGGGTAAGCTGGCAGGCACAAAGAGAAAGATGACAGCAGGGCATTATTTCCTGAGACACGGCCCTGCCCAGAGGCCAAGAAGGAAACTCACCTGGAGAGGCTGTAAGGGCCATTACACCATAGTATGAAAAAGCACTGGCTTCAAACTTCATACCTTCTTTCCCAGCTTCCACTTCCACCTTCCCCTGGGAAAAGAAGAAGGGAGTGTTTTCAGTCCAATTACATGAAACCTCTTTGCCAACTCTATGTAAGATTTGGGTCCTTCTTCAGATTGTGGTCTAAATTTCCTTCCCAACAATCCCAAAGGGGTCAAAAGCCTCAGATAATCTTTCCCACTTAGACAGAGGAGAGGGTCAGTTCATCTTAAATATGAAAAACTGGATTTAGCTGGAAAGGCAGAGGTGACAGCAATGTGACGTTTAATTTCTATGAGTCCCAGCATCCCAGTTCGTGAATTCTTCAGGAGCCCTCCCGGTAATAAAAAGATGGAGTTCTTGCTCCATCCGTGGGACAAACACTGAGAAGTGCTTGGTGATGGTCACCCGAGAAGAGCCCGAGTCTGAGCAGAGTCAGGTCAAGAGTCAACACGGTTTGTGACCATGGAACAGAGAGGATTAAACTGGCTCCCAGGGGCAGAACTCACTCTGATCTCACTAGCATAGGTCCTGACCAACTGAGCACACATCTCGCTGGCCAATGGTGGTACCTCCTCTTCTCTCAAAAAGGCATCTTAAGAAAGTCTCCTTCCGACAGGACAAAACCCTCTCCGAAGGTTCTCCCTTTTCTTTCCTTTCTCTAACTTGACCACAACTTCTCCTTCCCTCTTATCAGTTCCTCTGGGGCAGACTGACTGCGCCTTATTCATCCCTGTAGCCTAGGGTTCACCACAGACCCTTCCTGGTCAGTGCTCAGCACGCATCTTCCGGGCTACTGGGATATACTCGTAAGTGAGCTGCATTATAGATTTCCAAGCCAAGGGTCAGATGGCTGCTGTTCATCTCTCCTCTAATTGCTGCCTCTCCAGTAAGAGAGTACCTTGGTGTGCAGCCTTCACAACGGGTAGACAAAAACTGAGCTACCATTTATTGAAAAGGAACTGTGCTAACAATTCAGTGTTTTATTAATTCATTTAATGCTCACAGCTCTACGAAGCAGACAATCACCACCCTCTTATAAATCAGGAAAGATGAAGTAACCAAAGAACGAGCTCTTAACCAACAAGCTACACTGTGCCACCTGCTAACGCCAACTCTATTACGTGACCACTGCTATCAGCCTACACTAAATTCCCAAGTATGGAAGCCCTTTCTCAAATCTCTTCCTCAGAAGACCATCTGTCGTCTCTCTTCACTCAACAGAAGTATGGCTGTTACCAATGTCCAACCAATTCTCTTGCTATAATATAAAAATCAACCTGCAAACAAATTGGTACTAAAAATCCTGACCATGCGGGGTCCTACAGGTTCCTGTTATGCATAAATTTTATGCAGGAAGGAAAATCTAAGGAAGAGCAGGATCTGAGCCGAGAAAAGGGAACGGTGTCGAGGAAGGTCGGGATGGGTGACAGCAGACAGCCAGGCTCACTGGGTTTGCAAGGGAAGAAGGGTTTAGAAAAGCAGCTTGGTGAGCAAGTCAGACTATGGAGCTCCTTGAATGATAGACTAAGGAGCTCAGGTTCTTGAGCAGAGGAATACGGCTGTGGGAAGGTCAAGTCTAGACTAGAGCAGTAGCCATGGGGCTGAGAAAACGTTGCTAGAGATACTACAGACAAGGAATCAACATGATTTGGTGGAACCACAAGGGAGGAAGAAGGGTAAAGGGGGGGTGTCAATAATCATGAGAGAAATCTGCTCTGAGTGACTTGAAGACTGGGGACCCCAAGCTTAGAAATGGAACAGCTGGGAAGGGGCTGAATCCCTGGGGATTAGGAGAGGAGAGGAAGAATTGCAGGAAACAAGGCCTTTTGAAGAGTCCATCAAAAAGGCTGGAAGGGAAGAATGAAGGTCAGGGAAAAGGTCAAACCTGGCAACAGGTATCTGGGAGACGGTAAGAGGAAGTCCATGGACAGAGACAAAGGGTAACTGCAGCCCGTGACCCAGGACAGGAGGAGAGAAGGAAACCCACATGGGACCAAAGGGCAGCAGGCACAAGCAGAACCAGGCAACTGTCCCCATGGGAACTCGGAGAGGGAAGGACCTCAGGATAAAGGGCTGGTCAGAGAGTCACAGAGGAGCCCCCGGGGGCCGGCAGGACAACTTTCCTAAAGGGATCAGAGGTTGGAGGGGAAGGCAGGGAGGGCAGGTGGGACACAGCACAGGCGGCAGGTCCCCGAGTGCAGATGGCCTCAGGGCGAGAGGGAAGTTAGTGTGGAGGGAGACACAGCAGGAACTCGGGGAGCCAAGGTCAAGACCGGGCAGGGAGTATGGGGGTCAGGGCAGAGTGACCGACCTGAGAGGGGCAGGGTCCCCCAGGGAGGAGGGGAAGGGACATGACACTCAGAGACGGTGAGCAACAAGACGGAAGTGCCGAGGGTGTGCCTTCTCCTATACTTATCCATCTCCTCATGGACTGATCCTTGATTTTGTATCAAGAGTGAGGATGCATGAAAACATCTGCCTCTGGTTGTAAGCTCAGCAGTGGCTGCAGGGCCATCTCATAACCCGAATTTCTATGCAGAAAACCAGGAGGAAGGATCAAAGGCCACGGAGCCTCCTAACAACTTCCGTCTTTATGGATCTCCAGTTGATCCAGATTTTTTTTTTTTAAACAAGCCACAGGGCCTTCTGTGTTCTGTGTCCCCACAAATGGGTGTCAGTTCCCAATTCTTTTGTGATCAACTGTCAGAACCAGTGGGGCAACAGTCACTCCCCAAAAGACTGAATACCTGGTCTACCTCTCGGAAAGGAGCTATTCCTGGGGCAGGACTCATGACTCCCATGCTCAGAACCTCTACCTAGCAGACTGAAAGGCAGAGATCCCCAGCCCTTATTGTGCCCTGGAAACACCTGGGGATTAAGAAAACCACTGCTGTCTGGCTTCCAGTCCCAGCATTCTGATTTACCTAGTGTGGTTCTTAATCGAGCTCTCTGGGTGACTCTCGCATGCAGCAAAGTTTGGGAATCACTGCTTTAAGGCTATTTGTGATCAACAGCCCCAGCTTGGGAACCTCTGTGTAGCCTGGCCTCTCACGAGACTCGCCCAGAAGCTGTGAATCTGAGATTTAAACCAGGACAGCTGCACAAAGATTCACAGCCACCTCAGCGGATCTCTCCTCTGCCCCTCAAGACGGGGAGGAACTACTCTCTTCCTTCTGGAGTCTACCTAATCCAGAGCCATCAGATTGCCAGGTCAGTACACTAGGTCAGGAGTTCCCAGCTGCTTGGAATCCAAGAACTAGGAAAATCCACCTTCCTGCTCAGAAACAGAGAGAGGGTTGCCATATTTTTATTTCATTAAGTAAAGATATTTTAAAACACAGCTATCTACTGTGACCATCATTTCACCAAAGCCCAGACATTTTAACCCCCCAAAATATAGAAAATGTATCATTTCAGAATAACACATAGGTCTGTCAGCTGAATACCTACAGCTTTATGAACATCTTACTGCAATCGCCCTTTTCTCATTTTGCCTCAAACTGGTGAAAACTTTGGCAGGTATCAGCATCGAGGAACCCCTGTACTAGACTAATTTCACTGCATTTACAAACCTGCAGGAGAGGAGCGGATCCCTGCCGGTCTTTCGGTTCCAACATTCTGTGATTCTCCAATTCCAAAAGTTTAAAAACTGCCCAGTCCTACATTCCTCTAAAAGAGTGAAGCTTTTCCAGCAGACCAGTTTTAGAAACATCCATAAACACATTTTTTATTCATATATGTGTGTCAATGGCTCAGATAAGAGACCATGTTCGAGTAAACCTACCAGGACACAAAGTAGGGCTGCCCCACGAGGAAGCAGCTTGCCTGGCTCAAAATCAATCAGGTGTCTTCCCACAAAACGACATTTTCCATACCTATAAGTTTTACTTTTGAAAATTCAGAAATTTGCTCTAATCTAGCATATCACCAAATACAAACAAACAAACAAAAACCAGGACAGGACAGACTCCCAAAGAGGAGCCAGGGCTTCATGTTTGCAAATTGACAAAACAGGAAGAAGGCACCCCTGCCCCAAGCAAAGCTGGCGTCCTGGGTAAAGTTACTACCACAGAAGCCTATCTTTCTTTGGAAAAAGGTATTAGATAAGTCTTTTCAACGTTTCTAAGCATCTACAAAGTATTCAACAGCCTCGGGCTAGACCTAGCCCCAAGGTGGAAGCCTGAGCTACCCTAGCTGCACAAACAAGACCAGGTGAACAGCAGAGGTGACACACCCATGGAGGCTGGAGACCCTCAGATACCATATGCTGAGCATCTGCTTGGTCTCTGGCCCACTCTGGGATTGAGTTCTTTTTTTGTTCTGGTTTTTAAAGTCATCATCACCAAGATAGTTTGACATCTAAAAGGAGGTAACTAAATGCCAGGGGCACAAAATGCCAGGTTGTGTTCACCAACACTGCCCAGTAGGAGGGGGGCACCTCCCCCCGCAGACATCCTCTAGCAACATTTTTCAATCTGGAGTCCACAGATATAGTTCTGGGACTCAGCAAGTTTGCTTCATAAATGTTTAAATTGAAAAAAAATTTTTTTTGATGGTCCCAAATTAATTTACACATCTTTCAGGCCATCTGGTTGACCATCTTCTAACCAAATGCTGCCACCAGATGTCAGTGCCAGCCTTTGCCTTTGTGCTCAAATCTCTGAAGAAGTTGCATTTAACTACTGGAATCACTGCGGCTAAGCCTTGGTACTCAACCAACTGGAGCTCGTTAGAAATGAAGCATTTCAGACTTCACCCCAGACGTGCTGAATCCCTAAGGGATTCCCAAGCACATTAAAGTGTGAGAAACACTGAGCCAAAAAGAAAGGAACAGAGGAGGACTAAACATATAAATAATCCAGTCACACCCAGCAGAGGCGGACTAATAGCACAACATACTGTACAAACACACAGTCACTCAAACTGAGCGCAGGGCTGGAGGGGGCAGTCCTTGCTGGGCACACGGGGACCCAAGTGAGCTTAATCCAAGAGCCTTGGCTGGAGATTCCTGCTACTGTCCTGCGACCAGTGGCACTTTCCTATCACCCACTGTCATTAACACATTTAGAATACTAATTACTAGTTTGTTTTGTTTACAGTTTTATGTAAGCGTTCTCAGCTCGAAGTGTTCAAAAGGAACTTAAATTAGTTTTACATTTATAGGTCTTTAATTTTTTATACGTATTTAATTTTTTAAAAATAGGGTCAACACTAGGTATCCAAGTAATTTTTTTCTTGTACAGGTAACACACCATGCTAAAGACTCAAGAGAGAGGAAACATTATTCACCTACAGCTCAAAAAATCCATGCTAAAGTTTGGTATTGAAGGCTTAACCCTCCCTCCTTCTCCCAATAACAGGTGAGACAATATTAAATATTGTCAAAGGCTGTTTAGTTCTAAGATGCTACCTGTTACCTCCACAAAAGAACAGATTTCACTCCATAGGGAAAAACCCCTTTCTATCACGTCAGAAGCCCTAAAAAGTATCCCAGAACATATGTTGATCTCTTTTCCCCTCTTCCTTATAAAATAAAACAGAACATAAATGTTTTTTTAAAAAAAAAAAAGCCCCAAAAAAGAGGGGATGGGGCAACTGAACAGAACACGTGAGACATGAAATCAACAAAAATTAACACCAGAAAAAAAGTATTCCTTCCTATCAACTATATAATTGGCAAAGAAAAAAGCCAATCCGCTTGATTTCCTATCATTCTTTATATTTACTAAAATCATAATCCAGTTATGTGCTGTGGAAGCACAAGCATGTTATTTTATTTGCTTAGACATTTTACCCTCCAAAGGACCAATAAGTCCTTTACTATAAATACCAATTATATATATTATAAAAATGGTTTATAATAGTTATAACTACATGCACACACTGTCTTTTTTACTTGACATTTTTGTATATGCTTTCTACTTCTTTCATGACCATATAAAGTTCTCTCATACTGAAATTTGATTAGTTTAGACATACAAACTATTTCTACTACTTTATAATTAATAGATTTATGTGCTATAAATCTATTTGCATAGATAGCTTTATAAAAAGCAATTCTTTCTGGAGATGCATGTATATGAGGGACTGTATATATGTATTCCCAAAAGGAAGCTGCCGGTTTAAGGATGTGATTGGTTTTATAGCACTTGTTCTTTCTTGCTCACTGTCATCACGGATTTTTTACAGATTTTTTGGTTTGTTTTCTAAAATCAAAAATGGATGCTTAATTTCATCAGTTGCATTTCTGGTATCTATTGAAATAAGGATTTTTTTCTTTACAGCTTTTCCTAATTAACGTGGCATATTTTAGTTCTGGAGTCCTGAACTCCTAAAATAATCCTAATTCACTCACAGTCACCATGAATAACTTTGGATATGTCATTGGTCTCTAACTGCTACTTTTTCCTTTGGGAATTCTCCATCAATGTGGATAAGTGAGACTGGCCCATAATATCATCAGAGCTTAGATTAGGCTATACAGTCTTAAAGAATGCATTTGACAATCAAATCATCTTGTTTCATTTATATAATATAGAAACTGAGTTCTTTAAAGTCTCAAATTTCTTTTCAAGTGATTCCTTTAATTCTAGTTGATTTTTTTGAGGGGGGTTGGTGAGAACTCCGAGTTTTGTTCTGTTTTTCTCTTATTACATTAATTATGCCAAGAGAATATTGATTTTGTTAATCTTTTAAAAGAACCAGTCTTGATTTTATTTATGGGATGTAAGGCTTTTTCATTTTATTTTATTTTGGGGGTGGCAGAGGTAATTAGGTTTACTTATTTATTTACTTGTTTATTTTTAATGGAGGTACTAGGGATTGAACCCAGGACCTCATACATGCTAAACACAAACTCAACCACTAAGCTATACCCTCTCCCCAGGGCTTTTTCATTTTAGAAGTTATTTTCATAACAATCTTTATTTAATTTGCTCTTTTTAGTTTGTTCCTTTTCTATTTTTCTGTTGTAGAAAATTAGTCTTATTTCTTGAGTACTTAAAAGAATAAAATTTCTTAGAACTTTGACATACTATATATGGTATTTATATTATTTAACAGTCTTTTATGATATTCTATATATTTTAATGATAGTCTATATTTTCTCCGTGATTCAGTTGCTACTTAGGGTTTTTAGTTTGCCATTAATTCTATTTTTAATGATTATTTATTTAGATAGGTACTACATGCACATGGTAAGAAATTAAAATTTAAAATGAGAAGTAAGTGTCCCTTCCACCTTATTTCCAGTCCTCCAAGTCTCCTCTTTATAGGCAACGATTATTACCGGTTTCTTTCTTTTTTTTTTTTTTTTAAACACAAATGTTATACACTCCATTCTGTACAAACCTTCGTAAGAGAACTGATCACAATTTTTAAATGGCTTAGTACTTTTCAATTGTGCATTTTTATGTCTAATTTTATCTCATTATGATCTCTGCAGTGAGTTTATGAAAGTTCTATCTTTCTGAATTTACTAGAACTTACCTGTAACAGAGTAAATGGCCAATTTTTATGAAGGAGTCACACAGAACTTTTTGAAAGGTATATTTCTCTGGCTTTATATTTAATTTTCTTCAATTTTAAAAATTGTATTAATTACACAATTTAGAACTCTCAACATTTTTTCTTGGTATACCTGCCCTTTATGGTGGTGGAAAAAACTTACACTAAAATTAAGTTCTTATCCATTTCTAGTTTTATATGTGTATTTTGTTAAGTTATTTAAGGCATGTAGAGCCAATAAAGCTTTCTTCCACTATTTATTGTGCTTTTATCACAATACATTTAATTTAAAAATCTACTTTGTCAGATAAAATTTAAGGTTGTATTCTTTTTAAACATATGTAGTGGGACATATGTGCCCCATAACTTACAGAATGTCCTTTCAGTTAAGCTTATTTAATGGTTTGCTTAGAATAGATTAGACTTTATTCCATCTAGGGTTTAAACTTCGAAGTGATGTTTCTATTTATCATTATAAACGTCTTTTAATCATACATATTATAAAAGACTTCCAAACATCAATTTCTTAACAAAAGAGTTTTTCCAGTGTCTGCAGAGGAGGGCAGCTCACTGGCACTGGGACCAGGAAGGGGAGGTGGATATGCTGCTTTTTTCTGGTTTAATGCTCTTGAAATGCAGTCAAACATGCTCAATAACTTGGTACGAGTTTCCAGTGATGGATTAGCGACATTTTAGGGTGGAACATACTCTAAGTGATGACAGCTGTGCTAGATTGATAAGGTCTTGTGGTATTTCGTTTTGTTATACTCTGGGTCCCTCAGGTAACTAGCTGGCCTGCAAGAACCTGATTTTCACCAAACTCTGTAATTTAAACACCTCCATAAATCCTTTAAATCCAGAACATACACTATTAAAAAAAAAACCATGACATCATCAAGGAACTTGTCACATTTATATAAATATTTAACATGACGTAGGTATTCAAATGCAGGTACATGTACGTAAAAGATTTACTTATAAAGGGACAAGGAGTCTAAGTCCCTCTTCCATAAAATCTATTTTTAGATCCATCAGCCAGGAAATAGTTTTTTTATATACCAACAGAGCATTACTGAACCACAACTTCATAAATGCTAACTATATAAAAATCGACAATTGAAAGCCACCGAGTTTCTATTATTACCACTGCAATTCACAATGTCAACCCTCAGAGTTCTCCTAAATAACTGTCTTTAATGTAATTCAGTTTCTCTAGGTTTAAGGAATATTCACATCTAGGTTTTATAAGAAACATGAATGTTTCATTCCTTCACTGTAGTAAATAAATTCCTTATGTTCCCCCCACACAGTTTCCAGCTTATCTTCCCCCAGAGAAAAAGAAAAACACAATTCAGAATGAGACTAAGGTTAGTGGAAGAATCAGGGTACTGAATGAGAAACCCTGCAAACAGAAGTTTCAGACAGACTGTGTGAAAGCGGCATATAAGCAGTTCATCTACAGATTTCTCTCCAGTTCTTCACTTCTGCTTCCAGAATTCACCAAACTGTCCAAACACGGGGCATGAACACAACACTTCCCAGAGTTCCTAACATCTAGACATCTGATAAGAGTTATTTTCGAGTAAAAAGAACCTTCTTAATTCATTTAGATACTTGGGACCTTGCTGGACTCATGTAAATCGTAGATGTGCCTACCAAGTGCTAATTACACTCTACCTAGGAAAGTCAACAAGAAATAGGAGAATGCTTAAGGTATTCTCATTCTGAAACACAGAATTCCTATAAATTCTTCAATAAAGAGGTACAAGAAGTCAATAAAACTAGCACTCTATTCACTGTACTGTTGGTCTTCACACCAAGGACTGTGCTGTACCAGTGAAACTGGGATACAGCCAGGGCCCCCTGCCAACTCAAGTACAAAAGCCCCTCAGGAGGCTTCATAATGGATGCACCCTCTCACTTTATATAGTGGCTTATGTTATAGTGAGAAGGAGATAAGTCACCATTGCCATGAGAGACGGATTATCCCATCAGCCCCTTGTTCAGAGTCTGGTTAATAACAAGGGGAAATAAAACCCCAATAATAAATGGATTATTTTGATGGCGTTAAGGGAAGAGATAGTAAGATATCTCTAGGAAGTTGTATAAGATCAAGTCCTAATGAGGGGTGGAAAAAAGAAAAGATGGTAAAAAGACAACCCAAGGAACTCATGACACTTAAGTTTCAAATGCCCAGCCACAATTTGCACACGTACAGGTTAAGTCCCCCAAACTCTCCAAAAAATACAAACAACTGAATTCATCATTCTTCAAATGAATGCCTCATTGCCTCAGCAGTCACTAAGTGCCCATCAGTACTAGAAATTAAAGCAACTGATGACATTGCTTTATACTGACACTATTTTGCAGACGCGAAAACAGGGAGAGGAAAGCCTCCCAGGTACAAGGCCACCCCAGAAATCACATATGTAATCCTTGTCCCCGTTCACCTACACCAAGTCTCCTCAGAGCTGGAGGCGGGAGGTTGCTCAATGAGACCAAACAACTATTGATTAATTCTTCTGACCTGCAAAATGAGAACGAAGTAGTCTACAGGTTTGTTGCGCTGGTAGAGGTAGTACTCTGGGGCTTTCTTGTTCTTCTCATCAAACTTCAGCTCCTGGATGACATTGGGGTGCTTTAGCAGCCTTAGGAGGATCTTCTCTGACATCTGGGATGGGCTAAATGCTTCTACTTCTATAGATATAAACACAACTTGATATTACACTTCAAATGGATGGAAAAAATGATACTAGTGAGTAAGGTGTTCAGAGAATAAGAATACTTGGAATCAAAAGTGATACGGTACGGATTAACGAGACTTCCATTTGGTGATCCACTGGGGGCAGATTACCTGGGAGAAATTAGAAAATGCTGAATTCTCGTGTTTGTCGCTGTAAAAATGTTTCCTTTGCAACCTGTCATTGGCTCGAGTCCTCATAAAAACACCCTTATTTTCTGACTGATACAAATGAAAAGTCAACCAGAAGCAGGCTCTATGACTGCCAGGACGCCCTTCAACAGGCCACAACAGTCTGGTCCAACAACGGCCAAGGGAAGAAGCAAAGATCAGGAAGCGTCTAGGTGTGGGTTAGTACCAGGTGCACAGACACAGGGCGTCACATCTCAGTCTGCCATCCGACTACCCTGAGAGAGTCTGGGTACAAAGGAAGGTAGAGACTCAGAATAAAAGCAAGGCACGTGCACACATCAACATGCACTCCTACTTGCTAACTAAAAAAAAAAAAAAGTAATGTTGATCTGAATTTACTAAAGTATCAATTTTATTTAAAACAACAAAAACCCAAATCACTGACTTAAGGATGCTATCCTGGAAGTCGGCTCCATGGTATCTCAGAGGCAGAGGAGGATAACATTTAGTTTTAAATTGTGGTTTTTAAGTGATGAAGAACCATATTTTCAGAATTAGAAAAAGGATAAGTCAAAGATACAGTTTATATGTTTAAAAAATTTTCAAGTTATACGTGAGACGTAAATTCTGTATCAGCTTCTGTGACTTTTTGGTAATAACAAAATAAGATAGTACATGGCAGAAATTTTGGAAAATACAGAAAAAGATAAGGAAGAAAATAAAATCACCTATAAACCAAGCACTCATAACCATTCTGAGCAACTGGTGAGCATTTCTTTCCAGTACCTTGCCTAGCCATGAGTGCCGGGTACGTGTGTGTACACACAAAATGCAAGGATAGTCTTAGGTACACACGGTTTTATATTGTTTCTTCTCACTTTACATCAAACTATGAGTATTTTCCCATGTCATGAGTATTATACGGTGAGCATTTCCAGGTATCTGAAAATGTGATTTTAAAGAGTGCGTAACATTCCATCACGTGGCCGCTGTTAGCCTTCTTTGCAAAATATTTTAAGTACACTGCATTCAGTTGAAAGGCACTGGCTGCCCATCTTGGACACAGACGTCTTCTACAGGCCACTGGGTACTCTCAGATTTTCTCACACTTCCCCTGGCCAACAGAGCTCACCCTTCACCTATAGAGCCATCTGGGGATGTGAGCAGGGTCAGTCAGTCTCTTAAGTCCATTCGACCTTGACCTCTCTGGAGCAGTCAGTGCCGGCTGGGTTGGTGGTTTTAATACTGTGAACGCTTGCCTCCTGGAACGGGCCCAGGTTAACACTCTGGTTGGAAGAGGCCATCAAGAAATCCATGTCAGAGTTCTGAGAATGTCTGATTTCCCTAAAACTGTAAAGGGTAACAATTCAATTGTGAAAATCTATCGTTCTTCTTTGCAAATCAGAGCAGCTGCGTTACCACTGCTGTCCAACTGTTCTTCCAAGGCTAGCTGAAGAAAAAATTACTCAACTGTCCGACACACAACGGGGTGGTGTCTGGTTGGCACTGTCAGCCTACTCCGCCAGCTGGTCTCCCCTGGGCTGAGCTGAAGCGGATGGCCAGGCCTACTGTTCACATGCAGTGTGGCACTAACATTCATCCTTACCTTTCAGACCAATTTTAAGTTACTGGTCCACCCCTGGTAAATGTCTCAGAGGGTTCATGCCGACACTGAACACAGGAGAGGAGAGAATTTAAAAAGAAAAAAAACAAAAACAAAACAAAAACAAAAACAAAAAAACAAAAAACAAAACACAAAAGTGGCATTACTTGTCACCCCATTTCCCGGTCTCCACCCCCAGCCCACCCCAGTCAGCGGTGGGTGAGAAACTCGCTCCAGGGTTGGCAGAGATTTCAGACTCTGATAAGCTGCACTTGCCTGTTGCTAGGAAACGGTGCATGGCCAGGAGAAGCTGTGGTGATATTTTAACCTTCATCTCGCTGTCTGTCTGCTTAAAGGCAGAAAAATCTTGCTTTCTTTCTCGATGGGCCACTTTCTTTTTCGTTCTGTTATCAGCTGAGGGAGGAAGGAAAAACAGAAAAAGGGAATGCAGTCCATTAGATTGGGGTGCTTTTGGAAAGAAAGTGACATAATATATTTATTGGAAAGACAAAGCTCTCTCTCCAGATTGTGGGCACGCTACACACACACACACACACACACACACAGAAAGGGGAAGAGGGAGAGAATCCTCATCAAATCCATCCAGCAGAGTCGTGACACAATCCAAAACAGGTAAGAACACACTATAAACACACTTCATGGAGATCATGAGAGCCCTTACAAGCACATCACAGGGCAGCCACAGACAAAAATCCTCCCCTGGTACAGCCTATACAGCCACATAGCAACAGAGTGCGTGGCCTGGAGCGCACACAGTCTCCTGGACTCAGTGTCGCCTCACCGCAGTCAAGACCAGTCATGTGCTACAGGAGACACAGAAGTGTGTCCCTGCCTGTAAGAGGCTCCTGGCCTCTGCTGAAATAGAAAACACACACACACAATCTCAAGAAACAAACAAGAACACTCACAGAACACTGTTTTAATAATAATATATGTTAGTTTCATTTCTGCCCCAGACCATGAGATGCTCAAGGTCAAGCACATAGCAGGAAAGGCATTCAGAGGAGGTCGGCACGCTTCCCCTGTAAAGGGCTAGGCGGTAAACCCTTCGGGCCCTGCTGTAACTGCTCAGCTCTGCTGTTCAGCAAAAGGCCATCTGTCAATGCATGAGCATGGCGGTGCTGCCGGAAAGCTTTACGGCAGACGTGAAATTTTAATTTCATACTGTTTCGCATGTCACAAAATAAAATTATTCTTTTGAGCTTTTTCAACTGGAAAATTTTTTTAAAAAAACTTTAGCTCATGGGCCATATGAAAACAGGCTGTAGGCAGGCACTTGTGGGCTGTAGTCTGCCAACCCCTGATCTAGAAGGTGTCTAACGCAAACACTTTTTTTTTCCAAGTATTTTTCTGGACAAAGCAATAATCAAGAAAAAACCAGGTTGGAGACAAGACCCCAACTGCTTGCTTTTTTTTTTTTTTATCCCCTAAGAATCAAGAATCTTCACATTACCATTTCATGCCAAGGGCAAAACAGAGTGATTACTAACTTGGCTTGTCCTGCGAGAAGCAATCACAGCCTGTAATTTTCTTCTGTCTCAAATTCTCTTTAGAATCAGGCAGTGGGAATCAATGCAAACATTTTAAATCCTCTTCTAACGGCAAAGGCAGTCATCATCCCTGAGCTCCTATCTAAATCAAGAATGTACCTGAACCCCAAGTTCAGCTTCTCATCTCATGAAGTCACATATGAAATGCATCTAATCAAGGTTTGAAAGAAGTGAACTAAAGTGCAAACGTAAAATCTCACAAATGTCTAAATTGTCTTTCTCATGATGAGTGATGCCCCTGGGGAAACAAATGTGCAGACACACACTTGGTACCAAATAGTCACTGTGAGGAAGGATGAAAAGAATTTATTCTTTTCACACAAATAACCATATTCCCTATTATGAAATCTCCGATCACTCTCCAAGAGTCAAAAGGGTAAAACGTAGAAACTGGTGGGTTTTTTTTTTTTTAAAGAACACTCTACAGGCATGATGAAAAACTAAGATACATTTTCAGAAGCTGGTCATAAGCCAAATATAAAAATTTATTTTTTTAAGGGTGCATAGAAGATTTTTTTCAATTTTCAAATGAGGGACATTCCCTTCTAACAGGACTGAATAAAAATCAGTCCGTTTTGAGCAAGGCTGGCTTGGTCCCAGGTGCTCCAGGCCATTTGAATGATCCACTCTCCCCTCCAAGTCATGCTTCAAAAGCCAAACAGGACAAAAAGAACCCAGATGCTCTTTCTCTATATCACCTTTGAGAGCCCCAAATATCTCAGGCCTTGGGCCATCTTTGGCATTGAGAAACTCTTGGAAGGGTACTACTTTGCTAAGAGTGAGGTTGAGGAAGGTTTAACCTCCACAGTCCAGCAGTTGTGGACTTTGATGAGACAGGATGCACGTTCAACACTCAACCCAAGATCAAGCCTACTCCTAGGCAAACACGTGTGGATACTCCCCTTCCCCACCCCACTGCCTAAAAGGCAGAGAAGCAGAGAATGAGAAGAACATTTTATTACGTACCCCGACCTGTTCTGCCTTCTATATACATGCCACCGTGCCACCATTGCCTCAGCAAAGCTACACCTGCAAATCTCCCCTCTACCCTGGTTGATGGGTTCCAAAAGAAGGCAATTTCAACAGTTGCTATCCATCAATTTAACAAATCCCCCTCACTCTTCAAGAACTTGAATTATGACCTTAGGTAGAAACAAATTTATCTGAAAAAATTTGCCTAATTGTGTAAAATGAAAATTTAGCAAAGAACAATTCTTTTTCCAGACGTAAGATAAATGTGAAAACCGAGAATGGAGTTTTCTTTTCAGGACAAGTAATGAATGTCCGGATCAATGGTAAGAAGCAGCTGGCTTTTCAAAAAAACATGGCCAGTGGACATTACAGGACCTGCCTCCTCTTCTTCCTCCCTGATGAAGGGACTGGAATATCCTGACAGGTGGTACCCAGCCTACACATGCAATACATAATTAGAAACAGGCAGACAATAGCTGGAGAGATGTCACATGACTCACAAATAACACGACAAATAAAAGCAAAGGTTTTGGAAAATTACACTCAGGCGATGTTACTCACTGTATAAATCTGTTTCATCTAGAATCTCAGATTTGATGATTTCTTCAATCACATCCTCTAATGTGACAATTCCCAGAACTTCATAAAAGGGATCCCCCTCTCCCTCATTGTTTACTCGCTGCACAATAGCCAGGTGAGATTTACCTTTAAGGAAAAGAAAACAAAGTTGAACAGGTAATTTGCTGAGTTTCCTGAATGAGGTCTTACAGATGATTATGATAAAAAAAAAAAATAGCAGTAAACACAGATACCAGATTATCAAAGTCTACGTTTCAGCTTTTAAATATCGTTTGGAAATACTGCCAATGAAAAAGCTTCATGAGCCATCAGAAGCAAGACCAGTTAAGCCAGAGAAACATCGTCTACACACATGGTACCACCACATTACCATCTGCTTCCTAGTGGATTTGGTCTTCAGTAATGCCAGCTCTTCCTTTGTGACTTTTTAGCAGCTGCTACTTTAGGAGAACAGTTCCCAAAGTGTGGTCCGTGGACCCCCCAAGGGGTGCCCAAAACCCTTTTAGGAAAGTCAGCAAGGCCAAACTATTTTCATTAGGTTACTACAAGGCAGCGGTAGTGTGGTCAGTGTGCTAGTGGTCACTGTCTTCTCCACCACACACAGTAAGAGGGGAAGAAAATCCGTTCCTCTTATGAATATCCTTGATGAAAAACAGTAAAAGATATTAGTTTCATTAGACCTTGATTCCCGAGGACCTTTTAATACTGTATGTGACAAAATGTGAAATAACAAAATACACTTCTGTTGCATTCTGAAGGATGATGGTTGCTGTCTTGAGGAAAAGGACTCATGCAATTGTCTGGGTTGCAAGTTGGAGTAGCCGCTTTTCATTGAACATCATTTATATTTGAAAGAATGAATGACGAACAAACAAACCATGGTTGTTTAGACTTGGATATTTGGCAGACATTTTCTTGAAAATGAACAAAACGAGCCTGTTACATTAAGGAAAACAACCACAGTGTTTGCCGCCAAAGAAAACATTTGCGCTTTCAAGGGAAAACTAGAATTTTTGGGAAACTTGTACTGACCGCCATGAGCTTGAGGGCTTCTCAACAAAGACGCTCCTGATGAGACAGTTGGTGATGCTAACAAATGTGATTTGACAAGTAGCAAATAAGAAGATATGTCAACATTTAAAAGATCTGCGTAACTCAGTGAACCAATATTTTTCCAAATGGCCATGGCAATGACATTACCAAATCATGCGTGGGTAAACGATTTGCTCAGAGTGCAATGTATAACAGTGGACTTTTAAAAACTTTTTATTTTGCAGTAATTTTAGATTTACAGAAAAGTTGCAAAGACAGTGAAGAGAGCTCTTGTATACCCTTTACTCCATCTCCGACTAATGGTTAGCACCTTACTTGACCATGATATATTCATCACAGCTAAAAAACTGACATTGATATGGTAATGGTCAGTAAATTCCAGAATTTATTTGGATTTCACCAGTTTTTCCACTAATGTCCTCTTTCTGTTCAAGTATCCACTCCAGAGCACCACACTGCATTTAGCTGCCATGTCTCCCCAGTCTCCTCTGCTCTGTTATAGTTTCCCAGTCTTCCCTTGCTTTTTGTGATGCTGACAATCAAGGAGAACCGGTCAGGTATCCTGGAGAGTGTCCTTTGATTTGGACGTGTCCGATGTTTTTCTTGTGCCAAGACTGGGGTTATGTGTTTTCTAGTTACATCACATCAGGGTTTACACGGCAGCTGCATGATATCACAGGTGATGTTCCCCTTTGCCGCTTGGTTAAGGCCATGTTTCCCAGGTTTCTCCACTATCATGTTACTAATGTTCCCCTTCCCCTCATTCTACTCCTTGGAAGCAAGTCGCTAAGTCTAGTCCACCCCCAGGGAAGGGTGAGGGGTAGGAAGCCAGCTCTACTTCCTGGAGTCAGGGAGGATCTATATTCAGTATTCTGTAAGGAAGATTTTGGACCAAAAGCTTTTTACATAACAGGGCACCAAAAGTCCACTGGTATAGTTTCAGATTCAACATTGCAACTAATCTTTAAGAAACTACCACTTGTGGAGTTCTGGCACAGTATCAAAGAACAGCCACAATTATTCAAAAAGGCTATTAAAATACCCACCTTTTCCAAATACATATCTGTGTGAGGCCAGATTTTCTTTATACACTTCAGTTAAAACAGTATACAGCACAGACTGAATGCAGAAGGTAAGAGAACCCAGCTACCTTCCATTTAGCTAGATAACAAAGATACACAGAAAGGCAAACAATAACACTTTACTATTTATGTTTTGGAAAAGTTACTTTTAATAAAAATATTATTTATGTTAACATGTAATGGATTTATTACTGTCCCTTAAAAATGAATTAGTAAGTAAATATTTTTAATTTCTCAGGTTTAATTTCAAATCCAGTAAATATCAAAAGACATAACCCACGAGGAAGAACACATGCTGTAAAGCTGAGCAGGTCTGGACGTGAACTCCAGCATGGCCACTTTAGCCATCACCAGCTGTGTGATCAGGAGCCTGAGCCACAGTCCCCTCTGCTCGAAACCCAGGTTCACGATCATCGCTGCTACACAGACCTGTTGTGAGTATCAGAGAGAATGTCGGTACCTAGCCAAGACAGTGCCTGGGATCCACTGGGTGATCAATAAGTGGTAACTCCTATTAGCTTATTCATATTCTTCCTCAGTTCTAAGGCACCATGAACTTACTACCAGCTTAGTCAGAAAAAAGGACTCCACTACATTCAATGTACACTGTGATTAAGAGACGCATTTCAATTTCAGAAGGATCTTTTAAAATATTAAATATATCTCTCAAACACCAATATTGGTTTCCCCAGCCCAAGAAATGCAAGGCATCTGAAGCACATCCTTAAGCCAAGTAGACATGATCTGGAAACTGCATGATCAGTTAACGTTATTTTTTTTGAATGACAAGGGCTTTGGTGGGGAGAGGGGAGGGATGGTGGGGGTAAGAGGGACTCCTTTAAATAAAGTACACCTAAAACTTCAAATTGGGAGAATTCACTCAGACACAATCAGCCAGACAAACTAAAAATATTCTGAAGGCCAGGTCTGATCAAGTTCCCAGCACTTACTCAGAAACTGGCTTTGGTTCTGTAGGTTTGTCTGCCCTCTTCCGCTCTGTCTCAGACCCCTTTACAGGCAACAATGTCTGGAAGCCTAGAAGTTTAGATTGTCAGACAATTAGGCATCCTAACAATTTTCATCCTTAGCAGGCTCATGCTCAAAGAATGAAAATATTTTGAGCAAATGAGAGTAGGAGGGAAACTTATCAGCAATAGATATAAACACCGCATCAGGTCAAGTCAATCCTAGTGCAGCCAATTCAGTCCGGTCAGTTTCTCACATCTGCTTTCCCAAGGACCCAAACATAAGCAGTTAAAAATTCTTGGTGAATGCTGTCTGTCGAAAGTTAAATTCTTTTGCTATTCCCAGCTTGTGATCATTTAAAAGGAATTTTCCAAAGCAAGGTCTAATATTAGACTCAAAATGAAGTTTCCATTCCACTGAGGCGCTATTCTCACCAAAGTAACTACCGCATAATCAGATTGTCTTGGAGCAATTCGTTTAAATGCAGATGGACATACTTGAAATACCAACCCGATAGCACCAACAGATCCGACTGGAAAGGGCCTTTCTCTAGGAGAAATTATTCATGTCAGCTAGGCTTCTTAGATTGAAAATTATGAAGGTTTCTTCCCAGTTCACTTGTAGCCTTTCACACCCCCCACCTTCAATGTTGAAACTTCTTCATCTGCCCCAGAGCCACATTTTTTCAGCTTTGGAATTCCTGGTGAGAAGTCTTGTTTTCTGAACCTTCCCAGTAAGCAGGACAAAAAAAAAATTGATACCCTTCTTTCTCTAATCATACTTTTGGAGGACAGACAGCAATACAATGTACCTACTCCCCTACTTCACCATTCACTGCAGGGACTTCAGTCTTCGGCCTCATCAGAGCAATCAAAAGGAAAACGTAACTTGTCAATACAGAGATTTAAAAAACTGAGCTCAGTTAGCATCTTTCTTAACATGAGAAAGATTAAGCCAGGATTGAAAGCAGCAAGACAATTTGGGGGAAATTAATAACAGATTAAACCAAAAGCTAAAAAAGATTATGAACTGATGGATTCTTAACCTCCAAAGAGAAGAATGAAAACACAGCCATTGGCATAATATGCAATTATAGGCATCAAATAACACTAAAACTTTTTAATACATATAGATTAAATAAACGTGATTATATAGAGGATTAAGCACACTGCTGTCACAGTGAGCTTGAAGAGAGCCCTCTGCGGCTAGCTATAAGACATGCAGTATTCCAGTCATTTCAAACTGTCCTGAAATTTATCCCCATAGCCTCTCTCCACCTAGTCTGGTCCTAGAAATGGAGGAAAAAAGGATCCCTAAGTCAGATCTAAGAGAATCTAAGCAGGCCTGTCTTCAGAGGACATGGCACTATGAATACATCCCCCTTTACAGTCACAATCGTAAGCAAATTATCATGAAATAGTCACCTAGATCCTTCTGCCTAACTGCAATGTGCTCAAAACAGGGCACTTGCACAGATGAAGTTACAAGAACATGTCTTCACTGTGAGATGGACTAAGTAACAATCTGGACCCAGTAAAACTGGGACCAAATTTCTGCCTCTGCCTGCTTCTACTGCCCCCAAATCAAAGTTTATTATTTGCATATTTTCTCTAGAGAATCAGCCCAGCATGGTAGCAGGTTGCCCCACTTGCGTCTTTTAACCTTACCACAGTGCTAGGCTCAGACTTTGCATGACAGATAACCACCTGCATTTTGATAGGAATAGTTAACTAGACAGTGATGAGGCTGACCAAGGAAGGGGACCTGTAACTGCCTGATGAAAACATGGCCTCTTTTGCAATCATACAAGTTCGATGTCAATCAAGTGAAATGGAAGAGTAGACAGATGAATTAAAGCAGCTAAGGAAGAAAGGCAGGAGGGCAGATGGACTAGAATGGAACTAGAAACAACCTGACACAGCTGTGCTAATAGAAAGTGACAGACAGTAGTTGAAAAAAACCTCACAACGCGAGCCCAAGGCAAACAGAGTCCTAAAATGCCACTCGAACAGCAGGAAGAAAACAAACAGGAGATTCGACAATGAGAAAATGAAGTCAAACATTTCATATTTGCCATGAGTGCTGCGTCGCACACCGCACAGGGCACAGAACGCAAGGCCTCACGGTTCCCCTGCAGTTGTGCAGTGCCGTGGGGCCCCTTCGCTAAGCAAGGGCAGGGCAAAATGAAGCATCTGATATGCCTTTGTTTTTAAAGATGTCCCAGTTTATCTAACATGGTAAAATAATTCAATAAGTAGGAATCAACAAAGGTCCTAGGAGTGAGTTCTGTGAAACTAGTGGTAAAAGAAAGAAATGCTCTGTAAGTCAGAATTCAGGTCCCACATCACTAGAACCAAATGGGGTGCAGATGTATTTGAATGGCCATACCTAAGACCTCCCAAGGAAACCAGTTTGCACATTAGTCATCAAGGAAGTCAATATACTTTAAAGAAAATTAGGATTAGATTTAGTCTGACTGACAAAAAATGAACAAATGGATCAATGAGCTAAGGTTTATGAACATAATTTATAAACATAAAATACAATGTTATGTATGTATCAATGAACTACTGTCACACAAAGTCATTCATTCACTCAGTAAATATTTACTGAATATCTATTATGTGCCAGGCTCATACATTAGGGAACAAAACAGAGCTCTGGCTTTCAAGGAACATTCTAGCAGAGAAGACAGACACTGAGGGAAACAGACAGTAAAAAAGCACATCAGATTGTATAAAATGTAGAGAACAAAAAAGCCAGGGCTGAATCATTTAATTTGAGATGGCCAGTGAAAGGCCTTCCTATTAAGGAGACATTTAAGCAACACTGAAGGGCATTAAGGAGCCAAATGAAGTCTCTAAGGAGCTGGGTAAAACCTTTCTGGGAGAGGGGACGGGAGCAGCCCGACATGCTTAAGGAAAAGCAAGGAGGCCAGCGTGGCCGGAGCAGAAGCAGTAAAGGTGAGGTGTGGGGGGCAGGTACACAGACCACATCACCATTGCAAAGACTTTAACTTTTACCTCCAAAGGTGGGAAGTCACTGGAACTTCTGAGCAGTAGACTGACATGATCTGCATTGTTTTAAAAGAATCGCTGGCTGCTGGGTGAGGAAAGGCTTGGCAGCTGATGGGAGGAAGACAGCAGTGGGGAAGGGCAGAACCAGAGTTGGGGGATGATGGGGGGACCAGTTAACAAGCTATTTCAGCGATCCCAGTGAGAGGGAATGGTGGCTTGGACCAGATGGTAACAGTGGAGGTGATGGGAAGGACTTAGATTCCAGGTATGTATTTTAGACAGAGCCAACAGGTCTGTTGATGGATCAAAGGGAGGCAGAAGAAAAAGAGACAAGCCAAGGCTGACTCTAAAGTTTTAGGGCCTGAGCAGCGGGAAGGATGGAGTTGCCGTTTCCCAAGGAGGACTGTGGAAGGTACATGTCTGGACAGGAGAGATCAGTTCTGTTTTAGACAGGTCAAGAGCGAGATGCCTACAGGATATCTTGGTGGAAATGTCAAACAGACAGTTACGTACCTAAGTCCAGAATCCCAGAGAGTGCGAGAGGCATGGGCTACAGATGAAGACTGAGAATCCGCAGAGAACAGAGGGTGGAAGCCAGACATCAAAGGAGATCACCCAGAGACTGGGTGTGGACGGAGGAAATATCCTAGCGTTGAGCCCAGGGCAGGCCGACGCTTCGGACAGTAAAAAGCGGGGACACAACCGAAGAGGAGACTGAGAAGGTCCAGCCAGTGGGGTGGACAGAGAATCAAGAGAGGCAGGTTTTGGAAGCCAGACTTTAAAAAAAGCTATTTCAAGAAGCAGAAAGGAGTCAAAAGTATCAAATGCAGCCAAAAGGCTGTGAAAGATGATTTTGGTGACAAAAGGTGCTCAAGATAAGAAAGGTCGTAGATGAAAAATCTAAAGATTATTGTCTAAGTGCCATGCCCAAGCACCTGCCAGCGTGGTTTCCACGACAGCTCTCCTGCTTCCACAAGGGAAACACAAAGTGTCCTGTTTCTGCCAGGGAGACGTCACCAGAGGGAAAAGGCTTGTCTTTAGACAGAGTTTGGTTTGTCCTCCCCCAGATAATACCTCCCTCTTCTGAGTACCACTTCTGGAAACGATGCCATTAGATCTCCCATCATCCGGGCTTAAAACTCTGAAGTCATCCCTGCCTCTTCTCTCCTTCATTTCTCCCCCACCCTTTTTCTTCCCCTCTTTTAATGAAGAGTAAAAGAATGATTACTTAAATAATAATCTGCATAAAATGCACATCTCAGTGAGTATTTATTGAACTACCACCCAGGAGGGACTAGCCAGGGTCAGGGCATAATAGACTACAGGGGCAGATGAGGCGGGAAGCTGGGAGGCCAGGAGCAGGGAATGGGGAACAGACACTTAGGGGAGAAGTAGCCACATAGGTGAATAAGACTTCAGGTTCCAAGGGGAATACAGGCCTACTTGTGGCCTCTCCGGTAGGACCTCCTTTCCCCAGTCCCTTCTTTGTTAATAGCAGGTTCCACCCCCCCCAAATAGGTAACATGGTGGTCCAGCAACATATCTCATGATGATTAAGTGGCAGTACGACCTCAGAAGGGAAGCAATTCTCCTCCCATACTTAGCCATACATGGAATATTGAGTTCAAGTCTGGGTCTTGTACTTTATCCGAAGCAGACTGAGGAGAGAACTACCAAGATCCTGCAAGGTGTATAAACTGCGGCACCTGAGGAACAGATAGAGACCAGAGGATTTAACTAGAAGAGAACCCTGGGCAGGGATGCAACAGACTGCAGCCTTCAAATCTCTGAAGTGGGAAGCAACCACCTGGTTCTTGCGCCTCCTCCCCCAACAACTTGTTAACTGTACACTTGGACCTCACGGACCACAAGGTTAACCGTTTTCCTGACTAGATCACCAACTCTTTGATGACAGGGACCTCTCTTTTATTCATCTTTGTACTGCTCCTCATCCCTAGCCCCTAGCCCCAGCCAAGTCTAGCACAGTACCAAACACTCCTATATACGTGAAGGTAAAATTTACTAAACAATCATCACACTCTATTACTTAAAAGTCTCATTTTCCACCAACACTTGAATTAAAGAAAACTCCTTAGACTAGTGTTCAAAGACCCTCCAGAACCTGGTCCCCAACCACTCCAACTTTCCATCTTTTGGTCTCCATACTCCTCTTATGCTCCCACGGTCCAGGCAGTCAAGGGACTTGATTTCCTCCCATCATAACCTCCATGGTTTTACTCATCCCCACAGACCAGGGAGGAAGGAGTCTCTCCTCAGGGGACAGGATCAGCTGTCATAGCAGCCCAACCCCTGAACTCACTGCCGTAACTTAACCCACGGCCACATCTGAGCCACCTCACAGCCACACCTAACCCCTGCCAAAGCCACACCTGGGCTCCGAAGGTGCCTCTACACCCACGTTACTCTTAGTAGTAGACAGGTCTCTACCCTATCCATCTCCCTTTCAATTCAACAGCTGCAAAATCAAAAGAAAAATAGGTGCTGAATTATAAGCTCTATTACCCCAAATAGCTATTTTCTCACAGATTTTTGTAATCAGTACATGGGTGAATTCATACACATGCCTTGCAGACTTTCTATTGACTAATACGGTGACAAAGCTAGCATTATAACATGAGAGCAAGGGTTAAATTTGCTTAAGGAGAAGCAACACAATTTCATGTGGGGAGCTATCACCTTGCTATTTCTGTTCTGTTTAAAGCTAAATGAAAACAACAAACTTCATGGGTTTTTTTTTTTTAAAGTACTTATTTTACCTTACCATCCCCACCAGAGCTAAGTGCATTTTTTCCAATTGAGTTTTCCCACCATAAAATACACCAGAAAAATGTGACACAGATCTTAAAATAGTCCTATGTAAACAACACAGGAGTGTATATATAGAAGCACTTGCTGTATATAGAAATCGCTGGTTTTAAGGGATGCTAACTGTTGCTATTCCAGGAGACAAAAGCTCCTTTTTACCAAAAGTTTTACTACTTCTAAAAATTCCAATGACTAACCAGTTAAGTGGCCGGCCAACATCTCCCTAGCAGGACGGCTCCTCCACCCTAGGTCTGCAGGGGTCTTCTCAGCCATCAGTAACCTCACTCCCACTTAGGGCATGTCTACCAGGAGGCTTACTGCGTGGAGTATGGAATCATGGTTTCCTAAAAAGAATCTAATTTTTCGTGAGGGGAGGGGAGGGGTTTATTTGATGCAGACAGTATTTCTTAAAAAGACCATTTCCTGGATAGAACCCTGAATTTATCTACTAACTTAGAAGATCATAATAGCTTTCAGGAAACAGACCTGCTATTCGCTGGCCACTCAAACACTGAAAGAAAGAAGGGTACTCATTGAGGTGCTCAGCCTTTAAAGGACTTTAAAAAAGAAAAAAAGAAAGAAGAAAAGAGACAAGCTTACGCCTTCCCAGAGGTGACCACAGAGTCCTGGGCACAGTGCACGGAGCCTCAGGAGTCAGAGCACCTAGACCAGGATTACCAGGGCCCAGCCCCAACGCCACTCCCCAGAGGTTACCTCCCTTACTGTCCCAGGCTCCCTTCTATTTGCTATAAATACCTATTTCTTAACATTGAAACTGAGTTTGGTCCCACCTTCCCATTCTTAACAGTAGTTTCTAATTCTATATCCCTAAAATAGAAATACCTGACAGAGAAAGAAATTTCAAGTTGAAAATATCTTTTGAGACAGCGTTTAAAAGAATTACGTTTCTAGATATCTTTAGAATGTTATGATTTAACTATTTTAGTGGGTCAAATTTCACTTCTCCGTAAAAATCTGAAGCAGTAAGATCAGAAATACACACTGAGAAAATCCAATCCACATGGTTTGCAGAATTTGACAGCTGAATCAATGGAGATTCCAAGGACATCAACATTTACATGTTAGAAAAGTTTCTGAAATACACTAAAACTACAGATAGTATTCTTATGATGTGCCAGGTAGCTAATACTTACTCAGTGAGTGAACCTACACATTAATCTAAATCCTTAGAACATATTTTTGTTTTCAATCTACACAACTTTCTGGGCAAAAATGGTATTTGTCTTAAAACTACCTCCTACACATTTCTAGAAGTTTCCTCTCAACTTATGTTTTAGGTTTTGTCTGGCCTTATTTTTGAGGTAATAAATCCCATCTTTCCTCAGTCATCATCATTACAGACTGAAGACTCCACCTTTTGACAGTATGCCCAATATTTCATCTAAGGATGTAGCCTTGAACGTAATGTTTAATATAAAATTGTTTTGTAAGAATCAACTTTCACCTACAATTTTCCCATCAGGCATACATTCATCCACTCAAATATATATTGAATATGTAGTTATTCCTAGCACAAGACTAAGTATATATGGATGTCTACCTCTTTAAGAGAATATGATTATTTTTTAAAATTTGAATTAGAAAATGATTAATCATTATCATGAAAGGATTGCTTTATAAAATGGATCATTTTTCATTAGAATTTTCATCTTGAAATAATTGTACATTCTCGTGCAGTTGTGAGAAGTAACAGAAACATCACGTGTGTTTTTACCCAAGATCCCATGTAGTTTTCCTCAATGGGAACATTTTGCAAAAACAAATTGTGTGACAGTACAGTATCACAACCAGGATACTGACAGTGACACAGTCACGGCACAAAATGTTGCCATCAGCACAAGGACCACACACGTTGCCCTTTATAGCCACACTCACTTCCCTTCCCACCTCCCAAAACAGATCATTTTAATAGCTTCTCTGGTAAAGTAAGTGTTTAGTTTTCCATTGGCCATGGCTCTTAAGCTTTCGCTTTTAAGTTCAAACAAATCTTTTAAAAACTCACAAAATGACCATCTGTAGGAAAACATTTTCCTGTCAACAAGAACTTGTTTTACATGCAACTGTTGAAAACTCAAGAGAAGGGGGTTCAATCCTGACAAGATTAACCCGCCAAGCTTCCCTGAGCCGAGGCACACAGCAGGTAGTCCTGGAACTCAGTGCTTAGACCGGACTGCTTTCAGAGTGGCCGAGACCCAGCCTTGATTCCATCAGTGTCTGCCCCAGATCCCCGGGGACAGTTTTTCCCAGGCTGCTCTCCTGGCTTCTCTGAATGTGATGGATTTCTGATGTGTCACCTGGGATAGGTTAGCAGTCCTCAGGAATTCAATTAAACATGAAGCTAAGTGCTGCTGTGAAAGGATTTTGCAGATGTCATTAAAGCCCATAAAGTGTTAACTTTAAGGATGATTATCCTGGGTGGGACTGACTGAATCCACTGAGGGCCTTAAAAGCAGGGTGAAGGCTTTCTGAGGGAGAAGAGAAATTCCACCTGTCGAAAGCAGCTGCAGACCAAGCCCCAGGGTTTCAGCCTGCTCATCGTCTACCCGACCAACTTCAGACTTCCTTAGACAACCTACAATTACATCAGCCTGTTCCTTAAAGAATGTGGTGTGCGTCTGTCTGTCTTCTACTGGCTCTGTTTGTTGAACCATGACTGACCCCCTCAGGATCCACACCAGAAAGGGATTTAGAAAGCAGATACCAGAAGAATACTACGATTAGACCAAATTTTATTTCCCAAACCTAAGACAATGCATGACTGATTAAGAAGACAAACTAACATACACATGCTAATGTCAGAGAGACCTGGTGAATGAACTTCCTGGTAGACACAGCAGGTAAAGTGACCTCTTAGAACAAAAAATTAAGCTAAACTGTGGTTGTATTTAAGAAACCAAATCATTTACTTCAAGCCATCCAAGTGGACTATCCTATTGAAGACGGCCCTTTAGTCCTCCCACCTAACTTTGGATTCCAGGCCACAAGTGATGGATGGGCTCGTGTCCCCACACCACCACCAGCTGTTCGCTATCTTTTGCTTGTTCTTGGGTCGTGCTGCCAGATACGTTAGCCAGAAACCCAAAGTTGAGGCAATTCATATAAGATTCCAGTCACTGTGTGACTTGCTTCCTGGCCCATCCAAATGATTTGTGAGAAAAATCTTATGAACCAACAGGAACAGAAACTGAAGAGCTTTTTCCATTATTCTTCTCTCCCAGAGTATTTAAAGACTTGGATTTTCCCATCTTTAGGGGAAATATTTTCTTATAAATAGTGAGGCATGCCGGGCATCTCCACTTCATCTTTTTTGGTGGTCTGTAACACTCACTGCACACGCACTGGAATGTTTTCCTAGTAAATGATCAGCAATGGAAAACATGGCTAAGACAAAGGATGGCTTTCAGGCTGAGATGATGGGAACCTTCCCATCTTTCCCAAGAGATAGGTAGTTCTTCTATAGAACTGAGGGGTTTATTTTAGAACCAGAGTCTATTTCTGTCTCTCCTTTAGACTTGTAGCTTTTGTAAGGATGATAAATGAGGACTGACTGTATTAGTGAGGTAACAGTCCAAAAGATCAGTAATAGTCCAATATATCCAGTAAAAGGAGATTTTAAAAAGAGAAATATACTTCTGCTGCCAAGGCCAACTATTGATGTTTTAATTTTATGATTTGCCCTTCTGTTCCTTCCTTGTGTCTTATTTTTGGATCAATAACATTTAGAACTTTGTTTTTACAGCCCCAAACTCTTGATATCACCTAATTTCTTGGATGGTTTCTACAACACAAGGAGACAAGAGCAGTAATTATACAAAGTCAGACACAAATATGGTTCTCTTGTAATACTCACAGTGAATAAACATTACCTAAGTCCGGACAATGTGCTAAAAAATACTCCAGACCAAACCACCCTATACATTTGCCTTAGGGGCAGGCATTTTAAGGTGAGAGATGAGGTCATCAGTTCTTTTAATATCTGCTTAAAGGGAAAACTAAAGGCTGGTTGTGTTAAAACCAACCTCATCCCCCTTTTCTCACTCACGTCTCCCTCTTTTCAGGAAGTCCTTACTGATGACCTCAAGTTGAATGAGGAGATGGGATTGCTTATATTCTGCAGTTAATATAAATTCATAATTATGTATTATCATATAGTTAGTCATGTGAGATGAGGGAAAAGGGCTATCAAAATCATCAAAAATCACCAAGTCCTAGAGTTGAAGGGAAAATTAAAAGTCATCTAGTTCAAACTCTCAATCCAATCTGCAAATTTTGTGCAAATAATAAACTTGATAAAATATGAAGCAGGCAAAAATACTGAATTTTTGCTTGTTGACCTGAGATAAGAAGTCCTGACATTTCACTCTTGTTTCTTATCCTTAGACACTCAAACACTTCACTGTCATTACAGAGGAGGAAAAAGATGCAATAAGATGATTTTAAAAACCAAACATTTTCTATTTAAAATTCCTTCACAACTCCTCACCATCCCCATTATCTATCTTTCCCCCAGTATCTCTTTAAAATGTGTCAAGCAAAAGAAAGAAGTTTTTCTATTTCTATAAGGAAAAATATCCATCAATGGAAGCCTGGTTAAATAAATTCTCATACATCCATGCAATGGATTACTATGCTGCCATTAAAAAGAATCAAAGTAGTCATATGTAACATTTTCTAATATACGATTTCTAGATAAATCGTTATGAAGTTACCCAAAATACATTAAGAAAAAAAATGAATATTTTCATAGTATAATCCTATTTGTATAAATTGTATATACATAGGGAAATTCTGGCAAAGGAGTAAGTTGGCTAGCAGACATTTGGTCCTATCCAAAATGTACATAAGACATTTGGGCTATGCCAAAAGGTTCCTGATAGTCAGTCCTGTCCAAAACAATTTAGCATGGGTCAAATATGCTCATGGACATTTTGAACAGGACCAAGTTTCAAGGACCTCTTGGCATGGACCACATAGCTTATGGACCAAATGGCTTATGGATATTTTGTACAAAGCCAAATATCCTGCAAGGGAAACAGTTACCAGTAGCATGTTGATTGAAATTTGTAGTAACCATTACAAATTTGTGTCCTACTAACAGTGATTCTGAGAAAAACTATTTTATATGATTCTCATCAAAAAGTAAAAAAAGAATGTAGATTTCTAACTGCATTATTGTATATAATCCTATCAGGAGAGAATGACTAGGAATGAATGAGAATAGAATCCTCTGTCAACATTAGATGCCTCCTAAGAGCCATTTCAAAACCCTCAAGGCCCCTCTGCTTACTCCCTTCCACTGCCACAGAGACCAGTTCCACACAGGCTGGGATTGGCTTCCTGCCCCGTGTGATCAGTGCAGGCAGACATCACCTCCTATACAGCTCGTGGCACAGCTCACTTCTGCCCTGGGACTTCTCTTGAAACCTGCCCTGCAGCTATGCGCACACAATCCAGAAACGGGGAGGAATTAATGCCCATGGGAGAATATGTCCCCCTTCTGTACTTGAGCACAGTTCTGAGAGCATTTCAAAAGCCTCCTTTAAAAAGTCCTAGCTAGGAAAGAACACCTGTTGCCTGTAGCTGAAGCCAACGCACTGTCACATCCTTGAATTTTCTTTCCTTCCTTCCCACATCACTTCCCTTGTCCTGAGCTCCCGGTCCCGGGGATCCCACTCCAAATAAACGTCCCAGCATGCAAGCCTTTGTGTCAGGCCAACATTCAGGCTAAGACACCATCAGAAGTTTTTCTACCAACCAGTGCCAGATGTGTTAGGACACATTCAGATCTCAATATAATGCTGGTTTTGCCCCTTTGTGTGAGTTGGCCCAGTGGGCAGGAGTATTTCTCAAGGTCATTTGTACAGCAGGATAGCTAGCAGTAACTATGCACTGAAGTTACTGCAGACCCAAACTAAACATATCGCCAGCTCAACTTCCCCACAGCTGGATTCCAAAAAATACCTGGGGCCATTCCAATATCACCAGGGATGCAAAAGAGTGAGAAAGGGTAATTAAAAGTGACAAGAGAGCAACTCTGACCAATTGTAGTTAAAATATCCGGATTTTGCAAATTTTAACAAAGATACATGACCATACACAACACATTTGCAAGGGCCCTTCCCGAGACCTACGCATGTGAGAAGCACTTAAAGTTAATTTAGCTTTACGGTAAATCTGCTTTTTACTAGGTACTCATCAAGTAACTGTAACAAAAGGATAATACAAAAACTGAAAACTAACAAATCTATATATTACCACCATCCCCAGTCTAATCTTCTAGACTTCGGATAGAAAAACATCCCAATTGCCTACTTGATCCTCTCCACTTGTCCTAGCAGCATCTTGAGTTCAACCCACCCAAAACTAGCTCTATCATCTTCACCAAACCTGTTCCTCCACTTCTGTTCCTCTTGCTGACTCGTGGTACCAGTTTATATCAAGTGTGAAATTGTGGCAGTCATCTTAGATTCCTCCTTTTTCTCTAGTTTCACCCTGGTTTGACAAACTGGTTACCAAACACTGTGGTAAGTTGTAAACGTCACGACTACCTCCTAAATAACTATTGTCTCTCTCTCATCCTCTGGCCCCATCCCCAGTACAGGTCCTCATTGTTTCTCTTCTGAACTGCAACAGCCTTTTAACTTCTCTTTCTAACTTTAATATCATCGCCCCAAAGCCGTCTCGCCAATGCCATAGTCATCTTTCTAAAAAGCAAATCCTGCTTAAACTTCTTTGCTGGCTTCCCATTACATTCGGGACGGTTTAAACGCTTCCCCCTGGCCTGCAGTGGCTGTCATGACATGACCCCAGCTCCTTCTCCAGCCTCATCTCCTACACTTGTGTTCACTCCATGTCACAGCACACTTTTTGCCGTTCTCCAGACTAGATATACTTTTTCACAGCTCCCTCTGCCAAGAATATCTTCTCCTTGGCTCCTTTACTCTTATTTTTCAAAGATGTAATTCAAGCATCCTGTCATCCTGGGAGTCTTCCTTACCTCACTGCCTCACTGCCCAGCCTATGCCAGTTGGGTATGACGCCCAGTCTCTGTGCTTCCACAGAGCCGTCACTAGCTCCGTCAGAGCAATGACCTTTCTGTATTACAATTTTCTCTCTCCTCTACTGTACTGTGAGATTCTTGAAGGCAGGAGTTAAAGTTCCTAGTTAAAGCCTCAGAAGCTCGCATGGTGCCTGGTATATGATACTCTCAATAAATGCTGAATACATAGCTCAAATTAATCATAAGAAAATGAGAAGAAGGATGACTATTAGGAAAAAATAGTATTCTCTTGCAAGCTCTTGTCATAAGAGGAGACTGTTTTTCTTCCTGGGACACACACAGTAAACGAGGCCAATCAGTGACTGCTGGTTGATTGTAATTTTAGCAACCATTTCCCATAAGACTGACCAACTGTTGTTACCTAATCTAAGGCCTGGTACATAAAAGACTCTCATTTCCTATTTAATTTAATTGTACTGATTTTTATTATTTTAACTCCTATTGGCACCAAACTCTAGAAAAGTTACAATAGAGTTTATCCCCAGATGAAGCCAGCTTAAAAAACAAGTAGAAATCAAACCCCGTGTGCCTTCCTGTTGGGCTTAAGAATATCTTCAAAGAATTTTCATTGTCTTCTTAAATACACAACATGAATTCAGCCTGCAAATTGAGACTGATATTCAAATACGACAGTTTGTCAAGTAAAAAAAAAAAAAAGAGAGAGAGAGAGATGCACTTAATTTACTGAATGAGTGTTCAAAAGAACTCAACATTCATTTGCTTGTGTCAAGATCTTTAAAACACCCTTTGAGGTCTGCCCCTAGGTAAAAATGCCATGTCACTAGCTCTCAGGGAGTAGGTGCTACAACTGATCAGTACATCACCCTGGTTCCCGACAACAGTCAAAGACCTCGGTCATCCTTCGTCACTAATCCCTCACCGAAAAATTCAATTTTAGAGCTCAAATATGTGTGCTGGGACCCCAGAGAACACTGTCAGTGCCTAATGGCTTAAAATTAGATAGATCTGGGTTGGGACCCTGTGGTTCTGCTACATACTGGCTGTGTGACCGAAGACAAGTCACTTATCCTCTCCTGGCCTCTCACTTTAGTCATCTGTGCTTCAATTTACAATGAAAATTGAATGGAAAAGCTTAGAATTTAACACAGTGCCTGGCACACAGCAAGTACACAGTAAACGATAATGCATGTATTATGATGAGCTTTCTCCTGGTTCTGGAAGCTACAGATCATCTCAAATACACGTGTAGAATACTTTCAGGAGCTATAGAGACAGGATCTTGAGATCATTGGGAATTTTCAGCTGCAAGATGCTTCTTTTAAAACAGAGGTCATAGACATCTAGTGAAGGGCATAATTTACACCACCTGAGTGTTCAATCCTAGGTAGGCTTTGTTCCATTTAAAAATTCTTCAGGAAAGCAAGTCCCCAAGTTGTCCACTCTGTTTCTGAAAACCAAAACTTTTGCAGATGGGTGGATTCAAATGGGTTACGGAGATTGTCCTCCCTCCCCTCTCACCTCCAGAAGTAGTTGCTCCCGCTTACTGGATGAGGCAGTGGGGAGGGCGGCCCCTGAAGGAAGCTTGGACGGCCACTGCCTTTGTCATATTTCCTCTGTGAAGAAACAGAAGACTTCAGTTCCTGGGATTGGTCAAGCTCTAGAATAGAGAAACTAAGGAACTACTTTGTTTTCTCCTAGACATTCTCATCTCTCTGTGCGCATCAGGCCACTGCAGAACAGTTGCACGTTTTTGCATCTTGGTCAGGAAATTGGAATGATAAACATAGGTAGCTTGCCACACACAATAAACTGAGGAGGTCGGCACAGAGCAAAGAAAGACTCAAAGACTGAGGGGATGACAAGAGAAAGAGCCAGTGAAAGAATCAATTATATACCACAACCGTACCGACCCTGACATCTGCAAAAATACTGCCAAGATTACAATGTTTAAATTCAGAACTGACTTGAGGTCAATACAATCTCCCTCTGGTACTGGTCATGGATTCATTCAACAAATATTTTTATTGAGCATTCATTATGTGCTAGGCACTGTGCTCAGAACTAGGGATTAAAGCAAAAATGCATACAAATAAGACTAGTCTTCACTGTCAAGGAACTAGGAGTCTAGTGCAGAAGACAAGGCAAGTAAAATTACAATATGGTAGACTCTCAGGTGACCTCCATGTGACAACTGCTGATTAACTGGCACACTCCATTCTCCCTGTGAAACACAGTGAGGCCCACTGTAAACTGGATGCTCTGGGCTAGTAAACTACCACCGAGTGCTCTGCACACTATCCTCTTGTAGATTAAACAGAATGTTTACTAAGAATTGGTTATTTTTGTTCCCAAACCTATTTATGACATCTGTACTTGATGCTACAATTTTGTGATTTCAGTATTATAGAAACTGATGAGAATAAAAAAAGAGTTGCTGTTTCTATGGAAACTATGATGAGTCCTCTGAATCAGTAAAAGCCAGTTTAAAAAAAAAAAAAAAAGAAACCCTCAAAAACTGATACTGAATTAGGATTGGGAAAGGGAATTATGAAAAGTAGGGGGGAAATCTATAAAGATTCTGCACTTTGTATTGTTAGTTTGAAAAATGCTTGTTAAGATGTCACTTAAAAAGGGAAAAAAACACTCAGATTTAGAGAATGGAGAGAAGATGTATCATAGATGTGGTTCACATATCCGTACAGGGTATACAAATCAGTGAACCAGTCGCATTTAGAGGAGAAGACTTAGTCCCACATCAGAAGAATGGCAATACTATTTTCCACAATCTGTTGAAATCAACTGATTCAAAGAACATTAACGGCTCCTAAACATTAGGAAAGATTGATGGAGAAAAGAATTTTCATGTGGTGCCAAACTACCACTCCACGCATTACTGTGATAATCTGTGGATGAGGAAATCGAATCTTTACAATGGGAACAACTGGTAGTCGCCACCTCAATCAAGTGATCAAATTCAACATCACTAATTGTGGACAATGAGACTATCCACCACCTGCTGTGAGGCACCCTCATCCTCCGTGAAGTGTTCTCGCCAAAGGTGTTTAATCAAGAATTTGGATCTTACTTCCAGTGTATAGGAAATACTGAAGATAAGAAAAATTAGTTACATGACAGTATGAGAAAACAATCATAGAAACTCCAAATGTAGAACACTCTACCAAAGACCTGGCTTGGTTTCTTTAAAAAGCCAATACCATTACTAATTTTGTTTGGTGTCATTAGAATACCAATTTGGCTACATAAGAAAAGGTCTCTGTCTTTTTTTTTTTTTTTTTTTTTTTAAGTTCAAAGGGGTAAAATGACATGTCTTGTTTTTAAAATATTCTAGCAAAGAAAAAAGACAAATGAAGCAAAAATGGCAAAATATTGATTATTGAATCAACAGATATATTGGGGTTCATTGTTTATATGCTCTACTTTTGCACATATGTTTGAAACCTATAAAAGACAGACACTTGATGTCATGAAAAAAACCAAGGCGAGGATTATTCTAGCTTAAAAAAGACGTAACCAAGTGCAATGCACAAACCTTGCCTGAATCCTTGTCAGGGAAAAAAAACAACTACAAATGACATTTTGGGAAAATGACATTAGAAAAATCTGAATACGGACTGGGTAGTAAATAATTGAAAACAATAAATGTCTTAGTGATAATGGAATGAGGATTACGTAGGAGAAGCAATGCTGAACATTTCAGGGTGAACTGTCATGATGTCTGCAATTTACTTTGAAATGATTAAGGAAAAAACATTAAGAACGATCAGATCTAGGAGACAGGTCTATGAATATGCATTAAACTAGGCTTTCAACTTCTCTGTATTTTTTAATAGTTCCATAATCAAAAGTTAACAGTTTTTCAAATAACTGAAATTTTTTTCAAAATATATTTAAGGTATGTATGTAATTTTTAAAATTCCATACTTCAGTTTAACTTGTTATTTGGTAAACCAACTAAAAGGTAAGGGGGAGAGGATCCAGACAGTAAGGTGATGATGTATGTTTAACAACCAGCTCTCTGGGAAAAACAGCCCTGGTTTGTAGCATTCGCCAGTTTCCACGGTATAAATATCTCTACCATGAATGATTCCAAACTACTAACACGATGTCACTGAACAGAGTTGGGAAGAGATGGTTTCCAAAAGCCAGTAAGAGCCAGTTCCAATACGCTGAATCCAGATATGACAGAGGAACACCAGTGGTGACAGGAGAGAAGGAAAAGATGGTTTGCAGAAAACAAAGTAAGAAGCAAGGTCATCAGTGGACAAGAGGTGGGAAGGGGAGGTGGAAGAAAAAGGTTTGAGTACAAAAGACCAAGTATGATAGTACCTTCCTTAAAGAGTTGTTAACAAAGAATAAATTATATATAAATATTCAGATACAGTAATGACTAACTTACTAAGCACCTCCTCCTACTATTATTATTTTCTAACCTGATCCACAATCTAAAAGAGTATCTCATCTTTTTAAGAAGTCATATGGTGTTTGCCTCTAGGGAAGGGAACTGAATGGCCAGACAACTTGCGGACAGCAGTGAGAGGAAGCAGCTTTACTGCTTTGAGCCTTTTAAATTCTGAAAAATGTGAATGTATCACTTATTCAAAATATATATGAAATTAAAATCTATAAAAATCTAGGACATGGGTCTCTTGAAAGAGCTCTGCTCTTCTCTTACCATAAGCCCCTAACCTGACATGTACGCAGATATGCCTTCATCCCCATCATTCCTAACACAGGAACTTAAAAATCAACCACCACAAATCAGTAAGAAGAGTTCCAAATCATCGTGCCCAGCCAACATGGGAGAAGTTACAGTTTAGCAGGTCCATTTATACATGGAGAAGTCAGAATCTTGGCTACCTCAGTACCATGATAAAATCCATATGAAGCCTTCCATCGCTCAGCATGCCACATTTCACTCAAAAATACATTCATTCAACAAATCTGCACTGAGAACCATCTAGGTCTTTGAGCCTAAAAACACACATGAATAGAATTCTCTCTCCAACTTTAAGGAGTTTTAACTTGTCCTTGGAAAGACTCCTTTACTAGGAATTTACCTAATTTTGGACAACTATCTTTAGGCCAAAATTACTATTTATATACATAACAGTAGAAGTAATTCTTACTTAAAGGAACCAGTATTTTCTCATAAATTTATGGAAAACACATCTTGCTAAATGAATCCTATTTTGGAACCATGATTTAGAGGTGTATTCTTCCAGGAGGAAAAGCCCATAGAAAAAGGAACACATTATCATGATACTTAGATGATTAGCAGTGGTAAGTCCAACTCTGTAGGATTCCAGGCCTCCACTGGCAGGAGTCAAGTGAGGCAGCAGAAGTCAAGAGGGAATTGTAATCCATGGAGTAAAACAACATCCCTGCAGACCTCCTCCACCATCAAGGTCAAGTGGGAGCCCCAGAAATCTGTTTCTGGTAGGACCACTCCCTTGTCTTCCCCTGAATATCCAGCCTCTCCACCAAGGTCTGTCTCGGGATTATGAGGACTAATTTCATCATGCCCTTGACGCCACTCACTACAAGAAGCCCAGGACTCCAAGGCCATCCCTTATTCTTCACCAGCCTCAAGTGGTTTCCTCACATGCATGCGTTCAATAGCACTCTGCTGAAGACCCCTTGCAGATCTTGGGAGCACTGTTTTCTCCATTGTTACTGAATTCTGGCCTCTTTGACCTCCCTGAATTCTCAACTGTCTCCTCGATTCAGGGAGACTGCCAGGCTCTGTTTGGGTTACCCGCCTTGTGTTTTGACCTCCATCCAGGTGGTAAGCTGGGGAATCAGAAGCTCTCACCTTCTCTCAAGGAGCATTTTCCTGCATTGCCTGTTGTCCAATGTCTGCAGACCACTATCTCAATATATTTAGGACAGCTTTCTACTTGTTTAAGGAAGGAGAGTCAATCTGGTCCCTGTTTTTCCACTTGGGCACAAATGGAAGTTTCTCTTCTGATGTTCTTATTTTCCATCCTAACTTAGTCACTTTCTTCCATGGCCACTCCCTTGACCTTATCATTCACAATTACTGCAATCCTCATTACCTCAGTTCCAAACATTTACTCTCCAACCACCACTTCCTTTTGCTTTTGTTTGTTTGTTTTTTAGGTCACTTCTGCTAGTACCCCAATTCCAACAATCCTTTGCCTCACTTTCAATCCAGTGTTTCTACCGCCTGAACATGTCCTCTTTTCCCTCCCAACTAACCCATAGTTCATTCCATCATCAGTCATTTTAATTAGGCCCCCATTCCTTGGCCCCTCTGATTTCATCTTATTTGCTTGGCTAATTAACAACCCAGGTTAAACCCAACTGACTAAGAAATAGTACATATTCCATATTTTTACCTTGTTTATTGTCTTTTATCCCACTAGAAGGACAGCTCCTTCTGAAGACAGGGATTCTCATTTGCTTTGTTTACTGTTGTATTCCCAAAGGAAAACAGTCCTCAACAAGTGGATGATACTCATTTCTTGATTGGTTTAAATAAAATCCAATGCTCAAAATAAGTATTTAAATGAAAACACTAGAAGTGAAACGCATCATCCTATCTAGAACATCAGAGTGCTTTTTGCTGAAGAGATCATTAAAAAAAGAAACAGGGAATGTGTATGTACTTCCATCTCTTTTTTTTTTTTTTTTTGAATAACCTCTCTTTATTTTATTTCTTTTTTTTAATGTTATATATGATTGTGACAAGATGGCAAACCAGAGTGGACTCCCGACACAATCTTGGAGACTCCAGAGACAGGTTAATGAAACTGTCACACTAACATAAAAGCTGTGAGAAAAGCCTCTGGCAACAGAAAGCAGCTAGGTTTCAGCTGGGAGGAGAGCTCCGTGCCAGCCTGAGAGGCGCCCTGGGGGAGACTGGGAAGGGAGAGGTTTCTTAAGGTGTGTTGCCTTCTCTGTGTTGCTCATGCTTTTTCTGCCCCCACTGCTCACAGCCCTCTCTTGCCCAGTTGACTCCAACAGCAGTATTAGGGTGATATATACGCTCAAGCGGGCTGGGTTGGGGCACTGCAAAGCCCTAAGTGTAT
This sequence comes from Camelus dromedarius, assembly GCF_036321535.1. Taxonomy (NCBI): domain Eukaryota; kingdom Metazoa; phylum Chordata; class Mammalia; order Artiodactyla; family Camelidae; genus Camelus; species Camelus dromedarius. The sequence goes on along the minus strand of NC_087443.1, from coordinate 60,171,390 downwards.
CTTCCTCTTCCTACCCACCTTCGCAGCCAAGGTAAGGTGATGACTATTGTCAGAGAAAGCTCTCAGAGGCACCAGCTAGTGCCTAGGCTTTGCTCAGGAGTCCAGGGATCCATCAACAGATGACACGGCTAACACCCCCAGAGAAAACAGAGTCACAAAGAAAAACAGATGAACTTACCTAAGGGGCACAACTGCAATAGAGAACAACAAAATCAAACCACCCACATCAGCCAAAATCAAGTTAGTGCATCAGTTTAGAAAAGAATAAATCAGTAAGTATCTTCAAAGAGGGACCATGACTGGAAACATGTAGCAAAAACAAGAAATTTTAAAATGAGAACCAACTAAATAAAAATTTAAAAGTAAAAGAAAAAAGAATAAAGTAAAAGCCAACTAGAGTCAACAGTATGAAAATCCTAAGAGCTAGGATAAAGAACCCAGTAACTGGGCTAAATAGCTGAAGATCATCAGGTTAAGAAACTCCTAGAAGACATGAGGAAGGGACAGAAAAGAAGAGACATTAAGAGGTAGAGAGAACTGAAGTGGAAATGCTAATATATCTATGTAGTACAAGGCCCAGAGGAAAAAGAGGGGAGAAAAAGCAGGAGGAGAAAATATTTGAAAAAGAAATAACTAAGATTTCCCAGGATTAAAAAAAGACGTAAGATCTCAGACTGAAAAAACTCCATAAAAAGGGAACAAAAGAGGGGAAAAATGTAAAACTAGTCACAATACAATGAAATGAAAACACAACAAAAAGAATTCCAAAAGTTTACCAAAAAAAGTAAATCACTTATCAAGGAAAAGCAAGAAGCAGCAGTCTAACTCCAGAAAGTCTCAAAAGCAACGCTGGTTCTAAGAAGTCAATGGACTGATACTTTGAAAGGTATGAGAGAAAAAAAGATCTCAAACTTAAGAAATACATATTCTTAAATATATTTTACAAATGTGAAGGGTAAGCAAGTAACTTATTAAGTTAACTACTCTTTACATAAGTAGTAAACAAAACAAAAAAGTAAAGCCATAGTAATTCCAGAACTAAAGTTCTTTTAAAAAAAAATCAAAGCACTTTTTTTTGTTGGAGGGTGGGTATAGAGAGGAAGATGAGAGCTTCTAAGATACCCATCTTTTCTGAAGTGTGGCGGGGGGAATGACATACATTTAAAGGTTTAAAATAGGAAAAGGTTTTCAATAGGAATAAACACAAGTATGTATAAATTATCAAATTAAGAGGTAAGGGGGTGAGGGTATAGCTGAAGTGGTAGAGCACATGCCTAGCATACACAAGGTCTTGGGTTCAATCCCCAGTACCTCCTCCAAAAATAAATAACCCCCCCAAAAAATCTAAAAAAAATAAAATATCTTTTTAAAAAAGAGTTGAAGATAACTACCAAAAGAATAAAGATAGAATAAATAACTCTCAAATTAGAGGACTATCTGATTTAGCCAACAGATAGGAAAAGAAGAAAGCAACAACAAACAGAAAACTTGAAATAAAGTGGCTTAAAAGTCAAAATATAGAAATATTTTATGATTGGTATAAATGGGTTGAGCTCCAGAACAACTTTTAAAAAGATACAGGTAATATGTGCTCACTGCAGAGAAAACATGAGGAAGTATTTTAGAAAACAGAGTCTAAAGAAGAAATTGAAAATCCCCAATCCCACCTTTCAGACATTTCTCTCTACTGAAGCGTGTACTACACATCTTTTCACAAGAAAAATCGTGCACTTAAGTCTTGAAACTCTTTGCATATCAATCAACATAGAACCTTATAATTTTCAGTGGGTAAATTATAGCTCAATGTTGTAGCACCACAACTGTTAGATATCCAATGTATTTAATTCCTCTAGGTTAGACATTGCAATTGTTTCCAATATTTCCTCTTTCATGTAACGTTTGATACTTCCTCCTGGGAAAACTGCCCTTCCCCGACCTCCACCCTCCACAGGAGTGAGAGGAGGTCCAGAGCTACATGTGGTAAGACCGCCTCTTCACCTCTCAGCTCTCCCTCACTACTGGAGACTCCCATCACCACAGTCAAAGCCTGAAATAGTTCCCATCCTTAAAACCAAAAAACCTCCCCAGATCCCCTATCTCTTTCTCACTATCACTCCATTTCTCTACAGCTCTTTACAGCAAAACCCTTAGAACTGGCTCCATTCACTGTCTGCATTTCCTCATCTTTCATGTTCTACTCAATATACTCCAAACTAGTCTTGTCCAGTGAAGCTATTCGTGAAGATCTCCAATGACCTCTCATTTGGATAAATCCAGAGATCAGTTCTTAGCCCTCGGCCTATTCAATTTTTGATTACTCCTTTCCAGAACCAACCTCTTTACTTCGCTTATACCACATCCCCCTGGGTTTTCTCCTGAATGGCCACCCCATCCCAATCCTCCTTGCTGGTTCCTCCCTTCCCACAAACTCTAGAAGATGCAGTACCCTTGATCTTCATTTTTGGATCTCTTCTCTTCTCTATAGACACTTACTCAAGTAATTATCTCATTTAGTCTCAAAGTTTAAAATATCATCTGTATGCTGATGATTCCTACTTACGTCTCCATCCAGATCACGTCTCTGAATGCCAGATTTATATATCCAAATGCCTACCTCACATCTCTACCTGGCTGTCTACCAAGTATATGAAACTTTCTTTAAATTGGTTCCTCCTTTAGTGGGGAAAGCAATGTATCAATCCTCACCCAGTTGCTCAAGCCAAACACCTAGGCTTCTTCCTTAACTTCTCTTTCACTTCTAATCCTCTGAACGATGCCCAGAATTTCATCTTCTCTCACCACCCCCACTTCTACCCCCTTGGTCCAAGCCACCACTCTCTCTCACCTGAACTGTAACAACAGCTTACTAGCTGGTCTCTCTGCCTTACTCTTGCTCTCTACCATAAATCCTCTGCAGAAGAGCCCAAGTAATCTTTTTTAAAGTTCACTACAGTGCCATCACTTCCCTGCTCCAAACCCCACAGAACTCCCCATCACACTTAGAGTGAAAAGAAAGCCCTACCATAGCCTGCAAGGCCTTACTGACTCCTGCTGATTTTTGTGACTTCATCCCTGACTACTCTGGGCCTGGCTTACTTTTCTCTAGACACTTCCTGCTGTTTCCTTAAATATGCCAAACATACTCCTGTCTAAGGAACTCTGCTCTCCCTGTGCTCACTTGTGGACCAATTTTATCTCAAGTTCCACGTTTCTTACTCCCCAACTCCATTCAGCTCTCTGTTCAAATGTCACTTCCTCATGAGGCCTTCCCTGACCATCCTATCTACAGCAGCTCCCCTGCCCCAGTCAAATGCCCTCTTTCTGGGCTATATGCAGCACTTATCAGTATCTGACATTATATTTCATATTTTTTTGCTTAGTCTGCTCCCCACTTACAGAATGTACAAAGGCAGGGACATTATCTTAGTGACACCATATCCTCTGTGCCTAGAACACTGCCTGGCACATACTAGGCACAAAATCTTTTCTGAGTAACACTGACCACACACCTCAGCTACACATCTCCATGCAGTAAAGGCTATGGATCTATCAAAGGCTAATGATCCTTCTTTTCCTACCCCTGCAAAATCAAGAGATTCAGACAAGGACAACATAAAAAAAAAAAAAGTATTATTACAAAATAATTCAGACTTAAACAGTATAAAAGAAAATAAACATCCATGTACGTACTACCTAGTTTAAGGAATAAAACATAAGTAGAGCTGAGCCCCATGAACAACCACTCCACCAAGGCAACTTAACAGGTTTGAAGAAAACCTAAAGGAGAGAAAAGTAGGGGTTTTTTGACTCACCCTTTTCATCTGCCGTTTTAAAAACTGAAAATAAAATTATGTGATGAAGTACTGTAAGTATTAAAAAAAAAAAAAAAAGAGCTCCATGTTGCAGTGAGATTGAGGGTTTGGGATGGAGAAGACAAAAGGGAAGATGAAATACTAGGGACATGGGCAGGATGAAGCAGAGACCTGGTGACACCAAGAGGAGGAGCAAGGCCAGAGCAAGGTAATGTTAGGAACCAGGGGCTGACTGTCCATCTTCCCTACCGCACTGTAATTTCAGGAGGACTACAAACGCGCCTGGCTGAGGGATCAGGATCTAATGAGGCATACATCCTATGGAGGGTAGTCAACACTAACGTGTCATCACAGTTTGGCACAACAGCACAAATCCAAGGTGGGAAGTGAACGTTGTACATGACCGACAGGAAACAAGCTGGTGGGCTCCAAGTCTAAGTGGAAGAGAGACAGAAAAACCAATAAGAAGAATACTTCAGAATATGAAAACGAATATAGGTATGTATAGGCATGACTGGGACATTGTGCTATATACCAGAAATTGACACATCATAACTGACTATACTTCAATTCAAAAAAAAGAAAAGAATACTTTAAAGATTTAATAAAGTTAGAGTTCAACTGGAAACTCCAGGACCAATTAAAAATAGATCTTTTAGATCTTTGTCACTCAAGAGCAGTATCACTAATCCAATAGAACAATTTCACACGTAATCAAATCTCTAATACATCAAACAGTATCTAACCTATTGTACCACAAAAGCTACTGACTCTTGTCTAGCCGGTGGGGCGAGGGTGGGGGAGGATAAGGATGGGACTGGGATATCTTGTTTTTGCCAGAAAGTCTAGAAAGGAGCCAGTTAAGGTTAAATGGCAACTTGACCACTAATTCTATGAAAATTCATGAGTTTTAATGGTACTCAAAAGGCGAGAAATCTTCTGAACTCTAGGGTGCCTGTGGTGAGGAGGACAAGCAGAAATTAAAAACCAGCAAGACCTAGCTGCTGAACCTTGAGTCTTGACCTGGGGCCTTTTCCTAATTATTTCATCTACCTAGAGGAGCTCCTTTCTTTTAATTCACACAAAAGGTATTGTTTGTGCTAGAGATGGTCCCGGGCACAGGACAACAGTGCACATGAGTTTACAACAGTATCTGTTAAAAAAAAAAAGTTATGTGTCAATCATCCGAAATTACTACATATGATTACTGGACAAACTTCTATCAGTGCAAGCTGAACAGGAAGATGCAGCCCAGGTAGGGTCTGCAGAATCCTGTCATCTCTAAATTAGGAAAGAGGCTAAAATTGGGTAAGTATAATATACAAGAAGAGGCACAGGCTTGAACAGTCCCAATACTATCAAGCGGCTTAGGCCAATAAAACAAGCCTGAAATTGCTGACCCAGATCTGTATCTCCAACCTAAAGCCCTAGAGTAGGTTCCAAATGGTAATTCTGTCCATTTTTGGTTGGGCAAATTATAATCCCCTAATGAAGACCCAATTTGTACAAAAATATCCCTACTGTATTTATACCAGTGTAGTAATAACTTCCCTTATAACCATTAGTGTATGCTCTTAAAATGTTTAGAATTCTTAAGAGACTATAAAGTCTTAAAGTTTTATCCTAAAGACTTGTTTATTAGGAGAAGCTTGAAGTACCTGAGGAAATTAGATACATTAAATTTGCAAGTATGGTTTGAAATGCTTAAGGAACTCTCATCACATTTGTAAATGGTATTAAATGAGAATTTCATGTGTTCAATTTAAAAGCATTTGAGCAGCAATAAAACTAGCAAGTGTGTTTTTAATATTAACATAAATTTAATGGATTTACTTTAATTTCAGTGGTTTATTATGTTTTTAGTTGTGTTTTAAAGATTTAAAGAAAAATAGGCTTTTTTAATGAAAATTTATTATTTTGCCTGATTATAAAATGATACATACTCATGTAGAGAATTAATGCAAAACAGAAAAATATATAAAAGAAATAAGCTTCAATTCCATCCCTCAGAAGTAATCACTGTTAAAATTCTTCTGCCATCCTTCCTAGTCCTATTCACCCACTTAATTATCCAAAGTTCCTCATGGTTTTCATAGAGCTTAAATTTTAGTTGGGGGTGCAAACCAAAAAAGGACAAACTAGATCCATGTTTTGTAGCAACAATATGTAATAAAGACGTTTTTATATCAATGATTCATCTATATTACCATTTAAATTGCTGTATGCTATTCCATATTATGCATGTCTCGTATTTCTTTTAACCAAGCAATGGCTGATAGTTTCCAATATTTTCTTGAATTGTTAAGTAAGGCAACAATTGTCAACCTTCCTTACAATTCTATTTTAAGCATCTAAAATAATTGATCTTTATTAGTTTTTTATTTATTAATATTTTAAGCATCTTTGTACAGAGCATGATCACTGCTTAATAAATGTTTAAGTGAATGACCATGGTGATGAACATGCTTAGATTCATGAGATTCAAGGAAAAATAGGCTTTTAAAATCATAATTTTAATAAGCTAAACTCTGACCAAAGTATAGGTTACTTAGGGGCTGCCTGACATAGTAAAACCAGAGAGTCTACATTCAAATTCCTACCTTTTATCCCACCTTATGTAAGTTACTTGAATTTTATAAATGTCAGTTATAATTATCATCATCATTGACTGATATCACCTGACAAGACTATGAACGCCAAGAATAACTTCTCATTTTCTCTACATCCCTAGCATTTAGCACATTGTCTGGTACTCAACAGGCATTCAGTAAATACTGCTTGAATTCAACTGACATATCTAAAATTCTAGATTAGGCTGTGAATTGCAAGTTGGAATGTGTAAAGGAAGGGAACCACCATGATAAACAGCAGGAGCAAAGATAAAAGGACCAATAAAAACAAGACCCCCAATTTTATACAGTCAAAAAAATTTTCTTCTTAGGTTTTTAAATTTTATTCTGAGTTTCTCAAGGTCCAATTTATATTAAGGGAGTTCAACTGGGATTAGATGGTAATAGCTGATCAAAATCTAGACCCTAGATCTAGAATTAAACAGATTCAATAGAGAATGAGATTAAATTTATTGGGGGGAAAATCTAACAGTTCAGTGTGGAATTAATTACTAGTTTTTTCCAACCACCAAAACTTGTTTCTGAATTAAAGTAGAATACAGCCTTAACCCGTTCAATTCAGGGCACCCTTTTTATTTTCCATTGCTCTTGGATTTTCCAGCAGTTTAGTCTCATTTGGGTTAATTACCAGTACTCTAGATGGAAAACTTTCCTGGTAGGTTGTTCCATTCATGGCCATTTGGAAAGTACTGCTTGCGTCAGACTCTGTTTTCTGCTTGGATAAAGGGGGCTGTTACTTCAAACCCCATTTTTCTTGGTATCCTGCAGTCACATTGAGTACACCCTGTACTCGCCTTCTACTCATGACCTTTCAAAGTAAAATGTTTTATCTAACCCAAGTTAGCAGATTTACCTTTTCTTAGAGTACTGATTAGGGCCAAAGGTGCTATAATTCTATCAACAGACACCACATGATTGTAGTAAAAGTAATAATACACAATTATTGAGGGGCTGTGTATCCCAGGCACTGGGCTTGTATATCCCATGTAATTACCCAAGAGCCCCATGAAGATGTTATTAATTCCATTTTATAAATCACAAAACAGACTTTAAAGGAGACAAACATTCCCTGTGTTTCTGTCCTCCCTCCAAAGGACTTGAAGTAGATTACTTAAAATTGTTTCCTCTTACAGAAAAGGTCCCTCTGAACTACTATCCTCATTTTATAAGGTTAAGAAATTGAAGGTCAATGATTACATAAGCTAAGAAGTATACAGACAGATCTGAATTCTAGTTCTGATTCCAAAATCCCTACTGTTGCTTATTTGGCTATACTGTCTCTACAACTGAGTAAGGCCTTTCACAGTACTTCCTTCAACTCTCAACTAAGGAATGAAAAATCTGCCTGAAAAGGCTCTCTTATATTGTACTTCCCTTTTATGTTTAAAGAAAGATGTGGAAAGGAGCAAGAATGGCAAGACGATGGTAACTTCTCCCTTCAAATGGTCTTAAACTCTTAGTTAAAACAGCAGACTTCAAACTGGCTAGAGTCACAAAGTATTGAACCCTTTCCACAACATTCTCCAGTGTCTTCCTAACTTCAGTAAACTGCTTGGCTTCCAGGTAAATAAATTCAACCTTTTTTTTTTTTTTTTGCAGTTCAACTCAAGATACTTTAATAGATGTGTCAAGTCATCTGTCCTTCCTCTCAAAACCCAATTATAGCAGGTTCTTCCATAGCATGTATCACTGTTGTCTGCTCAGCTAAGTCTTTTTTTTTTTTTTTTGGTGGGGAGGTAATTAGGTTTATTTATTTAGTGGAGGTGCTGGGGATTAAACCTAGGACCTTGTGCATGCGAAGCAGACACACTACAACTGAGCTATAACCTACCCCCCTGCTCAGCTCAGTCTTGATTGATGAACTTGCACTCAATTTTGGAAGCTCTCATTCTGTAATCCTTACTGGTAGAAAGTACTTTTAAATTCAACCTAGTATTCAATGTTGAAGTTAACTTGCTGTTAAAAAAAATTCAGTTTTATCAGATTATTTAATAATGGTATCTCCAGCAAGGTTTGCCATTTTTTGTTTTGTTAGGTATTTTTTTTTCAAACAAGGATACTTTTATTTTAGCCCAAGTCATGCTCTTAATTATGTTAGTTATCCTTTTCCAACTGAATCACGTTATTTCTGTATTATTGTATCTGAAACTGAAACCAATACTTCAGATGTAATGACAGATTTTAATACATGACCAAAATGGTGCCTCTGTTAGGTTTCCTATTTCCTAACAATGTCTAGTACTTCATCCCAACTGTACTGAACCATTGTTTTTAGAACATGGTTTACCTTTATTTTTTTTGATAATTTGTAAGATTTTAATACTTTACTCAGCAAAGTTCAATGAGATCCTTGCATTCCACATGTCTCTACTGTTTTTTTTTTGTTTTGTTTTGTTTTGTTTACAAAATGGGGGGAGAGTCTTCTAAGAAAGATGTGGAAAGATGTGGAAAGTCTTCTTAAGTCTTCTCTATTTGCGTGCAATGGATATAAAATCCAGACTGACTACAGGTGTTCTGTATTGATGACACAACAAATACCTCAAGATGAATGGCTGTAAACAATGTAAGCATAAGAGTGGCAGGACCGCTCTGTTCACTATTGTCTTTGCCCTTTTAGTCACGGTCTATGGACTTCTGCTCACTACACATCATTTTTATCACCTCGCAATATACTTATTAGTACTTACACATTCTTCATCAGTTACCTTCATATCCTTGAATAACATAGCTATACTTTAATTTTCTATCTACTATAAGACAGTATCCATTAGCTTATCGCTTTTAAAGTCATATTGGCACTCCTTTTCCATTAGGTTCTCTTCCCCTCCTTTCCCTTCTCAACTTTCGTAATCTAGATCTACTCTTTTGGGGGAACTTCCTACACTGTTGGTGGGAATGTAGGTTGGTGTAGCCATTACAGAAGACAGGATGGAGATTCCTCAAAAAACTAAAAAGAGACTTACCATATGATCCAGCAGTCCCACTCCTGGGCACATATCCAAAAGGAACTCTAATTCGAAAAGATACATTCACCCAAATGTTCACAGCAGCACTGTTTACAATGGCCAAGGCATGGAAACAACCTAAATGTCTATTGATAGATGACTGAATAAAGAAGTTGTGGTATATTTATATAATGGAATACTACTCAGCCATACAAGAGAATAAAATAATGCCATTTACAGCAACATGGATATACCTGGAGATCATCACTCTAAATGAAATAAGCCAGAGAAAGAAAAATACCATATGATATCACTTATATGTGGAATCTAACAAACAACCAAAAAAACCAAAAACGAACTTATTTACAAAACAGAAACAGACTCCCAGACATAGAAAACAAACTTATGGTTACCAGGGAGGAAAGGGGGTGGGAAGGGATAAATTGAGAGTCCAAATTTGCAGATACTAACTACTACATATAAAACAGATGAATAAGTTTCTACTGTATAGCACAGGAAGCTGTATTCAATATCTTGTAGTAATCTATAGTGAAAAAGAATATGAAAAGGAATATATGCATGTATATGTATGACTGAACTATTATACTGTACACCAGAAATTGACACAACATTGTAGAGTGACTGTACTTCAATTTAAAAATGGAAAAAATTTTAAAAATAAATCTACTCTTTTGTACAATGGAGTCAACAGCAGTGTGTCTAATGGTTGTACCATTTTCCCTTGAATGAACATTCTGTAATTTACCTAATTAAACCTCTATTGAATAATTTATTCCCAATTTCTCACTCTTAAAAGAAATGCTGCAACAAATACTCTTATATACACCTTATAAACCTGTCCAGTTTTTTCTTTAAGATGAATTCTTAGAAGCGGAACTTTCTGACTGAAAAGTACCTCGTTAAGGCCAAACTTCCTTACAGGAAAATTTGCCAGTGAGAGGATATATAGATTACATTTAAAGACTGGTTTTGAAAATTGATTAGAAAGATAATCATATTTCATATTTTCATTTTTCCCCAAAATAGAATTTTTTTGAAAGGTCTGGCTCTTATTAAGCATCATACAGCAAAATGTACTGTTCATTTACACATTATGCATTTGAATAATTCCTCTGTTCTATTACATTTTTTTTTATTCTATTACATTCTGTAAACAAACTACAGAAATTAAAGTGTTTGGGATATTTATGTCTTCATAAACTGGTGTTTTTGATAGTTTATATAGAAACTGTCTTTTAAACTTGACTCATAATCATGCCTTAGATCAGAAATATATGATTAATGCTAAGATCAGTATCTGTAGAAAACTTCTGAACAAATCACATAGTTCCCTCGGTTTCAAAAACTGATCAGTTAAAAACATACATTATACACACACACCCCTAATGAGACCATGCACCTTTTTTGAGCTCAACAATATCTAGACTTTCCCCAAGGGTATTTTTTCCTTTAAATTTTGTCTCAAAAATCTAATTATTGAGCAGCACTTCTCTGGTTCAATCTCAGTTTTTTCAAGTTTACTAAAAAATGTCATAAACCAACATAAAACTTCTCTTAAGAATTATTTTTATAACTTGGTCATATTTTTAAAAACTGAAAATGTGACCCATGCTCAGAAAGGCCCTGTGCTGTGTTTAATGCTCTTCTGTTGCTGTCTTGAACATCTTAATCTTTGAGCAAAGTACCCCCACATTTCATTCTGTCCTGCACCTCATAAAGTATATGGCTTCACCTCACAAAGGTTTCAGCTGATTCAGGGTAACAATGAAAGTGCCCCCCAATAATCTGAAGCAAAGATGAATAAGATTTCTCTCTAGAATTGAACCCAAACTAGTTTAAAAAAAAAAAAAACCCACAACAACAACAAAAACATATCAGCAGTTCTCTAGCACAAGAAGTTGTAAATGTGTAACTGAAAAAGATCTGGAACACCCAAAACTCCACTTGGTAGGATTTAGGAGCAATTGTAGAGAAATAATGCAATTATTACTTTACGGAAAAGATGTTTAACCGTATTATATCCAGCTTTATCAGTGTACCTGGAAGGGCAATTCTTTAAAGATGAGAGAGGGGAAAAAAAATAAACACAAAGAGGTTAGGTTTATAACATCCAGGCATGAATTGTTCCTGAGAAAGAACGCCCCACCCTATACATCCCCTCAGTCATTCAGGAGTCACTGCGTTATCAGAACTTAAGGCCTTATCAAAATCTTAATAAATACCTATTTAAATTTAAAATGCCATAGATACATTTCAATAAATTTCAACAGATTCAAACCTTTTTCTTCTGATCACAGTGGCATGAACCGACAAAGCAGTAACAAAATGGTAACTAGAAATTCAGAACTGTATTTGGGATTTAACTCTAAGTCGAAGAAGCAACAAGGAAATTAGAAAATATTTTAAGCTAATAATATTAAAAATAAGACAAGGAGACCCACTATTTCTTTTATTCAGCATTATACTGGAGATCCTTAGTAGTACATTTAGGCAAGAAATAAATATACAGTTTGGAAAGTAAAGAAATAAAACTGTCATTATTTGAGACAGCTGAGTTCACACACACACACACTCCACAGGAATCCAAACAATGAAAAGTGAATTTACCAATATGCTTGATTAAAGGTCAATATACAAAAATCAATAGTACTTCTATGTAATAGCCATCAACTACTGTTAATCTAAAATAAAGCCATTTACAACAGCATTAACAAATGAAATGCTTAAAAGTAAATTAGCAAAATAAACCTCTCTACAGAAAACTACAAGTGTTGTTGAAAGAAATTAAAGACTAATCAATAATGGAAGGTGATAAACCGCGTTCCAAGATCCAGATATTGTAAAGACATCAATTCTTCCTCAGATTCATCTATAGATTCAATGCAATCCCAAACAAAATTCCAGCAGGTTTGTGTGTGTAGAAACTGATGTTAGTTATCAGGTGAAGATGCAAAGGCCCGAGAAAACCTGAGACAATCTTTGTATTCTTCAAGTTCAAGGACGTCTATTAGCAAATACTAAATTTTATATAAAACCAAACTATTTAAGAGTGTAGTACCGGCACCAACAGAAAAGCTAATCATTGCAACAGAATCGAGAGTCCAGAAACTGACTCACACAGATATAAACAAAGCAAGCTCACAGAATGCTTGTAGGAATGTAAAACTGACACAAATACTTACAAAACTCTGGGACATTATTTACTAAAACTGAACATAAGTATATCCTATGACCTTGCTACACAACTATGGTCCAGAACCAGTACAAGTAACATCCCCTTGAGCTTGTTAGAAATGCAGACTCTCAGGCCCCATCCCAGATCTACTGAAAAGTAGAATTGACATTTTTAACAAGACCCCTCTCCTCCAGGTGACTGAGGTGCACATTACAGTTTGAGAAGCACTGCCCGAGGATCAGAAATACATACAGATGTCCACGAAGAGACAGAAGAATATTCATAATAACAGACTATTAATAGCCAAAACCAAAAACTACCCCAATGCTGAACAATGCAAAGAATAAGTTGCAGGATAATCACAAAGTGGAATACTATTCAGCAATGAACATTCTGTAACTGTAACTCACAAATAAAATGCTGTGTAAAAGCAGCAGACCAAAAGAATGTATCTTGTTATGTTTTAATTTATGTAAAGTATAAAAACAGGAAAAACTCTCTATGTTGAAATCGGGGCAGCAGTTATTACCTTTAGGTGAACTAAGAGCCTTACTCCCTCTTAGTTACTATTTCTTGATACGCATAATTCCATCAAGCCGTGTATGTACTTGCATTTTGTGCACTTTTCTAGGGAACCATTCAAAAACTAAATTCTTATTATAACTGAATAGGAACATTTTAGTGCTAAATGCTAATTTATGGCACCTACATATAAGGCAAACTATAAACAAAATTTCTTCTGAGTTACCTTAAGTTTTTCCAGTTTTCAAATAGTTCCTAATATGAACCCAGCTAGCTTAAGTAGAGAAAATGTAAACATTTCAGTGCCCCAAGTCAAGCTCTGCCATGTTAAAAAAAAAAACAAAAACTTTAACCATTACACATTAGTTTTATATTGTTAAGCTTTATCTTTCCATGTCAATATTTTTAGATTTACCTCATCCTCCCATTTAAAAAAATTTTTGAAAATAGCTGAGACATAATTCACATGCCATACATTTTACCCATTTAAAGTATACAATTCAATGGTTTTTAGTATACTCAGAGTTGTACAACCATCACCACTGTCTAAAATTCCAGAATGCTTTCGTGACCCCAAAAAGAAACCCAAACCAATCAGTAGTCACTCCCATGTCTCCCAACCCCTTACTCCCATTATTATGAAAGAATTCACTTTGTCTACAGATGTGCCTACTCTGGACACTTAACAATTTTTTTGTAGTTTCTACAAATTTTACAATTCTTTTGTCAAATTTATTTCTAAGTATGTTGTTCTATTATAAATAAAATTTTCTTAATTTCATTGTTGGATTGTTCATTGAGAACACACAGAAATACAAGTGACTTCAGTTACTATTGCTCTGGTACCCTCCCCTGCCATCCTGAACTAATGTATTAATTCTAATAGTTTTGTAGTGGATTCCTTAGGATTTTCTCTATACAAGATCGTGTCATCTTGCAGAGATAGTTGTACTTCTTCCTTTCCAATCTGGGTGCCTACCTTATCCTTTAAGGGCTATAAGTTATTCATCCTTTTACAATCACATTGATGTTTTCAAGACCATCCTGCCTAGAGGCAAGGCAGTATTTTTCAAGTTTCTTGAATTTGTTCACTGTGAGTTAGTATATACACATGAAGGATGCAAGTTATTTTCTAGAACAAAATAGTAGCCTGAGAATACATATAATACTTACATGGAGTTACATTTGATAGCCAAAGAAAGAGTGGAAAGTACTTATCTTTAAGAGTATTGAATAGCTTGTCAATTATACATATTGATGTTGTTAGCCAGGTCATTCTAATTTCCTTTGCTACTACACTAAATAAAGCCCTGAGGGGCTTCCTTGCTCTAGATGCAGATAAAACTACTCTGCGAATACAAGAAGTAGGCATTCACTGAGGACCCACCCCACTGCCTGAAGTCACTTTTGCATTATGAGTAAGAAAGCCACAGGGGGCTTCAGTATAAATAAGGAACTAATTCTGCTTTTATGAAGCAGGATGTAAGTAGTCATGAAAATGTTTTTCTAAAAGCCATCTAGGTGGGTACAATTTTATGCAGCATCAAAATAGATTTTACAAACTCTAACTTAGAGATATCCAGAAACAGGAGGGAAAAATAAAACTTGAATGTTGACATAATGCTATAAATATGGTATATGTCCTGTGTAGTGCAACATACAGGTTTTTACTCTTAAGGAGACATTTGTTCTAAACCTTCATTAAGTCTAGAGGTGATATCACTTTATAATTTTGTTCTTTCAGTGTTTCATTCTTTTACTTGCTACACGTTATGATACACTCAAAGTCATTTTTTAAAGGGGGAGGAAGTGAACTACAAAATCCTATTAGATTTCTAACAGATCTGCCAAGAAAATATAAGTAAACATATCCTTCTTGCTTAATATTGTAGCTTTATCTCTGGATGAAGCACATAACATTGATTAGAAATTTTGTTTCTAAATTGCAGAGAAATTTCATACAGGACCACACAGTGGTATCTTTGACATACACTATTTGAATCTTTTTCTTTTCTTATAAATTATACTTTATACATACTTAAGTATTTATTAAATTAAGTCTGTTAACAGCTGGTCTACAGCAGCTATAAATGTGAAATTTACATTTTAGATGGATGCTGCATATATAAACATTAACACCCAAACACTAGACTTCACATCTATTTCCCATTATATAATATTCATCAGATTTTGAAACAAACTTTTACATACATTCAGTTTCTAAATCATAAGCAGGTTATATTCCTAAAACTGTTTCTAAATCAGAAATAAAATTTCCCACAGGAATAACGTACGTTGTGATAAAGATTTCATAAAAAGCTGAGTTTCTAAAATTTGTTACTAAAAACACAGCACTGGACTTAGCAAATATAAAGTCAATCAAGTTTTGTGAACTATCCCAGTAACCTAAGCATTAATTGTGATAATAGAGAACATAATTAATAACTACTACAGGAAAAAGCAAAAGAAGTTGGAACTTTAGGAACACAACTTTTCTTCTTTACCCTTTTTGCTATGGCTATGACCATGTGGCAAGAAAACAGCAAAAGAGAAAGAAAAGTACCACATGATATCGCTTATATGTGGAATAAAAAAAAAAAAAAAAAAGAAGACACAAATGAACTTATCTACAAAACAGAAACAGACTCACCAACAGAGAACTTATGGTTACAAGGGGGCTAAGAGGGTGGGAAGGGATAAATCGGGAGTTCGAAATCTGTACCTCTTGGGGAGTGATGGAAATGTTAGCTATCTTGATTGTGGTGGTGGTTTCATAGGTGTCTAGATCTATCAAAATTCATCAAATTGTACATCTGAAATAAGAGTAGTTTACTATACAGAATTATACTACAATAAAGGTGTTTTTAAAAATGGGAAAAAAGAAAATACCAAAACTGAAGAATGCCCTGAAGCACACTGCAGTAATGTTCATGCAAGATGTTTGTGAGCCACGTGCTGCTAGAATTTCAGTGTCTAAATTATATTTTTCAAACTATATTTCAAATTCAAACATAAAAACCTTTTTCTATTTGGGGATACAGAAAATACCAAAGGATTAATTGTATATGGTGAGATAAACTAAACATAGTTACTGTCATGAATACAATCATCCTCACTTTGAAGACGACTACTGTTTACCTATCTACATTTCCAAATGTTCAGTGAGGTGTTTCACTCAGGTGACCAAAAGATTTCTCATCTGTTCTTTAAAAATAATATTTGGCTTCAAAATCAAGAACATACATACATCAATAACCTGAAATCTAGTCACCCCTTTCCCCTGGACCTCCACTGGCTGAGGGACCTTGGATTTGCCTTGGTAATAACAGACAAGTGAGGGAATATGGTGCAATGCTCCTTAACAGAAGGATCAGACCCCCAGGCCAGGAAGGGATGGTCCCCAACAGGGCTTGGTTGGCACACTCTGCTCCCTCTGTCCTGGGAACCTATTGCTACTGCAGCCTCCCAGTTGCTTCCCCACAACCTTTCTGACAAATGCTCAGCCTCACTTTTACCTTCTCTCTCTTCCTGATACCTTACTCTACGGCTTACCCTAAATGGATCCTTTGGTCATTCTTTTATACTTTACCTGTTGTTTTCATGAGTGGGCTCTAGAACTAGAACATACTCCTCAGGAACAAGGACTCCCTGGAGGTATCATCAAAATTTAAATGTTTCAACACTCAGGCAATATGTTACTTGCCCACAGAATTGGACTAGTAATCCAGTCCTGTGCCGTTTCTTCCTTTTTGTAATGGGGTGATATGGGCCTAATCTCTTTCCCCTTGGGTCAGCGCTGACCTACTGACTCACAGTAACCAAAAGGAAGGAGCAGAACGGATGCGATTTCTGAGACTAGGTCAGAAGAACTCTAGCAGTTTCCTTTTGCTCCTCTGGGATGCTTGATCTCTGGACAATCCATCTCCAGAGGTTTCCTTTGCAGACTCTCCCTCTAATACAGCCCCTGTGCTGGGCAGATTCAAGTTACATAAAGAGGCCATGTGTAGGTGCGCTGGTCAACAGTCTCAGCTGAGAGCAGCCTTCAAATCATCCCAGCCTGGACACTAGGCATGTGAGTGAAGAAGTCTCCAGATGACTCTAGCCTCCAGCTTTTTGAGTCTTTCAAGCTTTCTCAGCTGAACCCCTAGCCTTGCAAGTACAGAGCAAGCCATCCCTGCTACGCCCTGTCTGAAATCCACAGAATCTGAGTGTGATAAAATGAGTATTTTTAAACCACTAACTTTTGGGGTAGTTTGCTACACAGCAATCAGTAACTAACATAGTTAATGAATTCCAGAAAGAATAGAGGAAATTATCAAAGTAGCATTTGGAAGGAACATGCATCTTCAAACTAAAATGGCCTACCAATAGCCAATATAATAAATTTTTTAAAATTTACATTAAGACGTATCACTGTCATCTTTCAAAAATCAAATATAAATTAGTCCTCTCTAATGGAATAAGAATTACAATATAGCCTTCTCATCACTCAGAGGGGATGCTTCTAGAGATAAAACAATCCATTAAAATTTTCAGGGAAAATTCTTTTCAACCTAGAATTCCATACTCAACCCAACTAGCCATGACATGTACAAGCTGATAAAAGGACTCAGAAAATGTACTTCCTTCACATCCCTCAATAAGATGGCCCTTCAGGACATGTTCCGTCATAATCAGGGAGTATGTCAAGCAAGGAGAAATATGGGACTCAGGAAACAATCTAGTCTAGGAAAGCAATAATGGGAATTTGCAGGAGGGTAACTAAGTGAGAGGCTTGAAGAGCAGTCAGTTCAGTTTGGACCAACAATGGGCTTTAGGGAGGGGAGGGAGACTAGAACTCAGTACACAGTATAACGGAGAATCTGAAAATAATCGAGGATATAAGAAAAGGCTGGCACCTCAAAGAACAAGAAAGGCAATTAGATAAAACACTATATAGGAAAGGAACTGTAAACAAGGAAATGTAGTCAAGACACAGTACTAGGAAGAGAAGTGAAGAATGTTTACAGAGTCATAATAATGTAAATGATTTATAGATTCAACCTACATACAAGTCAAAGAATTCTTAATTGCAATTACAGGACAGAATGAAATCAATACCACCAGCTTTAATAATAAGTAAAGGACTTTTTCATTATCAAAGTGAAAAGATGTCACAAGTGGGAATTACAAGAGGGGAGAGGACAAAAGAGGCAGAGGCACTACTGTTACAACTGCTGAAAACTGAAAAGACACAACAAAACAAAACCAATACAACCAAACTTTGGTTCTTTGAAAAAGTCAATTCAAGTGATATCTCTCTACCAAGAACAAAGAAAAAAAAAAAAAGACACAAATTGTATCAGTAATAAAAAGAGGGAATTTCATTACAGACATTAAAAGGATGATAAGTTATTAGAAGATGAGAGAGTACTACAATTCTATACACAGAAAAATTCAGTAATTTAGGTGAAATGGGCCAATTACTTAAAAGCTCCAAATTCTCAAAACTCATCCTAAATGCAACAGTTAACAAAACTTAATTGTAGGTAAAAACCTTCTGGGGGAAGAAAATCTCCAGGCCCATATGATTTCATTGGTGAATTCTACCAAGTGTTTAAAAAATAATACCAAATACATATAACCTCTACAGAAAACAGAAAAGGAAGGTACACTTTCCAACTCCTATTATGAGACTAGCATTAACCTGATACCAAAGTCAGACAAAAAAACTACAGGGAAAGTACAGACCAGTATCCTTCCCTTACAAACCTATATGCAAAATTCCTCAACACAATATAGTCGGCCCTCTGGGATCCACAACCAGATTCAAGTAACTATGGATCAAAAATTTCAGGAAAAAAATAAAATAAATGCAAAGTTCCAAAAAGCAAAACCTGAAATTTCCCTCATGCAGGCAACTATATATACATCATTTACATTATATTTACAACTACTTACATAATATTTAACATTTACATTGTATTAGATATCATAAGTAACACAGAGATGATATAAAGTATAAGGGAGGATTGCATAGGTTATATGTATATACTACACCATTTTACATAAGATACTTGAGCATCTGAGGATTTGGGTATCCAAGGGAGTATCCAAGGGGGTCCTGGAACCAATCCTCTGCAGATACCAAGGGACAACTGTATTAACAAATGTCCAGCCAAATCAGATCAATAATCTACTCCGGCCACTGGAAATGTATGAGACACACCATCCTCAAAGCAAAACTTATACCATATAACTATGTTGACTACTCGTGTGCATTGAGAAACTTACCAAAATGCTAAGTACTATGGTAAGCTCAGAAGGGAATATGCATCATCTATGCATTAGATTAACGCTTTCTTAACACCAAGTTCTGTACACCAGTTACAACTAAGCCAAGGAGAATGTCCTAGAAGAACTTACTGCTGAGAGAGAAGATGCAGACACCTGTGACTAGACCGTCCTC
Source organism: Camelus dromedarius (assembly GCF_036321535.1). NCBI lineage: Eukaryota > Metazoa > Chordata > Mammalia > Artiodactyla > Camelidae > Camelus > Camelus dromedarius. The sequence goes on along the minus strand of NC_087443.1, from coordinate 60,151,837 downwards.
TCTTGGTATCCACAGGGAGGACTGGTTCTAGAGCACACTACTCCCAAACCAAAATTCAGAAACGCTCAACTCCCCTATACAAAATGGCACAGTATTTGCATATAACCTAAGTACATCCTTCTGTATACTTTATATCACCTCTAGATTTACAATACCTTAAATACAATGTAAATACTACATAAATAGACGTAAATACAATATAAATGTTATGCAAATATTTGCTTGCAAGCAGCAAATGTAAGTTCTGCTTCTTTTAACTTTCTGGAAATTTTTTGAATACTTTCTACCAGGTGGTTGATTTTCTATCCACCAGGTAGTTGAAAAGAGGATCAAAGTCAGACAGGTCACTTGTTTGCCAATATCAAAAATCCCTCCTGGAGTACCTCTACCTGGGAAGGATGTAATTATGATCCCCATTTTCTCAATCTAGATACTGAAGCTTGGAGCAATTAACTAGATCTGCTCACAACAGATCCCACAGACGGAAAATGAGAGTGCCAAGGTTCAAATCCAGGGATGACACCAAAGTCCTTGCTATTAACTACTGTGATTATGATGTGGCAGGTCCAGAGGATGAGGGACAGGCAAGGAATCACACTCCCACTCACAAGTAGGTAGACAGTGCTCAGCGCAACCTCCCCGCCTTCCCCTGGACACACACTCCCCCTCCCATTCACAAGCACCCAAAGAGCCCAAGTCTTTGGCAAGTATGTTTACTTTGGAAGAAGAATGCCAAGGGACATGATTCCTGTCCTCAGAAATCTTAGTCTGGTTTATACCTGAAGATCATTTCCTCCAATTGTCCATAAATATGTGCTATGTTCAGGGACTGTACTGCATACACACATACAAATCAGTGTGTGTAGCAGATGTAATAGTCATGTAAATGCTCCTGTATGTGGACAACACTGTAGATTCCCTAAAACAAAACAAAACAAAAAATCCTGGTACCTCGACTGCACGTATTAATAACGGCATAGTTCATATAGCTGAGCTAAATGCATGTTTACCCTATGAGGGAAAAAATAAAAGGTTTACTAAATAAGAGTATAACCAAGACTTTAAGGGTTACTGGTTCAACTATTAAGAATTCTTTCAAACTAGCCTCAAGCACTTAGAAGTATCCATTTATACGCAAAACCAAGGCTCAGGTAATTGCAAATTCCTTAAGGATCAAGCTAGGTAACAAGTGATTTAAGTTTTTATTGTGTATATATGTATGCACACACACTAGTGGTAACATTCTTTGAAAAATACTGTATTTAAGACTTTAAGCTAGTTTACACTGGCCTTTCTTCTAGATCCTCAAATATTCCAAGTTAGTATGGTTTTATTACCCACGATGGAATTTAAGAAATGAAGTAATCAAAATTCTAAGAGCTAAGCAGATAAATTATGAGACAGTGGGACATCAATGTAATGGAGAAAATTACATGTCACAGTTCAAATCCTGAGATCATATATCACAATTTAAAAAGGAGGTGATCCAAAAGAAATAATAAAAATAGTCATTTTAATCAATGTCTTATTTTCTTCAATTATTTCGAACTCATTTTAGCTAGAAAGGATTTCATGAGGGAGACAAAGCAAAGGGACACACCCTTTGAAAACTAAAAACTTCCTAGCACCACAATGGAAAACATAAAAATTAAGTCTGAAGGGGCTCAGAACAAGCCTCCCCAAAATGTGCTGTCACACAAGGATCATTTTGAACAAGAGACAACTGAGACCCTTGCAGGTTCTGGAGAAACTACTGCCCCTCCCTTAACTACCTAGAAGAATTTAAATTGGGGCTTCTTCCCAGAAAAGGTTATTATGGGTTATAAAAATTTATCTAATAGCCCCATCCCCACAGCAGAACAAACATCTAATTACCAAACCTCTGCTCTACTTGTTTTCTGAATGAACCTCCAGTCCTTGGAAGCCCCAGGCTCTATCCTGTCCCTTAGTTCAGGGTGGCATGTATACCTCCTTTTACCTTCCTGTCTCTGACCCTCTCCAGTGTGTGGATTCCCATATGCGTGAAGTTAAATTTGATTTTCTCCTGTTAATCTGTCTCATGTCAGTTTAGTTCTTAGACCAGCCAGAAGAACCTAGAAGGGTAGAGGAGAGTTTTCTTCCTTCCTGACAGACCTCAGTCTTGAAAAGGGCGATCTGGTCTTACTCTCCAACAATAATGCAAGTTCTCCATTTGGTTGGAGGATAAGGGAAAAGAAAGAAGATATATTTCTGTGAAGATCTTTAAAGCTCCACACCCTCAAATAACCATTCAAGGTGCCACACATTAAGGAAGGAATGGAGACGCCCCCTCACACCTCACAGATCAGAGAGGGGGAGGGGTTAGGAAAAGGAGCGAGATTACACTTCTTTCAGACTCACCATCCAGGGTCAGACTGCAGCCATGCTGCAGATGTTGCGGGGAAGACCATCACTCCACATCAAATCCTCGGATAAAATAAAATGCAAAGGCCAACATCCAAGATAAGGAAGGAATTCTTCCCAATCAGCAAAGACCTATCTTTGCTAGGAAGCAACCAGAAGACAGACGTACTCTGACTACAACATTCAAAAGGAGTCCACTCTTCATCTTGAGACTTCATGATGGTGCTAAGAAAAGCATCACTCTCAAGAATAATAAGCTTAAGAGAAAGACAGGTAAGCTAGCTGTACTGAAATACTGCAATAAAGTGGGTGAGAATGTCAAAAACCAGTCGCCTTCATCAGGAGTGCCCTTTAGATGAATATGGTATGGGAATTCATATGGCCAGCCACTCAGACGTTTTTGTGGCAAATGTTGTCTGGTCTATTGTTTCAAAAAAAATGAGAAAACAAGTACTTGTATACTGATTAACAAAACACATGAACTAATAAAAAAAATTACACTACAGAAACAGGATATGAAGAGTCAGTAAGGAGTGTTCTAGATTGGGACTTGGGCCTGTGCTCCCCGACTGGCCTTGTGGCCCGTCCACTTGAAAGCTCAATGGACATGAAATGGAAGGGTCTGTTATGACCACTATTATTATAAACAACACTCTTCACACCGTCACTGATTACCTTCAGTGAAACAAGAGCCCTAGAGTTTAACAAATAAGTGAAGAGGACATTAAACAAAAAACCCAAAGTACCTTTAACGGTTTAATTTTCTTAGTGCCGTTAGACAAGACTCACTTCAACTAAGAACCCACATAAAGCAAATATTTTTTTCTTCCCTGGCATACTAAGCAAGCCTTAAAAGATTTTTTTTTTTAATTTTTAAAAAAGAACTATTTGATGAAGTAGTCTAAGGGAAAAAAGGGAAGAAAAAAAGACTACGGCTAAGTTTTTAGATAAGACAAAAGTTACTCACTGAATGAGGAGTAATTTTCTTCAGATGACTATTCAAGATGACCAAGAAGCTATGGAAGGTCCTCTGCTCATCCATGTTGCCAGGGCGAGCAATGGTGGTTTGCTTGTCTACAAGGACAGAAGTTACTGAGGGAAGGGGGACTTGAAAATCACTGTTTACCTAATGGAACTCAATATTCAGAATTAAAATTGGGCCTGCCTAGTACATTAAAAAAAAGCCAAGGGAACAAGAAAAAAGCTAAGCTACAAAAAATGAACAGAGTTTTGTCATAAGAGTCAGTGTAATTTGAGACAGGAGGGAAGGGGGCAGGGCACAACCATTATTAGAGCAACTGAGGATAGGTTAACTGGTTAAAACCTGACTAGGCCCAAGATGGCGAAAAAGTCAATGCCCAGTAGACCTTGAGTTTCATTATACACTCATTATAATATACTAGCATGCTAAATGGCACTCCCACAGACGCCATGACAGTGCCAAGGCTAACCATAAAGGTCAAAAAGTGGGCGGTGGCCCAATTCCTGGGAACCCCCAACCCTTCCCCAAAGTAGTTGGGATAATCCTTCCACTTGTCAGCAAATGAAGTTACTGAGCCCATAAAAAGTAACAACCGGGCACTGCATGGAGGCTCTCTTGCTTTTGTAGATGGCCCGCACTCTTTCTGTGGAGTGCGCATCTCTCTGAATAAATCTGCTTTTACCCAGCTATGGCTTGCTCCTGATTTCTTTCCTGCATGAAGCCAAGGACCCTTACTTGATGAGGCACAATCCCAGGGACTTGCCTGGGACCTGGGACATAGCCATCCTCTTGTGCCCCATTTTCCTGTATCAGTTTGACACCAGGGTTCCTATAGGCTAATTCTTGTTCTAAATCCTATACCCAGGACCCCTGACTGCTTAAAATTTGCAGGAGTCAAAAATTACCCTCTTTGAAAGACTTATTCACAGGTGACTCCTGGAGCAGCTGAGGAGAATGAGTCAGTCACAAAAGTCATTAAAGTCTTACTTCCTGAGAAGGATCTCATTGATCAAAGCACCATCACGGTTTCCATGCAAGACTCAGGAATCTTGTCTCCAATTATGGACAGAATGATTACTTTTCGTCATGCTATTTTTAGGTAGAGTTTAAAACTGCTCGAAAAAATGGGGAGAATTTTATGATGGAAAACATTTCAATTCATTCAAGCAACCCTGGTGAAATCAGCAAAGAATGAGCTGAATTCACTGGCTGCTCCAGGTAGGGGGCAGGACCTAGATCCTCCCTACAACTGTGTGCCGGGCCATGTGTCCGCATGTGCACCTTCTCTTGGGGAAAAGGGCCATACATCTGATGGCATTCTCGAAGGATATGTAAACAAAACTTTTTTTCTTAAACAACTGCAGACCTAGAGGACTCCTTTGGTCAAACAAAAGCGCTTTCATGGTGTGCGTGCCATTAACCTTCATTTGCACCTGTGAACACCCACAGGGTTCTGTCTACAAGTAGCACTGACTACAGTAAGCGTCTGGGGGCCTGTCTGTACTGCCCTTTCCCAATTTCCAAATCAATTAAGTAATCTTCGCGGGTTCCTAAGGACATGTCTCCAGAACTATCTACTGCCACAGTTCAGGCCTTCATACTGAGGCCTCAGAGAGAAGCCAGGGGACTCTGACCTTTGGCTCCTGCTTTATTCTCTCTGGAGCCCCAGCGTCCACTAATTTAATGAAAATAATGATAATACTGGCACCAAACACTTCATATAATTGCTGGGAGTGACAAAGTTGAACCAAAGAAGCTAATGTTCACAAGAGACTGGGCCATCTTGACGCCAGTTTCAGCACAGCGATTAATAACACTGTCAAGAAAGACTGTCTCTGCAAAACAAAACAAGAAACTTACAACAACCTCCAAACAAACCTTAGCACCTCCTTTTGGGAGGCTTCTTACAGAGCCTAACAATTCAGGGCACCAGGACTATAAACGCCCTTCCCACATCACCATCCCCTGCAGTCTCACCTCTCAAGGATGGAGCCAGGGATGTCTTCCCCTAGTTCCACCCCAGCTAACCTGCCTTGTCCTCTCTCTCTGTCGGCCTTTGTTCCTCAGAGGAAAACACTCCTCACTCCTTTATCCACCCCTCTTCTGGTTCACTCAGCAAAGACAAGGGCTGAGACACCCTGCCCTGGGGCAGAAAGAGGGGGGAAAAGAAGATACTACTACATACTAATAATTTTATATTTTTGCTTTTCTCTCTGGCACATGGTTATCGCAATGACCTTTATAAACTTCTAAAGCATTCTGTAACTATAGTATGTGGTGAATAATCACTGTCAATTAATTCACCTGGCATAATAATGAATGGCCTTCCACTGACGTGCTCCTTATCACTAATACAAAAATTTTTTCATCACGTGACTCACACTTTCAGGACTTAGAGGAGGTCCCCATCACTTATCTGACATATACATCCTGCAAGTTGTTATTTTCAAGCTCTCCAACCTTCTCACTCACCCCCCATCCATCATTCTTTAGTGGTGTCTTCAGCCCAGTTTCAGTCACACTCTCCTTTCTCAGACCCATCTGAGTCCACTCATGCTGAAGCCTTCCACTCCCATCCCAGGAAGACTCCTCTCTTCTCTACGCCATACAAGGAGATGCTGGATCCCCTTCCTCAAGGGAAGGGCTCCTCCTTTTCACATCTGGCATAGGCAGGCACTCAATGTTTATTAAGAAGTGAGTAACTGTGGTCTCCCCATCTCTAAGACACTGACTCACGTTTATCGCTCTTTTTCAAGACTTGACTCCAGATTCACGCTGTCTCTGAAGCCCTCTCTGCTGAAGCTGTCCTACACCAATTCCTCCACCACTACTGTCACCATCTCCACGGTCCTTCCTTCAACAGATACTCACTGAGCCTCCATCACAAAGCCAGGCACTCACTGCTCTCAGGCCTGGGAATAAAGCAATGAACCAAACATAAAAATCCCTGCCCTCGTGGAGCACACGTTCTAACAGGGGAGAAGTGGGGTGTGCTGGACATCTCACATTCAACTTGAACTTCATTATAGTTCACCTGTTTTCATCTATATTGATTAAGGTGACTGTTTAGACTCCTGAGTTGGTTTTCTTCAAAGACAGGTACCCACAACTCCTCCTAAACCTGCAGGCATAGGACTGCTCCTCCCATCAAGAGGTAGAGTCTATTTCCTCTCTACTTGAAACTGAGCTGCCCTGTGACTTGTTCTGATCCACAGAATCTTCACGAGTGACTGCCCTGCCAGTCTGGGCCTAGGCCCACTCTCTCTGGGAAACCACATACCAGGTAAAGAAGCTCAGCCTATCCTCCTGGAGAGAAGGTCACACGGAGAGACAGGACCTGAGGACGAGCGACCACGTGGCAAGGGAGGACACAGGGGAGAGAACCGTGGCACTCCTGGTGACAGCCAGCAGCAAGGCCACAGACACGTGAGTGAGGCCACCTCTTCCCTTTCCCAACCAGGTGAACGCAGCCACATGAGTGAGCTCAACAAACGTCACTGGAGCAGAGATAAGCCACCCATGATAAACGTCACTGGAGCAGAGATAAGCCACCCATGATAAATCCCTGAGCTGCAGCACCATGACCAATAAAATAGTTATTTTAAGCCACTGAGTTTGGGGTGGTTTGTTAGGCAGCAGTAGATGACTGAGATACTGCCTTATGAGACAGTGCTCTTACAGTAAGAGGTGGTATCTCCCACATGTTTAAAGCCCTTCACTATGTCCATTATGGCTAGGGAGAAAGAAAGCACCCAGTTAAGGTCTGATGAGTGAGTATTTATCAAACTAAATGTGCGGTGGGGGAATAGCGCAGTGGTAGAGCATGTGTCTAGCATGCACAAGGTCCTGGATTCAATCCCCAGTAGCTCCATTAAAAATAAATAGATAAAAACCTAAGTAACCCCCCCAGAATTTTTAAATTGAAAAAAAAATGGGAGAAGAATGAAATAACGCCATTTGTAGCAACATTGATGGACATAGAGATCGTCATACTAAGTGAAGTAAGTCAGACAAAGACAAATATCATATGATATGACTAATACGTGGAATCTAAAGAAATGATACAAAGTAACCTTTTACAAAGACAGAAAACAAACGTATGGTTACCAATAGGGAAAGGTTGGGAGGTGGGGGATAAATTAGAAGTTTGGGATTAACAGGTATATTCTTCTATATATAAAATAGATAAACAAGAAGGACCTACTACATAGCACAGGGAACTAATGCAATATCTTATAATAAACTACAATGGACAAGAATCTGAAAGAGAATAGATATGTATAATCACTTTGAATCACTCTGTTGTACACCTGAAACACTGTAAATCAACTATACTTCAATTAGAAGGAGAAACTAAGTTGGGGAGAGGATTCTGGGAAGACGGCCGTCTACGAAGCACCAGGGATTTCTCTCCACCTTAGACAACAGCTGCATTGGTGGAATCTGTCGGATTTAACTATTTTGGAACTCTGAAGGTGTGTGACTTCCAGGGGAAGACTTAGATGGTAAACTGTGGTGAATTTCAGTCAGTTCCGGCTCTTACCACAGTAGGAGCCCCCCCAGCCCCCAGCCCAAGCCCCCTGGCAGGCAATTGTGCATGTGTTCCTGGAACAGCTGCCCACAGCTTCTGGGAGCTAAGGTGGGCAAAAAGGACCCTGTCCTCCAAATGGGGATCTCTGCTCTGACCGACTGCTGCCTCTGGTTACAGAGTGTAGACAGGGAGGTGGGCAGCCATTGCTGCTGTGCCTCCCGACCCTGTCACACAGCCCCTTCCCTCCTGGCTAAAGTGACCTCCAGGGGATTTAAAAGCCCAGAGCCCTTCAGTTTTAACGTTTTTCTTTCCTTTCCAGAGCAAGGCATTAAAGAATAGGACTTTTAAAAACAACTGCTTATGTGGAGAAAGTTAGAAAGTGACTGTGTGTGCCCAGGGAAAGGCTAAGAAAGATCCAAGAAGATCTTAAATTTACACTTCAGACTGATCCTTGGCAAAGAAATAGTCTGCCACAATTAAAAACAAGAAACAATTAGCGAAACAAGCAAACCCTGGTGAAGGGGAAAATCTGATTTACAGAGTTACATTATTAAATTAAAAAGTGCAATGTTCATTGTTTTAAAAAATTAAAAAATCAGAAGGCATACAAAAGCATCAGGAAAATATGGCCCATTCAAAGGGAAAAATAAATCAACAGGAAGTACCCCTGAAAAAGACCTACTGGCAGATCTACTAGAGAAAGTCTTCAATGTAAGTGTGTTAAAGATGCCCAAAGAACTAAAGGAGGACAAAGATAAAGGCAATAAAACCACGTATGAGCAAAATGGAAATATCAAGAAAGAGACAGAAAACTTAGAAACAAAAGGAAATTCTGGAGCTGAAAAGTGCAATAACTGAAATGAGAGATTCATTAGAAGGACTTAAGGGCAGATTTCAGTAGGCAGAATACTCAGTAAACTTGAAGATAGGACAACGGAAATTATTGCATCTAAGGAAAAGAAAAAAGATGGAAGAAAAGCAAACACAGCCTAAGGGACAACATTAAGCAGACCAACATATGCATGGTGGGTGTCCCAGAAGGAGCAGGGGGAGAGAGACACGGGGAGGGGTGCGTGTGGAGACATGGAGGCGGGGGAGAGAGACACACAGAGAGTGACAAAGACACACACACACACAGAGACAAAGATAATATTTGAAGAAATAAAGGAAACTTTCCAAATTTAATATATGAATCTAAACATCCAGAGCTCAATACACAGAAAAATTCAAAGAGACCCACACCAAGACGTATTAGAACCAAACTTTCGAAAGACAAAGAACCTTAAAAGCACAAGGTAGAAGTGAATCATCACATACAAGGGGTCCTCAGTAAGATTATCAGACTTCCTCTCAGAAACTTTAGAGGCCATAAGACAGTGAGCAGATATAGTCAAAGTGCTAAAAGAAAAAAAACTATCAAATGAGAATCCTATAACTGGCAAAACTATCCTTCAAGAGTGAGGGAGAAATCCAGACTTCCCCAGACAAACAAAAGTTGAGGGATACAATGGAGTAAAGTCTCTTCAGCAAATGGTTGGGAAAGCTGGACAGCGGCATGTCAGTCAATGAAGTCAGAACACTCTCTCACACCACACGCAAAAATAAACTCAAAATGGCTTAAAGACTTAAACATAAGACAAGACACTATAAACCTCTTAGAAGAAAACACAGGCAAAACATTATCTGACATAAATCTCAGCAATGTTCTCCTAGGGCAGTCTACCCAGGCAACAGAAATAAAAGCAAAAATAAACACATGGGACCTAAAAAAGCTGAGGGCGTTTGTGACCACCAGGCCTGTCTTGTAGGAAATGCTCAAGGGAGTCCTGCAGGTGAAATGAAAGGACACTAGACAGAAACTTTAAGCCATATGGGGAAATAAGCATTGCAATAAAGATAAATACATGGACAATTACATAAGTATTATTGAGACAGGCTGGGACCGGGAACCGAGTCCCAGTAAAGCTTTGCCTGCATTTCTTGTCTGGCCTCTTACCAATTTTTATTAAGGAGTCCAAGATCCTGGGTCAGTATCTATTATTATTCTAACAATGATTTCTAACTATATTTTTTCTGCATGATTTAAGACACCCATACATTTAAAGAAAAAACATTAGTGTAATAGCTAGTATTACTATAACTTTGGTTTCTCACTCCAAATCTTATTTTCTATATAATTTGAGACTAATTCATTTAAAGGAATTACCAGTTTGTTTTTGAGCACACTATTATAAAGATGTTAATTTTGTGACAGGCTCCAAAAGATGCTGTAAAGATGTACCCTACTAAAATCAGAAATGAAAGTGAGGACATTAGCATGGATTCTACAGAAATAAAAAGGACAGGAGTACAATGAAAAACTGGATGCTAACAAATCGCTTAACTGGATGAACTGGAACCACAAAATTTCCCAAGACTAAGTCATGAAGAAATAGAAAATGTGACTAGTCCTATTACTAATAAGGAGATTGAATCAGTAATCCAAAATCTCCCAAAAAAGAAAAGCCATGGACCTGATGCCCTCACTGGTGAATTCTATCTAACATTTAAAGGACTAGCCAATCCTTCTCAAAGTTTCCGAAAGATTCAAGAGGAAGGAATACTTCCTAACTCAGTGAGGCCAGCATTATGTTTTACCAAAGCCAGATAAGGACCTAACAAGAAAACTACAGACTAATATTGCTGGGAAACACTGATGCAAAAATCCTCAACCAAATGCAACAAACAGAACAAAGGGGGAAAAATCCACGTGATCATCTCAATTGATGCAGAGAAAGCACCTGACAGAATTCAACACCCTTTCATGGTAAGAACACTCAACAAACCAGGAATAGGAGGAAACTACCTCAAAATAAAGCCATAAAATAAAAGCCATATGTGAAAAACCCACAGAGGACGTCATCCTCAATGGTGCAAGACTGAGAGCATTTTCTCTAAGATCAGGACCAAGGCAAGGATACCCACTTTAAGCACTTTATTCAACACAGTACTGAAAGTTCCACCCGGAGCAACTAGGTTAGGAAAAGAAAGGCATCCAAATTGCAAAGGAAGAAGTAAAACTCTGTTTGCAGATATGATCTTATATGTAGAAAACCCTAAAGATTATACACACACACAAAAACTTAAAATTTAGAAATTCAGTATAGTAACAAGATATAAAGCCAAGACACAAAGATCAGCTGCGTCTCTACATACAAACAATGAACAACTTGTAAAGGGAAATTACAAAAAACAATTCCATTTACAATAACTTCAAAAAGAATAAAATACTTAGGAATTAACATAACCAAGGAGGAGAAAGACTTCTACAAAAATTACAAACACTGACAAAAGAAATTAAGGACATAAATAGAAACACCCCATATTCAAGAATTAGAACACAATATTGTTAAGATGTCCATGCTACACAAAGATATCTACAAATTCAATGCAATCACTATCAAAATCCCAGTCATGTTTTTCACAGAATTAGAAAAAAAATCCCATCCTAAAATGCATACAGAATCTCAAAGGACCCTGAATAGCCCCAACTTGAAAAAGAACAAAACTGGAAGATATTTCTTGATTTCAGAAACTAACTACAAAGTACAGAAATCAAGACAGTGTAGTACTAAAAGACAGACAGACACATGGATACGAGGCACTTAGGATCATCAAATATCATGAACATACAAGGTGGAATGGTGGCTGCCAGGGGCTGTGGGGAGGGGGAATTAGGGAGTTACTGTTTAGTGGGTATAGAGCTTCAGTTTTACAAGACAAAAAGAATTATGAAAATGTAAGCAGGTCGTGGTTGCACAGCAATGTATTTAATACCACTCAAGTGTGTGCACTCAGAGATGGTTAAGATGGTAAATTTTATGTTCATGTGTTTTAACACAATGAATTAAAAAAAAAAAAACCTAAATGGGAAATCTGTAAGCATGGAAGAGACCTAGAGTATTTTATTTTTGGACAGAGAACTCAAATCATTTTTTGACTGCATGATTCTATCAGTTAAATGCTGAGCACACCTCCCCCAATATATATGTATTTAAATTATTAAAAAATATTACTCTATTAATGCACAGCATGAAATGCCTTCAAAAATAAACTTATGAATAAGTATAAACATGTTTATATAAAGATATATTTATGTTTGAACATATGTGTAAATCCTACTGCATCCTAGTGGTTAACGGTGCATGCAACTTACTTTGGGGATGACTGCTTTAGAGAAAACAAGTTTCTCTCTTATTCTCTAATTCCTTCTTCCTCCTTCCAACTCTCTCCCCTCAACCTCTGTACTCTAAATGATTCTAGATTTCTTCTGTTTTCCTTCGGCAGTTCCACTTCCTGCTTCCATCTTTTAAACATGGGCTTTTGTATCTGGCCTTCTGCTCTTGCAAGTATACCTTCCCTTGACAATTTCATCTTGCTCACTGACTGACCAGCACCAGACGTCTTCTCAGTCTGTTCTCTGCTTCTGCATTCGTGTACAACCACTGAACATTTACGCTTCAGTCAACAATCTCACCACTAGTATATCATCTGACCCACGCGTCAATGCCCACACAAAACCCTACAGTTGCTTATCCAGCTTCTGCTGAATCACCCCTAATAATGTAACTAACCACACATCTAGGGGCAATACAGAATGTTTCCTAACAGCTCTACTTACTGGAAATTCTACTTACAGGGAAGTCAATACCAGCTTAATGTAACTTCCATATTGGTTTTGGCTTCTGAGTTCTCACAGAATACTCCATCCCTACCCACACTCAAATATAAATCAAATGCACCATCTTTGTAATCTCTGAGATTCAGTGGCAAGACATGATGACCTATCTCCAAGTAAAATAGGGCAGGTGAACATCAGAGCTAATTCATGTCCTGTAAACCAAAACAGGCACTGAACACTACAGATCAATCAGGGCAACCAGGGGTAAGACACAATTTAGCAGATAAAAACTATGGGTCTCCAAGGTGATGGATAACACACCAAAGTCTGAGCATGCCAACCAGCATTATCTGGGAGGTCTCTCCTCAGTTGGCAGGGCCTATTCATTCTGTTTAGATGACTAGGAAAGTCCTCCATGCTCCCAGCTCTGCTTTTACTACTGTTCCCTGATGGCATGTTAACTGATTACACTATAGCTTAAAGAGCTATTCCAGCAATCTGATCTGGTAATTTAAAAACAAAACAAAAAAAGTTACTTTATAGTAGAAGCCATCAAGTGATTAAATACTGGGAGCTTCTGGGTACTCAGGACATGATGCTGCAGGAGTTGATGGCTAGAAGGAAGATGACTAAGAGCAGCTAGTTAGAACCCAAGGAAGAATCTGTAGTGCAAGGTGACATGTCAGCCAAGAATACACCAAGAGAACAGCAAGGAGAACACAAAGGAGACTGTGGTCTTCTGGCCTGTTTAGGACCACTCCTTGGAAGCAAAGGAATAACTTCCTAACAAAGACTTCCTACATCTAAGCTCTGATGAGGAGGAACTTGGTAGGAAAAGCAGCTTTGAGAGATGATGTTTTAAGAAGACTTTTGGCTGTATCAGGCAAAATATGCAGATACAGAAGAGGGTCCCAATTAAGTGAAACATGAGGGTGAGAAGAGGAAAAACATGTTTCAGATAGAAAGAAAAGCCAACTATTCAAATTTTTCTGGGGGAAAAAAGACAAAATCAGAGCAATTTAGAATTCTCAAGGTCTGCCAAGGTTTCCTACACAAAGCAAGAATTCTGTTCACTTGCTGCAGAAAGGAGAGATTTTGCCCTTTCATATTTCCTTTACGTGTGAGAAAATATTAGCACAATTCAGCCTTTCAGTCCTTAACAGCGACTAATTAAAAATGTAATCACACAATTACATTTAAGTTATATTGTGGGCTTGAGCTGTCAAAGAAATAGCTTGTTCTAGAGAGAATATCTCCTAAGCCTTTTACACATACTTCTTTATAAATTACTAATAGCATCAAAATATTTTTCCTGCAAAAATCTTGTACAGAGACTCGGAGCCATTGCTATAGCTTAAAAGACTGGAATTCCCTTAATGGCTCTTGGTAACTATAATAATAGAAATTATTGTTTAGTGTTTCTCTGAATTCTATTAATATATAACACTTTCTATAGTCATCTTACTCTTCAGCTTCCTTAAATTGGCCAGTTTAGCCTTGGCCATTCCACTGATTGTGTAAGCACAGAAGTTTTTTTAACCTCTCTGGTCTGCACTCTCTATCCCTACTGTACACTCATTTATTCACTCATTCAACAAACACTTCCTGGACAGCTCTGCCAGCCAACAGCAGCCTCATAAAACTTACAATCCAAGGGCTACATAAAATGAGAAGACTAAAGATGTTATTGTCCCTTTAAGATCTAAAATTTCATGATTATATAAAATAGCATGTATATTTACCATTTAATTGGATCAAAAAAAGCAGAAAACAAAAACTTATCTTTAATATAAATATTTAGACCTGAGCAAGGTCTGTTCCAATCCTGGGAAAAAATTTCTAGCTCTAATACATTCCTGTCCTAATGATTAAAGTCAAATATCTGTATTGACCAAAATATGAAATCTCTTTCTAAATTATGAAAAGGCTGAAATGATTACATAGATCATCATAAACTGGATAGTTTTTTTTTTAATCTAAGTAAGTCCATGTTTAAGGAACAGGTTTTTTTGTTTATGGTTTTTGAGTTCATTTGCAAAATGCTTTTTGTAACTTAGGTTAGTTTGTTAGTTTTTCATACATTCAGAAGTTCATACTGCAGAATTTTACTGAATGCAATACCCAGCACAAAACTGTACTGCAACTCAGTCGCTGATGACTTTAAAAACATGTTCTTCAAGCACATGTCTGAAATAACAATGAAAGTACAGTCATCTAATTCAGAACAATAAACATTCATATACAGCACTAGGAACACTTGTTTCCAGCTGCTTACAAGTCCCAGAGTCATAACTAATACACTGATGAAAACAATGACTAATATCTGAAGGTCCTCAAGCCACAAAGAACTTACTACTGATCAAAGCTTACAGGCTTGATTACACAGGGGAATGCAGGTAGGCCAGCAAAAAGCCCCAAGGGGAGCCGGCTTATCTCTCCTGCAAACTGGTTGTATTTTTCCTCCCTTTTCTGTCAAATCCTTGAAGAAGGAACACACTTCACATACAAAGATTCAATAAAAAAACTCTCAAAGATTTCATATTCCTGAGATTTAATCATATTCATCTACATTTACTGTATACTTAACTATCACAGGCCCTGAGCTAACCCTCTGATAGACATGTCCCTGTCTTCTATGAGGTTAAGGTCTACTGAGATAGACCATTATGAAACAAATAATAACCAGCATGATAAATATCGTGAAAGAACAATTAACAGA
The DNA here is from genome assembly GCF_036321535.1 of Camelus dromedarius. NCBI lineage: Eukaryota > Metazoa > Chordata > Mammalia > Artiodactyla > Camelidae > Camelus > Camelus dromedarius. The sequence goes on along the minus strand of NC_087443.1, from coordinate 60,136,563 downwards.
GTGTTAACAGAATCAGAGGAGAATCTTACATAATATAAGAAGGCAAGAGGTGGGGAGCTCAAGTCGTAGAGCACATGCTTAGCATGCATGAGGTCCTGGGTTCAATCCCCAGTACCTCCTCTAAAAATAAACCTAATTACCTAACCCCCCCCCCCAAAAAAAGGCAAGAACACCTCCCAGAGAAAGTGACATTTAATTAGACATCTGATGGATATGTATCTTAAATTTTTCTCTGCACCTCTATACAGGTTTTTTTTGGGGGGGGGATTAAAAAAGTTGACTATAGTTACAAAATAGAATGTTTTTAAACATGCAGTATTTAAAGATAAAAGTATATATTTAAGATAAAAGAAAAGCACGTATGCATTTCTATTTGCCCTCTGCCATCACCTTGTGAAGATCACAACTTGGCTGTAAACCACTGGTCCTCAAAAAGGATGAGAAACCTGAAGCAAAGCTACATCACCCAGGTCATCCCAGCCAAGACCATCCAAGACCCCAACCAACTCCCAACCAGGTCAGCAGAGCGCCCTAGCAAGCCGCCCCAGAAATCAGACAAATAAATACTTACTGTGTGCAACTGACAACTTCTCAGTTAGCTGCTAGGCAGCATTACTATGGCCAAAGATAGCTGATACACAAGATCTTAAACCACCACCACCACCACCATTCCTCTGGAAACTACTTTTCTCTGGAAACTACTCTCCCAAGTGAGTAAACCAAGAAAAACTGATTTGGGATCTAGAAGTGAAGGATTTAAAACACAGGAGAAAAGATGAAGAGAAAGTCTAGGTTAATCTGTGAAGGTCAGATTCAGGGCAACAGGCCAGTACAGTTCTATAGTTCCGACTGGCAATTCTAGGACAAATGCCTCCAAAACAGCCTAAAAAACTGATATATAACCTGATGTGTTTCAGAATTCTGGCTATGAGTAAGGAGGTAATAATCTAGCAATGTGAAGAAGAGAAAGCAAACAGGAAAAAAAAGACTTACAGAAAATTCCAGAAAAAAAGCTGTGTAAGATGTACTCATCATACATTACCTGGCTCAGAGTGAGTGACTTTCACATGTTCATAACAATGTCAACACTAGACATGTTAGTTCGGTATGCGAAGTTAGGGAACGCTTCTCTGAGAAAGTGACATCTGAAGACACCTGAAAGCATGTCTAAGTTTTGGATAACTAACACTGGGAGGGAGGGGAGAAGATGTGTGTGTGCTAGAGCGGGGAGGAAGTGTAGGAAAAGCAGATCCCTATTTTCCAGCGTAGGAAGCCCTTAAATAAGATCTAAAACTGAGATAAATAGCAATTTAACTATACATTTTAGAAATATCAAATTTAAAATAGCATAAGAAACAGCTAAGAGTTCAAAGTAGTTAACTTTGGGGAGTGGGGACTGGGAGGAGACCGATGGTTGCTATTTTTAATCATAAGCCCAGTGTCTTTTGAAGCTATGTATTATGTTAGCAAAAATTAAATTTTTAAATCAATTTTTAACTTCATTTGCCTTACTTCCATTGTCCCCGAAGACACCTTATGTTTATTACAACTACTCATTTTCTGCATTCATTTACTCATTCAGTTATTCACTGAGCACTGTTTGACAGTGCTCTGTTTGACTGAAACAGGGACATACAGCAATTAACAAAAAACGAAGTCTCCGGAGGGGTGGTGAAGACAAGTGTCACATACAGTATTTCAGATATACTGAACATACAGATATGCCAAGGAGTAAGTGATAAGAGGGAAAAGAATGCAAAATTAAAAAAAAAACAGATGGACAGAAAAGGCAATTTATGTACATCGGCGGCACTTAAGCAGACACTTGAATTTAGCAAGGGAGCGAGCCATGCAGGTATGAGGCAGAAGAACAGAGGAGGTGGAGGGAGCAGCCAGTGCAAAGGCACTAAGATCTAAGGGTGCTTAGCACATAGGGAGACCAGGCTATATAGGGCCTTATATGCCATTATAAAGAACTTAAGCTATTATTCTGAGTGAGTTAATACACCATTTATGGGTTTTCAAATGAGGAGTTAACTTACATATTTTAAAAGATCATCTGCTGGCGTGAAAAATCACTTGCCAAAATACTGTTTGGCAACGTACACTAAGGCTGAGCCTAGTATATAATGAACCAGAAATCCCACTCCTGGGTATATCCCCAACATAAATGTATACATATATTTCCCAAAAGCCATGTACTAGAATGTTCACAGCAGAATGATTCATAATAGCCAAATACTGGGAACTATGTGAATGCCCATTAATAGTAGAATGGATAAATAAATTGTAGTTATTAACACAATGGAACAGTACGAAACAGTAAGAAACCAGTTTCATGCAACCCAGAGTCCATTATACTCAAATATTAATGGACTGTATCATGACATGACATTATCAAGTTCATTTATTATTATTTTGCAACTGACAGTAATGCCTTTAAAGTGTGAGCCAGCAGGTGCACTTCGGCCTTTGCCACTCCGCTCAGTTCAACATCAGTGAAGCAGGCAGTGAACCTACTTGAGCAGGTTTACCTGAGCAGGTTGTGTGGGCTGGAACCGTTTTTAAAAAGGTCTTCCACTGAGTTACTGCCTTTTCCCATCACTGACACAATTTTAAGAACTTGCAAAAATACGTGCACTGAGAAGGCAGGAGGAGCTATACACCAAGGTCTTCATAAAACTGAGGGAGTGACTTCTACAGCACGTTAAAATGTGAGTGTCTATGTTGTTGGCAGAGCCTGTGAGGCACTTCTCTGGAAGAGTCTGCAAATCATTGCGCTAAATGGTCTCTAAGGACTCCCTCCAACTGTAAAATTCTCTGGTATGTGATCCTGCAATATTAGGCAGTAGTGTAGGGTTACAGAGTAATAGAACCATAACCCACTAAAATTGAGGAAATTTAGATGGACTGTAATTGGCCCCTCTGGAATTTGGCTACAGCTTTGGGATCACAATTACAAAGAAGTCAGCAGTTTGAAAGATGTTTTCCCCATAGGGGAAAAGGGAATCTCCTTGTGGGAAAGGCCCCTGGAGGCCCTGTTGGCCACTTACAGCCTCAAGTGAAGTTCTCCTCCCTTCTCTTGAAAGGAGCTTACTGGGTCCTTTCGGTTGCGAAACCCTGACATCCTTTCACCCGCTATAATGTGTCAGCAACAAGTGCACCAAGGACGTGGATGACAGAGTGGCTGAGCCGTCAAGGATGGCGAGGATTAAAAAGGCAGCGATTTTAGAAGATGGTAGGGAGTAATTCCAGGTAAGGAGTCAATATATAGAGGATGAAGAAATGGTACAGATTAAAAATGTTAGCTTAGAGACTAAAATTTGAAGAAAAGAGAATATTTCATTCAAAAGGTCTAAAATGCCCAAAGAACACTAGATTCTCTGTTAGTTGTTTGCCATCAAAAGTTATTGCATAAAGTCATAATTTAATCAGGCTCATCATTTGAGAGAATTGATCTGACAGCAGTGTGTAAAACTAATTAAAAGGGAAGAAACACTAGAGAAGAGACCACTCAGGAACATGAAGACAAATACAGAAAAGAAATTGTATTGATGTGCTATAGAGAGAAAACAGAAAATTATCCATATTAAAATGAACCATTACTTTATACGTTCGGCCAAGAAAAAAATGTTGCCAAATAAACTGTGACGTGTTATCATCCCAATTTCACAGATGTTAAAACGTGAAAAAAAAAAAAAAAGGCCCATTTATAATCAATGAAATATAGCCTATAGTTCTGGGTTTGTTTTAACACAGTTGGCTCAAGATCAAGAAACCTGATTAATTTTCAGGGTTTATACAGCAGTTTTTCTTCTTTAAATGCATGAAATCTCTTAGTAATTCTACAGACCTGTCACAGGAATTCAATGGATGCAGATGAAAGTAACCAACCAGCACCACATCCTCATTCTCTCAAAGAAAAGAAGTCTGCTTTGTATACCGTGATTTTTTTAACCAGAGTTTGACATCAGTCGTAAGGGGAGCTTCTTCCTCACCCTTTAAAAACAAAACACAGATTGGACTCCCCGTCACCACCTGATCTACCAAGTGAGAATATCTTAGTAGGAAACCATAGCATATGTACTGGAAAAACTCCCCTAACTTACTCTGATGTGCCTCTGATTAGTAATCACTAGATTAAAAGATAATTACACTTAAAATATTAAAGCATAGAAACCCTTTCGAGACATAATTCCAAACCTAAAAATGATAAATGCTTGGCCAATTTCACAACATAAAAACATACAACCTCTGTAAGGAAAAATCCCACCAGAAAGAAAAATGACAAATTGTGAGAAAATACTTGCAAATTATGAGATAATGCCAAAATATATAAAGACCTCCTATTAGAAGAAACATAAGCAAAACAATAGGCAATTCAAAGTACAAATGGCTAATAAATACAAGAAAAAGTGTTAAATTTTACTAAAGGAGTGCAGGGTATAACAATGAGCTATTTTTCACTTATCAAATAGGCAAAAATGTTAAAAGATGAATAATAACCGGTATTGGTAAGGCTCCCTGAAGCATTTAAGTATTATCTATGTAAGAACCTAAAGTGTCAATGGTTAAGTAAATTATAGTAGAATCATACAAAGAAATGATATGCAGCTACAGTTGCTAAAATACATTAGGCAAATCTATAAGCTCGTGGAAAAAACGGCCACCAAACATTGTGCCAAGTTAAAAAAAAAACACTTGGATGTTAAAACAGTATGTATACTGTAATTTCATTTTTGTGAAACCACAAAACCCAACTGGGTATGTTTATATCTGTAATGAAAAAGTTCTCAAAGTAAACAGACCTCATTCTTAACAGTGATGACCAGTAAGAGTAAGGGGGGCTGGGGGGGGAGTGGAAAGACTTAACCCTTCCTTTGTATCCTTCTCTATTGTTTTAATTTTTTACAATAAGCAATTTTCTAAAATTTCTCAATTAACGAAAAAGCATTGGTTGCACATCATCACTTTCCAAACACAGTACAAGCAGTTACCATGAAAACTTTCATCCAGTCCCTTCCCCCTTTGTTTTCTGGGAGCTTTTTCTAACTTAACCCTTCTAACTAGAGCCACCAGCCAGGAAAGAGCTCATTAGCAGATGAGTCTTTCTACATTTCAGTCTCTTCCCTTCAGGGCGACAGTCTGCAAATGGACTTGGGTTTGTTTTTCACTAACAAACTGGAGAGCCAATGTAAGAACTAAACCAGAAGGACAGTCAGTAGTAAAATCTTTCCTGAGACCAGACATAAGGAACAGGTGGGAGCGAAGTTAGAAGTCGGCAAACCTTTTCTGTGAAGGACCAGAGAGTAAGTATTGTAGCCTTGCAGCCCTCACGGTCTCACTACTTCTCTCTCGCCTCCATAGCACCACAGCAGCCGCGATTTACGTAAATGAGTAAGCTTAGTATGTTCCCACCAAAATTTAACACTGCAATCTGAATTTCATATAATTTTCCCGTGCCACAAAACAGTATTCTTTTGATTTCAACCATTTTAAAGCGGAAAAAAAAAAAATCTGTTACTCTGCAGGCACACAAAAGCAGCTGGTAGGCCACAGGCAGTTTGCATTAGAAGATAATTTTACAAATCTAAGAGTAAAAACAAGCAATTATGAGGAATGTAGAGATAAAAAAAAACAGCAAATAAACAAGAAGTCTCCAGTAAAATACCATCTGGATTCTTTACATAGAAAAGTTCTTTCAAGAGCTTTAAAAATACATAGTGAACCCACAGTAGCTACTGTCACTTATAAAAAGCCTTCTCTCAAATGGCTGACAGAATTGACTATACTAAAAGGGATTCCTAGTTATTTTACTTCAGAATTGCAAATTAAGCCACAATAAGATATCACTACACTCACCCTAGAATAATTATAATGCAAAAGACTGGCAACACCAAGTGTTGAAGATGTGGAAAAATCAGAACCCTGAAACATTGCTGTTTTGTAAAATAGTACAGACAGCTGGGAGAACAGCTTGGTGGTCTTCTTAAAAAGTTAAATATAAACCTACTATATGATCCAGCAATTTCACTCCAAGAGACTACCCAAGAGAAACAAAAACATACGTCCAAAGACATTTATACAAATGTCCATAGGAGTATTATTCATAACAACCCCAAACCTGGAAGCAATACACGTGCCCATCAACTAGCAAATAAACAATGTAGTTTATCCATACAAGAGAATACAATTAATCAATAAGAAGAAACAAGCTACTGGCACACGCAGCAGCAAGGCTAAGCCCCGAACACATTATGCTAACTGAAAGGAGCCAGACATAAAAGACTATTATAGGATATTCTGCACCCAATTCTAGCATATGGGTTTTTACCCTCTCACACCAAACTATTCTTTGACACCAGCTGGGTGTCCTACAATTCAACTCAATTCTAACACTACCTATCCCAAGATGGCATCAGATTCTGCAGGATAAGGGTTCAGGTTAAGGACTGCGCCGCACTTCAGGTATCAGTCATGAGTCCAGGTTGTTTGTTATCTGTGCTTCTGACCAACTGGCTATAAATCAGAGGCTCCCATCACTTCCTCCTTCAGTTCAATTAATTCGCTAGAGAGGCTCAGAGAACTCTGGAAAGCAGTTTACTCACTAGATTACCAGTTTATTACAAAGGCTATTACAAACCAGCAAAAACCTGATGAAGAGATACACAAGGTGAGGTCTCGAACAAAGGAGCTTCTGTCTCCCAGGGAGTTCAGGGCCCAACACAAGATTGCGTGCGTTCTGCTTCACCAACCTGGAAGCTCTGCAAACCCAGTCCTTTGGGGGTTTTATGGAGGCTTCGTTACATAGGCATAATTGATTAAATTGTTGACATCTGGTGATTGAACTCAATCTCCAGCCCCTCTTCCCCTTCCCAGAGGACTGAAAGTTCCAACCCTCCAATCACATGGTTGGTCCTTAAGTGCTTTCCAGAACTCACCTCATTAATGTAAACTCAGGTGTGTTTGCAAGGGATTTGTTATGACTATCCAGATACCTTTCTCCCTCTTTTCACCTAGGAAATTCCAAGGGTTTTAGGAGCTCTGTGCCAGAAATGGGGGGGCAAGACCAAATATGTATTCCTTACCATACATCACAGTATCACATTATATGATTCCATTTATATGAAATTTCTAGAAAAGGTAAATTTACTTTAAAAGTCATTGATGTGTATACTCATCATGGGTGGATTTTATGATATGCAAACTATACCTCAATCAACTGTCGTAAATTGGGGACCCACCAGATGGCTCACAGCTCTCAGCATGCCCCAGGCACTTCCCTGATTCTGTGCCTTTGCTCTGGGAACTCCTGGAAGGCCTTCTTAACCCAGTATCTCCTCCTGGAAACTTGGCTCCATCCCACCTCGCTCCCAAAGGAGATGGCTTTTTCTTTGAACCTTCATAAGACTTTTTACCTTAGTCATCTTTAATCCTAACCTCCTAATTCTGTGCTAATTTCCTTAAGGAAAGAACTGTGTGTCACTCATCCATCTATTTATTTTATTACACCCTACATACAGCAGGCACTCAGTGAATATTCACAATCTAGAGTTACAAAGTCTATGTGATTAGGTGCTGTCTAAACAAAACCCTCTTGTATGTTAGCATAAAAAGTAGCAAAAATATAAACCTCTAAAACTCACCCTACTTTACCTCCTCCACCCTCCTGCAACAAACCATTATCTAAATCTCTTCCAGTTTTTCAGAAAACATTTCTAGTTTGCTCATTCCAGACCTTTCCATTTTAATCAAGCAAATACAGGAATCACAAATCACATTTCAATGCTGACCACAAGCAAACCTGGCAACCAGGCAGGAAATCTGCAAATCTTTGGCTTTTTTGAAAAGGCAGTGGAACTTAATGAGACACAAGAAAGTGTGGCTCCCGATACCTCAACCAAAGCCAAATTTCAAGCAGCATAAAATTCCAAACAACAGAGAATATCATCTCTAAAAGCCATTCCGGTAAAATCCTGTTTGAAAGGAAGATCCTCAACTGTGATAAAGGCTACATTTTAAGAAATTTTAGTACTGGTGGTACAAACCGAACTTGAGTCCCCTTGCCCATCTCGCCGCAAAGTCAACTTACTGACACGAGGTTGTGGTGAAGGAAGGAGAGCACTGTGTCGATTGCAGGGCCCAGCAAGCAGAACCTGCGGCTCAGGCTCAAAAGACCCAAACTCCCTGACGGCTTTCAGGGAAGGGCGTTTAAAGGCAACGTTTGGGGTAAAGGCTGCAGGGTGCATGACTTTCTTCTGATTGGTTGCAGGTGCAGTAACGAGGTTGTTTTAGGAATCAATCTTCTGGTTCCACCCACTCTGGGGTCTGCGTGCCTGTGCTCAGCAGGTAGCTCCCATCCTCCACCTGGGTGGGGGTCTTAGTTCCAGCAGAACAACTCAAAGATAAGTGTCAGACTGTTATGTATACCCCGTGAGGAGGAACCAGGACTCTGTTTTATCTGTGTGCACTATTGCTTCTTGACTGCTTTTCCTTTATTTCTGCTTTCCCTCCTCACTTCCCTAATTAGTATTTGCCTGCAGCTGTTCTTTGGAACTCAGGGAAGGTCTAGGAGACCAAAGCCTTTTTCTACAAACAAGAAATGGGGGACGTAGCGGGACCTTTGTACCCGGGAGGGCCCCATAGAGTCCTGCTTGGTTTCAAGCCCACCTCTTCTTTGATACTCCTCAATCCTGAGGGGAACAAGGGGCGGGACAAGAAAGAGTATCAAGTTTTGAACAGAGAGGTTAATTATAAGCTGGGCAGGCGAACTCGGTTTCAGGGGGACTTGGTTTCCACTGGTCACTCTTGCCTGAAACAGACAACACAGAGACCGTGAAGCTTAGAAGTGTTCTAGCAACTCTACGACTTCTCGAACACTTGCTCTTCGGTTTTTTAACTTCATATATAAGTGGCTTCTGAAAATTATTTGCTCTTATTTTCAAAGAAGGTAAGATGACGCAATTTCTTCTTTAAGTAACAACTTGCGTCAGGCAGAATTTAAGTCTCCCAAAAATGATTCACTGAGATAGAGTAAGTAAAGGCCAAATGCTGATAAGGATAAAAAGGCTGAGTCAAGACTTTAGAAAGGCAAGCTTTAAAACAGTGAAGCAGACGCTATAGGGGATTAAAAGCCATCTACTGGTAATCTTCAAGGAAGAAATCAGACATTTTAAAAAGTTCAATTTCCAGTCAAACCATGGGGATGGAGGCACAGCTGTAGCTGGTGAAAAAGGATTTTTGCCACTTGTCTTTCCACTGAGACCTGCAAATAATGAGACATCTATTTTAAACATGTGTGATTGTAGGTAGAATAAACCCTCTAGCATGAAACATCTGTGATTTTATTAAACAAACATAAACCATCCCAATTTGAGAGTAAGGAGGGGTAGGGGGAAAGATATTGAAAACATTTTTAACTTTTCATCCTTTCAGAGCTGATGCTCCAAAGACATCCAGGCAAGGTGGGGAGGAACCACAATTACTGAGAGCAGACTATGAGTCAGGCGCTTTACATACACTATCTCATTTAATGCTCACCAGACTCCTAGGAGGTGTTTTAAAGAGGAGGAGACTATGGAACAGAAAGGTGAAGTTAAACTTAACAAGGTCCAGGGCTGGCAAGTGGCAGAGTCAGTTTGTCTTTCCTCACATCGCCTGCCTAAGCTGGAAAGCTGGTCTAGTTAACTAGCTCTAACTGCCAGTTAATTAATTACAGGACACCTGACACCAATACTACGCTCTTGATTTCTCCATTAAGTACATCTAATTAGTCCTTAAATTCAGTGAACATTTCTATAAGTAACTTTCAATATTAGTTTATTTTATGCAAAAAATTATATTTCATTACAGTTGGCAGACTACGAACTCCTTCAGGAAAGGCTCAATAAATATTTGTAGACTACTTTTCAAAAATGATTAAGCCACTCTTAGGTTCCTTAGCTAAAAGATCGGTATCCAAACATTTGCCTCTTTCCCTCATTTATCCTGAAGTAAAGCAGTAAGCAATGGACCATTTGCTTAATTTCTAAAAGAGAACTCAAAAAATACAATGTCATGACCAGAAATAATTGCCTCCTTTGAATTTCCACACACTTTGTGTCCAGCTCTTTGAGCATTTATCATCTCCTGTGTGTACTAAAATTTTTTCCGTGCATGCTTTACCTTCTCTACCAGACTTTAAACGACTTTAATATGCCCCACAGCGTCTGGAATAGCAGATGCTGAATAAATGTTTAAGTGAAGAAAATTATTTTTTTCTACATTGCTGTCACATAGATGCTCAGAATCAACGTGGTTAATTTAAAAAATAGAAAGATTTCTACAATAATAATGGGATTCTCAGGGAACAATCAGCCTCGAATCTGAGTTGATTTCTGTCATCAGGTTCTAATTAAGACCGGCAGATAAAGCAGATGGAGAACAGCTTTAATCTTCATGCTAAGTTGATCCTTCTCTGGTGAAAACACAGAAAAATTGTTTGGACAAGCCAACTGAACAAACATGATATTGGATGTCTAGAGGAAAGTCATTCTTCAAGAGTCTTCTTTCCACTAGATGGCTATCTGAACTTTAACCAAGAGAGCTGGTCCAAAGGAAAGGGATCACTCACTGTTACTGTGCATTTCAGCTAGGCCAAGGAAAGGGGGTGGTGGTGATAGGGAAACAATTAAAGACAGGGAGGGGTTTTGGTTTGGGGTTTTTTGTTTTTGTTTTTTTTTTTCTATTTTAAAAAGGTTTCCCATTTTGGAACTACTTACTTAGTCCTCTGCCCATTTTACTTGCTCATATCATTTTCTCAGCAATGTAGAAGTATTTTCATAGAACTGATGAAATTTTGCCAAATTTCTTATCAAAGAAGTTTAGGGTTCACTTACACTGAGTTGCCATTTGATTTCTGATACAAGCTCTCAGGACTTTGGCTCATCTAAATGTGAATTCTTTTTTTTTTTTTTTTTTTTTTTTTTATGAATGGCTCCAAGATAAAGCTCAACATTAATTATTAAATGCTACCAAATAGTTTTTCCACTAAGGATAATGTACTGTGATCCATATAGTAAAACTCTGGCCATCTAAAGTGAACCACTTAGGGCCATTTGTTCAAAATCGTTATTTTATACTAATGTTTACTCACTTCTTTTTGATTATAGAATAAAAGCTCATGAAGAAATTTGGGGACATTTTGAAAACATTTTATTTTGTTTCTGTATAGTCTTTAAAATTTTTTCTATGCAAATGTATTGATTATGGCAAAATTAGTATAATACTCTAATATATGACGTATATATTCTGAGACTTTTCCCATGTTAATTATGCTTTGAAAGCACATCATTTTAATAGCTATATAATATTTCATCATTTGGATAGCTCTTGTTGGACATTTGAATTGTTTCCAATATTTTCCTGGTTGAATAATAGTTTGATAAACATCTCTGAGCACACTCCTGTGTCTGAGTCAGACCATATCCTCAGGAAAGATGACTGGAAGAATAATCACAGGAATCCCAAACAAAAATGTTCACCAGAACAGGTGTGTCAGTTCCCACCAGCAGTGAGGGTACCATCTCCTCATACCCAGGTCAGCACTGAATTTTACCATAAAAGAAATTTTTTTTTGCTAATTAGGCAAAAACTAGGATCTTGCTGTTTTAATTTTCTTTTATTACCAAGATGGAAGTTTTCTTTATTTTTAAGACTTAAATGGCTTATTTCAAGTCAAAAGTCTGTTTTTCATTAGTATGATTACACAGCCTTCTTTAAAACTTTGTAAAATTTCAACTGCTTCAATAACTAAAAGGTTATTCTATACCACAACAGATTGGCTATTCTTAAGACAGATTAACTACTGCAAAAAAAATAGTCATAACTTTAAAAGAAAAGTTTCACATAATCTAAGTTTACTTAATTCTAAAAATTTACCATTGAGCTTTACAATTAAAATGCTAAGGTAGTTACACTGCATTAAATCCAGAACCTAAAAACAACATAATATTCCCCATTTTATAAGAAGAAAAACATTTCATTAATGTTTCCTTCGTTAAAATGTAAATATTTCTCTTTATAAGACATGCTCAAAATGAATTACTTAAAGAAACAGCCTCAGCATTGGAAAAATTACCATTAATCCTTGAGTATAAGTAAATGTTCTTTCTATTCATAATCCCAAATTCTTATATTATAAATGAGGGAGGCTTCCTGGCTCATCATAAACATTTAAATATCAGTTAAAACAGCAGAATCAAATTACTTAATGTTCATTATAAGAACATGGTGTTGCCTGTTTGGGGCTACATTATTTGATGGAGAAAGAGCAATCCGGAGTTAAGCATGGTCTGCTCCACAGCTACCTGTAAAAGACAATTTAGAACATTCTCTAACACCATATACAAAAATTAACTCAAAATGGATTAAAGACTTAAATGTAAGACCAGATATAACAAAACTCCTAGAGGAAAACACAGGCAGAACACTCTTGGACATAAATGACAGCAATATATTTTTTAAACCAGCTCCTGGAGTAATGGAAATAAAAGCAAAAATAAACAAATAGGAACTAATTAAACTTAAAAGCTTTTGCACAGCTAAGGATACCACCAACAAAATGAAAAGACAACCTACAGAATGGGAGAAAATACCTGCAAATGATGTGACCAACAAATGACTAATTTCCAAAATATACAAACAGCTCATACACCTTAATATCAAAAAAGACAAGCAACCCAATCCAAAAATGGGCAGAAGACCTAAACAAGCAATTCTCCTGTGAAGACATACAGATGGCCAATAGGCACGTGAAAAAATGCTCAGCATCGCCAATTGTCAGAGAAATGCAAATCAAAACTACAATGAGGTATCACCTCGCACCAGCCAGAATGCCATCTGGCCATTAAATTTAATGCCATTAAAAAGTCTACAAATGATAGATGCTGCAGAGGGTGTGGAGAAAAGGGAATGTGTAAATTGGTGCCACCACTATGGAGGACAGTATGGAGGTTCCTTAAAAAACTAAAAATAGACCTACCATGTGATCCAGCAATCCCACTCCTGGACACATACACAGAGAAAAATAAAATTCAAAAAGACACATGCACCCCAGTGTTCACAGCAGCACTATTTACAATAGCCAAGACATCGAAACAACCCAAATGTCCATCAACAGATGACTGGATAAAGAAGCTGTGGTATATATATATATATATATATATATATATATATATATATATATATATATATATATATATATTGGGATACTACTCAGTCATAAAAAAGAAAGATGCCATTTGCAGCAACATGTTTGGACCTAGAGATTGCCATTCTAAATGAAGTGGGCTGGAAAGAAAAAGAAAAATGCCATATGATAGCATTTATATGTGGAATCTAAAAAAAAAAAAAAATGACACAAATGAACTACTTATTTATAACTTAGATGACTGATTTCTTAAATATGTGTAAGCACATTTGACTGTCCTTTATGACTGGATTACCGCATTCTGTTGATTCTTATTTTGTGGTTGGCTTTATTCGTTTGATAACTATGTAAGTTTAAAAAGCTAAAGCTCTAAACTGTTCTTAGAAACATGATCAGTACATGTATGTAAACTAAAAAAAATATGCAGTATATTGTATATATGTCTTTACATGCAATATATTGTATATGTGCAGTCAAATTGTAACAATTCTACCTAATAAAACTGAAAAAAAAAAAAAAGAATGGTCTGCTCCACCTGATAGAATGTTTCTGTGTAGCCATTTAAATTTGTGTTAAGTTTAAGACATAACATTAAATGGGGAAGGAGATACAATATTCTCTATAATTATGTTAAAATAATAATACATAATCTCACCAAATTGTGTTATAAAAATAAATAAAAGATAAATATATACTGGGAAGAAAGATATGTCAAAATGATGAAGAAAAACAAAATTGCTTTCAATAGTTAAATATTGGTTGTTTTATTGCAATAACATTATGTATTAACGTAACAACAACAACAAAAGATTTCACAATTCTTTCGTTACTGTCCCTCCAATAACCTCTCAGTCCTGACCTGCAGAGTGCACACCTGTACACAACAGTATGACCATTAAAAGAGGGAAGTGGCACTGAAACTTTCAGTATACAAAGCATCCACCAAGTTCTACATGAAATGCAAGTAAAGATCACAGTGTTTTTCAAAAACTACTTTTACTGAGCACTTATGTGTCGGGCACTGCGCTGAGCTCTTCACATGGATTAGTTCACTTAACCATCTCACTACTCTAGAAAATATCATTATTCTCCTTTTAAAGATGAGGATGCTGAGCATTACAGATAAGCTAAAGTAACTGGCCCGGTGTCATACAGCTATGAAGCAGAGGAGCCAGGGTTCAGAGTCAGATGTTTCATGCCAAAGCTCATGCTTTTCTTGAGAATGAGACACTGGCGTTTCTTCATTAATAACCACATGGAGTGTGTAAGCTACATCACCTATTCCAGATGTACCTTCCAGATACAGACTGTAACTTCCCAGGTTACAATCACAACTCCATTCACTCTTCCACAAAAAACCTGAGAATCCCTCCTGAACAGAAAAGTAACATATTTGATTCACTTTTCATGTGCAGTTATATTGGCCAACGGGGCATTTTGTTATAAAATAAAATGAACTCACTCAAACCTTCCAAAACCAGTATAATCATCTCTGCCTCTGAAAGTGCACATTGATTTCTGGCTATCATCTAAAAAGGGTTTTTTAAAGCACTAATCTGAAATAGCTATCACAAGCCAAGGCACAAAGTTCAAGTTGTAAAAAAAAAACACAAGTTGCTGGAATTTAGAACAAGTCAATTCAGAGTCAACAGCCTACATAGGAAAAGACAACAGTTTTAAGATGAAGCCATGCCAAAAACCATCCAACTTCAAATTATATTCACTTTAATTCCTCTGCTTTCCATACAATACTGCTTTTTGAAACTAAGTGTATAGAAGAATCCCAAATTATTCAACATAGAAAGAGAAAATGAAAACTGGATCTTCTAAAATATCACACAATTCAGTTCTTCCAACTTTCTCTCCCAGAGTAACCACTATTTTGTACTGTAGACTAGATTGTGGTAGGTGTAGGGATTGCAAAAGGTAATGCCAAAGTGAATAGTCTTCCAGTCTAAAATAGTTCAAAATGCCCCATCAATTACTATATGGCACCTTAAACTTTATCAAAATTAAAGAGGAATTAGTCCATGTCTTAAAAGATGGTTTTCTTCCATTAGTGCTTAATTCCAAGGACAATAGTCAAGACCTTAGACCTGTCAGAAACCCTGACCTAAATAAAGAATATCAAAAGAGCCTTCTTTAGTGAGAAGGAAGCCATACAACCCTAAAAACAACAGTTCGTTGACTTCCTAAAACAAAAAGTGACTGTGCATACTAGATGCTTGATAAAGGTTAATGAAAATATTAACTGCCTGGTGCATAAAGTTCCAATCACTCATCCTGGCACCCACACTCTGCCTTCTAGATCAGTTTTCCTTTCCAGCTAACCGCCCCCCACTACTCTCTCTTCCTTGCCTTTCTTTCACACTCACCCTCAAGAGGAAAATGCCTCACCTACCCCATGTCTCAACCAGCAGAAATCTTACTCATCTTTCAAGGTCTTCCTCAAAAGCCCACTTCTCCTTCAAGTTCCCCCATCCCTCACGTGACTCTTAAAAACATTCTTTTCTCTATCTCAAAGCACCAGTATATCAGTAACTGCTGGCCATGCCTTACTCCTCTGCTAAGACGCCTTTGCAAATCCCTGAACCAAACACAGAGCTAAGACTTTCTCATCTCTGTGCTATCCACACAAGCCCACAGCTTTGTGCTTTGCACACAATAGGCTCAATAAATACTTTTTAATAGATGTAATAGGAGACATTAAAGGTTGACCTATATCAAGGCCCTCATTGTCTTATAGATATTTATTAATTGATTTATGAACCTACAAAAACCAAATTGTTAAAAAAAAGAAAACAATTTTACACGCAGAATAGTATGGTGGTTAAGTGTCTCTGAGCAGTTGGAGATTCAACTCCCACTCAGCCACATATTCACGAACCATGAGCAGTTACTTGGACTTTCTGAGCTTCAGTTTCCTGACTTGTAAATCAGGAATAATAATACCTATTTCATTGGGCTGTTGTCAAATAGCACAGTACCTGGTGTATAGTAAATACTCCATAAACGGAGCTGCAGTTACTATTACGTGAAAACTCTTCCTTTTGCTGGACAAGTTTTAAGTAGCAATGTAAATAAAGCCTGAAACCAGCCATTTTTTACATTTTAGAACTTTCATTTCATGTAAGTCTTCCCTGAGAAATCACAAGTCCAAAAATTTCCATAATGTAACTGGTGGGATATATTGACCTATTAAAGCTCTGTAAACTGACTCGCGAATAGTTAGTTAATTCAACACATACCAGGGTCTTAGTTTCTTCTCCTTTACACACTCACCAGTAGGAAATAATTCCAAGTTTCCCTGTAATATACTAACTGACCTTACAGTGACATCACCAATTGACCCTGTCAGCACATCCTATATATTTCCAGCCCATCAGGTCCTTCTGTTCAAGTCTCGGAGCAGAAGTACTTTTTAGTTACAGATGCACTGATCTATTTCAGAGATGCATACATAACATGTCCCACAGGGCTTCCACCAAGGGGGCATGGAATACTATGCTGCCCTAACACTGAGGTTCCTTGGGAAACAAGCTTCATTGTTCCCTAGTACCCTGCTAATAAATTGCAATCAGCTTATTTAACATTTTTTAAAAGAGTACTAAAATTAGTAACAAAAAAGTTTAGACAAATAACTACAAAACACAAAGCAAAACAGAGGTAGATTCAGTTTGGCAAATTCTCATGAAAAGCATGCAGGCATGCCCAAAGCCCACAGAATGATGCGGGCTTAAAAGATATAATTTCCCATTGTCCCCAGGAGGAACTAACATTACAGAAGGGGAAAAAAGGAACGAGCATATCTTGCTTAAAGAAAGAGATGTGTTCTGATAAAGTTTCTGTAAAACAAATTATCAAGTGACTTTTATCTTGTAACTCTTGCTTTACAATCATTTTATTGAAAAAAAAGTCCTCTTAAAATTATAGACAGTTTTCCCCAAATCAGTTTCAAAGGAAAATAATAACTTTCTGATAAAACATTAATATAATACAAAATAAATATATGGTATTAACTTTTTTTTAAGTGCACAGTAAAAAACATGGTAAGACTGTGTTTTGTTTTTTGGGGTTTTTTTAGGTTTTTATTTGTTTGTTTTTTATTTTTAGAGGAGGTACTGGGGGTTGAACCCAGGACCTCATGCGTGCTAAGCATGCAGTCTACTGCTTGAGCTATACCCTCCCCCCTCGTAAGACTCTGTTTTTCATATTATTTCCAGAAGGTAATATTCAGGGCAACTTAGCCAAGTTCCTTATCAGCCTGAAACTTGAACCCCTAAAACTTAAAAACTTTTCATTTTTACCTTTAACTCATTTTTCTCTACCAAATCAATCCACTGACTACCTTCTGGACATCTTTGCCTGACAACACCTATACTCTCTTCTTGTTCAGGGAATAGCTCCATAAAATGATTGAAATAACCAGTATTTATCTGGGACTAATTCTCAGCCCAAAGTCCTTCCTCTGGGCTCCCACAGCATTCTGCATACACCTTGACAACAGAAGTCATCACACGGTAACCATGCATTTGCATCCTTTCTCCCCTAGTAATGAGAACCATAGTGGGCATGTTTTAGGCATCTTTCTGTAACTACAGCAGTGCCAGGAACATAGTATGGGTTCAGTAAATGAATATTACCAAGCAGACTGGCAAACTCTGCCTTGACTGATAGGCCTGTCCTCAACCAAACAGTTGAGATGGAGTATTTCCGCATCAGAAGGTACCAAGTGATTAAAATGATAGCAAGTGAGCCTGCAAAGCAATGCTCATTGCCAGATATGAGTTTGTTACCTAAATTTAGATTTAATGCACATGAGCTGAACATTTTAGTTGGTGTGGTGTCAGTCAGAGGATAATTAAGTTCTCCAAACTGGAGGTTCTGCTCCTAAAAAGGTGGAGAGTCATAAAAGCAGTGAGTTTAAGGTTAAGCACCTCACTTTTCAAGTCCCAGTCTACTTCTGCTTACTAACCATGTGATCTTTGACCCTTTGGGCCTCAGCTTCATATTTTGCCTATCTCTCAGCATCAGTGAAAAGGCATTTAGTGAAGTCCTTTTTCAGCATCTTCAAATCAGGCAGTTGCTCTCTGCCCAACCACCATCACCTCTCACCAGACTTCTGCAGTAGCCCCCAAATGCTAGCCTCTCCGCCTCTTTGCTCACTCCTCTTCCAGTACATTTTCCACACAGACAATAGTCATTTCTTTTCCCCCAAATGCAACTCTAATCATTCTATATTCTATGCCCCAATACCTCAAAGGTACATTACTGCTCTCAGAAGAAATGCCAGAACACTTAGTATGGCCTGCAACGGCTTGATGGTACAGTCCCTGCTTACTTCTTTGGTTGTACTTTTTGCCTCACCCTCCCCGCCAACACACACAAATTCTGTGTTCCAGCCACATTAATCTTCTTTCAGTTCCCTGAAAATGCAATGATACCTCCCACCTTACCACACCTCCCTGTAATATTCCCTTTTCCACACCCAAATTTCCCCTGCTTGACTCCTACTCAACTGTCAGATCTCAGGTCACGCAAAAGTCACTTCCTTCCCTCCCCTCCCACCTGCCAGTATTCTCTCACAACACCAACCCCTTTTCCTCCAGAGCACACCCCATGACAGTGAATTTATTTGTGTGATTATCTGATCCTCGTCTCCCTCCTCCACTTAGCTGTAACCTGCAAGAGGGTAGTGACGGTCTCACTCATCCATAAGAAATATGGTACATTCCAAAAAATAAATGATCTGGTGAAACCTGGTAGTAGAAAATTACAGGTCCAATGTTTTTACCTGTGTATGTTCAGTGTTTTTCTACAATTCTTCTTTTTAAGCATTTCTCAATATTTTCAAAATCCCAGTCAGTATCTAAGATCATCACAAGGTGAAACACTGGAAGATTAATACATTTTTCGAAACCAAGAAATAAAGGCATTCCACATCAAAAGCTTTTGCCTGCCTGAACTTATTCACAGCTTTAGAACCCTGTGAAACACGGCTATTAAATATAAAACTGAAGCTTTTATAGGTTTATTTTAAAACCCAGGAAACTAGAAAAGGATTATAGCACCTATGAAGCAGTAAGAAAACAATTAAAATGTATGCCAAAGAAGAGATTATAAAACATATGACTGGGGAATTTATGGCAACAAGGTTAGTAACTAGAAACTTGTTTGGAGTAAGCTGGTATTTATAAGAAAAAAAATCAGTTCTTTAATGGTTCACAGTCCCTACTGTTCTAACACTTACTGAGCGAAAAGTTCTGGCATTTGGTGAAGAGTTACTCAAAATACAAGCAGAAGTTTACTTAAAGGAAAAAATGGACACTAATATATTGAAAAGGCATGTGTTTAGTTCTTGCTCAGACACAATAAATATTGTGTTCTCCAAGCTGGTACCTTCTATCACCATGTTGCAGGGTTTTCTCTTTATTTGAAAACTAAGTAGCCGGAAATTAAGTACCACACTGAGGTCCCCAGCCCTTTTTCAGTGGTGCTTACAGTCCTATTCTGGATGTAAATCAAAGTAGTTACGTAACTCTTTCGGGCTACAGAAGACCCTGAAAATTCAGGATTGAAGCAGTAATGCCTCATGGGTTTTCAGTCATTCATGAACTTCCCCTGAGGTTTAACCTACCTAACCTATGAGTGAAGAATTTGGGCTCATATGAGTTGCACAGGCAGTGGAGAACAGACCTTTAAAAAAAATAATAACATTAGTTGGAACATTAGCTACCGTAAGTGCTTGCTTTAAAAAGTCCTTCCTCCATGGTAGAAATTACCCCAACCAGAGTTTTTTCTAGCAATACAGATGTTCAGTTAGTATCAATAAATGTACCCAAGTCTTCCCTAAAAGCCAAATGGAGAAGACTCAGACAGCCAACAGTATGTACAAAGAGCCATTTATGTGTATGTTATTTATAAGGCAAAGAATCCTAAAGGCCAAACAACTGTTCAAATTCTCCCAAACACAACATTTCTGACTCTATGCCTTTCCCAACTTGTTCCCTTCAACCAAAATGCTCTGATCCTTCCCTCAGCCTCTGGCCTCCATCCAGACATCCCTAACTACACCTCTACCCTCTCATTGCTGAAGCATCACATCATATTCCCTAGGGCACCAATTAACTCACTCCGTCTTCTTCTAACTACAGTCAGGACTTTTCTCCCTATGTTCCTTGAGGGCTTGCATAACATACAAAATAGCTTTCCATTTTCTACACTGCCTTGCACATTCTAGATCAAATATTTATGGACGCTGTCAGAACTGGAGGGACTTGGAGCCCTGAGTCTCATCCATGCCTTTATGGTAAAGCAATCAATGACTACAGACTTGAAATAGCTTCACTGTTAAAGCACACATTGATTGAACACTCTAATGGCAAGCCCAGGGTCAAACGAAACAAAAATTCCTGATCTCAATGAGCTCACAGTCCAATAAAGGAGCGTATATTATAATTGTAAACGACAATTACCAAAGGGGAAAAAAAAAGATCCATACAGTGATATATGAGGTACGAACAGGATCCTATAATAACAAACAAGGGTAGCCAATTCAGCTGGAAGGTGGGTGGTTAAAGGCCTCCTCTGCAGAACTCAGCTCAGCTCATGTAATGCTTCAAAAGTGAAAGGAAGTAGGTGAAAGGCTCCTTGACATTGGTCTTGGCAATGATTTTTTGGAATTGACACCAAAAGCACAGGCAACAAAAGCAAAAATAAACAACTAGGACTACATCAAACTAAAAAATTTCTGCACAGCAAATAATCAACAAAATGAAAAGGCAACCTATGTAATAGCCAAAATATATAAGGAATTCATACAACTCAATAGCAAAAAAAACAAGTAACTCAACTTTAAAAATTGAGAATGGACTTGAATAGACATTTTTCCCCAGAAGACATACAAATGGCCAATAGACATATGAAAAGACGCACACATCACTAATTATCAGAGAACTGCACATCAAAACCAGAATAATGTATCATCTCAAAACTGTTAGAATGGCTATTATCAAAAAGTCAAAATAGAACAAGTTTTGGTAACGATGTAGAGAAAAGGGAACCTCTGTGCACAATTGGTGGGAATGTATTTTGGTGCAGCCACTATGGAAAACAATAGGTATATATAAAATAGATAAACAACAGAAAACAGTATGTATTTATAAAATAGATAACCAACAAGTTTATACTGTATAGCACAGGGAAATATATTCTATATCTTGTAGTAACTTACGGTTAAAAAGAATATGAAAACAAATATATGTATGTTCCCATATGACTAAAGTATTGTGCTGTACACCAGAAATTGACACAACATTGTAAACTGACTATATTTCAATAAAAATATATTTTAAAAATTACATCTTAAAAATAAAGAACAGTATGGAAGTTCCTCTAAAAATTAAAAATAGAACTACCATATGACTCAGCCATCTCATTTCTGGGTATATACCCAAAGGAAATAAAACCACTATCTTGAAGAGATGCCTGCCTTCCCATGTTCTTTGCAGCATTTTTCACAGTAGCTAAGATACAGAAATGAACTAAGTGTCCACACATAGATGAATAGATTTAAAACATGTTATACACACACACACATCCCACACACACAAACACCATACCCACAAAGAAGAATATTATTCAGCCTTTAAAAAAATAGGAAATCCTGCCATTTGCAACAACATGGACAAACCTAGAGGACATTATGCTAAGTGAAATAAATCAGACACAGAAGATCAAATATTGCACAATATTGCATGATTTCACTTACATGTGAAATCTGAAAGTTAGAACTCACAGAAACAGGAAGTAAAATGGTAATCACCAGAGGCCAGGGGATGGGTGGGAGATAAGGGGAGATACTGATCAAAGGGTACAAATTTTCAGTTATAAGATAAATAGTTCTGGAGACCTAACGTACAGCATGGTGACCACAGTTAGTAACAATGTACTGTACACTGAAATTTGCTAGGAGTAAATCTCAAGTGGTGTCACCGCACATACAGAAAAAAGATAACGAGGAGAGGTGATGAATATGTTCATTATTTTGATTGTGGTAATCATTTCACAATGCATACATATATCAAAACATCACATTGTACGCCTTAAACAAATACAATTTTTATTCATCAAAAATAACAAAAAAATGTTTAACTTTAAAAAATAACAATAAAAAAGAGAAGAGAAGGACAAATGTAAGGAGCCAAAGGAACAGCACAAAGGAAGAAAGAGGTGGAGAGCACGGAGCTCTACTTTAGCATGGCTGCAACTTGAAAATATGCCTCTTTTAATTTTGCCTCTTTTAATTGTCTCTTTGAATAAATGAATAAAGGAATCCTTTTGGAAAACTAATAGATGCTCTCTTTCTACTTGTAAAAAAAAAGTATGCTCTATTTAAGGTAACACATATTTGTTTTGTGTTTGTATTATTGGCTGAGGGTCTGTAAGAGGCAGCTGGAAATAGTACTAGATTAAGAACCAGGAAACCCAGGCTCTAGTCCTAACTTTGTCACTAACGACACAACTACTCTTGGGCAAAAACACTTAATGCTCATCTAGAAAATAAGATGTTTGAAACAGATGTCCTATTTGTTTGAAATAGATTCCCTACTATCTCTTCCTACCTCAAACATCTATTTTCACTCGAGAATGGAAGAAGGAACAGATTACTATAGATAAAGATTGACAAGAGTGACTTTGCAGAATGATACTTCAAAAGGAGTGAGATGAAAATAAATAAATAAATAAATAAATAAATAAATAAATAAATAAATAAATAAATAAATAAATAAAATAAACAAATAAAAGGAGTGAGATGCCACGACCATTGGATGAAAGTTTATTGGGGTTCAGGATATATATAATCTCAGCCCACAGCTTACTCATTAATTATTAAGAGAGGAAGGTACTTTACAATATAACATTCTTGCCAAAAAAAAAAGATTTAACCTGACTCTAATTATGAAGAAAAAAATCAGGCAAATCCAGATTGTAGCACATTCTACAAAATAACTAGCCTGGACTCCAAAAATGTTAATGTCATGAAAGGAAAAAAGGAAAAGAAACTACTGTAAATGAAAGGACATCTAAAGTATATGACAGGTAAAGGAATTTGGTCTGAATATGCAACAATATGTTTGTATTGATACTAAATTTCTTCAGTGTGATAATGGTATTATGATTATTTAGGAGAACATCCTTATACTTGAGAGATCCATGCTGAAGTATTTCGAAGTGAAATGTCGTGATATCTGCAGTCTACTTTCAAATGACCAATGGTTCAAGGGAAAAAAAATAAATGTACACAAACGCACACACAGACACACACACACACACACACACAGACACACGCACTATGAATATACAGAAAAAGAAGCAAAAGATTAACAATCAATGAATCTTGGTGAGGGGTATACAGGAACTCATTGTACTATTTAAGCTTTTCTATGTTGGAATTTTTTTCAAAATAAAAAGTAGCAAGGGAGGAAGATGAGAGAAAATTAAACAGGCAGAGAAGAGCAAGATGACTCTTCCAGGGAGGCACTATAAGAGATACAGAAGCAGCAATTTAAAGACTGAAGAGAATTAATAAATAAAGGTATTAGTTACATAAAATGTAAGCAGTATAAGAGTTCAGAGATCAGCAGAGATTTCAGGTAAAAATGGGCTTTTTATCTAGGTATTAAAGGCACAGCGGAGTTTTAGATGGGCAGAACCAAGTGTCTGTTAGGACAGGAACACGAGCAGAAGGGTGCTAACCACAGTGTGTGCATATACAAACACTTATACATACATAAATACAGACACATGGACACACATATGCAGATACGTGCATTACATACATGCCGTTCTGAGCTGCCCTTTTGAACAGACGGTATAAATATGGGCTAGAGCCAGAGGATAAAGACCTCTGCAGACTCTGGAAGGATCTGAATTCTACACAGTAGGTAAAGGGAACTCTTGGAGGTTTTTTGTATTATTCCCCTAAATAATAAAAGTAATGCCTGCTTAATTTAGAAAATATAGAAAAGTATAAGATAAATATAAAAAAATCATCCTATATTTATTATTAACATTTTGGTGTATTTCCTACCAGTTTTTTTCCTACCAGTTTTTTGATGTAGTTTTTAAAACTACACAATTGAGACCATGTTGCTTTTTTTACTTAAAATAATCATTTCCCCATGTTATTAAAAACTTTACACTACTCTAAATGGTTACAGCACAGATTTGCTTCACCATTCCTCAATACTGGACTTTTAAATTGTTAACAGATTTTTGCTCTTTTAAAAAATATTTAGGTCCTCAAAATATTAATGATTGGTTTGTACAATGTGAATGTACCTAACACTACTGAAAAATAGTTAAGGTGGTAGATTTTATGTTATGTGTATTTACCACAATTTTTTTAATTAATAAAAGTTAGTAACTTAAAAAAATAAGTTTAGATGACCATCTCTGTTTTCTGATTTACATGCATTTCTAATAGTTCCTGAGATCAGATTTCTGCAAGTGATGCTACCAGGTTCTTAAGCATTCTGCCAAGTCACTTTCTAGGAGGATTATTCCAATTCACACGGCCATTAATATTATAAAAGAGTGCTTGTCTCACACCATACCCTCAATAATATTCACTTCAGTCATTCAACAATATGTGTGGAGCACCTGTGTGCCCACCCCTGTTGCAGGGCCCTTGGAATACAGCTGGGAATGAGACTGACATGGAGCGTATGTTCTGGTGGGAGAGGCAGCCAAAAATTAAGTTAACAAAAAGAAGGAGTAAGCAAAAGATATAATATGGGGCAAAGGAAGAAAAACTAAAGAAGGGAAAGCAGATAACCATTGCAGGGAGGGGCTGAAATTTTAGATAGGAAGCCCACAGACAGCCTCACTGACTTGGTGAAATCTGAGTAACACCTGAAGGATGTGAGCCAAAAAGCTATCTGGGGGAAGGACCTCCCAGGGACAGGGGACAGCAACTACCAAGGCCCTGGGGCAGACCAGACCTAGAAGTGCCTGCAGTGTCTTAAGAAGCAGCCAGAAAGCCACTGTGGCTGAAACAGAGAATCAGGGGACAAGTACGAGGAGATGCTACCAGAGAAGGGGTCAACATCTCATGGGGCCTTGATCACTGTACATTATCAATTTTTTCCTTTTTTAAACTATATTTTATTATGGTAAGAATGCTTAACATGAGATCTACCATCTTAAAATTCTAAGTGTACAATACAGCGCTGTTAACTATGGAAACAATGTTGTACAGCAGACATTTAGAACTCATTCATCTTACTTTTTATCATTTTTTCCATCCTGGTTATTTTGATAGTTAAAAAGACAATGTATTAGTCTGCTTGGGCTGCTGTAACAAAATACCACAGATGGATAGTATAAACAACAGATACTTACTTCTCACAGTTCTGGAGGCTGGGAAGTCCACCTTTACGGTGCTGGCAGATTCAGTTCCTGGTGAGAGTCGTCTTCCTGGCTTGAAGATGACTGCTTCTCTCACTGTGTCCTTATATGTCAGAGAGAGGATGATCTCTCTCTCTTCCTTTTCTGATAAAGCCACCAACCCCATTGTGAGGGCCCCACCCTCATGACATCATCTAACCCTAATTACCTCCCAACGGCCCCATCTCCAAAAACTATCACATTGGGGGTCAGGGAGGGAATGGGTGAGCAGGTGACACAGTTCAGTCCACAGCAGATAACATCTTACTATTTTAATTATAGTAGGTTTTTGATAAGCTGGTAAGATTAAAACTATGTGTAAGGAAGATCAACTTGGTAGAGGCATACTTGATGAAATAGACAAAATAAAGGAAGCCATCTTGAAAGTTTTACAATAATCAAAATGGATAGGTTGATTAACCTAGAATGGAAAGGAATATGAAAACAAACATATGTGGTATATGTATGACTGAAACATTATGCTGAACACCAGACATTGACACACTGTAAACTTACTACATTTCAATTAAAAAAAAGAAAAGAAAATGGATAGGCTGGTTGATTCATTCATTCAAAGTGCATTTATGGACCACCTGAAACATAGTAGGCACTGAGTAAGGCACAAATAAAAGGGACTAAGGGCTGCAGTAGTATCAGTGGGAATGGAGAGAAAACAAAAAGTTTAAGAGGCATTTTCAAAATATGTCAATTAAATTTGGTAACAAGATATGGTAAGAGTATAAGCTCATACATGTTGCAAGTTATTTGACAGCAGGAAGTACATATCTAAATCATCTTTGCATCCCACACAATTCTTTATTATGATACTGAAAAAATGCTTATGGATTAAAAATGAGTCAAAGGAAAGTTTTCTAAAGACAGGGGAAGACCACGGAATGGAGAGATAAGGACAAAATCTTGGGGAATGCTCAGTTAGAAATGTAAGGAGGAATCTAAAATGAAAAAGGAAGGAGGCAGAAACAGGAGGAGAATGAAGACTGTGCTGCAAGAGCTAAGCTGGATGCCAAAAGTAGCAAAGGGGTCAAGGAAAGTAGGAACGATGACAACCAAGATGTGGATTTGACAATAAGTCATTGGTTGTGACAGTTTGAAGCCAGATGGTAAGGGATTCAACATGAAGCCAGGGGCAAGGAAAAGGAAGTAGCTACTTATTCCTTAAGAAATCGTGCAGTAAAAGGATAAAGAAAAAAATAGACAGGTAAAATGATTCCTTAAGACAGAACTCTGCCAGAAATGCCTACGTTAGCCTCTGCAAGTGCAGTGCGGCTGAGTAAGCCTTAAGGGAGTATTGACAACATTCGCCCTAGTTGGGCACCTCAGACTGCCAGGTGAGTTGAACAAGTACACGAAAGATTCTATCTGTACCACTTAAGAAGCAGCAGCAGACTTTCACAGTTGCTACTAACAGCTGGTTTGGTAAGTGGCCTTAAGAAGTCAGAGAAAGTAACACCTGTAATAGTAGGAGTGAGAATTGCTGGTTTGGTTGGATTTTAGCTGATGTGAGCTAAACCAGCTTAAGTCAGTTAAGGTTCTTTTTCCTGCTTGTTTAGTCTATGAGATTATTAGAGACTCTCCTTAAACATCCAGAGATGTTCGGCTGTCCATTCATATTTAAGAGGCTTATGCTTACATGATGGCTGGAGGTTCCTTTTCACTGATGAGCTTCACCGTAGAGTAACCACACCAAAACTTTTATGTATTTTTCAAATATCAAGGAGCTGAGTAATAATAAATTTATTTGACTGTCTAATATGCATGGGACTACTTAAGAACATTATTGTTTATAAGAAAGCAAATATCAACTTCTCTTCCTAAAATGCTTTGTTTTCTTGGGAAATTAGATAAAAGGAATAGAGGCAAAATCCATGTTACTATTTTATCTCATTTGAAAACAGACTTTAGGAAAGATGCCTAAATGAAAAGTACAAATATACGTAAATCCCTATGCTTTATATACTTGATAAAGTAAATCCTATAAATACATATATCCTCTAAGTAAATCCTATAAATAAATATATAGTTTCTGCATACATTCAGAAAAAGAAAGAAAATTACATCTATTTATCTGAGATAAACTATGTATAACAGACGTATAATTTCACAGGAGTATAATCAAACCAAACAAACACCTGATCCTCATCAAAGTTAAAATGTCTTTTTATTGTAGCAAGTGTATAAGATGGTCTGGAAACTACTGAGCTTCAAGCATGTGTGGTTCCAGAACATTTCTTTTATTCTTTTGTCCTCTTTTAAAAATAATTATTACTGGTTTTACAGTGATGATTTCTATAGATGAAAGGAAGCATCAGTTTCTAGAATCTCAGTGTCCCCAAATGAGAGGTTATCTTGGGATTATAGCTTTATGCTGAAAGTACAAACCTAGGTGAAACTCAATTACTTCACTAGTTTTTTATTTAATAAGGGCAACCAAATAAGTATCAAACAGCTTCATTCCAGGCAGTCCAGATACAAATCTAAACTAGATTTTGTCAAATGATAACCAATGTAACTCAAAAACCTAAATTCCTTTTTTTCACATACAAAATTAAATTAACTTTAATAAGCTATTGTACATGTGTATGTGTGCACACATACACATGTACACATACACATCTTACGGGTTATAAAATCTTATTCATCTTTCATCCCAAACACTAAGGATTCCAATGAGGGGGAGAAAATGGTACAAATGACAGTATGGCTGCATTATGACAAAATGGTCCATATTTCCTAAGAAAAAAGGATGAATTTCACCTAAATACACTGAAGTTCACCTAAATACCTAGATCAGTGTTACAAAATTTACACTTTAATAACATTTGAATGGATTTCATTTCCCCCTCAAACATTATAAAATACATACTTAAAAAAACTTGCAGCAACATAGGAAAACATACTTCCTCCACTAAAACCCACCGTCAGGAGGTAGTCATTGTCAGTTAACATTTTGGTAAACATTCTTCTAGGCTTTGCAGGCAAATATATGTACATAGGAATAAGGAAATTAAAATTTTAAAGGAAAAAAACGTAAGCAGATGGTCAATACAACATAATAAGAGCATTTTCCCCAATTACTTGCTTTCAGCAGACTTTCACCACCACCTCCACACACCCACCCCAAACAATCCCATGCCCCTAAAGTATAACCACTGGAGCAAGAAAAAAATCTTTGCTCCACAATCAACTCTACAGAGACCAAATTATTCCTTCCATGCCTTAAATCAAGGTGGTACACTAAAGACTAAAGGAAACAAATCTTGAAGGAGATGAGAGGGTATGTTGTCTTTTCTAGCTGTTTTTAATGTTACCTCTAAAAACCTGCTCAAATATTTTCAATCTCTTGCATGATTCTCAGGACTGCCTAAGCCCCAAATGCCATTCTGCAGAGGCTCCAAGCTGAGTCAGCACATTGTTTTTATGATTGCAGATGGGCAAATGGAAAAACTGAGGCTTTGCACACTTCCATAAAGATCAGATGATGCCCTCAGTCTGTCTTTGCTAGCATGGGAAAACATTCTCCCTCTCAGATTACCAGTCCCTCCACCCCTGCACCAAGAAAAAAAAAGAGAGAGAGAGAGAGCAAGCAGAGACTTTCATTTTGTCTCTCCTGGTTACCTGGTACCCAAAAACCACAAGGATTATACTGACAATGGCAAAATGAAATGCAGAGTAACTAAAAGTCAGTGTTTTTTCCAGTCTCTGTAAAAATGACCCTAAGAAAACCCTGGGTAAAATGGCCTAGAGAAGAAAGGCACTGCAAAACCATTTAGATATTAAGCAAACACAACCTTTTCTGTGCTCATCTCCTAGCCCAAATCCCAAGTTTGATACAAAGCCACTCCGACTATTAGAAAGAAACAGATTAGCTTTTAAACTCCTAAGCTCCAGCTAGCTATAATTTGGTCTCTTTGACACATTTCATACAGTCTCCTATATCTAATCTGAGATAGAAATTTTATTCTTTCCTATCAAATTTCCCAAAGAATGACAATGCTAATAATCAGTACTGGGTGCTTCATTCTATATATATGAAAGTGGCAAGTAAAAATGCCTAATATTTTTTAAAGAAAAAATAAACTCCACTACAATCAAATGAAACAAACATAAGGTAACCCCCCTAAATTCACATGCTTTTGAAAAGCAATTTTCTATTTAAAAGACCATTTGTTTTCTAAGAGTTCAGCAAGGTTGCAGGATACAAGATCAATATACAAAAATACATTATATTTCTATATACTACCTGTGAACAATCTAGAAACTAATAAAACAATTCCATTTACAATAGCATCAAAAAATAAATTTATCTCAAAGTATTTTATTTAACAAAAAGATTGCAAATACACTGAAAAATATGAAACACTTTTGAAGGAAACTAAAGAAGACCTAAATAAATAGAAAGATATCCCATATTCATGGGATGGAAGATTTAATATTGCTAAAATTACAATACCCCCCAAATTGTTCTATAGATTCAATGCAATCTCTATCGAAATTCCAACTGCCTTTTTTGTAGAAATGGACAAGAACCATTAAAAATTCATATGGAAATGCAAGGGATTCTGACAACCAAAACCATCATGAAAAAGAAGAGCAAAGTTGGAGAATTCATACTTTTCAATTTCAAAACTTACCTACAAAGCTACAAGAACCAAAAAAGTGTGTTACTAACATAAGAAGACATATAAATCAGTGGAAACAGGTTTAGAGTCAGAAATAAACCCTCATGTTTACAGTCAAATAACTTGTGACAAGGATGCCAAGACAATCCAATAGGGAAATAGTCTTTTCAACAAATAGTGCTGGAATAATTAGATATTCACATGCAAAAGGATGCTGTTGGAACCCCTACCTCACACCATATACAAAAATTAACTCAAAATGGATTAAAGGCCTAAATGTAAAAGTTAAAACCATGAAAGTCTTAGAAGATAACATAGGCATAAATCTTTCTGATCTGGGATTTGGCAAGGCCTTCTTAGATATGACAATAAAAACAAAGTGACAAAGGGAAAAAAAAGAGAGAGAGAGAAACTGGACTACATCAAAATTAAAAACTTATTTGCTTCAAAGGTTACTACCAAGAAAGTAAAAAGATAACTCACAGAATGTGAGAAAATGTTTGAAAATTATATAGCTGATAAGTGACTAGTATCTAGAATACTTCAAGAATTCCTACAATTCAATAATAAAAAGACAAAATCCAATTAAAAGTGGGCAAAAAAAAATCTGAATAGACTTTTCTCTGAAGAAGATATACAAATGGCCAAAAAGCACATGAAGTGATGTTCAACATCATTAGCCATTTAGGGAAATACAAATCAAAACCACAATGAATACTACTTCACACCTACTGGGATGGCTATAATTTAAAAGGACAAAACCAACCAAACAAACAATAACAAGAGTTGGCAAGGGTATGGAGAAATTGTAATTCTCATACATTATTGATAGGAATGTTAAATGATGTAGTCACTTTGGAAAACAATCTGGCAGTTTCTCAAAGAGTTAAAAACAGACTAACAATACGGCCCAGCAGCAATCCTACTCCTAGGTATCTACCCAAGAGAACTGAAAAGTTATATCGTCCACACAAAAACATGTGTACCAATGTTCACAGCAGCATTATTTATAATGACCAAAAACTAGAAACAGCCTAAACGTCTATCTACTGATGAATGGATAAACAAAATGTGGTATACCCATAAAATGGAGTATTATTTGACCATGAAAATGAACAAAATATCCAATACATGATACATGGATGTACATGGATAAACCTTGAAAATATTACACTAAGTAAAAGAAGCTAGACACAAAAGGCCACACTATGTATGATTTCATTTATATGAAATGTCCAGAATAGGCAAATCCATAGAGACAAAGTAGATTGATGGTTTCCAGAGACTGTGGGGAGTGGGAAATAGAGAGTGACTACTAATGAGTATAGGATTTCTTTTTGGAGAAGAAAATGTTCTGGAAGGTAGATAGTAGCAAAGGCTGTACAGTCTAGTGAATACACTAAAACCACCAAATTGTACACTTTAAAAGGGTGAATTTTATAGTATGTGAATTATGCCTCCATTTTTTTTTTTTTAATTTAAAAAGAACCATTTGTTGCAGCAGTAAAATGTCCCTAAGGAGAAACAGAATAATATGAGTTCCTTAATATGAGCAAAGGTTAGTTTTCCTAAGACCAGGACTCATAATGTTCTCAGCAGATTTGAATTTTTTCCAGGTACGTTATTGTACAAAGTTAACAAAGGAATTTTCCAAAGATTGGCTATCCTAACACATCAACTATTAACACTTGAGAAGGTATTCCCTTTCAGTCTGTATACATGTATATTTTTACTCATCTATAATCTACGCAAAATAATCAGTATAAATTTTCCCGTATTGCTATATGACCTTTAAAATTATCATTAAATGGTAGTTGACACTTTTAATTTCATTAACTCCTTCCCCTCGATGCCCTGCCTTGAAGTACTGGATGTATTTATTTATCTCCAATTTTTCACTATTTATAGATATTACTGCAACATATATACAACATAAAAAGCCAACATAGCTCTTTTCTTCTCTTGAATTGTATCACTGAATTAAGATTTCCAGGGGGGAAAAAAAATTACTAAACCAAAATGTAGGCCATTTTTATGACTCCCAGTTGCCTTCCAAAAGTATTACAACTCTACGTTGCTTTATGCAACAAAAACTTGTATATTGGACATGACCATTTTTAATGCTTTGATGTAATCAATGTTAAAATATTTTATCAGAATAATCTGAGATCCTTCTTTAGTCTTCAAACTTTGGTTATTCAGGATCTTCTAAAATCCATGAGCACTTGTTCTATTTCTTTTAAACTGTGTTTTTTCAGTTACTTACAGTTAAGAAGAATGATTTTTTTAAATCCAGTATTCTTACTCTAAGGAGGACAGAACATGTAATCAATTGCCCTGTTATCCTTAAAAATATGGTCATCTTGTCAAGTAACAGCAACCACTAGAAAAGCCTAGAATTCAATCCCAATAAAAAAGAAAAGAAAAAAAAAAAAAAAACACCTACAATAATTAGCCACTTTCAAGATTGCAACATCCGTAACATCTACGAGCGCGCACCGCCCAAGGTGTCTCTCTTGATTTGCAATCTCCAGTCTAGAGAAAGACCAAGAACAACGAAGAGTCTATAGAATCATTACATGAAAATAATAGTTCACTGAGCACTAAGCACCAGGTACTACTAGAAGTATTTTCATAGATATTATCACATTAATCCTTACTAAGTACCCTATGAGTTAGAAAACATCCATTTCACCACAGAAAAAAACTGAGGCTTAAAGAGGCTAAGTTACTTGTCCAAAGTAGATCCAGGAAGAGTATATTCTTCTTAACCTTTATGTTAGCAGGTGGTGTTCTCCCCACAGGATGTGAATTCCCCACCTAGGTCTGACAGCAAGAGGAGGTTAGCTTTGGAGAAATGAGGGTATCACCATCAGTGCAGCAGCATCTATGACCAATGGTAGCCCTGATGTAAAATAAGGGGAGAGTTAGCCCCCATCACCTCCAGCAAGCCCTAACCCAGTCTAACACATCATCTACAGAGGGGACTTGTAATTAGTGCCCTAGCTCCCCCCTCCACAGCATGCCACCCCTAGAACTCCTCCGTGTAGACATTCTGGAATTGTCAGTGATGGGATGTTGAAAGAAAGAATGCTTCTTATTGTCTCTCCTTTTCAGTGTTGGTAGGATTTGTGGTTTCTTGTTTGAGTTCTGAGAAAAAGAAGATGAAAAGACAAAACTAAAACACATTATATTCAATCCTAGTCATCCATTTCCATGTATTTAGTTTAATAAATTTTCTTTATATGCCAAGCAAATCTTACCGGAATTGACGCTTCCTACCAATAAACTACATGCATTTAGAGGAAAGGGCCCCTTCGAAAGAAACATACTACTTTATACATAACTAAAGTACTGTAAACTTCTAATTAGAGTCCAGAGGCTTGTTCTTAAAGGTTTAAGTAGTTTAAGAGCAAATAAAACCATAAAATATTATGTTGGCTCAAGGCTATTTTGTGCATATTCCTGGTTAATAATATTTTAAATTGTGTTTAAGTTTGCGAATGAAATTAACCGGTCCCTCACAGTATTTGGAATGTTTCAGAATTGAAATAATTCTGAGGCCCTTGGAGGGGAGGAGGTAGATGGTGTGTAATCCCCATAAAAACCAAGAGAAAAAGCAGAACGAGGTCCTTTCCTGTTCCATCCAGATCATACTAAGTCAGAACTGGTATTCAACAATGGTGTCTCCCAAACTAAAAGGCTATACTCAGGCTTTGGTGATCCTAACACAACCTCCAAAAATGAGACATGATCCTCTCTAAGAGTTTAGCTTACGTTATTAAAAAAAAAAAAAAAAACCCTGAAAAAAGAGGTACCTAGATGCATGAATGGGACAAATGCTTTGATGAATATTTCAGTGGAAATTTCGCAGATGTGCACCTTGAACAAAAATTGAAAGAGCCAAATAAGTTTCAGCTGATAGTCCCCAATCCAGTCTTCATCACTCTCACAGAAGAAACACCCCACCTCAAAAAAAATCATTCAGGGATATCTAAAACAAGTTAACTCAAAAGAAAAAGAAGTACCTTACATTTAACTACCTGAGGCTTTAAACAGTCTAGATATCAATACCCATTTCCTAAAACACCCTCATAGTCTAACCTTAGCAGAGTAAAAAGCTCAATTAAAGTAAACTAATAAAACAAGCTCACACATTCAGACTTATTTTCTATGTAACGAAATGCCTGTCAAAGATGGCTTGAATCCTGGATATCAAACATATTAACATCAAAATCACACGACAAATAAAAACCAATGGCAAACCTGAATATTTGCTTTTTCAGTGATGCAGTTGCCTTTAACTCCAAGAAGAGTTTAAAGGTACCTTTAACGTGGAACTAGAAGGCTGGCTTATTAGAATGGAAAGAACTCCAGGGCAGTCAGGGACACAGATTCCAGTCCTGCTGATGCTACCAGCTAGGTGGGCAGCCCTAAGCAAGTCATCTAACTTCCTCTCCTCAGGGGTCACTCTCCCTATTTAAGAGGTTGACTGGACCGATGTTTCTTAAACTCACCTAATTGTAAGAATTAACCTCACAGTAACTATTAACAATATGGGATCCCAAATCCCCTTCCCCAGAAATTCTGGTTCAGGAGGTCTTTGAGTGAGGCTTAGGGACTAATTCTTAATAAGTGATCCAAGTGAGTCTTATCATCTGCGAAGTTTCACAAACACTGGACTAGATGATCCATGAGCTGCCTGCCTTCCAGCTCTGATTCTACACCACCTGAAATAGAAACATAATGATGTTCCAAAAATATGCAAAAATTATAATAGTTTAACATGTGTTATTGCACAAAATTAATAAATATACAAGATCATAGAAACAAATATATTCACCCCTCCACCCCCAATACCATTCATTCCTCTAAACACCAATAAAAACATCCTCCTAGATTCTGGGCAAGTGAAACACTTTATCTGGTGAGGGGAAAAGGTTTTCATGTTAAACTCTCAGCACATTAATATGGAAAGACTGGTGTTACAGGAAGAGAGAACTGTACACCTAATGTTTTAAGTGAAAGTTACACATTACATTCCCTTAAAGAGCGTCATCTGGTGAGCCTACCTGTTCCTAGTTTAAATAAAGCTAGAAAACAGCCTAAGTCTCTAGCAGCTGTAAAACAGTGAGTTCTGCAGTGGTGGGATGCAATTGTTACAAAGCTAAAAGAAACAAAGCAAAGCAAACAGCAACTGGTTACTAATTCTGCAAATTCAACCCCAGCCTAGACAACTGGGTGGCTAAGAGCCCACCGCCTTTTGTTAGGAAGATTTTGTCAGGTGTCTGGAGAGCCTCTAGCGCACCTTCTACACACAGAGGAAGCAACATTTCATTTAACTTTTCCTTCCTCTGCACTATTTTGCTTTAGATGGTTTTTCTAAAATTCTCATAATCCTCTAGTGGGTTTTACTTTTACTCTTTTTTAGATGTATAAGTAACTACAAAACTAACAAATGAAAAAGAGAAAGATGGATGGCTGGAGCGCAGAGGGGCAGGGCTGGACAGGATGCTCCCTGGCAACCATTTAGCACAGAAGTGGCTACAAAGGATGTAAATAAAATCAAGACTAAAACACAAAACTGGGTTTGGGTCACTCTTGCAACACAAACCAATAAGAAACTAAGAGTGAAACATGACTACACACTTTAGCTCTTAGGAAAACAGTTGGAGAGTCATCCACTGCAGTAGCACAGGGCAGTGTTAGCATAAAACATTTTCAAAGTGAACCTTGATGCTGGACACGGAAATACTGGAAACGGAATTGTTCAGATTTAGGATCACCAACTGTTGTTAGGTACAACTTCACAGAAGCACTGGGTTTAAGGCCATGTATATGTTTAAATCCACTTAGCAAGCCTTGAGGCAATTTTTTGACCAAACCTCACACTCAAAATAGAAATGCAAAATCAGGACCAAGAGGCTCAGCATAACACAGTGGTTAAGAGGGCAGGTTTGGCTGTCACACGGACCTCAGTTAAAACCTCGTATCAACAAATTACTGAGTGACCTTGAACAAATCATTTCACCTAAACCTCAATGTCCTCATTTGTACAATGGAGATAATGCTTCCCACAACTATCATAGGATTTAAACAAGGTGAATCATGTATAACGCATTCAGCCCTGTACCTGGTATGGAGGAAGTAAGTGAGTAATAATAATAAGCTAACTGTGAAACTGGTTATTTCAGTGATCAAAATATCAGTGATCAAAATAACTGTCTTCCCACCTCAGGTAAAACTATGAGTTCCCTGGTAGCCAGGCAAAAAGTTCCAATCATTAGAAAGAAGGTATTTACATACACTATGCAAAGGTAGCTTTTCATTTCTTTCCACATTACAGAGACTTCCCCCTTGTTAGTAAAGAATAAGTCAGACTAATGCTGTCGAGCTGTATATAGGAAAGGCTTCAAGAATGCAGACATTTCTTAATTGGGAAGGGTAATTTTCAATGAGATGTGGACTAAAGATCTAACCAGTTTGGGGGAGTTACAATTGGTATTGTTAGGAGAAAGAGGAAAGAGAAGAAGAAAGTCTTCAAACCACCCCCACATAGCATTATTCAATAGAGAAAAACAAGAGAAGGTTGACTGTTCACATTATTTCATAATTGAATTAGAAAATGAGAAAGAAATAAAAAAAAAATCAGGTGGAGTATTTTAACTAACACAGAAGAAAGAAATACCACAGCTGTTAGTAAGGTTAAAGTGGCCAAACTCATGAAAAACAGATCAAGAAAGAGACAGTGAAAAATCAATTATTCGTATACTTTAAGTAACAAGCACCCACTCTATCCTTTTAAGATCATGGCTTAAACTTCCCACTTGCAAACAACTGTCTTTGCCTGCTCTTTGGAATATGCCACTAGCTTGAATGTACCTTTAACTTGTACTATCTTCTTAACCAAATAAATCATTCTGATCATGGACAAAAATAAAATCTTGTGCATTACTTTTTTTTAAGAGTTAATGGGAAAATATTAGCAATTCAATCACTCAAAGGATACATTTCAAAGAAAATACTGTGAGAGGCAATTTGGGAAGTGGGAGGTGGGGGGAGTTCCCAGTGAAAATAAATCATAGGAAAACTGTTCAAGGACAATCAAAAACAAATTTCAAAATAATGCAAATTTTGAAATTGTGAGTTAGGGGCAGGACTAATGAGTTGTGAGGTACAGAACTAAATTCTCAAAATAAAAAAGATACAGAAGTGGAAAAAAGACTTCAGCTGGAAGTACACCCCAGTGCTTTCAATCCATTAGTAGATATGCAAAAATTCTGAATAATTAAAAAAAAGAATAAATTACCTGTATCAATATTGGGAAATTTAGCAACAGAAAGAAAACAAAGTATTTCAAAGGCATGTTCAAGCATTTCAAGATTTTCTTCTGTATTACAGATACTACTGCAAATGAAAGGAGACACTGCTCAGATGCTCTAAATAACAATTTAGTTGTGAGAGAATAATGACACCCCCAAAAGAAGTTTTGTCACCTAGAGATAATGGACATTTTCTTTTCACTGTTTAAGAATCCAGAAGAATCTCCGTCTGCTTTTACATGCAAATTAGCAATCTCTGAAGCACATTCTGCTCTATTCCTTTATCTGAAAATTACTGCAATGTGATTCCGTTCCAGAGAGGACACCATTCAGGCAGGAAAATGGAATTGGGACAACTACACACTCTATGTTCAGATCATCACATCCAGTGAGCTGTCACCACTTACACGTGGCCTTCTTCAGTGGAGAGACCACACCAGTGATCAAAATTCTATTTGAAGAAGGAAAACTTAGTTTTGAGGAGCATCAGTTCGTTAAAGGTTACATACGTATTTTAATACATGAACACGCACCAACCAGCATCACAGCAATTTTAAAACTCAGTATCCGTTGGTTTTTAAATAACAAAACTAGCCATTTACTGGAAATTTTTTTAAAAGCAGAATTTCAGAAGTGATAGTCTGAGTTGCTCTTGATCTGTTTATTACATAGTAAAACAAACCACAAACACCACAATGCAAGAAAGGTGAGCACCCCACACTCTCTGCACCTTTTTTCCCTCTTAAAACTCCCTGGAACAGCGAGCACTGACTTGGAGACATACTTCAATTTAATGTTCCAGGTGATCAAGGTTAAAAAGAGCACTTTTAAACCAGAGACTCAAGAAATAAATAAACCACAACAGAGGAATCTATCCCATTGCTAAAGGTCCAAGGTTTCTGCCAAACCACACTTGGTTTGGGAGATTTTATTTGTTGTCAGGTAAACACAAACAGTGAAGAGAGCAAAGCAAGAGAGAATCTCATAAAGGGTTAACTTACCTCTAGTCTTTCCAAGTTAACATATTGACAAATAACTTTAGTTTAAAAAAAAAAACCCTCTTTTCTAGCTAAGGCAAGTCATCTAAATGAGTGAATTTTTTTGGTGATACCTGGCTTACTCCAGCCCTATTCTCAAAAGCAGACCTTAATCTCCCTCCCTACCCCCAGCCCCCACCCCACAGGCCACCAGACAATCCAGAACAAAAGCTATTGAAAATGCCCTTCCAATCTCTGAAACGTCCGTGATTGTATTGGGTTTAGAAAACCTATTTAAACATTTTCCAAATGCCTGCAATTAGCACATGTCAACCAAATGGCACAGCATGGCATCAGGGGTCCCCTACTTTCATCTACCCACTCAGAATCCAGGCAATGAATGCAGCAGACTTCTCAAGACCAGAGTGCAGAAGAGAGCACCATGCATAGAAAATAGGAAGCCTGCTTTTTGATATGGGAAAAAGCAAGTGACGGCAGTCTTGTGTTTTTACAGAACCTAGAAGCACATACTAGTTCAATCCATCCTCAAATCCATGCCACCCTTTCAACCATGCAATTAAAAAGAGGAGAAATTCCGGTCAACTCGCCTTAGGGGGTTGGTCTGAGGGTAGAGGATTTAAGCAAGAAGGAGGAATGGAGAGAGAAAGAGCAAGCGAATGAAAGATACCAAAATTTCCCACCTTTCTTAAATTCTTCCAGCATAGCGTCCAACTTGGTGTCATTGAAAACAAAATGCAAGGGGTGGTTATAAAATTTAGTGATGGTTTTCAGGGGAGTACAGTCATCTGGATCCACGAAAGCCAAGTCTTTGACAAAGAGGAGGTCCACGATATTGGAGCGCTCCCCCTCAAATACTGGAATGCGAGTGTAGCCGCTCTCCATGATCTCCGACATGGTGTTGAAGTCCAGAATGGCTTCGCCGGTGATCATGAAACAGTCCCGGAGAGGAGTCATCACGTCCTCCACCGTCTTGGTGCGGAGCTCCAGAGCCCCTTGGATTATGTTCAGCTCCTCCTTAACGAGATCGTTGTAGGGGTCTGTCACCCGTAGCATCTCCAGCAGTTTTTCCCGGTTATAGACGGTGCCTATTTCCTGGCCCAGGACGCAATCCAGCAGCTTGCTGACCGGGTAAGAAGCAGGGAAGGTCATCATCATGAAAAACTTGGTGAGAAAGATGGTGTTGGCCCCGACAGCCAGGCCGTGCCGGGAGCAGATGGCCTGGGGCACGATCTCCCCAAAGATGACGATGCCGATGGTGGAGACCACCACCGCCACGAGGCCTGAGCCGGCGATGTCGTCGAGCAGGATGGTGAGCGTAGTGTTGACCAGGACGTTGCCCAGCAGCAGCGAGCACAGCAGGTAGTTGCCCTGCCTGCGCACGGGCTCGATGCGCTTGGCGTAATTCTTCTCCTTTTCTGTGCCGCAGTTCTGCACGATGCGCAGCTCCATTGGATCCAGGGCCATGAGTCCCAGGTTGAGGCCGCTGAACATGCCCGACAGGCACAGGAGCAGAGAAATGAAGATCACCTGCAGCCAGAAAGGCAGCAGGAACTTCTTCTCCTCGCCCACGATCATCTTGGTGTCCTCGCCGTCGTGGTAAATCCAGGTGGTCTCGGCCCAAGGGGGCGGTGGGAGCCCGGCCACCCCCGAGCCGCCTTTGGCCCCGACGGCGCCACCCGCGGACCCCGGGCTGCCGGCGCCCAGGGCTGGCGTGGAGAGCGACGTGCACAGGTAATAGGACTTGCTCTTCTCCATCTTGCGCAGCGGTTTTATCTCGATCTCAATGATGCCCGATGTACGGCGGTTGAGGATAATATGGGGCAAGATGATGATATCTGATGTTCGGATGCCGCAGCGCTGGGGGCCGCTGTCCGGCTCCGGCGGCGCGGGGCCCCCGAGCCCGCGTTCGCCGGGGCTGTGGCGCTGACGCTCGTGCTCGGTGAAGGCAATGCGGGACCATGTCTCGTTGTTGATGTTCTGCCCGTACACCCGCAGCTTGACCCGGGTCCGCTCGCTCACCCGCAGCGCCCCCCCTTCCATGAACGACACGTCGTTCGTGTCCTCTAGCCGCAACCCGATGATCACCGTCTCCTCGTTTTCGCCCGCCGCTGCGCAGCCGCCCGCGCCGCAGCAGCAGCTCAGTAGTAGCAGCGGCAGCAGCCGCCCCGCGGCCGCCTGCAGGAGCCCCCGGCCGCGGGCGCTGAGGCTGCGGCGAGCCGCCATCTTCCAAGTGGGCAGTGCGGCGGCTGCCTGCCCGCCCGCCATCTTTACTTCGGGTTTACAAGAGCCACAGCCAATCATAGGGTGGCTGCTCCAGCTGCGGCTTCATCCTTCCCACCCGGCGGCGCGAGCACAGGCACCGTCCCCTGGGCGAGATTGCAATGCGGTGTCCGCAACCAGTGCTCAGCAGTCCGCCTCCCTGACTGACACTGACTCGGCCTGGGCCAGCTGTGGAACCTCGAGGCTCGCGGGAGGGGGTAGAGGGGAGGGGGCAGTGCAAGCCGCTCCCCCGAGAGGCAGACCGACCAGCCAATCATGAGCGGATGCCGGCCCTCCCAGCCAGGGGGCTGGAATGGGGGGCGTAGCCGTGAGCCGCGCCGCAGACCAATGGCAAGGTAGGTGGGTGGGGAGAGGCGGGCCAGCGTCCTTCTTAGCACGCCAAGTTTCCAAGTGAAAGGCGCGTGACTCTTGTGTATGTGCGAGGGGAGGAGGTGTGGCCAGCCGGGGCCCGACAGCCAGTCACAGATGAGAACTGTACGAAAAGGGGTGGGGCCCCCCGTCAGGCTACCAATGAGAAGGGGCCATTCTCGAGTCCGATGCTCCCGGAGGAGAATCCGTAGTAGAGCCCGGTACCTGGGTTGGCCGGGTTGGACTAATGTCCTGCGGAGCGAGACGGCCGGGTATCGCAGCCCCGCGCTGCGGGCTTCTGCGTGCTCAATGCCCGTGGAGAGAGGGCTGCGTCTTTCTACCCCGGTAGCCCTAGAAGCCGACTAGGGACGGCTTAAGATGCACAGGAACCTAAAATGAAGCCGGGCGACCGGCCGCGCCCCACTCTCTTTATTTGTGCGCGCCTCTCCGTCCGGGATAAGCGGTGGCGGTTTGGCCCCAGCACTATACGGACCCGTTCTGGAGCCTCTCACTTATCCCTGAAGGACAGGAGCATTCTGCAGCTCACGGTCACGTAGCACCACCTGCCGGTTGCACGGGCGCCTTGCAACGTTTTCCAGGTGCGCCGCAAACCCGAAAAGGTGTGCAAAAGGTGGGAAGGTTAGAGTTAGGTCACTTTCCATCTTCCAAGTCGTAAGAATCCCCTTGTTTTCTTGCTGAAAGTATATATTCCCTGGGACTCATTCTATACGTAATGAAAGGGTAGTACCCAGGAATCTGTATTTCTACCAAGCACTGGGACAATTTCGGGAAATGGGAAGGGGCAGATATCCTATGCAGACCCATAAAGGCTCATTCTTAATCACACTGACCAAACCCTGCTAGGTTCATCAGTCGCTCAGGAGAAAAAAAAAAAAATGAAGACCTAGCTCTCTAGGACTCCCAAACCTATTCTATATCTGGAGGAGACGTGGTAGCAGAGTAGTTGCCAAGTTTTGTTTTTCTTGCAAATTAAACGTCCAAAAAAGAATGTGTGTGTGTGTGTGTGTGTGTGTGTGTGTGTGTGTGTGTGTGTGTGTGTGTGTGTGTGTGTGTGTGTGTGTGTGTTCTGCAAGCACATTTTCTTCCCTTTTGGTAAACCAATCAAACGGAGTTTTTATTAATTTCTGGAAGAGATGACTGCAGTGATCTCCTCGCTGGTCTCTCCTCTTCTACACCTGCCCCCTTCCCTTCTCAACCCAGTATCCAGAGTGGACTTGTTAAATCAGATGCTGTCCTTCCTTGTTTGAAACTTCTCTGGCTTCGCATCTCATCACAGTAAAAGCCACAGTACCTACAATATCCAACAAGGCTCTGAAGGTTCTGACACCTTCCCTTTATTTTTGTACCCTCACCACCTGCTGCTCCAACCAGATTCTCCTCCCTGTTGCTTGTTCTCTCCAGGGATGCTTCCCCAGGAGCCTGTGCACTTGCTTCTGTTTCCTGCACAGGGGACTCTTCCCCCAGATGTCAGCACAGCACCTTAGTTTAACTCCTTCAAGACTGCTCAAAAACCACCTTTTTAAACTTGTAAACACTCCCCATACTCCATCTCTACTGTGTTTTCCTTAATTTATATCTGTCTCCTTCTTAGTACAACTTAAGCTTCCTGAGGGCAAGGATTTGGTCTGTTTTATTCCCTGCTCAGAGCCTGG
Source organism: Camelus dromedarius (assembly GCF_036321535.1). Taxonomy (NCBI): domain Eukaryota; kingdom Metazoa; phylum Chordata; class Mammalia; order Artiodactyla; family Camelidae; genus Camelus; species Camelus dromedarius. The sequence continues at coordinate 60,093,663 of NC_087443.1, read as the reverse complement.
AACAATGGTAGATGCCCAAAACAATAGTTGTAAAATGTGAAAGAAATGAAAGAATTTTTATTCTGTTTATTTCAAAGAATGTCTCCAACTCTAGTTTCTAGCCCTTCAGTTTCTGGTGCTCTTTCCCCCACCCCCAATTCTCATACTGCTGTACTTGAAAAATAAGTTCAGATTTAAAAAAAAAAACTGATTCTCAGACGTGGCATGCATTTATAAAAACAGCATTATCAAAGCTTCAAAGAAAATAAAAGTTGAGATTTTTGGGGATATCTGACAAAGGTTAAGGCTAGATGTGGTCCTTCTAAGTGATCTGATTGAAAATAAAACTTTTAACTTCATAAAAAGTGTAAGTACAAGTGTGTTTAAGGGGGCTATGAGGGAAGATGACTAAAGGCTCTCAAATGCTGAATGTACACTTTCAGAATAAGAGTGTGGAGAAGAGGGCGAGGAGAAACTTGCCAAACCTACAGACATCTCCTGCGCATTTCACAGAAAGCTAGAACAGTCAGAAAAGCGTGGCATTCAGCAAGTTAGAAGTGAGTTAGAAGTTCATAGCAAAATGTCAGAAAGGGCCCAGCACGATAATTGACAGTATGAAATAAATGAAGCTCAAATTCACACAGGGAATTGCTGAGTGATGTTTATCCTGAGGGCAGGGGGAGATAATAGTCTTCATGTACACTCAAGACACAGAGCAATCTAGATACCCAAGCCAGGTAATTTTTCCTTAGCAAGTGGGATCTTCCTTCATGTTTGAGGCTTTTTAGCCGGAGTTACCCTCTTTGTGAGGGGGCTGCTGGTATAGGCTTGACTTCCAGGGGCTTCCCAGTCTGTCCATCTGGTTGAATGGGGGGCAAGGGCAGCACCTGCTTCTAGGGACCTCTTTTAAAATCTGGCAGGAAAAAAATACAACAAGACCCTGAATTCTGAACATGTTTCACCTCCAAAAGGGGGCTACAAAAGGCCCGAGGTTGCTAAGTGGTTGCTGTGGGTTTCCAACCAGAGGGAGATTCTGACTTTGACCTTAAGCACATCACTTAGGTAAAGCCAGAACCTCCTAGCAAATACCTTCCCTAATTAACCCTCCCTTCCTAGAATCCTCCATTGGATCCTAAAAGGGGAAGAAGAGTAACCTGTTCAGTTCTCTCATCTGCAAGGACTATGCTCCCATGTCTGCAGCTTTAGAGGTTTGGGGAGGCGCTGCATCGAGAACTATTTTCAGGAGTTTCATTTTAAAGATAGCAAGTAAAACACCAAATGACTCTCTACGTATTTTGTTTCTCAATATAAAGCTCTAATTTTATTTTAAAGCTTTTTTCTTCTCCCCCAAGAAAAATGCCTAGTTGTAGAAAAACATTCAAAGTTATTGCTTCAACAGTGACAGTTTAATCTCACCAAAGCACCCGGTCTTCTGAGGAAAAAGAGGAACTGGGCAATGCTGGAGTTACCCAAACTTTCCCTCCAATCAAATCTGTTCCCCCTGAAACAACACTGTCCAGTTGTTTAAAGACATACCACTTCCCACTCTGCCACCTCCTCTTTCCCCTCTGGCCCTCCCCCGCTCTCAGGTGCACTGGAGAGCACCCCACACCCCGCTACCCTTCACCCAGGAAGCCTGCCCCTCCTGAAACTCCCACAGGGCAGCCCCAAAGGCCTCCTTCTGCTGCTCCAAGTCCACTGTTTGCCCTGCTTTGGGCCCCCTGTCCTGACTGCCAGGCCCTGCAACTGCAGAATGTTCTAGAATCTTTATTCTTTCTGATTGCTGTGCCACCCCAGTTCTAGCCTCCAGCTCAGTCTTGGACAGAGGTATCAAAATGGTCTGAGCTCCATTATCCTTATCACCATGAGTAATCACCCAGGTTGTGATTTTTGGTTTTAACATGTTGATCCACATGAATATTACCCATTCAAAAATTAAATTTAAAAACCACATTTGGGGAGTGAGGAAGAGGTGGGAGATAAGGCAGACTCTGACAGGGGGTGGTAACTAGGAATGAGACCAATGGGGAAAGAACAGATCCTGAATGTCCAATTCTGAGCCCGCTGGTAATGTTCAGGCCTGCCTGGGTCTGGTACCCGAGCTCTAATTTGTGGTTATGACTCTAGTCATAAAATGCCTGTTTGCCCATACCAGCTGAATTCATTCCTATGGTCTTTTTTCCAAATCTGGAGCAAAAATTCTACTCCAATAATAAGTTAAACCCCCAATGAATAGACAAACAATATGCCAGACCTCAGTGGGAAAAAATTCCACTCCTGTTTTTAGTTCCTCTGAGATACCTATTTGTTTTATTTTAAGCATCGCTAAACTGAAGATTTACCTTATTTCTCACCATTTATTGATACCACATCTCAATTCTCTGCTTCCTCTTTAAACTTTAAATACAGCTTGTTTCTTATTTCTCATCCCATTTCTTTTTTTCTCTTTCATTCATTCGTTCTCTCATTCAACTAACATAGATTGTGTACTTAAGTTCCAGGCGCTGCACTAGGCAGTGTGGAGCTATAATACTGAATCAGAAGTTACCGCCCAAAACTTACCAGTAAGGAGGTCAGAAAACATGTACTAAATTGTTTGATAAAGGGTAGAACATCAAATGTCTTAAAAAAAAGAAGTAAAAATAAAATGGAAGAATTGAGGAAAGCTTCATGGTCTTTGAGTTGGTCTTTGAGATGTTTAAAATCAAACAAATAGGTATCCTAGAAGAATTAAAAGTAGGTTAGAATAGATAGGTTTTATATATGCAGAGGAAAGAGTTAGTCCAAGGAAGGTATCTTAGTTTGCACCAGCTGTCGTAACAAAATACCATAGACTGGGTGGCTTAAACAACAGATTAATTTCTCACAGTTCTGGAGGCTGAAAGTCCCAGATCAAGGTCCTGCAGGGTCGGTTTCTGGTGAGAACTCTCCCTGGCTTGCACATGGCTCCTTTGTCCTCATATGGCCTTTCCTCTGAGGGTGTGCAAGGAGAGAAAGCAAGAACTCGCTGGTGTCTCCTCTTATAAGGACACTAATTCTCTTGGATCAGGGCCCCATCCTTATGGCCTCATTTGACCTTACTTCCGTAGAGACCCCATCTCCAAATATAGGCACACTGTGAGGGTTAGGGCATCAACATATGAATGGAAGGGGAAAGGACAAATATTCTGTCCACAAAAATGGGACTGAGAGAGAAGAAAGAGGAAAAAAGGCATTCTAATGGAGTGTGAGATGAGGTTAGAAAGGCAGCAACATTTTTAGACCACCCTGCAGTTGAATTTGGTTCTGTGGCCCTTGAAGAGGAACAGCAAGAAAACTGTTGGAAAGTTGGTTGGGGTTGGTTTGTGGTGGGTTGGATGCCAAGTTTAGGAGTTTAGATTTCATTCTTCAGGAGCTATACAAAGTTTCTAAGTAGAAGACTGCATTATAGGAAGATTAACTGACAGGTACCAGTGCAGTGATGCTGGGTCCTGCCGAGTTAGGGATTGAGGGAACTCTTGCCGCTCTATGTAGAAAAAAATCTTCACAGTTTACAGAGCACTTTCTCACATATTATCTTGACTGACCTTCACAAATGTGACCAAGGGATACACCATTTCACCAGCCACAGGTAGGACAAAGGAACAGAGATAACTATTTCATGCCACAGGAGCCCCCAGAAAACCAAGATGGGACACCACCCTCTCTGCTCTGGAAGTCCACACCTGAATCACAGCCACAGCCACTGTGGTCTGTGCAGTAATCATGAATCTAGGGCAAACATAAGGTTCCCCGGGCTGGCCTTGGCCTCCTGAGCATAGGTCAGACTTCCTGATACATGTATTTTTAACTTTAAAAGTTTTTGACATATAATAAACATACATAACAGTTTGTTTTATGTACATTTATTATATGTTTTAAAGAGGGAGGATGGGAAAAGCTCAGTGGTAGAACATGAGCTTAGTATGCACGAGGTCCTGGGTTCAATCTCCAGTACCTCCATCAAAAAAAGAAAACAATAAATAAACCTAGTTGCCTCCCCCCAACAAAAAACTGCATTAAACATAAATGTATAAGAGCTGAACATATAATTTATCATCTAAAACAGAACCCATTTGAGCATGAAAAAAGGTACTATTCATCATTTAACCTAGTTTGAGGCTTAAACTGGGACAGTCCTAGGGAAAGATTACATTCACTTTGTAAACATTTATAATGGTAACGCGAACTACCCCCAGTTGAGAAAACCCCTGTATATCCCTTCTAGATCATACACATGTTCTTTATCCTAGATGTCACAATATCCTTACTTTCATAGTGATCATTTCCCTTTTCAGTTCTTTATTTTAAAATTTAGGAATCCCTGAAAAGAGAGCAAGGACATATCCTCTGGTGCAAGGGTGCAGGAGTCAAAGAGCTAAGTGTAGTCTTGCTTCCAACACTCCTTACACTGTACTCCCACCGTGCAAGTCATTTAAATATCCTCAGCCTCTGTTTTCTCTTCTGTAAAATTAGAAAAATCAGCATTATGAGGGAGGTGTAAGGGAGCTATTTTCAGAAAAGAAACAACTTGGGATATTTGGCATGGTTTATATCCACCCAAAGCAATGAATTTTCCTCATGACCATGAGGGATCACCGTTTGTAAAGGGTTGCGTCTGTTCATGGGCTTGTGTTTCATTATTGAAAAGCAAAAATAAAAACAACTCCTTCACAACATTTCCCTAGTTAGATCCGACTGCAAGGAATAATAAGGTTAATAAGAAAAAGAAACTAAGGACGGTTAATTAAAGATTAACCACTAAGCCTAGATGCCACACAAATCCTTCTGGACTCACTGTGCAAATCTTTCCTCCCTAGCAACGTGACATTTTGAGGCTTTGCTTTCCAGAGGATGCTCATTTGATATTCACAAAGAAAGTTATGTGATGGAAGCTTATTAACTTGGAACAGAGACTAAATTGTATCAGGCTGCCTCACCTGATACAATTAGTCTCTGAGTTATATGTCAAATTACCATAAGCAGTTCCAGAATTCTTTGGTTCCCTCCTGCGAGCATCCCTGCAAAGCTCCATGTGTCCTTCTTGGCTTCTGCTTGTAATGAATTAAATATATAAGTCAGAGTCATAGATTAAGTCATGGACCTGCCATCACTTGAACTATAATGGAAAAAACCCCTCACTTTTCATTTTGATGAAACTGCGCTAATTCTAGTCCTAAAGCGGGGACGCAAACTAAAAACACCTGCAGGGGCCAGTAAAGTTGTCTGGGTAGGGATGGCGGCAGACTGTCTTAAGGGACACACCCTGTCTAAAGGGGAAGCCATTACTCACAGGGGCCATGGCAGCTGCAGAAATGCAGGGCTCATGTTCACAATTTTTCAACAGAAGCCAGAAATTTATATTTTATGTAAAACCTTTTGCTTTATAAATGTGGGCAACTAGTTCAAATGAATTTTATAGACTGACCTCTCCAGAATCTATACTCATAAATCTGTTTCTGAGCCTGGAAGGGAACGTAAAGCTAAATTCAACACCTTCATTTTACAGCTGGGGAAAGTGAACCCCCGAGTGGACAAATGATTTTCCAAGGGGCAAGTAATTAATTCAGCAGCAGAGCTGGCTCGAGAAAGAATACCTGCTTTCTGTCTCCTGCATCACTGTTTGTTCCACGAATCAGAAGAAGATAAACGGTTTTAGGCCTAGTGTTTAAAGTTAGCAGACCCTGGGCGGGGAGGGTACAGTGTGTGCTTAGCATGCACGAGGTCCTAGGTTTAATCCCCAGTACCTCCATTAAATAAATAATATAAATAAATAAACAAACAAACCTAATTACCCTCCCTACTCACCAAAAAAATTTTTTTTAAAGTTGGCAGAGCCAAGTCTGACTTACAGTGCACCCAGAACATCATCTATTCACCATTCTACTTTTTCACTCTCTCTGGCTTCTGGACAATGTATAGGAGGCATTCTGCTATTATATGATGCAATGGGCAGAACATTTTTGTCCCAAATTGATTTTTCCCCTCTCCCGGAATCTGTCACTGCTGTAGGGCTCTGCTGCATGAAAGGAGGGGCTCATGTGTCTGGTCGGGGAAGGAGATTGGTATGGTCATCAGTCCAAGACAAGCAAGGCTCACTCAGTAGGAGACGATGAAGTACAGAACTTAACATTCACGTAACACTCCCATTGACCTCAGTGGGAGTTGTGCTTACAGGAACTGCAGGATCAGCAGTTAAATAGAGACTGGAATGAAGCAATAAAGCTCAAGTCATAGGTTATTATTAGGATTGTCTGATTCCAGCTTCATATTTACAAAAGAGTTCACTTTTATTATCTAGTGAAATCGCCCTCTGTTGACACTTAGGACAGGTTCACAAAAGAACCCCTATTGAGACCCAAATTGTGATGTGTGCGTGGTTGAGTAAACTTGGCAAATCACAGAAGTCAGGACAGGGGCCAGCAAAGTTTAGAAAATATGCTTAGCTGTTTTTGTCCTGTTGGCCCACAGGGCTCATAATATTCCACTGTTAGTGATCCATGCCTAGATCAGTGACTGGTACACAGTAGGTACTTAATTAATATTTAGGGAATAAATGAAAGTGTTGACTGAAAGAAAAAGGTACAACCTATGAGTTGTGAGAAGAGTTGTATTCAGGGTCTTACTGAGGAAACAGCCTCTCAATAGCTCTGAGGGGCCTGCCTCAAAGAGGCAGGGGGAGAAGCCAGCATTTAAAGATGATGCGGACCAGGGCACAAGTGCAGTCAGGCATACATAGGTAAAAGTCACAGCTAGTCACAAGGGACAAGTATCTCAGTTAATGATTTTAGTGCTTTTCTATGTATGGGAAGATGTAAGAATCCGGTTAATAAAAAATTCTGAGATCTATCTAACTAAGGGACCTGTATTTCCAAAGCACAGAGTTCTTCATCCTGTTTGTCATCCTGAATTCCTTCCAGGGTGTACCGTCATTAATGGCTGCAGTAGCTGAAGACTCAATCCTTGTAGAACCTGAGAATGAACAACATTCTTTGTTTTACAAAAGGATGGATTGATAGGTTCACATTCCTGGCTGGACTCATGTAGTAGGACCTCCCAACCTAATAAGGCAGACCTACTTAGGACCTTGGCTGCTTCCCTGGAGCCATCCAAAGAAAGGCCAAGAGTCAGTTAGAGGAGGGTTCTGCTGCTGCCTTGGCACAAAGCCATGACCTTTAAAGCCGTGTGTGGCTGAAGGTGGGGTGGGGTGGAGGTCCTGTTTAGGTTACTGCTGGTCTCCCCCAGCTGGTGAGCTGAAAAGCCTCTGCAGGCTTCCATGACTTTAAAATAAATCCTCTCCCTGTAATAATGAAGGACTGAAAATACTTTATTTGATACAACAATCAATTAAGAGAAAAATCTACTCCTGAAACTCTTTAAGTCCAGCATCTTTTGAAAAGTGTTTGTGACAACAAAAGAATTAGGTCTCTGTTTCTGTAGCTCTGCTGTTAGTAAATATAAATGTTAAAACGTATTAAATGATTGCAGAAGGTTCACAAGTATATAAACGAGGTGGTAGGTAAATGAGTCATTGCTGCAATTCTTTAAAATTTTCTGTACATTTGAAAAATGGTAATAATAAAATGCTGGAGGTAAGCCTATCAAAAGACCTACAGGGCAGCTTTTTAAACCACATTCTAGCAGCAAAAGAAGCATCGGCCTTCAGCTGGTCCTGACATCACATGCTCACAGCAGCCAGACAGATCTTAACTAAAAATAATCTAAACTCTGCTACGCACGCTTTCAAAGAACTTCGTACAAATGAGGAAACAAAGGCACAGAGATGTTAAATTATTTTCTCAAGGCCAAAATACTAAGCGGCAGAGGTGAAAGGGAAAAAAAACTGTAACGTTTGGCATCAGCTTTTGGCTCTTAATCATCACTCCATACTGCCTCTCCCTCTTAAAGTTCTTAAAAGGTCACATTCCTAGTTGTCTATTTCACCTATTCTTAATATTTAAATAACTTTATGGCATGTTCCTGGGTAAAATACATCTACTTTCATTTTATATTGTCTTAATACATATCTTTTCTAGATTCTATATCAAACGCGATTCTTAAGATGTACACTTTTGTTGGAAATTAGTATATAAAGTATGTTATTCTTAGGAAAAGAACAGTGTGAATTTCTAGCCCAGTCTCATCACTCAACGTCTTCTGGGGGAACTGAGAAGTTCAGAATGACAAGCAAAAAGCTACTAACTCTTCCTCCTAAATTTAGAAAAGCCTAATAAACGAAATAACCAGAACACCCCCCCTACTTTTTTTTCATTATTTCCCCTCATAGGATCTTCGAGCACTCGTGCCTAGTGAAGTATGCTTAATCCCAGCTGTAGCATTCTAACTAATGCTGTCACTGAAGTAGGGTACAATTGGGTAGATATTGAAATTTAGAACCAAGAAAGCACTGTTTAGAATCAAGGTCACAAATATGAATTGGGCTTAAAACATACTACCTATCCTTTCCTCGGTTTGTAATAGTAAGTTAGGGACTACAGCTGAAGCCGACTCAGAAATCTGACAATTTCTCCATTTTTAAAAGCTTTGTTAAAACAGGGGTCTGTCCTGTGAAATTCATCCCAATGTTCTACAAGATCTAAAAATTCTCATACCTCTAACTAAAGAATCTCTCGGGCCATGCCAGTTCCCCCTGGCTCTTTCTGCACTGAGATCAGAGCAATTAGTCAAGATTATATCAAAATTCTCCATTCCTTGAAATTCTTCATTCCTTGAAATTCTTCATTCCTTGAAATTCTTCATTCCTTGAAGGCTGTTACTAAAAAACTGAACTCTTGGCTCCTGATGACAAGGATAATGGCTTATATTTTTCTGTGTCCCCCTTTCTGTGTCCCCCTGACAAAGTCTTCAAGTACAACTGGACTTCAATTTATTTAATCATTCTTGAAACTTTCCTTAATGTTTTTAATTTTCAATGATGTAACCATCCTTGAAATATTCCTCAATCTTCTTCTTTTAACTATAGAAACTAGAACTAAATCTAATACCTTCCTAAAAGTTTAACCAGGACACCTTATAAAGGAAAAAAAAAAAAAAAAAACCACCATTTTTCTATCTCCTAGCTCATCTTTTAAAAATTATCAAACTCTTTCTGATCTGGTTAAGATTTACTGCAGATACTCATTATACTGTCACACATTAGGGTGAACTGGGTCCAAAAAATTATTATTCATTTGTTTCTTCACTCAAATAAAAAAAAACTGTTTAATTTAAAAGACCAGTTACCTCAAGAGCACTCCTACCAAATTTAATTTGGCCGTCTTTTCCCAGGATTACCAAGATTTCAGTAGGAATTTTGTTTAATGAGCAAACATGCTGAAAAGTCCAACAGGTGCTATGCAGGTCAGAAGGAGCACGTTTTGTCTGAGACCCTTGGCCAACTGTTACTTCTGAAGCCTTTCTTGCCCATTGGCCAGGCTTTTCCACTGCTTCTCAGTTCCATTTCTGACCACTAAGTGGCACCAGAACTTTGAATTAGTCAAGACAAAAACTGCTTAACTAGTCTTTAGGTGATTTGCTGTGAACCTTTAATTAGTACTTTGTAAAAATAATTCATTTATTTTTATCAGTAATATAGAATACAGTGGATGTTTTGCCGTTTATTCTTGCTTGTAAGTATGTGCTATGTGGAAGAGCAGGATAAGACATAGTGACGCATTTCTTAGCCTCCTGCCCAGTGTCTTCACTTGTAGAAGTCAGTTGTAGTTTTTGCAGCATTTCTTTGTGTCACAGCAGCCGCCAGCAGCATCAGGGGGACACCTGGACTTCATATGGTCAGACTCTTCTGCAAGCTGGAATGGATCTGTGATTATATCCTGTCAAAAGACAAACCAGGATGAAAGGACAAATTAAAGGTGTTTTGATGGACCCAAACACTAATATTTCAGTTTGATTTAGGTTGCTTTTCCTCAAAGAGGGATAAAATTTTACAATTCTGTGGGGTCCTGGGAGTAGCATCAGTCACTCAGATATAAAGGTGGCTGTCTTTTCCTGAAGCTTCTAATCAAGGTATCACTACTTTCAAAGTAAACTTCATTTAAAGCTTCTGAAAAGTGGTCCCTATTGGGCCAGGAGAGCTGACTTTGCTTTGTTTTGTTTTGTGGTATTCCCTTTTTTTTTTGCCTTTGAACTTTTTGGAACTTAGACACTGAAATGCTGAAATTCCTCTCCTTCCCTTCCTCTAATCTGAAAAAACTTTCTTCTCTTGCTCACGTGTAAGTCCCAGAGATCAAGACTATCATTAGTAAGTGCCGATGTTGAGATTGCCACCACGACCAGCAGGATTTCAGGGCAGACTAAGTGGAATTTTTAACAGATAAGACAGTCATTATTTTTCCTCCTTTCATATTCAAATGAGATGCCTCCAACAGCAGTGCCAGTAGAGACAGCAAAAAACCAAGCACAAAGGTTAGAAGTCCAGAGTATGAACAAGCCACCTTACAGAATGAAACTGAATTCATTAAACATAAATTGACAGTCATTTTTGATTGGTGGTCACTGCAAATAGAAGGGTGTACAAGACAGGCACAGAGCCTACACTGATGAACTGCAGTCTTAGGGACCACTCCCTTTACTGAAATAACTTACTGGTGGCCTTGGCCTCCCTGACCCTCAGTTTCTGTCTTTCTAAAGTGAAGAGGTCTGCCTGGACCTGGGCCACCGAACAGCAGACGAGCATCTGACAGGAGATCTCTGAGCCTAGGAGAAGGCTGGCTATACTGGTTGCTGCTACCAGGCCTTCACATCCATTGAATTTCCTCCTTGCAGCACATTGGCATTCCTGGTTGGAAGAGTTAGCCTCTCCTCTTTTTCACCCAGGAAAATGATTTTCCATACTCTTCTTCCCACCGCATGTTCTCCCCACCAACAGGAGATAGTAATGTCAGTATCACTTCCAAATGCATGCTCCCAGCCCTAAAAGCTCTCAAGACTGGAACAAAATAAGAGGCAGCAGTCCCTTCCAGCACCAACATCCTGTGATTCTATCAAAAGTATAAATATGGAGACCCCCAGTAGAGCAGATTGGTTAAGAATGTCAGCTCCAAAGGTTATTATAAGATACCGAGAGTTCCCTGTGCTATACAGAAGAAATTTGTTTTTTATCTATTTTTATATGTAGTAGTTAATATTTGCAAATCTCGAACTCTCAAATTTATCCCTTCCCACCCCCTTCCCCCCAGTAACCATAAGATTGTTTACTATGCCTGAGAGTCTGTTACTGTTTTGAGGATAAATTCATTCGTGTCTTCTTTTTTCGTTTTTCAGATTCCACGTATGAGTGATATCATATGGTATTTTTCTTTCTCTTTCTGGCTTACTTCACTTAGAATGACAATCTCCAGGTCCATCCCTGTTGCTGCAAATGGCATTATTTTATTCTTTGTATGGCTGAGTAGTATTCCACTGTATAAATATACCACAACTTCTTTATCCAGCCCTCTGTCAGTGGACATTTAGGTTGTTTCCGTGTCTTGGCTATTGTATGCAGTGCTGCTGTGAACATTGGGGTGCATGTATCTTTTCGAATTTGAGTTCCCTCCAAGACATATGCCTAGGAGTGGGATTACTGGAGCATATGGTAAGTCTATTTACAGTTTTTTGAGGAATCTCCATTCTGTTTTCCATAACGGTTGCACCAAACTACATTCCCTTCAAAGAATATGAAAACAAATAAATGTCTGTATATGTATGTATATGCATGACTGGGACATTATGCTGTATACCAGAGATTGACACACTGTAACTGACTATACCTCAATTTAAAAAAAAAGAAAATTTAGTAAAGAATATTTAAAAAAAAAAAAAAAAGGAATGTGAGCTCTAGAATCAGACATGGGTTCAAATTCACTGCTTTCCAGCTGTTACCTTGGATTAGTAAATTAATCTCTCTGAGCCTCAATTTCTTCATCTGTAAAATGAAGAGTATAAGGAGTATTGTGAAGACTCAGTGATGTGGTGCCTTGAACATATTAACTGTTCAATAAAGGCTAGGTCTCCTATATTATTACTACTATTGTCATGTGATTACTACCATGACTGTTAATTGAAGCAAGACAGTACACAGCACACATCCTATATGCATCATTTCAGATGCAGTGCAATTCTTTAAATAGCAAAATACACTTTGCTTGTCAGGATTAAAAAAAGAAGGGGGGACGGTGTAGCTCAGTGGTAGAGTGCATGCTTAACATGCACGAGGTCCTGGGTTAAATCCCCAGCACCTCCTCTAAACATAAATAAATAAATAAACCTAATTACCACCCCCCCAAAAGAACTAAAAAAAAAAAAAAGAGGAGGAGAAAAAAAGAAAAAGAAGGGTTCTTGAAAATAGCCATTATCAAGTCAACCCTCAGTGAGAAGCTGTACTTTCATTCCTCTGTTGCAGCCACTGATAGGAAGACATAAACATGAGCAATTCCCTACATGCCACCTGCTCATTGTACTCAGGAATGTATCATTAAGGTCTTCCATTAAAAAGATAAGGAGTCTTCTCCCAAGAGCACAAGGTTTTAATCTCTAGGACACACAGCTGTTTCATTCTTTCAATCTTCCTTGGTGTCAATTATCCCCATTTTACAAAGCTGAAGGGGATGTAAAGACATCTGTGCATCAGTGGGCTGAAAGAAATAAGGCAGGACAGAAAGGAGACTGTTGGGATAAATCAGTCCAAATATGCAGAGTGTTGCCAACTCCTACCTGAGGTCAGGAACCCTCCTGCACGTGATGTGCTGCTCACTAGGAGACCTACGCTGGAAGGAAAGGGTCTTCTGTAGAAACAAACTCATTTAACTACAGTTTTCACAGCCAGAGTGCACCTGCAGTAAGTGTTGTCGGGGGCGGAGGGGGAGAGACTCCTTTTACTTGTAACTGTTATTTTCTGACAGCTTTTAGTGCCAGGATCCAGGAAACCAGGTATGGAAGAATTAGAATGATGAAAACCTTTCAAAATAAACATTCATTCTGACCAGTTATCAGTGAACTACCGTGAGTTTCAAAATAGCAATAGCATTCCTGAAATGCAATGGACTAGAAAGTCAGAATTCACATATCTCTACTTTCCAAAAAAAAAAATCACCTTCTTAGAAACACAGGAAGAGTGACAATACAGAGTGCTTGAGAATTTAATAAAACAAAGAAAGTTCCAGCTCTAGAGGTGGCTTCTGCACTTATCTTGGGCTGGATTCATGCTGGTAATAGTGGCCAAATAAGAACATATTAGGGTTTTTGGCTCCAGGATTCTTGTCTCCAATTAAACTTCCTCAGCTACAAATGTATCATTTTGGAGCATGATCTCTAAATAAGCTTTGCTCTTAAAGACTGCTTGTGAGGTAACAAAAGGAGAAAAAGGCACAGGGTTACTTGTCTACCAGTGTTTGCTCCATGTAGCTAAAATTACTACAAAATACAAACAACGGAAAGCAAAAATTCATGGAGAAAAGATTCCAGAAATTCTGAGAATCCAGAAGAAAGGGTGTTCGAGAGAATGAGGAAAGAATCCTGCAAAGATGATCAGAATGCAAATACACAGAACATGGTTCCAAGAGACCAAGAATCTTAAGACAAATCCATAACCATAACCACTTCTATTTCTTGAGTAGGTATCATGTGCCAGGCATTGGGTTAACATTTATGCATATCATTCCATTTGATTCTCACAGTCTGAGGGAAAAAGGGATTATTACCTCTCCAATACACATGAGGAAACTAAGGGTTTAGGAGGCTTAGGTCACACATAAGTGTCAGGGCCAAAGATTTGACCCCAGTCTACCTGATTCTAAGGCCATGTACTTAAACCCCACGCTCTGCCACCATCCCGCCCCAGCTTATTCTCCTGGGCTTCCAACACTCAGTGCCTTGAGGTACTTCACTGTAATGACTTTGGTAAATGTTAGGTCTGTAAGACAAAAGAGACTTGAAATCCAACACCAAGCCTGTTCTAAATAATAAAATATTATAAATTAATGAATAGATTAATCAAATAATTACAACAGCATGAATGGGGAAAAGGTAAAAATAAATAAGAGAAAGAGAGATATTAATATCTGTTATAACTAGTTATTCATCTCTGCATAGGGTGGTTGTGAGAGGTGACCTGAGATAAATTATGATAAAATGCTTTTAAAAATACTATAGCATACACCAGAGATTGACACATTGTAACTGACTATACTTCAATTTAAAAAAAAAAACAACAGAAATAGGTTCAAGGGAAAAAAATGCTACACCAATATTTCAGTTACTAGAATAATTCTAAATATGAACCTAAGATATTTTAGAAAATACTCATTTTAGAATACAGAGGAATACTCGCTCAAATATACATTTAAGAAATTAGATATGATAGAAAGTAGCATTTCAAAACAGGGAAATTATTTAATAAATGAGTAGAAAAATTTGAGCTAGTTAGTATTTGGAAAAATAGTCACACTCTACCTCAATATTTATGCTAAAATGAATTACAGATGGAATAAAAATGTAAATGTGAAAAACAAACCATGAAAGTACCAGAAGGATCTTCATGACGACCTTGGATTAAGGAATACATTCTTAGCTACAATACCCAAAGCACAAGCAACCAAAGAAAAAATAGATGAACTGGACTTGATCAAAATTAAAACCTTTGGTGCATTAAAGGACAATATTAAGAGAGTGAAAAGACAATACACAGAATAGGAGAAGTTTTTGCAAATCTTGTATCTGATAAAGGTCTAGTGTCCAGAATATCTAAAGAACTCTTACAACTCTATAATCAAAAGAGAAACAACCCAATTTAAAAATAGGCAAAGGATGAGACATTTCTCCAAAGAAAATATACAAATGGTGAAGAAATCATACAAACAGTCAAAAGCACATGAGAAGATGCTTAACATCACTAGTCATTAGGGAAATGCAAATCAAAACCACATTGAGGTACCACTTCCCACCAATTAGGATGGCTCTAATCAAAACAAAAAATAAGAAGTGTTGGAAAAGATGTAGAGAAACTGAAACCCTTGCACATTGCTGGTAGGAATATAAAATGGTGCAGCCAATGTGGAAAACAGTTTGGTGATTTTCAAAAAGTTAAACAAAGAATTACCATATGACCCAACAATTCCACTCCAAGGTATAGACCCAAAAGAACTGAAAACAATTACTCAAACAAGTGCATGAGGCACATATACATATAGCAACACTACTCACAATAACCAAAAAATGGAAACAACCTAAACATCTATCAATTGATGAATGGATTTTTAAATGTGGTATATCCATACAAGGGAATATTATTCAGCCACAAAAAGGAATGAAGTACTGCTGTATGGATAAACCTTGAATATATTACATTAAGTAAAAGAAGCAAGACAAAAAAGGCCATGTAGTATATGATTCCACTTATATGAAACGTCCAGGATAGGCAAATCTCGAGACAGAAAGCAGATTAGTTATTGCCAGGGGTGGAGGAGAGGGGAGATTGAGGAATGACTCCTTAATGGGTATAGGATTTCTTTTTGGGGTGATGAAATTTTTCTGGCACTAGATAGTAGTAATGATTGCACAACCCTGTAAATGTACTAAAAGCTGCTAAACTGCACACATTAAAATGGCTGAAATAGTGAATTTTATGTTATATACATTTTACCTCAATATTTTAAAAGTACTAGAAAATATATGTAAATTTCTAATGTTCACATGGAGCAGGTCTTTCTAATTTTAACATCAGAGCCAGAAACCATAAAGGAAATAACCACATAAAAATTGAAAACATCTATTCAGGGAAAAAAGCAAATAAGATAAATGACATGCTAAGAAAAACCATTTGTAACATATAATAGATAATATAGAGCAATTTAAAAAACACAAGTATCACTCTAATAAAGAATGGTCAAAGGAATTACATAGGAAGATCATAGTGGACAAAATATAAATGGCCGATAAACATGCCAAAAAGTTCAAGATACGTAAAACAAAACAACAGATTATTTTCTTCTTATCAGATAAGCAAATCTTTTTAAAATACCTGCTATTAGTGAGAGTGTAAGGGAAAGGTATCCTCATACACTGCTGGTAGGCATGTAGACTGGTACAAACTTTCTGGAGGACAATTTGACTATCTCTCTCTCTCTTATATATGTATAATCTGAATAATTTTTTCCAAGGTAATGCAACCTTTTTTGTATCTGTACCCCTTTGGGAACCTGATGAAAGTAACAGATCCTTTCCTGAGAAAATATTCCCATGCATATAATTTTAAGGGGTTCATGGATACCCTAAAGTCCATTCCTGGCTGCACCAAGTTATAAATCTCTGACTTACTCTCAGCTTTGGAAAAATGAAGCTATGAAATTAATTCAAATCATTCTATAGATACAAAAATGCTAGAAATAAATTATGGTGGCCAACTAAAAGAATAATGATTTGTTTCTTGCTTTAGTGGTCTGTGGCAAGCGTAATGATTTTTTAAATGGTTCTCTGATGGTAGGAAATTGAAAGCCAAACAAACCTTTGCTTGTAAAGCAGTGCAGCCTCCACGTGTTGGCAACTTCTCTCCAATTGGTCTGATCAGAAAATCTTGGGCAAATCGTGAATTCTTCAAGATAGCTGCTGTTTCTTCATCTACTTCAACAGTTTCACCTTTCTGAAGGGTAACATGAAAAATACATACTAAGAAATGCCACTTTAGTCTCAAGAGAAAGAAAATGCCCAGAAGTTTTACTACTGAGCAGCATCTCAAGATAAAAGATGATACCTTTTGATAGGGTATTTTCTCATGTTCAGACCCTGCTGCTAGCTTCATGCTTACTTCCAAACAGAACTGACCCGGGTCATAATTACTTTTCTTTGGTGACAATGCAAAAGGATACCTATTGCTCTGGTGTCTAGTCTGCTCAGAGGTAGATGTGGAAAACCACTGCTGAGTTTCAACTTCTTTATTGCTAAAAAGGGGGCTTTGGACTAGTGGTTTTTAAGGTGTATTTCCTTGAGTCCAGGTGCCTGGGAGGTGTATAAAGGGCCCACACCTTGGGAACCAGGAGTGAGCATAGGAGATTCTGAGCTGTCCAATCCCTGCTCCTATCAGATAACTCTGCTTGTACCCCTTCAGATACTGGGGTTATATAAAGCAATGCCTGACACCCAGTAAGTATCGGTCTTTTAAATAAAATTTTGCTAAAGAAATAATTCTCGATAATAAACAACAAGGTCCTACGGTACAGCACAGGGAACTATATTCAATAGCTTGTAATCACCTATAATGAAAAAGAATATGTAAATGTGTATATATATATATATGTATGGACTGAATCACTATGCTGTACACAAGAAACTAACATAACATTATAAATCAACTATACCTCAATAATTAATAAATAAATAAATAAATAAATAAAATTTTCCTCAAAAGAAAGGTTCCTGGAACAAGGGTAAGATTAGAAAGAATACTGAAAGTTGTGGAAATTTTTATTTACCTTAAATGTGAAATTCGCATCAAATACCAGTCCTTTTTCATGTCCTGTGATTCCTCCATTGTAAGTAACTTGGCATCTTTCAGTTGGTCCTGTCATAGGGAGCTTGAAGAGGCGAAATGTTGCAGAAACAAAACGACAGTCACCTAAAAACAGAATATACTCGTGGTTCATCTCCAGGACTCTTAACGGCTATTGCTTTGCTCAGGAGATGAAGGCTGCACAGGTTATAAAGATGATTTTCTTCTTTGCAGGCCATCAATTCTCTTTCTGGGCACTTCACTCTATTTACTGAATAACTTCGAAGTGCTTTATTAAATATCAAACTTTGGGAAGTTGCCATTAAACAGGGGACAGGGTGGACACTTCCAGATAACACAAAGTTTCCTTGATGAGACTCACTCCGTAGACACTTGCTAATCACTGAGTTTGAACCATTTAGGGTGCAGTTGTAATAGTCCCTGCTGCTGTTTCTTACCGATCACACTTTCTAGTTCCTTATTTTGAACTGTAATGAGATTGGCAGTGACCAAACGTGGAGGGCAGAAGCCAACGTTTTGGGCAAGGATAGCAAGGTCCTTCCAGTACAAAGCGCCACCCAGGCACTCACCTAAAAACAGAAAAATCACAGACCAACCAATACAACCAGATATTAAGGGAACTACTCTTCTATATAATTGATTAGGCAATGGTATTAATGAAAACATTACTGCTGGATTATATAATTAGTAGCAATTTTTTTCTTTTTCTTTTTGTATTTTCCAACTTTTAAACAATATCCTTTTCTTATTGTATAATAAGAAAAAAATAACATAATTTATTTTAAAAGCAGGAACTTTTGATTTCATAGCCAGACTGACCACACACATGGAATTTATCTCCTCAACATCCAGAGACTCCATGAAAATGACAGTAAAGGAATCAACAACATGCCAATGATGAGAACAGAAGGGAATTAAAGAGGGATCAGCTCTGGAACAGTTACCCCCATTTTCACACTAGAGCTTTTAAAGAACTTTTCACATTTATTATCCCATCTAATCTTCATAAAAGCCCTATAAGAAAGACTGAATTGTTACCCACATTTTACAGTCTGGAAAACAATGATTCAAAGAGATTAATTAACTTCTCCAAGATCATACCAGATTTGAGTGTCAGAGGAGGAACAGAACCTCAGGCTCCTGACCTAATCCCACATGTTCCCACATCACAAAGCTCAGCCTGGATATTAGCAGGATGGAGCGCTATACTTGAACATGCATCTGCCTTAAAACAAAATAAAACAAAAGAACACCCCTACCCCATAATATTTTGTGTGTCCTGATTTCCTCTGGCAATTCAAGGCTAGCATAGACGTCACTGAAATACAGCTCTCCTCCATGCTGAAACAGCAGAATTAGTCCAAACAAGGTTAAAGATGACATTGGTTCCAGATAGCCAAGAAAGGAATGAGGGATAAAATCAATTTTTAAAAAAACAACAGACATTCTTGAGCTGACACTTTTTGAACAAATAACAGCTGCCTCCCTAGTTACAATCAATAGCCAACTGCCAAGGTTTTTTTCAGTGCCCTTCCCAATAGTAATAAAATAGCTCTACAAGAGTGTCTCTCTCCTAAATAAAAAATATTCAGGTTACCTAAATTTTTAGCCAATCTGAGCCAAATGCAGCCCCAGGTTGTTACAGAACTAACAGAAGAAGTAAACAGTATTCATAAACTCTTCTTCCTTAAAAAGTACACAGCCTTTGTAATGTTGTTATTTATTTTTATAATAACACATTATATTTTCAAAATAATCACCCTGAAAATCTCAGGCATATGAGTGATTTTCAGATTTTATTTAGCTAATTTCAGGAGCATGGACATCTAGAATCTACAATAGTGTCTACCTTCTACAAGCACGTGAGCTGGTCTATAAAATGGCTCACAGAAATCTCAGAATCTTCCATCTTCCATCAAAAAGAGACACATCTCATGATACATATGGAGGGTGTAGAGTCCTGCAAGTTTTTAGAGAGTAGTTAAGGTAAAAGTTCCATCTTCTTTAACTTCCCAAAGATCAAGCATCCTGACAGATACAAAATAAGGAGCCCTGAGAAACACTGTCCATGCTAGAAAAGAATATTCAAAATAACCTTAGTAGTCAGTCCAAAGGTTCCTGCAGCTCTGCTGATGCTACATACAGCAGCAGGCAGGAGGAGAAACAGCCAACAAAGCAAATATTTACCATGTTCAGTCACAATCGTGACTCTCAGATTTACTACCTTTTACAACCTGAAAGGTCCATAGAGGGTATTCCTGTCACGTCCCCTTTTTGCCACTCTTTTCAATTTAGTGGATAAATTAAGAGTTTGAACTCTCAGCTCAAGGGGACAAGAACAGGACAGATCCCATGTTTACAGACCACGTGTCTCCCTCTTCTCACCTTTAGTACTCGATACACCTCCTGCAGCACTCGTTGTTTGTCAGGTACAAGGTTAATGACACAGTTTGATCTGAAAAAGAACAGACAGAATGTCAAGCAAATCTGCACACCACTTAGAGAACTTCAAATCCTTCTGGTCCCTAAAGATGGCTCCCACCATTTTGTCT
The DNA here is from genome assembly GCF_036321535.1 of Camelus dromedarius. Taxonomy (NCBI): domain Eukaryota; kingdom Metazoa; phylum Chordata; class Mammalia; order Artiodactyla; family Camelidae; genus Camelus; species Camelus dromedarius. The sequence goes on along the minus strand of NC_087443.1, from coordinate 60,073,611 downwards.
AAGCTACCTCATCCTTCCCACCTCTGTCCTCGCTTCCCTACGCTCAACTTTTCCCCAAGATAAGGGAGAGGCACTGAGTGTTTAAAATCTCAATAAACTGTTAGCAAGTTTAACTGTACAGAACAAAAAAAAAAAAATCAGGCGTGCTTCTTATTTGTTTCTGCCCTGATGTTCACTATGCAACAAAATGACCTGGGACCAGATGCCTACTGCCCAAGGCATTTCCGGTATCACATGTAAATAGACTAAGTTCCTCAAAGGCAGCTTTATTAAGGCTGTCACTGGGCATGATTTGATGACAACTCAAAGGAAAAACAAAAACACAGAATCCTATAATTTGCTATGAAAATAATACTAAAGATAACAGGTCAGAGTATATTATATGAGCAGACTCAGTGGTCTTGCTGGTCTTTGGGGCTCATTGGTAAACCACGGTTAAGTTCAAAATAAGTTCTCCCTTGGGCTAGTGTGTTCTGCGGGCTGGTGGGCTACAAGCGCCTCAGACCAGTTCCTTCTCTTTATTAAGTCATGCTAAGCTTCGTGTAACACCCTAAATGAGAGTCAGTTCAGGAAAAAGTGGTGACATTTGTGTGTTTAATAGGAAAGGGGCTATATTCATAACAGTGAGGCTATAGACCTACATAACAATATCATAACTCTCATTCTTGATTCCAGCCTCTCCCAATTTCTCTATGTAGCCATAAATGAAAGTCACATTGGGTGCCCGGAAGCCGTATTTTTCCATGTGATAGTTCATGTACTTCTTAGCCACTTCTACCTAAAGGAAGAAAAATATCAATTTGATCATTAAAAATTTTTAATACATTACTTTTTCCCTAAAGTTCCCTATTACTAATGGAATATACTTCCCCCAGACTATTTTGGGTAAGTAAACAAGGTTCATCTTGGCGTGGAGGATATACTACAGTGTGGGACAGCTCAGTGGCCATAAACTCCCCACTGGGTTCATGGGTTTCGCCTGAATAAGCTCTTCACTTAATAAGAAAATCTTTCATGACAGATGGCAGAAAGAAGGAAAAGACCAAACTCTATTTAGTTATCATGATATTCATATATCAGATCAAACCTCTGACTCTGTGTTTTTTACCAGAAAAGCCCCTAATTATCAGAGTTCTCAGTTTCCAGGTCAGGAAGCAGTAGTGGCACAAATGAGCATTGCCTTCAGCAGCCTTCTGAAATTATCCTTGAAGAGTCACATGCAAAGAACTTTATCTCTAAAAAAATGCTTTTCAGAATTTTTCCTCCTGGGTTTTGAAATAATTGCCTCACCTGACCTTCTGTCATGTCTATTCCAGTGACATGTCCCTTTTCACCAACCAGCTGACTAAGTGCATAGCAATCTCGGCCACTTCCACTACCCAGGTCCAAAATCCAGCAGTTTTCCAGACACTCAGGGATGACCAGACCACAGCCATAATACCTGGGAAATAGAAAATATACACATATTTTTTTCCCCTCTAGAGACTAGAAGATATGGAACCACTGAATCTTACAACCCCTTCCTCCCTCCCTCCCTCTCTCCTTTCCTTCCTTCCTTCTATTATTCATTCAGTTTCTTTTTAGGTGCTTAGTCTCCCCCACAGCACTAGAAGCTCCATGAATATCTGCTTTGTTTACCATTGTATTGATGGGCACCTGTACCAGGTTCTAAGACAAATAAACCAACTACAATATTTGTTAGGCATTAACTGAGCATCTAATGCAGGTCCAGGACTTGCTAGTTATTGAGGGAGAAATGTAAAACAAGAATTCTACCCCCTAAGTGTATTTAACTGGGGAGGTAAAACACAAGCAGAGAAAACATTTCCCATGATTTACTGACAAACTGAGCGGCACAGGCAGTAAGCACTGTAGTGGTTTGGGAAAGGGGTGCTCAAGGATTAGAGAAGGCTTCACCAAGAAAGTAGGACATTAGTGAGGTATTGGATGGGCAGGATGTGGAAGGTAGAAAGGAGACTGAAGGCATTCTAGATTGACACCTGCATCTGGGCAGGCAGAAATCACCTTGGTAGTGCTGACGGCAGGAGAAGGGAAAGGTCTGGCTAGAGCAGTATTGTGCATCAGAGGGAGCCAAGGTTGGTTAGGAAGGGAGGGCCAGTTTGGACAGCCTTGAATGTCAGGTCCAAGGAGTGTGAATGTATCCTTCTAGTAAAGGAGTGTGGGGGAGTCACTGGACGTTCTTAAACAGAGCAATAAGATGATCAGTGTTGTGCTTTACCAGTTTTATGATAGACAAGGCAAGCCTCATGGGTTGGGGGAGACAGGTTAATTCCCTAGTGACCTGCATCACTATCTTTTGAGAAAGCTGCTGTGTGGGTCTTCCTGGAGGCAGCACAGGGAACTTCACCTCAAGGATACTTCCTCGTGTACATTTTTCAGAGCTTCCCGGATGTGCCTGGGGACCGGCCCGGCTGCAGTGACACAGGCATTGGTCTGGAGGTCCGCTGATTTCCTCAGCACCTGCCCGTAGTAGGTCTGGCCCAGGGGCCAAGGGTAGGGTGAGGGGTGGGGAAAGAAGAGCCAGAGCTGGTGTCTGCAGGGCCAAGTCTCCTATGCGCGCCACCAACTCCACTCCAATCCACCCAAGTCCGCTGGCCTTTGCTCCCTCAGAACTCTCAGCCCAGGCCCCGCCCTGCCCCCACCCCAGGGATCCTGGGGGACAGACACCCGGGCCAGGCTGGGCTTCCAAAGGCCTAATGCCCCCACTCAACCCAGGCTGCACCTCGGCCACTCCAGGCCCTGCTGCTGTCACCTGCACATCCTTCCGGATCTCAGCCTCGCGCTGGGTGGCCACTGCCGGGAGGGGAAAATGGTAGCTGAAAGGCGAGGGCGCTGAGCACGGGCGTGGGGGAAGGGAGCCCCGGGGCGGAGGGGTAGTTGAGGGTTGAGGGGCAGGCGGGGACCGCTAGTGGTGGTGATAGTAGCGGGGTGAGGGGAACAGGGTTAGGGGCAGAGGGCCTGCCCTGAGGGCGGATGGGGAGGCGAGGGGCCGCACTCACTGTCTCCTCCTCGGTCTCCGGACTCTAGGACTTGGGTCCCCCGCCGCAGCCAGCCCGGTGCTCCCGAGGCCCCGCCCCGGGGCAGGCAGGCCTGATCCCCGCCGCTGAGCTGGCCGGCCCCGCCCCGCCGGGTCGGGACCCCACCGCCGCCTCAGCGCGACGCTCGGCGCAGTCCTGTCACCTGTCTGTACCTGATGCTCTGGCCCTGCTGGGCTCAGTGTCATCTTGGCTGTGTTCGGTCCTTCCAGCCAAGAAGAGGCTGTTACTATGAATTAGTATCTTCCTTTATTACTCCACTATGATTTTCATTTTATAAATCTCGCATTCGACCGAAACGAACACATATATATATTGATTTTTGTCCCTTTGTGGAATGAGATCACCTTTTCTTAATCTACCTTTTACAGTCAGGTTTATGGAGCTATAATTTACATTCAGGAAAATTCACCTTTCTTTATAAAGTGTACAGTTCTGTGGATTCTAACAAGCGCATGCATGACCACAATCACGATTCTCTCAACCAGAAGTTTTTTCGTGCCCCCTTTTAGTAAATTCCCCCACCCCTAGCTCCTAAACAACCACAGACCTATTCTCTCCTTTTTCAGAATGTCATAGCGATGGAATCACACAATATGTAGCTGTTCTCAGTCTATTTTGAATTGTATTTAAGAAAGCAACTTTGCTAAGTTCATTTTTAACCTCTAGTATTTTTTCGTCAACTTACTTGTTTTCTAGGTGTCGTCATTTCATCTTGTAGAAAAAAATTTTAATCTATTTTTTCTTCCACTCCTACACTCACATATTTTATTTCCTTTTGTGGTTGTAACAAGCATTTCTATTCATCAGGATAGTAAGGAGATAATGGGGTTCCAAGTGAAAAGATATCCAAGTGGAAGATTTACTAAATTATTCTAATTTTTCAATCACATCTTCCAAGAACAACCTTTCTAGATGTCAATTAGTTGTTAAATATTAATAGGAAGGTGTTGTATTTTGATATGTTTAACAAATTAAACATATGGAAATGATCCTTGTTGGAATATTTTTATAGGGTAGAATATTTCTAACTATTAAATGTATAAAAATAAGTTTTTATAGATATCTGGTTTTTGGCAATCATTTAATGGTGAAAACACTCCCAAGTATTAGTTTTCAAAATACCCTCTCCATAAAATTAATTCCTTTGGAATAGCAGTCGCTTTCTCATTCACTGTTAAAATGGTATCTTTATCTTGAAAGGACAGATTAGTGGGAGGTTAAGGAAAGCACTCTATCATTTTCTACTTGCTCACTTGTGGTTGCTTTATTATAATATCTTCAATCTGTGATTATTCACAAGAATTATTTGATAAGCCTTAAATCCACTTAACCACACACAGATAAAACTGCAATGCAGCAAACCACCATCAACTTAAATTGAGTTATTTCCAGTTTCCCCTCAGCTATCTAGTGTGCAGAGCTGATTTTGGACCAAGTTGCTTTTGACCATCATTCAGTCTGATTGGTTAATGCCTCAGCCACAGCTTTTTTCATTTTTAATATCACCCCTGCTTAATGATAGGTATGTCACATAGTCTCATATCAAGCCATATTTTAAATATGAGCAAAAGCTGATTTTCTCTTTTTAAGATAAAAAATAAGCATACATAGATATTTTCCTATTTTCTCTCCTTACCTCCAAGGATGGCCTTGTGCACATCCTACCGTGGAAGCTACTGGTCTGACAATTCCAGGATGGTCCAGAAAGGCAGATTTTGATTCAGTACACAGAACCATCTTTCAAGAAGTAGAGCCTTCCAAAATGGCCAGCATCCCTAAGTAAAGGATTCTCCAAACATTAGAAGCATTCAAGCAGAAGCTAGACAACCAGCTGGTTGGACTTACCAGAGATGGCCTAGCAGGGGTAAATGGATTGGATTCATTACTTCCAAGATCCTTTCCTTTATATAATGTTAAATACTGGAAATGACAGCACACTTGTTTCCATTTTTAAGGAAAGTAATGGATAACAACGAGCTCGACCAGTAGTCAAAAGACCTACCGTCAAGCTCAGTGACCTCAGGTAAGTCATTTAATCTCCCTAGCTATGCTTTTTCATCTGTAAAACATGGGGCCAGAATTTAATCACTTGTATGGCCCCATATAGCTCTAATATTCTGAGGTCTTATGATTCTTTCTTCTAAAGCATACTTCTAAAAAGATTTTTTTTTAAGTTTTAATTAGAAATAGAAATTGAATTTTTTCAAATGCTTTTTTGGTGCATATTACAGTGATATACAACTTTATTGTTTGTTATTAATGTAATGTGTTTTGCAGCAGTTAAATCAACTTTGTAATTCTGGAATTATTTTAGAAATTCTTCCAAGTATTTCTCTAATCAATTTTTCTAAGATTTTATTAGTATTTTTGCATCTATGTTCATAAACAAAAATCTCCTAAATTTCTTTATGTTATCTTGCTTTTTTATTTTTTTAATGAAAAATTCCATTTGCTTCAGCAAATGAATTGGGTATCCTGCTATTGTCATCTGTACTTTGGAATGTATTTGGATGTATATACTTTGGATTTGTCCTTTGATAGTACAGAAAAGTCTCAGGAAAGCCATCACAAGCAAATGACATTTTAATTGGTTATTTTTGACAATTTGTGGATTAAATAAATTTCTCATAACCAGACTGGACATATTCTCTTTTAAATGTCAGTTTTATAACTTATCTCTATAAGGAGACAGACATTTTGATACTGGTAATTAAGTTTTTAGCATCAAGCTGACAGATAACTCCTTTCAAATCTAATTGACCTATTTCATATATCTCCAATTATAAATTTACTAATTGTACTTTTACAACTGAGCTGACACTTTACCAAGTTAATCTATAAGAAACAATTAATGGTTTCATATATTTTTCAAATTTTTGTCATTCATGCTTGGTTTTTTTTTATTTCATTTTGATTTCTTTTGTTTTTTCTAAATTCTAACCACAAATCCCTTAAAAAAAGAAAACATGTATTTCCAATCTTATCCCCAATACAGAGGTTTTTTTCTTTATAGTACTGTTTATCATCACATAAATTTGCTTGCACAGAATTTGAATTTTCATTATTTTGAAATTATCCTCCAACATGTCCTCTATAACCCAGACATTACTTAAGGAAGTATTTTTTTGTTTCCATGTGTTTGATCACCATTTAATTCTACACCTATTTCTATAAGAAATAAACTGTCACATTATGTATACATTTCTGCCTCTTCTCACATTTCTGCCTACTTTTCTTTCAAGTATCTTGGCATTACGTGCTTTAAAATGACTAATAAGTACTACTAGGTTTTCATTTTTTAATATAAATTTCATCTTTATTTACCATTAAACTTTTGACTGTGAAACTTATTTTATCAGATGTAATGTAAGTAATGACTGCTTCTTTATTATTTGTTCAGCATGATGAAGAAAACATAGACTGTACCTTTAATTTTTTTTCATCTTAAATATTTCTTTACTTCTTATATACTTGGATGGTTGAACTTTGTTTTGTTTTCTAAACTGGTGACTTTTCTTTTAATCAGTCCTCGGATTTTCTAAGTAGATAATCCTACTGTATGATAACAATTTTGTCTCTTCGTTGCTAACAGTTACGTTTACCTTTAATTTCTGCATTAGGCATGGCTTCCAACAAAATGCTGAATAGAAACTCTGACAGTAACTTTCTTGGATAATGCATCTAACATTTTACCCCCAGTATGACGTTTGCTGTAAGTTTGCAACTCTTCTTTCCTAAGGTAAATTGAGCCTGTTTACATTTACTAATTGTAATAAATGTTTATAGAATGAATGCATAAGTGAATTCCTTCATACCTAATTTGTTTTTACCTTAAGTTAATGTGCATATAAATAATGAGGAATAAATGCAGTCTTATATAATTAGTCAACGTGATGATAAACAATTTGAATTAAACTGAACTTATACTTGCCTTTTTTTTTTTCAGTAAAAACACCATTTTCTTATGTCAGCTTTCTCACAGTACCTTAGTAAATTAAGAACAGAATGGAGTCTCATTTTAAATTCAAACAAAGTGAAGACATTCAGACTTAACAACAGACAGTGGTAATGACATTTATTAAGATAAATTCAATGAACATAGGTAAACGTCTACAAACGTAAGGTTTTCTCCATGACCTACACCACATGACCCTACACCAAAAGCACTTACAGTAACTCAACTGCGTTCTCATTTGGCAATAATGTCATACAAGTGAATTTGCTGATGACTAGCAAAATTACAAAATGAACCCAAGGCCAGTTAATCAAGAGTTACAACAACAAAGAAACTCTAGGAATGAAGGTCAAGGCAGGAGGTTGCAGCTGGACAGATATGATACCATTTGCCAAATTTTCATTTAAGGATTTGCTACAACAACAACAAAAAATAAGTATCTTCTCTTAGTTACTAGAGAAGAATAGAAAACAACAGGTATTACCTTACACCATTCTGTGACCACAAAATTAAAATACCTCCCGACTGTCTGATTAAAAGAAAAAAGTCTTTAAAAGAATAGTAATCATTCTTATATGTTCACAATAGAAGCTCCATGTCTGAATTTAAAACATTACTCTGTATTTGCTTAAGAAACACATTTAGACAATATGGCTTTTGACATATTAAAGTTCTATGGGAAAAACTAAGATATGCTTTAACTTTGCTTTAATATCAAACTAATAGAGCAACTAAAAATTCCAGAAGAACATGGGTTCATCTGATTCAAGAAGTGCTTCCAAAATTCAATCACCTAGCTTCTTTTCATGTGAAACTGTTCATTGTCATAGATCTTTTCTAATTTATCTTCTGGAGAAGAAAATGGAAAATCAAACCCACAGGACAATGGTTAGGTAAGATATTTCCTCCTCAGTGTCAGGCAAAAAAAGTGCTTTTGTCCTCTTACAAGCCATTCTATTTCAACAGATGATTCAACTGGTCCTGTAGATTTGATGACTGCTCAACACTATAAATTAGAATAGAGAAAAAAAGTTTATCTGGAATGAGCACTGATGACAGCTCATTGTCATAGCAACCCTCTATGTAATCATACTTTCTTTTGGCTTTGAATGTAGAGGTTATTGGTGGGGTCAATTCATTGTTGGGTGAAGAGACAAGAGTAATCCTCTACATTCTTTGTATGCAATGGTTTACTGTCCCTGCAAGTCCAATTTCACATGTTCTCTCTAGAAAAAGAGAGAGCTGGATACTGCAAATGAAAATATAGTTGATGCAAAATAAATAAATAAATAAATAAATAAATAAATAAATAAATAAATAAATAAATAAATAACATATCATACAAATTATTTGCACAAAGCATATTATATGCATAGTTCTGTTGAAGCTAAATCAAAATTTATACGGGTCCACTAGGGCCCCAGACATGTTTAAACTATGAAGAAAAGGTTTGTAAAGCAAATCAGTAGTGTAAACAATATTTCAAGGGACAGATTTAATCCACTTAAAAAAAAACAAGGCTGCTTAATGACTTTAGTATGTTTACTCTACTTAATGAATAATACCAATGTGAAAGGTTTTCTATCCCTTAAGGTTGGTTTCTACACCCTATAACTTTTAGAAAGCCTTTACTAGCAGTGAATTGACTTATGGTATGCCTTTGAAATATTCCTTGTATCCCCAATGAGCTATCCTAGAGCATAGGTCAATATAAGGACATGTGTCAACCAGAGTTGTATACTGATCCAAGGCCCAGCAGTATAATTTCCCCCACCCTGCTACAGTTGGCCCCCAACTCCTCTACCTTTGGGGTTACTTACTTCTTCTGAATAGCTTCTTGCCTAAATCAGAAAAGGAAAGAGGAAAATAAACATAAGAAAATCAGTGAAGTAGAAGTTATGGCCATATATACATATATCGGCAGAACAAATTTCTAGCTTGTCACATTTTAGATTTCTGTCCATTCTATCCTAAGACTGTGCTACAATATCTGCATGCAGAGTTACTAGAAAGATGGATTCTAAACCTAAAAATGTAATAATACTCTGTAAGAGTGAGAGATGTGGTCCAGCAAACTACACACATGGCTCAAATTCAGTCTGGGTATGTGGAGTCAGACGGTCACATACCTGTTAGGTACACACCCAAAGAATGAACATTTATTTATTTAAATATCAAGAATTAAATTTTCAATCAGATATTCTTAATAGGTACATAAGTATAATATCAACTACATAAAATAAAAAGCAAAATGAAATAAGATGAAAAGCTAATTAAATTATCATTTTTGTCCAAAACTATGGAGAAGGGAATCTCTATATTTCAAAATCTCCCAGATGATTTCACCGTAGCTACGGCTGGGTTACATGTGAGAATGTCAGATACACGTCACAGCTATACGTGATTCCCCAGGGAAGGTACAGACGCTCCAGGAGAGACCCCAGGCACAGACAGCCAGCAGATACTGATTAAGTGCCTACTGGGTGCCAAGCGCTATGCCAGCACAGTCCTGGCATAAGCCCTGTCCTCACGGGATTTGCAGTCTCTCCCTCTGAGGGGCCCTCAAGTTAACAGTGAGGTTCACAAAAGGTGGTCCCTGCTCTGATCGCACCCCCTACCCGAATTTCTTCTGCAGTCTTAGGCATCTCTTCCAGAAGGAACACATCCTTGACCAACCCCACCTTTACTCCCAGCTCCTGCCTCCACAGGGAAATGTACTGGAACACAATGGCCACAAGAAGCAGCCTGCAGGAAATAATTTAATGATTTTGTAGCAAATTAAACAGTCACTGGACGGGCGTACTCACTGATATTGAAGATGTGTTGTTATTATTGCCATTTTTCTTAAACTCTGCATTAAAAACAAAACAAAAAGAGAAATAGAACATTTCACTTCCCTGGAGCCACACAAACTACGTTTATAAAACCCAAATCACAACAGAAATTGTTTCTTACGTCTTCTGAATGCAAGATGGCATCTTCCTGTAGTACCATGTTTCGAGCTGCCTGACCTAGCAGCTGGAAGATAAAAAGAAAATGGTAATAATCAAAATCTCCCAACTTCCTGTAATCTTCTCTCTTCTGCTATTATACCACCACCCTCCCCCCTCCTCCGACTTTCCCAACCCATACAAATACAAACCCTCTGAATGGAATGGAGTATAATTTCCCATTTGTTCCTGTTGAAAATCCATTTTATGGTCACTATGGCTGTTCGAGCATGGGCTCGACATCTGTTCTGAGGGCGACTGTCTGAGAAATCAAGGGCTCCTGAACTGCTAAGCTTAGTATCAATCAAGTGCTGAGAGGGAAAGTCTGCCACAAAAAAAAAAAAAAAAAAAACCCTCTGGCTCCACAAGCCCGGGGAGAACCTAACTTCTGAATCTTTAAAGGCAAATTTGAGACTTGGGGTGGTGTGAGAGGCATGAGAGAGTGGGAGTTGGGACAGGATTTTGAAGGACAGGAGGAATGTAGCTACTTATAAATGGAATGAGAGACAGAGTCGGGGGAAAAAAGGCTTGCGAAGGAGCTTGGACTGAGAGTGGGAAACTAGCTTGCGAAGGATGGCCAGCTGGAGCTGGGGGAGAGAGAAGAACGGAGAAACGCGGAAGCGGATTTAGTGAGCTCACCCTGAGAACCAGAGAGGCTGAGCTCTAGCTGTTTCACTGGGCGGCCTGTGGTCAGGAGACCTGACTCAGCGCTGAGAGGCGAGAAGAGATCAGCGAAGGTTCCTGGCCTGCTGTTGCGCCTAGTCCTGGCAGATGTCAAGCCCAGCCACGGAAAGGGAGCCACTGTTAGGTCCCACCAACCTTCCCTGTTCCCTTGGGTCTGACAGATTCTGGTGAAAGGGGAACCGACGACTTCAAACCAACCAGGAACACCAGCACTGCGACAGCCTTCAGATTCCTTTCCCCAGAGCAAGTTTTATTTAGTTTTCTTTTTTCCCTTAACTGCACTGGGGATGGAACTTAGGACCTCGTGCACTTCAGGCACGCACTCTACCACTGAGCTCAACCCCCTACCTACTATTTTTAAGTTTGAAAATTAATAAAACTCTATGTGCTTCTAAAGGCAAAACAATAAAATAAGACCTTTCTTCCTGCCTCTTCCCCTCCCTGTTCTCTCTCCCCATGCATAAATATTTTCATTAGTCTGGGGCTTAGCACTCCATTGTTTATCAAACAACGGACATAGGTATATACTCTGCACCGCGCTCCTTACTTAAAGTGTAACCTCCTATGTACACTCTTCCATGCCCTGCCATTTTCACTTAAAAATACACACTGAGACAGCTCTGCAGCAATATATACTGAATCTCCAGGTCGTTCTTTTACAGATGCTGAGCCCTCCACTGGACAGATGTCCCATGAGGTTGTTCAACCAGTGCTCTGCCAAAGACTCTGGGGCTGGTCCCAGTCTTTTACTATTACAAGTGGTGCTACAAAAATACCTTACAAATCTTTGTATTTTTTTTTTTTTTTTGCCAGCATTTCTTTGGGAGAGACTCAGAATCTTGATTGTGATTGCTGGATCAGAGGATTTTCATTTTGCTACGTATTGCCAAATTTCCTTCCATTAAGGTTATACTATTTTGCGTTCCCACCCTGTATGAGAGTTCCTGTTCCCTCCTTGTGGCCACTTTTAGATGGCCAACTCCAAACTCCAGTCGGTAGGGGATGGTGACTGACAAACTGATGACGGAAAGAAAGGGTTCTAATAGAATCTTCCTCATTCGTTCAACAAATATTTAAGTGCTTTCGATATGCCAGTAAGAGACACAGCCCTGGTCTCAGAATACAGGGCTCAGAATCTGTAATTAGAAAGAGGACAAAGGCACAGCAGTACCTTGTGGTAAGTGCTGACAGGGAAGTGCTGAATGCCCTGGAAGCTGAGGGGCAGGGGTGTCTAACTTATACAGGGTAGATGCTCAGGGAAGGCTTCCTGAAAGAAGTGACCTCTAAGCTGAGACCAAAGGCTGGTGTTCAGAATTTTGAAGTGTAATTTTACAAAAAAGTGCCGTGATGAGATTTACTGTTTTAGAAGTGTGGTAAGCAGAATGGTCTAGATGGAGGACTAAAAGCAGGCGGATCGATTAGGAGAACACTGCAGTACTGTAGCCAAGCAACAGGAGTGACCTAAACCATAGCAGTGGCAGTAAAAGAAAAAGGGCAGCGGGGGTGGGTGGAAAGGAGAGTTGAGAGGCATTCAGAAGATAAACTTGATGGAACTTTGGAACTTGTGACTGCCTGGAATGCAAGGGCCGTCGTAATGTGGGGCCAAGGCCTCTTCTTTGGTGACAGATGTATTCACTGGCGTTGTGCATCATTTTTTTTATATCAACCAACCACACACATATCATCTAAGATGTCCAGTTTCGGTTCCTTAAAAATGGAGTAACATCTTGAATACACCTGTAAAATGATCTGAATGCTGAGTCTGTTTAGATTTCCCTGCCAGGCTTTTCCCACTGTCTTACTTATAATTAGCTTAATATCAGTTTTTCTTAGTACTTATCTTCAACAGTTACTTTTGATTTTCAACATAGTTTTCCCAGCAACAGCAACCCTTTTTTTTCTGCGCTCATCTTTCATCCTTTTCCATATTGTTTCATGAAACAATGCAGTTGCAATATCAAGCACAAGTGCCTTACCCAGGTTTAGGAAAAAAACACAACGAACCCTTACCAAGCACACAGTTCAGCTGGAGGAGCAGCAGCGCAGGCACGCGTGAGAGGAAAGTATTAGCCACAAGCATTCAGTGTGCCGTGGACACAAGTTCGTATGATTTCTGCACTTTGTGCTCCGGCCATACTGGCCTCCCTGCATACCTTACACACATTCCTATCTCAAGGCCTTTGCATTTGCCACACCCTTGACTTGGAATCCTCTGCCTCCAGATGTCCATATGGCTTGCTCCCTCACTTCATTCAAGTGTCTGCTCAAACGTCACCTCCTCAGAGAGCCCTTCCCTGACCACCCTATTTGGGGTACTCTCTCTTCCCGGCTTTATTCTTCTTCATAGCATTTACTACCACCTGATTTTTTGTGTGCTTCATTTGTCTGTCTGTCTCTTCACTAAAATGGAAGCTTTCTAAGTACAGGGACTTAGTTTTGTTTACCACCCTCCCCTTTGTACCTAGAACAGTTCCTGGCACACAGCAGACACTCAATAAATATTCGTTATGCAGATGGTCCAGAATGAGTGTTTTACACATGGGGATTGTCAGTTACTCAAACAAAATAGCTATGTGGAAACTGCTGACAAAAGAAGCAATGCTCTAGGGGCTAAGAAGGGTTGAAAATCAGTAAGAAGCTCCATTAACCTCATAGCTTAGTAAAGGAGATGACAAAAATCCATAGGTAATTTAGAAAAATGCAATGTGGTATGTGATAAGTGCCATATAAGAGATCCAGTAAAAAGACAAAGCTCACATTTGAGAAATGTGTCAACTCTATCCCAGAAAGTTGGAATGGTTTCGGCTTAACTCAATCCACACCACTTACTGAGCACCCTATCTAAATCTGCTACAGAAAAAGCCTATGTGAAAAATAAACCAGGAGAAGGAACAGGAAGGAGCAAGCCACATTAGGGCAGTCAGTGATGGCACTGTGGCTTTTTGGCCACTTAATCCAGCCAGTGGCCATGAGAAATGGCATCGAAGAGTGTGGGCCTAGAACTGGTCTTCCTAGGTTTCAATCCTAACTCTACCCCACCAAGCTACGGTGTGACCTTGGACAAGTGAAATTCTTCTCTATAAGAAAAGTACCTCCATTATTAGTGATAGTAAAGACTTAATGAATTAAACTACATAAAACATAGCAGTGTCCAGCACATAGTAGATGCTCAGTTAATTTATTATGATGATTATGGATGTTCAACACACACGGGTAGTTAACTACAAACACCATTATTTTCTGAAATTTGCATATTTATACCTTATTTTTCCCCAAAAAGATTCATGGCAATCTATCCAAAACTACTACATAGGTACACATACACACACACACACATATTTAAAAAAAAAAAAAAACAGAAAAAGAATCTAAGACTCATGAAAAGGAGAAGGAAGTAGGTATGTTTACCACTAAAACTGACATAGAAACTTCTGTGCAACCAAGGCAAAAAGTGAAAAGCATTAAGTTGCATAATGCTTATTTGGTAAAAGGCAACATAACAATTCTTCAAAAGAGATAAATTTTCCTCTGACACTGAATCCTAAAATGAGTATACCATGTGGGCACCTCGTACAAAGCACATTTGGGATTGCCAGATCAGTGACTTCAACAATAGTATCATGGTAAATGCAAATACTTTCTTCATATAGTTGTTTCTTGTAGCCACTATCAATAAAAGCTAAGGACATAACATGAAAGCTCATTTTGTAAAGACAATTCTACTGGACCCTAAAGTAATATGAATAAAGCTGCTATGAACATTCCTATACAAGTCTAAAGACTTGTGGACATACTATGTTTGCTACTACAACTACACAACTTAATGAAATAATGTAGAAACTGATGAAATATGAGTAAAAATAGTGGGAGAGAGAGAGAGCTGTTATTCTTATGAAAACTAAGTTGAAAATCAAAGATACTTGTTGAAAATGAGTAGCTAAGATACACTGCTATTGAGTTAATTATGAGTAAGAAAATAGCCTACAGGGGAAAGTCACAGAAATCTAAAGACTGTACCTAGATTGTTTTACAAGTGTAGTCAAGACGTTTCCCACTTTAAAGAAACTAAACCTGGACATCTTAGATGATATGTTATGTGCATGGTTGGTTTATGTAACAAAATGATGGACACGTCTTCCTTTCTCCTGAGTGAAAACATAGGCATTGAATGGCTGGGTCATTAGACCCATTTTGTTTGTCCAGTCACCTGTCAATGGGCATTTGGGTTGTTTCCAGTTTGGTGCTATTATGGATGAAACGTGCTATGAACTTGTACAAGTCTTTGGTGGGCATATATTTTCATTTCATCTAGGTGAAAAGCTTGCTAGTGTGAAAAGCCATCAAATAATTTCATTCATAGAACCAGTCAGAGAATGATAGGGGGAAATCAGGGCAAAGGAGAAAGCTAGTCTAAAAAACAAGAGACCAAGAATGTGGCCAGAAAGACAAGTCATCAAATAATAAATCCTGGACAGATAATGCAGAGAAGTGTGGGAGGAATCTGGGACATTGAGGGCAAAACCACGCAGAATTTAGGGGCTGAAAGGGACATATCTTCAGTAGAGACAACCCTGAGAAACAAATGAGGAATTCGTTTGGACCACTATCTCACCTGTTGTCTGCGGCAATCTCTGCTTTAAGTCACAGATTCCCATTATTTCGTTTCTTCCCCATCCCACTCCCTCGTAGGACCTCGTAGCTCGTAGGACCGCTACTCCTACCTACAGAAACTACACATCCCAGAATGCAACACCGTCCTCCGTGAACAAGCTCTCCTCTCGGTCATCAACTCATGGACTACAATTCCCAGGATGCAACGCGACCCCCTTCCCACCGCAAGAAAGACAGGAGAGTGCCGGGATATTAGGCCCGGAGAGTCCACTCCCAGCTCACCTCGGAGCTCCGGGAGCCCTTCAGCACCTGCTTGGTGAGCGCGATTACGTCAGTACCACAGGTGTTCACCTTCTCCGTGAGAAGCCCCTTCACGGACTGACCGAATCGCGCTTGCGAATCTGGGGTTCCAGCCGCCATCACTGCAACCAGTGAACACGTCCCCACGGGCGACGGCGAGTCGTCGGGGCCAAAAGAGCTGCAAAGCGGGGGTGGGGAGAAGACGGTGTCTTTTTTCCTATCGTGGGAAAAGAAAGGAACGCATGCGCCTAGCAGAGGTTACGCTTTGCTAACTTTAAATTCATTTAAAATACTCAGTTGATATCCTGAAGAAGACAGGGCCCAGGCAAATATCCCTGGAAGGGATAGAGGACAATTTCAGTAAACTCATGGTTTAAAATCAGAAAGCCTGGATTACAGTCCCAATTCTGCCGTTTAGTTGTGTGACGGAAAATTATTCAACCTCTGCATCTTGTGTTCCTCATCTGTAAAATAGAATGAATAATGTTAAAGTCTCCAGAGGGTTATGAGAATGAATTCAGATCATTCAATTCAATTTTAACAAACATTTCACGAACGAGATACCAAACACTGTACTGCGCTGAGGACAGAGAAAATAATGAGATGCAGTCCTTGTCTGTTATGAACTCCCAGGCTGGGGAGGCATGTAAACAAATTGAAGAACCAGGAAGAACAACCCAACAGAAAAGCTGGCAAAGTCCACAAACAGGCAATTAAAAAAATAAATAAAATAGCCAATAGATATGAAAAATGCTCAACGTCTCTAATAATTTTTAATGATAAATGACCTCGTTGTTCTATCAAAATCAAACTGATTATCACCTTGAAAAGAATTAACATCTAAAGCGTTTCATGTCGGTCTTTTTCTATTTTAGCTAATGCACAGGAGAGATGAGAATGGTAAATTGGCAAATTTTGTGTAAAATCACCTAAACGCAGTATCAACATTATTTTCATTTCCAAGTGTCTTGGACTTCATATGTCTCTGATTCTTTAATTTAATTCTTGTTCTTAATCAGCTTTATTGAGGTGTAATTTATGTTCAATAACTACATTCTTTTAAAGTGTACAGTTTGATAGATGTGACAGATGCATACACCTGTAAATCACCACAACTATTAAGATGCAGAACATTTTCATCACCCCCACGAGTTTGGAAGTGCTCCTTTGTAGCCCATCACAACAACTGATCAGATCAGGCAACGACTGATCTGCTTTCTAGCACTATAGTTTAATTTGCATTTCTAGAATTTTATATAAATGGAATCATACAGGAAGTACTTTTTTTGGCCGGGCTTCTTTCTCTCAGCACAACAATTTTGAGAGTCATTCACTTAGTTGTGTGTATCGCTAGTCTGTTCTTTTTATTGCTGAGAAGGATGTCCATTGTATGGCTGTATCTCATTTTGTTTATCCACTCTCCCGTTGACAGACATTTGGGTTGTTTCCATTTGGGGGCTATTATGAATTAAGCTGCTATGAACATTCATATATAAGTCTTTATGTGAGTTGTTTTCATTTATCTTGAGTAATATCTAGGAGGAGAGTGGCTGGGCCGTATGGTAAGTTTAACTTTTGAAGAAACTGCCAAACTATCAAAGTTGTTTACCATTTTGCATTCCCAGTGTAGGAGTCTCCATAAACGACACACGCATAAACTTAGGAAAAGATTGATTGTTCTAGAGCCATGGTAACAAGTAGTCATATGTGGTAGATAGACTAGCCAGTGACAGCTGGCTTCCATAACACTATCTCCTTGTGTTCATGCCCTTGTGTGATTCCCCTCTCTTACTTGTGGGCAGGACATGTGACTTGCTTCTAAACCAATAGTATATGCATAAGTGATGGGAGATATGTGATTACATGTACATGATTATGTGATTCTATTACATAAGATTGTAAGGCTCATCTTGCTGGAGTCTCTCCCTTTCTGGTCTTGAGGAAGCAAGTGGCCATGTTGGAGAAGTCCATGTGGCAAGGAACTGCAAGCATCATCTAGTCCCTGAGGGCTGAGCTCCAGCTGACAGCCAGCAAAAAAAATGAGGCTCTCAGTCAAACAACCAAAAGGAACTGAGTGCTACTAATAACTAGGCAAGTGGGGAAGCAGATCTTACCCATGTTGAGCCTCCAGATGAGAACCTGGCCCTGGCACACACCTTGATTTCACCCTTCTGAAACACTAAGTATATGGCCCAGAAAAGCCATTCTTGGATTCCTGGCCCACAAAAACAATAAAATAATAAATGTGTGTTGTTTAAGCCACTAAGCTTATGATACTGTTGTTACACAGCAATAGAAAACTGATATACCACCAGAACTTGTTTGAAATCTGTTCAGTTAATGACAGCTCACCTCAGTAAATCCCTTTTGCAAATCAAGCACTCAGGGTGTCCCGCACTTTTGAAAGTTACTCATTCAAGGACAGATTCATGCCAAGAATCACCCCTCAGAGTGCCAATCAATCAAGTAATAGCCTCCCTCCAAGTAATGTCCTTCTACAGATGATATCGATCCTCTTGGGTCTGTCTGTCAATCCATGAAGTCCATGCTTCTCAAAAACTCTAATATGATCAGGTCTACTGTGCCTAGAGAGACTGCCTGCTCTCCTTCATTATAATAAACAACAAATTCAGTTTAATCTCTATTTTATATAGTGAGTTGTATTCTTACCATTGACAGCTCTAGAGATTCCACCAAAATCATTTTGAAGACCTTTACTTGGCAACATTCCAGGGACCTCAGACCAACACATGCACTCACTGGACCCCTTGTGCCCAAGCTCTGCCCTTTGATCACCTATCACAAGAGTGGATCTCAACAAGAATTTGAATTCTAACTAGTTTCATTGAGCTCATGTTGCTGAATTTAGTTTGTTATCCAACAATATGTAACCAAATAGATCTTTGTATAAGGTCATTGGGCTCAGGTCTTTGCATAAGGCAATTAGGTCTGGATCTTTGGATTAAGTCCTTAGATCTTTGGGTTTGGAGATGCACAATTTAGTTCTTAATTCTAGGCCTTTGCATAATGTTATAAGACCTTATTTTTTGGTGGTATATTGTTTAAGAAATATTTTTGTCATTAACATGATTATTCTGCTGCTTCCCTTGCTTTTACTCTTGTTTGTCTCTACATACAGTTATGTTTTGAGGGTTTTTCCTTTTTCCAGGGTTATCTTGTTTTATTGAATGTGTAAGGATTATATAGGAAGGGGATCAAGTCATAGGCAGATAGTCTCCAACCCAATCCAGGCTGGCCCTTGCAAGTTAATGGTTGAGGTCTGTTAGACTGGAGACTGGCTAATGTTACTGCATTTAGTGAACCATCCTTACATTTCAGAATAAGTCCCACTTGATCATGGTGTATAATCCTTTTAAGATGCAGCTGAATTCTGTCAGCTACAATTCTGTTGGGATTTTTTGCATTAACATTCACAAGGGATATTGGTCTGTAGCTTTATTCTCTTGTAGTGTCCTTATCTGGGTTTGATAGAAGGGTAATACTGGCCTCACAGAATGAGTTCCAAAGTATTCCCTCCTCTTCAACCTTTTGGAGAACTTTGAGAAGGATTCATGTTAGTTCCTTAAATGTTTGGTAGAATTCTCCAGGGAAGCCATCAGGCCCAGGGCTTTTTTTCTCCTGGGGGATTTTTGATTACTGATTCAATCTCCTTATTAGTTATAGGACTAGTTCGATTTTTCTATTTCTTCATAATTTAATCTTGGTAGATTTTGTGGTTCTAGGTTCCAGTTCATCTGGTTACCCAATTTGTTGGGATCCAATTGTTTACAGTATTCCAATCCTTTTTATTTCTGTAGAACTGGTGTTAACGTCTCCACTTTCATTTCTGACTTTGGTAGTGTGTGTCTTTACAGCTTTGTCCCCACCTCTTTCTGTTGTTGATATCACAAAATTCATCTTTATACATTGTGTGCCCAAGAATATAAGCTAATGGTTTTTAAAAATGCATTAGTCTCAAATTGTGTAGAAAACAAGATTTGGAGTGAGAAACCAAATTATAGTAATACTAGCTTTTACAGTAATTTTTTCTTTAAATTAGTTTCTTAAATCATGTAGAAAAGTATAGTTACAAACTATTGTTACGTTAACACTAGCTTTTATAATTGCCCATGTATTTACCTTTACTGTGATACTTATTTCTCTGTGTGGCTTCAAGTTACTGTCTGGTGCCCTTTCACTTCACAGGACTCCCTTGAGCATTTCCTACAGGACAGGTCTGATGGTCACAGACTCCCTCAGCTTTTGTTCATCTGGGAAAGTCTTGATTTCTCCCTCACTCTTGAAGGACGGTTTTGCAGGACATAGGATTCTCATTTGACAGTTTTTTTTTTCTCTTTTAGCACTTTGATTATTTTGGCTCACTGTCTTATGGCCATTAAAGTTTCCAAGAGAAATTCTGATAATCTTATTGAGGACTCCTTGTATGTGATGATCCATTTCTCCCTTGCACTTTCAAAATTCTCTTTCTTTGTCTTTTGAAAGTTTGATTATAACATGTCTTGGGTGGGTCTCTGAGTTCTTCTTACTTGGAGTTTATTGAACTCCAGATGTTTATATTCATGTATTTCATTAAATTTTGGGAGTTTTCAGTCATCATTTCTTCAAATATTCTCTCTGCCCTTTTCTCCCTCTCTCTCTCTCTCTCTCTCCTCCTGGGACATCCACCATGCATGTGTTGGTCTGCTTAGTTTCTTATACTGTTTGCTTTTCTTATATCTTTTTTTTTCTTTTCTTCAGACTCAGTAATTTCCATTGTCCTATCTTCAAGTTCACTGAGTCTTTTGTCTGTTTAAATCTCCTTTGACTCTCTAATGAAATTTTCATTTCAATTATTGTACTTTTCAGCTCCACAATTTCTTTTTGGTTCTTTGGTTTTCTATATCTTTATTGATATTTCCATTTTGTTCAACACATTGTTTCTTGACTTTTTCCATCTCTTCCTTTAGTCCTTTGGGCATCTTTAATTTAAGACAGTTACTTTGAAGCCTTTGTCTAGTAGGTCAGCCATTAGGTCTTTTTCAGGAAAGATTTCTGATTTATTTTATTCCTTTGAACGGGTCATACTTTCCCAATTCTTTCATATGGCTTGTGATTTTTTTTTTTAATGAATACTGGACTTTTGAATTTACTGATGTAGTAACTCTGGAAATCAGATTTTTCCCTTCTCCAGGGTTTGCTTATTGTGATTATTGTTTGTTTTTGTTTTTAACTTGTAGATTGTCTCTTTGCTGAGGATCAGCCTGAGGTGTAAATTTAAGGCCTTCCCACGTCTTTTCTGAGTTTTTCCCTGGCCATGCACAGTCACTTTATAATTTTCTCCATATATGCAGTTAAATGTCTTCGAATGTCACAGTCTTTAATGCCTGGCTTGAGACAGGGTGAAAAATGAAAGATGATGGGGGTGGGCTGGGGTGGGGGAAGTGTGAAAAGGGCTCTGGGCTTTTAAATCCCCTGGAGGTCACTTCAGCCAGGAGGGAAGGGGCTGTGTGACAGGGTCGGGAGGCACAGCAGCAATGGCTGCCCACCTCCCTGTCTACACTCTGTGACCAGAGGCAGCAGTCGGTCAGAGCAGAGATCCCCATTTGGAGGACAGGGTCCTTTTTGCCCACCTTAGCTCCCAGAAGCTGTGGGCAGCTGTTCCAGGAACACATGCACAATTGCCTGCCAGGGGGCTTGGGCTGGGGGCTGGGGGGGCTCCTACTGTGGTAAGAGCCGGAACTGACTGAAATTCACCACAGTTTACCATCTAAGTCTTCCCCTGGAAGTCACACACCTTCAGAGTTCCAAAATAGTTAAATCCGACAGATTCCACCAATGCAGCTGTTGTCTAGGTGGAGAGAAATCCCTGGTGCTTCGTAGATAGCCGTCTTCCCAGAATCCTCTCCCCAACTTAGTTTCTCTTTCTAATTGAAGTATAGTCGATTTACAGTGTTTCAGGTGTACAACAGAGTGATTCAAAGTGATTATACATATCTATTCTCTTTCAGATTCTTATCCATTGTAGTTTATTATAAGATATTGCATTAGTTCCCTGTGCTATGTAGTAGGTCCTTCTTGTTTATCTATTTTATATATAGAAGAATATACCTGTTAATCCCAAACTTCTAATTTATCCCCCACCTCCCAACCTTTCCCTATTGGTAACCATACGTTTGTTTTCTGTCTGTCTTTGTAAAAGGTTACTTTGTATCATTTCTTTAGATTCCACGTATTAGTCATATCATATGATATTTGTCTTTGTCTGACTTACTTCACTTAGTATGACGATCTCTATGTCCATCAATGTTGCTACAAATGGCGTTAATTCATTCTCCCATTTTTTTTTAATTTAAAAATTTTGGGGGGGTTAATTAGGTTTTTATTTATTTATTTTTAATGGAGCTACTGGGGATTGAATCCAGGACCTTGTGCATGCTAGGCACATACTCTACCACTGTGCTATTCCCCCACCCCACATTTAGTTTGATAAATACTCACTCATCAGACCTTAACTGGGTGCTTTCTTTCTCCCTAGCCATAATGGACATAGTGAAGGGCTTTAAACATGTGGGAGATACCACCTCTTACTGTAAGAGCACTGTCTCATAAGGCAGTATCTCAGTCATCTACTACTGCCTAACAAACCACCCCAAACTCAGTGGCTTAAAATAACCATTTTATTGGTCATGGTGCTGCAGCTCAGGGATTTATCACGGGTGGCTTATCTCTGCTCCATTGACGTTTGTTGAGCTCACTCATGTGGCTGTGTTCACCTGGTTGGGAAAGGGAAGAGGTGGCCTCACTCACGTGTCTGTGGCCTTGCTGCTGGCTGTCACCAGGAGTGCCACGGTTCTCTCCCCTGTGTCCTCCCTTGCCACGTGGTCACTCGTCCTCAGGTCCTGTCTCTCCGTGTGACCTTCTCTCCAGGAGGATAGGCTGAGCTTCTTTACCTGGTATGTGGTTTCCCAGAGAGAGTGGGCCTAGGCCCAGACTGGCAGGGCAGTCACTCGTGAAGATTCTGTGGATCAGAACAAGTCACAGGGCAGCTCAGTTTCAAGTAGAGAGGAAATAGACTCTACCTCTTGATGGGAGGAGCAGTCCTATGCCTGCAGGTTTAGGAGGAGTTGTGGGTACCTGTCTTTGAAGAAAACCAACTCAGGAGTCTAAACAGTCACCTTAATCAATATAGATGAAAACAGGTGAACTATAATGAAGTTCAAGTTGAATGTGAGATGTCCAGCACACCCCACTTCTCCCCTGTTAGAACATGTGCTCCACGAGGGCAGGGATTTTTATGTTTGGTTCATTGCTTTATTCCCAGGCCTGAGAGCAGTGAGTGCCTGGCTTTGTGATGGAGGCTCAGTGAGTATCTGTTGAAGGAAGGACCGTGGAGATGGTGAAAGCAGTGGTGGAGGAATTGGTGTAGGACAGCTTCAGCAGAGAGGGCTTCAGAGACAGCGTGAATCTGGAGTCAAGTCTTGAAAAAGAGTGATAAACATGTGTCGGTGTCTTAGAGATGGGGAGACCACAGTTACTCACTCTTTAACAAACATTAATTGAGTGCCTGCCTATGCCAGATGTGAGAAAGAGGGAAAAGCCCGTCACTTGAGGAAGGGGATCCAACATCTCCTTGTATGGCATAGAGAAGAGAGGGGTCTTCCTGGGATGGGAGTAGAAGGCTTCAGCATGAGTGGGCTCAGATGGGTCTGAGAAAGGAGAGTGTGACTGAAGCATGACTGAAGCTGGGCTGAAGACACCACTAAAGAATGATGGATGGGGGGTGAGTGAGAAGGTTGGAGAGCTTGAAAATACCAACCTGCAGGATGTATTTACTAGATAAGTGATGGGGATCGCCTCCTCTAAGTACTGAAAGTGTTAATCACGTGATCAAAACTCAGTTTGAGAGAGTTTCTGATGATTTGGTGAAAAGAATTTTATATCAGTGATCAGGAGTGTGTCAATGGAAGGTCATTCATTATTAGGACAGGTGAATTAATTGACAGTGATTATTCACCTTACTATAGTTACATAGCTTTAGGAATTTACAAAGGTTATTGCCATATCCATGCCAGGGAGAAAAGCAAAAATACAAAATTATTAGTATGCAGTAGTATCTTCTTTTCCCCCCTCTGTCTGCCTCGGGGCAGGGATCTCTGCCCTTATCTGTGCTGAGTGAACCAGAAGAGGGGCAGATAAAGGAGTTAGAGGAGCATTTTTTCTCTGAGGAACAAAGGCTGACAGAGAGAGGACAAGGCAGGTTAGCTGGGGTGGAACTGGGGGAAGGCATCCCTGGCTCAATCCTCGAGAGGTGGGACTGCAGGGGATGGTGATGTGGGAAGGGCGTTTATAGTCCTGGTGCCCTGAGTTGTTAGGCCTCGTAAGAAGCCTCCTAGAAGGAATTGCTAGGATTTGTTTGGTGATTGTTTTAAGTTTCTTGTTTTGTTTTGCAGGGACAAGTTCTTTCTTGACAGTGTTGTTAATCGCTGTGCTGAAACTGGCGTCAAGATGGCCCAGTCTGTTGTGAACGTTAGCTTCTTTGGTTCAACATTAGGTAAATAGGAGTAATTTTCAAGTCCCCCTTCTCTGAGTAACTTCTGTCCATGTAGACAAGTAAACCACTGGCAACATGTCAGGATGAGAAGGGGAAACTTCCATTATCTTCTTGGTCATCTTGAATAGCTCCTGAAGAAAATTACTCACCATTCAGTAAGTAACTTTAGATAACATCTTATCTAAAAATTTAGCTGTGGTCTTTCATTTTCTTCCCTCTTTTTCTGAGGCTACCTTAGCAATTTTTTTTTTTTAATTGAGGCTTGCCTGGTATATGTCAGGGAAGAAAAAAATACGTGGATTCTTAGTTGAAGTGAGTTGTGACTAAGTACACTAAGAAGATGAAATGCTAAAGATACTTCGGGGTTTTGTTTAATATCCTCTTCGTTCATTTGTTAAACTCTGGGGTTCCTGGTTCACTGAAGGCAATTAGTGATGGTGTGAAGAGTGTCATTTAAAATGACAGTCGTGACAGTCCCTTACATTTCATGTCCATTGAGCTTTCAAGTAGACGGGGCACAAGGCCAGTCAGGGAGGTGAGGAGAGAACAAGTCCAACTCCCAGTCTAGAACACTCCACACCGACCGTTTATACTGGGGTTTATAATGCAGAGGAACAATCTTTAGTGTAATCTCGCTCCTCTTCCTAGCCCTTCCCCCTCTTTGATCTGTGAGGCGTGAGGGGGTGTCTCCATCCCTTCCTTAATGTGCAGAGCCTTGAATGGTTATTTGAGGGTGTGGAGCTTTAAAGTTCTTTGCAGAAATGTACCTTCTTCTTTCTTGTACCTCATCCTCCAGCCAAATGGACAACTTGCATTATTGTTGGAGAGTAAGACCAGATCGCCCTTTTCAAGACTGAGGTCTGTCAGGAAAGAAGAAAACTCTCCTCTACCCTTCTACGTTCTTCTGGCTGGTCTAAGAACTAAACTGACACTGAGGTGGGAAGCCCCATAAAAAAGGCTGGCAGGACCCCCAGGCAGGGCCACTACTCTCCTGCCAGCACCATCAGGTTCCCTGGCCCAGCGGTTCTATCCCACTTTTTGCCTCTGAAATGGCTTACTTCTAGGAAAGTGGAACTTACTCCTAAAATTCTATTGGTTCCCTGAGCTAACTCCTGATTGGTCCATTTGTAGTACTGTATTTGCACGGAGGTCACTCCTGATTGGTTCTCTCACTCCTGATTGGTCCATTTCCCTCACTCCTGATTGGTTATTTCTCTCTTGATCGGTCCATTTCTACAAAGCTTGTTCCTAATTAGTCAACGTTTGTTATACCTTATTTGCATATGATGTTGCAAAGTGTAAACTGGCAGCTGTGTAAACCTACAGATGGGGTCCAGAGCTTGGAGTGTTAACTCTTCTGGGCCCGCTGCTGTAATAAACCTGAGTTCTCCAACTCTCCGAGTGCTGCATGGTCTCTTGCCCAGATTCAGGTTGCTGTCACAACTGAGCTGTAACACACTTTTCTGCAACAACATGAGATAGATTAACAGGAGAAAATCAAATTTAACCTCATACATACGGGAATCCACACACTTGAGAGGGTCAGAGACAGAAAGGTAAAAGGAGGTATATGTGCCACCCTGAACTAAGGAACAGGATAGAGCCTGGGGCTTCCAAGGATGGGAGGGTCATTCAGAAGACAAGCAGAGCAGAGGTTTGGTAATTAGATGTTTGTTCTGCCATGGG
Source organism: Camelus dromedarius (assembly GCF_036321535.1). Lineage (NCBI taxonomy): Eukaryota > Metazoa > Chordata > Mammalia > Artiodactyla > Camelidae > Camelus > Camelus dromedarius. The sequence goes on along the minus strand of NC_087443.1, from coordinate 60,047,775 downwards.
GATGGGACCACTTAGACAAATTTTATTTCTGGTAATTACCTTTTCTGGGAAAAATCCCCAATTTAAATTCTTCTAGGTAGTTAAGAAAATGGCAGGTGTTTCTCTGGAAACTGCAGGGTCTCTGTTGCCTTCAGGTCAAACCAAGCCTCATGCAAAAGAAGCCCATTTGGCGGAGGCTGTTCTGAACCTCTTCAGAACCTGTTTTTTTATTTTGCATTGTGAGCCCAGGAAACTTTAATTTTGAAAGAATGTGTCTTTTTTCTTTACTTTGTCTCCCTCATGAAATCATTTCTAGCTAAACTGAATGGAAATAATTAATGGAAGAAAATAAAACTTACATTAAAATGGATTTTTGTTTTTATAAATTCTTTTGGATTACTTCTTCACTTCCTTTTTAAATTGTGGTATATGATCTCAGGATTTGAACTGTGACATCTAATTTTCTCCATTATGCTGATCTCCCACTTTTTTGTACTTGTTTTGCTCAACTCTTAGAATTTTGATTATGTTATCTCTTGAATTCCATTATGTAATAAAGCCATGCTAACTTGAAATCGTTGTAGTAGTGGGAAGGCCAGTCTAATTTAGATTAAAATCTTAAATACAGTATGTTTCAAGGAATGTTGTATTATCACTTTTGTCTATATACATGCATTAAAAACTTAAGTAATGTTACTTAGCATGCTTTGTAAGGAATGTGCAATTACCTGAGCCTTTGTTTTGGATGTAAATGGATACTTCTAAGTACCTGAGGCTACTCTGAAGGAATTCTTAATAGTTGAGCCAGTCACCCTTAAAGTCTTGGTTATACTCTTATTTAGTGAACATTTTATTTTTTTTTCTCATAGATAGGGTAAAGTACATTTAGCTCAGCTACATGAACTATTACATTATTAATAAGCAGAGTGGAGCTACTAGGACTTTTTTAAGAGAAACTCTACGATGCCCTCCATGTACCTGTGCATTTACATGGCCATTATACCTGCCATATACATACTGCTGTATGTACATCTGTAATCCCTGAGCAGAGCACGTATTTGTGGACAATAGAGGAAATGATTTTTGGGTGTAAACTAGACTAAGCTTTCTGAGGGCAGGAATCGTGTCCCTTGGCATTCCTCCTCCAAACTAAACATATTTGCCAAAGGCTTTGCTCTGGTACCCACTTTGGTGGAGGGGGGAGTCTTTATGAGGAGCAGCTCCAATTCCTTTCTGCCTTTCTGTTTGGGTGCTGTTGAATGGGGGGGAGTATGTGTCAGGGGGAGTGTGTGTCCAGGGGAAGGCAGGGAGGTTGGGCTGCGCACTGTCTACCTCCTTGTGAGTGGGAGTGTGATTCCTTGCCTGCCCCTGATCCTCTGGACTCGCCACATCATAACTACAGTAGTTAATAGCAAGGGCTTTAGTATCAGCCCTGAATTTGAACCTCAGTGCTGTCTTTTGCCAGCTGTGGGATCTATCTTTAACAGACCTAGTTAATCTCTCCAAACTTCAGTTTCCTGACCAAGAAAATGAGGATCATAATTACATCCTCACCAGATACATGTAGTCTAGGAAGGACTTTTCATTTGTTTGTTAGGGGTGAGGTAGCTAAGTTTACTTATTTATTTTTCAGAGAAGGTACTGGGGATTGAACCTAGGACCTTGTGCATGCCAAGCACATGCCCTACCACTTGAGCTATACCCTCCCCCCAAGGAAGGACTTCTGATAGTGGCAAACAGATGATTCTTGCCCTACAAATGGGTGGATCAGTTTATCTTCTACCTCGTACAACCAGCCTTTCTGAAAAAGACCTTTTCAACCAAAATTACATTTGGCCCTCTGCAACCACAGGATCAGCAGCTGTGGATGTAATCAACCTCAGATAGAAAATATTCATGGAAAACAAATTCCAGAAAGTTCCAAAAAGCAAAACTTGAATTTGCCTTAGGCCAGCAACTATTTATATGCATTCACATTGTATTAGGTATTATAAGTAATCAAGAGCTATTTTAAAGTATAGAGGAGGATAACGTGTAGGTTCTATGCAAATACTATGCCATTTTATGTAAAGGACTTGAGAATCCACAGATTTTGATTCCCATGGGGGTCCTGGAACCAATACCCCATGGATACTTGAGGATTATTTTTTAAATTTTGAAATGGTAGCCTTATTTTTTACAAATTAATTAAAATGTAAATATTTGAGGGGGAGGGTATAGCTCAGTGGTAGAGCTCATGCTCAGCATGCACAAGGTCTTGGGTTCAATCCCCAGTACCTCTATTAAAACAAACAACCAAATAACCTAATTACTCCCCCCAGAAAATGTAAATATTTTAATAAACTAAGATTTTTCAGCAATCAGATGATAGGTGTATGACTGATGTCCCAAGATGAAAAGCAAAATGTACAGCCAGACTGCAATGTGACTTGGACTATTAAATCAGCACCTGAGACTACTGTCCAGCTTTGTTCATGATGGTGCAGAGTCAAGTTCTCAAAAAGAGTTTGATTAGCCTAACTCAGTCTGAGAACTGATTCCTCTTCAAACATATCCTTCTTTTCCAGTCAGGGTCACAAGACACAAATGCACAAACCATGGGTGATGTCAGATGAGTGTGGGAGGCTATGATTGACATCTCTAGTATAGAAGTCATCCATTTCTAAACTCTAGGAGGGTCAAGAGCAGTATCTATTTCCTAAAGGTTGATAGAAAACATTGGTAGAAAAATGACCATTTAAAAAAAAAGATTGAATATTGATGATAGATAAAACCTTGAGAAGGGTGAGATCATCCAGGGAGAATGTAGATGGAGAAGGGCCAAGGACAGACTTCTAGGGAACCTTGAAATCCATGAGATGACAGTGGGAACAAGAAGAGGAACAAAAGAATTACCAAGAATGCAGAGCTATGTGATATTTCATATTAGAGGGTTTAAAGACAATGAAAATAATCAATAATGCTAATGGAGAGTTTTTATAAGAGAAGGTCTGAAAGCAGCTACATGTAAAAGAATGAAATTAGAACATTTTCTAACACCATGTACAAAAATAAATTCAAAATGGATTAAAGACCTAAATGTAAGACTGGAAAACATGAAACTCCTAGGAGAAAACACAGGCAAACACTCTTTGACATAAATCATAGCAATGTTTTTGGATCTGTCTCCTAAGGCAAAGGAAACAAAAGCAAAAATAAATAAATGGGGCCTAATTAAACTTAAACTTGCTTTTGCACAGCAAAGGAAACCAACAAAATGAAAAGACAATGTACTGATTTGAAGAAAATATTTGCAAATGATATGACTGATAAGGGGTTAATATCCAAAATACATAAATAGCTCATACAACTTAACATCAAAAAAAAAAAAAACTCAATTAAAACTTGGACAGAAGACCTGAATAGATATTTTTCCAAAGAAGGCATATAGATGGCCAATTGGCAGATGAAAAGATGCTCAACATTGTTAATCATTAGAGGAATGCAAACTAAAACCACCATCACCTCACATCTGCAGAATGGCTATCATCAAAAAGATCACAGATAACTAATGTTGTCAAACAAGTGTTGGTAGGAATGTAAATTGGTTCAGCCACTGTGGACAACAGTATGGAGGTTCCAAAAAAACTAAAATAGAACTACCATATGATCCAGCAATTCTATTTCCTGGGTACATAGCTGAAAAAAAAAAAAAGAAAGAAAGAAAAGAAAACACTAATTTGAAAAGATACTTGCACCTCATTGTTCATAGCAGCATTATTTACAATAGCCAAGACATGAAAGCAACTTAAGCGTCCATCAACTGATGAATGGATAAAGAAGATGTATACTTGGAATACTATTCAGCCAGAAAAAGAATGAAATTTTGTCATTTGCAACAACATGGATAGACTTGGAGGATATTATGCTAAGTGAAATAAGTCAGACAGAGAAAGACATATGACATCACATATAGGTAGAAACTGAAAAATAAAACAAACTAGTGAATATAACAAAAAAAAAGATTCACAGATATAGACAACAAACTAGTGGTTATCAGTGGGGAGATGGAAGTGGGGAGGGGCAAAATGGGGGCAAGGGATTAAGAGGTACAAACCACTACGTATAAAATAAGCTATGAGGATATATTGTACAGCACAGGGAATATAGCCAACATTATATATGGAGTATAACCTTTACAAACTATAATAACTATAAATGCAATATAACCTTTAAAATTTTTGAATCATGTTATATACTTGAAACTAATATAATATTGTACATCAATTATACCTCAATTTTTAAATAAATAAATAAGTATAGAAATAAATAAATGAAGGTCTGAAAGACAACCGATGGATTTGGCATTGGGTGGGGTCAGAGGCTAAACTGTAATGAGTGTACAATGAATGGAGAATAAGATAGAGACACAAGTGTTTATTATCTTATTCTAAAAAGAAGTCTGATTGAAAATGGGAGGAGAGAAATTAAAGAAAAATTAGAGGGGACCATTACATTAGTGGAGGATTTTAAAATTTTAATTAGGGTAAAAGTCTTGAGCATATTTGTCAGCTGAGGAGAAGGGGCCAACAGAGGATGAACTGAAGATGCTGGAGGAAAATGATAAATGAAACAAGAGTCTGTAGGAGGTCTGAAGGATCAAGGTCAAGAGTGCAGTTGGAGGCTTCAATTTTTTAAAAAAAATACATTGTTTAACATAGTCAGTTGATACAACTTTTATCTGTTCTTCTCTTCCCTTTGTCTTTTTCTTTTTTTTATGTTTAACTCAGCTTTGAGATGGGTAATGCATTCACATGATTCAACATTTTAAAAGGTCCAAAAGCGTAGGCACTGAAGTCTTCCTCCCACCACCACCCTACCCCTAGCTTCTTCTTTCTTTTTTTAATTTGTTTTTGGAGGGGAGCAGGTAACTAGGTTTGTTTGTTTGTTTTACTGGGGATTGAACCTAGGACCATATGCACGCTAGGCATGAACTCTACCATTGAACTATACCTCCCCCCCAACATCTTAATTCTTAATTCTTCTTCCCATAGACAACCAAATTCATGAGCTGCTTGTGAATCCTTCCAGAGATACTTTATGCATACACAAGCAAAAAATTATATATATATATATACACATACATACATATACACACACTCCCTTTTTTACACAAATGGAGGCATTTAATACATGTCATTCTTACTTTTGTTTTTTTTAACCTAACAATATATACAAGAAATATTTCCATAATAAGCATATAAGGTCTTTCCTCATTTTTCTGACTGCATTTTATTCCAGTCTCTTATTTAGGGAGGATGTATTTTTGGTGATTATAAACATTGCTGAAGTGTATTTGTTTTGTACATTGAACTGTGAAACATTTGCAGGATAAAGTCCTAGAATTGGAATAATTGGTTCAAAAGGTACATACATAGAAAATTTCAATCTGAAAGGAATGAAATCTTGCCATTTGCGACAACATGGTTGGACCTAGTAGGTATTAAGCCAAGTGAAATAATCAGACAGAGAAAGACAAAAATGATTTCACTTATATGTGAAACCTAAAAAACAAAAAGCAGAAACAGAGTCATAGATACAGAGAACAAACAGGTGGTTGCCAGAGGGGAGGGAGATAAGAGGAAGAAAGAAAGTGAGGGAGATTAAGGGGTACAAACTTCCAGCTACAAAATACATGAGTCACAGGTATGAGATGTACAGTGTTGGGAATATAGCCAATAATTAAATAACATCTTTATATGGTGACAGATGGTAATTAGAATTACTGTGTTGATCATTTTGAAATGTATAGAAATATCGAATCACTATGCTGTTTAACAGGAACTAACATAGTGCTGTAGGTCAATTATACTTCAAAAATAAACAAACAAACTCACAGAAAAAGAGACCAGATTTGTGGTTATCAGATGTGAGAGGGGAGAATAGATGAAGGGAGCCAAAAGGTATAAACTTTCAGATATAAGATAAATAAGTCCTAGGGATGTAATGTACAACATAATAAATATAACTAACATTACTCTGTTATATATGAAAGTTATTAAGAGAGTAAGTCCTGAGTTCTCATTACAAGGAAAAAAATATTTTCTATTTTTAAAATTTGTATCTATATGAGCTGATGGATATTCACTAAATTTATTGTGATAATTGTTTCATGATGTATTTAAGTCAAATCATTATGTTGTATACCTTAAATTTATACAGTGCTGTATGTCAATTACATCTCAATAAAACTGGAAGACAAAAAGAAAAAGGACAGCAAGGGAAGGGCTGTCCTCAGAGAAGAGCCCAGTTTAGGTAAGGCAGGAGGTAGAGAGAACCAAGATAAGGAAGGAAGTTAAGGAAGTATGCTCATTCTAGAAAGAGAGAATACCAGAGGGGTCAGTGAAAAGTTTTTGAGAGAGAGAGAAGCAATTCGATGATGAGTGGAGTAAAAGAATCACAAAGCAAGATGGGGATGGGACTAAGTGAGGATACAGGGAAACTCTGAGCCAGGTGAAGTCAAATGGGAGAAGTTGGGAGAAGCTGATGCAAGGTATGGATCCTCTAACCAGAAAAAAATATATATTTATCTATACATGCAAGTGTTGCATGCAATCTCAGATAGGTCACAACTCCACAGATACCCAACTTTTTAAAGTAAACTTTTTGTTGAAGTATAACATACAAATAATTGGTGTCCTGCTCAAAGTGTACGAACATCCCTGTGTTACCAGAAACCAGATCAAGAAGCAGAACATCACCTGCTCCCCAGAAGCCCCACCTCAAGTCCTCTTTAAGTCACTAACCAACCACAAAGGTAGACACTATCCTGACTTCTATAGCCATAGATCAGTTTGACGTATTTCTGAATTTTATATAAATAAAATCATACACTATGCATTCTTATAAGTCTAGTTTCTTCACTCATTATGTTTGTGAGGGCCATCCATGTTGGTGTGTATGGTTGCAGTTCATTCATTCTCATCTCTAAATCATATTCCTCTATATGATGTATGACAATTTATCCGTTGTGCAATCCATAAAAATTTGGGTTTTTCCTAGTTTGGGAGTATTACAAACAGTGCTGCTATGAACACTGTTGAACATGCCTTTTGGTGAACATTTATACACATTCTGTTGGTTATATTCCTAAGAATGGATTTCCCAGGTCATAGGTTCAGCTCTAGTAGATAACAGGTCTTATCTTTTTGACAAGGAACAAGGAAAACAGGGATACAAGGGAAGTGGAATTCATACAAGGTTTCAGTCTGAATTCTAGCTTAAAGTTATATAAGATGTTTTGCACTGATCACTTATCAACACTGAGAGCAAAATAAAACAACAATAAGCAAAGACTTGATGAATAAACCCAAAGGGAGATTTTTTAAAAATTTTTTGTGGGGGTAGAATTATGTTTTTATTTACCTTTTGATGGAGGTACTGGGGATTGAACCCAGAACCCTGTGCATGCTAGGCACACACTCTACCACTGAGCTATACCCTCCTCTCCTTCAAAGTGAGATTCTTTGAGAAGATTAATAAAACTTCTATCAAGTCAAGAAAAAAATAGAAAATAGAAAATTTTAAGAAACATTAATTACCAAAATTGACTCAGGAATACTTAGAAGAGTTGATGAGACCAAAACTATTGAAGACACTCAACAATCAACTTAGAGAATTCTCTCTCAAAAAAATACACTGGGAGGGAGGGAATAGCTCAGCAGTAGAGTGTGTGATTAGCATGCAGGAGGTCCTGGGTTCAATCCCTAGTACCTCCCTTAAAAATAATAAATTAAATAAAAACTTAATTATCTCCCCCACCAAAGACTGATTAAAAAATTAATTAATTAATTAAAAAACTCACTAGGATCTGACATTTTTCACAGTCACCTGTTTTTGTGAGATCTTCAAAGAATATGAATTCCTATGCTATTTAATCTGCTTTACGACATAGAAAAAGATTGAAAGTTTCTCCAATAACTTTATATAACTAGTAAAATCATAATACCAAAACTTGACAAGGTATAAATAAGAAAACTACAACCCAATTTTTCATATGACTAGAGATGCAAAAGAAAGAAAATCCTAAGTAAATTATAAAGAGAACCCAATTCTGTATTAAAAGAAGACACTCTGGATAAATTAGTATTAGTCTAAGAGTGGTTGGATACCAAGAAATCCACTAAAATAATGCATCTCATATATAATTCAGCATTTGTCAGAAATCTTTAAAATAGGTATACAAAGCCTTTGACCAACAGTTCCACTTCTAGGATTCTATCCTAAGAAAATATTAACAGTTCTGCCAAAGGTTTCACCACAAGGCTATTCCTTAGTGTTGTCTGTATCAACAACAAAGACAAAAACAGAAACAACTTAAAATGTTCAATAATATAATATTGGGTCAGTTAAGCTATGCTGTACATATGATATACATATGACAATAAAAATAATATACAGCCATTAAAAATAATGTGGTGGAAAAGCCTTTAATAACACACACACAAAAATCCATGCCAGGAAAATGCAATATGGCCTCCTGTAGGTTAAAAAATGCACTTCAAAATTTCATGCGAGCTATCTGCATTTTCCAGATTCTTTTGTAATTATCATTTATAACATAGTGATAAGGATGTGAAACAACAATTTTAAAAATGCCCGTTTCTTGTTTGTGATTGGGGGTGAACTATCAGAGAATCACCTTGGCATTCACTTTAGGAACAGAAAGTCCTCAATCATATTTCTCTACCAGCTGGCTGACACCACTCAGGCCTCTCCCTGGATCACAGGACTCAGGCCTCCTACTTCTTGCCCATCTGTCAAACTTTACACAGGATCTCATCCAGTCCACCCTGGCATTTGATACCAGACCCACCCACCTAAAATACCACTGTCCCCTGTCACTTCCCTGCTGCAGAACTTTCAGTAGCTCCTCCATCCTCCCTAGCTTTCCAATTCAGGGCTCCAGAGCCTGATTCAATGTAGCTGTCAGATCTTATTTCTCAGGGACCCCTCCACAGCACACCTCCTTGGCATCTGCAGTCAGGACCATCACCAACCCACACACACCTGCCCCTTCCAGCCTCCACATATTTGACTCTGCTGCTCTCCCTTCCAGCAGTGCCTTTCGTCCCCTTCTCCCCACGTCTCTGCCTAGTAAATAGTCCTAACTCTCCTTCAAGGCTTAACTCAAATGCCCTTTCTTTCATGAAGACTATCCCAGCTCACACCCCTGACCATAAATGGCCCTAAAGGTCTGAACCACATTTGAACATCTGAAGTAACAGGCAACCAGACAGTCTGGTTTACAAGGCCTTGTGGACTCATCTTCCTCATGAGGTCCCCTACCTGCTGCCTTCCTGCCTAATTCCAGCAGCCCTCACACCAGTCCATACTCCTCAGAGGATGGACACTGGCAGATCACCCCCAGAGAGGGGCAGAGATTCCATCTCTCCCCTTTGTGAGTTTCGCTCAATGAGTCCTGGTTGCATGAGGACCCACCTCTCCTATGATGACTGACCCCAGAAGTGTCCACTCCCTGGGGACTGTGACTTTATCTGGTCTTATCAAATCATTGATAAACATTGACTGAGCCACTGAAGTTTTGCTCCAGAAGATGAGGATTTTGTCTGTCAGGAAGATCTACTCATGGGAGCTCAGAAAAATTAGGAAGCCCGTTTTGGGATAATCATGATAAGAGTAAATATTAAATGAGCACTTACTTCGTGCCAGCATCACTTTTACATGCCTTGTCTCATTGAATCACAACAATATGGAGATGTATATTCCACTATCATTCCCATTATAGAGGAGGAAACTGAAACTTTAAAAAGCTAAGTAACCATAAAATTACTATAGGACCCAGCAATTCCACTCCTAGGTATACAGCCCCCAAGATTGAAAACAAGGACCCAAACAGATACACGTACACCCATGCCCATAACCACATTATTCACGGTAGCCAAAGGTAGAAACAACCTAAGTGTCCACCAACTGATGAATGGATAGACAAAACGTAGTTTATCCATATACTAGAACATTATTCAGTCATAAAAAGGAATGAAGTTCTGATACACACTACAACATGGATGAACCTGGAAAACATTATTCTAAGTGAAATAAGCCAGTCACAGAAGACTCAATGTTACATGATTCCACTTATGTGAAATAGGCATCAAAGTAGATTAGAAGTTACTAGGGGTGGGGGGAGGGGGAAAGGGGAGTTATTGCTTAATGGGTACACATTCTGTTTGGGGTGATGAAAAGTTTTGGAAGTAGATAGTAGTGACAGTTGGACAATACTATATATTTAACATATTTATATTTTAATTTATATTTAACACTACTGAATTATACACTTAAAATGGTAAATTTTATGTTATGTCTATTTGAGCATAATAAACCTTTAAAAAATAAAAAAGATCATATAGCTAGAAAGTGGTCCTTAGAATTTGAGCCCAAACTTATCCGACTCTAGGGCCCAGGCTCTCAACTCTAGGACTTCACTCCCCCTGGAAAAAAAAAAAGCAAATCAGAAGTCAGCAGAGGTGGGTTCTTGTCATCACCACCTTGTGTGACCTTATCCAAGCCTGACCTTTGAAGGCCTTACTTTCTTCAGCTGTTAAGATTCGATAAATAAGACTGGACAGAATATCTCTGGCAATCCCTGCTAGTTATAACACTACCGACTGTGCCAGGTGTCCATAGATTGAGAATTTATAACATGGAAAGCCCCAAGCCTTGATTCTGACCCAGATACCACTTGCCTCTGACACACTCTGGAGACACTGATGGACAAGGAACAAGAGGGAGGGATCAGCAGTCTGCCCCTTATCCAGCCCCTCCCCTAGGGTTTACCCTGGAGTCAAGCCAGCTCTTGAGGAGGCCTCTACTCCTCTCCTCATTCTGGGAGAGGGCTCAGGCTTGGCTGAGTTCCAGGATAAACTTCCACAAGGCAAGTGATAACATAAAGTCAAGGTGAAGATCTGGGCAGCCTTAAAAAGGACTCCTTGCACCCTAAAGTGACTGAAGCCACTCCACAGCTGTCTGTCCTGCCTGCCACCCAGCCACTATGTGGGTATTCTTGGCTCTCTTGATGCTCACCCTCGCCTATTTATTTAGGCCCAAGAACAAGGGCCCTCGTGCCAAGTACCCCAAGAGCCTCCCATCCCTGCCCCTGGTGGGCAGCCTGCCGTTCCTCCCCAGACATGGCCACCAGCATGTGAACTTCTTCAAGCTGCAGGGAAAGTATGGCCCCATCTATTCCTTCCGTATCGGTTCCAAGACGACAGTGGTGATCGGCAACTACCAGCTGGCCAAGGAGGTGCTTCTCAAGAAGGGCAAGGAATTCTCTGGGAGGCCCAAATTGGTAAGCAGTACCCATCACCCCTCCTCTCTTACCACCCCCGGGGATCTTCAGCTCTTCAGCCAAGACTATGCCTGGAATGACCCTTCCAGCTCCAATAACCTGTGATTCTTCCAAAAACAGACTAGCGGGGAGGTGGGCGGGGAGCAGCCCCTTGCGCTCCACCTAGCTTCTAAACTAGGCAGGAAGACTTAAAGGAAGACCTCATTTTCTGGGCTTCCCAGGAGGTGGGGTGGGGTGGGAGTGGTGGTTGGAGGGGACCAGGGAGCCCTCACAACAGTCCTCTCACCCCTGAACTGGATGATGATCTCTCTGAGCCTAGATGGTCATAATTAACTGACAGAGCGCATGTAAAGTTCTTAGCCCAGTGCCCAGTGCAGTAAGTGCTCAATAAATAGCCTTTATGAATGCTATTCTTCCTGTGGAAGATGGGGATCGTGATGGCTGTCCTTCTTGGAAAAGTGTGAGGGAGAGGTACCCTGACTCTCCGAGGGCTGGGGTTGTTACTCCCTGGGGATCTTCCTTGCTGCTCCAGCTCCCTGTGGGGCTGACTCGTGGTAGAACTTTGAGAGAGGATCCTGGGGATGGTCCAGCCTACTGAGCTTTCTGTGTTGCACCTGGGGGAGGACAGGTGTGGGAGCTCCCCATCCAGGAACTCTACCAGTGCCCAGTCCCAGCCCTCGGCTGCTGCATACTCCCTTGAACATCCCAGGCAGGGCCCCATCCCCATCCCTGCTCATCTTCGATCAGACCAAGGGTTGCCTCATTTTTTCTTGGACCAGACAGTCAGGTGTCACCTCCAACTTGGCTGAGCTCTTCTCTTCAAGGCAAAGAGGAAGAAGGCATGTAGTCAGGTGGGGCTTGCAGATCAAAGTGTAGAAGTAGGGGTGCTGGGACCTTTATGGTTTTGGGGGTGCCTCTGGGAAAAGGCAGAATGGCCCATGTCCAGACTGGGTGGACAAGACAGCTGCACTCTCCAGATGTGACCCTGGGGTGGACACACAGTCTGGCAATGGAAGGGTAAACTAAATGGGGCTGAGCTGCTGTGCCGTTAGAAGCCCCTCAACCCTGGAGGGCCCAGGGAAAGGCAGGCGTCTGGGCTGTCCTCAGTCTCTGCAAGCCTGCCTGCCCCTGCTCCCTGGACAGGCACAATTCAGAGCATGCATCTCCTCCACGGCTGCCTTCCCCTGGTCAGAAACTGATGAGGAGAGGCCCAGAGGTCACCCTGACACTGAACTGAATCCTGGGACCCCTACATTCTACTTTGGGGTTCTTTCTTTCTCCTCGCTCTCGCTCTGATGGAGCTGGGAGTAAAGGGGCCTTAGGCCCTGTCCTACCAAGGCCTTACGGTCACGGGGCAGTGGAGCAGGGATGCCTTACATGGAGGCCAGCATGGCAGGTACCTGCCTGCTTCCTCAGGAAAGGGACCGGGTGCAGGAGGCCCGGGGCAAGGGCAGGTGGATGGCGTCTGATTCTTGTGTTCTTTCCCACTTTCCAAAGTTGACTCTAGACATCCTATCAGAAAATCAAAAGGGCATTGCCTTCGCCGACCACGGTACCCACTGGCAGCTTCATCGGAAGCTGGCGCTGAGCACCTTTGCCCTGTTCAAGGATGGCAACCTGAAGCTGGAGAAGATCAGTGAGTGCCTGGCTGCCTGGGGGCTGCTGGAGGCAGGGAGGGTTGGGGAGGGGAGATGGTGATGGGTGAGTCCACCTAGTGTCTGTTTGGTTACTGCTGCCATCTAGTGGACATCTGCTCTCGGTCCTCAGCTAAAATGGACCCGGGAGGGATGGGGTGAAGGTGCTGCTCAATTCCTGTGCTCACACCTCTCTCTCCCTTCAGTTAATCAGGAAGTCAGTATACTGTGTGATTTCCTGACCACCAAGGATGGGCAGTCCGTTGATTTGTCCAGGTCACTCTCTCAGGCGGTGATCAACATAATCTGCTTTATCTGCTTCAACTACTCCTTCAAGAATGGGGACCCTGCAGTGCACGCATTGCAGGATTTCAATGACAGGATCCTGGAGGTTCTGAGCAAGACAGCTTTGGCCGACATGTTTCCAGCGGCTAGGGTGAGGATGTGGCCAGTACCTTCCTCCCTACCCCCAACCCCCCGGCAGATCCCAGCAGACCCTGACTGTGTCCCCAGTCCTTTTTCTAACAGTTCAGCTTCAGACCCATCTTTTTCCTGACCATCTCAGCCACAATGACCGCTGCCTCCTCTGACTCTTAAAAGATTGCCACTTCTCTACTTAAAAAGGTTTAACTTTTAAATCAGGCATTTTAATACTCACGATTGTGGCTCTCATATATTTACCAATTGCCGTGTGCCGGTACTAGCACTCCACATGCATTAATCATGCATTCCCCTTAGAGGTGAGTTTCATTATCCCCAAACAGATGAGAAGACGGGCTTCAAAAAGCTAAGGAACTTATCCAAGGCTTCAGACTCCAGTCTATCTTACTACTAAGTAAACCCTCAATCAGTGCTGGATGTTTGAATGGGGAAGGGGAAGTGGAGGCAACTCCCATCTCCCTTGTTTGTAATTGTCCTAGTTGTCACTGATGGTCCCATTCCAGGTCCCAGTCCTGCCTTCCATTCCAGCTGAAGGTTGGGATTGGAGTGGGAACTGTCCAGAGACAGAAAAGTAGGATTTGACATTTCTACTTTGCAGATTCTCCCCAACAAAACCTTGGAAGATATGAAGAAGTGTGTTAACATGAGAAATGAATTGATGAGAGGAATCTTCGAAAAGTGTAAGGTAGGTGATGGAGCAGAAGAGATGATGAGTTAGGTTGAAAGTGTCATGAGAGCTGGGTTGGGTCCACTTTGGACACTATAGGATTCCCAGCACCTAGCAGAGAGCCTGGCACACAGTAGGTGCGCAATAAAAACTGATGTGACTAATGAATAGGGGTGGCAAAGGGAAGAACTGAAGAGAATCCTAGAAGGGACCCATCCACCCTCCAAATTTACAGAGGGCCTCATGCTTCCTCCTACTTCCGCAAGCTCGTAGGTCCTGACCAGCCTCACTCCACTCTCTCACTTCCAAATGGAAGAAGCCTTTATATCCGCGGTCTGGAATGAGAATATGGCAGGGGGTTGCAGATGGGGCTCCTTTCTCATCACTGCCTCCCAATCTCACCCAACCAGAAGAACTTCACCGGTGACTCTATCACTAACATGATGGACATACTGATTCAAGCCAAGGTGAACGCAGACAGTGCTGGCTTGGAACAGGACTCAAAGCTGCTTTCAGATAGACATATTATCGCCACCATAACAGACATCTTTGGGGCCGGTGTAGAGACCAGCACCTCTGTGATAAAGTGGATTGTGGCCTTCCTGCTACACTATCCTTCGGTGAGCTTCTCCCTACCCTAGCCTTCCCAACCACTCTTGACCTCAGCCAGACTCACCTCTGGCTCCAGAGAGAGGGAGGAGCAATACCCTCAGGACTTCTTTGCAGGGTGACTGGGCTACTGCGCCCCCTACCCAAGCAGTGGTTGGTTCTGTTCCTAGGGTGGAGCTGCTCCATCTTCTGGAAGTGAAGCCTGGGCTGTAAAGCCATCACTGGGAAGGGTCTGGGCCAGTTCTTCTGGATGTAACAGGGTTCTTTCAAGCCTTTGCTTCCCTTGGAGTTAAACACCCTGGTAATATCCATCCTGTTTTGACTGTCAGTTGAAGAAGAGGATCCAGGATGATATTGACCAGAATATAGGTTTCAACCGCACACCAAAAGTTAGTGACCGGAACCGCCTTGTCCTGCTGGAGGCCACCATCCGAGAGGTGCTTCGACTCCGGCCTGTGTCCCCTACGCTCATCCCCCACAAGGCTATCGTTGATTCCAGGTGTGCCTTCCCTCCCAATTACATCCAACCCTGTGATGCATTCAGTGCTGCTTTTCAGCCTACCTGGTCCCTCCTCCATTACTCTACCCCTCTGGCTTGCTGGTCAACCTATAGTCAACCACTGACTATCATCCTACACTACTGACCAATGTATCTATCACCCACTGACACCCACTGACTAATCCACAGATCTACCTGACCTCCCTCAGAAGCTGCCTGCTGCCCTGGAGACATGTGGTCTGGGATGAAAGACCCGGGTGCTCTATTCTCCAACCCAGTCCAATAGCCACAATACACACACACACACACACACACACGCGCGCACACACACACACCAGCTCAAAATGCATGCCCACGTGCCCTGACACACATGTCCACAAGTGTTGATACATAAGTGTTTGTCAGGAAGAGAGGGCTGGAGGAGGGTTAGATTCATATTCTATCTGGCAGAAGCTGAGAAAAAGATGAGGGAGTGGGCATGACAGAGCAATGGGCTCTTTTCTCTGGGGTGGGAGTCCACAGAGGCTTGGGGCTGAGCAGGTGGGAAAGGACAATATTCCAGACCCTCGTTTCCTCTCCCTCTCTGGGACAGCATCGGCGAGCTTGCCATTGACAAGGGTACAGATGTTGTCGTCAATTTGTGGGCACTGCATCACAATGAGAAGGAGTGGCACCGGCCCGACCTGTTCATGCCAGGTGAGTCCCTGTTGTGCCCTGCTCCTGGGTCACACAGCCAGCCTGGTGACCTGTGCCCCACCACTCCAGCTCCAAGCTTGCCTTTAGAACACTCCTGACTCCAACTGCATGCACCTGTTGACATTCCCATCCTACCCTAGACTTACCCAGATGCTTTACAGCTAGTTTTCTCACTTTCTCCTTCCACCAACTGCAAAGCTCCTCCTCTAAGAAGCCCTCTAGGCATATGTCTCCTCTGAAGTCCACCCCCTCTCCCCTTGGCTAGTGGCATTTTCATCTGTTACTACACCTTCTTTCCATCCTTCCTGAATATTTCATCTCCTCTAAGGGCTACCTGAGAGCAGGGCTGTATCTCTTCTCAGGCTGGAGCTCCCCCAAGTAAGGCTGTCCAAATTCTCAGATGGGGGCTCTTGGGGCAGGATCTCTCTACTCCTCTACTCCCCTACTCCCTGCCTGGCCCCTGGCTGATGCCTCCCCATGTCCACAGAGCGCTTCTTGGACCCCACTGGGAACCAGCTCATCTCGCCGACATCAAGCTACTTGCCCTTTGGAACAGGACCCCGCTCCTGCGTAGGTGAGATGCTAGCCCGCCAGGAGATCTTCCTCTTCATGGCTGGGTTGCTGCAGAGGTTCGACCTGGAGATCCCGGATGATGGACAGCTACCCTCTCTGGAGGGCAAACCCAGTTTAGTTTTTCAGATCCATCCTTTCAAAGTGAAAATCAAGGTGCGCCAGTCCTGGAAGGAAGCCCAGGCAGAGGGTAACAACCCCTGACTACCCTGCGTGGCCCCACAGCACAGAATTAGAGGTGTTACCCCACTTCCCCACCATTCCTTCCTCCTCCCCACCCACTCTGCCCTCTTTTCCAGCCTGTAGCCCTGGCAGCGATGTACATAAACAGTTTTTCTTCAGAAGATATCTGAGCAGTTCATTTGTTTGTTTGTTCACTCATTCTTTTAACACGTATTTTATCGAGTATCTACTATGTGCCACTCACTCACTGTCCCTAGTTCCTCAGGCTTCCTGGTCTCATGAAGCTTACCTTCTAGGGAGGGCTGAGCATTTTGGAGACTCCTGAGTGCTTTGAGGTCAGTTATACTGGGTGTGGTGATGTGAGGGGGAATAGCAGGGCTAGGGGTAGCCACTGTGAACCAATGACTGGGGAAGGTATGAAGACCTGGGGAAAGGTGTCCCATGCTAGGGGAGCAGCAGGTGAGAAGTTGTCAAGGTAGGTGAGGTCATTCGGTCTGGAGCAGAGTTAATGAAGGAAGAGCGGTTCCTGGTGAGGTCAGACTGGAGACAGGGCCGGGTCCCACTGAACCTTTGTGAGTAGCAGGAAGGAGTTTAGGTTTCTATTTCAAGTAGGGGAGGAAGTCACTGGAGGATTTACACATTTAAGTGGAAAGGTCTGGTTTATATTTTTTAAAGATCATCCTGGTTGCTGAGAGGAAATTGGTTTACAGAGGGATGAGAGTTGGGGGGGGGCGGTGAGGAGGAGGTTGTGCTGGTCCCAGGCAGCAAGATGATGGTGGCATAGACCCTGGCAACAACGATGGAGACAAGAAGTGGTGGGATTCAGTATACACTGTGAAAGTAGATCAGCAGCTCTTGTCTGCTTTGATCCAGACAGTCATTGGCACGTGTCCCTCAAAGGCTTGATTTTTGGGGAGTGTATGTAATCCACGAACTCCATCCACCACTACCCATCCCTCTTGCCTTGGTCCCCAAAGATTGCTAGGTCTCCTTTTCCTCATCCTGTACTGGCGTAAACACCACCAGGAAAGGGCTTCCATGGCAGCCTTCTGCTGAAGCACCCAGGCTCTGCCCCTACTCCCCACTCCAAATCCCCAGGATGTCTGTAAATGCCTCATTAGAAAATGGAGCCTCGACTTCTTCAAACCTTAAAACTGGCATCTTTAAACCTTGGCCACTGACCAGTCTGCAAGTGGAAGATGTCCTGAGATGCCCTGGGGGAAACTGACCCTTATCCTTTAGTCTAGATAAAGGCTACAACCCCAGCTTCCTGGTGCCAGCCAGATTGGGGTCAGATCATCAGCGACCCAGTCCTACCCTGCTGACTGGAGGAGGGCTCTGGAAGGGCAGGCAGGGCAAGCCTGAGACCCTGCCTGGCCAAGTTCCAGAATGAAGAAATCAAGGGATTCCCTACAAGGAGAGAGGGACAAGGTTTTCCATCACAGCTGTACCTTCCTCCTGCAGAGGGCTTTGCTAATCCAGGGGTAGTTGACCATTCCCTACTGTCCCACAACTCAGTCCTGGCCTTCAGGGGCCTGTGACCCTGAGGCCTGGCTACAGAGCTGAGAGGGCTTGGTGGGCTGCTGTGGTCAACTCCAGCCCCATCACAAGCAGCCTAGAAAGATGCTGACACCACATTGAGCTGATGGGAAAGGGGGTTAAACTGGAGGTGGCCCCTCCCTCTCTTGGGTTCCTTTGTCCCCATTAACTGGTTGCTGGTCTAGAGCCTCTACCCTCAGCTCAAAGCAGTGGGGAGCTGACCAGCTAGAGGAGAGTTAAGTATTTAAAATTTGCTCAGAATTTGAAAGGCATTTTGCAGACTAGTGATGAACAGATTAACAACTAATGGAAGGTCCACATCCCCTGTAGAAGTAGCAGGTGAGTGTAACTGAGATGAAAGCATCCACTCTCCAACTATTGATTAAGACTACTAAAATGGCAGGGAAATGAGAGGCTAATCCTTCATTCTAAAGATGAGAAACCAGAGAGCCAGTAGGGGCGGGTAGGGGGGCGGGGAGGCAGGGTAACTTGCCCTAAATCGCCCTAAATTGGCAGCAGGGCTGGGACCAGAACCCAGGATTCCAGTGATGCAGGATGAGGAGCCAGCATCCTCTTCCACATTTGTGCATCTGTGTAGAGGGGCTTAAGTGTCTGGCTGGGGAGAGTGCAAAGCTGTGTGTGCTTTTAGGAAATGACCTCATGAACTCTGATGCCTGCCTGAACTACCCTTCCCCTGCAGACCTAAATCTTCCCACCCTAAAGCTCAGAGTGAATGCACTCCCCTAGGATATATCTCATCACTCCCAGCCCACCATGATTGTCCATTTGGCACTCAGCTTCTGTTCCTTGGTGCAGAATTGCACGTGTGTCTGAGCACTGCCTGGGCTGCAGATGTGGTGACTCCCAGGAACACTGTTTGCCCCTGTATCTCTTGAATTCAAGACTGAGTTCTCTTGGGCTCTTCAGGCTGCACATCAGCACAAGTAAAGGTTAGACACACAAGAGGACCGAATCAGATGCTCTAAATCACTTGGCCAATTGGTCCAGTGATATAAAGACTCTAACTCCTTATGTAGAAGGAAACTCAGATTTTTGGCAAAGCTGGAAGGTCTTGGCCAAGATCCAACAGTCATCTTTTGAGCCTCAGACTGCCCTTAACCAGTGGTATGATGGTAAACATTGAACAACCAGTTCTCTGGTGCTGGTGTGGGGAATAGCCCTGACTTAAAGTGTTTGCTAATTACTGTGGTATAAACATTCCCACGATGAACAATTTCAAGCCAACAAAGTGATGTCACACTAGCTGGGAAGAGATGCATAGTAGCAGGATATGCTATTTACTAGTATATTTTATAGCAAACAGCCTTATATAGAATTCCCACCATACATAGATGTAAATAACCCCAAGGGCACAGATAATAGTAATGTAGTAAAATAATTAGGAAATTATCAGTTTTGAGTACTACTTTTGTTTTTAATATAATTCACTCAATTGTAGGCTTATAAAGTTTAATTTTAAAAATTTTGTGGGGGAGAGATAATCAGGTATAAATACATTTAATTATTTTTAGTGGAGGTACTGGAGATTGAACCCAGGATCTTTTGCATGCTAAGCATGCACTCTACCACTGAGCTATACCCTCCCTCAGTTTAAATTTTTAATGACTGCTTAATAGCTCATAAAATTCCTGAAAATTTAATAATCAGTTCTTATGAGCTATAACAGCTGGCCTTCCCAGGAGAAATGTTCTTGGGAAGACCAGTATCCCAGAGTCCCTGTTTCTAGGGGAGGAGAGCCCCTCTCTGGTACCTTGCTGTGGGGTATGGGTGAGTGAGTGTTCGAATCTTCTGGTTGGCCTCTGAGGGGCCAGAAAACCTGCAGCAAACAAGGAGCCCGCTCTCCAGTCACGTCCTGTTCTCTCAGGACAAGAATCCAATCACAGAGGCCAGAGTGGGGTGGGGGAAAGAACCCAGGTTCTAGTCCCCAGTCTCCCCCATTTCCTAGGCCCGGATCTTAGGTTCATTGCTAGCTTCTTGAATCCGTTTCCTTAGTTGTAAAGTGGGGTAACTTACCACCCGTGCTGCCATTATCTGGGGCTCTGGTGAGGATGAAAAGCAGAAAGGGCTGTGTAAGCAGGAGAGATCCACGCTGTTGGGAGTTATAGAAGAGAATAGGTCAGGCTGCAGGAACAAGTTCTCCCGGTGTTCTCATTTACAGACTCAGTGAGCATAGACAACTTACTTGGCCTTCTTAAACCTCAGTCTTCTCGTCTGTGATATTGGAGGCTGCGGTGTGTGTAGAAATGGTCCACTGACCTCAGATTATTGCTGAGGATCAAATATGGACCTACATCTCATGTTCAGTGCCTTGATAAATACTGCCTTTATTATCATTGCCTATATCCAGAACCACAAAAATAAGTCCTTCTCTAAGGGTTTTACACAAACCTCCCAAAGGCCACCAGCTTGGTCAGAAAGGGGAGGAGGTGTGTCCAGAAGAGTCCATCCGCAGGAACACCAACCCCCTCCGCAGCCCCAGATGGTCCTGCCGGCTGTCCCCTCTCACCCTCAGGAGCCAGGGCAAGCTGGCAGCCGGGCAGTGGATGGAGAGCCCAAAGACAAACTTTTCATGATTCCAATACCAGGGGGTTCTGTAACATTTTCCATTGGGACTGGGTATCTTGAGCCTTAGTGGGAAGACGTGCAGTGGAAGGTTAAACTGTGGCAAGAAGCGAGCTTCTCCAAAGTCAGGAGAAACTTCAAATCCAATAAAAACCCTCTTCTCCCCATCACAAGCCACAAAAGCTTTTTTTTTTTTTTTTTTTTTTTTAAATCTCCTCTGAGGAAGCGTGGGAAACACTCTTGCAAGGAAAAGATACAAAGAAGGTCCAACTAACTCCTGGTTATTTTACAATGTTTCCACTGTTCTGAAGCAGATATGACCTGCCCTTTCAGCACGGAGGGGCTCTGGTAGGTGAAAGCCGGCTGGGTGTGGGGGCTTCTGGGGGCCTTATGACAAGAGGAGAGGAGATAAAGGAGCTCCTGAGGAAATGGTGTCCGGTTCACCTGCCACCATGTTACTTCCCTGCTCAATACACCCTTCTCTGGCTCCCATTCCCCTTTGAAAATTTCTTCCTGCGGCAACTCCTCACTGTCTGGCCAGCTAGTTAATTTCATGGGCTCTGGAGTCAACAGATGTGGGGTCTAGTCCTGGCTCTACCACAGGTCCCCCAGCTTTGTGATCTTGGATCAGTTAATAAACTCCCCTGAATGCTTCATCTCCATGAATATAGCAGGAATACTTACAGTCCATACCTCAGAGGGCTGCTTTGAGGCTAAAATGAGAAAGTGTAGGTAAGATGCTTAGATAACACCTGGCGTTCTATAAATAGTCCATAAACCAAAGACAAATTACAATCTTTTTATTACCAGCTTACCTCTCCAGCTTCATTGCCTGTCACTTCCCAGAATGCAATTGTCTAGAGGGATGAAGTTCCTCTCAGCTTTAGACACTGCACTCTCCTTTTTCAGGCCTCCCATGTTTTTTTGTGCTTGGCACACTGTAGGCACTCAATACGCTGCAGATTGAAATTTACCTAGAATTCCCTTTATACCTTTCTTCACCTGGCAAACTTAGTTTCCTGCTCCAGGAAGGCTGCCCTGAACCCCCAGGTGGGCTATATCCATGCACACATGCTTACCATGTGCTACTAAAACTGTTCATGTGCCTTTCTTCCTCACTAGACCATTATGAGCTCTTCTAAAGAGGAACCAGCTCTAAGGCATACTTGCATTCTCAATGTCTAGGACATAGTAGGTGCTCCACAAATGCTCAGCTCTTAAGCAAGGCCAGTCACTTGCCCCCAGGCTGGAAACTGCATCCCCAACACCTCCCAAGACCCACTGCCCTTCCCAGCAGTTTCAGTCAATAGTCAGCCAGACTTACTTCCCGCTCCTTCTCAAGTCAAACTTTGGTTTTTGTCCCCTGGCTGAATATAAAGGAAACTGGAGAATGGAGAGTTTCTTGAATTCTTGTTCACCAAAGCTACTCTGTTTTATGCTTCAGGGCATTGGTACTGTCTCTGCCTGAACTTGGTCACTTGGGGCAAGAGATAGCCAATGCTGTACGTCATTAGAAACATAAGGAACTCAGTGACCCAGGAGCCTGGGGCGCAGTGAGGGGGCCCTATAGACCTGGGCAGTAAGGGCACATGTAGGGCCTCTGGCATGTATCTAAGACTTGTCCCATTTTGTTTTTGTGCCACTTAGACATTAGCGTAAAGAAGGCAAAAATGATATATTCTGCCAGTTCCTTCCAGTGGTCCCCTGGGGTTGCCCAACAGTTTTAGAAGGAACTAGGCAGCAACCATCCCACTGGAGTCACTGAAGGGCCAGGGCAGTGTCCTCCAGCTGAGGGTCAGATGGGGCGGGAGCACACCTGGCTTATACGAGACTCTCAGCAACAACTGGCCAAATGCCAGGGCTAGAGAAAACACTCTCTGCCAGCATCCCTCGCTGGCCACTTGGGGGCACTCCACTTGGGGAGGCAAGAACCCCTATGGGAGGGTTCCAAAGATTCTCCATCCCTTGCTTTGCCCACCTGCACGTGGCCCAAAGAGAAGTCTCGCTGGGTGGGGGTGGTCTCCTTCCTGGATAGAACCAAAGGCTGTTCCTTTTCACAGAGCAGGGATTTACACTTGACTCAAAGTGCTCAGGACAGTCTTCAAAGGAGGGTAAAATGACGAGTCTTAGGAAAGAGCCATGGACCTACGATGGCAGACGTTGGAACACCAGTGGTTCCTACACAGACTAAAAGCAGTTCTAAGGTCCCTACCTGGAACGCAAGACCTCAAATTACCTCCCACGACTCCCTGCATGTCTGACTCATACTGCTCACCTCATCTTAACCTACTTCACATTGTGGATTAATTATTTCACACGGGTTTGTTTTGTCTTATCAACTATCATTTAACTTCTAGAGGGCAGGGGCCTTGTCTTGTACATTTCTTCCACATTCTCCTTAGCATCTAGCACAGTGCTGGGCTCCAGGCAGGGACTCCATCACACAGATTTGGTGTATTAAATTAAGAGGCCAAGCACCCACCCACAATTCTGTCATGTCAAGAAAAGTGATCTCCCTGAATGCTTGCTTCCTTTTAAATGTTGTTTTAGCTTTGCAGGTCTCTGACAAAACTTGTTTCTGCTTTTGGGAGTCTGATTTTAACCTGTTTCTGGGACTTGACAAAGTATTCCACACATCAGAAAGATACCGTTGGCAGACAGAGGGTTCTGGGGGGAAATTCCTCAGGTCCAAGTGTGCCCTCAGCGGCACATCACCCAGCTTGCCCTCAGCCCAGGAGCCTGTCCTCCCGGTGGCTTAGCCTCTGGGTGAAGAAGGGAAGAGCACCTGTGGTTAGGAATCTCGACGTGCGACTCCCTGAAGTCTGAGGAGGAGGAAAAAGGAACATGTTGTGGTGAAAGAAAAAAAGAGCAGACGGGTTTTGGGGATTGGTTTTATTTGGGCTTCTCACAGTGGTTAGAGCCACTCTGTCTTCAGAACAATCACAGCACAGGAAATGCATCACTGAGACTGCCCAGAAAAGTCTGACCAGCTGAATCTTATTGCTTAAAATACACATATTCACAATAACTGACAAAGGATGATGTGCCTCACACAGGAATGTGTTAGCATTTGCAATCTTCTGACTGTAGCACCAAACCCTCAACCAACCCCTTTCTTCTCATTCATCTGGAAAACCAGACTCAATCAACTCTCCCCGGCCCCCTCATGAGTCCTTCAACTCCTTATTTCCATCTTTCTGCGCACAGGGTAGCCTTGTGGGGCAGGGGCCAGACTGTGACCAGTGGAATCAAGCCCAGGGGCACCCGTTGTTTTCTTCTTCTCGTGCCTCTAGGGTAGGACGCTGCAGCGAACCCAGCAGTTAACACTCGGACCAGCTCCCCACTCTACCTAGAGAAGGAAACTTGAGAGGGCCAGACTTCATGTAATGCTCAGTTAACCGAAGCAGGGTTCATTTTGGTAAAACTTGATCTCCTTTGAGACACTTCAGTGAGTTGTTTGGGATTTATTAAAAAAAAAAAAAAAGGTGGGAGGAAAGGCATCTGAGGGCTGCTGGCGCACTCCTGCCCGCTGGACCTCAGCAGAGGGAGGTGAGCCCTGCGGCTCTGCGGTGTCTGCCAAACCCGCCCTGGAGTTCTGGGCAGGGCCGACGTCTGGGCCGCAGCCAGTCCAGGCTTGTCACTGAAGAGCCAATCCAGCTTCTGTCTGAGGTTCCACTTTGGCCTTCTGTCCCGAAGGGTTGTGGACACCCCCGGGCCTGACGCCAAGGGCCAGGAGCAGCCGAGGGAGGCAGACAGGCTCAGAGCTCATTTCAATGTACGGGGAACAGAACACAGGCCTCCGAGTGTCCACGGAGCAATGTGCAAATTGCAGTGATGGGTAGAGTAAAACCTCTACTTCGAGCACAGTATCTCTGGCAAACATAGGGGCTGCCGTCAACAGCACTGCTGAGTACACCCGAGTGCACAGTCAGACATTTGCTCAGTAAACAGTAAATGCGTAAAATAAATTACCTTGAGAAGGCCGCGCCTGCTCCAAACTCGTGCGTAACATGAGCAGAGTGGCTGCCGTTCAAAGTAGATTCACAGGAAAACAGGGCTGGGGGCTCACACACGACGGACAGACACACACAGGTCTCCAAAAAGTCACTGTATACAGACTGCATTTTGTTCAACATGGATTTTGGTTTTGTGGACTCCAAATGCAGACACTCGTTCACCTCACAGCCTTGGATTTGTCTATTTTGTGTGCATGTGTGTGCGTGTATGTGTGTAAGTACACATACACGGACACACATACGTGTATATTCATATATATACATATATATTTTTTCCTTTCTTACCATAATGTCAACGCCTAGTCTGAGTATGATCGTTTAGGAGTCGGGGAAGAACCACAGTCTTCATATGAACAGGGCTGGACAGGGAATGTTAGTTTCGGCAGTTTGCTTTCTCCATTCAGATTATTTCTATCAAAGCTCCACCAATTATCTGAAGCCAAACTACAATAACAAGGACCCCGTGGTCCTTCAGGATGGCTGCCTTCACCCTCCTACCTGGGTCACTTAGACTCTTGACATAGGCTACAAAAATTAGTTACCCCACTCAGGGTGGGGCTGGGGTGGCAGGAAAAGAGCATGAAAACCACAGATAACCAAGGCATTTTTTCCAAGTGGTCAGTTTGAAACAAACAAAAACAACTTAATCAGAATCAAGAGAAAATACTGTGTGAGAGCCAGGCTGCGGGGCCACCCTCTTAGGACCCAAAGCCTCCTCGTTTGTTCGCAGAGAACGTTGAGATATGAAGGCCGGCAGACTGTGTGCTTGGGGGTGGGGGAGGGCACTGGTCACCTGTGGGCACAGATCAAAGGCTGCTCCTCTATCCGCCCCCTGCACGCACAGGGCCTCCTGCTCACCCGCAGAAGTTCCAGCCCCCAACCGAGCCGGCACACCACACATTTCCCACTGGCTCTGCTGTAGCCAGGTTCTTTGAAGGCCAAGTTGGGAAAGAGCCACACACTTCCCTTTTCCAAAGCTGAATTCTTGCCTGCCCACTGGTCAAGTTCTTGTTTTCAGCTCATTTTTGTTGTTGTTGTTGTTGTTTAAAAAAGAGAAAAACCAAAGAGAAGGCAGGTATAACCTTCCACACCTGAACCAGTCTGAGGCTAGCCAGAACCTGCTGGGACGGGGCCCCTCCAGGATGCGCAGTGGCACCTCAATCTCGTCACCTGGAATTTGGTAACAAAACAAGCCCCTTACGAGCCGGCACAGGAGCTGCCCAATTCTGGCTCAGCAGATGCCAGCAGCGAGGGGTGATAGCCCCTGGGCCTTTGTGGGCTTCCTTCTTCACCTGGGGCTGAGCCCTGCCGCCTCTCCCAGACTGAGACGTGGCGAGGTCCTCTTAAACTAACACCAGAGCAGAATCCACTCCATCACCAAGAGTCACCTTAGCACACAGTCTCACCCCACTCCTCAGGGGCTTCTGAAACACACATCTCTCGACCAGAGCAGGTTAGTGAGACATGACTTGAAAAGAGGTAAAGGGGGACAGGGTGGGGCATGAGGAATGAGTCACAGAACGAACAACTTCTCAGCCCTCCACGACACTGTGCTTCTGTTGGGGGCGAGGCACCCACACCCCAAACTGTACCTGGAGATGCAGGAAAATGCAGGAGCAGAGGGGGAAAAAAAGGAACACAGTCAGTCATTTAATGCTTCTCTCGTGGTTCTCCCCTACCCTGGTTGCTTCACCGAGTTCTCGGGTATAGGCAGGGCCTGCTCTAGCTGGGGGAGCTGCTGCTCTGGGAGTTTGGGGAGTCCTGCTCATTGATGGTGTTCAGCAGCAGGCAGGCAGGTGGCCGTGGCAGGTGGGGGTGCCCGGACTCTCGGACCTGCTCCTCGGAGGGCTGGCAGAGCCCTTCCTCCTCGTCACCAGGGGGCCGCACGTGGCAGCTGTCGCAGAAGTCCAGGGGCCCGTCCAGAGCGTCGTCGATGAGCGTGTTGAACTCTTTGAGGTCGTCGTCATGGTGGCCCCGGTTGCACACACACACCTCGATGCCCGAGTCACCCGTGAAGCGGCGATGTCTGCCAGGGGTCTTGTCTTTGCTGTCGGGGAGGGCGCTGCCCTGCTCGGAGCTGTAATCTTTCAGCAGCTCCTCCTTACATTCGGAATCCTTCTCCAGGAAGGCCCCAGGGTCTTCCTCCCCTAGGGCGGCCACAGAGCCGCTGGGCTCCATTCCAGGGGCTTTGGTGGCTGCTGGGTCTATGCTGGAGGGCTCAGGGTCAGCGATGCTTGGGGGTCTCGTGCTGCTTCTGCTGGGCCCAGACAAAGGGCTGCTCTGTGCCCCCTGGGAGCCCCTGGTGGGATCGGCGCCTGGGGGGCTGCTGCCTGCAGGGCCACACTGTGCAGGCAGCTGCTGCTGCTGCTGTAGCTGGAAGGCACTGTATGGTGGGGGAGGAGTTGGAGGTCGGTTCACCACTTCCTCATAAGGAGGTAGTAAATAGTTTGGCAAAAACCCTAAAATGGGGAGGTAGGGAGGAGAAATTACTGCACTGGCAATTGTTCTAGGACAGACTGCAGGCTCACACTAAACATATGTCTCGTCCCACCCCCAGCACACCCACCAAGTGATGGCTACAGCTCTCTGTTGCAGGAAGGGCACAGGGCTGTGAACGACTTTGCGGAGAAAGAGGGACAGATTGAGAGTGACTGTACCTAGCTTCTTGAAATCTGAGAGCCCCTGAAGTTCCTTCACAGGCAAGGACTTCTGCTAGTCTGGAGTTAGGCAGAGGGTTAGGCAAACGTGGTGACTGGCCGAGAGATTTCTGCCTGGAAGGGACCTGTTTCCACATGCAAGCCAGTCTCATGTTTCTTGCTCAGACTGTGTCCTCCAGCTGCGTCCCACAGGTCTCAGGGTCAGGGACTCTAACTTAAGACTTCCTGACCACCTTTTTTTTTCTCCCTCCCTCCCCCTTTCCAGATGCCTACCATGAAAAGGGCCTTTTTCTGAGAGGTTAGAAATCTGTGTTGTCTCTTACCCTAGCGTGACTAGAGGTGGTCTGGAAGGATAAACCAAATCTCAGCTTGATTCAGATTCAGATCGAGCTGACTCAGCCTGACCAGCGAAGTGTGAAGGGTCTGTCATCGAGGCTTATTAAAAATATGCCAGCCGAGTTATCTTTTGCCTTAAGGCACAGATTATTATAATATAAGAATAACTACTAGCATTTATTGAGCACTTACTATATGCCAGGAACTGTGTTAAGCACTAAACCCTTCTAGATGTGAAATTCCACACTTATGACTCTATTCTGCAGAACACACTGCAAAATGGCTTTGGACAGGCTGCACTGCAGGGCCTCCACTGACCCTGGGGTGTAAGGAACCCCAGGGAAGGCAGGTGAGTGTGTCCTTCAGAGAGTCACCGAGTTTCTTGGGTTCTCAGGAAGTCCTAATGTCACCCCCCACACCTGCCCCTTTCAAGGCAGTCTCTCTGCTCAGGCATATCACATGGCAGGAAGCAAAACGAGAGGTTTTCAGGCCACTGAATACTAAACCTCGATTCATTCACATCATATACCATCCAACTACCTGCCTTAAAAAACCTGCTTAAAGGAGCAGAATCCAGACGGTGTGGACTGGAATGGCCGAGTGGCTTCAGGAGCTGCATCCACAGCACTGGCTCCTCTGTGCTAAAGGTGAGTGCCCTCTAGTTCCCGGGCTTGTGAAACCCTTCTCTGTGTGGGGCGAAGGGGCCAGCCCCCTAAGCCCGCAGGCCCTGGCCAGAGGAGCACTTTCTGTGTGTCCCAGGTCCCAAGGGTGGGGTTTGGTGGCTTCTGATGTACGTACTGAAATAAAATGGCAGCGCTGAGTAATTGTGGGCTTCCCGGTAGGCGATCAGGTTGATTTCATGTTGCCGCTGTTGGGCCTGAAGGCGGTGCTTGGCTCGGCGATGGTGACAGACACAGCAGCAGCTCAGGATGATGATGATGGTCCACACCAGCCAGAACCCTGGGGGTGGGGAGGCGAGAGAGAGTGAACACACACACAGTAAACACCAGCTGGAAGGGGCGGCCCCGGGACAGTGCTTGCCTGGTCAAAGCTGGCACTGTCGGGCTCGCCAGTTGAATTTACATTTAGAACCCGTGTTCCAATTTTCATAGATGTTTGTGCCATAGTGAAAGGCACGTGGAATGGAAGAGGGCAGGAATTGAAGAATGGTAACTGGAAAAGGGGTCCCTTACTCCGGGGCGCCTCCAGGCCCTTGGGGTAAGGGAAGAGTGCCGAGGCATCTGTCTGGCACCACTGGTCCTCCTGTACTTCAGGTTTGGTGGGCAGGAAATATGCTTACCTTTTAGGACACTGTGCCCTTCCTCTCTTAACAGATCTCTGAGAAAATGCTTCCTCCCCTCTTGGTGCCCACCTCCCTGCACCAGCCCTGCTCAGGCCCACAAGGACGACTCCAGGCTCACCTCCTGCTCCTAACAGCAGGCTGCTCACCAATAGTGCAGAGCCCCTCAGAACCCCCACCACTCAGCATGCAGGCAGCTGCAGAGGGCAGTCCGATAAAGAATTTTTCTCTACCATGTATGCCCCTGTCACACAAGAGTCAGTGAAGTTAGAGGTGGAAAAATTCTAATTGCCTCAGGTCCATCTCTTCCCTGGAGAGTGTAAACGACTTCCTCTGCTCTCTCTATAATCCGGTACAATTCCATCTCCCACTGTCACAAATGACCCACTCCCCCCTCCCTTTGGCCTGCAGCTGCTTTAGACTCAGGACCATTAGTGGCCTCCCCATCTTGTTCCTTGCTCCAGAGCAGGGTAGAAGGATGGAAGAAGCCCACAGCCCTCTCTCCCCAGGTGGACTGTTTCTTCTCATTTCCCACTGTGTTCTCTTGGATCATACTCTGAGAATCCTGGCAAACCCCCACTAAAAGATCCCCCTCCCCAATCTCCACCAAGTATGCAGAAAAAGCTTCTAATTTTTTTTTAATGAATGAGCAAGTTTGCTTTTAAAAAATATAAAGATACAGAACAAAAAAGATTGGAAGGATAAACACAAAAATAGTGACTAACTTGTGGGATTATAAAAGATTTTAATTTTCTTCTTGCAATTATTTTTCTTTCAAATTGTAAAACTGGAAACAAAGTAAGTGAAAACTTTAAAATACCAGTGACTAATTTTATTTTTGCTGGCTTTTAAAAAAGTAATATATTTCTGAGTAGGTTTTAAAATTTCTCTGGGAATGTATTCATGCAATGAAATGAATCATTAAAAAATTATTCACAGAATACTACTTTTGACATATAAAGATGTTTCTAATACTAAATGAAAAAAGCAGATTATGAAACAGCATAAAATATGATCCCAATTTTTGCTTTAAAAAAAGTATAAACAAATGTCCTGAGGGATGATCATGAGGAAGTTAATCATGAGGTTATTCCTGGATGACAGGACAGTAGATTTTCTGGTACCAGCTCTCTTGTTTTCTGCTTATTTGCAATTCCTATTTTTCTAAGATGGACATGTACTTCTCTGAAATAAAAAGAATATTTTTTTCTCAATAAAAAGTTAACCTGAGGAATAATTTTAAGGTGAGTTTTTATTAAATGAGAATGGATTATATTATTGTTCATTTTGTTCTCTATTTCTGAGGGGCTTCGATTTTTCCCATTACAAATATTATATGTATTTTTTATTGTCTGCTTTGTAATTATAAATTTGTGTTTAGAATGTGTTAAGTATTTCGACATCTCTCGTCCAACTGAGTTCACTTCATTAAAAAGAGTCCCTCTTTCCCAGCAAATAGACTGACTTGTAAATGAATAAACCCTTGATTTTTTTTTCCTGTTTGTACCAGAACACAATATTCTGAGAGATCCCACTGATATTTAGGGCGTGGCCTCTGGCAACACCCAGGGGTGTTTCTGTCTTCCAGAGGTGTCCCTGCTGAATCTCCCCACAGAGCCAGCCCAATGGGGTGAGATAGTTTGGTAGCACAGGCTCCCAGCTCTGGAGGGCTGGCAATACCACTGTGTGACACCGCATTGCTTTCAGCACAGGTCGGCCTTCAATGGAAACTTCTGCCTAGGTCTGGCAGTGGGCGAACAGGCAGAGGACAGGGGGCAGAGGATTTTTCTCCCCTTTCTCCATCAGCAGACAGAAAAACCTCATTCTTTATCAGAGTATATAAACATAAGTTGAGGTCAGAAGTCTCCCTTGTGGTGCTTCCCAGACTCACTGCTGACATTTGCTTAACTTAACCTGCACTTCTCTCCTTCCGTTGCTGGCTGACTCGAGAATAGACACTGTTAGAGGAGCCCTCAGAGAAAGGTTTTGAGGCCAGAAAGGCGCTCTGGGAGGAAACTGGCTACCTGCTGTCGTCCTGTAACAGCTTCTCCAGCCTGTATGATCCGGTCAGCTCCTAGCCTCCCAGCCTCCCTGGTGGGGCCGCGCCCGAGGGAGGCAACACAGATAAGCACAGTGCATTCTGCCGAAGAGCCTGGCTCCAAGTGTATTTTCGAGTCAAGTCTAAAAGATTCCAGGATAACTACTTTTTTATATTATCTACATTTACTTGCCCAGCATAATCTTGCAATCCTTTATACGTCTGTGTTACTTTATAATTTTAAAAGTACATTCTCTCATGAGATAATCAGCACCTAACTCTATTTTTTACCTCCCAAGTTATTTTTTTTCAATTATTTCTTACATAAAGGTGAATTAACTTTTAACCCTAATGCTGCAATATGTATTATCTAAGGCAAGACTTCTCCGTGTTTACAACATGCTGGTAGTAAGAACCATCTTATATATTCATTTTCATGTTGGCCAAATATTTCTGGTTCTCCCCCTTCCTGGCATGTGGGTAGGTTTGAATTTCCTGGCCCCATAATGATTGGGTGACACTTTGGGACAGCTTTTAACACTCGAACTGGAATTGGAAGTGACAGATACCACTTAGAGGCCAGAACGTTTCTTGCTGATGGGAGACCCTCCACCAGTCTCCCTTTTGCCATGGCAAGCCACAACATTCCAGATAGTGACTTCAGGGTCAGTCTGACCCTGGAGGATAAAGAAGTTGTAACGGAGCTCCCATCCAACCTGCGATGGACATCAAGTGTGACAAATAAACCTGCTGTTTTAGGCCACTAGGAGTTTGGACTTGCTTATTATTGAGCATAACCTATAGCCTATCCTGACTGAGGCCGTGTCTATAGGCTTTCCTGGGGAAAAGGATTTAAAGTGTTCATCAGATTCTTAAAGAGAATTCTTGTTCCAGAAAAAGCCTGAGTTCCACTGCACTAGAAGTATAACAGAAATAGAGGCTTTTTTTTTTTAAAGGAAAAAATTAGGCCGGATAGGAGGAGACTGGGGGAAGAAATCAGACAAGTGGAAGGCATACCCTTGGCAGAATCACCCCAGTCACATCTAACATAGCACCATAGCACCAGAAAACACACGTCTACTGAAACTCCATCAGCCTACCTCTTCTCACGTGGTATCCTGGGTAGAAAAACTCTCCCTACCAGGCATCACTTCTATGTTATTTAAATCTCAAAACTGAGTTCTAATTTCTGCATTTCTAATACAGTATCACAAACGATTATTAGCATGGATCGAAACTGGGGGAAGACTAACTTGGGAGCAGAAGGGGTCTGGTGGGGTAATGGGGTATTAGCATCGGTCCAGAAAAGCGCCCTAAGGAGCTGGTCCCACTTGATGGAGTAAACATGGGAAGACGGAACGCATTCTTGTCTGACCCTTGCAAAAAGGATTCTCTTGGCAGCTATTCTAGTTAAAGCCGTGTCCCATCAACTTTAAAAGGGGGGAATATCCAGGCTGGTCCCTGAGGAGCTGTGCAAACTTTTGATCTTTTCACTAGATTTCACAAGCAAGGAAGAAAGTTTTAAAAAGGAAAACCTAATGAAAGAGACACAGAGAAAGACGGACGCATGCCCTCCTCCCCAAACACACACACCTACTCAGAGATTACATTCCCCAGTGATCTTTGAGCATTGTGACCTCATGGTGGGGCTCATTTGTCATGCTAAGCAAAATGGAAAACATGTTTTTAAAAACAATCACAGTCCAATGTAGGAACTGAGTCATGTGCCCCAGTTCACTATAAACTTGGGAAAACACCACTCCCCAACTGGCAGGAAATTCCTCATTAGGAAGCCAATGCATACTGTAAATTAGCTCTCCTACCCCACAGGATGGTGGGTGACCTCTCTGGCCCCTTAAAGCTCTTAGCAGGAGCTCCTGGCATCGCCACTGGGGAGAAGGCCTGAATTTGGGAAATGAAGATTTCGGGGACTTGCAACTTCATAGGAAAGATTGGGCAAGTTCCATTTCCTTGCTCTGTGACCTGGGTCGTTTTGGTTTTACTTTCTTCATCTGTAAAATGGGGAGAATAATAGTTCCTACCAGCTTGGCCACTGTAGGATAACTGAGTTAATTAGGTAGAAGGCAGAGTGCTCAGAACCATGCCTGGTGTGCAACAAGTTCTCTAGCTTATTCTTACTACTGGTATCATTATAGGCATGGTTACAGATGGAAAGCTTTCCTTTAAATTTCCTTTTTAACCCCCAAAATGTATTCCATTAAAAAAACCACAAGAGTGAGGTCCACTTCTAGGTTCTAGGTTCAATTTTTGGCTAAATTCATGGGAAAGCCAGCCCACCTGCTACCCATCAAACTGCCTTTATCCAGAAGCCTGGAAGCTAGAAGGTGGGGACCAACTGGGGCTTAGAAGCAGACCCCAGGTCCCTGCTGTCCACTCTGCTCAGGGTGGAAAATGCCATGGGCCTTCCTTAAGAGCAGCTCAATAATGCGTATCTTAAGACAAACTAAAAAGAAAAAAAAAAGTAGCAGGTGAAAAGCTGGGCAGCGTTAAGCAGATTTGCGGTTTCGTGTCACCTCAGGGAAATTTCACCGTCCGGAAAGAGTCCCCTCTCCCCCATGAAAGCCCCAACCCAGAGGAACCTGACACCTGAGTGAAGTTCCCTCAAATTATTTCGGAGCAGAAATTCCCCACTCTGCCCTCTCCCTGGAAAATGGAGCTTGGTGAATGAAAGAGCCCTGGGATGAGAATCAGGAGATCCAGGTGCAGGCTCTCTGTTTGGCCTTGAGCACGTTCCTGACCTTCCCGGGTCTCAGTTTTTTGTTATTTTGTTTTTTGTTTTCTTCTTTGCTCTCTGTTCCATGAAGGGCATCCTCAGGTGAAAATTAAACATGCACATTCAAGACTCTCCACAACCTGGGCCCACCACCCTCCCAGTCAGGCACTTAAGAGTTCTGGAAGGGGATGGCTTTGTGAGTCACAGTGACCTCACCACTCAGCTGCAATAGACTGACCGGTTGCTGCAATCAACTGACCGGTTGCTTAACACCCCTAGTCCTGAGAAACGGGACATTCATACCTGGCAAGGTTGTTCTCCGGGCGGGATGAGCTGACGTGCGGGATGACCTTACTGTGCCCAGCACATGGGAGAGTTCTATGCACATCAGCACCCTCATCTCCTGCTTTTTCCTGGGCGAGCCCCATGGCCCCAGGGGGAAGGTTAACTTGTTGCATGCTCTGTCCTTTCCCATGGGCCTTGTCCTATGATGTTCCTCTGCCTGGGAAGTCATTCTACCCTTCTCCATGTGTTTAAATCCTATCCACCTCTAAGGTCCACTTCAAGAGCCACCTCCTCCAGGCAGCCTGCCTGCATCCAGTCCAGCTAAAGCAAACTTTCCTGGCACATACACAGTAGTCCTGGAACAGACACTGGAACAGACACTCCATTCTCTACTTTGCATTACTAATGGGGCATCTTGTCTTATAGCCTCTCTCTACTAAGAAACTCCCTTCTTGATGGCCAGGATACTGTCTCTCCACAGGCTCTAATGCAGAAGAGGCCACAGAATCCAGTAGGAACCTCTTAGAATTGCAAATTCTCAGGTCCACCCAGATCTACTGAATTAAAAACTCTGGGAGTAGGGCCCAGAAATCCCATGCTTTAATAAGCCCTTCAGGAAATGCAGATGCTTGCCAAAGTCTGAGAACCACTGGAATAAGGGTTTGCTGAATAAATGGTTGAATGAGTGAAAGTAAAAGTGCCATAAAAATACATGGGAAGGAGGTGGGTATAGCTCAGTGGCAGAGCACATGCTTAGCATGTACGAGGTCCCGGGTTCAGTCCCCAGTATCCCCATTAAAAATATATACATACATACATACACACAATTAAATTTTTTTTAAAATGCACAGGATGACAATAATAATAATGACCAGGTCCTGACAGCCTCAACCATGGTGGTGGGAAAATAGGATCTTTACTTCTCGTCTGATGCAGACCTAGTTATGACTACTGGCTTATGTTACAAGAGACTGAAAAGACATAGGAGAAAAGGTGCTGGCTGAAGCTTAAGGTCTGTGTGTGCTTGTGTGTCTGTGTAAAGTGGGCTGTGTGTGTGTGTGTGTTTGTGTATATGTGAGAGAGACAATCCTCAGCACACAGGAAAATTCAGCTTAGTGGTGTTATGAGGGTTGGTGGAAAAGGCATTTATTTTTCCCTGAGGCCTTCCCTGTAGGCCACTATGGTTAAAGAGGTA
The DNA here is from genome assembly GCF_036321535.1 of Camelus dromedarius. Lineage (NCBI taxonomy): Eukaryota > Metazoa > Chordata > Mammalia > Artiodactyla > Camelidae > Camelus > Camelus dromedarius. The sequence continues at coordinate 60,012,467 of NC_087443.1, read as the reverse complement.
CTCTGATGAAAACCCTGCCAAGGATTTCCTGGCTGAGATTTTTTTCCTTCCAAAGGAAAGAGACAAAAAGAATAACCCAAAGCCCATTACTTTCACATTTCAGGCCAAGTTCAGAGGCAATTAGAGGGAACTGGGTTCAAAGCCACAAAAAGCATAGTTCTGCTGAGAACGGAAAGGACTCACTCCAACACGCAACCTCCCTCCTATACACATCAGACAGAGGCCAGGACCTTAAGAAAGAGGAAAACCAAAGAATTCTGAGGGGGCAGAGCACACACTGGGCATCTCCTGACCCAAAAGCCATTTCTGGGCACCGACACAAGGAAATTTTTGCTTTTGACAGTCTCTGTCCCTCCAGAACTTGGAAAGCACAGGCCATCTTGTACTGGGGTGAGTCCTTCCTCCCCGTCCAGACCCTGGTCTCTGTCTGGCCGCCTCCTTTCCCCAGCTGACCATAACTGGAGAGATCATTAGCCACCGTGTAGCTCTTCCTTTGGCTTTCCTCAGGCCCTTGGGGTGAAGTGCCTGGTTCCCAGACAGCCTGCCTCCCTGCCATCTGGGTCTCCTTGTCCCCGCCGCCCTACCCTCCTGCCCCGCCTTTGGTGACCCAGTTCTGGTGGCCCCTGTATCTGCCCCGCCAACGGCCCAGGAGGCTCTGTCAATCTGAGATGCGGCCATCAGCGACTCCATTCCTTTCCGCAACTGATGCCGGCTGGGCTGGGCCCCAAAAAAACAAGCTGCAGCTCTGTGGCTTTTTGGCAGCCCAACTTCTACTTTTGTTTTAACAAGGGGTGGGAGGGAGAATTCGAACCCTGTGGTTATCTGCACTTTAAAACATTTAAACACAGTCTGTCCACCTGCCCGGCACTTTGTGTTTCTCCAGTGAGTCCTCAGCCACACCCCTTCTAAAATAGCACCAATAACTCCAGGCCTGCCCTTGCTGCTGCTTATGTGCATGGAGGATGGCGGGGGACATCTCGAGCCCTGTTCTCTCCTTGGGGAGGAGTCTGGCCTTAACAAACCCTGGGATTCCTCAGAAAGGCAGATGAGCCCATCCTCACAAGGGAAGGACAAGCGTGAGGAAAGGTCCTGTTTGTAGGAACCATTTCCACTAGCTACAAGATCCATTTGCATTTAGAGGGAGAGACTTTCCAGCCAAGAGTCTAATTTCCTTTCCATTTCAAACAATAGCCCTTCTAGTTGCTTTTGGACCATATCACTGATGTGGGGGGAATAGGGAGATCAGAAAGGAAAAGGGGAAAAAGGCAGAGATGGTGGTGGCAGTAAGAGCGTGGTTGACAAGCCCAAAGTTTGTTTCCAAATGGACGGAGTGATGGGAGCTTAGAATTACCTCAGGAAACAGCCTACCATCTCCTCTATCAACAGACAGTTGTTGAGAACCACTGCAATGCTGGTCCCCTGGGAACTGTCTGCCCTTAGGGCTTCCCCATCCTCCCCTTCTTTGTCCGGCATCCTACGGTGTCTCGTCTAAGTTCCAAGATCAGAGTACAAAATGTTTCAGTGAATTCTCTGAGCTTGGGTGACTCCCTGAAGACCATGGCAATGTCACCACCCACCCCTGTGCAACTCTGGAAGGTGCAAGTGGTCCTGGCCTCCACCAAGCTAGTGGCAAGACAAGGGTTGTATCCACGTGGCATTTAGCTGACAGTAACAGGTTAGGTGACTGGAGACACTTCAGTTTGAGACATGGGGAAGGAACAAAGGGGCCTGAACCTCTAAGCTCCTCTCCAGGAGGGCTCTGTCAGCAAGAACCTAAGGAAAGATTATCCCTTTGAGAGGGACCCTTGGAAACAGAGGCAGCTTCTTGATGATCTATGGGGAATTCTAGCAGCCCTGGTGGTTCCTATGAGGAAACAGCATTACAGCCATCCACAGAGAGCAGCCCAGCTTTCACAGCTGTGTGGCAACTGCAGACCTCTTTTGGTGAAGATGGCAAGCCTGGGCGTCTGGGCTGGCCCATGGAAGGATGTAGTTGTCCCACAGTGGAGAGGGCATCAAAGAGAACCCCAGATAGGCACTTCTGCAGGAGACCCGCTAACCACGGCCTCTTAAGAAGGCTCAGACTATGTTCTCCAGTCTTTAGCCTATGCTGTCCACAGGGCATCAGAGCTCTCCTCCTCTACAGAGGATTCACTTCTAGAACCTGGAAACAAGATTCTGCTCACCAACACTGCCACTGAGAGAATAAGAAAAGGACTGACCAGCCCGCAGTTTCCCAACGAGCAGAGGCAGTAACCAAGACCCTGGGATGCCAAGAAAGCCCCAGGCAAGGACTTACACCAGAGTTCATAGTAGTAGTTGCAGCACTGAGACTGTCCACAGCAGTGTCCTGTGTCACAGATGTAGCTCTGATTATTGGTACCCACACAGGTTTCCTTATCCTAAAAGAAACAGAAAACATTTTAGCCTATTAAATTATAGCTTTTAAACACCAGTTTTCTTCTCATCCCCCTCTTCCTGGCCGTCTGCCCACCCTCCACCAAAACAGTTTGTCCCAATGTTTATTCCATTAAGGGAAAAAACAAAACAAAACAAGAAAGAATCACACTACAACAACAGACTTAAAAAAAAAAGGTTTATTAAAGGGGGAAGAGGATTCAGCATACAAAGCCAACTGGTAAAGAGTGGAGTAATGGAAAAGAATCTGAAAAAATAAATCTATCTCTCTATATGTATGTATATGTATAACTGAATCATTTTGCTGTGTACCTGAAACATTGTCAACTGACTACACGTCAATAAAAAATAAGAATTTTTAAAAAATAAAAAATAAATAAAGAGTGGCATTCTCCTTGGACAGAAAAGGGCTGCCTCCCTTTCTTTATGTCTAAGTGGAAACACTCCATGCTCTGGTGCTCAACTCAGCCATTAAGAAGGTGATGATTCTCCTGTAATTAGCAGTACGTTTTAAATAAAACCAGCTTTTCTGTGCAAGTTCCTGGATCAGTCATTTCATTCTCTCTTCAAAACACATGATCAACAAGGTTAATGATACTGTGATTCAAAAGAAGGCTGAAAAAACTTTCTATTAAAATTCTTCAGTCTTAAGAACAAAGGTGACTTGCGCAGGTGACCCAGTCTCATTCCAACTTGCTAGCTCTTTTTTTTTTTTTTTTTTTGCTTATCTGATGATCTCTTAATAATCTTGGATCTAGGATTCATACCGTCCCCTGTCAGGGACAGCTACAGAAAGGGCACTGCTGAGTAACCATCTAGCAGTTTGCCAAATTCTATTCACAGCACCAGTGGATGGGAATGGAAAAGGTTTTTTAAAAATATTTCATAGTTGAAATACCCCACCAGCCAAACTGAACTTCAGCCCCAAATGTCCTCTGGGCCGCATATGATGAGACCTATAGCATCTGGCTTTCAACACTGCTTTATTATAAAGAAGCAGCACATGCACTGGCTGAATACCACTGTCTTTGTGCCAAGCACTGTGTTGGGTACAAGGGATATAAAGATGAATAAGACACTGTTCCTAACCTCAAGAAGCTCAGAGTTAGGAAGGGAAAAAACCCTGCTCAGCAAAGAAACTAAAACCACAGTATTGTATTTGCTGCTACTCAGACTGACCCTGCCCACAGTGTACATCCGGGCGGACGTCTGCCAGTGGAAACTCAAGTCACATGGTCGGTTCTTGCTCCCTGGGCCTTGTTCTACTACGCTGTCTCTTTGGCCAAGGCTATAAACAGAGCACTCCAGCAACTGTCTACAGGGCTAGAGGCCAGGCACCTGAAGCCACAAGAGAGGACAAGGGAAAGGGTACAGCTAAAAACCGGGTCCCCGCCTCAATGCATGTTTCCACTACATCCTCAGGTGTTTCCTGGTCTTTAAGAATCTTAACATCCCGGGGAGTAAAGAGGTTTAGGAAGAAGGAAACATGGGAAAGGGTTTCACAATTGTATTACAAACTGCGTTCTTCCTGGCTTCCCCTTCCCACATCCACCATAAGCAAAACGGCACACCTAGCAGGTGGCCGTCCAGGGGGATGTCTCCTCTGAGGCCTGGTGCACGTGGAGAAGGCAGATCTGTGTTCTTGCTTTTGCTAGAACACACCCTTTCTGAATTCAGAGCAAAACACTGCTTTCATAAGGACGTCAAGAAGTTGCTCCCCAGTTTACCAGGCCCTGAAATGCCATTCTTCTGGCACTGGCTCACAAAAGCATAGTTCAAAATGTCCACATAGTTTCTAAAAGAGGCCATGCAGCCTATACCCCGACACATGAAAGAATCCAGTGACACTCCTGTCTCAAGAAAATTCTCCAGATGAGGTCCAGGCACTGAACACAGGGCAGCCAGCTGGTCCTGTGTGAGGCATGGAATGGAACGTGTCTGAAATATGAACAAGTGGCATCCTCAGGACCTACTGGTGTCAGCTTTTCTCTTGGCTCTCCCATCCCCCTGGGGCAGGAAGCCTGGTATAAACAGGACCCCGCTCTCTTTCCCTGCTCTGCCCCCACTTTCCCAGGGACAGCAGACTGTGGCAGCATCATTTAACCCAGTTCCTCAAACGCTTTTGACCCAGTCTATCTCATCCCCTGTCCTCCTCCCCCTGCCCCCAGACAGCATCCCCAAGCTGCCTGGGATGGTCTTGGTTATAGGAACTGTCATTTTCTGCTGCAGGAGGAAGGAAAGCAGGTGGTCAAAGTTAAAGAAGGCAAGACATGGACTCAGGGACCTTTAGCAAGGAAGAAATGAAGGAGGATTGGGAGGGTAGTGAGATATGAGTGTCGTGAGCTCCTCACGAGGTAGGAGCTGGTAGGAGAGGAAAATCCAGGAGCCTTGGTTTGGTCCCAGCTCTGCCACTACAGAGGAATGGGGCTTTGGGCAAGTCAGGGCTACTTAAAATGCTCACTCATGTCTCCTTCAGCCCAAAGTCTTTATTAGTCTCCCTCCCCCACCCCACCTCTGACACAGCAGCCTCCAGACAATGCAAGGGCTCCAGAAATCTGTCTCCTCTCAGTCAAAACAAAGAACAGAGGTGCGCGAATGCTGCGTGGTGGTCTTCCGCCTTCCCTGCATGAGGAGCCCAATCGTGGGTGGCCCAGAAGACTTTCGAGGACCTCCAGGCAGCTCAAGACCCAAAAGGTTAAGATTCAGTCAGACCTGGGTTCAAAGCCCAGCTCTCACACTACGCTTATTAACTACGTGAACTTGGGTAAGAGAAATAACTTTTCTGAGCTCTTCATCAACAGTACTCTATGAGCCATTATTGCCAGGCATGAAAGACCATTCAAACAGCACTTTGCATTCACTTAGAACTATTTCAGAACAATAAAGTTCACTGGCGACGTGGGCTGCTCCAGACTCACGAAGAACAGAAAAAGGAACGGGAGAGAATGCAATGGAAAGTACAAATATGAAAAATTCCCTGCACTCTGTCTGAGTACCCTTTGCTTTTCTTCCAAGCATCTCCAAGCGCTCTACACATATTATGTTGTTCAGGCCAACTCTTGAAGACTGGGAAGTTAATATTCCTCCCACCCTCCTTTCTCGAGAGTGAATCAGAGAATAACCTGCGCTCTCCCTACAGGCAGGACCTCTGTCTCCTTATCCCTGGCCCCAACCCCAGTATGAGCACAGTGCTTGGCACTATCTCCACAAAGCACAGTAAGCTGAGGGGAATAATATGGCTAGTGTGTACTGAGCACCTGCTAGGTGCCAGGCACTGTTCTAAATGCCTTACAAGTATTCCTTCATCTAAACTTGAAAGCAACACTATGAAGTAGGTGGTATCAGGGAACTGAGGTCAAGGGAGGCTAAGCAACTTGCCTGAGATCACACAACTAGGAAGTAGTCCAATTAATTCGCCTGACTCCAGAGCCTGAGCTTTTAACTATTAAGCTATAGCCTCCTTGGTTTAAGTTATACCTCTTCAGTTGCTTAAATAAATCCACTAAAAGCCCAAATCAAACACAATCAACATTTTGTCTTTGAAAGAAAAGATAAGGGCCCTGCCTTTGTGGAGCTCTTTTGATTTTGAGAACATTTTCTACTTGGCAGTGAGGAGGGGCAACATGCTTGGGGTTCCTCCCTTCTTTGCTTGAAAGGTCATTATTTTCGCATACTGATTTTCTGAAAAGCAGAAGGGTATTTCATCCTAGTGTGGAATGTGGGGCCTTCAGTCCTACCTTCAGCATTTATTGAGTCCCTACCTTGCACCAGCACTGAACTCTGTGGGAGTGGGGGACCCACAATGGGCAAATAAATGGCCAAAATACTCATGATCTTTGTGCTCATAGAGCGCCAGGTCTAATGCAAGATGATAAAGTAACCATACAGATCAAATTGTAACTAGGAAGGTAAAATACATGATTCAGTGACTCTAACTTACAAAAGATAAGACCTAGGAACTAGTCAAGGAAGTCCAGATAGCTGTGAGGAAGGCAAGCTTGAACCGAGATAGCCAGGATGATTAGAAAGTTAGTAACCAGGGAAGAGGGATGGGAAGAACATTCCAGGCAAAGGAAATGGTGCAAGCAAAGCCCTTTAGCCAGGAGATGGTTGAAACAGTAGGTAGGGAAGTTAGGTAAGTGGGGACCAGACTGTGCAGGGAGGTGACAAGATCAGATTTGCCTTTAAAGATAACGTCTTCCCAGCAATGTTTTCATTTGCATAAACTCCTGCCCCCCACCCCCAAAATAGGCTAGAAACGTAGAACTTATCATAAGGGAACTTCGAGTGAATAACAAATGCTCTTATGCTGAGGTCTTTCACCTCAGGATGACTGTGGTGATGACCATGACCATCAAGAGCCTCACCTATTACAGGTGAGCCTTCAGCTCTGATACCACAGGGACCAGCTTCAAGATACAGGGCACATACAGTCATCAAACAAAAAGCTCAGGCACGAAGGAGAAGCAAGGAAAACCAACACTGCCCTGGAAAGAACTTTTTTTTACAATGGAAAAGGATGAACAGTATGCCTTTTGCACATATGCAAAAAATTATCTCATCTCTTTGGTGGCAGCATAAACTGTGGGACTAACATCATTTTCCTTAAGAGTTTCCATGTCTTAGAGTTGCTATTCTTAGCTGAGCCACTATAAAGGTCAATTTAATCAGCATAAGAACTTTCAAAGTGCCAGCATAAAAAGAGACACTGGGCAATAATGGTTCCCCAGGGATGGTTTTAATTTGCCAATTTGTGGGGCTGGAAAACCTTGCTAGCAACTGGCAACAGCGTTTTCATGCCCTTAGGAAAGCACTGAAGTTTTAAAGTTTAAAAGTGAAAAATAGGAAAACTGAATTCCTTCACAGGATGCTAACGCGCAGACACTAAATATCTTGGCTGCTGGATCTGAAAGAATCTGGAGCACCACCTCTGGCCTTCTCTGCGGGGAAAACAAATGGTTTCTAATGGAAACGTTCATTTCCACAAATCAAATAACAAATACGTATTGACAGCCTTCACCACGTGCCAGGCACTGTGCTGGATGTTACAGCTACAGCACCAAGCAAGAGACTCTGTAGGAAAAGATGCTGCTTCTGGCACATAGCTGGGTAGGTAACTTTAAAAATTCTTCTACATCAAAACCCCTAGAAATACTGGCTAACAATATTCTTTTGAATTACACAACTGAGCTTACAAGAAAGCAAGGAAGAGCCCCAGGAGTCAAAAATGTTGGAGGCGGGGAACTAGAAGCTTCAGTGGTAAATGAGATCAGGCCTTTCCAGTTGCCCTGGAAAGAGGGGCTGCTTATTCTCCTGGGTCAGCCTAAAACAGGGAATTAGAACTTAGCCTCAATATAAGGTGAAGACTCTCGAAGAGAGAGAGACTAGGGGAAAAAAAATAGCCCGTTGGCACACAGTGACAATAAGAAAGGTCTGAACTGAGAGGAAAAAAGTATATCCTCTAATAATCTGTAACCATAGGTCTTTCCACAAGTTAATTTGAGATCTGAATTGCACTACTACCTGGCCTGAGAATCCCCAAGCCAAAAATTTAACACGAAAAGTAGTCCCAGACTGGGACATCCGGCAGAAGAAATGTAAAACTCTGAAGAGACCTACCCTCAATCAGGGCATGAAATATGCCCACAAATAAAGCTCTGCTGAAGATGAGCTCACACAAAATACAAAAACTTATGCAAAAATAATCCATCACAAATAAGACTTGGGAAATTCAACAGTTAGCAGGATAAGGCTCTCTAAAAAAGTTTAATAGAATGATCAGATAAACTGTAATATATTATGTATGTTTCAAATGATTAAAGCCACAAAGAATGAATGAAAAACATGAAAAAAAAACATACTGAAAAAGAGACAGTAAACAAATGGATTTGGGGGGAAAAATAAAAGAAAAGTTGTAGAAAAATAGTTATTAAAATTTAAAACTCAACAGATGGGTTACACAGAGATTAGACCAAGTTAAAGAGAGAATTAGTGAACTGGAAAACAGATCTGAGAAAAGTATCCCGCAAAGGGCTTCTACTAAGAAAAAACACAGAAATGGAAAATGAGCTATAAAAAGCCCAAGAAGGAAAGAAGAAAACACAGGAGAGGCAATATTTAAAGAGACCACTGAAAAATTTCAGAACTAATTAAAGACAGGTAATTTTCAGACAATAAAAAACTCACACCTGAGCACATTTTTGAAACTAGAGAACAACAAAGAGAAAAGGATCTTAAATACATTCTAGTACGAAAATACTAAAAATTAACAAGTGAAATTAGAATTTAAAGAAGTAATAAGCTTCATAAGGATAATAAAACTGAGTAATAGGAGCTTTACATGGGGCAGTCAGGAAAGGCCTCCCTGAGAAGGTGATGTCTGAGTTGAGCCCTGAATGATGAGGAGTCAGCTAAAGCAGACCTGCAGGAACATTGTTCCAAGAAGAAGGAATGTCAAATGCATGCAAAGACACCAATGTAGGAATGAGCTTGGTGTGCTCAAGGGAAAGAAAGAAGGCTAGCGTGACTGAGTACAGTGAATCTCAGGAAAGTAGTGTGAAAGGAAGAGCTGAGAACTCAGGAAAAAGCCAGACCTCATATGCCTTCTACAACATGCAAGCAACTTGAACTTAGAATCAGCTATTTGTGTTCTATCCTAGATAAGACCCTTTAAATTCTGAAAATGCAACACTTTCAGGTCCAGGTCCGTAGAAAAAGATTTATAGGTGTTCGTAAAATATACTCTTTAAAGTGTCGTGGATTTGCCTCTGTTTTTACAATAAGAAAGTTAAAATCACTTTCCCCCTAATACTAATGGTTTCAAGAGCTGGAGGAAATAAGTAGAACTGTTCAAAGGTACACATTTTAAATTGGGAGGGAGGATGTTACAAAAGACTTAGGGATGAAGGAAAGTAAGCTCAGATAGAGGAATGATTCAGTAGAAATCCTGGCCTATTGTTCCCAGGGAGTTATTCTAATCTCCCCTTCTTTGATGGTAGAGATTGTCACATTCCATTTTTGTATCTTTCACAATATATACTACATATGACAATTACTCCTTCAAGCTTTACTAAAGGAGCTCAGTTTCTTCCTTTCTGCTAAAGGGCAAGTCATTGCTAAGAAGTTAACCAAGGCCCTGCTTTGTGATATTAGGAATGAATATTTAAGCTGTTTGGTTGAGTTCAGTAATTTTCCAAAAGGACAAATAGCCTGGGCAGGTTCCTCTAACCAAGTTAATAAATCTAGTCTGATTAAGATTCAGCCTCATCCCTCAGATGTGATAGTGTGCTTTACCCCTTAAGGACTCTACACTCCAGCTCCCTGGGCTCAGGAGCACCCAGTCTCCAATCCTCTAGCTGTAAAGTACTTTAAAGGGTAAAGCCAAAGTCTGGAGCTCATGACACACTTGAGGACAGCCTGGGACCAATGTGGGGAACTGCGGCTCCAAGATTTGGCATTAGTGTGTGCTGCTGAAGGGGAGTCCCTGGGACCCCTGCTGCAGGAGGGACAAGGTCCCTTTACTTCAACCTGTGAGGGTCTCCTGGAACAATTCCCTCTGCGAACTCCCGAAGACTGACACTCTCCAAGAATCTGAGGAAGGGCTGCACAGGGAATCAGAACAAACCAGGACCAAGGACCTACTATACAGAGCAAAGAATTATATTCAATTTCTTGTAATAAGCTATAATGGAAAAGGATCTGAAAAAATATATGTATTTAAGTGTACATATGCATATATGTGTGTGTGTATAATAAAACTGAGTACCTTTGCTGTACACCTGAAACTAAGATTGTAAATCAACTAAATCTCAATTAAAAAATTTAAAAATAAAAAAAAATCAGAGCATCTTACAAATGAGCTAATTTGCCCTAAAGCAGCAATGAACACATTTGGACAATGAACACATTTGGAAAACAGAGATTCCTTTCCCAAAGTATGGTCAGTAGGCCCCAAATCACCTAGGGTATTTGTTAAGAATGTAGATTGAGAACTTTTGGGGGCAGAGACTGAAGATTTGTCTTTTAAAACACACTCTTCTGATTATGCTCATATATATCCAAGTTTGAAGACCATCGCCCTATGTTTATACTAAAACATACAATAAACACAGCTCCTGTCCTCTAAAAGTGGAATAGTCTAACATTCTCTTTCTCAAATCCCCAACACATCCCAACCCAGTTACCCCCTAGAGTAGCCACTTAGAATCAAGGTACATAGAATTATTTATATTCTCTCTGCCTCATTCCATAAAAAGATACCAACAATGGATCACAAACATAATTTTTCTTAAATGTGACATGTTAGTTAGGTACACTCCTATCCACACCAGTACTGCTACTGCCAAAGCTGCACTGCAACTGGATCCTCATTAAACAGCCCCCAAACAGAGCAGCCAAGCAAAGAAATTAAAACCCATTTCCTGTGTTGCTATTAGGAACCCGAATAACAAACCCAGAAAAAGCCACTTGACCCTGATAGGAAAATCCCAGAGCAAAGATCGGAAGTTGCAACATATCCCACGGTTTTATTAAAGGCTACCGGTCTACAGCCCAGTGCATGCAGGCCTGCAGGGAATGGCTGGCTGCAGTGACTTGGGACACTTGGTTAACGGGCCACTTTTTTCACCCCTGGACACTTAGAAGGAAGAAGTTCTACCTGGAGGTATCCCGGCAAGCCCTCATCACTGGCCGATTCTGCCACAGAATAAATGCACTGAGAAGTATGGCATCTTCAGCAAGGGCTGGTGCAGATAGCTGAGGGACAAAATAGCACGTAGCAAGCGATGGGGCAGGTGGCACTCAGGCAGGGCAGGAGGGCAATTCTGCTGACTACTGTGTCTCCACAGTTGGTCCCATGTGGGCAAGTCCCTTCCTTCACACTACCTGTGTCACTGCTCTCCTGCCTGAAAGCAGCAATTGTAAACTGGTGGCCCTCAGGCCACAATGCACCCACTAAGGAGTTCTATGCCCAAGTGGTACCTTTGTTTTACAACTTCTTTTAAAAAAATGGAATTAACTGTCTCATTTTAAAATGAGAACGATTCATACAGAAATTCAGATTTCCAGCTTCTGAAAATCCAGGGCCCAAATTCCCTTAGGGCCACATTAGGCTGCATCACATGTCTGGGCTCTGGCCCTGCCCCAGCCTCCCCGTCACCCCCACTGTCCAAAACCCCAATCACATGATATCAGCATGTCGCTGCCTGGCCCCTGTGGGCATCTGATTAGCTCCTGCTGCTCTCAAGTTCAGTAAGATACTGTTCATCCCCTCACCATGAGGGTAAGGCCTGCTGCAGAGGCCCAAATGGCAGACATCCAGATTTCTCTAAATGGAGGCTCTGGTGACTCCTTACACACTGCATGGACAAAGAGGAGGGTCCCTCTGCTGAATGAGAAGAATACCTCTAGACAATTAGGAAAACCTCTTGCTACAAAACTCAGGAAATGCAACAGAAAATCAAGTTCTGCCCAGTGCCTGTGTTTATCAAGCATCCAGCTGGGCATTTTTATCTAGGTTATGTATTCCCCTCTTCTTATAGGAAACGAGGAAACCAAGGTTCAGAGTGATCACACAGCCAGAACAATTTTCCCACTAAAGCCCAAATTTCAGTGGAAAGAACTGAAAGCTTAGCGGTTACCCTAAACTTTCATGCTAGGTGCTGACAGGCACAAAAATGACAGATAAGATATGGACTTTGCCTTTGAGGTACTCTGTAATAACTAAATTGTTAGGTTAAAAAAAAAAGTTACGTTTTAGTTGCTGAAAATCTTCCTGAAATAATTCATGTTCATTTTGTGCCTTAATTAAGTACAGTCTAATCAACAGAATTCATTCTTAAAAAAAAATTTTATAATGTGGCAAAGCCTCAGGGTCATGATTTGGAGCAATGATGATGATATATATATACAACACACACATATATAATCAGTATATATAGTACACATTTATATAGAACTCAAGCTTTTCAAACTTCTTTAACAGTCAGCCTCACATTCAAGCCTGCTGGCTGGCCAGACCCCTACAGGAGATATGCTACCAGTACCACCACCCACATCTGCCAGATAAGGAACTGACACTCAGTCTAAGGCTGCGGATGACAGAATTGAACTGTCAAAACCCTGGTCTTCTGCCTTTTGGTTCAGTATTCCTTTTACAACAGTCCTAGCTCATTGAAGTCTTTGTTATATCTTGAAAATGGCTCTTGATCAAACAAAATAATCACTTCTTTGCCCAGAAAAAGGCATAGTTTTTCAAAGGGATCTGAACTATTGAAGGTTCAAGTTAACTTGCTACTGATGTGCTTTAAAAGAGATTCACCTCAGTTTTACTGGACCATGAAAAACCCATGTGGGGTCTCAGAGACCTTCCTCACTTTAAGCAAAATTCTAAATTTAACCTCATTTTTTCTCAGCAGTTCCATCCCACTGCAGCAGGCTCTTGTTAGGAGCAAAAGAAGTAATAATGGGACTCGTCTTATGTGCCTGACTGTCCAGAGACTAGTGTCAGAGATTTACTGCCAGTAAAAAGTTCAGCACTGTTCAAGGAAACCATCTACTTCTACCTTGGACAAAGGGTTACATTAAAAATGGTCTCCCTGCAAACAGATACAAGACAAAAGAAAAACTCCAGAGGCTTTCTCCACAAGACTCTGAATAACTTTAAAGAACTTTCTGAATTTTAAGACTTTAAACCTAAAGATTAAAAGAGACGCCAAATGATTTAGAAGAAAGGGGAATTTAGCACCCTCCTTTTCTGTATGTTATCAGGAATAGATTACATACAACAAACCCAGGCCACAACAATAGGCACCTGGCTTGAAATATGGCCTAATATTAAAATAACTGCAGCCTAATTGTTCTTTAAGATGTATAAAGTTGTTTGGGCCCTCCTGAGATCCTGCCCTTCTAGAGTGGTGGTTATCCAGATTTTTCAGAGTTAAGAGAGAAAAATGTCAGCTCCAGAAGAGCTTGATCTTATCTATAAGATAAAAATTAAACTCTTGTCCTTGATAAGGCATAGTTCCTGCTGATGAGGGACAACCAAGATGTCAAGATTCTAAATCCCTTGGCAAGTAATACATCCTGCTTAGAATGCAGCAGGAAAAAAATAACACCCATTTCCCCTTCATTAAAACATCTCAGTCCACCCTCCCGAGGCTTGTGAGTTGGGACTGCTTCCTAGCAGAGTGCCATGCACTCTGCAGCAATAGGTTTCATCCTCAAGTTTCTCCACCTTGGCATGACAATCAGCCCTTGGTGTCCATAGGGCAGAACCCACAGATGCAAGAGGGCCAGCTATACTTTGCCATTTTATATAAGGGACTTGAGCATCTTCAGATTTTGGTATCTGCGGGGGTTGTGGAACCAAACCCTGTGCATACCCAGGGACAAGTGTACTGACATCTGGAGCCAGATAAGTCTTTGCTGTGGGGACCGTCCTACATATTGTAGGATGTTTAGCAGCATCTCTGGCCTCTACTCACTAGATGCCGGAAGCAACACCTCAACCCACTCCTTAGTTGTGACAACCAACAATGTCCAAACATTGCCAAATGTCCCTTGGGGAGGGGGACAAAACTGCCCTTAGTATAGAACCACAGTTCCAGCCAAGCTGCACCACACAACTTAGTGCAGGATGGTGTTCCATCCAGGCCCATTGCCTGATTGTCTCATGGGCTCCCCAACCACTCTGTAAATTCCCCAAGAGCAAGATGAAGTCAATCTCACAAGAGCACCTACCCTAGCAAAGGATCGGACATGCAAAAACCTTCAGAAAGTACTAATCCTGGTGACTGACAGTCAGGTGACCCCAGGGGCTAGACCTCTCGTGCACTCCCTGTGCCTCTTCGCCACGCGGTACAAGCAGCAGCATGAAAGGATCCTCCAAGGGTTATGCTAAGGCTGTGGTGGTGTGATTTCACATGATGTTTGAGAGACCTACCCACAGCTCTCTGATCATAACAGGTTTACAGTAACCCAGGAAAATCTGAGGCTGAACCATCAACCTGGAACCTTATCCCAAAGCGGGGGAGTGAATACACATTCTATTTTTGTTGGCAGCCTGTCCCAGCTCATCCTGGGCCTCCCCCCCACACTCCAGAGCCATACCCAGAGGAGTGGGAGGTCACAGGTATTCAAGCCACTGCCTGGTGGGTGACCAGGGATTTCCAAACCCTTGATGAAAACCACAGGATAGGCTGGGCAGTATTTGAAACCAAGAATGAGACCATGCGTCACAGTTCAGTGGAAGTCCCTGAGAGCATGTTTCTTAAGCAAGAGACTCAAACAATAATGAATTTTCTGGCCTCCTTGATGCAATACCCCAGGGAACCAATGTCTTCTGTGCAACTCAGTCCCAGCAAACCATAGGCCATTTGTAGGAAAAGCAGTCACTGTGTCACACTCTGGCCATTCTCAAAGCACGTCTCCCTTGGTCCTGCGATGAGTATAGCTTTCTGCCACTGCCCCTCCTCTCTCTTTTAGTTAAAAGAACAAGATAGGCCAGCAAGTCACCTAGGACTGAATCACCATTTTCAGCAACAGATGCCTCTTGTGTGGTCCAGGGTTCAAGTCCAGTTGGGCCCTGCCCAGAGCAGCTATGGCTACAGAGTGGGACACAGAAATGGCTAAAGCAGATCAACATGCAGGGCTGTTTCAGCTCACTGTTGCTACCAATTTGTAACAAAGTCAGTAAGTGCCAGGGAGGGAGAGTTATGGTCTGGCTGCTAGGGAGTCAGGCCAGGGGAAGGAATTTCATAGCAGTTGTTAATGCTGTCTTTTTTTTTTTTTTTTTTTTTAAGTAGCCCCAAATAATTCTGTTTTCCTGGACTAAAATTTACCTCTTCAAGGAAAAGGGGTGGGAGGGGGGTGGATCAAACTCATGGGATATTACTGGAGGAAGTGAATGTTTTCTTTGGCTCCATCCTGGATAAAAGTTTCAAAATCAGCAGATACAGTCTTCTTTTCCACTGAGTTACTGTCCAGTCTGCTGGTTTCTCTTTGCTTTGATGACAGGAATGTGATGAAAAACAAGCACATTCCTCTAAAAAAGCAGCTTCTTGCAACAGAGATAGTTGGGGGTTTTTTAAGTCACCTGAAAGGGCTTGGATGAGAACCATCCTTTCTCATCTTTAGGTGACAGGAGGGTGTTCTATGGAGCTGTCACTTGTTTTCACAGATGAGTTTCAATGAGAATTTTAGCTTCAGCCTCTGGTAGTAAAAACAAGTGTGACTTTGGTGTTTGCTGCATTATAGACAGCCAGTCCCCTTCCCAGCAGGGTCTTGCTTAATAGAGAGAGGCTAATTGAGCACACATGGGAGGGTAATGGTGACTGGGAGTCAACACTCTGTCCCGTGCAGAGAACAGGGCACGCAGGGGAGAAGGTCTGGCTACAGATTTGGGGGCAGGTACCATACCAGGTATAGGCAAGAGCAGGACAACACCGAGGAGACCTGGCTTCCAGAGCCACCACCGCCATACATTAACTGTGTGATCACGAAATGGTAACTTCTTGAGTTTCGGTTGCCTCACAGTAGAAAGGAGATAAGCCCTCCTACCTCAATGATGGCTGCTGTGATGAAATAATAGAAGTATCATGTCAATGTTGGCTGATATTCAGCAGTTGGGGAGCTTAAATGAGAAGTGGGCAAATTCCCTCTGCCCTTCCCCTGGTCATGGCTCCCCCCTTGCGCTCCAGGCCATCTTCCACCACAGCATGGTCAGTGTTATCCTTGGGAGCCCCCAAGATCTCCTACTGTGTCCAGGGAGTAACGGGGGTTCAACATTCTGGTTGCCCTGTCACCTGCAGCATCAGACCAAGCAAGGGCCTGTGGGCACCAGCTCCCCTTTTCAAGAATACAAACAGCCCCTTGGGCCAGGAGCTGGCCTCCAGAGCCCTTCTGTCCATGACATTGTAACACGGGCAAGGGCACACTGCTTGAGAGGGTCCCAGACCCACACCATTTTCACAGAAAAAGGCAACATTCCGAGGTGCAAGATTATCAATTATTGTCTTGATGGATCTAGCCTGCATTCCATCAACTAAAACTTGCCATCACCTGCGTCCTTCCATATGTCTACAGTGCCACAACTGAGACCACTGGACTGTGGAAAGGACCACCTGCAAAAGCCATCTTTTCACACCTCTGAACTGTAGCCACTCCTAATGCCACCTGCCTCATGCTCCAATTACCTGCATGCTTGTTCTACATCTGGGCCTGCCTGTGAGGGCAGGGTTCAAGTTTATACCTCTTTGAACTCACAACATGCTTTGAGTCAATAGGCGCGCAACACTTCTCAGACATAGATGCTGGTCATGAAAACCCTCCAGCATTTCAAAATCAATACCTTCTGAATTAAACATGAAATAGAATTCATTCAAATCAGCAAACCAAGAACATTCTGTTGCAATCTTGTTCTCTGAAAATCAGGAATCCATCTGTTTAGGGATACATGATGGATTCCCTCTTAACCAGAAAATTCCTTTTCTGATCTTGCCAGATAATAAAGGGAAAGCATGCTGACTTGCATGTTGTATCTAAAATTTGGCACATGGTGCCACAGACAAAAAGTTCAGCAGGTGACTCTCTTCTGAACTTTAGCTCCTCTAAGCACAAAAAGACTGTTCTCTAGCCAACACTGTGAGCTGTCTTAACTGTCCTTTGAATGGAAGAACTAATACAGCCTAAGGCCTGTCTGCCCTTTACAGACACTGAATTCATGGCACAACCATCAGATTGAAAGCCCCTAATGCTTTCCTCCTCCTCTGTGTCATAAAGGACACCAACACTTGGTGAACCAAGATTCTTGTCTTGTCTCAGGCATACTTTCTACCAAGACTCACAGATGACAGTTTCCCTTCTCATCCGCAGGAGAAAACAAAAACAGCACTGTCCACCTGATCTGTCTGGAATGCTCTTTTCCCGGATCACATGTCTGGTAAACTCCTACTCATCCTTCAGGACTCAGATCAGGTATCACCTTCTCAGGAAAGCTTTCTGTGCCCACCCCCCTCCCCAGGCCTGATTTAAGACAGTTCCCCACCCTCTGCTCTCCTAGTTCCTGGGGAATTCCTCTGTTTCAGGCTTAGCGCATTGTCATGTAATTATTTCCATGCTTCTAAAGTGCAGCTGGTAGGGTAGGGGGTGAGTTGGGGGTGGGAGGAGAGTCTCTCAAAGCATGGCCAGAAACTACCTGGGTCGGAACCACCTGGGGAACGTAATAGAAATGCATATTCCTGGGCCCTGGGCCCACACCTACTGAATCTACATTTTAATAAGCTCCACTCTCCCAGGTGATTTTTATGCATGTTGAGTACTATTGCATTAGAGTGTGAGGTCCTTGGAAGTAAGAATTGTGCTTTCCTTATCCTTTGTGCCAGGTCCACATTCGTTAAGTGTTCAAAATCTCCATGCAGTGGCTTTGTTCAGTAGATGCTGCCTGCATAAGAACCTGCCACAAAGTAAAATGCACATGGCCACTCAGAGACGAGCAGTGTCTTTTCTGGTACCTGGGCCACCTAGAAACAACCTTCAGAAAATATACCCCAACTGGAATGACGCATTAATCCACCCCACTCACAGACACTGGGCAATACAGTGCAGGTAGTGAGAAAAACTCCAGGCTTTGGAATGAAAAGACCTGGGTTAAAAAAAATCAGTTACCATTTCCCTGGCTAGCTGAGCAACTTTGGACAAATGGCTGAACGTCTGTAAGCCTCAGCATGCCCTTCTTAGAAACAGAATCACACCACCATGTAAGCCAGGGACGTTACATGGATTAAGAAGGAAATAATGTATGAAAGTACACATATACTATGTATGATAAAGACCAACAGCATATATGTTTTGTGCCATTTTCTTAAAAACAGAACTATCACCAAGTAATCTTTAGAAGACTGGCTTTTACACAGCTCCAATAAAGACCATAGTTACACTGTCAGACACAGAATTGCTAGACAGACATAAAATTATGTAACCAAAAATACTCAGGGTTTTTAAAGGTAAAGTTTGAACCACAGAAGCCTAGGGCAGAAAAGGCCTTCGAGAAGCTCTCTAGTTCAGCCTACCACCAGGAACCCGTTCAGAAACAAGAACAAAGATTCACCTGCTGTGAATCCTTGGAGATGCTCCCCACAACCAACCCAGTCCTTTTCTCTACCCACCGTGGCATCCTTTCACTTAACGGAGCAGAGGTTACTGGACACGAGCCCTCCTCTTGACATCTCAATATGTAAGATTAACAGTATATTACACCAGTACAGTAACTGACAGCCTCCCAAGTCTCACTCAATGCACAATGGCAGTGACAAGACCCCAGGGCAAGATCTCTTGCCCACTACATTTTCCATTGTAAAGGAACCAGTCCTCTAGCTTCTAGTTTCCTATACCCTGCATCCTTTAGTCTTGCATCCTTTAGTAGATAAAAATAACAGTTACGTTTTTACTGAATACCCACTCAGCCAGCCAAGGTGCTAATGTTTTAAATACAATCTTTGGTGAAATCCTTCCAATAACTCTTCCAGTAGGTTTTATGATTTCCATTTCAAAGAGAAGGTTCAGACCAGTTAAGCAGCCCAGACCCTGGAGGGGGAGGGGAGGGCAGGGCAGGATACAGGTCTTTCTGGCTTGCCAGCCCTGCTCTTCCCACTCTATCAGGCAGTTTCCAGCCGCCATCCCCGCCGCCTGCTGACATAGCATGGGGTGCTTCATCCTATTTCCAACGCGGCTCAAAATCCTCGCCAGGGCTCACTCTGCCCATGGGTTAAAACGTCAGCCTTTCTTGGGGGGGGACTGAGGAGATGCTCAAACAGGGCCCCTACTCTACCTATCAGCTGCATCAAAGGAACACCGAAGATGAACAAGAGCAGTCATGAAATGTGTGGAGCTTTTCAGAGAAGCTTCCTTTTAAAAGAATTTCAGGCAACCCAAGGGAGGCTTGCTTAGCTAGCACTTTTCTAAGAGTGAAATTAAACCAGCAGTCCCCAGCAGCGACTTTCTAAGGCTTCTGGTTTGAGCTCATCTGTGGCTAGCCCTCACCCAGGAACAGGCAGCAGAGGGTGTGTGTCTGTCCCCACCCACTCTTACAGCCGCCGCTGGTTACAGTTACACATTCCGATACAGACATGCCTCTCAGACCAAAGAGGGGGCGGGGGTGGCCAGCTCTCAGAAGCCCTGGAACAAATAGCTGGCAACAGCTGTGTTCTCAGAAGACCGCAGTTGGTCGCTCGCTACTGTTTTCTCATTCCACACTAGGTTACCGGCTACAATTCAGTGCCCCTACTTCAAACGGTGGCTCGCAAAGCAATCAAGTCTCTGCCACAGGGGTCTGCTGGCTTTGAAAAATCGGTCAGGAAGGCCAAAATGTGGTCAGTCCCACCCCCATCCCTCTGAGGCATTCAGGCCATCCCTCAGCCACACAGCCCTGACCACAGGCTTAAAAGGAAAAAGCCTCTGGGATCCCTCCCCTTTAAAAGGAGGCCCCCCCACCCCAACGCAGAACCTCTTCAGAACCAGAGAACTGTGAAGAAATCTCTGCTAACTAGCCAAATCAAAATGGAGAAGGAATAAAAGGGGCTTTGATCAAGAATCCTGCTCTGCCTCTCCCCTTCCCCAGCCTCACCCCTCAACTGTCTCCCCATAAAGCTTTGGCAAAGCTTTTATGGTGTCTAATGGAAAATCAGAATGGATGGCCCCAGAGAGACCTCAGGGAGGTAGGGGGTTAAGGACACGATGGCTCTGGAAGTAAGGAGCAACTAGCAAGCAGGAAGGGAAAACTGGAAAATTCTGTGTGGGAGCTAGCCTGTGGTAACTACGAAACATTTTCTAAAAGGCTCCCTCCACCCAAAGCAGTTGTACAACTGACGATAAATAAGCTCCCACACCCTTCTTCCCTTCCCAAACCCGATCCACGGACCACAGACCACCAGTGCAATTACCTGTCTAAGACCCAAAAGGAAAGGCATCCTGCAAGAGCATCGTCCACACTAACGTTGGGAACAAAGGGCTTTTTAAAAGTTAAGGTCTTGGAAAGAGCATTTCCCCTGGTGGGCCTGGTGCTCAGCGATCCCGGTTAACCGGCTTCCTTAGCAAAGAAGAGAAAGTAAACAGAGTCCTGGGACCAAGCAGGCACTCTCCCTCCTGCTCGCCTCGCTACTCCCCCTGCCTGGCTCCGACCCACCCCCACCTTCTCGTGACATATCTCAGACGCAGCAGAGCTGAAGCTGTCTGCCAAGGGGGAAATGACATCAGTTCAGGCCCGGCAGAAAAAACTCCAGACAGCTGCTGTGGAGTACTGAGAAGGATGTGCTGCAAACCTACGCTGGCTAGCCCTGGACCCACCTAGGGATGAAGCCTGCAATGGAGGAGGACAGGAGCTGCAGCCCCCTGCCCACTCCCATCAGCTCCCCTCGGCTCTGAGCAGGCTGGGCTGTACATAAATCAAGTCTCTATGGCTGAAAAGAGCCACATTTCTCTGAATAATGACTGGACTCTAATGGCTCCCGAGGTATTATTTCTCCTCCTTGGGAAAGAAAACCAAGCTCAGTGACTGTCAGTTTCACAGAAACTTTTCCACCGGCTCCCCTGCCAGAGCTGGTGCTCAGTAAATAACAGTGCACTACACCTGACTGTTTCAACTTTCTCCAGGGATGGACGCAATTCACAGAGAGGACTCAGAGAGGCACCTTTTCCCCAGCTAAGGTAGGACATGCTACCTTGGATGCTGACCTCTTGAGCCCTCACTTGGACTGGAGAGTTTATATTTCATAAACAGACTGCATGTACAGGTGCCAACATCTTTCCTCACTTGTCTTACAAAAGGTACAACAAGTCCCATCGCAGCCTCCAAGTTGCCAGTGAAGCAGATCATCTATATTTAAACCAACTCTTGCTTCTGAAAAGTTCACCACCTTAGGTTTGTCATGCTTTCTTCTCTAAGCTCAGCTTATGGAAAAAATGGCTCTCTTGACAGCAAGCTTCTGCACAGGAAACAAAGGCCCTGGGGTTGGTGTCCTGATCTGACTTTTCCCAGTCAGTGGTGTAAGCCAGCTCTCATCTGGCCACCCTTCCCTAAACTACAGGTCACAGTCGCTTTCTCTGGCCCGAGTGCTCTACCAAAGACCACACGAGCAAAGGTTCGTGTCTGATTTCATCTTGCAGAAATGACTCTCGAGGAGAACAATCTTCAGAGGAACTTTGTAAGTCCAAAGTTACTTTCTAATAACTTCTCCAGGCTGCAAATTAATTCTATTTCCATCACTCAAAGCAAGTATATCTCATCTTTCTTTTTATTTTCTGCAACAATTTTTTTTTTCAGTGATACTTATCGAAGGCCCCCAAGGGAGTGGCACTGTGCTGGGCATACCCTGGTAAATCAGAAATGATTTTCACAAATTAGTATTTTTCACCTCCACCTCAGACAGTAAATTAGCAGTACATAACAAGTCCAGCAAGGTGAGTTGCCAAAAAATACTTTTCAATCATTAGTGAATCTAGCCAGACACACAATGTGCTTGCTGCAGGTCTCCCACTGCCGGTCAAGGTCATGTCGACTTTCCTGACAAGGAAATGAATGAGCCAAGCCAGCTGGGACATTTCCTGCAGGCTCACAAAAAAAAAAAAAAAAAAAAAAAAAAATCACAGCCTCATTGCTATGGAGAAGAGAAGAGGGGTGAAGTGGCTTCTGCTGCTGCAGGTGTCTGGGGACTAGAGAGCCATTCTTCACTTCAGCAAATATCTATTCTCAGGACACTGTCTCCCAGTCTATCCCAGGCTGTGCTACTACTCTCACATACAGGCCAAACTGCCAGACAGGCAGGCCTGGACACCGAGGCACAACCCCCCAGGGAAGAGCAGAGAGGCAGCTTTCAAAGCCCTCCTTTCATTTCCTCAGTTCCCTGGCAACCACTGACCATCCCCCAACACATGCAGCATTATTAATGTTGACAATCAAACTAGAGCAAAGGGCATCCTCAGCCCCTCGTGGGCAATTCTTTCTGACCCTCCCTAGTAAGACAGAGTGACATCTGCAGCTCTATGGGAAAATTACATGGCGTTAAGTGTACCTATTCATTCATTCCACACCTACTCAACGCCCACACTGTGCCAGACACTGGTCTAGGCACTGGAAACACGGCCATGAGCAAAATACTCAAGCACCTTTGCTCTAATGGGCTAAGGAAACATTCCACATTTCTAAATAATTTTCACTAGCAGTCATCTCTGAATAAGTGGAGTTGGAACAAAATTACTAGAGATCCAAAGATAATTTTGTGAAAGTTCAATCTAAATGATCAAAATTGCATCATAGGCATCCCAATTTCCTCTGAACCTAATGAATCATCCTTTATGGATGCTACTCAACACAGTGTTTCTAATCAGCCTTTGTCTGCTTTTATCTTCTTACAAGATTGCAAGTTCCTGTATGCAAGGCAGTATCAAACCCAACACTGCACCTAACCCAACATCATATACGCTAACAAAGTGATTGCTGAGAATGGCTTCTTTCTCACTGATCTACTTTTTCTTGCCCCCAGTCCCTGACCAACCCTCATTGAGCACTGAGATTTGAGGGATGAGGAGAAAAAGAAGTTGAACTGGCAAATGCAGGCATTCCCAGGAAGGCGGGTTCCCATTTTGCCATGCCCTACAAATATCACCACAAACCAAGGAGAAAGTTGTCAGTTCGGGGATTTAAGAGGCAAGACAATAATTAGCAATTTCTACTAGTCTGAAAAAAAGGGGTTCTTTTATGTAAGTGATCCAGGCTCATATGAGGAAGACCAAAGCTAAGTCAAATCCTTCTTCAGAATCATTTTAGTCATCTGCCTGACAATGCAGAATTTAATTCAATGCTGAATTCACCAACTTAAAAAAATAATAATAATAATCAGGAAGAGTCAACACTAAACCAGAATTAAGCAGGATTATGTTGTCAAAATGTTGCAGTTTAACAA
Source organism: Camelus dromedarius (assembly GCF_036321535.1). Lineage (NCBI taxonomy): Eukaryota > Metazoa > Chordata > Mammalia > Artiodactyla > Camelidae > Camelus > Camelus dromedarius. Next base: position 59,989,095 of record NC_087443.1, on the reverse strand, counting down.
CTGTGTATGGCCCCAAGCAGTGTCTGAGACATCCTCCCACTGAACCAGGCCCCCCCTTCCCAGTTCAGAGAACCCACAGAGCTAGTAATGCTGAAATCCTTTGGATTCTGATTAACTCATTATTTAAGAAGACATACTGCAAAAGCGTAGATGTTCATGGCTGGTGGAAGTCATTCCTTCACTGTAGTTGATTTAAGAATCACTGGCAAGCAACTACACTTCAATAAAAAATAAGAATTAAAAAACAAACAAACAAAAAGAATCATTTGGCAACATTTTTCTAGGCAGCCTATGCATTTATAATCTTTAAATTCTGGGATGGAAGCAGGGAGAAGTTATTCGGCACTGACAACGAGCCAGCCTCTGTGGTTTAGGAACTCTGTTTAACCAACATTTCACCTAAAGTGACAACAACCCCATGATGTAGGTATTATTATCCTTATTGCTCAGCTGCAGAACCTGAGCTTTATGGAGACCATGCCCAGGGTCACACAGCTAGCACTGAGAAAGACGGGATTTGAATGAAGTCTCTGGCTCCAAAGACTCTTCCCTTTACAAAAAAAAGGAGTCACGATATGAGACCAAAAGTGGCCAATGAGGCAAAAACCAGAATTGAGGGTCAGCTGGCCACTGAGCAGATACGCATGTCCCTGGTCGGTGCTCCAGAACCCTGTTTACAAGACTGTCGCTTATACTGGACCTGGCAGTGGCATTCCTGAGCATATAGTCAAGACCCTGGAGCTCCAGAACTCCCATCCTGACCCACTTTGGGGCCTGAGTTCTGTGAGGTAAATGACTGGGAAAGGCCTAAAGTTCTCATGTGTTCTAACACACAACTGGCCCCCACACAAGGAGCGAGCTGGCAGGAAGACCTTCTACGCCCTGCATCTCAGGTGACCTGGTGAACCGCTCCCACGCCAACGTCATCTGGCCAGCTGAAGCTGAAGGAGACCAGGGCTGAGGGCCCCGGGTTTCTAATTTCGCAATCAAGGAATCTGAAGAAAGAGGGTTTTGTCAGGACAGAAAGCCACTGCCAGGCTTCGGGCAGGAGACAATCTCCAGACCGAAAGCCATTTTATTTCCTGGAGCTTTGGGTAGAGGCTGCGAGGCAAACACACATCTGAGATAAAAGACCTTTCTTATCTTTCTCAGGCTGTGCCCAACCCGGTTTAAATACCCGAGAGTTCTAACTCAAAAAAGCCAGAGATGAATACTAACTCAAACCCCAAACCAACGTGAGCACTACAATAAAAGTCAAACCGAGACATCGTCACGTCACGAACTTGAGGCTGGACACCAATAAAGGATCCTGAAGGAATTATTTTGGGGAATGCCAGGGGAAGAATTCCAAGCTCAGAACAAAGACTTCCAGAACCGTGCCAAGTAGAAATGTTAAGAATTATTCAGCTGCCAGAAACCAAGAATATGAGCTTATCTGTGTCGTGGGGCTGGACAAAGGCAGACGTGTAGCGAGCCTGCCGGGGCAAGAAAACACACCTCTCCTGGTTTCCGAGCAGGACAAGGAGTTCTACAAGTCACGGGGCTTATTTCTTCAACCAGGTATCCACGAAAACCCATGGATGATCTCCTACTATTGTACTGAGTATCCCCAGAAGATGGCTAGGTGAACATCCCTAAACTGCAGTACATAATCACTTGCTAAACATCAAATGATATATTTCAGAGAGCGAGGATCCTAACCTATGTTGATGGCTCATACTTGAGAGACGGAAAAAAACCTACGCACTTCAGTGAAGTTAGGTAACTCATTCAAGCTTGAAATACATTCAAGCATTTCAACCAGGCCCGTGTGGCTCCCAAATGGCTTGAACATGATGAAGATAGTATTCTTTTTTTTTTTAAATTGAAGTATAGTCAGTTCACAAGGTTGTGTCAATTTCTGGTGTACAGCATAATGTTTTAGCCATACATATACATACATATATTCGTTTTCATATTCTTTTTCGTTCTAGGTTACTACAAGATATTGAATAGAGTTCCCCGTGCTACACAGTGTAAACTTGTTGTTTATCTATTTTATATATAGTAGTTGGTATATGCAAATCTCACACTCCCAATTTATCCCTTCCTGCCCCCTTTCCCCCACTCTGATATTATAACTGTCACTTCCCCCTCTTCTGTGACCTGATGGTCAGGGTCACATCCAGCCACCCAAGACAGACCATGAGCATAAGAAAGATGGACAAATTGGCCTTGCCCTGATTTATTTATTCAATTACCCAGTTAGGGAGAAAAGACAGCAAACACAGACACCATCGTGGGCACTCTTTAATAAATGGGATCGGAGAAGGATAGATGCTAAGGGCAAGAAGAGCTTGAAGAGGGGACACTGTCGACAGATAGAATGGCCAAGGAAGGTTTTAACAAGAGATGGCTAACTGACTAACATGCAGGGTTGGGATGGGAAGGTGAACACACCAGGCAGGGCCAAGCACGACCAAAAGCATGGAAACAAGGGCAAACGGGCATCCGAGAAAGGCTGAAGATGATGACACAAAGGTCAGCTGGAGGGTCAACGCAGAGGCCACTACACATGTGTGTATTTACTGAGTACCCTGAACCAGCACGTGTTTTCTTTCTGATAACTACGGCAGCACCATGAATGTCAAGGGCAGGAACTTCTATTACGTATCTTAGGCTCTCTTTTTGCTTGTTATATTTACTACTGAAACATGATCAATCTTGAAGCTGATTTTGTGTGGCGCAGGAGAGGTGGAGGGAAGACACCCATGGCAATGAAACAGCCTTGGTCTTTCAAATAGAGAGAGAAATAAAAGTAGCAGAAGCTGAAACCAGTTTAACAGATTCCTAAGGTTTCTGCCTCTTGCTTCTCTGCCCTCTAACAAGAAAATCTTTTTGTGATGACAGTCACTCCACCAATAATTATTACCTTCGTGGACAAACATCACTGCCCTCTCCAGAGAGATCAGGGGTCTCTGCAACTCACCACGAACAGTGGGCTGTCACAGACGGTTAATGGGCTGTCGCCGGAGATGCAACTTTAGCTTTATCAAGTACAACAGCAGCCTTGTTTGTTTTGGTACCAAAATGCTAGGTTCGTTTTTCCTGCCCTGAAAACAGTTCAACCTCAACCAAACTGGCAGGTAGCCAAGAATCACATGAAAATCAGCAAGCTACAACTCAGGGCTGTCCCCAGAAACATTTCATGTCTCCTCACAAATTGCTCTCTAAACCAAAGATCAGAATTAAGAAAAACAGAAGGGAGGTACGTCACACCAACTACACGGCACACACTCAGATGTGACCTGGAAAGAGAACTCCACTTAGGTAAATTAGTCTTCAGGGTCTCCACTAAATCTGATTTCATCTTTCACTTTTATTTAAGTGTGGGGCAGGACAAAGGGCGAGTCGGTCCACTTTAGGTGCAATGGTGGCAGGCCCACAGAAAGGGCGAACATCAAGGTCATTTTATCAAAGGTACCTCAACTCTGAGTTCCTGGAAGCAGCACTGGATCCTTGGGGTGTGAAGTCACAAGAGCCATCATTCACACGGTCCAGCAAGGGATCATCTTGGTTGTGCTTTTATGGGAAGATCCACTCACTCTTTTGTGTGCTCATAAACTGCAAAGTTCTTTATTCTCAGGCCTGTCTCCTTTTCTATAGTGTAATCAACTTAAGGGTAAGATGCCTAACTTCCATTTCTGTGTCCCTCGCAGTACCAAGCAATGCCTTGCACAAAGCAGGCCCTGAGGAAAAGACAGTTACCTGGATGAAGAGAATTAATGACTAAAGAGAAGGTCGGAAAAATGAAGCTGAACCCCCTAAACACTAGTGCAGACAGCTTTTTCCTGGTAACAGAAACCTGCTCTGAGCTCACAAGGTTTGGTGAAGGGACTGGGAAACCCTCCCTTATCTATACATCTCTCACTTCTCAGCTGAGGAATTCAAAGCACTTAAGACATCTCAAAAGCAAAACTCCCTTTCTCAAGGTAGAGCTGGGACATGATTTGACCCCCAACAATAGTTTCTTGGTTACGGGAAGGGATGAGGCTGCTCCTGGTTCTGTCTCCCACTCACCAGAAAACTCCATTAGCAACGCCTAGAAGTTGCCTTTTTTGCTCTAAGGATTGTGAAACTTAATAAAGCCTAACTGGAAACATAGCTCCTGGCACTGGGCATTTCCTCATTTCCTGGATCTTATGTAAATCAAATATCACCTCCTCCTTCCTTAGGCTATTCGATAACCACCAGAAGATGGTCAAAAACACCAGAAGAAAACATTAAAAACAATCTGTCCCTCCCATAAGTTGCAGGGAGATGGGAAACTTCTGGAACACACGTCCCAGATGTGACGGGATGACTGAAGGCAGCGAAACTGGAGAGGGAATCGTACCAGATACAGGAGGCGCAGCCCTTTCGTCACATAGCGCCCCACCACGGGCCACACCAGAGCCTTGTATTCCCGGGCCAACACAGGATGACAGCAGTCAGTAAACTGACTTTAAAAACCCCTTGACCTGGGGTCCAAATCATGAAGAAAGCACTAGAGCAGAGCAGAAGTGGGCAGAGAGACCCTACTGTATAAGCCTAAAGCTTAGGCGGGGAACACTAGAAGGGCCTTTGAGAAAGCATCCCCCTCACAGCAAGAAGTCATCGCAAGCCACTGTCCCTCCCTGAAGAAAGTAGCAGATGCCAGTATCTTTGCACTTACATCCATGGTTCCACAGTCCTTCACTTTGGTCAAGATGCACATTCTCGGCAAGGTGTGCTCAGTACTGCAGAAAAGGTGGCACTAACCAGTGAGAGACACGATAAAGCACCACCCTTGCAGAGAACTCAAGGTTCATAAACTTGAAAAGGGTCACAGCCCTTTTCGTCGTTCCTTCCATCAGCTGGGGAGAGGGCCAGGGGGTTATTCCCAGCCCCACCTGCCCAATAGTATACTGATGATCTCGAGATGCGAGGTGACCTAGGACTAGACCTAGGGTTTCTGACTGAAGGGACAGAGGTGTTCTTCCCATGCAACCCTAACGATTGGCTGCCCCGGGGCAGATTCTCCTTTCAACCAGACTCTCAGAGCTCTGGCATTCGACCACACTATCACCTGTTCTCATGACCTTGGGCCAATTACTTTACCTCTCCAAGCCTTCCTGCCTTCTATCAGCATGCCCAGAGACCGCTCCGAGGCTGCCATTTCCGCGATAAGAGACTCATGCGGTCAAAGAAGTTTGCTGTATTTTTGGAGATTCATGATGCATGTGCTTAACAGTTAAACCTCTAAAGACCCCCAAAGTCAAGAAGCTTGTTCAACCCTAAATCTCCTACGTTTCCAATAGCACAGCCTCTCTTAAGGAACATCTGTTCATAGCATCATCATATCTGTGGTGTTTTTCCGCCTCCAAATTCTATGCTCCATCTCTCCCTCCATCGCACTGCTCATCTGCCGTGAGATCCCCCCAGTACTGCCTGCCAGGCACAGGATGGGGACGCCCAGCATAAGTCTGGGGGGAGCTGAAAGAGAAGATACATTGGCAGCTCACCTCATTTTCGCAGGTTTCTCCGAACATTTGTGCAATCTCAGATAAGAACAGGATTTTTCCAAAAATTCTCCCTACACTAGAAACTGAGGGCAAAAGTCGTAAGTTAATTTTTCACTTTATATACTGGGCAGAGGTTGCAGATGGATATGTGTGTCAAAAAAAAAAAAAAAAAAAGACAAAGTTTTGAGGAGAAAGACGGGGTTGGTGGGGGGAGGACTGCCATGATTCAAACTTCACCATGAGACCTGTTTGAGTAAAACAGAGAAAGCTGTGGTTGGATGGGCACTTTTGATACTCAGGATTGCAGAGTGCCGTTGGGGAGTAACTTTTTTAAAGTCGTGTAATTCTTAGAGAGGGCTGAGTAGGAAAACTGAAGAACTGTCATAATTAGCTGAATTTTCTAATAGTATTTTTACCCCTAGATCCAATTTAAATTTTTACACGCGAGATCCTCTCCTATAACATTAAGGAATTATTGTCAGTTTTTTAGGGTGTGATGTGGGAGGGTGGTTATGTTCAGGAACAGAGTCCTTTTATCTTTCAGAGATTCAGACGGAACTATTTATGGTTGAAATGATAGGAAGTCTGCAATTTGCTTCAAAATAGTTTCACTGGGGATGAATGGAAGTCAAAGTGGATATAGATAAGACTGGCCAAGACACTAAACTGCTGCAGTTGGGTGATGGGTAGGTACATGGGGGTTCAGTATACCATTCTCTTTATTTTTGTAAATGTTTAAAATGCTCCATAATAAAAAAAATAATTAAAGAAGTCTATTCTAAATAATGACCATTTTTTCCTAATATTTTCTTTTCTTTTTTATTTTATTAATGGAGATACTGGGGATTGAACCCAGAACCCTGTGCATGTGCTCTACCACTGAGCTATTTCCCTCCCCACAAAATTGTCCACTTTTGACTCTAAATAATATTAAGCTTTACAAAGCCTGTAAAGAACTGAGGAACAACTACTACAATAAAGGTATTAAAAAAAAAAAAAAAAAGAACTAGGGAACACCAAAAGCTCAAGTGACAAAAGAAAAACATAAACTGGAATTCATCAAAATTAAAAACAGTTCGGGAGAGGGTATAGCTCAAGTGGTAGAACACAAGCTTAGTATGCATGAGGTCCTGGGTTCATTCCCCAGTACTTCCTCAAAAAAATAATAATAAATAAACCTAATCACCTAACCCCCTAGGAAAAAAAAAGATAAGAGAGTTAAAGACATTTGTGCTTCAAGGACATCACCAAGAAAGTGGAAAAAAAAAAAAAAACAACCACAGAACAGGAGAAAATATTTGCAAATCACTGATCTGATAAGAGATTCATATTGGCTTCTTAACTGTAGGACCCTCTTTAGAGGTTTAACTGTTGAGCACATGCACCGTGAATCTCCACAAGAGATGGGAGACTTCTGTGACCACATGGACTTCTTACAGCAGAAATGGCTGCCTCAGAGCCGAAGCTGGGCCACGTTGATAGAAGCAATGAAGACTCAGAGAAGTAAAGTAATTGGCCCAAGGTCATGAGAAGAGATGGTGGCATGTCTGGGTCGAGAGTGCCAGTGCCCTGACAAAGTCTAGTTTAAAGGAGAACCTTGCCTTGAGCAGTCACTCACTGGGATTCCGTGGGAATACCACTGTCCCTTCAGTCAGACAAACTGAATAGTCATTTCTCCAAAGAAGACATACAAATGGCCAGTAAGAACATGAAAAAATGTTCAACATTACTAGTTATTAGGGAAATGCAAATCAAAACCACAATGGGATACTACTTCGCACTTACTAGGATGGTCATGATAAAAAACAAAAAAACAGACAATAACAAGTGCCAAAGAGGATGTGGAAAAATTGAAACCCTCATACACTGCTAGTGGGGATGAACAATGTAGCACTATAGAAAACAGTCTGGCAGTTCCTCAAAAATTGACCATATGACCCAACAATTCCACTTCTAGGTATATACCCAAGAGAATGAAAACGGATGTCCACTCAAAAATTGATATGTTCATGTTCAAAGCAGCATTATTCATAATAGCCCCAAAGTGGAAATAGCCCAAATGTCCCTCAATTGATGACTACATAAATAAAATGTGTTACGACCATGCAATGGAATATTAATCAGCCATAAAAAGGAAGGACACTGATACGTTACAATAGGGGTGAACCTTGAAAACACTATGCTAAGTGAAAGAAGCCAGTCACAAAATAGCACCTGATACATGATTCCATTTACATGAAATGTCCAGAATGGGAAAATCCAGAGCGACAGAAAGTAAACTACTGTTTGCCAGGGACTTGGGGGAGGGGATCGGGAGAGAGGGGATGAATGCTGATACAGCATTTCTTTTGGGGTGATGAAAATGTTCTGAAGTTAGATAGTGGTGACAGTAGCCCAACCTTGTGAATATACTAAAACCCACTGAATTGTACACTCTGGAAGAGCGAATTTTATGGTATGTGAATTACATCTCATAAAGCTGTTATTATAAAGAGAAAAAAAAAAGCCTCAGAAACCATCTTCACCTCAGAACAGGAAGTGCCAAATGTTGGAGACAGGTGTCAATAAGCCCCAGGGCGCCCCTCACCTCGGTACAGTACACTGCGCGCTGAGAGCACAGAGCTCTGTGTGTGGCCCTAGCACTGCAGTCAGAATGAGTGACAAACCACAGCTCCCACACCAGAGGCAACGGCACACTTCCTTGCTGGTGGTAACCCCCCACTCTCCCTCACTCGAGAGGGTACAATGTGCTTATCAGAGTAACAGCTGTATCCTAACTTACCTGCTCTAAGAATAAATAATTTCATACTTAATTTTTTAAAATTAATGCCAAGAAAACACCCCTCATCTGACTGCAAAGGCTGAGGATATGGAAAGTGATTCACGTGCATTTTGGATCAGGAGTGGAGCAAAATATATTCTTAAAGTCCTCCACTGAAAACAGATCTTGGGTTAGTGAGGGAACAGGGAAGCCTTAAAGTTCCCCAAAGCTAAAATAAGCAGTAACAACAACAACAAAGGCTAACATTTGCCAAGTAATTACTAGTGGCAAGCACTGCTCTAAGAGCTTTGTAAATATTAACTCAATTAATCCTCACAATAACTCAATTTACCCACAATATTAGCTAGGCGTTATTATCCCATTTTACAGATGAGGATATTGAGTTAACTAACTAGCCCAAGGTTATACAGAGGCAGTCTGGCTCCAGAGTCTGCACTCTCAGCAGTACTGCTTCCAAGCATCTCTTCTTCTGGGACGATCACCACGGAAGGTTGGCTGGGCAGGCATGAAATTAGACCTGGGTGCCACACAGCATCTGGTCAACAGCTCCAGGCCATCTGCCTGACATCTTCCAGGGGACCACAAACCACTTCTCTCAGCACATGGGCAGGCATTTCTACCCTCCTTCGGCTATAGGCTCACTGCCCTTGGGTGAATCCTGTTCCACAGTAAAGGGAGCAACCAGTTTGCAGACAAGAAGGAGACTAGAAGCTTAGCAAATCAGAGACCTATAGGCTTTTGAGGGAGTAAACGGAAATGTTCCCCAGGTGCCTGTGTTAAAGAGTCAGAAGGTGCATTTTCAAGGATAAGCAGAGGGAGGAAGTGAAGAAGTGATGCTCATGCACATGCGTGGGCAAATGAGCCCTACTGATGGGAATGTAAACTGATACAACTGCTTTGGAGAGCAACTTGGCATCATCGACCCCTAATTTCCAATGTACATGCCCTGTAAGCCCACAACCCCTAATTCCACATCGAGGAATCTAGCACAACTGCAGAAAGAAATAAGCACAACAATGTTCACTGTAGCACAGTGTGAAATGGCAAAAATTTGGGCACAACGTGTGTTCACTTATAGAGGAATGCTTAAATAAACCCTGGTCTAAAGCAATAACATACAGACGTTAAAACAAAATTAGAGGTATGTATGCAATATAAAAAAAAGTCTACAAAAAAAAAGTCTACAATGTATTAAGGTTAAAAAAAAGTGCATGTTGTTAAAGTACTACATATAAACTATCCCATTTTTGCTTTAAAAACAAATGAAAGAAAATAAGGAACCCTACCCAGATCAACAATTTTATTTATTATATATATGTGTGTGCGTGTGTATGAGTTTATATATAGGAGTTAAATTATTATATCTATAAATATGCAGCATAAGCAGAAAAGCCACCAAAAAATACACACCAAACCAAACTTTTCCTTTTTACTCTAAGTATTTTTGTATTTCTGCATTTACCATTGTTATGAGCATGTGTTATTTCTGTGTAATTAAAAACTGATGTGACCAGAAACTGACACAACATTGTAAACTGACAATACTTTGAGAAAAAATAATATCCATTGAGTATTCCAACAAAACAAAACACTGATGTGAAAGGTAAAAGGTAACTTAAGGCCCAAAGAAAAGCAGCAATCAGATCTAAGAAAGGAAATGGAGAGAGAGCCATAGTGGACCGTGCCAAATCAGGCCGGTGCAGGTTTTCTGTCTCCACCCCCCACCCCACCCCACCCCACCCCCGCCCCGACCCCTGCCGCCCCACCCCACCCCCACTGCAAATGCAGCAAGGGGATTTGCAAAAAGACAAGAGACTCAAGAAAAAAGAAAGAAGCACACAGGATGACCTTCTCACACTATTCAACTCTACATTCAAGTCCCAAAGAGCTATTTTGCTCCAACAACCCAGTGTAGAAAGCCAAATATTAACTTTCTCTCCCAAATAAACCACAAATATTTAAATCCGATCAATAAACTAAGCTATGGGTGTTTTCTGGTTGTATCTGTGTTTGGCTGGTTTTTAACACAACCAGAGTGAAACTTCCAGGTGGAATCTGAGATGAGGAAGATAATTTTTAAATGGCAAACAAAAAGCGCCATGTACAATTTTGAAAAAGATAGTTTTTTTCTCCATGAACCGTAGGCCTCTGATCTGCAAGAATGTGTAACAGAACAGTGTTACAACATGAGATCTGTCTTGCTCCATATTTAAAAATCAAAACAGACACATGTTTTTATAACTTCACTCCAGGACCCACCCTTCCAAGCCACAAATATTCTTGCAGCGTCTTACAGTCACTCTCACCTCTTCCAAAACAAGTTTAAATTCTCTAAAACACCTAGGTCGGGAATGAAAACTGCACCACGGCATATGAGGGTGAGGACAGCACCATGAACAGAAGATACACAGCTCATCTGCTTTCCCACAGAAGAAAGCATGGAAAAGAGAAAACCCAAAGTAAATAAAGCCAGCTATGGGAATGTAGCTGAGTAAGCGAGAGTATCCCCAAAACCCCATCCAGGCAAGACTCACAAGTCTGAGAGGATGACCTACTTTAATTCCCACACTGGGAAAGCCCAGAATTGTATCAACAAGCTGCAGAACTCAATAGGATGAGATTTGTTTCCCTTTTCCTTACCTCCCAGGTTGCAATGTTCTGGATTTATTTGTATTTCTTTGTTTGTGGTTTCCACAATGCATGTCGGTTTTTGGCCAGACTTTGCTCCACCTAGTGGAACTGCAAAGGATGGGCCAGAAGGGTGGGGCCCACAGTCAGATCTCAGACTGTCATATGCCACTGCCTAGACAGGTCACCAAGACCTGCAGTCACTACTCCCTGTCACTCACTGGCCGCACTGTCTATGCGGTTATAGTGGGATCAGTGGCCCCAGCAGTGCCCACAATCCAGGCTGTAGGGCAAGGAATGAACCCACGTCATCGCGGCACCTCGTCCTGATGGTCTCTCAAATGTTAGTCCAACAACTGAAGGCAAGAAAGAGGCCCCCAGGTATTCAAAGGGCAGTTGGAATTTGAATCCAAAGCCATTTAGGATACCCACAGCATCCACTGAGTTGCCAGCTTGTGCTCAACACCCACAGATGAGCTGCATCCTGGGGCCCGAAAGAGAGGGCTCTCCTCTTGACACAGCCCTGCTAAGGTCCAGGACTGTCAGCTTCCCTCGTGGCGACCCTGAGAGCATCTAATGGTTTCCGCAGGCTGATAATGTGTGAGAACAAACTAATGTTCATGAGGCTGAAAATGAGAGGACAGCCAAGACTTGGAATAGGGAAAGGAAAAAGTTCTAAGAACATGACTCAGTTTGGATTGGTTATGGGACCATGCAGGGCACTAAGAAAAGAAAGTAACTGGCCATCAGGCTTTCCTTGGGGCGAAAACAAATGCATTCTTAAAAGGAAACCACAAAGGCAGACCAAAGCCAGAGGAAAGAAAGTTCAAGATCGGGTGACTTAGGGAGGCTCACCTGCTTACTGAACCACAGACTAAGGAAATGTGCTTTTCTTCAAAATATTTGATGTTGGCTGAGCAGAGCTGACTGGTAACTTACGTCAACAAATCTGAGAGTAATCAAGATTCAGAGTATGAAGAAAAAAAAAAGATTGAGGGTATGAAAGCTTTAAACGTTCCCACCTAAAGTTTGTTTTCAGAAGTTATGTCACACACATCTCTTCATAGGAAGGCTGGCCTCAAATCCCGTGATACTGATCAAGAGCTGGTAAGCAGATGGCAGGTACCACGACACCAGGGTTTCTCCACCCTGGCACTACCGACATTCTGGACCAGACAATTCTTTGCTGTGGGAGGAGTACCCTGAGCAGCATCCCTGGCCTTCACATCACAGACGCCAGTAGCGGTCTTGAGTTTTGATGATCAAAATGTTTCCAGCGGGGAGGGTACAGCTCAGTGGTAAAGCACATGCTTGGCATGCACAAGATCCTGGGTTAAATTCTCAGTACCTCCATTTAAAAAAAAGTTTCCAGACATTGACAAATGTCCTTAGGAAGGGGCAAAATTGTCCCCAATAGAGAGCCACTACCCTTTTTTTGTGTGTGGGGGGGTGTAATTAGGTTTGTTTGTTTGTTTGTTTTTATTTAATGGAAGTACTGGGGATCGAATCCATGACCTCATGCTTCCTAAGCATGTGCTCTACCACTAAGCTCTACCCTCCCTGCCTTGAGAGCCACTACTCTACATTCACTTATCACGAAAAGCCACCTACCTACATAAGTAAGAGACCACAGAGACAAACCTAAACTCAGATATAGAACAGAATCAGGATAGAATCACTTTCAAACTCCCCAAATCTGTTTCTGAACCTAGTTTGAGAGTTGATACTAACTTACCAACCACAATGCACTCAGAGGTTCACCAATAAGAATAATAGTGATAATTATTATTATATTTAATAACCACTAAGTATATTCCAAAAGCTTTACATATATTGTATCTTTTCACCTCACAACAAACCTATAAGGTATGTACTATTATTTCTATTTTATAGATGAGAAAACTGAGGCACAAAAAGGTGAAGTAGCTTGCTCAATATTAAGTGGAAGAATCAGGTTGGAACTCAGGTAGTCTGCCCCAGAGCCCATGCCCTCACCACTACATTACACTGTATTCCACCTCCACACTGGAAAGCTGTTAGATCTGCATTATCTAATACATAGTCAGTAGCCACATGTGACTATTTCATTTGAATTAGTTAAAATTAAATATCATACCACTTTGGAAAACAGTCTGGCAGTTCCTCGAAAGGTTACACAGTTATCATATGACCCAGAAATTCCACTATCAGGTATATACATACCCAAGAGAAATGAAAACATGTATGTCTATACAAAAATTGTACATGCATGTGCATAGCAGCATTATTCATAATAGCCCAAATGTCCAACTGATGAATGGATAAATAAAATGTGGTACATTCATATAAATGAAAATTAATAAGCCATAAAAAGAAGTGAAAAACGGATACATGCAATGATATACTGATACATCAACATGGAGGAATCTTGAAAATAGTATGCTAAGTGAAAGAAAGCCAGTCACAAAGGACCACATGGTGTATGATTCCATTTATAGGGAATGTCCAGAATGGGCAAATCCACAGAGACAGAAAGTAGATTAGCAGTTGCCAGGGGCTAGGGGAGGAGGGGGTATAATGGGCAAGGACTGCTAATGGCCATGGGGTTTCTTTTTGGGGTGGTGAAAACATTCTACAGTTAGATAGTGGTGATGGTCACACAACCCTGTGACTTACTGAAAAAACATTTTCTGCACACTTTAAAAGGATGAGTCTTTTGGCATGTGAATTCTGTCTCAGTAAAGTTGATATAAAACATTAAATGTCATTAAGAATTGAGTTCCTCAGTTATCCTGGCCACACTTCAATAACCACAGGGGGCTAAGTGGCTGTAAAACGCGCAGCACAGATATAGACTATGTCCAGCATCACAGGAAATTCTACTGGACAGCACTGCTTCCACAGAAGGATAAAAGGCCTCCTTACCATCTAACTGCAGCCCCCGTTTTGAGTCCCAGCCTCCCTTCCCAGTCCTCTACACACCCACACTCAAAACCTTCACCACAGACTACATGCTACTTCCAAACACTCCATTTTCACTCTTACACACTGGAGTAAACTTTCCCCCTTCCTAGGCCATAGACATCCAACTTATCAAACTTGAAAGCCTCCCCCTCTATGATGCTTTCCCCAAATCCCCCCCCCCCGGCAACTGTTCCCACTGCCCTCTGTCTGCACTTCCATTACGCTGATCCCTGCAGACTACAGGTCACTCTATGTGTTATCTGTCTTTCCCACAAGATTAGTAGCTCCTTGAGGATGGGGTTCCTGCTACTCATTTGAGGGTTCCCAGTGCCTGGGAATAAGAGCGTGCTGCAAAGAGTGAACATTTCAGTAAATGTTTGTTGCATTCTCCTGAAAGGATTTACAGCAACTCATGATGTGGATTTCAGACAACTGCTCACTTTGGTGTATAAAGCAGAAGAAAATGACAGAATGAGGATAAGGATCTGGAAGTCTCACATCCCACTATTCTACAAGAAGGAATGAGGGTGGTCGCACTGAAATGCCCTATTTAAGAAAGAAGAGTAAAGCTTTTGGACTGAAAACTGGTGCAGTGGAGGTGAGTAAAGGGGGAGGGAGGGGCATACTACTGGAGGGTGTGGTGGGAAAAAAAAATATCAGGAACTCAGGCCCCCAACCAACGCAAAGTTGTAAGCATGGCAGAGGAAAGGTAAGGACTGCATCTCTACAGATTTGCGCCCAGCCCATTGGCCAGATTGCTTTATGGAAAAAGATGTTAAACCCACACATCTCCATCGTAATTCAACTGGAAGAGACAAATGCCAAGGCCTTACTGATCGGAGACTCTACTGCTTTTTTATTCTTTATGGATTCGAGGAATCACATCTGAGTTACAATGACAGGAAAATATAGTCGAAGATCCTAATCACAGAAGGGAGTTAAGGGGATGAATTTGTCTGGGCCAGGATGGCAGGAAATGACTGTTCCAGTGCAGAGCTGGTACCAGGGCAAGCAAGCTGCCTAATGCCATATATTTGATATTAAATGCATGTGTGAAAAAAAGATCGTATTTGACAGAGCCGTTTAAAGGGGGAAAAAATGCAATGAGGTACCCATACCATTTTCAATTCGGAATGAGAACAGAGAGTCCTCCTCGATGCAGAGCTGGCTGGAAGCCACTTGTTGAAATAAGGACAGTGAGTACCTGAAAGACATCCTATGCCAAAACGGTCTCTGAATTTTCTTTTCACTGATTTCTACAAGCCAAAATCAACAAAAACCAAACCAAAACAAAAACTAAATTGACAAAATTGTGGTGGATTCAGAGTTAATAATTATATAGGAACTTCCATTCCAAAGGTTAAAATTCAAAACACAATTCTCACGATAGATCATTGAGAACTCAATGAGAAAGGGGC
Source organism: Camelus dromedarius (assembly GCF_036321535.1). NCBI lineage: Eukaryota > Metazoa > Chordata > Mammalia > Artiodactyla > Camelidae > Camelus > Camelus dromedarius. Next base: position 59,973,802 of record NC_087443.1, on the reverse strand, counting down.
TGGGAGATGGGGGTTGGAGTGTCTGGGGGAGGGGGTCAGGATGAGAGAGACTACTCATCCCAAAAACTTTCCCTTCTCGGCAGGAACTGTAACCACATAATAGCTGCTGGTCGGTGCTAGCATCCATCCAAATGGAACAAAGTACAAAAGCCACCCTGTCCCCAAAATAAGTATTGTAAGTGCCAAAGAAATGATAAGAAAATGGCTTGTGATCCACAAATTGCAATTAGGGCATGAGACTGAAGATCCCCTCCCACACCTTCTCTCTACTTCCCAGGCTCCCGTGAGCTAGGAAGGAACCTCCACTTATCTTGCCTCCTGTTAAAGAAATGGTTCTGGTTCCCATGGTTGATTTGGAGGCCAATCACTGCTCTCCCTCGGGGTGATGCAAGCCACAGGCCCAGGGCACCTGCCTCCAAAGGCTGCCCCGGACCTAAATCAACCTTCTAGCAATGTTAATTATTGGTTATTGGGAACAGCCTTTAAAGATACTTACAGAAAGAGGCAGGTGTAAAGGAAAAACTATAGTTTGTTCTATATTTTGTTCTCTAAACAACTATACTTCTTAGCTATACCAGCCCTAAGGGCTATAACTTTTCTAACAAAATCTATTTCTCCTGCCAGTTTATGATTTTAACTGTGAAAACAAAGAACCCCAACAAAGCCTATAACAAAAGAGTCCCAGTCCTAGAAAAAGGAACATACTGGGTCAGAAAATGAGCTCTTACTCCTTTCACATATGATTTCTAATTTACATATGTATATTCTTTGGGAAAAGCAGAGGATAGTTCCACAGAGAAATGAACAGACCAAGTACGGTATAACCACACAATGGAGTACTATTCAGCCATAAAAAGGAATGAAGTACAGGTACACACTACACCGTGGATAAACCTTGAAAACATTATGCTAAGGGAAAGAAGCCAGACACAAGAGGTCATATACTATAGGATTCCATTTATATGAAATATCCTGAAGAGACGAATCCATAGAGACAGAAAACAGACTGATGGTTGCTAGGGGCTAGGGGAAGGAGAACAGGTAGGAACGCTTAATGGTTCAGGGGGGTTTTCTTTTGGGGTGATGAAAATGTTTTGGAACTAAACAGAGGTGGTGGTTGCACAAAACTGTTGAGGGTACTAAACGCCAATGAATTGTTCACTTTAAAACGATTAATTAAGTGGTTTTAAATGGTTTATGTTACATGAATTCCATCTCATTAAAAAAATTAATGTTTTAAATGGAGGATACTAATGGGCAAAACATGATGCATATGTGAAAAGGTGGCCCACAACTCCAAGGGAAAAGATATTTTTATTGGCATTCTGCTTCTACTCTTGATCACAACACAAAGTTCAAGTGCTAAGCTGTATAGACTCTGTCATCTTGTTCTGTGTGTGTGTATGTGTGCCTATGCCTTTCTGAAAAGACAGGGCACAGAAAGTGAAGAAAACAGAAAGGTAAAGCCTTGCCAAATACAAGGGGAGGAGGGGTGATTCCCCCTACTGCACCCCACCCAACTTGGCACCAGGAGTAACGCTCCCATTAGGGTTTCGAAATGCCAGCCGGAGCTGAAATCAGCACAAGCAAGCTTGTCTGCCCGTATAAGAAGCAAGCCACCTAGCAAGAAAAGCTGGGGTGCTCCATTTGTTGCCCGTATTGGCATCAGCACCACCTTTTGCTCAAAGCCCGGAGCTGGCTCAGATCAGCATCGGTGATGGCTCCCCCAGACCAGCCAGCCTAGTAAGAGTGTGCCCTGCTGCTGAGGGGTCCCAGTCTACTTCATCCCACCTGCCTTCCAAGAGTCCTGCCTCCAACACCATTAAGAATGGGGCCAAGATGCCCTCAGAACTTTCCAATGCCCGGCTTGAATTAAATATCCTCTCAGCCCCTCCTTCCTCTCAGGCCCGCTCAATAACCCACGTACCCCTACCCGCACACCAGGGGACACGAATGCGCCCCATTGGCCCCCGCTTGTCACCACTATCCATTCACAGTCATTCCAGCCCACCTGACCTAACTCCCGTCTCAAAGGCCCCTCACTCGCTTGGCACCACGCCTCTGCTACCTCCCTGACACCAAAACCGTCACAGGTGTCCCTCAGCCAAACACCGACGCCCCTTTAGATCTTGTCCACTCAAGGCATGGGTGCCCCTCTCGGGACCCCTCAACTCACGGCAACAACATTCCTTCAGCCCCTTCCAGCCGGGCCTCGACGACCCCCAGGCCCCCAGCCTGGCCCGAACGCCCCCTCCCCCTTACCTGCGGGGGTTCAGCCCTGGCTGACACGGGGCTGGGCAGCGCCTGGAGGAGCAGGAGCGCCATGCCACCCAGGAGCCTTCTCCTCTCCATCCCCCTCCTGCTCCTGCTCCTCCGCCACGGCGCCGCCACCTCCCTCCTCCTCCTCCCTCTCCTCCTCTTCCCTCTTCCTTCTTCCCTTCTTTTCCTGTTTCACTCTCCCCTCCCGCTTCCGGCTCTGCTCCACCCCGCCCCAGCCCAAACGCCCTCCCAGACACTGGGCTGGTTCTCCAGTTCCAGCGCTTCATTGGCCCTTGCCCTTCTTCCATTGGTCAAGGTAGCTGTCGATCAAATCGAAGTCCCGCCCTGTCATTGGGACGGAAAATCGGAGGAATCCAGCCAATGGAAAGTAGGAGGAAGCCGGGCCATCTTGAGTGCTGCGAGACGGCGTAAATGCGTCCCGCTCCGTAGAGAGTGGCGGAACTAGCTCTGATCGGGAGGCGGGGCCACCCAAAACGTGTGTTGAAAAGGCTGGTTCTGGTGTCGCCATCTTGAGTGTGGCGGAAGTACTAGATTTCCATGGTATAGCAAAGAGGAGGGGTACGGTAATTCTAAAGGGTAAAATAAGTTACTTTTAGAAGGTATCCGGAGGCTTTTAACGAAGACAACTGCAATCTAAAAATCTTTTGATGTCTTTTGTCTTTAAGCACAGCCACAGTACCGGGGTCCCTGTCATAATCTCAAACTGCTCAAGCAGTAGCTTAGATCAACTGAATTCCCTATGAGATAGTATCTTTACCCGAGATAGTATTTTGTCACCCCAAATTTGAGAGATAAAATTCTATTGACTACCTCAGAAATAGCCCTGAAATCCACCCCTATTACTTCAATCTATGTTCTCATCTTCTGACTAAATACAAATGGTCTCCCTGCTGCTTTGCCAGTTGCCAATTCTTCCTTCCTACACAGCAGGGGTGCTCTACCACCTAAAAACCAAATACTACCGCCTCAGGGCTTTCCCTGTCAAAATACTTCAACTTCCTGAAGGATTTACAGTCCAAACATCTCAATATGGTCCTTTCTGTGGTCCTTTATGGTCCCTGCATACTTCTTTATCTCACCTACTGCCACTACATTTCCCACACATTCTGATCACACCAAACACTTATGAGATCCTCCAATGCACTGTGCTATAGTGCACTTAACTTCATTTACACATTACACATACAGTTCCCTGTTTACAAACTCCTAGTTCCCACCCCCTTGTTTCTTATTCTGAATTCACATAACACCACACAGCGTATCTAATCTGTAATTTCTTCCTGCCAGACCCCTCCCATTCAATTTGTTGCTTTTTCTATGGCACACCAGGTCGTATTTTTTAAGAGAAATCCCTCTAACACCCTGTACAGGGCCCAACCATGAGCTCAATCAATGTTGGTGAAATAAAAGCACAAATGAAGACACATGGCAGTGAAGCCAGCTGTCTAGCTGCCAATTTTCTCTCAAAAACCTGCCAAAGCATTTTACAGCCTGGCCCAGTCTGGCCCATAGCTGAGCCCAGAAGGAGTTTTTTCTTGGCTCAAGTGAGTGGGAAACAGGTAAGAGTGAAGAAATTGGTTCTGCCTCTATCTTGATCCTGCTTTCCCAAGTGCTAAAGAAGGGATTTTTGCCAATCTTAAATTTCTTAGAAATTCATCCATTCTACCATCAGACTTCCTAGGGGAAAAGAAGATTGAGTACTAGGCAGGGGGCCACCTTGTTTTCATTACAGTGTCTCAATCCTAGCCTCAACATATAAAGGCCAGGTACCATCATTAGGAAACCCGCAACGGTTTCATCTCGGCAAACACAGGGGATTTTGCCACAACTTCCCTTCCTCCCTTTACCTGAGAGCTCAAACTGAGCTACTGGACAGGGCAAATACTAAACCCTGCCCAGTCTGGATTAGCACTTCTTGCACCAAGGCATTTTAGTCACCTACCCACTTCTTTCCACATCCCACAGGAGTCAATTCAAAGAAAGCAGAGAAGCCTTACAAAATAGAGCTGAGATGAAGTTTGGGTGAACTCTCTAATATGCCTCTGAACTGCAACCACTACATACTCCACACTTTTCCAAAAGAGTGATTGTCTGTGAAGAGAGGAGGAATGCCAGGAGGCCTAAGGAGCTGAGAAAGAAAGAAGAGGATTGTGCGTTCTTGAAAGAACATCAATGCAGAATTGCTTCCGAGCTCTGGCTAGCTCTGGTAATGTTTTTCCTATTTGCCTTTGGAAATGGGCAAAGCTGAAGCCAGATCTCCAGTCCTAAGAAAACTAGCTCAAAGACACACTTTTCTGCTCAGATATCAGCTAAAATTAAATTGCACATGTTACAGCACGGATAAACTTTGAAAATACTATGCTAAGTGAAAGAAGCCAGACACAGAGGGCCACATACTGCGATTCCATTTATATGAAGTGTCCAGAATAGGCAAATCCATAGAAATAAGAAAATAGATTAGGGGTTGCTAGGGGCTGGAGGATGAAAGTAATAGGGAGTGGTGGGTACAGAGTTTCTTTGGGGAGTAATGAAAATATCCTGGAATTAGACAGTAGTGATAGTTGCACAACATTGTGAGTATGCTAAAAAACCACTGAATTATGCACTTTAAAAAGATGAATTTTATGTTATATGAATTATATTTTAATGTTTTTAATGGATAAAAAATCAAATTGCGGGCAGTACCTTGACCTCAGGGAGGAGGCCCTTTCTCCTTAGAGTGTCTCCCCCAGGAGTAGTGGTCCTTAAGTTGTGGTCCCCAGACCAAAAGAATCAGCATCACTGGGAAATTACCAGAAATGCAAATTCACAGGCTCCAATCCAGACCCACATCGTTAAAAATTCTAGGGATGGGGCCCTATAGTCTGCGTTTTGAGAAGTACTCCAGGTGAACTCGATGCATGTTAAGAACCATTGCTCCGGAGTATGGGAAACTTTTTGGGTAAAGGGTCAGATAGTAAATATTTTAGGTTCTGCATGCCACATATATAGGGTCTCCATCATGTATTCTGTTCCTTTCTTCACAACCTTTAAAAACTGTAAAAACCCTTCTTAGTTTCCCAAGCACACGAAAACAAGTAGCAGGCAGATCTGGACCCTCGAGCCATGGTTTGCCAACTCCCGCCCCAGAGCAACACAGCTCTGGTGGTGGGAGAACTCTGGAGCCTCAAGCTAAGACAGGTGGATTTTCCTCTGCAGTAAGGAAGACAAACAAGGGCCTCCGGGCACCAGACAGGTTCCCTTTAGAGCTGCGATATCCTCCCCCACTCCATGGCCAAAGTAAGACCAGGGCCTGCTTTCCATCCAGGCTTTATTAACTCAGTGTGCAGACAGTTCGTTGTGCTCTTCCAAGAAATGTGTTCAATTCACAGTAATATCCTTTGATCAGTCAGTAAACTCTACTAGACAAAACTCATACGGACATTGGCCCCACGTCAGCCACAACAACCCCCTCCCCCAGGAGCCTGAGAAAGCCCCTCAAGCCGCCAGGCTGGGAAGGGCGAGCAGCTGCGCTTTGCTGTGTGTCCTTTAAGGCTCTTTGGTCCTGGTTGATTTCCTCTCAGAGGTGTCCAAATAAAACTTCCCTTTCCTATTCAGTACACACCAGTCTTTCTTTGGTGTTTAAGCCAATGGGCTGAGGAAGGGAGGTAGCCAGGAAATTATACCCACTAAAATGTGCAGTTAATGCCTACAGACATCCTTTTTACTCACAGTGGATTTATCTCTCAGACACAGAGAAGTAGAAGCAGATATGATTTCAGGGCTGGAGAACAAAGCCAGTGTCGACAGACAGGGCTTGAAGCACCACGAGACCTCTGCCTCACCCAGGGTCCTTTGTTTTCCACACTAAGAACTCCTGGGTGCCTGATAAACTCAAGTTTAGCAAGACTCCCAAAGAAGCTTTGTGACCAGGGGCCCTGGGGAGGAGAGCAGGGAAGAGCTTTGAGGAGCCTCAAGGTGACCTGGCTTCTTCCCTCCCCCTTCCCCAGAGAGCCAGAGCTGCTGGGTGAAGGTTCCCAGCAGATGAGGAGGAAGGCAGGCTCTTCCTCAGTACCGGCCAGAATCAGAATCCCAAAGGGTTCCTACTTTTTCCAAATGGTTTCCTTGAGTGTCTCCCACAGGTCCCAGCAACTTCTCCCTGTGGGGGTCTCAGCTCCTGGTCTGCAGGGGATGGGGCTTAGGGAGGGCAGACAGAAGACGTGGCCTTTCTCCCCTTGTTCACTTTTATCCCCTGGAGTCCCATAAATCTAGGTGCCTGGGTGGAAGCATGAGGCATCTTCCCACCCCACCCTCACTCCCCGAATCCACCCTGGCCTTTAGGCCCTGTCGGCCAAGAGGAATGAGGGCACAGGTACCCACGGTGGCTAAGGAGGCACTGGTAAGTATGGGTACCGGCTGGTCCTCGCTGGGTGGGCATTTAGAGGCCCTTATTGAAGTAGACATAAGGCACAGGCTCTCCATACTTGGACTTGGCCCTGATGCTGTCTTGGAGCTCTGGTTCCAGATAGGAGACTGGCAGTTCGCTGAGAAGAGAAAAGGGGGTTATGAGCATGCCACCCAGACGAACAGCAAATTACTCTCAGATGAAGTCCAGCTCAGATGCCACCTCTAAGAAGCCCTTCCTGATTTTTCCATCAGAATTACTTCTGGCCTCTGTACACCACACTATGCTGCTTTTACATCTCTTGAGCCCTGACTTCATTCTCCCTGGTGCTAAACTTCCATCTCCTCCACAAGATTACAAGCACAGTGCTCAGCACACAGGAGATGTGTAGCAGATGACACTGAGCTGAGAGTACTAAGACAGGGGAAACGGGCATCTTCTCCGTATATATTCACGCGACAGCTGGTCTCCTGAGCTAGTCCTCCCCCCACCCCCTGCCCCAGTCTGATGTTTCCCTTCCTGCCTCCCACCCACCATCATCTCTCTTCATCCCCTGCCCGCCCCTCCCAGGACATGCAAGGGGAGAGGCCCAAGCCGAGCCCCCTCTGGCAAACATTGTCCAGAGTTAAGTACCTACCCTTTTGTTCAATTTCAAAGACCAGATCCAGCCAGGGGGGATGTAGTTAGTAAGTCAACCAGCAGGGACAGAAAGTCTCTTACTGTTCCCCAACCTTCTCTCCAAGGCAGCCTTTGCTCCACTGGGAGTGAGTAACTCATCCCTCTGCCCCTTGGAATATCTGTTTTGGTTTACCATTCACCTGGGGTTAAGAGGCCCAGAGTTTAGGCTGATAGGCACTTGTCCTTGGACAAATGCTGCCCTGCCTGCCCTTCCCTCTCTCCTTCAGGACAGCAGGCAGGTCAGGGAGAGCAGGGACAGGGTGTTCAGGGAAACAAAGTGAGGAATGAACAGCTGATACCATTTCTGCGGGAAGAGCCCACATGCCACTGGCACCATGAAGATGAGGCTGGGAGAAAGAAGAAACCAAAGCGTTAGAGGGCATCTGGCATCTCACAGACCCACCCACACCCCATCTCTGAGCCCCCCAAAGGAAGAGGGAGATGCCTGTTCACTGGGCCCATAGCTCCTCTCCCTCCAGCCCTTCTGCTCTCTCAGTGCCTGGAGACTCACCCTAGCACGGGATAAAATCAGTCCCTCTCCACCCACTACCGCTCAACCCCCATCCACCATTGTTCAAGCAGATGAACAAGACAGTGGAGTCACAAGGGAGCACGAACAGCAGCCCTGAAGGCCACAAGCATCCGCTGATGGAAAGTAGTGAGGGGTGTGGACACAGGGTCCTGCTCCTACACTCGCTGAACACCTGGGCTTTTGGAGAACAGTGAGGGCAGAGCTTCTCAACCTTCACTGGGCATGTGAGTAACTAGAGGAGCTTGCTCAAATGCCACGCTCATTCCGTAGGTCTGGGAAGGGGCGTGAGAATCTTTATTTCTAACAAGCTCTCAGAGGATGCAGGTCCAGGACCATATCTGCAGCACTTGGGGTCTAACAGCCCTGGGTCTGTTTCTCAGCTCTGTCACTCCCTAGCTGTGCCATCTGGGGCAAGTTCCCTCTGAGCCGGCAGAGGGAGGGCAAGAGCGCCTAGCGTGAGGATTCAGTGAGCTAACACGTGTGAGGCATCCAGCCCACGGTAACTGCTCCTTCAGAGGGACCTCAGTTAGCAGAAGACAGTCTAGCATAACGTTAAAGATCTGCTCTCAGCTCTGGTGATTAGCAGCTATAGTTGCTTGGGCAAGTTTCTTCATTTGTAAAAGATGATGACAATACATAATACTGTCGAGGTATATCTACCTTGAGGACTGAGGGAATGAGGTGAAATTATAGACATGAAACATTAGCACAGTGGGGACACACGGAAAACATCCCATACATGTTAGTTTGGGTTGCCGTCATTCGCCTTGTGGTCCTGCAAAGCATGAGGAACCCTGGGACACGTGGACACGTCTAGTCAAGAGCAGGCTCCTAAGAACCCTGCCCTGACTCCTGGTGTTTCCTCCTGTGTGGGGCTGGGACACCTCATGGGCCCGGGCTGTGTCATTTTTGATACTGAGATATAACTGACACATAACCCTGTGTAAGTTTACTACCGGCCTTAGGAACACCTCTATCGCATCATGTGATTATCATTTCTTTTTTGGGGTGAGATGATCTCATTGTTTTTGTCTCTTCTCTAAAACTGCTGCAGGCCTAAGGTCAGAGGGGAGACCCCAGGACAGCAGGGCACCCACAGGCTCCACTTTCCACACAGGGGTATTCATGGAGCCAGCCTGGTGTCCTCAGAAAGATGGGGTGAGAGTGCTCCTGAGGGGCCACAGGCATCCTCAGCCTGGGCACTACATGGGTGACAGTGACACAAGACAGATCTTGGGCACCCCAACCACTGTAGAACCCAAACCAAGAAAACGCATTACTCACAAGCACCCAGACAGCATGATCTGCAACGGAGCGTGCAGGACCCGGACTCTCTGCGAGGGAACAGAGAAAAGAGAGACCCATGTGGGACTTACATCCATTCAAGTGAACCCCACGCCGGTCAGCCAGCTAGAAACCCGCAGGAGTGAAACCCTGGCTCTGATGGGGAGGACAGGGGTTCTTCTTGGTCTCTGCAGACAAGGCCAAGAAACCAAGAAACGGGCCACCTGCAGGGACTGGTACGGGCCCTACTTGAGTGAGGTGCAGGGTGGGAGCAAGAGGGAAGGATAAGAGGGTCAGGAGCCCCCCGCAGAGGTGTGGTCAGGGCACTGTGGGCAGGGAAGATGCAAATGAGAATCCACTCACCCTCATGAAATGCAGTTTCTCCAGCCTTTCCATGACGACCGGCAGCAAGACTGGAAGAGACCAGGGGAAAGGCTGGGGCTGGGCTGTAAGACTCCCCCTCAAGACCCCTTTCTGAAGTCAGATCACAGACTGAGCGTGAAGTTCCAGAAAATACTTTTTATGTGGGAAAAGAATGAATGACTGTGTAGGCACGGTCATACCCGATGCTTCCCCAAAGGCCCAGCAGAAAGATGCTCCCCACACCTCTCAACCTGCACACCTACAACAGGAGGACACGTACCGCAGGCCCAGGTACACGTCCTTCCCCAAACTCAAAACTACCTTTGAAGGCTCACGGAAGTAAGTTTTGTATCCTACTCTGTATCCTGTCCCTGCTGGAGGCAAAAACCAGGGCAGGGGACTTCTTTCCCCTATCACTGTCTCCCCGGCACCCACACGATGTCCAGCACATTGACAAACTTAAGGAATGTCTGTTAAATGAAAATAAAATAACTCTCCACCAAATCTCTGATTAACTGATGTGACAGGAATTAGAGCGTGGCTCTGCTGTGGCTTTCAGCACTCATGCAAACCAGTTTAAGAAGCAGGGCTGTGGAGGCTGGGGTCCCACCCCACCCCCAAAGTGTGGCTGAGGTCTCCATCACGCATTCCAGTGTACCCCAGGATGGGAGGGCTTCCCCGTCTTACTCATGCCAGGGGCTGCCATGGTGATCCGAGAAATAACCACCTGGGTGATGCCTATGGCCGCAGCTCTCTGAGGGCAGAAAAGAGTTAGTTGTCAGGAATGACCTTATCCAGTATCCATAGGCTGCACCGAGGGCTGGGTCAGGTTCAGGGCCAAGTCTCAGCTGGTAAAGGGGAAGGGACGGACTTGTCAGGGGCTGAGTGACCTCACCTGACCCTCCCCCACCCAGCCAAACTTTTATGGCTTCAGGACCAGAAATGCTGGAGAAAAGACATGAACAGAGACATGCAGGGGAAATCGATGGGGAAGGGGGATGGAGTCAGGGAGAAGGTTCTCAGTCCTATAGTGGGGCCAGGGCCTGCTCTGACCACTAAGAACCGGAGATGGTACGAGAGGGAACTCCATCCTCCCACCCCAAAGGCAGGCCTCTGCTCACCCGGGAATGACCAAGCTCATTGTGGTTCCTGTCCTTCACGCAGATGCCCTGGATGAGTTCCCTAAACACAGACAGGAGGTGCTAGACTTGGGAAATGGGTGCTGGAAGCCTGCCACCAATGTGACACACCAGGGGACCGGGGTCAGGGCACTCAAGCTCTCAGAAGCCACCTCCTGCAGCCTGGCCCCGGTGCCTCCCTCCGCACTGCAGAGGCTGGGATTTCAGACGGGATCCAGGGCAGCGGCTCAGAGAGGGCAGCTGTGCCCTGACTGCCTAGGCTGAATCTGGACACTGCGGTGTCAGTGTAGGATCTTGAGCACGTTCCCTAATCCTTCTAAACACAGAGTTATCCTCATTTACAAAACGGGAATAACCATGGCACCCACTTCACAGAACTCGGTGGGGATTAAACAGGATAAGGCGGCAAAGTGCCGAGTCCAGTGCCCGGCAGTGCCTGCTCCACCGGCAGGAGCTGCTCCGGCTGTTATTCTTAGGCCGGCTGCTGACAGCGCTCTGTCCAGGAGTATGCAGGTGTCTGGGGCGCATTCACTCGCTGGAAAGAACAACTGGATGGGGGAGCGAAAGAGGCGGGAGCAGTGTACACGCACGACTATTCTGTAGTGTGCACTTTCTGCAGGGGTGACTGTGAGAACTTTCCACTTGCTACCAGCCCCAAGAAAACGCACCTTATAGATATTGGTGTTGACGATGAAGGCAGGGTGACAACAGTGGCAATGATACAGCTCATGCTGATGCAGCAGTTCTTACATTCCAGGCACTATTTTGAGTGCTTTACGTTTATTACCTCATTAAGTTTTATAACAGGGAGACAGCTACACCTTCTCTAGTCAAGAAACAAGAACTGCGAGACACAGCGGGTTTCTCCTTTTACCTTTCCTGCTGTGCTGCTTAGAGCCCAGTGCCTGGTAAACATCTATCTGCCCCTCTGGCTTCTTTCTAAGCTTCTTGGCTCTGTTCTATCTTTGGACACCTTGCTCTGCTACATTTCATTCTGTAAGCCACCCCCAGGGCTTTGGAAGTAGGCAGAGTTCACAGCTTAAATACAGCTGCAGTTGAAAGGCTTAGACAGGATCTAGTATAAAACCTCACAGGTCCACCCTAGCTGCCCCTATCCCACGCTGTCCAAAAAATGACTCCCACAACACTCATCACAGATGAGACCTAAGTCACTCGCCACATCGCTGTTGGAGTAGCCAGTCCTCAGGGAACCTTCAGAGGGGCAGCTCACCGCACATCCACCTCAGCCCCAAGAAGCCACACACTGCCTGGGTTTCCTGGCTTTCCCTGCTAACCTCGCAGTTTGTAGAGAAGAGGGATCCCTGTACTCACTGCTGTCGCATCATGGGGATGTTGACACAGTTGGCAGCAGCCACAGCGGCAAAGGGCACCCAGCGGCCCACCAGCGGTGGGGCTCTCTGTTGGAGGAAGAGAACAATGGGAGTGGGAGATGGGAATAGAGAGGGCTTAAGGACAATAAAACAAGAAATCAGACCTCACTACTGCCACGCATCCAGACACCCAGTCTGGGAACCCAAACTTCCTCAAAGGCTCAAGAAAGACTAGCCTGGGGACAGCCCTGCTGAATTTCCCACCGCTTGGCTGGGCGCCAGCCATAACACACCCAAATGGGAAACAGCCCCAGCCTGGGGGAAAAGATTTTCCCTAAGACTTTGCTGCCCCCTAGTGGCCACCATGCCTATAGCCACCCCAGACCTACCTTAGTCAATGTGTTCATGCCCACAGCAGTGGCCACCGCGGTGGTTGTGGCTGTGATATAGGAAACGGCCATCTGCCTAGTGGAGGAAGGAGGTGTTTGGGAGTGGGAAGCCCTGCTGGCTGAGGGCAGGGCCATAGTGATAACATCTGGAAACATGGCTTCATGCCTGAGAAGCTCATGTGGTCTGTTCCCAGCCTCATCTTGTGATCCCCCCACCCCCAACTCACTCAGATGCTCCAGCTCCCTTGGCCCCCTTTCAGCACTCCATAAACAGGCCAAGCACTTCCCTGCTTAGAACGTTTGCATGCTGCCACTCCCTATCCGGGGAATTCTTCCCTGGGCTCTTGCATGGTTAAATACTTACCTTTCAAAACTCTGAAATGTCAGATCTACAGAGAAGACTTTCCAGACCAGCCTGTCTGCACGGATGCCCCTCTGCAGTTCTTTATTTTGTCACCTGTTTATTTCCTTAATGGCAGCAATCACCATCTGAGATGATTATGCTTGTTTTATTTATTTTATATTACTTGTGGGGGGAGGTAATTAGGTTATTTATTTGAATGGAGGAGGTACTGGGGATTGAACCCAGGACCTCATGCATGCTGAGCATGGGCTCTACCACTGAGCTATACCCTCCCCCATGACTATGCTTGTTTTCTTAAAGGACCTTAAAACTCCAGGAACCACACGTCTTACTCAAATGTATTCCCAGCACCTAGAACCATGCCCAGCACCTAGTACACACTCAAGAAGTATTTGTAGAATGAACGAATGCAGGAACAAGTCTTCAACTAGTCTAGAAAGAAGATACCCTTCTAGTCAGCCTAATACTTCCAAATCCTGAAAAGGGAAACTTGGCCACCCACCCAGGGCAAACCACAGCCACAGAGCACGGACAGGTGGGAACCCTTTAGAAGGGCTGTTTTCCTGGAGGCAAGAGGACAGCCACCCGCTCCAGGCCCATGCAGACAGCCTGGGCTCCAGGTCTCCTACCTGAGCGACGTGGGAGAAGCTGCATTCCTGTTGGTGTAGTTGACTAAGGCATTGAATGACTGGTTCACCCACTGCCAGAAGATCACTGCTGGCATCGTCCTGCCGGGAAGGGAGGCCCGGAGAGGCAGAGAGGAGGACGGAAGGGAGGGCTTGAGGTACGGCAGTCAAACCACATTACCTGCCACTCCCCACGCTGTTCCCATGCTCCCTCACACACCTGGGCTTTTGCACAGGCTGCCCCCCTGCCTGGAACATCCACACCCCTCTCCCTTTCCGTATATGGCTGGATCCTGCTCTGCTGAGAGAGCTCTTCTTCCTTGGAACCTTCCTGACCCTTCCCCTGCCCTTCCTGGGACACAGTTAGTCATCCATGCTCTCTGCTCCCACAATCCATATTCTCCCCTCAACCTACCACTTTGCAAACTGAACTGTGACTGTTTCTTTCTTGGTCTCCTCAACAAAACTGGGAGCTCCTTGAGGGGAGTTACTGAAGTCTTTATATTCCCACACCTGCCCCAGGCCTGGCTCAACGACTGGGTAAACGAATGCATGGAGGTGTGAGGAGGGGTCACACATCCAGCAGCTACAAAGAAAGTTTTCTTTCCGCAACTGGGCTGAAAGGGTCTTCCTAATTTTTCACTTGATATTACACTATAAAGACACATTAAACCCACTGTTGGATAAATACCTTTTAAAGAGGGAATAAGGATCACTCATTCGTGGAGGGTTCTAGAGAGGACTGCCTCAGTTCACACAGCCGGGCACCGGCATTTCCTGGCTGTGTGAACCTGCACAAGTTCCAGAACCTCTCTAGAACCTCAGTAAAATGGAGATGAAAATAGTACCTCTCTGCTGGGCTGCTGAGATTAAATGAGGTGAGGCATGCCAAGAATTTCACACCGTGCCTGGCATCTGGCAAGGGCCCGATAAAGATGGCTCTCACTTTATCTTGGGAGGGAGGGCTCCCTGCCTAGCAGACAGATCCAGGCAGCTGCGCCTGGCACCGCCTGGCCCCCGGGTCACACCTGTAGAACTGGAGCATGAAGCCCGTGATGATCATGCCACCGGGGACCTGGAAGGACATCCGCCCAATGACGTTCATCTTCTCCCCAGTGTCGGGGTGGAAGGCCGAGTCATACAGCTTCTTGGCATAGAGCAGCTGCTCCACTTGGGTGCCCGGGGGCGCAGTCCCCAACCTGCCACCCAAGGACAACAGGTAGAGTTACTTCCCATCGCCCTACCCCGAGTCACCCTGCTCCTACCTCCCCATCCTCCCTGAGCTCTCTGCCTATCCCCTCATCTCCAGTTCCCACCTCCCCCCAGAGCACCCACCGACATCGCCCCAGTGCCTCCAGCCCATTCCCCTAACCGCTCACCTGCTCTTCTCCACCATCACCTTGGCCCAGTCCAGCTCCCACTCTGGTACCAGGACAGTGCGGGGATCCGTGATATTGAAGAAGTGCTTCACTCGCCCCAGGAAAGTGCTCTGGTCCCAAAGCGGGGCATCGATGTTAAAGCCAGACAGGTCAGCCTCCATCCTGCTCACACATGAAACTGCGGACTTAAGGAACATACGAAAACTGAGGATTCAAGAATCAAATCAAAGCCTGCCCCCAAGACCTTGAGCCCCTCCCGCTGTTGCAGACTGGCTGCTGTCACCTGCCACCAGCATCATTTGACTCAGCTCAAGAAGGGCCCAGTGAATGGTCACCAGTCTGAGCAGTTGGGCACCACATGTGTTTCCTGAATGCCTGCTGGTGGCCAGCCAGGTGCCTGATCATGCTGTGGGGGAGCCTGGAAAAAGGGACCCCACAGTGCCTGCCCCTGGGGAGCTGGGTCTGACGGGAACCAGAGCTCCCTGTGAAACAGCAGATAATAGGTACAGCAACAATAAGCACAGGAGACGAGAGGAGGCGGAGACGTGGGGACACAGTAATCAAGGGGGGTTTCCAGAAGAGGTGGAACGTGAGTGTGGCCCCAGAAGATAGGGTAGACCAACCTGAAGGAGGAAGGGGCACAGGACCTCATTAAAAGTAGGAACAATCACTTTTAGACAAAGATAGAAACAAACATGGTATGAGATTGCCTTCATTTCAGCGTGTGTGTGTGTGTGTGTGTGTGTGTGTGTGTGATGCACACCGGCCCTGAGATCTCGGGCCATGGCTGTGCGTGAGGCATCACATCTGCCCTCAAGGAACTACAGAACAGGAGGTAGACAGACAAGCCAATCAGCAAGGACAGTGGTGTGAACAATGCTGTTGACAGACACTGGGAGCAGTGGAAAGACAGAGAACTACAACTGAGATGACCACATCTCCCAGACTGTCAGGGGCTATTGTCCTGGGGGAATTATTAATAGCAACCCTTTCCACCCTCAGAAGTGTCCCAATTTGGACAATAAATTATAAGGTCACCTTATCTAAAATGGACAAGGGATTCTGAACATGCTTTGTGGGAACAAGAAATAAACGATGTTCTGAAGGAAGCGTGTAAGTTAGCTGGATGGAGAGGTATGCCAGGCAAAAAGAAGAGCCAGCGTTTATAGCACACGGTGTGCGGGGGTACTTGCCAATGGTGACCTGCCAACAGTTACGGAGCTCCTGCTCTCTGCTTGGTGCTTGACATGTATTATCTGAGTTCACCTTCACAAGAACCCTCTAAGATAGAGAGACTCTTAAATTTAACCCCATTTTATGGATGAGAAAACCAAAGCACAGATAAGTAACTTTCCCAAGCCACACAGGCACTAGCCAATGGCAGAGCTAGGATTTTAATTCAGCCTAATTGACTTCAGAACTCTTGCCTATAACTGGGTTCTGGAATCCATGACTTGAAAAGTTTTAAGGTAGGTCTGACAAGCAAGGAGCTGGGAAGTGGTCACGCCTGTCCTCACAGGAGAAAAGCTGAACAAATTGAAAGTCAGCAGGTCATCCTAGACCCATCGGAGAATTGAAGTCACAGGGTAAACCACTGCCCCCAGGCAGGACTTGAAGAGACAAGCAGGTACACGGAATGACAGCTTAGTGGGAGCAGAAGCCTGACACTGGGGCAAGGACCACTGGAACACTTAAACTGTAATTGACAAATTTCTGGAAGTTCGGTGTGGACAAGCTTGAGAGTTAAAAATTCGGTGGCAGGGACTCAGTCTTCAGCGGCAGGTGGGACGGAGACATACTTTTGTGAGTTTTACCTCCAGAAGCCCACCAGGTTCTCAGGGTGAAAGTCAGACAAAAATCCCCTAGTGCTTCTGGCAGGAAGACGGGGAAGTGACTGTTCTGAAGTAGACCCAGAGGCCTCTGCAATTGCTAACAAGGCCTGCCCTCAAAGGAGCCCAGCCTGTTTTACCAGAGCCCAACCACCTTGGGTTTCACCAGAACCTGACTGACTTGGGGAAGGGGCATACCCGGCTCCAGCACCTTCCTGTCTTGTCTCACCTAAAGGGGAGCCTGGGAAGGACCTGTAAAGGTCCAGGGCACTGTCCCCAGGGCTGTAGAAGACCTCCCTCCCCTCACACTGCAGGGGGCACAGGGCAGGTACAAGAACAGGGAGAACTGAGTAACAGCAGGAAGAACTGCAAGTCTCAGACCTTATTTAAGAAGAAGTCTCCAGAAACCTGAAGACAACAGGGAAGACAGAAACAAAGGACACTGGAGGAAATTTAACTTTGACAACTACAGCTCAGCAGACAGGAATCACAGCCTAACTCCTCCTCCAGAAAAATGTAAAGCTTCATACACAGCTGGCTTTCAACAAAAAAAATGACAAAGCATTCTAAAAGGCAAAAAAACAACCAAAAAAAAAAACCTCCCCACAGTTTGAAGAGACAGAGCAAGCATCAGAACCAGATGACAGAGACTCTGGAATTATCAGACCAGGAACTGTAACTATGATTAACATGCAAAGGACTCCAGTGGGAAAGTGGGCAACTTGCAAGAACAAACAGACAACATTAAGCAGAGAGATGGAAACTCTAAGAAAGAAACAAAAGGAAAGGTTAGAAGTCAAAAATACTGTAACAGTAATGAAGAGTGCCTTTGACGGGTTCGTCAGTAGACTGGACATGGCCAAGGAAAAAAATCAATGAGCCTGAATATGTATCAATATAAAATTTCCAAACTGAAAAGTAAAGAGAAAAAATAATTAAAAACAAAAACAGAATGGCACATCCAAGAACCTTGGGACAATTAAATAAGGTGTAACATATACATAATGGGAATACCAGAAGGAGAGGAGAGAGAGGAGCAGAAGAAATATCTGAAGTGATAATGACTGAGAATTTTCCAAAATTAATGACAGACACCAAACTACAGAACCAGGAGGCTCAGAAAACATCAAGCAGGACCACTCTTAGGAAATCTGCACCTAGGCATGTATATTCAAACTACAGAAAATCAAGACAAAGGAAATCAAGAAAGAAGTCAAAGGGAGGGGAAAAAAAACCTTACCTATAGAAGAACAAAGATAGGAATTACATCAGACTTCTCTTCAGAAACCACGCAAGCAAGAGTAGAGTGAAATATTTTTAAAGTTGAAAGCAAAAAAAACCCGTAACAACCCAGAGTTCTGCATCTAGCAAGATTATCCTGTAAAAATAGACATTCACAAAAAAGAATGAAATAATGCCATTTGCAGCAACATGGTTGGACCTATAGATTATTGTACTAAGTGAAGTAAGTCAGAGAGAGAAACACAAATATCATTTGATATCACTTACATGTGGAATCTTAAAAAAAAAAGATACAAATGAACTTATTTACAAACCAGAAATAGACTCATGGACTTAGAAAACAAACTATGGTTACCAAAGTGGGTGGGGAGTTTGGGATTAAGAGATACACATTATTATATATAAAACAGATAAACAACAAGGACCTACTGTATAACACATGGAACTATATTCAGTATTTTGTAGTAATCTATAATGGAAGATTCTGAAAAAGAATATATATAACCAGAAATTGACACAACATTGTACATTGACTATACTTCAATAAATAAATAAATAAATAAATAAATAAATAAATAAATAAATAAATAATAAAGAATTCAGGACGAGGGTATAGCTCAGTGGTAGAGTGCACGCCTAGCATGTGTGAGGTCCTAGATTCAATCTCCAGTACCTCCACTAAAAAAATAAATAAATAAACCTAATTACCCCCACCCCCCGAAATAAAAAGAATTCAATGAGGGTTTTTGGTTTGTTTGCCACATAAAAGGAAAACTCAATTAATTTTCCCTTCCTGAAAAACTACTTTTGAGTTAAAGAAAAAACTGATCCAAATATACCAAGATTAGGCTATTAGCACCTAAAAATATATGTATGTATATGTATAACTGAATCACTTGAAATGAACACATTGTAAATCAATTATACCTCATTAAAAATAAATAAACAGATTAAAAATGAAGTAGAAATAAAGACTTTTTGAGACAAACAAAATTGAAGGAACCTGTTATCAATAAACCTGACTTGCAAGATGTTAAAAGAAGTTCTCCAGAAAGAAAGACAATATGGATCATATAGTCTGACCTACATAAAGAAAGAGTGTCAGAGAAGGAATAATTACAGGTAAGATGAAATACTTACTTTTCTTATTCTAATTCTTAATAGTTAACAAATAGATAACAGTTTGCTCAAAACAATAACAGCAACAATGTATTTGGTGATTACAGCTTATCAATAAGCGAAACAAATGACAACAATGCTATCATGGATGGGATGGAAGAACTGAGAAGATTCTATTTTAAGGTACTTGCACTACCAGACAAGTGGGATAGTGTAATTTGAAAGTGAACTTGGATTAGTTGTAAATGTATATTGCAAACTCTAGGACAAGCACTAAAAAATATATTCATTGGAAGTATAATCTATATGCCAAGAGAGGAGAGAAAATCGAGTTATGTAAAAAAGCTATGGCTTTCGAACTTTTGCCTGAAAATTTCAGGAAACCATTTAAAGATTTTAAGAAGAGTGACAAGATCACATGTGTAGTTTAGAAAAGAATGTTCTGAGCGATCATGTGATAATCAACAGGGTGTTGTAGGACCTCATAGGATGCAGAGACCAGCTGGAAGGGAACGCCAATAATCCAGGCAAGAAGAAGTGGGGCTCAAAGGAACCCAGAGGCACCCAAAGTAGGAGGAGGAGCAAAAGGAGAGAAGCTTTGAAAGCAGCAGAATGTGAGGATTTGCTGAATGACTAGGTACAGGAGGAATACTTTATCACTCAGGGCTCAACCACAGAAACAGGATCAGTAGATTTTCTATCTATCTATCTATCTATCTATCTATCTATCTATCTATCTATCTATCTATCTCCTGAATCTCTGACCGGGTTGGGGGGTGGTGGTTAGCCCCTTTTTACAGGGATTTCATTTGATTAAGTCAGGCCACCCAGGATAATCTTCCTTTAGATTAACTCAAAGCCGACCAATTAGGGACTTTAATTACATTTGCAAAATCCCTTCACCACAGCACCTAAATCAGTGTTTGATCAAATAACTAAAAGAAGGTGTGTGTGAGGGAGAAACTTCTCCCTCAAAGCCCCTTCCAACTGGAAACACAGCAGAGAGGGAGTCCTGGGCAGTTTTTCTGGCCTGGCTAAGCTGACCCATCACAAATATCTAGAGTGACACCAGGGTTTCTGACTGAGGCAATAATGTGCTAAGACAGAATACAGAAATATAGGCTTTGAGGGAGAAAACAGTGAGTTTGCTTTTCCCCATGTCGAGTTTCAAGTGCTTTGAGGCTTTCTTAAACACAAAGGCTGCCACCTTTGCAAATGCCGGTCCAGAAGGCTATTCCTTCCCCTTTTCACTAAATAACACCTGCTCATCCTTTTTCTTTTTTTAAAGAATAATTTTCAGATTTACTTGTATATCCTCTACTACTAGGTCATTTGTCTTTTTTCTTGAGGAAAAAATCACCTTAACTGAGGACTTTCCACATATATTCAATCACAAGTTCACAGGCATGGCTTGAGCAAGGTTTAAAAAGCTATCTTCCAGGGAGGGAGGGCGGAAAGGTACAGCTCTGTGGCAGAGTGCACGCTATGCATGCACAAGGTCCCAGGTTCAATCCCCAGTACCCCCAATCAATCAGTCAATAAACCTAATTACCTCCCCCCACAAAAAAAAACAAAAAAAGAATTAAAAAAAAAGCTATCTTCTTGAGTTATATGATCACCTAAATCCAAAAGCACTCACAACCAGCATTTGCATATTACAGAAAGGAAACAAATAGCTGATGGAAGCCACAGACCCAGTCAAAAATAAAAGTTTTATATTATGTAGTAAAATGAAAGGAGACATCTACTCAAGGCTACTACCTTAATAAAGATCCATGGGTTATGACAGAGGGAAATTACAGCAAAGCTACCTCAGAATAAACAGCAGCTTTAAAAGCAGGTGCATTAGCAAAGAACTTCAAGGGCCCCAAAGTAGCCTTTTGCTCTCCAGAGACAGTCTGAGTTACCTGCAAGGAAGCATCTATTTGTCCTTCAGCTCTTGGCTTAAACCTCCTTTCCGCAGAGAATCCTTTGAAGGACCCCCTTCCTCCCTCCATGCAGCTACATCAGATGCTCTGCTATAAGCCCTCTTGGCTCCTCACTTTTTCTTGAGAGCCCGGCCAGTCTGTCATGATACTAGGTGGTTTTATCTTAATTAATGCCTACATTCCCCCACTAGGCCATACGCTCCTTGAAGCCAGGAGTTGGGTCCATTTTGCTCCCTACTGTTGCCCCCATGCCTAGCGCAAGAATTAGAGTATCTGCTGAAGAAGTTCAGCTGGTCAGCAATTGGATGTTTAGGCTTAAAAGCCAGCATGGAGGTCTGGGTTAGAAGTAAAATAGAGTGTGAGCAGCATTGAGGTAGTTTAAGATAAAGTTTCCCAGGGAGAATATACAGACTGGGAAAAGCAGAAAGCTGAGGACGTATCCTGAAAAATCACTGCATTTAAGAGGCAACCCAGAAAAAGGAAGCCTCCAAAGATGAGATCAATCGAACCACCAGAGAGGTAGGAGGCAAGAGTAGAGCCAAGAAATAGGGAAAGAGGTAGAGCAGTGGTCAATTTTTAGATTTTTTTGTTTGTGTAGGAGTGACTTCAGCAAGCCAGTAAGTCACCTCCCCAAGAGGAAGGAGAGGCCCACCGTGGTTTCCACCCCTGAGGGGCCCTGACTCCATTCTGGAGCAGAGCAGCAACCTCTGGCAACCTCTGGCGAAGTCAGAAGCCCCACAGCAGCTGTCCATTGCTGGAACTCTGCCTTCTGCCCCTCCTGCTCCACCACAGAGCCCACGGGAAGGCCCTGGGCTCTGACCTCCCAGGACAGGCTGACTTGGCTCCTGCAGGCTGGTCCAAAGACCAAAGGCGTTTCACCCAGGAGTGGGAGTGGGGAAAGAACTGTTTCCCTCACTTGACAAGAGCGAAAGGATCGTACGCTGCCTTGGCTTACAGAGCCCCAACTCCCACCAGATGGAGATGGTCCCAAATGCTATTGCTGGGCCTCCCCTCAACACACATACACCCATCTCAAACATCCATCTCCACCCGCATCCCAAGAACCCAACACTGGAAAGTCCTCTGCCTTTCATAATGGAAGCACCTCTATGTGAAGGGGTAATCATTTGCTAAATCAAGCAAGAAACTTTGCCTTTGTTACCAAGGTCAGGATAGGAATGGCCCAGTCCTTGTCTTATGTAAAACAAAAGGGAAAAAAATCTAAATGTTATGTTTCAACATTTACCCCCCCATACCACTGCCTCCCAGTGGGGACAGTTCTGTGACTCCTTCAGGGCAAACTCAGGCCCTTCTGGTACTTACTTCCATAGCATCCTGTCCTCCTTCACAGCAGGCTGGGCTTTTGTAACTCTTGTTATTTACAGTTATTTGCATAAAATTTGCCAACCTTGGCGGATGGTAAGGTTCATGTTGTAGCCCTCATTTCCCTCTAAAAACACTACCTGCCTATCTGAAATGTATTCCAACCTATTCTTGGGTTCTCTGGGCATCAAGGATGTACCCCCCTCCTCTTTTTTTTTTTTTTCTCTTTTTTGGTCAAACGCAGAAACTGCCTTGGTTACAAAAGGAAGAAGAGGCTTTCTTTCACAAAGCTGAAATTTGTCTAACCATCCTAGACTGATTCCTATCTGGTCTCTAAGTTTTCTTCAACAGTTAAGCTCCCTCTTCCCACACGAGTCATATCTAATACCTCCTAAAAAGGTGACTATCATGTCCAGAGTTCCATTAAAAGGAACAAGGCACTACAAGGAACAAGGGGAGAGGCGGAAATCAAACAGGTGGTTAACCAATACATCCCTTTCCTTCCGGGATTAGAGAATGTCACAACTCAAAGACATTAGGGATCCAAGATCTCAGCTTACGGAAGAGGAAACTGATGCCTAGGAAGGTTCACATAGATTGAGCCAGCATGGTGAGCAGCTGTGGCACACATGGTCCTGCACTGCGGCAGATATAAACACGAACAACAAACAGATCCAGTCCTGTTTATTCAAAGATCTAACAATAGCTGGGACTTTATTTTCCCAAGGTCACAATGCTTAGGGTCACCTAGAGAGGTACTCTATCCACTACAAGGCACATGTCTTAAGAAAGAGAGAGAGAGAAAGAGGAGTGAAAGTGGGAGGAAGGGAGGGAAGAGAAAGGAAAAAACAATGAAATAACCTACTCCCTCTCCTAAAGTAATGCTCATCCTTCCAGGGAGAGCTGATTTTCTCTAGCAAACACTGTCAGGACTTAAAAAACAAGGGGGAGAGTGTAGCTCAGTGGAAGAGTGCATGCTTAGCATGCACGAGGTCCAAGGTTCAATCCCCAGTACCTCCATTTTTTTAAATAAATAAATAAACCTAATTAGCCCCCCCAAAGAACTTAAAAAACAGGTTTCCAAACCTCTTCTGGGGTATCCTCTTGCAAGGGAGGAGGGGGAAGTAACCCAAGATTTCCCTATCTGACTCCTTAGATAAGGAGAAAAAAACATCATTGCTGGTACTCCCCTCCCAACAGAGGAAGATCAAGGCAGTTAGACTCAAGAAGTTCAGACACAAAGACCACTCATATGGTGAGAGCTGGTGTCCAGGCTGCCTAGAGCAAGTTGGAGAATGAGACTAATAATTAAACGACAGGTCCTGGTAGTATATGCCTATGTAAAATCATGTGATTCCGAGGCAACCATGTTAGACATCAGGCAACTTAGAAAGAGAAGACTGCCTTGCCTTTTTCACACACTCACACACACACACACAAACAGCAGGCTAGAGATGGGTGGATGGAAGGAGTGTATGCTCTGAATTAACCATTCATCTTGTACCTCCTTAGTCAAGGTTCTGAACTGAGTTTTCTCTCCAAGGATCTGAAGCAGGCATGCAGGTGGCAGACGTTTTTAAAAATACTTTAGTTGAATGCCTAAAAAGCTAAGGACCATCCGAGGAAAATCTGCCTTCGTGCGAATGATCTTAACTAGACTGGAAAGCCTGCTAGTCGTAAAAGAAGCAAAGTCCAAAACCGGGATGGAACTATTAATAATAGCTAAGCCCCATATAGCACTTCCTGTGTGCCAGGTAGTGTTCTATGTGCTTGACATAGAATAAGTCATATAATCCTCACAAGAACCCAATGAGGCGCATGCACACACACACGCACACACACACCATCTGCAAACCTCCAGCTGTAACATCATCTGTGCCCACACTTTATCAGCTCTTAAAAACTTCTGGGTTTACATCTCAGGTATAAACCACTCTGTTCCTCCTACCTGGACAATACAAGAATAGTGTTTAAAAGCACTTCCTCAAAAGTCAGAACTGGGTTCAAGTCCCCACTCTTAATGCTTAAAATTTCTAGGGTTGTAAGGATGAAATGAAATTTTGTATGAAAAGCATTTCACTAGGAAGGACGCAGTTTGCCATGTAATTTCCCCCTGCTGTGCCTCCAGAGTCTGGAATAAGACCTGGCACAAATGAGGGAACTCTTCCTGTCCTCCGCACGGGGAAGAGGTGGGAGGCAGCACCCAGAATACCTCTTTCTTGCCTGGAAGTGCAGGCCCATTTTTGCCTCCTTCGGATTGCAGACAGTGCACCCACCGGTCCAACGTAGTTCAGCAAAACCATCCATCCCCAAACGCCTTTCACCCCCGCTGTCAGCTCACCCCAGCCCTCAGGGCCAATTCTCGGGCAGTTTCTTGCACTCCGACAGGCAGCCTTCCCACCACCGGGACTCCTCCAGCTCGGATTCTAACTCAGGTGTATGGAGATGGGTACGCAACCTATGACGCCCCCGCCCCCCAGCCAGGCACACGAAAGTGCTGGGGGCCATAAAGGAGAGGTCCACAGGTTGTCCCTCCTCGTGCCACGTGGCTTCAGCAGGTGGAAGCCCAGTCCGAGCCGCAGCCCAGTCTGGGTAGTGTCAAGACAGAAATACAAGCTCCCTCCCGGGATGTGGGGACTGGAGGTAGATGTGGCAGACGGCCTCTTCCCAAGGCTCCTTACCTGGTCCCGGGAGGAATGCACTGAGACAGCTGCTACTAGATGCAGCCCGCGTTGGCAGCCGGCCGGGAAGCACTTCTGGCCTCCTCCCGGGAACCGCCCCTCGCCCCGCCCCCACGCCCCTCCTTACCAACCAATGACAGACCGGGCGGCCCCAGCCAGCCACGTGGTCAAGTTTTCACCATTCGCTGCGTCCCCACCAGCCCGCCGCCGCCTCCAACCGCTCCAGCAGCCCGCCTGCGCAGTAGGCGGGCACACTGGCGCGCTTGCGCACTTTGAGGAAAGCGGAGCTGGACCCCGCCCCGTCCTGCTGCTTTGCTCCTCCGCTGTGCGTGAGAGGGACGTTGGGGGCGGTGCCGCAGCAGTTGCCCCTGGTAACGGGGGAGGCAGCAAGAGGAGGAGGAGGTGGAGGAGGAGGTGGAGGAGGAGGGACTCGGCGGGAGGATGGTGAGTGTGGGGGCCCGGGTCCCTCTGGAGCCAGTCGGTCACCCGCCTCCCTTCCCCAGGCCCAAGGCTGGGCACTGCGTTTAAAGCCAAGCAGGAATGAACTGGCGCTCAGCCTGCTGTCTGGGTCCTGGATTGATTTCGGGGGACGGCGGGGAGCCCCGAGCATGGGCCCTGGAGGGAGATCTGGGCCTGGGGAGGAAGGCGGGGCTTGTAGCGGGTCCGAAACTAGGGGAAGGGGCTGGAAGAGTACGTGGTTGTCCCCGTACGGAGCCTGGGCTCCATCATTACTTTGGGGACTGGAATGAGGGCGGATCCGAGTTGCTGCAGAGAGCAGTCTCTGCACGCAGGCTTAGGTCTTCCCAGGGAATCGGCCTCTCCGCGCCATAGGAAAGTGGGGTTCGTCAGCACCCGGCCAAAAGAGGGGAGAAGGGCCAGCGCTACTGTATTTCAGGTCGCGCTGGCTGTACCAGGGGAGATGGTAGCCCAGCTCTTCTCTTCCTCGCTATGCGCGGGCCTCTAGGGGGAAGGGTAATAAACCCCAGGACACAAAGAGGTGCCCCTGGGAAGGGGTGCCTACTGGATTTTACGTCTTCTCAGTGTGTGCGTGGCGGGCGCGCTTCTGCAGTCCCGAGTTATTTTTTTTGCTGAGGGTTCTCCAAGGTCTGGTTGTTGGTGATGGCCCGTTTCCCGTTTAATACTTAATCCCTGTCGGTGGAGGCAGATTTGCTGTCTGGTCCTTAGTATTTCTTTCGGAACCTGTTGTAACCTTCTTTTGCATATGACCACAGAGAACCAAAGGTCTTAATCTCAGTTTGGAGATTAAAACTGGAGAGTGGCCATCAATTTGGGGCAAGCCTTTTTTCTGATCAGACTAAATTAAAGATTTCCCAAATTGTAAATTATGATGTGTGACATATTTGACCATTGATGCTCTGTTCCTTGCTGATTTCTCTGCAGTTAGTTGGAGGATGTTAAAATGGAATTGAGTGGTTTTAGAACTAGTCATAGAAAAGAACTGATTTTGAAGCATTGAGAACAGGTTGGTTGGCTTACCAGCTGCAAAGAGCTAGCACTCAAACTTCTAGTTACTTCCCTGCCCCACCTCCAGTCTCTTTTTGACTTTTAGAAATGTTGAACCACTTCTAATTGATTTATGAAGTAAGAAAACACTCGATGTCCACAAGGGAAAAATATATGTACGTTTGGTCAGATTATTCAATGAGTAAATTTTGATAGGAAAAAAATTTTCAATTGATTTAACGTTGTCAGACTGTTAAAGAAGTAGAATTATTTGATCTGAAGTTGCCAATCACATTTCAACACTTGCTACATTGCAGTTTTTTTAACCTCAGGCTAAACAGATTTTTACATGTTTGCTTTTTATTAATCGTTTATACATGAGCTGTCCATTCAAAGGCTAAGTTTTTCTCAACAAATGAGTACAAATATAAATATTTACAGAGAAAATAACTAGAATTGAAATGAAAAAGTCATACCAAACCAACAAAGAGATGTCCTCATAAACACACTGGAGTTGGCTAACTTTTCCCAGTTTATCAATTAAATGGACTGCATAATTCCACGATTGTTTAATTTATAATTACAGACCACAATAAATTAACCATGGCTCATGTTTCCAGGTACAGATTGACACTGTATACAACAAATTGTCAGTGTATACAACACTGTTGTATACAAATGTTGTATTCAATGAGCAAGACAGATTTTTTTTTTCTTACAATGAACAATAAGAAATTAGAACAAATTATTCAGGATTCTTTATCTAGTTTCCAAAATACTTTTTTCCCCTATCTCCAAAAGTGTGAGCTATTTTTAGAACTGAAAGTGGAACACGGAATTTAAATGGTCAGTGTTGTGATTAAGTGTGTCACATCTGGTATCCCCTGAGCCCCGTAACTGTACAAATGAAGAGTGAGTCCCAGGTTTATTATTATTTTTTAATCCTTGAGCTATGACTAATACATATTTATAATTTTTTAATTTGGAGTACTGCAACAAAAAACCGTTATTGGTTTCTCTAAACATCTAGGGTCAACTATTCCTGCCTTGGGATACCAAGGCAGGTGAAATACTAAAATGACAGTAATTTTTGTTTGTAACTAATCACTGTTATTTAATACATGAGTCCTTCATTAAGGAATTATTATGGAGTATTATATATATTATATTATATATATAAACCTAGTGGTAGTTATCAAGCGTGTTTGACATTTGAAGACTGTTCCCAAGATTATGTTTTCTAGTCTGAAATGCTCAGTGAAGAGTAGAAAAACATAAACACAATTACTGCTTTGAGTGCCTCCTATGTGCATGCTTTACATGTATTATTTCATTTAATCTTCATAGCATTTTTCTGGAGCTGTAAATATTGTTCCCATTTTCTAGATGGAACTCTGGGGGAGGTTATACATAGGGAAGTTGAATACAAGTCTATGAAACTCTAAAGCCCATCATGTTCCTTTCATTAGGACTTTGATGAAGTGGGAACCCACTCTTCCTGAGGAGATGCCCCTATTTTGTTCCTCAGGAAACACTGTATTTATTTAGTAGAGAGAGGAGAAAGAAGACAAAGTTTCGGTGAGGTTCTCCCTTTCAAAGCCATGTTTCTGGAAATTATTAAGGTCTTACTGGGCTGCACCAATTTTTTTTTGGTAAGGTAAAAATACATTAAAGTCAGTTACATTTAAGCTAGTTATGGGGAGTGTGTGTACTTGAAGTTGGCTTACTTATTTTATTTTATTTTATTATTTTTTTAATGGAGGTACTGGGGATTGAACCCAGGGCCTCATGCTGCACTCTGCCACTGAGCTGTACCTTCCCCCTAACTAATTTTAATACTTACATTTTCACTCTTCCTCACAGCCACATCCATTTTCCATATACCAACACATTCCTCTCTCCCTCTCCACCACCCCAGTTTCTTTGAATGACCTAGTTTGTATCATTGTAGGTCAGTGCACCATGCCTCTGCCAGTAGTTGAGTTTAAGCTGATTTTGAGGCAGATAAAATTTCCATAGTCAATAGCACACTATTCATGATTTGCCTGTAGAAAAGTTTGTTTAAATGTTTTCTGAGTCAGACCAATTCCGTCCACCAGGGTGCAGATAACTTGTATGCATGGATGCTGATAACACACACTATACAATGAACTAAAGTTCTTATTTCTTAAATTGCCCTTATTCAATGTCATAGGAGTACAATTCTGCATAGAGATCATGTCTGTTTTGCTCATTGTTGTTCTTGGGGCACGTTATGGGTGTTTAATATAAATGAATGAATGAATAAATGAATGAGTGGCTATTTTGACCAAAAATACACTAAAAATTCACTTTCTTGTATTTATACTGCAAAACTCAGACCCATAATAGAATTAACTTCTAATGGCTGTCTCCCTTCATTTGACATTGAAAGAAACTGTAGACATATATGGATAAAAGTGTAGAATAGACTTATTCTGCTCTTTTGTCCAGCCTCTTAAATCAGCTTACTTTGTACCTTTCAGGCAGAACCCTGATATCTATAAATATCCTCTTCCCTATTTAGCAAACCCTGATAATCCTGTGATCCCCTGTCCTCAGGAGCTGGGTTAATATGATGCTGTATTGTATTTGCATTTGTCTTGCCTAGACCATTCTTGAGATGCCATTTGTCATTTTGCTGGAAGAAAACATTAGCTGAAATTTCCATCTCTCTATAATTTCATGTAAAGGTGAAACATGTGAAGTTATTGTTTCCTGGTGAGGAAGATTGCTCATTGAAAATGGAGAAGTATTATTTTTTATGACATTAGGTTAATAAAGCTTAGCTGTAGTTAGAATGGTTTCTTTCTCGCCTGTGCTTTGCTTCTCTCCTTTTAAGATGACTAAGATTTATGTTTTTCTTTTAATCATATAATTTCAAATATAATAAGAGTGTGAAAACTCTCAGCCTGTAGAAAGCAGTATTTGTATTTACTGATTCTTTTAAAGAGACACATGAGAAAAATCCAAAACATTTATTTTGAACCTTGACACTATTTTACAGGGAACAGACTTTCTTTCAGTTTCTACACTAATAAATGATGCATGAGAACTTTACCTGTACCATCATTTAATACACAAATGTGATAAATTCCAGTTGTTTCAGAGTTTTATTGGAAGGAGTAATGAGGACATCTAATCAGGGACTCAGGAGTAGTACAATGTGTTTTCCCTGTTCTTAGCCTTTTTATATCACCAGTCCCCTAAGGATCTTAGGATTCTAATTTTAACTGTTCTGAAAGGTGGTATTATAAATGAGTGATTGCAATGTAGCTAATAGAAGCCAGGGAAACTACTCATAAATAGAGTTTTAAAAAGGAATGGTATCGAATAATTCAAGGCCGGATAAGATAAAAACAAAGGAAAAAACATGCCATAAAAAAGACCTGCTTATCTTTGTTGGTTTGTTTGTTTCAAATCTATTCATTCTCTTCCCCAGATCTTTTGGGGTAGAATTTGTCTGTCTGTCTGAAACAAAACCTTCCGTTTTACTGCTGGCAAAAATTGAGGCACAAAGAGGTTAATGTGGTCAGTGTGAATATAGTACTGAAGTGGTAAACAAAGGGTCTCTGAAGCAAAAGGAATTCTTAATGATTATGCATATTTGCATATCATTGTCCAAAGACTCAATTGTTGGAAATTATTTCACAGAATTATCATTTGATCTTAGTGAACAGACTGGTTTAAATTATTGCCTGGTGCGATGTGGATAAAAAATATAGCCATTTTATATAATTCTAAGACTCAGTTTGAAGGAATTTCTGCTTAGGCTGGGAGATTAGATTATATGCCCTTTAAAATCTGGGATTTGATTCTTGATGTAACTATGCCTCATTGGAAAATGATTGTCAGCTGTAAGACAGAACAAATAACTATCTTGTAAGATTTTTCTTCTGTTCTTAGCTAAAAAACAACATGGCTTATTTCCATCCATTGAAAGAATAGTAATAAAAACAAAAACCAAAAACATTAGATTACTAGTCAGAAATACCCTGGTTAAATTGTGATGTTTCTTTCTTCCAGAGTGACCTTTCATTTCTGTACCTTCTCTGTTATATTAGGTTCTTCATCTGAAAAACATCGATAATCTATACCATGCAGCTATCTTGTAAGGGTCTTTTGAAAGTTAGGTGATGGTAGAGTATTTTGGATGATGAAGTCTTGAACAAGAACTGAAATAGTCTTAAACAGAGAGCCCAAATACAATTTTATGCAACCTTTTTGAATTTTTTTTTTGTATAGTACCTTAAAATCTTGCATTAACTTGGGTAGATTATTCTATTTAATTCAACAGCTGTCATCTAGTGTCTGTCTACTAAGTGATAGGCATTGTGGGAGATGGGAGCTGTAGTCCTTACCCATAAGAAACTTCACTCTAGTAGAAAGTAGAAAAATACAAAAATCAACTCCCTATAGTTTGATATGAGGAGTGCACTACTCTACGTGTATACACAGGGCGTTAGGAACATGAGTTGGTGAGTAGAACATACTCCCAGGAGATTTGGGGGGACTGCTAAGCTGGATTAATAGGAGGAGCAGGAATAAGCCAGGTTATTTATTAAGTTGCTGAATTTACTAAAGTACTTCTACCAAAACGTATAAGCAAATGGAATAAATGACATTGAAGTGGAAAATCATGCTGTAAGCTCTCCACAGCCAAGAACTTTTTTCAAGGGGAGAAGACGTTCTGATATCCAGTAATATCAAAATCAGTGCCCCCAAAGTAATCTCTCTTCTTCATGTTTGTTCAAGGGCTTACTCTCAATTTTGCGCAAATTGAAAAGTGCACCAGACCAGGAGGTGAGAATCCTTCTCCTGGGCTTGGATAATGCTGGCAAGACCACTCTTCTGAAGCAGCTTGCATCTGAAGACATCAGCCACATCACACCTACACAGGTGAGCACGGCCTTGCCCCAGATGCTTGTGTGACACACGGAAGATGATAATAACAATGTGAAAGACAAAATGGGATGTAGGGTTTTATCCATTTGTAAATTTTGTTACTGAGAAAAGTCTACATTTAAAAATTTAGAAATAATCTCAAATTTCAAAAAATACATCAAGAGATTCTATTTCTTATGGAATACTTAGAGTAGTCAAATTCCTACATACGGGAAGTAGAATAGTGGTTACTAGGGACTGGAAGAGGAAGAATGGGGAGTTACTGTTTAATGGGCCCAGAGAATCTGCATTACAAGATGAAGAAAGTTCTGTGGATGGATGGCGGTGATGGTTGCACAACAGTATGAATGTACTTAATGCCACTGAACTGCATACTTAAAAATAATTAAAATGGTAAATTCTATGTTATATATGTTTCACAATAATTTTTAAAATAAATAATTTAAATAAATGTATGTCTATACATATCAAGATACAATCAGTTCCCTCAGATCTAAGTGATTCCTTTTCATTTTTATTTTCTCCCTCTGACTCTATTCTTTATTTTATTTATTTATTTTTTAATTGCAGTATAGTCGGTTTACAATGTTGTATTAATTTCTGGTGTACAGCATAGTGATTCAGTTAAACCTCTCTCTCTCTCTTTCTATATATATATATATAAAATTTCTTTTCATTATAGTATATTACAAAGTATTGAACATAGTTTCCTGTTAAGTGATTCCTTTTTAGAAATAGCTTTATCTTCTCTGATTTTGAAATTAATACATGTAGAAAATACAGAGAAAGTATAAAAGAAAAAAACCCAGAGGACTGTGAGAAAAACACTTTTAGTGTGTATTTTTCAGACTTAATAAATACAAATATATGTCCATTTTTAAAGTAAAAAAAAAAAATACCTATATTTTTTAATCCAGCCTCATCAACCCTCCTCTTTCCTAAGGCTAAGCAAGCAAAACACAGGGATGGTTATGCTCCCAGCATGAAAGTCAGAGACAGCTGCTGGCTTGGAAGCATTCTAGGGGGCTTCTGTAGGCCTCGTTCCCTGCAGGAAATCCTGAGAAACCTTGACCCTTGGCCAGGCCTTTGGGTTTCCTAACTAGGGACAGCCGTATTGGTGTTAGTCACATTAAAGTGTTTGAGCATTAGAGGTTTTAGCAAAACCAGACTTAGTTAGCATTTTCTGTCACTGTCCTGTGATAAGAGCTTGGTGTCAGGTTTAAAGGACTGTGCTGGTGTGTGTACTTCACGGCCTGCAAGTCTTACTGATCCGCAGTTCTTTGCAGAAAAGTCATCTCAACTGCTACCAAATGAGCAATTTTACAGCTTCTGAACAAATTTAATGTATAGCCTTAGGAGGAGCAAATTACAGTAGTCTAGCCTAGAAGGGCTAAAAACACATATTAATGTGTCAGGATTTCTGCCAGAAAAAGAAGGGCGAGAGGTTTTTTCAGTATCATTGATGGGCTGTATCTCTTAAGAGCACCACTAAAATGAGGACTTTCATGCTGCGAACATGAAAAAGAAATCCAAGTTGTAGATGCAAAGTTCCAATGCTAACTCTCAGGCTTTGTTTGATGTATTATGGATGACTCTGTTACCATATTATGTCAAGGTTTCATATCTAGTCTTGAAAAACAAACTTTTATAGTGTTTTTGTTTTATATTAGAACAAGAAATAGATGCTCATTGTAGTAAATTTAGAAGTATAAATGGTAAAATTGAGAAACTAGAAATCACCTATAATGCCTGTTAGACCTAACCACTGTTAACATTTAAGAATATATCCTATCAGTTTTTTTCTTTTCACCTATATGGTGGTATATTTAAAATAAAGAATAAAAATGGCTCATGGAGAGTATACTGTTTTCTATCGTCTTTTTCATTGTTTTATATGTAAATACTTATACAATACACATCTCTAGATGTTCTTACCCATTCATTATTATTTCCTTAGAATAATTTATTGGTAGATTTTTTGGGTCTGATGCCATCCAGAATTTTAAGGCAGTTGATACATATGGTCAAACTCCAGGATTTACTCTTATTTATTCCCTGCTTCATCTCAGAAAGGATTTGTTGCTACTGGGTTTGACATTTAATATTGTAGTTAGTGTAGAATTTTTAAACACACAAAAGCGGTTTTGTCAATGAGTCAGAATGAAGCTGCCTTTTACAGTAAACTTAAGCTACTTCCCCTAAGTTTTTAAACTTTTCATTTATTCAGTCATTGTCATTTTAGAGGCGCTGTAGTCAGCATCATCGCCAGTTATTCTCTGGTGACTATCCACAGTGGAAATTGGGTGGCGGTGTTCCCGTCCAGTGGTACTGTGGGTTGTCCTTCTGTGCGAGGCAACAGCCCTGGCGAGCTGCCCAAAGAGGTGGGTGTATATGGTGGCATCCCCTGACCCACTTAACTCCACCTCTTCCGGGTGAAATGTCACTTCTGTGGGAGCAAGCTGTTGACTGGATTTTTCAAATCCTGATTTCACTCTGTTTTTCTTACAGGAGGATTTTTTTTTAACTTAATTTAATTTGTTTGGGGGGGTAGATAATTAGGTTTATTTATTTTTAGAGGAGGTACTGGGGTTTGAACCCAGGACCTGTGATGCTAAGCATGTGCTTTACCACTTGAGTTATATCCTCCCCCTCAATTTTATTTTTTACTGAATTGTAGTCAGTTCACAATGTTAGATTCAGGTGTACAGCAAAGCAATTCAGTTTTAAATATACATATGTATATTTTCTTTAAAGATTCTTTTCCATTATATGTCATTACAAGAAGTTGAATTTAGTTCCCTGTGCTATACAGGACCTTGTTGTTTATCTGTTTTATATATAGTAACGTGTAGAAGATTTTTAAACAATTCTTGTTCATGAAATGCCTTCTCTTCAAACCCAAAGGGCTTGTTAGTTTCTTTGCACACTAACTTCCAGCTCACCATTCTGCCTGCTCGATGGGCTCACCTTCCCCGAAGTTCCACTTTGAGTCACTGTCCTGAAAACAAATACTTTTTCTATTCAAGTTCATCAGAGATACTTATTAAAGAAGTTTCAAATGCCTGCATGTTTGTTTGTTCTCATCACCACCTGTAACCACTTCAGAGCTCAAACATGCTGTCCCAGCAGGACTGCCTTCCTCACAGGCTGCGACTGCAGTTACAAACCAGCCTCCCCGCTCACTTCCTGAGTTCAGCTCCTCCTTTTGCCTGATCAATCCGTTTGAGGAAATTTCTTTTAATTTCGAGTTACTCTTTAAGAATCCAGTCTTTCAGATTGTAGCTCTTGCCTCTTTTTAAACTTAACATTTTTTTTCTATTCTGCTGAGTCTGCAGATTCAGCTGTGGGTTTTTGTTAGCTGCATGTAACGTCCTGTTAAATTTTACCACCCTGAGGACTTTCAGAGTGTGTTGATTATCAGATCTCATTTTTTTTTTATGAGGGGGAGGTAATTAGGTTTATTAATTTATTTCTATTTGGAGGAGGTACTGGGGATTGAACCCAGGACCTCGTGCATGCTAAGCATGTGCTCTACCACTGGAGCTATACCCTCCCCCTCGATCAGATCTCATACCAAGTCGTCCTTAGCAGTTTCGTGTCTGTGTGTGTACTCACTGTGACGTCATCAACACTGACTCAACACTGAATGACGAAAGCACATATAGATACAGTTCTTTCTTCCTTATCAGAGCAAACTGTTTTCAGTATCATCAGTGTCACATCTGGTGGATTATCTCAGAGTTAATAAATAACATAGCTGTTAAATGTAACTTTGTCAGTTATGTTCTCAAAGCCTAATACAGCTTGGTCTTTTTGTTTCAGGGCTTTAACATCAAAAGTGTACAATCACAAGGTTTTAAACTGAATGTATGGGACATTGGTGGACAGAGAAAAATCAGACCATACTGGAGGAATTATTTTGAAAACACTGATATTCTGGTAAGTACTCCTTCTGATGCATCAGTTCATAGCCTTTTCTGTCATGAACACTGTCATGTTCTTTTCTTGTCAACAATTCCATTGCTGTAACGTTGTTCTCAGTCACTGTGAATTTAGGGCTAGCAGAAGGCTCCAGATTGTGGAGCTTTGTGTAACTTGTATAAGATGTTTTGCTGCTCAGTAACAATGTTTTGACCACACCCTTGGCAAACAAAGTATTTATTAATTACCATAGTGACTTGAACAGCAGAAGAGAAGTCAGAACATTGTACCATTGACTTCATCAGCCAAGGAAATCAGCAAACCAAGTGTATCCCAAAGAGAGCAACCAAGATAGTGAAAGCCTGGAGACAACCCATGATGTATGAGGAATGGTTGAAAGACCTGATGATATCTTTCCTGGAAAAGAGAACACTTGGAACCATCTCCAGTTGCTTCAAGAACTATCTCAAGTCAGAGAGATTAGCTTCATTGTGAATCATTCTAGAGGACTGGGCAAGGAGCAGTTTGAGGAGTATTAGGTGGTAGGGTTTAACTTAGAATAAGCAAGAAGTTTCTAGTAATCGCAAACTGTCCAGAAGTAGAAGAAGCCGCCTCACTCGCTGGGGGTTCCCCAGCTCAGGCAGCATCATCAGGCACAGGCCGAGATTTTAGCTCCCAGCTCCCCGCCCTGTTCTCTAAGACTGTGTCAGGGTTCTGGGAGATTTTGTTAATACCTCAGCTCTGCCACCTCCCCTCTAGTAATCTTGTCATCCACCCCACCTCAGCCACTCACTCTCATGATCATACCCTCAAACCAGGGCCACTCATGAACTTGCATAGGAAAAAAAAGTTGTATATAATTTTCATTAACCTCTAACTGAAAGTTTGTGTTTAATTATGGCCATGGACAATAAATTGCAAATACAGGTCAGTATCTTCCTTACCAATAGGACTCACCTGGAATCTCAAATAGTGTCACTCTCTGCTGCTGCTTCCTATGCGTCTCTTTCTACGTGACCAGCTCATTCTTGCCAGCAGGCACACATCCTGTAGTTTCTTTTGTTTAAAAACAAAAAACTCCTGTCTTGACTGTACATCCCCCTCTACATACTGTCCCATTCCTCAGCCTCTCTTTCCAACAAAACTCCTTAAAAGAGTTTTCTGTGCTGTCTGTCTTCTCTCTCCCCCCAGTCCCTCGGAACCCTCCATTCAGCCTCCCTGAAGAGCCACGTTGCCAAGTTCAGTGTTCAGTTTTCACTACTCACCTTACTTGGCCTATCAGCACATTTAACAACGCTGTAGTGCTATCCTTGAGGCGTTGTCTTTCCTTGGCTTCCAGAGTACCATTCTATCCTGGTTTTCCTCTTGTCTCACTAGCTCCTCCTCCTCCATCTCCATTGCTATTTTTTCCTTGTCTCCCAGCCTCCAGGTATGGGAGGGTCCCCTGAGTCCCGGCCTGTGCTTTTCTCTAATCACTGCTGAGGTGACCTCATCCAGTTTCAGGGCGTTAACCCCCACCTGGTGAATCCCAAACTGTTACCTCCAGCCTGGAACTCGGTTTCATATATAACCAGCTGCCTATCTGACATCTCCACACCGGTGACTTGTAAGTCCCCTCAACCTCAACGTGTCCAAAACTAAATTCCAGTCTTCATCTGCCCCTGCCCAAACCTGCTTCTCCTTCAGTTTTCTCAGTAAGTGACAGCCCCATTCACCCCAAAGCACCAGACTCAGCCTGAGCTCCTTTTCCTCTCACTCCCCGCATCAGCTCCATCAGCCAATTCAGGGTCTATCTAGAACCTCCCCACTTCTCTCCACGTCCACTGCCACCGTGCATTGATTATCGCCATCATTCTAACTGGTCTCCTCACTTCTGCCTTGCCTCCTTGAAGTCTCTTCTCAACATTATGGCTGTAGTGATCCTATTAAAACATAAGCTCCCCATCTCAGAACAAAAGCCAGGGTTCTCACAGTGGCCCACAAGGCCCCTGCCTTCTGACTCCTCTGCCCCCTGTCACCCAGGGCCAGCCACTCTGGTCCTTGCTGTTCCTGAACACTTGCGTGCTCCCACCTCGGGGCCTTTGTCATCACTGCTTCCATGCCAGAATTCTTTTTCCTTAGATATTCTCGCGTCCCTCACTTCAGACATACTTTTTTTTACTACCTTTCTCCCCCACTGGAATGGAAGCTCCAAGAAGATAGGAACTTAGCTTTTCTTTTATTTTTTTTTCAACTGTTGTATCCCCAGAGCTTAGAAAAGTACCAAATAAATACAATGGATAATTATTATAAATTGTTTCTGACATGAGGAAGAAGGAGAAGTTCTACAACTTCTAAATTCCCTTCCAACTCTGAGGTTCTATGATTCTGTACCATTGTGGTCAAGTCCAGGGGCTCATTAATTCTGTGAACTGGGTAGAGCATCTGCTTCACAGAGGGTTTATGAGAAATAGTGAGTTAATTTACATATCACGATTCTCAAATGGAGAATAATAGCAAAATATTAAATGGTGCTATCATCAAATCAATAAACAAATTTGAGGTCCTGAGATGGGTGTCATACAGGCTTATCATATTTCTGGCCTTTGGTGAAGGTCAGTTCCAGTATATTCCTGGTGCCAGTTTGAAGGTTTAAATGGATAAGAAGAAAAAAGATGAGACACATCCATCCATCCATTAATCTGTTCAACCAGTTATTCTGCCAAAATGTATTATATAGTTTCTTCTAGGGGAATAGAAGAGAAATGCTGGGGGGGGGGAGGAAAATTTCTCTTTAATATGGAAAGAAACTTCTGTAATGTCAAATAATGTGTTTGTTTTTGAAATATAATTTTTAAAATTTTCAAATTTATGCAAAGGTCAAAAAATAGTGTAATGAAACTCCAGATACCTACCCATCATCCAGCTTCCTTAATTTCAGTTTTGGCAATCTTGTTTCATCTCCCCTGCCACCAATTTTTTTTAAAGTATTTTAAAGCAAATCCAAGCCATCGTATGTATTATTTCACTCACAAATACTTGAAATGTAGACATCAGTCCCTAAATAGTAATCTGAAACTACATTTTCAAAAAACTGAACATTAAAACTCTTTCAGACCCCAAAAATCAAGAGGGAAACTCTTGGAACTAGTAAGTGATTATAGCAAGGCTTATTTGCAGGATATACGGTTAATATACAAAAGCCATGGATTCAAGTCAAATCATTATGCTGCACACCTTAAACAGGGCTCATGCCATTTATATCTCAGCAAAACTAGGGGAAGAAAAAGCTATAGGTTCTCTTTTGCTTTTTGAGTCAAGAGTTAGAAAAAGCAGGTGATGGAGAGAAATCATAGTTCTATCTGTTCATTTGCTGGATGCGGTACTTTGAAAGAAACGTCCACATAAGAGCTGTCAATAAGGACATTGATGACTGTGAGGTTCCATAAGGAGGCCTCAGAAACCTTCTGGTCTACAGGTCGGGGTAATTTTAAATCATAAGCCCTATCACCTTGAGGGTAGACTGCCAGGGAGTTGTCATCTGACCCTGCATTCCACACTTCTCATTCGCTGAGAGCGTGCAGGAATTATCATACAATCCAGCAAAAATCAGTTCAGAGTATCCCTAGAGGGGCATTCTCCAGCTATATAATGCTGCCTGTGACAGACAGTACTTTGGACTCATCCTTTTGTTATATTCCAGTGCCATTTCAGATTAAACAAGTCTTGGGGAGCAGCTGGGTCCCCAGGATTAGATTCTAAAAACCAATGACTCTTAGCCCTCTCTGCCCATTTTGTAGCAGCTTGGAGTGGCAGTGGTGGATGGGTTCTATTTGTTTGTTTGTCTGTATTTAATAGTCTTCCATTTTTGGTGGAAAAGACCTATTATCCTAGACTCCACGCTGCCTAGAAGAGCAGGGTTGAGGCTTGACACATTTCATTGCCTGGTTAACTCTTCTTCAGTTACCCCTAGAGTGCCTAATAGATTCCTGCTTTAGAGCAGGTGTCGACAAACTGATCCAGCCTGCCTCCTGTTACTGTATAGCCCATGAGCTAAGAATGGTTTCACATTTTTAAATGGTTGAAAAAAATCAAAGAAGAGTAAGATTTCATGACACGTGGAAATGATATGAAATTCAAATTTTAGAGTCCATAAATAAAGTTCTCTTGGAACACAGCCACGTCCATTTGTTTACATGTTTTTTACAGTTGCTTTTGCACTATGGCAGCAAAGTTCAGTAGTTGTGAAAGCAATCAATGGTGTGGGCCAAAAAGCCTAAAATATTTACTACCTGACCCCTTATAGAAAAAGAGTGCCAATCCCACTTTAGAATATTATGTTTCTCTAGAGTTTTGAAAGAGGCAGAGCAACTCCTAAAAGTGCCAGAGTTATTCTCAGGGATGATGACATTGAGAACATCTGACTTCAGCTTTATTAATTTGAGGGAAGTGACTAAGAAATTAACCCTGAGGTATGGCAGAAGGGAGGAGACAGGATGTCTTCCATTTCTCTTATGCCAGGAAATAACAGCCTTTTGATAGATAAAAAAACATCATTTTTTGGAAGTTATATATTCATCTTACTATCAAACTCCATTTACTTTATCATTACTAGTTTTGTGTTTAAACACAACATAATGTAAACAAAGTAGGTTGTCATCATTTCCATATCCAAAGGATATTAAGTGCGACAGAACTCGAACAACCATGTCTTGTATTTTTTCCATAACATCACTCACGCTTGATCATCAGTACTACTAGAGCACAAATAATTGAAAACTGCAAGTTATCCAGAAAACTCATTTGTCAGTTTCAACCTCCTCTTAGACTTCTGCTCAAGCAGTCAATAAAAAGTCACACTTTTTCGTGTCATTTCTTCTCATCTCCACCTACCCCTCAAGCGGAGAAATACTTAGGAGCAATAAAATGGCCAAAAGGTGGCGGTAGGAGGGAGGAGTACCAGAAGCAAGAGGAGAATCAAAGAGTCCTCCATTCACAGGCTGGACGATCAGTCTCCGGATAATCCAAAGTTGGCTGAACTTCCATCCAGAAAAAATCTTTTTCTCTAGGTCTTCCTCCTGCAACCAAGTAAAAATTTCAAAGCAGTTGCCAAGGAAGATATGAATTGGCTTTGCTTAAAGCCTCATTCTCATTCTGAGTGCCATGGATGATAAGTTCATTTTAGAATAGGTTCATGAAAGTTAAGTTTTGAAGGTCCATAATGTTTTAAGATCAGTCAGAAGCACCATATCTAACTTTCTCTGATACTTTCTGAGTATTTTTAATCGGTTATTTGTATTTGGATTAAATTTTTTAAAAAAAATTTTACACTGCTAGATTAATACCTATATTATTAACCAAAAAAAGAAAGAAAGAAAAAGACACTCTCCTTATGCTTAGCTCTTGACCGGAAGAAAACAGACACTTGCATGAAGAAACTGGGCAGCACCTTGAGGGGCTAACCAGAAGCGAATGCCACCGCATAAAAACAAGTTTGTGAGATCACCAGACTAGCTTGTGCTTACGACTTTTTCACTTGGCCCCTGTAATAAATGGGGCAGTTGTTTTATAGCCTTCCTCCTGGAATTACTGTGCAGTAATTTTCAAATTCTATAAAAGTTATGTGAGAAAAACGCTAAAGGATAGGAAGAATTTATGTATAATTGAGGAAAATCCTCCTTTTGAATCTTTCAATGAAAATGTTTCTAGTGAAATTTTATGTCAAAGCAATAAATAGCAAGTAATTAAAGAAAAAGTTAAAACTTTCTTCTCATTGGCCTTCAGCCTCTGGTATTTGACTGATCATCTTTCTTGCCTCCTATTAAAACCGTCTTTCCATTCCTCATTATTCTCTCTCAACTGTCTGTTTTTCATCATATCAAACATCGATTTCTTAATTGTATCTTTAATTGCATTCTCAGCCTCTTCTTCCTTTATCTTCTTATTCACGCCCTTCACTCCCAAGCACATTTTTTCCTGCTTTGAAATTCCTTTCTTGCCCAGTGATCTGCACGCAGCCTTTCGGGAGCCCTCTGAGCCCTGAACACCCTCCCAGTGATCACCTGACCCTTCCTCCCTCCGTCACATTGTCTCGCACTCTTGCCTGAGTGAAGCTCATCCTAATACACTGTGGACTCCCAAGTAGTTCTAATCAGGCCTTTTGGATTGGGCTCACTCTCCTATTGCATCCCTTCTTTCTGCATCTATGTTTATGGAATGCCTGCTCCTTTACAAATGTGAGCCCCACCAGTGGAAACTAAGGTACCACCATGTTCTCCAAGGTGACTCCCCAGCCAGTATCAGATTTTGTGTCTCTGTGATGTGCACTGACATTGAGTCAGAGCAATATTAACAACAACAGCAATAATAAGGCTGCAAAAAAAAAAAAAATACTGAGACCAAAACAGTATAATATTTTGCACTAGTGACTCTATGTGATAGTGCATTAAGCAAAGGAATTTTAATTTTTTTTTCTTTCAAAAGAGAGCAAGTTTTCAGAGTAGCACAGGACTTTAAGACACATAAAAGTGGTAGTTGAAGATTGTTTTTCATGTGGTTTTTAAATGAACATATTTTTCAAAAGAGCGTTTCCATTACACCGTTAGTTTAATAACAATTCTAACTTCTTCAAAGAAAGTTTGAAATTTTGATAATTTTTAAGATTAGCAACTGGGAAAACATTTAATATACTGATTTTAAAAAGGACCACAAAATTATATCTCTAATTTTCTTTTTTAATTTTCATGTGAAGAAGAATTAGAAGGAAACTTTCATAGGAAATTAAAATAATGTGCTTGGGTTCTGTAACTATTGGTGGTTTTTCTTTCTTTTTGGTCTTACCATATTTCCCTTATTGTTTTTATAATGTTATTTATCCAATAAATAAAATTCAGTCATGGGAGGGAGAGAAAGCTTGGGATTTGTAATTTACAGTAAATCTCAAAACCTTTCTTACTCTAGCAAAGCCTATGCCCTTGCTGTTTCAAGGATTTGATCTTAACCTCCCAGCCTGAGCAGGTAGGAATGGGATGGAGATCACTGGGTCTCCTCTCCCAGTACCTGAAGACAGCGTGCAGTTAATACTGAAAAATACTACTTACAGAGTGATGCTGTTTGAGGACTATAGGATTTGTAAATGCCTCAAAACACCATCCCTCCCTGACAATTTGGGACACAGTACAGCACAGTGTTAAAGAGTAACTATGGACTTTACTGTTATGCCTGAGTTTGAACCCCCATTTTGTCATGTACCAGCTGTAACTTCAGCAAGTTACTTAGTGCCTTTGGGCTTATGTTTATTTATGTCTAAAATGGGATAACAATGAAATCTATCTCATAGAGTGATAATGAGGATTCATAGGGTAAACCCAGTAAGAATGTTGAGTGAGAGCCCATTAAATGTAGCTATTTTTATCCTGCTTGGCTCTCCTGACTTCCTACTTTGGAGCTTTGCTGAAGGTATCTTCTGGGCATCCCCATCTAATTAATTAATTAATTGGTTTATTTTGCATCCATAGATGAGCTAAGAATTACCATCTCAGTTTCTATATGCTGTGCCAGTGTGAAATCTGATTGGGGATCATCTGCTCCTTCTGTAGAAGTTGCCCTGTCTTTTTCCATGTCTGCCTATTGAAGTAACTTTCTTCATTTATTTTACAGATATATGTAATTGACAGTGCAGACAGAAAAAGATTTGAAGAGACGGGTCAGGTAAATAATTGTTCTGTTGACATATTCCCCAAATAATTGGGTGTTCATTAATCTACTCTGTAAATGTATAAGAGTGAGGGAAGTATTTTTTGTTTCAGTTTAAACAAGACAGTCATTCTGCCAAGCAGGCAAAATACCAGTTGCCTAAAAAGAAATTAGTTGAGAATTCTTTAAACAGTTTTTTGTTTAAAGCCTTTTAGTTTTAATCAAGTCAAATAAACAAGACATAAGCAAATGGAACTTACCCCATGCCCAAAAGCTTTTCAGGTTTCTTCCCAGGCCACATAGAAATGCACCTGAGGAACATTTCACTTAGCATTTCTATGTGTGTTTTTCAATACCAGCCTAATTGATCCAGGGGTAACTTGGACAAACTAGAAGGGGTAGGAAGAAACGCGCAAGCCAAGGCTAAGCTGCTCTTCTTTCCAAGTCAACAGATAGGTATATTTTGAACCCAAATATGGCTTTAAATGCAGAGTGCATGTCAACATGATGACACAATGCGATTTGTGTACACAATTTTAAATAGAGAAGCAATGGGTATAGACCACGGTAGCCAGACTGAGTGCACTGACAAGAAGCAGATAGTACAGTGGACGTTTTTGGAGAAGCGTGCTCACATTTCATTGTGAAGTCCTTGGCCTGTGTCCTAAACTACCACAGGTGGCCTTCCAAAGGTAGCAGTCCCCATGTTTATGTTCCTTTTCCCTGGAAATTAGTTTGAGAACTCTCCAGACTCCTAGAGACAGTCCTTCTCCCTTCCATACCTTGATGACTTCTGGATCATCACTCATGTGAACCAATGCTGATCATGAGCTTGGATATGAAGGGGGTCAGATGGGGATCTGCCCCTTCAATGATCCAGTTCTCTTTGACAGCCCCAGTGTCTTAAGCAGCTAAAATGTGGGTTTAGTGGAAAAGAGGTGGGTCCTAGCAATTAGGTGAGTATATATCCTCTCCTGTACTTAGTGCAGACAGAATCAACATACAGTTTAGACCTCAACCAATAACCTAAAAATCAGAGACCTTGCCACATGGACTAATGCAGTTACTTTAGGATGTGAGTTTGATGAAGTGTGATGTACATGCATGCATATTTTGGAGACAGGGATTCATGAAACAAAATTATAATCTCTTAAGCAATTGTTATTTTCAATTCAAATTTTAAAATATATATGTATATATACATACGTATATGTGTAGGTATAAGTGTATATGTGTGTGTTATATGTGCACTGAAAGTTATTTGCAGATAATAACCTTGGGTAAGTTTTAAGTCTCTAACCACAACTGGTGTGCTCCCTTGAACAGTGTTTCTCAGAATATGATCTGTGAATCCCCTATAACAGAAATACTGTGAAGGTTAAAAATTAAATCCCTGGCTAAAAATGCAAATTCTTGGGCCCTGACTCAGGCTTTTCAAAGTCAGCATCTCTGGGGTGGGCCCAGGAATCTGCCTGGGGGTTATTCCCCAGATTTGAGGTGGAGAACCACTGCCTTTAAAAGTTGCTAGTTGATCAGATTAACTCTTCTGATTTTTTTCTAACTAGAAATGCATGGTTAAATATCATAGATTTCATTCTTCCCTCCCCATCTATTCTCCAATAATCCAGGAACTAGCTGAATTACTGGA
This sequence comes from Camelus dromedarius, assembly GCF_036321535.1. Lineage (NCBI taxonomy): Eukaryota > Metazoa > Chordata > Mammalia > Artiodactyla > Camelidae > Camelus > Camelus dromedarius. Next base: position 59,929,301 of record NC_087443.1, on the reverse strand, counting down.
GGAAGAAAAGCTAAGTTGTGTGCCAGTGCTCATCTTTGCTAACAAGCAGGATCTGCTCACGGCGGCCCCTGCCTCTGAAATTGCAGAAGGACTGAATCTGCACACCATCCGCGACCGAGTCTGGCAGATCCAGTCTTGCTCAGCTCTCACAGGAGAGGGCGTTCAGGTGAGGTTACCGGAGCGCTTGGTCACCTGGCAACACAGCAACCAAGGTAGTCTGTCTCATTGGTTGGGCGGATCTAGATAGAAAAAGGTATGAAACAAATAGCCTTTGATGGGCAGATGAGCCATTCCCGGATGTGAAGGGCCTGGAGGAATTGGGTTCTTTTCTACTTAGCAACAAATCTGATCTCATTAACTGTTCCAGAAAAGCCACAGATAAACCAGCCCACACAAGCAACAAGCTTTACCCCATTGGGGAGGAGGTCAGAACAGAAGACTTCAAAAGTGCTTTTTAATGCTAGCATTCTCTGATGATTGAGTTGGGGGCTTGGTGTTGTGTCTGGTATTATGGGTGCTAAATACTGGTACTTCCAAGGTAACAGAGCCACCAATTATGCACACTGGTTATCCTAGAAGTGTCCTGTTTTTCCTATTGGCTGTCTCCACTGACCTCAGGGTTGCTGTCTATTTCCCGCTACTTCAGGCTGGTCTCCCATGGAAAGGCTTCTGCCAACAGAAAGCCTTGTGCTTTATACTGAGGAACTGGGTAGTGAAAGAGCATGCTCCCCCCCATTGATACTAATTTAGGGCAGAAAATGATTGTAACCCAGACAGCTTGAGAGGCTGTATCCTCAAAGAATGGTAAACACTCTCAGCTCTGATGCTTCCTCTCAAGCAGCCTCCAACCAGCTGACACTTGGAGTCAACCCTCCAGGACTACATCTTGATTCTGAAGCACCCATCCATGTTCCACATGCCTCGTTTTTAAAAATCTTTCCATTTCCTTTCTGATATTCTCCCTCCCTCTGCCCTCAGTCATTTGACACTGATTTGTCTTAAAGCTGCCTAACGGCTTTTACTTCAAGCAAATAATCACTTCCTAGAATTATCTCAGTTGTTCCATCTGTTTTTGTTGTTGTTACACTAACAACCACAGCCCATTTCTTTGCGTGGCCTCTAGATCTGAGGGCAGACCAGTCAGCACAAAACAAGCACCCCCTGCTTCAGACTCTCCCGATAGCTGCCCCTCAGAAGCTCTTGGTTCACGTGTGTGTGTGTGGGTGCGGGTGTATGTTGTGGAAGGTCTGGCAAGTAGCCAGAGATCACCTCGGCTGCATCCCCACAATGGAAGCCAGAGCTCTGTAAGTCTCTGAGATTTAGGCAGATGTTAAGTCTTATTTACTTACTTTTTTCTTTCTTAGATTGTGGTTATAAAAGCAATATGTTCTCATTGTTAATCATATCAAGGTACTATATAAAATTAAAAACTGAAAAGTTCTTTTCTTTCCCCTAATCCCACTGCACAAAGAAAGTGATGACCTGCTAGTTTCATTCTTCTCAAGTCTCCTCTGTAATATTGGAATCACAGATGCGTATGTATATCAGGTTTTGAGTTGTTAAGTGGGCATTTTTCAGCTTAATTTACAAGCTGGTCCAACCAGTATACCACAACCCAGGATGTTTTGAACAGGTAAACTCTGATCATTTTATTTAGCTTCTCACTTCTAAACAAAAATCAAACTCTGCCTAAAGTATTTCCCTCAGTTATGCATAAGATGGTCCTCATGAGGCCTAAGGTAATTTTGGTGAAGATGAGGCCCAGGAAAAGAGAGTAGCTTTCCTGGGTTTGTACAAACCACTTCAGCAAGAGGACTCTGCCTCTCTAAATGGTTTAGAACCCAAATATGGAAAGTAGAGAGCATCTTGAGGTTGGGGACTCTAAAGGTGGGGCTTAAGCAGATAAACGCACTTTGTGTGCACATTCCTGAGAAAGTGGTGGTTGACAGCTCTGTAACCTTTTCACTTGGCCCGAGTGTCGAAAGGAAAAGAAAGCAAAGCCGGAATTAACCGTGAGGCTCTTGTTTCTTCAGCCAGCCCTAGGGATATAAAAAGGAGTGGCTAGAGTTATCCAGAATCAGTATTTAGAGGAGAGGCATTCAAGTCAAGGGTGCTTCCTCAGAGGAGCTTGGAGATGGGAGGGAGCTCTGGTCATTTTCATCCTGGCCCCTACCCTTCCCCAGCCAGCCAGGCAGAGGCGACAGGATAGAGCTATGTGTTCCAGCTGTTTAACTACCACAGAAATGGAGTTCCCTTGAAGTCACAGGATCTTTAGGCTGAACAACAGGCTGTGAGCTATCAGACAGTTGGAGGATGCGGGGAGGCAGGAATCAAATGAGACCATCATGTATGGTTTGATTTTGTTAGAAAGTTCTTCCCTGATCAGGGACCTTCAGCAACCAGGTTCACAGGAAATGATATCAAGAGAGATCCAACAAAGAACCGTGAGCAAGAAAAATAATGATTTTATACGGAGGAGAAATAGTTTGAAGGTCACTTAATTAGTTGAGTAGATAGTACCATGGTGTATAGAATTGGGTAGTTAAGACTGGGATTTCAAGGTTAATGAGATTAGATTATGGTTAATAGAATGATATAAATTTAGAGAATTTAACCATTATTTGAAATGAGTTATTTAATAAAAATGTTAATTAAGAAGGGAATCTGCTGTCTATTGTCCTTTAATGGTAACCTTTGGGGACTGGAGAAAGGTCGTGGAGTTTTCTGTGGAAATGCTTTACATTGTGAGGCACTGATTGACCATGTCCCTCTCAGGTACTGCCTTTGACCTGAGCTCTTGCCCACTCAGCCAGTTTCTTGGTTTTCACTGTAAAGAGTCACTTAGGTAGAATTTTTTTACTGCATTGCTTATTTCAAGAGCAGGCATTTTAATGATTCATATTAATTAACAGTTGAAGTATTCCTAAAAGTGAACGACTTCACTAGAAGAATGTCCATAAGCAGGGGAGGGTGTAGCTCAGTGGTAGAGTGTGTGCCTAGCATGCACGAGGTCCTGGGTTCAATCCCTAGTACCTCCATTAAATAAATAAATAAATAAACCTAATCACCTCCCCCCACAACAATGTTTTAAATAAATTAATTAAAATTTTTAAAAAAGAAAAATGTCCACAAGATCACTTTCAGACAGAGATTCTGGGTAAAGATGACTAAAATTCCCTAAATTCCTATTCCATTCTCCCATTCTGCCCTCCCCACCCATTACCCTCTGAAAGCTGATCAGTGACGGGCAGAGCTACCAAAATGATCAGAGGTTAAGTGGGTCAAGTATGTCACCACAGCTCTAATGACCCTGAAAGCAGATGTACAAAAGTTAAAAAAAAAAGACCTGGAATTTCTGTTACTGTTTCAGATGTTTAAAAACAGAGCTTCTATTTGCATTGTGTTTTTGTGTGTGTTTAATCAAAATGCATTTGAGAGACCTGTCCTCTGCTGATAAATAACCCTTGAGTGGGGAGCCGAGGGAACAGAGCTGCTAGGTGGTGAGCTACGCCCCCTGGACCAGTCAGGCAGGTGTACCACTTCGCCTCAGCTGAGTAGCTTAAACACAGGCTTTGAGAAGATGGAAGTTAGTGATTCCTGGGATGGATTTCAGGCTCTCATTCTGCTGGATATTCTGAAGGCAAATACGTGCAGTCTTTACAAGGACGGGCAGTCCCCTGCTGTGGGTGTGGAAGTTGGCTTTTGAGGCCTTCAGGAGAGTTCAGAACAGGTCTTTCTTTGCCTGGCTGACAAGGAGGCAGCCCATCGTGTAATTAAAACAGGTTCTCATAGTAAACTGTCAAGAGCAGAGCGGAGGTAAAGGGCACTAGAAGTGGAAGGAGAACATCAATCTTGGAAGCTCTGCCTGCAGAGAGCCCCACAGTCCAGAGGAGTGATGAGAAGAGACCCGGTTATGTCAAGTAGATGAAAGTGGAAAGAGGAGAAACTGAACAATGTCAGGGAGGGAAAACCTGCAGCCCCCTCAGGCAGCCCCCCTCTGCACCCTGGGGCTAGGCCAGGGTTGCCGGGGCCTCTGCTCGTACATAAGATCCAGCCCTGGGACTCTTCCTTTCCCTGGGTGTCTAGAAAATAGTGAACAAAGGACCTGGCTTACAGCCAGAAAAAGGTGTAGAGAAATCAATCCATCCTCCACCTGCAGACCTGAATGCAAACCCCAAACCACAGCTCTCCTCGGCTGTTGTAGTTTCAGGTGTTTGAAGACATCGCCTCTGTAAAACATGGCATGTGTGTGTTTAATTAAAGTTACACTGCATTAGAATTTCCTTTCAAAGCAGAGATCAGCAGTTTCAACCCCATCTCTAGCCTTAGTCATAACAGAGACCTGCCTACCCGGAGAGCTTTGAGCTAGTGGAAGGTTCTCCTGGGTATCACTCTCCATGCCCCCAACCTCGTGCCCGTCCTCTTTTCACATCCCTCCCACATCCCCTTTCTTCCTTCTCCAAGCAGGAGCGAGGATCCGGCTCACAGAGGTTTCACCTGCATGCAGAGCACCTCCAGCAGGCTGAGCCCGTAGGTGTGAGCTGTACTTCAGAGTGCCCTGCAGATGAACCCAAAACATGCACTAGCCCAGGTCTTGTTTTGTTTCTTCCTCCTCGATCCAGGGGACTTTTCCCTTAATATGTCAACAGAATTTCGGTATTTTTTTTAAATGACATTTACAACTTCTTTCTAGGCCTGGCATCAGTTACTTTTGACTCCAAGTGTGCATGGAACTGCTTATCTTCAAGTCAGACCTCGGGTTTATTTTTAAATTTTCAAACCTCTCTGTAGACTAAGAAAGGAAGCTTGGGACATGCGATTTTGCTACCTCTCTGGTGTAGCGCCCTTTGTCACCAGAAAAAGTATTCATAGCAAGCAGTATTTTATGTATGCTGCCTCCAAGCTGCTCCTTGACCCAGAGGCCCAGTGGCACAATGGGATAGGCTGCATTGCTCAGCAAGGGCCTGAGCTCCTTCGTCTTAAAGCAATTACTAGTGTGACGGTGTAGTCCTCCTGGCACTAAAAACCAGGCCCACCCAACCATGGCTGCCACTGCTTCCTTCCAGCCATCGAGTAGTGATGGATACTTTGCAGAGAGATCAGATTAAAAGAAGTGCAATCAGAGACCACTCTTCCCATAGAAAGGGCATCGTGCCTTTAATCCTGGAGCATAGAGACCTGTGATTAGTAGGTTTCCACCCATATGGTTAGGGGCTGCCTTATATTTTTCCCAGTGGTTGGTAAGGAATGATATCATGACATGGTAAAATGTATTGCCTCTCCAAGAGGCCAAACAGAGCTCAGTATTTGAGGTTCAGTGTCTCTCCTTAGTTGCTGTTATTGAATTGAAGCTAATCAATTCAAATTAAGTTTCAGCAAGCGTGGTCAGGGGGAAGTGTGGTGGAGGAAGAAAGGGAGGACTGCTCATGCCATATGGCATAAGATTGTCACCCCCATGATGAACAAATGTGCAGAAATTTGGTCAAACCAGTTTTTGACAGTAAAAGTTCAACCATTAAACAAACCTATGAGTTCATTTCCTTCTTTGGAGAAAGAGCAGTAACCTACTTCAAGTAAACAATTACCTTTTCTCAGTCATCTGTTTTAAAAAATCAAAGCCTTACCAATTAAGGTCAGAGTGATGTGGCTGCTGATTTAAACTTGAGAAGCAGAGGGTTCTTCCTCTTGCGGTGTTGTCTCTAAATGTAGAGCTTCCATGTACAGCTGGAGGTGGTGGGCTTGCAGAGTGTTAATATGCTGGGATCACGCAGCGAGGGAAATCTGCAGGTTCCCACGTGCACAGATACCTTGCAGCCCCCAGAATCTTGAGGGTTGAGTGGCCAGAAACAGCCTCTGCCACCTTCAGAGCTGTGGCAAAGCCACACGGGGTGCTTGGCTGGGGCTGCTCCATCTCATGCCCCTATATTCAGCTGGAAGTCATGAGGCAGAAAAAGCTAGAATTGCTCCCTTGGCTAGCTCAAGGGCCATCCCCAGCTCCTGTTTAAGCTTGAGACAGAGCGCCTCCCTCTGGCACTTGCCCGCAGACACTGAGAAATGGTCAGTGGTTAAAGAGTGTGGATGCTGGAGCTAGGTTGCCTGGGTTCACAGCCCGCCTCTGCCACGCACTGTTCTGTGCCCCCATTTCCTCATCCCTAATGTGGAAATTTTGGTAGTACTTACTTCACTGGCTTGTTACAAGGATTAATTTAAAAGATAGAAATTAAATGTCTACTGCAGGCCAGCCACCTGGCTAAGTGCTATAAACACCTCAAGCCAGTCCGACATGCACCCTCCCCTCAGGGATCTTGGACAGCACTGTTATCTTTCCTTGACAGTGGGCACCTTGGCACGGCTTGTGCTTGATTTGATTGAAGAGGTAACAGCCTCCCCTCTCCCCGCTGAATACTGCCTCCCAGACCCCTCTCACCTCCAGCTCAGGTCCTCCTCTGGGTAGGAACAGGAAATGCACAACTCCCCAGCCTCCAAACACTTTAGATCAGGGCGAGGGCGGCCTCCCTGAGCCAGAGCAGCGTAACTCTCCCTGTGTGGAGTGCCCCAACCCCCCCCACACCCACCCACCCCACCCCACCCCACCCCACCCCACCCCCAGGTGGCAGGTGAGCTGGTGGGACCTGCCTCTGAGCGCCCTCTGCTGGCAGGACTGGCTGGAGGGCTTTGCCACCTTGGCCCACACAGACATCTGGAGGACACGGCCAGCCACTCAGCAGGGCTCCCCCATTTAAATCCCCTCTGCCTCAGTAACAGATACCCAGGAGAGAGCGGCCCCTCACCCTCCACGTTCTGCTGGGTTCCTGCAGCTGAGTAAATATTTTTCTTATCTCTTTGAATGCATTCATGTTCAGTTACATATAATAAAAGAAACCCACCCCCCTCTATAATCAGCCATAAAACAAGGGTAAAACCGGTATTCACATAGCTTGGGAACACAACTCTTGATTTCTGTGAGATGATTTGATAACATATTGCAAGTCTCTATAGAGGAGAAAATCTTGAGGTATGCACCTTTGATGGTGTTTGTGCGGGTTCCTGAAGATGGACAGTGCTACATAAGTGCTGAGCTATTCAGCTTCGAAGGCAAAGAGAAGATGGTTATCTTATTCATCCCTCCTTTATTTGTAAAATCTTTTTTACCTCCTGGCCGGTGATCATTTTTTTTTCCTAGAAACCAATTAGCTCCTAGAATTAAACATGTTTCTCTTTAAATTAATCCTTTTCATAAGATGGTTGCAAAATTGGCCTCAGCTTTTCAGAGTAAGTAGCTGACCCAGTTGTAATTGGAGATGCATTCGGAGTCCACCTTCTCCCACCACAGCCTTCCCCCACCCTCGTCCCCACTGCTGCCAGGTGCTGTCCACCTTTGTGCCTTCGGCCCTGGCCAGCCTCTTCTTGGCACATGCTCTAAGGTCTGCTCCAGGACAGCCATCAGATTATCTGGTTTTCCCGCCCAAGTGCTCTGATGGCACCTGGCGGAGTTTTAATCACTGTAAATTCAGGTTATGATCAGATTAGCCAGGAGATAGTATGCCTGCTAGATGTATTGTTTATGGGATTAATGCTCCGAATGGCCGAGGGTGTCAGCTGATATTTATTACTTTAAACTGTCTCAGCTGTTCAGGTTCAACAACCAGCTCCCTGGTCACAGGAAATGCGGGGCTCTGAATGTCATGTACGCCTTGAAATGTGCAAATGTGACAGGGACTCCAGCGAGCGTGTGTGACAGATGCAGGGGGAAAGGGGTGTGTTGCAGGAGCCTCCTTTGGTTTTGTTCTGGGCTTCTGAGAACTCCACACACCCCTGGAGGTTGGATGGACTGTGGGGAAAGGGTGAGCATTTGGGATGGCTCCAAAGGGTGTTGAAGAGGAGGTCATCTCTGGCAGGCCTGGCATCCATGAACAGTCATGCCGCCTGCCGGGTGGCTGTAGGCATTGTGTAGTTTTTACCTCTGTCCCTCTCCTCCCGCCTTCTAAGAGAGGACGCTTTCAAGGTCATTGTGCCTTTAAGGGAACCTCCCCCACAGCCCCTCTGTTTGGTAGTGCTTAAAGCTACAAGAATCAGGCCAGGCCCTTTTAAACCTTTCTGTGGGGCTGCACGAAGAGAAATAAATGTACATTGCCCCAGTGTGTGTGTAGTAACACACACTGCAGTTGGTTTGTTTTTCCAAAAAGAAATTTAATTTAGCCCAAGTGTACACTGTCACACTGTAAACACACTGGGGCACCAGAAGGGTGGCTTATTGAATTTAATGCCCTAGCAAAGGTCAGCTTTTAGAAAAAGCCAAAAATGGCTGGAATCTGTCCTGATAGCTCCTCAATCAGGCCTTGGATCCAGGCAGACGTGTTTATTTTTTCAGAGGGAGTTCCTGAGGATCCATCTCAAGTTCAGGCATTGGACACTCCCCTTCCCTTCTCTCTCCCATGCTTTCAGTGGCCTCCCTCCTCCTCCTCCTCCCCAGGATGCCACTGTCCCTGGTCACCCAGGTGGGCCCCTGGGGCAGGCAAGCCCCGCTGAGCTGGTGGCTGGGGAGGAGGACCCAGGACCCTCGCCAACTCCCCTCGCCCACTCCCCTCCAGGGCTGGAGTCTGTGGTGCCTTTCTTACAACTAACACTGCCTCTCTCTGCCCCTTTCCCTCAAAGGACGGCATGAACTGGGTCTGCAAAAATGTCAATGCAAAGAAGAAATAAAATCTAGACGAATGGAGATGCAGGAGCTGCGGGAGCTGAATTCTGTCCTGAAAAACACTAATTTGCTGCTTTCTGACCAAATGTTTTTCCATCTGTGTACAGCTACAGCTGTGTGAAGAGAGGGAACAACACAGTTTAAAAAGAATCCCCATTCCAGCAGTAGATTTAACTGATCTCTGAGGTTCAGTATCATTTTTCAAATAAAGGAATTATATTATTTCCTCTGCATAATTGAAATAGTATTAAATGTCTCAAAGCACATGATTAGAAAATGAGATCTTTTTAAATGAGCAAGAGATTGCATTGCAGTTTAGATAATTCCAGTGGGCTTTTTTTTTTCCAAGGAAAAAAAGTGGGGGAAGGGGAGGAAGAGGAAGAAGCCAAGGTCATTTATTTCCTGACCTGTCCTTACATTTCCCCTCCATGGTGTTGAAACCAAGACAGTATTTGCTGGTGCTGGTCAGTGACTTACCAGGGCTGCAGCCTGTCCGGGCGAGACGCCGCTGCGGGGAAGGAGAGGAATAGCAGATGATTAAACCATCTTGTCATGCAGGTAGGAGATGGTGTATGTAATCTCACCCTTTGGAGAGGGAAAAAAAAAGCCTTTCTTGCAAACAAGTCACCACAGAAACATACCCCATTTCCAGCCCCCTCAGTCAGCCTCACAGGGAAGCAAATTCTTAGGACTTTTGACTGTAATGACATCTGGAATGTAAGGAGAGGTGGGAGGTTTAATTCCAGAAAAATTACAAGGTCCTTAAAAAGCCCTCACATGGAGGGCTCAGGCTAGCGTAAACAGGCTTTCTCCAGTTCAGTGGAGCAGTGAGCAGCCGACTCTGAGATTAGCTGGCTTCTCCACGGCCGTCCTATAGAAGGGATTTCTAAAGCTCAAAGAATTCTGTGTTTAAATGATCACAATAGGCCAGTGCTATCAGATTTTAAAAATAAATGCAGCTTTACCATGAACCTGCTCTACTGAGCAAAGCCAGGCAGATCGATTTGTAGAAGAGATCAATTTTTACAGTGCTGGCAACTCGGTGGTGTGGGCTGCTCACAGATGGAGAGGGTTTGCTGCTGGGAAGAGCGGGGCCATGCCCAGGGAAGCCAGTCACCCCAGCTGCTGGTCCCCTTTGCCTCTCTTCAGCAAAATGTGTCCTCTGTTGATTGACTGGAGAGGAATGGCAGGAGACTTCTCTTGCCCCATGTTGCGAAAAGAGCTTGTTTCCCTGAGCCTTAAGAAATCCCCGGCTTCAAACGTGGGAAATCTGGCCAGAGCATCCCTTGGCGCCTGAATTGAACTCTGTTCTGGTGCCTGAGCTCAGGGGTTTTCAGAGAATGAATAAGAGACTGTCTAGCGGCTGGTGGGTCCCAGGAGAGCAGCCGCCCTCTCATCCCGGGAGGTGGCCCTTCCCAAACCCACCAAGGTGTGTGAGCAGACTGAAAGGGTGACTCCACCCCCTGGCCCTCAGTACTCTGCCTTTCTGGACCAAGGTGTGCAGGTGAGGCCGAACCTTGACCTGCTTCAAAGGCGGTCTGGGGTGAAAATCATTAACAAGGCCAGACATGAAAAGGTGCCCTGGGGTGGATGTGGACAGACCTGTAAGGACTTGCAAAACAAAAGAAGGTGAGATTTTTTAAACCACTGAGCTGGTTGCTCCCCGCAGCCTCCTCTGGCTTGTCTGTCTTCACCCAGGCATCTGTCTTGCTTTGAAAGGAGGCAAAACAGAATTACAAGGAACCAGAAATCTCCCTTCTGTCAGGCTGGAAATGTGGCTCTAACACTTAAAAATGGTTTTTCCCTCCAAATAATGCACCAGGGATGTTATCTGAGGGGCAAAATGCCTGCTCTGAGGTCTGCAATTTGGGAACACTGTGATATGGAACTTGGACTCGGGCAGTAGATGGTCTGTGAAATATTTTTGTTCTTTTACCACCAACTTAGGGGGCTGTTTGAAAGGGCCCCCCAGGGCCTCGGCCAGCAGGCAGAAGCCACTTGCCCTCCTCTGATAACAGCCTCTGTGAATGTTCAGATTTGCTTCTCAGCTAAAGACACAGAGACATTGTGGATGTCACAGGCTTTCATCTTCCCTTTGAGCCCCACAGAACCCTCCTGGGGCTCACAGGGTAGATGAGAGAAGCCTGGAAAATGCAGAGTTTGAAAGCTCCCATTTGTAAAAACAAAATATTTCTAAAGTCCCCTTTCCTCTCCCCAGCCCCGCCTCAACCCCCCAGGGCCACAATCAGAGGACAGATTGGAAGCTAGAGAGGGGAGTCTGGATCTCTCATCCACCCCCCTCACCCTCCAGTGAGTCTTATTAGTGAGACCTGCCCTGGGCACGACTGCTTCTGAATGTGCCGGGGAGAGGCCTGGGGGCCAGAGGACAGGCAAGGCCTGGGACAGGGGCCCCAGGATGCGTGCTCAGACCAGTTGTGGGAAAAACTCCTTCCCCTCCCCTCTCCCCTCCTCCTGACCTACCCCGTGCGGCTCCTTCTGGCTGGATTCCCTGCGCCCAGGGCAGCACACCCTTCCCCTTCACTCTCCCTTGGTTGCTATGGAAACAAGGGTGTCATTGATGTGGGCTGAGCTGGGGAACATGTCTGCTGAGAGTCAGCGATTCTGTCGGCGGGTAGAAATGTGCCGGGGTTAAGGTCCGCAGCTCCCAAACTGCTGGAAGGACGCAGTCCTGCCCTCTCCCCTCCCTCCCTCTCACTTCTCTCTCTCCTGGCTTTTGACAAATTTCTTTATTCCCCTCTGGGCTAAAGCGGTGGCTATTTTTGCGCCACTCTGTGCCCCACCCTCACTGTCGGCCGCTCCTTATCCGGCCTGGCCTGGAGGGTGACACCATGTCACCCTCACCAGGATTTGTCCCTTGATTCCCGTCAGAGTTTGCTTTGATTTCTCTTTCCTTCTCAGGGGCCAGTTCTTACTTCCTTTTATTTTTAGCTCTGCACTCCATGTGGTTTCAGGGTTCAGTCTGATCCATCGAAAGCTTCTTTTTTTATAGTCCCTTTTGAGAATGATAATCAAAGGAAGGGACGTGGTATTTGGTCATGTGGAAAATTCAATGTATAATTTAGACGTCTGTCAAAAATCTGACAAATAAAATTTAGCTAAATCGAAGGAAGCCTGGACAGTGTGGTGTCCTTTGCCAGCGCTGGGAAAGGGGAGAGAGGAGGGGACTGCCATGTGCTTGTGCTTTCCCGGGTTAGCATCCCTCAAGGTGCTTCCTTTGGAAGAATGTAACTTACCACCACTGCTGACACAAAAAATAACCCTTTATTAAGTCCCTCCTACATACCAGACACTGCACATAGCTCATGGGGCAGTATTAGCCCCACTTCACAGTTGAGGAAACTGAGGCACGGGCCAGGGTTAAGGAATTTGCCCAAGATCACAGAGCCATTAGTGTGGGCGGGGCCGGGACCTGGGTCCAAAGGCTGCAGCAAGCTGCCCCCTCTGGAGACAAGACAATAATGGCCCATTTCTCAGCAGGCTCAGCCCCCAGCCTTCCAAGTTCACATCAGGGGTCTCCTCTCACCAGCACTGCTCCCTGGGAGTCCCTGTCCCAAGTATTGGGTATCCTCACAGCAGCACAACTGTGGATTTTGTACCATCCTGCACATACAGGAAAAAGGGAGACATTAGGGAAATTGGGACTGGCAAGAATATTGGCATTTACCTAGTACCCAGTACTGAATTTTTCTTTTAGGGAGGGTTCAGAGAGGGAAATAGACTTGTCCAAAGTCACACAGTAGAAGGCAGAGTGGGCTCTGGGCCAGGTCTCTGCCCTCTGGAGAAGCGCTTGTCTTCCCCTCTGGCAGCCTCACTGCCTGGAGACACATCAGCCCGGCTGGTCCCCAAGGGCCCACCTTTAAAGGCAAACTGTTGGCTGACTAGAGGGGAGCTCCAGGCAGGAAGAGAAAGTCTAGTGTTGCCAGAGAAAATGGCAGGACACTCAGTATAAACTTGAATTGCAAATAAACGAAGAATCATTTTTAATACAAGTCTATCCCATGCAATATTTAAGACATACTTATAATACTCCAAAAAAGTCACTGTTTATCTGAAATTCAAATTTAACTGGCCATCCCAGTTTTTGTTTTTGTTGTTTTGCTAAATCTGGCCACTCTACCCAGAATGCCCTGCACAATAAAGGGACAGTGTGATACAATTAAACTGTGGTCTCCCAGACCCAGAGGACTATCCCTGTACAACCGTAAATCAGCTCTGTGATCTTGAGCAAGTTGCTTACTTTCTTGAGTACTGCCTCTTCATCTGTGAAATGGGACTAAAGTTGTCAGGAAATTTAAAGAGATTTAATGTAAATAAAGGTAGACATAAGGCAATAGCTAGCACATAGTTGAGACACTGCGCCTCAGTTTCTAACCTGTAAAATGAGGTAATCATCTACCTTGCGGAGTTCTCCTGATGATATGGATGTCTAGTGCAGAGTAGCTACTAAGTCATTGGTAGCTGTTACAAGAACTCAGAAACCTAGAATCCAGGCTCCCAAGACCTCTGCCCACCCACCTCCCCTCCCACGTGGCTCTCTAAGTTTCAAGGCAACAAGCAGTCAGCCAGCAGCCTTTCTGGAGGTGCTGGCAGCCCCTTCCTCTCTCCAGGGCTCCCAGGGCCACCCCAGCCACACCTCCTGCAATTAGATTTGTAAGTGGGAACAGGCTTTTGTCAGAGGCTCCTGATTGGCTCCGGGCAAAAACACAGTTTAGCGCTCAGTGAAGCTGCATTTTAGGGCCTCTGTCTCTCTCTCCCTCTTCCCCCCCCTAATTGCAATCTGTTCAGTAATTTCCTTTTCCAACACTGCAGAACACAGAGAAGCTGCAGCACCAGGAGCCAGGCAGGGAGGAGGGAGCGAGAGCTCCTGCTTCCTGCAGTGAATCTGCTGGTCCAGCACCATGTTGGGGGTGTGTGTGTGTGTGTGTGTGTGTGTGTGTGTGTGTGTGTGGGTGTGTGTGTGGGTGTGTGTGTGTGTGTGTGGGTGTGTGTCCGTCCAGAACCAGCCACACACAGGCATGTGGTGATACAGCCAATAACCCAGCCCTGCAGGGTCAGATCAGGGCGCCCACTTGTACCAGGCACTTCGCAATTACTATTTATTTAATCCTTGTAACAACGTTACTAACTGTGGATGTTATCTTTCACTTTGGGGATAGGGCTCACAGAATTGGAATCACCTGCTCAAGATCACGCCAGAAGAATGGGCTGGAGCCAGGAGTTTCACCCAGGCCTGTTCGACTGCTAGGCCCCCAGTTCATATCATGATACCTTTTTGGCTCTTGGCTTCTGAGCTCAAAAAAGGAGCTGAGGAATCCTCCTGCAGAAAGGAGCAGGGAGAGTTTTCTTTTTCCAGAGTGAATAGCAGTGTCCCAGGGACAAAAATCCTTTGCTAAAGAAATGAAATATTAATGACAGAAATGCAGAGAGCAAGCTGAGTCAGGGAGGGGCCTGGTTTCTGAGAGAACTTGCGGGGATACCTGAAGCTGAGAACTGCAAAGGTTGGGGGCAGAAGTACCATTTAGCTCAGCAAACTGCTACACCTGTTAGTCATTCCCTGATTCGATCCCTTAAGTAGCCCTAGGAGATTCCTATCTCTTTCCCAGCTGAGGAAATCAAGGCTCTCTAAGGTTGTCACTTGCCTAGAACCACACAGCTAAGAAATGGCTGAACTGGGATTCCCGTCAGCTAGAAAGACCATTTTTCTCCATGGCACCATCTTGACTGAACACAGGGAACTGCTGGGAGCAGTGGGGGATCAGGGCTCCAGGAAACCAGGCCAGAGGCCTACCTCTTTTCTCTCACCTCGCCACTAGCCTCTCCAGGCTCCACAAGACCCTTCTTCCTCAGAGCCCAGAGGTGGCTGCTGCTCTGGAGGCCACCAGCAGAGGGGGCAGGTGGTGTCCGGCCCTGCCCTAACAACAAAGGAAAGAGGCCAGGGAGGTTGTCTCCCTTTGGGCCCTGGCCTGGCATCGGCTGCCTCTGTTCTCCCCCCAGGGCTCTGCAGCCCCCATCCAGTGCCCTGGCCCAAAATGGAGGATGGGGCAGCCCTCCCAGGAGCCCGCTTAGACCATTGGAGGGGCAAGAGAAAGGTCTGACTGCAGTCACACACCCACATAGTCCGCCCCATCTTTCTTTGCCTTATTAACAGAATGCATGTTCCTGAGACTGGACAGGCCCGTCACCTGGACCACTGCTGACCCATATGGGAGAGGATGCCCCTCACCAGCAGCAAGCCTCGGCACTAGCTGAGGGCCTCCCAGCCAGGTGCCCTTAAGTGGGGCCAAGCTGCCCAGCCATACTTGGGGTCCCCGGCCTGGGCCATCAGCCACACCCCTCCGCAGGCCTGGCTCTCAACACTCACCCCCCCTCAACCCAGTCCCCAGTCCCACCTGGACGACCTGCTCAGGAGAGCTGGAGCCCACCAGCCTCCCTTTCTCAGCCTTCCTCGCTGCCAAGAAGTCAGAATCCTGTGAAACTGTGCTGGCACATCACTCCCACACCCCTTAGAAGATTGGGACTTCCCTGGGGCCTCCAGAGGACAGGGCGGAAACACTTTTCCTGCCTGGATGCTAAAGATGGCATTTGGAGAGAAAGCGGTAAGGAACTTTGGTTTGTAAGAAACAGCCCATCCTGGGGCCAATACAGCCCAACTCTTCCCTCAGTTCCCCCATCTCTGGTGGGGATTTAGCCTGGATTTCATCCTGACTCACTCCCTAGGCCCCTTTCCCACCCTGAGACCTTCAGATATGCCAGAGCAGCAAGTTGGGAGGAAGGAAAAGCAGGAGGAAGGGGCATTCAGGGGCTGAGATGCTGATCCAGGCAGGGGGGAGGTGTCTGCACAGCTGCAAGCAGCCCCCCTACCCCCAGTCTGTGAATGGGCACATCACCCCCTCCCACCCGCCTGCCACCGCTCCTGAAACAGTTGGTCCTAATGAGCGCAAAAGCAGGCAGGGCAGCTGTGTGCATTATCCATATGCATGGGGAGGTGTATATTTATCCTCACGGCCCACCCCACCCTGCAGCTGCTGCCAGCCCCTATGCCAGGAGGGTGAATGGGCACGGGCGCCCAGGCTGCTCGGGGCCCTGGGCCTCCTCTCCTTCCAGCCCTCCCTCCCCAGCCCACACCCACAGCCTTCACTTGACCCATTTTGGAGGCAGAAGTTGGTGTGTGTGTTTGAGAGAGAGAGAGAGAGAATGAGAGTGTACACATCATTTCCCCAGTTGGTGCTTTTGATTTCCTCTGAAGTATCTTGATTGCGGACGTACAATGGCATCTCGCCGCCAGTGCTCCCTCAGCAGCTTCTGGCTCTGCACCGCCTCCTCCCCGGGGCCGGGGTTTTCTGCTGACTCCGGGGCCCATAGCTGGCTGGTGGAGAAGGAGCAGGTCTGATCCCGGCTTCCATCCCTTGGCCTGAGCAGCAGGACCTGGAGGCCTAGCCACAGTGCTTCCTGCTCCTTGGGCCAGGGCCAACCTGCACCCCGACCCCCCACCTTCTCTCACTTGGATCTCCTGCTGCCTCCTAGCTGGTTCCCTTGTCCCCCACTGCCTGGCCGTTCACCCCCTTCGTGTTCAGAGCCATTGTTCGAGAACACAGTTCCCTTGCTCAGATGCCTTCGGAAGCTCCGCTGCTGTGGGACACTCAGGGCCAAACTGTTTATCCTGTTACTCAAGGCCCCCCTGACCTGACCTCAAACTTCTTTTATAGACCTGTCAGTCATGGGCTCTCACACACACCCTGAGCTTCAGATGAGCTATCCTTGCTGTCCCCCTACGTAATTCCCACAATTTTATTTCCGCATCTGTGCTCGTAGCAACCTCCTCCCTAGGAGTCTGCCCCCTCTTTTGTGTTTTGCTTACCTCTCCTTTAGAGCATGATTCGAGTCCCACCTCCCCAGGAAGATGGCTAGGTGACTCTCAGAGCCCTGACAGCCGAGGCATGTGGCATTCATTCATTCACCCATCATTCATTCACTCAACAAATATCTCTTGAGCAGAAGCAGAGTGCCTACAATGCCCCATGTCCTGACCTGTTCACTCCTGCTTTTCTGACCTCATCACTCCCTGCTCTGCCCCTCACCCACCTTCCCAGACACTCACCCCCTTGCTGTTCCTGAAACAGGCATCTTCTGCCTCCAGCCTTGGTGGCTATTCCCTCTACCTGGAACACTCTTGCTCTAAATATCCCCAGATCTTGCCTCCTCATTTCTTGAAATCTCCACTGAATGTCACCTTCTCAGCAAAGCCTTCCCTGACCACTTCCATATATAAAAACTGCCATGCCCCTTCACCACGCTTTACTTCCCTTCATAGTACTGATCACCAACTCACAATTATTGATTTATTGTTTGTCAGCTGTCTCTTCCGCACTAAGTTAGTAGCTCCAAGAGGGCAGAGTTTGTATGCTTTATTCATTGGGGGATCCCCAATATTAGAATAGAGCCCAGCATCAGAAGGACCTCAATAATTATTAGTTGAATGAATGAGTGAATGAATGAAACAGGCACTGTCTTAGGTTCTGAAAAATCAATGACTAACATTTCATGTCCTCCTGGGATGCACAGGCTGCTTGGACACATAAGCTATGCAGCTTGTAACCTGACATGTAAATCATTAGTTAAAATACCAAGTGAGAGCGCTAAGTGCACGGGAGTGTGGTTGGTCCAAAGGAACACAAATGCTGGGATAGCTATCAGTCCCCAAAAGCAGCCTATGCCAGCACCAGACCTGGCATTTCACATGCATCATTCATTACTCCCTGCCTGGAGAGGGTGGGGAGGGACGCACAGGGGAGGTGAGACTTGGAGGCTAGGTAGACACTTCAGGCAAAGGATGAGTAGAGCTGCTGGGGCATGGAACCACTGCTGGAGGACTGACTCTAAGCGCATGAGTTGATGGGTGCAACCCAGGCAGCTGCAGCTGGAAGGGATGGTATTTGGTGTGGCTGGAGAGGCCCTATCCATTAGGGCCTGAGCCACCCATTTTCTCAGGGCCCTGCAGCAGGCACACACATGGAGAGTGTCTGATGACAACATCCAATTCACAGGCAGCCGGGACATCCATGTCAAGTGACTCATTGCCATTTTTTCCAGGGGGACTAGAAGTGCACACCACCCTTAACGCTTGGTCCTTGGAAGCCTGCTCCCTCCTTCCACTTCTTACCTGCAATCCTGAGATGCCTGTGCCACCTCTAGGGCCCACTCTACCAGCTGTTGGAAACTCTGCCACATCCCACCCAACATGTCATCCTCTTCTTGCCTCAATGTAAACAGTGAGAAATAACCTATAGCACTGAGCAGATGGGTTCCCTCTCAAGGAAGATCCAATTATTGAAGAAGATCTAGTGTAAGGAGAAGTCATAAATATCCCAGTTTGCTGTAGTTGAGAGGAATTAACCACACAGCAATTAAAGAAAACTGGTTGCCTGTGGAGGAGGCATTCAGATTCCCAGTGCAGAACTCTGGGGTAAGTCCGTTGCCAAGTCCTTGCCAGGGACAGGGGATTTTAGGGAAGAAGCCTTCAGCTCTTAAAGGCCTCCCTCACTCAGGGGGTGTGATTCTCATACACCAGAGAATATGGTAGAGGCCAAAACTCTACCCACCAGATTTCTGCTTGTTATTTGTAGGAGCTTTCATTGTGGAAGGGGTGTCTTGAGGCTGTAAGTTCTCTGTTACTGGAGGAATTCAAGCAGAGAGTGAATACATCCTCCCCTGGAAGGGAAAGAAACCTCTGGGTGTAGGCAGACAGGGTAGAGTGTTGAGGGAAGAAAGACTTGGAAGGAAGAAGCTGATGTTCTTAAGGCCAGACTCCCCCTGGGCCTGGTCTATAACCTCTCACCAGGAGCCCCAACCCTAGCTGCCTCTGTCCCACACTCGGAACTATTTTCTATTCCCCTCAGCCTCCAATGAAGTTTCTGGACTCTTAGCCATGAATCCCAGGTCCTTGCCCCAGCACTTTTGCGCAGAGTATAGGGAAGGGGCAATCCAAGAGTGCCCTCTATTTTTTTTTCTTGCCCCTTTAACTGGAAGAAACAGGACTCAGAGGGTTCTAAAACCAGCACCAGGATCCTAGGTTCTAGAGACCACTGTTTCTAAAGCATCTCCAGGGAAGAGTTTCCCAAATCATGTAGGGAGAGCCTCACTTTAGAAGAGGGGCTGAGTGTGGTGAGCTCTGTCCAGGGATACCCAGGAATCAATTTTCTTTCTCTCTTTACCCCACAGCCCCCCTTTCTTTGTAGGCCTAGAGCACTGGGTTGGGGAAGGACATGTCCTAGACCCTCCCCTCCCTACACCCCAAGTTTACAGCAGGCAGATGTGGGATGGGCTAGGAAATCCCCCAAGGGGCCAGGTCTAGTCCTGAAAGTGTTTATGGGTTCTCCCCCACCCTCAGATGGGACAAAATGAAGGTGTTGGAGGAAAGGGCATGGTGACAACCATGGGGTCCGAGTGGGTGGATGTGAACAGGGCCTGGAAGAACCCAGAAATGAGGTTAGAACGTGGGGTCTCTGCCTCCAGTGAGGGCTCTGGGGCGCTGACTCACTGGCCTCACTGTTCAGGGTGTTTCCGGCTGCCCCACCCGCCTCCCCGCCCCCAGGGTGCCCTTTGAAGTCGGGAGGGGGCTTTGATCTGGGGTCTACCCCGTTCTCAGCTGGCCTGGCCAGATGCGATGGGGGAGGGGCAGAGGAGCTGGCCATGCCCCCAGGCCTCGCCCTCCTCCAGCCTCCTTGCACCTCCTCCTGGGCACTGAGGCTGTTTCCGGCTGTTGCAGGAGACACCCCAGCCCACCCCCACCCCACGACTTGCAGCTGTTCCCCAGCTGCCCGGCCCCACCCCAAAGACAGCTGGGAGAGAGGCTGGGGGCGGGGAGCGGGGCGCAGCTGCTCGGCTCCGGGGCTGGGACCGGGGAGGGGAGGACAGTGACATGAAAGAGCTCGGGCAGTAGGGGTGACGGAGAGGAAACCCCCCGGCGGTCGCCTCCCAGCGGGCTCCACACATCTGGGCCGAGTCCGTGGGGTGGGAGCTGCGCTCCTGACACCCAGCCCTGCCCCCAAAGGGGAGAAGTGATCGCCTCCCTGGGAAGGCGGGAGGTAACTGCCTAGGGGGTGAAAGCTGGTACCTCAGGGTCTGAGCGGTTAGCGGAGGGAGACACAAGGTGTGCCTGTGAATGTGAAAGGTGCACACCAGTGCAGGGAGTGGAAGGCCCCCTACATCTTCTCCAGCCCACCCTGTGTCCTGGGGCAGCTCCAGCTTTATGGGCCTCCTTTGCTCCTGACTCTTTTGGGAAGTGGGTGACAGCTGCTCCTGCAAAGCCAGGGACAGCTGGGTGGCTGAGGACAGCTGGACGGGATAAGAGTCTTCCAGTTTCCCTGGCTGCCCAGCCACCCCAGGCCATATTCCGTACAACTGGCTACTTGGCCTATAGCCTGTGTGCCCATGTGTCTAATTGCTGGGGTGGGCTTTCAGAGCTGGGGCCTGGTGGGGTTCAAGTCCATCCCGCTCCCACCAGTCTCCCCTCCAAATCCCAGTCGCATTGATACACCTGGAGAAAGAATGTCTCCCATCAGATAAAATAAAACTAGGCCAAGTGGAAAAGAAATTGGGCAGCTTTTTGCTTGGCTCCCAACTCTTGGCACAGAAGATGTCCCAGGGTTCCTGACAACCAGAGAAAGGAACAGTGAAGACAGGGCAGATATGAATGGAGTTTAATGTCTATCTGTCCACCAGCACCTGCCCCCAGGCATCCTTCCACCCCGGGCTGGCTGGAGGGGCGCTGTGCTCCAGCCATCTGCCTCCCCTCAAGAGCCCCAAACAGGTGCAGGGGAAGAGAAGGGGGTAGGCCAGCTGTTGTCATCCTGCCCCTGGCTCTGGCTCCCTGCCAAAGTGGGAAAGGAGGAGCAATGAAGCAAGGGTCCACCTGCCCCACACTGAGTCATTCTCTATTCTACAGGATGGCAGGACAGAGACAAATAGCAAGACCAAGACTTTGGTCTGGCCAGCCTAACTGGCCAAGGGACATGGACTGACTGTGTCCTCCAGCTTGGGTCCATATTTTTCTGAGAAGAGGGGTGACTAGGAGTCAGTGAGGTTTGGACCCCTGGCACAGGACTTACCCACAGCTCCCTGTCTTGCTCTAGTTTTCCTGGGGAGGGGGGCGTTCAGGTCCTCATTCTACCCAGACAAGGGGAAAGAGAACTAGGCACCCAGTAAAGGTTGCCCTCCTACTAGTAGGGAAGGGCACAGGACACTTTACACATAAGCTGATCAATAGTGTTAGGCAACAAACCAGGGATCTTTTTTAAAAGATCAGCTCCCCCTACCTCACCCTTGCTAATAGAGGGTGTAGTATGTCCCAGCCCCTCCTTCTACCCCAGGGGGTCCTATGACAAGCAGGTGCCTGTCCAGTCTCTCAAGGCAGCACTTCTCAAACTCCAGGATGTGTCAGAAATACCAGGGATTAAATGCATTTAAAATGCAGATTCCTGGGCCCTCAGTGATCCCCACTAAGTCCAAGCAGGGCCCCAGAAATTTGCCCTTTTAACAGGCTTCCAGACATGCCAGAGACTTCAAGAAGCTCTGTCGGCACAGGGGATGAGGGTAGGATGTCTTTTTCACCTTGCTACCCTACCTCCACGCCTCCAGAGCCTAAGATTTTCCCACCTACTCTTCCTCCAGGATCAGGGGCAAGGGCCAAGAGCTCCAGTCACCAAAGGAAGCATAAGACTGAACTCCCCTCCCAATGGGGGCCAAGGCTCAGTTAGACTAAATTCCGAGAGGGTCTACTTTTCTGCCCTTGGCCCTACACAGTGCTTGGCGCTTAGCATGTGCTTAATAAATATTTGTGGACTGAAGGAGGTAAACTTTGCAGGACTCATAGAAAGGTATTTCTTCCTTTGTCTGTCCTAGCTAAGAGCATGTTGGCGGAAATTCAAAGAGATGCCGAGGCCCATGCAGTAGGGGGCTGGGCCTGAGAGGCCCTCAGCAAATATTTGTCAAATGAACCCAAGGCCGAGAGTAGATGTAGTTAGTGCCTGATGAACTGACATTCACAGGCCTGTAACAGGCTAAACCCAGGAGAGAATCAAGGCAGGGAGGGCAAGGGCTCCCATCCCCAGAGGGACCCCTCCCCACACCAATGCCTGAAGACCCCCAGACCTGGGGGAGGTGGGGTAAGAGGCGAGGCAGGGAGTGGGACTGCGCCATTATGTTTATTAGAAGGTTGGATTTCGGAGTGTGCTCTAGACAGATTACAGAATAAATACCTGCGCCTTGAGAACAGGAAGTCCACGATTCATACAAAGTGCTCACTACAGGAAGTTGCTGTGTCAAAATCCAGGCAAGGACCCAACTCCGAGCAGCCCCTTCTCTCCCTCTGACCTCAACAAGGGCTGTGCTATGTTTATTTTATTATTTATTTCTCTTTATTATTATTAATATTATTATTATTTGCTTTTGCTGTGGTCACTATCATTGGCAAAGTTCCTGATCCCCTTTCCTGGACATGGGGTTCCTGTCTTTAAGATTCCATTCTGAGGCTGAAGGTGCCAAAAGCTGCTTGAGAAGTGGCCTTTGAATTCCGTCTGGGAGGATAGTGGGTGAGAAGGAAGCAGGAGAAATCATTCTTGGTTTAAAAAAAAAAAAAAAAAAAAGCCCCACAACCTACAAGTCATTCCTTATTCAATCAGTGATCAAACTGCCCAAAAGAAAAACAAGAGGAGAAGCAGGCCAGTGGGCACTGGTCCCTCCTCCCAGGGCTGGGTGAGGAGGGTTGGAAACTGCCCCTCTCTCCAAGGCTTCAGGGGAAGCTGAGGCTCCTTCCAGCCATTGGGGTGAGAAGGGGAAGGAGTGGAAGAAAAAAGGAGAGACAGAGAGAGAGAGAGCTCAGCGCCTTGAGGTAGACGCTTCCCCAACTCCAGGGCCACCTGCGGCCCCAACCCAGTCCAGCTCCTGCTGTCACCTCCGCGTCCAGGAGATTCATAATTAAAAAAAAAAAAAAATCAAAACAAGCCCCAAACAAAACAAAATCCAAAAGGAAAAGACTTGGGGGGAATGAAGGAGTAAGGGTGGGAGGACAGGAAGGTAGAAGGGCAGGTCTCTGGATGCATCATTCCCGAGCCATCGGGGACTGGGAGGGAGGACTCCCCAGCGCCCCACTGCCCGCGTGGCGTTAGCTCGTCACGTAGTGTTTGGTGGACGGCTGCCCATACACCCTGTAGAAATCCTGGTGGCCAGGCTGCTGGGAGGCGTCGAGCCAGTCTCTGACCGCCAGGCCGGGAAGGGACTGGGGGACGGAGGGTGTGGGTGGGAGCGGGTGTGAGTACTCCTGTGAGGGCACTGTCCAGGGGAAGTGGCCGGAGCGGGGGTAGGGCTGGTGGCCGCCGTGGTTGGCCACGGAAGAACAGTAACAGTTGTCCACAGAACAGACGAGAATCTTGCGGCCGCCATACTGGGGGAGCATGGGCTGCTGGGCGGCGGAGCCATTGGGATACTGCGATGGGGGGAACACAGGACTTGAGTGCACTGGTTGGGTGCTGCCCGGCAGGGCCACCAAGTGCTGCGTGGAGCTGCAGGGGCCCAGGGGCTGCCCTGACTGGCCCTCGCCGCTGGCGGCACCCGCTGCCCCATACTGGCTGCCCACGGGGCCTGACGATGTCTCTAGGAAACTGGCCTCAGGGAAGGCTGTTGAGTGCTTGCGTTTTTCCGCCCCAGAGCTGCTCACGCCACAAGGGTACAGGGGGACGCTCTGCAGGAAGGGCACCGGTGTGCTGAAGGGGCCTGTGGAGAGTTTGGGTGAAAGTCACTAAAGCCCGTATCCCAGGCAACCCAGGCCTCCTCTCCCCTGGGGACCTTTTCCGGCTTTAGGACCAAGCATATTACATCATGCACCATCTTGATGCTCACTACTTCATCAGTGAGTAGCTGCTATTATTATTCCCATTTTACAGCTGAAGAAACTGAGGCTGGGGGAGGTAACACGGCTTGCCGAATGTCTCACAGCTTTAAGTAGCAAAGCCGGGATATGAAGAAAGGTCTATCTAAGCCAAGCTGCCTCTAGGGGAAGTTTCTGGCATTTACCCCTGCCCAAAGGGTTCTCTCCCTTTGATTGAGGATCCCATCCTCACCTTCTAGCATCTTCCGCAGCTGCTTCTCCTTCTTGGCCACCTCGTTCAGGAAGAGCTTGGAGTTCAGGTGGCCGATCTTAGGGGGAGAAAGGCTGCTGCCCGTGCAGGTCTGGGTCCTGGGGGCAGTGGACGGGGCATCTGCTGTGAGGAGGTATCACCGGTAAGCCCGCCCTACCTCCCCCCGATGGGCCTGGCCCTCCCTACCCTCCCCCAGATGTGTTCCCTTGAGGGCCGGTGGCCATCAGCTCACCTGTCCATTAGGATTTTCACAGACTTGGTGTTCTAGGGGGAAAGAAAAGGGTTAGTCAGTGGGAAAGGCAGCATGGGAGAGGGAAAGATGGAAGCTGCCCCATCCTCCCTCTCCTCAGGAGGGGCTGGCCTTCTGATTCTGGCCAGAGTGTGGCAGAGGCAGGGGTGCCTCCACTTTTAGAAGACTGAGCACTTGTTATGCGACAGACAACACTGTCAGTGCTGTCTATACATCCATCATTTTATCCACACAACTACCCTAGGAGGAAGGTTCTGCAGGCGCTCAATCTTTTATGCAAAATCTTTGGGGCAAGATGTGTTTTGGAATTTTCTGGATTTTGGAACAGAAATATGATGTAGCATATATTACATATCATCCTCAGTTGGACACCATAATCTAACACATCAGCATTTCTGCAGCAATATGTTTGAGTATTCATACCAAGCAAGATAAATAGAGACTGTAAATTGCCAACATCAGTTCAGGTCCATTTTTGCTATCAAATGAATGGCCAGAATTTTTTTCTTTCAATTTTCAGAGAGTTTTAAATTTTGGAATTGTGAATAACAGATAATGGATCTGTATTATCAACCCCATTTTGTAAGTGAGAGAGCTGAGGCCTAGGGAACACATTTTGACTTGCCCAAGGTCAAAAAGCTAGAAAGAACAGGATGGGAGGTTTTGAATCCATGCAGGCTGGCTCCGAAGCCCTGTGAGCACACTGGTGGGGAAAACTGGTTGGGAAAGCACTGCAGACTCCAATTTAGAAATGCCCCCTGAGTCCCACCAGCGGGTCCCAGGCTCAGCCCACCTTCATGAAGCTGACATCCTCTGTCTTGTCGAAGAGCAGCTGCAGGGAGCCCAGCAGCTTCTTGGCCTCCTGCATGCGCTCCCCGAGATGCAGCGCCTGCGCTGCGTTCTCGCTGCAGAACTTGGCCTGGGCCTTGTCCAGGACCTCCACTGTCTGCCGCAGGTCCTCGTCCAGCAGCTGGTGCAGCTTCTCGTACTGCAGCCGCACTTCCTCCTTCAGTTGGCTCACCTTCTCCTGCAGGCGCAGGGGCAAAAGTGGGGGGGCAGGTGAGTCCTAGGCACCTTGGGCTGCTAATCCTGCCTGTCTCACATCCTGGATGGGGGAGTCTGGGACCCCAAACCCCAGGGCTCCCGAGGGCAAGGTCTGACCTGCCAATCCCCAACTGGTAGCACTGGGCTCTGGGCCAGCAACCACAGCACCAGTGGGGGCTCATCCGTTGATGGTTTGTTGAATGACTGACCAAGGGATCCTGGTACAGAGCCAACCACAGATTCTAGACCAAGAAAGGAACTAGCCCAAGGCCTGTACTCAAGCCACCCCCACCCCATACCCTGGGCTTGGGCTTAGCTACCTCCACCAGGCGCTTGTCTGACTCGAGTTTGTACAGCTGGTCCTCAATGTCCTGTTCTCGCTCCTCCAGCCGGTCCTGCTGCTTCATCAGCATCTTCTGCAGAGACAGTTGGGGTAGGGGCATCAGAGGGGGCTGAGATGGGTGAGCACCATTCTTCCCTCCACAGAACAGACTCATCCTATAGCTCCTTTGACCCAGATGACCTAAAATTTCTGCCACCCAACCACTTCTGGTCCCCATGCAATCCCAGGGGCCTGGTGACAGCTGCCTGTCCAGACTGTCCTCAAGAACAGAAAGCCTGGAATAGCTTCCCACATATATCTAAACCATCAGCTTTCTGAGGGCAGGGTCAGGCCAGCTTCCATTCTAAGCTCTTTTCCTGTAGAGACTTATCTAATCATTCCAGTAATGCTGTGAAATAAGTACTATTATTATTCTCATTTCAGAGAGAAGGAAACCAGAGAGGTTAAGTGATTCATCCAAAGTCACACAGTGTCAGAGCTGGAATACAAACCTAAGTGATTAGGCAGTAGGGTCTGATCTTATCCAAGTCATGCGGCCTCTCTCTGGGGAGCACCACCTTGGAGATGATGCAGAGGGTCAAACAGCCTGCCCAGGTCACACAAGTCCTCTGGCTCAGTCCGAAGGTCTCACCCTATGCTCCTGGCTTATTCCTGACGCCAAGAGTTAGGCCTCTGAAGCCCTTGCTGGCTTCCTCAGCCCCTCAGCTGGACCCAGGTGGAAAGGAGATTCCAGCTCTCCTAAGACCCAAGGCCAGTGTGCTGGAAGGTGCTGGACCATGCTACTCTACTCAGCCCTTGATCTCCTGCATCCGCAACCCGTCTCCTCGCACCCCTCCCCATCCCGGCTGTTCATCCACCCGTCATCCTCCTTCACCAGACACACCTCTTCAAACAGGGTCTCTCTCCTGCTCAAGAGCTCTCAATGACCCCTCCTTCCAAACACGTTAATCTCTCCTATGACCTGATTCTCCCAGCCAGGTGGGCTGGTATTCTGTCCCTGACACTCTGCACATTTGAACTCCCAGCACGCTGCTGTTCTTCTGCAGCCTACAACCTTCAAAGCCCAACTTCAGGCCCCGTTCCTCTAGGAAACTTTCCATGGCCGCTGCTCGGAGTCTGTGCAGGTCCCTCCCTGTCCTGGCCGTACAGTGAGGCTGTCACATTCTGCTCTCCCTCTGCAGCTGTGCTGTCCCATACAGTGGCCACTAGTCATGTGTGGCGACTTCATTTTAGGTTAATTAAAAATAAAAAGTTAAGCATAAGTTCTTCAGTTGCACCAGCCTCAGTGCAAGTGTTCAGTAGCTACTTGTAGCTAGTGGCTAATATACTGGACACTACAGACACAAAACGTGACCATCTAACAGAAAGATCTATAGGACAGCACTATTCTATAGTCTGTCTTACAAACCACAGTCTGATCTCCAAACAAAACTCAAGGCCTCTTGATAATGGGGTTTTGCTGCCTTCCCAGCTGAGACCCATAAAGGCCCCAGCAGCCTACAGATGCATAATGTGTTTGCTGAATAAACCCTTGGGTTTTGCAGACAAAATAAGGTCTGCAAAGCAGATTGCACAGAACCTAGTTCCCAGTAAGTGTCCACTCGACAGGTGGTTCTTTTTCTTCCTCTGAGTGGACCTCAGAGTGACCCTCAAGTCTGACCCCTTGACCCCTACCTCCCATCCACACCTAGCTGGCTTCCCAAAGACAAGGTGCCACCAATCCCCTCCTTATTCCCCCAACTCCTTTTACAAATGGGGAAACCAAGGCCAGCAAGAGAGTTCAGGGACCCTGTTTTGTGTTTGTGGCCACCCTGGAAGCAGAAAACCAGGGCCCTAGGGACTGGAAGAGGTGGGGGTTGAGGCTCTCAGATTCTGAGCTGGGAAAGCCTGGGGCACACCCACCCCCTCCAGCCAATAACTTGACTTTTCAGTGACCCAGGACAGTGCCTTAAGAGCCAGCCCCAGGAGACCTTGCCCTGCCCCTACCCCACCACCCTGTCCTTCCAGCAGCACACCCAACCTGACAGGCACAGGGATCTGCTGCCAGCCTGAGTCAGAGCCTAGACAGAAACACAGCTGGCTGGGAGCAGGAAGAGAGGCAGTCATGCACCCTCCCTGCTTGGGAAACTGCCCCCAGTCACATGAAGAGGGCAGGCAACACCCCAGAGTGTGGCCCAGCAACATGCGTACAACTGCACACACACACACAAGTGCACACCACTACCTGGGCCCCGAGACCACCTCCAGCACACTGTCGTGCACACCCCCCACCTCCTGCATGGTGAAGGCTGGGCCTCCTGAAGGCTCCAGACAATTGAGGGAGGCTTGCCTGAAGGCGAGGTGGCCAGGACACCATTCAGGACCATTAAGCCTTTTTACTTCCCCTGAAACAACTGGCCCTCAGATTTTTGCCTGTTGGCTGCCTCAGCCCCCCGACTCAGAAGGACAACTTCCGAACCCGTATCTCAGGCTACAGGCCACTCTTGCCTCCCCAGTGCCCAGGATATCTGAGAGCCCAGCCCTCCCCCTACCCCTCGGCGCATCTGAGCACCATGTCTCCCTGCCCAACTACTTCTCATGACCAGACCCATCAGTATCAGAGGAGGTGCACTTGGGGCTGAGTCCCAGCTGAGGGGCAGGAAAGAGGCTGCTCCAGATAGGTTCCCAGCCGATTTCCCTCAGAGGATAGGAATGGGCTGTTCCACTTCCACCCTCCAGACTAGTGGGAGGTCCCTCCCCTGCCCCCTGAAGCCCCTTCTGGGAGTTCATGGCTGACCCCTCAGGGCACAGGCAAAGGAGGCACTTCTCATCTAGTCCTGGGGTGGCGTTCAGCCCCTTCCCTTTTCTAGGCTTTTCTCAGATCCTTTCCTGGCAGCACTGCCACCCTGGGACCCTGAGGTGCCCTCCCTCAGCTTCATGGTCCAGGTCTAGCAGAGGCAGTGGCCACATTCCCTAGCAGGTGGCTGGGTTTCATCCCCCCACCCCCAGAGGCCATGGGGCTCCTGTCTCTGCAGCAAGGGGAGGGGGTGCCAGCCAGGGAGGGCTGGGAGGGGGGCCCACCATAGCCAGCTCTCCCCTGTAAGAATCACCCTCCCTTGGGGCCGGGTGATCTCAATCCTGCTACACACAGCCCCTGGGGGAAGCAGGGGCCAGGGGGGTGGTCACTGCTACCTTAGGCACTGGAAAGCTGGGTGGAGGGAGGGAAGTATCCACGTGGTGCCCCTTTATTACCCCTCACCTCAATTCCACCAAATGACCGAATCAGGTTGCTGAAAGGCTGGAAGATGAGGAGCAGAGGAAGCAAGGCCTGGACCCATCTGCCCTACCAGCAGCTTCCTTTCCATCCCAACCCCCTGGTAATTGCTGAGAGCTGAGATCCACTTCCCACCTGGGAAGAACCCACAGCTAAGAGATTTCCCTGCTTGCTTCAGGGCAAGGGTTCTCAATGTAGGGGGTGGTGGGGGGCACTTTACAGACTGCTCCCAGCCCTCAGTGACCCACTTGGACTGTGGCACACCTCAGGTGTGCAGGACCAGGGAGCCATGGTCTAGACTAGAAGCACTTGAGGGCCCGGCCTCCAGCATGGGGAAGGGTAGTACCAGGCCCAGCCCCACACCACACCTGCTGGCCCAGGTGGGACCTGCTCACTCCTGAGCCTGTCCCTTACCTGAGGATCTAAGACCTTCCGTGGTCTGCTCCTGGGCCTGTGACAGCAAAAGCATCAAGAAGACTTGGGGGCACTCCATCCCCACCCCTCCAAGGCCCTCAGTGTTCTAGATTCTGCCTTGAGCTGCTCCCTCTGACCCCCACCGCCAACCTGGAGAGGAGGCAATCATGAGCCCCTTACATTCCTGCCCCGGGAAAGCTTCACAGCCCTCTGGAGACTGACCGGCTAGGCCCAGCTGGCATTTTTGATGCCAGACCGGACTGGGCAGACGGGTGAGGCCGTGGGGACTCTAGGCTGTATAAAAGTTAATAAATAATAATAATAAAACTCTCAAGTCAACCTTGAAGAGAAGCGAGGTCGGGAGGGAACAGGGCCCCAGGGGCTGGGCCAGGGCTGGGGCCAGCAGCCCCTGTGGTGAGGGGGTGGGGCAGGAAGAGGGCCCTGGGCTGCTGGAGCCCCTCTTCCTGCTCAGATGACTCTCATGCCATTACCAGTTCTGGCTGCGGCCCCTGCCCAGAGCTACCCCATCCTAACCTCCTCCCCAGCTGCCAAACCCGCCTCTACTCTCCCACATAAGCCCTTGTCCCAGAAGAACGTTAGCCTCCCCTCTCCCTGGGCCACAGCACTTCGTCCTTGCTCAGAGCAGCTTCTGCCTCCCCGAAACACCCCTTCTCGCACTTCAGCCCCTGCCTGGGGCCACCACGTGGACCCCCAGGCTGGGGAAACCACAGACCCAGAGAGAAGAGGCTGCAGGGCAGGAGCCAGGGCAGGGGGAAAGGCAGCCCCTCGGAGGCAAGCCCCGGCAGACCCCAGAGAGGGTTTCCCAGCTGCAGAGTGGAATTAGCTTTTGCCATGCAGAGAGCAGCGCTCTGGGGCAGCAGAACAAAGAGGCAAGAGAGAAAGCCCCCCTTTGTCTGGGCTTGAATGCCAGGCCAGCCGGGAAGGAAGGCTTTCCCAGAGCCAGGGATGAGGCCAGCCAGGCCTGCCTGCTCAGTCCAGGGCAGGCGCCCAAACCAGGCTTGCCTTCCTATGCCCACCCGGACTGCCCCCAACCCAGCATGGCAGGATCCATCCAGGCTTCTACCTCCAATACCCGCCATAGGCAACACGCTCACAGGAAGGTGAATCTGTCTTCCCTTCCCCTCCCCAACACCCTCACCAGGTGAGAAACTCACACAAAACTCACACCCACCAACCAACCACCGCCAGGCAGGCAGTCACACACCAGCGCCGTCACTGACAGTCATGCATGCACACTCAACTTCAACTCAACAGTGTGGGGCAAGCAGGGCACCCTCCTCTCTCACAAACACACACGTGCATGTCTTCCTGACCCCATAGCCACACACGACACCTATGTAATTAAGTCAGTCACTCATTTTGTACCTTCTTGAAGATTCACATGCAAGACATAGGAAAGTAGTCACATGTGAGATGCACAACCGGACATGCTGGTTACACACATGCACACCACAAACCTGCAAACAGACATGGACACACAGGCACCCAGAGCTGCAGGAGGCAGAGTAATCAATAGGGCGTGCATGACCGGCGCCAGGCTGTGTCAGCAGGACCCTGGGGTGGAGGTGGGGGGCTGGGCCTCTGCCTGAGGCTCCTCTCTGCCTGGGGCCCAGGGAGGAAGGCCAAGCCAGACTCCCCCTTCCTGATCCTTCAGGATGGTCAAGGAAGGAGCAGCCACATGACCCTCACACCTCATTCACACAAAACACACACACACACACACACACACACACAGCTCCCCACCCTAGCTCCCACCTCACCTAAGACCTCAGAAGTATGGTGAGGGGAGCAGTGGGAGTGGGGAGGGGATACCCCTGCTATAGCTGGGCCAGGGCAGCCCTCACTGCAGAACCTACCGGGAGACAGACACATGGGGCAGAGACCCAGAATCCCCTCCAGAGTCCCAGTGCAACCCCTCCAGCTACAGGGGCAATGTAAGCAGGGTAACCTCACCCCCCAGCAGCTGCAAACACCAAACGGGCCCAAGAAGTGGGATCCCTTCCCCAGAGAACACCTATTCTTAACTCTAAACCTCTGAGGATGCAAGAAACAGGGTCCTAGGAACATTTCCAACCTCAAGCTGGGGTCCTAGGAATGACAGAGGCATAACTAGGACCTGAACACACACAAACCCTGCATATCCCTTCACACACTTAACTAGGCCTTATCTTGAGTCTTCTTTCCATGTTGAGGGAGGTCATGATAAGGGTGCTCCCAGCTAATACCAGTCCTGTTATTCACATGAACCCCTAAACCTGGGGGCTGGAAGAGGGTCTGACCACCTTGGGCTGCCATGTCTGAGCCCACCTGGATATCCCAATCTTGGCCCCTTAGCCTCCCATAGCCCCAAGCGAGAACACATTTGGGGTTGAGGCATGTCTCAGAGAGTGGTCTCTGGGGTCTGCCCAGTGGGCTTCCAGGCCTCAGGGCAACATGGTCTAGACACTGGCTTCCCCAGGGCAGAGTAGGGCAAGGACCTGGAAGGCCTGGCTCTGAGACCCCCTGTCAGTCCCCTAGCCCTGCTTGCCTTCCCACTGGGCCCCTGCTCTAGGCCACTGGCCCATGCACGGGTGAGTGCTTGTGAGTAGATGAGTAGGGGGCCACTGGCGGAGACTGATCAGGGTTTCCTATTTCTAGCCCATAGGGCATTTCAGCAGCCCCTGCCCCTCCCCTGGACGAGAGAATAGGAAGCGTAAGTAGCAGAGCTATATTTTAAGGCGTGAGCTAGGTCTCTGTGCTTCTGCTCCTGTATCTGGGAGAATTCTGTTGCCTTCATCCAGGGTACCAGCAGAGGCAGGCCCTTTAAGACAGACTCCCTCCCACAAGGGAAAAGAGGCCCAGGAAACAGCCCCTCCCCCTGGCTGGCCTAGAGAGGATGGGGAGGGCAATGGGTTCTTCCATTCAGGTTCCCCGTGGCTCACCCCCCTCCCCCAAGGGTGGGGCCCCTCTTCCTCCTCATTCAATAAGTCCAACTCACACTGAGTGGCACTGGGCCACTGAAGGGTTTCCAACTCCAGTGCCCTGGGACACCAGAGAATCTTGGGAGTGCCTAGGGTAGGGGAGCCTGGAGAGGGACAAGACTCAGGCTGTGGGGCACATATGCTGAGCGCACAGTACTGCACATCTGGCCATGAGGAAACCCACTACTTCTGAGCCTGTCCACACCAGGAACAGGAATGAACACAGGAACACATACAGACACACACACAGAAACACACACACACAGAGCTGCTGACAAAGTTCAATACCTGCTTCCATCCAGCTCCTTTCATGAGTTGGGAGAATCAGAGACCTGCTGGTGGGAACCCAAAGGTATACTCTGCAAATAGTGCCACTCCCATCCCCCAACTATACAGACAGGAGACAGGTGCCTGTGAGGGCAAAGCAGACAGTCTCAAAGACATTCGCAAACAGAGACCCATGTCTACAGATACCTTCCTACCACCAAGTCAGGTATAATTCTTTTATCTGCCACCAGAATGAAAGATCCCCGAGCACTCTGACACAGCTAAGGGCAAAGCTGTGGGTGTGGGCACACGTTCACTCATCACCCTCGTTCCTGGCCCCTCCTCTGTGCCTTTCAGCCACATCTCTGCCTTCCCCTCCTTTCACTTTCCACTGTCAATCCTAGGACAGAGAACTGGACAGCCTTCCTTTCTCCTGCGTCTGCACTTTTCCTGGCCTTCTCCCCCAGCCCTTCCATCTTCATTAATAGCCAGCTTCCTAACACTAGGGAACGTCTGGGCTCTGCCTGCCTTGGGTGGTGGGGTGGCTCTTCCCTCCATCTCCTCCACTTCCTTTAAGAAGCCAGAGGCCCTGTCCTGGCACAAACCCCCAGAGCTAGACCATCCGACTGGAAACTAATTATATAGCAAATTTTATTTGTTATCCCTGCCCTCAGCCTGTGGCAGCCCTCCTGCCTTTTGTTAGTTGTATGTGTATGTTTTTGAATTGCTAAATAGTGACTCATTCTGACTGGTCCCCCTCACAGGAAACAGCCCCCATCTACAACTGTCCCCTGTTTAGAGCTTCCTCATACCCAAGCTCCCCACTGGCCTTGACTAGCCTCCAGGGGCCCCCACCCATAAGCACTCTCAGTCCTACCAAAGCCCAACCTCACCCCCATGATATCACACCCAGGCCCCAAGCTGGGGCTTCTGAGATGGCTCAGTCTCAGGCCAACCCCCTCCTTCTGGTATGACTCAACCCTGAAAGCCAGGGGACCAGGGAGGGACCTAGGAGGAGCCCCCCTCCACTGAAGGGGACGGAAGTATTGCTTCAGTCCAGTTCCAAAGCCAGGCCCAGAGGCCTGAGGGGGAAGGCGGTTTTGACATTGGCCGCTGCTGCAGGGTGTATACAATGGGAGGGGATGCGGTTCTGTAATCACCCAGCCGGCAGCCCAGGGGAGCCAGCTGCCTGAAACCAGATTGCAAGGCAGCTCAACCTTAAACCCACAGGATTCTTTTTCCGTCTTCCACTTCCCCTCCCTAAATGTGGGAGGGCTGTGATAGAGGGCTGGGCTGGGAGAAAAGGGCTCAGGGTGATGAAGACATACTTTAAGGTTTGTTCATGCAGACGCATGCAACACGCAGAGGCACACAGAGGGCAGTGATTCTCACACATAGAGAGTGGGCTATAGGGAATAATCCGAATAGCTGAGATGCTGTCCAGTGATGCGGTTGGCTGTCCAGGCCTTGGCCAGATAGATATCAGGAGTTCTGCTCTCCCTCCGGAAGCTCCCCTCCACCCCCCAATGTGTTTCCAATAGGGCTTGAAACTAACATGGCTGCTTTTGTTTACTTCCTCATTGGTATGCCAGCATCATGGATCATGTCAGCCACAGCAGCGGCACCAGGACACTCATTACATAAACAGCAGCTGGAGAAGCAGGACCTGGGTCACTGCCTTTGGTGACTTCCCGTAGGGCCTACAGAAACAACGCTGGGGGAGGGAGCAGACCGCAAAACAGAAAAGCAACATCAAAACCCTACCCTTGACAGCCCCACACCTGAATTCTACATATGACTCACAAGATGGACCCTATGAGCACAGGTGCAGGAATGTAACAAGTAGCAATCCGTAGCCCTTCTTCCCAGGCAGGACCTTGCTCCCAAACTTACAGCGTAAGAGAGTTTAGAAGGGGGCCTCTTCCCTGATGTCACAAGTCAGTCTGTCCGAATGGGTGGTCCCCAGGCAGTAGGGATTGAGGGAGAGAGAAAGAAAGAGAGGGAGGGGGAGAGAGAGAGAGTGTGTTTGTGTGTGTAGGGTACTTGCCCGGATCTCATTCCTACGGATCTCCACGTCGCACACCGAGTGTCCCTGATGCGCACCGCTGTAGTAGCAGCAGTACTGGCACACGGCCACCTGCTCGGCCTCGCAGTGGTAAAGGCGGTAGGCGTTGTGCTGCGGGCAGCTCCAAGCCCGCACGTCGTCCGCCTCCACCAGGAGGTGCCCGCGGGCGGTGGAGGGCTGCTGCAGGTGCGTCTGCACGTGGGACTGGCAGCAGGGCGCCTCGCAGCGCAGGCAGACCTTCTGCGCGGGCAGCGGGGGGCCGCGGCGGCAAAACACGCAGTGCAGCGCCGCCGGCGGCTTCTCCACGTGCAGGGCGTTGAACTTCTCCACGATGTTAGTGAGCTTCAGGTTCTTCTCCAGGCCCGGCTTCTGGTTGTAGGCCTGGTTGCACTCCGGGCAGCGCACCAGGCCGCTGTCCTTGGCCCACGCCTCGCCAATGCAGCCCCGACAGAAGTTGTGTTTGCACGGCAATTGCACCGGCTCCACGAAGACATGCAGGCAGATGGGGCAGATGAGCTCCTCCTCGAAGCAGTTCTTCCAATTCTCCGCCATGGCGGCTGCGGGCAGGGAGTCTGGGCAGGTCTCCCCAACTCCCCAACCCTGGGGGTCCGTCCGGTGCAGCTCTAGGACCACTGAGCCCCGACAGTGCTCAGTCACCAGCGCCTTCCGCGCGCCCGCCCCCCAGAGGAGGGAGCCTTGGTCCTCACGCCGCGCGCGCAGCGGGCTGCGTCTCCTCCTCCTCCTCCTCCCGAGTGCCTAGCGGGAGGCGGCGGACTGCGCCAGGGCCGCGGCCGGGGCACCAGCCCTAGAGGGGAGCGCCGGGGTCCAAATTCCATATAAGAGGCCGCCTCCCAGTCGGTGCGGCTAGGGCAACTGCGGCCCGCGGCCTCCGCTCGGCCCCGCGGCTGACATTGGGGCGCGCCCCACGGCGGACAGAGCCCGGGAACCGCACACTTCCTCCAGCGACGGCGGCGGCAATGGTGGCTCCCTCCCGGCTCGCCGGCGCCGCGCCTCCCTCGCCTCGTCCGGGATCCGAGGGGCCAGGGAAGCGAGTGCGGCCGCGCCGAGGACTGCTAGATCCGGACTAGGCGAGCGAGGCGAGCCGGTCCTTCGGCCGCGGCGCGGGAGCCCCCAGGCTGGCCAGCCGTCTGCGGGTGCGGGCTGCGGGGCGCAAGCAGGCCGACTCCGGGGCGCTGCGTGCGCTCAGGGGCAGTCATTCAGATGAAATTCCAGTCCCCGGCCAGAGACACCAGCCCGCCTCTGCCTTCCTCCTCCCTTCACAAATAGAAACGGAAGGGGGAGGGAGAGAAGTGGAAAAAAAAAAAAGCCAACCAGAAAGGGAGGGAGGAGAAGCCCCAGCGGTGCTCCGGCCTGACCCCCTCGTCGCTACTTCTGCGCTCCCCCGAGACCCGGCGCCGGGCGCCCCCGCCGCGGAGAGACCCCGCTCTCAGTCTCCGCACTGGGCGGGCGCCCCGGCTCCGCCGAGGAAAACAAGGATTGATCAAACTAGAAAGGAATTTTTCTCAACTGCTAATGAACAGGAGGCTCAGCTCCTGGCCCTCCCCTCCCCCCCGCCCCGGCCCTCCCCCTTCGCCACCCCGGCCCCCCTCCCCCCCACTTTCTTTTCTTCTCGGCCTCTGCTCCGGCCTGGAAGGCTCCGGGCTGCGGTCGGAGCCAGCCTGCTGCGGCGGCGGGGCCGGGCCGAGCCAGCCGGGCCGGGCTGCTTCCCTCAGCGCCCAGCCATCTTGGGCTCCTGGCGGCGGCCGCGCTGGCGGCCGGGGGTCCGAGTGCGCTCGCTGGAGGGTCCTGCAGCGTTTTTTCTATCGCGCGCTCTCTCTTTTTTTTTTTTTTTTTGGTGGGATTTATTTTTAAGGGGAGGGCTGGCGGCCTCCTTCAAATTAGGAGGAAGAGGGGAGAAAATGCCAAGTCCCGATTTCTCTCCACCTCTGCTCCACCCACCCCAGTTCTTTACAAAAAATAAAAAAAGATTAGAATTGGAAGAAGTCGGCAGAAAGGCGAGCGCCCGCGGCCCCCGGCGGCTGCCCAGGCGACGCGTCCGGGGCGGGCCCGTGCCAGTCGCTCCGTCGATGGGTCCGTTTTTCCGCCCGCTGCTTCTCAACTGAGGGGAGGGCGCTCCGGGCAGGGTCTCCGCAGCTGCTGTCGCCTCAGAGCTTTATCCTCAGATTAAAAAAAAAAAAAAAAAAAAGAGGAAGAGAAAACCCCAACCCCAACACTCTCATCACAGCCACCTTCAGCCATCTTGCGCGTATTATTATTATTTCAGGAATAATCTGTTTAATAGAAATAGCTGCGTCTCTAGCCCCCTCCCCCGCATCCTGGGCTCCCCGCCCCCTCTTAATAATAATCTCGGTAATAAAAATGATCTGCGGTCCGGGCAGTCCAAGGCTGCCTTTTCCTGCCTCAGCTCGCTCGGGCTTCGGCTCTCCTTCCCCCAGGAAAGGGGCCGAGGAGGGGGTTGGAGGCGTTCACCCCTGGGGATGGGGGTGGGAGTGAGTGCCCTCTGCCCACCACTCGGCCCTCTCCGACTTCGCTGGGAGGTGAGGGTGCCCTCGCCACTACCGCGATGCTGCGAGGAAGGCAGGCAGGGGAGGGGCCCCGAATCGGGGGACCGGCTGAAGGGGCGCACCGGGGTCCCTGATCCTCCCGCCACAGCCCGGCCTCTGAGCGCAGAGATGGGGAGGATACAATGGGCTAGGAGCTGAGTGCGGCTGGCAGGGTGGGGACGCGGGAGGGCAGGGGGCTGCGGCGCGCTGGACTCCCGAGCTAGGGCGGAGAGAAGCTGAGGGTGGTGTCGCTACATCAAGGCCAGTCCCGCTACTCAGCAAGGGAGGGAGACGGAGTGGGGGAGGAGAGGAGAAAGCAGCAGCTCGACGGCGGCGCCTTTAATCAGGACCCGCTGGTTCAGCCCACCCGGCACTGGAGAAATAAGCAGACGGGGGACTGGGGAAGAGAGGGCGGAGCGTATTGTCCGGAAGTGCTCTTACAGCTGCCGAAGCGCCGGGCTCCTCCCCTTTTCCCTGCCTGGAGTTGGGGGCTGTTTCGGAGGTTGTTCCTGCTATTGGTCCCCAAACTGAGGCTCCACCTCTTTAAGGCGGGGCAAGCCCGAGAGCCTCACGTGACCTGCACTAACTTATGCACATTAAATATTGGGGTTGGGGATTAGTTTCCGCGCTTCTTAAAAGGGAGATGATACGCTGCGAGGCGGGACCACTTCTTCTTGGGCCTCTTCAACCGTAGCTCTTTTTACCTGAAAGGGAAAAGAGGGTTTGTCAGTCTAGCTCATCTGTCTGATGGAACTGAGTAGTGAATTTCAAAGGTTCACCGTGCAGCAATTTTCCGATGTCCTGAATACTTTTCCCTACATTTCTGACGCTTAAAACTATCAAGCAAAATAGGCATTATTATCCCTCTTATATTAATAAGGAAACGGTGACTTTAAAAACTGAAGTCAACTGGTCAGTTAACAAATATTTAACAAAAGCCCTATGTACCAAGCATTTTTCTGGGCCCTGGGGATTCCCTGTGAACACATACCAACATTTTTAAAAAAATTAAATATGTAAGATTTTCTGTGATAGAGAGTAAGGGACTCACACAGCACTCTCGGAAAAAGTAACATTTGAGCTGAGACCTGAATGTTCAGGAGGAGTCAGGCAAGTGACAACCTGAGAAAAGAATGCTTCAGTCAGAAGGAAAAACAAATGCAGAAGCAATAGATCAGACATGTTCCAGGGCAAAAAGAAGGCCTGAGGTGAGGGAGAAGCCAGGTAGGGACCAGAACACACAAGGTCATGGTAAGGAGTTTGGACTCGAAGCTGGTTGAGAGAAGCTGTTAGATTTGGGGTATATTTTGGAAGTAGAGCCAACAGGACTAGATATGGATTAGATATGGTGTGGAGAGGAATAAACACATAATAGTAATGGGGTAGGAATGGGATCAAGATGTGCTTATCACTATGTACAGTGTGATAAGCACATCTTGATATATACAGTATATCCTTCTGAACTTAGAATTTGGGCCTCAACAAGAGGCTGGTTGATGGTGCCATTTACCCAGAAAGAGAGAACTGGAGAGGACTGGATTTCAGTGGGGGAGATTTTCAGTAGTTCTAAGTTAAGTTTGAGTTGGTTTAGATACTCCCGTGGAAATCCCCACTCAAAGGGGAGGAGGTTTGTGCTGGAGGTTATGGATTTCAAATTCACCAGAGATTATGTTCTAAATGGTAGAACTGAGATTCAAACCCACTTCAATATGACCCACAAGTCCCTGATCCTTCCATAAAACCAGAGAGCCTCTCTGCTTCAGGACTTTCATCTCCTTATTCCTGATGGAGGAGTATGAGAGGGGTCTACTGTGGGCCCTTCAAGAACAGAGCCTGTGTCTTTTAGTACTTTGCATCCCTTTACATGGGAGGTCTTATGCTGAATGAATGGATGAATGCATGCATGCATGCTTGCATGTCTGGTTGTTATTCATGAGGAGAAAGTGACTTTCAAGCCCCAAGTCTCAATTCCATGCTCTAAAGATGATACAAAGAAACAAGGTCTACTTTGGAGCAGTTGGAGGGTCCTTCTCTGGCCTCCTCACCAATGACCTCCATGATAATCTAAAAGATTCCACTCAGTTCTCACATTTCTAGACCACTCCCCTTGACTTGTATGATATACTCTTCTGGTTTCCTTCATATCTTTCTAACTACAAACTTCTCCAGTTTCCATCTCATAAATGGAACAAGAGTCCTCAGAGTCTTGCCCTCCATGCTCTTCTACTAACCTACATCTGCTCCCTCATTTACTCCTTTATTACTGTCTATATACTGATGATTCCCCAATCTCCAGCTCAGATCCTCACCCTCCTGGTTGCAGATCCGTGTAGCCAACTGTGCACTCCACCCCGATGTCCCACAGATACCTTGAATTCAACGCATCAGAAACTAAAGTCTTCATCCTCTCCACTTTCCAACTGTTCCCCTTTCATCTCAGTCAGTGGACCTGTCAGCTGTTACCAGGCTCAGGATCAGGAAGGCAAACTTGACATCTACCTGTCTCTCACCATCCTTGTCTATTTAATCAGTCATCAGGTCTTGTAGACCCTTCTCTTAAATATCTCTCAGATCATGCTCTTGTTGCTCACTTGACATTTTCACTTGGAAGTACAATAAACATCTCAAACTCAACATGTCCAGAATTATGCTGATTTCTGCTCCCCTCTAAACTTGTTCCAGATGCAGTCTTCTGCTTCTCAGTGAACATCCCAGAGCCAACTGTTCAGCAAATCTCGACTATTTCTTAACATCTCCATTACTTCACCATAATCTCTTGCCTAATTATTTCAATAGGTCCTAAATGGTTTCTCTGTTTCTGCTCTTATGTCCTGGAGTCAACTCTCAACAGAGTAGCCAGAGTAATCTTTGAAAAATATGTCAAATTGTGTCACTTTTCTGCTCACTCTTCCAATAACTCCCCACTTCAACCAGAATAAAAGTCAAAATTTTATAATTGCCTGTCAGGTCCTACACAATCTGGCCTCTGTGTAAATATCCTCCTATTGGCCTCATTCTGCTCCAGCCACACTGGCTTCCCTGTTGTTCTTCAAATATACCTGTGTCCACCGCCTCCTGCTCCCCCTAAACAAGATCTTTGCAGCTGCTCTTCACTTTCACTTTGCCTGAACCATCTTTCCCCAGACATCCCTATTGTACTCTTCTTCTGGTCACTGAGGTCTTTTGTTCAAATTATACCTATGCAGTGAGCCCTTTCCTGACCTCTGTGTTCTAAAACGCGCCCCTCCCCCAGACATCACTATCACTCCTCCTTTGTTGTGTTTTCTCTCCATAGCGTGTATCTCCATGAACTATGTATTCTACTTTAAAATACATATTATCTCCTACCACTATCTGTAAGAGAGGTTTTTTCTTTTTTTCTTTTTTTTAACTTTTTTAAATTGAGTTATAGTTATTTTACAGTGTTGTGTCAAATTCCAGTATAGAGCACAATTTTTCAGTTATACATGAACTTACATATATTCATTGTCACATTTTTTTTTTGCTGTTAGCTACCACAAGATCTTGTATATATTTTCCTATGCTATACCATATAATCTTGTTTATTTATTCTACATATGCCTGTCAGTATCTACAAATTTTGAACTCGCAGTCTATCCTTTCCCACCCCCTCCTTGGCAACCACAAGTTTGTATTCTATGTCTATGAGTCTGTTTCTGTTTTGTATCTATGTTCTTTTTCTTTCTTTCTCTCTTTCTTTCTTTCTCTCTTTCTCTCTTTCTTTCTTTCTTTCTTTCTTTCTTTCTTTCTTTCTTTCTTTCTTTCTTTTCTTTCTTTCTTTCTTTCTTTCTTTCTTTCTTTCTTTCTTTCTTTCTTTCTTTCTTTCTTTCTTTCTTTCTTTCTTTCCTTCCTTCCTTCCTTCCTTCCTTCCTTCCTTCCTTCCTTCCTTCCTTTTTAGGTTCCACGTATGAGCAATATCATATGGTATTTTTCTTTCTCTTTCTGGCTTACTTTACTTAGAATGACATTCTCCAGGAACATCCATGTTGCTGCAAATGGCGTTATGTTGTTGGTTTTTATGGCTGAATAGTATTCCATTGTATAAATATACCACATCTTCTTTATCCAGTCATCTGTTGATGGACATTTAGGCCGTTTCCATGTCTTGGCTATTGTAAATAGTGCTGCTGTGAACATTGGGGTGCAGGTGTCTTTTTGAAGAAGGTTCCTTCTGGATATATGCCCAGGAGCGGGATGACTGGATCATATGGTAAGTCTGTTCCTAGTCTTTTGAGGAATCTCCATACTGTTTTCCATGGTGGCTGCACCAAACTGCACTTCCACCAGCAGTGTAGGAGGGTTCCCTTTTCTCCACAGCCAAGAGAGGTTTTTGTTAGTGCTGCATCCCCAGGGCCTACAATGGGACTTAGCACATAGTAGGTGCTCAGTAAATATTTGTGGAATCAATGAATGAATCCCATTCTCTCTATTCCTACCGCTTCTGCCCTAATCTAGACTTAACTAGTCACCTTGCTTCCAACCCAGCTCTCTTTCAAAATGTTCTCCATCCAACAGGCAGGGGAATGGTCCTACCATGAAAGCTGAATGACTTAAACCATGTACTCTAGGCATTTGAGCTCTACAGTTCCCAAGAATAGTTTTGAGACTTTTGCCCCTGTTGTTCCATCTGCCTGGATAGCTTTTCAAAGTACAGCTCCCCACCTTCTTTTGCCCAGTTCATCCTTTAGCATCAGATTCAGACTGAGATGTCACTTCTTTCAGGAAGCCTTTTCTAATCTCCCCAGACTGGACTGGGCACCTTTTCTGTGTCCATACCCTACTATATCCCTTTAATAAGTGGTTAACACTAATCAAGCAATTACTGTGTGCCAGGCATCTCATGTGTA
Organism: Camelus dromedarius; assembly: GCF_036321535.1. Lineage (NCBI taxonomy): Eukaryota > Metazoa > Chordata > Mammalia > Artiodactyla > Camelidae > Camelus > Camelus dromedarius. Next base: position 59,887,399 of record NC_087443.1, on the reverse strand, counting down.
TTATCACATATAATCCTTGCAAAAACTCTGTGAAGAGAGTACCCATTTTTAGATGAAGAAACTAAGGCACAGGTTAGTTAACCTGTCTAAAGTCAAGGTGATAAGTGGTGGAGCTGGGTTAGGACCAAAACAGCTTACTACCTCCTCTTTTATGGCTCTTGTAATTGTTTCCTTGTCTATTTTCGCCCACTGCACTATGAACTCCTTGAGCGAGGGCCTGTGTCCAGTCTCCTAGCATATAGCTGAGTGCCTGCCACACATTTGTTGAAAGGACAAGTGACTGTATTTTCCAGTTCTTACCATTCATTTGGCGTGTTATCATAGTGGCTCAGCAGTGCTCAGTTGGCCTTCCTCAGTCTTGTAAATATTGAGACCCAGAAGCTCCATCATCCTTCCTGTCCGTGCTCCCAGTACTGAGATGGGGTGTAGGGTGGCATTGGGCAGAATTGGAAAAACAAAGGAACAGGGTCACTGCTCTCAGTTCTCTGACCCCAATAAGGTCACTGCATTCATCACAACCCCCTCAAAGTCTCCCTTGCCCCTCAAGTTACTCTGAGAGCGGTGCTCACAAGAATGAACCATGGACGCCCACCAGCAGTCTTCTTGCTCTTCCCTGATCCTGCCCTTAGCTCTCCCAAAGACTTCCTGCACTGAGGACAGGCTGGGTGAGTCCCCTCACCTCCCGTGGAAGGGCTGGGGGCTGGTCACTCCTCCCAGACCACAGCCTGACTTGCCCTGCACTTCTGCCCCTTCTCCTGCCCAGCTGATCACTATCCTCACCCCCTCAGAGCCTGGCAGGCTGGGTTGAGTCACTTCCAGCATACATTCCCCTTCTGGTCAGGCCAGTTTGGAAAATCGCTCAGGGTCCCCAGCCCCATAGCCTTGGAGCCTGTGGGTCCCTCTCCCTAGGGCCCCTGACATCCACGTGCCCTGCCCCCAACACCCCACCACCCAGATAGGGCAGAGCAGACACTTGGAGGAATGCACAGGATTTTGGAGAAGACATGAAAGATCACATGGCAGGTTTCTCCCCTCCCTAAATCTAGGGATCCAATCTCTACTCTAGGCCCAGGAGCCCTTCTCTTTCCAGAAACAGTCCCAGCCTTATTCTTGTCTCCTGGAACGACCTAAACACAGAATCTCGCTATTCTGTATTCTCTGAGGCAAGAACTTCACCCTGACCCTGGGTCCTTCCAGGCTAGTCAGATGAGGAGGATTAGATAAGCACCCCACCCCCAGTCTCCAAGGAGAAAGGGGAAGGGGTGTGGCCTGGGCCACCCTGGGCTAGTCGGCCTGGCTCCAGACCCTCCCAGCAACCTTGCTCTGACCGCCAGAGGGATTGAGGGCCCCAGACAGGACCTGCCCCACTGCTCTGGAGGAGGCCAGCCACAGTTCAGCAGGAGGTCAGAGAGGGAGTGCTGACCTCCCCCTGGGGAAGGTTCCCCAGATCCAGCTGGTTCTCATGGAAAACAGGGAGGGGAGCTAAGAGACCTTTTACAGGAGCTGACTTCTTGAGCCCCTCCCCTCTTGTGATGCCCCCAGGACCCTCTGGGTGCTACAGCTCCATCCTGAGGACCAGGAGACAAGGGCTCTGCTACTCCCCAGGACAGACAACCAGGCCTGGTAGGAAGGGAAAGAATGTGTGAGGGTCCAGAGCAGTCTTGAGGTTCCGGGGACCCTGTCTGGGTGCAGACCCCCTCCTGCCTGCCTCTGAGGCACCCGGCTGTTGCCTTCTTCCCCTCCAGCACTGGGCTCTGTTTTGCCACACCAGGCCCTAGAAAGATAGGAGTTGGGTGATTCAGGGAAGGGAGATCCATCTGTCTCCTCACCCAGACCAGGCCCAGAGGAGTTGATCCAAAGGTTAGGCTGGTCTCTGTGTCACCCAGTGTGCCCCCAGGCCCTAGATTAGGAGGTTGAATTTAGATGCCTGGTGAGGGGAGTGCTGTCTCTTGCCTTAGCTGAAAGGGGCATAAGGACTCCAAACTAGACAAGAGGCAGGCACACCTCCCCAAGAGAAAAGGGTTTTTTGGTAAGAGGAGGGTAGGAGAGGAACGAAGTGGAAGAGAGGGTCTTTACACTCATCTCCCCAGACTGTGTTCCGCCTCCTACCCCCTTGACCTTAGAGGATTCAAGACCAGTGAAAGAGAGCCTGTCCGTGAAAAGTCATTTCTACATGACCGAAGAGTCACCAGCTGCATGACCCTGCTTCCTTGGCACCCCCTCCACTCCCAACATCAGTCTTTGGGGCCTTTCCACCTCCCAGCTTCTTCTAAGTGGCTGAGTCCAACCCACCCCCTCTGCTAGGGCCCTAGGCTTTCCACAACCCTACTCTAGGCAGCCAAAAAGGAGTACAAGATCCAGGCACTTCTGCAAATATGTTTAATGCACTTAGATTACACAGAGGAAGAGGGGGCAAGAAGGAAACGACATCTAAGTGAGTCACCCAAAAATTCTTACAAAAGTCCCAGGCTGGTTGCAGCCCCCCGGAACCAAGTCACCATTGACATTAGAAACTAATATAAAATTTTACAAAAGTTTGCTCATGGCAGCATTCAGGTACTTGTACAAAAGGAGGGCTCTTTCTACAGGGCTCCTGATTTATAACAGGGACCCAGGTACCTCACCTGGCACAGAGGACCTGGAAGCCAGGGAGGAATGACAACCAGATAAAAAAATACAGACAAGGGAATTCTCTCCTGGTCTCCCCATAGGGGCACCGACCTTCAGGTTTTTTCCCTGCTCTCAATTCCATCTCAAACCCAGTCCAAAGACCCTGTGTTTATTTTAAAGAACATACTAGCCCTTTAGACTCTCCTCAAGGCCTCCCAGTCCCTGCCCTGGAGCCTTGCCTTTGGAAGAGGAAGAGAAGGGCAGGAAGAGGCACCAGCTCCCCAGCCAGACCTAAGACCTTGAGTGAGCTGCTCCACCCCGTCAGAATGGCAGCTGGGTCTGCGGTCCCACAGCCCATACTGGACCTGAGGAGCCGGGGGTGTCTGCCTTGTGTTGCAGGCAAGCAGCGTCTGGGAGCCCCTTCCTCTCAGAAGCTTCAACCAAAGGGATCTTGGGTAGGACTGGGCAGGCCTCAAGGAAGTCTGAGGAAGAGGCAGATTTAGGGAGGGAGGCTTCTTACCTCCCCAACTCACTATGAGGTCAGGGCTCCCAAAATGCTGCAGGGAGGGAAAGAAGGGGTATACTTAGTGAGCACCCGCCATGTGCCAGGTGCTGTGCTGGGCACGCCACAGGATCAGCCTCACTTTATCCCCAGTGAGGGTCCCCTCTCACCAGGCAGAAGCTCAGTGGAGAGCCTCCCTGGCTGAGGAATCTCTGGAAGGTATCACTGCTCAAAAGAAAAGAGATGGAGGTCTGGCCCCAGTGGGATCTTGGAGGTTCCTGACACTGGTGAGGCAGGAAGGGGTCACAGACTTCATATGCTTATTGTCTTAGAGCTCAACTGCTTCCTTTCTGCCTCCCATGCTGACAACAAAGCTTAGCTCAGAAAATACCCTCCTCCCCTCAAGCCAAACCAAGCAGGTGAAGGCAGGTCCCCAGAAAGAATGAATTTGTGGAAAGGCAGGTCAGGATGGTAAACAAAGGAGGCAAGCTAATGGCACCTCTCTGGCCATGAAATCTTTGAAGACAAGAGCTTTAAAGGCAGGGATGCTGTGGTGGGCAAAGGCCAGGAAACGTCCTTCTGGAAAAGTCCTTGGAGCAGAAGGCACAGCTGCTGCCAACATCAGGTCCAGAGGGGCTTCCATCTTCACTGTGTGTGTGTGGGGGGGAGTGTCTCCCAATATGTCAGCCTGATGTGCCTCAAAGCTCTGAATTTGATGAAGTAAATCAGGCAGCCCTGAGGGTGTGTGCAGAAAAGGGGTCAGATCCTAATGGCCCCTTTGATGTCCAATTCCTGCTCCCTGGAGAGCCCAAAAACTACCCTCATGGCCCCTGGAGGCAGCTCTCTCTGGCTAGATCATTCATCAGAAGGGTCCTGCACCCCATGGGCCTCCCATGTGTGTGTGGTGGGTGCAGAGAGGGGATAGGGCAAGGTTCTATGTAGTCCCTGACAGACAAAAGGACTTTGCTTTGGAAGGACCTGAAGGGTGATCTTGTAATAACCATTCCTAGAGTTGGGATAGGAGGGCATGAGAGGGGTTTGTTGACTCCTGGTCAGAAGTAGGAGACAACCCAAGAGGAGCCCCCAAACTGTGAGCCAGAGATAGGCTGGCTATGAGATAGGAAGACCATGAGATCGCAGTACTGGGGAGAGGGACTAACAATCATGAGAGGATAGGATGTAGGAAAGGAGACAGGATGAGGGGTGGAGAATGAAAGATGAGAAATGAATGGATGCAGGGAGGACGGAAGGGTGGGAGAGTGTGGTGTTTGCAAAACCAAAGGGAAAGACATGTTGAGAGGTTGATTTTTCTGTTTTTAATAAGCCAGAGTCCTGCAGCCTAGGGGCTGGGAGGCCCAAAGATGAGGAAATGGGACAGGAGTGGTGAAAGAGCTGGAGACCCAGGCCATGTGTGGCAGGTGGGGACGGTCTGTGAGGTGCTCGGCTTCTCTCTCTCAGGCAGGCTTGGTTGGGTGGAAAACGCCTCCAGGATAAGGCTAGGGTCACCAAGTCTCGAAGACCCTGATGAACTGAACTTTGTGGGGGCCCAGTCCACCTAGGAAGTAGCAGCAGCCCTTCCTGGCCCCAGCTAAACTGGGCTCAAGGCTGCATGGGGGAGTGTCTCAGCTCCACCAGGCCCAGCTGGGAAGAAAAGCCTCTCTGTGAAGCTGGCTCCTCTGGGACCCTCGGTTGGCAGGCAAACCCGGGCACCTTCTCTGGTGGCAGCTCAGGGGGAGATGGCCCCAGGCCCTTGTCTGAGAGAATGAGAAAGTTCATGTGGAAATAAAGTTCTGTTTACAAACATTATATACACGGCTTCTGGACATCTTTGAAGAACAATAAAATACCATCCAATTTCTACAAAATAAAACAAGGAGGAAGAAAACCAAACACAATAGAAGGAATTGTTCCGTGGCCAGAGGAGCTTGACTACCTAAGGCTTCCCAGAGCTGAGCTGGGCAGGGCAGTGCAGGCGTGTAGCCACTCTACCTCCTCCTGCGGGGCTGGGAGGCAGAGGGCAGGTGAGAATGAGGCAGAGGGCAGGATAGACAGAGACCGGTCTCCACCTAGGGGCACATCAGAGGTCCAGAGTCAAATCTCAAACCAGAACCTGTGGCAGCAGCAGAAGAGGAAGGTTTGCATTTGCCCGGGGTACCAGGGCCTGGTCGTGTGGCTTGGCCAGCTAGGAGGTGAGGCCCCTGAGCGGCAGGTGAGGCTGGGGGCCATGGCCTGCGCGTGGCTTCCCAGCAGGCTGTGGGTGCGGTGGCTGCGCAGTCATCCTCACACTTGTCCTTTGATCTGTGGGACGCTCGTTCACGCAGGTGTTACATTGGAAGTCACCGGGGAGCAGCTGGGCTCTCCCTTGGCCCCTGTAGGGCCCAGCCCAGGCTAGTGTAGTGGACTGTCGAAGACCATGTCGGGCAGGATGGAGACTTTCAGCTTCTTCTCAGGCCAGCTGTACTCTTTGGGAAGTTTGAACTGTGGAGGGGGCAACAAGCATAGAGTATACACGGTTAGTAGAACCTACTGCCTTCTTCCCAGACTGCCTAGAGAGGCCAGGACCCTGGTACCTTTGGTGCTGGGGGCAAGACAGGCCACTAGTTGCCTGGCTTCAATCACAAACATTAGACCCAGGTAGGCGGCAGGGGTCAAGCTGCTGGAGTTTGGTGACCCCTTCCTTCTCTTGCTTTGCCAATAATTAACTGGGGTTGGAGGAGGCATGTTTTCTAACTCTTTCTTGACTGTGCTGACCTCCCTCCAGCTCACTTCCTTGGTTCTGCCTCCGGCCACAAGCATGTAAGGAATCTGCTCCCTGAGGCCCTAGGGCTAGAGGATGGGGGGCAGGGGAGGGTGCGGATGCTACAGGGAAGTGGCTTGAGGTCTGGAACTCTGCAGTCCTGTCCCTGCCATGGCTTCTCTTTCCAAGGCTGGTGCAGAAGGATGCTGGAACCTACCCTCTGTAGCGTTTGCCAAAGGGTCTCAAAGGAAGGAGGCCCTGGCTCAGCCTTGGTGGGAGCGGAGGGGCAGGGCTAGTGTGGCTTAAAGTGATTTTTTGGGCCTGGTGCAGTCTCAAGGGGAACACACCTTCAGCCTGCTCCTCCTTGTTAATCTTCATCTGCTTCCCAGGGTTAGCAGCCTGAGAGTGTTCCCAGGAGTGGCCAAGGAAAGCCTGAGGTCTTCCTACCAGACCCAGGAATCACTGATTTGCCCACAGTTTTGTTTCTGAGCTTCTGGGGAAGGTGGGCAGGGGAAGAGGCTCACATATCTCATTCCCCCTGTATGCTAGGACCCTGCATGTGGTCTGGCACACAGCTGGTGCTCATAGATGCTCACTGGTTTAGAAGCAGAGTCTGCCTTTTATGATTCCCACCGCCCTGGGGCCAGGCAAGAAGTCAGGCCAGTCTGGAAAGGAGGGAAGAGCAGGCCCCTCAGCCTGCCTAGAGCTGGGGCTGGGCCTGACACTTCCTGGCTCCTCCCTCTCCCTCCCTCTGATGGGGGACTGTCCAAGCCAGGACCAAAGTGGAGAGTGGGGCAGGGTGTGGGGACAGCCTCTGGACAGGAAAGAAAAAAAAGCCATTTTTAGTGACCTACTTTCCTAAGCTCCTCCTGGCTCCTGTCCCTCCTGCCTGGACTGTCCCCCTTCCACTCCCTCAACACCCGAGCTGAAAGCAGCAGTCTGGCACAGTGCCATCCCTGTGCGACATGGCCTCACCGGAAGCGCTTCTGGGCAGCTGGCTCTGGTCTGACTGAATGGGAGCTGGGCCTCAGGGACCGGTGACTTGTGGGGGTTGACTGGCTCACACAGACTGGGTGCTTGGTGATTTCTGAATGTATAAATGAGTTAATTTATCAAGCCACATCCCAGAGGAGAGAGAAGACACTATCCCATTAGAGGTGGCCTCAGGCTCTGAGGAGATCCTGTCCACCTGGAGACCTGGATGGGATGGTCCTGCTCCGTGAGCTGTCCTCCACCCCGTGGACATTCGTAGGCGGCCTCCGTGTCCTGGCTGATGCGGCGCTGGAAGCCTGGGTACCTGGAAGCTCCAGCCCTGGTGGAAAGCTCGCTCCAGCCTGGCCTCCCTCTGGCTAGAAAACCCGGCCCCTGGGAGGTGACAAAGCTCTCCCCCAACACACTTCCTGGCAGAAAGAGCAGGGGAAGGGTCTGTCTGTCTCGGGGCAAGGGACTACCCAGAAGAGCACTCCTGAGGAAGGCCAACTTGCTAATGTTCCACTAACTTAGCAGGCAGGGCACTGAGGCCAGGAAGGCTCAGGCCCGCTGGGGTGCTGCTTGGTAGGAGGCCGAGGGAGGGGAAGGGACTTTCCAGGATGAGGTAAGTCCCCACAAATGAGGATGCCGGGAAAAGGGAAGAATAACAAAGGGGATTATGGGCTCCATTCTTGTACCCCAGAGGAGCAGCCAGGGAAAGCACAAGCCCTCACCTGGCAGGCTGGCTGGCTCCGGGCTAAGGCTGGAAGAGGCAGACCAAGAGGGGAGAGCTCATGGCTGGAGAAGGGAGGAAGAAGAGTGGCTCCTGGGTGGCCTGAGGCAAGAACAGGAGTCCCTCACTGCCCACCAGAACTCCCCTTGGAATGTTCTCTGGCAGCAGGCGTGGGCTTTCTGTTCAGGATCTGCCAGGGAACAGCAGGGGCTGGGGAGAACTCTGTACTAGCCTCAAGGCCCTGGCTGCCTCTTCAATGAGGCTCTCAGGAGCTGGCAATTCAGACAATTTGCTGGATGTCCTTACAAGGGCTGGGGGTGGGGCAGAGGGTGTTTCAGGGAAGAGAAATAAAGCCTTTAACATCTCCAGGGTCTCCTTTTCAGCCTATCTCTGCACCTCAGAGGTAAGACAGACAAGCGCGTGCACACGCACACGCACACGCACACGCACACGCACACGCACACACACACACACACACACACACACACACACACACACACAGGCTCTTAGAGACTAGAACCCGCTGTCAGAGAGAATCAAACAGCTTACTTCCTCTGGAGAAGTCACATCTTCTAAGTCCTCCAACATTTTCTCTACAAACTCTTCAGTCAACAGAATCTGGGAAGAAGGCACAAGACAAGCTTTTATTATTATTTTTAATATTTGATGTCTAGGACAGCCTGGCCCCACTGTTTGGCTGGCACAACCATCCTCACCCCCTAAAGAATTTTCACAGTCCATAGGAATGTTCAAGGGCATCCAGGGCTTCCTTAATCCGATGGGCTATTTTCCCAACCGGCTCCTCTGCTCAGGCTGGCTCCCACCTGATCCAGTCGGGGGAAATATTTCCTCTTCCCAATCTGACCCCTTCCTCTACCCATCTTCTCCCTGTGCAAGGGCCTCCTGACCTCTGCGGCTGACCCTTTGGTACCCTCCAGGCTGTGGCTCTCCCTGCCTCTGTTTTGCCTCCTCCAGCAGCCTTTGAATGCCTGGGAGTCGGGGCCGGGGGATGGCAGAGGAAGAGAAACAATGGGGTAAAGACTGAGATGAGGGGCTCCTCTGAGGAAAACTCTCCTATGGGAAGGAGGGGGATCCAGAACTTGAGAAAATACCCAACAGGTTTCCCCTGGGAGTTGTCCACTCTGATAAGTTTCAACGTTTGGAATAGAGTCAGCTTGTGAGGTAAAGTGAAATGGCAGAGAAAGGAGGATGCCTAAGCAGGATCACTGGGGACCTCGCAGGATGGAGGGCTCCACAGGGAGGAAGCTGATGGGGTAGAGGTGTGGGCAAGGAATGAGAAAACTACCCCAAGCAAGCAGATAAAAATACCACCACAACAGGCACTGTGCTAGCTGCTCATATATCTTATCTCTTTCCAGAGGAGTCACAGATAGGTTGTGTGATTTGCCTAATGTCACGTGGCTTGTGTGCACCTGAGACAAGATCATGTCCTGGTCTGGTCTGGACTCTAAAGTTAGTGCCCAAAGTACAGCTTCCAAATCCTGAAGTCTGACCCTCGCGACATTTACTCATGTATTGATTCTTCCACTCATCTGTCCGCCAATCTATTCGATTCCATAAGCCACTGCTAGGCCTGGCCTAGGGCGGAGCTCAGGGACACAGGCATGAAGGCAGTCCATTCTCCACCTGGACAAGCACTGTCCCTTGGTTGACAGGGAGCCAAAGGACATCTCCTTCCTAGGGGGCAAGCCCATAATCAGGGAAAAAACAGTTCCAACCACTGGCCCACATCTCCTCGACAAAGCTTCTGTTTGAGGAGTTCAGGCTTCAAGTGAAGACAGAGACAAGGTTTAGACAGGCAAAGCAGTCTGGGGAAATGCCCACCCAAAGTGCCCCCTCCCACCTTCCTCCGTGGAACCAGCTGACCCCTCATGACTGCCATGACCACTGTGACCCTTTCCCAGTCCCACCCATTCCTCCCACGGCTGGAACCCTTGCTATTCCTGCTCTTATCCCAGGCTCCCCCTAACCCAAGGTCCAGAGTTTCTCCACCAGTTTTCACCAGTCTGCCTGAGTAGTACAAAAGTCACATTCACATTTTTGGCATTTCCGGGGCTAGTTGCCATCTCTGCAAATGCTAGCACAAACACAAGCATACCTAAAACCCAATTATATTACAATGGCTCCAGTCTGGGCCAGGCTGGGCTGATTTCTAACCCACAAATAATTTGAGGGAGGGAATTTCTGCCAGAGAGGTAAATAGGTCTGGGATTGTAACTAGTGCTGGGGTGAGATGGGGGAGGGGGGAGGGTTCGCAGGGATGGTGACCATGCAGTGAGACCCCAAAGAGTTGGAGAAATGGGAAAGGTAACCCTACCAACACTGAGTTTAGTCCTAAGCCAGTTCCTCCAACAGATGTCTGGAATTGGTGGTGGAGAGAGTTATGGTGGTGAGTTATGGTGGCTTTTGGTAGACCAGCTACCAAGTGTGTGTACCATCTGTGTGTGGATTCATTTTACACTCAGCTGGGGGAGGGGATGGCAAGACCGAAAAAGAAGACAAACCCTAGTCACTCCTCAATTTTCACATTTGGTGATTTGTTGGTTCCTGCTGGAAACTTCACATTATTTTAAAAGAATTAAATGGGGAAAATTATACAAGAGATCTGCGTGATATGAAGGGTGACATTCCCTGCAAAGAAACACGACAGACTGTCATAGCTCCAGGCACCTAATTTAATTTCCTTTGGGAGTTAAACCTTAGAAGCTTGGATTGAACAAACAGGCCCTGTTCTTTGTATATTTCAGAACTGGCGGTGAGAATGTTAACAGATCTTATCAACAGGACACTGGAGATAGCAGCTATGATGGAGCAGCTCCTGGGCGCTCTCACAAGGAACAGACTCGCTGTTGTGATGCAAGTGTGGGAAAAATCTGTGCAATTCTGGGGCTTGGGGCTCTTGAAGCTCACTGGGTCCCCATGGAGCTGCCTGGCTCTGCCACAAATAAACACAGGAAGGGTTATGATAATGATAGTAGTAATGACAACACCGCCAACAGCAGGAGCAGTGCCTCCTCTGTATGCCAGGCACTGGGCCAAGTGCTTGACCACCATGATTTCACTGAATCCTTATGGCAGTCCTGTAAGGTTGGTAACCATCACCCCCGTTTTGCAGATGAGCAGGTGTTACAAGGAGACAATCTCCTGGACTTTGGAAGAACAGAGATCTGACCTCATGGTGATAGAAGATGCTCTTTTCCTGTCTGGGGAAGGTACTCCAATTCCAGAAGCCTCTTATACTGAGGGCTGACTCCTCTCTCGCCTCTAATTGGGGAGGTGAAAGTGACTTTGGCTTCAACCAATGGCCTGGAAAACCAGTGATCCCAACCCCAACCAGCCACAGACCTCCCAGCCACCTGCTCAGCTCAAGAGGGCTGGGACCCTGGGTGTCACAGACATGCAGCTGCTCAAAACCAGGTTGGCCAACTGGAAAGGAAGGCAAACCATGCTCCAAAATGGTTTCCAAGTGGGGACAGTTTGGGCAAGTTTCCAGGCCACTTTGGTGAATGCGTTCGTAAGGCGATAGTTACTGTAGCCCAGAAAACAGCAGTAGGAACAATAATAATCAGTAATAATGAAAAAAGCACTCACTGATGATAGTCCTCACTATGAGCTGGGCAGAAAATGCTTATGCTTGTATACGAACAGCCCTTGGAGGAAGAAGACTCTAGTGAGAGGGGGAAAATCCCTCAACCAATCTGAGCAGCAAACCCCCCTGGGAAGATTTTGAAAATATGAAGATGCTAAGCCCCATCCAGAAACTTCTGAATTGAGACCTTCTGAATCTGAATAGCCCAGGCAAGGTCAAAGCATCTGCATGTTAAAAAGCTCCCCACCCACCGCCACCCAGGAGATCATATGAGGGGAATGCTGGGGAATGCTTAGACCCACAGGGGAAGTGGGTTTGGGCACAGGCTTAACCAACAGAGGTGAGTTGGTGGCTGCAGCCCCACCATCTAACTGGTGGAGCTGTGAGGGAAAGCAGTGGCTCCCTGCCCCCCCCAACCCCCACCTTTGGTCAGGGAGGGGGCTTGGAACACAGGCCAGCAGCTTACTCCAAGGCGCTCACACCCACCACCTTGGGACAGCCTGGTTGGTTGGTGAAGAGGGAGGATTATCAACAATCTCCCAATTCCCCAGGCCCCCAGCAAGCTCCAGAAGGAACCCAAAAAGTGATCTTTCATCAGTGCCTGCCCTGGGCAGGCCCAGCTGTGCTGCAGGCAGGGCCCAGCTGCTCCAGATCTGATTCAAATGTCTGTGGTCAATGGTATTTCTGAGTCTGCAAGCAGCACTGACAATGCCCACTCCTTCCCCTTAGTACAACAATCCACACTTTGTCCTGGGCCTTGTTTGCTCTTGGTGTTGACACATTGTTCTTGCTTCCCAACAAGTTTGGCTTTCTTTTTCTCTCCTTTTCCTTCTCTCAGGGAAGGAAATGTGTTGTTTACAGGGTAGGGCCTGCCAAGGAGCTGCTCTGGCACCCACGATGGAAGCGGAGAAGGCAGGGACAAGGAAGCAGTCCAGTCAGTGTGCCCCCACCCCCAGACCCAACAGGCCAGACAAAAGCCAGAAAAAAGCCCAGAGACCCTCCCCCATCAGGCTTGGGGGCAGAGGTATGTGTGTGGCAGGTACGACTGCAGTGTGGCACAGTGAGGCCTCATTCATTTCCTGTTCTTGGTGGGTGGTGAGAAGTTGGCTCTGGTGGCCAGGAGCAGGCTCAGACTCCTCCTGCTCTGGCCGCTGGCTGGTGAGGGGACAGTGCTGGCATTTCAATCCTAATGAGGTCCCGGTGACAGACTGAGCAAAGGTCTCCAGGGAGACCAGGTTGTGGCCAGGGTCACCAGTGAAAGAATTTGAAACAGCCCAGGCACAGGAGAGGAGCTGCCCAGGGCCTGGGTCTGGGATTGCCATGTGTCTCTGACACAATGCCCAAACAGGTACATGGGGACAGCACACAGGGGCTTGTCCAGAGGACAGTGGTGAGTCAGCTGCTGGGCTAGAAGGAGAGCCTAGCAGTGATTCTCCAAGTCTGGCCTGGAGAAGCAAAGCTCACTTGAACAGCTGTTGGGTGTCTTCTCCCAAGCCAGGGGCCTCCCATCAGGGCTGGTAGGGAACGGCTGGGAACGGGGGCCACCTGGGTGAGCTGTCAGACACCACACAGCTGAGAAAGCATTGCAGGGCTTAAAAAAATATTCTCATATTTGGTGAAGTGACCCCTACGTGACCTCTGGGGCCAATTTCTCCCCCTTCAGATCAACCTTGGCTGGGGAAGGATGAACGACTCAGCTCTGGGCCAGGCTCCCGCTCAGAGACTAACAGCCCGGTGTTGACAGACTCAAGGGAGAGAGGCTTGTTCGAGTTGCTGGGATGAGGAATGCTGGGGGAAGGTGTGCAGGAGAGGACGCTGGCAGGCCTCCCCCTGGTCTGAAGACCCTCCTGCAAAACTCTGGCAGGCAGGCTTTACCGCCTCAGCAAAGATGAAACAGCAAATAGTGGGGCAAATGGAGGAGCCAGGTGTCAACCTCTGGAAACTGAAAAGCCTAAGGAACAGGAGCAGGATTCCTGCCTCTCCAGCCCCTCCACTGAGCTTACCCTGGGGTTGCAGACAGCCCTGCCTTTCTGTGTGCTGGGGCCTCAATACTCCTGGGACTGGAGAGACAGGGAAGAGAGGGGAGCACGGAGGGTAGGTGCAGGCCCAGGAGTAGGTGGGTATGGAGGCCTGTCTGGGGCCACTCCCCAAGCTCAGGAAAGGGCCCAGATTCCCTCACCTTCTGCCTTTTTCTCTCAGGCTCTCCTTTGTCACTCTTCTCCCATGTGGGGTGTCTCTGCCATGCCGTTTCCCCAAGAGATAACAGGTCTGGGCTGGAGGCCAGAACAAGGTGCCAAGGCTTGGAGGGAGGGCTTCCAAGGCTGTTGAAGGCTGATGCAAGAAAGTCTTCCTAGTCCCTCCCAATTCATCTGGGACCAACAGGGAATGTTCAAGCAGCAGCCAAGAGAACAGAAGTCTGGGTCTCTTCAGTCCTGGAGCTGCTGCATTCAGCTCCTTCCTGTTCCTCTGCCCCCAACAGGTCTGGGCACTTAGAGGCCAGGGAGACACCCTGCATCCTGGAATCATGAGTAAGAGATTCCTGCAGGGGGTGAAGGCAGGCCTTTCTGTTGGGGTTTCCCTCTAGAGGAGTTAGGGTCCTTCCTGGCCCAGTGGAGGGGGCCCTCACTGGTGACTATGAGCCTGACTTCAGGCCTCCAGGAGGTCCTCAGACTCCCAGGGAGACAGGCAGCCCCAGAGGAAGACCTAGAGGCCTGCAAGTAATTACAAGCCCAGGTTCCCACAAGCCAGGGAGCTGTCTGTGACCACAGTGGCAAGACCCTAAAGAGGAAGGCAGGCTGGCAGTCAGATGCTGAAAGTGCTGACTGCTTTGGGGGCGGGGCAGGGAGGAGGGCCGGTGTGAGTGTTGGCTCCACAGCTGAGGACTGCCCAGGGAGGGGGCAGGGGCAGAGGGTTTCCCAGGGCTCCTTGGAAAGGGCCTGAGAAACCCCTTGGTGAGTAAGGGTGCGTGCTTGGGGAGTGGGGCCCCAGCCAGCCTTCCCGGGAGCTCCCTGTGAGCTGGCCCCTGTGGTGGACCACACTAATGAGCCCATAACACAGGCCTTTGATTAAGCAGCTCCCAGCACAGCAACTTTATTGAAACATGCAGAGGCCAGCGGCTGGTTCCCACCGCTCCCGGTTCCCTGGGCAACAGTGCCTGGGAGGGGACCATTTGCTGGGAGTCAGTGGGCCAAGCACTCAAGCTCACTTAGGGGCTGCCAGGGAGGCAAGGGGGAGCAGAGCAGGAGGGGAACACCAGCCGCCAGGGAAGAAGGGCTTGGGAAATGGGGTTGGGTCAAGACCCTTTAGGGGACTGAGGGGTAACATGATCTCTGCTGGGTCCTCTGGGGGCCCAGGTCGCTGGGCTGCTGCGAACTGGAGATGCTGACCATCCCCCTCCTCAGGGCAGGAAGATGTTCCAAGGTGGATGGCCGAGCTCCAAGGACAGGTTGAGTTGAGCGTGTGAAACGCAAGTTGGGGGAATTTCTTCTTGAGTTTGAAGTCCGTACTTTCCCAAGAAAATGTTCTTGAACCTTCAATACACACAAATGCTATCTGAGGAAACTTCTGCTGAGATCTGTCAGCACACTGTACTTGCTGAGAATGATGACCTGTGACCTCTCAGGGGCTGGGGTCTCCTGCACAGTCCCCACCTCCTCACTCCTTCCCTGTTCAGCCCAGCGGGGGCGGGAGTTGGGGGCGCTCCCTCCCTGCTCTCCACAGGGGCAGTCTGGTGGCCTGGGATATGGTAGGGGTCGGGGGAGGCCCTTCCCACTTGTGCTGGGCTGATTTCAAGTGTTATACTTCAGAGCTTTTGTAACAGTAACTACCGACACTGCATGGACAGAAATCTAATGCTACCAAGTGGGACTTTTAAAATGTATTTATAACTTTATGGTTCAAAGTAATTTTGTTATGAAACAATGTAATAACAACAGTGGAAAAAATCAAGATAATTTATGGAACACAATATCCCTAAAGCACCAGCTTCCATTTCTACCTCGGCTTAGTCTGGGGAGTGTGGTTGGTGTCCTTTGTTTGCTGTTTGTTTTAATTAAGGGTTAGTATTTTGGTGGGGAGGGGAGCGGGGAGCTGGCCTGAGGAGGATTCGGCTGCAAGCCCACACACACACACGCTCTCACACAAACACCCGGACAAAAGGCATGCCCACATTAACAGCATGTATGCTTCACAGACCCCCACCCCCACCCCAGAATGGGCTAAACCCACAGACCCAGCATAATTCTCTTCCCCTCTACTGTAATGCCCCCCCCCCACCATACACCATAAATAAGGCAGGGTCACCTTTTGGATTAAGGTCAGATTCCCTTTCTTCATACTCTTGACAGAATGTTTCTCCTCCCATGCCCCCAACAAACAAATCAAGAAGGATGCTAAGACATCTGGGAGTGGGCTGGACCAGACTGAGTACCCGTTAGAGGCCTGGGGCAGGAAGGAGGCTTATGGCTCTCAGGCCCCAGCACCCCACGTGGCTATGGCTTGTACCTGTACTCCAGCCAGAAGAGCAAGGGAGGGACAAAGTGTTCTGGAAAAGCCAGTAGGTTTCTGCACAGAGAAGCTGGGTGTCCATCAGGAAGAATGGAAGAACCGTTAGATGAGGAGACAGGGGAGGCTCTGTTTGCTGAGGCCTGCCCATCCCAACCCTAGGTCCAGGTCCAGATGCCCACTTTCTAGGAATTCTGGTGGGATTTCCACATAGCGCTAGACAGTGGCTTCCACACTTCTTTCCATCCTGCTTCACCCTGTTTCCTGTACCTTGGTTTATCCAGGGTGCAGAAAGTCTCATATCCCTCAAACCTGAATTTCCATGGCAAACAGAATCATCAATGGCCAGGGCCTGGAAAGTTATCATTTGTGTCTCAGGAGATGGGGAGTGGACAGGATGTGCTCCTAGAGCTGGAGGGATAGGCAGTAGCATCCACACTCCACATGGCATCTCATAGCCAGCCCCAAATAAAATTACTTTGAACCAGGAAGGGAGCTGCCAAGAGCTGCCAAGGGAGGAGAAGGAGGGGGCGGGCAGAGGAAGAACCCATGGAGAGGAGGTAGGGAGAAGAAAAAGAGCCTTCTCACTTGTAACCAGGGTCCATGAGCTGCGTAAGGGTGCTCTTCAGTGGCAAAGGCGCCTTCTACTCCCGTGGAGACAAAGGTGATGGCCATGTCACCTGTGATACTTTTATATGTAAAGTGCCGTCCATGCAGGAGCCTGCCCCTGAGGGTGGGAACATGAGACAGTGAGAGCAGGCCTGGCCAAGGCTCAGGGACTGTGGGGGTTATGCTCCCTGGGATGGGGTACCTGACAACTGCCCTTCTGACTACCCACCTGCCCACTAACAGGGGACTGGAGCCAAACAAGTTCATCTCAATACCTCCCAACAGAAGACTCTCACGAGTTCTCTACTGTCCTCCTTCCAAAGGGCTCAAAGCTAGCAGACACTAGAGCAGCATTCAAAGGCCCTGCAAGGGGAGTGGAGTCCACCTCCTTTTGTCCTGGTGAAGAAACTGAGGCCAGAGAGGGCAGTCAGTAATGTGCCCAAGGTCAGGCCCAGAGCTAAAAGGGGCATCGTGCCCCCCTTTTGTTTGGAGAGTGGGGGTAAAAAAAATACCCAAATTTCCCACAGCCCTGGATGATGGCACAGTGCCTTCACAGCACTACCCCTGTGTCCAGCGCAGACTCTTCCACCTGCTCCTGGCCCCCACCACGAAATTTAAATGGCTAGCCCCAAGGCCACATCTTAAAAAAAAAAGCTGAAGCTAAGTGGGGTAACTCTGAGGGAGCACAATTAACTCTGAGTTAATCCCCAGTCTGGAAATACACCTGGGGGAAGGGCAGGTGGGGGCCATCAGTGGGAAAGAGATGCCAGTCCACAAAGGAAGCAAAATCTGCTCTTTGCATTCTCAGGCTGCCCCAGATTAACCCTCACCAGTCTAAAGGTTCTGAGCCTGGGCCAGAGAGGGAGCTGGGGGGGAAATGGTTAGGGTCCTGGTGGGGGTGCCCGGCCAGCCCCTATTCACTCTGACCGCTTGCTCTCTTTGCTCTGCTAGGCATGGTTGGTTACTATCTAAGCTCCTTCCTCAGGCTCTATGGGCAGTGGGGAGGGTCCAAAACAGTGCAATCCCTTTCTTCCCTGTCACTGTTGTCTGAGTTTAGAGTTACTCTTGCTGCCTCCCCTGCTATAAAAGTGAGGGTGGAACCCTTGAGGGCTGTGGAGGAAGTCAGCTGCAATAGGTTCAGCCCAGGGCAGCATCTCCAAGCAGAGAGCTGAATCCTGGCCACAGGGCTGGGTTTCTGGCACTGTGGACAACAGCAGAAGGGACACAGCTGGGTTTCTTGGTCCCTCAAGGAGTCTGCTGTGCTGGCTTCGGGGTTTGGAGAACTGAGTGTTTTGCATGGGAAAAACAGTGAGCAGGAGAAAATGGAGCCCCACCCACCAGAGCCCCTGCCCTGCTACCCCAGTGCTACTGGGGACCCTGCCACCCCTGACTCTGGGCTGGTGGGATGGTAGGGCATCTGAGACTCAGCCAGCCCCAGGTCACTGAACCTTCCTAAGGGAGCAGGGTTGAGGGCCACTTCTCTGAACAAAGGGACAAAGGAGAGTTCTTCAGCACAGTGGGGACTTCTGGTGGGTTCAGGGTCCATAGGCTCCCTGACAGGCCTAAGATGGAGCTGCCTGACTAGCTCCCTTCCTTCCCTGGGCCCTAGTCTGCCTCAGTGTGAGGGTGATGGCAAGCACAGGCCTGGCAGCTCCTTGAGGCCAGGTTGTATGCTGTGGGGCTCACCTTAGGCACAGAGGAATGAGGGCTCCTGACTCCTGGTTGAATTTCAGATGTACACTCTCGAGCTGCCGTGTGCGGATCAGTTCATGGGGAATAATGGCTGTGGAGCTGTCGCTTTCCAGGCTGTCTTTGCGGCTCCTGCAAAGCAAGCACAGGAACAGGTTCAGCACAAGGTGAAAACCGCAGGGAGGAGCAAGATGGGAGGCTCTCAGGCTGGACTCCTGAGTAACAACCATGAGAGTGATTGATGATAGTAACAGCAGCCACCACTCGCCCACTACACACTTGCCAAGTGGCAGCCGCTGTACGGGGCACCCCTCACTCATCACATCTCCCAACAGCCCCGTGAGGTGGGCACTGTCATTACAGCCCTTTTACAGATAAGGAGCCATGGATCAGGGAGGGAAAGTAACTTGTCCAGGTTGCACAGCTGGGGATTGTGGAGCTGGGATTTGGTCACAGGTAGGTCTGGTTTTGAAGCCTCATCTTTGGCCCACATGATACATAAAAGCTTATGTCACAGTGGCTTGTTCTTCCCTAAGATAGCAGTGGGGGCTTCTGGGAGCCTTTCTTCCCCTGCCCTGGAGTGTCAGATCCCAGTTCTCCAAGACCGGGGTACCAAAGTGCCAGGAGACACAGCTCCAAGACCTTCCTTCCAGCTGACCTTGAAAAGGCTGTGACATCAGAGCAACCTCAGAGCAGGCACACTCCTGCTAATGGCCAGGAGCTGCAGTGACACACACATCATTCATCTAACAGGAAATGACATAATTCTCATTGAGGGGTAGAAACCAGGCTCTCAGAAGTCAGACAAGTGGGCTTGGCTGAGCAGGAGGATGGGGCTGCCACTCTGCTGGGCTTCGAGGCCCCTGGAGCCCTGTACCAGATTCCTCCTGACTATGGCCCCAGCCACACTGAGCTGTCACTGCCACCTCTCCCCCTCCCCCAACCTGTCCTGCTTCCCACCAACTGTTTGCTCCACAGCTGGGCCATAGAGTCCTTTTGCAATCTAAGATTTGCTCTTTCAAATTCAGCTGCCCCCAGTGACAACCTCTCAAATCTGCCTCAGCCGGAAATGAGGGTTACCCACTGATCCCATTCAAAAGGCCGGATCCTGGTTTGGGCTGTGAATCTCAGAACAATTCCCCAAGTGTCGATCAAAATACTGAGTGAGAAGCTCTAGTTATTTATCATTCAAGCGGCAGAAGCCACCCAGGATGTCTGGGCTTGGTAGTTGCACAGCCAGTGGGGGCCCAAGCTCCTCACACACTGAGGGGCTAAGCAATGGGGCCTGCGGCCAGCGAGGCACCCTGGCAGGCAGAGCACCTCCCGAGGGAGGATGTGAGTCAGCAGGCACAAGGATGGAAGGTGACATCGGGCAGCACAGGGCTCTGCTGAGGCAGTGGTTTATAAAGCCCCTGAGGTAACAGAGGCCATCCCACCAGCTGGGTGGATCCACCCCAGATGTGACCACTCTTTCACAAAAAGGTCCCTTCCTCTGGTTTCCCAAAGCCAGTTCTGAAACTACCCTTTGCCCTAGCACCTCCTTTGACAAGCCCTTTTACAAGACCTGTGAAGGAGACAAACACTCTGGCCAAGAGGGTCACGGAATCTCAGGACTGGAAGGGAACTCCGAGGTTGTTTAATCTACCTATTTCCTTTACAAAAGAGGGCCGGCACTGTGTCCAAGGCCACAGAGCTGGGAGCCAGGATGGGAGCCGAGGACCTCTGACTAGCTCTCTTCCCAATACACCCCGGCTGCTACACCTCCTTTCAGAGAAGGGCAACACCTAACACCACTTCTCAGCAGTTGCCTCAGGGCCCTAGGCAAAAGCAGAACTCAGGAGAGACAGCAGTCCCTCTGGTGAGCCCCTACTCTGCTCCAGAGTAAGGAGTCCATAGATTCATGTGCTCAGTCCTCACAGCAAGCACCCAGGTAGATTCTGTGGTTAACCCTTCTTGTACAGGTGAGGAAACCACAGCTCAGAGAAGTGAGGTGACAAGCCTATGGTTACAGAGTGAGTTTAAAAGGAAGAGCCAGGCTGTGACTCTCACCATCACTTCCCTGCGCCACCTCTGAGACACACCACCACGCTCCTGAAAGGCCTGGCTGCCAGGCAGGGCCAGCAGGGCCTCTCTGGCACAGGCAAAAATGCTGATGAATAGCAAACTGGGGGTGGGGGCAGGGGGCTGGGAGAGCAGAATCAACAACACACAGGGCTAGAGACGTCTCAAGCTACAGGGAAAAATAAATTGTTGAAAGTCAGCTAAAGTCACCTTGGTAACTGCTACAACACACTCACCCAGAACGAGGACATCAAACCCAAGTGCAAACAGCTTTAAAGAAATGGAAAAGAACTTAATCATCTGAAGAATTAATGTGACAAGTGTCCACATTTACACCTCCCACTAACCTTCAATCACTTGAAAACGTAGTTTAATCTCTTAAGAGAAAAAAAAAATTGCAAAACGCTAGATCTGCAGTCCTGGAGCTTGGGTATTTCCGGCATGCTGCTTCAATGGAAACGCGGCTGCTCCGCACACACACGCAGGAGCCCAGCTTTTTGCTGATTTGTTTTTTCTGGACATCGATGCAGAAGCATGAATTATTTGTGTGGGCTGGGTGAGGTATTAAATCTGCAGCCGACACAGGTTTGCAATGTTTTGCATGGTTGTCAGCTTAATCTTAGTCATAAAAAAATAAGTAGTGTGCTCGCCAGCGTGGCCTAATTTTCAGCTGGGCTGTTTTCTCCCTGGGTTCCTAGTGGAGGGGAAGGCAGAGCTTCGAGGTAGGAAGGGAGAATGGCTCCCAGGGAAGCATGGCCTACACTCCCTGGGGGCTGCTAGGAGGATGGGGGCCAGGGAATGAAGGACACTCAGGGAGGCAGAATGGCTAACAATAGTTTCTGGGTTCAAGTTCCATATGACCTTGGGCAAATAGCCTCTAAGCTTCAGCATCCTCTTGGTGGGAAGAATAACAATACCTTTTGTGAGAAGGGTTAAATAAGATGACCAAGGTGAAGCACCTGACAGTGCCTGGAATGCCTTAACAAGATATTAGCTCGCTGCCTCTAGAAGTCTATCTGCTCCTTGTGCAGGAACGTTGAGAGCTTAGGAGAGACTTATTTACCTTTATCCTGGGCCCAGAATCCAACTGCCTCTGGCCAAGTCAGTCCCCTTTTCTGAGCAAAGGTCCTTGCCCTGAACTTGGAGAGGGGACTTCTGAGATGGGGCTTGAAAGGGCCCTGACTCCCTGAGCAGACACTGTGGGCCCTGGTCAACTGCTGGTGCTCTGGGAAGGCCAAACTACAGGCCAACAAACCCCTTTGAGGCTTTTGTTCTGCTGAGAGAGGTGCTGGTGGGGCTGCCTTCCTTGTACAGAGCACACTCAGCCTTCATGCAATTCTCATCTAGTGGTCCTCACGTTACCCAGGAGTAATTTAATCCATCCTCGATGGCAGCCTTTTAAATCCCCAACACTGCTCCCACAGCCCACCAACAGTTTCTCTTTTCCAGTATTTGTGGCCCCAACTTTCAATTATATTCTTAAGACAAGGTTCTGAAATCTTCCATCCATACAAGTCACTCTCCCTTGGATTCACTCTAGCTTGTCAAAGCCAGAGTGTCATGTCCAGAAGTGAAGTGTCATGTGCGGAAATAAATATGCTAAGTGGTCTAACCAGCATGGGTCACAGAGGGACTGAGAGCTTTCTTCTTGGGGATACTTTATTTCTATTATAACTGTCATCAAATTGTCTATTCTTTGTAACTTCATCATACTACCAACTCATACTGCAATCCTTCTGTCAACAAAATCTCCCTCAGGCTTTCTCCCATGGGCTGAGCTTAGACATTTTCTCCCCCGACTTGTATGTACTCTAGATGATCTGGAGCTTAGAACAGAACTCTGCATCATCTGGCTAGTGTTTCAAGCAGTCCGGATATTTCTGAAACCTGACTCTGGCACCCATGATATTGGCATTCCCTCCTGATTTCACATCACTGACAAAGCTGATAAACTCGCCATCGATGTTCTCATCCGAGGCTTTGACTAAACAGTGAACAGGACAGGGCCAGTCAGACAGGCTGACAGACTGACATCATTATTCTTTGGGTATGCTCATTCAACTGATTATAAATCAACCCAACCATCCCATCAACAAGCCCCTCACCCTCCTGGATGCTCTGTAGACAATTTCTCTGTCTTGCCAACAATGATGTCAGAAGACACTCTCAAAATGTCTTGCTAACCCCCACCTTTATAAGGTCTACAGCATTTCCTTTGTCTACCAAGTAGAAATAGGTAAGTGTTTCTACAAAGGCAGGAAGGGTGGTCTGGCAGGCCTGACTGTTCGTGAATCCATGCTGACTCTCAGGGCTCACTGTTTTTCCTTAGAGAGTGTTCACAGCTTACTCACTGAATAATCTAGCCCTGAATTTTCCCTCAGAGTTGACACCAAGCTTCCTAGTCTAGAGTGTGGAAGATGCTTTTGGCGTCTTGAAATTTTTAAGTGCTTTCAGTCTGCCAACACCTCTCTCCCGTTGCCTCAAAGATTACTGACATCAGCTTCATGAGTTTCATCTGCCAATTCGACTGGTATTCTGAGGTGCAATACATGTGGACTAGGAAATCTGAAGTCCTGGCTTCAATCCCCTTGTGAATGCCTGGATGACCCTTCCTATTCTGCTAACCATTCTTTTTGAGATGGAAGCATAACAGAACTAAAGTAAATTTTTGCTGTTTCTCTGCCTCTGATTAACATTATTCTGTCCAAACAGCTGGGCCTAGGTTTTTTTCTTGTTCCAAACAGAAGTACAAAAAATAAAGCCTTTTTCACTGGTCAGAGCACTTTTTTTTTTTTATTTAACAAGACTCAGTTCTTCTTGAGTTTCAGCTTTTCTTGACCCTGTTCCTTAAAGTCTGTGTGGTATAACATACTTCTCCTTCCAGGTTTTGTTCAAATTCTTCAAAAAATTTTCTGAGTTACGTAAAGGATTCTCTACATGTCTACACTGGTCCCTACAGGTATTACACCTCCTTTTAGTTTTCAGGGGACTATCTGCAATAACAATATTAAGAGGTACCTTGTATTGAGTGCAGACTATGAAGCCAGGTCCTAGGATAAACCCTGTATACACTTTGTTCCTTTCATTTTTATAACAACCCTATAAATAGGTATTATTTTTCCCATTTTATAGATGAAGAAACTGAAACTCAGATACTTTAAATAACTAGTCCAAGGCCACACAATGAGTAAATAAGGGGCTGAGACAAAACCCCTAGGTCTTCCTGATGCCAGCTAAAATGTCATCACAATATTTCTCCTTAAGAACCTCCCATCCTTTGACTGGTCTTTCTTTCTGGGGTTTTAGGGCCATGAAGAGACATCTATTTTTCTTCCCTGAACTCTTAAAAGAACTGTTTCCTAGAAGCCAGGGCAGGGCTTCCCAAAGGGTATTTGATGGAATTTTAATTGAAGAGAAGCTTCTAGAAAAGCAGATGTGGCAAGGGCTGGATACCAAACACTGCATCTTAGATTAGAGATTCACAAAATGTTCAGGAGGACTACAGAGGGTAAACAAACTGGTTTCATTTTATGTAAGCCAGTATCTTCCAATCTTAGCCACAAGAACCCCATTTACTTAATCCCCAACAACCCCCCTAAAAGGCTATGGGGACACTCCCTCTGGGCTAGGCAGTGCTCTCACAGGGCCCAGGATTTTCCCTCCTGAACCCTGCTCTGCCCAAGTGCTTTTCCCCAAGGCCCTGTCACTGCTGCCATCAGCCTCCTTGCTGGTCAGAGTCAGCTGCACATCCAAGGGCCCCTCACCATCTGTTCATCCCAACACAGACGCTCTCAGGAGGCCTGCTGGATGGTTATACGATGTTCATCTTCAGCTCTCAGCCTGACACCGGGGAAACTGATGTTCCTTTGTGTGACCAGGGCTTATCTTGGTGCCACTTATGTGATTTTCACCTGGAATGTGTTGTCCTTTCTTTTCACCACGCAGGGCAAGTTGTAACAACTCCTACAATATCACTCCTTTGGCTTTTTTTTTGGGGGGGGGGTGTAGGTTTATTTATTTATTTAATGGCAGTACTGGTGATCGAACCCATGATCTTGTACATGCTAAGCATATACTCTACCACTGAGCTACACCCTCCCCCTGACTTTTTTTTTTAACTATTCTTTTTAAAGTTTAAAGAGTCAAATAGTTCTAAGTTCATTATAATATCAGCAGTCTTCCCACTCCCTACACCTCAGAGACAAGCACTGTCATCTCTCTTAGCTGATTCCTTAGATATTTTCCTCAATGGCGCTAATATAATATACTTTACTTCTGCTTCCTGGTATTTTCTTTTCAGGCTTTAGCTATCGACTTCCTGCTACAGAAGACCAGCTTTTTGCTCCCTTTCATCCATCCACACCCCCCCCCAATCTTCCCAAGATAACTGAGTTTGTTTGGATCAGTATCAAGTGTTTACATTATTATACTATACTAATGCTATTTACAACTGAGCCACATAGTATACTATGATTACTTTTCCTTTCTAGTGTAACTGTCTATTTTCCTTGTATTTAATAACTGTCTTGGTTTTCTATGTGTTTATCACTAATTCAATCCTGAACTAACTACCAGTGGCCTACAGATTCTCCCAAGATTTTCAAACACATCAAATATTTACCAATTTTATCTTCTTAAAGACATCTCTCCAGAGGATCCTTCCAAACAACTCCAGTCTGAACTGGTCACCTTCTGTTCTTGCTGCATAGCCATCGTCATAGGATCATTCTTCACCTTCATGCTGGCTATTCCCCTTGCCTCTCTCTCATGTTGGATCTCACTTCCTGCTCCCTGTATGTCTACCTCACTCATTTGGATGGAATAATCCTCTAGCAGATTTCACTTTATTTTTTAGTATGTTTCTCTCAGCCAAATGGTCCCCTCTGAACTGCCACCCACATGGGTTTTCAGATAAACTAAAACATCAGCTTTACTCTGTGCATTGGTATGCAGACTTCCAAAGCCTTCTTTCCAGTTATTTTTTCCTGTGAATTGGCAGGCACCTCCTCCACTTTCATCCTCCTTTACAGGCAATACCCAGTGGTGCAGAGGCCTGGATCTGGAGTCAAATAACCCAAGGTTCAAATTTTGTCTCTAAATCTTATTAATATTGGCTCACAGACCCGAGATAAGTTATACAATCTCTCTAAGCCTCCGTGTACTAGTTTGTAAAATGGAGACAAAAGTAGCCCACAACACAGGGCCTGGCACATGGCAATACTCAATGAAAACTGCCTGCTCTGCCACAAGAACCTGTCCAAGCCAGGAATCTTCCTGTATTGGGAGCACTGAGGAGTGGTTTATGAGATGGCTCAGAGACACACCCCATCAATTCAGCAACTGACCTGAATCTTTACATTTATTTCTTCTTTACCACCTGTCTTCATAACACATTCTATATTTACACTTCCCACTGTATAAGGTGACTTCTTGCATATCCTAAAAAGCCTTCTCCTTCCAGTGTCAAGATAGACTCCTGATTTCTAGTACTGTACAGTTTATGGTACATGCCCCTGTTCACCCTATGCACACTTTACAGATGGACAGGACCATATCCATGTTTCTTCACCAGCTGGATCTCTACAGATTGAAAAGTCTTAATTTTTCCATTTTAGCCCAAGGCAGCAGGTGCAGAAAGAAGAGAAGCCCAACCACCGAGACTCCTTTTAGTCACAATCCCAGTCCTGTGACAGTGATGACGTCTGCACTGGCCACACGACTTGAGGCCTTCTCCTTGGGGACGCCCGGAGCAGGAACCAGGGCACCTGCGTTGGCAACTATTCAGAAGTGAAATGGGTTTGGCCTGCTGAGCCCAGCCCAACCTCTGGCTTCTGCCTCTAGCCTGGGAGATTATTCCTTTTGCTTTCAGATTGCTGACGAAAGCTCTGAACTTTCCAGAGAAAGAACCACTGCAGGTCTCCCTTCAGTGCAGGACAGGGACAGGGTGTGGGTGGAGGTGAGAGCACCAGCTCATCTCCACAGTTACTGTTAAGCACAAGGCTGTATCACCAGGTCATTCTGACAAATTCTCTGTTGGGGATGACACAAGGAGTAGAGGCCTTAAAAGGTTGTTGGTAAACACCAATAACTAAATAATGACATGCAGTATTTTCACAGCGAACATCCCAAGGTTGGAATGTGATGATAGAGCAGTGGGACGGAGTGTGGGGGAAGCAGAGAGAGTGAGTAAAACCTGCATTAAGGTTACTGGATTCCTTAATCAACTATTAACTCCTCTGGGCACCAGGGACCGCTGTGTGGTTGGACTAGGGTGGGAGACTAGGACCCTGCTTTCCTGAATGAGACTGCTCTAGCCAGAGCCCTTGGCTTTCTGTTTTCTGAGTTACTGACTCATTTCCTCTCTCCAGCTCTCACCTTTGAGCCTTCCTTTTCCCTTCCCTGGAGAAGTGACTCACTGCTGAAGTGTTGGGTGACACTGAGGATCAAGGATGGGTGATAAAAATACTTCTGATTGTGCAACTCGAGGAAGAAGGATGCAGTTTGGACTGAGAATTCAACATGCAAGCCATAAACTCCAAGGCTAGGGTGTTAACAATGGTCACAGCTTCACCCTCTTTGGGGAAGTGGAGCAGAGAATGGAGTCCAAACAGAAATTCACCCAGGCAGGTTGCTGTGGAGCCCCTGTTCCGCCTTTTCAAATGTGTATTTCTGAGAAAGGCACAGAAAGGCAGGCACTCGGCAAGACAAATATGGATCATGGAGGCCTGGGCCCTTCCTCCCATCAGCCCTGTGGGAGCAGGGCTGTTTCTTTTTAGGTTTTCTCTCCAGTGAAAACAACCGTACTTCCCCAGCGTGGGAGTGGGGAGGGGAGCCAACGCGACAGACGCGGGCTCTGGGCTGACCACTGCACTGACATGATAGAGCCCTCAGCAGAGGATTACCCAAGCCGGCCCTGCGTACAGCAAGTGATGGCGACAGCCCAGCTGTTTTCCCAGATGGAAACCCACCTTCCTTCACTCAATTCCCTGGTGCAAACTAGATATTTTCTTCTTCTAATTAATCTTCATGGGCCTCAGAGCAAAACAAAACACAATTTTCTCTTAAAGGATGACTCCCTGACCAGGTCACAAGCCATTCAAGATGGGAACAGAGGCAGCAGGGCCACCTCATCCAAAAGGCCAAAGAGATGAGAACATAAAAGTGGGGAGAAATACATGCGTCCTGTGTGTGTATATATTGGGGGGAGGGTGCAGCTGAAAATGTCACAACAAGAGAAATCATGCTGCAAAGCTTTAATTCTCCAGAAAATTAAGGCAACAAGGAAAAAAAAAAGCCTTAAAAGCTGCTGATGCAATTCCACAAGACTGAGAAACTTGACTCAGCAATAATGGTTAGTTTGCATTTTAAAGGTGCCTCAACTACAAAATGTTTCTCATATAGCCAGGAACCTTCCCCGCCAACACACACACACACACACACACACACACACACACACACACACACACACACACACACACACACACACACACACATATGCGCGCGCGCATGCATGAGCCCTGCTCCTCTTTGGGGGTATTATGCAACTCAGAGAGCTCCCTAAAGGTCCCCCAACCTCAGTCAGTGAGTCACTGGCAGAGGGAGGAGGAGGTCGTGATACACTGATGCAGGTTCCCAGCATCAGAGCAAGTTTACAGCAATGCAAACCTCCCCATGCAAAGCACCTGACCATGCACATCCCCCAGGTCACTGTGGGGAGGCTGGGAAGCAAAGGCAAAACTCTGTAGAACAGTCCACGTCTAACTAACCAGGCAACCTCAGACAGAGAGGATGCCCAGTGACTTTTTCCCCCCTTGACCCAGGTCCTTACAAATGTTGGCAGGCGCAGCCCTGAAGCCAGGCTCCCCTTGGTGGCACAAAGGAGCTGCTTCCCAAACTCACGCGGGCAGGCAGTGGGAAAGGAGGCGCCAGCAAGCCGAAGGAGGCTTTTCTCAACTGATCATCTTGGGAAAAGCCAGATACAAATTTCACGGCTGGAATGCAGGGGTTGTGAAACACGGGAAGAAGCCCGAAAGAGGGCCAAGGACTCCCCTTCCGGGAAGGTGGTGGGAGGAGGGCTGGCAAGGGCCAGTGAGAGAGGAGCAGGTTACCCAAAGGGGCCTGCCTTTCTGGGAAGCAGGAAGTGAGGCCTCAAGAAAGAAAAAAAAGAAATCCCCTAGCCCTGAAGTGGTGGAGGGGCCAGAGATGGGGTTGGTTTTGTTTCTGAACATGGAGAAAACAACACTTTGTATCAAAAAGTGATTCTGGTATAAATGAGCCAATTATGACCCATCTCGTTATCTCTGGGAATTTGGAAGCACCGAGGCTGACAGCATGCCCTCCCTAGAGTTAAATGCAAACAGTAAGCTTCTAATGTGGGGCTTTAGCCTTGTCCTCGGTGTCATGGGAGAGGTCTCTATTCATGCTCTGACTATCTAGAGGAGGTCCACCAATGAGGGTTATTACACTTCAGAGATACGGTCTGGGGTGTCCCGCATGCAGTCCCCGAGGACGGAGTAAGGAGGATCACACCGTGTTAATGGCCAAGAGACTGCCCTAGGTGCCACCTGTTCTCATCCTGGCCATGTTACTTATCAGCCTCTCGGTACCTCAGTTTCTGCATCTATAAAAGGAGGATAATAAGATTATCTACTTCACAGAGTGACTTATGAGGATGAAGTAGACTAACACAGTACTTGGAACAGTACCTGGCACATGCTAAGTATTTTATAAGTGTTAGTGGCCACTGAGGTGGGAAAGAGCAAGTGCCCAACTCCCCCAAGTAGGCTAGAGCCCAGCTGCTAAAGCCCAGGCTCCATCAGCTCTTCTGAGCCTCCAGTCTATCTCCACAGTCTCCTCAGAGCACATTCAGACCCACGAAGACCCATGCATCAGAGCCCCAGCCCAGAAAGCCTGACTAAAGGAAATCGGACACGGAGACACAATAGGGCCAGTGCTGGTTGCTCCCCCACAGGGAAAGGAGCAAACACTGGTGCCAGCACATTTTGGGTCGGCTTTCTCAGTCGCAATCCATGCGGTTTATCTGAAATGGGGTCAGGTCCCAGGGTGGGCAGCACAGATATTCCAGTTGTGCTTGCTAAACTGAACTGAGTCCACCATCATTGATCCTGAGATAACAGGGAGCTAGAGACTTGAGGGGTGTGTTGGAAAATGTTCTTAGCAAAGGAAGAGGAATCATTCCTCAGCCAATTGTTAACAAATTGGTAACCAGCACTGAGAACATTAGAGGAGGAGCTCTGATTTCCTCCAGACAGCAGATTGCAGCACTTTGGACACCCGATTGAGTAACTCAATGGCAAGGAGGGGAGATGACCCCTGAGGGCTGCACCTCTGATCTGCTCCCACCCATCTCTCCCACTTAAAGCTCAGTCAACTCAGCCCAAAGAAGTCCCTGCCCTTCTGCCCAGAAACCCAGACCTTTGGAGGTAGAAGGGCCATCTGAACTGAGACTGTGTACAAGTTTCAGGGCAATTTGCTTGAGCCTTTAAGTCTTCAAATTCCTCCCGTCCTCCCACCAGTGCCAACAGGGCCCAAGCGCAGGGCATGGGAAGGAGTATGGCCGTGGGACAGGCTCCAGACTCACAGGTGGAGCATTTCCAGATGTCCCACAACCCAGCCTGGCCATCTGCTGCTGCCAGGGAAGGTGGTGCCTTAAGCCAGCTACTTCAAGGGAGCTGGCTGCAGAAACCCACTGGCTGGAGTTAAAAGCTGCTCGGAGGTAGCAGTGGAGGCCTCTCCAGGCTCTTGCCAATGGCAGATTCACCAGGTGGGCCATCTTGAGCTGCCAGAATAACTCTCCCAACTCCACAATCCGCTCCCAGGTTGCAGCCTCAACTTTAACCAACCAGGCCTCCACCGTTTCATCCCTGTCAGCTCCTTCCCCTGCTTGATAAAATTCTAGGGCACCTTCAAAGCCCATCTCATGTTCTTCCTCCTCCAAGAAGCCCTCCCTAACTACTCTACATCATGCTGACTTGTCTTCTCTGTAGTGCATTAAATCACTACTATTTCTGGGGATCATGGATGAGCAACTGAAGCTAGAATTCAAAGTAACTTTCTAAAAAATTACATCCACAGCCAGAATCATGCCAATTAATTGTTTCATTTTATGTGCCCCTCTAAAGAGCCTACATCCAGATGGCCCTCTGGGTCCTAAGCTTGCCACATAGCAAGTGTGTAATAAAGACTTATTAGGAGAAGGACGAATCACCCTGGTCTTGCAGGAGTGGCCTGCCTCCCTTGTAGCCCAGGGCACAGCAACTTCCTCCCTGGCAGGCAAGGTTCCTGCTCTGGGCTGCCAGCTCCCAGCTATCCCCTGCCAGCAGCTATTCCCTAGAATTGCCCTGGGACTAGAGGCAGAGCCGGGTGCCCAGCTCTAACTCTGCCCACCATTTGTTCCCTATCAGAGGAAGAGAGGTCAGCAAGAAGTGGATCTGACCACTGGGGTGGCCACAATCTATCCCAAGGGCTACCGGGTCTCTTGGACAGACAGCGGAGGCCTGCAAAGGACTTCCCTTCCCTTCCCTGGGCCCCATGGAAGGGAGGCAGGAAGAAGGGCCTCAGCAGCAGGCGTCCAGTACAGGGCTGGCCAGACAGGGAGGCCCCTGGGGTTGTGGCTATCAGCCGGAGACCAGGCTCCAGGAAGGAAGGAAGGGCAACTCTGGCCGAGGCTGAGATAAGGAGGGGAATCGTGCTCAGCACAATGGGCTCCCACAAGGCTGGGAGGCCCCAGTCAGATTTTGCCCCAATTTGGCCTCCCATCTGGTCACACAGCCCATGTAAATATTTACTGATGTTTATATTTCTGGTCTGCTGGGCCCCCTCTTAAGTCCCTTATGACCCACAGATCCGTGTACCCCAGAGACCCTGAGTCCATCCAGCAAGGGCTCTGTGCATTGTTCTCGCTCATGCAAGCCATGGGGACAAAACTGCCCCCTTGTCCCAGTCCTGGGACATTGCTGTCAGGAAGCTGCACTAACCCCCTCTGTGGGTGGGGAACTTACGGGGCCCGGTCGTGGGTGAGGCCATTCTGCCGCTGAGAGTTGATTGGAGGAAGGACAGGTTTGCTGTTGATCTCAAGTCCTCTCCTCAGGGTTTCCCGGATCTGCTCCGTGTCTGCAATGATACCACTAAGTTATCTGATGGCCCTCTGGGCTCTCAGCATCCCCTAGCCCTGTCCTCGGAGCCTGGCTCTGCAGATGTGCTGGGGAAAGGCTCCTGCAAAGGCTGGTCCTAAAGTCACTCTAGGCATCAGCCTTGTGATCTGAGTTAGTGCAGCCTGAGGACACAGGGCAGATGAGGCACCATGCACTTCAGAAACTTCCAGCCTCAAGAGCACCATTCTTGTAGAAGACAAGGGAGAGGCCTCTGGACCTCAGAAGGGCACCCTCCGAGACAGGGCTCTCCTTCACCATCCTCTCCCTTCCTGTGTCCCAGGTCCTAGGCTTACCCTTAACATGGCTCCAGTTAGTGGCTGACAAGGCCACTGCCCAAGACCACCCAGGGATTCTGCCCACCTAATGGGTGCCAGTGAGGACTGTAAGTGCTCTGCCACAAATGAGCAGGTGTCTCTTACACAAGTTCCTGGGTTCTGGGTGGTCAGTTGGTGTCTGGCTCTGCCACCCCTTCCCCTTGGGCTGGGTCAGTGGTAGGCTGAGTCATCTCCCCACCTTGGTCTATCCCAGGGAACTCTGCCTCTGCACGGGTCTGCCAAGGGCCAGAAGGTGAGAAAGGCATCCCTTGATGGGGTTATTTCTTTGCAAGGTGCTTTGCTGGTCTTTGGGGTGAAGCTTACTAGTCTGGCCCCCTATATTGAGATTCTGGTCTAAGATTTACTCCACTACATATACAAACACATACCAAAAAGGCTGGGCTTAGAGTAGATGATGGAAGTGATTATTAACTTTTCTAGCTGATTTGCTATAGTGGCATGGATTACTTTTATAATTTGTAAAACATAGCCAATAATGGTTGAAATTTTGGGCAAGACTATGAATCCTTTCTTAAATTACCTACTTTGTCAAAAGGAACTGAATAATTTTAACAATTGTACACTCTCTCAAAACCTCCCACAGTCTTGTCACACCATTAGAACAAGCAGGAAGGAAAGAAAGGGGTCAGATATTTGCACTAGGGGTTTAAGTTGTTCTTTATGGAAAAAGAAAACCTTTTATAAGTGCAATCACATGTGTAGGTATTTTATTTATGATTCTAGGTTTCTTATTCTTCAAAAGGTAAGAAAACGTGGAGGAACAGAGAAAGGAAGTAGAAAGAGCAGCTGTAGACACATGTATATGTAAATAGCAATGCCCTTTTTTAAAAACCACGGCTGTTTCTATAGCCAAGACCAGCACAACGAGCTCCCAACAGGAGAGATCCTTCCCCACAGCCCCCTCCCCAGAATGCAATGTAAGGGTGCCCAGTCCATGCTGCTGTATCTGCAGAACAGTAGGGCGGGGAAGTCTGCACACTGGCCTCACCCTTAGGCCTCTTGCATCTCAGGCCTGGGAAGGCCCAAGGCCAGAGTGATCCTTGGGTCTGGCATGGCTTTCAGGCTAGAGCTGGGCCCTGTGTCAATTCTGTGGGTGGCCAATGCTTGTTCTCTTGCACTTGGGTGGACTACAGCCTTTTCCTGTAACTGTTCTAGGACTTCCACTCACCTCCATGACCTCAGATTGCAAGCGGCAAATCTGAAACACAATGGTCACTGCTGGTGGTGCATTTGAAACACACACAGGAAACACAGGAGAAATGGATCCGTAAAGCTCCCTTGATGCTACCCTGCGGAAAGACTTCACTTGCTGTTTAAATCCTGCCAGGAAATACACTATTGACTGGGCTGTTTTTGTTACCGATCCATCCTAGAGAGTCTGAAAGCCAGCCTGGGGAAAGGGAGGGTGATGGTTCCTACCTTTGCCAGAAAGCCGCCGGGGCTGCGTGCCGATGCAGATGCTCCGGCTGTCCTCGTCGTCCTCGGGGGGCCGGCTCAGATCATCCCAGGCACACTTGGCACTGACACCACTCAGGTTGGAGCCGTCTGTCTCAATGCCTTTGTCAACCCTCTCCTGCTTGGAAAGAACCAAAGAGCCAGAGTTCCTTCAGAGAACTGGTGGCCCAAGGTCACCACCACCTTTCCAGTATTTGCTTAGCCCTTGCGAGAGCTAAGCACGGGACAGATGCTGGAAGAGTAGGATATCTGACCTTTCTCTGTTCCGGTTACTAATGCTTGATGGTCTCTGCCAGCACTGGGCTCCCCCAGGAGAACCAGGAATTAGGGGAAACCAGGAAGAATGAAAATCCCAAGGGAAGCTTCTCCTCTGTTACCAGCTTTCCAGTAAACTGACCACACCTGTTTCAGAGCCCCGACTCTGCCTACCCTGTGCTGGCCCATGGAGCTGATGTGGCAGAGCCAGGAACTACTTCCCTGAAGAAAGGCACAGTCCCTCCTCTCCTCACTGATCACCCTGGTAGAACTCCTCCAGTTCCAGTTGCTGCTACAGAGGCCAGGGTGGAAGTCTGGCCGGCCAGACAGGCTGGGGCTCGGCCCCATTTCTCAGTCTCCACACTTGCAGTTTCCTCTTCTAACAGCAGAGGGTGTGGTCACGCAGTGAAGAGCCCCAGAGAGCAGAGGGGCAGGACTTCCCCTCGTTGCACTGCCAACTTGTTTCGCCAAGGATTCTGGATGGAGATTCTTTTCCACTTCTTAGACAGAAATTGGGGTCTGGAGGGCAATGACCACTTGCAGACTCCACCAGAGGCTCTGCCTTTGCACAGCCTTGGTATTGCTGAGTCCAAACACTCCAAATGGCCTCAAGGAAGAGCTGGAAACAAACACCCTGGGATTTCTGGTAAAACCTAGTTGTGACGTTGTGCTTTGGATTAAAGGTCATCTGGGAGGCTTCCGCAACCTTGTTCATAAAAAGTCATGTGGGCCAAATAAAGCTCCTGAGTGAGCACCTCAATAAGAGTCTGCACCTCCCCATCTGCCGGACCTTCTCCCCGTGACTCCAAAAGCTCTAAAGTAGCCTGCTGCTCAGCCTCGGAGCCTGTTTCGGGAAGCACAAGGGAAGCCTACATAGTGTCCTTATTTCTTGAGACCAGTCAGCAGGTGGCCCTGGCCTGATGCCTTCTTCCCATCACACCCTCCTCTTTTCCAGTGCTACCATCAGCCTGGGCAAAGCTTGGGGTTCTCAGCAGAGGCAAGAGGAGGCTGATGATGGGAAGCAGCTCTCTGTGCTCTTGGGAGGGGCTGTGCTCTGGCTTGCTCAGGATGGAGTCTGCGCTCTTTCCTCTCCCCCTTGGGAGGGGCTGCGCTCTGGCCGCCCTGAGACCCTTCACCCAAGCAAGCAGCTGAGGACACCTCTTGGCTCAACTAGTTCAGCCCACTTACTTTACACTAAGCAAGAAAGGATGAAGATGTGGAGGAGTTCAGGGATTTGTTCATGTACACAGCTGTCTAGTGGTAAAGCTTGGAGCAGAGGACGAGGAGCAGATCTAAAATGAACTGCCAGCAAGCAGGCCCCAGAAAGACACAAGCAAGCACAGAGGAGTTTCCACTGGGTGCACAGAGCCACCAGGAAAGGAAGCTGGACTTTCTCACCAAGTGCACCTACTTGCTTTTAAAGACCACTAGGTGTTCTGGGTCCTGCTGGCTGGTCTCAGGAGAGCTTGAA
This sequence comes from Camelus dromedarius, assembly GCF_036321535.1. Classification (NCBI taxonomy): domain Eukaryota; kingdom Metazoa; phylum Chordata; class Mammalia; order Artiodactyla; family Camelidae; genus Camelus; species Camelus dromedarius. Next base: position 59,852,686 of record NC_087443.1, on the reverse strand, counting down.
GACTAGGGAGAATAGTTCTTGGCATGCAGAGAAAGGACGGGCTGCTTACCCTACTAGCTCAAAGGATCAAGTTCTTTTTTAGCACTTAGGACAGGGGCCAAGCAACAGCCCACGGTGCTGGATCCCAGTGTGGATACAGAACAAGGGCTTAGGAAAACACAGCCTTCATGGTTCCTGGTTCTTGCATAAGCAGAAGCAACGAGGAAACCACATTTAAAGTAGAGATAACAGAGGATCCTGGCAGCAATTTGAAAGCTTCAGTGTTAAAGGCACTGGGAAGATAGAGGAGCATCATCTGTGAATAAGTAGGGTTTCTGCCCAAGAACTCCCAGGTCTGCAGTAAAGAACCCAGGGACTGCTGGCTACATGTCCACCTGCGACCTCCCTGCCACCTCCTGCCCTACCTAAAGGACACGTAACTTCTGGCAGCTGCCTGTGGAAAAGATTTTTAGAGGCATAACAGGTTCAGAGATGGCAATGACCTGCAAAGGTTCAGAGAGTGGGTTGGGGCAAAGGAGAAGGAGGCAGGCATGTGCCGGGCACATTATTAGCTATCTGCTGTTTCTACTTCATGAGCAGCCCGTGAGAAAGAAAGTTGTGCTCTATGTGGCTTTCAGACTTCACCTGCATGCAAAAAAGAGTGCTGCTTCTAAAAAACTCAAAGACGACACTGAAACTCTGTACAGGTGGGCCACGGTGAGTGGGAACTGTAGGCCTGTGTGTAGAAAGACTTCTTTTTACACATCAAGGGATGCCAACCTACCAGGGGAGGAGCTCGGTGTCTAACTGCCCAAGATGAAAAATGTATCTAAAAGGGGATGGGACCATTAGACCATCAGTGCTCCCCTCTGCAGCTGGGCTGTGTGGTTAATATCACCTGTTCTACTGTCTGTTACAGGGTAGAGGTTGCAGTGAGGTGGCTCTCTGAAAGAAAGTCTGTGTTCTTCTAAGAAGGGGAATGTGGGAGGATAAGGACTGGGCAAGCAATATCCACTAAACTGATTTTCTTTTGTCCTGGTGATCAGATTTTTAAGACAGGTTTATTGATGCATAATTTGCATACAATAAGATTAATACTTTTAAAATGCAAAAATACATGTGTCTGAGACAAGTTTTCCTGGGCTGAAATCTCTGCTCCCTTATGCACTCTGCAGAACTCGGGAGACAAGTTCCAAATCATGCCATATTTCTACTCACTCACAAATAAAGCTCCTCCATTTTCTCAGGATGAAAGCCAGTATTACTTGGAAGAGCCCTAGGCATAGGGTGCTAGAAAGGTTTTCCTCACTCAGGACATACTTGCAGGTGTGGATCGATCTCAAATATGGTCTCTCCCCGTCGCATGTCAGTTATCAGCCAGGGGCCGCCAGCGCTGTGGACAAGGAAAGGGGACAGGATGGTAACTGAGGGTCTGGGCTGATGGGCTGGGTCTACCGCCTGTTTGCTGCCCCAGGCCCAGGACACAGGGGAATAGTTAGTGGCCAGGGACCATCAGGGAGAGTGATCAGGAAGCCCTGATGTGAAAACCCAGAGCCTAAGCAGCACTATAAGGGGAGCCCGCAAGGGGGAATGAGGGGTTCCCAACCCCAGGCCCGGGAAGCCAGGCCCCCACCTCAGGGCACAGGGGTGCACTCACACAGGTACCGTCCGCAGCAGCTCCAGGATGCCTTGCCCATTCCACTGCTGTGCTGCGTGGAGCTCCTCGGTGCAGACACCAACAATCTGAGATCCGGGGACAAGAAGCCATTGTGCGTTAATGGCCATTCCTCCTACCCATCTGGAAGATCAGCCACCCAGGCTCTCTGTGTTACCTCAAGCTGGGGGAACCACAGGCAGGATCTGTGCTTAGGGGCTGATGTGTTAAAAATGGAATGGTTCCCTTAGGAGGGCAAAGCTGCCTGGCTAGGAGTTAGATGGGTCCACAGACAGGGCACTGAGGTCTGACACTTGCCCTGTAGTGACAGCTCAGGTATCGGGGTGATGCAAAACCTAGCCCTATCTGCAGAAGACAAAATCAGGGCCCTGCCACCTCAGGATGGGTCCCCAGCCCACGTCTCTGGAAGCAGGGGAGGTCCAGGGAGATGCTCCTGCCCAGTCTAGTATTATGGGGAATGTCAACAGAGGAGATCTTGAGACCCTTCAAGCTTGGAACGATGACCAAAGGGCCACAGCAGCTTGCAGAGAAGCTCCCTCCCTCCCTTAACAGGGCCTGAGCTTCTGTGTAAATCTCAAAGGAAACAACTGAAACTTCACAGAGACCCCACCATGATCACAAGCCAGCCCAGCTGCAGCAGGAGTAGATACACACCCCTTCTCAATAAAGGGCAGGTCCAGCCCAAAGCTGCCTTCCTAGGGGGAGGTCCTGTGTCTCTAGCTGTCTGGATCTTACTAGTTCACAGAAATACCCTCCCTGTTACCCCCTCAGCTATAGCCATTCTCTCCTACCCAAATGGTCCCTTCCTCTGCCCCCTTCTCCCAGCTCAGCAGGTTAAATCAGACCATCCGAATCTACCTGACAACCATCAGAGGGAGTAGAAAATGGGAGAAGAATCAAGGAAATCCCATTTCTTCACTCCCCTACCCAGGGAAGACTCGAGCCCATGTCCATCCTGTGCCTCACCTGGAGGAAGGTAACCACCCCAAAGGGTGTCTGCACGGGCTGCATCTGCGGGTCCTCTGTCAACAGCATGTGCTGAATTCTCGACTCACTGTTATCCAAAGGGCTGTGCCAAGACACGTGGTCCCCGCTGCAGAAGGTGTTCTCTGTGGGAGAGACATGAGGATTCTCAGTGTTTGAGGCCCTGCAGCCAGGCCTGGAGCCTGACCTGGGGTCTGAGAAGCCCAGGCTAGGAGGCTCCCCAGTCTTCCAAGGTGGTCCCGGTGAAGGGAGGGGAAGCATCCACTCAGATGGGAGAAAAGAGTATGGCTATTTCCCCAAAACCAAACACGTTCCTGCTCGCCAATCTTGCCAGCCTCCAGTGGAAAATGACAGGCTGCCAGTGCGGCTGCTCACTTGGCCTGGCAGGTCCAAAGACATCTGGCACCTTCACTTTCCCAGCACCTTCACTTATTTGAGGGGTGGAAGCAGCCATGATCAGGTCTGCCAGGAAAGAATAAAGAGCTTTACTGTGGGGCCACCTGGGCAGAAGTCCACAGGGAGGCTGGAGGGCAGTGAAGGCCCTTCACCTTGGAAAAACATCCCAGGATTTCTGTGCAGCTGGAACGGTGCTCGAAAAGGAAGCCCCAGCCTTGGAGGGCCTCTGAGAGCTGTCTCTGGTTTCCCACAGGTTAGACAGATTCAGGGAATAGTTCCTCAGTGATGGAGGTGTGATCGTGCCTCACACACCTCAGCAGAGATGGACAGCCTGGAGGGGCAGCTGTTTCCATGACACAGGCATGGGGCCTCGGCTGCCCAAGAGAAACGTGCAAACACAGCCACCTCCTCGTCGCACTGTTGCCCTTCACACTGGCCCACTGCCTTAAAGAAATCTGGCTGAGGTAGTACAACCATAAGGGAAAACACCCAGATGCTATGAAGTCTCCCACCACCCCTGACTCTCGTCTTGGGTGTCCTTGCACGTCCTCTGTATTGACCAGCCTATATACATCTATAGGTCCTCTCCATTTTTTCCCCTTCACACCATTTTGCACATTTCACTTAAAGTTATGTATTCTGGAGATCATTTCATATCAACACATAGAAAGCTACCTCATTCCTTTTCCCCCACTAATTTTATTGAGATATATTTGACATATAACACTTTGTCTAAGGTGTACAACATAATGATTTGATATATTGTTTAATTATTACCACAATAAGTCCATCATTTCACATCATCACAATTTTTTTTTCTTGTGATGAGAACTTTTAGGATCTACTCTCTTAGCAACTTTCATATATAACACAGTATTGTTGACCATAGTCACCCTGCTGTACACTACCTCTCCAGAACTTACTTATACCTGGAAGTTTGTACCTTTTGACCTCCTTCACCCATTTCACCCACCACCCCCTTCTTTCCCCTCTGGAAACAACCAGTCTGTTCTCTTTATCTATGAACTTGGTTGTTGTTTTGTTTTGTTTTGTTTGTTTGTTTTGCATTTTTTTTAGATTCTACATATAAGCGAAATCATATGGTACTTGTCTTTATCACTTAGCATAATGCCCTCACAAGGCCCATCCATGTGGCAAATAGCAAGATTCCATTCTTTTTTATGGCCGAGTAGCATTCCATTGTATTTATACACCACATCTTCTTTATCCAGTCATCTGTCTGGTTGTTTCTATGTCTTGGCTATGGTAAACAGTGTCGCTATGAACATTGGGGTGCATGTATCTTTTTGAATTAAGAGTTCCCTCCGGATAAATGCCCAGGATGGGATTGCTGGATCATATGGTAAGTCTATTTTTAGTTTTTTTCAGGAAACTCCATACTGTTTTCCATAATGGCTGCACCAAACTACATCTCATCAACAGTGGAGGAGGGTTCCCTTTTCTCTACATCCTCTCCAGCATTTATCATTTGTGGATTATACCACATTCTTTATCCATTCATCCACCAGTGGACACTTAAGTTGTTTCCACATCTTGGCTACTGTAAATCATGCTGCAGGCAACACAGAAGTGCATGTATCTCTTAAAATTAGTGTTTTTGTTTTCTTCAGGTAAATACCCAGAAGTGGAACTGCTAGATCATAGAGTAATTTCTGTATTTCATTTTTTGAGGAATCTCTATACTGTTTTCCAAATAGCTGAATCAATTTACATTCCTACCAACAGTGCACAAGGGTTCCTTTTTTCCCACATAGCCACCAACACTTGTTTTCCCTTGTCTTTTTGATGACAGCCGTTTTAACCGGTGTGAGGTGATATCTCATTGTGGTTTTGATTTGCATTTCTCTGATTAGTGATGTTGAGCACTTTTTCACGTACTTGTTGACCATTTGTATGTCTTCTTTGAAAAACTGTTTATTCAGTTCCTCTGCTCATTTAAAATCAGATAGTTTTGGGGTTTTGTTTTGTTTTTTTTTTTGGCTATTGAGTTGTATGAGTTCTTTATATATATTGGCTAGTAATCTCTTATCAGATATATGATTTGCAAATATTTGCTCCCATTCAGTAGGTTCTCTTTTCACTTTGTTGATGGTTTCCTTTGCTGTGCAGAAGCTTTTTAGTTTCATGTGGTCCCACTTATTTATTCTTGCTTTTGTTGTCTTTACTTCTGGTGCCAAATTAAAAAAAAAATCACTGCTAAGACCAATGTGAAGGAGTTTACCCCCTATGTTTTCTTCTAGGAGCTTTATGGTTTCAGGTCTTATATTCAAGTCTTTAAACCATTTTAAGTTGCTATTTGCTTATAGTATAAGAAAGGAGTCTAGTTTCATTTTTTGCATGTGGCTGTCCAGCTTTTCTAACACCGTTAGTTAAAGAGACTACCCAGTCTCCATTGTATATTCTTCGCTCCTCTGATGTAAGTTAATTGACCACATATGTGTGGGTTTATTTCTGGGTTCTTTACTCTGTTCCACTAAATTATGTATCTGTTTTTATGCCAATACCATACTGTTTTGGTTACTATAGCTCTGTATACTATAGCTACCTCATTCTTTAAATTCTATAGTAGTTCATTGTGGTCTATTACTTACGAGCTGGGAATCTCAATACTTGAGGTCTCTTCCCTTTTTATCAATATTCAAAGTAAGGCACAGCTCCAGGCAGAGCCAACCATAAACCCCCAAACTTCCTGACTCCTGTTTGGCCCACTTCTCCCAGATTCCCTCTCCTTTTACAGAAGTGTGTGCCTATAAGCAGCATGTATGATCTACAAGTAAGAAATAATACAACAAGGAAAAAGACTGAATTAGTAATTAAAAGCTTTCTCCACAATAAAAAGTGGCTTCACTATAAAGTCCACCAAACATTTAGAGAAAAATTAATACTAATTCTTCACAAACTTTTCCAAAAAATGAAAGAGGTAACACTTCCCAATTCATTCTATTAAGCCCTGATACCAAAACTAAGCAAAAGCATTACAAGAAAAGAAAGCCATAGACCAATATCCCTTATGCATAGACACAAAAATCCTCAACAAAATACCAGCAAACTGAACACAGCAACGTATACAAAGGATTATACACAATGACCAAGTGGGATTTATCCCAGAAATGTAAGGTTGGTTTAACATATGAAAATCAATATAATACACTACATCAATAGAATAAAGGTTTTTTAAAAAATCACATGATCATCTGAATCGACACAGAAAAAGCACTGAGCAAAAACCAATTCTTTTTTTTTTTTAATGACAAAACACTCAAACTAGGAACAGATGGGAAATTCCTCAACCTATTAAAGGACATCTACAAAAAACCTACTGCTAATATCATACTTGATGGTAAGAGAATGAATTTTTTCCCTCTAAGATCAGGAATAAGACAGAGATGTCCGCTTTTGCCACTTCTATTCAACATGGTATTAGAGGTTCTAACCAAGGCAAAAAGGCAAGAAAAAGAAACAGAAATGTAGATAGATTGGAAAAGAAATAAAACTATCTCTATTTGCAGATGACATGATTTTGTACACTGAAAACCCCAAGGAATTCACTAAAAAATGATGAGAGAAAGCAAGTTCAGCAAGATTGCAGGGTACAAGAACAATATACAAAAACCTCTTGTATAGAAATACAAGTGTGTTTTTTTTTTGCTCCAAAATAGTTTATTAAAAGTTTTATATAAAAAAAGATAGATACGTGTCACACTATACAATGCATTGAAAGCATGGGTATGGTGGTAGTTTCTAACTTCTCTACAAAATTAATCAGCCATAATGGAGTTAAGAGCAATATATTCATTTACTTGTATTTCTATACACTAGCAATGAACAATCCGAAAATGAAATCAAGAAAATATTTCCATTCATAATAAAATGAAAAAATACAATACTTGAGAACAAATTTAACAAAACAAATGTAAAACCTGTACTCTGAAAACTATAAAACAATTGTTGAAAGAAAATAGAGAAAACCTACACAAATGGAAATTGTTCATAAATCAGGAGACTTAATATTATTAACATGGCAATATTCCCCAAGTTGATCTACAGATTCAATGCAATCCTTATCAAAATGCCAGATGTCTTTTTTTGTAGAAATTCACAAGCTGGCCCTAAAATTCGTATGAAAATGCAGGGACCCAGAACAGCCAAAACAATCTTGAAAAAGATGAACAAAGTTGAAAGACTTAATCTTCCTGTTTTCAAAACTTGCTACAAAGCTACAGTTATCAAGACAGTGTGGTACTGGCAATAAGAATACACATCTGATCAATGTAACAGAATTAGAGTCCAGAAATAAAATCTCAAATTTACGGTCAATTAATTTTCAACAAGGCAGCCAAGACAGTTCAATACAGGAAAGAATACTCTTTTCAGCAAATAGTGATGGGACAAATGAGTATCTACATACAAAAAAATCAAGAATTAAGTCAAATCCCTTCTTTACACCATAAATAAAACTTAATTCAAAATGTATCATAGGCCTAACTATAATAGTTAAAACTATAAAACTGTTAGAAGAAACATAAGCATAAATCTTCTCACTTTGGATTAGGCAATGTTCTTAGACACCAAAAGAACAAGCAAAAAAGAGTAGATAAACTGGACTTCATTAAAGTTAAAACCTGTTGTACTTCAAGAAAATGAAAAGAAATGCAAATCAAAACCACAGTGAAATAACCATTTTCTATCCATTAGGATGGCTATGATAAAAGTAAAAAACAAACAAACAAACCCCCTCCAGAAAATAACAAGTATTGGTGAGGATGTGGAAAAACTGGAACCCTTGTGTATTGCTGAGGTGTAAAACACGGAACTGCTTTGGAAAACAGGTGATTCCACAAAATATTAAACATGGAGTTACCATGTGACCCAGAAATCTCACTTCTAGGTAAATACCCGAAAGAAATGAAAACATGTACCCACATTAGTCATAATAGCCCAAAGGTAGAAACAACCCAAATGTCCATCAACTAATGAATGAATAAATAAAACGTGGTTTATCCACATAATGGAATATTATTTGGCAATAAAAAGGGCTGAAGTAATGATAAACACCACAACATCAACCTTAAAAACATTGTGCTAAGTGTAAGAAGCCAGTCACAAAAGGCCTTGCGTGATTCCATTTATACAGAATGTCCTGAATAGGCAAATACATGGAGATAAACGGATTAGTGGTTGCCCAGGGCTGGGATGGTTAGGGGGAAATGGGGAGTGACTGGTATGGGGTTTTTTTTAGGGTGATGAAAATGTTCTAGGGTTCATTGGGGTAATGGTTTTACAACTGTGAATTATATCTCAACAAGGATGATTTAAAAAGAAAAAAGGAATGCAGTAAGCAAAAGGGGAGACTCTTGGGGGAGAAGCAAAGTGGGAGAAGCAAGGGTGAGACCCTGGATTCCTTGTTACCACCTCCTCAGACTAAGCAGCCTGGCCCAGCAGATACCTTAGTTGTAATACCCAGACACCACCACATTTTACAGTCCACGTGACCTGAATGAGCACCTACTTCAGCATTTTCATTTTCTACAAATGAGGAAAGGATCTTCAAGACTGCCCAAGATCATGGAGCAAGTCAGTGAGGGTGGGCACAGTGCACTGTCTACCAAACTTCTGAGTCATGTGTAACACTCGTCAGGATTTTTGACGTACCGGTAGTACGCCTGTACCATTACCTCCCTGTACCATTACCTCCCTGTATTTTTCCCCTAAAATTGATTCACTTTTTTGGGGAGGGGGATTAGGTATATTTATTTTAATTTTTTTCTTCAATGGAGGTACTGGGGATTGAACCCAAGACCCAATGCATGCTAAATGCACACTCTAGCACTGAGCTATACCCTCCCCCCGACTCACTTTTTTTTTAAACCTAAACAACCTTACTTTAAAAGGAAACTTCATGTCAATGTACTAAATAAGGAAAATAAAAAGAAAAGAAAATCAGTGTTGCTCACTATAAAGTGGAAGATAATTTGATAATTGCAAAGTAATTCAATGAAAATAAAATGTTATTAATTTATAACTGATACTATTGCCTACCTAACATTGTTAAAAACTGAAATGAGCTGCAGTTAAAGAGCCATTAGAAGTTTAGAGTCCTATCAAACTGAAAAAACCAGCAGGATTGAATCAGAACTGAAGGGGGAAGAGTCCTCACTATTCACCTTACTGAATGCCTTGTCCAGTTAACACCTAAAGTCTCTTGCTAGCTTTGGCAAACCCTGGCAGACTGGTTAACTTTGCAGTTGGGAAAGCTCTGTTCTTTTCTGCTTCTGCCCCTTACTAGTTGTGACCCTGGACAACTTGCCCAGCTACAATTTCTAAGCCTGTTTTCTCATCTGTAAGCAGGAAATAGTGTGCCTACTCAGTGTGCTCCCCACTGTGGTGTGTTATTACCCCTGTACTGGAATACAGTATAGCTACCCCCACCCAGGTCCTATTCCCTTTACCAGAAAACAGGACCGGCCACAGAGCCTGTAGCTAACAGCAACTGCCAGTAGGTGGCACCACGTTCCTGGTTTAAGAAAGATTCCCTCCAGCGCCCCAACTTCTAGCTTATGTCTCTCTGTAGACGTACACCACGAGCCTGGCAGGGACTTTGGCTAAAAACAGGGAAGGCTAGAAAGGTCTAGAGTTGTGATCTTTTATTAACTGGAATTGACATTGATTTAAAAATAAATGTACAAAACCACACTGTTTAAATGAAATATGAATGATCAAGTTACTTTGCATGACAACTTGGGAAGGGGCTTAATTTAGGCAGCTGGGAGACAGACCCCAGTCACTGCTCCAGGACCAACACACTCCACTCTGAGTGTGCGTGATCCACACTGAGTTAGAGGCAGGAGAGGGGAAGAAGGCATTAACTAGCCGGAGAAAGGTAGTTCCTTACAGCCTTGCCTGGTGGGGGAACTAGACTTAGCTCTGCGATGGCCAAGAAACGGTCTTTCTTAACAATGAAAGAGTCTTGGTCACAGTTTTCAAGCCGGGGACAAAGCCACAATGGGCTCATTCTTGAGTCTGGCCTGGTCTTTATGCCCTGGATGCTCAGCGCCATTCTGTCGGAGCCACCGCGGGTCTCAGCACTCAGGCCCGGCGCCCACCCCAGGAAGCCCTCAGCCCCTTCAGAGGGGTTTTCAAATGCTAATAACACATCGGTTGGAGGCCCAGCTGTTAAGCACAGTGGTTAGAGGAGCTCGCTCCCGCTCTCTCCCTTCCATTCTCTGGTTCCCTGAAGTGTCCTTACCAAGACATTAGGATGCAAATCCCTGGGACTCCCACCCAAACCGCACAGCAGAGGGGCCGCCTGGAGTCTGAAGGCAGGTTGGTCCAGGTGAGGCCTGGAGGCTCACTTCCCATTCCCTTCCTTCTTCCCTCTGAGCTGCCTCCAAGTACCACAAGAAACAGGCTGCTGCCTGTCTGGCAAATTCACCAGAGGGGAAATACCACTCGAGGGTGGCAAAGAGAGTCTTAAAACTGCTAGGCACGGTTCTGCCCCTTGCTTGGTTCAAAGAAAGGTTTCATTACTTGATGTCTTTTTCCCCAATAGCAAACCACTCCCTGGCAAGAAGTCTTACAAGGTGGGGGCTGCCTGGCTGTGTAGATCCTAACTGGCCCCTCAAATTGGTCATCACCCTACCCCACCTCCCAAACATCCTGGTTTAGTTATGGTGATTTGAAGTTGGACCATGCCAGATATAAGAAGTTAGCAAAATCTAGGGAAATGGGTTACAGAAGAAAACAGCTATTGTTTGCAAAATAATTAGTGCTGCCTTTGAAACACTGAGAAACCAATGCATTCTTCAAGAGTTCTTAATTCATCCCAACTCTGGAGAATGTCTCCATTCTGTGTGGAAGTTAAGGCCCAGTGGTGTTTTACACAACGGCTAAGAAAGCAATGCACCACCCCCATGACCCATCCAGGGGTCAGAATCCATATGCTTGGTCCGAGGAGAATGGGTTAATGTTGTCTTTTGGGGCCCCAAAGAGTGGGTTTCTCATGGTTGAAACTTGGAGCCCCGTGCTCTGATTTGGCTCACATTCCAGAAACAAAAAGCAAGGGCAGGAAGTCCAGCTGAATTGTGCCAGGTGTCAAATGGGTTGCTGGTCTGCAAGAGGTGTTTTAGGGAGTGCAGGAGAATGGGAGGAAGCCCAAAGCAGGCTGGTAGACAGGAGTCCGCCAATTTTAAGGTCAAACTTCGGAACAATGGGGTAGCCGTCACCATCTCTCAAGAAGCAGTCTCCATCTTTCTCACCTTGGTGCTCACAAATCACTCTGACAATGAGGGCCTAAGTGTCCTGTATGAAGTCACAGAGCTGGTTCCTTGCAGGGTTTAGTAGTTCTTCCCTGAAAGGCCAGATGTCCCAGATACACCCCCAGCAACACAGACTGCTGACAGGGAAGGGCCAGGTAGCCTGTCCTGTCTCCGGAAAGTCCCAGGATGAAACCAACACCCTGGGTGAGGAGAATCCGGCAATGGCCTAACCCCCTCTTCTTCCTGAGAAGGCCAACTGTGGGCTGTTCAGCAGAGCTGGGCCCAGAGGAGGCCTCCTCTGAGATTGAAAGAGAGCCTCAAAGTCAACTGAAGGCCTACAAACTGAAATATGCCTTTGGGGGCAGAAACATAAATCTGCACAGGCCCAGGCAGCCTCATGATGCCCCAGCAAGAGGAGACAACCTGGAGGTTTTGCTGAATGAACCAGCCCTGGCTGAGCTGGTGGAAGAGGTGAAGTTCAAAGCCAGTCCTGTTGGCTTCTGCCCAACCCACATACTCTGAATTGGGGCCACTTAGTCTGCCCGCTGCCCCCACTGGATCCCTATATAATTCTATCCTAATTTCTAAAGCCCAAGTGCTTTCTGCATGCTGTAAGCCAAGCTCTAGCTAGTTTATTTGTTTTGTGGTACATTTCTAGAAATGAAGAGCCTACAAAATTTTAAAAGGTCATAGGATATAGAACGGCCTGATGTCACTGCCACAGATCATATTTCTGGAGCCCTTAACACACCATGAGATGCTAGGCCCATTCTGGGGAGGGGGTATCACACAGAGGGCACTGCCCTCACTGTCCTAGTACCCTTAGACCAGAGTCCCCTCCGGGCCTCCTCTACCTCCACCTGACAGCACCCACCAAAGGAAGGGCAAACACCCTATTCTTGTTGGGAAAGATCAGCACTTCCCTTCCTCCAGGGATCCAAATAAAGCTGTGAGTGGGTGCTTCCCTGCCCGCTTGCCCCTACTCCCTAGTCCCAAACCAAAGCTGAGTTCAGTTCAGAGCCTTACAGCAGTGGTGAGGCAAGGCCCAGCCTAGGAACTTTGGATGGCAGTTGAGAGCAATATATATGCACATCACAAAGGAGCAAAAAATAAATTTGTCCCAGGTAACTCCCCTTTAACACGTGAGCACTTCAAGAAGAGGATAAGAGTGGGACATTTTGGAGCTTAGAGGCTCCATTGGTACAAAACAACAGAATCTGACACCCCTGCCCTGCATGGCACACACATGCACAGCAGGCAAGATGCTTGCAGAGGAGATCCCAGGAGCTGACTGCACAATCATCCTACTGCAGCATTCCAAACCGAACTCCTCCAAAGAAAGGCCAAGAATTCTTTAAGAAAAACAACAACAACAACAACAAAACAAGCAACTGGGCAAGCGGTGGAAGCAAGAATTAAAGCCCCCTCCCACCTTTTCAAAGTTCTGAACGCAGTTTCATGACTCGAAAAGTAAACGTAAGTGTTTGGTTAGCAAGCGCCCCTCAGCTAGTTCTGTCTGATATTAATTTGGCTCAATGTGGCAGCAAGACACGATGTGGGAAACGGACGTGCTGCACCTCTTGATTAAATAAAGAGCTAGAGGAGGGGTGTCTGTTCTTATAAAACTGAAAGGGAACGTAAAGGCTGTTCCTTCTAAGTTTTGCCCAGAATCAAAGGAATTGCCAAGGATTGGAAAACCAGTCAAAGGAAACTCAAAATTGTTTCCCTATGTATTTTCTCAAAAACCTCTGGCCCTTCACTTTCTCCCTCTCCCTCAAAGCCACAGTCACAAAGGCAAACAGCACATGGGAAGGGAAATCCCTTTTATAAGCAGAGAAGCTCAGCAAAGCTACTGCAGGGGAGGCAGGGGGCTAGCAGGCTGCTGGGGCCCCTGGGGGCCTCACCCAAAAGTGAGTCTCAGGACTGGCTCACTACCTGGCAGGGGTGGTGCCCCAAAGGCCGACTGTGGATCCTGGACACTCACCTTGTGTCTGTATGCATGGGGCCCTGGCAGGACGCCCTCACTCTCCCCACAGTGAGGGTGAGGACCTTGACTGCAGAGAGAGCTAGTAGGGGTTTACCCAGCACGGTTTGCAGCTGTCACTAGTCAAATCCTATTCCTTCACCCACTATGGGCCTCGCCCTCCTGTAAAGACAACAGGGCCTTGCTCACCACTTTAAGAGAGCCTTGAGTCCTAAGCTGGCAGATGCTTCCACTTCTCTCTTAAAGCAGCCCTATCTGTTTAGACACCTGTCAGTACGAGAAGGAAGAGTCTTCTGCCCAGAGGCTTGTAACTGGGCAAAACCTGCCTGGGCTCCTCTCACTCTCCTGAACCAGCACAGAGAACCTGCCACCTATCCATAGGGCAGTTCCAAACTCTTCTGTTCTGAAAGTCAAAGTAAATAAAAAAGTTTTAAACTTGCAATCCCTGTATACATTTCAATCCCTCAAAATGCCAGGAGATGCTCTGAAGCTTTAAAATCACGCACATGCTTCGACTCCTTCCACCTTTTTCCTGAAGAGACTAGCAGTTAAATCTACAAAGAAAAACCATTTAGTTGCCAGGCATTGTAAAACAGCACAGTCACTCTGAAGGGCCACATGACAGAATCTATTAATAAAAAGATATCTTCCCTCTGACTTAATCATTCTACTTCTTAGCATCTATGCTGGAGTCAAACATGTTCACAAGGAGGAACGAACAAGGATGCTTACAGTATCTGTGCATTATTTGTGATAATGAAAAAATGGGAAAAAAACTATATGTGCATCACTAAGAGAATGGTTGAATGATGGCCTAACCATACTACCAAGTCATAGGCAACAGTAAAAAAGAATTAGATAAATCTTTATGTATTGGCATAGAAAGACCTCCAAGACATACTGTTAATTGAAAAATCCAACTGTGAAGGACAGTAGTTTCACTTACAATAAAGAAGGAAAAAAATACATAAACCCAAACCATTTCTTTAGGTACCTAGAAGATGAATACGTAGAAAAAAAAACCTGGATGGTTACTAGGACCCACATCAAACAGGTAAGTGGTTCTTTTAAGGGACGGGCCTGAGACTGGGTCATGTGGTAAAGGAGGACTTTGACTTTTATCTGTAGAGTCTGAATTTTCAAACTCCAAAACGTATTTATGTATTATTGGTGTACTTAAAAAAATAAAGTTAGAAAGAACTCCTTGGTACCTCAGACGTGCCGCGGGAACTCCTTTAGCAGTGCCAGCAGCCACCACACTGGCTACCACGCCACTCCGAGTGCAGTGGTCCAGATCTGGACCAGCCAGGCAGCTAGGGGGTCACCCCCGGAACATATCTAACATGTCACCAGTGGCACTTTCACCATCTCATCTTTTAAGTTCTTAAACAAATGTCCCACCTTCTCCTAAATTAACCAGACTGATGTGCTCGTCACCTTGCCACAGACTTCAAACTTTTCCTGTTTATTTTTCTCCTTCTCTTGGTGGTTATGGTCAGTTACCTAAAAACAATCTCCTTTCTCTCCCTTGTAATTTTTGTTCTTAGTCCTATTTCTGTACACTGTACATGGTTTCTTATTAGCATTTTCAGCATTCTCCCTGCTTTGCAGCTCAGGGTTACCACTGCCCTTAAAACATCTAAAATCCAAGATCTAGAGACAAGTAGACCAACAACCTGACCAGCCCAGGTGAAGATGACTGCACGCATCTACTGTTCTCATTTGTTAGGGGTGGACAGAGTGGATGCACTTTTTGCTCTGGAACAAAGCTGCATCTCTATCTGTGAGCATTTCTGAGTCAAAGAACTTTAGCATAGTCCTCATTTTGCCTGAATTCCAAAGAGGAAGGGCATTTTGTCCCTTTGCAGAAGTCTGGAAATCTGGAGGGGCACTACTCTAGGATACAACTTTTTGCTTTGTTGTTGTTTTGCGTTTACTTTGGGAGTAGAGAGAGTTGTACTCTTGGCAAGTACAGGCTAGCGAGGTGCAGACAAAATAAGCATCTTTGTTTTTCCTTCAGGAGAGAGGATGGTGAGGACACAACGTGGCTCCAGCACTTTTCAGGAGAAGAAACTGGTTCTGTCCTGGCTCCATGTACATAAAGCATTTGGTTTCTAGTTAATATGAAGAGAGAAACCTTCTGGAGCCAGGAAGACATAGATCAAAAAGAAAGTCTCATCTCAAGTGCTGTCCTCATTACAAAAAACAAGTCAAACGTAAGCAAGGGTGGAACCATTCAATGGCAGGCCTGGGGTGGAGCTCAGAGTTTCACCCCCAAAACTCTCAGGAAGAAGCCACTGCTGAGTGAATCACTAGATTCAGTCTGGTGGCAGGGAAACTGATGACTCAATCAAACCAAACCAAGCAACTTCAATCCTTCTTCCAGCCACCAACCATACTGAAATAAGATAAAGGAAAGCATATAGTATAGAGGTGATCTGAGTTCTAGAGAATACGGTTTCCAAGGAATTCTTTCTTACTTAGTCCGCTAGGACTTGGCCAGCCCACCATACACCTTTGTACTTCAAACCTCTTCAAAGTACATTAAAAAAGGATTTTTTTTTTTTTGCCTCTCTTGGTCTGAAACTTAGGCTTTAGAAACAAACAAAACAAATAACTTTTTAAGGTGAATTTTCAACCAAAGTACAGAAAATAATACCAAAAAAACTTCCATATACCTATCACTTGGCTTCAGTAATTCTCAATACATGGACAATTCTAAACCATCTATAACTATCCACCCAACTTCCCATCCTAACCTCACATGATTATTTTGAAGCAAATCTCAGATATTATGTCATTTCATCCATAAATATTTTAGTATGGATCTCTAAATGATAAGGACTCTTTAAAAAAAAAACATAACCACAATTACAAGCATCAAAACTAAAAAATTTGACAGTAGTTTCTGAAAATTACCAAATATCAAAGTTACTGTTCAAATTGACCATGTATAAATATCTTTTACAGTTGGTTTGTTCAAATTACTATCTAAATAAGGACCACACAGTGTATTTGGTGGTTTTTTTTTTTAAGTCTTTTTAATCTAAAAGTTTTTCCTTCTTCCTTTTTTTCCCCTTTGTTGAAGGAAACAGGTTGTTTGTCTAGTAGAATTTCCCACAGTCCAAATTTTGCTGTTTGCATCATCATGGTGTGATTTAACATGCTCCTCTGTCCCTCGGTGTCTCCTGTAAATACCAAAGATTAGAGCTAGAGGTTGTGATGTTAGTAGCCAATGATGACAATTGCCTAGATCTAATATTTCATTAGGAGTTTCCAAAAACTGTTCCATCATTCTGTACAGTTTTTTAGCTGGAAATATTCTCTAAAGTTACCTTGAGGTCATTTTTACAGAAAAGGTAATTTTTAACCAGAAGTTACCTTGTGGTTCTTTTCCTTTATTTGCCAGTTTTCAGAATAATAAATTGTCACATCTTCTAAAGATAATCAGTGAAGTTTTCTGGTAGTTCGTTTGTCTTTTTAAGTACTACTATGAACACATGGATTTTAATACATTTGATGTGTTTCAACCATTGCAGTTGTTACTGTTATTAACACTTATACTGTCCCCTCTTTGGTGAAGTCTTTACAATAGAATCCTGAGTCTGTTGATGTGACCTTCAGTATCTTTGATAGCTTCCAAGTTTTCTGGTATAAAAAGATGTTGTAGGCTCATCTTATATATTTTCTGCCCCAGATCTGGAATCAGCCACTTCTCCAAAAAGCCCTGGTTTCTTTTAATGGGAAATAGTACATAGTGACCACAATCTGGACCTAGAAATGCCTACTGCTACTAAACTGATTATTGTTTCAAGACTTTTTTTTACTGAAGAGATAAAATATTTTTTAAAAGAAGAAAAAACACATCAAGTTTATCTTGATATTTCCAGTTAAAATTTAAGAATACAGAATTTTAATTTATTTGATTTTGTATTTGTATTTCTTTTTCTCTAATACTGAAAATCTTGGTTTCTAACATTTGCATTATCCTATTACAAACATTTATCAGTTTCAGAATAATACTACAAATATTAATATTAACAATATGATTTACAAAAACAGTTTTTAAAATCTTTGTGGTATGTCTATTAGGGATATACAGTCAAATTACTATGTTTTAAAATCTATGTGTATTGTTATGATATCAGTTGAATATGCTGTGAATTGTTTCATTTTGCTTTTAATTAGAATCCTCTTTTTTGGGGGGAGGGGAGTAATTAGGTTTATTTATTTTTTTAACAGAAGTACTGGGGACTGAACCCAGGAAGTCATGCAAGCTAAGCATGCACTTTACCACTGAGCAATACCCTCCCTCATTTTGCTTTTAGTTTTTAGGAAATGTGGCAGGACAACTTTAAGGCAATTCCTGTGATTCCCCATCCCTATAGTGCTCACATCTTGTATTCTCTCCCCGTGAGTGTGGGCAAGACCTGCAACCTGCTTTTTGCCAACAGACTATGACAAAAGTGAAGTGATTTTACAGATTTAATTAAGATCCCAAATCATTTTATTTTTTATTTTTATTTTAGTTGTAGTGAAATTCATATAAAATAAAATTTACCATCTTGACCATCTTTTTTTATCTTAACCATCTTTAAGTGTACAGTTCAGTACTGTTAAGCACATTCACATAATGCAACCAATCTCCAGAACTCTTTTCTTGCAGAACTGAAACTTTGTACCCCCTAAACAACTCCCTATTCTTCCCTCCTTCCAGCCCCTAGCAACTACATTCAACTTTTTATCTCTATGAATTTGACTACTCCAGGAACCACATATAAGTGGAATCATAAAGTATTTGTCTTTTTGTGACTGGCTTATTTCACTTAGCATAATGTCCTCAAGGTTCATCCATGTTGTAGCATATGTCAGCATTCTCTTCCTTTTTAAGGTTCAGTAATTTTCCGTTGTATGTGTGTGCGCGCGTGTATATACACACATGCACACACACACACACACACACACACACACACACACACACACACACACATATATATATACACCACATTTTGTCTACCCATTCATCTGTTGATGGGCACCTGGTTTGCTTCCACATTTTGGCTATTGTGAATAATGCTGCTATGAACATAGATGTATAAATATCTCTTCAAGACCCTGCTTTTCAATTCTTTTGGATATATACCCAGAAGTAGAATTGCTCAATCATATGGTAATTCTATGTTAAATTTTTGAGAAACCACTATACTATTTTCCACAGTGGCTGCACCATTTTACATTCCCAACAGCAATGCACAAGTGTTCCAATTTCTCCACATCCTTGCCAACACTTATTATTCTCTGGTGTGTGTGTGTTGTTTTTTTTAAAATAGTAGTCATCCTAATGCGTATGAGGCCCAATTAAATGATTTTGAGTTAATTATAAGGGAGATTATCTTTGGTGGAATTGACTGAATCAGGTGAAAACCCTTTTAAAAAGGACGACTCTACACACATACACCAGACTCTTTTTGCTTTGCTGGCTCTGCAGAAGCAAGCTTCCTTGAATCCTACAGCCACAAGGAAAGGAACTCTGCCAACAACCCAAGGGAATGTGGAAGAAATCCCTCCCCAGTAGAGCCTCAAAATAAGAATGCAGCCCACAGTCACTTTGATACCAGACTTGTGAGACTCTAAGTGGATGACCCAGCAAAGCTGTGCCAAGACCACTGACCCAAAGAAACTATAATAATAAATGTCTTGTTTTACGCTGTTAATTTTATGATCATCTGTTTTATAGCACAGAAAACTGACACAGAAAAAAATGTTCATTTTGATTTTTGTTTTATAATTATATAAAATTTACATAGTTCCAAATTCATAAATCTAAAAACAAAATATATTCCAGAGAAGCTGGCTTCCTGTCCTCTCCATTCTGTTGCCTCCTCCTCCCGTAGATCAGCATTTTAAAAATATTATGGTTTATCCTTCCATTTAAAAATATAAAGAAAAAACATGTTTTCTTATATAAATAACATACTGTACATACTTTTCTCACATTGCTTTTTTTTCTTTTTTAAGATTGCAATGGCCATGGTTTTATTTTGGTCACAACCCTAGCACATATTTGATTCTATACCCCTGAATATTCAACAACTTTTTAGGCTATATGAAAAAGAACTTGTTTTGACTCATTCGCCAGCCATTTTAAGTAACAACTCTGAGGACACTGCAAAGACACTCTGGATGAGGTAGTTCCACTGGTTATCCTCATCAGTGCTATCCTTAGTACCACCAGATCTTTTATTGCACAGTTAGAATGATGAGTATTTATATTCCCAAACATAACTACTTAATGTATATTAAAATACATGAAATAGAATGGTTGGATTTATACATTTTAAGAGGCATCTTGCTAACTTAGAGTGTTACATGACCAAGACCATAAATTTATAAACCATGCTGTATGAATTATAAGAAAGACTATCTGTACTTTATCCTGCAGTGAACCGATTGCATTAGTAGTACCAATTAATATCCTCTCTGAATTCATGCATTTTACCTGTAACTTTGTAGTCCCTTCCCTCTCTGACCATGGGACTTTGGCCAATGGGACAGTAGCAAACACAAGCAGAGGCCTGACAAACATGTACACATTTCCATGTCTTCCCATGGACTCATTGCTGCTGTGAAAAGATGCACTAGTTATTACCAATATGTTATATTACAAATATGTTTTTTAAAAAAGTGCTTCAGTTAGCAGCCATTTGTGAATGTCTTTTCATATTTTTGCTCATATGTCTGGGATTCCTAGAAGCAGGATTACTGTATCAAAGGGTAAACAGATATGCATTTTGCTAGATAGTGATACATTCTCTTCCACAGAGAGCATCATTTTGCATCCCACCATGAATGGATGAAAGTGCCTGTTTCTCCACAGGTTGGCAACATGGTATGTAATCAAACTTGGATTTCTGTCAATCTGACAAGTAAGTAATACCTCAGGATAGTTCAACTTGAATTTTTCTTATTATGAGTCAGACATCTCTCTTTTCATGTGTTTATGGGCCATTTGCTTGAAACATCAACTTTTAACCCAGAGAGCTTTTTAGTTGGCCTCATCTCTGGCAATTCAAAAAAAGATAAGTTAATAAAACACTGACTTCTTTTAGCTCTGCCCCTGGTCACCATAGTGTAAGGTGAAAGCATCACTCAGCACTAATCAGTTTTCTTCTACCAGCTCATGGGGACAAAGTGTCGTGCCAAATGTATTACGTGTTCAAGGCAAAACCAGAGCTTTGACACACTGTAGAGCACAGGGAACTATATGTAATATCTTGTAGCAACTTATGGAGAAAAAGAATAAGAAAATGAATATATGTATGTTCATGTATGACTGAAGCATTATGCTGTACACCAGAAAGTGGCACAACATTGTAAACTGACTATATATACTTCAGTAAAAAAAATACATATATACTAAAAACAAAAACAAAAACACAGAGCCTCTAGTGAAGAATCTCCAGGCAATAGTACTTCTCTCTGCTTTATTTTCTGATGCATTCTCCTTCGCTGTGCAACCTTAAACAAGTTACTTAATTTCTCTGCATCTGTTTCCTTATGTATCAAAACATGATACTGTCTACCTTGCAGGGTAGTTTTTAGACTCAAATGAAAGAATTAAAATATGTAAACATTGCCTTGTGTGATGAAAGTACTGTACAAATTAAGTAACTGTTACTCATTTGAAAGATTCTACCACTGGAAAACACAGTCACTTGTTTAGAAGAAAAACAATGAAGGCAGAGGGTGCAGTGGGAAGTAGAGCACAGAGTCCATCCACTGTGGCAGAGCAGACAGCTTCCTCAGGGAGCCAGCATTCTAATTTTCAGCTCAGGAAATGAACCCCCCTCTTCCTTAGTTTATATCAAGAAACACAGCTACAGTATTTATGGGAATTCTCAGAGAACACCCAGCTGGGTCAGACTGAGAAGGGCCTGGGACAAAAAGCATGAAGGGGAAGAGGTAGGTCGTCTGCAGGAAGCCAGACCAGAGCACAGCAGAACTGGTTGGAAGCTGGATTAAAAGAAAACAGCATGTCTTAAGTGGTCTCTGGGCCCGGTGGTCTGAGCTTCCGTATCACCAACCTCATACCCAGCACTTAAAGCCTCTCTACTTAAAGCCAGTGGCTGCCCCAATTTGACAAGGGCAACTTCAGAGATGGTGGGTCTACAGCCTCCTGAGGCCTATCCATTTTAGGAAATGTTTCCACATCTCAAAGAGAAGCCAACAGCTTTCTAATTCTCTCCTCTGGATAACAAAGAAAAGGTCAAATCCCTCTTCCATATGGCAAGACCTCAAATATTTTTAAAACACCTATGTGGATCACAGTTCACCACTCCCCACACCTCATCCCAAAGTCTTTTTGTCCTTCGAACTAAAATGTTTCAAGTTTCCTCACTTTTAAAAACAGTCTTCACAGACCACACTTTAGAGAGCTTCTGTCATCCTGAAAGCCACTCTTCTCCAGATACACTTTGAGTTGTCAATGTCCACTGTAGAATGTGGCACTCAGGGGGGACCTCAGGGTGGGAGATGGAACATGAAACAGGCGTTCAGTTCTGAGAACATGTGTAAAGACCAGACCTCCAGCTGTCTGTGTGTCTGTCCATCAGGTACAGGAAGGGGTTGGGGATAACCAATTTTAGGTGGTCTGGTTATTGGAAGAGGGTGGAATAAATTATGAGTGACAATGTTTTGGTGCTTAAGCCAGACCCCTTGCCAGGACATTTCTTCCTGCTTGGAGAGATGGAACAGGGACTAAGTCATGAGGGTGAGGCTGAAGTGCATTTAGCTGGGTTTCCTGAAAGCAACAGAGTCCGCCTAGCCTGTAGGCCCCAGTGTCAAAGAACTCCTTTAATATTAGAATAAAGCCAGCCTTGAAGTTTTCAAAAACTGGAAGACTCCTGTGGCTCATTTTGTAGACTTCAGAGGCTACAAAGTGCCTCCTCAGTGCCTGGGCTGCCAACTGGCCATGATATGACTGCAAGTGAGAGAATGCAGTGGCAGTGATGGCCAGGGGCCACCCAGCCTTGCAGGATCATCTTCATGGAAGACAGCTGGGCATATGTACCAAACTGAAAAAATGTGCAGACCTTGTGACCCAGAATTCCCACTTTAGAGATTTATTCTGAGATAACTGAACACGGTCTCCAAGGCGTACATATACAGTCGTTCCTTAGGGTACTGTTTAAAGTGAGAAAAACTGAAAACTATCTGAAAGGTCATCAAGAAGGGTCTGTTTATACTGTAGGTGTCTGTTATCTTACTATTTGTGATACTGTGGTATAATAAGAAATAACATATTTTGATTTCTGTCCCTGGTTCTTTAACGTTAGAGCTCTTAAAACTTTTGTCATTTCCTAAGTGATAAAGGTGCTAGAAGCATCTTTCATTCTTGGTCTTTGACCCCAGTTCTTGACACAGAACTCCTAAATCCCTTGGAATTTCCTGGAAGCATCTTTTGTTCTAATAAGGTGACTCTTGGTGAGCTCCTGGATAGCTTCAGGATGGGGGGCTGGTCCGAAAGGACAAAGCCATGATTAGAAGCTTGGAATGTTCAGCCTCACCTCCCATTCTCTAGGGAGGGGAGAGGCTTGAGTTAATAACAGATCATGTCTATGTGACAAAGCCTTGATAAATATCCCTAAAGTATGATATTCAGAGACTGTCTGGGCTGGTGGAGATGCTGGGTGTGTGGTACATGTGGAGAAGGCATAGAAGTTCTGTGCCCTTTTCCACATACCATGCCCTATGCATTTCTTTCATCTCATTGTTCCTGAGTAGTATCCTTTTTTTCTTTCTTTCTTTTTATTGAGCTATAATTAACATATAACATTATATTAGTTTCAGGTGTACAACATAATGATTAAGTATTTGTATGTATTACAAAATGATCACCACACTAAATCCAGTTAACATATATAGTAACAAAATTTGTTTTCTTATGATGAGAACTTTTAAGATCTACTCTCTTAGCAACTTTCAAATATACACTACAGTATTATTAACTATAGTTACCATGTTGTACTTTATGTCCCCAAGACTTACTTATTTCATAACTGGAAGTTTGTACCTTTTGACCCCTTTCACCCACTCTCCATCCCCTGCCTCTGGCAACTACCAATCTGCTCTTTGTATCTATGAGTGTTTTTTGGGGGGTAGGGGGTTGATTCTATATATAAGTGAGATCATACATTTGTCTTTCTCTGTCTGAATTATTACTTCACTTAGCATAATATCCTCAAGGTCCATCCATGTTACTGCAAATGGCAAGATTTCCTCATTTTTATGGTTAAATAATATTCCATTGTATATACACATCACATTTTCTTCGTCCATTCATCCACTAATGGACACTTATGTTGCTTCCATGTCTTGTTTATCATAAATAATGCTGCAAATGAGTTGTATTCTGTTATAATAAACCAGTATTCTGAGTTCTGTGAGCTGTTCTAACAAATTATTGAACCATAGGAGGGGCTCATAGGAACCCCAATTTACAGACAGTTGGTCAGAAGGACAACCTGAGAACTTGTGACTGGTGTCTGAAGTGAGATCAGTCTTATGGGGCTGAGCCTTTACTTGTGGGACCTGATGCTAACTCCAGGTAAATAATGTCGGAATTGGGAGATGCTTCTATTTACTAGATGGGATGTTGCCCAATTCATGAATCATTGAATAAAGCCAGTTAGATCTTAAAAAAATAACGGTCAGAACTGAACTGAATTGTATGACACCCAGTTGCTGTCTGCAGAAGATGGAGAATTGCTTGGTGTGGAAAAATCCACACATCTGATCACATAAGCAAGCAGAGAAATAGAGCAAAGCAGTGCATTTTCCTTTCACTATCATACAGCAAGACACTGTACAACCACCACAAACACCACTACTGATCTCTGTTCACTCAGCTAGAAAGACTATGCATAATGCTCATGAAGAAAGCATGCCAACACATACAGTATTGTCAGTAAAACTGTCTAATTATTTTCCGTGTAGAGGCGTCACTAGACGGATGATAGCCAAATGTTAGAGGAGCTGTCTCAAGGGCTGGGATTTGGATAATGTTTATTTTTCACTTTCAGTTATATAATTATTTAAATCACAAAATAATACAGGTTTTTTATAAGAAATTCAAACAACAGACAAGTGTATAAACTGAAAAATGAAACTCTCTTTTCCCAACAGTCTGATTTCTCAGATATAACCACTGTTAATGTTTGACTTGCATTATTCAAGATCTTCCTTGAAAGATGTATGGTCAAATTCATATCTTTTTCTCTTTTTTTTTAAATGCCAGCCCACTCCACCCATTGTTCTGTGACTTGCTTTTTTCACGTTTTCTACATTGCTTGGATTTTTTAAAAACACTTTTTAAACTGGAAAAACAATAAAGTTGTTTTTGTTTAGGGGAATAAAAGACAGAACACAATGCGTGCGTGACCTGAGTGGCCCTGTGAAGAGATGCACAGGACAAAGGCTTCCTGTGTTTGGGCCACAAGGATGGCCAGTATGGGTGGGAACCTAGGCATGCTCAGTTGGCCCAGGAAGTTGGTAAGTGTCCTGTTCTCCCTAAATCTTAAAACCCAAAGAAGGACTGTTAGAGCTAGGCCCAGGGCTCAGGAAAGTATGGACACTGAGCTGCAGCCTGACCCAGAGATGCCTGCCCTGTGCCCATGCAGTGCCTCCGGTTGCAGCTTCCATTGCGCCAAGCAGGACAAGGTAAGGAAGGCCACACCACTGCTGTTTTGGAGGCCCCATGCCAGTACGCCAGCAAAACAACCACCTATTGCCTGGGCTTGCTGCAACCCCTCTTGAAAAGCACCCAATTTCCTCTCTTTTCCTCCTCTGGCTCTAGTTTCAACTGTCATATTCCTGGATAAGGACTGTATGATGGGTCAGAAGTGCTGGAACCTCACCAGAGCTCTGCAGGGAGGAGCAGGCCGGTTGTCTGGCCCCTGAGTCCTGGAGAGACACCAAACAAAAAGCCTGTCACCCGTCTGCTCTGAAAAACAAGAAGACAGGCCTGGCTACGGAGACCCAGTGCCAGAAGGGCGAGAGCAGAGCTGAGTCTGGCTTAAGAGTGTCATTTATTTGTCAATGAGAGAGCTATGATGCAACTGAGCAAGAAAGTAGGACCCCTGCGCTGGCCCGTCACTGCATGGCATTCAAAGCTGCTGCAGTAACTGCAGCAGGGAGCACATCCTGAGGTGGTGACCTGTCCCATGGCACTAGCCTGGGGCTGCTTCTTGGGGCTCACTGTCCTGTCCTCTGAGAAATTCTTTGAAAAGTTCAGTCATAATTATCCTTTAGGTTTTTCTTTTCTGATAATAAAATCCATGCTCTGTGCAGAAAATTCTAAAATGGCAGGACAGTACCAAAAGGAAAATGTCAATGAGTCACAGCTCCCTCACCCTAAGATGGCCTCTGTGAGTATCTTCATGTGTCTCCTCCAGGCATCTATGCGGACATGTACACACTGTTAACAGCATTAGGACCCAACTCTATACAGAACTGTAATATGCTGCTTCTTTTTTTTTAAAGCCTGCTTCCTTTTTTCTGCAATATGCTTCTTAAATGACAACATAACATTAATTGCTTCCATGTATTATGCCAGGTTCTGTACTAGGGACATTGACTACATTATGAAGTAGATATCTTGATCACCTCATTTCATAGATGCAGTAACTAAGCTTTGGATATGTTCAGTTTTGATGCCAGGTGCCATAAGTGCCACAGGTCCCACGTGTTCAAATTGGAAACTTGCCTCTTGGGTTCCTGCCCCTAACCGTGCTGTTCTCCAGCCCTTTTCACTGAACATTCCCTCATGAGCTATTTCGAGTTACCGAAGGGTAACTTACAGAGGTGCTGGGTCTACTCCTAACTCTCCAGCTGCTCTGCTCTACTTGCCAGAGGCCTTCCCTGCCCCCTGCAGAGAGCATCCCTGAAATGCAGGTCCTAGAGACGAAGGTGCCACATTCCGCTGAAAGACCCAACCAATTAAGACTCCACAGGCGCCCAGAGAAGAGAGAATAGTCTGAGGGTGAATACCCTAGCTTAATGCCTGTATCAAATAACCCCTCTCTGTGAAGAAGCTCAAAGCATTTCATGTAGTTCTCCAAGGAAGATACAGACCCACGGAAGAGGAAGGAATTTGCCTCACATCATGCAGCAGCTCAGCAAGAGACGCATTCACCTTTCCCCCGGCAAACCTCAAGGTACTGGGATCCCACTGTCCTGGGCCAGGGCACAGGCCCCAGCTAAGGTGATTCATTTCACAGGGCTTCTGGCTCTATCACAGAGACTTAAAGGTGGCCACCTCTCCACTTGGGTAGAAATGGAAAACATCCTCAAAGTCAGAGGTCAGCCAACCTGTTTAGTGAAAGGTGAGATATCAAGTATTTTAGGCTTTGAGAGCCCTACAGTCTGTCACAACTACTCAGCTCTGCTCCCACATTACAAGAGAAGCCAGAAGATAATATGTAACAGGCATGTCTGTGTTCCAATAAAATTTTATTTACAAAAACAGGTGTCCATCAGGATTTGACCCACAGGCTGTACTTTGCCCTTTGCCAACTTCCGTTCTTAGGACTTAAGTTTTCCCTAAAAACACCTATATTTAAATATTGGATAGATTATAATTTACATGCAAACCACTTAAATTTTAGACCATAACGTCATTTCTGAGGGGTTGACCTGTTTTATTTCAGTAGAGTAGAAACACAATCTTTCAACCATTAATCTAAAATCTTGGGAAAGTGCAGACAAATCAGGGGTTGTTTTGCCTTATAGTTGGTCAGTATTACTAACAGATGAAAGGGAAAATATTTTACAGATCCATAGCAACCAGAAAAGAGGATAAATCAGGCCGAGGGAAAGAAAATGTCAGGCAAATCAAAAAGAGTATGAGGAAGAAAAATGATATTAATATAACCAGGCAGCTCCATTTGGCTTCAATTAGCTGACTGGGGCAATGCAACCAGGAAAGGAGAGAACTAGATAGCTCTAATTGGTAATGATGGAGCATCTCCTTTCAGAAAACTTTACTTGAGGCAAAGATATTAAGATCACATATACTTGGGACATCTAGAGAGAAGTGATCCAGGTAAGTCACTGATGAGAAACTGAACTGTAGCCTAGCAACATCTCACGACTGGGGATGCTCTCAGCACCTCATCTTCCTGGCTTCCTTCACTCACCTGTAGAGCAGGGATGAGGCAGCGAGGCTCAAACTACATCCTAGAACTGGAAAGAGAGCCCTCTGGTGTGCTGTTGGGCACAGGTGTGCAGAGGCTGCTGACACCCCTGGGAGAGAAGAGGGGTCCCCTCTCTAGGCTGGAGAGCCTTAGCAGAGGCAAGCTGAGGGCAGGGTTACACTGCAGTAAGGTCCCAAGGATAAGAATGGCAGGGCTGAAAAGAATCCCTGCTCAAAGTACTGCAGCGGCTCCAGCACCTTCTGGGGAAGAACCTCTAATAATGCAGGCAGGAGATCTCAAAATACCTCAAAGCCAAGCACATCTTAAATTTAAAAATTTTTGAAAAAAAAAGTTTTTTCACTCCCCAAACTGGTTGTTTCCCCTTCATCCTTAAAATGCTTTTGTAGCTCTCCACTGCCCTTAGAATCAAATCCAGACTCTTCACGTCTTTGAGTCCAAGTGCAAGTGCAAGGCCCAGCATTTTCCTGTGCCTGCTGAGCCTCCTGCTTTTCCTGAGTCCTTTCCTCTCCCCACCCCCTCCAGTCCCTCATGTTCCTCAAGCTCTTTCTCTCCTCAGGGGCCTACACATGTTGTTCCCGCTGCCAAAAAAAAAAAAAAAAAAAAAAATTCTTCTCCTCACTCTGCCTTTGGGCCTGTCCTGGCCCGACTCTCCAGTCTAAAATGAGTCCATCACCTTCTTCTTTTGGAGCACCCTGAGCTGTCCCTTTCTATCTTACGGAATCAAATATTTATTCGCCTGCGTTTTCAGTGTCTCTCTCCACTGCCTAAGGGCAGGGATCCTATCTGTTTGTTCCACATGGCTTACCCAGCATCTGACAGCGTCCTTGGCATGTAGCAAGCACTTAAATAAAAAAATACAACCAACGAAAAAAGCACTCTCTCCCCCAAAGGCCTCTCTTCATTTAAAATGGATCCTCGGAGGCCCAGAGGCGATAGCAGGGAAAGCAGTGCTGGTCAGGGCGTCCCTGGAGACCAGCTCCTGCCACTCAGCAGCTGCAGGAAATTCTCCAAGGCCCACCACATCTCCAAGCCCCTTTCCTCACCTGAAAAGTGGCAATATGAGTATCTTCCTCACCGAGCTACCTACTGCAGAGGTCAAATAATGGAATGGAAGTGCCTAGGATGACTAGGTGCTCAATAGCTACTGTTTTATTTACTTACTTTCAACTATAAAAAAGCAGGTTAGGGAAAAAAAAAAGACCTCAGCAGGAAAAGACTGAATTGCATGTGTAACATTAACTTTAGGAAAGGTAAGAGGAGGCAAAACTCAAGAAAACTCCACAATTCATTGGGATTCTTTAATAAAACTTGACCTGCTGTCACTATCTGGCAAAGTTTGACTTCAGGCAGCAGGCTGTGTCCCTCACCAATTCCAGCTTCAGAGACAGGAAGCATGATGGATGGGTTCCTGTGCTAAATCTAAACTGCATGAGAACTGCAGAAGAGCTTACCCGTTTTCCTAACCCCAAATGCACCCCGTTTAACATGTATTAACAATCTCCCTCAGGCCAAGCAACCTAAGAAAGGAGACCAGTTCTCAAGGACTCAGAAGGGTACTTTTGTTGCTATAAAAATAATTTTATATAACAATCATTCTGTTGTTTGTTGAAAACAATTATAACATTTATGAATGATCACAACAGTATTATTATAACAATATAATCATTCATGTGCAATGCCTGTTAACATGTAAAATGTTCATTTCCCTCAATCCAGCAATCCAAATTCTAGGAATTTATCCCACAGATATACTTAGGCAAGAGTGCACAGACATACACATACAAGGATGCTGACTGCAAGTTTGTGGCAAGGAAAAATTGGAAATCACCCAAATGCCCAACAACAGGAGACTGGTTAAATACAGTATATCTAAATAATAATTTTAAAAATATACAGTTAGAAAGAACATACCAACATGGAAAGATGTCCAAAAGATATTAAGTAAAAAAAAGCAAGTTGAAAAACAGTATGAAAAACATGGTGCATTTTTATAAAGCAATGATAGTTTTACACAGATATATGCATTGAAAATAAAATTGGAAAATAGGAACGCCAACGTTCCTGTCAATGGGGGAATGAATTACGAAGGATTTTCAATTTGTGTCATATAGTTAGCCTGGTCCACACTGCAGATTCAATCAGCCTCCAGCTCTGACGGCTCAGGATGCTAAGACGGTGCCATCAGTCTCCCTGCTTGGACCCGAATCACAAATTAAGCCGACTCAGCACATGCCATGAGGTTGCTATTAAATGGCAGCAAGGGAAGGCACTTGAACTTCCAGTGTCAGTTACAAGGTTTGGGGGTGGCCACGTTTCTCCCAAAACTCAAGTGAAATTGCCTTGGAACTTGTGGTTAAGGCCTACCAACAGCAGAACTGAGAGCAGAT
This sequence comes from Camelus dromedarius, assembly GCF_036321535.1. Taxonomy (NCBI): domain Eukaryota; kingdom Metazoa; phylum Chordata; class Mammalia; order Artiodactyla; family Camelidae; genus Camelus; species Camelus dromedarius. Next base: position 59,822,792 of record NC_087443.1, on the reverse strand, counting down.
AGCCTCTCCAGCAGAATTCTAAAGCGCAGCTCAGAAATCAAGCCCTGCGGAGTTAGGGAATGGTTTTTTTCTAATGAAACCCAGAGGGTGGGGGTGTGGGGGCAGGAGAGCAGTCACCGGCAATCTGAAAAGAAAGAATGAGTCAATCGTAAAATTAAAAGAGAACAAGGAAGAGAAACTGGCTCCAAAGCAGGAAGGAAAGTAGCTGAAGTGTCTACTGGTGAAGTTACTAATGTATTTACTGCAGAATTTCCCAATGATTCATGACAACAGCTGAATTTGGTTTAAATCTCTGTAGCAGGTGAAATGACAACAGCCACCTTGTCATATTCTCTTTCCACTTGACACTTCTGTACTGGCCCAGCATCCTGATCAGTCCTCTGAGACCAGGTAAGGCTGGGGCTTCCTGGGTGGGGGTGTAGATACCATTTTGCTCACCTGGTGGCCATTCCCTTTCTTACTAACAGAACTCTGATTTCCTCCCTCTGCCTTTCCTTGGCCATGACTTTCAGGGAACCAGGGCCCATCCCCAGCCCTGGGAAGTGGATATTGATCAGCAAACTAAAATGTCTCACATTCGTGACATTTTAACTCTACCAATGAGATGCAAGAGGAGATCAATGAGGGCAGTTCTGTGGAGGGTTTGGTCTTTAACAGAGACATAGGACAGAAATGTCTCTCTGACTGCTTGTAGACTCTGTCAAGTGTGATCCCAGGATGCTACAGATCGTGGCAGCCATCTTTGGAATATGAAGAAATCAGTTAAAAAAGACAATCCATAGTGCTGAGGAAAGCAGAGCTCAGGTCTTTATAAACATCGCTGAACAGATGACAACCAATCCTGCAACTGTCCCACCTCCAGTTGACTTGCTGTGTAAGATAAGTAAGTACCCTCATTGTTAGGCCATTTTAGTCAGGTTGTTCAATTACTTGTAATCAAAATCATCCCAACAGATACAAGAAAAAACAAAAGTGCCTGCTGCATCTATGCATTCTCTAATGATTTGATTTCTAAGCATAACTGCACACCACAGTCACTGAGGTAGTACGTGCCCCTACAGCCCTGTAAGAGCAACTGATTTTTCCTACCCAGAGCCATATCTCTAAGGTTTCTGCCAGTGCTTACCCTCTGCTTTAGAGGACTTCTCTCCCACTCCATGTAATCAGAAGTAAGGAAGGGGGAGGACTTTAAATATAAATCCTGGTGCTCCATCTGGATCACTAACAACAACCAGGTGGTCCTATGACCTTGGCAGAACTACTCTGAGTCGGAACTTCCTCAGGACTGATAGAGGAATGTTGGAAGAAAGTAGCCTTCTGCCTGCTGGGACTACAAACTGGGAGAACTGGAAACTGGCTGGTGCTGCTCAGCTTTCCTGGCACGTGGGCTGAGTCAGTCTGCAGTGTAAGACCAACACACAAGTCAGAGCCCTGAGGATACTGTTTGAACACATAGATCAAGCCATGCCTGAAACCCTGGACATCTCAGTAACCTGAGCCAATAAAGTCTGTTATTGTTTTGGGTAGTTTGTGTTGGGTGTCTGTCATTTGCTTATGGTTAGAAGCATTCCAACTAAAATAAACACTAACCTGCTCCACCACCACATCTTGACTCCTTCACCTTCTCTGGATACTCTTCTTTCCCAGGCCTCTCACATTTCCATTTCCTTTTCTCTATAGTTCGGCTTCCCACCTCTGAGCACCAAAAGGTGTCTGTCCTCCAGCAGGTCGGGGCTAAGTTACAGAACCCATCCAAGTCATTCTTCCAAGCAAGCACACAGCTCCACAGCCGGACACGGACATCACCTCTCCTCATCCCACCCCTCGGCATCTTATCGTCTCTTTCCCTTGCCTCCCACTGCTCTGATGCTGTTTCTAAGTCTGAATGGTAAAGCTGTGGATGCTGTTTAGACCTGGAAAAGCAGGTCTAAGCATTCCACTTGCTTGATACTACTCAGCATGTTCTCACATGTAAATGGGCGGGGTGCTCCATGTAAGACACTGAGTTTAAGGTGGACAGCCCAGGTGAAGCAAGACCGTCACACAGAACTACACTATCTATGTACACACCAAACATAACATACATGTTCTGTATAACAGCGTCTGTGTAACCCTTGTAGAGTGTAACCAGCTGGGGGACAGAGCAATGCCTACATGTCACAGGGGAGGTTCTCTGCAGCATCAGGAGAGTGCGAGAAAACCAGAGAGGTCTAAACCCAGTTTTACAAAACAGTTATAATAAGGGGCAATTATACACACTATAAAAAGATTCTTCACTTTATAAAAAAGGGTGTATTTACAAGGTTTACTTACTAACCTGCATGGGCTCTACTGTATACAGAATAGGATTTGGTTTGCATAGGATTTTATGGGCACTGCCAACTATATGTCAAGGAGCCATAGTTGAACTGAATTTGCTTTTTGGTTGTATAATGGGATGTACAAAAGAAGGCCATTTTATTTGTATCACTATTACTGATTTTCTGTGTGGAAGAAAGATAATGGCACCAAATGTCATCGTATCAGCTGAGGCAGGTTTCTGATACAGGGACAATCAAGGCATTTCCTTCCTAACAGGGTTTTCCTGCAAAATGGGGTATTCATTATTTCTAAAAAAAAAAAACAAAAACAAAAAAACCGAAAACAAAAAACCAAGGCACCCACCTTCTCTATCCATACAGTTTTTAAAGACTGAATAATAATAACTGTATGTAATACTTACATAGTACTTACTGTGTATCAGGCACTGTTCTAAGTGCTTTGCAGGTATTAACTTATTTCATCATCTCAATAACTTCATGCATAGTTACTATTATTAACCCATCTGCTCATCTATAAAGCAGAGATATGTTGCCCAAGGGTAGGGGGCAGTAACTGGCAGAGCTGAGATTAAAAACGCAGGCAGTCTGGGCCCAGGGGCATGCTCTTAACCATCATACTAGGCTGTCCCCTTGGTCTAGCAGAATGTGCAGGATGGCGAAGAGTACCAAGGAGAGAAGCAGTGGGGGGGCTACCTACCCTGTTACCAGTGAGTTCAGGTGCATGGAGCTGAGGACCTGTACTATGCAGTGAAACAAGAAAGGAAGAAGAAAGGAGGGAGGGAGGGCGGGAGAGAGGAGAGAAGGAGAAAGGAGAGGAGGGGAGAGGGAAAGAGAGAAAAGGAAGGGAAGGAAGAGAAGGGAAGGGCAGGGAAAAGAAAAGGAAAGAAGAAAGGAAAGGAAAAGACATAAGGGGATTGAAAGAAGGCACAAGGGAAGTTCCTGGAGTCTGTTTCTTGCTTTGGGTGCTGGTTACACGATGTGTTTGCTTTGTGAACTCTCAGCAAGCTGTACTTTTTATACACATATTTTGTGAATAAAAAGGTAAAAGGTGAAAATAGATATTTAAGAGGATTTCAGTGATATCCTCTATTTTCCAAATGTTCCCGAATGCCTGAGCAAGGCATGCTGGAGCTAAGAGGTCATGTGCACAGTGCAATCACCCATGTAGGTGAGTCTCAAATCTCACTGTCCAGCCGGAGACATGTAGCAGCCCCAACATCAGCTGAGCTACAGGCATCATGGTTAAGAGAGTGGTGTTGAGAGCTATAATGCCTGGGTTCAAGTTTTCTTTTGCACCTACTAGGTGTGTGATTTTGATCATGGTCCTTCACCTCCCCATGCTCCCTTGCTTTCTGCAACTGTCAAGCTGGTATAACACAGTGTCTAACTCACAGGGCTTTACTGAATATTATATGAGCACTTACAATCATGCCTGGCATGCAGAACACACCACTAAATGTTAGCTCTTGTCCTCACCATTCAGGCCCATAGCCATGGTCTTTCTTAACATCAGTTGCCATATACTTTTCTTTATCATCTCACCATTACTTAAATAATTTATTATTACCCACTGCCATGTTTCAAAAAGGATTTAAGGTAGATTTGTTTTAGCTGTTACTTAAGCAGTACCATAGTAGTACAGTAGAAACTCAGGTATTATACTTTTGGGAGTGGAGTCATCCTGCCACTGCTGTGAAATGCCTGAAGTGATCTGTGGGCACAAATGACTGCTATCACATTACAGACACCATTAAAGGGGCCGTGGGAGTGGATGGTACTCCAAAGCAACACCAGTCAATGTATACTCAAGAACCAGCCACGACTTTTTATTTTCAAAATTTTCAATCCCATAGACAAGTCAGAAGGACAGTACCACACATCCTTCACCTAGATTCACCGGTTCTTAACATTTTGCCACATTTGCTTTTTCTTCTCTCTCCCCTCCCCACTTTTTTTTTTTTTTTTGCCAAATCATTCAAAAATTAAGTTGCTGACATCATATCATTTTATTCATAAATACTTCAGCTTTTATCTCCTATGAACAAGGACATTATCCCACATAAACTGTTACCATATCACACCCAAGGAATTTCACAGTTGTTTACTACTGTTATCTAATATACAGTTTATATTTATAGTTTTTCTAATTGCTCTAAAAATGAGCTTTTTTCCCCCCAATCCAGCATCCAATCAAGGATCGTAAGTGCACTTAAATTGTCATGTTTTCTTTGATCTAGGATGGCCCCTGCCTCTTGCCATTTTGTATCTTTCAGAGGATTGACATTTTTGAAGCGTTCAGACAGCTGTCTTGTAAAATGTCCCACAATCTGGATTTGTCTGACTACTCAGGATTCAACTCAGGAGAAACATTTTTGGAAAAGTGCTATGTGGTTGATATTCTATGCTTCACAGTGTAACACGTAAGGAGGTACATAGTAGTCATTTGTTCCATTTTTGTGTTGCCACATTTGATCATTCAGTTAAGGTGATGCCCACTCAAACCTTACCTCTGTAAAGGTATTATTTTTCTTTTTGTAGTAAATAAGTAATCTGTGGAGGGATTCTTTGAGTCCTTGTGAAAATCTTGTTCCCCAACAGTATTTTTAATCCAGTGGTTTTGGTATCCATTGATAATATGCCTGAATCAGTGATTACATTAGTGTTGCAAAACAGTCACTGTGATGTTTATTGTGTGAGTGAAGTTAAATCCTTGCAAATTAGATCTTATTTTTCCCTTGACTTGTATTATTTCAGAAGTTCATCTGCTTGACTCTGACAGTGATTCATAATACCTGTTTTACATTTCTCTGATCTTGATCCACCTGAGCAGGTATATTAAGTGCAAACAAACATATAAATGCACTGGCTTAAGCAATGGGCAGGAATTTACCTGTCTATACAAGCAGGAGGTTGCCTAGTCTTTAAAGTCCCCCTTCCTGTAGTAGATCAAATTCCATATCAAGAAAAGTCTATTTTTCCAAAGATAGTTCTATACCGAGTCAGCTTCAGGCATCCCAAGAAGGGAGAAAAGGGGACACAACAGGTTCAGGCAGTAGACTCCTGGCACGACGTTAAAAGATTGTGCAGGGAGGAGGGTAGAACTCAAGTGATAAGAGTATGTGCTTAGCATGCACGAGGTCCTGGGTTCAATCCCCAGTACCTCCATTAAAAATTTAAAAAAAGGTAATAAATAAACCTAACTATCTCCCCAACCCCAAAAAATAAAATAAAATAAATTAAATAAAAGATCGTGCAGACCACTCTAGGACAGTACTAAATCACATGGGCCAGCTGCTACAGACAGCCTGCCACCCTGCCCTTGTAAATTATATTTCTTCCTGGTCAACGGTCCTTTAGAGCCCAGACAACAACCCCAGACCAGCTGCATTCGAATCCCCTGAGAAGCTGGTCAAGAAACAGATGCCCCAATTCCACCTCTGGCCAACTGAATCAGAGCCCTGTGGAGTGTTTGGGAATCAGTGTGTTGTGATCCCAGGGGATCTCATGAGCAGCCAGGTTTGGGGATCCTTGCTTAGAGAAGACCCAATGTAGCCTCCAAAAGGGGACTATCCCATGGGACACACAATGGTAGGTGGTAGTTAAGGATCAGTTCCATTACACGACAGCCATGCAGCCAACAACTGACCCTCGGGGGTCTAGAATGAGGGCAGAGGGCTTCAACCTAGATGGTCAATTGAACCTCCAGTTTATAACATACTCAAGGCTGAAAAAAAAAATCACTGTACTTAGAGAAGCTGCCAGGTCTATTATGGTTCTCTAAATTTAGTCTCTACCAGAAGCATCTAGGAACATCACCCCCAAAGATTCTGAGTCAGAGATCTCCTCTGGGGCTGAGGAATGTGTGCTTGCAATAAGCTCTTCAGATGCTTCTAATGCAGAGGTCCAAGGACCATACTTTGAGGGACCCTGGCCTAGATGCCGGTCTGCTCCCATTTATGGCAGTCAAAGAGCAAGAGTTGGATAAAAGTGTCCTGGCTTTCATTTGAAGGCTACTTACCAAACCAAAGAAACAAAATATGAAGTCACATGGGAAATGTTTCTGAGCAAATAATTAACCACACAGAAACATCCAGATGATATGAAATGCTCTATAAAAGGTACTGAATTTCACTCCAACATTTCATCTTCCTGGAGGACTACAGGCAGGCTGAATCAAGAGCATGAGACCAAGGCTCCCAGCACAAAGCCGCCACTTCAGGTTCCATATTAGCAGTCTCTAGAGAGACACCAGGAGCACAGGACCATCCCTTGGGGGCACTTGAATCGTCTGAACCAAACAATATTTCTGACTGTCAAGGTCCTGCCTGATTCCAGCTTCCACTTCACACTGTGAGGGAGCAAGCTCCTGGCAGTTCTCCCTCTCTCTGCCCTATCCTCTACTGTTAACCCAAGCCCTAGCCAAGATTAACACGTGTGCTGTGGTCCCAGAAATGGGGATGGCTAGGCCACAGGCAACAGGGAGCAAGGACCATGCTAATAGTGGGAAAGGGAGCAGACAGAGAAAGAGCTGGTCAGCTCCATGCCAAGCTGGCCTTTGGCTCGCAGGGAATCAGAAGAATGGCTGGCAGACTGCAATCAAGGCTTAGGGTGTCAGGGCCTCCCACTCGCTGCCGGAGGTCACAGTGACATATCCTTCCCTTCCATGGTCCAGGCACCTTTCCATCCAGGAAATAACCCAGCCTCATGGTACAAATGGGGTATAGCACTCCCAGGAAAGGTCCCTCCACAGATATCAAAATATACCTGCAGGTTCCCACTCCAAGCAGGTTTATGGCGAAAGAACCACCACACCAGCCAGCCCCCAGGGCTCTTACCTGACTGGAACACATATCGGGCCAAGCCTTGCATTAGCTCTGCTGGCCATGTTGGGGGCGCAGACTCCCCTGTTTCTCTCTTCAGACGAAATGTCAACTCAAAGCCAAAACCACTAGGTCCATCTGTTCCTGTGAATCTGGAACAAATAAAAAGCAAATGTTTTAGTTTAACTACCTTAGAGAGAACACTGTTTTGTGTCTAATTAAAGTTCTCTCCCTTTTTTTGGTAATCTCAGCATCCAAACCCCTTAATTGGAGGAATCTCAGGAAATGAGCCTTGAGGGGAGGAAGGACCTCGATAAGCCCGTAAGGAACCAGAACTCTAGCCTTGCCCTCCTGCCAGCTACGGCACATGTGTGTGACCTGCCAATCAAATTTCCCTGCTCATACTCTAATTTATGAATTCCAGATTTTGTGGCACTGGAATGTTACTTTCTGTATGACTGAGGCTTCATTACTGAAAACTGTCCTTATTCACACTCTTTATTCCTTCAAGCTATTTATAAGCGCCTGCTTTGTTTGCTAAGGATACATGTTTTCCTGTATGCTCCGTGAGGATGAGACCAATTCTTTTCTCCCACCTCCACCTTGCCCCACAAGGGGACAATCCTTGGGCTGAGCTGGCTGGCCTTCAAACTCAGCATTTGTGGGCGGATCTCAAAGCAGATTCCAAATACTGGGAAGACCTATGATCTTCCTGAAACTCAGCACCCCATGTGCATTCATCAATCAGCACGTGTTCTTTCTGAAACCTGGCACCCCATGTGCACTCTGCAATCGTTGGAACCTGGAGGAAGAAGCATGGTTTGCCCTCCTTTCCCATCTCCAAGTGGCCCAGAATGATGAGGGTTATCATCTCTGTGATCACACACATCACAGTGACAATAAGGCAGGGGAGCAGTGTCTGCCTCCCTGTCTGCTAGGAAATGCTTGGGAACCTGAGTCTCCAGGGGAGTCCCTGAAATGGACTTCTGCCAGAAAGGGAGATGGTGTGGATTAGAGAGAGCAAGGACTGGCTGGTGGTGACACCTCCTCAGGTGAGGGAAGCATCCAGGGAGGGGCTCTTGCGAGCTACAGGAGGCTTGCCAGCCCAGGAAGGGTTAAAAGTTAAAATCTGTTCATGATATAATTTTCAGTAATTATATCTTGTACAAACATGAGCCACAATGATTATACACATGTAAATTCCTTAGCATACAAACACAAGCCATAAGATAAGATGGCAGCCAACACCTCCTTGCGAGCCAAGTTAGTGGAACAGGTGGTAAGAGGGGGCAATGTTGAAGGGATGATGATGCAGTCAGTGTCCAACCCTGGGATTCCACATGGTGTCTTTCCTCCATCATCGTCATCACCACCCACAAGGGGCCAGGACAGGAGACTGGACAGAAAGAAATACCAAAGCCTCAGGAGCTCTGACACCAGTGCGAGCCTGTGGGCCTGGATGGGTCCAGCCCTTCCACACTTGCTGCAGTGGGGAGATCACCTCTGAGAAGCTAAGTTCTCTAAAGGACTGAAAAGAAAGGCTTAGAATCATTTTATCTGGGCATCTAGCAATGTGGGAGGCAGATTCCATTTTGGGGTACACACCAAAATTTTGGAGACTGGGCTAGAAAATGCTTGGCAAGATGCAGTGTAAGCTATTTTCTTTCCTTGCTGAATTGCCCTGGTTGGGGGCAATTCTGCAGAGAGAGGCTGAGGGAATAGCAAAGCAAGTTGAGACTGGAAGAGCTGCCTCGCAAGGGCTGTGGGCTTGAGAAGGGTGTGAAAACCTGGGGTAATGCAAGACTGACTCGGAGTTAAACTTGAAAAAAGGAGATTGGTCACTAGGGCAAAGGGAATATTTCAAGCAGCCACCAATTAGAGGCAGCTTTGTAAAATGTATTAGTCCATTACTCCAGGGCTTTCATCTCGGGCCAAGAAAAATACATGATTTCTAACCACAAAAACTTGAGAAACAGACCAAAAGGAACGTGCTCCTTGGGCTGTGCAACAGGGAGAACCCTCAGATGCAGAAAGAGAAGTCACATGCATTCAAGCTGCACCGCCTCTCTAAGAAGGGCTGTGCACACAGCACACACATGCATGCACGCACACGCACATGTACACCATCTGCCTCCACACGGGGCGCTTTCTGGGCCAGCTCTGCGGTGGGCAGGCCGGCCCTCACTTGACTGGCTGGGAGGGACAGGGCTGGCCAGATGGTCTCCACCTGCGTTTGATTACCACCCACCAGGCTGGCTGGACGCAACCTCTAAACTCTGAAACATGAGTTTGGAATGGCCCAGCCTAAGGATAAACACACAACCTGGAGCCTGTCAGAAGGCTTCTTCTTCAAAGCAGATTGCCCAAGCAATAGCCAAATGACAAGGTCATTCAATCTTTAAAGTCCCCCGTAGGGGCCTGGCTTGGTCTGCACTTCCTCACATGAGGGCTCTGCAGCCAAAGCAGATCTGTCTGACCAGAGGATGAAGCCCCTCCTGAGGAGTGGCCCTCTCGTGCAACCTCCAAGAAAAGAAAGCACGAGAGGAAACTGGCATGTGCTGCAGAAGGTGGGATCTGGGTCAGAGCAAAGAATCTTTCTAACACAGAAGGCTGCTAAAATACTGGCTGGTGGTAAAGGGGCCCAGTGGAATTTCTTCGTACAGGGATTCTTAAAGGAGTACATGACAGATTCTCCCCAATCTGGTAGGGAGGGGGTGAGAGGTTCTAACTGTCTTGCTGCAGAAGGATGGATGAGACAGCCTCTCAAGATTGTTTCCAGTTCAAGAACTTCTGATCCTGCTCACTGAGGTGCCCAGAGGAGAGACTGACTTTGTCCCGGCAGTTCGACGAGCTCAAGCAGTGGCTGTGCCAGCCTCAAGAGAAACATCAAACCTACCGACAGGAAAAACATGTGCCTTGAATCCTAGACACAGTTGGCCAACCACTGGAACCTGCCCAAAGGTCTCCTCCAAATCTCCTGATTAAGAAGGTATCACTCAGCCTCTAAGAGGCCAAAATGACCACTAACTTCAGAAAGAAGACAAATAGGAACCTGGGAGAGACTTTCTAGTAAGTAAACACAAGAGTAGGGGTGGACAGAAAAAGCTGACCTAAAAGTTGGCAACTCATGTGCAAATACTATTAGTTATTAGGGAAATTCAAATCAAAACTATAGTAAGGTACCACTTCATACCCTCTAGGATGGCCAAAATAAAAGACAGGAACAAGTGTTAGTAAGGATGTGGAGAAACTGGAATGCTTATATGTTGCCAGTGGCAATGTAAAATGGCAGAACTGCTTTGGGCAACAGTTTGGCAGTTCTTCAAAAAGTTAAATATACCATGTGACACAGTAGTTCCACTCCTAGGTATACACTCAAGAGAACTGAAAACATATTTCATGCAAAAACTTGTACATTAATGTTCACAGTAGCATTATTCATAATAGCCCAAAAATGGAAGCAACCCAAATATCATCAATGGATAAATGGATAAACAAAACGTAGTATATCCATACAATGGAATATTATTTGGTAATAAAAAGGAATAATGTACTGATATTTGCTACAACATGGGTGAACCCTGAAAACATGCTAAGTGAACGAAGCCAGATATAAAAGGCCACATGTTGTATGATTCCATTTATATGAAATGTCCGGAACAGACAACTCCATAGAGACAGAATGATTAGTGGTTGCTAGAGGCTGGGAGAGGAGAGAATGAGGAGTGACTGCTAAAGGGTGTAGAGTTGCTTTTTGGGATGATAGAAATGTTCTGGAATTAAATAATGGTGATGGTGATGATTGCACAACCTTGTGAATATACTAAAATCCACTGAATTGTACACTTTAAAAGGGTGCATCTCATGGTATGTAAATTATATCTTAAAAAAAAAAGCTGGCATCTCAAGTACATCTAAGTGCTAGGGGAGGCAGGCCAACCATGCCAAGTAAGCCAGGATCCACATTATTAATACCACTACAATTAACTGAACACCTACTAAGTTTGAGGCCTTGAACTAAGCACTTTTCTGATGTCATATTGTTTAATTCTCCAACAACCCTGTGACTCAGCCATTGTTATCTTCATTTAACTAACATATGAGAAAAAGACACTTGAGAGAGTTTAAGTAATATTCTGTAAATCACACAGTAAGCAAGTGATGGATCTCAGACTTGAGTTCTGCCTGACTCTAAAGTCCATTTTCTTATTGCTGTGTGACCTCAGGCAATGTATTTAACATCCCTGTGCCTCAGTTTCCTCATCTATAAAATAAGGATAAAAACAGTAACAGTAACTATTCCAGAGTTATGAGGATTAAATGTTTAGAAACCACCTGAAACACTGTAAACATTATATCACTTATACCAAGTGAAAGACAGATACAAAAGACCATATATTGTATGAATTCACTTACATGATATGATAAGTAAGATCATTTGTAATATATGATAAAACGTCAAGAATAGGCAAATCTATAGGAATAGAAAGTAGATCAGTGATTGCCTGGGGCTGGGAGACTGAGGACAAATGTGGAGTCACTGCTAATAGGTTTGGGTTTCTTTTTTGGGTGATTAAAAAAAAGTTCTAAAATTAGTTTATGGTGATGGTTACATAATTGTGAATATACTAAAGACTACTTTAAATGAGTGAACTGTATGGTATGTAAATTTTATCTTAATAAAGCTGTTTTTAAAGAGTGAGGGGCCTCTCACCTCCCTCTCTCTTGCCTTTTGAGATGGCTCATATTCTGTCTATGGAGTGTATATCCACTTTTACTTTAAACTAAACACACCCACACCTCGTGGTCTCTCTGGCCTTCTGAAGTGGCCTGCATTCTATCTATGGAATATGTATCTTCTTAGTTTTACACTAAAAATAAATAAATAAATAAAAAATAAAAACTGAGGGAGTACAAGTCACAAACTATAGACACAGATATAGATATATTCCCCTTAAGCAAACAACAGGATGGTCAATCTTACTCATGATAAGAGAAATGCAACTCAAATACAATTTAAAAAAAAAAATGAGATACCATTCTCACTTATCAGATTGGCAAAAATTTAAAAGCATGACATTACATTCTGTTGATAAGGCTGTGGGGAAAGAGGTATTCTCAGATGTTGCTGGTGGGGATACAAATTAGCACAACCTTTTTGGAGGAGAAATTAGCAACACCTAACAAAATTACATATGTTTACCTCTTGACCCAGCAATCCCACTGTAAGAATCTGTGACTGCAAAATATTGGAAACAACTAAACGTCCATTCATAGGAGAGTGGTCCAAAGAGTACTATGCAGCCATAAGGAAGAATGAGGAAGAGCTCTACAAACTGATATGGATACTGTTAAGTAAAAAGAGCAGAAGAGCACTATAGCATGCCACTTTTTGAGGAAGAGAGAAAGGAAGACAGGAAGTGTACATGTATCTGTTCATTTGTGCAAAATGCAACACAGGAAGGATAAATCAGAAACTACTAAGACTGGTTACCTACAGACAGTAGGTGGGAACCAGATGCAAAGGGCTGCAGTGTAGGGTGTGTGTGACATTTCTCTGACCATACCTTTTTTATGGTTATCATTTTTGGATAAATGATAATGCTTTCACATACTCAAATAAAATAAACAAGGATGGAGGAAAATACTAAATGTAATACAGACAGAAATTAATGTACCTAAATGTATTTCAAATGAACAATATAACCACACTGAAGAGGGGGAAAAAAGGTCTCCCAAGTACCTTACATACACAGTATGTTGACCATATGTCCTCAGGTTAAAGACAAAAAGAACAGTAAACAAACACTGAACTCTGATTAGTAAATTTATTTTTTTGCGTTACGGATTAGTAATTCTGAAACTACCTTCTGTGTAAATGTATTGTGGATAATAGGAGCCAGGTTTCTCTCATTGTCAGAAATGTTAAAAATTGGTAAATATACATCAAAGTTAGAAATATGTTAAAAGGCAGGCTAGAATGAACCTCATAGGTGTGATTTTGGAATTACAAATATCAGCATGGTATTTAATAGAGAAATAGATGTAGAAGTAGATAAAAGATAAAACAGATAAAAGTGTGTGTGTGTGATATATGTGTGTATGCTTCCTTGCTCTCTCCACCGAGTGACACACCATTAGCAATGATAACACCTAGCACCCAGATCTTGGTTTCTAAACACCATCCTCCATTAAAAGAAACCAGAGCTCACTGGAGAAATGGTTGATTCCAGGGTTGGGAAAGCACAAAATGAGCCTGGAACTTTTTGTTGTGCCACAAGGTAAGTTAATATTCAAAGAATGATGGGAACATGTCAAAAGTAGAGAGAAGCCAAACTGAAGGGCTCCCACTGGCCAAATCAAGGACACTTTGAGCATTAAAACAAACTGTACTAACAAATTATAACCTATTAATTAAAATAAAAATCTATGACTCCATATTGATTGTAATGGAGCTAGCGATATTGGTACCATAGATTTTGGGTTTACCAATTATATGAGCCAGTTCCTTATTTTATACACATGAGGGGCAGCAACTTTTCCCTCTAGCATTTGGGAAAAGCCTTTCCTGTAAATATATTCAGTGGTGTTTATAAGAGTAAAACATCTGAAACAATCTAAATGTTCTACAAGTAGGGGTGTTATGAGTTCTGGTGCATTGTGTGGTGGGACATTACATAGTCATTAAAAATGAGAGTTCTTGAAAGCAGAGATGTGAGAAGCAAAGGGTTTTCCACCTCTAACTGGTGAGGAGGAACAGGAAATTTAAGTCAGAACCCCACGCTATAGTCTCTATTGTTTGCTGTTTGCCTATTGCTAACCATAAGATAAAAACATAAATAACTTTTTTAAATGGTCATGAAATTGGAACCCTTGTGCACTGCTGGTAGGATTATAAAATGGTATAGCCACTGTGGAAAACAGTATGGTGGTTCCTCAAAAATTTAAACATAGATTAAAGGTTAAACAAAGATTTATCAGATGATTTAACAATTCCACTTCTGGGTATATACTCAAAAGAAATGAAAGCAGGGATCTGAACAGATTTTGTATACCCAGGTTCATAGCAGCTTTACTCAATAGTCAAAAGGTAAAAATAACCCAAATGTTCATCGATGGATGAATGGATTTTTTTAAAATGTGGTATATACATACAATAGAAAATTATTTAGCCTTAAAAAGGAAGGAATTTCTGATACATGCTACAACATGGATGAACCCTGAAGACATTATGCTAAGTGGAGTAAGCCAATCACAAAAGGACAGACGTTGTTTACAATTCCACTCACAGGAGGTACCTAGAGTAGTGAAATTCAGAGAGACAGAAGATAGAATGGTGGTTGCCAGCAGCTGTGGGAAGAAGAGAATGGGGAGGTATAGTTTCAATTTGGGAAGCTGAAAAAGTTCTGGAGATGGATGGTGTTGAAGGGAGCATAACTATATGAAAGTACTTAATTTCACTTAAATACACCTAAAAATGGTTAAAATGATACATTTCATGTTATATATATTTTACTAGAAACAAATGGCTTTGAAAAATCATGAAACAAAACTTACTATAATGTGTGATTCAAAATATCTGTGTATACACACACAATGTAAAAATATGTAAGAAAAAATATATGAGAAAAAGACAGGAAGAAAATGCAGTAAAATCACTACAGCGGCTATCACAGTACAATTTTTCTTTTTCAAACTTCTTCACATTTTCCAACTTTTCTACCATTTACACTCTCTAGTCTAGACTGTAAACCCCACAAGGGCAGGACTGAGTCTTGTTTGCTACTGTATCTGCCAGTCTGTTCTGCCAGGCTTCTCACAGAACCTGTTGGCTAAGTGTTCATATTGAACATTCATGGTATGACAGGAGAGGCCAAAACTGTAAGGTAATAAATACGTGGTGATTTGTCATGGCAGCAACAGCCACCAAGCGAGAATCCCAGGAGTCATCCTTCAGCCCTCCCTGTCCCCCTGTGCAGCCAGGCAGTCACCGAGTTCTGTCAACTCTTCCTCCTCCTTCCTCAGCAGCTCTCAAATCTGTCCTCTTCTCTTCATCCACACTGCCACACCAGGGGTTGGCCTTCTTTTTTTTTTTAAGTATAGTTGATGTACAATATTATATAAGTTTCAGATGTATACAACATAGTGATTTACAATTTTTAAAGGTTATATTCCATTTATAGTTATTATAAAATACTGGCTATATTCCCTGTGGTTGACCACCTTCATCCAACACCACCCTTCCTCACTGATCTCATGCCTCCTGCCCAATTCAGTTCTTCACTCTGATGTCCTCAAAATGGGATGTGATGTACCTTGCCCCTGCTAAAAATCTTCCAAAGCCTACCCCCACTCCAAATCTTCAGGATAAAGTCCAGATTTTTCAACAAGACTACTGTGAACTGGATCCCCCTCATCTCCTCTGCCTCACACTCAATGAATGACTGGCAGATCTCTGGACATACTACTAGCCTCCTCGCCTCTGAGACTCCGCACAGGTTGTTGCCTCTTTCTTTGCCTTCTGCCCATCTTTGGGAAGGCTCAGGTGCTACCTTCTCTGAACTGGGTGCTTGTGTTGAATATCTTCTGTTTGTTCTTGCAGGTTCATCCCCACCACAGCAGACAGATTCTGAGGTGGCTCCCACAATCTCTGCCCCTGTGTTCATGCCTTTGTGGAATCCCCTCTCCTTGACTGAGGGCAGGACCTGTGACTTGCTTTAACCAACACAACATGGCTAGGTAACAGAATATCACTTCCATGATTATGTTACATTAAATAAGACCACATCGTGCTAGCAGCTGTCATCTCCATTTCCGGCTCCGAAGAAGCTTCCATGACTCCTGCGAGGAAAGAAACTGCCAATAACCTGAGGGAGTTTGGAAGTACTAGATACTTCCCCAGATAAGGATGCAGCTCAGCTGACTCTGTGACTGCAGCCTCGTGAGACCCTAAGCAGAACACTCAGCCAAGGTACATCTCGACTCCTGACCCAAAGGAGATGTGAGATCATGTGTGCTGTTTTGAGCTACTAAGTTTGTGGTAATTTGTTATGCAGCAATAGAAAACCAACACACCCACCTTACTCTCTGCCCTGTAAGGCTGACCTGTGTGGGGCTCCTGAGCTATCCGGCTTCCAACTGGGTTCAGCCAGTGGAAGCTCTAACAGGAAATCCGAGGGAGGGAAAAGAGAGGCCAAGGCTCCCTCCCTGCGAGATTGCCTAACGCTGGCCAGGTCCCTCAACTGAAGGTTACTGCTGAAGGTCACTGTACAACTCTTTCCTTCTAGGCTCTCAAATCTCACTCCTTCCTCTGGTCTCTTCAGTACTGGGAGAGTAGCAGCCAAGCTGACCACTAGACCTGCATCACTGCACTACCCTCTGTGGGCCCTTCCTTTATAAACAAACCCTCCCCCAGTTATCCTACTAGGAAGGTGCCAAACTCTTTCTTGCTGGGACCCTGAGCAATACAGGGCACCTACCACTCTTCCTTACCACTATGCAAACCTCCATCACAGGACCCTCCCTGCTGTATTGTAACTGCCTTCCTAGCTTGCCTACTAGGACTAGATTTGCCCCTTTTTTGCACCACCAGCGCCCAGCACAGTGACTGGCACAGAAGTGCTGGGTGAAGGCTTGCTGAACAAGGGAACAAGCATCAGCCCAATGAGATGGGAAACCTGCTGGGCAAAGACAGCTGGGACTAGGAAGCTCAGGCTGAGGGAGTAATGAATCCAAACTAGTACCACAATTTAGAGCTTCTCACACTGACTCTTGGGGTGCCTGACACTTTGATGAAGACTCTCGAACAAATATTTTAAAATTTACTGAGCCGTCTGTTTACACAATAAAGCAACTAGTATTTTCTTGGTTCACAAATGTGGGTAAATTCTTCATATAGGAATTTGTTTTCCCATTATGAAAGGAGTATAACTAACATCTATTATAAAAATAAGAAATCACATATGGTCCTTATGCAACCATTTCTTTCTTGCTGGACATGCGAGTGCTTCCAAAGCTGCACTCTTTTGTGCTTTGGCAAACAACTTTATGCCTATCAGTTTTTCCCCCAAATAACCCATATTTGGAGAAATAATAAGAGATTATTTCCCTGGGTTTAGGAGTCCTAGAATAAGAGATTTTAAAAGGTAGTTTGTGAGCACTTAGGAAAGGTGGCGTTACTACTAGGAACCACCAGCTCTGTGTGTGTGTGTGTAAAACCAAGACTGTAACGTGGTATCATTTGTGGTTAACTTCATCCCCAAAATGGTAGGTCAGGGAAATAAGGCAGACCACAGGTGTCAGACAGCATTTCTGATACTGACCTGCCTTTGCACTCCACTCTCAGGTCCCACCAAACCCACATCATTATCAATCCTGTGCTGTGACCCCCAGCCAACTTTCATTCCCCAAACACATACCCCACCCCATGCCATGACTGCTGCTGACCCCTCAGCCTGGAAGGCCCTTCCAGCTCTATCTCCTCCAGTCCTCCAGTCAAAGCCCTTCTCAAATCACATTACTATGTCTTTGAGGGATATTATGTTTTTTTCCCACCCCATGTTCTCTCAAAATACTGTTTTATCTCTAATACACGACTTCTGGTAGTCTCCTTTAAGTTTTAAGCAGGGATTTCTTACATTATACTGCTGACTCTTGCCATTTCCCACTTCTCTGCAGTCCTCCAAAGTGACAAACACTGAACACAGAATAATGCTGGGCACTTAGTAGGTGCTCAATAGATATCGATTGACTGATTATTGGTGACATGCATATACTGAGACTAAACAAATATTTACTAACTAGACTAAATCTGAGAAAAGAGGCAGTTTTACAGGATATAGAACACTGGGTAAAGGGTAAGGAAGAAATGCCAGCCCAGGGTCATGAGCTGAAGGGCTCAGGCAGAGGGGGTGAGCCTGCCAATGGCACAAGGAAGCTGGGAAGTGAGGAAGGGAGACACCAGAGAGTCTTAGTCTTGGGCTCCTTGAGCACTTTGGAGGACTTAGGGCAGAAACTACATAAAATAACACCAGCCTAGGGTCCCGATAAGATGCTAGAGAAGAGTCCAGTGACATAGGCAAGAACACAGGCAGTGGAGGTCACGTGAGCTGACACAAAGCCCAGATCCACCACTTTCTCACTGACACATGGGCAAGTTAATTTCCATGTGCCCTGGGGTTTACTTATCTGTTAAACTGGGATAAGAACATTTGCTTCAGAGGGCAGTTGGGAGGCTTTTAGCAGATGGCACAGTGTCCAACACCCAGCAAATATATTCTACTCACACATGGAAGCTAGTATCCATCTTTCCTTTGCTTAGTGCTCAGTAGAAGCAGTCCCTGCTCATCATTTCTCCCTGAGAACATCAGCAGATGCCTCTAGCTTCCCCACCTTCTAGACTGTGCAGCTTAATCAGCTCCTCCTTCAACAGCTGCCTGGATCTTCCAGCTTTGCTCAAGTTCCTGACCTTGGATCCCTCAAACCAGGCCCAAGATTCTTCCTGACTGCTTCTTTGTTTTGAGTGACAGCCATTACAACAGAATTCGGTAAACAATTATGAAGTAAACATTTGCAAAGATGATGTTTTTATTTTGAACTACTGACAATTACCAATACTTTGTGAGCGGTTTTGAAATGGTGTTTGGTGACTACACAAGCACTATACTAGGTAATAAAATTCTGTAAAAGTCTTTCGAAATATGTTTATATAGTAATATTCCGACACAACTAAGATTTTTTAAAAACTTCCAGGGATATGATATGATATTATATTGATTTTGCATAATCTGAAAGAAAGGGAGGGAGGGAGGGAGGGAGGAAGGAAGAAAGGAAAAAAGTATCAGTCGAGACTGCACCCTCATGCCAAGCTGGGACTCTGATAAGGCTACAGTGCAGGGCAGCCACCTTTGAGTTTTAACTCTAAGTAGTAGACGCTCTCTCTGCTACACGCCATCCAACCAGACTTGTGGAATGCATTTGCCTCACTCAAGTAGATGTTTCCTGAGATCCCTTGCTGGGAGCCAAGGATCATGTTCCCATAGCATTCCTCAAGTTTAAAAACAGTAGCTCCCAGGACTGATTCGGCTGAGAACCCAGCTAAACAAACTACCTGGCTCCCAACACTTAGGGTGGCTTAACTCTATCCTGGGTTTTCAGTGAACAAAGAACTTCCCAGACTAAGAACTGAATCTAAGAAAAGCACCAAGCCAAGAGCACCAGACCCTTCCTCTGCAGGGTGGTGAAAACTGACAGCTCACCCTCCCCTAGTGGAAGCCATACCTTCTTCCCTCCACTTCCAATCACCATGAAAGGTCAGTCCCCAGGGAGATTCCAAACCCACCTGGTGCTTTATAGGAATTCTGGGCCAGAGACTAATGCTTGGGTTTCTTGGCATCATTATGACAGTGCCCATTCTTGGCTTTGGGCTAAAGCAACTTCTATACAAAGATATTTTTTTAAAATTTAAAAAAAGACAAGCTAGGCCAATGGCGGCAAGATCACAGTCTAATTTGGGAAGCGAGGTGCCGTCTGCACACAAGTGTAGAGCCTGGGGGCTTCTTGCAGACCCAGGAGCCAGGGCATTCTGCCCAAGGGCCTTTTGTCCACCCACTAGCCCCTAAGACTCTGGGAAGCCAGCCACCCCAGATGAGACATCTAAAAGAGGGTAATGGGAAGAAACAAATCTTTTCAGTATCTCAGTTCCCCAAGAGCAAGGACTGTACTTATTGTGTGTTCTGTACATGGGCACATCATGTCACAGCTGAGCAAATGCTAAATGGTAATAATATTCCCATTGCCATCCAAAGAGATAATCAGGCTGAAACATTCAACGACAAGCAAGATAAGACAGTATTAAAAAGCAATGAGCTTTCTTCTCAGTCACTATCAAAGTCAGACTCAAATATCTTAATGGCATTTCCTTTGAGCCACTTTTGCTGCTGTTTCCTTTTTAGGGAAATAAAACCATCACTCAACTCTGTTCTCTTGCTTTCACACCAGTGCTGAGTTCCCACGTTGCTGGAAAAGTTTCCTAAAACCCCACTCCTGGGGTTTTACATCATCCCTTTGCTTCAATCATCAGTCAACAAATAACAGATAATTTGCTGAATGTCATTTTCTTTGCATGGCCTTCATACCCTCCAACCTCATCTTGTCCACTATCCTCCTCTTACCAAGCCCCAAGCATACTGGCCTTCTTTCTGGTCTCTGAACACCTCAAGGTCCTTCCCAGCTCAGGACCTTTGAATTAGCAATTTTCACGGCCTACAATCTTCACATGGTTGAGTGCCCAGAGCATTGCACAACTCCAGGGAGCACCAACTGCACAGAATTATATGAATGGTGCCCCTAGAGTTGCACTATGTGACAGTCTTGGCTGCCACTTTGTCAATGAGGTCTCAGTGCAAATGTTGTATCTTCAAGGAAGCGATCACTGATCACCTACCTTCGCCCCCTGCTTCTACCTGGGTATCTCCAGCACATCATCTCTGCTTTATTTTCAACGCAGTATCTGCACTATCTGAAACTGTATTTATTTTCTACGTGTTTTTTCAATTAAAATGTAAAATCCATGAGAGTAGAAACCTTGCCTGTCTTACTCCCATGATGCCCCTAGCATTTAACAGGTGATGTGCACTAAACACTTAAGGAAATCAATTAAGGGCTTATCATGTACTGTGCCAGGTGCTGGGGGTTCTCCCCGACCCCAATAAAGCAAGGTTCAGGCTTTTTTTTTTTAGTTCAGGCATTTTTACCAAAATCACACACCTCGTCCCAGAGAAAGGCTCTGATTCTAATAAAAATGCCCGTGGAATATCAAACCTTTTATGGGTATGAGGGTCCAAACTGAAGAAATCCCCCTGAATAAGCTAAATGCTCAGACCTGGTCCTGGGCCAGAAGAATTCTTTGCCTCTGCTGTGCGAATGCTTTTCCAACAGCTGGAGAAACCCCAAGTAAGGGCTGTCTCCAGCTTTTTCATTCATTCAAAAATATTTGTTGATCCAGTGGGGAAACATCAATGCATAAAGCAGATATACATCCTTACCCTCAGGGAGCTTACATTCTAGTGGGAAGGAGGGGAGACAATAAATAAGTTAGGTAAATAAGTAAAATAAGTTAAATGGCGATAAGTGCTTTAAAGAAAAATTAAGCAGGAAAGGGGGATAGTGCTTCGGGGAGGGGGTTCAGGGTTCCTATTTTAAATAAGGAGGTCAGATATTTGAGGAAAGATCAAGGGAGGTGAGGGAATAAAGCATGGAGCTATCTGAGGACAGGGCTTTATAGGCATGGAGAGAGCAGTACAAAGGCCCTGAGGCAGGAGAGAGCTTCGCACTTTGGAGGAAAGGGGCCTAGAGTGGGTGAAGCAAGTGAGGAAGGAGGAGAGCAGCAGGGGATGAGGTGGAGTGAAGAATCTTGGACGCAGTGGCCTTTGCCTTTTACTCAAGTGAGACGGGAAGTCACTGGACAGTTCTGGGCAGAGGAGTGACATGGTGTGGACACTGCCCCCAGCCACGGAGCTAGCATAGAACTAAGAGATCCATGTCAGCAATGCTCCTGCAAAGCTCCAACTCCAAAGACTCCCTGCTCAGCTACTGCCTTCCTTCTGGGCCTTTTCTCTGTGCAAAACCCCTGGCTACAGGAATGAAAAATTGCCAGACTGGCTCCAGGAGGGCGAGAATCCAGCATGTCTGCAACCTGATATATTGAAAAAGCTAGAACGGGAGGAAGAAAGGGCTAGGGCCAGCCACGGCGTTGTCTGTAGGATTTCACTACGTTTTTTCCCTCTAACCAATCAAGCTTTTCAGAAGCATTTAGAAGTCAAATCCATCACAGGCCAAAAGTGCAGCCAGCCAGCTTGACCCTCTGGGACTGGGAGCCTGGGCCAGGCCCCATTCTCTGGTAGTTACCTCTCCCCACAGGCCTGGCTCCTGAGATCCTGAGCTCATGCTGAAAGGCCTGAGATCAGAGTAAGGGAAACTGGTGGTCAGGGGCAGGGCTCCAAGTGCCTCCAGGCATCACATGGAGGTCAGCACTGGAAAAACAAAAACATCTCCTTGGTTGGCTTTATTGTGGCAAAGCTGGTTCTATGACTCGGGACTCAAGAAGCCTGAATAACATGAGAGGGAGTCAGAAGGTAAAGGATCTTTGAAGACCACTACCTTATACTAACCTGCTAGTAAAGGGCCTGGAGTCCAGTGAACCACACCCCTCTGAGCAGCTGCTACGAACCCATGTTCTCCCTGACAAATGGGCAATTGGCCCAGCCTCAAACATAGGCCTGGCCTTGTTTCTGAGCCCCAGGACTCCTGCTCGAAAAGAGCCCCAAACTAGGCCTCAAGGTACAGACTGCAGAAAAGGAGGCAGGGAGGTTCCACATGACACCCACGGCTCCCAGGCTGTATCAGGCCCACCTCCCCCCACTGTTTTTCAGCTCAAGGACACTTCAGCCAAAAGACTGGAGGCTCCATGAGGACAAGACCAGACAGGAGTATGTTTTTCATTACTACATACCTCATGCCCAGAACTGTCCTAACAAGGACCATCTCTGTAATGAATGAATGGCTGAACCTCCAAACAAAGAAGAGAAGGCAGTGATTAACACTGATGGGAACCAAGTGTGCCCGCCCATCACCTGTTAGATCCAGTGCCAGGAGAGCACAGCAGGCCTTTCTCCTAGATCCACTCATCAGGTCCTGCTGCAAACATAGAGTATTATTATATTGATTCTTATGTATGGTAGAGAGCCTCATAAGCCCTAAATGGTAACCCACTTATTTCAGGCAATTATCTGAAAAGGATCTTACCTATCTCTTCACATTTGTGCTTATCTTTGTGAACCTTCTGAATACCTTGGGTACAAGGAGCCTGGGGCACTTTGTAAGCCCAGTCTCAGTCTTCTGTATCCATACACCCAAGAAAGGGAGAGAAAAGGAGGCTCGTGGTGTTCACTTCCAGGTGAGAATGATCACCAAATCTAATAATTGATCAACTTTCTAAGGGGCAAACAACAACATGAACAACACACATTCTCAGGACTACCACCACGCACAGTGATCTGTATTGACAGGATCGAGGTATTAGCTGAGAGGTGGGCAGCCAGCACAGTTGCTACATATACTACCTAAACTGCTCTTCATTTCTGTGAGAAGTCAAGCAGCAAAAGAAATGGATGTAGTTAATGCAACATAGCAAGGAGGAGGAGTCATCTTCCCAAGCAAAATTGCTGTTTTCAGAATTTGGAAATCCTAGCAGTCATGGGTCAGATGAATTTAGAAAATAGCATTAGCCAGGTACTAGGAAAGCCTTGGAAGATGTCAGTCCCAAACTGAGGGACTCACACAAGACAGAAGTGCTGCATACACTGGGCACAGCATCACTCACGTTGAACTGTTTACAGAAATCATCATGAGGACAGATACAGGATTGCAAACAGAAGGTGACAGGATTATGATTTTTTTTTCTTCCTTCTCTAATTCTAACATTTTTGGTTAAGTGGCTCAACTGTCTTTATAAATGAAAAAAACAAATTTGTAACTAAAAAGTGACAATAATGGATGGAAAAGGAAAAGTACAGGCCAGGAAAGTTTTAGGTTTTAAAAAGTCTTCTTGATGCTGGTTCAACTAAAAGAGAGTCTGAGGTCTGGCTGGGGCCTCAAGGAGCCTGGTGTACTTATTTCTCATCTAAGGCAAGGTCAAGCTTGCCAGGATCTGCTGTGGATGAGTTTGCACACCAGTCTTTGTAGAGCCTGTCCTGGAGAGTAAATCAATCTTGAACCCTGGGGATTGAGGTTGTATGCTACCAGCCTACATATTACCAGCTACAGACCTTACGGAAGACACCATCATTAGGGAAAAGAAGGTAGAGAACAAAAGAGCCAGCCCCAGGTAAACCCACAGAGATGGAGGGGTTCAGATGTGGACCCAGTACCTACTCAGGGGAATTAATTCACTTAATGGCTTGAGAAGTGACCAAAAGGAAAATATGCCAGAAAACACTGTCTGAAGCCATGATGTGAGAAAAAGGTTTTTGTGGTCAGGGTTCGAGTCTGGAGTGGGAGGAGATAAGGAACAAAAACAAAAATACGTCACCATCACCAGAGAAGACATACAGATGGCAGATAAGCATATGAAAAGATGCTCAACATCATATGTCATTAGGGAATTGCAAATTGATACAACAATGAGATACCACTCCATCCCTGACTGAATGGCTAAAATCCAAAAAATTGACAATACCAAATGCTGGTGAGGACACAGAATAAGAGAAATTCTTATTCATTTCTTATGGAAATGCAAAATGGCCACTTTGGAAGACAGTTTGGCAGTTTCTTACAAAGCTAAACATAGTCTTACCATATGATCCAGCAATTTTACCCAAATGAGTTGAAAACTTATGTCCGCAGAAAACCCACATATGAATGTTTATGGCAGCTTTATTCAAAATTGCCAAAAACTGGAAGCAATCAAGATGTCCTTCAATAAATGAATGGATAAACTATGGTACATACACACAATGGAATATATTCGGAGATAAAAGGAAATGAGCTATCAAGCCACAAAAAGACATGGAGGAAACTCAAATGCATATTGCTTAGTGAAAGAAGTCAATCCAAAAGGGCTATATACTGTATGACATTTCAGAAAAGGCAAAATTAAAGAGACAGTAAAATAATCAGTGGGTGCCAGGGGTTGGGAGGAGGGAGGAAAGGATAAAAAAGCAAAGCAGAGGGGAGGGTATAGCTCAAGTGGTAGAGCACATGCTTAGCATGCATGAGGTCCTCAGTTCAATCCCCAGTACCTCGATCAAAAATAAATAAACCTAATTACTTCCCCCTGTCAAAAAAACCCAAAAAACAAAAAACACAGTAATAAAAGCAAAGCATAGGGCATTTTTAGGGCCGTGAAACTATTCTGTATGAAACTCTAACATTGGATGCAGGACATGCATCTGTCAAAACCCACGGAATTAAATAACACAAAAGTGAATCCTAGTGTAAACTAAGGGCATTAGCCAATAATAATGTATCAGTATTTGTTCATCAACTGTAACAAATAGACCACACTAATGCAAGACACTCATAACAAGGGAAACTATATGCAGAGGAGAGAAAGGGTGTGTAAGAATTCTTTGTACTATTTGTTCAATTTTCTGTAAACCTAAAACTGCTCTAAAATAGCCTGTTAATTTTAACAACCCATTACAGGAATTAAGGTTTTTTAAAAATGATATAGCAATCTGCATTGATATAAGGACAAGGGAAAAATATGTCCTCTGCAGGGGTGATTAGACATCTTTATATCAGAACAAAAATCCTTCCCAGATTGGCACTGCAGACACCTCAGCTAGATGGTGTGGGTACTCCCAGCTTTGAAGTGCTCCTCATTTCTATACCCCCTCCCCAGAGAGAATGATCAGATAGCCCACACATCCTGGGCAAGATATACTCTGGACTGTTGGAGTGCCAGGCACATCCCCGACCATACAGGAAGCATGACCATGTGAACCTGATATCCAAGTCAGAAATACCACCTTTGTGCTCTTAAGAGTGGCAGTATCTTGTAATAACCTTTAATGAAAAAGAATATGAAAATGAATATATTCATATATATGTATGACTGGTACATTATGCTGTACACCAGAAACTGACACATTATAACTGACTATACTGCAATTTAAAAATAAAAAAAGAATGGCAGATTTTCCTGGCAACTTATAAAATGACTATAGTAAGGCTACAGAAAGCTTGACTTGAAGACGACACAGGATCTTGTCACCCACCCTCCAGTTTCACCATCTTGCCATTACTCTTTCCTCTCTACAAAGTTGCTTCAACACCCAGCTCAACATTTCCCCTACAAACACTTCCTGCTTAACTATTCACACTTCATTAATCCAAGATACCTTTAAACTGAGGTGCATAATAGTAATAGAGGTCTGAGGGGGGCCTCCCACCACACCCCCTGCAGAGGTGGAGGAAGGGACTGCTGGAGCCAGACTGCCTGCGTTGATAGCCCAGCTCCAGGATCCACTGGCTGCGTGGGTAAGTTCCTTAACATCGCTATGCTTCAGTTTTCTTGTAAAAGAAGATTAATAATACCTACCCCATAGAGCTGTTATGAGGATTAAATGAGTTTCTGTAAAACATTCAGAATAGTGCCTTACACACAGTAAGAGCTACAAGTAGTTTGCAATTATTACTGTATGTTTTAAGTTTCTTGAAGCACTGAAGGCCACAGGGTGAGGGAAGACAGATGCAAAGCCACAGAAATCAGGCAAGGCCAAAAGCTGCTCCCAGCCCCAATTCTCACTGTTGTCTTCTTTCCCAGGGACTCTACCATCTCTTACCAAGCAGATCTTGGGTTTTTCAAGGACAGAAGCTAGGTATGACTTCTCATTGTCCCCCACCCCAACCTGAACACATCATCTTCTCCAATGTTCTGCCTGTACTGGGGACTCAATAGAGCTTTGCTGGTGGGGTGGGCTGCATGCCCAGTGCTCTGTTGGAGAGCTCAGCAGGCAGGTCAGCGAGCTGCTAGGGTACGTGCAGGGGCGAGGACACCATTCCCCTGGGGCTCCGGCCAGAAAAGACAAGACCTCTCCACACCTCTTAGGACCAGACACCAGAACTGAGTGATTGAAATAGTAAATATAGCTGAGTGGGATACATCAGAGGCAGGACAGAGGAATGATTTTAGGAGCCAAAGGCCAAAGGCCTGAGTCAGGACCTCTGAGTCAGAATGCTGGGCAAGGGAGATGCTGGCAAACCCAGACCCAGAACATGGCAGGTATGAGGACAAGCATGCATGGGAAAAGCTGCAGCCCGGAAGGTGGAGTCTAAAAGGGTAGGCTCACAGGAAAGAATCCTGGGACTGAGAGGTCCAAACATGTCAAACCCATATAGGCTTCCAAGTCTGTGCCTCTCTCTGTAGGAAGAGGAGGAAATCTCCTAGTGCTGAATAGCCTGGCGCCACAGTGGCCTGGCAGTCACTCCTGAATAATCAGGCCTCTCGAACTTTTAAAAGTCAGTTTGACTGGGCCAGTTCAAGGAATCTCTTCCCATACTGCTGAAGAACTCTTTGAAATGGATAATATAGAATCTCTACCCCATGAAGGAAGAAATAATCCATGCTGCAGACAAAATGCTTTACAAAGGATGAAGCCACATACCCATCACAGATCTGCTAGGAACCCCACAATGCCTTAGGTCTTCCTGTGGTTACAAAAGAAAAGGAATTCTCAACGTTTCAAAATTCAGAGATCTGGGGCCTGAAATCCAGCCCAGAGCTGTGGTTTTTGTGTCAGGGAGAGCTCTAGCCCCACTGCAGGGCCAAGACCAAGGGCGCCCCACTCTTTCTAGGCAGATCCCTGCCTTCAGCAGACAGCACCACTGTTCCACAGTCATCCTGAAACTAAATACCTCTAAGATGAAAGACAAAGGAAGGGACCAAAGCTTCAAGGAGGCCTGCCTTCCAGTGAACCTACAAAGCACTCCTTCAGCCCGCTGTGCCCAGCCGGGGGGAAGGCTGGGACCTGCCATCTGTGGGTGGCTTAGCAAGCATTCCAATTGTCAGCCTCCTGAGAGCTTTGGGAAAAAAGGAAAGACCCAACCAGAGGAGGGACCACACTCCTAGAACAGGTGTGCTATTGCCAAGGCAGGATCTCCACTGGAAACCCCAGGGGATGAAATGGCAAGTTAAAAAGCTCCTGCCAACCAAGCTTTGAGGAGGGAAAATTAGCATTTCCCAACTGCAGGGGACCAAGGCCATACAAAACAACAAGTGGAAAAGTTAATCTGTATCCAGTGTTGTAATATATAACTCATTTGGTGCAGAGCCCAGCTGGTAGAAGCCCAAAGGGGAAAGGAGGTTCTCTACCCGATCCAGTGGAGGCAGCCATGGAAAATCAGTCACCAGCAGTTTCAGCCCCCAAGGGGGCAAGAATAACTCCATGCTCCAGGGACATACCTGCCAAGAAGACAGTGTTTGTGGGGCAGAGCCCAGATCGACTGTGGATGTAGAGGTGAGGTGTGGGCTCTACCCCATGGAGCTGCCAGCCTTCAGGCCAACACCACACAAGGCAGTCTTTGGAACCAGCCTGGCGCACACAGCAGATGACCCGCCCAGTGGAATTCCACCAGGGAAGTGTGCCTGAGATCACAAACTCACTCTGCAACTAGCCAGCCTCCTGTGCCTTGGTTAGGCCCCCTGTAGTTTGAGTCCAGCCAGGGCTGCTGGCAGGACCAGGATCAGCCAGAAATCCTCATGAGAGTGGTGCTGAAGCCACTTCTTCCACAGCCCCACAAATCCCCACATTCCAGTCCACAGCTGCCTGGCCACAAAGGGAAGGGTCAGAGCTGCAGGCTTCCGACAAGCACTTGGCAGCTGAAGCCCAGCTGTCTCACACCTCCCAAGCCCAGCGGAGGAACTCAAGGACAGTCTCTGCCGCTGAAGTCATTTGGGGGTGGCCTCAGGGTTCCTAGAAAAGCAGGCTGATCTCCCCTGTGGCTGCCCCGAGCTGGAACTTGTTCCATCTCTCCAACTTTAGAAACAGCCTCTTAAGAACCTTATAATCCAAACAAGTGCTCTCTTGTCCTGTTTCCTTTAGTGAACACGAACAGGGAAAGAACCAGGGCTCATCCAATCAACTTGCTCATCAGCCCTCTCAGGGCTACCAGGGTAGGGCCCCGCTCCTGCCCGCTGAAGCAAGCCTGCCGGGAGCAAGGAGAAATGCAGGGGACCCCTGGCTTCTACTTGCCCCTGTTCTCAAGAAGCTGTGAGGAGAAGGAAGAAGAAAAGATCTTAGTGGGAAGAGGTACACAGTAGGCATTTAATAAATCAACAGACTGATTAAAATGGAAAGGCAACACAGCACAATAGCTAAGAACACAGGCTTTGGGGTCATTAGGCCTGACTGCTAATTTACCACCTATGTGGTAAGTTCTCTGAGCCTGAATCCCTGTATCTATAAGCATGAGATGATGAGTTCCCTATGTCACAGAATTACTATGAGAATAATATAAAATGATAATTTCATAGAACTTAGCACTAACATAGAATACAGTAAAAAACTAAAATAAAATTGCTTATATTATTACCTTAAAGAAAAACAATGCTCCATACATTCCTTTCTCCCCAGTCAGGACAAAGAACATACAACATTTTAGATGCTAGGAGACCCTGATGCTCTCCTTAATTTGCTATATGGCTTTTGGCAGCTACTGTACTTTCTCAACTGCAATTAAGGGAGGTAGACTAGATCAGTGTTTCCTATTTATTTGTGACTATGAATCATACTTTCAAAATAAAGTTCTCTTTTCAACTCTCTTCCAATTTTTCTCATCATATTTAGAGTTGGGCTCTATTTGGTGTTAGCATGTCTTTTAAACACCTCACTCACACTTGCTTATCTCTTGAACAAAGAGAAAGCTGGCCTCAAGCTTAGAATCTTCTGTGACAGGCCATAGTATTAAAGCTGGAATTTAATAACGTTGCTTTGTAATCACTGTGTTTACTTCCATAATTATCTTTAAATTACAGCAAGTGATACTGGTTTCTAGATATGGTAGCAATTTAACTTTTAAAAATACATTATATCAGCCCTTAAAAGGGAGGCTAAAGAGAACATAAATTAGATAATACACTACAGGTGGCAACAAATTATGAAGGTGGCACTAGAAGTTTTGGAAATACTGGGCTAGAAGATTCTGAAAGCTCCTCTCAGTTCCAAAAGTGAATGTTTGTTCTTTTGATAACTATGTAAGTTTAAAAAGCTAAAGCTCTAAACGTTCTTAGAAACAATGAACAGTACATATATGTAAGTTTTTAAAAATATGTGCAGTATATTGTGTGTATGTATTTACATGCAACACATTGTATACGTGCAGTCAAACTGTAACAATTATACCTAATAAAATTGAAAAATGAAAAAATAAAAGTGAACATTTATGCTGTAGAGTGTCAGGCTGCAGATCTCACTCTAGCCCCCTTCCTGCAAGGTTCCTCTCAAATTTCACTTCCTCCCTGGAACTTCTTTCAATCCAGCAGCCTGACTAAAAGGCACTTGCTTCACTGTGTTCCCAGATCATGTGCAACATCACGGGCTGTAGCATTATTACTCAGTACTATAACCATCTATTTACATTTATTCTCCCCCTACAATGTGAGCTCCTTGAGACCGGAATTACGTCTTGGCCTCTTATCCCCAAGACATCTATTATAATATTCTGTATCCGGTACAGAATAGGTGCTTGATAAATGCTGAATAAATGAATCAATGCCCCTGCCCTCTTTCTTCACTGAATGAGAAGTCAAGAGGCAGTGGAAGAAGAATGTTGCCAGAGGTTCATTTGCCATAATTCCGATTCAAAACCTCTTAGTTCACTTAAGCTGGATAGTAGAACACTCACCTTTCTGAACTTAGCTTCAAACACTAAATTAAATGAGAATCCACGAGTCGGTTTTAAAGAGGGCTTGCCACATGAAATGCCTGGAAAAGCAAACTTTTCTTAAAGAAACTTACCAGGATCGAGAAGAGACCAGTCACACCAGCACAAGGCCAATTACAAAGGTACTTTTGACTTCTGCAACATAGACCAGAACTGGGTAAATATCCAAGAACATTCCTTCCATGTCCTTCTAGTGGCAGGATATAATACCAGAAAACACTAGGCTTGAGTAGTGAGGTGAAAACCCAAATGGAGGTCTCACTATTGTCATGAATGACATACGAATATCAAAGTGCTTTATCACATAGAAACAATACACATATGAGGGGGTACTACTAAATAAAGGCAGGCCCCCTTTCAAATTCAGAGGCTGCCTCTTCTGAAATATGGGGTTTTCTCAATTATGTTCTTCCTGTCATTTTGGGTCTTGGTCCCATATCCAATAAGCAAGTAGACTGTAAAGATCTTTAGGTCACATAGAAAATAGTATTCTTTTAACTGGAATAAAGCTGTCAACAAAAAGGTACAGGCTAGCTGCACTAAATGTCTTCTGCAGGTTCTTATTAAAAATATAAATTAAAGTCCAGCATAGTCCCTTTATTCCCCTCATCTGTTTGCTATTCTATCTCCATTATTAGTAATGTAATGCAAGGTCCTGATTCAGGGAAGATTGATTCCCCGTTCCCAAAGCCTTCTGCTGACATTGCAATGGATACATTTGGAAGGCTATAAAGGCAGGCCCAGGCATTGCTCCTGACACGTGATCAGTGAGGAGATGGGGCCTGGGCCTCCCGAGCTTAACAAGAGACGAGAAGAAGTTGGTTGGGCCTGTGATCAGAGAGGTGGTATAGCCCAGTGGTTAAGAGCTCAGACTTTGGATTCAGCTCAATTCAATCCAAGCTCTTTTATAGCCCAGATGTGTGATTTTAGGCAATTCATTTAACCCATCAAGGGACTCAGTTTCCTCATCTATAAAATGAAGATAACAAAAGAACTTGGGAAGATTATAAAGTTTTTAACATGATGATATGAAAGATAGTAAGAACTAAAAGAAAGCACAAAAAAAAAAAAAAAAGAAAGAGAGAGACTATTATCTTCTTCATCATCATACCACCATCATCTCCAGAATCAGTTTCTTACACTGAGACAGGACAGCAAGATCCCTGCTACTTTTTCAATCTAAACATGCTAAGCAGCCACCACCAAGATACCAAAAAGATGGTGTAAGAGGCAAAAAAAGATAGTATGCAAAGCAAAAAACAGAAAAGAAACAGAAATAGAAATCAGCTCTTGATTAATTAGGCTAATGAGGGAGAAGGAAAACTACATTTAAATTGAAAAAAAGAAATCCTCCCTCAAAAATGTATAGATGGAAAAAGATGAATTTTTTAAAAATTATACATTAATTTAAAACTACTAGAGGATACAATTGTTTAAGAGGCAATAGAGTACAGTCATTATGAGATGGACTTTGGAGCCAGACTCCCTGCATTACAATCCTAGCTCTGCTGCTTCCAACCTGTGTGACCTTAAGCAAGTTATAGAATCTCTCTGTGTCTCAGTTTCTTCATCTATAAAACGGGGCAAATATTAGTACCTTACCAGTATTTTAGGGTTGTAGTGAAAATAAAATTATTTAATACATATACATATAAAGTGATTAGAAGAGTACCTGGCTCATTCATACCAGTACTTAATAAACGTCAGCTTTTACTATTATTATTGTTGCTGTTATTGTTTTAGCTGACTTAATACTAAGTTTATGATGCTTAATTTAATATTAAAATTTAAATTCAGTGATTATAGAGGGAAGTAGGGGAGGCAGGTAGCATTTAGAAGTGTACTGGGCAGCAAATGGAAGAAAGACTAGGATAAAAAAAAAATGTACTGTGGCCAACCTGAGAACAAATAACTGCAGGTTAAAGGGAAGTAGGTAAGATCGATAGAGGGACAGAGGTGGATATATTCATGACAAAGCAAGTAGAAGACAATGGTAATCATAGAATCTAGGTAGTGGTAAATAAGTGTTCACTGTGAAATTCAAATTTGCTTTACGTTTAAAATGTTTCATAATCAGTTAGAGGGGAAAGAGAAAGTAGATTTAGAGGCATCAACCCAAGTTCTGGGTCATAGCTATGCTGCTTGTCCTCTGAGCTCAAACACCAGAACAAGCTTGGAAAACCTCATGGTTTTGGAACTCTTGTTCAGCATTGACAATTTCCTGCACCAGATGAGCAGAGCTCAGGTGCTGACCTGGACGCCCTCGGCACAAGAAGATACAGGCAGAGGGCAGAAACCCAGAGGTTCCACGTGAAAAATGCCAATCTCAAGGGACTATGACATTATCAACCCTGCTCAGGAAAACCTCAGAAATAAGGCTCAAGGCAAAGGAGGAACGTGGGCAAGTGGTACACACTCACTCGTGGACTCTGTTGTCACCATAAAGATCACTTAGGCCGAAGCTGATGTAGTGCCAGTGCTCGGGGATGTTGGCAGAAGGGCTCCCCACGTTCCTATACATGCTAACATAGTCCAAGGGGTCTGGGCCACCCAACCTGCAAAAGACAAAACACAGCAGTGTCAATGTGAGCCTGAAAGCAGACAATGTGAAGCTAAGGGGCTCTGTCTTACAAACCTAAAGGCCCCATCCTGGAGGAACTTGGGGTAAAAGATAACTAAAGGGAGGCCACACCTCCCTGGGATAAGACCATAGGATGGGCAGCTGGAGGCAGCCCAATTCCACAAGCACAAGAGACTCCCTTCTCCCTTCCCCAACAGGCAGGACCTCTTTTAGAAATAAAACAGACTGGGAGGTTGCCCCTTTGGCTTCCTCCTGTTTAAAATTGCCAATCCCATTTGGGATTGGCAGGGATTATCTTTCTTCCATGGTGCCTGTAAACATGCCAAGCTTTAAGGCAAGAGGTACATCAGTCAATCAATTGAAATCTGTTGAAAGACCATCCTGAGCATCCCCATTGGGCATTGTTCCTGGGAGCAGAGGCTCAGCTTCACTCCTGCCTCTTAGATAGCTAATTCCTGAAAGACTATATTGTGCCCTATGTTAATTACAGTTTGTTCTAAATAGACCCAATGCCTCCAGACCCTGGCCCGCACCCCCGAGACCAAAGCTGGTCTTTTATCATGCAAGTGACAAAGGCCAAACTTAGGCTAGCTCAGCTCTGCACAGAGAACTGCAGCAGGAGCCAGGCTGAGCCCTGTGAGCTCTTGCATCCGGAAGATGATCCTGGGAGACTGCTGCCTCAAGGGTGGAGCTCAAACATTAAATGATTTGGGGCCTCTGAGGACCACAATAAATTTCCCCCATAATTCCAAAGAGAGGCAGCTGAGGAAGAGATTCAGTCATTATCTCACTCTGAGGATTTAATTCAATAAGGGATCCTTTTAGTAGAGTAATTAGTGCGCTTTTTAAAAAATCCTGCTTTTCTTCAGAATAGATAAGGAAACTTGGCAGACTCGGGAAATGGACTAAATGGAAACCATCGGTGGAAAGAAGTCTGCATGTAGCCCACAAACGCTGCATTTGAGCTGCCTTGGATATCTGATTGTTTCACAGACTGCAAAAACTTTGCCTGCCCCTGGGACACCAATGGGATACACTCTGCAATTGGGATCTGCTGAAGAAATGCTAACAACCAAATAAAAGACATGTTACATGTGATCCCAGCAAGCATTGCCAGTACTATGCATTCAAACACTATTTAAAACCAGTAGGTCTGGTTTCATCCTATTTTGCCAGGATATTATTTGCCTTTGTAGGAATCTTTATTCTCTGCTAGGAAATGCTAAGTTATTTATAGGACTTGTAAGAAAGTTGCTACAAATAGCTTAGAATCTCAACTGAGTGGACTAGGAAAAGGGACAAATCTCCACATCTTTCCTTAACTCTGCTTTTGCCAAATCATTTGATTAATTCCACAACCATGTGAGTTTAGAAAAGTGTGTAGGGGGAAAAGAGGAAAGAAAGAGTGGTTACCCCTGGAAGGATCCTATGGATAGCTGCAGAACCCTGGAACAGATGGGAGTGACTACAGGCTCCACACCTGCTCCAGATCCCTGCTGCAGGTTCCCAGTCCTATCCACCCTTCAGCCTAGGTCCATCCAGCAACAAGTCGCAAAACTGCTTCCACTCTCCATGCTCCATCTGCCACACCCCTGGCAGCCCTCTTTCTGGCCAAGTCTCCCAGAATTTATTGCACCCAGGAGAGGGGCTTTACCTTAAAATTCTAATTGCAGAGAATGACCAAGAGTCAGACAAAATTAACCTTGACTCCAAGCACAAGGTGTTCTGTTCTACTTACTCAGAGACCTGATGGGAAGCAGATGAGTATGTGGAAAATAATCCTATTTTGCACTTAGAAAAAGTTATCCCAGGACCCATAGCATCCCTCAACTTAAGTCCTTGAATACCTGACTTCACTCTACAGGGAAGCTGCAGGATGGGTGTGGCCCCAGGTCATTAGCTCAGCCTTTCTGCTTCAGCTCTCTGCTTGCTAAAGTCTCAGCCTTCAGCCAGGATGTTCCTGCTGGCCAGGGACCACTAGCCAAAAAGCCACACTTCTATCACAAGGAAAAGAATCCCAAGGTACCCTGGGCCACAGCCAAACCAAGGCAGCCTCGGTCAGCCATGCTGCTATGAGAACTGAAGAGGACTTGTGGGATCCCAATTGTGAGCGTTATCAACTAATCACTTTCAAGATCTTAATTATACAACCCACTCAGAATCTTAGTAAGAACGAGTTGCTGAGCTGTTCCCACTCATACATTTCTTTATCCAGGCAGCATTTCCAATTCCATAAGGTGCTATAGAATCCCTTTTATGCATCATTAGATGCTGGCCCATCTCTGAATATAAATCCTGGCCTGGTTAACAAGCTTGCAATAAAAGGAATAAAGAACCAGTTTTAGTCCTTCGCACGTGCCTCAATACTTTTCACACATCTCTATCCTTCATTGCCACTTGGGTGACATAATAACAGTTGCCCAAGTCTGGGCAGGGATTTCTCCTTACACTCCAATGAGGCCTGAACAAACAGCATGGCAGAGGCAGGTCCCCTTTTCTCATGACACAACCCAAGAGAGCTATCACTACACACGTTAAATACAGGGGGGCAATGAGAATGGGTGATTAAGTTATCAAGAGCCTCTTTTCACTCAGAAGCTCTCTTCAAAAACTCCTCTCAACCAAAGAACAGTGTCCCTGCCCGAGAGAACTATACTGCCAGCCACACCTCCTTTTGGCTACCAGACAGAGTCAGGCTGCTCCCACGGCTCTCCCTAAGGAGCAGGTGGCTGCTCCCCAGGCCCTCCACACTGCCTGCCCTTTCACATCCTCCCATGGACACAGGGAGCTGGCCTCAGCCCTATATAGCCTAGCTTCTGCCATCTCCAGAGGAAGTAAGACTTGTCAGAGAGGAGAAAGACAGCCTAAATGGGAAGGTAACCAGCAAAGACATCCACTCTATTCACTTCCCCCTTGGGGTCTACCTCCCCTTTGGCCACACCACAAGCAACTGCCCCAACAGTCTTTCAGGACTCTGTGAAGGGGCTCATCTAACACAGTGCCTGCATGAATGTGGTTCTGGATGGAGACAACTAGATCTCAGTCAACTTTTGGTCCAGAAAAACCATGAAGACAGTCTCTTTTCCAGAGTCCCCGTAACACCTGTTTTGCACAGAGGCAGCAGGAAGAGACAGGTTGCAAACAGGAATGGGAAACTAGAAAAGACCATTCCCACCGCAGGAGCAGTCCGTCAGTACACAGGTCTGATCTTAACAGAGCAACCTGAGAGTTACTCTCAGCTTCCCGGAGGAACTGTTGCCTAAATCTTGATGCTCGGGGCCAGAAGCCCCTCTTAACATCTCACTGTATTTCCTTCCTCCCTGTCCAAGCCCTAGGTCTTCATCATTTACTGCGGTCCTCTTCAACTCTGAGCCAAACCATGGATCTCCCTGACCCTGCCTGCCTCTGTTCTAGCCAGTGACCTAAAGCAAAGCAGCTGCAGAGCCAGGGGAAACTCTGTATGGAGAAACAGAACTGTGCAGAGTAAGCAGAAAGTTTATCAGGAAAAGTTGCTCTGCCAAACTTCAAATGCAAAAGCATTGCACTGATAAGATGTCTGAGCTCATTACGAAGGTATCAAAGAGACCTCCTCACCCCTTCACAAGCACAACGCTCACAATTTGCTCCCCTCCTAACGCACAGACTCACACCCGCCCCTACCCTAAGCAGTCTCGTGCCCTCTGAGCTCCTCCAGCCGCGCTGCTCTAAAGCCTTCTCAGATGCTCCCCAGGCCCCGCCTCGCCTCCCCCATCCCACTTCAGCCGCCCCCCCTTGGCTTCCCCTCGCCTACTAATGACCCCCTACAGGCGCCCCCTCCTTTCACCACGTTTACAGTTCCCTCTCTCCTACCGTTCCCCTCTCTGCTCCTACCCACACCCCCAATTCACTCTGTTCTCCTAATCCCAGTTAACCCTTCATCCTCCCCTCCCTCGTTAACCCTTCGCTACCCACAGGCTTCGTTAACCCCTTTGTCCCCATTCCTAACTTCAGCCTTAACTTCTTCCCTCGCAGCAGGAAGCCCTCCTTCCGAGTGCTTTAACCATTCTCCTTTCCCTTCCTCCTCCTCCTCAGCAAATTACTTCGCCGCCGGCGCTTTAACCCTTCTCAGCCCGCCCCTGTCCGTCCCCCCGCGGCCCAAGGCATACCAGTACTTGACGATAGCGGTAACCTGGAGCGGGTTCGGCTGGTCAGGGTAAAGGCGGCGGCACTCTCCGTAGATGGCGTGCAGTCCCGGGGGGAAGAGCGAGGCGAAGGCCGGAGGGGCAGTAGGGCCAGGGGCCGGGGGCGCGGCGGGGCCGGGGGCGCAGCTAGGCCGCAACTCCGCCATCGGGGCGCGAAGGGCGCTAGGGGGGCCGGGGAGGGCAGACGAGGGGAAGAGCACTGACGCGCCAGCAGGAGGACTCCCGGGTGCGACTCCCGGAGGCGATGGGGGCTGCAGCGAGGTCTAAGCTTCGCGCCTGCGCAAGGCGCACAGTCCGACCAGGCCGTCGCCGCGGCAGAGACGGCCAGAGGGTGCCTTGGGGGCCGCGGGGCGCTCTGGGGGGCGGGGCGCCTGCGAGCCCTATTCCGTCATCCATTGGCTAATGTCTGTGCCAGTCACATGCGGGGAAGGCGTGGTTTGACAATAGGTCCCGCCTCCCTCTCCCAGAGTTGGGGGCGTCCCAAGGCTCTTGGCCTCCCCCTAGTGTTAGGAGGAACCCAGGTTTAAATAGAGATGTTAGGGCATCGTCCGAGGTGCTAGGGTCCCACCAACGCACTGAGAAGTGCGCTGACAAATGGCTTGTCACTGTTCTGCTGACATGCTGCTAAGGATTTAATCATAAATCGGACAATGGATTGATTTGTTCTTCAGTGTAGCATTAGTTTGGTTTTTTTTTTGTTTCAGTAGATTATATGTTTCCCACCATCTTTGAATATCCATTGACCATATTGACTGACACTAACTCCTCCAAATTCAGGGATCATATGTTGAAAAACCTATTTTGGAGCTCTGTCAGAAAGTAACAAGACTTAGATAAACCAGGATCAATTAAATATACTTGGTGATTATTTAATAAATGTTTTCAGTGATGACAATCTCTTCTTTGTTCTGTTTTAGGCAGATGTACTCAGGTTGCCTTGAGGAACACCAATATCCATTATCTCCTATTGGACCTGCCCTTCCCCATTGCCTTTTACTGTCTGTAACTGGAAAATTTTTTGATTCCTAAGGTACCGGGCTAGGAATTGTTTTCCTGTTTACAATAACTTTTCATATAGTAATGTCTTCCAGTCAATGATCTTGAAGAAATTCCAAGAGAAAGGGATAGAATAGAGTCCTGACTAGCGGTGCTATTAACTAAAGAGTCACTGCAACTTGAGGGGAGGGAGGAAATAATCTAGAGAAAAATACACTGCGCTCATTAGAAAGCAGTAACACTTAACTTCACTTCCATTTTCTCATTCATCAATGTCAATTCTAGCTCCCCATGAAAATTAAAGGTATACTAGAGCAGTTCCTGAAGCTATTAGATGAACGATGTTTTAATGAGCAAAAGATCATCTATACCAGTAGTTCTAAATGCCAGTCTTCAGACCAGCGTTAGCATGTTGCAAAGTTTACACTTATCCAGGAAAAATTCTAAAATCAATGAAAATATACTTTTTTCCAAAAAAACAAATTTATGCAATTTATTTTCGTTTGTTCTGGGAATATATTTCTCCCTGCATGTGTGTGTGTATTAAAATTTCCTTTTATTAGAGTCTGATGGTTACAGATGTTTATTAATGCCTTAGACCCAGATGAAAACCCAACAACCTTATGTTGTCAAGGGGAAGTGATGAGGAGTGGCAAGACTGATCTGTAAAATCTAAACATTCACGAATTACTGACCAATCCTAACCAAACTGCAGACAGACAAGAACTCAAGACTACATACTTCAGCATGCACTGAGAATCCCTTCAAAAGGACTACAGATCCAGGCATGCAATGCAACCATCAATCAGCGTCCTCTTCTATTTATCTATGGAGACTACAAAGCCCAGGGTACTGTGCGTTCGAAACGCGCCATCCCGTCCCTTAAAATAGGCGGAGCTCCAAAGAGGCCTGGCTCGCTAATTAGGTGCAAAGCATGCTGGGTGTTGTAGTTCTTCGGAAGCGAGGTCGGGCCGCTCCCTGGCTGCCCTGCACCAGCGGCTAGACTGCGCATGCGTTGTCAGTAGGTTTAGCGGCGGACCCGGCTGGCAGTTCCTTCCTCGGAAGGAGAGATTCTTCTGCCATGGAGTCCTATGATGTGATCGCCAACCAGCCTGTCGTGATCGACAACGTGAGTTGCACCCCCCTGGAGGGACTTATGCTCTCCTCCCCGAAGGGATCGCTTCCCGGGTTTCAGCCTGGGCCGCCGGCTCTTTGTCACTGGCCCGGCCTGTCAGGCGGGTTCAGCCGCCGCCGCCTCTGTCCTCCCCCGACCCGTAGTCTTCAGGCAGGGCGGCCAGCCAGCCAACAACCATGGGATGGAGAACGTTGGGATAGATAAAGGGAAGAATTACAGTGCTTGGGGTCCTTGGGCCCTTGGCTCGAGGGGCCTTAACCGCTCTGTGAGAGCCCGGAGCCCGCCCCTCCCCTGTTTCCGATAACTCTATTGGCTGCTCTGGCTGTCCATCTTGACCGATGACCCCGCCTCTGGGCCTTGCCGGATGAGGGCAGACCTCTGCAGTGATTGGTTCGTGCCCCTGCCGTTCTTCTGGGCCGCCATAATTTTTTACCTCTCTCAGGGGCGGAGCGGGGCACGAGGGGTGTGGGGATTGGTCTCGAGAACTCCCAGTGGTGGGGCCTGAGCGGCTAGGGCCCGCCCGCGGGTGGAGAAGGGCTAAGTTTCCTTCGGTCCCCGGGCAGGCTGGGCTGCTACGCGGTGTTTCTGGGTGGGGCCCAAGAGTCTCGTGCCAGAAATGGCCTTAGGATTTCAGTTATTTCTATGATTATAAACTACAACATTAGTAAAGGTGGAGAAGAAGGGAGAGTGACAAAGCAAGCAGGGAGGTACTTTCCTTCGGAACGCCCAGTTGCTGGGGAAAAAAATTACTAAACGTAGTATTTGCCAGGCGCTTACATGGCGGGTTCCCATACATTCAGATTGGATTCTCACAAAAACTGGGTGGATAGTTAAGGCAGGAAATTTGATCCTTGTTTTGCAAATGAGAAAACTGAAGCAGGAAGAGGTGAAGTGAGCCCAAGGTCACAGAGTAGAGATACCCTAAATACAGTGCTTTACCCGTTATTCTTCTTTCTGGTACCCCACGCAGATGTGTCAATAGTGACAAATGGGAAGAATCTAAATACTGCTCTTAATTTTGGTGGAGGGAGGCAATTGTAAAACAACTGGATTTCTGTCTTCCACTCAAAGGTTTGGTCCCACTGAAATTGGTTGATACCTTTCTGTTCCCCTTCTGAGTCCCTCCATTGAGGCAAAACTGTCTGTTCCCTCTGCCCTAAGCTGATTGTCGGATTCACGCTGTTGATTCAGCCCTTGGGACCTTCACCACGTTGCAAGATCCCTTCATTTGCATCATCTCATTTAAGCTTCAACTCTGATAGGTAGATAGGACTTACCGTTCCCAACAGAACTATGCAGAAAAGTGAGGCTTGGAGAGGTTAAAAACTATTCAAACTACCTGGCTTGTGAGTTGAGGTACCAAGACTCAACACTGAGATTGGGTTCTAAATTCCTCACTTTTTCCAAGGAAAGGTGCTTCTTTGGCTAGCTTTAGTTCTCTCCAGGAAGGAGATTGAGATCAATGAGACTTCATTTAGGGGAGGATTTTTTTTTTTAAGGTCTCCTTCACTAGACTATTAAATCCTTGTGGGAAAAGATGATATTCCTTCATTTTTCATCCCTCTCTTCTTCCCCACCTCCCTCCACACAGCCTAGCACCAAGCTGGATTTTTTTGTTTCTTTTTTTCTCACATTAGATTTTTGATTGGACTGGGTTGATTGGTGGGTAGATGAATGACTGAATATCTATATCACAGTAACAAAGATACCCCTAAATAAACAAAGGATTGGTGGGGGACCCCTAATTAGTTACTACAGAGGGTTGTGTAGGACTCCTTGTTCTTAATGTTGATTTTCAGAGCACACTACTATTTCTTACCTTCAGCCAGTTAGTGTGTGCTTCGTCTGCCTTTTTCTTAGTTATAAAAAGGAAAAAAAATATAAAAATTAGCACTTTCCTGTTTTCATGAGTAATGCAGGAGTGCTCTGTGCATCCCACCAGTTCTTTTGCTTCTAGAATTATTGGGCAGGAGTTCTCTCTCCAGCCATTTTCTTTAATGTCACTTAAGCTAACACTTCTTAGTTTCTTCTTTCTCTTTCTTGGTAGTGTATCTGAAATGCATCAAAGCAGTTGTGCGTTTTCAGTTTTAAGATTTAAGGAATAGACTTGTTTTTCCTCTGGGAAAACATT
The DNA here is from genome assembly GCF_036321535.1 of Camelus dromedarius. Taxonomy (NCBI): domain Eukaryota; kingdom Metazoa; phylum Chordata; class Mammalia; order Artiodactyla; family Camelidae; genus Camelus; species Camelus dromedarius. Next base: position 59,781,182 of record NC_087443.1, on the reverse strand, counting down.
GCCTTTATTATGCCAACAATTCTGCCAAAAGGTGAAGTAGGAGAAAGGTTAAGTAATTTTCCCACTAGGATTTACTGAGCATCTGCCACAGTTTTAGATTTGGGGCCTCAGGTAGTTCTTGCTGTTTGATACTTAGTTTTGTTTCATTTTGTTTCAAAATGAAACATGGATAGGAAAAATCATTTGAAATATTTGAGCCAACTTTATATTATGAGAATAATGTTATCTAGCAGACTTAGCATCTCCATAGCTATGTTGCCACATTTTATTTCTGGGCTAAGGAGAGTGTAATTACAAGAAAAGAGAACAAAGAAAGCAAGGAAAAAAGGGAACAGCCCATTATTGGTTCACAGCCTTTTCCAGTCTTAAGACAATTGTTGACCACTCCTTTCCTGCAATTCTGGCACCAAACCAATTCATCAGAGTTTAACGAGGAAAATGGAAGGGGGTGGTGTGTGCATGCACTTAAATTACAATGACAACAACAATAAAGTGATGGGTATTTTGAAAAACTAAATAAGTCTTTCTTCCCAAAGGCATATCATAGATAGTGATACAAGAAAGAAGAGGGCTTTTTTTTTTTTTTTTTTTTTTTTTTTTTTTAGCAATTTGCTATCAGTTCTTAAGATCTGCAGGTTCACTTAAGTTTAAGGGACTCTAGCTGAGGCAATGAAGTTAATATATTTATTTAACACTGTCACTTGTGATGTGACATTCAGGCTGTTGGTCATTCAACAAGAATCCATTCCTAGCTTGACAGAAAGGGTGAAGAGGAGGTGACATGTAGAGATATCCTGCTGTTCAAGTATGTGTATTTTAAGAGCCATGGATGTGCTTCCCAGCAAGCTAGGTAATCTAAGGGTGAGAAAGAAACCAGTACCACGTGGAAGAAGAAACGTTGTGAATTAGTTGCCAGGGATGTCTAGAACAGAGACCTCAAACTCAGTGCCTGTGGAGGCCAAGCGAGTACATTAAAAAGGAGGAGGAAGAAGATAGCCTTAAAGATGATGTAAGGAATCTGGAAGGTACATTGAGGATGTCTGACCAAAGGGCCAGCTGCTTCTAATTTCCAGCGAGTTGTCCCCATGTAGGAATGCAGGCCCAGTGTTGCCAGATCTTCTGATTTTTCAAGAGAAATCAGAAGTGTTAAATTTCACATGCAGTCTCCAATGTGTAACTGTTGGAAATTAATGTAAAAGTAGTTTGTGATCTATTAGAGACAGCAAGTAGATTAGTAGTTGCCTAGGTCTGGGGCTGGGGAGCAGGGGCAGGTAGTGGTAAGAATGGAGAGTGACTGCTAATGGGTACAGAGTTTCTTTAGAGGATGATGAAAAAATTACTGAAATTAGATTGTGGTGATTATTGTATAGCACTGTTAATATACTAAGAACCACTGAATTCTACTGAATTATAAATATGAATTTATCTCAATAAAGTTGTTTTTTGAAAAATGACTTTGTGGGCCAAACAAAATGTCTTTGGGTGAAATTGGGCCACCAGTGTCTTAGAATCAGAGGCTTCACCTCTCAGTGTCCTTTCCCACTTGTAAAATGGGAGACAGCTAGCCTCCTTCCCAGCAAGTCAAGAATAATCAGGAGTGCCTAGGAAAAAGGTTGCTCAAGCCACAAGGCTTATAGCCACCAGGTACTGGGAGAGCCTTGCTGCGGGATTTGCTTTTTGTTTGCCTGCATCAGAAGGAGAATGGTCAGTGGTGGCTGGCAGCAGATTGGCAAGTCCTCAAAAATCAAATATTCAATGAGACTACTTCAAGAAGCCTCTACAAGGCATTTGTTTACTTGGCTTTGCCAGAGTGAATAACAAGGAGAGTGCCAGCTCATTTGTCAGGTATACAGTTCCGAGTTACAAATGTTGCTAAAGAAATTGATATGACCCCATGGTATGGCTTGAGCAGAAAAGAGGCAACTCAGCTGCCTCCCCCATCCCCACCCATTCTTCACCCAACTGCTGGCCTAGCAGGCCAGCTGGTGGGGCTACAGGGACAAGCTGGGTCTGGTTCCACTTTGTGCATCATTCCCAATGCTGCCTTTGCCTTCCCTGTACCACCTCTGCCTAGGGCTTCTGGCATTCCAGCTGCTCATTCAGGTTCCATACTTTAGGCTTCAGCTGCCAATCATTTGAGCTTGGTCTTCATGTTAGTCAGCCAGCATCTATTCAGGTACCCTGCAAATGCCAGATACTGCTGATATACAAAGTCTCTGCCCTCGAGGAATTTGCACTGAGAAGAGACAAAAGTGGCAAACATAAATTCGAATAGAAAGCAAAATGAAATTCATGCTACCTAGCAGAAGAGGTGATAGTGATTTGAGGCGATAATAGGAAGAGGATAATTAATTCCAACTGGGGATTATTCTACAGGAGGAAGGCAGTGATATTTGAACTAGGCCTGTTATATACCCTTGCTGGGAAGGTCGGAGAGAGAGAAATGAACGTAATATCTTAATCTGCCTTGTCACTCAGACTTTAGTCCTTTTGCTGGTAAACTCAAAATCAAATCTCCAGGAAAATCATCTCTTCAGAATATCTAGAGTCTGAAGTACAGATCTCATCTTTACTTTTCTTGTTTTCAACCTCTGCCAGGAGATCTAATTAGTCTGTCAGCATCACCACACCCAGATGAAGGCAGTGAGCAATTATTAGAAGCTTGAGCTAACAAGTTCCTGGAGTTCTCTTGTACAGTGCTCTTCTCACTAGCTGTGCCACTGTTCCAGAGCCCTTGGGTGTGCAGTAGGATAGTCCTCCCTCCTTCCTAGCCTTTCAGCTCAGTTTACAGCTGCACCTTTTCCAGGCTCCTTGCTTTTCTGCCCAGGCCAATGAGTTTGCACATTGTCTCTTGTTTTCTCTTTTCTGTTGACTGGCCCTGCTCTTCCCCTGTTACCACTTTTCCTGTCCTTCAACCACTTCTTACTTCCTCCCTCTGTCTCGCTAGGGTCAGGCACCTGGATGGCCTATCTAACCTCCCCACCCACTCCCCGCCCTTCTATAGTAGAGCAAGAATAAGAAACAGAGGGAACCAGGCGTGTCGCTGGAAAGCCTTTGGTACCAAGACAACCTTGGCTATTTAGTGTCTCCTGATGTATTTACTGCTTGCTGTGTGGGTTCTGGAAATATCACACTCCACCCTAGGAGAAGTGGTTGACAGGCAGCAGGAAAAGGCTCGCCCTAATTACACTTGCAGCTGCAAACTGTGTTGAGGGTGGAAGGATGAGGGTATCAGGTGGGGTGTAGAAGAATTAAGAAGGAAGAGAACAGGCTGAATCTGCAAGTGGTTTCAAGCCTCGACATCTGTCCTGCACGGAGTTGGTATCTGTGTCCAGAGTCAGTGTGTACTTTGATTGGGCCCCAGGTGGTGCCAGACATGCTGGTGGGAGATGTCAGATTCTTCTCTGGGCATCCCACCCAACATACCAAGGATTGGAGCAGTGGGATTGTAATGCTGAGTCTCTTTTCTTCTCAGACAATGCTTTAGGGCTTTCTTGCTCTTTACCATCAAAAGACCAACGAGTAAAGCAAAGCATAGTAAAACAACAACAACAACAACAACAACAACAACAACAACCACCACAACCACAAACCCCTCACAAAGCATAGCAGTCTGCCTATGTGGTCAGAACCAGACAACATGTGTCATATTGGAGTCAGCTTCAAGCATGGCAGCACTCATGGTTGTGTCTGTCACAGAGGCCCTGGAGGGCAGGGGTATTTCAGGCCTGAGCTGGGAAAGTAAGTTAGAAGCATCCCATGGTGGTACAACAATCACACACTCTTCCCACCTTGGTTATGTTCTTAAACTTGGCCACTTTTGTGCTTCAGAGTACTTTCCTCTTCTCAAGTTTTCTCTTTTTCTTTCCTTTATTACTGTTATTTTCAATTCCAAAAGTAAAACATGTTCAATGTGGAAAAGTCAAAGAATACAGAAAAAATCAAATAATACTCAGAGTATGCAGTATAAATTCCCCCCACCATCCCTAGCCCCACTGCCCTCCCTTTGGCATGCATTCACTGCACAAATACTCTTACAAATAGATATATCATATCTTTTTCGAATAAAAATGGAACCATGTTATACATACTGTATGATATATATCTCTTTTTGTTTTTGTGATACTCTGACTTCTCTTTCTCTCCCCAGGGATCCGGTGTGATTAAAGCTGGTTTTGCTGGTGATCAGATCCCCAAATACTGCTTTCCAAACTAGTAAGTTATTGTGTAACTTAATCAGAAGCTTGGGGGGCTTATCAGCTTTGTTATGGGGTCAGATGTCCATCTTTTAGGGAGAAAGGATCTCTCATTTGGGTCAGCCTTGGTATTGAAAACAACCTCAAGCAAGGGGCAGGATCTGGCTTGTGGACTAAGCAAACAATTGCCTGCATGGTACAATTTGAGAGGCAAATTTTTTAAATTTGATTTTATCTGATGCCAAAAATGTTGACATTGGTGACTCACTGCTTTGGATGACGGTCTCTTCAAGGAGCCCTCTTAAAATCCTCCTATCACCCTAGGATGGGGTTTAACATCAAATCATAGCTACCATCTTAGTAAGAATGAGTTTTTTCTCAGCACATCCCTAAGGTAGAGAGACTGCAGGCAGAAAAAGGGCCCAGATACTGGGGAAGGGGACTCAAGCAGTAGAAAATGAAGGTGGCCATCTGTCAGTTACCACAGCACCATTTTCCTTAATAGGCCTGGGCAGGAGGATAAGGAGACAAAAGCTTTTTTTTTTTTTCACTTATAACAATTTTTTAACACCTTTTTGTATGATTCCTGTACAGTAAACTACACATATTTGGGATGAACAATTTGATGAGTTTTGATAGATGTATACATCAATGAAACCACCACCAGACAAAAACTTTTTGAGTTAACCATTCACTTAGAGATTCTTGTTTACTTATCTCTCTGGATCTACACATACGATGGGGAAAGGGAAGAACTAGAGGTATGGAATCCCCCAGAATGTGTTTTAATGACTTATAAGATAATATAAAAATATATGAAATAATATACAAATGACTTCAAGTAATACATGTTCATTATAGAAATTGTGGGAAATGCAGGAAAGTAGAAAGAAGAAAGTCAACTGTAATCTCACTCCTCAGAGATAATCACAGTAGAATTGAGTATATTTCTCCCCATCCAAGTGTGTGCCTCAGTACATTCTTCCTGGGTTCTGTCGTGTCTTCTGTCATGAAATGCAAAGTGATTTCCATTTCACCCCACCCCACCCCGACTTTCTTTTGCAGTGTGGGCAGACCTAAGCATGTTCGTGTCATGGCAGGCGCCCTCGAAGGCGACATCTTCATTGGCCCCAAAGCCGAGGTAATCTCCAGTCCTACTGAAGAAGCCTCAAGCCAGCACAAGACCTTCATTATTCCCACAAATGGGCAGTGCCCCAGCAATTTCCTCTTGAAATCTCCCCTTTCGCTCTCTCATCCCAGGCCTACTGGGTTTATTTCTCCCAAGAGCAGCCTCTGGTTTTGGAGAGGAAATATCTGGAACCCCATTTTGGGAAACAGGGACCAGTCTAGCAAAGAGGGCTTTTGCCTTCCTTCTGTACTCTGTCACTATGTTGCCAGTGATCAAACCAATTGGCTTGGTTATTTTTTTGGCAAAAGAGGCTGTGGGGAGATCCTAGCTGGAGTACCTTGGGGATAAGTTAATTAGCACAGTTTGGCAGAGCCCTCAGGCAGCCTTTAGAAACAGAACAACAGAATCATTGTTGCCAACCTTGGCTGCAAGTGCTGAGGCCCAGAGGTGGGAGCTGGGAGTTTGTGTCCTGGGACCAGGCAATGAGGAGGGTGCCACCCAAGGGCCCATGGAAATGCAGAAGCCCTCTGCTTTGCCAGCTGATTGGGCAGTGAGAGCAGTTTGCAGCATACGGTTTAGAGATTTGGAGATGGGTGTGCACCCTTAGTCATGGGTGAGGCCTGTGGGGTGGGAAGTCTCAGTCCTGGAAGGGCACGGTCCACCAGGAGAGACTGGCTGTTGCTGGAAGTGCTGCTCTCTGCCCGCAGGAGCACCGAGGACTGCTTTCCATCCGCTACCCCATGGAGCATGGTATCGTCAAGGACTGGAACGACATGGAGCGCATCTGGCAGTATGTCTATTCTAAGGACCAGCTGCAGACTTTCTCAGAGGAGGTGAGAGTCCTGTGTGCAGGCGCTCCTGCGAGGTGTGCAGAGCAGACAGAACCCACTACCCCGGACATGAGAGGGATGATGATAACTGCAGAGTGTTTGAGTCTTATGTTCCAGGCACCAGGCCATGTGCTTTTCAGACATGTTTGCAGTTAGTCTTCATAACATTCCTATGAGATACAGGTAGTATCATCTCCATTTTACAAACAAGGGAATGGAAGCTCAGAGAAGCTAAGCGGTGTTTCCAAGATCACCCAGTGGATAAAGTGGTAGAGCTGGGATTCAAACCCACATCTTTCAGGGGGGTTGGTATAGCCCAATGGTAGAGCACATGCTTAACATGCATGAGGTTCTGGGTTAAATCCCAGGTACCTCCATGTAAAATAAAAAAAAAAAAGAAGAAGAGGAAAAAAAACCCCACATCTTTCAGCCTTCAGAGCCTATACTCTAACCTCTAAGGTAGTAACTCTCAACTCAGAAACACAAAAGAAGGTGCATACCAGGAATATCAGAATTTCCAACGGAGGGATATGTTTCATTTTTTTAAGTACAGTCAATATTGAAATTTAATTTTCTATTTTGAAAAAAAATTAACTATTACATTTATCATAATGATTCCAAATTTAGAGTTTAGCAAAGTCGTGACAATTGGAGCTATACAGTAGGTACAAGGGCCTATATAAGAATCTTGGAGGGTCAGGAGGGGAGTAGTGGGGTGGAGGTGAGGACAGAATGAGACTTTAAAGGAGCCTGAATTTGGAAAGTTGAGAAACTGGCTTGGGCAGGGGTAGGTGACAGGCCCAGCTTGCCTCTTTTTGGAGAGAGGCTGACAAAGGTCGCCTAGGCTCTCCAGCCACACAGTACTATTGAGGGGTGGAAATCTGGCCTTGCCCTGATTGCCACCTGGGCATCTTTCACCAGCATCCTGTGCTCCTGACGGAGGCGCCTTTAAACCCGCGAAAAAACCGGGAACGAGCTGCTGAAGTTTTCTTTGAGACCTTCAATGTGCCAGCCCTTTTCATCTCCATGCAAGCTGTGCTCAGCCTGTGAGTAGCAGCTGGCTGGCTAGCCTGGCCCCTTGTGGGGAAGCAGTCCTCTGGCAGAATCAAGGCTGCCTTTCCTTTGGGTTGGTTCAAAGCAACCTGAGCACGTCGGCCAGGGAAGCTTAAGGATGGTGGGAAAGGGAGTGTTGAGACTGTCTCCCAGTCTTGGCACTCCCAGCCGGTTTGGCCCCAAAGTCTCCTCTCAGCCTGCTGGGAAGGCCACATCCTGCTACAGCTCTCCCTGCAGGCCCCTGTACTGAGTTCAGGTATTTATTCAGTGCCTACTTCTGCCTGGTGATCGGACTGTAATGAAAGCACCACCGTGGCCCCCATTCTCATACCCCTGTCATTCCTGTCATGCTCCCAGCCTGCCAGGGTTAGGTCTATCACCGAGATTATACACTGGTGACCTGCAGATGGCATGTGTTTGACCCCATTAAAAAATTGTGAGCCAGCATTTTAAAATGGAGGGTGGGGGGAGGATTCCTATCAAAACCCAAATTTATGGCTTCTCTGAAAAAAAAGGAAGAAGGCAGCCCCCTCCCCACTTTAGTTTAGCTACCATTGAATTCTATCAAGAAGTGAGTTTCTTCCTAGAGTGAGGAGGTGGGGATTAGTGATGGTTTGCCCCCTTTGCTTTAGTTATGCCACGGGCAGGACCACGGGTGTGGTGCTGGATTCCGGGGATGGCGTCACCCACGCAGTGCCCATTTACGAGGGCTTCGCCATGCCCCACTCCATCATGCGCATTGACATCGCCGGCCGGGACGTCTCTCGCTTCCTTCGCCTCTACCTGCGCAAGGAGGGCTATGATTTCCACTCATCCTCCGAGTTTGAGATTGTCAAGGCCATAAAAGAGGTGAGCACTGCCCCAGGGGCCTAGAGCTGGGCTCAGAGGGACTGGGAACAGCAGCCAGGACCTCCGTGACCTGGAGTGAAGAGCAGTGAAGCTCCTGTCCTGGGGGTCAGGCTCTGTCCTCCCCAGCCAGGCCTCCTGGCAGCTGTGTGATCTCCACCTGGGTCCCCTCACCCTGACAGAGTCACCTTCCACAGTGCTACCACCTTGTGGGGGAAAGGGAGCTGCTTCTGTTGCCTGAGCTGGGCGATGGGTACACCGGTGTTCATTGTGTTTTTTATATATTATACACAAATTACATATGTTCTTTTGTATCTGTGAAGTCAGAATACATTTTTCTTTCTAGTTAAGATGAATCCTCCTGCCACCTACGGCTCTAGGGAGATCTCTGAGCTGGGTAGGTGGGACCCAGAACCATATGAGTAATAGGAGAAGAAAGATGCCTGAGTCTGAACTAAAATTAGGGCATGGTCTCAGGCCCAGATCCAGAGAGCCAAGTTGCCACGCCTGCCCGCTGGGAAGGTGTACAGGTGGGAACTCATATCCTAAGTGCCACCCAGTGAAGGCCAACCGCAGTTTTCCTGCCCCTGCTTTGGGGCAGCAATTCTAACAACCTTTAGGGCGATCACTGTAATGGGCAGATTTCTGCAGCCACACATCACTCCCTGGGACTTTGGGTAAGCACCAAGTTTCCTGCCTGCCTGACTCGTGCTTGGTTCTGCAGAGAGCCTGCTACCTATCCATAAATCCCCAGAAGGATGAGACACTAGAGACGGAAAAGGCTCAGTACTACCTGCCTGACGGCAGCACCATTGAGGTAGGCCGCCAGACCTTGCCCCTCAGGCCCCTGAAAGCTCTGGGCCCAAACCAAACACCCCATGGGGAGGCTGGAGGCAGATGTAGCAGGCCTATTACCCGCTCTGCCTGGAGCAGCATAGCTCTTGAGCCAGGGATTTTGCTTCTCCCATGTGGAGACTGTTTCCTGGGTCAGGATGGGAGTAGGCAGGGGGATGTGTCATGCTGTCCTTAACCACTTGGGCACAGTATAGGGTGAGTGGCCTCTCCCTGGACCTTCGTTAATAGGAAGAAATTTCCATGAATGAATGAATCCATCTGTTAAAGTTCTCTTGGCTGGAAAATGCCAGAGCCAGGATTAAACATAGGCGTGTCCTCTCTCTAGTTTCCCAGGAACCCTATCTTTGTTCCTTGAGGCTCTTGACATACAAGGTCTTCCCTGAGCCTGGCCTTCATAGCCACTTGGTTACTAAATGATGGGCAGAGGAGCCTCTTCCGTTCTTACTCCCAAAGGGACCTTGGACCCTGCCCCAGCCTAAGAAGCTTGCCTCCCACCCCACAGATTGGTCCTTCCCGCTTCCGGGCTCCTGAACTACTGTTTAGGCCAGACCTGATTGGCGAAGAGAGTGAGGGCATCCACGAGGTGCTGGTGTTCGCCATCCAGAAGTCCGACATGGACCTGCGGCGCACGCTCTTCTCCAACATCGTCCTTTCGGGAGGCTCCACCCTGTTCAAAGGTTGGTCTTTGCTCTCAGTACCCAGCCCCAGGAAGCTTCCAGATCCTGCTGCGCCCAGACGTGCAGAGAATTGACTTTAGATTCTCCTTTCCCACCCATTCAGGTTTTGGTGACAGGCTACTGAGTGAAGTGAAGAAACTGGCTCCGAAAGACGTGAAGATCAGGGTAGGAGCCTGCTGAGGGCAGGGGCACGGGCAGGGTGGAGCTGGGCCTCCAAGGGTCTGGAGTGCCACGTGGTGTGGCCTCCCCTCCAGCTCTGCCCAAGTTTTTGAGGCGCTACCAGATGACTCCCGTTTTCCACATGACCCTTGAGGCCAGCCAGAGGGGAGACCCATTCTCACTCTCTCCCCACAAAAGAGGGCAGTTCTGTGCAGGGTGTGGCAGATGTGGCAGGGTGCTAGATAAGGGTCCCACATGTGGCCTTTCAGGGAAACTGTAACACTGACAGGAGACTAGCTTTGGCTGCTCCCTTGTGACACAGTCCAGCTTCTTAGTAACTGCTGAGGGGAGCTGGCCTGAGAAAGGAGGGATCCTGAGTGAAGGAGGATGGTTCCTGCCATGGAGTCTGCTTCCCATCAGCCCCCAACAGAGTGAAATCTTGCCCCAGACAGCCCTAGCTTCCCTGGGAGCCGTAGATACTTAGGGCTGCTGGAAACCTTTTTCTCCAGATGAGTGTCAGGCTGGCCCCAGTACCCCCAAGAGAGGCCACAGTGTCCAACAGGGACATAACTTAAAGCCTGTTGTGGGAAATGTGTCCCCAGCCTTGGGCAGTGAGAACTGGCCATAAACATGGGTGTTGGAAGGGAAAGGAAGAATGGATGTCTCAGATTCCTCTTTCCACCCACCCCTGCAGATATCTGCACCACAGGAGAGACTGTATTCCACATGGATTGGGTGAGTAGCTCTTCTGGTAGTAACAGCAGAACAGGAAGCAGAGGCATTGCTGACCCCTCACCACCTCATCCCTTTAAAGAAAAGCCTGATCTGGTTTGGCCCAAGGGGGACTGGCTGGCTCCACCAATACCCACCCTCCTTCTCTCACAATGTTCCTTTGGATTCCTTCCACTCCAGGGGCTCTATCCTCGCCTCCTTGGACACCTTTAAGAAGATGTGGGTCTCCAAGAAGGAATACGAGGAAGATGGTGCCCGATCCATCCACAGGAAAACCTTCTAATATTGGGACATCATCTTCTCTCTGAAGTTAACTCCACTTTAAAACTCGCTTTCTTGAGTCGGAGTGTTTGCGAGGAACTGCCTGTGTGTATGAGTGTGTGTGTGGGTACAAGTGTGTGTGCATATGCGAGTGCCGTGTGGCCAGGGGATCCCAGGGATCCCGGGGCCCAGAAAGGACGATGAACTACCCACGATGGCAATGGCCTGAGACCTGGGGTTGACCACTTACTGGTCCCTGACAGGGAAGAATGCTGGCAGAGGGCCCCACTCCTTCAGCAGCTGGGCCTTTATCTGGCTGTGTGGGACTATGTTTACTACCACAGGGAGACAGGAAGGTGAACCCAACCCCAGGAGACCTTGCTGCTGCCCATCCTAGGCTGGGCCAGCCCCACCCCGACTCCACCTAGGGTGCCCTGCGGCCCAAGGCAGCTGCTGCCCCCCCTTGCTCATCATTCTGCTCTTGATGCCTCTAGATCGTGGACCGAGGCCTGGGGCCAGGGTTGAGTTCTGTCTGGTTTTGTTGCAGTTCAGCTTTGCAAGGCTGGAAGAGCACTCTGGGAGCTGCTACTGAGACTTTGGGGTCAGCAGGGGGCAGGATGCCCTCACCTTCACCTGGGGACCAGGACCACACTGGGCATTTGAGGAGGGCAGGAGTAGTGCTACTTTTGATTGGTGGCAGAGCTAATGCTCCAACCCCTAGCCCCCATCCAGGGGCTGTCAGGAGAGTTTCAGGAGCCTGTTGGCCCCAGGCCCTGTTACTTGCTTTCCATCCATCCTTGGGTAATGCCATCTTCAGTTTTATTTATTGAAGTGTTTGTTTAGTACAGGGACTGGAAAGAGGGAGCTCACTGCCTCCTGCCCCACCAGTCACCCTGTGCACACTAATGTTTACAGCGCCTAAGCTTAGCGTAGCATCCAGGGCCCCGCCACTCCTTGCTAACAGTGAACTGACAGTATCCATAGGCCTCAAGACCATTTGGGATTGGAGGCTACAGTCAAAGTCACTCCAGCGTCTTTCTCCCTCTTCCACTTGCTCATTGCCCTGGAATCAACATGCTAGTTGCTGGCTGGATTTTCTGAAACGGGGTAGAATCACCCTTTGGCAGAGGCTCCTAGAAAAGGAGGGGTGTTGGGAATCCAAACCCCTTAGGACTGAAGAAAGAGCCGCAATTAACCAAGTTGCCTTTTCCCACTCTAGCTGACCCAGGGGGACTAGGTTATAGAGGTGAGAAGGCCCCCTCTGGGCTGATTTGTGCCATTCTTGTCTTTGGACTTGTTTGTTTAGGGAGGGAAGGGCCAAACCAGAGTGCCAAGAGCTGATGGGCTCAGGCTCACCTCCTCTGGTCCACTGGAGCCAGGTGCCTACTCTGGACTTCAACCCAGATGGTGCAAAGCTGAGGCTAGCAAATCATCACCTGCACCCTCACCTGTGACACCAAGACCTGCCCAGATCCCAGATTTCAGGCAGTATTTTCCCCCATGCCGTCCAACGACCAAAGGCCCTGCCAGGTGTGGGCTGCAGCAGCAGGTGTGTGTGAAAGCGATGTGGCGACCCGCGGACTGCAGTGTGCTTAACCAGCTCACCTCCCTCCTCTTAGCCCAAGCCTGTTCCTCGCACAGCCTCGCACAAACCACATTGCCTGGTGGGGCCCAGTGTACTTAAATAAAGTCGTTCCAGTAGATACATCAGCTGGGCCTCTTTCTCTAGCCAGAGCAGGGTGGGAGGAGGGATGAGCTGAGTCTGAGATGGTGACTGGGCCTAGTCTGTCCTCTAGAGGGTGCTGTTGCACCAGTCAGGCTTGGCCAGACCTTAGTCCAACACCCAGCCTGTCAGGTGGGTACAGAGAAAATGGTGTTCACATGCAAGCTCAGGTCAGGAACTGAGGGTCCCAGCCCTGTGCACCCGCCCAAGCCCATGAATGAGACTCTACCCCAAATGAGGGAACCAGCTCTTGACATCTTTGAAATTAGAGGCTCTCAAAACTTCGATGTGAATAAGCAGCTCAGGAGCTTCTCAAAAAGCGGTTCCTGGGGCCCTTGCTCAGATACTCTGATTAATCAGTTCTCCATTTTAAATCTGTATACTTGGGGGGCTAGGAGGGGTACTGTTAGGCATTTTCCAAATGTTAACCCAGTTGATTCTCCCGACAACCCTGCAAAGTGTAGGCGTGTTGATATCCACTTTACAGCTGAGAGAATAGAGCCACAGAGAGATTACATAATTTCCCAAAGCTCTGCCCTTTGTCAGCTAGAATTTGGACCCAGGCAATACAGCCCTGGAGCAAACATCCTCAGCTGCTATGCAGACCCTCAAATAATCACTGGCCTAGAGCAGTGGTTCCTAATCGAGGTCAATTTTGCCCCTCAGGACACACTAGGCAATGTCTGGAGATGTTTGTTGTGGATGTTTAGCAGCATCCCTGGCCTTGGCCTACTAGATGCCAGAAGAATCTCCTGCTAGTTGTGATGACTAAAGAACTACCTGACCCTGAATGTCTCCAGTGCTGAGGCTGAGAAAAGCTGCCCTAGAGCAGGGGCTCTCAGTCCCAGCTGCACAGTAAAATCACACTTTCCAAAACCTGAGTGCCAGGGCTATACCCTAGACCCATGAAATCAGAATCGTGGGGAACAGAACTCAGACATCAGCATCTTCGGAACTTACAGCAATTCCAAGTTTGAGGACCTCTAGCCTAGAAACGACCACTCTTCCTTGCCCACCACGTCTAGCAGTGGTATGTGGGTACCACCAAAGGTCTGAAAGTTGTTTTGCTCCCCAAAGCCCATGCAGCTGCCGGTCTGCAGGCTCTCCCTGCAACCTCAGTGAATCTGATGCAGGAGACCCCCACTCAGCTTCAAAAACTGCTCCTTGGCAACTCTAAGGAATCATGTTGCCCAACCCACCACTCCCACACAGAGCACAGACCTCAGGAATGGGAATAGAAATGACTGACTTTAATCAGTCTGTGATAAAATGAACCTCTTTTAGAGGCCGGGTGGAGTCAGGGCACCCTGCAGTTGCTGGGGCATGCTACTTCAGGCGCAGCTGAAGCAGAGAATTCTGAGAGAAACCACTGGAAGGGGTGGGTGGGACTTACAGTTGGCTTCCTCTGACCGGACAAAAGTGGTTCCCAAGCCCACACAGAGCATCAGACCCTGCCAGGTAGGAGGATAGGCCTCTGTGTACCCCAGCAACCCCATATGACAACAGGGTGGCACCATCCCTTCTTGGTCCTCCCCATCCTCCTGCCCTATAGGAGGAAGCAGGTCCCTGAGCTCATACAGCCCAGCCCTTGCCCAAGCTGGACCAGACAGCCAAGCAGGAATTTAGACCTCAGTGATGCTCCTGGCTCAGCCCCCAGAGCTCCCACTCTGCCATCTGTCCTCCAGGCTGTACCCCAGGAAGGCAGAGGGCCAGGACACTGGGCTTGCAAAGATGGCTCCTGCCCAGGGCTACAGGCAGTGTCCTCAGCAGGCTGGCCTTGCTGCACCCCTCACACCGTCTTAACGTCCAGGGTTTGGGCCCATGACAGGTTCTGGCGCTGGGCTTTGACCATGTGCAGGCGTCTCCCATGCAATGTGAACTGGGACCAGGTGAACAGCTGCAGCAGAGCACAGATGATGGGCACCAGCACCAGCAGGTAGAAACAGCCCTGGCGGAGCGTTGGGGCCTGTGCCGGGGGTGGGGCCGGGGGCTCTGGCCAGGGCTGGGCACTCCCCACAGGGGCCAGTGGGGGCTGCTGGAAGAGATCATGACCTAGAACGAGAGAGCCCACAGAAAGAACAGGTAGGTCAGCCCTGGTCTCCTCCAAAGTCCGCAGTCCACCTCAAAGGTCACACATACATGTCCAAACAGCAACTCCCTCCCTAGAGGCACCAAGAGCAGCACCTGGCAGAGAAGGTATTCTATACATGTTTGTTGAATAAATGAGTGAACTTCTGAGAGAACGCAACCCAGTTCCTCTACCCATGTGGGGAGAGGCAGAGGAGGGGTGCCAGCCAGGGGCTGCCCAGCCCAACTCCGTTGGCCAGTTGCCATTCTCTCTCCCTTACCAGACCCAGATCCCAGGCTCATCAGCTGGTGCACCAGATAAACTCTTCCCCCTGGAGCCTAGAGAGCCCCATGCCAGCCCCTGGGCCCTCACCTGTGTAGAAGCACAAAAGCCAGGTGCCCAACAGTGGGGCAAAGGTCTGGCCTGGCTTGGTCACCAGGGCCACCATGCCAAAGAGAAGCGCTGAGGCCGCCTGCTTGCGGTGGTTCAGCACCAGGTCCTCATCCACCAGGTCAGTGACCACCAAGGTCAACAGCTTACAGGTGCCCTCCGTGAAGACACGGTTGCTGCCGGCAGAGAGAGAGCAGGCAAGAATGAAGGGGTGGGATAGAGGTGTGGGGGCAAGGGAGGGCAGGGCATATACCTGGCAATGAAGAGGCAGAGCAGGCCGGGGTGGTCGGGGCCAGCCAACAGCATGAGCAGGCTCAGGCCCAGCTTGAGCAGGAAGAGCCCCCGTACCACAGCATATACACCCCAGCGCCGGCACAGGGGCAGGAAGTAGAGGTTGTTGAGATGGGGAGCGACATAGGAGATGCCTGGGGAAAAGGGGTGTGGCTTTGTCAGGGGGCATTGCCGCAGCCTCCACAATTGCCCACATTTTAACAATCAGAATCAGAGTTTGCACAAGGTGCCAGGCTCTATGCAAAGAGTTTCACATCTTTTTATTTAGTCCTCACAACCCTTTAAGGTAAGTACTATCATTATTATTCCTAGTCTCCAGATGAGAAATGGAGGCCCAAAGAGATTAAATAAAACACACTCAAGGCCACACACTGTTTAAGCAGTCAAGACATATCCAGGCCTGTCAGGACTATAGCCCTCTCTGTGAACCAGCCACTGCGCCGCTTCACCTCTGGGTGGCGCCAACAGCAAGAAGACCACCGTGAGGACAGCCCTACCCCCTCATATGCAGAGGGCTCTGGTCCCTTCCCCTGGAAAACAGAGCTGGGGGCTTGAGGTGCAACCCCAGTGCAGATTCTGCTCTCTGTCACCTGGGCCCCAGCTGGGGAGGTGACAGTGGCTGCAGCCAAGCTAGGGTTTCTGGGGGGAAAGCCTCTGTCCTTCCCGCCTGCCTGAGCACCCACTTACCCAACAGGAAGGAGCCCGTGGAGAGGGAGATGTGGTCTGACAACAGATGCTCCAGGAAGAGGGGGAAGAAGTTGCTGTTGAAGTGGCAGTGAAAGACCTGCAACCAACACGGGCAGCAAGGAGGCTGGGGGGTGGGGGCGGAGGGGAGCGGGGAACTGGGCAAAAGCCATCGGGGAGTCAGCAGGAGCAAGAGCAGCCTTTATCGCCATGTCCCTCAACATGGAACTTGCAAGAACAAAACCTAAAACCAATTTCCTACTCTTATCTCTAATTTTGGTAAAAGTTAGAAGGAATGATAAAATTGTCATTAGAACAATTAAAAGGTTTTTCTTTTGTAAAACTTACCAATTATAAAACAATTAATGACATCTATTTCTAAATTTGGCTGACCTACATACTACATTTGTTTTAGGTATAGCATGTGGTGTTTTAAAAAGATCGTCACAGAGTTCCCAAAGAGGCATCTCTTTTTCATATCCTCACTTTGCAGGTGAGAACACGGCTGCCCCAAGAGACTGAGACCGGCCTAAGATCACATAGGGAGTTAAGAGCTCAGATGGTGCTCAAATCCGGGTCTCTAACTACCTAACTTGTATTCCTGTCATTGAACCACCCAGCAGTCCTCACATGAGGCCAGAACTGATTTCCCAGCTTCTGAAGAGCCCATGCCCTTGAAGGACGCACTCCCTAGCCATCCAGGGTCGGGGCACTGCTCCCATACCTGCACCAGGTCCATGCCCACGAACCACAGTAAGTTCCGGTGCCGTGCGAGCTGCCTGAGGTACTGGCCCAAGGTGATGCTGCCCACCTCCTTGCTGCCCACAAGCAGCTCTTCTTCACACAGGCTACAGGGCAGAGGGGAGTTAGGAATGGCCTAGGGCTGGGCAGAGCCATCCCCCACCCCAGGGCAGACACCCATCAGCGAGGGGACCCCGCGTTGCAGTCACACCCAGCAGAGTGCTGGCTAGAACCTGGAGAGCTGGGGATGGCCACTTACCTGCCGTCCACAGCCAGGGCTGGGCACCCTGGCTCCCTGCCAGCCACCTCAACCCGCTGCTTCAGCAGCCGTGTGGCCCCCACAAAGCCCAGGCCAGAGCCAGCGGCCAGTGCCACGCAGAAGGCGCGGAAGGAAGAGAAGTCTTCCTTGTTCCAGAAGGCGTAGGAGGCAAAGACAGACAGGGAGCCAGCCGCACTGAAGAGGGAGCAGTAGAAGTTGAGGTGGGTGCGGTCGTGGGCTGAGAGGGCCAGGTCAGCCAGCAAGGCGTGATGGTGCAGGTCCACGAGTGTCAGGAAGCCATCATAGAGGCACAGGCACAGCAAGAACTGCAGGCCAGCTGGGGCCCAGGGCACCCAGAACGCCAGGAATGACAGTGCCAGCAGCGGCCCGTGCCAGCCCAGTGCCCGCACCCGTGCCAGCACCACAGCCCTCGAGGACAGCCCAGTGCCTGACCTGCCAGGGAGAGGAGGGGCTGTTGGGAGATGCCCTTGCAGCCTTGGCAGGCCCCAGCTCCCCCTGCCCAGGGCCCAGAGGAAGGATGGAAGTCTAGAGTGTGGTACTCACACCAGGGTGGTCCCAGAGCCCCAAGTCCTCAGCCTCTGATTTAGGAAGCACAACTCATCAGTGGGGATACCCTCCCCTCTGCTCTTTTAGCCTGCCAGGGCTGATGGGTGACAGGATACCCATTTCTCAAGCCTGAGGGCAGTGATGGGCCCAAGCGGGGATGGGGTAAAGGAATCTGCCAGAAGCAGCAGAGAGTGTTTGCAGTACAGCACCCAGTCCCGAGGGCCTAACAAGCCAAGCTGGGGTAAATTTCTCCCCCAGGGGAGCAAGGCAGCAGCTTCAGAAGTCCACTTCTCCAACCTGGATGGAGCCTGCCTGACCTCGGGGAAGAAGAACGCCCAGACAATAGCTGAAAATAGTCCCACTTTCTTTCCCCTTTCTTTTCCCACCCCAAACACAGGTAGCCTGGGGAGGGGTGGGGTGGGACAGGACCAGCTGTGAGCACCCCCAGGAAACAAACCGGGGCTGGGAGCTGAGGAACTGACGGTCACTCAGCCAGCCGAAGAGGGGGTCGTTGAGGCTGTTCCAGAGGAGAAACACTGTCTGTGGGAAGAAGGGAGATGGGCAGGTGGGCTCGAGACAACCTCCTCTCCACGGCTTTCCCCACCCCAGCCTGCCTGCCATCCCTCAAAGATGACCCCAGCTTTCTTGCCTGCAAATCTTTGCTCAGGTCAGTCCCTCTGCTAAAACCCACTCTACCAGCCACTGCTCCCAACAACTCCCACCCATCCAGGGCCCAGCTGGTCAACGAATCCAGCTAATAAATATATGTCACTATATTACATTATAAATGTACACACATAGAACAGTGCCTGGCTCACAGGACAGCGGCCAGGAGAGCTGGTGTAATCCCCACTAAGGGGGAGTCCTCAAGGCTTCCAGCTCCAGCTTTTCTTGCCAAGTCTTGGTAGCTAACCTGGCCTGCCCCATGCTCCTGACTGGGCAGGACCCAGCCCTGCCACCTGCCCAGCTCTCATCCAGGCTGGCCACCCCAGCGCTGGCCTACCTCTCCGACCCAGAAGGCAGCTTTGTTGATCTTGTACACTGAGACAAAGGTCTCCACGTAGTAAAGCAGGAACACGTTGTGCAGGACAGAGATGAAGAGGGCCAGGGAGCCATAGACCACGGCCGTGGGCAGGCCCAGCAGCCAGGCCCTGGGCCCGCCCAGCCCCATGGCGGCAGGCCCAGCCTCAGCCTCAGGAGCATGGAGGCGCATTCATGGCCATGGGCAGTCTGGTCATCTTTGTCCCTGGGGAAGGAGGAGTCAGTTAGCTGCAGGGATCAGAGCCAGCTCTGCTCCTAACCCCAGACCTCTGAGCCATTTAAAAACTCATTTCCACCAGGGGAAAGTTTGTACATAAAACAAAACTGGGGAATTGCCAATGACGTCCAGCTAAAACAATGCTGGCCTAGATACCATTACTGCAGAGTAACCCAAGGAAACTGATAAAGGCGTGGGAAGAGAAGGCAGACATCCAACAAGCGCTGAGCCAGGTCGTGTGCTCGGGTGGTGTGCTCGGTATCTTCTTTCATCCATACTCTCCTACCTTAACAGTCTGGACATGACAAGCCTGGGCTTGAGGACATATTGTACCTACTATAGAACCTCGGGCAAGCTATTTAACCCAAGCCTCAGTTTTCTCTTCTGTAAAAAGTTTAAGTGGACAGTCATAGCTATTTAGAGGACTGTAAAGATTAAATGAGGTAACTCATGGAAAGTGCTCAATAAATGGATATTGGTTGTAACATTATCATCTTTAGAAAATCCCTACAAAGTTTGTAACACTATTGCGATATTATAAGAGAGCACCCCCTCAAGCTCAGAGATGTAAGTAATTTTCCCAATGTCACCCAGCAAAAAAGTAGCAGATTTGAACCCCGGCCTGTCTAGCTCCAAAGCCTTTTCTGCCACTTGACCTCCCAAATTGGGTTCCTATGGGTTGCTGGGGAGAATGGAGAAACCTGCTGTGATGTCAGGTTCCACAGGGATACAAGAGTGATAAGATTTGAGTCCACAACTGCTCATGCACTTTGGTTCTGGAAATTCCACCTCGAGGGACTAACCCCAAGGGAACATGTACAGAGATGTTCATGGCAGCAACATTTACCAACAGCCAAAAGTTGGACACAGCCCAGGAACACAACAAAGCGACTGGCTTGGCAAGCCCAATGCTCTCCATAAAGGCCAACTACATGGGCCACCTCAACACAAGGAAGAGAAGCTCAAGAACATGTTAACACAAAAAGAGAGAACAAATTGCAGCTTGAGTGCCTGGCTCCCAACCAAGCCAACTCATGCACAGAGACCAGCAGGCTAGACTGACCATGGGTTGGAAAGGAAATAAAAGTCAGATTTTCATTAAAGCAGTGCATCGTCTCCAACTGTAATGTACTTTCAAGTCACCTGGGGACTTTGTTAAAATGTAGATTTTGACTCCATGGGTATGGGGAGGAATCTGAGATTCTGCATTTCTAACAGGAACCCAGGTGGCACCAATGCTGCTGGTCTGTGACCACACTTTAAGCAGTGAGGTATGAAGTCTGTCCCTTTTTTTAGATTCAAAGTAGTTGTTCTCCTTTCAGAAAAAAAATCCCATGTGTGCTTGTCTGACCACCCCCCAAGAGGGAAGCTATGGGGGCTTCTTTCTCTCAAACTCCCTGTTGTGAGTCAAATCATGTCCCCCAAAAAGGTGTTTCCAACCTAACCCCCAGTGCCTGTGAGTGCGACCTTATTTGGAAATAGGATCTTTGCAGATGTAACCAAGTTAAGAAGAGATCATACTGAATTAGGGTGGTCCCTAATCCAAAGACTGGTATCCTTATTAGGAGAGGGAAATTTGCACACAGACATGGACACATACACAGAGGGAAGACAGCAATGTGAAGGTGAAGGCAAAACTTTGAGCGATACAGCTACAAAGCCAAAGAACGCTAAGGATTGCAAGCAACTTCCAGCAGCTAGGCAGAGGCAGGAGGCACTCTTTCCTAGAGCCTCTCTCCAGAGGACATGTGACCCCGCCAACACTTTGATGTTGGGCTTCTACCCTCCAGAAACTGGGTGGTTGTTTTAAGCCACCCAGTTTCTGGCAATCTGTACGACAGCCCTTAAATTTATACACCTCCTCAGGGGCTGTTTCTCCTTGAGTGCCTGTGACCCAAGCCTGCCCACAGGCCTCATTTACATGTCCACAAGCTTGCACGCACACACATGCAGAACAGAAACTTCTGTTTCCCATCAGAATCAGGCCCTGGAGGACTGACTTCAGCCCCAGTTCAGCAGGAGTGACCCCTGGCCCCGTTCTTGCCCCATGGCTCCCTGTCCCTGCCCAGCCTCCAAGGGCCTCTGCAGTCTGGCCTCTCCTGGCTGGTCCAGCCCAGCTTCCAGAAGATCTTCAAGCCACCCTCTCCTCTGTCCAGGCCTTTTCCGTGATGGTGCCTCCTACCAGCAGTACCCTTCCAGTCTCTTCGTCTCCATCTCATCCATCCTTCAGGAGCCAGCACCATGTCCTGGAGAACTTCTCCAAAGCCCGGGCCCTCACTGATGTCTCATGCCCCTGCACAGCAGACTCTCCTGCCTGCCCACACTCCAGCCTGACTGTGGGTTTCTCCAGGGCAGGGCCTGTGTCTTCACCCTTTATCTCCCTCTCAGGGAGAATGGGCTGGACTCAGCCACTCTTGCTATGGGAGTGCCGACTGGTAAAGAAAGAGACCCTGAAGGGAGAGTAAGGAGAGAATCTCAGTGGGGTCTCTCTCAGGCTCACTGGAAGCTGAGTGGCAACTCACTCAAGAGATCCGTATGTAGCCCTCACTCCCTTCGCCAACCTTGTGTCAGTCTATGCCTAGTGGTGGAGGAAAGACAGAAGGAGAATCAGCCAAAACTATCTGAAAGCAACCATTAAGTGTGTGAGATTCCTGGGGCAAGGTGATCCCACTTTGTCCCAAAGTGGTAGGACGGCCAGGTGGCCACTCCCTGGGACCTTTGAGACCCTAAAGAAACATTTGGTGGGAAATGTTCATTTTTTTTCCCTACAGATTTACTGAGGTATAACTGACATACAATAATTCGCACATGTTCAAAGTGTACCATCTGATCAGTTTTTGTAATACGTACGCACCTGTGAAACCATCACCGCAATTGAGATCAGGAACATAGCCATCACCCTGAAAGTTTCCTCAGCACTCTCCAAGTAATATAGTGGAAAGAAGACACAACTGGAGGTCTCCAAAGTCCCAATTCTACCATTTCCTACCCATGTGAACTGGAACAATTTGCTTAACCTCTCCATGCCTGTTTCCTGATCTGCAAGATGGGGCCAACTTTCCTAAAGCTACTGTTAGCAGTCCATGAGAAAATACTCTAATGCACTTAGCACAGTAAGTGCAATGAGCCACCCAGAACTTCCATACCCACCACACAAAGCTGGGGTGGAGATTAATCTAAAGGCACTTCGGGGCTATAAAGCACAATGTATACCTCTGCTGCTGTCTTTAACCCAGGTCACGTTCTCTGATTTCCCAGGGCCTTTCAGAACTCCCCTCCATCATCTCAAAGTCTTTGTCCAAAGGAAGTGAAGCCTCTCGGGCCCCTACCCAGGTGTCCAATGACCTGCCCCGGTTACTAGAGAAGGCAGACCCTGCAGGCAAGGCCCACAGCTTCCAGCAGTTATCTCCCTGCACCCACACTGGGGCAACAGTAGAAGAAAACCTCAAAGAGTGGTGAGATGGAAAGGGTATGACTTTCGCCATCAGAATGGCCTAGATTTAAATCCCAACTGCACTTCCTATTAAGTGTGACTTCAGGCAAGGTCTGAGCCTTGGTTTCTTCACCTGTAAAATGGGAGTAATCCTGCCTCTCTTTATAGGAATACAGAGAGGATTGAATTAATGTCTAGGAAGCCCAGAGCACCATGCTTGTCACATGGAAGATACTCAGAAACGCTTTTCTGTGGGCTCACTTATAATAGATAAGGGTAGAAGCAGGGGATTATCTGGTAATCAGGCCCCTTCCCATGGTAAGGAAGTTCAAGAGAAAAGACAAGGCACAAGAGGGAACAACAGAAGAGGAGGCCCTGCAAGGAGCAGGAACACAGATGATGTTCAGGAGTGCCAGAGACAACCCCCCACCCTCACCCAGGGACCAGATCTGGAGGCAAAGCAACCTGTCCCATTAAGCCTCTGCCTGGGAGAGGAAGCTGGGGGAGGAGAATGCAGGGTCACTCCAAGGTTTCTGTTCCAGATTTTGCTCCTCCATCAGGAACCGCCTTCCTCTACTAGCCCTCCCCACCCCCAACCCACCCCAACACCCTACAGAGAACAACAGCCCAGCCTCTTGGGGGAAGGAACAGCTTGGGGCCCACACCAGCCTAGCTGCATAACCTGGCTGAGATATCCTGTTACCTGCAACCAACTCCACCCCAGTCTTGGCACCTAGCAGGAGAGCTACTGGAGGTCCCACCGCCCACCCCCCACCCCCCACCCCCACTCAGGCTGCTGTGGTCCCAATTGTGTGGCCTTGGGCCAGCCACTCCCTCTCCCTGCACATCAGTCTCCTTATCTATAAAGTGGGGATGACAATGTCAACCACTTCAGATTACTGTGGGGCTGAAATGCAAAAGGTATATAAAGCACCAAGCAGAGTGCCTGGCACTTAGAAGACCATCAATAAACAGCAGCTATTCTTCTTTTTCACGTCTCTGAAGTTTGGCTTCATAGTCTTTGAAGGGTTTCAGTCAGTGTCCCCTTCTGCCAAATCCATGACTGAAGCTGTCTTTTCAGCACCCAACATTGATGCTTCTCACTGCCTGGTATATCCTGCCACCTTTCAAATTCCAGACGCCACCTCCAACCTTTGTTCATGCTGTTGCTTCCAGCTAAAATACCCTAGATGTAACTACACATCGTTTCTCAGGCATATAGGATATGCTTGGCTTTTACATCCATTTTCATGAATCCTTACAACTCTTATTACTAGTTCCATCCTCATTCTATAAATGAATATCTCAAGGCCCCGAAGGTTAAATAACTAGCCCCAAATCACAGAGCTATTAGGCGCCGGAGCTAAGATTCAAAACAGGTGTTTCTGACTAAAAAAAACCCTCATCATTTCTCACATCACTATGCCCCCTACGACAATCTTATCAAATTCTGCTGATTCAAGACCCAGTTCAGCGGCACAAGCCTTCCCAAGTACAGTAAGTCAGGTTGTCTCTCCCATTTTCCGGTCCCTTGGCTCTGTATCAGGATCCAAAAGCCTCCCTAACCCTCCTCTGGCCCCCAAGTTCCTTAAGGGCAGGGTCAGGACAGATGTGGGGTGAGGGTGGGTGAGGGTGGATTTCTACTCCCAGCCTCCTTCATCACACAGTAGGTACTCAATTAATACCTGCTGGGTTGATTTGCCCCTAAAAGGCCAATATGGGCATCCCCCTGCCGGAGCTAAAAGGCCAATATGGGCATCTCCCTGCTGGAGAGAACAGCAGCAGCCCTAGGGGGAGGGTCACCCCAGATCTCAATGTGCCCCTCAGCTCTGCGTTCTGCTTGGCTGTGGGAGTCAGAAAGAGGCAACCTGGGGAACCCTGATGTGAAACATGGCCAGCAAGGCAACAGGTGCACAAAGAGAAACAGTGATAAAACAGAAAGTAACATTTATTAAGCTTTCACCAGAGGTTAAGGAAAACTGATACAATACAGGAAGAGGGCTCAGAGCAGGGAGACACAAGACAACAGATCAGGAACCGCTTTGGAAATCACACACAGGATTGATTCTATCCTGAGGACAATGGGATCGGCGCACTGGGTGACAGAATTAGATCTGTTTGGAAGGAGTCCCCTGGCATCATGTAGAAACTCTCTCTTCTTCACCCCATCAGGCTTCTGGGAGATAAAGTAGAAAAGGATGGAAACAATACTATCTCCCTGATCTCTGAACCAACCTATGACAGGTGAGGGGCTGATGGATTTGGTGGAGGAAACCAAAAATGCCAGTCTGGGCCCCCAGAGGGAGGGGCATCAGAAGAAGGGTGGGTGTTTGCTTCTGATTCCCTTTAGAAGGACCAGATATTGTTTAAGCAGCAATTAGGGCGGAGGGGAAAATCTCCTAATAAGAATCATTGGGAGTTGGGAGCCCTGGGTCGTCTGAACCTTATCACTAACTACCTATCTGAGTTTATTCCCACTTCTACATGCAAAGTGGAGAAAATTCCATTCCTTGCCTGTCCCCTTGGATATCAAATGGATTTGAAAGGTTAAAAAAAAAAAATACCCAATGCAATTATGAGGTGTGTTCTTTTCTCAACAATCAGGTGACCTTTGAATTGTCTGCTGTGTTTCCTGTTTCACACCCTCTTTCTCTCCCTGCCCAGTCTTCCCACAGCAGGGTCCAGCCCTGGCAGGGCTGTTGGGGAAGCCCACCTTCCATGCAGTGACTAATGAGCCCATCCTCCACCTCAGGCTGGAAATGAACTTTCACCCTGTTGGAGGAGGGACCTTCTCCCTTTTCCTAACCCCACCCCCCCGCAGGTTAGTTACTACAACAGCATTGGAGGGTCAAAAACTTCACACAGGACCACCCAACCCCTCGCAAGCCACGGAGGAGTCTGGGATCAAACTAGGAGCGCTTTACTCAACAACTGGCGCTGAACCACGTGGTGGTTCCCCAGCCTGACTGCACAATAAAATCACCTGAGGAACTGCTCAAAATACCGAAGCCCAAGCCTCACCCCTGATCAATTAAATCGGAATTTCTAGGGATGGGGCCCAGCATCGATCTTTTAAAGCTCCCCCAATTGGTTCTATTACGCCACCAGGGTTAAAAGCCATTACGTTAATAAAAGGGATCCCGGCCTGATGTATCCTGCGACCCTAGACCCCAAGGAGCCCTTCTGCAAGGATTCCATCCTCACACCTTTAGCCCAAGCTTCTCCCACCCTGACCCAAGCACTCTCCCAACCCACAACCTGATCACTTCAGGGACCCCCGCAGACAGCCCCCAGGACTCCCAGAGCGGACAGCATTCCTGTCCCCCTCAGATCTGTCCTTTGTTTCTGATTGGCCCCCAGTCCGGCCCGCTCCTGCCCCCGAGACCCGGCCACGGGCCAGCCCCTCACCGCAATTGTGGCAGGCGAAGCCTAATCCCGCGGCTACCGGGAGCCAGGTGTCAACCAGTGCGCCTGCGCGCAGGCCGCTGGCGTCTTCCCCAGACTCTCCCTCCGCCCCTGCCCAGCGATTGGCTCCGCGCGGCTCCCGGGACCGCCGCTTCGGCAGGTGCCTGCGCCCGAGGCTGACGCCGCCATGTTTGTTATGGGCGCTTGCCCTTAGAGACCAAAGGAAGAACAGGGACGTGAGCCAGAAAGGGGCAGGTTGCCTGGATTCCTGACCGGCTGACCGCCTCCCTCTCACCACTACGAAGGCTTAATGTAATTTCCGTTCAAATCAACAAAGTTTTTCTGAGAGCACCCCATCCTCTCCTGGTCCTTCCTTTCAGAGAATGTAAAGATCTCAGCACCTTCCTTCAACCCTGTGGTCTGACTGGATGCACAGCTGAGACAGATAAAGAGATGGCAGTAGCACAACCTGGGACTCTCTGATGATGGATTGTGAGCGCCTCAAGAGTGGCCAGGCCCAGCTTGAGCTGTGGGCACCAGGACTCAAGCCTCAGGCACCAGGCCCTGAGAGAACAACTAAGCAGCCCAACCTTCTTGAATTAATAATAGTAATAATAAAATATAAGGAGTACTGAGCTCTCACTATGTGCTCTGCGCTGTGTTAAACACTCAACATGCATTATCTTGTTGAGTCCTCACATGTCATCCTTGGGAGGTAGGTGCTATTTTTCCCCTTTTTCAGATGAGGAAACTGAGGGTCAGGGAGTTTCAGTGATTTTCACACAGCAAGCAAGAGGCCCAGACAAGTTGGAACTCAGCTCTCCTGACTCTCAGGAGTCTTTCCTCTTCCTACCCCTGCCCAGGTCATCAAAGTCAAGTTTTGTTTTGCTCAGTCTAGTCCGATGAGGATATCCCCTTCTCCCAAAAAGTCTGTAAACCTGGTTAAGTTTCCAGGCAATCAAACAGCACACACTTCAGACCTGCTGTTTCCCTATCCTAGGATATGGAGGCAGTGAGCATGGCCTTTGGCTTCTGGGGGATCTGGGACTCAGTTCCCCAGCTCCACCACTTCTTTGTAAGGGGACCTCTTTTTGTGGGCCTCTATTTTACTCCTTCAAGTGGATTTTGTGGGAATTCTGTGAGAAATAGGGGTGTAAGTTTTGTTGTCAACAAGAGTATTGTTCCTCCTTGAGAAACTGGCAAAGGGCCATATCCACAGCAAACGGTCCAGCACAAGAGCCTAGGTGTCCAGGGGCTAGAGTCTGTTCAGCCAGTTCCTGGGGAGCCCCAGGGGTCCCATGAACCTTGCCCCCAGCATCCATCTCCCACCAGTCTGTCTCATTTTTCTCCTCCCCTATCCTGCCCCTTCAGACCCTCTATCTACCACCTATGTCCCCCTTAACCACATACACATCATCGCTCTTTTAGATTTCAAGCAACTGCTGAAACCTCTTCTGCTCCAGAAAGCCCTCATGACTAGAAGGAAGATTACCATTTCTGCCCATCCCTACCCCTTACCCACATCTATGCTTTCCCGGCTGTGAGAATAGAGGGCAAGAAACCCAGCATTCAGCATGGAGTCTGGCACACTAGGACCTCCATAAATTGACTAAAGGAGTCCCCCAGCTGTTCCATCTCTGGCTACATGTGCCTTTGTTTCAAAGCAACCCTGAGTCTTTACTTACCCTGGGTATCCAATGGGGAAACAGGAGAATTGGGAGGGCTGCCAAGGGGCCAGAACTAGATGTGACCAATGGGAAAGACTTTGGCCCCTGTGTTGCGCTTAATGCCCATGGTTACACTGTGAGGTCCCTCAGCCCTCTGACTTTATAGACAATGTAACCACTTACCCTTTTGTGTCAGCACCAGGGCTGAGCCTTGTGATTATCTGATTTCCCTTCCCAGTTGTCAAGCACAGAGCTAACTGGGAGGGGACATGGGGTACAACTGAAGATCATATCGCCTGCCTTCTTGAATCATATCAGAGTCCCTGGATCGTGGGAGAATTCTCTGCTCCCTTGGCTTCTGACCTCTCTGATCTAGGTCCCACCATGTTCTCCTCGTATCTAGTAACTCCTCCTCTGACCCCTTCACTGGGGCACTTTTTCCCAGGGCTTTCTTAGGCAGAGGGACAGTCCCCTAAAGTCCCCATTTTCAATACTCTTTTCACATATTCACTTAAATTTGTCAGGCCATAGGGACAAAGGGACAAAACTGTTAAGAGCATAGACCCCAAGAGTTCTCATCGCAAGGAAAAAATTTTTTTCTTTTTTTGTATCTATCTGAGATGATGGATGTCAACTAAACTTATTGTGGTAATTTCACAATATTTGTAAGTCAAATCATCATGCACTATGGGAATGTAAATTGGTGCAGCCACTATAGAATGCAGTATGGAGGTGTCTCAAAAAACTAAAAATAAAACTACAATATGACCCAGTAAGTCCACTTCTGGGTATCTGAAAAGAATGAAAACTCTAATTTGAAAGGATACATGCACCCCAATGTTCATAGCAACATTATTTACAAACTGCCAAGATATGGAAGCAACCTAGTGTCCACCAACAGATGAATTGATAAAGAAGATGTGAATGTACATGAGATTTGGTATACCTGGACTACAACTAAGTCATAAAAAAGAATGAAACTTTGCCATTTGCAACAACATGGATGGACTTGGAGGGTATTATGGCAAGTAAAATAAGTCAGACAGAGAGGGGTGGGTATAGCTCAGTGGTAGAGCACATGCCTAGCATGCATGAGGTCCTGGGTTCAACCCCCAGTACCACCATTAAAAAATAATAAATAAATAAACCTCATTTCCTGCTCCCCCTGAAAAAAAAGTTAAAAAAAAGTCAGAGAAAGACAAATACTGTATGACCTCATTTATACGTGGAATCTGAAAAAATAAAACAAACTAGTGCATATAACAAAAAAGAAACAGACTCACAGATACAGGGAACTAGTGGTTACCAGTGGGGAGAAGGAAGTGGGGAGGGGCAAGATAGGTGTAAGGGATTAAGAGGTACAAACTACTATGTATAAAATAAACTACAAGGATATATAGAACAACACAGGGAATATAGCCAACATTTCATAATAACCATAAATGGAAGATAACCTTTAAAAACTGTGAATCACTATGTTGTACACCTGAAACTTGTATAATATTGTACATCAACTGTATCTCAATTTAAAAAAACAAACAAGATCACTGCCCTCAAAAGGCATTAAGTGGAACCTAACAAATTGGCAGCCATGATGACACAGCCAGGGTAGCAGCTGTTTTGGTAACTTCACCTAATACCTTTCCTTCAAGATTATCCCACCTCCCATCTCTAGCCTGAATATAAAACTGCTGCTGGATAGGTCCCCAAATGTCCCACCTGAACTAATCACCTCCTCAACTTGCAGTCACCTATTAGTGTTCCTTATCTTGATTGCCTTGATTACCCACCCAGGTGACCAAGCTAAGAACATGTGTGTCCACCTCTATCCTACCCTCTCCATCTAGGCAGTTATACGGCATCAAGTCCAGGTGAATCTACATCCATGTCTCTTTTTCCATCGCCTGCTCTTGTTTTGGTTGTCAGTTTTCCTCCCCAGTCCATCCTCTACTTTGCTCCCAAGAGAGCCTCTGATCAGGGGGGGTCACTGATACAAAACTACTCAGGATGTTATATTTTGAAATTTTTCATAATAAAATTCTAGTGGAAAAGCATTTAGTGTAATGATGCAAACAACAGAAGACTTCATAGTAAAATAACCCAAACATTTCATTTTCTAAAGACTAACATGATAGTTTTTCCTAGTAATTTTTAAAATGCCCATTTCATTATGTCTTCTGTAGTTAAGTTTATATAAAGTAAACACAACTGGTTATGTATATTAAAAAACACTTCACTCAAACTAGATTAAGCAAGAAAGGAATTTATTGGGGGGTGAGAAGAGGGGAAATTGGATGAAGGTGGTCAAAAGGTACAAACTTCCAGTTATAAGATAAATAAGTACTAAGGATGTAATGTACAACATAATGGCCAAAGTTGTATGGTATACTGGAAAACTGTTAAGAGCATAGACCCCAAGAGTTCTCACTGCAAGGAAAATTTTTTTCTTTTTTTGTATCTATCTGAGATGATGGATGTCAACCAAACCTATTGTGGTAATACTTTCACAATATTTGTAAGTCAAATCATCATGCCGTACACCTTAAACTTACACAGTGGTATGTATGAATTATATCTCAATAAAACTGGAAAGGAAAAATAGGAATTTATTGGCTCATGTAACTTTAAAGTCCAGGGTTCAAACGGTATCATCAGGACCCAATTTCTCTCTCAGACCCTTGGCT
Source organism: Camelus dromedarius (assembly GCF_036321535.1). NCBI lineage: Eukaryota > Metazoa > Chordata > Mammalia > Artiodactyla > Camelidae > Camelus > Camelus dromedarius. The sequence continues at coordinate 59,751,274 of NC_087443.1, read as the reverse complement.
CCACGCTCAGATACGTCTTCATCTCTGAATACAGAATTGCATTCTTTCAGATTTCTGTCCAGGGGAGAGAGCACTTCCCTCCATTCAGCAAGAGAACAAAGCCCTGGGCTTGGCTCCCATTGGCTCAAATTGAGTCACATGGCTACCCTAGACCAATCACTATGACCAGAGGGATGACAGTGATGACTGGTTTAGCCCTAAATCACCAGGTAACTTAAGGATGGAATAGAGCCAGTTACCCTGGAATCATTTTCATGAGAGTAGCTACAGTGTGGGACCCCCAAAATGTGGGGACTGTTACTGGAATTAGGGTGAATGAATGCTGAGAAACTCACAGCTTGCTCCTTATCTTTCTCATTTTTCCTGAAAATTCCCTTCACAGACCAGCAGAGGTCTTCAGCAAGCATGTCAGAACCAATATTAAAACACAGGCTTTTCACTGTCCCAGGCTCCAACTTGAGCTTGGTCTCACACTCTCCCCATCTGCCACCCAGGGATGACCGAATCCCCCTTGAGGAGAAACTGGCCGGTCCCACAGGGTCCATCACTGAGCTCCAGTTTGGGGTGAGGTCAGTCTGCAGGTAGTCTTGGACATTCCTCAAGTGCTGGGATTTGGAGAAAGAGGCAAAGTTAGAAATAGGAGTGGGGAGGTTTATTAATTTCCTATTGATGCTGTAACAAATTACCACAAACTTAGTGGCTTAACACAATACAAATGTATTATCTAACAGTTCTGGAGGTTAGAATGCTGTCTCATTAACAAAAAACAAGGCAGAATTGCATTCCTTTTTGGAGGACCTAGGGAAGAATCCATTTCATTGCCTTTTCCAGCTTTGAGGCCCCCTGCATTCTTGGGCTCATGACCCCCTTTCATCTTCAAAGCCAGCAATAGCTGGTTGATTCTTTCTCAATCACGTACTCTGACTGACTCTTCAGCCTCCCTCTTCCACATGATTCCTGTGATTACACTGGGCCCAGCCAGATAATCCAGGATAATCTCCTTATTTTAAGGACTGCTAATTAACTACCTTAATACCATCTGCAATCTTAATTTCCCTTTGCCACATAATATAACATACTAGCAGTTTCCCAAGGATTAGGCTGTGGACATTTTGGGGGTGGGAGGCCTCCCCCAACAAAGGCCACTGTGTCCTGGGACCAGTTCTTAAAGTGAACAGAGGGTGACTCTCTTCTGGGAGCTGTGGGGTAGAGGATGTTAGGTAGATACCCTAGCTCAGTCCTAGCTGCTGTTCTCACTAGGCCACTGACCTGAGTTAGAGTTGGGAAAGCAGCTCAGTCAGGAAGAAAGAAATGTGACATCACCAGGGTGAGTGTGGACCTTCCTAAAGGGTAGCTGGGCTTTGAGGTATGCTGAGAATCTAGGAGAACCTGTGCAGGTTACTAGTGATGCTGCTTAAGTCAACAGAAGACTGGGAAGGAAAAGTATGATGGCCTGGCAGCCCAGCAGCTGGGAGAGGGTATCCGTTTTAGTTATCCAGCAACTACTAACCACCCCACTGGGGAAGAGAAGTGGAGGGTCGTGACCTGCAGCCAGAGGAGACTGAAGCTCAGACAGGGCTCACCCTCTCTGAATGAAGCAGTCTTTCTCGCTTCACTCAAGTAGCTTCTGGGCTTCGGCATCAGATGGATTGTATTCAAATCCCACTGTGTCACTTATAAATTGTGTGAACCTGGGAAAGTGGCCTAACTTTTCTGAGGCTCTCGTTCCTTATCTATTAAATGAGAATGATATCACCATGTTCTTCATATGACTAATAGAAATTAAAAGTTCTTTAAAAAAAAGTTCTTATGTACATTCTAGAGGAGAAGACTGTCATTTAGTCTGAAAGAAGCCCCAGCATGGATTGGTGATAAGGCTAATGTTAAGAGTATGAGTCCTTTTTTTCCTGGAATTTATTTTGACTTTTTAAAATTTATTTAATCTCAGTATAGACGGTTTACAATGTGTTAATTTCTGATGTACAGCATAGTGATTCAGTTATACACACATAAATATTCCTTTTCATATTCTTCTTCATTATAGGCCATTACAAGGTATTGAATGGTTCCCTGTGCTATACAGTAGGACCTTGCTGTTTATCTATTTTATATATAGTAGTTAGCATCTACAAATCCCAAACTCCCAAACTCCCACTTTATCCCTCCACCCCTCCTTCCCCTCTGGTAGTCTTGACAGACATGGGGTTGAATTTGTCCTTAGCATAACTAGCTGTGTGAGTTTGGACAAGATACTTAACCTACATAAGCCTCAGTCACAGAATACATCTATTATGTACCAAATCTGAGGCAAGTAGCTTCTTACTATGTGAAGTGGGGAAAATATTAGTACTTATTAGTACCTCATTCCTAGGGTTGATGTAAACTTGAAGTTAGATGCTCATAAGCAACTTGATTCAGTGCCTTGTGTGTAGGAGCTTCAATCAAATGTTAGGTTGACTCAACACATTTGGAGGGGTTGGGAGGATTAGGGTGTGGAGAATGGGGAGCTAAATTGATTGGAAAGGACACCGAGATGTCCTCGGTGATGCTGTGGGCATCCCTGAGGACAGCCCTCAGGATCTAGGTTGGGGCCAGTATGACCGGCAGGCTCACCCAGCGTAGACACAGGCTGGCTGGCCTCTGGCCAAAGCTCAAGGTGTTTCCCTTCGCCTGGAAACGGAGAGGTGTGGCTAAGGCAGGGCATGTCTCAACTGAAAAGTGGTGGAAAGGAGTCCCGCTCTTGGACCTTTCCGGCTCCCAATAATGCTGGACACCAGCTCCCCTGGGCTATAGAAGACAAGTGAGTGGGGAACTTACCTGGGAAGAGCATTTCAGGACTGAGGGCTTGTAAAAACATCTTGGGTGCTTCTTGCCTGCTGGGAGCCTGGGGTTCGGGCCCACTCCTGGGCCAAGAGGTGAGGTGGGAGCTGAACTCCTTAGGAAGAGTTCCTCAAAGCCATAGGCACGCACGCAGGGGCTCCTACTGTGAACTAGACCCCGGGTTACCAGGCTGCAGGGACGGTGGTGGAGATAAGAACAAAATGTATCCAGCCCCCATCTCTACCCCAGGTCTGGACCAGGACGAGGCCCCAGTGACAATACCTGCCACCTGAGCTTCAGACTATGTACACATACTGCTGCCTGGCTCCCGGGGAGGACGTCTGGCCTCTGCTGCAGCCCCTCACCTACACCTACCTGCCGGCCCCACTGCTGCTGCCCCCCATCCAGGCCCACAACTTCTGCAGCCGGCCCCAGAATCTGAGCGCCAGGAGGTGGGCGGCTCCGCAAGAATACCACTGCTTCCACGGCGTCAGTGCGCCCCTGACGGTCGCGCCGCCCTTTTGGGCCTTTCCGCAGGCCTACTCCGCCGCCCTACAACCGCCGTTCCTCGCGCCCGGCTACAACCGGGCGTTGCGGCAGGAACCCGAGGCAGCAGGGCTGGTGGCTACCGAAGTCTGGGCACCGTGGCCAGAGGGAGGCACCCTGCAGGCTGAGCTGCGCTGGGGCCGCGTGGAGCGCACACTGGGCCCACGCCTCGAGTTGCCGGACTTCGTGCGCCAGGAGTTGCGGCGCGTGTACGGCACGTACCCGCGCACTGACGTGCGCGTCACCTACCGCGGCGGCGAGTTCCTGGTGCAGGGCGCGCCGCGCTTGCGTGAGCCCGAGTACCGCGTGGAGAGGCGCGTGCTGCGCCCGCCCGCCAGCAGAGGCAGCGGCGAGGATAGTCCTGCGGCGGAAACGGCGGAGCGTGGCCGCCGAAAGAAGAGTAAAGGCCTGAGTTGAGGGCGCCGCGGGGCCCGGCGGCTGACCCGGGTGAGCACGCACGCTGCAGCTGCGCCGCAACTGTGCGCCGTGGCTGGGTGCACCTGTCACCTGTTTCGTTTTGTTTTTTCTTCTTCTTTTTCTTCCCCCACCGCGCACCTCCTGCACTTACTTGATTTCTCTCAGGTTATTGCTAGTTGGTGGGGAAATGGCCAGGGGGGGATCAAGGACATCTCTGGGTGGGTGTCCTATTACTCCTTGCTTCTACTTTTGCTTGGGAAGCCTGGGTGTGTGGTGGAAGGAGGGCCTGAACCCTTTGTTTCGTTTCCACTCCCTCCTCCTCCCCTTCTTTCCCTTTGAAGCCTGCCCGGCAGTCAGCCCTCACTTTCCCTTTTTCTTCTCCTCCCTCTAGGAAAGCTCCTGGAACTCCTCAAGCTGAGGGCCCACCTATCCCCAGCTTGTAATGAAAAGTGAATAAATAGCGAAGTCAATTGTAGGCTTCAAGATCATTCTGTTTGGGGGTGGGGGTGTTTCTTTTTTCTTTTTTAACACCTTTATTGTGGTATGGTTCCTGTAGAGTTTCTTCATCAGTGTAAGGTGAGCCTTACTTCCTGTCTTGGAGTACAGGAGTTGGGGAGGTGAGGATTAGAGTGGACCTCTGAAAAAAGTGTGCTTCCTCACTGGCTGGACCTAGCTGCCCTCTTAACCAGCACTCCCAGTACAGGAGGACACTCTCCTAGGTCCTGAGGCCCACCACCCACAGAGAGATTCTGAGGGCACAAACTATTTTGTTGAAGTGTGGATAGCAGGCATGGCTGAAGAAGGGATGCCTAAGACATAGATTTAGGGCTTGCTCAGACATTTTCTAGTCGTGTAACTAGGCTCTCTGAGCCTCAGTTTCTTCATCTGTAAAAGAAGCATCAAACCAACCTGGCCTACCTGGAAAATTTACTAGGGTTGAAATTTAAAATGATTGTCACTTCTTGTTTCCTAATTCTTGCTAACAGTCTTTAATAGGCTGAATTTGCACTATTCAAGGAGTTTGCTAGAGGGTTAGGCCACACATCCAGTTTTAACTACGGGTCTAGCCAGATCACCAGATCTGATGCCTAGGCTGTATAAATTTGGCTCCTCATGGAATTGCTTTTACTGAACTTCCATTTGTATTTGGCCAACAGCTACCTGGGTTTACAGGTATATTATTGAAGCTGTAGATCAGTTGATTGAACACTACTGTGTTTATGAGCTTCAAAGAGAAGTTCTGTTAAACCTCAGCACTTGGTAAAGATATTTCTCCTGATGAGTTGTTTGCTTTTATCTTTGAAGTACCAAGGATCTCATAACTGATCATAGTTTTCTCTTTGCCCTGGTTTCTAGGGGGCTCAGAGCCAAATTTGCTTAGCATTTTTGTGTAAAACCTGGGTCCTGAACTGTTATCCCTAGTCTCCAACTTATTTTCCTTCCTTGTTTTTTTTTTTTAAATTATAAAACACAGGAAGGTGTGATGGCTCTCCTGTGTGACCTTAGGTAAATAATTTAATGCTCCTGAACCAATTTCCTCCTTGTAAATGGGGATGATGGTATTAGGACCTATCTCATAAAGTTATTGAGAAGATGCCATGAAATCCTACACACAAAATGTTTACTACAGTGTCTGGCATGTATTAAATGCTGAAGTGTTAGTGTTTGTTTTTAAAAAGTAGTTTACAATACAGAAATGTGTGAAATAGGAAGTTAATATCTTTTCTAATATCCCTTACCCTCAAATGATCACTGTGAGGTCCAATCTAGTATTTTTTCCTCTTTTTCTCTGTACATAGTATTAATTACATAAAAGGAATTACAGTGTTTGGTCTGTGGCATTTTACATTAAGTATATCTTGGACATCATTTCCTGCCAGTGCACATGGAGTTACCTTACTCTTTTAACAGCCACCCAATATTTTATAGCATTTGGATTCTTTCCAAAGTTTTTTTTTTTTTTTAAAGTTCAAATGGCTTTTATTTTCATATTCACTGAACTTCCCCAAACTGGGTCTTGCTTACAAGAGTTCTTGGTGGTTTTCTCCACGGCTCTGTCCCTGACTTACCCTTGGAGCCAGGATATGTTGAGGTGGTCCAGCATGTGGAAGGGAGAAGAGAGGAAACAGCCAGGAATGACTCCAACCCCATCCCTTCTCATGGACTCCCAGGAGCTTCCCATGTCCACTTAGGGAGAGAGGAAGGAAGATTTTCTTTACTCTTTGTAATCTTGCTTCCACCAAAACATGTCAAGGTGTAAAACTTAGCTATTCAGTCATCTTTAGGGAACATGGCAAAGGGCCTTTCCTTTTTCTCAAACAAAAAGGGCTTTGGACCCCAGGTTTTCCCTAAGGGAGGAAGAAAAAGCTTAGGGAGAGCAGAGAGCAGGAGAGAAGTCAGAAGAATCCAAAGTCTCATAGAAAGGCACTGGGGTTCTTTCCAAAGTTTTTAGCTATTGAAAGTCCACCCAACAGATTTCTTGAGTGCCTTTTATTTGCCAGGGATTGCTCTAGTCCCTGAGGATACAGTAGTGAATGAAACAACTCTGGCAGTCTCTGTACTTACAGAGCTTGCATTTTAGTAGGGAGACGTGGGGATGGGGCAACAGGCAAATAGATAAAGAGCAATTGTTACAAGTACGACTAAGAGGCTGAAATAGAAAATGTGAGTGGAGTAGCAGAACTTAGAATAAGGTAATCAGGGAAGGCTTCTGTGAGGAGGTGACATTTAAGCTGCAATCTAAAAAATATGAAGAAGCTAGCCATGCAGAGAAAAGTGTGAGAGGAAGCCAGGTAGAGGGCATGGTGAGTGTAAAGTCCCCGAGGAGTGAAAATTATCTTCATTCACTTGACAGGCATGGAACCCACAATATGCCTGCCAGGCAGTATTCTAGGCACTGACATTACAGGAGAAAACCAAACAACTCCCTGCCGTGAGGGAGCTTACTTTAGAGGTATAATGTAGAGAAAGAGACTGACAACAAGCAAATGGGTGAATACACAATGTAATGTCAAATAGTGATAAGTGATGGAGTGCTGTTTTCAATAGGATGGTTAGGGAAGGCTTCTCTGAAGAGGTGACTCTTGAGTAGAGACCTAATAAAGACCTTTACAAGCCATTTGAATACCTGGGGGAGAAAAGCAAGTACAACAACCTTGTGGCTGGAGTGTTCTTGTCCTGTGAGTGAGTGGGAAAGTGACAGTTAATGAGGTTAGAGATGAAGCTCGATCCTGTGGCACCTTGAAGCCACGCAGAGATTTTTGGATTTTCTTCTTAGAGATAGAGAGTTATGAGCAGGGGGAAATGGGATCAGGTTTTTAAAAAATTATTTTGGACATTGTGCAGGAAAGAGACTGTAGAGGGACCATGGTGGAAATAGACCAGTTAGGAGGCTTTGGAAGTAATATGGGCAAAAAATAAAGATAATGGCTTGGTCTTATTTGGAGTTAGTGAGGATGATGAGAAAATAAACATCCTTGAATATGCATCTTTGTGCACATATACAAGTATTAAACTGTGGAATCTAAAGTCTTAGAATTAGAAATTCAATCACTGAACAGACACCCCAGTAGCATCAAGCACAGCCAGTGCCCAGATTTTTGGTTCTAAATTCCGTTCTCCACTAAAAGGAGCCTGTCCCCTTGGGAAAATGGCTGATTCCAAGGCTGTGGCAGGGAATGTTCAAGATAAGCCTGGAACAACTTGTGCCAGAAAATAAAGGACTCCTCAAAAATGTCAAAAGAACAAAGGAGCCAGCTTGAAGGGACTTTGAACAAATCAGGGACAATTTCAGCATCAAAACAAATAATTACAGTAACAGATTATAACCTACTGAATAAAACAAGGATCCATAAGTCCATACAAGTATTAACTAAATAAATACATATGAAAGGAAAGCTCTTCCTTACAGTAGAAGGAATAATTAAATTAGAAAATCACCATTCCCAGTCATCATAATAATAATTGATTGAGGTGAGACTTATTCCTGGATATTAAAACTAATGGCTGAAACCATGAGAAACCAGATATTTATATCATTTCAAAATATGTTCCAATGAGATGTTTATTAAGTACAAATTTAAAAATAGTAACCTGGTAGCACAATAGGGAAAACTGGTGGATAAGACTTTAATCCCATTGCAGGAGTCCCTCTTAAGCAAAGTCTTTCTTACCGTCTTTAACGAGCGACTTTAAAGTTTTTTCTTTAGCAGAAACAAATCGACATCATAAGCTTTCTGATATGTTAACCTGAGAAAACACAACATCAATTCAGCAGCAAGGCATAATTATGAGGAAGCATAAGATAAACCTAAATTGAGAGAAAATTGTTCCAAACTGTCAATGTCATAAAAGACAAAGGAAAGCTGAGAAACTGTTTCAGGTCAAAGGAAACTAAAGAGACATGAAAACTAAATGCAGTGCATGATCCTGTTTTGGATCCTGAACCAGAATTAAAATTGTTGTGAAGGACAGTATTGGGACAAGTAGCAAGATCTGAATAAGGACTATAGATTAGAGAAGCAACATGGCAAAAGGTTAACAATTGGTGAATCTGGTAGAAGGGTAAGCAAGAGTTCTTTGCACTATTTTGGCAACTTTTCTGTAAGTTTGAAATAATTACTAACTAAAAATAAAAATATCTCACAGATTTTATGTTTTAATTTTGGAGAATGTCTGCATACTGGTAAGCTTCCTCAAATCCTTTTTTGAAACAGGGCAGGTTTCAAGTAAATCATGAGTCTCACAGCAAATAAGGTGTGTTCTGAATTCCCTTTCTTCTCTATCCTCTCAGGTCCAGACCCTTGAAGTCTCAACTTCCCCATCTCTGAGGATCCCTTTTGCTCCTCTTCCCTTCCACTTATGCCCTGGTAATGCCCAGAGGCTTCACACAATTTACCCCTATCCCACTGCCCCAGTGAGGGAGGAGGCCTCTGATTACAGGCTTTTTGAAGGAGGTGCTGCCACCCAGCTCAGTCCAGCATGCCATTACTTCCAAATCCCAGTGCTTACTCCAGCCCTATGGGTGTAAGGAAACCCTACAGGGAGACTAGATGTTTCTTCCTTTGATCTTTTCTTTGAACTTAATCCTGAGAAGCTTAGAACTCATAAAACATCTGGGCTGCCAGGGACCTTGCTGTTCACCTGGTCCAACCCCCTCAATTTACCTTATGCTGGGAAACTGAGGCCAGAGAGAAGGAGTGACTCACCCAAGGTCACACAGTAGGTGAGAATCCGGAGCTTCTAGATCCCAGCAGGGGTTGGGCCACCAAACCCTGGTCCTGATGGCCTTGTCCTCCTTGCCTTGCCTAGCCTTATCCAGCTGTGGCATCTGGTTAGGAGCCCTTCCCTCAATCAACCCTGTCTGACCAATTTTAAGCCCTATCATGCCTCCCAGCTGGGTAGCTCACATTCTACTTAAGGGGGGATAAGAAGAACCATAACCTCACACACTTAACTGAGAACTTTCTATGTGCAAGCACTGTGCTAAAGCCCTGTACAGAAACTATCATTTAATTTAATCTTCACCTTGATGTGGTTGGAACTACTTTCCCATTTACAGATCAGGAAACTGAGGCCTATAGAAGTTAACAATTTACCTAAGGGCACACACGGAGAATGCACCTGGGACATCTGTATAGTCTTAACCGCTAGGCCACACTGTCTCTTCATACATGAGACACCCTCAGCAAAATGCAGGGAACATTTATTGAACAGCTACTATGTGCGGAACACTGGACTAGACCCTCTGGGACTCAGGAATTGAGCCCCACTGGAAGAGGAGTGTGGAGGATTTGTAGGAGATCATATGCACCATTGTGGGGTTGGAGAAGCTTCTTCTAAGAGGCATCTCAGAGAGGCTTTGAAGGATGTATAGGATTCCAACAGAGAGCAATGGGAAGGAGGTGTCCTGAGAAGAACTAAGGAGGGATCAGCATGAGTAAAAGCATGGCAGCAGGAGCAGCAAGTAGCAGAGTTTCATTGGAGGGCAGGTTATAACCAGGGAGCAGTGGAAGATAAGGCTTGAAAGTAAGTGGAGGCCATACTTGAAAGATTTTAATGACAAGGTAAGGAATGTGGGGGAGCCATTGAAGTCTTTGACAAAAAGAGTAGCCCAAGTTGAAGTTATTAAAAGATCTCGCCGGTGGCAGGATGGATGCCTGGAGCGCCTGGCTGGGACGCCGTGAGCCTGAGCCAGCAGCTCCCCCGTAGTCTCAGTATCGAAGGTACGGCACAGCGGGCACCAGAACTGAGTCCCTAGGGCATTTGCTATAGCTCACAGCCTATGGAATTCAGTTCTCAGAGCCAGGTGGCCAAAGTTCTCTCAGCCTTGATGCTGCCTTCCCATGCTGTCTTCTGTGAATTTTCTCCCATTCCCAGGATGGGTCAGATGAGGAATCTGGAATCTCAAGATTCCTCCTAACCCACAGAGGATCTGAGCTTGGAGCTGAAAATAGGGGCCCATAGCTGGGGACAGAGGCAAGTAATTTTTTCTAAATTCCAACAGGATATTGATGTAGGATACGAGGGGATGGTGCTCAGGGCCTTGGTAGGGGTTCTATGGGCACTGCAGAATTAGTTCCATCACCTCCTGTCCAGATGTGCTTCTGGTGGGGCCAGATGACTGGATGGGCAAGGGGCTGGAGGAAAAGCCAGAACATGTACACTGAGAAGGACATCCCTCTAGAGACTGAGGGGATTCCTGAGCCAAAGGGGGCCCCCCCGAATGTGGATCCCCAAGATAGAGGCCCAGGAATCCCAACTCCCTAAAAATTTCCCCACCTGAAGTGGAGATCTGAAGTACCTGGGATAGAGAAGGGAGTGGAAGAGAAAGATTTGCCTGAAACATACTTTGATTTCTAGAGCATTAAATTGAGGGCTGGAGTGCTATTCCCATTCACAGGGCAGAGCTGCAGCCTATCCCTGGAGAGGAAAAGGCAAGCCGGCAGGCTCAGGAGCCACCCTACCCCAACCCTGCTTGATTAAGAGAAAGGGGCCCACACTCACCCATGAAGCCTGTTCTCTCCCTCCTGGAGCTGGAACTGCAGTGATGCTCTCAGAGACTGCTCCTTAAATAGGGCCCCCACCCCGCCCCAGCCAACTCCCGCCCCCGCCCCATCCTGGCTCTTCTGAGAAAGAAGGAAGGTGTGGGAGGGCTGGGCACCCTGCCCAGAGAACCCTTTCTGACCTCAAGCAGGAGCCGGGACACCCCTCTTGCCCCACCATCCTTCGAAGCATCCCCTTCCTCACCTCAGTCTCTGAGTCCCTCCCACAACCTTGAGACCAGCCAGCTGGGTTCTTTCTCTGATGTTAATCTCTGGGAAATCTGCCCTTTATGCCTAATTCAAGCCCAATTCCTCATTCTAAAGTTGGATGATGGGTAATTAATGTGCTGGGAGAAGCTTCAGCAAAGTCTTCCAGTTTTTCCCATCAGCTGAGGAAATCCAGTATCAGCTGCAAAATTCCTATGCGGGAATGGGGAGAGAGCAGGTATCACTCTACCTTTTTTCACCCCCTGTGGCTTCAAGGAGCATCAAAAGCTGTAGGTAGAATTTGTTTCCACCGTGGAGAGAGAGAGACTGAGACCTGAAGGGACAGAGGGAGCTTAAGGTCTGGCCAGCTCTGGAATGCTGAACAGGACAAGTGTTCCCTGGAGCCCCTGCCCTACAGTTTGTGTGTGTCCTTGTGTCTGTGGTGGTTCCCCTCTCTTCAGCCCACCCTCTGTCCTCTGACTCCAGGACCTTACCCCTGCTGCACAGAATTGAGACCCTCTGGAGTTTGAGTTGGGAATTGAGGGACTGCCCCTAAGAAGTCTTTCCCATCATTCCTTCCCTGGCAAAAGCTCAGGAATTTCCTTCCAGTGATAATATGTAGCTACATCCCTCTGCCATTCAAGGAACAAGCAGTGGGGGAGATGGAAAGCACAGCCTCTGGGATGGCCACAAGGGTCTTGGGCTGGGACTAGGGACAGCTTTATTGAGGAAACCTGAAAATTCCCGTAATGGGGGTGGTAGGGAGAGACGAGACATCAGTATTGTGCAATAGGTTGGGGGTGGTGGTGCTGGGGAGTGGTGAGATGGCCTAATCTTTAGAGGGCTGGCAGCTACCCATCACCCCCTTCCCAGGGGCCTGCTTGGCCAGAGTTCAAAGTGGCTGTTACCCCGCCCCTCATTAACCCCAGCAGCGCCAGGCTGGCAGCAGCAGTGCTTTTATGGGAGACGCGACGCCAGAGGTGCTCCCTCCTTCGTCTCTCCCCTTTCCTGCCCCCTCTCCCTAGCATCCAACTTGCTCTCTTTGAGGCCAGAGGACCCTGGTGGGGAGGTGGGAGTCTGCAGTGAGGGACAGGACTGGAAAAAGGCGCAGTGATCCCATTTTTGTCCATATTTAGACACTGCCTCAAGTCCATATGGAAGAAGAGAGGATGGGACTTTCTACCTTGGGCTGTGAGCTCCTGAAGGCAGGGACACTCTCTGGGTCCCCAGCACCCTATAAGGGGACTAGCTCTGAAAGGGGGCTCATCTCTGCTGCCTGGGGGTGGACTAGCTTATCCTTGAAGGGAACTCTTTCCCTCATGACCCACTGAAGGCTTCCTGGGAAGGGAAGGCTGTGGGCTTCCCCATAGGGTAGCACCGGGAAGCTGCCCTAGCAGAAACAGAAAGAAGAAGCCGAGGCCTTACTGGGTTCTGGAGTTCAGCTGTCCTGTCCGGAATGAGAAGCCCTGCCAACACCGGTAGGAAGGCACTAGGGTAGGTTTGGTCTGCTGGCCGTCCTGGATCCGGACTTAGATCAGTCCTCACTCTGAGCACCTGCTGCCCTCCGACCCCAGATCCCCATACAAACCAGGCTCCACGGCCCCAAGACCCAGAGCCTGTAACCAACCCTAATCTTGGGGAAACATCATTGTTAAAGGAGTGCAAAGGGGACAGAATATGGTGAGAAAGTCGGCACCTAAGATTGATGGATGACAGGGCTTTAATCTAGACTGCACAGAAGAGGGAGAGACACTGGGATTTGGTGAAGAACACCAGGTCTAGGAGTAGGGACCACCAGAACCAACAAGGGAGCCACGGCCCTGTGGAAGGATGGGAGAGACAAGGAGAGGAGCGGGAAAGCTATAGAATTTTAGAGGGGAGATTTTGGGGCAAGGAAATAATGCAGATGGTAAGTCACTGGGTGGGGTCAAAATATTCTCGGTGTCGGGCAGCTGACAAGGAATTAGGAGGGCAGTCACGGAGACTCCACCCATTGGAGGGATCCCCACGCTTAACTCCTCCTTACCCTATACAAAAATGGCCGCCGCGGGAGCCCATTCAAAGCTCTGGGACAAATGAGAATAGCCTCAGGGGCCACGCCCTGTTATGGGCATTTGCCCTTCTTAAAAATGGCTACCACGGCGCTTCTGAAAAGTATCCGCTCTGGGCCCCGCCTTTGATCTCGTTGGTGGGGCTGGGGGATGAGAGCTTCACCGCGCGGGACAAGTCGCCGGCGGCGCCCGACGGAGCAGGTGATTTCCCCTCCAGGCCCCGGCCCAGGGCTAAGAGAGTCGCGGAGAGCTTTGGCCCAGGGTACCTGTTCTGTGTGTCTCCCCACAGCACCCCCCCGGGGCCCGCCGGACCCCCATCTGTGATTCTCTCTGTGGCCTGTATCATGGCACATCCTAGCTTGCTCAGGCCTCCCTCGTCATGTGTCCCCCAGGGCCGCAACCTCATCCCTATGCCGTTGGGCCCACTATTGTGAACCTTACGGGTACCCCGCTAGTTTGTTTAGGGAGCTCCCGCTTCAGGGGTGGGCCATCATCGTGGTCCCACTTCCTGTGCTCCCGCTCCCTGCCCCCCATTTGTGCTCCCGCCTGACTTTGGATGCCAGAATTCCTGTACCCCTCAATGTCCTTGGCGCCTCTGAGAGCTGACTTGGGGGTCAGGGGACAATAATGTCGTCTGGCACCTGCATTATGGGTCTAGGGCCCCAGGAGCCTGGCTTCGTAGGAGCTGGGGGAAGCAGTGAAGACCTCATTAGATTCTAGAGCCTCTGAGTGCACCAGGACTTACTCCACACTGCTTCCCAGGACTCCTGCCCCCACATGGCCTTCTGTTCACCTTTCACCTTGAGCACCTCCCCACCCCAGGGGAACAGCGTTTCACCCCAATCTCACTGAAATTTGTCCAGGCCTAAATGGAGCATCTGGAGAGTCCTGGCCTGTGTCTGGTCCCGGGGACACTCTGAGGCCAGCTGGGGGCAGTGAGGATGGGGCAGTCTGCGGTGGCTGCTGGGAGAAAGTGAGTCCTGCAGAATGAGAGGCAAAGGAAAAGACATAATGAGTGGGGAGAATGGTGTGAGCAAAGATTCTGAGGTAGGCAAGAGGGCCAGCCAAGCAGGAGAGGAGGATCAGAATACAGACTGGGGACTCGCCGTTTGCATCATGAGAGGTGATATAGTGGCGGTTTACAGTGAGGGTTCTGGAGCCAGACTGCCTGGGTGTAAATCCGCCGTTAACTTAGTGTGTGGTCCTGGGCAAGTTACTTAACTTCTCAGTGCATCTGTTTTCTTTTGGGTAATTGAGATAGCATGATAATATTAGTTTCTATATTTTAGGGTAATTGTGAGGATTAGTTAAATGAGTACATGTAAAGTGCATAGAACAATCCCTGGCACACTGTAAGCAGTCAGTGAGTGTTAAATATTACTGTTATTAGAGATGTTGAGACAGGACTCATGGCAGGATGACAATCACATTTCATGGGTGCCACTAACCAGTGAGCCCTGATTTGGAGCCCCCAGGAAGTAATGGGGTTCTGTGGACTATGTCCAGAATTTAAAAAGTCTCATGGAAATCACGTTCTTACCGTGGAGAAGGTTGGCTGCTCAGGCTACAGCTTCAAGGACTATAGAGGCAAAATATTAGAAGCCTCTTAGTAGGAAAAAAGTGCTGAGGAAGCCTAAGGGATGGAGAAGGGTGAAAGAAAGAAGTGGCAAGCTTTGAAGGCTGAATAAAGTTTCTAAAAATGGAGGAAGGGGGATGTTCCCTTAGGAGACATGCTACAGCAAAAGCTCAGGAGAGGAAAGACTTTTATTTGGGCACAGTGAGGTGTTTCCCAATGATAACTGCCTGGCCCTCAGACCTTGGTTAGAAACCTAGGGGGCATCAGACACATTCCTGAGGGCTTCTTCTCTAGAAACTGGGCTTTCATGCAGTATCCATGGGCCTTTGTCCCAGCAGAGGTTGGCAAGCTACTGATAGCAGCCAGGATTTAGTGTAACCCAGGGTGGACGTAGGTCTCCATAGGGGGAGCTGCATGATGGAATCTGGTATGCCTGGTCTGAGCAGTTCTGCTCCTCCCCAGGGCCCATGCTAGGGTCTGGAGCAAGAGGCTGGCCTCTCCCTGGCAGTATAGGGCTTCTCAGTCCTGCTGTCCAAAGTGACCGCGTGCTGTCACAGCAACTGTGTGTTACCACTCAGGGAGCCAGGGAACTGTGATTATAGATAGTATTCTTGTCTCAACCCACTTGGAAGTCTTGATATCCTCCCATCCCCAGAGTGGGCCCTAGAACATACACTCAACTAGGTGTCCTAGATTTATCTCTTGACTACCACAGTCAAGCCAGGGGACTTTGGGAAAGTCATTAAACACACTGAGCTTCAGTCTCTTCATTTGTACAGCGGGGAGTAACTGTTTCAGTGTCTACTTCACGGGAGACACTGAGTGTACATTGATGAACAAGCCAGGTGTCTAGTCCCTGCCCTCATAAAACAAGTGGAAGAAACATTCAACATTGCCTCAATCATTTTAAAATTATAGCTGTGAAAGGTGCTAAGTAAGGAAAAGTGCAGTCTGCAATGAGGGTGTAAGATGAAGGGGACTAAACCAGTCCTAGAGGGTCAGGGGCAGCATCCTTTGAAGGAAATTGTAAACTGAAACCTAAAAGGTGGAGGAGTTAGCATGTGAAGGGGTAGAGGTGGGAGGTCACCCAGGCAGAGGAAGCAGTTCATGTAAAGACCAATCCCATGAAAAAGCTGGAGTACTGACAAGCTGAAAACAAGCCAGGGTGGAGGGGAGTGATCCAGGGAAGGTGTGATACATGGTGAGACTGGAGAGATGTAGGCAGGGGTAAGGCCCTTAATCGAAGGCCACAAAAAGAATCTGGACTTATCTGGAGGGAAGTGGGAAGTCATTGATAGGTTTTAAGCAGGAAAAACATGATTTTTGGTAAATATCATACAACAGTGACCTTTGTGGAGAATAGGTTGTTGGGCGAAGGATGGTGGTAGGGAGGAGGGTTAAGAAGCTCTTGCAGTTAAGGCAAGAAATGGAGCAGAGTGGGAGTAGAGATGGAGAGAAGTAGATGTGTTGAGAGATAATGGTCAGGGCTTGGTAACTGACTGGATGTAGAAGGCAAGGGGTAAGATGGTGTCAAGGATAATCCCCAGACTTGTGGCAGGAACAGTTGAGTGCATGGACATACATATACTGAGGACAGCCTTGGAGGACTAAAAGACGGGAGAACATCAGTTTGGGACATGTTAAGTCGTCCATCTGGAGGTATCAGAGACATAGATGTACAAGTGTGTAGCTCAGAGGAGGAGACTGAACTGGAGGGTTGGACATTTGGGAAATGGTGACATGGAGCTGGTACACGAAGATGTGGGCCCAGATGAGATCTTCCAGAGAGAGAAGGTGCAGACTGAGGAGGGAGGAGGAGCAGTGCTGAGCCTGAGCTTTGCTGCCACATTTAGAGGGAAGCAGAGGAGAGAAGGCCAGAGGAGGGAGCCTGGGAAGAAATGGCCAGAAAGGTAGAAGAGAAGCAGGAGGGCATGATACTCCGAGACCAGTATTGATGCTGCCTGAACGGGCAAATATTAGGTGAAACCATAAGAAATTGCCTTCTTCTCTTTTATCCTTTTTCTTCTCTTCCCCTTCCTTTCTTCCTTTCTACCTTTTTAAAAAAAAAAAAATTTCTGTGGGGGAGGTAATTAGTTTTATATATTTATTTTTTAATGGAGGTACTGGGGATTGATCCCAGGACCTCGTGCATACTAAGCATGCACTCTACCACTGAGCTATACCCTCCCCCGCATCTTTCTTTTTTAAGACCAAAACCAAGTAATATTGGCAAGCTCATATTTAGACCAAAACCTGAAGAAGCAACTCATAACCTTAGCCTGAGAAATTTTAGTAGAGAGGTTGAAGCAGAAGCCAGACTGAAGCTGGGGAGAAGGGGAGAGAATGAAGAATAGTAAGGAAATAGAATCAACAGGACTTGGTGATTGACTGATTGTAGCAGGTGGGGTTGAGAGAGGGTGAAATCAAGGGTAACCCCCAGGTTTCAGGTTTGGCAGCTGAGTGAGTGAATGGTTGTGTCACTCAGTGAAACAAGAGGAGGTGCATGTTTGGAGGGAGGTGTGCACAGATGGGGAGGATATAGTAAGTTTGGGGCAGGTGGAATTTGAGATGCCCCTGAGTCTTCTGAGTGACATGATGAGCTGACATTTGGACCTATGTGTCTGGAGCAGTTCATTACCACCTACGTGTTCCTGACTCCCAAATAGAGACTTCAGGGAGTCAAAAACATATAGGTGGGAATGAAATAAGTAAATAAATATTTATCAAGCACTGACTAAGTGCGGGCATTTTTCTAGGTGCTAGGGCTATACCAATGAATAAGACAAAGCCTCCCCACACACACACACACCTCCCTCTTGGAGCTTATGTTCCATCGGGGAAGGTAGAAAATAGGCAAATCAACATAAAATAACATTAAGCTGTATTATATGCTGTATAGAAAATAAAGTGGGGTAAGGGATTGGGGAGTATGAGGATGCTTGTTTGATAGGTTAGTCAGGGAACGTCTCTGTGGAGGCACAATTTGAGCAGAGCCCTGGCGGAAATGAGAGGTCAGCCATGTGGATATCTGGAGGAGATAGGTAGGAAGAAGCTGGGCAAGTTTGAGGAACAGCAAGGAGGCTGGTGGGGCGGGAGTAGAGTGAGCAAGGAGGGAGTGGTGAAGTTGGAGAGGTAAGCAAAGGCCAGATCATGTAGGGCTCCACAGGCCTTGGGAAGGAGGAGGGAAAGCCCTCTGTAGATAGCCCCAAGCTGCTAGAAGGGCAAGGACTGGGCAGGAAGAGAGAATTCATGAAAGACCTCTCCTTCTATCTGGGCCCCAGAGCCAGAAAAGCCCCTTTGTGCAGAAGGTGGGTGGCCCATTCTGGTTGGGGGAATGGCTGTGCTCAGTCCTGAAGCCTGTGCCTAGAGGGGCTGGACAATGGGCCCCTTGTGGTTGGACTTGGGGGCCAAATGGCTCTCTCAATGATGGGATTCCTCAGCCAGGAGGCATGTGACCCCAAGACCTTGGCTTCTTGCCAGAGGGTCTGGGCCTATTGCTTGGGAATGGGGTGGGGAGATGGGAAGAGGTCACGGGGTGGGGTGAGGGAAACCTCCACTCTGGAGACTTTCTTCTGAGACAGTGTCCTGCCCTGTCTCAGGCTGGAGGAGGTGGAGAGATAGACAGGGAGGGGTTGTAGCTCTGCTTGAGAGAGCGGGGGAGGGCTGGAGAGCTGGAGAGCTGGAGGCTATGGGCAATGTCAACAAATGGTTTTCACAGCAGGGCAGGAGGGAGGAGCTGGCTGCCCCTGGACCTAGTGAGTAGAGGGAGGCAGAAGAGGGCCTGACAAGCCTCCATCTTGTGTCCCTTCAGAAGAGGAGAGAGCATGGAGCTGGAGAGGATTGTCAGCGCAGCCCTCCTGGCCTTTGTCCAGATGCACCTTCCAGAAGCTGACCTCAGGTAGAAGCTGCCCTCCTAGAGGGATCATGGTTGGGCCAGGGTTGGAGCTGCTGGTCAGTACTCTGGGCCCTGGCCAATGGAAAGACTGGGGTGGGAACTACTCAGCCCTATTCCTGATGTGGGGGTACTGATTTTGATTTGCTGGTATGGCCTTACCTCTCAACCTGTTCCTGTCACCCTTGTTGACCAAATGGGAAACCAAGGCTCTGAGGGAGGGTGGGATACTCTCTGGCTTTAAGGCTTACTGTCTGGCTCATGGACCCCATGAAGCCAAGGGCTAGAGTTCCAGGCTAGGTAGGGATGCTGGAGGTAACAGGGCTTGTCCTGTTTCCTTCCTACAGCGGCTTGGATGAAGTCATCTTCTCCTACGTGCTTGGGGTCCTGGAGGACCTGGGTCCCTCAGGCCCATCAGAGGAGAACTTTGATATGGAGGCCTTCACTGAAATGATGGAGGCCTATGTGCCTGGCTTCGCCCACATCCCAAGGTGGGGCCTGGCTGGGGCCAAGAGAGGGTGGGGGAGCTGGCTGATCGTGGAGGGTGGGCATAGCTGTCCTCTTATCACCCCCCTTGTCTTTTCAGGGGTACAATAGGGGACATGATGCAGAAGCTCTCAGGGCAGTTGAGTGGTGCCAGGAACAAAGGTGAGTCTGGGAATCAGGCATTTGGGTGACTCAAACCCTCATCCCCAAAGCCCTGGCAAACCTGTTGCTCTCTCTGCCTTTTTAAGAGAACCTGCAACCAAAGAGCTCTGATGTCCAAAGTCAGGTATCCATATCCCCAGAGCCCTTGCAGAGGCCTGAAAAGCTTAAAGAAGAGACTAGGTCTTCTCCTGCTGCTGCTGCTGCTGGGGATACCCAAGATGAGGTACTGGTAGAGGAGGTTACCAGTGAGGGAGCTGGGGGGCAGGAAAAGAGGAAGTATTACCTTTTGTCAACATTTATGCCCACAGGCAGCCGGCACTGAGGAGGAGCTGCTGCCGGGGGTGGATGTACTCCTGGAGGTGTTCCCTACCTGTTCGGTGGAGCAGGCCCAGTGGGTTCTGGCCAAAGCTCGGGGAGACTTGGAAGAAGCTGTGCAGATGCTGGTAGAGGGGAAGGAGGAGGGGCCTCCAGCCTGGGATGGCCCCAACCAGGTATCCTCTGCTAGACCCCCGCACCACATGTAACCTGAGCTATGTTCCACCTTAGTAAGCCCCCGCCCCTAGCCTATCCCCATCTGCTTCTCCTACTGGTGCCCTAGGGCCTAGACTGGGCTTCCTTCTCTGCAGGACCTGCCCAGGCAACTCAGAGGCCCCCAGAAGGATGAGCTGAAGTCCTTCATCCTGCAGAAGTGAGTCTGGGCTGGGCTGGGTCGGGCTGGGCCCTTAGAGGGTCTCCCTAGAATGACAGGAGTTTTACCCAGCTAGTTTTTGGCAGGTACATGATGGTGGATAGTGCAGAAGATCAGAAGATTCACCGGCCCATGGCTCCCAAGGAGGTGAGACAGTTGGGGCTGCTAGGGGTGTGGAGTGGGTCCAACTGTCTTCTGTTACTCAATGCGTTATTGCCTGACAGGCCCCCAAGAAGTTAATCCGGTACATCGACAACCAGATAGTGAGCACCAAAGGGGAGCGATTCAAAGATGTGCGGAACCCTGAAGCTGAGGAGATGAAGGCCACATACATCAACCTCAAGCCAGCCAGAAAGTACCGCTTCCACTGAGGCACTTGCCAGACTCTGCCCAAGCCTTCTAGGCTCAGATCCCAGAGGGATGCAGGAGCCCTACACCCCCATACAGGGCCCACCCAAACTCCTGTTCCCTTTCTTTACCTAATTCTTGCTCCACAGTGTTAACCTCCTCTTGGAGCTGCCATGGGGACAGTAAAGGTAGCTCCGGGAAGATGTGAGTGCATTCTGTCATTTCATAGCTGGGGTACTGTGTCTGTCTGACCTCTCCCAACCTCACAACCCCGATCTCCAACAGGGCAGCAGCACCAGGCAGAGGGGGTAAAACGCTCTTTATTGGAAGCTTCAGGATTGGGTAGGGCATTGGCCTCTCACCTGAGACCCCCACAGTTCAGTTTCCCTACAGTTCATAGTCCCTGCCACACAGTCCAGCTGTGCCCATCGGCAGGCGTGTCAGACCTGCAGGTTGACAAAGGGTGCAAAGCCCGCCATGTCCTGCAGCAGCACCAGCGCCTGATGCAGGGGCGGTTCCACGTCGATGTCGACGCCGCGCTTCCGCAAGCGGCTCAGGCTGGGCTCCGCCACATGGTGGCAGTGCCGCACCCGCAGTGAGCGCAGTGCCGGGCAGTACTCCGCCAATGTCCTGGGGGAGGAGAGGGGTGAAGCTAGGGGCATGAAGCCGCTACACCCACGGTGGGGGAGCCAGCAAAGCTCCGTCTCCCTCCAGCTCTGGGCATACGTCTTTCCTCCGGACATGAGGGAAGGGGCCTGGATTGGAGTCATACACTCAATGCCTCCAGTGAACCGGTGACTTCCTGTCTCCTAAACAGCGAAACTGCTTCTCAGCTGCGACCAGGATTGCAAGGTTTTCCCCGCGTTGAAGAAAAGCCAGAACTCTTTGTATATGAAATCTCCCAGTGTGTAAATACTGATTGAAAAAAAGTTTTTAAACTCTGGGCTCCCCTAAGTTAGGCATTCCTAGAGGCTCTTCCTGTTCAGAATAGGAGGGCCATGGTAGCAGGGAGGTCCAGAAACCTCAGTTCTGCCTTTTGAAAGCTACAGCCCGCTTCTACCCCCAGAAGCTAAGTAAGTGACTGCCCTCCTCCCATCCCACCGACCCCAGGCCCAGGCACCTGACACCGTCGCTTCCGACGCGGAGGCAGCCGGTTAGGTCGAGGTGCTCGAGTTCTGGGCAGTTCCGAGCCAATTCCTGGACAGCGGCGTCCCCCACATTGGCATTGACCGCCAGCGAGAGGATGCGGAGGCCTGCGCCGCGCCTCTGCGCCAGGTACACGATGGCCTCATCCTTGAGCTGTCGGCAGGCGGTGAGGTCCAGCTCCTCGAGGGCTGGACAGCGGTCAGCGAGGCCGCGCAGCGCCAACCCATCTACCCAGTCACAGTGCGCAAGCGATAGGCGCTGCAGGCGGGGGCAGCCCTCGGCCAGCGCCCCTAGCGTGCGGCGGCTCAGTTGCCCGCAGCCGGCCAGCGCCACACTCCGAAGCTGCGGATTCCGCGCCAGCACCGGCACCAGATCGTCGTCCGACAGCCATTCGTGACATGGCGCCAGCGCCAGCTCCTGCAGCCCCTCAGCGTCCCGCAGCAGCCAGGCCAATGCGGCCCGCGGGATCTGTGGACCCACCTGCCGGGCGGGGAGGCACCTTGACTCAGCTGGTACTGGGGGCAGACGCTGCCTACCGCCCCTAAGGAGTTCTATCCTGGCAGCAGGTCGCCCTCGGGGCTTGACATCTGCCCTCCCAGGAGAGACCCCACGCACCCTCTGAGTTGATTCCTGGTACTCGCCCTTTGAGGGTACTTCACGCTGGGTGGATTGCTTTCCGGGCATTCCTGGAGGCCCAAGGGGGATCCGGAAGGGGAGACAGTGGGGCTGGGGGTTCAGGGCTGGGCCGGAGGCAGGGCAAGGGCAGGACCCAGAAGGGGGCGGGGCTCTGGCCACTGGCTCACCTGAGCGGCGTCGAAACGGCGCAGCCCAGCCAGGTGCAGCTGCACCAGCGCCCGGAAGGCCCGGCTGACGCGCTGCAGCCGGAGTAGCTGGCGCAGTGGAACCCGGCTCAGGACGTGTGGGAGCAGCACGTCTTCCCAGGGCAGGTCCAGGAGCCTGCGGGTAAAGGGGCGTTGACGGCGGCGTCCCCGGGCCGCTGTTACCTGCGAGTTCGCCTCCGTTATGCTCCTGAGCCCCGGCACCTATAAGCGGCCCCAAAACACGGCCCTGGTTCGGCTTCCCTCCACCAGGTCCTTCTTCCCTCTCTCGGCCCCTTCGCTGCTCGGTACCTGACGGCTCCGGGCTCTTGCTCCCCTCCGGACGGCTCCATCGGTGGCTCCATCGGCGGTCTACTGCGCGTGCGCAGTAAGGTCTTCTCGCTTTGGCCTTGGAGCGGCTGCAGCGAACCCGCCTACTTGGACTGTAGGGACAGACCGAGTCAATCGAGTGCCGGCTCACTGAGGCTGCTATCGGAGAGCATTCCGGACGGATACTGAAACTGAGGGCGGAACAGACCAGTGGTGTAACTTTAGACCTCGCCTTCTCTGCTACAGAGCTTGAGACCTGAGGCTGAAGAACACGGTGATGCAGCAGAGACTGGCTTCTTTTTTCGTTTGGGGCCAGTGGTCGCCTCTAAGGAAGTGATGGGAGCAGCAGGCAAAGCCTAACGTAAAGGGGCGGGGCCAGGACTCCAAGGTTCTGGGCCTACTTTCTCTGCCCTCTGGTCGCTTTTGGCGAGTTTGAAAAATGGGGAGAAACTATCCAGGCTCTTACTGTCTGGCACGTAGTAGATGCCCAATAATTGTTGAATGTATTGAATGGGCAAAGCTGGAATTTTTCTTCCTTCATCAAGCAAACTTGCCCCAATTTTCCATCCCTGGTTAACTGTGAAGTACAGTGCTATCTAGCCCTTTCCACTCTTTGAAGATTTGGAACGGGTATACACTTTGGTGGGAGAGATATAAGGGGCGCAAAGAAGGCTTATATCTCCAGCCAGGTCCCTTTCCTTTACCCAGAAGGTCTAGAGCCCTGAAAAGAATGAGTGCTCAGTTCAGCACGCCAGGAATACTGCTTCTCGGTTGGCCTGGGGTTTTAGTTGTAGGGTCTAGGGCTGGGTCGGCCCAGAGGTAATGACCCCCACCAGAGCTCTGAGCTCAGAGACTCTGGGCTGTCCACTCACAGCATCCCCAGATCCTAGTTCAAGGGTCTGCTCGCTTTGGGGAACCCCTGGAGCAGTGTTTTCCCCATCATCCATTGGAAGGGAGGGTGTGAAGGAGGCTGAGGGTTACTGCTGTCCCTGAGAGCTCCCCCTCACTAGCAGGGTTGCGCTCTCCCTTCGTCCAACCGTTTCGCCTGCCTCTTCATAAGGAAAACTGCTTCTCAAACATTATCTTATCAGGGCTTTGGGCTCCTCTGCAAGATGAGCAGGTCTGTTCTGTCACTCCACTTTAAAGGTGAAACTGAGGCCCTTGAGTGGAAGCGCCTTGTCCGGGGTCAAGCGCGTCGGGATAAAGAACTTAGGCATTCGGATTTTCCCCGAATTCCTTTCCTACTCCTCCACCTTCCTCCACCCCACCCACCATGCAGCGAGAAGGGAGAAAACAGCATCGCGAAAGGACCAAGAAGGGTCAACTTAGGTGAGGGATTCGCTCCCTCTTCCTCCGCCTGCTTGGATAGGGGTAGCTGGGAGGACAGATTTCTGCTCGGATAGAGCCAGGTGGGCGCGCACCACTTCTGGCCGCGCGCCTCCTCCTCCTCCTCCCAGTTTTGTTCACGCTTCTGCGCCTGCGCAGTGCGACGAATCTGGCGCTGTCCCTTTCAGCACCACGCGGAGCCCGCGCCTCCCCTCCCCGCGGTGAGCCCCGCGCGCCCCCGCCTCGCACGTTCTTGCTCCCCTTGACCACCCGAACAAACCCCTTCTTCCTTCCAGGGTCACCATCTGCCTGCCCTGGAGTTCCCAAGGAGAGCAGTTGCCATAGTAACTCTAGCAGTGCTTTCTTAAAATAGCTGGGCCCGCTTCTACCTTGGCCAAGGGCACAAGGGTTGCCTGTCTCCCACTTTCTCCAGTCCAGGCGTCATTCCATCTAACCTTTTATCCCCAGACTGGCAGGATGCCTAACCTAAGCAGCAAGGAAGTTCTTTCCGAAGTCTGACTAACATTCCTGCTGCTGCATCCTGGGCAAGTAGTCAGGGTTTCATCTCCTGGGTCCAAGAGTCAGAGCCCCCAGAGGGTTTGAGGCGCTGTTCCCTAGATCTCTCTTCCATAAGCTGATAGTCTCCTGGATTTAGGGGGCGGGTCCAGTCTACACCGGTACAGTGTGCTGGCGCGGCCGCGTGCTCGTGGGGGCGGGAGCGCGTGTGGCATGTAACAGGTCATGTGGCAACCTCCTAGGGACACGCGTGGGGTCTGGAGAGGGACACGCGTGTGCATCTGGGTTCTGCGTGTGGCTCAGGGGGTGGTGGACGAGAGGGACGTGTACACGATTGGGGTGGGGCATGTGATGGTCAGAACAGAACCAGGGGTTCCATACGTCCTCCCCCTCGTCAGGGGCGGGTCTCAGGTTGGCGGGAGAGCCCAGCGGCGACCTAGCGTCTAAAAGGGGGGGCAGCCTCTGGGCCTCAGGGCCCTGGGAGAGGGCGGGGGGTGGGTGGGTGGGTGGGGGGATTAGCTCTGTCTGAGCCGCGCGTTGAGGGAGGAGGAGGGACTGAGAGGCGGGCGGGCCTGGAGCAAGCGGGAGCAAGCGGGAGCCGTGCTGCCTTCACAGCTGAGCTGGGCCCAGCCTCTCCCCTGCCTCTCTTCGGCCCCAGCTCCAGGCGAGCAGCGGTGAGTACAGACGCGGCTCCAGTCCAGGTCTGCACTGGGAGCGCGATGGGCCCCGATTAAGCTTCAGGAACTTGCCTGGCAGTGTTGCTGCTTCTGACCTCTGCCCCTACCCTGCATTGCCACCAGAGGCCCCTTTACCCCTTTATGGTCCCTTCTGGGCTGGACAAGATCTGTTATACCCTTGGGGTGGAGGGCGGGTGGTGGGAGCGAGAGATGGGGAGAGGGCTCTGGTGCAACCTTCCCCTCCAGAGACCAGTGACTGGTGGGGGTTGGGGGAGAAGGTATATGTCCCTGCTTAAGTATACGTGTGTGTGCATCTGTATTTGTGTGTGATTGTGACCAGTAGGTCTCTGTGAGTGTCTAAATTGCCTGTGTCTCTGTGTGCGTTGAAGAATGAGGGCCTGTATGTATATTTGGGTATCTCTTTTTGTGTTCCTATTTGATGACAGAGTGTGTGTAAAACAAGCATGTGCCTTTCCATTACACACATATTTGTTATGACTGTGAGAGTGTATGAGGGTGTGTCTTTGAGCAATATGTGTGTGCCTGTGCCTGTGTGTGCTCGAGGGTGTTGCCTATGGATGTGTTTAGCTATGTACTGACATTATTTGTCCTTATGTGTGTGTGCATGAATGTGTGTAGCTGTATGGAGAATAAGAATATCCCTTTCCCATCCAGCATGTATGTGTTAGGTGAAGAGACTTCAGGCCTTTCTCCTCCCTTTCACCTATGCCTCTCAGCCCTTCGTCTCCCTATATGCCACCCCCATTCTTCTTCCCTTTCATTCCAGGAGGCCTGAGTTCTCCCTCACTGTATGAGGGGCTTCCATAAGAGAGGCTGTGGGAGACCCATGGCTAGATGATGGTGATGGCTGCTTGATACTCATGGTCCTGAGGGTGGGGTAGCTGGCTTCCCCCTCCCCTACCAGAAGTAGTTCCAAAATGCCACAGGGACTCTGGGCTCACTCAGTTTCTGAAATAGCTTCCTCTCTCCTCCCAGGGTGATTCTCAGGGCCCCCAGACAGGAGAGGAGCCAGGGGCCCACTGGGGATATTATTCTTTTTTCCTCAGGCCTCCATGGAAGTAGCCCCAGCAGGAGGACCAATTACCCACAGGGGTGGGATAAGTGATGCCATATTCCCAGGGTGGGCTAAGCCCCTGGCCCTCAGTGGCTCTAGCCAGCTTTCCCCTCCCTATCTTTGCTCTCCTGCCCACCCAACACCCTAGCAGTTCACCCCCTACACCCCTTCCTCTCTTGCAGGCCTGTCTGAAGAGCATGCTGCCCCCTCACTCCCCGCCTGGCCTGGCCATCCCTGCCCCCCCAGCCTGACCCCCGGCCCCAGCATGGCCCAGGGTGCCATGCGCTTCTGCTCGGAGGGCGACTGTGCCATCTCCCCACCACGATGTCCACGCCGCTGGCTCCCCGAAGGCCCGGTGCCCCAGAGCCCCCCAGCCAGCATGTATGGCAGCACAGGCTCCCTGCTAAGGCGGGTAGCAGGTCCAGGTCCCCGAAGCCGGGAATTTGGACGTGTGACAGCACCCTGTACCCCCCTGCGTGGTCCCCCATCACCTCGTGTTGCTCCCTCACCCTGGGCACCCTCCTCCCCTACTGGGCAGCCCCCACCAGGGACCCGGAGCTCCGTGGTCATATTCCGCTTTGTGGAGAAGGCCAGCGTGAGGCCACTAAATGGGCTACCTGCTCCCGGAGGCTTGAGTCGGAGCTGGGACCTGGGTGGGGTCTCTCCTCCCAGGCCCACCCCAGTCCTTGGGCCTGGCTCCAACCGGAAGTTGCGGCTGGAAGCATCCACATCAGATCCACTCCCAGCAGGAGGAGGCTCAGCTCTACCTGGCAGCCAGGGCCTTTTACATGGGCCACCAGCTCAACCTCAGGTTGGAGCAGATGGTCTTTACTCCTCTCTCCCCAATGGGCTGGGGGGGCCTTCTGAGCACCTGGCCACATTATTCCGAGGACCTGCTAACACTGGACTCCTGAACCAGGTATGTGACCTCCCTTGGGCTCCCTCAAAATCCAGAG
This sequence comes from Camelus dromedarius, assembly GCF_036321535.1. Classification (NCBI taxonomy): domain Eukaryota; kingdom Metazoa; phylum Chordata; class Mammalia; order Artiodactyla; family Camelidae; genus Camelus; species Camelus dromedarius. Next base: position 59,724,194 of record NC_087443.1, on the reverse strand, counting down.
TCCCAGCAAAGGCCAAGGCTTGTTCCCTTGGTGGTCTTGAGCCTGTTGGCTCTCTGAATCCTTCAATTTGTCCTAAATCTGTCTCTTTCTTGTCCTCTGTTTGTCCCTATGTCTCTGCACTTTCACCTCTGTTCCTGTATATTTTTCTTTCTGTGTTTCTGTGCCATGTTCTTGTGTCTTTATGTCTGGCTTTATCTCTGGATGCCTGTATCTATGTCTTCCTCTTTGGCTTAGGGGGACACCTGGTCCTCACCTCGGGAAGTCTCCTCTCATGCCCAGAGAATTGCTCGAGCCAAATGGGAATTCTTCTATGGCTCTTTGGACCCCCCCAGCTCAGGTAAGGCCTGGGACTGAGGCAAGGGGAACAGGACAGGGCCTTCTCCACAGCAGCCAAGGTATGGTAGGGAGCCTTCCTTTAAGCCTCCCCCAGTCCTTTCCTGGGCTTCTGAGTCAGCTAATGCCTCTCTAGGTCTCACTATTTCCATCTGTGTTATGATGGGGGTTGGGGGATGGCAGCTAGGTTGGGCACCTGGAGGAAGGTGGGTGGTAGGGAGGGGGATGGCAGGAAATCTTGATTTCTTTAGGTCATTCCTTGAAGTAGAAAAGAGGCTAATCTCCCTCAGGCCCCTCAAAGCTGTTTGACAAGAACTTTTTTCCTTTTTTGAGGGGAGGAGCAGGTAATTAGGTTAATTTATATTATTATTATTATTATTATTATTATTATTATTATTATCATTATCATTATCATTATTATCATTATTATTATCATTATTATTAACCAGGGATTGAACCCAGGACCTTGTGCATGCTAAGCACTGCCCTCTATCACTGAGCTATACCCTCCCCACTGTTTGACAAGAACTTGATTAGAAATGAGCTCCACTGGCACCAGGAATAAGCTGAATTTGTGCCATGAGGAATGGTGGCTAGACAGTAAAAGAACTTCCTGCCAACATGAGGCAGCAGAGGAAAGTTCCTTCCAGGAAGAGAATCAGGACAGGGAGTTGACCTGAATAACCTCCTGATTAGGATGCCTGTGCACACTGCAGGTGCTAAGCCCCCAGAGCAGGCCCCCCCATCTCCACTTGGGGTGGGCTCAGGGCAGGACTCTGGGGTAGCTGTGGGGCGAGCAGCCAAGTACTCCGAGACGGACCTGGACACGGTGCCCCTGAGGTGCTACCGAGAGACCGACATCGATGAGGTGCTGGCTGAGCGGGAGGAGGCTGACTCGGCCATCGAAAGTCAGCCCAGCTCTGAGGGCCTGCCTGGCACTGCCCTTCCACCTGCCCCACATCCCAGCCCATGCCTTGGCCCTCGTCCTAGCCTGGGCAGTGGCAATGAGGATGAGGATGAGGCAGGTGGGGAAGAGGATGTGGACGACGAGGTGTTTGAGGCCTCAGAGGGGGCCCGGTGAGTGGGGAAGTGGGAGAAGAAAGAGACTTGTGCCTTCCCACTGGCCCAGAGCCAGAGCTGGGCTCAAAGGGACTGGAATAGAGACAAGGGTGGGGCTGGGTGTGTTAGGACCAAGCTGGTGGTGCTGACAGGGCAGTGTAGTAGGAGTCTCTAAACACAGAGGCCTGAGGTCTGGCAGAATGTTGGGGATGTGGGGTAGGAGAGCCATCAGCAAGAACCCAGGAGGGGAGGGACAGCCAGGATAGAGAAGGAAAGGGGTTCTAGTAAAGAACAGAGGGCAGAGTGAGAGGCCAGGGGCCAGGATCAAGCCTGGGGTCATGGAAGCATCAATCCAGATCCTGGATCCTGGTGGGAGAGCGGGGAGTGTAGGGGGTTTCCTCTGTCTCACACCCCTTTGCAGCTTGGAGCCTCATCTTCTTTTCCTAAGATGTTGCCAGAAATAGAAATGGGATGACAGGAGGGGAGAAGATCAGAGAGAAGGAGGAGAAAGGGAGATTAGCAGGCAGTGAGAAAGGAAGGGGATTGGGTGCTGGGGATGGGTAGGGCTGGGGTGCTCCAAGGGCACTGAATAGTTTGATGAACCTGTGGTGGGGACCCCTTACCCAGGTGGCTTTTTTAGGGGGCTGGGGGACCTGTGAAAAGGGGCTGATAATCCCCTTCACAGAGTCAGTATGAAAGTTTAGTGAAATGCTACCTGAGAGCTGTCCTCTATGTCCCTGATCAGACATTCTCCCTGCCCCTGCAGGCCAGGCACCCGAATGCCTCACTCTGGGCCTCTCAAGTCTCCTTTGCCCTTTCTACCTGGGACCAGTCCCTCAGCTGATGGGCCCGACTCTTTCAGTTGTGTGTTTGAAGCCATCTTGGAGTCACACCGGGCCAAGGGCACCTCCTACACCAGCCTCGCCTCGCTGGAGGCCCTGGCCTCACCTGGCCCAACCCAGAGCCCCTTCTTCACGTTTGAGCTGCCTCCCCAACCTCCTGCCCCGAGGCCTGACCCACCTGCTCCTGCCCCACTTGCCCCTCTTGAACCAGATTCTGGTACTAGCTCTGCTGCTGATGGGCCTTGGACACAGAGAAGGGAAGAAGAGGAGGCAGAGGCTGGAGCCAAGCAGGCCCCAAGGAGGGAGCCCCCTAGTCCTTGCCACTCAGAGGACAGCTTTGGGCTAGGGGCAGCACCCCTGGGCAGGTGAGTGATTCTTTGGTTCCTCAGACCTGAGGACCCTGGGGCTCCAGGAACAGCTGCTCCAAGGGACAGAGCCCAAATGTGAAGATGTAGTTTATATTCCTGACCCTTGATAGGGGTGGTTAGAGGATACAGATGTGTTTTTCCATTTGCAGGACTATTTCTATTGGCTGTGAGTGGAAGCCCTTCACAGCCTGCCCCCTTGGTCTGAGATCCATTAACTTGAGAAACCACGATTCAGGACTGAAGAGTCCATAAAGAACACCCTCCTTTTTCTCCAGAATGGCCCTTCCTCCCCAGACAGAGCCTCTAACCTGCTTAGAATTCTTCTGGCCTTACTCCCACCCAGCCTAAAGGTTTTTCCGAAAGATGCAGTCACCAGCTTCTTCTATCGCCTTCCTCCCATGTCGCAACCCCATCCCCCTCCAATCGGGAGTCTCTCACCCTTCTCCAGGAAGTCCTTTCACCAGTCTAACCTTTCTGCTCTCCCCTCTGCCAACTACCCTATCAGTCACTGAAGCCATGGAAACAGGAGGGGGTGGCCAGGGAAACGGGGTTGCCTAGCAACCAGGAGTTTCCGGCCTCTGTCACTGGGGTGACAGGTGGCTTTGCGAGTAGAGCAGCTGGGATGGGAAGGGAAGGGAGGAAGAGACAGGGGTTGAGGGGTGCACTCTGATCCCCAATCCCCTCTATCCCAGACCCTGCTTCTTTGTGGGTGGAAGAGAAGGACCAAGGAGGAGGCTCCTTTCTCTAAAAGGCAGGAAGAGGAAAGAGATAGGAGCAGGAAAGTGCCCTTGCTCCCCTCACATCTTTGTTTGAGCCTCGACTGTTCCTTTCTAGCATTCTACCTATCCTATCTTTGCCCGTATTCTCAGAGACAGAGAACTATTTTCTGAGTAGGGCCAGTGTGGGGATGGGGAAATCTAAGTCTAATAGCAAACTTAGGGAGCTTTAGGGAAGCAGCCAGAACTCCCACAGCAGCAAGATGGATGTGGGTTAGATTTGAGGCAGGACTTCCTCAGATATGGTAATGATACAGTAGGCTGACGGAAGGAACCTGTATCATATCCTTCTCTGGAGAAAAGAAAAATGCCTTCCCCATGTTCCAATCTCCCCTTCTCTATCTACTGGGTCTGGAGGCAAAAGAAGGATATGGATGGCCCCCGAGGCCTTGCCCCACCACTGAGCTGGTATTCTACCCTGGCAGTGAACCACCCCTGAGCCAGCTGGTGTCCGACTCAGACTCAGAGCTGGACAGCACAGAGCGGCTGGCCCTGGGAAGCACAGACACCTTGTCCAATGGGCAGAAAGCAGACCTGGAGGCTGCGCAGCGCCTAGCTAAGAGGCTCTACCGACTAGATGGCTTCAGGAAGGCGGATGTGGCCCGGCACCTGGGCAAGAAGTAAAGGCACTGGGCTGGGATTGAGAATAGGGGGAGAGGGGTTGCATCCTGTGGGCAGCACCTCCACATCCCCTCTGTCTAATGCCCCCAGGTCTCTAGGTAACCCCCACCTGGCCCCTTGACACTTCCCCTTGAGACTCCACCTGTCTCTCTGCCCTGCCCACAGCAATGACTTCAGCAAACTTGTGGCTGGCGAGTACCTCAAGTTCTTTGTCTTCACGGGCATGACTCTGGACCAAGCTCTCAGGTGGGTGTCTAGCCCTTTGAGGGCAGCCCCCACTCTCCAGGCCTGGTGTACAGGGCCTTAGTTATGCCTCCTCTGAGCCCCTGTGCCTCCCCTAAACTGCCTGGAAGTCACCCTTCCCCAGATGGCTGGGCATGGCCAGGAGCCATGTCCCCTCTTCCCCTCCCCAGGGTGTTTCTGAAGGAGCTGGCCTTAATGGGTGAGACTCAGGAACGGGAGCGCGTGCTGGCCCACTTCTCCCAGAGATACTTCCAGTGCAATCCCGGAGCCCTTTCTTCAGAGGGTGAGGAGGCCGGGGCAGGGCTTTCCCAGCTGCTCACTGAGGCAGATCAGCATTGCATCTGTGCATAGCAGCATAAGAGTGTGTGCAGGAGTGCATGAATGAATGAGTTTGTAGGCATGAGAGCATGCATGTAGGCAGTACTAGCATGGCTGCACAGATATGGAACTGTGCATGCAAACAGGCATAGTGCTAAGATCTAGCATGTGTTGTGAAGAGACAGGTGCAAGTGTGTTTGCATGCCATTGTTCACATACATGTGCAAGACAGTGCTTGGCTTGAGTAGGGATTCTATTTGGTCCGCACAGCTATATGGGGCCTACTTGCTTGTGTTTAATGCACAGACACAGAGGCATGTGGGTGTTGGGGGCACGTAGTGGGCAGTCCAGGACATTAGGGAGCTAGGCAGGGTGACCTGAGAAGGAGAAGTCCCTTCTGAGGGATCTGCTGAAAGAGAGAGGTCTTTGCTTAGGACAGATTGGCTAATGGGGTTCAGGACTTACTAAAGTGTGGTTGTGGGCCAAAGAGGGTCTTGAAAGAGGGCAGGGAATGAACCAGAAGGTTGGGGAAAATAGCTGTGGGAAGAGTCCTTGGGAGGTGGTCAAGGCTGAATGTCAACTCTCCTCTAGACGGTGCGCACACGCTGACCTGTGCCCTAATGCTACTCAACACGGATCTCCATGGCCACGTGAGTAGGGGGCTGGTGGGAGGGAGCCCAGAAAACGACCCGTCCAGAAACTTCAAGGCCTGGGAGGCCAAGGACCACGCCTCCCCCCCCCCCCCCAAGCTCACAGGCCTCTGTGCCCTTCCTTAGAACATTGGGAAGCGCATGACCTGTGGAGACTTCATTGGGAACCTGGAGGGCCTCAACGAAGGCGGCGACTTCCCCAGAGAGCTGCTAAAGGTGGGGGCGGGGCGGGGCAGGGAAGACGTTGCGGGAGGGGAGGGGCAGGGGATCGGCCTCCGAGGGAGGTGATATGAGGGGCCTCTCAGCTCCCAGCTGCTGTTGTGGGAGCCCAGGCTCCCATGACTCAGCCTGGGGACCGCCCCCTCCCCCAGCCCCCACAAGGCAGGCTCTCTCAGAACATGCGCACTCGTAGTCCCGGCGCGCTCAGCGGGGGAGGGGAGACTGCTCTCGAAAACACATGATTAGGTGGCCCTGGACCTTGCTTTTGCCTTCACTGTTGCCCGTACTCCAGTGTTCACTGAGGATGGGACGGGGTCCCTGTGGGGAGGAGGTGGGACGGGGACAGCTTCCCTTCTCCCACTCCAGCCCCACCCCAGGGTGTACAGCCACAAAGGCCTTCCTGGTACTGCTGCACTGAAGGGACCCGGAGGTAGAGGTGCCTGAGAGGGACAAAGGCTTTTCCAAGGTCTTGAAGCAAGTTAGCGCCAAGCTGGGACTAGATAGCGCGCTTCAGACTCAGTGGGCAGGCGCCAGAACCTGAGTGGTTAGCTACACTAGAGCTGGTAGGGATAGGAGGAGGAGGGGGCGTCCTGGACCGTGGCTTCACTTATTTCCCAGATCCCCAGATCGGGTGCTGTTTTATCTGGGAGGCCTGCACTCACTTGAACCCCCAGAGTTGACAAAGGTTTCTCCGGACCATCACATACATGTGACTGCAAAGGAGTGTCCTGGGGCTTGCTGTAAGCTTGGGTGTGTTGAGCTTTTGACTTTGGGAATATATCTGAGTGGGGCCGTCCATCGTGAGCTTGGGGGGGCGTGGTCAATTAGTTGGGGTGTATGTTGAGTTAAACTGTATATGTATGATTTAGGGTGCCGGTGAGTCAAAGGGGTTTGTCTGACTTGGGGTGTTTTTGTGCTTTAGGGCTTATGATTTAGAGTGTGCGTCTGAGTTGAGGTGTAGGTTGGGTGTTTGTGTGTGTTGGGGTGTATATCTACGAATTGGCAATCTGGTTTATGACATCTGTCCATGAGTAGGGAATGTATGTTTGTGAGTTAAACACTAAAATTAGAGGTGTACCTCTGATTTTGTAGTGTCTGTGAGATGGGATGAATGTGAACTGATGCATCTGGTTAGTTGAAGTGTATGTAAAGTGCTGTGTGTGAACGTGAGTTGGGGTAAACACACAGATAGCTTTTAAGTATAGCGGGTCAGTGAGTTGGATGATTCCACGGCTACCTCCATCTCGCGCCCGCCGCTGTCTTTTGCCTCTTGGCCTCTCTGGGCTCTGTTAAAAAAAAAAAAAAAAAAAAAAAAGGGCCTGCGGGAGGCGTTCCGACCTCTTCCCTCACATCCCACAACCCCGACGAGCCAGGAGAGGGCTCCAGACCCTGCAGAGGCAGCCACCTTCACAGCCCCAGGCCTAGGCCCTCCCAGCGCAACCTCCCAGCACCCCAAGAGAAGGCCACCGGCCGCCAAGTGCCCCCGCGTCTCCCCGGCGCCTCCCTGTGGCGCCGCGCGGAGGGCCCTCCTCTCGGTCGGACGCCTCCATTTTGCGCCGTCCCCGCCCCCAGCCCTCGCCCTCCCCTCCCCGTCGGCAGCCCCCTCCCGTTCTCGCGGAGCTGCAGAGCAGACCGCGCCGCCGCTGCCGCACGCTCCGTGCGTCGGTGGGAGCCGAGCCGGGCCGGGCTCCGGCCGGGCCGCTCGCGCCGGCTGTCGGGGGAGCCGTCCGCGGGCCGTCCGGACCGTCCGGGCCGAGGGCAGGCGAGGGCATGGCCGGGAGCCGCGGTGCGCCGGCCGGGCCAGCATGATCGGTGTCAACAGCATCCACAGCAGCGCCGGGCGGCTGCGCTCGCGCTCGCTGTGCTCCGTGCGCTACGGGCGCACCCACCGCGGCGCGGAGACCCTGTGCTACGGCTGGCCGCAGCGCTCGCGCAGTCTCAAGCCCGTGCTCTACACCGATCTGGTGGTCAGCCGCCTGCAGAGCCGCAAGAAGAAAAAGGCGGTGAGGGCGTTGGGGCCGCGGCCCACGCCAGGCTGGGGGGCCTCCGAGGCGGGTTGCTGAGGGCCGCGCGGCTGAGGGGGCGGCTTGAGGGAGGCTCGAGGGAGGCACCGAATGTGGCACTAGCCGAGGGGACCTCGGTGGGGCTGAGTGCCGAGCCCGGCAGGGACAGAACCCATGGGTAGCCAGGGATGGTCACGAACTGGAGGGGGAAGGGCACAGACCCTCGGATCAAGTTGGGGATCTCAGACCAAAGGGTCTTTGGGTCTTCTAGATGAGAACCTGAGATGGCGCTCACCCCTGGGATTTAGGACTTTTCGAAGGAAGACATGGTTGTGGGCCAAAGGAGGTCCCGAGAGAGGGGGCAGGGGATGAACTGGAAGGCTGGAGACAAGGAACGCAGGTTGGATTTCCGTGGCCACTTCAGGGTCCTCGCCAGAGTTGGAGAGCTGGGGTTTAGGGCCCGAGCTATGCTGAGTTTGGGCGGGGTTTGTGCTGGGAGGGCTTTGTGCATCAGCCTGGGTTGTGCTTGGGGGTAGAGGTTGTGGGGTGTACCCACCCCTAGACAGAGTGTGCACCCGTGGGATGCTTGGCTGGCCTTGTGGCTGGGCATGGCAGTGGACAGTGAAAGAGTCAGACTGTGGTGTGTGGGGAGCAGGGAAGGGAGGAGGCTGTGTCCCATCATGGAGAAGGCACCAACGTCACCACTGCACCCAGCTCACACGCAGGCAGCATCACACGCCACACGCTTAGCCCAACAGGCACATGCTGGAGACACACCCACTCACAGACAGGCTGCTAGAAGCGCCCCCACAGTGGGAGGCGCTGGTATAGACCCATGTCGCAGGTTACTCCCAAGAAGAGGGGTCTCCTATGCCACTCCTGGAACCCATCCTCTCCTCTGACCACCCCAAGGCCCCCACAGGTCCCTCAGGGCAACTGCAGGGAGTGGGGGAAGTCACTGGTTCAAGAGCTCACAGCAAGTTTGGGATGTGCAGGGTTTGGAAGCTAAAACTACTGCCTGTTAGAATAATATCCATGCCCCAGTAATATGAGTATGGGCGTGGGCAGGGGGTTAGACCACCCTGGCATTTGGCTTGGTGGGGCTGTCTGGGTTGGGGGAAGCTCTCAGCTTGCCCTGGGGTTGGGAGCCTTGAGAGTGTGTTCTCTCTTAGCCAAGGAAGGAGGTAACAGGGTGAGTCCCTGTTCCTTGGCCTCATTTCTCCATGTACTCTGGGTTTATCCTATGGAAATAGGCCAAAATACATGACTGGGGAAAGGAGAGCTTCTTAGGCTGCTCTTTTCCATTCCCTCTAGGGCTGTGCTTCTCCCACCCAGGATCTGAACAGGAGGACCCTTAACAATAACAACAACAGTAAAGATAATAGTAGCAGCTGCTATTTATTGTGCATCAACCACGTGCCAGGATGTCCTGGACTAATTGCTTGCCCCACGTTAAATACGTGGTACTACGTTTGTTCTCCCCGTGGATTCTTGTCCAAAGTCATGCAGCCGAAGTGGCAGAGCTGGGCCTGGGTTGTAGTGCTCTGTCCAGAGCCTGTGTTCTTGGTCATTACACCCTGCTGCCCATCCCCACCCCCAGTTCTGTCTCCTCCCCCAGACTGGGAGGGAGGGCTCTGAGCTCTGGCATTGCTGCACCTATCCCAGGATTGACCCCCATCCCCTGATTTATTCCTCCCTTCCCAGGCCTTGTACAGCTCCATCAAGAATGAAAAGTTGCAGTGGGCCATGTGAGTCCTGGGGCTGTTTGGAGGGGTGGGGATGGGGTATGGGGAGGGGGCTGCTTGAAGAAGTTGAGAGCAGAGCTGGGCCCTGTGAGTCCTGGGGCTTGAGGCCAGGGTGAGAGGGTGAGGCCATGAGAGGCAGAGAGGCTGCCTCACTTCCTTTTTTGGAGATGCCCGCCTGGATTTGGGGTTCTGTGTCTTGTCTCTAGCTGGGTTGTTATGACAAGCTGGGCTAGGGTAGGTAGCCGGTGTCAGCTGGCCCGGGAGGAGGGGTGCTGAAACAAAAAAGGGAGGTCCCTTGAGAACCCAAGGGGAAAGTAGAAGTCTTGAGTTAGGGCTCTGACCAGTAGTTCAAGAGCCTCCTCTCAGGTCCTAGGGAGCCCAGAGTGTCACAGAACGAGGGACCACATTGTCTACCCTGGGCAGCCCCGATGGAAACAGACAGACTTAGAATTAAGTCTTGGAAGAGTCCAGCCTGAAGGAGGAGGTCCAGTTTTAGCCTTGGGTCCCCGAGTCCAAGGGTAGAGCCCTCATCTAAACAGTCAATAGATCATTCGTATTTGCTGGTATCTGCTAAGAGTTCAGTCACCACTCAGTTTAACTTGGAGCCCCCATTCTGCAGGAGAGAAAGCCTCAGAGGAGGCAGAGCTCAGGATTGGGGTGCAGGGGGGATCAGGGAAAGCTTCTGGGAGGATTGGATCTTGGGGCAAGCCTTGAAAGAGGGGAAGCATTTGTTTGGGGACAGAAAGTGGGAAGTTGGTATTTGGGAGGCAAATGTCTGGTGGCTGAAATAAGTGTGGGGTAGGGAGACCAAGAAGAGGCAGGCCTAACTGGAATGGAGAGTGGAAGGAGAGAGATCGTTTTGGCAGGATAGAGTATGGGCTCCATGTGGGAGGCAGTAGGGAGCTACTGCAGGTTTTTGAGTGAAGGAGTGACAAGATAGAATCAGATTCTTTAAATGATATCTGACAGAGCCTGCAGACTGGGATGTACTCGGGGACCACTAGGAAGCTCCTCTTGCCATTTAGCCAACAAGCAACGAGTAAAGGCTGGTGCTGCAAGTGGTTGAGAGGCTGAGTCAGACATGTGTCTGCCCTAGTGGAGAAGGGAGTCATGGGTGGGGGTCGGGGGAGAGTATGAGGCTGGTTACGTGTGAGGGGAGGACGGCTCTACCCTGAGGAGCTCTAATCTGGGGGCAGAAACATGCTGCCTCGAGGAGCCCTGATGTGAACGGGGAGGCACAGCTACACCCTGGGGAGAGCTGGGCTGAGGCTGCAGACATGGCTCCAGGAGCCTCAGGCTGAGAGGAACCACACCCCATGAGAGAGGCAGTCCCCTCACCCCATCTCCACGAACACTGGAGGAACTTTCCTGGGTGGCAGAGGCCAGGACTGAAGGGGGGGTTGTGGCTCCACGGCCAACCCCCTCTGAGGTGATCACACCTGCAGAGACGAGGAGGAGCTGAGACGCTCTCTGTCTGAGTTGGCCGACCCCAACCCCAAGGTCATCAAGAGGGTCAGCGGGGGCAGTGGCAGCGGCTCCAGCCCTTTCCTGGACCTGACTCCTGAGCCCGGGGCCGCAGTCTACAAGCACGGGGCCCTGGTGCGAAAGGTGCACGCAGACCCTGACTGCAGGAAGAGTACGTGGCCGGGTAGGGAGGCCTGGGGGATGGATGGGAGTGGGCCTGTCTCAGGCCCCCCTGACCCCGTCTTCCTCACCCCCCAGCACCTCGGGGCAAGCGGGGCTGGAAGAGCTTCCACGGGATCCTCAAGGGCATGATCCTCTACCTGCAGAAGGTGCGGGGCCAGCCCAAGGGGTTGGGGTGGAGCTGGCTCAGGGCAGTGGGGTTGGTTTGGGCTGGGCCAGGCTGGGACTGCAGCCAGGACAAGATGGGCACCCCCGCAGGAGGAGTACCAGCCTGGGAAGGCCCTGTCGGAGGCAGAGCTTAAGAATGCCATCAGCATCCACCACGCGCTGGCCACGCGCGCCAGTGACTACAGCAAGAGGCCCCATGTCTTCTACCTGCGCACAGCTGACTGGCGGATCTTCCTCTTCCAGGCCCCGTGAGTGCCCACATCCTGCCCATCCCAGACCCCTTCACTCCGCTCCCAACTTGCTCCCCTCCCTTGTCTCTGGATTGCCTCATTGCTTCTCAGGCCACACCCCAAGCTGGGACTGGCATCCCTGGACAGGAACCCTGGGCTCAGGTCCCAGGTGGCTGTGCTGTCTCCCCAGGAGCCTGGAGCAGATGCAGTCCTGGATCACTCGCATCAATGTGGTGGCTGCCATGTTCTCTGCACCCCCTTTCCCAGCTGCTGTCAGTTCCCAGAAGAAGTTCAGCCGCCCTCTACTGCCCAGCGCGGCCACCCGCCTCTCCCAGGTAACCCTGGTTGTCCACCTGATGCCAGTGGGTTGGAGTGGGGCAGGCCTAGGCTGACCTCACTCAAAGCTGCTGCATATGATGTAGATGTCCACTGCACCAGGACACTAGCCGTGGCGGGTGAGCAGAGGCTGAAAGAGTCTCCACTTGCTAAGCAGCTAACCCAGGCATGGTGCTTTGTTCATCCAAAAGAAGGGGCACCTTTTTAAAGAACTTGCACACTGGCACTGTCTATGCCAGTGACCCTGACCATGTTCCCCTGGCCTCTAGGAGGAGCAGGTGCAGACCCACGAGGCCAAGCTGAAGGCTATGGCAAGTGAGTTGCGGGAGCACCGGGCTGCCCGCCTGGGCAAGAAGGCCCGAGGCAAGGAGGCTGAGGAGCAGCGGCAGAAGGAGGCCTACCTGGAGTTCGAGGTGAGCCTCCCAGCCCAGGCACCTCTTGTCTCCCTACACAGACTCAGATTAGTGGTTAAGGGCGTGGACTCTAAGAGTGGGACCAGCTGGGTGAGCTTGGGCAGGTTGCTTAATCCCTCTGAGCTGCAGTTTCCTCTTCTGTGGGACAGGGATAACATTCCATCGCCACTAGGGTAATACAGTGAGATGATGTCTGTTGAGTGTCCACTTTTGCCAAGTCTGGTAAAGTCTCAACAAACATCAGGTGTTACAGTTGGCAGTCTAGAGAGCCCAGAGAGGGTCACCAACCCACCCAGGGGTCATGTCACAGTCAGTCCTTGGGGGCTTTTGGGGCTTCAGAGGTCAGTAAGAACCTGGTGTCTCCTAGGCTTTTTTGGTGTCCCTCCCTAGTCCAGGTTGGGGTGGGCTGGGCAGAGAGGGGAGAGCAGGCTCATCCCTTGCCCCTCTGCCTCAGAAATCCCGCTACGGCACGTATGCAGCACTGCTTCGGGTCAAGCTGAAGGCAGGCAGTGAAGAGCTGGATGCAGTAGAGGCAGCACTGGCCCAGGCCGGGAGCACAGAGGATGGACTTCCCCCTCCTCACTCCAGTCCCTCTCTGCAGCCCAACCCCTCCAGCCAGCCCCCGGCTCAGTGTCCTGGCTCAGAGCCTCGGGCAGGGGCAGGCAGTGGGCGGTGGAAGCCCTGAGTTGGGGATGGGAGTGTGTGGGGAGGGTGGTGCCCACTGGGCACCTGCATGCCGTGGTCCTGCCTGAGCCCGGGCCGGCCTCGGGCCACCTGTGAGGGCCCCTTGGCCCAGGGCCTGACCGCGCCGGACGCGGTGTCCGGGGCAGGGCAGGGCTAGGGCGTGGGCCTCAGGAGCCTTAGGCTAAAGGCCCCTCTGAGATCCCCTTTTTGTGATAATGTTTTGCACTTTTTCGTACAGGGGCTGGGGTGGGAGGGGCCAGGGCCCCTGGACTTTTGATGCTTTTTTTTTTCTTTTGTGGGGGAGACCTGACGTTTCTGCTTTCTGCTGAGACCACCCCCACCCCTGACACCAGCAATCCCCCTCCATCCTGGGGCCTGGCTCAGAGTCCAGGAGTTGGGGCTGAGCTGGTTTCCCTCCCTCTTCCCTGAGGACTCACCCTCTCTCTTTCCAGAGGTGGAGGAAAGGTGTCCATGCCGAGGCCCCGTGCACAGGCCAGGGGCAGCATGGTCTCGCTTTCCCTCCTTCAGTGGGTCCCGCCCTTTGTACAGCCTCCACCTCCATTAAAACTGCTCTAGACTTGCTGGCTGGGCCTCCTTCTCGCTCCAGTGACTGGCCTGAGGCCTGAGAGTAGGCATTTGGTTCCAGGGGATGAGAGTCACAACAGGAGCTGCTTTAAGTTAGAGAGAGGCCAGGCCCCCTCCTTTTCCCATGAGAATCTTTTATTTGCCCCAACTGAGGGATGGGCGTGGGGTGTTAAATAAGAACTGGAATAGGCAGGGACACTGTACAGAGGGGCCCAGAAAAAGGGCTGGTGGGTGGGCGGCATCAGTGCACCTGAGGCTGGGGGTGCCCGTGGCAGAGCCCTCCTGGTGGCTCAGGAGGTGGGCCCAGCTTCTCTGCTTCCTGTTCCACCGACTGGCTCCCATAAGCACTGTCCTCCTTCACCTCTGCTGGGGAAGTGGACATGGGGAAGGGCATAGGGAAGAATCAAGGCCTTAGGCCTCCTACCCTCCAGGCCCAGATCCACCTTCCAGGTAGGACCGGATCCCTTTACCTGTGCTGGGCAGCTTTTCTCGGGTCTCAGGACCCCTCAGCAGCCTCACTCCCTCCTCCAGGCCCATGTCAGACAGGGCATCCAGCAGGCCCGCCAAGTCCCCACCGGCCAACTGAGGAGAAGGAAAAGAAAGGCATGAGACCTTAGTTATCATTAGGGTGTGGGGTCAGGAGCCCTGGAGCCAATGAAGCACCAGGGATCTGAGAATGGGGAAGGGAAGCTGGGGCGTGGAGCACAGGATAGGGACCGACTGACCTTGTAACTGCGCAGGAGGCTGCCGCTGGGTGAAGCTGTCTTTCGATATGTGTCCACCAGGCTGCGCAGCCCCAGCCGTTCTGCCAGCGCTGCCCAGCTGCCCTGGGCTCCTGGCCCGTCTAGCAGATGCTCCAGGTTCTGTAGGACCGTATCCTCGAGTGGCAGCTCTGGCCCTGAGGGGGACACAAACATAAACATATCAAGCACAGACACTGGGATACCACCTTTCTCCCCTGGTAACCTGACAGACAAGGCAGGCAGGGCCAATGGGGCAATTTACAGAGGACGGGGATGAGAAAGGGAGACCTCCTTCAGGGGCCCTGGAGAAGAAGAGACCTCTATAAGCAGGGGTCTGGGTTCTGGGGTCTGGCAATGGGTGGGGAGAGCTCACCTGCAGGGCTAGGTGGGGTCAGCGGGGGCGCCATGGTGTCCTGAGCAGCATTTAGCAGCAAGGTCTTCACCTGGGGAGACAGCCTCAGCCTTGACTACCCACCATTGCAGTCCTTAAGCGCAGGTACCAGATACTCAGGACCCCATCTATAAGCCCAGCTGCTCCATTCCCTGGTATTTCTATTCCCAGGCTGGCCGTACCTTGCTGCTGCGAGTGAGGTCAAGAGGTGTGTGGCCCCGGAAGCTGCCTCGGGTGTCCCTCTCAGGGCCCTCGGAATCTGAGTCACTACCAGAGGTTGGGGGCGAAGGCAGTGGGCATAGAGGCTCCTCGTTCTCTGCGTGGATGTCAGCACCTGGGAGAGGGAGGTAGTCATAGGGAGGTACAATAGGAGCCCACATTAAGGACTGCAAAGTTGTGGGACTGGGAGGCATCCCTTTTCCTTCTGCCAACCCCCATATGCCCCTGAGGGTGAGACTGACCAGCCTTCAGGAGGAGGCGGGTGAGGGTCGGGGAGCCTAATCCAGCTGCCAGGTGTAGGGGTGTGTTTCCCGCAAAGGTGCGGGCATTCACGTTGGCACGGAGCTGTGGGGTGCAAGGGGTGGTTGATCACAGCACAGACTGATTGGCTGCCCCTCACCCTACAACTTTACCATCCTTGGTCCTTCCACAACCCTTGGCCCCATGCCTTCCACAATCCTCAGTCCCACCTTGGTGACCAGATGGGTGACCAACCCCAGTTCCTCCATCTCAGTGGCTAGATGCAGGGCTGTTCTGCCCCCCTGCCGCTCTGCAGCCTCCACGTCAGCCCCGCTGTCCACCAGCAGATCCAAGCACTCGGGGCTTCGGGCACGGACCGCCAGGTGTACTGGGTACAGCCCTAGTGATACAGGATACTCAGCCTGCAGCTATGCCCCCAATGTGGTCCCTTGACCAGCTGACCTCGACACCTCATGTCCACTCTAGGCACTCACCAGTACCCTCCCTGGTCCCCACCACCCTTGCCTGCTGGACCAGATGAGGTGATGAGCTCACCTTCGAAGTCTGGCATGTGCAACAGTTGGGGCATGGTGGGAACCCCACTCTGAAGCAGGGCACGCAGCAGGTTGGGGGTGCTGGCACCTGTACGGAGGGCCAGATGCACTGCTGAATCTCCATGACGATCCAGCAGTGACGGATCTGCGCCCACTTGCAGCAGGAAGCTCACCACACTCGTCTGCCCCGTTATCACTGCCAGGTGCAGGGGCGTCTGGGGAGGCACGCAGAGTGAGCCAGGCCTGCTCCTGGCCTAGACTCACCTGACTTCTAACCCCTACCCCCCTCACCAGTAGATGCCCCTCACCTGGTGCAGGTGGTTAGTGAGGTTAACAACGCCGAGGTGTCGGGCGTGGTAGATGACGTGGGCTATCTGCTCAATGACGCTGGTTTGCCCGTGGATAATGGCCAAATGCAGCGGCCTGGGGTTGGGGAGTGAGACTCTGGCTTAGCAAGCCCAGCCACTCAGAGCATCCTCTACCCTCAAAACCCCACCACCTCCATAATCTTCCTCGCTGGGCCCTGTCCAGCCCAGACATCTCCAAGGGCATCACTGCACCTGAACTTAATCCTTCTGAGCACCTTTTGGGGTAAGTACGTGCTATTACTCTGCCCCTGTAACAGCCAACAAAACTGAAGTCTGCAGAGATTAAGTATCTTGAACAGAACTAGTGCATGGCGAGGCTGGACTTGAAACCGAGTCTGTCCAACGCCGCGGCCCTGGCTCTTTTCTTTACAGGTCCTTTTCCCGCCCCACACCCCTGTCAAGGGCGCCGAGCTCGGGACCGCACCCCCTCCCGCCCACCTACGTGTCTCCGTTCTCGTCCTGCGCCGTCAGCAGGTGGCGCTGTCCCGCCAGCAGCGCGCGCGCGTCCGCCGTGACGCCGTAGTCGAGCAAGGCTCGGGCGCTGCGCTGCGCCAGGCCGAACAGGCGCGCGTTGTATTCTTGGGCTGGAGGCGACAGGGGGCGTGGGTGTGGGCGCGGGCTAGCTACCCACTCCCAGCTTCCCGACAACCCGGATTCCCGAGGCCATACCTCGATGCAGCAGCTCTGGGGCCTGCTGTTCGCGCTGGGGGCTGCCAGAGGGGTCGCCCGGCTCTGCTGCTTCCTCCCCAGCACCCACGCTAGGCGCCCCGACGGCCATCTGCGCTCCGCCCCCGCCTCCCGGATAGCAGCCCATGGGGGCCGCACCGGACTGGTAGGGGCTATAGGCCAAGGAGGAGGGGAAAAAGCCGAGGCTGCCACCTGTGGATACAGGCAGGACTGTTGGGAGAGGGCACCAGAAGGGCTCTCCCAGATTTCTTCCCCCACAACTTTCCTCCCACTTACTCCTCTCTCCCCTCTGTCCCCCTTGCTGCCACCAGTACCCCCTCACCTCCTCCTCCAGCTCCTCCATAACCTCCAGCCGAGCCCCCAGAGCCTCCACCCATGTGGGAGCCACCCCCAAAGGGCTGGGAGAAGGTGGGCAAGGCTTTCCTCCGCTTCCGTTGCACCTCCTCTTTGTCTGGGGACAGAGGGAAATGAGATGTTAAAACCCCAACTCACCCCACCCCACTAAGACCTCCAGAGCCCGGTTCCACATTTGGTAATGGCCTTTCCCCCAAAAGCCCTCAGGCAGTCTCCTAGGACCACCTCTTCCTGGGACCTTCCCTACTCCTGATTTGACTAATGGGTCCCCTGTTCTAGTTCTTGGGACCCTCCAACCCAGCCCCTACCCTCCAGCCCCCCTGGGATCTTCAGCCCAGCTCCACCTTCCACCAGAGGGTAATAGGTGAACTGTTTGGAGTCAGAGACATCCCCCCCACGCTTGCGTTTCAGTTGCAGGAAAACTGTTACAGGACGATCAATCTTCATTTTGTGATAGGGAGGTGTCCGGAACACAATGGCATACTGGAGGAAAGGAGGGCATAAGATGTCACTGAGGCCTTGGCCTAGTTCAGGCCCAGGCCCAGGCCCAGCCCCGGCCCTAGGATACCTGTTTATGAACATCTGTGGGAGAGAAGTCCCCAAAGGCCTGCCATCCATTCTCATCATCCTCGTAAAACCGAACCTCAATGTCATCTACAGAGAAAATTGAAGTTTGGCCACAGCTCCTAGTAGAATCCCCAGGGCCATTTGTCCTGAGGCTGTCCGGGTCCCCAAGCTTGACACCCAATGTCCCTAGCTCCCAGCCTGGGCTCCAGCCTCACCTTTCTGCACCTTGTCACAAAGCAGATAAACCTCGTCTCCACCCCGCACGGAGCCAGCTGTCTTGTCCATTCGAGAAATTTTCAGGTTGGAGGCTCCCGGAGACTCTGTGGGGATGTGATATCAATTACTTGAGATGATGTAATAGCCGTGGTCCCAATTCTAGAGCTGGGTGCTTTGTATCATCTGAACAACCCCAAAAAGTACTGGAACTGCTAGTATCTTCATTTACTCAAGAGGAAAGCCATTGTCAGAGAGGGGAAATTACTTGGTTAAGATCAATCAGCTCATACATGGGGGAGGCCAAGTCCAAACCCAGGCCTATCTGACTTCACAGTTTGGGGTTCCCCTCCATGCTCCCTCTGGATACTCACTGCTGTCGTGGATGGGCTGGGAGATAACTGGCTTCAGGGGCAGGGAGAAGGAGCCATCGCTGGCTCGAAGGAAGGCAGAAAAGCGCAGCCGCACAATGCTCAGATCCATCACCTTCTTCAGCTCCTTGGCCTCCTGCTCCAGTTCCCGACGCTCGGCCTCTGGGCAGTGGGCATACATGTGACCCCTGGACTCCCTCTTTTCTACTCCTTCCGTGACCACCTCCCACGACTCCCTCCATCTTCCCCATACCCGTAAGGCCATGGGGCCTGGAGCGTAGTCGTTGCCTCTGAAGTTTTTGTATCATAATCTCCATCATGTTCTTCTTGGTCACATGCAGGACGCCCAGGTTGTTAAATCTGGGTGGGGGAGGGGAGGAGTCAGAGGCCTTGCAGGTAATTCTTTCCTCCTGAGGCACCCTCCCACTGCCAGGGCTCAGCTCAGCCCTACTTCCTCTAGGAAGCTTTTCTAGTTTTTACTTGGGGTGTGGGTTCTGGGGCCAACCAGAGTGTCTTCCCCTGGTCAGATGTTAAGCTCACAGAGTTGGGCTGGGGCCTAGGACTAGCAAGTGGGAGCCAAGGGTAGGGAGGGGGCACCTACTGGGCAGTCATGTCCTTGGGCCCCACAGACACCGCGCAGACCCCCAGCTCCGAGCATTGTTTGCCCACGAGGCTGTGGGCGTGAGCACGAGGCGGGTCACTGTGTGTTACCAGGTCCACCTCAATCTTGGCCGGTCCCTCATAGTTACAGATCTGCGAGAGGCAATGGCTGTCAGTAATGCCCATGGACACACTGTCCACTAGCCCACCCTCCAGCACCATCCTGGCTCACCTTGACAGTGGGATAAGTCTTCCGGCCCTTTTCGCTGGAGGCACCTGGCAGTCCTCCATGGGAAGGGCCTTCACAGCCATATCGAAATCGGAAGCCCCGCTGAAGGTGCCAAGGCAGAGTGACACTTTGACGAGGAGAGACCCCCCCCATCCCTCAGCCAGCCACATCCCCAACCAGCAGTGACCATAATGACTGGACGTGTCTATCCTGAATCACAACCACACCACTGTGATCATCAGCAGCCACCTATCCCAACAATGAAGTGGGTCTGTGGTCAGTGACTCTCCCTGTGGCCACCCAGCTACAACTACCCAGCTTGCCCCTAAAGCTGAAGCCATCCCACAACCATCCCTTCCACTCACTCACCTGCTTAGGCTGTTCCACAATCACGAGGTAGGGGCCATCAGCTGGGGACAGAGGGGCCTTGCTGAGCCAGGACCTCTGAGCCCATTCCCAAGGCAGAGGGCACATGCTCCTACCTCCCCGCCCTCCAAGACAAGGGGAGGTCAGGGGACTTACTAACCTGTCTCTGGGGTCGGCTCCTTGGGCTCCACAATGGATGGGTTGAATTTGAAATCATCATATTCAATGATGCCATCCAGACCCTGGTTTGGAGACAGACTGGGGTGGCAGCTGATTCTGAGCCATCCCCAGAGTCCTCCACCTCTCAGCTCTCTCTAAGCTCTTAATAATCACTCCTTTTCCTCCCCAGGCCCATAAGAAACTCCTATTGGAAGCAGTTTGCAGACAGACAGACTGACTGATAGACAGGCTGCGATAACCTGAGGACATTACAGGCGTAGGGGAGTAAAGGGGATTCGGACAGATAGGCAGACAAGCAGACAGGCACAGGGGGCAGCCGGCTGGCTTTGGGGCCAGGCGGCGTGACTCACTGGGTTGTAGCAACTGTCCATGTCTCTGGGCTAGGCCCGGCTCTGTCCCGTGGCTCCGGCCGGGTTCTGTTTCCCAGAGTTTCAGGCGCCCGCCTTAGGTGGGGAGAAGTGGGAGGAGGGAGAGAGAGATCAGGACCGGAGTTCGTAGAGGGGCCCAGATTTGGGGGAGGGTCCGATCTCTTCCAGCCACCCGTCCGGGCGTGGCGGGCAAGATCCGGTGGAGGGCGAGATCCGGAGCTGGGCTGGGCCGGGGAAGGGGCAGGAAAGTTAGAACAGCTTAGGAAAGTCCCGAAAATACCAGGGGGAGGCGGGGCCGGAGGGGGCGGGCCTGGAAATGACGCCACTGGCCACGCCCCCGAGGCGGGATGGGAGATAGGTCTTTGCTGGCCTGCGGGCGTCCGCAGTGTCTGTGAAAGCAGAGGGGCAACCAGACGCCGGGAGGGCCCCGCGGGGTTTGGGGGGCGCCTCTCTCCTCCCTCCAGGGCCGGGGCCGGGGACAGGAGTGTCTTTCAAGGCTGGGGAGGCTTAGTCCGGGGCCAGGCCCGCCTTCCCCCTTCCCCTTCCCCTCCCCCGTCCTGGAGCAACCCTGGGATTTTCTACCCCGACGGAGGCCACGGCTGATTCACCCCGGGGGCTTTTGGGGGGACATTCCTCCTGTAGGAAGTCCTCCTCCCCGAAGTCCTGTAGGTGGGGGCTCTTCCCACTGGGGGCCCCGGTGTTCTGCCTCGAGAACTGGTCTCTGGGGCCACGGGGCGGGGGTGGGGAAGGAAACATGTCTCCTCCTTGGGATGGGCTCCTCTATTCCTTTTCCCCGATACACCTCAACAGCCGTTGATTCCTACATCGCACCTGTTTGGGTACCCAGACTCCCCTCCCCAGTCCCATAGCCTCGTATAATACATGAGTGTGTCTGCACCTCAGGTATACAAGTGTGTTTCGACCCATGTGCTTGCATGTTGTGTGTGCGTGGCGTGAACATGCGTGTACAGGTGAGCGTCCTTAAACTTCTCAGTGTGGATACATGTCTGAGCATGTAGGTAAGGGCACAGGTGAACATATATTTGAGTTTGTGCGTGAATGGTGTAGGTCCAGGCATCTATGCGTGGGTGAGCGAGTCAGAGTGCACGGACGATGCTGTGCACGCACCGGCATACGTGTAGGTGTACATATGGCCCGCGTGTGTGTCTTTGTACAAGGATATCGATGTGTATCCTTGTGTTTTGTTTGTGTGTGTGCTCTCTGTGAGTGTGCAATATGCCGCTCTCCAGCCCTGGGGCTCGGTCAGCTAAGGGCCCGCCTCCCGCCCTTCCCCCCCGCCCCCCCAAGGGTCTGAACCCGGCCACTCACCGCTGCCGCGGCTCCGGCTCCAGATGCTCTCCCGGCCTGACCCACCTCGGACCGGTCGCGACACCTGTCCAGCCACTAGGACTCCAGCCGGGAAAGCCCCTTTTCCGCCCCCGGGAGGGGGGAATTCCCGTGACGTTTCCGTGCGTCACTCTCCATGCCCCTTTTCACTGGCTGAAAGTTTAACTACCGCCCTCACGCAGCCAATCGGGAGTGAGTCAGGCGCGCCCCTTGGAGGGGAAATATTCGCGTAGAGCGGGAAGCCAGGCTGTGGATGACAGTCAGGTAAGAGTTCTGGCCTGGGGACCAGCTAGCTGAGGGATCCTCTGATCAAGCCGGCTCCAGTCTTCTCACCCACCCAGGCCTGTCCCAGACGGCTGGCAGCCCCCTCTGCTACTTGGCTTATGCTACACCTAATGCTTGGCCACTTTGGAAGCCGGGGAACCCCAGGGGGAAGCTGGCGGGCCCCAGCCCTGTGTTCCTCCGCCCGGAGCGGGGCCCCGGTACCGGGAAGAATTAGGGGAAGAGGAAGTTGATCTTGCAGTTAGTCCCAGAGCGCCATCTGGCGGAAGCCACAGGGAGACTCCGTAATCGTCTCTTGATCAATATCTTAACTCAGTCTTCCCTGGAAGAGACAATCTGTACCTAACTTATTCTTAAAAATAGCAGGTTACCAGCGGGCTAGACTTTCAGACCTGAACTCAGAAGCTCTGCTTCGGGTAAGGGAAAATGAGGTGTTTATCTGAGAGACTCAAGCCTTGTTCATCGATCACAGAGATTTGGAATATTAGAATTGAAAAGGCATCCAAAATTAATAGTTCAGACTTCCTCTGTTGTAGGAAATTGCCCTTTGTACAATTTTCAGCGTCTGCTTCAACACTTCTAGCGACAGCAAGGTCGGTACAGAATTTCATATAGTACTGAACTCGGCGGCTGGACGTCTCTGGTTGGTAGAATTTCTCTTTAGGTGGTACCATGAGTAATCTCCATTACTGGAGGCATCCTCCCTTAGGCTCATGGTAGAACACAGGCTGTTATTTCAGACCTTTCCTGCAACTTTCCCCTGACCTTAATAACGGAATTACGAGCCTGCAGTAGCTCTGTATAAATGGAGACTATTATGGCTGTTGATTTGGGCTATTTCCTGTCACTTCCCCCTCATCTTCATCTTGCCTGCAGATGGAATGTGGCAGATACTGTGTTAAGGTACCTTAGTATATATTCTTATTCTTCCTCCCAGCAACACTAGGAGGTAAATATTACCTTTACTTTACTGATAAGAAAAATTAAGTCTCAGAGAGATGAAGTAACAACACTAAATGCACAGCTAGAAAGGAATAGAACAAGAATCAAACCCAGTCTGTTAACTCTAGGACAAAGCTCTTTACCCTAATTTTGTGTAAAACAAAGCCAGCCTTTCCAAATAACTTGTGGGCCTCCAAATAACTTGAAATCCAGGGATATTATCTACTACATCCCCCTGGTAAGTCAGATCCTTAACCCTTAAATTAAAATGGAATGAGGTTAGATTGGTATACGCCTATTTAGTGAACCTGTGCTGGTTACCATTAATCCCATTGTCCTTCAAAGTGCTGGTAAACCAACAGCTGAAATTGACACGAACTCTTCCAGTCTCCACAATGTCTCTAAAAGCACCCCTAAGGATTGATCTATTTTAGTGATAAGATTCTGAGCTGTAATTTATCTGAAGATTAAAAAAAGAAAAACTTTCATTATAGAAAATTTCAAACATATATATATAGTGGAGAAAATAGCATAATGAATCCCCACATACCCATTTGTCAGCTCCAACAAATCCCACTGTTGGCCTGGAGATTTAAACTGACTCAGAGTTTATTGTTAGTTGCTATAGCCTCACCAACTGCGCTTAAGAAACCTCTTCATTGTTTGTTCCACTAATTTCCAGTCTAATGATTATCTGTTTCTGTCCCCAGCCCTAGCACTACTGCTGGCCCAGAATGGAGTCACCATTAATTTACTCCATTCATTCACCAATAAACAGTGAGGGCCTATTCTAGAAATCAGTGTTCCTGTCTGTAGACAAAAATCGAATGAATGTATATGATATGTCAGTTGGTGATTAAGTGCTACAGAGAAAAGTAGGATAGAGAGTGATAAGGGTTTTCTGTGTAGCAGTCAGGGAAGTCTTCTCTGATGAGGTAACATTTGAAAAGTGACTTGAAATAAGTGAGGAAGTGAGTTATGTGGGTATCTGGGGGAAGAGCATCCGAGATGGAGGGACTAGCAGTGTTTGGTATATTTGAGGACCAGGTGGGAAAAAGTAAGAACTTCAGATTTTATTCTGAACCATCTGAGGGTTTTAAGTAGCTGAATGAAAATGATATGACATGTGTTAAAAGCATCCATTTGGCTGCTGTGTGCAGAGTAAGGTATAGAGAGTATGGGACTATAATGGAGGTGGGGGCAGTAGTCTAATAGGTGGTGTCTTAGACTTGGATGGTGGTGGATGAGGGTGGGAGAAGTAATCACATCCTAGACATATTTGAAAATCAGAAGCAGTGAGCCTTGCTGAGGGATTGGACATGGGAATGTGAAAGGGCAGGTGGGGGAGGGGATTGGTACAAGAACCTGAAGAAATGGAGTTGTCATTTACTGATATGGGGCAGACAGAGGAGAGGATTTGTAGGGGGGTAATCAAGAATTTTTCCTCTTAAATTTGTTATATTTGAGAGCCTATGACGCATGCAAATGGAGATGATGAGGGGTAGTTGTACTTAAAGTCAGTGTAATGGATGGTATTTAAAGTTTAGACAGTGGACATCACCCCGTGATTGTGGAGAAAGGAATTGACCAGCACTGAGCCCTGGGGCATTCTCATGTTCAGAGGCTGTGGAGATGAGGAGGAGCCAACAAAGGAAATTGAAAAGGCAGAGGAGAACCGAGAAAAACTAGTGTCGCTGAAGCTAGGTGAAGAGTATCTCAAGGAGGGGGTGATGAACTATTGAACTAAAGTTCCTTTTCCTCAACTAAGCTCAGAGGCTGAGTAGTTCTTGCTTTCTTACAGCCACTTGTCTCCCAAGCAGTGGGCCTTGAACAAAAGTAAATCCCAAGGGCTTCAGAAGCCACATATTTTGTTGTTCCTAGCATATTTTCCCCCACAGTGGGGAAGTGTGTGCACATTGTAACTAATTCTGTAATTCATCCTTCCTGATATCATTCTTATGTGCTTAGAAAATTTACATTTATTCTTGGTCTTGTATGTCTTTTTTCCAGTTTTCTAGTGAATTCTTGGCTTACTATTTAATTGCCTATTTCTTCAAGGTGTTCAAACTCTTATTTCTTATGAGAAGCTACAGAAAATGTATGTAGTTTTGGAGGGTTTCCACACCACCACCATCACCACTACTTTGGGGTTTAGAGTGAGACAGACCAGCTCCCTAACTTCCCAGGGATTTGGCCTCTGAACATGTTGCCTCACCTGTTAAGAGGAATAAATACTTCTACAAGGTTGGGTGCCTAGTGCACTTTGTATTGACACCTATGACTCATGTTAGGGTCTTAGGTCTGCAGCTTTCCTCTGGACTTTTTGAAATCTGCTAGCCTAGAGTTCTTATAGGAGACAACATTAAGACCAGCATTTCCCTCTAGATCACACTATTACTTTCCCACAAATTTTTGTCACTTCCACATCACCAAGCCATGCTTCTTTGTTGGTCAGAATTAAGGCCTGAATATTAGTTCCTCTTGTAGCTTCCTTTGCCTTCTCAGAGATAATACTGTCAACAACACAAGGCATGTATGTGTTAGCTGATCTTTCTGTAACAGAAGGAGACTTCCGACAAACGTTTTTCTCTGCTTCCCAGCGAGGAGGGATTCAGTTTGCAATCACTCCCGCTCCTTTCCTAATATTGCAGACTGAGGGATACAGACTTCATATTTCTTTGTTCACAGGGTGGCCTTCAGAGTTCTATACAGCAGCCAACATTGTTTCCCCCATAGGGAAATACACAGAAGCTTCTAAAGGCAGAGCTGTGGGGCTCAGACGGTAGAATAGAGACATTACAGCAGAAGCCAAGGGCCCGAGTGTCTACCTGACTGTAGGTCCAGGCTTTTCTGCACTTGTACAGAAAAGTGCAGATGCGGCGTGCAGTCTTCTAATTTTCCCAGGGGCGGGGCAGGCAAGGCTTCTAGTTAGTGTGGGAAGCAGGCCACTTGCAGGAGAAGGAAGGGAGAGGGGGAAAGTAGTGTAGGAGCAGCAGGGCTCATGTCAGTATTGTTTTACATCAGGCTGTTTCCATTTCCAAGGTGCTCTTTTTACACCTGAGGGAGGCAGTTACATGGACGTCCAGACTCCTGGCAATATCCACGTGGTTGTGCTGGGCAGAGAGAAGCCTGGGATGCTGAGTGATCACATAGCCAGCTGGGCCCAATGAAGATGGTGAGTGTCCCTAACTCTCCATGAGGGAGGCTAGCTGGTAGTCAGCAGGGTACCACTCTCTGCCCTCCCTGGCCCCCAAAGGGGAATGGGATCACTCTGGAGGAAGAAGCCAAGATGATGGAGATGCTTCACTTGGGAAAGCTTAATAGCATTCTGCATCCACAGTCAGCCCTGCAGGGGCCACACTGCCTGCCCCACGCACACTCCCACTTGTCTTACCCCAAAACAAAGGGAAAGAAGGGGAGGGGTTCTCCAACCATGCTTCAGTGACTGGGGTGGATGGAGGCTGTGGGGTGGGAAAAAATTTTCCCTCTTCAGTTCTGGGCCAAAATGAATGCACTGTGCCAGAAACACATGATCGCAGCTGTGGGCAAGATAGCTCCCTACTCCCTGAGCCCCATGAGCTCCTTTGTGTTCCTGAACCACGAGGCACATCTGGGGGAAGACTTCTGAATAACTACAACTCAGCTCTGGCTCACCTTCCCTTTGACCAGTCTAGGCTGTCACAGGCGTCTCCATTGGAGCAGTTAGGGAAGAAGACAACTGCCCTCTAGCATATCCCTGGTGACAAGGGCACACTGCTATAGTGGTGGTGGTGGTGGCAGCAGTGGTAGCAGTGGGGCAGCGGTGGCAGCAGCATTGGTGAAGGAATCCTGACCAAGTCCCGGCGTCTGGCTGGCTGGTGGCCAAGGGCCATGTGGGCCAGACTGTTGGTCGGCTCGGTTTCACTTCTGTTCGTGCAAGGTTCAAGCCCTAGGTATCCCAGTAACATGCTGCCCACAAGCTCAAGAAAGAAACCAGAGGTAAAGGCAATGATATTGGTACTAAGACATTTATTACATCATAAAAAGTCCATTGTTTGTCCTGTTTTTCCATATGTACATGCTCCTATGGGCAGTCCCTCTGTCCCACCCCACCTGCCCACACTCCATGGTGCCAATCAACTCTCCAGACTGACCAACTAATGAGTAAAAGAGGAAGAACTAGAGGAGGTGGCCCAGGGCTGATGGGAGTGGGGCTGGGAGAGGGAAACAAAGTGCAGAGTGGTTGGCTTGGTTCTCGATGCCTGACCACGAGCAGGAGGGGCATGAGAGCAGGCACTGCAGGGTTGGCATACTGATGCCTCCCCAGAGCTGCCAGGCTGCAGGTGATACCTGAGTGTGTTCTCAGGTCAGACCCCCAGGAATGGAGAGCAGAGGAGGAAGGTCCCACAGACTGACTGTGGGGACTGTGGGTCTCAGGAGGGGCTATAAAAGTTCTTTTTCAGGTCCCCATCCAAGCAGCAGTGAAACAGCCTGGGCTGGGACTGGAGAGTTTGTGGCCCCTGGGACAGCCGAGTGGGGAGCCAGGGACAGCCTGGTAGGAAGTACTGGTCCTGATCTCTGAGGAGCCTGCCTTAGTTGACCTCAGAGGTGGGCATGGGGTCTGTGGGGCGGGGTGTGGCCAGGAGGGGCACTGGTGAGGTGGCCTCGATGAGAGCGGGGTTGAGGATGATGGGCAGAGTCATGGGTGGCACGCCCACCTGCAGTGGGGAGGCCAAGGGCTGCAGGATCAGTGGGGGCTGAGCTAGGGGTGGAGACCCATCTGGGGTAGGGCTCAGCCTGCTGGGGCTGGATGCCGCTGGTGATCCAGGGGAGCTGCTGTTGGCAGGTCGGGGGCTCTCCGGCTTCTCAAAATCTATAGGGAAAGCAAAGTGGCTACAGTCAGACTCCCTCACGTTCCATAGCTGGTTTACCAAACTTCTGCTCCTCCCCATTCCTGTCAGCAAAATGACCCAGTCTACCTAGTTGGGAGTCTCCTCTCAAAACTATTCTATTCTGATGTCCAGCTACCTTCTCTCTACCCTCTACCTCTTTTGCTGTACCTCTAGTCAGCCTTTTTGGTCTGGACTTTACCAAAATCCCTGAAGGGCAAGCTCTGCACATTCATTCCAAGTCTCTGATCCAGCCTTCTCCTCTGAAGCCTGCAAATCTCAAGCATCCAGCTCATCATAGCTGACCTGGCCCTGCCATTTCCCCTAAGAAGAGCAGGTGAACAGGATCCTCTGGTTCTTCCCTTCCCCTGGCTCACAGCCCACGCTCGGCAGCAATCCCAAGCTACCTGGGCCTCCTCTGAGGCCTCCGACTTCCTGCTTGACACCCAGCAGGCTCACTCAGAGGAACTTACCACAGGTCCCCAGCTCAGAGGGCATCTCTGGGGGAGGTGGATGGCCAGGTGTCCTGGTGTCGCCAGCAGCAGGAGTCAGGTGGGCTGAAGCCAGAGGTTTGGGGACATGAGGCTCCATGGGCACAGGGTCTGGGGAGGGCAGAGAATCCAGATGGTGGCTCTTGCTGCTTGCTTTCAAGTGGAGCCCTGGCTACCCACAAGACTTCCCATCCACCAGGGCACAGAGGACTAGTAGCTCCACTCTTTTTTGATGAAGTTGGGCAGAGCCCCCTACCCTGGATGACAGTCTGCTTGAAGAGCTCATCTCGTAGGTGGGGCAGGAAACAGTCAATGCGCTCCCAGGTGATCTCCCAGAGGGCTGAGGGGCTGCCTCCTCGGGCATCCGCACTGTGGAAAATCTCCGCTGTGTCCATCACCAGGAGCATGTTCTTCAGAGACTCAGGGATGGCCTCTGACTGCAGGTGGCAGTGGGGCCATGAGAACAGGAAAGGGGCATGGAAGATATGGTAAGGAGGAGGTAGCCACCAAGGGGGAAACAGAAAGTCTTCCCAGCAGGTGGGAGAGGAAGCAGGCAGTGGGAATGGGGCTGAGGTAGAACGTACCAGTAAGTCACTAGAGCCTGCGTGCATGTACTTGTCCATGAAGTCCAGGATGGTCAACCAGAGGGCCGCAAAGGTAGAGAGTGACAGCAGTGGAGACAGGTGCTGCAGGAAGACCTATGGCCCGCCAGCCCCTTTCAGCTGAGGGTAGGGTAGGAGCCTTCTGAACCCCTCTCCAAGGCTGGGAAGCAAGGCTGCCCTATCTTGCGTGGGAATCTTGGATCAGAGACTCCTCTGAATTCCAGAGTCCTCCCCGGTCCCTGGTTCTGCTGAGTCTCCACAGCTGGGGGTCCTGAGCACCTACATTACATCTCTAGGTCCTACCAGAAGCCTTGGCTTCCCTGTTTGCGAAGAGACAGGTGTGGGGAGAGTGGGTGGGTGAAGGGTGGTGAGCAGTACCTTAGAGAGCAGTGTGGAAGCCCTCATCCGGGTCTCCTCCATCCCGCCCACATCTGCAGGGCTGATGTTCTCCAAGAGTTTGGTCAGTAGAGGAAACAGCACCTGATGGATAAGAAGCCAACATCTCCCTAGCAGGGTCAGGTGGCAGCCTTGCCCACGTGACCCTGAGCTGGGGTGGGATGGGTACAGAGCAGGAGGGAAGGTATGATGCAGGCTGAGGACTGACATTAGGGGCTGTTCAGGCTGCCTGGCTCTCCTTGTCTTTAGGATTCACTTTACTTTAAGAACAGAGGGAAGGCCTACCTTGTTAAAACAGGACTCCCATTCCAGGGCATCTAACTTTTGCAGATCATGTACCAGTAGTGCTCGCTGCAGATAGGTCAGTGCCTGCATCCTCACCTGGCGCCGGGCGTCACAGCAGAGGCAGGCAATGCCTGAGAATAAGAAAAGGCTTGGGATCCTTCAGGCATCCTGATACTTCCCAAGCTCTAACTCCACCTCTGCCCCTGCCCTGCCAGCTCCCCCGAGATTTACCCTGCAGTAAAGGGCACCAGCAGTGGGCCCAGAGGGTACGTGAATCCGCTTCGATCTTCCGGCCTCCTGTCTCCAGGTGGCGCTGCTCCTCCGCCCATGAGCTATAGATAGAGGCTGCCCTTGTGTGCAGGGTGTGCATCAGGTCTAGTAACTGGGGTCACAGGAGGGGCAGGACATGAGTCGGGTTAGGTCTGGTGTACCTCCTCCCCGCCAGCCCACCTCCACTGTCCCTGACTGAGTGGACAGTCCCTCCCTCAACGGAGCCCCTGGTACTGATCACACCATACTTCACCCCTCTCCTCACTCCCTTCTTGACTTCATGAACTGGATGTCCAAGTCCTGGCCAGTGTTTCCCAAAGTTGGGTATTACTCCTAGTAGAGGGGACTTGAGGAGGTGTGTGGACTAAGGATTTAAGAACACAAGTACACAGTGAGAAAGGAGCTTTCTTTTCAATTCTCTTTCACACCTTTTTTTAAAATACCTTTTTTTTTCCTGGGGGGCAGGTAATTAGAGTTTATTTTTAAAGGAGGTACTGAGGATTGAACCCAGGACCTCATGCATGTTAAACATGCACTCTACCACTTGAGCTATACCCTCCCCCGTTCTTTTACACCTTCTGATGACAGATAAAGCCTCATCTTGTTAATCTCATTTTAAAAATGGAAAGCAAACCTCGGGCTCAGAGGCTTTGATGGGCAATAGTGTCTGTCTGGCCAGATTTAATAATTTTTTATTTTCATCATTTTTCTAAGGTTATTCTAGTTAAGGCAATTAGTTCTCCATTTATTTAGTGATATAAAGTCTGCTCATGAAATAAATTTTATATGCCTTGAATAGACAGAGTAACTCTGGAAGGATAGAAAAGAAACTGGTGGCAGAGGTTGCCTCCAGGGAGCAGAACTTAGCAGCTGGGGACAGGAATGGAATGGGACTTACTTTGATCTGCTTACCCTTTTGTACCTTTTGAACTTTGTACCATGTACATTTGAATCACTTATTTAAAAAATAAACTGTAACTTAAAAATTAAGCAAAGACTCACAGGTGCTCTTAGGGGAGTACTGTAGAAGTACTGGCTGAGGACCTAGGCTGGAAAACAGGCCCTTCCTCTCAGCCCTGGCTGTCCCTGGCCCGACCCAGACTCCCAATGTCAGGTGCAGGGAGAGGAGAGGAAGTAAAGGGTGCCATACTTACGTCCTGACTGACCTGTAAAGACACCGTATGGTAGCTGGCAGGCACGCCTTCATCCTCATCGTCATCACTATGCCCACCCCGAGTGGCATGTTGGCTGGAGGTTCGAGGTCGCCGAAGCACTGAGCTTTCCTTGGATTTCTTCTTGAAGCGGTTCCCTTTGCTGTCATATTTGTGACTCTTGCCACGTTTCTCCTGGGACTTGCACCCTGAGCAGGGCCAGACCCAGGTCACATTTCCACATCCATGGGCACAGATGGCCTGCCTTTTCCTCCCTTTCCCCTATAATTCACATGGCTACTCCCCAACTGCCCATTCATCAGGTGACCCACCGCCATTCAGACTGGCCTCCACAAAGATGCGGAGAGTCTTGACACAGAGCTCAAAGTTGTCAGGTGTGATGTGGGCAGCGTCACGCACGATGAAGGACAGTGACTCTACGCACTTGAGCAGGGACTTGGTGTCATGTGGCCCGAGGTCCAGCCCCACTGTTAGGCTGTACTGATTGACCAGGGGTGAAGGGCCTGGTCGGCTGGGCCCAGGCCCTGGCTTGGAGTTATCGATATCATCCTTCCCCACCTGTGAAGTACAGAGGAACTAAGAATCCAAGCTTGACCCCGATCTTCCCTGAGATGCCCTCTCAGAAGACCAGGGACCTTTCCCACAGGCCAAGGAGGAAAGACCCACCCGCTGCCCGTACACTCACTCACCACTAACCAACCGCTGTTGACCACATCAGCATCTGTGGCAGATCGGTGAATCTTGCCAGGCCTGCCATGGTCAGTGTAGACCTCTGAGTCAGAAGTGTACCCTCTGTCTAGGCTCACATCATTTTGATGGTAGGTTGGGAGCTCACTGTCAGACTGGGCCCCTGAGCCAGTAGGGAGAGGGGCAGAGTCAGGGTGGAGATGTGGACATTGGGATGAAGGATAATTTCAGCTCTCAGAAGAAAGGTGTGGAAGCCTGGCCTCTCTTTTCTCTTGGTCTGGTTTAATTTCAGCCCTGTCACCAGAGGGCTGAAGGATGGCCTGGAGAGCTTCTCTCTTGACCAAATGCGGCAGCAGGCTAATTTGGGCTCCTGATGGCATCTAGTAGCAGCTGTCACGGAAGGAGGTGGCAATGAGGACATAGTTTCTGAGAAAACAGTTCTCAGAACAGTAGGAAGCCTGGCTTCATAGCCTTCTCCCTTGCCTACTTGCCTTTACGCTGTTTAATCTGGGTAATGGGGAGAGGCCAGTGGGCACAGGAAGCTCTGGAAGCAGATGGCAGAAGCCAGGGGTGTTTAATCTGCTGAATGCTGCAATAACCTGTGTTTTGTCTTCCTGTCTCAACCACTGGGGCCATAACTGTTTATCTGCCAGTGTGGGTCCCTCTGGGAAAAAGCTTACCAGCATCAGGTGCATCGGCCCTGGCTGTGGCCTGCAGGGCAGCTGGAGGCTTTACGCCAGAACCAATGCACTCCAGCAGTGTGAAGAGGGTGGCCCAGTCATCACCTGAGTGGATGTTGGCTGCGTTGGTCTTAAGGAGTTCATGGAGCCCATAGGCTATCTGGTGACTGACTCGAGATAGCACGCTGGGCTTCATTAGTAGCAAAATGCGCAGGGAGAGCAGTACCTGGGGTGGGGATGGAGAGCAGGAAGTGGGAATTGGGCACACAGCATCTTGTCTAGTCTCCTCCCCAACAAGTCTCCTTAGGCCAGTGAGGACAGTTTGGCTAAGATCCAACTTAGCATACTTTGTGGACAGATGGCCAGGCTAGGGATTGGGGTAGGAAAGACGCAAGTGTGGTTATAAAAGGGCAACATGAGGGAACCTATGGTGTTGGAACTATTCAGCATCTTGGCTAGTGGTGGATATACAAACCTACACAGGTGATGAAATTGTGTAAAACTTACTACACACATGTATACACATATTTAGTACAAGTAAAACTGGGGAAATCTGAATAAGATCAATGAATTGTATCTGTATCAGTATCCTGGTTATGATACTATAGTTTTGCATAATATTACTGGTCTTTTCCTTTTTTCAGTTTTTTAACAATTAATTATTTATATTTTTAAAAATTAAAAAAATTTTTAGGGGGAGGTAATTAAAAAATTAAACTTTTTAAATTGAGATAATTATAGATTCACATGCAATCTATTTTGTAATACAAGTGTTGAATATGTCAGGTAATTCATTGAATACTGTACTGAAAGTGGCAAACAGAATGGTTTTCTGGGTGCAGAACAGTTGAAAGCGCATCAGTTGTTCACCTCGTGATGGCGTGGCTGACTGGGAGCTATGGCTTCCTGCACTGCTCAGCATCACAAGAGAGTACTGTACTGCGTATCACTAGCCCGGGAAAAGATCAAAATTCAAAATTCTAAGTATGGTTTCTACTGAATGAGTATTGCTTTTGTAAAGTCACGGTAAACTCAAAAAAATCTTAGTCAAACCATTGTAAGTTGGGGGCCGTCTGTACACTTTACCCATTTTACCCCAATGGTAACATTATGCAAAGCTATAGTATAGTATCACAACCAGGATATTGACATGGATACATTTCACTGATCTTATTCAAATTTCCCCAGTTTTACTTGTATGTGTATACATGTGTGTATTAAGTTCTACACAATTTCATCACCTGTGTAGGTTTGTATATCCACCACTAGCCAAGATACTGAATAGTTCCAACACCACAGGTTCCCTCATGTTGCCCTTTTACAACCACACATGCCTCTTTCCTGCCCCCATCCTTAGCCCCTGGCCATCTGTCCACAACTTCTAAAACTCTGTCATTTCAAAAATGTTACTTGTGTGTGGGGGAGTTGGTGTAGCTCAGTGGTAGAGCATATGCTTAGCATGCACAAGGACCTGGGTTCAATCCCCAGTTGCTTCCATTTAAATAAATAAGTAAATAAAGAACCAAGATTTATTAAAAAATAAATAAATTCCAACCAATCCAACTTAAAAAAAACACACACACAAATGTTATATAAATGAAATTATATAGTAAATAACCTTTGGGGACTGGCTTTTTTCACTTAGCATTAATTCCTTGGAGATTCATCCAAGTTGCTGCTGCATATATCAATAGTTTGTTGCTTTTAATTGCTGAATAGTATTCCATGGTATGTATGTAACACAGTTTACCTATTCACCTGCTGGAAATCATCTGGGCTGATTCTGGTTTTTGGCTATTACAAATAAAGCTTCTATGAACATTTATGTATAGGTTTTTATAAGAAAGTAAGCTTTCATTTCTCTAGGAAATGAAGTGCCCAAGAGTATAATTGTTGGATTGTGTGGTAATTGCATTTAGTTTTATAAGAAACTGCCAATAGACTGACTCTATCATTTTACATTCCCATCAGCAATGTCCGAGTGACCCACATCCTTGTCTACATTTGGCGTTATCAGTATTTTCCACTTTAGCCATTCTGATAGGTGTGAAGAGGTACGTAGTGATATCTCATCATGGTTTTAATTTGCATTTCCCTGTTGGTTAATGATGCTGAACATCAATTAATC
The DNA here is from genome assembly GCF_036321535.1 of Camelus dromedarius. Lineage (NCBI taxonomy): Eukaryota > Metazoa > Chordata > Mammalia > Artiodactyla > Camelidae > Camelus > Camelus dromedarius. The sequence goes on along the minus strand of NC_087443.1, from coordinate 59,690,357 downwards.
ATCTTCATGTGCTTATTTTGCCATCTGTGTATCTTCTTCAGTGAAATGACTGTTCATATCTTTTGCCCATTTTCTAACTGGTCTGTTTTTTTACTGCTGTGTTTTGAATTTTTATATTTTAGATATTAGTCTTCTTCAGATAGTTGACTTGCAAACATATGCTCCTTGTCTTTACATCCTTTTCTAACTGGCTCTCCTAGAGTAGAATCTTTAATATTGATAAATTAGACTTCATCAATTTTTCCTTTTATGGATGATTGTATTTTTGGCATCAAGTCTAAGAATTCTTTGCCTAGCTCCTGAAGATATCCTCCTATACTTCTTTCTAAAGGTCTCATAGTTTTACACTTTACATTTAAATCTATGTTTCATTTTGAGTTGATTTTTCTGTAAGGTATGAGGCTTAGGTCAAAGTTCATTTGTTTCCCTGACCCCTATAGATACCAATTGCTCCTGCAATTGAAAAGGCTATCCCTTCCTCCATTGAATTGTTTTTGCACATTTGTCAAAAAATTAATTAGGCATCTTTGTGTGGGTCTATTTCTGCATTCTCTAGTTGCACTGATACATGTGTCTATCCCTCCATAAATACACAGTATTGATTACCATAGCTTTATAGTAAGCCTTAATATCAGATTAATGACTCCTCCCACCTCCTTCTTTCTCAAAATGTTTAGCTATTCTAGGGTCTGTGCTTTTTCATCTAAATTTTAGTATAAGCTTGTCTATGACTACAAAAAACCTTGTTGGGATTTTCATAGGAGCTGCATTAAACTTATAGATCAATTAGGGGAGGAATGACATCTTTACTATGTTGAGTCTTCCAATCCACAAACATGGTATGCCTCTTCATTTATATGGGTCTTCTTTGCTATCTTTCATTAACATTTTGTAATTTTCAGCATACAGATCCTATACATGTTTTGTTAGGTGTATATCTAAGTATTTGATTTCATTTGGAATGCTTGTAAATGGTTTCATTTTCCACATGTTCACTGCTAGTATAAAAAAATGTGATTAATTTTTGTGTACTGATCTTGTATCATGTAACCTTGTTGAACTCACTTATTATTTCTATGCTGGTTGTCTAAGTTGGGCCAAGAGATCTCAGGAGGGTCCTAAGTATGAAAGCCAGGAAACCAGGTATAGGGCTGAACTGCCACAGGGCAGCAGCCATCCAGCCCTACTGAGCAGAGCTGCTAAGTACCAGCTCCATGCCTGAGGCCATTCCAGACTCACCCCCCAATGGTACCTGTTAGACTCCTCCAGCCCCTATGTGTGGTAGGTCACTGGGCTCATGCTATGGAGCACTAAATATACTCTGTCTTAGGCCATATCTGTAACTGATACTGTGACTTGAGTCCCTTGCATACCTTTCTGCCCTCCTGGCTGCACTCTGCTTACCTGGCCACTGATCTCCTCTCTCCGGAGTAGCCGAATGGCTAGGCGCAGCAGCCCCACCACTGCCCGCTCCACAAGGAAGCAGAAATCCTGTGCCTGGACACACAGGTGGTACAGATGGTCTCGAACAGTCTGCCACACACAGCCCACACGGTCCCTGAGGAACATAAAGGGTGAGCATAGTCTCAGCTATAGAGGCCAGAGGGCAATAAGCCTCCTTTTATGACTGAGGCTAGGCCTTTCAAGGGCTCAGTGTTATCACACCCTAAGCATGCAGATATGAGCGAGCTTCTCCTCCACTGCCTATAGCTTCATGTGCTTCTTGTCCCTAGAGCCCACTCTACAAGATTAGTCCATGCTTCCATCCCTTTGGCACAAGCTCAGTATGAAGCCTGCCTAAGGACTGCCTTCTACCTGTTCTCCAGCACAATCCTCAGCAGCATCTCCAGGCAGAAAGCAGCATCCTCCTCATCATATGTCTCTTCATCTGGTGTCACTGAGACCAGAGCCTGGAGAAGAATAATAGCAGGAAAGTAGGCATGGAGGAGAAGCCAGCCACTGGCCCAGCCCAGACAGAATTTGAGGCACATGCCACTCCTGTATGAGGAGGTCTCCTCTCCTGGACCCAGCCAGCCCTTTCATCCCTCTTTCCTCTTCATTCTGTACCTTCATGAGCTCCTGCAGTGACTCCAGCTGGAGGAACTTGCTTTCTGTGATCATCTTTTCTGGGTCACATTGCTAGAGGGGCCACAAGAGAGAGAGGGGTTACTGATAAGGACTAGAGGGAAGAGAATGTTCCCAAGAGCTGGGGAGAGAGGGCAGGAGTCAGCACTGGTCACAAACTCTGGATGATTCTATTCTTCAGTTCATAGGACAGCACCTGCCTAGTAGAGGGGGTCTAGGCTTGTTTAACCAGGGGTAGACAGGGGCAATTACCTTGATACAGTCCAAGGCCATTCGCTTGGCCTCTTGGTTCTCAGTGGATGGGCCCCGCACACTAGACTGCTCAGTACCACTTAGTGTCAGCCAGCTTACGAAGCTCAGCACTGTTGACTCTCCTCTATACAAAGAAAGTACAAGCCCTAGTGAGCTCCAGAGTTCTGATCCTCCCTCCCCAACATCTCCAGCCTCTGATTTGCACTCACCGGTTCGATGGTGTCTCCTCCCTCTGTAGAGATATCTTGCCGTTGGGATCCACAAAATCTTCTACCTGGAAAACCAAGTCAAGAATAATTTCTTTCTACATGCCCTCTGCATTTCCTGCTCCTCTATGCTAAGTTCTCTGGCTTTCTTTCTGTTGCTCTCTGCCCTACATTATTGACTGGGCCCCTTCCAACTGGTGACTGGCAATGACTTCTACCAGCCTTCCTTTACAGCTAGCCCCACCGCCAAAGATCTGTGGTTTTACATTTGAGGTGTTGCCGATAAGTTTCAGCAGGCATCAGGCCCAGTGCTATTCTCAACCAGTTCTATATACAGACAGTACATAACCGTGGAGTGCTTGCCTTATTGTTACTGATTAGTCTCCTACCAAGAATTACCTCCACCATAGCCTTGGGTAGCAGCTGGGCTCGGAACAGCTGCAGCATGGCCTCCATGATATTCTTCCAGCCCTCCCTCAGGATGTCACCATGATGATGGGCCAAATGGAATACTGTCCTGGCTGCAATGTGGGCTTTAGGATTGCTTCCAAACACACTGGGCAGGTTCTCAACAGACTGGAAAAGAAGATGAGAAGATGCTTAGGGGCTGGCAAATGTCTTGAAAGGTGATTCTCTTAGGCCTCTAACTCTGGTTCCCCAAGGGTCCTTCTGCTAAGTTCTGCTTTACTCCCCCATAATACTGGTGGGAAGGGCTAACCTGGTTAAGGCCTTCCCCATTATTTCATCTCCTCTCTCATCCCCATTATATGAGGTGACACTCTTCTCATGCTACGGTATGTCAAACAGAAATGGCCGAAGCTCTACTGCAGTCGAGGGGGATTGAGAGAATATGCTGAGGGAAACCAATTTCACAGATAAGGGCAGATCTAAAAGAGAGGTCCTCCCTTGGAAGTCGAAGTACACAGTTCCTGTCCCTGCTCACCTCACTGCTGAGAGCTGTGAATTTGCATAGAGAGATGATGAGATTGTCAAACACATCACTGAGGCCATAGTGGGCGGAGATCATGGCGCACTTCCTGCAATGTCACACACCAGAAACAGTCACTGGAAAGCCAGGCAGCCCTTCCAAGTCCTTGAGGGATTCTTCCCTAATCAGTCCCAGGAAGAAATCTTTTACTCTTGGGTCTGTGTAACACTGAGCTTTGCCAAACTTCAGCCTCCCTCTAAAAACTCAGAAGGAACCCCATTCTAAGGAAAACAAGAGTAGAGGTCAGAGAGGCATGGAGGAAACTCAGAGAGATGAGGGAGGAGATCAAGACCAAAGTCAAACCCCAGCTACCTGAAGCCTGAGATGGCTTTCTGGATGATTGTCTCCTCAAGGCTTTTGTCAAAGACATAAGAGAGAGCAGCAATAGTGGGGCCCCAAGTCATGGTGAAGAGATCAAGATCGTAGCTGCCAGAAGGCACACGCAGGAATATGCCCTCTGGGGTGGCACCTCGATGAAGCAGCACATTCCATACATAATTCTCCCGAACCAAGCCTGTTTGCTCCTCAGGCATCACAATTTCCTCATTCCTGTCAGGAGGTAATGGAAGGAATAGGTGCACTGCTGTGAACCTGGCTGGTTACAAGCTAGGACAAGGGGCTTTGCCCATTACTGGCACTTTCCATCAATAAAAGGCCATAAAAACTGCAGCTCAGTGGTCTGCTTCCCCCTGACCAGTGGTATGAGGGAGAAACAAAGGAAGTATCCCATAATCTCCAAGCTCTATCTCTAAATGGGCCTTTGGTTCTGTAGTAGAATCTCATATTCTTTCTGGGTATAAAAGGATGAATAATTCTATCTTTTCTGATTTACAGTAAAAACCTAAATGTCCTATATTTGACCTCTGACCCAAACCCCTCTCACCCTCCAGCACCCATCCTGGTTTGTTTTTGTTTTTGTTTTTGTTTTTGTTTTTTAACCAGAATGCATCTTGTAAGCTAGACAGGAAAACCCACTGCTCTGGGTTCAGAAAATGGGGCCATGACACTCCCCTTAGTAGAGGCAGTTTGGATCCTAGCTCAGAGTACTAGAATTCCAGTACTGTTCAGGATTCTTTAAGGAATAAATGAGTTGAGGGAGAGGGTGCTGCCCAGCTAAATTGTGAGGCTAAATCCAGGGCATGAGTCATTGCAGTCTGATGTGACTCTCAAATCTGGAAAAGGAAGCAGAGTGCTTACCTTTAACAGAGATGCTACACCATTCTCCCCACATACTCACTTGATGGCATGGTACATGTCCTCTAGGATGTCTTGCTCAAAGTCCTTGCCTCCATTCACACCTTTTAGGTTTTTTCGAAACTCCTAGAAATAGGGCAGTAAACTTTTTACCCCATGTGTCAATGCTGAAGCCCCACCCAAGGAACTCCTGGGTCTGTGGTAAACAGGACTTAGGAAACAGTAAGTGGAAGAATCCATCTCCCTACCCGAGTTCCTATTCTGGATTGGCCAGCCCTCTCTGACTCCCTTGGACAGAACCTTGCCTATTGTGCCCACTGGAAATCCCATGTCTTTCCTGCTGCCTCCAAAGCTGTGCTGGATCTTCTCTGCCTTGGCTGAGATCCACGCTTACCTCCAGGGTCATAGGTGCATTCTGTTTCCGAACGTTGTGGTTGTGCTGGTCAGTATTAAGCATGATGACAGCATAGGCCAGGGCAAAGCAGGCATCACTATTGGCAAATGGGGAGCCATTACAATTCTGAAAAAGCAAAGACCCCACCTATGTCAATGTCCTTCTCTGGCCAATCAAACCCTTACTACCAACTGACTGGTCAATGCTGGTACGAAGGGAAGGTACCAGCCAGAAAGCAGCCCACCTCTTGCCAACTCCTTAAAGAAACTTGGCCCCTCCCTGGAAAGCTCATTGATGTTGCTCTCAGCCTTCTCAGGAGATAGTAACTGGGTCCTTCAGTTGGTTGCTCCAACTGGTACTGGGTTGGAGCCATTGGAAACCCTTAGTCAAATTAACTTGGGATGCTAGGCTCAGCCCCTGCCACTCAAACTCACCCTCCAATGTTCTGTGAATGCCTCTAGCAACCTCTGGATGACTGGTGCTTCCCCAGGCAAGCGGAAGGCTTCCAAGTAGAGACGGAGAGCTTCGTCCAGCCGCAGACCCTGAAAGCTGAAGGTGCTACAGGGATAGAAAGAAGGATGAAAGGCTTAAAATATGTAAGGTGCAAATTGTGGGCACTCTCTTGAGCCACAGTCCCTCTAAGCTTTTCCTACTGCAAGAGGAGGCTGAGGTCTCTAGCAAAGGGAGCTATCGCCTGGTCATCTCTAACACAGAATCAGAATTTGACAACTCCTAACCATAGTACTTTTTACATCAGCATTTTCTTGCCAAAAACCTCATCCCTTGAAACCCAGAATCTACCCTGCACTCAGGAACACTGCTCCACCCCTTTGCAATGCTCTCTATGTAGAATGAAATGGTTTCCAAAGCTATCTTGCTGGAGACCTCTTTCAGATCCAACAAATACAAATCAGGAGAGTGGAGAGGAAGAATGTGTGACCTGGGTCACCAGCTAGAACTAATACTGCTTTGAGGGAGTCTGTGCCCCCAGACTGACCATCAACTATGTCCCACATTTCTTGCAGCTTCCTCACCTCACAAAGCTCTCCAACAGGTCAATGTTTTTGCGGTCACTCACAAACTCTCCAATCATTTTCTTGTCCAGCCGAGGGTTCTCTCGCAGCCACTGGGCTACCTCTGTGTTGTTCATTGGGATGGTGAGGAGGCCTTTTTCCTGCAGAAACTGGATCCCCTTCTTTGGTTTCTGGTTGAACTGCTCTGTGCCAGTGATCAGCAGCTGCAGGAGAAATACAGGATGTGTCAAAAGCTGCTCTGCCTCTAAACCAGACAAGGCCAGACCTCCATCATTGTCCACAGCTGGTCACCTAACAAGCTTCTAGGACATTGTTCTAAGTCACTCTAGAACTAAGGCTGAATCATATTGGCCCCTAGCTTTCCCTGATCTCCATAATTAACTAGAATTGGTTGAGGAGCTCCTTTTCACTCCTTTTCTGAGTGCTGATGATACATAGCACACTCCTCCAACTTGGAAAAAAAAAAAAGTAGAAGAAAGAGACTAGAGAAAGTTATCTTCTCTCTCCAGTTTTATTGCCATCCCTGGTATGTGTTCACAGTTTAGTTTGTATCCCCCTTCTTTCTTTGGTTTCCTAGCTCTTAAGTTCCTGGGGTTTGAAGGACAAGATGAACTAATTGTAATGAAAACAACTTTTTGACTGTCTAGTCACAGCCCTGCAATCAAGGCCATACATAAACCAGTCATTTAGGCTGGCCTTAAGAGGAAGAAAGGGTTAAAGAGAAGATTTTTCTTTGTGTTAAAAAACCGAAAAGCAGAGTTATTTGAATTTTACTAAAGCTCCAGAATAAATGTCAATTCCCTTTTATTGCCAACTGTCACCCCAGGGCTTGAGATGACCAATAACCTCCAGTGACCCACAGGATACCAGTTCCCAGGGCTCTTGTCACCACCAGTAACACTTGGCTCTCAGATAGGGCCAGGAGCACATAATAGAATATGACTGATTACATGGCTTAGGAGTAAGGGAAGACCTTCAAAGGAGACTGGGGGTTTGGTGAAGTCCCAACAAGCCCAAAGACTAGTCAGAATGAGACGCTCTCTCATTCTCTGAGGCAGAAACCCTACAAAGAACACTCAGAGGTGGGCAGAGGCTAAGCTCTGGGAATATCTATATATACCTTCTTTTTGTTCTTAATTTCAGTCAGTTCCCGTGGATCTGGCAGGAGACAGGAAAATCGAGGTGGTTTCCGGGTAAACTTGTCAGCTAGGAGAAAGAGAGGGAAAAACCAGTAAGATTCTTTTACTAGGATAATGACTTTTGGAAGGTTGCTGATATACTCTCTAGTGAAAAAGGAAGATGCCTCAGAAGACTTCTTGTCCTTATCAGTCTTCCAGTTCCCTACAAGTCCTACCTTCCAGAGCTCCAAATGTTTTCTTTCCTGTCTCTGGGTTTAAAGGCATGGTAAACAGCCAAGTTTCACTCAGGTACTGCCCTAGGGTGTTCCTGCTCCCTTCCCCTCTGTTCTCCACCAGGCCCTCTAGTTGAGGGAGCTTAGGATCATGGACATCCAGTACCCACCCCCAGAGTCACCAGCTTCCTCCAGAACACTGCATCCTGGTTTTCCATGTTCTGCTGGCAGCCACCCTCCACCTGGCAGATGCAGGCCTGTGATGTCTGGGGCGATGCCTACAGATTTCCCATCGCTGGCTGCTCTCTCAGCTGTAAGAGAGAAGATAAGTGAAGGCTTATGGTGAAGGAAGCCAGGCAGAGCTGCAGGAGAATTGAGTCTTAGGCCAAGGAGACCTGCATGTTTGTACATAGGTCACCAGCCCTGAACAGGACAAACCCAAGCCCAAATAAGTAGGCACTGTCTCAGGCCAGTCAAACATTTGATTCTATAATTTAATAAAGAGCTTACCCAGTCACTTTCCCTGATCTTCTGCAACCTCAGTCTCAAGGAGAAGTTAGAGAAGATTAATTAGAGTAGAGGCAGACATTGGAGGTGGGAAAAGGTAGGGCCTGGATATTTTAGGGACAGAAGTCCTATATCCTTTAATCTATGTTCTCTTTTCTCCCCATAAAGAAATAATAATTATGTTTAAAAAAAAAAAAAAAAGCTAAAGTGTGGAAGAGGAGAAAGGGAGAAGTCCATGAGTCCTGCCTGGCCTATCATTCAAATCACCAAACCTCGGAAAAATACAGAATTAGGAATACTTCAAAGGAAGTGAAATAAGGGTAGGCGAAAGGATTCAGTGAGTAGAGAAGGGATAAACATAGAACCCTGGGATCCTCAAAGAAAGAAATGCCTCTCACTATCATTGGCTTCTCGAGTGCCATCTATTGCTTCATAGCCAGGTCTGGCTGCCTCTTTCTTCTCTTGCTGGGTAAGGTTGTTGAGAACTTTGGCCTGGCAGTGGGCCTCAGTGCTGTCAATCACTGTCAACAGGGCATCAAGAGACAGCAGGTGTGTTGTATAGAGCTGACCAGACACAGGGAAGGCATTCTGGAAAGTAAACAGATACAGTAAACGTGAGGTTAGAATACTTCTCCAAAAATCCTAAAATCGCCTATAACTTTTACATTGCCTTAGGATGCCCTTCTGCTTATTCCCCAACTCTAAAGTATTTCCCTCTCTGTATGTAGCATCCTCATTACCACCAGAGAGACTTTCTTAATACAGCCTTCTTTCTGGAGGCCAGTAATAATACTCAGCACCTTGGACAGCAGCTTGGTGAGATCTTCAAAGAGGTTGGAACAGTAGTAGTCACAATCATAGTTGATATAGAGCTCAGTGACAAAGCTGGGGATGTGCCAGAGCTGCACAATGGCCTCCAGTGCCATCTCCTTCATCTCATAAGGCATCTTGGGGTTCTCCACAGTGATGATCTCCATGAGCTTTTTGATGTACATCTGACAATAATCCAGTAATTGCCATTTTGGGGGTGGAAAGGGTTCAAGATAGGAAGAGACAAATTGGACAGGAAAAAAATTAAACAGGAAGCAGACACCTAGCCAAGAGACATGTATTAAGAGACACATAAAGGTATTCCATCCCCTAAATACATCTTCCTCTTTGGTCTTCATGTTGGAGGAGGCCTGGGTCTCTACCTCATGTTTGACTGAAAACAAGAAGCCTATTGCCCTTTTCGTGCTCACTATGTTTGCCTGATCTGGTCCTATTCAGAGTTCACTTTTGCAATTTAGTAGCAAAGCTAGTTTGACTTGCCTGCTTGTATTGCAAAAGAACTGCAGGCAGAAGAGCTGTACGCATTCATGGTGAGGTTACCTGCCAGTCCTCATATTTGGGTTCTCCCATTTTATAGCCAGCCAGTTTTCCCTGGGCTCCTTGTAATTTCTCCACTAAAGAGGACAGCCAATGAACCAAACTATGGAGGCTAAAAGCACTCTCCTAAGAAGCTGCTAAATCCCACCCCTGCAGCATGACAGAGCTGACTCTAATGAAGGTGTCATGCATCTTCCTATTTTTTTTCTTTCAGGTTCAAGAAACTCACCTCCAGTTGGAACTTGAGGTGCTCCCTCATGCTCTCAAACAGTAGGAAGCATACCCGCAAGGAAGCAGCATAAAGGTTCAGTCGCTCTACGCTGAGTAGCTGGAGATCACAGTAGGATGGACCATTAGGTTTCTGAATCTGACTATGGCCCAACCAAGAGAAAGGCAGCAGAGCAAACTGTGGGGAGTTGCTACTAAGGTCCTGTGCTTTGAGGGAACTCTGTATCTAGCCATTTCTATGTTTCCCTTTGGCTGCCAGAGTCCCTGGGGAACTACTGGAGTCCTGCTGACTATGACTACTGATCAACAGGGGAGGAAGGTTCTTTCCTGGGTTTTATACTCTTTGCACAAATCAGCCAAACCTCCCTGTGCTCCCATGACCCTTAAGAGACTCTGAAAAAAAGCCAGGAGCTGGGACCCCTTCTAGAAATCCAGTCTTACCTGGAATAAGTGGCGGCACATCTCATCCTTGATGAGGCCCAAGAGGGTTTGGCACTGGGCTACAGGGGCTGACTCAAGAGCCACTGTCAGCAAATGCAGTCCCATGTGGATCATAACCTCTGAGTTGTGGCGGTCATGTGGGTTGGTGAGGGAGATGAGGAAGCGGAAGAGCTCACGGATGCAGGGAAGACCATAGGGGACCAAAGCTGTGCCTGGGAAAGGCCAGGAAGGAAGTGGGACTGCTAAGACTGCTAACTGGCTTGACTGCTTGGCGTAGCCAGCCCTCCATTATACAGGGATTTCAGGTAAGTGATTCTCTTCAGAAAAAAAAAAAAAAAAAAGTTTTTTTCTGGGGAAGTAGGGAGACTTGTCTCACTTTCTAAAAAAATTTATTATTATTTTTTACATATATATATTTTTTTGCAGGGGGAGGTAATTAGGTTTATTTTTAGAGGAGGAACTGGGGATTGAACCCAGGACCTCGTGCATGCTAAGCATGAGCTCTACCACTTGAGCTATGCCCTCCCACTTTGTCTCACTTATTATAGGCAATCAAAATTACTAATCCCACTTTTCTGTTAAAAGTCCCAAGCTTTCTATTCTTCCCTCTCACTTCCTATTGTCCATCAAACTCCTTCTCTGTAAGTTAGGGAAAGGTTCTATCCTATAGTCCTCTGGCTTGATTCCATTTCCTGACTAGAAAATGGCCTAGGTCTTGAACCAGCAGACATTGTGGGTCTAAGATGGTCTAGGCTCAGGCAGCTTAGTGGATAGGATGGGGGAAGGTGAACAGGCAAGCCTGCCTGAGAGTACGCACCTTCTTTCTGAGAGGACTGTGTAAAGCGCACGCCCCGGGGATTGACGTAATCCATATCATGGACAGAGGCAGAGTCAGAGTGATCAGCCGGGGATGTGCACTCCTCTAATACTTCAGGGATGGATTCCACGGATACTGATTGGGCCTTTTCCACATGGGCCCCTTCCTGCTATGAGCGGTAGGAGGGCGATATATGAAAAGGGATGAAGCAAGAGCAACTTGGAACATACTTCCCTGAAATATCCATCCTCCAAGTGTCTCTAATGGACCGCAGGTGCAGGGCAAGCTCAGTGGGCTATGAATCTATGCAAGATGGCTCAGGGCAGAAGTATGATGAAGGACTCAGAAAACAACACCTGAGGCATCATTGACCTACAGTTATTAGAAGCCCAGAGGCAACAGAGGCCCTCAGGTGCTTGGAATTTAGATCATTACCATCCAGAAAAAGCCATGAGCAGCATCCTCACCTTTTCCACGTACTGCCTGTGTGCACAACTTGAAAATCCCATGAGCTACCTCTCACAGTGAGTTGTGCTGTGGTTTTCCTAGATGCACAGCTAATTCTAGGAAACAGGGAAGAACCCCCCACCCCAACCTTATTTTGAGCCAAGGCCGGGATAAAGGATCCAAAGGATCAAGCCAATTCCCACAGTAGACTGGACAGGGGCCTTAGAAATCAAAGCTATACCTGGGGGTCAGATTGCTCAGCAACCCCTAGCTCGCTGCTGCCAGGCTCTGCAACTGTGCTGTACCCTGGAGAGCCAGGTTGCTCCAGGTCAGTGAGGTCCTCTTTGGAGGTGGTCTGGGAGGAGAACTCTAGGCCACTGTCGGTAGAGGGGCTGACCACTGCTGAGGCAGCTTCTGAACTTGCAGAGGAGATGGGAGTGGGCACATCAATGAAGGGCATGCTACCTGCCAAGCAAAGTAAGTGAAGCTTGAAGAAGAGAGACTCTGTGGGAAACATATACCCTCCACAGTACTGGGTTTTTTTCCGTCCTAAACTGCATATTGATTTCTGCATTTGCTGGGCTAAAGCAGTCAGAGTCCCACTGGAAGAATAACCTTAAGTCACTGCAGAATTGCCAAATGGTCACAGTCTGATATGATCTGGAATTTTCCCTTTTTGTTCTCGGCATAAAGACCAAAGCTGCTCCACTGATTGGTCTGCAGTATCAAAATTCCTGAGAGGAAGGAGCTTTTTTCCTATTCATTCTAATCAGAAGCAGCAGCTCAGGGTACTCACCAGTGAGGTTAGAGGATAAGGTGGTTCCATTGGGGGTGGGCAGCTCTGAACCTGGTGTGACTTTGGTCATATGGCGTGGGGGCCGGGGGGATCTCTTCTGTTTCTTCCACTTGGATGAATCACTCATGCCTCCCGCTCTCATTTTCAGCTGGAAATATCACACCTCATTAGCACTGGTATTCAAATTAAGACTCTATCCCTAGAAATCTGCCTTCCTTTAGTCCTACTGGTCCCTAGAAGACAGTCTATACCCTGCATCTGTGCCAAAGTAAGAATCTAGACCATCAGAGCACATACCTACTCCCCTAACTGGACTTCTACATTTGCCACTTTAAAGGTCAGCCTGGGACCCTCCATGTGGAAGGTGACATTCTGTTTTTAGGCTGGCCATAGATAAGGTCAGTCCTCACACATCACTTCACTCCTGAATCATGGGTACCAATCCTGAATCCTGCAGATGGTGCCTCACCCTCCGGCAGACAGGGTAAGGGCAGGGGGTCCTTGCTTGAAATTTCAGATTCAGGCCCTAGACCCCTAGGCTCTCCTCCTCAACTACCTGCAGAGCAGCTGCCTACTCCTAGTTTTTATCCAATAATGAGAGTATACTCCTCCCCATCCAGACTTTTAGGGTTCCTATTACTTTGTGAACTGGGCCTAGATCTTAACTATACCCCTTACTCTGGAATGTCTACATCAAATTGGTCAAAGATTCATTCCTTGGAATTAAGAAAGGAGTGGCATCCCAGCTGATTTGTGGAGTTAAGGATGGAAGGTCATGTCATGTCGCTCATCGCTCTGCTGCTCCCAATTTTGGTGTATCAATGAGACCTTCTGTCCTTTTCACTGTTGGTCTTTCTAGATGCAACTTTGTTTTCAGATGGTAAGGCTACTGATTTCTTGGACTCTTGCTCTATTCCATTTCCCTTTCTCTTGTATTTTTATCTCTCCTGTAGCTTCCTTTTAGTCAGAAAGGAAAATCTCTATCATTTGTTGACTACTTTAAGGTGTATGTTTTCATGCATTTTCTCCACCCTAAGTTTACAGCTATTTTGTTTAGGCCCATTTCATTTTCTTAATCCTGATGCCTTCTCAGTTAGGGTTTGAATCCAGAGAGTAGAAACACTTCCTCCCTGCCTCTTTCTAAAGGCTAGTCGACTATACCATATTATCCTTGGCCTGTCCAATTCCATCTGATATTTGAGGAATAGGACCCCCTTCCTCAACCTCCCCCAAGCTCTCCAGTAACCTCTGATCCCTTGCTTAGAAACCATATAATTCTTCCTTCTCTACCCATAGTTTCATCCATAAAGGAGAGAGGCCCAACAGCTAAGCCCCACCCCCAGCTCTTAGTAACACAGCAACAGCCTCATATTGGATTTACACTTTTAGTCCCTGTATCTCCAGAATTCCTGCAATTATATGTCTAGAATAGAGCTTCAAGTGTTCTGAGCACTATGGTTAAGTAGGAACCAGGATGCTCCCTCCAGGAACCACGGTAGCCCATCTGGATCAAACTCACGGTAAAAAAAAAAAAGTTCTGAGGGGTAAGAGACAGTCAAACATGCAGATAAGCAAGAAGTCCAAGAGATCAATGAGGAAAAACAGGAATCTCCTGGCTTTAACTAGAAACTGTCACTGAGCTCCAAAAAGTGCTAACATCTGGGTGGACTTTGGTGAGGTATCTTTTCTCTCCAGATGGCCCCCCACCAATTACAGGAATTCTAGGTAGCCCTACTTCCACTGAGAAACCAGTCATTCATTGAGATTCCTTCCCACACTAGGGTCAGTCCTTCCTGTTTCCTTCTCTATCCTCTGCAAAAGTAGTTCTAACTTGATCATTTCAACGAATGTTCTTTGCCTCTTGGCTGGAGAAGGAGCCGAGAGGCTGCCAGTTCTCAGTCCTTAGAAAGTATAGCTGTGTTCCCTATCCTAAGGTCCTAAGGCGGGGAGGCAGGCAGTTTATGAAACTCTACATCACCTTATCCTTGTAATTCTCTATTTCTAAAGGCCAATACACGCTGTACAAAGAAAGGGCAGGTCCTAGGTTAATAATCATGGCAAAATGCTGGGTAGCTACTGAAGAGAGCTGCAACTTAAAACTAGGCAAGCACACAAATGAAACTTGAGACAAGGCATGCAAAGAGAACACAGGCCTATGGACTGTCTAGTGTACACACACACACACACACAGACTCACAGTTGTTTTTATCTTCATTGACCTGGATGTCCACAGCCACACCTCTAGCATGCACCCTTCTGTGATAGACAGCCTACATAGCCCATATTCCTTCTCTCCCTCTTCTTCCCAAAGCAGGGATATGGGGATTAGGGTAATCTCAAGCTTGCACCTCTAAGTTCCCATACATTTTTACTTTTAAAGGACAGAGGGCATCTTTGCAGATCCCAAAGTATTCCCAGTGTCCAGGGCTATACTGGCACCTGGCTCTTTTCCACCTATCTAGAGTCCTAAAACTGAGAATGACCCTTTAGTGGTAACCAAGAGAAAAAAAAAAAAAAAGGGCCCCAACTAGATCAGCTACCCTTTCTCTCAAAACCAAGTTCAGGTATTCAGACAGAGTCAAAGGACTGTGCTTCAGCTTTCTGTGCCAGCTCTGAGACAGGGAGAGGATAAAAGAGGGAAGGGTTTTGTTTGAAGGTCCCTCATAGTCCCCCTAGAAATGGTAGACATTAAGCCACCCCACAAGATGTCAGCAGGACCCAGGCTCTCTATCTAGGCTTACTACATGATGTATCACCAGTTCAAGGCTTTCTTCTGCCTCCAGGCAGCCAGATGCCCCAGGAGAATTCCCAACACTGCAAAGTTACGAACACATGCAACTCTTCCAAAGCCGTGCTGTTACTAGGGAGGGGTGAATTGTGCTCTACACAGTGGAAATGGGACCCAGATGTTACATATAAAAAATAAACATTTAAATAAATAAATAAAAAGGGTGGAGGGAGAGGGAGAGAGACCTTGAGGTTCTTAAAGAGTAGTACCCTCTCTAACTGGTTCAGGGCTTTGGTCTGCTCCCCACTACTTAGCTCCAGTTTGTTGAGGAGACATGGAGAAATCTGTGAAAGACAGGCAAACGAACGATTTAAACAGAGTGAAATAAACTGAGACACAAGCCAACAGGGCAAAGGGCAGGAATGGGGATGGATGGATGGCAGGGGAAAGGGGAAGGTCAGGTGCATGCACCAAACAGCCAAGGGTCATCTCCATGGGCAGAACCTCTCAGGGCTGCAAGCAGAATCCTCATCAGAGGCCTGTAAGTCCAGGGCTTCAGTTCAAGATAGAAAGAGGGCATTCTTCTGACACCATTCTTCTTCTAGCAGTTTGAGAACCTTCTGATTTGGAGTCAGGCTTAATTTATCTCATCAACAGAGACTAGCCCAAGCATAAACTCAGTCTAATCCAGCATTAGAGTGGGATTTGAGGTATAGCGTCTCTAGGTCTCCTACCTGCTGACAAGGCTGGGCCCTGAGGGGATGGCAGGACTTTCACCTTTGTCAACATACATTTTTAGCCCAGTCTGTTGTTTCCATGAAGGACTGGCTCACCAGCTTACATGGAAGGTCAACAAAGATAGGCTCGAAAGGAGAAGTTGGGAAGGAGAGGTACCTGGGAAAGAATAAATTTCTTGCTACAGGAGTGATAGCTTTTTCTGGACTCCAACCAGACCTGTCTAAGCAAAAGCATGTTTTTGCTAAGCAAGGATATCCAGGAAAATCCCCAGAGCATGGAATTTGGGAGGTCAAAGTTTGGATGAGGGACAGCAGGTCATACCTTCTTCATGTTGGTCCCCACATAGTTCTTGGGTTCTTCTTTAAACTGAGGTAACCTGTAAGATAGAAAAATCCCATGGACTGTAATTCGGGATAACAACAAATCTCCCCCTCCACGTTAGCGACAGCCCAAAGATGCTCTGGGTCAGAGCACGCTCTATCTCTTAGGAAAAGCTAGGAAGAGAAGCAGGCTAATTTCACCCTTTTCAGAGCTTTATCAAAGAACCACAGGAATTGAGCAACATATGACACAGACACTTTCTTAAAAAGAAGGTAGTCATCAGGAAAAGGTGACTAAGTACCCTTGGACGGCAGAGGCTCTTTTTGTCTTCAAACTGATTCCTCCCACTTGGCAAGTATTGCTGAAAGTCATGAGGTGGGGAGAGGGCAGTCTATCAAAACCCCAGGAGACTGGGCATAGTCTGAGAACTAAGGCAGGTTGAAGTTTTGAAACCAGTAAATTTGAACCTGAGAAGAAACAATCTGCAGCAGGGACCAGGGGCCGATCAAGTCTGTAGATAATGAGGATTATTATTTATAGATCTGGTCTATAATCAGATCTGATTATTTATAGATCTGATTTATTTAATAATCTGGGATTTATAAATCCCAGGGGGAAGTTTTTTTGTTTATTTTGTTCTAAAAAAATAGACTATTTTTAAGAACAATCTTAGGTTCACAGCAAAACTGAGTGAAAGGTTCACTGATTTCCCATATAAGCCCTGCCCCAATACCTGTCTAACCTCTCCTATTGCCAATATCCCCTAGGGGAGGCTGTAAAGCCCTCGCCTCAGCTCTTCTCAAAGTCTATCAAAAGGAGGTGTAGAATACAGGGTGTTAGGCACAGTATGAATAGGTCTCCTAGACCCTACATTGAGGGCCTTGATGAGGGTAACCAACAGTTTTGCTTTGTGGGGATGTGGGACTTTCAGTGTTAAAACTGGGACAGTCGGGCAAACCAGGATTGTTGGTAACCCTAGCCTTGGTCCTTCCTCACAGAAATCAGGCTGAGCTCTGGGAGCTCAGCAACCTGTTCCAGGCTCCCTCGAGTTTGGCTTCCTCTCTGGGTTCCCTTCCCAGCTGCTACCTGCACAGAAACAGACACAAGTTTGGGAAGCAGAAGATCTGTCAGCCTAGATCAAATAACCCTCTGTCTCCCCGAGGCCAAGCCAGCTCCCTCCTCCTTCTCCTTTGCTCGGTAACCCTGGGCCCAGAGAACCACTCTCATCCATAATCTCAGTGGCCTCTGATGTGGCTGTGGGGTTGGCCAAGTCCCTGAAGTGGCTGCGTGGAAGCAGGCAGGCTCAAGAGGCCTGGGCAGCCGGGCTGAAGCAAACAGCAGCAGGTTTACCTTGTGAAGAGCAGCTGCACCATGTCTACGAGAGTGTGCTCTGCGGATTTTCTCAATAACTCTGCACAGGCAAAAACAAATAACACAGGTGTCATTACTTGCCGTGCTATTATCAGGAGGCTTCTCAGAGCAGACTCCCCTCCAAACCTTGTTTACTAAGGATTATGCCAAACTTATTAAAACCAGCTCTAGCTCAGCCTGGCAGCCATAACCTCACTGGCCCACTAGATGGCACTACTGAGTCAGGAAAAAAAAGGGGTGCAGTGATGTGTTCTCAGAAGTTGCAGACGGGTGTCAATCCCAGAAACCCCAAGGGAGGAAAGTTTGGTGGGCTGAGTCAGTCTGAAATCTATCCCAGTTCCTGCCCTGGCACGAAGAGCTAAGGTCTCTGTTCTAGCTGTACAACAAATAGTCAAGTACAGAGACGTCTAGACTCCTATGGCTCCACAAGGTAGGTGATGGAGAAGCCATGAGTTTTCCATCTCTCTGAGGTTCAGAGACAGCATTCTGTATTCATACTCACAGATCCTGGCCCCAGGAATGGTGAAGGGCCCATATTCAAGCACCTACCACTGAGCCTCATTTCAAAGCAGATCCGGAAGCAAGACTGCATAATCTCACACACAGATTCATTGGTTAGGTGGGCACCCACTGGAGTTAGCAAAAGAGTCCGCAGCACCTACCAGGAAGAAAGAGGAGGTACTGTGATAAACAAGGCAGGCTGGTTGAAGAAGGGTGTACCTGAGGGGAGAGAAGCTGGCTCCTGTTTCTCTAGTAACCTACAGAAGCACTCAGGGGTGAGAAAGAGGTTAGCAAGAATGCTGATCTTGCTTCAGTTTGGTAGGGGGTTCTTCCAGGAGCTTGTCTTGGGAACTGTCTTTACTCTGCATGACCGCGACATAGTTCAGCACTCATTCCAGCCCTAGCCCAGGAGCCTAACAGATGGATGGCACAGATATAGTCTGTCAGAGGTACAAGTGCATTAAAGGTTCTGGTATTTGATATCAATTCATTTAAAGTTTTTAATTAGTTTCCTTAGAAAAAGCTTTTACTTTGGGTACCAGAGCCGCTTGTTTGGAAACAAAGTAGCTCCCTAAGCCCCAGTGGAGTCAAAACACAGCTTCACGCTGCCAGCAGGCTCGGGTAAGTAGAGCCAGCAGCACCAGCTCCTGGCCATTAGCCTAATTGCTCTTCCCCTCATTTACCTGAAGGATTTTCATCAGGACAACCTCATCGCTGGCAGGATCCGTGCCCACAAAACGGGCGTGGGTGACAGCATCTGCCATGTTCTCCATGCCCTCTGCTGTGCCCTCATGAGTGGGATCTGCTCCAGCGAAAAAGGAAAGACTAAATGATGTTCAGAGGAGAGACAGAAAAGGCAAGACATCCTGTCTCAGGACTCTTTTGAGAGACTTTGGTTTTCTCCTCTCCAATTTCCTAACCTAGCTTCTTGAGCTAGCTGAGAATTTTTGCCCATAAACGGCTTTAATGAGCTTCTCAACACAAACTACTGTGTGGAACAGTGGTTCTCAAACTTAAAACATGTATCAGAATCACTTGGAGGGCTTGTTAAAAATACAAATTGCTTGACCCACTCCCAGAATTTTTCGATTTAGTAGGTCTAGAGTGTGGCCTTAGAATTTGCATTTTAAACAAGATCCCAGGTAAAGTCAATGCTGCTGGCCAGGGGACCACACTTTGGGAATCACTGGTGTAAAGCTACTCATTTCACGGAGGAAGGGCATGGAAATTTAAGTTTTTGGCCCAGAGCAAAGGCCAAGTAGGGCCAGAGCTTTGAATGCTAAGACTGCAGCCTTTCTCTTCTTATGTGTTATTTTTCAACACATCTGATTGCTTTTGGAATTCTGTGCTCAGGTGCAACTAAGGTAGGGGAGTAGGGGAATAAACAGTCACTGCTGCCAATACTTATATCTGGGTGCCCCATTACAGCAAATCAGAGACCTCTTCCAGCTTTAATTCCATTCTTATTTACAACAGTGTGACACGAACAAGAATCCTGTCACTAGCTTAACTAAAGACGAAGGAGAGATAAACGACAAACTAAACAGGACAGGAGGCTGGCTAACTGGGGAGGTAGGAGGGAGGGAGACTTTCATCTGTGAATAAGAAGAGAGTGGAGAAGCTAGTTCTGCCAACCAACACTATGATGGAAGCTAACACAAATGTTGCCAAGGGGACAACTCTGCTCCCATTCATGAGTTAAATATCCACAAGAGTAGCCAAAGAAGTGGCCTCCATCAAGACCTACAAGGGTCCTGCAGAACTGCCTAGACTGTCCTTGAAAGGGAAGCATAAGTAGGAAAAAAAGGTAGGGACATGACAAAGCTTTGTGAGTGACAGAGAAAGATACTCCAGAAGTGGCATGGTATAATGTAGAAGTACCTCCTACTTTTAAGTGCAGGAATTAGAAGAAATTCTTACCATTTTCTTATTCCTGGTACCTGAAGTTAATGGAGTTCCTAAACATGAAGCTCAGGGGGTAGCTGAGAAACCAGAATAGTTATCTTCCAACAATGAGCCAGAAAACTTTCATTAATTGTGCGTGGTTTTTATCTTTCTCTTCTGTCCTGGTTAGTCTCTGACACCTAGTCAAAGACTGTTCTATTTACTGCATGTCTCTATTCCAGCATCATAAGTGGTGACTTTAGAGGTCATGTAGAAGGAAGCCAATTTCATGATGATATACAGTGACCTAGCTCCTTCTATCACCCCAGCTCTCCATGTTTCTCCCACTCAACACAGAAAATCCTATATTCTCAAAGCCCTTGCCTGAGTCCTCTCTCTCACAGCCCTGCCTAACATTCAGGCCCCTATGGTCCACAGAAGGACCTTTCCTTGCTCGGGAAATCTAGGTCCTTCTCAGTGTTATGTGGTGCTTCAGAGCTCCCAGTGAATGGCAGCCTTGCTCCCACCTCACAAACTCCTGGGGGGTCCATTTCTTCCCATCTTTCAATAATCTCCCTTGTTGAAGTAGTTTAAGCTCTACTGATCTTTTTGTAGCTCTTATCCCCTTAGCTTGAATGAACCAGCAAAGTTAATTTTCTAAAAAGGTAGGTAAGAGTGACAGGTCCTTAGAACCACAGGCAGGGCCCAGCAAGCCAATCAACGGCACAAATCCTGGCCTGGCAGCTGTGTGGTGCCAAACAAAAGGCTGGTCTTTGGAGTAGGACCTAAAATAATCCTAGAACCCTTGAGTCACAGGAATGAGGGGTAGAGGGCAGTTCCTTACAGAGGAGCAGCCTAAACAAAAGGCTGGCTCACTTAGCAGACCTTGTCTTTCCCAGGGTCCCTTCTCTAGAATGTCTTCCTTTTCTGGCCACCCTGGGGAAGGCTGCAGGGAAATTTGCCAATCTCATCTCCTTTGCTGTCTGGCTTTCATACACTCCTTCCTGCTCCTTTTCTCAGGCCTACTGCAATCACCACCTCCAGCATTCTCTTTTCCCACTACAGGAAACTCCAATGACCAGCTGGCCTGAGGTCTCCGATGACCAGCTTGTCTGCCAAGTCGAGGAAGGGGAGAGGGTAACACTGACAAAAGAGCAAAGGAAAAAGGCACAGAGGGCAGCTGGAGGCCGTGAAGAGAGATGACCTGCAGGTGGTGCTCAGGGTAAGGGTGTAAGTAGCTGGGCCTGATTTTTGCTTGGGAAAAGTCTGAAGTTAGGACGAGGGTGCCTGGAAAGGCTGATGCACCTATTCAGAACCTAGCTGGCACCCAGGATTCCTACTCAGGATCCTGAACACTTCAGCTAAGCAAATCCAACTTTTTAGAAAAGACAAAGGGTTTTCTTGCCTTGAACTGAAGGCCATTTTCCTTTCTGGCTAGCTACAGCCTGAGCTGCTCTTTTCTTGTCTCCCTACTTAGAAACAAGGACAGCTGCCTGTTTACTATGCCCCTCACCCTTGCAAATGGGCAGGCAATAGGGGAAAAGGAATTCAGGATCTTGAGTGACAAGACCAACTAAAAAGGAATCTAAAAAAGACACCATAAACAAATTCAGAGATAAACAATTAACTGCAAAAAATATTTAGGCTAGACTGGGAGAAAATATTTGTAATGCTATGACAGACAATGGATCAATATCCTCACTATACAAAGAACTACAAACTGATAAGCAAAACAAAAACAACTCAATAAAATAATAGGCGAAGGAGAAGAAATTCAAATGTTCAACCTTAAAGATATAAAATCAATAAAATACCAGTTTTCACCCACCAAATTAGCACAAATAAAGAATACCAATAATATTCAGTGCTGGTGACATGGTGGGGAATTGGAAACTCTCAAACTTTACTGTTGGAAGTGCAAATGATGCAATCTTTTGGGCATGCAAACTGGTAGTACCTATAAAAATGTAATTTGCACATTATAGATTTAATCCAGAAATTTCAAGTATAGGAATCTATCACACGAAAGGAAAAATTGATCAATAAAGACATATGAACAAGGATGCTTACTTCAGCATTATTTATAATGGCTCAAAATAAGAAACAATGTAAATATTAAATATTACTCAATAAGAGAATGATTAAATAAATTGTATTCTATCTATACTATGAAAATTACACAGCTACCAAAAAGAAAAAAAATCTTAACAGGGGCTGAGGGGAGGGGGAAATAGTGTATTATTGCTCAATGGTTAGAATTTCTTTTTTGGTGTGATGAAAAAGTTCAAGAAACAGATGGTGGTGATAGTTGCACAACACTGCAAATGTAATTAATACCACTGAATTACATACTTTAAAAATGATTAAAATGGTATTTTTATTATGTATATTTTATCACAATTAAAAAAGAATATACAAACTCCCAGTTATAAGATTAATGAGTTTTGGGGATGTTGTGTACAGCATGGGGACTACAGTTAACAATATTGTGGTGTATATTTGAAAATTGCTAAGACAATAGATCTTAAAAGATCTCATCACAAGAAAAAAATTTGTAACTATGTGAGGTGATGGATTTAACAAAACTTATTATGTAATAATTTTCCAGCATATATTAAACTAATACAATGTTCTATGTCAATTATATTTCAATGAAACTAGGGGAAAGAATAAACGAGATGGATAACCATATCATACATACCTTTCTAAAATACTATGAAGTGAAAAAAGAAAACATGTAGCACATAATCCTATTTTTCTTTTTTTAAAAAGGTGGGACTTTATGTGTATTTATATACATGTAGAAGAAGAAACAAAGAATCCAACCTGTTAACATTTTTTACCTAAAGAATGAGGTGGACCATTGAGAAAGATAAAGTGACCATTAACTTTTCTTTTAGACACCTATTCACCGTTTATCTTCTTAACATAGCATGCATTATATTTTTTAAAATAACCTTAAAAATAAACCAAACCAAATCAAACATCCAAAGGTACTATACCCTTACCTCCCAAAGCATAAAGAAACCAGAGTCCTAAGGAAATCTCCCCTCACTCCCTACTCTGCACAACCTGAGTCAAGTAGCGTGATGAATAATCAATAACAATCCTATTTCTCTACTGTAAGGAAATAGCTGGCTGGGAAAAACTTTCCAGCATCACCAGCTCATTGCCTAGAGCCTGACCACCCCAGGAGAGGCAGGAAATTAAGAGCTGTGGTCATTCACAAAGCCTGAGCTCTTACCTATGAGCGCATAGGACAGGAACTTATTGACAGAGGTCAGTGCTAGTCCAGTGATAGGGCCAGTGGTATCTTCGGAGCGAATTACTTCCAGAAATGGACGAAGGAACACATTGGGCTCAATTTCTGAGAGTTCTGTAAGAAAAGAAATGAGAAAATGAAGAGATGCCATTTTACAAAAAGCTAGACCCTAGAAAAAGGCCCTTTTTATCTATACCATGAGGCTAGAGTTCTTAGTTGCTGGAACAATCTTACTTCATGTGGATTACTTTGAATCAAATCCTAGACACTACGTCATTTTATCTGTAAAGTTTTTAGTATGTAGCTCTAAAGGATTAAAAAGCTTTAAAAAAAAATCACAGTATCATTACCATGCTTTAAAATTAAAAATAAAATGAGTAAGATGGTAAATTTTATGTTTTATATATTTATACGTATTTAACCACAATTTTAAAAATTAACAATAATTATTTAATATCATCAAATATTGCTGGGTCAATTTCCGATGTCCATTTCATCACGCTCTCTAGTAATACAGAGGTAAACCTCATCTTAAGTACTGCCAATATGGGCAAATAGATTCCAGAATGAGCTGCTCTCTATGTCTATGTCTATGCTGTTACAAAGATAAAGAGATGTTAGAGATGAAGAATGCAGCACATCACAGGAAGGTGAGGGGGAACCTTGAGGTTTATAGTCCCTTGCTGAAAAATAACCTTAAAAAGAACAAAAGGCCGTGTAGTCCCTACTTGTGGAGGCAGTCTGTAATCTTGTAAGGTCCTCACCACTCTCTAGCCTCCTTTCTGTCTACAGTAAGCAGACGGCTAACTGCCCTGAGACGAAGGGGCAATTCATAATCTTTATTTTACAGATGTGAAAAATAAAGCTCAAATAAGACACATGATTGGTCCCAAATCACACAGCTAATAAGAAGCAGTGCTGGGATTTGAACTCAGTCTATACATACGGTTCCAAAACCTGTAAAACCATTACATCTATTCTACCTAATTAACAGCACATACTCCTGAATTTAGAAGGTTTCATTCCAGGTCTAAGAAGCTACTCTTCTCTGGACCTGCTCCCTACCCTACTCTGCCCAGAGCTGAATTTGTTTTTCTAGAGTCGGCTGTGCTTTCATCTCTAACAGAACAGCCACCTAAAAGGCTTCCTAAATAGGCCAGAAAGATTTGGGGACATGGTAGGGGGCTGCCCCACCTTTAGAGACAAAAGGAAGCTGGGTTTCCTAAGCACTTTCATTTTCATGCAAATACAGGGAGCTTCCCACTCAATTCCTATCATCCTCCTCTCTGGGTAAACAGTCCCTGGGCCCGGCTGCTCCTCAGATTAATGCTTTAATTAATTGGCAGATTGGGTAGCATTTTCCAAGCTTGTCTCTACAGTGATCACATCAGCTGTATAAAACCTGCTTCTCATCCCCCACTACCCCCACCTAGAGATCTACAGTCTGAAGGAAAAAAACCTAGAGAAAAACCTTTCTGTGTGTGTAAGGTGGTAGAAGGTTGAGATGAAAGGAATAGAAATATTTGGAAAAACTAAAACGCATAAAGTACTTTTAAAAAGCTCATTAAAGAACTTAAAGTCCCTTAGTCTTGCTGCTTTAGGAACACAACTGCATTACATATGATTTGGTGTGTCATTAAAAAAAATAGTCATGTTTGGTATATTTGAGATATGAAAGTCTAGACTGAAAAAAAAAATCTTTGAGAGGTGGTATAGGGAACAGATTTTCTGAGCATTCAACCCAGTTGCTACAAATATACTAGCTTCATGTCTTCCTTCATGGTGAAGGACTAGGGCAATTTTACAGCCATGGTTTGATACTTCCAGAGCCACATGCATTCTGCCTTTTTTGGTTTGTTTAATTCTGTAAAACTGACTATTTTTGAGTTCTATAAATTTCAACACACACATAGATCTCTGTAACCACTGTGGCAATTTCAGTGCTCCAGAAAACTCCCTCTGTTATTCCTTTGTAGTCACACCTTCCCCAGGCCCCTAACCCCTGTCAACCACTGATCTATTCTCCATCACCACAGTTTTATTATAAAGGTCATATAAATGGAATCATACAGTATGCAACATTTTGAGACTGATTTCTTTCACTCTACATGATACCTTTGAGATTCGTCCAAACTGCTGCATAGATCAATAATTTGTTCCCTTTTGATTGCTGAGTAGTATTCCATTACCATCTGTACCACAGTTTGCTTATCCATCCATTCACTAGCTGAAGGACATTTGGCATCTCCAGTTTGGAGCACTTATGAATAGAGCTGCTATAAACATCTGTGTACAGGTTTTTGTGTGAAGAACGTTGGTTTTCATTTCTCTGGGATAAACACATAGGAGTGGGATTTCTGGTCAAAGGGTAAGTGTATGTTTAGCTTTTACAAGAAACTGCCAAACTGTTTTCCAGAGTCTCTGTATCTCTTTGCATTCCCACCAACAATGAGAATTCTAGTTTTTCCACATCCTCTCCGGTGCTTGGTATTTTCACTTAAGCCATTCTAGTAGGTGTCTCCATGTGGTTTACATTTGCATTTCTCTAATGGCTAGTGACATCAAACACCTTTTTCACATGCTTATTTGCCATTCATGTATCCTTTCTTTCTGGTGACATATCTGTACACATCTTTTTCCCATTTTTTAAATGAATTGTTTTCTTACCATTGAGTATAGAGACTTAGAGAAGTCTATTCCAGATTCAAGTCCTTTATTACAATGACACTTATACAGTTATTTATAAATATTTTCTCCCAGTCTGTAGCTTGTTTTTTCAATCTCTTAACAGTATCTCCCATAGAGCAGACATTTTATTTTTGATGAAGTCCAGTGTACCAGTTTTTTCATTTTGTGCATAATGCTTTTGGTATATCTAAGCACTCTCCCAAGTCACAAAGATTTTTCCTATGTTTTCTTCTAAAAAATACGCAGATTTAGTCTTCTCATTTACATCTATGCTCTATTTTGAGTTAAATTTTGTATAATATGTGAGGTTTAGATTGTGTTTCATTTTTGTTTTTGTTTTTGCATATGGATGCCCTATTGTTCCAACACCATTTATTGAAATTAATGTCTTTTTTGGTACTAAATTCTCCTTAGGACTGTATCTTATTTAGGAATGAAGGAGTTATGGAGGATTCTCTTCAGTTCCTCCTCTCCAGCAATCACCCTTGTTCCTCTCCCTTCTTTGTTTCTGGGTCTTTCTGAATTTGGGTTTGTTTTTAATGCTATGTAATGGAACACTCATTATTTGTAAGTTGATTGAGCATAAAGTATTTCATTATAAAGTGGCCATCCATCACAAGGAGGCATGTGGGCTGTAAAAAACATTAACTGTGCACTCTGGGCTGGAATGCAACTTTACCAGAATAATGCAGCTTTTGTATTGTGTGCAGTTGGGATAAAATGAGAGACAGAGAGACAGATATTGTTGGGGGAACAGGTGTTGGCTGAACCGGGGTTCTGTCCCATGTTTTCTAAAGTTGTTTCCCAACCCTTTCAGGATTGCTTCTCTAGATTCAGCTGTCTTGAAGGTTCTCTGCCCACCTTTCAGAGCAAATAATAAGTGACTGACTTCTCAGAGTACTGTTGCTCCCATAAACTTTATTCTGCTCACAGACATGCCTTTAGAGGCAGCAATGCAAGTTGTTAGAGTACTTGTTCTGCCCTTATTGGTTGTTTTTGATGCCTTTATTTTTCTTGTCAGGAAAATGGGAAATATCCCTTATCATAAAGTTCTTGAGCCCGTTAGCACAAAGGGTGGCTGAAGCAGAGTAAGATTCTTCAGTCTTAACGTGACTAAGAATTTACATGTAGCTGTAAAAAACATTTCCAGCTACTTGAGAAAGGTAAGTAGGATTCTGTACACTTAACGGAACAGGGAGAGTTGTTACCAGTCCCATAACTGAAACTCTTTAGGGATTCTCTTGTTCTTCTCCAAAAGCTTTGGCTATTGACCCTTTAGTCCTTTCCATCATCAACTGCTAATGTCAATTTAGAATTTAGTTCTTTTTAATTTCCTTTTACTTCCCTTCAGAGCCCTTAGAGGAGACCTGATAGGATGGCATTTGGTGATAAACCTCTAATTGTCTTTTCTTGCTGCCATTGAATAGTGAAATATTTTACTAGACTACTAGAGGAATTTAGATTAAAAAAGTTGCTCCAAGTATGTAATGACTGCATAAAGCTGGGGTGAATGTCCTGTTTTAAAGTATTGCAACAGAAGTTTTTAATTTCTCCTGGGCTTTCAAATTGCCTGCTTAAGTTTTGACTTGGTCTTATACAATGAATACAGAAAACGGCAAGGCAGAGTAAAGGACCACAGCAGCTCTGGTTTGCCTGTGTGTTACAACCTAATTGCCTTCCTTTCAATATGTGCCAATTTCCTCTAGAAGGAAGAGAACTAGTGTTTAGAGTGGATACGCATCAAACTTACGCTCTCAGTAAGACAGATGGATCAGTCTGTCCTCGGGCCTCTGCGATATGTTTGAGGCTGGTCCCTATGGGCCTCATTTAGCCCTGCTGGCCTTGTTAAAGGGGCCTCACTCTTCCCTCTTGGATTAGGAGGAAACCTGGGCAAACCTGAAGCTTAATTTATATAGCAGTCCTAAAATCAATAACTAAGTGTTTAGTCATTGGTTAGGAAGAGGAAAGGTACAGAAGAAACTTCAATTCTAGGTTAGTTTTAACTTTTTATTTGCCATCCAAGTCAAATGCAGTTTAATATACCTAGTAGTAAACCTGGAGCAACAGCATGGTATAATAATAGTTAAGAACATAATCTATAACAGACCTGGATTTAAATTCTACCTCTTCCACTTAATGTGTGACCTTGGGTAAGTCACTTAACCTCTTAGATCTTGGTCTTCTTATCTGTAAAATGGGAACAGTAATACTATTTCTCAGGGTTATTAGGAGGATAAAATAATCTACATATGATAAGTAGTTTAGTAATCTCTAGCTGTTGCTGATGTCTGAGGCAAATTAAGGTTGTCCTGGGCAACAGACTGGGATTCTTTTAAGGGTGGTAGACAGCAGCTCCTAGCAGCAAGCTAACCTGGCTTATTTAGCAGGAATGCCCAAGGTGGAAAGCTTATTTCTCTTCCTGTCAGGATTATGTATCACAGTGGAGAAATCATGCAATAAACTATTTTCCCGTGGGTATGCTGCTTTTAAGTGCCTGTGTTATCTTCTGAAAGTGAAGGCGAAATCTGACCTCAAGCAGACCAGAGTGGTCCTACTCAACAAGGAGGAGATGGTAAAAGTGAGAATTTCAGGAGCAGAGATTTATGGAAAGCAGCCTGCTATTGGCTCTATATGCTGTTAGAGATTTCAATCTGAAAAAAGTACATCTTCTTTCTATCCTCTTCCTAAGGAGAGATGGACCTGCTATAGGCACAGAGGCCGCCAAGGTCCTGACAAGGTGTTTGAGCCAGAGAACATACGTAAATGCCGAAAACACTTTTCTTTTTGGTCATCTTGAACATCTGGGGCCCAGATATCTAGGGAGGAGGAGTTTTTATGTCATTGCTGGCTTATGTTGGGACCTCATGAACATGACCTTCTACAAATTACTTATCAAAGACAGCTTGGGGGAAATAAAAATTCTGATTTCTAATCCTCAGGATTTTCAAAATTTCAGTAAAACCCCAAGACATGTAAGTTCATGAAATGCTTACTTATGTTTAATTAGAGTGAGAGTTAAGGTTTAGGTTTTTGATTTATAAAAACAGGTTGGGTTAGCCTTTGAGGGATAGATCAGTCTGAAAAATGAATACTTCTCGAAGAGTTTTTAAGGGATCAAGTGTTCAAAATAATTTGCCTTTCTTAACGTAAGGTGGTTGGTACCACTATCTCCTACTGGCGCTATGTGGACTCATGGACTCACTTTGTACCTAGATGCGGCAATGATTAAGCCATCACCATACTTTGTTTCTTAAAGGGTCATAATACCAAAGATAATCTCCTCAACCCCAACCCCTTAAGGCACCTTGAGAAACTAAACATTTGTTTAAGAATAGGAAGGAAACAGATCTGGGAAACGGTTGGGTGATAGCTGAAAAAAGAGGATGCAGTGTTAGGATCTCAGACAAATAAACTGGGCTTGCTTTCCCCTCAGGCGACCTTTGTAACAGGCTGTCTGCATTCATGTGCATTTACTCCCAAACTGTACTTTGAGTTTAGAATAAGTTTTGGGGATTTAAAGGGAACCTTAAAGAATTTAGTTAAACTGTATACTACCACCACCATCTTCCCCAGGAAAACCCTGTGGATGAGGAAACTACAGCCCAAAGAAGTGAAATGTTTGCCCAAGGTCACATAATTAATGAGAGACTAAGACTGGGCCTAGTGTATTTCTTTTTTTTCATTTCTCCTGTTCTATAGGGCAGGGTTGCGAAGGCTTGTCTGGGTTTGAACATTAAGCCTGGACTAGGTAATAGATTTCTTTAAGAGCTGCCCTTCGGCAGTCTTCTCTCAAGTCAGTTTCTGAAATCAAGCCTAATTCCCCACCTGACCATTCAAGGCTGGAAATAAAGATGTGACAGATATTCCAGAGGCTTCTGGCTCCACCAAAGTTTGGTTTGGCTCATCCTCTGGACTACTACTCCTGATGTCCCCTAGTGACCAAAAAGAGCACAGCTCTTTCCTACTGAATTTACAGTATCTCATTTGCAGATCATTCTCAATCTTACTTCGACTTCTACAAGAAATATTCCAAGGTATAGCACAGTCAGAGAAGTAGAATATGAGGCCCTAACACTTTCTCCTAGAATGGAATGTGCAGGATAGACGATAAACCCAAAACCAAAAAGCTTTTTATGCTCAAGTAATTTTGTCTTGTGTCTCTGGATATAGAAATGTCAAGAGGAGTAAATGAATTAGACTTCTGTTTTTACCATGCTCTGATTTATTACTCTGCTATACATGATCTACTTTGTGAATGATGATATTCTGTCTTCAGGAACATGAGCCAAAATTTGCAGGATGAAGAGCTAGGACGGGAGCAGGCTGGTGACCCTCTAGAAAGCAAGATGGGAGAAGTAGGTTCTAAGGGCAAAAGGGTCGAGACAGGCATTTCTGAAGCCAAATGGTGTTGAAATAATATACCACAGGACTTTTTCCTTGTCAGCGTAATCCAATTGAGAATGCCCAACCGCCCCTGATAAGAGTCACTCAGGAGTAAAGAGCTTCGCTACCAGGGAAAGCAGCTTATGTGTGCATTTTGGCTCAGGAATGTGCCAGTTCATTGCTGGCCAAATGAGAAAAGGCTGCTGTGGGGTGGAGAACACAAGTCTCCTGGGAAGATGGTGACTACTCTCCTGTATGCTGAGAAGAGAGTGTTCCCTTTTGTCTAAGGGCAGTGCGTGATGCCACAAGTTGAGGTCTTTGATGTAGATTATTGGAGAGGGTGGCAGCTCTGATGTGAGAAGAGAAAACAATGTCATGATTCATCCCCTTTTGGACAGATCACCTCATCATCTGAGAAGAGTGGGGGGACATCTGCAGATTCTCAACCTGACTGTAGGCCAAATTGAGACTTCTCTGTTTTAATGTCATAATGTAGGGAGTTGAGAGCCCTCTTCACTGATGTTGAGCAGAGTATGGGCAGAACACCACCAAGACATCTCTAAAAAGCTTCATTTTTCTTTGTGTTGAAGTGGCCTATGAGCTTTTCCAGAAATAGTTTAATAAATCTCGTTGTGATTATTCTTATTGGGCACTGACTAGCTAGAAGGTAGACCTGGATTTGATTTCAGAAGCAGGTGGCCTAGTCCTAGAAGGATCCCAAGTGTTCTTTCTCCAGCGGGGAGTTGAATTTCCCTTCCTTCTTGTACCCATTCCTTTTTTTTTCTCTCCTTCCCATCTTAATGAGCCAGTAACCTTCAGAGCACCTCTCTACCTGATCTGCACTCTCTGTTTACTGAACTGTTTGTGCCTTGAGGTTGACCGTCTTCCAGGGTGGGAATTTTGGCTGCTTGGCAGGGGTGTCAGATGTCTCCTTGGTTGTGAAATTACTCAGCCTGCTTACTATGGGCAGCATCATGGCACCTTTTCTCTGAAGGACTCAGGCAGCTCTTCTCACTCTTCTGAAGAAGATCTAGACAGCTGAATCTCAGTCCACAGGCAGGCTGAGCCAGGAGGTAGAACACCAGAAACTTTTCTATTCTGGCTTCATAGGAAGCAGTAGAGTTGAATGGGTAGAAGCACAGATTTTGGAGTCAGGTGAACCTGGATTTGATTCCCATATCCACCACTTGCTAGTTGTATGATCTTAGCTGGTGGGTAAGTCTGCTTATCCTTTCTAAGTCTCATTTTCATATTTAAAATGGGGATGATGATGAAGAGAGAAGGTATTTAAAGTGCCTAGCAAATGGCATGGCTCAAAGTAATAAATGGTAGTTGCTATTATTATTGTCATTTTTCTCTCTTCTAAAAGGAGGATGAATATTTCAATCATTCATTTAAAAAAGGAAGCCTGTTGCATTCTCCAATAACTGTGTATACCACAGGAAAAGTGGAAACCCTCAGAAATTAAAAGAGCTATTCCAAATTACACCATACATAAATAAGAACCACCAGTTATCTTGGTATTTATCCTTAACTTGTATCCCTTTAAAGGTTTAGTAATCAAAGGTAGAAGGCTTACCTTTGAAGTTTTTTATATTTACTTAATAAGAAATAAACTGAACTTACAGTATCTTACATTAAGCATTAAGAACACTGGATTGGGACTCTAAAGCTAAAAAATTAGAATAATAATATCTTATTTATGTTTTATTGCACATTTACTTTATTCCATGCATTGTACCACATGTTTTACATGAGATACATGAGATAATGTATGTGAATTCCTGAGCACAGTGCCTGGCACATAGTATATGTTCAATACATTTTAGTGCTATTATTTATTTTTAAATTGAATTTATTTTAATTCTCTAACACCCATTTTACAGGTGATAAAATACAGGCTTAGAAAAGTTAAGTATCACATAGCATTAAAACGCAGAGCTAGAATTTGAACCCTACACCTATGTTCTTACCTAGAACCCTCAAACTTCCAGTCCTGGTTCCAACACTAACTGGATTTGTGGCATTGTACAAATTACCTAGCCTCCCTAAATCTTAATAACCTTATTTGTAAATTATTTTTAGGATTTATTTAAGCTATAATCTCCTATGGATTTGGAGGATTTTCTGGAATGGCTAGTTGAAAATTAGGGTATTTTTGCAGAGCACTATTACTCAAAGTATAATCTGTAAACTGTTTCAGGCTCACAAACTGCTGCTTGGTGCACAAAGGGATATATACAGAAATTGAAAGAAAGCATTTTGAAAATTTTATAACATCTTGACAGAGTAATTTTATGTATGTTGATTCTAACAATAAAAAATAAGATTTGTATTATGTCTGTTTTTTAAATTTCATTTTTCTGGTAATCTGGTTTATTACAGTTTATAAAACTATGGGTCTGCAGTGGATTGACATAAAGGAAAAAACAAAACAAAACTCTGGTCCTTCACTACGGATAGTACTATCTATCTATGAAAAAGTACTAATCTAGAGGACTATGTGAACATCTCACCAGGATTATGAAACAAAATTTTAGGTTTCTTTAAAAAATTACATGTTTACAAAGAGGTACACATTAAATCAGAAATGTCCTTACTACTGGTACCCTTCTAGGAGCACAGCATCCCCTGCCATTTCCCCAACCCTACCACCACCAAAAGCTGTAGGAGTTGCTCCTGTTAGAGCTCTCCTGATACACCTAGCAATCAGCAGTTGAACCTAGAGGGCAAAACTCCAATTCCGCCTAGACTGAACTCTCTTGGAAAAGTTAATACTTTTAAACCATCACTCCCTTTTTTTGGAGGGGTCGGGGAGTGAGGGTGATAGTGAAGGTTCTTGGCGGGCTCATTAAAAAGTCTAGCCCTTCTAGTTTTCCATCACTAAGTTTCCATAAAGCGTTGACTCACAAAATGGAAGTGCTGGAATTTTAACAGTCAGATTCCAACTATCTAATTTGACAGATGAGCTTAGGTATTATATGCCTGGTTATTGGTAGGAGTGAGACTAATGATTCCTTGTCCATTGACTGGATTGTATACTACGTAAGGGTCACATCCAGAGCATCCAGAGAGTTTTCCATGAGACTTTGTCCAAGCCTCTGTATGGTATCACTCCTGCCCCCTCTCCAAGTCTCTCAATGCCTTATTTGAGCTCTTTCCTTTTAAGAAGCAGATTAGCAAATCAAATCTAGCAATATATAAAAAGAATCATATACAAAGACTAAGTGAGGTTAATCCTGGGAATATAAGACTGATTCAGTATTTGAAAATCAATTAATCTACCATATTAACATTCTAAAGAAGAAAAACCTCATAATCATAACAACTGTTGAAGAAAAGGCATTTGACAAAATATAACACCCATTTGTGATAATGAACATCTACAAAAAACTATGGCTAACAGCATACTTTACAGTGAAATAACTGAATGCATTTATCCTAAAATTTGGAACAAGGGAAACTGTCTACTTTCATAGTACTGGAAGTCCTAACCAGTGCAACAAGAAAAGGAAATAAAAGGCATGTAAATTGAAAAAGAAGAAACAAAACTGTCACTGTTTGCAGACAACACAACTGTCTCTGTAGAAAACGCTAAGGAATCTAACAACAATAACAAAAAAAGAATGAATAAGTGAGTTTTAGTAAGATCACAGAAATACAAGTCAACAGACAAAAATGAATCACATTTCTTGACTGGATAAAGAAATTGTGGTATGTTTATACAGTGGAATACTACTCAGCCATAAAAAGAATAAAATAATGCCATTTGTAGCAACTCAGCCATAAAAAGAATAAAATAATGCCATTTGAAGCAACATGGATGGATATGGAGATTGTTATTGTAAGTGAAGTAAGCCAGACAGAAAAAGAAAAATACCATATGATATCACTTATATGTGGAATCTAAAAAAAAAAAAAAAAAAAAAAAGACACAAAGGAACTTATTTATAAAACAGAAACAGACTCAGACACAGAAAACAAACTTATGGTTACCAGGAAACAAACTTATGGTTAGCAGTGGGGAAAAGGGGTGGGAAGGGATAAATTGAGTTTGAGACTTACAGATACTACTATATATAAAATAGATAAACAACAAGTTTCTACTGTATAGCAAAGGGAAATATATTCAATATCCTGTAGTAACCTATAATGAAAAAGAATATGAAAAGGAATATATGTATATATATGTATGACTGAAACATTATGCTGTACATCAGAAATTGATACAACATTGTAAACTGACTACACTTAAATAAAAAAATTTAAAGGCATTTGTAGAACAACAACAAAAAAATTGCATTTCTACACACTAACAATGAACATCTGGAAACTGAAATTAAAACACATACCATTTACAAACATGCCAAACAAACTTACTTAGGTATAAATCTAACATAACATATACAGAATCTGTATGTTGAGAACTATGACATGCTGATGAGAAAAGTCAAGATGATCTAAATACACGCAGAGACATACCATGTGCATGGATTGTTAGACAAAACGTAGTAAAGATGTCATTTCTCCCCAAACTGATCTATAGTCTCTATTCAATTCCTATAAAACTTCAGACAAGATTTTTTTTTGCAAATATAGACAAGTTTATCGTATTGAAATGAAAAGGCAAAGGAACTAGATAGAATACTGAAAGTAATATTGAAAAAAGAAGCATACGGTTGGAAGAATCACACTACCTGATTTTAAGACTTAGAATACAGCCATAGTAATCTACATAGTGTTGTGCTGTCAGTGTTGTGACACACAGATCAATGGAATAGAACAGAGAACCCAGAATAGACTTACATGAAAAAGACCAGTTGATTTTTGACAAAAGTGCAAAGACAACTCACTGAGGAAAGGATCAGTTTTTTTTTTTTTCCCACCAACAAATGGTATTGGAACAATTGGGCATCCATATGCCTCCCCAAAACAAAAGAACCTTGATCTAAAACCTGACATATTATACAAAACATTAACTCAGATCACAGATGTAAATGAAAAACATAAATCTGTTTATCTTTTAGAAGAAAACATAGGAAAAATCTTTGTGACTTGGGAGAGTGCTTAGATACGATACCAAAAGCATTATGCACAAAATGAAAAAACTGGTACACTGGACTTCATCAAAAATAAAATGTCTGCTCTATGGAAGATACTGTTAAGAGACTGAAAAAACAAGCTACAGACTGGGAGAAAATATTTGTAAATAACTGTATAAGTGTCATTGTAATAAAGGACTTGAATCTGGAATAGACTTCTCTAAGTCTCTATACTCAATGGTAAGAAAACAATTCATTTAAAAAATGGGAAAAAGATGTGTACAGATATGTCACCAGAAAGAAAGGATACATGAATGGCAAATAAGCATGTGAAAAAGGTGTTTGATGTCACTAGCCATTAGAGAAATGCAAATGTAAACCACATGGAGACACCTACTAGAATGGCTTAAATGAAAATACCAAGCACCGGAGAGGATGTGGAAAAACTAGAATTCTCATTGTTGGTGGGAATGCAAAGAGATACAGAGACTCTGGAAAACAGTTTGGCAGTTTCTTGTAAAAGCTAAACATACACTTACCCTTTGACCAGAAATCCCACTCCTATGTGTTTATCCCAGAGAAATGAAAACCAACGTTCTTCACACAAAAACCTGTACACAGATGTTTATAGCAGCTCTATTCATAAGTGCTCCAAACTGGAGATGCCAAATGTCCTTCAGCTAG
Source organism: Camelus dromedarius (assembly GCF_036321535.1). Lineage (NCBI taxonomy): Eukaryota > Metazoa > Chordata > Mammalia > Artiodactyla > Camelidae > Camelus > Camelus dromedarius. Next base: position 59,654,647 of record NC_087443.1, on the reverse strand, counting down.
TGAATGGATGGATAAGCAAACTGTGGTACAGATGGTAATGGAATACTACTCAGCAATCAAAAGGGAACAAATTATTGATCTATGCAGCAGTTTGGACGAATCTCAAAAGTATCATGTAGAGTGAAAGAAATCAGTCTCAAAATGTTGCATACTGTATGATTCCATTTATATGAACTTCGTGATAAAACTGTGGTGATGGATAATAGATCAGGGGTCTGGGGAGAGTGTGACTACAAAGGAATAATAGAGGGAGTTTTCTGGGGCACTGAAACTGCCACAATGGTTACAGAGATCTATGTGTGTGTTAAAATTCATAGCTCTGTATACTAAAAAAAAGTTAATTTAACTATATGATAATTAAAATTTTTTAAAAAGTACTGAAGGAGGGAGGGTATAGCTCAAGTGGTAGAGTGCATACTTAGCATGCATGAAGTCCTGGGTTCAATCCCCAGTACCTCCTCTAAAAATAAATAAACAAATCTAATTACCTACCCCAACCCCACCCCCCCAAAAAAGATCTGAAAGAACCTTACACAAATCTCAGCCTAGTTCACACCAAGAATGGCATCCACATGATGTAGCGCAATATCAGGCCCTGACTTCCAAGACTGAGTTATGAAGATATCAAGATTAGGTTATTAAGGGAATGGACACCTATGAAAGTGGACCTGAATTCAGAAACATTCTTTCTCCTCAAGGGTTGTGTAAATGCTAGACTGGCATAGAGGGCCTATTTCTTCTCTCCCTGGGCTCTTCTAACCAATATTAGAAAATATGGAATGGAAACCCATTCTTTCAAAATCTTCAGTTGAAGCAGTCCTGCAAAGATAGATCACATTTCTATCAATTTAAAGCCCACTGAGCACAGTAGAGAAGCTACTGCCTAGTACATTAAATCACTTAGCTGTAGGAGCTCACACCCTAACCTTCCATTTCTTGCTTTAACCTTTGGCCCATGAGAATTAGTTCCCTAAGGCCTAGGTAAGATAGAGGCATTAAATATATAGAGAAAGAATTTACCAGGGCATAATTTATCTTCCACAATACACAAAGGGTACCAAATCCTACCTGGCTAAAGGCCCTTGGCATTATTAAAGTCACTATGGAAAGTGCTGACAACTACTGCATTGCAGCTTCAAGGAGAAAAAGTGGGGATAAAAAGCAAGGGTGGGAAGGGGGCTTTCATCTGCCACAAAGACTAACCCATGCTCCGGAAGCATTTGGGCCACCAAAGGCCCCTCTCCTACATGACGATGTTCATCTGTCTGCTTCAAATGTGCCAACAGTATATACATTATTAAGTAGCCATGTCCTGAAAAATCTCTAATCCAGCATCCATTAGATTAAGTCTGAATTCTGCTGGCCAAGCCCCAGCCTCTCAGGGGGCTGGCTTCAACTATGGAGGATGGAGTAGGGTTTCAAACACCTGTTTCAGCTTTTAAAGTGTCCGATTCAGGCCACTGTGCTCTGGCTCAGGGATCCTGATGATGTGCGTTCTCTTCTCCTGCCAAATCCTCAATTTAAAGAGCCTAGCCCCTCAGGGGAGGAAAAGATAGCCACTTTGAAGAAATGTTTCTTTTAAAGTTAAACACACATATACCCTATGATACAGCAATTTCACTCTTAAATATTTATTCAAGAGACACTAAAATACACATTCACAAAAAGACTTGTATAGGAACATTTACAGCAGCCTATTCATAACAGACAAAAACTGGAAACAATCCAAATGTCCTTCAGTAAGAAAATGAGTAAGTTCTCTTATGGCTTATCCATACAGTTGAATATTACTCAGTAAAACAGAACAAATCAAAACAAAACAAAAGAACTAGTGATACATGCAACAACATGGATGAATTCCAAAAACATGCTAGGTGAAAAGAAGCTAGATACAAAAGAGTATATCCTGTATGATTCCATTTATATGAAATCCAAAACCAAAATTAATCCATGATAATAGAATACAGAAAGTGGTTTTGTGTATGTGTGTCAGGGATAACTTAAAGGGGGCATGAGGAAACTTTCTGGGGTAATGAAAATGTTCTTTATCTTTTTTTAAAGATGGTTAATGAATTTATATAATTATCAAAATTTATCAACTGAACACCTAAGGTCTGTGCATTTCATATGTTAATTATATCTCAATTAAAAAAAAAAAAGAGAGAACTGGGGGCTTGCAATGAACCTCCCCTACTGGGCATTATCTTGGAGGAGGATAGAGAAGGGAAGAAACAAATTTGCTTCCCTCACAATTCTGGGAGCAGAGGCTCAACAGCCATCTGAGCTGCCACCACAGTGCCCCTTGGGCAACCTTTGGGGAAAGAAGAGATTTTCAGGTGGTAACTGATATACCCTCAATGGGCCCTGTTGCTCCCCAAAGGAGTGTCACTGAAATGTCTTCAACAGTATTTACTTCCCCATTGCTCAAAGTATAATCAGGGTTCAACTTAGAAGAAGAAAGTTCACATATAACATAAGCTAGGCTGTCAGTACTCACAATTCAGTCTTTAAAAAAATTATACTATAACCATAGTAATAGACAAGTCAGAGCTCTAGTTCCAGAACTGCAACTTCTCTGTCATGAGGCCTTGCACAAGTCATGACCTTCTCTAAGCCACAGTTCTTTCTCTATAAAATGAGACTGGATGAGCTCTGTGTTTCATTTTAGCTCTACTGTTGTATGATTTTAAAATCTTATGTGGCCTCCAGGATCAGATGTGGAAGGCAAGCCTTGTAATCCTTCTCAGCATTGTTACAGAGACTCATCCTTTAGCTTAATGAGGAATCCCATAGGGATTCTGCATATCATGTGAAATGATTTCTCCTCTCTAACACACTTATAGAGTTAGTTAGATTCAAAGAGAACGGCAACAAATTTAAGATGTGAGAAGCTGCTTACATGGCAAACCTAATGTGGCACAGGATAAAAGAAGAGTAGGTATCCTCAAAATCCAGTGAGAAGACTGGAGAAGAAAACAAACATGTATCTAGTGCCTACTATGTGCAAGGCATGTATTGTACTAGGCACCTTGCACACATCATCTCATTTCACAAGAGCCCTTTAAGACAACTTTTTATCTCCATTTTACAGATGAAAAATGGAGGTTCAAGTAGGTCAAGTAACTGCCAAGACAACCCAATGGCAGGGATGGAACTTCAACCCAGGTTTATTCAGCTCGAAAATTTATGCTTTCTTCCACAACCATTTGGCAGGAAATAGGTAGGTCCTACATCTGCAAGGGGTCCTAGCATTTTCTTCTTGTTAATAACTCATTTCATCTATCTTAGTAGTCCTTGGTACTACACAGAAGAAAGGGTTAAACCTACAGTTAGGAAGAGAAAATTCCCTGTAAAATTGAAACACATGCTGTGGCTCTGACTAAATTTCACACCCATTCTGCTGAGCAACATCCATAGTGTGTGAGAAAAGATTCCTTCTCTCCCCACACCCCCATCCTTTATCCATTCCATCACCTGCTGCCTTCCTTCAGACTAAGCTAAGGGGGAGGAAGGGAGGAAGACTATACATCTTTGCTTGGTGCACATTTAATCAGAGGTTAGTAAACCCAGGGTAAGAAGAAGTACTACGTGAAAAAGGAAAAGGAAAAACACTCTCATTTCTACTTGGACCAGCAGAGGAGGGAGCACTTACGATAAGCCATAATGAGGAAAGGGATTGGACTTCTGCTGGAAAGAAGGAGGAAAGGAGGAGGCTGTCCTTCCCAGAGAGTAGGCAGAATTCAGGGGAATAAGGCCAGTTTACACCTGTCCCATTGTCTGGTATTTCATGCTCGAGCGAACCCTGTATTTCTGTCCATGAGAATTATGTCTCACCCAAGAAAGCAAATGGGAAGGTGGGAACACTAATTTTTTTCCCCTCTGCTACCCTTCAACTAGATTCCAACTTCTAGTACCAAATAACAATAAATATAGTTATTTGACACTGGAAATTGACTGGATAGAAGATGCTTGTGAGAATTTGAATCTAGGGTAGCTACTTGGTATAAAAGAAAGAAAAGGAGGGTAAGGTCAAATGAACAAATGCCATTATCATAATTAGTCTCCAAAGATAGTCCCATACAATGCCACCTCTCATATGCCCTTCCTCCAATCAAGAGGTAGAACTTAAGTCTATTCCCCTTGAATCTGGTCTGTGACTTCTTTGACAGATAAAATGAAGAGGAAGTGACAATCTGGGACTTCCACGCCCAGTCACTAAAAAGGCTTTGAAGCTTCTATTTCTTTCATTTTGGAGATCTGAGCTGCCATGTACAGAGTCTAATAGAGAGAGGTCATGAGAGAAAGCCCTAAAGACTGAGGCATCATGTCAAAAGAAACCACATGGCACTACACATCCAAGTCACAGCCACAGCAGACTGCAATCTCAGGAGAGACCCCAAGTGAGACTATTAGAAGAACTACCTAGCTGAGCCCTAGTCAACCCATGGAATTGTGAGATATAATAGAATGGTTGTTGCTTTAGGACCACAGTTTTGGAGTGGTTTGTAACGTAGTGATAGATGACTGAAACAGCTGGCTTTGTAAAAATGAAGCCAGTAGTTCTTTTGTTCTCGGCTTATAACATAAACCATATTGCAGAAATACAGGGAAATATACTCAGTTTTAGTTAGAATATAAGGAATTTATACTGGTGGGAATCCCATTCTCACTAGCAATTGAAAATTAAAAACACCAAAAATAAACTTAAGAAATTTATGGCACATAAATGGAGGAACAACGAATCCGCAAATTTTACTAGAGTCACAAAAGAAGTCTTGAATAAATGAAGAAGCCATAATATGTATCTGGATAGGGAGGCCAAATATATTATAAAGATGTCAAGTCTCCCCATATTAACTTATGTTTTTAAATCAAAATTCCGGTGGGAATTTTTTAAAGAACTTCAGTAAGTGACCCTGTACTTCACATGAAAGAATAACAGGATAAGGATAGCCATAATATTTTTTTAAAACAACTAATGACAGAAAGTTTGCAGTATCATTTTTAAATGAATTATAAAGCTATGACAAATAAGCAAGTATAATACTAGCAAAAGAATAGGTAGGGAAAATATGTACTCTGTGATATATCATAAAAGAATATTCAGTAAATGATCCTGTAACACATGGTTAACTATTAGGGACTAAAAGTTAAATTACTGTTTCATTCCACTTGACAAAATAAACTCTATTTGATTAAAGGAACACTCAACAAATATTTATGAGCACCAACTATGTGCCCGTCAGTGGGCTAGATAATAGAAATATAGCGGTGAACAATGCAACGCAATCTCTGTCCTCATGGAGTTTCCTGTGTAATGCAAGAGACATTAGGGCTCACGTAAGTATTATGAAGGACAAGTGAAAGGTGTTCAAGCGTTAAATATAAAAATTGAAACATACAACAGGCAGAATAAAGTGACCTGAGGTGAAGAGAAAGTGGTTATAAGATTCATCAACATATTTTTAGCATAAGAAAAGGAAATGGAAGCAGAACTGAAAAGGGCTGAATACTAAGAGTCCTTAGAAAGAAGCACCAATGAGAAATAAGCTCTGAAATGGAAGCACCAGGTGGAGGGTGAGAAAAAAGAAGGAATACACAGAAAAAAATGGAAGAGGAAATCACTGAAGAACCAATATAAGATCATCTCTCAAAATCAAATGATATGATTTTCATAGATCAAAAGGACTCTCATTAAGAACCTAATACAAAGAATAAAGAGAGACCCACATCAAGTGTTTTAGAACACTGGAACAAAGAGTTTGCAAAAAAAAAAAAACAACAAAAACCTTCTAGTTCAAATACAAAGGACTGATTGATAATCAACATGGCACCACACTACTTAAGATCAACACTGGAAATGAGAAGACAAAGAAGCAAAGCCACTAGATTCTGAAAGAGAATAATTTCTAAACTAGAATTCTATATCCTGTCAAATCTCAAGTGTCAGTATAGAATACAAATAGTTTCAGATATGAAGAATTCAAAAAAATTTGTATCTCAGGTAGCTTTTTCTAGGAGCCTTTGGAGGATTTTTCTTTTTTAACCAAAATGAGAGTAAACCAAAAAAGAAACGGACATAGGATCCAGGAAAAAAGAATCCAGAGAAAAGTGAAGGGAAGTTCCAAGATGACAGCTGTGCCTAGTGCCTAGAGAGGAACCAATGCAGAATGGAAGAGGATAGAAGGCACTAAGAAAGATTCTCTAGAAAGAAATAAAAATGGAGTAGAAGAGATGTGTAGTATTCAAAACAGTATTCAAAGAGTTTTTAAAACTGTATTGCAGAGCTTGAGAAGAAACGATGAAACTAACATAGAAAACTAAGCATATTTTTTAAAAAGGGAGCAATACTTGACTTGGTATTGAATAATACTTAAAATCTTAATAAGGTAAAGGCTGAATATAGATTTAACCAATTGGAGAAAGAACTATATTGGGAGGATGGAGGGAAGGAAAATGAGTACCAAGCAGCACTGCAAAAGTTTTATCTCTACATCTAGGGGAAGGATGTCAATAGATATTATTTCTAAGGTAAAAAATCTATTTTTACAAAAAGGCAGTATCAGCATATTATTTAGGAATATAAAAGTAAATATCTGGACAAATAAAAGAGTTTAGGGAGGGGACCTTAAAAGGTTGGGGGTGGTATTATATGCCTTGCAGCATTATTGGACTTTTTAAAACTATATATTACCTAAACAAATAAAAATAATAAAAAGAATCTATCTTAAAGAAATAAGAGTGATAGGTAAAGAATTCTGTACAATGATATTTACACTACATTGCTTATAATATTGAAAATGAAATAATCTAAATAACCAACAACAGAAAACTTTAAACAAAAATTCTGAAACATTCAGAAACATTCATACAATGAATATCATTAGATCTTGTTTTTGAAGAATGTGTAATAATGTGGAAAAATGCCCATAATATATGATAACAGATAGAAGAGGCAAAAATATATAGAATATGGTCCCAATTTTGCTAAAAGGTGTGTGTGTGCATAAAAAAAAGATAAACTAATAGGTATTTCCAGGTGACTGGACTATGGATGGGTTTTATTTCCATCTCTTTTACTCTGTATTTTCCAAAGTTTTCTACATGGAATATTCTATTATTATACAATTACTAAATATTATTTAAAAACTTTTTAAAAGCTAGTTCAAAAAAAGGGGGGGAGGGGAATTACGCAGCCTAAATGACAGTCTGATGAAATATTATCACTAAGTTTTAATAAAACTACCATTTACCCAAAACTTGTTATGAATATTGATTCTGTTGTTCATAAATAGCTAAGAATAATTTTTTACTACAATATTCTCCTCATGTTTAGAAAACTAAAATGATCATAAAAACGTGGCACTTATAAGATCATGAAATAATACTGCCCTTTCTGGATTCATGTCCCTTACCCTCTCCTTCAATAAATACTATTCTGTACATCCCAGTCCTGGCCCTATGTTAGACTTTAGAGATACTAAGATGAATAGCTTATAGCACTTGCTCACAGAGTACAGACTATACTAGCTGTATGACCACAGCCAAGCTTCAAGTTTTCTGGGTCTCAATTTATTAGCCTGCTTTCATTCTTTCTTTTCTTTTCTTTCTTTCTTTTCTTTTCTTTCTTTTTCTTCCTTCTTTCCTTCCTTTTCTATCTATCAGGATAGGAACTGGAAATGACTATAGAGCTCTGAAATTAATGACTATGATTTCTAATTACCAGGCATGCCAAGTGTTCCTATTTGTTAACTGGGGCACAGTTTTAAATCTGTAAGTCACATAGGACCTAAGTGGTGGTTTTGTTCCTAATGCTTGTTGAATAGTCACTAATACTGGGATGAGCTAGAGTATGAAGGAAGGGGAAGAGGACAATTGAAATTACCAAGAAATATAAACAGATCATGTCCTTACCTAAACTATACTCAGTCAAAAACCAGAGTCGTAGAGCCTCTCAAGAGTATGGTTTAAACAGAGGTAAATGACAAGAGACTACTGTCCTCATTTGGATATGAACTGGTATGCCACTTTGAAATAAAGTGGATAAAGGGAATGACAAAGAAAACTGAGTACAAGCAATGAAGAGGATTACCACTGCTCACCTTGCAATAATAAAAGTAGGATGTACCATTGTCACCATAATGTATCAAGAACCCTGTTCTGTGTTAGTTTTATCCATTGGTTCAGGGTATTCAGGTCTCTGCTTTGATGGCAATAATAAAACCAAGATCTTCCCAAGAGTTTAGGCCTGGCTCTCTCACTACTCACTCAATTTCAGCAAAGATAACTATCCTTGATTTCTTGCTACCAGAATTAATCTCTTCCTTCTTGGTACTTTAAGAGTGTTGTTGCATTAGTATAGCATATCCTGGTTTATGGAATAGCTAATTGTAGTCTGTAAGCTCCTGGAAGGTATAGAGAGACAAGGGTTCTTTGCTTTTGTGTTAACTACAGTGTTTAGCAGAGGGTCGGGAACACAGTAGTGCTCAACTAACGTTTTTGATTTGGTTGAAAAAGGTTACAGTAAAGAAATCCACACCCCAATTTTCCTATCAAAGATTTCTTGTCATTTCTAGGAAAAACTGGTGAAAAGTAATGTTTACAAGGAATAGGGCAGCACCTGAACAGAAGGTCCCCCCATATGTGACCGGTGGCCATTGGCCAAGAGTGAGAGTTTAGAGGAGTAACATCTCTGAGAACAGCCTGCCAATGGTAATGGAAAGCAGCTTAAACTTTGAGGTGGCTATATTGGGAGGGGAGAGGGAGGAGGGGCCATTTTGTGCTCTTTGGGGAAAATGTTAATGAGAGGTTTCACAAATGTCAGACTTGCCTGATTAAACGAAGCCAGCTAGGTAGATGTTTTTCATATTAATGCCATCTCTGCTGAAAGAGCAAAGGGGGGAAGAAAAGGAGGTTTGAGAAAGGAAAATGATAAACCTCAATTATTTACAGAAGAAATTATGCTTCTGCTAACTTGGGCAAGGATAGCAAAGAAGAGAACTGTTATCTGACAGGCCTGGCTGCTCCACCTCCTTGTCCCTTTTAAAAAGAAAAATTCAAGCCTTGAAGCCAGGAGAGGAGGTATACCAGTGCACCAACAGTGCCCTGCCTAGGGTGTCTAAAAATTTAGAATGCAAAGACTCTAAGCAAGTTAAGTCACAGAAAGTTCTATCTTAATAATTACTCTTAAAACTTGAAAGAAAAAAATAGGAGGAAAGTCAGTAAAATAACTGATATGTTTAGGGACTTTTTTTCCTCCTTAGTTTGGACCTATGTGTTTAGAGCTTTTAAAGTTTCTGCAGTTTAAATTAAAGACTAGGAGTGGGCAAGTGCTATTGATTAGAGAGCTCAGCTTCCTTTTGCTCTTGTTTTTCCCCAGCCCAGCCTGCAATTGTGTCCCAATCAACCAGCATTAATACAGATACACAGAGGTATTTATTTGCTGCTGATTCTGCCTGGCTGTATTCAGACTCGATCTCCATGTGTATTTAATAAATCACAGTAGTTAGGTGGACAGGATTAGTTCCAAGTCACCTAATGACTATATCATGAACTGCAGCATTAAAGGGATTAATACTAATCTGAGCTGTTGCAGTTCAGTGGGAAAGGAAAGTCCGTTGTCCGGCCGGCAAGAAATCCTCAACAAGACCAGAAAGATTAATGAGGGCTTCTACATTCTGCCTGCAAATCTTCACCTACCAGGGTGTAGGGTAGTGAATCCCAGTCCAGACGAGATCATAAATAACCCACAATATCACAAGTATTTGGGGCAGCTGAGCCCCAGCAAGGGAGGGCTAGTTAGCCCTCTCCATGTTCTCCTCCTGTAACCCACACCATCAAGATGGCACAAGAATTTTACAGGTCTACAGAGCAGCCGGTTTTGTTTTCTTTCACATAAGGGCCACACCTCGTAAATCACTTTCTTATTTCAGGAAAAGAAGAGTACTAACCGCAGTTTGGATTTGTGTGTACTCAGAAGAACATGAAGCTTCCTCTTGTAGTGTCACTTTCCTGAAGTTGGGAAAATAACCTGGCCTCCACAATGCAAGGAGGCTGCTTTCAAGTCATGAAATCTTTTCTTTGCTTAGCAGCACAATTCCTTTTCATTAGCATCCACAATATGCTCCCCTTGCACAAGACTCTGCAGTGCACATTCAGAACTACTTTCTTGGTCCTGCCAAAGTAGGCATTCACTAGGAAGAACTATCTCCACAACTCACTACAGAAATCATCATTTCCTTGCACCTTGGCCCTATCATTATCACCAAAATGAACCTAGCCAGGCCTTGGACCTCCAAAGGACAACGCACATCTTTGCTTTAAGTGTCTTAGAGAGCAAACTAATGGTGCCCATGTGAGATGCAGAGAAAGCAATAGGCCACAATTAAACTCAATTCATTGGAAACTTGTTTCATCTGTAGTGACTCTACAAGCACTTGAGGAAAACACCTGCAGCCAAGTTTCATGAACAGAGCTGTTTCTGCTAGAGAAATCAAATGGAAACAACTGTTTCTATCTTGCAGCATCACAGTTTTATGGTTTGGGAACACCAAAACTATGGGTTTACTTAACTAAAGAGCCTTTAGACTGCATAGACAACTGTGGATCAGCCACCAAGATTCCCCTGCAATGGATGAGATTGCTAATCAGAATAACTAGGCCCCTACCAACAAAGGTCATTGAACTAAAAGCGAAACTTTAAAAGCATTAAAATAAAAGTGGGAGGAGGGTTTAGCTCAATGTAAGAGTGTGTGCTTAGCATGCACACGGTCCTGGGTTCAATCCCCAGTACCTCCATTAAAAAAAAAAAAAAACCTAATTACCTCACCCCCAGAAATAAAAATAAATGGAATGATAAAAATAAATAAATAAATAAAAGGAGTTAAAAAAAAAAGTGGGTGAAAAAAAAAAGAGCCTGGTGTCAGGTTTTCCAGTTTATAAATGCTTGCTAAGCAACATAAGCATAGAGCTGCCATGGCTGCTGCTGAAACGGGAAGAGACCTATTAATTACATTATGCCTCAACCCCACAGCATAGTGAGGGCAGAGAAAGATTTAATATTTTCTACATTTATAAACATTCCACCATACTTATAGGAGGGATATCTAAAATGGGGTCCACTCAAGCACTTTATTAAGTAAAGGAGGTGCTGAGGGAATTGTTAAGGCTAGATCTCTGTTTTCCAGTTAAGATGCAAGGAAAGAAAACTCTCATTTGTTGGGAAAATGCCTTGATAAGCCAGGGAACCTATAAACTCTCAGTTCCACTGGAGTAGTTCAACTTTGGGGAAATGCATGGTGCACAGGAATGGTTGGTTCTACGGCCAACAAAGGCAGTTCACTTGAGTGGGAACAGAAGAAAATTAGGTCCATATCCACAATTCATGTTTTCCTGACAGCCAGGCTGGTTAGTACGAAGTTAAAAGGACTGACAGGGGTAAGTGACAGGAGCTTTCTTATCACTCTTACCAAACCAAAGCTAGTAAGCTTTCATCAGACATCCAGGCTTTATCCTCCACAAGACAGACACAAAGGAAGAACAGCATGAGATCATCCTGGAGAAAATGATGGGTACATGCAGCAACTTTTCTTGATAGTTACAAAAGGCTTAATTCTTTCTCTCAACCATACTCCCTGTACCATTTCTTCAACTTCCCATCCCTTGCAGCCTCTCTCCTGCTTCTGAGAAAATTAACCACCCACACATGGAGTCCAAAACCCCTCTCTTCAGAGTTGAGTAAGCCCAAAATAAGGCTCAAATCAGTGGCCTCAAGACAACTGAGGATATTAATCAGAAGTGGTACCATGCTAAGATTATGTGTATACCACAGCAATCTACTTAGAGCTTCAGTCCCAATACAGAGTGATTAGGGGTACTTATAGTATAGTACTTAAGAGCTCCTCTGTCTCTTGCCAGACATTCCCACCCTTCTAATAAATAAGTCCTCAAATCATCGGAGGAAAGAGGCTCCTCAGACATAAAGAACCTGTGTTACATAAGTTTATGGGAAGGGGACTTCTGTAAGCAGCAGGAAACTTTCTTTCCTCAAAGCACTCTCTAAAGGAGAGCACCCTGCACACTGCTGAGTCCTCAGGCCATCATGTACACAGGAACAGGGCCATCCAGCGGGATGCATCAGGCTCCAGGAATGCTGAAGTCTACATATTTGCCATTCAACACCAAAACGGCTTTTCAAGTTCAATCAGCTATAAATGTTGCTTTGTTTTAATTTTCCACTGAACTTCCTGGAACCTATTATCCAACTGTCAGGGATGTATATTTAGCAAGAGCAACATGGCCTCTTTGCCGTTGCCCCACTGCTCATGTCACCTCTAATAAATAGAAAATCAACCCCTTCCTCAACCCCGCTCAAACCCCTGTGGCTTGGGGCTGATAAAGAACAATCTTGGTGTAGAAGCCACAGACTGACCAACCCCCAATAGTTAAATGCAAACCCCCAAATCTCTCTTACGTTAATGCTACTGCAAGGTTTTTTTTAATAGCACCAGAAAAAAAAAAAAAACCCTAAAGTGCTTATACTCATCAGAATAAAAGCATGCACACGTGCCTCTTTTTTAGGGAAATGCCAAGAGTAGAAATGAGGTACCTAACAGAGACTAGAAATCTAACACAGATTAACAGGAATCTCAACTAATACAGGCACAGCAGACTCTGAAATATTCTATGTTAATATATCATATTTAATAGAAAAGATGTAAAACACCAAAATTAGGGCTAAGAAGAATAAGCAGGGCAGATATACAAGTTCAATTTCATCTCAGGAAGCTAGTTTGAAAATATAACCTCCTTTTGGTCAATAGAACACAAGGTACAACTTTTTCCACTCTGTTAAAATGCTTTTGCCTTTTGAGCTACTGACACTTTTTACTCTGACATCAAACAGTAAGAATAGACTAGACCTGAATGAGAAACACGTGTACCCTACCATTTTTCCAATTCACTACTTCTACCAACTACAAATCCACCTAACTCCTGCAACTATCCACATGGTCTCCTTCCAATTCCACAATATCCAACACAGATCTTTAAGTCCAACAGAAAAGATGAGGCCTATGTATATTTAAAGTACAGGTGGTCATATTTTCCTAAACTATACAAATGTAAACCAAGAATAATAAACTGAGATTTTCTGATAACCCAGATACTCAGAATAAATTAAAACAGAACTGGGAGGGGGGAGGGTATAGCTCAAGTGGTAGAGCGTATGCTCAGCATGCACGAGGTCCTGGGTTCATTCTCCAGTACCTCCTCCAAATATAAATAAATAAATAAATAAACAAATAAATAAATAAATAAATCCAATTACCTCCCCCTCATAAAACAAAACAAAACAAAAACAGAATTGAAGGCAATTTCTAGGAATAACTCAGCATCACTAAATTAGCTTCTGATCAAACTTGATGACAGCAGATCTAGAATAAGAAGAAAATTCAGGAGAACAAAATATATGTTGCCCTTCATTCCACAACTGATAGTGAATCAAGTGAATCAATCAAGTGAATCAAGGACACATAAAAATCGTAACTAGAAAGAACAAAAATTCTATTAAAAAATGTAGCCTAACCTGAACAAATATAGTGCACAAGATATGCTTATCAGTCATGGAAGGTAGACAAGCAGTATCTTACTTACGAATGAAGATAGTGAGGCAAAGCTAAGAAAAGTCACAAACTGAGCTGACCAAAGAGAAAGAATAACAAGCTTCACATTTACAACTTCTGGAGGCTGGCTCTGACAGGGAGAAAAATCAGTATTATAAGGGAAAATAGTAGACCTCCTCTTTCCATTTCATTTTAGTAGTATTACACTCATTTCCCCAAAGGCCACTTATTAGTACTGATGACCAAAAGAGTATATACCCTCGTATCTATAGATTTTAGTACACATGCTGCCGAAGTGAGCACTGTATCCATAGATTTAACATTTACTAATCCAACTATTTAAAAACAAATGTGAAGATCCAAGATATTGGGGTTTTATTATTTTTTTTGGATTAAAAGATTTTAATACAGCACATTTTAGTTGTAGATCATTTTAAAGATACATTAAGTATAATTAAAAATTACAAGTAATTTAACCCTAAACAGTAAGTCCAATAAGCATTTTTTTCCATTTGATATATCCTGAGCACTTATTCATGGCTATAGAAATTTTGGAAAAATATAACTTAGAATAATTAAATACTATTTTATTATGTGCAGGTACTACAATTTTATTATGATTTATTTATTAACTATTTCTATTTGAGGACATGAAGATTGTGAAGATCTAAGATAAATCAAAATTAATAACTTTTCTGAGACAAAAGTTTGAATCCTGCTCTAAGTAATTTGTAGCAGTAAGTTATTTAACTAGTGTGTAAATCTACAAATTTAAGCCCTTCTTCCCCCTTTTAGGAAATTTTTAAAGTACATAAAATCATTAAGTATACAGCTCAAAGAATTTTCACAAACTTAACCACCCATGTAACCACCACCCAGATCAATATATGAACACTACCAGGACCCAGAAGTCCCTATCATGATTTCTTCCAGCCATAATGACTCCAGAGGTAACCATTGTCTTGACTTCTAATACCATTGATTTGCTTTGCACAATCAATGCAAAGTATTTAATATATAAGTGGTATCATGCATTAAGGAATCCTTCGTGTTTGGCTTCTTTAGCTCAATATTACACTGGAAAAATTAATCCGTGTTGTTATATGTTGTAGTTCACTAATTCTCCTTGCTGTAAAATATTTCACTGTGAGACCATACCACATTTTACTCATCCATTTTATTTCTGATGGACATTTGGGTAAGTTTCCCCTTTTTTGCCTTCTATGAACAGTGGCTATAAACATTCTTACACATATTTTTTGGTGAACATATGTATGAATACCTATTGGGCATATCTCTAGTTATGGAATTGCTGGCTCACAAGGTTTAGGTATATCAACTTATTTTAGTCATTCTGCTCTATTGTGGCTTTCAATTTCTCTAATGACTAATGAAGTTGAGCACCTATTCTTATGTTTAATGACTATTCAGATATTCTCTTTTGTGAGGTGTCTGTTCAAATCTTCTGCCCATCTTTCTGTTCCCTTTTCTTATTGATTTATACAAGTTCTTGTAGAGACTTTTTTATTTGCCAGGTTTGGTGATTTGTAAATATTGCTAGAAAATTCCTCACAAAAATCAGTTTACTCTATTTCATACATGTCTCTTTCATTCTCTGGATAAAACTCAACTCCAACTAAGCTATATTTCAATTTTTAATCAGCAGTTCCAACCCTTGATACTATCATCCTGAGGTCTTTGGAATCAAAGAATAGCAGGAAGCACTAACATGCCAGGTCCCAATAAGAGCTGCAATTCATCTTCCCAATATAACAGGGACAAAATGTGGGGAAAGAGGAATCAAAAAGCAATACTTTTCCTGGGATAAAAGGCCCTACAGCACACAGGCCTGATTAGTAAATGGAAATTCTAGACAGCCTCTGAATAGAATCCTTTTCCACCTTTCAAATAATTTACAGCTTAATGTCAGCTAAACTTAGTAACTTCTCCCATTTGTCCATGGCAAGGAGATTCTTGGCTGATTTTCCATGGTCATTACAGGCCTTCTCACAGATCCCTGAAATACGATGTGGCCATCAAAATGTCAGCACTTACCTGCTGCCCACACTCTGGACATATGATCCAACTCTCAGGTCAGTGACTGATAACACGGGAAACAAGACTAGTTTCAGATTTGATTCAAGAACAGACAGCTGGCAGTTCTTGATAATATAACCTAATAGTGATGGGTAACTCCTTGACTACATCAAGAATTATCTAAAGTGATAGTCCCTGTGGAGCAATCACGTAAGGGTGGAAGAAGCAGCATTAATAAATAGGAGCATCCAAGCAACAAAACAGCAGTAATTCTGCTGATGAAAAAACTCCCATGCTTAAAAATCTTAATGATTTCCCACTTCTAACCAAATTAAGGAGAATAACAGAATTTAGAGCTATAAGGAAACAAGCACTCATCCAGCCCATTTCCTATTCCACTTGTGTGTGTGTGTGTGTGTGTGTGTGTAATGAAACTGAAGTCAAGAGAGATTAAGTCACTTACCCAAGATTACACACATAATTATGACAAAGCCCCATCTATATCTCAAGTCTTCAGATTTCCAGTTACGTCTCTTTTAACTACTCCTAATGGCCTTCCTTCATTGGCAGTGAAGGCCCTCCATAACACGAATCTAACCTACCTATCACCCTTCTCTCCCACTGGATTCCTGCTCTTCCCCAAACCCTGGATTGTCCTACCTCCATCCTTCTGGCAGGAATGCTCTTTTACTCTATCCTTGTCCAGAACAATACCTGGTACTCATAAAATGTGATTATTTTTGTATTCCATGAAGCATCCAAAAGTGTCTGGCATACAGAAGACATTCAATAAAAATTTATTGAAATGACTCTTTGGGAGAGAAACATAGTTGAAAGGACTTCGACTTTCATATAAGAGCTTTCTCCTGTCCAGAATTAGAAGTGGTGTGGTACCTCTTAATACTATTTCACCAAGGAGATCAAGTTTAAAGCTAACACTTCCTCAGGCATGTGGAACCAAGAAAGCAAATTCATAGAGAAAAGGAAGTCTTAACACCAGAGTTGGAAGGAAACTAGGATAGTTCCATTATTTTACAGGTGAAAGAAAATGAACCACAGAAAGAAAATGTATGTATGTATGTATGTATGTATGTGTGTGTGTGTGTGTGTGTGTACATGCACATATACACATTAAGTCTACATATAACTTGAGGAATCTATTAATCTCTTGAATTCCATTCCTAGACTTCAGATCAGAATGTCTGACCTCAATCCTTCTTGAATCAATCTCCTGTATAAAATTGTATAAATTTACTTACAACCACATGAGAACTTTTTCTTATACCTAATTCCAATTTGAAGATTATGCTCTTGAATTCTAATATTCCAAGACATGGAAGTCCATTTTCATTTTATTTTACCCTTTTCTGAAATTTTTTCAGGCATATGTATCTTTGATGCTGCAACTAGAACCAGAAAAGATATTCAAGGTACTGGCATGCTATAATTTTGTTTTCAAAATCCTGCAGGATGAGGCCTACCATTGTAAGAACCTCTCTGGCTACAGTGCAAATAAGAAGCCAGTGTATTCAGAGAACAGTCTACATTCCCTTTCTGGGTCAGATTATAGACTACAAAAGGTCAGTGAATCTTAAATATAGTTTAGATTTCCCCCTAAGTATATATTGGCTTAAACTTAAGTCTCATGTACCGTTCTTCTGTTTGAATACATTTTTCTAGTTATTATTCCTATTAGAAGAACTCAATTTTATGTGAAGATGGAGATCTCATTATATGCTCTCTAAAGTCAGTAGCTTTGTCTTTTTTTTAATTGAAGTACAATTACAATATGTCACAATCTCCAGTGTACAGCACAATGTCCCAGTCATGCATATACATA
Source organism: Camelus dromedarius (assembly GCF_036321535.1). Lineage (NCBI taxonomy): Eukaryota > Metazoa > Chordata > Mammalia > Artiodactyla > Camelidae > Camelus > Camelus dromedarius. The sequence continues at coordinate 59,637,148 of NC_087443.1, read as the reverse complement.
CATATATTAGTTTTCATATTTTTTATAAAAGGTTATTACAAGATATTGAACATAGTTCCCTGTGCTATATAAAATAAACTTTAAAAAAATCTATTTTTATATATAGTGGCTAATATCTGTAAATCTCAAACTCCCAAATTTATCCCTTCCTACCCCCTTTAAAGTCAGTAGCTTTGGAATCAAAAAGACCTAGATTCAAATTCCAGTTCTGGTGTGACCATGACAAACTTCTCTAAGCCTCAGTTTCCACATCTGTAAAACGGAAATTTAAAAAACTCTACCTCAAAGGTTCGGTTTGAGAATTAAATAATGTATATGAAACATTCAGATAAGAATAGCTAAGAAAATTCTTGAAAAAGCTAGGTTCTGAAAGAGTACTCGCCTTGCATATTAAAATGTATCATAAACAACTATAATACATTACTGACAAAATTCAGAGTACTTGATAGAGAGTTGGACTTTCTTTCTTCTTCTCCTTCTCTCTCTCTTTATTTTTTCTTTCTTTATTTTTTCAGTGGAGGTACTGGGGATTGAACCTAGGACCCTGTGTATGCTAGGCACATGTTCTACCACTGAGCTATACCCTCTCCCTATAAGTTACTGTTCAGATAGCTGAAGCAATACAGTCATTAAGATTATCTAAGCCCTCAAGGAAGCTGTGTAATGCTTTTCTAGGAGAAATCTGTACAAATATCAATGTCATTTTACATCAGGGTCATTTATGGTCAATTGATTTTGACAAGGGTGTCAAGACCATTCAATGGGTAAATAATAGTCTTTTTAACAAATGAAGCTGGGACAATTAGATATCCACATGCCAAAAAAAAAAAAAAAAGTTGGACCATACCTCATACCATATATAAAAAAATTACTCAAAACAGGTCAAAGACCTAAATGTAAAAGCTTAAACTATAAAAACTCTTAGAAGAAAACACAGGTTTACACCAGGGTTTTTCTACCTTGGTACTAACAATAGTTTGAGCCAAATAATTCTTTGCTGTAGAGGCTATTCTGCGCATTGTAGGATGTTTACTAGCATCCCTCCTGGCCTCTACACACTAGATACAAGTCACACACCTCCCTCCCTAGCACTGACAACCAAAAGTGCCTCAAGATATGGCCAATTTCCCTTGGCAAAATCGCTCAGTTGAGAATCAATATTTTAGACTAAATGATGCTCCTTATTCCTCTTCCTTTCCAAAATTACCAATGTCTATGTCATGACTACCTGAATGGCTATTTGCTTAGTGGGTGAACTTGAAGAACTCTTCAGAAAAGTCATCTAATATTCCATAATCCATTATTCTGCGATGATCTCAGCATCCTTCCTAAGTAAGTGCCAATAGCTCCATTTTGAAAAGTTCCTAGTCCAACTCCTTCCAATAAAAGGTCACAGATTAGTATGATGATTTTTTTTTTGGTATGGCACTTTTCTGGGTAATACCTTTATTGAGATATAATTTATATGCTATAAAAGTTTACCCCTTTTAAAGTGTACAATTCAATGTTTTTTTAGTATATTCAGAGTTGTACAAAAAAGTACAATGATTTTTTAAAATACTGATCCTCTTACATTGTGAAACTTTGTCCCAACCAACTACTCAGCATATCAACCAGGGAACTAAAAAACAAAATTAAAACAACTTGATGCTCACCTTGGCATTGTCTCCTCACAGCACAGAAAAGAGTGATGATGTTTCTCACAGCAGTCAATGACTTAGCCATTCATATACAGTAGCCACATATACACAGTAAGACAAGCTATGAAAGAAGCAAACTGAATGATAGAATTTTGCTTGAAATTTAGTGTCACTGCTGTAAAGAAACTAGAGGGGGGGAAGCCACTCCTAAGCCAAAGCCCTGTTCCAAGAATCCTAAACATTCCTTCTTTTTTTTTCTCCTGCTTCCTGAATTCCAGTGTCATTAGCAAAAATGCATGTAATTCACAGACCAGTAAATGCTAGTAAGACTAGTAAGTAACTTGTACAGCAGGTATTATAAGGTTGGAATCCTTTTTACTATCAATTCTACTTGTTTTGATTCAGGTTCTAAGCTCCTGTACAAGACAACCAACTTATGTGATGGAAAGTCAAGGTTTCACTTTAGAGCCTCTGTTTCACTGCTTAGTACAACTACAATCCACTTCAACCTTAACTTTTTTTTAGTTCTTGAATAATACCTGCCTTGCTGCTGTCACTGTCTAATCCAGAGGTTGTGGCTGGCAGGAGAAAATGGCTCTGAAAGCCACAGCTGTTATACAGACCAGCTACCATCTTCCAAGTGTGAGAACCACGTCCAGCTCCTTCTTTGATCAGTTTGTTCACATTAAAATCTCAGATTTAATCTGAAGCCAGTTAAAGGAGTTGTGGCTTCCAAGACCAAAGCTATTTTGTATAACAATAATATCAAGGAAACTGTACATGCAGCCAGAAAAAAATTAAATGCAAGATAATCCAGAAATACTTAGCCTAAATTTCCCCTACCTTCCAAAAGACCTCAAATCCCTTGCCAAGTCATGTGAAACACATACTCCATCTGACTCATGGTTACCTATTTTTCTCACTGTTTATTGACTGTTACCCCTGCAGATGGTTTGAAAGTTTATTCCATCTTCCTTTCAATAAATGGCACTATATTTAATATCATACTTTTAATGATAAAAATAACAATAAAAAGAATAACCATTTAGTCATTGTGTACCACATACCAGGTATTGTGATAAACACTTTAGTTATATTATCTTATTTTTAATTTTCACAATGATCTTATGAGAAAAGTTTTATTACTATCTCGATTTTTTACATTTAATTTATTTTCTAAACATACAGCATCCCACTCCTGGGCATATATCCGGAGGAAAATATAATTCGAAAAGACACATGTACCCAAGTGTTCACAGCAGCACTATTTACAATAGCCAAGACATGGAAACAACCCAAATGTCCATTGACAGATGACTGGATAAAGAAGATGTGGTATATAGACACAATGGGAATACTATGGCAATAAAAAAGAATAAAATAATGCCATTTGTAGCAACATAGATGGACCTGGAGATTGTCACGGACCTGAAGATTGTCATTCTAAGTGAAGTAAGTCATAAAGAGAAAGAAAAATACCATATGATACTGCTTATATGTGGAATCTTAAAAAAGGACACAAATGAACTTATCTACAAAACAGAAACAGACTCACAGACATAGAGAACAAACTTACGGTTACCAGGGGCAAAGGCGGTGGTGGAAAGGGATAAATTGAGAATTTGAAATTTACACCTCTAGGGGACTGATGGAAATATTATTAGCTATCTTGATTAGTGGTGGTGGTTTCATTGGTGTATATACATCTATCAAAATTCACCAAATTATGCATTTGAAATATGTGTAGTTCACTATACAGGAATCATACCATAATAAAGATGTTTAAAAAATAAACATACAGCAAATACTTTTTTTTTTTTTGGTGTACTGTTCCACGAGTTTTAACACATAAACAGAGTCATGTAATCAGCACCACAATGAGGATACAAAACAGTTTTACCACTTCAAATATTCCCTCTACCACCCTTCTTTATAGTCACACCATCTTTCCACCTCTAACCCTGACAATCATAATCTATTCCTGTCTCCGTAGTTTTGCCTTTGCCAGCATATCATACAACTGGAATCATCTATTCAGCATAATGGCTCTGAGATCCATTCAAGTTCTTGTGTGTATCAATAGTTTATTCCTTCTAGAAACACCATCCTCATTTTATAGATAAGGCAGCTGAGGCTCAGAAAGGTTAAGTAACCTATTAAAGGTCAGCAATGTGAGGCCACTATTCAAACCCAGGTCTGTGTGGTTCTAGAACCCATACTCTTCATATATATATATATATATATATAAAATAATTGAAGTATCATCAATTTACAATGTTGTATCAATTTCTGGTGTACAGCACAATATTTCAGTCATATAGGAACATACATATATTCGTTCTCATATTCTTTTTCACCAAAAGTTACTACAAGATATTGAAGATGGTTCCCTGTGCTATACAGTATAAACTTGTTGTTTATCTATTGTATATGTATTAGATAGTATCTGCAAATCTCGAACTCCCAATCTACCCCTTCCCACCCCCTTCCCCTACTAGTAATAGAACCCATACTCTTAACTACAATGCTATACTGTCCCCTATTAGCTTAGACTCTCAGAAAAGCACACCATGATCGTGATTTAAACATGAAAGGCTCTTCTGGAACAACAGAATAAATGAGTTTCATATTTACCACAATGGAGGCTGAGAATAGTTTGTCAAGACTCCTAGTGATGATTTCCAAGCTCTTAAGGGAGCACGATGTGGAGGAAAGAGCAGGAGCTATCATTAGAGAAACAGGACTAGGTTTAAAATTCCAGTTCTGCCACTTGTTAAGTATGTGAACTTAAAACAAGTTCTTTGTGTTTCAGAAACTCAGTTTCCTCTTCTATAAAATGAGGGTTATATTATGTTGAAATATTCTTGGAAGGATTAAATGAGATGATATTCATAAAGTTCCTGACATATAATAATATTATTGCCACCTATATAGAATAGAGACAATAAAGTCATGCCAAACAAAATACCTTCTAAATACATAAGTCAGTATTTATTAAGCTCTGAAAGATGTAGAAGACAGGGTCCCTGTCTACAAGGAACTTCTCATATTCTAGCTAAAGAGTCAAACACTTTCCTGAAAACAGAACAGATGCTATGATATAACATGATGATAAATTGTGTGGCTGGATCTATAAATAAAATACAGAAATAAATGCAATTTAATTCTAGTCAATAGCTTTAACTTTCTATTTTTAAAAAAATAGAACCAAGACTCACGTATGGACTCTGTCTTCTAGTCTAGAACGTTCCCTAGGCACAGGTAAGGGCAAAGTCTTTACTTATCCACATGTAGAATGTATTCTAAAAACTACTGGTTCCTGCTCTTTCATTCCAGGTATCTGCATCAGTTTCAAAATGATAAGTATTTATCCCAATAATTTTTGACACTTGAGAGGAAGAAAAATGCATAAAGGCCTGAGTTCTGTGACACGTGGTAAGTGACTGGTTTAATAAAATTTCCGAGTTCTTTAGGAGAACAGGGTATGCTTCGAAAGAGTTATTTAACTAACATCTGAAAGAACTCAAATTCTCTGTCCAAAGGAATTCTGTAAGATCACTTCCTTCCATCCTGTCTCTGTTTGGCCTTGGTAGGAAAATACATAAATAAATAGGTATATGGAAGGATGATAAAAAAAGAGGTGAATAAGCTGAAATGGTGGGAAGACTACTAAAATGAATCTATAAGAGTCATTCTACTTTCTTCTATAAATGTTTTCTATAAATCTTCTTCACTCAACTGATGTTTACTATGTGATTCTTTGCCAGTATAGCAATAACTCTTTTAAAATCAGCTCAGATTTTTTAGGCTTTTAAATTAATCATAAAATTAAACATATACAAAAAAAATAAGATTGCCCAAATCTTTATTTCCCAATTTGACCTGGGAGCAAAAACCTAGTGACAGCTCCACAGCAAAGCATCTTACCAAGGCTCTATCACAGCTACTTAAGCAATATATTTCCCACACCTGGCAAGTATGTACATCTATGCTGCTGGCTTAGTGCTTTGAACGCAAGAGAAAATAATTAAAATAGTTAAATTTTTGTTTTAAAAAGTTAAAATACACACAGAAATAGTGGGAGTGAGAGTGAAATCTCACTTGAAGATCAAATAGAACCAAGGGGTTTATTTTTCTAGTCCTGCTTCACCTAAAGTTTCATGCTTATAAGTTGCCTAAGCTCTGCAATTTATCATCCTAAGAAATATAACCATTCCTAGGCCTAGATTTTGCCCAGACTTTAAGGCTGCATCTCCTATCCCTATCACCTCACAAAAAGAGAAAAGCCAAATCTCTAGCCAGCATTATAGAAACAAATAGCTAAGATTTAAAAAAAAATTGCGAGGCAAAACCATAACTCTTTATTCTAATATAAGTCAGTGGGGCAATTTTCTCATAAGAAGCAATGAATATGGAATCAGGAGACCTGAGTTCAAGCTTTCCCCACTAATAACCTGCATGACCTCGGTCAAATCACAACCACTGTGTGCCTTAGTTTCTTTTTCTGTAAAATGGGAAGGCTGGAGTAGATTCAGGAATCACAAACTGAAGGCCAGGTAAAAAATTAAAGCTGGTCCACAGATGTGTTTTGTTTGGTGTGGGCTGTGTGGTTTTTTATTTTTATAGCAATAAATTAATTTATTGAGAATAAATGAAACCACATTTTGAAATGACATGTTGATAACTACTACTTAAGAATACAAATACTTAAGACACCTGCACCCCAACGTTCATAGCAGCACTATATACAATAACCAAGACATGGAAACAGCCTAAACGTCCATCAACAGCTGACTAAATAAAGAAGTTGTGGTATAGTTATACAATAGAATACTATTCAGCCATAAAAACTGACAACATAACGCAATTCGCAGCAACATGGATGTTCCTGGAGAATGTCATTCTAAGTGAAGTAAGCCAGAAAGAGAAAGAAAAATACCATATGAGATGGTTCATATGTGGAATCTAAAAAAAAAAAAAGAACATAAATATAAAACAGAAACAGACTCATAGACATAGAATACAAACTTGTGGTTGCCAAGGGGGCGGGGGATGGGAAGGGACAGAATCGGATTTCAAAATTCATAGATGCTGACAGGCATATGCAGAATAGATAAACAAGATTATACTGGATAGCACAGGGAAATATATACAAGATCTTGTGGTAGCTCACAGCGGGAAAAAAAAAGTGACATTGAATATATATGTTCATGTGTAACTGAAAAATTGTGCTCTACACTGGAATTTGACACAACACTGTAAAATGACTATAACTCAACAAAAAATGTTTTTAAAAAAGAATACAAATATTTAACTCATGATGCAAAAAAATTTAACAGACTATTTTGGATAAATGAACATTTATAATAAAAAATAAATAATTATTTAACTGAATATACTGTTAAAGGTCTGGTGACAAACCCTTTGTTCTAGCCAGTTCTGAATTCCTTTCCTCCTTAGTCTGTTACTCATCTGCTAAGGAGACCAGGTTCTGAACCATACAATTTTTTTAACATTATGAAAAATTTCAAAATTATGTAAAAGTAAATGAACTACTGTAATGAACTCCCATGTACCCCAAATCCAGCCTCAATAATTAGCAACTCAGGGCTAATTTATTTTCATTATCCCCTCCTTCTCCCCTATTATTCTGAAGCAAATACTGTACATCATAACATTTCATTCATCTTCATTATCATCACATCTAAAAAAGCAATACTGTTTTGGTATCAAAGTTTTAGTTACTGTTCAATTTACAACTATTCAATATCTATAGTCCTCATAAACTTTTGTTTTATGCTTGTATGAATCAAGATCCAAATAAGATCCATATATTGCAACTGTTTGTTACATTCAGTTAAAAACTGAACTGAACTTTACTAGATAGGGTAGCCTTTCACTTTGCTGCAATCCATAAGGCTCCCTATTCTCATACTAATTAAGTTATCTGCTAGGCCTTTGAAGTTTTTTTGAGTTTGGGTCTCTGGTGGATCTGAAGTCTCTTGCTGTTGTAAGGTAACTTGACTCCTACAGACATAGCAGAGACATAAAGCAGATGAGGGAAACTTCATGCTTAAAACTGAAAAAATGAAGAAGTAGCAATATAAGCTTGTTACTTAGAAATGTAGAAGTAAATTCCAAAAGAATCTGCTAAAAGAGATGAAAGGAGTTGCCTCCTAGGAGTAGCATATGATGGGACTGCTATTCCACATCTTCATGCCTACCTTACAGGATTGTTGTGAGGTTTAAATGAGATATATCTTTATAGATACTAATATATAAAAATGGGTCAAGATGGCAGAGTAGTAGGACCATGAACTCACCTCTCCTCACAACTACAACAAAACCACAACCGACTGCTGAACAGCCATCGAGAAAAAAGACTGGAGCCTAGCAAAAAAGATCTGCTTCAACTGGAAACATAGAGGCAACCACAGCAAGAAGGTTAGTGCTTCTATAATTTTGTTACTCTACACTGAATAGATATTATTGCTTACTGGATATTGTATAAACTCTTCTCTGGCCTTCTGTGCCCAAAGGCATTTGATTTAAGCCTACCAGAGCCATTGTATGTGACAGCTATATTGTATTACAAAGTAAAAAATGTATCAGTGTACTGAAAAAAATATATATATAAATGCAAGGTATTTAATATGAGTAAAAAATTTCAAATCAAAATAGAACACTCATGCAATATTAATTCGTTTTCAAGAATTATTGAAAACTTTAAGAGATACAGAGATTTTAGAATCATTCACTTGGAACTAAATGGCCATCATAAAATTATATAATAAGTTTGAAGCACAGTTCACCTGAAAAATGACAACTAGATAACAAAGGGAAATTACAGAGTGAGACTACGTCAAAACACATAGAAGCAAAGATTATGTATATTTTCTTTTTAAAATTATACTCTGTAATATTCCAACATCAAAATTTTCACTACAAATAAAGTGTAATGACACTCATATAGAATAGGATCCCTCTGAAAGTATTTCCAAACTTGTGTGAGACAACAATGGACCCAAAGAACCTGAGGACTTTAGGGACATTAGAGATAGTTTGGTCTACTTTTCTCATTTTAGAGAAGAAAACTGAAGGCCCAGAGAGAACAGTAGATTAGAAACTAGGACCTTAGAAAAAGTTCTAAGAGTCTGGGCCTTTAACTTTCTGCAGAGAGACCAATGAGAATGATTGGGCATGGCAGTCCATAACAGAGGTAAAAAAGGACCTTGCTCAATGGTGAGGAAACTGACACATGCTGGGATACCAGCTCCCCTTTCACATGGTCAATCTGTCCTAGGCACAGTGCCATGGCAAAGAGATACAGCGCCTTTCACTGTTTATAATTCTGCTTTCTTACTTAGGAAGCTGGATATCATGTCTAGTTAAACAAATCCCCAAACCCAGACTTTTCACTCAGTCATCTCACTCTAAGAGAAATGAAAAACAGGGCAGAGCTGACCTGACCTATCAGCACTTCTCATTTTCCCAAGAGCTGAAAACAATAACAGTTTCTCCCAAAGTCCTAATGCCTCCTCTTCATGGCCAACCAGTAAATAACTTGGGGAAGACAATAAAAGTGACCTAATTCCTATTTCAAAGTACAAAGCTAAACCTTAGGTTATTTATAGGGCTGGTGTCAGCCTTGTCCTTATCTCCCCTCCTTACACCTTGGACTGCCTGCTCTCCACACAGGGAGGGCTCCTATGCACACTCTGAGCCAAAGGCTCTCACAGGACCTCTCATTTCTATACTCCAAGTGTAAATAAACTAGCTGATGTCCAAGCACCACTCTGTAAGGATCAAAAATACCATTACCTACCTAGGTTTCAAACAGTCCACAGTTATAGGGGGAAGAAAAAGATACTGGCAATAAATATGAAGATAAAAAAACATTATCCATATGTAAAAGGAGCTGATACAAATCTGAATGGACTCTATCAATTTCTATCAAATGAGTGGCCAAGACTTAAGAACAGATAATTCACATAGAATAAAATTCAAACAGTAAAATACTTGAGAAAATGCTAGTAATTAAAGAAATACAAAATTATTAAGGTATCATCTTGTCAACTAAATTAACAACAACAGAAGGGAGGGTATAGCTCAGCAGTAGAGTACACGCCTAGCATGCACAAGGTCCTGGGTTCAGTCCTCAGTACCTCCATTAAAAACTTAATTAATAAAAAGCTAATTTCACCTCCCTCCCCAAAATAAAAAATAAATAAATAATTTTTTTTAAAAAAGTTAACAACAACAACAAAAAAGTCAGTAACTCAACATAGGGTAATACAGCCATAAAACTCAGTCATTCTACTAATGGAACTATTATTTTCTGAAGATAATTAGAAAGAAAAACAATTCTATCATCACAAAGATGATTAAAGATGTACTATATACAACAAATTAAAAATTTTAAAAGAATAATTTATGACATTCTAATTCAATGTATTTTTATAGTGACATTAAAAATGATAAATAGGTGAATGCACAGAAAATTCTGTATTAAATTATGCTACATGGATAAAAGGAATACAAATAGTATGGCATACACACCAGCCAGAATGGCCATCGTTAAAAAGCCTACAAACGATAAATGCTGGAGAGGGTGTAAAGAAAAACGAATCCTCCTACACTGCTGGTGGGAATATAAACTGGTGCAGCCACTATGGAGAACGGTATAGATGTTCCTTAAAAAACTAAAAACAGAGTTACCACATGATCCAGCAATCCCACTCCTGGGCATATACCCAGAGAAAAATATAATTCAAAAAGATACACGCATCCCAATGTTCATAGCAGCACTATTTACAATAGCCAAGACATGGAAACAACCTAAATGTCCATCAACAGGTGACAGGATAAAGAAGATGTGGTATGTATGTGTGTGTGTGTGTGTGTGTGTGTGTATACACACACACATACATATATATATACATATATATATACACACATACATATATATATACATATACATACACACAATGGAATACTATTCAGTCATAAAAAAGAAAAATAATGCCATTTGCAGCAACATGGATGGAGCTGAAGATTGTCATTCTAAGTGAAGTAAGCCAGAAAGAGAAAGAAAAATGCCATATGATATTGCTTATATGTGCAATCTTAAAAAAAAAAAAAGGATACAAATGAAATATCTATTATTTATAACTTAGATGACTGATTTCTTGAATACATGTAAGCACATCTGACTGTCCTTTATGATTGGATTACTGCATTCTGTTGATTCTTACTGTGGTTGGCTTTATTCCTTTGATAACTATGTAAGTTTAAAAAGCTAAAGCTTTAAACTGTTCTTAGAAACACTAAACAGCACATATATGTAAATTTTAAAATGGTTTTATCTCTCAAAAAATATTAAGGCATATTGATTAAGCTATTTAAATTTTGTGTTATAATGATAAGGATTAGAGGATATCAGAGAGTTAGGTAAATAGATTTTATGGTGAAAAATTTTTTTGTGCTTATTTGTCTGCTTTGTTACTTTTGTTTATGGTCTTCTATGGAGTTAAACAATTTTGGATCCTCTTGATCTGTACACCCTAAGGCCAAAACAGCATCCAGTGCATTTTCCCAGGTATTATGAATTTTCTACTAGGCCAGTCAATGGTAACAGGAACATGAGGCCAGAATTCATTCACAGTTTCAGGCTGTTTCTTAGGAAGCCAAAGATACTCTGGAATTTTTGAGAAAGTAAGCTAATTCTCCATTTTAACCCCTTAAGAACTGAACAAATTCAATTTTACAACAGAGATTTCTGTTATCAGGTATAGAGTTTGGTGGAGGAAATTTTACCAAGGTGGGGGAAAGATGTCAATGTAACAGCATAGCTCGCATGGTCACCAAACAGGCAGGACAATGTTCCTGGTTAGTTTCAAGATCAACCTGTGCATTCTTCATAGTGTGACTACAGTCCTGCTTGTCCTAGAAAGGTGAAGAATAGCAAATAACTCTTCAGGCTCTTTTCTGACTGGTATACAAAGGACCAGATGAATCTATCAAGTAACAGATAAGTAATTTAGCTTTTAAATATTTCCCATGCAGAAGGCCTTTATCTCCATTTCAGAGCTCCTGGATAGAACGCAAGAAGAGCTCACACCATTACATATCTCAATCTGGAAGATCCAAGGTAGCCCTGTGACTCTAGTCACTCTGGTCTATTTGCATCAAATTTTAGAGGGTCAGTAGTAAACAGGTTGATGAAGCACAAAGGACTACCTGAATACAACTGAGGGTTTCTCATGAGGAGAAGGTTCCTTGGACCAGTTGCCATAGATGTCCCCTTGAAAGAAATAGAAGACAGAGGGGAGTGACGGGGGAAGCAGCAGGAGAGGGAGGGATCATGCTTACTGGCTTGCTTTAGAAAAAGAGAGGCTTTTTTTTTTTTTTTTTTTTGAATGTTTAAGGCTGAGATGGTAATGGGAGAGAAAGTAATTCACGTGTTGAAACAATATTCACAAATATATTTGCCACATATACCCTGTATAATTTAGAGACGGGAGAGTTTGAGAAAAGACAGAGAGAGAAGGCTGAGTAGGGAGAACACAATTTTTTAGGGAGAAAAAATATCAGTATTTAAGTCCAAGTAAACTTCTGAAATTTTCCAATTAACTTCTTGTGTAGCCAGCCTCCAAGATGAGTCCAATGACAATGATTACATACCTTGGTACAATCCTCTCCCAGATTGTATCAGGGTTGGTCTGGGTGACCAATATAATGTCGCACAAGTGATGGTACATTATTTCCAAGACTAGGTAAGAAAAGTTAGTATGGCTTCTGCTCTCTTGGATCATTTGCTTAGAGGGAAGCCAGCTATCATGTTGTTAGTCATCCTACGGAAAGACCTGTATTGTGAGAAACTGAGGCCTCTAGATAACAGCCTGCAAGAAACTGGGCACCTCATCAACAACTACATGAGTAAGCTTGGGTATGGATCCTCCAGTTTGATTAAGCCATCAAATAACTGGAGCCTTGACTGATCATCTTGAGAGACCCTAAGCCAGAACCACTAGCTAAGCAGCTGTCAGAGTCCTGACCCTCAGAAACTGTGAAATAAAAAAAAATTCAAGCTGCTAAGTTTTAGGGTAATTTGCTATATAGCAATAGATAAATGATAACGTAACATCTAACTAAATATGTTTGATGGGGAACCATACCATATGGTAATACTATCATAATTTCATCTACTAGGTGAGGAAAAGTATCTTCAAATTAAAAGTGGTATGCTGCCCCAGATACCACTAAAAGCTAAATAAGGCTAAAAACAGGGGCTCTGTTGGAAAGAACAAATTGTCTTTCTCTTTCAACGCTAATCTAAGGATTGTCACAAAGAGGCACCATCAGAAGAGTCCAACATAGTTTTCTCCCACTAGTCATATTATGTATCCTATAGCCAAAGACATGGGGTTAGTGAAGTGTAGGTTTCCCATGCAAGCCACTGTGAGGGTGTTGTCCCATATCAGAGCGTCAAGGGTTGAAGTTGAGGCAGCAAACTTATCCCCAGAGATATATGCCTAGCACTAAGCTGAGATTCACAAGATTCTCCCTGAGTTTTCCTTACCTCTGAATGTTGGGATAACCGACGCTCACTGAATGCCGATATTTGTATGAATAAAAATGAAGGGATTTAGCAAATCTTGCTCCTGCACACAGTTGTCAAAAAAAATCTGACCTTTACAACAGGAAAAAGATGGGGGATTTAAAGATTTAAAGAAGAGGCAGTGACTGTCTGATGTATAACAAACCTTTGAAAAATTATGAAGCAGTGAAAATCCCCTACAGGTCCCAACAAAATGTGGCCAATTTGCATTCCAGCAAAGCTTTCCATACATACCATTTGGCTCCTGTGTGTACTTCCAGGCAAATAAATCCTGAGGAATAATCCCACTGGGATCTAAGTTTGATCTCTGATATATTACTGCTTCACAACTCCAGACCATGTTCCACAAATGCCTTTTTGGTTCCAAATAACTAAATCAAAGTCATCCTGATAAGCTCTGAAAACAGGGAATGTGAGGAGTGGTTTAATGAATGTTACAACTCAACCTATTATAGACCACAGTACATTATTGGAAGAGGGAGAAAAAAAAAATCCCCAAATCTCTCAAGACCAAATCCAGACATACCTGTCATTCAACCACACCTGACTATAAAGCCCTATTCAAAGCCTGACTTTGATCAAATGGTTAGGATGCATTTGCAAATGTAACAGCAGTGTGTGTTGGGAGTGGGCAGGGGGTGGGGTAGAGGCTACAATTTTCTGTTTACTTTGAAACTGGTCCAAACTCATTAAAAAAAAAAAGCAACCAATGAAAGTAATAAGCACTGAAATGTATTCTGATTTTAAATATTACATGGAAAAAACAGCAAACACATTACAGTAGCAAAAAATAATTTTTCTAAATGTTAGGTAAATCTACCGCCCAACACGTAAACTAGAGAAAGCAGTGTTAAGAAAAAAAGGAAAGCTAGATTTATAGAGAAAACTGAGAGAACTAGAAGTTCAAGCTTCCTAGATCCCAGCATCAATTTTCTCCTTCTACGGGAAGAAAGTAATTTTTACAAAAGTGAAATAAATTTAGATAAGACATACTAAAACATTAACCATAGTGACTACTATTAGACAAATCATAAAACATGTAGACACAAGAAGTAGAAGCTGAAGGTCTGAAAAGAAGAAGGTAAGAAAAAGCCATTTAGGAAGTCAATAATTTGATACGAAGACATCAAAATAAGAAACCATCTGGCTAGACAACAAAGAAATGGGAACATTAGAGTTTCAATGTCTGCATGTAATCTCATATAAGTAGTAATCTCATATAAGTAAACATTAGAGTTTCAATGTCTGCATGTAATCTCATATAAGTCACAACTGAAATCAATTTATCTAGCACCTTAAAAAGAACCAGTCACTCATCAGGAATTAGAGTTAACTCCTCCCCAGAAGGACATTCAGCAAGCAAGAAAATAAGCTGGGAATCTGCAAGGAAACTGAGCCTCCTGTATAGTCAGCAAGACCCAGCCCATTGCCAGGTCCAGGATTCTGATGGCATATGAAACCAGAAATACCACCATCTATCGTCAAGACCCAAAGTGTAACTGATACTCTTTTTTTTGGCGAGTCAGATTTCAATCCTGTCTAGGCAACCCATGTCAGCTGTGACCACTATGTTTGCTGCAGATTCTGGAAGATAGTCAGTCTCTAGCACAAAAGATAGAATCTCAATACTTTATTTGGTCCAGAAGAGCCATCCAGCTACTGGAAGCACGCCAGGAGATCCATAAGGACTAGAAAGAGTTTTATCATCAAAGTCCTATCCAGTCTCAAAAGATTTTGAAGCTATAATCAAAAAATCGGAAAATCACAAGTGTTGGTGAGGATGTGGAAAAACTGGAACCCTCACATATTGCTGCTGGGACTGTAAAATGGTTCAGCTGTTGTGAAAAAAATTTGACACTTTCTCAAAAAGTTGAACAGAGTTACCATATGACCCAGTAATTCTAGTCTTGGGTATATAATTCAAAAAAATGAAAACAGGTACTCAAATACATGTACACATATATTTCTAGCAGCACTATTCAAGTAGCCAAAAAGAAACAGTCCAGATGTTCATCAATGGGTGAACGGATAAACAAATTGTGGTATATACACACAGTGGAATATTATTCAGTTGTAAAAGGAATAAAGTACTGAGTTACGCTACAACATGGACGAACCTCAAAAACACTATGCTAACTGAAAGAAGCCAGATAGGTCACATCTTACATGATTCTATTTATATTAAATATCCAGAATACAAACAGAATGCAGATTGGCGTTTACCAGATTTTAGAAGGAAGGGAGAAGGGGAAGCAACTGCTTAGTGGGTACAAGGTTTCCTTTTAGACTAATGCAAATGTTTTGGGACTAGATAGAGGGGTGGTTGCAACATTATGAATGTACTAAATGCCACTGAATTGTTCAATTTTATGTTACATGAATTTCACCTCAATCTTTTAAAAAAAAGTCCTCTTGAAAGTGAAAGCAAAGATTCTCTTACTAACTGTACTTAATTTTTCTAAAGTCCTTTAACAGCTTCCCTCCTGGGAAACCACTAACAAGTTCCAGTTAAAGCTTGTAGTCTCCCCTGTAGCTTTTGTGAGACAAGCAGTTACCTCAGGCCATAGAGAAAAGGGATCATTTTGGATTCTTGCAAAAGTGAAGTACACCTGGTAGCTTTCCATTCACCAAAACTGGCTGCCCTAAAGCAGAAATGTCAGTGCGTCATCCCTGTCTTGTACTCCCCACTGGAGGCTCACCAAATCCGAACTTCTTCAGCTAGCCACAAATCCTTGGAGACTCTACGACTGCTGAGACCTTGTATACTATGCAAGAGCACAGTAAGAAATTCCCTCTCCTCCATCACAGCTCAATGCTGAGTTCTCTAGAGACATAGGTACTTCACTGTCTCCTATCTTACCTTCTGATGAGATTGGGCCCGTTCAGGGTGGTATGGCTGTACACTCCTGTCTTGCATTCTGAACAAGTCTTTCCCCCTACCTAATGACAGTTTAAGTCTCACCAATGGACAGGATTTTCTGGTTTGAATAATCCTTCCTCATACTGTCACTTTGTCTTTCACATTTTCTCCCTCAAATTGGTAAAGCATTACTAAGCATTTTCAGAGTATGAGGTCCATCCTGTGATGTTTAATACCTGTTGTCATCTTTGCTCCCATCAATAACTTCCCACACTCCTAGCACAAGGCCTTGGTCACCCATGCCCTTAAAGACTCCTAAAATTGATGGTTTATGTTATCTACCTTGTGCCCAACCTACTCCATGATGCCATGAAGATACACAACATACACAAGCTTCCTGAAGTTCTTCCCCATTTTTTCACTCACTGCTATTTCCTTAGCTTCCTTTTGGAGAAAAAAATCAGAGCTAACCAAAGAGAGCAACCATCACTCACTACAAAGCCTCTAGGTTCACAGCTATATATCATAAAAGCAAAAAACAAGAAGACTCCCATTTCCCATTAATTAAAAAAAATTACTCCAATAAAGTGATTGCTAATGACATCGATAAACTGCTTACCTCAACAGCTTAATTTGGAGCACTTTAAAAGATGCCCTATAAGATACGAGTAGAGTCCTATGACTACTTCTCTAAGGAAGGGGTGCTATTCCCTCCCTTAAGATCTGATGGTTTGTACCCCCATAGCTTCCATCACCCCTGAGATGATCTTTTAATGGTATCTAGGATCATCAGTAACATACCATACTTCACCTCCTCTCACCCCTCCCTCTCACTCATCCCTCTGGGTAAAGCATTCAGAGCCAGTAATTGCCAAGTCTCAGTGGATTTTTAATTCTTCTTCCACCTCCCAGCACTACAGTTCTATGAATCTCCTAACCCCAAGCCAGAACTTGAGCCTGCTCAACTAGACCCTGAAACTAAAAAACTCATGTGTTTTATTCCCAGATAGTTTACCTCCAAGGAAGGCCAGAGACAGCCTGGTTGTGTTAGTGTGTATGCCATGCTTTCAGTGGGCCTTCCTGTTGAACTTGGATGTCTAACAACAGGGGCCAGGGAGCAGTAAGTCTGCTGTTAGAGAACAAGGTCGATTCACCAGGCAGCCCAGGATTCTATGGAAATCAGCTCCTTTGGTAGACATAGCAGAATCACATAGAGGAAGGGTATTTCCCATAGGATTCTGATTACAGTAATAAAGTTAGCTTGTATCCAGGTAACACAAAAAAGTTCCAGAAGCAAGTAAGCTATATTCACCTCTGTCTCTTGTTCCTCTTCTGTAAATGGCCCACCTGAAGGTTAGCTATAGTTCTGCCCTCATCCACATCAAAAGCAAATTGTTAGCTCATTGCCTTTTTCCAAATCAAATCACATTTTAATAGAAACTTTCACTAAATATGTAACTTTGAATATGCTACTTAACTTTTCTGGAGCCTGAATTTTATCCGTAAAAGGAGGATACTAATAAAGGCTCAGTGTATTTTGTGAGTTGCTATGAAACATAAATGAAAAAAATATATGCAAGTTGTCATAGTCAAGAGGAACTAAGGAGACAAGACAACTAAATGTAATGTGGTATCCTGGATGGGATCCTGGAATAGAAAAAGACCATTAGGTAAAAACCAAGGAAATCTGAATAAAATATGGATATATTCAGTTAATATAATGTATTAGTATTGGTTCATTAATTGTGACAAATGTACCATACTAATGTAAGATATTAACAATAGGGGAAACTTGGTATGGGGTATATGGAAACTTCTTTACAATTACTCTATAAATCTACTCTACTCTAAAATAAAAAAGCTTTTTAAAAGTCTGAAAAATATGTAAAAGCACTTTATAAAGTTCCAATCAATTATAAAATATCACATAATTTAGTAGATTGTCTTTTATAATAAAGAGATTGTTGGTAGGTAGGCAACCATCTTAAGTAGCTCAGATAACAGAGATAGTTTGAACAGTTAAGTTCTGGTGTAGAAGAGTCTAGCCCCCAGAAACATCCCAGCTGTTTCCTGCCAGCTGGTGCCTCATGTCTGACTTTCAATAGAGTTGATTTTCTTTGTATAATTATATTTGACTTTCAACCTATCTGTTTTACTTAAAAAAAAAAAAAAAGGTTACTTTTTAAAAGGACCCTATGCAGCTATGTGCTTTATTTTAAGACTGCAAAAAGTGAACTGTAAGGCACGGGTATATGGCTACTTATTGGGTCCATTCCCTAACTGCTGAAATAGATCTGATTTCTACTCCCAACTTCAAATGTAGGAACAGACAGATACCCAGAGATAGAATACAGCAAGTGTACCCAACCTCTGCCAACTCCTATTCTGCCTTGGAAAAAAAAAAAAAAAAAAAGAAGAAGAAGAAGAAAGCAAGAGTCCCAGAAGTGCAGGAAATTGTTTCTCAGACGAAAGACAACACTTCCTTTCCCAGAACAATCCATCTCCCACACTGACATCCTGCTCCTACTATATTTACCCAACCCAAAAATCTGCCGATGATATACTTCCAGCTGCACTCTGCCACATGGCCCTGTCACTCAACCACAGTACTCAGAGGGGAATCTGTCCAGAGGGCAGAGCCTAGAAATCACTACACACTAATCCATGCTTCCTCTATCGGCAGCCTTCAGAGTAAAGTGAGACAAAATATGGACAGTATTACTCCCTGTTTATTTTGGAAGTGACTGGGGAGACAAGAGGTACTTCATTTTGTATAGTTGCTAATTTTGACTGCTCTCGTAGTAGCCAATGGAGGAGCCTAAAGAATGAAGGATTGAAATATGAGGTTAAAAATAACTGTTAATGCTAGCTGCCCAAAAAGCATCACTTAATAGCCTCTTCCATCTCAACCTACCAGGATCAGGCTATCAAGTCACTTATTACAGGGTAAGCCCTTCAGTTCTGGGTGCATGGATCCAAGGAGTCAAGGATGGAACCATTCCACTCACCCCATCTCACTCTACCCTTGTAACACACTCTACTGAAAGAGGAAAGCCCAAACAGTGGACTGGGTAATGGTAAACATTAGAGCTGATTCAGATTTTCCTATTTAGCAGCTCTGTATTCTTGGTCCTTCCCTCCCACTCCTATACCCCTATCTCAAGTCCTTTCTGTTCATTCTTCCTTACCTTCTGCCTCTATAGTTCCTTTTATTTTCTTTCCCTGCTTCTCTTTTTTTTATTTATCATGAGCAAGGTTTCCTCCACAAAACACAACTGATGGCTGATAAGGCTTTCATTAGTAATGTCATATCATTAATCTACTCCCACGGTAGTAACAGCAAAAAACCTGAGACGCAAGAGCAATACCTTTTTCTGCCTTTTCTTTTCTTAGGGAGGCTCAGTTGTGCATATTGATCAAATCCTTCTAAGGAATAAAAGGAAAGGAGAAACAAAAGAAAAATATAGAGAAACAGAAGGGAAGGAGAGAAGAAGGTAAATAAGAATGGGGAATGCTTTTCTAAAAGCATTTTCGCTCTTAAAGCTCCTGTATGACGGGTATTTTTAAACTTTATAGATTTTTAAAAGCTGAAGTGGAAGTTCTTTTTTTTTTTTTTTTTTAATCCTTTCAGTCACATAATTCTTTATTTTGTTTTTTGGATTTTGGGGCAGGGGGATTAGGTCTATGTATTTAATTATTTATAATGGAGGTAGTGGGGATTGAACCCAGGACCTTGGCATGCTGAGCATACCACTTGAGCTATATCCTCCCCCTTGAAGCAGAAGTTCTTAATGAGTCCAACCAGGCTTTTAAAATAGATCTGAGAATAAAAGTTGAATATCATGATGAATTCATATGGCTATCCCACTTAGAAAGGGCAAAGGAAAAGAGAAGGGAATCAGCTTCACATGGCTGTTCCCACTCTGGCTTAGAGGAGAAGCATTTATGCTGCTGGTTGAGTGGAGAACAAATTCCACTGGGGGATGCTGCCAAATTCTAGGAAATCACCAAACCCTCAGTCAAGCCTCACTGAGATAAACCTTTTTCCAATTTTCAAAACTCTTTTAAGTTACTGGATTTTTTTTTTTTTTAAAACAGCATCACCAAGGCCATAAAGCAATACACACCTTCAGGGCACGCAATTATGTTTCTTAAAAAGAAGATAAACTTAACACAAGCAAGCTAGGAAGAAAATTCACATCCACACCTAAGAACAAGTCCTTTAAGAGCAGGTATTTTAAGCAACCACTCAAAATTTTCCATCACTGTAACCTGAAAATGATTCAGGCAAGAATCATCAATATATGATAAATCTTGGAGGCAAGTTTAGTGAGGAGCAAAATAAGGTCTTAAAGTGTCTCCCCAAGGGTTGCTTATGAGTTCCAAGGGGATAATAGTATCTTTCCAGTAGAGAAACAAAGTAACACCTTGACCAAGTGATCAAAACTAATATCACCAATGAGGGGTACCTCCACATATGATATCCTGAGAAGGACACTATTATCAGTAGCGGCATCAGATTTATGCCAGACACACATAACCAGAATCTAATCATAAAGAAACACCAGACAAATCCAAATGAGGAATGTTCTCTTAAAAAAAAAAAAAAAAGGAAGAAAAGAAGAAAAAACTGGCTGGTATTCATTAAACAATTTCAATGTTGTGAAAGACAAAGAAAGGCTGAAGAACTGTTTCAGATTAAAGAAGACTAAAGAAACATGGTAACTAAATGCAATATGTGATCCTTGACTGAAGGGGAAAAAACCAAAAAGTTTATTATTGGGACAACTGACAAAATTGGAATATGAATAGTGAAATATTGTATGGATGTTAAATTTCTTGAATTTGATAACTGTACTGAAGATTATGTAAGAGAATATCCTTGTTCTTAGAAAATATACACTGCAGTATTAAGGGATAAAAGGTCATGGTATATACAACCTACTCTCAAATGGTTTAGAAAAAACATTTATATATGTATGTATGTGTGTACAGAAAGAAAGAGTAATACAAACAAGTAGCAAAAGGGTATATGGGAGAACTCTGTATTATTCTTGCAACATTTCGGTAAGTTTGAAATTATTTCAAAACAAAAATTCAAAAGAATTCACCATCAGCTGACCTGATTAAATGTCTTGACGCCAACTAGGTAAAGAGGAAACGGGGACGAACTTAGATTCTAGATAACACTAAAACAACCTTTGGTAGGGGAGCAAGCCAACTTTTCCCTTTCCTTTGAAGCTTTTAGAGGAAGACTATTACCAACATAAATATTTCCCACTCTCTGTCTTCTGTTACTGCATGCACACAGCCCAGTTTTGTTGACTCTTGAGCCTACCTAGGACCACTTAGGACCCTGGCAAAAGCTCCTGTTCTCTAAATACCAAAGAGTTTTACCAAATGCAGCCATTGCTCATTTCCTTCCTTATGAACAACCTAGAGAACAGAATAAGTCTTTAAAACCTCTGAAATGAGACTGATTAAGATGCTAATCTTGGGCTCACTTGGGAGGATTAATGAGCCATATTTGGATTCTAGCAACAGAAATCCACTTTCCCTTGACTACTTGCCCCACAATGCTTCTGTCCAGGTGGGCTGATCCAAGAACTTCTCTTCCTGGGCCAGAGGGAATCAGGATCCTCTGCCAGAGTCACCAGGCTCTGGTCACAAAAGTATTTGACTATAGTAGATATTAATTATGTATACTGGATGTACACTTATCCCAGAAAAAAGAGGCAAAGGAGAAAGAACTGCAATTTAAAAACAATAAACTATCAAGCAAATGATAGGTCACAGGTCTTTTTGTGGAATACATTTATACTTCAACATCCACTCCAACTTTCTCTTTTAGAAAGATCTTAACCACTGTTTAATTGCTTCACTGCCTCACTATCTCTTTCCACCCTTGAAAACCCTAGAAATACTTTCCTAAGAAAAAAAGGACATTTTTAAAGGGCATTTTCTCTGAGGACCCAAGGTTCTCAAGGGCTACTTCTAAAAAAGGGTACTTTTACTGGGATTCAAAAGATAAATACATGATGAGATATTCTACTAATTTGAAGCCAAATCCTATTCAAAGTCACATGGGTTTTGATACCTTTTTCTTCACATGGGGCCCTTGGGCTAAAGAATGTTTTTGTTATTTTCAAACTGGATCTATCAGGTTTGAGCTACAGAAAAGGACTTTCCTCATTCTTTCAGCACGTTAGCTATACAGCTATTAAAATCTTTGCTTTGTGTCCCTAGATTTCAAAATCCTAACAACTGTGTTAGAAGCCCAAGCTTGAGGGCTAAATTTTATTAGAAGCTGACTTTTATTAGAAAAGACAATTGGCCATTGATATCTTATCCTGTGGTACAATTTTAGGCAGTCCAGCTCTGAGATGCACAGACTGATCAATCAAAGGTGAATATAAATAGACTAATCAAAGACACCCAAAGCCCTAAAGCAGCTAATGAAGCTGCCATACACAAAGTTACTGCCAGGCAGCCAGGGCTAGGGCAGAGAAGAGGGGTGGGACAGACAACACAGGCAAACACCACTGCTGCTCTTCTGACCATCCTAGAACCTCTTTCAGCACACCAGGCCATACAACAATTTCCTGAGGTCACATGTGGAAGCTGGGCAGACTTCAAACCAGTGCCCAGCTGTCCATTCAAATTCCAGAGCTTCTCAAATCACCACCCCACTAGACCATAAACTTTGAGGATAGGAACTGTGTCACTCTCCTTGAAAACTAGGTCCCTAATACTGAATTCAGTGTCTGGCACACATTAAGTGCTCAAGAAAATTTGTTAACTTAGTATACACATGAATTTCTGCCAATAGCAAAGTTCCTGAAGAAGATGCTGTTTTGGAGTCTTTCCAGCACAAATGACTCCCTACTTGACCCACCAAAAGAACTCAAAAGGACGGCCAGGCCATGTCTAACATGGCATGTTGTCCCTCTTTCCAGAACAATCAGCTTAACATCACATAAAAGGGATAAGGTACAAGGTGCAAAGTGACTAGTCAGTCACAATTACATCCACAATCCTTATTTCCTTGGGGAAGAATACTTATTCTAACATTCTCCAGCACTGTTATGATTCAAATGGTCTCAAATTAATCTCTGCCTTGTAAAAGCTGATTCATCCAGAGAGAAACAACCATACAAATAGAACTGCTTCAGCCATTTAAAAAAAAAAAAAAAAAGAAAGAAATCCTGCCATTTGCAACAACAGGGATGAACCTTGAGGACATTATGCTAACTGAAATAAGTCAGACAAAGGAAGATAAATAATGTATAATCTTACTTACATGTGAAATCCAAAAACAAACAAATTCATAGAAACAGAAAGCAGAATAGTGGTAGCCAAGGGCTGAGTGGTGGTAGGGAATGGGGAGATGATGGTCAAAGGTTATAAACTTCCATTCATGAGATGAATAAGTTATGAGGATCTAATATACAGCATAGTGACTGTGGTTAATGGTAATGTATATTATACATCTGAAAGCTGCTAAGAGCAACTTAATAAATAAATAAATCTTAAATGTTCTCACACACACACACAAACTGTAATTATGTGACATGATGGATTTTGTGGTAATCCTTTTGCAAAATTGTAGTATCATTTTGCAAAAATATGTGTGTATCAAATCATCATACTGTACACCTTAAACTTACAAAATGTTATATGTCAATTATATCTCAATAAAGCTGGGTTGGAAAAAAGACAACATGTAATAGCAGATCTTTAAGTAAATAAATGAATGAATAGATAGATAGATAGATAGATAGATAAATAGATAGATAGGACTGCTTTAATGAAACCAAAGTTGATAGGGATGAAACCCAAATGTAATAGACCCCTGGTTCCCAAAGGTCAAGGGGACTAAGGCACTTCACAGAGTTCTTCACAGGATGCAAGAATAGGATGGGAGAGGCACCCTCACTCAACACACCACTTGACTCCTTGACCAAGAAATAACATTGCAGACAGACAAATTCAAACCAGTGCTGGAACAGAAGTAAATTACAGGCTGTCTCTACCAGGGCTTTCAAAATTTTTAACCACGACCCACAGAAAGAATACAGTTTGCACTGCAACCCAGAATATACACATGCTTCTAACTGAAACAAAAGTTTCCCAAAATAATACTTATTTTTATTATGTCTGATGCTGATAATTTTTATTCTATTCCTTTTTTTCCCTCTCTTAGTGTCAATAGCTTGTATCAAAAAGCAAAGAAGTGCTCAAAGGGGTCATATCAAAGGAACAAAGGAATTAGCTTGAAGGAGCTCTCATTGGCCAAACTTGGAATTACCTGAGCACCAAAAATAATCATAAGTGTAATTAACTGTAAACACTAAATAAATAAAAATCCACAGGCCCCCAAAAGAGGGAAAACTCCTCATTTTCCACCATTAGTGGTCATTATTATACTTACTCCTTACTCTAAAAACTGGCAATTTAAGGGAAAGAATTAAGCATTTTCCTTGACTTTTCAGGAGAAACTGTAGTTCATCCTCTAGTTCATGAAGGAAACCTATTCTAGAGAACACCAGCTAATAATGTAGAAAGAAAGACAGAATTAGAAAACCATCATTCTTGGTCAAAAGACACATGAAAAGATGCTCAACCACTACACATCAGGAAAATGAAAATCAAAACCACTTAGACATCACCTCACACCTGTCAGAATGTCAATCATCAAAAAGAACACAAATAACAAATGCTGGCGAGGATATGGAGAAAAGGGAACCCTCCTACACTGTTGGTAGGAATGTAAATTGGTACAGACACTCTGGAAAATAGTATGGAGGTTCCTCAAAAAACTAAAAATATAACTACTATATGAGCCAGTAATTCTACTCCAGGGTATATATCCAAAAAACAAAAACACTAATTTGAAAAGATACATGCACCTCACCACAATATTCATAGTAACATTATTTACAATTGCCAAGATGTGGAAGCAACCCAAGTGCCCATCAACAGATGAATGGATAAAGATGTGATACACACACACACACACACACACACACACACACACACACAATGGAATACCACTCAGCCATAAAAAGAATGAAAATTTGCCATTTGCAGCAACATGGATGGACTTTGAGGGCATTATGCTAAGTGAAATAATAAGTCAGAGAAAGATAAACACTGTATGATATCAGTTATATGTGGATTCTAAAAAAATACAACAAACTAGTGAATATAACAAAAAAGAAGCAGACCCACAGATACAGAGAACAAACTAGTGGTTGGGGGAAGAGAGACAACATAGGGGTCGAGAGTGGGAGGTACAAACTATTGTGTGTAAGATAGGCTACAAGGATGTACAGCACAACATGGGGAATATAACCAATATTTTGTAACAGCTGTAAATGGAGTACAGCCTTCAAAAATTGTATAAAAAAGAAAAAAAATTAATAAACTCAAAAAAAAAAAAAAAAGAAAGAAAGAAAGAAAGAAAGGAAAAGAAAAAAGAAAATCATCACTCTGCAGCATACCACTTTCCCTCCACCAGTGAAAAATGATTCTGGCAAAAATTCATCAATGGATTATCATTAGTGGATTATCATTATCACTAGTAAAGAATACCAGAGAACAGGATATTCACAAGGTACCAAATTATTACTTCACAGATTACCTACTAATTGCAAAGAGAAAAATAAATTCATTTTACAATAAGGAGATATGGCTGTCATCATTAGAAGCAAGTAATCAACTTTAACACCAATAGTGGGACGAACTGATAGTAAATGCCTCCTGTGGCAATATAACATGAAGTACATCTATGAAGTACTCTTCCCAAAAATGTTTAACCTGAATCAAGTTAGGTTTTTAATCCTAACTTCTAGAATGGAAATATATGAGGTAGAGGAACAAGTTAAAGGACACCACAAGGAAACAGGCAAACCCAGAATGTAGAACATTCTGAAGATAAATGACTTGGTCTCTTCAAAAGATCAGTGCCAAGAGAAAAAAAAAAAAGTGGAGAAAACTATTGGATTTTTAAAGTATAAAGAGATATAACTACCTAACGAAATGAGAATTTTGCTTGGATTTTGGTTTGTAAAACCAGCAGTAATTATAAAAGGCAGTTTGGGACAAGTAGGCAATTCTAATATATGGACTGGATATTAGCTAATATTGGTAAATTATTGTTAAACTTCTTAGGTGTGATAATGGTATTATGATCATGTAGGAGAATATCCTTATTTAGAATGCATGCTGAAATGTCAGTATGCCTGCAACTTATTTTCAAATGGTTTATGAAAAAATACACATATATATGGATAAAGCAAATATGGTTGAATGTTAATAATTCTGACTCTTATGAAGTATGGGATATAGGCAGTCACTGTGATATTATTTCAATTTTGGGTATGTTAGAAATTTTTCATAATAAAAAACTGAAAAAATGGTGTACAACCCTTTAAAATGATATTGCAGGTCTTTAATAGAATGCAATCTGCAGTCTGAAGATACTACTCTAGCCCACAGTAGGGCAGTCATAATATTATTTTAGCCCTCACTTTATTATCAGTTTGGATTCAGTTTTCTTAAACCTGTTGTTTGCCCAAAGAGACAAATGAACCCTCATGAAAAAGCTCCTGTGGAATGAGGCTTTCTTATTCTGCAACTGTCAAGAGTCAAGTTTTATATTTTTTCCTGCCAATGAATAACTCACTTTACTTGAAAGAATAATCAATCAGTAGAAAAATTCCTACCAGTGTCAGGGAAACTTCATTTGTCCCTGACAAATGAAGATTTTAGAAGATTTTTTCTAATTCAGGGCCCATCACAGATAACACTGAAGTCCTTTTGATCCTCTTCCTCCTCAATGACCCCAACTACCCTTAGCCTCCAGTTCCCAAGCTGCTTTCCAGGACACCTGGAAACAAGCTAAATGGCTTAGTGCAGAAAAAACCTTTATTCCCACACTACATCTGGCCCTGCCTTTCCACCAAATCAAATGCCAGTTTATTGCCTTCTGATGTAGAGTCTATCAGGCCACTTCCTGGATGCCCCCACTTCACATTGGGCCAGAAACCCAAGGCAATAATCTGAGTTCTACAAATGGGCAAGTAATCGTTCAACAAGCATGGAACAAAGAAAGATCAGTTGTGATATGTGCACATGTGACAGGCAGCCCTTCACAACTCAACCTACAGCAGCTAACAATGATAATGGAAGAGGCATACAATGAGAAGCCAGCCAACAGGCAGCCAGGAGTGCTTGTCCATCTAAGTCCTTCAGATCTCCAAAGACCAAAGTAAAGAAATAAAGGTCTCAAAATGGAAAAGGAGTATCTTATCTCCTGATTTCCAGAAGCAAAACTGAAAGCTTAAGGTAGTCACTGCTCTTCATCTACCACCCTTTCTTAAGGAGGTGATCTGAGTTGAAATGATCTAATCTTCATTTTGCTCTATATCCTGGTCTATCTTCTAACGGGTGCCAGGAGAGAAAAGAGAAATGCATGCACTCTTTCCATAAACATATCCAATATCATTTTAGAAACTGGGGTGACCCACTGAGCATCTATGAGCATAGAGAAGCAGTTAGAGAAGGCAAGATTGAGACAAATAACTCTTTACTATCTCTCCTAATCAAAACTGCACATTGAATTTCAAACATTTGGCTTCTTCTGAAACCCTCTTGGCACTTGCATCAAGTTTGAGTGGGTGGAAAGAAAAGAAGAAAGGGACTCTGCCTGCCTCTTTCTTAAAAACAAACCAGCAGCTGGCTTTCCCTCTTTTTACTCATCTGACTGCTGTCATGGCAAGCTGGGCACATACCCAGAGAGAAATTTCAGGCCTCAAGAGATGGCTGTGCTAAAGATGACAATGTCAATGAGAGCAAGACCAGCAACTTTGACATCCACCACAGACCACACTGTCACACTGCCCCCTAAACTCTACTAGAAAGAAATTAGGTTCCTTTACCTCTGCTTTTGAGAGTGAAGCTATTAAGAATGCCCTTTTTTCACAGCTTCCTTTCAGATACATGTAGTGGAAAACGTGCCAGCAGACTAGTTCTGATGGCTAAGTGTGTTTGAGTATTATGGAGAGAAAAAGGGAGATCTGGACCAATAAGAATCCAGACTATGCAGAGTGGCTGCTTCTCAAGAAAGTCTGCATTTTCTAATCTCAAGGACAAACAAATGTTTGGAAGAACTTTTCAGTTTAGTAGTGTCAAGCGAAAAGGATTCAGATCATTCGATAAAGGCCTCAGTAAAAGAAATGCCAAAGTACAGACTTCTGGGGGCCACCTTATTCATATGGCTATTGCCTGAGGAAAAAGAATCACAGTACACAGTATTTTCCTTAACTGTGCTCAAATGCTTACAAATCTGAGGCCACTCAAGCTACCAAGATTCCAAGGTGCCAAAGTCAGTCTGACTCAAATTCAAATCACACCCTAATGTGTTACTAAACAATTTCCCAATTAATAGTCATATAATTTTTATAGAACAAGAAAGTCAAAAAGGGCACAGGAAATAGATACTTTAAAAGTAAGTGTGCAAACTTTGCCTCTTCCAACACTCAGTCCATTACATGAATTTGTCTGTCAAATTTTATCACACTTGGTTCTGTCAGTCCCGACTGTAGGCCCTGAAAAATCCACAAGTTCATTTCCAAGTGGGACAAAGCTAATGACTCAGTCAAATAGTCAACTTCTTCTCATACTGATTAATAATGATACATTGCTTACTTTACTACTCCCCAAACTACAGGCCCCTACAGAAAAAATGAAATAATGCATTCAACCAATACTAGAGATGGTATCTCTAAAAGTAAAATGTTTTTCAAATAAGGTACCCTTACTCAATCTTTTTCCTGACAGTGACAACTAAAATCTCTTTCCTACACATCTCCACGTTCTAAATGAAAAAGATTAAACTTGAGGTGTGAGGCATCCTCGAACAGTTTCACTTCTACTTAGAAGGTTATTTCTAAAAGGCCTAGACCAGACAAGTGTTAAGTCATAGTTCCTCCCAGGCCAGACTGTTTAAATGTTCTCTGGAAACCTCTGGAGGTTACATGATTCAAACCTCCTAGCTCAGACTCTGAATTCACAAAGCTTGAGACAGATAGTACCCTACAGGTGTGTTTGTCCAGGATAAACTATATTTAAATAAACTCCTGATACATCCACTCTCTTCAGGCACCTGCTTCTCTCTGTAAAACTCAAGCACACCACATCTTGCTGTCCAGGTAAGTACAGTTTAAAAAAAAAAAAAAAAATCCTATCCCTCACAGTTACAATATGCAACCCACTGATGTCTTTGGGAATACCTAAACTGTAGCCAGAACAGCTTTACATGAGAAAGTCAAACAAGCAAATGTATGAGCTAAATTTTTGTTCATTTCTTTGGCTTGTGTGTTAGCAAGGAAAAGAGCAGGAATAAGAAAAGATGGCAATAGATTGTTCCCTCTCACTATCATCCATTCCATGCCTGAGAGGGAACCATATGGCATAGAGTAGAGGCCACAAAGGTTAGCCTTGAGCCACTAGTCTTAGAAACCAGTGACTATGAGTGCAGAAGTCTGACTATTTATTTACCATTTATTTACCCAATGCCATTTACCCATTTGCCATTTAGTTACCCAATGCCTAAGTGCCTAATCAAAATGCCTAGCACCTAGCAGATATTCAGTAAATATTGGTTAGAAGCAAATATTCAACAAATATTGGTTAAAAGTAATTCACTAAGCTAGACCTAGAAGGAATCTAAATCCTAGTAAATCTCAGAAAGAAGAGGTCCAAGAAGCTAGAACAGTCCCATAAGTTAATACATGTGCTTATACTGAGCTTCAAGACAACCTTAGTCTTATGCTAGATACTCCCAATCCTCATAGGTCCTCAGAATTAAGAAGGCCACCCTGGGGTTAAATCTCCAAAGGCAAACTCATTATCCTCCCCACTACCACCACCCCTGACACACACACCACTAAGAGGTCTTCCTTAGGCCTTGGCTCTGAAGGCTATAAAGTCATTAAGAGGTGATCCCTTAAGAGAAGATTCTGGATATGACACTTCTACACTGTTCTTCCCTCTATGTTTTAAACCAAAAACTCTCTGGAAAAGAATTTCTTTGTAATGATCTAAGGTTAAAGACCAAGAATAAAAACAGTCTGTATCTGGAGGCAAATGACCACAACCAAACACCACAAATCACAATTAAGTCCTTTCTGTGAAGCTATAGTGGATGAAGGGAACTAAGGCTTATAAGGACTTGCCTAGTCTGAGAACAAAGAGATCAAGAAGGATTCTTGTTCTAGCTAAAACTAAACTGTCTACTCTCTATAGACCTAAAACCAAGAGTAGTGTCAAATATCCTGATATTTCACTTTCCCTTTCATCCACCTATCCCATGCAACAAATCTTACCACTCAGTATAATTGTGAGATTGAAGATAACTCTAATATGCAAGAGCCCCGCCAAGATCTCTAGAAGGATAAAAGGAAATGTCTTTGGAATCTAAGCCCATGGTAAGATTTGGGCAGATGAAAGAAAGAGGCTGTGGTCCCTCTGCCCCTAAGGCCAGGATGCCCCAGCCCTGCAGGCAGCACAGAGTTAACTACCCACCCACTTTGAGAAGCACAAAGGTACACCACTGCAACATGCCTAACATTTACATTGCCTCTCTCTGCTCATTAAACAGGTTTTGGTTAAATAATGAACAAACTGTATTACAGACTCCGATGAGAATTCCAAAATTATAAATCAACTGGGAAAGCCCAAAGGGGCAGACAGACAGGGAGGGGGGAGAAGGATAATATTGACTAATATAAAGGGCGCAGCTTGACAGTGGATATTCCTGCCACACCTGATCAAACACACTCCGTTGGGGGAGGGGAAAGAGAGCAAGAGTGGGGAGATGGGACAAGACAGCCTGAAATTTGCATCCGGAAAAGATTAAAAGGGATTCTTTGGGGATAGAGAAAATACATAATATATATTACTATAAATGCAAAACTGTACTAAAAGCTAACTCAAATGTCAAAGATTACAGCTTGAATAAATTTAAATATAAAAGCCATGTGCTTCTTGAGTTAATGAGAGAGACATAAAAGGACAAACTGGGCCGGAAGGCTGAATAGAGCCTTATGCTGCCTTTGCTGGGCAATGGGTTCAAAGCACAGCAGCAACTACAGTCAGAGGCTTCCCTCCATGGCTCTGAGCCTGACAAATCCATCACTTTTCCAGCCTACTTTTGGTATTTTTTTAAAGGGGTAATTTTATGGGATATGAATTTAAAGTGTACAATTCAATGGCTTTTAATATATTCACAAAATTGTACAACCATCTTCATTATCCAATTTCAGAACATTTTCATCACCCCAAAAGAAAACCCTATTAACCATCAGCAGTCACTCCCCATGCCTACTTTCAGTTCCTGGCAACCAAACATTTAATTTAACCCCTCAGAATAATCTCCTAAAGGATTCCTAAGAGAACTGAAGGACCAAATGAGGGGCAGCAGTCAAGTCTCACTGATGGTGAGCTAAAATTACCAATATGCAAGCTTTGCTCTTAGGTACCCTGTACCTTCCAAGTGCAACAGTCTTTTTAGATCTGATATTAGAACACTCTATTACTCTAAATGGTGCAGAGCATACTGTTCTTATGCATTTTGGGCAAATATTGTCTGCAAATGTGATCCAGAGACACATATCTGTGAGAATAACTGGTATGGTCTTAGTCAGTCTTACTAGAGACAGAGAACTTACTTCCTTCACAATGCTCAGATAATGCTTCTGGAGGAATATGTAGTACTTGCAACCTTAAAAGATTCTCTGATTGTTTACAAGAAAAGAAAAAAAAATCATTTTGGTTAACTGACAATGTCCAGTGAGCCACCTATTTTCAACAGTAATATTCTTAACCAACCAAGCCAGCAGACAGCCTAGAAAAGCACAAACAGAAAGCCTTTGTAAAAAGAGCAAGTCCAAGTCAGTTTCATGAGTTAAACTGAATGGAGTCCTAGAATTCCTGCCATATTTCCTCCAATCTAAGTGGTACACCATTCCCAAGTCACATGGCACAGGCAGTCCCTTCAGTTTCTCTCTCCAAGTTCAAAACCATTTCCCAGCCTCCCACCATTAACAGGCTTCCAAGAAAGCTATCCTCCTGATACTGCCAATCAGGAAAATCTGTTTGTTTCAGTAAAAGAAACAAGAAATTGGTCATGGATTGCAGAGCCCAGGACCACAGGGACAGCTGACCCATAAAGCTGCTTCTGGAAGCCAGCACTGGGGCGGGGGGTGTCAAAACCAATCAGAAGACCATGAAATACTCTATTTCAGGTCCACTCTGTCATTTTCTCAGGCAGGTAATATGCTAAAACCCAAGAACAATGGGGCAACCTTGGCAGGCACCATTTCAACATCTGCCACAGCTGTTGGCACCTGGAAAATATTACCACCTCCTTCCTCGCTCCAGGGGAAAACATGGTAACACCCAGTACCACTGACAGAACTGGCTCCTCAGCACATTCTGGTTTTATTAGTTTCAAGCAGCAAGTAATCTGGATTCTGAACCCAAATATGTAAGAAAATTAGGCAGTGGACTTAATTTTGGTAGCTCTTAAATGGCATAGAGACTCCAAATCCTGGACTACACTACTCACTACAGATAAAGCTGCCCGAAGAGTAAGCTCACTACAGACTAAGCTGAAGTCCTGGGATATGTCAGGATGGAGAGAACAAGTGTGGGGTATGGACTGGACAGCAAGTAAGAAATGTGGCTCTGCAGGATAGCAGCAACACCTCAGCTCCTCGAGGTCTGCAGAGTGCCCAAAAGGCCTACCTGTGCAAGCAGCCAACTTTCTAAAGCAGCCAAGTCACTTAAGTACAGGCCATAATATGAGAACATGCCACCTAGTTGCAGCATTAGCTGTGCTAACTAGCTAAAAACCACCTCCTCTATACTTTAACTGCCACTTCTTCTATACTTGATCCCTCTTGGCCAACTTTTCCAACACTGAGTGAAACTTTTACTCATTTTCACAATGAGTGAAATTTGCTCCTTTAAAGAAACATGTAGGGATTTCTTAGATAACTTCAGAAACCTAGGTTTAGAAAAGTAATAAGGAATTTTTCTCCAGATATTCTCCTACATTTCTCATGAAAGGAGGAAACTTATTTGTTTATTTTTAATTTGCAGAAGCCTAAAAATTTCAACTGTGGTCTTAGATATGTTACTAGCTAAAACCATTCCAAGGATATATACTGCAAAAGCCCTTTATGTTAAACAGAGGAACACAGCTCTGATGCTTTCCCTTTGAAAAATTCAAAGTGTTGAGACTTGCCTCCTCCTTTGATACATATTTATACATAATATAAGGCACTTCCTGTGTACATTCTCTAATTGTATGAACGGAAGTGACACAGAATAGGACACTAAACTTGGCATTAGGGGTCTGAATTCTGGTTTTGACTCCACTTCTTAGGATCAGTGTGACCTCAGATATATCACTTAAAATATCTCTGGGCTTCCCTCACAGGGTTGTGTAAAAGTTCAATAAGGTAAGGTAACTCGACTTATGGTGATCATTTTGAAATGTAAGAAATACTGAATCACAATGTTGATAACAAGAACTAACACGGTTCAATTTTATTTCAAAAACAAACAGCAAAACTCATACAAAAAGAGATCAGATTTGTGATTACCAGATGCAGGGGATGACAGAAGGAGGAATTGGAAGAAAGCAGTCAAAATGACAAACTTCCAGTTATAATATAAATAGTAGGGATGTAATGTACAACATGATGAACATAATTAACACTGCTGTATGTTATATATGAAAGTTGTTAAGAGAGTAAATCCCATCACAAGGAAAAAAAATTTTTTTCTGTCTAATGTTATATCTATATGAGATCCCAGATGTTCACTAAACTTACTGTATAATCATTTTATAACATATGTAAATTCAAATCACTATGCTATATACCTTAAACATACAGTGCTGTATGTCAATTGTATCTCAAAAAAAAAAAAACTGAAGAAAAAAAATTAAGTTCCCCATCAAATAAATAAATAAATGAAAAAAGTTCAATAAGGTAATAAATGTGAAAGTGGCTTTGAAAATTCTAAACATATGAATATCACATAAAATAATTATGATTAGGAAAATGAGGGCAGGGTATGTGACACAAAAGATTCTGGCAACACGTGAAGACTGAAAGATCTGCATTACGGACAGCTAAGGCCCTAAACCAACAATGATTTTCTGTAAGAGTTTTGTTGCAAGTATTAAAAACTTCACTTGTGCCACCATCTTTCTATCTCATAGAATACATGAGTTAAAGAAAGTAGTTGAAACAAAACAAAACCACAAAATAGCCAAAAATAACTTACATATAACTCAAACAATGAAGGAAACTTATAATTGTATGAACAGATTCCCCACTAAAGTGGGATACCCTACTAGGAACTCTAGGGAAGATTACAGTAAATTAGGGCAAACTACACCATGGCAAACCTGGTTTGCAGCCAGTTTTTTTAAAAGAAAATTTTATTTATCGTTCATTCATTTAAGTACTATCTGTACCTGCTTTTGCCTACAGTGACAGAGTTAAGTAGTTGCACAGTCACTATGGCCTGCAAACCCTAAAATACATTGTCCTTCACAGAAAAAGTTTGTCCATCCCTGAAATAAATCAAACACATTTTTTAACCAGGACTTACCTGTTACATTGTTTAAAACCTCCTTTAAATGACTGAAATTATGCAACAGAGGATCCCGTTCCTCATCCTGTAACACACAAATTAAAAAAAATTCATTATCAGGCCAAGAAGAAAAAGGAAGTAAAAGATAGATCATGGGCTCTTTCTCTGAATCCAACCATAAAATTCAGTTAAGTTTTCCTTCTGAGGAAAAGGTTAGCCATGGTTCATTTTTCCAGAACCCTAATCTCATATTTCATAGAAGTACTCCAGGCTTACCTAAAATAGTAAATCCTGAAGTACTAATCTTAACTACACCATGACCACAGCACTCAAGCTACTATGGTAGGTTGCTAGGTCCTTTATATATGCTATGGTTGGAATGTTTGTGTTGCCTCAAAACATATACACTGAAATCCCAAGATGGGTAATTAGGTCATGAGGATGGAGCCCTCAAGAATGGAGTTAATGCCCTTATACAAGAGGCCCAAGGGCACTCCGTTGCCCCTTCTACCATGTGAGGATACAATGAGAAGTCTGAGACCCAGAAGAAGTCCCTCACCTGAACATGCTGACATCCTGGTCTTGGACTTCCAATCCCCAGAAATAAATTTCTGTTGTTTATAAGCTACCCAGTCTATAGCATTTGGTTACAGCATCCCAAACAGACTAAGATATGTTTACTATTCTATCTCTTCTCCTTCTTCATACTCATCATGTAATCAAACATATACACATTTTGAAGACATTCCTGACTCCACTCTCACTTCTAAAACAATCCGTTTTTTATAAAAAAAAATTTTTAAATAAAAAAATTTAAAAATAAATAAACAATCCATTTTTATAAGTGAACATAAGAAATTTCTAAATACACATATATATATATTCAGCAAGTTAGAGAAAGAAAGTAGTTAAAACAGTAACTTAAACAATGAAGGAAGCGTATAACTGTATGAATTATACAATTCATACAATTCATACATTGTAATGTCTAAACTTGTTTTTACAATTGTACCAAAACTTGCTTTACACAACCATACAAAAATCCTTGCATATCCTTGAATGTACATATGCAACAAAGAAAGTCAGCTTTACAACAGGTAAATCTTACTCATCTGATTACAAGATATAGCCTGCTCTATATATGAAAGCTTGCTGAACTCCAAGGAGTAACATTACTAAGCCAAACTCCATGTATCAATAACTAAACTAATTTAAATGAATTTCATAGCTAGTTATAGTTCTCAGGGGTTAGAAGATAAGGAATCTCTCTGACATTTTTAGGCATGTTAAAGAGGTCCCAAGTACTAGCTTAAGTTGTTTATGAAAACAGCTAGAAGAAAAATGGTGTCATCTTTTGGGTACCAGAATAAAAAAGGCAACCTATAAATTTGACTCTAGTTGAAATAAAACAGAAGGGTCCTTACCACCAAGAACAACTCTGAATTCCTACTATTATCATTATCAGGAAATTGATTAACCATGCATCAGATCCCTTACAGTGACCAAGCTTTCTGTACATTCCCCACTTACCAGTGGAGTATGGGTGCTCCATCGGGCATTTCGTTTGATGGCTCCCACCACGATGTTAATTTCCCCTTGAATGATGTAAATATTTTTATCCACCATCCTGGCAAACCTAACAAAAACAGTTAAGAGAAAAGCTAGTTAACATTTGGTTACCCAAGAGCACATCCATGCTTAAATCAGTATTTGACAAAGTTAGAATTATGATTTAATTCTTCAGTACCAAGATTTCCCACCCCATACTAAAATGGGATAAAGTCCTTTTTATGTTATGAATCCAACTACCTGGCCTTCCTAGAGGTCTCTGGAAGTTCAAGATACAACTCAAACGGATCAATCCAGAAAATTTCTCAAAGGCACCTCAACAATCTCTAATAAGCATGTCAAATTCTTCAAAGTCATTTGTTCTCCCAAATCTCTCCTATCTGGCATTTAGATATGCAGCTGTCTTGCTAGTTTGCTAGTCTGTTAAAGAAATATTTCAAATCTTCCCTTTGTTCTTTTTTAAAGTCAGTAAATAACGGTTTCAGTTAAAAGAAAACAATGAAAGCTGTCAGAAAAATAGCCTTGATTTGTAATCAGTTACAATGTCAATCTATAGACTGTATCCATTCTGCCAAGTCAGCTCCAGAAAACTAGACAGTGGCAGGGATACTACCTTTGAAAAGTTATGAAAAGTCAAGTTCACCTGCTTATTGTAGGAAATCTCTAGTAAACATACTGAAAGATAGACTCTTCTTGGCATACAGAAAAGCCTATGAGCATGTAAAATCAACCTAATGACTTTCCATTATTTAGAAACCCTTTAAAAAGCAAAAGGGATAAAAATCGGAGTTGGGGGGACATAGAGTTAGACAAACATTTAGATCAGGCTTAAGGAAAGTTAAAAGAGTAAGGCTAAGAGAGTAAGGGAAGAAGAAATTCCAGAAATATTTATTTAATAAGCACCTACTACGCATAAGGCATCTTTCAGGGTGCTAAAGATACAAATAAGACATGGAAAGAGCTCTCAAACATATTGTGGAATGAAAAAAGAACTGTAGTATGTGACTGCATGTTACCAGTTATGCAAAAACCAACCAACCCACCTACTCTACGCAAAATACTAGATTTTGGGGGACCTGAGATATTTGAGCCTTGTTTACAAGTATAATATCCTGCTATTCTCCATTTGGTAACTTAGCAAACTTTTTTTTTTTTTAAAGCGCAAAGAGTGGTGACATTCCTCAGTCAAATTTGTCTGAAGTGGTTTGGATTTTGGTGAGCCATTCCAACTCAGTATAATACTTAGAAAGCAAAGCATCTTTTCAAGAAAAACTGCTCCTTCCAGATCCATGAAACAAAAATAGATTTATGGTAAAAACTGTAAATGATCAGAGGTCAGAAAGAGCAGCAAAATCAGTGGTTTACTCTGATGGGGTTTTCTGTTGTAGGAACTCTTCATTTCTAGTGTGTTTTATGTTTATTTTCAGTATGTTTTGTAATAATTACTACATTTTGTAGTAATTTAAAACCAAAGTTGCTAGCATCACTTTGCTGCTGTACCAGTTAATAGTCACAGATTCCTATTAAATAAAAGTATGCTGGGAATATCAAATGTAAAGAAACAGTTTGTTAAACAGCATTCCTGTAGGAAAAGAATGATGTTGTTGTGCATCTGGGCTCACCACTGTCACCCTAGCTGGACATGTCCTGGGTTTCAGACCTTGATTGCTGGACTCCTGGTATTTAATAATTATTTCCAGTACTTGTTTTTCTTTTTTGTTTCAAAAAATGCACAAAAGCAAAGGGAAGAATATTTAATCCCTGAACAGAAGTAAATACTATCAATATTTTGGTACATAACCTTCCAGTGTTTTATATACATACATACTTTTAATTTTTTAATATCTTATTTATTATCATATTGTTTAATTATTTTTTAAAATTTTGGTGTGGGGGGAGGTAATTAGGTTTGTTTAGCTTTGGAGGAAGTACTGGGGATTTAACCCAGGACCTTGTGCATGTTAAGCCTGTTATCTTATCACTTGAGCTATATACCCTCACTGCCACTTTAAAATTATTTTAAAAAGTGAAGTATGTCATCCTCTATCCACTAGTTGTAACCAACTTGTTTCATAACATGTTGTTTTCCTATGTCATTCATAATTATATCAAAAATACTAGATTTTTATTTTTAAAAAAACAATATATGACATACTACAGTAAGATATCAAGAGTAATACAACTGGCCAGTATGCAGATCAAGAATAGTATAACTAAAATCTCTGTGTGTCCTCTGTTTTCACACCCTCCTTTCATTCACAGGTCCCACTATTCTAAATATGATGTTTATCAAACTTTTATGTTGCTTTATATTTTTACTTCATTTATATATATCTTTAAATAATACATATTCTGCATATTTTATACTTTATATAACTAATATCACATTGTATGTATTCTTTTGCAACTTGACATTTTCCCTTGAAACATGTCTGTGAGTTACCCATGTTGTTAAGTCATTTAACATATTTTATACAAGTATATATAGAGATATGTAAACACAGAATAAAAAGCCTGGGTTGGGGGCGGAGCTAGGTATAGCTCACTGGTAGAGTGCACGAGGTCCTGGGTTCAGTGCCCAGAACCTCTATTATTTAAAAAAAAGAAAATCTGGACAGATATACCCCAAACTCAATAACCATGGTTATCTCTATGAAATCGGAGTGTAATCAGAGGATACTTAACCTTATCTATAATGTTTTAACTTTTTACAAGGAGAATATATTGCTGTACCATCAATATAAGTAAAAATTAATAATGATGAAAGTGATATGATACAACTTCTGCCCTTGAAGCACTTACAGAATTTAGCAGGCTCTAAAATAAAACTGAGTCAGATATAGAGGGGAAAAACTGCACGTAGCTCTATTTTGCATATTTTGCAAAAGAAAGTGAGAAGTATGAAAACCATTATGATAAAGGAAAAAGAAATGGTACAAATTTTGTCTAGGCCCATAACACCTCTCTCAATCCACAAGGGAACCCAACAAAAGACAGCATTTATTTTAATGATAATTTAAAGAAACAACTAGGTTAGTCTCAGAAGACTCTCCTTTCCAAACAAATGCTCTAGGCACACAACAATGTTCTCTTCAATGAACTGAGAAGATTCAATGATGAGGACATACAACAATGAAGAGGAGGAGAACCAAGAAACAGAAGAAAAAAAAAAAAACAAATTTGAAAATAACTTAAAGTATCAGAAGAGAAAAGATAAAATCTCTAGTATCTCTCTTAAGTTATTTAAGTAAGATGAATATGCTCTAGATCTCTGGAAAAATTTTTAAGAAACTCCTAACAGAGGCTGCCTCCAGAGAAAGGAACTGGGGAACAGATGTGAGAGGAAGACTTACTTTTTTTCTCTGTATATTCTTTTGTACCTTTTGAATTTTGAATTTTGTGTCACATACATATATCTCTTTTTACATTTTAATTAACTGATTTTTTAAGTGAATAGGCTCTTTAAAAAAGGTAGTTATATTATTCCATGTGTAAATGAGTTAAGAGCAACAAAGTTAATTAACTAACAAACATTTACTTCAGTCAGATATCACTTAGCACATGCCAAGCAGAATGTTAGGCCCAGTCATACAGAATTGTCCCTACCCATCCAGAAAGAATTTATAACCTTGTAGATTAGATAAAACATATACATCTACACCCAAACCCATATATATCTCCAACACATGAGTGATACACAGTGTCACAGCAGTGAAGCAAAGAAAATTATTTCTGGCAGAGAGCCCTGTAAAAGCAAATGAAAGACAGACAGAATTCAGTCAAACACAAGGAGAGAAAGGCAAGAGTAAAGGTTTAAAGGTGGGAAAATTCAGTATGTATTTAGGGGATCATGATTATTCCAGACTTGTTGGAACATTATTCCTAGGTAAATAATAGCAGCTAATGCTAGAAAAGCAAATGGGGAACATAACATGAAGGGCTTTCAGTATATAGTTACTATTCAGTATATGTACTGAATACCTATCATTGTAAAAAATATTTTAGGGGGCCTGGAAGGGAACACTATAAACTAAGAACATTTAATTTCTCTTTCAAATAACTAAGAGAATGAGACAAAATACCCATACTAAAAACAACATAGCAATAAATAAACAGCAACAACACTATATACTACAAATTGCAAACAAAACTGACAATAAGACTTAACTGAGATCGACTATGAGCTACATGCTGCTTGGGAGGATTCTTCCTGGAGGAAATAAATTTTGAAGCGGGATGCCAACTGAAGTAATCAACTTAACATTCGATCAAAATTTATTAGACATCAAAAGTTAACAACTTTCTAAGATAACAAAGATCTAAGCAAAAAAATCCTTGTTTTAAGTGCCTTTTCTCAGTGAAAAAGAAACATCTAGAGAATGAAGAGGAATTATTTTCAAGGACTATGCAGAGTTGCCTAATCTTCCTCTAAACCTCTGAGCATGTCTCCTCACCCAGGGAATCTCCCAAGGGAATTTGCCCTTCAGATTCAAATGGGAAGCTCTGATGAACCATTTGCTGTCTAGTAGCCAAGGGCCTAGAACGCCTTGTCACAAGGTCACAAAGACCTGGAGAGATCTCATGAGTACGGTAGAAAAGAACTTAAGATTTACCTTGTATCAGAAATAATATGAAAAGGAATGACCAAATGCACACCAACATCCCCAGCCAGATAAGCCACTGGATCAGAGACTCTAAGCAATGTATATCCTTTGAAAGCACTGTCTGTTTAAAGCTGGGTCTACAAGATTCCCTGGGTACTTTGCAGCATCCCAGTTACTCATCCCAAGAGGATCCAAGAGAAGGAGTCATTATATCAACTGGCAACTCCCTGTAGATCTAAACAAAAGCAGGAGAAACAGAGACAATCAACTGGATCCTTACTTCATGAAATACCAAATATTCTATTTAAAATGAATTAAGAAAGACTTATATGTGAAAAAGAAAAATTTGAAAATTTTTAGGATATATGAGGATACTTTTATTATCTCAGCATAGGGGAAATGCACCTGAATAGGAAACAAAAAGCATAACCCACACATAAAAAATTGGTAAATTAAATCATTTTAAAATTAAAGGCAACTGTTCAAAAGACATCATAAAAAAGAGGGAAAAGATAAGTCACAAACTGGGAGAAAAATATATGTAACACATATAATAAAGAAGCAAGATCCATAATATAATTGCTACAAAACTAAAAGAATGGACATATAAACCCTCCTCAAAATTGGCAATAGACATGAACAGGCATTTCACAGAATAAAGAAATACAAATGGTAAATAAATATATGAAAAATTATCTTAATTAATAATCAAGAAAATTACAAATAAGATTACAATAAGATACCATTTTTACACCCTCAAAATAGCAAGAAATTTTAATTTGACAATACCAAGAGTTGGTAAAAATGCAGACCAAGTGGCTGGCAAGTCTGTAAATGGATACAACTTATTTGGATACTAATTTGGCATTACCTAGCAAAGCTGAAGAACTTCATATCCTGTATCTCAGCAATTCCACTGCTAAGACTATACCCCCAGGGAAATTCACAAAAAGTTTACAACAGTGGCTGAGGGGAAGGGAGATGTGACTAGCAGGGAAGAGCATACATGTTTTGGTAATGTTCTGTTTTTTAAGCTGTGTTTGGGACACTGACGTCCTACATATGCTGTATATACTCTGTATGTATAAAACAGACCATCAAAAGGTCCTTCTTTTTTAAAGTCTGGGTCTTTGCTGTCTGCCTTTGCGCATGCTGTTGCCTTTCTGTTTTGAATATTTTTCCCACTCTTGTCCACCTGGTATATTCTTATTCATTCCATCCAAAAGTCAATGACAGTCAGAATACCACAGTGGTATTCTTGACTGTTATTACCTATACGATCTTAGTCAACTGTCTTAGCCTCTCTGAGCCCGTTTAAAGTTCTCCATTGCAAAATGGAGCTATAGTACCTCCTCATCTATTTGTTGTAACGCCTAAATAAGAAGCCTGTCAAACACCAAGCATGCCAGAGAAAGGCTGGCTGTTGTTATAATGCCTGCTCTGAGAAGTCTTCCCTAGCTAACCCATTCCCCCAGAGAGTATTAGTACTCCTTTTTTTGTCACCCAGTAACACTGTACATACCTCTATTAAACACATCTGATACTGATTTATAATTAGTTATTTAGCCTGTCTCTTCCATGAAACTATGAGCATCTCAGGAAGAGACAATGATTTATTCACCTTTTTATCCCCAATGCCTAACACATAGTAAGAAAAATGATAATGCTAAATGAATAAATAAATGAACAAACTAATATCAAGACTGACTCTTGAATACTGTGCAGCTCACATTCACCTCTTGTGAGAACAATGACTTCATAGAAGGACTCTAAGCCAGGCAGGCAAACCTTCTTTCTGCATCCCATGTTTGTTTCTCTACCAAAAGTTACAAACCTTCTATATAGGCTACCCTGTGGACAAAAAGAACCCACATTTACCCACCAGCCAAATCATAATGCTTCTGTTTTCACATCTGTCTTCTTGAAGTCTCCTCATATGCTATTTGTTCACTTTTCTTCTGTGAAATATACAATTCTTTATGTCATTGTAATTCTTCATATATTGTATGTATCTTATTTTCTTTGAATCTAAATAGATTATTAGTAACCATTAAGTTTTTTTCTTAATTGCTTAAAAATTGTTCTTTTCCAGTTAGAAGTTAGATTCTCCAAAGGTAAAGACAAGTTTTTTTTCTTTTTCATGGTGCTTTGGTATCTAATACAGAGCTGTGCAAACCAAGAAAACTCTGATGGGCTTTCTGAGGGGCTAGAAAATACCAGCTAGCTGAACAACCATCAACTGGCCTATCTTCACTCAACCCCTTGAACACTGCAGAGCACTAAAGATGCAGAATTTATAAGAGTTCTAGAGCTGGCCAAGGAACACGCCACAGTTCTGTGCTTTGTTGATAGTGACCAAAAATTACTGAACTAGTGAACAACTTACTGGACTCAGCAGGTCACAAAAAAAAAAAACAAAACCTGGAGATGCCAAGCTCTATCAAGAGAGGAGGCAGCACCTTCTCAGCTCCTGCCAATTACCATAAGGAAACATGAACCCAGCATTGCCAAACCTTCCGATTTTTCAAGAGAGGGCAGAAATATGGAGTTTTAAATGTGCAATCTCCAAAGTTGTAATTATTGGGAACTAATTAAAGACATTTTAACCTGTTCATGTAAAATTTTTTAAAAGTAGAGAAAACTACAAAAATAAAATTGAGAAATTTACTTGAAGGGTGGAGTTAAGAGAAAAATCAAACCAGGAAAAAATCTGGTGCCCTGACAGGACACGACAGAAAAATCCTCCCAAACTTGATAATCAGGTGACCAGTATAATTCAGCGCTGCCATTCGACCTCCTCCCTCTATGGAGATTCTGAGGTTAACCCAAGAACTGCAAGGCGAGCTACTGGAATATGTCCAGAATTGTCCAAAGATGTCCTTTCTGCCAGCTTGGAGATGAAAAATGAAGCAAGGTTTCTCTCACTCATCTTTTAACCATTACTCAGGACACCCAACATGATAACTAAGGATGAAAATTGGCAGAGTGAGAAAAAGATTAAAAAGTTAGTTTGTATGATTATAGAAAACTACAATGATTAAGTCTTAAAAGGCCTGCCCATCTTATATATCAGGGACCATCATCCACTGTCATCAGGCACAAACATTTTTTTGTTTTTTGTTCTTGTTGTTTTTTGGCATGGGGGAGAATTAGGTTTATTTATTTATGTATTTTTAGAGGAGGTACTGGGAATTGAACCTAGGGCCTGTAGCATGCTAAGCATGCACTCTACCACTTGAGCTATACCCTCCCCACCTCAGACATTTTTTTGTCAACTGCAAAGGGTTTTAATAATTTAACTAGCTGCCAACAGTTTAAAACATAATAATCTGCATCTCCAGTTTCTCCTAAAAAATGGAAGAATGGTCATACTATGCCCACATTCCAGTACACTATAGTCACTACTACATCCTAATACATTCCCTCCTGGCTCATCACTCATTTACATCACCTGCTTGATACTCAGTCATTTGAGCTTGTAATCCTTGGTTTATGTGATGGCAACAAATCATTACTTCCATGATCCCATCCACTATAATTGGGGCTCCAAATCACTACAGTGCCCCATTACATTTTCATTTAATTAAACAACTGTTGTACAACATACTGAGATACAGAAAAAGAGGAACAATAAAAGTTAAATAGCTGCCAATTACATTTATACAGCTCTTCCAGTCAGAGGTAAAATGAACCTCCCCTTCTCCCTTCAACTCAACTCCACAATTACTCCAACAGCAGAATCATTCTA
Organism: Camelus dromedarius; assembly: GCF_036321535.1. NCBI lineage: Eukaryota > Metazoa > Chordata > Mammalia > Artiodactyla > Camelidae > Camelus > Camelus dromedarius. Next base: position 59,592,432 of record NC_087443.1, on the reverse strand, counting down.
GTTAGTCACACTGAATCACAGGGACAGACTGGTCAACTAACAGAAGTGGTGTACAAAGACTAGGATGATCCTTTCAGTGAGTACTGTATAAATATAATGGGTCTCCTCAAAAGAAGGAGCTGTGGGGGGAGGGTATAACTCAAGTGGTAGAGTGCTTGCTTAGCATGCATGAGGTCCTGGGTTCAATCCCCAGTACTTCCGCTAAAAATAAATAAATCTAGTTACCTCCCAGCACCAAAATAAAATAATTAAGTAATACAATAATAAATAAAACATAAAGAAAAAAAAAGCAGGAGCTGTGTCTTTTTCCTCTCAAGCTGCCCACACTAGCCAGTCTAAGACCCTATCAATGAAGTTATTATCTATGTATAGTTTTTCCTCTTAATGGAGGCACTGGGGATTGAACCCAGGACCTTCTGCATGCCAACATGTGCTTTACCACTGAGCTATACCCTCCACCCACTGAAGTTGTTATCTAAAAGTGGCAGTCATCCTGTCTTCTGGTGCACAGGGAAGTGAAGAAGTGGCCTAATTCTGAGAACTTCCAGTTCAACTGCGATTGGTGCCCAGCTACTCATGAGATGTGTCTACAACCTGAGTTCCCACTGTGCCAATGAACATCACAGTCAAGATTAGAACATACTGTCTACAGCCACCTTTAAAAAGAAGCTCAAATACAAATCTTGAAGGAAGAACAAATTTTCCAATTTGGAGTTGGGGCTGGGAATAAAGAATTATTCCTATCTAGAAAATGACTTTTTAAGTAAGAAAAGGGAAAATCGTTTATACCTAAGTTACCTCCAGGCCCAACTGAAAAGATGTTGGATTGGTAGATAGTGTGGATGTTGTCTGGGTAGATAGTGTTAACTACCCAAATATTAGATTATCTATTATGCAAAGCATATCAACTCAACAGGGCTCAACAGGGAGTATAAACACAGATGAGTAAGGTAGACCTATTAAACCTGGATAGTTCCTGGGCTGACTATGTCACTTCATTAGGTATTCTCAAATACTTTTTTGGACCTTCTGCCACTTAGATCAGCAAGTTAAAATGCAAATAGTTTCCTGTACCATTTACACCTGACTTACTTTAAATCAATAAGGACAAACAATAAATGCTGTGCCTATCAACACACAAATACACACACACAATTTCAGGAGGGCAGTTTAGTCACTCTAGATCCTAGATAGTTTTCCCTTCTAACAAAATGAGGTTTTGAGTCTGTTACTACCTCACCATGCAAAAGTCCTATTTGCCAGGGCCAGAAGCAGGCCACAAGTCAGGATCACATACTAAAACTAATCCTAGGTACAGGTAACATTTATTAAGTGTCCACTACATGCTGAAAGGCATTAGGTTGACATTGCTTTATCTCTACTACATGCTTTAACTAGGCCAGGGCACATATATGCTACTGCTTTTAAGAAGTGCATAAACTGAGCAGAACAATCCCCAAACAGACCTCTCCATCTGTATCCTCCACAGAGCCCAAAGGAGTGCCTTGTGTACCTGACTTAAAGAAATACAAATTTCTATGTCATGCATCAAAAAACACTATCTACATGATTCCTCATTTCTAAAGGCATTCTTTACCTATGGGGTACTTTCATAGCTTTACAATACAGCAGTTTATCAAAGGTCATCATGGTGCTATAAACTACACTTTTTGGAGTTAAGTCCCATCATTCACTCTGCTTCCCTGACCACTTTTAAATTGACTGAACACCTCTCATGACTCTTTTTACCCACCAAAAATAAGAGGCCAACAATACCAACTTGACAGGTATTCAAATCCCTCTCTGCTCTCCACCAAATATGTCATAATACAGTGGCTTCCTTGAGACAGAACTTCATGTCCTTAGACCAGGAGAAGATCTGGAGGGAAAATGCCAATCAAAAACATAACACCAGAAGAGAATATCTGTAAAAGATTGTGTAAAGGAAGAAACAGGCTCAGAAGATAAGTCCAGTATTTACATACAGATCCAGACTGACAGTTGAGCTGCCCTATAAAAGGAAAGTATTCTCTTAGCCCAGGTCCCCAGGAGGCTGGCCTCAATCCTCCCACATCTCTTCTCACTACCTGGTCTAGGTTGCACTAGTTCATCATTCATTATTAATGAAGCAGTTCAGCTGCATTAATGAGGCAGTCACATATAAGTGGACGCTGTAGAGAATCTGAGGAGATGCTCATATCTAAGGCCTAAAAAATCAACCCTGAAAAGTAGATATAACGCATAACGCTCTTTAGATTCGCTTTCAGCCTTTGAGGACTGGGCTCTGTAGGATGCAGAAAGCTCCGGAAGAGCGCAGGTGACGGCCAGGTTAAGCCTGGGAATACAGGAAGGATTCGGGTACCCGCAAGGAATCAAATGCCAGAGCTGAAGTCGCCCCTCCGGCTGCAGGGGCCTGACCTTTGCCCCCTGCACCTCTCCCAGTTCCCTCCCACAACAATCTCTCCCACCTATCATTCCTGCCTCTGCGTTCTTAACCCATCCGGGCTCATTCAGCTTAAGGGCACTCCTCTCCCTTACTCCCTTTCGCGATGTCAGGGCGGCCTTCACGCCACTGGAACTCTTAAGAGACTTCACCGACCTGTCAGAGGATCCAAAATGGCGGGGCCTAGTCCCAGGACCGGCAGCTGCTGCTCATGTCCAGCCCGGGCCCCGAAGGCGTCTCCGAGCAGTTCTCCCGGCTCTGGTGGCAGATGGGAGCAGGGAAGGAGCCCGTTTCCTGGGAGTCGAGGCCGAAGTCAAGGACCGCACAGTCTGCCGGGAAGAGTCGGCCAGAACGGGCGGTGGACCCGGCTACCTTCCCTGTCAGCTCACTGACGTGGTAACTAGCCTCAGTCTAGCCCGCTGCCTGGTAACTGCGCGAGCCCTGCCGCGCGCAGCCAATCATAGCTTGGCACCGTGAAAAGTGGCATTGCAATTATCCAATCGAAGAAGAGAAAGTGGCTTCGAGAGGCGGGTACTACCTAAAGAGGAGCGATTACAAGGGAAAGAAAGGGTAGGCAGAAGGCAACCAACCGATACGAGGACTCCCTGAGCGACAGCTAAGAAAGCCAATAAAAAAGGAGAAATTGTGCTGGGCCGATGGAGAGGAGGAATTAGCTAGAGTTCGGTTGCAGTGCGCCGCTTGGCAGTGGCTGCTGGGTATTATGGGGAAGAAAGCTATGATTTGCGGGAAAGGGGGCGGGGTCCGTTTTGAGAGTCTGAGTGGACGACCTTACCCCACCCCCCACCATCACCTCATTCTCTCCGCCATACCCTATCAAAGTCACCTGGGCCAATACAATGACCCTTGAGGGATCGTTTCCTTTCAAGACAGCTCTGGGGAAGCAATCTATTCCAACCACCCTTCCCCCACCCTCCCGTCTACCTGCCCTGTTTGGCTTCTCATAGATGTGTTTGTCCCCCTTTGCAACTTTGTTCCTCTGTCTTGTGCCCCATTCCTACCACCCTGACATAGACACAATGAGAGGTGGCAGAAGCCTTAGATATCTAATTCAGGTCTTTTCATTTTACAGGGCAGGAAACTGAGTACCAGAGTGAAAAGATAGCCCCCACATTTGTATAGCTAGTTAATGGCAGAGCAGAGAGACAAACCCAGGTGTCCTCACACCCAGTCCAGCTCTCTTTTTCACTGCCCCTCGTTACCTCTTATGCTTTACTCTATCAGACTGTAACTCTAAGCTCTGACCCTCATCCTAAACCTTGGACACTCTACCTACCTAGAAAAAAAAGCTATTCACACAGGTTAGTCCACATTACCAGTGACAGGAAACTGAAGCCTTTCCTGTTTGTTTTAGAAATGCTGAGTGTGGGAGGGGGGATAAATTAGGAGGTTGGGATTAACAGATACACAATACTGTATAAAAAATAGATAAACAACAAGGACATCCTGTATAGCACAGGGAACTATACTCAATTTATTGTAATAAGCTATAATGGAAAAGAATCTTTTAAAAAATGTATGTATGTTTGTATATGTATAACTAAATCACTTTGCTGTACACCTGAAACATTATAAAACAACTACACGTCAACTAATAAAAAAGAAGAAAAGAAATGAGAGGCCTGAGGTCTAGATGCCCACCCGAGTCATCACTCTCCTGCCCCCAGCTGCCTCTCTCCTGGCAAAATGATAGAGGTTGCTAGGATATTTAGAATTACCTAGAAGTGAGAGTGTGTAGGAAGAGGGCAGAAGGATGAGTTTTCTCCTTGCAGATTGAATGGTAAATTCCCAGCCTGTCTGCTGGAATAAAACTCAGGTGTTCCTGCAGACTTGGAGAGACTACTGGGAGGCAGTGAAAAAAGATACCAACTTTCTCCAGATTTCCTCCCATTTATGGATGACCCAAGTCCAGGGAAGCTCTATCCCCAACCCCATAGGAATGTGGTCTAACAACCAGACATCCAAAGACCATCCTTGTGCTAGGATCCTCTAATTTGAAGAACTTATCAGACCTGACATGAGACCTGAAGAACTTCTTAACAGCTTCTTGCACCTGCATGTTAGGCTCCTGATCTCTGGGTCCAGCTGAGCATCTTGCCTTTTTCACCCAAAGAGTCAGGGGAAGAGGATACAACCACCATAACACTTCTTTTCACACTACCTCTGAGCCACTTTCTACATTCATTTGAAAAAGGGGTTTGGTCTCCTGGGCCTAACTCAGATTGAGAGGTCCTGGATAACCAATTGGAAAATCCTCCAAGTATGCCAAAACTCTGTACTACCCCATCTCCCCTCCTACATACCTCCAGAAATTAATCAACCTAAAAACACAAATGGGACTGTGTTTTAGAGATGAGGAGAAAGATGACAATACTTCAGCCCCTTCTAACTTCCATCGTCTTACCAGGCAGAAGATTTCCCTCCTAGATTTCAGTATTGAGTTTCTACATTATGCCTAGGAATAGAAAGATGAGGAAGACATGGTCCTTGCTCTCCTAAATCTTAGCATCATAGAGGACAACACATAAGCTGATCTCTTCAATATAATGTATGGGGTAATCGAGGGTATGCACAGGAAGGTTGTGGAAGCAAGAGGCTAGACATTTTACTAACCTGGGAATTCAGGAAAGGCTTCCCAGAGAAAATGAGGCCTGAGTGGAGCTTAGAGGAATGAGTAGGAGTTGGCAAAATGAAGACTGGTTAGAAATATGTTACTGTCAGAAGAAAGGTCAGAAGTATGCAGAAAACCACTAGGAGATTGGAGATTAAAACAGGGTCAGGGCCTGAAAATCTTGTATGCCAGGCAAGGGAGCTTGGCCTTTATCCTGAGGGCAAATAGGAGCCATTGAAGGGTTTTAAGCAGAGACATGACTGTCAGATTCACCTTAGGAGTATATTATATGAGGGCTTAGGGCCTTCAGGGGGACCCTAGCAACCCAGCCTGATTCCACATGTTCCTTGGGACATCTGTTCCATTCCTTACAACTCCCTAACTGGCAAGCACCAAGGCCAGACCTTGCCCACAAAACTGAACCTGGTATCACCAAGGAGAAGGTAGCTCTGTTAAGGCTAGGAGAACATAGCCCCGGCAAGCCAAGAGTGCAGACTGAGAGGGGAATTTCCCAGGTCTCTGAGGAGTGCCCAGCCCAATCCCTGAGATCCAGCTAGAATCTCCTCTAATTGGGGGTGGGGGTGGGGGTAAGGTAGTTAAGTTATTTGTCCAAGGTCACTCCGTGATGGTGTAGTTGGTGGCAGGGTTAGAATGTTGTTTTGGTTTGTCTCATTACAAACTCTGCTTTTCCACAAAGGGACCTTTCTTGAAGGAGAGGGGAAAAAGCCGGGGGTGGGGCTGGTGGGGAGTGGGAATGGGAGGTAGCCAAGAAGAGGAAGAAAGATGCGAGGAAAAAGAGGAGCAGAAATAGAAACTTTCAAAGTGGCAGAGGAGGGAGAAGAGAGAAAAACAGCAGGAGCAGCGGTAGCGGAGAAAAGAGAGGAAAGAAAGGCGAGACGTGGGAGGAGTGGTGCAGAGACAAAGGGCAGAAAGACAGACAGCGACAAGTGGAGAAGACCGCCGAAACTTGAGCGGCAACGAAGACTGAGCGCTGAAACGGCGGCTTCTCCCGGCCCGTGTGCCCTCCCACCTGGAAACCCAGCAGCCCTATCCCCCAGCACCTCTCCACTTCGTTCGGGGTGGAGACCTGGCTCCACCTCGCCACCGGCGGGAACCTCGCTCCGCGGAGATACCGCGTGCACTCTACGCTCACCCGCTGGGTTCTGCTGAAGGAATCTTACAGAAGCGCGGTTTCAGCCACGTGGGGGAGGGGCGTAGCCAGTTTCTGAGGAGAGTCTCTGATTGGCCAGAGGGCGGGGTTCTTGGCGGCGCGACGGTCGGACCCCTCCCCCGAAGGCGGGTCCAGAAAATTCACAGCTGGAAAGGGTGGAGCCCCGGTAGCGCAGCTGGAAGGGGGCGGGGCCCGACGAGCGAGGCTCTCCGTGGCGGGCTGGGGGCGCCCTGGGCTGCCATAAAGTGAATGGGCGCCGGCGGGGGGTGGCAGTACGCGGCGAGGCTCACTATCTCCCAGGGAGTCCGGGAGCGCCGGAGCGGAGCGGCGGCCCGGGCGCAGGGGGGCGGCCCCCACCCCGGCCGGGTGCCCGGCCTCTGGCCCCTGCTTGCCCTCCAGACTGCGGCCGCCGCCGCCGCTGCCGGGAGTCTGCCTGCTGCGGGACTCACTGTGAGTGCTTGACCATGCGGGGAACAGGGGCTCACGGGGCCGAGGAGCCATTGTCGGACTTCAGGATCCCTAATATGGGACCTGGGGCAGCTCAGCTGGAGAACGGTGCCTGGGAAACGGATCGAGACTGGAAGGGCGGACTGCTAACACGCGTTCAGGACTTAGGAAAAGGAAAAGTTAGTGTCAGGTCTCGGGGGACAGAGAAGGGGGAGACTCAAGGGATACGGAGAGAGGCCGGAGACATGAGGTCAGGACAGGGGCTCTGCGAAGCAGGGAGAAGAGTCGGGAAACGATTACCAGAAAGCACCCTGGAATCCTGGGGCACCAGGCCGGCAGCCAGGGAGCGAAAGGGGTTGCCGAGGTCCTGGCGGGCAGGGGGAGCTTGCGGCGGTCGCCCAGGAAGGGGGCAGCTGGTGGTGCTTGACGCCCCTCGACGGGGTCTCATACTCCGGAGACTAGAAGCAGGGGTGCGTTGGTCGCACACGCTTCTCTTCCCAGCTGCTTCGCAGTTGGAATAGGAGCCTTGTTGTAAGAGCCTGGCCGCGACCAGGTCAGATGGCCGCTGTGTGGGCTGCAGGGCCGAGTGACCAGGCGGCGGATCTGGCGTATCCGTCTGGGGTGTCAGGGCCCGGATAGGTCCCGATCTGGGGCAGCCACGGAATCGGACGGAATGTCCGCAGCGCGCGGGGCTCAGCGCGGACAGAATGTCCGGGGCAGCGAGGCTGGTCTCTCCGGAGCAGGCGCTGTGTCGGGCAGCGGTGGACAGAATGTCCTGGCCGAGTGGCATGTCCATTTACCCAGCAGCGCCTGCCCAGCTGCTGCATGTACGGTGGGGTTCGCTGTGGTGGGTTGCTTAGAATCCTAGCTCACAGTTTGCAAACTTGTCTCTGCTCCTAGGGGTTGCGGGCTGGGAGCAAGGAGTGAAAGTAAAGGCTGAAGCCTGACTTTGGGTTGGAGTGGCGCTGGGAGACATTCCCTTTCCAACCCAGGCTAGATCCGAGCATCATCCCAGACTCCCAGAATCCAAATTTGAGGCGAGAAAGCCAATGATGGGACTGCTAGTGGGAATGAAGACCAGGAAAGGAAGGCATGAACCACAAAGCACAAAGGGCAACGGGAGGGCAAGGATGAGCCCAGCACAAGTCCGTGATAGCCTCAGTTCCCTTACAAACTCAAAGTCAACCCCTAATTCCAATACAGCTGACCAGACACCCCCGGAGTCTTTGCCTGCTTGTCAACCAACTAAGAGCTTTCCTGCTGGGGGTAGGAGCTCAGGCCCTAAGAGAGAACTGCAGCCCTTTAGCAAAGCACACCCTGTAGTCTTCCCTTTTTGCTTCATCAGTCTCACCAATCTCAACACCACCCTGGTGGCTGAGAAGAGGTGGGAAGGAGACACATGGAATGCAGAGGCTGGGATCCAACATGGGACCTATATTGCCCTTCAACGCTGGTTGGGAAGGGTGTCTCAGCCCTACCCAAATGCCCTGTTTTCTTTTGCTGCAGCTTGGGGAGGGCTCTGATTCCTCTGGATTCCTACAATGACCACACATTCTGACTCCAGCTCTCTAACCAGAGCCGATTTAAGCTTAAGGGAACAGACAGAGTAGAAAGAACTCTCCCAGTCAGTGTAAGTAAATAGAACAACCCATTCGGGGACTGAGTTTCATGGGGACAAGGGTAAGGTAATATGTCTAGCAATGAGAAATCTGAACAAGTAGGTCTCAACCTTTCTCATCCTCCACCCATGAGTGGCATATAGTACATCTTCCCCACACTCACACCTCCACTCCTTAATTTTAGTTTACTTATCACTGGCTAAGTCATTGTTTTTCAATCTTTTTGTCCCTTGCTCCTTTCTGATCAATATTAAGTCATATCCCAGTTACCCTCACCACATTCTGATACCCGCTTTTAAGGGCTTGTGCTCCCCTTGTCTTTGAAAATCACTAATATTATGGGTGAAATGAAAGGTTCTGAGTCAGGAAAGGAATAAAGAAGGCATTACAGATGGTTCCATGAAGACCTTAGCCCAAAGTTCTGCTTTTGCCAAAAAGGCCAAAATGCAATGGCATTCCGGTAAAGATGACTGGAAACAAAAGACAGAACCTTCTCCTGTCCTCCCATAAAGCCCTGTAGCTGAGTGCTTGCCTGGTCACTGGCTCTTAGGGAGAATGTCATGGACCTAGCTGAGGGTCAGAGAATGGTCAGCAGAATGGGGAGCAAGGGGCTGTTGGAGGGAGCAAACTTGAAGTTTAGGCTTCTGGAAGGTGAGATAGGATGGAAATCCACAAAGTAATGAAAGGCCTAGATAAGCAGAAGACTTGTTTGCTCCCCAAATCCTGAAACCGGAGATGAGGGGGCCTCCTAGAACTGGAATGATTCAAGCACAGGATGAATAGGAGAATGTTCCTTGGCACACAGTGGGCAGCAAACTTCCAGAGCTCATTTCCAGAGGGGTGGTAGAGGCAGGAAGTAGAAATGGAATCCTTAAGGGCTTGGGAGGATCAATGCCTGTCAGAGCCACAAATGGCTGCTGGGGTGGAGGGGGCGAGGAATGGAAAGAGCTCAGTCCCTGGTCTTGGGAGAACTGGATTAGAATCCCTTCAATTTGTGTAATCATGGATAAATTCGTCTTCTTAGAGGTGAAATGGGGATGATCATTCCTGCCACTCAAGGTGTGTAAGAGTTAAATGAACTCATGTATATGAAAACCCTTTGCAAATGGAGAAGCACCACAGAAATAAAAAGGATTATTGCTATTATTATGCCCAAACTGTAGGTCCCCTGTAATCATAGAATCTTTGTTTGGAAGGGTGAGGTCTCAAGACTTATATCAGCCTCCTAGCGTCCCTGATCCAGCCACAGGAAGATTCTCAATGACAGATAGGACACCCGATCCTAGGCTTCAGATGCCAATCACGATCCCTACTCCTCTCTGAAAATTCTAGGGAGCTCCCCAAATGCTTAGCTCCTCTACCAGGCCAAATATCCTGATCTGATCCCTGCCTGCCTCCTGCTCAAGGAAGTGAATCTGGGCCCAGAACTGAGGTCCAGGAAGGGAGAGCAGGGAGGGCGAGTTGGAGCTGAGTTAGGAGTGGGCACAAGAGAAGGACAGAGCCAGCCAAATCTTTTCTTCTCTATTTACTCTAAATGATGCTTCCTAGAGTGTGCGGGAAGGAGATGGCAGCTAACCCAAAGGATCCATTAGGTCCTGAGCTTTGGGATTATCTAGAGTCTAGTCCATGGTCACAGACAGGGACCCATGATGATAGTGATGGAGAAAGAAAGGAAAAGACAGTGGGATGAGAAAGAGCCGCTTTCAGAACTCTCTCCGCTCCTTTCCCTCACCTGGGGACTTCCTTACTTTACACCACTCAGTTAATAGCTTCCCCTTTGCTGTCTCTCCCCTATCCAATCCATTCTGCTCACCATTGCCAAATAAAGACCCCAAAGATACTGCTTTTATGTCACTCCCTCACCTACAAGCCTCCAGTGACTCCCACTGCTTGGAGCAATGTTTCTCAGTAGAAGCTGGGGTGGGAGAAGGCAGCAGAGGAGTGGGAGTGGCATGACGCTGCAGGCTAAACACAGCCCATCTTCCTGGTGTGGTGATGTCACTTAAAGATGTCTCTTGGAGATTTGGAGAGAAAACATTATTTTTATATTAAAACAAACAGAACTTATGTATGGAATAGAAGGCCAAATTTTCCATTTTTAACATAAGGCTGAAGATCTCAAAGAAATTTCACACTGGCAGCAGTAGTTTCAGGTTGTGCCCCTGTTTTCTGTAATATATTCTCTCTTACTAGTCTTAAGGGTTTTTTGATGGAAAAGCTGGAGATGCTCTAGCCTACACTTTATCAAACCTGAACCCGTACCCCTTGCCCCTCACTGCAGTCCCTCTCAGCCTGACCATTTTTCTCTGATGATTTCCATTGCCCACACTGACACCCTGGCCAAGCTAGGTTCCCTGCTGCCCTGTGAACCCGCCAGCTCATTCCCAATACTGCTCCATTATTTAGAAACCTCTGCCTCCTTCTCTGCCTCCCCAGTTCTCAGATCAGCTGGGTACTATATTCTCTGAACCCCAAAACTTGATACCACCTTACATGGGCTTCTGTCTCTCTCATCTCCCACAATCTGGGAATCAGGCCCATGCAGACCATCATTCCATCCAGTGCTCTGTTTGCCTCCCCAGACTGTAGGCTCCTAGAAGTTAGAGTCTGTGCCTTACCATTCTTGGGCATCTGTCTTAGCACCTAACACTTGTTGAGGGAAAGAAGGAAAGAAGGGTGTGTAGGCCTATTTCTCTGATTCCTGATATACCCCTTGGTAAATTAAGTGCATCAAATCATTGCTGCCTCCACCTGAGTCTTAGGGTTTCCTCTTGGGCTGTGAGCATTGTCTACAGCTGCCTTCATTTGCTTTTATTTGCTCATTGCAGCTTAGCAGACCAGATAATGTGGATGCTCAGTGTCCTTAATGAACGTGAGGCCATGTGCACTTAAGGGCCTCACTTGAGTATCAATTTTATAGGATGGTTCCGTCCCAGTTTAGAGCCGTGATTTATACTTGTTCACCAACTTGGTGCTTGCTGAGCTGAGGCACATCATCACAACTCCCCTCTTGTCTTCCTTTCCATTCAGTCCCTACAAGAGAAAGGTTTTCCCCCATTTCAGTTTCAGGGTGTGCCTCCTGCCTTGGGCGGAGCAACTACTCGGGTAGTTGCAACTACTCTGGCTGTGGCCCTGGTCTAACCCTTTGGCTTCAGAACAAAAGTGGATGCATATGGCAATTGCCTCCTTCCTTTGAGCTGTGTCCCTTGGAAACCATGGCCTCCCCACTATGGCCTCTCTGGTCTGTGACAGTCTCTCCTCTCCACCTTAATACATCTTGGATATTTGGTTCTTGCTGCAGTCCATGACAGCTTCTTATAATTCCATGCTGTACTTCAAAGACCAAGGTCACCTGCAGGCCTTCCATTATCCCTAGGCTGGTATTGCCACCCTGACGCCAGCCAGTGGAGCCTGGGCCACACACCCCTGCAGGATGTGTCAGAGATGCTGGAGTGGGGCAGGAGGGCCCCCAGAGCTAGACTCAGCACCACTGTTATCTCTGGACTCTCTTTGGCTCTGCCTCGTATATCCTACCAGCATCAACTGACCCTGCGACTTCCAGACCTACTGCCTGTCCCTGTCCCCTGAGTGAGGTGAAGTCCCTGGTCACAGTCCCAACTCCCCAGCTTCCTGACCTCCAGCAGTTTGGGGGAGCTTAATTCTCAGCCAGCCTGTCTCCAACTCAGATAACAGCTTGGTGCCGCCAGCCTCTGCCTGATGAGCCCACCCGACACGGGTCTGCTAGAGGCCTCTGCTCTCACCCTCTCTCTATTGCCTGCCTGGCATTAGTGTTCTTGCCTTTTTAACTTCACAGGCAGGGCCCTTCTCAGCCTCATCTCCTCTGTCTGCTGTTACTGACACAGTTAAGAGCCTAAAGCCTTCATTCTTTCTTCTACCAGTCCCTGGTCCCCAGTGTGGCTTCCAGCTTGGGTTACCCTGCCCATTTGGATGTTACCTTATTGACTGGGCCTTCCTTTATGTTTAGGATAGAATGCTCCTGACACACACTTGCAACCCTCTCTAAAATGCAGCATACTCACCTGTAGTCACCAGAGAAATTTTTCACTAGGAGACACAGGGTCTAGGGAGGTGAACCACTCAAGCAAGGGCAGAGAGGAGGATGAGATCTTATTTACCACTCTATCCTCAGTGCCTTATTCAATGCCTAGCTCATAGAAGGTGCCAAATAAACATCAGTTTAATGAATGAAGACAAAAAAACCCAAAAAACAAAAAAACTTATATAGAGTTTTATCCCTACCAGTTTTTCCTTGCTATGCTTTATTATAATCTTGTAACAATACTGAAGGTAGGTAGGGAAGGGATTATAATCTCCCATTTAGAGATGAAAAAATATACCCAGAGAGGGAAAGTAATTTGTCAAGGACACACAGCTAGTAAGTTGGGGAGCCAGGACATGACCTCAGATCTTTTGACCCCCAAACCTAGTTTCTTTGGGCTATACTGTATTACTTTCCTAAGAGAGGCCTAATCAGTTTCTGCTCCCTATCCCAATCTCTTCCAGCATTCTCAAACCTTCACCCCATTCAGCTGAACAGGCTCTCCCCAGCAGCCTGAGTACAGACCATTCCCCTGGCTCCTTTGGCTTCCTCCTCCCCCACAGAATCCTTAGTTCCTGGGACTCAGAGCTGAGGTTCAGAGGGGCCAGGAAGGGGAGGGGGAGGGTAATGGCTAGCTCCAAAACAGCCAAGGCAGCTGTCCCTGTCACAGAGAGAGGAGACTGTGACGGTGTGTGTCTGCCTGCCTGAATGTGGGAGCACATGTGTGGGAGAGTGTGTGTTTGTATGCCCCTAGCTCCAAGTCCAAGTTCTTATTTTGTCTGAGTGGGGGCCCGTGTGTATCTGCATGTGTGTCTGTCTGTCTCTGGAAACACACAGCCTGAATTCTGCTTTCTCCGCCTCGTCTTTTATTCTGGCCCTTATCTCTCCTCACCCTGCCTCCCTCTGCTGAAATAAAGAGTGAAACCAAGACACAGGTATGGAATGCTGGGGGAACGGGAGTGTGGAAAATGGAAAGTCTGGAGCCAAAGCAGACTGGAAGGAGGAATAGCAATGGTGGGATTCAGCTTTCCCTACAGGCAAACCCAACTGTCCCTCTTTTCCCAGCTCTGTGTTGCTCCCTGGGGGCCTCGGGAGAAGTCAAGGGCATGGTGTGCATTTTGAGGGCGTGTTGGGTGTGAAGAGAAGATTTCAGAGCCCCCACCCCCCTTTTCCCAGCTCTCAATTCTAAACTTTCCTGGCAACTTGGGAGGAGCCCCTAGTCAAGGCTGCTCCAGCTCCCTCCCAAGGTCCTCTCCCTTCATCAGCGCATCACTTGGCCAGGCCCAAGCCTCTGGCTCCTGACCTCAGACCTGGAGGAGGGGCAAGCTGAGCAACCCCACCTTCTGCCAGACTTCCCTCCTTCCTTCCTGTGGTTCCTTCAGCCCTGCCTCTCCAACTCTAGGAAGAGGTCCAAGGTCTGGTCCCCTCTGCCTGCAGAAAAACAGGGACTGTTTCTCAACCTCCTGCCTTGACCTCTGTCCCACCTCAATCTCACTTGAGAGGTGGAGGAGGGGGGCAGCTGTCATCTCTGAGCTGGTTGAAAGGGGCATTACCATGTGCAAATACAGGCCGCTGCCCATCTGCGCCTCCCTGAGAAAGGCTCCTAATAAATTCAGAGCAGCCAAGTGACATACATCTCAATCTAGGCTAATCCGCCACATTAATGCCACTTTGGACAGCCTGCATTAAGTCCCTGTTAATGGGAAGGCAGATGGATCCCCTCTTACCCAGCTCTTCACCCCTGTTCCTCTGTCCCTAGCCTCCTTTGGTTCTCTGACCAAGAGGCATCCAGAGTCTTGAGCCCCACTAGTATCTCTTTCCCTTCCTCCCACCAGAGGGGGCCTGGGAAAGGGGACACTGCACGAGAAACTTGGAGGGGGACCTAGGCAGGCTTCTGGACAATTTCAGGTGAGGTTTGGCACAGAGAGTAAGGGTAGAAAGGTGGTTCTAAGAAACCCACATCCACTGCCTGGGGTGGGCCTGCTAGAGGCCAGGCATGAGAGTAGTGACAGGTGGGATGCCATGTATGTCTGGGCAGGTATAGAAGCAGATGGAGCCGAATGCCTAATGATTTTCAAACTTGTTTTTGATCCTGGAACCCTTTCTTCAAATGAAATCTCTCCAGAAAGCATAAATAAAACAGACAAAAGCAGGGTGGCCCTCCTGGTTGAAGCAGACCCAGGTAAGGTCAGGCTAGATTTCTATCCCTGAGGTTAGCCCTGAGTTCCAGTCCCTGAAGGGATTTGTGGGGAGGGCGGCAAAGAACACATTTGAAAAAGAAAATGAAGAAAAGCACAGCTTAGGAGTCTCCCAGATTTGGTTCAGATCCCAGCTCCACTATTTACAAGCTCTGTGACCTTAATCGTCACTTCAAGTCTCAGTTTCCTCACCTAAAAAAGTGTGATAATACCTAATATTCATGCATTCTTGTGGAGGGAGAGATAATGAGGTGAAAGCACATAGTAACTGGTCATAAATGATAGCAGTGATTCTCCTAATGGCAGACATATTAGGCCTGGTTCAAAATCAAATCTGTCCCACTGGAGAGTGACTAACACAGGTTCAGACTGTGTCTCAGATGTGACTTGACTGAGGGGCATGTTTGAATTTATAGGGATATTGGGCATTCGTGTGAAAGGGAATTCAAGTTTTTGAGGATGTGGTATATGGTACTCAATAGTGTGGTTTTCATTAATTCAATAAATACCTATTGAACACCAACTGTGCACGAGGCAGAGTTCTAGGTGCCCAGCAGTGAACAAATCAAAGTCTATTGTGTATATCTGTGTTTAAAACCTCTGAGTATACACCTTTCCCTCCTTAGACCGCTGTTTCCCCATTCTATCCTAGGGCATCCCACACAGGGTAGCTTTATGTTGGTGGCTGAGAAAGGGGACAGAGAACTGGTGGGGAAACACTACTGGGAACTGCATAACTGGGAGATTTTATTCCCATTTAACTTGGTCTTGTCTTTTCTTCCCTACAGAGCCCTCCCTCCATGGAGTTCGGCCTGCTCAGCGAGGCGGAGGCCCGGAGCCCGGCCCTCTCGCTGTCAGATGCGGGCACCCCCCACCCCCCACTCGCAGAACACGGCTGCAAGGGACAAGAACAGAGTGGTGAGCGCGCCCCCTTCTGGAGCTGGGGGGAATAACAGCTCCATCCTTCAGCGGGTGGGACCCTGGAGTGGAAGCCAGGGAGGGAGTCAGCCGCCCCGCGGAGAAGGTCCCCAAGCCCGGGAATCCGTGCAGGCATGGACTCCTTGTGACCTGTCCCCACCCCGCCCCCAGACTCGGAGAAGGCCTCGGCTTCGCTGCCTGTTGGCTCCCCTGAAGACGGCTCGCTGAAGAAGAAGCAGCGGCGGCAGCGCACGCACTTCACTAGCCAGCAGCTGCAAGAGCTCGAGGCGACCTTCCAGAGAAACCGCTACCCCGACATGAGTACGCGAGAAGAGATCGCCGTGTGGACCAACCTCACCGAGGCCCGCGTGCGGGTACGGCCCTCCCAGAGCCGCCAGCCTCACCCTACCCTGGGCCTTCCTCTCGCGGGCTGCTCAGGGAGTAGCTTTGGAATCAGCAGTCTGTGGTTCTGCCCGGCCTGCCCCATTCTCGGACCTAACACCCGACGTCCCTCGGCCCCCGTCCGCTGTCCCCATGACCTTCTTTCCACCAACGTCCAATCTCTGCTCTTACTCCACTTTGTCACCCCAGGCAGAGCGTTCCTTCTCCCCTGGCGCTGTCTCTGGTTCTCCTCTTCACCCCTCCTTGACCTCATCCTGCTGTCCCCCGCCTTCGCCCCTGACTTAGTCCTGCCGCCCCCTGCTTCTTTCTCAGCCCGCTGACTGTGCTTCTCACTGGCCCTGTCCGGCTGCTCTATCACCCCATTCCCGTCTCCGGCCACCTCGTCTTGCTTATGCTCCGTCCGGCCCCGCCCCTCGCTTGGACCCCAGTCCGGGTGACCCACCCACCGGTCATGCTGGCGGCTGCGCCCTGACAGCTTTCCTCCCATGCCCGCAGGTATGGTTCAAGAACCGGCGCGCCAAGTGGAGAAAGCGCGAGCGCAGCCAGCAGGCCGAGCTGTGCAAGAGCGGCTTCGCGGCGCCCCTTGGGGGGCTGGTGCCGCCCTACGAGGAGGTGTACCCTGGCTACTCATACGGCAATTGGCCACCCAAGGCACTTGGCCCGCCGCTCGCCGCCAAGACCTTCCCTTTCGCCTTCAACTCGGTCAACGTGGGGCCTCTGGCTTCGCAGCCCGTCTTCTCGCCACCCAGCTCCATCGCAGCCTCCATGGTGCCCTCGGCCGCCGCCGCCCCGGGCACGGTGCCAGGACCCGGGGCCCTGCAGGGACTGGGCGGGGGACCCCCCGGGCTGGCTCCGGCTGCAGTGTCGTCCGGGGCAGTGTCCTGCCCTTACGCCTCGGCCGCCGCAGCCGCAGCCGCAGCCGCCTCCTCTCCCTACGTATATCGGGACCCATGTAACTCGAGTCTGGCCAGCCTGAGGCTCAAGGCCAAACAGCACGCCTCTTTCAGCTACCCCGCGGTGCCCGGGACATCCCCGGCCGCGAACCTTAGTCCGTGCCAGTACGCCGTGGAACGGCCCGTATGAGTGGCCCAGCCTCTCATCGCCGAGGGCGGGGGCGATAATTCACAGCCTCCGCGGACTGGAGTCTTCCAGACTGGCTAGCTCCTGTCCCGGAGTCTGAGAGGGGTGCTGGGGCTGCCGGCGTTGCGGGGTGGGGGCGGCTGGCTCAGGAGAGAGCCTACCCCCTCCCAGGCCTGAGGGGTGGACTGGGCCCTAGACACAGTCCACGACCCTGGACTAAGGCCAGGAACAGGGACCAGTTCCCCGGGGGCCAACTCACCCTTGGCCCACCCCGCCTTCTCCAGACTCTTCCTTCCCTGTTTTCAGAGATAAATGAAATAAATGTGCGCGGACTGTCAAAGGCCTGATGATTCAGAGTTGCGGTTAAGCCCCCTTCTCTCACCCTTCTTTGTGTCTAAAGGAGAGCTCGGTGTACAAGAAAGAGGTTACGGTCCAGGCTTCTAGGGCTTTGGTCGTCCTAGGCCCCCAACATCAGGTTCGGGAAGCCGGGGGAATCCCTGGAGCAGAGCGGCGCACGCATGCGTGCGTGCATGTTCGTCTGTAAGGCTTGGGGACTAACTGTTCGGCGGGCGTTGGCCAAAGCTGGTGCTGCGGCGCCACCTCGTGGTATTATGGAGGATAACCGGAGGGTCTGGTCTCGAACGTTTACTTGCTGGTATCAATTCTGCAATTTAGGAAGCCTATGACTTGTTACTTCGCCTTTCTGCACCTGTTTCTCACTGTTCCTATGAGGGGCTTGAACCTCTAACAGCAATAAAATTCTAGTCTGTGACAGACATTTATTAAATGCCTACCAGGCCTAGGATTCTCATTGAGTGTGTGTGTGTGCGCCTCTCATCCTTCCACATGCCCTCTTAAGCTTCTCACCTGCAGGTCATCGAACTGCCAGCAACCCTCTCTCATTACAGCAGTCCCTTTCCCCTAAATCCCCAAGCCCCCAAAATCTTGTTGAAATCTTTAATTGCCAAAACAGAGCAAGAAGAAAGATTTCTGGAAATACAAATAACTCAACTCTGGGGAGTCTCCTCCGTCCAACCCCCATGCTAGGGCCTGCTTGGCCTTCACATTAAAAACAGAAACATCAGAGTACTAGATCACATCTCCATCCCGGGGGTGACACTTCTTGCCTGTCATAACTTCCTGCCACCAAGGGGCGCAAATCTCATGGGGAAACCATGGAGGAAAGGAATCCTAATCATTCTCCCAAACGTAAGCTCAGCACCTCAATGCCTGGGGAGAAAAGACTTTGGGGCTCCTTTTTCTTCAACCCTTCACTGGCTTTTGGTCTTGGCTTTGATCCTGGGAATTATGTAGGTTTTGTGGAAGTACTGGGCAAAGAGGAGGAAATAGGTCATATACAAGATGAAGGACCAGAAGAGCTCTTCCGCTGTGGTGTGGCATCCCTGCTCCTGTCTCCAGATGAAAGTCAGAATACCGATAATGGCTCCCATAAACATCTGCAGGACCTGCAGGCTGGTGACGAACATGGGAAACCACCTAGGGGGCTTCACTTTGGCAGCCTTCAGAGTGTAGTAGGTGTACATGATGGCATGTACACCATAGTTCATGGTCATGAACCAGCCCCCTGCAGCCACCTTGTACCTGTATCCAAAGCTTGTATACACCAGCACTGTGCTGTGGTGGTACCAGTGCACAAAGATGAGTGGCCGCTTACGCAGGATGATGAAGGCCGTGTCTCCTGAGAGATGGGAAGTCATAGCTGGCATACCATCCAGTGTTGGGACCACCCTCCATACTGGATATGGGGGCACAGGGGGAATTTTCAGGGCAGGGAGAGGGGTCTTTGTGGCAGAGAATCTGAAGAGGGGCTTGGGTGAGAGATGTTGTTAGGACCCAAGGTGTCGGGAAGGGACTCTCCCTGTGATTGGGGATGGGGCTGAGGAGGTATGCAGTTGACTGGACACCAGAGAGATAAAGCCTTATCACTCACCAAGTTCAATGATCTTGCTGAGAACAAAGAGGCAGGACCAGAATTTGATTATGGGATGGTTGATGAAGTTGGTGAAGCACACAGTGTGCTTTAGACTCCCCCTAAGTAGCAAGGTCCCCATATAGACCCATGTCCTCACTGCCCCGAGGATACTGAAATGGGACAGAGGAAAAGGGTATAAGGATCACCCGCAGGCACCAATTCACCCTTCCCCCTTGGCCTGGTCAGGTCACTGACCCAAGTTCTACCACCTCCCCACCCTTTCAGAGGAGATGAGTCACAGCTTCTGAGATCCTGGAGCCAATCTGGTAGAGCCAACCAGTAATCTAGAAGAGATGAGAGCCAGGGAAGGACTGGGAAGTGCTGAAGGATGGGACTGGAAGTTGAGTTAGGGAATAGGGCTCATGGGATGGGTAGAAGCCTAGGAGGAGATAGGTGGCAGGATGAGGGCAATTGAAGGAGTTTGGGGGAGGAAATATGGAAAGGAAAGGCTGGGGAAGCAATTGGAAAGTCTTAGGAGAGGGTGTTTTTAAATTCAGAGAATATTAGAGGATGGGGAAATTGTTGGAAGTACCCAGACTCCATGAGCACAAGAGGACTCATGAGAGAGAGAGCAGAGACTGCCAGTTTGGGGACTGGGGAAGAAGGAAAATGGGATAATATGGGATGAGGATGGAATCTGGGGAGAGGAGTTAGAGCTGAGATAATGGGATAGGGAGAGAAGTAGGAGACAACTTGGGGAGTTGATGCGATTTAGATTTCTAGAAAACTTTTAGGAATAGAATGAGGTCTACAAGACAGGTGGGGAGTGTGTGGGTGAGGACTTACCTGAAGACTGCAAGGCAGAAGGACCAAAGGATGAGAGATCCCTGAAGGTTGAAGCCCTTCCGTGCCTTCATGTAGTTCTGCCCCACAAAGATGAGCAGCAGGTAGATCAGAGCTATGGCAAATGAGATTGCCCTGGCAGGCAGAAGGCAGAGGGGATGGGCTTATAGGTGGGTACTGGTTATAGGAATACCCACTCATCTCTCCAGGTGAGTGCCCTGGGTTGGAGTCCTAGCTCTGCCACCTACTAGCTGTGTAACATTGGAAAGACTACTCAGTTTTCTGAGTCTCAGTTTCCTCATTTGTAAGGGAGGAATAACACTCCTCTCCTGACAGTGTTAATGTGTATGAAACACCTAGCGCAGGGCAGGGGATATGTCCAAGGCTTCTGTGACTTTTGCTTTCTCAGTGGGGTTGGGAGTGGGTGACAGCTGCCCATGCCTAGAGACAACCCCGGACCGTAGTGTAAGAAGAATGTGGCAACAGCTTCTGCCTAGTTGGGTCAGGGCAAATTGCCCGGAGCACAAAGTCAGTCCACAAACACCTTTGAGGAGTTCTAGAGCAACGCCAGGGAGCCTGGGGAAATCCTGGAAGAGCATCCTGACTTTGTCTCTTTTTCCACAGCAGGGAGGATGGAGCATTTGAGGAACAACGTGATAACTGCAAAGGGCAGGCTGTCCCTGGGCACCAGCACTATGTACCCATGCGCGAACCCGCCACCACAAAGGACGGAGGGGAGTCATCTATAAGGTGGATGGAAGTAGGAGTTCAGATCAACCCCATTCCTCAGAGACCAGTTCTCACTACACTCTTTCCCCTTGGTTTCTGTCTCCTTCCACATTCCTCACCCCATCCTCTTATTTCTGCCTTTCTTTCTTCCAGATCTCATCTCTTTAAGGTGCCACACTATCTGCACCTTGAACAATGAGGACGTGAAGCCAGTACAAGAGAGGCCAATACCTTTGATCTTTAGCAAAATCATTGCGGGCATTCTGTGTCGCATCCCCCCAACCCCCAACCCCACACAAATAGCAGTCATCAGAGTTGGGCCCCTGGCATGGCCCTTCCCTTTCCCCAGGTCTCACCAGTACTCCTCCAAAAAGGGCCTTAAGTCCTGGAACATCTCGAAGTTGTAGGGCTGTAATATCTGCTCTATTTCATCTGAGATATTCATGGCTGTGACCATTTCGTTCTGCAAACGCTGACGTCGGGAGCTTGGGGAGCTGGACAAGAGTTAGGGGACAGAGGATAGAGCGAACCTTGGGGAAGGACTGAACAGACCTGGAACCCAAGGAATTCCGAGGCAAGCCAAAGAGTGTCAGATCCAGGCACTGCGCTGCGGTCCAACCACCTTCCACTGCCGCCGCCACTGCGTTATAAAACGCGGAACTGCAAAGCCGCGGGCCTTGAGCGGTGCGCGGCTCCCTGAGCTCTGCCCTGGTCCAATCTCGACCAAGATAACGCCCCCATCCCGTCCCTGGCCCCAGCCAGTTCTCTGATTGGTCACTCTCAAGGGTGCGTCCCCCAGGCGCCTCGCACGCCCCACCCCAAACACCTATCGTAGTCCTCGCCACGCCCACTTTCCCATCTTTTTTTTTTTCCCCTCCCCCAACACCTCTACTCCCACCTGCTTAGCTTGGCCCTTGTAACCTTGCCAGTTACTCGGACAGGACCGGCTTCTCCTGGCACTACTAACTATCACCTTTGCCTCAGTTTGCTTTAATCCTGACCTACCGGGCAGTGAGGAGAGAATGGAGGTGTCCTCAGCCTGCCCCCTGAGATAGAGGTGTCAGTTTCCTGCCTCCAGGAGACCCTAGGAAAACCAGGCCCGGGATGAAGATGGGTCAGGCTGGGGAAGGGGCAGCAAAAAAACCCTCCCATAGTCCCATCTGCCTCCTTCAGGTCTGGTTGTAGGTGGCAGCGAGATGAATTGCAATGAATTTTAATGTCGAGGTAGTTGATGTTGATGTTTGGAGAGATGGTAGCTGAGGCTGTTGTGGTTTATTTACAGTTTCCTGAATTCCTTCAGCCTGACACCCAGTAATAACCCTGGGAAGGAAATGGGGTCACCCTCTAGGCTTCTGGGATTATTGTCTTCAGGTTTCCTGGAGACCCTCTGGGGTTTATAGAAGAGGAGAAGCAGTGCATCTCCCAGTGTCCTGTGGTTCTTCCCCAGTCTGTGCTAATCTAATCAGACCTCCTTTTTCCTTGCCTGAGTACCCAGCCCCAAAGAAATACATTTTTTCTTAACTTTTAAGGCCTTACTTGCCTGTCCCTTATTTCTCTCCTAGGCTTTATGAAAGTGAGGGAGAAATACAAGGCTTGAAGGCTATTTGAGATAAGATGGGGATTTGCAAAACAAATGCTAAGAGAAACAAACATAAAATATTTAAAATCAAGATGTGGTATAAATGGCTCTGTACAGTAAAGCTCACAGGCTCTGGAGCCAGAGGATCCAGGTAGGAATTCCAGCTCCCATTCCTTGAACCTCAGCCACTGTCCAGGGAAGGGTGGAGTGGGAAGTCCTGCCCAGGCTCTCTCAGTGACTCTCAGGTGCATCCCTTTGTCTCTGGATCTCATCACCTTTCACCTAGTAACTACAGCCACTACCTTAGACATGTTAACAGGTTGTACCACCTCCTTCTCTAATACAGCAGTTTCTATTGCATTAGAATCAGAAAAGAATATCCAAATCTGGCTAATTGTAACACTCCTGAGCCCCAACTCCAGAGATTCTGACCCAATATGTGGTGCCAGATGATAGTTTGGAAAGCACCACTTTCTATCATCTCATCCAGAAAAGGGTTCTAAAACCTAAATTGGCCTCCAGAATGAACTTCTATTGTTTTAAAAAGTAATAATAATAATAAAACCTAAGTTAGATCATGCTGCTTTCCTGCTTAAAACCCTTCAGTGGCTCTTGATTGCTTTACACATGGCCTGACACTACAGCATGTGTTTGATAGAAAAAGGAACAAATGAAAGAATGAGTATTGCAAGAATAATACCATCTAGGTGTTACAAGACCTGGATTCAAACCCCAGCTCCACTGTTAACTAATTGTGTGATTTTAGGTAAGTTACCTAACCTCTCTGAGACTCACATTCTTCATCAGTAAAATGTAGACAGTCAAACTCACCTGCCTACCTCACAAGGTTGAGGTCAGTATACAAGTCAGATAATGTCAATGAAAGGATAACGTGGACTAGACACACGGAAATGTCAGGGTGAATCATTTGGGGAGGTTTACAAACACATATAGAATATGTATACTCAGTCCTGGGTGTTTCTCAAATGAAGATATTTTACATTGTCTTTTCCTGTGAAAGTTAATGGTGAGGCTTGAGAGAGGGGTGTGTGTAAGGGAGGAAGAAGAAGAAGAAAAATCTCCAGAAATTATTTCCCAGGGTAAACCTCTCCTGACCTTTGGACTCTCTCCATATTGTTCCCTCTCCCCAGACATCATTTCCTCACCTGAACAAATCTTATTGTTCGGTCCTAGCTCTGAAGTCACTTGCCCTGCGAAAGCCTAATCTGTGACAGACAAGGTCAACCCCTCCTTTCTTTGTCTCCCACCCACAGGACTTTGTCCAAACCGCTTGCCAGTATTCTGCTGAGTAAGTATAGTTAGCCATATATTTTCTATACTATCCTGGCTCCCCTACCCAAAGGGTCATTTTTGTTAGGTCACTCACCCTTTGAGGGAAGCACACAGCACTTGGCACAAAGTGGGCATTCAAAATACATCTGTGGCTCTGAATTGAATAGGCGCCTAAGAGGAAAAACAAACAATAAACACACATATTTTTTTAAAAAGACTCAACTTCCTTAGTAATTAGGGAAATGCAAATTAAAGACTGTAAGTACAGTATGGCTCCAATTAACAGCCATTACACCAAGTAAAAATTAAATATGCAATGTAAGTCCAAGCTTTGGGAAACATACATTCACATCTGGCTAGTGGCCAGGTAAATTGACATCATCCTTCTAGAATCATACTTAGGTAACACTTAACAAGAGCCAACTGATCTACTTTGATCCACTCACCTAGGAACTAAAAGACCAGTGAATTAGGCCAAAAGGAAAATAAATCTGTATGTCACTGGGACTGAAAAGAGCTGTGAGCAACCCACTAATGAATGCTTAAATTATTAAATAAGATTACAAAACAGCTTGCAGCTGTTCTACCAGAACATGGAGAACATGAAACCATGTTTGTAAAATAGTGTGAAAGAAAAGCAACATTTTAAACTGTATCTATTCTATTACCTCAGTTATCTCAAAGTGATGATGTCTGTAAAGATCAAAGTCAATTAGAAACACTAAATGTGAAATCATTTGATAGGATGGGTGAGATTAGGGGAAAAAATAGTAGTACTTAAAGTTTTCTTTTGTGATATTTTAAAATTGCTATGCATCCAGGGACTCATGCCTCTAATGACACAGGAAATGATCAGGACATGATGTTAAGCAAAACAACATAGGATATGAGTCTGTATATATAGTATGGTCTCGAACTTATAGAAGAAATGTAGATGGAAAGAATATTTGTAGACTTTTTGTAGAGAAAAAATGTGGAAGAAATTATGTTGAGAACAAGTATTGGAAGGAAATGCACCAAAATGCTAGAGCTTATATGGATGGTGGAATAATGGGTGATTTTTATATTATTTTTATAAGTAGTAAGTGTTCAAAACTAAAATAAGTGTATCAAAATTTCATGGAATTAATTCTTTCTTTTTTTAATTTTTAAATTTATAAAAAAAAAATTTTTTAAGAGTTAAGTCTTTCTTTGCTACGTATTCTGTCACTAATTGGCTTCTCTGCTGCTTACCGTCCCTACCATAAGATCCTGCATGTCCCTGTCAGGTTCCTCTCCTTTCCCCAGTATTTTTACTCTCTTGGGTTTGCTTCTATATTTCTGCTGTGCCTTTACTGATGCTTATTCCTATACTTCCCACCTCTTTGATACTGTTGTTTCTTAAAGTTCTGTCCCTGTCCCTTACTCTTTCTCACTCTATACTCTCCTCCCTAGCTATCGAATTACCTTTCAAGACTTTACCTGTTCCTTCTATTTGGATTAACCCAACTTATCTTCTTTCTTGCCTCTCTTCTCTATTCTTTTTTTTCCCTTAAGATTTCAAGATGCAAATACTTCCTGAAGAATCAAATATCTTCTCTATTCTTGCTCACATTTCCCAATGCCTGAGACTTCGCCACCTGGTTGATTTGAATTATAGACTGCTCACACTCAAGTGTAGAAACCCAGCTCACCTTTTGCCCAGACCTACCTGTTCATTTTGCTGACTTCCTATTTCTCTTAAAGTCACTACCAGGCTCCTGGGCTCATAAGCAGGACTGGCTACGTAATTTTCAGGGCTTGGTGTAAAATAAATATGTAAGGCCCCTTTTTCAAAAGTTATTAAGAATTTCAAGATGGTGGCAGTAGAGCATCAGACCAAGTGTAGAGTGCAGGTCCCTGGGTGGCTGCACTGGTTGCACACCTGGGCTTAAATCTAGGGGTTGTTTTGGACTCCCCTCTCTCCTTTAATCTGGTCTGGTTGACAGGGTAGATAGCACATCCAATCACAAGGATGGGAAATAATGGAGGAGGAGTGAATAGGGAGGTGGGAAGGAGATGAGTTCAGTTTGAGCCCCATGAATCCAAGGTGCCAGTGGAATATCCAGGTCAGAGCATCCAATAACCAGTTGCCTAGAACTCAGGCTGTAAGTCTGGCTTCAACACTCAAGGTAGAGGGTATCACTGGACTCCTGGCTGTGGATGAAATTGGCCAGGGAGTGAAAATCAAGTAGAGCTTTTCAAAGCGGGGTACATGGAACATTTACACTGTAATCTCCAGCTTGTTGAAGTCTCCTGGGCCCAACCCAGCCCTCTGAATCTGAATATATCTGAAGGTTGGTAGGGCTTGGGAATTACAGCTTTAACAATCTTCCAAGTTGCTTCTTATGCTCCTTAGAGTTTGAGAACTATTGATGTGAGTGAGAAGACTCACTCTTCTACATCCCCAGAAGAAATATCAATGGATAAGGTAGTGGCTTTCCTACTTATTTGATTAAGACACACAAAGAGAAATACATGTTATGTTTTAACTCTGCACATACACACATATTTGAAATAAAATTTTTAAAAGCATACATATTCTTACCATGTTGTATCTGATATTTTTCTACTGTATTTCACTATTTTAAAACGCCCATCATGACCCACTAATAAGCTGTGTCCTGTAATTTGAAAAAAAAAAAAAACTGATTAAAGAGTTATCAGAGGGAGAAGATGTTGACAGGGGTTGGGAAAAAAATAAATCTAAATTCTCCACAGGTTCTTCAGGGTCTAAACTACATTTCAATGCTTTTGAGAGAGAGCCTGCATCTGAGTCATTTTGAAAGAACTCTCAGTGCATCCAGTGAGGTAATTGTGACAGGATGAATGAATTCATGGAAGCCATGGTTCTGCCAAGAGTCCACAGTAACCCCCACAGTCCATGCCACCAGCCCAGGTCACAAGGAGGCTAGTGCCTACTAGATGTAGGCACTAAAAGGGACATTGGAACTGCTTTGAGAGGAATACCCTGCCTTTGTCTCTGCCTGCTAGGATTGCCTCTGTCTTCTGGGTGTCACCTGACTTTCTCTTCAAAGGCCTCCCCAACCCCATCCCATCTACATCATCACTCTCTTTGATTAGGGACCCAAGAACTGGTTTGAGCCTAAGAAAGAAAAAAGAGCTCCTGACATCCAGAGACTGGTCTGCCACTTATAACTAGGCCTCACTCCTATCCTAGTTCCCTTCTTAGAGGCAACCACAATGATCAGTTTCTTGTGTATCCTTTCAAATATCAACAATGCATAAAAAGTTATATTCATATATACCTTCTTAAAGGATAGCACATTTTCATATTATTTTATACATTGCCTTTTAAATATGTCTTGGGGGAGTGTCCCATATTGGTACATCTAGAGCTTCCTTCTCTTTTTGAATAGCTGTACACTATTTCATTATATGGATGTACTGTTTCTATTACTCAACAAAAACAAACAGAAAATCTTGTGGGATTTTTGTTTGTTTCTGACTCTAAAGGTAGCATTTTTTTAAAACACAAGAATCCAAAAATCACCTCAAATATAGTTACCATTACATTTTGACATATTTCTTTCTAGATTTCTATGTAATTATTTTTAAATAAAACAAAAAATTTTCAGGGCAAACCACTGCCTCCAAAACTGGATAGACAGGAAAATACAAAGGATCATAATATATAGGGAGTAGAAGTCACTGGAGCAAGGAGCTGGTAAGAACAGGTAAATAGCAATTGACAAATTCCTGGGGGCTGAGTGTGAACTAGCCTGAGAGTTAAAAACTCCTGAGGGCCCAGTCATAAGGGGGCTCACAAACTCTCATAATTTTTTTTCTAGGATTCCTACCAGGTTCCTGTGGCGAAGGTCAGAGAAAAATACGCTGTTCTTCTGGCAGGGGAAAGGGGAAAGTAACCATTTTGAAATATATCCCCCCTAAAAGTAATTATTTTAAAACATGTCCAGAGCTTTCTGTCTTCTATAACAAAAATCTGTCCTGAAGGGAAACTGCTTTACCAGAGACTCATCTGACCTATAGGGAGGGCAACTGGACAACTCCAGGCCCTTCTAGCCTTCCTGTCTCACATTAGGCGAGGGGGAAAAATTAAGAAACTCTTCTGAATGTCACAGCCCAGGAACTCAGGCCCGCTAAGTAAACTGAGATTTAATAATAAAATTATAGAACATTTCCTTTCCCTCAATTCATTACTACCACATCAGCAGGGCTCCAGTATAACAATAGTGCGTTACAACTGAGAGAGCTGCAAGATTCAGACTCTCTTTAGGAGAAATTTCTAGGGAAAATCCAAGATAATAGGGAAGATAGAAACAAGAAAAGTAAGAGAAATTGAAACTTCTTACACCTACAGCTACAACAAGCATTAAAAGCAGCCTAACTCCTAGCCAGAGGAAGAAAAAAACCCTCACAGCAGAGGCTTGCTTATCTCAGTTTCTGTTATCTGATATATCATGTCTGGCTTTCTTTCTTTTTAAAAAAAATTTTTTTATTGGTGTGTAGTTGATTTACAATGTTAGTTTCAGGTGTACAGCAAAGTGATTCAGTTATATATATACATACATTTATATTTTTCTTTTCAGATTCTTTTCCATTCTATGTTATTACAAGAAATTGAATATAGTTCCCTGTGCTATATACTAGGTCCTTTTGTCATCATGTCTGGCTTTCAACCAAAAATTACAAGGCATGCTAAAAGGCAAGGGAAAAACACCATCTGATGAGACAAAGCAAGTACCAGAACCAGACTCAGATGTGTTAGATTCTGGAGTTATTAGACTAGGAATTTAAGATAACTTTGATTAATATGCTAAGAGTGCTAATGTAAAAAGTGAACAACATGCAAGAAAAGGTAAACAGTATAAGGAGAAAGATGGAAATATTAAGAAATAATCTAAAGGAAGTGGTAGAAATCAAAAACACTGTAACAGAAATGAAGAATGCCTTTGATGGGCACATCAGTAGCCAGAACATGACCATGGAAAGGATCAGTGAGCTTGAAGATATAGCAATAGAAATTCCAAAATGAAATTCAAAGAGAAAAAAAGAGTCAAAAACAAAAGAAACAGAATATCCAAGAATTGTGGGGAAATAATAAAAGATGTGACATTCACATAATAGGAATACCAGAAAGAGAAAAAAAGAGGGAGAAAGAAGAAGAAATATTTGAGGTAATAATGGACAGCAATTTCCCCAAATTAATGACAGAACCAAACTACAGATCCAGGAAGCTCAGAGAACATCACATAGGCTAAATACCCAAAATTCTATACCTGGGCATATCATATTCAAGCCACAGAAATCCAAAGACAAAGTCTTGAAAGAAGCCACAGTGGGAAGACATCTTACATATAGAGTAACAAAGATAAGAATTACATTGAACACTTTAGAAACCATGCAAGCAAGAAGAGAGTAGAAGGAAATATTTTAAGTGTTAAAAGAAAAAAATCCATCAACCTAGAATTCTGTATCCAGCAAAATTATCTTTATAAGTGAAGGAGAAAAGCTTTGCGCAGTGGCAGTATCATAGCCAATGAGGTTTAACCAAGGAGCGATTATTGCTAATTGAAAACTTTTACCAATACCCTGCCATGATGCATTGACAATTTTTAGCAGCCTCTATGGGGACTGAATAAAAAAAAAGTGAAGAAGAAATAAAGACTTTCCCAGAAAAAAATTGAAGGAATGTTTGCCAGTAAAACTGTCATTCAAGAAACATTAAAAGATGTTCTTCAGAGAAAAGAAAAATGATACAGGTCAGAAACTTGCATCTATATGTAAAAGGAAGAGCATTAGAGAAGGAATAAATGAAGATAGAATAGAAGCTTTTATTTTATTGATCCAATAGATAACTGTTCAAATAATAGCAATTAAGTTTTTGGAGATTATAGCTGATAGATAAGTGAAATGAATGACAACAATGTTATAAGGGACAAGAAGGAGGAACTTACAATGCTTTTATAAGATGACCTACACTACTCATGAAGTGGTATAGTATATTTGAAAATGGACTTAGAGTAGTTGCAAATATATATTTCAAACTCTCGGGCAACCACTAAAAAATTTTTAAAGAAGTATAATTAATATGCTAAGAGAGGAGAGAAAATGGAACCATATAAAATGCTCAATTAAAACTAGAGAAGACAGAAAAAAGAAAAAGTTTCAAAAACAGAAACAGAAAATTGCAAAGAATAAAACTGTTACACATATTGTAGTTATTAATACAGCTTTATCAATAAACAATTTAAATGTGAATAGTCTAAATAGGCTAATTAGAAAACAGAGTGGATAAAAAAAACAAGCCCCAACTCTATGTTGCCTATAAGAAATCTACTTTAAATATGCAACAGATAGAGTACAAGTAAAGAGATAGACAAACAATCCAATTTTAAAAATGGATAAATGACTTGAATAGACATTTTTCCAAAAAAGATATACAGATGGTCAATAAATGCATGAAAAGATGTTCAGCATCATTAGTTATTAGGTAAATACAAATCAAAACCTCAGTGAGATGTCATTTCACACCTATTAGGTGTTGTCAAGGATGTCAAAAAATTGGAACCCTTATACATTGTTGGTGGAAATATAAACGGTACAGCCACTATGGAAAACAATTTGGTAGCTCCTCAAAGAGTTAAACATTTAATTGTTTAACTTCATTCCTAGGAGTGGAATGACCCAGCAATTCCACTCCTAGGTACATACCCAAAAGCTTTGAAAGCACAGGCTCAAAAGGTATTTGTACACCCATGTTCATAGCAGCATTGCTCCTAATAGCCAAAATGTGGAAGTACCCTATGTGCATTAACATATGAATGGATAAGCAAAATGTGACATATGCATACAATGGAATATTATTCAGCTATAAAAGGAGTAAAGTTCTGATACATGCTACAACATGGATGAATCTTGAAAATAGGCTTAGTGAAAGAAGCCAGACACAAAGAACAAAATTCTATGATTCTACTTACATGAAACATCTAGGTTAGGAAAATTCATAGTGACAGAAAGTTGACTACAGGTTACAAGGGGTGGAGCAGGGTTCTAGGGACTTTCCCTGTAAGCATCTTTGCCATAGGCATCTTCAGCCACGAGCATTTTTCCACATAACTAATTTGCCATAAGGCAATTTTGCCATAAAAGATAAAATAACTGGCTGACAGTTTGTTTTGATTTCTCCATTGACACAGAAACCTCATTTTTGTTTACATAATTCTTAGCTCTTATTATGGTCTATACAATAAAGAGCAGACATGGCAGTCTTAAAATAGTGGATGATAATAACTACATATATCAACTTGATAGAAAATACAGTGTTAAAACTTACTGGAAATGTGAAATAAGTTTGTAAAGCCAGACTACATACTGTATTGGAAAATGATAACATGTCAGTTTGCAAACCCTTCAGTGATTTAAAGGCTCAGAGTTGAACCCACATTTCCCATAGAACATTGGAACGTCTATCAATGGACAAGGTGACAAGAATAAACAACATAGGGGCTTTCACAATGCAATACAAAGTTTAGGATGCATACAAATATGCATCCTAGCATTTTTACGCTGATATTTCTGTCAACAAAGGAAGAAGTTTTAGTGAAAAAGAAAAAGTATAATGCTGGACAAGGAGACAAATCAACAACAACTATATATATATGTAATATATAATACATATACATGTTATATAAAACTATGAACGAAGGACTTGGGAAACAAGTACTTAGATACAACCCACAAAGTAAAATCAGTTATCTGCAAAGCATTGCAATGAATCTACACACATTTTAAATTATTCAATTTTTTTGTATTTTGCAATAAAGTCTTTTTAGTTTTGTTATTCATTTCTCATGTTTCACTGTGTTCTTTTTGAGCAATTTTTTTTTCTTTTTAAATGGAGGTACTGGGGATTGAACCCAGGACCTTGTGCATGCTAAGCATGCACTCTACTACTGAGCTATACCACCTCCTCGCATTGTGTCCTTTTTAACATCCTTTTAAGGCATAAGGCAGCAAAATTGCCTATGACCAATTAGTTATGCAGTAAAAACATTTGCAGCTTAAACGCAACAATGATGTCTATAGCAAAGATGTCTGGGGTGAAAATACCAGATACAGTGGGGAGAAGAGGAAATGGGGAATTATTGCTTAATGGGTATAGAATTTTCATCTGGTGTGATGAAAAAGTTTTGAAATAGATGGTGATGATGGTTGCACAACACTATGACTGTAGCTCATGCCAAAGAATTGTATGCTTAAAAACTGTTAAAGTGGCTCTCTTCTCTTCTCTGCCATCCTAGGTGCGTTTGAATTTACTCCTCACTGTGTCTTCTCACAAGAATTTCAGGATCAAGTGATTGCTAACCAAGAAACAAAAGCAGAATAGTCCCATCCCCCAGTGGATTCAAATAAAAACTGGTAATAAAATCAGTTACAATTCCAAGAGAAGACATTGGAGAAGAGTTAAGCTGGGTCTGTAAGGAGCCCTATACGTGAGGTGGCACATATATTTATGCTGTGTCAAGGTCGCTTGCATCTTACCATATCACTCTGAAAGCATCACTACTATCTGAATGGCTGGATGTTGTTAATTGGGAAAACGATTTTTCTCTTTGTGTCAGTGTTACAGCACTAGTGCTCTGGCTCAGTAATAAATATGTGAGACCTTTAAAAATGGTTAAAATGGAAATTTTTATGTCATATATAATTTGCCACAATTTTTTAGAATTAATAATGCAATATACCAAAGTCCATTGAATTGTACACAGGGGCCAAGGAATATGGGAAGAGGACTGTCTACAAAGAGTCATGAGGGAAACTTTGGGGGTGATGAAAATATTCTGCA
Source organism: Camelus dromedarius (assembly GCF_036321535.1). Lineage (NCBI taxonomy): Eukaryota > Metazoa > Chordata > Mammalia > Artiodactyla > Camelidae > Camelus > Camelus dromedarius. The sequence continues at coordinate 59,560,240 of NC_087443.1, read as the reverse complement.
ATAAAAAAGCATGAAATAATGCCATTTGCAGCAACACGGATGGACCTAGAGATGATTATACTAAGTGAAGAAAGTCAGAGAAGGACAAATATCATATGATATCACTTATATATGGAATCTAAAGTAATAACACAAATGAACTTATTTACAAAACAGAAACAATAACAGACATAGAAAACAAAATTTTGGTTACCAAAGGGGAAGTGGGCAGAGGGAAAAACTAGGAGTTTGGGATTTGCAGATACAAGCTATTACATATAAAACAGATAACAAGCTCTTACTCCATAGCACAGGGAACTATATTCAATATCTTGTAATAACCTATAATGAAAAAGAATATATATATAAATGTGTAACTGAATCACTGTGCTGTACACCAGAAACTAACACAACATTTTAAATGAACAATACTTCAATTAAAATTTTTTATATAGTGATTGTGGCAATGGTTACACATCTGCATATCTTTTCCAAACTCATCCATAGTATACTTAAAACTGATGAACTTTATTATATTTGAATATCTCAATAAGTCTGACAAAATGCTAAAATATAAAATTAATCCCCCAAATAGAAAGTAAAGTGGAATTAAATGTTCTCAACAAAATTGGGGGTTATCAATTAAAAAAACTTGGGGCATATAACTAACTAAAGGAGTTAAATGAATCTAACTATGTATTTAGTTGGTAGTACAACTATGCAAAGAAGAACTGTCTCAGATGACTGAAACACATCAATTCAATTGTGCATACATAGTCAAAAATCCCTGAGGACAAAAAAACTAAAAAAAAAAATCTCATTGTTTTTAGTAATTATGTTGCTGGTGGTTATTTTTGTCATTGTTGCTCTGAAACTGTGTCCTGTGGGAGGAATAAAATAATGATTATGCTATTGTTATTGAGAGCTGAGATTTTTTATATGCTTGAAAAGAAATACTGAGGTAAGCTTGATGATGTTGAATAAAAACTCTGTAGACTGGTTTTGAACTGGAAGTGTCAGTACAAACTCATGATGTATTTTATATATTTTTTTAAAATTATGTTTTCCAGCTCTATCAGCTGAAAAGATCTAGGGTCCGTGACCAATCCAGTACCAGTGAGCATTCCTGGCACTCAGATTGTTGTTTTTAAATATCATTTCCTGCTAAAAGTAACCTGGACTGCTTGGAGATGGCAGATGCCAGGACTGGGGCAGAAAGGTATGTATAAGATGTGCCTAAAATATCATAGCAGGAAGCAAAGAAGTTAACAAAGACAACTGGCATGTCAATAGGGCTCAGGAGCCAACCTACATAAACTAGCACTGGCCAAAACTGTTCTATTTGAGCATCAATAAGAATAATAGCTGCAATGAACTGAAACATCAAATAGGATTAAATCCACTTATTCATAATTATATTATAAAACCCCATTTTATTGGCCACTTTTGAAGGATGGTAGGGAATCAATTCGTTATTTTGAAAACTGGTAAAGAAAAAAGAATCAAAATTTGTTATGTTTTTCCTGTACAAGCCAAATATCTCAGGGTAACTGAATAGGTGATAAGGGTAAGTTTCTCCTTATAGAAGTATTCTAACTAATAAACTTGACAGAAATGATAAAATTAAAATACCACTAGTTGGCATACAGCATTATTTATAAAGTAGTCTTGTTTTGGGGGAAAAAAATCACATCTGAATCTGCTCAAGTTTTTAGATGTAACTATCAATTTAAAGCAAATAGAGGGGGAGGGTGTAGCTCAGTGGTAGAGTGTGTGCTTCACATGCATGAGGTCCTGGGTTCAATCCCCAGTACCTCCATTAAAAAAATAATTAAATAAACCTAATTACTCCCCCCCAAAAATCCAAACAAACAAACAAACAAAAGAAATAAAGCAACTACAAGGGGGAAAAATATGTTAAATGATACCATGAGATGCAGTCAGCAGAATCTACACTGTGGGGAACTTGGCAAGACAAATGCTGAACAAACACACATGTGCACAGATATATCATTATGTTATTTTTAATCCTATGGAATTTAAAAATTTTTATGTAGAGAAGTACTTTTTATGTAGAAAGTACTTTTCTTTACTGCTCTTGGATTTTACTTCTTGCATAACAATATCATACGTAACCCAAATTTATTAAAAAAAAAAGCATGGATAGTTCTAATATATTTATACTCCTAGTATTTCCTGAATTTATATTTGCAAATGGAATACAGTAGGGCTCTAACATTTTTAAAGATAGTCAAGTCCCATCATCTTATATTAATCCATTCTGATTTTATTTTATTTAAAAAAATGTTTTACAAGAAAGGTGAGCATTTAATGGATATTTGTAGCTTGTTATTCTCATATTAAAAATGAGTCTCAGAGACATGAAAGAATGACCTGGAAGTGCCCTGATGATGATGTCAGTATTTCTATTACTGAGTTAGATTCTTCTTCTTCTTCTTTTTTTTTTTTTTTTTTTTTTTTTTTTTTGGCTATATATAGTGATTTGTGTCTTTGCAGTGTTTCTTCTAAACATAAAATAAAACAGTTGCTGCAGACATTTGCTTCCAAGGGGAAAAAATCCACCTCAAAATCTCAGTGAGCTGAAATCTCGCATGATACTGGTCCCATTAAATCCAGGGCCAGCCACATAAACTTTCAGCATTCTTCTAAGTGCTTTGGCTCAATAGAAGAGTCTTGTGCATTGACATTTCATTCACCCTGAGAGGCTGCTCTGGCATAACTAAGAGGCTGATTCAGCTCAACCTTGGCCCTACAATGCTCAGCTGTGATGTGATGTAGTCAACTTTCCCATTGATTTCTCAAGGATTCTTTAACACAGGACTCATGAATTCTTTTGTCCTGCAGGGATGAAGTACATAAAAGGGTTGTCCAAGTATCGGATGCTCCTGTTGTGTAATAGTGCCCCATGGCACAGCAGCCACATCTTATAGCACTCATGAACTCCTTCCCATATGTCCTTCAGAGCTAAAGGTCTTCCCTCTAAAAAGCTTGCCCTAAAGTAAAGCACAGGCACTTGGTAGCTACAGGAATATAAGACATGATACTCACATTTAATCACTTCAGTTGTTGTGGCAGTCTTGGTCACCTCAAAATCATCCAGGGGTGGCTCTAAAGCCTCCTCCCTGGGAAGACATGTCTGTAGAAGGACAGATATTCCTGGATGTGACCCTGAAGTCCCATTGTTAATTTGAAAATTTGTTTTGGATACGTAGCCATCAGAACAGTCCTTTGAAGTTCTCCATTACCAACCATCCCTTATCTGCTGTGAATGTTTGATGAATTCTGTGCAATAATGCTGGAGTGTTTTTTCTCCGAAGAACCCTGCCATACTAAACCATAATCCGCTTCCCTCTGCCCTACCCTGCTGCCCAGCAAATCGGAGGCAGGGCCCCATTCTGATTTTAAAATATCATCTTTATTGTACATTAAATATCTATAGCCAAAAGAACCTTTTTCTAGATTCTCTATATAATTATCCAGGAGGCTTTTATGTGTGACAATAAAATATGTTTAAATTATTATAGCTTGGAAGTTGTTTTGGTATCTAATTGGAACCATTCCCCTTCATTATTTTTTTTGAAAGTTTCCTTGGCTCTCCTTACAAATTTACCCTTCCAGATAAACTTCAGAATCAGTCCAATTCTATATAACATGCAATTTAGTACCCAGCTCCCAGCTTTTTATTTTGAAAAAAAATTTAAAGAAAAATGCAAAGAATAGTAAAGTGAACACCTATATACTCCTTATCTGGATTCAACAACTGTTAACATTTACCACATTTGTTTATTGCTCTTTATAACTCCAGCTGTTAAAAAGGATAAGGCAAACTACCCTGTAGGTGAGATTACAAAATGGTAGGGACACTTGGGGAACAGTTTGGCAATGCCTTATAAAGTTAAACACATCTTACACCTAGAAATCTTACTCTTAGGTATTTACCCAAGAGAAAATGTAAACATATTCTTACACAAAGAATGATATGCAAATTTTCATAGCATTAAAAAAACCAAACTAGAACAAACCAAATATTTATCAACTGGTAATTGAATAAATAATTTCTTTATTATGCAATTCTACTCTGCACTAAAAAGAAATGAGATAGTGATATGTGTAACAAGACTATGGAATCTCAAAAACACATAAGTAAAAGAAGTCAAACACAAAACACTACATATTGTACAATGCCATTTATATGAAATGCTAGAAATGCAAAACTACAGTAGCGAAAAGCAGGTCAGTGGTTTCAAAGAGCTAGATGTTAGGAGAGGGCATTGATTATAATGGATAAGGAGGGAAATTTTTAGGGTAATGGAAACATTTCATATCTTAATTGTGGTGAAGCTTACATGACTGTATACAATTGCCAAAACATATTAAACTGTACAGTTAAAATGGATGAATCTTATTTTATGAAAATTATATCAGATTTATAAATTTAGGGGGAACCTATTCCCCAAATTCACTAGTCTAAAAATTGAAGAGGAATCTTTTTTGTTTTTTTTATAAAGAATTAGGCTCCATCAACAGATGACTGGATAAAGAAGATGTGGGGTGTGTGTGTGTGTGTGTGTGATGGAATATTACTCCGCCATAAAAAAGAATGAAATAATGCCTTTTGCAGCAACATGGATGGACCTAGAGATGATCATAATAAGTGAAGTAAGTCAGACAAAGACAAATATCATATGATATCACTTATATGTGGAATCTTAAAAAAAAAACACAAATTCTATTTACAAACCAAAAACAGATTCACAGACTTAGAAAACAAACTGTGGTTACCAAAGGGGAAAGGTGGAAAGAGATGAATTAGGGTTTAGGAATTAACAGACACACATTACTACATAAAAAATAGATAAATAACAAGGACCTACTGCATAGCACATAGAATTATATTCAATTTTTTGTAATACCATATAATGGAAGGGGGAGGGTGCATGCTTAGCATGCATGAAGTAATGGGTTCAACCTCGGGTACTCCCTCTAAAAATAAATAAATAAATAAACCTAATAACCTTCCCTCTCCAAAAAAATTTTTTTTAAACATATAATGGAAAAGAATCTGAAAAGAAAAAATATATATGTTTGTATATGTGTAACTGAATCACTTTGCTGTACACCTGACACTAAAACTAACATTGTAACAGACTCACACACATAGAGAACAAACTTATGGTTACCAGAGGGTAAAGGGGGTGGGAAGAGATAAATTGGGAATTCGAAATTTTTACCTCTTGGGGAGTGACAGAAATGTTAGCTCTCTTGATTGTGATAGTGGTTTCATTGGTGTATACATCTATCAAAATTCATCAAGTTGCACATTTGAAATATGTGTAGTTTACTGTACAGGAACCATACCTGTACAGTAAAGGTGTTTAAAAAAAAACTAACATTGTAAATCAACTACACTTTGATAATTTTTTTAAGGAAAAAAAGAATTAGGCAATTTAGTAAGAACTGATTTGAAAAGCTCTCCAAGATACATTGTTATGGCTAGTATTTGTGCAAGGAAAAAATGGCTGAGTCTCTGACTGTAATTGTATAGAATATCCTTGAAGTTTAAGAAAGGAATTGGTAAGAGAGCTGTCTGTGGGAAGATGAACTTGGGAGAAGTGGTGGACCTTTTTACTTTTTTGGAATTTTTTCTGGGTAAACATAATATGTAGGTAAGAAATAAACAACCAAAGTAGAATAAAAGTTATCAAAATAAACTGAATTTAGACTCAGAATTTTAAAAAGAAAGAAATGTAACCAGTTTTTAGAGTCAAATTTGGTGAAGCGGGTTGTAACAGTTATATGAACATATTGGTATGTTAATAATATAATAATAATAATAACAGTAACAACAAGTAACATTTATTGAGTTTTGTCATATGCCAGGAATTCGCTAAGAACTTAATTCTTAGAACTAACAACTTGGGACATACATACATAAGTTAAGTAATGTCTCTGAGTTGATACAGCTGTCTAGAAGCTGTGAATATCTAAAGGATGCCTGGATTCTTACAGCATAGAAGGGAATAAGAGGAAGTGGATAAGTGCTTCTTGTGGGAGTAAAGTGTGAGTGACAAGAAAGAAAGTTTACTGTACTGGCCAGTCAAGGGGCCTGGGTCTGAAAAACTGGGCTGAAACATCTAGCAGGCCCCAGAGAACATGTCCAGGGGCCCAAGACCTAAGGATTATGTCGTGGGAGTTATGCCCCGGTCAGAGTTCTCTACACTGAATCAAAGGGAAATATGTCAGGCAGGACTTTCCTGTCTGACTCAGGAAAACCTGAAGTACGTGGATAACACCTTGATCTTAGATGCTCTGCCATCTAGCAGGGATGTAGGTCTGACATGTGCCTTTAAGCAGGTGAAAGAGCCAGGGTAGGAGAAGGGAATTCAGGGAAAAGAGGGAAAATAGGGAAATAATTGTGGGGGATAAGTGGTGTAGGGTCTGTGATGGAGTAATCTCCCCCATTTTGTCCTGTATATGGCTTCAGGGATGGAAGAGGCACAGAACAGCTACTGGGTATAACAGGGTTTTTCTTCATTAACCATGAGACCTAAATATCTCCCCAATCTGCTGTCCTCCTTCATCTCCAGACCATCTGGTTGGGAAGCTGAGCCACTGCAAGCCAGTGTCTGGATCTTGACACCTTACCAAATGACTAGACCTTTTCCTGGGATCACTTCCAGGAACCTCTATTTCCACTGCTTCTTTAGGATACCTCTACTTTTCTGATTCCTGGAAATCAATCAACCCCCTCCAATTTCTCCCCTGTATATCTAATAACTTGGAGAAGAGTCAATTCTGACCCCAAGGCAAGGAGATAGATGGATTAGTGTCTAGAGTAGGTGGTTCCAACTGCTTCGGAAGTTGAGTCTATAGCTGGACTATAATTAGTTGATATGAGTCTGAATCTTGCATTTTTTCCTAGATTATATGTCTTGTCTTCTCCAACTTTTCTAAAAGCTAAGATCCATGTCTGTAACACTATCCAGTCTATCAAATCTTAAGGCTTTGTCTCCAAATACATCCATTGCTCTCTACTACACCCACTCTGATCTAAGGCAGGAAACTGATAGTACACTCAAACTGGATAATTCTAGGAAAGTTTAATAAAGGAACTATTAAACTGATAAACTGGTACATGGAAATACAAGTGCATTAGTGGTGGCCACTATACCCCTAGAAGGAATTGGGGGGGGGGTGGCATTACTAAAATACGGAGACAGAGAGAGCTTTGTGGGGAGAGCTGCCTGACAGGAGCTGTGACCTTTCATCAAGGGATACAGATGCCCACAGCAACCCTGCAGATTGGGAGTCAGGAGAATACCCTGATCTCATTTCCTCTCACCAGTCCTCCACGTTGGCCAGTGTTCCACATTGACCGCCTTCAACCAGAAGTCAGAGGGCCTGGCAGCCAGTTAACCAGTCAACCTAAGTTGGCTTCCTGGAGCACAGAGCAGGGTAGAGAATGATGGAGCAGACATGGAAAGGTAACAGAACATCATCTTTAATCTGGATGCCTGCAGCAATCCTAACCTATAGTCTGATTTCCTCACAGTTGCTAAAGCAGTCTTTTTTTTTTTTTTCAATTGTGATGAAACATATATACATACATATCACAAAATTTGCCATTTTAACCATTTTAACTATACAATTCAGTGGCATTAATTACATTTACAATCAACCATCACCACTATGTCCCAATCTTTTTCATAACCCCAAACAGAAACTCTGCATGCATTAAGCAGTAATTTTCCATGATTCCTACCTCAAGCTCCTAATAATCTCTAATCTACTTTTCACCTCTGTGAATTTGCCTATTCTAGATACTTAATATAAGTGGAGTCATGCAATATTTATTTGTTTATCTCTGGCTTCATTCATTTAGCATAATGTTTACAAGGTTCATCCACGTGATAGCATGTATCAGAACTTCAATCCTTTGAATGGCTGACTAATATTTCATTGTATGCATGTACCACATTTTGTTTATTCATTCACCTGCTGATGCACACTTTGGCTGTTTCTGCTTTTTGACTATTGTGAATAATGCTGCAATGAACATTATACAAATACTTGTTTGACTCTCTATTTTCAGTTCTTTTGGTTATATACATAAGAGTGAAATTTCTGAGTCATATGGTAATTGTGTTTAATTTTTTGAGGAACCCTAACGTAGTCTTTTAAAAATATAAATCGATGTTGTTACTTTCCTCCGTAAAATGCTATAATGCTTTCCAATTTCAAAACATATTATAAAGTTACAGTAATCAAGACAGTGTGGTACTGGCATAAGGGTAGACTTAGATCAATGAAATAGAATTGAGAGCAGACATGGAAAGGTAACAGAACATCATCTTTAACCTGGATTCCTGCAGCAATCCTAACCTATAGTCTGATTTCCTCACAGCTGCTAAAGCAGTCTTTTTTTTTTTCAGTTGTGATGAAATATATATATACAATTATGGGCAACTGATTTCAGACAAGAGTCCGAAGACAATTCAATAGGGAAAGAATTATCTTTTCAACAAATAATGCTGAGAGGGGAGGGTATAGCTCAGTGGTAGAGGTGCCTGCCTAGCATGCACGAGGTCCTGGGTTCATTCCCTGGTACCTCCATTAAAAAGATAAATAAACCTAATTACCTACCCCCACCCAAAAAATTATAATGCTGGGACATCTGGATATCCACATGCAAAAGAATGAAATTGGACCCCTTACTTACATACACAAAAAAACATTAACTCAGAATGGGTTATAGGCCTAAATGTAAGAACTAAAATCATTAAACTCTTAGAAGAAAACATAGGAGTAAATCTTTGTGACCATGGGTTAAGTAAAATCTTCTTAGATATGACACTAAAAGCATGAGCAATCAAACTAAAAATAGATTAGACTTCATCAAAATAAAAACTTCTGTGCTATGAAGGATACCATTAAGAAAATAAAAAGATAATCCACAAAGTAGGAGAAACTATTTGCAAATCATATATTTGATAAGGGATTTGTATCAAGAATATATAAAGAACTCTTACCAGTCAACAGTAAAAAGACATCCCAGTAAAAGTGTGCAAAGAATATGGATAGACAGTTCTCCAAAGATGGCATACAAGTGGCCAATAAGCACATGAAGTGATGTTCAACATTATTAGACATCAGGGAAATATAAATCAAAACCACAATAAGATACAAGTTCACTTGCTCTAGAATGTCTATATTTAAAAAGACAGATAATAACAAATGTTGGTGAGAAAGTGTAGAAATCAGATCTCTTTGTTTTTCTTTTGATTTATCTTAATGTTACATAAATATTTTATTTTTCTCCTATTAAATTATATGTTCCTTGAGTCCTGGCACAAATCTCATACAAGCATACCTCATTTTATTGAACTTCCCTTTATTGCACTTCACAGATATTGTACTTTTTACAAATTGAAGGTTTGTGGCAACCCTGTGTTGTCAGATGATGGTTAGAATTTTTTAGCAATAAAGCATTTTTTAGTTAAGGTTTGTACATTTTTTTTATATGTAATGCTATTAGGCTTCAGTATAGCGTAGATGTAACTTTTACATGCACTGGGAAACAAAAAAATTCTTGTGACTTGCTTTATTACAAAATTTGCTTTACGGCAGTGGTCTGGAACAGAGCCCACAATATCTTCAAGGTATGCCTGTATAAAATTTATCTGTCCCTCATGGTTAACAGATTATAAATTAATATTCTCGTATGACAATTTATCTAATCACATGTGTGACTAGACACGTGTGATTAGAGAAGTCGATTTTGCAACTAATTTGTCTTTGCAGGGTCACCACAAACCTGTATTATTCAAGCTAGATGAATACAGGTCTTCTTATTACCTGGTAGTGGGAGTAGAAATGTGTACAATATTCTAGAAGACATTGTAACAATACAGTGAGCAGCTGCTTTCTTACCACTGTAGAGCCCAGAGTTCCAGAAATGGTTGACCAATGTCTTTTATGTTGTGGTTGTCATATCTCTACTTCCTAGGTAGCCTTCAGAAGGGAGCAGAGCTGTGATAATACAAAGGTAGTTGGAATGTCCGTTTCTGACCAACATGAAGTAACAGGGACTAGATTTATCCTCCACCTTATGCAACTAGAAGACAAACAATCAAAATGTATAAAACAATAGTTTCAGACACTGGACAGCAGGCAGTACCAGACTATGATCCCTGAGAAGAGGGAAACAATGTGAGCCCTGTGAGTATATCATCTTTACTGCCTGTAGGCAGCTTCCAGGCTGCAGGACAAGGAAGTGGAATCCAAATGCAGCCCAGAAGCTTCTCTGCAATGAGGAAACAGAGATTTCAGGAGGGCTGAGATGGGTAGACTTTGCAAGGCAGTGTATTTGAGAGGAGGGAGATGCACAGAGGAAGAATTTTGGAGATCTGTAGAATGATACCCTCACTGTCTGAATACTAACTTGTGCATATGTGTGAGGCTGAGGAAAGAACCATGGAAAAGAGTAAACAGAACAATTTTTGGACCTCTTACTGGTATGGGAATAGTTCATGTTCCTACCAGCCAGGGTAGAAAGATTTCATAATACACAGGGAATTGGGTAGAATTCCCAGAATGGTATTAGCCACAGGAACCAATTAGTCCTAGATTAAATGTTGCTGTGGATCTATGCTAAAAAGGCTAAATACAGGCCTCAAAAGGACCCATCTGATTCCAAGTAACTTAATTGCACAGTAGAAAAAAAACATTATTTAAAGGAATACAACATAATCTAGCAATCTTTAATGTAAAACTCATAATATGTGGCATCCATTCATTCAAAAAACATCAAACATCCTTCATACATGCAGGTACGCATTTCATGACCTTGGCTTTCAATGACAGATGCTTGTACCACTCATTTGATATTAAAAATTTAATTATGATAAAAAATATATCAAACATCCAAACAAATCAAGAAAATATTGCCTGTAAATAGGCAATGAAATCAGTCCATAGAGGCCAGTGGCAGATCTGGGGATGCTAGCATCCTGGCAGCAGGATAGCCTACTGGCCCTGGGCAGAGATATACCAGTGCAGGGTAGGAGCCAGCATCATCACCCAGAAGCTGCCAAGGACAGCTATAAGTAACGAGAGACTGACTTGGCTAAGGATCAGCTGGCTCAGATGTCAAAGAAGTTGGACAATTGGGGGTGATTATAACCTGAGGCAATTTGTCAGCAAGAACAAGCAAGAGACCTGGAGGTGTCCTAAGCTCCAGGTGCAGTTTCAGGACATATGTGCCATCACTGGGGTGGATCCCCTGATTTATGGAAAAGGATTTTGGTCTGAGATGCTGGGAATACAGATTACCAAAGTGTGCCAAGTCCTGAAGCACCAGAATGGAAGTCTGAGAACTTCGGAGGAATTACATCAACAAGTTTTACATGGAAGGGAAAAATGTGCCCAGGATGTCAGCCAAGACAACCTGATCAGGGCCATCAATTAAATAAAGACACCTGGGACTGGTTTCAGTATTATCCATCTGGGTGGCATTTACCTTATTCAGTCCATTTCAGCTGAGCTCAATATGGATCACACTGACGTGCTACTGCTGGCAGGGAAAAATGGCTACATGACTATCAGTGAGATCAAAGTCAGTCTTAAATGGGAGACAGAGTGATTATGCCAAGTGCCAGAACACCTGCTGAAGGAAGAACTGGCCTGTCTGGACTTGTAAGTCCTAGAGGAGGCATACTACTATCTGCCAGCTCACCTCACTGACCTCTACTCCTAGGTTACAACTGAGGAGGCCAGAGAATTCCTCTCCTGAACCTCGGAGTGTAGAAAGGGGCACAGCAGCAGGCAGGGAAAAGAGAGAGGAGCTATTTGTTGGTGAATAAAACCTGAGCAATTTTGTTTAAAAATTAGAAATAAATAAATCAATAAAAACATACTCAGATATTACAATGATGATGGAACTAACAATAAGAACATAAAAGCTGCTATTATAAATATGCTCCATATGTTCAAAAAGATGGAGGAAAATATGACCAGGTAATTAGGGAAATGTGAGATATAAGAAAGTTCCAAACATCTGGTTATGAAAAATATAACATCTGAAACAGGAAATACACTGGATGGAATAAAAGCAGATGCTGAAGAAAAGATTGGTGATCTGAAGAAAGAGCAATAGAAACTAACCAAGATGAAGTACAGAGACAAAAAAGGAATGAAAAAAATGAACAGAGCACCACTTGAGTATGGAATAATATTAAGTAGATAAATACATGTATGATAGCCCATAAGGATCCCATAAGGAAAGAAAATAGGTGAAAAGAGGTTTAGAAAAAATATTTAAAGGCAAAATGGCCAGAAATTTTCCAGATTTGCTGAAACCTATAAACCCACAGATTCAAGAAGGTCATTGAATCCCAAGCAGAATAAACCTAGAGAAAACCACATCATGTTATTTCACAATGAAATTGCTAAAGCCAGTGATAGAGAACGTATTAAAAGCACCCAAAGAAAAAAGGCACATTACTTACAGAAGAATAAATATAAGAATGACAATAGACTTATCAGAAACTACACAAATCAGAAGACAAAAGAAAAATATCTTTACCACACTGAAAGGCACAAACCAATCAACCTAAAATTTTCTACTCAACAAAATTATCATTCTAAAGTGAAGGTACATTTCCTCAAAAAGTTAAACACAGAATTACCATATGATTCAGCAATTCCATTCCTAGGTATAAACCTAAAATAATTGAAAATAGGGACTCAAACAAATACTTGTAGGAAATTGTGTATTGCAGCATTACTCACAAGAGCTGAAAGATTGGACCAACCCCAGTATCCAACAACAGATAAATGTATAAACAAAATGTAGTATATACATTCAATGGAATATTAGCCATACAAAAGAGTGAAGTTCTGTTACTTGCTACAACGTAGATGACCCTTGTAAACATTATGCTAAGTGAAGAAGCCAGAAACAAAAGGATTTTGCCTGATTCTGCTTAAATGAACCCACCAAAAATAGGCAAATTCATAGAGACAGAAAGTAAATTAGAGGTTATTTGGGGCTGGGAGAAGAGATTAATGGGGAGTTGTTATTGCTTAATGGGTAGAATTTCTGTTTGGAGTCATTAACAAGTTTTGGAAATAGTGGTGATGGTTGTACAACACTGTGGATATAAATAATGTCACTGAATTGTAGACTTAAAACTGTTAAAATTACAAATTTTATGCAGTGTATATTTTATCACAGTAACAAAATGAAGGAAACATGAACTGTTTTTCAGACAAACAAAATATGAGAAAATTCATCACCAGAATTCTGATGAATGAAAAAATTCATGATTTAAAAGAAGTATTTAAGGAAGTTCTCCAGGCAGGAGGAAATGATATCATGTGAAAATTTGGATTTACACAACAAAGTGAAGAGTTAGAAATAGTAAATATATGGGTATATATAAAGGACACTTCTCTAATATTTAATATCTTCAAAAGATAATTGGCTCTTTAAGGCAAAAATTACAACAATGGGGTTTACAGTACATGTAAAAACAAAATGTATGACCACAATAGCACAAAGGATGAGAGGGAAAAAAGTTCTGTAATGTTTTATAACACACATGAAGTGATATATTATTTCAAGGTAGACTGATGTTTAAAGATTATATTTTATAAACTCTAGAGCAACAACTAAAAAAATAATGGTATAACTAATATGCCAGTAGCAGAAACAAAATGGAATTATGAAAAATATTCATTCCAAAAGAAATCAAGGAGACAAGGAAAAAAGGAACAAAGAGAAGATGGGACAGTAAGAAGTAAACTGCAAGACAGTAGCTTCAAACTCAACCATTTGATAATTATATTAAATGTAAGTGTAGTAAACACTCCAATTAAAAGTCAATGATGCTCAGATTGGATAAAAAACTAAGACCCAACCATATGTTGTCTATAAGAAACTCAGTTAAATATAAAGAAACAGATATTTAAAAGTAAAGGGATGGGAAAGTGTATACTATACAAACAAGAATCAAATGAAAGCTAAAGTGGCTATATTAAAAATAAGAATTAGAAAAATCTGTAATTATAGTTGGAGATTTAGCACTTTTCCCTAAGTAATTGACAGAAAAACTAGACAGAAAATCAGTAATAATATAGATTTGAAGAACACTATCAACAAATTTGATCTAATTGACATTTATTGAACATTCCATCAAACTCCAGAATACACATTCTTCTCAAGTGCACATAGAACATTTACTAAGATAGACCATATTGTAGTCCATTAAACAAATCTCAATAAATACAAAAGGATTCAAGTCACACAAATTATGTTCTCTGACCACAAAGGAATTAAACTAGAAATCAATAACAGAAAGATACCAAGAAAATCCTTCAAATACTTGGAAATTAAATAACAAACGTCTAAGCTCATGAATCAAAAAAGAGATTTCTCAAGGGTAGTTATAAAACATTTTGAACCTAAGTGACAATGATAACATTACATATTAAAATATTTGGGATATAGCTAAAGTACTCCTTGAAAGAAATTGATAGTATTGAATGCTTATATTAAAAAAAGAAGAAGAAGAGGAAGAAGGACACATATTAGCATGGCTGAAATCCAAAATACTGACAACATCAAATGCTGTCAAGTATGTGGAGAAATAGGAACTCTAGTTCATTGCTATTTAGAATGCAAAGTGGTACAATTTGGCAGTTTCTTACAAAACTAAACCAAATTTCTCTTACAATAGAATTCAGCAATCATGCTCCTTGGTATTTACCCAAATGAGTTGAAAAGTTATGTCCACACAAAAATCTGCGCACAAATATTTATAGCAACTTTATTCATAATTACCAGAACTTGGAAACAATTAAGATGTCCTTCAATAAATGAATAGATAAACAAACTGTGATCCATCCCTACAATGGAATATTATTCAGTGATAAAAAGAAATGAGCTACCAACAACAACAGACAACCAAAGACAATAAACAGAAGGAATTAATAAAGATGAGAGCCCAGGGGGGAGGGTATAGCTCAGTGGTAGAGTGCATGCTTAGCATGCACATGGTCATGGGTTCGATCCCCAGTACCTCCATTAAATTAATAAAATAAACAAACAAACAAACAAACAAACCCAATTACCCCCCAAAAAAACAAACAAAACAAACAAAAAAGATGAGAGCTCAAATGAACTGAATAGAAAACAAAAAGCAGAATAAATTCATAAGATAAAAGCTTTTTTAAAGGTCACATAATAGACACTCCTTTTCCAAGACTGATGAAAAACAAGGATTGATACAAATAAGCAACAGTAGGAACTAAAAATGTATCTAACTACAATGCA
The DNA here is from genome assembly GCF_036321535.1 of Camelus dromedarius. Classification (NCBI taxonomy): domain Eukaryota; kingdom Metazoa; phylum Chordata; class Mammalia; order Artiodactyla; family Camelidae; genus Camelus; species Camelus dromedarius. Next base: position 59,544,906 of record NC_087443.1, on the reverse strand, counting down.
AGAAAAATGGAAAAATAAATAATTATTTTGGAAAAAATATTCACATTAAAATTTCCACTCCCAGCCTCAGCTTTTCATGCCTACAAGTAAACTATAAATACATTAATAAAATGGTTACTTTATTAGAAAAAAAGAAAGGAAGGAAGGAAGGAGCTACCAAGCCATGATAAGACATGGAAGAAACTTAAATGCATATTACTAAATGAAAGAAGTCAACTGAGAAGACTACATACTATATGATTCCAACTATATGACATTCTGGAAAAGGCAAAAAGATAGTACAAAAATCAGTGCTACCAGGATTTGGGAGGGAAAGAGGGAAGAATAGGCAGAGCACACAGGATTTTGGGGCCAGTGAAATTATTCTACATGATACAATGGTGGTGGATATATGCCATTATACAATTGTCAAAACCCATAGAATATACATCAAGCATGAACTGTAATCCTAATGTAAACTATAAACTTTGGGTGATAATGATCTGTTAATGTAGAGCCATCAATTGTAACAAAGGTAGCACTCTAATGTGAGGTGATAGTGCAGGAGGCTGTGTGTATGTGGGATCATTGTATGCATGAGAACTCTCTGTACTTTCTGCTCAATTTTTCTGTGACCCTAAAATTTCTATAAACTATAAAGTCTATTGATTGAAAAAAAGAAAGATCTAAATCATGTTTTTCTCCTTTATTTTGCTAATTGGTGATTTTATCAAATGGATTTTGAATGTTAAACCAACTCGTGCCTCTTATAAGCAGCATGTCAGTGAGTTTTGGTTTTTTACACACAGCCTGACATTGTTTTTTACTGGAGAGCTTGAACTCCAATTAAATGTAACTACTGATGTAGATGGCCTTAAAACTACCATCTTGCTTTTTTATATTCTATTTGCCTCATCTATTTTTTGTTCCTTTATCCCTTCTTTCTCATTTCTTTTTGGATTAATAAAGTAATTCTCACTCCACTTTTTTTTCTCCTGGTTCGATTTTTTTTAACTGTGCTTTTTTTATTATGCTGCTGATGATTACTACAGAGATCACAATATGCATCATTACACGGGCTTACCTACATTAACCCCCACTCTGACAGTCAATGTTAGCAGCTTGATGTGTACCCAGCTACACCTTTTTCCTTAATGTATTCACTTTAACAACTGTGTAATATTTCATTGTACGTGCAATATTATTGAAATAAGACCACAATTCAGAAATTTTTAAAACACGACTTACGGCGTTTACTAAGCAATCTGCATCCTGGAAGAAGTGAGAGGAGTTTTCACTAGTCAAGAGCTGGGCAAAATACTCCTGTTCTTAACACATTGGTTTTATGGGTTCTCTTACATGGAAGGCAAGTCAAGACCTGCTGCCTCCCTAGTTGTTCCACTAATTGTTTTGGAATCTAGACGTAAAGAAGCCCCTTGTCCTCACAAGTAAACAAATTTCAAAAGATTGAAAAGAAAGTGAATTACATATTTTGAAAATGGAAAGGGATACTAAGAGTAATTAAGATAAAATACACTGTTGGAAAACGCTCCAAATACACATTTTGAAATAAGTGGTATCACAGTAAATGAGGAAAAGTATGCATCTGAAAGGAATATTTTTATTGAATATTTATTTGAAAGGAAAGGGAGCCTTAGTATCATATTCTGAGTGTTTAACACGAATATGTGACTTAGAGTTCTTTCGATTAGGGGCCTAGCAGATTTCCCTTGTCAGAGATTGACATATTCATAGGCTTCACTCACTATCCACTAATGGGTCACATTTATAGCCACACCTAAATCTCCCAGCTCTGATTCCAAAATCTCCCTCTATAGTTATTTCCCTAGAGGTTCTTGGAGATGGTAGTGAAGATATTTATTATTCATGGAATCAGAACAGATGCCAACAGCTCTACAAGCCACCAGCTTTTGTTTCAACTGCTATTACTCTAATAGAAAAGAACAAATCTGACTCCATATTAGATCTGTTGCTTTGGCTTTAACCCTGTGCTCTGTTTCCTGGGCTTTGTCCTGTTGGTTCTGCACCTTTTATAAAAGAATGTTGCCTATAGCCTGAAACATACAGGAAGCCTATTCTCAAGGCTCCGACCTTTAAGGGTATTAACACTTTTCCATTCATATAAAGATAAAAAGTTGCAGAATAGAAAATAACATTTGTTTTGTTGGAGGTTTACAGGGACACCATGACGTGACCAACGTGGATAGCTGCAAGAACAAAGGATTCAGACAACAAGAAGTTTGCAACAACCACACCACCTCCCCTTTTTAATATAAAAGGAGCCTGAATTCTGACTTGGGGAAGATGGTTTTCCAGGATATTAGTCTGCCATCTTCTCGGTCTGCTGGCTTTCAGAATAAAGTCACTGCTCCTTGCACCAACACCTCATCTCCTGATTTACTGGCCTGTTGTGTGGCAAGCAGAAAAAGTTTGGATGTGGTAACATTACTGGTCTGCTTGTGATTGCTCTGCTGGCTGCTGTCACCCTGCTGCCCACAGGCCAATGCCCACACTGCTGCCAATTAATGATCACGGGCCTCAGGCTGTTGCTGACCTCTTCTCTTCTTCAATGTCATGGCTGCCTGACTGGCCAATACCTCAGCAACTGCAGTTGCTGCCAGTCTCCTCTGAACTGTCAGCCTTTAGTATTCAAAACCCTCTGGACAAAGGGATAATTCCTCTGACTATCACAACCAGAGGAGATTCCCACAGCAGAGATTTGAGATCCTAAAGACTCTAGTTGTTCCTTGACACTACGGATCCCCTCTTCACTGAGCATACAGGCTAGGGGGAGGGTATAGCTCAGCAGTAAAAGTGCATACCTAGCATGCACAAGGTCCTGGGTTCAATTCCCAGTACCTCCGTTAAAATAAATAAGTAAATAAATAAACTTAGTTACCTCCTCCCCGAAACAAACAAAACCAATAAAAAACAAAACAAAACAAACAAAAAAACGCACAGGCTGTCTACAAGTCTCTATCCAAAAGTGGTCAGGCTTCCTGATAAGCACAGGTCCATAAAGTCTAGAAACACTAGCAAAGAGACATTTTACCATCAGGAATTCAACTGGAAAATAATTAATACTATCATCTGTGTTTCCAGACTTTGTGGACCTCTTGTGTACAGACTGGAACCACTGCTCTTAACAAAATCCACTTCTGCTCACCATCCAGCCCACTCCAGCAGACAGTTTACCTTTCAAGGTTTCCAGTGATTCTGACTTTTTCAGAAACCGTCAGGCCATCTGGAAGCTCACATTTGAACTCTAAATATGGGCCAGGTCCCTGTTCTTGCCCTACATGATTCCTAGGCCTCTGTATACCTCATGTTTCAGTGTCACATCAGAGGACCCTTTGACAATCACTATAGTATTGACAGTTGAGTGACTGGTCTAAAATAAGGATACAGAGGACCTCTAGGGGACAGTGTTGTATTGCTACTTACCATCCTAAGACTGTCTCTGTTGTCAAAACACTGCCTCCATACCCCATTAACTGAATTGAGATTTGAGGACAGAGTTTTGGATGAAGTAGAAAAAGCAGCTTTATTTATTTGCCAGCCAAAGGAGGCCACAGTTGGTTAATGCCTCTAAGACTGTGAGCCTGCTTGGGGGAGAAGTCAGGGGGATTTACAGTAAAAGTTCAAGAGTTCAAGGGGTGGAGCTAGTTTCCACAGAGACTGTATACAGACTAGCAAATTATTGCAAAGTTATTCTTGTTTTTGTAGATGCAGTGGTCCCCTTCCTTCGGCTGGGTATGCAGTTCACCTTCGGCTTTGGAACTGTCTTAATATTCTTGTACCTAGAACATAGTATGCATAGGAAGGGGCTCCATGGAAAAGAACTCTAGAGAAATACTTGTGCTGTTTAAAGTCAGATTGATAAATGCTTTTAGCCTTTTAAGTAGACTGAGGCCTGGGACCTCCTGTTGCAGGCTGAGGCCTGCAGCTCAAACAACAGGATACAAGGAAACCACAAAGGGTGAAAATCAACTGCAGACATGCACAGTTGGGATGAGTTACGAACAACAGGATGCACAAAACACCCAACTGCTGTTTCTGAGGTGTTAGGTCAAGAGGAGGGCACTGGGGTCAGGAGCAGGGCACTGGGGACAACAGCAGGGCACTGAGCATGATCCCTGACCATAGCACCACAAGGAGATTGAGAGGACTATCCAAACCTCCCTCCTTTCCAGTTCAACCCTGGTCAGCAAGAGCATGAGAAAAAACCCTTTAAACCATTATACAGTTAAGCAGTTACAAACACCATTACAGGTATTAGATGGTCACCAATGATAACAACAGGGTCCTGCTCGGCTACATCTCATCTGTAAAATACTATCCCAGCCAAAATACTATCATGTAAATGTATTATATGCATAAATTAGCTAATACAAATTAGCAATGAGTGAACTGAAAATTCTTTAGATGTGTTAAACATTGGAAAAATTACAACACTCCTTCCTATCTTTGTATAAAAAGTTAACATAAAAGCAACACTAATGCTAAATTAAGTCTAATAAATTCCAGCAAAGTTGATTTTTCTCAAAATGATTTACTCAATGCTGTTTTAGAACATCAAATACAAAATTATGTCTTAAAAAGATATTTTTCCTCCTTATTTTGCCACCCATGTTCTGTTGGTGTGCTAAGCAAGTGCTTAGTGTCCCTTTCTGGTTAATATAGCATTGACTCTGGTAGATAAGTATTTCTCCACTTGTGTAAGTAGCTCTCTGGCACACTTCTCCAAGAAACGGAATTGTTAGGACAAAGGGCATGAAATTTAAAATTTCAAAAGACACTGCCAAATTGTCCTCCCATAAAAGCACCAATTTGCATATTTACCAACAATATGTAAGAATGCCTATTTCCTCACTCCCTTACTGGGTTTCATTAATTTTTACGTCTTTACTAGACTAGTAGGTAAAAATGACCTACTTACATGTGTCAGTTTCTATTTATTTAAGTGTTAGTATGAGTGACCATCTTTTCATATTTCATTGATCATCTTTGATATCATTTTCTGCAGTCTCTCCAAGTCTTTTACTCAATTTCAGGTGGGTTGTTTATTTTTCTTTTTTTAAATATTTCTTTGTATAATAGGGAAATGGTTCTTTGCCTGTCCTATGTTCTGCAAATATTTTTCCCATATGTCTTCTGTCTTTTGACTTTTTTTTTCACCCCCAGAAAGGTGTTCTACATTTTTCTGCAGTCAGACTTATCTTTTCTCTTCTCATGGCTTGTGGGTTTGACATCATGCTTAGAAAAGAAACTTCCATTTGAATATGATAAAAATGCTTCATTTTTACATTTAAATCTTAGCTCCACCTGAGGTGTTTATGTGTAAGAAGTGAAGTAGTCCTTCATACCTTACTTTTGGTTTTCTAAAATGGTGCAACCACTTCAAAAAACAGTGTGCGAGCACCTCAAAATGTTAAACAGAGTTACCTACCACGTGACCCAGCAATTCCACTCCTGCGCATAACGAAGATAAATAAAAACTTAACCAACTGATATGACCCAACTCCAGCACTGGATTACAGTGGATGGATTACGAAGAATTACAAAAAAATGATCATGTTCATTATCTTAATTGTAATAACTTTACAGGTGTATACATTTGCCAAACCTCATAAAATTTACACCTGAAGTATGTGCAGTTTATGTCAATTATACCTCAATAGAGCTGTGGGGGAAAGGTAGAGAAAAGATAACTGACTATTTAAAGCAAATATAACAACAATATATTTGGGGGTTTATAATACACATTGAAGCAAAAAGGATGACAACAATAACACAAACAGTAGGGTGGGAGAAATGGAAGGTTTTTGTATTATATATGAAGTGTTATATTATTTAAAGGTAGACAGTAATAAGTTAAAGATGCATATTATACACCCTAGAGCAAACATTAAAAAGTAAAAGGAAGAGGTATAGCAAATAAGCCAATAGTAGAGATAAAATGGAATGATAAAAAGAAGGCAGAAAAAAGAAACAGATGGGAAAAACAGAAAATACATAGTAAAATTATAGATTTTAACCTAACTACATTGATAATTACAATACCTACAAATAGTCTAAACACATCAGTTAAAGGACAGAAATTATCAGACTGGATAAAAAGAAAGACTATGCTGTTTTCAAGAAATCTACATTAAATATAAAGATATGGGTAAAATGTAAAAGGATGGAAAGAATCAAAGGATCAAAAGAAATCTGGAATGGCTATGTTGATGTCAGACAGAGTGGACTTTAGAACAAGGAATATTATCAGAGATAAAGAGGGATATTTCAGAATGGTATGTTATATCAAGAAGAAATAACCATCTTTGGGGGAGGCTATAGCTCAATGGTAGAGGGCTTGCTTAGCATGTACAAAGTCCTGGGTTTAATCCCCAGCACCTCCATTAAGAAATAAGTAAGTAAATAAACTTAATTACATCCCCCCCAAAAAAATGCAAAAGAAGAAATAACCATCTTAAATGTGTAAGTACCCTATAAGATAGCTTCAAAATACATGAAGAAAAATTTATCCATTCATCTATTGATGTGCACTTAGGATGCTTCCGTATCTTGGCAATTATAAATAATGCTGCTCTTAATAATGGGGTGTATGTATCTTTTTGAATTAATTCCTATTTGTAGTTGGCTTTATTCCTTTGATAACTATGTAAGTTTAAAAAGCTAAAGCTCTAAATGTTCTTAGAAACAATGAACAGTACATATATGTAAATTTTTTAAAATATGTGCAGTATATTGTGTGTATGTATTTACATGCCATATATTGTATATGTGCAGTCAAATTGTAATAATTCTACCACACAAAACTGAAAAATGAAAAACATATATGAAGAAAAGCTAACAGAAAGAAAAAATAGGAAAATTCACAATTGTTTCAATATTCCTCTCTCAGTAATTGAACAAATAAACAGAAAATCAACAGAGATGTAGAAGATTTGAACAACACTATCAATCAACTTGCCCTAGTTAACACTGATAGAACGTTCCACCAACAACAGCAAAATATAAATTTTTTTCAAAAGCACATAGAACAGTCACCAACAGAGACCATATGCTGGGCCATGAAACAAACTCTATAAATACAGAAGGATTGAAAAATCAACATCAGATGAACTACAGACCTAAGTGAATGAAACAAATGATAAAGCTTTTAAAATATAATATAGAATATCTCTATTATTCTATTAATAATAATAAGGAACATTTTCTTAAGCAACACATAAAAGCACTCATTTCAAAAGGAAATATTAAAAAATAACGATATATCAGTCAGAAATTCAACAGGAAACAGATGACACACTCAAAATGGTCTGAGAAAATTTAAATGGTCTGAAACACTCTTTAAAGATTGTTTACAGTGGTGTGAGTATAGGGGAATATAAAGACAGTCTTATGACAGAGAGCTGGTAGCAACAGTTTGTTCCCAACACTTGGGCAAAGCAATGCGAGTAAGGAGCAGGTTCGGGAACCCTGAAGGAAAAAGTCTGTAGAGGAGATTAGCTTGAGGGAAGCAGTGACTTTTGATTTGAAGACACAGCAGGTTGGGGCTAGGAAAAATACCTACTCTCATTCTCCACCTTCTTTTGATTCCGAAAACTCAATCAGAAGCCAAAGGGCACAGAGCCCACTGATGTTGTTCCTAGAGGTCACACTCCCTAGGCAAAGAGCCAGTGGAGAAAGGTGGAAAGTATATCATGGAGGGACAAATGGAAGATATCTGGCTTAGAATAGCTGACTAAATAAAAAGTAAGCTTTCTCTTCATCAAAAAAAAAATACAATAAAGTAATGCAAGACACTGAACTGAAGAAAATATTTATATAGCATAAAACCAACAAAGGAATTATATCCAAAATATACAAAGAACTTCTGCAAATCGGTAAGAGAAAGACAACCTAATAGAAATACAGGCAAAAGACTTTAAGCAGATACCTTCAGAAGAGGAAATCGAAACAGTCAACAAGTAAATGAAAGGGTGTTCAACCTCATTATTAGTCAGGGAAATCCAAATTAAGGCCACAGTAAGATATGATTACACACCCAGAAGACTTGGGGAAATTTTTATTTAATGTAACTTACCCAGTGTTGAGGAGACTGTGGAACAAGGGGAACTCTCTTGAGCTGCTATTGAAAGTTCAAATTAGTAAATACCTTTGGAAAATTGGCATTATTTGGAAGATTGAAGATGCACTTACTCTATGACCAGCACTTTCCCTTCTAGGTTTAAATTCAGAGAACTCTTGCACATGTTCACCAATAGACCCAAGACTGTTCAGAGCAGCATTACAACTTGAACTCCTGTCAATGAATAAATTAATAAAGAATTGGAGGTATACAGGAGACTACTACACATCATAGAAATAAGCAGGTCACATGAGAATAGGTACAGTATGGTACAATTTACACGGTTCTATAAAATAAGACTATATATTCCTTAGAGATGATTGCATATACCTATTTATATCTATATAAAAATGATAAATACCAAATTCAGGACACATCAGGAGATGGGGAGGAAAGGAAAAGAGAGATGATTGGGAAGAGGCAGGGGTGAAAAAATGTAACTTTAGAGCAAATTCTTAAGGGCCCCTATGGGCCAGACATTAATCCTTTATATGTTGGATTATGGGACAGTTCAGGGGAGATGGTATATGTCCTAGGGAGAAATCAATGATTTGGAAATGAGAGGAGATATTCAGAGGGTTCAGGCCAGCAACTGTTTCCCAACCGGTATTATTTCAATATTATAACAATTGGTACTTATTAATGTTAATACTGGCTTAACATTCAGCCTTAACATACAGACAGGGAATTTAAGTGTGTTGGCAACATTCTGTTTATAAGGCTGAGAGATGGATATACATTTTTTTCAATGAATTATTCTTTATTAAAACCTTTTAGCATTCATGTTTTCTTGGCTATTAGGAGTAATACTACCATGAACATAATCAGCTTCAGAGATGCAAGAAAAGCATTACTCTCCCCGCTAAAATCTTTAACTTGATCTATATGATCCTACATGATCTAGCCTCAGCAAATTGCTCCAGATTTACCTATAGCTCAGTGGTAGAATGTATGCTTAGCAAGCACTGAGGTCATGGGTTCAATCCCTAGCACCTCCATTAAAAAAAAAATTAAAGGGAGCTGTCTCTCCCAGTCATCTTGGCTGACAGCTCCCTGACTGATTTTCTTTTCTTCTCTCTGTAGTTTTAGCCCTGTCAAAAAAAATTTTTTTTAATAAATAAATAAAACCTAATTACCTCCCCCCAAAATTAAAAAAAGTTAAAGATTTTAGACTTCACCCAAGACAATAGAAAACCAGTGCATACTGAATGTTAGTTACAACTCAATTTTTAAAAATTGTAGCACTTTGATGAGAAAAGTGATTTGATCAGATCTGTTTTTGAAAGATTATTTTTGAGCAGTATGGTGAAAAGATTAGAAGTGGGTAAGAATTAGGGGAAGGGGTGGTGGCAGTAGAAAGGTAAAGAAATCAATGTGAAAAATATTTGGGAAATCAAATCAACAAGACTTGAAGATGGCCTGGATAAAAGGGTAGATGAGAAGAATAAAGGTATCACGGGTAACTGACTTTTAGATTTTCACATAAGAAAGGGCACTGTTTACTGAGTTGGAAAACACTAGAGAAGGTGGAAGATTCAGAGGAGGGTGAGTTAAGACATGAATTAAATTTTGAAGTTAAAGTGCCTACAAGGCATCCTGGTTCAGATGTCCCCTAGTCCTGGCTCCAACTACACATTGCTCCAATCCTCAGGCCTCCAGCCAGTTAAAGGGCCTGTACCTCTAGATGGGCTTCACTGTGGCTCTGAGGTCTTTAAAGACAACAAAACTTGGTCTCCTTCATGGAAAGAAGTAGCCTCCTACAAAGAAAGTTTTACTTAGGGGCACTGCAACTTAACAGCCCCAGCTTTCACTAACAGATGACTGGCGTTGCAAAGAATATTTCTGCTGCTCCTGTAAAACTGTCATGAATACACATTGTCCATAATGTTGTTTAGGTCTCTTGTAATAAGGACCTATATGATAATTATTTTTAAAATTTTGTATCATCAGGAAAAGTTGTGTCTCTGTATGCTTTCTTACCTTTTGGGAATAATTATCAAGCCCACTATAGTTCCCTCTTTGCCTTGGCCACCAGGAAGTTCTGAGCTAAACTGAAAGTCAAGTATAAAGTCAAATATAAATATAATTATTTAGTCAATAATTATACCAACCTAAATTTATGATAGTTACTTCATCCTTTGTTCCTCCACAACATAATTTTAAATAATCTGTTTTTAGTTTAATGCCTTTTCTTCTTTTTTTTCAAGTAAAGGTAGATTTATTTAGAGAGCTATATACTACATAGAGTGTAGGCTGTTTCTGAAGGTGAGAGAAAGGCCACGAGGTGTGTGAGGTGTGGGTAATGCCTTTCCTTATATGTCATATTTATGAGCTGCTTCAAATTCCTCTTTGAAATGACACTTAAAAAACGTATGCTTACTAGGTGTCACATACTTGGCATTAATTATCTTTAATCGATAAAACAATTCAACATTACCCTCTATCCTTTTTTTTTCTTCCTTCCTCTTCTATGCATTGGACAGAAATGGAACCTGAGTCTCCTGTGTGGGAGATGAGAATTCTACCACTGAACCTCCAATGCCCTAGCAACACTGTCTCTATTTTGTAGACAACTGCAGTGTAGTGTAAGGCTATGGATTCTGGAATCCAATTGCCTGGATTCAAATCTCAGCTCTACTTCTGCCTGTATAAATTTGGATAAGCAGTGCATCCCTTCTCTGCTTCATTTTATTCATCTGTAAAATATGGATATTAATACTTCTCAGGGTTGTTATGAGGAGTAAATGAGATATGCTTATAAAGTTTATAGTGCCTGAGCCATTGTAAGCACTTAATAAAGGTTGGATAGAATTATTATTTACATATAAGGAGGCTGAGATAAAATTAACAGAGTACCACAGCCAAGTATCACACAACTAGTAATGCTGAAATTGAAATACAGGGCCATTCGGTCTTTTCCACTGCACCATCTGCCTAAAAGAGGAAATAAAACAAATAAATAAAACTTTCTAGAAATTCCAGGCCTCTTGGCTTGTTTATCCATTCTGAGGAAGGACATGTGAGTTGTATCCAGTTTGGTGATTAAAATGAATCATGTCTTGAAGCACACGTACATGAATTTCTCTAGGTAGAGTATATCCCTAGGAATAGAATTTCTGGGTCACTGAACTTGCATATTTTTATCTTTAGAAGATAACATCAAATGTTTTCCAAATTGGTGGTATCAATTTACACTCCCACCAGCAGTAGAGAATTAACATTGAGCCCTTTCTCTGTGGACATTTGCTGAGAGGTTTGTTTTATTGCTAAAAACTCCAGCAATCAGACTGATTTCAAAGAGATTGGTAAGATTTGGGGGAGTCAGGTGACCATCTCATCATTTTACAGATAGCGTTATTGACAGTCCTGGGGAGGATGTGATTTGCCCAAAGTTACCTGTGAGTCCAAGGCAGGGCAGGAAATAGAAGCTGGGACTCCACACTCCTACTCCCATGCCCACCCCCTTTTTTTTTAATGCATGTAGCGGTATCATTTTTTTAATTAATTTATTTTTATTGAAGTATAGTTGATTTACAATGTTTTGTTAGTTTCTGGTGTACAGCATAAGTGATTCAGTTATACATATATATATATTCTTTCTCATATTTTTCAATATAGGTTATTACAAGATACTAAACATATTTTCCTGTGCTATAGAGTATGATCCTGTTGTTTTCCACTGACTTCTCAACATTTTCTCTTAGATGTCTCAAAAGCACCTCAGACTAACATGTCCCAAACCAAACTTTTCTAGTGTTCCCCATCCCAGTGAATGGCACCACCATTCTCTTAGTTCTTAGGAAAAACATCTGAGTCACTCTTAATACCTTACTCTTCCTCACTGATCTCCTCCCACACCCCACCAACCAAGTTCTAATTTTTTTTCCCTAAATATTTCTTAAATCCATCAACCTTTCTCCATCTTCTCTATCCTAGCACCACTTTAATTCAAGTCACAGAATGATCTCTCACCGGGCTTATTGCAGTAGCCTAATTGGCCTCAAAATATCCGTTCCAAACCCTTTCAGTCTATTCTCGCAGCAGCCACATTTGGCTTTTCAACATGCAAATCTGTCACCAGCCTTTAATACCACTCAATGATATTAACAGAATACTTAATATCAGCTGATAACTGTACTGATAATTCTTTTAGATGCAGTAGTGAAATTGTGGTTATCTATTTTTTAAGGCTTTAAGCTTTAAAGCTACATATGTAAATTATTTATAGATATAGTTAAAGTCTTATTTTTATTTCAAAACAATCCAATGGAAAGGGGTGCAGAGAGGTATGGGTTAGGGTATCAGAAATGAAACAAGATAGGCCGGGGAGAGGGTATAGCTCAGTGGTAGAGTGCATGCCTAGCATGCATGAGGTCCTGGGTTCAATCCCCAGTATCTCCATTAAAAAACAAACAAAAAAAGATTAAATAAATAAATAAATCTAATTACCCCTCCCCCACCACACACAAAAAAATGATAGGACATGTGTTGGTAAGAGCTGGATGGGGAGATGGAGGGTTATCATACTGCTCTCTCTACTTTGGAATATATTTGAGATTTTCCCTAATAAAAAAAAATTTAAGACACACACACATGTATTCACTGAATGGTCTGAATGTTTGTGTCCTCCTGCTCCCCAGAATTCACATGTTGAAGCCCTAACTCCCAATGTGCTGGGATGAAAAGGCAGGGCCTTTGGGAGGTAATTGGGTTTGGATGAGGTAATGAGGGTAGATCCTCATGATGGGATCAGTGTCCTTATAAAGAGGGACCAGAGAGCTTGCTTCTTCTCTCCTGACCATGTGAGGACACAGCCAGAAGCCTTCTGCAAGCCAGGAAGAGAGCTGTCACCAGGAACCAAACAGACCTGCATCTTGATCTTGGACTTCCCAATCTCAGAACTGTGAGAAATATGTTTCTGTTGTTTAAGGCACCCAGGCTGTGGCATTTTGTTATGGCAGCCTGAGCTAAGACACTCACACACTCTTCAAAAGCTTCCCATTAGGGGAAGTACAGCTCAGTGGTAGAGTGTGCTCTTAGCATGCTTGAGGTCCTGGGTTCAATCCCCAATACTGCTGTTAAAATCCCAGTACCTCCATTGAAATAAATAAATAAAAACCTAATTACTCCCCCACACCAAATTTTTATATATTTTAATATAGATTTTTAAAAAGTGAAACCTTAAACAAAAAAGCTTCCCGTTGCCTTCTAAAGACCAAAATCTCAGACACTCATTACAAGGCTCTGCATTCCCAGGTCCCTGCTTACCTCTCCAGCCTCATCTTCAGTTGCTCTCCTCCTCACTCGGCCTTTCAGCTGCATAAGGCTTCTTTCAGTTTGGGGTCTCCATCACGCTCCCTCTCACCAAAAGGCCTTTGCACATGTTATGCCCTCTAACTGGTAAAACACACAGCCTTGCTCATACTGTACCACTGAGATAGGTAAGAACCTGGGGCCCTTTACTGAAGTGCTTGCACCTGGACTAATGTCTCCTTGTGCAACAGAATACAAAGAAACCATAAGGGACTAAAAACAACTGCATGCATACTCAGTTGGGGAAAATTATGCACAGTATGATACAAAAAGGCCACAAACCGACACTTCTGAGGTGCCAGAAGCAAAAGCAGGGTACTGCGCATGATGCCTGCGCACAGCACCACCAAGGAGAGTGGGCAGACCACCTAAGCCACCCCTGAAGCCCGAGCCACCCATCCTCCCCTCCCCTCCCCCCATTTAAAGAACCAGCGCCACTCTCCTCCGAGAGCCAGCAAGGGAACCTGTTACTTGTTTTCACTTGAGTCTCAATAAAGCCTTGCCTGAATTCCTCGTCTGGCCTTTTACTAATTTTTATTGATTAAAGAGTGCGAGGATCTGAGTCGGCAACAACCTCACCTGCACCTAATTAACTCTCACCTTCAAGTCTTGGCTGAAACCACTTCCACAGTAAAGATTTCTATTAGCACGGCAACCCTGTGTCCTGGCTTGCCTTGGAGAGTCTCAGTCTACACCTGTTTGTCTCAGCCTAATTATCAGTTGCTCTCCTTTCACTCTCAAAAGCATCCCAGTTTAGATGATAAATTACATGCTTACCCAACCTGTGAGGGAGTCCCACCACTGCGTGGGTCATTTTCCCCTGATACATGTTCTCATAGCTATTTGCACCTTGCCTTCATTGCAGTGAAGTTTATACTTAAACATTTATATGTGAGAATTAATATCTTTGCCTCTCATTAGCCTGGGTAAACTTTGGTCACTGGGCCTGTGTCTTTTTTGTTCGTTCATGATTGTGTCCTCAACATCTCTCACAAATTATGTTCCTACTATATACTAAGCATTCATACTTGCTGAATGGATGAATTTCTGTTTCTGGCAGGCTAATTTAGTGAAATACTCTGTAGTCCCCTACCCTCCAACCCACTTCAAAGATGAAAGCCTGGCATTTGTTCTTCTCAATCTGGAGATACATAAGGGGATTATGCTGGGTGAGGAGGGGAGATAGGGGAGAGCTCCAGAGCCTCTGAACTCCCAGGCCAAGGGAGGACACAGGTCTGCAGCCTCCATAAGCAGTGGGACCTGTGACTGGCCCCCCTTACGGGAACTCCAATGCCCTGTAGGACCTGAGGCTAAGGTTGGGAGTTCCATGGTGAACATCAGTTCCTCTACAAGTAATGTTGCCTGTTGCTGGCTTTCATAGATAACCAGGACAGACTGGAGTCCAGAAGGGCCTCTCCTCTCCACTCTCCAGAACCAAGGTTCCTCAAATGAGGGCCTATGCCTGTATCCAAAGGCTCACAGCAGGTTCTCCAAGTTTGTTGAATGTCACTGAAATAAGCTGCCAAGCTTCAACTATAGTCGAAATCTTGCAGTGTACAAGAGCCCCACCTACTGGCCTCTTCAATAATTGCAGATAGCTTAAGCCAGCTTTGCATGGGGCAGGGGATAAACTTCAGTGGTCAGTAGGGAATTTGCTTTCCCAGCAGCTATATTCATGCCAGGAGCATTGCATTGACAATCAAGCCCCTGACATACTCCAGGTGAACAAAATAAATTATAACTCCTGACTTGGGTACAAAAGGCCATTGCCATTGAATCTTCAGAAGGTATTATCTTGCCCCTGCCTCCCACATACCCTCTGCTTGATCCATCCTAAAGGCTCTCTGCTCCCACTGGAAATGTTTCCTCTTCCTTGCATGGTATGTGCCTTCTCACCTGCTATTTTCCTCAGAATCCTGGGTTCATCTTAGTCTTTTCTTGCTTGTTCCTTTGGTGGGGGGGTGTGCTATTCTGGTCCCTGGAGACAGGACTCAGCACAGAGTATGGACTGTTCCCATATTTGACTTCCCCAACTAGACACTGAATTCTGAGGGAGTTCTATGGCTGGTAAAAAGTAGGCACTCAACCAAAGTTAAATACAGGTAGATCAATTTTTAGGGAGACCTGGACTCTTGTCTCAACATGCCACTAAGCTGCAGTTTTATCAACCATAAGCAATCATTTTAAACTCAGCTCTTTCCCCAGTGGTTCTCAACTAAGGGCAATTTTGCCTTTAAGGGGATGTTTTGCAGTATCTGGAGCCATTTTTGGTTGTCCAAACTGGAGGATGCTACTGGCATCTGGTGGGCAGAGGCCAGGGATGCTACAACACACAGTACAGTCTTCCACAACAAAGAATTATCTGGCCCCAAATGGCAATGGTATCAAGGTTGAGATACTCTGTGGTCTAGTTAATACCCACCTAACTGGGTTGGGTGGCAGTGAGGATATAACCAGTAAAACACAAACCCACAAAAGGGCATTGGTAAGTCAGCCTTGTATCCATGAAAGGTACACTGCAGAGGGGCATAAGCCATCATGTGTGCCATTCACGTAATGTGTGGATTTCATCAACAGTGCCAGAACCTATCAGCAGGTGGGAATTCAGGTCGCTCACAAAACTAAAGTTTCTGGTAGGATCAATTCTGCGCATCAGTGTTTGGCATCACGAATGAAGGTGCTAAACCAACATCAAACATCCACACACAAAATAAAGTCCACTGCCTGGGTATAATCATTAACATTAACAGGATTCAAGCCTCTGTTGAAATGGCATGATGCACATCACAAGGGCACCAAGGAATGACATCTCCCAAAACCTCTTATTGTGCAAGTGGCAGCTTGGAGTGCTTACAGTGTGCTAGGGACTATACTAAGTGCTTTAGATAAATTCTCAGACCCTACAGCAGCCCTCTGGGTTGGTCAGATTTTACAGACATGAGAGAATACTCTCATTTTAAATGAGAAAGCAGACTCCTAGTAGATGCTGTTAGACAATCTGCTCAATTGCCTCACTTGTGTAACATGTCAGCTGCATATATGTAGCAGGTTCAGCTTTGCAAGGCCTAAGGGAAACGGAGATCTGTTAAATTTAAAAAGTAAATAAGACTGGGAAGGGTTATGTTTATAAAATGCAAAAGAAAAAACAAGTCATAGCTTTAAACAATAAATAGGAAGCTTAAAATTTGTCTACTTTAAGGAGAAAAGTTAATGGGTGTATATTATATCCCATTTTAAGATGAAAATGCCTGAAAACCAAATATTTGCAACCTATGATTCAGGGCAAATCTCTTTAATGTATCAAGAGCACTTAGTTATCATAGAAAAAGATAAATAATTTAAATTAAATAGGGGACAGCATTGGTCACATTTCATAGAAAAGAAAATACAGATGTCTAAATATGTAAGAGAAATCCAAAATAAAACAAAATGGATAAATAGAATGTGGTATATACATACAATGGAATTATTATGCAGCCTTGAAAAGGGAAATCTTGCTACAACGTACATGGTTAAACCTTGAGGACATTATGTTAAGTTAAATAAGCCAGTCACAGAAGGACCAATATTGTATGATTCCATTCATACAAATTACCTAAAATAGTCAAAATCACAGAGATCTGTTGCACAATGTCAACATACTTAATGCTATCGAACTATACACTTAAAGAGAGCATTTTCATTTACCCAAGTGGGAAAGACCAATTTGTTAAGTGTTGGCAACAGGGCAAGCAAAGAGGTGTCCTCATAAACTGTTGGTCGCTGGAACTGCAAATTGGTACAATGGTTTTGAAAGGCAATGATGAGCAAAATGTTAAATGCACATATGCTCTGACCCAACAATCACTTAGAATATTTATTAAAAATATTCACAAATACTCAATGTCTCATGTATAAAATATCCACTGTGGCACCATTCATAGCAAAATACTACCAGCAAAAAACAACCCAACCAGCTACCAATAAGGTTTAAATAACTTATGCTATTTCCATACAGAGGGGTACCACACAGTCCTTAAAAATGAGCCCCAAAGTTACAAAACACTGCATATAAACTACTCCATTCGTGTAAGAAGAAATGGGAGGAAGCTCATGGTAATACACAGAGAAGCTCTCTCTGGAAAGAGACACAAGAATCAAATCCCAGGGCTAAGATGAGATGGGAATTTTTCACTTTATACTGTTAGATTTAACAAGTACATTTGAAGATGGAAGCACGAGGGGAGGTAAGAAAAAAATTACTTCTTTTCAAATACTCTTTTAACAATTTTCAACTCTGGTTGCTCATTAGAATTATCTGAGAGCTTTAAAAATCCCAACTCCCAGACTCCACCAGAGCACACCAGTGTCTGACTGATTTGGTTGAGAGATGGGTCCCTGGGTATCAGTGTTTTTAATTAAGCTCCCCAGATAATTCTAATTTTCAGCCAGTGTTGTGAAACCACTGATTTAGGCCACGGATTAGCAAGCTGTAAAGGGCCAGATAGTAAATACTGTACACTCTGTGGCCACATAAAGCCTGTCATGTCAGTTTCCCTTTTTTTAAGCCCTTTAAAAAATATAAAAACCATTCTTAGCTTCTGAGCAATAAAAAAACAAGCCACAGGCTGGCTCTGGCCCACAGGCCATTTTGCCAACCCCCAATTTAGACTATGCAGAGGCTGGACTATTGCCTGGAAAAAGCACCATGGGACAAGGTATGGCCAAGAAGAGCCAGCAAGCTGCTACCAAGAAGGCTCCACAGTGAACTCACAAGTCTGGACCCCAAGGCCTCTAACTCAAGTTGTTCTGGTAGGAGGTAGGAGGGCTCTGGACTCACATTAATAAAACTCCCAAGACACATTATAAACCAGCCAGTTTATTATTTTGTAGTAAGATGTAGAACTTTTACCATGCAGACTGAATACCTCTGTCGGCATGAAGAGCACATTTTCTTCCTAGAGGCAGTTACATAGAAAACCAGGTTATCAGGTTACTTGGAACCCAAACAAGGGGAGGCTGATCTTCAGCTACACCTCATCCATAAAGCTAGAGCACTGCCCCATCACAGGGACAGCCCAGCCTCCAGAGAGCTCCTTAGACTCTTCCCTCCCCACCTTGCTCTGGCCAAGCAGTGCCAACAGTAGTTGTCTCCTATAGCTTCACAATCAGCCTGCTTGGCCTAAGAGTCACATCTCTGCTCACTGGTTTTTACTGTTACTGACAGTTAAAGTTCTCAAGGGGGCACATCAGTTGCTCCCATGTACCAACTAAAAGACACAACAATCCTATTAGGATGCTCTCTCAACCACATTCAACTCAAGTTTTACCAGATAATATGCTTTGTGAAGTTTCTTCCCATCTCCATTAGCATATATATAGGTTACCTATAAATTCACCTAATCTAATTCCTACTGAGGACTGAGGTTTTTAACTATAGGTTTTCTTCTTCCTCTTTCTTCATCAGTGATTCCCAACCTTGTAGTAGTTAATGAAACTGTGTCACCACTGCTACCATGATAGAAATACCAAGTGATGTGTACTTTTCAGATTAATGTTATTTTGTCCTCTAAGATGTTTAAAAAAAAAAAAAAAAAAGAGATGTAGTCCTCAATTTAGTACTCAACACTGTAAGTATTAAGGGTCAAGCCAGTCCAAAAAAGTCTTTGAAAAATAAAAAAGTTCACGCTTTCAAATTAAAAAACATGTATTGCAAACATTATGTAATAATAAAATTACAGAAAACAGAATATTCAGACTGACCCCAGGGCATTCACACCACACCAGAATTTTGCCTGTAAAACAGTAAATTTTACCCCCAAAAGTAGGTAAGTCCATGCTGGCTGAAAACTTCAGTACTAGACCCCATGAATGAGGTACATAGTTCATGCTTAACAGATATATACATTAACCATTCTTAACTGCCTCAGGGTAGCAGGGGTGAAATGTGGGCATGAGCACTCACATAGGCAGAATTCGCCACTTATAAAAACTCACACGTGACCTTTGCTGTGTCTTGGGCAGTAGCTTAAGATTTTCTCTGTGGGAACCCACCTTTGAAAATAACAAAACTCAATAGGAAATGATTTAATATAAAATATACAAATTTCTCAGTATGAGGACTTCCACAGAACAGAGAAGAGGGAACAACTAAGACAAAATTTTCTTTAAAAAGAGAACACTCCTTTCACCTTGTCCTTGCTACCCAACACTCAAAAACAAACCTGTACAACACCACGAACACAGAAAAGGACCTCAGAGGATGTTATGATGCAGTCTTCAGACCTAAACTGCTGTCTTCACCAAGGACCCCCCCCCCCGCAACAGAGCTGGGGTTCCCAGGTCCACTGGGAAAAGTAAGTGGTCTCAGATGATCACCCCTGCTATGCCACGAACAGCCCCAGGTCATTCACTGTCAAACTTAATGGAATTCACTTGGACAGAGATGGAGCCTCCCCGATAGCTGCCCCGCTTCTTCTTGGTCTTCTCATGCCGGAAGGATTTGCCTTTGGTGAACTTTAGAACCTGATTGGCTCGCTCCCCCCAGTCTCCGGCTGCACCTCGCTGGTAAGCAGAGAAAGGTGGTTAGCACATAGGACAACACCAGGGACTGTCACTTTCTTCTCCCTGCTCCAGGCAACCCAAACCCAGAGAGCTTTCCGCCTACCAGAACCAAAAGCTGTCCTCTCTCCTACCCAACCCTGCTCAAGAACGGTGCACACCCTCTCTCCTCACCTTGGCATCAAAGGAGTTGTCTGCCACTCGAGCATCCACCTCGATCTCCTCCTCCCTGACCCTTCGGAACGGGGAAGACACCCTTCTTTCTCCCTGGAGAAGAGTGAGGTAGAAAAAGATGAAGTGGCCACCTGACCTGTGTGCAGGCATAACCCTGTGCGCCAGTCCAGGCAAAGAGCTGTCAAGACGACTCAAGGTTTCCTTTTCTACTCTTAAGGCTGGTCCCTAAGAGGAAAATAAGACAACTTACTTTCTTCCTTTTAGGAAATGTGTTGGGGGTCTGGGGCTTTATTTTCTTGGCTGGAGGAGACTCTGCCTCCTTGCCTGCCTCATTTTGCTTCCGTTTCTTTCCTGAACCTATGAAACAAAAAGCCAGACTCAGATCAGTTTCCTGTTCCTCCCAGGTACCTACACCAAGGGCCTGCAACTGGAAGCCATTATGGGCCTCTGTGCCCTATCCCATCCCCCAAGAGTATAGCCCGTCCTGATTTGGGGGACAAACCAGGAGGCAGGTTCTTTGGATACAGACCTGGCTTAGAAACTGCCATTGCTGCCTTTTTCTTGTCCTCCTCCTCCCCGTTGCTGTCCCTGTTTGCTTTTCCATTCTGGGCAGCCAGTGCAGAGGTGCCATTGGCCTTGGGGGCTTGTGGTCTTGGAGTGCCCTTGCTCTTGGGCTTCTCCTCCTCCTCCTCACTGGAATCATCAGAGGAAGAACTGCTGCTGCTCTCGGCCTTTGCTTTCTTCGCAGAGGCTGGCTTGGAAAGGGCTATGGCTCCTGCTGCCTTCTGTGCCTTTTTTTTAGCTGCGGGTTTAGGCGTCTTCTCTTCCTCCTCTTCCTCACTGCTGGAGCTGTCCGAATCAGAGCTGCTGTCCCCACCACCCTGAGAGGCCTGCTTGGCAGGCAAAGATGGAGCTGCTTTGGCCATCACCTTGGACTTAGGGGTGGCTACAGTCTTCTTCATCTTCTCCTCCTCACTAGAACTGCTCTCCTCCTCGCTGGAGCTACTATCAGCCTTTCTGGTCAGAGGCTTCTGGCCACTGCCTGCAGGCTGCTTTGGAGTGGTGGCTGGCTTAGCTGTGGACTGCTTGGGAATGGCAGCTGGCTTACTTGCGGAATTCTTGGTGGTACTGACTGCCTTGGCAGGAGCTTCATCCTCAGAACTGTCTGAGTCTGGACAGGGAGAAGAGAATGAAAAGCTCCCCAAACCAGGCTGAGGAGAGCCCTTGAAGCTCCCACTGACGGCCTCCATACGCCTTACCTGAGCTGTCTGAAGAGCTCTCTGCTTCCTTCTTTGCTGGAGCTGGTTTAGTGGTGGCTTTAGAGATGACTGCCTTAGCTGGGGGTTTCTTTTCTTCGTCAGAACTTGAATCTGGAGAGAACCTATGGCATCAGACTAGGTCCAGAGTCCTGACCCACCCAGGGGCAATAAAAGGAAGGATGCAAAGACCCACACAGAGCCTTAGCCCTGTCCCAATTCAGGAAAAAGCAGAAGAGGCAGAAGCATTGTCTTCCCTAGTCCTCATACACTCCCCAGACCCGCTTACCACAGCTGACAACTCACCAGACTCATCGCTGCTGTCCTCACTGCTCTCCACAGGCTGCTGCTTCTCTGCAGCTTTCTTGGGAGCCTGGGTTCCCAGAGACTTCTTGGGTGGGGGAACAGAAGGCGGGGGGACTGAACTATAGGGACCTGTTTAAAAGGGACAGCATGGTGGCTTTAAAATATGTCCATAAATTCTTTGATACCTCTCCCTTCTAGAAATGGAGCTTAACTCCCCGTCCCTTAAGCATGGGTTAGGATTAGTGACTCATTTCTAACAGAACATGGCAGAGATGATGGTGTGTTATTTCCAAGTCTAGATTATAAGAGGCAATGAGGCTTTCTCTGGGAGAAGCTAGCCATCATGCCACGTGGCTCTATGGAGAGGTCCACATGGGGACAGCAGAGGTCCTTCTGCAACTGGGCCTGGTTACAGTCGTGCAGCTTGACTCCCCATGTCCAGTCACCTGGTTTTTTCTTCACGGGTTTTTTCTTCTGCTCCTCCTCCTCCTCACTGGAGGAGTCCTCACTGCTGGAACTCTTCGGGGCCAGGGGGGCAGCTGCTTTCACTGGAGCCTTGGCCACAACTTGCTTTTTAGGTATGGTCTGCATCACACAGAGAAAATTAATTGCCACAGAAACATGTTGACCCAATCAATCCTTGCTAGGAAAGGGAGACCCGCACCTCCGTCCCCTGCCCCCTCCTCCCTGGCAGAAGTCAAGGCTCAGACCTTCTTAGAGATGGCTGCTGCCTTCTCCTCCTCAGAGTCATCACTGCTACTGCTGCTGCTGCTGCTGCTGGCTGCTTTGCCATTGGCTACTTTAGGTGCTGCCCGAGCTGGTGAACCTAAGAAGAAAAAAGAAACTTTGTAAAGCGCACCTAGGTGTTAAACGGCCATAGAAACCTCTTTCCTATTAGCTCTGAACTTAGGAGTCTCTCACTTCTCTTGCCTTTGGAGCAGGTGTAAAGAAGGCTGTGGTTTACTGTACCAGAGGATAACTTTACTGCCCAATTTCAGTAACAAAGCTGTCTTAAAGAAAAAAATGATATGATGCAAATCATTTAAATATGCCCCCTGAAGTCTTTCACGCCAACTTTCACTGGTGCCAGAGAAGCTCCCACAAATCATAACCTAACCTTCATCACCAGAAAATTAATGAAGAAAGTAAAAATTCTCCTTTGTCCCATGGAAGATACAGGAGGAAAAATGGCAGTGAAGAGCATAAAAAAAAATAGACATGTAGTCACAAGAGAATGGGATTTGTGCAAGTGTAAATGTCTATGAAATGTAACTCTAAAAATGCTAAAATGACACCATTCTTTAAAACATGTTTTCCCTTGTCAGACTATTTCTGTAGTTACTGGCCCCTAATTATGAAATGTCTTACTTGTTAGTGAAAAGTTAAAAAAAACCAAAAACAAAAGACACTAGTCAACACCTCTAATTCAGCAAGCAGTGCTACTGCACCACTGCACTGCATAAGCAATTTTCATACCAGTCCCCAAAGCAACCTGGTACCCGGCCTAGCCTCTCGGGAACAGAAACAGTACCTGGTTTGGCTGCCGCCTTAGCCTGAGCTTTAGCTGCCATGGGTGTTGTCTTTGGCTTCTGGTTCTTTGGAGCCTCATCCTCTGAGCTTGAGTCAGAATCAGAATCAGAGCTCTCAGCCTTCTTAGGAGGAGCTTTCACTGCTTTGGCTTGGGGTTTAACTCCCTTCTGTGAGAGAACCCACAATGAGGATAATCAGCAGGAGTTTCTGGGTACTCAAAGGGCATCCCAAGATAGAAGGCTTCCTAGGCACCTTCTTTTTCAGAGGCGAATGGAGCAGTAAGAGCAAGGGAAAGCTAAGCAGAATAGCATATAGAAAGGGCAACAAGCTCTTACTAATAAACAAAAAGTTCAGCCACTTAATTTGCTGGCCCTGTACCTCCCTAAGCTCCCAGGACCTGTCCACAAAACATACGTCTTCTTGGAGTCCTAGACAGTGTCCCAGAGAAACCCGATACTGCCAGGGAAGCAGAATGGACTGAATTTCCTCTAGATTCAGGGCCCAACTTCAACCTCACATATCCTTTCCAGACTTCATGCTTCTACATCTCTAAAAGACCTCATAATCATCTGTTGTCTGCCCACCACCATCAAGCTAAAAAAGCCAAGTTTAGGTTTCTTCTTTCCATTCCCTTATGCAATCTCTCTCTTTCCCAAAGTTGCAAACCTGGATAGGCTTTTTCTTTTTGTCCTCCTCCTCATCACTGGATTCTTCACTGCTGCTACTGCTGCTGCTCTCTGATGTTTCAGCTGCAGCTTTTCCAGGATGCTGAGGCAGACTGATCCGCTTGGCAGGTACAGCTAAACAAAAGTAGGTCCCAGTAAGAACCAGCCATGTGGTATAGACAGGCTACAAATCCTTTCCTGGAACTAAAACTTCTGCTGGGCCTTACCAGCTTTCTTAGCTGGAGGCTCTTGGGCTTCTTCCTCCTCGCTGCTGTCCTCACTGCTGTCACTGGATGAAGTCTCCTTAGCTTTCTTAGTCACAGGTCCATTTGCCTGTAACTTCCGCTTTGGGGCCTTGGTGGACCTGCTGAGGTAGATTAGGCTAACCTCTGGGGGATCAGTACCTTCCCAAACCAAGGAACACAGCTCAGCCCATTTTGGGGGGGAGACAACAGCTACATTGGCACAGGGAAGACTTACTTAAGCCAAAAACTATAGATGTCCAAGAGGGAAGAGGCATTGGCATCCTGCTGGGTCTGTAAGAGAAACGAGAAAGAACAAGGTAAGAAAATTTTAC
Source organism: Camelus dromedarius (assembly GCF_036321535.1). NCBI lineage: Eukaryota > Metazoa > Chordata > Mammalia > Artiodactyla > Camelidae > Camelus > Camelus dromedarius. The sequence goes on along the minus strand of NC_087443.1, from coordinate 59,520,405 downwards.
CCTGGCTAGTCTATGAGAGTTCAGATTTTGTTATTCTCTCATTAAAAGTGACTTGCTTTATACCTGCTATACTTGATAGAAATGTTACATTGCTGTAAGACTTTTCCTACTTGCATAAACTAGGAGAAAAATATTCTATTTATATATTTTCCAATTTTTGGTATCAAAAACTTGAGCTATTCCTGTAGTTTCTGGCACCATCTATCCCCTGCCTGTCAATCCTACTTATCAAAGCCTTTAAAAATGTACATTCCCTTTAGTCTAGCAGTGTATTATCCAGGAATTTATCCTTACCCATGAAACAAACATCTGTACAAGAGAATGTTTGCTACAACATGGTTTATAATACCAAATCATTGGAAATCAACCTCCAAGAGAAGATTAGTAAAACGCTATGTTACACGTTCAGTACAGAATTGCATTCAGCTACTAATTACACTGATACAGATTACAGGTTGGTGCCCCCCAAAATGGCAAGGCATTACAGTACACACAAGCACAGGCTCAGTTAGATGAGTAGATGTGAAAGTCACCTCTGCCAGTTATTTCTGTGTGACCCTGAGCAAATCACTTAATCGTTCTGAGACTGTCCTCTTCCCTATAAGATAAGTAATACTACATAACTAATCTGTTGAGAGAATAAGAAATAATGCATATAAAGAGCTTAGCATCTGGAAACAGCATCTAGCCCTTAGTAAGGCCTCCATAAAGATTAGTTTTTGTCATATAAAAGATTCCTAATTCTAAAAGACCCAATTCCATCCAGCCAACTGTGGAAACACTCTCAGCAGCTTCTCTAACAATTCCATCATGAAATCAGTTGTACCAGACCACATGGCTTAAGGAAGTTCTTTCTGAGGCTGATCTAATTCTCTCCTTGTGCTGCCTGATTCTGCCACAAAGAACAAGCCTATCTTCTCAAAGACTAAGACTTCCAAGGACTACAACTCTACTCTACCGTCCCTGAGGGTGTTTTCCCATGAAGGCATGTCTGCTTTCCTTGAGATACAGATTCCAAACCTTTCACATTCCTGGTCATCTTACTTTTACAAGTTCTTGGAACTTCCTAAGTTACCATAACTAAGGTAACAGCTTTCACTCACTGATGCTTCGTGAGCACCAGGCAATGGTATTGCCATTTTGTATGTATGATGTTACTGAAACACAAAAATTCTATAAAGTGGACGACGACATCCTCATAGGGGTAGAAACAGTTTCAGAGGCTAAGCAAGTGGCCCGGCCATAAGTTTTAAGTGGCAGAGGTTGTTCCCAAACCTAGACTTGTTTGATGGCAGAAGTCAAAGATCCAAGCCAACAGATATGCCAGCTTGGTAGGGCTATGATGCTCAATCCTGCTTCAGTATAATTAAAAGCAGAATCCTATCTCTCTACTCTGGTTCACTTTCTTCTTTACTAACGGAAATCTCAACCTTCGTTATTTCTAAAGCAATTTTACTTATCTTTGAGTCCCGGGTAAACTCGATTGAGAAGTAAGGTCAAGAACCGTTCTGCATCAGCAAACGTAAAGCCCAAGGATGGAACCAGGAGCCTCTAACATCTCCAGTGGGACTCGGCGCTCCCGCCTAGCCACACTCCGCCAGCCACGTGACCTAGGCCACGAGGGTCCCACGCTGCCGCCGCAGCACCGCTCACAAGAAAAAAGCAACAAGGCTCTGCGCTATGTAGTAAGACCTCGTGGAAGAAGAGATGCCGAGACTCCAGGCTTTTACCGGTCACCGCCGTGAGCTCGGCACAAAGGCCTGGCAGACACTGGGCTCGCGGACCCCACAGACCTCCCTACCCGCAAACCTAAGCATGCCAGAGCCGGCAGCCCTGTGCTCATCCCACCCCAGCCGGTGCCCCAAGTCTGGGACTCACAGCGCCGGTTGCCTTGGCGAACTTATTGGCCACAGCCGAGAGCTGGTTATCGCGCAGAAAGCCGAGCACGAGGGGATACAGGTCGCTGGGAACCACGCGGCGCAAGCCGGCGTCCGCCATCCTCCGGGCAATACGCGTCACTACCGTCGCCGACGCACACGACTCAGGAACCCGGAACAGGAGTAGGGGCGGACCCGTGACGCCATCGCGCCGTGCGGGGCACCGCGGAAGAGGCGGGCACATTCCGCAGGGCAGTCCCGCCCCCACCTCGGAGGCCGGGTCAAGGCGGAATCTACAAACTCTTTCCGGTCTCACGAGTGTCGCCATCTTGGTAAGGGCGGGGCCCTGACGTCAGGGTTCACGCCCTCGGCGGTGGCGGGAAAACTCCGGCGTTCCTGCGCCCTGCCTTTCTACTGGAGTCACTTTTTCTCAGGGAAGCAGTCACCTGTGCCCCTGGGATTCGGATGTCGGAGGAATAAGTGGGCCGGCGAGCTCCACTGTCCTTGAACGCTGTAAACTTGGTCAGATCCCCCAACCTACCCCAATCGAGCTGCCAGTGGTTTCCCACCCTTCACCTTCACTGCCTCCAATACCCTGGGAGGCCCCTTCTCAAAATACCACCCACATCTCTGCACTCCCACCCCCATTACAGAGGATCCATAAAATCTTCACCACGGTAGTGGTGAGGTGTTAATCTTCAAAACTGCCCCTCCTTTAATCATGATTCGCCCATAAGACAACCCATTCCACTCTCAGATAGCCTCAGGTCCGCTCCATGAAGAGAAAAGGGGTTGTGCACCAAACCTGAGTAGCAGCAGCAGTCTCTTCAAACCTATAATCCTGAAAACAACCCTTCTACCTACAGTTTACCATGAACTCTCCCTGTGGGAGAACTAGAAAACCTCCCAACTGCCTCCCCTTTTGCCTTTCTCAAAGTAGGCACTCCCCTCTCCTCTGTGTAACTCCCCCTCCCCCAAAGGTCTATCCACATGCATGCATCTATGCACCTGCTGGGTACCAAGCATTCTGTTCAAACTAATGTGGTCCATATACACACAAGCTGCAGTTTATTTTGGAACAAGTGTGAGCTTCCTCTGGGTCCTTGATATTAAAATTCCTTTCTGGACCAGTAGCATCAGCAACCCCTTGTTGGAGATACAGAATCTCAGGCCCTATGCCAGAAGTCAGAATCCGCATTTTAAACAGATCTCCAGATGATTCAAATGCCCTTTTAAAATCTGAGAAGCACTGCCCTAGATTACTGATTTCACTGACAACATTCTTGAGGAGCAAAGTTTCAAGTCCAAAAGAATTTTGCACCTGATCAATGAGGGGTTCTAAGAACTAAATGAGGTAAGCATGTCCCTGTTGTGTTCAGAGAGGAAAAGGGACTTTTCTAGTACTAGCTCCACAGAAAGAAGCACAGCAGCACTTGAGAGTTCTCTCTAATTTATGTTTATTAGTCTGCATAGTAACTTAGAGTTTCCAAACACTGGGGGAGCCCCATCCCTCTTACATGGGAATGTAAGTGACCGTGTTTCAATGCCTGTTATAAAAAACAAATAACCTTTAAAAAAAATCTGATTTAACACATTTTTATTTCACTTTTTTCCATTTCTTTATAAAACAGTCATCTCCTCACTAGCAGCTCTCTCCCCTAGAGTGGGGGAGGGGTGGAGGAGGTTGGGCACCTCCAAAGAAAAGGGGGATTGGGGGAGAAGGGCCCAGGGTTACCTCCTGAGGTTCTTCTGGGCCTGTTTCAACAATGTGTCAAAGTCAAGAGAATCAAATTTGCTCTTTACAGGAGCAGGGTCAAAGTCCTCCCGGTTGGAGTCTATAAAAGTAGAAAGAGACAAACATCAAGGTCCCCCGAGCACACTTCCCAACTTCAGGGTCTTCAAATGGCCCGCCACCTCCCATCCCAATAATGGATGGAGCTAAAATTGCCCGGATTTTAAGTCAAAAGACAGGAGGCCCCCCATTTTTCCTCTCATCCCACCCCTTAGGCTCTTCATCTGTCAGAGAAAGACAAGTCTGCCTACCTAATCTCCCTCTGAAAGGGCTGGGGACCCTTCCAGAAAGACGAAGTATACCAAAGGCACAGGGCCTCCCCCTACTCACCAAGATCAGAATAGCTTCTTTTGCAAAACTGCCTGCGGCCCCCAAAGCAGAGATCAAAGGGTTGCTCATCTGCCTGCCTCAGCTTGTGGCCACTCTCAATGGCTGCAAATGCCTCCTCCGCATAGCGGTAAGTGACGAAGCCATAGTTGTCACTGGTGGGGAGGGTGAGAAAGAGGCTGAGATGGCTATCTGGGCACATGCAATAGAGAAGAGATGGCTTCCAGGGTACAGTGAGGGACTGGGGTGGTTCTTCTCATTCCCCAAATGGCCAACCCTCTGTAGAAATGAAGAGTGTCCTACATAGCCCAGCACACCAGAGCAAGGGGGAAAAGACAAAAAAGCATCAAGGTAGATAAATGGGACAGAAAGGACATCCTGACCTTAGGGTCCAACCTTACCCTTGGACACGGAAGTGGATGGTGCACTCCTCAATCTCTCCAAAAACCGAAAACCTCTGTTTCAGCTCTGACCGAGTCATGCGTCCAGGTATCTTTCCAATGAAGACCACTCTTCTCTCTTCCTATGTTGTATCAAGGAAATTAACACACCATGATTCAGGGACACAACTGCAGATGGCTCTATGAGCTCATGGCTCAGGGACAAGCAAGCCCCTTCCTCCCAAGACCTGTTCCTCTACTCACTATTGCACGCTCCTTCTGCAGAACTCTCTGCCTTTGGTAATGGTCGTGTGAACGATAAGAACTGTACCTGACAAAGAGAAGGTGCTGTCAGTCCCCCAGACATAAGACAGCTCAAGTCTCAGAACTTGCAGGCATTTGCATCCCAGGTACACTGACTCCCTGGAAAACACACTCACCGCCGCCTCCTGTCACTTCTCCGGCGTGGGGATGGAGAGCGGGACCGGCTTCGGGAACTGGATGATGAGGATGAGGAAGAGGAAGAGGAAGATGAGGAAGAGGAAGAGGAAGAGCATCTTCGGGAACGTCCAGAGGAACTGCAACTGGACCTGGAGAACAAAGGGGCAGGCAGTAATGCTGGGAGGGGCACAGGTATATTCCATTTGCCTCACCTTGGCCCCAGCCCTGCCTCCGTCAGGAAGCTCAGGACCAAACGCAAAGCAAAGCAGAAGAGGTCTAGAATTCTTCGCAGATGACCAAACTGAGAACCTTTTGAACTTTAGATGTTTTAGAGTGTTTTGGCACAGATCATATTTATTTTCAATTATGCAATTAAACATTGAAAAGTATTTAATAGATCAGAAAAGAAAAAAATGGAGATTCAGAGATAAAGGGCTGGGCCCCAGGTCTTACAGCTAGCTGGGATGTCAGGTCTGGGTCTTTGGGATCCTCCTTCCTTCACGTCTCATAAAAGTACTATCAACAGGGCATTAAGGGGAGGTGACTATGCTAGACCTGTGCTAGCAGCCATTTCTGAAAACAAGCTTCACCATCAAAAACCAAAAATTCATTGATTCAGTGGGAAAATTTGGGTCTATTACTGAGAAAAAAGTACTGCCAGAAAACAGATGAGGCCATTGTGACACCCAAAGGAACTGTCCCAGACTCTTTTCTCAACAGATGATTAAAGGACTACCTGCCATTAACAACCCACTAGCCCACTGTCTCACATACCACCAGGAAGATACCATAAATGAGGATTGATACAGTATGCAAAGGAATCAACATGGTCAAGATCACACCCTAATGGTCTCCCCAAGGTAGGTCTCCAGAAATCAGGAGACCTCAGATATCCCAAAGTCCAACAGGGGACAGAAGCTATCTATCTTCTCACAGCTTACCTCCTTCAACAATCTAGAAAAGGGGGAGAAGACAAAAGCCAAAGACAGAAATAGAAGCCTCAGTGCCTGAAAGTATCCAACTCAATGTACAAAAGCTCTCAAAGTAAACCAGAGTAGAGTTTATGAACTTCCTAAGCAGAGAGGACCTAACAGGCCATCAGAGCTCACCTTCGCCACCTCTTGTGTGGGGGGGAGAGGGACCTGGACCGGGACCGGGATGAGGAAGACGACGATGAGGATGAGGAGGAAGATGCTTCGCTGGTCCGGTTGGACCCAGAGCTGACAGAACGGCTGCTGCGGCCACGGCGGCCCTGCCAGCCCTGGCCTGGGGGGCTGGCTGACCTGCAGGCTTTTCGATAACAGCGAACTGACTGCTGCTTGGCTGAGGGGTCAGGGGGAGTCCTAGTGTTCATGTCATTCCGGCAGGGTGAGGCCTCAGGGGACAGCAAGGCAGATGGGGCAAGGCAGGGGGCTGGAGGATCTGCCTGCTCATTGCTAGTCCTGTGATCAAGTGGCTCCTGGGAGGCAGCTGTGCATGGGGGCAGGGGGCTGGCTGGGCCCAGGGACAAGACGGGTTTGATGGTGATATCCTGATGGCGTTTGACGTTCCACCGGGAGCCCACCTCTGGAATGACTAGGGCCGGCGTCTTTTTTGGGGGGGTCCTGCTCCGGACACAATAGTCATGGTCCCCAGAGCCCACATGGACTGGACTAGGGCCATGGACCCCTTCTTGGAAGCGGGCTGCAGCTGGATGTTTGGCCTCTGTAACTCCTTCAGGCTTCAGGGTTCCCTCCTGGGCGGTGGACTTAGGAGATTTGGCTTTAGCCAGCAGTGAAACAGCAGCCAGGGGCTTCCATAACTGATGGGGAGGGGTAGCTGGAGGGGTGAGCCCTGTGAGGGGAGGGAGGATGGAGATAGCAGGATGAGATCCAATTCTACACTTCTGAACACTGTATACAGGCTCCAGAGACCCCCACTTCATCTCACAAAGTATGCTAACAATGGTCAACAGCCCAGCTTCTCCCACTGTTAGAACTACTCCTTTCCCTGTATTTCCCATCTTGGAGACCAGCAACAGAAACCCAACCAGCTAGGGTCCTCCTGACCCCCTCAACCTCTCACTGCCCAAACCTAGCTGGTGGCCAGGTCATGTCTGGTCTACCTCTCCATTCTTAGACCTACCCCCTGCACTGCCTGACTTCTAGGCTGCATCTTGCCTGGACTCATGTAATCACCTCCCAATAATCTCCTACCTTGGGCTTCACACCCATCCACCTGTCTTCTACATTCCTACTGGAAGGAACACCCAAAAACCAATCTGGTAAAGCTTTTTCAACTGCTTCTTCAATGTACACCATAAAGTCCAAAAAGCTTAGCATAGCATTCAAAGTTCCCATAACCTGACCTCCTACTTACCACTCCAGCTCTCTCTTACTTTAGCTCTGCCCACCACCCTGATCAGCCACTATACTCCACACAAAATGAACCACTGACAATTTCCCAAAAATATACCAGGCTAGGTTTGTTTCTTCAGTTCACTCAAGCTCTTTCATCTACCTAGAATGCCCCACCCCCTAAATCTACCTGAATGGTATCAGCACTTTTCTCACGCCCCTGCCCTGACTGTCCCTCTTCATCTGACCTCACTATAATCCACACAGGCTTCTTTACAACCTCTTGATACTCAACATGCTCATTTGTTTACACATCTGCCCTGCAGAGTGTAAGAACCTCGAGGATGAGGATTAGATCTCTGTATCCCCAACACCTACACACACTTGGTGCAGAGTGGGCTCTACAAACATTTGCTGCATAAACTAATCAAAGGCAGAGATCCCCACCCTGAACCCACCTGCCACGTTGGCCAGTTCTGGGGCTTGTAACCGGTCTAGGGGCCTCTTCTCCTGGGGAGTGTCAACGCTGCTGGCGGGGGGGAAAAGGGAAAGCCTGGTTCATTGCCTCCTCGACATCTTGTACATCTGCTTTTCTCACAAAGCAACGGGGGAGACGTGGTGTGTGCAGAGAGGAATGAGGGGCACGAACTGCCCCTATCATTCTCCTCCAGTACAAAAGGGGTCTTAGTAACTGAACTGTATGTAGGCTGGGTATCAACTCAGCTCTGCCCAATTCCTAGAGGCAGGCTATGACCTTGAATGCCCCCCACTTCCTTCAAGCCAGGAGCCTCATGTGCCCAGCTCAAACCAACCCAAAATCTATGTGGAGGAAAATATGCTTAGCTTAACAGGATGGCGTACTATGAACATGAAAAATGAAAAAAGGCCTTTCAGTGCTGGAAGAATGGGGAAACAAGGAGGTCCAGGATGCCTGTGTCCTCCAAGGAGTCAGGGGAGCCCTAGCCATGAACATCTTCCCCCAGTTTTTCTTACACCATCACCAGTGTTGAGCAACCTTAAAGTTTGTTAAATAAAGGAAAGAAATCCCCAAAGGCATGACTTGCCAGAAGACAAAGGCATCACCATGTGGAATCAGCCAGAGGATGGTACTTACATATACATAGCCTCCTACCTTACCACCCAAGACAGTGCCCAGTAATGATGGGCTGAGCAGGGGGTGGGGGAACAGGGAAAGACTCTAGAGCTTACTAAACATCCCTGTAACAGAGGCATCCAGTTGACAGTCCTGGAGCGCCGGCCGGCTGCTGACCAACAGCTGTAGGGTAACTCGCTTATATGTCTCCATACTTACCCTGAGTTTCCTACAGCCAGGCTGTCAGCAGGAGCCGGGGGAGGGCACTCCTTTTTGGCTGAAAAGAAACCATACTAGTTAAAAGCCCAACTAGATTTCCATACTGAGGAGACGCAGAAGGGCTGGCTTTGAGACCCACAGGAGGAAAATCCACTTTGCCTACATTCTCCATTGGGCTCTCCCAAGAGAGATTCATTCTCTTCCAGTGGGTGCCCAGGTGCTATTTTTAATCATCTTTCTGCTCAGAAACATCCACACTCCCACTGAATCTGAGATAAAGTCCAAACTTCTAAGCCTAGTATTCCAGGTTCTACATAACCCTCCTAACTTCCTAATTTTGTAACGTACTCTTGGATCTACACTTACCATATTTTATATTTTGCCTTGTACTACAGATACCTGTTACCAATTCAGGAATCATTTCTGAAGATTTTCCTCCCTAATTAGACCATAACTCCTTGAGAAGAGGACACAGTATCCTCCACAGCACCTAGATCCATGCCTTGGACTGAAAAATAGAGCTATCAATTGCCTTCCAAATACACCACATGCAATCTTATATCTCTGCTTATATTCACCACACACACTCTCTGAATTCCTCTTTCAAGGCTCAGCTGAAGAGCTACTTCCCTCTATAAAAATGTCCTCAAATAACCCAACATACCTGGCTCTCATCTATCTACTTTTCATAGTTCTTGCCATGCTGTATCCACCACCCTCTCCCTGGCTTAGACTATGTCATAGGTGGATCTTGTCTCCCCATGCCAATTAGGGGGCTGCTCTAAAGGCTGAGATCCCCCCCTCCCCCTGTTTAAGCAACTAGAGGGCAGGACCCAAAGGAAGTATCAACAAAAAGGTGTTGCAGCGAAGTGACCCGTTTCCTCACCTTCTGATTTCTCAAACTGCTCCAGCAGACTGGACAGGTCCGATGCCTCAATTCCTGTGGAAGCATACAACATAGGATTGGAAACCAGCCCCTGTCAACTGAGCACACAGGTCCCAGAAGTCCCAAATCATCTCACTTCTCCCCTTATACTCCCCCTGCCCACAGTACTCAGTAAACCAAGGAAGCAACACAAAGCAGGAAACAATCAAACAAATCCAGTCTTCCACCTTTCAAGAACTCTCCGAAGAAACCCAACAAAGGCCAGCTCCATCAAGGTGGTTTATCCTGGTCTGTGGCGGGCACTCCTCATACAACCCCCATGCCATTCTTCAAACTGAACCATGTGGCACTCACCAATCTCACTGATGAAAGCCTGCACCACATCCTCAGGACCCTGGGTACGGGGGTTAGGCCGGAAGGACAGTTTCCTTAGACGGGCTGGGTGGACAGCAGGCAGTTTGGTGGCAGTGCTCTGTCTTGATGCAGGTGTGAGAACAGCCTTGGCAACAGGAGATGGAGGCTTCTCCCTGGGCCTAGTCTCCTGGGTCTCAGGCTTTAGATTCTCTGATGCAGTTTCCTCAACAGATACACTCTCAGCAGACAGGCACGGTGAAGCCTTGATCGGAGGGCTGTGCACCGGGGAGGACACCTTGTGTTTCAGATGGGGAGATGCAGGCACTGGCTTGACCTCTACCTTGGTGGGCTCTATCTGTGGAGCTCCCTGACCAGCTTCCCCAAGACTGAGGGGAGGAGCCATTGGCACAGTTAGTACACTTTCAGGAGGGCCAGCTGGGATGCCACTGGGCTCCACCTTGGATGGAGGAATAGCTCTCCCAACAGAGGTTAGAGACAAAGGAGGTGGGGGAACAGGAGGCCAGAATGGAGGGTGTTGTAGCCCTGGGCCCCATCCCAAAGGCCCATAGGTACAGGTGGAGCTATAAGGTGGGACTGCGGCAGGAGGAGGTACCCAAGGCACATTACAAGTAGGGGGCACAGCATAGGCGCCAGGAGTACCAGACACTAGGGGCACTGTTGGCGGGGGTGGCAAGCAAGGATACCCAGAAGGGGACACAGGGGGATAACAAGGCCAGGGTGGTACAGGGCCATAGTGGGTATAGGGATCAGGTGGCACTGGCCCCATAGACATCGGAAGACTCGGAGGCTGCAAGGGTGGTGGGGGCACACTGGGGACCCCTTGCCCGTTTGAGGGAAGGGACAGCATAGGGGTCATGACCAGCCCACCTGAGGGAAAAGGCAGAGCAGTGGGCATTGTAGGGGGCATGGACTGCACGGTAGGAGGTGGAGGTCTTGCTGGCACTGGCATCTCTTGGGATGACACCTGCTCAGTGGGAGTTGAGGCCATAGGTTTGGTTGCAGGTGGCTCGGGATTAGGAGAAGCAGGAGAGGGACCCACAGGCACAAAGCAAGCCTCAGGAGGAGCCTCAGGGTTTCTCTGCAGAGCTGTCTTCTTGGCTGGGGCTGGCGGGATGACAAGACAAGGGATGTCTGCCAGCCCTGTGGGAGTCTCTGGGAGGCTGGGCCACTTCCCAGCTGGGGGCTGGGAGCTCCTCTCTTCTGCCTCTACTTGACGCTGCTGCCTTCGTCGCCGGTACTCAGATAGGCTAAGAGGCCTAGGTCTAACCTCCTGGGTTATGGCACTGGTACCACATTCCCCCTTCAGAGGACCCACGACTTCTTTGACCTCAGGACTGATGGCCTTTGGGGGGTCTGAGGACTCTGACTCCAGGAGCTGGGGGGCTGGACTCCCCTGGGCTGATGATACTGCACCACGTCTGGGATCAGTTGGCCTAGACTTAACTAGTACAGGGTCAGCTGGAGCCAGGTCACTGGGAACAGAGTCAACTTGTACTGGGATAATCAGAACAGGGTCAACTGAAGGCAAGTCATCTGAGATTGGGACAACCACTGCAGGGTCAATTGCTGCTGAGTCAGCCAGGACTGGGTCAATCAGCACTGGGTCAGCTGGGAGAGGGTCAACAAGCTCTGAGCTGGCTGAAGCAAGGTCAACCAATGCAGGAGCAACAGGTACAGGGTCAGCTAGAACAGGATCAACTGCAGTAGGATCAGCTTCAACAGAGTCAAGTGGCATGGGGTCAGCTTGAGCAGATTCAACCAAGAGATGGGCTGAAACAGGGTCGGCTTGGATGGGGTCAACGAGGTTGGGGTAGAGGTCTGGCGGACCTTCTTGAGCAGGACTAGCTTGTCCAGCACTACTCTCCAAGTTCCCAGAGCTAGGCTTCTCCAAGACAGCTGCCCAGGCCCGAGCCCAAGCCCGGGGTTTCCCTCTACCACAGGAAGGTCCAACCCCTCTCTGAAGGTCCTCCTGAGGCAACTTGCCTGCCTGAGAGGTCACCTCTGTAACCACTGTAGACTGCCCACGAGAGGCTGACCTCAGCCTCCGGGCATAGCTTTCTGCACAGGCAGCTGGCTGCTCCTTGTTCTTCTTCCTCCTGCCCTTTCGAGCTCTCTGGGAACTCAGCGTTGCATTGGCTGGTGGGTTCTGAGGCCCCTTGGGTGCCACTGGCTCCATGACCTCCCTGGGCTCCAACAAGCAGGCCGACTGCAGCTTTTCCTTTGAGTCCAGTGACAACCCCTCTTTCTCAGGGCAGAGGGCTTCCTTGGGCACAGCAGCCTCTGTCTCTGCCTCCAGTGTAGGCATGAGCAGCTGCAAGGCTGAACTGGCCTCTAGGGAGTCATCAAGGAGCACAGGCTGAGGTCCAGCAGGGATCTGTCGCACTACAACTGGTATTTCCAGGTCATTGCCAGCTGTGGCTGCCTGGCCCACAATCTCCAGCACCACACAATCCTCAGGCAGCGTCAGGTCATCCGGCTGCTCCTGAAGCTCATCCTCAAGTGCTGTCAGGTGGGTGAGGTTGGGCAGGCAATATGGGTGCATAGCCCGCACCAGCTCACTCAGGGAGGAGATGCTCTCATCACCAGCTGCCTGCACTGCCATCTCTGCTGTTGCTGTTTTATCTTCCTCCTCAGGACAGGCCAGGTGCATGGGGAAGTCTGGGATGCTGCTCACAGAGTTGTTGAGCTCCCCAGCAAGCAACTCACTGCTGAAGCCAGCCACCTCCTCCTCCTCTTCCCCATCACTACGCTGCTGGGGAGGAGGGGACTGGCCCCAGCGGGGTCTTGATCTTGGGGGTCTCCAGCTAGGAAGCTTGGGGGAGGAGGTCTCCAAGAAGGAAGGTGGAGAGAAGTCCCAAGGGGGATCTGTGAGAGACATCTCAACCTACAAGAGAGAAGGGAAGCTGCAAAAGGAGTTTTCTCCAGGAACATATTTTTCCAGACCTGTCCCCACATGCTCCTCCCCGCTGGGAGTCCATGAGGCTCCCTAGGTCAGGCTTACCCCATTCATTCTACTACTGCCTGTGCTGGAGCCCAGTGGATCAGCTGGGGTGATGAGGTCACGTTCTGGGGGTGTCCGAGAGAGACTGAGCAGCCTGTGTAGCTAAAGGGAGAAAAAGACCTGAAATCAGTTTGTGCTTCTGAGCTACGTGAGTGGGCCCACATACGTAGTTCTAACCCTTGCATAAACTACACATCCCCTTCCCCTGGTCCCACACTTACAGAGGAGCCCTCCCGAGGTGACACAAGCAGCTCTGAGTCAGGAATGCTGTCAAACGGAGACAGGTTCTCGGAATCTGCATTGTCCAAGATCTCTGTGAGAGCTGTGAGCAGCGACACTTCATTCTGGTCCTCCAGAGATAATCTGCTCTGCTTAGGAAAGACAACAGGAAGGTCCTACCAACATCCCTAATGATGTACTGGGCTACTGAGGACACGATGCGAAGAGAATCAGAATCCCAGACTCAGTTCAGCTCAATTTGCCAGAGAAAGATTTGAGTACCAGGAGGCATGGGTTCCAATCTCATTTACTACCATCCAACACCTCTCTAGTGTCAACAGAGGCCTGTCAAAACTGAATCTCAAGCTTACATTTCACACTCCCTCCACCCTCAGGTAAGATGTGGGATGCTCAGCAGACAACCCTTGGCTAAGCCAGAGTTGGACTCAAAACAAAGTTTAGGACTCTCAGGACATGTAAGTCAGGGGCCCAGGAAGGGGAAAAAAGCCTTGCGCTATAGTCTAAGCCTGCCAGGGTATCGTTTTACATGGGACATGGGACGTGGCTGGCAGTCTGCAGCCCAACTCTCACTTAGAAATGAAAACATACTTCAGTGATTCAGGTTGGGTATCTAGAAGTCAAGGTTCTGGGAGAGCAGAGCCACTGAACCATAGCCAAAGCTCCTGCCTGAAGACCTCCAAGCCCAGCCCTAGCTCACCTCTCCAAGGCTACCAAAATCCTCGATGAGGGAGATGAGGGAGGCATCCATGTAACTGTGCATGGTCCCCAACAGTGTCCCATCCTGCAGTATCAGCTCCTCCATCTCCAGGTCCTTGTCCCTCAAGCAGGGGCCCAGCCGAGACAGACTGACAAAGCCAGAATCATCCCCCTCCTCATGTAGCAGCACCTGGGGCAAAGGCGGGAAGGTCAGAAAGGTGTGGTGAAGGCTGCAGGGCATGCGCCCTCTGGGGCAGCTGATTGACATGCTCTGTAAACCAGGTACCCAGCCCTCCACCAATGACCTTGGAGTCGGCAGGGGCCCCACCATAGCCAAACCTCTGGACTTGCTGAGAAGAGGTAAGTACAGCCTATAAGCCAAAGCCCCAACCAGATGACAGTGTTTTTGCCCACCTTCTGAGTGAAAAAAGGTTTAGACTCAGGCTTTCCCAACCCATGCTCTCTTCACACCCCTGAATTCATTTTTTGTACCACTCACTTCTCTGGCAATCACATCCTGCCCTCTCCCCACCCTATGACATTCCTTGCATCATTACTAAAACTGGATTCCAAGTACCTCTGGGGGCAAATCACCCTTTGCACTCTATTAGTTTATATTCTTCTTGGTTCTTGGAAGGGTTTAAACTGAGCTTACGCTTCCTGGTTATCCGTGATGCCTGGCACAGTGTATCAGAGTATACACAGTTGATATTCACACTTATTTCAGACTTTTATCTTGAAGGTCCTACAGTGTGCACCCAACCTCTCAAAGGTAGTACCAAGGGAAAAGTCTCTTCCCTATCCCTACTAGGTTAGAGCAAAAGAAGAGAAAGCTTGATTCTGTGGATGGAAAAGCCCCACTCCAACTCTTCCCTAAGAACTAGCAACATCTTCAGCCTTGTCAGGCAGGGAGCCACCCGCCCAGGACTGTCAAGAGTGTGGGCGTGGGCAGGGCCAAAAGTGGCTGTAAGGGCTGGCAAGGCCAGAGGCCAGAGTACCAGAGTACCTCCACGACAAGAAACTACAGATGATGCAAAGATCAAAGAGGAGCAAACACGGACAAGCCAGTCTCCCCTCTCCTTTGGTAGCAAAAGGAAAACTCTGTACCTTTTCCAAAAGAAAAAAAGCAACAGATGTGACTACACCCCCTACCATCCTCACCAAGCTGAGGAGTTACAATGCCCAAGGAGAGGAAAAGATAGATAGGGACACTTTAGGAGGCCAGGCCTGGAGACGAAGTGCAAGGTGGCAGGTTTTAGCCACTAACTCCTCCCAGGCCTTCATAATCCTGTAATTATAACCAGCTGCTGAATAGCACCTGGCTCAGCAAACACTCCTAAGTGAGCAAGGAAGCTGCATCTTGACTTGCCCTGCCACCTACCTGACCCAGCCACTAGGCCAGAATCTTAAGACAATACCCAGCTCTACGAACTACTCATCACCACCTCTATCACGTAGGTATTGGAGCCCCAGTGAGAGACACCCTGCTCTTCACCTGACCTCACCCATCCTACAAACAGCACAGCTCCCAGAGTACCAAGATCATCTAGGGGCCAAGCCCATGCTAAAAATGAGCCAGCCACCAGCATCTTTAACAACCTCCCAACTGGCTTTCCCACATCCAGTGTGTCCTGCAGTGTTCAAAACCAGCCACAAACTAAAACAAAAAACAAAAAACAAAAAAACACACACATTTTGATCACTTTTTGAGACCCTCCCTCATCCTCTCCAAGGGCATCTTCCTGCTCTCAGCATTAGTTCTAAAGTCCTTAAATGGCTTACAGTGGTCCTGATATTTTCCTCCAGATTCTTCCCTAACGCGTCTTCTCTCAACACTCTGCCTATCTCTATATACAGTAGCCACACAGCTTTCTCCAGTAAGTCATGTTCTCTCCTACCTTGAGGCTTTCACGTACTATTTCCTCTGACAAAATTCTCCCCTGCCCCCACCACACAGTCTTAGTTTAAAATGTTCCTTTCCAGACCTGCAAAATAGATTACTACTGCTGATTATATAATCCCAAATAGGCACTTTCCTTTTGTCCCACTCATCATTAGTTACTGTCTGTGTACCCTGATAAAAACATAAGATCCTGGAGGACAGGGACCCTGTGTGGTTTACCACAGTATCCCTTGTGTCTGAAAATAATGGAATCTCAATAAATAGCTGGTTGACTAGCTTCCACACGCTCATCATTGTGTGTGTGTTTGTGGTGAACAACCTTGCCATGAGATCCTCTCAAACCCCAAATGATCATCTAACTTGGATTACAGCTGGATCATGGATACTTCCTGCCTCTCCCCATAAGGGTGGGCAGCACTAGCCCTAGAAGATGGGGCCTCTGAGAAAAAAAGAGAAGGGTAGGGGGGCCTGGAATGGCCTGCTAGAACTGACATTATGGACAGCCTGCAGCCCAACTCCCACCTAGAGACAAGAAGGAAAAAAAGCGTTCGAGGACTCAGCTTAATTGCTTAAGAGAGATAACAGCTCAGACTAAGTCTTGCCCACCACCACTCTGGGTGGGAACTTTTAAGAAGCCCTGGTGAGAAGTGGGAAGATAACACTTTTAAATATGGGGAACTGAAGGCCAAGAAAAAAAGATTACAGAAAAAAAAATCCCCTCCTCATTCAATAAATTTTCGGCTAGTGTTGAATAGTTCTCAAATCACCTCCAACTCTTCCCCTCCCCAGCAAAAATTCCAGAAAAATTTAAACACAGATCATCTCAATTTGTATGTCAGTTCAAAGAAGGCCTTAGCTGCCTCCTCAAAAGAGATGGAGGAAGAACTGAGGACAGAGAGGATTCCCTTTCCCTTATTTAAGCCTGTCCCACGTACATGTTGACACTCCTCATACCCTTTGAATCACGAATGAGACAGGTCTGCAGGCAACCAAAACGCCAGTGCCCGTGACTCACAACGCACCCCGAGCCGGTCAGACAGAAGCCGCCACAAGCTCACTCCACAGCCCTTCATATTCAGCTTTTTACCCTCCCCAACACACTCCGCCATCCGCAGGGAATAGACGACCCGCACATCTGGAAAGTCCTTCACCACCCACTGTCGAGAGGCGACGCGGATCAAAGCAGGAGGAAAAAAACTCCAAGGCTCTGGGCAAAGTTGAGTCCACCTTCCTTCCCACCCAGGGGCCCCCAACCCAGATCGGAGATGGCGGGACCGGCTGAGACACACCCAGTTCCCGGCAGTGCGGCTCCAGCGCGGATACCAGACGCCGGGCAGCCTGGAGCGGGAGCCACGTGGACATCCCCTCCCCGCCCCCACGTGGACCCGCGGGCCACCCCCTCCAAGCCCAACCCACGTGGGTGCCGGAGCCGCCTAGAGGGGGAGGGGAAGCAGACAAGTTCTCCCGGCAAAACCGCTCCCCCCAACCCCACGTGGCTCCGAAAAGGCACTGCGGCGCGGGGCTAGGAGCACCCCAACTCGGCATCCTTAGAGAGGGATCTTAGTCTTCTACTCCAAGTCCGAATCCCTGACCCCCACCCCCACCACGGACCATGTTTCCGACACCTGGCTCTGCACCTCTGGCGTTCGGGAGAAATGGCTATAAGGACTGCGCCTCCACCTGCATCCCCCTAGCAAACGACCCAGGTCCGCTCGGCCCAACCCGTCTCCCGCAGTCACCCGGCATCGACTCCCGAGCGCTTCTTCCCTTTCCTGTGGCGTCCACGTGTCACCGCCCGGCACACGCCGCTTTGCTGGCAGCCGTGGGCCGCCAGCCAGTCTCTTACCTGCTCCCCGCCGCTTACAGAGCCTACAGTGCCATACGGCGCTTGGCTGCGACTCCCCCAACTGCTGCCGCGCACCCCACCGCCTGGGTCGGGGCCGGGGCCCCCACTCAGAGGCGGCGCGACTCCGTCTCTCCGTCCCCGGCGCGCCGCCATCTTGGCCCCTCAACACCCAGCGCAGCTCTGATCGCCGGCGCCGCCTCGCCCTGCCGATTGTGCGACGGGACCTACAACTCCCGAAAGACACCGCAAGACTACGGATCCCAGAAAACCCAGCGGCGATACCCACTTGCACCCGGAAAGAGGGCTCTTGCCTCGCAAGGAAGCCTGGGAATAGTAGTCTCATTAAGCTGACCCCGAGTGGCACGTGCTATCGGTATACTGTAATGCAGTTTTGTGTTTCGCGGGGGAACCTAGTTGGGGAGAGCGAGGTAACAGGCGAGTTAACATTTGCGCATCTTTTAATTTTCCTAATTTGTCCAATTGTCGGAACACCCTTTGTCTTATGTTTTACCTGCTGTACATACCTTTCACCTTAGTTCAAGTGGGCCTGTGTTTTGAAATAGCACCCCCTCGTGGGCACTCGCACTCCAGGAGCTAAGCCTCACCTAATACACTGCGGCATTACTGTGAGTTTAACCTTAAACACCGCATTCTCGGTGTCTCTCTGAAATCCACGTTGGCGTCTCATTACCAAATTTATTTCTTGCTGCTGCACATCATCTTGCTGTCTTGCAAAGACAACAGGTGTTCTCCTGCCTTTGTTTTTCTGTCTGGAATGCTTGAACCTGGAAACATCTTTCATCCCCTGTTTTATCCAGGAAAGCCTTTTGGGTCGTCCCAGCCAATCATGATCCTGCTCTGTGTTTCTACAGTCCGTCACTATCTCTATAATTTACTCATTTGCTTTTTAGAAGCTACTTCGTATTATTGTTTTCCTATTTTTTTGTAAAGGTTTGTACTACAAAAGTTTAGAAATCATTTCAAAAGGTACAAAACTATTTAAGTAAAAAATATAGTTGGCCTACAAATTCCAGTTCTGCTCTCCAGATTTAACCCTTGTTAACTTTGGTGCGTATTCATCCACGCTTTTTCTATGCATATAAAAATGTATAGATTCCAGTGAAGAAACAATCACATGTCTTACCTCTTGTCCTTGTCCCAGAGCCTGTAAAGGTGAACCCACTGGGGTTGGCTGGAGGAGAAGTGGAAAGTTTGTTCCAGAAGGAACTGTCTGAAGGATCATAAGGATTTCTAAACATGGGAAGGGGAGGAATAAATAATTCGTTAACATATCAGTTGTAAGTTTTTTTCCAGGTCTGAAGAAAGAACAAAACACATATAATGTAATCCAACTCTTGGAGGACATCAAAAAGGGAATTTCAAGTTACTTTTTCTACAACCTAGCTGTCCTAATTAGCATACAATCATCCACCCTTTCTAAATAAAAAGTTTTAACCTTAAAAATGTATACAGACACACATGGATCTTCTTTATTCAAAAATGGGACCATTCTACATATATGGTTCTACAACTTGCTTTTTTTCATGTAACAATATGTTGTCCATTAACCAATATTTATTGAGATCTTAGTGAGTTCCAGTTCCATTAAATGAATATATCAATTATTAAATTATATTTTTAGTTGTAGTTTTTCACAACTACAAATTAAGTTACAGAAAACATTCTTGTACATGTAATAGTTTTCCTTGAAAGGAAATTGCTGAGTTAAAGAATGTATACATTTGAAATTTTGGCGGATAATGCTAAATTACCCTTTAAGAAGGTTGCATCAATACATATTCCCACAAAAAAATTCATGAGAGGAGACCTCTGTTATGGACTGAATTGTATGTGTCATCTGCCTCCTCCCCACCCCATGGGCATAATTCATATGTTGAAGGGCTCCATACCCAATGTGACTATATTTGGAGCTAGAGCCTTTAAAGAGGTAATTAAGGCTAAATGACATAATAAAGATGGGGGCCTAATCCACTAGGACTGGTGTCAGAAGAGAAAGAGACACCTGCAAGCCAGGGAAAGAGGTCTCACTAGAAACGAGCCCTGCCAGCTCCATGATCTTGAACTTCAAACTTCCAGAGCTGTGAGAAATAAATTTCTGTTGTTCAAGCCACTTAGTCTGTGGTATCCTGTTATGGAAGCCCGGAAAGACTAATGCAACGTCCTTTTAGTTAATTTCTTATTAATCTTTTGGGAGCACTGAATCTTTTCACATTTTTCTCTATCAAACAGTCACATGATGGCCACAATAAATTTATTTCAAATAAACTTGGAAATAATTTGCCTATGAGAAATCAGTAAGAACCAATATAGGGTAGCACAATTCTTCCTCTGTGAAGAAACATACTCTAAGGTGATTTGGGCACTAACTATGGTCAGTATTATGATGATTAGGCTTTGGGAAAAAGATTCAAAGATTCATGTTAAAGAAAGAAAGTTGTGCCATTTTTGCTTTACTCAGCATCTGATAAAACAATATGCACCCACATGTGCTGTCTCCATGAAATCTAATTTTATATATATATATATATATGTATAAACATATAAATATATATATATATATATATATAGGTCTCCAGTGCTACCTAGACAGAGGTGTTGTGGCTACTAGCCTCTTTGGCTGGTGCATTCCTAAGGGCCCTGAAGGAAAACCTCAGAGACATAGGCCACCAAACATTGGCTGAACAATCATGTCTTTGCCTGACTCCATGTTCACCAAAGACTCATCTGATTATAACTGACTTCTCATATCACTTTCAATGGAGAGAAAGTGTGTTGATTAAGTGAGACAAAACACCCAGTTCACGTGACATACATTTCTTGGTATGAATTAACAAATCAGCACTCTTGTTTATCTATTGAGTGCCTACTATGTGCCAGGCATTATTTTAGGTACTGGAAATACAGCAATAATAATACAGACCAACAAGAACCAAAAAAAACCTTCCTAGGGGGTGGGGGTATAGCTCAGGGGTAGAGCCAGTGCTTAGCATGCAAGAGGTCCTGGGTTCAATCCCCAACACCTCCATTAACAAAAAAAAAGGAGGAAGAAGAAAAAAAAAAACAACAAAGCTCATATTCTAGTGGGGAGGCAATCTTCAATTAAGTGAAGAGTCAAAATAATTTCAGCACAAAAGTGCAATAAAAAATAAATGGGATAAAAAAAGTAAAAAAAAAAAACAAAATAAAATAAATGGGATGAGAATGTTAAGAGAGAACAATTTTATATGGTGTGATCAGGTTAGGCCTCTGAGGAGGAGGTATCTGAAGTAAGCCCTGAATCACAAGGAAGAGCTAATCATTCAAAGAGCATTCTGTGGTAAGAACAGCCAGTGCATGGACACTCCAGTGGGAACACATTTGTTATGTTCAAAAGGAAGACTAGTTTAACTAAGGAGTTCTAGAAAAGAGGGAGAGTAGTACCAACCTAATGTTTCATCTCTATTTAATTTGTGTGAGTCAGTCTCCTGAATCTGATGAATTCTGATTCACTTCCTAAATTGAACCTCCAGAACTACAACACTGAGGACCAGACCTGGTGTGGTCAGAAATTCCCAGGGTGGCTCCCAATAATTTCTGCCTCCTGTTATTCACACTCTTAGGTATGTTCCCTCCCATATTGTACCAGGGTTGGTCTGTGACCAATAATATAAGCCAGAAGCAATGATGTATCACTTCCAAGATTAGATGATAAAAAGACTGAGGCTTTTAGCCTAGGTGCTTTTGTTCTCTCTCTGCCTCTCTCTCTCAGATCTCTTACTCTAGTGAAAGCAATGTGCCCTGCTGTAAGCAGCCCACGGAGAACCCCAAGTGGCAAAAAATTGGAGACTCCATTGAACAGCCATTGAAGAACAAGGCCTGCCAATAACCTCAAGAGTGAACTTGGAAGCAGATTCTCTAGCCCCAATCAAACCTCGAGATGACTGCAGATGTGGACAACATCTTGACTTCCACCTTCTGAGAAACCCTGAGCCAGAACCAGCAGCTTAGCCACTCCTGGATTCCTGACCCTTAAGAACTAAGTGAGATAATGGAAGTTTATTGTTCTCAGATGCTAAATTTGAGGGCATCTTGTTGCACAGTAATAGATAATTAATACACCTGGTTTGCAGTTATTCTTCCAGAGAGCCACAACCCTTCAGGCAATACCCCTTTTAGTGCTTTATTTTTAGCCCTAAACAACCCATATTTGAGGTATGGTCTACAGTCCTCAGCTTGCTGTCTCATTTCACAGAATCCCTGCAATATCCCTGGAAGAATTAGAAAAGTAGGGATTACTGTCTGCATTCTACTGAGGAAGAAACTGAGGCTAAGGGAGGTTTAAACAATTTGCCAAGGGGCACATAGTAAGTAGATTATTTTATTTGGCTCCTTTGTTCCTAGTTGTATATCTTCATTTTTTTTTTCTTAAGTTTTTTTTGGGGGGGGTAATTAGGTTTGTTTATTTATATTTAACAAGTGCTTTACTATGAAAGTAATTTTCTCAAGCAATGTCCATAATATAGAAGCATTTTTATAATCCAATAAACAACTCAAAAAGAATCATCCTACTGTTTTTGTGGAAAACCCACAGCAATTTTTTGGGGTAGTAACTGGATCCAACAGCATTGTAATTCTAATGAACAAATTAAATCAGGGATCTTTAAATTTTGGAATCCCAGTATTCATCAACTACAAATAAGTATCAGCCCACATCTATCACCAGTGATACCAGATTTTTCTTTCTAATGAATTGCCCATTACATTTCCAAAGTTCTGAAATGGCCAACAGACCATAAAAAGACTCTTTTGGCTCCTGCTTGAAACGAACAGCTTCAGCAAGCTGCTAGCCTTGATTCAGGGCCAATTATTTACCTGTTTTTTAATGGAGGTAGTGGGGATTGAACCTAGCACCTTGTGCATACTGAACATGCGCCCTACTACTTGAGCTATACCCTCCCCACCCTCATTGTTCCAATCAGCTTCTTATTGAAGGAGAGATGAAAGAATAGGCTTCATTGCATTTGATGAGAATGCTCTGAAGGGCAGGGACCCTTTTACAAGGAATTATTTCCCAATGTTGGCATGCTTAGGAACCAATTGAGGCATTTCTTTCAAATGCAGATTTCTATATCCCTTACCTCCAGAAATAAGGGGACTTCTACATATTTAACAAGTTTCTGGAGAGTTTCTTATACATCTTTAAGAAACTGCTCTGGCAGAGAAAGGTCGTGGTAAATGTTGATAGTGATGCTGATCGTAAATGGGTAAGAGGGGAAGGTGTTGGAGCAGGGAAAAATAAATCTTATCAGAATTCTTATAATCATCCAGTAAATGTTATAGGATACATATCAGGTTCTAGGCATTATTAGGTGTTGGGAATAGAGCCATCAATAAGACATATATCACTTGTTATCTTGATGGAAAAAGAAGATTATTCCTTGAAAAAGCAATGGCAATAAGTATTTGAGGAAGCTTCAGAGGTAAAGGAAATGTAGGGAAAAATAGAGAAGGTCAAGGTCAAGATCAGGAGGAGTTGGATGGGACAGGTTCTAGGAGCTGGGAGAAATAGGGAGCCCATCTGTTCTGAGGCTACTCTAGCTCATTGCTTCTGCTGTCTGCCTTTCTGTGGGGCTTCTCTTCCCTTCCCCTTTCCTAATCTCACCTCTTACCTCGCACCTCCCACTTTGTTTCTTCCCCATGTCTAGAGTCCATCTTGAATTATTGACTGATATTAAAAAATACTGAATGCCACTGAATTACTCACTTTAAAATGGTTAGTTTGTCATGTGATTTCACCTCAAAAAAAGAAAATACTGGGTTCTCAAATCCATCCATCCAAATTGGCCAAGCTTGCCACCCTCCAGGACACTCATTAAAGACCTTTCACACAGACTCACTGCCTCCCTACCTTACCCCCAGTCTATCTGCCAGGCATCTGTGACTTCTCCCATTTTTGCCTGCAGCACAATTCCCAGAGCTGCTCCACTGATGTTTTCCTTTCCTTCCCTAGGTCTGGTCCAAACTAGAAGTAAGGCAGAGAAGAGCACTGGGTCAAGTACTTGTCAGCTGTGCGAACTTGGGTAAGTTACTCAACCTCCCTAAGCCTGGTTCCTCAAGAAGCTGAAACCACTTACCTTAATCACCCATCCAACAGTATTGAGATGATATTTCCTTAAAGGAAAACAGGACCAATAGATCAGCTGGAGTAGGAGTAAGAGGGGTACCTTCCCAGAGGAGGTAAAGGTATAACCAAGGTTTAAAGGAGGCATTAACTAGCTAGCAGGAAGAAAAGAATGTTTTACAGAAAGTTTGAATTTATTAATATTTCTGTGTTTTCTTGCTTGTTCAATGGAGGTAACAGCACCTTTTTCCTAAAGGTTGTCATGAAAAGCAAACGAGGTCTCAGGTGTGAAATACCTAGCACAGTGCCTGGCACATAGCAAATACTCAACAAATTCTGTTTTCCTTTTTTCTTGCCTTCCACATGTGTAATCTAAGAGAAGGGAACTTTAGATTCAGAGGAGGCAAAGTCCTCTCTATTGGGTGGGTTGTAAGCCCCTCTGTCCACTCAAGTGATTGGTTATCACCATGGAATCTGGCCAGGCTAGTTGTTTGGAATGAGTGGCCTTAGGGGTGAGTGGTTACAAGATTGGGGGAAAGCCAATTCATGGACAGTAGAGAGTGAAAGGGGTCCAGCCAATCTAGCCCATTCCTGGCCCCCTTAAAATAACAGATAACTTCAAAGAAAGCAGGAAGGGGCTAATATATATTGAGTACTGACTACATAGCTTGCATTGGGCTAGGTGACTGGGCATACATTGTCTCCTTTAATTCTCAACAAGCCGCAGGTACCTATTACTGAGGGTAAAGCTAGAGTTCAGAATGGGGAAGTCAGTTGTCCCTGGTCATTTGCTAGTGAGTGGCAAAGCTGGAATGCAAACCGAGGTATCCAAAATTCCAGGCTAAAGTTCTGTTACCTTGGTTCCCTGTAGTGCTGACCTCTGCCCTGGGGAATGTGGGGAGGGGTGGACATAGGCAGGGGAGGACATAGGCAGGGGATGCTGCCAAGGAGATAACCGTGTAAGTGTGGATGGCTTCAGTCATATCCCTCTGAAGCCTTCTATCCCCCCCCCCGACTTCCCCCTCCTCCCGGGGGGTGAAGATAGGGAAAGCTAGGGGTGGGGATATCCACAATGTGAATGGAAGTGCTGGAGTTAGTGTGTAGCTTTGCTTACAGCTCCCCTCCCCCACCCTCTCCTAAGCCCAAGGGAAGGGAAGGGATCCCCATCCCTTGGCAGGCCCTCTTTTCAACCCCCAGACTACTCTGCATCTGCCCATCATTTCATACTCCCTCAGCAAAATTAAGGTGGAGAGAAGGGGTCTCATAAACACTTAAGCCTCCACATCTGTAACCCTCCCCCCAGCCAGTTCAAGCCAGCTGTGCAGACTCTGGGCAGGGGTGAGGGAACCTTCACAATCAATCCCCACCTGAGTAACAAAGCGAAGGAGGACCCTCCACCCAGTCTGGGCCTGATGCCCTAGGAAGGGGACACCAGCCCAGGTCCCCAGCATCTACTCCTAGAGCCCACCCTGAAGCTTAAGGAAGAGAAGCTAGCAGCTGGGGGACCCCACCGAAGGGAGGGGGCAGACTCTCTCTTCCAGACGTCTCCCCTCCCCTCTCTCCTAATAGGTATTTCCTGTTTATGAGGCAGCTAAGGCTGGGCTTTTGGGAAGGGATGGATATGGAGATGGAGCCCCCAACCCCCCACCTCCGTTGGGGAATCCGTGAGGAGTGCCTGAAGGTTGGGAGGCTCCTCCCTGGGGAAGGAGTGTTCTTCAAATTGACCATCCAGATCATCCTCCCGTCCACCCCACTCTTCCAACTAAGGCCCCAGCCCTAACGGGTAGGGGGGCACTGGAGGGGTCTGCTTCCTGTCCTCCCCCGTGTCAGAGGCCCTCAAAGAAAAGCAGCTTCCAGACGAGACCGGCGAGGGGGCGGGAGATTGGGGGGAGGAGGCCGAGACTGGATGAAGAAGGGGGGAAGGGAGGGGAGCGTCTCGACTGATGAGTCAGAGTCGGCTAGGGGGTAGGATGGCCGGCGAATTCCCCCCTCCCCAGTCCTACCTGGCGGTCATTCTGCTGTCCCCCCCTCCCAGCAAAACGCAGATCCCAGGCTCTTGGACGAGGGAGGGCAGGGACCTCACCTAAATAACCCTTTTAGCTCCAGTCCCAACTGGTTTAGCAAGCAAGGGAGGAGTAGGTGAGTTAGGGAGGAGGTAAATTGAGGGGTGGCTACAAGAATTAAGATAGTGCTTCTTTCCCCACCCAGGTTAGGGTGGGGACGCATAACCGGGAGCCTCCCGAATAAGACTAGGTTTTCAACAGAGAGCACGGGCGGGTGGTCGGCAGTCTCGTTTTCTTCCCGAAGCGCAGCCGGGGGTGGAAAAAAGAGCTACACCTCACAGCCCACCCTGGCTCCGCCTCCCCAATCCCGGCTCCCGCTCCAGCTCCGGCTCCAGCTCCTCCACGCTCCCAACTCGGCGGCGCCTGGAGGACTCACACCCAGCGTGAGGCTTTGCCTCCTATCCCTCCCCCTCGCCCGCCCTCTCCGGGGTCTCTGCCTTGGTCTCCTTTTTTGAAAGCTGCGTCATATGTATGCAGAGCCCGGAACGCTGCCGGTCCCTCACGGCCCGCCCGCCGCGCGGCGCACGCACGTCGCCGCTCGCTGCGCGCTCGCTCGGGTCACTTTGACACGGCTCTCCCCTCCCACTAGCAGCAATTAGCATATTAATAAAGCCCGGCCCAGCCTGGCTGGGGCTGGAGAGTGGGCGCTTACTGGAGGGAGAGGGAGAACCAGAGGGAGCGCGAGAGAGAGGGGGGCGAGCGGCGGCGGCGGCGGCGGCGGCGG
Organism: Camelus dromedarius; assembly: GCF_036321535.1. Classification (NCBI taxonomy): domain Eukaryota; kingdom Metazoa; phylum Chordata; class Mammalia; order Artiodactyla; family Camelidae; genus Camelus; species Camelus dromedarius. The sequence continues at coordinate 59,494,085 of NC_087443.1, read as the reverse complement.
CTGTGTTGGCGGCGGGGAGGGCGGCGGGAGCGCACAGACACGCACACGCGCACACACGGACACACACTCCGGGGACGCACACCCGCGCGCACACACGCAGAGGCAGCTCGCCTTCCTGCCTGGCTTCCTTCCTGTCTGCTCTACGCCTGACAGGCCCCTTGCTGCAGCCAGGGGCCGCCCGCACCGGGCCGAGGCCGGGCCGGGCCGGCGGCGAGGGCAGCGGGGGCCGCAGGCGGCGGCGGCGGCTCATGCCCGGCCTGTCCCCGCGCGGGGCGGGCACCGTGACTCGGCTGGGCCCCCAGCGGCGGGCGATGTGAAGATGTCAGTGGGCTGTGCCTGTCCTGGTGAGTGGGGCGCGCAACCGCCCAGCCCCTCCCTCCCGAACCCCTCACCCCGCCAATCCCTCACCCCTTGTTTGGCGAGAACTTGTTGGGGGGGGCGTCAGTGGCACGGCGGAGGTCGGGGGCTGTGAGGGGTGTGTGAGGCCTCAGTACGGGGAGGGTTTTCCCCAACTGCAGCAGCCCAGAGGCACGGGGAAGGGGTATTGAGGGTGGCTTGTGTGTATTTTGGGGGGGGAGGCTAATTTGGGAGGGGTTGGGGGGGCTGAAATTCCCAGAATTCCAGGGTATTAGCCAATCAGAAGTGAGTCTGGACTTTTGACCCCCCCCTCAGGTCATCATAGAGTTGTGATTGGCTGGTTTTGGTTGCCCCCCCCTTTTCTGCTGTCTTCCTTCTTACATATTCTGTGACACCTCCCTTCAGGCTGTTTCTGAGAATCCGTGTTTGGGGGCAGGGATTGATTGCGGGCCATCTTGCCCCCCTCCAAATTATCCTGCCTGTTGCTAGGGAAGGCTGGCCCTCCTGAGGGACAGGAGGTACTCCTGGGGCTGCGGTGGCGGGGGGGGGGGGGTGTCAGATAATTGTGCTCTCGGGTCTGGCATCTATGCCCTAGTGGGAGGGGGAAGGTGGAGCCCAAGGCAAGCTAGGAAATAGAGTGACTTGTGAGAGTCGAGTTAAGGGGAGCGATGCTTGACCTCAAAGTGAGAACTTGAAAGAGAACTTAGGCTCAGATTCATGCCTCCCCAAAAACACATCAGCTCTTGCCAGTGATAGCCTAGGTCTGAGTTCTTTCCTAGGGAGGAGGAAGGCTGTACCTATTGCCAGGAGAAAAGAGAAGGGCATGTGACTGGAGAGGTGGTAGTCTTCAGAGGGCCTCAGAACATCGTCTATTGACTCTGGCTTCTTGAATAATCTGCAGGACCCACTCTTGTCCCAGACAGGAGTTAGCTTTCTTTTAAAAGTTAAGTATTCCTGAATCTAGCCTATTTGAATCCTTTGCCCCTCCACATGCCCTCATCTCCGGGAGGTCCATACCTCACAACTGGACCCTCCCCCAAACACACAGTCCCCAAGGGAAGCTGCCAGTGCAGAAGCTTCCTTAAAAATCATGTGACTCAGGCAGTGCTGGGCTGGGCTGGGCACACACTTAACATGCCTGCTGAGGCTGACGTTTAAGGGGCATGGGGCCCAGAGGGAGGGCTAGTAGAGCCTAAGGATCCTGGAATATCCGGGTGTGGGAACCCCTGGCTCCTGCTGCAGAGGGTGGGGGAGAGGGGGAGAGGGAAGAGCCTGCCAAGCTGGAATCCTGCCTGGCCCCATCATTCCTCCTCCTACTAGCTTGGTATGCATGTTTGTATGTGTATTTTCTTCTTAATAATTGCCCCATGCTGGGTACCCTGTTCAGGTCCATCCATTCTCTGGGTCCATCCCATGGTCTTGATCCTTCATTACCGTACATGAGCGTAGCTAAAGGACTGAGTCTTAAAATTTGATTATCATTTGTTCCTCCTACAAATAGTGGGGAGGAGGTGGGTGTGGAAGGGTTGTTAGGCTGGAGGTAGATGGGAGGTTGGCCTTGAATTTGGGGTAGGTTGCCTGGTGCCTGGGTCCAGTAGACAAAGTTTCCCCCTCAGTCTCTCTGGAAGCAGCATGGGGACATGAAGAGGACCTGTGTGTGTGTGTGTGTGTGTGTGAGGGGGTACAACTTCAGTCAGTGCCTCAAAAGGCATGTTCCTTTTGTGTGTCTGGTGGTCTGGTTGGGGAAGAGGGGGCAAAAGATGGCTAAGAGTGGGGAGTCTTTTTCCTGAATATGAAGAAGTCTTATGGATTGATGCCATGGAGAATGGACTGAGGTTAGTTTTCAAGGAGAACGACTTGGGGAGGGGCATGAGAGTGGCCTGGGGGTGGGGAATGGTAGGAGTTGGGGTAAGGGAGGGCTGCAGGCTTGCAAGGGTGTGTGGGAGCACATGGTTGAACACAGGGACATCGTGGCAGTGTGTACAGTCCAGGCCCAAAGACCCCCCACCCCACCCCCGACCTGAACAGCCCAGAGGTGGGGGCCCAGGCGCCCTGGCAGGCAGCCTGCCTGCTGCCTGCCTGCCTGTCTGAGTCTCTCCTTTGTGCTCTGCTGTCTCCCGGCTCCTCCTCCCCCAGCCCGGCAGAGACAGCACATGCCCCACACATGTGACTGAGGGAAAGCCTGAGCACACACAGACCCACACACATGCACACGCGGAAGGAAACACTACAAGATACACGCAAACACATCTAGCTCCCATAGTGCTCCTGGGGTGCAGAGTATCTTCTGGGGTTTTGGTCAGAAGCAGAGAGAACCTCTGCTAACGGGCATCACCCTGGGTAGGGCAGGATGCTGAGGGGACCAGGGCCTATTTGGGGCAGCATGTGGCTGAGAAGGGTTAAGGCAGGGAGAAGTAGGGGGAGGGGAGGAGGCAGCAGTGGTGGCGGCTGGGAGCCAGGAGAGGAGGATGGCAGAGCGCCAGGCCAACGGGAGGCCGGGCACAGACAAAGGAAGGGGGGCAGGCACACTGGAGGCCTGGGTCAGGGAGCCCCAGGGGCCCAGGCAGGGGGCAGTGCTGGTACCTTGTCCTGTGGGCTGCAGCGGGCTTCTGCCCTTCAGAATTCCCATCTCCAGGAGTAGCGCTCTCCTTCCCTCCCTCAACACCTTTGTCATTCTTTGCTGCTCCTGGCTTTCTCTCTACCCCACCCGCCACCAATTTTAGAGCCTTCTAACTCAGGCTTGCTTTCTTTAGTTGGGCCTCTTCTGCCCCTGTGCAAGTAGGAAACTTGAAGTCAGAACTGAGAGAGGAGCAGAATTGCTAGAGAAGGGAAACTAGGAGAGGGCCCTTTTTGAATGATAAGCCAGAGTCTTGATACATATTGGCATTTAGGGCCCTTCTCCCTGAAATCTGAGGAGACAGACTGGGTGGGGGTTCTGAGCTCTGAACCAGGAGCAGAAGCCAGAGTACACACCTATTTCCCCTCCCCAAAAAGACAAGTCATTTGGGGCCTGGAGTGGCCATTCCTTGGAGGGGGCAGGGAGTAGAAATGGCTGTAGTGCCCCAGGACTGGGCTTGTGTGAGTCGGGGTTAGAAGTTCAGAGTTCCAGCCTCAGGCCCTCCTGTCTTACTGTGACCTGTTCACTTAATATTTGGCCCTGGATGCTGTTAGGATCTCTTGAGGTACTGCCTGTGAATGCACTTTGGAAAGTTTAAAGGCACGAAACAAATGACAGGAATTGTCCTGTCAATGGGGGAGGAATGTAGTTATCCCAGAGTTGGGCTGTAAATTTGGAAGTTGGGCGAGTCCTGGTGTATTGTGGTAGGCATTCTAGCTAAATAGTATAGATTTCCATATGTTTGTGAAAGCTGGGGTGTATCATATAGCTAGGCCATGACAGAGAATGGTGTGCAGATTTCAAAGAGGGTGGTTTATAGGGCTAGTCCCTAGGTAACAAATGGTCAGGGTGTGTGTGTAGTAGTCTATCACAGGTTCAAGGGGTATAATGCAATTCTGGCGTGTGTATTGGGGCCAGGAGACATGTGTGTCGTAGTGTGTACGGAAATCAGGGTTTGACATGACTGTATGTGTGTGTGTCCTAGGTTTAGGTTTATTTCAGGTTTGAGGTATATCACAGGTTGAAGTGTGTATTAGGTACTGATTTACATGAAAGTGAGATGTGTTATTTATGTGTGGAGGATATTCACAGAGACAGGTTGTTATTGTTATTGCACAGGCAACTGGTATGTATGTCATGAAAAATCCTATTGTGGGGCTGTGTGTGAATATGATTGGGGGGCAGGGGTGGGCAGGGAATAGACAGCAGAGACTCAAATTGCAAAGAAGTAGGAGGTCCTCATTACCCCCCCCCCCATGTGAGTGTGTGTGTTCCCGTCCAGGTAATAGGGCCTGGACCACTACCCAAGTTTTAGAAACATTCCCTCTTGAGGTTTCCCCCTTGCATTGGAGAACAGGCCTACCTTGGTAATCATACACCTTTTTTTTTTCTCCTGGGGTGTGGCGGGGGGATTCAGCAGCAGACTAGGCCCCTTCTGGGGACCTTTGGATAGGCAAGTTTGCCTTCTCTAGCTCTGACAGCACCTCTTTCCCTAGTATCCTTGTTTCTCCAGTGGTGGGGGCTGGGAGGTTGGGGTGGAGGTGGGATTCCTGTCAAGGCAGATCTAAGTCAGTGCTTGGAACTTAGTTGGTTTGAGGGCAGGGAGCCTGGAGTGTCCCCCTCCCTCCAGTCATTGTTTACAGGCTGAAGTTTGAGTGTGTCTCTGTCAAAAATAACCCCCTGGAGCCTCCCCCCAGCTGCTGTGGGATTTCATCAGGGTCTGAAGCCCAGGGTGGCAGCCTAGCCCAGCCTTCAGCTGGAGAGATCGCTAGGGAGAGGAAGAAAGATTTAGGGGATGTTTAGGAGGCAGTTAGAAGATACTGAGCCTCTCCAGAGAGGAGAGGGCCCTCCTCCATCCCTGCCCCTGGCTTTGGCTCTCCTGCTCACCCCTGAGCACCACACTTGGGGTTTGGGGACGGCATTCCAGTTCCTGGCTCCCAGAGGCTTCCCCTCCATCCAAGTCTCTCCAGACCCAATCCGTCCTGACTCCATCTCTCCATCCTCTGTCTCTCACAGTCTCTGTCTCTCTTTTGTTTTTCTCAGCAGTCCTCCCTGCCTGCCTGCCTCCCTCTCTGGCTCCCTCCCTCTCTCCCTCTTCCTCTTTCCTCGCAGGGAGGGGGCGGGGCCGGTGGGGGCAGCTCCACCCTCCGCCCGCCCTGGGGCCTCATTCTGTGAGAGGCTCGGAGAGAGCGAGCGGGGAGGGAGGGAGGGAGGGAGAGAAAGGGAGAAAAGGAAGGGAGCCGGCGGGCGCTGCGTGTGTCTGTGCGTGTGCGAGTGTGAGTGAGTGTGAGTGCCGGGCCCTGCCTCTGCTGGTGCCCCGGCGGAGGGGCCTGCTGGCCTGGGGAGGGAGGGCGGGCGGGCTGCTTGGAGGCAGAGGCAGAGACAGAGGCGGCTGCGGGGAGAGCCGAGGAGGAGGAGGAGTAGGAGAGGAAAGAGCGGAGCAGCCATTGTTGAGGGAAACCTTGCAAACAAAGAAGGCTCCGGACTCCCCGCGGCCCCCCGCCCCCCAGGCCGGCCCCCTGGCCCCCGGCCCCCGGCCCAGTGGCCATTGTAACTTTCCCTCGGGGCTGTGGCCGCCGCCGGGCGAGCCGAAGCCGTGCGTGCGAGTCTTTGTGCGTCCCACGGAGTGGAGCTCCCAGCCAGGCCTGCCTGTCCCACTCGGGACATGAGCGGCTGAAGTTGGCCCCCCCTCAGTCCTCACTCCTGCCAGGTCCCCTGTGGGCTTCCAGCAGCTCCCCGCACCTCTCCCGACCCCCTCAGTTCTCCCAGGTAAGTCTGGGCACCCTGCAAGCCCGTTGGGGGTGGGTGGAAGGTCCTCGGTCTGGCCCTGGCCTGGTATGCTGGCTGGGAGAGAGGCTCCCCAGCTCAGAAAGGCCCTCTGGCCTGCTGACCTATGGTCAGCCCCCAAAGGGAGGGGGCCTGTCTTCAGGTCAGGCTGGTTACCATGGAAATGCCCAGCTGGAGGTGCCCCCCCAGACCACAGGATGCAGCTTCCATTCTGAGAAAACTTTACCAGTTCTGGGCTCTTCCTCTTTCCTCCCCCTTCCTAAGGGCTCCCAGATTGCTCGAGGTGGGAGCCTGGGAGAGCTGGGAGCTGAGCCGGGACTCTTGTCTGACTCCAAGACTGGATGACACATCCCCTCACCCCCACCCCCATGTTACTCCATCTACCCTTGCTGCTGGGGACAGGCAGCAACAGGGACAGATGGTCTGGGTGATGTTCCCTCCCCTTCTCTTCTCACTCCCAAGCCCTGGTGCTGGAGCTACTGGGAGTTGCTGTGACTCTGGAGAGATGCTGAGTTTGTGTCCATTCACTGGAAGTGTAAATAGAGGCCCTAGAGCTTTGGGCTTTAGCTCTTTAGAACTGTTACCCAGCTGTAGGCAATGCCTGTCATTTCTCTAGTGAGAGAAACTGAAGCTCAGAAACTTTTTTCAGAGTTAGAGAGGAACCCAGGTATCCTGCCTCCCTTCGCCTTAGGGTGTTAAGCTGATACATTTCTTCAAGTTGCACTGACAGTGAGGGGCAGGGGCAGTGATGCTTTTGGAGAAAGGAGGGCGTAGTTAGGGGATGAGGGCCAGGTCTGATAATCTAGACTATTGAGTTCATTGCCCAGGGCTGGCTTCTGGTGGGCAGTGTGAGCTTTGGCTTCTTACATAGCCTTAGTCCACCTGTCTGTGGAGTTGGGAGACTTGGGGTTGGGTGCGACTGTCTCTTTCCTGAGGATGCAAGCTCCTCATTCAGTCCTGACTGGCATGTGAAGGCTGTGTATGTCGTGCTAGGAGCATGTGGATATGGCCTGTGAGAGCTCGTGTGGGGTGAGGGCCTGTTGCAGGCACCCTGATCCTGCCTGGGGCTGCTGGGTTCCAGCCCTTGGTAGGCATGTTGGGGCGAGCTGAGGGTGGAAGCCTGCTAGGCAGGATGAGACACACGCGTGTGCAAGTATACACAGGCTCTGACTCTTGGCACCTTCGGGGACCCTGTTGTGTAGGCCTCTCTGGGACCCTCTTTTTGCCCATATTGTGAGGAAAGGACCCAGGGGAGAGAGTTAAATGACACATGTTGGCACAGGGTCTTCCTTTGTCTCTTTTCCCCTAGGAACAAAATAGATTTTATATCTAATTTTGGGAGGGGGGTCAGATATAGCCAATACAACTACCCTTCCAAATGTAATCAAATCTGGGGGACATGAGGAAGCAGCTGTGACTGGGTCTATGCTTCAGTTTCCCCTCCTATCTGGTGGGGAGGAAGAAAATGGCATTGCAGGTGGGGGCAAGGGGTGTACCTGGCTCATACCCAACTGTGAATGTAACACTTCTTCCTGTGAGGAAATACCCCAGGAACTGTGTGCTGCTGGGTGAGGTGGAGAGGGGACACATGTGCATATGCATAGATACACACAAGCAGAGACTGTCTAGTTACGACTTGCCTCCTAGACTAGCGCCCTGAAACCTAGACTTCTTCCCAGGCTTCCTATTTTCCATTTGTTGGTAGAATGGGATCCATTGGAGGCCCATCTACCTCCTTCCCTCACTGCAAGTCTCAGAAGAGAAAAGGGTGGGTGGGGTGGGTATAGCTCTGGTAGAGTGTGAGGTCCTGTGTTTAATCCCCAGTACCTCCATTTAAAAAAGAAAAAAAAACTAAAAAAAAAAAAAAAAAAAGAAGAGAAAGGGGGTTGAGGCTTTGGGTTTCTAGTTTGGAGACAATACTAGACTCATGGTGAGTGTGGGTGAGGGAGGGGGCTGGTCTGATAAGGGAGTAGCCGTTGGTGGGAGAGGCAGAAGGTCCAACTGGTTATCTGGTGGGCGGCACCCAGCAGGCACCCCCCCCCCCCTTATCTTTCTGTCCCCTGCCCTCCTAAGACCCTGGGGGTGGAGGAGGAGCAGGGAATTGGCAAAATCCCCCTTCACCCTCCCTCAACTTGGTCTCCAGACGGCAATAGAGGGGTAGAAATACTATAGGATATAGGAATCAGAAGATCTAGGTTCAATTCCTATCTCTGCCAGTTAGTAGCTCTGGATCTTGGCAAGTCCCTTTGAGCTTTCTGTTGCTTCTTTTGTAAAATGGAAATGTTACAGTTGACACTACTACCTCACAAGATTGTTGTAATGATTGAACAAAATAATATAGATGAAAAGGTTTATCAAAATTAGATTATAAAGTTTAGATATTTATTTATCTTATGGTATTGATATTTTTTCCCAGTTTCAATTCTGTCATCCAGGGTTCAGTCACATGAAGAAATAGGGTCTTGGGTATTAAGGCTGAGAACTTCTAGTTTCTTAAAACAAGATTGGAGCCAGATTGAGAAGAGAGATAGGAGCTCCCTAGGGTAGTCTTCCTCCCCTAGTCCACTCAGGGGCTCCAGCAGACCAGTCCCTGTGCATATATCTAGCAGACTTCCAGGAGCACTCCCAAGAGCGACTCAGGGGAGCCCTTCTTTCTTTCTCTTCTAGGTTGTTCCTCAAAGTCATTCAAGCTGTACTCACCGAAGGAGCCCCCAAACGGCAACGCCTTCCCCCCCTTCCATCCCGGCACCATGCTAGATCGGGATGTGGGGTGAGTCTCTTGTCCACTTCCTGTCCTTTCCCCAGATGGCAACCTGCCTTGAAAGGGGAAGGAGTGACCCCCCCCCCCCAGTAATTCTTATCTTCCACCCGCATTCTCATAGCTTCTTCCCTTACACAGCCCAACTCCCATGTACCCGCCTACATACCTGGAGCCTGGGATTGGGTAAGTGGGGTCCAGTGGGGAGGTAGGTGCTTTCCATTACAGGGGTGAAGGCAGGGGTAGTGGGGGAGGTTCAGCTCCTTCTGATTTGCCTTCTTCACTTCCCCCAGGAGGCACACACCATATGGCAACCAAACTGACTACAGAATATTTGAGCTTAACAAACGGCTTCAAAACTGGACGGAGGTATAGCTAAGGGGAAAGGAGCTGGGAGGGAGAGGGCCATCTGGGCACCCCTGTGGCATGTCTTCTGACACACGCATACACATGCACACACACAAACACCCCTCCCTTTGCTCCTTAGGAGTGTGACAATCTCTGGTGGGATGCTTTCACAACTGAGTTCTTTGAGGATGATGCCATGTTAACCATCACTTTCTGCCTGGAGGATGGACCAAAGAGATATAGTGAGTGGCCTCTGGGGGTCGTGCTTGTTCTGCTGTAAGAGTGTATACTTCCTGTGTCCTTCTAAGATCTGGGGGTGGGCATCTGTCCCAGGGGATCTGCCTTGGCAAGGGTGATATCTGCCTGACCACTTTGGAGGTCCTTCTGTTCTGAAGAGTTTGTCCCATCTCTATAGCCATTGGCCGGACCCTGATCCCACGCTACTTCCGCAGCATCTTTGAGGGGGGTGCTACGGAGCTGTACTATGTGCTTAAGCACCCCAAGGAGGCATTCCACAGCAACTTCGTGTCCCTCGACTGTGACCAGGGCAGCATGGTCACCCAGCACGGCAAACCCATGTTCACCCAGGTCAGCACCCAGCTGGATGTGGAACACTGAAGTACCTGGGTTTGATTTCCCTCCTGGATCCCCAAAATGTACTTGGCTGTTCCCCAGGGAGGATAATGGGAAGAGGCAAGATGAGCAGGGAGGGCAGGCATGCTGCAACATTCAGACATGTAGAGTTTGTATGGGACAGTTTTCTGTGCCACAGGGGGACACCAGTGAACAAGAATCTCACAGAGATTATAATCTCACAGAGATTATAGCAGGCAAGTGTATCACTAGCTACATGGGGAGAGGACGAGGATCTGTTAAGCATTTCTACTGTGTGTGTGTAAGGGCCAGAGGTGCGGCGGGTATTCATGCAGATTTATGTTCAGGTGGCAGGAGCACTTGCAGCAGGAGAGTCATGAGCAAACAGGAGAACAGGTGTACTTTCAGGTATGTGGAGAGGGGGCAGACTTGTGACAACTTTGTCTCCAGGTGTGTGTGGAGGGCCGGTTGTACCTGGAGTTCATGTTTGACGACATGATGCGGATAAAGACGTGGCACTTCAGCATCCGGCAGCACCGAGAGCTCATCCCCCGCAGCATCCTTGCCATGCATGTGAGTTGTGGGCAGGACCCAAGACTCAAGGGTAAGAGCAGGCAGTGGGAAGGGTGAAACAAGGTCTGCCGTCTCCTGACAGTGATCTTAGCAAAGATTAGCATTTCTCCATCTGAAAAAATGGATTTAATAGTAGCCCCTCTTCTCTCTCAGGAGTGTCTCAAGGCTCAGATGATAGGACAGGTGAGCAGATGCAGCCCAAGTGGTAGTATTCTTAATCTTTCTCCTCCTCTAGGCCCAGGACCCCCAGATGTTGGACCAGCTCTCCAAAAACATCACCCGGTGTGGGCTGTCCAATTCCACTCTCAACTACCTCCGAGTGAGTCTCTGATCACCCAATTTCTGCCCCATACCATTTGGTCTCTGCTCCATGTCTGTCCCCTGACAAGCCACTAACTGGTCTCCCCCCAGCTCTGTGTGATACTCGAGCCCATGCAGGAGCTCATGTCCCGCCACAAGACCTACAGCCTCAGCCCCCGTGACTGCCTTAAGACCTGCCTTTTCCAGAAGTGGCAGCGCATGGTGGCACCCCCTGGTGAGTGCCTTGCACCTGCACCTGTTCTTACCAGAATCTGATGCTGTTCCCCAAAGCTGTATCTGTGTCCTCACGAGGCCCTGTCCTCACTCGTGGGTCTGCAAGATTGGGATCAGGGTAGGCTCAGGCTCCTTAGGAGCCAGAATGGGGAACAAGGGGCCCAAGGCCCTACCCCACCTGAGTCTCCTTTCCCTGACACAGCGGAGCCTGCACGGCAGCAGCCCAGCAAACGGCGGAAACGGAAGATGTCAGGGGGCAGCACCATGAGCTCGGGGGGCGGCAACACCAACAACAGCAACAGCAAGAAGAAAAGTCCAGCCAGTACCTTCGCCCTCTCCAGCCAGGTACCTGTAAGCATCTCGGCTTTCTTCTCTCTTCTGGGCTGCCCCACTGCTGACCCCTGACCCTGTTCCACCCTGAGCTCACTAGCAGGCGTAGAAGCAAAGACGGTTTTTCCCAGTGTACTCTGCCAGCATGGGCTGATTCCTGTCACTGGTGAGAGTCCTTGTCACATGCATGATTGTGATCACACAGACTCAGACATAGCAACATAGAACATAAAGGGACAGACACAGCCATGGGAACATATGGGCATTTAGGACAGACAGCTTAGGGGCACACAGACCATCAGACATACACTCACGCTGACCGAGGGACATACAGACTTGAATGTGTGCAAATCTAGAATACATACGCACGTGCACGCAGTTTTCCCGCTGTGTTTTTGATCTGCTCCCTTTCTCTTACATGTGGACAGAAGTTTAGGAGCCTCCTAAAACTTAGGGGAGATGGACTAGGGAGCTAGAGAAGTAGATTGACTTCTCCCAGAATCCAGTGGAAATGGGTTAAAGGCTGTGATGCTTTGCATTCCTTCAGTGGGAAGAATTCCAGGGGCTGAGGGTATCAGAGGATTTGTGGTTTTAAATTGGGGTATGAGCAGTGGGTGGGGGTGTTGAGTTTCCTGGGGGCTGGTATTGGGGCTTGGGGGTATCTGCTGCCCTGGGCCGGGCGAGCCCCTGCCCCGATTATGTTTGGGGACCTCCGCCACTCTCAGGATGTGATGGTGGTGGGGGAGCCCACCCTGATGGGCGGGGAGTTCGGGGACGAGGACGAGAGGCTCATCACCCGGCTGGAGAACACCCAGTTTGACGCGGCCAACGGCATTGACGACGAGGACAGCTTTAACAACTCCCCCGCCCTGGGCGCCAACAGCCCCTGGAACAGCAAGCCTCCATCCAGCCAAGAGAGCAAATCGGAGAACCCCACGTCACAGGCCTCCCAGTAAAGGCCTCACCACGGCCACCCAGTGCTATGCCTGCCTGCCCCACCCCTCGCAGCCCCGGGGAGCAGAAGACAGAATGAAGAGACTGAGCATCTAAAATGGGCAGCCTCCATCCACCCACTTCAGGGAGGAACTGGACTTGCTGGGGGCAGGTGCCAAGACTTGCACCCTAGTAGCCCTGGGCTGGGGCTGGCCTTTGCAGAGCTTTTTGGGGGAAGAGGGTATTCATGTGGATGCCTACATGGACCTGGGGCCTCTGAGAAATGTCCTGACCACCTTCAGGGCATTTGCCTCCATCCTCACCCCAGGTTCTGGGTACCCCATCCTCCTGACACCACCCCCTTCAAGCCTGGGGTTGTCTATAGCCACAGCCCTTAGGGACTTAAAGTTATGGGGCTTGATTGAATGCCCCTCCCCCAAACCCTCCCATTAGGTGGCTATTAGTAGAGGAGTTAAGCTCTGGGCTCCTCCTCCCTTCTGCCACCTATCCCAGCTCCAAGTTTTTTTAAAAATAATATTATTAAAAATGTAAGTTTAAAAAAAAATCATGTCCCCCCTCTTCCCCTTATTATTAAAAGTCCAGCTACCTCCCTACGCCTGGCAGATGGGGGCTTAGGACCCAGGTAGGGGTAGGGGGGTATGCATTACCATTTTATACAGTTTGAGAGCTTCAGACCAAGGAGACACTTTGCCATCTCTCTTCCCTTTCCCTCTGGGGTGAATGGAGTTGGGGAAGGCATGCCATGGGGTAGGGGAGCCATTGTTGACCTCACCTTTGTGACAGCCCCCTGCTGTTGTCTCTGTCTCCCCATCCTCTAGGATTCTGGCCTGCCCTCCTAGTGCTTGTGACTCCCTCTATCCCAGCCCCCAACCCCCTCCCTCCATGATGTGTATATTCTTTACAAGTCCTCCACTAGAGCAGCTGTCTTGGATGGGGGGAGGGGGAGGTTCCCTCCCTTAGGGAGTGTGGAGGGAAGGGAGCAGCCTTGTTTGTCGCTGTGTTTTTTTGTTTTGTCTCCATTGGGCAGGCATGGGATGGGGGAGGGGTTCATCTACCCTCCAGCACTCTCTTCCCCCAACCTCTCAAACTGCATATGTAGTCCTCCCTGGACCTTCATAGAGGATTAGGAGCCACTGAGGATGTCCCAACTCTAAGCCCACCAGGGAGCAATAGGCCTTTGTCCTCCAGCTGAAGTATAAAGGCTTTTCATCTCCCCAAATCCTCTCCCTCCCCTTCTTCACAGAAGGGTGGGGGAGGCAGCCAGGATCCTCAGCTCTATTTCACAGTTGGACCCATTGAGGCTCCAGGCCCAGGGTGTGGCCAGGAGCAGGGTCCCATGAGTCTGGGCCCAGCTCTGTGGCTTCACTGCCTTTTCCTGTGGCCAGTTCCAGAAATGTTAGCACCACCTCTCTGCCTACTCTTCCTTCTGGATTCTGGGGTCCCCCACACCCTGTTTCCTCCACTCCAGCTGCCACTTGGAAGGGTATTGTGTCAGGAGCTGAGGGAAGGGGTGGGGAAGATGGGTGTCCCACCCCAAGTGTAATGCCTTTTTTTTTTTTTTTTTTTTTTTTTTTTTGGGCCATTTGAGTCATGTATGGTACCGATCAATAAAGAGACTTTTCGGTTTGAGAGTATCTTGGTTGGTCATTGATGCCTGTAATGACTCAGTCTAAGGCAGTCTTTTTCCCCTCATTCCCGCAGATCCTAAGACCAGTCAGTCATTGAGGAGGAGGTACAAATTGGGCTTGTGAATTCCCCCTCACTCTTGTGTTGCTTTTCATGTGTCCCAGGCTGCCCTGTATCCCTCAAAAGTTGACTTTCCAGTCCCCCCAGGACTTGTTCTTAGGCCCTGTCATGGGGCTGCCAGATGGATGGACCCCCAGAGGCAGGATTCCTGGGATAGACAGCCCTGGATTAGGCTGTTGGGAGAGGGGTAGGGGATGGGGTCCTTGCCTAGGAGGAGGCTTGGATTGGAGGAGCTTTGGGTGGTTAGAATGGTTGGGAGACTTGATCTTGTTTCTGTTCATGAGATTCTTACTCTTACATGGCCTCTAGCCTACCAGCCCTGCAGAGACCTGAAATGGTCTCCCCTGGTGTTAGGTCCCTGGGTGGGGAACTAAGAGTAGTGGGGTTGTCTTCCTTGCTGACTCTGGTGGGGGTCATAGAGGGAGGAGATGCTGAAGCCCTGTTGCTAGGAGATAACCTGAAGCTCCATAGGGAGATGGAAGGAGGAATAAGGCACCTTTCAGACTTCTTCCCAGGTAGTTCTTCTCAATTGCTCTCCTTCCCCACTATTGAAGATTAGTAAGGTAGGGAGACCATGCAGTGGGTTGGGGATGGGGTATTAGCACTTGCGAAGTGCCCTACCCAGTCTCCCTCATTTTCATCCCAGTCAGGGGAATCAGGCCTCAGACTGTTGCCCCACTAAATGGGGGATATGAAGGCTTCATGGGCCTTCACTTCTGCCCGCACCTCCCAAGCTGGCCAGAGGAAAGGCCTGCATGGCCCATCCTGCCCCCTCTTTAACGTATGCAGTTACCTTGGCCCTGCCCTGCTGCCTTCCCAGTTCCTCATTGCCCCAGCACTTCAGAATTCCAAGGCCTGCATTTGTACACACACACACGCACATACACACCACTCCTCTGTAGGCCTGATCTGACTGAAGGACATTTACCAACCAGCTCCTAGCATCAACTTACCCTGGAAGTCCTAGGTAACACCTATCTGCAGTGCACTTGTGCCTGGCACTATGTGTATATCTGGCCTTTTTGCCTAAATGTGAGCCAGTATGTGTAGTTGACCGCTGACCTGAGAGAAGGCTTGGGTGTGTATATGTAAGAGAGCGTGTACATGTATGGATATTCATGTGGGCTTGTATGTGCATTTGTTTATGATGTATGTCTTGGTGGAGTCATTCATTCAGCTAATGTTCATTGAGCCCTCTCTAGGTGCCAGCTCTAACTCCAGGTGCTAGGGTTGCGGTGCTGAACAAGGCAGAGAAGGCATGACTACAGGGTGTGAGTTGGAGGCTACAAGTACATAAATGTTGTTGCATACATGGCTTGGCAGTACAACTGTGTTAAGTTATGGGGCTGCCAGGGTGGGCATGTGACTGGGTTTTGGCATTTGCAGGTTCACATTCTCTGTGTGTGTGTGTTTCCAAAAGGATGGTTGGTGTCAAGGGAAGAGGTAGATTGCTAGGCCTGGACTCTGCCCTGCTTGGGGGAAGGGAGTGGGTCAGAGAGACAGGGGAACCCACTCTTTGAACTCAGGAAACATAGTGGCCAGCGACTTCCTCTGGAGCCCCGGATATAGCTCCTCCCTGTTTGCCCCAGCAGCCCCTCTGAGTAAGGCCCTTGTTCAGGAGGAATTGCTGGGTGGGGGAAGGGAGAAGCCCTTCAAAGCCTTCATGCCCTGTTTCCAGGTGCAGGTGAGGACCCAGCCTCAGGCCCAGAATGATGCTGAAAAATTTGTTTCAGCCCAACTTTGTATCTCAGCCAGGCCTGCCCCACTGCAGAGGCCCAGGTCCTGACCCCCAGACTCCTAGCTCAGCCTAGCTCCTTTCCCATGTTTCCTAACCCAGTCCAATCCAGCCTGATTTCCAGCCCTTCTTAGGACTGCTAGTCTCGACCAGCACAATCTCCAGCCCCTTTTATACCCTTAGCCCAGTACAGCTTGACCTCTAACCCCGTCCCCAAAGGTAAGACTCCAGCCCAGCCAGTCCAGCCCAGTTCAATCTGACCTCAAGTCCCTTCCCCTAAGGTGAAAAGTTTGAAGCTGCGCTCCCCGGGCCTCCTCCTATTCCCTTTTTCACAAAGAAGGGCCTTATTTGGGGGACTGGTAGAAGTAGAGGTGAGAGTATGGGATTAGGAGTTACAGCCTGGATGAAGAAGGGAAGAGCAAGGAAGATAGAGATGGGTGCAGGGGCTGCCGAGGATGGCCCAGGTGTGTTCTGGGCCAGGCTGAAAAGAAGGGAATATGTGAAAAGTTGTGAGTCAGCAGCCCCCTAGTTCCAAGCTGAATTTCAAAGATGCTAGTTTTGGCCTCTGCTGGTCCCAGCTCCCTAGTACACAGAATGCTTACAACTATCTACCATGTGGCTACAGTCCCATTCTCTCAGGACCCACCTCTCAGGCTCCTGCCCACCCCACCCTGAGGTCTTCAGTGAAGCAGAACAGGTCATGCATGGCACCCTACCATTCTTAGCCTAGGGAATGGGGGAAGCTGAATGGGAATGGAAGATGATGCCATCTCCAGGTTCCTACTCCAGCCTTGGGAAGGGACTATTTTCCCACCAATTCTGGGACACTTTTCCAGAAGTAGCTAAACCCTGGATTACTCCCCTCCCTGCTACCCTACCTCTATGTTACCAGCTCACTTCTCCAGGAGGAGAACCTAGAGACAGTTCCTGGAGAGAAGTTCCAGAGAGGGTTGGGAAGGAGAATCTTTTCTCCATCGTTCCCAAACAAGTCAGGCTACCCGGAGGAAGTAAGCGTGATTTCTCTGCCTTGCTTTTAATGGATGTCAGGTGCACACAATTAGATTAATCATACCATTGTTTCATGACATATTCTTTTCATTGCCCCATGCACAGGACACATTTACTTAATTATAGTACTGTCATAAGAACTTATCACATGAAAGTTAGGACCTTGGCAATAACTGCAAAACATCCCTCTCCCAAAGTATCTGTCATTCTTTTTCCCTTTTTATATGTTTATCTTAGCTTTATGCAGTCTTAATTTCTTTTACCTTAGTATAGAGGAACACTGCTGTATGTAGTTTTTGGCTGCTTATTATTTTTATTTAAAATTATTAAGATTCATATTGTTGCATATTGCTGCAGTTCATTTGTTTTGAGGGCTGTGTAGTATTCTCTTGTGTGACTATACCACAGTTCATTCTCTTGTCACGGGACATCTAGGTTATTTCTGTTTTTCTTTTTTAATGGAGGTATATGGAGATTGAACCCAGGACTTCATGCATGCTAAGCACTCACTCTCCCACTGAGCTATACCCTCCCCCCCTGGATTATTTCTATCATGATTTCTGCTATCATGGAGAACACTTCCAGGAACGTTTTTATTTCTATCTCCTATTGTACATGTGCAGAGTTTTTCTTGGTTATATACTTAGGTGTGATCTCTGCAAAGTCCTGTCCCCAACTCTAAAGCCCAAGTTTGAGTGTTTTTACTATGACGGAGGATCTAGGGTTGACTTGAATTAATATTCAAACATTTATTGAGTACCTTCTATATAAACTACTCTGTCCATTCATTCATTCAGCCAGTCACACTACATTTAATGAGCATCTACAGCATGCCAGGAGCTGGAGGAAGAACAGTGGACAAGAGAACATGACTTATACAATTGGGTGGGGAAACCGATATTAAACAAATGGTTGCATACATGTGCAATTACAATTTGTATATAACTGAATAGTGCAGGTTAAATATATAATAGGGAGACCTAATTAAGCTGGTGTGTTCAAGAAGGCCTCTCTAAGGGAGTGATGTATCAGCTAAGGCTTGAAGGATGAGGAGAACTTGACAAGGTGAAGAGCATGGGGAAGAGGATTATGAGTAGAGGAAACAGGTCCTGATGCTGGAAAGTGCTTAGTAGGCTGGAAAAAGAACACCAGAGGGTTCTCAACCTAGTGATCAAGGGGAAGTGGTGGCAGGAGAGAGGCTGAGGCCAGATGGGATAATGCCATGGTGTCAATGATGATGATGACGGTGATGGTAACAGCAGTTAACATTCATTCTGCGCCAGGTATTGTGAGAAATCCTTTATATCAACGATCTCATTGAAAGCTGACCACAACTCTATATGATAGATACTGTTATTATCTCCCACTAACAAGAGAACACTAAAGGCCAGAAACTAAGGGTCAGAGAGGCCAAGAAACTTGCATATGGTCACAGAGATAGCAAGGATTTTGAATTTCATCCAAATATAATCCGCTGTCACTGCACAGTCTAAGGCAGGTCATGATTAAGGCCTGGTCCCTGCCCTGCTGAAATTCCCAGACCAGGGGAAAGTCAAATCTGGCCATAATTTGAGTAAAAAGCACACATCAGAGGGGAGGACTAGAAACCTGCAAAGTGTTATATAGACTTATAGGGAGAGAAATTTGTTTTGACCAAACAGATTTGGGAAGACTTCTTGCTGAAAGTGAAATTGATTGTAATTGTGGAAGGGAGGTGGACCTGTGGCAGGTAATTTTGTCAAGGATCAACAGATATTCTAAGCAGAGGGATAGCTTTAGGAAGGTACTGAAGCAGGATGGTGGAGAGAAAGAATAGTGGGTACTTTACTGGATAGGAGAGAAGGAATCAGCAAAACTGCCCTAGATTTTTCTTCTTCTTTTCGCCATTTTTCAAATTTCCTTCAGTGTATTCATGCTACCATTATAATAACAAAACACTAACCATAAAAGAGATGGAATCCTGGTGGGAAGTAGCAAAGTCCTGAATTAGGGTGTTTGTGGTGGGACCGAGGAGAAAAGCAGGAGAATTTGGCTGTTTAGTGAATATGGGGAGTGAGTGAGTGGATGAGAAGGATGGAAGGTAATGTTGAGGTTTGGAGGAACTGGGAGGACATTGGTGCCAAGAACTAAAATAGGAATCTCTGAAGTAATCACAGCATAGTGGTTCAGAGCATAGGCTCTTGCTAGAGACACCCCTGTTTTGAGTCCTGGCCCAACCACTTATAGGTAGGGAACACTTGACAAGTTATTTAACCTCTTTGAGCCTGTTTCCTCATTTCTAAAGTGGGAATAATAATAGCACATGATTTAGAGGGTTGTTAGGAAGATGAATTAATATAGAGAGTTTAGAAAGTGCCTGATGCAGAGTAAGCTTTCAGTAAAGATTAGCTATTGTGATATGCCCAGAGGCCCTGGGAGATGGGAGGCGGTGTAGTGAGGCTAAGACTTCGTCCCCAGCCACCTGTCAGACCAGAAATAGTCCCTCCACCTCCCCTATCCTAGCCTGCTCACAGCCAGGAGTTCACCTCAGGAGATGCTCCAAAGCCCACAGGAGTGGGGCTGGATGATTGGATCCCTGCAGTGGGATGTGTGAGAGGATTGGAGTGGAGGAATGGGAGTTAGGAACTAGGAAACTGCATAAGTAGGCCAGTCTAGCAGTAGAGAGGCTCTGGAGCACCCCATCGGAGCCCTCCTGTCCCCATATCAGTATATCAAGATGCTTTCTGGATTGTGTAAGGAGGCGGCATGGGAAAGGCTATCTCCGTTTGCCCAGTAGGTGCTGGCTAATTGGGTCCATTCTGCCTCACCACTCTGCCTCCTCTCCAACCTAGACCTAGACTTGTGAGAGCACAAAAAACAAAGACAGGCAGTGGGACATCTACAAGAAGATAAGGGGAGCTCTGTCTGCAGGTTTGGCCTCCAGAGGCCACCCCTGCTATCGGCCATCCCTGCCCTGCACACGCCTGCAGTAGGACGTGTGAGGAGCTACCTAGACGTCTGGCTGAAGCCCAAGACCACATTCCCTCCAGCCCTCCTCCATGGTTTGAAATATAAGGCTGGCTACATAACTGTACCTGGTGTTTGCCTTCATCTTCGATCTGGTGCTCTTTCTGTCTGGCTGCCTGTGCGAGTTCTGCAGGGGCTATTATTTCCATCAGTCCAGTTCCCAGCACCACCCATCTGCCTGCTTCCTGCTGGCCATGACCCTGTTCCTCCTTTATGTTGCCCTTCCTCTAGCCAGTGCCCACCCTTTATTTCTGAAAGAGACTCCCTCAGGCCAGGAGCCACCTCTGGCCTCTTCAGGAAGATCCCCTCCTAACCTGTGACCCCTCCCCACCTTGTGCAACTTGCTCCCCACTTTGACCCTCTGGGCCCCATCCCTCCAAGAACCATCTCCTTTCATTACCCAGAACTCCCCAAACCCAACCCTTGCTATACCCTGGTTCCTCTCACCTGCCTCTGATCCCTCTTCCATTTTCCTCTCTCATCCCTGACCCTGCATCTCTATCCATCCTCTCCTAACTTCCACACCTCCACCTGGCCTCTACTGACTCTTTCATCCTCTCTGCACATTCCAATCTGACCTTGAGTTCTTTCTCTCTCTCCCTCCTGCCTTGTCTCCCTAGGGGCTGGAACATCTGCAGCTTCATAAGCAATAAACAGCCGTATGAAGCCATTTCCTACAGCAGCTACTCCCATGGAAATAACATGTACAAACTTTGCTTCTTCCTTAAATCCACAATTTAGGCACAGAGAAATTCCCTCTACCCCTGGAAATTTCTCTCTGTGTCCCAGACTCAGATTCCACCCCCACTCCAGAATCTCAGCCTCTAAGAGAGCCTGGGTCACACCCAGGGGAGTGTCAGATTCCAGGCATCACAGTCGCAGATGTGAGACAGCAGTCCACCCAATCTCATTTCTCTGTCCCTTCTCCCTAAGATTTCTGGGCTGGAAACCCCCTTCCCTCAAGCTTTCCCTTACTCCTGGTGTCCCAACCCTGTTCCCTCTACCTCCCAGAACATGGATATAAACACTATCTATGGATAGGAGACCATCAGAAGAATCCAATCCAACCTGCTGGGTGAGGTGGAAACAGCCTTCAGTGGGACTAGAAGAGGTAGGGAGCTTGGTGGTTCATTATCATCATGTCTCCCCCAGACTTCAGGCCCTTGCTGGGGATCAACATGTGGATTGCCCTCCATGGGTATCTCCATTATATTTCTTTCAACAACACCAAGCAACTCTCCAACACCAGCTGGGTGTCCTACTATTCGACTCAGTTCTGACACTATCTACCTGGAGAATAGTATCAGATCCCATGGGTGGAGGGTTCAGTCCCACAAGACTGCCCTCCATTTCAGATGGCAGTCATAAGTCCAAGTTGTTACCTGTGCTTCTGATAGGCTGGCTATTAATTGTATATTCCTATGCCCCGCCTTCCTGGTCTAATTAATTTGCTAGAGCAGGTCAGAGAACTTAGGAAACCAATTTACTTGCTAGATTACCAGTTTATTACAAAGGAGATTAAAGAATACGAATGAACAGTCAGATGCAGAGATACATAGGGTGAGGTCTGGGAGGGTCCTAAACACAGGAGCTTCTCTTGCCATGGAGTTTGAGGTGCACCACCCTCCCAGCCTGTGGATTCATTCTGGCTCGCCAGCCTGGAAACTCTCCGAATCCTGTCCTTTGGGGGTTTTATGGAGATTCCATCACACAGATATGGGTGATTAAATCATCGGCCATGGGCAACTGATTCGATCTCTAGTCCCTCTCCCTTCCCTGAAGGTCAGAGAGTGGAACTGAAAGTTCCAGTCCTCTAATCACTTGGTTAGTTCCCCTGGCAATCAGTCCCAATCTTAAGTGCTTTCCAAAAGTCACTTCACTGACATAAACCATAAACTCTGGTGGAGTTGAAAGGGGTTTGTTATGAATATCAAGACACATTTATCAAAACACATTTATCACTTAGGAAGTTCCAAGGGTTTTAGAGGCTCTGTGCCTGAAATGGAGATGAAGACTAACTATATATTTCTTATTATAAATCACAATATCACAGCATCAAAAGCCCATGCTGGAATCCTTTTCTGAGCAGATTGAGAGTGAGAAGGATAGGTTTAGGGGTTGGCTGTGCATGGATGGCCCTACGCAGGCTCAGGAAAAAAGCAGGCCCATACTGATAGCAGTCAGGATCCCCAAGCTGGATGAACAAACGCTTGGGAGGAAGGCACAACTATTAGGTTTGAATCTTGCTTCCACCTCAGTGGAGCCACATCACAGACACATTCACTTAGGACCAGAACAGCTAGCTGCACTCAGCAAAGAGCGATACCATTTTGAAAAGCTGGCAGGGTGAGATGGGAGATGGCATCTTGGTTACACTAAGTATGAGTTCAATGATTCAAACGTTTTTCACACACCAGGGACCCTAAAAGCAAGCCAACTTCCAAATCTGGTGTTTAACCATTGAAACAGCAATTGTTCCAAACTGGCTGAGCTGGACTTATTGAGAGGTTGGCTCTGCCTTATTCTATGGATGATTTAAGTAATTTTCATGTTTTGACTGCATGTATTCAATTTTTGACCTATGTGTTGACTTTAAAACCTAATCCCTTTGTATAATATAATTCTGTTGTACTTAACTTTGTGAATTTTTCTCCATCACTTATCCTTTAAGCCTGAGTTTCCTTCTGTGTAAAACAGAGAAATGGAACTTAGAGATTCCTAAGGTTCCTATTGGTGCCCTCCAAATGATATGTATAGAATTTACAACTTACAAGTAAGTTTTTCCACATTCATTTTCTCTTTTAATCCTCAAAACTGTCCTAGAAAGTAGATACTATTATTTTCCTCTTTTATAGCTGAAGAAATTGAGGCTCAGAGAGGTTGAGAAAGTTACTCAAGGTCACACAAAAAATAGATGGTAAAGGTGGGATTAAATCTTTTTGAGTCCTTGTGAGACCAGTTTGTCTCTAGATACACTTCTAACAGGAATGCATGCAAGTATGGAGGAATGCCCCAGATTGATGGGCAGGCAGGCTCTCTTGAAGGGCTGGGGCTAGTTACAATCGATGGATGTTGTACTTTAGCATGTACTTCCTTTGCTTTGTAAGTTTCTGTGTTCTTAGTCCTTTGTTCTACATCTGTCTTTCCTAAGTCTTAAACTTCGGCTGCTAGGGCAGTCCACTCATGACTGGGGGTCCCCAGGTCCATGGGGGAAGGGAAAGGGTGCTGGCCTGAAGCATGTAGACCTGTCTCCTTTCTAGTCCCAGCTCTCTCACCTGTTAGCCAAGGATACAGTTTGCCTGTTCACAGCTTAGTTCTCTCTGTAATATGGGTATCATAACCCCTGCCCTGTAGGGGTGGGCCAACAGATGAAGGAAGTGACTGGCAGGGAGGTGACAGGGAGGTACTCTGAGATGTGAAATGCTCTTCCAGTGTGTGCGTGTGTATGTGTGTTGGGGAGGGTGTAAGTTATCCAAGAAGTCCCCAGGATTGTGGCTGCAGCTTGGCCTGGCAGAGCAGTTCCTCCCTGGGCTGAGGTCAAAGCCAGGTCCTCTTCCCACTGTCAACACCAGAGCCTGGGTCCTGTTTGTTGTTCCTGGCTCCTCTCCTAGCAACCAAAGCTTTGACAAAGGTTCTGTCAAGCAATGGGGACCTTGCCCCTCAGCTCACTAGGAAGAGGGGCCAGCTGAACCAAGACCTTCAGATGCTGAGCAGCAGCATTAGATCATCCTGGGCAAGTGCAAGGAGCTCTGCCAGCAAGTTCAAGTTCACGGCCTAAGGCTCAACCTCAGTCTTAACCTGGTGAAGGGGCCTCCTGGGACCTTCAGCACTTTATTGCTATCTGGAGTCTGACCCAGCAAAGACAGCCTCCACCCAAGATATAAACCTTGTCCTGAGGGAAATGTGATAAGGGAGACCCAACCTAATTCTTGGGGTGTGTATTAGCCTTCTAGGGCTGCTGTAACAAATTACCACAAACTTGGTGGCTTAAAACAACAAAAATATATTCTCTCACAGTTCTGTAGGCCAGAAGTTCAAAAGCAAGGGGTCCACAAGGTTGGTTTGTTCTGGAGGCTCTGAGGAGAATCCATCCCGTGCCTCTTTACTAGCTTCTGCTGGCTGGCAGCAATCCTTGGCATTCTTTGGCTTGTAGACCCATAACTCCAATCTCTGCTCCTGTCTTCACATGATCTCCTTCTGTGTCTCTGTGTTTTCTCCTTTTCTATATTATAAGGATACTCGTTCTTGGATTTAGGTTCCACCTTAGTCCAGCATGATCTTTTGAGATCCTTACCTTAATTAAGTCTGCAAGGACCCTTATTCCAAATAAGGCCACATTATGAGGTTGTGGGTGGACATATACTTGAGGGAGCATCAGTTCAGCCCACTAGATGTGCCTCCAATATGCTGGGGGAGATCTAAGACCACTCTTGGAGAA
This sequence comes from Camelus dromedarius, assembly GCF_036321535.1. Classification (NCBI taxonomy): domain Eukaryota; kingdom Metazoa; phylum Chordata; class Mammalia; order Artiodactyla; family Camelidae; genus Camelus; species Camelus dromedarius. The sequence goes on along the minus strand of NC_087443.1, from coordinate 59,470,300 downwards.
TCCCTGAGTCTGAAAGGAGAAAACTGTTCCTGTCTAAAGAAACCCCTTTATGATGGGGGAGACCTCGAGTCCCAGCCTGGTTCCCAAAAGACTTCAAACTGAGACAGGCACACAAATGTTTGTGGCAGAGAAGAGTCGGCATTGGCAGAATCCTGACCACTGTTCTCTATAGAACAATGTGAGGGCATTGTGTCCATTATGTCAGGATTTGGAGCAGGGGGAAAGGGGAGTTTCTGCCTCCATGAGGCAAGTGAGGAAAGCAAGGTGCATGCTCCTAGTCTTTGCCCACGCCCTTTCTCTTCCTTCAGCTCCCGGATGTTCATGAGCTGATATCAGTGTTAAATAATTTTTTTGAAAATGAATTCCTATGTGATTATATAACAAAGTAGGACTATTACCAAGGATGGGAGGTGTCTTAGTATGCTGGGGGAGCCATCAGGGTTAAGGTCGCAGAGGGTCCTTTTGCTAAAATAAGCTAGCTCCCTGAGCCCTGTTTTTCCTTATTTGCCAGGGCCTATCCATTCAGCTGGGTTCTTGTCTTTCTCACTCAGGATCCCTTCCTGAACAGGGAACCACACATGCCTTTCAGTTGGTATTACCTGATGCCACCTTTCTTCCTTCCTATAAACTGTAGGAGCCTCAGCCTACTTACTACCCATTCAATCCTTGGGGCTCCTCACGCCCCTTGACTGGGTGCTGAGTGAGGCACCAGCTCTCCTCACACCAGCATTTTGTCTCCCCTGTTAAGATCTCCCTAAAGACAATTGCGTGGTACCTTTTCCCTTTAAAGGTTTTACAACTGATCACTATGAGGAAAGAGACCCAAACTTACCAAGTCCAAGGAAGGTTTGAAAATTTCAGAAGCCAGGGAAACTCTTGCCAACTCTGGTCCGTGGAGTGAAAGGGCAGCCAGCGGCCTGGTTCTCTCTCCTCTCCTCATAGACCTGGCCTGAAGATACCAACCAGGGCAATCACTCGTTACCCTTTGCCTCCAATGTGGCTGCATTTGAGCATTTCCCAGTTGGTTTTTCTCATCTCTGAATTTCCTCAGCCTCATGCAGGAACAGCCCCTCTAGGAAAAAATTTTTTAGGAGAACCACAAAGGCTAAAGGATCTCATTCTGAAGAGGTCCTAGTAGGGTCAACTCCTAATTCCCCCTTTCCTAGCATTAGTGGTATGGATTTGGGGTTAGAGAAACTTGGGATACTTTTAGAGGACCCACAGTCTCCCTGTGGTATCCCAGAAATAGAGGGTAAGAGGCACAGACATTGTAGCAGGTATAGGGTGGGTACTGCCCCAGCTCTAGCTCCTACTCCTACTCTACCACTCCAATTCCACCACCCCACCCAGACGTGAATATCCAGGTGGAGGATATCAGGATGTCAACAGAGTTTATAATACAGAAGATCTGTCAAATTCAACTTGGAAGAATTTCTGGACAACTATCTCAGTGATATCCAGGTCAGTGTACCCCCTGCCCTGGCCCAGGACACTGACCTGGCTAGGCTGGAGTCCACTCTGCCTCTATACCTCCAATCAGACTTTTCTTCCCTTCCCCCACTGTAGCCTTCCCACTGCCAGCATAAGACCTCTGTCTATGTCTGGTGGGGAAGCCCTGTTCCCCAATTCTGAGGCTCTAGGCTGCTCCTAGAGCCTGTTAGGGGTAGTTAGGGGTGGGACAATGCCCACTTTTCCTGGTACAAAACAAAAATAATACAGACTTTGAGAAGACTGCATGTCACCTTGGAATCTGAGTGGCTGCCAAAGCCTGAGGACCTGAAACCTATGAAATACCTGGACAGTCTGCTCCTCCAGAATCTTTAGCTCAGGGAGGCCCAGATGAGATGGACTGCCCTCGTCTTGGTAAAGGCCACCCCCCTCACTCTCACTTCCTCAGCTCTCCACAGCTCCTTCCCTTTCCCTTTATTTCCCATATAAAGGAAACCTCTAGGAGACCAAATCTAGACCAGCTGTTCCACTGGCTCTATGCTCTGGCTGTAATTCTGGTGAGAGGCCCCAAGGGACTCCCCTTCTGCTCCTTCCATCACCTCCCAGCAGTCACACCTGAGAGCCTCCTCTGCTCCCCAGAGTGGGAGCATTTCCTGCCTCCCCCAGGTGCCTCATTCCCATCTGTCTGTCTCCTCTCTCTTCTCCTGGTCCAACCCCAACCTCTTACTCATCTCTTTGCCTCTGTCTTTCCTCACCTTTGTTCTTGCTCCTGTGCAGATACCTTTGGAGCCAGGCCCAGGCTCTCCCTCTGGGAATTAGAGGAGAAACCACTACAAGGCTTCTACCCACAACTGGTGAGTGACCCTGGTCACTCAGCCCTGACCTCACAGCCTGATTCAGCTTCCTTCCCCCTTTGAATTTTTGTTTACCAGCGGAAATGGGGACCCATGCAGTAATAGTGTAAGCAGTTGACAGATCACATGGTTCCCATGAGCCTTGAAATTGTGATTCTGAAAAAGTTTTATATTTGGGAGAAGTCACCTCCATTTCACATTTTGTGCATAAAGTGAGACTATTGATTTTGAATAAGGCCTGACATCTTATTCCTCTATTTCAAATACATATAAAATGTGTCTTCCCAGAAAACTCTGCTGTGTCCACAACTTCTTCTCCAGTTGGATCAAATTATCCAGATCAGTCTGGTAGCTGGGGCACAGTGCCAGCCTGGGAGTGGAAGAATTTTAGCATCTCAGTCTGCCTTGTTTTGTGGGTGATACCTACCATCTTAAGTACAAGACCAGAGTCCCTTCCCCTTCTCATGATTTTGCTCCGTGAGTTCTAACCTGACCTCCTTCTCTTCCTCCTCCTCTCTTGCCCACAGAGAACCTTAATTTACCACCTCCATAGGCTTCCTCAGTCCTTAGGCAAGAAATGGGCAAGTATGTGCATGTTGTAGGGTAATGGGTGGAGCTGGCAGTGATGAGAGGAACCACCAGGGGGAGCCTGTGCCTAGGAAGAGACTGAACGGGGGCCTGGGGAGCCACTCAGGATTTTTCATCCCTTTTTTTCCAGGGCAGTAAGGGTGCTAGGCATTCCAGTCCCAGGTGGCTCCCTATAGAGTTGGGGCTCTAGAGCTGCCCTCTCCCCACTCTTTGACTCCCTCTTTTTCCCCTGAACACCCAGGGAAGGTGTAAATCAAATTCTGGTGCATTTATACAATATGGAATATTTCCTAAGGATAAGTGAGTGGAGATCCCAAGTCTGGGGTCTTTGGTTGGCAGGGAGTATTCTAGGACCAGAGGGTTGAGAGGGTCCCTAGACAGGATTTGGGACCTGGGAAAATGGGAAATCTATGGACTAAGGTCCTTGATGTTGGATGCCTAGGTAAAAGGGGAGGTTCTGGAGCTGAAGGTTTTAAGCAGTAGACAAGGTCCCAGGTCCAAAATCTCTGGGCAGGAGGTGGTAGGAGGACCTAAGGTCCCTGGGTAGGTGAAGGAGAGGATCCTAAGTCAGTGGATAGGAGCATTTCCACAGGTATGCCTCACCTTTGGAGATCTCTCAAGTTCACTTGGCAGTAGCCTCTGGAAAGCTTGAAGGTGAAGCTAAGCTAGGCAAGACTAGAATGCAGTCTGGGCAAAGGAGAGCAGGCAAATCCTGAGGGTCCTTTAGCTGCCTATATGGCCATGGAACCTAATCCTCCTTTTTTTTCAATCCCCCTCCTGCCCATTCATATTTCCAGTCCCAGCTCTATACTTCTCTTACATCACCAGGGGATTCAATGTCTGGACATAGACCACAATTTCCATGCTGCACAGTGACTGAAACACAGGACTACAGCAACTCAAGTCTTCTCCAACCTGAAAAGGCCAGAAATCAAAGCCCCACCTCTTCTTCTGCATGTGGCCTGTAGGAGATTGGACCTGGTGGCCAGTGTGGGCAATGTCCAAACACTTCCTCGACTCAGCCCTAGGCCTGGTCCTGGCCACTTGTCATTGAGACTCCTACAGTGGACTCCTAGTCGGTATCCCTGTCTCAGTTCTAATCTTGCTTACCCAGAGTATTGTAACAAGCATATCTGATCAAGGGCCAGATTCTCAACAAACACATCTCTTCCTTCACGACTGACCCTGCCTCCGGTTCTAGTCTTCTCTCCAGCCACTTCCACCCTCTGAAGAATACATTACACTTTGAATTACCTCCGGTCCTAGAATACTCCCTGCCAACCAAAGACCCCAGACTTGGGGCAGTCCTTACTTTGGGCCCAAGCCTTGGACAAGGGACACCTGGGGCCCAGGATGATGCTGAGTAGCAGCACCCAGGGTCCAACCCTAAGCCCATAACCAGGCTGAGGGCTGACGGGTAGAAATGAGCAGAGGGCCAAGGCCTCTTTGAAGGTGGTTCTGCTGACTAAATCCAGAACAGGAATCTGTACTAGAGACACTCTTGTTTCTTGGCTTAGGGGGTCAGACTCCAAGCAACCCTGCTCCAGTGACTCTTGTTACTAAGCCAGAGGGCTCTGCAGGTAGCTCTCTTGTCTGTGGTAAATCTTTCTCTCAACCAGAGGCTGCTCCAGGAATCCTGGGGGAGATGGGCATAGGCCCAGGGCCCAGCACAGTTTCTACTTGGGAACAGAAGGGTCTTGGGGAAAGGAAGTGTGCAGCTCTGCAGAATCCCCTCCTCACAACAGGCTAGAGAAACTAGCAATCAGCCAGGAATGAGAAGCGCATTCAAGCCCAAGCAGGTAGCAGCTATTGGGCTGTACAGTGAGGTGGTTTAAATCTCAGAGACGCTACTTTCTAGTTGACTGACCTTGGTCAAGTAATCTTTCTAAACCTCTATTTCCTCACCTGTAAAGTGGGGATAATATTAGAACTTTCCCAATGGGATTATTAGAAACATTAAATGGATTATTTAAAGACCAGCAGATTATATGTGGAATCTAAAAAAAAAGGATACAAATGACCTTATCTACAAAACAGAATTTATCTACAGAACAGAAACAGACTCACAGACATACAGAACAAACTTATGGTTACCAGGGGGTATAGGGGTGGGAAGGGATGAACTGGGAGTTCGAAATTTATACCTCTTAGAGAGTGATAGAAATGTTAGCTATCTTGATTGTGGTGGTGGTTTCATTGGTATATATATCTATCAAAATTCATCAAATTTTACAGGAATTGTACTACAATAAAAGTTAAAAAAAATAAAGATCAGCAGAGTGCCTGGCACATATTAAATGCTCATAAATGTTAATTTCATTATTGAAAGTGGCCGTTTTAGCCAACAGATTGACATTCAACCACTCCTTCTATAACCCATAAATCTAATAGTCTCTCAGCTGTTCAAAAACACACCAACCACATTTCTCTGTGTTTTCCAACACCAATGGTCAATTCTCTGTGGACACCAATTGGGTGCCCTACAAGTCAACTCAATTTTGACACTAATTACATGGAGTTAGCACAGACAGGTTAAGGGCTCAATCCCACAAGACTGCCCACACTTCAAAAACCAGTCACAAGTCACTGTACTTCTGACTGGCTAGTTATAAATGAGTTCCCATGATATAAACTGGTTTGATAATTTGCTAGAATGGTTCACAGAATCCAAGGAAATACTTCACTTATGTTTACAGGTTTATTAAAGGACACAGTAGCCAGATGGAAGAGATACTGAGGGCAAGGCATGGTATGGGGTGTGCGCATGGGGCTCCCATGCCCTTTCTGGGTGTGTCACCCTCCCACCAAGCCAGAAGCTCATCAAATTTCCCTGTTCAGGAGTTTTTACAGAGCTCAATCTCTAGCCCCACTCCACTCCCAGGAGGCTGAAGATGGGGCTGAAAGTTCCAACCCTCTCATCACTTGGCCTTTCTGGTGATCAGCTCCACCCTGAGGCTAGGGGTCCCCACATTAAGTTACCTCATTAGTATAAATACAGGTTTGATCTAAAGGGGCTTGTTATAACAAAGACACTTCAATCACTTGGGAAGTTCCAAGGTTTTAGGAGCTCTGTACTAGAACAGAAATCTGAGGACAAAGACCAAACATATTTTTTACACCACAATATTTAACATACATATATAAAGGTTGCTCCAAAAGAGAGAAGAGTATTGCACCCACAGGTCCCACGCTGGCCCCTTCCAACTCCTAGGCACCCTTCCCTGATCACTGAGTTCTAGAAACAATTTTCAGCCTGTGTCAGTTACACCAAGGCCCTGTTCTGGTAATGCCCAGGCCTCCAGGCCTGGGTGCTCTGATGCCTGGAGGGTTGTCATAGGTCCTCGAGGTGGGGTGGGGGGTGGAGTGCCTGAGTCCCCTAGGATGTCCTCATACAGGCTTAGAACTGACCCTGAGGGCTGTCCTTGAGTCCCAGTCTGCTCCAGCAGGGTTCTGAGCAAGCCCACAGTGAGAGAAGGCTCTGCCCCAGGCTCAGGGAATGGGGTGGGGGGCTCCAACTCATCTGGGAGGTGTGTCCGCAGTAGAAGCAGGAGCTCAGCTGGAGCTAGGTCTGGTGGGCACAGGCGGCAAAGGAGGGGGAGGTGGGCATCAAGTCGACGGTGCTGGGCAAATTCAGCCAACAGCAGTTTGAAGATCTCACTTCGAAGCAAGGGACTGGAAGGGCTGAGGGCCAGGCCAGCCTCTAGAACCCGCTCCCACTGCTCCTTTTGCACCAGCTGTCCCACAGCTTGGAGCACAGCTTTGGGCCGCCCACTACCCAAGAGCAGGTCCAGCTCTAGTGCTTCCGGCCTAGTCCCATCCTTACCTAGTACTGCCAGGGCTCGGCGATAGAGGGGCAGCCCTGGACCCCCTGCCCCCCAGCCAGGCCCACCCTGCTGCTGTGCCAGCTCCACAAAGGGCGGCAGCCATTGTGGCTCCAGCCGACAGAGGCACTGGCACAGGAGTTCAAAGAGGGGCAGCATCCCATTTGGTGGTTCCTTTCCAGTTGCTGTACCCGCCAGTACCTTCTTCCACACGTCAGGGGGAGCTTGGGACCTCAGCCTGCCATTCCCATCTGGCTGGAGCTGCAGGGCCCTGAGGATGGCACCCCAGGCTGCTGTAGGAAGGGTTTGGAAAATGGTGTTGAGCTGAGTCAGCTGGTCTCCCACCAACTCAGTCCTCAGCAGGCGAGCCACTTCGTGCTCTGCCAGCTCAGTCCAGCCAGCCTCCTCCTCATCCCCAGCCACCAGCTGGGCTTTGAGATGCTCTAAACCCCGGTAATCCCGAAGCTCGGCCCTCAGTGTGGTCAATAGTGTAGATGGGGATACGTGACCCTGGAGGATGGAGGCCAGGGCCTGAGGCGCCCGGAATGTGCTGTTGTGTCTCAGTTCCTCTGGGGTAAGCTGCGCACCCCGCAGGCTCCGACGCTGGTAATACTCACAGGCCTCCTCAAACACCAGGTCTTCAGCTGAAGGCAGCTCAAGGCCCTGCAGGGTGCCCCAGCCTACTCGAAACAGACCCAAGGCTGAAAGCAAACGAAGACCACCTCGGGTCTCCAGCTCTTCCTCATCTTCCGTGCCAGGGGCTGGGGGTTCCAGCAAATGTACTCGGTCTGTACTTAGGACCTTCCTCTCTAGCAGCTGCCCACTGCCCATGTCCAGCAGTTCTAATGTGGAGCCTAGCACACAGGCCAGAGTGCCATGAAATGTGCCCAGTGCTGCAGACCCTGCCAAACCAACAGGTGCCTCCTGCAGGGTGCCAACAGCCCGGGTACCACCGTGGGGCTGCACGAGGCTCACAGCGCCTCTAAAGTCAAGCCACAGCAGGCCATGGGGAGTTGGGGCCCAGGTATGTACAGTCAATGGCTGTCTGGGGGATAGCAGCCCAGGAAGGCCTCGGAGCAGGGTCCGGAAGTCCCATGTGTCCCCTCGTCCAGGATTTAGGCTTTTACTGTGGGAGAGGCCAAGACACGGGGCAGCCACCACCACCTTGCCCTTGCCTGGGCTCCAGATGAGCAGAATGTGGCCCACACCAGGCCAGGTGGTGGCAGTGGGCACTAGGAAGACGTCCTTGCGGGAGGCCAGCAGCCCGAAAAAGGGGCAGTGGTGCAGCAGGATGTGGGTTCGGCCCAGGTTGGTGCCGGCCTCCCCGCTGGGCTCCAAAGTCCGGACGCACACACAGTGGCTGAAAGCCACTGCGGGAGGCCCTACCTGGCCCTCAGAGCTGGCCTGACGCTCCTCGCACCACACGAGGCGGCCTCGGGGCGCCGCCACGGCCACTACGCGGGCTCCACCACCCGGACACAACTCGGTGCTCTGCAGCATCCGCCAGCCAGGCCCCATCTCAGCGCTCCACACCTCGGCTAGGCCACTCTCCCACACCAGGACCAGAGCCGGTCGCGCGGGCCACGGCAGGAAGAAGGCATCTAGCGGTGAGGACTGGCCAGCTGGCCAGGTACGTTCCAGCTCTGGGCCGGGTCCACGCACCGCGACCAGCAGCTGCGGGGCCGGCGCCCCCGGGGGTCGCAGCAGCAGCAGGTGGCGGCCGTCCGGGCTGCAGCGGACTCGGACAGCTGGGTCCCCAGCCAGCAACTCCCGGAGCTGGGCCGCGCCGCTGAAGTTGCTCAGGTCCGTGAGCAGGCGCAGAGTCCCGGCACGCTTCATGACGCCGCCCGCGCCGTAGCACACCCAGGCCCGCCGCCCCGTGGGGCGAGGCCCGGCTCTCAGTCAGGGTTCCCGCGGGAGGTCGTATGGGCTGAGACTTCCGTCCTACGCCGATGAGGTGAGCTAAGAGTCGGCCCCGCCTTTCCCGGCTAGCTCGGGACCTGCCCCTGTTTACGTCCGGCCCGCGCAACACCGCCCACCAGGGGCGGAGCCGGGGTGGGATCGGTGAGCCTCGCTGGGGGTGGAGCCTCCCGAGCATCCTAGGGTCTCAGCGACTTGGACCTCGCCAGCTCTTGGGACGCTCTCTGAGATGTAGGCCCGCAGCCCCAGGGCCCAGAGACTGACTCAGGAATCAGGATTCCAGCCCTCTCAGCCTTGAACTGATAGCGTCCAACTCCCAAGGCTTCCCTTTCCTCCAAGCCTCGCTCTCTCTCACACAGATTTATTCACCCATTTATTCATGAATTTTTTTTACTGAGTACTTACTAAATTCCAGGCTCTGAGTAGATAACCTGAACAAAAGAGAAAACCTCAACTTAATGGAGATGACAATCTAGTGGAAAACAATAATAATAATAATAATAATAATAATAATAATAATAATAATAATAGCTAGTACTTCCTTAGCACTTATTGTGTGACCCACCCCACCCACCCCATCTCCTTTTACAGATAAGAAAAACGAAGCAAGAGAGATAAATGGACCGAGATCACACAGCTATTAAGCGGTAGAGGTGGGATTTGAACCATAGGCAATCTGGGTCCAGAATCACCAAACCACTTTACCATATCAACAGTTCATCACCCAAACTAACATTTTGCTAGAAAACAAAATATATACTTCAATAGCATGGAGTCTGTGTGTAATCTCTCCAGCAACACCTACATATTGACATGCAGGAGTCCTTTCCATTCCTGACTGCCTTCTCAGGGTATTCTTCCCTCTTCCTTGAGCCTTACCTCTTCCTCCCTTTCCACACAACTTCCCTGAGAACTGCATCCATTTCTATTTCATTAGCCTCATTCTGTCCTCTTGCTCTCAGGATAGAAACACCCTCCAGTCTGTCCTATCTTAGTAGTCACTGTTTCATTCTCATCTCCAAACTTTACCTCTACCACTCCCTCTCCCTTTTCTTTCACAGTCTTGCAAAGATCCTCTAGCACTTGTTGCCTCTACTTTTTCTCCTTCCATTCACTCTTCAAACCATTACTTATCTGAAGTAGATTTTCCCGAGGTCTTTAAGTTATTTTAATTTCCTTTTCTCTTTGAGACATTTGACAGCTTCCTTATTGAAAGTCCCTCCTGTGGTTTCCAAAGCATCTTTCTCCTCTACTTTTCCTCTTTTTCAGACAGTACTGTCTGCAGAATTTTGTTTGCCATTGGTTCCTCTTCCTCCACGAGCCTTTAAATGCTGGTTTTAAATTCCATTTGGAGCCCTTTTCTCTTTTTTCTCCCTTATTATTATTTTTGTTAACCCTCTTCTTAGGCCATTTCTTCCCTTCTAATGGCGTGGACCATTACCACTAAGCCAATGGCTCCAAAATGTTTATCTACAGCCCAATATCTCTGCTGAGTTTCAATAAAGGATATCCAAATGTCTACTAAATATTCCTGCCTGGATGTCTCATGGGCATTTCGGTCTCAACATGTCCTAAACATCATCTTCTTCCTCAAATTTGCTCCTCCTCCAGCTGTTCATAGTTGCCATAGGATTTTTTTAATTGTTGTATCCTCACTTTAAAAAAAAAACTACATTTTTAAAATCGAAGTAAAGTTGATTTACAATATCATATAAAACTACATACTTTTTGAGGCTTTATGTTTAGCTATATTTCTGGTGGATACATACATGCATGAGTGCACAAAAGCACGAACACATGTATGTACCATTGTATTTTTAATTTTTTTCTTCCAGTTTCATTGAGATATAATTGACACACATGACTGTATAAGTTTAAGGTGTACGGCACACAATTTGACTTACATATATCATGAAATCATAACCACACTAAATTTTAGTGGACATCCATGGTCTCATAAAGATATAAAATTAAAGAAAAAGGAAAAAATGTTTCCCTTGTGATGAGAATTCTTAGGATTTATTAACAAATTTCTTGTGTAACTTACAGTAGTGTTAGTTATATTTATCATGTTGTACATTATGTCATATCCTCACTTTTAGAGTAGAGTCTGGCACAAATAAAGACTTCAATAGATGTTTGGTGAAAAAGTGAGTAAGCTTGAGTAGGCATGTTTGCATGTGTGATATCACTTAGGAACCTTTTGATTAAGAGTTACAGAATAGTTACAGAAGTAGGATATCTTAAGGAAAAATGAAATTTACTAGAACATTAGGGCATCACAGAATCTTCAGGAGATGAAGAACAGGCTTGGAAAATGCACAGGAACCAAAACACTCTCTGAAGGCGAAGAAATAGGATGCACAACTGTTTTTCATCAGGAACCAAACATCCAGGATACCACAGTTCCTGGTGCTACATGATGAGGTCACTGCACTGGTGGACAGAACCTGTTATGAATGAATTCTGACCATCTTTTCATCTTTGCATCTATTGATCAAGAAGCCCTTGGAAGCTGTACCTAGTGGCCAAACCCAGGTCATATGAGCTCACTTTACTTGATTGCACAGGTCCCAGTTTTCCACCGAGACTATACACAAAGGAAGAGGCCCCCAGAAAAAGAGGGGGAAGGTTCAGTGCTGGATAACCAAACCAATATGACATAGACTTTTTAGACATCCCCATTTTCTAGATAGAAGACTAAGGCTCAGAGAGCTCCAAATGTCAAGTCATAGAGCTAGGAAGTAGCCCCCCTGGGATTCATTCCCACAGTATCTCCATAGGTAGTGTTTTTACCTACTCAGTCTATGGACTTCTAACCTTAACCTCTTCTGAATCTGTATTTAATTCACTTCTCACCAGTGTATTGTGTTGTTTCAGGTTCATACTTTATCGTTTCCTTTTCTCCTCTCCTCTAAGACTTGACTTGACCTGCCCCCAGGAAGCCTCCAGAGACTGAAATGGACTTTTCCCTTCTCTGGCATTTCAGGGCATTTATAACTTGAGCCTGTCTAAGCTTGCCCTCGATAATTCACTGTCTGATATTTAAAACTTTGATTTAATGTTTAATTGCTATCTATCTATCTATCTAATCTATCAGTTTGTTACAATATAATCTCAATAATTATAATTTGTTGTTTTTCTTCTGTAGTTTGTTTTTTCTCCCAGAATTTGGTATCCAGTAGGTGCTCAACAAAGATTTGTTAAAATGAATTCAGATATGGGAAGGGCTCTTTCAGCTGTGCAGGAGACTTCTAACTGGTGTTCAGGAACTCACCTCAAGATGTCCTCCTCTTGCCCTTCTTACTCTTTTTTATATCCTATTAGGGTACAACTTTTTACTACTAATCATATTTTATGTTACTGTGTAAATAGACAAGAAAAATTAAAATCTTCCTGAGCTTTTGGGTCACTAAGAACTTTTCTCTGATAGATCTGGGCTCAAACTCTTCTTCAACTCTTACTAACTCTAGAACATAGGGCAAGCTATTTAATGACTCAAAAACTTTGTTTTGTTATCTGTGAAGCACGTATTCTATAAAGTCATTGTAAGGAGACACGTGCACAGGTACTCACACACTGCCGGGCGTCTTTTTTAATCTCCCACTTTGCATATAAGAAAACTGAGACTAAGAGAGGTAACTTGCTAAGTTGACACAGCTTTACACGGTGATTCGCAGATAGTAGGCACGCTATACATGTAAGTTGAATGAGTTTGTTTCCAATCTTACACTTACAGTGTTGTAATAAATAGGTTATATATATATTTCCGAACTTTGCCAGTGTTCCTAGAGAATATTGAAGTGCAACTACTTATTTCAGAGTCGGCCATATTAAAAAGAAAAACCTGCTAATGCAACTTGCATCCAGTAGACCCTCGATAGTTGTTTCTTTTCCTAATTTCTTTCTCGCGGTGCATTTCGGGAGTCGTAGTCTTTGTGATGCTTGCTGGGAGTCGTGGTCTGAGCCAGTCTCAGGAAGCGGGCGCGAGCTAACCTATCACACGGCGGGCTTTAGGACCCCGCGAGGCACGGCGAGCTGGGGAAAGGGTCGGGGGAGGTCGGGAGCGCGTCCGTGAGCCCGGAGCGGCGGCCGCGTCGGTGGCGTCGGGAGCGAGCGGGCCCGTGAGCGGCGCGGGTGGTGGAGGAGGAGCCCGGGGCTCGGTAAGCGGTGCCGGCCCGGGCCGGTCTCCGAACCTGGCCAACCTCTGCGGGTCCTGCCATACTAGGCCTTGGCCCCGAGGCGGCTCTGGGGGCGGGGCCTGCGCTCGCCTAGGGGACGATGGGGGTGACGGGGGGAGAGAGAGGGAGGACAGCTGCTGAGGCGGGCGGAGGCTGCGTGCGGCTGGGAGGCTGGGCCTGGGGCGGCAAAGCGGAGTCGAGTGAGAAGCTGCTCGCTCCTCCTGCGGCCGGTCCCTCCCACTCTGGGTCCCTGCTGGGCCCTCCTGGCAGCTGAGGCGCTGACCTTTGACCCTGGCATGGGGTGACCCTGACCTCTCAAGCTACCTTGAAAGCTTTTCCTCCCAGGTTGTTCCCACCCCTGGTTGGCTTTCAGCCCAGCCTGGCCCGGGGGTGAAGAAGGCAGCGGGCAAGACTACTGAGAAGGTCTAGAGGAAGTCCTGAAGTCTTCAGGTGTCCCATAAGGGTCCCTTCCTGTCCTTTACAGGCTCTGAGCGCTGGGCTTCAGCCCACCCTTAACACACAATAAGTGAAGCTACTATGTTTTCTCCGGGTTACGTGGTGTGAGCCTGAGAAACGAACCTGTTCCCATGCAGGGTGCAGGGAAGAAACGGGGAAAAACTGGTTCCCTGGGGAAGGAAAACTATCAGAAGCTGAGGAGTCTGCCTCTGGAGATGGGGAAGTAGAAACTTGGGCCAGGCCTGAATAAATGTTTCTGGATCATCCGATTCTCCTCAGTTCTTCCTCTCCAGAAAACATTTTGAGCTTAGTGAGAGCTGTTTCTTTGCTGTTCTGTACTTTCACTGACTTTGTAAACAAGGGCAAGTATGATTTGTGTCCCTGCCCTTAACTTAGAACAAATTAATTAGATTATTTTGGGTGTGTCTTTACTTGGACTTGTATGCACAGTATTTCCTATGTGAAAGCTTTCCAGATAGCAGATCAGTCAGGCTAGAGAAAGGTGAATCCTTTTTAGGATTGTAAAGGGGAACTCTCATCTTTCCTTAGTGAATAGGGGAGCCTTTAAGGTGTTTTCATTGGATGTTTAGGCACTAATTCATTCACTCATTCAACGTTTGTATAATAATAATAAAACCTCTTGAAAACTCAAAATGCAGTTCTTATGAAAGTTGGACTTTCACATAGAGCCAAGCTCAAGAATCCATAAAATTTGGGGAAAATAGCCAAATAACAAATTGATCCAGAATATCGGAGGGTGAACTGTTTATTCAGCATGCATTCATTGAACACTTATTGTGTAACCGTACTGGGTTAGAAATATGAGTATCTTTTCTTAGGAACATCAGGGAGACATATTCATATGAAAATTGTGGTGCTGTGTGTTACTTATCCATTTAAAGAAGTTTATACAGTGTGAGGGAAATGTTACCACTGTCTGGAGAGTCAGGGAAATCTTTAAGGGAGGAGATATTAAGCTGGGTATTGGAAGATGAGTAGGAGCTTGCACAAGAAAGGAAAGGTTATTCCGGCTAGAGAGAACAGCATGAACAAAGGTGTGGTGAAAGTGAGGGGAAAAAAAATTAACATGACGCTCAAGTGTTAGAAAATTTGTCCAAAACAGGATGTGTGGTGGGAAAATCGCCAGGGGGTGAGACTGAAATGAGTAGGGAGCCATTGGAGCTTTTAATGTTAGGGAGTGACAGAAGTGCAGATTAAAGTAATGAGAGATGAAGCAGGGAGACTAAGAGTTGTTGCAGTTGACTGAGAGTGAATAAAGTGTGACAGTGGGAATGAAGAGGAGGGGATGGGTTTTAGAAGTATTTCTGAGACAGCTGCAATAGGACTTAGTGACTGGGGAGAGACAGTATAAAGTTTTCTAATTTGAGAAATTGAGTAAATGCAAATTTCACTGATCAGGATATGGATTAGAAAAGGTAGAGCAGATTTTTTTAAGGGTTAGGATGGCTATAGTAAAAGGTGTAGGGGAGGCAGTCTGGTCTGCTGAGATCAAGTTGATTGTGGGGTATGCACATGGAGAGATGTCAGTAGGCAGCTGAAAGTAAGGAGGCCTGGTGAGCTTATTATCTTAACAATAGCTCTGAGTAAGTGAGAATATATATGAAAAAATCCTGGGAAAATGTTTATTTTGTTTCTTTATAAGGAAGTATTAGAATATGCACTTATTCCACTTAATAGCTTTCCAAGGCAGGGGCCATAACTCAGTAACTTTGCATCTCTTTTTCTCTTATGC
This sequence comes from Camelus dromedarius, assembly GCF_036321535.1. NCBI lineage: Eukaryota > Metazoa > Chordata > Mammalia > Artiodactyla > Camelidae > Camelus > Camelus dromedarius. The sequence continues at coordinate 59,455,278 of NC_087443.1, read as the reverse complement.
TATACCTGTGTTGTTATAAGGTTTCGATAAATGTTAGTTATTAAGGTAGCAGGAAATCAATTTGCTTTGCCAGGTTGCAGTTACCTTTTGGGCTTTCCTTAAGAAGAGTATGGGAGTTTGTTTATAATTTTTGTTTTATACTTAGGGGGTATTCTTGGGACTTGTATGGTTCAACAGGAAAGGAAATGAAGGCAGTATGAGTGACGTTGTGCTGTTTGAGGAAATTCAGGGCTTGAGCAGGAGATAGACAGTATTAATTTATAAGAGGCTCCTGCTCACTGAAAAGAGGATCTTGTGAGTTCTCATTCTGGGAGATGTCAGAAAAATGTGATTTTCAATCCGAGTTTCCTGAAATCCTGTCAATTTGAAGTTGATGCTTCCTACTGTAGGTGCAAGTGCATTCCTTCATGTGTAAAATCACTTAAAGGAACCTGAGATAGTCATGTTTATTTAAACCTCTTCATCTGTATTATTTGTGAAAGTAGGCAGACTCAGTAGATTCTGATGGGACTCGATTGAATTCTCTTCTGTGAAACTAGTTCACTTCTAGTAGTTACAGATTGTGGCTGATTCCCAGAGTAGAGATTGGGGAATTCCTGTTTTGCCACTTGTTGCTTAGTCTTGGAGAAGTCCCCGAGTTAATTCCACTTTCAAACACCCACTCAGAGGTGAGCGCTGTCCAGAGCACACACAAGGTATGGACACTGCCCCGTAGTGCCTCAGGTGTTTATTACTAAAGCAGGCTGGTTCTTTCCTAGCATTGAGAAAATAGGGATGATGCTTGTCAGATGATGTCCTGTGTTGACTGACTTTTCTTGGGTAAAGTGGAACTGTTGATATTATAGATATCCATTTGGAGTTTCCATAGAACTGGAGGTAGAAATGCCTAGCATTCTCTTAAATGCTTATAGTGCTACTATTTACCTTTGGGGAGTGTGGGATGATTTGCAGAAGGACATAGGGAGCAGATAACTTGCCTAAAGAAAAAAAATTGCATCTAGAGGAACTTTTTTAGGAGAGTCAGGGCAGGAGACTTTCTGGCTTTAGAAACATATTGCCTCCTCTTGTTTATTCGGTGAACGACTCCTGGTCAGACAGTGGAGAGGTGATATTTGACTCAGCCATAATTGCTGGACAGGTAGGATTTTCATCTCCTTCACTAGGCATTATAGATTACTATAGTCAGTGTATCTTGTAGTGATCTTTCAGACATGGGCATCCTGGGGCTAAGATCCTAAGGAAAGGCGATGCCATTGTTAAGTTAAAATGGGGAGAATGAGATGGAAGTAGATGAGGATTGCTTGCTCCCAGTGCCTCTTCTAGAAATGGCAGTTTTATTCATTCTCTCAGAGTTATCTGTCCAGATGCTCCTTTTCTTTTAAAGCCTGGTTTAAGGCTTAGATGAGTATATCTCAAACTTTAGTGAGCATCAGAATTATTTGGGGCAGGGTTTTTCAACCTTGGCATTACTGACTTTTTTTTTTTTTTGAGTGAAGGTAGATTTATTCAGAGAGATACATTGAAAGGCAAGAGAAAGGCCACAAGGTGTGGGGGTTGGGTGCTCAGATTAAAAGTAGGTACGCACAGAATGTGGGCCATCTCTGAAGAGGGAAGAGAGAGAAGGGTGGCTGCGAGGCATGGTGTTGCTGGTTTTTTTATGGGCTTTTATGGGCTTGGTGGCTTCATATGCTAATGAGTGGAAGGACCAGTCTAAGGGGAAGGGGCTGGGATCCCAGAAAGTTGGCCATTTTCCACTCTTTGACCTTTTGTGGCTAGCCTTGGGATTGCCATGGTGCCTGTGGGCGTGTTACTCACCATGTTAATATATTACAATGGGCTTATAATGAAGCTCAAGATCTGCTAGAAGTTAAATCTCTCATCATCCTGAGCCTCAAGGCCTGCTGGGGGTTGAATGTTTCACCATTTTGATGTTAATTGCTGTAGCATTCCTTGAATGGCTGTGCCCTGCCTTCTTCCTGTCTCATTCCCCCCTTTGAGATTTTACTCCCATAATTTTATGGGGTTGCAGAGGGGCGAAGGTCCATCTTCTAAAACTGCTTCCGGGCTGAGTAGGGGCGTTGACCCTGCCTATCAGGGAGTAAAAAGTCTCTGAATCCCTAATCTAGGGGCCCCAGGGGCAGGACAGCCTTTTGTTTTTGCATCCAAGGGCTGAGGGTGTGGGCTGGAATCCTTGCACAGCCATCATCTGATGTGCAGCTGCTGTAACCCACTGTTTCCATTGACTTCTGAGGAATTTTCTTAAAGATGAAACAACTTTGTAACAACAGTCTGACATTTTAATCAGGTTGCCAATTACTTGCCACGTGGTCTTAATTTGGATGTCCGAGTGGTCACCTTGGTGGATCTTCACAAGTCCAAAGAGAGAGAGTGATAGAGGAGAGAATGACAAAAGATCAAGGGGAGACAAGCCTTGGGCTCCTTCATGGCTAGAGAGATGGTCTACCAGATCCTGCAGGCAGCGTCAACCTCCACCTAAGGGCTACTCGAATCTGCACGGTGCGGGAGAAACCCCCTGCCACCCTCCGAAGAGAGGGTAGCCGTAGCCCAATAGGCGGATCGAGATTATGCCCTTTGAACCCTGCTTCTTTATGTAAATGCCCCACACGTTGGGCGCCAGAGAAATGATGCAGGAAAACAGATGTGGGGCATGAGAAGGACTGTGTCCCAGGTCTCGGTTGAACCCCTGGGAAGTGCCCTGCCAAGTGTGGGTCCTTGGCTTCACGCAGGAAAGAATTCAAGAGCGAGCCACAGTTGAGTGAAGGTAGATTTATTCAGAGAGATACATTGAAGGTCAAGAGAAAGGCCACAAGGTGTGGGGTTGGGTGCTCAGATTAAAAGTAGCTGCACACTTCATAGACAGAATGTGGGCCATCACCGACGAGGGAGAGAGAGAGAGGGGCGGCCCATTACTGACTTACTGGGCCAGGTAATTCTTTGCTGTGGAAACTGTCCTGTGTACTTTAGGATGTTTAGTAGCACCCCTGGCCTCTGCCCAGTAGGTGCCAGTAGTACCTCCCCTCCCAGCTGTGACAACCAAAAATGTCCAGGTATTGACAGATCTCCCCCTGGGAGGCAAAATTGCCCCAGTTGAGAACCATTGACTTGGGGTGATTTTTTGGGAGGGGTGGGGGACATAATTAGGTTTATTTATTTTTTTATTTTTAGAGGTACTGGGGATTGAACCCAGGACCTCGTGCATGCCAAGCATGCACTCTACCACTGAGCTATATGCTCCCCCCAACTTGGGGTGATTGTTAAAAATGTAGACTTAATTCTTATCTTGAAAAGTCTATTTCAGTAGTGGGGAGAGGGAGTTTAGGAGTCTTTATTTCCAGGAGGCCTGCCAGGACATTCTGAAACATGTGATCACAGCTCTGCAGGGGTAAAAATTTTCTCTCTTAAGCTGAGCACTGTACAGAATTTATACGTACTTGAGTTGCTCTCCATTTCATCTTTCTGTGTTTTACAGTCTCTTTCCATTCATTATCAAGTTTTGGTGAAGAATTATCCTCAGAGCACTGACTTAGCTCAATTAAAATAGTATGGATTAGATCCTGTAGTGGATATCAGTGTGTTTCAGCCCCTTTTTTTCCAATTACTATATTGGATGCATCTATTAACTTGGTTAGACACTCAGATTCTTCCTTTCAAGTTTTCTAATATTCTATTAATTTGTCTATCTCTTTTTCACTTTACCGTGATCAGTATTTATACACATATGCATGCATCAGTTATCTTTTACTTTCTACCATGGCACATCTACTTACTGGCAAACTAGTATGAAACTCAAGATATCTGGACTCTCCAGTTTGTTCATTAAGGTCACCAAGCATGTACTCTTCCTCCTCACTCACCTGGAACCTCTTCAGTTTCTCTATAGATGCTCAGCTTTGTATATGTGTAGATTACTCATAAGAGCTGGACTCAAACATCAGGCTGTCTGGATTTGAGTCCCTGCTCTCACTTACCTTGGCAAGTTGTTGTTGTTGTTTTTAACCAATTCATGCTTTAATTTTCTTACAGTAAAGTTCCTGGGGCATAGGTTTGTTGTGAGGATAAAGTAAATTAATGTATATTTAAAGTGCTTAGAACAGTGCTTGGTACATAGTAAGTGCTGAATAAGTGTCAATTCTTTTGTGGCTATTTTACATCAGAGTCCTGTGTGTGCTAGTTGGGGTCCTTTTGTTCTAGTGTTCTGCATGGATATTGTTAAACTTTCATATATATATGTGTATATATATATAAGCACACATTATTTTAGATTGAGGAATAGCTTATGTAATATGAAGTATACAAATTGATAATTTTTTTACACATGTCCATATTTGTGTGACCTCCACTCAGATCGAGAGAGCACATTTCTCACAGGGGACTATATTCAATAACTTGTAATAACCTATAATGAAAAAGAGTATGAAAAAGAATATGTATATATCTGTAAGTGAATCACTGTGCTGTACACCAGAAACTAACAGAGCTTTGTAAATCAACTATACTTCAATTAAAACAAAAAAGAGAGAGAGCACATTTCTAGCACCTCAGAAGGCTTCCTTGTGCTCCTTCCTACTCATCTCCCCTCCTAGGGTTAACACTATTCTGACCTTTGTCACCCTAGAGTAATTTTGCCTTTTTGAATTTCATGTAAATGGAATCATTAGTTTGTACTCTTCTTTCAGATATTTTTATTCAACATCTATAAAAATAATCAATATTGTTTCAATAATTTGTTCTTTTAAATTTCTGTGTAGTATTGTATGTATTATACTATATATGTAATATAATTTCTCCATTCTGCTGATGTTCATTTGAATTCTCTTTATAAATTAAAAAAACTCACACAAACACCGACTTCAATAAATTTTATAAAAACATTAAAAAAAGGGAATGTTTATACTCTAGGCACTCTGGCATTTCTGTTTCTTGAACATGGCAAGTGTGTTCAAATCTTGGAGCCTTTGCACTTGCCATTGCCTCCGTTCGAAACACTATTCCTAAGATTTTCACATGGCTGTCTCCTTCCTGTTAGTCTGATCTCAGCCCACGGACACTTCTCATAGAGGCCTACTACTGCAATCTATTATAGTCCCGCTAAACAATTTGTCTTCAACATACGTATCATTGCCTCCATTTGTTTATTGTCTTTCTTCCCTCTACTAGAATGAAAACTCTGAGAGCAGGGATCTTGTCTGTCTTGTTCACTGCTATGTCCCTAGTGCTTTGCACCTAAAAGGTGATCAGTATTCGTTGAATGAATGAATGAATGAATGAATGAATGAATGAATGCCTGATCTGTGCATGTTTTTTTCTTTGTAGGTGATTTCTGGTCACATTTATTTTTATTCATTTTCCTTCTTTCCCCTTCCTTTTTTCTTTCTTTTCTCCTTTTTCTTTTCTTATATACTGGTTGAAATGTTTTGGGATGTTTACCTCAGTATCTACCTACACTAGTGTTTTGGAGTCTCCCTGAGCAGAGAAGAGAGGACAGTACTTGCTAACAATCCATTATAAGTATGAACTTAGGAAAAAAAAAACAAACTTAAAAAAAAAGTATGAACTTAGAACCCCAGATTAATGCATTGAAAGCCTACAGAGGGCTGTTCCATGACCCAGCCCCACTTATTGAGATATAATTGATCTATATCTTTAAGGTTATATATGATAATTATATGATAATTTGATATACATATATAGTGAAATGATTACCACAATAGTTAATAGATCTGTTACCTTACAAAGTTACTTTTTTTCTTTTCTTTTTTTTTTTTTTTGTAGTGAGAACACTTAAGCTTTAATTGTAGCAACTTACAGATAACACAATACAGTATTGCTAACCATAGTCACCATGTTATACATTACATCCCCAGAACTTGTTAGTCTTGTAACTGGAAGTTTGTACCCTTTGACCAGCATCTCCCCATTTGCTCCATCCCCCAGCCCCTGGCAACTACCAATCTAATCTACTCTTTCTGTGTTGGGCTTTTTTTAGATTCTCCACATAAGTGAGGTCATACAACATTTGTCTTGTTAAAAAAAAATTGTCTTTCTCTGTCTGGCTTATTTCACTTGGTGTAATGGCCTCAAGATTCATCCATGTTGTAAATGGCAGGATTTCCTTTTTCATGGCTAAATAATATTCCATTTTGTGTATATATTGCATTTTCTTTATCCATTTGTCCACTGATGGACATTTAGGTTGTTTCTATGTTTTGGTTATTGTGAATAATGCTGTAGTGAATATGAGGGTGCAAATATCTCTTCAAAATAGTGATTTTATTTCCTTCAGATATATAAGTAGAAGTGGGATTGCTGGATCATATGGTAATTTTATTTTTACTATCTGAGGGAGCTCCATGTTTTCCGTAGTGGCTGTACCAATTTATATTCCCACCGATAGTGCACAAGGGTTCCCTTTTGTGCATATTCTTGCCATGGCTTCTTTTTACAGATTAGCAAATTGAAGCCCAGGGAGGGAAAGGAAACTTAAGGTTATAGAATGAGTGTATAAAAATTAGGACTAAAACTGAAGACTTTTTTTTTTTAAAGGTTTTTTCCAGTCTTTTTGAGAAATAATTGGCATACATCGCTGTAAGTGTAAGGTGTACACCATGATGGTTTAATTTACATATATTGTGAAATGATTTCTTCAAGTAGATTTAGTTAACCTCCATCATCTCAAATAGGTACAATACCAAGACTTTTGATAGATTAACTGTGGTAAATCTGGAAGTTAGTGTATTTCTGAAGTCAATAAAACAAATGACAAACTAGTTAAGAGTAACTAGCATTCCTTGTATATTAGACATCAGAAGTGTTTGACTTTAGGTTTTAAAATCTTGAAGTTTGACTGTTTTATCCTGTAGGGATGTGAAGTGATATGCATTTAAAAAGTGTGTGGCTGGATTGCTATACTATATAGTTCTTAAAAGGCTGTATAACTTAGGTCTTTCACAGAGAAGTTGTGCTACATGTCATGGGACCAGCGGTCCCTAAGGTTTAGGAATGAAAGACTTCATTGATTTACCATTGGCTTTGGGGGATTTGAAGTCATTCCTAAGTTTGGTGGTAGGTGAAATGAGTATTGAAAAGTTGCCTGATTCTTTTTTATACTTTGTTTATTATGTCTTATTCCTGGTTAAAGCCTAAGATGACATTTCTGTGGGATTGCTGTGGTTTTTCTGTGTTTGCTTCTTTGTTAGAAGTATTTAAAAACTTGAATTAACTGAGGTCATAGCAGTCACAAAATGCTTCTTTCTCTTCTGTGTGGTCCCATAGCATTTTCATTGTACTTTTAATCTATTTCTCATGATTTGCCTTGTGCTATGGGTTATATGCCTGTTTCTGTCAATAGATTGTGAGCTACTAGAGGATCAGGCCTGGAGTTCCTTCTTTGTAACCCCTTAGTGCCTAAACGAGTGCTTTACAATATTTAGGTTTTCCTCATGTGTTTGTGGTATTTCAGTAATGCTGAGAGTTCACTAGATCATATGTTTAGCCCAATCCCCTTATTTTACTTGTAAGGGAACTGAGAAGAACAGTGACTTACTGAGTGTCAACTGAGTGTCAGTTGATTGGGAGAGCAGTGTTCTAGTCTCAGTTCTGCTGGTTGTTTGTTCCATTATGCCTTGCTGCTCCTCAGCTGGTACTGGTTCTCTCTTTTACAACAGGGGAGGATTGTGAAAGAGGAAAAAAACACTGGGAGAATATAAACAGATTACACTCACATACTGATGTACTGCAATTTACTGCTCTACCAGTCAGATATTTTACTTTCAAATTTGGCAGCACAGGCTTGATTTCTGAGACCTCAGAAAGACTTTTGTAAGAGTTCCACACTTCTCCCAGTCTACTACCGTAAGAAACACCTCTCTTTGCTGTGTTTTATGGGTAGAAGTGCTGACAGGAGGAGACTTCGTTGTGTTTCCAGTCACATTTCAGACAGCTTGGGTGGTGAATTCCAGGTGCCTTTGATGATGACAGAGTAATGAGTTGAGATCCTTGGATGAATTTCCCCCTGCTCCAAATGGAAGGAGAATGGTGAAATGAATTTAATTTCTTAGGAAATTTGTTACTTTGGATTGGTATTATTTTTCCTTCCTCTCCTACTCCCTTTTGCTTATTAGAAAGTATTGATTCTGAAATAGAGAAAATAAGTTTATTAGATTTGGGGTGGACATTGATTAGCTGTAATCCAATTATAAATCTCAGAGGGAGATGTTTGTAAGCATGTGCTTTTCACATCCAGGGACTTGTGGTTCCTGCTGTTCCTGTTAATCACCTGGTTGAAGCTGAGCACATAAAAGATCTATATCCACTAAGCTTAGAATTGCGTTGCTTTTGATTTATTTTAATAGAATCCTCTTGATTTCCAATTTATTTCCCCCCCAATAAGGACATCTTCCTCTTGACAACCTATTTAAAAGACACAGGAATGTTTTGAAGGGAGCCTTTATTTAATGCCTTAAAGCAAAGCCATAATCAATATAGTATGAATTGCCCAAAAGAGTCTTCTCTTTTTTGTTGTTGTTTTTTCCTTCAGTTTTCTCTGGATTACGAAGGAGTAAGAGGGTTTATTGAAACTTTGATAGAAATAGGCCTTACTGAAATTTTAGGTCAAACCTGGGACTTTTCAGGTCCTCTCCTTGCCCGCACTTAGAAACAGTCAGTGATAGGCATACACTGAGCATTTACCATGAGCCAAGTGCTAATAAAAAAAGTATAAGATATAGTCCCTGTGCTAAGGATGGTTAATATCTGGTTGAGGAAATTTTCTGTGTTTTTTTGCTCATAGGTGAATCTCCTTTTTGGCTATATGTGTTAGAGAAAAACAATGTCTGAGATACAATCTTTATGCAATTGGATGCACCTCTTCCTTTAAATAAAAGTTTGATTTTGATTTGAAAGATAGTGCATATTTTCCAAGTGTCATTGAACAAAATGAATTTTGTTCTGCTCTTTTGGATTTGTCTGGAAGTAAAATCAGTCTCCTCACTACACCCATGCTTGCTATTGAGTGAGATTAAGTTTCACAACTAGAGCCTAGGATTTAAGAGAAAGATAAGAATTTTGTCAGCAATAGAAAGAATCTGGGAAGTGAGAGAATATATGTAAAGCCACATGGAGACCTATGGGATTTCAAATTCTCACTTGAAAAAAATTGAGAATTCCTTGAAGCAAGACAGAAAAATTTGAACATGATTCATGGAACTGCTTTCATATAGAATTAAACTATACATTGAAGTTTGATCTGCAGTATAGTGTTGTAAATATATATATATATATATATATATATATATATAAAATTAAATTTGGAAGGACTATATTATTATGTTTGGTTATTTTGAAATTAAATTAAATTTTTGATCTTTTAACTGCTGTTTTCTGCCTTGGGTCTCTCTCTTTCTAGAGGAATTTCTGAAGACAGTCAAGTGCAGTGTGATTTATGAGGCAGTGAAGGCCAAGTACTTTACAGTGATGAGGACCTACTTACTTTGGGGAAATCAATGGAGCACATCAGTCTGCAGCACATTTCCTGCCTTAATGGTTCTCAGTTAGATCAATACTTGAAATTTAACTTCACCATCAGTCTATGGGCAGTATGTGCTTTGCAGCCTTCCTTCCATCAACCTCAAATATATGGCCAGACCTATTATAGATGGAGCTAGTTACACTTTCCTGCTTGGTTTTGGATCTGCTTTAAGCCTTGTCCACTGGCATGTTTTAAGGATGTAAAATGTGTTGGGCTGTAGGCCAAGTAACAATTTAAACCTTGAAATTATGCAGTCAGAGGAGGGGGTTTTGGACAGATGCACAAGATCTATAGCATGGTTGTTTATCATTTCTCCTTCCTAAAAAATTTCCCATTGAGAGGAATTTCAATAGACTCTCCAGCATCTTAGAGAGCATTTCTAGCACTAACTGTGTCTTTCTCTTCACAGATTCTCTAACTATGGCACAGGTAGAGAAACGAGGGGGTTTGCTCCGGAAATCTTCAGCTTCCAAAAAACCACTGAAGGAAAAAGTGGTGCTGATGTATGATGAGATCTTCATGGTAAGGTCTGGAGCCCTGACATTCTGCACAGCTTGACTCCTTAGTTTCTGGTTCCAAATGAGAAATAACCTTACCTCTACCTTCTAGATTTCTTCAGAGGGAAAAAAAGGGCGAGGAAGAGTGAGAGTAAGCTCTGTCATGGTAGAAATTATGATCATGTATTAATTAATATAGATTGTTATTATATTCTTCTTACAGATTGTTGCCTTGAGCTGGGTACAACAATTGAAAGGAGGGAGGAAGGGTCAGGAAGCTTCTTTTTTGAATATCTTTAGGACTTGTCTTCCTTATGATTTGACTTAAGGACCTGTCTGTCCTAGATGTCCCTTGAAATTCCTTTTGGCCCTAGAATTCAATGGTTCACATATTTTAAAAAGATGCACTATTATATTCCATCTCAAGTTGTTAGTGGACAGAACAATTGCTTAGTTAGACTTTCATCTTCCAACTCTATGAGATGACTAAGGAATTATTAGCAATTGGATTGTGGATTTCTTTGGGTCTTCAGAACTGCTTATTAACCATAGTCAAGCCTGTGTTGTAAAATATACCCTATTAGGGAAGATTAGAGTAATTAGATAACCTGCAGAGGTACTTGCCTTCTGAAATCCTAATCATATGTAGTGCATGTAAAACAATAATACTTGTAAAAAGAGTTACCGTATGTTGAGTTCCTGCTATGTGCCTGACATTATTCTAAATGCATCACCAAATACATGCAAGAGGGCTGTGTTTTGACATGTGTCATGTAAAAGGATGTGTTCTAATGAGAAAACCACAATCACAGCTAGAAGGTGACAGAGCCGTGATTTGGACCCTAGTGTCTAACTCCAGAGTCCTTACTTCCTCAACTTTTCCACATGGCCTAGGATAAATAATTTGATCAAGTAAAATATCTAACTCTTGACAAGCCTTAGAGACAGAGTTTGACATGCAGACAGTTAATACAGAATTACCCAGGTCAGTACAGGTGGCTGTACAGAGAAAAATGAGTAGTTACTAGGATCCTCCCAGGCTCTTTCTATCTTAACTAAGCTTGGCATACCTGTGACTCCTGCTTGAGTGAGCTTTGAAGATGGGAAGTGCCAACTCCATGAATTCCCTGATTTTCATATATAGACAACAAAATGACATTACAGAAGTGTGGGGTCAATATGTGGCTCCTCTTGGGGAAGCAGGACTTGAGAGAAAGGGGTAGAAATAATTCATTAATGAGGACCTTACGAGAAGGCCAGAAATGTTGCTTTGCTATGTCATTCTCAATTAAAAATCCAGAAGAGATTCCTAGTATAGTATTTTCTTAGGAGTTAGGAGTTTTTTTAGGATCAGGAGTTCTTAACTAATGAAGACATTACTTCTTGGTAGTACTTTTAAAAGGTCAGCTTAAAGTAAAGTGACAGCAGGCAATTGACCTATTGATTTTATGTTATTAGATTTCCTATGAAGTAGGGGTTTCTTTTTCTTATATCATTCATTAATCAGAAGCCTCTAACTTCCTAGATTTATGTTTGAAAATCATTGCTAAGAAAATTTAAATTTTAGCTAATTTTGCTAAACTTTTGGACCAATTTGAATTAAGAACAGAATATATTAAAGGCTCTGTACAGAGGACTAAATTCATATAGGAGGGCAAGTAGAAGCAGGATGTTATAAAAATCATGGCAGTGTTTCTTAGATGATCTGGGTTCTGACCCCTGCACTTGTGTCAAGTCTTGTGGATCCTCTTTCCCAAAAGGAGGAGAATGATAATATGTACCCTACCTGGCTCACTGGGACTTTGTATTTCATATGTGTGAATAGGCTTTGAAAACTGAGCACGATGCAAATACAGTGGGGACGTATCATAATATGATTAACTGATTCGGATGGCTAGGTTCACTTCTTGCTAAGAAGAGAAAGTTTTTTTAATTAAAAAATTTAATATAATTTTTAAAGGTTATACTACATTTATAGTTATTATAAAATATTGGCTGTATTCCCTATGTTTTACAATATATCCTTATAGGCTGCCACTCACCCAGTAGTTTGTACCTCCCACTATCCCATCCCTATATTGAAAGAAAGTTTTGAAGGAGATTCTTTGAGCCATTATTTAACTTTTGGTGTAGGGTATATATATCCATGCAAAATGTGTTCCATTTGGGGAAAAAAAAACTCAAATAGCTGCTGTTCCCTATTATAGCTGTTTGGAGTGACCAAACATTTTCAAAGTAATTGTGAAAGGTAAGGTTGATTACGTGTAGTGACCCTTTCAAATGTATTCTTAATGCTTTGATGTTAGTTGGGGACACTGAATCTGCTTATCTTCTGGTTTCAGACCGAGGACCCTAGTAAATGCAGTCCTCGATTTTGGGAGGAACTCTTCCTTATGAAGGTAAGACTTGGTGGCATCTGTGGATTGTGCTGGTAACTGAGATTGCCTTCTCATGTGTTCTAGGTGCTACACTAAAAATGCACTCAGGTCCTTATTGTTTCCTTGGTAGGTGAATTTAGAGTACCTAGAAGGCAAGCTGGAATCTCTTGATGGTGAGGAGTTAATGAAGATCAAGGACAATATTAATTGCTTATTTCAACACTGCATCCAGGCTCTGGGAGAGGAACATCCAATTCGAGTGGTCAATGCATTGCAGGTACAAAGCTGGGAGATTGGGGAAGTCTTGTTTAATATGAGAAAGAAATTGTAATACATCTATTGAAATTTGAGGAACTTAGAATTACCCTTAGGTATGACGTTTTCTTTTTTTTTTTTTTTTTTTCTTTATTCCTTTAAGTAATCAAACATCTGTGCCATGTTTAACTATCTTCCTGATTGAACAAATTAATGCCTATAGTAGTAGTCTTGTCCATTTGTATAATTTGATCTAATGCCAAGGCAGATTGTTTGACAGAATTCTTTTTTTAAAAAATTTAATTAATTTTAATGGGGGGAAGGTAATTAGATTTATTTATTCATTTATTGATTGATTCATTCATTTAAAGTGGCAGTACAGAGGATTGAACCCAGGACCTAGTCCATGCTAAGCATGAGCTCTGCCACTGAGCTATGTCCTCTTTCCCCAGAATTCCTATTATTACTTGAGAAAAGGAGATAGAGAGAAAATTCAGGAAAGGATGCTTAGTCTACAGCAAAAATCAGAAGAATATGTTAATTAAAAAATAAACAATATTTTCTTAAATAAACTTAGTAGTTTCTCACTAGATCAAGAGTTCTTAATCTGAAATTTCAGAAGGTCTTTGACTCCCTGAAATTATATGTAATATTTTATGTGTATATGTACATTTTTTCTGGAGAGAGGGCTTTCATCAGATTCTCAAAAGGGTCTATAACTCAAAAAACATTAAGAATCTCTGTTCTTAATTCTAAGTGACATGATCATGAGGAAGATTCATTGAACAGTTATTTCTTGAATGTTATGTGCCAACCATTGGGTTAGTGGGGTATGTTATAGGCTTCTTGAGGGCAAGAATCATTTCATTCAGTGCTTTGTTTCTAGTGTGTCGAACAGTGCCTGGCAAATAGCACTCTAGAAGTAAATTTTTTTTGAATGAATGCTGGGCAAAATTTCTAAAGTTTATAGTGTAGTAGCTCCACTGTAGCCTAGATTGGGCTGAGTACCTAGGATTGTGATTGACAAGCTTAGAATATGAAGTACCCATGATAGCATAAAGAATTCTGTTGGAACTTTTGGTAAATTGGGTTTTAGTTTCTAACGTACAAGTTGGGCATATCACTTGTGAGCCCCAGTTTTCTCATCTGAGAATGTAGAAATTTCTTATTGAGCTGAAGCCCCAGAAAGAAGGACCATGTTTATCCTGTAGCTTTGTTAACTTTTGGCCAGTAAATTCTACATTTTGAGTATCATGGTTGTAGAGACTCATTGAAAGTTGAAATGAAAGTTGGAAATTATACTTCCTGTAATTGCAGTGGCTCACTGTGGAGGCATGAATTGTAAACTGTTTTTAGTTCAGTGGACATTAAGCCACTTGGTGACCCATAAAAATATAGTAAATTATTGTAATAACTGATATTTGTTAAGCTTTAACAAAGTTAAGTTCCAGGCACTATTCCAGGGATTTTAAGAAAGTTCCAGGGACTGTTGTAAGTGCTTTACATAGCCTTCACAACATTCCTATGAGATGAATGCTGTTATTATCATTTCCATTTTATACATGAGAAAACTGAGGCACTGAAAAGATAACTAATTTGTTCAGGCTCAGACAGCTAGTAAGAGAGGATGGGGATTGTAATAATTTTTTTTGTTTTAAGTGAAAGCAAGTTTATTTAGAGAGATTTACATTCCATAGGCAGAACACCAGCCATCTTAAAAGGCGAGAGTGGCCTGTAATGAATTTTTAAGATTTAAATTGATTGGTTGCTATCATATAGGGAGTTCTGTAATTATTAAAAATAACTACTAAAAATGATAAACTGTAGTGTAAATACTAAAATTAGTTTTAAATAAAGGAAAGTTCCACCAATCTCATGACTCAAAATCAAGAACTGTTTATTTTTGAATATCACCTTCCAGTCTTTGTCTGCAGTGTAATCTTTAAAAAGAAGATGGCCAGAAAACAATAAAAAAAAAAAAAGAGAATGACAACAGTTTCAGTTGCTGTTCCTCTTTTAATTTCTGGACTGTGTTTTGGATCTCAGAGAATAGAGCAATTGAATGTCAGCTGTGTAAGGAGGAGGTTCTGAGGTTGCAGTGTGAGGCTACTGATCCAGTGCCCTTTGTGTCTTGAGACTTTGTTTCTGTAAAGAATTCTTTCTCTCATCTCTGCAGACCTTATGTGCACTCATTCGAGGAGTCCATCAAAAGAATAAGTCTACCTCTGGGTTTGACATTATCAACATGCTGATGGGCTTTGACAAGGCGGAGCTGTGCATGAAGGTGAGGTGTAAGTGCAAATGTGCCTGTGGATGTCTGTTTCTGAAAGCTCTTCATGGGTACCATCTGCAGACAGATATACTAGAAGACTGGGACTTAAATAGACATAGATAATTAAATTTGGCCTTGAATTTGGAATTTTTATTTTACAGATTTGGTTTATCTGAATAAAGGAAAATTTGAAATTCAAATTTGAGTCAAGTCATCCTTTCCCAGCAGGATAAAGACTGAGCAGCTTATCTTATGATTTATGTCATATGATCATAAATTCTTAAAAACATTTATGAATTTAAATAGAATGTAACAAATTAATACATGAGGATAACTTTAGTTCTAAACTTTGTTTTATTTAACACAATGACTTTATCAGAATTTTTATTTCTATTGTTTGATGCTTTAAAAAACAGCTTTATTAATATATAATTCACATATCATACAATTTACCCTTTTAACATATATAATTCAGTAGTTTTTAGTGTATTCATAGGGTTACACAACCATCACTGCTATTAATTCAGAACAGTTTTCATCACCCCCAAAAGAAAACATGTACCCATTAACAGTAATTCCTTATTCCCCTTTCTCTCCAGACCCTGGCAACCATTAATCTGCTTTATATCTCTATAGATTTACCTCTTCTGGACATCTCATATAAATGGAGTCATATCGTATGTGGTCTTTTATGTTTGTCTTCTTTCACTCAGCATGATATTTTCAAGATTCATCCATGTTGCAGCATATATCAGTACTTCATTCCTTTTTTTTTTTGACTGATCAGTATTCCATTGTATGAATGTTCCACATCATTTTATTTATCCATTCATCAGTTGATAGACATTTGAGATGTTTCAGCTTTTGGCTGTTATGAGTAATGCTGCTATGAACATTCATGTAAAAGTTTTTATGTGGACATATGTTTTCAGTTCTCTTAGGTATATACTTAGGAGTAGAATTACTAGGTTATATGGTAACTCTATGTTTAACATTTTGAGGAAACTTCAAATTGTTTTCCAAAGTGGCTGTACCATTTTACAGTTTCACCAGCAATGTGTATATGTATGTACTGGAGAAATGTCTATTCACATCCTTTGCCCATTTCTAGATTGAATTATTCATCTTTTTGTTGTTGCATTGTAAGAGTTCTTTATATATTTTGGATATAAGTCCCTTATCAGATATCTGATTTGCAGTCTTTGTTGCTACTTGAATGAATATTATTCACAATATGAACTTTGAAGAACTAGTCTTCTCTCACCCACTGAATTTGAAATAAAAAAATCTGTATGTCAGAGAATCTTTTAGTGATTAGGTTATTTTTAAAAGTTATGAAAATAAAAAAGTTTCTTTTGTATAGCACAGGGAACTATGTTCAATATCTTGCAATAATCTTTAATGGAAAAAAATATGAAAACAAATATATGTATGTATATGCATGACTGAGACATTGTGCTGTACACCAGAGGTTGACACATTGAAATTGACTGTATTTCAATAAAAAAAATGTTATGAATATACAATTAGGAATACACGAAGATTTAGTACCAGAGTCAATTTTTAATTCTAGGCTTTTACAAGCCATATATACCATGGTAAAATCCCAGGTATCGTTTTTCATTCTTACAGTTTTAACTTCTGCTTTTATGCTGCTCATTATCAAGTCTCTATCTTTAGCCTTAATATCCCCTCCTGAGTCTCAGAATTGTTCTCTGTAAGCACTTGCTGAATGTATCCACTCACACATCCCTAAGTATCTCTTGCTTGGCATATCCAAAATGGAACTCATTGTTTTCCCTACATCTGTTCTTCCTTATTCATTTCCTGTCAGAATGGGGGCACCTGTCTTCTCAGTTCCCCAAGCCAAAAACCTGGGAGTCAACCTTGACTCTTATCCCTCATCTTTCATATCTAGAAAATCACCATGTTCAGCTAATTTTACCTTAGCTCATATTTCTCATATCTCTCTTTTCTTTTTTTCCCCTACTGCCGAAGTCTCCATTATCCCTCACCTGAACTATTGCAGTAATGCCTTAATTCATTCTTTTGACAAACATTTGTTGAGCTCCTACGTGCCAGGCACTGGGGATACAGAGGTAAATAAGACATGACAACGATCCTCAGAAAATTGATAGATTAGCTTTCATTTGTCTCCCTCCTTCCAGACTTACCACCTTTAAATCTGTCATCTACACTGACACCAGAGTGATGTATCTTAACGCTCAAATCTTTCTTGGTTAAAATCCTTCATTAGTTTCTTATCACTAAAAGGATAAAGACCAAACTCCCTCGTTAGCCTTATAAAACTTGCATGATGTACTTCCAATTTATTTCTCAAATCTTGTCTCTCACCACAGTGCCTCACTCTTTATGCTTCCATAATAACAAACTACTCATATTCCATCTGCACACCCAGGGCCATTCATTCCTCATTGGTCTTTGATTATGCTCATGCCTGTCTAGAATTCCTTTCCTCCTCAAGATTTAATTAATTCCTACTGATTTTTCAAAATACAACCTGCCCCTGAGGAGTCCTGAAATAGGTAACTTCTGACCTAATTCCCTTCCTCCATGTATATTTTTGTCGTATTAACCATTAAATTAAAACTATTTACGTACTTTTCTTTCTTGTTAGACTGGAGTTGCCTAGAGAGCAAGGGTCATTGTCTTGTATTTTTCTTGTATTCTTTGGAAGCACAATATTTAGCATATAATAGATGCTCACTATGTATATGTTGAATTGAACTGAAGTAGCTTATTTTGAACCTTTGCTTGAATTCCCAGCATGCTAAATCCTTATTCTCCATTCACTTTTCTGCTTCATTTAATTGGAATATTTCTTTTTTTCTTCCTTCTATTGTCATATCTAAGGGTTTTATTTTTGATTACATTGGCTCTAACAGCTGGCTGTCAGTACAGCTGATAAACTCCAGTCACATTGTTTGGTAGAATTGACCAGGATGAACATGAGCTAGCTTTGTTGGATAGTGCTTGTGGCTAGTGATTAGCTCATAGTGATATTGTCTGTGTTGTTTGTTCATTGTGTCTGCATCAAGTGATATGCTTTATTCATCAAATAATGAAACATACCTAGTTATTTTTCCATTATTATTAGCCTTTAATATAATTATTTAATTTATTATTTTAAATTTATTTGATATAATTTAATTTTACTTAGTTTATTATTTATTGTTTTTAATTTGTATATTATTTAATTTAACCATTATTATTAATCTTTAAAAAATTTACTTCATTCAAATCTAAAGGCTTGTATGAGGATGACAAGCTGCAAACATTCATTTGGTAGAATAGTGAACTCTATTATTCTGTGCAGTTGTTCTAAAGCATTTTCCCCAAAATAGCTAAACTTAAAAGTCTTCCTTTTCTTTGTCTAATCTTAAAAGGGGGTAGGCCTCAGGGAATAATATGGTTGCTTCATTTTATGTGATTCACATTACTCTGTGTAACATAACGCAGAGTTGGAAAAAGACACAGTGGAGATGTTATTTGATATGGTTTAATACTTAATGGTGCTCTTTCTCAGAACTTGATGGAGAGTTTGGACTCATTGCTTTGTGCAGAAGGCTCTGAAAGTCTGAAGAGTTTATGCCTGAAACTTCTCCTCTGCTTAGTGACTGTAAGTGACCCCTCTATATGTTTCTCTGTCAAGGGTGTTAATCCACAATAGGGGCAAATGTGAATATTTGAGCCTAAAGTTAGCAAAGAAAGGAGAAAAAAACATCTCTCACATCTCTACTGGGCCGTTACATCACTCTGTTGTATTTGAATATATAGAAGGAAGTTAGTTGCATGGGTTTTCGCTTCCTGCTCTTTGGGGCAACTGCTGGCATTTTTAACCTATACGGAGAACTACCCTCTTCTGGATTGCCAGATTTTGCCCTTCTCATCAGGTCTCATTTGGAAACAGTTTTTGTAATTCCGAATATTTTTATTTGTCCTGACTGATTTTATAGGGGGGGGCTGGCCTGTATCTTCTAGTAGGAGGAGGGCAGGATATTATTCATTCACGTCAGGTGGTTGGTTCCCTTTCCCTACCTCCGCTTGAAGATTCTGGATCATAAACTTCTTCCTGTTCATTTCAGAAATGAAATCCAAGAAACTGTTAAGCCAATGCTTATGTGAGGGTATGAGAGAAATAATGAAAAGTTCTAAGATTAAAAAGTTTTAATTTGCTAACTTCTTGTCCTTCTAGTGTCTGTCTATTTAAGCTATGGTGGCTTTAGGAGTGCTTATGAAAGGTCTATTGAGTATCTAGTAAAATGTTTTAACATTTCTGTTTCTTTTAGATAGTGGGGGAGGAGATATATATAAGATATCAGAGTGTCTCAGTATAGACTTTAAATAGCCTTTTATTGTATTCAGGTAACCGATAACATCAGCCAGAACACTATGCTGGAGTATGTAATGATCAACAGCATATTTGAAGCAATTTTGCAGGTAAGTCAGTTTCCTCTTTCTCTTTTGGGTAAACCACCTCCTCAAGCACTGTCATCATGTCTGGTTCTTGTTACAGATACTTTCCCACCCCCCAAGTCGTAGGGAACATGGCTATGATGCTGTAGTCCTCTTGGCTTTGCTGGTGAACTACAGAAAATATGAGGTAAGTGGCTCCCTTAATGGGCAGCTGTTATCTTTCTATAATCTTCCTAAATGTGGCCACTCCTAGAGGACTTGGCTTAATGTAGAAGACATGTTCTTAGTAAATGGTATATAGGTTAATTTTGATACATTCTAGAAGTCCTGTATTAGGTGCCTGGGATAGAGGATGTAGCTGTTTAAAGGAATCCTGTGGTGCAACTTCTAATAAAGTGAGTAAGTATCTCTTAATGTAGTGGTTCCCAAACCCACCTTATTACTAGAATCACCTTGGAACTTTTTAAAAAGAAGGCATTTCTGGGTCTTTCTCTTGACACACCAAATCAGAATCTCTTAGGTGTGAACCACTGACTAAATGCATCTGTTTTGAAAGATTGGACTTACATATTGGATTTCCCTAATGCAATCCACTTGTGTAAGTATCACTGTCGGTCTGGGGACTCTCTCTGATTTTAATGGAAATTGAAGATAGGGCCTTACCCATAATAATTCTGGAGTTCTCTTTGCCTCTGAATTAGTCAGGGACGGCTTAATAGGTTTTTGAGGTGAAGAGCTGAACTGAGATTTATACTTGGAGTAGTACATCTACTTGAGTCCCCTCAAAAGGCAGAATACATAGAAGAGGAAGGGGGCCACTTAGGGCACATCAGGAGCCTCGTTGGGGATTGCTTTGGAGGAATAGGGGGCATTTGGCACTGAGTCCAGGATACTAGGAATACTTTACTGAACCCAGAAATCAGGAACTGCATCAAGGCAACTGACTTTCTAATAAGTAGCAATACTGTGAGAAATGGACTAGCAATACTGTGAGGGAAGATTTTCATTTTTGAGCTCCTGGATCTTCACTTAGTGATTTTTTGATATGATTCCTAGTCAGGTCAAAAGTGATGGGTAACAAAATCTGGAGCTTATTCTTATAAGGAGAGATATGAAAGAAGAGGAGGCTGTAAGAGAGGAATACTTAAAGAGGGACTGGAATATGTGGAACAACGTTAATTTATTATAAATCCTAGGAGCTGACGGCTTTCATTGCTTGGGGGACCTGATGAATGGTGTACAGAGCTACTAATAAATATGTAACTTATCACCAACACCTGCTTTACTGGTGATCTGGAGGGGCCAGCATGGTAGCCATCTTGATCTCTGTCATGTGTAATAGACTCTGGGGCTTTATTACAACAATGAGAAAAATAGCCAAGGGAGAATACCGAAGATAGTTAAAGAGAGTTTAGTTATATGTGATAGGAAAGCGCCATCATCAGTAATGAATATTTTTGGAACATTCTGCTGGATGTAGGCCACTCTGAGGCAATGACTTGGCTTCTCTAAATGTGAACTGAAACCAGGCTCAGCCCAGTAGGACTTCCTGAAATGTCAGCCTGAAAAATTGGACATGGCCAAGGAACTGGAGAAAATCATATTTCTGGAGTGGGATATGCATCTCTAGTCTGTCAGAAGCCCCAGAAGAATTAGTATAGTAGGCAAGGGCAAACTGGTGGGCATAATTTATCTGGGCTTTTGCAGCTTGTGATATAAGTCACTCAGCAGAAACTGTTAGGGAAACTTGGTGACCATGGAGCAGGAAGGTTTTTGACAGGAGCATGAGGAGTTCAGATGAACACAGCAAACCCAAAACCTGGAAGTTTTATGAGGAATATGAGAGGGTATGTGCTAGGGAGAACAGCATTCTAGTTACCACCACAATCGATCCTATGACCAATGAAGTAAGTTGTAACCTTCCCAGAAAGGTGCTCAGGGCACCAGAGAGACTTGGTGCCCAGCTAAACACAGAAAAGACAAACTAGGTGCTGGACTTAAGGATTGGAAGTAATTCTTCCTCACTTTAAATAATGTATTCCATTTTAGTCATTTCATCTAAAGAGGTAGAGGAGGCAAAAAAAAAAAAAAAAAAAAAAAGGTCTAGGGAAGAGCAATGAAATTTGTTAAGTATGTTTTAGATCAAATAAAGGCAGGACCCTATTAGAGTGATTTTCTGTGAAGGCTCACTGAGTTTGTAATTCTGTCTTGTGGTTGAATAGTAAATTGCCTTGAGTTTTAAAACATGACCAGCACCACAGGTATGTAGTGTTAAGGAAAATCAGTGTCTGGTAGAATAGAAATTTTCATAGCATTAAGATCTTGGCCTTCTAGGTTGGCCAAGTCTCCCTGAAGTGATGAAGTGATTCAGTCTCCAACTGCTGCCCTGAACATAATGTTTCCCAGAAATTACAAAATTGTTTATTATGTCCAGTTGTAAGTTGTTCTTTTTCTTTCTCTCTTTTTTTCCCCTCAAGAGCTTCCTTTGAATGTGATAAAAATGTCAAAGGAGAAAAAATATAGCTACCAATTATTGAGCCCTTACCATATGCCAGATACTGTATTAAAGATTTCACTTGATTTACATCCCATAGCAACACCAAGGAAGAAAATATTATCCCCCATTTTACAGATGAGAGAATTGACATTAGATTAATTGACATGTCTAACTTGTCAAAATTAATAAGTAGAGGAGCTAGAACTCAAGCCCTTGATTTTAGCCACTTTGCATTTTCCTCAGCTGTTGCTAATGCATGGACTGTTCTTGGTAATCAGATGATCCTTATTACCTAAGACAGTCTACTTTTGGGAAGGCAAGTAACTAGAACTTGCAAAAATTGTGCCAAGAGACAGTGGCTTGCTCCTTCTAGTGTTGTTCTCATCATGATGGCATCTCAAAATCAGCCTACTGCTGATTTTCATTTCCAAAAATCCATTTGCTTGGGATCTTGTCTGAAGTCTATAGTATCAGCAGGATTTGACTCTTAGTTTTAGGAAGAATGTTGAGAGCCTTCCTCTGTCAGATCAAGTAACAAATGGAGTGGGTTTTACCTCCTTGAATTGTGTTGTAGAAAACCTTAGAAACATTTGGGCTGTTAAGAAAGCAAACTGTCTCTTTCTCTGTTCCCATTTGACATTCAAAAAATGCCCTCAGAAACTTGATTAAATAAAGTCTGTGGGGAGGAGGTTAGCCTTTCAGTTGGGTTTTCAAGTTTCTCAGTAATGAGTTTTCTCTGTTGTAAAAACTGCCAACCTGAGAACTATTGTTTCTTGCTTCCCTTGGGTTAGAATTGGTGCCTGAACTCTATTAGGTCTTTCCTCACATCCCATAGGTGAGCAGATCATTGGTTCTCATCCCACCAGTAGGAGATGGCCCAACTGCTTAATGGGTTTAAATATGTGTCCATTTCCATATGCTGCCCAGCTGAGATTGAATCTGGAAAAACTCAAGAAATCTTCCAATGCTATATGTGATGGAACAATCATTATCCCAGTTCCTGACCAGATTGTACTTTGGGTAATCACATCTTATTTTCAGTTCCCCTGCAGTGTAATTTGAGTATTGGATTCATAAATGGCCTCTCTGGCTGTTAAGCAGCTGCCACTTTCCACCCCCAAGGTGGCTTTGTTTTACGGGTGGGTGAATCAGTCCTTGCACATAGTTTGTGGAATGGTTAGGGAGCCTTTGGGATGTACGTTAGCAACTTATAAATTTGTGCCTTATGGCAAGGAAGCTTTTAATGTCCCCCCAAAGACAGCTGTCCCTATGGACTCAGTAAATTATTGGCAGGATAGGACAAAAGTGAGTTTTGTGGAGTATTCACTTCTTAGAAACAAATAAGAGGGAAAGATGGGAGAAGTGGCTGATGTAGGCCTGAGCTGATTCAGTCTAGAAGGAAATGCAAGTAGAACAGAACTGGTGTGTGTGTGTGCGCGCACGTGCGTGCATGTGTATGTGTGTGTGTGTGTATCCATGTATCTGTGTGTGTGCTTGGTGAATGCCCATGCACACTGAGAGATTTACAGGAAATGGGGAAAGTCAACTGGCAAGATAGTTGGGCATGGGTATTAGGAGCATCACTCTAGAGAGAGGGCCTTATAGAAGCATTTTTGTTAACACTTTGTTGAATACCTAATGGGTTCTTAACTAGGTCACACTCACCTAGAGTCTCTTCTCTTGTTTAACAGTCTGTGAATCCTTATATTGTGAAGCTGTCTATTGTGGATGATGAAGCCACACTCAATGTGAGTATATGGATCCTGTGTATTGCTTTAATTACTAGCCTTTGGTGGCCTTATTTCAGTGGATATTTAGAACAGAGAGTAGAGAGCTGTTGTGTTAATTTTATCTGGCTATAAAGAGGGAATATGTCTTTCTTTCTTTTTAGAGCATCAGTGCTATTGTCTTATTGTTTTCTATCTCCTCATCATGGAACAGATATCTGGAGGAGACATTTGCTTGCTAATCATGATGAAATGATCATTATATTTCATGTTCTACTGTGCTAAGGTTGGTTATCCTACAGAGTCAAGAAGTTACATTTCCAAGAATAAGAAGGTCTAGATGGTATGTCAAATCACCATGATGTACATTTTAAATATCTTATAATTTTACATGTCAGTTATACCTCAATAAAGCTGAAATTTAAAAAAAAAAAGAAGGCTTAGATGACTAAATGTTGGGAGAGTCCTTCTTGTAGAACCAGCCTGATTTTATTTACAGCGTGAGTTGGTGAAGCTGAAACATGGAGGAGGATATGTGTCTGCTACATATATCCTTGAAAGTTTGGGAATTAACATCTGATCTCTGAATATAAGGAAGAAAATGACCAGGTGTCTGGCTTTATTCTCTTTCCATCTTGCCCTCTTCATTCTTCTAATCTCTCTTATTAAAAAAAAGCACACATGATTGATTCATCCTTGGGCCTTAATTGATTTTTGTGATACTGCTTAGCAGGTTCTAGAGGGAAAGTTGATAAATTACTTTAACATTTATTAAGTGCTTTTTTCCATTACACTCCTATTTTCTTCTGCCCTGAAAGAGAGTGGCTCGTCTGTATGCACCTTCATTTCACATGGGACTCGTTGTTAGTTTTATATATATATATATATATATAAAACATTTTTTATTGAATTATAGTCATTTTACAATGTTGTGTCAAATTCCAGTGTAGAGTCATTGTTACTTTTATTGTGGGTGTTTTAGAGACATTTGAAAGCTTTTTGTTTGAAGCTTCTAACTCAGTCTTCTCTTTTGAGGTGACAATGGTCCCAGTGAAATGGTCAGTGACCTGGGCTGGTCTTTCTCACCTCTTGTTACTCTATTTTAATTGTATCTGGAAACATTAAATAAGATAATTAGATCAGAAAAATCTTTCCAGAGAAGTTCCTTTTGATCCTTTGATAATGTCTCTCTGAATTTCTGTTCTTGTCACCAATTTTCAGGTAGAACTTCTTGGGCTTTGACCATGGGGCTGTGATTAATGTTTTCCCTGGTCTAGTCATAGCATTGCCACTAGCCCCTTATTTCATCTGTGCTATGTTTTTTCTCTCTAGGGAATGGGGCTTGTGATTGCTCAGGCTTTATCTGAGTACAACAGGTAAGTACACCTTTCCAGAAGGGAAGGGTCTAAATTTCATTTGAGTTTGTTGAGTAGGAACAGGTTTGTTAGCGTTTGTGGGTGAATGTCCCTTACCTCTCCTAGAAGACTATTCAGAGGTGCAGCTGCTAGCCTTTGTATTTGCTCTAGCTTGTCTTTATGACTTTAGCAGGAGTTACTCCTAACACTAGGGAAAAAGTAGCCACCAGGTTAGTGTCCATCTTTTGTTCAAGCAATTCTTACATTCAGACATTCTTTTGCAACCTTTGGTATTTTATTGCAGAGTATTTAAACTACTTTTCCAGCCATAAATAGGCTCTTCCACTTAGCCCAATGTATCATACAAATGCCATTTTCTATGTAAAAAAGGTTGTGAAGCACTGCTTCTTTATATGCTTAAAAAAATGAAAGGAGAAAGCATTGAATTAGTTTTAGTTTGACAGATGCTTTTTTTTCATCAGTAATCAACTGTAGCTTCCCAGGGTTCCTGTCTATTCTGAGGGCTCTTTTCATTGATGCCTGCTTTCCCCCTTGCTGGGGATGGGGAAGGATCTGGTATTCAGTGAATGAGAACCAGAAGTATGTCTAATCCTGGCAAGGGCCAGGCAGGATCTTTCTTACTCCTTTCCAGACTTTCCTCACACACAATTGGGTGTTGGAATTTCAAATCTGTCCTATCTCCACAAATAGTTTAACTCACAGATTTCCCTCCTCTTCCTTCAAAAACAAACAAGATTTTCACTTTTACAGCCTTAAACTAATTTTACTGTCACACTTTTCAAATAATAGTCTGTTTGGGAAATAACTGGATCAGCCATATGTTAGAGCAGTTTCACACTTTTGCAGCTTGCTTTCTAAGTCTCTCCCAAAGTAGCCAGGCACTTTGGTGCACATTACCTCAAGAGCAGATGGGCGCCTCTTAGCTTGCAGGGGAAACTGCGGTGGCTAGATTGTTGTAACACTTTTGTTTTCTGGAGTCAGTGAATTCTGCAAGTGAGCTGCCCTGCTTACTTAGTATGCCAAAGACAAAGACATATGTGATAAATAATCCTAAAGTTGAATTTAGTTATTTTTATTCAGGCAGTATAAAGACAAGGAAGAAGAACACCAGAGTGGTTTTTTCTCTGCTTTAACAAATATGGTAAGTCTTAAACATCTACTTGTTTTTCCTCTCCTGTTCAGAAGTCTGTGAGATCTGCTGGTGTGGGCAAATCTGGACTCAAAAGTTTAGATGTTTGAGATGAAGGCATGATGAGAGGGGAGGGAGGCTGCTCAGAGCAGATTTTTTGAGAGCTGTATCTCTTAGTGATTTCTAAACCCAAGTGAGAAAGGGGAAAGAAGAGCTCTGATTTCTCTGGGACTGATTTTTTCAAGTTAATTAATTCAGTTTTTTAAAGGCTTAAAAGAAAAGGTTCATATTAAGCCAGACTTTTGCTTCCTAAGAGTTGGCTTTATTTGAGGACTGACACTATGAAACACAGAATAGGAGGGTTTAGATCTCTGTCCAAACCTGAGTCATCTTTGGTTGTCTGCTTTGCCCTCTTCATCTCTTGTAGCTGGTCCTGGAGTTGAGGAATTGGTGCAGTGATCTGAGCCACTCTTCTAAAGGCTTAGGGTCTGGGCTGAGAGGTCCATGGTTGAGGAGATTTGTTTGAACCATGGTTGGTTCACTTTGTAAGACTGCTGAGCAAGGTTTATCAACCTTGATATTACAGGCATTTTGGGCCAGATAATCTGGGACTAATTTTTAAGAGATAAATCTGGAAGGTCTTAGAACCTAGGCATATTCAGAAAGTCTGTCTTCTTGGGCATTACTATTCAAGTAATCAGCCCTAGGGCAAGATAGTTTTTGAGTTCATTGTAAGAAATAGCAATCTCCCGCTCCCTCTCCCCAAATGGCAACTTCCCCTCCCCTCAATATCTCTGCCGTCTTCTTTCTCAGAGCCTGTTCTCAAGGAAAGGACTTGGTAAACTCTTTAACTGTGAAGCATAAATGGGTAGTCCCTCAGATGTCAGAGCAGTGTGAGTGATGTATTGGTGTTTTGTTTAATGTATTAGATATAATTATATTGCATCCAGAGACCTTTGCTCTTTAACAAAGATGAAAAATTTTGTACCAAACAAATGAAGCTCCAGCTGCATTCTTTTGGGCATCATTATATAGGTGGGAAAGGTATATTTAGAGGGATGGGCACCTATCTCAGTGCCTCTGATATCACACGTATTGGAGGCAACCTACTTCATTTACTTACTCAGCTGCTCTGCCTAGGACACAAACAAAAGATTTTATGATGTGAAAGATGGACAGTGGGTCTTAATTAGACAGTTCTGGTCTGAAACCCAAGTATTTTCATGAAGACAATTCATGAAATTGGGGATGAACAGCCTGCTTTCTGTGATGTTCATTGTGAGTTAGTTTCTGACTTCAAATAAGCAGGAAAGATGCAAAGTGATGAGGATGTCTAGGTTAACATTTACTTGCTGTCAGTGGTTACTTAATTTGCACGTAAAATGTAGAGCTGGACCAAATTACTAGAATTAAAAAAAAAAAACTCCCTTTAAGTAAAGACAATTTAAAGGAATTCTCATTATTTCATTTGTTACTTATGATTCTTTTAAGATCTTCAGAGTGAGCTGGTTTTGGTGTGTGTGACTGGTGGGCCAGAGTTCCAAGTTCCCTGGGACCGCAAGCAGTTTGTTTTTTCACTATTTAAAGGCTATTTCATAGGCACCAAGCTCCTCTCACACTTCCCTGTTATAAGTATGCAATGCCCCTTTTCTTCCACAGGTAGGCAGCATGTTCATAGCAGATGCCCATGAGAAAATCTCAGTACAGTAAGTGCCTGAAATTCTTGTGCATTGACTTGAACTTCATTGTGGGCTCTCTTGATGGTTATGAAAGTGGAAATGTTACCTCTGCTAATCTTTTACAGATTCTAACTTTTTTGGTGATTTATCAAATGTTTCTTGAGTTTTAAATGATAGTGAACCTTACAAACCTCTACTTTGGTCACATGTACTGAGCCCCAATAAGAATAACTTCCCAGCTGTCTCTGGAATGAAATGAAAGGGGATTGGGTGTCTGAGCCAGTTAAGGACTCAGTTGGCTTGGGGTGGAAAAGTGAGAGGGGGAAAATAGTGAATGAAGTAGATAACTAGTTCTAAGGAATTAAAGTTAAGGCCCTGACTGTGTACACTTTATATATGCCCAAAAAGGAAATACAGAGAGCATTGGAAACTCAAAGCGATTTATAATGAGGAGCTAGATGTAATCTTACCTTCATGATTTTACTGTTTTAACTCCTCCACTATAGGAGACTATTCAATTTATTCTCTTTTTCTTTAGAACCAATGAGGCCATCCTTCTGGCACTTTATGAAGCTGTTCATTTAAATCGCAACTTCATCACGGTGTTAGCCCAGGTTGGTTATATAAAAACTTCAATCCTTTTTCTCCCTGAATTTCATACAGATTCACTGTATTGAAAAGTCTGTCTGGCTGTGCCCCTGTAAAACCTGCTTTGCACTGGTGAGCGATAGTAACAGAGTTGCCTCAGTTGCCTTTGTTTCATGCTCTCCTTTAATATGTGTGTTTCTATCTGCTGCTGAAGTGGGTCTGATAACATGCGAAGTTAGGGATTTTGACCAATTTACCGATTCTGTTAACTCAAGTGAGTTGAGATTACTTCATTTTGCTCTCTGGAAATCCCTTGGTATTATCTGCCCATATGGATTTTTATAACTAGCTTTCTGCTTTCTAAACCTCTGTGGAATTACAACCAGAGATAAAATAGGCCACATCACTTATCTTATTATCTCACCCATTTCCAGAGAATAAAAGTACAAAATAGCCTTTTCTGCATAAGGTTCGCTGTTAACAGAAAAAAAAATGGTCTACAAATATTGTAAGCTGGAAGTCACAGCATACTGAGTACTGGGTCGCTTGCCTAAGGGATCTCCTCAGTAGTTGGTCCAGAAGGGAACTAAAATAGGCTGAGAACTCAAGTGCTGCCCATGAAAGCTGTCTTAAAAAATTGATAGTGTTTTTATTTTAAAACCAGACTGTTTAAAATATGTATGAAGGTTTCTTTTAAAGGAAAGTTTGCTTATGCTTTTTCCTTCAGAGGGCAGATGTGTATGGGATCCACTGGGTTTCAACAACAAAAAATAAGGTCAAAAAAGCAGTGTGCTGGTTGGGGTCTTCCTCAGAGGCACTTAAGGTTTTTCACAACTGATAACATGAGACTTTATCCACTATTCTCATGATGTTCCTTGTCTGCTCTCCAAATTCCATAATTGATTTTAAAGGAAGAGATGAGGAAGGTAAAGTCTCATAAAGCTGTTGGGCAAGAGAAGCGAGTAGCCACCTCTCAGCCTAATTCTCAAGAGCTAATATGGCCAGGATGGCTAAGGAAGGTAAGGGAAAGGGGAGCCATCTGGTTTGGTCCCTAATGGATGTCTCCCCTCGTGTCTCTGCCTCACTGTGCTACACACTCTTGTTTGTTGTGGAACAAGAAGGCTGCCCTCTGCATAGCTCTTTTAATAGTACCTGTTATCCCCTTTGCTCACCTGCATTTATTAGTTGACTGTGTAGTCATCAGAATAGTCTATAGATGTGTTTTAGGTTGGTCTGCTAAGAGTAGTTCCTTCCCAGGTTCAGATAGGACTGCAAATGCCCTTTTTTTTGGGTAGATAATCCTGTGTATTTGTTTATCCTAGTTTTTTATTCATATGGTTCTGCAGAAAACTTATGTAATGGGAACTTATTTGCTTACAGAAAACTAGCCTGAAGAGCTTCTTATTAGAGTTTTGCAAGCATCAACAGTAATCAGGTACTCATGCGAACTAAATGTAGAAGCAGTTCTTCCTCAGTGAGCTTTCTGTTTCATTATGAGGCCAGGAATACCAGAAAGGATAAGCAGAGGATACCCAGAACTGAATTTTCTCTTTTCTTACCTTATCTGTGCTCTTTTTCAGAGTCATCCAGAAATGGGCTTGGTGACAACCCCTGTCAGTCCTGTTCCAACAACCCCAGCCACACCACTTGGGACCACGCCACCCTCCTCTGATGGTAAGTCCACTACCTCTTTTGTTATCCTGATTAGTATGATCTTGAATCTCTAGGGGGTGAGCATAGCTTTCTTTTATTTAACAAAACCCACAATTGTTAATTCTTTCTCTCAAGGAATTGTCGGAAGAACTGTCCTTCAGAATTTCTGAAGCTCCAAAGAAAACTTTGAAGAAGATAGTCAAGTGCTTTTCTGTATATAACAAGCTATATAATTTCAGCTTGTCCTCCTCAGGGAATGGTCGTAGAATCAGGGAATGCTAAATCTAAAGGGACCTCAGAGGTCAGTGATGCCTGTCCTGCCAAACTCTCAGGGTACTTGTGAGGCTCAGATGAGACATTTTAGTATACCTCACTGAAATAAATGTAAAATAGTAATATTATCTCATGTTATCATTTGACAAATGAGAGAATTGAGGCCAGAGAAATAAGTAGTTTGCCAAAGGTTAGTGAGAGTTAAGACTAAGAACCGAGACATGGGTCAGGGCAGGGACCATGCCTATTTTGTTCACTACTAAATGCCCAGGATAGTGTCTGGCATGGTCATTGCTTAGTAAACATTTATTGAGTAAATGAATGAGAAAGTGAACCTGATATTTGCTGACTGTTATATGTCTGCCAGCCACTTCCAGTTAGGAAACAACAAGGACGTAATAATTGGGAGTTTGGTGGGTATTTAAGACTTCTCTCCCTAAAAAAAAATAATAAAAAATTTCCACTTTAAAAATCTTATCATTGGAACATAAGAAAAGGATAACAGAAGAGAAATTATGAATTTTGCTTAATAAACTGTGTCAACTTGAGTTGGTTCTATTGTCAGCTGAGTGTATTTGATGGAGTACCTTAACCTAAAAATAATCTTCATTAATACTTGATGTTTTGCTTCAAATATTGACCTCATTTTGGGTAAAGAAGTACAGGAAATCTAGCTTTGATCCTTTCTTTGTGCCTCTCTATCATCTATATGTGAAATGACCTTCTTTGATCTGCCTTTTCTTCTTTAAATTTTTATATAGCACCAGTGGCAGCAGTATTTTAAGGTAGTATAAGCAGTATTGGTACAAAAGCATGACAGAGCGGTGCCATTCAAGTCTATGGTAGCAAATTTGAGCTGTTTAGAATTGAAAGTCAAATTCCAAAATATAGATTTCCCCAGCTATCTGAAAGTAGACCTCTCCTATGAAACTTGCCGTAAGCTGAAATGACGTAAAGCAAGGAAACAATTACCTTAGGATGCATCTTGCTAACAGATGCACAAAGTAAATTGAGATAAAGCACAGATGCTCACACAGTTCTCAGCTTGATTCTTAGATGTTGAGTATAGTTCCTGGTGGAGGAACTTGGTGGTGTCACTCTCACTGCTTGTGGTGCTTACTGCCTCTGTTACAACTCACTGCAAAACAAATGCTGAATGCTATTTTCATTTCTTGGCTTTCTTCTTTCTCTCCTCCCACCCCAACTCTTGTCTCTTGTTAAGTTCATTTCTAGTTAATAGGTGGTAGGATTTTTTTTTCTATATTTTTCTTTGGTTGAATTTGAAAAAGAAAAAGTTGAACATATATACTTAAAACTTTTTTTTTTTTTAGCTTTATTGAGGTTTACTTGACAAATAAAATTGTAAGATATTTAAAGTGTACATGGTGGTGACTTGATATGCATGTACGTTGTGAAAAGAGTCCCCCATCTCTTTGATTAACACATCCATCACCTCACATATTTATCTTTTTATTTTTATTTTTTGCAGGGGGTGAGAACATTTAAGTTCTACTCTCTTAGCAAATTTCAGTTAATGCAACATCGTGTTATCAACAAAGTCATAATGTTTTACATTAGATCTTCAGACCTTATTAATCTTATAGCTGAAAGTTTGTACCCTTTAGCCAACCTCTCCCTAGTTCTCCCACTTCCTAGCCCCTGGCAACCACTTTTCTACAATTTTTTTCTGAGTTTGACTTTTTTTTTTTAAGATTCCACATATAAGTGATGCCATACAGTATTTGTCTTTCTCTGGTTTATTTCACTTAGCATAATGCCCTCAAGTTCCATCCATGTTGTAAATGGCAGAATTTCCTTCTTTCTCGTGGCTGAACAATATTCCCTTGTGTGTATATATGTATACATGTCTTTATCCATTCATCTATTGATGGACATTTAGGTTGTTTCCATGTCTTGGCTACTGTGAATAATGTGGCAGTGAAAATGGGAGTGAAAATATCTCTGATATCCTGTTTTCATTTCCTTTGGATATGTACCTAGAAGTGGGATTGCTGGATCATATGACAGTTCTGTTTTTAATTTTCTGAGGAGCCTTCATACAATTTTCCTTAGTGGCTGCATCAGTTTACATTCCCATTAACATTGCACAAGGATTCCCTTTCCTCCACATTCTCACCAACATTTGTTATCATTTGTCTTTTTATTTTAAAGTTAATTAAATTTTTTTTTATTGTGTATTTTATTTGTAGCACTTATAAGTTTCAGGTGTACAACATAGTAATTCATAATTTTTAAAGATTAGACTCTATTTATAGTTACAGTAAAATATAGGCTTTATTCTCTGTGCTATATAGTATAATCTTGTAGCTTTTTTTTTTTATACATAGTAGTTTGTACCTCTGAATTCCTTACCCCTATCCATCCCCTTCCCATTCTGCCTTTTTTCTTTTTTTTCCCTTTTTTTCTGGAGTAGGTAATTAGGTAAGTTTGTTTGTTTTTAAATGGACGTACTGGGGATTGAACCCAGGATCTTTTGTGTGCTAAGTACACACTCTACTACTGAGCTATACCCTCCCCAACTCTTGCTTTTGTGTTAAAAGTGAAAATCCTCTTTGGATTTCTTTCTGTTAGAGAAAACAGGTACTAATGTAGGTTTTTAAAAAAAGCAAAATGGCTTACATAAAATGAGCTTTCGAAAAGTGGGGCATACCTGTATCCTCATGGGAGGGGAGCATGTAGTAGGATTGCTACTTGTCTCTGCTTATTCAGGTCATTGAATAATCCAATGGAAATACTGTTCTTTCTTGTTAAGGATGAAGGCTGCCTGGTTACCATGGATATCAGAAGCTATATATATATACACATACATACACACACACACACACACACACACGCACACACACACACACACATACATACACATCTATCTGAGTTCCATGTGATGTTAGGGTTTGAATGTTTCAGAGAACTGCCTTTCAAACTGTTCATTGTGAACACTTCCACCCACACTCTTGATTATGCAATGGCAGGATTTGTGCTTACTTACCTGCAACCAGTGAGCTTTTATTTTTTCTAGTGGGACGATGGAGTCAGCCCACTTTCAGATGGCTGGCTCCTTTGACAAAGGCAGCTGGGAAGAATTATGAAGTCAGAGATCAAGGAATAACTTATCCTTAGGAAGGAGATTTTAATTTGTGAGGGATTTTATTCTGTCTTTTCTATGTTGTTCTTTTTCCTCTCTCCTAGCTCATTTCCTTTCTGTAGGGGCCCTAAGTTTTATAGCTCTGTTTTCAAGTTTTGGTTTTTAATTGGTTTTTAATATAACTGGTGCTGAGTAGCCTAGTTATATTTAAAGTTATGCCACTGGAGCCATTATTTTTAAAAGCCAGCAGTTTAGCTGTAACATTTGTTCTCAGTTCAGACTTGACATTTGACAACTCAGCCTTGGCATGACAGGACTTTTCTGGTAAACTAAAAATACATATACTTCTATATTTCTACATATTATATAAGACAGTTTTCCAGTTATTGCTCCATTTGAGTGGGAAAAAAGTCCCACTTACCAGTTAGATGCCTCTTTGTGTTGGACAAAGGAATGACTGTGGGCTCTGAGCTTCAGAATAGGCTGTAGTTTGAAATGACAGTCTCAGGTCATTTACCTATAAAATGAATTAAGACCTTTTAGTATTTAAGCATAAAAATATATTTGTCTTTTATTGGTTCTTAGGGGCTGAATTGTGGGAAAACAGCCAAGGGTTGGGCATGCTAATTTCTCCTCATAAGACTTTTTGCTGTGCTTGCTGTGTATTATGGATCCATAATATGCAAATGTATCCCAGTGTTAATAAATGTTCTCTGCATACATTGTTATAATTCCAGAGGGATTCATTATGGTTATGAATACATATTATGAATAATTTCCCAAACTCAGCTCAGTCTTCATAGGTGAAAATATAAGAGAAAGCTATAGATTCTCTAGTTTGGGCTATCATGAGCCACCTTTTGCCCGTACATTATGTTTTAGGTAGTGTAAAAACACTTAACAAGTTGCCTAAGTCTAATCTGAAGTATTAGAAACTTGGGAAGTCTATATTAAGTCTGTCCTGTGCGGGTCAGCCCAAGTCTGGTCCCTTATTGTTCATTGGGACTGTGGCTCAGAGAGTGTGAGTGGAGGTAGTTTCTCTTGGAAACAGCAAGCAGCTAGGAATATAAAATTCAGTTCCCAGGCTGTCCCAGTCAATAATGTCCACTTATTTTCAATTTGCATATTCCTTATCAGGTTCCCTTTCAGGGAAGGGATTAAGAAATAGAATTTGAATGTAGTTCTGCCTTAATTTTTTCCCTTCCATTTGAATATTTCCAGCCTAAAGGCTTATTCTCAAAATTGAGCAAGATTTTTCCTTGTTAGGAATGAATTGTCATTTATTTTAAGCAGTAGACTCATCAAAGCAAGGCTCATTTATATTCAATACAGATCTTTCCCTTAGGTACAAATTTAAGTGCTTTTAAAATGGGCCTTGAGCCCTTTTGGGTTACTTGGGGCTAGAAAGTAGAATCAAAATAGCCTTCTTAGGATGTTGGGAGAAAAGCACTATTCCTGGAGACTGGCATTCTTAGATATGAGAGAAGGGCATTGGGCTTAATCTTGGGGGTTGGAAGGGCTCTAGAGGCCTAGGAAGAGCAGATAAACATTTTATGAGAAGCGCTTGGTTCTTCCTCTGTTGTGGAAAGAGCTTGTTTAGTGATTTCCTTGCCTACTGGCAAGTTGGCTTTGTAGGAAGAAGTGTTAGATGTAATATGTTATAGGCTAAGTGCATTTCATCTGTTCTCTTCCAGTTATAAGTTCTGTGGAACTCCCTCTAGATGCAGATGTACAGACCAGCAATCTCCTGATCACCTTCTTAAAGTATAGCTCGATTGTCATGCAGGACACCAAAGGTAAGGCATGCTGCTTCGGGGGCTCAGGAAGCAGGAGGTGTGGTAAGCAGCTGCTTAGCTGGATCAAGGAGCAGCATCAATACTTTGAAGCTTTGACAAGTTGAACCACTGAGGCCCCCTGTGTAAGGTGATGGTCCTGTTTACTGAAAGACAGTGATTTCTCACTGCCAGATGGCAATTAGGTGGTGTTGGGAAAACCTGGAGCTGGAGGGGGAGTGCTCCAAAATAGAACAGGAAGAAAAAACTGATCTCTGCAAAAACTAGCAAGTCTTCTTAGCAGATTTGGTAAGTAGATGCAAACTCTTGTGTGTGGGAAGTAGGGGGATTAGCATGTTTCAGGGAATTCCCTTTTGAGGACAAGGACCGAAAGCATCAGCTCCTGGTGAGAATTAGAGGACTGTTGTACAGAGTACAGTAGGAAAGGGTGAGATTCAGAGGGACTGTGTTCTTTAACACTTAAAACAGAGTGTCAGTACCCATCCCTGAAATGCAGAAAGAAAGTGGGACAGAAGTAGGTGTTGAAAAAGTTTGTTTATTCTGTTTTTTTGTTTTTCCTTTGTTTATGATTTTTCTGTGATCTTTTAATTGGTGGTAGGGTAGTAGAATAATTGGGCTAGGAGTGACAGAGGATTGGGAAGAAACCCAGCATATTCTGTCTATATATCTTTTTGTGTTTGTTTGTTTTTTATATATTTCATTTATTTATTTATTATTTATTTCAATTTTTTTTTTTGCAGGGGGAGGTATTTTCTTTTTAACCTAGTTTTTCCTTATACTGGATTTATATGAGTGTTTACAATTTTTTTGTTGCAGTAAAGTATATATAACATAAAATTTACCATTTTCACCATTTTAAAGTGTATAGTTCAGTGACATTAAGTACAATCCCTAGAATTCCAGAATGGAGCTGAAAGGCAAGAGCTGCATAAGAGTTATCCTCTTATGATAGACTTACAAAGACTAGGATTGGGGGACTTTTGGAGTAAGAAAGAAACTGTGGTAGACAGAGATAGAGAGCTAAAAGATAAAAATGAGAGATGAAGAACTGCCAGAATTAAAAGGAACCTGGGCAGACAGAATCTAAACTGTTAACACTTAGACATACTGCATTAGCTTTTTGAGATCTTTGTCTTGCAATCTTTGATTTTTTTCTCTTGTTATGCCTTGTGAGTGTGCTCTTCCCAGAGAGAGCTATGTATTGGGATGAGATGGATACAAGTAGTCCATGTCACAGATTCCTAATTTAGAGAGTTCTGTTGGGAGCTGCAGAGATGGTGAGCCTCTGAGACTTGGCAAGTGAGATCTGGCAGGCAAGGATAGCGAGACTCTTGTGTATCAGTGTTTTCCTGAGGCCATCGCTTCTCCTTTATGGAAATGGGTAACCTCTTCCTTTCTCTAGACATATTGCAGCAACCACAGAAAGAGAAAAACTGCATAGCAGTGACCCTGAAAATGAACTTTTAGCTTTGCTTGATATAGCACAGTGAATTGAGGCCCTTGGAACTCACTTTTAGCCTTAATGATTGTATAAACCCCTTTGTCCTGGTCACTTTGCCATCCATAAAATGGAAAGCAAAATTGAGGGCATTTTAATTGCAGTATGTGTGGTCTCAGGCTATTTCTCTAAATTGAGACTGGGTTAGGTCTTTGCCAACAGGTAGCCTAAATATGGCAAGGTATGTATGGCAGCCTAAATATGATTAGGTATGATGAAGAGTTACTTTTAAAAACGGCTCCTGTGTGGCTTCACTGGCCCAGCTCTCTTCCTTTTGATTAAGATCCTGACCTGGCTAACAGGATCTCGTTATGTTTTTAGGAGCAATAGAAGCAACTTCTTCCCTTGGCTCTGTTCCTCCTCCCCCTCCTCTCAATACTATTTCTTCTTTATTATATATCTATCATTTGATACCTATAAAAAGATGCTTTTAATATATATGACTATATGACTATCAGGTTATACGTTTATAATAAGCATAATAAATAGCATAGGTCATAAAGTATAATAATAAAGTGAACATATGTGAACCTACCACTCAACTTAAGAAACTCTTAATGCTGTTAAAACTACCTTTGTGTCCCCTCCCGAGTTACTACTCTCCTCACCATTCTCCAGAATTTTGTGTTTATCATCTCCTTGATTTGGCTCTGCTTTCAAAGCCTTTTTTTCCTGAAGATCTTCTGACTTGGGTATTGTCACCCTAAGAAAATATATACTTAATCTTTAAAATATACATTAGGCAAAAATATTAAAGATATGTATGTATATCTGTGCATACATAGACTTAAAGTTGATTCACCCAAGTTTTAACAGTATTGGTGTCTGAGTAGTGTGATTAAACTTGGTTTCTATTATCCTTTTTTATGCTTTTCTGAATTAAAAAAAAGTGTTTATAATGAAATATGCCCTATTTTTATATTCAGAAACAGTTTTTTTTTTTCCTTTTTCTTTATAAGTGGAGAGATAGCTACAGGCTTTTCTATAAGAGTTGTTTATGAGCTTTGGGGGAAAGGGAGGATAGTGCCAGAGAAACCCTGTGTCCAAGTGTAGGTGGAAGAGTCTCATGAATCTAGTTTTGCATAGGCAGGGGCATTTCTCTTCTGGCTGCCTAGGGGCTCTGGTGTAAGCCACTGGGAATGCCAGATAGGGATTAGCATCATTTCTGTTTTGCATGGCCTATCTCTGAGGAGAGATGAATGTATTTCTTTGACCACAACCCTCATTATGCCTTCTGATTGTCAGATTTTAGTTGATAGATTCCATCTTTGAGGAAGTAACAGGTTAATGTCAGGATGAGTACTATTAGCTAACTTCTGTAGCACTGTAGTCTGCTAATAGATCTCTCCAGAATGGACTTTAGTCTGGGTCCTGTCAAAGCTAATTTGAAACATCATAAGCCATTTATCTGTTTTGGATATACTGGCATGACCCTCTTTTTTCCTCCATTTCACCCTGTCACCCACAAAGATCCTGAAAAGTAATTAAGCTTTGATGGTTCTGGTAATTGGCAGTGATAGAGTAGCTCTTTCTTGGTCATTCATGTGGGCTTAGAGCCCTGTTATTGAGGTTGCTTTCTTTCTTAATAACTAGAATGTGAATTCTTAGAGACCACAGACTTTTGGTTAGTTCAGTGCTACATCTCTAGTGCCTAGCACAGTGTCCATCATATAGTAGGCACTAAATAAATATTTGTAGAGGCAGTAAGAAAAATGATTAAGAATTCTCTGCTTTCCTGGTCATATATAAGTAATATTCACAGTACAAGAGAAGTATGAGGTGGACCCTAGTCTCCAGTTAACTTCTTTCTGATTCTACTGCCAGTTTGCGAAGAACAGGTATAAAGTTTTTCTGGATTTTGTGGTAGGTGGGTAAAGATGATGGTGCTTATAGCTAATGGATGGGGAGGGGTGGGAAAGGGAATGGACCTGATTATTCAGAAGCAAAGGGCTGATACGGAAACTAAGCGCATGGCCCTGATGGTAATAGGAAACATTATAATAATTACATGGTTCTCTGGATGGTGGTTAGCTGTTCATCAGACTACCAGAGTATTAAAAAAAATACTGGGGCAATTCTTTTGCCTAGAAGATAAGCAAGGATTACTCTAGTAGAACCTTGACTTTCATTCATGAGTTTTGTGGGGAAAGAAAGTATGAATGTTCTTTTTGATGCTACACATCTTTATTCTTTCTAGAAACATGGTCTGGATGATTTAAAGAGAAGAGTTTATTTTTTCTTTTCAGATGAGCACCGACTTCACAGTGGCAAACTCTGTCTGATTATCCTTACATGTATTGCAGAGGTAGGTCTCACCAGCCTTCTGGTATTAGCTTATCTTGCACCAAGTGTTTTCTCTTTCTGCCCTTTTCCCCAGTTCCTGTCTCCTGGCTTTTATAATCCTAAAGCTTGAGGGAGAAAAATCTTCCCCCATCTTATTGTCTCTTCCCTACTCCGATAGTACTTTGTCTTCTTCGTAGTGTATTCTTAGTGTCTGGCACATAGTAAAGGCTCAATTAGAATTTACTGCATGAATTAATAATGAATTGTGATATGTAATAACTATAATTGAGAACTGAAAGATTCTAGTTTTTAAGAGTTTGAAATGAGACTTATGCCTCTTTAGAAAAAATAATCCTGCTCCTTTGAAGCTGTTCATGTCTGGTCTTTTGCATTTAGCAAAATGGAAAAAGGAGCTCAGGTTTCCTGTGGGGAGAGGTAGAGAGAAAAGCCAAGGAGGGGAATTGGAAACTGAGTAAAGTGGGCTGATTGCAGTTTGATGAAGAGCAAGAGCCCAAGGGAAAAAAAGAAGAGGTTTTTGGCTTTGTAAGAAGGCACTTTTGGTTGGATTAATTGGGCCTGAACTCACCCTAGATCTTGGTGGCAACACAGGTATGCCAAAAAATGAGTCAATTTAGAGCTAAATTTGTACTTTCAACCTCCTCCTTCACTTATTCCTTATTTTGATCTTTTCTCTCCTAAGAAAAAGTAAAGGTGTGGTCCACATGGAGTAGAGATCTCTCTCAGTCTTTCCCTTTTTATGTTCTCTGTGGAAAGATGACCTACTTTTCACCAGGTTAGGGGTAGCTGGTTTTAGAAGAGCTGCTTATTAGCAGTGGGCCTGAGTGTAATTGCTTTTCAAAAATCTTTCCAAGAAAATCTTTAAAGGAGTTGTTTTTCACAGATTGTAACAGTTCCTAGTAATTGGAGTCTGTAGGCATGTCAGATCTTCAGAACAGGTATTGGGAAAGGTCCAAGGAATGTTTATTACTGACCCATGGTGAGAGGTTTTTGATTTTCCATCAGTCTTCAGCAAAGCCAGGGATAAATGGGGTCTTGCCTACTGCCATGCTGCCTGTGTAAGCAGTATTCTCTTGCTGTGCCAAACCCATTCCCGGCGGAGTGCAGACCTTTCTTCTTAATTGTAGATCCTCATGTGGAGCTTGCACATGCATCCTGCAGTTCCTATGAGAACCTTCAAGCTGTCACAAACAGAGCAGCCTCCTTGGGCAGATGGGAAGGAAGAGAGAATAGGAAAACAGATTCCTCTCAGCATTTGCCTCAAATGCCCATGCCTTAATTTTTATTGTTTGTAATTTGCTTAGAGATTTTTGGCCAGTTAGAGACACACTGGAAGATTACACCCAACTGAAATCTCATGGCTTAAGTAGGGATTGACATAAAGGCTCTAGGCTCATCCCATGAGCTCTCTCACTGGTCCTTGAAAGGAGTTCTTTAAGTCCTACAAATCCTTGGACTTTAAGATTATAGATTATAGATAGATTATAAACTGAGTTTCTTAAGTATAGGTTTCATTCCTTACTTTTTCTCTATATTTTTATTTTTATTAGGATCAATATGCCAATGCATTTTTGCATGACGACAACATGAATTTTCGTGTAAACTTACATAGAATGGTAGGTGTGACTTTTGTTTCTTGTTTCTTTGTAGGGAAAATTTTTGTGTGTGTTGGTAGGACTGGGGAGGATGAAATTGATTCTACTAGAACAAATGAGGGTGGAAAGTTGTGCTAAAGGGCTCTTGCTTGACTGCTGTTCAGTAGACCCATGCCTGTTGTGATTTTTTGTGTGTCATGGAGGTGTTACCTAATCAAGAGAGAATAGAAAGATCCACAACCATATACCCACAGCAGTAATACTCATGGCAGTAATATTAGAATCTATCAGTAACATAGATTTTAACAAGAAGATAGGCCTAAGCCTTTTGTTTGTAGTATGATCTTTGATTGATCGATGACAGGTACTACTTTGATTTATTCACCTGAGAGGTGGGGGAAATAGAATATGGAGGACCAGGGAATTTTCTAAAACATGGAGGTACATTCAGAAATATCATATTGAGGTTTACACTGAAAACTTTCTTTTGTTTTTTTGCAACTGTGACTGTTACTGCCTCTACATAGTCACCTTCTCCTCTTCTTTTTCTTAATTATTATTTTATCAAAGAAAAATACTAATATACCTCTTTTGTTGTTAGTAATATCACTTGTATAGAGAAAATCAAAGTAAAAGCGACAACTTTCTCATTATAGTATGTTCCTGTTGTCTTGCTGTGAATTGTGTTTTTGTTACAGGCCTGCATTGAAAACTGAGAAGCATTTACGTGTCCTCTCTGCCCCACCCCACCCCCACCACTAGAAAAAGAAAGAAAAAGTAGCATCTCTGTAGTAGTGATTTTATTTGCATGAAAAACATGATAATGATAATGAGCCATTGGCTGTTGTTTCAGGTGTCTACTAATTTAATTTCTTTTTTGTATGAAGCCTATGAGACACAGGAAGAAGGCAGCAGACAAGAATCTTCCCTGCCGTCCTTTAGTATGTGCGGTACTCGGTGAGTGTCATCAAGATTGGCGTGTTTCAGAGCCAGTGATAGGTTTTCATGATTAAGATGAAGGATAGATCCTGGTTGATGTTCTTCCTCCTCAGTGAAGAAAGTTACTAGTTATGTTTCTTCCCTGGCCTCAGAAACCGTGTTTATTGTTGAGTTTGGTAAAGTAATCTCAATAAATATAATTGTCAATTAAAGGGTGCTCTGATGAAAAGAAAAGGATCTTTCTAGGGAGACAGATGGCTAAGTCTAAGCTTGATATGTGATTTAAATTTGTAAATTATCTTACTCCTGATCAAGATTTCAAATTATTCCTTCCTTTTCTTGGTCTAAATTGATGTGTCAGCTGGCTAGGAGGCTTAAAGTTCAAGGTTCAAACATACAAAACTTCCTCTGAGTAAATTAAGCTGAGATGAGATTGACAGAGCTGACAGATAGGGGGATGTATCATAGCTAATTTTTTCTGCCTAGAATTCTGCATTTTCCTCAGGGGAGTGATCTGAACTCTTAATCTCATTTCACTTGGATATCCAGCCCTAGTTCCTAGATCTACTTGATTTTAGAAACAGTAATTAAGACGATATAATAAACTTCTATTGACCCAAAGCTCTACAGACCATTTCAGTCAATATCTGTCAAACTGAGTGTGATAGCAAGATGAGACAGACTTACATAGCTTTAGAGTTTTAGTCTCTGGTTACATGGATGTGATCCGTAATTTTTTCTCAGCTTGCTCATCACTTGGGTCTCAGAATATGATTTCCCTTTGGCATTTTGCATTAGTTCCATGGTATGAAATATCTATGATGAAATCTCCCTTGTATCTGAGTTTATTGGCAGGTCAAGATATCCTTCTGGAAGTAGGAGACAGAACTAATTTTGTTGTTACAAGTGGCAGGTGTTGAAAAGTGTTGCAAAAACTGCCTCATATAAAATAAATTTAAGTGCACATTAATAAAGATGTGGTTGATGGATGCCATTCAGCATGAGTGCAAGGTGTACTGGGAAGGTTTTTTTTTTTCCCAACTTAAAGGCAAGCAATGAATTTCATTCTGATTGATCTAATTTTTTTCCTTTTCCCATTCAGACCTGATGGTAGAGTTTATTGTAACACACATGATGAAGGAGTTTCCTATGGATCTCTATGTGTAAGTACTGTGGTTCATTTAATGTGTGCAAATCTATTTTACAGAATTGAGTGATGGGAAGTTTATAATCACAAAACTTCTATATATATGTCATTTCAGGAAAAACACATTTATATGTGGAGAAATGTCAGGGAGCATTTTGTGGCCTGGATTTATATGTTTTCCCAGAAGCGGGTAAAAGTGCAAACCACAGTTTGAATTCACATCTTCATTATCATTTTTAGGCACACCGAATGAAGAACAGGGCTGATACACTGAAGCAGTGATCATAGGTGGCTCTTGTATCCAAAGATATGGAATACCAGCAGAACACTTAGTTATCCCTGGGCTTTGGTATCAAAGTAGTCAGCAGCAGGTAGAAGGCAGGGAAAGACCAGAGAGTTAGACCTTCTGGTCCATTCTTGGCCTACATTGTCCTAGCAGCCTAGTCAGAACTCTGCTAGCTAGGCAGATGGTGTGTACAGTGACCTGGCTGGGAGATTCCTGCCTACTGAGGAGATCTGATTGTCTATCACAATTCTTTTCAACCAGTACAACTGGAGACAACTGAAAATCATATTTTAATAAAGTTGAAGCCTTTAGGCTTTCTCTCTTCTTTGCTATTTCAGTATTCTTATCGTTAATGCCCAAGAACAGCTCTGCCATGTTAGTGTGATCTCAAGTGTGTATATTACCTTTATTCCTTAAAAAGCATTGGAATTCATGGGTTCAGTCCCCAGTACCTCCTAAAAATAAATAAGTAAACCTAACTCCCCCCTCAAATAAAATAAATTTTTAAAAATAATAAAATAAAATTTTTAAAAAAGCATCAAACCTCAGTCTGACAACGAAATTAGTACCTCCACTTTTTTGAGTAAGAGAACAGTTTGGCACACAGCAAGCTTAGTGTACCTTGTTCCAATGCCAGGGCTGGGATCTAGGGAGTTATAAGAGATTTTACTCTGAATAGAGTAGATTGCCAGCTTTTTAGACCATTTGTAGGCTACATAGTCTTGATTTCCTAGGTATGAAATAATGATACAAATTTTATGTTTAGGTAAATAGGTTGTGGTTTGATTTTTCCATATCTTTTGGATGTTTAAAAGTAAATCTTATCCTTTATTTCAATTCAAAGACCATGAAAGGCTGCTTTTTTAATAGCACTTATTAGAGGAGTTTTCTGCTTGTGTTAGATGGGATCTCTGAACATCATTACCTTAGGGATCAGATTTGTTTTGCCACAGACTGTATTTCTAGCTTGATTATCTTATGTTCTAGTTCTAAGATATGTTATTGACTTTGTAGTATATTATTATAGTCTCAGTTTTCTCATTTTCCAAGGAAGGAAACTGAGGCTCTGGAGATTTGGTATTCAGTTAGTAAGCACCATTGCTTGAACATGAACCTAAATTTTCTTATGGTAAATCCTGGGCTGTTCCCTTCCTTCTCAGGTGGATTATCTATTTCTATGTAACACACTACCCCGAAACAGAGAGGTTTAAAACGAACATTTATTATCTCACAGTTTCTATGGTTCATAAATCCAGGAACAGTTTAGCTGGGTAGTTTTGGCATAAGCTGTAGTCAGCGTTTTGGCTCCACTGAAGCTCTACTGGGCTTTACTGGGGCTGGAGAATTGCTTCCAAGCTCACTTACATGGTTGTTGGCAAATCTCAATTCCTTGCTGCATGGGCCTCTCCATAGGGTTGCTCAACATGGCAGCTGGCTTTCCCCAAAGCAAATAATCCAAGAGAGAAAGAGAAGGAGGACAGCCCAAGATGGAAGTCATAATGCCTTTTATAACCTAATCTATAATGACATACCATTCCTGTTGGCCACACAGACCAGGCCTGATACAGTGTGAGAAGGGACTACATAAAGTGTGAATGCCAGGAGGTGGGGACTAATGGG
The DNA here is from genome assembly GCF_036321535.1 of Camelus dromedarius. Taxonomy (NCBI): domain Eukaryota; kingdom Metazoa; phylum Chordata; class Mammalia; order Artiodactyla; family Camelidae; genus Camelus; species Camelus dromedarius. The sequence continues at coordinate 59,410,688 of NC_087443.1, read as the reverse complement.
TGCCATCTTGCAGGCTGGCTGTCACAGTTGCACACCTAGTTAGTTGCATCAGCAAGAGTCAAACTCAAGTCTGTCTGACCCCAGAGACTGTACTCTTAACTACTACTATGATAAGTAACAAAGGAAATATTTCTTTAGGATGACTATTGCTGACTGGGGCATCGGAAAAGGCTGTATTTGACCTGAGTCATGAAGAAACAGTAGGAGTTTTCTATGTGGAGGAGTGGGGAGGGACACCTCAGGCAGGGGACCAGCATGTTCAAAAGCTTGGAGATTTGAAAGTGTGGCATGTTGGAGAATAGGAAGTAATTCAGGATGATTAGAATGTAAGGTGCATGGAGGAAGGATAGGAGGGCAGAAAAAAAGTTGCCTGAGATTAAGTGGATAATGGATAACAGTTAAAGGTGGGATGACAGGGTAAGACTGTGTGTTCAGTATTTAGAGTTACTGGTATGTATCTGTCCACCCAAACCCTCACATCCTAGCCATTGAATCTAATCTACACTAACTGTTTTGACTCCCTCCTCCCCTGAGTTCCTAACTTTTTGGTTTTGCCTTGCTTTCTCAATTCTTTTTCCGCCTGTTTCCTAATTGAATGTCCTGAGGTTAGGGAAGATGGAGAAGATAATGAGGCATCAAGCTGACAGAGGCTGGGCAGAAGGTCCCACCCTCAGGCTGAATTCACTTTTCTTCATTACTACCCATGGGCATATTTCCACATCTTCCTCTCCTTACTTCCAACCCTCTTTCCAGTTTTTGGCATTTGGAGCATCACATCCTTTTTAGGTGAACTTACCTGCTCCTAGCTGGGCATCAGGCCAGGTTGCTACTCTCACTTCTCATTATGTACTGCTTTTCAGCAGCATAGAGCAGAATGAGAAATTGAAAGCAAAATGAATTTCTACCATTTCAGATAAGTTTATAATCCTCCTAGTGAAATATGAAGAAATATGGAGTGTGAAAGACTTAATACTCAAAGCCAGAATCTGGGTCAGAAATGAAACAGTTTCACATCTGTGTATGAATGCTGTAGGTAAAGTAATAATGGGGGAAGGTGCTTATACAAAAAAAAGAAGAAGAAGAAGGAAAGAAAAGCCTTGCCTGGAGCAGTAAGAGGGAGGAAAACCCAACCAGTTAATTTCCAGTTCTGGCTGTACTCTTTTATTCTTGCCACCACCCCCACTGCTGCTACAGGATTTGGGAGTTAGGGGAAATAGTCTCTGAGGAGAGTAAACTCTCCTTTAAGTTACTCTTACATGGAAAATGTGGAGTCTTTCTAAATCAGGGATTCTCAAACCCATGTGTGGAGATTTCAATGGACCCTACAAGAAGATTTCAGGTTAAAGTGTCTTGTGTTGAAATAGGAAACCTCTACATGCATAAAGAGACACCCTAAGTAGTAAATTTGGAGTCATTCAACCAGTATGTTTTTAAGATCGTAGCAGTTGTTAAAATTTTCTTTCTGCTTGGTAAGTAGTATTAAGTTACTGAGACCACAAGGATAATAATGTCATCTTTTGGGTGGCTGCAGAGGTGGGAACAGAGCCTGGAGTGGATGTTGAAAGCCTTTGAACTAGAGGGTGCTGGCATCAGAGGGTGGTGACATAGATAGTATCTCACTGCTGCTCCATAGTGGCTCAGTATTGGGACAGTGTTGTTAATAGAGATAAGGTGCAACTGTCCAGGTCCAGGCCATGTGAGAAGTGCTGGTGTCCAGTGTACTGTGTGTGGGTGGTCATGCATGGGCAGGTTCCAGCCACCCTTGCTGGCTGCAACAAAGCTTTCAGCACCAAGGAGGGACCTAGTGACTATCAGTTTAATGTCAAATTGATAGAAGAGTTTGTATATTCCTGAGTTAAACCATGGCTCAAACTAGGGCATCCTGTGGTTAGTGACAACTGCATCATATAGGAGATCACACCACAATTTCTAAACATCAACAAATGATTTGGGAAGTACTAGGATTATTTACAGTACAATTTATATTACTTTGTAAGCAGTTTTGATACAATTTATTTAAAGAATAAAAGGAAATTGTTTAAAATTTTGATACATGTATTGATGTATATGTTAATTTATATTTCTTTCTGGTTTGCATTAATATCACTCCTGGAGATACTGAAGTCTTTTAAGAGAGATCTGTTACATAGTCCTCTCATAAAGTTCTGTCTGAAAGGCCTCCTACAAAACTACTGAGAGCTGTAAGGAGTGGAAAGAACAGAGAGATATGTATAATGAAGCCAGTAGAATAGGCTGGTAAGGTAGCAATGCAGGCCCATTATTGGAAATATTCTGAAAACTTCCAGGACTTTAACATACAAATTTAGTTCATTTCAATTGTATGTTTGATGTGTTGTCAGGCACTTTAATCCCTTTAGCTAGTGTCTTTAGCTCTCACTTCACAGAGGGAGGTTTGTGGAGGGTTGGTTTGTGGGGGGATGCTTTTTTTTTTTTGCCTTTTTTTACCTTCTGCTAAGAGGCCCAAGAAATTAGCTACACCATTTTTGCTTGATTCCATGAACTGTCAAATTGATACCCTACAGATTGATACGGTGTTAGTTAGTAGGATCCTGCTGAAGTCAGTGAGATCTCAGGATACTCTTTGTCTTATATTAAAGCCATAGAACCTGTGAGAGTCTTAATCCCACCTCTAGAAGTATTCTCCACTTGAAGTTACCATTCAGCTGAATTTCAGTTGGGGCACATTATGTGGAGAGGAGCCACTTTGCTAAGCCCTTTTGCCTTGCTTATTTTCTCTTCTATTTTTCTGTTCTTTGCATTATTCTTTTCATGTCAGAACAGTTTCAAGAGAAAAAAGCCTCTCTCATTTGCCTCAATCTAGCAGGTTATGCGTATCTAGTTTCTAAGAACTTGACCACTTAGTTCTTGTAAGACTTAAGTGTAGGATGTTTACTTGGTATACAGTCAGTATTTGTGAAATGAATGAATGAAGAGATAGGTCTGACTTCTGAAACTTTTGGTTTATATGATGAGCCTGGAGCTTCAGAGCAGTACAGTCCAGCCTTGGGCCTCTGTGCCCCCACCCTCAATCTACTTTCTGTCTCTCTCTGTTTGCCTATTTTGGACATTTTTATAAATGAAATACATATGATCTTTTGTGACTGACTTTTTTTTTTTTACTTATGTTTTCATCCATCTTGTATGATTTATATTTTATTTATGGATGTACAACATCATTTCATTTATCCATTCATCATTTGTTAGACATTTGGGTTGTTTATACCTTTAGCTGTTATGAATAATGCTGCTATGAACCTTCATGTACAAGCTTTTGTGTGGATGTATGTTTCATTTTTCTTGTGTATATACCTAGTAGTAGAATTTGTGGGCCATATGGTAACTCTATGTTTAACATTTTGAGAAACTTTTAAACTATTTTCCAAAGTGGTGATACCATTTGACATTTCCACCAACAAGGTATGAGGGCTCCAACTTCTCTATATCCTCACTACTGCCAAGGTTTTTGTTTTTGCTTGGACTTTTTCCCTCTTTGGCAAAAGTAGAAGGAACATTAACTTAATTTAAGAAATGACAGTGTAAAACCTTGAGTACTTAGATTCTTGGTTCACAGATTTACATACTAGTTCTCTCCATATTAATTCTCTCATGTTCTGCCTGTTGGTTTCTAGACCCCCATTGCCAAGGACTTACTAACAGGATTTCAGTAGGATGAGTGGTTTGATGAGTTTTAACAAATGTATACATCCCTGTAACAACTATTCTAATCAAGATACAAAACATTTCTATCTTTCAGAAGTCCCTTTGTGCCCTTTTCTAGATTTAAAACATTTTTTTAAATGAATTTGTTTTAAATGGTGTTTTTTTTTTAAGCTATAAAAGTAAAATATACTTGTAGAAAATTTGGTGAAAACAGAAAAAGAGAAAGAATAGAATTCACTTACAATCCTACATTGAAGCAACCACCATTAACATGAAAACTTAATCTGTTTTCTATGCATTTGAATATAGTTGTAACCATTATATATTTAATTGTATACAATTTTGCATGCTGTTTTTTCATTTACCATTATAACAGAAATATCTGTGTTGTGAAAAATTCTCCATGAATGTGCTTTTAAAGAGCTTCATGAGATTTCATTATATGTATGTGTAATAGTTTGCGTGGGCTGCCTTAACAAAAAAACCACAGATCGGGTAGCTTAAACAACAGAAATTTATTCCTCACAGCTCTGGAGGTTGGAAGTCGAAGATCAAGGTGCCAGAACCTTTGGTTTCTACAGAGGCCTGTCTCCTTGGCTTATAGATGGCCCTCTTCTTATAAGGAAGTTAGTTCTAGCAGATTATTAGAGCCCCAGCCTTTGACGTCATTTAACTTTACCTCCTTAAAGGCCTTTTCTCCAAATTCAGTCACATTGGGGTTAGGATATCCACGTATGAATTTTGGAGGAACACAGTACATAACATTATGTAATGATTTACTTACTCTTCTTTCAGTGTTGGACATTCTTTTCACAGTTATTTCCAGTTTTCTTTTACTCTGAATAAGATTATGTTGAACATCTTTTTGCATAAAGCATTTTTTTTTCCATTCTGGATTAAAGCTGAATTTTCTGGAGTGGCATTAGTGGATCAAAGGATATAAACATTATTAAGACTATTCATGGAGATTGCCAAATTGTCTACTAAAAGGGCTCTGTACCAATTATACTTCCTCTGATAATATATGAGTGGCTATTTTGCTGTACTTTTGTCAGCATTAAAATCTATTAATTTGATATGCAAAAGCAGGATCTTGTTTTTTTTTTTTTTAAGGGTGGTATTTTTCATTTATTTAATTTATTTTGGGGGAGAGGGTAGGCTTATTTATTTATTTATTTTTATGTAACGGCAGTATTGGGGGATCAAACCCATGACCTTGTGCATGCTAGGCATGCACTTTACCACTGAGCTATACTCTTCCCCCAGGATCTTGTTTTAATATGACTTTTTTAGGTGAAGTTGAACATTGTTGGAAAATGTTAACTTTCCATATTTCCCCTTTATTGGGGGACGGGAGAATTTGTTGACCATTTCCTTTGCCCATCTTTCTTATTAGGAGCATTAGTTTTTCTTATCAATTTGTATAAATTTATATATATTAAGCATAGTAACCCTTTCATGTCATTTGTTGCAAATGTAATTTCCTGTATTGTTTGACTCTTAGTTTTAATCATTATAATTTTTGTAATCAAACAAGAGGTTTTCATTTTTAGGAAGTAAATTTTATCAATATTTTCCTTTATACTTTCATCCATAGCTTTTTTTTTAAACTATTTTTAAAAATTGAGTTATAGTCTGTTTACAATGTTGTGTCAGTTTCCAGTGTGAAGCGCAAATTTTCAGTTATACGTGAATATATATATATTCATTGTTGCATTCTTTTTCACTGTGAGCTACCACAAGATCCGGTATACATTTCCCTGTGCTATACAGTATAATCTTGTTTATCTATTCTACATATGCCTGTCAGTGTCTACAAATTTCGAACTCCCAGTCTGTCCCTTCCCATCCCCCTCCCCTCTGGCAACCACAAGTTTGTATTCTATGTCTATGAGTCTGTTTCTGTTTTGTATTTATGTTCATTTGTCTTTTTCTTTCTTTCTTTCTTTCTTTGGATTCCACATATGAGTGATCTCATATGGTATTTTTCTTTCTTTTTCTGGCTTACTTCACTTAGAATGACATTCTCCAGGGACATCCATGTTGCTGCAAATGGCGTTATGTTGTCATTTTTATGGCTGAATAGTATTCCATTGTATAAATATACCATATCTTTATCCAGTCATCTGTCAATGGACATTTAGGCTGTTTCCATGTCCTGGCTATTGTAAATAGTGCTGCTATGAACATTGGAGTGCAGGTGTTTTTTTGAAGAAGGATTTCTTCTGGATATATGCCCAGGAGTGGAATTACTGGGTCATATGGTAAGTCTGTTCCTAGTCTTTTGAGTAATCTCTCTACTGCTTTCCACAGTGGCTGCTCCAAACTGCATTCCCACCCTTTTCTCCACAGCCTCTCCAGCATTTGTCATTTGTGGACTTTTGAATGATGGCCATTCTGACTGGTGTGAGGTGATACCTCATCATAGTTTTGATTTGCATTTCTCTGATAATTAGTGATATTGAACATTTTTTCATGTGCCTATTGATCATTTGTATTTTTTCCTTGGAGAATTGCTTGTTTAGGTCTTCTGACCCTTTTTGGATTGGATTGTTTGTTTTTTTCCTGCTACATCGTATGAGCTGCTAATATATTCTGGAGATCAAGCCTTTGTCAGTTTCATCTTTTGCAAAAATTTTCTCCCATTCCGTAGGTTGTCGTTTTGTTTTGCTTATGGTTTCCTTTGCTGTGCAGAAGTTTGTAAGTTTAATTAGGTCCCATTTGTTTATTCTTGCTTTTATTTCTATTGCTTGGGTAGACTGCCCTAGGAGAACATTTTTGAAATGTATGTGAGATAATGTTTTGCCTGTGTTTTTTCTTCCCGGAGGTTTGTATCTTGTCTTATGTTTAAGTCTTTGATCCATTTTGAGTTTATTTTTGTGTATGGTGTAAGGGAGTGTTCTAGCTTCATTGATTGACATGCTGCTGTCCAGTTTTCCTGACACCATTTGCTGAACATCCATAGCTTTTCAAGCTTTCAAAACCCTACGCCAGTCAGAGATGAAAAAACATTTTGTTGTTAGGTTTATAATGTTTAAAAATGTCTTTCATCTCAATCTCAACCTACTAACCGCTTATTTGGAAATTTTCTCAAAAACATATATGTTGTTAGGATGTGAATAATGTTGAATATTCCAATGATCTAGAATAGCACTGTCCAATAGAATTTTTTGTGACTATAGAAAAGTTCTGTATATCTGTGCTGTCCAGTGTGGCAACCACTAGCCCTGTGAGGTTATTGAGTATTTAATAATGTGGTTAGTGAAACAGACTCACAGACATAGAATACAAACTTGTGGTTGCCAGGGGCGGGGGTGAGAAGGGATAGACTTGGAGTTCGAAATTTGTAGATACTGACAGGCATATGTAGAATAGATAAACAAGATTATACGGTACAGCACAGGGAAGTATATACAAGATCTTGTGGTAGCTCACAGCGAAAAAAAATGTGACAATGAATATGTGTATTTTCATGTATAACTGAAAAATTGTGCTCTACACTGGACACAACATTGTAAAATGACTATAACTCAATAAAAAATGTTTAAAAAAATAATGTGGTTAGTGCAACTGAGGAACTGAATTTTTAATTTAACTTTTAATGTAAATAAAATTTAGATTTAAATTTTAAATAAATTTTAAATCTAAATTTTATTTGAAATTTAATTCATATTAAAAACAAATTTAAATAGATCTAAAGACTTAAGTTCTTTAATTTTGTGTTTTCTCATCATATGTTTGCAGTTTTGAGTGGAGTAGTATAATTTTGGTCCACTGGTGCATCCTTCCTCTCAGGAAAGATACTCAAGGGAATGTTAACAATTGTGTCTAATTGAATATTGATATGTATGTGGTTATAGCTCTCTTTTCCTAATGATAAGGGGAGTTAACACAAGCAGTGTGTGTATGGTGGGGGGAGGTGGGATATATCCACCAGAAAACTGTAGGTCAAAGTTCCTTTATTTTGCATGTGTACAAGTTCATATCCAGCTTCTTCAGTGGCCTTAGCAAAGCTGCCTTGCTAGAGAAGGGGTATTTGTGGGTTATTCCATTTTTTCTTTTTCTGTTACAGGCGCTGCATTCAGGTAGTACATAAACTACTTTGCTACCAGAAGAAGTGTAGAGTACGTCTGCATTATACCTGGCGGGAACTCTGGTCAGGTAACTTTCTCTTTTGAATTTATCCTCTTACTATATCATTTATGAGCCCCTAGACGTGGGCATAAGGTGAATTTTTTTTTTAAATTTTTTGGTTTGTTTGGGTTGCTCCTATTTTCATTTATACTTTTTGTCATTTCAGCCTTACTCTAATCCAAACCTGGGTATGTCACATATCTTTTCCATACTTTCTCTCTTATTCCTTCTCCTCCCTGTATTTTTTTGTTAGCTGGTAGAATTAAATATTTCTTGAGTTCCAATGATTCTTCCTTTGAGTGAGAGTGAGGTAGGAGGAGTCAGTACAAACTTGGATTCTCCCTTGGCTCCATTTGGTAGCAGCATATGGACTATAGGGAGGCTTCTGTGTGTTTCTTCGGGATGAGTAATCTCAGGAGGAATGTCATAGGGAGAGAGGGTGGGGAGAGGGTGGAGAGATGGGGGAATCCTGTTCTTTGTATTACATCTGGCATTATTACTGTTTACAGACAGTGTCAGTTTTACCAGTCCCCCTGTGCTGCAGACAGAAACAGCAAATTACAGTGTTTACTTTTGCCTTTCTATCCATTTGGTAGCCCAGCAAAGTCACTGTCACCCCTGCAGGCGAGAAGTGGCTCTTCTCTAAGGGTACAATTAATACTGGCTTGCTACCCCTTTCTTTTGTGCAACTAAATTGGAGGTTTCAGGAAAGCAGAGGAGACATGTTCTCTGTGACATCTGCTTGCTGATAAGTCCTGTGGCTTTTGTGACCTGGTGGTACAATAAAGTCTTCTCCAGATGATTATAGTGATGAATCGTTGCCCCACCCTTGAGAGAGCTACTTTGTATTCTGAGCAGAAGAGGGTGTATTAAGTGTCAGAGGCTTTATGAGAAATGGGCCAGTAACCCTGCCCTTTTCCATGGAATTCATCTCACTTGTTGTGACACATGGTTTCCTCCCAACTCAATTTGGCCTTCTAAATTTAGTCCTTCATAATGGGAAGTACAGATACTTAATTAATGGATTAGGAAGTTCTTTGTAGTTACTGCCTATGGTGGTGAAGGGGGAGTGCACAATAACACTAAGTGCCAATAGTGGCATTTTGATATTTTAGGAGAAAACAGTATGATTGTGTGAGAGTTTGAGATGAAGGGAATGTCAGAAATGCTAAAGAGAGATCAAAAGAGATTTAGACTAAAGTTAGTAGAATTTCTTAGGTAGGAACAATTCTTTTTGATATAAAGGACTATTATGGTTATATATGGATAATTATGTGACGATTAGGCTCCAAAATTTTAGAATTAAAGAGAAAACACAAAAATGATGCAAATCTCTGGATATCAGTATAATTGTAGGACTTAAAACAAGTACAAATGGTTGATGTCTATAACTGAGATGAAGTTACACATTGTAATACTGAAGAGTTGGTGGTAGTAGTTGTTTCTACCTGCTTTTGATTCTCTTCTGGTTTTATTTTCTCTTTTATTCTATTCTTCTTCCTTTCTATCCTAGCCATCCCGTGTCTGCCTTTCTTCTATGCTTGTCATCTTCCTCATTGTCCTGTTCCATTGCCTCTTCCATTGCCTCCTACCCTTCACCCTGGTCTGTCTCCCTGGGGCCTAGGGCTTCCTATTAGTCTCTTACCTCTACCTTGTATCCTGTCCTTTATGCTGCTGTTGTCACACATTTTACTTTTACATATGTTATAAATCCCAAAATACATTGCCATCATTTTTGTTTTAAAAGGCAATTATATTTTAAAGTGATAAAAAATGTCTTTTATATTTATCTTTCTGAATATTAGCTTTTCCTATTCTGGCTAGAAAATTATGAGGCAGGAGACCATTCTTCATTCTGTGTTGGTCGGTTGACTATTTTTTTGAGTACTTTATGTCATGTTCAGCTCTGTTTATAATTATTTACTATTTTAGGACTGATTGATTTGCTTTCTAAGGCCTTTGATAGTTTTGAGAGGAAGTGTGTATGAGTGTCGTTAGTGAGACTTGGACAGCTGCTTGTTCCTAAGGCATAGGCGTTTGTACTAGAGTTCTCTGCCAAGTGAGGATAGTTCCTTTTCCAATGCAGACTAGGTGAGCCCTCTTGGAACCCTGGCTCCCCATATTCATGGATGGAGTATATACAGTGAGATGCCGAGCAGCAAGTGTTAAGGAAAGCTGCAAAACACTACACTACATCTGATGCATCAGAGCCCATGATAATGTATAATATTACAATCAGTGAATATAAATGTGGCTATGGTGGATCCACCTACTCCTTGGCTGACTACCCCTCATATTTTGGTATGCCCGTATTTTCATTCTTTCTTTGCCTTCTAGACTTACGGATTTGAGGGAGGTGTGTGAAGCTCATCATGGCAAGCATGCTTATGTATATAGATGCTTGCCCATGCTGCAAACGTTAATTGAATTTTACTTACAAATAAGACTGGTAAGATATTTGTTGTTAGCTTGGAAACACAGGAGACCTGGAGTGCCTAGGAAGCGGTCAGCTAGGGTCCAAATGCCATTTGTTATTTGGAATGGGGGTGTTTAGTATCACTGCACTTCTAGTGGTGATTTTTATTCTTATATGTTTGATTATAGTAGCTCTTTGTGATTAGGGAGGTAGCCAGAGGTCCCCCTCCAAATTCCTGTATGGAATTCTCAGGCTTGGTTTTATGGATGAGGAGGAGCCAACTATATTAGTTAGGGTTTAATCCTGCCTGATATGTTGGTTTCACAGACATAAGCTGTGACCTACTCCCTGCTGCCACTGTCTATTTATATGATGCCTGTCACCATGGTATCTGAGTATGTGGGAAAATATATTTAGGCTAACTTCAACTAGAATATGGAAAGGGAGAAATCCTGCCTTTCTCATTGCCTTCTTTTCAGCAGTCACTATTTTTCACCAAGTTATGGAAAGTTCATAGTTCTTCTCTGACCTCTAGGCTACCCAGATCTCCTATTTTGAGTAAAAGATTAGATCTTAAAACTCTTCTCTGATAAAGATAGAAAATTGGGTTTTAGGATAAGATCCTAGTGAAATAGTTCTTTACCTTTGAGATTATAATGAAAGATATGATCCAGGAAAATATCCATTTGCACATATATATTTTGCATATAATTTCAGAGAGTTCATGGACCTTCTGAAGCCCATCCATGATCCCATGTTAAGAATCCCCATATTTTTAGGTTCCACAACCTCCCAATTAATTCTGTCTTCATAGAATATCTTAATACTTGATTAATTTTTTCTTTATTTACTGATTGTGCTACACCCCTCCTAGGAACTTTAGTTTAGTAATCTCTGAAATTCTTGAGGCTAGAGTCGTGTTGGTCCCTATGTTTTGTTTCCTGTGTCTTCCTACAGAACTTCGGGCTTCTATTTTAGCATATCACATTATTTTGCTATGTTTGCCTATGTCTGTACAATGATTTGTTTAAATATCTATCTTTCCTTTTTAAAAAGTTCCTGGAGGGCAGGGCCTGTGTTTTAATCATTGTTTTAGCCCCAGCACACTGCTTGGCTTATAATAGGGGCTCAGAAAACATTTGAATGAATAAATAAATGGATGAGTGGGTATGTAGAATTTCCAGTAATGATGAATCAACATTCTCTTAAAGCAGCCCAATGTTGTATTTTGACCTCAAATAATAATAATAATATAATAATATAGTAGTAGTAGTAGTAGTAGTAGTAGTAGTAGTAGTAGTAGTAGTAGTAGTAGTAGTAGTAGTAGTAATAGTATTAGGAGCTGACTTCATCACCTTTTTGTGTTGTTGATGTGAAAGGGAGTAGTGGGTAATTTCTCTTTCTTTTGTCTTTCTTCCTTACCTACAGATACATGGATTGCTTTTAACCAAGTGAAAATGGAAACTTAGGTGTTTTCTAAGCCATTAACCAAAGAATGAGCAGAATGTGTAGAGAGACACATGTAGTTGTTGGAGAGGAGAATACTTGAACAGAACTTCTTGGAGTCAGCTTCTTTTATTTCTACTGTGGACAGAAGGAGTATTGGGGAGGCAGCCTGCCTTTAAATAGAGTAGCTGTCTACAGTCTGAAAACAAGGGTCGATTTAAAGGCAGATTTATATTGGCATTTTATATTTGACATTTATCTATGGATCACAGTTCTTACTCTTTCACTTTGCCATACCCCTCGGTGATACGTCATTGTTTTTATCACCATTTGTTGGAAAATGGAGTTGAGGTATAGAAGGATAAGTGAGTTGCTAAGGATCATGGAACCAGACACTAAACAGAGTCATGATCAGAACTTAGAGTTCCTGACTCCTATGCTCAGACACAGATCACTAGGCAACGTTTGCCTTCCTGCAGGAAGAGGCCCCTAAAGCCCCCAAAACAATCTGTTCAGCTTCTCTGTGTTAAATAGCATCCAAAGCATTCACAGCTTTCTGAAAAAGAGAGAAATTGTACATGGCCTGACCTTTTAGATACCTACTGGGAAAAATAGAAAACCCACAGAGTGTGACAGCTTTCTGGATCCAGCTGGGTCTCTCATCACTGACAGAAGCCTATGACTTCATGGTTAGGTACACCTTGAGACTGGGAATTGAGAGTCTTTCATTGGGAGCTTGTTACACTATAGGTGTTGTCATAAAGGACTGAAAATTTTCAAAAGAAAGACTGACTTGAGTCGTAGATTTATTTGGCAGTTCTTGTATCGGTATAGCTTTGACGGTTTAGCAGTCCCTCCTGATTTGGGGAAACTGTCTTTTGAATTTTTAATTGTCTGCTTCTTTTAGTTTAGTTTCTTTTTTGAACTTTTTATTTTGATATAATTACAGACTCGCAGGAAGTTGCAAAAATAGTACTGAGAGTTCTTGTACCCTTCACCCAGCTTCCGCCAATGATAACATCTTATATAACTCTACAATATCACTTTTAGTTTTGAAGAGGGTATATCCAGGTGGGAAAGAACATAGCAGTAAACAGCTAGAGTATATGGGAAGAGGAATTTTGGCAGCTGCTATTGCTGTTTTGTTCTTAAAATTGCTTCTTAAATTGTTCTTCCTCTTTTCCCCAAATTTTCTCTGATTTAGGGGAATATGTTACACGATGTATTCTAGGCTTGATGTGCCTAATTAAGACTGCTCTAGCTTCCATGTGCAAGAAGATGGAGGCTTCTGTGGACAATCAGTTCCTCTCAAAGTTAGAATGTTCTGATATACAGGCATTAGAAGGTATTTCTCTCTTTTCATAATTTTGTTATGAAAGATTTTGTACAGCAGTGTACAAAGCTCCAAGACTGAAAAAGAATGCCAGGAAACTTTTTTTTTCCTTCAAATCACCACATTTGGCTAAATCCAGAATTTATACTATTTTGAGTCTTTCTCTTGTCCTCATCCCCTCAGAAACTTGGCAGAAGCAAAAGATAAGAATTTCTAACAAGTTAAGCCTGTTAGGAGAAAAAGATTCCTACCTACAAGCCTCTTAAAAGAGTGAGCAATCTCTGTTATTTTCTTTGCACATAAAGTCACTTCCTATCCAGAGAAATGTCAACTCTCATAGGCCCATTAGCATCTTGTCAAGTAAAAGAGGCAGAGGAAGGAGTAGCTGTGCTTTTGTTGCTCTGCCTAACTGGTTGGTTTCATAAAGTATCATCATTCTCTGGATCTCTAGTGAGCGGGACAGGTCTGTTACTGGTTTTCTCTCATTTTGTCAGAAAGTAAAGTTCTTGGTTCTACCTCAGATGGCTCCACTGAGACATGGTTTCATTGACTTAGATTTCTTAAACGGTGACTTTGACTATCTTTCAGTTGAGCAATGTTGGAAAAATAAGGAAGTGGTATAGGGCCCGAGAAGAAGGCAGTGGCTTCTGAGCTTGCTTAGTTAGAGGCAGCTACATAAGAATGAGGTGTATGGGATCTTGCATTTCTCAGTCTAAGTTCCATATGGGAACTTTCACATAAAAGCTCATTTTCATGATAAAGAAGAGGGTGGGTGGTAACTGTGAGGATTGCAGTGTCCTCAAGAAAATGGGGAATTGGAGACAGTTGAGAATCTTATTTTCTCTTTAGCAGATATACTTCAACAGCAAGGAAAATTGTAAGACAAAACCTAACTTCCATTTAAAGAAAGGATTTGTTCTTTTTTCCAGGTCATCTAGAGGAGTGTGGCACCTTTAGACAGTGCAACCTGTTGACATACTGACTTTTTATTGTGTTAAAATACACATAACAACACATGTGGTTACCGTCTTAACCATTTTTTAATATATGTTCAGTGGTACGAAATGCATTCATACGGTAATGCAGCCGTCACCACCATCATTTCCCAAAACTCTTGTCATCTTGTAAAACTGAAACTCTTCTCCCTTTCCCCCAGTCCCTGACAACCACCATTCTGCCTTCTGTCTTTTATGATTTTGACTACTCTAAGTACCGCATGTAAATGGAATCATACAGTATTTCTTTTTCTGTGTGACTGGTTTATTTCACTTATAATGTCCTCAAGGTTTAAGAAATGAGATTCTCCCCCTTCCTGCAGAGTTTGCTGTTTCTTTTTTGTTGTTGTTGTTGTTATTTTTGATTACAGATTGTAGACTGTCTTTGTGCTAGTGATCAGCCTAAGGTGTAAACTTAATGTCTTTTTAAAGGTCTCCTCTGAGACTTTTTTTGGGCATGCACAGTCATTCTCTAATTTCCTCTGTATATGCAGTTGTTTTCGAATGTCCTAGTCTTTAATGTCTGGCTCCTGAAAGGGGAAAAGTAAAAAATGAAGGTGGGGAACAAGGGGGGCACTGGTCCTTTAAATCTGGAGTCACTGTCTGAAGGGGAAGGGCTTACAACAATGACGGGAGGTATAACAAAATGGCTGCCCATCTCTTTGCATCTCTATGTTCAGAAGCAGCAAATCAGTGATTAGAGCACAGGTCCCCATATTTGGAAGACAGGGTCCTTTTTGCCCACACTAGCCCCTGTAAGCTGCTCCAGAAACAGGTGTACAGCAGCTTGCCACATGGCTGGGGGGTGGGGAATGGGTAGCTGCTAATGTGCTAAGAGTTGAAATTGACCAAAATGAACCAAATTTACCGTCTGCTGGAAGTTGCAAACCTTCGTTGGAGTCCAGAGTTCTAAAATAGTTACATCAGACAGATTCTGCCAGTGCAGTTACTGTCTAGGAGGGGCCAGAGATCCTGGTGCTTCACAGTCTTCCCGGAATCCTCCCACTAGATGTACTGACTTTTGTGCTCTGTTCACCTGGAGAGGCTCATAGCACATAGCCAAACCATTTCATTTTCTTGTTTGACTCATTGGCCTCTGTTTCAGTGAGGTGCTTGTGTTTGCCGTCAGATACCTGTATTCTGAGAAGCCATCTAGTGTATTTTAAAATTATTCTGCTGGTAAGTGTTGGTTTCTAAGTCCTTCCTGTGCCACTTTGCTGATTGACAGTGAGTCTGCTGATTGCTGGCAGTGTCCCTGGGTAATTGGTGATTTTGTCCAGAGATGCTAGAATTGGCTAGAGTTTATAGTGCCTCTGGGGTTTTGGAGGCATTGGCTTGTTACACTAGTGCTATTTCTAGCCTGCCCTTTGAGTTCTTCTACCTCTTTCCTGTGCAAGTGAGGTGCTAAGTTTTTCTATTCTATCAGTCACTTTGAAATTATTCACTTCCCCTAATGAGTGGATTTTGACTTGGAATCTCTGGCATCTCATCCTCGCTCCATGCCAGGCCACAAAATAGTGCCTGGCTGAGTCTTGCCTTTGCTTTGTCTCTCTTCCTCTCCATAGCATGTAAAAGCTGTTTAAACAGACAGCTCTCTCTGACCTGATTCTTCAGAGACATTTATTTGTGCTCTGCTGGAGGCTCTCTGTCTCCTTCCTGTTTTTAATCTTATTTAAATGTCATTCACTTGGTTTTGTAATTAAACCTCCCCTCTGCTTCTCTGAGGCAGACGCTGAGCTACCACTTAATTGTGTCTTCCCATGGTTGGCTTGTTCCTCTCTGCACCTGGTTTACCTCAGTGTAGGGCACAGGTTTTAGCTCTGGAGAAGTTCCCCTATCCATTATTCATCTTACTTTCCTACATGGCAACACAATTTGCTGCTTGCGACCTTCTTTTCTTCCCTTTGAATTCAAAGCAGGTTAGAAAAAAGTCTGAGAAAGTCCTCATTGTGTGAGTTACACTAATGCTAGGAACAGCTCTGCAAACAAGGTTCCTTGTGGAGTGAGGCGCGGCAGCGGAGGGGGCCTGTGTAAGGTGGCAGAATTCTCAGGTGGATAGTTCTGAACGCTTCCCATTTGAAAAACAGATTGACTGCTTCTGCCTCTGGGAATTCACTTGGGGCTCAGGGAACAATCAAGGTGTCCATTCCTGGCTCAGCTTCCCAGAACCTGCACACTATCTTCTATTCTACCTATGTCTGCATACAGAAAAGTCAGAACTTCTGTATACTGCTGCCATATTTGATGCCCAGGAGTCTCCAAGGAAAAGAGCTAGGGCCAAAGATAAGTAGGAGCCTGACACTTGCCTCTAGTGCAGAGTCAAAAGAGGCAGCAGTTGCAGCCAATTGGTAGTTCCTGAAAAAGAACCCAGAAACTAAGTTTTCAAAGTGCCTGGAAAAAAAGACTTTTCAATGAAGACCTAAGTGTTCATGGAGCACCCACTTCCCTACAAATTAAACATATGGAATGTGTAATTTAATACCTCAAATGTTTCACGGACATAACTTCTCTATTTGTCATTCAGTGCAGGTAAAGACTAGTTGGAGCCAGGTATCTGGAGCCTCATTTAGTAGAAATAGAAAAGATTAGGAGTCAAACCCAGGATCCCCAAGGATTTCCAAGAATATTGTTAGTACAGTTGACCCTTGAACAGTGTGAGTGTTTGGGGTGCTAACATCTCCCCACCCCCTCCATCCCTGTTGAAAATCCGCATGTAACTTTACTATCAGCCCTCACGGGCTGATAAGAAACCCCCACGGTTTCTTATTTGTGGATTCAACCAAACATGGATTGTGTAGTACTGTAGTATGCATTTATTGAAAAGAATCGAAATATAAATGAACCTGCACAGTTCAAATCCATGTTGTTCAAGGGTCAGCTGTACTTCAGTGTGTTGATAGCTTTGATTGTAAAGTTTGATTATTATTTTGAAAACTGCCATAGTATTGTCTTGGAAGCTGTCTGGGGTTTATTTTGAATTTGCATTTCTGCCCAAGAGTCCATGGTTCTCTGATGATTGAGTGTATTTGGCTCCTTTTCTTTTCCCCATCAAAAAGGAAACACCTTTGTATGTTTAGCTCTGTACTCAGTTCTGTGTACCGTGATGTAAATTTCAGCTCATCAGTTATGCTGAGGTTACAGAAAGTTGGGATGGAGAGTTTGCAGGGCTCATACTAGTGTCCATGGAAAGAAAAACACTGGTCTCTTGCTTGTTTGTTTTTTTAACTGGTAAAATCATTTTTAAGTGTACAATTCAGTGGCGTTAAGTACATTTATGTTGTTGTACAACTGTCTCTACCTTCCATCTCCAGAACTTTTTAATTTTCTTAAACTGAAACTCTGTATCCATTAAACAGTAACTCTGCATTCTTCCCTCTCCACACCCCTGATAACCACCAATCTATTTTCTGTCTCCACAAATTTGATTTCTCTGGGTACTGCATATAAGTCAAATCATAGAGTATTTGTCTCTTTGTGACTGACTTTTTTCACTTAGCGTAGTGTCTTCATGGTTCATCCATGTTTTAGCTTGTCTCTGAATTTCCTTCCTCTTTCACGCTGAATATTATTCTGTTGTATGTATTTACCATATTTGGTTTACCTATTCATCTGTCAATACATTCTTGTATTCCTTCCACCTTTTGGCTATTGCGAATAATGCTTCTAGGAACGTGACTGTACAAATACTTGAGTTCTTGCTTTCAACCTCTTGTTTTTGAAAGAATGCAGGTTTAAATGTCCTGGGTCAGTAGAGTGAAACCCTGAGATGCTTACAAAAGAGATAGACTTGAACTTACAGGATTTTTCCATTGGTCACTTGGGTATGTGAGGGGCTGATTACTGGTGTTCTGACTAAAGCTATGGTTTTGGGAAGCAAATATAGGTATTGGCCCTAGATAGCTAATTGCTTCACCATCAACAAATGTTTTTTTAATTGAAGTTTAGGAGGAACCAGTACAGTTTCATAGACCTCAGCAGTGGGAGTTCATAGACCTTCCTGTTATGTTGCCCTTAGTGCGGTCTAGCTCCAACTAGCTATGTGGTTTGGATTACTTATTCATTAACCTTTCTGAATTTCAATTTGGTCATCTGTAAATTGGGACAGTAATACCTACTTAATTGGATAGTTAAGAGAATTCAGTGAGAGTGATGTACTTTAACTGCTTTACATAATGCCTGGCATCTAACAGGTACCTAATAAATGTTACCTCCCTTGTCACTTGTGATTGATGTGTTTCTCCCTTTGAAAAGAGATAAATGCAGTGTGGGGGAGGTGATTCCAGTAGTTAAGTGTCTCTTTTTAAGATACCAAGTGGAGGGCAGTAGAAAAGAGGGAAGTTTTGAGATAGTTGTCCCTCTATATCTGTGGTTCCATATCCATGGATTCAATCAACAATGGATCAAAAATATTTGAAAAAAATTCCAGAAAGTTCCAAAGAGCAAAACTTGAATATGCTGCACACCAGCAACTATTTATATAGCATTTACATTGTATTTACAACTATTTACATAGCATTTATATTATATCGGGTATTATAAGTAATCTGGAGGTGATTTAAAGTATACAGGAATATATGTGTAGGTTGTATGCAAATGCTATGCCATTTTATATAAAGGACTTGGACATTTATGGATTTTTGTATCTGTGGGGGGTCCTGCAACCAATCACTTCCCAAGGATAATGAGGGACAACAGTACTTTGTGTGAGCTTCTGGCACAGTTCTTGACTTGGAGCTGTCACTCAGGAAGATACAATGAATTTCTTTATATATTATATCTGTCTCATTGGTGTTTTGGGGCAGCCTACTCCTGAGACTGTGGAGGATGGGGGCTGCTGAGAAGTGTCTATTTAAAGGCCTGGAAGGTCTCAGCCACCAAGCTTTCCTCATCTTAAAGGATACTCTGCAATAAGCTGTGCCATTTTGTTACGTGGGATGAACAGCAATTGCTCATGTAATGGGCAAAACAATTTATACAGTACTGAGTTTCTATAACATAGGCCCTTTTTCTTTGGAAGCCTCTCATAGGGTTGTGTCTTTAGTGAGGAAGAGCTTGTGTTAGTCTCTTCCCCTCTGCTTCCTTTTAAAAACTATTATTTAAAAATTGGAAACATGGTAAACCAAAGGGTTAAACTAAAGAGAAAATGGAGTATATCCTGCCCCTTTATCTTCACAGTGACTACAACATGTATTGTACTTGATACCAAACTCTTACAGACATATGACTAATGAACAATACTATGTTTATACAACCAACCCTTTATCTTTTATAGTTATCTTAACTCTTTCCTCTATGTACTGTTACTTCTGAGACTGTCCTTGGAACAGTTTGGCTGGTCATGTGCCCAGATGGCACCAAGTGGACAAGAGGATTTTCTAAAAATGGGTGTGTATAGAGAGTATCCGTGAGCCAGAAGCCAGCCAGCATGAGCTCTGTGCTACATGTGTGTTGGCACTGAGCTCCTGGGTACCAGTTCTATAAAGTCCTTGAACCTGCCCCTGACACAAGGCTTTTCTTTGGCCTGCAGTTAAACCTGATCTTAGCTTTATACCACAGTAGCCTATGAATAAGCCTGGATATTAACTGTTTATACTCATGTTTTGGTTTTGGTTCTGATTTTGCATAAAGAAAGGGGATCTTAGCTCCCCTTGAAGTCCAGATCCAATCATATTCCATGTTCAGTACATAATTAAAAAGGAGGCAACCCTGAGTGAGGGAAATAGAAACAGTTTTAGTTGACAGGTTTTGTTTGTTTGTTTGTTTGTTTTTAAGATACTAAGAGAGGAAACAGAAACGGAAAGGGGGAAAGATGTGTGTGAAAGGAGAGAGGTGTGTGAAAGGTGAGATGTGAAGAGAGATGAGAGCGGATATATAGGGCCTGCTGAGGCGGTTTATGCTGAGAAAAGCTACTGGGAGTTTTTTAAGTGATGAGAGTAGAAGAAAAGTAATAGTGAGGTATTAAATACCTGTACTCTAATAAGTAGCTGAGGACCAAGAGAAGAAGGGGACCAAATATATGAAAATAACCTTGGAGCAGCCAAGAAAATTATAAACCAGAGTCTGGAGAAGTGTTTGTGATCGTATAGGCAGCAAGTCTAAGCACACCATTCATAAGTTTCCTTCCCTTGAATATTTGATTCTATCTAGCACCTTTATTTGTTTAATGGTAGAAGGAACATTAAATAGGAGACCAGGTTCTAGTCCCAGCTTAGTCACTAAATAGTTGGGGTGGTGGGGGAAAGGGGATGTTTTCTAATTCCAGAATAAGGGAATTGTATTGAATGATCTCTAAGGTCCTTTCTAGCTCAAAAAATCTATAATCAGGTATGTCGAAGCCTCACAGACTTTGAACTTTCATCACAGCAGGTCAGAGGATAGAAAAAAATGTGTGTAGTAACGTGTATAGCACACTGAACAGTTGATAGAATGAGTACAAAATCAGAGAGATGATGGAGGAAAAAAGCACTGTTTTATGGGATATTTGGGGCATTCCCTCTTGAAGAGGAATTGTGGTCCCTGATGGGTTGTGGCAACCAATTTTAAGGTTGCTTTGTCCATTTTAACTGCCTACTAAATTCCTACTAGAGAATGATGACTTCCAGGTAGGAGAACCTTGGCTTTTTTGGGAAGGTAGGATTGGGGAACCATGCATCTGACCTCAGTTGTCAGGGGCAGAGTGCAGGTTTCTCCTGACACTGAAATCCGAGTATCACAGTGCTGGACTCTCCTTCCCAATACTATGTGGCTCTGCTGATGTCTGTGGCAGTTGGGACACAGGCCGCCTCTGGACCTGAGCCAGAATTACTCTCTTTTTCCCCTCATATTTATCACTTTGTCATCCCCCACTCTGAATCCCAGAGATCAAGACTAGCTCTGGTCCAGCAGAGGAACAACAAATCATTGCTCTCACTTCCTTTTCTCTAGGTTTTCTGCCTCTTAATTACCACATAACCACTGCTGAGGCTGCATCTTTGTGCTGTGTGTGCTGGGGACAAAAGCCCTTGTTGATTGGATGTGTGCAAAAGGAGCTTTGTCTCTGTCTAGCCATTATGTTTTGCAGAGTGCCACATGTGTTACCTATCCTTTTCTCTTGTCTCCTGTGGGTTTATAGGTCTGATTGTCAGGTGATTTATCCATTAACAAGGCTTGTCTAAGCTCTGGGGTTAGGGGGTGGAGTGGGCAGACCTCACTCATTAAGGAGAGAGGTTTGGGCTGGGTAGTCATTTTTATGTGGATTTTAGCTAGTTCTCTTCATTCTCTGAGCTCCTGGTAGGAGCTAAGCAGGTTTTGTGATCCAGAACGGGCTCCCATGGAGCGTTTTTTGGGTCCAGTGCAGTAGATCACTTGTTAACAGACAACATCAAAAGGGCCAGCTGCCTGTCATTTGCCTTCCCATTATGAAACCTCAGAGACCTTGAATCGGGGTGAAGAGTTCATAAACGAGGATGCCTACCTCCTTCATCCTTGACAAGACTTTTTTCTTTTTCTTTTTCTGTTTGAAGGGAAGATTCAGGCTTTAGAAGCAGAATGTAGACAAGCTCTTGTACTTTTCCTTGCCTGCTGTTTCTTTACTGTACCTGTGCTTTTAGAGGATTGAGAGTGAGGGGTGTTGTGTGGCAGGCAGCCAGTGTCTGGAGAGACTTACTCCTACTCATCATTCCCTGCTGTTTAAAATCAAAGCTCACATCTCTTCTCTAAGAGTAGTAAACTTCACACAAAGCTCAGACAGCATGGGAGAATGGACTCCTTTGCTGGCAAAGAAGCAGATACGGTCTTAGAAAAAGAGAGGTCAAGCCTTTTTTTGTGTCTGTGGCAGTAGGGAGGGTTGGGGGGGAGAAGACAAAAGGACCATCAGTTACTTGCAGCTGCTGAACCCCTTCTTTGTAGTTCCCCATCAAGCAGGGGAGATAGGTACAGGGGTAATACTCATGATGGGCATAGAAGCAGAATTTATTTTGTGATCTTGGGTGAAAGAGTGTAAGGTAACTGATAATTTCTTTTATGCTTAATATTTATTTGCAGAAATGTCTTTAAAGCTGCACTGTTGACCTAGGGACTTGGCAGTCAGTGTCTTTACTGAGATTGCTTGGATTTTAGCACTCTCTCCCCTCATTAAGGATTGCCAGGCAGAAAGGGGACCTTTTCAGTAAATGTTGTCACGGTTGAGAGAGGACAGAGCAAGCTGCACTTTTGTTTGAATAGTTCAAACAGTTGAGGGCTTTTTCTTCATGAACTCTTTTCTCATCCAGAGCTGAAGCAGTAGGTTCTACAGTATAATTGGCTCATCTGTTGACCAGTTAGAATTGAAAGATGTCCTTCTTAGCAATGATGTTGGAAATATATACATAGCTAAAACTTGGTGATCTGGGATGCTAGCAGCCTAGAGGGAGAAGGGGACACTCATTTTGACTAGTTAACTGAGCAAATTTGATGGAGAAATTGCCGTACAGGAGTAAACTTGGAACACTCAAGTGTCCATTTTATAGGCAAATTTCTGAGCTTAATTGATATTTAAGAAGAGGCAAAAAGTAGATTTTTAAAAACCTATGGCAGATAAGCAGATATGTGCTTGGGCAGGTTAGTGCTTTCTTCAAATATACCTACTTTTCCTGATTTTAAAAAGTCCTTAGTAGCTGTGATGTACTCATTCTAGCCCTATTTGGCTTTCTATAGAGCTAGTCTACTTTCATTTAACTTTATTGATTATGCTTTGAATATCTTATTGATGTCTTTCTTTCTTTCTTTCTTTCTTTTTTAAGCCTTGATAAATTTGCTGAAGTTCCTTATGTCAAATGAGACTGTACTTTTGGCCAAACACAACATTTTTTCATTAGCTCTTATGGTGAGTAACAACAACAACAAAAATACTTCTTTTTCTGAAGCCATAACCTAAGGCAGAGATGGGCCGGTTTGAGACAGGAGCTGGTGTTCTAGAGATTAAGACACAGCGGGGGACCAGGCCTTTATTTTTCCCTTTGGGTCAGAATCTCTCCACTGGCACTCCCCACTTTCACCTATGTCTTTGGAGAACCTGGGACTCTTTTGTGAGAGTATATTGTCTGGCAGGAGCAGGTGTAGGTCAGATCTCTGGGTATGAATCGTGAGCCTTGGTCCCAGTTGAGACACTGTACTAGACCACTGTAATCTCTGGGTTGGTACTTAGCAAAGCTCTAGCGATGTCTCAGCAAATAAATAGTTCCTCATGGCTGCATGTGCTTTCTGAGGGACATTATAGGTACCTTCTTCTCTGACTGGTTCTTTAGGGTAGGAGGGCATTGGGCCTTTTGACTGTCTTCTTAGGATGTTGCCCAGTGTGTTCATAAATGTTTAATATCAAGGGAAAAGCCTTGATTTGTGGAATTTGCTGATTTCCTTGGTAAAACTACACCCATGCTGGCCATTTTCAAGGTGTCATCATGATATGTTGCATGCAGAGTTGGGAAGAGTTAAGCAGTAACACACCAGTATATGATATTCCCACCACAGAGATGTATGAGGTATAAATTAATTTCAAGAGCATAATACTAAATACTAAAAGGTAGAAAATAATTAGGAAGTGATGAGTTTTGAGTATTTATTACCTTTATTTTAATATAATTTATTGAATTATAAGTTTATGTAAATTAATTTTTAATAATAGCTTTGTTTAATAACCAGCTCACAAAATTTCTGAAAATCTAACAATTAGCTCTTATAAGACAATAAAAGCTGGCTACAGCATATTACTGATAATATTTTTCTGGTCTTCATGGTGTGGTGCCTGTATATGGACTTTTGCTTCTGTTTTAGATTGTGAACCTATTTAATATGTTCATCACGTATGGTGATACATTCCTGCCCACCCCCAGCAGCTATGATGAACTCTACTATGAGATTATCCGCATGCATCAGAGCTTTGACAACCTCTACTCCATGGGTAAGTTGTCTTCTTTTTACTCCTCTCTCCCCGTCAGCTGTGACTTTTTGGCATATAAGAGGAAAAGACTGCAAAAGATTCTCCTCTAGTTGTTTAGTGCCCTTGCTTGGCACAGAATTATAGTAGTCTCCTTTTCTCAGACAATAGGAAGGTATATGTGGATTTCTTTGCCTTCAGGAACTCAAAATTCATCTCAGTAGAAAGCTGGTTAGCAGCCCTGTGGGCCTTCTTGATGTCTGTGAAAGAGAGAATAGGGAGGCATGTGGATTTAGTGAATGCCAGTGAGATGGGAGTGAGAGTGGGTGGGAGTTGACAGCAGCAAATAGAAGAGCTTGGATCCCAAAGGAACATTGTGTGATTTGAGAAGGCATAAGGTTTTAAGGAGTTTTAATGTACCTGTGTATTTTTAGTATAACTTATAAGAGAAAGTGGGCATTAGATAAAAATCTTTCTTGCAAGCCTTTTGTGATTGGCTCACTGGAGATTTACTCTGCAGCCATAGTAAGTGTAACTAATTTCTGTAAGAGATCATGTATACCTGTAAATGTGATTGAAGAGTCCAGTCAAACCTACCTAAATTTGAAAGATCAGGAAGGATTTCTGTAGATTGCATAGAAACAGAAAGCCACTCAATAAAGCTATGAAAAAACTACTTATTTGTTTTATTGAGATGTAATTGATATATAGTAAACCGCACTCATTTAAAGTATACAATTTTTGATGTTTTGATATATGTATATGTACATGAAGTTGTCATTACAATCAAGATAATGTACATATCCATCCCCTCCCCTTAATTTCCTCATGTCCCTCTTACCCCCTGTTATCCCTCACCCCTCTATCCCTGAGTAACCACTGATCTGCTTTCGGTCACTATGGATTAGTTTGCTTTATCCTTTTGTTGGGGCTATTTATGAAAACCCCATCTTCTGCTTGGGCTCCTGAGAAAAGTATCATGAGAAAAGTAGAGGGGATTTGGGACAAGTACCAAGAGAAAGAATAGAAGCTAACAGTGGGAAAGAAGAATGGCCTAGAAGGAAAAAAATTTTTTTTCTAATAGACTTGTTTAGGGGGAGGGTATAGCTCAAGTGGTAGAGTGCATGCTTAGCATGCATGAGGTCCTGGGTTCAATCCCCAGTGCCTCCTCTAAGAATAAATAAATAAACCTAATTATCCCTCCCTCCCCAAAAGACTTGTTTAGAGCAGTAGAGGAAAACTTTTAAGAGCGCCATGTATAGCTTTGCTGTGACATCTTAGGCAGTGGGAGTAGGGCCTTGTGTTACTAGGATGTTTTCAACTGCAAGTATCAAAAAACTCTGGCAAACTATCTTAAACAATAGGATAATTATTTCACTTTACAAGAATTCTAAGGAATAACAGTTCCAGAATTGTGTGATCAGTTGCTCAACAGTGTTTGCAAGGACCCAGGTTTTTTTCTATTTCTCTGCTTTCTTATTTTCAGTGTAATAGCTTTAGCATCAGGTCAGCTTCCTTAAGAACAACTCCTGTTGTCATAAAAGGCACATCTCTCTCTCTCTTTTTTTAGGAACTAGGAAGTCTTCCATGAGAACCCTCTAGCAAACTTCCCTTTGGTGCAGTGTGCTTAGTGTACCCTGGTGTGGTTTGCATCTACCTGGCTTTACCAATGTCCTTGTTTTTGAGAATGTAGAATTTTTTGAGGGTGAAGAGCTGCTGCAGAGGTTTTCACACCCATTAACAGATGAATAAAGATGTCTTTTCAGTGAGGAAAAGAAAAAGAGTTGGAGTGGAGGAGATATTTTATAGAAGTCTGACTTATCTGCTCAACTGGGCCATGCACACAGTCAAATGAGATAAGCCCTTGTAGCTACAGCAACAAGATAAAAGAGGATATCTGGGAATGCTCAAATCTGCCAAGGG
Source organism: Camelus dromedarius (assembly GCF_036321535.1). NCBI lineage: Eukaryota > Metazoa > Chordata > Mammalia > Artiodactyla > Camelidae > Camelus > Camelus dromedarius. Next base: position 59,384,868 of record NC_087443.1, on the reverse strand, counting down.
AACTAAAATGTTAACCAGAAAAGCACAAATAGGAAAGTGAAATTTCACTAAATGAAACACAACGAACAGTAGGAGATAGCATGTTTCAGTGCTCTCCATTTTGTATGAATTATGAAACTTCTAGTGGAAAAAACATTTTTTTAAGTCAGATTTTTTGAGGTATAATTTACATATGTAGTAAAATTCACCCTTTTTAATGTACAGTTCTGAATTTCCACAGATGCATATATAAATGTAATTATTACAGAAAATCAAGATATAGAAGAGTTTTATCATCTCAGAAATGCCTCTTGTGCTCCTGAGGTCAACTCCTCTACCACCCCAACCTGGCAATCACTGATCTGTTCCTTGTCCCCATAGTTTTGTCTTTTCTAAAAATATATATGCAGATGGAATCATACAATACAGTCTTTTGAGTATGATTTCTTTTACCTAGTAATTTGTTTGAAATTCATCCATATTGATGCATGTATCAGTAGTTCATTCCTTTTTATTATAGAATAATATTCCATTGAGGGAATATGCTGGCTTAGTTTATCCATTTATCAGTTAAAGGACATTTGGGAGGTTTCCAGTTTTTAGTGATTATAAATAAAGCCCCTGTAAACATTCTTGTATACAGTTTTATGTGGACACAAGTTTTCATTTCATTTGGATATGTGCCTATGAATGGGATTTTGGGATATTATGTAAGTATATGTTTAACTTTATAAGAAACCACCAGACTGTTTTCCAAAGTAGATGTACTGTTTTACATCCCTTCAGCAATATGCAGGAGTTGTAATAGTTCCATATCCTAGCTAGCTTTTTTTTTTTTGGTGGGGGAGGGGGCTTCTTACAGGTGTGTAGCGGTGTCTCATTATGGTTTTAATTTGCATTTTCCTGATGAGTAATGGTGTTGAACATCTTTTCCTGCTCTTATTTGCCATCCATATATCATCTTTGGTGAAGGGTTTGTTCAGATCTTTTGCCAGTTAAAAAAACATACATTGCATACCCATGTTTATAGCAGCACTGTTAATAATAGTGAAGAGATGAAAGCAACCCAGATGTCCATCAACAGATGAACGGATAAATAAAATGTGGTATATACATATGATGGAATACTATGCAGCCTTTAAAAGGAAATCTTACTACATGTTACAGTGCAGATGATTGCTGAATACATTATGGTAAATGAAATAAGCCAATCACAAAAGATTTCTACCTATGTGAGGTATCGAAAGTGGTCAAATTCATGGTTACAGAATGGTGGTTACCAGGGTATATAGTGGGGAGGATGTAAAAGGAATTGTTTAATAGGTGCAGAGCTTTAGTTCTGTAAGATAAAATGGTTCTGAAGATCTGTTTCACAGCAGTGTGTATATACTTAACATCATTGAACTATACACTTTAAGATGGTTAAGATGGTAAATTTTATGATAGTTTTTTTTTTAACCACAATTTAAAAAATACACTAAACTCTAGACTTTATTTGGATTCTACTAATTTTTCCTCTAATGTCCCTTTTGTATTCCAGGATCTCATCCATTGCCACATTATATTTGCTCATATTGTCTACTTAGTCTCTTCTTATTTGACAGTTTCTTATAATGTTTCCTTGTTTTTCATGACCCTGACAGTTTTGAGGAGACTGTTCCTCAATTTGGGTTTGTCTCATGACTTACTCATGGTTGGACTAGGGTTATGGCTTGGGGAAAGAATGTCACAGAGTCAAAGTGGCCTTTTAATCACACCAAGAGTATATGTTATTAACATGACAGTACTGGTGATGTTAATCTTGATTACTTGGTTAAGGAAGTGTTTGCAAAGTTTCTCCGCTGCAGAGTTGCTTTTTTTTTTCTCCCTTTCCATGCTCTGTGCTTTGTAAGCAAGTCACTAAATGCAGCCAATGGTATGGAAGTAGGGGCTGGGAGGGAGAGGTTAAGCTGTACCACCTTGAAAGGAGAGTATCTACATACGTTATTATTTAGAATTCTTCTATAAGGAGAACTGGGTCGTTTTCTTATTTTTGAGGTGTGAGATTTCTTGGTATATTTTGCACACTGTTCCTTTCTCAGATATGTGTTTTGCACATATTTTCTCCCAGATTGTAGCTTGTATTTTCATTTTAATATTGTCTTTCAACGAAGTTTTAATTTTTGATAAATACAGTTATAAATTTTCTTATATGGTTTTTAATTTTTGTGTAGCATCTAAGAAATCTTTCTCTAACCCAAGGATAAAAAGATTATCTTTTAATTTTAATTTTTGATTTTTATAGTTTTAGCACCTTACACTTAGGTCTCAGATTCATTTTAAGTTAATTTTTCTGTATAGTGCTAGGTTTGGATTGGGGTTCATGTTTAATATATGGATTTTCACTTGTTTCAGCACCATTTATTGAAGAGATTGTCTTTCTCCATTGAATTGCTTTGGCACATTTGTCAAAAATCAGTTGACCTTACATATGTAGGTGTATTTCTGGACCTTACACTTTGTTCTGTTGTTGTATGTATTTATTTTTTCACAAATAACACTATCTTGATTACTATACCTTTACAGTTAGTCTTGAAACCAAGTAGTGTGAGTCCTTTAACCTTGTTCTTCTATTTCAAAATTGTTTTGTCTATCTTAGGTCCTTTACTTTTTGCATATGAATTTTAGCATATGTTTTTTGTCAAAAATCTACTGGACTTTTGATTAAGATTATGGTGAAGCTATAGATCATTTTGGGGAAAAAAATGACATCTTAGTAAATCTTATCGTCCATGAACAGAGTATATCGCTTTGTTTAATGAAGTCTTCTTTGATTTTTCTCATCAGTGTTTTATAGTTTCAGTATGCAAATCTTGCACATGTTTTATTAAATTTATCTCCAAGTAATTCATAGATTTTAATGCTATTATAAATAGTATTTTTTACAATTTCAATTTTTATTTGTTCATTGCTAATATATAGAAACATTATTGATTTTTGAATTTGACCTTTTATCCCATCATCTTGCTTAACTCACTTTTTAGATTTAGTAGTTTCTTGTAACCTTTTTGGGATTTTCTGTGTAGTCAATAAAGTTGCCTATGAATAAAAGTTTTATTCCTTCCATTCCAATCTGTATGCCTTTTGTTTCTTTTTTCTTGCCTTATTTCACTGGTGAAATAGGCTCTCCAGTACTCCAATAAATAAGAGTGGTGAGAGTGGATATGTATGCCTTGTTTCTAAACTTAAGGTATAAGGATTTAGTTATTCTACATTAAGTGTGCCATTATCTATAGGTTTTTCATAGATAACCTTTATCAGGTTGAATAAATTCCCTTTTGTTTCTAGTTTCCTGAGAGTTATGTTCATTAATGAATGTCTGATTCTTTTTTTTTTAATTATTGAAGTAAAGCAAAGTAGTTGATTTACAATATTGTGTTAATTTTTGGTATACAGCATTGTGATTTAGTTGTGTGTATATGTGTGTCCGTGTGTGTGTGTATTCCTTTAAAAATATCAGGGGGAGGGTATAGCTCAAGTGGTAGAGTGCGTGCTTAGCATGCATGAGGTCCTGGGTTCAATCCCCAGTACCTTCTCTAAGAATAAATAAATAATATGTAAACCTAATCACCTCCCCCCACCAAAAAAATTAAAAAAAAAAAAAGGAACACTTCATGAATTTGCATGTCATTCTGGTGCAGGGACTGTGCTGGTCTTCTCTATATCATTCCAATTTTAGTATATGTGCAGCTGAAGCAAGCACTGTGTTGGATTCTTTTTCAAAGCATTTATTGAGATGATCACATGATTTTCCTACCGTAGACTGTTAATATAGTGATTGATTCATTTTTGAATGTTGAACTAACTTCACATGAATGTCTGTAGAGCCTTTACTGATTTCCTTTCTTTCATTCCTGATGTTGATAATTTGTTGGTAATTTGTATCTTGTCTTTTTCTTGATCATTCTGGCTACATGTTTGTCAAGTTTATTGATGTAGGCAGTCAATCTAGTTAAACTACAAGTTCTCACATTCAGAGGGTGGTGTTTCCAGTATCAGTTCAGTTTTCAAAGCCTTTTCTGTGATACTTGAATCTTGGATACGTGAATCAGATTCTTGGATCTGGTCCACACATGCATCATTCAGGGGTTAGCTGGAGACTGTGACTGTAGTTGAAATACCAGTTTGCTTTTTAAACGTTTTGCTTTGCTACTTTGTATTTGTTCCATGCTTGCTCAACTCAGGGGTGTGGCTGAGAATTATACAACTTTCATATACAGAGTTAGGCGAACACTTTCTCCTGGTCTATCTAGGATTTCCTCTCTGTTTTCTGACCAGCAAAAGCCCCTTTCCCTGGTGTCTATCTTACAGAAAGATGAAGTTACCAGCTCCTCCATCATGCCTCACTGTGATTGTCTGGACCTTGAGGCAAACCTGCAAGAGAAAATTGGAAACAAGAAAACCTGGACACCCACTTTTGTGGGTGTTTCTCCAAGTTTTGACTCCCTTCTATAATCTGTCTGCGTTTGTTTAATTTTCAGAGCCCTCTGGTAGTACTTTTTATATTTTATACATGATTTTTAGCTGTAATCAGCAGGGGAGAGAGGCTATAGTGGGCTTACTCTGCCACACTGGAAGTGGAATCTCACCTTCATTTTTTAAAGACATTTTGCTTAATATAGAACTTTTCTTTCAGTACTTTTAAAAAAATGTCATTTCGTTATTTTCTGGCTTGCATAGTTCCTGATGAGAAGTCTATTGTCATTCTTATCTTTATTTCTCTGTTTATAATGTGTCTTTTTTTCTCTGCATTCTGTTAATATTTTCTCTTTACCACTGATTTTCTGCACTTTAATTATCACATGCCTTAGCATGGTTTTCTTTATGTTTATTTTTCTTGGGGTTCTTTAAGCTTCTTGGATCTGTGAATTCCTAGTTTTCATCAAATGTGAAAAATTGTGGGCTATTAATTTCTTCAAATATTTTTCTGTCCCCTCTCCTCTTGTTTTGGAACTTCTATTATATATATGTGAGACCTCTTGACAATGTCTTATAGGCTACTAAAGCTCTGTGGGTATTTTTTTTCTTTCCTTTTTTTGGTCTTTTCTCTCTCTCTTTTATTTTAGATTGTTTTTATTCCTCAGTCTTCAAATTCACTGATCTTTTCTTTTGTATTTTTGTAATATGCTCTTAACCTCGTTAATCTCAGTTCATTTTATCGAGTGTATTTTTCATTTCAGAAAGTATTTTCTTTCCTAGAAGTTCTATTTGGACTTCCTTTTTTTTTTTTAAATGTTCATTTCTTTCCTCACCATATTTATATTTTCCTCAATCTTCGTGAGCATATAGAGCATATTTACAATAGTTGTTTCAATGTCCTTGTCTGCCAATTCCATCATCTCTCTTCATGTCTAGATCTGTTTCTATTGACTGGTTTTTCTCCTGCTTATGGGTCATATTTTTCTGCTTCTAATAATGATGGTAATTTTTAAATTTGATTTTGGACAGTGTGATGTTAAGGTTATAAGTGCTTGATTTTGTTATGTTTCCTTATATAATGTTGGATTTTGTTCTGGAATGCAGTTACATTATATAGAATCAGTTTCATCCTTTCAGGGTTTGCTTTTAAGAGTTGTTAGGGCAGGTTGAGAGCAACTTTTATTATGGGCTAATTTGTCCGCTTTACTAATGCACTACCAGTCTGCAGAGTCTGTCTGATAACCCACGTATTAGTAGGTCTTCCCACTCTTGCTGGTAAAAACACAAATTGTTTTAATTAGTGGAGCCCTCTACGAGCTCCACAGTTTCTTCTGTTTTCCAGTGGTTCTTTGCCCCAGCCTTGGGTAGTTTCTTCTCTATCTGCAGATCAGCGCTTAGCAAAAGATGTAAGACAAACCTTCTACAGACTTCTAGAGTTCCCTGTCAAACCCCCTCCTCTACAGTACCCTGCCCCACAAATTCTAGGTGCTTTGGCCTTTCCAATTGCAATCTCTGTATCTTTGACTTGGCAAGACTTCTGGGTTCTGTTTAGGTTCCTCCTCCCTGCCCTGCAGGCCAGAAACTTTTCCATGCAATAAGGTGGGATAATGTAGGGCTCACCTTATTTGTTTCCCTTCTTCAGGGATCACAGTTCTGTATATCTGTTTTCCAGAGTCTGATAACTATTGTTTCATATATTTTGTCTAGTTTTCTGTTGTTTAAGGTAGGAGAGTTAATTATGTCTTTGTTACTCCATTCATGGCTAGAAGAGGAAAGCACATGTTTAATATTTCTGTGGCATTAATATACTGCAGTGACATCCACTGAATAGGATGGACTTAACAGGAGCTGCCCTGAGCCATAAATAATATCATATTTTGTTGAAATTTTTTTTATTTAAAAAAAGCTAATTACCAATACTAAAGAAAAAAATTACAATCTTTCTAGTATGACCACTATTTTCATAGTTGTATATTAGTCTACATAGTGAAACATAGTTTCACATAGTTGTAATCATGTTGTCTTATTTTGTGTTAGGAAAACACAAATTATCATAAAAATTTTTCCTTTTTTTTTTTTGTAGTTTTCTTAAGTCTCTTTCTCTTTTTGCATAGTATGGATATAGTTTATTTAACCATTCTTTTTTTTCATGGAAATTATGGTTGTTTCTAGTTTTTGCTATTACTTAAGTCTCTTTTTAAACTGGCTGCATAGTATGTTATTTTTGTGTACCATAATTTGCTACATAAATGATAACCTTAGCTTGAGGCTTTTATGACATTTTGGAATAATTTTATGTTTAAATTTGGTAACTTAGAAAAGAACGTAAAAGCCTATGGCGTTTCCAAAGGAAATACAGTGATGAGGTCATCTGGGTACCTGTTCACTAAGGAACAGAAGTGACAGGATGTTACAGAGAAATAATCCATGGGCAGAGTTAAATACTTCTCTGAGGTAAGGAGAGGAAAATTCAGCTCAGTTCCGTAAATGTTAGATCCTCACCATCAGAGAATTTATGATTTGGTGGAGTATCCAGTGGAAAACAAACACATCTAAACAGTTTTTGGATTAAGTTGAAAAAAAAATACATCTGACCTGCTGAAACAATTGTGTTCATTATATGAGTAAATTTGCATATACAATGGGTGAAACCTGAGTTCAGACCGTAGAGCTCTAACTTGGAACTATACCAAGTTCCCTTGCATGAAATCTTGTAAATCAGAAAAGCAGCGCTCTGGTAATATGTTTTAACAAGGCTTCCATTTTCTCTTTCATAAAATTGCATGAATTTATAAAAATGGGGTATTGCTGGAACAGATGCAGAGCAGCCAGACGAGTTTTATTTCCCTGTTAAAACCATAGGCCCTCCCTCTGGTGGAGTTGCTGCTACTACTCTTCTTGCTAGAGGAACACTGGTCAGGAGCAGGTAGTGATGGTACTCAAATGTAAAGTAGCTACGCAGATTGGTTACAGATTTCTTAACGTTGGCTAGGCTCTGCTTTCCTTCCTTTGGGAAAGTCTCGGGTACATTCATTTATTTGTTTGGGAGGCAGTTTATTTAAATTAATGATAGCTAATACTTATATAGCATTTACTATGTGCCAGACACTGATCCAAGGCTTTATATACAGTGACTTTTTTGATTTCCACGATAGTCCTTTCATATAAGTGTTACTATTACTCTCAAGTAAGTGGCAGGGGCTGGACTTGGACCCTGACATTTGGCTTCAGAGTTCATACTCTTAACCACTTGTTGTATAAGTGTAGGCTCTAGATTCATTCCCTCCAGGTTTAAATCCCAGCTGCATTGCTTACAACTCTATGAATGAACTTGATCAATTAATGACTTGTCTCCTGTGAGTCTCAGTTTCCTCGTAAGTATGTTATATTGCATATAACCTTCGTCCATTTCCTGGTACATAGTAAACTGTCTACATATTTAGCTTGTTACTTATTTGTTCATTAAAAACATGTACTTGGAGTGCCCACCATATGTTTGTGCTTGTTTGTCTCTTTTCTAAAATAGTGTAGCTACTGTGTGTGTGGTCCTGAAGCTCATAGCTGATAGAGGATATGATGATTTGTATTTCTATCATTCCTCCTCCTGTGAGTAAGTGTGGAAAAGAGAATTTGGTCAGAGAAGGAAAGACTCTTTCTATTGTTTCATGTTGCAGGTCACATGATTAAGTCAGAGGAACTAAAACTGGTTACTGCTTGATTGAAACATTACCATCATATATCTGGCAAGGTTATTTATCCTGTTTGACCGAGCCTTAAACCTTTAGGAGAAAGATATACTATATGTGGTGCAGGATGGGGCACTTACTCAGCTGGCCAATTCAGCTAAATCAGCCCCAGCCATTGGGGAAATGATTAATGTGGCAGTCAGGTTACCCTCACATCACCCCAATGTAGATTTTAAATGGATGCAAAAACTAAGTGTGGAAACCTGTTTGTGGGGAGTGGAGGGAGGGGAACCCAAGGTAGAGGAGGAGTAGAATATTTTGATAGAAAGTAAAAAAAAAAGAGGAAAAAAAAATACCCTATAAAAATAGTTGAGAATAGCTCTTATATTTTTCTCCAGGATGAGGATGTCTTAACTAGAAGATTGGCACAGGCTGTGTTTGGTTATTCTAATAGTGCTGTTCTGAGATGTGTCTTTGATCCTTATATTTGTGTTTTATACCATGGGTCTGACACATCTTTGTTTTTTCCTTCTTTACAGTCCTGAGGCTTTCTACCAATGCAGGCCAGTGGAAAGAAGCAGCTAGCAAGGTGACCCACGCGTTGGTTAATATCAGGTAAGGGATGAGAATTTATCTCTTTTAGAGTTCCTTGGCTCATCCTGAGGTTTATTGTACCTTTCTAAGTGGAGTGTGTTGAACACCACTACTATTTTAAGCCTTGATGTCTGTAGGAGTGAAAGAAATTGTCGTACTTGATCAAGAAAAGCAGGAGTGCATGTGACTTTCATTTTGTCATATTGAAATAGCTCACAGTGTTTGCTACTCTGGATTTTCTTACCAAGAGATGGTTGCAAGCCATTTTCAGGCATCTTTGTTGCCAAAGTGTTTTCTGTGTATAGGCCATCGGAAAGCTTTTCTCTGGAAATTTTTTCTGCTGTTCTCCATGAGCTCAATGAATGACTCATGGGGATCTGGAACTTTGACGTTTTGCTTTACATGGCTATTTCTATTTGTGGTAAACAGAGCCAAATGGAGCTCATGGGGCTAAGTCATTTTAGGTTCCTTATGAAACAGCAAGGCAATTACAGAGTGCTGTATATATTGGATAAAATTGAGTCAGACACGAAGTTGGTTTAGGGTCTTGAGAAAGTAGCACACACTCCAGGCGTGAGCTGTTTGTAAATTGAGAGAATGTGCTTTCAGTATTATGAAACCCAAAGCTGACTTTTCTTACACTCCTTTTTCCTCTTGTGCCTATCATTTTTCATTTTCTCAACAGTTATTAAGTTGTTCTTGCAAACAATTGAAAAATTAACACTGAGTAGAAGAGGCAAATCCAACAGATGGGGAAACTTGAATTAGCTCCAGATATATGCCTTGCCAGAAGTTCCCGGTAATAATAGTAGTTCACATATACAACTTGGTATAGATTCTAATTTGTGCCAGAGCTGGGATTCAGTGTTTGTTTCTGTGTCTTTCTTTTCTTGCTTTATTTTGTTATTTATTTATTTATTTATTTATTTATTTATTTATTTATTTATTTATTTATTTATTTTTTAAAGGTAAAATGCCCTGTCCCTGCAATGATTTACTACAGTGTTTGGCACATCTGGGAACAAAAGAAAAAGTGTGAAATGTGTGTTGGGAGGGCTGGGATGAGGGAGCATGGGGGTGAGATGTGCTAACAAGATTGCATTGAAGGTTGATCTGCCTTACCTGACCCCAGAGACATTTTATAGCAAACACAGCTTCATAAATCTCACAAATAAATGCATATCTTCATCTAGCAAATAAACCAGTTACTGTAGTAAGACCTTATGATAAATGTGACTTTCTGTAAGAATCAGGAATTACAAACTGCCTTCTACCAAATATCCCTTTGTGACCCAAGAGCAGTATGACAAATGTGGGTGTTTGAAAGAAGCACCAGATTCTGGGCTAGGGTATGAAGTGCATATGGGTATAATTTATGTTGTGTTTATTTATTCATGTATTTGCTTGGGCTTTCCAGGCAGCTCCTTTTCATCTGGGGCCTGTTTCCTTGATCACATTCCTTTACGCTTGCTTTATCTCCTACTTTGTTGTTTTTCCTTTCGGTGGCTTTTGGCTTGGATGCTGTCCTTATTCTTCCCAAGGGCCATCAAGCAGCTGATTTAAGCTATTGTCCTGTCCTTTTTCTGAATAGCCCAGAAAGAAATGGGCTGAGCTTTGAGTAGATGCCCATAACCATGACCTCTTCCTTCTCTTTGTAAGTCTCTGTCAGGCCTATACCTTCATTTTCATTCTTTAGACTTTTTTTGATGAACTTGCTGCAGAGAATAATTACATCACCTTCACTGTTGCTAATGAAATAGACTTGGACTATATGGCGAAAGTTCAAAGATCCAGTCAGTTTTTTCCAGAGATTACTGGAAAGATGTGTTCGAATGTCACTTACCACACTGAGGCCAGATCAGGGGAAAATATTGGTGATACTAAGCCTGCAAAAGTTTACTCTTTTCCTTTTTAATATTTGCTTTCACTTAATAAGTGCTTACCTTTGTGCAACTCTTTCATATACTGCTGTCTTCTTCAATCATCAAACTCTACAAAGTAGAGTATATTATAAACTTTTAAAAAATACACTGTTTACTAATGAGGAAACTGAGTCTTAAAGATATTGTAAATTGCAGAAAGTCCCACAACTGTTGTGTGGCAAAGCTGAGAGTTAATCATAGGTCTTCTAAATCCAAGTCCAGGGCTCTTTCTTCTATACCATAATGCCTTCTTCCGTAGAATTGCATCAAACGCTACTGTGGAGGTAATCAGAAGTCTCAGCATGATATATTGAAAGGAGCATTGGAATCTGAATTAGAGGAACTGGGTTTTAAATTTTTTGTCTATACCTCTTAATGTGTGACCTTGAGTAAGTTATTTATCTTCTCTAGACCTCTTCCAACTATCTATAAGATGAAAGTCATGATGATATTAACTGTTTTACAGGGAAGTGATTGTGAGAATTACATAATGTAATGTTTATGAAAGCACTTAGTAAATTATAAAATACTGGTCATTTCACTTAGCATAATGTCTTTCAGGTTCATTCCTGTTGTAGCATGTGTCATAATTTCCTTTTTAGGCTGAGTAATATTCCATTGCATGTATATGCCACATTTTGTTTATCCATTCATCCAGTGATGAAACCCCAAGTCGGTTGCTTCCACCTTTTGGTTGTTGTGTTTTGGTTATTTGTACATGGATGTACAAATATCTGTTCAGTTCCTGCTTTCATTTCTTTTGGGCATATACCCAGAAGTGGAATTGGTGGATCATATGGTAATTTTGTTTAATCTTTTGAGGAGTTGCCATACCATTTTTCAGGGTTAGCATTTTGAGCCTTCCTAAAAATATTTCCTAAGTATGTCTTCGTTTATCCCTTCTATAAAAGTTAAGATGTTACCCTTAACCTTAAAAGGTATTTGCTTTTCTTTGTAGGTAGGCTTTGATGCTTTGAATGAGGGTGGTTCAAGGAGTATTCTTTACTCTGAGTTAGTATTTTCTCTGAGTCAGTATTTTCTTAGCTGAGGGCAAAAAAAGTGGTATGCCTAAGAAGTCTGATTCCACTGAGCCAGCAGTAATGAGTGCTGCCTTCAGCTCCTTTGCTTTGTTTCTTTGCTCCTTCAGAGCCTTGGGTTGTACATCCATGACACTAATAACTTTGGATGGCTTAAAAAACAAGAGACTGTTAGAAATTTGGACCTATGAGTCTCCCAGGGATACCATGGGATATTTAACTATTGGCTACCAAGTTAATATCAAGGATAGAGTATATAAAGTCTTAGTAGTAAAATTGTGATGATATGTAACATTTTCTTTTATTGTTTATAAAGGTTATTTGTGCTGTTCCCATACTTGGAAAGGATTTCTAAAGCAGAGGGAACAAACTCTTAGCCACCTCTCCTGTAGTGTGTTTTCTGATAGTCAGGGGAAGGGATTGGGTGGCATGCAAAATTTTCAGACACCTAACAGCTGGGAGAGCCTCTGAGACTGGTTTGCCAGTTGATGACAGCTATAAGTTATGTCTTTGGGATCTTCCGGAATGCAATGCAAGTAATGGCAACCCTAACATAATATCTCACCAGCACTTTCTCTGCATACCTTTCTGTACTTTGGAGTTTAAATTGTGACAGTGAAAGTTAAAAGTACTTCTTCCACTTGCTTGGAAGCCTAATTTGCTCAAGTGTCAGTCTGTTTCTTTTTACTTGTCTTTTGTGACTTAGTCATGCTAGTTCTTAATTGTCACAGTTATTTGTGTTTAAACAATTTGTCTCTCTCTTCCTATTTGATCCTTCAGAGAGATTCTTAAAATGCAGCTGCTTAGAAACTGCTATTTTTATTGAAACACTTGATGCCATTAATTTATAGGGTTCTATATTTGTTTCTCCCCATCAGAAGATTGTTCCATTGCTTTGCCATGAGAAAAAATAGTATTGCTCCACCTTTAAAATTCCACTTGGGGTAATTGTTACTTCAGCTGCCTTCACAGATCTCCTGATCCACAAAGGAAAAATACTCTTGAGGGGTCATGTGCAGGACTGGAAGGAAAACATTTGAAAGTTTTGCTTGGAGACTTCTGTGTTAAATATTTCCTGCCACCATTTAGCAGGCTACTCCAGTGAGGTCCTGTACTTTAGGGAAGACGTCTGCTGACTATTAATCTAATTAGTCAAAAGAGAAGAAGAATGTTAGACTAAAATCTGACCTTCATCTAACCAAACAACTTTCAAGGTAAGTAATTTGAAGCCCTTAATGAATCTCTTCAAGTTAACGTCTTAATGCTTTTCGCTTAATGAGCATTTTATTAGCACCATGTTCACAATCCTGTTCTCTGGTTGCTCACAGAAATAGTGGCTGAATCACTGCAAATAGGTTTTTCTCCTGATTTGTAATTTTCTTAAGGTGGATAAAGTTTGAAGTTTGATTATATATTAGTTTTTCTCTTCATTTGGAATACATCAAGATAAAGTTTAGTTTTTCTTAAAAAAAAAAAAAAAGACAAATGACTTATATAAAACAGAGACAGACTCACAGACATAGAATACAGACTTGTGGTTGCCAGGTGGGAGGGGTGTGGGTAGGGAGAAAGTGGGAGTTCGAGATTTGCAGATACTGATTGGTATATATAAAATAGATAAACAAGGTTATACTGTATAGCACATGAAACTATATTCGATATCTTGTAGTAGCTTACAGTGAAAAAGAATATGAGAATGCATATGTGTACATCCATGTACGACTGAAGCATTGTGCTGTGCACCAGAAATTGACACAACATTGTAAACTGATTATACCTCGATTAAAAAAAAAAAAAAGACTTAGATATTGCTGGCATTGTGACTAGCCTGGGGTTTGGAATGAGAATTTAGTGTATCTTTGTAAGTCTCTTAATTGTTCACCTAGTGAATTTCCCTGTTGTCCCCTTGTTTGCTCCATGTCTTTTTGTTCCAATGCTGACATGCCCCCTTCTTCCTTCTTATGTGCTTATATAGCTATTTTCCTTCACCCTAAAAATACTCCCTCAAAAAAAAAAAAAAAAAAGAAGGGATACTTTAAATGTACACTTAGCTGGGGGAGTTTAAGGAATAAGAAAAGCTCTTGGCAGCTTCTAGATAAAGGGGTTTATTGAGAATAACAACTTTTGGAATGGGCTGGGTATAGAATTCTGAATGTCACAGGGAGGGGAAGTGGGGACACCCTCAGGGAGTAATCTAGGAGAGTATACTCACGGTTGATGACCACAGAGTTAGGGTTGGGAAGGGAATGGAAGGTCTTAGCCAGGCAAAATCCCCCCAAATCTCTTTGCCCATGGACCTTTTTGGGCTACAAAATTTGCCTCTTAGTCACAGCTCTCTTATCAGAATGGATACTGACAAGTTGAGAGGAGGAGCAGTTTGATGTCAAGCACTTCAACTGAAGGATGCAACTTAGGCTAGTGAGAAGTAAATGTGGGCTAAAGGGATTAATGATAGGAGTAGAGGCGTTGGGCTGATGACTCTTGAGTAACAAGGAGTACATGAATATAACCTAGTTCAGTTGTCTGCTCTAAAGTGGCAGGCAGGCTCAGATTATCCTTGGGGTTAAAATTGATCAGTAATGACCTTTTTTTCTGTTAATCAGACCCTGCAGATCTCCCATTACAGAGAATGAAAAGCATTATGCAGATTAACACAAAGCACCAAAATGAGGCTGCTGTAATACCGTTTCCCCAGTGGCTGGGAACATTACATATTATTCTAATAGTTGCTGTTCTCTAATCTCTTAAGACTACAGCTAGAAATGAAAAACCAAACGCTGAATCCCATGTGGTTAATCATCTATTTTGCCTTAACTTGGTTTATGCTGCAAAGTGAGGTTTTGCATTAGGTCATATCTGGGCTTGGTGAACTGCAGTGCAGTAAAGAAGTTTTGGTTTAGGAAATTCAGATATTTATAATGAAATATTAAGATTTTTTTTGTTGGGGCTGCTGTGATTTTAGGTGAGTGTGACTTTAGCTTATAAAACCCCTCCTTACCTCAACCTGAAATTCCCTTGGGGTCTTTTTCCACTTTGCTTTTTGAAAAAATAATTGTGGGAAAATATACATAACATAAAATTTATCATTTTAACCATTTCAAAGTCTACAGTTCTGTGGCATTAAGTACATCCACATTGTTGTGTAACCACCACCACCAGCCATCTCCAGAACTTTTTCATCTCCCCCAACTGAAACTCTGTATCATTAAACAATAATTCCTCATTTCCTCCTCCCCCCAGCCCCTGACAATCACCATTCTGCTTTTATGTGTCTATGAATTTACTACTCCAGGAACTTCATATAAGAGGAATTATACAATATTTGTCCTTCTGTGACCGGCTGTTTTACTTAGCATAACATCCACAAGGTTCTTCCATGTTGTAGCATATATCAGAATTTCCTTGCTTTTTTTTTAAAGACCAAATTCAGTATTCCATTGTAAGTATACACTGCATTTTGTTTATCCATTTGTCCACTGGTGAACCCTTGCATTGCTTTCACCTTTTGGCTGTTGTAAATAATGTTGCTGTGAACATTGGTGTACAAATATTTGAGAATATTTGCTTTCTGTTTTCACTTCTTTTGGGTATATACACCCAGAAGTAGAATTGCTGGATCATATGGTAATTCTATTTTTAATATTTTGAGGAATCATATACCTTTTCCCACAGCAGCTGCACCATTTTACATTCCCACCAATGATGCACAAGGGTTCCAGTTTCTCCACAGCCTCCTCAGCACTTGTTATCTTCTATTTTTTAAAATCATAACCATCCTAATGGGTGTAAAGTGTATCTCATTGTGGTTTTGATTTGCATTCCCCTGATTACTGGTTGTTTTGAGTATCTTCTCCTTTGCTTATTGGCTGTTTGTTTATCTTCTTTGGAGAAAGGTCTATTCAAGTCCTTTGCTGATTTTTAATTTGGGTTGTGTTGTTGTTGAGTTTTAGAAATTCTTTATGTATCCTTGATCTATCTTTTATCAGATACATGGTTTACAGATGTTTTCTTCTTTCCATGGATTGCCTTTTCATCTTATTGATAGTGTCCTGTGATGCACAAAAGTTTTTAATTTTGGTGAATTCCAAATTACCTATTATTTTTTTCTTTTGTTGTCTGTGCTTTTGGTATCATATCCAAGAATTAGTTGTCAGTGCAAGTCATGAAGCTTTTCCCTTATGTTTCTTGAAGAGTTTTATAGTTTTAGCTCTTACATTTAGGTCTTTGATCCATTTTGAGTGAAGTTTTTTATATGGTGTAAGGTAAGAGTCCAACTTTGGCTTTTTTGCATTTTCTCAGTACTGCTTTGTGGGAGTATTTTTGCAGTTTTTTGGTTTTTTTTAATGGAGGTATTGGGGATTGAACCCAGGACCTCGTTCATACTAAGCATGGTTTCATTGATTTTTCTCTTTTGTTTTTCTATTCTTTATTGTATTGGTTTCCACTCTTGTTTAATTATTTCCATCCTTCTGCTTACTTTAGGCTTAATTTGCTCTTCCATAAAACAAACTTCAATAAGTTTTAAATGATAGAAATAATACAAGGTATATATTCTGTGACCACAGTAGAATGAAATTAGGAATCAACAATGGAAAGAAATTTGATCCTAGAAAATACTTTGTATAATTTCTGTTAATTAAAAATTTTGAGGTTTGTTTTATGGCCTAACATATGAACTATCCTGGAGAATGTTCTATATGCACATCAGGAAAATATATATTCTGCTATGGTTGAGTATATTTTTCTATGTTAGGTATAATTGATACATAGTGCTGTTCAAGTCTCCTATTTTCATGTTGATCTTCTGCCTGGTTTTATCCATTATTAAAGAATGGGTGTAGAAGTCTTCAGTTTTTATTGTTGAATTGTCTCTGCCTTCATTTCTTTCTTGGCATATCTTTTTTTTTTCATTGTTTTACTTTCAATCTGTTTGTATCTTTGAGTCTAAAATGTGTCTCTGGTAGGTGGCGTATCATTGGATATTATATACTTTATCCAGTCTGATAATCACTGCCTTTTGATTGGATTGTTTATTCCATTCATATTTAATGCTATTATTAATATAATTGGACTTATGTCTGCCATTTCACTTCTAGTTTTTTGTGTGCCTCTGGTCTTTTTTGTTCCTCTGTACCTTCTTTACTGCCTTCTTTTTCATGAAGTGAAGATTTTCTCATGTAGCACTTTGATTTATTTAATGTTTTTTTTTCACTATTTCTTTAATGGTTGCTCTAAGGCTTACCATATACACCTTAACTTATTAGAATTAGAAGCTGTTCAAATTTATAATAACTTAATCTCAGTGAGATATAGAAACATTACATTTATGTAGCTCTAAATAACACATATATGCAGCATTCACTTCAGTAAACTGTGTTTGCCAAAAAACGCACTAAAAGGGAGAATTTCACATACTTCCTGAGAAAATGAGATTACATTAAAAACAGGACCCCAGTTTTCTCCACTTTTTTGTGTCTGGAACTAGGACTAGATGATAGTGGAAGAAAATTCTGTATTTAGAGTTTAGATACATGTATTTCCTTTGTGAGAGATTTTCTCACATGTAAATGTTAAATACAGCATTCTAGATCCTGCCTTTATTCTTTGGTGAGCTAATAGCCCATAGCTGTTTCTTTTTCTTTACTCAAAATGTAAGCAATCTGAGCTCATTGGCTCTTGATGCCTACATGTTGCGCTTTATAACAAAGAGTACAGGTACAAAAATCAAAGGACTAATTAGGGAACAGTTGTTTTGGAGGTATATAATTTTTGAGAGAAGGTACACAGTACTTTGATGTGGAGTGCATGAAAGAGTTGTTAGGTGTGTTCTTTTATGTCTGGAGTTAGTATTGGTTTGTGGAAGATATTCTCGTCCTGCCCCCTATCTTTTGCGTGTATCTCATTTTCTTGCAGCAAGGTAGTGGCTGCTGATTGTGGCCTGTTTTTATTGACTCAGATAAGGGACTGTCTGTGGAGTATGACTCCTAGGAGAAAAGGAGTCAACTTTGAGCTCAGCCCTCTATCCTGAATCAAGCTACTGGAATGTGAAATAGAAGGATCTCCTTGGGGGGTTCTAGGTGCATGATCTGAGAGTATCATTTGAGGTCTCCTAGACATGGGGCCCTTACCCTTTGTAAAGGCTAGTATTTTATAGAAATGTGAGCAGCCAACTTAGGGAACCTTGTAATTGTGAGTTAGTTGGGAAAGATCTTATATGTATCTATTGACCTTATTTTGAATGTTGTTTTGGCAAACACTTAATCTTTTTGCTTGTTAATTACATTGACATTTTTTCTCTTGTAATGAATTGTGCCAATTACTTACTTGAGCCTTTTGGAGGTGGCTTACAGGGACTGCCTTTGTGACTGAGCCAGTGATAATGAAGTAGCTGCTTCCTGGTGACTAAGATAATTAAGAGTACAGGGTCTTGAGGTAAGTTGGAAGGGTTTTGTTCTGAGCAGACAGTAGCAGATGAAATTGCTGAGAGCACCGGAAGAAAAATGTCTGATTGGCAGTTTGTACCAGAATATTCTAGCCCTTGGCCAGATGTGTGAATGAATGGCCCCCATGTGGCAGGAGAGCAAATTCTCTCCTCTCTCTTTAGGTCTGCAGTCTTATAACATTCTTTATTTCTGTAAATATATATTTATATAGCAAAGGCCTTTGGTTTGTACTTGTCCCATTGGTAGTTAATTGGATCTCCTACCTATAATTTTATGGTGTGGTAAGTTAACTTCAGCATTAAACCTAGCATTAACTTTTTTTAATGAGTATCTGAAATGAGCCATCTGATATATGACCTTTATATTCTGCTAATTTTTTTTTTTTTAGCTAATCTTTTAACCAGCAGGACCTACCATATGCTATTTAAAGTTTCTTTAGATAAGCATCCAAAACCTGTGAAGAGAAAGAGAGTGAATGAGAGGAAGTGTGGTGTGTTTGTTGGAGATAGATTTGGGCCTCTTTCTTTAGAAGACTGTGGTTTTAGGAGCATTTCTTTATTCTTCTCTTTCTGTCACTGCTTCCTTAGTTTTACAACTCTTTCTAAATACTGGGAGTTGAGAACCAGAGGGGCAGTCAAGGTGATGTAGAATTGCAGCTCTGTCTTAGCAGGTCAGGAGGAAAGGTATTTCCAGTTGACTTATTATGAAATGGGGTCATAGGAATGGGAAGCGGGGCTAAAGTCTACAGCAGTCCAGAGCCTGTCCTTCCTGGGCTTTTGCCTTTGCCCAGCCAGCTGTCTCCATCCTCTGGCTCTCTGGAGATGGCCTGCTTTTGCTGGCACAACTGTCCCTGGTCCCTTAGGAATTTGCTGCTCCCTAATTATTATTGATCCTAAGAAAAGAAGAAACATTTTGTTTTCACCTGAGGAAAGGTTTTTTTGTTTTGTTTTGTTTTGTTTTGTTTTGTTTTGTTTTTTCCCCAAAAGGAACTCTTGCTAGGTAATGTAGACATTCAATCATGGTTTAGTTCATAAAATGCTGGTTTCTAATTGTAACTTATATAAAGCCTAGCCACAAGTGGAATCAATAGGCATAGTTTAGCTCCCTAATTCCTTTCCCTTTTTCACCCCATATCTAAGATACTTTAAAAAGTAGTCTTTTAAAAACTGTGGGCAGTTCTTCATTTTATCCCCTACTTTTCCCTCACCATTTATCTTTTCCAACAGTCAGGGTGGAACTCTGTCCTTATATCTCAGGTATTCTAACCACATTGAACAGTTGACTGTTAATCTGCTGATAGGATGAAGAAGCCATTACTATTGGGTAGCAATATATTATCCTGTCAGCAAACCAAAACAGGCATCTCTTCAGCAGATGAAACTTTAGGTTTCTTTAGATTATTGTGAACAAACAGAGACGTGTTCTTGGCCATAGGAGCTTAATCATTGTAAGTTCTCAGATTATACTAGAATGGCTAAGGTCCCATACTTCCTCTTTTCTATTTGACTTTGATCTTGCAGATTAACAGTGCTGGGTCACAGAACCTTAAAGGCTGAAAGAATTTAAGAGTCCATCTACCCCACTCACCTTCCCAAATCATAAATCTTATTTGTTGGGGTTAATATCCAGCCTCTGCTTGAAGACTTAGTGAAATAGTACTTAATACTTTAAGCTTTATAGTGTCCAGCTTTTTAAATGATGAGACTCTCGTGCTAATGTCAGACTCTTCCTTTTTATAACCTGAATGTATTGATTCTATTTCTACCTTCAGATGCAACACCAAAAAATTTACTGTCTTCTGTGTTGACGTCTTCAAAGGGCTAACATGTATACTACTGCCCTCTGTAGGCAAAATGTCTTTTCTTCTCTCAGTTGTTCTTCGTATGACATGGCTTCAAAATCTCTGGCATATTGTGATTGTCCTTTAGATTTATTCTAACTTCTCAGTTTGCCTCCTGAATTATGATGGTAGAGTGTGCCTTGTACCAAATAAGCATTCAGTAAGTGTTATTTGGATTGATTGACGCCTAGAACTGGATCCAGATGTGATCTGAGTATCTCAGATTGTAGGGAGACTATTAGCACCCAGGATATGGACCTATTTCATTTGTAGCCTCTAGTTGCATTAATTTTTCAGCAGCTGAATTTCATTGTTGGTTCATACAAGCTTAAGTCCCACTAAAACTTTCACATCTGCTTAAAGTGACCTGCTGTCAAGCTAACTCTTCCCCATCCTATAATTGTTCAGTTGGTAGTGCTATTTTGCTTTCTGGTGCTGGTTTGTTTGATGCTATTTGCGCATTCTAGAAGCTTTTTAAACAATACAGAAAAGTGAAAAGGACAAAGTAAGGTAAAATCATCTAAAAACATCACATTCAGAGATAGGTACTATTACAGTTCTGGTGAATCTCCTGAACATCTCCAGTTGGTTTTTGACTTTAAACTAACCTAAAGGAAACTCTTTATTGTTTTTAAATGTATCTTGTTGACAGCAATCATTCTATGTATTGGTTTTTCTTTGCAGCTTTGAATCATTAGCACATTTGATAAATATGCTTCTAATAGAATTTATTCTTCTATTTCTAGTCTATTAGAATTTCTTCTACTAGAAATTTAGATTATGCCTTCTAAATTTTTGTCCAGATGCTTTGATCTAATCCCAACTCTGCTACTGATTTGATGGATAATTTGGGAATAATCTCTCCCCTTTCTGGGTTTTGGCTTGCAGCTATTATATAAAATGGCCTTGAAGACTGAATTTTTTTCTTAAGAGTCAACTGCAAAGCTCTTTGTAAAGAATAAACTTGTGAAGAAAAAACTGTGGGTGGGGAATCATCAGCCAGGGCCAGACTAGAAAAATAAAATCCTTTTGTAGAAAAATCAGGGATGACAACCTTCATAGAATAGTGCAGAAGGAAGATCTGATCCTGTATCCTCCTACTTCCCCAAAACCCCAGCAGAATGATTTACCAATTGACATGTTTAAAAAAGAAAAGAAGAAGGAAGGAAGGAAGGAAGGAAGGAAGGAAGGAAGGAAGGAAGGAAAGAAAAAGATTGTAGCAAGCATTACTTCTTATATTGAGAAATTAGAACATGCAGGTGAAGGAGATTAAAAGGCAGCTTGGAGTGAGGGTGAGTGGGAGAGCTTTACTGTGAAAGAAAATGTTCTTTACTGTTTTCTCTTTTAATTAGTAGTAAGCTTGGTGGTCACAGTAAAGGCTCTTCTGAGTTGGGGTACATAGGGAGAGAAAAGTATGAAACTCACTGCTGCCTGCTATTTCTCCCTAAACTAGCTTTGCCTGTGCATTGCTTTCCCCCTGGGTTCTTAAAGAAGGTGTGTGATAATCTAAAACTGAAACTGAGGTAGTGCTTTAAGCAGGCAATTAATGACGTGGTAAGAATTTTTAGCTCCAGTAGATTAATTGTTAAATGAATTGTGTCTGAATTTTACTGTCATTTTACTGTGGTATCAGCCTAATTATAAATATAGTGTTACATAGTAGAAGACAATAATAAGCAGAATTATGTACTCAGTGATCAGACTTTAGGAATTTCTAACACTGAGGAGAGATTTTCTTCTTAAACTATCTCTTGCGGTTTCTTTTATGTAGGCTTTGATTAATTTTACCTCGATTATACATTTTCCCCTGGAGCCTAGATACTGTGCATGCTCTAGCAAAGTGAGCTCCTATCCTAAGAGGTTTCATGAGATTTTTTTGTTATAATTAGTTTCTATATAATTTCTTTTAAAACCAATAACATGTGAGTGGGATGTCAAACATAGGGTGCACCGGTGCATTTTTACTACCCTGGGCACCAAAGAACATTAATTTCTGTCTCATTTGACACTATTTTCATATAACGAAAATTCTCAATCTCAAGGAAGCGCTAGAGACAGTTGGTTCTCATTGGACTCTCCTCGTCTGCACTCATCTTGGTGACAACTCCGAAAAGGCAGCAGGAGTAGCCATCTGTAGTGCGAGCTCGTTCTGAGCATAAGGGGCTGATTCCTGACCAGGGTTTTGACTGTTACCTCATCTTTCTTATGGGATAATTTACTAGATGGTGTTCAGGTAGAGATGGATTAAAATCTGTTCCCTTTGCCCATTTAATCTGAACCAATTTCCTACTTCAAAATTATGAACTATTTGATAAATTGTAAAGAGTACAGGATTAGTGTTTATTTGTAATAAAGCTTGATCTTAAAATGAACATCTGTGAACCATTCACCTTAAGAAATAAAATTACCGACACACTGAAACCCTATCTTTGTTTCCTTTTAATTGAGGTAAAATGTGTGAGATCTTAGGTGTGTAATTGAACAACTTTTTTATGTGTGTATATACACCCATTTAGTCACCATCCAGATCAAGACATAGAGCAATTTCCATCAGCCCATTTCCCTCATGACCCTCCTTTTCCCCAGAACTAGGCAGTTTTCTGACTCCTTTCACCACAAGTTAGTTTTGTCTGTTCTTGAACTTAAGATAAACAAATCATGTAGTACATCCTCTTTTGTGTTTGGTTTCTTGCACTCAATGTAATGTTTTTGAGATTTATCCACTTTGTAGTATATATTAGTTCATTCCTTTAAAAAAATAATGCAGACATTTAAAAAATTGTGATGAGAAACATACACAATTTACCATTTTAACCATTTTTAGGTGTAGAGTTCAGTAGTGTTAAGTATATTCATATTGTTGTACAACAGATATCCAGAACCTCTTCATCTTGCAGAGCTGAAACTCTATTCTTGTTAAACAACAGCTTCCCCCAGTTTCCACCATCTCCCCAGCCCGTGGCAACCACTGTTCTACTTTCTGTTTCTATGAATTTGACTACTTTAGATATCTTATATAAGGGAAATCGTTCGTATTTTTGTGACTGGCTTTTTTCACTTAGCATAGTGTCCTCAAGGTTCATTCATGTTGGAGCATGTGACAGAATCTCCTTCCTTTTTAAGGCTGAGCTGAATAACA
Organism: Camelus dromedarius; assembly: GCF_036321535.1. Classification (NCBI taxonomy): domain Eukaryota; kingdom Metazoa; phylum Chordata; class Mammalia; order Artiodactyla; family Camelidae; genus Camelus; species Camelus dromedarius. Next base: position 59,361,770 of record NC_087443.1, on the reverse strand, counting down.
TTCCATTATATATATAAACTGTATTTTATTTATTCATTTGTTGATGGACACTTGGGTTGTTTCCACTTTTTGGCTATTATGAATAATGCTGCTATGAATAGGGATGTGCAAATGTCTGATAGTTTATTCCTTTTTATTGCTGAGCAGTATTTTATTATTGTATAAATATACCATAATTAATTTGTTCATTCTCTGCATTTCTTTTTCAGTTGGATTCTCTAAGCTTCTAGTCTTGTTTGTCATCTTCATTGCCTCTTTCTCTCTTGCTCTCCTCCCTGTGCTTATTCCCGTCACTGGCTCACTCAACACCTGCAGAATAAAATTTAAGTTCTGTAGCATGGCATACGGTTCCATTCTTAATATGCTTCCTGGAATATCTGTCCTCATTGCAACTATGCCAGACTACCTAGAGTTCTCTGGACAAACAAGAGGCTCTTATAGTTCCTGGACAAACTGTTTTATATTCCTGACCCCATATATATATCATTCCTCCTTGCCTTGGATGTCCTTCCCAGTTGTCCAGTTGTCCATTTCTCAGCCTGTCTCCTAAAATAGTGCGTCTTCAGCATCACTTTATCCTTGGAGCCAGTCCTGGCCATTCTACAGCAGTAACTATCTACTTGTCTCTCTTCTTTACTAGACTGTGAACTCATAAAGGCAGGCCTCATCTGTGCCTTACTCATCTTAGTAACATGGTGCTAAGTGACATTCAATGAATATTTGTTGAACACAGATCAACATAGAGTTCTGCTCTCTTAGACAAGCTAGGATTCAGGGTACTGACTGGGCCTGGTCTGGAATGGGCTGGGAGTAATAGTACTTCAGTTACTATTGGGCTGATAGAGGGAGTCCATAAGGGCAATTCAGAGAGAGCATCTCAGAGTATTACTGAACAGAAGTTGCCAGGCAAAGTCTCCAAAAGAGAAAAGGACTGGAGAGCCAGGCTGACTGGAAGAGTTCAGATACAAGTCATTGATACCAGCCAGAAATAATAAAGCAAAAAAGGTTTGAAGGAGACGAGAGTAAGGGTTAAAATCTAGAGGTAAATGCCCTGGGCCAAATAGGTTTTTCAAATTGTGAGCACAGTCAGGGTGAAAGTGTAAAAAGCATGACTTTCCGGGTACAATTGAATAAGTATTGAATGTTTCATGGGACTCAGCATTAGAGGTCGATCAGGACAGTAAAGAGAAAACCACTTTGGTTGTAGCCAGAAGATGCCTTGGACTCTGTCAGGTGCTTTTATCTACAGGAGTTTGGTTTAAAAAAAAAAGGGAGGCATAGCCTTTTAAGACTAATACCTAGAGAAAAAAAAGTCAGTGAGAGATGAGAATATTAAAAGAAGTACCATGAGCTTCCTTGACAAAAAAAGAGGGCAGTTCATCTAGTCTCAACTAGAGCCAAGCAGAGAGAGTAGCTGGGAAGTTGGAGATACGAAGAGAGCCTCTTGTATCTTCTTAGCTAATGTGCGTCACTCTGTGTTTGAAAATTGAGGCCATTCAAAATAACCGGCCTGTTGGTATTCTTCAAACTGGTGAAGCTGTTGGAGCTCATGGAAAATGGGTCGTTGTTTAAAGAAAGAAGGAAGGAAGGAGAGAAGGAAAGAAGAGGAGAGGAGTAAAGGAGATTTCTTTGACTTCAATTTTACTGCATAGATATGCCCTCAACACTTGCTCTGAAGATCAAAAGCTCTGTTTCTCTCTGTTGTCAGCTATTGAAGGTCTTTCCTTTGGGTTTTGCTAATATTTGTGACCTATAATTGTCACTCCTGATGTTAAGTGTTTTCTTTTCATGAGTCATTTAGCAATTATCTATGGTTTTGACTAAACTGACCTCAATTTAGAACTCTTGAGGTTAAGACCGCCATGCCTATTGCCGTGTACCTCTGCCCCAAAACCCTTAGCTCTCTGGGTGCTCAGGGACTGTAACTTGATTTGAGAAGCTCAGTGTTCTTTTTTCAAGAAATCCGTGTTCTACTAAAGCTGACAATTCATTGTCTACTGTACAATTTTGAGTTGGGATAACAAATTAGAGTTTGGGATACATTACAGATGATAAATGTGACTTCCTTAAAGGGAAATCCATTTGTTTTGCTTAGTGTTTCTGTGATTAATTACTTGCCAGATTAAATTGCTCCATAAAAATGCATAGTATTTTATTCGATTGCTTTTCATGGTGATTAATTAGGCCATACTGTTGCTTTGTATGTTAATTATGCTGACATTTTTTTTTCTCTTCTAGTTTAATTAATACAGCATTTATTTGAAAGACTGTTTTTAGGACAGGACACTGTTTTAGGAGGAACAAAACTCAGATTTGCTTTTAGGCTGGTGTTAGGGAGTAACATCTCAAATTTTCCGAGTGTGCTCTCTCTGTTGGTCCTTGTCTGTATCTGTGATTTGCATAATGTATGCTAACTGTGAATAAGTTAATAACTGAGAAAAGCTCTGTTAGGTTTTCCTGTAGTTATTAAAAGTGATATACTGAAGATTCTTGGCTCAACTGAAAATTAATTTAAGAATATAGAGGAGAAGCTACTGATGCAACATATCCTATAAAACAAGTGTAAAGATAAATGGTGCTGTGTGTGGCTTGGGAAGAGTGTTGTTTCCTAGGATGCTGCAGGGTGCTTATGAGGAAAGTAGGAATATTTAGCATTTTTTATTAATGATCTAGGACTGAAAGTAAATAGAATGTTAATGAAATTTGTAAGTGATGCTGATTTGGAGATGTTTACTACACTCAGGAGGGCAGAGAAATGATAGAGATGGACCAGGAAGAGAAGCATCACAGAACTAGCAACACAGCTATTCCATTGGGAAAATACATATCTGTTGTATAGAAATAGCTTATATAGAATTGGGCAGTTAGTTTCAAAAGTAGATCTTCCAGCAGTTCACTCCTAGGAATTTACCCAAGTGAAATGAAAACTTGGGTTTGAATAAATGTTTACAGTGGGTTTGTCCACATATCTCTCAAAACTGGAAACAACCCAAGTGACACTTAGCTGATCAGTGAATAAACTGTGGTATACCCATAAATTATGGAATACTACTCAGCAATAAAAAGGGGTGAATTACTGACACATGCAGCAACATAGATGAATTAAATTGCATTATGCAGAAAGAAACTAGATTCAAAAGGCTGCACAGTGTATGATTTCATGTATGATATCTGGAAAAGGAAAAATTATAGGGATAGACTTTAGATCAGCCAGGAGCTATGGTTGGGAGGAGGGTATATGGGGGAATTTTTTGGGTGATAGAACTGTTCTGTGTCTTGATTATGGTGTTGATTACATGACTGTATGCATTTTTCAAAAAGACTGTACACTAAAAAGGGTAAATTTTATTAAATTCAAATTATACCTTAATTTAAAAATTAGGGGAAAAAAAGGATCTTCACAGGGAATAGTAAGAAATTCAACTTTTGACTATCACTACCATGCTTTATGTGTAGCAACTTTTTGAAAGTGATTTGAGTAACAAGAGCTAGAATTGGAGGATTTCGATTTTATACATGTTCCTTCCAAGTTCCGAGGTGTTTTGGTTTGTTTGTTTTTGAGTGGAAGCAGAGATGGGAGGGTGAGTTGCAATGGTTTTCCTTGGGTGTCAGCATTATATAAACCTGTATACTGATGAAAGGGTTATTTTAAGAAGGAAATCACAGTTAAGGAGATTTTGGACCTTGTTGATTGCCATCAGACATAGACATGCAGATCATTTCCCCAATTTATGGATTGAATCCAATTATTTGGAGTTCTGTGGATTTAGTTTTTGTTTTAAAGCTTTGTTTATTTGTTCTCTCTGGGCCTTTCCACCACTGAATTGTTATAAGACCCAGAATAGTGCCCAGGATATTTCTGTTCCAGAGCTAACCTCAGGGACAACTTCTGTACCTCTCTACATTTGAACTGGAACAAAAAGCTTTGTCACACTATGGGTTTTTGAGGCAGGTTTGCAGAATGTCAGGGACCCAAGGATAGGTGAACCATAAATGCTAACTCATTGCTGAGGGCTGCTGTGCCTTTTTCCTCCCCTTCCCCATGTCTCCTGTGATCTGAACAGTGTATATAGTGCTTGCTTCTCATGTCCAACTTGAAGCACCTCCCTGAATGCCGAATTATTCAATATCTATTCAGTGTCTCTAAAAATAGCCCAGTGGGGGAAAATTATATGGTGGTAGTATTGTTATACTACTTGCAGCAGAAATATTCAATATAGCTCTATGGCTGCAGATTAGTGTGCTAACTGCTGACTACCCTGAGCAGATCTGTGGCCACCATTCTGGCCCAGACGAGGCAGATAACATTTAGCAAGATGCTGATTCCCTGAGTGACTTGCCAAGCAAATATCTCTAGGTCTTTCAGTGTTTGCAGCTGAATGGTTTTCAGCACTGGACCTGATGGGGCTGCTGTGCCCCCAACCAAGACCCCATCTGTTAAAGCTTCATATTGATTTGTATCCCTAGTTATAAAAATCTGTCCCTTCTCCTCCTAGTGTGATAAATAATAACACATATAATAGATGAAGTCTGCTGTTGGAGCAGAACTCTTATTGCTCAGGGTTGGATTAAACTAATTTAATCAGAAGTGGGACTTTCTCAGACATGTCAAGTGGCTTATTGTCTTCTTACTCTGACTTAGCATGTTCACCTATACTTGCAGGGTCTAGCAAGTAGTAATTAAAAAGCTATAATTAACACTGTAAAAAATGACAAGTTTTAGTAGGGAAAGAAGTTATAAGATGACATTTAAAAATTTTGACTAGATAAATAGCTGATAATGAAACCCTGTTAGATAAAGGCTTATGTCAGCAATGTATCGTATCTTAATCCTGTATTTTTATGCCCCTTCCACCCAAAAGGGATCTAAAATGCAATTTGCTGACTATACATAGTAGATGCATAGCACTTCATCTAGCTGGCAAATGCAGCTCCATCTTGGCTAACTCTTAATTAGTCAGTAATTACTTATTTTATATTTCCTGTGTACCAACCCTGTGCCTTAGCTCCTGACCCGCATCAACAGTACCACACAGTGGGGAAGGTATAGCTCAGTGGTAGGGCACATGCTTAACATGCATGAGGTCCTGGGTTCAATCCCTAGTACCTTCGTTAAATAAATAAATTAAATTAACCTAATTACAACGCCCCCCCCCCCCAATAGTACCACACGGCAAGACTTCATAAGGGTAGAAGGTCATTGCAGTTAACACTTTGGAAGGACATCTGAAGGCCAGGGTACAATTATGTTGTACCCAAGATAGAATGTGACCAAGATAGCTGTGCTCCCACTGTAGCTCCTTGGAAAAGCTCCAGGAGATGACAGACTGCTGCTTACCACCCATTATTTGCTTCTGGAGAGTTTCTGAAGCATTCCCTCCCTCCTGTGTAGTCATGGAAGTCACTGAGGAACTTCCAGGAGGGAGGAAACCACTTTAAGCACCAAACCAGACAGGACATTTGCCCACTAGAGTCTGGTTGCCTTTGACTTTAGTCAAGACTGATATCTTTCCTTCTGTCTGACCTTTTAAATAAGGGCTTTCTATTAGAGCAAGAATTCCCTACTCTTCACCCCTATCTTGGGTATCCTTCCAGAGATAATGTGTGCATTGTGGAATTGTGTTTTGTTTGGGGATTTTTGTTTATCAGTCATTTGGGAAATGCAAAATCTGACATCTATTCCTGATAAAAATTCTCAGCAAATTAGGAATAGAAGAGCTTCCTCAACCCGATAAATTTAGCTGTCATATTCAATGGTGAAAGACTAAATGCTTTTCCTTGAAGGTCAGTAACAAAGTGAGGGTGTCTGCTTTCATCACCTTTATTCAAGTTTGTGATGGAGATTCTGGACAGTGCAGTCAGGCAAGAAAAAGTAATGTAAGGTGTCCAGATTGAAAAGGAAGGCATAAACTGTCTTTATTTGTGGACAACGTGATTGTCTAAATAGAAAACCTGTCTAAATAGAGAACCTGATGGATTCTTCAGAAAGTTACTAGAATAAATGAGTTTAACAAGTTTGTTTTCTCTTGGTAGTAAATTTCAGAGATGAAGGTCAATTTACTTTTAATTCTTCCTGCTAGTATCAATAGCAGTTAAATACAGCACTTATTTACCAAAGACTGGATATTTTGAAGAGCATTTCAACCTTTTGTGTTTTTAACTTACCAAGGCTCCATCATTGTAATCATTTTTTGTGTCGAAGTATAGACCACAGAAAAAGCAAGTGGACCAGTGAAAGGAGAAACATTTGCAATAAGGTCCAGAGAGCAATGGTCCAATATAAGTATATTGTCAGCCACATATAGCTTTATTTTGAAATAGGTGAAATTAATTTTAATAATACGTTATTTACACATATCACATTTTGCGTTGAAATTAATAGTAAACCTTTTGTAAACCTTTCCACAGCTCGACCAGTGAGCATTGACAAGAACTCAGCATCATTAAATTCATTGTCTTCTAGTTCTCTCAACTGTTCCATAATCCTGCAGTGTTCATAGATTTCCCAGGTATATATTAAATGATTTCAGCAACTGTATCCATGACACTCACAGAGTCTGCTTCAGAAAACTATGCACGAATATTTTTAACATGTACCATGCAGTAAAATGAAGCAGAAGGGGAAAACTTCAGTCTTGTTTTAAAATGCCAATAAATCTGGAGTTTTGACCTAACGTAACTGGAGCACCATCTGTGTTCTGGAATTTTTTAAAAAATCTAGCCAAATTCTTTATTGATGGATGTAGAAGATTAAAAAATATTTATGCCATGAGTTCAGGTTTGGGGGCTGAGAATTGACACTATTTCTTTGTATATTTGGAAGTTCTTTAAGACAGATTGTACCCAAAGTAGTAATTGAGCAGTATCATCTAAAATCTAAAGAAAAGTAATTTAAAACATTTTGAATCAATTGATCTTTTATATCATTAGAAATGTCTTATATTTTATAGGCAACTGTTCGGTGGTTTAATTGAAGACCTTTCACTGTTCATAAGGTAGTTTTAAGTTTTTTCCCCATAGTTTTTGATAAACTATCCATAACTGAAATAATAATTTCTTTTATGATATCACCATCAAAAAAATGGTTTAGTGGCCAAAAATAAAAGCTCATATTCTGTTCATCATTAAAATTTTTTTGTTGGACATGTAATTCTGATTTCAGACAAACTATTTTGTTGATTCATTTTTAATGTTCTAATATTAAGGATAAACTTCTTATTCACTTTATATTTGCTGGCATTTGTTAATAGCATTTATTACCTTGAAAAGTTGTTTACAGAACTTCCGTTTTGCCTTGCTGAAGCAAATTGCAGTTGCCATTCTTCATGAAACTTGCAACATACCTCCTTCCAGTCTCTTTTTTCCTTTGCTGTTCTGCAGTAGTTCTATTATTTGCATCTCTACTCAATAATGCATCCATAGTGTGCCTTCATTTTAAACTTTAAAATCTATTCATATTTACTTTTTAAAACTAGAAACATAATTTAAGTATAATTAAAAACTAATAAGTATTTTACTTTAATTACCAATGCTGGTTTGTGTAGGTATCACTGTAACTCAGTGGTTCTCAACCGAAGCAATTTTGCCCAGGACATTTGGCATGTTTTGGTCATCACAGCTTGGAGGGGGTGGTGCTACCAGCATTTAGTAGGTAGAGACGAGGGATGCTGCTAAACATTCTGCAGGACCCAGGACAGCCCCCCCACAACAAATTATCTAACCCAAAATGTCAATAGTGCTGTGGTTAAGAAACCCTGCTATAACTTATGCTGTCTGCATAAAATAATAAATGAATGCATTACATTTTTAAATTCATACATAGAAACTGAGTTTGAACTGAATCAATCCAATGATATCAACTAGATTGGTGAGACGTTTATGTGTAGTACTGGAAACAAAACAATGCCTGATGTACTCTTTGATAGAACAGTAATATCTTACACAGTGCAATGGTTAAAGTGAAATGTAGTCCTTCCAAGACAAAGTTGTATTTAATGGAATAATATTTTGCACTGCTTCAGTTTAAATTAATTAAAAATTCAATCCCTCAGTCATAATAACCACAGTTCAAGTGGTCAGTAGCCACATGTGGCTAATGGCTACAGAACAGGTCAAGAAAATTAGACATGATGGGTTGACTAACACCCATCCTCACACTGTAGGAGCAGGGACAGGGAGGACAGTTGTGTTTTTTTTTTTTTTAATTGAGTTATAGTCATTTTACAATGTTGTGTCAAATTCCAGTGTAGAGCACAATTTTTCAGTTATACATGAACATACATACATTCATTGTCACATTCTCTTTCGCTGTGAGCCACCACAAGATCCTGTATATATTTCTCTGTGCTACACAGTACAATCTTGTTTATCTAGTCTACATTTTGAAATCCCAGTCTGTCCCTTCCCACCCCCACCCCCCTGGCAACCACAAGTTTGTATTCTATGTCTATGAGTCTGTTTCTGCTTTGTATTTATGTTTTTTGTTTTTGTTTTTTTAGATTCCACATATGAGCGATCTCATATGGTATTTTTCTTTCTCTTTCTGGCTTATTTCACTTAGAATGGCATTCTCCAGTAACATCCATGTTGCTGCAAATGGCATTATGTTGTTGGTTTTTATGGCTGAATAGTATTCCATTGTATAAATACATCACATCTTCTTTATCCAGTCATCTGTTGATGGACATTTAGGCTGTTTCCATGTCTGGGCTATTGTAAATATTGCTGGTATGAACATTAGGGTGCAGGTGTCATTTTGAAGTAGGGTTCCTTCTGGATATATGCAGTTGAATCCTTACTCACCTTAGAGTTTGAAATGTGGCATTTTAGCCTGGTTTCTTTCTTTCTTTTTTTTTTTCTTTTTTACAGGGAAAATAATTTTATTCCCGTTTTATAGAAAAGTTTGCTGAGGCTTGGACAGTTGTCCAGAACAACATATCTCGAGGATGTGAACCCAGATCTACATGATTCCAAAGCTCATAGTCTTGCCAAACCCTAGTCAACATGACTTTCATAGCCTGGTTTCTGTAGGCACTGGATATCTCTACTTTTTCCCTAAAAATAGACCAACACATTATTTTATTAGAATATAACTCCAGGTTTTTAACCCTGCATTTTCTGAGGTCAGTTACCACTGAAAATCAGGCCTGACACTGGTTGTACAATAGATTCCCAACTGTTCCTGTATCCCACTAGAATGAAACTTCTGGATCACAGCTATTATCTCATTTCCTGAGCTTCTAATTCACACTTTCTTCAAATTAGGCAAAGAATGAAGGCTTATTCATCACAATTTCTCAGTAACTGCTTCTCTTCTTGCTTAAAAAACACCTTTACATAGATCTGGAAGAGCAAAGAGTTCAAAACACAGTAAATTATAGAGATGCTTAAGGGCACTCAAAGGAGGTAAGACTTGTTCCCATTGACAAACAGGATGTCAGGTTGTCTCCCCTTTGGTAATAACATTTCAAGCACAGCTTGGTAGCTCTTTGAGGTATAGTGTTATGAAGCTGTAATGTTTCATCCTTGCTTGTTCTACCTTAGACTGAAGGTTTTAGTCTAAATAGGTGGATGGTCAGATATAGAATTAGTTTAAGGGGAGGGTACCTACCTTGTATCATGGGGCATATAACTGATTTTTCCCCCTTGAAACAGAGAAACTAGTGTTAACTACCGAAAGTGCTGCTATCTTTATTTTTTTCTTAACTGTTTTGAGCCTGAATATCTGATTCTTTATAGCTCCATAGGTGAACAGATTTCACAGTTTTTACTACCAGCATAGTCTTGCCTCTTGAACTTTATAACCTACCTAGAGATCCCACAAGTACCTCAAACATTCCAAACAATATACTTTATTGAATATGCCAATTTGAGAACCATATCCTCCCATGTTTACTATTTCAATTAGTAGTATCATCATCTGTTAGCTGACTAAAGCAGAAATCTCAAGATTGCTTTAGAATCTTTTCCCTCCTTCACCTCGTCAGTAGATTGTTTCAGCTTTACCTCCTAAATATTTCTCAAGTGACTTCTTCTCCATTTCTACAACTACCATTTTAGTTCAAGGGCTCATAACCCCTCACATTTCAAGAGCTTCCTAACTATTCTGCCTTCAGTCTTTTCCTCATAGTAGCCACTATTCAGTTTACTTAATCACTAGAGTTGAATTTCAGAAGGCAGGTCATTACACTGCTGGTGGGAGTATGTTGGTACCATGTTTGAGGGCAGTTTGGCAATATCTAGTAAAGTCCAAGTTGCCCAAACCTGACAATACCGTAATTTTATTCTTAGCTGTATTTCTTGGAGAAAATTTTCCAGATGATCGCTAAGATAAGAATACTTGTTAAATATTGTTTTTAATACCAAGAAAGTTAGAAACCACCTAAATTTCCAACAATAGAACGGGTTGTGGTATTTTTACATACTGGAATATAATACAACACCAAAATGGACTAGATCTACACGTCAACAAAAATCTCATAAATATAATATTGAATGAAATAGCTACCAAATATAAGATAATTTGCACATATTAAGAACACACAAAAAATGTTACTTAAAGACATGTTTCTATTTAGTTAAAGAATAAAGCTGTGTATAGGAATGATAAATACCAAAATCAGGAGATTGTTTACCACTGGGAAGAGAGAGACAGACATGCAATTAAGAGGTACACGGAGGGTTTGAAAGGTATTTGTAATGCTGTCTTAAGTTGGATATCGAGTACACAGACATTCAGTATGTTCTTCTCTACACCTTTTTTCTCTGTATAAAGTATTTCTTTAGAAAAATGAATAGATTTTAAATCTTGTGTGGTTTCCCATCATTGATAGGGGTAGGATAATGTCCGAATTTCTTCACATAACACCTTCATCCCAGGCAATCTTTCTAGCCTTATTTACTGCCACTCTCTCATCTATCCTAAGATCTGGCGGAATTAGACTTGGTCACAGAGTATCAAATTTCATACCTCTGTGCCTTTGTACATGCTTTTTACCTACAATGTCTTCCTGTTCTTCTTTTCACTAGCAAAATCCTATTAAATGCTTCAAAATGTAGCTCAGATGTCACCTCGCTTTAAAGCTTTCTGGATTCTTTGGAGCAGGATGATTCACACCTGCATTGCCACAGGACTTTGTATGTTTCTCTCTTAAAGCACTTATCACACTAAGGTATAGTTGTTTACATGTTTGTCCATCACTAGATGGTGAGCTCCTAAGGACAGAGACCATGGTTTTTTTTATTTCTGGAATCTCTGCCCCAGCACAGTGCAGTGTGGTACAATAAATGTTTGTTTGGTGCATGAAAAGATGGCTGGAATGAACTGTTCCGTCTTCCAAGGCCTTATACTGCTGCCATTGTGTTGCAGAATCATCAGCTGACCTGAAGTTCTAAGCTATGGAAGTGGATGTTAAGATGCCTGAGAAGTGCTTGTAGGGCTCCCCCGCTGGTAGTACTTCCCAGATGTGTCTGTGGAGCCCCATTATAAAAGTCTGCTTCAGATCTTAATAGACAGCAGGAAATATAGTCTTGGCAGCTCCTGGGTTAATCTAGTATAGCCAGGAAGTATGTTTTGGAGTTGTTACCAGAAAGTCCCCCTCAATGATGAGCTGAATTGTTTATTCCAACGCAGTAGAATTTACTAGCTTCTAATTCCCTCCAGGGTAACAAGAGGACAGCCAAGAGGTTTTAATTATCTGAAATGGGGCTTTGAGACAACTAAAGCCACTTTGAAGTGAATTATAGATAGCATTATGCATTGTTTTTCTTCCTTTTTAAAGTAACAAGTTAAGGCATTTAATGCTATTTTTATCTTGCAGACTCACTGAATTTTAAGGATGATTTTAAGGATTCTTTAAAAAACCCTTTCATTGGCTGAGTGATGGGTTGCTGTCATTTATGTAAGCTAGAGGCCCTGCTGAAGGAATCTATGTGTTCTGATGCTGTTTGACATGCTGTTTTTGTTTTATAGCTGTTTGGATGCCTTACTGCTCTTGGCAGTAAGGTGTATTTTCATGTTCTTCATGAGGTTAAAAGTTCTCTTGTGTATTTCTTATTGAGGACCTCCCCAAATGTATATTATTGTCTTATAAGCCAAAAGAGAACCAAGGAAAGTGTTATAATTAACAAGCAGCTGCAAAGCAGAGCCATTTAGTCTCTTCAGTGTGGTTTGATGGAGATCAGAGACTAGAGGCTTCAGTCTGGCTTTACGTGAAGCATCTGCATCACCAGCTGGAAAGTGACACACTGTAGAGGGTGGGCACAGCACAGCTGAGATCCATCCACTCCCATGTGAGACTCAAAGGCCTGCCTTCAACTTGTATAGTTGCTTTGTGTCTACATTTAGTTTATGGGAGAGGAGGTACAGAACTTGCCATGAGCATCTTGAGTCAGCACTGAGCAAAAAGATGCAAACAGGACCCCAGCAGGCAAGGGTCTCGTGGCTTTCACTAAGGTATCCTGCCACCCCTTAGCTGAAAATATTTAAAACAATATCCTGGGAAAGGAAGCTATCATTTTTCTCTTTGGTTTACTGGAAAAGGTTGGCTGGTTGTTTTGTTTTGTTTCTCAATGCATTAACCTAATTTAACTTACCTAGTAAGGTTTCTTTAGTCAGATTTAGTGAAAAGTGGGTAATAATCTCCATCCCTAGAAGGAAATGTGTCAGGGAAGGGTATAGTTCAGTGGCAGAGTGTGTGCTTAGCATGCACAGGTCCTGGGTGCAATCCCCAGTACTTCCATTAAAATAAATAAATAAAAACCCAATTATCTCCCCTGCCAAAAAGAATTTTAAAAAATAAATAATTTTTTTAAAAAAAGAAAATGTGTCAGAACATTCTTACCTTTCCTTACCTGCTTAAATTAACTCATATTTCAAGACTCCCCTTGAGCACCATCTCCTTCAGGATGCCTTTCCTAAGTCCTCAGATTGAGCTAAGTACCCCTTTTCTGTGCGCCTATGATACCTTTTGTCTTCTTTGTCTGTCTAGCCCTTACCACATCATAATGAGATAATCCGTCTATGTTATATATCTTTTCCACTACCTGTAAATTCCTTGCTACCTGGGATCAAATTTCATTTACCTCCCCCATTGCCTAACATAGTACCTGCACATAGTAGTTATTCAATTATTTGTCAAACAAACTGAACTATTGAGTCATGGGCTATGCTACCAAACCCTAAGATTCAGATACCATAGAGCTTTCTTCTAGGGACAGAATGTTTCTTTACTATGTGAGAAAGTAGTCAGTTTACAGAATAAGGGAAGAGGAGAGAATATAGAAGTTCTGTCTTTCTAAAATGGTGCATATAGGATAAACAAAGTTCTGTAGTCACTTTAAAACTTAATCTTTCCTTTTGGTAGCATTACCTTCTCAGGAGGGGGAAAACTTGCCACTATTTCTGGTATATTGGAGAGAAAGCAGCTAATAATTTCTTCGTGAGCATAAAACAATTATACCCAGCCTCCTGTAGAGACAATCTGCCAGAGCTAGCGGTCTCACCCTCCACATGGGCTTCATTTTCTTACCTCCGATTCCATAGACTCTCCCCTAAAGACCTTCATCTTGTTGCACTATTATGATGAATGTGTGGAGCTGACTCTCACCCCCTGCTCTACAAGCTATTACTGGAGGTGCTGTCAAAGAATCAGGCCCCAAATTTATCCTCCCATTAAGTCCTCTCCTGGGCAACACTGCTTGGTTCTGAGTAGCAGTCATCTAGTCTCCTCTCCTTTTCCCACCTCCCACTGCCTTTGAATGTAAGGAAACCACAGGCCCTCTTGCAAAGAGTGGAGAGTAAGGCTGCAAATCACTTTCTACCACAGCTCTTTGTTTGCACTCATTCTAGGCCTAGAGAGAAGCTCAGATATATGAGTGCCTGCACATGCACGTGCTATGAGACCTCCATCAATTTCTGTCACAAACCCATTCCATGTCATTTCCTCAATAGGCTAGTCATGTCTGTCTCCCAGCAATGTCTTTAGGATCGCCTGTCTATAATGAGTTAGAGATTTATTGGCTTCTAAACACAGGAGCCTTACCTGCTTACCTGTCTACTCTTAACTACTCTGAGTGACAGACACGTGGCTTTTGATGAGTTTTTAAATGTGCTATATGATTTTTGAATTTGTCCCCTTAGAAACTCTTACAGCCTTACTCTTGTGAGGGTTTCTGTTGAATAGAAGCTCTCTGGGTCCCTGACTTAGTAGGCTGCCATTTAGTCAGTTTGGGGCTTTCATTTTGACTCTCATAATTCTTTGCAGAAGGAAACAGGGCTAAAGGTGCTTTGGGTGCCATTTGTACATGTTATGATAATTGATGAATATCCATTTCCTTTAGCAAACAGTGGATTTTGTTCAATAATGGATGCTGATTAGATTGTTGAGAAAATCTGATCCTTAGCTTTGGTGCTAACTCATTAATAAAGCTGATATTGAGGCTGCCTAATGTTGGAAAAGCAATATTCCTCAGTAATATTTCTTTTCCTGTGGAGAAAGTATAATACAATGAAATTTTAACTTTTCCTCTTTTCAGTGAGAGAGATACCATCAACTTCACCTAAGCAGAATGGTTCAAAACTTTGAGCAGCTTGTTTATTCTTCATTTACTTCTTAATTTACTAAACCTTCCCATTCTTCTTACCTTACTAACTGAATTGCTACCCAGCTCCCCTGCTTTTTCTCCCACACCCATGCTCTCTACCTTTCAAAGCTCCTTTTTCTAGCCAACCCCACCACTTGCCCCTACAATTTATACCCAGGCTTAGGGGAAACCACGTGTGCTAGGGCTTCTCTGAAGGCAGCAGAAGTCACTGCCAGAGCAGGTGAAAGCAGCCTGTTGTTTCAGAGCTGACAAGAAGGGCGAAGCTCTCTGTCACAGTGGGCAGCCTGCAGAAAGGACCGAGTAATGCCGCATCTCGGTGGTTAGCACCTGCAGGCTCACAGCTGACAGTGCACTGTAATAAAATTCATCCCTGTTCACTTAACTGATGTGGGCTTTATGGTAAACGTTCTTGTGCTTAATTACTTTGGCAGACTAGCTGATTGCCTTTCCTGAGGAGTTCTAAAAGATCCCCCTGGGATGGAACATAAACCACTTTCCATGTCTTTTAATTTTATTCTTTACTTGGAGTACTTGAGAACCGGTATGTGATCCATATGGCCACCATTCTTTCTCCTTTATATGAGCATCAGGACCACTCCTGTCTAGTATGGTGTCCATATGGCCCACACTGGACCACTCAGGAATCTTGACAGCCCTCTTCCGTTTTTGTTCACATGTGATCTCCATTCCTTCCTCTCCACTACTGAAATATATGCACAGCTCTTCTCATTTAGTTTGGAATCCATGTGCCTCTTTTTCTCTAACTAGTATGGGATCCACAGAAAATTTCCCTCTCTCCCCAGTCTAGCATGTGATCTACTAGATTAATTTCCCTCTTTTTTTGAAGTGATATGAAGAGAAGCCTGAGTTAGTCAATTGCTATTTTTTTTTTTGCCATTCTGCCCCCTCTGTGCTTAAAAGTTATAAATGTCTTACAATAAGTTGATTAATTGCACTAATGAGAATGAGGTGTAATTAAAATATTTCAGGGTTTTGGCTCATGTCAGATTTTTCTAAAAAGTTCTCAAGTCACATTCAAGGGATTGGAATGTTCCCCATTAATTAAAAGTAGATCACTTTGGGTTTTTGAACTGATCACCACTGCCTCAGAAGTCCTCCCAGGTATGTGTTAAGATTTTCTTGTATCCCAAAGTAGGGCAGAAAATCTATTAGGCATTTTCATATGGCCTACTTTGTTCCTTTATATTCAGTAGATGTTTCTGAGAGTACAGAGGGGCCTTGCTTCTGGAGATAGGAAATCCAGAGCCAAACTACTAATTGCAAAGGCTGTCAAAGGTTTGCATTCTGCAGCTTCAGGAACTCTGCCAGCAACTCCTGGCCTGCCACTTGAGACAGTAAGCGAATTTGTAGCACAGAGTAATGGAATCTGAGCAGGGTTAGGTCATCTGGTAGGTGTTTTATCCTAAGCAAGTTTTGGAGCCTCTGTTCATTTATTGAGAGAAAGTGTTGATAAAAAGCAGACATTTCTAAGGAGCATGGATTAAATGATGTCTTTTATGGAAATGTAGATGGTCCATTTGACTTTTGTAGTTCCTTTATCTCCTGTGGTTCATTCTTCTCCATTTACATTCATTGTGATTATAACAGAGAGAAAATGTCAAGTTGGTATCTAAAGCAGGAAGGAATTCTGTTTCTCTCTCTTGGCAGTGCTAGAAGAGACAATTTAGCCAAAGTGTAAAGCCCATGGCATCTTACTTGGCTTAAATCTATGGTTTGGGGCCACAGTTACTAGAAATTTGTTCATTTTTCAAACAAAGTAGCTATAACCAATTGCTTAATTTCCAGCAGGTGATGAGGTGGAAACCTACATTGGGCAAAATCATGCATCAAAGTAGAAAGCTCAAACTGCCAAAGTGTGTAGTCATGCACAGCTTCAGAAAATGAGGCGACTGCCCCTCAGGCCGTGTACATTTCATACACATTAACTCTTTCCTGTTTATCTCCCTTTAATGAATTGTGAACCTTCATTTGTCTAATGCAGAGCCTGGGAAAAATGCTGTCCAGTAGGTGAATAACTTACCTGCTATGACACATGTGTTTCTCACCTAGAAATCACAGAGAATTATTCCTTCAAAACATTCTCCAGGTTAAAGCGTGAGGGTTACTGTGGTGTAGTACAGAACATTCTCTGTTCTACTCCCTTCAGTCAATACATTTGTGTACACAAATAAGTCAGATTCTCTCAATCAATTTCCAGACTTGGAGCACTGCATACAGCAAGCAGCTAGATGCAGTGGCCAATAGCTCATCCTTCCTGATGGTTGTCAAAATGCCTTCTATAATGAGGTTCCATTTCTGTGTGTCTGGTCCTGAAAAGAACAGCCCCAGGAACAGCAGTATGAGGAAGGGGATGATTGGCATGAAAGAGTTAAGACCTAGTACCTAAGAGATAAGTTAGAGGGACAGTCTGAACAGGTCACTCACTGAAGTTTTGATTAGATAGTTTCAAAGTGAAAAGGTTAGAAGGCATTCTAATTTGAGGTTTTATTTTGTTTAATGTTAATCAGCAGAGTCTCTGAGGCTTGTAATGCACTGCTGTTAACAGGCATCAAGGGAAATTGCTTTTTTTGTTGTTGTTGTTGAATTGGATGGGCTGAAAATTCATTGACTCCATGAAGAAGGAAGCTCATTACTGCATGAAATGGGAGTGTATGAGGCAATTCTGAAGGTGAAAAGAAATGTTAAATAACTCAACCCCAGATGAACCATTTTAACCACTGCCACATACCACTCAGTCATACCTTCACTCTTTTTCAGAAGCCAGTCTTTACCTGTATGTTTGAAGGTTTCCCAGATTGAAGCAATTATAAATATGATGGTTTTTCTTGTCTTTAATCCCAGATATCTGAGAATATACTCTGTAGTCTAGATTACCGGACTGCTCTTTGGAATCTAGGAAGAGGGAAGCTGCTTGGGAAAAAAAAGTTCCCTTTAGGGCAAGTCATATGCTTATATAGGAAAACACAGAGGAAAGCTTTGGAAAAGATGAAGAGTACCTCTCTGGTACTCAGAGAGGCTGGTCTTTTGCCCAAGGTCATACAGCCTAAAAGTGGAGGAATCAGGATTTTAACTCAGGTCTATTGCCTTTAAAGCCTTGCTTTTTGCATTCTATATACAATGTTGTTCAGAGAAGCAATTGTATTTTAACTTGGCCTTCCAAAAGGAAAAGTAAGATTTAGGCTTTTTAGTGGTGAAGAAAAATAGCATTCCATGTGAAGAAAACCATGTAAACAAAAGCATGACATCCAAGTGTACATGATGAGCAAGCATTTGAGAATACAGGGCTATAGCTCTTATGAGCTTGGGGCTTGAGATCCAAATGTATTTTTATCAGGCTTCAGATATTCACTCACAATTAGACTCTTTAATGTAAATCTGGTAGCCTTATAGGAATAATTTTTGGGTAAAACTTTTTTTCCTCCACACACTCCCTCTCAGCTCATAGGTAACACTCCCTCCATTGAAAATGAAAGCCCCAGGAGGGGAAATAGCCCCCTCTTGTAAGACAAGGATTTCCTTTGGGAGAGATTCCACATGTCACCTTCAAACCAAATATAGGCTTCCCTGCACCCCCAACCTCAGAAACTGGACTGCAGTTTGCCTTTAGAGGTGGATGATCGGCCCCCACCCTGTCCCTGCATCCATTAGGGAGAGTTGGTTGCCTCAGACATGTCCACACTAAAGGCGTTTGGGGGACTTCCCTTCTTTCTCCAGTAAAGATGTAAGAGGAGGGATTTTCATGCTCAGAAACAGGGCAAAGGTCTGGTAACCCATCCTGACCAAGTCATCCCTTAGGGTAAAACTTGTACGAATCTTCCTAGTACGTACTGTGTTGAGTATACCAGTTATGTTACTCCTCCTTCCTTGGAGTCAGAGCTATAGAAATTTTGCCTGTAAACAACCTTTGCCTGTTTTTCTCCTTTTTGCCTGAAGGATTTACATAGCAGCTTTTAGAGATAGTTTGCTTTCTTCAAATGTCTCAATAAGGAAACAATCACTGTTCTAAGCTTCTGGATGAAACTATTGTTTATTTATTGTTTTATAAAGACCCTTAGATGTTTCTGTCTGTGGGAGGTAGCTGGGATTGTGAGAAGTTGCATCTTAAGAGGATTTGCTGTAGGTTCACATTGGATATGAAGAAGAATCCACATTTTCTCTTAAGCTACATTGCCTACATTGTTAAAGTAACATTTCCATGCATTTCCCAGGTAAGCTGGGCATTAACTATGATTCTCAGCCATCATCCACCCAGCACTGGGGAAAAGAAAGCTGCTTTGTAGAGTCATGAGTCAGAGAGAATAAGTTAAAAATGGACCAAGAAATCCCCAGCCAGTTTGTACCTCAGCCTTGCTGTTCCATCTGTCCACTTCATTTTGCTTCAGTTTATATAAGTGACCCCTGTCTTCAGCATTCAGAAGTTGACAGTTGCATTGGAGGGTGGCCCAGATTCTTGCCCTTAAAGGTGCTTTGGGTGCAGAGCCTTCCCTTAGTGTGGCTGGCTTTAACAGTTTTCCTTACCTACGACACTGTCTTTTTATTCTTCCTTTCCCTTTTTTGGGACTTTCTAGTTCAGTAGCATTTGGAGACCCAGTACCAGAGTTTAACATACTCTGCCACTCCTCCCCCACCCTCCACCTTCAAATAAACAAACAAACAAAAACTTAGGCTTACTTTTAGAAGACGTTAGGTTACTTTAGGAAGAAGTGCCAGAGAGCTTTTCCCTAGCCTCCTGGTACGACTTAAAAAGAAGAGAAAGCTTTACTGTCTTCAGTGACAACTTTTGCTCTTTCTTTGGGGGACAGCTGTTCATGTCTGAGTCACCTTTTCTTCTGGAATGGGGATAAGACATTTTTATTGTTATTTTCATACTTTTGGAAAATAGCTCCTTTCTTGTGGTGAGATTGGACAAAAACCTTAGACTTTATCACTTACTCATTTATTCAGTTTTAAAAATTGAATCTCTTAATATGCCAGGCATTTTGCTAAAGGCCTGAGAATATATTGGTGACCAAAATTAATTTGGTCCCTGCTCTCATGGAGCATTTAGTTCCAGTTTGAGGAAAGCTGAAGGCTTGGTGAGAAATATCGTTCCTATTCCCCCACTGAGTTCTAGCTCCAGACTCCTTTCCCTTTCCTTGGGCTTTATTTCTTTAAATCTTCTTCCTAGTCTTGGATGGATGGCTCTCTGAGTAATGTGGGCAGCTCCAGCCATTTCTCAAAAAACAAACAAACAAAAAGTGGTCAAGAGTATTGGGGGTTGGTTCTCCCCCACCAACATTTTATTCCAAGGAGTTCTGTGTTCAGCAGCCAAAAGTGGATGTCATTTGCCAAATGCAGACCTTTTAATCTAAAGAAATCATATATGTTACCAGGAGTTGAACTTTTCTTATCTCCAGGCAGGGTTGGTTCTCCCTGCACATGTGGCTTCCATTACCAGTCTCACCCACATCTCTGCTACCTCTTGTGGTATTGCACCACAGAGGCTTCTCCAGAAGCTCCTAAGACGTTATCTGCTATAATTTACAAAATAGTGGCCCAGTGAGCTTTTCCTCCTGCCACCAGCATCACTAACATGTGCAAGCTCTAGGAAATTATCTTGGTGAGTGAAACACCCTGCTATCTTTGTATTCTATGTGGAATTGGTTGCTGAGGAAAGCAGCTTACTCAAGAACTGCTGGAGTTAAGGAGGCCTTAATCTTTTTTTTTTTTAAACAGTTTTATTCATGTATGTTATACAATTCACCCATTTAACATGTACAACTCATTGTTATTTAATATATTCATAACGTTATACAACCACTACCACAATCTAATATTGGAATATTTTGTTCCCCACAAAAGGTACTCTATACCTATTAGCAGTTAATCCCCATTCCTCCTCTAACCCTCCCTTCAGCCCCAAGCAACCAACCACTAATGTATTTTCTATCTCTCTAAATTTGCCTATTCTGGACCTTTCCTCTAAACAGAATTGTACAATATGTGGCCTTTTGTGACTTCATGTAACATATTTTAAAGATTCATTCATACTGTAGCATTTATCAGTACTTCATTCCTTTTTATGGGTGCATAATACTCTATTATAGTTATGCCACATTTTATTTATCCATTCTTTCAGTTGATGGACATTTGGGTTGTTTCTATTTTTTGGCTATTATCAATAATGCTGCTGTCAACATTTGTGTACAGGTTTTTGTGTAAATGTAATGTTTTCATTCTCTTTGACGTATATGTAGGAGTAGAATTTCTGGGTCATGTGGTAACTCTATGCATTAACGTTTGAGGAGCTGTCAAACCACTTTCCAAAGTAACTGTACCATTTTATAGTCCCATCAGCACTGTTTTAGAGTTCTTATTTCTTGATGTGCTTGCCAACACTTGTTAGCTGTCTTTTTGATTATTGTTGTCCTAGTGGATGTGAAGTGGCATCTCATTGGGATTTCTCATCAGAAATATGATTTGCAAATATTTTCTCCCATTCTGTGGGTCATCTTTTCACTTTATTTATTTTTATATTTTTCATATTATTTCATTATTTTTTGACAGAGGGGGGAGGTGATTAGATTTATTTATTTTTTAATGGAGGTTCTAGGGGTTGAACCCAGGACCTTATGCATGCTAAGCATGTGCTCTACCACTTGAGCTATACCCTCCCCCCTGTCTTTTCACTTTCTTGATGGTATCATTTGCAGCACAAACGTTTTTAAACTTGACCTACTTTTTTTTTTTTGTCACTTGTGCTTTTGGTATCCTATCTAAGAAGTCATTGCCTAACCCAAAGTCATGAAGATTTACTCTCATGTATTCTTCTTAAAAATGTATAGTTTTTACATCTTACATTGAATCTGTGATCCATTTTAAGTTTTGTGTATGGTGTGAGGTAGTGGTCCAACTTTATTCTTTTGCATGTAGATATTCAGTTGCCCCAGCATCATTTCTTGAAAAGACTTCTTTTCTAATTGAATTGTTTTGCCACCTTTGTCAAAGGGAAGCCTTAATCTATTCATAATGGCTATTTTCTCATTCATTGCCCCACTCACACATTCCTGTGCCTCCCTACTCCTCCTCTTCCTTTCAAATCCCCTTTTCCAAAATACTTTTAAGCATTAGAGCTTTCTGCTGGCACAACCTTTTGTTTAAATACCTGAAAGACTGAGATCAGATGAAAACCAATTTCAAGATGCAAATAAAAGGGAAAATGTGCACTTGTTTCTTTGCTATATATGGTACTACCCACCCTGGTATCTTTTCAGACATTGTCTCTGTTCAGTGTGTGTGTGTGTGTGTGTGTGTGTTTTCTCTGTGGCACAGGCTACTCAAAACCCCCTGCAAGATCTTTCTTTACTAAAGTCTGTTTCTCACCTAGTAAAGCCTAAGGGCCAGGTCCACTCTGCCTGAGAAGCTAATAACCCATGTAGCTACATTTATGACTAAAACTTTGTAGCAGAGGAACGTTGGACTGATCCTCTTCTAGAAGAGAAGGATACTATAACCTGCAGTATAAAGGGTATATTGAGAGGAAGTCCCCTGCAGAATGGGAAGCTGACTTTATCTACGCTACAATTTTCCTAAGACTGACTTTGGCTTGGGTTCTGCTTTGCCCAAATGCCAGAATCTCTGTGGAGAGTAGAAATCCACATATTAGTCTTCTCAGCTGCCATAACAAAATACCATAGACTAGGCAGTTTAAAAAACAGAAATTAATTTTCTCACAGTTCTGGAGGTTAGAAGTCCCAGGTCAAGGTCCAGCAGGGTCAGTTTCTGGTGAAGAATCTCTTGCTGGCTTGCAGACAGCTGCCTTCTGGCTGTGTCCTCAAATGGTGGAGAGAGAGAGAGATTAAGCAAACTCTCTGTTGTCTCTTGTAAGGAAACTGATACTGTTGGATCAGTGCCCCGCCCTTATGACCTCATTTGAATTTAGTTACTTCTGTAAAGGCTCTCTCTCCAAGTACAAGTACATTGGAGGTTAGTGCTTCAACACATGAAGGGGGCAGGTTGCGAAAATATTCAGTTCATAACAATCTAATACAAACCTGGTAGAGGTGACCTGATATAGCTTCTTGCTCAGGCAAGAGGTTTGCTCCCTGGTTTCTTCAGTTACCTTCTTTCCTTATTGAGCTTCATTTTCTACCAGGCTAGCCAGAGGCAAGGAACTTGGGTCCTTCTTGTAGTATTCACCTTCTCTGAACCTGACCTTTTTAGATGGGATGGGTGGGGAGGGAATTGAACTCATTCTTTGCTCATTTATCTTTTGATAGAAAAAAATTGTCATTTCTTCCTTGCTGGAACTCTCAAATTTTGTACTTCAACACCGGACAGTTGCTACCTGTCAGGTTTTGATCAGTGAAAATGAGAGCCCTACTGTTAGAATGTCTCAGTATAGCCCTTCCCTCTCTCCAGATGTTCAGAAGAGATGGTAGTAGATCCTTTTGGTGGTGGTATCAGTGGGAAGGAAAGCCTAAACTAAAAAGAGAGACTCCTCCTTCATCCATAAATCTGGTATCTCATCTTTCTCCCACTGAGAGCAAGTCAGCTGTAAGTTTTATTCTAGGACCACCGCCAGGTGGGGCAGTGTGGAATCACAACCCAAGTGAGCCCTGGTAGCCTCCAAACTTCCTGGGGAAGGAGAAGCTAAGTATTTCAGTCACTGCAAAGGTATGCGTCACTCAGTGTGGGCTGACTTAGCCTGGTTTTGGTGTTTTGTCATCACTTTGCTATCTCAGAACATTTTTCCATTTCAACAGTATGAAGTCCTGAGTACTTTAGTAGGAAATTTCCAAACCATCTCCAAAATACCTTGCTAAACAGCCTGGAGGGAGAACAACCAGTGTCAGACAATTTTTCTTACTCTTCTGCCTAGTGCCCTGCACCTGATACCTCCAGTAAATCAGATCAGTACTTAGATTTTACAGGTAACAGTCCCAAAGAAAAAGTAAGAAAAATAAAGCAGAGGCATATACCCTCTGTCCTTTGTGGGTACTGAGTTAGAGATTATTAACCAGCTTTATACTGTTCCTCCTCTCTTGGGTTTCTAAACAGTCCCTCAACTTGCCTGGTAGGAGGCCTTCATCACCTGCTGAGATCTGAAGCCCTAGGATGAGAATGTCATAGGGTAGGTTGGAAGATGATTTTATCTTCATCCCACATATAAATTCCCGGAGTGGCAAATCTATCATACCCTTAGGATGAGTTTGCCCAAACGGTATCAGCATATATACCCTGCAATATCCAGCACAGGGCATCCTTAGATCCAGCTGACATTTGCTAATGGTGAGAAGGGAAGGAAATAAGTGTGCTTTCTGAAGATAGTACCTTCCAGGTTTTTTCTTTCCCTCCCTCCTGCCCTCTCCTCCCTTTCTCCCTCTGAGCTCCTGACACCACCCACATCTAACTTTCTTCCCTCTTTTTCTTTCTCCTTCTTTTTCTTGCTTCCTCACTTTCTTTATTAGCAAGAAAATTTCTCAGATAGGGAACAGAATTACAGCATCCCCATGGACCCAGGGATTATTTCATTGTCCAGACCTCACAGACTTCTCTGGATTGCTAACTGGACCCCAGTGGCTGCTACCATCCTACCCAAACAGACATTAGAGTTCCTTGGAGTTCTCTGTCTCCAAGCCTAGGCAAACCAAAGCAAAAAAAAAAAAAAAAAAAAAAAAAAAAAACAGTCCTAGTTCAATTGAGTCAGGATTTTTTTTTTCAAACATTTTCAAAAAAAATTTTTTTTACTAAGAAATTTAAGGAAAGCCTTAAAAAAAAACTATAAAAGCATGAAATAGATGTATTTACAGAGTGCAGATTATTTTTCCCAAAATAACTGAGGTCTAATAGTAGATTGAATTGGCTATTGTATTTCCTTTCCTTCAATCCTATCACTTTTTGGATGCTACACCCAGAGTCTACACTGGGTTAACTGTAAGTTAGTACTGCTGCTAGGTTTGGTGGGATTCTCAGTTCACTGTATCTGTTCCCCCTGTCTTCTCATTGGGTCTAGGCTCCTGGTTTTCCTTTCTGCTCCTGGACTGTCATCCTGCCAATACCCTCAAACTTTGCCTTCTGAATGAG
This sequence comes from Camelus dromedarius, assembly GCF_036321535.1. Classification (NCBI taxonomy): domain Eukaryota; kingdom Metazoa; phylum Chordata; class Mammalia; order Artiodactyla; family Camelidae; genus Camelus; species Camelus dromedarius. The sequence goes on along the minus strand of NC_087443.1, from coordinate 59,337,080 downwards.
AAAAATATTTAACACACCACTTGGTCACAAATCAATTTTGGATTTAGACCAAGCTACAACCTTAACTTGCAGATAACATCTCTACCCTTCTTGGTAGTCTCTGGAAAAATGAGTTACCAAAACTTGCCTCTTGCTCCTGACCCATTTCTGTTTTATTTGATTTATTCATTCACTTAATATTTATTGAGCACCAGCTGTGTGCCAGGCATTGTGCTAGATGTTTGACATTGCTTTATTATATAAATGTTGCAAGAATCCTCATAAGATTTAGTTCACTCTTTAAACAAATGGTTATTGTATGCGGACAATGTACTATTCCTAGGTACTGTGCTGAGTGCCAAGGGAGTAGTAGTATTCCCATTTTTTTCCCCTCTGGTGAGACATACAGCTTCTGAAAAATCATTCAGAAAAACAAGTGGTCAAATTAGGATTTCAAACCATAATTTTTTTTTGAAGTTTCTGGCTTGTATTTCTATTATTTGTGTTAGATTAGATGGTTCTATAATTCTTTATTATCAGTAAGTTATGTTGAAAAAAATATTGACTTCTATTGTGCTATCACACACATTTTAATAAACTTTTTATTTTGGAATAATTTTAAAATTACAGGAAAAGTGCAAAGATAATACACAGAGTTTCTGTATGCTCCTCAACCTAGTTTCCCCATCTTATATTACCATGGTGCATATATCAACATTAAGAAACTGGTACTGATATATTACTATTACCTAAACTCCGTATTTTATTTGGATTTCACCAGTTTATCCATTGATGTCCTCTTTCTGTTCTGGAATTCAGTTCAGAGTATCACATTGCATTTAGCTATCATGTCTCCCCAGGGGCCTCTGGTCTGTGACAATTTCTCAAGTTTTGCTTTTCATGACCTTGACCGTCTCAACGGGGTAGTGGCTAGGTATTCTGTAGAATGTCCCCCAATGTGAGTTTGTCTGATGTTGTTCTCATGATTAGACTGAGATTTAAAAAAAATTAGACTGAGATTATAGGTTTTGGGAAGTATGCAACAGAGGTGAAGTGTGCTTCTCATCAGTTCATACCAGGGGTTACATGACAGCCACATGACACCACCGGCGATCTTCACCTTCACTTGGTTAAGGTAGTATTCACTGTGATCCTTTACTGTCAGGTTACTGTTTTTCCCTTTCACTACTCTGTTCTTTGGAGATAAGTCTAGCCCACCTTCAGTGGAAATAGGAACTAAACTCTATCTCCTAAATAGGAGTGTGTCTACACATATTATTTGAAATTGTTCTGTTAGAAAGATTTGTCTCTTCTCCCCATTTATTTAATAACTTTTATATCACTGTAGACTCATGCTAAACTCTAATCTAAAGCCTATGCTTTTTCTGCTACATCAGATAAGAAATGACAAAGACCTATACCAAAACACTGGTTTCAGGGAAATTTATTTCAGATCTCAGAGGTTTTTAAGAGGTAGATTTGATAAGACATGGTGACCTTGAATGTGACAAAGTGGTGGAGAGGGGGATTTTGAAAACGGCACTCAGATTTTGGTTTGAATGGCTGTAAATAAAATTTTGGTTTTAAATATTAACCAACGAGTAAGAAGTTTGGTTCTAGGCTTTGATAAAGCGCAGCTTCTTCAGAGACTGTGTTTAGCCTACATGTTGGTTTAGCTTTACTGAGTGCCCTGTTCTAAGTTAGAGCAAATGACTTCCTTTCTGACTGAAACACCAGGGCCCCCTAGTGGACAGCCCCCCGGGTCCTGTTTCTTGTCTGAAAGAGGGTTGGGTTTTTGTTTTTTGTTTGGTTGTGAGGTTTTCCCCTAGTTCATTTGCAGAGCAGAGTTGCTTGATTCTATTCTCTGTCTAATAAATTATTAAACCCTTCCCATTTTAGAGTTATAGGTTCATCGCCATGTGACCTCATGTTCATAAGAGGACAGTTACCCTCTGACAGTCACTCCCATGCTCTTATACACTAAACCAGAGGGTAGTTGATACTTGTTTTTAACTCATTTATCCTCTTCTTCTATCTGGTGCTATATTAATGTTAATTCTTTGTTTCAGAGCCATCATCAACCACTTTAACCCCAAAATTGAATCCTATGCTGCTGTGAATCACATATCCCAACTGTCGGAGGAACAGGTAAGCCACTACATTCCCCAGAGTGACCCTAGTTGGTGGCCTAAATCAAGCAGTTACCCTCCTCTGATGGCAGAGGGATTCTGTGACTGAACTTCTAATGGGAGTGGAAAGTACCAGGCTGCCAAGAAGAATTAGTAAGGGATTTGTTGATAGTACTTTAAATAGAATGATGGCTTCTGCTTTTGTGCCATATGAAGGGTTCATTTAATTATGTAGAAGATATGTAGGTGAAACTTTGGTGAATTATTATTTTAGAGTGGGTGATGAGACATTCCTTTTTTTAAATTTTGGGCAGAGAGTCATTTTGATTTTTGAAAATAAGTAAAAACTTGGAAATGGTTGAAACTACCAATTAGAAAAACCCTGAGTTCAGCTTAATTTGATGTTGTTTGGCTCCCTAAAACATAAGCCCTCCTTAGGGCAGATTTCCTTACTAATTTCTAAGCTCTATCTACCTTGAACAATTATTTCTGAGTGGATTTTTCTATGGTATTGACTGAGTTGGAGATGTAGATAGTGTTGTATGTTCGTTTTCCTTGAGTCTGGCCTGATTTCCTCTTCTCCCAAAGTGCCTGCACTCAGCTCTGCATTATATAAAAGTCCAGATGGGGCTTTAGCGTGGCATGGGATTGAACTTGATGTTTCAGAATGAGACTCTTGAGTCCTGTTTTTTAAAAGCACAAAATGAAACATCTATTCACACAATCTCAATTCCTTCCCACCCTACTCCCAAGGAGGGCTTAGGTATTCATAAGGTGAGAGTCCAGATACAGGCTCTAAGCCAATTTAAAAAACCCACCTATGCTCTGTTCTCCCTCTTTTGCCAACTGCATCAGTGTAACCCTTCGCTGAGTCTCTTGCTGGCAGGGCCAGCCAGCCAGCTGTGGTGCGATTGTGTATTCAGTGTTCCTAAAAGCTATTCAGCTCACCAAATGAGGCTCCAAGCAAGCCTTTTTCCTAATGGACAGCTTCTCAGTATTTCCACTGGTGGCTCTTTCCTCAGCCAGATGGATAGGACTCGATTAGTCTATCAGTTGTTCCCTTTGACATATTTGTTCTCTTTTGTGAGGCCAGCTGTGAGAATCCATCCTCTTATTTAAACTGCTTTGATAAATGGCTTTCATTTTCTTTTTTCCTCTTCTGTCTATGAAGCAGTCCCAAGTCCTGTTCTTTGATGCCACTGCTCTCTGTGAGGTGCTCTGAGATGCTACCTTTTTCCTGTCGGACCAGTTCAGATTAGTTTTATTATATCATTTTTATGCAAGAGAATTCAATATCTTGAATTTTGTATAGTGAAAGAAAGGGTGACTTTCCTACCACAGCAAGCTCTGGTTAATCTAAAAGCTTTTTTTTTTTTTAAAAAAAAGGAAGACACATTTTCCCAGTCAGCCACGTGCAGTATTCATCCCCCAGCAGCTTGGGAAGGTCAGGCTGAAATCTTTCTAAAGCAGTAGCAGCCACAGACCAATAATAAAAATCCATTCTGGCACATGAGGCAATCTGGAAAAGAATGATTAGCAAGCACGTGTCCTCATCCTCCTCCTACTTCTTTCAAAGTTAAATGAAGTGATGAAAGTGCCTCTTGAAAAGAGTCCATAAGTCAGAGATGAGGCGATTTCTGTGGAGTGGGAGAGTACACAGCCCTATTCGAGAATATGGAACAGATAGCAGCTCTCAAAGATTTATTTTCTTAGTCAATAAGTAATTGCATGCCTGCTGTATACAAAGTGTGATGCTGGGTAGTGGGGATCAGAGGTGAATAATCTGAGTGTGGTCCTTGCTCTCATGAAGTTTTTGTACACTCATTACTTCTCTTAACAACCCTTTTCACTTGAGTTGGGGAAGGGTGGTATTATTCTGGGACCCTTTTCAAAACTGCCCTCAAAATAATATTGCTTCTCTTCCTTGACTCTGAAGGGTGATAAATGACAGCATTAGGGTGCACTTGGTTTTATTCTCAGCACTATCAAATTAGAAGTATTTGACTGCCTTGTTAATCTCCAACATGTGTTGGAGCACTTCTCTCCCTTCACTTAAGAACATTAATGCTAATATCACTAATGTTAAATGTGTTCACAGCTTCCCAAAGAACTGGCTTTGGGATGCAGTAGGGCTTGCAGTTGTTAGCAGCAAACTAAGTAGAAAGGAAAAATCAGAAACTTAATCCCCAAGTAGGTTCTAAAGTACTCCTAAAGTAAAACCTAAAGACCATGGATAGGAGTTAACTGGGATTTATAGCACTTAGTAAGACAGCAGACGAGAGGCCTCTGCTACCTACCCAGATCTGCCTACCAAGACTGCTGTTTTCTTCTGGCAAGAAATTAATGACTTTTTGAGTTCTGCCAACCCCCAGACACATTGTAGCCTCTGTTTGAGGCATTTCAAGATGCTTGTAAGTCCATTATTGCTTATTAAACAAAGCCCAGTCTCTCACACTGGGGTTTCTTTTCAGATGTCCAGAAGATAGATGACATTTTTCTTTTACTTCACATTGACTTCATGGAGGGCAAAGCTTTTTAATCAGTTACTACCCTCAGCATGACTGAATGTTCATGCATTTTCTAGTGTAATAAACTGTATTCATTTTTATATTGTGTACAAAGGTGTCATATTTGTCTGGGATTGATTGCGAAGCTTGTTCACTTTGACTCCTTTTTTTGTGTGTGATAAAGTATATATAACATAAAATTTACCATTTTAACCATTTTTAAGTGTACAGTTCAATGGCATGAAGTACATTTACATTGTTGTGCAACTATCACCACTATCCATCTTATCTATCCAGAATTTTCTCATCATTCCATATAGAACCCTATACCCATTAAACAATAACTCCTCATTTCCACTCCCTCCAGCCCCTGATAACCACTTTTCTACTTTGGTCTTTATGTATCTGACTATTCAAGATGTCGCATAGAAAGTGAAATCATACATTATTTGACCTTTTGCATGTGGTCTGTTTCTCTTAGCATAATGTCTTCAAGGTTCATCCATGCTGTAGCATGTTTCAGAATTTCATTCCTTTCAAAGCTAAATAATATTCCATTGTATATATATAGCACATTTTGTTTATCCTTTCTTCCATCGATGGACACCTGGGTTGTTTCCAACTTTGGGCTATTGTGAAGAATGCTGCTCTGAACATTGGTGTACACATAGCTGTTTGAGTCCCTGCTTTCAGTAGAATTGCTGGATCAAATGGTAACTCTATGTTTAATTTTTTGAGAAGCCACCATAGTGTTTCCCACAGTGGCTGCACCATTTTATATTCCAATTTTTCCACATCCTTGTCAACACTTGTTGTTTTCTGTTTTTTGACAATAGCCATCCTAATGGGAGTGAAGTGGTATCTCACTGTGGTTTTGACTTGTATTTCCCTAATCATTATTAATGTTGAGCATCTCTTCATGTGTTTATTGACCATTTGTTTATCTTCTTTGAAGAAATGTCTCTTTAAGCCCATTTTTAAAATTGGGCTATTGGGTTTTTGTTGTTGAGTTTTAGGAGTTCTTTATATTTTCGGGATATTATTCTCTCATCAGATATGTGATTAGCAAACATTTTCTTCCATTCTGTAGGTTACCTTTTGCAGTGTTGACAGTGTCCCTTGATGCACAAAAGTTTTCAATTTTGATGAAGTCCTATTTGTCTGTTCTTTGGTTGCCTGTACTTTTGGTGTCATCTCTAAGAAATCATTGCCAAATCCAATTTCATGAAACTTTCCTCTCTTTGATCCATTTTGAATTAATTTTTGTATATGGTGTTTGGCAAGGGCATTTTGACCTCTTTATATTTCACATATCTATATGAATAAGGTTTATGGAGAAGATACAACTTGCTTTTCCAAGAAATGTAAAACCACTCCCAGTTCATTCCCTACTGGGTTTACTTGTCTCTTGTACATCTTATGAAAATTGTCCTTCAGGCCCCTTGCCCACCCTCAACTAATTTAGCACCTTTCTTTTCCTGTTACAGCTGTTGATAGGATATGTCCTAGCTGGTAGAATCATTTGTTATGCCGCCCCTATCCCTACCAGTGACCTGCACCCTGACTTTCATTCTCCCACAAGGATAGCTGGGTCACACAACCTGTGTCTCATAGATAAATCCCAGTGACCTTTTTGTCTGTACTAAAAAATGTGGATGGGAGGTATTTAAGAGAATATCTTGACCCTAGACTCTTGGGTTTGGATGTTTTGAGGATATCCTGCATATTACATTTGAGATGGAATACTCCCTCCAGATAAATATGTTGAAATAGAAGAGCCCTTCAGGGGGTTCTCCTCCCAATTTTGTCCTACCCTAAACTCTTATATTCTACCTCTGCTTTATTCCTGCTTTTCAAATTAGGAAAAAGACTTTATGCTATATCTTACTAGAAATGGGTCCACACTCAAGAGATCTGTCATGAAATTCCTTGGAATAATACTAGCTCACAGGTTTTTAACCCAAGGTCCAAGAATAGGCTGTAGAGAATTATTGCATACTCTAAAATTGTGTAAAATTATGCATGTGTCTTTTTTTCTTCTTGAAGGGGCTCCATTTTTGTAAAAGTTCTGAACTAGTCTTTGACCCCTTCAGCACACACAATTTTTTAAAGAATCACTGGCTTGACTGCCTTGAATGGTACCTTATAGCTTTCCTTGCCCCCAGAGTCACCAGACCTTTGAAAATGCCCACTGAGGATCTTAAGCTCCTTTTAGGCTATTCACTATTTATTTTGGTTTGCAAATGCTATGACATTGATTTATATCAGCTCTAATTTCCTTATAGACAAGAGAGGGCTTCATAGCAGAACTTTGTAGAAGATTCCCTAGAGCCCTGAATAACCAGAGGACATACTGGCCATTGAAGATTCAAGTCAAAACCTTCTCTGAGCACCTGATTCCTTAAGCTTTCAGTCCCTTTCATGACCAGTTTTGTACCTTTGAAATATCCCATTGGAGAGCAAGTAAATGACAGGCCCGCTTTTGCTTTCTTCAGCCTTCATTCAGCTATCAGTATTTTAGCATTTATTGCTTTGTGCTTCATTCAGATCATGATGGGCATTTGAGGAATACAGAAATATAATAAAGGGTCTTTGTTCTCAAAAGATGGAATAAGTGCAAAATATGGCCTAAGGCAACTTATTATCAATAGCTGACCAGTAGTAGCAATAGGATTTGTGAGCTCCTGTTAAGTAATGATCTCTGCAGATTGTGGTGGTCAAGAAAGGCCATATGGAGGAAAGAACTGAGTTGGACCTTGAAAAAGGAGGAATAGAAATTGGGTAACTGGAGAGGCATAGATTGTAAAGTGTACTTAAAGCCAGGATCTGAAAAGGACAGAAAGATGGAGAAGAGCCCCAAAGTTTCCATGTCTTTTCCTCAGGTCACAGGGTACCCAGAGAGTGGATGGCTTAGAAATATAACTCAGTCATTTAAATTGTTAGCACAGCTTCCATAATCCCTGGTGCACTGACTCTCAGCCCTGTCCTAATTGTACTGCCTTTGATTCAGTTCACAAGCGTTCATCAAAGGCCTAGTATGAGCCAGCCTCAATGCTAGTAGGCATATGATTAGACTTAATGGGTAAACCGATCTCTCTTTTTTTTCCCCTGGTAAAAAACATATAACAAAACTTACCATCTTAACCATTCTTAAAGTACAGTACGGCAATGTTAATATGTACATTGTTGTTCAGTTGATCTCTAGAACTTTTTTGTCTTCCAAAACTGAAACTCTGTCTGCTGAACAACTCCCCTTTCTGCCTGGCAATCACCATTCTACTTTTTGTTTCTAACCTATCTTGAAGCTGGTGTTCCTTTCAACCAAGTGGCCCGGGAGCTTGCTTAACATTTGTCTACATACAAACTTAGGAATTTTCTGGGAAGATCAGAAAGATGATCTACGGGCACCCCCACATGTCTCAGGGCTGTAGGACAGTGTAACCAAATATCCAAGCTTTCTACATTTGGAGTTTCACCTCCTGTTATTTCTCTAGGTCTTCATTCTCACTAGGGCTTTGGATTTTGGATTCAGAGGAGGCCCTGTATAATGTAGTATATTATAAGAGACATCTTTTAAAGTATTAAGACAAAACAATATAATTCATTTGTGGGAGCAGGTTAAAGTAAATTAGGGAAACAAACAAAAAAATACTTCACACCTGAATAAAGTTTACATTGGAAGCTAAGTATTTATTTTCATCTAATAGTAATCTTTCTAAATCTTTTTGATTTTCTCCTGATCCTAAGATCCTAAGATAAGAGCTACTGTAAATAACTGCTGGGTGTTTAGAGATCCTAATGAAAGCTAGCTTTATTTTTCCCAGAGAGGAGTGAGATACTAGTAAGAGGAGAGCCGTAGTTTGTGGGGCAACATTGTTAGGGACCCTAAACACCCATTACTTGAGAAAATCTAGGAGGAAGCACAGAAAGATCTTGAGGAGATATCCTAACAGCTTTAAGACTTACAAGGAAAATGGAGCCTGGTACTGCAGCTTGAGTTGTTGGCCCTTGGGGTGCTAGTAAATGTTTAACAACTGGTAGCCGTGTGAGTGGTAGGAAGGGGCTGATTTGAAGTGCAAGGTGGTGGGGGCAGTGAATGCTCCCACCATGGCTACCAATGTGAAGCCAGGTGGCTCTCACAGTGCTTGAAAATTTAACAGTCAGCATCACAGGCCAAGCATATGTGAGCCAGCTCCCACATACCACTGGTTGTTGAGGAAGACCTGGAGAAGGGGGCTGTAAAGCTGCAAGGCGGGGCTTTCTGAGCAAGAGGTGAGTGTGGTTCACTTTCCCTATGAGAGCTACCTATATAAAGTTCTCCCCAGAGTAATTGAGGCCTCGGAGCAGCCCACTCTGAGAGCCCCTGTGCTGTTTTCTCATCTTAGAACCAGGGCCTTAGCCACCATGCAAGACAGCCTTAGCAGAGACGTATGCCGGAGAGCTGAGATTTAAGACGCCCACAATAGCCATAACTCAGTTTCCTGTACGTGGCATTGTGCTTTTCTACAACAGCCTGTAGTTTTGCACTGCCTCTCTATAACCCTGAGGGATGGTTGCTGTGGGAACTCTTAGTGAGTCCGAGCATGTGACACAAGCGTTGGCTGTCTGACCCTGCCTTTCTTGTTGCCTTTGTTTAGATTCTGGCATTTCAGCTGATCTCTTTGGGAGAAAAAAAGATTGATACGGGTTATTTGTTCACTGGATTCACTGAAGCAGGAAAGACAGAAAGTCAAAGGCGGAGGGATTTTCCTACAAGCTGCTTAACCTCAGAAATCAACTATATGTTATATAGGGCGTCCTGAGAAGGTCCTCATAAGGAGGTCAGCTGTTATGTGCTGCTAGAATCTCTCCTCTCTTACTTGGACCAGGAGGTAAGCTATATATACTACCAGAGATAGGGGAGAAAGTATTTTGGATTTTATCTCCTCTGAATAAAGGAGAAAGTATTTTCGATTGAAAAAGAACACAAGTAGATAAAAGGAAAGGAGCAGCTAGTAGTTTTTGAGCTAGACACTTTTACTTAGGTTGTTTACTTAATTCTTTGATCAACTGTTTGGGGTAGGTACAGTTATTTTCATTTTATAGATGAAGATGCAAAAGAAGCTAAGTAATTTGTCCAAGGTCACACGGCTGTTAGTAGTAAAACCCTAATGTGTCCCTAAGTCTGTCTGACACCGGAGTCTAAGCTTTTTCATCAGGCCGAGGCATGTGAGACTACTGGAGCTTGTCAGGTATTCTGAAGGAAGAGGCAAGTCAGGATAGGAAGGGAGAGGGAGAAGCAGTGAAAGGGGAGCTAACAGGGCTCATTCCTAGGGGATAGGGAAAGGTCCTGGTTGGGAAGGGCCCACTCAGTTAAGGAGAGAGAGTACTGAACAGGGGCCTGGAGAGTTTGCTTGCCAGTTAGGCAGAAATGCCTAAGGAGAGGCTCCTGGCACGGTATGATAGCTTTATAAGTGAGGGAAGAGTGTCTTCCATCCAAGCATGTCAGGAAAGCCACTATGAAAAATAAATCCACACACCAAAGGAAGGTGATGGATTTTAAAAAGTAACCATTCATTCATTCATTCATTCATTTAAAAGACAATGTATTTATGTGGGTTGAAATCTAAAAGGTTGCACACTGAATTTTAATTGTTTTTAAAGTAGTACTTCCAATTTGTCTTGGGAAACAAAAAAAAAGCAAAATGAAGATTCAAAATTAATGTCCCCCAGCCAAGCTAGCTGAATGCAGAGGTCACTGGTGAAGAGCTCAGCTTATTATTCATGTCTGCCACTGTCAGCATTTTCTCCAATTAAGTATGAATTTTGAAATGCCCATCGCATAAGCTTCTGGTCTTTCTCAGTCAGGCTTCATTGCCAGAAGCTTCATTGGCAGTGCATGGGAGGAACAGTGTTGGAGCTCATAGGAATTCCACTAGTTTTCAAGAAGTTACAGGAGACAGCAGCCCTTGCTTTCTTGATTTAAGCTAAGACGGTTCCTTTATCCCAGTTATTTAGTTGTACAGGTAGGACTTCTCTCTTCTATTTTTTAGCTGCCTCCTTCCTTCCAAATAGATCTTTGCAAACTTTTATTTCCACTGCAGTCTCTTCCCCAGGTGACAGTTCAAACTGTATAAGGTGTGCTTGGAAGAGCATGGTTTGCCATTGTGGTAGTTAACATTGGAGGAAAGAAGTGTTGCTCTGCAAACTTTTATCTCTGTTGTAAACTGTGTTAATTGGAAATGTTTTTGCTAAGTGCCATAACAGAGCTTTGACCTTTCACAGTGATCCTGCTCAAAGGAAGTTGCAGTCCTAAAAATTACCCACCCATTTAGAAGAACTGTGAATAGCCCACAAATGGGTTTCTGTTAAAAGAATTCTTGTCTGTTAGGAAAGGTTAGGTAAGTAAGGTCTGGCAGGGAGGCAGAGACCCCATGTCAAATTGTGGGAGAATTACAAGCAGAGACTGTTTTCTGTCTCCCTCCTTGATACGTAATATGCTTCCAAGGAAAGAAACCTCAAGTAGGGAGGACTGAGACATCTGCCCCTTAGTGTGATGGCATGCCTTACTTGTGCAGGTAAGGTAAGGACTGGAGCACGTTGGATCTGTAATTACTGCAAAGAAAAGCTTCACAACGGTTGTCTAGAGTTTCAGCCAAATAAAATCAGGGAGGTAGGACAACAGCCCAGGGAAATTAAAGAAAGTCAATGTCATCACTCCTTTAACCAGCCTTTCACTCATCACGCACTGTGAGGTTCATTATCTGGTCCCCCTTGCTGAAGGGCCGAGCCAGTCTGTCAGATCAATAAATCTCAGGGCAGTGGAAGAGCCCATTGGTAGCAGGCTTGAAAGACATGGATGGACTGGAAGAACTGGCCAATTTAAACTGGTTCTGAAATCGAGTTTGGTCCTGAAGCATATGAGATGAGAATAGAAAGGGGAAAAAAATTCTGCAGATTATATGCAAGGTGGCTGTATTGAGGAAACTGGTACCTTTTAAAAAGCATCATCTTTTTTAGCCTAAGAGATCTGTGTCCAGCTTTTGGATCCTTATTTCCAAACAGTTATATTGGATGATTATACCTTGGAGAAATACTCAGGTTATCTTGGATAGAAAGTCATTGTAAGCACCCAGTGGAGGGAAGGATGATCACTCAATGAGGCCTGTGATTTTGTTATCAGGTTGCTAGTTGTTCTAGTTCCTATACTATTGGCTTGTTTTCTTTTTCTTCTCTTTCTTTCTTTCTTTTCTTTTTTTTTTTTTTTTTTTTTTTTAGCCACTTTGAGCTAAAGTGTTTTGAAAAAGAACAAATTCTTGCCTCTCAAGGAAACTCTCAGAACCTGATTTGGTCTAAGAATTCTCTGCTTCTGGGTATCCTTAGTGCAATAAGACAAGGAATGGGTGCTCCAGCTTCAAATTCCCCAGATTATTTTCTGTGTGGAAGTACAGAGGTATCTGCTGTATGCCAAGCCAGGGGCTATAAAAATGCAAAAATCATACCTGCCCTTGAGGACTTCACAGTATAAGAATCAGGATCACTACTTTCTTGCTTAGACCTTTGCCTTTGTGCTCTCCTGTAGACCTTACTCAGCTGGTGTATTTGGCATGCTTGCAGCAGCATCCCAGCCCCTCAATACTTTATAAACTTGAGAAGGACAGATAAACCTCCCTCCTTGTACCCTAGTGAAAAATTGCCTCATGATAAATCCATATATGGTTGATTGGCTGATGACCCTTATTTGGAGTGAGTTTCCGTAAGGAGAGCCATGATCATCTCATATCTTTCACTCCTGCCTTAGTTTCATAAAAAAGGCAAGAGTAGAACCTTAATTAGATGTCCTTGGTAAAGGGTAGGACCCTATAATTTCCTGAGTTTGGCAAATGATTGTTTGTCAAAAGATCTAGGTAAGTATACCCACTTTAAAAAAACTTATGTGGCTACTGCCCAGCTGAAAATTATTCTAAACACTGTTGATTGTTACCTGGAGTCAGGGAGGAGTGCCATGGATGGAGAGATGGATAGAAGTAGGACAATGAGGGGAATCTTTGGTATTGTGGAAATACTAGGAACTTCTAACTTATAGTTACTGATAAATCAGTATGAATCTTTCTTGTCCAAACCAAAAATGGAATGGTAAGACCAAAAATGCTGTAAGCTTACTGCCATGGCCATACATCTTTTTTCTTTTTCTTTTTTTCTTTTCTTTCTTTTTTTTTTTTGACTAGGCATGCTTTATGGGACTTACTTTTTATTTAACTTTATTGAAGTATAATTAACATATAATAAGATATAGTTATGTAATCATTACCACTACAAGATATAGAACATTTCCATCACCCCTAAAAGTTCTCTTTTGCATTTAGTCTTGTTTGCAGATCTGTGCTCTAGGTAACCACTAATGATGTAATTTCTATCACTATAGATTAGATTTGTCTTTTATAGAATCTCACATAAATAAATTCATACAATACGTGCTCTCTTGTGTCTGAGATTCATCCACATTGTGACACTTCTAGCTATTCACCCAAGAGAAATGAAAATACATATGTCTACCCAAAGACTTACATACAGATATTCATAGTAACATTATTCATGATAACCAAAACTAGAAACAAACTGAAATGTCCGTCAGCAGCTGAATGGATAAACAAACTGTGATACATCCATAGAATGAAATATTATTCAGCCATAAAAAGGAATGAAGTACTGATACATGCTACAACATGGATGATTCTTGAAAACTTATGAAGGAAGCCAGTCACAAAACACCACATATTATGTGATTCCATTTATTTGAAATGTCCAGAGTAGGCAAATCTAGAGAGACAGAAAATAGGTAAGTGGCTACCTAAAGCTTGGGTTGAGGAGCAAGTTGGGAAGTGACTGCAGATGGGTATGAGGTTTGTTTTTGGATTGATGAAAATGTTCTAAACTTAGATCATGATGATAATTGCCAACTGTGTGAATATACCAAAACCGTTGAATTGTACACTTTAAATGACTGAATTTTATGGTATGTAAATTATATCTCAATAAAGATTAAAAAAGAGAAAGAGAGTGAAAAGAAACTACCAAACTGTTTTTGAAAGCAGTTGTACAATTTTTAATTTCAGCCAACAAGTTCTAGCTGCTTCATATCTTTGTCACATTAGAAATTGTGAGTCTTTTCAATTTTAGCCATTCTGGTGGGTATGCAGTGCTCTCATTATACTGCTTTTAAAATTACTACTAACTTACTTTGCATGAGCAGCTGACCATTTGCCTGTTTTTAAAATTTGATTGTCTGTTTTATTATAATATGAGTTTTTGTATATTCTGGATGCAGGTCCTTTGTCAAATATATGTCAGTCAGTGGCTTGCCTTTGCAAGTCCATTAGGTGTTTGTCCAGACATTTTAATGAAGACCAATTTTAATTTAACTTAATACTTTAAAGTTGAATTTATTAATTTTTAAACAATTTTTGCTTTTGTGTTTTATGTAGTAAATCTTTGCTTACTCCTAGTTGTGAAATTTTTCACCTACATTTTCTTCTGTAAGTTTTATAGTTCTGGCTTTTACATTTAGTTCTTTGCTCCATTTCAAGTTAATTTTTTGTAAGATGTTTGGTAATAGTAAATGTTCATCCACCAAACCCAACCCCAACTATCCAGTTGTTCCATTGTCATTTGTTGAAAAGACTATACTTTCCCCAATTGAAATACCTTGGCACATTTGTAAGAAATCAATTGATTATGTATATGTGGGTCTATTTCTGAAGTATCAGTTCTGTTCCATTGGTTTGTATGTCTAAATTTATGCCCTACACTGTCATGATTATTGTAGGTCTGTAGTAAATCTTGAAATCAGGTAACATAAGTCCTCTAATTTTGCTCTTTTTAAAAGTGTGTAGAATATTCTAGGTCCTTTGCATTTCTAAATAAAGTGTAAAATTAGCTTGTCCATTTCTACTTAAAAAAAAAAAAAGCCTGCTAAGATTTTGTTTGGAATTACATTAACTCTATAGAAAAACTTGGGAGAGAATTAACACTTTAGTAATGCTGTTTTCAAATCCATGATCATAATATACCTCTCCATTTATTTAGAGGTTTAAAATTTTCTCATCAATCTCATTTCTCTCAATTTTATAGTTTTTAGCATACTGTTTTGTACCTATTTTGTCCAATCTGTCTATAAATATTTTATTTTTGTTATATAAATGGTATTTTGAATTTTGATTTCCAATTTTTGCTAGTATATAGAAATATAATTATTTTCAAATTGACCTTTTTTTCTACAACTTTGATAAACTCATTTATTAATTTTTTTTAGAGTCCTTAGACTTTTCTGTACTCACAATCATACTGTGTCCAAGTAAATTCAGTTTTACTTCTGTCTTTCAAATCTGTATGTCTTTGATTTATTTTTCTTTCTATTTTGCACTGGCTGGGACCTCCAGTACAATATTTAAATGGTAAGAGTAGGTATCCTTGCCAGATCTTCAGGAGAAAACATTTGGTCTTTCATCATTAAGTAATGTGTTAGCTATAAGTTTTCATAGATTCCCTTCATTCCTGAGTTTGCTGAGAGCTTTTATTATGAATGAATGTTGAATTTTGTCAGTGGTTTTTTCCTGCATTTATTGAGATGATCATATGGATTTTTTCTTTTATTCTCTTAATATGGTGACTGATTTTTAAATATTAATTCAATCATATTCCTAAGGTAAACCCCCTTGATCATGATACAGAATTTATTTTATATATTACAGAATTTGAGTTGCTAATATTTTTGTTGATTATTTTAGTGTCAGTATTTATGCAGAATATTAGTTCATAGTTTTCTTGTGATGTCTTTGTCTAGTTTTGGTATTAGATCATGCTGCCTTATAAAATAAGTTGGGGAGTATTCCTTCCTTTGAAAAGAGTTTGTGAAGGATTGTTCTTGCCTAATGATTAATAGAATTCACCAGTAAAGGCATCTGGGTCTAGAATTTTCTTTGTGGGGAGAATTTTTTACTCAATGTTTTATTATGAAAAATTTCAAACATACAGTAAAGTTGAAAAAATTGTATGGTGAATACTGATACAACCACCTAGATTCTGTCATTTAAGTTTTACTATACTTCATCACATATCTGAACACCCAAAGAATGGATCTCCATCAGTCCATCTTATTTTTTTATGTATTTCAAAGTAAATTGCATATATCAGTTTACTTTTGTGGGAAGCATTTTAATTATTAATTTGGTTTCTTTAATAGATTTAGGGATAGTCAGGTTTTCTACATCTTCTTGAGCCAATTTTAGCTATTTGTGTCTTCAAGGAAGTTATTCATTCATATAGGTTGTTGAACTTATTGGCATAAATTGTTCATTATATTCACCTTTTTCCTTTAAATGCCAATAAGATTTATAGTGATGTCCCCTCTTTCATTCATGATACAGGTAACGTGTGTCTTTTCTTTTTTGTTCCTGATTAGTCTAGCTAGAAGTTTATCAATTTTATTAATCTTTTCACAGAATCAGCTTTTAGTTTCATTGATCTTCTATTGTTTTTCTGTTTTCTATTTCACTGATTTATGTGATTATCTTTATTATTTCCTTCTGTTTGTTTTAGTTTAATTTGCTTTTTCTAATTTCTAAAGGTGGAAACTTAAATCATTGATTTTAGTTCTTTTGTTTCCTACTGCAGTTGACCCTTGAACAACGTGGGTTTGAAATGCGTGGGTTCACTTATATGCAGATATTTTTCAATAATAAATACCATGGTACTAACACAGTCCATGGTTGGTTGACTCCATGGATGGAAAGGACAAGCTGTAAGTTATACATGGATTAACCCCCACATTGTTCAAGGGTCAGTTGTTTAAAAATTTAGTGCTGTAAATTTCCCCTGTGTTAGCAACATCCCACAAGTTTTGGTAGCCTCTGTTTTCATTTTCATTCAGTTCAAAATATTTTCTCATTTCTTTTGTGATATTTAGAAATGTGTTGTTTCATTTCCATTATTTGGAAATTGTCCAGGTAAATTTCTGTTATTAATTTCTTATTTAATTCCCTGGTAGACAGAAAATATTCTCCATGTGATTTTAATCCTTTTAAATTTATTGAGATTTGTTTTATGATCTAGCATATGGTCTGTCTTGTTGAATATCTTCTCTGTGCATTTTCAAAGTTTATGTATTCTGATGTTGTTGAGTAGAATTTTAGATAAATGCCTTTAGGTCAAGTTGGTTGGTAACATGGTTTAAATCTTCTCTTTAGTGATTTTCTGTCTACTTAGTCTATCAGTTACTGAGAGGAGTATTGAAACCTACTACTGAAATAGTAGATTTTTCTATTTCTTCTTTCAGTTCTTTCAATTTTGCTTCATTCAGAATTTTGAAGTTCTGTTATTAGGTGCACATACATACAGGATTGTCTTCTATATGAACTGACTCCTTTTTCATTATGAAATTTTACTCTTCTTTTAAATTGAAGTATAGTCAGTTTACAATGTATCAATTTCTGGTGTACAGTATAACATTTCAGTTATACATATCCATACATATATTTATTTTCAAATTCTTTTTCATTATAGGTTACTACAAGATATGGAATATAGTTATCTGTACTATACAGAAAAAACTTGTTGTTTTGAAATTTCGTTCTTTATTCCTGATAATATTCCTTGTTTTGAAGTCTCCTTTGTCAGGTATTAATATAGCAGTTTTTCAAATTAGTGTTAATATAGCATATCTTTTCCATCTTTTTACTTTCAGCCTATTTGTGTCTTTATATTTTAAGTGGATTTCTTTTAGACAGCCCATAGTTGGGTCTTGATTTTATATCCACTCTGACAATCTCTGCCTTTTAATTGGAGTGTTAGTGTTACATTTAATTTATTTACTAACATGGCAGTGTTAAAATCTGCCATCTTGCTTTTCTTCTTCTTCTTTTTCTCCCATGTATTCTTTGTTCACTTTTTTCTTTTTCTGCCTTTGTTTGGATTAATTGAATATTTTTTTGTGATTCCACTTGATGTCCAATATTAACTTCTTAGTTATACCTCTTAGTTTTATTTTTTTTAGTTTACTCTAGGTTTTACAATATGCACCTTTAACTTATTTCAGTGTACTTTCAAAATATGTTATATGATTTCATGTAATGTATAATAACCTTGCAACAGTGTATTTCCATTTGTCACCCTCCTGTTCTTTATACTACTGTTGTCATACATTTTCTTCTAAATTTCTTATAAATTTCACTATATGTTATTACTTTTTTATTATTACTTTTTGCTTTAAAGAGTCAATGATCTTTTTTCCTGGTTCTCAAATTTATGTAAAAGTATTTTATATTTACCCATATTTACCATTCCCAGTATTCTTGTTTGTTTGTTTTGTCAGGGGGAGGTAATTAGGTTTATTTACTTATTTTTTAAATGGAGGTACTGTGAATTGAACCCAGGACTTTGTACATGCTAAGCATGCACTCTACCACTGAGCTATACCCTCCCCCCCCCAGTATTCTTTGTTCCTGTTTATAGACCCAGATAATGTAATTTTCCTTCTGCCAAAGGAACTTCTTTTAACATCTCTTGTAGTGCGAGACTGTTGGCAACACATTGTCTTAGACTGTTTGTTTGAAAAGGTCTTTTTTCACTCTTATTTCTGAAGGATGTTTTTGCTGGTTATAGAATTCTAGGTTAACAATATTTTTTTTTTAATACAGATATCATTCCATTGTCTTCTGGTTTGCATGGTTTCTGACAAGAAGTGTGACTTCTTATCTTTGTTCCTCTGTATACAATGTGTTCTCCCTCTTTTGGCTACTTTTAATATTCTGTCTTTAACACTGATTTTCAGCTATTTTATTATGATGTACCTTATATTTTCCACTTTACTTCTTATTATGTTCATGGTTGTCTTTAAACACTTTAACATATTTATAATAGCTCTTTAAATGTCCTTGTTTACTAATTTTGTCATCTCTCTCATTTCTGGGTCTATTTCTGTTGACTGATATTTCTTTTAGCTCTAAGTTACATTTTCCTCATTTTCCTGCTTCTTGACATGTCTGATAAACTTTTATTGCATACTGGGCATTGTGAATGTTATATAGTTGAGTGCTAGATTTTGTTGCCTTTCTTTATTAAATAATGTTGAACTTTATTGAGGAATGTAGGTAAGGTATTTGTGGAGCAGCAATTACTTTTGAAGCTTCTTTTTTTCATGTGGTCTTTTTTCCAGTTTTATTGAGATATAACTGACATACAGCACTGTTAAAGGTATACAGCATAATGACTTGACTTACATATTTGTGAAATGATTACCATAATAAGTTTAGTTAACATACATCATCTCATTATAAATACCAAGGAAGGGAGGTTTCCTTGTGATGAGAACTCTCGGGCTTTACTCTCAGTGACTTTCAAATATACCATACAGCAGTGTTAAGTGTAGTCATCATGTTGTACATTACATCCCCAGTACTTATGTATAACTGGAAGTTTTATCTTTGTTTAGGAAGGTTTAGAGTAGCCTTTATCTCTGGGTCTAATTTAGTCCCACTACTAAGGTGTGACTGTTCTGGTGTCTCTTTTGAATGCCCTATGTATTCAACAGGTACTTTTCATTCCAGTTGTTTTCTTTCTCTCTGAATTCCTGTCCTGCAATGCGTTATACCATGTATGAAAAGAGTTCTTTCTTTCTCTGTGGAAGTGGAAGTCCTGAACTACTTTAAAATATTACTGTATACCCTGGGTTACCCACCTAAATTTTTTTCCAGCTAAATTTTTTAAATTTCATACACTTTTCAGAGAACCTTTCCTTGCATTAACTATTCAGGCGTATTGTCCATTTTACTTTATTCTCTTCCTTCCTTCCTTCCTTCCTTCCTTCCTTCCTTCCTCCTCCTTCCTCCCTCCCTCCCTCCCTCCCTTCCTTCCTCTTTTTCCAGTTACTAGAGGGTAGAGTCTTGAATGGATATTGGAAATGTTATAGTGAGCATTTTAATATATTTTTAAAGGTAATCCACTAAAAAGATCCTCTTCCCTTTCCTCACTTTTTCCTTCTATTCTTTGGCCCAGGTCCCAGCCTTACATATTTAGAAAGGATCAACCCTCAACTCTCTTAAAACAGCAGGAACTGAAACATGAAGCTCTTGGATAGCTAATATTTTGTCCTGATATTTAACTGTCTGCTTGGTCACCATACCTCTTTTAGGCTGTGTCCATTTGGATATGGACCAAGCATTGTCCTGAATAAGAGAAGGTCAAATAGATAGCATCTAAAGGAAGCTAACAGTTTTTTCGGGTACTAGTTAGCCTTGGAGTTTATGAATCTAATAATTTCTTCTCCTTGTCTTCTGAGATGCAAATCTGTTAGTTACTGTATGCAAACAAGTGCTAAAAATAGCTCAGCAAGACTTTGAACCTGGCTATTCAGAGATCACTATGTGTGTCTGCTTAGATTGTTTTGGACAGTTATCTAATGAGTACACTGCACAATTGAGTTAAATTTGTGCAACTGAAATTTGTTGCTGTAAGCACCCTCAGAAGGGTGTTTCAGAATGAATCAAACCTGATTTCTGAAAGATTGAAACTATAGATTGTCTGTTTGGGGAGTAAAGTGACATTCTTTCCAACCCTTTCAACCTTGTGATCATCTTTTGTGCAGCAGGATTTACTTTTTCAGCATCTGGGCTGAGCCTGAATAATCTGCCCTTCAGATAACAGACCCTGAGTGGAGCCTAAGCCATCAGTGCCAGAGTCACAGACCTGTCAGAGTTAATGGCCCTCCCTGCGGCTGCTGTCCCAGGAACCCTGTGACACTGGTGGAGAATTTTGCAATCCAAATTAGCTGAGTAGGATTAAGTAGGCAAAAGATGAAAGACCTTGGATTCCTTAATTTTCCCTTTCTTAAAAAGTGTGATACTATTTCACTCAGGCTGCCCATTCACTGGTCAGTTTTGCAGCTGTCTCCAAACCACACTTAGTACTACTGCTTCAACTGTATATGTGCTTCTGTGTGTGGGTATGCCCTTCCATGGTGGTTTATCTTGAGTCCCCATTTTGCTTGTTAGCTCCTTAAAGGCAGGACTTGGCTCTGAGGGCTTTAGAAGCCTATCAGAGTGCTGGGCAGACTGTAAAGGCCTAACTCTAATCTTACCGTGTGAACTTTGGTTGGGCCTGAGTGTTACTAAATTAGTCCACAAGCATGTTGAGTGTTTACTGTTCCTTACAACTGTGTTAGGCATTGTGGAAAATCTGTAATGTAACACTGAGTCCCTTCCTTCAGGGTGCTGAGAAGCTAGCTGTGACACAGTTTCAGTGAGGAAATCAGTAGTAATAGCATGTTTATTTCTCCAGGAGAGGGCCTGCCACTCAGCCTGCCTACACCTGCTGATGCACAAACCCTAAAGTGGTCTGCTCTTTTCTCCACAGGAAATCCCTCATTGGGAAGCCTGTAGAAGACAACTTTCTTCCACAAATTGGGGGGAGGCTGAATTTGTTCACTTATAGAAGGGGTTGGAATTTCAGGTCCTAAAAAGCAGTTATTCATGGAGTCATGTTAAAATGAAAGTGAATAATAATGATAATCGCTATGGTTTTAAGTACTTCTGTATGTCAAGCAATATATTTGGCACTTTATATACATTGCCTTATTTGATATTCTATGTGATGAACATTATTATTATCTCCATTTTATAGATGAGGAAACGGGCTCACCCAGCTCCTCCATGCTGGTAAGTGGTAGCAGTAGGGTGGAGCCAGGCAGGCTGGCTCTAGAGCCATACTCTTAATTACATTATTTTGAAAATTAATAGCTATTGGTTGAGACTCTTTTCAGGGCCCAGGCCCAACTAGACACATACTGTGACCCACCAAAGTCTTTACTTGGAGAACATCTTTTCAGTGCTTCTTGTTTAGCTTTAACTAGTCCTGAATTTAGAAGAGTAAATATGGATTATGGAGGAAGAAAAATTGGCTTTTTGCTTCTCTGTCATCAGAATTCTCCTTATAAGCTGTCTAACACCTGACCACAACTTCATTGTGAGAAAGCCACTGAGAGTTGTCCTTAGACTGGTGGGATTGCAAGGTTAGGGACAGACCTTTATTGCTTCTGGGAGAAAAGAGTGTTGTTCCTCACTGGGGGACATAGAACCAGTTCTGGAGAAGATCTGCTTTAGGAAAATAGAGGAAAAGTAAGAGGCTAGATTAGGTCCTTTCAGAGAAAATGAAAAGTCACACCTCCTGTTCCTCTTCAGTCTCTTACTGACATTTATAGAGCATATCAGCCCTGTTACAAATCCAGAAAAGGGAGTTAGGCCCTGAGTAGGTCATTATCATTTTTATAGGAAAGGGGATTTTCCTTTGAGTTTAAGGACCTTTACTGGGTAGTAGAAGGAAAAAGGTTCCAGCCTTCCTGACTGAGAAATGGTCTGTTTGACTTGTTATGCTCTTTTTCCACAGTTGATGAGAGGGATACCTCAGTTTGCATTTACCATAAAAAACACCTGCAGCTACTTGGACCTTCCTGTCCTCTCTAGCAGTCCATTTGCCACTGACCATTATTCAAGTCCTGCTCTGTGCTCAGCACTATTTCTTTTAGAGATAAAGCTTTAGGCTAGAGCAATGAACAGTTTAAGGGGGCGGCATGGAGAGCAAACCTCATAATTCAAACCTTCTTGGTTCTATAAGCACCAGGATAGGTTTGCCCCAAAACCGGAACCATTGTGAGGGATGGATTTTATTTCTTACTAACTTGACATTGACCAGACTCCATCATCAGTTTGTAGAATAAGCAGTACCTGTTCAGCTCTCTGTTACTGACGGGAGAGAGAAGCAAAGGGCAATGTCCACACTTATGCCTAGTGATGCTCTTGTTTGTCATTTCAAAGCTTGATCCCTCAAGCTGTCCTTTCCTACTTTATAGAAGGAATGGGACTGAAAAAATCATGTTCTCTAACCAGTGAATAAACGTCTGAAATATAGCAAATGGCCAGGGTCCAGTAGAGAGATGGATGGAAATTATCATGAAATCCTCTAAAAAGCCTCATCTTCTTTCTTCCTTTTACCTACTTTATCTGTTTCAAACTATCCAGAGATTAATTTTTCTATGATTAGGGGTTTGGCAGGGTTAAAGCAGAATGACATAAAAGTGGAAACAGAGTGCTTAGAGTCTCTTTGGAAGAATGGAAAACTGGCCTTGAGGTATGAACATTCATTGTAGAAGGGATTCACTGAATCCTCTTAACACACCACCCCAAGCCTAGAAACAATTTGGTGGCTGTGGCCAAAGAAGCCAAATTAAAAATTAAAGACCTTTGAGTTTCAAGCTTCTAAATGAGTATTAAGTAATTAAAATAGCAACCAAAACCAGATTTTGCTGATAATGAACCTGAGAGGTCTGTAAGGTTTTGTAGGTGGTTTACACTAACTATCAACGGGGTCTTCAGCTGCTGTTGGTGAAAGATGACAAGCCCTGGAGCCCTGACGACCTGGTATTCATTAAAGCTCAAACATCAAACCAGGCCTTCCCCAGATTACCTTCTCAGCTCTCCACAGATGATGCTTCCCACTTCTTAGGAGTGAGTTTGAATTCCTTGAATCTTTGTTCTCTGAAAGATTGTTTCGCCTGTAAGCTCAGGAATGTGCATCAGATTACACTAGCCTGCCAGTACAGGAAGAGCACTGGACTAGGAGTCTCAAAGGCTATCTAATCCCATCTTGTGTCTTTGGGCAGTTCAGAATCTTTCAGGATATCTGTTTTCATCTGTGACATGAGGGCCATGAACCAGATAGGTGATTTCAAAGGTTCCTTCCAGAACTATTATTTCTGATTCTGTTTCTATGGTAACATTTCAGCAATAAGAGAAATGTTGCCTTCCATATCACTGTCCTCAGATATTAGTGATAACTCCAGACCCTCCTGGCCACCATTTAACCACCTGATTTGTCTTATTTGAATACATCATATACTTTCTATTTCCATTTTTTCTTTCTTTGTTTTCAGTAACCTTCATTCATTTGGCATCTTTTATTCGCTAGATCCTATCATTTATATTTTAACATTTATATATTATCTCTAATCCTTGTAATATTATAAGAAAATATAATGACTATTTTACAGATAAAGAAATTAAAGCTAAGACAGATCAAGGTCATATAAGTAAATTATGGTGCTAAGGTTTCTCTAATTCCATGACCTCTTTCCATTACACCCCTCTGCAATCTTGATAGGTTCCATGTTTATTTTCTGTTCTATGAGAAGTCTCAGTACGTTTCTCTATTGGTGTCTTGTGTTTTCATCCTCATTTGGCAGCCTGGCCTCTAGGGAAGGCCATACATGTTGCCCTGGCTGAGAGTGGGCTAGTGGCAGACTTACATACTCTCCCCAAATATAGGTTATGTACTATAGCTGTCAGTTCAAATTGAGTAGAAGGTAGTGAACACAAGTTTGTGGTCAGGTCACATCCTATTACTTAGTTGTTCCCTCATTCTCATTCTGCTGGAAATTCAGTCCAACAGAGATTTGAGGCCAAGCAATTTTTCAGGCACAGGGCAAAGCCCCTGGCATCAATTGGATAGCTATTGCCAGGAACTTCCAACTTGGTGAGTCTCTTTTACTGCTGTCTTCAGGCTAGAAGTTATTTACCATTTCAAAGGCCCTGCTAAAAACAATGGGGCAGAGGCTACTGAATAGTCTTCGGGGAATGCCTATTATATGTGATAGGGGAATGGTGTGTGTGTATTCAAAACCTCACCAGCAATTTTGAACTTTGTGCACTAGGATCTTGCTCCTTCCTGATGTGGCCAAGAGCCTTACAACCTGTATTGTGTAAGGCCGGGCCTCTATAGGCCTCTCTGCTCAGCTTTTCTTTAGTATAACCTGTATCCCCTTGAACTACCAAGATTGTTTGGTTGGCAGTAGGCACTGGGCATTCTGTGACTTCTGGATGATGCATTGCCGGTTACACTCAGGACAGTGGGGTCATTATAGGAAGCCTGCTTTCGTATTGAATAGAGAACTTAGGTTTTCTCATCACCAGTATGTGCCGTAGGCTGATTGAAGGTGTGTAAGGCCCTAGCCGCTGGTTTATGGTTAGAACTATTTGGGACTAAGCAGAACTACCAAATGCCCACTGTCACCAAAAAGAGGCTTTCATCACAAAATTAGTAACCATTTATTGACTGTTCTTAATGTGCCAGGCATTGGACAGTCATTATCTCAATTCATCCTCACATCAGCCCTATGACGTAGATAGTGTTATCCGCATTTTACAAATAAGAAAACTGAAGTTCAAAGAGATTAATGTATATAGGTTTTCATAGCTAATTAGTGGTCGATCTGGGACCAAAATTGTGGTCTCTCTGACCTCAAAGCCTATGTCAGGACTTTCCCCTCCAGAGACCTCGGGGGAGGGGTTTAGGTCCCCCCCCCCTTCCTCAGTTTATTCTTCCCTCACCTGAGGCAGAATGTTTCAAGGCAAAGAAGAGGGCATGGGATCTTTGAAACTGAGGCCATTTGTGTCTTCCACTTAAATCCAGAAGATATTCCTTTGTGGTAAAGAATCATCCATGCACGTAAGATCTTTGGGACAGTTTGAAATAGGTAGGTACTTCATGGGCTGTGAAGACAGTGTGGAGTCCAGGAGCTATCCAGGTAGCTGTATAGCCATTGGGATGATAATGTTTCCATCAGTTGTATGTTACTTTCAGGAACTCAAAACTTTTATTCCCATGTCATTTTTGGAAGGTGAGTTCAAATTCCATCTTATAGAGAGAAGGGCTGAAGCTCAAAGAAGTTAGCTGATTGTCTGAGATCCCATAGTAAAAGTGGGACTCCTAGTTCAGTTCTCCATCTATCAGGCCTTCTGCAAGGACCCAGATTCCTGTGTACTGAGTATCATAGGTAGGAGTGTAAGGACTGCTTAGAGAGCATGTGGCTGGTAGATAATTTACTGTCTTTAGAGCTACATTGAACTGAGGTGGTGAACATGGTTCTAGGAGGCCCACAAGCCCAACAACTGATGAAAGAAGGTGGGCTTGTGCCAGGGTATAGACTGTTATCTGATGGATTGGGGAGGGATGTCCCCCTAGGAGGGGCCTTTGAAATTGCCAGGAAGCCAGAAATTGAGGCTGCAAATTATGGTAAAACCTAAGGTCTTTAGGCACGAGGACTCTGGGAAATTG
The DNA here is from genome assembly GCF_036321535.1 of Camelus dromedarius. Taxonomy (NCBI): domain Eukaryota; kingdom Metazoa; phylum Chordata; class Mammalia; order Artiodactyla; family Camelidae; genus Camelus; species Camelus dromedarius. The sequence goes on along the minus strand of NC_087443.1, from coordinate 59,311,327 downwards.
ACCTCTGCCTGAGTGCTGCCCTTGCCGTGTCCCAGGCCAGTGTTGAGTGTGAGGCCCAAATAGGATATGTTCCCAAAGTCTGAAACTACAGGAAGCTAAGTCTGAGACTAGGAAAGTACCCCTAGTGTTCCAAAGTCCCAAATGGGCTGGTTCCCAGACCTGAGATTAGAATGTTTTATTCTCTTGGAAATGTAAGGGAAGTGATATAGGCAGGTGATGGCAGGGGCTCGGTGAACACAAGAAAGGACCAGGGAAGGAGAAGGTGACACTGGGCAATGTCTGGACAGGGGGAGAGCTGAGATCATGTACTAAGTCCAGCCAGGCCCCTGGTTTCCTTCCAAGGAACTGATAGCTCAGGTGCCTTCTCTGCTTTCACCTCCCTGCAAGAAACTGAACAACTTAATTCTGGCAAAAGCCAACTTTACTGAAAGGAAAAATCTCTGTTCTGAGCTATATCTTAGACTTTCTACTCTGCCCTGGCAAGAGGAAAGAAAGCACAGGCGATCAAGGCAGCCTTGTCTGAGGCTTTCAGGATATAGCATCTTTTGACGTGCTGCACCTTCTTCTCAGAAATTGGCTTTAGCGTTGGTAGTTGCCTTTTGGCACCTGGCACCTCTTAGGAAAGGCTGAGCCCAGGTTGCTGAGTCATAGCCATTGCTGAGCAGCTGCCCAGAGTTCAGGGTTTGGGAAAGCAGGTATTATTTTATTCTGCCTGATTCTTGGGGGATGGTCCCATCTTGCCTTTTTCTGGAATTTTGCCTTTTTTTTGTCTTGAGCCATTCACTTCTGAGCCAAGACCTTGGCTGTAGATATTCCAGCCATGAGCACAGTCCACGTGCATGAGAGGGCCAGATTACTTTTATGGGTGACTGGCGTTGCTGGGTCTTCCTGCTGACAGAGCTGACAAATGGAATTAGAAGCAAAGGAGCCAGCCTATATTATGTCTGTGGGACCCAGCTTGGCAAAGTGACCTTGAGGAGCCTGAGTCTGGACCAGAGCTTTGATCTAACTGTCCGTTCCCCCCAAACTCAGGGACACAAGCCTTTGTTCTGCTTCCCTACTCTCTCTTCTCAGGAATTCTTGGCAGGCAGAAGTGTTTATTACCAGGTGAAGTCTCCTCTGGCACAAGGCTGAGTTGGTGAAGTAAACAGCCCAGAGGCACCTTTATACCCCTCAGGAGTCCATCCTCAGTCCCTCTGGGCAGTCCTGACTCTGGTTCATTCCCTTTACCCCTACCTTCTGTTGGAGCTGAGCCTCCCTCATTATACTCATTCCTCCCAAGACTCCCTACTGAGCTGGGAGTTCTCCATGACATGGTAGCCTTCCCTTCCAGGTCAGATCAACTTGCAGAATAGCTATCATCCAGATTACCAGAGTGAATAATCACTCTCTCTCCTGGTCTCTCCTTTCTGTCCAGCTCACTTCTTCTAACTTGATATAGAAAATCTGTATCTTCTGATGTAACTAATCATTGTATAACACAAATATAATTACCTTCAAGCTGGAAAGATAGTACTGCACTCTCTAAATCCTAGTCTGATCTTGCTAATAATGGACATGACATATCCAAAATAGTTTTTAATACAGTGGGCAGCAGGGGCCAGGCTAAGTCTTCTGAATATTTGTGACATAACTAATTGTCGTTGCCTTTGGTTTGTGGTCTTATAAGCTGAAGGCACTTCAGGACTGGCTTTGGTAATCCTTTCCTTCTGGAACCACAGAAATCCAAGGTTTTGGAGTCAGTGGAGGTCTGAATCTACCTCCATAGAAAGTCAGAGGCATGGTCGGGGAGGGACCCCCTCATCAGAACTAAAGAGGATGGATGAGATGAGCTCTAGCTTAGTCTAGAAAGTGTCCCCTACACTCCAAAGCATGGATGCCCAAAAGTTCCATTCAGGCAATGGATAGGAAGGTTGAGTTGGCATTGAGAGATGAAAACAAGTAACAGATGGTGATGAGGAACATCCCAGGACTGAAGAAATGTGGTTCCCAGAAAGGGAAGAGGAAGGAGACATTGGCAAAGTCTTACTCAGCAACTGTGACAGCTTGGCCAGGGAAAGCTGTGGGATATGGCTGAGAATGCATCTGCGGTATCAGAGATACTGGGGGGCTCAGATACTCACTGTTCTGTCACTTCTTCTCATGCTCCTTTACCATACCCAGACTAACAGTCTTGGTGGCCAGGTTGGACTGGTCAAGAAAGGCAGGAATTGGAAGAGATTAGAAAGTGGCCTCAGAAACCTCCCCGTGGAGGAATAGCTCCTGAAGCCAGGCTTTTTTTCTGGATAATAAGTAATAAGCAAGGTCTCTTGGGGGTGTGGTCCCAGACTGAATCCAACCTGGCAGGGCAGCAGGAGGGACATGGGGGCCAAATGACTTAGGGTTTGTATGGCCCAAGCCCCTCCTGGCCCTTGACTTCCCACCAGGTGCTAGAGGTGGTGCGAGCCAACTATGACACGCTCACACTGAAGCTGCAGGATGGCCTGGACCAGTATGAGCGCTACTCAGAGCAGCACAAGGAAGCTGCCTTCTTCAAAGAGCTGGTGAGTGTGCCCCGTCTCTGTCCTGCCTGTGCCTCTTGGGGGCCCTTTCCCAGCCACAGGGTCCTGCTGTGTAGATGAGCAATGGCTGATAGAAGTAAGACTGGAAGGGTCTGCTGGGGTTGGGTTAGCAGCTTCTCTCCCATAGCAGTCCAGGAAGGACGAAGCAGCAAGAGAAGAAGATATTCCCCTGGGTACTGGTGCCACACTGGGAAGGGTGAAAAGCCTGAGGCAGCAGTGCCCACCTCTCCTCTGCAGCCATGGAGACAGTCCTTGCACAGCTCCAGCTGGGCCTGGAGTTTGATGTGTGTTCCCAGTGGCAGCTCTGGCTCATTACTCCTTATCCTGTCCTCAGAGCAACTAATGGGAGTAATTGATTCTTCTCCTCCTTCTGCAGTCACTTCTACCTAAATTCCTAATGGGATCCTGGTCTTAGTGCCTTCCCAATCTAGTTCTCCAGTCTTCACTCCCTACCCCTGCTCCCACTTGCCAGTCACTTAGCTTCCCGCAGCCCCCTCCCTTGGCCACCTGGAGCTATTGAATATTTGTTCTGCCCCCTATTCCACCTCCCAGTCAGCATCTCCAGGGAACTGGACTCACTCTGCTGATGGTCCCTTTCCTGCCCTGTGCTCACAAGCTACTCCCAGGAAAAGCTCAGTCTCCTTGTAGTCCTGCCACTCCACTTGCCTGGTCGTGCGTGAGCATCCTGGCTGGGGGCTGAGACCAGGACACGCAGGCCTCTGTACCTACTTTCCATGTCCTCAGACCTCTCACTGCTTGGGGCAGAACTTGCATCAGCCCAGCTTTTACTTTCCTATGCCCAGTCTGTGATGAAGGTGCTGGATTTTAGACCATCTGTCTTGTGCTAAACTCAGCCCAACTCTGACCATGCCACATGGCATTCCTGGGATTTTGGACTTCCCCAGAGGCAGATATTCCCTGAGGTGAGTTGGTTGGGAATGAGGAAGCCATTAGTGTAAGGAGATAGCAGAGTAGAGTATGTTTATGGAGTGGTTGGCAAGTCTTCAAGTGGGGGGCTTACTGGGAGCTAAGTCTTAACAAAGACAGTAAGTTATTAAGAGATGAAGAGGTTGTAGAGGAGAGAGTTCGAGCAGTTCTGTCTTGAGGCTTTTGGGCTCTAGCCTCTGCCTTACTCAGTTCTCCTGTCTGTTCCTCTGGCACAGGGGAGCGAAGAGGGTCTGGTCAGGATTGAACCTAATGAGCTTGAATTGCCTGCTGTTTGCCATGCTGCCCTTTGCTCTACTTCCTCCCTGATGACTTCATTAAGTTTCCCATAGCAAAGCAGAAAATGAAGAAAAGCTCCCTGGACTTTGGAGCCTAGGACAGATGTACATTTTTTTTTCCTTCCTCCCCTGCTTTGTCTCTTGTGTTCACATCTATTTCCCATGAACGAATCTCTTTCCAGAGTCTGCTGGATTCCTTTTAGAACCACTCAGAGCAGGGAGTTTGGCTCTCTGACCCCTTTCCCAGAGGTCCTTTCCCTTGCTGACACAGGCAAGACTTCCTGCAAGGTTCTTGGTCTGTGGGTACAAAGCGTGTGAGGTGAGCAGTGGGGACATAGCAAGAATATGGCCAGACTTTCTTCTGAAGTGGGCAGCATCTTTGTGGTATGGAGATGCTGGACCAGGAGAGAAACCTGCATCCTGCTCCTAAGACTGGGTCTCACCACTATATGACCTGATCCTGGCCATTGGCCTCCTTGGATCATACTCCTGCCATCTATGTCAGACAAGGGCTGCACCTCTAAACATTCTTTCCAACTCAGAAAAGTAGATAAATACAGAGGGTGGTTGAGGAGACTAGAAGCACACCCAAAGAGAAATAGCTCCAGAGCATGAGTCCTCTGGCCTCAGTTTCTCCTCCGCCAACAGACCACTGACCAGACCAGTCCCCTCTTGCCTGGCCGTGGCAAGGACAGAGGCCTGACCTCAGCCCTCCTTCTCTGTCTGTGCCTGCTTCTTCCTCTTCACATGCTCAGACACTCTTCTCACATCCACTAGAGTTTGTCTCTCAGTCCCTCTTTTCTTCACACTGTCTGCTCATTTACTTGCAGGGATGATAGCTGTTAAGGGTTAATTTCCTAAGAGAGAAACTTCCAGCACTGCATCTTGGCCTTGTGCTTCACCCTAGCCCCTGCTGTTTGTAACAGACTCCCTTCTGTTTTGTCTCTGCCTCTGCCCTCCCACCTTTTCCCAGGTTCGATCCATTAGCACCAATGTCCGGAGGAACCTGGCCTTCCACACACTCAGCCAGGAAGTCCTGCTCAAGGAGTTCTCCACTATCTCCTGAGGCCACGCATACCTGAGCAGCCACTGACCGCCCTTACCCATCTGGGCTGGAGAGGGAGCGAGGGGAGAGGGCCTGTTCCCAAGGTTGGAGAAAAACACAGATACCGAGTTCTCTCGGTGAAGGCCATACTTCAGTGGAGCTTGGACAGCAGGGGCCAGGATGGGCAAGCCAAGGATAATCTTATTTAGGGAGGGAATGGGTGGGCACAGGGAGAAGCCTTCAAAAATTTGGGGACTTCCAGGGTGGGCTGCTTGAATAGCTCCTCACATTTCCAATTGAGAGTACAAGTTGTGGCTACTGACTAATTTTCAGGAGCTGTTGGGGCAAGCCTTAGGGTGATGCCGACACCCTAGGGATCAGTGGCTCTCCTAGGCTTCTGAAAACAGACTAACTCTCAGATGTAGGTGGAGCCAATTCTGCTTCCTTTGAGCCTGGGGCTGAGCTGGGCCTGAAATCTGTGTCCCCTGCCCACCCTGGCACTTTGTCCAGTCATTAGGGCCCTTCGCTCAGGCTTAGGGGGAGGTAGGAACGGGATACCTTTTTTCTAAATCCAGAGCTGACTCCTCTGGGAGAGTGGAGATTAGAATCTGCCCAGTGCTCTGCTGTCCAGCTACCACTTTCTGGATTAGATTCTTGGCACCAGGAGTACCTGTTAGCTTTCCCCTGCCTTCCAACCCATTGACTCGTCAGCACTACAGGGTCACAACCTTAGCTTTTTATTTTCAATCTGATTTAAACTGTCTTAGAGTATGTGTGTGAAATAAACATTGACAGGTTTTCTGGAGCCCTCAGGTGCCTACTTTGCTGGTTCCCTTTCCAGCAGCTTCCCCACCTTCTTAACCACCCCCTCCTCTGGGAGCCTCTCCTGCCTCTGCTGAGCTCCCCTCCACGTGTTCCACCCCCTCACCCGGCTGTTGTTTACATCCAGCCTGCCTGAGAATTTCCTCTGGGGAGGAATCTGTTCCTGCTGTGGTCTGGTGCCTGGGAGGGAGAGAACTTGCTGGGGCCAGGCTCTGAATCAGGCCAGGTGAGCATCCTGGAGAGGCCATTCTGTCTACCCATATTCTGGGTGGAACCGCAAGCAGTTCTGCTGACCTTTGGGAAGTTGGCCTATGGTTCCTCATCTGGACAGCCTCCGTGGGACTACTGTAGGCTTTCCCTGCCCCACAGCTGCCTTCAAAGTAGCTGCTACTCTGAGATCCTCCCTTTCCAAAGCACTTTCTAAAGCCCTCAGGATGGCAGCCAGCAAGCAGCACAGAAAGAATCTAGGAGTAGGTGCAGGAATCCAGCAAAAAGAGCAGGTTTGGGACCTCCCCAGCTTCTATTCTACTGGACTTAGATCTCTTTTGGATACATGCTCTCCCTGGGAACCAGAGTTCTGGCTCCAGCATTCAACAGATAGGTACTATTTCCAGAGAATCCACCAACATGCTGCCAGGTACAGTTGTAGACTCTTAAGAGATCAGAAGCTGGGTCATCTCTGATCACTAGATGGGTAGTTCAGCCTGAGACATTTAGTGTTTTCCATTGATAAACCCCAGAGGAGCAGGAGCTGGAAGCTGGTGGCAAATTGGAGTTATTAAAAATTGATTTGTATGGGACCGTCTTTTTAGAGTCTTTTTTCCCCCACCCTTTATCTCTGTTACCCAGCACTCATTTCTCAAAGACAAAGTTAAGGTAATCTCTCAGGCACTGGTCTCATCTGGCTAGGGGCCCCTTTAGAGACTCTGTTCCTGAATCTCCTGTCCCTAATGGAAGCCAGTTCAATTCAGAAGTTGTAGTCTCCCTTGCCTTCTGGGTGGAAGGAGGGAAAAGAAAATCCTTTTACCTCCAAACTTGCTGTTGAGGCCAGTCGGCCTATTTGGGCTGTTTCTGGATTCCTGCCAGCCTTTCCTATGAAGTGATTAAGGGCTAGTCTAGGGCATGGTGCAATAAGCAAAGCCCTCCGTTGTAAAGACCCGTCTCTTGACCCATTTACACACCCATTCTAAAAACTGCAAACAGGAGTCCCATCCTTTCCTAGAGTTCAACCCCAAAAGGAGCTGCCTATACTCTGTCCGTGCCCCAGTGTGTATGGCAAGTCTGTGGAGAATCCTTCAGATTCAGGGGAGAGCCAGGAGCAGGGCATTGCTCCCAAAATAATCCCTCCTTCAGCTGCCCCTCTCATGCCTGAACTCCCACCACAATTCCTCCTGAGTTAATTGAATCAAGCCCTTGGAAATTAATCCATTTGAAGAGATTAAATGTGTTGGAGTCACTTTAGCTGAAGCTTTCAGTCTTGGCAGGTCATTCCTGCAGAGGAGCTGTTGGACAGGAAGGATTACCTGGGACACTGCCGCCATACCATCCAGACACATCAGACATTGCCACCACCATCCCCAAATCCTCACAATGGCTGGGGGGCTCATGGGCTAGGAGCCCAGGAAGCATCCTGGGAAAGGTCAGACATGTAGGATCAGCATTCAGTAGCCATTCCTGGGAGCCAGAGGTAGCCCAGCTCTATGCTAGCCCCTGGCTTCAGAAAAGAGGCTAATCTAAGGGAAGGGGGCTTCATAACAAGGGTATTTCTCCCCCACTCTTACCTGCATCCTGAAACCCCTCAGTCGTTCCCCAAATCTTCTGGAAAACAGAAGGAATCTAGGACAGGGCAGGTGACGGAAGAGAACAGGGCAGAAAAGTTGAAAGAAAAAAAAGGGGAGGAGGGGACAAAAGAGCTAGAAAGTCTTGAGAAACTGGCCTGGTTCACTCTTTTCCTTTTCTTCCCAGTTGGCCAACGAAGGTCATTAGATCAGGGAAGAAGGCACTCTTGAGAGTGAATGGGGCCCAGAGGCAGGGTCCTTAAGTGGGTGAGGGTTGGAGTCCTTCCAAGAGAAGAGAAAATTGTAGTCCACTGACCTGAGATAAGCCTGTATTAGAGGCTGGGTTGATCTTTGCGTCTCCAGCCCCCTTCAAGCAGGGTGGGCACTGATGGGGGCTACAGAGACTCATTCATGAGAGGAGAACAGCAGAAAAATAGGGGCTTACATGCAGACTGACAGGACAGGGGACTTAAACATACCCTGGCCAGGAGTGACGGTGGGAGAAGGAGTGCTGAGAATCTGGGGCGGGGATTTCTCATAGAGGGGCCTTTCTGGTCCTATTCCCTCCACCCCTAGCACCCAGGGCTTCAGGTTTGGTGGGGAGTGTTGCAGGAGAGTCAGTCTCCCTCCCAGCACTTAGCTCACCCTTTCACCGGGTGCCTCCCCCGAGCTGCAAAGAGGAGGGGGCGGGGGTAGGGGGAGCCAATCCCGGCAGCGCCAAAGGGGGGAGGTGGCGGTGACAGCCGCGGGGAGGGGGCGGGAGGAGAGAGGCTGCTCGGTTCCGGCTCCGTGCTCTGTTCCGCTCTGCCTCCGGCTCTGCGCTCACCTACTGCCCAAGCCTCCCGCTTCTGCCCCAGGATCCCCAGGTGGGCCCTAGACCCCCGGCCCCGGTCCCCAGACTCAGCCCCAGCCGGGACTCTCCCGGCCCCCAGCCCCGGCAGCGCGCTACGCCGCCAGGGGGCGCCGTGTGAGCGCCCCATCCTGGCCACCGGGCGCCCCCTCCCACGGCCCAGGTGGGACGGGAGGGGGGCGCCAGGGGCCATGCGGGGCCAGAGCCGTAAGGAGAGTTTGTCCGATTCCCGAGACCTGGACGGATCCTATGACCAGCTCACGGGTGAGTTGGTGGCACGGGGGTCGGGGGGAGGAAGGGTAGATTCCGTACCCCCAGACCCTTAAGCCTCTCTGACCCTGGCCAGTCCCTTGCCCACACTCTGCCCCATTCCCAGGCACCCTCCTGTTTTGGGCAGCAGCACACTGAGGTTCAAAGCCTTGGGTCCTGCGGGGAGGAGGTGGGGGGTTGGTTTCAGGGGAGAGCAGGCATGCAGGTGGGGAGAGGCAGCAGGTGTGGGCGTGTGTGACACAAGGCTAGGAGGGTGTCTAGAGTGGGAGGTGTTACGCGCATGAGCGCCTGTCATTCTTTGTGTCTATGTGTGTATATATGTGTGCGCCTCTCACAGCTGGTTGCCATGTGCCCTAGGCTTGGTGACAGCCAGGGTGAGTGTGATTGTGTGTGGCTGTGAAATTGTATGATCTTGTCAGATGTTTGAGTGAGGTTGTGTAGGACCCTGATTTGACTCATGAAGTTGTTTTGACCATGCATCTCTGTTCTGTGTGCAACTAACTGCGTGCTTTGAGTGTGTGATTCTGTATGAAGTGGCATGTGACTACCAGTTTGTGTCAGGTCTTCACTTTATGGTGGTATGTCTCTTTCTTTGTAAGACTTTATGACTGTGAACTCCTGGGACAATCATTTGTTGAAGTGGTTTGTGTCGTGTTTTGTGATTGTGAGACTATGCGGATTATATGGGTGTTTGACACTGATTTTGTCCTTTTGTGTGGTGATGTCTGTAGTGTCTTACCCTTGCTACCTCTCTGGCTTCCTGGTGCAGAAGGGGGTCTTTAGTGCACACCACTGCTTCCCTACCTTTTCCACATATAGCCCAGGTGGACCCAAGGAGGGATTCTGGTGTCCATCTGCCCAGCCTGGGTGCCAGGAGAAGCCAGGTGCCTGGCTCCTGTGGGAAGGTTTTGGTTAATGCTGGGTCAGCCACCCTCCAAAAGTATTTAGAGATCATTCTTACAACTGAAGCTTCTTCAAACCCCAACAACCCTCCCAAAACTTCAAACTAGAGGAAAACACAGCCTCTTGACTCCCCTCCAGACCCAGAGGTAGAAGCTCTAGGCCTGGGCAGTGCCACGTGGCCTCCCATTGTAAGTATCCCCCCAAACCACTTTGCTGTCCAGGCATCCTCTCTCTCCCACACTGGGGAAGTATGTGAGACCAGTACATCTGTGCCTGTGCATATTCCTGGGTTTGGTAGGCAGATCCATGTGTTTGTGTGGGTGACTGTGTCACCTTGTGTGCATTTCCATGTACTTGTGTTTCTGTCTTATTGTGTAGCTTGCAGAAGAACTCCAATAGACATGGGAGGAGGGAGACTGTCTCACTTGTCTAACAAGCTGGGGAGGTGAAGGAAGGCCATGATCCTTCTGTCCTGCTCCGAGTGAGGTTAAGACTTGGGGATGGGGGAGAGGGCTAGGTTGTAATGCCTTGAAAAAGTGTCTCCCTGACTCACCCACCCTGAAGAAGTTGAATCCCTATGCCAAAACTCCCAGAAAGAGGAGCCCTTCCACTCAGGCGGCCCCAGGTGTGCCCTAGATGTGTCTCAAACCTGGATGGATTCTAAAGGTCCAGCTGACTAGCTCTGCTTTGAATTCTGTTCTCACCAACTCAGGATCCTTGAGAATAGTAAGAGTCTCAGGGCCCTCGTTAGCACCACATTAGTCAGTGTTTGCTTCCTTCTTTAATTGATTCTCCCTTTTAGTGGAATCATCCCTTCCCCACTTAGCTGTTTGAATCAGAGATTGGGTGGAGATGGGGAAGCACTTGCATTGGAAGATGCAAGAATGGAAGTGTGAATACCAGCTTTGTATGACTTGCTCTCTGGACCTTTCTTTTCTCATCTGTAAAATGGGAAATACTACTTCCTACCTGCCTTCCTCCCACGGGAAATAGTTCAAATCTTGACAAGCATCAAAAATCGTGTTCCACGTGATCAGCATCCTCGCCGTAGATAGCTCCACACACGACTTGGAAAGTAGAAATAAGACTGCCAGGAGCTCTCCTCTGGAAGAAGGGCTTATCTTGCAGTGGGAGATAAGTGGGGTTGGGAAGCCGGTGTTATGGCTCCGGGTGCTCTGAGACGCAGGAGCTGAAGCCTGAAGGGGAGTCGTTGTCCGCAGTGCTGAAGAGCGCGAAAGGCCGGGGGTGCAGTCAGACCATTCAATTTTCCAACGTTCCTTCCCTATTCTGCCGGGATTCCTGGGATCGGACTTGAGGGTATTCTTTGGCTCCAGTCACCTCGGCCTATCAGGCCGACCGGAGGGGGCGCCAAAGCCATACCTCAGGGCATCCTGGGTTGCTCTGGCAGCTTTTCTTCCCCACTCCTACCCCAGGCTCAAAACAAATCTTGGGGAGACCTTTAGGGGAAAAAAATCTGAGCCCCACTCCTCCCCGCATCTGACCCCTCCGGTCTTCCCAGCCCGGCAGGGCAGCTTGGCAGTGCGCGGGGTGGGAAAGGCAGCGATAAGCGGCTGTCCTGTCCGAGCTGGAAGCAAAGAAAGGACTGGAGAAGATGAAGGAGTTGGGCCCTGACTGACCACAGTCAGATCTCGGGTCCCTGCTGGGATCTCCGGAGTCCTGTCCCTCTGGCCATAAACGTCGTTCCTTGGACTGGGGCGCCCCCATGTGGTCTTAGAGGAGGCATGGTTGTGAAGCTGATTCCAAAAGGGGATGTCGCCAAATCTAGTGGCAAGATTTCATGGAGTTCGAAGGTTGACTATCGCCTCGTAAATGTAGGATTTTCAGCCAAAAATGCGGGATCTGGGTTGGAGGGGTGGGATGCCCGTAGGCCCTCCCACCAATTTGAAAGCGTTAGTGGGTCCTGGAAAGGTTTACGATGGGTGAAACCAGATAGCGATGAGTCCAAGAAAGGTGTCTGGGCCAGGACTGTGGGGAGGGGGCTTCTCTTTGATGCATGTGGCTGGCAGTCCTCGTATGATGGGAGAGTGTGAACCCGCCAGATCAGGACACAGGGACACAAAACAGAAACAGCTACAAGAGAAAGCGATGATTCGGTGCCAGAAGACAGAGACTGGTAGGGGCACATCCCTGCTGCTCCTTTGTCACCCTAATACACCGGTCAGTTCCTCCTCCTCCCTCCTGCTCTCTTCCATTGGTCCAGGAAGTATGAAAGTGTGGGAAGTTGCCATGACAACTGTGTCCTCTTACCCCTTCGCATCTCTGCCAAAATGGGAGGAGGAGGGGTGTGACAGCGAAGGAGGGAATGAAGTAGGCTATTAAAAGACAATGTTCATTCCCCCTCCAGCTCCTTTTTCAAAAACCGTGGGTGCCCCCCTTCCCCACCAGAAATTCAAGAAAACGTTCCTAGAGAAGACTGTGAAGAGAGTACGCGCTGCCCCTTGCCTCCACCCTCCTCCCGCCGCCCCAGTCTAGGAACTTTGGGGGCGGGTGCTTCAGATGAAGGGGCGAGGGTGAGTTCCCTTCGTGTGGCCTGGAGAAGACGGAGGTGGGGCGGTGTGGGGGGACTCTGCTGTCTGAGATCTTGGTCCTATGGGTCCCGCCCTCCCGCGCCGCCCACGCAGGGCCCACTCGGGTGGGGGCGGAGACCTGACCGCCGGGCCTTGGGGGCGGAGCTTGGCCACACTGCTCAAGGCTGGACCATGAACCGATGCCCCCGCAGGTGCCGGAGCCCGTTGGGGCAGGCAGCGCGATCCCTCTACCAGCTGGTGACTGGGTCGCTGTCGCCAGGTATGAGGAAGGGGGGAAGGAGCTGGACCCCTCAAAAAGTGAGTGAAATGGGATAGGAGCCTTGCCTAGGTGGGTAGAGAAAGGGCCATTCACAGAGATGGAAGGAGCAGGGTCCCTCAAAGAAAAGGGTTTAAAGGGCAAGACCACAACAGAAGTGAAGCTAGGGTCCCTTACTGAGAAAGTGGAGGACATAGGGATCTCAAAGAGGAAAGGAGAGGTGTCATCATGGTCCCTCAAATGGTGGAGGAGGGGGCAGGACTTCTCACTGAGAGCAGAGGTGGAGCCTCAAGTAGATGGAAGTAAGGGGCAAGGTCCCTCACAGGGACAGAAGGAGGAAGCTTGCAGCAGAGCAGGGAAAAGGAAAAGCCCTTTACTGAATTGCTTAGTTGAATGGGATCTTAAGATGACTGGAGTCAGTGTCCAGAAGGAAAAAATACTGAAGTGGGGCTGGACCAACATGAACTCAGCTAGTGAGTTTATACATGATGGGATAGATAGACTTGTGTGGCATAAGGATTGTATGTCTCCATTTTGTTTATCTCTGGGAGTCTGTATTAAAGGGAGTTGTGCATCACTAGGGTTGTGATTACTGGGGCTGTGTGTCCTGGAATTCTGTGACACTAAGACTGCATGCACCTGGAATTCTATGCTTTAGAGTTGGGTTGGGGGTTCCTGGGTCACACTGAGTTAGTTGTGTAGCCTTCAAAAGGTTATGCCTTGGTTTGGGATTTGTGGAACTTGTGACATGTGGATTGTGGGTATCACATCATAGTACTGCTGAGATTTACACACACCTCCACTTGGATTTTTTTAGAGCTGCCTGGGCAGGACCCACAGAACCCAGCATCCCCTCCCAACCTGGCCTAGGGAGACCAAAACAACCTAGTCTTGTGGCATTCTGGGATCTGTAGTTCTCTGGCTGTCTCCATGGTATCCCTTCAGGCCCCTGGAGTATAAACAGGCCTCTCTTTATCATGTGCTCCCCAGAAGGAGGGGAGATGGGGCTGAATAGAGCCATGCTTGGATGTCTCTTGGGGAGCAGGTGTCCTCCAAGCCCCCTGCTTGGGCCTGTCTCCAGTGACAGATGGCTGGAGCCAGGCAGGGCCAGCTCTCAATCATAGCAGGCATGACTTCTAGGCCCTAAAATAGCCCCAAGGCCTAGGGAGGTAATTAATCACCTGATGCAGCTGGGGGCTGCTATGTCTTCTGGTCTGGCTGGGGATGGAGTGGGGCTGGAGGGCTGAGAAAAGGGTCTTCAATGACTGGGTTCTTCACTGGGGGAGCAAGGGCAGATGGGAAAGTGGGACAGCTACATAGTGTGGGTCCCCTTCATAAGGCAGTATTACTCTGGGTTTGAACTTCAGGAGGTAAATAACTAAATGACAGGTGTATCTCTGTGGTGAGATTTGAGGGGCTAGGGAGGGCTCATCTAATGCTTCAAGATAGTTTTCCCTTCAGCCCTCACTCTGCCTGAAGTGCTTCCATTAAGACTTCACTCCTTTGAGTGAAGAGCTAAGTGGCACAGCGATGCTTGAGGACAGAGCTGGGCAAGTTTCTCATAGGGCCCTAAGACTTGAGAGGTCTCTGAATTGGGGTGGAGGGAGAGCCTGAAAAACAACTTGCTCTTTCGCTTCCATCAGACGCTCCCACCAGAGGTCTGCTTGAGTTAAGACCTTGAGTCCTGTAAGGCTGGGTCAGGGTCTCTGAAGGTTGAGGGTGGGGGTGAGAGAGGGGAGAGGAGTGTCCAAGGACAGGGCAACCGGCTGCATGGTTGTCAATCTGTCCATCTGGGAATCAGCTGCTGTGCTGCCTCCTTTCAAATAGCCTGGCTTGGCATTCAAGGTTCCATGGGATCTGATCCTTTTTGGTCTTATCAGTCATAGCTCCCCCAATACAAAATTGAGCTGCACTCAGGATTCCTTGACACCTCCACACACATTGGAGAGACAGCCTGAGGGAGCTGGCAGATCACTGATTCTGATTCAAGTCTTGATTTATCCTTTATCATCTATCTTATCTTGGGAAAATCACTTATTTTAGCTTCAATTCCTTCATCTGCAAAATGGATATACTACTGCTCAATCTGACCATGTCAGCCGTAAACACAGAAATAATAAACCCTACCTCTGAGGGGTAACAGATAATATATGTAAAGTATCAAGGACACAAAATGTGCTCAATAAATATTGGTCCCTTTGTTAAGGTGGACTGTTGACATTTCAGCCATTCTTTAAGAACCAGCTCAAAAAATAACCTCTTCAAGATTTTCCTGGACTCCCAGTTAGAAAGCTTTTACTATACCTCATTTCATGGCCTGCCTAAGACAGTTCCTACCACATAGTCAGCACACAAAAAATATTTTTTGAATGAATAGATGACTGATAGTTCTCTCAATGGGCTGTCTCTCCCTAACCAGTGGGAGCCAGAACCCTGTTTGGTTCATCTTTGTTCCATGGGCCCCAGCTCAGAGCCTGGCATTCAATTTGTGTAAGTCCAATTTTTAAACATCTTTGCCCTCTAGGGGCTTGGAATCTAGCTGAGGAAACAGGACTGATCCAGAAAGATCTGAGTTCAAATTTGCAAAATCTCCTCTTAGCTAGGTGACCTTGAACAAATTCCTTTACCTCTCTGGGCCTCGTTTACATTATCAGTGAAATGGGCACAATACTATTCACTCTACCTACCTCATGGGGTTGTCATGAGAAGCCATTGAAATAGCAATGTTTGTGGAAATGCTTTGTAAATTGTTAAGAGCTGTAGAAATGTAAGGAGGGGAGTGTCATGTTATTACTAATGGCAGCAAACACTTATAAGCAGTTACTCTGTGCTAGGAGTTATGCTAACAGCTTTCCACATATTAATTCATTTAGGAGGACTTAGCAACCATATGAGGTAGGAAGCTGAGACACACAGAGACTAAGAACTCACCCTGTGAATTGCAAGTGGCAGATCTGGGATTTGAACCCAGGAAGTCTGCCACCCTTGCCCACACTATTACCTACCATGCTAAGCTGCCTCCTTCTACTGTTCCCACTCATAACATCACAGACTTAGGTGATGAGTTTTGAGGGCCCACCAATGAGTTCAGTAGCATTTCAGGTAGCTGGGAGCCCACAAGGGCCAGAGGCTCTGAAGGGAAGGGAATTTAAGCTGCCTCTAAAGGACAGGTAAGAACTGTAGGCTAGAAAGAGCACAGGAGGGATGGCATTTCAGGCAGATGGAATAGCAGGAGCAAAGACACAGAGACAGCACCTAGTTTGGTGTATTTGGGGGACAGTGAGGAGGCCAAACTGGCTGGAAAAGAGATCTGCTGATGAGGGTAGGGGGAAGGGTATTAAATGTCAGACATAGATTTTGGACAGTGAAAGGGGGATACATGGTCAGCTCATCTGTAAGCCTGTAACCTCCAAAGGTGTGAGAAACCAAAAACAGTCTCTGAGTTTACTTCTTTGGGGGCGGGGTGGGAGAGGCAAGCAGAGGACCACACCTGCCTGAGGCATGCCCTCCTTCCCAGTCTTTTCCACTCCTTCCCAGTCTTTTCCACATCTTCCCAAGGATGTGGGAGAGGGAAGGGTAAGATAGGGTGTGAGATGGATGCCTGACCCCCCAGTGGTATCCATGTAGAACTGCAGATCAGTGAACCTCTAATGAAGCATGGCCCCCATCCTCACCCCCACCCCACAACTGGGGCTGAAACACACCCATACCAGAGCTGGACAAGGTGGGAGGGCTCCCTCTGGGGTTAATCCCCTAAACTGGGCCTCCTAGGTGGGCAAGCCATCTAAGAAGGGAGCCAGTGTAGTGAGGTCAGACTGGATTAAAGCTGAGGCTCTGATACTTCTTGATCTTGGAGATTTACTTAACCTCTTTCTGTCTAGTTTCCCCACCGGTGATGTGGGGACAGTAGTACCTTCTTCATAGGTTTATTGTGACAATTCAGTGTGATAATGCCTGTAAGCACATAGCACGTTGTCTAGCACACAGTGAGTGTTCCAGTCTTTAGCCAGCTGTGGCAGGACCCCAGAGGCACTTGTCTTCTGGCTCACAGTCTCTGCAGGCCTCTCCCTGCACACCCTACACACACACCATCATCCCCACCACTACCACCAGGAGGGAGCAGGGAAGATGGGGAGGGGCTCCAGGAATACTCCAGGGCTCCAGGGTGGCTCCCTTGGAAGGCTCAGATTTCCCTCCTACCCTGGGCTTTTCCATCAGCTCAGTAACAATTCCCAAAGAGCAGCCAGGAGGACGAGAAGAGCACATCCCTCATCCTCTCCCAAGGAGCTTGAGTCTCTGGGTCCCAGAGGCAGCTGCAGTAATTCTCCTCCCAGTGATAGGGCTAAGCAACCTTTTTCCTACTCAGACTATTGTAACTAATCCCACCTCCCATGGGCCTCAGTTTCCCTGTCTGTAACCTGTGGGAAGAGAGTGCTTCCCACATCACAGTCTCTATGGCAACCTTGATCGATGTGGGTGGTGTCCTCCTGATGGGAGAGGTCACTGCCTTCTCCCCCTTTATATTCTCAGTTTCATGCAGATGCAATTACACAACCACCATAGACCCATGCTTCTAATCACAGGACATATCCATACCAATCTTCAGACCCACATGCCACAACCCTGCTAAAATACAAACACCTCACACCCCATACACACTCGGAAGTACTCCAGTACACTCTCACACACACATACTATAGATACCCAGGTCACAGACTTGTATACACCAGACACACACCTAACAGACAGATGCTCACTCCTGTGCAAACACACAGAGACATATGTAAGAGGAGGTACACACACTCTCCATACAAACACAGAAATGTACACACAAGAAAACACCCAGACACCCATAACGCTTTCTGACCCGCACATCTATTACTTATGCATGTGCAGCTCATACTTTCTCTCACACACACACTGCCTTTCTCTACCTTCTCTCTAAGCCCAGCTCCTCTGGCTGCCCCTTCCCTTTGGCAAAGATTAGCCACAGGGTTTCTGGGGGAAGCTGCCCTCAGGGACAGGGGCAGGTCACTGCCCCCCTCCTCTGGCTTTGCCTGGCCCATATCCTTCAAGCCAAAGGCTTCTGAGGAGATACCAGTGCAGAGGCTGAGGTGGCCCCGTGAAGAGGAAGAGGCTATGGCTGGGAGGCTGTGGCTGGGAGGCGTGTGGGGAGGCGGGGTTGGGGGGAGGGGGAGGAGATCCTGGGAGGGAGAAGGGGAGGGAGGCTGCAGGCAGTCCTACTCAGGCTGGGGAGCCCGCGGGGCAGGTGGTGTGGGTAGGACTGGCCAGCGTGTCTGAGCCTCAGCCTGTGGGGCCATGCCCCAGGCCCACCATGAACCTGGAAGGGCTGGAGATGGTCGCTGTGCTTGTGGTCCTCGCTCTGTTTGTCAAGGTCCTGGAGCAGTTTGGCCTCTTTGAGCCTGTCTCCTTGGAAGGTAACCCAGGTGTCTGGGCATGTCTGTCTGGTCTGTTGGCTGGAGGGATAGCGGCTGGCAGGACTGTGGAGGGATTACTCTGGCCTTATGACTCACTTGGGGGCTGCAGGGGTGAGGAGGTTAGTGATGGGGTGGGACATCTGGGGGAGGGGAGGAGGGGAGTTAGGGGAATAGGACATCTGGGAGAGGTAAAGAGGGGGACTCGTAGATCTGGGGGAGGTGAGGGAATCTGGGGGAGTGGGTGTCTGAGGGAGGTGAAGCCCAGCATGGGAGGGCTAGAGTTGGGGGGAGGAGTATCTGGGGGACATGAGGAGAAGTCTGGAGACGGGCAGGGGTACCTGGAGAGGAAGGAAGTTCCAGAGATCCTGAGACAACACCAGACTTCTGGGGAGTCCCTTTTGTGGTCAGGGACCCACAATGGCTCTGAAGATGTGTGTGACTCTCCACACCTCCATCCCTCAAGTGTGGGTTACAGAGTGCATGTGGACTCAGTGTGTGAGAGATACAGGGGGTGTGGCTGTGTGTTCATGTGTGTGAGGAAGGACAAAATGTGTGACTACTTGGGCCTGTATGTATGACAGGGGTGTGATTTAATGTGTCTGAGTGACAAAGTGTGTAGCTTTATGCGATCGCGGATGTGACTGTGCCTCAGAGGCATGGGGCGTGAGGCTGAGCTTCTTTGGGTATCTGATTATGTCGGGGGCTGTTCCCACAGTTCCCTGAGGATATACCAGCTTCATACCCAAGTTGAGGGAGGGGGGTAGGTTCGGAGGGACAGGAGTCGGAACACTGTGAATGAGACATTTATAGATCAGCTCTGGCAGGAGAGTGAGGAGGGATCAGATAAAGGACCCTGCTTCCTAAGCTCCCTTGCCTCTCCTAGCTCCTCTTAGGAGGGCAGAATGGGCTCCAGGGCCTAGACATTGGGAGTGGGAAGTAGATTCTCTGCCCCACCCCAAAGTTAAGTGGAGAGATCGATACTGGAGGTCGGGATAACACGTTTTGCCTTCCCCAGGGAGTTTTGGCCTCTCCCTCTTTTCACACCAAGAACTGTGCAGCTCCAGTTCCACTGGGGACAGGAAAACAGGCAAGAACCGTGGTAAGAGGGCTGCAGGGTAGACACCTGGGAGAACTGAAAAGATGTGAAAGGAGCTGGGGACAAATGGAAGGCCCATGAATTGCCTGCCCTAGGGTTTAGTAAGAGCAGAAAACTCCTAGCCTACCCTCCATCTGCTGCTGCATTTATTGGGGTAGGGTAGGGAGCAGGGATTGGTCCTGGATGAACTGGGATTCATACAGTCCTGAAAAGATGAAGTCAGCTGGCCTGTAACTTGCCATCTCCTTTAGACTATTTGGTGGGAAGCAGGGGTCATCCAGGAAACCCAGACATCCAGTGTGCTGAAGACATCCCCTTTTTCTTCCTACCTTCAGAGCCTGGAGGAGATTGAGTCCTTGAAACAGGCAGGGGACCAGATATTTGGGATATGTGAAGAGGAAGAGGTTGGGAGAGGAGGGAGAGCTATCCTCCAGTCCAGTGGCGACAACACCACCGGAGGCCCCAGGCACAATCCGGCTTCGGGAAACCAAAGTCCAGGCTAATGGAGCCCTGGGCCAGGGGCCAGGCCGCCATCGATCCCCTACCCAGCCCACAGCCTCCCTCCCACCTCTCCATAGCTCCTGTGGGGGAGCAGGGAGAGAGGACTATGGGAGGGAGAGGAGGCCTTGAGCAGTTATCTCCTGGGAGCAGAGCACTGTCCTGAGGGTGGAGCCTGGCTTGGGAGCGGGGCCTGTGAGGGAGCTGGGGTGCCAATCTACAACTAAAGGAAGTTGGGCTCCTCCAGCAATGGACTTCAGTGTGCCAGGTTCACTGAACTCTGGCCGGTGGGTGCAGCCCAGAGACAGACACATACGTGAGTGCGCGCACACACACACAAAGGTGGAGGGTCTCCCTGGGATGCAATTAGAGCTGTAGGACATATGTGTAAATAAGAGGAAGTGAGGCGAACTGTGATCAGTGGGCTCTGGGTAGTCCCACATACTCATCCCCAAGGTCTGTCATTGCCTCAAAGTTCGCTATCATTTCACCTTCAAAGAGTAAGCCACACTGGGAAGGACAGGGAAGGGACACACTTTTATGGTGGATGAGTTAGATGATGAGGAACTCTGTTCCATTGGCAGGAAGATTCTAGGTGACTTGCATGAGGGGTTACAGGAAAAAGTGGGTGCATCTTGGGCAAATGCGGGTTCCGTGCATGAGGTGCAGTCTTAGGTGTCTGGGTGCCATGGGCACCTAAGTCACAGTATGATATGGGTATGTGTCGTGGTGACCTTAATATGTCATGGTGACCACACTGTGCCTTTGTGTCCCAGGGTTGTTCTGTGTTCTTTTGTGGTTTGATCATGCTGTGTTTAAGACGGTCTTTATGTGTCCTTACGTGTGTGTCATATTTTTTCTAGGTCAGTCATATTTGTATGTTTGTATTAAGGAATACTAGGTCAGAGTGGGTCTGTCTCTGTGTGTGTGCATGTGGATGTGAGTGAGTTACTGGGTATCGAGCTGCCACTGTATGGGGTCCATCCCCTAGTGATTTATCATTCTATGTGTCATTATACACGTCTGTCACTGTATATGTGTGTGTGTTGAGAGAGGCATTCCTGCCCAGGCAGTCTTTAGGTTGGACATCACTCTCAGAGGTCCAGCTATAGCACTGGAGCCAAGGGCACTGGGTCAACAAAGACTGAGGTCAGTGCCACTTCCCTTGCTGGCCCCCTCCCTGTCCCCGGCTAAGTCCCTTTATACAAGGTGCCCGAGCCACCTTGGTGGACTTTCCATGCCTGTGAAACCCACTGGACTCCCCTAACTGACCCCAGCTACCCTCGTCATTACCCCTCCCCCGTCTTCCCCCAACACCCACCCCCAGCCGGGTCAATTTATGATGGTGGGGAGGGTACAGGGAACAGAGGGACAGCGGGGGTTAATGTACCTTCCTGGGGTCTTCTCTCTTCCCAGGCCACCCTCCAGGGCCCACTAAAAAAGCGCTGAAGCAGCGATTCCTCAAGCTGCTGCCTTGCTGCGGGCCCCAAGCCCTGCCCTCAGTCAGTGAAAGCAAGTGCCTCTCCTGTGCTTCCGGGGGCGGGGCTGTACGTGTGTGGGCGTGGCCAGTGTGAGGGGAGCCGGTGCGCGTGCGTTTTTGTGTGTGAGCGCGACCAGTATGGCAGAGGTGGGCTGGGCACTGGCTGGCCTGAGTGTGAGGGGGCGTAGCTACCGAGGGCAGACCGGAAAGTGTGAGTGTGATCAGTTTGGGGGCGGAGCCTGAGTGTGGGCAGTCTTTGGTCTGTTAAATGGGCGGGATCTGGGTGTTTGGGCGTGGTGTTTGTGGCGGGGCTGAGGCGACTCTGAGCCTGTGTGGGTGTGCCCAGTGTGGCAGGGGCAGAACCAGGCGGCTGTGAAGGTCTTTGCGTGGCTTCGCTGGGGTTAGTGTCTGGCTGCCGGTCCCGTGCCTGGGCATGTTTTGAGCCTTGAGATGTAGGTAGCCAGTGCCTAGACTAGATGGATGCAAGTGTAGGGGTGGAGCCTGTCTTTCTCCAGATGACAGGATACTTGAGTTTTCTAGTCCTAGCCTGGTCCCCAGTTGAGTGACCTTGTTTTGTCTGTAGGCTTGTTTTCTCATTTGGGTCTTGCCCACCTCATAGGATAACACTGCATTTTGCAAACTATAGAGGCCCAGTTTGTAGTCATTATTTGACAGTGTCTTTATGTTTGATTCCTCTGTGTCCCACATGGGAGTAGACTTGGAAAAAGGAGAGGTGTCATGTGCCTGGGGTCAGATTCGTGTGTGTCTATGCTCATTCGTTACGTTGCCTTTGGGCGCGGGGTTGGGGTGTGTGCATTGTAATAACATGCAGGTCTGTGAGATTTGCTGAGTGTGAGGGGCGAAGTGTGTGTAGTCGGCTGGGTCTTCCGCTTTCTCGGTGACAGTTCGCTCCCTTCAGCATTAGCCGCCCCAGCCTCCCTCCGCCCCCACAGACCCCGCCCGCTGGACCCAGGTGACTTACTCTCCTGGTAGGGGCCGGGGCGGGAGACTTGGGGAGCTGGGGTGGGGGCACTTGCCTGGGGACTGGATGTTGGGAACTGGGGCGGGGCTGAGATGGGCCGGGGGTGTGGCAGGAGCCGTATGGGTGGGGCTTGGCTGGAGCTGGGCGGGGCATGGCTCAGGCATGGCTGGGATAGGTGGGCCTTGGCTGGAGGGAAAGATTCGGGCTGGGCAAAGGTGGAGCTGGGCGGATCTGAGTTGGTCAGAGAAGGCCCAGAACTCAGATGCCTCCTCTCCAACCTATTTTTCCTACTCCTGCCTTTCTGGGACGAAGATGGGGCTGAGGGGCCTTCCCCTCCAACCAAGGATCAAGGACCCAAGGGCCAGCGCTGACTCAGACTCCTGGCTCTGGGGCAGGCCTGGCCTTGAGCTTGGCCCACTAGTGGACCTCAAAGCATCTTCTCTCCTTGCCTTGATGTCCTTAGTTCAGGGTCCAGGGAAATAGCAGGCTGGTCTCTGGAGTCAGAGATGGGGGAATGGATGGTTCAGTGATTTTGAAGAGGGGTCGTGGGGGCCGGGCCTGAGGCGCGGCTGTACCCCACAACCGCCCCCACCCCGCAGACAGCGTGGAGGATGAGTTTGAACTGTCCACTGTGTGTCACCGGCCTGAGGGTCTGGAGCAGCTACAGGAACAAACCAAATTCACGCGCAAGGAATTGCAAGTCCTGTACCGGGGCTTCAAAAACGTGAGTGCAAAGCTGAGCCAAACTGGGTGAGGGATGGAGCAGCAGGGGCAGGACCTATCCAGGAGTTTTCAGAAAGGTTGCCCTGGTTGCTTTGGGGAGTGAAAGGGAAGGGGAGGGGAGGGGACAGCCCCCCTTCCCCATAGATCGAACTTCTAGATGGGGGTTCTAGCCGGTTTGAGAAGGTGCGAAGCCTATAGATTGGCCTGTCAGTTCTGTATTTTTTATTTGTGTGCTGGGGAGAAGTTTTACCTCCAGTAGAAAAGCTATGTGGTGAGACCCCTGGAGACAAGAAGATTTCCCCTTTCTCTGGGAGTCTCTGAACACTAGAGTAGGGGATGGGGAGGGCGGGGAGGGGTGAGTGGAAGGGGTTTTTGTCTCTTTCTTCAGTCTGGTTTCCCTCCCCCTGCCTCCCCAGGAATGTCCCAGTGGAATTGTCAATGAGGAGAACTTCAAGCAGATTTACTCCCAGTTCTTTCCTCAAGGAGGTAAGGGTTTGAGTCCTGAGAGGAAGCAGCTATCCATCTCTAAGCTGAGGCAGGGAGAGGTTCTGGAGGGACTGGAAATGCCAGGTGAATGGGGTTTGAGGAGCCGCATAGAGGTAGGAAGTCCTCTCCTGTCTGGAAGCCAAGCTTACTCATCTACACTTATCCTACAGACTCCAGCACATATGCCACCTTCCTCTTCAATGCCTTTGACACCAACCATGATGGCTCAGTCAGTTTTGAGGTAAGCTGAAGGAGGTGGGCCAGGGACGCCTGTTTCCTGGGGCTTCAGGGCCAGCATCTATGGGACAAACCCAGAGAGATGGTTGGATGAAGGGTATCTGAAGACCCATTTCCCCCCTGCCTCCTTCCTAGGACTTTGTGGCTGGTTTGTCGGTGATTCTTCGGGGAACCATAGATGACAGGCTGAACTGGGCCTTCAACCTGTATGACCTCAACAAGGATGGCTGCATCACCAAGGAGGTGTGAGGCAACTGAAGAGCTGGAGGGGCTGTATGTGTGTGAGGAGGTGCAAAGGGCCCATAGGAGGGAAACGTGACCCACATAAGCGTCACCAGCAAGGGGTGAGGTCTGCCCTAGGCCCTAGGCCTTCCGGTTTGGAGGCTGGAGGCTCTGAGGAGGGATCTTCTTCTCTCTTGGCCTAACAGGAAATGCTTGATATCATGAAGTCCATCTATGACATGATGGGCAAGTATACATATCCTGCACTCCGGGAGGAGGCCCCAAGAGAACATGTGGAGAGCTTCTTCCAGGTGCCTGGGACTGGGTAGGCTGGGTTTTGGAGTGAAGGGAAGGAGGTAAGGTCCCAGCAGGGAATTTACCCAAGTTCTGCCTGCCTTTCTTCTGCCATCCCTCCCGTTTTCCCTACCTGACTACCTTTTTGCAGAAGATGGACAGGAACAAGGATGGTGTGGTGACTGTCGAGGAATTCATTGAGTCTTGTCAAAAGGTACAGGCCCTGCCCTCATTTCCCTGGTCTGGACTCAGGGCCTGATTCAATGATGTAGCAGAAGACTCCTCTGAGCAGAGTACCATCTCCCTAACTCACCCCCACTCCTGAATCCTATTTCCTCACAACTTGAGGAGGCCTGTCCCTTCCCCACTTCTCTGGGTATCTCCTTCCTCACTGCCTCTGTGTCTCTGAATGTCCCCATTTCTGACTCAATGTCCCTTTCCCTGTCTCTGATAAGCTCTTTTTTCTTTCTTTCTCTCCAATCTGCTTCTCTCCCACCATGGCTACAGGACGAGAACATCATGAGGTCCATGCAGCTCTTTGACAATGTCATCTAGTTCCCCAGGAGAGGGGGTCAGTTGTCCTGGGTGACCATGCTCTATCCCTAGTCCAGGTGGACCTCACCCTTCTCTTCCCAGGTCTGTCCTCATCCTAGCCCTAGTCTGGGGGTTGTAGGAAGCCAAGAGCCTGGGGATTCAGTGGTCCAGATTGCTGGAGCTGAGGTGGCCAGGGAGTGGGCAGAGTTTCTCTGTAGGGTGTTCCCAACTTCCAACAGCTCCCACCCCCTTCCTGTCTGAAACTCAGTGCTGAGGGTGCCTGTGTTACAGGAATTGAGTGCTCCTAACCCTCCCACCCGAGAAACCACAACACTAGACAAAATGTCTCCTGCTATGGTGCTTTCCCCATCCCTGATCTCATAAACATTTCCCCTAAGACTCCCTTATCAGAAAGGCTGTTTTGTCCTTGGCACTGACTGGCCTTTCAGACCAGGGCCTTTGAGAGCCCTGTAGGAGGGGAACAAGAATGTAGAAGGAGTAATCTTGGGCCTGAGCCAGTGATTAGGTCCTAGGAAGTGGCTGGGGTAGAGAGCAGAAAGGCCTGGGGATTGTCAGGGAGAGCATGCCAGACTACAGCTTTGAGCTCTACAGGTCTGCCACTCAAGCCATCAGAATATGAGGTTCCAGGCTCTTCAGAAGACCTTGTTTCCTTGGAAATACCCCAGAAATTTTCCATACTCTCCTCAGTACCCCAGGAGAGCCTGAGATCCTGGTGTCTGGCTCATCCTTGGAATTCCTTCCCTCCTTCCTTTCTGTTTGTATGGTGGTGGCGGCAGCAGGGGGAACATGGGCAGGAGCTGTCCTGGCTGATACCTGCCAGAGTTTCAGCCTACCCTCTCTGATGGCTACAAGTTTTCATTTGCCATTTCCTCTAGACTTGGAGGCACAGAGTGAGCCAGGGACCACACAGTGGATGCCTTAGAAGAAAAGGGAAAGGAGGCAGGCATAGCATTTGAACCCAGTGTGGGGGCATTAATTAGAATCTTTGATCTACCCAGGCTCTCTTCCTGCCCCCCACATAGCCTCCTCATTTCCCACCTAGAGTCTCCTGTTGCTCTAATCAGTCTACCCAGAGATGCCCCTGAGCACACCCTGAAGGCAGGGGCCATAGGACCTAGGTCCCACCTCACTGTCAGCACCCCTGCCATGCTGCCACCCCTTAATATATCTGCTTGTCCCATTTAGCTCACCCTCCCAGTCAGCCATGATCTGAGGGGGAGGGCCCCCAAGGAACCCCCTTTCCCATCAGAACACTGTTGACTGCTTTGCATTTTTGGCTCCTCTGTATATTTTGTAAAATAAGAAACACACCAAATCCAATAAAACACAATGGCTATGCATAGGCTGCTGTCTCCGCCTTTTTGTCCCTCCTACCCCACACATAACTCATACCCCATAGTTCATACACCTGCAGCCTTTTAGATCCCAAAGAAAATGCCTCCTTTCCCATAGTATGGCCATCCCTTGGCAGGAGACCAAGACACAGGTTGTGGAGTGGTTGGAAACCTACTGGACTTCAGAGAGGCCCCCAAATCTTCCTCCCATATCCTTAGAGGAGACAAAGAGACAAGATATTGATGTCCAGAAGACTATGCCAAGCTAGACATTCTTTAGAAGTTGAATCAAGAATTTCTAATTTACAGACATTTAATTTCAAAATGGTTTCTTTTGAGAGGGGAATTCCCTTTAGTTTCTAATTAAAGTTCCTTTGTATAAACATCCCAACCTTGCCTCCAGTGTAGGCATACATTTGTGTCTGTACCCCAGCCAAGAATGATGGGGGATCAGATGGAGAGGACCCAGGGCAGGTCACCATGGAGAAGGTGACACAAAGGGTAATAGAGACTTCCTGTGTAGGGTAGAAACATACTTTGTTCTGCTTCTGGAAAGGGGCCACCAATGGTAAGTTCCTCTCATCCTTTCTCTAGGGCACCATTACATGGTGACTAAGCTTCACCATTCATAGAAGGGGGATCAGGCCTTCTCTTCCAACACTGTACACAATGACAAGGTCAAGGGAGTGGTATGGTGTCCAAGAAACAAAACCTTACTTTCAGAGTCCATCATTCTTTCTTCAGTGTTCCCTCTCACATCATCACAAACTAACTGCTCCTTAGGTCCTTGGGTTTCTTTGGGTCATAACCCCTCTGAGATCTAATGAAAGTGGTGGCCCCACTATCCAGAAGAACAAAAAAAGCAAGCACACTTTTCCATATATTTTTGTGTCCCTGAAGCCCATCCGTGGGCCTTAAGTTAAGAACCTATAACCTAGCCTACCTCTCAGCCTTCCATTGTACAGAAGAGGAAACAGGCTCAAAGAGGGCAGAGGACTTGCTCAAGGTCACCTGATGAATTTATAGGAGAATTGAGACTAGATCCAGTCTCCCAAGTCTCTGTCCAGAGTGGCCTTGGGGCACAGTAAAGATCTGTGTGTGAAAGATGGATGCTGTGCATGTAATGCACAATCCAGACAAGGTGATGCTGTGACAATCTCTCATGTTGTCCTATACTTTTCCTTCATGGCACTTCTCAGTTTGTGACCTTATATTTATTTGATAATACACTTTTTCAATACACTTTAAGCTCCTGAGGGCTCCTTGAGTGCCTGGACTAGTTTTTCCCATCTCACCATTCTATCCCGGGGCCTGGCACATAATAGGCATTCAATAATTGTATGAGTAATTGTATGATTGGATGAATGAACGTGGTGAGTGTGTGTGTATATAACGGGGTTAGGTATGGAGACAGTCTCTATATTTTAGGGCATATCCAAGTTTAAGGGAAGTTGAAGTCTGAAGCTTGTAAGTTCTGGGGAGATGAGAAGTACCCCAGAGCCAGGACAGACAAATGGGATCCAGAAAAAAACAGGAGGTTGGCATTCTGATCATTTTTTCTGGCCACTGGTTGGATTCTGAATGTTGTTAGCTACTCCATCTCAAAACACTCTTTTTTTTTTTTTTTTTTTGCCTTTCAGTGTTTCATGCTCTCCTAGTTTTCCTCTTACCTTTCTGGATATCCTTTCTCAACTTTCCCTTGCAGACTCATCCTTCTCAACTGGAATACCAAATATTGGGCCCCACAGCTCAGACTTGAACTTATTCTCCAAATCACATCCAATCCCATGGCTTTAAACACCATCTATATGCACGAGAATCCTAAATTTATATTCCCAGAATTCTCCTCTGATCTCTAAGACCCATATATCCTATTCCTATTTGAGATATTCATGTGGATCTGTAATGGTTATACTTAACATGTTCAAAATGGACTTTGATTCATGCCTTCCCAGTCTTCCCTATCTCAGTGAATGAAACCATCTGCCTAGTTGCTAGGTCAAAATTTAGGAGTCTTCATTTTTCCCTCTCCCTCACTCTCCCCTCTAGTCAGTCACCAATTCCACCACCAAAGGAGCACTATCTCTGTCTCCACTGCTGTTCCCTAGTCCAAGTCACTGACACTGTTTACCAAGATTACTACCTATTCTTGCATCTGAAGTAGCCCCTCCTTGCTGTGGTTACTCTTCATCATGTCACTATATTTCCTCCCTTCATAGCACTTATCACAAACTGAGTTCCTGTGTATGTACTGAATTTGTTACTGTCTGTTTCCCCAACCAGAACATAAGCTCATTGAGGGCAGGGCCCTATCTCATTCATTCCACAAATATTTATCATAGGCCTATTATGCTCTGGTTCCTGTTGTAGGTGCTAGAGGGTAGAGCTGTGGTGTGGAGAGAAAGTGTGTGGCAAGAACTACTCTACAAGTTTGAGTAGTACATATATGGAAGGTGGATCTTACCTGGGTCACAGCCCCCGGAGTGTGGACTATGGAGAGTAGATGAAATTGTCGCTGATGACTTGCTAGAAGTTGCCACAGTATGGGTGTGAAGCAAAGGGTGAAGTGTCATGTGACTAAAGTGTCATGAGATTGGAATGACAGCCGCCAAATCCCCTAAGGACTACAATATCCAGCGAAGCTGCTGTGGCCCCCAACTGTCATCAAGGAGGTCCCTAAGAAAATACTTGCTCTTAACCCTCATCTCAACAGTCCAGGACTAAAAAGGACTATAAGAATCCGTGGAGCTACAAGTAGGATAACCACTGGAAGAGTCTAATATGAGATTGAAGGGTAAAATGGACAATATTAAGTCTTAATAATAGAATGAGACTGACGTGTTTATTTCACATTTATACTTCACATGTTGCAACAGATCCCTCAACCAACAGGTGCATTGTGAAGGGGCCAAAGGGAGCCCTGAGATCATACAACAAGGGGACCCAAACCCATCTAGGGCTCAGGGAAGGCTTCCCGCCTAAAAATGTTTATGCTGAGGCCCAAGAGATCTCACTTCTCCCTTACACACACTTCACAATCCCCATTCTCAAATAAGCCAGGTCTTTTCACCCCCCTACATTTGTACTCTCTTCCACTGGCCTAGAGTGCTCTCTTCTCTTCTCCCCTACTCAATCTGGCTAACTCCTACTTATCTTTTATGACCCAGCTCAAAAATGAAGCCAATGCCGCCGCCTCTCCCCAAAGGAAGATTAAATCAGTCCCTCCTCTGAGCTCTCACAATACTTAGGTACGCAGTGGGGAGACTCTGTGTGTACTCGCTTGTCAGCATCCCTAACCTGTGAGCTCATAGTGGCCCAAGAGGCCAGCATGAGGCAAGCTTAACAGGTGTCCGCTGAATGAAGGAATGAACGAATGATTGATTTTTTTAAAGGGGTTATTAGCGCCAAGCTGGAGGTGGAGGGAAATGTTTCCAGGCAGAGGGGTGAGCTGAGCTTCTTGGAGTGTTTGTCTTGCCAGAACCAAGCTTGGGTCAGGCTAATGTAATGAACCAACCTATCAGAAGGATCTCAATAGAAAGTAGGTCAGTTTCTTCCTATCGCTTTAAGAACTAGAGGCTTCGTTTCCGCGCCTGCGCATTGAGAGAGTAAACGCCTCTCCTTTTCACCCTCCCCCCCCCTGCAAACGACCCCCCGCCCTTATCCCTATTGCCCCAACTGGCTGCGGCCTCCTCCCATACTCCCCTTTCTCAGGTCGGGTAATGGTCCGTTCCAGGGCGCCTGGCTCGTTCTGGAGGGTGGAGAACATAAATGGTACATTCCACTGCCTTCATTACCTTCCGCTTTTTGAGTCTCTTCTCTTCTACTTCCCCCTACCGAATGAAGCTAAATAGGCTGGCCCAAAAGAAGGAGGGGGAGCCGGGCTGAGGGGACCGGTCTAAGCCGGTCTCCGGCGCAGGCGCAGTGCGGATAAACAGGAAGCGGGCGGTAGAGGCAGTGGCAGAGATCTAGGGGCTTCGAGTGAAGGCAGCGGAAGAACTAGGATTATTGGAAGGGCAGCAGAGGCCGACTGAGAACGAAAAAAGGCGCCTTGGCCATCTACCTCTAGGCAAGGAGAGATCGCGGCCTCGCTCTCCGCTTGGATTTCCGGATCCGCAGCTTAGGCTGAGGCAGCGGCTGACAAAGGGCTCGCGCCGGTGCCGCCGCCCTTCTCATCCGGGCATTCGGGTCCCTGCGGAGAGGGAGGGGGAAGGGCAGAGGGGGAGGGGAAGGAATAAGAGGGGGGCGCGCTTGGAGCCGAGGCCCTCTCTAGGGCTCCGGGCCTGCAGCCCAACGGACGGAGGCCGAGGAGGACCTGCAGAGGTGGCGGCGGCCGGCGTCAGGAGGATGGTGCAGAAAGAGAGCCAGGCGGCGCTGGAGGAGCGGGAGAGCGAGCTCAACTCCAACCCTGCCGCCTCCGCGGGGGCATCGTTGGAGCCGCCGGCAGCTCCGGCCCCCGGAGAAGACAACCCATCCGGGGCCGGGGGAGCAGCGGTGGCCGGGGCGGCAGGAGGGGCTCGGAGGTTCCTATGTGGCGTGGTGGAAGGTGAGCGTCCTCCCTCCCGCTCCACACAGTACCAACACTTTCTTTCACCGTGAGGCGGGTGGCGGCGGTGCTTTGCGGGGCTCTAAAAAGAGGTTATTCCCTTGGGTCTGAAATTTGATCCTGCTGAAACGAGGTGAGGGGCGAGACGGAGGGCAAGCAAGCCTTCTCGAGTTCTTAAACGGCGTCGAATTCCCCTGTGGCTATTAACAAGCCTGACCCCACCCGTCTTGGGCTTGGAGCCAGGCATGCTCCAAAGGAGGCAGTGGTAAGCAGCCTACTCTTAGGCTAAGTTACACATCTTTGTGCCTTGGGATCTTACTATCTAGGGGGTTTGTGTTCTGATGGAAAGACGTGTATAGTGCTGCTGTTCCCTACCCTTTCGAAAAAGATAGCCCGTGTAGGTGTGCTAGTTGGACTCCTGGAGTGAAGAGGAGCATAGTCAGCCTGTAGTTTGACACATCCTCTTTGCTTAGAGGGTTTTTTGTTTGTTTTTTGCCGGCCAGTCCCATCCCCTACCCTTTGAGGATTCTTTTGCAGCCTAGAAAATTACCCTTGGCCAGCTGCTGTGCTTTGCTTCTGAAGGATGAAGCTTTTACTTTAATAGTATCTGAGATACGGAATTTCAGTTTTGTGACTGAAGAGGTTTAAAAATGCCCTTCTCACCTCCCTTTTCATTTCCATTTAAAAGTAATGATGGACTTTTTTGATGGTTGGGGAAAATGACCGAAAGATTGTATCACAGTTTATGAATGTAATGGATCTTTAATTCTCTGGAAGCTTTTCGTTCTCTGGAAGCATGAATCGGTTACACTATTGCTCTTTCCTAGAGTACAGCATGTATTTGAACTTAATATTTTGACTGACCCAGGGTTTCCTGTCTGTCTACTTTACTAGTTCTCTTCTGTATGTAATGGTGTCCATAGGAGTAACACTTTAAAAAAATTGGTCTTTATTAAGATGTGGAAAAGGAAAGGAGGATTGTGTTCTTGGTTGAGAGCTTAAGCGTATGTGGAGTATTCATTTGAAAGATGGGTGGTGGTTATGGTATCTCAGATAAAGTTTAATTGTAGGAGAGAACAGATTTAATTTGCAGCTACAGTAAGGAATGAAATGGTTCAGCAAAGTTAACTGTATTGCAGAATTTTGGGAAAACAGAATGGAAAATTACCTATGTATTTGGAGTCAGTGTTTCTGAAAACAAGATTGCTTTGTTTGACTTTACATTGATGTATTTATTGGGCTAGAATCTGTATTTTGTCATCTGAGATCTTGGAGTGGAGGGCGGAGGAGTGCTGGGGGATATAGAAATTTTAGAGCTAGACTACAGTGAGTCTAAGGAAACTATTACATCTACAGTAAAGATGGAGGAAGAACTAGTTGTGGTTTAGATCAGTTGGTTTGTTTTTCGGAATAGTATTAAAAGGGAACAGTCTATTTAGAATTGTTATCTGTTGTGTCTCCTCCTTCCCATTCCCTAGTATATTTTCTTGGTGACTGAGCACCTCATATTTTTTTGTTTTGTTTTGTTTTTCTTTCTTCCCTTCAGGAACCTTTGTTGGTTTTAACTCGTGTGTAACAGCACTGCTTCCTCTCTATGGTGCCGATTAACTAAACCGATGAACCTAACTCTCAGATCAAAATCAGGGTTTCTGAAGATTAAAATGTTAAAGTTAGACGCTTGAAAACTTTTTTTAAAATGTTGAATCAGTTCTAAAGGAGTGTTTAATGCCTACTCCTTTAAGAGAAAAATGCTAAGTGTTGTAGGAAAGCTGTAAGGAGTTTTATAAAATTCATCTATTATTTTAAATCACCTCTAAGTGAATAACCATTGCATTGTCAAGACAAAGTGCTACAGTTTCATGTGAGTATGTAATGACTTTTTCTCTGGTCTATCATAGTCCTTGTTTGTGGTGCAGAGTAACCATTCTATCTGGAGATAGGAGCTTATTATCCTTCGGAAATTTGGGTTTTAAGTTAGTCTTTTAGACTGTGTGTGTGAGGAGCATTTTGTGTTCAAAACCCAGTTTTAACCATCTTCTTGGTATTCCTAAGAGACTGTCCTTATCTCTTGCAGATTAAACTGAGAAAGGTGGAAAATAAAGGTTAGACAAACTTTAAGGTGTGATTAGCACATGAGGCAGCTCCAAATACCAGTTTGTTACTTATGCCACTACTTAAGTCATCAGTCAGCAGCTTTGTTTCCTGCAGTGTGCATTACTAGTGTTTTCTCCCCATCTGGGACATTCTGGAGCAAGTCACATTCTTGAATTTTCAGTTGTTCAAACATGTGCTCTGGAATTGAGATTGCTTGAGAGTTTCCTGTTTGGGCCAGTTCCAATGTTGAATTTGTTGTGAGCGTAGTTTAAGGCAGTTTTTGGGCGGTCCCTTTTATTACATCAGGAACCTAAAAAAAAAAAGTAATCATAAAATTACATCAATGAAGTTCTTTTCTAATTCTGTTCCTGATTTTTTTCCTACCTTGTTTATCTCCTCTTTCCCTTCTAAAAGCAGTTTAACTCTCCCCCTAGGTAGTAATTGTTATTTTTAGCAGTTTTGGATGACTCCCGCCCCGGTAAGATTGAGATAATCTTTTTAACGGTTAGATTTAAATATGTTTGGTCTTTGTTGGTAGTGAAAAGAGATGATGATGTTTAGCTGTTTTTAGATGACTTTATCACATAAGTAATAAGTGTTCATGATAGAAATTCAAAATTTGTTTCATGTGGAAGAGCTGCATTCAACTTTTTTTTTTTTAATTTCACCTGTTGCTTTTTTTGTGTGTGCTGATTTTTGTTTGTTTGTTTTAATGGCGATACGGGGGATTGAACCCAGGACCTCTTGCATGCTAATAAGCACGTGATCTACCACTGAGCTATACCCTCCCCCCTGAAAAATCAGAAAATTTGCCTAAGCAAAAGGGAATAAAAAGTCACTTATAATATCACCCCAAAACACCTTCATGTTTTTCTAAACATCCTTCAGATTTTGGTGTATTGTACATAATTTTTTTACAAAATGGCATTGTATGTATTATAACCTGCTTTTCTTGGTAGACAGTTCATCACATTCTTACAATTTCATTCTTACTTTGAATTTAGGATTTTATGGAAGACCATGGGTTATGGAACAGAGAAAAGAACTCTTTAGAAGGTAATTTTTTATTATGTGAAGGAGAGTCTTAAACCATTAACATTTCATTTTGTTTGAAGAAATACTAACACCAAATAGGGCAGGTGCAGTTTGATTATTTCTCAGTTGCAGAACTTATTTTTACCTTGGTCTTTTACCTCTTCTTCACCTAAGCTAGTGGTTCTCAAACTTGCCTGGGAAAGCTGGATAGGTTTTGGGGTTTACCTGCCTTCACCCAGAGCTGTTGTGTTTTTATTTAAGACTGTTTAATATGTTGACTTTCCATATAAAGTTTAATTTTTTTACAATTCCACTGGGTTACAAAAAGGTTAAAAGCGACTGCCTCAGAATGTTAACTTTTTAAGAGATGGGGCTTCTCCAAGAAAAGGGAAAAAAAATGGAGATTTACAGCGTTTACATGTTGTCTCTTTATACATATGTAATTTTCTTTCCTCTTAAGGCTCCAGAAATGGGAACTAAATACATATTTGTATGCTCCAAAAGATGACTACAAACATAGGATGTTTTGGCGAGAGATGTATTCAGTGGAAGAAGCTGGTAATTTTTCTTTTTAATCCATAAATTTAGAGTATGTGAAGAAGACAGCTGTATTTTAAATGTAGTTGTGTGAGAATTAAGTATTTCATTTTCACTTTGTAGGTAGTATTCTTTTGTTCTATCTGGTAATTCTTTGTGTTAGTGCAGATTGAAATAATGGTGCTAAGAGTGAGCAGCCATGGTGTGATTCATGGGTATGCCAGTCTGACTCTGCCTGTTCTGTCGTCATAAATTGTAGTTTTTAACTTCTGCCAGTGGACTAAACAGTGGGCCACTGTACAGAGAGGTGCTGAAGCATGCTTAGGCCTAGCTAGGGCAAGGCAACTGAGGTGCCTGCCTTGGATGCAAAGTTTAAGGGAATCCCAAAAAATCAGCAATTAAGGTAAATAATATTTCATTATGCATTTTAAAAATCAGAAGTAATGCAAATAATTTAAGAATAAAGTACCAAAGTTTTAAGTGAAAATGAGATCAGAATTACTGATGCTTTGCTTCAGGCTCAAGAAGGGCTTGGTCTTGACCACTTGATTACTATTACTGATCCTGTCTTTATTTAAAATAAAGAAGGACCTCACCCTAGTGCAGGCTTGTACTGAATTGAAAAGCCATCCGAAACTATCCTTGCTACTTGTGTTCTTATGTTGAGTTAGTTACATAAAATTCATAAGTAAGATAAGTAAATTAACCAAGTGGTGCTTTTCTTTGGGAACTTGAGTGAACGGGGGAACATTTTCATATCTAAAATTAAATGGTATACACATGTAGCTAGCAAGATACTTGGTTAAAGCCCAGCCAAGGCACTGAAGGCAGAAAGTTTTCTGAAATTATGAAGAAGCAATTCAAACTTATCCCATCTGCATCTAGTGTTGCTGTTTACTACTCTATATAATTTAAGTGTGTCTTCAACTTGATTATTTTCTGGTAAAGCTGGTAGTGAAATTTAATATGATCAAAATATAGTCAAATGACTTATCTTGAGATACCACTGAAAGTTATTTAAAGATACATCCTGTGGTATGGAATAGTATTTCAGTTTACTTAGGATAACTGGCACATTTTAAAAACTTTAAACTGTGATGAAAATTTTTCCTGTGGTTACAAAGATGAGGGGGTCAAGATTGTTAAGGCCATCACTTAACCCTCATTCTTAAGAACACATTTTTCTTTTCCAAGTTATAAAGTAGATGTAGATTTATTTATTTAGGAATTTCAGTTGTTAAGAGACTGCAAAAACAAAAAACATACCTCTCAGATACTATAGAAAATAAAAATGGTTTATATGCAGTAAGAGAATTGATGCTTAATTCAAATTTATTGAGAAGTGGCAATGAAAGGAAGAGAATGCTTTTATTGAAGTTAGGATGGCATTAGATTACATCAGGTTTGTGTCATTTTGTATCACCTGTTGTCACAATGAACCTGACAATTTTGTAAAATTTAAAGGACTTTATTTTTCTTGACATTGAGCATTGCAGAAAATAACCTCTTTGGTTGAAAGATGAAGGTTCTTTTAGTTTTCTGTACTGCTTTCTAAAATCATGGACTCTTCTTTAGAGCAACTTATGACTCTCATCTCTGCTGCACGGGAATATGAGATAGAGTTCATCTATGCTATCTCACCTGGATTGGATATTACCTTTTCTAACCCCAAGGAAGTATCTACCTTGAAACGCAAACTGGATCAGGTAATTTCCTTAATTCTTTGTTGTTTTTCTCTGAATCAGTTCTTGAAACTGAAAATTTCTGATTTGGTTCTATGATGTTAAAAGGAAACCAAATTCATAGTACTTCTTTGTTTCTATACAAAGTTTTTACTTTACCCCTTTTGATAGAGGAATATTTTCTAAAATGAGTGAAAAGAGCTTTACTGGAAGTACTATTGCTTCTCAAACTTCAGTTTGCATAAGAACTGCCTTTAAAGAATGCATAGAAGTGATGCTTAAAAGAATGTTCATAGGCTCCATTCCCAGAGATTCTTACACAGACTTGGGGTGGAGACTTACCTCAGATTCCAGGTGATTCTGAGATAAGTGGTCCAGAGTCACATTTCAAGAAACTGTATACTTTTGGGTGCTTGGCTGAATTTCTGAGTGAGGTTATAGAAACAGAATTCCCTCAGTTACATGAACAAGAGATGAAATTCAGTATGTTAATGGTTGGCTGGTTTCCCAAGATGAGAAGGTAAACTAGGTAAACATGTAAACTGTTGGAGAACTTGATTTAATCTAAATTCTACTTAACATAAGAGCTGCACATCTTTTTTGGTGAAGAAGTTTTGCTGGTATATATATTTAGGCAAAGGTTTATATTATTGGTGGCATTAAAATGGTAAAAATTTTAAAGTTGTTAAATTTCTATGAATAAACTTTTAAGAGGTTATTTCTGTATTAGATCATATTCTGTGTTGATCTTTATGATTGATGACTTAGATTTATGTGCAAAGAAATTAATTAGATGGGACTGCTTTTTAGAAGGGATGTAATTGGGTTTTATTTATTTATTCAGTGGAGGAACTGGGGGTTGAACCCAGGACTTTGTGCATCCTAAGCACGTGCTTTACCACTGAGCTATTCCCTCCCCCTAAGAAATTAGGATCAGTGAAATTTTTTTTTTTTATGGAGGTACTGGGGATTGATCCCAAGACCTCATGCATGCTAATACCCACTGAGCAATAACCACCCCCCAAGGATCAGTGAATCTTGACTAGAACAGGCGACTTGGGTTTTTCATGTCTTAGGTTACATATTGTTCATGTTTTTGGTTTTTTCTGTTTGGTTTTTATATTAATCAGAAATGAAAGAAGTGGACGGTTAGGCCACATTATAGAAGCTTTGTTGGAATATGTTGGTGTATTGCATTCAAACCCAAATGAAAAAATGGGTCCCCAAACTGTCTAGCTGTTTAACATAGAAAATGTAAAAGCAGTGGTTTGGCGCTTAACATTCTACTAAGGGAAATATTTGACTTTCAAGTGTAACTATTAAGTGTATATTTTAATATATTTTGAATCCTGTATTTCTTACTCTTTAAGATGGTAAAGCATCTTTTTTTTTTTTCATTTCCTAGGTTTCTCAGTTTGGGTGCAGGTCATTTGCTTTGCTTTTTGATGATATTGACCATAATATGTGTGCAGCTGACAAAGAGGTATTCAGTTCTTTTGCGCATGCCCAGGTCTCCATCACAAATGAAATTTATCAGTATCTAGGAGAGCCAGAAACGTTCCTCTTCTGTCCCACAGGTATTGTATATAATAGCCTTATATTTAAATGTATATATATTATATTTATATAAATTTAACATAATTTTATAATATAATTTATATACATATAACATACAAAATATATATTTTATAAACAAATACATTATATAATTATGTATATTATGTAATATATTAACAATCTGTATTAAATAGTCTTTTTGAAATATTTAACTTTCAAAGGACCATTTATGGGCTTTATTGTGTTGTTCCCTCTCCCTTTGGTGTATAAAGGTAGGAATTCTTTTTCTAGAAGACATTTCTCAAGATCTTAAATTGGGGGAACTTTAGAGACTAACAAATGACAGCTGAATAGGCCAAAGATTTTATGTATTTTTTAGTACTGAAAGCATATTAACATTACATTTTCAGAGTTAAAGGAAGGATAGTATTATCGAAATGAAAACTAGAAAAAGCAAATTTACATTGCTTTTAACATAGTCACTCCTCATTTCCTCCTACTTGTTCCTTTTTTCTGCCCTTGCATATCTGTATCCCTTTTCACTCCTCCCACTCCCATCTGGGCTCTTAACTTCCCATAGTCAGCATAGAAAGCTTAATAATTTTTCCCCCTATCCCTTTATCCCCTCCTCTTCCCTCCTTGGTTCCTTCCCTTGAAAATATTCTGTCTCTTTTTTGCCTCTCAAAATTCAGCCTGTAGGAAAATTTCCTTAAACTTGACTTCTTGCTCAGGAATAGTTAAATAAGTTAGTTCTAAGAAATTTTAGACCGAATTTAACTGTGTGTATGTCTGTCTTAGAGTATTGTGAGCCATGAACTTTATCTCAGTGGTCTCATGCTACATGAGTACTCAGATAATGTTTAATAAGATTATACTTGGGGATTACTTAATGCACTACAAATTATAATTAGTTGTAGTTGAGACTAATAGCCAGGGGCATAATGTTGCGTTCTTTAATTTTTCCCCTACATTCAGAATATTGTGGCACTTTCTGTTATCCAAATGTGTCTCAGTCTCCTTACTTAAGGACTGTGGGTGAAAAGCTGCTACCTGGAATTGAGGTGCTTTGGACAGGTGAGTCTTAAGATTTATACAGCAAAACTTATAATTAACTAGGACCTAGAAAAATTTGTTGTTCTGGTTAATTGGATACTTTTTTTTTAAAGCTGAGCCTTAGCTAGAACATTTTGCTATTCTCTTTCTTTTATAAAGTATAGATTCTTCACTTAGTATTAAAAAACACCTTTGAGGATTTTGCAGTGAATCTGAGTTATCAGTTTTACTGGTAAATTATTGATCTGTAGGGATCTGGGCTAACAGGCATTGATCACAGCACTAGGGTAGTGTTTTATTTTACAAAATGAAATCTGTAATGCTAGATCAATAGTAATCAATGAACTGTATTAGCTTTTATTCTGAGAATGAAGGGCAGAAACCCCAGAGTTTAGGTTAACTGAGATTTGTCTAATTGAAGATACACTGTATTATAATGGAAAAAAGTTGTTTACATGAAAATTTGTTTCTTATTGATGTATCAGTTTGAGGAAACTTGCCCAAACTTTAAATATTCATACCTTTTAACTACTAATTCTATTTCTTAGAATCTGATCAGAGGAATTATTGATGGGGGTGGGGGATAAAACCTAGTAAAAAGACGTATTGCTGTGTTATTTTAAAAAGAAAAAAATTTTAGAAATTATACATGTAACAAGGAAATACATACCAAATTATATGCAGTATATTTTGAAGAATCATGTATGAGAGTATTTTAATAAATGGTGGTCATTATTTCTAGGTCCCAAAGTTGTATCTAAAGAAATTCCAGTAGAGTCCATTGAAGAGGTTTCTAAGATTATTAAGAGAGCTCCGGTAATCTGGGATAACATTCATGCTAATGATTATGACCAGAAGAGACTATTTCTGGGCCCATACAAAGGAAGATCCACAGAACTCATCCCACGGTTAAAAGGAGTCCTGACTAATCCAAATTGTGAATTTGAAGCCAACTATGTTGCTATCCATACCCTTGCCACTTGGTACAAATCAAACATGAATGGAGTGAGAAAAGATGTCGTAATGAGTGAGTAGATGATTTAGTTCTTGACCTTGGGAGGAGAATTGTGGTTAACTACAACCATTGGCAAGTATACGTATTCCTGTGTCATCAAGATTTAAGAGGTTTATGTTTTGTTTTGTTTTATTTTGTTTTTAAAGGAAATGTTTAGTCCTATGGATGAGATTTATGTGATAGAAAGAAGGGCTGAGTGGCTTTGGACAAGTTACTAAAAATCTCTTGGCCTCAGTTCTTTGTTTTTTAAAATGTGACTTAGCCTTTGAAGTCTGAGTAATTAGACAAGGTAGCCTTTTAGTGTTCCTTTTTTTTTTCCCTAGAATAATTCTGATTGAATTTGTGTTTTCGGGTGATTTTGCTAAATGGTATATTTTAGATGGCTAGATGTTCTTGTCTCAGTTACTTAACGTATCATTTAGATTCAGCATACATTTATGGAACATATTCTCATTTTAGACATTGGCTTACTGACTTTCATTTGTGAAAAATTCCTAATTGAGTTCCAAGTAAGAGAATGCTGATTAGTTGTTTATTAACATTTAAACACGTATTTTGTGGCAAGTGTGTCTTCCCAGGCACTAAGGATGCAAAGAATAAAATAGTCCCTACTTTGGAAGAATTTAGTCTGGTATTAGATAAAGCAGATAGGCTACTGTACTATATATAGTATGATAAGTGCTGAAGGAACTTAGAAGGGGAGGGAGTGATTACTTCTGCTAAGCAAAAGTGGTAAGAAATGATTTTCATAGAGGAGGAGAACTTAAACTGGGTCAAAGTATAGGTAAAGTCGGCTGGGCTTTAAAGGTTTGGTAAGCTAGAGATGAAAACACTGGACACTGAAAATTTGAAGTTATCTGAATTTTGGCCCATTTGGAGGTATTGAAATGTCACATTTTGATGCTTGGGAGTATGTAGTTGAAAGTTGTGTTATTTCTTAGTTCTGTACCCCTACTTCCAATTCTGTTTATTGAATTAATGCCTTCCTTCAAGGTTCAGTCATTGTCACTCCCTTCTCCCCAATAAAAAATACAAAATTAGGGATATAATCTCAATCCCTTCTGTACACATGGCTGTTAGCATCTCCCTCTTTTAAGGCAGAGCATGAAGCATATTAAGGATTGGTAGACATTGGTCAGACTGGGTCATGTGCAGGAAAATAAGGAAAGCTAAAAATAGTGGGTTTTGAATACCAAGGAAAAGAGAGTTTAGACTTTTCCCTACCATTCTCCTGATTCAGTGCTAAATTATATGCTTTTTATCTCTGTTCATATGTGGGCTCTCTTGTCAATTTTCTCTTCTCCCCTCAGTGCATTTATTTGCCCATTTTCATAATTATTTGCGTTTTAAGTTATAAGCCCCTGAAGGGTGGGGAATGTTTTCTTCATGAAAAGCATGGTGCCTTTAGCCTTGCATTCCCACTAATCGGTACTCAGTGGACATTTAAATGCCTTTTCCAGTGATTCTAAAATTAGTGTTTTTTATTTGAATTGGAATTTTACGTTTAGCAATAAATGCATTTAGTTGACTGTTCTCGGTAAAGTGGTTCGGTGAAGGGTCTTGTTTGTGTTTGCATTGTTATGCTTAAGGTTTATTCTTTTTCCAGTTCTTTGCTTCTCTCGTTTTACTGTAGCAATTAGTGATTTGCGTTTGTCCCCCTCACTTGTCTGGAGGCTTTTGTAATCAAAACTGTTTTTGTGTTCTTTCTCTTTTTTGCAGCTGACAGTGAAGACAGTACAGTATCCATCCAGATAAAGTTAGAAAATGAAGGCAGTGATGAAGATATTGAAACTGATGTACTCTATAGTCCACAGATGGCTCTAAAGTTAGCTTTAACAGAATGGCTGCAGGAGTTTGGCGTACCTCATCAGTACAGCAGTGAGTTTGGCCATTCTTTGTAAGGGAGTTGGATCATATTGTTTGAGACATAGAGCAAAAGAACATTTATGATGTCTTCTTATAGGCCCACCAAGCAAAATGAAATTCAAGAATTTAGAAAATAAGGTTTTAAAAATCTTACTTTTGGTCTTAAATAGCTTTCATCTTGATGGAAAGCTAATTTGTTTTTAAAATGGCTTTTTTGAAATAGTTGTTTTTATTTTTTAATTTTTACTTACTTCAATTTTTAAAAAAATATATTTTAATGTTTACTAAACAACTGTTTTATTTTTATTTTGTGGGGGAAGGTAATTAGGTTTATTTATTTTTTAATGGAGGTACTGGGGTTTGAACCCAGGACCTCATGAATGCTAAGCATGTACTCTACCACTGAGCTGTACCCTCCCCCTGAAATAGTTGTTTAAATACAGATCTTCAAAAGAGAAGAAAATAATAGATGTTGACATTTTTATCATCTTTTTCCCCACTTCTCTTTCCTTGCCCACCTCCTTGATGGTTTAGAAAAAGTTGTGCTTTTCTCATGGCTCAAATTATTGGGAATCTCAAGTTCAGATTCATAATTACAGATATGCTAAGAGGAAAACATTTCACCAGATCTAATTTGTTCTGTTTCTAATTCTGATTTTCTGGCAATTTGTTTTTGTAGGTAGGCAAGTTGCACACAGTGGATCTAAAGCAAGTGTAGTTGATGGGACTCCTCTAGTTGCAGCACCTTCTTTAAATGCCACAACTGTAGTTACAACAGTTTACCAGGAGCCCATTATGAGCCAAGGAGCAGCCTTGAGTGGTGAGCCTACAGCTCTGACCAAGGAAGAAGAAAAGAAACAGCCAGATGAGGAACCCATGGACATGGTAGTGGAAAAACAGGAAGAAACAGACCACAAGAATGACAATCAAATACTAACAGAAATTGTCGAAGCTAAGATGGCAGAGGAATTGAAACCAATGGACACTGATAAAGAGAGCATAGCTGAATCAAAATCCCCAGAGATGTCTATGCAGGAAGATTGCATTAGTGATATTGCCCCTATGCAGACTGATGAACAGACAAACAAGGAGCAGTTTGTGCCTGGTCCAAATGAAAAGCCTTTGTACA
The DNA here is from genome assembly GCF_036321535.1 of Camelus dromedarius. Taxonomy (NCBI): domain Eukaryota; kingdom Metazoa; phylum Chordata; class Mammalia; order Artiodactyla; family Camelidae; genus Camelus; species Camelus dromedarius. The sequence continues at coordinate 59,269,214 of NC_087443.1, read as the reverse complement.
CTGCAGAACCGGTGACTTTGGAGGATTTACAATTACTTGCTGACCTATTCTACCTTCCTTATGAACATGGACCCAAAGGAGCACAGATGTTAAGGGAGTTCCAGTGGCTTCGAGCGAATAGCAGTGTTGTTAGCGTCAATTGCAAAGGAAAAGACTCTGAAAAAGTGAGTATGCTTAATTTACCTGCTGCTTTAGCCTGAATGGGTCCCTGTGCTGATGATATAGAGGGGTCTTAAATGAGTGAGAATTGACCACATCTTAGAATGTGTTCTGTAAAGTAGATGTGAACTCTGCTGAATTTGGTACATACAGTTCCATAGTTTGACCTTATAGTAGTTAGGAATGAAGAAAAGTCAAAGTTTATTATTTTAGGAGTATTTGTCAGTTTGGGGAGAGACAGACTTTTATTGTTTGTCTTGAAGAGTTTAACCCAGTGAGTCTTTAATATTTAGAATAAATTTGCAGGTACCTGATAACAAACAGCTTTGTTTGTAACTGTTTTAGATTATTTTGTTAAGCTTTCAATTTTTTGAGTGTTTTTATTAATCCTCAATAGATTGAAGAATGGCGGTCACGAGCAGCCAAGTTTGAAGAGATGTGCGGACTAGTGATGGGAATGTTCACTCGGCTCTCCAATTGTGCCAACAGGACAATCCTTTATGACATGTACTCCTATGTTTGGGATATCAAGAGTATAATGTCTATGGTGAAGTCTTTTGTACAGTGGTTAGGTAGGTGCAACAGGAATAATCTCTTCTCCTCAGATATATTGTCCCCTAAAAAAAAAAAAAAGATTATCCCACAGGGAGAAAAACATTTAGGTAATTGGCAAATTTCCAACTGTTTAAACTCTTTACCTAAATTTCTTTCAAAGGTGTAGCCATTTTTGCAGACTTGAGGTGCAAGCCTCAGTGTATATCTGGCACATTGATTTTTCTCCCTTGGGCTAATTCAGCATAAGTATCTTGAAAATGTGTTAGAAAGTACTGACTTTAACTTGCTCTGACTGAATGCTTCCTGGATGGAACCCTGTATACCACATTTATGTGATTTGGAGATTAGACACTATGAATTGTGACTCTGTAAGCTCTCTGCTGCTTGCTGTGTCTTGATGATGATAATGCTGTGTTTAACAGAACAATTGCTGAAATGACCCTAAGGGGCCTGGAAAGAGGAAGCCATCCTCCCAGCCCTGTGCGCATGCGAGCTTTAGTGGTAGGCTATTCTGGTGCTACTTGGTATTATTTCACATGATTTTTTCTTTATCCCTCAACCACGTAATTGGTTTTAGCAGGGGATAGAAATTACAGTCCCCTAAAAACTCTCTGCTTCATTAAATGGACTTCAGTATGTCTCTTTTGAAAACTGGTTCTTTTTGTTGTTGTTTTTTTTTTTTTAATTCTCAAACTTTGTAAAAAGCACCAGCATGGCCAAGTTCCTCCAGGGATTTCATTTCATTTCCAGGTTTTCAATCCAGCTATAAGGAATATGTAATGGACTTAGACACATAGCACACAGCAGGCAGCAAGGCTAACTGACATGTCATAGTTTTCATAGTAGTCACAAATAATATGATGGGTTACATAGTCTTAGTTGTGAAATAGAAGTGTGAAACATGAGCTTAGAGTAACTCAGGAATAGTTGCAAAGAGATTTCTCACTTTCTGCTTGTATACTTTTGGACTCAATAAAAAAATTTTTCCTGTGGTACAACTAATTAGCAGCTAAAAGTAGTCTCTGTTAATGTGAAAATAAAGAACTTTGAGTTGCTATGTATATAACATAACAAGTAGAAGAGAGAATTTTGCTCTCTTCTTGTTAAAAGACTCCAAGATACCTCTTCTCTGTGATGGATAAGTGCCCTTAGGCGCAGGAAAGACTTCTATATTGATTGTTGGATGATGGCATTTGCTTTCTAGGCTTTGGCTAGGGGGTTATAAATTGAAATCTTAAATTTCCAACCTGTAATCTGGATTATTGAGCTTGAGAAAGTATTGCTTAAAACAATTAATACTCAGCTTTTAATTCAAGAATTATTAAAAGTTCTTGGTTATATACAGTATTGCTTCATTTTCCTCTCAAGCTTTACCTCTGTACTGTGCAATTAGGGGGGCAGCTTTCCCAAATTGTATGTGGCTGTTGTACAATCTCAAGGTCAGAGCATTTTAGAAGTTTTAAATAATCATCTTGGCAACCACAGAGCTTTACAGTAGCTCAATGAGAGTATTTTCATGGTTCTATAATAATTTCAGGGAGTTACTGATTAGAATCCTTTGTTTTCCTCCTCTCTCCAGTCCAGCTGGCATTCAGTCCTTTAAAGAATGTGGCTATGCAGTACTTTTGATTACTAACGACTTCTATTATCTTCTTCCCCATTGTGTACAGATGGGAGAATCCTCAGCACAAGTGTCTACTACTATTGGATGGACAGCGGCAGATGTTCACAGCGCGTCATGATAAATTAGTTTAAGTTGAAAGGTTCTGTGAGGTAGTTCAGGTAGAGTTAAGGGCAGTAGGCATGAACTGAAGTCACGTTTGCGCAGCGACTGAGGCATTAACCATGTTTTCATTTACACAGCTCTTCGTACATGCAGCTTTTTATTGTAATAGTTGGAAGTGCTAGTTACGTTGTAGTCTCAAAGTAGGGGGTAGGGGAAATTGGCTGATCTTAAAAGTTTGAGAGGTATAGTTTTTACCTGCAGTGTACATTTACACTGAGCTATGGAATGGGGAAGATTCTCTTCCTAGCCTAAATTTTGACCCTATTTCATATTTATTTTACAAATATTAAATTATATATTTTTAAAGTACCCCTACCCCTAAAAAATGACAACCCTGGATATAACCTCTTAATGGGCCTGAATTGTCAACAAAAAATTTGGTTTGCTTTGGGACTGTCTGACTAGCACACTATATATTGTACTGATGAGACTGTTAACTTGAACAGGAGGTAGAATGCTGTCTTCAAATGGAAAAGAACTATTTGCGCTGCTTTATCTTGTCAGAAGACTGGGCAGGTGATTTTGATTTGGCCTCCCAATAATTTGCTTTTAATTATTGTATTATTAGCTTCCTTTATTGCCTATGGAGTTGGTTAAGTGGTGACCTTAAATACTGACTTCTGGACCTCAAAGCCTGACATTCCGTGTGTGAGCTCTGCACTGCAGAGACTGTAATGGTCCATCAGAGGAGCCAGATACGGTCATACTTTTAAGAAAAGTATGTTTTAGCTCTGGACAGAGGAAAGCATCAGTCAGCTCTCCTTAGTGTTTAGAATCTGTCAGACTGGTATTATTACTAGCCAGGTCTGAATTTGGATTATCCTTGTCAGGAAAAAAAAAGTACTCATTTCGTTTCATTGTCAAATTATAGCAATTTCTTTTATTTATTCTGCTGATCTTAGTTTTCTGACAAGATTAACCCTCCTTCCCTTTTTTCCTTTCCTGTACCCTTTCTCAAAATGTAAAATGTGACTTCAGACAGGTTTAATTCCTTCGTGGGCTGTGATAATAAAATATCTCATCTATCTCATTCATTTCACTCTATGGTTACTGTAATTTTGCTGCAGAACAAGCAGCTGCCTTGATTTTTATAGTTGTATCTAGGTAATATATAAACTTGATCCAGACAAAGTTTCAATAATGTAAGAAAGGGTAGAATTCTTAACAGTGATTATTCATTAATTAGAGGAAGGAATATCAGTATTGAAATTCCATTACAAATTTTAAAAAATTATTATCACAGCCTTGTTCTGAAACCCTGGATTATTATTGTTAGCTATTTCCACAAAGTGTTTGTTAGTTTGTTGGACGTTTGAGACCCCAGGAAATCCCCTTTCTCGTAACGTTCTCCGCTTGGATCTGATCTCAACAGGGTGTCGTAGTCATTCTTCAGCACAGTTCTTAATTGGAGACCAAGAACCCTGGGCCTTTAGAGGTGGTCTAGCAGGAGAGTTCCAGGTATCAATATGAATTCACAACTGAATTGACATTTTCTTTGTTTTATGAGAAACCTTATGTTGCGCATCAGATGGCTGGAAGGATTGGTCTGCCGAAGGCTTTCTAGTCCCAAATTCAATTTAGTTACATAGCTGGATTTTAAATCAAATTTTCCTCCTCTTTCACAGTAATTTCTGAAGGAGATGCTGCCAATTCCCCCCGCGCCTGCGAAGCGCAGCGGCTCTAGGTATACACTTCACATTGTTTCTTTGCAGGTCGCACAGCATTTTAATCTGCGCCCGCAATGCACAATGCGCGCATGCTTGTCTGCCAGTGGAAACTCCATGAGCAAAAAAAAGGATGAGTAATTATGCAAGTGTATGGTAAAAGGACTTTTGGATATTTTCCCAATTAAATTATAGATAAAACTCGTACTTGAAAGAACAGTCCGTTAATGAAAATTTGAACAAAATATAAGGTTATTTTGGTGTTGGAATTTGTTCATGGACTTTTCAGGTGCTCTACTTTTCTCCCCCCAACAGGTGCTCTGCTGCGCACAGCAAACTGAAGCGCATTGCTTTGGGGATAAAGCGTCTCCTGGACAGATAACCCTCTTCAGACCAAACCTCTCCTCCTGACATTCTGTTCTGCCATCTTTTAGTAGAAAGATGGTCTATATGAGATTGGTTTAAAAAATAGATTTGTCATAATTGGAATAGTTTTTTTTTTGTTTGTTTTGTTTTTTGGGTTTTTTATACTGTAAATTTAAATCCCCAGTAATATGCCACTAAAGCTATGTAACTCAGTTTGGATAATTTCTATTCAGAAGCACCCCACTCCCCCAGCAAAGAAGTGTTTATGTTAGTAAAGCATAGTGCATCCCTCTTCTTTAGGTCTGCCTGCAGTAGCCAGTTAATGTTAAGTTGGTAATCTGCAGTGCACACTAAGAAATAGATATCTTCCCAGCACTAATTCATCTCCCTTTTTTTTCTTCCCACAGCGTTTGCTGCCAATTGATGGGGCAAATGACCTCTTTTTTCAACCACCCCCACTGACTCCTACCTCCAAAGTTTATACTATCAGACCATATTTTCCTAAAGATGAGGTAATTGTCTACCTGCCAACTTGGTGAACACTTATTACTTTCCTTTGTTAAAAGAATCAGTTTTGTGTCTTAAAATATGAACTTTAGATGGAGAAAGTTAATTAAAACACTGAACCTCCAGGATGTTTAAGGAAGAAGCTAAGGAGTTTAGACTCATAACATCTTGTGCTAAATCCTTTAAAAAATCAGATGAAATGTATTCAGAGTTGGAATTACTAAATAGTATGTCTGAATGATATGTTGTCCTTGGCTGATTTTCTCCAGTATATTAGTTTTCTGCAATTTTCATCTGTAAAATACCTACAGGCTGTTGATAATCAGTTATAGAAAAAAGCGAGCCTGTTTAAAACATTTTGGACATATAGAAAAGTGAGAGAGACTCTACCTTATAGTTCGCTGGATTTTGAATACACTACTTACTGCCTAAAACTATCCCCTGCAAAGCAGTTCTCTGTTTACTATAATCATGCTGTTTTCTACTAGCTTCACAAATACGACTGAAGCAGAGATGGTATTTATGACAAGCCAGACGTTTTGTTACTCCCTCTTCTAGAAGTCCAGTCTGACTTATGAGTGTCATATTGTTAAGTTCTGTTTCTTGAGGCATTGCTTAACTGGATTATATTTTCAGGCTTCCGTGTACAAGATTTGCAGAGAAATGTATGACGATGGAGTGGGTTTACCTTTTCAAAGTCAGCCTGACCTTATTGGAGACAAGTATGTGATGAATGAAGTATTTGGACTTATTGGACCTGGGAATAAACATTTCATAGCCATATTTATCAGGTTGAGGGGAGGTGATGACTGGAAATAGTTTTTTAGAAGTTCTACTTTAGTTTAATAAAATTTGAGTATTCATACGTGTGTATTTCTAGTTTGTATTTCCATCAAATATAGTTTCCACAGGTTGTCATTTGAGTGTATTGGGTCTTATATCACTGAATTCTAAAGTGTTAACATTAGTAACTTCACTCACTCTGGCCTCTTTTTTTTCTGAGCAGGTTAGTAGGAGGGTTGCTTTCCCTCAGCCTGGATTACTGTTTTGTCCTAGAAGATGAAGATGGCATATGTGGTTATGCCCTGGGCACTGTAGATGTGACTCCCTTCATTAAAAAATGTAAAATTTCCTGGATTCCCTTCATGCAGGAGAAGTATACCAAGCCAAATGGTGACAAAGAACTCTCTGAGGCTGAGGTAATTCACAGATTTAGAATTACACACTGGTAATTTTTTTTTAAGTATTTACTAAAATAAAGGGAGTAGATATATCTTAAAATCTCTGCTTTCTTACAGAAAAGGATTCTTAGGGCTTATTCTTATTAGCATGTAACTTCCCTACAGTTTTTGAGTTGGAAGTGTTGTAATACTTCCTGAAGTAAAAGCACAATATAGACAGTTAAAGAACTTTCTTTTTCCCTCCCTGTTTTGAAGCACCAAACTTAAGGATGCTATAGTCTCTTCTTTGGGTTCTCAGGGCACCCGAAATTTCTCATTTGCTTACTAATGAAGCTAACTTATTTTCTCAGTAATGCATTTCTCATTGTAATTAAAAAATAATAGGGATGAACTTTAAATGAAGTTTTTTCTTGAGGATAATTTTTATGCTTAGTGAATACTCATAGATAATATATTTGTGACAACTTTTTTCTTCCATATTGCTTCTCTTCCCCTTTTCTAAAATCCTCTACCCCTCTCCCCCACACCAGTGTACTCAGATTCTCTCTATAGTTTATTACTATTTTTCACCTTTTGCCCCTGGCCGGATGGCTATGTAATAAGGGGCTGGTTTGGAGTGGCCTCCCTTACTTGGGATTCATTGACACAGACTGCAGAATGCTGGTGATTAAGCTGTTGATGTGTTGCTTTTCCATATCTGACAGTTTTCAGCACAGAAACATATGAAGAATGACTCGTGTTTATTACAAATTGTTTTGTAAAAATTGTGGTAAAGTATACACAGTATGAAATTTACTTTCAACCATTTTTAAACTTTATTTATGTACTTTACAATCTTCTTTTTAAATTGAAGTATAGCTGATGTACAATATTTCATTTATAGGTATAGAATATAGTGAGTCACAATTTTTAAAGTTTAATACTTGATTTATAGTTACTAAAATGTTGGCTATATTCTCCATGTTGTACAATACATCCTTCTAGCTTATTTTATACCTGATAATTTGTACCTCTTAATCCTCCACCTCCATCTTGCCCCTCCCCCTTCCTTTAACCATTTTTTAGTGTACAGTTCAGTAGTGTTAAAGTACATGTCACATTTTTGTGCAAGCAATACAGGCTTTTAAAAAACTTTTATTTTGAATAATAGTAGATGTACAGAAGTTACAAAGATAATAGAGTTCCAGTATACCCCTCACCTACTTTCTACATTTATCCTACTCTCAGAAACCTACTTTGGTTCATTACTATAAACACCTCACTGTACTTACCAGTTTTTCCATTCCAGGATCCAATTCAGTATACCACATTACATTTAGACAAACTTTTAAAAAGTGAACGCTCCAGCTAGAATTATAAACTAATTCTACATGTGGTAATTTTATATTACCAGGAGAGTTCTTGAATGTTACTTTCCTTTTCCTGTTACTGAGTTCTGTAGTTGGGATATAGATTCATAATGAATAGCTACTGAAAGTCAAAAAGAGTATTCCTCATTTTTACAGAAAATAATGTTGAGTTTCCATGAAGAGCAGGAAGTGTTGCCAGAAACTTTCCTTGCCAACTTCCCTTCTCTGATAAAGATGGATATTCACAAAAAAGTAACTGACCCAAGCGTAGCCAAAAGCATGATGGCTTGTCTCCTTTCTTCACTGAAGGCTAATGGTGAGTACATATTTGTGGAGTTGCCCGTGTTTGGGCTAGGTGGGGACAGGACTGTATTTTAGGATAAAAAGAAAGAAGTGAATTTACATTCCTTTCCCCACCGTTTATGGTTTGCCTTCAGAATTAGTGGTGCAAGAATTGCATGTGTATTAGTCATTGAAAAATACTGCTCTTTTACACTATGAATGCTTACTTTGAGCCCCAGTTGAAAGAGAAGTGAACACATGAGGTTGTGTTTGTTTTGCCAGGATACTCATAAATGATAGTTGAAAATTAAATGAACCTCGGGGGGAGACTTCATTTCGGAATGCAGAATCACCGATTTTTTTTTTTTTTTTTGAGTTTGCTATCTAAACCTTCAAAAATACTTTGCTATACATTAGTGGTATGGAAACTTTCTGTAAAGGGCCAGATAATGTTTTAGGCTTTAGAGGCAACATACAGTGTCCTGTTGCATCTTTTTTTTTTTTAAAACAATCTTTTAAAAATGTAAAATAAAACAAACAAAAGCCTTATTTTTAGCCTTGGGCAATACAAAAATGGGCAGCTTGTTGAGCATTCGTTAGACTGTTGTTGATACATGAGAATGCACTTTCTGTGTCTTTATATCTGATTCAGTGGTGTCCCTTTGTGGGACAATTTAAACAACTCTGAAGAAAGCATTATTCTTAGTGTTTTGCCTAGAACTGAATCATGCAGATGTATGAGGTATGTCTTAACATACAACACATTCTGGTTATATTGGCTTGTGACAGGCTGGAATAGGCTCTGCCCTGTGGGCTCCTCAAAGGTATGTTTTATTATATTAAACAGTTATCTTTTGTCTTGAGGTTTCTTACAACCTCTCTGTCAAAAGATTTTCTTTCTGGGAAAGTTTTACTCACCATTGAAAAAAATTTTGGGGGTGAGGGGCAATATATCTTATAGTTAAGAATTGTATTTATTTAAGATATACAATTTGGTGACTTGCAATATATTGTGAAATAATCACCATATTCAAGCTAGTTAACATATCCATCATTTTAAGATAGTTATCACTGCAGCATCCATTATTGATGAATATTAATATTCATTAACTTTTAATATGAATTTAAAAATTATATGAAATTTAGGGGCTGATATAGATAAGCTCCTACTATGATCTATTTGGAATATATTAAAGATTAATCATAATTTATATTCATAATTCTTCATATTCATAATTATTGATATACTTCACATTCATAATTGACATTCACATTTTGAATATTTTTTTTCCTAGGCTCCCGAGGGGCTTTCTGTGAAGTGAGACCGGATGATAAAAGAATTTTGGAATTTTACAGCAAGTTAGGCTGTTTTGAAATTGCAAAAATGGAAGGATTTCCAAAGGATGTGGTTATACTTGGTCGGAGCCTGTGACATTTGTTGGCACTATGAACTGTCGGAAAGTCTCTTAACTTCACCTGGTGTGTGGTGGTTGGGGTCTTCGTACAGTTCGGCCTCTGGAGCGGCAACAAATCAGCTGATGGGGATTGGAAACAAAGAAGACTATATAAAACTCACCCATCGTACTTTGAGACTACTCACTGGTTGGAAGAAGATAGTATTGCTGCAAATCCTGTGTGAAAGAGATCTGGGCCTCCTTATTGGGTCTTGTGTTAGGTGCCAAGACCTCTTACATGGGCTTTAGGGAAGGGTTCTTCAATAAATGTAGTCAGCACTGTTTTTTGCATCCAGTATGGTTGCATTTCTCACCTAAGAGTAATCAAAATCATTTGTCATCCTCCTTGGCTTATTGAATGAAATGTATCTCATTCTCGGGGTCATGGCAAAGATGAGAAAGATTTGGTTTCAGAGGCTTCAGGGTGGAGATTCCAAGTGGGATGGTTATGGCATAGTTTAAGCTGAATAAACGATTTCAATTTGGGCAGTTTTTCTGCTTTTTGTAAAGCCATGGCCAATTGTCTTTGTAGTGACCATTGGTTCAGGCATGTTGTGCTTTGTAGGGACAAATGTGCAGTTGTTTGTGGCAAAAGCCTAAAAGTGACAAACTTGTAAAAAAATTTTTGTATATAAACTAGCTGTAACCTGACTATCCTTTGTGTTTACTGTTTTTGTAATTTTCCTTTTGAAAATGAAAGGGTGTGGTTCAGGATGGCACTTTGAATAATGTTAAATCAGTGGAAGGTGGATTTTCTTTACTTTTGTCTTCGTTTTTTTAAGAAGTTTTATTACTTTTGAAGTGCCTCCCACCTAGGGCTAGGCCATGACCACTTTGGGTACGAGAGCCTAACTTCCATAGGACTCAATCTGTTGGAAAGTACAGTCACTTCTGGAAATTAACCTCAATGCAGGTCAGCATGTGAAATGTTAGTTTAGACATCTGGCAAGTAGGGTTCAGGGACTGATTGATCTCATTTGCCCTCAGGTCAGATGTCCTTTAATTTCAAGACCTGTTACTACTGGTTTTATTAAATCAGTCTTTAGTTCTTGCATGTTTGTATCTAATTTTTTAAAAGAATGAGCACACTTTAACCAATGACTTACAGTTAACTTTTTGTCTTTAACCACAGTTACTGAAAGCTTTATTTTAATTTAGATTTGGTGTTTTTAAGGGTTCTGAGCTTGAGACTAGTAGGTAATCTCTGCAGGATTCATTTTTTTAATCATGGCTGGCTGACTTCTCCAGATTCCTAACAGTATATTGTTATCTTGCTTCCCTGCAGTTTTGTATCAGCTGTTTTAACTTTGAGCTGAGAGGGGAGCATCAAGGAAAAGGAAACTTGAAACATTTTCCTTCCTAGATTTCCATCCGTACGGGTTTTGAAGAGAGTCTTTTAAAGCAGTACCCAGTGCTACCAGGTGACTTTGAACCAAGGCCTGTGAATGTGCATTGAATGGGTGAGGTGAAGGAAGACCTCTTTATATTCAGTTTAGAAATCTTTAACTGATAGCAGGATATGTATGGTATGTTGGACAACTGGAACCTAGCTGGCATTTTCAAGGACTTAGGTGAAGGGAAGATCTTCGCAAGATACTGTTTAAAATGGCTTAATGTCATTTGGTTTTCTCTAAGTACATTTTGTACATGAGTGGACAATTTCTAGCATTTTATCTGGAGAATTTCATGGTCAACCTCTTATGGAATCAGGATTTTTAGCAAGTTTGCTTGTGGCTTTATCTTGGCTTTTAATTATCAGTTTGGCTGGTCTTCTGGTCACAGAGCTAACTATGAAACAGATTTCCAGGCCTCTAGGATCGTAAAGTGCTATGCTGTCTTCTCTATGGTTATGAATATTTATTAAGATTGGGATGACATTTCATTGATTGTTTATTAGATCACAGCTCAGTTCCTGTAGAAAACGAACTGTAAAACTATCTGAAGACCATTGCAAGAGGCAAAATAAAACTTGAAGTGAATGTGCGTGGTGTACTATGTAAACCTTCCTGTTTCTTCCTCCTCTTTCTTCTGCCCTTCATGCCTCACCTACAAGCCGGTATTCCGCCTCTCAGCAGCTGTTCGAAGTTGGATTTCAAAGGCAGTCCTCCCGCACTCCCAGTAAAAGATTGCCTTCCAGATTCTCCTCAAGGCAAGGGAAAAGAAAAGACTAGTTCTTAGTCAAGCCACTTGCTTGCCACAGTTACAACCTGGGTGTGAATTAGGGCAGCTAGTTTGAGTGAGTTCCTGCCATGTAATAGAATAAGGAACAGAATTTGCCTGATGATTTGATCAAAAGGTGAAAGTTGGAGGCGTAGCCTATATTACAAAACGGGGAGTCCAAGGCAGAAAGATGTTCCTGGACTAGCATGCCTCTGCCAGAAACTGCAGTTAGTCCCACGCTTGAGCTAACGTCCTCTTCTAGCAATCACCAGCATCCAGCCAGCTTCTGAATGTCAGTGAAGATGTGCCATCTGGATAGAGGTGCAGGGTCGTTAGAGTAGGAAGCGTGTCCAGGAATGGACTGAGTGGTTTGGGCAGAATACCTAGAACTGAAAGTCTTCCTTCAGGCTCCTCGGCTCCCTTGGAGAGAAGGCAAATCTGAGCGTATTTCCTTTGCTTTTATAAGAAAAACGCTGCACTGTATCTCGCCTTTGCTGGGAGAATTGGAAAGGCTTCATTTATATACACTTCTTTAAAGAAAGCTTACCTTGGGTTGGGGGACACTAGAGGGTGAGCGGAATTAGAGAAAATGGAGGCAGGAGCCGCCCTTAAGAGTCTTGGTCATGGAAGTGAGCCAGGGCGTTAATGTTAATCCCAAATCCATCTTTAATGATACTTACTCTGCGGTCTCGATGCACCGGCCTGAAACTCCTGAGCCGAGACGGGGCGATGGAACCCTGGACCCCGGGCGCCTGGCGAGAGTCTCCTTTAATAGGCGGAGCCGGAACCGCAGAGAGTCCCCGGCTTTGTACGTGTCGGGGGCGGGGCCACAGACGGCCCTTGCAGCATGGCCGCCGGCGCCGCCTCCGCCTTGGCGTTTTTGAGTCAGGAGAGCCGAACTCGTGCCGGGGTTATAGGCGGTCTGCGAGTCCCGGCCCCGGTCACTATGGACAGTTTTTTCTTCGGTATTGAGGAAAGGAGGGACTGAGGGTGGTACTGGGGCGGTCGGAGGCAGGGCTGAGGAATAGGAATGCAGAAAGGTGCACGACGTGAGGGCGGAGGGGGCCTCGCATGCGGCAGCTCTAGCAGAAGCGGGTGGCCGGGACCCTGTCCCAGATACGCGAGGCGGGGCCCAGGCTGAGAGCTCCAGGTGTTCCTGAGAAGTGGGCGTGTGAATGGCCGGTCAGACCCTGGCTGCACGTGAACGGGATTCGGTGAAAACATCGCCACATATTTACGCACACTCACCGCTCACCGTTATCTCTTACAGGTTGTGAGCTCTCGGGCCACACCCGCTCTTTCACCTTCAAGGTAGAGGAAGAAGATGATGCGGAGCACGTGCTGGCTTTGACCATGGTAAGGGGCGAGGAAGGGGGTTGGCGGTTAATAGCTCTACCTCAGCAGGCAACCAGTGGTCCTCTACCCGCGTCTCTCCCCTTCCCCCGTTTACTGGGAGTCACCTCCTCCGCCTAACCCCGGCATAGAGGGCTCCCCTGGCCAGGTGATCCAGGGACCTCTGAGGCTGGGCAAGTTTGTGGTGTCCACCCTCACTTGGGGAAACTCCGAAGCCCTGTGTATCCTTCCTAGCTCTGCCTCACTGAAGGAGCCAAAGATGAGTGTAACGTGGTAGAAGTTGTGGCCAGGAACCATGACCACCAGGAGATTGCAGTCCCTGTGGCCAACCTAAAGTTGTCCTGCCAACCTATGGTGAGTTCCCTGGCCATACCTTATGGGGTTGAGAGGTAGGGATTGAGGACTTACGGACTCCTCACAAGATGGGGTGGGCCAGGCCTTCATCCTTGTTTTCCTTCCAGCTCAGTTTGGATGACTTCCAGCTCCAACCACCTGTGACCTTCCGCCTGAAGTCAGGTTCTGGCCCTGTGCGAATCACTGGGCGGCACCAGATTGGTAAGTCTTCTCGCTTGCTTCCAGTGGACTCTCCATCAGGATTCCTGCCCCACCTCAACCTTATCTCCCAGTGCAGTTCCCATACAGACCCTTTATGATGTGTCCTCCACTTTCTGTCCTCAAGCCATTCTCCTTATGGAACCTGTCTAGCTTCTCCAGTTCCAGTGATGTGGACTACTTTGGCTCTTTGTCATCTAGTTTAGTATCTGAAGTTTTTCCCACAGACCATAAGCTCTAGGAGGTGAGGGTCCCGCAAGCCTAGAGCCACAGGGCATGAATAAATAGCATGTGGTATGAAGGGAGTGTGGCTTTAACTTCCCTCCCTGTATTGCTTGTGTGCCTACCAGTTACTATAAGCAATGACCTTTCTGAGGAAGAGAGTGAAGAAGAGGGAAGTGAGGAGGAGGAAGCTGAGTTGTGTCCCATCTTGCCTGCTAAGAAGCAAGGGGGCAGGCCCTAACCCTTCCTGGTAAGTTGGGGGTAGGCATGCCCAGCAGAGTCGGGAGTTGTGGGGCAGGCAGAAGGAGCAGGTGTGGGCCTAGATGCTGACCCCTTGTTTGCTCTCTGCAGGTCAGCTAGCTGCCTGCCACATGTACCATGCACCAGGTTCCTGCACAAGTTTCAAGAATTTTATGTTTTCTCTGTTGAAGAGGGAGTGTGGGGGTGGATGGGTGGGGTCTTGGGCTGGTGATAGAAGAGAGGGGTCCCATTCTCCACAGGGCAATGGTTTTCTAATCCTATACCATGTCTGGGGTTTCCCTTTTCTCCAGGAGTGGGAGGAACTCTGAATTTTTATCCTGACCCTCTCTCCCCACTTGCCTATGAGATTGGAGGTCAGCATCTGAAGCTCAGGACTACACATTTCTTATATTTTTTACATTTTTGGATAAAGGTTGAAATAAAGTGTGGAGTTTTTTTTGCTACTTATTTGTGTGGCTTCTTTCCCTGCTGGGGTGGCATTCCCCTAGGGACCACCAGGTGGCACTGTGGCAGCACAAAGGGTGGCCTTGGGTCTGGGGGAGGGTGGGATCCTGCTATTCCCAAGGCCCTGGGACTAGCCCAGTCCTAGGCCCTAACTGCCTTCCTAAAAGAGGACCTCCCAACACCAAGCCCATTCCCAGTCCCTAAAGGTGGGGGAGGGCCATTCCAGGAGGTTATCAGCATCCAAACAAGGGGTCTGGGCCTCTGTCAGCACTCAGGCTGATGAGCAGGGGTGCAGATAATGGGGCTTAAGCAGCCCAAGGAATGTGCAGCTCTAGCCCCATGAGGGGGCTCAGGCCCTAAGAGGGCCTGTGAAGGGTAGGGCAGAGGCCAGTCTTTGCTCCTCCTTCCAGTCTTGTAGCCCATCTCTGAGCCAGTCTGGGCCCTTAGAAACCTGATTCCGGGAGCCAGATGGAGGGGGCTGGCCAGATTGGGTGACAGAGAAACCAGAATCCGGGTGGCCTGGCATATGGGGGCAGAGAGGAGCCCCTGGGATTCAGCCTCCTGGGCTAAGGTGTTCCTGGCCCCAGCACACTGCCTAGTGTGGGGGTTCTCTGGTGCCTGAAATAAGGTAGTTCTGGGATTTGGCTGCTGCTGTGCTAGGAAGAGAAAGATGTACCTGTGTATATGACCAAGTCTGGGGTCAGCAGTTCAGCAGCTGTGTTGATGGGGTTGGGGGGCGATGTCTCAATGTCCTCCAAACAAACAAACAAACAAACATAAGGTTACCTCCTGAGACAACCTGGGGCCAGACATGCTGAGGATGGATAGAGAACAATGTCTGGTGGGGCTAGGCCCACTCACTCCCACACTCGCTCCTGGGCAAATGAGTGAACAAGTGGGAGAGGTCCCTAGATAACCCCAAGAGGCTGGTATTGGGGCAGGTGAGGTAAACTTTGGAGAGAGTGTCCCTACAACATGGAAAATCACTCCCTCTTCAACACATCCCTGGAGGAGTTTACCCTCTCTCTGTGGTAAGGAGCAAAGAGGTCTAATTTTGAAACTCCCTTTTTCCTCAAGTTGAGGATAACGAAAGATGATCCCTTTCTGTGTTGCAGTGTCGCAGGCCCTTTTCTCTTCTCTAGGAGGACTTTCCTGAAGTGCTTCCACCGGGAACCAGAGGGGTGGGGGCAGCTGGAATAGGACCGTTCCCCTTCCCGCGACACCGGGCTGGGAGATAGTGGGGGAAGGTGGAGTTGGCGCCCTCTGGTGGACAAGGTTGAAGCGGCCTGTGGCCAAGCGGCTTCCCACGCCGCCTCTCCAGGAGCTCCAGGCGTGAGCCGCAGGGCAGGCGCCTCTACGTGCCCTGCGAGTGGTCTGGGCGTCCGCAGTTTAGGCAGAATAAGAGGGAATAAGTCAGCAAGGCTGGTCGGAAGCCTGGCTGAGTGCAGGGAAAAGTCATTTCTCGGGGAAAGCCTTCCCAGCCGACCCATCTACCCTCTGCGTGTGGACCAGCCCCAGTATTTACCACCACCACCCCCACCGCCACTCCGCGACGCCGCTGACCGCTCATTGTCTGTCAGTGCCTTGGCTGGTTTCTTACTGGGTCTCCCCGCAGCCCTGGCCGGCGCCAAGCGCGCTCCTGCCCGTGGTGGGGGCCCAGTCCACATCTGTTTCGTCCAGGAGTTTCCTGGCCCGACGGGGCGCCCCGCGGACAGAGCTGGGAATTGTTCTTTCTCCCTATCCGACCCCACCTCTCTTGGATCCCCCTTCCTGGCCCCTCAGCGCACAGTAGGAGCGCTGCCAATTCACTTTGGCCTTAGAGCGCTGAGGGACGAAGGCGTACGCCCTTACGCCGGGGTTTGCAGATCGCTGGAGGAGGGGCAGGCCTGTATTTGCGGGGCGCAGAGGGAAGACTCCCAGACCGGGACTCCAAATCCTTAACACAGTCTCGGCGATTTGCATTTGAACGGTCCGCGGAGGGTCTGCGGCGCTTTGAACGCTCGGGCGCAGGAGGCGCGCGTTGAAGCGAGCGGCAGTCTAGGCGGCCCGCGCCGGCTGGTGTGGATTTGAGGGGCCCGGGGTGGGCCGGGGGGGGGGGATGGGGAGGTGACAGATGCGTTTGGAAAAAAGGCTGAAGGTGTGTGTTTGGGTCCCCGCGAGGGTGTGTTTGCGGAGAGGGGCCGTTTGTGTTGGCTAGGAGTGTGTGTTTGTTTGCGGGAGGCGAGGGAGTGTGTGTGTGTGTGTCCGTGTGTGTGTCTGTGTGTGTTTGTATTTGCGGAGTGTGGGGGCGGCCAGGAAAGGTGGCTGGGCTGTCATTCAGCGATCAGGTTGACAGGCGCTCCCTCATCAGGACCAGGGAGCTCTGATTGCAGATTCGAGGAAACAAAATAGCAATTGTAATTACGGGGCTTTGATAAGATAAAGGAAGGAGCTAGCTGGCCGGCAGGCGAGCCAGAGAGCGAGGGAGGAGAGAGCGGCCTGCTGGGGCCCGATGGAGTATTTGCATCTGTCACTCACAAGAGTGTGCCCTGGCAGTACTGGGCGCCTGATGTGGGGGTGGGGTAGGGTGTCCCCATTGCGCTCCTCCTCCCCTCCTCTGTTTAGAGACACCGACTTTTGGGCAGATGAGAAGAATCCCCTAAACAGGAAGGTCCAGTTCAGGGGAAGTTCTCCAAATGTAAAGGAATTCTGGTCCAGTAGAGGCCCCTTGGTAGAGGTTAAGGTGTAGGACTCAAACCCTGACCTCCACACTTTTAGGCCTTGGATTGCCCACCTCTGGTGGAGATAGAAGAAGGTGGATTAATATCACTGAGGTTCAGCCCAAGTCCTTCATAACCTTCTGGGGGCTCCAAACCAGGGTTGGACCCTCATCTGAGCCAGGTACTTCTGCATCCACCTACACTTTAAGGAAAGGCAGGTGCCCAGAGTGACTTAGGTTGTTAACTCCAGGACTATGCACACTAATGATGGGCTAGGTGCCCTGACCCCTGCCTAGGTCCTGCTCCCTGCTGTTCTCAACAAACTATTTTCAGAGGGCTGGGTCCCTGGTGAGGAGAAGGCTCTTATCCTTGCTCTCCATCTCTCCACTCATTTATTTATTTATGCATACAAAGAAACATTTTCAAAGGCCTATTATGTGCAGGGCATGAAGTTAAGGAGGTGAACATCTTGGCTGCTTGAAGCAGTGCAGCTGGGAAGGTAGACACTCAACAAGTGGCTAGTAACCTCTAAGACAGAAGGGCACAAATGAAGGAAAAGTGCTGGTCTGGGCTGTGGGCAATGAAGCCCATCTCACCTCTTTCCCTTCAATGGACCCACCTCGCAGTAGGATTGAGAATAGACAGAGCAAACTCAGCCTTTAGCAAATACAACTGGTCAATAAATGGTGGTGCTTATGGTTAGTATCTGTTGGGACGGTGGTGAAGGCAAGTTTCCTTGGGGAGGCCCCACATGCACTGAGGTCTAAATGCTCAGCCAGTTTCCCCATTATTCATTCATTGAATACTAATTGCAGAACAACCCTGCCCAGCTCTCTGTCACAAGCTGCAGCATCCCAGCTAGTTAGACATGGCCCTTGCCTAGAGGTCTGTATGGGCAAGAGTGAGCCAAGGGGAAAGATTCCTGGAGGTGGGTAACAGGTGGGCTAAGGGAGTCTACTTCTCTGGGGAGGGATGAGACATTGGGACAAGTCTTCCAACTCTTTTCCCATCTAGACCCTGCTCAGTGTTAGCATTATGGCTGGGATTGGGAAAGATGGGGCAGAGGAAGGGGTGGTAGGCAGAACTTGGCTGTGCTGCTATGTAGGACAAGGGCCTGCTTACTGTGTCTGGCCTAATGGCTTTCTGGCACCACTCCAACCTCTCCAGTCCAACCCCCAAGGACATGGGGGGGGGGCAGTGGGGCAGCGAAAGTCTTGGGAGAGGGCAGCAGCTGGGCAGGGCATCAGTAGCTCCACCTGCTCCTCAGAGTTACCTATCCCAGGGTACCTCTGCCCACCAAGGTTACTCCCAAAGAAGCACCGTGGTACCTGGAAGGAAGCAATGAGGGTCTGGAAAAAGCTTAGACAAGTCCCTACCTCCTTTTGGCAGTCCCCTTTCCCCACAGGTGACACAATACACCAGTCCATGTCTAGTAAAAAGTAGGTGTGCCTGTTCAACGCAACGCACAAATAATGGGACTCTGACTGGCAAAGCCTGGGTGACCTGAATCTACGTCTCTTCCCCAGGAAAAGCAGCTGAGAGTAGCTGTTTTTGCCCCTTCTGCCTGCTGCTTTGGGTGGGTGGTGGGGCAGCACTGTAGGTCTTGCCAGTGACCTCTGGGCTCTCCCACGTAAGTGTCTATGGTTCCTCTCAAACTTCAGACTAGTGAGGGCAGGGGACGGGCAGGGGCAGTGGTGATGGTGATAATGGAGGCGGGATGGGAAGGAGATGCTTCTCGATCTCAGGGCCTTCTTGGGAGACTGACCGAGACAGGCGAGACCAGCATGGCGGGGTACTCAGCGGAAAGACTGAGGGGGTCGGGTCCCCGTCGCACACGCACCCACTCACTGCCGGAGAGATGAGCGCACTGCCATTCACTCCAGCGTTAGCGGCCACTAGCAGGAAGCAGGCCCAGGCGAAGCGCACAGTAGGTGGTTCAGAGACCCACCGTACAGCCTGAGGCGTAAGCGGACCCGGCCCCATGGTGGGGACCTAG
This sequence comes from Camelus dromedarius, assembly GCF_036321535.1. Lineage (NCBI taxonomy): Eukaryota > Metazoa > Chordata > Mammalia > Artiodactyla > Camelidae > Camelus > Camelus dromedarius. The sequence continues at coordinate 59,250,224 of NC_087443.1, read as the reverse complement.
CATCTTCCGACTCGGGCGCACCGGCAGTCCGGGAAGCCCCAGCCGAGGGTCTCTGGACTCCAAGGAGCGGGCTGCCCGAGACGCCCCTCATTGCAGCGCGCCCGGACCCCAAGAACGCGCGAGGGGACAGGCAGGGGATCGGGGGAGGCGCCCGCACCGGCGGCCCCCGCCCCTCCCGCCAGTCCCCAGACCCCTCCCATCGTCCAGACCCCCAATCCCAGACCCGCCGGCCGCCCCGCCCCGGTCCGCCCCGCCCCCGCTCCGGGCTGCCTCCCGGCCCCCGCTCCCAGCCGGGGGCTGCGGGCTCCGGCCGCCCGCCCTGCGCTCCCCCCTTGCGCCCGGTGCGGCGCCCCCCGCCCCCACCCCTCCCCCTCCCTTCCCACCTACCCACCCTCCCTGCCGGCCCGTTACCCTCCCGCCCGCTCCGGCTCCTGAGCAGCCAGCGGCCACCGGCTCCGGCAGCGGCTCAGAGGCACTCGGCGCGGCGCGGCGAGCTCGACATTCCCCGGGTCCCGCAGAGCCGCGTCGGGATCGCCCGGGCTCCCGCCCTCGAGCCTCGGCCACCGCCGCCCTCGGCTAGTCTGTCCGCGGCCGCCCGAGCGCCGGCGCGATCCCGCCGGGGCCGTGCGTGCTCCCCGGCTGCGCGCCATGGGCAGTCCCCGCTCGGCGCTGAGCTGCCTGTGAGTACCGCCGCCCCGCGCCCCGAGCCGCGCGCCCTCCCTCCCACCGCTCACCCCGCGCCCCTCTCTCCCCGCCCGCTTTTGTCTCCCACAGGCTGTTGCACTTGCTGGTTCTCTGCCTCCAAGCCCAGGTAAGGCGCTGCGCGCGGAGGCGGGGGCCGGGGCGGGCGGGGGCCGGCGGGGGGCAAGGTCGGGCAGGAGCACTGGGACCGACCCTATGGTCGCGTGGCGGGGCTGGAAGGCACCTTAGAAGTGCAGCCCTAACTACCCCGAGAAGGGAGCTAAGGAACAGAGAGGTAGTACCTGCCTAAGGTCACACAGCCAGTGAGTGGCGAGGCTAGACCCCGAAGTCTTGGAGTCCAGCGCTGTCTCCCACGCCTTCTAGCCAGGTGGGGGTGGTTGGGGAACTCCGCGGGCAGCCACACCTGGCCGCCGAGGAAGAGGGCATCCGGGGCTAGGGTTGCGTTCGTTGTTAGAAGTCCGGTGACTGCATCAGGGACTCTCTCCGCGGCTCTCAGGGGAGACTTGCGGCGGATCTGGCCGAATGATCAGGTGTCTAGGCCCTCTGCGCTCTCAACATTTGCTCCGTAAATTTGTCTTTATAAATGTCAGGGGTCGGGCAGCGCTGCCTCCCGACTTAAAAGCGCCCTGCTCTTCTAGGAAGGCCCGGGCGGGGGGCCTGCGCTGGGCAGGGAGCTCGCTTCCCTGTTCCGAGCTGGCCGGGAGTCCCAGGGTGTTTCCCAACAGGTGGGTCCAGCTCCTTCCCCATCCCCGGCTCATCCATGCTAGGCTGGGTCTGTCTGACTTTCCTGGGTGGGGGTGGTGGCCCGAGCTGGCATGTTGGGGGGACCCCAGCCCTTGCCGGCTTCCTGGGGCAGTGGAGGGGGGTGCCGGGTGATGGGGGCCACTTGGGCCCCTGGGCGGAGTAGCATTATAATGGCGTGTTGTGTATTTTTCAATTTCCTAAAGGTAACTGTTCAGTCCTCACCTAATTTTACACAGCATGTGAGGGAGCAGAGCCTGGTGACGGATCAGCTCAGCCGCCGCCTCATCCGGACCTACCAGCTCTACAGCCGCACCAGCGGGAAGCACGTGCAGGTCCTGGCCAACAAGCGCATCAACGCCATGGCAGAAGACGGGGACCCCTTCGGTAAGGCGAGCTGCACTGTGGCCAGTAAAGGTAGTTTGCTGAATGTGCACCCTTACCCCCTCGCTGGCCTGTTGTGACAGGACCCAACAGCCCCATCTGTGCCAGGACAGAGGCCTGCACGGTCCCCAGCTCAGAAGGGAAGGAGTTAAGGCAAAAAAGCATCTTGGGGGTCAGCTGGAGAAGAGAGGGCTGGGGAAGGGACCTGAGGGAGTACTTGGCCCACAGGTGCCCCCTTCCCTGCCCAGCAGATGAATGAATCCAGGAATCTCCCTTTCCACCTCCCCCTCTCATACCCCTCCCCACTGCAGGTGGAGGCAGAGGGTTCAGGGGGAGGGGGCCCAGGTTTAAGGGAAGCTCTTGAAAGAGGATATGTCGCCAGGGCCCACAAAAGGAGAGTGGGAAAGGGAAGGGAGAGAAATCCCCCCAGCTCTCCCAGCTTGGGGGGTGCTGTGAACCTTTAAATACTTTGATCAGGAGGGTCAATTACGCATGGGGGCTAAGCTAGGAAAAGGGCCCTCCCGGCTCTACTTGTCCAGGAACCCAGGCAGTCGGTCAGAGCGGGGCTCCTGGCTCCCGGTGGGGTGGTGAGTACAGGGAGCTACTGCGGAGCGGAGAGGCTGAGGACTGATTGATTTCTAAAACATTCAATATTTCTGCCTTGAAACAAGGCCAATTTCCAGAGTCCTGGATGTACCAAGAGAAAAGCAAGCCCTCTGGGCGGCTGGTGTTGTTTTTAGAGAGCGATTATTGTGAGTTTAAAAACCTTTAAATAATGACCAAGTTAAACAAGCATGAAAGGAGAGGGGAAGACTCTATTAAAATGTAATAAAAAGGTGAGGCATTTTAAGAGCTAAGAAGAAAAATGAAGAATGATATAAAACAGAAAAAGAACGAGCCTTTTTTTCAGATGTGGAGTTTGAAAGGAGTTGCAAGTCTGTAAATGTAAAAAAGAGGTTCAAGATTGTTCTCTATGAATCTCTGGAGAGACCCCCGCGTCTGGCAGAGCGATTAAAACTCTTCTTACTTTCACCTTTTTTAACATTTCCTGAATACTTTCTCCTCTTCTCGAGCCAGTTTGGGGGATCGAGTATGTCTCGCTGCATTTTTTCTGCATCGACGTAGCTAACTTCCCTTCAAAGCTGGAGAAGGAGACATAATTTTCCTGGGATAAATCTGTCACTGGGGTGGAAGAGTAGGTTTGAAAATGTTAAGCTTTCCAAAAGCCCGGTCGGGAAAGCCGCTGTAAACTGCGGCCCCAGCTCCCCAGATCCATCCAGGAAGGAGAGTGGGGGCTTTCGGTGGTGGGGGTGGGGGTGGCCTGCCTGGTGGCCGAGCTCCCCCGCTGGGCTGGCAGGGCCAGCCTACCGTCCCTTTGTCCCTCCAAACTGGCTGCTTGCTGCCCTTTTCAGCTTCCAAGGAAAGGAAACGAATGTCTGGTTCCTCCTGGGTTTGCTCCACCGGAGCAAATGGTCCAGCATCCTTGGGTTTTGAGGAGGGAAGAAGAGGCTAAGCTGGCCATCGAGGAATTCATCTTCAGACATCAGAGTTCTGATGCCCACTTCTCTCCTTGCAAGTATAGGAGGCTTCCCAGGTTCCCTGGTTCCTGCCTGGTGGGCAGGAGCAGGAGCAGAAGGGCCCAAGACCAGAGGCTTAGGGTGTACAGCCAGGATGGAAGAGTCAGGGGAGAACAGCGGGGAAGTCCCAGTTGCTTCCTTATGGGCCCCAGGGAGGGACAGACAGGCTATTCCATCCTTACTGCCCTGTTTGGCCAGAATCCTCAGAATGGGATCCTCTTCCCTCTTTTCTAGTCACTGTCCTTCCTGACCCTTAAAAGTAGCTGCTTCTTGCCCTGGAAGGAGGGATGAGCAGACTGGCTGGGTCCAAGAGAAGGTGGGTGGGAGGGGAGGTGACAGCTGCATTTCCCTGGCTGACTTGGAGCCAGACTGGGGACTTGGTTACTGGATCCCAGCTACGTGCTTCTGTGAAGGGGGGCAGGTAGTCACAGGCTGGGCAGTGAGGGCTGCCTTGCTGACCTGTGCCCATCCCCTCCATTAGTTTCAGGGATCGAGAAGGTGCCACCTGGTCAGAGCAGGCTGGGAGGCCGCCCTGGGAGTCCCCAAACTTCTTTCTCAGGGAGGGAAAAATGTTGAGCTCTGCAGGAGGGAGAGCCAGAGACCCAGCGCATTCGGTCCCATTCCAAACAGCTAAGTCAGCCCCCACTCCCTCCTTGGTGACAGCCTCAAAGGGAGGAATTGTCTGGAGAGTGGACAGGGATCAGGGCTTCTGTGGCAAGCTGACTGTCAAAGGGAAGAGGGAAGGGGGAAGGCACAGAATTCAGCTTCCAGTCTCCAGGCTCTCCAGAGTGAGAGGCAAGCACACCTGACTTCCCTCCTCACCCACAGAAAGTGTTTGGTCACTGGGGTAAGAAGCCCAGCACTGAGGGAAGTTGAAAGAGAAAAGACTATTGAGTTGTTGATTTCTGGACACTGGGGCTGGGGACTGGGGTACTGGGAGGCGTGGGGAAGAGGCAGCATCCTCCCAGCTGCTGTCAGAGGTTCTGGGGACACAGCAGGCTCTGGGCTGTGTGTGCAAGAAGAGCTGTTCTCATCTCTGGCAGAGTAGGGGTGGGGTGCGGGGATGGTCAAGGCTGTGGGTTAGAACCTGTGGTACCAGAAACAAGAAAGAGTGCTTTATGTTTGACCTCAGGACCGGAGGTCACCACTGCACCTCGGATGTGTGTAATGATCTGTGAGGCATGTGCATACAATATTTTGAAGAATCCTCAGACATCTTTTGATTAATAGTGGAATTCTAGTCAAATTAAATTTTACTTGAAGCCTCAACATAAAATTCATTAGTCTGGTTTTTATACAGGGTCTTTTCAATTTGATGGCCCCAAAACCCCTCTGCAGAACCCAGTTCATACACTGGGTCCAATGTATGTCTCGTCCATCCCCCTCTGTAAACCCAGAGGAGGGGCCTGAGGCCCAGAAAGGGGACCTTCCCAGGGCTGCACAGCTTATTAGTAGCTGGGCTGGGGCTGGAGCCCATGTCTTGGGGGTCTGGCCCTTGGAGCAGTTGCTCCTGGGATGGGCCAGCTGGGGTGAGGATGTGCCAATAACCATCCCCCTACCTTCCCTGATAGCAAAGCTCATTGTGGAGACAGATACCTTTGGGAGCCGGGTTCGAGTGAGAGGAGCTGAGACAGGCCTCTACATCTGCATGAACAAGAAGGGGAAGTTGATTGCCAAGGTGAGGTCCCAGAAGGAAGGCGGGGTGCCTGGGGCCTGGGGAGCAGGCTGCACAGGCTGAGCTCTTGCAGGATCCCAACAAGGTGGGCAGAGAAACAGAGGGCCACCTTGGGGTTACCTAATGATTGGGTGGGGAGGAGGTCGGGGAGGTGGGGGAGGAGGAAACTGCTTGAGAGATGAAAAGCTATAAAGGCAAAGTAGGAAGAAGGAAGGCTAGGGAAGGGGCTGCGGAGGGGGTGTCGGTAAATTCCATATATCTTTTTAACAAATCGCCAAATTGCTTTGCTATTATGTCCAATTACATGGTACCAGCATTTGGAATGTTCAGTAAGCCGTAGGCCCAGCCCCTCGGCCGAGCTCTGAAATGGCCCTATTAGTCACGGCTCCTCTCCAGCCTCGAGCTCCCCGCTTCCTGGGCTTCTGGGGCTTGGGGCTCAGCACCTCGTCACCGGCCTTCCCTCCCCTATAGGGTGGCAGCCCTGGGGCTGCAGGCCGGCATCCTGAGGGGCTGAGGGGGCAGGTGGGGAAACGGGCTCTAGCAGCTTGGGCCAGACTGGTGGGCAAGAGGCCAGGGCGGGCAGAGCCCGGGCTGGGCCCCTTCTCTGCGTCTCTGTGTCGGGGCCCAGCCCCTTCGTAGACAGCCATGTGTCACTGCTGCCCAGGAGGACAGGAAGTTGCCGGGTGGGCTGTGGGTTGTGAGGGATTAAAGAGCGGGTGCCCGGGCAGGGGGTGGGGCTGCCCACCCTGCCATCTGCTGGGGTGCCCACCTGCTGTCTGGGGCCGCCTGCCCTCTGCCTCTGATGGGGGGGTGCTCCGGACAGAGCCCAGTGACACCGTGTCTGGCCCCTCTACCTGCAGAGCAACGGCAAAGGCAAGGATTGTGTATTCACGGAGATCGTGCTGGAGAACAACTACACGGCCCTGCAGAATGCCAAGTACGAGGGCTGGTACATGGCCTTCACCCGCAAGGGCCGGCCCCGCAAGGGCTCCAAGACACGGCAGCACCAGCGTGAGGTCCACTTCATGAAGCGGCTGCCCCGAGGCCACCACACCACCGAGCAGAGCCTGCGCTTTGAGTTCCTCAACTACCCGCCCTTCACGCGCAGCCTGCGAGGCAGCCAGAGGACTTGGGCCCCTGAGCCCCGATAGGCCCTGCCGGGCCCCTCCCCGCTGTTCCGAGCACCGGAGATTTTCATCTTGGGCATCTCCTGCAAGATGAGGTCTGCGCTACTGAAGGCTGGGGAGGAGCTGGGGAAGCCCCGGGTTCTAGTTGTTGATAATTGTTTGCTGTTGGGTTTTTGTTGTTGTTTTTTTAAAACAAAAGAGAGGCTCTATTTTTGTATTCCACTTGGTTGTGGTGTCTGTCTTCTTAACTCTCAGGAAGGCTGGTGAATGGCCTAGACTGGGATTCCGGCAGGGGTTCCCTGGGGGTGGGGGGCTTTTCTAGTCTAACAGAGGTGCTCCTGAGACCTCAGCACCTGCAGGGCAAGCCGGCCAGGCAGCCAGGGGCTCCACTGCACCCCCAGGTGGGGCCTGGGAGGAAAGGGCCACGGCTTAATGTCAGGTCTTTTAAGGGTGGGTTGTCAGTGGGGGAGGTGGTTGTATATTAGTTGCTATTAACTGAATGAAATATTTATTTAACTGGAGTATTAAAAGTGTGTGTTGGAGAGTGAGTCCTGCTAGGGGTCAGCAGCCCCCCTCCCCTGCATTACCTCAGCAAACCAGGCTCCAGCTCTGACTGTGGCCTCCCTTCCACCTAAGGACCTGTACCTGTAGGCATTCCCATCACTGTTACTGGAGGGGTTTTCCTGGGAGGACAGAAGCAGGGAAAGTGGCAAGAAGAGGCTCTTAGGTGGTCCTGGGACATCTTGACTTGGGCTCTTAATAGGAATCATTGCTAACACTTTCCCAGGCCACTTCTGGATCAGAAATAATGACTGCTAAAACCGGTGCTGTAAACATGGATTCAGTGAGTCCTTTAAAAAGTGCCTTTCTGTGTGTGCCTTGGTCTGTGTGAGAGACAGATCAGAGATGCCAGAGCTAGTTCTTTCTGAGTATCAGGCTCCAGAAAATGAAAAAAAAGAGCAGCTGCTAGGGTCCAAGTTAGGGGTTTGTTGGATGGGGGGCCGCCAAAGCTAGTGTTGACAATTGTGACATGGAACAAGTGTTAATTTTGGGAGATCTGGTTAGAGAGTTGGGAGCAGGAGGTGCTGAGCTCAGGTGCTGAAAAAGAGCCCAGGGGACTATGGTCCAGGGAGAGGTTGCTGACCTTGGAGAGATCGGCCCTAGAGGGAGAGGAACTGGCATCGGCCAGGAAGGAAAGGTCACCAGCCAAGAGCAGAACTCAAACTCTGGCCAGGAGGAGAAGCAGCAGGTGGTATGTCAGAAGGACTAGCCCGTGAGGAAGGATTGCTATGGAGGAAGGAAGACCAGGTCATTCATGGTGTGGACAAGAGGATTGGCCTGTGGTGGGTGGAGGGGTATGGGTTTGGAGGTAGACTGGTGAGATTGGCATCACACCACCCCCAAGAGAGCCCAAGCCTAGAGGCAGTAGGTCTGAGGACAGAACTGGCTCAGTCAGCATAACTAAGGCCTTTCTTTCTGGCTGCTTCTGCTACCTTTTCTGAGGATGCTCTGGGCTGATCTCACAGCCCAGTTATTGGGCCAACCCAGAAACCTCTTCCCTCTGGGCCTCTGTTCTTTGGTACCTCCTTTGCATGGAGGGCAACTCAAGGCTTGCCCCACCACATGGGCCTTCCAGAGTTGCAGCCACAAGTCTCAGGCTCAGGCCATCCAGGTGGATCAGGAATTCCAAGGCTCAGTGAGAAGCCTTGGAGTAGAGAGGCTGGGGTACTATGGGGTCTCTTCTGGCCTGCCATGGGGGTGAGGGGCTCTGGATAGAGTAGGTCTCTCCTGATGCATAGACATGGGGGATGTGGGGAGGTGCTCTAGACATCTCCCTTCCAGCTCCCCCAGCTCTTAGTGCCTCCCATTCTGCTCCATCCCCTCCCCTCCCCCTTTAATTAATTCTGGGTGAGCAGCCTGGCTTTATTGTGCAAGGAGCTGGGGTCTCACTGTGGGAAAAGTCACACCTTCTGAGCAGCTTCTGATGCCATGCAAATGAAGAGACCGTCCAGGAAACGCTTTCATCTGCACGGCCGCCTGTCCAGCCCCCAGCCCAGTAATTACCCACATTTCATTTGTTTGAGAGCAATTCCTAGGGGAAACCACAGAGCAGGAGGGAGTCTGGGTGGGGGGGGGGGGTGGAATGTCAGGCTCTCCCTGCCTGTGATCCTGGCCACAAGTGGGGCCAGGCTGGGCCAAGGCTGGTCACTGGCTAGACTAAAGTAACCCTGAAGCCCCCAGGCTGGGGATGCCTGAGTACTCCAGGGTAGTAGGGTGGAACTTTGCCATGGGTGCCATGAGAGAGAAGAGGTGGGCTGTCCAGAGAGCCAGCTGGACCTGCCTCGTGGAGAGCAGAGAGATGACTGATGGGGGAGAATAGGGTCTGGAGCGTTGCAATCTGGTCCCTGAGATGGCCTGAGGCTTCAGGAAGGGGTTGACTCCCAGCAGGACCCAGGCCAGGGACCCTTGGGAGCTGAACCCAGAGCAGTGGGGCTGGGCCAGGCCAGAGCACCCACCACCTTGTTTATCTTTGTGTAGCTGCCTCCACAGAGCCCTCGCTAATGGGGTTTTACAGCCCACTCAAGCTGCAACTGGCCAAGAATCAATCATTACCGGCACTTAGTGGTTTGATAGTTAACAGCCTGAACTGAAGCCAAACTGGTTGTTAACTGTGATAACAACTGATTTCAAGGGGTTATTGCTGGCCCAATATGCTCTGCCCATTTATTTCAGGGAAAACAAGCAGGGAGCTGTTTCAAGGCCCAGAAAAGGGAGGAGGATTGGGCTTTCCTCAGCCAAAAGGCCCACCGCTCTGTCTCGGGGTGGGTGCTGGCTGTGCGGCCCCAGGGGCCGGCTGAAGTGTGCGTGGAGGCTGGGCCTCCCAGAACTCACTGAGCACCTGTGTGTGGGCCCAGGTTATCCATGCAGAAGGGCCTCTCTAGTCCTCCCTTCTCCCCACGTCTTGCCTCATCCTGATTCCCCTTTCTCCCGTCTCCTCCTTTTCTTACAGCAGCGACCCTCGTGAGGCCCTCACAGGGACCGACTCTCCATAAGGAGGAACCTAGGCCTGGTGGCCAGGCCTCTTCTTGTCCCTACTCTGCAGGTGTGGCTGGACCTCTTCACCCATTCCTCCCTCACCCAGGGCTGCCAGAGCCCAGGCAAGTCCAAGCCAGAACCTTGCCTTTCATTTCAAAGCCAGTGATGACTCCACCTAAGCCTTGACTGGAAAGAATGAGTGAGAGCTCTCTCCTCTCACTCCACCAGGTCCTGCCCATCCCCACCTGTTACCCTCAGCTGAATGGCAACAGGTGAGGCTATGGCCAAGCATCATTCTAGAAAGCTGCTGCAGCCAAGGACCTGGGGTTTCTCCACTGTCTACAAACAGATAATCCGAGGCCCAGAAGTCACATAGCCAGGGTGAAAGGTAGTACGAGAAATCAGGTCTTAATTCCCAGACCCAGGCTGCCTCTTGCGGACTTTCTCTAATTCATTTACTCATTCACTCTGTATTGAGTACCTGTTATGGGCCAGGCTGTGTTCTGGGTAGTGGGGAAAAAGCAGAAAATAAGAGACAAAAACCCTGTCATTATGGAGCTCATATTCTAGTAGGGGGTGGGGGTAGGGTGAGAACCAACAGTATATAGAGTTTATCAGACACTGACAACCACGAAAGAGAAAAATGCAGAGAGGGAATGAGTGTGGAAGGTGGGGGTAGGGTAGAAGCAATTTTAAATTGGGTGGTCAAAGAAGATTTCACTGAAAACTTAATGCTTGTGCAGATACCCGATGAAGGTAAAGCATTCAGATATGTCAGGGAGGAGACATCCAGGTAGAGGGAATAGCCAGTACAAAGCTTATTGCATTAGGGGAAGAGGAGAGAGGCCAGCGTGGCTGGAGCAGAGTGAAGGTAGGATATGGGTGTAATGTGGGGGTAATGGGGGGGTGGAGAGTGATGGAAGCCTAGATGAGGCTGGAGACATAGAAGAGGTGGCGGAGGAGGGCAGATCCTGTAAAGCTGTTGAAAAGACTTTAGTCTTAACCCTGAATGAGACAGCAAGCCACTGGGAGTTTTTGAGCAGTAGACTGACATGATCTGAATTAAGTTTTAACAAGATTGCTTTGGCTGCTGTGTTGAGAATAGACAGTAGGGGGGCAAGGGAGACCAGTTATGAAGTTTCTACAGTAATCTTGGCGAGAGATAATAGGGGATTAGAGGTGATGAGAAGAGATCGGTATTTTGGACATTTTTCACAAGTAGGGGTGACAGGATGTGCTGATGGATTTGGATGTGGTTTGTGAGCAAGAGAGGAGTCGAGAGGTGTCCACAATTTCTACCCTGAGTGACTGAAAGGATGGAGAGGCCCTTTACTGAGACGGAGAAGATTCTAAGAGGTACAGATTTTGAGAAGAGTAGGGGTTTAGTTTTGGACATGTTAAGTCTGAGCTGACTAAATATTCAGGTGGAGATGTTGAGTAGGCAGCTGTCTGTGAGTCTGGAATTCAAGGGCGAGATCTCATGTGAAGATATAAATTTGGGAGTATTCTGCTCATGTTTTTAAAGCCAGGCGATGGAATGGATTTCCTAGGGAGTGAGCATAGTTAGTAAAGAGGAAAGCGCCAAGCCTGAGCCCTGTAACCTGCGAACATTTAGAGGTCAGTCAGGGTGAAGCAGGGAACCAGCAGTGATTGGGAAAGTGTGGCCCAAGACGTAGGTGGGAGGAAGACCAAGAGGGTGCGTGTCCTGATGATACCGGAAAAGGACAGTTTCTGAGCCCAAAGCTTTCAGTGGGGTTAGGATAGAGTTTTACTGTCATCAACTATCTCCCTTCCCTCCTACCCCTGACCAATCACAGGGCCAAGAGGAAGTAGTCAACTAATAGGGTTAGTTTAACCTGGTTTCACCTTGGGGTCTCCTTGACTCTTCTTTCTGCCTCCCCCTGCCTTGCATCCTGCTGCTTTTACTTCCAGAAGATGTCTCAGATGTAGCCCATCTACTCTCCTGCTTTTCTACTGCCCCCTCCCTGCTCCAAGGCACCATCAGCTCTTGTCTGGCTTATGGCAACAGCCCTGTCACTGCTCTCCCTGGTTCCTCTCTTATCCCCCCACCAATCCTTTCTGAACTCAGTAGCCAGGACTTCCAAAAACACAAATCTGATTGTGTTACTTCTGCCATATCTAGGATGGAATTCAGACTCCTTTCCAGGGCCTGTGCAGTCCCCTCCATGCTCTGGCCCTTGTCTGCCTACCTTAACCATATGGCTTAATCTCTCTCCCTCTTGCCGACTGCGCTCTGGCCACACTTCCTTCCAGCTTCTCCAAAAAGCCAGGCTCCTATCTGCCTCAGAGCCTTTGCACTGCTGTTCTCTCCACTTGGAATGCTTTTCTTCTAGATCGTTGGAGGGCTGACTGCTTGTGTAGATCTCTGCTGTCATTCTCTGCTCTCTTTTCTTTATTACACTTATTGCTATCTAATGTTATCTTGTTTTTTATTTATTTACTTGCTTTTGGTCTGCCAGTTCCTCCCAAGAGAGCAGGGACTTTGACTTGGTTCACTGATGAATATCCAGTGCCTAGAACAGTGCCTGGCACATTGTAGGTGTTCAGAAAACATTGGTTGAGGCAATCAACTAATAAAATGAGAGTAGAGGTGGAGGCTGTTGAACAGAGAAGGTGGGTTGGGGACTCTGTATCTGGGACTTGGGTCAGGATTTAGGAAATGCCTGAAGGTCAGGAAATACCTGAGGATGGTTCTCAGATGGGTGACCCTTGGAGCCCATCTGGATATCACTGTCTTACTAAAAGAGGGTTCAAGGCTATCTGGCACAGGCTCACCCCCATTTTCTCAAGCCGCAATAAATGTCTTCAATACCTGGACAAACAAGCATCTAAGAGGGCCTATTGGGATGGATGTTTCAGAACCTCGTGAAATTCTGCTTCCTTCTCTGCTACTGGGTTTCCATAGCAACCAGGGGATTTCAAAGGAGGGAAGGGGAATTAAGAGCCAGAGAGAGCAGAGGAGAGAGGAGGAGTAAGTGGGTAGCAAGACAGATGGGGAGCTGGCAGGAACTCCGGGGGATCCCCAACTCCCATGTTACTGTGGGAAGTTGTGCCAATAAGGTCCCTTTGGCTGTCCCCCTTCCCCATCTGGATCTCTTGCTGACCTTCAAGAACCAACTGTCCATCTGGGCAGGCCCCAGAGCTGACCCTTATGCATGCCCCCCTCCTACTGGCTGGCAGATGCTTGACGAAACAATGCAGATGGCAGATGTTAGTGAAACAAGTTGGGGCCACTGGATTGGTTTGGGGAGATGCATTCCTTTCTCTCCCTTCCTTGGCTGCGAATAGTCAGGAAAGGACATGGCGGGAGGACAGTTAGGGCGTGATCCTATGCCAAGTGAGGTCCCAAGCTTTGGCACTTGGGAGTTAAGGTCCCCAATCAAGAAGGATCAGACCGGCTCTAGCTTGGACCTGGCTGGAGGTGCTCAGCAAGGGGCCGGCCGGGACACTGCTTTGAGGGAGCAAGAAGCAGCCTGCACAGAACTCTGTGCTGTTTGCAGCCTCGCAGTACCTTGAGCCCAGAGGACCAGAAAATGCCTGAGACTGGGGCCTGGGGCCTGGGGCCTGGGAGTGGTGGAACAGTAAGCTCTCGAGGAGCCGGGGCACTGGGCCCTGAGACCCAAGCCAACTGCCTGGAGAACCAGCCAGTGACTTCCAAAGGTGAGAGTGACCAGGCCAACACCAAATTCCAGCTGTCCCTCTGTCTCCTCACAGGCACACAGCTCCCGAACACACAGGCTCAAAACCTCTACCTTCTTGGACTCCTCCCTATTTCCAGCTACAGGCATTTAATTGTTTCAATTGGACAGACATCACAAACTCCTACTAAATCTTTCTTCACAGAGAAATCTCCCTGTCCCATTACAACTATACCTGGGCCATTTCATGTCCTCCCACCTTGTCTCCTGGGCTTTTTTGTATCACCTCCCCCTCCTTGCCTCCCGCAGCCTTCAGTAATGAAGAGCAAACTCATAAAACATTCATCATGGGTAATACACCATGTAGGATCCACCTGATCTCAATTCTGATAGGAGAGCCGGGTCACTAGGATGCTGGGTCTTAGGCTTCTGAGGGTTGGGGCTGACTTCTCTACCTTGAGCTCAAGTTCCAGCCACTTCCATTAAGCCAGGGCTGGTGCTCCCTGGTGGGGTGGGGGGTAGGGATCTCTGGGCAGAGTAGAATAGGGGGTTTCTGAGAAGAGGGACTAGCAGTCCAAGGAGGGAGAGGTGGCTTCTAGGGGCCCTCCTAAGAGAGGTATGACTGATAGCTGGGGCTCCAAATAAAATTTGGAGACAAGGTGGGCTGTGACCTTGTACTGAGTGAGGAGTGTCAGAGCCTAAGCAGAAGTGTCTGGAATGGTTATTTTTGCCCCAGGGAGCCTGGTAAGATGGAAGTGTGCACAGATGTGTGAGGGAGGGGAGGGTGCGGTGTTGGTGTCAGCCTGCCCAGGAAGCAGGCCTCCAGGTGGGGACAATTTCATCAAAAGCAGAGAGAGGGAAGGGAAAGGAAAGGGAACCTTCTCTTACTCTCCGCAACAGCCGTGGAGTTTGCACTGACGCCCACACTGATGTGTGCCCCCGCCCCCATCCCCCAGGCCTTGGCAAAGTCAGAGAAGGACTTCAGAGAAATGGCGCCGGGAGCAGCCAGAATCAGCTGTGGCTTTGGAGTCAGATGGGACTAAGTTGAATTCTGAACCCTCTCAGTTTCCCCCTTTGTGCCCAACATCCCAGCTAGGGCAGGTGGGGAGAGAGATGGAGGGCCTAAGTCTGTCAGGCTTCTCTCAGGCATCCAGGGGAAGATGGTGGCAAGGACCCTCCAGAGAAGAAGGGCTGGGTGGGCTCCAGGCCACCCCCTCGGCCCTGCTGGGAAGGTGCCTCCAGGCCAAGGGGCCAGGCCCGCTCCCTCCTCAGAGCACCTGGACAAGCGGGCCTGTTCCCACAGCCTCTCAGAGAGGCTCCCGTCTCTTCCTGCACTGACCACTCACACCCAGGGATTATCCCAACCAGAAACTTCCATTCGGAACAAAGCTCCCAGGAATGAAACCCGAGCTGCCACGGAGAGGCTCCCAGGCTAACTGGGAAGTGGCCGGGAAAGGGAGGGAAAACTTGCAAAGCACCGGGAGCCTCAGGGAGGCCGTGAAACCTGAAGACGAACGACTAGCCAGTGGACTGGTGCTGGGGAGCTGCCACCGCCTGCTGCAGAACCGGGGGTCAGCGGAGCCGGGTGGGAAAACGGGGTTGGGGGGAGGCGGGGGGTGCACCCCCAGGCTTTTCCAGGGGAGAGTAATTGGTGCACCTGTGGCTAGGGCCAATATCCCCTGTGAGGCCCTCAGGGCTGGCCTGCAGTTACTCAAGCGGCCCCCTCCCTTCTCCCTTCCCCACCCCCCTCCCAGCTGCTTCCACTTACTCCAGGGGGCCGCTGGGTTGGTCAGTGCCGGGCCTGCCAGCACGCCCAAGGGAGGGGAGAGAAGGGCAATACCCATGGTTACCATTTATCGAGCACCCATCAGGTGCCAGGGTGCTGCATATGTGATTTCTAATCCTCACCAGAGCAGGGGCAAGGTCAGTACTACCAGCCCCATTTTACTGGTGGGGAAACTAAGGCTAAGAGAAGTTAAGCAATTTGCCCCAAGTGATAAAGCTGGTTAGCGGTTAACCTAGGATCTGCACCGGGGCTTTTGGACTCTGAAGTGCTAAAGCACCTCTGCCCCGCCACGCTCTAAAGTCTTAAAATCCCGCATTAGAGCCCTGGTTAATTTAAAAATAAACTCTTCCCCTCAAGCCCCTCAAGTGTGACAATGAAAAAGCTATGAGTGGTCATTTCTGCTGGATCCTGGTGACCTTGTGAAAGTGATTTCACTGCTCTGGGGCCCAGTCTCCTCATTTGTAAAATAGGATTCATAATAGTGCCTACTTAGAGGTGGAGGGCCAAAAAGGTAATGCACATGAAGTGCTCAGAGCAGTGCTGGGCACAGAGGAAGTACTCAATAAATGCAATTCTTGTTGTTAGAAGGATCCTTTCCCCCTTTGCCTAGGAGCCTAGGGCCCTGAGGAAGAAGCCCTCAGCAGGCTGGGTGGATTATCCTAAGCTCACCCCCCTCCCTGCTGGCCTCTATGGGTTCAAATGTAGGTTAGAAGGCACCTCAGAGGGCCAAGGACTTTGAGGTATTCCGGAGCCAACAGGGAATCCTGGCTTCCACTTCCAGAGCAGCTCCACCCTCCAGCGGCTGAGCCACCCAGTCTTCCACAGAAGTAAGGCACTTTGCTGAACTACTAGGCTGTCCTGGTTTGGCTCTGAAGGCTGTCTGCGAATCCCAACCCAGCAGAATCCTTCTTTTGGAGGATCCTTGGAATTGAGCTGACCTGGGAAAGGGGCAAAGGTAAGGTGGCTGGGATGGGTCCCTGGGGCTGGGCTACCGTCTGGTGTGGGGCTCCCTGTGGTATTGCCAAGTGGTAGGCAGCTTTGGGCTCTGAGGAGGAGTCATTTTCCCGTGCTGAAGGCCAGGAGCTTAGTCAGAGGCTGTGGCCTTGCCTTTTACCAGCAGCCTCCCCAGGTCAGGCTTCCAAGACGACTGTTCTCTGGGGCCAACACCAAGGGCACTAAGGACTGGCTTTGCCCCACAGGTAGAGAGACCCTGCTGGTCTCTGCTCACTTTCCCAACATCTGGGCATCCAGAGGTCTGGCTTCTGGCTACCATTAGTGACTGGGGCTTGGGCTAAGAGACTAAGGATATCATGTTCAAGGACAAACTCGAAGTCACCTTTTGTGATGCCTATGCTTGAGCCTGTGCAGTCAGCAGAGGTGACAGCTGAGAAGGGGTAGTGGGCTGGGCAGGAGGACATCTCCCAGCTTGGGGGCTGGCTCCATGTGGAATGTGGGGCAAAAAAGGATTCTTTCCAGGAGTGGGAGCATAGCTCTGCAGTAGAGCACATGTTTAGCATGCACAGGATCCTAGGTTCAATCCCTACTACCTCCATTTAAAAAAAGAGAAAAGAATTCTTTCCACTGCCATGCGCCAAGCACTAGGCTCCACTCTACCTCTCATCCACAGTGAAAGAAATGGTTTTGTTCCTGTTCTTGGGGCATTTATAGTCTAGTGAGAGAAACTACATGTACAAATCATGGTTGGATATCAAGTAGGCAATTACAAATGGGGGTGCTTTTTACTGAGTCTATACTCATAAATATTTTAAGCTAAGTGCTTAGGTACCAGGACTACAGTGTGTGTGTGCACTTGTGAGTGTGTAACATGTTGATATAAATATTCTTTAGTGAGCGCCTTACATTTCAGGCAGTGTGTTTACATACTTTATTTCTATTATTCCTTCTATTCATCTTCTAACAACTCAATGTACTAGGTATCACTATTCCTAATTTACAGAGGAGGAAGTTGGAGTTCACTGGGGTTAAAGAATGTCTCCAAGCCACACAGCTGGTCAGTGGTCAGCCCGGGATTTGAAGCCAGATCTGTTGACTCTAGTCTTTCCAATCTGCAAAGCACACCAATGACTAACAATGCAGAGCAGAATGTAATGGAAAAAGTGACCTAAGGCAGGTACCAACATGGTGCTAGGGAATTTCTGGAAAGGAAGAGTTCCCGCCTGGTTGAAGGGTAGAGGCACTAAGGAATCAAGACTGACTTGCCCAAGGCCATACAGCTGAATAGCAAGGTGTCAGAGGTAAAATTCAGGAGTCAGGACTCCAAGATCAATACCTGTTCTGACAATAAGAACTTTGAGAGGAATTCACCTAAGCCCTGTTTTGTTAAAGAAAAAATTCTGAAGTCTGTGGAAGTCCCTCAGGACCTGTGTGACATTTGGATGAACTAAAAGCAAATGTGAAAAGTGGAGAAGAAACCCACTTCTTTCCTTCAACAGCACTCTGCACGGGTGGTTATCCCTAAGAGGATTTTACCCCCTAAATAAGTTGTTATCCCCATTTTACAACTGGAGAAACTGAGATTCAGAAAAGTGAAGAAACGTCTTCCTTCCAAAGGATTTAAATCCAGATCAGTTGGTCTTTAAAACCCAAGCTCTCAACTTCCCAGCTTTTCTGGCTCAGACTCCTCCAAGAGTAAACCTTTTCTTCTCTATTAAGGGGGAAAACATCTTCTGCCTGGTTAGAAACACCACTGGCTTGTGGGTGGTTCTGAGCCGTATGGCGCAGGGACTGGGGTTACACAGGCAGGCTGTGAGAGATCAGAAGTTCCAGCTTGATGTTTGTGCTGAGATCTCGACATGCACCCTTGGGGCTGGGGTGGTGGTGGCGCTAATCACTTGCTTGTGACCCCCCGACCCTACACCCGCCTGTGGCTTCTGCCACTCCTGGAATGGCCCATGTTGATGGCTCAAGCAAAAAAATTAAAAACAAAACAAAATAAAAACTAACTTAGAATTTACTTGGAGTTCCCTCTTCAGGTTACTGGCACTTTGTTAGGAAAGTAAAACTCCTTGTTGGAGGCTCAGAAGGACCTCACTTCGAGGACTAAACCTGGGTTCTAGCCTGGCTTTTGTTACTAACCAGCTGTGTGACCTTGGTCAAGGGGCTTAACCTTATAAGCCTTTGTGAGTGGGCAGAAAAGTGGGCAAGAACACAATGTACTTAGGAAGGAAAGATTCAAATGACAGCCAGAGAATGGGAGTCAGAGTTGGGGTTTAGGTCGTCCTGGGAAAGAGGCTCCAGACCTGCTAGGCGTAGTGTCCCACTGCGAGCCCACTTGGGAGCAGGCACCATAGGGAATGGGGAAATGGGAGAGGAAACCGAAGGCAAAAAAAGCTGCTGCTTTCCTTGTGTGGGAGGCCAAATGTAGGCCCCATCACAGTCCCTCTGGGAAGTCAAGTCATGGACATCTAGACACTCCCAGCCTCAGGAAGCACTGACTCTCCCATTCTTTGGGCCTCTCTGTACCCAATGCACTCTTCTATCTCAAAAGTGGTTCCACTTCCTGTTACTTTAATGTCAACCTTCTCGGTAGAAAGTGAACTCCTGGAAGGAATGGAACTTGACTTTCATTAATGTTCCTTGGCCCCTGTACTGACTGCCCAGCACAGGAAGTACCACCTCCCTGTCTGACAGAGAACAGAATGAATAGATAGGTGGATACATCTCTGGTGAGTAGGAAGAGGTTCAATATCACAGAGTAGAAAAAACCTTTAAAGCTCATTACAAAAGAGGAGGAATATTCAAGAAGAAATGGAACCTCAAATGGCTTGCAGGATTTAGGAGCCAAAAGCTAAGAATGAGAACACCAATTCACATGGTTCCTGGGGCCAACAGTGGCCAGGGAAGCCTGGACTGGGTAGACCTGAGGCCATTCTCAGGCTCCTTGGAGAAGATGTAAAGGGAGGTGGTGTGCAGGGCTCAGGTTCATTGTCTTTAGATGGAGTGACCATGCATCCTGGTCTATACATAATTTCCTAGAGTAATTATTAATATCTCAAAGTATTTTGGTCCTGGTTTGGATGACAAACTCTCTTTTTAAAGTAGTATTTCCCTCCTCCCGTCTTTTCTTTTTTGTATTTTTTGTTGAGAGATAATTCACATACCACAAAATTTACCCGTTTAAAGCATATAATGCAGTGGCTTTTTAGTATATTGACAAAATTGCGCAATTATCACTACTATCTAATTCCAGAACATTTTCATCACCCTAAAAAGAAGCCTTGCCCAATTACTCTCCATTCCCCTGGAATGCTAATCTGCTTTCTGTTGCTATTGATTTTCCTATTCTGGACATTTCATATATTTTGATTCATTCAGTTCGCGGCCTTTTGTGTTAGGCTTCTTTCACTTAGCATAATGTTTTCTAGGTTCATCTATGTTGTCACATGAATCAGTACTTTGGAAAACAAATTATTCGGTCACTCTATTTATAGCTGTTAATTCGGTAGCTATTGCATTGTGAGTGTCGCCCTGGGGCCAGAGAGGAATTTAGATGGAGGAGCCGGGCTAAGATTCTCTTACTGGAGAGGTTATTCTGTTGGCTTAAGGCACAGAAGCACTGATGGGGGATACAGCAGAGAAGGAGCCTTGTTTAGGATTCTAGAGTC
Source organism: Camelus dromedarius (assembly GCF_036321535.1). NCBI lineage: Eukaryota > Metazoa > Chordata > Mammalia > Artiodactyla > Camelidae > Camelus > Camelus dromedarius. Next base: position 59,230,912 of record NC_087443.1, on the reverse strand, counting down.
TTCAGCTGGCATTTTTATTGGCTTCGAGCTCCTTGACTCCCTGTTAGTAGTTACAGAGAACTGGCAGCAGTCTGATCTATTGCCAGCTTCTTGGAGAAAAGCAGAATTTAATGAATTAAAAAATGAATGAGGGGAGAAATGAACCACAGGCTCTAGGTTGAGTGTGCTCAGTCACTGGCTTTGCATGAGTCCCTCCGTGTCTACTCTCTGTAAGATGAGCACAGTGATAATAAGGAAAATCCAAAGCTACTAGGTTTTAAGACACTTCACAGAATCTTCCAGTTTTCTCTGGACTGTTTTGCAGATGTGTAATGCTAAGATCCACACACTTAGGGCAGGCTGGACCTTTTGAAAGGTGTAGAGCTCACAACTGTGTGGGGGTTTGAGCCGTCCATCAGTTGGGTAGTTTGTGCACTAAGCAGGTAGGCCAGGATAGTTTGGGTATACCTCACACTGTTTTAATGGCATGGAGTTAATCATGAGAAAATGTTATGTATCTTTCTGCAGATACATTTCTACTTGTCTGCCTTTCCCTGATGCATTGAGTTCCCAGGAACAAGGGCCAATTCTTATACAGTCTGTCTCCCCCATAATACCCAACACAGGGCCTTACACATATAGGGGTCCCGTGTGTACTAGGGGAAGGGAAGGGAAGGCCAAGCAAGTAGTACTTGTTAGTGTGTAGAAGTATTTCTTCATCTTTAGGGGACTAATTAACAATCTGCCAAAGACTTGGGCGCCATGGGGAGGGGCCCCTCGGCCCCACCTTAGGCAATCAGAAACAGTCGTGTGGTGCCACCAGACCCCATACAAGGAGGCACAGCACGAAGCAGCGGGGCCTATGAGTTGGCAGACCTGGGGAGGCTGTCCTCAGGGGAAAACCGAGGAGGGCAGGGTGTGCTAGCCAGGCCTGCTGTGCTGAAAGCAGCAGACGGGTAATTTTCAAATGACCATTTCAAAGGAAGGTTGAATTTCTCCCAGATAAGAGGGAGAGCAGAGAGCATGCCTATATCTCTAACCCCCTGAGCTCACGGCCATGATAACAGCTGTGGGGTTGGAAACCTAATGCTGATGAAAGAGTTAAAGGGTGGCCGCGGGCAGCTATCGGTGACAGCGCTAGGAATTGAGCGTGCTCCTGGAGCGCGGCTGGGGACTGGTGTGACTCCATGAATAGAGGCCACTCTCGGGAGTTTTTCCTGGAACAGAATGGGGTCAGAGAGCCGCTTGGGGAACAATGGTTGCCACCGACTAGCTGAATTTCTTACAATCACACACCATACCCCCTGATCAAATAGCTCCTTTGTCCGGCTGATATAAAAACATGTCATACAATGATGATTTGGAAGAATGACACGGGTTTGCCTTTCACAGAGATCAGAAGGGCTTGTTGTGCAGCAGGGGGAAAAACATCAGAGTCAAGGAAAACCTGGAGAATAAAAGGAGCAAATGGAAACAGACAGCAACAATAAGAAAGGGCTGGGTGGCTCGAAAGGCAGACAACGGCTTGGTTACCAGCAGGGAGACAGAGCGGCCCGGCAGCTCCAAGGAAGGAAAAGCCTGCTGGCTGCCCTGTAACCAGATTCACAGCGCCCCCTTAAAACTCTTGAAAAACTCAAGGAATTAAAAAAATACAGCTTGGAGGAAGAGATGGTCCAAGGTGACTGGTGTACGTAGAGCTATGTGTACAGAGGGGAGGGAACACCTAAGCGATCATATTACCCGTACCATTATTTTACAGATGGGGAAGCTGAGAAGTGGGGAGGGTTGGGGGGCTTAGTCATTTGCTCGAATTGTCTAGATTCAGGTCTTGTTGTTCAGCTGTGTATCCCATTTCCCTGACTTTGAAGATGGAAATGCAGGAATTTCCCAAGCATTCTCTGTTCAGAGAGTAGAAGAGTTGAGATTTAGGGGTTGTACTGGGACTCCTGCCTGAACCAGTGATTCCTTATATAATGGAACTCACGCAAGGCGGCACATTTCTGTGTACCTCTGTTTCCTTGTCTATAAAATGGGGGCACTCTCAAAGCCAGCCATTAGTTCAGCCATCCTTTGTTAAATGCCTTCTGTGCGTCCCACTCTGGATGAGGGCACTAGACAGGGGAGGAAGGGAGAACCCCAATAAAAGATAAGCCACAGTCTCCAGACCCAGTTAGGCAAATGCTGTCCAGATAGATTGTGTGGACGGACACCAAACCCTGCTTCTCAGCTGAGACCTGTAATTGAGGTGGGCAGTTTTCTTGTCTGTTTCAGGTAGGTCAGACTGAGACTTTTTGTTGTTCAAAGAGACAAGGCTCATATAGTAAGATCCCTGGAGCTCCCAGTCATCAAAGTAGGTTTACAAAGAAAATGACAATTGTCAGTGCCACTAATTAACATTTGTCTTTAGTGCAGCAACTGTAAGTGGATCTGAAGCCTTTATATTAGATTTCCCTAGAACTATGTGGGGTTAAAAAGTAGGAGTATTTTGTGTTAATATATTCTCTTTCATTCCCAGATCCTGAAATCCTTTACCAGTAGATAGCCGGTTCTCAATGCTACCCCTGTGGGGAATGTGGCAAATGCCACTCTCCCCATTCCCCAGCTGGTAGGCCTGGGTCACAGAAAGGTTCTGAGCCTGGCAGTGGGGGATGGACACCAAGACTGTCACCCTCCTGTTCACTGCTCTGCCTCTGGAGCTAAAGAGCAAGGAGTTGGAAGTAAGCTGGAGGTTAAACCAACAGTACCTCTGGTATACCTCTGTTATAGAAAAGCAGAACTGCTTTCATGTCTTTAAATTTTAATTCATTTGTTCAAAAAGATAATACACTTACATGGTTCTTCAAAACCATACAGGAAATAAGTAGGGGGAGTAGGAAGTAAGTCTTCCCCTAACCTCTGGAGAAGAGTTTGCACACCATTATCTATCCTGGAGAAGACAATTCTTAAGAGATTTTCTATATTTATAAATATATACATAAAATACTTTTCCTTTCTCACATTGATATGTAAACTATTCTGCACATACAGACCATGTGAAAATTAATATGAAATTAGCAGGGACTCAAGGTTGGGAGGATTATAGGAATCCAAAGATTGTCACCAGGTCCAGGAGAGACTGCCCAGCGCTCTCAAATTGAGTGGCTGACTTTCTGTGCTCTGCTTTAGAGAAATCTATGCGTAACGCCAGAGGCCAGTGTGTAGGTTCTTTTGAGCTTCTTAAAGAGAACTCCCCTAAAATGTGGCCAGTTGTGATCCTGCAATGATTCTTCCACATTAATAAAATGGAAAGTGAGCCAGAGTAGTAAAATAGGAGGTCAGAGGCATTCCACCTGAGTCTCCTCTTTCACGTAGGAACTGAGAGCCCTTCTTTGATGTGACTCAGCCCATATAGGTTTTTGTTTGTTTGTTTGTTTGTTTGTTTGTGGGGAGGGAGGTAATTAGAGGTGCTGGGGATTGAACCCAGGACCTTGTGCATGCTAAGCTGCACTTTCCCACTGAGCTATACTCTCCCCACCCCATATAGGTTTTAGAGCTAATATTTTGAGTGCTTATTGTATATCAGGCTCTTAAAAAGTGATACATATTTTATACACTATTTTGTTTAATCCTCATCATTTTATTGTCTGTGCTCTACCTCTGAGGCTTAACTAATAAATGGCAGAGCTAGGAAAACTTGACCTTAAGTCCATGTTCTACCTTCTTGCTTACTCCCATGAGGTCCTTACCTCTGGCTGGTACCTGAAGAATCAAATCCAAACTCCCCAGCCTGGATCTGAGGACCCTCCACCATCTGTACAATTTCTTTCCTAGGCTTATCTCTTCTCGCTCCTTGTCATGCACTGCAAGCTTGAGTCACACCAGATCACTCGTGTTACTGGTCCTTGCATTCTTCCAGGCCCTGCACTGGCTGTTTCCCCTGCATGGAATCTTTTTCTCTCCTCTCTGCCTGGCAAAGTGCCAATGTGATTTTTCTAAAACTCAGTCTAACTGTGTTACTTCACTGTTTAAAACCTCTCTGTGTTTCCTCACTACCTAATGTGATCAAGACCAAGTTTCTTAACTTCCAACGGGATCTTTATGTTCTGGGTCCTACTGACCGCTGGGCTCACCTCTTCCCCTGTCGTCTCTTACTTAATGCTCCACACCCATGATCTAGCTCCCTAAATATTTTGTGCATTGTCAGCTCCAGGCCTTTGCATATGCTGTTCCTTTTTCCTAGAACACACTTCCCCCTGCTCCTTCACTTGGCTAAGTTCTCCTTGGTCTTCTGATCATTGTTTGGGCCACACCTGTCCAGAGGTCCTTTCCTTTACCCTTCCAGGATATCTGTTTTAAAATATCTTTTTTCTGTACTATGAGTTCCTCAAGGTCAATGATCAAATTAATGTCTGGCTCCCCAGAGCCTCACATCAGGCCTGGCATCCAGGCCATCTCAAGAAATAAGTGATGAATGAAAGAATTTATGAGGGGATAGATGGACGAGCTAGAATGCAGAGTCCCTGAACAGGGCCTAAGTACTCAGCCTAACCTTAGACCCTTCCTTTTTTGTCGGCTGCTGCCTGATAGTCTTGCAATAGCTCCCATTATTTGGAACCTCTTCACTGCAATGTGACCTTGTTTATGTGAGTTTACCTCTTTGAGACGCAGTTTCCTCAAAAGTAATATGAGATGGTACGAGTACATGATCCCTACTTTCCCTTCCAGATCAAATGTTACATGAATCCATGCTGCTTGCAAAGGAGAGGAATTTTCCAAGCACTGTGTGCTTGTGCGTGGGGAAAGCACTGATGGTGTTGGTAGTTGCAAGAGATTTTCGGAGACTTCATCTTAACCCTCTAACTTGGAGGTGGGTAAACTCTAGCCCCGGGCCAAACCCCTGTCACTGCCTATTTTTGTATGGCCCACAAGCTAAGAATGGTTTTTATGTTTTTTAAATGATTGGGAAAAAATCAAAATAAGAATAATATTTCATGACATGTGAAAATTATGAGATTCAAATGTCATAAGTAAAGCTGAATTGGGATGCAACTGTGCTGATTTACTTACACCTTGTCTATAGCTGCTTTTACACTCCAACGGCAGAGTTGAGTAGTTGTGACAGAGGCTGGTCCTCAAGTCCTAAAATATTTACCATCTGGCTCCTTATGCAAAACATTTGCCAACCTTTTTTCTGACTCAAGAACCCTCAGTGATTTCCCACTATCTATAACAGCGCTGTCCGATAGAAATACAATGTGAGCCACGTATGTAATTTGAAATTTTCTAGTAGCCAGGTTAAAAAGTAATATACACATGATTCTAAGAAGACTAATAATATATTTTACTTAACCCAATATATTAAAAATATTATCTTTTCAACATGTAATCAATTTAAAATTATCAGTGAGGTTTTACATTCTTTTGCTCATACTAAGTCTTCAATATCTGGTGAATATTTTATACCCACTGCACAACTCTGTTTGGAACATCCACATTTTAAGTGCTCAGTAGCCACAGATGGCTAGTGGCTACCTGTATTTGACAGCTCAGAGCTATAAGATCAAGTTCAAACTCTTTGACATGAAGTTCTAAGCCCTTCGTTATTGAGTCTCAACTTTAATTCCTAACTACTTCCTTAAATGCCAGCCAGACTGATCCATTCTATGCCCCCTACATTAGATGTAAAATACTTTCCCTCTCTACTTCCTTGCTCTGTCCTGTTTTTTCCTTTTCTTTCTTTTTTTCTTTCTTTCTATTTTTTGGGCAACAGTTTTATTCAGCTATAACTCACATTCTGTGCCATCCGTCCATTTAAAGTGCACAATTCAACAGTTTTTAATATATTCAGAGTTGTGTCCCATCACCACAATCAATTTTAAAACATTTCCATCACCCTGAAAAGAAATTTCATACCCTTTAGCAGTCACCCTCATTCCTCACATCCTCCTCCAGCTCTAGGCAACCACTAATCTATTTTTTGTCTCTATGAATTTGCCTATGCCAACATTTCATATAAATGGAATCATTCATATAAATGGGACCATACATATGGTCTTTTGTCCCTGGCTTCTTTCACTTAGCATAATGTTTGCAAGGTTCACCCATGTTGTAGCAGGTAACTGTTCTTTCATTCCTTTTTATTGCTGAATAATATTCCATCGTTCCTTCCTTTCTAGTGTGCCCTTTTCCTCCAATAACTTTTCTTCCCAGGGCCTCACCAAAAACCTGACAAGGAAAAGAAAACTCTGCCCCTCCTTGCCTACAATGTTTAAAATTAAACACAGGTTCTGTCCAGATTTTTACAGGAAAAAAGAAAATAAAGACTTTGTGAAATCTTTACATTAGTAACAAAATACTCTTTTTTTCCCTAACCAAAACCCCACACATGCTTTCCCACGAAGGGAAAAGAACTTCAGCTCAAACTGCTGACGACTCTAGAAGAGTGTGCTGGTTCAGACCTTGTGTTGCACCAATAAACTAAACATGGCAACCCAGCCTCAGCTAAGAGACCCCCACAGTACAGGCTATAAGGAGTCTGACCTCAGTTCCAACTTCCTTCCATCAGACTCTCTGGCTGAGCTGACTAGTCTGTTGACAGCTCCATATGCAACAAACCCCATACTCCATACTTTCACAGGAAGAAAAAAACAAACCACAAACACCTACTAAACTCCAAGCCTTGTTCCTTCAGCTCCTAGGCTTATGCTCCAGGTGATTCTGACTCCTCCAAGACCCCACCCCAAGTCCTTCTCCCCCTTCCTCTGGCTTAACTCCCCGTTTTGCCATGGCTCCATCTTTTCTTCTCCTCTCCTGATTCCTCCTTCCCTATTGCTCCCCTTAACTCTTCCCTTTCCTCCTCACTCTCCATCCTTTTTCAATCTCTTCTTCTCTTTTCCTATCTCCTTCCCATTCTCAGTTTCTCCCCTTCTTTCCCATCTCTTGGTTGCTCCCTCCTCCCCTCATCTCTCCACACTGTCCCTGTTTTCCTCTTTCCTTGTCTTTTCTTTCAGTATGTTCCCTACAGTTGTGGCGCTCGGAAGGCCCTTAGGCTCATCTCACAGATGACAGCCAAGGATCTAGGAGTCGGAGCTGAGGCCGAAATTTGGCTGCATCACTTAATAGCTGTGGAATTATAAGCAACCTCCCTCACAGGATTAAAGGTATACACAGTAGCATACAACGAGCTTTCAATAACCACTCCTCATCCTTTTCAAGACAACACTGGAGAAGAGAGTAGGAGACCCTCCCCTACAGGTTCCAGAACCATCAGTCACCTCTGCGATCTTTCCTTCACACCTCCTTCTCACCTTCTCCCCAAACCCCAGCCCACATGCATCCTCTCTACTTCTGGAGGCTGCCCAGACTCTGACTTTCCATCTTTGCTCTCCTCCCTCTCTTTCTACAGCTCTGCTACTCTCCCTTTTATTCCCACTTTCCCGAGTCTTCTCGGGGCCCCTCCTCAAGGACGAGCCTAACAGTGCAGGCACTGGGGGCCCTTCCTGACCTTAAGTCAGGTGGCTCCCCAGGGCCCAGAGTGGTCCTAGCAACAAAAAGACCAGGCCCAGCTGAGCACCTTCTGATTGTTTGGTTCTCTTGGACGGGGTTTCCTAGTTCCACTACACCTAGTGCGCAAGCTCGCCACAGTCACATCACCCAGACCTTCGCGTCTTGGGACCGGTCCTTTCTGATGGGGCCCAGCTCCTCAACTCCTCTTTGTTAAGTTTTCCGTATTATTCTGGTCTCTAGTAGTTGCTAAAGAAACTTTTGAAAGTATAAAAGTGAAAACAGGCAGTTTCTTCTAGAACCGTGCTGCCCCTTCAGTCTCGGTGGCAATGTGAGCTACATATGTACTGGGTTTTTGTTTTTGTTTTTGTTTTTGTTTTTGTTTTTTGGTTTTTTTGGTGAGGGGAGATAATTAGGTTTACTTATTTATTTATTTTTAGAGGAGGTACTGGGGTTTGAACCCAGGACCTTGTGTATGCTAAGCATGCACTCTACTACTTGAGCTATAAACTCCCCACTGTGTTGTTTTTAAAACATTGGCATCCTGCTATAACAGGAACATAAATAGTGATAATAATAGGTAAAATTTATTGACAGTTTCTATGTGCACAATTTTAAGTGCTCTTTATGTTTAGCACTGGTACTGTCATTATTCCCAAGTACAGACGAGACACTGGCCTTACAAAGGCTAAGTTATTTGCCCTAGATCTCACAGTTAGTAAATAGGTGGTAGAGCCAGGATTTGAATCTGAGTCTGACTCCAGAGTTCATGTTAAGTCTCTCCTCTGTACAGAGTGGTTTTTACATGCGGTGTTTATTCTCTCTCTGTCTTCAGAGGCATTAATCTTCCTATAGTTTAACAGCCTCTGTGCAACATCCCCGGTTGGGTGGATACTTAGGAGACAGGAAATGCCAAGTGAGGATTGGGTTAACTCTTTTGGAAAAGGCCTATTAGGCCTGACTGAGAGTCAGCCATCCTCACCTGTTTCCAGAGATACTAAGGGCTGGACCACAAAGGGGCTGACCCTTGGGATAAGGGGTTCCCTCTGGTAATTAATGACCATGTAGCCACAGCTGCAAATGTTCAATAATAATAACAATGAGCATCTATAGGGCATGGGCTAGATGACAGGCAATTTATAGGCATTATTTCAATCAGCCCTCACAATTAATTCTACAAGGTGGGTGAAATGACTTGCCCAAAGACCCAGGCTTATCTGATGCTGGAAGCTGTGATATTCCCATCTTACCCTTTGCTTTTCTGTAAAAATGTACCAGTCACTAAGATTGAGCCTCTGTTATGTGCCAAGTACTCTGCTGACTTCTAACATATATTATTATCCCCTTGAATCTGCACAATAATTCCTTCAGAGAGATATGATATTCCCCTTTTATAGATGAAGAAGCTGATGTTCAGAAAAGTTGAGTAACTTAACTCAAGATTACATAGCTGGTAAGGAGGAGAAACAACATTCACACTCGCATTGATGGACTTCTAAACTTATGGCTTGTCGGCTGTCCTGTGCCAGGGATCAAAGTTTTGATTTGGATTGAAGGTTTGGACCAGAGCTGGTTCAGCCCTGGCAGACACTTGTTTAGGGAACAGGTAAGAGCTGAGATCTGTCTGAAATTTCTTCAGGACCCCAGGTTCTTTCTCTGACACCCTCTATGGGGTAAACCAGAGAGGAGGCAGCTGTTCCTCTTTCTATGAGGGGGTCACAAGGAAACTGATGTTTTCATTGTTGTGCTTTAGTCCCCACATCCTATGCATCTAGTCCCTGCTGAGCCTTTGGCTCTCTTGATTTTGTTTAAAAGAAAAACAGCCCATGCCACAGACTCACAGGGGTGGAAAGGACTTTGAAGGAGAGTTACTAGTACAACCTTCCATTTGATGTGTCTCTGTTCCCATTTCTTCTTCTGCCTCTCAGGGTTACAAGGTCTTGGGCAGGAGAGGTAAAATCATGGAGGCAGTAGCATAAGAACTGGAATAAATAGTTTATGGTTCTGAATACTTTAGATCCACAGTTCTCAAAGTGAGCCCAGGGCACCCTGTGGGTCCTCCAGATCCTTTCAGGGATCTCTACAAGGTAAAATTCATTTTCATAATAATACTAAGATGTTATTTGCCTTTTTTACTCTTACTCTCTCACCAGTATATGGTGGAATTTTCCAGAATTATGTGATATTGCAACAGATTAAATAAAAAAGCAAATATGAGAATCATATCTTCTATGAAGCCAGAAATTAAAGAGATTTACAAAAGCACAAAACAGTTCTACTCCTTTTACTAACTTTTTACAAAATATAGTTATTTTTAACAAAAATGTTATCTATGTTATATGTAATGAGTTTACTATTTTAAAAATGAATTATCTATCTTTAAAAGTTCCGCTTTAACTTCTAATATGGTAAATATTGATAGATATAACCTACATAAACAAAAGCTCTTTGGAGTCCTCAACACTTTTCAAGAATGTAAAAGGATCCTGAGGCCAAAAACTTTGAGAACCATTGCTTTAGAGCATCACCAGCATCACATCAGCAGCCTATTAGGCCTAACTGTGCGTGGCGCAGAAGGTTTCTAGAATCATAGTCCTGACAACTGGCGTTTCCAGTGGGAAGAGCCAATAACAGTGAGGTCCTCGCACCCCAACAGGACTCGGAGACAAGAACATAAAAATATGAACCAGAGATGGACTAGGCCTTACAGTGTCAATTATAGTGAATAGTAAATACATTTGTGGAAATGATTTAAGGAATGGGATTTTGAGTGAGTACTTTTTTTCAATTTTATTGAAGTACACTAGCCTGCACGTAGCTAAAGTATATAATTGATCAGTTTTGATATATGTGTACATCTGTGAAAATATCAGCACAATCAAGATTCCAAACAGTTCTATCACCTCCAAAAGTTTCTTTGTGCTGCTTTGAAATTCATCCTTCCCTTCACTGCACCCTCAGGCAACTGCTGATCTGCTGTCTCTTATTATAGATTAGTTTGTATTTTCTATAATTTTGTATACATGGAATCATACAGTAAATACTCTTATTTTTGCCTGGCATCTTTCCCTCTGCATGATGATTTTGAGATTCATCCATGTTATTGTGTTGAAGATGAGATTTTAACACTAGTTCTGCTACTTGTTAATGGCATGAGTTTGGGGAAATTACTTAACCTGTTTGTTCTTCACAGAAGAAACAATGTAAAATTCCTATCTTGCATTGTTGTGAAGATAAAATAAGTCGATATAAGTAAATAAAACAGTTCAGTTCCTGGTACTTACTGGGTGTTTGATAGATAGTAGTTATTTTTGAATATATGTCTGTGGTAGGAATTAAGGAGGGTAACTAGCACAGCATGGGGATGGGGGAGAGTCTTGTTTAGACTAATTTGATTCATAGCTCAAGTTTAAACTGTTTGTTAAACGTTTTTCACTTGCACACCCAAAACCACCACACATGCCAACCTAACCAGGAAATTTTTCTTTAGTGAGGGCTGGGGACATGGAAATTTGTAGCTTTGAAAGTCCTGCCAATTTGGAGTCACCCTGTTGGAAAAAACCAAAATCCCACTAGGCTGCTTTGAAATGGAAGAGGTGTATTCTCCATCTTTGTTGATTCCAGGTCCAGCAGGCCAGGTTTCCTCAAACTCGGAATGAAAACCCCTTGCCTGGGAGTAGGGGTGGACTTCCAAAGGTTCTTGGCCAGAGGAAGCGGGAGATTGAAGTTTTCCATGTGACTTGCTGCAGCTCAACCTGGGTTGGGACAGAAATGGTCAAGCTGAGGAGTTTCTCAGAGAATCTGAGCGAGTTCCACTGCTTCTAGGCCTTTCTAAGCTCCAAGAGCCATGGGGACCTCTTACAATCCTGTTGTGTTTGCTACCAGCAACTGAAGCTTCCTGTATCCTCATGCTGCTGGGAGGTGACTGCTTTTTCCTAAGCCTGAAGACACAGTCTGAGAGAAAAAAAAACAAAGAGGACATGAGAGAAGAAGCAAGGGAGGGAGGGTGAGAGAGGGCTGAATTGATCGCTGTCTGTTCAGGTCTAGCTAGAAAACACAATAAAATGAAAAGGCTTCTTGGTTGGTGTGCTTTTCTTCATTTTTTTTCCCCAGGGTTTGAAGTAGGGAGGGAGGGATGGGAAAAAAGAAAAGAAGAGGTAGATGACCGGCAAGCTTGAGCAGAAGCAGCACGAAACCCTCAGGGTTAGGGAGGAGAAAAATAACTTGGTGATTCTGGGACCCTCCCGGATCACCTTCCCATTGGTCAATCTCTTCCTTCCACCAGAGACTGTGGCTCAGGACAATACTGGCAGTAGGGCATTTTGAATGAAGTAAAACCAAGTGGGTGAAGCTTGCTCATCCCTCCCCTAGAAAAAAACACCATTTTTCTTCCAGTTGAGGGTGGGGTGGTTGATGATGTGGGTTTTATTTTTTTCCAGGATAGAGTACCTGCAAACTTTTATTGAGTTCTTACTGTGTGCCAAGCCCTGTCCTAAGTACATTAACAGGAGTTATCTCATCCTTACAACAACCTTGCGAGGTGTGGGTTCTAGGATTATCCCCATTTAACAGATAAACAGAGGCTTAGAAAGGTTAAGTAAAGAACCTAAGATGGTGTAATTAGAAAGCAGCAGAACCTGGCTTCATCCCCACATCTGTCTGAACTCTGAGCTTGCATTCTTGAGACCACACCATACATACATTTAGATATTGTCTCTTAAATAGCTCACAGTTTACTATTTCTCTTGTAGGAGGTGGGTTGAAGCTGGGAAGACAGTAGATGGATAGTCGTGTGTGAAATCTACAGTACAATGTGTTACGGGCCATACTAACAAGTTGAAATAAATGCTTCAGGAGGCTAAAGAAGAGAATATTTATTTCTATAGGCCTGGGATGATGGAGTTAAGGAAATCCTTTTACTTTTTCATAAAATTGAAATATAGTTGATTTACAGTATTATATTAGTTTCAGGTGTACAACATAGTGGTTCAACATTTTTATAGATTATACTCCATTTAAAGTTATTATGAAATATTGGCTGTATTCCCTGTGCTGTACAATATATCTTTGTAGCCTATTTATTTTATACATATTAGTTTGTACCACTTAACCCCCTACCCCTATCTTGTCCCTCCCCTACCTCACTGGTAACCACTAGTTTGTTGTCTGTATCTGTTTCTTTTTTTGTTATACTCACTAGTTTGTTTTATTTTTAAGTTCTGCATATTAATGATAACACACAGAATTTGTCTTTCTCTGTCTGACTTATTTTACTATGCTTAATAGCCTCCAGGTCCATCCATATTGTTACAAATGGAAAAATTTCATTCTGTTTCATAGCTGAGTAATACTCCATTGTATATCTAGACCACATCTTCTATATCCATTCATCTGTTGATGGACACTTAGGTTGCTTCCATATCTTGGCAATTGTAAATAATGCTCCTATGAACACTGGGGTGCACGTATCTTTTCAGATTAGTGTTTCGGTTTTCTACTTTTTTTTTTAATATGTGACTTTTTAAAAGTTTAAAAGCTCAAGTGGCAGAGCTTACTGCCTGGCATCAATTAAGACTGTGACCTTGGTCAAATTACTTACCCTGTCTCGAGATTCAAGTTCCTCATCTATAAAATGAAGGTACATTCATTCATTCAACAAGTGTTTACTGAGAGCTATTTTGTGTCAGGCACTGTCCTAGGCAACAGAGATATCTGGATAAATAAGACAGGCAAGGACCCTGCACTCACAGAGCTTATATTCCAGTGGGGATAATAACTGTACCTACCTCCTGGGGCTGAAGTGTCTAGAATACCTTGGTTCTTCACCCCTATCCTTTCTTACCTCAGCTCAAGCTTCATTTCCTCAGAGAAATCTTCCCTGTCTGCTTGACCAGGTCGGTTTCCGTAGACCATGGACCTATCCTTTATAACTCCTAGCATCGTTGTAAGTTTTTTGATTCTTTGACCAAAGTGTGTTAACTCCTTGAGGGTGGGCATAATGTCTGATTTCTTGTTTTATTTTGTTTGTACCTCACCAGTGACTGGTTTAGAGTAGGCTTTCATTAAATACTTTTCGAATGAAATGAGGTCATGCAAGGAAAAGACCTGGCAGAGTCAGCCTCAAAGTCATGCTATCTTCTATTATTACTTGATATTTATGCTTCTCGATTTGAAAACTGATGTAAGCCACATCTGCACCTACCTGCCTTTGACATCTAATGCTGTATGATGGACTCTGCTGGTTGCCTACTTAATTGCCTCTGCCCCTTTCTCAGGCAGACCCCCGATTTTTTATGATTGTCCACCTTCCCCCACCAGACTGGTAAGTGGCACAACTGGGATTTGAACCTAAGCAGTGGGCTCCACAGCCTGAGCTTTTAACCTTTTAGAAAGTCACATATTGGTAAATATTTGCAAGTCATAAATCTGACAAGGAGTTAGTATCCAAAAAATATAAAGAACTTCTACAACTCAACAACAAAAAACCAAACAACCCAGTTAAAAAACAGGCAAAGGGCCTGAATAGACATTTCTTCAAAGAAGGTGTACAAATGGTCAATGACCACATGAAAGATATTCAACATCACTAATTGTTAGAGAAAAGCAAATCAAAGCCGCAGTGGGAATCTACTGCACACTCATTAGGATGGCTACTATTAAAAAAAAAAAAAACCCAGAAAATAACAAATATTGGTGTGGATGAGGAGAATTTGAAATCTTTGTACACTGTTGGCAGGAATTTTAAATGGTGCAGCTGCTATGGAAAATAGTATGGCAGTGCCTAAAAAAACAAAGACCATTTAACCCAGTAATTCCACTTCTGGGTATGTACCCAAAAGAACTGAAAATAGGGTCTCAAAGAGGTATTTGTATACCCATGTTTATAGCAGCGTTATTTGCAATAGCTAAAAGGTAGAAGCAACCCAAATGTCCTTTGATGAATAAATGGATAAATAAGTACAATGGAATATTACTCAGTATGTATGTATGTATGTATGTATGTATGTATGTATGTATGTATGTATTTATTTATTTATTTATTTATTTATTTATTTTTTATTGAAGTATAGTCAGTTTACAGTGTTGCATCAGTTTCCGGTTCACAGCATACATGGAGGCAATGGTGACATGCTGAGGATGTCAACTGGAAAGTGCTGCATCCAAAATGATGACACAATGATGACGTCATTGAATTCTAAAGTAAGCAACCCTGGGGTCCTCCCTCCTCTAGATTTCTTCTTCTATGAGATTATAAATGTTCTTTATTGTTCGAGCTATCTTGAGTTGAGTTTTCTGTAACTTGTGGCCAAAGGCATCCTAACAGATGTAGAATATCGTAAAATCAGGCCTCGGATTTTCTTGCCTGTGGAGTGCTTTTCCTTTGCGCGGCCTTCCCCAAGTCAGAATAAATCCCATTTTCCTCTCCCAAGGAAGCACTGTTCCTTTGGCAGCAAAAAGTCTTCGGTGTGCGACTGGGAATTTGTGGCACTTTTGGAGGTGTACCACTCAGATTTCCCTTCAAGGGAGAACTTGCCACACGGCTGCCCTTTGGAGCCGTGCACATGCTCCTCACAGCCCTGGTTGTGACTGAGCCTTGCAGGGGTGGGAGGCCTGGCTGTTTCTGCCCAGCGTAGGACTCCTCGAACCAGCATCTTTCCTCCAGAGCGTCTTCCTGTCCAGGCTGCTCTTCCCTCCTCTACCTTTCACAGACACCACCGCCCCTCCACCCAAACTGCTGGTACACCTCACTCTGTCTCAGAGTCCGCTTCCTGACACAGCATTGAAGATCACTAATGACTCTTTTTGAGGAACTTGTCCAGCCTGGTCTGAAAATAGAAGACCTACTTTCTCCTTCTGGTCATTCTATATCTTTCTAAACATATTCCTAATATCTTGAACAACAGATCAGTAGATACTCAATTATTTAGTAATGAAGTGCCTCTTCATGCCAGCGCTGTACTGGAGGCCTTGAGTTCCTTATCGCAGGCAAGATAATCCTCAGCGAAGTCCCAAGAGAGGAGTACCAGCATCCTTATTTAACAGATGAGGAAACCGAGTCTTGAAATGTCAGGTGATGTATCTATGGTCACATCATCAGAAAGGGGCAGATCTCACTTTATTCAGATCTAGTTGTTATCCTCTCAGAGAGCCCTGTCTTTCTGTCTAAAACACCTCCTCTACCTCCATTGTTCTCTGTCCCCCTTTACCACTCTCTGAAGTTACCACTGTGTTTAGTCTCTGTCTCTCTCTGAATAGGAACCTTTCCAGGACAGTGGTCCTGTCTTATTTACTGCTGTAACCCCAGAATCGAGAACAGTACAGGCATTAGGCAGTGTTCAACTAGTCACTAAATGGATACATAAAGGAAACTAAGCTTATCTTTTTTTTTTAGTGTGAGATAATGAGTATTTGTTGTTTTAAGCCACCAATTCATGGGATAACTTGTTAAGGCAATGATAAATAAAAACAGTGTGCAGATGTTATCCACTAAACATCTTAAATAATCAAACCATTTCTGCCAGCCATTGGGAAAACTCCTAGATTTGAAGGTGAAAGGATCCTCAGGCTACCCGACCCCAGGACTGCAGTCAAGGTAACCAAGCTCCAGAATGAGCTGGTCCAGGTGGGCAGGTTTCAGAGCTGAGTGCATTCATACACCAAAATTATTTTCACATAGGAAGTCTCAGTCACACTGTGGGTTTCCTTGAGGTCCATCCCAAGAGCGTGGGCTATTCCAGACTCAGATGGAAGGAGGCAGCACCACCATATACCTGAGGAGGAGTTCCAGGGGGGTTGTTTTAATGAATTGTTCTTAAATTTGCCTTTGATGTAGGGCACCCAGTCCAGAATCAACCCCAGTCGGTGGCCCACACCAGCCTCAAGGTGCCCTCTGTGGCAGTCCAGTTTCTGGCCTGTTCTCCCAGTGTGGGCCCGGGAACCTGCTCAGCAGCAGGGCGGTGCCACTGTCCCAGCTCAGGGCAACCCTGGTCTGGCTGCAGGCGGAAATAAGCTCATCTTTAAGGCATGTTTATGTTCATTGCTTTAAATAGTAATACACCACATTTGAATAACGCTGCACAGTTTACAAAGTGTTTCCAGTCATCTCATGTGGTCCTCCTAGAAATCTTTGAAAGAGGACTGACACTGTTCCTCCTTCTTCAGGGTCTTCTCACACTTGCTGGTCCTTCTGCCTGGAAAGCTCCCCACCCCCTGCCCCCCCAGTTATTTGCCTACATCACTGTCTGCCTCCTCCTTTGTCACTCACTCCCTTAGCAGGGCTAATCCTGCAGTCCAGATTAGGAACCTGTGTTACACACTATCTTCACACAATGGTAGTTATATAATTATGTACTTATTTTATGACTGCCTCCCCCACTAGCTGAGGCTCCATGAGGACAGGGCCTTGCTGTGCTTGTATATGTCATAAGCCACCATGCACGACACACTGTGGTGCTCATTATATATATGTACATGTATAAAATGAATTATTTCCACCCAATAGGTGGGGAAATCAAAACTCTATGGTCTCAGCCACTGGAGGAAGCTGTTTTGCTCGTTACCCACAGTATTAATATAAACATACCTTATTGTTCATCGTGACCCCAGGAAACACACAGCCACACACACGTGATAGTGCTTAACATATTGTGGACTCAGTGCTGATATTTTCTGTCCTATTCAACTTGACTTCATTAAAAATATTTAGTTCTACTCTATTTCACTGATCTCATGACCAACTAATGTCTGAACAACCTTGGCCTAAGTGACTCGCTCAAGGTCACCTAACTAGTATGGTGGTGGGATTAGGAAAATAATCCAGTATTTCCCACCTAATACTACTCTCTGGTGGATTTCTTGCCTTAATGCAAAATTATCACTAAAGTCTTGTGTCAGTTTTGATAACCAAGGAACAAATTTGTTCTTTTACTTTTCAGCCACAGTTAAAGCAATGCTGATCTTACCATCTGCAGGCATTTCAATTTGGTTTGACACCTCAGTTCTCTGCAATGCAGCTGTCCAGAAGGTTCTTCCTAGAGGCTCCAAAGGGAAAGATTTAGCCCTAATGGGTGGCACACCCAGACTTGCTGGAATTCTCATCCAGATTACATCAAACATGAACATATGGACAAAGGCACATGGCATATTAAATGATTTACTGGGGTCAAAGATCAAGTCAATGGCAGACATCCTCGTCTGCTAGGCTAAGACGCAGGGAAGCCCCGACTAGGCAGGGCCATCAGCCTGGACCTGGTCAGCCATCAGCCAGTTAATCTACAACGGCACCCTCTTTTGCTACCAGAGGGAGGTTTGACTTGAACTCCTGGGAGACCTGTTTTCTTAGAATCTAGATTTCTCTGCTTCAGACTCTAATTTAGCTGGTGCTAGACTCAGATGCCTAAAGAAAGCTGAAATTTGTTTATTTGTTCTTTTATTCCTGGATTTATAATTTGACCTAATATATTGTATGTCTGTACATGTGTTGATCTCAAAAAATGTTTGAGCTTGCCTGCTTCTCAGGCCATGTTGGCAGGCAGCTGTTAAAGCCATCAGTGATGTTTGCTTCCAGTTACAAAAGAAAACATTCTCTATTTGGGACTATGTTGTTGTTTTTTTCTTTCCTGATTTAAAAGGGGGAAATATGTTTCCCAGTAGAGATGTGGGGCTGCCCCCATTCCCTTCTAAGGCTCAGAATGACTAAGAAACCTTTTCGGCACACCTGGCTCATCATCTTTCTAATATTCATACTCTTTTTCTCTCCCTCTGGAAGTATTCTTTGGGGATTTGGTTTAAAATTGTTTGAGCAACTGGGCAGGTTTCTCTCCCTTCCCTGGGGATACCAGTTTATGGCTCAACATCTCCCTCAAACTCTGGTGTGTTTTTAGCTAAAAAAGAGCCAGGTTGTGTCCCATTATCAGGTGCACTGACGAAATAACTGCTGATGGGACCAAGAAAACATGAGTAATTCTAACCTCTGTCCAGAACCTTTGAAGGAATGCATAAACCCTGACCTTGCTTTGGTGCTTTGGAGAGACCATCTGGGGAAAACTTCATTTCCCAAAATATATATGAAATGAGAGTTCCTCTGGCTGGGAAGTAGGAAAAACCATATGGCAAATGCGAGCTTCGCATATGCAAATATTTGTTTCAGAGAAAACTATTTAAACGTGATAAGTACACTCTTGAAGGACTGATCTGTACCCGGGGGAAGAGCACAGGAGGAGTTGGAGGTGGAGAAGAGTGAAGAATGAGGAAGTCAGACAATAGCTGGGAAACAGGACACCAGGCAAGATGACTTGCTGGGAGTTGGAGGTGCCTTTGGAAGTGTCAGACCAAAGTTCAGTAACCAGCTGGAAGCAAGAGAGGCAGGAAGGTTTGAAAAGGAGTGGAAGCCTGTGGGGAAGATGTGGCTGCCGAAATGAAAGAGGCTTGGAGAGGAAAAAAAAAAAACTTGACAAATAGAACCTCAGAGGAATCTAGGGATGGTTAGAATCCCTCAAAAGACACCTTTGACTCCAAACTGAAGATGAGAATCTGGGCCACTACAGGAAAATTCTAGTAACCTCAGGGTTTCTGACTGAAGGGCATAGTCAAGTTGAAATTGCTAAGTCACCAAGCTAATGGGCTAATCATCTGAACTAAGTGACTCTAAGAAACAAGATTTTTAACATCATCTTTTTAAAATTTCAGATTCCAATTGTTCATTCCTACTATATGGGAAAGCAGTTGGTTTATATACTGACTTTCTGAATCTCTTCCCATTTATTTATATCTTTTATTTCTTTCAACAGCGTTCTATAGTCTTCTACACAGAGCTCTATACATGTTCTGTTAGATTTATAATTAGGTATTTATATTTTTTGGTGCTATTGTGAATAGTATTGTTTTAAAAATTTTAAATCCCAATTGTTCGTTGCTGGTCTTTAAGAAATCATAAGAAACTAGACTTTTATCTTCTTAACTGCCTTTTTGAGCTTGTAAAGACACTCTTAGTGAGCGAAAGCTGGGGCAGGATGGGTCAGTAATCACAGCTGCCCCCTCCCCACCTTTCCCTCCTTCTTCACTCTGTAAATATTTGTTTATTTCATTTGTCTGAGTTGATGTTATGCTGAAGAACAGCTAGGGAAGGGTGGGTACTCTTGAGAACTAAGGGAAAATGTCTAAGCCTGTAGGTTAAGATCTTTGGAGGGAAAGATTTTTGAGGTCTTGGTGTTTGAGACAGAATAGTGGGTGTGGGAAAATTCGAGGTAAAGCATTATGAAAAGGGAGAGAGGGTTTCACCAAACAATGTGGGTAAAGATGAAGGCATATTATGCCTGGGGTTACGTGTAACCATCTACTAAAATAGTATGTGAATTGAGATCAAACTCCCGTTTTTGGCTCAGAGTAATTAGAGTATAATTAAGTCATTGCTGTGTTAACGTTTATGCTAATGTTGGTTTCAGAAAACAACGAGATTGCAAACAGGAACAGTCTCTGTGCAGCTTGGGTTTTGTTGCTTGTTGGTTGTGACAAAGTGGGGCTTTCAGTGGAAACTGGGTTGAAAAAAAAAATGAGATGAGTCTGTCCCCGAACTTTTTAACCCCAGGTGCCTAGCAAGTTACCTGGGGAAGTACTTCTCATACACATATATTAAACAAATCTGGAAACAGCTCAGTAAATTTGACTTTAGTGCCCAAGTGTCTGGGGTTGGGGCTAGGGCAGAGATGAGCTTAAGCAACTGCTATCAACATAGTTTAGGGTATCACTTAAATCAAGATTCATGTGGCTTCTAGGGATTTTCACTGACCACAGGTCAACCAGCACTCTAGACAGAAGGCTCTTGCTTACTCAGTGACTGAGCTAGCTGAAGACATGGCTCTGCTTTGGATCGCAATGAACTGTCTACGGATCCACACCTTCCCTAATTCTGAAGAATGTCTCCTGAGCTGTCAGGGAATGAAATAGTGTAGCGAAGGAGATATGCTTATAAGGTGCTGATGCTGGAGGACCGTGTAGTGATAGGATGACCCTTAGAATCTCTTCTGATCAGGATCACCTTATGATGCCCTTGAGATGTGGTTAAAGGTTTGCTGGAGGGACCCTAGTTCATGAACGGTGACTCTGAGGAAGAACTCTGGGAACCAGGACCAAGACTTTGGAGCAGAAGCCCTTGAGACCTGAGGCGTGGGGCAGGAAGTCAACTAAGAGGTAACAAGTGCAATGGGGGAACCATTTCTAAGAAGGCTGCTCTGAGTTGCAATTTATTAGCATATAAGGGAGAAGACACCTTCCCACCAAAGGCCCAGCTTTCTTTCTGGGTCCCAAGGAAATAATTTACACAAGGGTTTCACCTGGGACATTTCCCCGAGAACTAGCATATCATATCCATTTCTTTCATGCTTCTGCAAACACTAAATAAGTTTCGTTAGGTGGTTACTATACTCAAGGACACCACCATTTTCTTCTTAGGCATATTACTTCAGAGAGGGATAAATGTCCATTAACAGGTAATAAGGAAGGATGTTTTATTGTGTGAAGTCAAGGGCATGAGGTTTGCAACCAGTAGATTTGAGTTCAGTTTTCAGTTCTGCCATATACTAGCCTTGTGGCCTTGGACAAGTCACTTGGCCTCTCTGAGAAATAGGGATGATTGTAACAATAATATCCATTCTATTGACCTTAGGCTATTGTTGTAAGCAAGAAAGTGCTATACATTAATTATGATTATTGTTGGGGCAAAATTGGTATTAGCCCTCCCTGAAAATTGCCCCAAGAGAGTCCATTTAGAAGCACTGACATGGACCTATCGATACAGGCAGGTCATGAATGGGGAGTGAGAAGGGTCAGTCAACAAATCTTAATTCAAAAAAATCTTTATTTACCATCTACGTCACTATGTGTGAAATATTCTTGATGCAGAGGGAGAAGGGTGGGGTGGGGGGTAAAGTTTCTGTCCTTTGAGGGGCTACCTGGAGAAGACAAATACACAGTGAAAAGTATGGCCAGTACCAGGTAGTACAGACAAATGCCGAACGAATGGTCTAGTCAGGGAGTGCTAAGGGTTTTCATGGGAGCCAAACATGAGTTTTCAAGGGGGCTAAAACATGAGTTTGCTTTGATGGATGGGTGGGATTCAGATGAGAGAGGACTTTTCCAGAAAGAAAATGAGTGGGAGCAAAGGCTCAGAAGCTAAGATAAACAAGGCATTCCTGTCACCTATTACTCCCTCACTAGATGCTCCACATTGCAACTTCTTTTACATGTTGTTGTCTAGTTTAACATACATAATGATACAGTGAATTAGGCTTTGTCATCCCTATTTTACAGATGAGGAAACTGAGGCTCAGTAAGATTAAGTGTTTTACCCAAGGTCAGCTAATAAAGAAAAGGCAGAGCCTGTGCTCAAGTCCAGATGATCTGACTCCAAATCCAAATGTCTTTCCACAGAATATTTGGCTTGTTTGGGATACAGAAAAGAGGCAGTTTGAGTGGAAAGGGAAGTTTCATGCTGGGGCAACAGGATGGAGACAGGTCAGGGGAAACCAGAATATTGAGTGCTTGGCGGAGGGGTTTGTACTTACCACATAGCCTAGCTTGGCAACAGTCTCTGAGCAAGGGAGTGACATAACTACAGTTTGTCCAGGATTTCCAAGTTAAAGGCTCTGTGGAGGCGTAGGCTGTACCAACTAATAATTAGGCAGTTCAGAAGGGAGAAAGCTACCCACTTGCCGTTTATTCCTGAATGATTACTCCTCTTGAACTTATTTTCTCAATTGTGTTATTCCTGAGTACTCTTAAATACTTCTGCAATTTCCACACCACACACAGCATCATATTTCAGTAATGAGCAAAGTGAAAGACATTCAGATTGGTCCTGGATCCAGTAGTGAACTACAGTGATGAAAGTGCTCTCACACAGACTATTATAGCACCCTGAGTACCACTGAATCAAGCCTTCTAGTAAGAGGCTTCTACATTCTTTTCGTAAGCTGAAGGTTTCAGTGTAGGTCAATGGTGAAAGACAAATTGCTGGAGGGCTAACAGACAATGCCCACTCCTTACATTGTGGGAGGGAATTTCTCAACTGATTAAGTAGTAGTTTACTTGGGGTCTTAAGTGTTTAGCTTCAGTAGCAATTCTTTCTGTCCTTCAATCCCTCTTTTTAACTGAATTTTAAAATGGATGTTGATCTTCAAAGTTTTAACAAAACATATATGCCCTTTGACCCAGCGATATCACTGTTAGGAATTTATAAGCAACTCTGAAGCAAAGTCAAGAATGTGTGTATGGAGTGCTCTTTATAATGCCAAAACATTGAAAACACCCAAGTTTCCAATAATAGGGAATTGGTTGAGTAAATTTTGGTACATCTTATTCACTGGAATGCTATGTAGCCATTAAATTATATATATTTATATATTTTATATATATATTTAATTGAAGTATAGTCAGTTTACAATGTGTCAATTTCTGGCATACAGCATAATGTTTCAGTTGTACATATACGTACATATATCACTTTTTATATTCTTTCTCATTATAGGTTACTACAAGATACTGAATATAGTTCCCTGTGCTATACAGAAGAAAATCATTGTTTATCTATTTTATATATAGTAGTTAATATTTGCAGATCTCACACTCTCAATTTATCCCTTTCCATCCCCTTTTCCCTCAGTAACCATAAGTTTATTTATTATGTCTGTGAGTCTGTTTCTGTTTTGTAGGTAAGTTCATTAATATCTTCTTTTTTCTTCTTTTAGATTCCATATATGTGTGATATCATATGTATTTTTTTCCTCTTTCTGACTTACTTCACTTAGAATCACTTAGATGATCTCCAGGTCTATCTATGTTGTGGCAAATGACTTTATTTTATTCTTTTTTATGGCTGAGTAGTATCCCGTTGTATAAACATACCTTGTATATCTTCTTTATCCAGTCATCTGTTGATGGACATTTATGTTGTTTCCATGTCTTGGCTATTGTAAATAGTGCTATTGTGAACATTGGGGTACATGTCTCTTTTCAAATTATATTTTCCTCCAGATATATGCCCGGGAGTAGGATTGCTGGGTCATATGGTAAGTATATTTTTATTTTTTAATGAATCTCCACACTGATTTCCATAATGGCTGCACTGTAAAAAAAAAAATATTACTGAAGAATATTTAATGGCATAGAAAAATGTCAAGATTATATTAAGTTACAGTTGAGGCCAATTTTTAACTTTTAAAAATATATAACCACTTCACACCTATTAGAATGTCTATTATTAAAACCAACTGGGGGGAAGGTATAGCTCAGTGGTGAAGCGCATGCTTGGTGTGCATGAGGTCCTGGGTTCAATCCCCAATTTCTTCCTTTAAAAAAATTAAATTAAATTGAAAAAAAAAAAAAAACAACCAACCAAACAACCAGAAAACAGGTGTTAGTGTGGATATGAAGAAATTGGAACCCTTGTGCATTGCTGGTGTGAATGTAAAATGGTACAACCATTGTGGAAAAGAGTCTGGTGATTTCTCAAAAACTTAAACATAAAATTACCATTTGATCCAGCAATTCCACTTCTGGGTATGTACACAAAAGACATGAAAGCAGAGATTCAAATAGCTATTTCCACACCAACGTTCATAGCAGCATTCTTCACAACAGCCAAAACGTGGAAACAACGCAAATGTCCATCGAGGGATGAATGGATAAACAAAATGTGTCATACACATACAATGAAATATTATTCAGCCTTAAAAAGGAGTGAAATTCTGAAACATGCTACAACATGGATGAACCTTGAAGACATTATGCTAAGAGAAATAAACCATCTACAAAAGGACAAATATTGAATGATTGTATTTATATGCAGCACTAAGAATAGTCAAATCAGTAGAGAAGAGTGGTAACCAGGGCCTGGGGGAGGGGAAGCGGGGAGTTATTGTCTAATGGGTTTGGAGTTTCAGTTTGGGAAGATGAAAAGTTCTGGAGATGGTGGTGATGGTTGCACAACAATGTGAATGTTTTTAATGCCTCTAAACTGTACACTTAAAAATGGTCAAAATGGTAAATTTTATGCTATGTATAATTTGCCACAATTCTTTTAGAAACGTATGTATACAAAAGGCAGGGTATCAGATTAATAGGTGATTTAATTTTTTTTCTTTTTAGTTACCTTCTATTTTTTTATCACTTAAAATTATTTTTAACTACATGAGAAGTATATAAATACATTCTTGTAAAAAAGTAAAACATTACAGATAAGGTTACAATCCCCTTAGATCCCATATATATGTATCCCTGAACTCACTAAAATTATATAAGATTGTTTTATACATATCATTCTTGTAATATCATTTTCAACTTTTTTTCACTCAACACTATTTCTTAGACATGTTTCCATGTCACTCTTTTCTAGTTTCAGTCTTTTTAATTATATATTATTCTATAGATGGATACCTTGTAGTTTATTTAGCCAGTTGCCTACTGATGGACATCTAGGTTGTTCAACTGCAGGTTTTTTTCCCTATTATAAACAATGCTGCATGGACACAATTTGTGTTTTTTAAATTGATTCTAGTAAAGTGTGCCATATTTATAAAGGGAAAAAGTATTTCAAAATATTAAAAATACTCAGTTTTACTTTGAGCTGGAACAAAAGTGGTGACTTTAATCCAATGTGTGCCCCCATTTTCCTAGAGGCCAAGGTGGCCCAAAACACATGTATTCCCTGACACAATTGATGTGTTAGCAACCAAGTGATAATGCTTGGCTGCTACTATTTTTTTCTCACAGAATTCAGGGTAGTATAAATCAATTAACTCCCCAACTTTCAGGATCCATATGAAAATGAAAAGACCAACAGCTGCTACAGATAAGGGATTGAATCCCTCTCCTTCTAAAACTTCAAATTAAAGCACTGAGATCCGGGGAGAGAATGGCTCATTGAGGGGAAGGGTGATAAGACAGATATCTTAACCCCCATGGCACGTCAAAATTCTTAGGTAGAATTGATATAATTTGATCCCTTGGATGTGAAACTACATTAGCTCTGCAACTACCTGAGCTTCAACTCCTAACTGTACACGTGGGAGGCTGGAAATGTCAGCATTAATGAGGAAATCAGCAAATTCCCAGCATCTTCTACTTAGCACCATGTCAGCTTTAACCAAAGGTGCAACTGAGTGTAAAATAAGTCGAGTTCTTGAATTTGCTTAAATGAATTACAATGCAAAGTCTCTCCAGTTAAAAAAAATTTAAAAAGAGAAAGAAAAAGCCTCTCCTCCCTCCAGCCTCCCCTCAAGCCACTAATCTCATCTGTGAAAAAGAACTGTACTTTACTGTCCACAAAACAAGACTATTTTCAAAGTGAGAGGAGAATTGCTCCGTGAGGACAGCCATCAGTGACCGCAGTTCATGAATTCCTGCTTGTTTATAGAAAGCAGTGGCTAAGGATAGACACTTTGAAACCACCTGTGAAAGAATTAAAGACCAAGGGGGGCAAAACCCCCATCACAAACAGAATCTCACTGATCAAGTGTAAAAGAAAAGGAAGAAAGAAAAAGCCAAGTAGATCTTTGCAGGCAACCACTAGATGGACATAGAATTCAAAAACATTCTTTAGTGAGATCAAGGATGGCAGGCTTTGAAGCCTGGAGGGCTGGCGAGTCTCAGGAACAGCCTGGCCGTGGCAATCCCCACACCGTAGCGTCCACAGTCTTGCACTTGCTGGAGGAAAGCATTTAAATTGGAACAATGTCAAATTTCACAGCTATCTTATGTCCAGTGACCTTACGGGACCCCAAGGGAAAGACAGATAAAAAATGATTGTTCTCCACAAGTTCCTGAAAGCGAAGAAGTCACGCAGACAACCTCGAGAAACAACTTCAAAATAAAAACACCCACAAACTGTTGCATGAACAGTGGCAAGCAAACAGTGCTTATTTATTTCAGAGATTCTTTTTACCGAGGACTCATGGTGGGCCTTAATCTTTACAGAACACACACAAAGTTCCATCACCACAGTACCTTAGTTTATGAGGATGATGTTATTGTGGGAGAGGAGGAGGTTGCAACTTTTCTGAATTATTTAATCAATTTGAAACAGGTTTTATTGTTATAAAGAGAGACATAACTAGGGTCTCACACACACACCAAAAAACTATATGTTACACGTGTTTTTTAGACCAGAATTTCAGGGACACTTCACATGCCCTAACTACGTGTCAGTGAATCATCTTATTTTTTTAAAGAGAAATTTTAAAAGAAATAAACATTGCAGATGTAGCTAAAATTTCCTTTCATCACGACTCCAAATTTCCTACCTTCCTTCCCAGAGGCAGCCACCACCATGAGTTTGAGGTGTATAATTTTGTTCCAGTTTTTTACTTCTATATGCATATATATGATCCCAAAGGAATTATGATACTGTCTTTTATGTTCATTTTTTTCATAAATGATATCACACTATATATATTGCTCTGCATTTATTTTGCTTATTATACTCAACTTTATGTTTTTTCCACCTATCCAGATATATGTTTCATTCCTTTTTTGGACTTAATATTTTAAAGGAAGAAACCAAGAAGAAAGAAAAAAGTTATTCATAGCAGAACAATTACATGTCCCTATATGTTTCAGCCTGACTCAGATCAGGAGACTAAAGTCGGGAGGACTTCTTGGAAGAAGGGAGGCCTACATCCAGTTTTTCAAAGAAAAAAATGCTAATTGACAAAAATGTCATAGGGTATTTCAGAGAGACCCCTTAAAGCAATTTCCTAAGCTAGGAATTGTGAGGTTTGCTGTATGATGTTTCCTTCACTATTTAGCATATAGGTTCTATGGCTTAAAGAAATTTTTTTTGGCTAGATGAAGGTTGTGACTGTAAAAGTTATATTTAAAAAGGAATGTATACTAATCAAATCAAGATTTATTAAAACCAAACAACTCCAGCATTTAAGTCCAATAGGTGGACACACAAACCAATTACAAATGAAAGAATCTTTGATCAATGGAGTCACTGGTGTGTACTGAATAAAATAGATTCAAAATGTATTTATAGTGCAAGATAAAGATATGAAGGTCACAAGTGAGTGCCGCTTATGTTATTAGTTTTAATTTTACCTTGTCAGCACCCCATGTACAAAAGTTGAGAAAGAGAGACTTTGATTTGTTCAGGTTTCCTTAAGGAGGGGCCACAGAATCCTTGAAGCATGATTTGAAAAAGATGGATAAGATATTCCACCCAAAATTCAACATCACCTTTAATCTTGCCCTCTCCTCCTCTAATCCCTAGGTAATGTTTTGTGCTTCTTTTGCAGGAAAGCAATTTTGTTAATCACTTTAGCACCAATTCTTGCATCCCTGGCAATACTCAGAACTGCTTCCATCCAAGTCTTTGATGTGGGAAAGAAACACACACACTCTTTCGCATGTAATCTGAAAACAATTCACCTCTTGCCAATGAATGCACAGCACTCCACTTTAATAGAGGGCAAGTTCTGTGGAGGTTTCTAATCCTTTCTGCCAAAGAAGAGAAGAGAGAGAATCACTCAGGTAGCCCAACCTCATTCAGGAGTTAAAATCACTTGGAATGTTTTGTAGTGTTTGGGGCTTTTTAAAAATATCACTTGCTGGAGATTACTGCTCTCAGGGGAAATCAAAACAACTCAAGATCAAAAAAAATAAATAAATAAATAAAAAATAAAAAATAAAGATTCCCCATCCCCAACTCAAACAGGATATTCTTCTCAACTCATATAACTCTTGATCTAAGTGTATTACAAGAAACCTGCTTTAATCCCTCAAAGCAATGGTGTTATAGATAAGTAGCGGTAACATAGGTGGCTTAAATTCCAGAGGTGTACAAAAGATTCAGTTAGAAACAAAACTAAACAAGAAAGAAAACTCAATTCTGCATTGCTGTAACTTGAGGAAGTAAATTTAGGGCAGTAAAAATGCAAAGAATGACCCCTGAAAAAGAAATATCTATAAAAGTCTAGAATTGTCTTAATGGTCTTGTGGGCTGCTTACAGTGCGTGTCTGAATGTGTGTGTGTGTGTTAGGAGTGCATCTGTGTAAGCATTTTAAGAAAGAGAAATTGTTTTACTGATTTCTGGATCTGATGGGGTTCATTTGAAAACTCTTATACATTTTACTACATTCTGAAGCTTTATTTCACAAAGATTTTCTTTCTCTCTTTTTATAATTTTTAGTTCCAGCTTTTTCTCCCTGTTTAGTCCTTTTTTTCCCTAACATATCACTGCTTATTTAAATGCAATGAGATGGAATTTGTTCTTTTTCCTTCTGTCAGTAATTATCATATTATTACAATCTGGGTATTAATTTTGATCTGCCTTCTGACATATAATATTAACATATTGCTAATTTCCCCTGCTTCCTTATAGCTCTCCATGCAAGGTAATGGCAATTTCTTTCATTATGGCCTCTTCTATTTACCTGAAAAATATTCAGAAATGCTCTTTTACTTTTTTAGAGATAATGGTATTATTTGATAAGTAATACAAACAGTTAATAGTTTAAATTTAAAAGGTATAGAACAGTATACAGTGAAGAGAAACTCTGTTCCTCATCCACCCAGTTCTCCTCTTTAGAAGCAAATACGGGTACTAGGAATCGTGTGTTTCTCCAGAGAGATTTGGCATACAAAATCAAAGCTCGCAAATAGTTTTCCCCCAACAAATGGCATTGTTGTGCATTTTGCTTTTTTCACTTAATGTATATTAGAGATTCTTCTGTAACACTGTATCTGATCTTCCTCATTCTTTCCCATAGCTGCTTACTCTTCTATTCTATGGATGACTCATGATTTATTTAAACAGTTTGGAATATGTTTGTTCCAAACACATCTAGTCTCTGTCAGTGGCTTTTTTCTTCTCAGGGTTTTTTTTTTTTCTATGATTCTACTGTGGGCACTGTTGAATAAGTGATTTTAATTGTAACATGGAAATTAAAAATTTTTATTTTCTGAAATCTTTATAACTTAAAAATATTACCCAAAGGGATATGGTTTATAGTTTTGAAAAATCTGCATTATGGAAGTTGTGTGAGGCCACGACTTTCAGTTACTTCCTCTTGGTCCCATTGTGGATCCCACCTGCTTAAACATTTAAAATTCCATTGTTCATTGATTTCCCTACGTGGGTTAACATAGAACACTGAGTTGAGAATTTCTTTCTAATAGCTGATATTAATTTTAATTCTCTTAACCTAGAAAATATTAAAGATTGTTTTATATACCTTTAATTGAACACCAATTCAACATGCTATCTATACATGACTAGGGACTCAAATCAGGGAAACTGGAATGTGTGTTTACCTCAACTCTTGGAAGAGTGCTAGGCAAGCTGTGGGGCCTTATCATCCTGATTTCTCTCCTTCTGTTGAGTGGTCCCAGAGATGGAGATTTTGAGAGATTATAGAGTAAGTCTCCTGGGTTGTGCCACACACCCATCGAGATTGGTCATGCTTGAGGAGGGCATGAGCACCTGGGCAAAAGTTCCTTTCTACCTCTTGGTGGCTCCACAGCACTTGGAGGCCCATGTCCTTGCCAAGTGAGGATTTGAACTCCTCACTTCACCTCAACAAATTGCTATTTGTGCAGGTTATTGTTTGGTTCTACTATCAGATTGACTTCAGTTTCAGCTTTTATAATTGTCCATTTTGCTCCTAATTTATGAGCTTCTATCACAGATGTGAAGTTTAATTTCTCTTTGCTCACTCTTTTACCGGAGTCTCTTCTAGCAGAAAGCCTGTTATCTATAGTGAAGGAGAGCTGGTGTTGACTTGTGGCAACAGAGTTGGTGGTCCAGGGAACACTGCCCTGTGTTAGGAGCAGGTGGTCTCGCTAAGCTCCATGTGTTTGGAAACTTCTCTGACCGGCCCTTGTGCTGTTAAAGGAAGAGGAACTCAAGCTGTACTCCTTTTTTCAGGTCAATCTGCTGAACCTGGGAAGATTCCCCAGGGGCTAGCTTGGACTTCTTCCTGCTTTTCTCTCCATGGTAGATTTTAAATGTAGGGTTTGTTTTTTTTTTCTCATTTATCTCTCCACTTGAGTTTGAAACAGCTGCCATTAGAAAGAGGAAAAAGCATATATATATATAGAGAGAGAGAGAGTAAGAGAGAATATATAATTCTTCAGGGGCAATGACAGGTTCTCAAAGGATAACAGTTAAATTTGGGTCGAAAAGCCATAATTGCTTTTTACTTAGTATATGTGTATATATATACATTTAAAAAGCAAAAGTAAAAATCCCCCAAATTAAATAAGACCTATCTTTATTCCATGCACATCCAAACTTTTGTTTATATTTAACAACTGAACACAACCATCATCTGTTCAAAATAATGTAATTGAATGATACTCTGGAAAAGTTGTCCTTTGTGTTTTTCCTATTTTTTTTTAATGGAGGTACTGGGGATTGAACCAGGGACCACTCTTGCCACTGAGCTATACCCAGCCCTGTGTTTTTCACATTTTTAACAGGACCCCAAATCTAGGACAAGATAAATTATATCCTGTGGTTTCATTCAGTGTAAAGAATGTCTCAAATGAAAAAATTTACTTGAAGCTAGGCATTCTTTAATAGTCATAATTATAGAAACAGAAGTAAGAATTTTATATTTGACCTTGCACTTTCTTCCAGAAGAACTGAAGATGCTTAGGAGAAATTTTTCTCTAGAACTTATCATTCTTTTCTTGAAAAAGAACTCATATTTGTATATATTCTATCTCAGTGGTAACCTTATTTTTATATATGTATATCTGTATGTATTTAAAGAAATCCTCAGGTAATCATGAAAATTTCACAAGATTTTGTGGTTCCCTTCCTTCTCAAGTTTTATATCTTCCATCATTTGTTGCCAAATGACTTAGTCTTCTGACAGAGATCAGAAAAATCACAAACTCTGATGCCACATGGCAATATATGAATTATCTTAGATCCTAATGCTGACGGTGTGTTCTACATTTTGTTCCAAATCTCTTTGACCATCACCTATTGACATAAGGCTTATCTCAGACTAATGATAACATTACTTAACTGACAAATCTAGACATCTGTTTTCTTTTCCTTACAAAGTTATATTTTGTATTTCTATCCTGCCCGTTTCTTTACCTTATTTGCCATATCGTCCTTAAATTTTGTGTACATACGTATATGTTATACATAAAAATTAATGCCTGGAAATGTCTGTTTCTCACAGTTGTAAAGTCAGGACAGTATCAGAATGATATCTGATCTTTGGAAAATGAATCCTCTAGTGTAACTGTAAATTTGGATAACTAAAAATCCTAAGTAGTGGTTTAATTTTCGTTGGAGATGACTTACGGGACATTATTTTTACTTTTTTCTTTTGCATTTGGGATAACAGGATGGGATTTCAAAATACCATGATTCTCTGTAACTCAGGAAACACACTGCCTTCCCGTGCATTACAAGTTTTGCAAAGATTTTCTGTAAAAGTCACCAAAGGCTAAAATAAGCTTTAAAGAAACTTTATATTGTAAAAAAGGTTTAGACTTACAGAAAAACTGTGACCCCAGTATAGAGAGTTCTCATGTACTCTCATTATCAACATTTTACATCAGTATTCTGCATTTGTAATGATTAATGGACCAACTCGATTTCCTTAGTTTTTACCTAATGTCCTTTCTCTTTTCTGCCCTAGGATACAACATTATATTTAGTTGTCATGTTTCCCTTGGTTCCTCTTGGCTGTGACAGTTTCTCAGACTTCTCTTGTTTTTGATGATCTTGACAGTTTTGAGGAGGACTGGTTAGGTAGTTTGCAGAACTTCCTTCAATTTGGATTGGTCTGATGTTTTGTACTATTTTTACCTCAGTGTATCGAGGGTACCTACTATCCATGTGACTGATCACTGTTGGTGTGGAACAGGTGTTGATCACCTGGCTGAAATAGTGTTTGTCAATCTTCTCCACTATAAAGTTATTCTTTTTTCCTCCTCTTTCCATATTGTATTCTTTGGAAGGATGTCACCACAGGCAGCCCTCTTAGGAGGGGTTGGGGTAGTTATGCTCCACCTCACTGAAGGTGAAGTATAACATAAATTATTTGGAATTCTTCTGTGTGCGAGATTTGTAAAAGGAACTTTAAAAAATATTAAAATGAACTAGCTTAATTAAATTAAATTGAATTAAATTATTTCTTACATTTAGGTGTAAATACTTCTTAGGGTTTTTTTTACTTTTTAAAAAATTGATTATCTATGTAATACATGCTCACTGCAGAAAACTTAGAAAATGCAGAAAAGTGTAAAGCAAGAGCAGAAAGAACTTCCCATAATTCTACCTCTCATAAGGATCCATTCCTAGCATTTGGACATATTGCCTTGTAGACTTTTCTGCATAGAGTAACCATTTTAAAACAATACTTTAAATTGTTTCATACGAAATAAAATGTTTTACCTTTGAATATGACAAAGATTGTGGATTTACAGAAAGACAGAGCAGATCTTGGTGGTGTTTCTAACAGGATTTCAGAATATAAACTACCAACCTGATGGATACTTTCTGAAAATAACACTTTAGATTCTCTTCTTATATTTATGAGATGCTCAAATGTTTATCTATTCATTGTTAGGCCTCTTATTTCTTCTTTCTAATACTCTAATTTGTTTATTATTTTACTATTACATGATACACATTTTAAATGGAATAAATAAAATTTTCAGAAACGTTAGGAGGCTAGTTAGAAACTCTGACAATGATATTAGGCTTCATAACTCCAACTTTCTTGTTGCATGGTGTGTCTGGATGCATGACAACTCTATTTTTCATTTTGAGAGAATTTATTGATTTTGTAAAGGTGATACATGCGTCTTACCAAAAAAATCAAGCAATACAGAAAGGTATAGAGTAAAATCCCCCAATTCTGTTACATTGTTAACATTGTTCTACAAAGTCTCTCACTGAATATAATAGAGTTAGGGACAAATTTACAAAAAAGGCTCATATAATATATACCATACACACATTGTTACTCAAATTTAACAGAAGAAAATGAAGCTGGTGCAAAATGAAAGAATTATCAAACTTTAGTTATATGTTCTTTTGCAAGATATTAATTCCTACAAATCCTTTTAAAGTTTTGCACAAAGACTTGAAAAGCATAAGAAGCTATAGGTTCTACATGGTTAACCCTTAAAAAGTAATCGAAACAAGGACAGGAGCTACTTTAGTTGCTTAGAAGCAGCTTTTATTTAGATATCAGAACTGCTTGATGGTCAGAGGTAAAGTATATTGTTAGGTGTGTCAACATTAAGTTGTAAGGGATCCTAGAGGACCCTGAATTCAATGCCTTATTCCTATTCCATTTTCTGCTGTGTATGGCAAAGGTACAGTTCAGAGTACAAGCTTTGGGGTTAGACTGTCTGGATTTGATACCTGTTCTGTCATTTAGGAACCATGTGACCACAGGCCTCAGTTCTATCTTCTGCAAAAACTGGGTTAATAGTATCTTTTCTCATGTGGTTGTTGATAGGAATAAGTGAGACAATACATGGAAAGCTCTATGATAGTGCCTGATGTACATTAAGTGCTCAATAAATATAAGCTATTAATATTATAGACAAATACGGTGAGCACCTGAAATTGAAAATTGTCATGTACAAAATAATCTCTTTCTTTCTCATTCATCTTGGAATAATTCCCCTGTTAAAACTGCCTACTTTTAAAGTTAAAGGTTGGGACCCTGAGGGCTTAACTAAGGGGTATGTGGGCACCGGAGTACTGGATGTGGGAACGAGCTCCTGTCTGAGATTGTCATCTATGTTTATAAGAATGGACAGATCACACAACTCTAGCCTTTTTATAATCCTAAACATACATATAATCCTACAATTCTATAATAACAGTAATCACTACTATGCATGTCACTTACATGGACATACACAAAGTACTTAAAAAACCTCTTATCTTCGTTTAAAGTAAATTAATATTAGTATTTCTAAATACCCAATATAAAATTCACGTTGAGTCTCACATATTGTACAGTATAGGGAATATAGCCAATATTTTACAGATTTAAACGGAGTATAATCTATAAAAACATTGAACCACTTTGTTGTACACCTAAAACTAACATTATAAGTCAACTATATTTCAATTAAAAAAACAAGAAAGGAAATTCATATTGAGCCTTAAGTTTTAATGTATTATGAATTCCATATTTTTGGCATTCTAAGTTAAAAGTAGTGCAATGTTTTCAGTTTACTTATTATTATGCAAATTAAAAAATTTAAAATAAAAAGCCTTACGAAAACAAGGTAAATTTCACACTCCCTGTATTATTTCATTATGATTGGTTCCTGGATTTGAACTTCAAGGGCGTTGATGACTTTTCTGAAAGATGTTCTTAAGTCTACTGTATTCTTTCCATCTTCTTTTTTTTCCTGGCTATTAATATATTTATTTTCTTTGGTAATAAAATACTCCTCAGATTCTAGATGGAGATATGCACTTACTTTTGTTACAAACCATCTTTTTAGATCCAGCTGATTTTTTAAAATAGCTTGTCTCAGAAAAGACTTTTAAAAATGCTCTTTGTAATATAGTTTTTTTCAAGTTTGGTTTAAACCCCAAATTATATTTTTAAAATTTTATTTTAGGGGGAGGGTTGATGAAAAATTCTAGCTGCTTCTCTGAGCTAAGACTAAACTGTAGGTTTTTTGTTTTTGTTTTGTTTTGTTTTTAATGCTCAGGAATTTAGGGATACACATCACCACCAAATAACAGAATATATGCCAGTTTTCCATTTTCACTTTGCCTTTCTGCATAGTGAGTATTTTGGCTCTTTTTGGAAATCATTAAACCATAAATTCTAGCTTAAGCGGTTCACTTGATCTCTAGTTTGGGTGTGAAAGAGGGTGATTTAATGTTTTAAAATGATGGTTTAATTTCTCCAACAATGAAGGCAACATGGGGTAAAGAGCAAAAGTTACATTTATGTGATTGTGGATTTTAACACTGACTTAATTTATGCTGGGTTAATTAAATAATTTTCTGTGCCTTCAAGTCCTCCACTAAAAACTAGGTGCAATGTGGATGAACTACTCAGGTTTACTCTGTGCGAAGGAATGGTTAAATAAACAGCAAGAAATTACAAACATGTTTAACAAATATGAACACAAAATATAGGAACCATATGCCATGTTCATCTCTGTCTTCCTTCCATAGTGGCTTACAGTATACAACTGTAGCAAAATCAATAAATGTTGAGTTGATGATGATTACCTCAGTTTGCAGTGTTCCTACCTCAATAGTCTTCTAACATTATGAATTAGTAAATTTCTTGATAATTATCTGAGTTATTCTAAATTCTTGTACTGAAATATATCAAATATTACTATTAATAAGTAAACCACTGGCTGGAGTTTGGAAATCTTTTCCTACAGAAAGCCTTTGTTGTACTTTTTTGGAGGGGTGGGTAAGGGTATTTTTTGTAACAGGATTTGACCTGTAACTATTATTGAGAATTTTCTTAGAGGAGTTCAAAGCATTTTACAGGGATCATCTCATTTATCCCTCGAAAGTAAGGCAGAGGCATTATCTCCACTGCAGACTGAGAACACTAAAAGGCCAAGATAGGTGGGGGTTTTTTTGTTGTTGTTTTGCTAAGATCAAAAAGCAATTCTAGGCCAAAGCCAGATTCCAGTCTGACCTTGTTACATGATGCTTCTGCAGTGACATAATGCAATGTAGTTCATTTCCTAGATGTCTCCTTGGCTATGCTAGGTGTTTCCTTGGCTATGCTAGGTGTTGAATAATTTTCAGAGTTGCCTTCTCATTCATTCTTGCTCCTGAAAATGGGTCTTCAGATGTAATTACAAAATAAAGCCCTCAAATCCTTCCTATTAGAATTTGGGGTACAGGATACACAGAGATAGGCATCTTCCTACCCCATCTCCAAATCTTACTGCCTCCCCCAGTGCTGTCCAATAGAAAAATAATGTGGGCTACAAATGCAAGTCACATGTATAGTTTTAACTTTTCCAGTAGTCACAGTAAAATATATTTGGGCCAATGTATCAAAAATCTTATCACTTCAACATGTAATAGTATAAAATTATTAATGAGAGTTTACATTCTTTTTCTTGTGTAAGTCTTCAAAATCTGGTGGGTTTTTCACACTTAGAGCACTTCGATTCGGACTAGTCACATTTCAAATGCCCCACAGCCACGTGTGACTAGAGGGGGCTGTGTAGGACAGCATGTCTAGACTTAGATTTTTCTTAGCTCTCCCTTCAAATTTGTGTCCTTCTGAATAGAGTGGGTGGGGAAGGGCTCCTGGATGACTTCGGAGAATCCACTTGCACTTGAGTGGTGACTAATAGCTTTGCCATTTACTGAAACATGACTGGGGAGTTATGGACTCAGGGTCTAGATGACTGCAACCTTCCAAAATGTCTAAAATACCACCTCATTGCCAGGACTGGTTTATACTCTGAGAACTCGGGCTAAGCAACCTGTCAATATCTAGGGGTGCAGTTGTGAGGCCCTGGTACGTGGCCTGTGGAAAGGAGGCACCAGCTGAGGTACAGGCGGGCTCCCGGAGAGGGAAGGCAACCCAAGTGCGTGCTTCTTGAGGGCAGGGACTCGAACTAGCGGCTTCTTGAAGGCGGAAGCTCCTTTTGCGGCCTCGGACAGCTGCTCACACGCTAGGCGAATGCGTACATGTGCTCCCACCACACGCTCTGGTCGGCCCAGGGCATGGGAGGTGGGCCACTCCCCGGCCCGGGCCCGCACCCCGAGGCCGCTCCACGGCTGCGGGTGTGAGGGGCGGGCCCAGGCTTCGGCCCGCGCCGCCCCATGTGACCCGGTCCGACATGGTGTCGCCTCCTCCCGGGGCGGCGGCGGCGGCGGCGGCGGCTCGGGCTTGGCTCCGCGTCGGGCCGGCCCCGCGGCCGCTCATGGGCAGCCAGGGCGGCTTGGGGCCTCCCGGGAACGGCGGGCCCGGGGAGGGCGAGAGTCGGGAGGAGAGGAAACTGCAGGAGGGGAGGGTCGCGAGGGGGAAGCGAAGGAAGGGGAAGGGGAAAGGAAAAGCGGGAGCAGGGCAAGGCGGAAGAGGAAGCGGGGCGGAAGGGAAGCCGGAGCCGCTAAAGGCGAAGGAGGCAGCGGGGCTGGGGGCCGAGGCAGGAGCGAGAGCAGGCCCTGGAGAAGCAGGAGAGGGAGGCGGAAGCGTGGAGGAAGGGGAGAGAAGGATCGTCAGGGGCGATAAGGGGAGCGCAGGGGCGGGGAAGGAGGCCAAAGGAAGAGATGATGGGAAGAAGGAGGATTGGAGGGTCAGAACTGGGCGGCGGGAAGAGGCCAGGCCGGCGAGAGCACAGGGACGAGGGGGTCAGGCTTGGGGCCGCCTCGCCGGGACTGGGGCGGCCATGGCGGCTGCGGCTGAGGAAGAAGAGGAGGAGGCGGCGGCCCGGGAGCCGGCCGGCCGTCCCGCTGCGGGGCCCGCACTCTGGCGCCTGCCGGAGGAGTTGCTGCTGCTCATCTGTTCCTACCTGGACATGCAGGCCCTCGGCCGCCTGGCTCAGGTGTGCCGCTGGCTGCGGCGCTTCACCAGCTGCGACCTGCTCTGGCGCCGGATAGCCCGGGCCTCTCTCAACTCCGGCTTCACGCGGCTCGGCACCGACCTGTAAGCGCCCGCTCGTCCGCCCGCTCCCCGCTCCGGGCCGGCCCGCGTCCCGGGAAAGGGCGGGGCGCCGCGGCCTGGTCGGCCTGGGGCCGTGTCGCACCCCGAATTCCGAGGCCCGGACCCGGCCTCCGTCGACCCCTCCCCGAGCACCCTTCTGCTCTCGGTGGCCCCCAATCCAAGGAAGTCTCCTACTAGCATCCCTCAGTCCGCACCCTCCCTGTGGGCGGCTCCCCACAATTAGCCATCTTATGCACTCTCTTCAGCTTTTAGATGTGCCTTTTCGCAGACGTTGACCTATTGGGTTCCTCAGCCCCAGAGGAGCCCGTCTGGTCTGTGCCTTTAGAGGCCTCCTCCTGTCCAGGTGTAGGACACATGTCCACTCTGGCCTATCAGAACGCTTTTGTGGACTTTCATCCTGTTACCCTCTTCTAAAGGTTGTTAGGTTTTAGGGCTCGGATAAAATGGAATATGGAGAAAAGGGCTCAGACCCCCAAAAGAAGGCGCTTGGTCCAAGTGTCAACCATAGTTGATGACTTGATACAGGCGGAATGACACAAAAAAGGGTGCCTGCTTAATGGCACGGGGTTGGATGAGATCTAGACTGTATACAAAACATGGTATTGCAGTTTGGCCTGTTCTTGGTAGGATCTGAGACCTGTTAAGTGAAAAATTTTCCTGAACCACCTAAGCTGTTAAATAGCAAGGGGAAAAAATGTATAAAGTTGGGGGAGTAGAAGCTTTCAGTAGAAGCTTGCACCCAATTCCACTGGTTTGGTTTAGGGGAAAAAAAAGGTAGTTCTAATACAGTATAACAACATTAAAGAAAGTTGGTTTAAACATAAAAAGCTGTAATACCGTCACCTCTAGACAACTATTCAGATGTTCAGTTGTAAAAATTACTTTTCATTTGAACATAAAAAGCTGTAATACCGTCACCTCTAGACAACTATTCAGATGTTCAGTTGTAAAAATTACTTTTCATTTGCACACATTTTCCCACACTTAGTTGCTATCTAACTGATCCTAATAGAACAGGTACATAACAAATGTTTGTGGGCTGTGCCATGATGAGATAAAAAACATTCCTCTAATATTGGACTTTCATGTTGTATCCAGATTTTAGCTATGATGGAGAACAAGGAGATGAATAATTTAATGCATTTTTTGGGTAGCAATTTTATTGAGATATGTCACATACTGTATAATACATGTCTTTTTTAATTAATTCCTTAGAGTAAATTCTCAAGATTGGCACTATTGGGTCAAACATTGTGTTTTGTGAAAAGTTGTTATACCAAGTTACAGTGACACCAGTCACGAATGATTAAACCAATTTCATGTGAGAATTTTAAAAATCTTTACTATTTTAGTGAATATATAATAGTATCTCAAAATTTTGTTTTTTTGCATTTCTTTTACCACTGTGCAGGATAAATACTTTCCCGTGTGTTTGTTTCACCTCTGAGATTGTCTGTTCCTAGTCTTTGCTTATTTATTATCGGGATCTTCATGTTTTATAAAGGATTCCAGTCCTTGTGGATCATAGATGTTAGGCTCTAGTCTGTCATTTTTGATGCAAATATTTTTCCCAGTTCGCTTTCTTTTTACTTTACTGTTTTTAATCTATAGAAGACTTACACTTAAGTATGTCAAAATCTGTCAGTTTTTGTGATTTTTTTCACCCCAAAGCTGAGAAATTATGATTCCTCCACCGAGCTGCTAAATTTTCTTTTTGATATTCTGCTGATTTTCCTATAATTTGATTTTTTAAAATAGTTAACGCTTACATCAGTATTACTTTTGTTTAGGTACAAGAGGTGAATTCAACTTTCTTTTTTTCTAAACAACTACCTAGTTATCACTACACCTTTTGTTAAATAATTCTTGTCTTTCCTTTTAGAAAGACAAAAATTTGTGTTTTAGAAAGCTTGTTTTGCCAATATTAAGTTTATATATGTATATATATAGTCACGTACATACATATATATGTATGTATATGTATTAGATCTCTGTCTGAACTCTCCATTTTGTTCCACTGATATATTTTTCCACTTCCATTCTAATTTAAATATTATTACCTTTTGATAGAGGCTAATATCTCTTGGGGTTAGATTACCCTTGTTGAATTTTTATGGGTGTGTGTCAGGTCTCCACTCTCACTCAGCCTACCAACAGCCCCCCACAAAAAAATCTGCCTTTTCAAAAGTTTTTGTGCTTTTCACTATGAAGTTCCTATATATCTGTTGTTACTCTTATTCCTAAGTATTCCTAAATATGCTGCACATTTTGTTTTTATTGTGAATACAGTCTCTTTTTCAGTATGTTTTCCAGTTGAGTGCTATTAATAATGTCCAGGATTACTTCAATTCTTTGGAACTTTGAACCTGATCATTTTACTTAACTTTTATTAATTCTAGTATGATTTTGTTGTCAATGATAATGTTTCTTTGGGATATTGGGTGCATGCAAGTCTTGTTACCTTCTTTTCTTATGAGAAGAACTCTTTCAAAGAACCTATCAGCTGACCTATAAGAGCAGTTGGCTAAAATGCCTGGAACCCAAGCCAGCCAAGGCAAAATTTGGCTTTCTATCTCTCCTCATAGAGATTAAATGAGCAAATGAAAGAATTTATGTTTATTTTTCTTTCTTTTTCAAATGCTCTGAAAGAGAAATAATGGGAATGAGTGTGGCTTCTGTAAGCAGTAATAACAACAAAATGAAAATGAGTTTATAGTATAAAGTGCTTTGAGACTGCCAAGTGATACAGCTTTATTATTTATTAGCCATGAGTGGTTTGATTTCTTGCCTGCCTCCTAGTATGTGGTATCTCCGACCTTCTAGGGAAGTTGTTTTATCACAGCATCAAGGATAAAGCATAGGGTCACTGCTTGTGTTTTCTGAGTTGAGGGGGAAAGTTATGTGTGCTACAGCAGGTGGAGAGAATGTTTACCAGTGTGGTCTGTTTCTGGACAGCTGCAGAGCTGTGATAAGCCACGAAGAGTGGTGGTTGTCATCCCTGGAGGGAGATGGCATGAACCCCAGTCCTCTTAGGGCGTCAGGGAGCCTGAGCCCAAAGTTCAGTGAGAGAATGGCTGCTTGGATAGTGGCAGGGCTGTAGTTCATGTTTTGGGCTGATTAACTGCACACTGGATAGTACGATACTTTCTTATAAGCACAACACAAAACCTCATTTTTTCAGAAGCCACACAACCTCACTGTACCAGAGTTTTGTCATCAATAAAGAATGGTGAGAACATATAAGGTAGAATAAGGCTTAAATGTAGTGATGTGTAAGTGATGGCACAGTGTTCAGCACATAGTAGGCATTCAATACATTGTTATAAAATGGAACTTCTTAATTGCTTGGCTTCTCCTCTAGTCATTATATATAGCTATAGTGGAGATGGTTTGACTTGGAAATGCTGCCTAAAGACATAAGTGGGGGAAAACACACACACACTGCTTAGTTTCTCTCACCTGTCCTGAATGTTTTTGGAAACATGACAGCAGAACCTGTGGACATTAGGGTCTGCACTCCCTGCCGAAGAGCCTCTTGAATTCTCAGAAACACAAACTGCTAAGGTTTACTGACCTTCCGGCCCAGGGCAAGCCCCATTCAGTTTGGCTGTTCCTAACTGATCATAGCTTTGTTGAGTAAGATGAACTGCTTTGGTTCCTTGTGATTTGTTAATGGTCTTATACTTGTGCTTGAAGGCATTTTGGCCACTTTAAAACCACAAACAAATAATTTGCTTCCCTTTAGGCCTCTTGCCCAAACAGTGAACACTGGTAGGTATCCTAAGCTTTTTTTTTTTTCCCCCAGTGGACACAAAGACAGTGTGAGTCAGTCATCTGGTTTAAAATCAGTTTTATTTGAAAGTTTTATGAAGCCTGGGGGAATAGAAATATCTTTAATATAAAAATCAGGGAAGTGTTCCCTATAGCAATCTTTTAAGTTTTCCCTAAAGAGTAGGCAAAACTAAGCTAGTTCAGTCTTCAAGAACAAAACAGTGAAATTTAACTCTGTCAGTTTATAATGTAGGTTAAGTGCAAGAGGTTAGACAGACAGTATGACAGGTGGAAGAGCAGAGGTGCTAGCTGCAAATTTTGATACTGAAAATTAACAGGAGGAAAGAATGGAAAGAAAAAAGTATATCCATGTATGTAAATCTATTTTTTTAAAAATTTGCCAGTCTTAAGTTAAAGAAAGCTTGCTTGATCCTCTTCCTCCCAAATTAAGTCCTGTATGCTTTCAAACTTGAATTTTATTTTAAGTATCCTTTGAGCAATACTGGGTGCTCTCTTGCATTTGCCTGTGATAGATTTGCCTAGAATTAACAATAGGTGTTTAGGGAGTAATGCTCTGAGGTGTTTGCCCTGGCATGTACATTC
Source organism: Camelus dromedarius (assembly GCF_036321535.1). Lineage (NCBI taxonomy): Eukaryota > Metazoa > Chordata > Mammalia > Artiodactyla > Camelidae > Camelus > Camelus dromedarius. The sequence continues at coordinate 59,188,417 of NC_087443.1, read as the reverse complement.
ATTCCTCAGCCAGGGTCTTATAGGCTTGGAGCTCTTTGAGGCTAGGGGACTGGGGTATCTATTTCAGTGATGATTAACGTCCAGAGTGGTGAGATGGACACAGATAAGCAGAGTGTGTTTGTTTGTTTTAAAATGATTGTGCCTAAGAGCATTTTTTGGCCCAGAAAGCATAAAGTTTCCTTTCCTAACTCTGAACAGAAAAGGCATTGCTGACTGGTTACATTTAAGGCCTAAACAGTGATTTTTAGAAAATAATTAGCAACTTAAAGTAGCTTTGGCTGCTTGATTTCTCCTTCACCTTTCTGCCTTACCTAGGGAGAAGAGTCACTTACTTGTTCTCTGGTTCATTGAAAGGTTTCACGTATGGATGTACTTATTATCTTCAACTGTTTTGGAAAGGCCTTATTTTTAGTGGTTTTGTGAGTTAATAAAAGTGAGTTCAGTTTACATGCTTAAACTAAATAAAACAATACACCTGTGGAAGCAGGAAATGGTCTAGTACAGTCAGTACCTCCTAATGCAAACTGGAGAAATGGAAGAGGCCTTTTCCTCCAAGACTATGAGACTATAGAAGCTGCTTATATCCTTCCCAGTCTTGTAAACCTTGAATAGCAGAGGATGAATTTCCTAGCTTTCAAGGCAGAATCCTGGAGAAACCCAAAGTCCTCACAGTTTACAAGATGAACAATTCACATTGGAATGAAATGTCTGAAAATATTTCAGTACTCCCAGTTTTCTTTCAATTTTCTGTGTCTGGCCCTTTACCCTAGGCAAAGATTGTGCTTGAGCTGCTTGAAATCAAACTGGCAGTGAGGTTACTGAGGAAGCATATACATTAAAAAATATATATATTTTTGGATGTTTGACACAGAAGAGAATTACCTTTGTGTGACAGCTTAACCTGAACTCTGGGTTGACTGTGGCATTTATTGATTTCTGGTTCTGACTCATAACCATGGGACAGGGAGAATTTTAGGTAGACTTTTCTTGAGGCCAGTCTTCTATAAATTTTGAAAATTTAAAATCAGATTAACTGTTTGAAAAAATGAGGAGAAACTTGAGTTACGGATTTCCAGTGAAAATTGACATGCTTCTCACTTTGATCCACAGAAACATTTTTGCTAAGCTCCAGAATTTATCTCAGGTATGTCAACTATCAGATGAGGTTGAGAATCCAGAGATTTGGTTTATTCTTGAGGAAAGTCCTTCCTGTTTAGCAGTCTTGCTCAAATTTGATTGGGATCCAGATGGAATTCCAGGTGTAATCACTAGAAGCAAGATGGTTGTGCTAATTAAGACTATGTTTATGAATCTATGTAAAGGGTTGAACTATATCTAAAACTGAATATGAAACTATTTGGAGAAAGAATTTATCTCTTATTAGAAGTTTTGGTTGCCTTGTCAGTTCTTCATTACATCCAAATTGTCCACGTTGCCCTCCCTGGAAGTCTGGGCCACTCAATGGGCCCCTGTGCCTGCCCCTCTTTAGCCTGCAATTAATTGCCAGTACATTCTTTCTTCTTCTCCTTCTTTTTTGGTATTTGACATGAGCTCAAATTGCTGAGAAAGGTGACAACTGTGAAATGAAGACAGGGCTTGGAGACACCTTAAAAAATACATGTGAAGGCCACTAAATGACAAGAGCAGACTGCCAGGCTCTTTCAAAACATCACCATGTCTGTTGACTTTCCATTCCTTGTTCGCAGCACAAAATTGGAGGTCAAAGAATCATAGGAGTTAGAGATGGAAAAGACATTTGGGGTCAGCCAGTTCATGCCTCCGCCTTCTCCTGCCCCTGATTCCAAATCATTCCTTACTTTATATTTTCTCCCCCAGCTCTTGTACAGTTTTCACGGTCTTCACTCAACGCTGGCTGTCACCTTTGGGGAATGATGCTAGAGGCTCTGTCCAGTTTCTCCTCAGCAAAAGAGATATTGCCTGTGCCCCCGATTGACATTCGTGAACTTCTTTGTTGGTGGTCTCAGCTGAGAGGCTGAAGGCTAACTGGAAGTCTCTTGGCTGCCTGGCGCGGTGGGGCTTTTCTAGACAAAACTGAAGCACGTTTAGTGGATGATGATGTTGGGAAAGGGGGAAAGGACTAGGGTGCAGTGCAGCCATTGCTGAATTTGCTCCTAGATTTTTGTCTAGGAAGGCTGTTGACCTGATTTGTGTGTGTGTGTGTGTGTGTGAGAGAGAGAGAGAGAGAGAGAGAGAGGAATGTGATATTGGGGAGGTGGACAGAGATAAGGAAATTACACTAAATAGGAGTTTGATAAGAATCCTAACTTGGAAATTGGTGGGTTAAACAAACAAACAAATAAAAAAATACTAGTCCCGTGAAGTAGTAGATGACTGTTTTTAAGAAGTGCATGTTAGGAAGGAAATAGAGTGGTGGCTTACAGTATGGAAGTTTCAGCTTAGAGTCAAGTTGAGGACAGATAGGCTGGATGTAACTATTTCGGACTAGGGAGCATTTGCTTTTGGGGTCTCTCCTTGTTTTAAGAAAGTAGAAAAAGAGCTGTCTTATATTCATTGGCTGCATGATTTGGCAGGGGGAATGGTCATTTTTAGATGCAGCTTTGGAAGGTTACCCTCAGCTCCCCCTCTTGTTCCAGCAGCTGTTGGGAGCAGTCCGAAGGGGGTATTATATTTCTTCTGGTAACTCTGCCAAGAATGAGAGGAAATCCACAATCTGTGGGCTTTTTTAGGGGGATGGGGATGGGGTGGCAGGTGATGGGACAGGGAAATTAAATTGTTTTATAGTAAATATGTTGAGATACTTTTCCTGGAAAGCTGTTCCACTGAAAGGAATGATATTTCCCCTGCTCACTAACTCTGTAGTGGGTTCTTTCTCCATAGAGAAATGGAAATAGTCTTTTTCCAGTGCTTCTTTTTGTTTCTTCCTTGTAGATCCAGCTTTGACCTCCCATGTTGCTTTGAATTTCCTTTAGAAAGTCCTTATTGAGAAGGTGAGTCAAGATTCAGATACAGGTGGTGTGTGTGCTTAAGAAGGACCTCCCTCCAGAAGTGAGTTACTAAGCGGGAACCTCTCATCCCTTATCTTGGCTGCAGTTTGACTTTATCATAATGGCCTAGAAACTGGAGATGTGCAAACTTTCTGGGTGGCATCTGGTTCATGTTCTCTCCATCTCTTCATCCAGGCTGGAAGGGCACCAGGGATTTTGAAGCCTGGCCACTTGGGCTGAGAACCTGTTTTGGGGATTAATATGGAACACAGTTGCAAGATTAAAAATAATAAAAAACAACCCTGAGAAACAGAGCAGTGTAATTATTCCTCACATTTCAGATGGGGAGCCCAGGGGAAAGTCATTTTGAAGATATGAGAACAAGTCCACTTCTGAGTCTGCTAGTGTCTAATTTATGACTCACTTAGAAGATGACCTGTTCACAAAAAATAGTGGCATGTTTCTTGCTGTTGTTTATTCTCAGAAAGTGCCAGATCAGCCTTTCCAAAAGTTGTATTGTGAGGTTCTTGAAAAACTGATTCTGTGATTAAATGAGTATGGGAAATGCTGTGCCCCACATCCCTTCTCCTGGGGATTCACAATGCCCATCCATAAATTAAAAGAAGTCCTGTGCTAGACGGACCTGTTTAATTTTGTTTCAGCCAGCATTGTCCAAAATGTTTTGACCATAGAGTTCTTTCTTCTCTTGCTTAATATCTCTTAACATCTTGCAGAATACACGTACTTGTCAAGTGTCTTGCAAATACAAAACGTGACCAATAGCAAGAGGAAATGAATGTGAACATGGCCCTAAATCCTAAACTCACATAAAGAATCAGGCTTATACCCAGTGCTTCTGAAACTGCTTTGGACAGCTTTGACATGTGGGTGCCACATTAAGATACTTTATCTGCTCAGATTCCTTCCTTAAAGACTCTAGCATAAAAATTTGGAGGCCTTGGTTGAATTCCTGAAGATGTGATGTATTATACATTTTTAGGAAGGGCCTTTGGAGCTTGAAGGTAGTGTGTCCAGGCTCCTGAAAACTGTAGGTACTGTTGAAAGTGTGACTCACCAAAGGGAGAACTGTTCTTTTGAGAATTTTCTTACGCAGTTCCTAAGCAATATCTATCAAAATATCTGTTATGCTAGTACCAAGGTTCTTGCCTTTTGTGTCTAAGATACACTTTTGTGTGATGTTGGAGTGTTCGATAGTACATTAAAGGATTAAAAGATGAATGTCTTTTTTTTTAAAAAAAAGCAAGTTTCAGAAAGTTGAAAAACCTGTCCATTTACTTGTTCGCTGTTCAGTGTGTTACTGTTTGAGTAGAACTCTTTACTGCCCTGACCTTGTTCTCTTATATCCTTTGAGGTAAAATTCATATGTTCCTTTGAACATGCGATCTTCCTCTTATTTGCAGAAAATTGTGTCATGAGCCATACTGTGGCTCAGTGGTTTGTCTGATGTATATCTTCATAAAAATGTGAATCTTTAGTTGAACGAAAATAAATTCTATAAATTGTTTAAAAATTTATGGCACACTTATTCAGGTTCCTGATACACCACTGCTCTGTAGCATGCTGATTGAGACCCACTTTTAGAAGTACTGAGACATTTAAAACTCGATCCTATGGAATTTATGACTGTATTGGACAAACAAGACATACAGCTGTGAAAAGTTAACAATGCCTAGATTTATGGTAGGATGCATAGATAATGCAGTCTAAGAATTCACATGAGCAGGAGTAGAATATTTGGAGGAGTCAAGGAAGTAGAGGCTTAAGCTGGATTTTGAAGAGTGGGTGAATTTGATTAGTGCCCTGAAGAGATAAGCAAGCATTTGTCAGGGACAAAGGTAGGCTGGTGCTGACAATATAGGAGAAAGTATGAGGATAGGAATGAATGTAGGAGAGGCTTGGCTGGAGTTCAGCTGCAGAGTGTGGAGCCATGGGAGGTCAGAATGAATAAGAGTAGTTGACATTTGGAGGCCTTTCAAGGGAGACATGGGTCTGTCTGCTCCATGCTCTCCTTGTGCATAGTCCTGTTCTCGTGCTGGCATGTTCCCTGCAATCTCACTTCACCTTGGGTGTTTGGACTATTCCCTGTTACCTGGCTGGAAGGGTAAGCAGTTTAACACAATATACAATTTTTCATTGATTTATTTTGAACCTTAATTATAGAGTTCTGCTGCTGAGGCCACTGGAGGATTTAGTCTAACACAAGTATAAATGAAGAGTTAGAAGCCTCTTATCTTGGGCTGTTTAAATACTTGTATTTACGTTAAAGCCGAATTCTTAGTATTAGTGGGAGAGCTGGTGGGTATAGGCAATATGGGGTGAAATCTGCTTCCTGGAGAGCAAAAAGATCAAAGAAATCATGAGACAGTGTTAAGTTAAAACTCAAGGCCCCCAGGCATCATTTTGCATAGCCCTTCCCCGCTCAGTTCCCCTTGAGATGGCCTTGTTCTACACTTGCGGACGGATACCCTTTCCTGAATTCCCAAGGCAGCAGCAAGTTACGCTTATGGAAATTATGTCAGTCATGCAGGTAGGCAGCATCAGTGGCATTAAGGGAATCAAACTTCAAGATGGGACAGAAAGGGAAATTGGTTTGTGACCCAGGAGATTTCTGATCTAAGAGACTGTGCAAGTATAAGACCTGTCCAGTGTGGGCACACTTCCCCTCCTTCATCCCCTAGCCATTTTTCTTCAGACCTAGTTTATTTATTTGCTTTTGGTCTGGGGTGTGAGCAAGAGGAGGTGAAATGAAAGGGAACTCTAGATAGCTGCCTAGATTAATTTCTGTTCCTCTGGACTCACTGTTGCCAAGATTTTAAGGGGCCTGATAGCTTAGTGTAGGTGCATGTTGTGTTGTTTTTGTTTAAAATAGGTCATGCACCCAGGAATGCAGTCCAACTATAATGGTGACTAAGTGCCGGAAAGCTGAGAGGGAGGGGGCCCAAGTGGAAAAATGAGCCTGAGGCAAGAGAAAGAGGCTGGGAAAATAGAAGTTCCACCAGGCCCACAGGCCGGGTTAGAGATTCCTCCATGCATTAACAGTCATGCCAGAGATTTATTTACAGGGTATACTAATCATTTTGTGGGGGGAGCACCCCCACTTTACACCAGTAACTGTTGGAGAAACAGCCCAACCAGAGAGCATTTCAAGGATGGGAGAAAGAGTCCTTATTGACTACCCAAGGGCACCTGCTCCTGTCTTCTCAGGCAGTTTGGATGCCTTATTCTACTGATCTCCTTTGACTGGACTGTGACAGGTGCCCACAAGGAGGGAGGGATACCTGCTTTCAGAGAGAGGAGATTTTTTTATTCCTTCTGATTTTTCAAGTCCTGAAGCCAAGAAGAATATAGATATGATTTGGCCACCAGCTGGGGAAACTAACCATCAGAGAGAATTGAACTAACAAAAGGGATAAAAAAGCTGAGTTGTTAAGCTGCTTTTAACAAAGTGGTACTATTTCTCAGGTGAAAGCCAAATGGAATAGTTTTAAAAATTTACAATTTGATCTGAAGGACCAGAGCCAAGTATTTTGATTATGGTGTTGGTTGTGGGAGAAGACGCCTGCACCTGCTGCTTGGTAGCAGCTTCTAAAGTTCAACTTTGAAAGTTTCTTGCTGCTGTGATCAGGCCCTCAGGGCAGTGCTTTGACCCTTAGTAAAGTGTCACCAAATGGCAGTTAAGTGACCAGGGAGATGAGAGTATTATCATTATCCCAATTCAGGAAATGAATTGATTCTTTCCCCCTTGTTTCCTTCCTGCTATGATACAGAATATTCAATTTTTTATTTCACCTCTACCTGTTAACATACCTAACTTAAGAGGTGAGTTTAACTATGAACAATCTCTTCTTTGATATCTGGGAGGGATTTGCAGATAAGATTTGATGGGGAGTCTAATCTTTTTCACTAAGAGTTCAGTTCTTTTGGTCCATCCTGATGACTGTCTTTTTTATGGTCTTCAGTTCTCTATCCATCTAGTAGTGTAGGTTGCCCTCTAGAAATATGAAACCGGGAACCACATTCACCCAGTGGAAGAATTCGGTAATATATCTTAGCTTTAACATGTGCACCCAAATCGTAATCATTCAGCCTGAAAGAGGGCTAATGTTTGACATTAGAAGAACAATTTCTAACAGTTATACTTAAATTAGTTAGAAGAAAAATAAATGATCATTTGTTAGCTTTAGTGATGTCACCATTAATGAATTAAACTACTACTACATTTATATTTGTGTAAAAAATAACCTTTTTCATAGTGGTTTATAACTTTTCCTGTATTTTCTTTTAGTTCTTATTTTAAAACACCACAATTGTGTGAAATCCTATCCTTATTTCATAGGTGCAGAAGTGGACAATTAGAGAAGCTAAGTAACTGGGGCTGTATAATTAATAGGAGGCAGAACTGAGGGTCAGATCCCAGTTTCCTATATCTGCATTCTGTGCTTTCGCCACAACTTTAATCTGCTGTTTAGTTAAAGGTAAATAAAAAGACCAAACTAGCAACAATTATGTGATAACATATAAAAAAAATACTCACTTTCTAAAACACCGTCTGTTTACCTCTTCTGACCTGTTATTTATGGTGACGTAATTTTATATAGTGTCTCCTTACCTTTACGTTTACACATTTGACTTTGTTTTAAAATTACCATTGTTTGTTAATTTCCAAAATGTTTTGCAGTGTTCACATCTCTCATTTCTAGTAGCAATATATTCTATCGCATTAGTATACCATTTTCCCCCATAGACAGACATTTGGACTATTTCCAGCTTTTAGCTGTAATATATGGCTGCAACTATAAATATTTTTGTAAAAATGTATTTTTTAAAACTATTTCTTTGTGATATAGTGTTGGGAATGCTGGGTCAGAACTGTCACTTAACAACTCCCTCCTGGAAGTCTGTACCAGTGTACTGCCAGCAATATAAAAACAAACCCAAACCCTTCTACCAAACCAAAGGTAGTGTATGGTTTTTCCACTTAATAGATGTGAGGTGATACTTTAATACTTGTTTTAATGTGCATGTTTGTAAACTACTGTTGTTTCTGGTTATTTCCCCAGTGTTTATCATGTGAACACTGTGTTACTTTTCTATCTGCTACTGGATATGGATGATAGGGTATTGGAGACAGGGTGTTATCCTGATAGATTTGCATCAATCCCTTAAAAGTTTTAGGGATAAAACTTGTACCTATATCATTAATTGTTAATTTCCCCCAACTCTGTTGCTTTCATTTTAATCTCTTTTTTCTCTTTGGAGTATTCAAAATTTAAATACTTAAGAATCTTCTTAAAAAACTACTTTAAATTTACTCTTTGATTTTGGGGGGATTTATTAGATGTTTTGTGATGTGAGATAGTAATCTAAATCAGTTTTTTGCTCTGTTGATATTCAGTTTTATCAAAAACATTATTATTATTTTAATGAGTATTTCTATCTTTACCACAATATTGCATTGTAGAAAAACTGGAAAATACAGAAAAATACAAAGAAAATAAAAACACCCAAAGTTGGCTATCCACAGTTAACTATTTTATTTTTTTAGAATATAAGTTTTTAAATTTTTATAAATAACTTACACAGTTAACTATTTTAGAGTATATTCTTTCAGTGTTCTTTCTAGGCATGTGTATTTTTCTTCCCTCCCTCCTTTCTGATAAAGCTGGGACATACAAACCCAAGAACACTCATTAAGTAGTGGTTTCTTTCCTTACCTTAAAATTTTACTTTATTATATCTTATCAGTTTAGGTCATTTCTGGCAAAGATTTCTGGCAAAGATTGACATGAAATCATGGATATATAAAAATAAAAAATATCTGTATGGATAAAATACTTTAAATTAAAAAGAAAATGATAAATTAAAAAAAAATTGACATCAGAGAATATATAAAGAGCCTTTAAGTAAGAAAAAGACCATTATTATTAATAGGAAGAGGGACAAAGGGCATGAACCAGCATTTTACAGAAGAAATGCTAATGGTTTTCAGGCACAACCAGATATTCAGTCTCATCCATAATTAGGGAAAAAACATGTTGAACAGGGAGGAATCTTTTTTTACTTCTTAGAATGTTACATAAAGATAAAAGAAAAAGTATCAAGATCATGAAAATAAGGAAAGACTGAGAAACTGCTATAAAGCAGAGGAGACAAAGAAGACACGATAACTAGATGTACTGTGGGCGCTAGATGGGCTCCTGAAACAGAAAAAGACATTAGTGGAGAGTTTGTGGACTCTGAATAAAATCTGGAGTTTAGTTAATACTAATGTACCAGTGTTAATTTCTTAGTTTTGACAAATATACCATGGTTATGTAGGATGTTAACATTATGGGAAACTGGATGAAGGGTATATGGGAATTCTCTGTACAATCTTTGTAGCTTTTCTGGAGATCTAAACTTATTACAAATTGTTTTTTAAAAATGTTTATTTTTAAAAAGAAGAAAATTGGGCGGGTATGGCTCAGTGGTAGAGTGTGTGCTTGGCACACACAGGGTCCTGGGTTCAATGCCCAGTGCCTCCATTAAAAAATAAGTAAAAATAAATAAACCTAATTATCTACCCCCCCTAAAAAAAACCTTGAAAAAAAAAAAAGAGAGAAGAAAATCAGAGATATTCCCAAATAAACATCATAATAGAGTTTGGGAAGTATAAGTTGGGATAACCAACAATGACAAATTGGATGTATCTTTCAAAAAAAAAACCCACTATTTCCTTTGATTCATTCAATATTATTTATAAAAATTTTTTCCTCCAGAAATATCCTTGCATGTAAATAAAGGTATAAAGGCATTTATTGTTTATAACAGCTGAAGTCTGGAAACATTTTAAATGTCGATCAGTAGGTAGTTGATTAAATAATGATTGAGTCACACAGTGGAATTCTATGCAGCTGTTAAGAGACTGAGACGGCTCTACATGTATTGATATGGAACGATCCCCAAGATATATTGTAAAGTGAAGAAAGCAATGAGTAGAATAGTATACTGCTGTTTTTTAAATTTAAAAGTGGGTATACATATAAATACACACATACCCTCCATTATATATGGTGTATAATGGTTGCCTCTAGGGAGGGTCTCCGCCATACGTGAAGAGAATGTCTCACTTTTGCGTTATTAACCTTCTATACTATCTGCGTTTTTATTTTACCATGTGCTTTGATTACTTTGTTAATACAAAATAATTATTCTCTATAAATAAATAAATGAAATGAGGCTAGGAGGCAGAGTTATCACTTATCTAGGAATGGATTAGGTATCTTCTCTTTCTGTCTGCCAAAACTATCTTTTCTAAGCTGCATCTGTTAGAATCTTGAAAGCAGGACTTGCTTGCTTTCTTTTAGTAAAGGGTAATAAATGTGAAGGTACAGTAGAAACCAGGAGAAACATGTGTCTCTCTCCTTTTCTCAGACTTGGCAGTTACCGCTCTGTGTTCCAAGCAGTGTACCTTGTATTGCCCAGTGGAGCAAGCCAAGGGGACCCAGGGGACATACAGGGGCCTGAAATGAAATGTTCGAATTCTTGCCCTCAATTTCAAAATTCCATCCAAATGTGAACTTTCATAGGGGCTTTGAGCTCTTCTCCGTATCCCTTACCACTCTAACCCACCCCCAAACTATGCCATTCTGCTGTGCTCCCACATCTCTTCCTGCTCTAACTTCCCTCATCCAGAAAGTACTATTGATACTTCCCCTCCAACATTTTTTAATGAAAAATTTAACATATATAGAAAAGTTGAATGGTTTATACAGTGAACACTCATACACCCACCACCTAGAGTCTACAGTTAACATTTTACTATGTTTGCTTTATCATGCATTTCAAAGTGAGTTGCAGATATCAGTACACTTTACCCCTAAACACTTCTGCATGCATGCATATCATTGACTAGAGTATATTAATTTATGGTTCTTTTAAAAAATTTGTATACAACAAAATGCTCAGATCTTAAGTGTATCATTTGATATGTTTTTGACAAATGCATACACACATAACTCAAATTCCTTCAAGATTTAGGTATAGGATATTACCCCAGAAAGTTTCTACCTGTTCTTTCCCAGTCAGTTCCTGTCCCCAGCCTGGTGGTAATCACTTTTTAATTTTTTCACTGTGGATTAGTTATCTTTCTTCTCAAACTTCATGTAAATGGAATCATGCAATATGAACTCTTTTGTGTAACATTTCTTTCATTCAGCATGTTTTTAAGATTCATGCACATTACTGTATGTATCAATAGTTCTTTCCTTATTATTGCTGAATAGTATTCCATTATACGACTATGCACTGAAATGTGTTTATCCATTTGCCTCTTGATGGATGCCTGGGCTGTCTACAACTTTTGGCTGTTATAACTAAAGTTCCTATGAATATTCTTGTATAAGTCTTTTTGTAGACATACGTTTTCATTTCTCTTGGGTAATTGCTAAGTCATAGAGTAGGTTTACCTGTATGTTTAGATTTACAATAAACTGCCAGACCTTTTCCCAAAATGGCTCTACCATTTTCCTTTCCCACCAAGAATGTAGGAGAGTTCGTTATTGGCTTTCAAAAAATATATATATATATACATACACACAGACACACACATATACAGAGAGGATTTCTTCATATTTTTTGAATATAAGCCCTTTGCCAGATATGCATTTTATGAATATTTCCTCCCAGACTGTGGTTTGTGTATTCATTTTGATGAGTAGATTATTTTAACTTTGATAATATCTAATTTATTGGAGTTTTCTTTTATGTTACTGCTTTCTGTGTCTTAAGAAACTGTTGCCTACCCCCTGAGTCACAGAGATATTTTTATACTTTTTCTTCTAACAGCTTTATAGTTTTAGATTTTATGTTTAAATCTGTGCTCTATTTTGAATTAATTTTTCTGTATGGTATGAGGTAGGAATTTTTTCCACATGGCTAGCCAGTGGTTCCAGCGCTCTTTGTCATCCTTTCCCTATTAGATTGCTTTGACATCACTATGGACACTTTAAAGGACAGGCTGTTCTCATTGGCTTTCTTGGTTATCCTAGTATGGAGAGAGAAGAGTTATTTCTTTCTTGTCTCTTAACCCCTTCACTTATATATCTAGATATTTGATGTTCCTGAGTCCTGACTTGTAAGCCCATGGAGTTTTTTCTGGTTGGCAATGAGTTGTAGTGATTGGATTATCTGTTCTGCCCGGACACAGGATGGCCAGTGTACCAGTGAAGGAACGGGTGAGGGTGTCTCAGAACTGGAAGTTGGGGCGCTGCCGAGAGGGGATTCTGCTGAAGTGGAGATGCAGGTGAGTAGCCTCTTGACTCTTTTAAAGCTACCTGGGACATAAAAACATTCTGGAAAGTGAAAAATCTGGTCCTAGCTGGAGTGTAAATGTGCCTGTCTTGGGTGATGGGGCACTGGTGATCCATAAAACACTACCACCAAAGGGGCACCAGAGGGACAACTTTTTTTCACATTTAAAAAAGGATTACAAAAAATGTATCTTAACAGATCCCATACTTTTATGATCATAAAAATAACTGTTTATTGTATAATTTTGAAAAAAATTAAAAACTTAAGAAAATAATTTATCTATAATCTTACCACTCAGAGGTAACCTATGTCAATGCACCTCATCAAAAGAAATGAATGAAACCAATATTTCATCCCATCTTGCTTTATAATTATTTTTCTTTAAATCTTCTACTCTAAGAAGTTACACCTTCACTCTTGGCTTCCTGTAGCCCTCTCCCCTACTGTTATTAAAAAGCAAAATAGGATCTAAAGGTTTGGATGTATAAGTTATAGGAGGTAGAACTTAGAAAAAAATGGCAGGAAATTTAGATAATGGCTTTGGTACTGCTAATGCCACACATTTTATGCTTCATTGATGCTAAATTATGTCATAGTTATTTGATTCCCTACCAAAAAAGTGCTCCTTGTTGATTGGTTGGAATGGATAGGGAACATCATGATTCCTCATTCCATCTGACCTAGATCTGTACTGATAGGTCCAGGCAGGCTTCTTCATCTGATGACCTTTTCTCTTTTGCTTGTGTCTAGTTTCTGCTGCTTTCACTGACACGAGTTGCTGTAAAATTTGTGGTGGCAGTGATTGTAAAGAAACTACAGGGGAGAAAGATGGATGTGTACAATGAAGGACTTTACCCTCTGCTTCCCACTTATGCCTTTTAATACCAGAAAGTAGAGTTTATTTCTCTGTCAAGGTTTTGTCCCTGACGTCTTTTTGAGCTGGTTTCAAGCAATTTGGCAAACAAACACACAAAACAGTTACCAGGCTGCCCTGGGATTCTCCACCGTTCACCTGGCATGAACCTGGTTTCTTGTCCTGGGCAAATGGCTGCTTACCAGATGGCTCTAAACACATGAATTTCAAACCCCTCCACTTGCCGCCCACTTGAGTGTGCCACAAACTTGTGCAAGGGGATGTTGAAGAGGAATGTGCATAATGAGTGAGAATGTAGGCATCTGTACGCACTGTACACATGTTCCATGTAATATATGCACACATTTGTAAAAACCTCATGTGCAGAAACTAGTTACTACAAAGTCCAAGCTGCATTTAATGGCCCGTCAAGTCAATTTGGAGAGCTTTTCCACATTCCCATGACGCTTGTATTAAGGAGTCTGGGGAAGAAACACAACCCAGTTTGCTCAGACAGGCTTGGCAGTGGGAGATGGTGTCTCTGTAAATGGGAATGAATCAGCTGTCCCTATGCTTTGCTTGGGATCTGGTAGTTCCAGGACCTCTATACGGTGTAGGACAGACTGCTGGGATGTCTACCTTGGGAAAGGGGCTTAGTTCCCACCAGAGAGCATGGTGTCTGCCAGCATCTTCTCTCTTCTCAAGGCTTGTTCCATGTCATAGGACTGGCCTGTGGCTTCTATCCTTTCTTCCTCCTGCCAGATTATAGAGGGAATCTTTAACTATTTGTGGATTTCTCTTATCAGCTGCCTGTGAGCGCCAGCTATTACTCTGTAGCCCCTAAACTGTAGTAGACTGCTCTGGAGCTGTGTTTTTCCATTGCCACATTTACCCTCTAATACAGAAATGTAGATATCCCCTGTGAGGACCTAGGTATTTAATCAGTACATTAGTATCCTTTCCTAAATGGGTTTATTCCTTTCACTTAAAAATGGCCCCTTTGCTCTAGTAGGACAAGGGAATGGGGCTTCCCTGGGCTCACTCTTGTCTTTCTCTGTCACACCTTAACTGATCTATTGGGAAAGAGGTGTGTATGGGAGTCTTGGAACCTTGAACCTGATCACTTACACTTTAAGTCAGTGAGGACACAGAATGAAAGAAAATTGTTTCATCTAGATGGAAGGTTTCTTTCTGCCCTTTCCCACTCCTCAGTCATTGCATTTTCTAAGCTCTGCCTACCCACAAGAAGTGTAGGTAGCCAGTCATTCAAGTGTTAAGCATTCTCCATTTAAGTGATATTTAATTGACCTTTTAATTCTGACTCTCTTTTAGAAAGTCCAAGGAAGATTAGGTCACCACAAATCTCAATCACTCTAGTATTCTGAGGGTAGCCTAAGGGTAGGTAATTTTGAAGGAGGAGGATGAGGTGTAGACTTAGCCTTGCAAGTTATCCTTGCTAAGTTGAGGATTGGTCAGCCTCTCCAAAGATTGGAGTTGAGTTTTCATGCTATATCTTGATGGTCCTTAAATTTTGTTTTCCTTCTCTGCAGTCAGATGCCCTGGATGCAACTAGAAGGTGATTCTTTGTACATATCCCAGGCTAATTTCATCCTGGCCTATCAGTTCCGCCCAGATGGTGCCAGCTTGAACCGGAGGCCCCTGGGAGTCTTTGCTGGGCATGATGAGGATGTTTGCCACTTCGTGCTGGCCAACTCACATATTATCAGTGCAGGAGGGTAAGTGCTGCAGGCTTCTCCTACTTCCCTTCTCCTTAGCATTCTTCAGGGACCTTCTGTCTGCTTCTGACTTTCCTGTCTCAGCTCCAAAGGGATGAGGAGGGAGACTAGAAGAAAGGGTAGTGGGTTTTTTTCTGTTTAAAGTGGGGAGATTTACCAAAGGCACTTAATAGGGTTAGTTGGAGAAGGAAAACAGGAAGAGCCTTTAATGAAAAGTGAAGATGGTTTTGATACTCTCAAGGGGGAAATTTGTTTTGTCTCTCAGCTCTGTTTAGCCCCAAGTGTACTGAAGAAGTAAAATTATCTAGAAACTCAGCACCTTATTGGACCGAATTGCTTAAAGCTTAGCAAATTTGAATGTCATTGGGGACTCAGGCTGTTTCTGTAGACGTTTTCTCTTCCTACAGAGAGAATAATTGGCTTTTGGGTGTGGGCTTCTTACTTTTCTTGTAGAGATGGGAAGATTGGCATTCATAAGGTTCATAGCACCTTCACTGTCAAGTACTCAGCCCATGAACAGGAGGTGAACTGTGTGGACTGCAAAGGGGGCATCATTGTGAGTGGCTCCAGGGACAGGACAGCCAAGGTAAGGTGGTCTCCCCCTTACATACTGTTATTCCCTCTTGTCTATAGGGAGTAGGGTGGGAGAGGGTGGAGAGAACCTTGAGTCTTGGGATTGGCTGAGAGCATTGAGTTGGGGTGGTGGGGAAACGACACAATAAAGAACTCACTTATGTGCCTCTGGCATGCAGCTTGCCATGCCAGGCTCTGTTCCTGCCAGCTGGCCTGGGAAGGGAGTGGACAGTGGCTGGGAAGCTTGCCACTCACTTGAAATGTGGCGTGAACTCAAAAACAGAGGGCCTGGGCAGCTTTTCCTCCCTGAGCTGAGTTTCCTCAAGTTCGTGGGTTGAGTTCTGACCCCAGTATTTTATTTTAAAATCTCCCTCCTTTTGCTCACTCTCTGTTTAGCAAAGTTAATTTTTTACCACCTTGTTTATAAGCAATCGGGCTGATAATTAAAATGTGTTTTTACTGCTTCTCCGGAGAGTAATGTGGTCAGTAAGCAGTAGAGAGACGATGGGAGAAGGGTGTTGTTTGTTGCGTCATTGCCAGGCTGTCTGGTCTATAGTCAGACATCTGCCAAGGCCCAACAGAATCAAGCTGATAAATAGTGTAACCCCTGCTTTATGGACTCAGTTCGTCCACATGTGGGTCAAATAGGCTTCCACCCATGAAACAGAACTTCCTCCATCCCTGTGTCTAGTAGCCTTTGCCAGGGCCCACACATGCCTGGTCCCTTCGGGCTGCTGTGGGAACTTTGCTGACAATTCAGTTGATGGTGCAAGAGGCTTGATAGGTTCTTGCTTGTCTGTTTCCCAGCATCTGGAGACCTCACAGTGCTAACAGAGCAAAATGCTCATCCATGTCAGCAAATGGGGGCTCTAACACACAGAGAGAGAGGACTTAGGACAGAGAAGTTGCAGTCATTCTCACTAACTTTTCTGACTCCAGGTACCCTCTGTTGATTACACCTTCATGTGAAAATGTTGCTAATTTATGTAAAAAGAAGGACTAAATATGTTCCTTTCTATTTATGGAAGTTTCTCCTCCCTTTGCTAATTTTTCCCTTACACTTTGTATTCTGGCAGGAGGATGTGCACAGTAGCACAAGGGAACCTGAGAAAAATCCAGAAAATCTTTTGAATCAACATGGAAACTAAATTTTCTATCTCCTGCTTCCCACCCCCCACACCCAGTACTTACTTCAGGTTTCTGATTGGTCACTGTCTTTGTACCATTCCTTGCAAAGAGACCAGCCTTAACTTTCCATATTGTTCAGAAGTCAATTTGCATGGAAACCTTTTGTGCATCTGTGACTTAGATGTTCCCATCTCATTCTAGCATTTTCTTGTCATGCCTTCAAGCTTCCCCTGGCTCTCCCTTTTCAGTGGCATCTCTTTCTTCTATCCTTTTCTCTGTGGTCTGACACCCAGAGCAGTATAAAACTGAGCTCTATGACCACAGGTAGCAATTCAGGGGTGTGGACTGCTTACAGTTGAGGATTGATAGCAAGTTTACTTGGGATATTGGGTTGGTTTCATGTTTTCAGTACCAACTTAGATTTTTCTTAAGTGTTAAAATAGGTACTTTCTAATTCTAAAATGGTCACTGCAGAACATCCTATTCCTTTTGAGAATTTCTTTTAGGTCAGTGACAGAATTCTGCCCTCTGGTTCTTCAACTCCAGAAAGCTAGTCAGCTGTTTTGGGGCTCTCCAGTGATCTCCAGACCAGCTCCTCTTTTCTGGCTTTCTGGGTGCTGCATATGTTCTCTCCTTTCTATTGCTGTCTTTACAGTTAGCCACCTTCATCTTGCTGGACCATTTCCACATTACCCACAGTTCATCTTTTATAACAACTCTATTTCTTTTTGGTGGCATCTGCAATTCTCCAGCGGCTTTTATGGGTTCCTAATACCTGAACCTATGTGAGAACTTAGTCATGTTTGTCTGTAAACATCTATAGCCTGTTTTTTGGGAGTTCCCCAAATTTGTACTGTGTTTTAGGAAAGAGATTTGTTTTGTGGGGGTAAAGGGAAGCAAAATATTTTCTTTGCAAGACTTTTGAGCTAGGGACTGCCCAGAGAGCTTGTTCCTTCCCCTCCCCCAACCCTAGTTTCAGATTTACTGTGATTTAGGTTGGCTTTCCTCCCTGGGCTTTAGTGAGGCTGGCCCCATCCTGAGATGTGATAGGATGATAGCTTATATTCTTGCTGGACCTGGGCCAGTACTGATCATTCCTTCATTTCTTCCTTTTCCTTTATTCTTTCTTTCATTCTGATAAGCACCTACTGTATGTGAGACTTCAAAGGGGAGGAAGATACAGCCTCCCCTTAGGGGACCTGAGACATACATGCACTAGCTATGAAGCTGGTTGGAGGGGGAGGTGGCGAGGACTATGAAGGGTAAGGCTCTAGGGAAAGGGCCAGGAAGTTCAGAGGGTGGAGAGATCACATCTGACCTGGAAGGGGACACTTTATGAAGGAGAGGAATGTTTGAACTGTTTTTTTTTTTCCTCTGATTTTAGTTATTTTTCAGTACATAGGTTTACTTTTTTTGTTTTGTGATAACAGAATGTAACCAGGCACTGTGCTAATAAGCACTTTACATTTATTCATTTTCTCAGTTTATCCTTTGGGGTAATTTTTCCCCATATAATTATGCTCATAATGTATTTTATATATGCAGTATACCCTGCTGTGTCTACTTTATTTTATAGGGTTTTCCATTATTATTACAAATTATTTTTAAGTGTCATCTTTAATGGCTTCACAACAGAGTTACCATAATCTAGTTACCATTTTTTCATATTGGTGGATGCTTGTATCTAGTTTTTTCTTATAGAAATGAGAACCACCATTATTGATGCCTGATACCTGCCAAATACCGTGCTACTGTGCTGGGTGCTCTATACTTAACATCACTTTATCACACTGCAACCCTGAAAGATAGGCATTATTTCCCATTTTACACATGAGGAAACTGAGGCTAAGAAGTTATGAAACATTAAGATCAGAGATAAGTAAGTAACAGCTAGGGTTCAGACCCAGCTTTGCCTAATTCTAAAGCCTATGCATGCTCCTTCTGCTACTGCAGGCTGCAGGGAGTATTTTTATCATTTAGGTTTTTCTTCATTTTAGGATTATTTTCTTAGGATAGAGTCTCAGCAATAGAATTACTGAGTCAAAGCCTTTGGTCATTTTAAGGATCTTGATACATATTGCCAACTGGTTTTTAAAAGGATTGTATAAATGTCCACTCCCACTGAATTGTATCTTCTCCAGGGATGGGTGTATTTTGGATTTGACCACAGAGGATTAAGATGTGATTAGCACACTCGTGTTTCTGGTGGGTAGTGTGCCGCTGATTCAGATCAGAAGAGCCAAGATCATGCTCGGGAAATTGGCAGCATGCTTCCTGAGCCACTCCTGGAGACCAGGAACCTGGTTCTGTAGTTTTTACGGTCTAGGGATCCACCAGCCCATTCAGTGGAGGGCACTAGTGAATTCAGGCCTAGGGCTGTCCCCATAGATTTTGTAATCAGAGTCCTTAGTGTCTCCCCACCCACCTCAAGCAAGAACCTGCCTGCTAGGAGTTTGCATCAGGGAAGAGGCAGACATCTCTTCCAAGCTGGGGCTGTCTGAGAGAGGACATTAGATGCATGCAGTTACTGTCAAAGTGACCTGGTCCAGAAGAATGAGCCAGAATCATGGCACTCCAGGAAAGTTGTGGTATTTACCTTTGTTTTCTGCTCTTCCCCACTCAGGATCTTCTCGTTAGATTTATTTTCTTTTCCCTATGTTGGGAAAAGTAACTCTCACCCTCCTCCCCTTGTCGTATACACACGAAATCTAAGAAACACTTTCTCCTTTTATAGAGAAGAGATATCATGTGATCCTAAGAAGTCAGGACCACCCCTACTCCGTCACCTACCCCTTAAACTCTAGGAATGTTTCCTGAAAGTTCTTCCATCTAAGGTCCTGACTGACTTTTGTATGTTCCCCTTATAGCACTGCAGGGACCTTGAGAGGTCATTGATCCATCTGGCTGCCTAGAATCCCTCCTTGGCTGCTGTCTGGGAACAGCCCTGTACATTTGAGGTTTCCTTTCTGTTTGGTTAGAGGCTTATTTCCCTGTGAGTGTCATCTAGGGTAGGGTGAGGTGAGGGGGGCCTTGTGCTTAATGGGAGATTTCTAAATGCACTGACCGCTGAGAGGGCTCTGTGAGTGTTGATTAGAGTTAAGCCCAGAGTGGCTGCTAATGTACATTCCTGACTGATAGGGACCAGATAATGTGCTCCAAGCAATATTTTTAACCTGTAGGAGATATGGAAGCTTAAAAGAGTTAAGCTTTTCTGCTACTTTTGGTGACACTAGGTGCTAAATTCCCTGCTGACATGAATAGCACTGGATTCTGGGCATTATCAACAAACAAACAATAACACACCACCTTCCCACTTTGAAGTCCTCTTCTTCCATTCTTTTCTTCCCTTGGATCTTTCTTTTTACTCCTCTCTCTAATTCTACTCTAGTTCTATCTCTGTCCTCCCATACTGGGCCTTGATCTTCCTCCCTCTCCCTACCTCCCCAAAGTAAAATCTTGATGAGCGAGAGGAAAAACATGGGGAGGTTGCTGAGCGAGGCAAGCCCCACCTACCCAGGCTTCTCAGTCAAGTCTCAGCTGAGGAATATGGAGCTTCTGATTCCCTGATGTAAGATTGGCTGCTCGTAAGGGCTATCAGGTGAAAGTGAAAGGGTGGTTAGGACTGGGAGCCAGCATCTGGGCGGTGGGCGAGCCAGAAGCTGGAGAGTCCCCTCTGCTGTGACCCAGAGCTCTGTGTATACAGGATAGAAAAGATTCTCCATTTCCCTGCCCCGCTAGGGCTAGTAACGCTACCTGGTGCATCTTTCCAGTCTCCATCCTGATCCCAGGCAATGCCAACGAGAGCATCTCCTCTCCTGTTTCCAGGTATGGCCTTTGGCCTCAGGCCGACTGGGGCAGTGCTTACACACCATCCAGACTGAAGACCGAGTCTGGTCCATTGCTATCAGCCCATTGCTCAGGTAAGGGAGATGTTCTGTGGTATGGTTTTGTCCCGTATAATAATGCTTTTATTTTACGAGGTCAGGTGGGCATCATCAGGAGAGGCTTGGAGTCCATGTCCAGTTGGGCCCTCATCCAAAGTCATGTATGTGGAGTAGATTCATTGACAGTTGTAGCAGAAGTGCCAGTTTTTGATGGTGGCTTTACCCTATCCTTTGGCCTGACTGATACTTCTGTAGTTTTACCAGTGAATGAGTGAGCTTTGCATCCTGACTTCTGCTTTCTAGTCTCCCTTGAACTGAGGCAGAGCCCCTCTCCCCTACCAGCAGGGTACATAGACACCCTCTCTGCACCTGCTTTGTCAGAGTGTTTACCTAGTGTCTTCTCCCACTTCCTTCACCCCACACTCCTCACCCAGGGGATCAGTGGGAAAGCTGTGGAGCTGCCACCCTCCAACACTAGGTTTAAGTCAGTCACTTGTTTTATGAGAGAGTTTGTCACCCCCTTTGCTCAGCCCCCTTCAGCCTTTTTCTCCTCACCCCATGGAGCCTGCACCCCTCCTCCTGCCCCCTCCCACAACTCCCTCTCAATTTTTTTTCTTCCTAAAGAATTAGAGCCGATTAGCCACGTCATTAATTCTTCAATTTGACGGCTGATATAGCAGGACCTGAAACACATTGCTGACCTCAGAGAATGGAGACCCCGTTCCTTAGCATATTGACGATGGGAGAAGTTAATTAAAATTCCACAGAGCGGAGGTGTCGGCTAACCTATAAACCTGTCGCTGTTCAGAACAAATCATTCTAGCAATCCTAGGAAAGAAGGAAGGAAAGACCAGCAGGGAGTAGAAAGGCCTAAGTGTGTGGGAGCAGAGGGTGGAAAATGGAACCATTGAGCTTTGTCCTCTCCTCAGTTTCCTCCTAATGCTGCCCCTTTTAAAGCCAGTTAGCCAGGCCTGGGTATTTGTGGGCTGTATGTGTAAGGATTTAAAGAAGGTGGGACAGCCTGTGTGAGGTGGCACATGGGCTGGTGACTTTGTCTTGGTGGTTACCTGAGGACTTCTGCTATCTTCAGGAGACTTGGGTAGGCTTGGGTGAGGTCAGTGATGGAGGAATGCTCTTCAGGGCTGGAGATGGTCCATGTGCTTCCTGCACATGGATTTAGGCCAGAGACATGTACAGGCTCTCCCAGCATCCCATCCTCATGTTCCTCCACTCCAGCTACCTCCTCTGGAGTGTGTTAGGCCACCTGTTAACAGAATAGAGCATGGCATCTGTTGAAGATGATGTCAGTGAAAGAGGTTGAGGACAGAGTCTGCCTTCATCACTAAGAAGCAGTTTAGATCACGGTAAACTAGGTTTGAGGTTTTTTGGCCACAACGTGGAGGCTGGCTTTGAGAAAGGGTCTGGCTTCCTAGTGTTACTAGTGCTGCTCTGTGACTCCTGCTGTGACTGGCAGCTCCCATTTGTTAGTCATGTGCTCTATGCCAGACCCTCTGCTAAATCCTTGATGTGCCTCATCTTTGGTGAAAAGTTAGGTCTCAAGTTTTTTTCACATTCTCCTTAAGTGTCTTTTTGTCCTCTCAATTTACTTTCTGAGCCCTGGGATGATTCTTTCATTTACTGTTGGCTGGCTATTCAGCTCCTGACCCACAGTTATTTGAGATGACCTTTTCCCCAAGTGCACAAATGGTATCTTGGACTCTGTTAAAAAATAGTTTGCATTTGGGATTCTCTCATTACAATAGATGACCAGAGTATATGTGGTGTTCTCTCTGCCTCTTTTTATATTACCCAAAAAATATACTGTGATAGGGATCTTTTCACCTTATCATTCGATCCATTTCTTCCCACTGTGCCAATGAATTTGAACCTTTCAGTAAACTCATCCATTTCTCCATTCTGGGGAGACACTGCTTCCCAGCCGTAGGGTCTGTTCTGGGAGACTGGAGTTCCATTTTGCTACCAACCAGCAGGGTGGCCTTGGGTAAGTCCTTCTCTGAGCCTCAGTTTCCTCATCTGTTAAATGTGAATGCAATTTCCCTTATAGACCCTACTAGATTGTTGTGAAGATGATCTAAATAATGAATATGAAAAGACTCTACAAAGCTAAAAGGGCTAGAATCTTGTGTCAGCCAGAATCTCTCCTACCTGGTAAAACATCAGTGGCTTTAGCTGCTCTCATGTCTCTACTCTTCCCTGGGGCTTCTCCTGGCCCCCATGGAGTTACACTGCTCTTCTGCAGTCTTCTTGAGGTGAGGGCTCAACAGGAATCTCTCTTTCCTCTCCTTTTCCCCTGTGGTGTTCCTGTCCTCCATGGCTGCCTTCTGTTCCCTTCCCTGTCACCTTTCTTGTTGAGTACAGTTGTCACTGTCACTAATGTGCTGTGGCCGTGAACCCCTCATGAAGAACATGAGAGCGAGGAGGCAGCAGCTGTCTTCCAGGACAGGTACTCCTCATTCACTTGACGACCTCTTACTCCCCTGCTGCTCCCTCATACAGTTAGAGGGATCCAGGACAGTTGGGAAACCCAACACATCTCAATCTCTTTCTTCTATTTAAAATAATTTGTCAGAGCTCTTCATCATATTTATCTTTGATGCTGGGACTTTCCTGCCTTCTTTTCATTTGTGTGTACTTAGAAACTTGTAGTATGAAACATGAAACCTCAAGCCCTAGGTGTAATTTGAGGTGTTCATGACTGGGAGAAAGCAGGTATTCTGTCCTGTGTCCAGATGTCACCCTTCCTTCCTCGACCTTGAGTTCTTGATTCGTAGCTTGTGGAGGATGATATTTAATACCAGTCATGTGCTGAGAGCCATGTTTCGGTCCTCAAAAACCATGGAAGGAAAGCCAGGACCCACAGGAAGGTGGCAGGCAAAGACCTTTCTCTCTGATTCCTATGTGCCCTCCTGCCCATCTTCTTGCCCCAATACTAAATAACCCTGCTTTTAGGATTCATGACTTACAGATGCAGCCCTCTTCTTGTAGCAGAGGCCCAGCCTGGAGCTCTTCGAGGAGTGGAAGGACAGGTTGAGATGGGACAGAAATGAGATGCTGGAGGTGTGCCTCTGGTGTAAGGGTACATATCTGGGTGTCATTGTGGGGCCAAAATACGTTCAGCCCAACAAGTCTCAGACATGCAACCTCCTGAGGCCACATAGAGTTCTGAGTACTTTTCCATGAGTAACACAGAAAAGCAGAGTTTTTTAAATGTGCAGTGCATTTTATTGCTGTTAAAAAATTATTTCCAACTGAATAAAGTTAGTAAATACTCAGAGTAAGGAAGTGTAGAACTAAAGACTTGATTTCATCCCTTCTACTTTCCATCTCTTTTTTTCTCACTCCCTTTCCTCCTTGCTCCCCATGTATTGACTGAACACTTGCTGTGGGGCAGCTCTCCCAAGGCCCTTACTCAGTGGTGGGGAAAGCTGGTATATAGCTATAATGATTGCCGGACGATACTGAGTGCCTGGAACTAGTCTATCTCTGGTTGAGGAAGGGGGAGGGTCATTCCCCTGCTGGCAGATGGAGAAGTTGAGGCTCAAGGAAGGGCACATGTGGGAGGGGGCAGGAGGGGCTCAGGTCTCTAGCCTGTTGCCACATGCTGTGATGCTGAGGGAGGACCACGAGGCAGGCCTCTGGGTCATTGCTATGCCTTCAACCACCAGAATCTCAGACAGTAGCTGTGACCCTTGAAAGGCTCTGTGGGGACCTGGGAACATTCTCTCTCCCTGGAGGCCAGAGTTGAGCTAGAGAGGGGTAGGGAAGGAAGGTAGTGTGTAATCAAGGTCTGGGCTCACTCGGGCACCATCCCAGGAGTGCCAGTGCACATAGAACTTCAGTTTTCAGGGCCCCTCCAAGACAGCTTGGGATGGGGAGGGTTGGTGGTGAAATGAGTCAGGAGCCCCACTGGCCCTGTTTGCCTGGGAGCGGAAGAGAGAGGAGTCCAAAGCTCCTCCTTTCTCTGCAGACACCGTATTTATTGCCCTCCAAGAAGAGGGAGGTGCTAAGCAGAATCCTTCCCCATCTCCTCATAACACGTGCCACGGTGTGAGGGAGTGTGGTCAGGAAGGCTTCCAAGGACACTTGGGTTTTAATCCCTTCTCTCTTGTTTCTGTCATTAGGGAAACATGAGTGGTATAGGTGTAGAAACTTGACTTAGCTGTGTTATTAGGTATACAATGTAATTTTGTGTAACTTTGCTCACTGTGGTGGCCTGTTTGTTTTTGGGAGGATTAGTCCAAGTCTGCATGAAATGTACCAATTCAAATTTGTAAAGTGAGTTGTGGCCTCTGGGGGGTTTTGATGGAGGAGCTGCCCCTTCTTGCTTCATTTCTCCCAGAGGTGAGGGAGAGTCTGGGAGGAAAGCAATAACTGTGTACTGTTTGGTAAGGGAATGGGTTTCTGGGAGAGCAGGGTGTTTGTTCCCAGTGTGTTGTTTACTGTGTGTTGTGTGTGTGGCAGACACACATTCACCAGCCTGTGAAATATGCTCTTCTTTAGTGAAAGGTAATTGCATCTGGAGTTTTCTCTGACAGAGAGGTCTGAAAGATTGGAAAAAGAGGCAGCCAACTTTCAGTTTAGATTCTTTTGGTTCCCGGTGGTTCAGCAAAATCCTTTCACCCTGGGCTTCCTAACTCACTCAGTGCTATTAAGGGAAGACAAATCAAAAATAAAGGTTGCACCTCTGAGTTTTGCTTTTTCTAGTTGGCAATAAAGAGCTGGGTCCTGAAGGGGATCCCTCACCTTGATAACCTGGGGAGAGACTCTGGGGGATGACTTTGTTGTGCTTCACATTGTAGCTGGTCATCCTGATGGTCTGGCCCACAGCTGTCAAGATCTGTCCGTTCTCCCATCCCAGGGTCAGGGGCTTGTCTAGGTTAAGGAGACCTTCTCTAGGCAAGGAGAGGCTCAGTGTCCCCATTTGCCAGGCTGAAGAGCACACTGGAGGGAGCCTCCTGCATGTGGTGACACTGGATGAGACAGTCAGAGGCACAAAGACAGCATGGAAGGGCCAGAGGATGGCAGGGCTGGAAGGGGTGGCATGACTCCTGGAGAAAGAAGGAAGCTCTGGGTAATGCTAGGTTGGCCCACTGGTCCAGCCTAAAATGACCTAAAATTGGAAAGAGATGAGTGTAGGAATACAGCTGAATCAGAGTCTGGTCCTGCTGAATCTCAGGGCAGTGCCCGCCACCCTAGAGTTCATTGCCGGTGCTAAGCCAAGCCTCTCCCGCGGGCATATCCATCAGTAGCAAGGACAAAATGCCGCAGGGGTGGGTTTCACTTCCTCAAGACCTTGGATTTCTGCCAGTGCCCAGGGCATGTTGGGCACAGGGAGGCTCATATGCTGAGCTGCTGGCCCGAGACCAGCAACCCAACCAGCCCTGGTTGGCCTAGATCCCATTTGTGGGAGCGACTCCTTCCCTGGCCAGCAAGGTTGGCTCAGTTGTGAAGAACTGACTTAAGTAAAACACTCCAAATGGAAACAGAAGCTGTTGCAGAAGGTGGGATGCTATGGATACAGAGTCCATGCATCAGGACCCTGTCCCTGCTAACAGGGACACATTTCCATTCCCAGTCTTAGTGTTTAAATTCTTTCTTCCTCTGTTCTGTTTCTGTATCTCTCTCCTCTTTCTGTCCCAATCTCTCTTTCTCTTTCCAGATACTTCTTAAGCATTACTATGTGCTAGACCCTGGGGAAACAACAGTGAGCTAGACAGCATAGTCTGGTGGAGAGACAGACCAGTCAAACTTAGCAAATACGATATGCTAAGTTCTCAGATGGGTAGCAGAGCACAAGGGAAGGGTCAGAGTCTTCCTCCTTTTCCTGCTGCCTGCACCTCCCAGCTCCAGTCCCTACCTGCACTGCTATTTCTTCTACCCTTCCTGCATCAGGAAGGGAGAAGGTAATCTTCCTGCCTTGGCTGAGGCTGGCTTTTCTGGGTTGTGTGTGCAATATGCCTGTGTTTTTCCACCTTTGATCACTGTTCTGCCGACAGATAATTTAGCAATCACATCCCAAAGTGGAAGCATGGAGTTAATGTTAAAATTAGTTGGTTTTTTTTTTCCCCCTCTTTAAACTTCAGTGGGTGATGAGGCAGAGAGGGAGGCAGGAGGGTGAAGGGGAGCCATAAATTCTGTGGCTGGTGTAGCTGTTCTCTGAGCAGCCGGGAAGCCTCTGATGTCTCTACAGCACTTTCATTAACATTTAAATTAAGGGTTTGTTTTCCAGTCTGTTTTATAGGCAGGGACCTTTCATGGCCTGTCACATGCAGCACCCACCCCCACCCCCCCTTCCAAGCAAGTGTGTAATTGTAGCCACTGCTCTGTCCTAACTCTGGGTTGCGGTCGGGAGTTCAAAGGGAATTCCTGGAGCTGGAGCTCTGGAGGGACAAGGTGTAACAGTCAGGATGTGGGTGTTCCTCCTCAAATGAAGGCGCGTGTAGGAGCTCTTTCTCCTCTTATCTGACCTGTGCTTTTCTCTGCTCTTTCAAGGAACACACACTTCAATCTGACTTGGACCCCTCCCACCCTTCCTCCCCTGGGGCCATGGGGCAGGTGGGAAAAGGTGCACCCATCTGAGTGGTTTCTCCCTATATCGCAAGTTGGGGCCTGGGACAGATGTTCTAAGATCCAGCTCTTTCTGCTTATTTTCTTCCTTTTGATTTTTTTTTTTTTTTTTTGAATCTCAAGAATACTTCCTCCGAGACTCTAGTCAGACTTAGAGAAACAACAATATAAAAGACATTACCATCTGAGAAGAATTTATAATAGGGGCCATTGGTCCTAAAAAGTGCATTCTAGCATACACAGACATGTGTACACACACCATACGTAGTTGATAGCACTGTGTGTACATGTGTTTGAAATAGCTTACTGATTTAGGAGATCATTTGCGGAAACTCTTCTCTGAGGTCTTGGCATTCAGAGGAAGCTCTCCTGCACCCTCACAGAGTGAATTTATTTCTAAGTTTCCTTCAAATAGGTGTATTGGCAGCATTTGGGGGTGTTTTGAAAAGACATCCGTGCTCTGGTCTCCCTCTTTCCTGTCAGCATCTTGTTGATTTGTAGATGATGAGAATGTGTCCCAAACACTCCCGGAGCATCTCATTAGCTCATAACCTCTGAGGGCTTAGTTCACCCACTGCTGTTTTTGAGCTAAATTTCATCTCTAGACAGTGGCAAGAAGAGCATTGGGACCTTTCTGTCTTTCTGTTCAGAGGCTGAGAATTTTCTTTCTCTTGAAGCCTTGACTTCTCTGCTTGAGTCACCGCATCTTTCCTCCTTCCTGCACTAACTCAAACTGTCTGTGACTTATCTGAGGGATGGAAGATGGCTGAGCATCCTGCCCGCCTGCTCCAGGTAACCTAGTCAACAGGTGGACACCCTCATGCCCTGGAGCCTTGCCCAAGGGGAGTGAGGGAGGTGCCGGAGTGACCCCTGTGCAGGTGCTGCTGGGCTCAGATTGCAGGCTGGTGTCCAGGCCCCTCCTGGTGGTGATTAATCTGGGACGCAGGCCGGCAGAGGCCCAGCCAGGGCAGCTTTGGTCCCTCACTGTGAAGACCTTTGGCTCAGAGACTGAACTGATCTCTGTAGCCTGCTTCGGCTTGAGTTTGATCTGTCAAGGCTAAAGAGAAACCTGATGGTGGGGCGGAAACTTCTAGCCCTGTCTGACTTATGGCACCGATCCGTTCCAGTGGTCCTGTCATGATAACACTCGTATATTTAAGAAGATTTCCCCACCTGTTAGCTGCAACACTCACTTCAGTCAAAAGAGGGATCTTCATGAAATATCTGTGCTCTTAGTATTTTGAGCCAATGGACCTTACTCTTATAAGTAGCCTGGGGTGGGGTGGAGTTTGTACTGGGCCCAAGTGAAAAAGGCAATGATGGGAGTGTAGCTGGGTTAGCAGCATAATGTGTGTTTGTATATTGGGGGGTCATGTCAGAGGTGGAAGAATCACTCCATCCTCCTGTAATTAGGTGACTTTCAGGCCATTTGGGGCAGATTTTGGCACTTCAGTTTTGAGTCAAGTCTTAAGTTCCTTGTTTTCCTTTTCATTTCAAACTGAATTTTTTGAAAAGGTGTCTCCCCGCCCCCAACTCAATCTACCAGAGTCCTGGTTCCTGGGATCTCCAGGTGGCAGTCCACAGTGTCAGTTATATTTCTTCCCCTCTCTGAGTTCAGGACAGTCACATGTGGCTTTACTTGGTCATGGGCTTAAGACCCAAGAATAGGAATTCTGCTGCCCATGAGTTTCCCTGCATCAGTGAGTTTCATTATTGTACTAGTTCCTTTTGAGGGGTTAGGAGCATGGGATCCAAGAGCTAGAACATTTTCCTCACACCACCTATTCAGAATAGATGTCCCTGTATTCCACCAGCATGATGACACCATTGATATGGAAAACTGGCCATAAAGATGCTATGAATCAAAAAGGTCTGTGTTGATTCTGAACTTTGCTGTGCTGACTAGAATTCCTACATAAGATGATGACAAAGGATGCGTTTTTACCTCTGCAAGCCAACAAATATATTTGACTCTTCCTTTATACCGATGCTAAAAGATCTCGGCTGTGTGGAGTGGATATCTGGTAATCCTTGTGCCTCTTTAGTAATTTCTTGAACAGGATTTTTTTTTCATAGTTTCAGATTGTGAACTTTGAGGAGGAGGGGTTTTATTTCCTGTTTTGTGTAAGGTTTGTGCCTTGTGCTAGAGACTAAACCTCTTGCCTGTGGGGTGCTCTATTAAGCTGAGTACCCAAGATCCTTGTACCTTTTCCAGCTGGTTCTTGCTTCTCTTGGAGCAAGAACATTTTCATAGGGGTAGTTTGTGACATAGTCTGTAGTGACCTGTCAGATAGGCTTGGCTCAGGCACAAGGTGCTGGCAAGGAGGGAGGAGTGGAAGGGGGAGGAGAGCCGGCGGGAGGAGGGCGGGGAGTACGTGCATGCAGAAGCCATGATAATTGCAAAGGGAATATTAGTCCAAGAGCTGCTGGCCCAGGAAATTGCTTTCTGCAGAAGCTTTCCTTTTTCATAGTTTGCAATGCAAATTTAAAACATGAATGGGGCACAAAAAAGTATACGAAGGGCAGGTGGGGTGCCAGTTGGGATGTTATAACATCCAAAATCTTCAGCAGGGCCTTAAAATTTGCAAAAGAGAATTTCAAGTAATGAGAGAGAACCTTTTAGGAGATGAAAATAACTATAAATCATATTTTGCTGTGATCCCCCACCACCACACACACACACGCCATTTCCATGTTCTTGTGTTCAGACTGTCTCTAGCCCCTCAGCTTGCGCTGCTGTCTTCTCCTCTGCACCTTCCTACAACAAAGCCATAACCCAGCTTCTAGAAGTGTGGTAAAGGTGGTCATGGTGTAGTATACTGATTTTCACAGCAGGCTGGCAACAGCAGCTCCATCTGCAGTCAGTGCTCTTTAGATAACGTGCACACCAGTTCCGGGGGCTGGAGCCTCTTCAGTGGGCTGAAGAGCACATCCCCCGAAGGCACGAGCTTGCCTGCTTTGAGAAGGCTTAAAGCCAAGGCCCTTCATCTTACGCTTTCTCTGATCCTCTTTATGGTGTGGGCAGGCTTGGTGAAGCAGGAGGTGTGGCCGCCAGATCTTGTTCCTCTCTTGACTTTCTGTGCTTCACCTGTCCCATCTAAAGAGGTGTAGCTTTCTGCTCCAAGCTGGAGACACTTATGTCTGTGTTGCTTCTGGATGCCTCCATGGTGCTGGAGGTGGGGATACGTAGGGGATGGCCATCACTTTCATTATGCTGGCACAGCAAGGGGTCAGGTGAGAAGTTTCATATGGGCTTCCTTCTAGGAGCTGAGCTAGGCAGGAAGACACAAAGAGAGGCCAGAAGGCAGGGTGGAAGGCGAGCTTTTCAAGTGTAAATGTACCTCGGTAGTAGAGGCCACCATGCAACTGTGGGGATTGCTTCTCCTCCTTTGTGTGTGGCTTGTCGCACATGTGACATGCACTAGCTGAGCAGAGAGGGAGGGAAAAGCAGAGATGTGCGAGGTAAGTGGAATGGACCACTTTCTGCTCGAGGCCACCATGAGTGTCCCTCCCTCCCTTCTTTGTTGATTGGGGAATTTTGAGAGAGATTAGCTCAAGTCTTGCCCTGGGTCAGTCCTGTGGTGCCTGGTCAAAGCTCTGTGGAGTTTCAGGAACACAGTTTCCCTATAGGACACTGTCCAGATTTAATCAGCCATCGCTTAGCACACGCTCTTCACCCTGAACTCACCGCACCATGGCCTTCAGGGGCTATGGAGAGGGCCTATCTCAGGGCATGTGACCCACTGTCTCTATTTCTCCCAAGGACTCTACTCTTGCAGAACGCTTCTCTTTCTCCTGCTATTTTCTGCTTTGTTGCAGCTGTAGCATTAGTTCTCCTGGCCAAGCCTGGGCCTCTTTCATCCTGGGCCTGAATGAGAGGAGACCATGTGAGGGATTGGAGTGGGGTTCTCTGGTAAATGACCCAAGAGAAGGGTCATCTGGGCATGAAGGTGAGATTTTTTTAACATTTGGTGAAGAGAGAGGGACACATGGGTTAATATGTTTGAAAGCTCTCTACTTTCCCGGCCAGTTTGATTCTCACTAGCATCCAGGGTGAGCTGTGGTTGAGAATAAAAATTAAAAATTCACACAAAAAATACAGGTATTCAAAGGATTCTTCACTTTTTAGAGG
Organism: Camelus dromedarius; assembly: GCF_036321535.1. Classification (NCBI taxonomy): domain Eukaryota; kingdom Metazoa; phylum Chordata; class Mammalia; order Artiodactyla; family Camelidae; genus Camelus; species Camelus dromedarius. The sequence continues at coordinate 59,157,245 of NC_087443.1, read as the reverse complement.
TCTATGGCCAGGAAAATTCTTCTTTGCAGGCTGGTAAGGGCAGGTCCAGGAATAAGGAGAGGAAAATTAGGGTTTTAAAATTACATTAGTTTGGCAATGAGTATCAAAATAAAAATGTGGAAACCTTTTGACACATAAATTCCTCTTCTAGGAATTTATCCTAAGGCAATAACCAGATGTATGCAAGATGTATACATAAAGACTTATATTAAGAACACATAAATATCCATTAATAGGGGTCTGGTTAAGTATTCTATGGTGCACTCACCCAATAGAGTACTACCTAGCCATTAAAAGGATGACATAGATGTATATAATTATTGACCCCAAAGATGTCATTACATATGTTGAATGAGAAAAGGTCACAAAATAGTATGATAGTTATGTGACTATCTTTTCAGTTATTTCTTATGTGATAGATTTCTGCTGACATTTACTTTCTTTTTACTTCTTTGTATTTAAGTTTTTTTTTATAATAAGCCTATCTTTAGCAATAAAAACAAATTACATTTAAATGTCTATTTTAGTATCGGGAAATTATGGAGAGAATTTTTCCTTTTTCCTTTACGCAGTTATTTAAATTAAGGATCCATGGACCTACATTTTAAAAAATTTTAAACACTTATTGAAGTATAATTTACATCCCATAAAACTCATCCATTTTAAGTGTACAATTCAAGTGTGCAATTCCATGAGTTTTAGCAAATTTACAGAGTTGTGCAACCATCACCACAATTAGCTTAGAATAGTTCCATCACCCTGAAATGGTCCTTCCTTATATTTCCTTTATCAGCGTTAAACATAGTTTCATGCTTGGGACCTTTTGTGGGGAAAGAAAACAGTTAAAATACTGGAATTTTTTAAAAGGCAGTGTAAACTCTGAACTATTTTTCTGTATGATGCGTATCGCTGAGCGCCTGCCTTAACAGATGTATCAAGAATGCTGCTGTGTGCAAGGATACACGGGGAGTATGAAGCACAAGAGACAATTTTTACCATCCAGGAGCTTATATTTCAGTTGGGAAAAAATGCACGTGCTCAGATGACAGTTTATTCCAGTGTGAGTGCCATCAACTGTCAAGGTTATCGATAGGAAATCAGAGAAAAGCAGTAGCTGTTTTGTCACCAGGAGAGCTTCCCAGATGACATGGAATTTGAAGTGGGACTTAAAAGATAGCTCTAGTTAAATTGTAGAAGGGAACTTAAGGCCAGGGGAGCTGTATGAGCTAAGACATACTAAGGGATGGGGAAGCTCAGTGTAGGTTTGGGGGTTCAGAGCAGATAGGTTTGGCTGACTAGGGGGGAGGGTTTATGTAAAAGAATAGTGGGCAGCGTGGCTGGAGGGGAGCTTTGGGGCATAGTTTTGGAGGGTTTTGAAGGGCAGGGTTTGACTTTAACCTGAGGGTAATAGGGAACCATGAAAGATTTTTGGCCAAATTGAAGCAGTTAAATGATTAAATGTTGTGGTACAATAAGTAGGGTATTTTGGAGAGTGAGGGGAGACTGAGGCTGTTAAGACATTTTTCCAGGAGTACACTTTGTTGGCAGTAAGAGACTGGACTCCTGGAAACAGTGGGAAGGCAACCTTGGATTCAAGAAAAACAGGAAAAAATCTGTAGGTGGTTGTGACTGTGTAGGGGAGAGAGGGGAGAGACCCGCATAAGTTCCTCTATGGGCATGATGAAAGGAGGATACCCTGACTTTGAGAAGACTGAGTTCTGTTTGAGTTAGTGAAGGACAGTCAGGGAGCCATGGCCAGAGACAGCTGGGAATGGTGACCTGGAGCTCAGACATGGGGTTGAGATGTGGAAGCTTCGGCATGGAGACAGCAGTGGAAATAACAGGTGGGATTAGCACGGAAAGGAAGCACAGAGAAATAAGGCAGCTGGGCAGGGAGAAACCAAGAAGCAAAAGGTATCATCAGAGAGGCAGGAGGAAAAGTAGGAGCAGAGAGAGGAGGGAGAAGGAGCAGGAGAGGGAAAGGGAGAGCGAGGCATCCAGCAAGAGTAGGCAGGTGGGATGTGAGCATTTGGGGGCAATTTACGTAAATTATCACTACCTTGCCTGTTATGCCTCCTTCCTATTCTAAGTGACAGATAAGATGGATAAGATTAAAATGCATGGCTTAATATTGATTGATGAAGATTTGCAAGCATTTTATTCTCCTTGCTTGATTTAAGCATTTTATAGTTTTCAAAACACAAAATCTTAAGTTTTGCTTTCTCTCAAGTTCTTTCCTCTCGCTCTTGTTCTGTTCCCTATTGTTCTACCCTACGGTTATTTTTTTTTTTCCCTTGAGGGTTGTCTACTTTGGGCTTGATAATTTTTTGCCCCTCAGTTCACAAAACCACTGAGTGTAAACTGGATTTTGGAGGGTCAGCAACTGAGCTGGGGATGCTGAGTGACAATATGAGGGAGTAACATTAATCCCAGTTTTTTTCTCCACATATAATGGTATCCTGGGTAAAGCAAAAAAAAAAGCTGATTTAGGAGAGAAAAAAGTCCGTCGACCACTTGGCCATTTGGAGAGATTTGGCATCTGAGCCACAGGGGCTGCCCAGGTTCTGGGCTTGCTTGGGCAACTCTGCCTGTCCCAAAATATTTTCTTTAAAGATAATTAAATAGAAACTTTCAAATCCTCCTAGAGTTTTTTGGGTAGTAATTCCATGGGGCTTGTCATTTGTGTCTGAAGCTAGTGGTGAGGAGGGCGGAGTGAGGAGAAGCGAGGGGGTGGAGATGGGAAGTAGAGAAGGAATCAGAGAGAGAACTTTTATTGAGGGAGAGTTTGCTGGGTTTATGGGAGGGAATCTCTCCCCTCCTCCCCATTCGGGTTTGAAAGGGCCGGTGAATCTTTGATTAGGTGCAGGTCAAAAGAATTTACACATTGTGACCTTAATAACTAGAGGTGATTGGCAGGCGGGCTCAGGGGAGGGGGCCGCGGGCCCCTTTCATCTCACTTAGCACAGAGAAGAGACAATGGGCCAGCCGATTTTCCTTGTTGTCCCTTGTTTGAAAAGGTCTGGTGTCTCTACTAGGTACCTGTGACATGGGGGTCTTGATTGGGGTCTCATAAAGGCCTCTGTCAGTATGTCCAAAGGCCAAGAGTACAAAAGCAAGCAGTGGGTGGGGGTCTCAGCTGACCACTGAAGAAGGGAGGGGAGGGCCCTGGAGGCAGTGGAGGGAGAAGCAACCCCCGATGGGAGCCCTTATAGAAGGAGGGGAGGAGGGGGGCAGAGAAGGGCCATTTTTGTCCCTAACTCATCAAGCACATCTGCAGAATTGTCCAAGCTGCTGCCTCCCAGTTTCAAAAGAAAAAAATGATCGTTTGATAAACCGTCTCCGATTCACCACTTTCTCACAAGGGTGGGAGACCCAGCTCTGACCTCTGTATGATTTCACATCAGGACCAGGCTTTCTTTCCCCCACCCCCAAATTGCTAGAGAAACTTTGAAATGTATCCTGTGGCTTTCTCTCTCCCTTCTTCAAACCCCCCACCCCCATTTCCCACCCTCTCTACCCCACTGGCCTCTGTTTTCTCCCTGGGCGCTCCAGAGTGTAGGCCAGTAATTAGTCCCCTCTTTCTGGGGCACAATGAATCCAGGGTGTTTGGTGGGCCCCTTCCCACCGCTCACAGAGCCGGAGGCCTGGGGGCAAGGACCAGGTGGCATGTGCAGTGTGTTCCAGGCCTGTACAATCGCTGGGGCACGGGGCCGGGGGCTCAGGGACTAGTGTGCTCCTGCTTCTCGAAGGAATGTGCAGAGGCGCACGCATTAATGGTCCCCACACAATGCTTGCATTTTTTTCCAGGCTGAGGCATCTTCCCTGTGAAAAGGCTGCCGAACCTGGAGCCCAAGCGGGAGCTTTGGCCGCCTTGATGGCGTTATTTCCCACCCTGAGCTTAGTCACTTGGAGCTAACATGGGAGACCAACAGGCCGCGTCTCCCGAGAGCCCGATCTTTGTATCTGATGTGTACTCCCCCTCTGCCCTGTCAGTTTTGTGTGTTCACGGAGTGTTGATTTTAATGCGGGTCTGTGTTGGGCTGGGAGGCCAGGCTGGGGGGCCTCGGGTCTTTGTCTTGCAGGGCCTCTTCTTCTTGGAGGGTCTTCGGCCCTGGAGGCTAGTGGCAGATTTGAGAGGTAGGGTGAGATGCCAACTCTGGCTGGCAAAGGATTCCCCCATCCATGCGTCTGTCACAGACCACCATGGGGTGCCTAGAAAACAAGAGCACCTTGGGATGCTCAGGCACACGCTTACTTGGCCCCCTACCCCTTGAGGCGGGGCAGTTAGTTCTGCCATGTAGGACTGCCAGCTTGAAGTGAGTTATACCCGCCTTGTGCCTGAGTCTGGCAGGAGCACAGATTGTGGGTCTCAGGGAGCCAGGGCAGGGCCTTATCTTCCGGGGTTGGGGGAGGTGGGGGCAGGCAGGAGGGCTGCTGGGAGAGCACAAGTCTGCTGCAGATGACTACCCAGCAGTTGGTCAGGGTCAGGGGAGAACAGGACTAGGCAGAAAAGAGGCAGAGTGTCTGGGAGATCTCAAATGCTCATCTCCAGCAGTTGAGGGGAGAGTCCCTAGAAACCAGGGACAGAATGGGACACATCCTCTAGGGATTATCCAACAGGATGTCTTCGGTCTTTACCATTCACCTCACTGAAGTACAGCCTCATGCTGGGAGCCGGGGGAAGGGTCTTTACTCATTCTGGGCCCCTTGCCTTGCTGAGACAGAAGAGACATATGCATTGGTGGGGGGGAAGAGAAATCTGGGAGCTTCAGCCTGGTAGTGGCCTGCTCTACTTCTGGGGAGAGGGAAACCTAGGGGTACCTTTGAATCAGGGAGCTGGTCTTGGCATCTAGTGTGGTGCTGGGGGCAGGGCCTTCATCTGAGGAATCAGGTGTTTTAGAAAGGGACTGTGTCCTCACTTTCCATATGTTCTGAAGGTAGGGATGCAGGCTGGCCACTGAGGTGAGGTGGCCCTGGAGAGGTGTCCCGCCAAGGTTCCCCAAGCACAGGGTCTCCTCTGTGCTCCATCTGGCACCTTTCAGACTGTGTCGGGAATTGGTGCCAGTCACATTGCCAGGCCTAACAAGGGGAAAGAAGCTGGAGCTTTAAGGCCTTTGAAGGGCCTGCATCCCAAGGGGGCGCACCAGTAAGGAGCAGCTTCTCTTTAGGTCACTCTGTGGCAGAGAACATTTCTTTCATTGAGAAATAGTCACTCCCAGCAATACCCAGCCCCTCTCTTTTTCCTTTTACTGTTGGTTTCCCTTAACTTCCTCAAATGCTGTTTCTCCCTTCCCTTCTCTTCCATTTTGTGGACAGCTCATAAAGAGCATGAAAGAGACAGATGTATGTATGGATGTGATAGTGGAGGGAAGGGGTGTCAGGGGTGTTTGGGCTGGGGCTCCAAGATTATAGAAAACACTGTTGCTCCCCACAGGTTTTTCCACCAGGGCCTGGCTGGGAAGGCACCAACAGATCATAACCTTTAAATGCAAACTCGATGGAGGAGAGAGATGGAAGCATGGAACAAATTAGATACACCTATAGGGGGTGTTCGGCTGGAGAAAACGAGCATTTCTTACTAATTGGAGTGCTCGGCATTTCATTATTAAGCTTCATTACAAGGGGAAGAGTGCAGCAGGCCTCTTTGGGGATTCCGTGGGCTGTTTTTTCCCCTTTTAAAAGTATAATATGTATTTAGGTTGGAGGAAGAGGCAGGAATTACTCTTGGTAACTGTGGAGCACCCAGGGATTTCAAGCAGATTTTGGAGCCAGGTGGAGGTATAGATGGACCAGTGGGAGACTATTTTGAGTCCTCCCTCATTTCTTGACAATAAAAAAGTGGTGAAAAATCCCAGGTAGGGGGTGAGGACCTCAGTTCTGCGACTAAGTTTGAAGAATTTGGGATGACAGGAAAAATGTTGATCAGAAACCCTGCCGTCCTGGTAGACCTGATATTTGACCATTTTAGCTTTTGTACTTAAAGTACAAAATGGTGGAATTCAGATGCAGTGCAATATTCTGACATAACTGTTGTTTCATAGAATGCATAGGCCCTTCTCTTTGGGGGCCTAGGAAGGGGTAGGGTGGGCTGGCCTTTCACTGGGCCTGGTTGGATGCATATTAACTTCTGTCCAGGCAGGGGCGACCTGGTCCTGTCCATGGGGGATTATCTGAGTCAGTCAGGTGAGCTTGCTCTTAACGTTCTGACTCCTTTTCCTGCTGCTGCTCCCCCAGGGCGCATGTCTGAATTGATCCCCAAGGAAACTCTGATCTAGGGTGCTTGCTTAAAAAAGTGACTTGTCTAGGTTCTGTCTAGTCAATCAGATTATCTGGTGTTTAGTGTTCTCAAGGAAGCTGAGAAAAGGTACCATTTTGTCCTGGGAGAGTTTCCTCCCATGGCTGGGGTCTTAGAGTAGGAGTACAAAATCTCATTTAGAATCAGTGCTTGTTGTAACTTTATCAAAGTGTCCCGCTCAAACCATCCTTTGCTTTCAAACCACAGGTCTCTGCTTAGCTCAACCTCCGAGATGCCTGGGACTCTAAATACACAGGATGTCTTCCTGTTGGTAGACCTAATCCCTGATGGAGGCTTAATCTCTTTCTTCAGGTGACTGAGAGAAGCTGGGAGTTATGAGCTCACTGAGTACCTATAGGAGGCAACTTATTTCTACCTTCCTCCTTTCCCCTCTTTCCCCCAATTACTTCCCACAAAGAGGGAAATATATCCCTCTGTTCACTTTCTGCTTCCCCAAAGAAAAAGAGAAGGAGATGATCAGAGGAAGCAATTAGCACCTAATGAAAATTAACTAAATAAAAGATACCCAATGCTGGGTTTTTTATTTTCAGGCACAGGTCCTTCTCTTTCCAGCCATGTGTGTATGCGTCTGTCACCTGTCTCTGAGCCTGTGCATCTTTAAGTGTGTGTCAGGGTGGCAGGCAGGTTCCTTGGTCTCTGAGTGCCCTCCCCTGCAAGCAAGAACAACCTGAGATGATCCACATGGAATCCTCTGCTTAAACCTTTATTACTTTGTGTTGATGTCACTGCGTCTCCTGGGACAGAGTCACCTCAAGAATATAACTCAACATAAGTGAGTGTGCATGTATGTGGATTCTTAAAGCCACTGGGTTCCATCATTTTCTCTTCCTCAAGCATGGAGAAGGAGCTAGGGACCTAGTTATTGAATTTTTGGCAATCGCTGTATTTCCTGAAGTTCTTATGTTTTTCTCTAGATTATCTTTTGCCCAGTCTCCTTGGGACTCCCCTTCCCTGTGAATTCTCCTCCTATTGGTAGTGGAGTGCAAGGAAATGTTGTTTTCTGGAAGAAGGTGTGTGCTTCTGAAGCAAGTCACAGTGGGTGGTGTGGTTATGTGGGAGAACGCAGGGCCTGAGCACAGAAGAGGGCAGGAGCTGTCACGGTGGCAGAGGCCAGGCTGGTGCTGGTGGCAGCTGACCAAGCAGGTTCTCAGCAGGTTCATCATCAGGGTCCTTGGCTTTTCCACAGAGGGAGCAGAGAGGGGGATGGAAAGTGGGTTCTCTAGAAATCTTTGACTTGAGGATACCTCAACTCATAGCAGCTAACAGTGTCCAATACTTGGCACAGATCCTGTGTAGCAATGAAAGCCTGAAGCGAGGTGGGTCAGCCAGCCAATGAATCAGGAACCCACACCTCTGTCAAGTGTGTTTACAAATTTGTGTCATTTCTTTTCATTCTTGAAAGGTTTGTATCCCATCCCAAGTGGCTTAGTGGGAAAGAAAGGAAACTTCCAAGTGACCTTTTTGGTAACCTGATGTTTTTCCAAAGAGGAAAACCCACAGTTTCTATAGTTTGTAATTTCAAAAATGCATGACAAAGACATGCCACCAGAAAAAAAAAAATCTGTTCCAAAGCAATCAATGGGCATGTGGTGTGAGTAGGTTGATCTAAATTTGAGGAATTGGATGAGAGCGCAGATAGCTGCTTAGGGAAGGGGTTCCCAGGCCCAGTATCTCCTTAAACTCCTGTGTGAAACCTCTCCTTTGTCAAAGACCCAATGAAAATAGTCCCTCCTCTTACTCTAAGGTTGCAGGGCCAAGGAAGATCTGGAGTCAGTGCTCTGGGGCCCTGTAGAAGGGAGCCAACAGAGGCAGAATGATCTGTGAGTGAGGGCTCCTTTCCTGGAAATAATGAAGAAAACAGTTAAGGTCCCCATTGTAATCTCCTCTGCCCATTATTGGAGTCTGTGCCTACTCCTGGGGCCAAGAGGACATCATTCTTAGGAATAAGCCCCTGGTGACATACCTCCATTTGGAAAGCCATGCATACCTATACTAGCAGGACTGCACAGGTATTTGTAGACCTAGGGAGCTAAGAGTCCCAGAGTTTTGTGGTAGGGTTGACTGAAGCCATGCTTGTGCCCCATCCCTAACTACCCCCAACCAGGAGGTAGAAATCTTCCTTCCAGGCCTCTTGGGACCAGCTCTGGCTCTGCTGGAACTTCAAGTCTCAGAAGAAGGATAATATGTATTAGATGCTATGGGATCACTGTTGGCTATTTATGATCTGAATCCTGAGTTTGACATTAATTGGATTGCAGAAACAACTTCCTTTTATTATTTTTTAAAACCACCTAAAACCCCAAAACCAAATTTTAAAAACCCCAAACCTTTCATCCTTCTCCTTCTCCCTGTGGCTTTATTTGCTGGGTAGTGAAAAGTGCTTTCCCCAGCCTCCTTTGGGTTGCTGTACTGAACAAAGTGAGAAACCCAGGGAAGGAGGAAGCTGGTGCCAAGAGGGCTGGCCACCGCACCCCCACCCACTGCTCCACAGCCGTGCATCCCCTGGCCTGCCCCGGCCGCCTCACTGTCTGGGCTGCAGCCCAAACAAGCAAAGGCGCCTTGACCAACAACAAGCCCCAGCTTTGTTGAGCCTGTAGGGGAAATGTTTTCTGGAGTCCAGGGATCTCCTCTGAGAACCACCTGTGCCTCCCGGCCTCCTGCCTAGCATGGGCCTTCTGGCGCAGGGGCTCCTGCATTCCAGCCAGCAGGCTGATGGCAGAGCGTGAGGGGAAGAGAGGGCTAAGGGGGCTGTGGTCAGCTTCAGGGGACACAAATTCCAGTCTGCCCTTGAAGGCCCCTGGTTGGCTCAGGATCCCCAGCGGCCCTGGCCAGGTTAAATTGTTCTGTCTGTCATCAGCATGGACAGTAGCTTTCTGAAGTAGTCTGCAGGGTAGGGACAGGGTACCCAAGGTCTCTTCTTACTCAGGTCTTAGTGCTTCAGGAGGGGAATGGTACAGTTTCCTTTTACTAGACCACTTCTCGATCTGGAGTCCCCAGTGCCTCTCCTAATGTCTAGCCGACGGTGGTGATAATGATGAGGATGAAGGCTCTTGTGGATGCCAACTAATTGCCACACACTATGCCAGACATGTTCTGTCTCACCTAATCCTAGATAGGTACTGTCACCATCCTCAATTTAAAAGCAAAGAAACTGAGGCCTAAGAGAGGTTAATCAACCTCACTTAATGCTCAAAGTCATATCTGGTAATTAATGCACCATGGTTTGAGCCCTGGCATCTGACTCCAGAGCTCATGATTTTTAACTACTGTGCTACCCTGCCTGCTTTCTTGGCCCATAGGGATCTTGCTCTCATTTGGGATTAGAACTCGATTGTCTCAAATTGCTTATTTTAAAAAAAAATTTTTTTCATATGAACTGAAGACTTGACTCTGACTAGATCTTAAGCTACCTAAGGGCAAGCCTGTGTGACTTTTGTTTTTCTTGAACACCCTAGCACCTAGCACAAGACTGGCTTGGATAGCCCTCAGGTACTTGTTGAAGGAATGAGGCCCCTTCATCTCAGGAATTGTCTAGGCAAGGCCTTGTTCCCTGAGGGCAGAGGCCAGTCCTAAAGGAGCTTCCATCTGAAGAGGGGTGGGCTGGCTCTGCAGGTGGGACACGAGCTGATGCATGGGCAGCAGAAAGCGAGAAGACAGAATCCAGGCCAGATGTGGCTGGAGCTGAGCCAGTTGTTCTGCACAACAGGCCTGTCTGTCCCCTGCAGGTCGCTGGTCTGAGCTGCTCCCAGAGGAGGAGGCTGTTCGAGGGACGGCAGGGGGTGAGGGGAGGGTCTGCTTTCACGTCTCTGACCTGTGGGTGTTTGGACGAGCCACCCTTTACTTTGTAGACACCTCTATGCAGAATCACTTTGAACCTCTTGGCAGAGCTTGAGGTGGGGGTGAGGGTAGGAGCAGTAGTTCCTAACAGCTAGACCAGGCCAGTGAGGGAGTGGGATGAGGGTGGGGGTAGCATGTCATATTGTTGTAGTGCCATGGCTAGACCTCATTGTTGGATAAACATTGACCTGACCACTGCCTACAAGCCACATGCCAAACTGCTCCAAATGTCCCAGACATAGTTGCCCCTGACTGTAGTTCATCTGGGCTTTCAGAGACTGTCGTGTGTAATGAGGTTTTTCATGGCAAATGAGGGCATGATCCCACTTCCGTTGTTGTGACTGGAGGGCTGCCGGGAGGCAGAGCTGTAGAGAGTGGCCTGTGCTACGGGAAGCTCAGCTTTGTTCCTTTGTTGCTGCTGGGTCAAAATGTTATTGGTGGAGTGTTAGCAGTGGAGTTGCCTTGGAGAGTATCTGGTTCTGGGGTTTCCGGGCAGGGGTCTGAGATCTGCGTCAAAGGCAGGATGGTTGGAGGACACATGAGTGGGGCTCATCCCCCTCCCTGACCTCTGCTCCACTGAACGGCTCCTCTGGTTCCTATTTTATAACTAGTGATGCTCACAAAAGTTTTCTGTTGCTTTTTTTAAAAAGTTAAAAACAGTGCTCTAGTATAACTGTTTCCCATTTTACAGACAAGAAATATGAGGTCCCAGGAGGTTACAGGCTTGCCCAAGCTTACACAGCTTGTAAGCACCTGATCTGGCACTGAATGCTGGCCTGCTGAAGCCCCAGCTCCGGGCCCTTCTCAGCGCGCCATGGTGCTGCCTGCCCTGGCCTGTGTTCTTACCTGGCAGTGAGCTCACCTCCATGCTCTTTCTCAGCCATGCACAGCTCATTTATCAACCAGCCCTTCTGTTTCTAGTTTTCATTTTTTCCATCTTTCAAGGAAAACTACTTCTCTCTCTCCTGGGTCTGGAGTCAGGGCTCTCCTAGGGCTGGTTGCGAGAGGCTGGCAGGCCTGCTTGCTGCTGGCTCTTCAGTTACTTCTGCTGGAGCCCATGTTCCGGCTTTGGACCCCTCGGCACTGACCCCAGATAAGCCACGTACTGCTTTTACCCTGTGCCTCCCTAGCCTCAAAGCTTTCCTCTGGTTAGCTGGGCAGTAGGGGCTACAGTGACAGCAACAGTAGGCCTAAGTGTTAGAGAAGCTCTGGGTCTGCTGTCTCTGCACTCCCAGGAGAGTCTCTTTCCTTAAAGCTTCCTGATTCAGGGTGTCCATGAAGGCCCAAAATGTAATGTGAAGCTCCAGCCTCAGGCCCTCTGGAGAGAGCGGGGTAGACACAGCACTATGGCCCTCTGACCCGCCATTGTCCCACCCCAGCTCAGTCTACCACCCTTTCCCTCTTTGCTTCATATAGAGCTGTGGTGCCAAGTACAAGTCAACGTATAGTGTGCCTCTGCCTCCCAGAAAGCTATGTGGGGCCACTGGCCCTGACTGGAAGACACAGATTGGGTGGGTGGTTGTAGGTCCCTTGTCCAGGCCCCAGTCTCAGCTGCCCCCACCAGCCCTGGTCTGGCTCACCACGGGGCCCAATTCAGAGGCCTCTTTTGTTTGACTTGCACAGAGCAGCCCCAGCTCACCGTTCCCACATGCCGAAGTTTCCCTACCATTCAAGGGGAAGGCTGAAAAGCCCTCAGCTAATTGCGTTGGGCTGAAAATTACCACTTCCCTGCGTTCCCCTGCTGCTGAGGACATTTGTGTCACTGCTGTATTTAGGAGGAACAAAGGCCCCCTGTGGGGATAGCCCAGGTACGAATGTGGGATGGGGGGGAGTAATTGCAGTCTCTCCAGGTGAAAGCCCCTGTTAAACTTCAGTAAGTCAATTAGGCTGGGGGGGAGGGCAGAGACCCCCACAATAAACTGTTCCCACCAAGCAATTAAAGAAAATCATTTTAGCTTTGAGGAGAGAAACTGCTTATTAGAAATTTTGTGGGTCCCCCCTCCTCTCTACCCCAGCCCCCCCTTGGGGATGAAACAACAAAACGCCTTCCTCAATAGAAGTGTTTCTCCTCCTCCCACTCATTGTGTGGCCTGAAAGCACTTACCATGGGAGGGCAGAGGGAGGGACAGAGACAGGCCAGAGAGGGGAGAGACTGGCAGGGGCTTAACACCTGGACTGACTAAAAATCACAACTATCCAGGAAGATTGCGGAGACTCCCGTGGGGCACAGTGTGTACGTAGGGGTATGTATGTGTGGGGTGCACATGGGCACACTGCTCTCCTCTCCTCGCCAGGAGTGGAAGCAAGCAGTGGGTGCGTCTGTGTGGGTGTGTGCGTGGCATCCTGGGTGCCCTCTTACCGAAAGGAGCAACCACAGGCTCTGTGTATGTGCGTTTGTGTGTGTGTGTGTGTTTGTGTGCGCGTGCGCCTTCTTAGCAAAGGATGGCAAGACCAAGACAACCCAGCTGGACATGTACCTCTTCCCAAGGCTGTGACTGGGCCCATGTTCTCTGTCCTCCCTGGAGCCAAATACCAGCACCTGGGAGTTGAGCCACTGCATAGCTTTCCGCCTTGGATAGTTGGCATCTGAGGGCTGGATGGCCAAGGGCCACCTACTGGCCCTAGGCTAAGAATGACCTGGGGGGAGGTGATAGAGGGACCTGCTTATCTCCGCAGTGTTCTTTGTCATGTTGTTCGAGTGTGGCAACTCGACAGGAAAGGAATCCGTGGCCTAGCCTGGCAGATGCTTCCTTGGTGTCTGGCTTGGCTGATATGGCTTATGGTGGGTGCCTCCAGTTGGCAAAACCCCTCCCTTCAGATTTCTTCTCCCAAAGGAGAAGCACAAATTGGAAAGATACAGTGATCTTATTTTATCTTATCTGGGGAGGGCAGTAAACTTACACATCAATGGTCTATAATTTGATCATTTACAGGTGTGTATGCACATGTGTACCCACAGATCATAGGTAACATGGGTAGGTAGGTACCATGCCCTACCCTGCCGCAAGTCTTGGTACTTTAAGGCAGGGCCTGGTGGCGCTGATGGTGGGCATGGCATTGAGTCAGGTACTGCCCTGGCCCCAGTGCTTCCCTGTGGCTCATGATGTGTTTGGCCTTTATTTGAATGTTCCAAAGAGGTGAAATTAAACATCGAGGGGTAGACTTTTCCCAGAAAACAAATATGCCAAGTTATTTGCCTACCAAGGGGACTTAGGAGGTAGAATTTGGTGCCTGCAGGCTGGCAGTGTCGGGAGGTGAGGGCTGCTGACAAAGTCATCACCAGGAGGTGGAGGTGAGGTTTTATGGAGAACAAGGGCTGGTTGGAATTTGGGGTCTTGTGTGGGTGGGTGCGGAATAGCCCAGAGAGCAGCAGGAATGGGGGGCTGCTCATTGCATGTGGCTTCACACAGTAACTGCCTGTAAGGAGATGGATCTTTGGAGGAACCTGAAGATCAAATGCTTGGCATGTTTTGCTTCAAAATTTTTATAGGTGTATATAGATAGATAAACATGAACACATGCACATATGTGTCTGTTCATGCAATGTATAGAGGTTTTATACAACGTATGATATTTATTATTTGATGCTCCAGAATGTGGTTGTCCATGAGTGGACCTTGGTTTTCTCATACCTAGTTTCTGATTTATGACTTCAGATGTCTTTCTGACTTAGGACCAGTTTCATTTAAAAAAAAGAGACTGAGAGAGTTTTGGGGGACTGCTTTAAGTATGTGTAGGGGTTTTTTTGTTTTATTTTTGTTTTTTGTTTTTTAAGAAAAACAAAATTCTAAATGCTATATGTGAGCTTTCTGCTTGGTTCCTTCTGCCTTTTTTTTTTTTTTTTTTTTTGGTTTATGTGTGTCACTCAGAGGGATTCAGCAGTGGAATATTTGAGTTTGCTCGTATGGTCAGATTTATTTTTCCCTTGGTTTTGGAGCCATTACTACTGAGTCAAGGTAAGAAAGAGATAAAAGAAGTTGTAACAAAGGAATTACTTGGGGTTACAGAGTTTTCATTTTGGGTGTATGTATTTTTAAACTTTAATTTTGAAAATTTTCAAACATACACAAAGAGAAAATAGTAAAATTAACTCCTGTGTTTTCATCACCGTGTTAATTATTTTGTGTGTCCTTATTCAAGTTAGGTAAGTGTGTGGAAAGTATCATTAAATTGCCTATTTCTCAGATACCTGGCACCATAGTTGTTGAAAATGAAAGAGTCTGAGAGTGGACCAAACTCTGTCCCATCAGAGTGAGCCTTGTGATTTCCAGCAGAACTTTCACTCTAATCAGTCTTTAAAAAAGAATCCCAGAGGCCAAATCTCGGAAGATCAGAGCCTTCTTCCTTAGAAACTGTGATCACATCGCTGAAGCAGCATCCTGGTTATCTGCTGTTGTGCAGACTGTCTCCTCAGCCACTACTGGGTGTGGGAGAGTAGGTTTTTTCCCTGGCACTCTCTTTGGTCCAAGGTGTAAGAGAACACGTCATCCCTCTTCTGAAGTTCGAGGCCAGACTGTGCTGCCCTGTTTATCTGCTCTCCTAGCAGGCTCACCAGCTATTGGTTTCATGGTTGAGGTGTCTGTTCTTACCCAGGCCTCAAGGTGCCCAGTAGGTGCCTGGCGAAGCCCTTTGCTCGTCTGTTAGGACATTCAGGTGGGTGAGAAGCCCAGCAACTACTGAATAGAGGTTCTGTAGTGGTCAGGACAAATTGGTTGTAAGTGACAGAAACCAAACTCACGTTAAGTTAAATATAATGGGGAATGTTTGGCTTATAAATCCAAGGGCAAATCTGAGCATACAAGCCAAAGGAAAAGCAGAAATACAGCAGGGCTCAGGATTAGCTGGACCCAGAGACCACAATGCTGTCAGGTCTTATCCTTCTGGGGTGCTCATTTCTGTTTCTTCTTGGATCTCAGCTCCTTCCTTTTTCCTAGCTGACCAGCTTATTCCAGAGGCTGCCAAGAGCTCCTGAGTTTGGCAGCTCACAGATTAAGTCATGGAGTGTGGCTGGCATTCAGAAATCCCAGGGCAGAGATTCATTGGCCTTGTTTGGGTAAGGTGCCCACCCTTTGACCAGTTCACTGTGGCCGGGGAGTTAGAGTGTGTAAGAACATGGGAAGCTGCTCAGGAATCACCTATATAGAGGGAGCCAATAGGGCAGACAGAACAATCAGCACCTACTGTTTTCATAAAGAGCAAATTACTTCTTGACATCCAGTCCTAAGGTGTCTAGGCAGATGGCGCTAGTACATGGATGGTCACTGAGCTCAGAGCCTTGGCCACCAGCTCTCAGTCAGTCAGTCTGGAGGGAACGGTGGCACTGCAGCCTTTAACCTCTTCTTCCTCACTTTATTACTGATTTGCTGATAAGAAATGCCTTCTTTGTAAGCTGTTGATGTTGTCCTTAGAAAAACCTGCCACTTTGTTTGACATGCATAGGAGTAAAACCCTGACTGCAAATACATGAGGTTGGACAAATGAACAGTGGCCCAGCACACTCCTAGTCTGGCAGAGAGAGACTGGAGCCAAGTCCTGGGATGGCACAGACCCGACCTGGCTGGGCCTCCTCCAGAGGAAAATAACTGAATTAGACTCTAGGACTCCAGTAGAACAGGATGGAACACAGACTGCTGCCTCTCCACTCTTTAGTGCTGTTGTTGAGAGAGCAGGTAATCTTGAGGAGGAACAAAGTTCAAGGTCAAGATTCCTGGTGCTGCCAACTAATCTGGAAGCAAGGAAGTTCCTCAGAACTTGGCCTTCCTGAGAAACCCTGTAATGGAAGTCTTGCAGAAAAGGACCTGAGTAACCCCACTTTTCTACTGTTTCCAGCCTCATGATCCTTCCACATCACCCTGTAAAGTAACCCTCAGTCTGTGCCAGTGTGAGGACTCTGGGGCCCGTCATGTCTCCCTTCACAGGGAAGGAGTCAAAACAAGAGTTATTGGTTGAATTTGCACACCAAGGTTTGCTGGTTGCCCTCCTCTACAACAGAACCCTTCTTTCTTAAGGAATAGGTTTTACCTACCATTATGGAGACACACAGTCCTCTCCTTTTTACTTCTCATGGAGCCTACTTCTGTAGCCCTGTTGTGTATAATTTATGATGCTTAGCAGGCTTTACTGGCCTATCAACCTCCACAACACCCCTTCCCCTCTCCTTGACTGACCACTACACCCCCACCTCCTTCAGGGTAATGGTGGAAAATGCTGTAGCAATCAGATTAGGTTGAGGAATGTGGAGCTTCACCTCCCCTTCTTCTCTGCCTGTTTTGATGGAAGAGAAATGGTTCAGGGATGCAGATGGTGGTGGTGAATCTGTAGATCAACACTCACACGCTCCACCTCCCTTTTTTCAGCTTGCTTGATATCAGTGTGGGACCCTTTTTGGTTAGTCATCAGGACCTCTCTCTCTTTAAGCCCTGCCAGAGTTACGATGCCAGTGGACAAGGAAGGCCAGTCAGGCAGGCACATGGTAGATAGTCTGTGGGCTCTCCTGTCCTTTGATTCCTCAGAGAGAACTTCTTTCTCAAAAGTCTTGATTGTACTTTGATGCTTGTCACAGGAAAATACCCCACATTGGTGCTTATGTGCTATTGAGAATCAAAATAAGAGCCAAGCCAATCAGTCTCTAGGGAACTCCATCGCTTGGCCTAAATGTGACAGTGGGTCAGGAATGTAGGACCTCAGGATCACAGGTCACACAGATTCCTCTTTGACCTGTCCTCATCTCTCTTCTCTGTTTGTGTTATAAACATGTAATGCTCATGCCCAAATCTGGATCAAGTCTTGAGTCTCAGGGTCCCTCTGTGGTTTGTTAATGTGCATATGTTTAGGAAGAATAAGATTTTAAAATAAACTTGTGGAGTTGGTGTCCGTCTTATCTGTGCAGCTCTCTAGTTGAGCTCTCCTTTCCTCTCTGTTTGGAGAGCCGCAGTTGATCCTGGTGGTTCTTGTCATCCTTCCATCTCATACCCATGTTGAAATACCAGCCACTTATATTCATAAGGAAACCTGAAAAAACATGAGAGCTCTTCTGGCCTCAGTCTCCCCAATGATCACCAGACCATGTGGGCCACCCATGCCCAGGAGAAGACATTAGCAGGCTGGTGGCCCAGCCTTGGGCCTGACCACTACCATGATGACAAAATGGACTGCCTAAAAGGAAAAAGTGATTTGTTTTGAAGTTGGAAATGTATTTTGTGCTTCAGGCTTAGCTAGCCATAGCAGCAACTGTCAATTGAGTACCTAGTAAGTACAGGGCACTGTTGTTGGGTAAGTCAGGCTCTGATGGGCTAGCAGCAGAGTTCAGTAGCTCACCTGTTTGAAGAAGCTTGTTGTTAACCTCTTTACTGAGAAAGTGGTTATGAAACAGATATTTGGAGAGTATATAATACAAGAGCAAAGAATTTGCATAGGTAACTGTTTCCAGGCCTTAATCACTTGGAAACCAGGTTCAGGAAGGAGACATGAGACCATGTGGTTTGTGTGTTATTCTGAATCACATTGAATTCAGGGTGCCACCAATATACAACCCTTCTTTAAGGCAACTTCAAAATGAATATTCTTATTACCATCCTCCATTTAATTTCTCATTTTCTATTTTGTTTTATTTTTCAGATAAGTAATATGTAAATATGTCCCAATTGTGAAAAGTTCAAACGGTTTAAAAAACATAGAATATAAAATTAAAATTCCCTTCAGTTTCCTGTGGCCCCTTCCTCCATCCTTTTCCTTTTTTTTTTTTTTTTTTTTGGAAGTCTTGGTATGTGTCACTCTAGATCTTCTAATTTGAAGCAAACATCAGACATCACATTTCATGAGTATATATGTCTATATATATACATACATGCAAAGTGTTGCTTTGTTTTAAGCTCACATTATGCATTTGTTCTGCAACTTAAATTTTTCCTCTGGTGCCCATGTGGCTCAGAGGTCCTTTGCTGTCAGAACACATTCTTTTTTACTGCTACATTCTAGTTCAGAATAATATGGATGCACCATCATTTACTTAGCCATCCTGCTCTTGATGGACACGTAGGTTGCTTCCAGTGGTTTGCTATTACAAACAATATCTCAGGAAGTAACTGTGTACTTGCCTATTTGTGCATATAATCAGGTATTTTTGTAGGAAAGATACTTAGAAAAGACTTGCTGGATTGAGGGGTAAGTACATTTAAAAGTTTTTAGATGCAAATTATATACCCACAAACAGTATATAAATACCTATTTCCTCTTACACTTATCGGTACTAGATAATATCTGATTAAAATTTTTTTGTTTCTCCAGAGGGTAAAAAATGATATGTAATTTGGGGAGTAGGTATAGAATAGTGATTAAGAATTGGACTCTGGAACCCCACTGGCTGAGGTCAAATCATGAGTCTTTCCACCTGCTAGCTGTGTGACCTTGGTGAGCTACTTAATTTCTTTTCCTCCATTTCCTCATCTGTAAAAGGGGGATGGTACTGGTAGTACATACCTCAGTGACTTAAAATTTTTTACTATGGAAAATTTCAAAATATACAAAAGCAGAATAATTATCAACTCTCAGCCAATTTTTCTTCAATACTGCTCACTCACTTTTCCCGCCCATATTATTTTGTAGCAAATGTCAGGCATATAAATAAATATTTCAGTGTATATTCTGAAAAACAGTGATGCTTTTAAAATGTAAGTACTATACCATTATCATACTTAGAAGAATATCCTCAAATATGTAGGAATGTTTTGAGGGTTAAGTGAACTAATTTTATAAAGTGCTTAGAACAGTAGCCAACACTTAGTAAATGCTATATAAGTGTTTGCAATCATTTTCATTGTTTTTCTGATTTTCAGTTCTTTGATTACTAGGAGGTTTAATGTTACTTCATGTGCTTTTTGGCCAAATGTATTTTTTTCCTATAGATTACTTATTGAAAAATTTTTGCTCATTTTTCTACTTTTTCCCCCTGTGATTTGTAGGATCTCTGTATGTTCTGGGTATTACTCTTTTGACTACTGCGTATATCTGGTAATTCCTTTCAGTCTATTGTTTACAGTGTCTGCTGTTGTGTAAAAGTTTTTGTTATTTGGAGAGTAGTTCTGTCATCTTTGCCCCTATGGCTTCAGAATTTTGTTTTGTCTTATGAAATGTCTTTCCTACTTCAGGATTGTAAAACTATTTTCTTGTGTTTTCTTCTGATACATTTATGGTTTTTTGTATAGTTTTTAAAATGTTTATGTCTTTAATCCATCTGGAATTGATGTCTGCTGTGAGTTAGGGCTCTAATTTTATTTTTTCCAAACGTGCACCCTATGGTTTTTGTACTATTTATTGATTAGTTCATTCTTTATCCACTGTCTTTAAAGGCCACATTTAGGATCTACTGATTCCCTGCAGATGTATAGGTATGACTTTGGATTCTTTATTCTGATCCATTGATCTGTTTGTCTTTTTTGGCATGAACATTGATATCTGGTGGAGTGACTTGTTTCTTATTGCTCTTTTAAAAATACTTCTTGGTTATTCTTGCGCATTTCCTCTTCCACATGAATTTTTAAATCAGCTGATTAAGTAAAAAATCTTGTTTGGATGAGACTATATTGAATTTTTAGATTAATTAGGGGACAACTGACAGTTGTAATCTTGAGACTTCCCATCCAGGAACATGCCAGATCTCTGCACTTATTAAGCAATTCTATGTCCTTTAGTAAAGGATACAGTATAATTTTTTATATGAGGCTGTCTTGGTTTTTTGGTTTTTTGTTTCTGTTTTTTGTTATGTTTATTCTTGGCTATTTTACAGTTTCTTAATTCTTTTTTGTAAATGGATTTCTGATTTCATTTTGGTGGGGTGGATTGTTGGTGTATAAGAGCTCACATCTGTGGTTATTTGCTATGTGCCATACACTACTCTAAGCATCTTATCTCATGTAATTTTTACAACAAACTTATGCCTATATCCTATTATTATTTCTGTTTTACAGACAAAGAAACTGGGCATTAGAGCCCAGTTAAATAGCTCATCCAAGATCATATGGTTACTGGGTGGCAGAGCCAGGAGCCCTGAGCCCATGCTCCCATCCACCTCATCCAACCCTGGAATTTGTTGTAATAATTTTACTTGAGTCTTTTGGATTTTCTAGGTAGACAATTATATTGTCTGCAAATAATGACCATATGTATTTCTTCTTTTTCCATGCCATTTGTTGGGTCCATAGTTTTGTGAGTATTGCATCATTTCTCAGGAAGTCTGACCTGATCTGTTTTATCTTTAGCACTGCAACATATAGCCATTTCTTCTTCTTGAGAGTGGATGAAGCTTGAGTTTAGAGGCCATGTAGATGGAAAATAGAGTGTAGAAACTCTTAAACATATCTAATTAAACTCAATAGATTGAATGAACATGTTACTCCATTGTACTCTGAGTTTTTGTTTTTGATGTAGTTAATTTTTTCTCTATTAATTCTGCCCTTCCATTGCTCAGGTTTCTAAGCTTCTACTTTTTGAGTAGAATTGGTACATTTGGGAAGAGCAGCCTCTATCTTGAGCCTCCTCTTGTTTAGCCTGGGCCAGGGTCTTACATCCTTGGCCAGGCTGCCCTCTTACCACTGGTTAAAATGGAAAATAACCATTTGTGTTTCTGTAGAGGCATTTCCCAGCTGCTGGACTGCCCTTCTCTCTGGGGCAGCAGAAAGCCTGCTTTGTTGCTCTTGTTTGATAGAGTTGCAGTGGGAGGTGAGCATTGGGAGCCCCAGCCTCCAGACACTCTAGGTGGCCTACTTGCACCACCCTATCCTGATGCACATAGGCTGAGAGGGGCTGTGTGTTTGGCGGCAGGGGGCAGGGGGCTGGGAGGAAGAGAGAGAGAGAGACAGACAGACAGACAAACACTGGGTGAGGTGTTCCAGGTCTCTGCCAGCTGTGGGAGTCAGGAGTCCGTCTTGCTCCCTACTGGCCAGTGCCTAGTTGGGAGAAAGAGTCTCGTGGAGCCCCTCCCTTCTGATCTGGGGCTTCCTGTCCTAACTTTGGGCCACTGGTCAATCCCAAAGCTTCAGTGCAAGATGTGCCAGGGCCACCATTGCTGACACCTGCTCCAGCAGGCAGCTTATAATCAGATCCACCTGCTTCTGGCCATGAGTCAATGGACAGGAGTGTGTGATTATATTGTGTTTTCTTTTACAAGATGTAAATAATATGCTTTTCCCTTTAAAAAGTACTGCATGCTCATTAAAGAAGATTCAGAAAATAAAATTTAAAAGAAGAAAGAATTGCTAATTGCTCTATTGTCCAAACACAATCACTTAAAGCTTTTTAGTATGTTTCCTTCCACTCTTTCCTCTTCTATACACAGGCTATGTTTTAAATTGAGGTATAATGGTTACATAACATTATATTCATTTCAGGTTTACAACTTAATGAGTTGATATTAGTATACAATGCAAAATGATCACTACAGTAAGTCTAGTTGTCGTCTGTCTACTTACATAAGTACAAGAATTTTTTTCTTGTGGTAAGAACTTTTAAGACTTACTCTCTTACTTTCGAAAATGCAGTACAGTATTATTAACGATAGTCACCATGCTGTACATTACATCTCTATGATATATTTATTTTATAACTGGAAGTTTGTACCTTTTGATCCCCTTTACCCATTTCTCCTATCCCCTACCTGCCTCCCCTTTGGCAACCACCAATCTGTTCTTTGTATCTATGAGCTAATTTTGTTTTGATTGTTTGTTTTAGATTCCACATATAAGTGAAATCATTTAGTATTTGTCTTTCTCTGTCTGACTTATGTCACTTAGCATAATGCCCTCAAGGCCCATCCATGTTACAAATGGCAAGATTTCATACTTTTTTATGGCTGAGTAGTATTTCATTGTGTGTGTGTGTGTTTGATGAACACACACACATACATAGTTTGATGTATACACACACACATACATACATATACATACATACACATACCACATCTTCTTTATCCATTCATCCATCAATACACTCTTAGATTGTTTCCATCTCTTGGCTGTTGTAAATAATGCTACAGTGAACATGGGGATGCATATATCTTGTCAAACTAGTATTTTTGTTTGTTTTTTTTATAAATACCCAGGAGTAGAATTGCTGGATCATATGATAGTTCTATTTTTCATTTTTTTTGCAGAAACTCCATACTGTTTTCCATAGTAGCTGCGCCAGTTTACATTCCCACCTACAGTGCACGAGGGTACCCTTATCTCCACACCCTCCAGCACTTACCTCTTGTCTGTTTAATAATAGCCATTTTAACAGGTGTGGTGATATCTCACTGTGGTTTGGATTTGCATTTCCCTGATGATTAATGATGTTGAACATCTTTTCTTGTGACTGTTGGCCATCTGTATGTCTTCTTCGGAAGAATGTCTATTCATGTCCTCTGCCCATGTCTGAATCAAATTGTCTTTTGGCAATTGAGTAGTATGAGTTCTTTATACATTTTGGATATTAACTTTTATTGAATATATGACTTGCAAATACTTTCTCCCATTCAGTAGGTTGCCTTTTCATTTTGTTGATGATTTCCTTTGCTATACAGAAGCTTCTTAGTTTGATGTAGTCCCACTTGTTTATTTTTGCTCTTGTTGCTTTTGCTTTTGAAGTCAGATCCAAAAAAATCACTGCCAAGACCAGTGTCAAGGAGCTTACTGCCTGTGTTTTCTTCTAGGAGTTTTACTGTTTCAGGTCTTACATTCAAGTCTTTAATCCATTTTAAGTTAATTTTTGTGTATGGTGTAAGATAGTCTAGTTTCATTCTTTTGCAAGTAGCAGTCCAGTTTTCTCAACACCATTTTTGAAGAGACTGTCCTTTCACCATTGTATATTCTTGCTTCCTTTGTAATAAAAAAAATTTGTCTTATTATTCTTTAGTTTGATGAACAAAGTTGTGTTTACTTTACCTTTCACAGGTTATTTTTAAAATAGTTGTATTTTAAAATAGTTTTAAAATAATTGTACCCTAACGTTTTTTTCTTATAATAGTATCATAAGCATCTTATCTGTATTCATTGGGAACATCATTTTAAATATCTGTGTAATATTCCATTAAGTAGATGGACCAGCATTTATTCAACATGTTTTTGGTCTTGACCCCTTGAAGGCAAGGCACATCCTTCTTTCCCTGTTAACTTATTTTGTTTCAGTCATCCATGAAGTTGGCTAAATGTCTTTTGAATTTGTATTTTCTGTCTGCACCATCTCTTTGAGGTAGTGGTATATGCCAGTTGCTGTGTGAAATGGAACTTCTTTTTATTTGCCTTAAACTTTACTCATTCAAGCTTCAGATAGGCTTCTCGGTCTTGTTATCCTTTAGTTTGATGGACAAAGTTGTGTTTACCTTCTTCCCCTCCCCTGGTCTTACAGCTTTAGTTCTGGGCACCCCCTGCCCAGCCTTTATAGGCAGGGACTGCTATGGATGGTAGGCCCCACAGTGTGCTCCTGCCCCCATCACTGATGTGACTGTCAGCCTTCTGGTCTGTGTACAGCATTCAGGTGGGTGTTTCCCCAGCTGCAAGGTGGGATGTTTGCTGGAGAGAACAAGATTTCTTTGTCTCTCTCTCTCTTTTTTTTTTTTTTTCCTTCCCAAGTACATCTATTTCCCTTCCCCTTGGGTGGCCTAGGGTGCCCTGTTGGCTGGATCTTGGAAACTGGCTGACTCACACTTCATTTTCCCTGGACTATGTCTCTCCTCTTCCTGACTTCTGTTGACCTCCTGTTCCCACTCCACTGGTCCTTCCCTCACAGCGCTGTCACTGCACTCCTGCTCCTGGCCTCTCTGCACCCAGTGAGTTTGTGTGACCTTCGCACTGCATTCATGCTTTGGGACTTAGTTGCTATAATGATGTCAATGGCGCAGGTTGGCAGATGGCAGCAGCAGCAATGAGACCTGACATGTTCTAATGACTCTCTCCTTCCCACCCTTGCTGGCCGAGCTGATGGAGGGGCAGGGGTTTCCTTGAGGCATTTTAGGAGGGGGCCAAGGGAAATCGAGGGACCCCCAGGTGCCGATGAAGCCTGTGACCTTTGCTGCTATAATATCAGTGTTTCACAAGCAGGGCGGTTCGGGAGCCCACTTGCAGCCCATCAAAAATTGATTTAATTGCAATTTTTCCTCCAATTAGGAGCACTGGAGCCTGACTAATTGGAGTAATAGAGAGTAATAAGGCTCAGATAAAAAGCCTTCCTCGGCGGCCTTTGTATCTCGTGTCAGTGCCTGTCAGAGGTCAGAGAGCTTGCATATTCTATTAGGCAGCCCGGCCTTCATTTGTACAAATTAGTTTACCCAACAGTAATTAAAATGCCAGTGCGGGTTGAAGAGAACTGAATACACTTGATGGGCATGTTGGTGAATGATGTGACAGCTCTGGTGGCCTCCCTTGCCAAAGTGTGTCAGCCCCAGCTCAGAGGCGGCTGGGGCCTGGGCCAGCTGGGCAGCTCCAGGCCAGCCACGGGGCACAGCTGCTGAGCACGCCCCTTCTGCTGCCCCTCCTCAGAGCCCCTCAGTCGCTCCTTTTTTCTTCCAGGTGGAGTCATTTGTTCATTTGTCCATTCGTTCATTCAGTAAGCGTTTGAGTTTTCAATATGGGTCCAGCATTATACTAGGTGCTCAGGAGAGAACTTATAGGTCAAAGGGTGTAAAATCACTTGGGTTCTGGAATTAAGACTGACTGGGTTCAAATTCCAGTCCAGCTAGTGAGCTAGAGCAAGTCACTCTACCTCTCTGTGCCTCAGTTTCCTCACCTATAAAATAAGGAAAGTGGTACCTGCTGCACAGGGCTATGAGAATTAGATGGGGTAGTGCTTTTGAAACACCTGTCAGAACCTGGCACACAGCAAGTGCTCTGTCAATTATTACTGTAATTAAGGAGGGCTAAATTAAGGCAGAGGCAGCAGGAATCTACCTTCTTTTCACCCTCCCAGCTAATTTAGTCCAGCTAAGAAAATTAGCATCCAGCTAATTTTCCTTCCTATAATCCTTTCCTCTTTTCCGTTATCTTATTATTTTCTATCCCTCAGCTTGAGTACCAGAGTCCCTGATTTTCCTGGTGTCTTGCTCTGATGTGAGAGCTCCTATGTGTGCTTCTTGGGCCTGGTAATGATCTCTGTGATTCCAGGTTTGCCTGAGCTGGGGCCAGGGGACCAGTGAGGTAGGTTGGGGATCTAGGTAAGGTCTGGGACTAGATGAGAAATTATAAAAGGCTGGCTTCTGGTAACAGCTTTCTGGTCCAAAAAGACTAGAGTTTATGGAGTCAGGATGACTTTCAGACCCTCAAGCTGAGAGAGCATGTGCATGTGTGCATGTGCTAACATGAATTTTTAGATATTGTTGGTACTTCTCATCTATTGTCTGGTTGTGGAGCTGCACCAACAGTGTATGACTGTGTCATGCGTCATTCAGGTCTGAGTCTGGTGATTTGGGAGTTACTCCTCTAGGGAGCAGAGGGACCCCCTTCACAGCCCATTTGACAAGCTTCCCCAGCCTTGTTGGCTGCCAGCTCTGGAAGGCCCTTTCAGTTGAAGTCCACAGATTTGTTCTGGGTGCCTCTTTTGGGCCAGGCACTGTGCTGGGCACTTGAGTACACAAGAGCCACAAGACAGTCCATGATCTCAAAAGGAAGATGGGAAGATAATCCCAAAATACCATTTGTCCCATGAAGGTGAGATCAGGGTGTGGCAGGGACTAAGAAGAAGGCTAGTCAAGCCCCCTGGGGAGCCAGTGGCTCCTGCCTCTTCTTGTTAAGCATGAGTTTACTGTCCCTTTCCCTTGGCAGTCCCCATGGTTTGGGTGTGAGTCTTGGTGAATGTCCCAGCAGGACCTGGCTCCAAATCAGTTCGTTGCTTATGTAGTTTTTCACTGAATGTTTGATTTGGTTAAACTCTTAGGTGCTCATTAAATGCCAGGGGGACTCTCTACTCTTCCTCCTTCTCCTCCCTATTTCACATGGTTAAGCAAAGGAAAAGGGCAGCTTTTGGAAAGAAATGTTTCTGGGTGTCATGTCCAGGCAGTTAAGAAAGCCTTCGTGGGGCATGAAGGTGAGAGGCACTCCTCCTAGAGGCAGATGGACAGGGTCAGGGTGGGCAGGCAGGAATGGAGGACAGGAGTCCCAGGGTAGGTGTTCCCATCCCCACCCCAGCCTGCTGGGAGCTCAGAGTTTGAGGGAGTGGCAGGGATTCAGGTTCCAGATGCCTCCCATCTCTCTCTCTGTTGACTTACCTTGACACTAATTTAATCCTGTGGCCAGTCAGAGGCTTGCCACAGGCCTCCTTTAGAGGTGTCTGTGTGTCTGTGCTGGCGCCCCTCACCTGGCCCCCAGTCCTCAAAAGTCTAAAGAGCCCAATTGCCTGCTTGAATGATTTCCAAGTGGCTATTATGTTTCCAACCCCAGGTAATTGTCTTTACCAGTTATTAATGGATTATCTTCAAGAGAAAAATGTCAGCAGGGGAGGGAAGTGAGGACAACACTTCCTGGCTGTAGTTCGGGGCTTCAGTGTCCAGTGGCTGCTTCCTGGGCTGGGAGCCACTTGGGGCATGATGAAGTGGCTCTTTCGGCACATCACTCTAGTTTAGTGGCTGTGGCACGCTTATGGGTTAAGAGAAAGCTGGGATGACTGAGCATGTCCTTAGAGGAAGTCTTGTCTTGAGGCATGGAAGCTCCAGGGTGGTTCGTGTGGCCTTTTTGTTAGCCTGGGGTTGAAACACAGACCCCTGCCCTGCAATTTTGATTGTAAATCAGTGGCTTGGCCAATTCCTGCCCTAACATCTCTCCATCAGTAAGTGGCAGGTCAACCCCCCACCACACCCCACCCCCCCGCAAGTCAAAGTGACAGCCACCGGCTTCTCAGAGCCCCCTCTGTGGAAATCCATCTCCATGCTGACATGCTTGGGATCAGAGAGCCACAGGTGCTGGGCAGGGCTAGGGCCAATGGGCTGCTGCCCCACATTGCTAACGTGTCATTAGTATGTCCAGGCTCCCTCCCCCCATGTCCAGACATGTAGGGACTTGGCCCTTCCCTGCCCCAGGGTTCCTGAGTGACACAGATGCTTTCAACTCTCTTGCTGGAGTTTAGGTTTTCAAGCCCAGGGTTCCTGTTGGCTCCCCCTCCCCACCCCTTCCAAATCCTCTAACAAAGGAGTGGTCTGGCACATAGGTTCAAGTTCTAGTCCTAGCACTATGGCCAGCTGGCTCATTGCACGGATTCTTCTCACTGGGATTGGGCCTCCACTTAAAATGAAACTTTGCAGATTGTATACGTTGAACTTTTTAGGGGTTTAAGAGACACTCTGGGAGATACAATCAGAGTATCCCTTCTCACCTGCCTCTGGGGCGTGTCTGTTACTGTCCTCTAAACTCTGGCTCCCATCCCACTCGCAGCAGTCCTGGCTGCCTGGCCCCTCACTTGCCCTACTCTCCCACCCTCACCTTTTCATGTTGTTCCCCACCTTTCATAGTTTTCCTTTTCTCACTTTGGTGTATTTACACCTGCCCTGTGCTTGTACCAAGTTACCATATTTCCCCAGCTCTTAAAACCGTCAGTAATGCCCCCCAGCCACCTTCACTTCTGACCAGAGCTTCACCTTCCAGCACACAGCAACCTATTCCCAGGAGACCATTTCTGTAGTGTGATGTTGTGAACTTGGTGTCTGTACACCTAAAGCCCGGCAGGCTCGCTCTCCCTTGGCCTCAGTTGCACGTCTAGTGGGGGTGGAGACCACCCAGCCAGGTCTGAGCAGCAAACTCAGCTGTAGTTGAATCCATGGGTCCTCTGGCCAAGCAGCTCTGGGAGGTCATAGCCCTCACCATTTTCCATGTGGTCTTCCCACAACTCTGATGGCTCTCTTGGCTGCTTCTCTCATCCTGGCTTAACCCCACGATCCCCTGGAGAATGAGCATTGTGTAGCCATTTCTGCTACAAGTTCTGACAGGCCAGATCTGACTCTGCTTTCCTTTTGTTTGGCAGCTCTTTTGTGACAGGGACGGCTTGTTGTGGGCACTTCTCACCCCTAAGAATCTGGGACCTCAACAGGTAAGAGCTTCCTGTGTTCACCATGGCTTCCAGTGGGGGTGGGGCTGGAGTGGCTGGGAGGTAGGGGAAAGCAGCCGAGGCAGCCCCTGCTTCAGTTGGCCGCGTGGAACAGGAGGAGGCTGGGAAGGCCCCTGCCCCACAACCCACTGACAGCCTCTGCTGTGGCGCCTTCTCACATGGAATCGTTTGTGTTAGCTTGAGGAGACGGTTGAAATAATTTATAATAGGTAAATAATTTCATGTAGAATTTATGATAACAACAACAATTTGGATTTACTTTTCTCCAACTTTTTCTCTTAGGAGTGCCTGACTATGTGGCTACATAAAATCCTATCTATCCTCCGAGATGACTTTTCTAAAATAAATTTTGGAAGTAGCCTACAGATCCATAAAAATAACAGTACAGAACAGTTAAAGTACATTCAGGTTTCATTCACAATTCTCTGCCTTGGCAGGCTTGACACATTCTCATCTGATTACCTGCCATTCTTTTTTTTTTCTGACTTTTTACTTGAAATAATTATAGATTCATAGGAAGTTACAAAAACAGGAAGGTGAGGTACCTGTGTAATATCTTATCCAATATAATATAAAAATTAGGAAATTGACATTGGTACAATCCAGACCTTTATTCCAGATGCAGTTATGTGTGTGTGTGCTTCTTTACAATTTTATCCCATGCATAGATTCATGTAACCACTACCACAATCAAGATATAGAACTGTTTATTCCATCAGCACAAAGATCGGTCATGTACCCCTTCATAGTTGCACCCATCCTCCTCCCTATCTCCTCTCCCTCGTATCCCTAACCCCTAACAACCATTTATGTGCTCTCCATGTCTATAGTTTTGTCATTTTGAAAGTATTATCTAAGTTAAATAATGTATGTAGTATGTAACCTTTGGAGATTTTTTTTTTTTAACTCAGTGAAATTCTCTTGAAACCCACAGAAGTTGTTGCATCTGTCAATAGTACTTTACTTATTGCTTGGAAGTATTCCCTGGTACAGATATACCAAAGTTTCTTTCCCCATTGACCAGCATTCACCCATTGAAGGACACGTGGGTTGCTTTTGACTTGTTGATTATTGCAGATAAAACTGTTATGAACGTTTGTGTGTAGGCTTTTGTGTGAACATACATTTTCAGTTCTCTGGGATCAATGCCCAGGAATCCAATTGCTGGGTCATTTGGTAAGTGTATGTTTAATTTTTTACCTGCCAAAGTATTTTGAGTATCTTTATCACTTTATGTTCTGACCCTAATGTATGAGAGATCTAGTTTCTTCACATCCTCAACAACATCTAGTATTATCACTATTTTTTATTTTAGCTATTTTAATGGATGTGTTATGGTTTTAATTTGAAATTCCCTAACAGCTAATGATATTGAACATCTTTTCATATGCTTATTTGCCTTCTGTATATTCTCTTTGGTGAAATGTCTGCTCAAGTTGTTTGCCCATTTCTAATTGGATTGTTTGCCTTTTCACTGTTGAGTTTTGAGGGTTTTAATATCTTCTAGGTATTAATCCTTTGTCAGATATATGGCTTGCAGATATCTTATCTAAGTCTGTAGCTTGTTTTTTAAATCCTCCTAACAGGGTCTTCTGCAGAGCAAAAACTTTAAAATTTTGATTAAGTCCAAATTACCAACTTTTTCTTTCATCAGTTGTGCTTTTGGCGTCGAGTCTAAGAACCCTTCACCCCAGGCCCCTCCTGGCTGTCAGTGCTATCATCTACGGGAGCAGGGAAGGTGCTCTTCCTGCCTGTCTCCTGCCTCTGTTGCTGTAGCTTGTCTTTTCCTTCCGTCTCCCTAGGAAAGTATTAGCCAGAACTTTTTTTTTTCCTGAAAAATTCATCATATTGTCAATCTTTCCAAAAGACTTTTTTAAAAAAAATAACACAAGATGTTTCAGTTAAATATGGTTTTCTCTATAATATTCTCTTGATGGCCATCCAACCAGAGAGATAGGAAACCTAACAACTTTCCCAAACACCACATTACATCTTTGGGAAGCTCTGAGAGTTGGGATGCCTGCCTTTGCCCTTCATCAAAGGTTGATCTTCTTGGAGCTGTGATCCTGTATAAGAAGCAAGTTGAACCTGTCCTCTGAAGGACAGGCCTTTAAATATCTGAAAACTTTGATCCTGCTCCTCCAGGTCTTTTCCAGGCCAAAAAGTTGGAGGCCTTTCAGTTATTGCTCATAAATGTAGCTGATCAGTTAAGGTGGCTTTGGCTATAAATAATGAAGACCTAATTCAGGTTGCTGAGACTATAAAGGGACTATTAGTATCTTAAATGACAAGGACTTTAGAAGTTGGATGGTTGATTGGTTCCAGGATTGATGGATTCATTAGTAGCTCAATGAGACCATGAGTGCCCATCTTCTCCTCAGCTTTCTGCTTTGCCACCCAGTCAAGGTCATTTTTGTTCTTGCCCTCAGGCTTGTTTATAATAGCTCTACCAACTCATAATGTAGCATCCAAAGGGGAGAAGGAATGAAGAGGACATGTCCCTACCTGGGGTCCCTTTTTAAGATGAGGAAGCTGTTCCCAGGAGCTCCCAAACAGACTTCTCATATTTAGTGAGCCAGAATTGTGCTCCAGTACATACCCTAAACCAAGCCCCAATAAGAGAGATGGAATGAACAGCCGAGACACATCTTCTGGGCCTGGGGAGGGGCCCAGCTTTTCCGGCATGCACACTGGCAGTGGGGGAGGGAAGGGGCAGGCATAGAATCAGGGTTTGGTCAGCAAGGAAGAAGGTGAGGAATAGCTGGATGGGTGGCCTACAGTGTTGGTCTCACACTAGTTCCAGGACCATTCTCATCTGAAAGTTTCTCTAATTTATCTGGTTTGATCCCTCTTTTTTTTTTTTTTAATCTTTTTTTCCTTCCACTTTTATTGAGGCACAGTTGACATACAGTACTATGTAAGTTTAAGGTGTACAGCATGATGATGACTTACATCATGAAATGATTATCACAATAAATTTAGTGAACAGCCACTATTTCATATAGATATAAAATTAAATAGAAAAAAAATTTCCTTGTAATGAGAGCTCTTATGATTTACTCTTAATAACTTAATAACATATAGCAGTATTAATTATCGTGTTGTACATTACATCCCCAGTGCAGGAGGGTTTTTCTCCAGTCTTACCACACTTATTTGTCATCTTTTTTATAATAACCATTCTGACAGGTATGACGTGATAATTCATTGTGGGTTTGATGTGCATTTCCCTGATGATTAGTGATGTTGAGCATGTTTTCATGTACCTGTTGGCCACCTGTATATGATTTGATCCCTCTTGAAACAGGGTGTTCACAGTTGAGTCCTGAGGACACCAGGTGTGGGCTGATAAGTGGCCAGTGCTATCACCTCCCTTCTTCTAGATCTTCTCCTTCTGTTAATGTAATGTAATGGGTTGTGCTTGGCATCATCACTGACCTGGGCCCAGGATGGCAGACAATGGGGGTGGGGAGGGTGTGCACGACCCCACTGTGGCCCAGCTTTATCTCGAAGGTTGAGTAATCTTTGAGTGGCCTCTCCTGCCTGTGGTTGCCTTGTTGGGGGTGCTCTGGGTGCAGATTTATGGTCAGGATGGAGTTCTAAGGCACCAGCTCCTTCAACAGCATTCTTTTGTGGAATCCCTAAGACCTCACTAACCCCAGACACTGGGTCTTTACAGAACCCAGGAAGGACCTAAATGAAAATGGGCACAAGGCAGCTATGGCCTCAGTTCTCACTGGAGCCATACAAGAAACAGCCATTGCACCTTTTGGCCATCCTGGGAGCCACTTGCCTTTGCCTTCTCTCTAGCCCCTGGACTCCCCTCCTCACCACTGAGAGGACCCAGGCCTTACTTAAAAAACTCTTCTATCCCAGGGAAGCTTGGAGGACCAGTGGTTCAGGGACCAAGGGAAAGATGCCCTGGTGGAGACATCCCCTTTTAATGGGAGGAAACTGATGGACAGGATGACTATCTGTAGCTGTCTTTCCCAGAGAAGCCCAAGCAGATAATAAAGCCATGTAGAAAACAGGATTAAGGTAATGAACAGGCAGGACAGAGTTTGATCTTTCAATAATGCCAAAGCCTGACTGACAGGCCAATCTGGAGGGTGGAGCAACAACGCCGGCAGGACTCAGTGGTGGGGCAGTATGCAGTGCTGTGTGGATTCTTTGCTTTTAACCTGTCACCGCTGAAACTTGAGTGCTGGGATTTTCTCTTTTATGTGTGTGCTATGACTTGGAGGGGAGGAGTACTGAAGGGACAGTTTTGCTCAAAGCATTGCCCCCCAGAGGCTGCCCTCAGGATGATGGTGGGGGCTGGGACATACCTCAGAGGTATAGGTGCCCTTTTGGGCACCAGTGCACCCTCATCCATCTGTGTCTCTCAGGTACACATCCTCAGGAAGCCTAGGCTGCTTTTCATAATGCCTGGGGACCTCTTTCAAGGTCACCATGGCTCCCTCAGCCCTTTGTTCACCAAGATGCCTGAAAACTATTCTCCCTCTGGGCTAGGGAGGGGGAGGTTCTGGCTGGGTCAGAGAGCAGCCATGGGCACAAAGCCACTGTCTAGATGGCAAGGAGCTTGGCTGTCCCCCTCTCCCTTCCTCCTTTTCTGCCTTTCTCTCTTCTAGAGCTGAGCCCAAAGAGAGGGAATTTCTAACTAGATGGAGAGAAAGATGGAGTTCTTCACCTAACTTGGACATGCCAGGGTGTTCCTGTTTCCGAGGGTAGATGGTCTTCTGGCCTAGTCCCCAGCCCCCAAGGGCTCTATCCTGACAGACTGTGCCAATAGCCAACCACTGAAGTATCCCTAGATAGGCCCTGTGGTCCCATTAGGCCTTGAGAAACTGTGCCAAAGCCATCCTCTTACTGAGTCTTGGGTCTAGAGGAATTAAGGCTTGTGTTCTCTGCATTTGAGCAGAGCCCTGGCTCAGCCCCAGGGAAGGTGTTGAGGTGTCTGTGTGGGACTGCTGGAAGTCCCCAGGGAGTCGGTGGGTTTTCTCTTTGTTGTTATTGCTGTTTCTTCTTTTTTAATTGAAGTATAGTTGATTGACAATGTTGTTAGTTTCAGGTGTATAGCAAAGTGATTCGGTTATATATATTTTTATACATATATTTTTTCAGATTCTTTTCCATTGTAAGTTATAAAAAGATACTGAATATAGTTCCTTGTACTGTATAGTAGGTCCTTGCTGTTTATCTGTTTTGTATACTGTAGTGTGTATCTGTTAATGCCCAATTCCTAATTTATCCCTCCCCCCGGGTGAATTTTCTGACTGGCCTGACAACACACACACACACCTTTCCCTGGGCTTGCCCTTGCTGTAGGTTTTACCTTTTCTGCCAAGGCGCATTTGAGCTGGATCTAGCATTGGTGCCCTAAGATCAGGGCACAATGGGCACCCCAGTAGCAGAGGGGAGGTGGGAACCAGGATAGAGAAGCCCTGTGATCTCAGCTCTGGAGACGGCGCAGTGGGTCTGGCCATAGCCCTATGCCAGTCTTGGGACTGTTGGGTAGGGAAGGGGGTAGAGATGGGTTTTGGTGACTTGGCTACTCCTGGGGCACTGTGGCAGGGTGTGCATGGCTCCTGCATGCCCCACCTCATCTCCCCTTCCCCTTCAGGCCAGTGTCATTCCTGGTTCCCCATTACTCCTCCATTTCCATCCTTAAGCCCCATAAGTCTCCTATTTCTTAACAAAGGCAGGGGCAGAGGACACATTCTTCTCACACATTCTGACATCCTATATTTTTCCCCTCTGAGCCTTTGCTCTAGCTGACCCCTATGTCTGGAATACCCACTCTCTGCCTAATGAAACCCTGCTCACTCTTCAGCATAAAGAGCACCTCCACCACGAAGTCCTCCCTGATCCTCACCCCTATGGCTGGAATTGGTGACCCTTAGAGCACTCATAGGGCCACCTTATCGGCTACCCTGTGGCCTGGAATAGCCTCCTCTCAGGCTGGGATCTTATCTTGGGACCCTGGACTGAGCACAGGAGATAGATCACGGCATCCGATGGCATTTGGAATGGCAGGGGTGTCTGGCTGCAGCCCTTTCTAACCGTCTGCAGAAGGAACTGGTGTCCTGAGCACAGGCTGGGCCACTCTGAGGGCACCATTATTGCCCATCCCACCCAGGTGTGGCTTTGTCTCTTCACCCTCCACCTCCACCCAGGACAGGGGGCCTGGCCCTCAGTCAGTGTGATTATGGGAATTGCCCCTCTTTAAAGTATCTGCCTTCTCCTTTGAAAGTATTACTGACAGCTTTTTTCATTTTCTTTTTTTCTTTACCTCTTCAAGGAACCCTGTAATTTCTCTCTTTCTTTCTCCCCCTCCCTCTTTCCTTTTTCTTTCTTGTCCCCTCTGTCCCCCTGAACTCTTTGAAATTGGCTCTCTGCCTGCTGACACCAAACTGATACTTTGCGTTTCACTTCTCCTTATCCCTTTATGGCAACAGATGTTGAAATTTTGTATCCTTTTATCTGCCCGGCTGCCCCTTCCTGTAATTACAGTCCCCTTGTTAGCAGTACAAAGTGGGCTGCCCGGCTGCCTGGCCTTTGAGCCATTGTGTCTGAACACGTGTGCACGGGTGGGTGCTGGGACTGTGCACGCACGCACATGCATGTGAGGGGCCTGTGCTTGAGAAGAGCCCTCTGCACTCACCTAGGGGTGCTGGGGCAGGCAAAGCTTCCGTGGGCTTCTGGTCTCTACCACTTCGTGGTTACACGCAGGACCTGCCTGCTTCTTTAATTCTCTCACCCTCACCACCAGTGGGCTGGGCGAGGACAACCACTCCCTGCTGCAAAGCCTCCTGGCTCTTGTGCTGTCTGAGCAGTGCACACCAGGAGTCAGATCCCGGCATCTTGTTCCCTTCACACACTCACACCTCCAGCCAAACCAGGTGCCCCAGCCCTGCACCTCTGTTGTTTTTGGTCCTTCACCTGAGCCATCCCCCTTCTCCTGTCACTGCCTGTCACAGCCCTGTCACTCACTGAAGAATCACTCAATATGCACAGCCAGAAATGTTCTCTTATCTGTCCCCCTTATAAGATGCTCTTTCATCTCTCTTCTGGTACCCACTAGGTCACCCCTTATGTTGTTAGTTGGATACATGACAGACTTCTCTCCCTCCGTGGATTGAAAACTCCTTGAGGAAGGGACAGTACCTCCAAAGTCTCACCTCACATCTCCTCGCAGTTTCTATTAGGCACAATGCCTTGTATACAGAAGGTGCTCAGTAAATAGTTATTGATCAAAGAAAAGAAAAGAGGGGAGGAGGGGTGGAAAGAAGGAAGAGAAGAAAGGAGGAAAAACCTCCCATTCTCTTAGCAACTAAGTTGGGCCCAGCTTATACCTTCAGGCCATCTGTCCCCTGGGGGCAGAGATGTAGGAAAGGAGCTATTTGTCACGCTTCCATCCTTTCTCTCCTCCAAAAGCCATTGTTACATTTTGCAGTTGCACATTCCAAATGGGGTGTGAGATGCAGGAATGAGCACCTATAGGCTTTCCAGGGAGCATCATCAGGAACCCAGTGTATTAACAGTGGCTGTAAATGGTGTGGGGGCCATGGGCATTGTTAGATGTGGTTGAGGAGGTGGAGCCAGGGGTATCTTCCCTCAGGGCACTTTAGCATAGGACTTTTCTTTGGGCCACAGCTTGGGCTGGGAGCTCAGGGAGAACAGCCAAGGGAGGTGTGTGTAGGCTGGGACAAGGGAGCTTGGAGGGAGGGAGGGAGTGAGGGAGTGAAGCAGGGCACCAGGCTTCCCTGGCCTGCAGTGCCCAGACTCGGGGTAGGGTGGGTGGGGTGATGGGGGCTTGCTATGGACTGTCCCTCTGTGCCCAACTCTAGCCTGGATTCTCAAGGCCTCTCCCAGACGGGATAGCTGGTCTTCAAGGCCTATACCTACCTCCAGTTAGCTGGCCCCACAAAGATGGTGATGGCGGGGCCAGGGGTTAGTGTTAAATTTCCTCCTCTCCGACTATCAGGAAGTTCCTGTCCTCCTCCTTCCCCTCCAGCTTCAGGGGACTTGCCTGGGCAGCAGGGCGGGTTGAGCCAGGGAGACCCAACTCCCTCATCTGATCCCCTCAAGGGTCCCTGGGATGAGACTGCACTCTGCTTTTCCTGCCCAGGTATTGGAGACTCCCAGGGGAGGCCGCCCACAGCCAGGCTGCGGGAACAGGTCTCCTTCAGGCAGCCCTCCCCGGCCTGGTCTCATTCATCAGGCTCACAGGGGCGGCCCCATCTGTCTTTATCTTTTCCTGGGTCAAGAGAGAATTGCTGGAGTCAGGCTCGGGGGAGGCTGGTGTGGGGGCCCCCCAGCCCTGTGGCTCCTGGAGGCCCAGGCTTTGTGTGCAGGAGTTGGAAGGGAGTGGACTTTTTGTCTGGCCCTCTATAGTGACAGACCCGGCCCTTGCTCCCGTCTTGGCCTGAGGCTCTGAGCAGCAGCCCCTTTCCCACACAAGTTGTTCAACAGCCAAGGCTCTGCACCCCCCTCCCACCCCCAACAGTGAGAGGCTGAGAAGCATTCTTAACATTCTTTCCAGAGAAAAGGGGTGAAATGTCTGAATTTGGGGGTCACCACATTATACAAATTGCAATCTAATCGTTTTTACAAGAACACACTTGCAGTAAGAAAAGGAGCCCGGGAGGAGGGGCTGAGGAGACAGCTTGTTTTGTCCCCCTTCCCCCCAAAGTTTGGGGCTATTGTAGGGCCGATCGTGCTCCCTCCACCAGCGCGGTTGAGCTAGAGTTTTCTAGTTAAATTGGTCCTGGGGTGGGGGGCCACGAAGGGCCCACGGTGCCATTTCTGTTTGTTTTCCCAAATCAAAGCCCCAGCAGGGCTCCTATGGCACTGCTGGGCTGCTATTTGAAGAGACAGGCCATTTCCCAGAGCCTGGTGTGTCAGCTTATGCTCTGAACTTAACCTCACGGGCACTGCACAACAGAGCCTTGAGGTCTCAGGTCCAGAGGCAAAAGAAACTGTCTCTTTTTATTGGCCCATTTAGTGTGTGTGGCCATTGCAGACAATCAGAGAACCAGTGCAGCAGGAACTCCTCAGGCCCTGGCCAGGCCGTGCTGGCAGACAGGGGCTTTCAAGACTTGTCCTGGCTGCCAGGGGCTGGTGCTCACTCAGCCCTTGGGTCTCCCTAGAGGGTAGGGTTCTATGTTTCTTATTGCAGACACTGTGGCAGGACACTTTCCAGTGGTGGCTTGGATGCCCAAGCAGGGGCCCTGGTTGGCAACTCGGTCTGGGTATGGCCCTTTTGCTGCCAACCCTCAGTCCATGGATGCCCAGCTCTCCTTCCTTCTGAACCCTGGGACCAGGGGTGGGCAGGTAGAGCCATGCTGGGCTTCAGGCCCCCCAGCCCCCACTGCCTTTCATCTTCTATTTCAAACAGACAAACATGAAATTACTTCTATAGATTAAAGGGGAGAGCTTCTCAGTCATTCCTGAAGGCCTCACTAATGGAGGGGGCAGGGCCCCCAAATCTGGAAGGAGGGAGAACTATGGAGCAAAACAGCCCCTACCCATTATATGAGAGCAAGAGATGGAAAGGAAGAAAATGACCCCAGCCCCTCTCAGGGCTCTGGCCTGCCCAGGGGTGGTGAATCATGGCAGGTGGCCCACCTGGGAAGGCAAGCCTTCTTGGGAGCTGGGTCAGTGATCTCTAGGAGATGCTGCTGTGGGGAGGAGGCTTTCTGCCAGAACCCTCTCAGGATCCCCCAGCACACAGAGACTTACCATCTTACAGGAAGAAGCACTTCCCTGGGAAGGCGGCTGGTGGTAGGGGTGCTGACTTAACCTATTCCCCACTCCTGACTGGACAGCAACAGTGCTGCTTGCTGGGGCCATCTCCATGCCCTGGGCTCTTGGGGAAAGGGCAGAGTGGGCAAAAAAGAACCAACAGCCTCCTCCTTTATTCCTTTAGTCTTCAGGGAAGATGGCGGCTCCACTGAGGAGAACGGAGGCTTAGGGTCAGTCTGTGTGAGGTGGAAGGACTGGAGCTGAGGGTCACAGTCACACACAGCTGACAGCCAGTCTGCCTCAAGCTCTTTGGTGAACACTACTTCAACCAAAGCTGGGCTGATGAGACCACGAACTGCTCTCTACCCCATGCTGGGGCCTCTTACCTGTGAAGGGTCCATGGCCCTGTTCTCCTCTCATGCCATGGAGAAGGCCCAGCATCTCTTGGGCAAAGCTGAAGGCCTGGGCCTGGAGGAGGCCCCTTCATCTTCCTTCCCTCCAGTCATTCTGCAGAAACTCACTGCTTCTACTCGTCCCCCAGCCACAGGGATTAGTGGGTACACTTGATGTCGAGGGGTAGTTGCTAGGGCCAGGAGGCCCCCCTACGTGGTTGCTAGGGTTCTGGCATCAGGGTGAGGGGGTCTGCCCACTGCCGCGGTCACGGAGGGAATTACACAGTCACAAAGAAATTGTTCTTCTCAGTAATCTGCTCTCGGCCACCGGGAGGGGCAAGAGTAGGGGGAGCAAGCTGGAGCCCAGCAGGCTGGGGGCTGTGATCACAGAGGCGTGCTAGCCCCGGGCCGGGGGCCAGCAGGGCCAGGAACACCAGGGACCAGCCCGCTAAGCTGCTTTCTCAGCGATTTCTCTCCCCAGACACAAAGGTGTTTACTTGTTTTAACATCTCCTGGGACTCCCCTTCTCCCTTTGTGTGGTCTTTATCCCCAATGAGGTTTGAGCCCCAGATTACAGGCAGGAATTAAGGCATTGGACTCAGGCAGCTCAGAACTGCATGACCTACAAGATCAAGGAGTGTAAAGTGTGTGTGTGTGTGTGTGTGTGTGTGTGTCCGTCCCCCCGACCCTTTCAGCAAGGCCCATTCATCGTCCTGCGGAGGAGTGGCTGGGTGGTGGGCAGCCAGGGTGCAGGTGTGATGGAGGGGCTGCTGCTGACTGATGAGGCCTTCAGTTGGGGGAGGGGGAAGGGCAAGGACTGGGACCCAGTCAGAGGGGTGGGAGTCAAGGGCATCTCCTCCCGTGTCCCCATCCTAAGGGAGTCTAATTCTAGCTCAGGAAGGAGAGCTATGATGCCCCAGGGACTGATGCTGTTTGAAGGTTAAAAGACTGTGTGTGGGCCAAGATGGGACAACCTCTTATCCTCTGCCCCTCCTCTCTCCCCAGTGGGCAGCTGATGACGCACCTGGGTAGTGACTTTCCGCCAGGGGCTGGAGTGCTGGACGTCATGTACGAGTCCCCTTCCACACTCCTGTCCTGTGGCTATGACACCTACGTTCGCTACTGGGACCTCCGTGCCAGTGTCCGGTGAGTGTGCTGGGTGGGAGGACAGGTGGTGGGAACCCCGCGCCAGTCCCAGCCCTCCCTCCAGTCCTGTGGGCCCAGGGAGAGGGACAGAGACTCCATGTCAGGGGCTGGTAGAGAGCAACTGATAAGGTAAGATCAAGCTTAGACTCCTCATCCTGGCAGCCCTGGTCCTGTGGTCCAGGAGACAATAGCCACCAGGCCCTGATAAGAACTTTGGGAGCCATCAGAGTGCTGTCCTTCAGCATTCGCCCAGCTTTCTTGAGGCCTTTCTTGCCTCTTTAAGTCTGGCCACATGAAGCATAAATGAGGCATAACTTGCCTGGGGTCACGGACTTGGTGAGAAAGATCTTTACTGAGGAGGCCTTCCCCCATCAAGTGGTTTTAAAAGAATATGGTGATTCAGCCTCTCCCAGCCAGAATGGCTCCCTAAGGCCCCTGGGGAAGCTGGGGTGGAGGTGGAGGGCACCCTCAAACCTCCCCCTGCATCTCCTCCTCCTGGACAGGAAGTGTGTCATGGAGTGGGAGGAGCCCCATGACAGCACCCTGTACTGCCTGCAGACGGATGGGAACCACTTGCTGGCCACTGGCTCCTCCTACTACGGCGTTGTACGACTGTGGGACCGGCGCCAAAGGGCCTGCCTGCACGTAAGGGCCCCGCCCCCTCATGCCTCCAGGATGCCAGGACTCTTATTAGGGGCTGCACTTGGGAGCGGTGTGCCTGGAGAGGGTGGGAGAAAGCCTACAGTAGCACCTGTCCCATTGCACTGGGCCTGGAAGTCCTGGGTTTGGACTCCCCCAGCTCCCCTTTGGGATGCTATCACCATTCTTGCCCCTCCCTTGCAGGCCTTCCCGCTGACATCGACCCCCCTCAGCAGTCCTGTGTACTGCCTGCGCTTCACCACCAAGCATCTCTATGCTGCGCTATCTTATAACCTCCACGTCCTGGACTTTCACAACCCGTGACAGGGCCACCCCAGCCTGTGGGCCAGGAAAGCCAGCTACTCAGGGACCTCTCCTGCCTGGAGGAGACAGTGATACCTCCTCCCCCACTGTGCCTGTGTTCCTTGGCCTGTGACTATGGCGCTCGGGCACGCCAAGGTAAAGGCTGCTGACTCCTGGGCATTAGGGTCACCCAGGGGCCTTCCCAGGAACCAGATGGAGAGAAGGGACCTACTGCTTCAGGAGAGAGCAGCTGAACCCAGCCGGGCCTGGCTTCCCTGTTGGCCAGAGCAAGGATCTGGCCTGGAGAGGCCCACCCCTTCTTAGAGCTGGGCTGCTCAGAGGTGAGGTGAGGTACTCCAGCCTTCCCAGCTGGTCCCTCCCTGCCCCTTTCTTGAAGGAGGTGGGGAGACTGCCAATACCCCCAACCTCCACTTCAGTCAGACCCCACCCTTGACCAGCTCTTCGGCTGGGGACTCATTCCTGGGGCACTGGGCCCTGGTCTTCCTTCAAAACCAAGGATGGACAAAGGGAACCCTGCAGTTTTAGTGAATTTAAGACATGCTACAATGTTCATTTTTGTAAAAATAAAGCTTGACTGTTCAGGTTTGGTTCCTCACTGGCTGGGGAGTCCTGGGAGACCCCAGATAAGAGAACTAAACTTGGGGATGGGCATACTGAGGAAAGCGTTAAGACCAGCCTTATGGCTCAGTATCCCAAAGAATAAAGGTTTCTTTTCTTTAGGAAAACTCATTACCCCGATCCCTTTGGCCCTGGGGGTAGGGTTGGGTATGGACTGGGGACTGTGGAAGGGCTTCTGGATATTATGCTGCTGTCCACCTGCAGTGACCTTCACCCTACTCCAGCGCTCTGCAGTGCTGCAACCTTCGTGCTGGCTTTACACCCACAGTGTCTTAATATCCTGGGCTATTTCTGCATTTTAAAAACTCACCCCCCCTTACTTTAGGGTCTGCAAGCTAAGGTAGCACACAGGGTCCCTTCCAGCCTCGTCCTCTGAGTTTATGAGTTTATGCAGAAAGGTTGGGGAAGGCTCTCTCGCCCTCTTCTCCACCTAAGGCCCATACCTGCCTTTATGTAGAAGGAAGGCTCTATGTTGGAGGCCGGTCCCTAGTCTAGAGGAGAAGGAAATGTCATTACCAGCACCCTCCCCAGGGGCAGGGACATACAGAGGTGGACAGGAGGGCAGTGCACCCACAGTGACTCAGAATGACTTTACTCAGGAGAGAAGACCATGGGCAGGGGCTAAGAGTGCTCCAGGGCCCAGTTCTTACAGAGCCTGGACAGTTCCCAAAAGAAAAGGGGCAGCCCCTGTGCCAGAAAGGCCCAAGTCTTGAAGTCTCACAGGCCTACAGGAAGAGCCTCACCCACTCTCCGTGCCTGAAGGGCAGGCTTTGGGGTCCACTACTGGGTCTTGCAGTCCCCGTCACTGCCGTGGGCTGTCTTTAGCTTCTTCAGCTCCTTCTGCAGCTCTGATTCAGCTACCAGGACCTCCTTTGGCTTCTGATACTGTGTATGGGACCAGGAAGAGGACATGATTCAGTCACATCACCCCTCCCTACACACACACACACACACACACTCACTCACACACACACTCACTCTCTCTGGGCCCCTTCTATCCCCTTTATTCCAAGATGAGGATATTGCAGCCTATAGGACTGAATGATTTGCTCCCGCAGGGAGAGGGAAGAACAGATTTAAACTTGGGGATGGGCATGCTGGGGAAAGGGTTAAGACCAGCCTCATGGCTCAGGATCCCAAAGAACAAAGGTTTCTTTTCTTCAGGAAAACCTCTCATCACCTTCACCCCATTATCCTCTTCCAGCTATGAGTTTAAGATCAAGTTCCTCCCTCAGCCCCCACCTGCTCGTTCCATGCTCGAGCAGGGATGCCTGTTCTCTAGCAAGCACACCCCAGGGGTTGTTGGAGCTGGAACTGGGGACTCCTATGGAGCGTGAAGTGGGCAGGGAAAGAGGCAGCCTCT
This sequence comes from Camelus dromedarius, assembly GCF_036321535.1. Classification (NCBI taxonomy): domain Eukaryota; kingdom Metazoa; phylum Chordata; class Mammalia; order Artiodactyla; family Camelidae; genus Camelus; species Camelus dromedarius. The sequence continues at coordinate 59,114,803 of NC_087443.1, read as the reverse complement.
CCCTGACATAGTGGCCAAGAAGTCTGACGAATCTTACGGAGATGATGAGGGTGCAGTTGGCATGAGCAAAGCTCAGTGAGGAATCATCCAGAGGTAGCTGGTATCTGTCTAGGTCAGGAATGGAGAACTTCTTGTAGTACCTGTGGGGACACCAAAAGGCCATGGGGACACCCATCAAGATGACCCCAACAGTTGGGCATCAGGCCCTCTGACACCAAGCTTCTACACAGTTCTCCTACACCTTCCACACAGCCGAAGACGAAGAAGGGAAGCCAGTTAGAACACCAGTATTTTAGAGCTTAGTGGCCCTAGAAGAAAAAGAATGAAAGGCCTTATGGCCAGTCCAGTGGTAGAAGAACAGGGCCAGTCATAATTCCTTAATTAGACCAGGCTGGAGTGACATACTTAAGGCTCAGGACTCCTAAAGACACAGAGAAGCAGCCTCATGGAATAACAGCTCAGGCAAGCCAGACCTCTGCACCCCCAAGAAATTGATGTCAGAATAAGGACATGTAGGGCTGTGCTCCAAAGCTGGGGACTGATAGCTGCCATTTAACATGGAACTTTCATTGAGGGCCTCAGCTACATTCTCCTCCTCTGGGGTCTTTCAAGGCCTTGTTAGCCTGACTCTACTTGTAGGCCAGAGGGGAAGTACATCCACAAGGAGAAATCTAAGAGAACAAACCCTGTGACTCCTGACAGACTCCTGCTGGATCTCTCAGGCTCTGGACTCCTTTGCTGGCCCTGAGACCCCACTCCTCCATCTTCACATACCACACACAGTCCCTGTCACCTACCTGCAGGTGCCAGTCCAGAGATTAATGATCCCTTTTAGTAGGGGGGAAAAAAAAAACCCAGAAAAGCCCAGATAGCAACATCCAACCCATAATGAGTGTAACTGGACTTTGTTTTGCAGGAAATTTGACCTCCTTTACCAAAGAGGAAACTCAGGCTTGGAGACAGTGAAATGTCTTGCCTGGTTTCATAGCCAGATGTCCAGTGGAGTCAGGATTAAAGTTCCCTGATCCTGGTCTTATTACACCAGCGAACAAAGAATGGCCCCCTCATCTATAGCAATAGGCCCGTTTGCCATTTTCCTTGGTGGGTGTGTAAACTAGGTCTGGCCAGTGGCTGCCAGACCTGTGACCTGGGCATGGCATCACTGCTGCTGCAAGGCTGTGTGTGCTAAGCAGGGAAGCACTGCAGGCAGGTGCAAACAAACTCAACAGTGAGGGGCCTGGTGAGGATGGGACTTTTAATACTTCAGAGGGGCCTGGTCCTTGTGACAGGTACCGCAAGTCCACTTCAAAAGCCCTGATGCCCTGGGGACTCAGAGCATTGACATCAATGCAGCACTTCTACCCTGCTCTCCTTGCCTAAATCCCTCAGTTTAGTGGAGACTCTCAGGGCCCCTCTCCTCCCAGGTTCCCACTCCCCTCTGAGGTGCTGGGACCCAAGGCAGGAAAAGAATGTTTACTTAAAGGCTGACAGTTCAAAAGGAGTGGGGGCTGGGGGATCCTAATGGCACCACAAGTTTGCTTTATTTTCCAAAGCTCTGCCCCAGGGAAAGGCGATCCATCTGCCTGCAAACCAGGTTGGAATGCCGGCCTCATCCTCTTCCTAGCCAGCCCAGGCTGAGGGCTCTTCCTGGGGCCCTTGGTCTGGCCAGCAAAGGTGGCAGACACTGATAATGGGGGGAGTCAGAGGTTAAACAGCAGAGATTAGATGAACACAAAGGCTTGTTAGGAAGTGTTAAGATCTTCTAACATCTTCCGTGCAAATATACACAAGAAGCAGAACCAGGAGAGAAGCAGCCCAGCACACAGAGCTCAGCCGAACTGATAAGGCCTGTGTAAGGCCCTGCCGTGCAGAATGTGGGGATGTCCTTTCTGCCTACCTGGCTGTGTGCCAGGAAGGAGGGACAAGGACACACCAGGCTGGCGTAGTAGGACTGGGAAAAGAATCCTGGGGCTTGGCCTCAACAGCAATGACTAGATCAAAGGGAACTCGAGTTGTGTGGCTTGCCGCCCCTTCTCTGTTCTCCCAACCTTTCACAAGGCAGAGGGGCACAGAGGCAGAGTGGGTCTCGAGGCTCAGCTCTGTTTTGAGTCTATTCTAATGGATTTAGTTTATTGGTTGAGGTTAAACAATTTTCCTGACAGGCAGTCTTAAAGGGGTATGGGACATCTGCTTTCTCTCCTCAGGGAGCAGCCTACTCCCTTATCTACATCCCTGGCCTTGGGGTTTGCCCTGAGAGACACCACACTTGACTTTCTCACCAGCACCTGGACTAGAGAGGGACTCACTGTGCTTCTAGGAAAGTCCAAATGTTCAGCCTCAGGCAGCAGCAAGTAGGCAGCAAACATTTCTTAGGTGTCAACTGTGTCCTAGGCCTTGAGCTATGAGCTGGAGATTTAAGGATGAAGAACAAGGCCTATCCCTGCCTGAGGAGAACCTGTGTTTCTGCTAAAAAGCTAAGCCCTTATAGTGGAGTGGTTCCTGGGCTTTTGCTGATGCACAACAACACCCCATTCTCACTTCCTTTCCCCATCCTCAGTCTCAGGCACACAGTGAAAGCTGACATGTATGGATGCTTATTCTGTTCCAGGCACCATTTCATACACATCGAATCCTCAAAACAACCCTCCCAGGTTGATTACTTCCGTTATCCTCCTTTACAGAAGAGGAAACTGAGGCACAGAAAAGTTAGGTATCTTGCCCAAGTCACAAAACTGGTAAATGGAGATGCCCTTGTTACAGGGATAATCCCCCAAATCTCCTGACCCCTCTATCTCTCAACATTCTTACCTCAAAGTAACAGACCACCTGATCAAGGTTCCCTGCGTCTGTCCAAGATGGGGCAGATATCCCCCCCCCCCCCTGCCAAGATCCAGCTACCCTGCAGGCCCCCTGACACATAGTGGTCTGCATATAAGTGTTCAGAAGATGTATGTGGAAGCAAAGGCTCTCAGGAGGATTCCTGGCCCTGCCCTGTGACTCTGGGCAGACCACTTAACTTCTGGGCTTATTTCTTACTCCAAATTCCTTCCTCAAATAAAGGAGTCGCCCTCAATGAACTTTAAGTCACTGTCAAAGGGACCAGAACAGGCCAACTTTGTACTTCTCTCCAACCTGTGCCAAAAGAACAGCTTCTTCACTTCGGCTACTTTAGAACTGACCCACTGCACCCCATCACTCTTTCTACCATCTCCCCTTCCCAATTCCTGGTCCTTTCCCAACCCATTCTCCCCTGTGGTGAACTGAGAAAGGACACAAGAGGCCAGGCCTTCAGAGAGAGACTCTGGAGGAGGTTGAAAGTAGAAGCAGGGTGGCTATGCAGTCACCTGGGCCATGGCCCACACACCTCCAGGGGCTGCTCTGCACACCTGCACACAGGCTCAGCCAGAGACGTCTAGAGAAGCCTCTAGTCAGCCCACCCCTTAGAGAATCATTAGGCAAATCTTCCTTCTTTCTTAAAGATTAATGATCCAGGCAAACTGGTCATCCCTGCCTACAGTAGCCCCTCCTAGAGAGTCACAATGCACAGTCACAATCTAAAGGCTCTCAGCAGTCCTACCAAAGAAAAGGTTCTTCCAGAGTTTCCTAAACTTGTTTGACCACAGAATCCTTTTTTCTAGTAATGCCTTTATAAGCTCTTCCACAGTGTTAGTATTACTGACATCAAATCAGCCAAGCTCCCTTCAGGTTTCAATTCCAAAAAATTGTCAAGGACCTGCTTCAGGCCAGCCATTGGTCTGGGTGTTTGTACATACACGATTTCATCAAATTCCCCAATCTATGAGGTACATATGAGTACTCTCCTGTGACAGATGAGGAAACTGCCCAAAATACTATGGTTAATACGTGGCAGAGGCCAGATTTAAACTGACATCTTCCTACTCCACCACCCTACCTCATTCCCTTTACAGCTGCCAGCTTCCAGGCTGAAGCAAAAAACCTTCTTTCTGCACAAACACTCTTACTGGGAACAGATGGTGCCACAAAAGGATCCTGGGGAATCACTTTCTTCCTTCCCTGATTCATCCCTCACTGTTACCTGAGGCCAAGGATATGACACACAGGAATCAATTCCTTCAAGAAAAGTGGCCAACCCAGTTCTTCCAGGACAAGGCAGGTATAGGTAAAGGAATTCTGGCTTTTATCAGCAACCACAGTCCAGAATATTAGAACCTCCAGGTGAAGGAAGTCAAATCAGAGAGAAAAACCACAGTGTGGTAGAAACCGCAGTGGCCTGTCACTAACTTCCCCTTTGGCAAGTCATTCATCGTGCTGACTTTATAGATACACTTACATAATTATTAATATATAACACAAGAATAAAAATACGTATGTACCCTGTCCATCCCTGGACAGTGTGATGATAAGAAAACAGATCTTTAAAGTATCTTTAAAAAGTTAAAACACCGCTCAAAAGAATAGCCATTGAGTTCTGTTTATTTAAGGGTAATAAAGGTATAAGATACATTCCTACTCCAGGTAGATGAAAATGCCAGTAGGCTCAGGAAAGAGCCAGTTGAGGGTTTAATAGCCTCTGTCACCTTCCTCCCAGCAGAGGGACAGAGGAAGGCTATGCTGAGCCAGGCAGGGCCACTGGACTCTAAATCTCATTGTGGGCTCTGAAGTGGGCACTCACATACTCCTCTCCCCTCTGTGGGAATCCAACCCAGGCCCTGACCCCTCCTCTGGGGGCACTACACCTATCCCACCTGGCCTCACCCATCAGTTCAAACATGTACCTCCCCCCTTGCCTTGGGCGCCGGAGTGGGCCTCTGGCCATGGAGCTTCTGGCCAACAGCGCCACCTATGGCTGGACACTCGCAGGAGATGGAACCCAGAGGATCTGCCTGCAGATGAATTTTTTGGTGAGCTAGCTAGCCTCTCTTCTCTCACTCCCTGGTAATCACATTTCAGCTTGATATCTGTATTCGACAGTGACCTCTGGGGGACAAAAGGGAGGCAGCAGCCAGCTCCACAAACTACTGGGCTGCAGATTCAAGTGCTTTCAGAAGCACTTTTATTCCTAGTTTGGACCCAGGGCCTCTTACGCCAGGGACTGCTTGCTGAAGCACAGAGTTTGTTTTCCTAAAGGCAATTTCTCTGTTGTCTGAAATTGCTAAATTCCACTTTAGGCACTGACTCCTGTTAATGATGAGAACAATAACAGGAATAAACTGCCTTTTATCTGAGGGCTTCAAAGTGCCTTATAAACGCAAACCCTTATTATTATGACTTTATATTTATAGACAAGGCCCACTGCAGGGCCTGCTGGCTGCATGTACAGCAATAATCCTGAAATTAATTCATTCATCTCCACCCCTTCCCCACCCCTTAACCCTGCCAAAGTGACAGGGTGTGGAGGTCACAAAAGGAAGGTAGAACGCATGGCTGCACTAGGGGAGCCTGGGAGCCATGCTGCTTCCCTGTGGGCATCATGGACATGGGAGGGGAGGCTGGCACCACACCACCTGAGAAGATAGACAAACAGCTGGGTTCTTCTTACTGCTTGCAAACAGTGGATAGATGGTGGTACTTTGGGCCAAAGCTTAGCATACCATGAAACATGTTGGGGGGCTTCACAGTTTGTGGACCAATGACTTATAAAACCTCCTATCTCAATGCCCCATATCTGTTTCATGGGAGTTGGTCCTATACTGCAATCCCTCTGGCCCAGGTCACAATCAAGTTGTTACAAGGCTCTTCTCTTCTGTGATCAGTCACAGCTCCAGAAACCCAAATGAGATCAATGCATTTCCAAGATGATCAGCCCAGAAGCAGCCCTGCCAGGATCAGATCTCTACTTGGTCACCTTCTGTCCCCATAACCCTACATTTTGCCTCCCCCCAGCAGACCATGAGAAGAGCAGCAAAAGGAAGTGGAGTAGCCCTTCTGAAACATAATGCAAGAGACTTCCAAGAGGCAAAGCACCTGCCTACTGTCCCTCAGTCCAGGGAGGGATCAAGTTTGCTGCTCCCAGACCAGGACTTTAAAGTTCTGCAACTGCCACCTCAGACAAGTGTGCGCTCCAGGCCATGGCTCCCTGCCAGCTCCAGCAGTGATGTCACTAGATCAAGTTTACCATGGCCTGGATCCAGCCAGAGGTCAAGGTCACAATAATCTTTTAGACTACACTGTATAGCACAGGGAAATATACACAAAATGTTATGATAACTCACAGAGAAAAAAATGTGACGATGAGTGTGTATATGTCCATGAATAACTGAAAAATTGTGCTGAACACTGGAATTTGAAACAACATTGTAAAATGATTATAAATCAATAAAAAATGTTAAAAAAAAAAAAAACTGAAAGTCAAGAAAACTTTCCTGAAATATTTCCCAGAATATTTTGCAGTACAGATTGAAAGAGCACACCATGTACCTAAATATGTTGACCCAGAACCACAAACACCAGGACACATTCTAGAACAATTGCTGGGCTTTAAAGAAAAATAAAAAAATTTCTTTGCACACTTAAGACACACATAGCATGTGACTTATGAAAGAAAGGAAATTAGATTATTATCAGACTTTTTGACAGCAAAGATTTATGCCAGAAGAAAATGGAATAATATACTTAAGATACTCAAGGAAACAAAATGTGAGCAAAAGATTTTGTATCCAGTAAGATTGACACCAACTGTGATCAACATGCAAGAACTCAGGGAATATTGTTCTCATGGGCCCTTATTAAAGTGTCTACTAGAGATCAAGTCCACCAGAAACATTAGAGAGACACTGATGCAAGAATTTGTGGTGAACATGAAATACATTGTTGCTTGTAGAAAAAAAAAAAAAAAGAAACACTTAAGATCTCAAATCAATGGCCAAGTGATTCTCTCATCCCCTCATTCATGCAACATATATTTATTGAGCCCCAGTATGTGCCAAGTACTAGACCAGACATACACTGTATAAACTTCCCTGCCCTGATAGAGCTGATTACATTATTCAAGCTGGTCCTGCAGAGAGGAAACCCTTCAGCTTTCAGCGCCTACTGGGGCTTCAGTGCAGCCTTCCTCCCTCCCTCAGAGCTGGAAGAGGAGGTTTCTCTGCCCTCAGGGTAGGAAGCAGTCTGAGCCCTAACCTCAGGTCAAACCCCATCCCACACCCCACTCATACTCAGGCCGGAAGGTGCCCACCACGCCACTTACTTTTTGTTTGTTGTTCTGATGACAACACAGCGCTCCTTCTGGTCCACACAGACACTATAGACATCCTTAGGGTATGGGAGGTTTCGAATTCGCCACTGGAAACTCATCTTGGTGTCCTTGCGTATGAAGATGGGCTGCAGAAGACAAATCCAACTCGAGGGCTGTTCTTGGAGAGGGCCAGGAAGAGATGACTCCCCCCTCCACAAAGCTCTACCAGGGGGCACAATGGGAGACCCTCAGATCTTCTGTACAGCTCCCCTCTGATGCTGTCATTGCTGTGACATTCTAGGCCTGGAGCCTCGCCCTGGGATGACCAAGCCAAAACCCTTGGGGTATTCATTCAAGCAAATGTTTCTAGAGCACTGTGTCCAGCTGGGCACACTGGAAATGAGGAGGTGAACAAGACACGGTGCCTGCCCTCGAGGGCCAGCAGCCCACTCCCCCCAGCCTCCCCAAGACACCTGACAGACAGACATACATTGGCATTGCTTTCCTTGATGAGTTCAGGCCCCAGGCTCCCTGCTCCTGGGAGTGCTGGCTCTCCCACCTCAATCTGCCACTGGCCCAAGGCTCCCAGGGCACTTTTCACACGCCACTTTCTCACTGGGGAGAGAAGGAAGGAATGGGATTATGGGGAGGAGGATTCTGCTGAATCATCAATGTCACAACAGGAAACTAGAACAGGATGAAAGTGGGAGCTGGCTGTGTCCATCAGAGCAGGGACCTCGCAACCTCTGAAATCTCAGTAGAGCATTTCAATATTAGACAACCTGTAAAGCCCATATCACGAGTGCCCAGACAAAAGGGGAACCGCAGTAAATCTCTGAAAGGAGCCAAATGGAGTTCAGAAACCCCCAAGTGTGACTTCAAGCACGGGGAACATGGAAGGGTTAGCAAAAGGGCAGCTACTGGTAACAGGAAAAATGTGGACCCCAAAAAGTATGAGCTGCCATGCATTTTTCCCTCTAAAAATGTGCAAAGGAAAAAGGAATTAAAAGGGTGAAAGCTGATAGGGAGATCTGTCTCACGATTCAGAAACCCAAATATGGAACTCCACTTATTTCAGGTGTACCTGGCTTAAAACAATTGACCCAGAGTTGTATCTACAGGAAATTACAGGCACACACAATGTTTTAAATGCATTATTTATAAAAGGTCTAAAGTGAATTTTTTGGAGAGTGGAATCATCCTTTTATAATGCAAGTAATTATCTGTATTTTACCTTGTTTTAAAACCCAAGTGTTTGCATAAGGTGTTTTTTCAAGTAAGGCACATACCTTATGTAAATTCTAAGTGAAAAGACTAATCCAGCAGACATCACCTGAAAGCCCCCGCCGGGATGTTGGGAAGCCCACACAGTCCCGACACAGTGACTGCTATCAGGGCGACCCCTCTGCCCCCGCCCTCTCTGCGCGCTGGGTGTCTTCCAGCCTGGGGAGCCCTGGGGCTGCTTCAGGCCAGCAGCCTTCCTGAAGCTGCTGTGAGGAGCTAAAAACTCAGAAAGTGCCTGATGTCATGTCATAGTTGTCCCGTCTGCTCCTTTTTAAACTGGGCTGCAGGGTAAGAGCTGCTGTGCCATTCTCAGGATGGGTTTCTTTGAAACCTTTTGAACAGCTGTGCCAAACCCAAACACGCTCACTGCTCTGAGTAAGGCACACAAGCTGAACACAAAAGTGTGCTGTAAAATTAGAATTTTCCCTTGAATATGTGCTTTTATAAGGTCTGCTGCATTCTGCAGTGTGATTTTATTACATCTCAGGGCCAAAAATTCTCCCTAGAAACACATTTCCAAGTTTATAATGAAAATTAATAAGGAAGAGTAAAACTTGGAAATATGCTTTATAGGCAACTTTTTTTTCCCTCACAAATACTTCTACTCTCTTAAGTGAATGGACTGTGACCGGGAGTGTATCCAAATCTGTTCATGTAATACCTCTCGCTTAACTGGAAGCCAGCCTTCTGGGGGCCTCTGTCACAGTTGTAGATTCAGAAGTGACAAATGCCTCTAAGTAGTGGCTTATTGTGACAAGACCCATGTATCTCACTCTATACTGTAGGAAAGATCACTTCCAGATTCTCACTCAGACCATGTATAAAGTGTAGAATAAGGCAGGAAATTAATTTTTTCCCAGGCATACTGACAACACTATGACAGGACAGCTCACATTAGAGGGCAGCATCAGAACTAAAAATTTAGCATGTGGGACCATTTGGTTTAAGGGCAAACCAGCACCCTTAGACCCTGATGGGATCGCGATATGATAGAACACAGTCATCACAGAGTTGAACACATCGACTGCCACGTCATCCAAATCTGGGTGACAGTTGTGTTTCCTCAGGGGCACCCAAGCCACATGGGCAAGCAACGTGTTAAAGGTGGAGGTTCCTTTAGAAAGCATCTAGTCCAATACCTGTATTTTTCAAATGAGAAATAGCCATTTCATCCCTGCCCACTCTCCATTCAACCCTCGCCACCACTCTCCATGACGACTATTCATACTCTTTGCCAAGGCTCAGAGAGATAAACTACAGCAAAGGCCACAGCTAAAATTCACGTCTCCTAACACCAAGGCCAGAATCTGAATCATTAATAAAAGGCTAATAACGTGTATTCTATAAATATTCGATAAGCATATATGATATTTAGAAGGTCTGCTTTTTTAAAAAGTAGCTCCATTCTTTTTTATATTTTAGCCTTTAAAGGAAAAGCTTAGATTATTTGAAAACGTAATTTGTGGAAAACACCTAACTATCTGGTGCTGGATAAGTGAGGTGCTCCTGTAAGACTGGGCCCTGTTAAATCATGTGTCTTGAAGCACGATGCCAGGGTGGCCACGAAACCAGGAATTCTGACCCCAGGATTTCCTGTCTACTTTTTTATCTAAGGAATGTTGGGTTTTGAACAGAAACCTTCCCAAGGAGTACCCTAAGGAGGAGGAAAGTCAGCTACTGTTTTCTTTACTGCTGACCTTAAAAGCCACTCAGGTCACAGGAACCTGGACCCTTGGCTATTTCAACGTTCTTTAAAAACAAAACAAAACAAAACACCTTGGATTAAATTCTTTGTTTGAACACAAAGAAAGTCTCCCCCCTCCTTCCCTTATAAGATCCAATAAATGATTTGGTGAAGTCCTTGTTATTCCTCCCATGGAGGTGGGCATGAATGAACACATGCAAACACACACAGTTTTGTCTTTCTTGTCCTGTCTTTGTTCCTGAACTCAAGGACAGCTCCTGCGGCAACAGAACACTGTTTCCACCTGCTGTCACTCTGATTTGATTATATTTTAAACCCAAACTGGTGTGTGCAAGGCAGCTCCCTGGGACACTGTCATATCTTCCTGGCTGAGCCAGGGCCAGTCCTCGGAAAGGAGACTTTCATTGACCCTATAAAGGGTCTGATGGGGAATATATGAAGGAGGCAGCGCCTGGAGGCTTTTCCCTAAGTCAGCAGGAAGCAGGCTGATGACCCAGACTGCTGAAAGGAGACCCCATCTTTCAGGTGGGCTGGAAAGTAGAGGTCCTAAAGGCCTCTTTCCCCAGAGCTCCAAGCCCTGGCCCATTTCCAATGTGGATAATTACATTCCCCTTTCCTAAATACTCCCTGCAGCTTAAACTGGATGCAGGATTCTTCTTTTCTGCCCTAAAACACTGCAACATTGCTATGTGGCTATTAAACAGCTGCCACGTCCCATCCCTGAGGAGGCTGAAGGGAATCGAGTGGGTCATTTATAAAGCCGGTGAAGTGCTTGGGGATGAAAGTGCTCAATATCCTCCAAATGCAGCCTGGGGTGGTTAGGCTGGCGGTCAAATACCAAAGCAGATTAAGCCGGTAATCCGAATGTAATCGCTGGGAGACGACCTGCCCTTCAGCCTCTGCCCCCCTGGACATGCTGTGTTCTTCTGGGGCTGGCTTGATGTTCCGATCATTGTTATGGGGCCCTTCAGTTTCTTTCCTCTATGAATACACATACAACATTCATTGTGGGGGGTGGGGATGAATAGCACTGAGAGGGTAGGAAAAAAATATGACCCTACTATGCTTATTAACACCAACTGGAAGAGCTCCGACCTAGACGGATGCACCATTGGCAATTCTCTCTGTAAATTACTTTCTGGGTTTCTCAAACAGAAATCCAGTTTGGCCAATTAGCCAATTTGTATAATTAGCTGAAAAAAGGGAAACTATTCCCATTTACTGCCCACAAAACCCACCCACATTTTCCTTCATAGAATGCACAGGTGAAAGTCAGCTCAGCCTTTGTGATTATTTATACTTAAAAATGAAAAATGAACAGTATTTTGCAAGCTGGCAGGGGCAGGGTGGGGTGGTTGGAGACAGGTAAGAAAAGGGGCAGTTGTTCAAAGGGCCCAGCGGTTTGAGTGGTGTGTTCCTCTCTGCCCTGTTCCCACCAGCCCCTCCTCATTCTGGGGAGAACAAAATTTAGTAAGAAAAGAAAAGAGGATTAAATATACTCAACTCCCAAGAGTATGTTGTTGGAGACTAATCAGACAGAACTGGGCTTAAATCCTAGCTCTGTAACTAACCAGCTATGTGATTCTGAGCAAATTGCTTAACCTCTTGAAGCTTCCATTTTTTTCTGACTATAAAATGAAAACAACAGTACCTACCAGTGGGGCTGTAATGAGGATGATTCATATAAAGCACTTACCATGGTGCCCAATAAAAGTTACGGAATTAGTATCATTTTAGGTAAACTTTAGCCAAACAATTTCTCCTATGAACCTTCATTTTTTACTTTAAGAAAAAAAGAGTTTGGAGGCCACTGTCTGTTCTCCACTTGCCAAGAGGGAGAGTGACAGGTTCATGTGGGATGGATGCTACAAATCAAAGAACCTAGACTTGTTTTTCATTTTAATTTCATGTCCAAGCACAACTAAGAGGCCTGGGTTTTATGTGTTTGTTTTTATAGCCACAGCAGCAATAGCTGTTTTATTTGCTCTGTGTGGAGAAGAGAGGTGACGCTGAGGGCTGGCAAAGAAGAGCTGCGGCTAGTCTCTAGCCTGGTGATGGTGGTGGTCAGCTCACATGACCTCTGCTTTCATAAACTCGCCCCTGTTAGGCATTCCAAGGCTGTCACCCTCTGGGAGCGCTATAAATTACAATGCATTGTAAGGATATTACTACTGTATTGGTTTCCACCAAATCAGTGTCATATGCTAAACACATCAAGATTTTTAATAGCACCAGACTAAGCCAATTGGGACTGGGGGCCAAGCAGCTCATAATAAGTGGGGATCAACACTTCACTGTGCAACTGAACATGCGCAGGACACACATTTTAAGACCGGAGACTAAGAGAATGCAAACCAGTATAATCCATGTTGTCAGTTCTAGACGTTTATGAGCTGTCAGAAAAAGGGAAAAATAAATTCCCTCGCCAATACTACCTGTCGATCAGGCCAAGGAAGAAATTAAAGTCAAGAATAATGACAAGAAAATAACCCAGCCCATGATTCCATCATTGGTGTTAGCATTTCAGGTGAAACTTAATAAAGAGACCAACTCCCACTGCTGACAGCCTCAGGCCCTGGGTCAAAGAACCAGCCACCTAGCTCTGGGAAGTCAGTTAATGTTGATATGCATACCTGAGAAAAGAGAATGGACAGATCAAATAATTCCCAGAAATCCAAGCTACAGCCCCTCTTCATAAGCCTATTCTTAAAGGAAAAAGCATGCAGGAATGAAAGTAACAATGGTGCAAGATCACCATTTCTACCTCCTACTCCCTTTGATTCAGACATTCTCCAAGATGAGGGACATATTTAATAGAGCTGCCTCTGAGGCAAGGTCAAAGGCTGCTGCCTCTGATATTTGCTTGTTCCTGATGTAGCTTCAGGAAACAGAACAAAAAACAAGTGAAAAAAATTACAGGGAACACCAGCCCTTACCACTACTCAGCTGATGTTTACTTCCAATTCCACATTCTCTGTGAAGTTTTTCCCAATGGTTTCTCTACATCCCTGTTCCCACCTTAGAAGAATTTCTCACTCTCTCATTTGTCTAGGGATGGACTGAGGTTTACTGGTCCAGCAGGCTCCCACTCCATCTCTGGTGTCCAGCCCTGACTTCAGATTATTCTCAGGAACAATCTTGCCTCAAGGGCCTCGGTCTCCCCTAGCTTCCACATGTGGAGCTGGGCTCCTCCGTGAAGCCTCAACTCAGTGAGGTAACCTGTGTATAGATCACCCCAAGTGTTCCTAAGGGCCCTCTGGGAGCCCCATCACTTACCAAGTAGTTCACTTGTCTTCTCATCATATTCTTCGGCCATCTCCTTCCCATCTGGGAACAAATAGTGCACCTTCCTTCTCCCTAGGCACAAAGCAGAGAGTGCCTTACCCCTAAGCCTCCTCTTGCCTTGGGCCTTGCAAGTCAAGGATCTACCTGGGAAACATTAACAGCCTTGGGTGTATTAAAAAATCTTCCCAGAGCCTCCCACAAACTCCTGGCCAACCATCACCCACCATTACTTTAAGACATGTCCTGGGACTCTCTTTCTGAAACTTTCTCTGAAAGTGTCTTGGCTCAGCTGATTCTTCCACCAGCAATAGCTCCAAACTTCTTCCCAACTGTTGAACAACTCCTTGCCCTTCAAAATTCAGCTCAAATGTCACTTCCGCTGGGAGGTCTTCCTAAACTATCACCCCAGCCACCCTGGTAAAGCCACCGCTTCCTTGTTTATGCCTCCCTAGTGCTTTATCCATATCCACAGTGGAGCATTTATCACACAGTATGATACTTTTAAAAACATCTGTTTTAAGAACGATATCATGTTTATCTTTCTCTCCCCAGTTCCTAAAACCAAGCCTATATGCTCAGGATACTGAACTGGGTTTCCCAACCAAGCACTCCCTCTAGCTGTGCCCTGGCTCTGCCTTCTTCTGCACATCTTTAGGCCATTCCTAGTGCACAGCCACACGATGGTAGTCTCCATGTGTTTTCTTCATGGCATTTACCTTGGTGATGATTTTACATCTATTTATGTGATTTTTTTTTTTTTTATTGGCTGTCTCTTCTACTAAGATAGGAGGGGTTTTATCCACCCTACCCATGGCTTCCCCAACACCAAGCATAGTGCCTGGCACAGTTTAAGAGCTCAACTAAATACTGACTGAAAGAAAAAACATTGATTCATCTTTCACTGAAAGAATGGAAGAACCCAAAGGCGTCTCCTAGCCCAACTTTCCCACCCATGCAGTATAGTCATAAGCATTTTCTTAAAAGTGGCTATATAATTTCTCCTATTTTTACAAATAGGTAAGTAGATACAAGTAGGTTCCCCAGTGAAATGAATACCAGAGGATTAATGCCCAGTAGACAGGCACCCAACCTATTCTTGATGAATAGAGCCCCAAGGCCCTTAGCCAGCTAAAGGTACCACTAGCCAAACTCGCAACTGTATCTGATCTACCAAGCCTTTTTCCTGTCCGATTCACTCCCCTGAGACACAGTTCCCTTGAGTCAGTCAGTCCTAATTTGTATTCTGGGGAAACTCACGCCCAAATTTGCAGGGCCTCTCAGTAGGCCGCTAGGTTACACCACCCTTAACCATTTGTTTGGCTCATAGAGCTAGAAGAGGTTTCCTGTCAGGAGCGGTACAAGGTGCTGCCTGTGAGTGGCTGAGGGTGTCTGGCCTGATCCTCTTCTCCCCTGGAGTCTGCTGTTAAGTACAAGCAGGATGCAGTGCTTACTACGGGCCAGGCACTTTATGTGTATTACTGCATTTAATTCTCACAATAATCCTATGTGCCTCTAGTAGTTGTATTTCACAAATAAGGAAATTTGAGGCTTAAAGGTCATGTAACTTGTCCAAGGTTACAAAGCTGAGAAATGACAGGCCTGGGCTTAAACTCACTTGAGGCCAAAGTCCATGCTCTAATAACCATACCAGGATAGTCTGTATGGCTTTTAATATTTGTAAGGTTGAACACGGTTACAAGGGTTTATTGTTCATGTTTCTAGTGAACTGCCTGTTTAGGCCTTAGCCTATTTGGGTATTCATATTATCTGATTGAGTTTTGTATATATTAACCACATGTCATATATGTTGCAAATACTCTCAGTTTTAACTGCATTTTAACTTTGTTTAAAGTGGGTTTTCCCAAACAATTTAATTTTTATATAGTGAATTATATTTTCCTTTGTGGTTACTACCCAGAAGTTGTGTTTAGAATATCCTCACTTACCCAAGATCATATAGTATCTATCTATACTTTATTCTAATACATAGTTATTCTATTATTTGTATGTAGAGCCAAAAAATTTTAAGTACATTAGTATATTTTGGTGAACGAAAAAATATATATGTGTGAGTGTGTATGCATGGAAAAAAAACAGAAGTTTCTGTATGAAAATGTCAATTGTAGGGGGAAGGGTGTAGCAAGGCATGCACAAGGTCCTGGGTTCAATCCCCAGTACCTCCATTAAAACAAACAAACAAACAAAAAACCTAATTACCTCTCCCCCCCAATATTTTTTTAAATTTTTCTTAAAAAGAAAGAAAAAAACAGTCAATCGTGATTATCTCTGGATGGTGGGATTATGGGTGACTTTATTTTTCCTTTTTTCTATAATGAACATAAATTATTTATGAAAAAAGTGTATTGGGTTGTCATTACCAACAAAAGTGATTCTTGGTGGGAAATAGTCGCATGCCCCACCCACTCACATACACACTAGGAGGGCAAATCTACATACAGGAGAGGTTTGATAAGAAGTGTAGCCATATATTTTGGGGTTTTTTATTTGTTTTCTTTTTTTGGATTACGGGAGGAACCCTAACAATCTTGTTTTGTGATGTTACTAACCAAAAAACTTAACAAAATCCTGGCTGATGAAATATTTGTTTAGACAGTGTCCTGTGACCAAAAGAAGTGAAAGCAGGGACTTGAATAGATATTTGTACACCCATGTTCACAGCAGTAATTATTCACAATAAAAAAAACAGAAGCAACCCAAATACCCATCAACAGACCGATGGATAAACAAAATGTGGTGTATACACACACACACACACACACACACACACACACAAAGGAAGAATATTATTCAGTCTTAAAAAGGGAGAAAATTTTGACACACACGACAAGATGGTTGAACCTTGAAGACATGATGCTAAGTGAAATAAGCCAGCCACAAAAGGACAAATATTGTATGACTCCACTTACTTGAGTTTCCTGCTATAATCAAATTCATAAAGACAGACAGTAGAATGATGACTGCCACGAGCTGAGGATAGGGAGATTGGGGAGTTAGTGTTTAATGAGTATAGAGTTTCAGTTGAAGATGATGAAAAAGTTCTGGAGATGGATGGTGGTGATGGCTGCATGATAATGTGAATGTACTTAATGCCACAGAACTGTACAGTTAAAAATGATTAAAATGGTAAATTCTATGTTATGTGTTTCTTACAATAAAAACAAAAACCACCATCCTATGAGATAATATTCAGAACCTTTAGTTTGGCATAGGAGATCTATTACAACATACAGCAATTTATCTGCAATCTCTCTTCATTTTCCACCATTTCCCTTCAATGCTCCTTGAGAAAAGAGACCTTTTATACACTCTTGCAGCCTGGCGTCCTAGCACCTAGTAACTGACACAGTGCAGGGGGAAAATATGATGGAGTGGATGCTTCAGCCTCCCAAAATGTTTTGTTAGGCCGCTAGTAATCAGTCATATACTTTCACACCTCTGTGCCAGTACACATAAGTCATTCTCTCTGGAATAACTAACTCCTCTTCTCTACTTAGCAACCTATTCATTTTTTAGGACCCATAAACACCACCTGTTCTGTCAGGTCTTCCTTCAAAGAGATAACCATTTCCACCTCTGTAGCCTCATAGCATTTTATAGAACAGTCCAACCTTTATTAAACACATTCTTATTTTTTTTTACGTTTCTTTTTCCTGACCACCCTGTGAACTCCTGGGACATGTCTTTTTCTTTCTATCTTCTCTAGTACACAACTCAGCGCCTAGTAAAAGCATCCCTAAATGCGTGAATAAATGAGCAAATGACCAGCTGATTTCAATTTTCACGCTTTTCCGGATTGGCCTCGCCTGTGGATGTCAGTCTGCTGGTTTCCTGAAAGCTACAGGAATTCAGACCTAATTCATTCTGGCTGCCAAATGCGTCTAGGAAGGGACCCTAAAGCTTCCAGCCCTGGGGGGCCGTTGCTCTGTCTCGCCTAAAGACCCAGGAAACATTTAGACGTTCACTTACAAACATAATATTACAGCTAGAAAGGCCCTTTGAGATAATAGAGACAATCCATCCATCTCATTTTACAGAGGAGGAAAGTGAGGGTAAAACAAGTAAAGAGGAGGATTGGAGAGTCCACGGTAAATTAACAGAGTCGTAACTAGAGCCCAGGCCCTCCCTCTCTATAACACCAGGCTACTTTCAGCAATAGAACCTCCGAACTGAGGCTCACTGGATCCCGGGTCAGGATCCAGTTGTACCACTGACTGACTAAAGGAGCTGGGGCTGGTCTAAGTTCTAGGATTTCAGTTGCCTCTCCGTAAAATGGGGTGGAAAATTAACAACCTCTCGAGACAGCGGTGAGAAGCAAATAACATAATGAATGTGAAAGGAATTATTATCTGTTAGTAACAGAACTGAGAGCCGAGCGAGGTGGAATTAAGGAAACAAGGGGTGTTCAGAAATGCGTGTTTCAGTCACGTCATCTCTCTGGGCCTCAGTTTCCTCATCGGCAAATGCAGGACCTAGCCTGGCTGGTGGCCGCGACCTTCCAGCCCTGCCGTCCCAGGCTGAGGCCCCCCCGGAGGCACCAGGGCGGAGGGCCGGACACTGGGGGAAAGGACGAGGGAGCTCGCGAAGGACCTCGAGTTACCGTCCTGCAGCAACGCCGTCTTCTCCGCTGCCCGCAAACTCTCCAGCCAGCCGGTCACCGCCATGTTCCCTCCGCCCCGCCGCTTGCCGGGCAGCTGCCATGGCAACCTGTTCCGTCTAAGGTCACTTCCGGCTGACCCGGAAGATGTTCTTGGCACTTACTTTTCCTGCCCCACCCCCCGCCAACATACACCCTTAGTCCGCTCTCATTGGCTGTTCTGGTAAGTACTTTACTCCTGCCTACCCCGGGTGACCTATCCGGCTTGGAGTTGACCCCATACTGGACCGAATCCGAGGAATTGGAATGAGCCCTCAGAGAGGGTCCGGACACCCCAGCACTCCCCTGGCCCCCAACTGAGAATGCCTGGCGCGCGCCAGCTGCGCATGCGGCGGGTGCCCCACACCTGCCGGAGACTTCACCCCCAGCTGTGAGGCCGAGACTCCCCCAGTCCCGGAAGACTCCCCACACGTGCTGCGGCCGCAGATCTCCCAGCAGCTGCGGGCCTGTGTGCGCCTGATGCCGAGCGGTTCGAGACCCGGGCAGGTGCAGGGCGTTACCCTCGCCTCTCTAACCTCCACCTGCCACCCGTCCCCCACCCAGTTTTCCTCTGCGGGTCTGTGATGGAGGTAAAGAAAGATTACATTCAAGTTACCCTCAGTCCCCACTCCTCTTGGGAGCCCAAGTCCTTATTAAAGATGTAGCTCCATTTCCTAGCCTGCATCCCATTCTGGATTCCCTTTGGAAGTGGGATGCAGCAGGAGCAGACACTGCACACTGAATCTTCAGAGTAAACCGCCTGAGGAATGATATCGTTTGGTACCCCTCAAAAGTTCCCCCAATAGTTCCACTCTTCCTCTCATCTTCCCCAGTACTCTGACTCTGAAAGGCTAGTAAGTGTAGAGCTAGGCTAAACCACCCAAGTTCAACTGGGTTTTGGGAGACCCCTGGGAACTGGGCTACAACCCCCAAGCCCTGGTCAGCAAAGACTCCACCTTCGTGGTCAGAGTAGGAGAGCCTCAATTCTGAGTTTTCACATGACAGGTGCTCTGAACAACCCTCCAATAGAAAGGCCAGGATCCAGCCATATCTCAATGGACCCCAGGGGCATCCTGAAGGCATTTCCCAAACGGAAGAAAATTCATACCAATCCATCATCAAAAGCACTTACAAAGATTCCCAAGAGAGAAGACAGAGAAGAAACAGGAGGTGAGTTTCAGAACCCTTGTGTGTTTGAACCTCAGGCTTCCTACATAGTTCATGTCCAGAATCAGATATTACAGCTGACTGCCCACCAGCAGCCTGCAGGTTTGTTTGTACCTACCTTATACTAGGCTCGGTCCCCAGTCTTTGACAGGCCACTTGCTCTGTTATCTTCTACCCCACCCAAGACCTCCATCAATCTGAAAATACTCCCTGGTCCCTAAGGAAATAACTAGCAGAATCCTTTGCTCTCCAGGAGGTTGCCTGCCCCAGGGGAGGGCAGGGGGAGCCTTCTCAGGTCCCCATAATTATAACTTATTTTGCAGCCAAATTGACAAATAGATGGCAAAAACTTACATGGTGGGCTGGGTGGGGAGAGGGGAATCTATTAGATGATGAGACCTGAAATTGCAAAACATGTGCCTTGTGCCTGATACATAATAGGTGTCTACTAATATTTGCTGAAAGTATAAATGATCAAATAAATTATTTATAGGATGCCCACAATGTGCCAGACGTTGTTCTAGGTTACATCCTTGCCCTTACATCAAGCGATGACCCATGAGGAAATTAACTGTATGCTTGTAGTAGAAGCCCCAGAAAGCAAGCAGGCTGGGTGGAGGAAAATGATTGGGGGAAGGGGACTGTGAAGGGTTCATTTGGATCATGTCTGAAAGCTATGACAGTAGGCATCTGGATGTCCCCTCCACAGAGTGGCTGAGCTCCTTGCGGGCACATGTTGTGCCCACTGGCATTGGGCGAGCCCGGGCAGAACTCTTTGAGAATCAGATTGTCCAGCATGGTGGCCAGATATGCCCAGCCCAGACCCCTGGGGTCACTCACATTGTGGTGGATGAAGGCATGGACTGGGAGCGAGCCCTCCGCCTCCTGAGACTGCCCCAGCTGCCCTCAGGTGCTCAGCTGGTGAAGTCAGCCTGGCTGAGCTTGTGCCTGCAGGAGAGAAGGCTGGTGGACACAGCAGCATTCAGCATCTTCATCCCCAAGAGGTAGGCTGGTCTTAGTCTTTCCTCAAATGTTTTCTTCAGCACTCTTCTTGAGTTATTAAGAATAACTCTCATTGTCTTAACTGGATACATTAAAAAAAACCAAGATTTCAGAGTAGAGAAGGATTGAGAGCAGAAACAGGGTGAGACCTTTGGTGTCTTAACCTTCCATCACCATCCCTGCAGGTACCTGGATCAAGCACAGCTCAGCAAGGCAGACCAAGACTGTTCTCTTCCTGGAGACTGTGAGGCTCAGCTCAGGACAGCCCCCTCTCCTTCCCCTCCTCCCGCGAGACCTGTACCTCCTTCCCTGAGGGCAGAGGAGGTTGAAAGCACGCAAGCCCAGGTCAGGAGCCTCCCAACCCCCACTGCTCCTTTCCCCTGGGAACTAAATCATAGAAACAGGAATGATAATTATAGAAGCTGGGTGATGAGTCCTTGGGCGGTTGTTCAGAAAGTCCCAGGCCCCTGAGAGAGGAGGGCTCTCTTTATTGGAAAGCCATTTAGCTCTTTCCACCACTTCTCACTGCTGCATTTGCCCAGGCCAAGTCTACCACATACCACTGGGGGTCCTAGGGCTGGGCATGGCGGGGAGCCAGATGGAACACAGCCCCACACTTAAGGAGACCCAAGTATGATGCAGAGGACCCAGCCTTATTCTTGGGTCTGACTAGGAAACAACCCCCACCTCTGAGGAGCCCTCCTCCTGAGGGGCATAAACTTACTGTGTCTTCTCCTTCCCGTCCTCAAGCCCATCTCTGATGATGAAACCAGTGATGGGGAAGAGACTCAGGTTAGCTCAGCTGATCTGGAAGCCCTGATCAGTGGCCGCTACCCCACTCCCCTTGAGGGAGATGGTGAGCCTAGCCCAGCACCTGAGGGCCTGGCTAAGTGGGTCTGTGCACAGCCATCAAGCCAGAAGGCAACCAACCACAACACCCACATCACAGAGAAGCTGGAAGTGCTGGCCAAAGCCTACAGTGTTCAGGGAGACAAGTGGAGGGCCCTGGGCTATGCCAAGGCCATCAATGCCCTCAAGAGCTTCCACAAGCCTGTCACCTCCTACCAGGTACCTGGGGGCCAGGGGAGGGTATGTGGAGGGTCTTCTCTTTACTGGCCAGAGGCTGGTGGAGGCACCAGACACAAGTAGGGATCAGGTGGAATGGTTAAGGTTTTATGATATCTGGGGCTTGCACGAAAGAAAAAATAATTGGGAGATTGATGAAAGCAGATTGGCAAAATCTTGATAATTATAGAAGCTGGGTGATGGGTACTTGGAGATTCGTTATACTATTCTCTCTATTTTGGAATTTTTTCCCATAATAAAAAGTTTTTTATACTTTGGAAGTCAAAAGACCAGAGACTGAATTCTAGTTCCCATCATTCACTGCCTGTGTGACTTCAGGCAAATTACTTAAACCCTTTGAGCATCAGTTTCCTCATCAATAAAAAGGGACTAAGACAAGTCACAAATGCAGTGTACCTGTGAAGACTAAATGCCATGACCCCTGCAGTGCAGGACCTGATACATGATAAAGCCTCAGTAAACGATAGCTCCACTGTTGTGACTGTGACTAGTATCATCAGTATTGCCTTTCCTCTGTTTCCTGTGCTGATCTCCATCCCTCTGGGAACTAAAAGACAAGTTACCTGGCCCATTCCATCAAAACCTCTCATCTTAAATGTGCCCAAGCTTTACACAGCTATCAGCTGCCAACCAGCCAGACTGGCTTTTACTCAGACATCTGCTAACGGAGTCCACTTCTCCACCATTGGCTCTGCCCCTCCCATCTTCTCACCCTTCTTTCCTGCCTCTCCCTCCTCTTCCTCTAGGAGGCCTTTAGTATCCCTGGGATTGGAAAGCGGATGGCTGAGAAGATCGTGGAGATCCTGGAGAGCGGGCATCTGCGGAAGTTGGACCACATCAGCGAGAGCGTGCCTGTCTTAGAGCTCTTCTCCAACATCTGGGGGGCTGGAACCAAGACTGCCCAGATGTGGTACCATCAGGTCACATCCTGTCCCAGCCCCCACTTCAGTTTTTCCCTGTCTTAGGGCTCCTGGCCCACACAGTTGATGTCCTGTGCTCTGATGGGAAAGAACCCAGATGAATAGGGAAACCACTGTTCAAAGGGACCAGGGCTTATGCAGGTCCTTCTCTTGGCTCCCAGAACTACCCGGTTGCTTGGTGTCCTTGATATGTGGTGTAAGCAGTGCAAACCGTATGTTTCTCTGTCCCCTAGACCAGCAAGAGCCTTCCTGAGGAGACCAGGCCTCAGGGCTGAGCATCCAGATCAGTGGTTCCCAAACCTGGCCATGCCTAGAATCATCCCTAGACTGATGGAATCATGAACCAGTGTTCTAGGATTGTGGCAGGGCTGGATTGGGGTGTGTCCCCCATGCGTCTGCCTTTCCCAAGTCCCACTGATTACAGACCCAACCAATCATGGGGTTGGTCCTGCCTCAGGCCTGCCTTGGAGTCTGGGAGTGATGGAGGCCTTGTGAATGTGCTCATTCACTACTTCTTCATTGGCCCTGGATCCTCATAGTCTTCCCATCTGGCTTCTTTTTTCCAGGGTTTCCGGAGCCTAGAAGATATCCGCACCCAGGCCTCTCTGACCAGCCAGCAAGCCATTGGCCTAAAGCATTATGACGACTTCCTGGACCGCATGCCCAGGGAGGAGGCTTCAGAGATCGAGCAGACAGTAAGCAGGTGTCCCAGGGCAGTGAGAAGAGCCAGACCCTACTGTAAGCTCAGGGCCCAGCTTGAAGCCAAGAACCCTGATCCCTCAGCAGGGGAGCCCAGTAGGCACTGGAAGCTGCAGGCCACCAGAGGTTGGGACTAGTGGGAAAAGAGCAAGTTGAGAGGGGTGGGTGGCTTTGGTAGGGAAGGGCTACAACACCGGCTCTCTGGGCTAGAGTTCTCAATTATCGGCCAGAGTTAGCACCGGCTTAGGTGCTAGAATGGTGTTAGGACTGGTTTAATGTTAGGGTTATCTTAGAGACAGATTATGATCAGAACTACTTGAAGATATTGGGATTAGAATTGAGCTAGGTTAGGGTGGATCAGGGCAGAGGTTCTGAACATTTTTTGATTCACAGACTTCTTTGAGAACCTAATGAAAACCATGGGCTCTTTCTCTCCACAATTTGTACAAACATACACAGTTTTATATCTCCTTCCAGATGTTTGCGCCTTCTGCAGCCCACTCGAGGCTGGTTCAGGGTTTGGGCTAGAGTTGGTGTAGAAGCATAGTGCCAGTAGGATTAGGTTTAAGGTTAGAGGAAAGCTAGATCAACAGCTGAGTTAAGGTTAGGTCTGAATTAGGAGTAGGTTTTCTTAGTGTTGGATGCTTTTAGTTAAGATTTGTGGTTGTCCTAGAAAGAAGTTTGGACAAGAATTGGGATTGGTTTAGAGTCGTGTTAGGAATTAAGTTCATATAAAACCTAGATTAGAAGGAAACTAGGGTACATATAGGGTTAGATATATCATTTGTTCAGTTGGTGTTAGGATTAGGGGCTGGTTGATTTGGGCAAGGTTTGCTCACTTTGGTCTGTGATTCTGATAGGGTAGGACTCCCTGGAGACTCTGGCCCGGCTTAGTTGAAATCAGCCTCCAGCTGTACTCGAGGCCATGTGCTATGAGGCTGGTGGGGGATGGATAGACAGGCCCTTTGTCCACCCATCACCAGGCCTTCATGCTAGTGATGACCCGTCACTCAGCCACGGTATCTGGGCACAGAAAATGCCCCCAAGAGCCTCCAACCCCCGCCCATTGGAACAGAAGTGGCTTCCCAACTGGCCCACTCCCCCTATTTAAGGGCCTTAGGAGTTTTTGATGGGATTACTCATCCTAGGCCTCCTCCCAGCCTCTTGGGAGGCTCAAGAAGGGAGTGAGGGGATTAGCAGAGCCCGCCTATCAGGAAAATAGAGGTATCCAGGACCCCAGAAATCTCAGCATCCTGGGGTGGAGCCGGGGAGGCCATCTGCATATGAAAGGCCTCGGTGTCTCTGGGGTGGCTAATGGGCTTATCCTCCCTCAGTGACCGATGATCCTTCAGCAGACAGTCTGCTCTGTCTCAGCTCCCTCCCCACCAAGCCTCATTCCTCCAGGGAAGGATGTGGGTGGGCATTGGCTCAGAATTGCCTCCCTCTCTCTTGGCTTTCTTTCCTTTCCTTTCCTTTCCTATAGGTGCAGTGATATTTCTGGGCTCCATCTCCCCCAAGGCCTGGGCCCAAAGCACCTGTCAGCCACCTGCTCAGGCCTCAAGCCCCAACTCACATTCTGCCTTTAGCTCCAAATCCAAAGATACCTGGGGTTGCCGAGACCTGGCTGAGGGCTTCCCGGCACCTGGGCCTTTGTCCTAAGTAGAGTTTCACAGACTTGGGCACATGGGTTGGGGCAGAAGTCCAGAGAAGGTGTGTCTCTGCTCTTGAAGAGCTCTTGTGGGAAGGGTCAGTGCCTTCCCTCAGAATCTGAGCTCACCTTCTCATATCTCTCGTCAGGCCACCCGCTGTGGCATGAGTGTGTTTTCTTCTCTTCTGTCCTAGAAGCTAGAGAACTGCCGCTCCCTGGCATAGAGCTCTGACCTCTGTTCTTGGAGCTTTTCCCCTCAGGCTGGAGCACACATCCAAGGATTGGCTTGGGGCACAGGCTGGGTGTGTGGGCTCCTGGGTCAGGGAAGGCCCTCACCCCCTCACTGCCCTTTCTCAGGTTCGGGAAGCAGCTCAGGCCTTCAACTCTGGGCTGCTGTGCGTGGCATGTGGTTCATACCGACGGGGGAAGGCAACATGTGGCGATGTGGACGTGCTGCTCACCCACCCGGATGGCCGTTCTCACCGGGGCATCTTCAGCCGCCTCCTGGACAGTCTCCGGCAGCAAGGTATAAGCCCCACCTCCGGGTGAGCAGGTGGGCAGGGGGCAGGGTAGGGTGGCCCCCGGGAGGGAGAGCCTCAAAGTGGCCATCTCTAGGCAGGAAGCAGGGGAAGGCTGCTTCGTGAGAATCCCACCTCTCTCTCGTGGCCAGAGGCACTTCAGGGAAGAGATGAATCAGCTCCCCGCACCTCCTGAGAGGTGCTCAGTAATAACCTGCAGGCTGAGTGGCTCGTTTGCTCTCCCTGTGCCACTGTGGGGAGATGTGGAGGATTTACTATGCATGTTTTACCGATAAGGGCACAGGCCCAGAGAGTGGGAGGTCACCCAGCAAATGAACGGACGAGCTGGGAATAGAGGACCCAGGGATGATCAGAGAAGCCTGGGGGAAGGTTAGGATAGCCCTGGGCCTGGCTGCTGCCCTCCCAGCAGCCCTCCTGTGTTGGGCCAGGGTTCCTGACGGATGACTTGGTGAGCCAAGAGGAGAACGGCCAACAGCAGAAGTACCTGGGTGTATGCCAGCTCCCAGGGCCAGGGCGGCGGCACCGACGACTGGACATCATCGTCGTGCCCTACTGCGAGTTTGCCTGCGCCCTGCTCTACTTCACCGGTTCTGCCCATTTCAACCGCTCCATGCGGGCTCTGGCCAAGACCAAGGGCATGAGCTTGTCAGAGCGTGCCCTCAGCACGGCAGTGGTCCGGGACACCCAAGGCCTCAAGGTGGGGCCTGGCCGAGTGCTGCCCACCCCCACTGAGAAGGATGTCTTCAGGCTCTTAGGCCTGCCCTACCGAGAGCCAGCTGAGCGGGACTGGTGACCCATGGCAGGGGAGGCAGGACAAGCTGGACCGGCTGCCTCACCTGGCCGTCTGTTACCCTCCACCAGCCTCAGCTGGCTGAACCTCACTACTGCAGCCACCAGCTCCCCTGGGCCAGATGGAAAGGGCCAGCCTGGCTCTCAGGGTCTGCCCAGCCTTCTCCCTGACAGGAGCAGGCTGCTACCCCCTCTACCTCACCATTGCCCCTGGTAGAGTTTTGCACGTGGACACCCCCCCTCCACTAGCCCCATTTTTAAGCAGGAACTGGTGCCTCATATGAATCCAGCTTCCCGTGCTGAAGGCCCAGGCATTGCCCCCTTCTCTGCCCCGAGGATCTAGCTGCTGGGGGTGGGACTGGGGCTGCAGCTGTGGCCCAATATCACTCCAGACCCTTCAGAGCAGGAAAATGAGCCACTCCACATGTCCTCCCTCCACCATCCCCACTTCCTGTGCAGGTGGCAGTGTGGGGAGGGGATACCCCAGGCTCAGTAAGGACAGCATCTGAAGGTCCAGGGGCCCAGTAAAGTGCACTTGACATTCTACCTGCCTGGCTTGTCTGTGAGCTGCTGCAGCCAAGGCCTGGGGTGTCCAGGTCCAAATGTGAATGTTGCTTCTCGCCTCCCTTTGCTTCCCACTTGAGTATCCCAGCCTGCTCAGCAGCCTCTCCAGACCCAGAGAAGCACGGCCTCCAGGGCTCGAAGAGGTAACCAGTGGGTCACAGGAAAACTTGGCTAGTTAATCCCTTCCTACACACAGGAAGTCTCAGAACCACAGGGAGGGATGGTGCTGACCTCTGGTCTGGAACCAATGGCCTGGCCGCCATTCCTGCCATCTCCTGGGGGAAGGAGGAGTGGGGCCTCCGTCTTCCCAGAGAGACTCAGAATTCTAGAGACTGCCTTCAAACCCTGCAGACGCCAATCCCACCTCCTACGTGGTCCCTCCTCCTAGCAAGGGCAACAGGAAATCATGGGATAAAAAGGGAGTGTGCCCACACCCTCCAGAGACCCATCCTGGGGGTGGTGTCCTCTTGGCTGCTCAGTCTGGCACAGGAGCCCAGGGGAAGAACTAATGGAGGGATTCTGTGTCTTGAGAACGGCTGCCCAGGTTGGGGGAGGGGCGATTCTCTGAGTTCAAACTAAGGAAAGGGTGTGGTGGGCGTTTCCCCAGCCACTTCTGGGCCTGAGCCTGCTTCCTGGGCAGGCTGTTAGCCCAGAAACCAGGGCTTTTCATCCCAGTGCTCCATCCTGCTTTGGGACCCTGGTGGGAACTGGCATCCTGGCTAGCAACTGAGCACCCCAAAACTACCACCCGTTTGCCACCTGGTCATAAAGAGAAGGAGCCCACAGGTCTGATTCCTGCCCCTAGCCCAGCCCACCATCACTTTAGCCCGGATGGGCAGAGTAGGTTCTCCCCAAGATGTCCACGTCCTAATCCGGGGAACCTGTGACTATGTTACCCTACTTGGCAAGAAAGGGACATTGTCCATGTGATTAAGGTTAAGGATTTTGAGATGAGATTATCAGTGGGCCAAATCTAATCATGAATCCTTAAAAGTGGAGAACCTTTCCTGGCTACAATCAGAGAGATGTAAAAACAGAAGGAAGGTCAGAGAGATGCGATGTTTCTACCTTTGAAGAAAGAGAGAGAAGGCCACCAGCCAAGGAATGTGGGGAGGCCTCTAGAAACTGGAAGAGGCAAGGAAGCAGATTCTACCCTAGAGCCTTCATAACAGAACGTGGCCCTGCCAACACCTCAATTTTATTCCAGAGACCTGTGTCAGACTTCTAAACAACAGAACTGTTCAGAAATAACTTGTTTTAAGCCACTAAATGTATGGAAATGTGTTACTTCAACGATAGAGAACCCATAGACCAGGCTGTCTTGGTCTCCCCCTGTACAAAGTGAGTGGAGGGACCAGGGACTGTGGGTGTGAGAAGGCCCTGCTGTAAGGTGAAAGAGGTCCACCCAAGAACAGTTTGGTGAGGGGAAGGGGAGGGAGCCTCCTCACATGCCCAGAGCAGGTAGTAGGCAAAGCCAGGATCCCAGCCTTCACGGACTGGCTGCCACATGCTCAGTCTGAGCCTCCCAGTTTCCCTCTGACACTTTGTGCCCCAGGTGCAGTCCTCTGTGGGCTGCTCCACCCCAACCCTGCCAACCTGTGAGCCTCATCTTTTCCCAGGGCCTGGGGTGATAACATTGGCCCAACACTTGGACTGAAAGGGGAACAGGACCAAGCCAAGCTTTCTTCCCAGGTTCTGGCTGCCCCTGGGGGAGCAGGTGTGGGCACAGGGCCAGGAGCTTCCCAGGCGTGGGGTGGGTGTGGCAGGGTGGGAAGCCCCACTGTGTCCTGCCCTCCAGGACCCAAGGGCTGGGAATGGAAAACCTAGGCCCTTTGTCCTGCTTCTCCAGGAGAGTTATGAGATTCCTGTCCCTTTAAACAGAATGGGATACCTCTTGCCAGGACTAGGGATGACAGCTTGGAGAAGACATCGCCTCACCCCCTCTCTACACACCCCCAACAGGAGAGTCTCTTTCCAGCCCTCCCACGGTCTCAGAGATCAACCTCGTGGCAGCTACAGCTGCTGGGACACCTGCTGCTACTCAGACTCTGCCGACACCCAGGAGCGGCCCCAGACCTAGGACGGGCTCAACCCCCTAGACCTTTAACCCTCTGTCCACTCTGCCCTTCAGTCCCGGCACCAGTTAGCTGGTTTTCCGGAATCTCTGAGCCTTTGGGCAGCCCTGCTTCTGAGCTCTGAAACAGAGGGACCATCAGGGCTAAAGTCTCCAAACTGGCCAGAGACTCTGGGCCAGGCTTCATCCCCATCATCTAAACCCACGGCCCTGCAAGCCATGGTCCTCCACACTGGAGGTCACTGCAGAAGCTGAGCCCCAGAAAAAAACCTAAAGGGAACATTCCTGAAGAAGTTCTCCAAGATGAGGAGGGGGCTCAGTGGTGGAGAGACTGTGGGCAGGGCCCTGAGAAGGCCATGGGAGGGCAGTACGGGCCCTAGATGAGGGGCCACTGCTCACTGCCTGAGTGGCTGTGGAACCTCTGGCTGACCCTTGGCTCTGCTGGCCTCGGGCTTGGCCTTGACAGAGCAGGCGCATGGCCTGGGACATCAAATTCCTCCCACAGCAAAAGCCCCCTGTCCTTTTGCCCTCACCATCAAGCTCCGGTTCCCTCAGCTTGGCTGCCACTGTGCCTGTGTCTGACTGCCTGGCCATTTGTCTGTGTGCTTAACGTGCATCCCAGCCCAGTGTTTGTGTGCTGCGGGTTCATGATTTTGCATCTGTACACGTGTATGGACAACCTGGGTTTGTGTCTGTGTCCGTAGCTCTGGACCTCAGTGTGCATGCCCCTGTGTCCTCAAGGGCTCGGGCAGGGCCTGGGGGCTGGAAGGAGGCTCCCTGGAGTCCCCTGTGATGCTGGGCAGGGACTGCAGAAGGTGGTGGAGCCCCAGTGGGCTCCAGACTCTAGGCCTTGTGTCCTGGAGGCGGCCGCAGGGCGGGCCGCCTGCGTCAGCCTTGAGCGGCCATCAATAGCGCGCGGTTAATTAATTTGATGGGAACAGCAGGGACCGCCGTTTGCATTTAGTGAAGTTCCAGGAACTTCCAACCTCATCTTCATAATTGGCCTCATAAATTGTAAGAAAGAGAGAGATCAGCAAAGCGGGAGGGAGGAGGGGCCGCCCGTCCGTCCTTATTTAATTTTATTGCTGAAATTCATCTTTTTAGCCTCCTCCGGAATCGGCTCTCCCTGCCGGATTTGCCTAATCATGATAAATTAATATTCATTTCCCCGCCTCTTACCCAGCTCCCGCACTTGGATGGAGCTGGGGAGGGTCTCCTTCCAGCCCCTCTGCCAGGCCTGGTGGGAGCCTGGAGCGAGGGGACCCCTGCGTGGGAGGGAGCTTGCCTGCAGAACAGAAAGTGGAGCCTGAGGAGGGCTGGTGAGGAGTCTGGGAGAAGAGGGGCTCTGTTACCATGGGCGGGGGGTGGGGGGGGATGTGAAGGGACTGATTGGGGCTCCCAGATGAGAGATTCCTGAGGCCCTTGTCCCCTCCCTGGGCAGGAACAACCCAGAAGGTCCAGAATTTTGGGATCAACTACCCCTGCCCAGTTACGGCTGGGTGGGAGAGACAGGAAGGGGCCGAGAAAGCCCTTTTGGAGACCCAGAGGCTGAGATCCTCGGCAGATAACAATGGGTTTGGGAGATGAATTCTGAAGGCCTAGCTGAGAGGTGGGGAGAAGACAGAGACCCATTGCCCACTTGATCTGTCTTTGCCCCACTTCCCACCAACTAGATGCAGGCTACCTTGCCCTGTGCAGACTCTGGTGGGGGGCCCTTTCTAGTCTGTGGGGCCTCAGAGGCACCCATGGTCTCTCACCAACAGAAGCGGCCACCTCCTCACAGCCCAGCCCAGCTGGGTGACTGGGCCTCTCACACTGGGCATTGTGGCTCTGTTGGGTGCCTGTACCGCTCTCCCTTGATCAGGCCCTTTCAGAGGCCTGCAGTGGGCTGTTTCTAGAAGGGTTATGCAATCCTTGGGTGGTAGGGCCCCTGCAGTCCAAAGGGTCAGATTCTGTGTCTTCTTGCATAATTAGTATGTGAGCCCTGGGAGGGATTTAGATTTTTAAATCTACCACCTTGTCCCATTTTACAGATGAGGAAACTGAGGACCAGAAACGGGAGGTGACTGACCTAAGGTCTCACAGAAGTCGAGGAGGCTGTTTCCACCCCAACTTGGAGGCTGGGTGTGGTGTGCAGGATTCTCTGAAAGACCCCTAGTGACTTTTACCCTGTATAGCCCCCTTTCTTTTGAGTGTGGGTGAAGCCTTCAACTCTGATGAGGTGTTACTCCTGCAGTATGTTACCTTATATAGCAAAAGGGAGATTATTTCGGTGGGTCTAGTCTAATCACATGAACCCTTTAAAAGCAGTTTTCTCTGGCCATTAGCAGAAGGGACAGGCAGAGAGATTCAAAACATGAGGATCCAATACACCTTTGTTGGCTTTGAGGATGGAGGGGACCATGTGCAAGGACCAGGGAGGGTCCTCAAGGAGCTGAGAGCAGCCCTCAGCTGACAGCCAGCAAGGAAATGGGGACCTTAGTCCTACAACCACAAGGAACTGAATTCACTCAACAATAAGAATGAGCGTGGAAGCTGATCTTTCCCAGAACTTCCACATAAAAGCCCAGCCTGGCCAAAACTGATTTAGGTCTTATGGGTCCCTAATCAGAAAATTCAGCTGAGCTTGCCTGGATTACAAAAGAAAGATAACTAACAGGCTAAGTTTGTGATAATTTGTTATTCAGTGATAGAAACCTAATACACAGGACTAAGGGGAAGATTATCTTAGTAACAGTTGACTGGAGCTTCCTAATTGCCAAAGTCCTCACCACTCCCTACTGTTTAACCTGGGACCAAACCCTTGTAAGCACTTAAATTTGTGACTCCTGCCAGGTGGAGTCTGGATCCCTGGGTAAATAGGAGCAGGGAGTTCACCTCTCACAGGAATGGGTTCTTGATAGAAGGAGCCTCTATGGAATTGGCTCAGGCAGAGGCTTCTAGGATGTGGGTAAGGGCTGGCTGATAATTTAGTGTACTTTCAAACCAGAGTTCCCCTTCCTGTCCCAAACCAGAATTTTCTATTTATTCATGGGGCCTGGGTGGGTGCTGGCAGGTGTTTTTGATTCCCACTGGAAGGCATCAGCTTCTCTGGATATTGAGAAACACCAATTGACATTTTGTGAGTTACGGAGTCTCCAGTGAGGAGACCTGGGTTAGCTGCACCTTATTTCTGGTTTATTTCAGCAAGGTTTCAGCAGCATTTATTGATTGACTCTGAGCCTGGCCAGTCTACGCTTAACCCAGCCCTGCACACAGACTATCTCGTGTAACCTTCCCACCAACTACATGGGTACTTGTATTATCCCATTTGGCAGATGAGGAAAGTGAGGCCCAGAGAGATTCACTCACTTGTGCTAAGTCACACAGCATGTGAGAACATGGGTTTCAACTCTAATCTCTGTGACCCAGGAAGTGCAGCTGGTTTCCCTGGCTCCCCATCTGGAAGCAGCTCTAGCCCATATCTAACCGGACTTTCTGTCCTAACTTCCTTCCCTCCTTCTCCCACATACCCAAAACAAAGAGCCCTGAGCTTTACAGTGTCTGTGGAGGGTTCCTGATGCTGATGTTGAAGGGCACAATCCCTGGCTCTGAGACCTGGAGATTTGAATCAGCAAATGCCCACTTGCCCTGAGATAGGACCCACCCCCTGACCTCCCACCTCCACTAGGGAATTAGTGGTATAAGGGGCACTGACTCCCAAGCTCCAGCCCTGCTAGGGGCAAGGGTTCTGGCTCTATAGCTCATGTTTCCCTCCCTACACATGCCTGATCTGTCCCCTACAATCCCCACATGTGTCTCTGCACACACTGGACCCCTCCCTCACAGCCCCACACATACTTGTTCCCACATGGATTCCACACAGGGCCTGATGGGGGCCCAGCCTGGCCTGAGACATCCCCTCACTCCCAACTCCAGGCTTCCTTTGAGGAATCCTCTCATCACCATGACCTTGGACTCTGCTATATCTGAGCACTTTGGAGCCAGATTGACAAGGGCCTCCGGTTTAGCCACCATACCCACCCTATGGGACAGGAATCAGCCCCCTGGCCTGCCTTTCTTCGTCCCAAGCTGCCTTATAGGGAGAAAACCCAGGACCCTAAGGGTTGGCCCTAGGATAGAGGACCCCAGGGGCCATGTCCTTCACTCCAGGCCAGAGAACCGTCCTGGAGTGTTGCTTTCCACTTCAGAGCTTCTGAGAACCAAGGTCTCCCGACCTTGAGAGCCTCCCTGATCCTCTCCCACCCAAGTACCTTTGGAAGTTGCAGGGCCAAGTGAAGGAGGGAGGCTCCAGGGAGATGCCCTGAAGGAACCCCACCTGCTGCCCTGTGACGTATAGACGCCAACTGCAGATTCCCCTCCAGAGCCTGGCTCCCGTAGGCAAGAAAAACGCCCTCTCCACTCCAAGCTTCAAGTTCTGCTTTGCTGGACCTTACTCCCTCCGCTCCTCACTTAAGCGGGCCTCTCTGGCATCTGGAAAGGGAGCAGCTGCTCCGAAGCAGGCGGATGGCGAGACAGAGGAGTGCTCCAAAGGGCCTCCTCGGGGGCAAGGGCGTCGCGGCAAATAGTATCCCGCTGGCGGGTGGGGCCTTGCGGAGGGCTGGGCGGCCGCCGCCAGGTTTATTGGATTGAGAATGGACCGGGTACTGAGGCCGACGGGCGCGCTTCCCGGAGGAGGCCAGCAGAGGGCGCGCAAGGACCAGCCAAGAGGCCCCGCGCTGCGAAGGCTGAGGACTGGGGAGTGGGTAGAGAGGGTGGCAGGTGCAGAGGAGGAACTGCCCAGAGGCTTCTCTTCGAACTCAGGGGTGGAGGCTGGGGCTGGAAGGGTCCTGACTGCGCGGCCCCTAGCTCCTCAGGAGGAGGCGGTCGATGAGGATGTGGCCTGAAGAGCCCCTCCCTGAGTGGGCAGACCCTCCCCATCATCTGGCGAAGGAGCTGGGTCTGCGGATCCAGGACGGGTGGCCTTGATGCTGAATTGGGTGGAACTCCTTCCTCAGACTCTCCTCTGGTCATCATTCTGTGCCTCAGTTTCCCCCTGTGTAAGTTCTGTCCTTGCTCCTGGAAGCTCTAAACCGGGAGGCCAGGTGGGGTGAGACGACCCAATAAGAGGGAACCAGTACGTCCCAGTCCAACCCCCCCCCCCCATTTCCCTTACCTTGCCAACCTTGTGCGCATGGTTTGGGGGAAAACAGAAAAAGATGATGAGAGGAGAAAACAGTGAATAATGGAAGGGGAGGAGACGCTGGAATAACAAATGAAAGGGGAGAATGGAGGAGGAAAGGAGGTCGGGCAGTGGTGGGTACGAAGAGGGGCTTAGCCCTCTCAGCGGAAGCTCTCCCGAGACTGGGACCATCTGCACCTCCGCCCGGGCTGTGCTTGGGGCCGAGCTCTCAGCTGTATCCCAGGAAACATCGCTCTGCCGGTAGCCTCCCTCCAGCCGCCATGATTTATAGCTGGGCCAGGCCTGGCGACCTTGGACGGATAACTAATGACAGGTCAATAACGCTACAGAAAAAGTGGACAGGTAAGGGAGGAGGGACGAGGCCCATCTCTTTCTTCCCGGCATCTTCTCCCTAATCCCGGTGCCTCTAGCTGCAGACCCCTTACTGGGGGTTTCCTGAGGCCTCTTGACAAGGTCTGAGAGGTGATGGGGTAATACAGCTGAAATAGAGGAGGGGGAAGCAGGGACCAGAATATACTGGACAGACCCAAAGTGGGTCACATGAGGGTAAAGGAGACCAGTGGGGGCTTCTGGAAATCATCCATCGCCCCCATTTTTTTAGACAGGAGAAAGTCACATGTTAGGAATGCAAAGTTAGCAGGTGGAATTCCTGTCAGGCAGAAGGAATGGCACCTGGGAGAGAAATAAGGAGGATCTGTGGTGCCCTCCACTTGTCTCCACCCACCTCCACCTGGCTCTCTTTCTTGGTCCGTATCTCTGGAGATGTCTTCTGCCTCCTCCCACTTAAGCTACCCAAAGTTTATTTTAGTTGTGCAGGGCACCTCATATTTGCCCTTTCTCGTATGTGTCCCTGCTTACAGGCGGGTTGTGGGAGGCAGGGCCTGAGTCCCAGCTCTTAGATTTTCTGGCTTCTATGAAAAGTAGACCAAAGCATCTTTGTTCAAGTCTGACAACTCTCCTCCCCCTGTTTGAGGTCACCTAGGTCATCCTCTGCATCCCCGATCTATTTTTGTCACCCCAGGGAACTCAGAGTTGGGGAGAAGGAAGCAGCTCTCTCAATACCTGACCTAACTGAATATATTTCCCCTAATAATCTCAGACCCAGGTGCTGGTGTAAATGCTTTTCCATCTTATAGTCCCATTTTGTGGATGAGGAGTTAAAGCTCAGAGAAGAGCAGTCAGCCAAGGGAAGAGCTGAGACTTGAATTCAGATCCTCTGGCTCCAAAACATAGCCTCTCCCTGCCCCTCATTCCAGGGTTCTGTGCTCAGGGTTAACTCCTGCCCAACTCTGTCTACAAAGAAGACACTCAATGAGGGGGCCACTGAGGCAGGGACATTCTTTTCCCAAAGTAGACACATGGTGACAGAACAACCCTGGAGGAAAAATAGGACAGTGGCAATGGGGTAGGGGACCATATTCGGACCTGCATGTACCCCCTATAGTGGGGGACTGGATGCCCAGTGTGTGTACATACGTGGACTCTTGTGTGCTCATTTTGCATGCATTCACTTATTCTTTCAACAAACAGGTATTGAGCGGTAACCATGTGTCATGCCCTAGGGATGCTGAGCTTTTATTCCAGCAAGGGGAGGTACACAGGGTAGGCATATTTTAGGAGGCACCCCTGTGGCACGTGGCAGGTGTGGACTCACTGCGGAGTGGAAACAAGCATGGGCAGAGGTATATGCAAGGCACCAACTCTGGGGAGGAGACACGCAATCTTTACCCATTGCCTCAAACCCTCACTCCACAACCAGACTATCATATACTCCCTGGCCCCAAACTGTCTTCTTCCCCCAAACCTGCTCCTTCTGCCTTACTCATCAATGTGAGAGATCCCCAGCTCTAGGACTGGCTATATAATTTTCAGGGCCCAGTGCCAAATGAAAATTCAGGCTCCTTTTTATAAAAGTACAAAGAATTTCAAGACAGAGCATTAAACCAAGCACAGGCCTCTTAATGCAGGGCCCCATGAAACTGCCCAGGTCGCATCACTAGGCAGTCAGCCCTGCCTCATATGCTATGTCCATATTCACTCACCTCCTGGTCCTCTCTTTTTCCATGTCAGGAACTAGCTCAGGCCTCCCGGGTCTCTCATGTGGACCTGCCCCAGCCTCTTTCCTGCTCCAGCCTTCTGGCTCCTGTCTGTTGGGAAGTCTCATTCCTGCCACACTCACCCAGCGCCATTGCCTGGACTATTGGCCCCTTAGATATCTGGGGCCCAAACACTCCCTACATTCTCCCATTTCCATATTTTACTTTTTTTTTCTCCAAAATTCAATTCCTTTTGAAAATTTATTCTCCCTTTAGTCACCTTCTCCAGGAAGACTTTTTTGATTTTCCAGTTGGAAATCTCACATCACTTGGGTCAAAACACAAATCATCTTCTGCCTTCACTCAGCCATTTGTCTGCCCACTCTAGTAGACTCACAATTCTCAAAGGTAGGGATGGTGCCATATTCGTCATTGTAACTCCACAGCATCTAGTTGTCATGTGTGTGGTAAGGGCTCAGTATTTGTTGATGCAGCTGCGGGCACCTTTGGTGTGTGGCTGTGCTTGGAGGCCCTGAACTGTGTCCTCAGAACTGAGTGTAAGGATTTATGTCCATGCACAAACATTTCTGCTTATGTGTTTGCGTATTTCCCTATCCCCGCATATGTAGGCATGTTGGGAGCATACATGTACACAGACTAAAGTGGCTTCTGTAGGCGCGTGCATGAATTGCAGGTGCACGTGTCTGCAGGCTGTGTGTGCATAGATTTATGTTTGTGGAATCTGGCAGATCCATGTCCAGACACGGCTTGAAAGCATGTGTCTGTGCTCTGGAGAGGTCGGGCTTGTGCCTGGACAGGAGCTGCAGGTGCACTGTGCAAGGACACAGGCGGCTGGCGCGTGTGCAGGCCATGTGTGTGCACAGCTGCGTGTCCTGGCTGCGGGGCAGGCCGGACGCCCAGTGTGCCGCCTGCTCCCGCCGAGCGCGCCGCTTTGTTCCTCCACCGCGGGCGGCCCGCGTGGGCTCCCGGCTCCTCCGCGGCCTGGGCTTCTCGGCCCCGCAGTGATTGGCGGCCGGGCAGGCGGCTGGGCTCCCTCCCGGGAGGGCGGAGCCGGATCGGCTCCCGTTACCGGTGCAGGCGGGTAGGGGTAGGGGGGGCACCAGGCCATCCATCTTCTGTTATTACAGCGTAATGGGGCTGCTCGGGCGCCCGCCCATTTGTCATCAGCCTCGTTCGCTGATAACGGGCATTTGTCATCACTTTCCTCTGCGCCAATGTCATCAGCGCCGCTGACAGGCGTGGTGGGGGGGGGGGTGTCGCGTGCATGAGCACAGGCGCGCACACTTCCACGTGGGCCTGCTGGACACACGGTCATGCACATTCACACAGGCACATGGAACCTGAGGGGGCACACCGAACCTGGGGGGACGCATGTCCCTATGTGGATCAAGGTTCCGTGGAGAACCTCGGACACACATGCAGACACACACTCGAAAACAGCCTCATCTGTCAAACAGCTATTCCCAGCTGGAGATCCTCTTCCCCAGTTGAGGACTCGTGTGCTGGGGGGAGGGGTGGTGTTCGTGGTTAATGGCAGTTTGAGTGCAGGTGGCCCTCTGCCAGTTCCCCATGTGCACACGTGTGACATCAGCCACCAACATTTATTGAGTCCCCCCACAGGCTCTACAGGCTTGCATGTGACCGTGTGTCCCATTGGCAGAGTGTGGCAGCACAGGGACAGCCAAACGGTCACACTCAGGCCTCCCAGGTCTTTCAGACACAGGACTTTGGGCAAGTCTGCAGGGCTGGATGGTGGGGTCAGGGAATGGCGGAGGTGGTGAGTAGTGGGTGGTGGGGTGCTGGATGGTGGGATGATTGGTGGTGATCTCCACAATGCCTTCCTCCCAACCCTTCAGAGACAATGTAGCCTGAGAGTCACCTTCCACTCCTGACTGCACTCAGACTCTGAGCAGAGGATGATCTGCAGCAAGAAGGACTCAGGAAAGACTTCAGAAAGAACTTCCTGCCTGGAAAGAGGACGAAGCAGTTTGGGGTAGAGTTGGCACTAGTAGCCAAGAGGGGAGCTTGGAAGGAAAAGAACTGTTGCCCATGTCCTGTGCCCTATGGGCTGGGTCACGTACCAGCCCACCTGGACATGGATGATATGTCTTCCTGATGTTGCTTTCTCAGCACATCCACTTCAGGATGGCAAAGAGGATGCCATTAACCCCTATTAGGGAGGAAGACACCCCCTCCTCCATCTTTCTGGCTCCTGGTTATCTGGCACATATTAGGTGCTCAGTAAATAACTATTGAATGAATAAATGATTGAAACAGGATGTGTGGAGGAGGTGGGGTGGGTCTTCCTAGTCTCTCCCTGAGTGGCCATCAGCCACTGATGGGCCAGATCTCATCTCCTGCCCTCCCCTATCTCCCTCCCTTACTCCTTTGTAGCCCCCCAAACTCCCCTTCTCCCCCAGCCTCTCCCTCCTGGGCTGGGGGGGTGGGGTGGGGGGGGAGATCCCCTGGCAGAGCAGGGCTTGCTTGTTCCTTGTAAATGAAGACCATAATTAACATTAAATTAAGGTAATACAAATGAAGGCAACATAGAGGCTGACAAGATGAGCGTTTGGGGAGGCAGTGGGGAGAAGTGATTCATATTTTTAATTTACTGTACGGATGGGCCGTGTGGCTGGGGAGTGGGCGGCTCGCGTGGAGGGGGTGTCGCCCCGCGATGTTTGCTGGGCTCTGAGCGAGCACACAATGACTATTAAACTCAACTGTCCATATAATGGGACAGATTCGACATGACGCCCACTGGAGCACCAGGAGCCTGGCCGGCCAGGCTGTAAATCCTGCCCACATAGCACCCACCTGCCCACCTGCCCAGCTAGCCCGCTTGGCCCGGGATTGGGGTAGGGTAGGCAGGTACAATCCCCAAGGAGTCTGAGAAGAGCCTTGGGCCTGGGGAATCAAGGGGGCCAAGAGGGTCCAGGCTCCTTGCTCTGGCTGAGCTCATGGTAGGGGGCACTGGCGGGTCAGGTTTTACACGTGCTAGGGGTGAGATGGGCCGTGGTCTCTCTCTCTCAGTGCAAGACCTTGGTGCCAAGATGGGGCTGGAGTTCTGTGGCCCCACATATGGTCTGTTCCAGGAATTGAAGAGAAGACACCGGTGTCCCATTCCAAGGAGGGTGCTAATTGTCACCTTCATCATTGTCACCATTACAGATCATTTACCAAGGACCTGCTATGCACCAACCCCCACTTCTCACCCATTAGCTGAGTCCTCACAAGCATCCTAGGAGGAAGATGTTTTTACCCCCATTTTGCACATGGGGAAACTGAAGCTAAGAGATAGGGAGTAACTTGGTCATAGAGCTTGTAAGGGTTCCATGACCCATCCCACACCTCCACACCCCAGGGCCTGAGGTGACCCTTGATTCTGTAAACTCTGTACACAGAATGAAGGCCAGCATTCCAGGATGCCCTTACCCTCTAGACCCTGAGGCCTTAGACATGAAGCTCTCTGGGGGACTTGGTGTGTCTCTGTGTGTGTGCGCGCACGTATGTGCATGCACATGCGCATGCACACATGTACAGCCTCCCTCCCTCCCTCCCTCCAGTCGGAAGAAAGGTGCCAACAAGTCCCAGGCAGGCGGGGAGAGATCCCTGCTTACTCACTCTGCAAACAGAGCCGAAAGATTCTTGTCCCTGGGATGAGAGACGCAAGTGTAATTTAGGTTTTGATATTATGAAAGTCTCGCTGCTCTAAAACAGCAGGGCACTCGGTGCCTCATTAATAAAGGATAAACTCGGAGTCTATTTACAAGGCGCTTTTTGGGGTTATTTACTCTCCAATATACATATGTAATGTTGCGAATACTTACCGCTAGGTATGGCTCATCCTTTCAGCCTGAGCTTTGGAGTCACCCTGGGGAGGGTGGGCCCTGCAGGGTGGAGAGGGTCACTGGGGAAGAGGGAATGCAGAGGGTGCCATCCCTGGGAGTGGGGATGCTCTGTGGGAGATGACAGGATGCCATGGAGGGGAGTCATAGAATTTTAAAGTTGGAAGGCAGAAGTGGCAGAGGCCTCACCTCATCTGTCTCTCCTCCCCACCTTCCTGAAGCCCAGCCCCCTCAAAGATAAGGTACAGGTTAAGCTCCCCTGCTGGGCCTCCAAGCTCTCCCTCCAGGCCCTCCCCCTGTTGTCAGGCCAGGGCCCTGCTCTGATCAGACTCCGATCACACTCGGGAAGAGCCCCTGCCATTCTGAAAGGAGGTTAGGCAATTCCTACCAGCAAGCATGTCCTGGGCAACTACTGTGCACCTAATCTTCCAGCAGCCATGTCAGCCCTTCCACCCCCACCATTGTGCCCAACAGTGGCTGGAGTGGGCAAGGCCTTCCTCAAACCAAGATGGAGGCTACCTCCCAGCTCCTGGTGCCATCAGCCAGCCACAGGAGAGATGAGTTCCCCATGGCTGCTCAGCCCCTACCTTTCCCTGCAGCTGCCATCACCTCAGCCCCGACTCTTAAAGTGCAGTGTCTCCATGAATCTGCAGCCATCTTTTGAGGTAGGGTACTGCATTCTATCTGTTTTATAAATGAGGAAACTGAGACTTAGGTTAGGGAACTCACCCAGTGTCATACAGTCAGTAGGTACCAAGCTGGGATTTTAACCCAGATTAGGGCCTTACCCCACAAGTCTTCCTGGAGGGTCCTGGGCCTTCATTGCCATCCTGGCCCCTCTGCTCACCATAAACTCCAGCCATCCCATGGCCACCAGTGAGGACCTCTGAGCCCTGCCCTCCCAGAGCAGATCTTCTCTCCCTGCCTGACTTGTTCATTCACTGAGTCATTGAACACCCACCACATGCAGACCTGCGCCTGGACCTATGGCCTGAGTGGGCATGAATGTATGGGAGTGGAAGCCTTGCCAGAGATCTTGGTTAATGCACAGGGGAGCTAGGAGTTATGGCTGCCCACTCGTGCACCCCACATTTAGAACTGAGGTTTTCTGGGCTTGTCAGGTCCTTGGATGATGAGTGTGGGGCTCAGGACCCAGCCTGGGGTGGTGATAGTGGCATGTGTGCCTATGAGGGGCAACATCAGGCCCCCCTACCACCTGGCCACTATGGACCAGAGACATCTGGTGGCCATTAGGAGACCTGCAGCCTTTTACCAGGGAGCCTGGGGTAGAAGTATCCGGGTCCAACCAGTCCCCTTAGTCTGGGTGGGGAGCCCTCAGGGGTCTAAAAGAACATCATCACCCCTGGGGTGGAGCTCATGGCAGCTCCAGGCCTCAGTATCTGGGAATCAGTGGGAAGAGAGCAAGTTTTTGTGCATCTTCCCAAGCTGAAGGAGAGTTGACCTGGAGGCCGCTGGACAGAGGGAGGAAGGCAAGCAGGAGGATCTGATCCATCATCGTTGGTGAACAATGAGCCGTCACCACCCTAATTAAAGATGTAATTACAGCAAATACATTCTGGGCTGAGAATGAATGGCGGGTGGCAGGAAGGCACCTTGTCGCCAGCAGCCAGGAGATGATGTTCCCTAAAGCTCCCACTCTGAGCTAGGGAACCCTTCCCTCAGCACACAGCCCTGCCCCCACAGCTGCTCACAGGGTGCCCTGGTGCCTCCCAATAGGATGGTGACAGACAGGTAGGGACTGAGGCTAGAGCTGAGGGGCCAGGAGAGGGCTAGGCCTGGGGCCTTGTTGGAGGCAAGAGGGTAGGAAGGAGGCTGAGAGGCCAGAGTAAGAGGGACTGGCTGGTCTGTGTCAGGCAGGGGAGCAGAGCCAGTAAGGAGTAGGGATCTCTGGGACAGTATCACCAGAGCACAAAACAGGATTTCAAGGCACATCTGCTTTGGGGTAACTGGGCCCCTGCAAAGGCCAGGACTGATTGACCCTCGACCCTAGAGGGTGAGTGCAGGGGCCAGGCTGAGGGAACTTAGTTTGTAGAGAGGTAACCATAGCAGGGGCCTGCAGGGGTCTGGTGGGCCATAAAAATATCTGGCTCAGCCTTCAAGGATTGGGGGTTAGGGCACATGGCAGGGGCCTGGCCATATGAAGGGAAGGCTCCCAGCTACCCCCACCCCTGCCCTGGACTCCCTCAAAGGTGTGGGCACTGGTTGTCCCAGGGAAGCCTGGGCTTGGGACATCTTCCTCTACTTGGTATTTGAGCATTTGGATTCCAAGGCCTATTTGCCCTGGGCCCCGCCTCCCACTTACCTTCAGAGAATAGGAAACCCAGAGCACAGGGTCAGGTCACTCTGAGGCCAGCCTGAGCTGTGACAATCCCAGGCCTGTCTGGATGGGGAGCTCGGTGGTCTTAGCCTCTTGGCCTCATCTGCTGTGGTGGCCCCTGGCCAGGGTCCTTCAGGGTGTGTGGACTGACCCCAGGGGAGAGAGGGCTGGGTGGGGGACAGTGGGGAGCCCAGGCAGGCAGGCAGAGGGGAGGGAGGGAAGGCCACTGACAGCAGAACAAATGCTTGTAATTTTATAACCAATCTCAGCATGTCCGTGGGGGGCCGTTTGTGCCTCCACTCAGGACCAATCAGCCTGACAGAGCTATGAGTCTGCCTGAGTGAATGTGAGCAGCTCCCCCCCAACCCAACACCACTTACTGCAATCTCATTACCCACCCAGCCCAAAACTGTCCAGAGCTGAGGGGCTGCAAGGAAGGAGCACCCAGCCCACGCTGGAGCAGAGCCAGGCCAGAGCAAGGGCTGGGCCTGGGCCAGGAGAGCAGTGTGGGCAGGCCTTGGAGATCCAGGGGCTCAGAGGAGGAAGGCAGGGAGACAAGCCTAGGAAACGACAAACATTTATTAAGCACCTATTGGTTGCTGAGCATGTAGGATATGGGTAGGGCACAAACCCCTGCCCTCAAGGGGCTTGCAGTCTGCTAGGGGCCAATGGAAAGATTATAGAGGGATGGCCCTGGGGAAGGCAGAGATGGAGAGAAGTGGCTGGAAGGCAAGGAGGGGCAGAGCACCAGAGCACAGCTGGCTCTGAGCAAGGGCTGGGAAGGAGAGGGAAAGAAATTGAGGGAGAAAAATCAGAGAAATTTCCAGAGTGTGTGCAGAGCCTGGGCAGAGAGATACAGGGCAGAGGAGAGAAACGCTCACCAGGGGAGAGAGGAGGTCAGGGAGGGACTGGCCAGCCAGTGGTGGATATTAAAGGACGGTCTTGCTGGATATCTGGCTCTGGGGATGGCTATGTGCCCATTAGTCTCTCTAATTGTCAAAAATCTAATTTAGTGTCTGGAGCCTGGGCTGGCCTCGGGTTAAATGGAGAGAGGCAGGCCTAGCCATAAATCTGCCCTCCGAGCCTGGACTGGTGCTAATTCTGCAGTTAAGTGAGGGGGGCGAGGAGGGCAGCAAGATGGGACAGGGAAGGTTCTAGACAGGGGGTATCTGACTGCATTCCAGTCCATATGTGCTAAGTCGTAATCAGGCCCTCTTTTGTTGGAGGAAGGGAACTTGCTTGGGGCTCAGTTGGACCAGGCAGGGCAAGTGTCTCAAATGTGTGATGAGCTCTGGAGCAGAGGAATCTCAGCGTCTGCATGGCTGGGATTGTAAAACCATCAGCCCCTCCTCCTGGACCTACTCTGGGTTCAAATGCATTCAGCTCTTGCAAAGTGATAGAAAGGTCGTTATTTCCTAATAACCTCCTGAGCCTTTGGTGAGGAGGAGGGCGTGGAGAATCACACTATGTGACCAAGTTAGCAGTAGTCTGAGCGACTGGGGATCCAACGGACCATTCTCCGGCAGAGAGAACACACACAATTCCCTGGACCTCTCCTTCCATGGGCCCAGACTCTAAAGGAGGTAAACGTGCACTGGGACTGGGACAGCCCCTAAGG
The DNA here is from genome assembly GCF_036321535.1 of Camelus dromedarius. Lineage (NCBI taxonomy): Eukaryota > Metazoa > Chordata > Mammalia > Artiodactyla > Camelidae > Camelus > Camelus dromedarius. Next base: position 59,071,188 of record NC_087443.1, on the reverse strand, counting down.
GTCTCATTTGGCCTGAGGCAGGGGAGGGCTCTCCACCTGGGTTTGGTAATGACCTCACTCCCCTCAGAGCCACTAATTGAAAGCAAGGGGTGTGGTAGGCGCAGCAGGAGAGGTTGGGGGACTGAGAGGGTTCCCTGAGAGGCTCTGCTTCCATAGGGGGGAGGAAAACGATTTCTCCTGTCTTACACTCCATCTCACCAGGCACCCACCTGGCCTCTCCTGCTGCTAACGAAGTGCCTTTAATTAGCAGCCTAATAAAATGCTCTTAATTGGCAAGAGCCAATCAGAAAGGGAGGTCTCCTCCCTTAGTCACTGCTGATGGTGGCACAGCTTATAGGTTTCAAGGGAGAGGGATTCCAGGCCCAGCCTGGCTTTAGGAAATGGTGACTTAAGGGACAAGTCTTCCAAGGGCCCCAGACTTCCTGGATCTGACACCGGTTTCAAGGTGAGACCCATAATCACCCCAGGACCAGCCTCAGCTCAACGCTGGGCTCAGGAGTCCAGCCTGCAAGTGACAAGTGAGTAGATGCCAGTGGCTTCAATGGTCTCTTAGGTAGGAGATGACAGTGTGGTCTCGGGCAGTGTGGGGAGCCCTTTTCCTTGTTCCTCAGGTTCCTCATCTGCAGTGCCAGGTGCACCTGATGCTCTGACATGCCTCCTGGCAGGGATAGTTCTGCACTGCAGCCCCATCATCTAGTAGTCTGAGAATGCTTTAGTGATCACAGTGGTCAGTCCCGGCACAAAAGGGGAGAGATAGAGCCAGGGAGCCTGATCAGGCAGGGAGAACCACTACTACAAGCCCATAGATTTAAAACAAGAATGGCCTAATTTTGCCAAGGTTTCTGCTGATGGCAGTAGAGGGGAAGAGGAGGAAGAGGACAGTCTGGCTGCAACCTTGTACCTGTCTCCCTGGGTCTGATTTAAGGAGGGAAAGGCGGTGGGTTTCCCCAGTCAATGCTCCCTTTTATTTTTAGCTTGTTGGAATCTGAAAATTGCTCCCAAATGTAAGCTCTCCCATCTAGAAACTGATCAAATGGGATGCAGGGGAAACCCAAGTCTTCTTACCTACTAAGGAGGCAGAGGAAAATTTAAGTTCTGGGATCAAGTTGGCAGGCTGAGGCTATGATGACCAGTTCCCAAATGAGACGTCACTTTGACTTTAACTCAACATAGAACACTAACCGTCTGCCGACCCCAATTCACACCATTTGGCCCTGACTTCTCTCAACGCTGTTTTTTCATGTCAGATCATCTTAAAATCTGTGCATTCTCTCAATTTCTATACTGAGAAAGTCACTGTCCTCTTGATGTTGGGGTAAAGAGACAAGACACCCAGAAAATTCACTTTAATCTTATATTTGTAATTTAAGTTACTTTTTTTCTGAACAGTTAAAAAAAAAAAACACACACTATATTATCATGATTCTAGGTTGTGAACATATTGGTACATTGACTACACATCACCGTAACATAATCACAAAAGTCAAAGCAGTCAGTACTGAAGAGTCTAGAAAACAAAGGCTGAGCCAACCAAAAGCTCTCAGGGAGGCTCACACTTGTTGCCAGGCCTGCCCCATAGGTGGAGACCAGTGAACAACCCTCAGAATAGTCTGCAGTGGGCTTGAGTGATCACTGACTTGGGATAATGTTAGTGTCCTTGGTACCCAGAGACCTGACCCTCCTGTTGGTCTTTTGCAACAGTGACCAAGAAGGGAAAAGGATAGAGGGGAGGTAACACTTTTAATGCTGTTTACTGCACTGATTCTTAAATACCCACACAACCGATTAGGAACTGAGAGGGCCAGCTGGGTGGGTTGGAGAGCACATATTCTAGGAAACTTTAGATCACAGGTACTCAATTTCCAACAGAAGAGGTTTCTGGGTATCAATGCATTAAGTTCCACCTGAAACCAGGCAGCCATAATCATGCTTTTTTGGTTTCTCTCCTTGGTTCCAAGGATTCTGAAGTCACACATGAACTACAGGTAAAAATAACAAGAAGCAAAACTCAGCTTTACTCTAAGAGACAGCTGTCTTTCTGGCACTGATTATGATACTGTGGATAATGTAAGGGGCTGTGGTCTGCCAGCAATCAGCTGTGTGGGTGAAGCCCGAGGAGATGAACTCAGTCTGCAGGTTTGGGTACACTTGGAAGTGAGGGTTGTTCTAGGAGGGAAGAGAGGAAGGCAAGGAGAAGCAAGGGCACCTTTTCATGTTCTCCAGCTTGTGGGAAGTCTGTTAAACTCATAGAGATGGAGGAGGAGATGAGAAATATGTTATGAAGTCATAAGGTAAACCTGATTATCAAACAGGTGGTGGGCATCTATAAGCATCCCCCTTTCCACCTGGAAGTACCCTGGATTCCTCCAGAATCAAGCTTGCAGCCTAGCCTCCCAGCCTGCACTATTCTGGGTTGGGCTGCTCTCCTCCAGGCAGGAAGGTATTAGCATCTAAGACACCAAGAAGGTCAGTAACACCAAGGTGTCTAGTCTAATTCTAGGGAAGAACAAATTGCCCTAATTATTTCCCCCACCACTCCACCTCAGGCCCTGTGTTTCCACATACAACCAAGTGCTAAGTAAGGAACAGACCAACCACAGGTGTTCTGACCGATGGGTACCAGGAGACAGCAAAGGAGAACGGTGTATATTTTTTCTTCAGCTTTTGATATTACAAAAGAAAAATAAAAAGCACTTTTCTTACTCAAGCAGAAAACAGAATGATTTAGGGGTCCCAGGGTCTTTCCCAGAAACAAGTTATGAGGGCCAGAGCTTATTACTTGCCAGTAGAGTTACAGAGTCCCTGTCTCTGAGGTTTCTGGTGAAGAGTCACCAGAATTTTGCCAAGGGACAAGTGTAAAAGGCCTCCCACTTACAATTCACATCCAATTTCAAATTGCACACACAAAAAGCAAAAGGATGTTCTCAGCAGTGGAAATACACACACGTGAAGCAAGTCATGCTGGTTTTGTCCAAGCAGCCCCAACGTGAACTGAGAACTCACACGTGCCCAGAGCTCCTGGGTACAGGGGCCTGAAGCGCTCTTCACCTGCCTTTGAACAAGCTTCCTCTCATCTTTAAGAAATGTTTCTTTCAGGCTCACATAGGAATTTTAGCGAGAAGAGACTAATCTACAATGGGGACATTTCAGCTCAGAGCCCAGAGATATCTTCAGCTCCTTTTCTGCCATTCCTTTAGAGGTATGGAGACTACTTTGTTTCTCTTTTCTTTTTAAAAAGGTCAAACTTCACATTTATTCTAGCCCAGTTGGGGATTAGTGATAATCAATTCCCACTGAAATCATGCAGAGATTGTAAGTGGGGTTTACCTTCTCTGGAAATGAACTACTTACCTGATTATTTCTTCTACAATGAACTGGTAAATGACCCCCAGAGCTGAGAAATGTTACTGACTCAAGTTTTTCAGACCACTTAACTTCATTTCCATTTCCATCAGCAGCAGAGGACAACTTGGAGAATATCCTCGATGGAGCTAATGGCTCCAGACCGCAGGGTCCAACCCTCAATCTCACTTATGATGTACTGGACTAGATAAGGTATAGAAACAGTATACCTTCGACTGAACCTAGATGGGAGAGCAAAACCCTGGGCACCAATGAATATTCCACAGCTCCCACTTTTGAATAGCAGCATATAAGAGAAGGGCTGGTTAAGTTATGGCTATTGGACAATATTTTGAAACAGCTTGAAATCCATGCCTCTTTAATGCCTGACGTGTATTTTTCAAGGCTGACGGCCCTCTGCCTCATCTATAGCAAAAAACCTTAACCAATCAAAAAGTCATTAACAGTCAACACAACAGACAAAGAACCCTGATAGTGAGTGGTTAAATAGAAAACATTTCTCTAGCATTTGGGTAGTTGGTAAGGGAATTACACTCAAAAGATTTCCCAGGCAATGACATATCATACTGGGCAATATTTTCTGAATATAATCTGGAATTAAAAGCTTACAAGCACTCATAAAGCAGGAAAGGAAAAATGCATATGCCTAACCTGCCTCTAAATATGTAATAACATTCAGTCTGGGCACATCTTGGGAAGAGGATAACTTGCAAAGCAGAGGGAAGAGTGAGGATGGCTTTCTCTCCCCCTCCCATGTCCTGCTGAACTAAAGGTGGTCTGGCTTTGAGGTCACCTGCAACTCGTTTCCATTCTGAAGTTTTTACAGCAGCTGGTTAAAAAGGGGCTTTCTTTTACTCAAATGCTTTGATTAGGAATGGAACAATGGGCCTGTCTGCTCAGCTTTCAAGGGAAACTTGAGACTGCCCTGTACTTCCGGGCTTTTGATGGGTGTGACCCTGCCACACGAGATGGCTGGTGGAGGCCCACTCCTGGCACACACTGGTAGTATTCCCTGTGCTCCCTGGTTGGGCAGCACACGTGCCTTACCCCCAGGGCCCATACAGCCGCTTTTCAAGTGGCTAGTCAGCCTTGGCCCTCGCTGAGGTCCATTTGTTTATGTTGCTCATCAACTGCCAGAGAAATTTTATTGGTTGGGGAGAGTGGAGAGTAAAAATAAGGCCAGGAGGAGGAAGAAAAGGAAAGAGAAGGCAGTTTCTGAGCCATTAATAAACCCTGTGTGCCAAACTTCACCCTGATCCTCTCTCTGACAGCTTTGCCTTTTATAAATACCAGGTTTGGAAAAGCAGAAGGAAGGTTCTGCAGTGCAAGGTTGAGATGATTAGCTTGATTTTTGAGAGATGATATTTACTGGCCTAAATGAAAAAGACATTACGTTTTAGTCCTGACCAGCTTGTTAGCTATTCTGATCATGGTCTTGACAAAGATTCAGGCGCATGGGTGCTCACAGGCTCTGATAAGGAAATCAGAGATGTGAACCATTGTGCAGAATGGACCAAGCGACTGGCTCTGGCCATTTCAATCCTTTCTGTAGGCTGAGCCTTACCAGTGATTTAAGATGAAGTACAATGCTTTTTATTACACATCTAATTGTTAATGAGAGGAAATGCAATCAGCAACTCCTTTCCACACTCTACATGGAATCGAGGAGACTGCTGAGTCCAGAAAAGATTCAGCCATTGATGGAGCCCAGGAAATTTCTGGCCCCCCTTTTGCGGGGTGAGGGGTATTAGGAGGAGAGAGAAGAGTTGCAAATATGATGAATACCATTTTGAGAATCCACTGTTGCCATATAGGGTCTCTTGCAGCAAAAGTCTGGGTTTGAACTTTTGACTGAACAGCAATGAACTCTTCTAAGTATTGCATTTTCTCATTTGCCTCATGCTAACTGAGGATACTTTCTTCATATTCTTTCTTCTCAGGTGGAGCAGAGAAACATGTTGAAGGGGAGTGGGGGAAAGGGGAAAAGGGGCAGAAATGGAGAAAGAGATGGAAGGAAAGAGGCCCAGATCTTCCAGGGTGTGCATTTCTGTTTTCTTTCTTTCTTGTCTCAGAGGCTACACAGACAACTGTCTCCTCCTAAGCACAGTGGAGCTGGGCAGATCTTGCCAGGTGCTGGGCATTTCTGCAGTTTATAGGGACACACTGGGTGCTGTCTGGCTTGAAGTTGTATCCCCTGTCCCCTAGAAGTGGGTCTCTTCCAGTAGGCTACCTAGGGAAACTAGTTCTTCTTAATGGCAAAGCAAGAGAGATTCTGGCAAAACACTAAATATATTTATAAGTCATCTTTGTCTGGAACCATATGAGGAAAAAACAGGTGCAGAGGGGAAGGAAGGAGGGGAGCGGAGGTGAGGTTTAAAAGTTCCAATCATTCACAAAAGATAAAAGACATCTTCTGATAGCAGCACGGAAGCAGTCAGCTGTGCTGAGTAGACCATCCTGGGTCAACTGCAGACCAACTGTGTCCCAACAGGAGTCTTAAAGCCCCGCTCCTCGGCTAGCCCGGGGAGAGTGGGTAGTAGTTTGATTGTTACTGTTGTTGCTCATCCTGGTATTGGCAGATACGTTAAATGCCGCAACTTTAATGAGTCCTGTGTGAAAACAGAGCAGTCATTAGTCCCTTTCCCTGTATTTCTCACTTTCTCTAAGAGGAAAAGAATATTAACTTAGCTGTCGGTTGGGAGAAAGGCTCAGAAGTCCTTCCTAATGCCTGCTCTCTGTCCATGCCATGCAGGAGCTTCTGTCAAAGGTGATGTGGCCTGTTTGGGGACTTGGCAGAGCTCACTGACATGATCACGGCTGTAGTGCTCAAGTAGAGTGACTCTGATGTCCAGAGATTAAGAATGACTACGGTAGGTGTAGCATCAAGCTCTCAGCTGCTCCCTGTAATGGGAGACCAGGCGACGACAGCTCTGAGCTTCTGGCCCTTAGGGGCCACGAATGCAGTGTGCCACTAACAGAAGTAGGGGAGTGGGGTGAGGCTGCCAGGCTGCTTGGCTGGAGGACATTAGAAATTAAAAATGGCAAAATGCCATAGAAATCTAAGGATGAGAAAATTCTGGCAAAAGGAGGGGATGGGTACATGACGAGTAACATTTATACTAATGGCCACTTTTTACTGAGGGCTTGTTACGTGCTAGGCACTGTACTAAACTAAGCACTAAGAATTTTATACCTAACACTTCAAGGCAATCCTCACAAAAGCTCTATGTGGTAGGTACTAACAAGGAAACTAAGGCTTTGGGAGGTTATTTGCCCAAGGGCACAAGGCTAGGGTTCTCATGCAGGCCTGTGTATTTTGGTTGAGGAAGTAGCATGTCCTCTGCAGGAAGTAGCATGTCCTCCATGAGATCAGTGAGCACTGAAGCGAGCCCAGCAGGGCACAAACCACCCTATTCAGAAGAACCACAGTAAAAAGATGTGCAGAAAAGTGTACTAAATGTGTACTTCTGCCACAAGAACAGAGGTAAGTGAGGGAAACAAAAAGTCATAATAATGGCAGCAATCCCCAGTAGACAGTACAGATTTCCCAAGCCAATAGTAACCTGTATTTGAAATGGTCAGGATACCAGGTATGATCTGAATATACCATGGATATAAATAAAGATGAATATTAGGAATATTTTCCTGCTCCAAAGAGAGGATGGAGACTTGAGTGGGAGAATACATGGAGTTCTCACCAACTCCAGAGCCACTTCCAAGGTCAAAAGGCAATACTTTTCCCTTTTGGAGGGGGTGGGGACTTGGGGATAAGCATAAAAAAGCTACATTTTATAGTCAAATGACACTCATAAAGCAGAGCTGTGAGAAGTCACTATGATATTATCAACAGATTTTTCCATTCACACGTTAGATTATCTGCTTGGTTTAAAGGGTCTCCATGATAGGTACCAGTTTAACCCGGGAATTACAAAGCCAAAGGCTTTGGGGTCATTACTCTTAGTTTTGAAACTGATTCAAATTTCATTTTATTTTCTTAATCCTACTGGGTTACTGGGGCAGAAATACTAGTTCTACTACACAAGGATCATGTAGATCTAGTTCAATTATCTAGAACTGAGGCTGGCTACTTCACTCAAAGGCAGTGTCCAATGTGCAGCCGTGTCTCATGATGTCAGCTTCCCCTGCTCCACAGGACTTGTAGATATAAAGGAAATGAGAAGGGTCCATGAACTTGCAATACCTTACAGCCAATGTTCCATCTCCTACCCACAGTGTTATGTACACAATTCTTTTTCATACCTGGGCAAGTCTGAGGTCAGTGTATGATTATTTATCTGGAGATATAGGTGTATGTTCGAGAAGGGGAGCGGGAGGGTTCAGCTTGGGCAGCTGGATCATTTAGGAAGTCCCAGATGAGGATTGTGTCATCATGTGAACTACTGACAATCTGGAATTCATCAAACTGGAGTCGGAAAACTCTTCCAGAATGCTCCTAAAGAAGCAGAAAACAAAACTTTTGAACTACTCAAAATTAAAAGGACACAAATTCAGCAATATGTCAAAAGGAGTCTATGGAAAGGCTATGCTGATAGTTTTCTCTACCATTTACCTGTTTCAAGAATACAGGGGAAAACCTTCATTTGGATTAAAAGCAAGATGGAAAAGTCAAATATCAGGTAGTTAGTTTCACATCCAAAGTAGTAATCACTAGAGCTGACACATGTCAAATAGTATGCCAGTTTCTCATCACTAACTTTCCTAGACTTAGGCTGAAAGAGGACATTCCTCACTACCTCCCTGGCTTTATCTTCTTCTCTGTATCTCTAGGATTCTTTCACAATCAGAGGCCACGGACTGATAAGTAGTGTGCTGGTGTATATTAGTCAATTAACTCTCCCAAATTTGTAAAAGCATTTACACATTTTATGGTGTAAAAATTTCTATCCTGGCCAATTTTGAGTTGCCCATGTGAGGTCAACCAGCTTGCAAAATTCATGGAAATCTAACAATTGGCTCTTATAAGCAGGTATAAACCTGTTTCACTTAAAATAATGTCCTCAGGTTCCATCCACATTGTAGCATGTGACAGTATTTCCTTTCTTTTTAAGGCTGACTAATATTCTAGTCTGTATATATATAACAAATTTTCTTTATCCATTCATCTGTCAATAGACACTTGGGTTGCTTCTACCTCTTGGCAATTGTGAATAATACTGCTACAAATATGAGTATGCAAATATCTCTTATAAATCCTGCTTTCAAGTCTTTTGGATATATACCCAGAAGTAAGAGTGCTGGATCATATGGTAATTCTACCTTTAATATTCTGAAGAACCACCATTGTTTTTTCCATAGAGGCTGCACTACTGCACTATTTTACATTCTTTACAAGAGGTAAATGAGCTCATTAGATGAGCATCTGTGTTCATAAGAGATACAGGCCTAGAGTTTTCTTTTGTTGTAATATCTTTGTTTGGTTTTGGTATTAGGATAATGCCGGTCTCATAGAATGACGTAGGAAGTATTTACTCTGCTTCTATCTTCTGGAGGAGACGACAGGTAATTGGTATACTTTCTTTAAACATTTGGTAGAATTCACCAGTGAACCCATCTGGGCCTGGTGCTTTCTGTTTTGGAAGGTTATTAATTATTTATTCAATTTCTTTAATAGGTATAGTCTTGCTCAGAATGTCTATTTCTTTCTGAATTGTGGATGATTATATTTTTCAAGGAATTGGTCCATTTCATCTAGGTTATCAATTTTGGGGGCAGAGTGTTCAGTCCATGGGATCTGCAGTGATACAAAGTTGGGTTTAACATTCAAAAATCAATGTAATATAGCAATTAACAGAATAAAGGCGAAAACCATATGATCATCTCATTGGATGCAGATAAAAAGCATTTAACAAAAAACCAACATCCATTCCTAATAAAAATTCTCAGCAATCTAGGAACTGAAGGAACCTCCTAATCCCCTGATAATGTGTCTATGAAAAACCTATAGCTAACAAATCTATATAAAAGTATACGTAAAATGGTAAAAGACCAAATGAGTTTTATCCAAGATAAAGACATCCACTCTTACCAATTCTTTTGAACATTGTACTGATGGTCAGTACAATAAAGCAAAAAGGAAAAATGAAAAGTAACACAGATTGGAGAAGAAGTGTATTTCTATATACTTGCAATGAATAATTCAGAAATCAAAAATTTAAAATACCATTTGTAATATCATTAAAAAATAAGAAACACTTAAGAATAAATAATGACAAAAGATATATAAGACCGTTACACTAAAAGCTATAAAACATTGCTGAAAATTTTAAAAGACCTAAAAAAATGGAGAGATAAATTTTTCATGGACCAGAAAATTCAATATTGTTAAGAAGTTAATTCTTGCTAAGTTGATCTAGATTCAACATGATCCCAATAAAATCTCAGATATTTTTTGTTGCTGAAATTGGCAAACAGATTCGAAAATTCACATGAAAATTCAAAGGAAAATAACTTTGAGAGAGAACAAAGTTGAAGGACTTACACTACATGACCTCAAGAGTCATTAAAAATCTGCAGTAACCAAGATAGTATGATGTTGGCATCAAGATAGACAAAAAGATCAATGGAACTGAACAGATCCATAAGTAGACCCACATATATATGGTTAATTGGTTTTTGAAGAAGAAAAAAGATACGGTCTTCTGAATAAGTGGAGCTGGAACAACTAGATATCCATATGAATTCTGATCTATACCGTGTACCATCCACAAAAATTAACTCAAAATGAATTGCAGAACAAAATGTAAAACCTAAAACCATAAAATTTCTAGAAGAAAATAGAAGGGAAAATCTTTGTGACTTTAGATTAAGCAAAGAACTTTTAAAGATGTAATAGCTAGTAACATAATCCCTAATAGGAAAACTTGACACAATCGACTTAAAAATTAATTTCTGCTTTTCAAAAAGATACTTTAAAGGGAATGAAAAAACAAACCATGGACTTGGGGAAAATATCTGCAAACTATATATCTGATAAAGAACTTATATCCTCACTATGTAAAAGACTCTTAAAACTCAGTAATAAGAAAACCACTCAATTAAAAAAATGTGCAGCACATGCAAACGCTTCAACGAAGTGGCTATGTGGATGGCACATAAACACATGAAAAGATGCTCAATATTATTAACATTAGGAATGTAAAATTAAAATTACAATGAGATACCATGACATATTTATTAGAATGACTAAAATTTTTAAAAGACTGCACCAAGTATTGGTGAGGAGTAACTGGAAGTCTCATGCACGGTTGTGCTACCATGTCAAACTGTACAGCTAGTCTGGAAAACAGCTTGGCAGTTTCTAAAAATATTAAACATACACTTACCATGTGACCTAGCCATTCGGCTCCTACGATTTACCCCAAAGAAATTAAAGTGTATGTTCATACAAAGACTTGCACATAAATATTTATAGAAACTTTATTTGTAACAGACCTAAACTAGAAACCTAAATTTTCATCAACTGGCAAATGGATAAATAAATTTGGGTACAAAACAAATATATCCATTTATTGTATGTCAATAATATCGCAATAAGTCTGTTTTTAAAAACTCAGTAACCCAGATATACAAGGATTTTTTAATAGCTGCAAATCAATCAATGTGATGCATGATATTAACAAATTGAAGAATAAAAACCATATGATCATCTCAATAGATGCAGAAAAAGCTTTTGATAAAATTCAACATCCATTTATGATGAAAATTCTCCAGAAAGTGGGCATAGACAGAAAATACCTCAACATAATAAAAGTCATTTATGACAAATCCACAGCTAACAACATACTTAATGGGGAAAAGCTAAGGCATTTCCTCTAAGATAGGAACAAGGCAAGGATGCCCACTTTTGTCACTTTTATTCAACATAGTTCTGGAAGTCTTAGCCATAGCAATCAGAGAAGAAAAGGAAATAAAAGAAATCCAAATTGGAAATGAAGAAGTAAAACTGTCACTGTTTGCAGATGACATGATAATACATATAGAAAACCCTAAAGAAATGATCAGAAAACTACCAGAACTTATCAATGAATTTGGTAAAGTTGCAGGATACAAAATTAATATACAGATATCAGTTGCATTTCTATACACTAACAGCAAAATAGCAGAAGAAGAAATTAAGGAAATACCATTTACTACCACACCAAAAAGAATAAAATACCTAGGAATACACCTACCCAAGGAGGCAAAAGACTTGTACTTCAAAAACTGTATGACACTGATGAAAGAAACTGAAGACAACAATAAACAAATGGGAAGATATACCATGTTCTTGAATTGAAGAATCAATATTAAAACTGTCATACTGCCCAAGGCAATATACAGATTCAATGCAATCCCTATCAAATAACCAATGACATTTTTCACAGAGCTGGAACAAAAAATGTTAAAATTTGGATGGAAATGCAAAAGAACCCTAATAGCTAAAACAATCTTGAAAAAGAATGGAGCTGGGGGAATCACACTCCCTGACTTCAGACTACACTACAAAACTACAGTAATCAAAACAGTATGGTACTGGCACAAAAACAGACACATAGATCAAGGGAACAGGATAGAAAGTTTAGAAATAAACCCACACATTTATGGTCAATTAATCTACAACAAAGAAAGTAAGAATATACAATGAAGAAAAGACAGTCTCTTCAACAAGTGGTGCTGGGAAAACTGGACAGCTATCTGTAAAAGACTGAATTACAACATTCTCTAACAACATATACAAAAATAAACTCAAAATGGATTAAAGACCTAAATGTAAGACCAGATATTATAAAACTCCTAGAGGAAAACAAAGGCACTCTTGGACAAAAATCACAGCAATGGTTCTTTTTGAACCAGCTCCTAGAGTAACGGAAATAAAAGCAAAAATAAGCAAATGGGATCCAATTAAACTTAAAAGCTTTTGCACAGCTAAGGATACCATCAACAAAACGAAAGACAACCTACAAAGTGGGAGAAAATATTGCAAATGATGTGAATGAACAACTAATTTCCAAACTATACGAACAGCTCATATACCTTAATATCAAAAGACCAAGCAACCCAAAAAATGGGCAGAAGACCTAAACAGACATCTCTCCAAAGAAGACATACAGATGGCCAATAAGCACATGAAAAGATGCTCAACATCACTAACTGTTAGAGAAATGCAAATCAAAACTACAATGAGATATCACCTCACACCAGTCAGAATGGCCATCATCAAAAAGTCTACAGATGATAAATGCTGGAGAGGGTGTGGAGAAAAAGGAATTATCCTACACTGTTAGTGGGAATGTAAATTGGTACAGCCACTATGGTGGACAGTTATGAAGGTTCCTTAAAAACTAAAACAGACTTACTGTATGATCCAGGAATCCCACTCCTGGACATATATCTGGAGAAAAATATAATTCAAAAAAGACACATGCACCCCAATATTCACAGCAGCACTATTTATAATAGCCAAGACATGGAAATAACCCAAATGTCCATCGACAGATGACTGGGTAAATAAGATGTGGTATATATATACAATGGATTACTATTCAGCCATTAAAAAAGAATAAAATAATGCCACTTGCAGCAACATAGATGGATCTGGAGATCGTCATTCTAAGTGAAGTAAGCCAGAAAGAAAAAGAAAAATGCCATATGACATTGCTTCTATGTGGAATCCTAAAAAAGGGACATAAATGAACTCATCTACAAAATAGAAACAGACTCACATAGAGAATAAACTTATGGTTACTGGGGAGGAAAGGGGTGGGAAGGGATAAATTGGGAGTTTGAAAATTGCACCTCTTGGGGAGTGATGCAAATGTAAGTTATCTTGATTGTGATGGTGGTTTCATGGGTATATACACCTATCAACATTTATCAAATTGTACATCTGAAATATGAGTAGTTTACCGTTCAGGAACCATATACCACAATATAGGCGTTAAAAAATAAAAATAAAAACTTAGTAAGACAACTCAATAAATAAATGAGGAAGAGATTTGAACAGACACTTCAAAAGAAGATAAGCACACCATAAGTTCTACACCATTAGTTATCACACAAATGCATATTAAAACTACAACCACTACACACTCACTCAAACGGCTAGAATGTTTTTAAAAACTGTCAACACCAAGTCCTGTCAAGGATGTGGACAAATGGGACATTTATACATTGTTAGTGGAAATATAAAATGATTTGCATTTGCAAGCCCCCAGAATGCTACTTTGGGAAATAGCTTGGTAGTTTCTTTTAAATAAAATATATACTCAGAAATCATACTTGTATATTTGCCCAAGAGAAATTAAAACACACACACACACAAGCCGGTATGGCAATGTTTTCAGTATCACCAAAGACCAGAAACATTCCAAATGTCCTTCAACTGGTGAGTGCATAAGCAAAGTGGCTCATCCACACAATGGAATACTACTTAGCAATAGAAAGGAACAAAGTATTAATACATGCAACAATGTGGATGAACCTCAAACGAAGTGAAAAAAGCCAAATACAAAAAGCTACATATCCTATGATTTAATTTATATGACATTCATAAGATAGCAAAACTACAGGGGCAGAATCCGATGGATAGTTGCTAGGGGTTGGGGGAAGGGATTAATACGAAGGGGCATCATTTCTGGGGCGATGGAAATGTTCTATATCTTGACTGTGGTATTTACACAACTGCAACATTCATAGAAATACGCTAAAAAGGGGGGGGGGCAAATTTTGCTGTATGTAAATGATACTTCAAAAACCAGACTTAGATCAATTGTAAATGAATGAAAGTACACATTAAAAAAAAATGTGTGAAAAATGCTGGTAAAGCAGGTTTGGCACTGAAAGAATGAGCTTTAAATTTAACAAGGAAGCCAAGCAATGCATCTCTCTTCTCCAGAGCAGAGGTTGCCTAAATGTCAAGAGTCAGGATTCAGAACACTGGGCTTCAAATGCTTGCTCTCATCTTTTACCTGAGTTGTGAAAAAAGAGTCTGTCTTCCCTGGTGCCCAATCTAATCTTTTTCTAATGGAAACAGCTTTCAACCTTTGGCCACTTTTCAATCTGGGCCTTTGGTGAACACTATGACAAAGAAACTGGTGCTTTCGAAGGTGACATTCTTCCTTTTGAGTCACTTCTTTCCCCAAATGTCAGGATGTTCAGGCAAGGGAGTATATGAGGAACAAAAGAGCCAAGATTCAAATTGCTGGAGGCGGCGTACTTTAAACAGGAAGCTGAACTGAGGGGCTGACCAGGGGGTTCACGCAGACTCCCATGGCACTTTTTGCAGGCACAGGTGTGCAGGTCCTCAGATTCTGGACAGGTTCCAATTTGATTAATTATGTTCTCTCTCCCTAAGTACCCCCTACTGTTTCTGGTGGATACAGAACTCTTATTCACTTCCTGTACTAAATTGTTGTGTAGAGTTGCTGTGCAGCTGTTAAACAGCTGCCACATTCCTTTTCATATACAGTCTCTAAAGCACTTCTGGATGAAAGGCAGCTATATAAACATATTTTATTGTCATGTATTGGTTGCCTTTCCACTTAGCAGTAGGCTTTGTGAAGTTCTAACGATCAAATCCAGATCTGTACTCCACTGCATATCAATGTAATTTCTTCCCCTTCCTGCTCTCCATACCCCTCTAAACAACAAGGCTCTTACCACAAGAGTCCGTAGACAGAGAGTTCCTGCAGGAGCACGGGGGTCCAAAGCAGCTACAAGATCCCACACTTTAATTTTTCTAAAGATCAAAAAGGGGACAAAAATCATAGCTAAAAGCAAAATTAACAGAACACAGGAAGAAAAGCAAAAAGTTATGGCAATAAAGATGTACAGTGAAGATAGTTTATAGGATAAATGCAGCTCTCAGGAATGCACAAAAACTTGGAGACTTGGTTCTTGCATTCATTCTTGGGTAGAGGTTATTTGGTCTTAAAAGGGGAAGATGTATGTGATTAAACTAAAAACGAAAAACAGGTTAGCTTTAACCAAACTGAAGACAGTGAATGGTAAAGTTACACCATACTTTGGGGCTAAAAGGAGTTTTTATACATTAGAACTCTTACTGATATAAGAGATCTCTTAGACCTAGGAACCTACAACTCTGAGGCATCTTCTTTCTGGTCAATTCTAATGGCCCCGGTCACACATACCAGAGGACTGGGGTCCATTAAAGAGCTCTGGAGTTTATATAAACAAATCCTCATATTTTGATTTAAATAAGAAAAGTTTAGCCCTTCTAAAAATCAATTATAGGTCATGTCTCCTCAAGGTAAATAACAGAAAAAACCCAGGAAAGGTGGGTACAGATCAAAACCAAGGCAATGAGAAAATACAACCTTGGACCTAACTGGAACATGTCATATCCTGAACAATTTTCCCAAGGGTATGACAGTGATGGCTGACTCAAAGCAGAGGAAATGGGTCTGTTAACACCTACTACCGCTTGAGTTGTCTTAATATATTAGTATAGCTAGCTCATAAACTAAGATAATGTGGTAAGTTAGTTTCTGGTATTTAAAAAATGGCCAGTATTTGAACTGTGGCCTCTCACTCCTCCAAATCAGGTAGGTACCCTCAGGAGGAGACATGATACAAAGGCCTTCATAAGTGAAAACACTTTTGTAAGAATTTACCATGTGCTTAGCATTTCTGGACATGGGATCCATCCACAACATGAAAGGACTCTATAACCACTGGAAATTAGACTGAGGGGAAGTAAAGATGACTGAATTCGTTGTCACTGAAATGCTAGGAGTGAAGACAGGAGAGCTTTACTTTTAAGAAACACTCAAAGGGATAAAAAAATTCAAGACCCTTCCATGTTAATAAGCCCCAAAGATACTGCCCTCCAACATTTTAGTTTTATTAGGTCATTATTTTATATGCATATCTTGATACACTGGGTTTATCAGGTTCTTTGCTTTACAGGGCAAAATGGATAGATATATAACCAAATAACCAAAATATTAATGAAAACCATGAGCAAACAAGTACAATTAAATGATTAGGAACAATATTTTGGAAAAGAGTAAACAAAGAAGAGGTAAATACATAGATTAGACACAAGAAACAGTATATTGCATTCTTTCTGTAATATCTATAATCCTTTAGAGACAAAGAAAGGCTATATTTAACATCCTAAGGCAGGAGGAGTAAGAGGTAGAACTTAAAAATGTCTTTAGCAAACTCACCCATCATAGGCTCCACTGACTATCCTCTTGTTATCAAATCGAATACAGCGTACCAATTCCTCATGGCCTTCTAACACTCGTAAGCATGCACCACATTCTATGTCCCATAACCTAAAAAAGAAAATTGAGTCAAGTGAATTTTCATGTATTATTCTTTAAGCTTGGAAAATGTTATGACATATTTCACATGCCTTTTAAAAAAATCCACAAAACACAATCAATCAACACCCATACACAAATGTACTGCTTTCAACATAATTTATTTCCTTTTTGCCATATAACTCAGGCAAAAAAAAAATGTACAATTCAAATTCAAATATGTAGTATATACTTTCAAAGCAAGCTTTATATAATTCTGTTATCAGTGTTGCCAAGAAATAAAAAGGACGAACTCAACGTACACAGTTGCCTGTGAAGGAAATGACCAAGCCAAGGAAAGTAACGTTTCCTGAAATCACCATTAATAAGAATGAGATGCAGTATTAGTGACTTCCTGCCCTCACAAAGCATGTCCACCTCTGTCACTGAGGACACTGCTTTTGCTCCACTGTCCAGGACACTTTTTCTCATATAATGGAAATACAAAGTAAGTGCTCAAAAACTTTTATATACCTAAATTACATATGTTTTCTGATCAATCCAAATGATTTCTAGGAATGATAATTTCCTTAGATATAACCATAGCTCTGTTGTTTTTTATGGCCTTTTCATTCCCTTAGTACATCTTTGAAGGAGGGGAGAAGGTTGATAATTCTTCCAAATTCTATTCATATGTGTGTCACTCATCTTCATGAAGGGAAAACACCAAAAAGTACTTCAAATTTGTGGATTCTTCATAGTTTCAAAGACTGGAACTCCCTGGCCAATTATGTAATGCTAAAAAACCAAAATGTACAATTTCTAGTAGGGAAACAAATCTTTCTTCTTTTCTCTCTCTCTCTTTTTTTAGAACAGTGGCAGAGAGAAAAGGCCGTTAGGTATTTATTAGCATTTTTCAACAGCAGACAGGAGAAATTTAGAGAGACGGGCCTTCAACTTCCGTTTACTTATCTATCTCTCTAGCCCACTTCCTCGTTCAAGCAGTACCTTTTAAATAGGTCTATCTGGTGATAAAACTATTACAGGAAGGAAACACATCAACAAAAGGCTTTGCTGTGCTGCCTCTCTGCTTGGGGCAAACTTTTGACCTGTAAGAAGCTACAGAAAGGAAAAACATTTTATTATAAACATAACACAGTTGAAGATTTGTTTGAATGGCAGTGTAACACCGATCCCTTCTGGGCAAGGGCACCTGCTGCTCACCTGATAGTATTGTCAGATGAGCCACTCACGACCAGCCTGTCTCTGTACTGCAAACAGGCAATTCCACGTTTGTGTCCATTTAAGGTCCTTACAAATTCACAAGTACTTGTGTTCCATACCTGAAACAGACATAGCATTTGGCAGTTCATTTGGTGCTTTTACTAGTAAAATCTACGGCGACTGGAGTCTTGGGGAAGCAGAAAATAAGAATGAACTAACAGGGGAAGCAACTTCTCAAACCAACCCAAATCAAACCAAAAGCATTTTAACTCACAGTAATATAGGGCTAATTTGTCGCTGGCTGCTATCACATGAAAATTCCTCAAACTGATGCACTCTCACGCGGTTAGGCTAGTCTTACAAATTTTCTTGAACCTGAACTTACCCTTGCCCTTTTTGTACGCACCTTTATTTATAGGAATAAAATACCCAACAAAAATTGTCACACAACTTAACTCACTCATTACCTTTTTACACATAAACTAGTATCTGATTTAAATACTAAGTATTCTACAATGACATTTAAATATGAAATTGTCCTTGATCAGATTTTCAAATGAACTCTTCTCCTATTCTGTACTGAGGACTTAATGAAAAATGTCTTATTACCTTTATAGTCCTATCCCCAGATGCAGAAACAATGTACTTGTCATCGAAGTCTACAACATTGACTGCAGCTCGGTGTCCGACAAGCACCCTCCGGAGGGTGATGTCAGTTGGGGAAGCCATATCCCATACAGCAATGGAACGGTCTTTGGAGCAGGTCACCATCATGCCATTATTGAAACGTAAGTGCAGAACTGCCTCACAATGGTGAATCAACGTGTTTAGCATTTCACCTGTATTTACATCCCATACCCTGGAACAAACAACATTAAGAAAGCTGTGCCACAGTACAAGACTGTGGTAGTACTCAAGCTAAAATCTATTACCAGAATTCAACCACCTCACTCCTCATTCCTCCTACTCCAATCTCATAGTTAATGTTACACCCTACTCTCCTTTTGCAGCTTTGAGGTTGAGCTGAGGTAAAGTGTACCGATGGACCACGGGGAAGTGGTAGATAGAGGGCTGGACTGGGAGAGGGGAAGAGGAAGACGATGGGATGCTGCCAATGTGAAACCCTTACGACACACTGCTTGAAATGTGGTCTAGTTGCAGGGGGTAGGAATCAGGTTGCAGCCACCAGCAACAGCTAACTGGCCCCAGACTTCAGGATTATTATAAAACTTCTGACATTCAACCTGATACATCTTAAATTGGGAATCTGATTAATAATTGCAGCACTGGTGGCCCCACAGACAGCCCTCAGGACCTACAAAGGACTGACAAAGGCTAAGAAGCTTCTATAACAGATTGACTTAGTGCTGTGTATTTGAGCTTGAGGATCCTGGATCTTAGTTTTCACTACACAGGTCAAGGCCCAAGATTACCTGGACTCTAAATCTAGGGCCCCAGTTCTGTGCTCTGAATGGGTGTAGTGATTAAGAAAGCCACCCCAATATAACGAGTGTGGGGCCCTTGTATAGCTTAAGAATTTTGTGTAATGATACATTTTACTTTGATCTATTTTTGTATATTTACTTTGGTTTTTAAAACACATTTTATTTACTTTTCCAACTTCACCGCCTCTTTTAGAAAATCATTTTTCCCTATCCTAAAAATGATGTTAGCCTCTACACTCTTTCAGTTTTCTTGAGGCTCCACAAGCACCAATAAATGTTAAATGTGGATAACTAACAACAGAGTTTGCCAGGCCTTTAAGTCAAAAGACAAGAAATAGGAACAGCCTTTTCTATTCACAAAGGATAACTTGGAATGGTAAACATTTAACTTCAGAGAATCTAACAATGCAGTTACCTTTTTTTTTCCCTTCAATTTTAAAATGTTGCTTTTGACGCATTATGTTTGCTAAATCCTTTATTTTAGCTCAAGGCAAAATTCCTAACAGAGGTTTCCAGCAGCGCTGCCTGTACCCAGAACTCAAGCTACACTGGACTCCAGCAGCATAATGGCTGTGTCATCAAATCACTAACGCCTCTGGAAATTGAAGGCCCCTCCCTGAGTGAAGCTTGCAATTAAAAACTGCAGGGACAGCAGGGGAAGAGGCTAGCAAAGAGAGAGCATGGCTCACCTGTACACATTTGAAAGGAGATAATGCATGCCTGCACTACAGTTACAACCACCTGAAAAAAAGGGGCTTCATTCTATTCATGTCATTCCCCTGTGAGGTGTTTTTTTTTTAAGAAATGCAAGGTTTACTAAGTTTCTATAATAGATGATTCCCTCATATTAAAATGGAATATGTAGTTTCTTTAAAAAAATGTAGTTTCTAAAATGTACAAAAATGTGAACATACCTTAACCATTCCTAAATCAAGTTTTCTAGTTCTAGACTGACACAATGATGGGGGAAGCTGATGGTTTATTCTTTAGTTATAAAGTTTCAGAACTGTGCTCATGCAGATATACACAAAATTACTATCTAAGATAGAACAGAGTGAATCTGGTATTTCAGAGTTCAAAAGATAATTTGAAATTTTCTACCTGACCGTGGAATCCGATGATCCAGTTATGATCACCCTCTCGTCATACTGGAGACACAGGACAGAACCTGTGTGGCCTGTGAGAATTCGCTTGCATTCCAATGTGCTTTTATCCCAGATCTAGGATGGCAAACAAGATCCTTTTGATCACTGTGATAATGGGGTGCTGCAGGGACTTGCTGGCTCTATTATGTGTTTGATTCCCCAAAAGAATCAAAGCCCAGGGTAGTGTGGAATGCATTCTTTTCTATAGGTATAGCTAAGCATCTATATATATGTGGCTTCAGTACTAATGCAGACTTTATCCTTTTCATTAAGGAACAGGGGTAACCTATAATTATGTGAGGACCAAAAGAGTAATAGCCCATTCAGTGCACTTCAAGAAGAAAATTTAACCCTAGCACTAGCCATTTGTATGAGCTTCTTGGGGGAAGCAGGTATTTTTCCTTTAAGTGAATAATTCTGGCTTTGGGACTGGAAACTATCTAAAACTCTCACTTACTTTCTGAAAATAATATTCAGAGTTTATGCTTTAGATTGCTTTATGAATGTGGTCACCCTCCCTCCTTCAGCTCCCTTCCTATAATTGAATAGACCTTACCTTGATTGTGTTGTCTCGAAGGCCGCTTACTATCTTCTGATCATCATATTGTAAACAGTAAACTCCTTTGCTCGTTTCACTTCGGCAGTGGATTCTCTGTAAACTATGTCTTCCACATCTCCAATTAGATTCTATTGTCTGAGAAGAAGAAATGGAAAAGAAGCAATCGTTAGGAAAAGACCAGAACTAAACTTTTATCTGACTTCCATGGCAACCAATGACAAATGCTCAATGCTTCACTCAATGGGATATATAAAACTTAAGGCGTATTAAAAATGTTTTTAAAAAGCCACTTTTTAAAGTTGTAACACATTTTTCCATTTGCAAAGTAATTAAAGATTTATTTCCTAGAACTCCCCTGTATATAACTTGTTCAATTAAATAATAACCTGGTGCAAAGATGCTGTTCACCAAAAGAGGACAAGCTACAAACCACATGAGGTTACCTGCTCATTGCTAATCTCACATCTGTGGTAGCCATTTCTAACAGTGAACTTTCAGAGGGGCTCAATTCAGAAGTTATAAATACAACTTTAACAGTTTCACTGCTATTGTATGAAGATATCATATTCTCTCACTCTCATCCACTTATCCATCAGTAAACAACTTTTTTAAAGCTTTAAAATTTTTGCCTGGCAATTTACTATATTTTATCCACCCTATTCACTTGTAAAGAAATTGATTTTTAACCCACATCAATAAACCTTTGCTGTAACAATGCTGTTACTCAAGAATGTTGATTCTCTAGTATTTGGCAAATACCCAAATATATATAGATTCTTACCTCAATGTCTTGTATAATTTTAGGATAAAGTGCTCTATAAAAAGAGTTGGGAGGAGCATTCCCATCAGGAGGTTTGTTTTTGAATAAATACTGGCCCCTAAAAAACAACAAATATTTTCCATAAAAATCACATTATTACACATTTTCAAGGAGCTTCATATTTCTTCAAAGTGTTTTCCTCCACAACTAGTGTTAACCTCCACAACTATCCTGGAGAGGTGTGAAGTTAAACTGGATTTTAGGAGTCCCATGTCAAGGAGGAACTTTCTGGGCTCAAAAGAACTCTGCCAATACTCATTTACTTTTGGGTAAAACACAATCATTTCCAGTGCAGAACATCAGAGTGTCAGGCCTTCAGGAATATATGTCAGCAGACAAGTGGAATGTGTATATTCAAAATTAATCTATTGGTCTATAGGAACTCTGTATAGAAATTCACTGAACTTATCTTTTGAAAATGTTGTTAGTGATGATAACTACCACCTTAGAACTAGGCACATGCCCCACAGATGTTTTTTCATTGAGTAAAGCTGTGCTAGTGTCCGTGGAGCCCAGCATCCTGGGCAGCAGAATGCCTCTATCGTAGAGATCACTTTTTCTAGTCTTTTTTTATGTGGGGTAAGGTGTGTTGATGGCTCAGGCACCCAGACTGCAGGTGATCAGTGTTAGCTATGCTTTAAAAGGAGCAATTCAGTTCATTTCAATAGAAGATAAAGGGATCACAGGAGTGTCCAGCAGCAGGTATGAAAGCAGATTAAAAAAAAAATGCCTAAGAGCACTGTGCTGTTAAGTCTAAGGCATGAAATTTACTTTCACAGGTGTGTTCCTGGCTATGTATATACATACATGTATTTTACTACCTTTCCTTGATTCCAGTGAACAACATTTGTTAGCATCTCCTTCCTATGACAGTGCATCTCTGGAATACTCATATCCCAAGCTAGATCTTTGCTACAAAAAAAAAATCAGTAAATGGCAATCACTTCCTGCTGGGTAAAAAATTTAATTCCTCATCCTGAAGTTAAGAACCCACCAAACACGGTGTGGAAGCTAGTAAACCCCACTATGGGTGTACTAACTGCTGTTCTCACTGGCAGCGTGCCTTGCAAAGTGGAGACAGGCAGAAATGCCTCTGAGTGTAATCCTGGCACCAGAGAAATCATGTTTTCTCTGGGCCAGTCATCCACTCCTCCCTCTATAGCTCCATTACAATATAATTAATTGTTTGATGTCTCCAGGAACGCTTCTCCCCTGCCCTCTTCCTATTATACACCTTGAAAATTAGTTGAGAAATTTCCTATCAGTAAAGTAGCTGGCTCTGATTTCTGTGTTAGTACAGAAAGGGAAATCTGCAACACAGAAGCTAAAATAATAGTTTTTTTTAAAAGGGACTAATAGGAGCAAGTAAGATGATATATCAACATAAAGAAAAGGGCAAACAAGACATATTATGAAATAATTCAGGCTTCAAGATACACCTCTTTGAACAATCTTATTCTATAAACACATTGCAGGCAAACAGATTTTGGATGAAGAGATTCTAAATCTGGTTAATAATTATAATTTAATAGTTTCAACTTTAACATCCTTTAACGAGGTAAGAATTATTAAGTTCATTTGGCAGATGAAGAAGTCAAATGTCAGGGAGGTTAAGTAACTTGCCCAAGATTACACAGCTAGTGAGTAGACCTGGGATTTGAACCAAAGACTGACGTCAGAGGCCGTGCTCTTAACTACTTTACTGTCTCTCAATGCCTACCATTCCTGTCCTCCTTTTATTTATTATTATTTTTTAAATATTTATTTATTTTACATTGTCTTTTTATAGTGGGGGGAGGTAATCAGGTTTATTTTTATTTACTTTTTTTTTTTTTTTAACAGAGATACTGAGGATTGAACCCTGGACCTTGGACCTTGTGCATGCTAAACACACACCCTACAACTGAGCTATATCCTCCCTCTGTCCTCCTTTTAATCTCTGGCAATTGTATACAGGCATCCCAGGAATTTCCACGTATGCATTGAAACTATCTCTACATTCTAAGGGAAAAGAAATCATATGAACCTCTGATCCTATTTTCTACTCCACTGTACTTCTTATGCCTTGCTAAAGTTATCTGAATTTCTTCAAAACAAAGATACTACAAAAAAAAGGCTGGCGAGGTGCTGAAAACTGGTTTCTCAGTCTAATTCTATGTTGTAAGTCAAAACCTTTTACGATGGGAGCTCTCTGACAACAGGGACCACTTCTATGGGAAATGCCTAGTACTTCTGAGAAGGTGAGTATATGATAAATGCTAAATAGTAAATTCAGAATGTTATCATAAAATGTGACTTGCTGATTAAGAAAATAGACTTTTCCCAAGTGGTCTTTTATTATACTTTTAAGAGTTACCATTACTGAGCTGAGAGAGCATATTTAGTATTATTCAAGAGAAAAAAAAAGAGTTCATGTCCTAGGGGCAGGCTGTCAAATTCATTTAGATATAAAATACAACAGTAGAGTAGAAATTAAACCCAAAGCTTTTAAAGAAAACTGTGTTTATTTATTTCTGGTAGAAGGAAATGGAAGAAAATTTAAAGACAGCATTTGGGAAAAGGCAGTATAACAAAAAGACTTCAATGGCAAAGGAGGCTTGGTAAGACAACTTATAAGAAAAAAATGCGTGATCATAGATTATTTTTTTCTAAGTAGGGGAAGACAACTAACACAGGAAGAAAGGCAACATGTAAAAACAAGTAGCCATAGAAAGTGAAGGGGACACTGGAGGAAGTCTTCATGGGGTGAGCAAATACTTGTAATTTCATGCTTCTACATTAAGCTAAGATGACAAATATACCCAAAGACAGGAAATACAGTCAGAATTCCGAAGGATACTCAAAAGAGCAGGAATGGGTTTCTGTGGCTGAAGAGAGAGGGGAAAGAGCGATAATTAGTGCTGAATCATTTCTTAGCTAAACCTTTCACATACCCCTTAAAAGGCCAAAAAGCCACCTATTCAATGACCTTAGTTTTGTTTTGTTTTTGTATTTACTTTGTAACTAACATAATAGATCTCACTGTTTAGTACCAACCCTAAGCAAAACTGTGGCGCTTACATTTATCTTTGGCATTTTCACACGCATCTGTCAAGATCTGCCCACCTACTTCCTGTTCTTCCAGCCTTCAAAAAAATGACTTTGTGGGAGAGGGTATAGCTCAGTGGTAGAGTGTGTGCTTGGCATACAGAAGGCCCTGGGTTCAATAATCCCTAGTACCTCCATTAAAATAACAAAATTAATAAATCTAATTACCTCCCTCCATAAAACAGACAAAAAAGCCCAAACAAACCAAAAAACAAGAATGTGTTAAAAAAAAAAAAAAGACTTGTCCAATGTGTGATAAAGTTTTACTGTCATTTACAGTCTAAATGGGAACAAAGTATATTTTAACAGGGAACAAAACCTTTAAAGTTATGGGAATGAGTCTCTATAACCGAAATTTCAGGCCAGGAATTATTCAGAGAAGAGTTTCTTTTCATTTTTTCCCCCGGAGAGGTAGAGGACTATTCCTAGTTGCCCTAGAATTTTCCCATGTAAGCAACTGCCTCCTCTATTTCTAAGGCTGGTCCTGGCATGCTTAGCAAAATGATGGACTTTGAATGCTATACAAGTATATACTTTTTAAATTTTTGTATACTATATAAAGAGTTTATTTCCAAACTATGAAATAGGTTATGAAAGATAAGGTTTCTATTTTTCTATATAGTGAATTAAGTGAGAATAAGGAAAACATATTTGGGAAAGAAAAGTAACTTTCACTTATGCAATTTTTATATAGCCAAATAATTGCCTGGCATTTGCTTCCTTTATTGAATTTGGGAAAAACTTTAAAGTCTTTCTAATAGAATGACGGAAATCTCTCTAGGCACTTGGTATAATATTTAAGGTCATTATGTTTATTACACATTAATGAATTTCAAAAATGCAAAAAAGAAATATATATGTGTATATATTTTATGAAACTAAGAAAAGCTGATTCTCCATTCTTAACTGTTTTGTATCTCTTTATGATCCAAGATAAATAATTCATAAAACTAATTGCTCAAGATATCACTGAGCATACATATGTCTGTTGGTGCATATCTATAAATTAAAACATTTAATGTCATCTTTATTTTACTTATGAAATATATCTAACTTTCTTATAGTGACATTATATAGAAAATCATATGAAAGTTTTAACGAAATGGTTCCATTACTTTAAAAGAACAACAGCAAAATTGGTGAACGTCTCTTAGGCTGCTAACTATATAATGCTTTAAGGAATTCAGGATTAAGTAGTAACACCTCGAGAAAATATGAGTCTTAAAAAGAAAAAATGATTATACTAAATTTCATTTTTCACTCTTTCTGATGGCTTGAGTTCTTACTCTAGTTGAGCATAAAAATAATTTTGATTACAAAGATGATAAAACACCACAGGCATGGAGTAAAGGCAAGAAATCTGAAAAAGAAAATAATGATTTGTTCTGGATTATTTTAGGGGAAAGCTACATTTAATGGCTTCTCTGTGTGATTCAAAGCCATCCACTTGCCTTATAAATTACCAATCAGCCCTTTTTTAGGATACCAGTTTCTCCCCAGAAAGCTGAATGCTTCAAACAGGAGGGCTGGTCAGTTTTTCATTATATTTTGCAAAGCAGTATTAATTTAACATTATTATGTGATCTATGAGTGAATGGTCAGAAGAAAAACTATACATGAACAATTATTTAACATTTTTTGCTATACCAGCAAAATCACTATATTAAATGATAAGCGGTCTCACTGGTTCCCAACAATACTGTGTTTCAAAGGCTCTGAATGGCCAGGTTCTGAAGCTCTGTAACAGTGACAAAAAGAAAGAGGCTCACCACCCTCTTCGTTCTGCCAGGCCTCTCCACAGAGAATCTGTCCTGACCATTCTCTCGATGAGCTTCTTCCATAACATGCCATCAGATGTCACTCGGTACCATTCCTTGCACACAAGTTCAGCAGCACATAGTGATTTGGCATCCAGGTATGACAGAATGTTCTCAGCAATATGATCCAAACCTCGAGCTTTCGGTGGGCAGGAGGAGGCAAAGAAGAAGAACATAGACGGTAGTGAATGATTTTTCACAAAAGGTCCTTTAATACGGAACAGCATTTATTCTGCTGTGAAGGCACATCACTGTCCCTAGTGTGATCCAGTTTCTTTTTCAAACAGAGACTTGGGTAAAATGAGTGTCAATAATTTTTCCATAAGGTTACAGAAACTAACAGTATTTTCCATCTTCCTTTAGATAAGGAAGTGAAAGCTAACAACCAACAAACCCCCCAAGATATTAAAAATAAAAAGGATTCCAGAAAATAATTCACATCTATCTATATGGATTTCAGCACTAGGGGATGTTCTACAGATGGCATCTCAAACTCTGTGATTCAGACCCCCCCAAATCTCTATATTAGGTCCATTTCTCATTCTGTTTCTATTACTGCTACAGTTCCAAAGCTGTTCAGTAAAAGAAATATCCTTTAAATGTACTAGGGGAAAGGCACTAAGTCAGAATGTTCTGGGTTATAGAATTTGGGACACGCAGAAAGGAGAGAAGAAAATACAGATTAGTATAGAAGCATCGAAAGAGGAAAGACAGAGGGGTATGTTTAAGTTCAAAGATGAGTTTAATTTTGGATGTTTAAAAAAGATATTTGAGAACAGCTGCTGCTATAAAGCCCAAATGACAGCCCAAAAAAGAAAAAAATCCCAGACCAATAGATAACTTAGAATTTCAGAGACTATTTTGTAGGATGTACAGAGAAAAAGTGGAAGTAGATCTTGGGCTGTGTAAACTGGATGGGCTAACCAATTAAAATTTTCTTCCACCCAAATCTGTACTGAGGCCTCAGAGGAATAGATCCTATAAAATAGGATGCTTGCACTAATAAACCTTTGGCTGCTGTTCTAATTCACAAGTAAGACAAAAACTTTCAAAGTTATTTCTCTTCACAGGTTACATATTAGAGGTTTGCTGAAGACTTAAATAGTGCAGAAAGATTCCTTCATACTCTGACTTCTGTAGGCACAAACTTAAACAATCAGGAAAGAGAATACCACATTTCATATTGTGCCTT
Source organism: Camelus dromedarius (assembly GCF_036321535.1). Classification (NCBI taxonomy): domain Eukaryota; kingdom Metazoa; phylum Chordata; class Mammalia; order Artiodactyla; family Camelidae; genus Camelus; species Camelus dromedarius. The sequence goes on along the minus strand of NC_087443.1, from coordinate 59,043,268 downwards.
TCCCTTGAATCATACAAACACTTGGACGCCATTAGCAACAATCCAAATGTGCTTAAACGTTATTTTAATTATAAAGACTGTATGGATATCAGTCACATTTTTCAGCAGATTTGAAAAAGAAAGCATTAAATGGATGCTGTTTAGCTGGCATCACATGTTCATATTTAAGCACAAGCAGATGGAGGCATCCATCACCTAATTTTTTCTTATTGTAGAAAAATGACTATAAGCCAATTAAAGATACAATAATTAGTTCTTCATGCAAAATATAGTAATGGTAAAATTCCTGCATCTTTTTATTGAAACTTTCTACTCTATCAGAAGTTCCCAAAATGCAATCCTGTGTTTTTAACGGCTGGCATCAAATTGCTCCTGATCTTTCTCTATGTCCCTATAGTAAGTCTTTGGAAGTAATTTCACCTAACACTCCAAACAAACCCATTACATTAATGGATGACAGGCATTTTTTGAAGTAGTTTGGTTTACTAAACTTAGCCAGATAGTGTAGGTTTTTAAGTTAAAATAGCCATAAAGCATTAGATTGATGATTTAGTATCTTGTAAAGTGGTCAGCAGATACACACCAGGGATCAGTATTACGCAAAGAATACACAAGTCTAATCAACAGCTGTTCAATTCTTAGTCGTATGCTTGAGGTAGCAGCATGTCTCTGTGATTGGGGAGAGCACGGTAATGATGTACACACAGATCGTTTGCACAAAGAAAACTGTTTGCCTATGGCTAAAACAAAATCCAATGAGTGAAGAGGGGGCAGAAATCTATTCTATTTAACGACAACAACAAAAAATTGGTACAAATTCAGCTTTAAAAGTTATTTCTAAGATAGAAATAGGCATTTCTTTTATTTTAAAGCTCAATTTAAATTCCAATTTTTGAAAAACAAATTTTAAAAAACATGTAATTGGCAAAGATTAAGCAAAGTGGTAATATGCAGTCTGGGGAAGGGTATAAGTTGGTATATTTTTCTTAGAGGATAGTTTGGTACATGTATTAGAAGCCTTAAAAATGTCATAATTCTTTAACATAGGAATCCCACTTCTGATATTTTTTCCTAGGATGCCCAAAAGGTTAATGAATAAGAATGTCCATTACAGCATAGTTTACAATGGAAAAAACATTTTAAACTACTTAAATGTTCAATAAAGAGGTTAAATAACATGTGTTTCAACCATCATAAATATATAATAGTATAAAAATTATTTTAAAAGAACCAACACTTAGGAAAATACATTAAAAGAATATAGTAAGTAAAAAAAAGTTACACTTTTGATCCCAGCTTTAGAGGAAAACATACACACCTAGGAGAAATATTATTAACACATTAGTAGTTCTCTCTGAATGGTAGGGTCCTGGGAGATTTTATTTTTATATTTTAAACTTTTTTGAATTTTCTGAATTTTCTATAACGTAACTACTATAATCAGGAAACTGCAACTGAAAAAAAAATAAAAAGATATGCTATTTTAGAGATTCACTCATTTGTGTACCATTTTTCTTTTAGAATAAGCTTTTAACACAGTTGAGAACCTTATACTTTCCTGAGACAGCATTTTCCCCAATACTGATGCCTACACAGTATTCTAGATCACCATCAAAAGCATTCAGTAAAACAACCACTGCACTCTCCAAAGTATTTTAAGTATATGTGTATACATATATGTTTAAGTGTGTATGTAAATATATACACAAATATATATATATATTTACAATAGCTATTTAGTTACTGGGCAGTGAGACTGTAAACCCTAGAATTTACATATTTAATATCACAACAAGGTTCCTGAGATACCCTTCTTTCTAAAATACTTGATTAAAAACGTTTCTTATTCCTTCCCACAATGTAAAGATTCTGTTGATAAATTCCTATAGAAATTCAAATCCAAGTATGTTAATGTACCTTAAAACTAAGACACACTTCAAACTAGATAACACCTCAGAAAAGATTTTATTTAAACCTGTGTGTGAATAAAAATAGGGTGTAAAAGAAGGACATGAGATAGGGAGAAGATAGTGAAAAGGTATGTCTTTTTCCAGAGTTTGATGTTTTAAAATTTATATCCCAAGAAGTTACAATTAAACTACTCAAAAAATCAAGCCAATAAAGATTTTTTTTTTTAAAAGAGAGAGATGTACAGCTGAAGATTCAGGATGATTACCACTGTAACACATCTTGCAGGCAAATTAATAGTGTAAAAACACCTGTAGACATACCTGGCAGAGCAGTTATGAAATCCCTCTGCAACATAGGTTTAAGATAGGAGTTTATGTGCCCATGTTGGTAATGACACATTTGGGATATAAGATGTTCCACAAATTCCACTTGATCAGACTCTGACCACTGCTCAAAATATTTGACACACAGTTCCTTTTCCTTCTCATAGCTTGCCGAGAGTTTCCGTTGCTTGGGCACAATCATACTGGAAGTGCCATTAGCAAGTTTTGTCTGTAGAAGGGGTGGATTAAAAGAAACATATGACAGTAAGTACTGAAAATGAGGGAAATATGCAATTTTCTGATTTGGCATGCTACATTATGTCTGTATGATGTAGCTTACTCTGTCACTCTACTAGCAATCGTATGTTTGTGAACAGCAATTTATGGAAAACCAAAGAAATATCATGGTAAGTTGGTAAATAAGGAACACTGCTGGACGACTAGGCATCCATTTCCAAAAGTTCACAAGAAAACATTACTTGGAGATATACAGATGAAAACCAAAAGCTGAAAGCATGTTAAGTTATTACTAGCAAGCAAAAAAGCTAATTTCATTTTTCTTGTATACACCAGTTACTGGGCATTTATACAATCACTTATTCACAAATTATTTTTTAATGGTCAAGTAAGAAATCCTCCATGCAAAGAAAAGCCAGTGAATAATTTGAGACTCTAGTACCTTTGGAGATAAAGCTTAAATAACATTAATGCTCAATATACCCTTTTCCTTCCCCCTAAAAATCCCATCTCTGCTGTCATCAAAATTATATGCCATAAAGTTTTTTATATTATTTGGTTCATTCAGTAAATATTAACTGTGCATCTATAATGTGCTAAACACTGTTCTAGGTGCTAGGAATACACTGAACAAAAATAACATAGTCTCTATCATGAGTAACTTGTATTGTAGTATGTATAGCAAGTTAAAAACATTACCAAATAAACAGAAAATATACCATAGATGGTATTTTGAAGAAAAATAAAGCAGGATAAGGGGACAGAAAAATAAATGTATGTTGTTGTAACAGGAAAAATTCTAAGATAGACCCCCAAGAAATTCTTGGCCCTTGGTGTACAAACATTTTTCTCTCAGTTATTCAAACAAACATGTAGGTCCTGCTGTGACTTAATTAGGGTCTCAAATCAGGGACTTTAAGATAGGGAGATTACTGTAGTGGGTCTGACCTAAAGAAATGAGCCCTTCAAAAGCGGAGGATTGTTGTTGTTTTTTTAAATAACCTATAACGGAAAAGAATCTCATAAAGGATATATATATATATACACACACACACACACACATATACACACACACACACACACACACATATCACTTTGCTGCACACCTGAAACTAACACAACATTGTAAATCAATTATACCTTAATTAAAAAAAAGACAATTAGAAATAGGCTAGAGATATGAAAAGATATTTACTGAAGAGGATATGCAAATGACCAACAAAAAACACGGAAAGATTTTCATCATCACTAGCCATTAAGATCATGGTAAGGTAGCACTACACACTTATTAGAAGAACTAAAAGAAAACAGTGACAATGCCAAATGCTGAGCAGGAATAGAGGAACAAGATCTTTCACATATTGCTGTGCTAATCTGAAATGGTACAACCATTCTGGAAAACAGTTTAGCAGTTAATTTTTTTAAAAGCTAAACATATACTTACCATACTAGCCAGCTCTTATACTACTGGAATGTTTATTCCAGAGAAAAGAAAACTTATGTCTATACCAAATCCTATACATGATTGTTCACAAAACTTTATGTGTAACAGTCAAAACTGGAAACAAGCAAAATATCTTACAATAAGTAAATGTTAAACAAACTTAGTACAAACAAACTGGGATGGATCTCAAAAGGCATTATGTTGAATGAAAAAAAGTCAATCTCAAAAGGTCATATACTGTATGATTACATTTATATAGCATTCTTGAAATGGCAAAATTATTGAAAAGAGATATATTTTATTTCACCAGATAAATCCAAAATATTGCCATTTCTACATGTAATCAATTAAAAATTTTATTGAGATGTTTTATGTTCTTTTTAAAGGATCACTGCTATGTGGAGAACAGATTGCAGGAGACACGAATGCAATCAGGAGATTGCAGTAGTCCATGAAAGAGACAACAGTCTTTTGGACTAGTGTGGTAGTTGTAGACAAGCTGAGAAATAATTGGGATTCAATGTATATTTTTTGGGGGGTGGGGTCCTTGATTAAAAAAAATTTTAAGTTTTATCTTTAAATTTTGTTGTTTAATGGAGGTTCTGGGGATTGAACCCAGGACCTGGTGCATGCTAATCATGCACTTTACCAATGAACTATACCCACACCCCTCAATGTATATTTTGAAAGCAGAGCCAACTGAATTTGCTGATAGATGGGATATAGGGTATGAGGGGGAAAAGGGGAGACAAGGACCACACTGAAGTCTGAAGCTGGAGAACACTAGGAGAAGATTCAGAAATCAACAGAAATTTGCTAATCTGAAGAAAGTTGATTTTCTTTAGGAGATAACCACAAAGTGGTAGGTACAACTGGTTACTTTTCAAAGTAATTTGATGGATCTTTGGCATATTTGCTTGAGGCAATTCCAATGTGCAAGAAGACCCTTGTTACTATGGAGTTTAAACCTGCCTAGGCATATTGAATATGCCATAAACCTGTATCAAATTTGGATAATCAACTTCTGCTATTAAAGGCACAGACTTGCCTTAACTTCTAAACATTAACTCCTACATGTAGGCCGTCTTACAAATGATTCCAGATACACAGGTGAAAGCATATTTCCAAGAATAGCATTAGCCATTCTATTTACACAGAAGGAGCAAACACTGCAAACAGCAAGCCCAGGTGCATACAGAGTTGGATACTTTCTAGCATAAATGTCACTGTTGTCTGTGATATAAGACCAAAAATGATTAATAAGAACCTTGTTGGACATGGGCCTTGGGGGACTTCGGGGTTGCTTTTTGTGTAGGTTATGTGTTTGCATCTCAGAAAAGAAAAACTTGTGAAATGTGGAGTAAGGTTTTGAGAGCTAACAAATAGGGGGTTTACAAGCTTAACCAAATGCCACTTCTCATCCTAACAACCAAAACCTCACTCCATCATCTTTTATATATTTATCTTTTGTCTTTTAAAAGGTGGAAATGGTCTAAAGTTGGATGCCACCCAGAGTACTGCATTCTGGCTAAAGACAGAAATGCCAGTAACAGATTAATAATCAGCAAGGTAATGAAATAATGAAATTATTCTGTTTATTTTATACTTTAAACAAACCAGATGTTTCTATAATCATAGGGAATCATGTCTGATCAGTGACTATCAGACTATTAACAGACAAAAATGCCTAAGGATTTCACAAATTTGATTATCCCATTGCAGGAGCTATAAAGTTCGGTCAAGATTTTCTTATACTTTCACTGATTTAATCATGAACAAGCCCTAAAACACTGGCTATTAAAGATGAAGTATAACCTGAGAGTTCATGTATTTGTCAACCATTTGCCAATGGTACTACATTCTAATCACTACCCTTCAAAACAGAGTATTTCTGTGTGAGGTAGAGACACACCTCACATCCATCGTCACTTCAAATGAGTTACTCTTAACCATTATACCATACTGCACTGTTTTAAAAGCATTGGCCCTAGAGTAGAAAGACCTGGTTTCAAATTTTAGCTCCTTAATTTACCAGGTTATTACATGGAATAAATAACTCAATATTTTTCCGAGTATGTTTCTTTCATCTGTAAAATGGGGATAATTATAGGATCTATTTCATTGGGTTTTTGTGAGGGTCAAATAAAATAATCTAAAACAAACATGCTTAGCTCACCACCTGGTACCCAGTAAAGTATTCAATAAATCATCACTTTTAATGAATTTATGACACAGATGGAGTTGGGCTTTCTCTTTTTCAAAATACATCCTTCTTTATCAGTATGTAATATATTTTTTTGTATTTCAATTTTCATTGAAGTATAATATACATAAAAGTGCATAATCTTAAGTGTACAGCTTTTTTTGGGTCACTAGCTTCCCTGGGGTAACCACTACACTCATTTCATTTTAAAAAATACACATTTTTTAAAAACTGCCTATACAATTTACAGCAGCATTAAGGGAAAAAAAAACATGTAACACTTAGGAATGATTTTAACAGCATATGTGTAATACCTGTAGACTAAAAACTATAAAACACTGCTGAGGGAAAATTGAAAAGACTTAAATAAATAAATAAATAAATAAATAAATAAATAAATAAATAAATAAAAATTAGACTCAATATTGTTAAGATGTTCATTCTTTCCAACTGAAATATAGAGTCAATACAATATCAATCAAAATCCTAGCAGGTAAATGGACAACCTGATTCTAAAATTTGTACAGAAATGCAAAGAACCTAAACTTCAGCCAAAACAATCTTGAAAAATAAAAACAAAACTCACACTACTGAATTTCAAGACTTACAATAAAGCAATAGTAATCAAGATAGTATGGCTTTGGTGTAAGGACAAAATATATACAGATCAATGAACAGAACTGAGAATCCACAAACAGACTCACACACATATAGCCAGTTGATTTTTGAGAAAGGTGCCAACATAATTTAATAGGGAAAGGATAGTCTTTTTCAACAAATGATGCTGAAACAACTGGATATCCATATGGAAAACAGAAAAAATGAACCATGTTCTTTACTTTAGATCTTATGAAAAAATTAACATAAGTTGATTCTGGATTTATATATAGGAGCTGAACTTCTAAAAGAAAACCTTGGTGTTCTTGGGATAGGCAAACATTTCATAAATAGGGCACAAAAGTATAAAAGAGACCTTTTTAAAAGAAAAAATAGATAAATTAGCATGTGCCAAAAATTTAAACTTCTGGTTTCTAAAAGAAAGTTACAGAAATAAAAACACAAACCACAAACTGGGAAAAAATATTTGTAACATATGTATCTGACAAAGGATTTATATCTAGAATGTATTAAAAAAAAAAAAGTCTTAGAACTTGGTAAGAAAAGAAAGCAAGTAACTTCTTTTTTTCCAATGGCCTTTAAAAGACCTGAACAGACACTTCATAAAAAAGATTCACGGATGGGATAACCAATACACATAAAAAGATGTTCAATATCATTAATCACTAGGGAAATGCAATTTAAGATCACAATGAGACACTACTACATAGCTACTAGAATGGCTAGTTAAAAAGACTGACCATACCAAGTTTTGGCAAGAATGAGGAGCAACTCGGTCTTTCATGTTACTTGCAATAATGTTTAACAGCACAAACACTGTAGAAAATAAGTCGACAGTTTCTTATAGTGTGTGTGTGTGTGTGTGTGTGTGTGTGTGTGTGTGTGTGTGTGTGTGTTCATCATATGACCCAGCAATTCCACTCCTACGCATTTACCTCTCCCTACAAATGAAAACAAATATTTCCACACAAGAACTTGTACATAAATGTTCACAACTGCTTTATTCATTCATAACAGTCCCAAACTGAAAGAATCTCTATGTCCATTAAGAGTTGAACTGATAAAATTATGATATATCTGTACAAACGAATGTACTCAGTAATAAAAGGAATGGACTACAGATACACAAAATGACAAGGATGAATCTCAAAAACACGCTGAATGAAAAAGAGGCCAGATACAAAAGATATATACTTTATGATTCTACTTATATGAAACTCTTGAGAACAACAAAAATAATTTATAATGATAAAAACAGATCAACTGTTGCCTGGGGTTGGATGTGGGGATGAGACTGACTGGGTAAGGGCACCAGTGACGTTTTTGGGGTAGTGAAAATGTTCTATAGCTTGACTGTTATACAGGTTCATGTATTTGCCAAAATTCATCGAACTGTATACTTAAAATGGGTGTATTTTATTGTATGTAAAATACATCTTAATAAAATTGATTTTTAAAAACTTCTAAGGATCGGATGTTTCTCAGGATAAATGCCACTGTAGTGTTAATTTCGTATGTAACTAAGATACTATATTTGTAGAGAACTCTGGAGTTAAAGGTCTTTGTTATCAAGCCTCTTCCCTGTATCATTCTCCCATACAGATTTTTCTACTAATGTCTAAAGTAAATGCAGCAAAATTTCTATTTGGGAACCTTAGAAAATTCACAAGGGTACAGTGAAAAAGTTCAATTATTAAAAAATCAAAAGGCTGTATATTAGAGTGTGTGGGAGAGAGGGTAATGGTTACTTGTGGCAATAGAATTGATTTGGCTTTCCCAGCAAAAGCCTGATGACTCAACCACTACTGTTCAGATGTCCAGGAAAGCTGACAAACAACCTCAGTTTAATGGTAACACTAACTTTCTGCCACCCCTGCACATCTCTTCTGCTTTTCTGTTTACAATGAACAGTTATCTCCAAAAGAAAGAAAGAAAGAAGCTGTCAGGTGACAGTACACAAAATGAAAAGACTTAAGTATTTATATGACTGTCCTCAGCTTAGTCTTCAAAGGCTAAGGGCTAACATTTCCCCCCTTGAAAATATATTAAAGCATCACTTTCAAAACTACCATGAATTTCTCTGGAGCTGCTGCCTAGGCCAGGAGGGAAAAATATACACTTGCAGACACCAACTAGTCTAACCACAACCACATAACAGTAAGTGTGATGACTTTGCTAACTGTACTGTGTGTAGGCTAGAAGATACAGTATGGACTGGGTGAACTTGATGGTGAGATGACAGGTATTTCTAGTTTGCATGTAGACCCTGCTTTAATCACAAGGAAGGGCACAGTAAGCAGAGAAAGAAAAACGTTCCAGATATAGGACACCACTTGGAATTGGGGGTGCAAAGACTAGATAAAGAGAGTAATATTTATGACTAGAGAGATGCAAATGATATTTAAGGATTCTGTTTGGCCTTAAGAAGGGCTTTGAGGAAAGATCCTGGTATTGAAACCCATGGGGGGGGGGGGGAAGGGGATATAATTAAGATGATGAATGAATGTACAAATAAAATGGGCACAAGTTGTGCTGGGGATAAGGCTGTAGTCTAAGAAAAACAGGACAAGAATTTTGATGAGGGCTGGAACTTTGGAGTTATCAATCAACCAATAGCCATTTACTGAGTGACTAGTCTGTGCTAAGCACTTTTCTAGAGGCTAAGGAAACTGTGGTGAACAGGTAGACAAAGTTTCTTTACCTTCCCTGGCGAGGAGTGGAAGGAGAATGTGTAATACATATTTTAATCTCAGAAACCAGTAAGTATTGTGAAGAAAACAAAATAAGGTAATATATTTTAGTACATGAATAGTACAAGCCTACTTTAACTGAGGCGGTTATGAAATGATGCTGGAGTGGGTAACATTTGAGCTGAGATCTGAAAGATGCGAGTCAAGCCTTCAGAACATCTTGGAGAAAAGCCTCCCAGAAAAAAAGGAAGAGCAAGTCAAAGGTGTGTTAAAGTGAAAGAACAAAAGGCGGCTGGTATGACTGGGGCAAAATGAATGAGGGGGAAAGTGGTGGGAAATAAGGTTAGTGAGGTGGCCTGGGGCCAGATCACATAAGGCCTTTTGGGTCACAGTAAGGAGTTTGGATTTCATCTTAAGAGTAAAGGAGAGCCCCTGAAGGTTTTGAGGTAGTTAAATATGGCATCATCTGATTTATGCTTCAGAAATACTTACATGTGGTGCCACACAGAGAATGAGGAGGAAGGGAATCTGGGGAAGTAGGGACGGGATAACAAGAGCAAACTGCAAGAGCAGAGGAAGGAAGATCAATAATTAGAGCTGATATAATAATCCAGGCAATAAGTGATTATGGCTAAGGTTAGGAGAGGCAGACTAGGAAGTGCTTAGAAGAAAAGGTATTTTACCCTCACAAGAGAGGAATGAGAAGAAAAATCTGGTACATTAACCTGGATAGGGATAGGGATAAAATCAGGGTTCTTGCTCCTTGTAGCCAGGAGAAACAAGGCAAAACATTCAAAAGTTTTGCAGGGGAAAGGGGGGATTGTGTTGTTGTTGTTAAACGTCTGTACTATTCTCTATTGGTTATTGCCAGGCTTTAGTTAAATAAGAATCCAAAAACATTGATTTTAAAGTTATTTTTCCTACTATTTTCCCTTGATTTCTTTGTAAAAGTATCTCCAAGAAAAAAAAAAAAGCAAACACTGTTTTGGTTAAATTAAGAGGAAATGATATTGTCTACATTTTGGTTAGGACTGAAAGAAATATGTAAGCACACCTAAGGGATGGAGATGGTGACAGCAGGGAGATCCAGAATAGTTCTAGAACTCACAAAAAGCTAGGTTAGAAAAGAAAAAGGAACCCAGAAGGTTCAATAGAGTCCACTGGCACTTAAGTATCTTTTAACCAGGGAGTTTCAAGAGAAACTGAAATAATTTGGCCATAAAATTGAACATGCAGAGTAAAAAGTAATGCTCAAAAGTGGGACGATAACTTTTAACATTTCCAGTTATCAGTTTTTTAAAAAACCTTCATAACTTTCAGTGATCAAAGAAAGAGTCCATTCTCTTTTTTGGGGGTAAGAGTGCAAATGAAAAAAAAATGGTGGCTGTACATATAGAATGGAACAGACATTCCAACAGAAGTAAACATCACATTTCTCAGTAGGATTATTGCGTTAATATTTTAACAGCTTCTCCTAAATATGATTACATATTAGGTGAACTCATAAATATGTCAGATCTGATTAGTGAACATGGAAGACAGGAAGGAGCAAATTTGTCAGCAGAAAGAAAGTTCACATTATGAATTTCACTGATTTCTAAAAGCCAAAAAGAAAAGGCTTGCAACCATTGCAATTCTTTTAAATAAAACTCACTGGGAAATGAACTCACAAATGCCCCAATATATATGATTATTTAAAGACTGGACCCCTGGCAATCTTTTGTTTCCTATTTACTGATTACAGGAAAAGCCACATAAAAAATTCACCAAAATCAAAACAAAGCCATTTTTATTATTTCTGGATTTTTGAGGTAAAGGAATAGAATAGTCACTTAACATTTTTAGGTTTCAAAACCGGGGCTCTTGTTTCTGTAGTAGGTTCCCTCATACAACTTTATAGCTTCCAGGGTGATAGGTTCTTTTGTTCTAAACCAAGAAACTCTCAGCAGTTTAATTTACTGCTGCATTATTATAGCTACTAACTACACACACCTCCAAGGCTGGTAAACCCACTGATGTAGACAGTGCCACCTTAAAAGGATTTTTGGATGGGTCTTTGTGATGGGGGGAAAAAAAAAGACATAATGTTTAATTATAAGAAATGATTGAAATAGGCACAGACATACCCTGGGTGCCTCCGCACTGCAGCAAGCTCTAAACTTGTTATCGTTAATGGTTTAAATTTCACTGTGCTAATCATTTCAGGACACAAGCCTTTCTTGATAATCTAATGAATTATTCCAACATCCTTCAGCAAAAAAAAAAAAAAAAAAAAAAAAAAAAACCCTCCATGACAGCACTAATTGCAAGACGTTTTCCCAGTGCTTATGTAAAATATGACAGAGCAGCAGCTTAGGGAATTGCAGAAAACTGCTTCTAATTTCCACTGAGAAACTGACAAACACCTCTCTTTCATCTCTCCCAGCTCTCAAGTAAGATTTAACTTTCTCATTTAGTTAATTACCGAGTGAGGATCATCATTTCCCCGGATCGGAGCGGCACAGAGCCTTTATCGTGTTAACTTGTGAACTTGATCGATGGCTGCTGCTAAAACTTAATAACTTCACCCCCTGGCAAATTGTAAGATAAATATAATAGGAGAAACTCTGACAGTAAAAACCTGCCAGAAATGAGCGCTGTGTTTATGTTTCTTTGCAGGCAGCAAAAAAACAACCGACAGCTTATTACTGGTTGCGTGTTACTTATATTTAAAAGACTCCAGGCAGTTAACTTTCCATATACTGTTAAAACTTTGCTCACAAGATGGGGAAAAATGAGAAAAAGCACTAGTGATGTAGACTTGGGGAAATGAGGGAAGAAGGGGAAAAGGGAGGATGCGGAGAAGAGCAAGAGAACAAATATATTGTGTAAACTCTTTTTAAATGTCATGTTTATCATATAAAATGTCCAACCAGCACACACAGGCATACAATTCTTTTTTAAAAAATAGTAATTCTGGACTTCTAAGACATTGTATGAACCATATCTATGAGCAAAGCAAGAGAATTTTACTCACTCAAATTTTTTCAATGACTGTAACTCCATGCCTAAAGAATCCAATTAACTGTAGAATTCCTAGAGCTTTCAAATACCCCTGCAGCTAGAAAACCATTCACTAACTACACCATTTAACCCTTTCTGAAACAAGTACACTATAGCTAGGAAATGCATAAGTTTGTCTAGGACCCTTCATCTAGTCTTAAATTCACCTTCCACACCCAAGCTAGCCAACTAAGAAGGAAATAATCTGTAATTTTTTCTTTTGGTCAAACATGAATCCAGACTTGGAATTTTAACATTTAACTGTTAAAGAGTTGGTACCATGGACTAGTACGACATGAATTTTATGCCTTTTATAACCAATAGTACCAAGGATAATAGACAAAGTATAACAATAATAGAGTGGCTGCTCACCAATGTCAGTCCCCTCTATTCCCCAAGACTGGTAATAGGACCTAAAACAAATCTGTACATAAACTGCTAAGCCAGAAAGAGAAAGAAAAATACCATATGATATCATTTATATGTGGAATCTATCCAAAAAAAAAAAAAAAAAAAGAACTTATTTACCAAACAGAAACAGACTCACAGACATAGAAAACAAACTTATGGTTACCAAGGGGGAAAGGAGGTGGGAAGGGATAAATTGGGAGTTTGAGATTTGCAGATACTAGCTAATATATATAAAACAGATAAACAACAAGCTTATACTGTATAGCACAGGGAACTATATTCATTATCTTTTAGTAACTTATGGTGAAAAAGAATATGAAAATAAATGTATGTATGTTCATATATGACTGAATCATTATGCTGTACACCAGAAACTGACACAACATTGTAAACTGACTATACTTCAACTAAAAAAAATAGATATACAAAAATTAAATAAAGTAAATTGCTAAGTCTGTTACACTGACCGCCCTCATCGTATAGAAATATTACAAAAAACAAAGTATGAACTAAATTTTAGGGAGGGTAGAGAAAGGCAGAAAAGGACTTAGAGTTTAAGCCTAATTTGTGAGTTTGTATTTAACATCCATTACCTGCTACGTTAGCACCAACAGCTAAAGGCTTCATGCTGTAGTCCAAGGGGCCACCATTTTGAAAGTTGAAAGGATGTAGAAAACGGAACAACAAAATTCATATTCACTAGAGGATCAAATCTAATTCCTCATTTAAAAAAATTTTTTAAATTCTTTTTCTTGGCAGGGAGGTAATTAGTCTTGTTTGTTTGTTTAATGGAGGTACTGGGGATTGAACCCAGGACCTTATTCATATTAAGCATACACTCTACCACTGAGCTATACTCTCCCCCACTCAATTCTTCATTTTATTTTGTTTTCACTTTCTTTAAATAAGGATTATTGGGGCCAAGCAAAGAAAGATGAATGGATTTTTTTAAAAAACAGCATTTATAATAGACAAACTTTAGAAAATCTGAAAAATACAGAAGCACGAAGATCATGAAAATTGCCCATAATTTCCACCAACAACAAATGAACAATGTTCACATTTTGTGGGTATGTATCTTTCTGATCTTAAAAAAATTATCAGTCAATTATTTGATGTGGGGGAGGGTGTTTCTGTGTCATCTAGAGTCTTTGTCTATAACATCAAATTAATAAGAGAAGGCAAAATTTATCCTTTGCTAAACACCTTAGAGAAGAGTCAAGGTCTGATTCTGGAGGATACAGAATTACAAGTGACTATGACTACAGAAAGAAGGGGAGAGGAGGAAGAGGAAGAGAGAGAAGGGAGGGAGTGAGGAAGAGGGAGGAAAAAGGGAAGGGGAGATGGGAGAGAGCAAGGAGAAGAGGAGAGAAATGATGAAAGTGGGGATGGGGGAAAGGAGAGAGTGGGTAGGACAGAAATGGGAGAGATGGGAAGGATAAGCAAGGATAGAACAGATGGCAAAGGAAAAAGAGAGGCTAGGAGGGGCTAGCAAAGAGAAAGAGGGAGAAATGGATGGCGAGAGTTAAGGGTGATGTTGAGAGAGATGAGGGAGAAAGGAATACATATAACCAAATGCAAAAAGGACCTAGTTTTACCAAGCTCACCTGCTCCAAGAAATGCAATATGCCTGTTGGATAAAAAGGTCCTCTCTCACACAATAAACAATAAGCATCAAGAGGGAGAGAAGATGAAAAACTATTTTTCTAATGTTTCAGGCAGAGTAATAAAGTTTAATTGTCTGGAATCTGGTTGCTTTTGTAAACTTCCTCAGTCCAGGTTGCTCATCTGGATTTTAAATAATGTTAATATTACCAAAATAAAATTTCTGTTGTGGAGAAAGTTTAAACTAAGGGTCTTCTTCTCAACTTCCCCCTCACATCCTCCCTTTATTTTAGCATCAGAAAGTTAAGTTTTACCAGTAAATAATGGAATGATGGAGGTACTGGCTGCCAGAGGAAAATACAGATACATACTTAAAATGCAATTAAAAAGTATGTGGGAATTATATAGTCAGTTTTAAATAAAGAAGAAAAAACTACCCTCCTCCTCTATGTGCTCTAATCCTTGTATTTTTAGGTCCAATAAAAAGGTATCAATGACTTGGCAAAACTTTGCTTCTGAAGGAAGCCTTTGAGAAGCTGTATCTAAAACCTGGATTAGGAAAATACAAGGTTTTTTGGGATAGTATCACAAGAAGCCAACTCAGCTTTCTAGAAGAAATTCAACTCTTTCCAAATGCTTGTTAATGCATGTTAAATGCAGCAAGAAATAATCCTATGAGGCAGCAACACAGGCCTCTCTTAGCTGCAGTGAATGAAGTAAATGACTTGTAACTTCTGGAAGTCTTGGTTATCTGCAGGTAAAACTTTAATAACCCTTGTAGCATCAAGGGACTAAAGACATTTCTCTCTGGAATACTTGGGTAATTGTCTTCTTAATTTATCCAGGAAAAGCTTAGTTTGGATGCAGCATCTGGGTTTTTTTGGTTGTTTTGTTTTGTTTTTAGCAGAGGTGATCAAAACAACTTACTCAAATTCACATAAGTTAGTAGAGTTCAGACTAAATTTCAAAATGCAGTTGTTACATAAAGTACAGAGTTTTTCTAAAATGAAAATTTGGGCCTTCTGCTTTTTAATGACAATGAAACTTTAAGTCAATGACTAAGACTAAATGTAGGAGACCAGGACTGCTTTGCATAAAAGGATAAAGACATTTCTGATGGCCAAAAGTGGTTTACAAGAGACCACAAGCACCACACCACAAGCCGGTTCAAATACCCTTCTGCAGGAGTTTATGTTAATGTAATACAATATCATAAAAAATAATACCATGATTTGTCACTGATTCTATCCCAGCTCTACCACTTACTTGATGTGTGGCCTTGGCTAAGTTACTTAACCTCTCTGCACTTCAGATACCTCATCTGTAAAATGGTGATTCTTACAGTACTTAACTGAAGGGGTTAATGTTAGGATATAAATAATACATATGTAAGGACATTTAGAAGATTACTTGGCACATAGTAAAGGCATTAGCTGTCACTATGCTTTTAACTAGAAAGCACTGCAATGTACATAATTGCTGATTAAAATTAGCTTAATAGTTTTATTAAATATAATCTTCTTTGCTTTTACAGTAATTCATGCCCGGAAACCTTCACTTTCAAACTAAATTTTAAACTTTCAAGGCCAGAGATTATGACATAAGCCCTTTAGATATGTACCATAAAACCTATATAGATATGTTAGCAGTAGCTCAAAAAATATTAGGTAAACTGAAGTTTTAATCCAAACTAATGTAAGGAGTGGATATTGCTTTTGGGAGTACAGTGGTAAACTGCTTTGTGGTATAAACATATTTGGAGACCCTTTCTCTTATCAACAGGATGCCAGTGTCACTACATTGACACTTTGTCCATAAATACTCAAACTTGGTAACTTTTAATCTACTGTTTTCTGAGATTAGTTTCAACATTTTTATATAATAAAATATGTAAAATACTACTACGCAAAACTTTCAGAATGAGAGTAAAACTGAACTTCCAAAAGGAATGATGACTGACATTTAACAACTGGAGAAGATAGCAAAGAACAAAAGGAAGACTTCGAAATGTGTTTTACAATTTGAATAAAAGACATTTGAACACTGATTTTTTTTTTTCATTTTCAATCCTTCAAAGGAATTGCCAAAACATATTCCCATAACACTCAAATTTAGTGATGGAAGAACAGTAAGGGAATTACTAAAATGGTAACAAGATACTCAATGCAGTACCCTACTTTTGAAAATCCACTTCACTGATTTCTACAATAAATACAGGGTGAGTCCTACATCCTCTAGGGCACAGAGTACATATTGCTTTCTTGAGACTTTATACCTCGTTTTAGTAGTCAGCAAAGACAGAGCCAGGGCAGAAACCAGACTAAAATTCACTTCATTAGCACCCACCCTTCTTTTTCTCAAAAACTGGCAGAAAAACATTACTTGGTGATTTTCTCTGAAGGCTATTCCCCCACCACCACCCGGCACAATTTTTATGGGGTTTCATGGGCTAGAGACTGCAGATTTTTGATGTTTTTGAGGAGGAGATACTGAATCTTGAGTGTCACAAAAATTTTCTTCTTCAGAATGGGATAAACCTCCACCAAGAATTTTGTGTGTATGTTTGTTGAGGGTGAAAGTCAGATAAGAAAATAAAAATCAGGAAGATAATTCCTTCCACATTTATGTGCTTGATTTAGAAATAAAGGACTTGTATCCTTTCTTGGCGGAACTTGGCTTTTCTTAAAGTATGAAATAGTTTCTACAAAGACATTTCCTAGTTCACTATAAACTTTTTAATTTCACTTGGGTGTGGCTTAAACTCACATGGGGCACTATAAATACGAAAGGCACCGGTAACAACTTCTTCCAATGACGTTTTTCTGTGTGTCAAACGTTTTGAAGTTATTCTATCTCCATTTCCTGTTTAAGGAATACGTATTGAAACTTGATGCTTTGGAAACAAAGCATTATGAAAAGTTTTCTTATAGTTGACTCACATGTAAACAGCTCCACAGAAAGAGTAAGGCAGCATGATGGCCTAGTCCCATCACTAATTAGCTATGTGATCTTGAGCAAGTGTCTACTGCTTGGGATCTCATCTATAAAATGAGTTGGTGGATGGAATAATCTGAAGCTTAGTCTGGCTTTTAGATTTTTGAGTTTATCATTCAGTTCCATGGTAAATTAAAATGCAGCTGAGCGAATAAATTTAAAAAGAGAATAATTCTTCATGCTTTCCTACTAAAAAACTAAACTATTAGAGTTTAAGTACATCTCTCAGGTAAAAAGAAATATTTTTCATAATGTTATTTGGACAAGCAATATATCCCCAAATCCAAAGAATAAGTCAAACTTTTCTGCAACAATTGAGATTTTAGTGAAAAGAAATTGCTATCATTCTGAGTTATAGGTACACAGGTAACATTATTATTCTCTTTTCTACATGCTACAATATTCCATAATTAAGAATTTAAAACTTTTACAGTGTTAACCTTTCTCAGGGCTGACACTAGGCTCTGAAGATCAAATAGTATCTTGGAATTTTGTGTCTCAATATGCCTCATTTCTTTCATAATTTTCTTTTATTTCCCCATCCATCTCTCTCCATAGTTCTCAGTATTTAAGGGAAGGTTTTTCAAGAAAACTGTCAATAAATGAATGTATCTCTCTATTAAAAATTCTTTTATTTCATAAGGAGGCAAAATATTATATCAATTTAATACACCAACTTGTTTTATTTAGGGCCAAATCAAAGTAGTAGGGCTACATGAAGAGTCTGAAAACAGGTATGAAAAACCTACTGGGATCCTCTTAATGCTTTATCAAGGTTATAGTAGTCATGATCAGATGGCTGCTGTCCTCTGCCAGTTTCTTTTGGATTCAAAGGCCATCAAGTGTCCTCACGGTCAAGGTGACATATTAGCTACTGTAACAAATAAAAAAATATGGAAGAGCCCTGGGTCTCAATTTCCATTTGAAAGATTAAGTTTCATTGTTAAGTTACAAACTTAATCTGTGGCATCATCTTCCATGGTGACAGTATTTTTCAATAGTGAGGAAACTAATGGGCCTACATTTTTAAGTAAGTAAAGCTGGAAGAGAGGGCCAATATCAGAATAGACATGGACTAAGAGAGTAACAGTGACCATATGGGGTAGGGTTGAGAAGACAGAATCAAGACATTTTGGAGGATATATTCTTCAGGATAATAGCAGAGGGCCTGCACATGACTTGTGGAGTAAGTAAAAGGAATTACGATTTTAGAGGCAGTACTACACATTACCGACAAGCCTAGGTTCAAGTCCTGTGTCTGCAATGTACAAACTAGCAGACTTGCACAAGCTAGTTACCTTCTTTAAGCCTCAAATTTCTTCACCTGCAAAGGGAAACAATCTCACATATTTCTCAGGGTTGTTAAAAAGAAATAACACGACATTATTTACAAAATGCTAAGCATAGGGACTGGCACATAAATGCTTAATAAAGGTAGCTGTTATCGTTTGCTAGTACGCAGAAACCATCTTAGCAATTTAGGCTGTATCAGGGCCTGCCCATCAAACTTTGAAGCTAAATTTTTAACTGAAACTCCATACCAAATTCTCCGGGAATGGGACTTATGAATTGGAATATTTTAAAATATGCTAACTTGTCTGGCTACCATTAGCTGATATGATTGGGGATAGAACTATGAAAGAAGAAAGAAAATTTAAGTTGTGACCAGATTGTAAGCAGCTCAGTAGAGCCAGACTCAAAGGCTCTGGAAGAAATCAGAGGAAACTACGACTTAGGGAACTTTTGTGGGGACTGAGTCATCTCATTTAAACAAATATACTGAGGACCTTCTATGTGCAAGTGCCACAGTAGGCGATGCAAAGGTCACAAAGACGGTAAATATTGACAAGTTGATTCTAAAACTTTTATCAGAATGCAAATGGCCAAGAATAACCAAGGCAATAATAACAAAGTTAGAGGGCTTACTATCAAAGTTCAAGATCTGACAAAGACCTGTACATATATGGTTATGTGATTTATGACAAAGGAAAATGCAATATAGGGGGAAATACACATTTTAATAAATAGTGCTGACTCAACTGAATATCACGGTTAAAAAAAAAAAAAAAGGCACTCTCACCTCTACCTAATACCACACACACAAATCAAATGGAGTGTGGATCTAAACATGAAAGGTAAAAACAATAAACATTTTAGAAGAAAACATAAGAGAATATCTTCATTATACTGAGGTAGGCACAGATATCTTAAGTAAAACTGCATAAGGCAAATATTAATAAATTGGACTATTTTAAAATTAAGAACCTCTGTTCATCAACAGATATCATTTAGAAGTACAAAGGCAAAGACACTGAAGCAACCTAAATGTCCATCGAGAGATGACTAGATAAAGAAGTTGTAGTATATTTATATAATGGAATACTACTCAGTGATAAAAATGAATAATAATGCTATCTGCAGCAACAGTGATGGACCTGAAGATTGTCATTCTAAATGAAGTAAGCCAGAACGAGAAAGAAAAATACCATATGACATCACTCCTATGTGGATTCTAAAAAAAAGAAAAAAAAGAGGACGCTAAAGAAACTCATCTACAAAACAGAAACAGACTCGCAGACACAGTAAACAATCTTGTGGTTACCACCAGGGCAGAGGCAGTAGGAAGGGATAAAGTTGGGAATTTGAGATTTGCAAATGATAACCACTATATATATGAAAAGATAAAATATACATTTCTTCTATATAGCACAGGAACTATATTCAATATCTTACAATAACCTTTAACGAAAAAGAATGTGAAAACAAATATATGTACATATATGCAAGACTGGGACATTATGCTGTATACTAGAAACTGACACACTGTAACTGACTATACAATTAAAAAAAAAAAGTGCAAAGGCAAGTCACAGAGTAGGAGAAAATATCTGCAACACATATATCAAAGTACTTGTAACCAGAATTTATAAAGAACTCCTACAAATCATTAGGAAAAATATATAAAATCCAATGGAAAAATGGGCAAAAGACTTAAACAGGCATTTTTATATCTAAATGCTCAATCAAAATAAAAAGAAATATTCCATTTTAAGTGTTATATAACATAAGGAAAGTTAAAAAAATGTGACAACAAAGTGAATATACTTAACACTACCAAACCATATGCTTAAAAATGGTTAAGATGGTAAATTTTATGTTATATGAAAATTTCTTACCACAATTAAAAAAAAAACCCCACAACGTGATACTGCTCCACACCACTAGAAGGGTACGATGAAAAATCCAGACAAGTGTTGAATAGAGAGGAAAAAGAACAATGGAACTCTGATTAACTGCTGGAGAGAGTATAAGTTGGTACCACCAGTTTAGAAATTCTAACTCCCCTCCTAGTTACATATCCAGTTGAATACACATATTCACTAGACCAAAAGATATGTACCCCAAAATTTTTTTGTATTTATCAAAATTTGAAAGCAACCCAGATGTTCATCTACAGTAAAATGGATATATAAATGTGGTATATTTACATAATGAAATACTACACATCAATGAGAAGAACAAATTCAGCTATATGCAACAATATGACTCTCAAAAACATATGTTGAGTGAAGTAAGTCAGACAGTAAAGAATATGTACTGTATGATTCCATTTACACAATGTTCAAAAACAGGTAAAACTAATGCATGATGTTAGAAGTGAGGATAATGGATACTTTTGGGAGAGGAATGACAAAGGGGGTGGGAATGGGTTTCTGGTAATGTTATTTTTCTTTCCTTCTTTAAAAAAGAAAAACACTTAGTGGCAGTTACACAGACACGTTCACTTTGCGAAAATTCAATGAGCCAAACTCAGGGTTAACTGAATCCTATATTAGGAACAGATTATTACATTCATAAAAAGAGAAATAAGAGTGAATAAAGTCCTGTTTGGTTACAGATAGATAGTCCTAACTCTTATTTTCTGATAAAGGAAACAGGGAGTTCTATTTAAAAAAAAAAAAAAAAGATTTAAATTTTTGCCTTGGAACAGCCTTACCCTCTATCTTCACTTGTGACCCTATGGCCACATACAGACAATTGTTCCCATATGCCACTACTCTGAACAAGGTTAGAGCTCCCTCTAGCACTTTTAACTAAGGAAACACCACAGGCCCTTACAGAGCTGACACAGTTTGGTGCTGCCCACAGTTAAATGCAATAAGGCAATTTTTATTTTTAATTTGCTTTAATTGTTGCTATGATATGAATAATTAATAGACTGCCTAAGCCAGTTTTGTGAAGTTCACAATACAGAAAGCCAGGAGAGAAATATCTACCTAGAAAGGAGGCTTAAAAATGGTTATAACTGCTAGAATATTAGAGAATTTGAAACATTTATTCATGATTTGTAGCAACATTATGTCTCACCAACAAAGAAACATGCTACCAAGCACTTCCTACTAAAAAATTCTTCTGCTCTTTATCAATTTTCCTCTCCATGGCTACATAATCACTGTACCTATAATACCATATAAGAGCAAAGTAGGTCAGTGTTAGGAGAACCTTGCTCTTCGGTGGAGAAGAGGAAGGTTTGGCTGTAAACACTTAACCTAGTTCCATCCATTCTAAAACAAGTATTTATTAGCATTAAATAAGACCCTGGACAATAGAGACCTATTCAAATTGAAGTCTGTATTCTTTCCCCGTGCTTGTAAACTCCCTTCTCCACTGACACCTTAACCATTGGAAATCATGTTATTGATGCCCCCACTCAGCAATGTCTATTGCACATTTGGATATGCCAGAAAGTAAAATTTAGTTATGATGCTGTAATCCTGTACATTCCGGACAGAATTTGAGCAAGCTCTA
This sequence comes from Camelus dromedarius, assembly GCF_036321535.1. Lineage (NCBI taxonomy): Eukaryota > Metazoa > Chordata > Mammalia > Artiodactyla > Camelidae > Camelus > Camelus dromedarius. The sequence goes on along the minus strand of NC_087443.1, from coordinate 59,020,981 downwards.
AATGTTCGATGATTATAATACGCATCATCTGGGAATGCAGCTTCATTTTTCATTGTTGGATTTCAAGTTTTCCCCACCCTGAAATAATAAGTGCTTTTCATTACTTTTGTTAAAATTAATACAAATATAAAACCTGCTAAATAATAAGTTCCTTGAATAAGGAGGGAGAATGAGAGACTGAAAAAGAAGAGAATGTAAAGAGTCACCTTAAAAGTAAATTAATTTTGGCCAAGACTATTATGTGTTATTCATTATTCTGCATTCTAAAGCTAAGAAATAACATATTTGAGTTATAATAAGAAACAAATACTTCCTATAATCTTTTTTTAGCATACAGATCCCTCAGAAAGTACACCTGTAGTTATAGGAAAGTTTAGCAGTTTCCAAGGGAAATTTTTACTTTTTTTTTTTTAAGCATTCTAAATGGAGATTAATACAAGTCGTATGACTTCCTCTCTCATACTCTGATTACGAACAAGCATCCCACTGCCAAAGTCAGTACAGCCTGGACATCAGTCCTGGATCTTTCCCGCATGTACCACAAAGCCATGATGCCAAGTTTTCCACGTAGTTTGGTTTTGCATCATGTCTGCTGGGTCGCACTAACAGGGCCATATTCATTTCAAGGGCAGCTCAAACTAGGGGTGAAATATAGTTTGAAAACAGTTATTCATTAAGCTACTGAGAGTCTCAATCATGAGCTGTATTTTTCCTAAGACAAGATCCATTGTTGCTTCTCTTTCAATTCACCTAGTATCTGCTGGGAGCCATATATTATGAACTAGAACAAGAATGACAGATCTAAATTAACATGACAGAAAAGCTAGTTGATGCTGCCTCTTGGTTTCTCTACTTCACTCTCTTTTGTGGCATCCAAAGGCTTCAGAACCCTGGCATTAATTAAGCAACAGTTTTATTACACACAATCAAAGCCTGAAAAGAAAAGCCTAACAGACAGCAAGACTCGAGATTACAAGGTTCAATTAACAGTTTTACTTTTTTGTGGTTGCTAATTGAGGTATTTTTAATTTTTATCATCTCATATGGAATGCTAAAAAGGAAAATACTGTAAGTGTGAGGAGACCACAAACCTAAAATGTATTACTGTATCATGATTCTATATAACCAATCTGCATATTTCTGTTTTCCAAATCATGGCTACTTGTTAATAAATTGTTAACATTTAATAGGCACCACAGAGAACTTTTTAGATAATCAGCCCAGATTTGTTACAGCTACCCTAATTTCTATGTACTAAAATTCACAAAACACAATGGTTGAAAGCACATGGCCATGGGGCCAAAGTCTGGGTTCAAATTCCAGTTCTGCAACAAACCTTGGGCAAATTCTTGATATCTCCAAGTTCTAGCTAATCTGTGTGTAAAATGGAGTTGTATGCTTAATGAGATTGTTGTGGGGATTTAAGTGAGAGTGTATATAAAACCCTTAACCCTTAGTGTCTGGCACAATGTAAACATTCAATAAATAATGGTGCAAAAAGGCCATCAAATTTGATGACACAATCTCTAGATTTTAATACTTTAAATAATATATATCAGACTCAACAAATATAATTTGAGACTCTACCTCCTGCAAGTGAAAATTTGTCCTATTTAAACTCTACAATGAAGGCAATTTACTTTTGTGTACAACTTGCCTCTTAAAAATAACTTTTACCATTTTCAATTGAGAGGAAGCAGGGAGTAAATAATAGTCCAAATCTCAAATTTTTGAAGTTTCAAGAGAACCAAATAATAGTATTAACTGGATACCAACAGCAACAGTTGACTAAAAAATATAGTTATATAAAGCTCTCACTTAGAATTTACCTTTATTGCATGTTCTCATGTTATAATGTTGAAATAGTGGCTCCTATAGTGTCCTGGGCTAGATGTATTCAAGTTTGTATTACTCAGTACTTAAAGCCTTAAAAAGCACACTTACCTTTTTAATCACTGCAAATGGAACCTACTATAACCTGGATATATGTGACATCTAAACCTATTGCTTTTCAAAATGTAAAATATAAAAAAAATAGCTGTATTTCTTGGACTTATATTCAGAACCTACCTCTTCTCCTTAAGCACCACTCAGAGGGAAAAGTTAAAGAAAACTCCTTCAATCTATCAACTTTAAAGCCTAAAACGACATTGTACTATTACTACCAAAAAACAAAACAAAACACACACACAATATTAAGATTCAAGGAAGTTGATTTTTTTTTAAGTTCCCTAATTAAACTGTTAGGTTTGTAAGTATTCTAATCACAAGAATAAGAGAAAATACACAAACTGAAAATGAACCTCATACATAGATGTAAATAAAGCCACTCTTTAGGTTGCCCATTAATCCACAAGTGGCATATTCATCTTATTTACAGTATTATACCCCCTGCCATGATATTCCATTATAGAGTCACGCTACACACTCCATAGTTAACACTGTAGGAACCATCTCTTTTTAAACACGGTTTTCTCTCTACATTTCCCTTTTGGCTTGCTCCCAAGGTTGTTTTTCTTTTTTTTAAATCTTCATAATTAAATTTCTTATGCTATTAGATATTTCAAGAAGGTATGGATAAAGTTAAAGAAGTGATGTCTGGTGTACAAAACATAGCTAAATTTATGTTCATTTTCTACAAATATTTCAATATTTCTATTTGTTATGGTCTTAGTGTTCCATGTGAGCAAGTGCTTCTTACATACTTTCACATGTCAACCTTAACTATCAAAAACTTCCATTCTTTCCATTAGAGACTATCCAGGGAGATTTTACACACACACACACACACACACACACACATTCATGTTTCTTTGCTTTTGGTTTTCATTTGCTTTTGATCAACCTGTTTCACAACTACTCACTCCTGTCCTAAGCTTAAGCTTCTCATGCCTGTCTAAACTGGACAGAGGATTTCAAGGTCCAACTATTAATTCTGATACCCTCATCATGTCTTCACAATCACCAAACTATCTAGAAGCATGCATAAAAATATTTACTGAAGTGTCACCAGATACAGCCTGAGCTTTGAAGCCCTAAGGGACATTTTCTTTTCAATTGATAAAATTAATTATAAAGCTTAACCAGGAAAAATGTTTTTGATATAAAAGGGCTGCCAATATATGCTTACACTCTAAATCCTGTCACAGAGGGTAGGACAAGATCTGAATTCTGAAACAACTTCTCCAATACAATTACTAAGGTATGAGTTACCACCTTGAACCAGTCATATTGAACTCATACCATCCGATCCATTTTATATGTAGAACAATGGAACATAGCCATGAGGTGATCTTAGATCTTTAAAGACCTATGTTTATAAGGTAGGTGATTATTATTGAATAAGCATTTAAACTCACATACTAGAATTATTGACTAGGTAACCCAGAATAGAGATAGTTAAGTTTTCTGAATACAGTCTTTGTGCAGTTCAATCAGAACACAGTATTTTACAGGCACTAAAGGGGAGTAGGGTGAAATGAAGAAATAACACTAGATGTCAAAAGTGCTACAGAAATCAAATGGAGAAAAGCTATAGGTGCTTTGTAGTGTGAGGCCAAGTATAATGGTAGAAGAGATACATAAGGCCTCCAAAGACTTGAATATCAACCAGAGCAAGGACTCTGAATTCAGAGAGATCTGATTCAAAACTTGACTGTATAGCTTAGAGGTGTGGAAACTTGGAGAAGTTTTAACATCTCTAAGCTTCGGGTTTCTTATCTGTAAAGTCAGGGTAATATTATCCATCTCATCAGGTTCACATACTGACTGAAACAGATAACATAGATAGCACAAAAGTGCCTAAACAACGGGGCTTAATAAGTATTAATGTATTCTCTCTCCTCTTTAAATTTTTTAGTACAAAAGTAAAAATAAAAAATAAAGGTCTTTCATCCTGAAGATACACAAGAAAAACAAACATTAAAAATTCCTTATATAGGAACATATTCCAAACTAAAAATTGAGGTGGATGAGGCACTTAGAAAGGATTATTATAGCCTCAGAGATACAGCTGATTCCATACATAAGAACTTTAAATAAGGGTGTATTAGGTGGATTCCAGAAAATGAGACTAATGAAAATTCCCCTAAAGATGATATTTTGGATTAGTAGAATTTAGGGTGACTTGGCAATTCTAGCTCTGTTAGGAAATTAAAAAGGAGTTTCTTGGTCATTCAGCCAGTTAGACATTTCTGTTATTACTAGTAAAAAACAAATTTTTTTTAAAAAGATGCCCTCAAAAAAAGAGACATCTATTTTAACACTGATCTTAAGAAACAAATCCTGCTGGAAAAGAACTCTAACAACTAGAACAAATATTGGCAAGATCATAAAGTCAGATGGAATTTTAGAATTGTAGGAAAAGGGAAAAATACAATTTTATTTTTGTAGAAACCTGGTACAGAGAATAGTCATTTAAATTCATAGCTCATTTGCTTTACAAGCTGAAGTCATGACACAAGAATAAAATTTTACATGTATGGATCCTGAGCTCATGGGTACTGAAAGGTTCAAAAGGAGAGCTTGGGTTTCACAAGCTTTGTAAGTGATCTATTTACACCATATGACTAAGAACATATTTATTCATGGAGAGCTTATGAGCCCAGGCTTCTGGAACTGTCAAACTAGGAGAAAGAAGAATGAAAAGCCACAAAAGTCCATAAAAGCTGTAAGAATTAAAACAAAAACAAAAACAAAAACAAAAACAATAACCAACCAACCAACAAAAACCCTCTCTTCCAGATTAAGGAATACAAAGGTTATCATGCAAAATCCTAACAAGTGGGCTTTAAAATATTAATATGTACAGTAGCAACATTCTCTTAAAAGAGTATGGTGGGAAGTCCTAGAAACATTTAATATTAAGTCACTGATCCCAATACAGATACACATAAATCTAAAGGAATATTTTCAGGAAAAGCTCATTATCAGGAAAAAAAAAAAAAAAACCCCAAAACCCAAAAATCAGGTTTCTGGTAGAATTCCAAGAGCTATACTAAAGATTTTTTTTTTGGAAGGGGTAAGCAGAGAGATAGTGAGTACTGAGTTTGTTCTGAGTTTTGCAAAGAAGTATAATATTAGGGACTTATATTCTGCAAATACAGTACCTTAGGGCTACAAGGCTAGAATTTCCATTAGTTATACATATTTATAAAAAAAAAAAAGTCCTACTAACTATGAGAAAAGATTAGCTTACACCTAACCTGAATATTCTGGCCTATATTTCAGGCTCTTTCTTGCTAATTCTATACTCAGATGGGTACCACCAGAATACTGGCTTTTACATATTGATACTTTAAATAAACGCCGAAGTCAAATCCCTGCTAATATCAAGAAAAAAAAATTATTTTATATATCTTTGGAAGATATCTAGATTCATTTACATAGCCTACATTATTTTCCTTGCTTTTACAGTAAGTCACTAAGCTTAAAATATAAACCCTAAAATGGCCTCATATACTTTCCCAAAGTTAAAGCCTACCAAAGAAGGACCAGAAAACAGGCACTGATTTAGTAGAGAATATTGGCCCATTAATATCTTCCATAGCCTTATACCATATTTCCCAATATTATAGGGATGATTAACAAGGTTATAATTTTAGTATAACTGAGCTTTAAATGAATGAATCAGCCTTTAGTCTCAGTTATTGCATAGACTTTCCCTCCTCTTCCTCCTGTAAACCCCATTCATTGATATTCAATTCTCAATTATATAAATTGAAATAACACAGCCCCCAACATGGAGAAATCAATGGCATAGGGGAAAAAAACCAAGCAGTGAATTTCCTAATAAACAGAATAAGAAAAGGAACATAATTTAAATATACTATAGCTTACTGCCTTAATGATGGCCCTCTTTTAAATAATTCAAAGTGACACTAGTCTTCCAAAACCAGAAAACTTGCATGCTACTTGCAAAGAAAACTCTAAATTGGAGGGGTTGGAGGCTGATAAGGCAGATCTTCCTAAAATTTACTTTTTCTGGTTATCTGATCTTTTAAAAAATCAGAAGTTAAAACCCAGAATGCAATGGCAAAGAAAGTGTGCTGGTAATCAAATGGCCCCTGATAGAATTACAGTCTATAGATCATTAATACATCAACCATATTTGTGATAATACTTTGAAAAGTAGGCAGTATTTCTTCTTTTTTAAAATGGAACTAAAATTGGTACATAACATATTAGTTTCAAGTGTATAAGTGGTATTTCTTAAAGTCTGTAAACCAGCTCTAGAATGGAAACACAATGCCTTCAATAAAAGTATGATGTAAAACCCTAAGATTTTTTTCCCCCTTTTTAGGAATCGTTCCTGGCCTTGTGCAGCTGTAGTATTGCCTTCATCATTCCCTCCATTTCCAGTCTTGCTAATTAAAAGGTTGATCACAGAACAATGCTCTTCTCATTAATTTCACTGTTCCGATTGGGCAGGATCCCTGCTTACCCCACCTGATCTTTTCACACTGGTGAAGTTAATGTGACAGGAGCCCGAAGATGGATTACCTGCTGCCATATTGCCCATCGCCTCCAATCAGGAGCTATCTGTGTAAACTGATTGTTCTAATTTGCTCTCATTATTTTTACAATATCAGGAGAAAATAACGCACACAGCTCACTGTCAAAGCCATGAAAATCAGCCATTAGTTAAAGCCAGACACTGAGTGGCTTTATTAGAGGCACTGCAGTTTATTGATGTAGCTCCAGTCAAACAAGCCAGCATTTGCTTCAGTAGAAGGAAATGTTTATACTGAAAGTAAATATTTATTGTAATAATACCCACAGCAACATGATATTTTGAAGAATTCTGTTCTTATTTCATAAGCTTAGTTTTGACACAAATTAACAACAATGAAGAGCTGGGTTGGCATAAGAAAGTAGATAACATTTAATACACACTCAGTAGCATGAAAATCTGTCTATTAATGCAAATCTATGAACACTCTTCACCTCCTATGCCTCGAATAATAAGAAAACTCTATTCTTTGACTACAAATGCTAATCAATCAATAAATAATACAAGTTCTACTTTGTTCTACACCACAACAAATATTTTTCAAAAACAGAAATTTTATGACTTAGGAATCAAAATGATTTCTATAATGATCATACAGGTATAGATTTAAATAAAAACTGTATTCTTGAATAATGTAAGAGTTCAATAAGAAAGATTACTAATCCGAGTATCATAGAAATTCACAATATATTTCAGAATTGGAAAATAAGCATGGTAAAGTCAGCCAAGCAAACAACAAGCTAGGTTTTAAGAGATGGTTTCTTAAAACAGAAGATAGAATTCTGGACAAAGGTTTGATAGTCAATTAGAGAATATCTTTAAAAGATTTGTCCTGGACACAAAGAAAATATATTTTCCCATTGTAAATAAAATGCTAAACTCTAGAAGAAAATAGATTTAAACTTGGCATTTCCAGGCTTGCCTGGCTAAGAACAATTCTGTAAAAATGTTAGCTAAATGCTGCTTGAACAGCATTTAGGGGGCTGGAGGAAGGTATAAATAATAGAAACTGATGCCTTTTAAATAAAGGAATTTAATCCACACATTCTACCCCATACCCACCACCCCCTTTAGTATTACAAGGAAACATGGCTTCCTCCTGTTTTCTTTCTATACCAAGATTCCTAGGTAATGTAAAGGCAAGAGTATGCCCTTCTTGCTGCTCCCCTTTTAATGGCCACTTTTCTTTTTCTAAGAAACGTGTGCCACGCTTTTTTCCTTAAAATTCCTGCACTAAAAAACTGCACCATACTGCACTCCGCAAAACGTGCTGATGGCGCCAATTACAAGCCCCCAGCCGAATGCTCCAGCCCCCACCATTCGGGCAGATTTATGCGGACTCTTGCCGACGTTATTACAAGTCAGAGTTTATTGGGAAATTGTTACATTATGCGGAGTGTCTAACAAATTGCTTATGCTGCTATAATTGGATTACAACAGCCGCTTGCTCCCACCGGTAAGATTAGGCAAGTAGGACTCCTGCCGATCTCTGAGCGTTAGCAGTAATTTTATTTGCCTTGCCTCTCTCTTTCCTAACAACATGCCTCTCTCCCTGCCAGCTGTCTGCTGAAAAGGCACAGGCTTGTTCCTTGGCCCTAACAATGCAATTACAGCCCCGCAGATCGCACTGTTTGTGCATTAAGTACAGAGCCAAAACGAGGCGAATTGATCGTTTGACTTTTGGAGAAACCATGTGATCTGTCGGTGCGGGCGATCCGACATGCATCAGCAGGCAATACTGCAGTCAGTTCTCGATGAAGAACTTTCTTCCTTCACCCTCTCTCTCCCAATCTTTCCTTTTCACCGAGGAAGACATTTACTGGGCTCATCTCATGCTAATGTAGATCAATCCACAAAGACAAACTCAATCTTATTAGCTCCCTGGCTAGACAGAAATGTGAATAGGTTCTAGCATCTTGAAGTGTCTCAGTCAGATATATCAGTGGTTCCCAACAGTTGAACCTCTGCTGCTATCTAAAAAAAGGTTCATAAAGAGTTCACTGAAGAAAAGAAGTGTACAGCAACACTGTAGTTCAAAAGAACTATAGAAAGTTTTATGTTCTGGCAAATAAAACTGCCTTGGAAATGTTTCTTATATGCTCTATCTATTCAAGAAGCCACGAAGAAATGAGCACAGAAACCTGTGTCCTGCCTTTCTCCACAGATCTGCTCTGCTGGAAGATGCTGGAGGCCAACGTGCAGAACTGCCGCTGACTTCAGCCTTAAAAACAGTCAATCTGATTTCCACTCAGGGCAAAGTTTTAACCATATTTTGTTGACAGCTTTTAGTTCCTGTTTCTTTTTCTTGTATGTTTAACAATGAGTGCAGGTAGCAAGGAGACTGTGTAAGCAGTTACTTTGACTGTAGGCCATAGTTCACGAAGATTCTCAATGCAGTCTGGTTTTTATTTTTAATTTTTTTAAATTAACTCTCTTGAAATGGTTGAAAATGACTTTGAATTTTACCAATTTTAATACAGGCCAGGATTCCTGTTTACACTTTTCCCTCCAGCAGCATATGCTACTTAGGGATCCTGAAGCTGATTACACAACAAATGTGCAGTCAATCTGCTGATCCATTTTGGTGCAACACGCCTGTATTCTTAGATATCACACACAGCTAGAGAGTTACGTATTCTTGCATTCTTAAGCTGACAAACACGCAACTCTCGTCTGAAACGAGGGTCCTCGATTCTATGACGTCAAAGTGAGCTTGGAAAAATCACTTTACTAGTATTTCTCAGAACCTCTCTATAATCCCCATTAACACTCTTTCAATTCATATGAACACTTGAAAGAAAAAATATTACTGAACTTTATTTCTGCTTTTTTAACACAGCAATAAGCCTAATGTGTGATATTTCAGGGTTTTTCCTACAACATCAGCCTCAATAGTATGGTTAAATCTTAATATATTCCCCACAAAGCTACTGCTTAGACCCAACAGAGGAGAACAGAAAGGACCATCTGACATGCTACTTGTGGAACAGTATATTAAAGAAGCCTGTTAACATGTAGTTTAAAACTCAAAAGAAACTCTGAACAGCTGAAAAGCCTTATAAATAGCGCAGACCCAGAGGAAGTGCAAACGTCTGCATTGTGAATTGTAGATCTTAATTACCGACAATGGCTGGTACAGCAAGTAGCAGGGAAAAAAAGTGAAACAGTTGCACTGTTCATGGTTGGCAATAATTCTTCAGGAAAATATTTACTATCAATCAGTTATGAGAAAAGGGACTCTGTGCTCGTAAAACAGCACGTTGCTTCTCATACCAGGACCATTTTGCTTCAGCATAATCTGAATTTAAACAGCTTGTTTCCTGCGGATATAATTTTGGAAATAAATAAAACAAGTCTTCTATCAAAATCTGGAGTAAGTGGAAAGGAACATCACATTTTTCTGTCTCAGTCATTTGCAAACAGATTATTAGTCTGAAGTAAAAAACAGTAACAACAAACAACAACAACTACAATAGAGAACACATCTACAAAGCCCTATGGAAGGGGTTTATTTTCTAAACATAAAGTAGAACTTCTCCTCTCCCAAGCAGGAATCTAGGCAGATAAACTCAGAACAATTCAATTTTAACTGTATGTGTATGTGTGTGTGGAAAGGTAAATGAGGGAAAAGCCTGAGACCAAATTTTTTTTCAATAATATTTCAATAAAGTCAATAAAAAGATAACATAAAACTAATGCTCTTCATTTTTCCAGTTAGCTTTTTTTACCAATTAAAAAATGTCATGAAAGTTGACAATTAGATACAACATGATTATTGATTTTAAAGACTAAGTTGGCAGTCAATACTGACTGTCCATTTAAAGCTACAATAAACACAGAGCTTATCATGTTCCAAACACAAATCTCACAAACTATACGGCTGTTAATTAGTAAGAAGGCAGGCTTTGGAAGAAATAAAAGATACCTCAATGCCTCCAAATATTACTTGAATTAAGTTATACTACAAAATAATTCCTCCATTTTTATTTCAAAACATTTTCTTAAGATCCAATCTTCAAGTTAGAAATTAAGAAAATTGTTATTAACCTAGGGTGGCTGTAGTTTGCCTTACAACTTTGTTTTCTTATGTTCTAAAGAGGACCAGGGTCTCTTTTCACAGGCCTATTGTAAAGCATTTATTGTAAGATATCTCAGGCAAAGCCGAGTCATATACAATGTACTATAAGGGATCCAAATATTAACAACACTGCTATTTTTAAAGGGACTAAACTGGTATTAATATCTTCTCTAAAAATAATATAAACAATATTCAATAATAAGGTCTTAGATTTTAATTACTATCTCCATCCAAGCTAAAGTCACTCTTATCAGAATTAGTTGCTTTGAATTAATGGACAAAAATGGTTGATATCACTCTATTATAACAGGGGGAGGGTGTAGCTCAGTGGTAGAGGGCATACAGTTGCTTTCACATGGAGGTGATTGGACATTCAAGGCCACTTTGGAGCACAATCTGAATCAACAACAGACTATGTTGTACCAAGTTAAAAACTACTGCATCTATATCAAGTACAGCAGGTGAAACTATTCAGTTAAGGGCTACAGGTGAAAAGCAAGAAACAGGGCTAAGCTTAAAAAGCTACAAAAATAATGGCAAGTCTAACTTTCAAAGGTCAAGCAACAAATGAGGCCAATAGAAACAGCACAGAATCATGAGATATATATAACACATGTAAATAATAAAGGGAAAATTCTTTTCCTATTCCTGTGTTATCGGTACCTCACTGGAGGCTGTCACAGAAAAGAAATTTTTTCAGCTACACGTTTTTATTTGCCATTGACCAACTGATTATTTGGCTCAAATCTGAAGCAATGAACCAGAAGACAAAGACATGGACCAATGAAAGGAACCAGAAAGTTAGTTTCAATAGAGTTCCAATAGAAAATGATAGAAATCATTATTAAATTAGGGCGTTTAAGGAGATGATGGAAGGATATAGGTGGCAGAATAATGTTAAAATAAACAAGAATGGGATGAGAGGGTCACCATCTGGGAGCAAAGGAAACAGACTGATGAGCAGCAATGAGCAAACTTATTTCCTCACCCAAGAGCATAGAAGAAATTATGCCATTGTGCCAGATGCCACAAGATTTTTAAACATGCACCACTGAAGTAGAGGGTAGGAGAAAAAAAATCATACAGATACACACCAACATAACTACATAGCTTACAGATCCTGGCTTACAAAGTATTGAGAAAACAAAAGGAACAGATGCTCACTTGGCCAGCTCTCAATGAAACTCATTAAAATCGTCACCCTGTCCTTGGATCGGTGCTCATGCTAAGATTTTACCTTGTTTAGCCAGAAGTCACTCACTTGTGATGAAACTGAGAACAGCGTGGCCAAAAAAGGAAAAAAAATTATTTTTAAAAGGCCCAAATTATTGGTCCCTCATCTCAATGTACAAATGCTGGATACAAAATAAGGTCAATCAGCATTTGCTAGTTGTGACAAAATGACTGAAAAAAATACCTATATGTAATTTATAATACTTATCTTTTGTAGCAGATTATTAATATAATCTAATTTAAGAGACATTTAACTGATTAACTCTATCTTTTTTCATTATAATTTTAAATAAATTCTGATTTCTTACATGGATCATTTCCAATGGTTATATTTTGTATGACGTACTTTCAGTTGATAAACTAGGAAACTACTATAGAAATTACTTCATGTTTTAAGAAATAAAAATAATAAAAAATATTGTTGTCCTCTGATTTTTGTAGCAAAGAATGGAGACTGCATAATACCAAGCCTGGCTCTAATAATAAAAGTAAGTAACAGGGAGCCTGAGTGTATAATACAATAGATTAAACTAGTTAAAGTTGGCAATGTTGTCACAGTGACAAATCCCTGAATAGTTCCAAAAGGCAATAATTTTGCAGATATGCAGAGTGAAAGTCTAGAAACAGAGACGACACTGGAATTTTACTTATTCCTGGAATAATCAAAATGGCTACTTAAATTTAGGTCAGAGTTCCTGAGTAAAACTAGAGATACATGGAAAACCTGAGGTATAGCAGATACAATTATTAGATCATAAATCTCTAATACATAAGATTATTTTTGTGTCTAGGCTACAGATTCGGCACACATTTATATATAAGAAACAAGTAGCTCCACATGCATGATTAAACATACTTGTCCAATCAGATCAAGATCACCAAAAGCAGTGTCTTTATCAATAGCCACTCAATAAATAATAATAGTGATATAAAAATTTGATTTCTATAGTATATTTCACAATCCTTACAATGGTGTACTCTATACTTAATTACATTTAAAAACCACCAACAAAATTATAATTGTAAAATTTTTCACAAATATTATTTGTAATAATCCCATAACTAGTATCAAGCAACAACTGTGAATTAGACTAAAATGCAACCAAAACACAAAGTTGAAAAATCTGCTGCAACTGCAGAGATGGAGACTCCAACCTGGAACCTGCTTTGGATAAAATGATGCCTGCTGTATTATTTTCTAAATATAAAATCTTATAATAGTCTTTAATAGCAATACTGAGTAAAGATATTCATAGATAAATCATTGTTATGATGTGGTATAATATATACTGATGTGGAATATTACTTACTTTGGCCACACAATTTTCAGTCTTCATAGCAGTGCTTGCTAGACATACTGTCTCTTGATTTAAGCAGAGTCTGGCACAGCTGTTGTAAGTCTGTAAAGAAAAAATTTTGGTTTAAATATTGAAATACTGTCATACAGTTTTCAAATTCTCCCTATTCCTCAAAATCAACACATAAATAGATCCCATGTATGAATTCCAGATTTATGGGAGCAAAGAGATAAGGTAGACAGGAAAAGTAAAGTGAGAGATCAAAAGAGCCACTGAAGTGCCCATGAACAAGTATGTGAGAGCAGCAGTGATTTCACTATATGTATGAAAGGTAGGGGTGTTAGTTATTCAAAAATTGGTAAAGAACTTGAATAGACATTTATCCAAGAAGATATACAAATGGCCAAGAAGCACATGAAAAGATGCTCCACATCACTAATCATTAGAGCAATGCAAATCAAAACTACAATGAGATACCAACTCACACCCATTAGGATGGTTACAGTAAAAACAAACAGAAAACAACAAGTGTTGGTCAGGATGTGGAGAAACTGGAACCCTTGTGCACTGTTAGTGGGAATGTTAAATGGTAAAGCCACTGTGGAAAAAAGTATGGTGGTGGTTTCTCAAAACATTAAAAATAGAATTGCCATATGATCAAACAATTCTACTTCTGGGTATATACCCCAAAAAACTGAAAGCAGAGTCTTGATGAGATATTTGTACATCTGTGTTCACAGCAGCATTACCTGTAATAGCTAAAATATGCAAGTAACCCAGCGTCCACTGATGGATGAACAGATAAGCAAAACGTGGTAGGTACACATTCAGCCTTAAAAACGAAAGAAATTCTGACATGTACTACAACATGAATGAAACCTAAGGACATTATGCCATGTGAATATATAGCCAGTCACAAAAAGACAAATACTGTATGATTCCACTTATATGAGATACTTAGTCAAAAATCATAGATACAGAAAGTAGAATGGTGGTTTCCAGGGGCTGGGAGAAGGGGAGAATAGGGAGTGACTGTTTAATGAGTACAGTTTCAGTTTTACAAGATGTTAAAGAGTTATGGGGATGGATGGGGGTGATGGTTACACAACAGTGTGAATGTATTTAACACCACTGAACGGTATATTTAAAAACAGCTAAGACAATAAATGTTGTTACGTGTGTTTTACCACAATTAAAAAAAATCCACTGATTATACTTTATGGTACTCAAACTGCCCAATATATTAATAAGAATGTTTCCTTTTAGTCTTAAGTTTTAACTGATGGTAGAAGTCATGGCTCTCAAACATTAGTGCACATCAGAATCAAGTAGAGGGCTTATTAAAACACAGACTGCTAAGTCTCATCCCCAGAGCTTCTGAGAATTTGCATTTTTAACAAGTTCCCCGTTGATGTTGGTGCTGCTGGTCTACAGACACTCTTGAGAACTTATAGTATAAATATGCATGTTGAAATTAAAGAGAAAAATCTTAAGACACAGGCGATCTCTTATAACAGTAATGGAACTATTTTTTAAAATTCTATAGATTTACAGAATAGTTGCAAAAATTGATATGAGTTCCTATATACCCTTCCCCAGCTACCCTTTATGTTGATGTCTTAAACCAGAGAATTCTGCTCAATTCTGTTGTGAACCTGAAACTGCTCTAAAAGAATAAAGTGTATTAAACAACAACAACAATCAGAGAACATTTATCAAAACTAAGGAATTAACTTGGTACAATATAAAGTTAAGAATTTATTTAAGTTTCACCACGTTTCCCACTAACATCCTTTTTTTGTTCAGGATCTAATCCAAGATCCCACGTTGCGTTTAGTTGTCATGTATCCTTAGTTTCCTCTAATCTGTGACAATTCCTCAGTCTTTGCTTGTCTTTCATGATTTTGACTTCTGAAGAGTACTGATTAATCTATAGACTGCTCCTCGATTTGGGTTTGTCTCGTGTTTTTTCATGATCAGACTGAGATTATACATTATTGGGAAGGATACCACAGAGGTGATGTGCCCTTCTCAATGTATCAAGACAGGAGGTATACGTTGTTATTTCTGGTGTTGTTAACCTTGATCACTTGCCTACAGCTATGTCTGCCAAAATTCTCCATTATAAGCTTATTATTTTTCCTTTAGGAAATACTGAATATATTGGGGAAAATAATTTATGTCTATACAAATAATCTGTTTCTGCTTCAACTTTTGTCTGCTTATTTCAGCATCTGTTGGTGGATCTTGCCTATGGTAATTTTTCTGTAGTGTTCTAATGATGATTTTTAAATTTCTCTTTCCTTCTATATTTATTGATTGGAATTTTGTAAGGAAGAGCTATGATTTCTCCCCCTATTTATTTATATATTCATGTATGTATTTATTTATATCAGCAATGGATGCATAAGCATTTTAAATAATTCATTTTTGGTAAATTATCAATCTCTGGAAAAAGTAGACAGATAAAAATAAAATTTGAGAAAATGGGGGAAAAATAACAAAATTGTTTTATCACTTAAACAAGTTAAACTTTAAAAAATGTATCCATATAATTGTTTAAAGTTGAAATTATTTCAAAACATATTTTTTATTTTTATTTTTTTCAAAAAAAACATGTATTTTAAAAGAATAAACTGGATCATTTGACATTGTGTACAGAGACTATTGGTACAGGTATATTCTGGGCTCAGGGTTCAGTACTCCTTTTGCAACTACTGACACCACAAATGTTTACTATTCATGTACAGACAAAACAATTTTTAAAAAATAAAACTTACTGTGTTTTTAAGACATTTATGAAGCAATTGGTATATACTGAATAAAATAAAACTTTAAGCCAAAGAGTTCTGGTTCCAATAATGGCAGAGATGTTTACATTGGATTAACCCTTCTCAGATAAAAATTATAAACCACAGAAAAAAAATTTTACAATAATAAAGGCAGCAGAGATTGACCAAAAGTAGGCAGAAATTGGGGGGAGAAGTGGACTGATTTTGAAAGAGGAGAATTACACTGAGTGAGATCCATGTTTATGTGCTTTTTCCCTCAGGGTACTCACCAGTCTACTTCGTGCAGGGTGAGTAAAATTCAATTAGAAAGCCATAGTCTATTGGCTTGAGATATAAAATAATGGAGCTCAGTGCTGCTATAGTGGAAGGAAATTGAGAAAAGAAATAGAAAATAGAAAGCCATGGAGCAGGGAGAAGCATCCAAACATGCATATTATTTCCCTCAAAACCGTGGCTAACCCTCAAACTACTTACATGAATGGGAGACTCCAAAAATTCCAATGGAAAGTAATAGCTAGAAGACTGAAAGATCTGAGCAGAGATTCCAGTGACTGCCCATGAGGGGAGACAGGGTTTACAATTTGATTTCTACTAAGTTAGAGGGACTTAAGCATCTCAAACTTCTCAATAAAAACTTAGAAAGACCCTGCATTTAGACTAAAGAGTAAGTCTTAGAACTAAGAGATGTGCCTCAGGACTAGAGGCAATACCAAAACACCTGCCCTAACAAACATAAAACCAAGACTTTGTAAAGTCAGAAAGTTAATTAGAGAAAGATAAAAGAAACCAGAGTTTCCATGATGTATTGTTTATAATGTCCATTATATAATCAAAACATACTAGACATGAGAAGCCAATAAATGGGACCCATAGTCAAGAGAAAAAGAAACCAACAGAAAATGACCCTGAGATGATCTAGTTGTGGGAATCAGTACATAAAGGCTCTATGGAAGTTATAATAAATATGTCCAACAACTTAATGATATGATCACAATGAGTAACCAGATTGAAATTTTTACAATTAAATAAAAAACTAAAATGAACAAAACATAAGGTCTAGAATGGAAAACTATATTACCTGAAATTTAAAATGTACTGAATGGGCTTAAAAGCAGATTGGACATAGTATAAGAAATGACCGATGAACTTAAAATTGACAGATCAATTGATTTTGTTTTATTTTTCTTTTGGGGGGGGCAGTAATTAGGTTTTTATTTATTTATTTTTAGTGAAAGTACTGGGGATTGAACCCAGGACGTTGTACGTTCTAGGCACACACTCTACCACTGAGCTATACCCTCCCCCCTCAGATCAACTGAAATTATTTGAAGAATAGATAAAGTAAAAGAAAAAAATGAACAGAGTCTCAGTCGTCCATGGGACAACTTTCAATGATCTAATGTACGTGTAACCGAAGACCCAGAAGAGAGGTGAAAATGGGGCACAAAAAGTTATAAAAATAGTGATCAAATATTTCTCAAATTTGGTGACAACCACTGGCTTATTGATCTAAGATTAGTGAATTTCAGGGAGATTAAATACAAAAAACAAACAAACAAGACCTAGGCCCAACAGTCAAAACTGCTGAAAATCAACAACAAAGACAAAACTATAAAAGCAGCCAAATTAAAAATGGATTCTACATTCATAGGAAAAACAATATAAATAACGCTAAACTTTTCACCATAAACAATGATGGCCAGAAGACAAGGGAACAAGATTTTTAAAGTGCTGAAAGGAAAAAACTCAAACCAAGTTTCTTACTATTAGAAAAGAGAATTACAAATATGAAAAGGGAGAAATTTAAAACAAACTCTGTGGTACTGGATTGGAACTGGAGGTATCAATGTGAACTCATGGTTTTCAAAATATATAAATACAGACGTAAAATAAGAGTTAATGTTTAAATCTTGGCTTCTAAATACCATTCTGCACTAAAAGGAACCATAGCACCACGGAGAAATGGTTGATTTTAGAACTGGACAGGGAAAACACAAGATGAACTTGGAAATACTGAGGGAATGATGGACATATGTCAGAGTGGCACAGATGCCAACATAAGTGACCTCTCATTTGCCCAACATGGAATAGAGTATTAAAATAAAAGATATTAATAGATTATCTGTTGAATAAAACAGTACACCATTTCTTGAAAGACACAAATTACCAAAACTGACACGATACGAAACAGAAAATCTAGATACCTCCGTATCTACTGAAGAAACTGAAATTATTAAAAACCATTCCACATAAATTTAACATTTAAACAAATCTTCCCACAAAGAGAACTTCTGGCCCATACATTTTCACTGGTGAATTCTGTTAAATATTAAGGAAGAAATAACACCAGGATGAGATACAAACACTTCTGCAAAATGGAGGAGGAAGGAAAGACTATTCAACTCATTCTATAAGGCCAACATAACCCTGACACCAAAACATGACAAAGACTTTAGAAAGAAAACTGCAGACCAATATACCTCATGAACACAGACATAAAAATTCTTAATAAAGTCAATTAATGTAATTCTCCATATTAACAGAATAGGAGGGAGGATGCATTTGACAAAAGTAAACACTCATTCATGATTAAAAAAAAAAAGACCTCAGCAAGCTAGGAATAAAAGGTAACTTTCTCAGTCCCACAAAGGGCATCTAAAAAATTTCAACTAACAACATATTTAGTGGTGAAAGACTTAATACCGTCCCTCAATTGGGAACAAGGCAAAGATGTCCACTTACCACACCTATTAAACGTTGTATTAGAGGCTATAGCCATTGAAATAAAGCAAGAAAAAGAAACAAGGCAAATAGGTTGGAAAAGAAGAAATAAAATGGTCTCTATTCACAAATGACAGGAAACAAGGTCAACAGTCAAAAACCAATTATGTATGTATATTCTAACAACAAAAAATCAGAGAATGAGAAAAATTCACAACAGCAACAAAAAACATTAAAAATTTAGGAATATAGCTAACTATGTGCAATAAATATACATTGAAAACTAAAAATACTGCTTAGAAAAACTAAAAAAGACAGAGTTATAGACGATGTTTGCAGACTGGTAGGCTCAATATTAAGAGGTTAATTCTACTCAAATGGATATGTAGTTTCAAAAAAGAAAATCCAAATCAACACCCACAGACTTCTTTTTAATAGAAATTCTATCTTGATTCTAAAATTTATATAGAAATGCAAAGTGTCTAGAATAGTCAAAACAATATCAAAAATAAAAATATGGAGGACTCATACTACCTGATTTCAAGACTTATTAAAGCTACAATAATCAAGACAGTGTAGTATTTGGTGCAAGGACAGATGCTTCTAAAAAGACAGAGGACCCTGAGCTTCTCCTCTGTGTCATGCAGGGACTTAAGTAGGAGTTGGCTAGTGCCTCGGTCACTGTTACCCTTTGCTCTGCAACCAGCAGCAAACAGCCTCTTTTCCATGAGGTTCAGAAATAGACGACATTTGAACAGCCAACTGATTTTTAACAAAGGCACCTATGTAATTCAATGGAGGAAAGGAAAATCTTTTCAATATTTCCAAAACAACTGAATAAAAAAGTATGGGGAAAACAATGAGCCCCAAAATCCAATTCATAGCATGTGTAAGAATTAATTTGAAATGGATCAGACTTAAAGGTAAAAACTAAAACTTAGAAAGCTTCTAAAACAAAACCTAGAATATCTTCACAATCATGGGATAAGGACTGATAGACTGGACTTCATTCAAAAATTAGAAACGTCTCATCAAAACACACCACGAAGGGAGGAGGGTATATAGCTCAAGTGGTAGAGCACATGCTTAGCATGCACAAGGTCCTGGGTTCAATCTCTAGCACCTCCCTTAGAAATAAACAAATAAATATAAATAAACCTAAATACAAGTAAATAAACCTCCCCTTCCCCCTCAAAAAAGAGCATTCATATCAATTTTATTTATAAAAATGGAATCAGGTGTCCATCAAAAGAATGGAAAACAAGCTGTAGAATATTTATTCAATAAAATATACTGTGAAAGAATAAACTACTGATAAACACAGCAGCATAAATGAATCTCATAAACATGTTGAGTGAGACACACAAAATGTATGATTTTATTACATAAAATTCAAGAAAAGGCAAAACTAATCTATGACAAGATGCTGATCAATGTTTGATTCACTGTGGGCGGGGAAACTAACTGGGAAGAAGCCAACCAAGGGAACTTTCTTGGGTTATGAAAATGTTCTATAGCTTAATTGGGGTGGGTTGGTTACACAGGTGGAAAGACTTATCAAAAATTCATTGACTTATGCAATTAATATCTCTATAATTCACTGTATGAAAATTTTATTTCAATAAAAATATTAAAGTATGCAGCTAATATTTCAGGGGATAAAAGTACTAGAGGTTTGTCCAGTTAATTAATAAAAATGTCATTCTAGTTTTCTGAAGAAAAATAAGTCACGGCAGGTAGAAGACTAATTTGTTTTTCTCCAAAATTCCTTTTCCTCTCAGAAATGAGTATAACATACTCAGGGGAACATTAGATAGATTAAGGAAACCTGCAGGAGTTTTCAGAGTAAGGCTATATATACAGGCTTTTATTTTCTAGACATTCCATCTGTAAAACGGGTACATGTTCTTATTTATCTCCCAAGGAAGTTACCTAGATTAGTAAACTAAAGCTTGTCACTGCCCTTAGATCATTCTGGAATAAAAAGAATAAAAAATTAAATATTTTACAATCAATATTTCACTATTACAAGACTCCTTCTAGCTCACATTAAACTAGTGAGTATAATAGTCATAGGCAAGATAGGTTCTGTCCCCATGCAACATTTGAAAAGGTAGCTCCAGTGCTGAACTAGAGGCAGAGAGTTTTGCGTTGGAGTATTTTAATACGTTTTTATATTGCATATAAAGCACATAAGCATAAACCAGTAAGATGCCTTGTTGAAAACTACCTTCTTTGTGAAAGTAGGCTGTAATTCTGAACAAGTTTTCAATTTTCACACTGCTGGTAGGGTAAAACATTTTAAAGAGTTTAATTTTTTACAATGGATTCAATGACATAGGATTATCTAACAAAGTAATGGCTAATCAATAGAAGGTTTAGTTGTCAGGTGAAACATATAACACACTAAAAGGGATTGATTGCCAGACTTCTCCTTATTTACTAGAAGGTATATATTTAAAATGACACAAACTTGTTACCAGGCTGCATTCTTTTAACCTTGCAAAAAGCTGCTTAAGAAATCTGTTCAGCAGCCCTATAGCAAAACAAGATATAGTATAATGACAATGGCTAGTGATTGGGGGATGGGAGGGGGATACAGGGACCTTCAGATATATGGTAACATCAAATCAGATCGCCAGCAAGAACACAGGATAGAAAAAGCAAACTACAAAGCCACATCTAGGGAAGTTGGAACTGGGCTTTAAAAATGCCACACTGTTGCTACCGAATCTCATTCAATAGATGCAAAGCTGTATCTGATCTCATTCCATGTTGCTCTTAGGGCAGATTTTTTAAGGACTCATACAACTGGGTACCATAGCCCTTTTAAAAAATGTCTTTTTTTAATGGTATATCCAGATTAAGCACTGAACACAAAACAAATTGTGCCCATATGGACTTTGACCAGCATATAAGCTGTTTCCTTTATAATTTATTCACAATATCTCAAGTCTCTATATGAAAATATACTTTTTATGGTCATTGTAACCCAGGAGTTCAATAATATTTTTTCTACTAAGTCAGTGATTACACAATTTATCAAAGAATGATTACACTGAAATAAAAATAAAACAAAACACCAACCCCCTATATAGTTTTCCTTCCTCAAAGTAATTTTAAGAAAGCTGGTTATTAAATTGCTTCTTTCTGAAGAAGGGTTTTTGCAGCTAGACACAAATTGCCAAACCATGTTTTTAAAAAAGTTATTAGACTCTGAAGGATTCCACCGAAGTAGGAAGTTAAATAAACAAATCACTTCATCAGACTTGGAAAGATCACTTTTGTCTTACTTAAGAGACCTACATTAATTACCTTTAAGGTCTTTTACACGGACTATTTAAAATAAGTACAATTTATTTATTTATTTCAAATGAGGTGCTTTTTCCAAAGTATTAAATAATGTCTACAAATGCAAAAGCATTTTTATAAATAGGTAATTAAAACAAATGACTAAAATTAAGTCAAGCTGCAAAACATTACCCAGGATGCACTGTGATTTTTTTTTTTTTAATAAACATCTCAGGCAATTTTTTTTTCCATACAAAGCCCAAAGCACTTCAGGGGGAAAAAAGGAGGTAGGAAGTTTCATAGGGGGAAAAAAACCCACACATATATAATGAAATAATGCCAAACCCCAAACTACAGTATTTACAAGATAGTCCCTTAAGCATAGTTTGTCATATTGCAATTACACCTTGCCTACTGCCAAGTCAAAGTGCTTAGTATTGCCACTAGGGGGAGGAATGTCTTAACACAAAGCAACCGCAGATAGGGAACGGGTCTTCTTGAGCAATTATCAGAACAAAGCTCCCTTGGCTGTGTGTACCTTCTAATTACTCAATACAATTAAAATGACTAACCTAAAACAAATAGGGAAAAAAACCTTCCTGCCTGATATCAGGGACTTCATTAAACCCTTTTCCCTCATTAATCAAATCAGAAAGAAGGTAATGCTATCATATACAAATATTACAGAGCTATTAAAGGAAGTAAATTCAGTGAGGGGTTTTTTGGTTTTTGCTTTTTTTAAAGAAAAGAACTGTCTCTTGAAAAAATAAATGTCGTGGTATTTACCCATCTAGATGCTGCCTGAAAACAAATTGTCCTCCAAAGAGCAGAAATACAGTATGTTTTCTCTCAGTTCACTGACTTATGAATGACTTGTTGTTGCTGTTTTGTTAATACACATGATAATGTCATTTTCTGTGTCAGTGATGTGCTTTTTCCTCCTACTCATCCAGCTGTACAAAGGAGCTATGCCAATCAGACTTCCATGTTTATATTGGGTTGTTTTAATTTTAAGTTCTTCACTGCTGTTTTGTGTGCATCTACTCCAAGGTAATGTTTAGAACAACACAGGAATTTGGGTGTGGGTGGGGGGAGGTGGTAGGAAAGGAAAACAGCTACTTACTCCTAAATGGCTTATGTATGTAGTTCCTTTTATAAGGCCCAGTCATTAACAGAAGATGACAACGGAGTCATTTTTCTTTCAGCTGACAATTGTGACATTTTTCCAGCAGCATGCAAGGTGTTGAAAACCTGGCAGCTGTTACCTCCTGGGATGAAGATACTTTTTTATCCTCCCTTGACAGTTTAACTCAGTGGGTCAGCACCTTTAAAGACTGCAAAGTATCCTTGAAGAGGATGGAAGCTTGAATTACTGCTCCCTCCCTAATCAATGTAAACCCTCACTGCAGGTGAAGTCTCCATCTATAGAGGTGCATGGGGGAGGAAAATGTAATGCCCTGAGCCAGATGGTTTTTATCTTGTTTTTAAAGAATAAAAGAACAAGCTAACAAGGGAGACAGCTACTTTGTTAGCTTCTTGGCCTCTCTCATGGCTTTGCATCCCCAGGGTTCCAGCTACACAAGAGAAAGAATACAGAAAAACGTAAACACTTAAAGAAATATAACTAGAGGGCTGGCATCATGCTGCTTTCAAAGAGTTGAGAGAGTTCTACTCAATGCTTTATTTATCACTGCCCACGTTCTCAGGATGGTAAGTGGACACATACACAAAGGGAATGGGGGATGGGGAAGGATTAGACTGAGGTCACAATTTACTCAATTACAGAGAAAGGCAAGGCTGACAGATCCTATTAGCACCAATGTGAAGCAAAGAAGGAGTTGCATGTTGTAAGGCTACGTTTTCAAAAAGTAATGAGTACTTTCATGTATCCTCCCAGGCCTTTGCCCTTGTTTGCAGATATGAATT
Organism: Camelus dromedarius; assembly: GCF_036321535.1. NCBI lineage: Eukaryota > Metazoa > Chordata > Mammalia > Artiodactyla > Camelidae > Camelus > Camelus dromedarius. Next base: position 58,997,131 of record NC_087443.1, on the reverse strand, counting down.
AAAGCTATGAAAACAGTTATGGTTTCCTTGGCTTTGCATTTTAGGAATAAAACTAAAAAGAAAATTGTAGCTACTTTGTACATCCTTCAAAAAAAGTTTACTCTTGATATCAGCTGGTCAGAAGATTATTCAGAAACTTAGAAAATTCAAAGAATACACTGAATGTCCCCCACTACCTCCCCACACTCTCCTGTCTTCTGAAATTGGAAATGAAATGGAAAAGCAGGTATACAAAATGACTTGGTGATATGGGGAGTAATGTCTCCTGACTTTCTCCTTCCATATATTCTTTTCCTTCTAATGTCTTTGTTAAGTTTTGGAATTATGATTAAGGTAAACTCGTAATTCAAGCCAGGGAGTGTTTTTTCCTTCTCTGTTTTCTATTTTGGTGTTGTTTATTCCTTAAATGTTTGGTAGAATTCACCAGGAATCCATTTGGGCTTTTTAACAATTCAATTTTTTTTTTAACAGACGTAGGGCTTTTCAAATTTTGTTTCACCTTGTTTTGGTTTCAGTAAGTTGTGTTTTTCAAGGAATTTGTCCATTTCATCTAAGTTGCCAAATTTTTGGTTTAAAGTTATAATATTCCCTTTTTACCCTTTTAATGTCTGTAAGGACTGTAGTGACAATCTTTCTTTCAGCTCCTCCAGATAAATAACTCCAAGTTAATATGCAATGGTCATAGCCTGCCGATAATGGTAAAACTGTACTTTAGAATATTACATGTAAACTCTAAAATTAGTTTAAAACAATACTAAACTTATTAGAACTTAGCATTTTAAAATCAATGCTGAAAGAGTTCCTAAAACCCCATTAGAAATAGTCTGCAAAAAAACAGGAACAGACTCATAGACATAGAAAATAAACTTATGGTTACTGAGGGGGAAGGGATAAATTGGGAGTTTGAGATTTGCAGATACTGACTACTATATATAAAATATATAAAAACAAGTTTCTTCTGTATAGCACAGGGAACTATATTCAACATAAAATGAAAAATAATGTGAAAATGAATATATGTATGTATATGTGTGACTGAAACATGCTGTACACCAGAAATTGACACAACATTGTAAACTGACTGTACTTCAATTAAAAAAAAAAAAAAAAGGAAATAGTCTGCAAAATTGCAAAAGAATCTCAAGTCAAGGGATTAGCGTACATGATGCAAATCCTACTTACATCAACACTAGGCAAAAGGCAGCTTTGACATCTTTCTATCTGCATAACTTGACTAAGAGGGAAGTGGGGGGGGGGGCAAATGGCACTTCATTATTGTCATATGCATTAGAGAAAAGAGGGAGTTTAAACAGCTTATATATTACATCCTACATTTAAAAAATTGGTGGTGGGGTAATCAAGTTCAGGGCAGTCCAAGACAGCTGCCCTGTGACCCGCTTCTATTGACCCCTGCTATTCATCACTCATCCCTAAGATTGAGAGGGCAAGCTCCTAGGGAGTGACCACCACAATAGATAGACACAAGCCAACAGTAATCTGGTTCGAGCAAAAAACCAGATGGCACTGCAATAAATTTACAAATCTGCATTCATGGGGCTGTTAAAACACCCAGAAGCTAAAAGACTCTGAGGGCCCCAGGAGGATCTCCTACTTTCCAGTTTCTAAAGGCCATTTCTCTTTCCAAGAACATTGAGTTCATGCTCTTCACAAAGAGAATGGAGATAAAACCCTTTCAAAGAAAGGAGGGGGAAAGCCTCATGACCTAATTAATCTCCAGAGCTTGGATTTCAACACTGAATGACAGTGATTAGAAAAATCATTTTGGAGCACTAGGACAAACAAAAATAAACCAAAATCAATAGTTAAAGCAGAGGGGATGAAGCAAACCTGCTAAAAAGCAATGAAAAAAAACAACATTAAATCTCTTTCAAATACTGCACACAACAGATCTTGCAAGTAGAAAATGATTCAATAATGTATGCATTTATTTTTTAAATGAATCAGATTAGTCCCATGTGTGACCTGCTGGTCCATCTGTATGTGCTGGACTTAATAGGCACGATTCTCTCTTGCTTCAGTTTGAAGTATGAGAGAGATAAATTTAGTTTAATTTTCAACAGATCAGCCTATCCATTTTCCAAATGGACCATCTGGATCAGCCTATTAAAATTAATTTATAACTTTGTAGAGTGAAAATTCGTTTGTTAGCTTAAATAAAGTTGCCAAAAGTTTTTGTCATGTCATTGTTTTCTGACAGTTGTTTCTGTATAGTGGGCAGAGTGTTTCCATCTCCAAATTTATCTTATTCAATATTGTCCTATATATTTAGATTTATAGATCAGGTGTTTATCACCAAATAAAGTTGTAACTGCATAAGATCAATCCCTGATCATATCTGGCTATTTAAAAAAGCTTCCTACTTAAAGTAACTGATTCAATTCTACTTACTAAACAATTATTTTTGTAAAAAAAAAAGGAAAAATGCCCATCCAAAAAATTTTTAACATATAGTAAATAAAAAATGACTGTGTCACAATTTCAAGCACTTTCCCCCTACATTAACACTGTCTATAAACCAGAGTCAGAAAGCAGAAGTAGAAATGCTTTGGCAACTCTGAGATCTGCGTTTCAAATTATTGACTAGCTAAATAAACAAGTCATCGAACCTCTTTCAGCCTCCATTTTCTTCACCCATAAACTGGAAAGCATATCTAGCAACTTTATAGGGTTTTCTTGAGGCTTAAGTGAAATAAATATCAGGTTCATGGTGGGCAGTCAACAAACATTCAATCTCCTTTTTCCTAAAATAATGCCATAAATGCAAGTAAATCAAAATTGTTTTTACTACTGCTGGTGCTCATCTTATCCAATTTTATATTTAAAATAAATACCTATTCTCTGGCAACCCTGTGAGAACTTGTTTTTGTTGTCAGTGGGAGATGGAAGACTATTTAGAGGTTGCTACAGGCAGTGAGAAGAGCCAATTTTTTGACCAAATTTTTTGAACATTTTATTTTTAAAAATAGAGCAACATAGATTTGAACTTTCAAAGAAAAATGTGTTACTTTTGGGAAGTGGGGGTACCATGGTGAGTAAAAGTTATTTTAAAGTTGTCATCAATAAAGGCCTTTACTTCTAGAAAAAACAAACAAATACATTGCTCAGACTAAAAAGGGCTAACTTCCCTACAGGTAGATCCCTTTTGATTTTTTTTTTTTTTTAATGTATGAAGAATCTTAACAGAAAAGCAAGGTTTAAAGTCAACTATTCTACTGTCTGCACCTAAGAAGCATTTCAAGTTATTTTTCCTGACAAGAACCTTATTCTTTGGTTTTGTTTACACTACACATAAGCAATTGACTGTCTGTACTTGTACACCTAGGATAATTTTTAAATGACTGGGAAAACAATGTTAACTGATTGAAATTGATGGTTATAGCCAGACCAACTTCAGGGTACTCTTAATTTGAACTCCAGTGCTTAACGAATGGCAAATTGAGGGTTCCTGTCTTTTGTTGTTGGTAGCTTTTTATTTTAAGTAAGACTGAATTTCATACCTGTCTAAGTGAATTCTTCTCTGGTATTATCTTCCTAGGGGGTTCGCCATTATTACAGTCTTCTCTCTCTGAGGAATTCTGTGAAAGAAAGTAAGCTTTAATTCAGTTCTCATTATCTTCAATTTTATTCTGTGGGAGTAAACTGAATTACATTTCTAATTCTGTAAGCTAGAATACCATGTATATTTATGCATTTATTTTATTTGAAGATTTATATATATACAGACATACACTTACATAAAGGAAAACATATGCCCATGTATATAAATAAATGTATGTAGGGATCTAGGTGAAGAAGTATTTCATCTGTATTTAAGCACTGCCCAGCAGATCATATTCATTATAAGTCTAGTTTATTGTTCTTTCAAAATGCAGGCTGGCATTGGATACAAGAAAGCTCCAGTCTATTCTGCAATGATAATGACTGAAACCATGATTATTGCCTTCTCTTTTAGTTTTACTAAAATAATTAGTTTTGAAACCGTAGTAAATGTTTGGTTGGTCCAAGTTCTCAAAGTCTAGAGCCTTCAAAAAAAAAAAAGTTATTTCTCCTCATTCTCTTCTCAGATTTTTCTTTTCTTTATTGAAAATAGCATAGTACTTACTTAGCTCAAAGCAATAAAATTTAATCAGTGTTTTTGGTCTGAATAGAGTCCATTCTTGCCACTATCATGTCGAACAGCAGCTAGAAGACCCTAAAATGTCAATGGGATTTTTAAATACTTAAAGAGAGGGAAATAACAACCCAACTGAAAGGGAGTTGAGTTCTAAATATCAACAAAGTAAAAAGGCAACCCACAAAATGGGAAAAAAACATTTGCAAATCATCTATCTGATAAAGGATTAACATCCAGAATAAAGAGAGATGTTGTAAAAACTCAGTAACAAAAAACTCAATTCAAAAATGGGCAAAGGACTTGAACAGACATTTGTCCAAGATATACAAATGGCCAATAAGCACATAAAAGGATGTTCAATATCACTAATCATTTCAGAAATAAATAGCAGAACTACAAGGAGATATTACCACACATTCATTAGGAAGGCTACTATCAAAAACAAACAAAACAAAATAACAGGTATTGATGAGGATGCTGAGAAATTGAGTTCTTGTGCACTACTGGTAGGAATGTAAAATGGTACATCTGCTATGTGAAACAGTATGGTGGTTCCTCAAAAAATTAAAAATAGAATTAAATGATCCAAAAATTCCACTTCTGGGTATATACCCAAAAGAACTGAAAGCAGAGTCTCAAAGAGATATTTATACATCTGTGTTCATAGCAGCATTATCCACAATAGCTAAAATATGGAAACAATCCAAGTATATGGTGATGGATGAATGGATAAGCAAAATGTGGTATATACATACAACGGAGTAATATTTGGCCTGAAAAAGGAAATTCTGACACACACTACTACATGGATGAACCCTGAGGACATTATGCTAGGTGAAATAAGCCAGTCACAAAAAGAAATACTGTATGATTCCACTATTTGTATAAGACACTTAAGAGTAGTCAAAACAGAGAGATAGAAAGTAGAATGGTAGTTGCCAGAGGCTGAGAGAAAAGAGGAATAGGAAGTTATTGCTTTATGGGTAAGAGTTTCAGTTTTACAAGATGAAAAGAGTTATGGAGATGGATGAAGGTGACAGTTGCACAATATTATGAATGTATTTAATAACACCGAACTGTACACTTTAAAATAGTTAAGATGATTTATGTTATGTGTATTTTATCACATTAAAAATAATTGAAAAAAATCTGGTAATCAACACATGTAAATCACTATCTGAAGGCAAAATACAGAAAATCCAAATATATATTATTTGGGCTCTAGTTTCCACACTACATTTGTAATGTTACTATTTTAGAATTTGCAGTTGATTTAATCATTACATTGCATATATTCATCACATTATAACTGAGGAGTTACTTTATTTTTAGATCCAGAAATTATACCCAACATGAGTTTATCTGAAAATTTTCATACAAGTATGAAATCATTAATAGATCATAACTGTGTTTTAAACTTAAGTATTAGTTATACATGTTTTGCTTTACATCAAATACTGTATCTTAAGAGATATTAAAGGATAAATAGCATGTACATAGTGTCAAAAGGCCCTCTGTGGCTGACACCTGTGTGCCTTGTGTCACCTTGACAGTACCTTAAGGTGTTTCTTTTGAGCAGAAACTCTTACAAGGTTTAAATTGATATTTTACATTTATGACAATCACTTTAAACTTAAAGGACCTTAAAATCAAGATAAGAAGAAAAAATGCTATATTAAGTAAGAGAGAGAGGTTCAATAGCTTCAGAGTTCTGCTTTTTCTCCCCATTTTGGAAAAAAAGGAATGCAGACTATCTACCAAAAATGAGGGACAGACATAGTTGAGTTAATGACTACAAAGCATTCCAAATAAGGTAACTAGTGATAAATACACCATTATAAAAGAATCAAAGAAAGGGAAAAGTCAACATTGAACCTATAAAATCAATTTATATTTAACTTTTCTTTTAAAAAAAAGTACAGATCAATGTTTTAAATGCCAAAATTAAATGTCTTATATAATAAAAACTTACTTAAGCCAGTACTCAATTTTAAACTTATAATTTGCATGTAACTATTTCCCAGACCATGGAGCTCTACACCCTTCTTTAAATGAAATACCATTTCAGATCATCTAAACCTGTTTAATTCAATGTAAGGTCCTATATTTCAAAATTAATTAAGTTTTGTTTAAAAATCATAATAAACTTGGAAGTGTAATTACTTTTTGGTGGAAGCTTATTACATTGAAGACATTATAAATCACATTTTTACTCTATAGGTGCTTGGGATGAAACAAAATTGATGGCAAATTCTTTATATACTAAATAACATAGTAAAAAATAGTGATCTGACAGGATAAGTAGCAGCTATCTAGACCATATCCACAATTTTCTTCCTCCTGACCCTCTATTTTATCTGATTTAGATGGTAAACTACTGAGTGGATATTACAAGAATGTCTAAGGTATTAAAAGATGAAAGGAGCTAAAGGACAATTACTACCTGAAAGCAGAACATAGAGCTAGCTGTAAAGGAGCTCCTTTCCCTTCTCCACCCCATTGGGACAAAGGACAGATACAGTATATATTGTGTTGTTTTAAAACAAAAAAGTAACTCAAGCAAGAAAAAGAGAAAAACATTGTTAGAGCTAGTTCTTTTTTTAGAAAGAGTAATGCAACATTTTTTACTCTGGACCATCCACCATGGGAAACCAAAGCAATTCCAAAAAATTCAACTCTTGTTGTTGCATAAAAATATAAGTAGGGATATTAAACAGTCATGATATAATAAGGAGCAAGGAGTAAGGTCCCTCCTAACAGTGAATAGGAGAGCCAGAAAGCCAGTGAATGAGAGACAATGGAATAGCTCTAGAGTCTTGAGAGTGGAGGAGAAAGATGATACAGCATGTATACCTACGTAGTCACCTCAGTGGTTCTCAAAGCCTGCATGCCCTCCAACATCAGCCAGTAGCAGTTATTCCTTGTGTCTGTATCTATGATACATCCCAATAAGCAATGTTCACAATTGCCCTGGGTCATCAAGCTAGATTACATCCAATAAATTCTATTTAAGGGTAACTAATTGATGCAAGTAAAACTCATCTCACAAATTAGCAGATGACAAATAACAGGATGGTTATGTAATTTCAAAAATATTTCTCCAAAAGACGCATAATAATTACAAAAGAAAAAAACAGTAGCCTCACAGTGGAGAGATCCAGTAGACACCACCTTAACATTATGCGCCTTTTGATATGATGTACTGAGAACACATTATTACTTTCAAGGTAACCTTGCCAAAAACACACAACCTCAATGTGATTGTGAGAAAACAACAGACTAACCCAAAATAAGGAACATCTTACAAAATTACTAGCCTGTACTTAACAAAAAAAATGTCAAGGTCATGAAATATAAAGACTAAGGAACTGTTTCAGGTTAAAGAAAACTAAAGAGACATAACAATGCAACTTGTGATCTGAGGTTATGGGATGGGAGTACTGAAAAGAAAAATGATGGTAAACTCTCCTATACTGAATAGGGAAAAATAGTGATCTGAGCCTAAGAGAAATAGGATGAGTAATAACTATCTAGCCCATATCCATAATTTTTTTCCTCCTGACCCTCTACTTTATCTATTTTTGATGGGTAACAACAATTCAGTGGGTATTATGATATAATATTTGTATAAAGGACATTATTGGAAAAACTAGAAAATTTTGAATAAGGTCTATAGATGAACTAATAACATTGTATCAATGTTAATTTCCTAGTTGTTTCCCCACTTTTAAAATTTACACATGGAAAAAATTCATTCTTTTTGGTGTGTAGTTTAATTCTGACAAAAGCATACAACTATGTAACCACCACCAAAATCATGATGTAATGCAGTTCCATCACACCCTAAATTAGCCTTTATAGTCAACTGCTTTCCCCAGTGATTCTTGATTTATTTTTTGTCTCAGTAATTGTCTTTTCTAAAATGTCATAAAGTGAATCATACAGTATGTAATTTTTTAAGTCTGTCTTTTTTCACCTAACGTAATACATTTGAGAATCATTCGTGTTGTTGCATATATCAGCAATTCTTTCCTTTTCATTGTCAGGTAGTATCACCGTATGTATATACCAAAGTTTATTTATACATTCAATTTCCTGACTTTGACAACTTGTACTTAGGAAACACAGAACAAAACATTTAGGAATAGAAGGACATTATTCTGTAACTAACTCCAAACAGCTCAGAAAAAAATAAAAAGTAAATGGATGTTAGTAAATATATAAATGTATAAGCAAGAGATAAAGCAAACATGTTAACATATGGAGAATTCATGTTAAGAGTATAAGAGGATTCTTTGTACTATTCTTTCAACTTTTCTGTAAGTCTGAAATTACGTCAAAATAAAAATTAACAAAATAGATGAAACCTAAAAGAAAATATGTTAAGAAATAGAAAAACAGAAGTCAGATAAGTGAAAAATAAATTGAGGGGAAAAATTCCATCAAATATAAATAAAAGTTATATTCTACCACTTAACCCTGAGTCATTTAGAAAAACCTGACCGCTTTGAACAATTCATTTGCAACACTAAGATGGAATGTTTCATTATAGTAAATCATTTGCAGGATGCATTTATAGTCTTGGAATAACAATATTAAATGAATATTAGCATTATGTTAAAATATTTCTGAAAAAGATACTATATAACTTTCTTTTATATTAACTTGAATATTTATCTCTTAACCCAGCACTTACTAGCTTAGAATTAAAATAGGCAGAATAAAAGCCTCACTGATAACTTCGAAATTAACTTCAAACTGGAAGCATTAAGAGTTGTAACACCTGAAGACATGGTAACAGAAGTCTGGGTAGGGAAAAGTCTGTAAAGTGAAATACTGCTAAACCTCATGCATTAGATCTCAGGGATGTATCTTGGATAAAATATTTCCAGAAGTAACCTGGGAATGAATAAAAAAGAAAAAGAATCACATTTTTTTAAAAAAAAGTATTCAGATGATAAACATAAATAAACTGTCTCAAAATCATCATATCCAAATTTAAAGCACACTTTACTATTCTCAACCATTCTAGGCTAGCTCTTTCCCTTCCAACTTTTCTTTCTACCCCAGACTTAAATCTTCAGAGTCAATTTTTACACATCCCTTCTCCCTTTTTTTCTTTGAATGTATCTAGCCAATTTCAGGTCATCAGTTTTTCCTTTGAATTATCTATTTTAATAGATCTAACTCTAGTTTTGCATTTTACTGTAGTCTAGACCACCTCTTACCAGTGTGATTACTATTGAGATAGCCGTCTGGCATCCTTGCCTAAATCAACATCTGCTCCATTTTATACACTAATGTCAGAATCACTGTTCTAAAAAGAGATCACTCCCTTGCTTAAAAAAAAAAAAAAAAAAAAAAAAAAAAGTCTCTTCCACCATCTACACATTACTTATCATTCTCCAAAATAAGAAAAGCACTCTCACCCCTGTGCTTTTGCTAAGTCTATTCCTTCAATGTGCAATAGCCTTCTTCCCCAATCTCTTCATGTACTAGAATCCTGATTCAAGAGTTAACTAAAATGATACCTTCTCTAAGAAGGTATTATCCCTTCCTCCCCCTACTCCTATCCTACCTACCCCTAAAATGATACCTTCTCTAAGAAGGTATTATCCCTTCCTCCCCCTACTCCTATCCTACCTACCCCTAGCTGGAATTAATTACTCTGAATTAGCACTTTATTTCTATTTTAGAATTTACTTATAGCTCTCTATATTACATCTCTGTATGAATATGCTTCCCACCATCACCTTGCACTGTAAGCTTCTTCAGGGCAGGGCCAGTTTTTTTTCATCTTCATTTTCCAGTGGCTCAGCACAAAGCTTGCGAGTATAACATGTTTTAAAATGTCTGTTAGATCTAATACTATTGCCAGGTTAATCTTTCTAAATACCACTACTATCCTGGTGGTCTTTTTTCTCAAAAACTTTTAGTGGCTTTAGTTTTTATGAAATCAAATATGAAGTTCTAGGCCTGGTTTTCAAGACTTTCCAGAATTTTCCACTATATTATATCAAGTTATTTCCCTCAACAAACATTCTCTGCCTTGGTTATGCAAGTCCCTCCACAGTTTCATAAATTTGTGATTTGATCTTGAAATTTTCAGGCTAGAAGGGATCTAGTCTAGCTCCCTCAACAATTATAAACACAAGAAAATCATTTAATCTATTCAAGTCCTACCCACTCTTAAAAGAAGTTTCAAGTATCATCTTCTCTAAGAAACCATACAACTACTCCATTTTCTTCTACTGGAAATTCCTTAACACTTTTCTTTGGTCCACACAATTTGGCACTTAAATAGATAAATGTTTGCATGTTACTCTCAACTATCCAATAAGATTGAAAGCTTACTGGGCAGACTTTGGGGCTCCCTCTACCTCCCAACACATTAGCTAATATAGAGATAGATAATAAGGGCTTAATAAATATTTGAAACCCTACCTCACACTATCTAGCTAGCTTTAAAATGGTTTTCATAGCAGAGAACTTCAAAGTGATAGCCCAACTACAGTCCTACCATACCACTACATTAATGCCAGCATGATAATTTACAGGAAGAGTCTGCAAGCTCCTGTTCTATAGATTCTGCAAATAAAGTTCTATTGAAACTTAACCACCCTCATTCATTACCTTTTGTCTGTGGCTGCTTTCACACCACAATGGCAGAGATGAGTAGTCAGAGTTCCTATGGCCCACAAAGCCTCAAATGTTTACTGTCTGCTCCTTTACAGATAAAATTTGTCAACCCTTTATTAAGGAAGAAAAGTTCTATGGATAAGGAAAGCATTCCTAACTTTTCAGTTTTTGTTTGTGGTATCCAAAACAAGAAGTAGAGAGGTTTTGGTGGTAGCACACAGCAGGTTTATGGATTGGGCAGTATTCTCCACGATCTCATAAGTGGCTTATTTACTGTTTTCAGTTATCTATTCGAACACACAACTCCTGATGACATGGATAATTAAGAGTTGATTATATAATCAAATGAAAAACTAAACTAATTTACACAGTGATGAAAAGTCAAGCCACTCATAATGACTTATAATAATCTTTGAGTAAGCATCTTGCTCAAGGTTGGATGGTGCAACAGAGCCTGAGTCTATCTGAATAGAGATCTGTTACAAATAAAATAACCAGCTCCAAAACTAGAAGTCACATTTTCCACCTATGCCACATTCTTCAGTGGGAGAATTCAAAAGACACTGTAATCAGGAAAATTATATTATTTTATCAAAGCAGGTAAACTGTGGTGAATTAAAACTCTTGATTTTAAGTCATTTGTTCATCATCATGTAAAATGACAAGCCATGTAAAGGGAAAAATCTTGAGACCTATTCCTATAGCTAGTAGCAAATATCGTATGGTGGGCTTGACTGGTACATTAGTAACTGGATTCATATTTTTCTCATTAACTTATTATATCACTTAGAGCTAATTATAGCCTCCAAATACACACAATCACACAATTTTCAATTTTAAAAAATAGGAAAAATTACTCTTCTACAGGTTAAAAGGTGATTTAGCTACATGGATAAAAATCATTCAAACTCTTCAATCAAAGGTGACAAATAAAACACTATGTGAGTGAGTGTATATGTGTGTGTGTTTAAACAAATTTTAATTCATCTTTCTAGGACACAGTGGAGAAAACTTAGGTCATTTAAGTTCAGAAGCTGATTGAAGAATCCTATTCAAGGACCAGTTTCAGGGAGGACCTCAAGTGTCCTCATAAGGCAATATTCTCTGGCATGTTTTCATGTACATTGCTTCTCCAGCACGTTTATCATTTGACATATTCTATTAAACCACAACCACATCAAAGCCTCCCTATACTGCTAAACTTCAATAAGATCTACCAGTTAAAGCTTTCAAGAAGTGATATTTTCTAGTAATACACCAATCCAAGCAAGTGCTAGAAACCAGATAAAATGGAAAGCACTCTCTGGGAAAAACAAACATACAGGACTTCCATTAGTACTGCCTTACTCCCTATGACAGAAGTCCAAAAAAAAAAAAAAAAAACAAAACAAAAAACACCAAGTAGGATGTTCCCTCTGCTACACTGTCCGACACTAATTATAAAACACTTACAGATGCAGCCTTTCTCAAAATGCAAAGGGATTGTGTATATTTGCAAAGAACAAGTAATTTTTATGCTTCCAAATTCTTAATCCTGTTTGGAGCTGTCAGTGGGGGTTAATGGAAGCCTTGGATAGGAGAATTCCAATCTGGTTGGCAGATGGATAGGTTGGTTATAGCTGCATAACTATGTCTTGCCTGCAGGCACAATTCAGAACACTGTTAAAGCAATATAAAGTCTCTGTCAAGCTGAACCATTTGGATCAGTAGCAAGGAGAAATAATAATAAAAAAGAAGTTCATTTCTGGGCCTTGTGCATTTATGCTAGTATGCAGAAACTGATTAATTGTCATAGTGTGCTGGTCTTCTATACCTCAGATTTCTACTTCTGGAGTAGATTTTGCATGCTAATATAATCATTCTCCCTCTTGAGACATTAGCAAATAATCAAATGAAAAACAGGATCATAATTTACTGAGATTCGAGCAATTCTCTATGCAAATTTGACTTGTTATTGCTGCTGCCTCGTTAATCTGAATGCCTTTGACAAACTCCTTTGATTTATGAACTCATGACAACTCCAATGTGTATATATTTTGCTAGATTGACATTATCATTAAGAGTGGGTGGACTGAGCTCACATGAATGGCTGATTTTATTCGCTGGTGTCTGCTGCTCAACAGCTGAGCATCTCCTCCTCACAAAGCCCCTGAGCGTCAGGCTCTTCCCATCTTCCCATCCATTCATCATCTCGATGTTAATTGGCCCAGGCTTTAAGCAAATTTTCAACACGATTTAAAGGCACGATGACACTGATTACTGACCCTCTGCCATACGGTGCCTATTGATTAACCTGACAGAGATGATGAGCTTGAGGGAAACTAGGTGTGTGGGGACCTCGGGGGGAAAAATATATTGTCTATGCAGGCAAACACTTGTCATTACCTCACAAGCCAGAATTTGCACAGCACACATTCTTAAAACACACTACCACTTTAACACCTACAGCTAACGCAGAAAGTGCTTTCTGTACTCAGATATTACATATATGTCATGTCAAAGCCCATGACACATTCAGTATTTAGAAGAACTCCCCAGATAGATGTCTGCCTTTCAACCAATTATGCTTGTGCTGGCTGATGTATGGATTTTAGGTTAAATTCAAAGAAAGTGCTGGGTGGCCTAGCAGTGTTGTATCTTATCAGAGAGGAATGAGAATAGGAAAACAAACTAGGCTCTTGAAAACAAATAGAGGAAGTAGGAAAGGAAGGAGTAAAACTGCTGCCATTCTACCACTACTACAATAAACTGCCATTCTACCAGTATTACAATAAGAGGTACTCTTTGAAAGGAAGAAAACAACCCGATTTTACAAATTTTATTTTCTGTTCTTCAAATGCTACTACCTGATTCCAACTGTGAAACTATTTCTGACACAGAAATTACCAATAACTGAATATTTTAAAATAAAACTAATATTTAAGTCTAACAAACATACCCCTTAAATTCTTGCTTGCCCATTTTCAACAACTGCTATACAAACGACGGTACTTGAGGAAACTGTGCAGGATATTTGAAGTTAAGCTTCATGAGAAAACTAAATGCTTTATTATCTAATAAAAAATATTAAAAGTTCATAATTAATAGTTACTGAACACACACATTAGTAACAAACAAAAATCTGTTTTAAGATCTGCAAATTTACACAAGCAAAGCCATGTAGCACACTATCAGGGATCAAACAAAAAACCATCTTTAGATAGGAAAGGCTCTTATTTAAAACAAAGCTAACAAAATATGTTCCTTCTGGCCACACATCACCTTGTTTACTTACAAGTCCTGGAGGGACAGCCAATATACAATTTTAAACACGGAGATTTTGGAGCAGTTCTAACAGTTACTTCAAAGCTAAAATAACAGAAAACTGAACAACAGCCCAGCTGTAGTCCTTATTAAGGTGACATCGACTGTTAATGTTAGAGATCAAATGTATTTCAAGTCAAACTGCATTGGTGCCTGTTACACTGGAACATGTAGCTTACTCCCTAAAAACCTGCCTCCTGCTCTTTTAAGATAAACAAGCTCAACTAAGCACTGAGATACTCTGATAAGAAGGATGGAAGAGACGAGCTGTATCAGAGTGACAAGGCAAGGACATGAAGGAGTAGTATCGCTTTTGTTAACTTTCGATTACAGAATATACCATAATACAGCATTTTAATATTTCAACATTAAAAGTATAGCTAGTATAGGAGGATAGATTTCTATCTATAAATAAGGGGAAGAGAAAAAAAGCTAAAATAGTTCTTTGTTTTGTGAACAGGAGAGATACTACACAGCGTCTGAACACATCCAGCTTTGTGACTTCTTTTTTTTTTTTTTAACATTTTTTATTGATTTATAATCATTTTACAATGTTATGTCAAATTCCAGTGTTCAGCACAATTTTTCAGTTATTCATGGACATATATACACTCCTTGTCACATTTTTTTAATCAAAGGTTTGAACATCAACTTAGCTATGACTATGAGTACTATATAAAAGAATTTATAATCATGTTAATATGCTCCACATCAGATTTTGACTCTAAAGGCGATTTAAAAACACGAACAAAAAAATTCATACCTTGCCCTTCCAAGTATGATTTTTTTAATATTTTATTCTGCTTAACATCTCAATGCAGTAACCACACTACATCTATTTATAACAATATAGCCAAATATTTAAAAAATCTCAATAGACTTACAAAGGGGGCATTTGTATACTACTGTAGGTTGTTTTTTTTTTTCTTAACAGAACCCAGATGACTATCATTCATTCAGGAAGAAAAGGGTTTCATGCATATGTTTTCACTGTTCAAACTACAATGAAAATTTTTTAAAAATACAATAAAAATGTACAAAGTAGCTAAACAGCCACAGTAAAATGAATAAAAATTTACCAAGGGGATTTGGGATAAAAGGACATACATAATTTTAAAACTAATCTCACCTACTATGGTGAACAAAAGTATAAATAGTTTAATTTACCTCTTACCTTTAAGTCTACATGAATCTAAAAGAATTTTTATTTTCCTTTTCAAGATACTACCTTTATGATTATGTGTTTAGGACAGATCCTTTCATGCCACAATTTTCTTTGCTGCCATACTTACACAATATTTCAGCCAGAGATCCTCTGCATATAGCTTTGTGTGAATTAAGAGGCAAACATTTGCTTCTACTAATAAGGACATCTGGTTATTTTTGTAACTCAAAGACATCTGCATTCTTTAGATCTTTTTGATTTCTCAGAATGGGGTTGAGAAGTACAGAACCCTCCGGATGTATGCCAAAATCCATTCTGTCATCTCTGTTCCTGATTTTTTTTTTTCTGCTAAATGACTTTCATCACCTTGGATATCTTCCCTGCTTTGGTGTTCCCATTTTATTACAATTCGACAACCCTGTGAAATATATATCAACTTTAAAGTTGATAAATTGTAATATCCCCAAATGTCTATCCATTTTGGAATGAAAATAAAACCATTCCAAGTAAATAAGTAAATTTCTGGAAACCAGATTGGGCTAGGTTAGGATTTGTGTTTAGGTATATATTTCTATTGTGAACTGTCCCTTATTTAATCACTCTCTTTTTCCCTTATTATTATTAAGAAGTTATTATTCTGTGGGCTTACTATCCTTTGGACTTTCCCACTAATTATATAAAGTCCTAAAGAATTTTCAGGACTTTAAAATTACAAATACCATCCCCACTCATTGACTTATATAGATTTTTGGTTCCCAAGGGTTAACAACATGGTCCAGCATAGGTCTTGAAGGATATGCCTTAAAGAATAGCAACTTACCAATAAGAAATCAAATGTCATACTTTGCTTTTATAGCCCCTGCTTTTTTCTTAAAATGCCAAGGAGATTAACTATACTCCTTATGCAGGATACTTGAGTTAAAGCTCTAACTTTTGCTTTTACTGTAAATTCTCCTTTCTCATTTTCTACTCATCTCCACTACAGAAATTAAAATTAAAAAAAAAATGAGGGAAAATAAGTTTTTAAACAGAAAACAGCTAATATAATTCACATTGACTACATTCTCATAGGTCTCTAAAGTAGCCAGACACCAAGGTAGTATTGGCCTAAAGGATTTAAAATTTAAGTGAGAAGGCTTCTATTTCTGAAGGGTCAGAGGTTATAAACGCCTATTTATATCTTCAATTTTTCATCTATTAATATTACCAAACAACAAAATAAAACCAAAACAAATTAAACCTGGAGTTCTACCATGGCATTTTGATAATTTATTTGGGAAGATGGCTAATTTTACTACCCTAGGGACAAACAACCTTGTAGATTTATTGTTGTTTTTGTTTTTAACAATGTTCCTTGATGTGTAAGTACAAATTTTAAAAGATTTTTCTTTTTATCCAGTAGAAGATGATTTTTCTTGTAACAATGCAAATGGTTTCTACTTAAAGGATATGCTTGTGTGTTATTCTAACAAAATTATTTCTCTTAAGCCTATGGTTTTAAATTATGGAACACTAGAGAATGGTTAACTTCTATTCTGCTTAGTATGCAGAATTTTGTTTGTGCATTTCTGACAAATCCTAGAAATAGTTTGATTATGATGTCACTACTTTCCACACTATAACTGTTCTTAATCTAAATAATCACAAGAAATCTACATTATTTTTGTTTCTCAGAATTACTTGATAAGTCACTACAATTATAAAAAGGAAAAGTTTTACTATCATTTAGTGGAACTAAAGAATTTTCTTTAGAGATAGTAATGATCTTTTGTTGATTAAAGAAAAAGTCAGAAACATTTATCTAAATGTTCCAGAATTATTCTGCCTTGTATCAGCATCCCAATTTTAAAATTGTTTGTTTTTTTTGGTTATTGTTAAAAAGTAAATAATAAATAAATAATGATCAACCAATTCAAATTGGGATAATTTAATCAATGATCTCTCAAAAACTGTTATTAATATTGTCAATGGACAAAAGTCCAACCTGCGCTTGAAAACTAACTACATGCTTTTGTTGCTCTGTTGAGTTATGGAATGAAAATACTGCTTCACTAATTTCAGAGTTTGGTAATGAATGATAGGTTTTCCAGATATCAAATATTAGTTTTAACATCATAGTGTTTATCCTTACAGTACAGAACCTGTGAATACCCTAATAGCCAACTTTGGCATTAAAGTTTGTTTTGCCACAATACCCTGTGCTCCTGCAGACAGTGAAGGAACAGTGGACTTCAAAACCAGCTGCCTATCACTGACTGCTGTACAAAGGACATTCTAAGTAGTGGTCGGTAAAGAAAGCGTAGCCATTTCTAAATGCCAGTAGTTTCCAGCATCTCCTTTCCTTCTGAGTGGAATGAAGTCTGCAAGCACGGACTGGTGGGTCATTCAACCCATGAGGGCCTGGAAAGGTTTCAAGAATAACAGAGGTCATGTAATTGCCAAAAGAGCATTAGCCACTCAATCATAATGGATAATTAAATGACCTACATGATTCCTGAAATAGCTGCTCTATATTTGGTCTATTACTTGCATCCCTCAAGATAAGCTACTCGTCTGGTCTGCCTTGACCCGCAAAAGTCCAACCTGCGCCTGAAAACTAGCTGCTTGCTTCTGTTGCTTTGTAATTCCACCCCCTCTCCCCATTTCCAAGTAGTCATGCCCCAGACTATGCTTTCAAGAGGACACACATAAAAAAATCAATCTTGTATCCTTCTCCCTATTGTGCTCTCTGGAATGTTACAAATGACTAAAACAAAGAAAAAAAATTAGGAAATTCCTGGTTCAGATCTTTGGGGGATAGAAGGAAGAAACATAAGAACTACAAAGAAGGAAAGTCATGATAAAAATTTTTTTTTAAGTTTTGCTCAATATGCCTCCAAAGAATTTTACATTGATTATAAAGCCAGTCAGGAATTTTTTGTGGGCAGCAAGTCATTAAAACTCCAATTGCCTGGACTGTACTTTTGATGGTGTGGGATATTAGAATCTTTCCTGGCCTAGTTTTTTAGTCCACACAATAAGCAAACTGCTTTTCAACAAAGTAAAATATATATGAAATCAATTGTTTTATAATAGCAGTAGCAAAAGGAACAAGAATCTATATCCTTCACATTTTCATCTCTCTAAATAGTTCAACAATCTCACTACAATACTTGGTCAGAAATACAACCAAATAGAAGCCTGGTGCATGAAATGGCAAAAAAGGACTGGAGAATATGCTCCTTTCAGAGAAAAAGGTCTGCCTGTGGCCCTAGAGGTAGCTGCACATCAAGCAAACACTACATAAAGAACCAAGAGACAAGTAACCAAAGACAACTCCACAATAATGGCAAGGGACAAGGGACAAAAGAGCTCACATTTAGAATACCTTGAGGGCTACTAGGATTTTTCTGTTTCCACAGGAAATTATGTAGCTTAAGGCTACTTACTACCCTGGTCTCTTACTGGTACATGAATGGCTTATTAAACCTAGAACATATCTGTTTTAGTTAACTTCTGGGGGGAGGAGGTTAGAGGGGGAGAGGAGAACAAAATGTACTTAAATGCTGATTTTTTTCTCCAGGCTGAATGCCTTTCATCCAATAAGACATTCAAAGCAGTGACCCAGCAAATAGATTGAAAAAGCAATCTTCCGTCCCAGTGCCACATTATCATTCCTATTCAGTATTCTCCATGAGATATCTCAATCAGCTGTGTGTAAGTGACAACGCAGCCCATTGCTGGGTTAATTAAACATTTGACTTTAACACCCTCCCCGTCATTAAGCAAATAAAAACAGATAATTCAAACTGCACTTCATCCTCGGGGTACACAACACACATGTCAAAATTAAGAGAGTCCAAGGCCTCTGGGGAATTCTGTTGGGGCTATAATCAGTTTAAATCTTATCTGGTTTATCAATTATTCTATTGATTAAACCAAAGCGGTTATACACAACTCCTCTGCCACATGGGATTGATGTCAGCAGAGCAAGAAAATAACTCCAGGAGGTTCCAAACTGATTTAAAAAGAGACCAACAGACAGACCAATAATAGTCGATTATTACATACCAGTGATCCATATAGTGAAGAGTTGATTCTTAGTTTCAGGCGAGTGAAGTGAACTGTTTCCAATGACTATGTCCCCCTGCTATACCTTACCGTTGGCTTGAGTAAATTTATGTCACGGAAGATCAACATATTTTCTACTGATTTAAACAGAAGCTAGCATGCTCAGCAGTTGAAATATTTTATAGATACTGATCCTAAACTGTAACAGAGAGAATCTCAAACAAGAAAAATTAAAAATTTTTCTAATCTTCTTACCTGTCTACACGTGACCAGGAACATGCAGGGATGAAAGATTCTCCTAAACATAGTCATCCAGCTATTCCAGTGTCCTAAGCCACCAAATTCTTGAAAAAGAGAATCTAAGAAGTCAGAGACCTACCACAGATACAGAGGCATGACTCCTTTTATTAATTCCAAGGCCAAACATCTTGAAAGCATTAACAATGAAAATATAGAGCTGCTACCTTCAAACAAAATGTTGATATCCAAGCCCTAACATATGAGTTTCTAAACACAGTTTTTTAAAATACAATTTTGATACTCTCCTGTCCAATTATGTAATATCCTTCCAATGTCCAGAACCCTTAACATCTCAAGGCCATGACCCACTATATATGAGGAAAGCACTAATAAAACCTACTAACAAAAAAGGGTGCGTATCTTATATTTGTGCACTCGTGGCTATGCTCTTCAGAAACAAAATTTGTTCACTGCTATGTTGGCACCACATGTGCAACCAACCATAATTTAACTTATCTCCTTCAGTTTTTTTGTTTTCAGGCAGACTAAGTAAGAAACCTGCATTAGCATGTTGTATTCTACACTCACCACTAGAAATACTGAGGGTGCTATTTGTAATTGTATTCTTTTTAAGAGGTTTGTTCTCTGCAGCTGTTTTCTGCTTGCAGTGTATTTTGTGTAATCAGCACATCATCATAAATACATTGGCTGTTCCCCTGAGGGTAGCTGTCAGTGTTTAATTTACAGAACAACCTGGCCAGTGTGAATTTTAACACTACAGCACTATGGCAAGGAGTTACCACACTCTGTGAAAAACAGGTTTCTATGAATTTTTATATCAAGAGCTGATCCCAGGACAATTTAGGTTCCAGAAATACACTGTTTAAAGACGCACTTTACACCTTGTATGCTATAGACTCTTTCCCACTTAAAGCCTTAGAAGAAGCCCTGAAATAACTACCAAACCACAAGAAGTGGGCACTACAAATTTTGAAGACAACAAGATTGAGAATCTATGATATACCAGCAGGAGGCACTGTAATAAATGCTACCCATCTCTTTTTTAGTGATATATAAAGCTATCAAAAACATCCCTGCTCCCTTAAAAGGTGTGTAAAATCAGAAGGGAAAACCATTTAAGAGATAGTCTGAGTTTGATATATGTGTATCACTCTTTTGCTGAGACGAGCTGTATCAGATATGAACATGAGTATACTGCTTCCTTAGGGATGCTATTAAGCCAGACCTCTAGCTCAATGAATGGGAAAAATTCATGAAACTAATGGTTATTCACAGTAGTAGTCCTTTCAAATTATATGCATAGTGCCTGGTACATAAGTTCTCAATAAGTGTCTAATAAATAACTACACACTCCTTGAGGACAGGGTGTGAACCTTAATTTATGTCCAGTATTTTGTATAGTACCTGGCACTTAGAAGATACTCCATACGTGAGTTAAATTGAATTTGGCTAGTTGCGAACAGCGACGTTATCTGTAAAGCTTTTAATCTACATGGTGTCAAAATGTATTTTTCTAAACCAGTAAACTGCCCTTAAAAGTGGATATAAAAGAGTATGTATCATATATTTTAGTCATTTTAATCAAAGCTATTTGTATAGTTTAGAAACCTAGGTAGCTCAATCTTAAAATAAAAACCAAACTAGCCTACAAAATAATAGAACATTCAAGCTTACATTTTATTTTAGTAATGAAGACCATATAAAAGAGATTAAAATTTTTCTATCAGAAACGTATCCAATAGCACTTTTCTATTATTGAAGTACATGCACACATACACATTCTGTAAACCATGTTATTATACATGTGTATTTTTCTGTTAAGGGCTATTTTACAGGTTAGAATGCCTAGAGTTACAGTGAATTAAAATATAGTTCATGCTGAGTTCTCTTTGGTGTATTTACTTTTAAAGTTGTACATAATTATATTTTTGTGATGTTTTACAAAAATCATTAAATTGTGACTAACATTCTTTTTTTAGAAAAGAAAATTATCTACTTCACAGAATTTCAAACTTGCCCAAACTTGTGTTATAGTTAAATTTTAAACGATTAGCTAGAGCAACAAAGATTTGTTGAACTTGCTCTGATACTGCCATAATTAAAATATTTTTCTATAATAACTAAAAATTTTGTGTAAGCATAATTATATAAGCAAAATTTGATAACACCCTTATACTGACTAATCTCAGTATTTTGACAACCAGGAAGAAATTTAAGAACAAGTCCTATATTTACTTTCTGTGACACTAAGACATTACAAAAAGATAATTTTTATTTAAATTTATGTTATATGAAAGGCAAAATGAGAAAGAACATGACCCACTGACAGTAACTTGGATTTCTTTTCACCAATTAAATTAGAAATAAGAAGTTTTAAATTCAGTTGAATATCTGAGACTTTATACTTCATAAAAAAATTTATGCCTAATAAAATATATCCATCTTGATTATGGTGGTGGTTTCATAGGTGTATACAGCTATCAAAATTCATCAAATTGTAATCTGAAATACGTGTATTTACTGTACAGAAATTATACAATAAAGTTGTTTAGAAAATATCTTTTAGAATATCTTAATTTTTAATGGATAAATTAATCACATTCTTTCTTCTTAGATTTAGAATTACAAAAATACATCCTGGGACATTTTGAACTAAACTGGATGGGGTTAGCCTGAGGTCACACTAGATCAGATGACTGCACTCCCTCTTCCCTGGAGACCATGTAGTAGTTCCATGGACTGCCATTAGATAGCAGCACAGTACACACCATCAGTCATATCTTCCAATGTCTCCCGTTAAGGTTGGAATTATCTCAGTTACACACACACACACACACTCTCTCTCTCTCTCTCTCTCTCTCTGATTCTAATTCAATTAGTGCAGTCGGCAACTCCTGAAAAGAGTAATTCAATTAGTGCATTGTGGAGCTCTACAACACCTCTAAGCAGATGTTCACTATCTTCAGGAACTGGTGTTGGTTTAAAATACCTGTACCACTCAGATATGCCACATTATATCATTTGTCAAAGTGCTTACATATGCTTTTCCAGTTTCAAATAAAAGGTGAGGAAATACACCCAAGCTAAATTTCTCCAGATTTTCCCATCATCTACACCAAACAGATATCTTTGATTTTAGGCTGCAGTAATTAAATTACATAACCCAAATTATGTTCAAAACAGGATGTATCACTGTACTCTACAGTATTACACTTTTGCAGCACTGCATCTAGTTCTGCATGCCACTTTATAATGAGGACACCCATTACACATCCATACAAGGTGGAATGCATTCACAAGGAAGGACAACCAGGTAACACCCTCCATCAAATAGGGGGTATGAAAATGGCAGGAATGATTATTATTTTCTAAAGAAACATCAAAAGAACCAAGAATATTCACTCTGGGAACAGCAAATATAACCAACATGATAGCTATCCTCAAATCCATAAATATATGAAAAAGAAAACAATTACTTTATATTACCACAAAAGGCAGAATTAAATTTCTTGAGAGAAAATTTTCTAATATAATCAACAGTGCAGAAGACAGCAAGATGCCTCAAGAAGTTCAGCTTGCTAATAACAGCAGCGATCAAACACAGAATAGATGACCCCTTGCCAAAAACACTTCATAAAGGATTTCTGTGTATGACTAGATGATAGCCTGCTGATGTCTTCCAACACTGAAATTCTATGGTTCTATGAAGACACCCATCTTTACTTATAAGGCCAGCCTGGATTTCAAGTAATAAAGCTAATTATTATGGGGGTGTGGCTGAATAAAAGCCCATGGACTGCAAGGCACTTTCATATTAATTGCTGCGTAATAATACACCAAGGAAAGAAGAAAACTTGTATAATTTCTCTGTGTTAAGATTAAGGAAGTCCCATAAATGTACGTATTTCTAGTCTTATTTCTTAGGTAAGGACTTACATTTCTCTTGTTCTTCCAAGGTTGAAAAGTATAGTTTGTTTTTACTTATCCTCAGGAAATCAGCCAATGAGAAATCAATTTCTAGAAGAACAATTTTTGAAAACTCCCCCACTGATTCAAGACTGGGTTCTCATAGCTTAAAAGCAAATCTACATCAGTATTTCTGCTTTAAAAATATACAGAAATATTTAAAACAACAATAAGTAATTCTCAATATCCTTCCCCTTTGTCTTGCACTCTCTGCACTGTACTTTGTTAAGTGAGGGCATAATTCTGGGTACAAGGGAGCAGGACATTATTTTACAAATACTATCTTCTCTCCTTCCAGCATGACCTCAAAGCAGGGAATTAAGAAATGTCAGGAATGACTATCACCAGTGCATTTCACATTTCACTATATATTCATAACAGAGACTAGCTTGTCTTTCACATTTGCAAAGGGAGAGGGCTAAGCTAAATAGCTGTCCTTTAAAAGCATCAATAAGTGTTAATTCGAGTACTTTCAACACAATCTCCTACTTTTTCATACTCCAGAAGAATTCCAAAAGGTCATTCTCACTTAAAACTTTACTTTTTCTGTCTCTACAGCACCTTTCCCTTTCACTTTGCCTCTCAACCTGTGTCCACTTCTCGTGTGGGATTTTCTCACAGTGGGTAATTTAGAAAAGAAAAAGTCAAGGCATGCCAAAATATCAAAATAAAACTAGTTTAAGAATGAAAAAAAAACTTTACTTGTAATGTCTATGCCCCAAAATGAATTAAGTAAAAGCACGTATCTGTCAATAGAGCTGTTTTCTTAGAATGAAAAGGATTTTTTAATATAAAATGTTTTAAGATACATTGCAACTTAAAACAAACAGCAATAGAAAACTCATTCTATTACTAGAAAATATTTTCCAATAAATCTATGGTTAGGCTTTTTCAATGAAGATTTTCTATTCACGTGCCATCGAGATACACTAATACAAACATAATGGTTCTTTCATATTATCTACACATTAACGTTCTTACTATATAAATATGAATTTTGCACATTTTTAAAAGGTATTTTTCTTGCCAAAACTTTAAGGCTTTCAATAATGAACCATTTGCTAAAACGTTGGATAATTAGAGCAATAAATAACATAGCTGGGTTAATATTTATTTGACTGGCAATACTGTCATATAAGCAGTTTAACAAACTATGTCACTCCATTTCTTATCCTTATCCATACCGCCTTCCCAACTTCCTGCCTCCACCAAAAACAGAATCAGGACCTAAGCTGATTCTTCCTTCATATAGGATGTGATCCATAAACCCCAATATTAGTGTACTAACCCAACTTAGGTCTCCTTCTGCCCATGCCTCACAACCTCCATTTATGTTCCAGTGTTAAGTTCATTTGGCTCCATCAGCACCACTTCTCTTTTAACATTGTCCCTTCCCACGCATTTAAGGCAACTACTTCCAACCCTATCAATGAAAGCAGACAAATGGGGGATAAAAGAATGAACTGCAAACACCTCAAACAAGAAAGGTTACTTAAAAAATCAAGTGTCACATTCTGACAGTTCAATATTTCATAGCCAATACAAGGAATGTGCAACGACACTGCAACTTTAAATCTTTTCCTCCTATGTCAGTCTCTCTTTCTCTCATTGTAATGCCAAAGGGAACAGCAATCAGAGTGGAGATGTTCAACGTGATAGAGGTCAGGACACCATCGGATCAACGTACCAGAAACACGACCTTGTTTATTTTTTTTCCACAGTATTATTGTTTACAGGGTGCTTTGCTCGTGTACCTTGTGGTTCTTAGCTAAAAGATGAAATTACAGCCCAGGATGAAGCACTCAGGCACACATCCAATTTGTGTTTCCATCTCAGAAAACAAAAAGCTTCTAAGGCCCTCAGGCTGCCATTCAAACTTGGAGGCTGACATTTTTAACAGCATGAACCAGAGACTGGCAGAGAGAATGATCTAATGCATTTCTGACTTGTCAATCAAAGATCTCACCTCTGCTGTCTTGTAAACAGTTGGGGGCCATCTAACTACATTCATAAACCTAGGGAGAGCTTACTGCCAGCTGGGGTGCTGGAGCCACATGCTCTGGCTTCTATTCACCAAAATCATGATTCAGTTTTATAATCTCACTGTAAATACTCTATAGGCACAATTCCAAGACTACTGGAATAGAACCAGAGTAGGGAATACAGAAGAGATTTTGGTCAAATACTGTGTTATTTTCAAGCTGTTGGAATCCTGTACCCATTTCATCCTCATTTTACCAATTCTCCCCAAAGGACTATACTATGCTGCAACTGAAGTGCTTAAAAAAAATTAATGACCTGCCAATTAAAAAATCTAGGGGAACTATATTAACATCATGCTAGAAATTTCTCTTATGTTTTATCACCAGTAAAGAAACAGGTACTCCCCAAAACACGGCTCATGCAAAGGATAGAAACTAGAATGAACAACAGCAACTACACTTTAGTAAAACTAATCATGTGCTTTCTTTCAAATATGAAACTTCTTATGTTCACATACAAAAGCTTCATATAAACCAGTTTTTGTAATCATTATTTTTTATTAATTTATTTCACTTTTATCTATTGGGGGGGGAGTTGTTTGTTTGTTTATTAATTATTGGAGATACCAGGGATTGAACCCAGGCCCTTTGTTTATTAATTATTGGAGATACCAGGGATTGAACCCAGGCCCTTGTGCATGCTAGGCATGTACTCTACCACTAAGCTACACCCTCTCCCCTGTATAAACTAGTTATAAATACTGCAGTATATATTTGTGTGTGTGAAACATGAAAACATAAAACGAGTGCTTAGCCCTCTACTCTTTGCCTTCTGTTTATGGCATCTAACACACAAAAAAATTAAAACAAATGGAGCTAAGACTTGAACTTTTTGCTAAAGGATCATATATGAAAATAAGTATACTTTTTTACATCCTTATTACAGGGTACAAAATTCCAATTTAATTCAGACCAAGCCACAGATACTAGGTTTGTAACAAAGTGCTCAAGAATTTGAACAGTATGCACCTGAGAACTTTAAAAGGCAGATGACAGATAATCCAGCAAGCGAAGGTACACTGGAAAATCCCATTTCATGATGATATACTACATCCTAGGCCCAACTATTTCAAAGTATAGACCTGGCCTCCACAGGACTGGGCCAGAGAATATAGAAAAGCTCACAGCTACTCAACATCACTCTTAGGAAAAACAAAACTCATGGGTATGACCTCCCAATAGTAAAGTATTGCAATTCTTAGAAGCCTAAGCAGCTAAACAGTCAAGAGATGGGTCTTCCCTCTTTCTCCTTGGCCATGAGGCCATCATAAGTAACCTGGGGTTTCTCTCTTCATGAAAAGTGACAGAGTTTCCTAAATGCTGCCTATCTACCAAGATTCCACATCTTGACAGTCAGCATAAAATACCAAGTCTAGAAACGAACACAAGGAAGGACAGCAAGACAATAAAACACTATCACATAAAGCAGAACAATAGGGAAAGAAGGTACAAATGGCTGTAGCAGTCACAAAATAACCAACAATGATTCTTGAATAGCACAGAAAGAACTCCTGTGGTACTCTGGCCTCTACTCAGCACAAAGATGGCAATAACAAAAAGGTAATCTTGGAATGTAAAGAAAGTAATACATACCTCTCTAGAGAATGCAGGTGAGTCTTAACTGCCTACAGCAAGCATTTGTCTAGTAAGGCTTCCATCACCCTTAAAGTTTTCATTAATTCCATTTTTCTGGTCTGTGCCTCTTACTGGGGCAACTCCAGGCCCCCTGGGGTTCCTTCTGCCATTATGGGTCATGGAGAAGGGTAATTAGGTAAAAATCCAACATTATTCAACAAAAGCAATTAGCCCTCCTTGTGGAGTGAAAAGTTTAATTTTTCAGATCCATCAGGAAAAATACCAAAAAAAATTTTTTAAGAAGTATGATCATCTCACAATAAGGTGATTTGGTTTAGTCTAAACATTAGATCGTGTTGCACATTAGCCGTAAATGAACACTACCTGCATCAAAAACATGTCAAAATACTCAGCAATGGAGGAATCTATACTTACAAAATTTGAAATAATTACAGTATTTAAAATATCCATGTAGGCATCTTGAAAGACAAATTAGTCTAAATGGTGTCATTCCTCCAAGACAGACTATTCCCAGCATAAAGTAAAATGCACCAAATTCAGGACATCTCTAACTTTTCTTAGCTAAATATTAACAAAAATGGAAAGGGTAGAAGCTGAACAATAAGTTTCAATGTCAGCTAAAATGTTTTAAAATCCATAATTAGACTTTTTAAGAAATGACCTTCAATAATATTTTTCCAACATTTTGCACATATACTTTAATTTCATTCCTAATCAAAGCTAAAGGATCACTTTCAGTGTGTCTAAAGATTTCCATCTTTTCTGTAGGCTGTTTATCACTACCATCACCATTTTAATTTTCCCAGCATCTATTCTTTTATAGAGTAAGAGTAAAGTGCAATAAAATAGTCAAATAATTGCACAAACACTGCTGTGAAGATAAAGATGTTGACATCACTGAAACTGAACTGTTAGCTGGCTGGCAGTGCCACTATTTAATAGCTTGAAATGTGCATTTGTTCATCAACAAGAGTCCAAATTCAGCATACAAAATCCAATTCAGAAAGGATCATCATGGTGTGAGTTGTATGAAAGCCAAATGTATAAAATTTGAGGACTACCCATAAATCAGACTCAGCATGTTTTCCTTTTTTCCATGTAAATATGTAGTCTTTGGAATTGACTATTTAACTATCATGACTTCTTTCTGAATACAGAACACCTGTTTGTATTTGTGCAGGTACCACCAGCAATTCAATGCTTTCTCTCCTCCTACCCTCTATGTATGTTATTTAACAGTTTTACCTAAGTCCATTCATTCATTCATTCAGCAAAAATTCATGAAACAAACACTCTGTACCAAGCACTTGATACTGTACGTGACACTGGAAAACATAAAATGAACAAAATATAATCCTATTCTCAAGGAACTCACAGTATAGTGAGGGAACAATTACAACAGTGTATCAGTGGTTCTCTAGGTAGGGAGAACAGGACATGCAAAGACACAGATGCATGGGAGAACACAGCACCTTTGGAGAACTGTGAATCTGAAGTGGCTAAGAATTATACACAAGGGAAGTGGTGGAAAGCCATTCAATTACATAAGTGGCAACCCAAGTTCAAACTTTGTTCAATTGGCAAACATGTGAGCAACTGGCCATGAGATAAAGAGTAACCAAAATCAGGGTAACCAGCTGACGAATGTAGAATTTGGACAAGTACAGAACATAGTTGAAAACCAGAGAGTACTAGTATCAGTAAAATGGTAGTATCTGGGAGGACATTTAAAATATTTCCTTCCTTTGCTCTACTTCTCTGTATTTTCTATAATTATTAATTTTTTGCTTTTACAGTTTATAATTTTTTAATAAAATGATAATAATAAATATATTACAAAACAAAATTATATTTGTCTGGGCATGCCTGTGTGTGTACATACATGCATGAATAGGTAAATCATTCCAGATTGAAAGAAACTAACATGTTGATGACTATCTTAAAGTAGGATTATGGGTGAAAATTTCTTGTTTATATACTTACCAAATAATTATAAGCAAGGGGGAGTTTTTTTTTCCCCACAAAACAAAAAACATTTTTGATTTGTCACTATATGCAAACTCCTAATGTAAGGATGTGGCTAGGATAAACATAGGTCAAATGTCAACATAGAAACAAACAAACAAAAAAGAACTAAATTTTTTATTAAAAAGAAATTGTGCTGTCCTGAGATGATTCATATACAACAGGGGGGACCATTAGTTAGGTCTTGATAAGTCTTTTTGTCATGGGGTGGTTTTCCTCATGGTATTGTTTTATAATAAGTTTTCAGTGTTAATTTATATTCAGTGTGATAATCCAACTAAAACCTCAAATACAGCATTAAGTCTTCCATATATGCATACTTACATATACTCTGAATAATGCTTAATTTTCCTAGTATTGTTCCATGCTAACATTTCACTTAGGAGATGGTGATGAGACAGGAGGGAAGGGGGCAGGGCAGGGCACAGCCATTCAAGGAATGACACAGCAATTAAC
Organism: Camelus dromedarius; assembly: GCF_036321535.1. Classification (NCBI taxonomy): domain Eukaryota; kingdom Metazoa; phylum Chordata; class Mammalia; order Artiodactyla; family Camelidae; genus Camelus; species Camelus dromedarius. The sequence continues at coordinate 58,967,493 of NC_087443.1, read as the reverse complement.
ACCAAAATGGTGGAACATTCAACTCCCAGTAGACCTTGAAGCTCAAGATGGTGGTAGATTTGACCTCTTGTAGACCTTGAGCTTCGTTATACACTCATTGTAATATTAACATGGTAAATGACACTCCCACAGGCGCAGTGACGGTCCCAAGGCTAATCATAAAAGGTCAAAGAGTAGGCGGTGACCCAATTCCTGAGAATCCCAGCCCCTTCCCCAGGATAGCTGGAATGGTCCTCTCACTTGTTAGCATATGAAGTCCATAAAAACTAGCGACACAGCACCTCATGGCCTCATCTTCGGAGGTGGCCCTTGCTCTGTCTACAGACTGTGTATCAACTTGTTCTTTAACCTGAGCACCCAACTGCCACACCTCGTGGCCTTTCTCTCACCTTCTAAAACAGCCTACACTCTATGCAGAATGTATCTCTCCAAAAAAAAAAAAAATCTATCTTTACTCAACTGTAGCTCGCTCTTGATTCTTTCCTGCACAAAGCCAAGGACCCATACTTGGCAGGACTTCCTCACACCCCCACATTTGTTTTTCCTGCATCAGTGAGATTTAGTAGACTTCTAAGTATTATTAAATAATAAAATACATTATCTCTCCTGGAGTCAACCCCCAACAATTTCAACCTCTGACAAGGACTGTAGCTAATATTAAATATTATATGGTTCATTTAGCTCAAAACTTCCCTAAAATTTCTAGCTATACTGACACCTAAAATATTCTAAGGTCATATAAATCTACCTATATTCTTATTGTTGGAATTTCCCTCCTTTAATGCCTAAAGAAAATAAGGGATCCTAATTACTCATCTATTTTTAAGCACTTGCTATTGTTCATTCTCATGTAATAGTATAGATTATACGATCACCTTTTGCTAAGGATAAACAAATGATTCCACAAAATATACCCACTGTTAATCAAGAGAAATCCTCTTAATCACCCATATACTTTCCAAGAGAAATCAATGGAATGATGAAAATGAAAATATGTTCAAACTAGACTAAAATATGTTCATGTCCTGCTAGAATCTATTTAAACAGTATTTTCAGCATCTTGCCTGCCACTAGTTTAAAATGTGTGGTTTGAAATGTCAATAATCAAACCATCCCAATGTTGCCATTTTCATCTGAGTTACTGAGGATAATCCAACAAATTCAGCAGTGACTCCATGGCTCTTCCTTTCCAACTGTTACAGAATTTTGACTTCGAAGATACTTCAAATTTACTAAAAGAATGCATTAATTTCAAGGGGAAAAAATGCCATGAAACTATTACTAAGTCACGTCCTTAAACATATTTATCAATATTAGTGAGACAGGAGGGAAGGGGGCAGGACACAGCCATTAAAAGAATGACACAGCAATCAGCACCAAGATGGCACAAAAGTTAATTCCCAATAGACTCTGAGGCACAAGATGGCAGAAGATTGAACCTCCAATGGACCTTGAGCTACATTATACACATTGTAATGTATACTAGCATAGTAAATCACACACCCACAAGTGCCATGACAACTGACAGTTCCAAAGCTAGGCGTGAAAGGTCAAAGAGAGGGCGATGGCCCAATTCCTGGGAATCCCTGCCCCTTTCCCAAATTAGTTGGAATAATCCTCTCATTTGTTAGCATATAAAAACTAGCAACACTGTACCCCGCAGTTGAGCTCTCTCTCTCTCTTGCCTTCCGAGATGGTCAGCACTCTAAGGAGTGTGTATCTTTACTTCAACCTTTACTGTAACCCCCCAGCACCCCCTCCACCCTACTGTGCACATCTCTCTAAATAAATCTACTTTTACTCAACTATGGCTCACTCTTGAAGCTTTGAATTCTTTCCTGCACAAAGCCAAGGACCCTCACTTGGCAGGGTGCACACCAGGGAATCAACTGAGACTTAGACATGGTCATCCTCTTGTGCCCCAACCCTCCCTTCTCCTGTATGATTAGTATAAATAAGTATTCCTACTAGGATAACCACTTTGAAGAATTACTTGACTGTACCTTTTAAAGTGAAAAATACACTTACTCTACGACCCAGTAATTCCACCCTTAGGTATTAACCCAAGAGAAATAAAACACATCCCACAAAAAGACTTGTACAAACTATATACTGTAGCTTTTTATTCATAGTAGACAAAAATGCAAACAATCCAAAAGCATACCAATAGACGAATGGAAGAACAAATTGTGGTTTACTAATGCAGTGGATTTTATTTAGCAATAAAAAAGAATAAGTTAAACTAACAAAATGGATAAATCTCAAAAACATGTTGATCAAAAGAAAAGAGACACAAAAGAATGTATACTATATGACTACATTTATATGAAGCTCAAGTATAGGCAAAACTAGTCTTCTGTGACAAATCAGAACAGTGATTACATTTGGGATACGGTAAAACGGGAAGCGGGTACAAAGGAATTTTCTCAGATTATGGAAATGCTCTTTATCTCGAGAGTAAGGTTACCCAAAAGTATACATTTGTCAAATTCATCTGAGAATACACTTAAGATCTGTGTATTTTACTGTATATAATTTTTACATAAACAAAAATCTAAATAAGTAAGGTAAAACCCAAACCAAAAAGATGAAAATGTACTAAGATTGTTGTACTTCTAGTAGTGGAAACAGTAAAGACTAGACTTAAGTCCTGAATCTGCCAATTAGTCAATCAGCAATATTGAGTACCTGTGTACACTGAACCTGACATAGAACAAGTTGTTGGAATAAAACCAGCACATAAACTCATTCTTTCCATTTTTGCTACCTAGGACTTAATGACTTAATGATCTCTTTCAGACATAAGACAAGAAAAACAATACTTAAAGTAATGTTAGGGAAAGCAAAATTTTCTTATCAATACCTTAACCAACAGTAGGCTTTGCTATGATACAAGACTGAGCTATAAGGTATGAAAAAAAAAATTTTATTTAGTAGTTACCAAGGTGAAACAGTATTTGCTGAAAGCCTCCAAACCTAGTCTGTGGATTTTTCTGAGAATATAGAACTTATTAATTTACCAGACACTGTTCTAAGGACTTAAGATAAATCAACTCATTCTGTCCTAACAACAACCCTACAGATAATAGGTAGATACTATTACCATCCTAATTTTACTGATAAGAAAACTGAGGTATAGAGAGGTAAAGTGTTAGCCCAAGGTCATACCTAGATAGAGCCAGGTTCAAATCTCAAGCAGTCTGGCACCAAGGTGAAACTAAGCAGGATCCTGTGGGCCCCTCCCAGGTACAAAAGCCTTTCTGTGTTCCCAATTTCTTGTTTGCAGGAAAAAGGGCTTCAGCCTCCTAGACCTTCCCTGAGTTCCAAAGGGCAGATTCAGTTACTAATTAAGGAACTGAGGGAATACCAAAAAAAAAAAAAAAAAAAAAGGAAAGGCAGTCAAGAAACAAAAGGTGCAGCCTGGGGCAGAGTCCCAGTTCCTCCCCAAGGGATATACACAACAATCTGATACTTATCTCTGAGTTCTCCTACAGGAACTAAGGCCCACCCAGGTGGAGGTCTGTAAATTCAAGATGAGCACAATCACCTGACCCCAGACTGATTGGAACCAGAAGGTTGATGGTTGAGATTTCTGGACCACCACCCTGCTATCACACCACCAACCAATCAGAGGAAAGTCTCACACTCTGTAGCCCTCCCACCCACCCCTAAATTTCACCTACAAAAACTCTTCCCCCAAAACCACTGGAGAGTTCTGGTTATTTTGAGCAAGAGCTGCCCATTCTCCTCACTTGGCCTTTGCAATAAATCCTTCCTCTTCTCCAAACTCCAACACCATAGGCCATTAACCACTACATGGTATACTGGCCACGGGGCTTCTTTTCTAAGGCATTTTTAAACATCTCTTTTCTGCCTATGTCACACAATTTTATTCCTGCAATACAACTCAAGGCCCACACACCAAACTTATTCTCAATTTTCCAGCAAAATCTCTAAATCAACCTTTCTCCAAATATACTCCAGAAGTATAGTAACTTATGAGGGGACTCAATATATTTTTAAAAAATAGTATTTGTTGATTTCTGACTAAGACTAGAGAAAGTCCTGAGACTGTTGGTGAATTTGTTCACAATTATTTCCTACTGACCTTAGATTCAAGACTGTTTTAGGCCAAATGAAAATTTTAATTATTCTTGGTATCTTAGTGTCCAGGTCAAATTATTTTAACTTGTACACTTTTTTAACTGCAAATGATTATCTTCACCAGTTATCTAATATAGTTCAAATCATCAGTATTTATTGAGCCTTAGCTACTAAAAAAAACCCCACAGGGTAAGTGTGGAAGTTAATGGATAAGAGATTGCTTCTGCTTTTAAGGAATTTTCTAGCATAACATTTCTCATATTAAGCTAAGATATAATAACTACTAGGGTGTACTGAATTCCCATCCCCACATTCCAGGGTGGGAAGAAGTATGTGGGTAGAAATGTAGTATCTTTCTGTGGTTTAATTTGCATTTCCCTGCGACTATCTTTTAATGTGCTTATTTGCTGTTTGTGTATCTTTTTTGGTATTATATCCATTCAAATTTTTTGCTCACTAATTGCCCATTTTTTTGGATCAAGCTTCCCCAGTCTTTCCTAACTCCATTCTCCTCATTCTCCGAAACAATAGCTTTTTTTCAGGAGGGTCCTTAAATACACCAAACTGACTTGTTCTGGGGAAGGAGCAGGAGGTGGTTACACTAGCCTATAATGTTCCCTCGCTCCTCCCTTTGCCTAATCCCTACTCATCCTTCAGATCTTAAACATTGATTATCTGACCTTCCTTACCCCTACCCTCAGGTTAGATCAGGTTCCTCTTTTATATATTCTTAGAGCACATTTCTTTATTAGAATTTATCAGTTTGGGAGATTATACTTTTGGGATTATGTAATTTAATCGCTCTCTCTCATTTCACAAGAGACTACAAATATAATAATAGTATATATAAAACTATTATAAAAATTTTGCCTATGTGTCATATGTATTTTTCTAAGATCAACAGTTCTCATCAGATTCTCAAAGAAGTCTAGGACCCTTGTGTCCTGAAGAATTAACCTTACCCAAAGAGAGGTCTGGCTTTTGCCCTAGTGGTAGCTAGGTCCCTGGAACTTCTTACCTAACAGGACATCTTGGCTTGCCTGGGGGCACCGTGATTCACAATGGGGGCTCTGAGCCACACTTTTATCAGTTCCAATCCTGAGAAGAAATGGAGACTGAAAGCATTAGTGTGACCTACAAGGAGGGGCTAGAGACTAAAAGTCAACCATGTGGGAAGTTTGTAATTGAGCCCTAGTTAAAACTCTGGACACACAAGGCTTCGGTAAGTTTCCCTTGTTGGCAATACCAGCAATACTCTGTGTGCATTGTCACATACTGTGGCCAGGAGGTAATAATGCCATCCATCATTCCATGGGGAGAGGATGGCAAGAATTTCTACATTTGGTTCCCTCTAGATTCTGACCTATAAGTCTTTTCTTTTGGCTAATTTTAACCTGCATCCTCTCCCTGTAATAAACCATGAACATACTAGCTTTCAATGAGTTCTCTGAGTCCTTTCTAGTGAATTATCACACCCGAGGTTGGTGGTAGGGGCTCCTTACAACGGATGTCTGAAGTGAGGGCAGTCTTGCAGGGACTATTCTCTCCAACTCTGCAGTCTAGCTAAATTCACCACAACGCAAAAAAAAATTAAAAAAAAGAAAAAAAGGCTAGACTATGAGTTCCTTGAGAGCCAAAACTTACTCAATATGATACATAGTTAAAAAAAAAAAAGTTTGAAATAAATTGATACTCTCAGGATATCAATATTCTCTAACAATAACAGCAATAATGTTAATGATGGTGAAGATGAGGATGATAAAAACCAATAATTTACTGCATGCCCTTACTACAGTCTCCATTTACAGGCAAATTCAGTAAAATGACTTGCTCAAGATCACACAAGTGACAGACAGTATGTAAGACCCGATTTAACTAATTTTAAAGCCTACACCCTTTTCTATATTGTATCTCATAAGACAAAAAAGGAAGATTAATATTGTATTTTGCAAAAGACAAATATCCAGCAGCAGCATCTCTAAAATAGTATCATTAAAGATAATTGTTAGCACTGCTCAGGAATGTGGAATACTTAAGCTCCCCTCTTTTAAAACTTTGTCATATACACCAGAAACTGACACAACATTGTAAACTGACTATTCTTCAATAAATACACACACACACACACACACACGCTTAGTTATGATGCTTGGTTACAGCTTGTCTTTGAAATTCTCCTAAATAGAATATGAGCTACATAAGCTAAAAAACAAATTTCAAAAAGTAATTTGTTATATATTACTATCAAATGCTAAACACAAATTCCAAATACCTGAGATGGATAGGTAACACTTCTGCCAAGAAAATCACCATATGTGATACCCTAATCTGTAAACAACGGGCACCAAGCATTTTCTTACATATTCCTCTACAAGTTATCCTCCCTTCCTCTATAGTTTTTCTCTCACATCCTGGAATTGTTCTAATGGCCTCTAATAAAGGCTGAAGAGAGTTAGAATCTGATGGTCCATGGGAGACCAGTTGTATTGTCTCAAGCTGAGTGCTATATTCAAAGGTCATGAAGGCCTTTCTACCTTGAAACTAGACCTGTTAATCAAGATATACAGAAACACAGTTCTTATTTATGTAAAACACACACACACATAGATAGTAGTATAGTAACTAAGAGACACTCTGAATTGAGCACTTTATATTCTTAATAATCATAAGAAAAACATAAGAAGGTACCCAGGCAACTGGTTATAATTGATTGACTGATCACATTAATTGGCTTTATGTAGGTCCAGAGCAAACATTACAAACATTACATATGGAATGTTATTTGATGAGATTACTTTAAAGTTCACTATCATACTTCTACTAGATATGAAAACCAACAAGTCAAATTGTGCTGTGTCAGTTTTGGCAAACCAATCGTGATAATAAAAATAAGATGTCTTAAGAGTCAATCAGTCTGGATCTACATTAAAAATTAAAGGAGAATTGAGTGATGTGAAATACAGGCAATATGAAGGAGAAAAAGTAAAGTTAAGTAAAGCATGGAAAAGAAGAAGAGACACACTAATGAATCAGACACATACTAATGCCCGCAAATAACCCACAGAGACAGAGAAAGTACCTGGAAAGCTGTGAGTGCGCCAGTCCCTGGGTTATACAGGCATCGCAGCGAAGGCATGCTGTCCGCCAGGCTGGAGCAGCCCAGCCACAGAGACCTGGGCATAGAGCACTGCAGAGAGAGGACAACTATGAGATGGGACAGTATGAGACAGGATGGCACAGATTACAGGAATTTTCAAAGCTTGGCTGAATATAATATTCCAGTTGCAGCTGGCCTTTATGACAGAAACATCCTCAAGAAACATACTACTTACTAGTTCTAACCCCAGAGAAAAACTCAAAAGGGGCACTAGTGGCCAAAAAGCAAGAAAAAAAAAGTTACAGGTCAAAAAACTAAATATTCAGTAAAAATTTTTGTCCCTGTTCTTCCATGCATGAATTTAAAGGAAATCTACTTCTTAATCCAAGTATTCAATTCTTTTCCTCTATGCACCTCAACTCATCCCCCATAAATTCACCACAGTGTAAAATATTCTTCAGACTAAGCAGAAAAAAAGGAGTAATTCATGGTAGCATTTCAATATTAGAAATGGTAAATTAGAAAACAAAGTATCACAGGAAAGTTACAGGTTTTTTTAGAAGGTGGGGAGAAGGAAAAGAAAAAGTATTTATTATGCCCCTAGAGCTTTGACAGCAACTAACTCCGCAGTTTGCATATGTTTTATGTACCCTGTTAGTCTGCTTGCTATTCATTAACCAAAATGCATAGTTACCACAGCAGCTGCATCTTCATCCTTCCAGATGGGTTAAGGGGGGGACAGGAGGAGTAGAGGGAATAGGCAAGAAACAACCCAAACAGAAGAAAAACAACAAAGAAAGAAGGAAAAACAGGGAGAGAAAAAGAACCCAAAAAGCTGCTGGTACTAAAACCTTCAAAACAAAAAAATACGTGTGCGTATATATATACAATATAGTATATATTCAGTAGCAAAAAAAAAAAAAAGATATTACAATTTCTAGTTTTACTAATTTAACAATATTAGTATTTTTGCTCCTGTAGCTTTATAAAACACTATCTTTTAGAAGAGTTTTTACATTCTTCAGGTTTCCCTGAAAGTATCCTAGGCTAAAACTCCATCAACTTGGGTGTTTTTACAGTGTAATAATACTAAAAAACGAAAATACCTGACCATAGTACATATAAAAACTGGAAAACATTAAAAAAAAAATAGCAGTCAGTGCACATAATACTAAACTTACTAAATTATAAGTTTTGAAATATTTACTATCATCATGGGGCTTTTTTTCTTCTTGAAACACTCTAGTTGTAGAAATTAATATTAAGCATACAAAATATGGTATTCATTGTTCACTATCTATAACTGATAAAAAGACAGTATGCTGCAAAGGACTCCAAAAAATGGTCTAGACTCCTGCTTTCAAATCATTATTTTCTTATTTTTCAGTTCAGTTGATTGATGCCCAGAAGAAATTAAGTATTTATCCATGACCATGAATTTAGAAAGTAGAGGAGGAGTAACTAAAACTCTGGCCTATTGCTTCTTAGTTCAGAATTCTTCCTTCTGCCTCCGTCCAGCCCCAGGTCATAAAGTGGAGACATCAGACTTCAAAAAAAGGGTATTTGCTAAAGGCATCACTGGATAACTTACCAACCAGAAAAGCTAAAATGCTCTGCACTACTACAACAATCTCCTAACTTTATGCAGTTTCCAATGTTTCTTCAACTCAAGATACAATCCATTTTACCAACAGCAGCTAAATAGAATTGCCTTCACTTTATCATGTCACTGTCATCAATAATTCATAATAGCTCCCTACACCTATTGTATGAAATCCAAGCATTCTATTAATCTGATTTTTCCTCACTGCCTACATCAACTTACCTTCTCTGTCCTTTCAATTGGCCCTGACACTCTATTTAACTACCTTAATATTTTGTTCAAATACCCATCTTATTCCCATATCTTTGAATTTGTCGTTTCCTTCTCCCTTTTACCCTGACAATGTAAATCTACTATTTACCTCTATATTTCCTTAGAACTATTTATATTAATTTTAGTCTCATCCAGTGGTTCTCAGTAGCAGAGATTCTCATACAGTATGAAGGCAGCAGGAAAAAGAGAGTAAGGGAGAGCAGGATTGTTTTTTAAAGTTTCTTCCCCCTTGAGAACCACTGTTCTACTCATATTACTGCTCAACATTGGAAACAAAAAAACACAATTTTTGTTTGTAGATGATACTTAAAATGTCTAATGTTTTAGTCATTTATTCAACAAGTATTTATTGAGTATCCTCCTTGTGGAGGCACTGTCCTAGGCACTAGGGATAGAGCAATGAGCAAAAGAGACAAAAATCCTTTACATTCTAGTGACACTCTCTCAACCATAAAATCTTCTATATTTAAAATCCTTAATGTAAAAGAAACTCATTGTTATTGAGTTTCTCTCATTGTTAATGAGACAATATATATTATTAAGCAAGTGCCTTAAGTTTTGTGTATGCTGGGTAGAACAAAGTCTCACTCTGAAGAAGGGATTGAATTTGAGAAAAGTGGGAGAGGAAGAAGAGTTTTTAAAACGGAGAAGGAAAATACAAAAGAGAAAAAAGGAAATAATGGAAGAAAATAGAGTAGACACTGGAAGACAGCCTGTCATTCCTCTGCCTTCGCTTCAGAAGAGGTAGATGGCTCATACACTTTCAGCCATACTGATGCCACTTGTAAGATCTCCACTTTTTTACTAAAATATACATATTTATTTATACTTATGAATTCTCGTTGGTAAGCTTTTAAAGCATTCCTCTTTTGAATGCTTTGTCTCTTTCATTTTATATTAGATGCTGTGTTATTTTTGCAGTATGTACTTGATTAATGATTGTCTGACTCCCTTTTCTGTTATTCATTCTAATGCCTTTCATTCATCTTCATCTTCCATTAAAACTCTTAACAACTAAGAATTCGGAGGGGCTTACCCCATACTCTTAAACTAAAACTCCAAGATAAAATTATAATCAATAGTAAGCCACATATACCCAGGAAAGCCACTCTACATACTGGTGTGATTTCTAAAATAGCATTAAATTGCAAACACCACACAGAGGATGCATTCTCAATTACTACAAGACAATTGGTTTGGGTATGAAAACTGTACTTGAATATAGTCTGATTTGCACATTACCATAAGATTTTATATATTATAGCTCAATTTAAAAACCAATTTTCAAATTGGTTTGTATTGTAACAATTAATCTTACCCATACTGGTAAATGCCACTGAAAAACACTGAGAAAAAAATATAATTACAAAATTAATGGAATGGGCTGTAACTTCTAATTCTACCCCTTTCCCTTCTATCTTCACATTTAACTGTATTCTCTAAATGAAGGAGGAAAACAAGGGAAATTTAGGCATTAATAACAGAACAGAAAAGAGTGCCATTTTGGTTACTAGTCTTATGTATTCTGTATATCAGGGCCATTCTGATAGGTCAATTTCTGACAAAACATTTAATAAATAATCCCCTTTAAATGCCCAAAAAGTACATATAGCTTTCTACTTAAAGTTTAGGCTGTAAAAGTTTGTTCCTCCTTGCAAATTATTTTAAATTCTTAATGTTTTCTTCACACACTTAAGAATTTTTTTAATTAAAAAAAAGCAGGTTCTAAACTAAGCTGCAATCTAGCAACTACATTCTCACGTTCAAATATTTAAATTCTATTAACTGTTAAAGAACTTATGAATGATCTATTCCTTACATGTTTCTCCTATGCAATCTCAAAAGCTACAACAAAGTCTGGTTCACACAAGTGCCTCCATCCTACACAAATCTAGTCCTACACAGCACATATTTCTTTCTTCAGCTCATTTTCTACTTAACCTCACCCCAGTTGGCTCTCCTTTGCAAAATCAAAGAAGGTTAAAGATTGTAATAATGTATTACAACTGAAATTTGTTACTCAACTGAGTGAGTTTTAGAAGCTTTTAAAAAGCATACTCGGCATTTAAAAAAATGCCTGAAACATGTTTTCTACTACTTGAAAGAACCAGAAAAATAGACTGAAATGTTGTAACCAGAGGCCTGCAGTGCTTTAAGGAGAATATAGTATCTAATGCCCATCAGGTTCAACAGCACAAATTCATTTTCGCAGAGAACAGTAAAAACCTTGACTTCTCCCCCTTCGTGGCTGCCTGGAGAAAGCCACAGTTCTCTTCACTGATAGAGGGCCCTGCAGGCAAAGAGCTGGCCTTAGCATTCACTATATGGAAGCCGAATGACAAAATCTCCTAAACTCAGGTCCCTGTTGGTCAACTTCTAGGAGTAATAGAAGCTATAATAATCAACAATGAAAAGATTGCTGCATTGAGAGTTTATGTATCCTTAAGCCATGGAATAGAAGAATTCCCTTTTCACTACTATATCAACTAAAAAATTCAGGTCAAGATAACTATAATATTCCATAGGCCACGTAATACATTCAGACTCTACCTATACGAATTCAATGATTGCCTCTGAAGAATCCCAATTTAGTTCACTCACTTCAAAAATGAAACTCCCAACTCTCACATAGGATAATCATATCTGCCTACCCTTACTGCACAACGTTGTGGTAAAACTAAAGTAAGGGATCTAAAAGCTTGAAATGCAAAAGAAAAAAAATATAAAGTGCCATCATTACCAAGAACAGACTTCCATGAATGTCACTTGCATTTCAAAATGTTCGGGGAAGCCATTAATAACTGCAGACCATGGAATCAATACATTCATCCATTAAGCAAATATTTATTGTTCATAACCAGAATGGACACAGGTGGAGGACAAGGAGAGGAGAACCAAAATTTATCAGGCATAAATTGCTTGCCAGACATTGTGCTAGACGCTTAAAAACATTATTTCACTTAATCATTACAACCCTGTCAAAGAGTTATTAGTATTTTTACTTTAACAGGACAGTAAACACAAGTTCAGAGAAGATACAGTGACTAAATGTCAGTGGCAGAAATAAGACCACAATGTTTTTGTCTCCCAAAATCCACAGACTCAGTACTATAAAGACTTATTTTCAAGTAGTTTACACTCTATTTTAGGGAGGTAAATTAACTAACACAAATAGTAACAAGGAAAAATATAATAATATACTAAACTGTATTAGACAACAGCTGCTATATGTTTAGTCAAAATTTCTAATTTTTAGAAAAGTTCAAAGGCTTTAATTTTATTGCAGCACTTGTTACTGTATATAAAAGCTATATATTTGCCTCTTTTACCAGACTAGGTTTCTCAGATATGTCATGTCTTTTTTCCCCCCAGTCTCCACCATCTAGTCATAGTAGATGCTCAATAAACATGTGCTTAATGGCAAGAGATCAATGAAAGCTACATATCAAAGAGACATAAGGAAACAAGTTTTTGCTTACAGAATAGTGAGAATACCGATAAAGTAACACTGATTACTTTACTAATACAGATCTTAGTACTGGAAGGTACGTGAGCTGGATAAAGCTCTTTCATGATTCATTATCTTACTCACCTGTAAAATAATCTAGTAAGCAAATAAAATCCAGAGAGGTTAAATAAATGACTAAAAGTGAATGGGTACCTCACAAGTGGTAAATATAGGATTCAAAACCAGATACTGTGACTATCTAGAATAATGCCACATAAAAATGGCACTTAAGAAGTCAGACATGGAGTTATCTCATTTATTAAGAAATATGAAGCCAAAAGTGGTTTAGGGACACTGGCCTGACTCAGAAACTAAAGAAAAGGAATCACGCCCAAGAGGCCATTGTAATCATCGAAGTAATGGCTGAAGAGAAGACAAAGAGAAAGCTGACCAGGACTTAATGGCTGACTAAAGGAACAAAGAAAGATGAGTCAGAAATAACCCATGATTTCAAACCAAGAATTGTGGTAGCACTGACAGATACATGTAAATTGAAACCTACCTGTGGGTTTTCGGGAGTGGTGGGGTGGACTAGATAAGCTCAGAAATCATGAATATGACATGATAATAAACCCCTAGTATGTGAGTAAAAATACAGCATGAAAGCATAGCTATAAATCTGTAAGTATTACACAGAAGTGGGAATCACTGGCTTCTGTACAAATTATAATGCACTAGATTGAAAGCATTTGCTGTAAAAATACTAGCAAGATTTTAATAAAAAAATAAAATTTAATTGATTGTTCTTCCCTCATCTCCTTTCCTACCTGAAAAATTCAGTGCAACAGCCATTAAGTGAGTACAAGCTAAGTGGGCATCAACCTGAGTGGTGAAAGTGGCAACAGTGGCCCTGTACAGGTTTTTGGATTTCAAGTGGTGTGAAAAAGGTGTTCCTGAGAGGTTAGGGGCCTGGCATAAAGTTTTGGAGCCCAAGCAGAGTGTGGGAAAATATATTTACAACAGGGTGGCCTGGCAATACGATACTACAGCCCTAGTGGAGTGAGGAGGGCTTCCACATGAGGGATTGGAGTGGCAGTAAGCAGGATAATGAGTGTGTCCACATGATGGGGGAGGACAGGGTGTTGAGGGTTTCCAAAGTGGGCAGAAGACATTCATTGAGAGTGGAGGGACAGTGGTCCAGCACTGAGTTTCAGACCCAGTATGGTGAGCAAGGTGGAGGGACAGCAGCCCAGCATGGAGTTTCAGACTCAATGAGGAGAGGAGTGTGGAAGGGGCAGCCCACAGCAAATAGATTCCAAAAGGGTGAGGAAGGCATCCATGCAGAGCATACGGCAGGAAATGAAGAGAGCTTTATCAGCAATGGGAGATGAGTTACACAGGAAAATTCATCAAATAAGGGGGTAGATCAAATATTGAAGATAATAAGAACAAGAGCTCATCAGAGAAGAGTTACAAATACAGAAAGGAAGAAAATCAGAATGAATACTATACTGCCAAACTAGAAGTAAAAATCTTATGAATGCAAAGCTTACAATATATATGGAGACAGAGAAATTTCTAGGTAAGTGATATATGTATATGTGTACAAATATACACACACTCTCCTAGCTCCATCAACCAGGAGGGCCTGATAACAGTAACATCTTAATAGCAATGAGTACATTTAATGATTCTAAATATCACTCTCCACTAAAAGGAACCAGAGCTCCTTAGAACAAAGACTGATTCCAGGGCGTGGGAGGAAAAGTCTAAGATGAGCTTAGAATGTCTTCTTATGGTACACAAAGAATGGTGGAGACATGGCAAGATGACACAGGGGCCATTGTAAAAGGCTCTCACAGGCTAATTCTGAGACAAAATGAACATTGGAATAAATAATGATTATAATGGATCATAACAGTGGCAGACAAACTCTCACATGCCCCCACAATGATTCCCACCTCTTGATATTCATAACCCTTGTAATGGGGGGAGGATATAGGTCAGTAGTAGAATGTGTGTTTAGCATGCACTAGGTCCTAGATTGAATCCCCAGTACCTCTGTTAAAAATAAATAAATAAATAAGCCTAATTACTCCCCCCCGATAAATAAATAAAAAGAAACTGCCACTTTAAAAAATAAAAATAGAAATAACAGAAACAAGCAAAACAATACAAAACAAACATAGCACTTGTAAGTAATCCTGTCCACTTGGGCATGGAATAGCCTAATATCTTGCTTCTGGGTTATGTAATTTCCATCTTGCTAATGGACTCTACTGCCTTCTTGGCTTACGTGCTTTGATGAAGCAAGCCATCATAATGAAGAGGTTCACGTGTTAAGGAACTGAGGGTGGCTTCCAGCCAACAGCCAGCTAGGAACTGAGTCTCCAATAACTCTTGAGGAAAGGAATTCTGCCAAAAACCATGTAAATTTGAAGTGGACCTTTCCCCAGTCAAGCCTTCAAATGAGACCTCAGCCCTGGCCAACACCTTGATTATAGTCTTGTGAGCAATCTTGAAGCAGATGATTCAGGTTAGGTATGCCCAGATTCCTGATTCAAAGAAACTGTGATAATACATGTGTGTTGTATGTTATTATAAGCCACTAAATTTGTGGTAATTTGATATGCCTCAAAAACTAATACTAAGCCAATGAATAAAACAGAAATCCATGATTCTGTTAGTGATATGAAGAACAAACTGAAGAGTTTGTTAAGGAATATGATACTTGAATAGTCTCAAGATATCTCACTGCATAATACTTAATTAAGGGGAAAAGTAACTTTACAGTGGAAAAACCTGGCTGACATCTTAATAAAGTGATCAGCATTAATATCACCAATAATGAAACAAATTAAAATCATGTGTCACTTGACAGACTGCAATAAGAAGAACAGCATCACTTCTGTGGTATTTTTACAAAAGATTCACAACCTGTAACTAATTTAAGAAAATATCAGAAAAACCCAAACTGAAAAACAATCTACAAAATAACTGGGCTGAAATCCTCAAAAACCCTCCTACTAAAGGAGACTAAAGAGATATGACAATTAAATGCTACATGTGATTCTGGATTAGATCCTTTCATATAACGGGATATTTATTGGGAATGCTAGAAAAACTTGAATGGAGTCTGTGGATTAGTTGGCAGTCATGTACCAATATTAATTTCTTTATTTTGATGGTTGTTAATGGGTTCTGTAGGAAAAAGTTCTGTTTTGTAGAATTCAGGAGTAATTAGACATCATGTCAGTACCTTATTCTCAAATGACTTACAGAAAAAATATGATTTGGATTTTACTTGCAACTTTTCTGTAAGCTTTTCTTGAAATGTTTAAAAATAGTATGAACAATTAATTAATAAAAATATATATTGGGATTTTTGCCTTTGGTTATGATGTAGTAACTGTCATCAGACTAAATTTTCCGCAGAAAAACACAAATATAAAAGCTGAATAAAACACAGTATCTCGAGCAGGAGGGAAACATATTTAACCTGACATTCCATACACAATTCCCCCCTGAGGAATTTGCTGACTCTAATGTTTTGCATGAAAGAGTCAGATTCTGAAAAACCAAGTTTAAAGCGTATTTTGGCAATCTTATGGTGCTAAGGAGACAAAAATTGGAGTATAGAGCCCATCAAGGAGAAGGTGCCCGGGTTAAAAAAAAAAAAAAATTAGACTTTCAGTTGATACCTTGGAAGGGTACCAGAAATAGAGGTGCCTCAACTGAACCAAAGGGATATGCCTGTGAAAATGTATTAAAACCTCTCTGAAGGAAGATATCATCTACAGTCTCTACCATTTTCATTAAAAAAAAAGTCTAGCATTCAATAAAAAAAAAGTATCATGAATTCAAGGAAAAGGGATTAGATGCTCCCCCCAAAATATCAAAAATTAACTCAAAATGACTTAAAGACCTAAACAAAAAGACAAGACACTATAAACTTCCTAGAAGAAAAACAGAGGCAAAACATTTTCTGACATAAATCTTAGCAAAGTTCTCCTAGTCTACCCAAGCAATAGAAATAAAAGCAAAAATAAACAAATGGGACCTAATTAAACTTACAGCTTTTGCATAGCAAAGAAAACAATAAACAAAACAAAAAGACAACTTATGAAATGGGAGAGAATATCTGTAAATGATGTGACTGACAAGGGCTTAATTTCCAGAATATATATAACAGCTCATACAACTTATTAAGAAAAAAAAAAAAACCCAATCCAAAAATGGGCAGAAGACCTAAACAAGCAATTCTCCAGTGAAGACACAAATGATCAACAGGCACATGAAAAAATGTTCAATATCACTAATTATCAGAGAAATGCAAAATCAAAACTAGAGGTATCAACTCACACCAGTCAGAATGGCCATCATTCGAAAGTCCACAAACAATAAATGATCAACTCACACCAGTCAGAATGGCCATCATTCGAAAGTCCACAAACAATAAATGCTAGACAGTGTGAAGAAAAGGGAACCCTCCTACACTGTTGCTGGGAACGTAGTTTGGTGCAGCCATTATGGAAAACAGTATGGAGATTCCTCAAAAAACTAGTAACAGAGTTACCATATGATACTGCAATCCCACTCCTGAACATATACCCAGAGGGAACACTAATTCAAAAAGATACATGCACCCCAATGTTCCTAGCAGCACTGTTTACAATAGCCAAGACATGGAAACAACTGAAATGTCCATCAATAGATGACTGGATAAAGAAGACGTGATACAATGGAATACTACTCAGCCATAAAAGAGAATTTAAAAATGCCATTTGCAGCAACACGGATGGAACTGGAGATCATCATTCTAAGTGAAGTAAGGCAGAAAGAGAAAGAAAAATACCATATAATATCACTCATAAGTGGAATCTAAAAAAAAAAAAAGATACAAATGAACCTATTTACAAAACAGAAACAGAAACAGAAAACAAACTAATGGTTCCCAGGGGGAAAAGAGGGTGGGAAGGGATAAATTGGGAATTCGAGATGTGGAGATACTAACTACTATATATAAAATAGATAAATGACAAGGTCTTACTGTATATGTATAGCACAGGGAACTATATTCAGTATCTTGTAATAGCCTATGATGAAAAAAATATGAAAACAAATATATATATGACTGAAACATTATGCTGTACACCAAAAATTGACACAACATGGTAAACTGACTACACTTCAATTAAAAAAAAAAAAAGGATTCAAGGAAAAGGGATCAGATGCAAAAAAAACCCGGTGAGAATAAAGTAAGAAAAATAGACCCAAATAACCCCCACCAAAAAAAGTGGAAATAACCCAAGCGTAGCAATCAAATTCAGAAAGAATGGTGGTTGCAAGGGAGAGGGATATGGCAGGGGGCAGACGGCAGGTGGTAGTGTTGTTATTTAATAGTCACAGGAGGTAAAGAGTTTCAATTTTGTAAGATGAAAAAAGTTCTGGAGATTGGTTGCACAACACTGTGAATGTAAAACTACTAAACTGTACATTTAAAAATGATTGAAGTGATAAATTTTGTTATGTATATTTTAACACAATTTTTTAGAAGTGCCGAAAGTGGTGAATATTGGAATTTCCAGATACAGATGACAGAAAACAGAAGATGAAAAAGTGAAGAGTTCTACCAAAAATCTGAAATCCATAATAAAAAATCTGTAACATGGAAGTTCTATAAATAAAAAAATTAAAAAGCTGAAATTAAGAATTTAGATTGGTTTAGAGCAGATTAGGAAACAAAGCAAATGAGAATTAGTGAACAGGAAAATAGGTCAGTAGCAGATCACCAGACTAAAACAGAGATAGAGGATAGAAAAATACTAAAAAGAATGTAAGAGATAGAAGTGACACAGTAAAGATACGTGTATTTGGACTTCCAGTGGGAAAAGGGAAAATGGAACAAAAGCAACCTTTAAAGAAATAAATTTATAAAGAAAATAAATTTACAGAAATTTTCAAAAACTGATGAAAACCAAGTTACAGAGTCAAGAATTTCTACAAACATACAAAGCAAGCATCTTTTCTATGCCTATCATTCTAAGTTTGGATCAGTTTTATCCTTTGCACTTCCAATATTGTGAAATATCTCTAAAAGTTCCTTTAGTGTAAAGTTTTTTGCCCTTAATGGGAAGTTTTTCCTCTGGGATATCTGCATCTTTTTTGTCACAACCACTTCTTCATTTATGTTAATAAGTTCACTTTCACTACATTCCTCTGGCTGCATATCTATTCTATCAAATAGTGTCAATATCAGCATTTCCACAGTCACCTATTTCTTCTATGACTCCATTTACCTGCAACTCAAATTTCAGTTAATGTTGTCTCACTTTTTGTTACTTTGTTTCATCTTGTTGGTCAATTGTTTCTTTTGATTATCCATTTTTGTAAACTATCATGTGGACTTAATACTGAGAGAGGAGACAACACAACTACACACTGTTTTGTCTGTGCATAAACTTAATAACAGCTGTGCAGTAACTAATCACCAGCAAACTTTGAAAGAAGTGACTGATCATGTTATGCATCTGTTTTCCACGTGGTGATTTATGGACTAGAGAACTAGAAAGAAGTCTGTACCTTACAAAAATTGTAGTTAATATACTATGTTAACTGAAATTTGAACTGCTTTGGGGGACTGGTGTTATTTAAGCTGTAGTAACTGAAACTTGTGCACATCAGAACCATGCAAAGTGAGGACTTCTAGTACACTAAATTTAAGTAACATAGAAATTATAAAAGAACATTATACCTCAGCTTCTAATAAGGAAGCAGCTGATATCAAACTTACCCTCCCATCATAGACCAAAAAAAAAAAAAAAAAAACTTAACAAAATATGTAAAACACTCATTTGAAAACACTGGGCAACAGACAACAACACTGTAATCTCTGAAAGACAGGAAATAAATGAGGTGACCCCTAAAAGTGTCCTAGTCTTAAAACTCAGGGCACTTTCTAGTCGGTGGCATAAGAAAGAAGAAACAGAATCATTTATTGAGAAAACAGAACAGAGAACAGAATCTGGGGAGGCTAAAGAGACTAGAATTGGTGAGACAGAGTACTGGAGAATAAATTATGCAGAAAAAAGCTCCAGATATCTAACAGAGGACTCCTTAAGACTGTTCCTAAATACTAAGTCCTGTCTGCATAGAGTGAAACTCTGTAAGGTCAGGCAAAAAACAATGAAGAGCTATAAACTCAACAACTCCTAAAACCCACACAAAGTTGGGGAACTTTCCTGTTCTGACCAGCCAGATTGCAGAAGCCTAACTGAACACATGGGACTGAATGTAGGAGCCTCAGAAAGCTCATACCTCATTTGTAGGGATAAAGTACACTAGTATAAAGGTTATACTAAATCTATCCTAATAATAAGCTTAAAATCAAGCCACAACAAGCATCAAACTGCAAGAACCTTAACTAATGGTGGAAATAAACCTCACATTCTTTTAAAAAAATAAAATACAAATATTGAATAATGCAGCATTCATAATGTCTAAATCTAAAATTACTAGATTAGACAAGAAGCATTAAAATGTGTCCCATAATCAGGAGGAGTATCAGTCAATAGAAGCAGATCCAGAAATGACAGAGATGATGAAATTAGCAGACCATAACATTAAAATAGCTATTACAACATGAACACAGTGAAGAGAACCATAGGATATAACAAAAGGAATAAAATAAAACTTCCAGAAAAGAAAAATGCAATGCCTGAAATGATAATTTCCTGAGATGGGATTAAAAACAGCTAACTACAATACTGTAGAAGAATAGATCAGTAAATATGAAGAAACAGTAATATGCAAAATAAAGTACTATCAGAAAAAAGGCTGGAAAAAATTAAATAATGCCTCAGTGAGAAACAGTCAAGTGGTGCAACACAGGTATAACTTGGTATCCCATAAAGAAAACCAGGGGGAGAGGGTGGGGAGGAAGCATAAAATACATTTTCCAAATATATTTGAAAAATGACAACAGATACAATCCACACAAAAATATGAAAAGTGCCAGAAATATAAATATGTGGGTAAATATTTTTTAATCTTTCTCAAAAAAATTGTAATAATAATTTAAGCAAAAATAACAAAGAATTTTGATATTCATAATATATTTGGAAAGAAAACATGAAAACAACAAAGGATGGGGGAGGAAATGGAAATACATTATATGTGCAGTAAAATATTATTTCAAGGAAGATTGTGATAAGTTAAAAATGCATACTGTTTTACAAATCATATATCCGACAAGGGTCTAGTATCCAGAATCTATAAAGAACTTTACAACTTAACAACAAAAGACAGACAACTCAATTAAAAAATGGACAAGGGACTTGAATAGACATTTCTCCAAAGAAGATACACAAATTGACAACAAGCACATAAAAAGGATGCTCAACAACATTAGTCATTAGGAAACTGAAAATCAAAACCACAATGAGAGCAGGTAGGATATAGCTCAAGCGCTTAGCATGCATGATGTCCTGGGTTCAATCTCCAGTATCTCCTGTAAAAAAAAAAAAGCCTAATTACCTCCCCATCAATTTTTTTTTTAAATCACAATGAGATGCCCCTCACACCCAGTAGGATGGCAATTTAAAAAACAACAACAACAACAACGCCCAGAGCTATCCAGATACCTCAGGAAAACGGCATGCCAGGAGATCAAGATAGATTATAAGGAGCTTTATCATCAAAGTCCTATCCAGTCTCAAAGCTTTTGAAGCTACAATTAAAAACAAAACCAAACCAGAAAATAACAAAGTCATAGTAAGGATGTAGTGAAACTGAAACCCTCATACATTGCTAGGGGAATATAAAACGTTCAGCCACTGTAGAAAATAGCCTGGTAATTCTTCAAAAAGTTAAACAAAGAATTACCATGCAACCACTTCTAGCAATTCCACTCCTGGGTATATTCCCCAAAGAATTACAAAGAGGTACTCAAACAAATGTATGTACACATATGTTCATAGCAACCTTATCCACAATAACCAAAAGGTAGAAACAGCCTAAATATTCATCAACAAATGAACATATAAACAAATTGTATATACACACAATGGGATATTATTCAGCCATAAAAATGAAGTAGATACAAGATGAACCTCAGAAACATTACGTTAAGTAAAAAAAAGCCATACACAAAAGTTCATATATTGTATGATTCCATTTGTATAAAATATCCAAGGTGAATGCAGATTGGCAACTGCCAGAAGAAGGGGGGAATGGAGAAAAATCATTCAATGAGTAAGTTTTACTTGGAATGATGGAAATGTTTTGGAACTAGATAGAGGTGGTGACTGCACAACATTGTGAATGTAGTAAATGCCACTATATTGTTCACTTTAAAATGGTAATTTTATGTTGTATAAATTTCACCCCAATATATATTTTAAATGCATAATGTACTCTCTAGAGTGACCACTAAAACAAAAGTAACTATTAAGCCAACAGAGGAGATAAAATGGAAAATTAAAAAAATAACTAATCCAAAAGAGAGCAGGAAAATTTAAAACAAAAGAGAGGAAAAGAAAAAAAAAACAGTTGGGACAAGTAGAAATAAATTACAAAATGGTAGATTTAAACTTAACCATACCAGTAACTACATTAAATACAAATGATCTAAATCTACATTTTCTAATATAGTTATCGCTAGTCACATGTGGGTAATGAGTATTTGAATGGTGGCTAGTCTAAAGTGAGATGAGCTTAACTGTAAAATCACATTGGATTTTGAAGGCTTACTACAAAACAGGGAGGAAGGAGGGAAGGAAGGAAGAAAGGAAGAGGAGGGGAACAAATACCTTAAAATATACTGGGTTAAATAAAAAGCAGTATGAAAAATTCAATGGTTTCTTTTTACTTTTTTGATGTGGTTGTGAGAAAAATTTAAATTATATACTTGGTTAGGATCTGTGGCTAACATAGTTCTATTAGATAATCCAAGTCCAAACATTTAAAGACAGATTGTTGGACTGAATTAAAGAGCAAGACACAACTATATATTAATGCATACAGATAAACTAAAAATCAAAGCTGAAATGACTAGAATAACATCAAAGTACACTTCTGAAAAAGGAATATTAACAGGGCTAAAGAGAGCCATTCCATGATAAAAATCAATTCAAGGACTAAAAATCTTAAAAGTGTATGTACTAGCAACAAAATTTCAAAATATAACAAGCAAAATACAGTATACACAAATCTGCACTTACACAGTTTGAGGTTTTAACATCCCTTCTTCAGCTACTTGATAGAATAAACAAAAAAAGGATTGAAGAGCACAAATAATGAACTTGACCTAATGACATGTAGAACACCATACCCAACAACTGCAGTTGTTTGCAAGTACACTTGCTACACTTACCAAAACAGAACTTAAGATGGGCCAAGAAGCAACAAGTTATCAACAGATTTCAAAGGACTGAACTTGCACAGAATGTGCTGTTCAACTAGCTATAAATCAGTATCAAAAAGATAACTAGAAGGGGCTCTGGTTCCAAGTAAAATGAAGTAAGCACACTCCCTCCTTCGTCTCCCATGGAATGCAACTACTCAAAGTGGACAGAATATATGGTGAAGCTATATGAGGACTCTTAAAAGTGAACAGCAGTAGGCAGACTGGGGAAGATCTCTTCAACAAGCACTGAACCAAATAATGAGTTTACATTTTAAAAATTTTATTCCTCCAGTATTCACCAGCCTAGATTGCAGCCTGAAACCTAGTAGAAGGTATCGGTGTAGGCAAAGAAAGATCCAGGAGAAGCCCTCTAGTTCTAGACCAAGGAGTATAAAAAGGGTATCCTAACACTCAGAAAGAATGGTGGAAATCTTCCATTTTTCTTTCTTTAAAGTTCTCTCTGTTCTGTCCAAGCAATCCCATGATGAAAGCCATAGTAGAAACAGGGCCTCATGGGAGCCTAAAGCTTTGAATTAAGGAAACTCTTTTTTTTTATTGAAGTATAGTCAGTTTACAATGTTGTATCAATTTCTGGTGTACAGCACAATGCTTCAGTCATACATGAATATACATATATTCATTTATATTCTTTTTCACTGTTAAGCTACTACAAGATATCAAATATAGTTCCCTGTGCTATACAGTATAAACTTGTTTATCTACTTTATATATACTAGTCAGTATCTGCAAATCTCAAACTCCCAATTTATCTCTTCCCATCCTCTTCCCCCTGGTAACCACAAGTTTGTTTTGTCTGTGCATCTGCTTCTGTTTTATACATAAGTTCATTTGTTTTGTTTGTTTGTTTGTTTGTTTTAAGATTCCACATATGAGTGGTATCATAGGGTATTTTTCTTTCTCTTTCTGGCTTAGTTCACTTAGAATGACATTCCCCAGGGACATCCATGTTGCTGCAAATGGCATTATTTTATTCTCTTTTATGGCTGAGTAGTATTCCATTGTATAAAAATACCACAGCTTCTTTATCCAGTCCTCTGTCGATGGACATTTAAGTTGTTTCTGTGTCTTGGCTATTGTAAATAGTGCTGCTATGAACACTGAGGTGCAAGTGTCTCTTTGAATTAAGGATCCCTCTGGATATATGCCCAGGAGTGGAATTGCTGGATCATATGGTAAGTCTATTTTTAGTCTTTTGAGGAATCTCCATACTGTTTTCCACAATGGCTGCACCAAACTGCATTCCCACCAAAAATGTAGGAGGGTTCCCTTTTCTCCACACCCTTCCCAGCATTTATCATTTGTGGACTTCTGAATGATGGCCATTCTGACTGGTGTGAGTTGATACCTCACTGTAGTTTTGATTTTGCATTTCTCTGATAACTAGTGATATTGAGCATTTTTTCATGTGCTATTCATGCCACTGGCCATTCATATGTCTTCACTGGAGAATTGCTTGTTTAGGTCTTCTGCCCCTTTTTGGATTGGGCTGTTTGTTTTTTTCTTATTAAGCTATATGAGCTGTTTATATATTCTGGAAATTAAGCCCTTGTCAGTCTCATCTTTTGCAAATATCCTCCCATTCCGTAGGTTGTCATTTTGTTTTGCTTATAGTTTTCTTTGCTATGCAAAAAGCTGTAAGTTTAATTAGGTCCCATTTGTTAATTTTTGCTTTTATTTCTATTGCTTGGGTAGACTGCCCTAGGAAAACATTGCTGAGATGTATGTGAGAACGTTTTGCCTATGTTTTCTTCTAGGAGATTTAAGGAGACTCTTTTTGATCATAGGAGTTGTGATCCTAAAAGGCTGAGAAGAAACCTCACCACTTTTTCCCTCTCCATCCTCCTATTGCATAGTCTCAGGTGCATTAACATATTCAGGTAGAACAGGTTAAATAAAGCCTCAGGTTTCTGGCTGGAGGACTGAGAGAGTCTTAGGGAATTAGAAAGTATGAGGGAGATCATGGAGAGGGAGGAGCTCAGAGAAGCAAGCCCATAAAGTGCTTTATGAACTCCTGCGCTCACCTGCAAGCTTCACATACATGGATATGATCCAAAACAACAAGCCACAGACTTTGAGAACTGAACTAAAAGACAAGACTACCATACAGATTCCAGACCAGCCACTGAGTGGCACCCACATGGAACAGAAATAGAAGTGAAAAGGCTTTAAAAATGGAATAGACATTGAAACCACAATTGCACAGATGGCTATTTGAACTTGTAGGATGAACTCAACTGAGTTGAGCACCTGATAAAACAAATATATCAACATTTTCAACAGGATTTAATAAACTCAGAGTCTTCTAATATTTAAAATGTCCAGGATACAACCCCCAAATTACCTGGCATACAAAAAAGGGCGGAAATTTCAACTCACATCAACAGATGCAATACTAAACTGACACAGGTGTTGAATTATCTTTGGAAACAAAGACTTTAAAGTAACTAGTATGAAATTGTCCCAATAACTCAGGCTAAACACCCATGAAAGAAATGAAATGATAGAAAGTCTCAACAAAGAAATAACATATAAAGAAGAACCAAATGGTAATATGAGAACTGAAAATAACAAATTTTAAAACTCATCGGATAGATTCAGTAGCAGACTGGCAATTACGAACCAGTATTTCTCACGAACATACAGGCAAAAATCCTTAACAAAATACTAGCAAATAAAATCCAGCAGCATATAAAAAGGATCATACAACCATGATCAAGTGGAATTTATCCCAGTAATGCAAAGTGGCTGCCTTGAGTCCTAAAGATGTTCCAATGCCTGGCTCCATGTCTTTGTTGTACCTGACTGCACATCTTCCCCTTTAGATCCATGAGCTACCTCTGACCCCTTAAAATAGGTGCTCCTTCTTGCTTAAAGGGGGGTGATGAGACAATTTGTTACCTGAAACCAAAAGCACTTGATGACAAAAATATAATTGTAAAATAAGTATTATCCCCAGAGTAGACACCATGGGAAGCTACACTTATTCCAACAATGCCATCAATGCTCCAAAACAAAAACAAAAAACAAAAAACAACTTTTTAAATTTAAGCCTTCCAAAATGAAACTAGACTAACTTTATGAAAAGAAAATGAGTCCCTGTCCTAAAGGAGATTATAATCTAGTAAAAAAAAAAAAAAATTTAGATTTAAAGGCTTAGCCACCTTTAAACATTTATAACATTTATGAGCTTTGAAAAACACTAGATAAATTAGAATTTAAATGTTAATTATTACTAGTTGGATATCATTATTGTTAACCCATATAAACTCACACTAATAATCTCTGGATGCCTAGTCCACTGTTGTACACACAGAAGTATTCAAGAAATCCCTGGTAAAGTGAACTGTTGAATTACCATAACTAAGAGGAGGTGTGACTATAATTCAGGAGTTAAGACACTAATCCAGGCAAGGTGCAGACTTGTCCTCAAACCAACTGTAAGATCTTTAGCAGTTCAGTTAATTTCCATGTACCTCAACTTCTTCACTGGTAAAATGAAGTAGACTAGAATATTTCTAACAGTAACTTGCAGCAATAAAATTCCATAATTCTATGATTTAAGTCCATCCATAACACTTCTAATATGACTTTTCCTATAGGAATTATTAGTTTTGCCCAAAATCTGAAATCTCTTTAAGCAATAAGGTAAAGGGGGAGAGCAAAAACCAGCTCCTGATGCTTATTTAGAACTGTAAGGATTCAAACTTGGCTGCTTTCTAAAATAAATTTTATTCATTATTTATTAAGTATGCAATTAGTCAAATACAACACTCTGATAAACTATAATTTTGAACAAACAAATGCTTTAAAATTCTAATAACTATGCATAAGCAGTAAATTATTCTTACTTGAATTTCTACTGCTGCATAGCGCAGGGTTACTAAGCACGTAATTACATAAGAGAGCCACCCAACTTCCAAAGGAGCCATTCCAGTGAATTGTGTAAATAATATGCTTTAAAAAAAACATAACCTCCTCATATATGAATTTAGATTTACCAGATATGGAGTAGCTGTGTACCTGTGAGACTGGAACATAGTCTTAAAAAGGCCTTCCTAATTATGAATTTACCAGAGAGACTAGAATGACCCAAAGCAAATTAATACATAGATATTTCTTCATAACTTTCTATAAAACCATTTTCACTATTCTGCTTCAGTACAGAAAACAAAAGATCTTAAAAGTCATTGGCTTGAGATAAGGACTCCAGAGTACAAGACTATGACCAAATTTCTCTAACATTGATATTCTGGTTTTCTTAATTACCATATACTTGTGTTGTACTTTTCTTTCATTTGTGCCAACACAGTAAGTTCTAAATATTTGGTCTAAGGCTGACTTTACTGTAAGATTGTTGAACTTAAAAGACTAAGAACAATTTTCTTTAAAAAAAAAAAACAACAAAATACTCAACATTCGCAAGCAGCATGGCATCATCATAATATCTAGATGCCACATGTTTTCTGCACCAAAAAAGTCATTTTTAATACCCATCTACAGGAAATCAACTGACTTAGTAAACAAAATTATGCATACAGCCAGGTGGTATCTTTATTCTCCCCATAACAGCACAAAAAGTAAGGATGTTCACTTACATTTTCTTTGCTACATTATTAAAAATCACCTCATGCTAAGTAAGGAGAATTCCTGTATTTTTGAAGTGCTCATTTACTCAGTAAGAATAAAACTGCAATTATCTCAGATTAGGTTTTACAAACTCAATCTCCTATACCTGTAGTTAAAGACCTTTTAAATCATGCCACAAAGAAATTATTTGGTTTACTGGAATTTCATTTTATTAAAATCAAGTCAAATCCCACTGCAATAAGCTCTAAGGGACTGTCCAAATTCTTTTACTGCCCTAGAATTTATTGCATTAAATATTATTTGAAATAACTAGGCCACCAGCTGAGGCCTGGGAATCACAAGGTTACACAACAATTTTTGATGATGTGGGGTTGGCCTATACACAGACTTCAAATGATCACAGTGCTCATTGGGAGGATTAGGCTTATGTATTTCTGAAAGAGAGAGGGAGGTGAGAAAAGAGGAGAAAGAGGAGGGAAGGGAAAAGAGAAGAAAAAGAAAGCTTGATTGCAACTAGAGTAAACAGAAGTTGAAGCAGTCTTCCATTTTGATGAAAGGCATTTGCAACACTTTTTCCAGTATGGTTTTACACATTTGTTCATAGCAGTTGCCATGACTCAACAGAGGCTGGTGTCATGTTAATAATCTACATATTAAGGCAGGCTGGCTGCCATATGAGCAATCAGCTCTTATCCCTCACTTCACAGGCAAAAAAGAGCAAAAGAAGCCACAGAGTAAAATCCTTTCACTGGGAGGTGAGGGAGAGGAGAAAAACCCTCACTATACTTCTGGAACATCCCACTCTCTACAGATGCTTTTGCTCTAACAAAGAGATCAAATGGGGAGACATATCTGCAGCTTTCTTCTTAACTGAGAAGGCAACTCTGTTCAAGAAAGGATCCCCTGATATCAAACAGTATTTCAAGGACTGCAAAACAAGTATCCTAGCCCTCTTGGTCTGTACTCCTTAATTTAATTTTTGTGTAGGAGTAGAAAAAAGAAAACTACTTGCTCATTAGAAAGAGAATAAATGTCTATATGAATAAATGGAACTATATTATATCTGACTTCCTGGGCATCACAGACCAGCAAGAAGAAATTCGTTTCCAGCAGTGTGTTTATTTCACTATTTGCAAATGACTGGCTGATTGGCAGCTACAATATATGAAACAAATAACCATTTCAAAGATCAAGTGTCATGTTCCCTAGTAAGAAACAGAAGTGAACATTATCTACCCTCCCCATTCAGTTTATGGAATTTAGCAGGAGAATAGGTTTATTGGCTATCTGATTGCTTGATATGTTGTAAGGATATTTTCTGTGATGATGTGGTTATTATTTAGGCTAGATAAGAAATTCTTCTCCTTTCTCTCAGGACACCAGTATTAAGAGTTACATATTCAACGAGAAGGATCCAAAATGAGTATTTCTGAAGCAAGTGAAATGTGACAAGAAATTGTGAAATGGGGAGTGATGAGTATATACAATATTTTTTTCTTCCAAGAAAATAAAGTACCTGATCTTACAATTTAATTTATCACAAGCCAAGATGCAAACTAGTAAATCTCAAATGCACAACCTAATGATATTGCCCATTTTTCGACACCAATCTAAAAACCAGCACATTGGATTCTCATGTAAAAAAACTTCCATAGATTTACAAACTGGCTTAAAAACTTCTGTCCCAAGGTAAGTTAGGAGAAAGGGAGGTCCAAATTCATGCACTGTCACATTCCAATGGTGCTACAATATATAGGCAATTATAGTAGGCCTTCATTTTCAGACACCTTTACAAAAAGTTAGTTACCTTGTTGAAGAAATCTTTGAAGTGTTTGCTGGGTATCTGAACCATTTACTAGTCTAAATTGTGTGATCCAAGTCACAAGTCACATATAACCTACTACTATTAAATAACAGCAGAAAGGGATGAGTATTTTACAAATCTTTCAAAACAAACAAAAAAACTCTCTTCTCTTCCATCTTTTCCTGCTTTTTAAAAAGAAGTTTCTTCCCTATGCCTATGTGAAAGGACAGATTTTGGTTAGCCAAGCAAAATCGGGCATTATTTAAAGAGCCTATTTGTGAAAAACAACTTATTTATTTAAGCAAGACAACATTAACATTTGGACTTTGAAAATATTCAATGGATTACTTTAAAATGTCATAGTCAGTTAATATTCTCTCTCATAACTGACTTCTATTCACACCACAGTTTTCAACTGCAACAGAAGAACATTAAGTATAAAAACATCTACTAAAGAGCAAAAGGGCAATGGCACTCATGTACTCAGGTAGTGTTCAACTATTTGCAATTAAGTGGGGAAGAAATACAAGAATTTCGACACCACAGTTTTTAGATCAATCCCTCAGTTTTATGGATATTTACAGCATGTGTCCAGTCTTGCAGAATTCCATCTTCCTTCACCTCATTTGTAACATATACTGCTCTTAAACCACTTCAATACATTGTTACTGAGATACTCCTTTTACACAGTACCTACCAAACAGTGGATCGATACTCTAATACAGAGATGCCGATTCCATTACCACAAAAACCTGTGCAAATAGCCAGATGCTGAACAAAGAGCATGGCTTTCATCAGATTTATTCCTAACATGTCTCCACTTCACTGGGAAGAAATATTTTGCTATGGTGGACAAGTAGAATTTGGGAAAGAAATAATGGCATTTAAAATAATTAAGAAGCTTTGACTATAGAGGAAGTTTGAAGGATACAGTTAAAATAAATTCCAACTACAGGATGCTTATCATTTATCATCAGATCCATTTGTTCATCTATAGTCACAATGCTGCAATTGATGCTTTACAAATTGCCATGACACCAGGTGTTTATTCAACACTTAAGACTAAAATCATACATAAAGAGGTTATGGAAAAGAAAGAAAGCACTGGGAAAGAAATAGGGGGAAAGGGAAGAGGTGAAAATGAAAACATTCTATTGTTCTTTTAAAGCCATTTTCAGTTTCTGTGACTGTAATTTCTTTCTAAACTTGCTACCAAAAAAATCTTTATTCATAAGCTTTTCATAGTTACTACATTTATCTTTCCATTCATACCATCATTATGATCTGAGGCAATAAAACTGAACTGAAATATAATTAGAAAGGACAGTGATCTGTCTACATGCAGTGGTACTAGCAACTTGTGGCACCTGAGGGATTTAACTTTTGTCTAAAACCAATTCTCCCTGTCGTTTCTTACACTACTTACTTTCAATGGACTAAGGCTGCAATACATCCTTTCCAGACCAGCTTTAATCATTTTCACAACTATGGTTGCTATGACAACAGAATGTAGCGTATCTGTGCTGTTTTCATTTTTCCCATTTGAGTTGCCATAACAACACAATCATTCTGCCTTTCTCCATTATGTAAGAACTTTCTTTTAGGACTGTATTCTTAAGGACACTGGATTTCCCTATGAAGAAAGTAACAGAATTTATGTAATAATTTTATTTAAAATAATATAAAATCCAATTTTAAAATCTTTTGAGGGAAGAATTATCTTGATAGTGACTTTCATCATACAAAAACAAAACAAATGACATTTAAAAAACAAAACAAAACCCTGATAACTGAAACCTGAAGACTGCCTACCATTAGTGGTGACTTATTTTTACACAGACTTCCCTAAGCAAAAGACAGTAATACCATTATGATTATGAGCAGTGGCAAAGTGTCCATTAATACCTGTCCCAAGAAGAACAATCAAGAATGAATATAGTTCTATACCCCATACTTTGCTCTGGTAATCCAACATCATTTGTTAAGAATACCAGAGCTCAGAGTAGTGGGTTTTATACTAGGTAAACTCCATTTAAAAATCTTTACCTTTTACTCAAAGTTTCCCATGGCAGTAGAATCCTGAAGTTCATACAGTTCAAATTCTTTTATAGTATAAATTGAGTATTTATAAAAATTCACATTCACAGAAAAGACCAAAGAAAAGTACTTATTGTTCTAAATCAGCAATACAAGATTTTCAAAATATTTTGGCTACTGAATCACCATATTCATCTATCACTAAGATTACCAGGTTGAAATATAAATATGTGGGGGGTTTTTAAAACACTTTCATTATTTTTTTCTTCTAGAAGTATAGTTGATTTACAATGTATTAGTTTTAGGTGTACAGCACAGTGATTCAGTTATATATATATTCTTTTTTAGATTCTAAGTTACTACAAGATATTGAATATAGTTACCTGTGCTACATAGTAAGCCCTCGTTTATCTATTTTATATACAGTAGTGTATATCTGCTGATCTCAAACCCCTAGTTTATCCACGCCCCCGACCCCTTTCCCCTTTGATAATAAGTTTGTTTTCTATGTCTATGAGTCTGTTTTGTTTTTGTAAATAAGTTCATTTGTATCAGTTTTTTAGATCTGTTTTTAACTATCAATTGTTACAACTCTTCGAAGTTCCAGTATTTGATATAACAGGATTTTGTATATGCAAGAGGTTATCTTAATTTAATAGCTTAAATAACTAAGTTCTGATCTTTTAAGCCCTTTGATCAGCTGACAAAGATACATTAAAACTTCTCCCATACTGTAAATATCCATGAATATATATATATATACATATTTACTGCTTACAAACAAAACATGGAAATATTACTATTTGAAGAGAAACTATGCAAATGTTACTAAATTCCCTCTTAGTTCCCTACAGGCATATAAAAGATTATTTATAATATTGTAGTATTTTTACAGGATAGAACTAATTTTCACACATTAATGTAACAAGACACATTTTAATTTTAATCACAGCTAAGATAATTTATTTTGTAGTTTGCAATGAACTGAAAAATATGATTTATATAACCAAACCTGAAGATCACAACATGACCATTTTAAGTTCATTTTTTAAAGAAATAAATCCACTACTTTTCCAAACTCTGAAATGACAATTTAGTAATTTGGTTTTTGGCCAGTTTTTGTTTGTTTGTTTGTTTTAAGACTATAGAGGAGAGGATCTGCAAATGTAAACAGCAAAAATAATGACTGCATCAAGATCTTTTCTTTACAGTCTTCTCCATACAAGAAAATGAGGAAATCCAAGACAATGATAATGAAAATAAAGCAGCAGGAGCAAAAGGGTGGTTACATTACTTAGAGGAGGGGTTAAGAGAGGGGCAACAGCAACACAGAGTGTGTTGAAAGAAAAGGTGAGAAACTAGGACCTAATGAATTCCAATTCTAGGCAACCGAACTAGATCCTCACATGAAAATTAAAAACAACAAACTGGGCTAAAATCATATACAAAATTCTCCTTTCCTTAGTATTGGTAGGGCACCTGAAGAAAATCCTCCTTCCTAAAAAGGCCTAAACTGAACTTCCTAAGCAATTGCTACCTTGCAATGACTTCAAAATAACTGAAGCCAGTGGTCCTAGGCTGTAAGCAAGATAATACAATTTTATTATAGTGCAATAATGTGAATTCAGGTACCAATGCTGTTGGAATCATATGAGTCTCAAGACTGGATTTTTGTGAGGCACTTGGACAGGGCTAGTGAATTATGTGTACATGCGTGGCCTAGCATTCTTGGTAACAGCCATGAGTCATCCAGAATACCCCTTAAAAGAGAGCCTCTGGCCTCACCACCAGGGGAGTCTGCTGTGAACCAACATGCATTCAGATCCGTGCTATTGCTGTCATACCTGCTGGAACTCACTGGTTGAAACTACTATTCTTGCCCTGATCTGACATGTCTACTAACCACGTACTCCATAGGAACTTGCAGGCTACTGAGACAAGCCCCTACCAACTCTTCTCAATAATGTGTTACACCCTGTCCAGAGTGGTAAGAATTTTAACCCCTACTCTCTTTGTGGCCTCTGGGGAGGGAAACTGAGTGGTAAGAAGATGCAAAAGAGAAACATTTTTCGCTACATATCCTTTTGTACTTCTTGAATTTTGTACTATGTTGCATGTTTTACATATTCAAAAATCAATATATTTAAAATAACTCCGTATTTTGGTTTCTAGCAATAATTAACTTAAGTACCATATATCAAGGTTTATTACAAAGCTACGTGAATATGTATGCTGTATGGTACTGATAAAGGGATAAATAGATAAATAGAACAATATATAGAATAATGAGTCCAAAACAGACCAATGCATGTAAAGACATGATTTATGATGAAGAGAGCACTACAGATCAATGGAGAATATATATTCTTCCAAAAGATGATGCTGGGGGACACTGGAAATCCATATGGAAAAAAATAAAATGGAATTCCTTCCTCAAAAATGCAAAAATCAATTCTAGAGAGACTAACGTTCCAAAAGTAAAAGGCAAAACTATCCAGCTTCTAGTAAAAACTGTGAGACTATTTTCATAAACTTAGAGAAAAGGCTTTTTTAAAACAAGTCACTGAAGCCCTAATTAAACACACACATCATACACACACATTCTTCAATTCATCTATCAATCACATCCAGTGGAAGAAACACAAGCTCAACCACAAACAAAACAGTCAAAAAGGCACCAACTAGGATTTGACTAGGGAAATGTGGGCTCTAACCCAGGCTGTCATCAACTATAACCTTGAACAACTCACATGACCTCTTCTAGGCCTCAGTTTGCTCATTTTTAAAAGGAAGAACTCATAGTCTATGATCTAAACAAGGTCTTTTGCCCAAAGTGTACTACTGCTGATTACAAATGATCACGAACCACTATTTCTTGAATGAGCTAACTAGGTGGACAAATTTCCAGTGCTGAAACTTTGAGAGAATGAAGAAAAAGAGAAAATGATGTTTCCCAGAACTGCAGAGTATAAATAACTAGACATGCTGACAGTGTTTAAGGTTGACCTTGATAGAAACGAGTATATTCCAAATGCTCTTAGATGTAAAGTGCACTTACTGGTGTAAACTGACCTTGCTAGGCATTTGCTCAGTCATACTATTTCTTTAATAAAACTGATAAAAGTAGAAAGAGCCTGGAAATATCAGTAGGATAGCAATCAAAGGATTTAAGTGTGTCTATCCATATAGCCCTGACAAGTAAAATTCCATCACCATAGATAGGGATAAATTGTGGCTGCTTGCCTGGGCAGCTAGGGGAACGAGAAAATTAAGAACAGGATGTTCCAGTAGGATTTTTGATAACCACCAGTCAAGTCATTTCTGTACCATTTTTCCTGACACTACCAAATAAAATACTAAACATTTCATTAGCTTCTCAAAATGACATTTTATAATGAAGCTCAGATCTGACAGTCATACCCTTATTAACACAGTCATAACTAGTTACATTAAAATGATAATTATCAACAACAAAAGCTTTTAAAAAGTACATTATGTAACAACATTAAAATAAAGCTAGATCAAGGGTCTTAACCTAGGATCCATGGATAGGATTCAAGGATCTCTGAACCTCTTGAAATCGGTATGTGCATGTGGGAGAGTGTCTCATGACTACAAGAATTTTCAGTGAAGTTCATGAATAAAAAAAGTTATGAAGCTTTGAATTAGATGATCCCTCCTGACCCTTAAAGTTCACACATATCCAGTGACATTTTAGTTAAAGCAAATAACTGACCCACTTATTAAAGAAGTAAAACTTTGTCTCCTTTTGATTCAATCTCATGTTCTCTTAATCCAAGTCCAATCAAAGTCAGTTCCACTTTAAAATGAAAAAAATTTAAACTTCATGGCTTCAATTAAGCATTTTTTTTAAAAAAGCATTTAAAAATTCACTTAAAAAAAATCAGTTCAATACTGACCTCCAATTTCAAAACCTCCAATTTTAACTACAATATATTCTATTTCTCAATGAGAAAGAGAATTTCTTCTTTGGTCTTTTCCACAAGGCATCACTCTTTCTAGGTTCTGGGTACATTTCCAGGTCAATTGAAAACAAGATCTTACTCTTACTGTTTTACATAATTAATTGGGACTGTTAATCCAAAGTCATCAATCTCTGAGCCTTTGAAAAAGCTGTTAGTCAAATCCTAGTCTGGACAAAACTTGGTGACTAATTTCCACTCCTACCTCATAAGTACATACTTAAAACACACACACACAAAATTTACTAATGAGAACTATAATTTACCACCAACTACTCATAAGAAATTATAGTTCTGCTGACTGGCAAGTAATTGCAAAAGCAGATCAGTTTAGCTGCATAAAATAAATATCCACCTGCATGTACTAGCACTAATCAGGGCGTGAAATTAAACTTTTTATTCAGAAGGAAATAACTGCTTCAAGGCTGCGATTCAGTCTGGGAAGCAAATATTAAGGTCACCCTTTTCTTTCTGATGTTTATGGTATTTCTAATAGAGGAAGAAAGAGAAGAAGGCTGAATGGCCAAATTCTGTAGAAGAAAAAAAAAAATCTCTATGATGTAATCAATATGCCACTTGCTTTACTAATTGACAGACTTAACAGAACCACATTGCTGAAATATATGCAGGGATCACTTAAGTCCTCAAAGCCCCAAAATGACCACTATGGACATATAATTTGGTCAAAATGGACTAGTGTTTCATTAAGTGAAGTAAAGAAAATTACAACAAATATAAATGCGATACTAAATTTTAAAGTAGCCTATAGCCATTTTCATTACAACACAATTTTGGATTAGCCAGGTTAATGAGATCCTATTCAATAATTAAGTCAACTCCCACAATTTTTCCAACATTTATCAATATCAATTAATACAAACTTCAACTTATGCCACTCTACTATATCCACACTACTCTCATGTACCAAGAAAAGTAAACAAGTAAAGAAACGAAAAAAAAGCCCAAATAATTATGAGCAAAATATTGCCTTGAAAGGCCTAGAGAAGCCACGAGTCTCAAAGTGTGATCCCAGAACCAGCATTATCTGGAGACTAGTTAGAAATATAAATTTTCAGGCTCCACCCTAGACCTACCAAATGGAAAACACAGCCCTCCAGGATCTTCTGATGCAGTTTTTACCACCACAAACCTTGAAAAACTGAACTCAATTCTTCAAGCAGCTTTAGCACTGTCTTTCACAAAAAATTATAAAGCATATTATGACTTCCAAATTACAATGTAAAAAACTACATTTTAACTAGTCTAAGTTCAAAAATAAAAATGATAAAGTCTACACAATGCCTCTCCAAAATAGGAAACAGTCACCATTTCAAAGTAGAGGGAAAAAAAAAAACACTTAGAACTGCCTAAAAATAAATGGGCTGATTTTAGAACTACTAGAGAACAACCATCATCAGTGGATGCAAAACTACTGAGAGAAACAATGTTAGGAAACAAGGTATTTACACAGTTTCCAAGTTTCACTTCACTGAGCACCTATTAATTCCAAATATACCTTTACAATGGAGATGTCTGGTGAGTCCAATTTTAATAAAATAAACTTAGTATCACCAATAAAGGAACAAATTGACCTGATGTAGTTTCTGATGTAATACACTGAGAAAGAAACTACAACATATATTCCTGTCAAATTTTTTTAACCTGAATCTAATCATGGAGAAACAATCAGACAAATCCAAATGAGAGACATTCTGTAAAACTAGCCTGGACTCTTCAAAAATGTCAATTTCAAGAATAAAAAGACTAGGGAACTCATAAATTAAAAGAGACTAAAGAGACATAACTATATGTAACATGTGATTGGATTGTGAATTTAAAACAAGGAGGCTGTAAAGGACATTA
Organism: Camelus dromedarius; assembly: GCF_036321535.1. Lineage (NCBI taxonomy): Eukaryota > Metazoa > Chordata > Mammalia > Artiodactyla > Camelidae > Camelus > Camelus dromedarius. The sequence continues at coordinate 58,930,268 of NC_087443.1, read as the reverse complement.
CTGGGACAATTGGGGAAATCTGGCTGTAAACTATATATTGAAAGACTGTTGAATAAGAAAATGTTATCGTGGTTAAATTTCCTGAATGGGAAATGGGATCTTGCATTGTGATTATGAAAGACAATTCTTGTGTTCTTAGGAAGTATATGCTGAAGCATATCATGATGTCTGCAACTTGCAAATGATTTAGAAAGAAAAACATAGCTATAGAGAGAGAAAAAAAATCAAATGTGGCAAATGCTAACAACTGGCCAGGTGAGGAGTATATGAGTGATCATTATGCTTTTCTCACAATTTTTCTGTAGATTTAAAAAACGATTGATACCATCACTCCCCTCTTTAAAACCGTATTTCTCCAACCATATTGAGACAGGATGGAAGGGGGCAGGGCACAGCCACTCAAGGAATGACAGCAATTTAACACCAAAATGGTCAAAGATTCACAAAAATGGTGGAAGATTCACATCCTACTTTGCCTTAAGGATTAAGAGGTTTACCTTCTAGTAGACCTTGAGCTTCATTATATGCTCATTGTAACAGCATGATCAAATAACATGCCCGCAGGCGCCATGACAGCCCCAAGGCTAACAGCAAAAGGCCAAAGAATCGTAGTGGCCCAATCCCTGGGAATAACAGCCCCTTCCCCAGGGCAGTTGGATTAATCCTACCTGTAGGCGTGTGAAGCTACTGAGACCATAAAAAGTGATACCACCACGCCTAGTGGCCCTTTGCACTCTCTCCCCTTTGGAGGCAGCCCGCACTCTGTCTATGGAGTGTGTACCTACTTTTACTTTAACCTGAGCACCCAATTTTCACACCTCTATCCTTGCCTTTCTCTTGCCTTATATTCTAAATAAATCTACCTTAACTCAATGGTGGCTCACACTTGAATTCTTTTCCTGCGCGAAGCCAAGGACCCACACTTGGCAGGGCACGTCCCAGGGGCTCAACCAAGACCTGGGACTCGGCCCTCCTCACGTCCCAAATGTTTTCCTGCATCAGTATGATTCTAAGGAAGTAAGTTAACCTCTCTATGCCTCAGTTTCCACACTTGTAAATCAGGGATAATAACAATGCATACCTAATAAGGTGAGAGGATTAAATGAATTAACATATGTTGAGTGCCTAGAATCCTGCATTGTGCATACTGACCTATCAGTGTTTTCTGCCATTATTGTTGTTGTTAATTTATTATTATTATTGACCACAACCCAAGGTCAGAGAAAGAAAAGAAATATAGTTTGGATGTTCACAGTCCTATATAACTTCCAAAACATTTTCATTAAATTTCACTCAGTCCATACAACAGCTCTTTGAAGTAGGAAGAGTATTATTACGGTTGCTTTCTAGATGAGGACAATGGGACTCTGAGAGGTTAAGTAACTTGTCCAATGTTTTCTGACTTCTAGAAAGTAGTGTAAGTGGAATGAGAACTAGGTCTTGTTTTCACTACAGCACAATATAAACTTTGCATCCCAATCTAAACTGATTACAAGGTACTTCAAAGAAAACATACTAAGAAGACAGGTAGAACTCCTGTAATATCAGTTAGAGACAAAAGAAGTTATCACTAGTCCATCCAGCAAAACAGATGTCACTTTACAGAGCTTTGATATTTTTCTTAAATACCCTTGAAAACAAGGATCAAAAAATATGAACTCTTATAAAAAGGGATTTATTGTATTTTTATAGCTTATTACATACCTTGTAACAATCATTTTGTTAAATGTGAAGTGTCAGTTTTATTTTTGGTCCCTTTTTTCCTGGCTATTTACAAGCTTTGTAAGAATCATTCCTTAATTAAGTCTGAACATAGTTATATAAATGGATTCCTGGAAATAAAACGTTCAGACTTAAGAAATGATTGTTACAGAGACTGTAACAGGCCGTAAAAAAAGAATGCCACTTTAAACAAAGATTTCTCATTTTAATTAAAAAGATAATCATCAGAACATTCCTACACTTAACAGAACCATTTAAAGAAGAGCTTCTTTGGAAAAAAAAATGCAGTATCTTATGTAGGCTTCTGTGTATAATTTGTAATATATCAAATCAAAGTCTCAGTTAATCCTCAGTATGAATTCTTATATACTGTACCTACAATTTAATGATACACTGAAAGAGTTCCAAATAAGATAAACATCATTTCTAATTATTTTTAACATTAACACTTTTGAAAGATATTTTTCCATATTAGTAAAACAATTTAAGAATACTTAAACACTTTTTAACATGACCACATATAAACATATCAAGGATTGCACAGTTTATTGATGCAGTTGGTATGTGTCAGTAAAGGGACTACATCCAGAAGACTACCATGTAATCAAAGATGACACATACCTGCATAAAAGGAGTTTCTAGCAGGGGGCTGGGGGGGAGGGTATATAGCTCAGAGGTACAGTGCATGCACAAGGTCCTGGGTTCAATCCCCAGTACCTGTTAATAAATAAATAAATAAATAAATAAATCTAATTCCCCCTGCCCCCCACCCCCGAAAAATAAACAAATAAAAAGGAGTTTCTATTCTCAAACTCTGATAAAAGTTGAAGCAACCATTCTTATTTTCAAAATGTCAGACCTAGATATGATTGGAAGGTGTGAAAAACCTTTAGAAGCATGATTTGATAAGGTAGGATTTTTGATTAATTCATTTGACTAATTTTTATGTTGTCCATTTTAACCCAAATCATGTAAAATTTGTAAAGTCAGGCAACATTCCAAGAGGAATGAAGCAGCTATTATAAGCTGTCATTATAATTAACAGCAATTTGAAAAACAGATGCATCAATGTTCCTCTACTTAAGTCACCATTTCTAAATTACACTAAACCTAAACTTGAGTCTATTTCTGTAGTAATATTACTGGAAACTGCTTCCAACTGGACTATATTTTCCCAGAGAAACAATTTATAATCTGGAGGCTATTTCCTAACCGAAGACTTGGTATCAAAGAAAAGTACTGACATACCTAATAACATCAAAACAAAGATTCAATAACTATAAACCTCTATGGTTATTAAAAATAAGGAAATTACATTCCAGCTTCAAAAAGGGAGAGTAACACACCAATGATCAGTAAGTATTGTTCAAAGTGTAAAAAACTTAACTCTTCCATATTTACTCATTAAACTAATTTGACCTCAAGCTAATAACCAACTAAAATAAACAATACACATTTAATTAGCAATCATTTGGAGGGGGAGGGCATAGCTCAAGTGGTAGAGTACATGCTTAGTATGCACGAGGTTCTGGGTTCAACCCCAGAACTTCCTCTAAAAATAAAGAAACCTAATTACCTCCTCCCCCGAATAAAATAAATAATACAATAATAAAGGAGTTTAAAAAAAAAAAGCAATCATTTGGTCTGCTTCTTACAAGACTTCTGCTTGGGATGATTCAGAAAGAAGTAGAAGGGGGCCAAACAAATATATTACTCAAGGCAATGCCCTCTTTTCTTCTAACTACATTGTTTCCCTGAATAAGCAAGTTATTCAAAATTATACCACTGATCAGGAATAGGTCAGTAAGTGTTGATCATGAGTGTTTCTCACTTATTTTGCTTTGTTTTTAAAAAAAATTTACAGAGTGATCAGATATTTTCTTTTTCATTTGCCTATCTTCTCAGTTCAAAAGCCACAAGTAAGGCCAAAGGCCACCAGAAAAACAAAAAAAAATTCTCTTAAGCCACTCTCCCATTCTGTCACAGGCTTACTTTAAACTTTGTGACTAGGTTTCAAAGTACCCCTCACTTCACTGAAAAACCATGAAAATTCCTTACTTTCACAAAATCCTTTTAAAAATATGTATAAAAAGTCTTTCATAGAATGTTACATTTAAGTTACATCATTCTGATAACCACTCTTCTGATTCTTCTTCTGATGATTAGCTTTTGTAATTGACCCCAATAGATAAAGCCACCAAGAACTGAGGCATGCATTAGGGAAATACAAATTAAAAGCACAATTAAGATACTACTGTATACCTACTGGAATGGCTGAAATAAAAACTATTAACAATTCTAAGTGCTAGAAGGATGCAGAAATAGAACCGTCACACACTGCCTGTGGTAATGCAAACTGGTACAGCCACTCTGGATAACAGTTTGACAGTTTCTTATAAATATACACTTACCATATGACCAACAATTCCCCTCCTGGATATTTACCCCAGAGAAATGAAAAATTTATGTTCACACAAAATCTATACACAAGGGTTTATAGCACCTCTATTTATAATCACCAAAAACCTGAAACAACACAAATGTCTTTAAACAGATGGATAAACAAAATGTGATACAATCCATACAATGGAATACTACTAAGGAATAAAAAGGAATGAACTACTGATACATGCAACAACTTGGATGAAACATTGCAGAGACATTATGTTGAGTGAAAGAAGTCAACAGCAAAAGATTATATATTATATGATTCCATTAAATGATATTCTCAAAAAGATAAAACTAAAGTGAGGGAGAATAGATCACAGTTCCCAGAAGTAAGAGAGATGAGGAGATAGTAGAAGGGAGACAGAAGGCGGGTAATGGAACTGTTCTGTATCCTGACGGTGGTGGTTACATGACTCTATCTATGTATACGAATCTACGTGTGTTAAAATTCTGAGACCTGTACACTAAAAAAAGTCAATTTTACTAAATGTTAATTAAAAAAAAAGGACTATGACCAAAATCATGAACACAGCAGACATGAATAAATGCATATTTAAACAGTAAAATGGAATGGGGTGGAATGCCTATTCGATAAACCTTGAGAGTCTGTATGAATTATTCTGCATTAGAGTTTTGTTGTAGAAGTATCACCACCAACATATCCTTATGGCCTAGGATTTACCTCATTAAATTCTATCAAATTACATCTTCCTCTATTTTAAAGATGCTATGGCTGATAGTGCTTATAATCCAAGGGATAGAGATAAACTTTTTCAGACAGAATTGCTCACTACCCAGAAAGCCTGTGGCTTTGTGCCTCTCACTTGAGGTCAGCCTGAGGAACTTACTCAGTCTATGTAACTGTACCAGAGACTAATCTTTCATCATAAACTTCCCTACCATTCAGTTATGCCTGTTGCTTTAAGCAACACTGCAGTGAGTCCTTAAAATTCTTTCTTCATTTCTTGACATTACCTCTACTTAAGAGCACTATAAAACATCTGCTGAGGTAGTCTGTTGTCATTTATTTTCACATATGTGATAGGGTCACAGAATATTAACAATAAAAGTATTATTAGAACTATCCACAATCTTTTCATAGCACCAGGAGGGACTACCAGTTTATTGTGATGTGATTTCAACATACCTAGAGTGGCCACATTTGGGGATGTTGATATTATTCTACTAGATATACCTCTTATAAACGGCATTATCTTACTTATTTTTCTGCCCTATAGTTCACTAATTTCTCCAGATGCAAACAGCACCCAGAAGTAAATTCTCTTTCGAAATCAACTTACTACTAATCAGTTGGCATTCAAAGAGATTCCAAGCCTCTGCCATGAGGTTTGTCCCATTTTGCTTACACTTTTTTTTCCAGCTTTATTGATACAAGTGGCACAACATCACGCAAGTGAAAGGTGTACAACATGTAGATTTAATACACTTATACACTGCAAAATGATTACCAACTGCCTCCACTCTTGATTCCAGTTAACTCTGCTTCCTGCTACGTTACCTGTGTACAAGTTTTGGTCTTACACTCTGGTTCTAGCCACTACTTACCCTACTCTCTTCTCTGTTGGTACACTGGCCTGGCCACAGTGGTCTAGACACTTTATCAAAGTGTGATCTGAGAAGTATCTCCATCAGAAACACTGAGATGCTTTTTAAACATGCAGATTCTTGAGGCCTACCAAATTAAGTGGAGGGAAAAGGAACTGAGAATCTGCACATGTTAATGTGCTCTCCAAATAATTCTTATGCATAATGAAGTAGTACTAGTACAGTGGGCACTTATGAGTAGGTTGAATGAATAAATGAATTCCTTAGCTCCTTGTTGGATATTCCAATTCTATTTTTGAGCCCAAACTGAAATGGGAGCCTTGCCATCTGCTTTCAGTACTCATTGATGCTGTCTGCCTATCTGGACCTCCTCAGAATATCTGCACCCAGACTCCATGTCACTATTTTCCTCCTCAAGGTACATCCTGCCCTTGCTAAAATTCCCGGAGTCCCCAAATCTAGTTGGATTGCCAAAGATACCACGTTCCATCCGCCTAGCTAAATTTCCTTTCCTCAACTCCTAGCTACACCCAAGCACTTGACCTGCCTCAGTTAGCATGGAAAGCCTCTTGTAGCTTTGTGCCTCCTTATCTGGCTGATCTTGATAAAACATTGTCCCCAGTACAATAGACAGTGATTATGAAATTACTCAAAAGCCAAAGGTAATGTTTAGATGAATCCTGATCATCCTATCACATAGGAATTTGAGTAAAGATGGTAAGAAGAATCTGAGATGGTTCACTCTACATCCAGATAAATCTTTCTTTTCTAACCTCTTATTATGAATACTTTTTAATATACAGAATGTATAGAATAGTATATAATGAATCTCCGTCACCCAACTTTCCACCTTCCAAATCCCAAATATTATATCATTTTGCCCATTTTTATCTATATGAATACATCTTAAATTTAGTCTCCTATAATCAAGGTGTCAGCAGGGCTGTGTTTTGTTCTGGAGGCTCTAGCTGATCCTTTCCAGCTTCTAGAGGCTATTCACATACCTTGGCTTATGACTCTTCCCTCATCTTCAAAATCAGTAACAGAGGATTGAGTTCTCACATGGCATCATCCGACCTCCTCTTCAGCCTCCACGTGTACTGCTCCTTTGTAATTACACTGGGGCCAATCTAGATTATCCAAGAAAATCTCCCTATTTTAAAGTCAGCTGATTAGCAACCAAATTTCATCTGTTAACTTAATTCCCCTTTGCCATTTAATTTAACATATATTCACAGGTTCTTGGGATTAGAGTGGCTATCTTGGATGAGGAGGGCATTATTCTACCTACCTTAGAGTTTCCTTTATTCTGAGATTACATCTTTTCTAGTTCTATGGCATTAAAGAGCTCCTTTTTTTTGTTTGTTTGTTTACAAAATGATGGTCTTAACAGTGGTGATTCTTTTTTGTAGGGAAAAAAAAACTAGCTAACCCTATAAATTCTGTGTAAGTAAGATAAAACCTTGTGACATTTTTTTTTTTACTGATCTCTTAAATGAGAAAATACGAAAACAAAACACTCTGTTCCTACAAAGACACCATATATTTGATGAAAGATTTATATTTTTCAGAATATAAAGAATAGATAAGAAAAAAGCAAACAAAAATTTTTTTCAAAGAAAAAAGCAATCTAATTTTTTAAAAAGTGACAAAGGCTTGAATCACAAAAGAGGGAATCTAAACAGCCGATAAACCTAAAAAAGCCAAGAACCTAAATAAACTTTTTAGGTGCTGATTACAGCAGTCATTAAGGAAATATAAATTAAAACAGTGAGATAATCCCGTTCACCCATTAGTATGGCGAAAATGAAAAGACCATTAGCAAGTGAATGTTACAAGAATGTACAGCAACTGGAACTGTCACATAGAAAGTATAAAATGGCATCTACTAAAGCTAAACATTTCCATGCCCTATGACCAATTTCACTCCTAGGTATATATCCAAAAGAAATATGTATAACATTCAAGAAAAGACATGTACAAGATTATTTTTAACACAATTCACAGTAGCCAAAAACTAGAAATAACCCAATCTCCATCAACAATAGAATAGCTACAAATCTGAAGCATAGTCACATAGAAGAGTACTACACAGCAGTAAGAACGAACATACTATACCTAACACAACTTGAGTAACTCTTATGTAGGACAAAAGATGCCAGACACTAAAGAATATATATTGGAATGATTCCATTTATATGAGGTTAAATAGCAATAAAGGTAAAACTAATCTATAGGTATTAGATAAGTGTCACACAGAAGTGATCACTGGGTAAAAATTCAATGAGCTATATGTATACTTATGATTTCTAAAAAAGTATATTTATTTTACTTCAATTAAAACTTACAAGCGGGGAGGGTATAGCTCAGTAGCGTGTATACTTAGCATGCATGAGGTCCTGGGTTCAATCCCCAGTACCTCTGTTAAAAATAAATAAATAAATATATACCTAATTACCTACCCCATCCCCCAAAAAACCAAAACAACAAAAAACTTATATAGACACATAGATACACAAAGTACACTAGAATATTATTCTTAAATACAAACTGGATTCAGTCCAAACTTCCTAGCCTCCCAATCTCTCTTTTCTTCCTTGTCTGCTGTGCACTTTATGTTCAAGTCATACCTATCTACTCACACTGCGCCTGCCCATCTCCTGATCTTGCCTTTACCCAGACTACTCCCTTTGTGGAACTGCCCACTTCAGAAAAAAGCCTGACAAAACCTATCTATTCTACAAGACCCAATATAGTTTTCCTCTTCAAAACTTCCAAAGATCTTTCCAGTTAAAACTAATCTCCCCTCCCTTAACTTCTATAGCACTTTGTGCCTCTATTTTGGCACTTACCAAAGTGTGTCTTAAGAGATTTATAAATGCCTCTCTTCTCAATAGATTGTGAAGTTCTAGAGAAGACAGAAGTTTTACTTTGTCTCTTCATCCTCTCTTGCCCCCATAACCACCTCCCTCCATATGTAACACAGTGTTTTGCACTCAGTTTATGTTTATATTTTTATCAAATCACATTGTATGCCAACTATCATGGCCTCATTTTCAGCTGTCAACTCATTGATTTTTCCAAGTACTATTTAAAAGGAAAATGTAATGCTCCAGCACATTTTAAGAATATACAGCCCTAAATTTCCAATGGAAACCTTGGGTATATGTAAGAGTTTAATAGTATAATTTATCAATTAACACATTATACACAGCAGTTTACAATTTAAAAATGAACTGAGAGGCTGACCTGCATCAACCACAGCGAGCTCAGAAGCCACCAGCAAAGTGCACACAGAAAGAGAGGCAAAGGGCCAGAAGGTTAGGTGGGGGCACAGGACAACAGGATTCCCCAAACACCTCCTCCCCTCCATCCCCCACTTCTCTCTTCCATCCAGTCTCATGTTGGAAAGCAGGCTCCCTGCAACTACCTCAGGTGTCATGTACCCTCAAATCAGTTTGCACAACAATGTGGGGTGGGGGCTGTCAGATGAGACAAAGCTACCTGTGGTAAAAACAGGTTCCCCACCTGTTTTGTATCAAAACCAACCAATACAATGATATCATGACAACCGTAATAAAGTCTTACTCCATCTCCTTGGTAATTCAAATGATCAGAAAATCTACATATAACTCTGGACAGTAACTCCACTCTGGCCCACCTGACTAGCAAAGAAATATGCCATCATATTCCATTGTTTCTCTGCTCTTCAAGGGTGAAATATAGTGTAAGTGAGGGTCTTGAGCCAGACTACCTGGTTTTGATCTCAGGTTTCTTGCTAAACAAAGTTACTTTGTGCAAGTCACTCAACCTCTCTGGAATCAGATGTCTCATGTGAAAATGTGAGTAACAACAATACTGACTTTATCTTACAGGATTACTGGGAGAATTAAGTGAAATAATAGTATATGTAAAGAATTTTGAAGAGTAAATAGTAAACATTAAATAAATACAGATTAGCTATTCATGGTTGGTTATATTCTTTAAAAACAAACAAAAATAAATAAACAAAACTCTCCCACTTCTACTATGGTTATCCTGTTATTGACAGAGTCAGGTCAGGTCAGGTCAGCCTGGGAATAAGAAGTCAAGTATTGGGGAGGAGGATATAGCTCAAGCAGTAGAGTGCATGCTTAGCAAACACAAGTACCTCCTTTAAAAATAAACAAGTAAATCTAATTACAAGAAAGAAAGAAAGAATACCCTGAAGGGGACAGCCAAATCTCAGGAAGGAGCAAGACCTCAAAAGGAAATTCCAACTCAAAAGGTTCACCTTAAGTAGGAAGGAATTCTCTCCCAACTCTGTAACTTCTGCTCCCCTGCTCCTCATTCCTAACCTGGCCGCATATGAAGGCAATCCAGGCTTCACTATGATGGTAGTGAACTAGAGAACAAATCACATTCTTAGTTCAAGATTACTTTCAGCATCTATTCCACTGTTGCTGTCTCTGAGTCTTCTGTACAATGTTCTAGCACCGTTTCAATCAGGCTTTGGGAAACTAAAGAGAATTATCCAGAGATCCCCATAGTACAAGGTGAATCTTGTAGAATACTAGTTGAAATGGTAAGATCTGGTAGACCTTTCCCATTGAGTTTTTATCCCCTCTCCATTGCTGATGCTGGGACTGACTTATTAAGGAAAGAAGCAGTTTTCTTTATAGTGACAAAGTTGTCAAACAGTGGTAAATATTTTCTATTTCACCCTCAATGAATTCTTATTTTACACAATTAGAAAGCACTTCCATGCTACATTAAAATATTTCTAGGAAGAAAATAGGATTTTAAAATATTTTAATACCACAAAGACTCTTTTTTCCTAACTTCATTCCCATTTTTTTATTATCATGCCATTTACCATTAAATAATTTTATCTATACGTGATTACATAATGTCCCATCTCCCTTTACAAAAGGATAAAATTCTTACCTGCTTCCTTTCTTTTAGGATTTAAACAATATACAAATAATATAGAATAATAAGTAGTCTCCTTTGAAACTTCATTTTCTAATTTAGCAATAAAAAATTTCTGACAAAGTAGAATTTGTACTCCACATCTAATAATTCACTTCTAATAATTTATTATGTGTATCTATTACAAACACTAATCAAGAAAATGAGCAAAAAGAATTATCATTAATTTGTAATTTCATACCCCATACCTATATAAGAGTATTAAGAAAAGAAACTGAAAGGTAATTTAAATTGAGAACAGGTAAGAGATACACAGAAACTCTGACAACTTAAACTAAGAACTAGTTTCAAACATTCATCCAACCAGCTGGTAGTCAATCTCACTGATTTAAAGAAAACCCATCACAGTGAAAAGTCTGAGTATTTATTTTAAAATGCAATTTCCTGCTTTTAGATACATATGCTTCTCAAGCAAATAAGAAAAGCTCCTGAATCATATCGATTCATCCAGTATTATCTCTACAGTAGCATTATTAAGATAAGTTATGGAGAAGACCATGTTAGTTCCTTAAGAAGTAAACCTCAAAACAGAGATGCCCAGGGGGAAGGATATAGCTCAAGCACTAGAGCACAGGCTTAGCATGCACAAGGTCCTGGGTTCAATCCCCAGTACCTCCTCTATAAATAAATAAATAAATAAACAAACAAACCTAATTACCTCCCCAACAAAAGAAAACTTAAAAAAACAAACAAACAAAAAAAAAACCCAGCATCTATAGTAGCCAGTCTCAAAAGAGTATGGTCCCAACAAATTTTCCCTCTCTATGCATGCCACTCCTCTAGTCTATAGGTGGTATCATTTTCCTGCCCTCAGACTCTGGGCTGGCCTTAATTGTCTCTCACCAATAGCAACATTCTCAGATTTTCAAACCTAGGAATTAAGAGAATTAACTGATTGGATTCTATCTCCTGTCTCCTGGAATGCCTCTTCTTAGAAACCAGGCACCATGTCTTAAAGAAATCCAAAGGTCCTGTGAAGAAAGGAGGCCCACAATAAAGGAGGACAGAAGACCTATGGCACTAGCTGAATTCTCAACCAGTGGCCAGTGGCCAGTGGCCAGCCATGTGAGAGTGCGGCCATTTGAACATTCCAGCCGTGCTGGCACCCCAGCCAACATTAAGTAAAAACAGAAAACTCATCAGTAGCCACAGATTTGTTTGTCACACAGCAAGTTACCCTTTAGACTGTTTCAATTACCTATCAATTCTATTTTTTTTAAAAAGCTATATGTCCTAAAATTATTACATCCACATGTCAAATGCTTCCCCAGTTCTAAGATTCTGGGACTGGTGTATCCTGTCCATTTAAAAATAAACTTCAAATTCATCCCTCAACTTGTTTTACACACATACATGATAGATAAAGATATATAGAGATATCACAAAAATCCAAGGGTAAACTAGATCATGTGTGAATTATGGTTAAATCTGAATTAGCACTCACTGATAAGATTTTATTATAAAACTTCTAATCAAAGTACTACATTAATGTAGTAATGAGCAAAATTCATGAAAGACAATATCCATTTCATGTTACCATTTTAAACAAATTTTACTTCTCCTTAAACTATGGAAATCAGGGCATCTGTACAAAAACTGTCATTCACAATTCACAATTGAGGGAAGGGGTAAGGCCAAAATAAAGCCAAATACTACATAAAAATTTCATTTTGATTAAAAGAATAGCCCTTCCATGTGTACTGTGCACCAATTACTAGGTGCAAGCACAAATAAAATATCTTCCTATCTCCACTGAGTAAATAAACATGTTACAGCAAGATAAATGCGACCAAAGGCAAGTTGTGACTTACTCAGATTCATAAGACTGTTACTGCGTTGAAAAAGAATACCAACTCTCTCGCTGTTCTCTGCTTCAGTTATTAAGGTGTTTCTCTTGGTGACCCTCTTTCAGTTGGCCTTTTCTCAAACAGCAGCCATAATAGCAGGCAAACTCAAAAATGAAGGTAACTAAAATAAAAGAAAAAACTGACTTCTCCCTATGGAAACTGACTCAACATTTAATAATGTGTTGTGTTCCGAAAGCTGCAAACTACTACATAGCCATCTCCAGCTCCACTTTGACCATTATCAAAACATAACTCACTGGTACAGAGCAGAGATCAAGTAGTTGAGAATGTTCCCAGGCTGAGGTCTAACAGCGAGTAAAGAAGATGATCTCATAATATCTCTTTATGATCTGTAAATCACATTATTCCATAAATCTGACATAAGTGTCAAGATTAGAACTGAATCAACTTCTAAGCAGGAAAACAAAAAATAAGCAGCTACCACTTTTCTGACTTAAATCTAGAAGCTAGCAGCAAATAGAAAGCAACTTTCTCTCATGTATAAAGTCCAAAAAAAATTAAAGCCTCTTGTTAATATTTTAGAATTTCAACATTGGGCAGAAACTCAAGAATTGTCTTCAGGCCTTAGAGAATTTTGTTAATGATACACATGAATTCTAGCTAGGTGTTTTTGAAAGCACTAATAAAAAATTAATAAAATTTAAGTAAATCTGACCAGTCTCTGAAAAAGTATTCTTGTAAATAGGGCAGTTTAAATCCTATTTTCAATTAGGTTTGTGTCCATGTGTGTTTAGATTTATTTCGGTATCTCAGGTAAAGACATAAAATAACAACTATTTAACAAAAGAAGTAAGATTTGGAGTGAAAAGTTACAATCACTTCTGAAAAAGCAAGACTCAACTGTAAATAGTATCAATGTCCCTAAGGATACCTATTAAGATAGAAGTCTAAGCATCCCATCATTCATTAGCTGTAACCACCTGGTTTTACGCCTAAGATATAAAAAAGCAGCATCAAATTAAAAGCGTCAAATATCAGACTATACAAATTTGCCGAACATACCCATATCAAAAAAAGAAAATGAAAGTCAAAGAACTAGGCTCCAAAGGATTTAAACACATTGACAAAATCCAATGCAAGTTCATACTGTGCTTCAACCTAAAACTGATAAGTAACTACCCTTCCCCACTACCTGCATTCCCCCTTTTATCTCCTGAATTTCTCCACTGATCTTATCACTTCTTATGAGTCTTCTGATTCTATCTCCATGGCCTTTCCTTTCCCATAAAGTGATACAGCACCTAGTCCCCACATTTTACTATCTCTACACTTTAGCACTAAGTTTTGTTTTACCCTATTAGACATTAACTATGCCCCCAATCTCCTCTACCCAGGTTTCCTTAACCAATCAACTTCTTCGTTTTCATCACCTGGTCCTTACCACAGTATCTAGCCTCTCCTTTCAAACTACAGGATGTATCTCCTTTCCTGATGTTTGCAATTCTCGATCTCAGTCAACAGCCCCTTCCTTTCCCACAGACTGTCACCATTGCCCTTGATCCCCATCCCCAGTCCTTTTTCTTCCTAAGTAAGGCCTAGTCCTTTTCAGAGTTTGTCAACATTAGTTTGGCCAAGCTGGGGTTGCACCCTGAAGGTAAAGACTATCTCTCCTACCCCATTCTACAAAACTAGAAGTCTCCCACCTGCCCGGGCTTTCTCTCCTCCACCCTTAGATTCATCTGCATTCAGCCCTGCCGTTTCCCACCCTCCCCCAACTCCCAGTATCTTTCCTCCCACTATCCCGCGCTCCCCTTCCCCACTCCTGAAAGCACCTCTTCTCCAGGGCCTCACCAGTAACCCTGACACGGGGAAGGCCCTGCCAGCGGCCTCACGGCGTCTCTCCTCCGGGGTTCCTCCGCCCTTCAGTAACTGTCCCCACGCCCCTTTCCCTCCAGGGCCCCGCGCGCCACTCAGAGACCCCCTCCCCGATTAAGCTCCCGCTGTCACTTGGCTTCTCCTCCACAAGATGGCGGAGCTGCTGCCCCCACCCCCAGGTCCTCTCCGCAACCCCCTCCTTCCTCCCAGGAGCTCCCGTCCCGTGCCTTCAGCCGCCCCCGCCGCGGGCCTCGGCCCAGGGTCCGGCTGCCCCCTCCTCCAGCAGGCAGGCGGCCCAGGCCCAAGCCTCAGCGACGCCGCCAACGCCACTGCCTCCACCGTTCCCTGACCTGAACCTTCTCCTCACCATAAACTTGAGCGCTTTTTCCTGCAGTACCGCCTCGGCCGGGTCCATAATCGCCGGAGGCCACTGGGTCTGCACTCCACTAGGGCCGCCCCCTTGGTGCCAGGCCGCAGCCAACGTAGCGCCCGAATCCCGCCTCCTCTTCCTTTCCCCCGCCCTCTTACCGCTCAGGCTGCGGGGCCAGAGAGGACCGGCTGTTCCGTGCGCATGCGTGAAACCGCTGCCTCATGGGCTTTGTAGTTCCGGAGATTCCCGCAGCAAAAAGAGAGGCCACACCACGAACTGCAACTCCCGCGGTTCACTGCGGTAGGGTCGTGGTGGCTAACAAGCCAAATCTAGACAACTCGCCCTCAAGAAGAGAAAATCAGCGGATGGGAATCGTAGTTTACAGCCTCTACGGATGGGAAATGGGAGGGGTCCGGGTGTCTCCGTGGTTACCGAGAGACGCCAGTGGCGACTTGCCTGGCAATTGATATCAAGATGGCGACCAATGAATGCCTCACCTGTAGCCGAAATACTAGAAAAAACTGAGAGGACAGAGGTCCTAGGACCACCTTAGCTGTGAACTAGAAGGCCCCAAATTTCATATATCTGGCGTCTGCGGGACAGATTTCGATCCAGAGGCGTTGGGCCTGTGGGCACCTGGTATCACCTCAGGGACCAATGCGAAATTTCAAGGTCCTTTAAGCCATTGCCCACACTTTCCCTACCACCTTATTCTAACCCACAACAAGGGCCGGATGAAACTCGGCTCAGGAAATTCTCGGGTCTCAAAGTATGGCCAACTGTTGCTAACCCTGAGATGTAAAGTAAGCCCTGCATTAAGGGTTAAACAGGTATTTGCAAAAGGCCTTTAATGGTGGAATATAATGGCCACCCAGCAAATAAAGCATGTAAGTATTTAGTTTGGCCTTAAAACAGACAGTAAAAATTTATTTTGGAAATTGGGTTTACCCTAGGTAGAAAAAACACTAGGTTGGCTAAAAGTGATAAGCTTGTACACAATATCTCAATTTATAATTTAAATGAATTAGGGAAATGCCTTTTCAGTTATAAGGAAATTTACCATTGTAAACTTTTATTCATTTGTTCATTCAACAAATTAAGCACACAACCATGTGCAGACATCATGCCAAGAAATGGAGATTCATTAATGAACATGATAGACCTGGTCTTGTGGAGCTTATATTTCTAATATGCTGATACTCTGCCCTAGTCATCCTTATGTCCTCAATACCTTATACATAATAGCATTCAGTTAATAAAAAGTTTTACTCTGGAATTAAAAAAAAAGTTCTACACTAGCGCAAAATGAAGTGGACTTAAAACTCACTCACATGAAAGCTACCTGCAAGTTTTCATAAGACTAAGGCAATACGTGACATGGTTGCCAAAAAAAAAGCTAAAGGAGTCCTAAGCAGCTTGAAGAGAGTAGTGTCTGGAGAACAGAGGTTTGTGGGTTTTATTTTCTTTTGAATCACTAAGACCACACCAGGAGTACTTTGTTAGGTTATGGGCACCATGTTCTATAAACATGGTATGCAGGAGCATAGCCAAGGGCAAGATAACCAGAAGAGAAAATATTGGTGGATGCTTACTCTGAAAAAAGAGCATTTAGGAATAACATGACAGCTAAATTCAAGTATTTCAGAATACTGAAAGGCATGTAAGGCATGTATGTAGCTCAATAGGGCAAACTAGGACCGAAGTATGCGATAATAATGGTAACAGCTGTCACTTTATTAGCTCTTTGTGCCAGGCACTGTACTAGGCATTCTGTATTCATAATCCCTAATGTAGAGTAACTTTGTATTATTACTATAACTTTGTATTATAATGTAGAGTAACTAGGTATTATTATCCCTAATTTACTGATGAAGTAAGTGAGACTGATAGAAGATAAATAACTTGCTCAAGATATACAGCAAATTACAGTCAGGATTCTAACTCAAGTCTGCTTGACTCCAAGGCCTATGCCATTTTCACTGAACTACATTGTAGTGACATAGGACTCAGATTCAGAGTTTCTAGTAATCAGGGCTGACAAAGGAACAGATTGCCTCATCCCTGAAAACATGTAGGGACAGGATGATCATATTGTCTAGGGGGGCCAGTTGGGTGGGAGGTTAAGATCTTTTAAATTCTGAAATCCTATTCTGTTGAGAAGTTGTATGTATAGAGGAGTATGAAAATATTGCCTAATAAGGCTGGCAGTTGGTCTTTTTGGTCATACGGTTCTTGCAAAATAGATATTGTTTTGTGTGCTATATTTTTAATTCACAAATGTAATATTGTTGTATATTTCATTATGTTTCATACTTTTTGAACCCAGTACCTATGGTTTTAAGATCCATTCATATTGCTATGTGTACATCTAACCTGTTGCTTCTAATTGCTGAATAGTAATCTGATGATGTGTATCCCCCACATTCTACCTATCCACTCTCCCAGCAAAGCCTCCAGTTCCCAATCACCCCCAATAACACTGCTGTAATCAACCTCCTACATGCCCCCTGAGTGAGAATATCTTTGGGAATACATACCTAAGATCTTACTTGCTGGTCCGTAGATTATTAAGGACACTTAATTGGACTATGTAGTGCCAAATCATAATACAGAAAGAAGTCTACACTTCCTCCACACTTCTACCACTACACTTCTACTATACTCGGCATTATCTAACTTTCCACTTTTTTTTGCTAGTCTGCACATTTTACCTTCTCGAGGCAACTTCCAACCCACAAGGATCGTGCCCTTTTTAAACACACTACTCTGCTCCTCTAACCCCGATTCCTTATAACACATGGCAGGCCAGAGCTAGAAATATTCCACTCAAATCTGTGCTTTTTCTCATCCCACGGCTTTCACCTCTCCTGTACCTGCTGGGGTTCTCAACCCTGATCACACATGAGTCATTAGAGGAACTTTATGAAAAAACACTGATGCCCAAGCTCTACCCCTGATTTAATAGATCTATGGTAGGCCCTTGGCAATGGTAATTTTAAAATGTCCCCAGATGATTCTAATCTGTAGCCATATTTGAGACCACTGCCTTCTTGCTGACCTCTGGCTATCCAGAGTCCCCCTCTATGCCTACCTTGACTCCCAAACTCTAGAATTACTCACCTTCCCCACCCCCCAAAAGCCCCCTCTGTTTTCCAAGAACAACCAATCAAAACTCAAGGTTGAATGGAAGCAAAGAGATTACGTGATTAAAAACCCATTAACTATTTGAATATCTGATAGACTTAATCCTAGGGTCTAGAAGTCCAGGGGAGGTAGAAAAGTTTATTTGTATTTCAGTTGGCAAGAAAGATACTGTTTTAGTTGGGAGTTAACCAAAGAATTTTCCTCCTTCCCCTCACTTACTTGTCCGCATAAAAGATCAAGAGTCAGTTTCATACTTCTGAAAGTTTGCTAACCCCATTCGAGCTCTATGTTCTTGTACTTAAGTGGAAGGAGTCATTATTAACAGTGAACTGTGATCCAGATTAGGTTCCCTCAACAGACACTCCCACTATCACAGGCCAGAGCCATTCTTACCTGGACAGAGCAGTCGGTCCCCTTCAGGGCAGCTCTGTGGAGAGGGGATAGGGGGAGTGAAGGTGGGGCTGCTGAAAAGAGCGTTCCAGGCAAAGCTGCATTCTTGATGGTGCATTCTGAGAGCCAAAACAAGGTTAGCGTAAGTTTAGAGGAAGACTAACACTAGATGAGACTGCAGAGGACAGTAACTTGGGACTCCATAGGCAAGCATTATTCAGCTGGCATACGCTAGTCAAATAAACCAGTGGACATCCTTTCTAACTGAGGGCAGTGCCTGTGTGTTACAAACTATAAAATACCTTGATTTTCACCCCAGGTTCATGCCAAATTAAGGAATTTGGACTTTATCCTGAGGGCTGCAAGAAACTGCTGAAAAATTTTAAGTGGGGCTGCAGCATGGTCAGATTTGTATTTTTAGAAAATCACTTACAGCTGGAGGCTGGGAAGAGGATTATAAGGTTGCTGAAATCTTCCTGGAAGAAATGATGGAGGTCTGATGAGAGGAGGTGATGAGAACAGAAAGAGTAGATAGATTCAAGGGTATTGGGGAGATAGAATCTATAGGACTTGGTGATTGATTAGACATGTCATGGATGGTGTCACAGGGATGTGTCAAAGATGACTTCTAGGTATCTGGCTCAGGAAACAGAATGAACGAGGAGTGTCATTTTTTGAGACAGGGAACACAATAGAAGGAACAGGTGGTGGGAAGATAATCAGTTCTTTTTTGGACATATTGCTTCAAGGTGCCTGTGAGACTTCTACATGGATTCAGACATCAAGGAGGGAGTTGGATGTTTGAAACTGAAGCTGGAGAGAAAGGCCTGGGCTGTAGCTAGGGAATCTTCAGCATATAGGTGGTACCTGAAGGGAGGGATGAAATCATCCAGGTAAAGTACAAGCAGTGTAAAGAGCAGCAAGTCTAGGACAGAATTCTGAAGACCCTTAAGATTTACAGGATGAACAGAAGAAGAGCCAGCAAAGGAGCCCAAGAAATGACTATAGAGGCAGGAGAAAAATCTGGCAAGGGTGGCTCATGGTGGGAGGCAGATGCCATATGGCAAGTGACTTGAAGAGGGAAGTGAGGAAATGGAGACTGTTGAATCTCTTCTTACAAAACACGTGGCTGTCAAGAGAAGGAAAGAGGTAGCACAGTGATTTGAAGTAGAAGCTGGGAGCCTAGGGAGAGTGTTCATTGTTCTGTTTGAAAGCAGGGAGACTTCAGTTCCAAGGAAACTAAAGAGGCATGACAATGAGATGCAATGACTGATCTCTGGTCAGGCCCTGAAACCACACACAGATATGCTGACACACAAAAGAGAAAACAGCTATAAAAGATATTAGTTGGGGGGAGGGCATAACTCAGTGGTTGAGTGCATGCTTAGCATGCGTGAGGTCCTAGGTTTAATTTCGCGTACCTCCATTAAACAAACAAACCTAATTACCCCCCCAAAACCCAAATTAGTGGCACTATCAGGTAAAAACTAAATACAGGCTGTATATTAGATAATAGTATTATATCCAAGTTAATTTCCTGAGTGTGGTAATTGTATTGTGAGAATAAGAGAATTAGAAAATGTTTGTAGGAGATACATGCTGAAATGTTTAGGGTAAAATGTTATGATGCTTGCAACTAACTCTTAGATAGTTTAGGAGGGGGAAAGTGTGTGTTTATGGAGAGAGAGAAGGAAAGGGGAGGAAGAGAGAGGACTAAAGCAAGTGTCACAAACTGTTAGTAATTGGTGGATCTAGGTGAAGGTTTATGGATATTTGTTGTACCTTTCTTACAACTTCTCTGAAGGCTTGAAATTTTCCAAAATAAAAACTTGGGGAATAAAAAGAAGTGAGAAACTTGAACACATTTAAATGTTGATGGAAAGGATCCATTGAGACAGAAAGCTTAAAGATAAAAGAAAGAAGGGGACCTAAGTGACAACATGTCAGAGGATAGTGATGATTCTGGATTGAATGGGGCTTGGCCAGTTCAGCAAGAAACTGAAAAATAAAAGAAAAAGAAAATAAAAGAAAGAGAGTGGAATAATGATGGAGTCAGGTCCTGAGAAAATAAAACAGAATGAGACCTGAATGGGGATATTAGCGTCCAGTGACAGAAAGGAAGGAGGAGAGTAATGGTGCAAAGGCAGGTGGGGTAGAGAATTGGAGGAGAAAGGTTGAGGAAATTCTCATCTAATATTGGATGTTGGAATAGGGAACCAGCAATCTCTGCCACACAAAGAAATGAAATTTTTGCATTTTCTGCACTTCTGGATTATGTTTATCCCCTTTCTTTCATTCATTAGCACAAACAATCAAGAAGTAGCTTTCTTTAGATTCGATTAATGTTGTTCTAGACCAGTGGTTCTCAGCTACGGGCAATTTGTCCCCAGAGGAAATTTAGTAATATTTGTGTTCTAGGCCTGCAGGAGGATGCTGTTGAGGACACAGGATACTCTCTTCTTTTTAAGGCTATGTTCTGAAAGTCCAATAAAACAGTTCTGTTATATCTTATTGGTAACTATAACCTTGGGCAAGTTACTTAACCTCTCTATGCTTCATCAACAAAATGGGGACCGTAATAGTTTCTATCTCATTGGGATGTTCTGAGCATTCATGGAAAATCCTTGGAACGTTACCTGGCACATAGTAAGTACTCAGTAAATGTTAACAATTAATTACTCTAAATTTCACATAATTTGCATACACAACCAAGATGGGCTCAGTATGGATCTTCTCCTTCCTAAACACTTTACTCTTAAAACCATTACATAGGGCAGGACATAGTTGGTGTACATGCCGAGAGGTCGTCTGGCATGGGATATATTGGAGACCAATTGGTGTGGTAAGGGCATCTTTGTGGAGGAAGAAGCTAGCAGCAGTGATGGGAGATTGGTTACATACGTACATACATACATTCCATAGTTCTGCCCACTGTTGAGGGTCTTGGAGCAGCAAAATACCCAGTAACAATAAGTACACTTATCCTTGAGATCTAAACTTCTAAATACCAATCTCCACTAAAAAGAATCAGTGTTCCTTGGAGAAATGGTTGATTCCAGGGCTGGGACAAGGAAAATACAAGATGAGCTTAGAACATGGTGTGCCAGAACACAAGGAAGTACTCAAAGACTAATGGAGATATGTCAAAAGAACACATCGTTTCATAGCATCTCCTCCTAAAATACTTAATGATTTGAAAAAGAAAAAAGTGATGTCACAGTAGAGAAGCCTGGCAGATATAGCTTTAACCAAGTGATGTAAGTAAACATCATCAGGAATGGGGCAAATTGAAATTGTGTGCCCCTGACAGAGTGCAATGAGAAGAACAAAGATGTTGTGGTGGCTACCTCCGAGGTGACCCCCAATAATTCTTGCCTCCTGGTATTCATATCTATCCTATAATGAATGGGGCCGATTTGTGTAACCAATAAGAAACTGCAGAAATGATGGAGGATGGCTCCCAAGGCTAGGTTATAAAAAAAACTATGGTTTCTGCCTTACTCTCTTGGAGCACTTGCTTTCGGGGAAATAAGACACTACATTATGAGGAATTCCAAGCAGTCCTATAGAGAGGTCCACACAGCAAAGAACTAAAGCCTTCTGCCAACAGGCAGCACCAAATATCCAGTAACATAATTGAGCCATCATAGAGCAGATTCACAGCCACACTTAAGCATTCAGATGACTACAAACCCAGCCAACATCTTAAGCACAACCTCATGAGACACTGGGTAAAAGACTCAAATAAACTGTTCCTGAATTCCTGACCCATGTGAGATAATAAATGTTTATTGTTATTTTAAGCTGTTAATTTGGGGGGTTATTTGTTATGTGACAATAGAGAACTAATGCAGATTCTCTTACAGGCAGTCTAGCCCCAGAGCCTAAATGCATTTATTAATAATAGTATCCAAGTCAGAAACATTTGTCTAAACAGACAAAAAGAATATCCACTTTGGTTATAAGAAGATACTTTATATATTTGCTGCATATTTTTCTCAGTTTGGGATATTAACCAACCCTTTATGCTGACAAAGCTATCTTTTCCTGATTTCTTTACTTAAATTTGTTAAACACTGTTTGACCAATCGTATTTACCACACTTCATTTTATAGACTTTAATTGAGATTTATACAGGTCTTTTTCTCTTTAAATGGTTTTTGTCCAGATCCCAACACTACCATTCCTTTAAGCTGATGATTTCCTGTATCTGACTGCTACTGTTTCCTAGACATGTACATTATCTGAAGCTATTTTTTATTTGATTCCCCCTCCCTCTCAAAAATGCCATTTGAGAAAGAGATAATCAAGGCCAGGATTAATTCTATCAGTGAGTATTAAAAACTTACTATGTGTTTATCACCCTGTAGATGGGTAAGAGAGGGGTCCCGCCTTCAAGAAGCTTTCTTTTTATAAGGGAAACAAAACATAAAATATATACCCCAGGTCTCTCTTGGCAACAGTTATGGACCTGTATCAGTCAGTGTCCTGACACATGTAAACTTGATTAGTTTGAGTAAGGTTTAATTAAGGGCCTATTTGCAAAGGTGTGGGCAGGGGGACCAACAAAGGATAGTGCCAACCCCTGTGCTAGCAGCAGCAAGTAGCCGTACCACTCCTAGACCTGAAGGGCTAAGTGGAAGGCACGGTTACCAAGACCCTGAGAAGGTAGCTGTAGGTTGAAGGCCACTTGACAATAGCAATGGCCTTCAAAAGGGGATGCAGGCCTCCCCCAGGAGCTCAACAGGAAGGGATATGGAAAGATTCATACCCAAGCATCACTCTCCTACTATCTTCTAATCTTATATCTCCTATTGGAAAAGCAGAGCCAGAGGGCAAGATGTAGCTGATATAGGTTGTTTCTCAAGGTTGGGAAAGGATGGAGTGTGTCCCTGGAAGGTCAAATAGAAGATTTCAGCATGGAACCTGCTTAGGGGTGGATGAGAGCTGGAATCTGGACAACCCTGCAGGGCAGGGCAGGTCATTTAGGAAGGCCCCAGAGAAAAATCCATGGGGACTTTCAGCTGAAAGGAGCTTCCACATGGGGCACATTAATCAGTAGGTAAACAGAAAGCAATCCAGACAGCCAGGCTGTCCGCCCCAGAGAAGTCTGGGAGCAGACTGGGGAAGGCAGTACTTTAATGTCAAAGAATTACTGCTTAAATCAAATGCAATCTGCTCCACATATCAAGAGACAACTTTTGAAGGGAACAACTCTGAGGAGGGGCACCAGGGTAGAGGAGGGAGCAGGGGCAGCTATACAAAGAGGTCTGGATTCCCTATCCAAGAATACTTTTCTTGGGGTTCTCCTGTGATTGTTCCTTCTACCACCACTGCCCCCTAGGGTCCTAGGAACGCTTTTTTCACTGGCCCAAATGCAAATGAAGCCAATTTGACTTGCTTTGTCCTTAACCACAGCTAAAATAGGATGCCATTTTTACAATAAATAATTAATTAAATAAAGACACCTTAGAAACAGTAACAAAACAACCAAAAAGAAAAAGAAAAAAAAAAATACCTGGAAGTAAACACATACACGCAAAGAAAGGACATGTGTGTG
The DNA here is from genome assembly GCF_036321535.1 of Camelus dromedarius. Taxonomy (NCBI): domain Eukaryota; kingdom Metazoa; phylum Chordata; class Mammalia; order Artiodactyla; family Camelidae; genus Camelus; species Camelus dromedarius. The sequence goes on along the minus strand of NC_087443.1, from coordinate 58,906,414 downwards.
TGTTTAACTTTTAATTATGTAAACTTTCAAACATATAAAAAGGTAAAGAATATAATGAACCTCCTACTCATTACTCAGCTTCAAAAATATTGACTTCTGGCCACTTTTGCTTCATGTGTACCCCATACACTTCTTTCCCCCATCATTTGGACTATATTGATACAAATCTCAGGTACATCATTTCAACTCTGACTCTACTGGTAACTTGCAATATATTAGGTCATAAATCTCTGTACTGATTTCTGATCTCAAAGCTTTCCTAAGCACAGAATTCCCCATCCTAAGCACAGAATTCCCCATCCTAAGCTAGTATCTTTCTACATAGTTACTGAATGGACCTATGACTGAATGCTACTCTCTAGTCTCTGTCAGAGAACAGTCCCAATCATGTCCCAACTGTCAGAGAGCAACCTATTTAAACTTTATCCCCAGTCCCTGGGTTCTCCCTGCTGGTTCCAGTTCTGGCCTGAGGGTCTGCCTCATTCATAGCACAGCCCTGGAGATTGGCCCTCAGAACTACTGTCCTGGTTCAGGCTTAGCAGTCCAGGTTTACCTAGACCAGGAGGAAAAGATGAATGTAAAGCACGACCCAGGTCCCAGTTCTTGGTAGGGACTCAGTAAATGTTAGATGGTGGTGATGGTGATGATAAGGGCCATCATCAGACAGAATCCTGTCAAGGGCTGGGCCCAGAGAGGACATAAAAAGATTCATTTACTGGGACCAGGGCTGGGGAGTGGGGGAGGATATTGCTCAGCAGTAGAGCGCATGCTTAGCAAGCATGAGGTCTTGGATTTAAGCCCCAGTACCTCCATTAAAAATAAATAAATAAATCTAATTACTTCTCCCCCAAAAGAAAATTAAAAAAACAAAAACAAAAACAAAAACAGATTCCTTTACCAAGATTTGGCTTTGAGGCCTCAACTTGAATCTTGGTATGACAGAGTAGTTGGTTGGGTTTTTGTTTGTTTGTTTGTTTTTTGGGTTTTGGTTTGTTGTTGTTTTAGTTTGTTTTAATTCACCTTCTCCAGAACACAGAGAATTTAATGGAAAGAGATGCTCTATCACGTAACACTGGTGATGTACAAAAGGTTGTAAAGCTGGGCTTTTGAAAGATGTAATTATTTTGTGATGAGGGCTCACCTCCCAACATTCTCCCCAAGTCAGTCACCTGTCAGGGATCTAACTGAGGGAGTAGAGGCCAGACCGTGGGAGACAGGATTGAAAGAGGATCTGAGGATCTTAGGATGGTCTAGGGAGTGGAGGTGGAAAGGGAGAGGAGAGACAAGTGGAAGGACTTGCTCTGCCTCCCTCTCGGGTGAGAGGGCACCAAGGCCCCACACTGACGTGGGCAGGAAGAAAGCCAGATGACAGAGCCATCAGGCCACTCTTGAATCCTCAGGTCTCTTTGTGCTTCTCACACTTTTATTCAAGTCATCATTGCTAGGTGAGAATTTGAATGGCTCACAACGAAACCCTTTGGGGCACAGGCTGTGTTGCCCCCTCCCTTTAATGCCAGGGCTATAGGTGACATTGTTAGCTCAGAACAAAGCAGTGTTGCTGCTGAAACCACAGATGGGACTTGATTCTAAACCTCTGAGTTCCTGAACAGAACTCTGATTCTCCCAGAGAAAGGAGGCAATTCAGAGGCTTCCTGTAGACTTAGTTCAGGGACAACTCCCTTGAGGACAGACTCAGGATTGATTCCAAAGTGTAGGTGGATAAATCCTATTCAGACATTTCTGGGACTGAAAAACTAAAGTGCAAGTTCACATTCTTCCCTTCTTTTCTACATCACTAAGCAGTCAGGGTTTGTTTTAATGAACTTTTATTCTGCTGAAAGAAAATGATAAATTGGCCCTCTAAAAAGAGGCAGACAAGGTAGGAAGCTTCTGGTGGAAGAGATTGTGAAGATGGGAGGAAAAGGCTGAGGGGAGGCCACCAAAATCAGAAGGGAAGGAAAAAGAATTTCTCCCTTGAGCCAAATTCTGTCCCACCTCAGAGCCTTTGCCCTTGCTATTCATACTCTCCCCTGAGCTGCTCTATTCTCCTCCCCTGTCAGACACTCCTCCCACTCTGGGCACCAGAGCACCCAGTCAGTCCCTTCTGAGAATTTAGCAAATTTATAATCATTGTTTCCCTTCCGTGTTTCATTCGTCCCCCTCGTGAGACCAGGACCCAGGTATATCTTGTTCATCATTATTGACTCAGCACATAATATGGTAAGTGACCAATAAATATTTGTGTAAGGAAAGAAAAGAAGGGAAGAAGGGAGAGAGATGTTGGCAGGGAGAAGCTTCCAAAAGGAGAGGTCTTTAAAGAGTGATGTATGGTGGAATTTCCCTTTCTTGCTGCCCCTTTAAGAGACTAAAGACTTAAATTACTCTTCAGTGCTATTTAGAGTCAAATTTGTGTTTAAAAAAGAGAGAGACTTCATGCTGGCTACACGGGTATATACACTTTGAAAAAATTCATTGAGCTGTAACCTTATTATCCTGTTCACTTTTCTGTATGTATATTACACTTAAATAAAAATTACATTAGAACAGAGAGCAAGAAGGAGAGAAAGAGGCCATTCCAGGCCCAGGTGCGTAAAACACAAACACAGGTGAGGAGTGGTGGGGAAAGCACAGGTGCAGTCAGAGACCAGGGTGAATTAGAACAAAGAAATGCAGTTGGCACGTATGAAAGAATGAAGGGATAAGTAGAGTGGAGGGGGTGAAGGCTGCCTAGTATCAGATTAGTGGACTGGATGCCCCAGCAGGAGTTTGAATTTGATAAAAACTATTTGAGGGCAGTGTTCATATCAATGGTTTTCCAGTTTTGGGATGCATAATAATCATCTGGAGAGCTTGTTAAACAGCAGACTCATGAGCCCCATATTAGAAATTCTGCTCAGTAAGAGTGGGTGGGACCCATGAACCTGCTTTTCAAGCTTCCCAGACAATTTAAAGATTGTCCTATGCTCCTTGTAATTTGAAAAACAGAAGAGGTTCTCACTCACCCATTTGGCCCAGGATCCTGGATTCTTGTTGATATTTGTTCATTTTGATGAAGGTCAAATATCATATGAAAGTGAGCATGACTCTGAGGTGTGATGTACTGTTTCTCACTTGGAATTTAGATTCTGCTATAGGATGACATTTTTTATACTCATAATCGTTTGGTAGTTTTCATTGGTTTTGTGGCTAAGAACATGGCTCTGGAACTGAAACCTGGGTTCAATTCCTTGAACCACTGTTTAACTTCTCCAAGCCTCATTTTTTTCAGCTGTAAAAAATGTGCTTGGCACATGGTAAACTCTCATTAAATGGTAACAATGATCTTTACTCCTTTTGAAATTCTCCTCCCCCAGCACTTCCTTCTGCTGTCTTCTCTGGTGCTGAGTAATAGAAATAACTGGAGAAGTTATTGGGCTTTAGCTTTATAGACAGCATCCAAACCATCTTGCAGACTCCTACACTTCCTGATGCCAGGGCAGCCAGGCAGGGAGAAGTCTAGCCTCCATAGACCCCTATCAGCATCTGTATGGGAGAGGTTTTCCACTGACACTCTTGGTCTTACCCACCCCCAAATCTTATTAGTGCTAGGTCTAATTTATATTATGCCCCAGATTTGTGACTCTGAATTAGTCAATGAGTTGCTATAGTTGTGCCTTATGAGAATATGGTCTCCTAACCTTGGATTTTCTCTAGTAGGAAGTTGATAAATTAGTGGAAACCAGGAAAATCCTTCAGTGGTGGTAGGAAGGCAAGAGTAAGGAATATCATCTTTTTAAAATTCTTTCTTAGAAGCAAAGCCAGCAACCATTCCTCATCACCTCTCTACCCACATAGCCAGCGTGCCAATGCCTCAGCATGTTAGAATTCAAAGGCTGGACCTCACCAGCAGGCAATGGCTGGACAATCACTCAGCGGCAGAACCACCCTCCCTTCCTGTGGCAGGGCTTCAGCTAGCAGATCTGGCAGTTTATTTGTCAATATTATTTGTTGTTAGCTTAATTGCAGGAAAATTGAAAAGTGTAACGCATAGCCATGAAACCCTTAAGGCTGGTTAATCTTTTTGGATTGTAACCAAAGTAATTTTTATTAGCTGATCTCATCTTGATTATAATACTCAGAGCCCTGGAAAAGTTGCTGAAGGCTCCAAGTCATGGTGTGCACAGGGAACAGACAGGCTCCATCATCTACATTTTCTGCCAAGGAGAGAGAAAGGGCAGAGGGGGCTGGGTTGAAAGAATTGGGCTTGAGGTGTGAGTGGGGAGAGGAGAGCAGTCTCCAGGATGGATCCAGAAATGGTCATAGCAACCTCCAAGGCCAAGCTGGGTTAGGTCTTCTGCCTTGTATGCTGGAGGCAGCAGGCCCAGTAATGCACTGCAAGGAGAACATTTGAGTAAGGGCCGTAGGTCAGATTTAGGCTCCAATAGAGGAAATGGAGACCAAAAATGGCCAAAGAAAACACCTATTCTTTCCATCCGCATTGGTTTATTTGGAGAGGCTCTCTTTTTCAGTTTTACAGTTCAAGCATTGTGGCACCAAGAACCAGAAATATATTTGCAATTGAGATCTTGAAATTTGTAAGGGATGACTCTAGCAGTCTCCGGTCTTTTGATTTTCTGCACCAGAGAAATGGAAACAGACCTTCTCATCCATTCTACTGCATCTTTCTCAATTGATATATGAGTTTTCTGCTTTGACATCTCCAGAGAAGAAAGGGATTTGCCTTCTCCTGGGTATCTCTAAATATCCAGTCCAGCAATGAGCCCCTTTTGAAGGGTTGGGGGCCAGAAACACTGGGATTCTACTGACACTTGACTGATGCCCTTGACCCCCAACCGTACACCCCAGCAAATGAGCCAACAGCCCATTTTAGACAAATGGGGAGCCTAGAGGCAGCACGTGGGCTTTATCCCTGCTTAGCCCTTTTATGAATATAAATATTTAGTGCATGGTGTTTTGCAGAATTAAATCTCTGAGCCTAGATTAGCCTGGTAATATCATTATGTAGATGCCAGGGACGAGCTACCTGTGACTGCTGTGTGTCTTCTCATTCAATGATGCCTGTGATGACTTGATGCACTTTCATTTGCCAGGGCAATCATTAATTGCACATGAAACAGTTGGTGTTTGGCTTTAAGGGAAGCAGATCGGGTCAGTCACCGAGAGTTTGGCTCAGTGATCTACAGCTGGCTCTTTGCTCCTGCACGCCTGCCTTCTTTTCAAAGCATTCTCACTCAGTGTTTTGGGGACCCCCTGAGGAAGAGGCTGTGAAACATAGGGGGTTTTAATCTGTGTTTTCCTTTGGGCATTATAGCTTTAATTTTAATATTTTGGATAATAAAGAATGATTTTAAATTAAATTCGCGAGTCGGCCATCTGTGATCGTTTGGACATTTTCCTCCTCTCTGGCAGGTTTTTTCTTAATTCTTTCTGAACATTTGTAAGAGTGTATTGAGAGCGGGAGGAGCCACGGGTAGCAGAGTAGACAAACCTGTGGAACTTAGAGAAATGGGAAAGGCTTTGATGCTTGGCCTTTCACCCTGTGGGTAGGTGGAAAAAAACTTGATACCCTGAGTCAAAATCATAAAAGTTAACTCGGATGTAATTGCAACTTCCTGTCATCTCCTCTTGATTTGACTTGAGAAAGGCCAAGGTTATACCTCAGTTTGCCCATCTGTTAAGCAGAGAAGTAATTTTCCCCACAGAGGTGCCACTAGTTCTGATACAGTTCTTTATCTAAGGACAGCTACTGGAGCCCAAGACATTATCATTATCCGCTGAAGGCGGAAAGAGTCTGAGAGCTTATCTATGTTTCCAAATCTACAGCTAAACCCAAGAAATCTTACCTAGAAATATGCTCTTAATCTTGTCAGTGAAATCCAGGATGAATTATTTTCTACCCTTCCCAGGGAATTGAGGACACATCATCATCACCACTGCAGACCACGGTATTAATGAGTCAGACAGACAGCGCCACTGAACACACAGACAAATGCTAAGCGAATGCCAGAATAAAATGAAAAAGCACCTGCCAGCAGAGAAGTTGGTATGATGAGTGGTTTAGCTATGGAAGGCAAGGGTAGGGGCTTGCACGGCAAGGCAGGTAACTCCTTCTCCTCTGTTTAGTGGAAGGAGGCTTCTTGGAGGGGTCAAGTTTGCATTTCAGGGGAGAGAGGGAGTTTGAGGAGCCGTGCAGGGAGAGTATTCCTGGCAGTGCACGTGGGCCATCAGCACAGAAGCCTTCGAGCAGGATGCGGTGGTCAGGGCCTGGGGGGTAAGAGGGTGAGTGGACAGAGATAGACCAGAGGACAGAGATAAAGCAGAGGTTGAGGAAGTCTGCCTTACATGCTCTCTGGAACCAGAATGGGGTATAAACAAAATCCCAGGAAGCTGCTGGAGGCCTGAAGTTGTGTGTGGGTTGGAGGCTTTGTTAGCAGCAGAGTGGTTTCCTCATTTCTCAGGTCTCCCTCCCTCACCCCCAATTCTGCTTTTATCAAATCAGGTTGGGGCTCCCATTTACCTCCCTACACAGAGAAGAGCCAAAATCATTGCTGCACAGTTAAGAGGGCAAAGGTCGTGAAATGACCTTGAAAGTTAGTGAGGCAATATTCATGGCTCTGAGCAGGATAAAAGCTCAGGTAAACAAGTATTTATCATGTTTTTAAGACCTCACATGAGCATCCTTTGTCCCACATGACTCCTAGACTAAGAGATAAGCTTGGAATCTCAATCAATCTTTCTCTCTCTCTCTCTCACACACACACACACACACACCCACGCACACACATGCACACGCGCACACACGCAGACTCTCTTACCTTCCTCTCTCCTCTCTAAAATCTCTGGTTCTCCTAAATACAACCTTGGTATCCCCCCACTAGTAGAAAACAACCCCAACAAGTGCCTATGAAAAAAGCCTTTAAGACTCATGAATATTTAGCTCGTCCTCATGTAAAATATATGACTTTGTGTAAGGATCAGGCGAACGAGGTGCATGATTTTTTTCTGATTTATGGGCCTGGAGACGGATTATTCATAGCAGAGCAGCTGTGTGGAAAGATTCATCCGCTGCAAAATGTGATTGTACATCAGGCAGTGTGTGGGAACGGAGCTATGACTAATGGCTGCTTTACATATAAATGAGAAGGTTTGTGCTAGGAACTGTAAAAAAATACAATCACTCAGCTGACGGGCAGGCTGCTTATCGTGGGTGCAGGAGAAGGACCACAGGAAAGGGAGGCAAATGAATGCCTTGCCCCCCAAAAAGCTGAGCCAGGTGGGGGTGAGAGTTGGAGCAGCAGACGAGGGGATGGAGGGAATTTGGAGAAGCAGCCAATTCTCTTGGTCCGGCTGTCATCAGTCTCTGTACTTGCAAATTTCAGGCCCCACTGTGACCTCAGGGAGGCTGTCAGGGCAGAGATGTGACCCAATGGAAGCGGCTGCATTGCCAACACACTTGGGGGTGATGATTGGGTCCCGAACCCTCCAGAGCTCAGTGGTAGGATGCTGAAGATTCAGGTCCATTTCAGAAGTCAGCACAGGATTCATTTGGGTAAACCTCTGGAGAGAAAAATTGTGCAAATCTGAGATTTCCCTCTGCCACTCCTCATGTCTCCTTCACTTTCCCTCGTTCGTCTCTCTCCTCTCCTGTAGCTGAGACAGGCTGTCTAGACATTGCAGATGTGGACAGATGTTGGGTCTGTAATTTATAACAACGGCCTCCAGAAGGCAATTCCAATTTGTTTCGGTAAGGCTTTGAGTTACAGGCAGAAAAAAATACCCTGTAAATACTGTTGACTTACATGGTAACTACACCAAGGGTTTACTTAGTGAACAATCACTAACTACAGCATAATTACATATCCTTGCAGATTACCAAAGAATTTAATGACATTGAGCAGGTAATGACCACCAAACTGAGTTTCTGGCTCTGGGAGGGCCTGGAGAGCAAGGGAGTTGAGCCTTACTTAATAGGAATTTATGCCTATTTCTTTGAGTCACCAATTAGTCTCCATTTTGAAGTCTTTTGAGTTTTATCTACATGCTAGATGTCCCCTTACCATTATACTAAACTCTAAGCAGGTTGGATGCTGGTTGATGCCTTCAGCTGATGCAGTTTTAAACTATGTGGTATCTATAGGTACACACAAAGCCATCAGACAAGCCAGAGGCTGAAAATTTTCTTTGCTGTTATCATAACAAGTCATGCACTCAGCCAGCAGCAGAGCTGAGCTGCACCCATCCATTCTCACCCTCTCCTGATGGGCAACACAGCTGTCCAGGCCAACAGTGAAGAGGACTGGCCCACCCAAGACCAAGCTAATCCTCAAGGGGACTACATTCTGATCTGGTAATTAGAATGGGAAATGGAAAGGCGAATTTCTAGAATCCTTTTTCAAGAAATTCAGGATGCTTCTTACTATCATCTGGGGTGGTGTGTGTGGAGGGGAAAGCAGGAGGCTAATACTAAGGCCAATAGCCAGAGAAGTTAAGTGATATGTCATGATCAGAGTCTGTTGGTAGCAGAAGCCAAATTTGCACTCGGGATCTGCCAACCTTGAGAACTCTGACCAGCTGGTCCCTCTGGGTTTAGAGGATCAGAGCTTGCCGGCAGCTGGGGAGCTCAGGCTTCCCTGGTTATATAGGGTTGCAGTTGAAATAGTCATCAGGGTATCATTTATGTCAGTCTAGGGGGAGGGGAAAGAGGAATGGGAATAAAAGGGGTAGGAAAATGTGGAAATCAAATAAACGCATTGACAAGGTTGGATTCCAGTGTTTAATCCATCACCAACCTCTTCTGGTTTATCTGTTCCATAGAATTTTCCTTTCTCCTCTTGCCTATTCAAAAACAACCAAACAAAACTTAATCTTAATACACTTCTAGGCACAGATCCCTGAGTTTCCACAGACCCTGAAAAGAATGCCTGATGCCAATTCAAGGACAAATATTGTCTGAAGAATCCTGATTCTTTGCAGCATTCGTTGTGTTTTCCCTCTCTCATTCCCTGCCTTCCCCGGCCTCTGCTCACTGAATGCTCTGTATCCATTCAACTTGAATGATATCTAGCTTCACCTGAAGAAGTGGGTCTGGTTTAGAATATCAGCTCCTGGCAGAGCCACAAAACAGATCACTAGCTGGAAGGATAGGCCACCTGGGCCAAAGGAAAGGCATTAGGATTATCAGGTGTCATCACTGTAACTGCTCTTCTCAGGTGGGCATTGGCCAGTGGGTCTGGCCTCAGATCCAGCCTGAGAAAAGGTGTCAGCGCCAGAGGATGGGTTTAGGAAACGATCTGTGTCTTAGAAGTTTAAGGTTTTGGATGCAATGTCTAAAAATACTCCTGAGACTTATTTTATGGAAACCTTAAAAAATATGAGTGAGTTCTGTCTGCCAGGGGTGTGGGAGATTTTTGTCCTACTGAGAGATCTAGATGACAATGGCCCAGAGCCCTCTCACCCCAGGAAATCCTTGTAAGTGCACCAAGCCTCACACAGCTCCCTGGCAGGAGTGGATATGGGTACTTGTACTTCCAGCCCTAGGAGGGCTGTGGGGAGAAGGAGGGACGCCCTCTGGTCAGGGAGGACAAATGAGCTATAATAATGTTAATAGCTAACATGAATTGAGTGATTACTGTGTGCCAGGCATATATTATCTCTTTGATGATACATCTATGCATTAGCTCTTTGATAAAGAGAAAGTTACCCACTGGCAGGGAGCAGAAATTTCCTCAGAATAAGAGGAAACACATGGCACACAATCCCAGTCTGTGGCCTGTCAGCGTTAGCCAGAAGGTCATATATAGTTTCCAGGAGTCGGGGATAGAAGCAAGAGGGAAAAACAGCTTCAGGGTAACATATACATAGATGTCTGTTGGGGAGGGAACTTCAGGGTACAGACTCAGGTGTCTCCATACACAGAGAATGGATACCACTGGGATATGAGAGAATTAAAAAAGGATGCGTTTATTGATATATGTGTCCACCTACATGAACACATGCCCACCCACAATATACACACACACAGATCTGTCACCTGGTGAGTAAACAGCACTGAATTCATGAGAATAGACCACACTTCTTAGGCACAAGGGACATACTACAAGATGTGGTTGATTCTATACACATGGGGATGATGTTCTATCTCCCACAAAGATCCCTTCCTAGGCTTCTTGATAAGCTAACTTAGCCTGGAGTGTTGGAGGAAGACAGGGTAGGATTGGGAAGAGCTCACCTTATGGGCATCTCCCCAGAGAGATTAAGGTCCAGTCTCCTCTAAACCTAATCTTCCTGCCATGGCCAGGCCTGGTATCTAAGGTGTCATGTGTATCTGTGGGAAGGCTATGAATGGACAGACTAGGGTCTGGGTCAGGAGGAGGCAACGTTCCAGAGTCCAACCTCAGGTTATTTTTCTAATACTGGCCACCCTGAGAGTCCAAAATTAGTTGCCTAAAAGTAATAGTAGAAAGCCCAGGAGCTCTGGAGCCAGAAAGCCTGGGCTTGACACCTGCCCTTTCTACTTAGTTTCTCATTCACTCACTCACACAATAAATATTTACTGAGCATTTTGCGCCAGGTATGTAACCTTTAGGGGGCACGCTATAAACTCAGTTGGCTTCAGTTTCCTTATCTATACACCAGGGATAATAATCCGTAGGTGTCACAGTTGTGAGGATTATGAGTTGAGGTGCTTGGCATGTAGTTGATTCTAAATATATGCTATTTGTTGTTATTATCACCAATGAGAGAACTCCAATTATGACTGTTTAATAAAGTCTCTTTCTTTTGCTATTTTTCCCCTCAAGGTGGCTGAGCTGTGTCTGGGGGCAGTTTGGGAGAACTTTTTATGGCCCCAGAAGATCAGCCCCTCCTCGTAGGGGGCTCTGACAGTGGACCCAGGACGTGGCTCTTCTCTAGAGTGAAGCAGCCCAGGACAGGTTTAGGACCATGGTTGTTTTATTTATTTGTCTGTCCTCCCCACCAGACTGTGAGTTCCTCACAGGGGCAGGGATTGTGTCTTCACATTGTGACCACGGTGCCTCTGACAGTGCCTGGCACACAGGAGGCACTCACTGGATGTTTGCTGAAAAAATCAAAGAAGGAAAGAGCAGGATACGTAGCCCTGTAGTGGTTGTGCAGGCCCCTTATTTCTTTATTACACAAATAATTATCAAGCAGCCCCAATGTCCCTGGATATTGCACTGTTGGAAACCTAACAGTGAGTCAAACAGACATGGATCCCTGCCCTCATGGAACTCAGAGTCCAGTGTGAAAATACAGGCTGTAATCAAATAGTCTGTTGTAAATGATGCTAAGAAAGCACATCAAAGAAGAACGAGCTAACCAATTCCGGGGAGTCACAGAAGGCTTCCTCCAGGCTGCAACATTTCAGCATCTGAAGTGAGTGGGAGTTAAAGCCATGCGGAGTGGTGCTGCGGCCACCAAGAGGAGTCTTCTGAGGAGAGGAAACCTCCTGTGCACAGTCCTCGTGGCTGGTTAGAACACAGTACATTCAGACAACAGGAAAAGGCCAATATGGCTGGGACACAGCATGCAACTGAGTAGGGCCAAGAAGTCGGAACCATGGGTTCTAGTCTTTGTCCTCAGAGCAAGGGGACACCATAACAGGGTTTCAAGTTGAGGGATGGTAGTAGTGGCATGATCACTACCTGACTGAGTTGGGGTGGGGCAAGAGGGCACAGGGGGAGACCAGTCGGGGGGTGTTGATTAGGTAGGCAACAAATGGCAGTGGCCTTGGACTATGGAGGTGGAGACAGAGAGAAAAGGATGGATGAGAAAAACACTTTAGTGTGGGGGTGAAAGGGCTCACTGATGGTCGGGTCCTGCAGGGCAGATGAGGAAGCGGGAGAAGTCATGGATGACTCCTGGGTTTATAAACTTGCTGCCAGAGTCTGTCTGCTCCTTGCTCACCTCATTAAAGGTCTCCTTTCTCACCTGCTCAAGAGTTTGGTTCTGATAGCCTTCAGAGGTGGACAGATTTCTATTTCCAGAGAATGAGAGAGAGACTACCAGGGGCCCTGAAGTATCTGAGAGGCACTCAGAGGGTCATTTTCCCAACTAACTAGGCACTCATTTATCCTCCCAAACTCACCCAAACCCAAACACACGTACTTTCTCAGAGTCTCTGGCTCCCCACACTTACGCAGACTTCCAAACACTCCCTACAGACCACTTCATCCTACCCTTATTTATCCCTGCCTCCCCGAAGCCCTCCATGCGCCCCCCCTTTCTCACTCCTCTCCCTACCCGACCCCAGCCCCTACCTCCCTCTGCCTCCACTTCACCCTATTAAGAAACAACCACCCCCCAGCACCCCTGCCCCCGGCTGCTGCTCCCTGAGCCCCGCCCGCCCTCCCTCCTCCTGCTCCTCTCCCTGACAGATGCCTCAGAGCCCCGGGCCGCAGTTAAGGTGACGAGATGCAGCAATTCTTTATGAACATTTCATTCCTGCTCGCTACACGACGTAAATTAGATGGTGTGTTACATTCGGGCAATAAGAGAGATATGTCACCACAACGCTGGCCCATTGGATGGAGAGGGTAATCCTGCCGTGAATTTCATTACTGCTTTTATATAGACAGAATTAGCTTGGTGACAGCGAGCCTGATTGTCTTTCACTAGGGGTTTGGCGAAGAGCTGAAAGGATTTCACCCTGATGTGCACACTACTGAGTGACCCGCTCACCAGCGGCTCCGCTGATTGCTTTGCACCTTGCAGACCCATGATTGGCTCAGCCTCTCTGCCGCCTTGCCTCCCTCCCTGGTCCCCAGCCCTCCCCGCTTGGCTTTTTCTTGAAGCAAGAAGAAAGGAGACCTAATGGAGGAGTCACAAGGTCATGAAGGGAATTGTGTATGGGGGAAGGGCAAGTGGCAGGGTTTAAAAAAAAAAAATCCCTTTCTGATCAGAGCCTCCTGGACAAAAGCTGTGGCCACTCACTCTTGCCTCCCAGAAACAAACAAGGACCGGGTCCCTGGGGCACATGCCCATTGCCCTCAGGGTAAAGTAGCTACTGGGTAGAGGCTAGTTGATCCTTGTGAGTATCCCTGGCAGAGACTCTGGAGCTGCCATCAGGTTCCTGTCCCTTTGCCTCTTGAATTTCTGGGCCCCTCCCCAGTGGCAACAGAGGGCTCTCTCCCACCCCTAGCCAGGGAGACTTGGGAGAAACAAGAGTCAGAACCATTGTCACTCCCAGCCTGTGGACCTAGCAATTCCAATGTGAAGGTGAGGGATGGGTGTGGACTGTCTCCACACCATTTCCCAAGCTCATCTGATCCTGTCAAGGCCCCGCCCTACCACACATGTCCATGACACACTTCAGTGACTTCCGGAATCCTTAATAGGACCTAGATGGCCTAGCCCAGGAGCCTGCAAAGTAGCCCAGACCAAGGACTTCCTTCCTTCAGTTCGTTTCTGTGGGAGTGACTGGTTCTGAGGGAGCCAGCCCCCTCCCTGTTCTCTTGGCCTCCACTTTTATATCTCTCACCTTCTGTCACCTTGTCTACTCCTTCCCTCACCGCTGTCAATCCCTCAGCAAACAAACATCTTCTGCCAGGCCTTCCTGATGCAGCTGGTTGTCCCTGGGACTGACCAGGGAGGCTGACCATTGCTGGACCCCTACTGACTGCTCTGCCCCCTTCCAGAGTCCCCCAGGGAGACCCTCAGAGATAGTATTCCTGGGGAGCTCTGGCAACAGGCATCAAGCAGACAGAATAATCTCCTCAAAGCCCCTCATCTTTTGGTCAGTCCAACACATCTTTCAGGAAAGCTTCTCTTGCAGCCCAAATCAGCCAGCTCTGCGGCCTCTGTGCTGAGAAGAATTAAGGCTACAGCCGCCCCTTTCTGGAGGGGGAGGTGGCTCCCTGGACCTCAGCAGAGGTGAGTGGGCTCTCAGGAGGCCTGGCACAGGGTCGCTGCACCCTGTCTCTGTCTACTCTGAGCCAATGCACTGAGCTGTCTCTCCAGACTCCCACCCAGGGCACCCTCAGCTCCAGTTGCCTGTCCTCTATGGAGCCCAGGGAGAGGACTCCCTGAATGATTTCCTCAGGTAGTCACACTGAAATCCCTTCTCCCTGAAGCCAAGACTAAGTCTATGATGCTGAAACTATTCCCCGACCCTACCTGTATGACAGCAGTCTGACGAGGCAGGTCATTGCTCTGAACTTCGATTTCCTCATCTTCAAAAGAAGACTGATGATTGCTGTGGTGGAGGCTGTGTGGCACTGCTGCCCTTTCCTCCGTACTCAAGGCTGTTCTCCAGGTGCTGCCCTGACCTGTCAGCTTTCCTTGGACTTGTCTCTGCTGAAGGGAGCTGCCTTGCTTAAGGTCATGCCCCTTTCCCTGGGGAGCCTGCATCCAATGCCTGGTCACCCTGGGCATATGGAGGCCCAGACACCTCTCCCCAGCTCCGGATGGTTCTGAAGGGTCATCCCAGCCTCAGAGCCCCCACTGTGGTCGGCTAAAGCCTTTTCTGAGACTGCAGCACAGCCCAGCTTCTCCTTCTGTTCAGTCCTGCTTCTTTCCAGTTCCTTCTCTCACACTGCTGATGATCCCAAGGGCACTCCCCAGCGAAGCTTCTGCAGGATAATCTCCATCCCAGAGTCGGCTTCCAGACCCAACCTGTAGACAATTCCTGCCTACCTACCAACTGGGCTGCTACAAGGATGAAAGCATTTGTAAGTGCTGTGAAAAATGCAGCTGCCGGGAGTTACCATCATCATCATCATCATCGTTTTCTTCATCATCTTCACAGCAGGGCCTGCCCAGCTGGTGTGATGAGGTTCACACAATTTGGTTAGGTGATGAACCTAACTGAAACCAGTAAATGAATACCCAGCCTTCTTTTCTCCCCTAACAACAGGGTCCTTTGCATTCTTCCTTTTATATCCTGATTAGAATGACTTCCCCAATTGGTCAAACTGTCCCTCAGAAAGCCTAGCCATGGTCCTAAGGATCTAGGGGTTCAAATTGCTAGAGTTCTGTTACCCACATCTCATTCTCTGCACCAAGAATCAGTGAGCTAAGTGCCCATTGGATTCTCTGTCCTATACTCTCTGGATGCCTTCCTAGCTGGGCTTCCTACTCTTTTATTTAAAGCATATACTTCCCTCCTGTGGGCCAGAGCATCCATCCCTAGGGGGTGGTGACAGATCTCAAGTGAGGCCTGAGGTTAGGGTCTCCTCTCCCAGGAACTAAGACTTCCTTCTGGGCCATGTTTACAGCCCCCTAAATAAAGCAAGCCTGGGATCCCTCTCTCCTATGGAACAAAGAGGAGAACAGGCAATGGTCCTAGATTATTGTTACCCTTCTAGGTATGCCCACACTGTCTTACTATTGGGCCCACAGCCTTGTCAGCATTTTGGAGTGGAATACAGGTAGGGACACTGCCAGGTGAGTCAGATCTCCAACTCAGTCCCTATTCCTGGGCCCTTCCTGACCCAGAACCTGTGCCTCAAGAGTACAATGTCCTGCACCTCTTCTGGAGCTTTCCCTGCAAGCCTGCAGACACTGAGCAGGGAGCCAGGGATGTGAAGGATGAAGGTTTCTTACCCTACCCCTATCCTGACATCACAACCCTCACCTTCTGACACTAATTGGTTGCCATGGAAACAAGTTCCTTAAAATGCATGAAGACTTGAGGTGGTGGAAGAGAGAGCCCTAGGAGCCAGTGCTGCCGCAAAGAATCCACAGAGCCCCTCTGAATCAAGCAGGGACACCCACAATCCCTATCCTCTGCTGGTACAAATGCCTCACATATAAGGAGAAAAGTCTGTCTTGTCTTTCAGTAGGGAGATCTCACCACAAAGTCAGAGA
The DNA here is from genome assembly GCF_036321535.1 of Camelus dromedarius. Classification (NCBI taxonomy): domain Eukaryota; kingdom Metazoa; phylum Chordata; class Mammalia; order Artiodactyla; family Camelidae; genus Camelus; species Camelus dromedarius. The sequence goes on along the minus strand of NC_087443.1, from coordinate 58,890,589 downwards.
TAGTTCAAAGCAAGAAAAATCAACTACTTACCCTGGAACAGATGGATATCAGATGTGATGTGGACCTCTCTCTTTCAGTCCTAGGTTAGAAGTCATCCCTTCTAAGAAAATGTCCTTAACTAGCCAATCTCCCACTCTCATCACACACACGCTAACACACACACTCCCCTTACTGCCTACTATTCTAGAACTTACACATTCTTTCATTCATTCATTCATTCATTCATTCAACAAGTACTTAGGAACCTCTGGTGTATTGTACACGCTGTGCCAGGCCCTAGAGACACATCCAGGAGCTGCCAGGGCCCTGCCTTATGGAGCACACTGTCAACATCTTATACACTCATATGCTCATCCTTGAACATGCATCTCTAAGTTTTCTTTTTTCATTCCAGTTCCCAAATGTAGTGGGCTATCTGGTTGCTGGTAGGGCACTCATTTGCTTGTTTTTCCCTTCTACCCATGGGCTTTCCAAGAGTAGAGACCTTGAGCTTCTTTATGTACATCTTTGCCTAACACTAAACCAATGTTTGGGGCCCTTCAGCCTCCCATGTCACCCCACTGCTCCGAGCATCAGCCTTCCAAGGACCTTGCCTTCTTTCATTCTCTTTCAAGGCCAAAGAGCAGAGGAATGGATGGGACTTGAGAAGGGGAGCAGAAAGGTGTATCAGCTGGAGCACATATGCAGGCACCAGATACACAGCTGTGCTTTCATATCTCGGTGTCCTGCCATCAAACGTGTGTGCTTACGTTGGCTGGTATCTGACTTCCCCGAAACTGGCTAGTACAGGGGTGTGAGCATGTGTGTGATTCCACTTATAAGCGTGAGTGAGCATGTGTTCAGGGGAAGGGGAATTTAGGGGTATGTCTCTATGTGTGTTTTTTCCAAATGCTTGGCTTTTTTCAAAATGGCTTAGAGCACTACTGTCATTTATGGGGTTTAAAATGTCAGAACAGGGCCCGCGGGGAGGCAGCGGAGATTAAACTGCAAACAGTGAAGGTTATAGATGACGTTTCTGATAGGCTGACAGACAGACTCAAATGATGCCACACTTTAGCAATCATTTAAACACATACACACACTCACCAGATCATCTCTCCATATTTTAATGGCATATTCTGAAGGCTAAAAACATAAAGGCCATGTCTAGAAAAACCACAGCTCTGCTTTTAGAACCCAACCAGCAGCTGTCTGAGGTGTGTGTGTGTGTGTGTGTACACTCAAGCGTCCTTACTGTGCCAAGTGAACATGTGTGCTTATTTGTATTTTAGTGTCTATATAGGTTAATTCCATCTCACTTTTATATAGTGCCCTATATAATTAACAAAATACATCACATCCAACAGTCTACCTGCACATCATAACAAGTTGTATAAGATAGGCAGGAAGGGTCTTAAGATCACTACCCCATTTTACAGATATAAGAAACCAAGGCTCGAAGAGGTCCAATGGGCTGCCCAAGACCACCAGCTAGGAAGTGATAAAGTGAAGGTTAGAAGCAGGGTCTTTTTATACTTATCCAGAGCTCTTTTCATGAGGTTGTGATTCTCAACTCTGGCTACATTAGAATCCCCTGGGGAGCTTTTAAAACCCATCAATGCCTGGGCCCTACACCTAGAGATTCTGATCCAGTTATTCTGAAGGTGGCTCTTGTGGTACGTGTTTAAAGCCCCCTGGTAATTCTAACATGCAGGCTGGTTGAGAACCACTCTTCTGGGCCTGGCAAAGTCAGGTAGGAACTGCAAAAAGGGGCATCCAGGTGCCTGATTATGCTCACACCCCCTCCACATGAAGGTGGATTCCAGTCTCTTTCCTTCTCAGGGTCCATCTCAGCATCTACTTACTGGGAAGACTTACTTCCCAGGACAATCAGAGCTTTTATTTCTTCTGCATCGCCCCAACTCCCCACCCTCTTCCAGACTGTGGAGACTTCAAAAGATGTTCAGCCTGATGAATAAGAGGCTACCAGCCATGTGCCCACAATTGTGCCCCCCCCCATAAGGGGTAGACTGTGTGTCTCATCAAGAAGGAGGGAGGAGAACCCACTCCACCTGGCCCTGTCAGTCGGGGAAGGCCAGGGAGGAGAGAGAAGCTACCTGAGTGACCTAGGGCAAGAGGAAAAAGAGAAAGGGACAGAAAGAAGGGAAAGGAGAAATGAAGAGCTGGCCCCTTTGAAGCCTATACTGACCAGTTAACTGCTAAAGGCATGGGCAGTGCCCATCTCACTCAGCCTCTGCAAGAGAGGTGGTCTAGCCCTGCAGTTAGGGGCGTAGACTCAGTAGTGACCTGCCTGGGCTTGAATCCTGGGTCTGGTTATTAGTTGTGTGACTTTGGGCAAGTACTTGACATCCCTGTGCCTCGGTTTCCTTATCTTTAAGATGGCAATGATAATGATAGTTCCTGCCTCACAGGGCCTCTGGGAGGATTCAGCGAGTTCATGTAAAGCCCCTGACATAGCATAAGTACTGAGTAGTGGTTAACCATTATTATTCTGCATTATTTGATGCTTTAGAACTCTCCCTTCTTGGAACTCTTCCCATCTTCCTGGACATTCCTTCTCAGTCTTCTTTGCTAGCCCTGTTCCTCTGCCCTCCCTCTGAGCCTTTAGTTCTCAGTCCCAACTCCATATTACAATCACCTAAGGAATTTTTATAGCTCATTCCCAGAGATTCAGACCTCACTGGTCTGGGGCAGGGCCCAGACACTAGTGTTTCAAGTTCCCTGGCTAATTCAAATGTGCTGCCAAGGTTGAAAACCACTCCTCTAAATGGCAATACTCCCTAAGACTTTACCCTTGGCCCTCTTCTCTGCCACTTGTCTTTCTCAAGTAACCGACCTCCTTCCTGTAATTACCATCCATATGCTGGTAACTCTCAAATCCATATACCCTGACAAGACTTCTCTCTTGAGCTCCACACACATATTTCCAATTTCCTACCAAACATCTTAACTTCCAAATGTCAGAGATAAAGTTGTTCTTAATAGTCTCTTAACATCCTGGGTTACTGAGATGTACTCCAGACCTTCTAAGTACATGTCCCTATCACAACTCAATATTTTGCACTCTCCCCATACCTGTCTCACTCCCTCTGTTCCCCATCTCTGTCACTTCTAACCATTCACCCAAGATAAGAACATGGTGGTCATCCGGGAATCCTCTCCCTCTCACCTCTCACATCCAATTAGGTACAAAATCTTGTAAATTCCCTTGTAAGGCTCTCTCCAGTCTCATTCCTCAGCATCCCCACTTAGGGCAGTGTTTGCCTCATTCATGGCTTGATCTGCCAGGTCTGACCCTTAATTGCTAATATTCCTAGAGCCCTTGCCATATGTCAGCACCATGACAAGCACTAGAATAGCAATAGTAACCCTCACAACACTTTGAGGTAGGGACTATTATTCTCGTTACAGATGAGGAAACTGAGTCTCAGAGAGGCTAAGTGACTTTTCCAAGGTCACAAAGTTGGTAAGTGGCAAAGCTGGGATTCAAACTCAGTCTGACTTCAAAACCCCAGGCTCTTAACCTACATGATGTACTGCCTAACACTTGTGGCAGATAATTATTCAATATTTGCTAACAGTAACATTAATAGCTAACATTTATTAAACAATGTGCCAAACATTATGTAAAACACATTATATACATTATTTTATTCACTAGATAGATACAACTATTTCCTGCTTTATAGATGAGGACACTGATGCTTAGAGAACTTAAGAGCATTGTCCACAATCTCAAAGCTAATAGATGAAAGAACTGAGATACAAATCCAGGGGGATGAATAAGTGAATGATCAGAAGCACAGACAATCCCCCCCACCAGCACCAGCACCACCACCATCCTAGAGAATGTCCACAAAGGCAAGAGAAGGCCATTCCAGGAGCTCTGACAACTGGCTGATACCTTGATGAAGGCTGTCTGTGGGCTTTTAGCCCATGTCATGGCAAAGGCAGCTCTAGCCTGGATAGCTCAGCCAAGTTCAGGGCTCAGTGTACTCATAAGTGGCCCCTGAAGTCTGGGCCAACTCCTCCTTTTCCCCAGGCCTCTCCGGAGCACCCTCTCACCAGCTGCATCTACTCACAATATTCTGGCACTTGGAATCTGATTGGGTTTGGAGGCCCCAATACCCAGATAATCTCCAGGAGCCTCCCCTAAGCAGGCAGTTTTCAACTCTCCTGGCTGGAGCCTTTAGTTCCTGAATCTCTGGCTTTGGCATTCCTGCTGGGAATCCTTGCAGAGAGCCATCCTAAGGAAGGAGAGAGGAGAGAAAGAGCCAATTCCTAGCCTCCCCTCCCCATTCCTTCATCCGCCCCACCACCTCCAAACCCACAGAGTTTCTCACCTTCAGGCAAAGACAGATGATGGCAGAGCTGGGGAGCAGAACTTAACTGAGCCCTCGGGGCACTGCAAATCCTCACCTTTAGCTAGGGAATGTGAGTCCCACAGGACAGGGGAGGAAGGGAGAATGGGAGAGGAAGTTCGAGTTGCTCAGAGATGCAGAGATAGAGATGGAGACTGATATCAGGAGAGGTTGCAGAGAGGCAGAAGAGGAGGGAGTGAGGGAGCAAGAGAAAAGAGACCGAGGAGGGTGGGAGAGAGGCAGAGAAAGAGGGGAGGGAGGAGAGAGACAGAAAGAGCCAGTTGCTTTATTCATGGCTGGTGATATTATAGACTGAGTGAAAATCACATTATCGTAATGGGAAAGTTAGAGTTGCTGAGATGATGCCCTGAAGCCTCGGCGCTGATTGGGGTGTGATTGCTATCTGTATTTATATGTAGAAAGCAAAGTTCACTGCCAGTTCAAGATGGTGGCGGCTGCTTTATGCAACATAATTCTTCAGTAGGGAGACGCCTCGAGCAAGCTGAGCAAGCCGTACCGGGAGTCGGAACGGGAGCCTGAACGCGAGCTGACGCCTGAGCAAGCGCTGGAGCAGGCGACGGAGCCTGGAGTGGAGCCGCGCGGAGCTCAACCTGCGGAGAAGGGAGAAGGCGAACCAGAGTGGGAGCTCGGGCAGGACCAGGGCCTGAGCCCAATCCGAGGCCTGATAAACCAGGGGACTGGGGACAAGAAGGAATAGCTCCCACCGTCTCCCCCTTCCCAGGCTGGCCCTGAGCTAGGCTGCCCTGAAGGGAGGGCTGGGTTATAACTTCAGGGGCCGGAAACCTTGAACAGATTATACAATTGACCCCCACACCACCCCTACCCCCATTGTATATTTCAGTGCTAAACCGTACAGTAATTGTCAGGAGGTTTTTATTTTTCTCTTGATGACTTCTTTGATGCTTTTTTGCCATCTCAGATTTCTTGATTTTTTTCTTTAATTGTAAATTTATTTTTCAAGGATCCCCTGCTGTGCTCCACCTGTGGTCTGCCCGTTGAGCGGCCCATCCCTATGGACTGGTGAAGGAGTGTGATCTCTGACTCTCCCAGTGCAGAGCTGGGGGTGGGGAAGGTCAGCTCAGACTCCAAGCCCTTCCCTGCTCTGGGAGGCAGAGAGAGAAAAGGGCTGTCAGTGCAGCCTGAGCTGTCTGTTCAGTTCCGACCACCTTTTACTTGAGGCCTATTTCCCTCAGGGCTTTCTGGGAGAATGGGGCAGAGCTGGGTCCCACCCTAGAGTTACCAGATAAAATGCAGGGAGCTTAGTTAAATTTGAATTTCAGATACACAGCAAGTTTAGTATAAGTATACCCACGCTATTTGGAGATTTGGGATATCTGGGACATACTTATGCTAAAAAATTATTTGTAGTTTATTTGAAATTCAAATTCAAATTTAACCAAATTAAAAGCCACTGTGTGGTTTTTAACTTCCAAGACCCTCAGTCTCCTTATCTGAGCACCAAAAGGTAGTAATAACTTCCTCAGAGGATGGTTCTAACCATTAATGAGATATAGTATGTAAAATATTCAGTCCACCATCTGACACAAAATAAATACTCAATAAAGGATAACTATAAAATACCAGCCTCCTAACATAACCTCTCAGGTACCCTTTAGTCCCTTCCCATCTCTATCCTAGGCTGCTTGGAAGTCAAATTAAAGGTTTGTATCAGCTTTTAACTCCTCTTATTCAGCTGCTGGCTGAATGAGGGCTCCCAGGGACAGATCTGATCCTACTACGCACCCCCCCCTCCCCCTAAGGATCCACTGAGAGTTCTGGAAGGCTGATTGCAAAGGTGAAGCAGGAACTAAGAGCAAGCCCCAACCTCAGCCCCAAATCAAGCCTCACACATTCCCAGCCACCTCTTCTAAGCTTCGAGAACAAAATAGAGTCTACCTTTCTTTGGGCCCCTGCTTCCCTTTTTCCCAGGAAGATAGAGCATGGAGGAGGGTGGTGATATGATACTGGACAGAAAGGGGCCCTGCCTTCCTGCAAGCCCACAGAATGGGCTGTTTGAGCAACCAGCCTGCCCAAAAGCCATCCCATCAGGGTGTCAGACCAAACCCCTCTCCATCCTCTGGCAGAGGCCCGTCTCCAGGACACACCAGCTGGAAATGAGTGAGTCCATCAGGGTCTCCATGTATGTTCTCCCCCCATCTCATTCATCTGTCTCTCATATTTCAGCCTGAGCTCAGAACTGACTTGATAAAGGGAAGAGGCAGAGTATGAAGAGACCCGTTGTGGCAGCCTAGGTTCCAGTCTCATCTGGTTGATTTTGAACTTCTCTCCCTTAGAAAGATGGGACTTCTTTCCTTCTCTCAGTACCGGTGTTCCTGACTCGGGGCAGGGTGGGTGGGGGGTGGTTCCCAGTACCCGGAGAATCTGGTGGCTAGACTTCAACTTTTGTCTCTGAAGGAGACTAACTATTCAGAAGCCAATTCATGGGCATATTGTAGCATAGCCCCTTCTTTTCAAGAGGTCACAGACTCAAGACTACAGTGCCAGGCAGGTTATAGAAATATGAAGCAACCAGTGAAAGGCAATAGGGAGTGGTGGGGTCTGTGGCCATACATCAGAAGCACCACCTCTCCTAAAGGCATTCAATCTCATGTTTGTTTGCTTGTTTTGTTTTTTTGTATTTGTTTTTTCCTTTTTGTTTGCTTATTTTAAATACTGTGCTCAGAAAACCAAAGACCCAGGTGGGCCTGATTTTGGTGTATTGGGTAACTCCCGAATTTCTTGATCTTTTTGGTGACACACCTATCCCTAGAATCACAAAGTATTGATACAGAGTAGACACACAACATAGACACACTGACCTATAAAGATGCAGGGGGCCATCTGTGTATACACCAATATCAGACCCAAAGGAGCAGAGCCTAGGACACTCACAGAGAAGCTGCTCATCCCCAGCTTGGTCTCCTGACCACCTTTTGCCATCCTCTCACTCCTCTGCCTCCTCCTCCTTGTTCACCCACTGGGACCCACATCTGCTGCTCACAATATCGCAACCCCTCCCCTCTTGCCCTAGTGGTGATACCCTGTAGAGCCCAAAAGGTGTAAATGGAAATGAGGAGGGGGGAGTGCTCCACACAGTTGACTCATATGGTGGAACCAACACACATGCATCTGAGGCCACTGGAATGCCCCTCTAGCTTTTTGATCTTCACAACAAGCCTGTATCAAGGCAGGGGAGTGTCCACACACTCCTTGGCCTTGATATCAGGAAGCTGAACTACAAACTCAGTGGTTTAGGTCCCTGTTTGTTATAAACTCCATCAGGATGTGTGATGGCTCTCTCCCAAGGATCACCCAGGCAGCCCTAAGCCTTCCTGGGTCCCTCCCATGGAAAACAAGCCATAAAGCAGAGACCCCAGGCACTCAGGCCATTAACCCCAGAAGGATCCTGAGAGGGGACACCAAGTCTGGGGCCTTTCCATGCTTCTCTGGTCCATTCCATCTTTGGCCGTCAGCGCTAGAACCCAGGCAACCTCTTCCTGGGCTTGATCATCTCAGCAAACCAGAAGATCAGTCAGTTGTAATAAATAGAAGAAATTAAAATCAAATGCACTTTCAAAGATTCTCGAGTTCTGATTTTCAGATGATTTACTGTTGGGAATTGTCTATGCTCCTGTCTCCTTCCCTTTCAGGATTATAAATAACATTCATCATCACAGCCATCAAGGCTAGGATGTTCACACCATAGGGAATGACTACCCAAAACACACAGGAGGCAGGAGAGGGCCCATCAAATAAGGTTTTGTCATCTTAGAGACGCAGGGGTGAGTCCAAAGAGATGACCTCTGTCCTATCTTGGAGACATGAGCCTTTGAGGATGAAAGTGAGGTATCTCCAAGGGTGGGAAGTTTGGCTGGCAGCTCATTTATTCATCTTTCTCTGAGGTTCCTATTTTACATCCCTTTGGGCTTGTGTCTTTGCAGCTATTTGGGGGTTTGTGCATATGTCCCCATTCCCTAGAATGACCTGGCAAGAGAACTGAGGTTTGGCAGAGAACATTCTGCCTGTGGTAGAGGAGAGATGAGGCACCCACCCCAGAAACCACCCCCTTATCAGGAAATAAAGCAGAAAATCACCCAGTGCCCCTGGGACAGAGGAAGGGGCTAATCTGCTCAAAAGCTGGAAGTGGATAAAATGACCCCTGCCTGAGATGGATGTGGAAGGAATGTCTCTGAGGAAATGTCATTCCACTCCCCAGGAGGGCCCTGTAGGTAGCTGGTAATCTACTCATCTCCCTCACTCCTGTCCCCCACCCCCATACACACACACACACACACACACACACACACACATATACACGCACGCATGCACATGCACGCACGCACATAAATCTTAATTGTGTCCGGGGCTTTTTACAGTGTTAATTAATCATATTTAGGGCTGTTTCCAGCTGTTGCTGAGGGAAAGAAGGTCCCACACGCCTGTGACTTAGGATAAATCCAATCAGACGGAGGAATTCTTTGATTCTGGAGAAACGGAGCATGGGAAAGACGCCTCTAATCCCAGAGCCTCTCAGACCCTGCCTGCCACCTCCCCCACCACTGCCCTTGGGAGCTGATCTGGGCTGGGGAAAGGGAGGGGCTGGGGGCTAGAGAGGAGAGGGGAGGGACCAAGGAGGGGAGTGACGGAGGCCCCCCCTTGAGATGGGGGTGAGGGAGGGCCCCTCCTTGAGATGGGTCAACTGGAATCAGGGCCTAGACCTGGCACCATGCTGACTTGGAGCTTCTGCCCTGTACTTGGTCCATTTAGTGGGCTCAGGGGGGGCCATGATTCCTGAATAGCCACTGGGCCCTAAAGTTATTACAGGAGACTGGGCCCGGACTAGTCAGACCAGTGGGTGGGCAGCACTGACCTAAATACAGTTCTGCGCAGCTAGTGTGTCTAGTCTGCGAAAGGGCCTCACCCAAGACTTTCTGCTCCCTGTGACTTCTCCTAAAGCCCCAGCAGCATCTCTGTCAGCTCCCTCAGGCTCTCACATATCTCTCCACTTCTGGGTTTCTGTTTCTCTCTCTGCCTAGGGCTCTATAGCGTGACTTCAATCTCTTTCAATGATGTGTGTCTCTGTCTTTCTCAGCCACTATGTCTCAACTCCTAGCCCACCTCGAATCTTCATAGAAATGCACTTTTAGAAAAACATCTTAAGGGGAGAGGTCAGCCTGGCTGCTGCTAATGATGTCATCTTTGGTTATACTGATAGCCCATTAGGTACTCTTTGCAAAGCAGATACAGGATTGGAGGGGCGGGGATGGGGAAGGTAGGGTGAAGGGAGAAAAGCTGCTGCTGAGTGTGGGGGAAGGAGGGGACTATCCCCGCCCTTAGAGACCCAGATGGGAGAGGGAGGTTTCCCCAGGGTGGAAAGTGAGGGTGCAAGGGCCAGCAGAGACCAAGTAGCAGAGACCCTATCCTCCCTGCTACGATGACCCCACCTTGGCATACCCGCTTGTTGCGGCCTTCTGGGTCCTGGCCTAACTGGGCCTAAATAATTGAGAAGCCCATTACAGCCTTGCTGTTTCCTCACTGTCAAGTGTAAACGCTGCACTGGTCGGTGGGGAAATGGGGCTAATTTGAATTGATAATAGGAAACGCAGGGAAAAGTCATCTATAGTGAGTGAGGAGCGAGCGATCCCTGAGCAGATGCTAAATCTTGTATAATGAAAGAATCTGCCGATGTCAATTATGTACGAGCGTCTTTGCAGTGGTTGGAGGCGGTGGGCGGGCGAGGGAATGGAGGGCTGGGTGCATCCCATAAACCCAAACACCCATCAAAGGCTCATACATATGGAGCGGCAGAGATTACGGCATAAATTTGAATGTTATGAATGTGCATGAGGGACAGGCAGGAAGCCTACCTCGTAAGGGGGAAGGATAGGGGCTGTTTTTCAGTGCATGTGTACAAGGGAGCTTTTGTCCTCTGGGTCCCTTAGCCGTGTCTCCTCTGTCTCAGCTGTGCCCCCTCTGCACCCAGTTGTGTCCCAGGGTGAGAAAAACAGTAAGGGTCAAGGGATGCTGGAGTAGGGTAAGGTCAGCTGTTCTTCAAGGGCCTGGATGCCAGCTGCTTGGGGACTTTGGGCTGAGCTGCCCTTGACCCATTCAGAGTGTTTCCAGGGTAGGATCTAGACTGATGCAGCCAGAGATCCAGAGGGATATTCTGAGATATCTGTGATGTGAACACAGCTTCCGCTTCCCCTCCTGCCTGATGAAAGAGACAGGAGAGATCAGTGGAGATAGTGATACCCACCATGGAATGGCAGAGTGATCCTGGAAGACAGCTTGGAGGAAGAGGTCACAAACTGTGCTATAAAGGGGGCCAACAGCTCAGAATGACAACATCAAGGGCACATCTTCCTGTTCCTGGGGACAAGTCCACAGCACAGATGGGAATGTGTGCTTGTGAGTGTGTGTGTGCTTGTGCACACACACACTCACATACACAAATGGTAATGGGTCCACACCCCTCCATTGGTTCCCAACCTACAGCCGCTCCTTGTGCCGACTCTGTGATTTGTGGTGCAGGCCACCCAGGGACTTTAATCTTCACCGTGACAAATGCAATAAAAGGAACAATTTGGAGATCAGAGCTAAGGAAGACACATTTACAAAGCCTTCCCCAAAGGTTGGATGGGGCTGTCACCATGTAATTTGTGCTGGAGATGAAGCAGGGAGGGGGAGAGGGGGAGACAGAGAGCTGGAGAAGGCGAACTGGGGAGGAGGAAGCATCACCACCTCTCTTCTCCTCACCCTCTCTGCTGTATCACAGTGGGGCGGGCTAAGCTGGGGCGGGAGGAGGCCTGGACCACAGGCAGCCACTTCCCCCCTCCCCCACCATGACCAGTGAGCACAACTCAATTACCAGGAACACAGGCCAGAACCACAAGCTTCAGAGATTCATCTCAGCAGTTCCGGGGCTCTATCTAGACGAGGGATTGGTAGAGGGTGGAGGGAGGGTTGAGAAGAAAGACTGAAAGGCAGAAGCAGAGTGGGAAAGACATTTTAGTAAAAAGATTGTGGTATCTCAAGTTGTAAAGGCAACCCCTAAGAAGCCCCAGTCTGGAACAGGAAAGAGAGGGGAGGTTTCCTGACCAGGGTTCCTCACTCAGCCAGACCTGGAGGGATCTAAACCTAGAGCAGCAACGGGGTGGGGCAGGGGGTACTTAATCTGGAAACGAATCTATGGGGTAGGCAGATCGGTCTGGGGTTCCATATGTTAAGTTTATTTGGGGTCTGAGAACTAGGCTGGTAGATGGCCAAGCAGAACTCAAGACGGTGGTACAGTCTGGGAACTAGGACCTCCCTTCCCTTATGAACCTCCCTTTCCTTAACTGTAAAATAGGTCTAGGCTAGATGATCTGTAAGGTGCCTGCTGCCTTTCGTCTTGGATGCTCTGACCCCCAGGTTTCTTGGAACCAATAACAGGAGCCTGGGTGAGAGAGACAAGTGCCATCCCCCGACTCCACTGCCCTGCTTCTCTGTGGGCACCAGTTTATAGCCATGTGGGCTCCTTTCTATTGGGATCCCAGCTCTCCTTCCCAGGGTTCAGGTCTTCAGTTCTCTCAGCCACTCAGACTCCAGTAAGGATTCAAAAGGAACTCCTTGGCCCTCTTTCTTCTCAAAACACCTGGTCAGTCTTATCTCCCTTTTGGATAAGATCTTCCTCAAACCGAGGCCATGTGTCTCTAGCTTCCCATGCGCAGATGGCCCCTCAGGAGATATTCTTTCTGCCCCAGGGTGTAATTTTGAAGCCTCTGGGTTCCTTCCAGTTTCCTAACTTAGAGCTGCCAGCAACTGAGATGTTAGTTTTCTTGATCAGTGCCCTCCTCTCCTCTCCTAGTATCCGCTCTCCCCACCTGCCTGTGCTCCGTCCGCACGCATATTTCCAACCAGGGTGATGGGCGCCCTGTGGGCAGGAAGGAGACTGTTTCTAGGCTTAGGAGGCATTGCTTTTTCGTCTCACTCAAGGCCACACCTCAGATCTCCTCCACCTAGCTGCTGCCCTGTTCATCTCCAGGTCCAGACCTGGGCCTCATGCCAGGTAAATGGGCCTGGTGAGTGTCTAAATGTGGACAGAAGAGACTCCAGGAGTGTGTGGGCCTGACCCTTATTCAGAGTTCTCTCAGGAAGGCTGGGGATCAAACTCGAACACATCTAGTTGTGGTGGTCATGGTCCAGCAGGCATAGAGTATCTCCTGGGATAGAATGGGCCTCTTCAGGTGGTGACTCAGGGATGGTTCATGGCTTCCAAAAAGAGGTAGGGAATTAGGGAAGTTGAGGGGATGGAGGAACTGACAAAAGTATGTTTTCTAAGCTCTAGACATGAAGGAGAGGAGCCCCTGCTTAGGAATGAATAGAGGGGCTTGTGGGGGTCAAATCAAGAACAGGCTGACTTCCCCAAATCTCTCTCCAGCAGAGGGGCAGGGGCTGGAAGTGTTAAAACTAAATCAGGTGAGTACCTTGGTATAGACTCCATGGTGGACAGTGGACACAAAGGGAACTGAACTGCTATTATCAGGTGGAGCGATTCCCATGGTCCTCTGATGCCTCCCTCTGGGGGAGGGCAAGAGGACCCGCCCTGTCCTCCTCCCAGTCCCTTGCAGTTCCTCCTGCCTCCTCTCCACTGAATCCCACCCCCACCCAGGTCCCTGATTTCTCCCCAGGTCCTCAGACACCATCTTCACCCCTGAAATACTTCTCTTGCATCCCCCACCTGCACCCCATAGAAGGCACAAGATAAAAAGTGAACTAATAGTTGAGCCAAAGGGACTCTCTGGAATCTGGACTCTTCTCCACTCCCTGCCTCCCCTCCTCAGAGAAGGAAGGGACTTTGACTGGGTTCACTCATTTGCATCTCCACCCCCATGGGCTGCACTGGGAAAGGGGGAGGAAGGAGTGGGTTTGAGAGATGTCCCATCCCCCTGGGACCTCCTCTTTTCCCTGGAGAATTACTTTACTCAGAGGCCAATCCCTTTCTGAGGCCAAAACCAAGGCCAGGTCCAGGCAGGAGGGAGGAGTCCATGTTGACTGATGGTCCAGCATCTTTCAGTGTACCTCCTACCATCAGAGGATTGAGTCCAGCTGGGCAATCCCTGTTCCCCAGCTCTGCCTGCTTCCTACCAAGTTTAGTCCCTGAAGGGGCTGAGACCCAAGACGGTGGCAGGGAGGGGAGGGCAAAAGGAGGGCCAGAAATGGCCAGTGGGTTACATGGGCTCTAAGAGAGGCACTTCCCCTCTGAAAGTCCTCAGATTTAGTCCAGCAGACTAGATATTGATGAGAAAATAACAGAACAGTCAAGGAGAAGGTCATTCTGGGTTTCTCCCTCTTTCATGTTCACACCCATTTGGCCCGTGATTTGTGATTCTGTCCACTTACCCAGTGAATCCTTACACACACACACACACACACACACAGAGCTGAGCTATGTCCAACCTTAGTGCTCATGTGACCAGTGCAAAGGCTTTGGGTAGGGGGAATGTGCAGCAGGAGGCTGGGACAGTCAGCAGAGGGAGTAAGGATGGCAGGCACAGTGTGGGGCAATTTAGAGGGAAGCAATGGGGTGAGGACACATAAGGGGCTGGAGGGTAAGAGGCAGTGGAGAGGGACACGAAGTAGAAGGTCAGCCAGAGGCTTTCCCTCTAAAGGGAACGATCTGGGCATTGAGCTGCTTTAGCAGAATCCCATGGCAATAGGGGGCCCACGCACTGGGTACACCAGCATGCCCTGTCCTAAGTGAGGGGTGGCTAGCCCAGATCTCCAAAGGCACCCCTAGAAGGCAGCCAGGGGCCAGGAGTGCTCCAGGTCCAATGATTTTTCTGCCCTTCTGCTAAGAGGATGGGCAGGTGGGAGTTGGTTTTCAGAGCTCCTTTCTCCCCTCCCCCACAATAGGCTAGATTCATCCATTCTCTCCAAAGTCAGTCATCCACTGATGAGATCCACCCTCCCACCCTGAGCTTCCCCACCCACTCCCAAAGGGAAAACAAAACAAAAACCTAACTGGTCCTCTCTGACTTGCTTGTAATTCTAAACTGGAGAAGTCTGGGGTAGGAAGAGTCAAAGAAGTGATTGTGACTTTCCGCTCGTGTCTTCTTTGCCTGAGCCTGGCCTTATGACTGCTTGCCCTATAGTAGGGTGTAGGGTCAGCAGGGGTGGGAGGGTGGCCATTTTGACCTTCGGAGGCCTGCCCCTGTCTTTATCCATTTCCTGCCAGCCCTCGTTGCCCTTTGGAGGTTTACAGTCATATAAATCGCAGAGTCCCATGCCGGGCTTGGAGCCTGCAACTATAAATAGGCACGAGGTAAACAAGGTGGCAGATGCAGGGGCTTGGGACAAGACAGAAAATCTGCCCCTCTTTGCCTGGGCAGAGGCCAAGGCACATCCGTGGAAAGGGATATCTTCCCTCCCCTCTCCTCCCCTGCCTACTGGCTTCTAGCTTCCTGTGCTCTGGGCTTCTAGTCTTTTCCTTCTGGAGATTATCCTCCAAGGCAGCTTTCTGCTGAAAAGCTTCCCTGGTCACCTGCCCAGTTTCTTCCAAGTCACAATGGGAGGGGCGGTGGTGTCTCTATTACTCACAGTGCTCTCAACTGCTTCTCTCCACTTGCTTCACACTCAGTTTCCAGCTCCTGCAGCATCTTGAGGAGGTACCGCTGCTGCTACCAGGCTCTGCCACTAGGGGCGCCCTGATCCCTTCACCATCTTAATAGTTGAGGTGATGCTAACATTTCTCAACCAGAAAACTTCACTAAGAAACTCTGGAGAAACAAAGCAACCCACTTCCTTCCAAAGTACAGAATATAAGAGTGCATATATTTCTTGTTATTTGGATTGATCAATAGCTTCCAGGTCACTTGGATTTTCTCCCCAAGATCTCTGGGCTGTACCAGCTGGAGTCTAAGCAGAGATGCTGAGTTTGATACAATTTAGGGTGCACTGCTTTCTGGATCTATCCCTGCCTTCCCTCTGCCCCAGCATGGGCTACTTTCCTGCTTTGAACTTGCCCCAGCAGGTTCCCAACCTCCAAAGAGTTCTCTGAGCAACTTCAGACTCCACTGGCCCTCCAATTATCTTTCTTCATTCCCCTTAGAAGACTCTGGATCTTCAATCCTGAAATTCCTTCTTTCATCCCAAATTGGGATCTCCAAACATATTCACTCACAAGTTGAGAATCATAGAAACTAGAGCTGAGAAAGGCCTTCTTATTAATTTTTTTTTTTTTTTAACAGATGAGGGATCTGAATTCCAGAGGGGTTAGGTGACTCTTACCATAGTCACACAGCTAACATTAGCTTTGTTGTCAAGGCTGGAAATGCTCCTCTGTGAAGCCTGGCTTCTTAAGCCAGATCTCCATCTTCCAGCTCCTAATGGCTTCCTTTGCCCCTCAGCAATGGGCTTTCTCTCTTTCAAAGGTCCAGTCTCCTTTGAGCCCTACCTCCAACTGGCTTCTCACATAGGGCGAGGGAATGGACAGGCTCTGAATCACAATGAATGGTTGAGCTTACATGGCTGTTTCCAGTACCATCAACCCCCCATTTCCCTGGGTCCTTTTTGATGGTTTGCTGAGCAGATGATCTTGAATCCCAGCTTGAGAAGGCCTAGTGGAGTAAGAGGCATCCTTTCTGCTGTGGGGAGTTATTTTCCTGGCTGCTCCTTCATTTTTCTTCTAGATGCCAATTCCCTAATTTGGAAGGCAGGGTGGGACCAAGTCCTGCTCCACGAATGATATCCCAGGTGCTCTGGATGTGCAATGCCCAAGTGAGTTCAGGTGCAAGTGCGCGCGTGCACACACACACACACATTCATGTTCTCATCACCAACCTGTTCAAGGGGTCCTAGACTAGGAGTGAGACCAGAATCTCAGGGTCCATATGTCAAATGAGTCACAAGGAAGAGAAGACAAATCCAGGAACAGATTTGGTAGGGTGGATTGTGAGGACATGAGTTCCTGTGGCTCTCTGAGGGCAGAGATGAGGAGGAGACACAGGTAACTAAGGTGAGCAGGAGTGGCCTGGCTTTCTGATAGCTGGGAAGGGTCTCCTTCCCCACATGGCTGTCAGAGTAAATATAATCTGTAGGAGAGAGGGAAAATGCTGATGGTCAGACAGGGAGTCCAGTGACCCCAGAATACACCCATCCTATAGCTGGAATGGAGCTCCCAGATGCCATCTGGAAGTGCCTGGGATGTGTGTGGGGCAGCTGGAGGGATGGTCATGATCTTCCCAGCACCTGTCCTGCCCCCGCAGGCTGATGATGTAACAGTAGAACAATGTGGCAGAGGAAAGGGGGAGCTTTGGAATCTGGCGGAGGACTTGTCCAGCTCTTAGTGATGTGGCTGGGAGAAGGCAGCTGTTGTCTCTGCTCTGAGCTCAGAGGAAGCCCCTACCCCTTCAGTGAGCACTCTGAGCCTGATTAGACTCACCTTAATACCAGTCCTGCAGTCATGGCATGGCTCATGTGGAGTTCTCCTTCCAAGAAACAAAAATGATTTGGGATGCAGCTGTCAACCACATAGACTCTAATCAGAGATCAGAATGACAAGGCACAGAAAAGACCCTGTCTATGACTGAAATGGAGGCCTTCCTGTGCAGACAGGGGCATTCAGACACTGGAGGATTCTTTATTCTAGGCCCCCAAGCATCTACTCCCTCCTTCCCAACTCCCTGGTCTTCTGATGCCCCTTACTTGCTCATGCTCCTTCAATTTAGGCCTCCTCCAAAGGGGTCCTCACTCAGGCCCTCTTGAGAACTTGTACCTGATCTCTCTGGAAGGCCTCACTCGGTCCTCGATGATTCATCAACCTAGAGCTCCAGAGACTTTCACCAGATTCCTTGCAAACATGTTGGATGTAAACATGCCTACAGATTAGGTGGCCACAATTGTCTAAAATGTTCCCTAGATACTCTGTTAACCAGGCCCAGAAGGAGGGACTGGAGGATTGGTAGGACCCTCATCCCCTGCACCTGACCAATTTTCCTTCTGCTTCTTCATCCAAGCTTCCTCGATGGTCAGGTCCTAGAGAAATGATCTCAGTACCCACTTTCCCACCTTTCCCCATCCTTGTCCCTAACCTGAAATCCCATTTTGTCATTCTCCAAACTGTCCTTGAAGGCAGCATCCACGTCTAACTTACTTACTCTTGTGCCCCAAACATGATACTTTTCAAGTTAAGGGTCCAATAAACCTTTGCTGAAAGAAACAGTCCTCAAACTTCTCCAGTATATTTCCTTCTTTTCTCAGTATATGGTCCTGCCAACAATCACACTTTAAATTCCCAAGGCAGCTTTTGAGGAGCTGTTCAGAGGCATTAACCTCTTTTAGTCTCAGATGATAAGAGGGAAGTGCACTGATGTCCAGGTCTGGGACCCAGCGCTGAGCACATGGCCAGCCTGCCTACCTCCCCTGAGCCTCCAAGCCCCAGGCTGGATTGTCTCGCCTCACTCACCCTTGCCGCCAAGGCTTCCTGCCTGTATTTATATACACTAAAGCCTCTGCCCGAATAAAACATCCATGTAAAATCCAATTTCCTCAGAATCTCTTTTGGAGCTTGGGCCTGAGATAGAGTAGGTAACCCCAGCCGTAACTGTCTGCACCACTCCTGCTGGCTGCAAAGGTGAGGCCCATTTTTCAATTATCTATCTGCTGTGACAGCAGCGGTCCAGCCACCCAGCCAAGGAAGGGGGAGGGGGAGGCAGAGCTGGGGATGAGGGAGAAAGAGGGCAAGGGCATGGTGGGGAAGGAGAGGGAGAAACCTAGAGAGAGGAACGTGGGAGAGACCCTGCACGTGGCACCCAGTAGGTGCTCAAGAATTATTTGGAAAATGAATGACTGGAAGAGTGAATTGGGAAGGTGGGGGCGAGGCGAGGAGAGATACAGTGGGTGGAGAGAGGGAGAGCGAGCGCGGGAGGGGGAGGGGGAGGAGAGGCGAGCGTGGATGGAGCCAACAAGAGGCTCCTGTGTCAATCCGTGGAAACGGGAGGCAGAGTGATGCGGTCACAGCTCCTGCCATCAATATCCTCTAATATAAATGTCAGTGATGCTATTTTCCGCGCAGTCATTTCGCACACTGCTGATTACATTAACGTATAATGGAGGGGCGCCGGCTCCACTGCTTTCTCCCCTAACCCTCCCCCCGGTGATGTGTCAATAGCCGCCTCCATGAACAAGTCAATTTTCTGCAGGCTTGGCAGCGGAATAAATCTGCCCGGCTATGGGGAGAGCTGGAGATATTTATATACCCAGCTCCTGCCTTCCGTGTGCGCGCGAGCGAGTGCACGGCGGGCGCGGGCGCGGGCTGGAGGAGGGGTGGCGCGCCGCCGAGCTGAATGATTTCCAGCCCGGACTCAATAAGAGGAGAATTTAGAGCGGTCCCTGAGCTGGGCTCCCAGAAACAGCCTTACACGTTTATTTTCCTTAGCTGAACAGGAAAGGCGAGAATTATATGTGGATTTATAGGACAGGAGCAGCTCAACCCAAATGCTCCCGCGCCGGGGGGGCGGGGAGCGCGGGGGCGGGGGCGGGAGGGAGGCGGTGGGAGGAGGGCGGGCCGCTGGGACCCGGGCTCGCGCCGGTGCCGGCAGGGGCGCACCCCCTTCTCCGGTCGCTTTAATTACATTTGTTCTTGTCCTTCGTGAGGGCGAGACTTCGGGGCGGCCCGAGTAGTAGGTGGGGGGAAGGCGCAGGCCCGGACCGCCTGGAAATGGGGGGGGGGGCGCCGGGAATGGGGAAGTGTGGAGAAAAGGCAGAGGGGGCTGTCAGCTTCGGCTCAGAAGCGGATCAATAGTACGAGATCTAATGGGCTAACTGCCAAGCAGGCGCACCGAGGCGCTGCCCCGCGGGGAGGGATGGGGCGGGCGAAGGACGAGAGAAAGGAAGGGGGGCGGATAGGAGAGGGAGTGAGGACAGAGGAGGGGGAAGGGCAGGAAGAGTGGGCGAGATGAGGGAGAAGAGAGAAAAAACGGAGAAAGGGATAGAGGGAGAGCGGAAGGGAGGGGACAGGACAGGCAGTCTAAGTGGGGGCGTCTCTTCAACATCCTTTCCTTTCCCAGCTCAACACTGGGAACCAGGAACCCGTCCCGAAGCTGCCAGACCCTGCAGCCGCCCGCCCCTCTGCCGCCCGCCCCTCTGCCGCCACTCTGCCATTGAGCCGCCAGGGGGCGACACGACCCTGTGCTGTCCCCGCGAATCTCCGCGCCTCCTCGCTGAGGCGCAAGTGACCCGTCGCCTCCGACGCCGGGTCCCGGCGCGGTGCCCTCTGCCCTCTCCCGGAGTCCTCCCCGCGTGGCAGGGTTGGGGGTAGGTCCTCTCTCCTCCTCCCCGCGCCCCGAATATTAAGAACCTTCTGGCTTTCATAGTGCCCAGCATGGCACCCTGGGACGGGGAAGTGCCCCAGGGGCTGACCAGTGTCCCACAAAGATACCCAAGGCTGCGACAGACGCGGCTTCGGAGGCGGTGTGGGATTTGGGCCTTCACAACCTGGTGGCAGGGTGCAGGCGTGTCTCTGGGACAGTCCGCGCGCGAAGGGTCCTTCTGCGTGTGCTGTGTGGCCGCTAACGAGGCCAACCAAGGTCGCCGGGATCAATGCCCAGTTTTAACTGGCCATTGTGTGACCCTTAATCTCCCGGCCACAGGCGGATCCTTTTCTGAGTTCCTGCCTGTCCCTTCCCAAACTGAGTGAGAAAATAAAATACAGTCGCAAACCCCTGCTGGCAAATTCTGCCACCCTCTAGAGGGGAGCCTGGTTCAATGGTTCTCATCCTGGGGTCATGTCAGAATTACTTGGAGGAGCTTTTCAACATAAACGCATCTAACGACATGCACTCCTATTGTAAGGGGTGTGTATGGGGCTGGCAGGGGTTCCTGGAAACATGCACTTTGACAAAGTTCCCCGGGTAATTCTGATATATTCCTACATGGGCATTGCCTGAAGAAAAGTGTGACTATAGCACACATTTTCATGGTGGGTATGGTAGCTCAGCCTGGCCTCTTTGCCCTCATGCATTTGTCTATGTGTGTCTTACTGTGTCTATGTCATTTGGGTACCTGTGTCATCTGGTAAGCTTTGTTCGTTCTTATGCATCTCTTTGTGCGTCCTCTAGGTGTAGATGTCATTCGCGTTGTCCTGTGTGTCACTGGTGTTATCATCAGCATTTACTGAGCGCACCTATTGTGTGTGGGTTGTTGTACAAGCCTGTCCTGATGAGCACAAGTGTGGGTCCCATGCTTTGTGTCGTACCGAGCACATCTCTGTGGGCTCCATTGTGGGGCACAGCCATTGTCTCCATGTCATTGAGATTGTGTGCTGGAGAGAGCTCATGACACAAATGGAACGAAGCTGATCTGCCCCAGAAGCAAAGGCAGCAATGACCTTCTTTTTCCAATTATATCCTGGTCAGAGGTGAGCGACCTCTCCCCACTGAGGCCGCTTCTTGTCATGCAAACTGAGCAGAAGGATGGAGATTAGAGGAATGTGACCGAGTCACGTGTGAAAACAATCAGCTATCAATGAGCCCGATCAATGCCCCAGATTACAAATGAGCCTGGGCCAGCAGCCACTTTGGCGTTTTTTTCCCAAGGAGAAGAAAACACAGTACACCACAACTATCCACACTGCCACACACATGTCCCACACCATGAGAGGCTCACTCCCCCTGGGGACAGGTAGGAAGTGGGCTGGGGAGAGCTGAGCAAATGAATGGCCAGACGCTCTGAATTGGTGGGCCACAATTATTAGTCATAGGTGGTTATTGTTTTTGCTAAAGATGCAACCTTTATTCAGCTGGTAGAGGGAAGTGTAAAAGCTTGTGTTGAGTGTTTTCTATTTTAAGTCTGGAGTTAGGATTCTAAGTGGGTCACGGGAGGCAATGTGGGGATTTGGAGGAAACTCTTATGTCAGGAACAGAGCAATAGAGGGCTCATATTGAGGGGGTGGCGCGGGAAAGTCTATGGTAAGCTGCAGGCAGGGGGCAGGTGTGCAGTGAATGGGCTCCTGGGGCCAGGGCATCTGTCCTCAGGACAACTTGAAACCGGGGTGTGGGGTGAGGGGCTGAACTTCAGCCCTAACCACAAATAAGCTCCAGGATAATAGGCAGAGCAGAGAGAAATTGGCTGGGGTAGCTGGAACCTCTGAAGGGCAGGGCCATGAGGGGCACTCATGACCAGTCTTGGGAGGGAGGTAGAGGCAGGAATTTGGGGGGCTGTAGGACTTAGAAGTCAAGACTAGGTCAGTATCTGCCGGGTCAAGAGAGGCCAATGAGAAGATGGGAAGAGTTATGCAAAAGCCTGATGACCTCATCAAACCTGGCTCTTCTATCAGCTGAGCCCACCTCTGGCCAGGAGTCAGTGTGACTGGGTCTCATATCCAAGTGAGCCAAGGCTGAGACAAGGGGAAGCATCATGTCATCTCCCTGTCAGGGGTGACAGGCAGTCCCTGTAGCCTTTAGTTGTCTTAGAATTCCTGCGATGCATAGTTGTAGATGTCTGTCCGACTCTGTTTACCCTATAGGAATGCAAAAATGGTCAAGAATGCCCTTAGGGAGCTTACAGTCAAATGCAAAATAAAGAATTTGAAGACTTGTTTTTTCTTTTTTGGAAAAAGTAGTGTTGGTAGGGCAAACTGCCTGCATTCAAATCCCAGCTGTATCATTTCCCAGCTTCATTTTATGAGTTCTCAGGTCCTCCCTCCTCCATCTGTAGAATAGGGGTACCTACCTCTTAGGATTGTTGTGCAAATTTTAAGCAAAGCCCTTAGAACAGTGCCTGCACATAGTACTATAGTGCTGGCTTTTTTCATCTTTTCTTCAGTTTTCTTTGGAAAAGTCCCATTCTTGTGTCAACAGAATTAAGGTGAAAAAGGACAAGGTAATGGGGCAGTTAGACGTCCCCAAGAGGAGTGTGTTGGGGTGGGGGCAGTGATGGGGCCTGCTGGGGGATGTGGGCATCTGGGTATGAGGCCAATAGGGTAGCTGACTGAGATTGACTCTTTCTAGAGGAGGCATAGGGCAGAAAGTTTTGGGGCTGTAGGGAGGGGGAGGTCCTCCGTGCAGAACGCAGCACACTTACTTAGGACAGTTCAGCAGCGCTAACTTTGCCCCCTTCCCTTGGAAGATGGGGCGCGTGGGGTGGGGAGAGGGGGAGGATTGCATGTGGAGCCCTGCCATCACCTCTGCTTTCCTGGGATAGGCTCACCCAGCTTCCCTCTCCCACACTTGACCTCAGCTACAGCAGCCCCCTCTGCTGGCCTGAGCAGGGCTAGTACTGGGCACTGCCTCTGTTAATCTTCCAGACAGCTTGAAGGTGAGATGAGAAGTCACAGCAGGCCCATTCTAAAGCCTGGGAGGTTGAGGGCCAGAAGATCCCTGAACTGAGCCTACTTCTCTACTCAGACTCCACTAACACTGTGGAGAGGTCCATGTAGACAGCTCAGCAAGATGGTTAAGTTGTAGGCTCTGAAAACAGACCAGAGTGTGAGTTTGAAGCCTGGTTCTGCCACTCATTAGCTGAGATGAAACTGGGCAAGTCATTTCACTTGTTTGGTCTCAGTTTTCTCATCTGAAAAATGGGAACAACAGTGCCTATGGGTGGGATTGTTGTGAGGATAAAACAAGATAGTACACTTTATAAAGTGTTTAGCACACATCACTAAGTAAGTGATCAACCAGTTCTCCAGGAATTTGCCCAAGAAAGAACTTCCTGCTATGGTAATACTGGCATCCTTTAGTTGGGGTCTTGGCCCTTGACTGTGGGCTTCTGAGGATCTTACTGTTCCAGATATGTTTATTCAAACCCCACAGCATTATTGGCTGAGTAGTTGCCAGAAGCTGCTGCTGCTTTATAGGATGGGGTGGGAGAGTCCTGGTACTGTGCAGGGGATAAAGGGTTAAGGTGGGGGGGACACTAGCATGGGAGTGGGTCACTACCCTCTTTCCACTGATTATTCTCCTCTCCAGGTGTTTTTGTGGCTTTTTTCCCTCCCTTGGGTGGGAGTGGGGGCTGCTGGGTCCACTTCGGGCTTAGTTATTGTTTTAATTTTGGTGCTGGCTCCCTGGTGCCCGGAGTGGATAATGAAAGAGGAAAAGAGAGGTCAGGGTGGTGCCCAGGCAGCAGATTTCTGCCCGTCAGACTGGGCCGGGGCGGGTGGGGAAGTGAGGGGGATGTGTTAAGTTAATATCAATAAAGCAACTGGAGTCTCAGAAGTGAGGAGCTGCAGAGCCAAGCACAATGTCTTTGTGCTCTGGGAGCCTAAAGGGGCACTTTGCCTGTCCACAATGAATCCCAAGAATGGGGCTGGGCATGGAGGGTAGGGGGACAATGAGCACATAGGCTTGGCCAGTACAGCTTAGAGCAGCAAGGAGAGACGCGGGAAGGAGCAGGAGCTGGGCAGACAATGAGAGTCTCTGTCTCATACTCTGGCCACTCTCTGGCTTTTCTTTCCCCATCGCCCTACTATGTGTCCAGTCTTACTGGGGTGGGCTTGGGTGGGGGAGCTACTGGAGATGGAGAAAAATAGAGAAAAAAGGCAGCAAGGTGTAAGGGTTAAGATCATTAAGTTTTGCTCTCAGACAGATCTGAATTACCAGCCAAGTTCTGCTTACTGACTGTGTGACTTTGGGCAAGTTACTGAACCTCTCTGAGCCTCCGTTTCCTCATCTGTAAAATGGCACCGATAGTGTTGCTAACCCCATAGGGTTATTGGCATGATATGTCGAGAACTCCACACAAGGCCTGGTGTGTGCAGTGAGCGCTCAGTACATGCTAGCTATCCTTAGCAAGCCTGTTTTCCTCAGCTGTAAAATGGGGATATCTGTGGGAACTACCCCATAGGGGTCTTATGGGGAACAAATTAGATAAAGCCTGTAAAATGCTTAGCACAATGTCTGGTACATAAATAAGCCCTCAGTACCTGTTAGCTGTTGTTATTATATTATTTTTATCTTTATTATTCCCTGCTGTCTTGGAACTGGTGATTTAGTTGAGGAGACTGAGGCCAGCCAGGCCACTCCCTTAGCCATCTGAGGTTAAGGTTAGTATTTGGCTCCTTTCACAAGGGCTTTCTGAAGCCCAATTCACTTGGAGAACCCTTCTGGTTTGTCTTTTGTAATCTGGGTGGACAAACAGAATGTCCCCAGGAGCTGAGACGATTGCTGGACTTGCAAGAGAATGGGAGCCCCATGACCGACTCTGCCCCCAGGAGAAACCTGTCATCAACAGTGGGGCTGTCTGTGGGAGGGCCGACGGACCTCCCTCTGCTCCCCCTGAGGCTGAAGAGACGAATGGGCTGGATGAGAGTGCTCACCTGTTTCCATCTGGGAGGCTCCGGGGAGAACGCACACCCTATCCCCATCCCATCTAAGCTCCTCCAATTCCTCTCCCTCTCCTAAGGCTGGAGGTGGAGATGGGGGTGGAGGCTGAGCAGATCAAAAAAGAGGGTAGTTAATGTTTCCCACTTGACCTTTCTTTCCCCACCCCCCTACCCCTGCCCTCAGCGGGCGGGCAGGCTGAGGGGGTGAATGGAGTAGAGGGCACGATTTTCACATTAATGGCAGCATATGTTGTGTTTATTGACACCGCAGGGTCCGTGCTTGTGGTGGTTAGGGGGGGCTCCTAGGAGGCCACTGGCAGGAGGGGGCTAGGGGTAGAGGAGACTGAGGAGAAGGCTGCCTGCGGGTGGGGAGGGGAGAGAAAGGGGAGCCTGGGGCCTGGGGGGAGGGAGGCAGGAACAATATTGTTGCAGGAGCACACCAGGTGCTTGCTGTCAGCCAGAACAAAAAGGAAGAGTCAGCAACTGGGGGGGGGGGGGGGGTTGGGGGGGCGGGAGCCACCGCCTGCTCCAGCCTTGCAGCCTCTCCCTGTTAACCCCTGCTCTGCCGTGCAGCTGAAGAGGGGAGGGGCATCTGGGATCTCCCCTCAGCACTGGTCTATTCAGAGACACCACATCCCTTTTAGTTCCCTGGGAGATGTGGTTACCTCTGGGGTTGGTAGTGGCAACACTTTCCTTTCCCTTCCTCAAAGCCTGGAAAAGAAGCCCCTCTCTCTGTTCCACCCTTTCCATAATGGGGGGGGGGGTGCTTATGTGGTCCTTGGGAAGTCAGCAGACCAGAGTGGCAGGAATCAATGACCTAGGGCTTCTGAAAACAGCTGCAGGTGGAGGCTGCGTGAAGAAGGGATTTTAAGGATGATGAGCCCTTTGACTGAGGAAATGAGGTTGCAAAGACACCCACAATTCCCCTCTCCCTGCCAAGGCTGCCGATTCCTTGCCTCCTGGAAGTTTTCCCAGGGTCCTGTGGCCTGGAGTGGGGGGAGCAGGAGAAGGGGACTTGGCCTGTTTTGTGGAGATGGCTCTCAGTCAGCTGAGAAGACTGGGCTTACTCACTCCTTAGTCTGAAAAGCACGGAGGGTTCACCCTGGAATACCTAGCTTGAGGAGGGTAAATAGCAAAATGGGCTCACCACCCTGGACCCCCATTCTGAGGTTTGGGAGGGGCTCCTGGGTTCTTGGTGGGGGGAGCAGAGCTGTAGGTGCTCCAGCTTTCACTGCCCTCTCTGTCTCCCTTCCCTTTCCTGCAAAGCCCAGGGGAAGCAAGATGCTTAGAGCTGCTTGGACTCTGCTTTTTAGCATTCTCATTGCTTGGGGTCCTCCCCTAGGGTTGGGGTGGGGGGAGTTGCAGGGGAGGGTGTGAGGTAAAGAAGACCTGGGAGGGGAAGAGAGGGGACTGGCCTTCTCCCACCAAGGAGGCAAGAGTTAGGGTTTATACTCCATCCCTGAATGCTGTTCTCCTCCAGAGTCTGACTCCTAACATTCTGGAACCTTTCATCTGGACGTTAACTTTTGTCCTGGCTATTTTAGAGTCTCTGTCTTGGTCACTATGGATGAGTGTCCTAGATCCCCAGGCACTGGGGCAGGGGGAGGGGAGGCACTAGACTAGAAGGGTGTCCTTTCATACCTGTACCCTCCAGCCCCATCGATGTCCCGCTACCAGGGGTCTCTGAATATAGACGCAGAAGCCTCTGGGGGTGTCCCCACTCAGGGCTGCAGGCGAGGCGGGCACGCGGGCCTAGAACCTTCCTCGACACCTTGGCCTTGCAGCCAGGCGGCACTAGCCCTCGCACCCGGCCCTCCGGGGACCCTCTCCCGCCCAGCGGCATGAAGCCCCAGCTCAGACCCAGCCGCATGCGCCCCTCCCAGCTCTCACCCCGGCTCCTCCCTGGGCTCCAGGCTTGGTCCGTGCCCCCCTCCCCGGCCCTCTCGCCGGGCTCCAGCTGCGCGCGGAGCGGTCCCGGCTCGGCTCCAGCTCCTCAATGGCCCTGCTCCCCCATTACCCTGATGTCTGCCCCTCTCCCCCTCGGCTTTATCGGCTCTCAGCCGGCTCCGCCAGGGTAATGAGGGCCCTCCTAATTACCATTGCACAAACTCCACTTACATTAACAGCTCTATCCGAGGAGCGGCAACATCTGCTGTGCGCAGGCAGGCGCCCCTCCCCCGCCCCTTGCTCCCCTTCCCTCGCCGCTCCCCTCTTTCCGGGTCCTCTCCCCCGACCCTCCTCTCCACCGTCTCTGGCCCCCCTCTCCTACCCTCCCCTTCTAATCTCTTCTCTTCATGTCCTCCCCACCACGCTGCCAGCCAGGCCCTTTTCAACTTCAGCATCCCAGGATGAGCGATCCACGTAGCATCCAGATATTGAGAGATGGAGACACTCAAGAAGGGCGGGGCCCTAGCTACAAGAGACCCATAACCTCAGGGTCCCAGAAATACAGGGAACCCAGGGACAAATGCTAGCGGCAGAGATTTTGAAAGCGATGGGGTGTAGGGTGGGCCAGACTACCTATGTGGAGAAGGGGCAGGGGCTCTCTTGCCCAGCGCAAAGGTATGTGCATGTATGCTGTTATGTGTGCACACGTGTCATGTACTGTGCATGCTCATTTATTTCAGCATCATGTATATATGTGCACATGTCAGTGTGTGTATCTGTGTGCATTCATAAGTACTTCCATTATGCATTTGCATCAGTTATGTAATTATATTTGCCTAGATGTATCTCTGTATTTGCATTTTGTGGCTGTGTATCTGTAGATGTATTATCTTGTCTATCGTATATGTAATGTTGTATGTGTAGTAGTCAAATATGACTTGTGTTCGTGTATGATCCATGTTCAAAGTCATGTGTGGATGCCTGTGTGCCTCTGGGTGTGTTTGCATCTCTGCGTGCATGCCTATGCATGTGTGTGTCATCTGTGTAATTATTTGATGAGAGTGGGAGCATGTGTGTGTTCCTGCTCCATGGGGGATGGCAGGCAGTTGGGAAGACGCTGAGCCCATTTTATCTGAGGTTAACAGGGGTCACATTTCACTCCTGGAAGTCCCCCACCCTCCCCCCACCCCATACAATTAAGCCTCAGTGTGGTGGAAAGACAGCCAGAAGACATTAAGAAAGGTCAACAATATTATCAGCTCCTAATCCAATTAGTTACTGTTTATTTGGGAATCCAGCTCCAGGTCAGCTTCTGGGGAGGAGGCCTGGGAGAGAGGAGTGCATGGGATGGGGACAGGCTGAAAGAACTGTTGAAGGTGGCCAGGGCTGTGTCCCCGTGGCTGGAAGTAGGGGTCATGTGGGATCCCCAAAACACTGTCTAATACTTTACCTCCCACTGACTGCTTGAAAGCCGGATAGCTCTGGGGAAGGGCCTGCACTGCATGGAAGGGGCTGAGATCTGGGGTTTCATTTCCAGAGGTTGGGGTGTAAGAAAAGAGGGGTTGTCTCCTTCATCTGAGAGTCTGCCTGTCTCTTTCCAGCCCTGGGATGCTTAAGAGGTGGACTGGGAGCTGGGCAGCCTGCCTCAGGGCTGTGGCCAGGTTCCCCCTGGATGGGAGTCAGAGGAGGAGATGTTGGTAAATGCACTATTAGCTCTTGAAACCACTTCATTAATCCTGCCCTCTGTTTTATTTCCTTTATTCTCTCCCACATTTTTTCCTGAGCCCTCGCAGGACCTCTACTCCCTCCCACCCCAGGACAAGCAGGAACACTAGCTTGGGCCGATAGGGTCCCCAGGGCCCACCTCCTGAGTATAAATAGTGGAAGAGACCCAGATTGTGGACTTTTGGCCTTGAACAGGGAGCGGCTCAGTGGGACTGAGGGTCCTGGGCAGGAGGGGAGTAGGTGAGGTAGTCTTTGTCCTGTTCTGACTCTCTCTGACTTCTCAGGGATGGGACAATATCTTGGGTGCCCAGAATATGCAGAGGACTAATAGGCAGAGGGATGGCTGCCAGATTCTAAGGCTAGATTCCAGGCCTCCCCAGGTCAGCAGTTAGGGGCAGGCAGGGCTGACATGGTGGTGAGCTCAGACCCTAGCTGTGGCCAATTTAGGGTGACAGGAACAGCCATACTTCTCCAGGAGCCAAGCCTGGGGTCACTTGCTTGTTTCTTGAGGATTAAAGTCCATGTGTGTGAGCATCCAGGAATTCAACTGTGTATTCTTTCTGCTTCCAGGGCCCTCCTCTCAATGCAGAAACCCCACATGATTGGCTTCCTTCTCACTGATCTTTCCAGGCACATATTCTTGAAAACACACACACACACACACACACACACACACACTTATATACACACTTACCGATACAAAAACCTGCCTCTAAGACTCCAGGCTGCAAACTGTCAGAGTATAAAGACATCGACAGTGTTCCTTCTCTAAGGACTTAAGGTGGCTCTATATGCTTTACAGGAGACTCCTCTGAAAAGTTTCTCCACATTTCCACCCCCAAAAGGTAAACAAAGAGACAATACTTGAACTATAATGGTAATAATACCTATTATTACCCTAGCAGTTTTCATCCATAGCTGATCCTTGGAGTCACCCAGAGAAGTTCTTAAAAAATGTCCATGCCCAGGCTCCACCCTGGATCAAGCCAATCTGTATCTCCAGGATTGGGTCCCTGGAATCCATATATTTTATAAAGCCCCATAGATGATGGTTATGGCTTAAAAATTCTGTCAGATTTTAACATTGCAACTTACAAATGACAAAGCACCGCCTCTCATTCTCTCGTTAGAGCACTTTCATTTCCCCCATTTTATAGATGAGGAAACTAAGACCCAAGCTGATTAAAGGTAGTGGTTTTTCCTTCCTTTCTACCTTCCTTCCTTTCTCCCTCCCTCTCTCTCTTTCTCTCTCTCTTTTAACCAAGGAACCAGGCCTCCTGGTTTCAAGGGCAGCCAGCCAGATTCCAACAAATCTAGTCAGTCACAGGAATTTAGAACACCTAGATGTGTCTGCCCAGATGCAAGAGCTCCCTCCCTTGTGACATCTGCTTCCAAGCACTGCCTCTTCCTGGACATCAATTCCTTTAATTTAACAATCCTTTATTAAGCTCTTATTTAGGCACCACAGAACATCTCAAGAGGAATAAGACAAGCATCTTGCTCTCTACTATGTGGCAGGAGATAAGCGTGATGTATTTGGACAAACAGGGACTTTGGTGTCAGGTAGTTCTGCATTTGTATTCTGGTTCTACTATATATCACCCATGTCATTTTGTTCAATTTATAAGCTGCTCAGAGCCTCACTTGTAAAATGAAGATAATAATACCAACTTTCTAGAGTTGTTCCTACTGCCACATCTGATCAATAGATGGTAACTATTATTGTTACTATTATTTGAAATATAAAGAAATAACTATAACACCTGTCTGCACAGCTATAATTAAAAAGATGGAATGGGGGAAGATATAGTTCAGTGGCAGAGCGCATGCTTAGCATGCACAAGGCCCTGGGTTCAATCCCCAGTAATGTCATACAAATAAACAAATAAATAACCTAATTACCGTCCCCCCAATAAAGTAAAAAAAAATCAATCAATAAATAAAAAGATTGACAGTCCTGGAGCAACTAGAACTCATGCACATTGTTGGGAGTGTAAGTTGGTAAAATCTCTATGGACTAATGTTTGGCAGTACCTACTGAAGTTATGTGTATCCTACAACTCAGCATATCTATTCCTGGGTTTATGCCCATGAGAAATAAATGCTTATGTCCAGCAAAAGTCATGTACAAGAATGTTCATAGCAGCTTATTTTGTAATAGTCCCAAATGGGGATAGACCACCCACAAGAGAACAGATAAATAAAGCTAGTATATTCACATGATGGAATACTACAAAACAAGGAAAAAGAATGGACTACTGAAATATGCACTGGGTAGATAAGTCTCACAGATATAACGTTGCAAGTTGGACACAAAAGAGTTTATACTCTATGATTCATTTATATAAGGTTTAATAATAAACAAAATTAATCTAGGATGATAGAAGTTAGAATATGAGGTACTGGGGAATGGGGCACAAAGGATCCCTTTGGGGTGCTAGAAATGTGCTGTATCTTGATCATTGAGGTCACACGTGTGTGTATTTATTTCGGTGTATGTATGTAAAAATTTATTTAAAATTCACTTATTACTATACTTGACTGTATGTAAGTTATATTTCAGTTAAAAATATTATGCTATCAAGCAACCTAAGATCAATATCTTAAGAGGAGTAAAAAGGACTATGGAACTCAAAGGAAGAAGTAGACCTGATGATCATCGTGTTTAGGGAAGCGATCAGGAGAGGTTTTGTAAGAAGTGGTATTTTTAGGACTTGAAGAAAAGATGGGGCATTGGGAGGTAGAGAAGGAAGAAGCTGTTTAAAAACAAAGCATTTTCCAATTGGAATGCTCCCGTGTGAAGAATGAGCAGGAGGCAGTTTGAGATTATATCAGTGAGATCCTCCCTGAGTGCCAGCTGAGAAGTTTGTACCTAACTGGGCATCACAATGTTTGAGTGGGACAGGGACATAATGGAGTGTGCTTAAATAAGATTCATCTGGCTTCAAGTGGATTGGCTGGAGGGAGGTGAGAGAGACAGGGTGTCCCGGTGAGAGGGCCTGTGGACCAGGTGCAGCCCTGAGGGCTGTGGGATCCTGGGTGTCAGGCCATTTGGGTGGTAGGGCCATGCCCCAGGAGAAGCCAGAGTGCTGTGATGGGAGTCAGGAGAAGTGGGTATTAGGAGATGGCTCAGCTGAGGGTGGAATCCTCCAGGATACAGGTTCCTCCCCAAGTCCCCACTGGGGGCATCTGCTGCTGCTTCCCCTGCATTCCTTCACCACTGGGCCCAGAACACTGAGCTCTGGGCCTTGCCCTGCAGGACTGCTGGAAGCTGGGTCTGGAAAGTGCTCCTCTGTGCCTGTCTTCTGAGCCCAGCAGAGCCCAGCACTGTGCCAGGGATGGAAGAGATGAGTAATAAGCATTTGTAAAGTGAAGGCTCGAGTCTGGCTCAGCTAAAACAGCAGAAAAGTCCTCAGAAAACAGAAAAGACTGGAAGGAAATCATAGTTTGCTTGAGTTTGCATCCCTCCTGTACCACTTACCAGCTGTGTGATCTTGGGCAAGTTACCTTCTGTGCCTCGGCTCCTTCTAGGTCAGTGGGGATAATAATAGTGCCTGTTTCCTCCCAGAGTTATTGTGAAGATGAAAGGAAATAAAGCATCCAAAGCAATTGAACTAATGCCTGATACATAGTAGTGCTGGGGAAACATTGGTGATTTGTATAATTGCTTCTGATGGTGGGATTAAAGATTTTCTTTCTCTGGTTTCCTTACACTTGCTTTCTGCAATGATCATGGATTACTTGGCTAAGCAGGGGAAAAGAGGGAAGAAACAAGAAACTGGTGATAGAAACATGCTTGAAGGGGCAGCCAGAGAAATGGACACTCTTACTCAGAAACGTTTCACCAGCCCCAGAGCAGGGAGAAGGGGCTGCCCCCTCCAGGCCTGGCTCAGCTCAGAGGCCTGGGTATGGAGGGAAGCTTGGCTTGAACCTTAAAAAGTGGAAGAAGTGTAGGTTGATTGGCATGTAGATGATGAAGCTCTACAGACGAATCCAAAATTTTTTAATAAAAAGCCATCATTCACTGAGTGCTTACTAAGTGCCAGAGTTTTTATATGTTACTACTAATCACCACCACCACCCTGCAAGGTAAATATCATTACCCGGTGATTACATCACTCTGAGAACTAACTTGCCCAAGGTCCTACCACAAAGCTAAGATTTGAACCCAATGTTAGGATGACTTATTTCCACTAACTCTCCAGGCCATTTTCCACAAATGAGATGCAGGAAATGCCTCTAAAAGAGAGGATGCTGGGCAGCCAGGCCTTGAGGCCTGAAACCCCCACCCCAAGCAGGACTGGACTGGGCATTCCCTCTCCCATCTATTCTCTTTTCCCAGGTTATTGCAGGGAATTGCCAGTCCCTGGGCTTGTCCCCAGACCTCCTTCCTAAAGGCAGGCACCAGGCACTGGTCCCTGTCCCCAGCCCAGCCAACATTGCCTCGGTCTCCAACCCTCCCAGACAGCTGAATCCCCTTCCCCAACACCTTCTTCCCCTCCCCCGTTACTCCTCTCCACCCTCCCTTCATTTTTTCTCCATCGTGGGTGGACACCCCCTCCTCTCCCCTGTCTGCCAGCACCATCCATCAGCAGCACTTGAAGCTCTGCCACAGCCCCTCAAAGTTGCTAAATCCCCTATTTGGTTTAGTTCCACTCCAGCTCCCCTTGCACAGAGGGACCCGATGGGACATAGGGAAATTATACATGTAATAAAGAGCCGGTTTGCTCTGATAATTCTGATAATGATACACACCTCACACCTTCCCACGCATACACATTGCCATGTACACATGCACATATCACACCCCACACCTCCCGCTCCATATACCTGCCAAAACACATTCAAGCCTGCTGACATGCAGCTCACATCCTGGAGATGCTTCCCTGACCAATGTCTCTATCACCCCACTAAGGTACACACCCCATTCTCTGGAAATGCTCTGGGTCACCTTGCCTCTTCCAGGCTCCCACAGCACACTGTGCGCCCACATCATGGCATTTACTGCCTGTGTCCGGAGGCCTGACTTCTCTGAAGCCCATTAGACTGTGAGCAGGAGCAGCATCTGTGGTTCACTGTTAAGCAAGCATACTGCTTGGGGAACATGGTGGCTCCCCTATAACCCTGTTGAGTGAATGACTGAATGAACGAAGAAACATACATCACATCTTGGGATATCCCCCATCCCTACTCCCTGACAACATCATCCCTCAAATTGCATCTTTTACAACAACACATGAACCACACACTATGGAGGTGCTCACTTCTGCTAATGGGTGCCCTGACACACACCCCAGCTACCTGGGGTCTTCCTGTGTGTTCGAGCATGAGTGAGTACATGTGAATAAGTGTGCAGTGAGTGTCTTTGTGTAAGAGTGCATGAGTGACTGTGGGTCGGTGTCTGGGAAAGTGTGTGCACATGTGTGCACGCACGGGCACCCAAACCTTGGATTCCCCACGCTCACCTTATTCCCCATCTTCTGAAAAATCTTGACAAGAATCACTGAGTTCTTATTCAGGTTTCCTTTTCTCCCTCCCTCCACCTGGTTCCTTTTAGAAAGAAATTATCTCCTCAGTTTCCCTGTTTTTCTGCAGCCAAGGGAACCTTAGGTAGGAAAAAGGGGTGATGGGGAAGGAAAGATAAGGAGGTCTCACTGCAGGTCAGCACTACTCCTATAATTCCGGTCAATGTTCTTCCTGCTTCCACTCGCCCTTCCACCCACTACTTCCTGCCTCCATTCACATCTAGGAGAAAGCAAAACCAAAATGCAATAGCTTCTGCCCTCTGAGGACTGGCAAGCCCACGCCCCCAGAATCCCTGGCTTGTGGGTCTTCTGCACTGCCTGCGGTCGCCTCTCTGTCCCCACGCAAAAGCCCTGGCCACCATGGCACTGTGCTCTTCCTGGTGCCCTTATTGCTTTTAACCTGGTGTCTTGGCTCAGCCATCACCATCCAACCAGCCCCCAACCCCTATCCCTGGCTCCCTCTTCTCCAGCGGTGGCAGGATCCCCTCAAGGCCCTGCCCTTAGACGCCTTTTCTGTAGAGAACCTCAGAGATCATCTGAGTTGTTGAGACTCAGCCATTTTCCCAAGGTGGAGCCCTCTCCTGGGCAAACTTAGCTACTGCTGCAGCTTTCTGCCTCTGCAGGTGATTTCAGCCTAGTTCTGGACTCTCTCCTCATGGGCCTGCAGGACTAACTCCTGGGTCCTTTCCATGTGGCCCTCCCCCAATCACGCAGGTGTCCTTTGCCCCTCCTGGACTTATCCTCTGTCTGATCCTTACAGCCACCCCCTGTCTCTTGCTGCTACTTCACCACCACCCCAGGCCCACCTCAGCCTCCTGCAGCTCTCCTTAGACAAACTTGCCAATCACCTGGAGCCTGGAAGGTCTGGGGCTCCCTCAGAGAGAGCCACTCACAATCAGCCTGTCCTCCTAACATGTGCCCAGATGTTTGATTTCCTTCCTTCCTTCCTTCCTTTCTTTAAAATTGATTCAATCATGCCACAGCCCTGTCAATGGCTCCCCACTCTTCTAGGATAAAGGTCTAAATCTCCCTAAAGTCTGCTGGCCTCTGGTATAGCCTGGCCTCTACTGACCTCCCCTCCTCCTCTCCACCATGTTCTTTGCATACCCTGAGACCCAGCCACTATGACCTTCCTCAGGCTCTTTCTACTCCTGGCCTCCTCTGTAAGCTACAGGGCTTTGGGCATGGTGCTTGCTCTGTCTGAAATGCTTTTCCCTTCACCTATTCAATTCCTTCTCATCCTTCCAATATCAACTCAGATGTCACTTCCTCAGAACAGCCTTGCCTTGACTCCTAAACCAGGTAAGACTTCCCCCTACTACATGTTCTCATGGCATCAGGAACACCAGCTTAGTTGGACTTACTACACTTATAACTTTATATTTGTTTATGTGATTATTTCTTCAATGTCTGGCTCACTCACTAGAGCTCTGGAGAATAAAGAGTATGATTTTGTGCATCACGGAATCCACAGGGCAGTGTCTGGTACATGGGAGGCCTTTGATAAATGTTTGAGGTATGAATGAATTAATCAGTCTCCGGCTGGACAAAGAAGTTTCACCAAAAATCAGATAGTACTTGCTCTAGATCTGAGTCCTTTCATCATGTCACTTACTCACTCAAGAACTTTCTGTGGCTCCCTATCACCTCACAGACCAAGTCTAAAGTCCTCTCTGGATTTTTCAAGCTTTGATAAGCTAGCCTCCTCCACCCAATGCAAATGTATTTTCTTTATTTTCTATCACTTCTCTTTGCTTTCACCAAGCAAACTCAGTGGCCCATAAACATACCTTGATTCGTCTTACCTTCATGCCTCCATTCACACCATTCTCTCTGCTTAGAAGAACTCTCATTTCTTCTTTACCTTCATTTAAATCTTACTCATCCTTTAAGGCCAAGATTACATCCTAATTCTTACACAAGGTCTTCCCTGACCATTCCAGCATTCACTGAGCTCCCAAGGCCAGTGTTCTCTGTGCATGCAGAATATCAGAGATCGGTGATCTTGGAAGGGCCACAGAGATCCCTGGTTCAACCAGAGTCTGATCAACCTATAAACTCATATTTTCCAAGCTTCAGCATTCAAGTGCCAGCTTCACAGTTCATACTATATCCATTTACCAGCAGTAATACTATTTACTTGATATTTTCTTTAAATCAACTTCCTATTTTTTACTTGAGTATGTTTATTAAAAAAAAAAACTTACAGCACCACAGTGACTGTAAAACCATCAATCACCAAAAATAGAAAGTAATTATAAAAATAAGTAAAATAAAAAATCAAACAAAAATATTCAATTCTAGGTAGATACCACTGCCTGCTGGGAACTCTTGAGCCTGAGGCCTCCTCCCTCTTTGTTAAAAAAGGAAAGACGAGAAACTCATGTTAAAGAGCTGTTGACAATACTATAGCACCAAACTGAGATTTTTCTCTTTGATAAAACTGGAGAAATCAAATAAACCAAAAGCCCATCGATGGGAAAGCAATATCTATGTGTGTGGTAAAATATACATAAAATAAAACATTACCATTTTAACCATTTTTAAGTGCATAGTTCAGTCAGTTCAGTGGTGTTAATTAGGTTCACACTGTTATGCAACCATTACCGCTATCGTCTCCCAAATTGTCTTCACCTTCTCAAACTGAAACTTGGTACCCATTAAACACTCTCTGTTCCCTTGCCCACTCCAGCCATTTGATCACCATTATACTTTCCATATCTAAGAGGTTGACCCCTCTAGGTTAACTCATACAAGTAGAAACATACAGTATTTGTCTTTTTGTGCCTGGCTTATTGCATTTAGCATAGTTTCTTTAAAGTTCAGCCATGTCATAGCATGTGTCAGAATTTACTTCCTTTTAAAGGCTGAATAATATTCCATTGTACATATATACCACATTGTGTTTATTCATCTATTGATGGACAGTTTCTTAGCAGCATTATTCACAAGAGCCAAAGGATTACTTCCACCTTTGGCTCTTGCGGATAACGCTGCTAAGAACATAGGTATAAGGAAAGTGATATCTTTACAATAGTCTGTGGTATCCTCACATAGTGGAATATTAGACTGTGATCAAAACAAAGGAACTTAAGTGACATGCAACAGTATGGATAACTCAGCAATATAATATGTGAAACAGTCCCCAAAATTATATACAGTCAGATACCATTTTTTAATAAAATTAACAACAGTTAAAATTTATAGTATTGCCAACGTCTGAGATTGATTCTCACTTGAGCCTCCAGCCTCGGAGCAGGAGCCAAGCCAGTTTTTTCAACTGTAAGACAAAAAGATCCCGAACCTTTCTGGGAGAGAGCCTTTTTGCTCGAGATAATCCATTTTGGGGGAAGAAATAAGCATTCTTAATAGAAACACTTAAGCACTTCTGGCAAACTTTTAAGTGGATTCAGATTTCCTCTCAAAAACCAGTTTCCCATCTACCTTGCCTATTGTCATGAAAGTTTGATGCGTTTTATCCAGACATTGTTTTTGTATGTCCATTTTAGCAGTGATTCTAACTACTCTTCTTTCTTCTAAATGTGTCTACCAAGAAGTAATCCTTGAATTGGCTTCTCACAGGTCTTTTCACTTGCAGCAGACTGAAATAAAACTTTGACACATGCTCATAAATAAATGGTCTAAAAAGCCTCTTTTATGTGTTTTCTTTTTTTCTTTAACACAACTGAATACTTGAAGGTAGGCTAGAATTTCTTAGCCATATTTTTACTAATCCCCGGGGCTGGGATTAACTGATACTCTTTGGTCCAAAACCTCTTGGCCAGATTCTGTGGGGCCCCCTCCCCGCTCTGACCAGCCATTCTCCTCCCCTAACAGAATCTGTGGCCTTAGGAGACCAGGGGCAGGAGGGAGGTGAAGCAGGGGAAAGGGGTGAATATAGGTCTGAATGTATCTCCGTAAATCTAAGTTCTCACTGAAAATCAGAACTAGGGATGAGGCCGTCTTCACCTCCACTCCTGTATCCGAAAGCCAGAACCAGTCACTGGGGGGATGGGGTGAAGACCCTTGGGCAGAGGCTGAAGAGGAGTTGTGAATACCGGTGCCTCAGGTAGCTGCTTGGCAGGCTTGGTCCCTAAAACCTGGCCCCTGTCCAGCTTGGAAATGAGCCCCCTGTCCCCATTGGACACGGGATTGTCTCCAGGCACAGCTGACTCCCAGCTGCCGGGCCTCAGCCCCTCCCCAGTGAGCTGCCATAAAGGAAGTCCACCCAGGAAGGCCCACGCAGACCTGGGGAGTGGGCAGAGGGCCTGGGTTCTGGGGAAGTTCTGGATTTGCCTTTGGGGTGTCAGCTTGACTCCAGGTTCATCTTTTGCATAGCTTCTATATTATAAATGTATATGTTGATGGTAGAAATTTGGAAACTATAGAGAAGTATAAAGACAATAAAATTATACGTATTCTTACCACCTAGAACTGTCCATATTTTTGCTGGTTTTATTCTAGTCTTTTTGTTTAATCTATACATTTATTTTTGCTTTATAAATGAGATCACTCTATACCTAATGCTTTGTATCTTATTTTTTTCTTATCATCTCCTGCAAATGCTCTTTGATTAAAAATTTTTTGAAAATCTGATTTTTAGTGGGTATGAGTTAGCATACAGACCACAGGCTCCTCTCTCCCCCACCCCTCAGTGCTCAAGAGGTCCTAATACTTGGTCTGTGGAGCTCTAACTGTGGCAACTGTTCCAGCCAGGGGCTTGGGACCTCTCTGGGGGCAAGAGAAGGACTAGTCCAGGCCATGGGGTCTCTTAGACTCATCCTGGGGGCAGATCCCTTTAGCCTGGATCCTGCTGCACCCACTCTCCACCACCCCGACTCAGGCACAGAGATTTTGGAGAGGAAACTTTGCTTCAGGTTCATCCCCAACCCTAATCCTGCATGAAGTCAGTACTCTGTCTCCCCTCACCTCTCATTTTTCTTAGAAGTGTGTGTCCAGGGTTTCTGAGACTGCTCAGGCAGCTCCTGGCCACTCTGACCAGCCTCACCCATCCCAGACCACTTCCTCACCTCCCCTTGGTTCAGGCAGCCCTGGGCTTGGGGTTCCTTTTCCTGGGAACAGTCAGTGCGTTGTTGGGTGGGAGGGAATGGTGGATGGGGGTCAGAAGACAAAAGAGGACCTAAAACCAATATTTGACACTTGGAGTTAAAACCCCTCTCCCACATCTCTACCTGGGAATTTTCCGGGAGACTCAGAGAGGCCCTGCAATGACACCAGGAAGTGGAAGGATTGGTAAAGCCTGGGGAGAAAAGGGCACACTCTTGGTGCCTGGACTTAATTCAGCAGAGACAAGGGGACCCCTTCCCTTCCCCTCCTCCTCAGCAATGACTCCTGTCTCAGGCGCTCTTCCCAGCTCCCAGGTCCCTGTCCTGACTGTGGATCCCACCAGCCCAAAGCCTCTCCCACGACTGTTTCCACAACGTAGATACTTGGCATAGATGAAACAATGAGAACTCCTTTTCTACTCCACGAGGAAATCTCTAAGCCCAAACTCTATAGGTAGGTCCAGTGACAGGTACCCAGCCTCATCACTCAGTCTAACCTGGCTCAGTGAAATTACAAGGCTTTGAGAGTTGTCCCCATGTCTTCTTCCCTAGCCCAGTGCAATAGCAATTCTATCAATAGCTTACTTTGTGCAGCACCTTAAAGTGAACAGTGCAAACAGTACATGTTCATATACATCTTCTCATTTGATCTGCTTACACTGCTATCAGGTAAGTGGGAATGGTCTTAATTTCCTTGTTTACAGATGAAGAAACTGAGGCCTGAGGTCAGACCATTGGAAACAGCAGAACTTAGGCCCTCTAATCTGTGGATCCTCGACTCTAGGCTTCCCTCCTCTATACTCAGCTCTCGCTGGACACTGAAAGATCAAGTTCTCTGTCTTGGCTTTCCATGCCTGTAGATTTCAGATGGAGGCAGTCTCTGGCTCTTTCAAACCTAAATGCTGCTGGGTCTCCACTCAGAAACCCTTTCTCTGTCCTGGCATTTGTTTGGCTCAATACATGCCCCTCCGTGGACTGTTGTTGGGAGGAGGGAAGGAGGAGCTCCTCATTTTGAAACCTCTCCTAATTGATTTCCCTCTGATGAGGTGTCGTAATCCTTTCTGGCTGCCCTTACCGCTTCTCCAGTTTCCTGAAACAGCCTCTCCATACCCGTTCTCCTGGCCTCCCACATATTCCCTGGGCTTGAAATCTTCTGATTTTTTTCTTGGCAGCCATTATCCATGACAGGCTTATGACCCACATGCCATCAGGAGAGCCTGTCTCCCAGAGTCCTCACATAGGTGCACACAGGTACACACACACACACACACACACACACACACACACACACACACACACACACACACACTTGAGGGGGTCACCTCATTC
This sequence comes from Camelus dromedarius, assembly GCF_036321535.1. NCBI lineage: Eukaryota > Metazoa > Chordata > Mammalia > Artiodactyla > Camelidae > Camelus > Camelus dromedarius. Next base: position 58,850,375 of record NC_087443.1, on the reverse strand, counting down.
TGCTTCGACCACTCTGTTCAAGTGAGACTACTGGGGAGCAGCAGCTTCAAGGATGGATCTAAAGGGTTCTGCCTGAGGTGAGGCCTTTCTTGCCAAATCTATCAATGGCTTGTTGGGGACTGAGGAAAGGTGTGAGGCCTGCTGTTTGCTCTTTGCTCAGCCTTGAGGAAAGCTGGGGGAGACAGGCTTGCCTGGGTAAACCTGACCCTGTGGCTAGGGAAGACATAATCTCCTAGACTATGGGCTGCTTTTTCCTTCAAGACCTCTAGCCCCTTCTCCAATCCCCCTCACCAGGAGGAGAGCCACAGAGGCCAGGTGGGCTGAAGCAGATGCTGCGGGTCCCAGACCTCTGAAGCCTGCCTGGACCAGAACTCAAGCCTCCCACTCGATCATTCTTGTCCCCCCTTTCATCCAGCCAGCTCTGAGAGAGGGAAGGAGATTGGCTGGGTGCAATGCAGTGTTTCTGGGGACTGGGGGGCAGGGGAGTCCATTCAAATTGACAAAAATAGAACATCAGCCTCATATCATTTTTCTCAAAACAAGATTTATTGAAGTTCTGTCGGTGAAAATCGCTGCTGTGTGGAACGCTTAACTTATAGATTAGATTACTCAGTCGTGCCTTACTACATTTTTCATTAGAAAAATATTGGCTGGGAGAGTTTGACCTCATAATCTCTGCATTTTAAACAATAACCAGAGGAAAACCAAATAGGAGGCACAAGTTAACGGGTTCCCCCCCCCCCACCAGCATTTCCCCGGGGAGAGATCAGAGCGAGGGGCCGGGAAGGGAACAGGAGCGGAATCTGCTGCGTGAGCAATTCCCCATCTCCTGGCCCACTCCCCAGAGGCTGCTGGAGGCGGCTGGGGGCGGCAGAAGGAAGGGGGGTGCAGCGCTGAGCTGAGTCCTGGAGGCTTAGGCCCTGGTACATCCCTGTTCAGGTAGCCTGGAGGCCTGCATGGCCCCAACCCAAGAGTTGGAGGTTAGTGTACATCCATCACAAAGACAAGACCTAAGAGTCCAGAATCCCGGGGCAACTGTGGGGCTCTGTCTAGGCTGCTAGGGTGGAGGGGAGAGGGCATGATTTCCTCTTCATCCTCCACCCAGGGAGGGAAATCTCCCTCCTAGAGGGTTTTATGGAGGGGTGAGTGACTCCAAGGCTAGGCCAACTGGGACAGTCTAGGCTGACCTCAGGCATTCTGTCTGTTCCTCTTGACCCAGGAGCAAAGGCTCCCGGGAGATCCTAGGCCTGAAGCCTCAGGCTAAGGGTGAGTGTGGGGTGTTGGCTGGCTCGAGAGATGGGCAGGGGGCCTCCCGGGTACACAGATCCCTGGCCACTTTACGATAGCTGATCCGATTCCTTGGAGAACAGCACCCCCACTCCGTCTGTGTCTCGGTTTCTACTTTCTGAGGCTTTGGTGATTTCTAAGTTCTGACACAGTCATTAGTTACAAAGAGCAATTATTTTTTTTTTGTCATTAAGTCATTTTTTAAATGGCTCCGGGCAACATCACAGAACAAAGAAACAAAATATCCATGAAAAGACTTAATCACAAATTACTAATTATTTCGCCCCCTCCTCCCTCCCAAAATCGTGAAATCTGAGCCCCATGAAAAGGGAGAAGGTCTCCCCAGCCATGAGCTCGCCATGGCTCTTAGGCACCTAATCCATCATGGGGAGGGGCGTTTCCTGCCCCACTCTGAGCCCCAGGGGAGGGGGTGGCAGGACTCCCCCATCCCTAACCTTTGAAGTTACCTTCTGTCCATAGATACAGCCCTTCAGTCAGTGGTGGGGGGATTTGAAAATGAGTGGGGGACCCCATCTAGAGCCCACATCTTGGGCCCCTCCCCCCAGGCTGCCAGTCTCCCCAGCTGGCATTCCATTCTGGGCCCTTTGAAGCCTCCTGGGCCACAGCAGAGGAGCCGCCCCCCTGCCGTGGGGCTCCTAGAGTCTCCAGCTGCAAAACAAACCGGAGGAGGAAGTAATCCTGGAGGGGAAGCCCCCGAGTCCCCAGACGTGAGGAAATAAAATGTGTTTGACACCAAGATGTATGGTAGGAGGGGGAAGTCCAGGGTATGGGCCACTCCATCCGGCCAGGCCTTCTCCTAGAGCTGACTTTGGTCTCCTTATCTGACCCTTGCCAAGTGACAATGTAGCTGCACAGAGGAGGCAGTGATCCGGGAAGCCCAGTCACCGGCCAAGAACAAAGGTGGGTCTGCCAGGGAGACAGGTTCTAAGGCAGAGCTGGCCTCCTCGGAACTGCCCACACCTGCCTCATCTCTCTGCCCAACACGCCCAGTTCCCCGTGAGCAGCCTGTGTGGAGCTTGAACCATAAGTCAGTAGTCTCGAAAGGAAGGTCCTGGGAAGGATGGCACTGCAGGGCCAGAGATGGGCCACTAAGAAAAACAGGTATATGTCCAGGCTTGGGGGCAGCTGTGGAGCCCCCAGCCTCAAAACCCAAATAATCTCCCACAAGTTCTCCTCACAGCTCAACTCTGAACTTGACTACAGAGTAAACCCAACCTTAGAGTTCATCCATGTAACAAAATGCTTATCAAACTCTTACTACATGCGAGGCAACAGGACTACATTGGTAGCCATGACAGACCTAGACCCTACCTTCATGGGGACCAGGTTTATTTTTCCTGAGTATCTTTCTATTGAAAAGATCTGGATTAAAGAGAAAGTCAAATCCATGCCAGGTGTCCCATTCCAGCCTTTGCTCACTCCTTGGTTGTTTGGACAGTCGTCCTCTGGTTGTTCTCTGACTCCCCATCCAGACCACTCCTTTAAATACAGGTCTCGTGTATCTCCTGCGTCCACCTCCCTGCTGGCACTGGGCACTGGATAGAGATGGAAACGGTCATAGGTGAAAGGAAAGGAGGCAGGTGAGTGGGCTTTTAATAAACAGAGCCAACTCAACAAGTGTTTGCAACCATTGTTCCTATGTCGTGTGACCAGTGAAGACCTTGAGTGTAAATACCCAAATTATTGGAATTACAGTCACTGACCCAGGCAAGAGAGCTTAGAATTCAATAATCAGTCTCAGCCACACACTGCATTTACTCCCTCTCCCTCTTTCTCTTTCTTGTTGAATTGTCTTCTTCCCTCTCTTATAACCTTTCTGACCAAGAAACATCTGCGAATATGCTGGGACTTAGGCTGCCTTTATTAAAAGCATATCTTTAAAAGGAGTAGACTTTTCTCAGAGGTTATTTGCTCCACTCCCTTGCTGCCCAAGGCTCTAGCTCAGTGATGCTAGCCACCCCTCAGACCTGTAGGATGTGTGAGTCTTGGGGCATAACCCACTCTGGGTATGGCAAAGACTGCCAGTTGTCCTCCAATATCTACTCTTCCCTTCTTTTCAAATAATAAACCCCCAAGTTTTAGGGGGACCTAGCCATTCATGTTAGGACTACATTCCCTAGAATCCCTTGCAGCTAGGTGTGTCCAGTTAACTAGATTCTGGTCAATGAGATGCAAGCAGAAGTAATATACCTTCTGGGCTCTGACTTTAAAAAGAAGGCGCTGGCCCTCCACATCCTCCATGCTCCTTTTCACTGGGTGTAAAATGGACATGGCAACTTGAGCATCCATCATAGAGCTCAAGATGGAAGCCATGTATTGAGGATGGTGAAGCAATAAACAGAAGGAGCCTGGGGTCTTGAGACTATGGAGTGGAGCTACCATATCTGCTCTGGAGTGCTATGCTGAGACTTCATGGGAGAGAGAAGCAAACTTATTATGTGCTTAACTCATTGTAATTTTGTAATTTGCTTCATTTCTTTCCTTTTGTTTCCCTAAACAAAGAAAAAGCAAATGATGTAAGGCAGTTCTGTCCAATATGATGTGAGCCATATATGTTATTTAAAATTTTCTAGTAGACACTTTTAAAACATTATAAGAAGCAGGTGATATTAATTTTAATAATATCATGTATTTAACCCAGTCTTTCCAAAATATTATCTCAACATGTGATCAACATATTAAAGAGATAGTTTTCATTCTTTTTCTCATGCTAAGTGTTCAAAATCCAGTGGATATTTATGCTCCTATCTTAATCAGACTAGCTGCATTTCAAGGGCTCGGTAGCCACACCTGGCTAGTAATAACAGGACTGGCAAGTACAGGTCCAAAGATGCTGCCAGAGGCTGAACCAGTTAGGGACTGAGGACCAGCCCTGAGTTAAGTATAGCAGCTACAGTAACCACTCCTCCCACTGCTGCAAGGAGGGCCTTTTGGCACTTATTCCATTTCCAGCCAGATGTCTGGCACACCCATCATGCTCTGGCTCCAGCCCATAAGGAAAAACCTCTATGCCTTAGTTTCTATATTGGACCCTGGAGAGGGGTTATCTTAGGAAACAAGTAGACCCCTAGGAAGATGGAGGAAGAGAAAGGAAAGCTGGACTGTGGGTTACCCTCCAAACTCCTCTTTATCTGTAATCAGAACAGAGTGGAGCAGGAAAGACAGTGTAGGTCTGATCACAGAGGCCCCAGGAGAAGGGTGTCCTCCCTCCCAGCTCAGGGAGACCAAGGCCATGACATATTCCTCCAGAGCTTGTCCACAGGATCAGGCTTACCTCATACACTTACTGGGATTAAGGAAAGAACAACAATACCTCACAAAGAGCTCATATTTACCAGTGTAATCCTTACTACCAACTCCCTCATCTGGACAACAATTCAGCATGTCTACTACTGTCAAGGCCTTCTTCACTTGTGACCGTAATGATTGTCACCATCATCTACCAAATATTACCATCACCTCCAAAATTATTGCTTCTGTTACTGTGAGCATCAGTATCAACACTTCCTTCATGATGTCAACAATTACCATCACTTACTGCCTTCATCACCATGGCAGTGATCATTAACAAATCATTAATAACAACACCATGACCACTCATCACCCCATTCCTGCTATTACCATAATCATACAATCACTATAATCATCATCCTCACTATGACAACCACTTCCACCATCACCATAATGAGTATTAGAACCTCTAACGTCTACTTCACCTCATTTTGTAAGGTCACCCCTAGGCTCTCCTTTTCCTATCTAGAAGTCCTTGGAGTTTGCCCCTAATTTCCACCTGGTCAAAATAATCTCTTGTACCCTTTGCACCCCAGCACCCCCCTCACTCAACCATTCTTGCCTCAGGGTCAAGTTCACGTTGCCCTATTTGACCTTTTGGATTCTGGACTCTTGCCTGCCCTGATCTGTCCATTAAAACTTGTAATCTCTTTCTGCCTGCTTGAATGCTCTGGCTTTTGGACCCTTGGTTTATCTTAACTCATGGCCACTTAGCCCTGGGCATCCTGCCATCAGTTACAGAGGTCTCCCGGCTAGGCCTGGGGAACTCGGCATTGTCATGCTCTCAGGGGACCAAACCTTGCCAACATCTTTTCTTGGATTTTTGCTGAGTGAAAACAGTCTGGATTTGTAAAGTTGGTCCCTGAAGTCTGGTTTGGTGACTCCAAAATCCAGAGGAAACTGGGAAAGGGTATTTTGTGGCAGGACCTAACCAACACAAACCTGGTACACAGGAAATGTCAGAGGAAGGAGAAAAGTTTGGGGAGAGGGGAAAAGCTATTTGCTCTCCCTGGTTTGTCCATTGGACAGCACAATAAGACCACTGTCCTCATATGTTTCCCTGGTGACCCCAGAAATAACAGGAACATTGCTCTTTTATGGAAAGCTTTCTGTAAACAAAGATCCTGGACATCCCATGTCTCTTCCATGGACAGTGAGAACCTGGGGTCTAAAGAATTTTGGGAGAGGAGCCTCCTCTGGTGTTACAGATGGTGGCAGCCATGTCAGAGGCAGCAGGAGCTCTCACCTCTCTCCATCCCTGCACTTTAGCTACATCACTCCAGTCACCCTCTTACCTTCCCAGGGATCCACAGGTACCCAGGGTTTTGCAGATAGTCAACTCCCCAGTCACATGTGGTTCATGAGGATAGAAAGGATGTGCATCTGGACTGAGTTCAGATCCCAAAGTGAATCTCTTGATATGATCATGTAACTCAAAATGAATGGATCTCCAATCCTTAGATCTGAATGGTATTTGCCAGAAGGCTGGGTTTGAGGTAGGAAGGAGGGAACTGGACTTTTGTTTTAAATGTTTTGAGACCAGACCCTTCCCCAGTGCCTGTCATAGGGCTCTGCCCAAGGCAAAAAGGATTGATTTACTGCCTGTCTGCAGTAAGGTTGGTGGCTCCAAGACATCTGAGCAAGGCAACCTACACTTTGGGGAAAGCTCAAATTGTTCATTAAAGTGACACCCTCCATCCCCAGATGCTGGGGAAATGGATTGTGAAATGACTCAGGGAGGTAGCCAGGTGGGAGGGAAAGAAGCAGTCGTCCTTTGCCATCACAAGAAGACCCTATGATGACAGACATAACAGCTCATAAACACAACCTCCTCCCCATTGCCACTGACAGAGAAAAGGGGTAAGCCCCTCCCTTCTCCACTCTCTCATTCATTCATTTGTTCTACCTTTTGGTTGACCAACTACTATGTGCTGAGCACTGAGCTGGATCCTGGAGACACAAAGATGAATAAGGCTTGGTTCTCATCCTTAAGGAGCCCACAGTCATCACAGAAAAGAAAGGAAGGAAAAAATGCCCCTGGCCTTTCCAGCTTGTCAAGGGTCAACCACACGCCTGAGCCAGTCCCCTGAGAGGGCAGTGGGTGAGATTCCAGCAGGTAATGGATGAGTGAAGCTATGCCCTGACAGGAATATTACCTGCAATTGGTTCCAGTCATCTATGGAGCCAGGCAGCTTTGAAAATTGTGGGGGGTGGGGTGGGGGAATGGGGAGATCAGGTCCCATCAGATCCCATTCTTCCATCCCTAATATGTCCTGATCCCCCTCCCGAAAGAAGCAGGGTGTGGTCTCCTAGAGCCACAGCAAATATCTTTTGCCTTTTCTCCTGACGAGGCTGGTCTCTGCATAGGATGGAAACCACCCCCAGGGTGAAGTGCCCAGGAAGAAGCACTGGGGGTCCTAGGAGAGAGGCCAGAGGCCAGAGGCAGGGGATTGCCTGCTCATGAGGTCAGATTCCAGAGCAAACAGCAAGCTATCGGCCTTTTCAGACTGAAAGTTTGGACATGGGGGCAGGAAAGGAGGGTAAGACTTTAGGGTCCTCATAGGCTAGGGGAGGGTCCTCCAGGGTCTGACAGGCACCCCTGGACATTGTGTCTGAGCCTTTGCTGGGAAAGTGGAGGCCAGGGGCAGCTACCAAGTGAACACAGCCTTCAGTTTTGGCCACATAATCAGAGTTCCATTAGCAGGGTCTGAGCTCCTCCTCCCCAATTTAGACGGGAAACTGAGGCCCTGGCCACACAAGGACAACCACCAGCTTGGCTGTCTTCTGTTGGACTGCCCTGTGGTTTCTCTTGCTCTGACCCACAACATCTCTCCCCTAAGGGACTCTGTGAGCACAGTCTCCCAGCTGAGCAAGTTCCCACTTCGGTCTCTAGGGTACCAGTGTAAGTGGACCTTGGAGACAGTTTCAGATTTTAGAGTCAGGAGTGGGTCTAGCTGTGATGATGGCCACCTGGACTCTGGTGAATTCTAGACTCCTCTCATCCTGTGCCTCCTGCAACCCCATCCCCACAAGGGCACGGGCAGACCTCTGTCTCGAGCAATTTACCTCCTCTTGGCCCCAACCTGTTTCGCCCACTAGAACCTTCCCTTTTCTGTCCCCTTCATGCCCTCTGAGCTCATTTTCTCCCTATTCTTCTGCCAACCTCCCAAATCCACTCCTCTTGACTCATTTCATCTCTATACCCTTCACTCCCCCATGCACACCTCCATCAAAATACAGAGCCACAGGCCTCTCCTTAGGGACTAGGCCATGCCTAGGGGATGGGGCTAGTGTGACTGTGGCAACTCTGTGGCCTTCAGGAAGGCAAAGGAATCCTATGTCTTCTGAGTAAGTCACATGAGGACCAAAGCAGGATGGTGGTCTGTACCCCAGGGTGGGGCACATGGTGTGCCAAGGGCTGGCCTGGGACTGGGGCCTGGACAGCAGGGGCAGGAATTTCGAGTCCAGCTCTGAGAAATACTACCAGGGCCTGCCCAGTCCTGGGTGCCTGTGATCCGATTCACAGAAGTCTTCCTAGAGCTTCAAACGGGCCTGGAAGATGAGGCTGGAGAGCAACCAGGTGGGTGGGGTAGGGTTGGACCCCTTGCTGTCCTTCCACCCCTGCCCAAGGACAATGCAGAGGCGGAGCTGGCCTCCTTCTCCTCAAATGTCCTTCTGTCTCCAGGCCACTTCTGTCCTTGGTCTATTTGGGAGTGAGGATTTAGGAGATAGAAGAGCCTTCTAGGGATGACAATGACACTCACCTCCACACACACACATCCAGCAGATGCCCACCAATACCTGGCTCAGGCCCACACTTCTGCAGACAGCTGCACACCCACCTGAACACATGCACCTCTGTCCCAGCTGTTCCTTTAGTCACCCAGAAAACGTCTATGGAGGAACTCCTCTGGCCCGGCACCAACAAGACAGACCTGGACAAGTGGTCCTCGCCTGCACAGAGCTCACAGCCCAGCAGGGGAGGGAGATAGTCAACACTTACACAAAGGTCTTAAAGACATTATAAAGACATTAAAATCATAATAAGTGAAAGAAGAAAAAATTCCTCTGGACTATAAGAAAAGAGAGTACCCCCCACCCGCCCTGCCCAGGGCCTCCACGTGGAGTTCTGCAGGCTGTGCCCTGCTCAGGGGAGCTGCCCGACAGCACGACTGCGGTGCTGTCTTCATGGAGAAGGGGGTGCCTTTTTTCTAACTCTCACAAAGGCACCGCAGGGGCTGGCAGTGGCCTGAGAGCTAGCCTGATCTTGGGGTCAGTTTTACATCTACTACCTCGTTTCCAATCTCATGCTGTCTCAAGGCCACTTTCAGGGTCCATCTCAATGTCACACACACACTGTGCACAATATCCCAGCACACATTTGCACCATCACACACAGGCTCCCCCTGGCTCCAACACCTCCTTACAGACTTGACTTTGACACACAAGTAAAAAGCCCTCACAGTCATCACAGGTTCTCACACGTGAACTTGCCACGTGGGCAGACCAGGTCTCACCCATACTGCTCCATATCTTATCACACACGGTTTCTCTCACACTGTCACCCATATACCCACTGCTTCCCCACAGTTGCACACAGCCCCTCACACCCTGTCTCTCTCTCTCAACACACACACACACACACACACACACACACACTGACACACACTCTCGCACACACAGGCGGCCACGCTCCTGTTAGGCTTCTGGAGACAGGCGTGTGCAGCCCCTGATCACAGCTAAATGTCAGCGAGTCCCTCTCCTCCCAGTTAGAGATGAATTGTTGCTCGGGAGATATTTCATCCTTAATGCCTCCTGCTTGAACTGGAGCATGCGTCTCGGGGAGGTTACGTTTTTCCCAATCTGTCTGCTGCCCCCCTGGCTGGCTCAGGGAGCTGCCCTCCTGCCTCTCAGCTTTCATGGGGGGAGAGGGAGCCCCCTCTCCCCTTACAGCCTCTCCTCATCCTTTCCCTCCCCGCCAGCTCAGCTCCTGGCAAAAGAACAAAGCCGACGTAGCTGCCCCGGCCCCCTCCCCAGCTCCTCGCAAGGGAGGTGTCCCCAGAGCCCTGGGGATGTAGCCTGGACACACTCCGCCCCCATCCCAGCTGTTAGCTGCATTCAGGGCCAACATAGACCCCATGGCCTAGAGAAGAGTTGGGCACAGAGAGGGGGATATAGCATTGAGGGGCAGCCCATTTTAAGGGTCTTCTGCATCAGACCCTTTCCCCATCATAAACTTAAAAAAAAAAGGTTGAGTGATGCTGGTGAGAAAATAAATTGGAATAAACTCTCAGGAGGCCAGTTGGGTAAGATGTATCCACTGCCCCAAAAGATGTCTCCCTTTTGCCTCAGCAGTGCCATGTTTAGGAATTTATCATAAGGAAATAAGCAGGGACAGTCCAGACGATTTAGTTTCCAGGGGCTCATCCCAGTCTGGTTTATAAGAATGAAAAATTGGAAACAACCTAAACATCCCACAGTAGGGACTGGCAATGGCACAGCCATCAACAGAATACCACGCAGCCATTAAAACAATGGTGTGGAAGAACGTTTAGCATCATTGAAAGGTGTTCACACATAATGTTGAGTAAAGCAAGCAGGTTGCAAAACAGTATGTGTACTAAATGCAATGTGGGAGCCTGGATGGGATCCTGGAGTAAGAAAAGGATGTTACTAGGAAACCTACTGAAAGCCAAATAAAGTCTGGAGTTTATTTAATAATAACATACCAAAGCTGGTTTCTTAGTTCTGATAAATGTACCATGGTAATTTAAGATGTCAGCATCAGGGGGAAGTGGGTAAGGGACATATGGAAACTCTCTGTTCTATCTTTGCAAGTTTTCTGTAAATCTAAATTTATTCCGAAATTAAAGGTTTATCTTAGAAACCAGGTCTATATACTGGGATCTCTTATTCCATTTTTTATTTAAGTATATCAATAAAATAGATAAGTAACAAGGGTTTACTGTATAGCACAGGGAACTATATTCAGTATCTTGTAATAACGTATAATGGAAAAGGCTCTGAACAAATATATACAACTGAATCACTTTGCTGTATACCTGAAACTAACACAACATTGTAAATCAACTATACTCCAGTAAAAAGAAGTATATACATCAAGGTCTGGGAGAATAAGCACCACCATGTTAACTTTGGTAATATCTGAGGGGTAGGATTATGAGCACTTTTAATTTCATTTTGATCATTTGAATGTTCTTTTTTTTTTAGCTTTATCAAGGTTATACTGACATATAACACTGTATAAGGTATGCAGCTTGTTGATTTGATACACGTATATTTTGCAATATGATTACCACTGTAACTTCAGCTAACACTTTCATTACATCACACAATTACCATTTCTTTTTTGTTCTCACATTTAAGATCTACTCTCAGCAATTTTCAAATATGCAATACAGTACTGTAAACTATAATCCCAATGCTATACATTAGATCCCCAGATCTTTTTTTTAAATAAAGGAACATGTACCAACTTGTGTAATTAAAAAAAAAATTCAAACCTGGAGTGTCACTGGGGATGCTGAGAGCAGCTCAATTCTCAGTCACCCCACCCAGCCTCTTCAGTCCCCTGAAGGTCTTGAACCCAGCCATTATGGACAGTTTCTTTTACTTCTAATCCTAATTGGCATGACCACCCCTCACCCCTGGAAACTCCAGAATTTCAGGATCTCAAATTCTTTTCTTTGATTCCAATCTTCTATCATCTAACCTCACTCATTCTCTCATTCCTACTGACTCATTCTCTGGTCCTTTAAGTCCTTCACCTTCTCCCACTCCATCACCCCAGTCAGATTTTCCTTCCTCCCTTCCTACCCTGGCTCCAAACCAGCCATTTCAACAGTGTGCTTCCTGCCTTCCTGCTTACCAACCTCCAGCCTTAAGCAGCACTGCCATTCACTTTTCTGGCTCCTCCTCCTGGACACTCTGGGGCAGGTGAAAAAAACTGGCCCATTCATGCTGCTTCAGCTCATCTTTGACCAGTATGTATTAGAAACAGAACAAAAGAAAACAAAAACTTTCTCTTCACCTATAATTGACTCCTCATTACAATTCCACAGCCACTACAAACTTTCTCTGCAAGTCTTCAACTCTAACTTGACTAAGTAGATGGAGCCCACTCCTCAAATAATATTCCCCTAGTCCCTAAACCCACCAGTCCCCCCATCCCAGAATTTCCCTGGATCATCACCCACCCTTTTCCTTCCCTCCTGTCTCTGAGGAAGAAGAGTTTCTTCTCCTTACCAAGGATGCAACCTCTTCTGCATCCTCCCAGAATTTTCTCCATTGAGCATCTTCTACATCTTGTCCATCTCAGCTCTCCCTCTTTCCTCTTTCTCCTGGATAAACCTTATGAATGAGAAATCATCCTCGTCACCTCTGGTTCTTTGTCATTCACTCTTCCTGTGATACTCCCACCACCTTGTAGTCACTTGCAGTTGACTGTGACCTGGGAATAACCAAACCCACTGGCCATTGACTCTGTCCTCCTCACTGATGACACTACATGATTTAATACCAGTTCCCTCCCTAAAACCTCCATCATCTCTAGGTCACTCACTCCTTTTGTGTTCCTCCTAACTTTCCAACTATCCCTTTGTAGTCTCCTCTGGTTTCTTTCCCTTCTCCAACTTCCTAAATACAGGAATCTCCCAGGGGTTACTTTCCAGTCTTATCTTACTCTGTCCCCTGCCCTGTCTCTGGCAAGCTCACCATTCCCCTGGCTTCCACTACCCATCACTTTGGAAGAATCCCTAACTGACAGCTTCTGAACGTCCAAATTCCTGCTGAGCATCTCTGAGCGGATGTCCCAGAGCACCTCAAACTCTTTATAACCACAACTATTATCCCCATTCCCAATAAGCCCTGCCTTCAGACTTCCACCATTTTTCCCAACAATCAAGCTGAACACCTAGGTATCACTTGGACTCCACACTCCTCCTTCCTTACCTCCCAAATGCATTCACTAATCAGGTCTGAAAGAGCCTACATTAGCCCTGTCTCTTGCTCACTGCCTTCTGTGTTCTGTCTTTTCTGCCCCTGTTTCTGGACTTGCTTACCTAGACTATGGCAGTATCCACATCCAAGACCATCGTGCCTTTCATCCTGACCCTCTCACACTAATTCTGGCAGAGCAACAGTCCACAGCCCCTAAAGCAGGGGCAACCATAGACTTAATTATCCAAACCAGGATGCTCGTGAGAGTCAAAGGGGGCTTTGTAAAATAGTAATAATAATAATAATAATAATAATAATAATAATAATAATAATAATAATAATAATAATAATAATAATAATAAAAATAAACAAAAACAATAACAAAGTTTAAGAATAAAAAAATTATTACAGTGGGACAATAGGCATAAATTGGAACTGCCCCGGGTATATGGTCATCCTACCTAAAGCACCCATCCTGCTCAAAGACATTTCATAACTCCCATTGAATTAAGTTCAGATTCATGCTAGCCTTCAAGTCCTACCTTTCCAGCCTTTATCTCATGCACCCCACTCTCCTAATAAGAACTACTCATTGGCCTTTGAAGATGACTCATGCTGTCCCAGTCTCGTGCCTGCATTCATGTTCTTCCTTTCTTCAGGAAATCCTTGTCTTCAACTCTGCCACCCGAATCTTATTCTTATTTCAAGACCAAAACCACAAATACCCTCCATGAAGTCTCCCCCATTTTTTCTTGCACCTCTCTTGTAGCACTTTGCATATTCTCCTTAGTGTATTATTTCTACACTTGGCTCTATCAAAAATGCTGATCAGTGGCTGCACACGGCTCCACTCCCGGCCAGCTCTTTGGCTGGGCAGCTGCTTACAATGTGGCCTGGCATTAAAAGATGAGCCGGGCCAATCCGATTTCCTCTGCTGGGAATTTGAACTATGAAATACGGAGAGACTAGAGCAGTTAGTGGAGGTGATGTAGAGAGAGACTCAGAGAGGCCGGCTGGTCAAATGCAAGTCACAGTTATGAGAAATTATGAGGAAACGCAGGAAGCTCTCGATGTTACATGGGGGTCAGAAGCAGTTATGAGCCGGGCCCTGGAGGCTGACCTGAGTGAGAATCCTGACTCCTCCACTTCCTGGCTTGAGCCTGGGGCAGGATACCTAACCTCCTTGAGCCTCAGTGTTCTCACTTGTAAAATGGGGATAATGAGATTTACTAACTCACAGTGTTTTTAAGAAGATTAACTGAGACAAGCATGGAAACCAATCTGTCTGGGGTTTAGTAAGTGCTCAGAACTTGTTAGCAATGATTCTTTCTCCTCCTATAATAATAATAATATTAAATATTATGATCTGTTAATTAATAATTTCATTAATATTCATAAGAAGAGAGACACAGAGAGAAAAGAGAGACCCTGTGGGGTGCCTTCCACTTTACCATGAGAGAGAAGTTAGTGCTCAAAGCTGCCCTGGTCCATGTGCTTCCATATAAAGACCCTTCTTCTTCTTGTGATTACTCAAAGCAACCTCTGTTTCTTGTAAACAGAAGGACCGCTGCACAGACTCCTGTCTCCCTCTTGGGTCTGAACTTGAGCTCCTCACAGTCCATCAAAATGCTCTGCTGACCTCAGTCTCCTGCCCTGAAGACAGTTGATGCTCAATGCTTGGTGAGAAAAGGAATATGATTCCAGGTCATCTCTAAGGAACCTGCAGAAAGGCCATTTTTAGGAGATTCAGAAATGCCTGGGGTACATAGTAAATGCCTGGAGACTCATCCCCCTGGTTCTTGGCCTCATCCTTCAAACTAGGAAAGAAGGCAGGCCAGGACCAGGATCACTCTGGAGCACTGATGCTGCGGGGTCTCCTCCTGGAGTTCTGGCCTTGCTTACCTGCTGCTAGGCCTCGCCTCTTCCTTTCCTTACTCCCTCTGGCCCCAGGATGAGGGGCTGCAGGGTCACAGAAGGGGCAACTGAGGGAAGAGAGCTGCTGGGTCAGGTTGCCAGCCTGCTGAAACGGGCTAAGGCATCACCTACCAGGCTTGGCTCCTCCCCTGTCTGGCCTCATCTGCTCCACTCCCCTGCCTGTACCCAATCCTGGCCACACATGTCTTTTCAGACCCTTACCTTCACCGGGCTCTCTCTTACTATGTCTTTGTACATGCTATTCCTTCCCCCTCAGATGCCCATCCCTGCCTTCACTTCTAATGAAAACTCCCATTGGTCTTTTAACACTCAGCCCACAGCCAGCCTCCTGCTGGAATCCATGGATATCCTAGGTAGGGTTCAATGCTCCTGTTCTGTGTTTCCATGGTCCTTGCGGAGATTTTTAGGAGCCCAATCTCAGCACTCTAATTACCCATGTACCAGTCTGTCTTTCCCTGAGGAGGTCTCAAGGACAGGCATTCTGCCCTGTCCATCACTGTGCCCTCAGTGCTTAGCAAAGGACTTGGCACATAGTAGGCTTTCACTAAGTGTATGTTGACTGACTATATGAATGTCTGAATAGATAATTAACAGTTTCTCCCTATTCTGGGATCCCTAGATCCCCCAGTTTTCTCTTCCTCGGCTGTCTTGGGCATTTCTTGAACCCTTCTGTAGTCCCGTGATTATTTCTCCCAAAGGCAGCACTACCCATCCTGAGTCTCAAGTGACATCTGGTGTCCACAGTGCAGGACACTGCAGGGTTATGGATCTGGAGTGTTTTGAGGCTAAGGTACTAAGCAGGGACCACGGGAGAATGAGGACAAAGTGGGTTGGGTTGGGGGCTTGAATGTCTTCATTGGCCATTTGGGTCCCGATGGGTGGGTCCAGCTTCTCTTTCCCAGACAGGCCTCTGACTGGGCTGCTGGGCATGGCTACCACTTGCCTGCCCTCCTACCTCCCCGGGCCCAGGGCTGAGCGGCTGGCGGAGGCAGTGCTGGGCCAGCCCGAGCAGACAGCCTTGCGCGATTGCTGGCTCCAGGCCTCCCAGCCCAGCTTGTAGCTCCCCCCAGAGTGGCGGGATTGATTGGCTGCAGCCGGAATGGGCACCAGTCTCCCTGGCTTGGACAGAAACGGGGCCATCTGTTACACCTCTAGTTAAAAGTACATAAAGTTGAGCATTTGTGCGCCGACAATACCACCCCTGACACCCTCCACGCAGCACAGCGCTCCGGCTCCTTGGCAGGCTTGAGCTCCGCGACAGGCCGGCACAGCAACGCCTACACGCTGGCTGGCACCACCGCTCCACCCCCCAGCGGCCTAGCCCAGCTGGGTCCAGCCTAGAAGCCTAGATTCCACCTGTACCAGAGGGTGGAGGGAAGGACAGGGTACGATGGGCGGGTGTATGGTGGTGGGCAACTCCTGCCCCAGTTCAGGGTGTCTGGGTTGCAGACGATGCTAGACTTTAGGTTCTGACTTGGGAGGACCCAGGACAGCTGCTCATGCCTGTCCTAGGGGGCAGGCTTCAGGTGGGCCCAGGCTGGCCCTGGGCTCATGCCAGTCTTGGGTCTGGGCCAAGCCAATCAGAAGAGCCCATCTTGTCACCCAGTAAGTGCATGCCCCTTGAGTTTGCAGCTCCCATGGTGCCATCTTACACCAACTATGCACAAGGCTGGGCTCTGGACTTTGACCTTGGGCTTGGAGTTCTAGGCGCTGGCTTCTGGGCTATAGGATGTGAACCCTGATTTCTAAACCCCAATTTCTGGTCTCCAGCTTTGGGCCTGGACATTCAAGTTATTCCACAACTATCTATTCCCACTTATAGTCCTCTGGTGCTCTAGTCAGACCAGCCTACTGTCTCTCAAAACTGTTGTGAGCAATTCTGCTTCTGCCCCTTTGCTCTTGCTCTTGCTGCCCTCTCTCACTCTAACCTGGAATTTCTATTTCTCCCCTCCAGCCTCTTAGTTCTTCCCATCTTTCGAGGCCAAGCTCTACTTCCAGGTCTGCTAGGCAGACTTCCCTGGTTACATGGCTCCTCTCCCTGCTCTGATCTCCCAGGGGTTCCCGCATCCCCAGAATGGTTTCTTCTGAGGCTTGTCCTGTATGAGACTGGAGGTCCTCTGCACAGGTGGAAACTGGGCAGGACTTTGTCTTGCCCACAGGCTAGAATAGGGCCGGATGCATGACGTGGGAGGAGGCTCTTTAAGTGCTGGCCTGAACTCAGCTCAGCTGTTGAGAAAGGACAATGACTGCAGAGGTGGTGCTGGCTCTTCCAGGGGCTACCCTCCCAGCTCTGCTGGTCACAGCCTAGAAAGCAGATGGATAGGTAGACAGACAGCTTTTGATTACTCATGTGTTTGTTTAGTACACATTTGTTAAACACGTGTTATGTCCTTAGTCCTGTGTTGAGCATGGAAGAGAAGGAATAGTAAAAAAAAAAAAAAAAAAAGAAAGAAAAGAGAGAGAGAGAAATAAGACACAGTCCCTGCCCTCAAAGAGCTTACCCATGAGTAAAGGCCCCCCCCCCCACAAGACAAGTTCAAATAATAACTATAATGCAAGGAACCAACCAAAATCAACAGGAGTGTCCTTTGTCTTATGCAACAATAGACTCTCAGAGCTGGAAAGGACCCAGAAGGTCAGAGACTTTAATATCCATCCTCAGCCAAAAGACATTTATATACATTACATGAGATAATGTGGGTAAAGCTCTTTCTTGGCACAAACTTAAGTGATAGTAAAATGATGAAGATAATAGCAATAAGACTGATTATTAGCCTTGTCAGTTGGTTCTAGGCACACTCCACCTGCTGGGAAAGCTCACTCCCACACAAGGCAGCTCATTCCATTGTATATACGCCTACCTCTCAGAAAGCCATTCCCAAGGATACAGTGAAATCATCCTCTCTGCCCTCACTTGGCAATAGTTGTAATTCCACCCCTGGGACCACACAGCAGGCTGGGACTAGGGTAAGGCAAGTGAGATGCCCAAGCACAACATTTCAGGGGTTGTGCCCAGCACTAAGAACAAGTACCTCCTTAAAGTTTAAGCCCTAGGCACCTTATTTGCCTCACCCTACTCCCAGTCCTGCCACACAGTGGATCTGCCCCCTCTGCCAGCCAGCCCCAGGTGAGAGCTGTCAGATTTCTCAAGTACCCTTAGCCTCCGAAGCAGTTCCCACCAGCAGCCTACAGGATGTGGGGTCACCTGGGACAGCCCCCAAGGTTGGAGTGACAGGGAAAGAGGAGGACTGAGAATCATGGCCAGGTGTTAGTTGTAACCAAGGGGACTTACCTGCCCACTCCAGTCCTTTCCTGCCCAACACCTCCTTCTGGCCTGGCCTGTTGCCCCCAACTCTTCCCCACAGCACTGGAACAGGGGCCTAAGTAAGGCTGGTGTGCCCAAATCTGGCCCCAAAAAGAACACAGACAAGTGGGCTCTAAAGAATATTGAGCAGTGGGCCTGGTTATGGAAAGTCATGTTACTGTTTCTCCTTCTTACGGGCGTCCCCAGGTGATGTGTATGTGTGTGTGTGTGTGTAGAAAGTAGAATGTAAAGCTAAAAGGCCATGGGAAGCCCTGGAGGATTGGGATTGGGAGATGTTGAGGGGAAAGGTAGAGGGTAGAAGGGCAAGAGAAGGAGGAGAGTGGAGTCTGAAAACAGGATGATCTGCTGTGCTGCTTCCCAGCTGGGTCACCTCAAACAAGCCACTTGAACTGAGTCTCAATCTGCTAGCTGTAAATTGGGCTACAAAGACTGCCTACCTATAGGGAGGACCATGTCCCCTACTGTGACAGGGCAAGATCCTTACTAGGTTTAGTCACCTTTGTAAAACCAGTGGGTGGAGGGGTTGGGGGTGGGGGAGTAGGGGGAGTGACGCCCAGGCATGCGGAAACCTTCCGGGCTCCACTCAAACTGGAGTTACACTCTGCCCCCCAGACTGGGCTGGGATCCAGTTTGGGGGTCTATGTTTCCTAGTTCCACTTTTGTGGCCTCCTTGTTCCTCTCTGGTCCTCATCGACCCCCGTCCCGACAAATCTTCATTTTTTCTTTCCGGTTTATAAAGCCATGTTCACCTCCACGACTTCTTCAGCCTCCCAAGAAAGAACCCTGAGACGCAAGCAGCTACAGAATTACTCTTCTCTGTTTTCATAGGCACAGACCAAAGCCCACAGCGGGTTAGAAATGCAGTGGGGAGCTTGAACTCGGCTCTTCCAAGTCCCTCCCCACGTCTGGGACCCAAGGGGCCACTGAGAGACCGCTCAGATGGGTGCTGAGGCTGGGAGGGGCACCTTGTGCTCCGCGTGGGCGCGGGGCGCTCGCAGGTCCAGGCCTGCGCTTCCCCCGGGCCGCCAGCAGCAGGCGCTGTGGCAGAGGCGCCCTCCATACCCGAGCATTAACTTTAAGAATAGCTCAAACTAATCCCTGGCTGTGTGGAAACAGCGTTTTATTAAATGCTTCACACAGATTTGGTATAATAAAGATGAATATATTATATCCTTTGCCTCCCCCAGAGTGAGACAATAATAAGAGAGGGAAAAAAACAATAAAATGAAACATAAATACAATGTAATAGGACTTGTGTCGAGGGACGCGTGGCCTGTCGGGGCTGCCACGGGGCGACCTTGCGGCAGGAGCTCGGGACGGGATCGCAGGATTCCAGCCCTTTCCTGCCCAGCCAGGGGTCCCCAGGCCTCGGCTTCCAGCCTACCCCTACTCCGCTCCCCTAGCCGGTCCTCCCTCTGCCGCTAGAGGACCCTACCTTAGAGAGGCGCCCCTGGAGAGGGAGAAAGGGTTGGGGGATCGTCTGGCCATACCTCTGCCTTGGGCAGGGCCGTGTGCCTTCCCCCCCGCGCTCGTCTCCTGCCTCAGTACAAGACTTCCAGGGACGTGGGCCCCACAGGACAGACCGAGTGGATGGATAAACTCGAAAGAAGGAAAAGTCGAGGAGCGATGACTTCTACCTCGCCACAACCACCTCCCCGGGCTCGGGTAAAAGTTGCCCTCACTTTCCCTCCCCGCAACAAGCCGGAAGTCCCTCACTGGGTCTCATTTCCATCCTTCTCTGGGAGCTGCCAATATCGTTTACCTGAAAATAAGAATTTCAAAGCCTCCCCAGCACGAAAAAAGGAACGCCCGGCGATTCAGCCCAACCCCTCCCCGCTCAGGTCGCGGCCCGCCCCGCGAGGGCTCGATTCGCCAGCGCAAGCAAGATCGCGTGGCTTAAACTCACGAGCGCCGCGGAACCGGATCTAGGTTCGAATCCCACCTGTGGCGTTGACCAGCTGGACGCAATCTTAACCTCAATTTCCACTTCGGTAAAACCGAAATGTGGTGAGGATTGGAGAAGTTTCTAACTCCTGGCATTCCCATCAGCTGTGAAAAAGAAAAACAAAAAGCAGCTACCAGCTGCTCTCGAAATATTCGTTAAAATAATTGGTCATTTCAGACCTAGTATTCTCCCAAACCGTACTTCCTTCTTAGGCCCCAAAGCAGGCAACCCCTTTCCCCAAACGAATCAAAAGGCGTAGTCTCCCATCACTCTCCCTAAATCTCTTGAACTTTGTCCCGTCAAAGCTCAGAGAAGGGACTTACCCAATATCTCATAGACGTCGGCAGTGGAGTTGTCTGAGGTCAAGGTGCATCAGCCCATCTCACCTGCTTCTGCAAAGACACTCGAGGCTCCCTGCTGTGGAAGCCGTTCGAAATTTGGCCTCGGGCCCAGCGTTCCGGCTGAGGCCTCTAGACTGGTAGAGTAAGTCCAGGCCTCCGAAGGCCGACCGCAAAGCACCAAATGAGGAAAAACAAATGTGTAGAGGCGGAGGGAAAAGGAAGAGGAGGAGGCAGCAGCAGAAGACGAAGATTCTGATGGGGATAGGGGTGGAGGCTGGAGCAGGGGAAGGGAGACGCGAGCTGCCTTCCGAGGGGCTTCTCGTGTGGCTGCCTGCAACATCGATGGAGACCAGGCTGGGGGCCTTGTCTGTGTCGGCTCCGGCAGGGAGGGTCTTGGCCTGTGGTTCACCAAGTAGGAGTAGAAAGGCTGCTAAAGAGAGGGCGGGGTCGAGCTAATGGAATTGAAGGGGCCTGGGAAAGAGCTGGAGGGATTAAGCACCGGTGGATGTTTAATGGGATGAGCGTGATCCCTCAAGACCAGAAACCCAGGGACATGTGAGAGATGGAAAAGCCAAACGAAGCTGGTTCCGCTCAAACGAAAAAAGGCTATGGGAGCTAGTACTTAGCCTCTCTTTCTCAGGCCCAACAGTCTGGGACTTCCTTTCGTCCCCTGGCGACCATAGGGAGCCTGGCCGACACCAGTGGCTGGTGCAGCGGGAGCTGGATCCGTGGGTCTGTGAGAGATGGGGTGAGAGGGGGCAGGCAGAGGCAGAACACTGGGGATCCACAGTCGGTGAAAAATCCTGTGGTTTCCCTGGAGCTTCACTCTGATGGCAAGGAAAATCCCAGCTGAAGAAGCATCCCCTGGGCACCTGGGCTCTGAGCACAGCAGCCTGCCTTTTCCACTTTGCTTAGAGCCAGGCTGCCAGGCTTTCTCTGTGTGGTTGGGCACTACCTTCTGTCGCAGGTCGGGATCCCTTGTACCCTATTCTGGCCCTGGTCCCGCAGCCTGTCTTCTCTTGCCCGGGGCTTTGAGAGCAGCTTAACTGGGACAGCACTCCCCAGTAGGTGGCCCTTTGACCAGTGGGGCACGATAGAATCAGAGACCAGAGAGTGTCCTGGGACTTGACCCTGGGCAGAATCTGGGATGCGACTGGCCACGGAGTCTTCTCTCTGGCTCCCCTCCTCAAGCCATGAGTGATCCCCTCTTCTCAGCCAGAGCGAGGGGCGGCCTGGGTGGCAGCAGCACTAATGCAATGAGCTGCTGCTGAATTATTCACATGAAGTTTATTAGGAGAAGCCTGACTCAGGCCTTTCCCATACCCATCTAGCCATGCTGGCCGGCTCCTAGGTCTCCTCACCTCTCCCCGCTGGCCTAGCCTGGGCTCCGCTGCTTAGCCTTACAGCCTGGTGCCCTCCCACAGGAATGAGTAACCTGACCATCATTAGCGGTCTTGATCAGACCCAGGAATTCGTTTAGTAAGAGAGAGGGTCAGTTCTCAGAGCTTCTGTGGATGGCAAGGAGAATGGAACCACCCTTGTAGACTCAGGAGCAGCAAGGGTTGGGGTGCAGCCTCTCCTCAACCCCCACCCCTACAGCCCCAAACAGCCATCCCAGGAACCTACCAGCCCCTGCCACAGGCTACAGACCTGATGGGGGTGTTCAAGGGACCAAGGATTTCACCCCTACCTCAGCAGCTCACTGCTCAGGCCAGGGAGGGAGGAAGTATGGGGGCACTCTGGATATCCCCTCACCCCGCTGAGCTGGCACTTCTGGCTGTTCCCTTTGCCTGGAGAGTGATCCTCACTTCTGCACCTACCCAAGTGCTCCTGGATTTTCAAGATTCAATTCAAATGTGACCTCCACTAGAACAGAACCAGACTCCCCCCAACAATCCTTTACCCTTTTTATAGCCCCCAGGCTACTGGGGTGGGAATGTGTTTCCTGCCACTCTTGCTTGCCCATTTCTCTCTGTCTGTTCTTCCTCTCTGCTTCTGGGCTCAAAATATGATAGGAGCTCAATCCTGTATTTAAAAAGAGAGTGAACAAACTCCATTCCTGAGTCAGGCCATACCACAGCTGGATCCAGAACCCAGGACCACCCCTCCCTCCATGGCCAAAAAGCATTAACGAATGAGGTCTCTGTGGCCTTCGATGTATGTTGGAGGTTGAGCAGCAGGGGTGCCTCACACATCTGCACGCAGCTGGCAAAACAATGCACCTACTCTTTCCTAACACCCCTCATTCTCTCTCTGGGGCACAGGCAGAGGTCCCTGCCCCTGCGTCTCTATCTCTTATTATTGATTCAGCGAATGCCCAAAGAGCCCTTGGTATATGCCAGGTTGGCATAGGGCATGGAGAGGAGATTCAGGTCCCTTTCTCCCCAAGTTCACAGTCAGGTGAAGAGAGAGGCAGAAGGGCAGATGACAAGCCAGCAGTTCCTGGCAATCCGACAGTGACTCCAAGGGGGTTGTACTAAGGAACACAGAGGACTGAACAGGGCAGAGAAGGCTCCCCAAGATGAGTTGAGGACTAAAAACAGCAAGAGTTGTCAGGAAGGGAAGCAATAAAGACTCTTATTGTCCCAGGTTGAGGGAAGCAAAGACTTGGAACCAGAAAGCAGGCTGCTCTGGAGGCTGCAGTGGATGATCACCTGGGCCTCGATCATCTCTACCCATCTCTACCGAGTGTCTATATCACTCGGTGGTCTATGTCCCCCACACTTCCAAAGGGCAGTCAATTCCCCTACATAGGGCTGAAGGGCCAAGAAGAGGTTGGCCCATGTAGTGAGACCATCCTGTCACTAGACTCTGAAGGATTTCAGCTCACAAAGAAGCTGAGCAGGGAGGGAGAGAAGCAGAGAGGGGGTGCTCTCCAAAAAAGTGCCCTGACCATAGACTCTGCCCACTTCTCTTTGCCAGAAGAGGTCCTGAGAGCTGGGTCTGGCCAGAGACAGCAGGGCAGGTCCAGAAACAGGCTTGGAGCCTGGTCTGAATTTTGGAGCAGCTGGCTCCCTGCTCCTCAGGCCTGCAGAGGCAACTTCTCTCCCCTTCTCCCTCCCCTCCCCCTCCCCTTATTGGTCTGCTCTAGCCTTAACCTTTTCTGGATCTCCAACCCCTTTTGAGAATCCAATGTGTTATTTAATAATGCCCCTGGAAAAATGTGCACACTTAGGCTCACATACCTAATTTTATGCATAATTTCTGGGATCTGCAGAGCCCCAAAAGCCCATTTAAAGAGACTTTGGGCCTCCATTAAGAGGCTGATGGTTCCAGGATTGACTTGAGTCACAAAAAGACAGTCTTCAAATCCTAATTACTCCCAAACAGGCTGTGTGACTTAGGATGTATTACTTAACTTCTCTGGGCCTCATTTTCCTCATATGTAAAATCAGGGTAATAGCAGTAGCTACCTCACAGGGTTATGAGAAACAAATGAAATCAATAAAACTCTTAGCCTGAAGCCAAACACTTGATATGGGCTTATGGTGTTTATTGTCATGGTTATTGTTGTTGTTGTTGCTGCAGAAGGTGGCCCAGGGCAGAATATAAAAACCAAGTGGGCAGTCCTGGTTCAGCCAGGGTGGCAGGAGGCCATCCATCGGAGTCTACTTCTATTAGCAGAAGAAGCACTCTCTGAATTCCACAAGGAGTGTCAGAGTAGCAAGTCCCTCGGGGACAAAAATGATCCCGATTGGTGGTCAGGTTAACTCATTTCAAGCAGTGTCAGAACCTTTTTTTTTTTTTTTTTTTTTGAGGGATGTTCTGGCCTGAAGGCCCATGCTGATGCTTACACAAATAATCTGGAAAAGAATGGGGCAACCCAAACAATCCAGATTAAAGCCGATGGAGCCTTTGGCATTTTACTTGAATTATTTTCCTGTGCTAAGGAATGACTCATTTTGTTTGGGTCTATAGGGCCCCTTTAACCTGGCAATTCATGCAATGTTTTTCCCTCCTCTTTGTCTGGAATATTCACTAAACTAGTGGGTAAATAGATTTTTGTTAGAATAATTCCTTCATCTTCCACTGGAGCCAGAATAAGGCTGGACCTTGGTGGCACAGGCAGCAAGCAGAAATTCAGGAGTTAGGATACAGTATAGACCAGGCTCTGAAGACAGGCATTCCCTCTGTGGAGCAGACTCCAGGGGCCAGCTGCTTCCAGCTCCAGGGGAGAAGACACTGGCCTGGGGACTGTATCCCAGGAAGGAGGTTGAGCAGAAGGTGAGATCTGAATAGCAATGCCAGAGTTCCTTCCCACCAACCTCACCCCCATCGCCTCTGAGTTATTCCCCTTCCCAAATCTCACAATCTCCAAAACTCCTCTGAGATGGGACTGCCGTGAGCCCAAGCCTTCCCCCTCCATGATACACAATTGTTTATACTCTATTTGCTCAACAAAAAATCATTCAGCCCATGCTGGAGGGTGCAAGGGGCTTGCCTGGCCCATGAAGGTCTGAAGTGGGTGGAATCCCCACATCAGGGACCCTACCTTTAAGGATCTCCCATTCTGGTGGGAGAAGGAGTGCGCCTGAGGGCAAACCCCACAGCTCCTAGCTCCACAGGAGGAGCTAGTGTATTTGGGCTCCCTGGAGTTCAGGAGATCCCAGCTGCCCACTCACTGGGGTCTGGAGTTAGTAGAAACCACAGAGTTGGGAAAAATTGGTGGGTTAGTTGGGCTGGTTTTTGAAGATGATCTGGATGAGGTGATGGAGACAGAGGGCCCTAAACAACAAAACGGGCAGGGGGAATCACGTGCCCCCTCAACACCTAGCTATGCCAGCCAGAGCTGTTTGACCAAGAGTTTAACCACCCAGGCCAAAAAACAACAACAAACAACAACAACAACAACAACAACAACAAAACCCCAAAAACAAAAAAACAAAAAACAAAGCCTGGGATTGGGTGGCAGGTACCTGACAGGAAGGGAAGAAGAGATTCAGCAATGGTGAGTAGAAGGGCTAATGCAGCAGATGACTGTGGAATGTCCTGTCCACTTTGACATAACATGGCCAAAGACTAAAGGTCCATGGAAACAGGGCTCCAGTAGAGGAATTCCATGCTCCCACACCTCTGCTCCCCAATTCATATTCCTTACCTTCCTAGCAGCCTCACAATAACCCTGAACTCTCCTGGTCCTGAGGGACTGGGAGATGGGCAACAGCAGGATTGTCCTTAAGATCCTGTCTTGCATGCCAATATCAGGTATGGAGACAGGAACAGCCAGGAAGAATGGGGGAGATGCAGTATTGGAGGTGGCTCTTCTGAGGATAGAAACCCAAGAGTCCCCTTCCCCTGACCTGGAGGGGCCCCCTCTGCTAGCATAGGAGATATGGCTGGCCTGAGGCCCTGGGTTGAGGCTTTTGAGATTATGGCAGAAAAGGGCTGTGGGCTAGAGGCTGAGGCGAGATTCTGAGAGCAGGAAGTGAGAGGAGAGAGCAGACCCCTCTTGGTCCCAGAGCTTCCCAGCCAGTAGTATCCAGCTCCCTGGAGCCCTCTCCCTCAGGTCCCTCTCCACCATCTCTGGACTTTGACTTTAGGCCAGCCTCACTTTAGGGCTCCCAGAGCAGCACTGATGTATCAGAGACAGGCCTACCTTGAGGATAGTTCTGGAGCTCTCAGGGAACTGAGAATGTCATTCTCACCATTCTTGCTTCTAAAGCACTTGTACTGCCCCTCAGAATGCAGGACAGAGATGGGGAAAGAGGGTAAGTAGCTTTTCCCAACACTCGCAAGCAGCGCTGGGGCAGGCAGTGGGGTCCCAAACAAGAATCCTTTCTCCCTACACTGTCCCTTTTCTCTGGAAAGCTGCAAGCCTTGTTCCAAACAAATAACTAAATGAGATAAAGAGATCTGTGATGCTCAGAGGCCCCTATGCTGGAGGCATCCAGGGAGACAACCTGTCCCATGTCCCATAGCCTAGCTTGGTTTGCTCCCTCTCTGGAGAAGGTATAGTGGGGGCAAGAAGCCCAAGAGGTCCTATTCTTCCCATCCCAAACTCTGGGCTGGGTCACAGCCTCCACACTGGCCTCTTAGGGCCTTTCTCTGGACCAAACAGGGCTGCCAGCCCACACTGTCTGCCTAGGAGTTTACAAACAAAGCCAGAGAGGGGTTGGGGCTGTGAGTGGGGAGGAGAAGAGCTCTTCCTCCCTTGGCCCCAAACCTCCTTTCTACAGGGGCAGAAACGGAAAATTAGGGTGGTAGGGCAAGCAACCCCATACAAACCAGAGGAAGGACTCAAGAGAAAAAAATTGGGGTGCACAGCCCCCTTGGGCACCTCAGGGGAATGAAAGTCAAACTAGGGGGCAGGGGTTCAAACATGACTAAATACCCACAGGTTCACATACGTTTACACAAATATACACGTGGAGAACCCCTCACAAATATGCACAAAAACATAAAACACATTCAAATACCGATGCACACAAATGCTCTTCTGATATACACAGAGTTCGGCCGTAAGGTTCCCAATGCTCAGTCTGACTCGAACCCCGGCTCCCCGCGGGTTCCTGAGAGCGCAGTCCCAGCCGAGGCCCGGCCCCCTCCGGGCCCCCGCCCCGCATCCGGAACAGCTGGAGTCGGCCTGGCGGTGCACTCAAGCCTGGCGCTGGGCTGGGCGGGGCCGGCAGCGGGGCCCCGGCCCGGGGCCGGGCAGAGAGTAGCGGGGAGGCCCCGAGCCTGCCCCGTTAGCCCCGGCACCCGGCCCGGCTATCTGGTCAGAGGCCGGTCATCAGACGAGCGGTGGCCCCGGCCGGCCCTGAGAGCCGCGGCCGGAGGAGAGTGAGCAAGATTGCCGGAGGAGGTAAGGGTGTCGCTTGGGCTCACACCCGGGGAGAGGTGCCTAGAGCCACCACCAACTCTCCACTTCTCAGTTGGGGAAGGCTGTGTCCTCTGACTGGCCTCCTCCAACCCCTGAGATCCCCTACCCCTGTGTCCCGTGTTGCCTCACCTAGGGCTGCAGAGCCAGCTCGGACCTCCCGCCGGCCAGCCTGAGGGCTGCAGATTCTCTCCCCAGGCGTGTGGCCCAAGGCCGCGGGTGAGGTGCAAGTGGGTCTAGGGATAGGGGTCCTGGGTCCTTGATCTCAGCTCAGCAAAGTCCGCTCTGGGCGGCCACGGGGCCCACCCAGGCTCCTCGTCTTACCTGGCCCGCGCAGCGGCTGCATACCTCTCTGGCTGGACTCTTGCCACCCTTCTTGGGCGCCAAATCCCGGGTTGGAGAGCCTGAGACCTCCGGGCCAGCGCTGCCGTCACAGCCAGGCCGGCGGGAGGCGGGTGCGCCGGGAGCGCGGCTCACAGTTTGGGGTGGGGGCGGCGGCTTTTCAGTCGCCGGAGGTTCGGGTGCAATAAAGGCGCCTCTAATGTAATTTACAAACAGCTCGGGCCGAGCGCGGCGCAGCGCCCGGACTGACAGGCGCATTAGGCAGGCTAATTCCAGCCGGCTCCTCCTACCCTAGGCCCGCTAATTAATGAGCTTCCCAACTTAGAGCCGCCTGCATTGGACAGACAGAGAGTGAAAGAGAGGACAAGGGAGAGGGAGAGAAGGAGAGAGACGGGGGGAGCAGAGAAGAGAGAAGAGAGAGGGAGGGAGGGAGGGAGGGAGAGAACAAGAGGAGAGAGAACAGAGAGAAAGAAGAGAGGAGAAAGACAGGGAGAAAGAAAGAGAAGTGCCGCTGCAGATAATTGATCACTCCTCGATCAAGGCTAACTTGTTAGCAATAGTCAATTGCCCCATCTCTCCGCCTCCCCTAGCAGTACGGGATCGGCGCCCTCGCCTCGACTCTTCCAACTGCCGCCGCCAGGACCCGGGGCCAGGAGCTGCCGCGGAGCCACCTGACACCTTTAAATAGCACCGGGGCTGGCGAAACTGGAGCCCCGCGCGGCGCACCCAAGCTCGGGCTCCGGATTGCTGGAAGCCCCGGCGGCGGCGGCGCCCGCGTCAGCGCCCTCCTCCTGGGGCCCCGTGAGGTTCTGCTTGCCTCTGCCACTGCGCTAATCCGCCCCGAGCCTGGCCTGCGCCCTGCCCGGCGCGGCCTCCTTCCCGCCCAGCGCCGGCCCGCGCCGCCCGGCGCCCTAGCTGCCCGCGGGCTGGGTCCCTGCGGCCCGAGCCTCCCGGGCCAGGCCCCCAAACGAGGCCGAGATGACTTCCAAGGAGGACAGCAAGGCGGCGCCGGGGGAGGAGAGGCGGCGCAGCCCGCTGGACCACCTGCCGCCGCCCGCCAACTCCAACAAGCCGCTAACGCCGTTCAGCATTGAGGACATCCTCAACAAGCCGTCTGTGCGGAGAAGTTACTCGCTGTGCGGGGCGGCGCACCTGCTGGCGGCCGCGGACAAGCACGCGCCGGGCGGCTTGCCCCTGGCGGGCCGCGCTCTGCTCTCGCAGACCTCGCCACTGTGCGCGCTGGAGGAGCTCGCCAGCAAGACTTTTAAGGGGCTGGAGGTCAGCGTCCTGCAGGCAGCCGAAGGTAGGCGCCGCCACTGGTTTCCCCTACACCGAGCACCCCGCGCGCGGCTCCATGTGTCCCACTCGCAGTGCCCTGTGCCTCTGCCCACCTCCTCCCGCGCCGGCCGTCAGGGTCCTCCAGCCCAAGCCGCTGCCGCTAGGAGTGGAGATGCATGTGACAGGACCCAAACACTATTTCCTAGGGACCTCTAGATAGGCCAGAGTCGAGTGACCGGGGAGGGGAGGCGGGAACCCAAGATCTCTCCGCAGTCTGCCTGCTCTGTCTGACTCCTTTCCGTTCTCAGTGGCCTGGGCACTCTAAGCCCTTCTCCTGGGGTGGCGAGTGGAGAGCCTTTGCTGGGACCTATTGGATAAGGGTAGAGTCGGGTTGATTGAGAAGAGGTCGAGAGCCAACATTCACACCCGGTCAGGGCGTCCCTGTCTGGCTCTCTTGTGTTCTAGCGACCTCGGGTCTTTCAAACCAACTCTCAGGTGACAGGGCAGAGACCAAAACCATTTTTCCTAGAGACTTGTGGTAGATGAGAGATGGGTAAAGGGGCTTGTCATAGCTGAGGCTTACCCTCGTCCCCGAGGCCAAATCTAATCCGAGAAGGGAACAGCGGCAGATCGCAGGCCAGATGGGTCTAGGTGGCCTAAGGGCCGGGATGGGGTCTCCTCTCCCTTGGCACAAGCCTATACTTTGGTTTCCTCGCAGGCCGCGACGGGATGACCATCTTTGGGCAGCGGCAGACCCCCAAGAAGCGGCGAAAGTCGCGCACGGCCTTCACCAACCACCAAATCTATGAGTTGGAGAAGCGCTTCCTCTACCAGAAGTACCTGTCCCCTGCCGATCGCGACCAAATTGCTCAGCAGCTGGGCCTCACCAATGCTCAGGTCATCACCTGGTTCCAGAATCGGCGTGCCAAGCTCAAGCGGGACCTGGAGGAGATGAAGGCCGATGTGGAGTCCGCCAAGAAACTGGGCCCCAGCGGGCAGATGGATATCGTGGCGCTGGCCGAACTTGAGCAGAACTCGGAGGCCGCGGGCGGCGGTGGCGGTGGCTGCGGCAGGGCCAAGTCGAGGCCTGGCTCTCCGGTGCTCCCCGCAGGCGCCCCGCAGGCCCCGGGCGCCGGGCCTCTGCAGCTCTCGCCGGCCTCCCCACTCACGGACCAGCCGGCCAGCAGCCAGGACTGCTCGGAGGACGAGGAAGACGAAGAGATCGACGTGGACGATTGAGCTGCGCAAGGGATCTTCTGCCGCCCCGGGCTCTTAGGGCCATATGCCCTCCGCCTCCCGGACCGGACCGCTGAGGGGAGCTGGGACCTCCTCTACAACTCCCGCCTTCTCCCCTGTCCCTGGCCGGGACTCGGCTCCCGGCAGCCGCCTCTTCCCTCTCGAAGCAATAAACCCGGGCTGGCCGGCGGAGCCGGCCGCCGCGCGCGGCGTCCGCTACCCCGGGAGCCCTCGCCGTGCAATTCTGTATGGCTTCCGTATAAATATTTAAACCTATATACCGGGTTCTTCCGACCGCAGCCTGACTTTTTTTTTCTTTTATTTTTTAAAACCTCGGAGATTTCCATGTTTTCAGAGCTCTCAGGCTGCGGGTTTTGCTGAGGGTGAGGCAGAATCGAGGGTGACGAACACTTAACCCTGCGGTCTGGAGGAGGGGGCGCCCGATTGTTCTGATTTTTCTCTGCATGTGGCGAATGCACCGGCCCTCTCCCTCCTCGCCTTCCTAGGCCTATTGCAGTTGACTTCTTTTATTTCCTTCTGCCTTTTCCCCTCCGGCCGTGGGAAGGGGCTGATGGGGGCATCCGGGTCCTGACTTGCAAGTTTCAAATTGATGTTTTCTTCCCCCTACCCCTCCCACCACAAGAGAAGTCTGTTTTCGATGCCATTTCTGCCTCCTAACGCCCAGTAAAACTATTTTAAAGATTCCTCCCCACCCTCTCTTGGTTTCCTTGGACTGACTACTGGGGTCCAGGTCTTAGGGACAAAGCAAATCCATACAATCAACCAACCAACCAACGAAAATGGAACCCAAAGCCCTAGAATTATTTTTTACTCTTTTTAGAATTTTTTTGCATGTGACAGAGATTGAGAGGAGGCCGACCTAAGTCCTCACCCCACCTCCTCCGCAGCTCTGGGTCTGTTTTGCAGTCTCCAATGCCGTACTCCTAGCTCAACATGGCCAGACAAGGGTGGCCGGATGAGGGTGGATCCCGCGTGCTACTTCCCTGCTCCTGCCCTGCCCTTTCTTCCCCGACTGTACCCAAGGCCTCTTTCTCCGATAAATAAAGTCTTTGCCATTTTACTAGAACTGGTGGTGACAATGTCTGAATGAGTGGACCCTCTCCAGTGAAGCCATGGCAGTCTCGGTGTCTCACTACTGCTGGTGGCCTGGCCATGGAGATTTGGAGGAGTTTCAGGGAAGGTGTGAGAATGAGGGGTGAGAGGGCAGTAATGAGAGTGGAGGCACTTCTTGCCCACAAACTCTAGCTGGCTACTGAACGTTTGTAGGAGTGAGAAGCAGGCTTCGCCAGGTCCGGGTAAAAAGTGAGGCGTGCAATGCTGGGAGAAAATGCGTGCCTACATTGTGGGTGCCATGCAAAATTAATTTGTGTGGGGCAAAGGCTGGGTGAGGAGGGCTTGTCCTAGGGTTTGTGCCTCCCAGCCAGGACCCAAGGGAATTCTTCCTGTGCTCCTGGGACACCGGCTAAGCCTCGGGTGGTATAGCTCATTTGGACGGTGGGGTGGAGCCTGAGAGCTCCCAAGTTTCGGTTCGCCAGAGGTCCTCACCCTTGGGGAAGGGAGGAAAATGAGGTCGAAGGCACCGAGGGCAAGCGGAATCACTCATAGGGGCACAGGGAGATGTGAACCCGAAGGGTCCGAGCGTTGGGGTGAATTTCTGGTAACGTTCACAATTCTGGGTCTGGAACTCGGCTCAGGGCACAGATATCAATCTCCCAAGGACTCCCGGGGTACGCCGTGCCCCGAGGGCGGCTAGGGCAGGAACACAGGCAGCTTTCACTTTTCCGAATGGAGCGGGTTTCTCTCTAGGCTTTTGTTGTCTCTGGGCTGGCGAGTGGCCGCTGTCACTAGAGGAGGGTCCCGCCTCCGGGCCGCTCGACTCTCTTTCTCAGCAAAATTGATGTGAGAAATACGCATCTGGTCTCGGGCAGGCGGTGGGGCCCCGGGGCCTGAATCGGGAACGTTCGAGTCCACGAAGAAACTAAGAGAAATAGAAAAAGGAAAACAGAAAAACACCCCAAAAGCAGAGCGAGAAAGTGGAGAACCACAGAGACGGGGGGAGGGGGAGAAAAAGAGGAAAAACTACAGAAAGAGACAGAAACAGACAGAGACAGACGGATACAGAGGAAGGAA
This sequence comes from Camelus dromedarius, assembly GCF_036321535.1. Lineage (NCBI taxonomy): Eukaryota > Metazoa > Chordata > Mammalia > Artiodactyla > Camelidae > Camelus > Camelus dromedarius. The sequence continues at coordinate 58,818,447 of NC_087443.1, read as the reverse complement.
AGCGGAATGGGAAGAAGGAAGAGAAGAGAGGAGAGAACGAAAGAAGGAACGAGGCGGCCGGGCAGCCGGGCCGGCGTGCGGCCGGCCGTTCCTTCCGGGCGACATAAATCGCCCTCTCTCAGGATGGATGGGTCTGTAATTCGGAGCGCGGACCATGAAGGCCGGGACGAATGGACCCGGGCGGCCGCTGACAGGCGACAATAGCTGGGCCCAGCCCCCCGCGGCTCCGGGTGCGGGCGCGGCCATGGCCCTCCGCAGCCCAGAGCGCGCCGGCGCTGGCGACCATATGGTTTTTGAATTTTCTTCACAATTTGTAGACAATTTGATGGATTAGGTCCCCGCGCGCGCCTCCCCGGCACAAAGGCGGCGCAGGGACCGCGGCGCGGCGGTCACTCGGGCATCTGCGCCCGCCGTGCGCACCCCGCCCCCGCCCGGCCCCCGCCCCGCGCCCGGAGCCCCGGGCCGCCCGCCCAACACGCCCATGAATCCCAATGAAGCGGCCCTGGCACCTCAGAACACTTCCCGCTTCGCAGCCCCAGGCCGGGCCCTGCTGGGTCCCTTCGGGCTGGGGGCGGCTGCCTCGGGGCTGAGCCCACCCGAGCTGCGGCGCCCGCGGGGCGCGCAGCTAAGCAGGCGCAACGGGGCTGAGGAGAAACGGGGCCATTTATCCGCCCGTCTAGTTAAAGCGGGTTATTTGTTTGCTTCTCTGGCCTCCCCCTCCCTTCCCCTCCCCCTTCCCTCCTCCCCTTCCTTCCCCTTCTGCCTTTTATTCTTTTGTCTCTAAATGGATTTAATGAGCCTGAAAAACATGACAATTGAATATAACCAAGAAATAAAAAATAACGAGGGAGGAAAGAAGGAGGAAAAGAAAGAAGGAAAGAAGGAAGGGGAAGGATTAATAAAATAAAAGTCCATTCAATTCAGCAAATGTTTGTTGTGCGTCTTTTCTGCGCCAGGCCACGCTGGGGGCTGGGGACATGGAAACGAATCAGAGCCAGTTCCTGCCTTCAAGAAGCTCCCAGTCTAGTGGACGAGACCCGCCGCACCCCTGCGCAGATAGGAGTCTTGGGCCGAGGGGTAGGGAAGTGCCTTTTGCAGAGCTCGGGAAATGATTTCGGGCTCGGTGTAGCGGGGGCTTCACGGAGGAGGTGGCATTGGACCCAGGCCTTGAAAGACAAGGAGGAATTCGTTGTTTCTATAGGCCAGAGAGAAGGGCGGGCGGAAGGAAGGACCGGACTGTCACCGGAGGGAAGGGGAGAGAGGCGTTCATGGAGTCCCGTGAGGCCCGAAGAGAGCGCCCTGGGCTCTGGGTCCCAACACAGTTTGGGAAGCAGATTCGAGCCGCCCCACTGTCTTCTCGGCTGTGCTGTATGCGATGCCTCCGCCGGGCTGCTGGTGGGCTTCCGAAGCCCCGCCGACCACGCGTGTTGCCGTGGCGGCCCGATTCAGTCCGACCGAGCAGTGCGGTGCGGAGCTTGTTTCCTGACCCCACCGAGCAGGGAGGAGGTGGCGACCGAGGGCAAGGACTGAGGGGCTTGACTGGAGGAGGGAGCAAGGAGCTGGGATCCAGGGAGGCCTGGGATCTAGCCCACCCTATCCCAGGCAATCGTGGCTCTGATGAAAGCGACTACCTGCGCGCCGGCCCGGGAGCTGGGAGGGCCTTGGCCGCTCTTCGGACACTAAGGCGGGGACCTGCGATGTAGAGGGCCTCGTATCCAAGTGCCGGCACTGGTCTCTTAGCGGGCGCCGGCCGGGTCTGCCTCCGGTGCGGCTCTAGGTGGTGTGTGCACCAGTTGTGTGCGCTCCGTGGGAGCGGGGTGTGTGCATTACGTGTGTTATTCTCCTAATGTGAGTGTACATACAAGTGTGGCGTGGATCGCGTGAGGGGCTGTGGGCCCTGAGCCTATTTTCGGGGCGAGGTTCGTTAAGGTTTGGGATCCTCTTCGCCACCTGCCCTGTGGCCGTGGCCGTGGCCGTGGCCGTAGTTTCTTTAACGCCTGGGGCCGTAACAGGCCTGCGCCCTCAGGACTCTGGCCTCTCTGCAGACCCACTTTCGGTTCCCGGCTGTAAAGGGGAAGCGGCCCGGCTTTGTCTCTTCCTTCCCGGTTGGGCTGGGGGCCTCGATCCGGCTTGACAAGCCCCGGGACCCGGACGGGTTGGGCTCTCCTGGCCTGGGACCCCGCGGCGCGCGGGCCGGCTGGGCCCCACCGCGCGATCTGGCTGGCTCTGCTTTCCCCGCTCCGCCTTCCCCGGCCTGGGGGCCTAGCGGGCGGCGCCGGGTGAGGCCAGGAGGCGCAGTTCCTTATTTTACGAGGTGTCGGGCCGGTGTCAGACGCAGCTCCGATAAGTAATACTCCAGTCTGAGGGACCAGAACGTGGTAATTAATCCCAAAGACTTAAGTGTATTTTAGTTCAGGAGAAAAAAAATCACTAATTCAATCGTCCGGAAAATTGAAGTTTGATGCATGAGTCCCCCCTGAAAGGGACGGGCTGGGGCCGCGCGCCTCCCCTCCGCCCCTGCCAGTCGCCGCGGGGAACCCCTCCTCCCCACCCTTCTGAGCCTCCAGGTCCAGGAAAATCCACTCACCCCGCCCTGCATGTCTCCAGATGCGGGAATCCAGGGGCACCTTGACTTTGCTCCCTTCCCCAACAACCAACCCCTCTTGCTTGGGGCCCAGAAAGCAGTTTGTGCTGAGAATACAGCTGTTCCCCCCAACACCCACACCTGGAAGGGGCATAAGGAAGTGCAGGAGGTGTAGGGGAAATAACTAGATAAGGGGCCCAGAGTGGACAGGGTCAGGGGCTGCAAGACATGTGGGAGAGGGGATCTGGAACCTGAACAAACTGGGGTCATGAGGGTCAGCATGTTGGAAGCTGGGGTGGAGAGTACTGTGGCTGACTGTGGATGGCGTGAGTGGGGGTTAGAGCTGTGGGTGTGCTGGGTGGTGGTGATTGGGCCGTAGAACCGTGGATGATTGGTTTGTGTGGGATAGGGGTGCTTCCCTAGACTGTGCATGTGTACGAATGACGTCTTGGGCAGAGGTTAGCAGGCCTGGGGGAGGTGGGACCCTGACCCCAAGTGGGTCCACAGGCTGTGTCGCCCATAGGAGAGCCTCCTGGGATTGGAGCAAAGGAATATGGGGGTCCTGGGCCTGGTGGCTGTGCATGGGGGGGGGCAATACTCAGAATGGGAAAGAATTCCCAACCTGAGTTTCCCTGGGGCCCTACCTCTGCACTCCCAGATCCAGGGCTGCCATCAGCAACTCACCTTGTCTCCTCCTAACAGCTGCCAGTCTTGGGACAGACCCGGGGCAGAGGGTGTGTGTGTGTGTGTGGCCATGTTCTCCAGCATCAACAGGGTGTTTTACTGAGTGTGTCAGAGAGTGTGTGCAACTGAGAGACTGAGCATGTGCAGCTGATTGATGGAAATGGAGCAGGTGCAGCTGGGGGTGATTGGGGGTGTGCTGTTATGTGCGTGTAACGGATTGTTGCAAACTAGTGTGTGCGATTAGGTGTGACCAACTTTGTGCAATGGACAGAAAAGAAGTAAAGCTGTCGCTGGGGTGGGTGTGACCACGAGTGAGTGATGCCCCCGGGGTGTGTGATGTGTGCAGGGAGTGGAAGTGAACAGATAACTGGGAGAACGAACATTGACGTGGAACTGAAGCTACAGACAACCAGGATCTTAGCTCCAAACAGCCTGACCAAACTGGCTACTCAAATTTACACTTTTGGGAAGGGGGGGAAGGGAGCACATGATCTCAAGGGAGGGGGGCTTATGAGAGGAGTGAGCAGAATGTGGGATGAAGAACCTCAGCCTGAGTATGAGTCTACTCTGAAGGCCACTGCAGCAGTGAATAGACACTACACAGTCATGGACTCTGCTTCTTTGGGGTGGGGGCTTGTCCTCTGCCCTACCATGGGGTAATGGACAGAATGCTCAAGGGATCCTGGGGCGCCTGCCCCCTCCTACTCAAGTTAGTCCTCAGGTTGAACCTTAGAATAATCTGCAGACCCACTTTTGGCATTACCAGTCCCAGTTTGCCCTAGAAGGCCCAGCGTCCCCCAGCACACTCAAGTTACTCCTCCCTGAGGGGGCTCAGTCCTGCCCCAAATGGACAGGGTACAAATGGCAATGTGTGCATGATGTGCATGATGCATTGGTGATGATGCCAGGAGTGTTGGTAGCAGATGAGTCCTGCCTGCTTTGGAATCTAACGTGTGTCTGTACGAGTGTGTGCAGGGACTGCTGTGCATTGATATGTGCATGTGGACATGTGCAGGCTTCCCCGTGGAGAGCTAGATGTGGCTAGTTGTTTGTGAATGGGTGTGGATGTGATAGGGAAGGAAGATTAGTTACTTGTGAGTACCCTGGGACCTGTGTGAGTTTAGTTATCAGCGTGTGTATATAGAGATGAGATGAGTTACCACCATATCCGGGTGTGCTTGTGACATCTGAATACATGGGATGTGTACCCAGCTAGGTGCCTGTACCCCACTCCTTGAAAATTCAAGGGCTCAAGTCAGAAGTAGTGGGTCCAGGTCTCTGTGGAGAGGGATCTAGGACTGGGAGTCTCCTCTGCCAAGAAATAGGGGCCTTTTCCTTCTACTTTTCCCATTCCTCCAACACAGAGGCTGAAATGGAGGGTAGTGTGGAGAAGAGACCCCCTCCTGTGTCTCAGAGGCTGCTCAAGGTGAAGTGCCTAGGTCTCCATAGGGACTGTCCTTTCTCTCCTGATGTCTGGGATGGTGTTTATCGATCTGGTTACCCGAGGACCCTCTGGGACCACGTACCCACATGTAGATGAGGGTAGTGCCATGGTGGCTAACCCAGGGCACTCACAACAGAGACATACATTGTCACACAGACATCCCAGAAACAATGCAGACACACAAGGCAGGCACTGAGTTGCACAGACTCACAATGCAGAAACCCAATGCACACCTACAGTGACAAAGACATACAGGATGCCCAGAAATAGATGACACAGCACAGTCACTGAAATATAGGTAGTCAGTAGCACACACAACAGTTAAACAGATAAACCTTTGCTGTTAAATTGTTGCACCATCCCCACTGTTATACACAATGTAGACACAGTTCCAGAGGCATAGCCCACAGTTATCACAAGCACGCACATGTGCTTCCAGAAATTCTGTGCAACCACAGGCATGGAGAGGGAGCTAGCTGGTTTAGGCGACTTTGTGGGGAAAGCTGCTGATGTTCTGACATTCTGAGAGGAGTCCAACATCGGTGGAGGACAGCAAATCGCTGTCCTGACAAGGGTAGTGGCCAGGGAGGCTCTGGCTGTCCAGGAGAGCTCCTAGCCCTTAGCCCAGGAAAAAACCAAGTCCCCAATCACCCTAGAAGTGCAATCAAAGCTGCCCGCCACCCACCCGCCCTGCACAATGGCTCTGGCTGGAGTCGTTATCATTTTTGTTAACTTTTTATCGACTGTTTGCTAGATGGCGTGTCAGTAAAGTGTATGATTTGAGATGAAAAATTAGGCAGATTAACCTGAGGGGAGAGCCTGATTGATTACTAAATAGGATCAATTTGAAAGTTTTAGTCCTGGCGTTTCTGCAGAGCCTCTTAATACTTCAAACTTCAATTTTACGGGCGATTGAACTAAGCATGTTTCTGACAAAATTGATATATGTATTAATTTGCTTTAACTGGTGATTAATTACTCTCCACTGAAAGAATTATATGGAGCTGTTTGCCTGCGATTTGCATATTAATCAAATTCTAGTTGATAATTCCACCAGTGGGGGGGTCGGGGGCGGGGCGTGGGGCGCAGGGTGTGAAGGGGTGTTTGTGCGAGTGCCGGTGTGTGCGCCGGTGTATGTGGGGGGGCTCCCCACCCCCCCTTTGCTCGCTCCCTGCTTAGCTGCCAGTTTAGTGCATTAAAACCAAAGATGCAGAACGAGTTTGCCCGGCTATTTGGCGGGAGCAGAAATTGCCTGTCCGGTTTTATGATCTGCTCAGCCTGAGCAGCCGGGTCCTTAATGTCCCCTGTCAAAGTGTCCGCGATTTAAAGGGAAAACGGCCCCCGTTTTAGCGCCGAGCCAGCCTGACAGGGGACGAGGCAGGGACGAGGATCCCCTTAAATAACTCCCCTTCCAGAAAGGCCTTGGTTTCCGGATGGCACCCCAGCTCTGGGGACCCTCGGAAACCAAGCCATGTCCTTGGAGAGGTCCCAGCTCCTGGGATGGTCTAGCTATGTAGCATCCGCCCTCAACACATAGGCAAGGGGGCCGAGTACAGGCACAGCAGAGACCCAGAGACAGGGTCAGTCACTGTCACTTGAGCTGACGGGCAGGAAGCCACCCTCTTAGACACGTGCAGACACAGCTATATAGTCACACTCCTGTTCACTTAAACCCCCACTCTTGGGCCTGACTATAGACACACTCAGCTACCCACACGCACACCAAGACACACAGAATCGCACACAGGCGGGGAACACACATAGACACCCAAGTCACGTTCACACGGCCTTTCAGGCGCACGTGGTCACACACACTCAGACACACGCACATTTTCAGACCCACACGCGGACCTCATCCACACACACAAACCCAGGCATGGAACCCTCTCCCACTGGGATTCACAGTCGATACACCCCAAAGGCCTGCTCGCATCTTCCCGGCTATGACCACACACAGTCCCCACTGCACCCTCCAGGTCCCCTTGCCCCCGTCAGACTCTTTAAGCTAAAGGGGGGCAGCGCCACTGAATCAACTTTTCCCATCTCTGGATTCAAAGGATAGGAGTGTAATTAAAACCAGATAATTAATGAGACAATATTCCTCCAGCTACATCTTTAATGAACAAACCCCTTCAGGGCAGAGTCTTCTTCTAGGCTCATTAAAGAGAAGAAAGTTGGGCGGCTCTCGGACTTCCCAGCGCATTATTAACGAAACTGGAGTGGGTGCCTCGGCCCGGCCTGAGCGTAGGAGCCTTGGCCACACTTCCTGGCCCTAGTCCTCCCACCACTACTCTGTACTTTGGTCCGCCCCAACTCCTATCACCTCCACACCCCCATCCCCACCTGGTCCCAGGGTCTCCGGCCGCCCTCAGCGGTCCTGCCAGCCGCTATTCAGTGACTCCTTGCTCCGCCTGCCCTCTCTCTGGCGGCCTCTCACCAGCACCAGACAACCCGGCTCCGGCCGTGAGCCGGCGCCCAGCCTCCCAGTTTCTCTCTCGCCCCGCGCTGCACGCTCCAGGCTCTCTGGCTGGCTAGGGCAGGCTCTGTAGAAGGGAAATCAAGGCAAGGTAGGGGCCCAAGTCTCCCACTGAACCTCAGTTCCCTAACTGGGTGCCTTAGAACTGACATTTGAGCTTCGGTCCTGGGAAGAAATGGGCTGGAGGTGGGGCAGAGATCACCTCGCTTTCCACGCGCGCTTCGCGCACTTTCAGGAACGCGCACGAGCAACCACATGCACGTGCATTCGCGCTCACGCGATCTTACATACACAGACACTCCCACTTGCTTGTTCACACAAGTGCAGAGTCGCGAAGCCTCAGGTCCAGATCCCGGCCCGGGCAGAGGGGAGAATCTGGTTTGGGCCTTCTCGCCCAACGCCTGAGGTCGCCCTGGCGTCATTCGTCTCCAGGGTGGGAACATCGCTTGGAGTGTAGTCTTCTGGGCCTGGAGCAGACAGCTCGGCCAGATTACCTAGGAGCGGGCCGCGTACTGGGGGCTCAGGAACCAGGGGAGACCTACTCAGACCCAGGCAGGGGCCATAGCTCTGACGGCGGCTTTGGCTGCGGCGCCTGTGTTCGCCTGCGCTGGCTTTTAGGGATGAGTTATGTGACAGTGAGCGAAGTAAATCTGCATGCGCAAAAGATGCTAATTACTCTTAATAGCCTACCCAGACGCCCCGAGACTGGAAACCCAGAAACGTAAATCTGCTCCCGATAAATATTTTTAATTGTGAAATTTCCTGGAAAGAAGGCTTTGGGTGCGCCGGCCGAGGCATTTGGCTTTGGAGGGAGGGAAAAGGCCCCCACTCGGAAAGCTGTGTCTGAAATCAGGGACCCGAGCAAGGGCGCCAGGCGCGTGGCGGAGCGACCTGAGCCCGGCTGGCCGGCTCTGGGTAAAGTTAGTGATGTATCGCATTAATTACCAGTGTGAGCTGCAAATGGTTTGAGGCCCAGGGAAAATTAATGGGAATCCAAATTCTAATTATGTAGCTGTTGTTAAAGAGTTTAACTAGATAGTCACAGAGAAAATTGGATTATGCATAGAAATATTCAGCCGGTGCTCGCGGTCCTGGGGCATCGGTCAGGGGATTCTCAGCCAGGGCGTCCCCTGCACTGGAGGACACTCCTCTCAGAGGAAGGAAAAGACCCACTCCCAACTCTCTGCGTATAAAGATTCCGCTTTTTCCGATGGCAGCGGCAGGGAGGATGGGAGGAAAGGCCAAAGCTTGCAGAGGTGCTCTTGGATGTGGGGTCCGTGTGGAGGTCTGAGGTTCCTGGGTCTCCTGGTCTGGGTAAGTGTTTGTGCCCATTTCTCAGGTTATTGCCTCCAGGTCTGAACGAATCCACACTGCACCTCTTTCTGACAATCATATAATTATATCTAGGCTCTGTGGGTTTACATATTTTCCACTGTCAGTTTAAGGAGATAGCCACCAACTGGAAGCCCAATTATACTCGAAGTCTCGTCATTCACTTTATTAAGGATCCTGGACATGATTCCATTTTCGCAGGAAATGAGGTCTGATCAAGTAGCACTAATACCTCCGGCCTTGGGGAGGGGTCAGGGACTCAGCGGAGGGCTCTATCCCCACTCCCAACCCCCAAGCCAGGCCAGGCAGTGAGTGGTGCCAAAGCTTGGAAAAGGGTGGAGCATCTTGGGGCAGTGAATAACCAGTTCTCCGCTTCGCCCAATTTCTCCCAGAACCCTGGATTCGTTTTGTCCCGGGCCACCTACTTGGCAGACCCATGCTCTCCTGCCTGCATCCTAGCACGCTGGGCTTGGAGCCCATGCCACACTGGTGCTGGTGGGGACGGGGAGTGAGGGCCTGGGGACTTGAGGGGACACTGCAGGCCTAAGGGGGATCCAGCATCCTTTCAAGCCCACCTATCCCTTCCCAGGAGCTTGGCAACCTCTGAGGAAGCTGCTAAGGCCTCTGGAACTAGGCCAGTAGGCCTGGAGGGCAGGGGAAGCACCACCTCTCCAGGTCCCAGTCGCGGTCCCTTCAGTCTCTGATTCCAGATTTCTATCTCCCCTTAACTAGAACCAACCTCTCCCTGCTACCCTTTAATTTAGAGGAGGAAATCTGTGGTTCTGGGTTTCACCTAGGAGTTCCAATCCGCCAGGTCAGACAGCGTTCAGCTCTCCGCGGGGACAGTTTCTAGCGTCCCTCAGGGATCTCGGTTTCCTAGACGGCCCCATGGGATTAACACTTGCGCTGCTGGCAGCGCGTGCCCTTGGCCTCTTCAGGCTTACCCTTCCCTTTACACAGGCTCCCAATTGAGCTCGGGGAGGGAATGAGACCTGTGGATGAAGCCCCGGGATATGCTTATGGTGCCAAGGGAAGACACCACAAGTTCGGGATTTCAGAGTCTCAGGAATTTCCAGGCCTTGGAGAGAAGCCAAACTGGGGCCCGATGGATCGCTTTAGGGAAGGCCTCAAGCAGAGAAGGGCACGTGATGCCGGGGTGTCTTGGAGAGACAAATTCTGAACCTGGGAATGCTGCTGAGTCAGATGCATTTAACCCCCCCTTCGTCCTAAACTCTGAGGAGGCTGGGGGGCGGCTTCTCGAAGATTGGGGCAGATTTCTAAGAGTCAGGAGAAGCCGCTGAAGGTATCTGAAGGAAGAGGCCAAAGATTCAGAGACGTGTTCCTCGTCAGTCCTCCGTCCCTCCGCCCCGCCGTCACAAGGGGTGGAGTATGGAAGGCCCAGAGCAGGAGGTGATTGATACACAAACACGCAAATCCTGGGAAAAGAACAAATAGATGGAAAGACATGAACACGCTCTTGGATTTTTTTTTACTCCCAGGCCGTATTTAAATTCCAAGACCCCGAATTCTTCTCCCAGTGGCCTCAAAACAGAACCTATAAATTCCGTGGTTTTACCTTCAGATTAAAAGATCCTCGACCCCTCTCTAGCTCCCCGGGAAGGGATCTATCCTCTGTCCCTGACAACATGTGCCATGCCTTTGGCCCCCTCTTCTCCTCGCCCTTTCCGAGCTTACTGGGACCCATGGCTGCTCCATAGGCCCCAAATACCACGACCATCCCTCTGTTTCAGTGAGGAGGATCGTTAGTCGCAACTGCCTCCTTCCTGCATAGCTCCCCGGATCTTAAGTCAAATTCCCTCCGCTTAAGCCGGACTCTTCAAAAAAAACCCCTGCTCTTCTCTGAGATGCGGGCTTCGAGCGCCACCTAACGGCACTTATGGAGACGCGCAACAGAAGCACGGGTCCTACAGTCACCCCTTTCCCTCTACCGCACATGGAGCCCCCAAGCCAGCCCGGACGCGGTCCCACTCTCACACCACAAGCCTTTACATGAGCACGCTTCACCTCCACTTCCTGGCACTGAACCATTAGGAGAGGGCCACGGCAAGGACGACCAGGGATGCGGCTGGGGAACACCCCCTTGGAACCCGCAGATGCCCGGAACGCTCTTTCAGGAATCGGACATGAGCGGGGTTGAGAAAGGGGCAAGCCATGTCTCTGCTGGTGGGGGAGGGGGTGCATAAAAACGGTCCCCCTTGGGGCATCGCTAGAGGCCACTTCCTCTTCGCAGTGAGTGCCTAAAGGGGAAGTTATGAGCCCCAAGTCACCTCTATTCCTACTCCAGCCTTGCCCTCCCCTGCAGCCACCCGGACTTCAGAAGCAAATTACCAGAACCGCCCCCCACCCCCAACCCCCTGCTCACAAATTTAGGGTCCGTGCAACCGCCTCAGCGCGGAAAGGTTAGGCAAGCGCTCCCTCTGCTGTCCATAGTTCGGTACTGCTGCACACTGCCACTCCAAGGACTGCAAAATTCAGTGAAGCAGCAGGATTGGCTTCTCTAATCCTGGTATGATATACTGGCGGTCATCTTAGCCATCCCTCTGCCTCAAGGGAGAAGGTCCCTCTCCCAAAAGGGCAAAAGAGGCTTCTCCGGTCTTCCAGGGTTTGCACAGGGAAGAAATGACTCAGTGTTGCTGAGTTCCACCCCTTCCACTAGTTCTGTGCTTGTTCATTTCTGCTGCTGAGCCAGCTGCCCTCCAACTGATGTCTGGCAAATAATGAATTTCTTCTTCTACAGTATGATCATCAAGGCTGACAGGGCAGGCTGTGTTCCTTAGGTAGTACTCGACAGATGGAAAGGTCACAGGGAAGGTGAGTGCCAACAGGTCGGTCCTTTCAGAGACTATATAGAAAGCGGTGAGAGGTGGTGACAGTGCTGTCTGGCACTGCTAGAAGAGCCAAGGCCCCTGAATTTCCATGTTTATAGCCAGCCACTCCCTGGCAGAGAACCCCCAGGTCCCTCACATGCTTGATACACACTGACACCCTGATATGCCAAATACTTCCTTCTGCTGACCCAAGCTGCCACCATCACCTAGTGATACTGAACCCTTGACCTTGGCACAGCCACACTCACCAGAGCCCTGCTCCTGATATCTGTTCCCACCCCATTGCAGGACATTGTCCAGCCCTGGACAACTAGGAGAAGCAAGGGTCAGAGTAAGCAGGAACCATGGCCAGGTGTGGGATGAGGCAGTCCATAAAGGTCACTGTGGGTCTTTGTGGGATTTTGGCACTGTCCTTAGAGAAGAGAGAGGGAGGGCAGTGTGTGTGTGTATGCGACAGAAGGAGAGGTGTAGGGCTTTGAAGGTCCCCATGTAACATGAGATCTTGTGACAACCACTCATTGAGGTGATGCTCTGTGATTGTGTATAGGTCTCCCAGAGCTCTGATCCAGGCCCCTCCCACCCACCTGCCATATCCAAAGAGCAGGCATCCTACCTGGACACAGATCAGAGTAAGCCACAAGTACTGGGAATTTCCAGTTACTCTAAATAGCTCAGGAAAGTGAGACTCAAACCTAGGCCTTAGATGGGGGAAAGTGGTAGAGGGGGGCTTCTGCCCTTTTCCATTCTTATCCATCCTTTCTCTCTTGGGGTCTTCAGTAGTTTTCCATGAGGGTACATGGTGCTTCCTTCTCTCACCAGCATGGACATCTTGGGGTCCTTGGAGTCACTACACTTTGAGCCAGGACACTTCATGTCCCTTTCTCCTCAGATCTAGGAGGAGAAGGCAGCAGGGGAGCCATGTCTGATGTGCCTGGTTGTGTGCCAATCTGAGCTTGAGAAAAATGCAGGTTTCAGGGCTGCACTCCAGAGCCATTAAAATGGAATCCCTGGGAACCTGGCCTGAGAATCTTCCATTTGGTGTAGCAGCTCCCTCCCATTTAACCCCTTCCTGGATTCTTATGGGCACCAGTCTGTGAGAAGTGTAGAACCGCTCCCCTGCCCATCCAGAATGGCTTACAGCTGAGGCAATCACACCTGCCATTACGGATCAGACATCCTGGGTTTAAGCCTGTAACTTCCTAGCTGTGGGACTTTGGTGGGACTCTCTGAGCCTCAGCTTCCCCATCTGAGATCTGGGGATAGTAATCCCTGCCTCTGAGGGCCAGATGAACCTAATGTTCCCCAAAGATGCTTTGTAAAAGGCACATTTCAGTACATATGCTGCTTATTATTCAAGAACTTCAGTGCTAGGTGTAAGGAGTTAATAAATTTGGGGGGACAACTCCCCTTCTTTGGAGATTTCTCCTCCTTGTGGGCACCTGAGGGCATCTCACTTGCAGTGACCCAAGGTCTCCACCCTGCTTCCACATTTTCTTCCCAACCCACCTCTCCCATCAAAGACATGTAACTGATCTCTGTGGGAAAACGAAGGGGAGAACAGCCATGCCCTTACCCTTCACAAATAGGGGCTTAACTAGTGTCAGTTTTTGATATAAACAGAGTGGCTGTGGGTTGAGTTCACCTGTCAGGGGTAGGGGGTTGGACAGTCAGGGAAAACTTATTAAAAACACATACACAGGATGCTGAGTCTGATCAGGAGTCAGGTGCTGGGAGGGGCCTCTGCTGGTACATTTTTTTTGGGGGGGGAGCATGGTAATTAGATTTATTTGTTTTTAGAGGAGGTACTGAGGATTGAACCCAGGACCTCATGCTTGCTAGGCATGTGCTCTACCACTTGAGCTATACCCTCCCCCTGCTGGTACATTTTTATCATGGTCTCCAGGTAATTTGGATTCCTTTATCACTGGGTGAGACTCACAGCCCTGGATGTTGTTATCATAGGCAGGCAGTGAGGTCCTACTGGAAAAGCTCCCCCAGAAACTGCTTATCTCTGGTTTCCTTCTAGGGCAGAGGCTGAGGATGGGGTAGGGAGTAGTGAGCCGGATGGACTATGGGGACAATAACCTAGAATGACATTGACTTAGAATGACAGGAAGCAGGCCTAATGGAAAGACTTTTGAGAGTTTTGAGGTGTGGGGCAGGGGATTCACTCATACTAGCCTTGTGGTCTGGGTCTTGACCTGTTTAAAGCCACAGTTTCTTCATCTGTGAAATAGGGGTGACACTCAGACCTGCTCTATTCTAGAGTGGTCATGAGTTGCCACTGTTTCTGAGAGGGGAGGGTGCATTTTCACAAACATATAGATGTGTGCATATGTGTGTAGAAATAAGAGCAGAACAAGCATCCTGTTCTGAAACTTTTTTTTTCATTCAATAATAGATCCTGGACATCTTTCCATGCCTAGATTCTGTGGTGGTAACTTGTAAACTGTAAACTGCAAAACTGTTGAAATGTTGGTTGATTTAAACAGACTTTGGGGAGGGTTGAGGGGCTGTGTCCTTATCAAGGTCCTCATTGTATATGTGCCCATGTCTTTGAGATGATAAACTGGAGGAAAGGGAGGGTTTGTGAGTACATGTGGGTGCATCAGGAGCTGGTGACCCAAGTAGGACTTGGCTGATTTTTAATAGTACGTGGCCTGGAGTGAAAAGGAAGGGACTCAGTTCAAAGTCTTCAGCCCCTAGAAAGCCGCCCTTAGCTGCCTCCTAGGAATCTGCCTCCTGGACAACTGGCCTTCGAAGAGCTCATACTTGGGACTTAGGCAACAAGGAATGGGTGGCACAGAGGATATATTAAGGAATATCTAAGCTACTATAACAAAGAGGCCCCAGATACAGAGGCTAAATGGGATAGATGTCTATTCTTTTTCACATAACAGCCTATATTCTGTCACAATTGAGAGCAGATTCTGGAACCAGATTGCCTGCAGTCAAATCCTACTTTTTGTGACCTCACTCAACCTCTCTGTGTCTGTTTCCTCACTTGTGAAGTTGGGATGTTAATAATGACATAGTAATTCTACCTTATAGGGTTGTTGTGAAGATTAAATGAGTTGTCCCTCCAAAAATTTCTTTATTGAGTGCCTACTATGTATCAGTCACTGTTAGAGGCCCATGGTGGCTGCCATCAATGGGCTCAAATTGGCTGCTTGGGCTCCTGCCATCATGTCTGCCTTCCTGTCAGTGGGAAGAAGGAAAGGGCAAGAGGCACACATACACATTTCTTTCAAGTTCATAACTTAGAAGTGGCCTACAGCTGAGCTCTTCATAGCCATCAGTCAGAATTCACCTAAGCATCAAGGATGCTGGGAAGTATAATCTTCAGGTGTGTGATCACATGCCAGCTAAAACTCAGGTATGCTAAAAAAAAAAGGGGAAACCCACACACCTGTGGTCAAGTAATCTTCAATAGAGGAGGCAAGTATATACAATGGAGAAAAGACAGTTTCTTCAGCAAGTGGGGCTGGGAAAGCTGGATAGCCGCATGTAAATCAACGAAGTTGAAACACTCCCTCACACTATACACAAAAATAAACTCAAAATGGCTTAAAGGCTTAAGACAGAACACCATAAATCTCCTAGTAGAGAACACAGGCAAAACATTCTCTGACATAAATTGTAGCAATGTTTTCCTGGGTCAGTTTACCACAACAATAGAAATAAAAGCAAAAATAAACAAATAGGATCTAATTAAACTTACAAGCTTTGGCATAGCAAAGGAAATCGTAACAAAATGAAGACAATCTACAGACTGGGAGAAAATATTTGCAAACAATACGACTGACAAGGGCTTAACTTTCAGAATATATAAACAGCTCATACAACTCATTAACAACAACAACAAAAAACAACCCAGTCCAAAAATGGGCAGAAGACCTAAACAGACATTTCTCCAATTAAGACATACAGACGGCCAATAGGTACGTGAAAAGATGCTCAACATCACTAATTATCAGAGAAATGCAAATCAAAACTACAATGAGGTATCATCTCACACCAGTCAGAATGGCCATTGTTAAAAAATCCACAAATGATAAATTCTGGAAAGGATGAGGAAAAAAGGGAATCCTCCTGCACTATTGGTGGGAATGTAGTTTGGGGCAGCCACTATGGAAAACAGCATGGAGATTACTTAAAAAACTACAAATAGAGTTAACATATGATCCAGCAATCCCACTCCTGGGCATATGTCTGGAGGAAACTCTAATTTGAAAAGATACATGCCCCTCAATGTTCATAGCAGCACTATTTACAATAGCCAAGACATGGAAGCAACCTAAATGTCCATTGACAGATGACTGGATAAAGAAGATGTGGTATATATACATAATGGAATACTACTCAGCCATAAGAAGGAATGAAATAATGCCATTTGCAGGATCATGGATGGACTTAGAGATTATCATACTAAGTGAAGTAAGTCAGAAAGAGAAAGACAAATATCATATGATATCACTTATATGCAGAATCTAAAAATGAGACAAATGAACTTATTCACAAAACAGAAACAGCCTCATAGACATAGAAAACAAACTTGTGGTTGCCAAAGGGGAAAGTCAGGAGGAGTAAATTAGGAGTTTGGGATTATCAGATACAAACTGCTATATATAAAATAGATAAACAACAATGTCCTACTGTATAGCACAGGGAACTATATTCAACTGCTTGTAATAACCTATACTGAAAAAAGAACATGAAAAAGAATATATCCATATGTATCACTATGTTGTACACCAGAAACTAATACGACATTGTAAGTCAACTATACTTCAATTAAAAAAAGATAGAGAGTCTAGGGTAGGTTTCAAAGGGGCTGAGAAACCCCCTCCCCAAACTGGATGCAAAAAAAAAAAAAAAGCCTAAGCGTTAAAAACTTAATAAATTAAAAGTTGTTTTTCAAACCAAAAAAGAAAGGAAGGAAGAAAGAAAGAAAAAGAGAGAAAGAAAGAAAAGAAAGAAGAGCAGATATTGGTAGAAAACTAGCATTTTCTTCTCTGTTCCTGGGGGCAGTTGCATCTTCCTCATACACAGCCCCCGAGGAAGACAGTGACAGAGGGAAGAGTGAGAGGGAGCCTGAGAAAAAAGGCAGTAAAGGGATCATTTATGAAAGGCAGTCCTTGAGACAGGGATAAGGAGATAGGAGGGCAGAAACCAAGACCTGGGGCCACCAGCTTGTGTCCAGGATCCAGGGTCAAGGAGATGTCCTGGAGATGGTGAACCATTTTTATGCTTTGGATCTTCTTGTGTATTTCCTTCCACTCCCTCTGGGTTCTGAGTAAAGGTCTGTGGACTTCTGTGCTGGGGAAAAAGGTGCGTTATTTTTTGTGCTAGCCTAAGCTTAAGAGGAGGAAGACTGAGAATAATGTTGGAGGACACTTGTGGGAGCCCTGGCCACTCAGAGTGAAATCAGCCACAGACCAGAAAGAAGTGGTTCAGGGTTTCCATACCAATGGCATAATGCACTGAGATGCCCGACGGTCCTAGGAGAATCAGCTGACAGGGAGGCCCTGGCTGGGCAAGTCTGCACCTGACATGCGGGATGCTGTAAAGGGTGGCTGTGAGTGGCCACTGATGGAGCTGGGGACTTGAGGGTATAAGAACAGTGTGATAACACTGAAAACTAGGGATCTTCATCGTACTCACCACCTTAACCTGTTGTCTGGCTGTATTTTCTCCGTATCCCTAAGCTTAAAGGAGCCTCTAGACCTGGCATTCTTAACCCAGTGTCCAGAATCCCCTGCAGCTGGGGGCACAGGTATGCTTAAGTGTGGGTTTTTTTTTTTTTTTGAATAGTGATGGCATCATGTATTGTTATCAGATTCCTAAAGGGTCCGTGACCCAACAGAAGACAACAGCATTGATTTCTTTCTCTTTTCCTTTTATCTGTTGGGAAGAAACCACCTTGATTTGATTTCAAAACTCCTGTGACTGTGCCTATAAATGTGTTTGTATAAGTAAGTTTAAGGATGAGCAGGAATTCCATAGCCCCTGTCCCTGGGAGGACAATCAGGATATGGCTGAAGTTTTGGCCAGTTTTCTCTCCTGCAGATCCAGCTGGAAAGGGAGGTCAGAGGGAGGGAGCATATTGGGTGGAGAAAGACAAATGGAGACTCTGGACTTGGCAAGTGGAGCCAAGATCCAGCTGGCCTTTTTCTTCTCTTCAGCTCTAACCTTCTGTGAATCTGGATCCCATGAGACAGGAGAATTCAGGAAACAAATTCTTTAGAAGCACATGGTGGGCTTTTAACATATAACTGTTGAATGACTGAATGATTGAATAAATAAAGCAAAAATGGTTTCATAAGAGTACAGCCATGATAATAAAAAACAGGGAAACACAATCTTTGTAAGTCATCTGAAACTCTTGACAGGAGCCTCAGTCATTTCAAAAAGTAGTTTCGCTGTGTGCCGAGACCCTCACATTCAATCCCCAGAACAACCTTGAGACATAGACACTGGGAGTCACAATGCCCATTGAGCAGATGGGGACATGAGGCAGGGGGCTAAGGCACAGCCCAGGGTGGCAGTTTGCCAGTGATCAGAACCAGACATTCTTCCTGGGACCACAGAGCCCATGCTCTGCTTTTCTCACTGGACCACTCCAGCGAGCTTGCCCCTCTACTTAGGTCCTGGTGAGGTTGGGAATCCTGTCTTCAGGTTGCAGTCTCCCTTTCAGCATCTCTTCTCTTCTTCCCAGGTGAACTGTGATGCCCATTTCTCCAGCCTCTTGCAACTCCGAGTGTGGCCCTCGGACCAGCAGCATCAGCATCACCTGGGAGCCAGTTAGAACAGCAGAAGCTCAGCTCCACCCAGCCTGCTGAGTCAGAATCTGCATTTTAACAAGATTTCCCTGAGTGATTAGTGTGCACCTTGGAGTTGGAGAAATTCAACTCTAGGTCTCTCTCTGCCATCCACAGGTGAGGGAAAAGCCTTGCTAACCTTATTTGTAGGAAGCCACCTCCTCTGGGATGCTGGGGCAGGGATGCCTGTTTCATTCAAGACCTGCAGCCTCTCTGGTGTTACTTCAGATTTCCTAGGACATCTTCCTCCCAAACCTTCCCTCTCCTTCCAACCAGAAAGCCAGACCTTCCTGCCCTCCCTGCACAATCCCTGCATTACCTTAAAAAAATTTTTTTTTAAAATTCCAGAATAGTCTTAAATTTACAGAGAAGTTGCAAAGGTAGTACAGAGTCCCCATATACCCTCATCACACAGCGCCCCCTATTGGTAATGTCTTACATGTCTGTGGTGCATTTGTCCCAACTAAGCAAACAATACTGGTATATTACTACTAACTGAATTCCCCTGCATTCAGTTTCATTAGATTTTCCACTAACGTCCCTTTTCTGTTCCAGGATTCCATCCAGGATACCACATTAAATTTAGTCATCATATCTTCTTAGTCTCTTCTGGTCTGTGAGAGCTTCTCATGATTTCCTGGAGTTCTTAATGCCCTTAACTGTTTGGAGGAGTCCTGGCCAGGTATTTTGTAGAATGTCTCTCAATTCGGGTTCGGCTGGTGGTTTTCTCATGGTTAGACTGGGGTTATGGGTTATGGGAAGAAGATGGTACCGGTGAAGCACCCTTCTCATCCCACCATGTGGGGGGACATGTAATCAACATGACTCATCACAATGATGATAATTCTGATCACCTGGCTGAGGTCCTGCCTCACCTAACCTTCCCTTTCTTCTTCCCCCAAGTCCCTATAGTTTCCTGCTTGGTAGTGTGTCATTGTTTTAGTGGTTAATGATATGTTTGTACTTCAATGTCTCCCCCACCCCTCTCTAGTGCATTCCTCCCTAGGCCACTTAGGTTGTTTCTCTGGTGCTTTTATTACTGACAAGGTGTGTTGTTGGAACACATCCTCTGCCAACAGAAGCACTGAGGCAGTCACGTGTCTCCTGCCAGCATGAAGCCTAAAAGCTCAATGGAAGTTGCCCACAGGGGCCTAAAGGCAAACAGGAGGCTGGGCCTTCAACAAGCCGAGATATGCTCCGGCTGTTTAGGAAAGTGTTTCCTACTCAAGTTGAAGGAGAAAAATCAGACTTAGATTAGAAAGTGATGGGAAGCAGGGCAATGCTGGATGTGTGGGGGAGGGAGGTAGCCAGACATGCCTGAGTGTTTGCATTTCTTTATATTTTATTCTAAATTCTGAATGATCCCTTTGGATTATGTTAGGCTGTAATTATGTGCTTCTGCTTTAACACAAGCCAGTCATATTTTCATCTGAGAATAGCAGCACTGAATGGGAAACATCCTGCTATTCTTCCCACTTTGAGCCTTCAATCTGCCTGTGCTCCATGAGGTGCCCCCCATTCCCGCCCTCCATCCAGGGCTACCTGTTGCCAAGTAATTAGGGCAGAGGGAGAGTTAAAGACATACTACAAGGGGTCCACCAAGCAGACTAGGTGCTCAGGAAAGAAAACTCTGGCCTCTGGGTGGAACTGATATCTTTAGAGTCCTAAGTGCAGAGGCGGGAGAAGTGCCCAAGATTCATGCTGACCTGTCTCAGCCTCTGCAGCCCTACCTACCACCCCCAGTGAAATCTATACAATCATGTTCAATTTCCAAAATTCTCCATTCAGTGCTAAGTCTGTATGGTTCCAGGATTGTCCAGAGATGGTAAAATATTGGTACTCGTCCTTCCTGAAAGGGCAAGTTATGATCAACAGTCATGTGCATGCCAGGGGGGAGTCTGCTTATGGAATGCTCTGTAGGAGTCTTAGCCATCCTACGAAGGATACATGATGGGTTCAGACGATATGTCACTGGCCAGTTCTCCTTCAGTGGTGGCTGTGGGTAGCGGGAGGGGGAGACTGTCAGCTGCTACCACCATGAATGCTAGTTGCTCACAGGAAAGCCATCGAGGAAGACTTTTCTCCATACTCACTGAGGAAGAACTGGCCTCTGATCCAGCTGGACATGCCCTCGAGCCACACACCTTCTGATAGAGAGGTGAGGGGCAAACAGGCACCCAAGACTATGGGCAGCTGTTTTAGTCAACTCTGTTTGATGGCAGTGAATGGAAACCTGCTCAGAGTAGCTTGATATAACCTGGCTAGTAGAGGACTCCTCTTTGAGCCTTCCCCGGAGGTGGACTGCAGAAGCTGGGGTACAGTGTGCCCCCCACTCCACCAGACATGGCTGATTAAAGCAGAGCAGATACTGACCCAGACTGAGCCTGCTAGAGCCTTTCCCCTGATTTGGACAGGGCCAGAGAGTGAACAGGACATCTGACTGAAGGTGTACACTCTGAGGCCATGAAGCAGACATGCTCAGCTTCGTGTACAGAGAGAACTGAATGAACCCAGAGAGAGAAGGCTTCTAGGCCTGGCTTCTAGGCCCTCCTGGGGCCCAGGTGTGACACTTGTTCCAGGGTTCCAGGAGACACCTAGCCTTAGAATAACTACCCTTTTTGCCTACATTAGCCTTGGTAGGTTTCTGTCACTTATACCCCAGAAAAGGCTAAGACAGAGGATACTGTAGGAATGCAGAGAGTATCACAGAAAGGAAAGGTGGGAAGCACAATAGGACTCAGGAATTTAAAAAATCATGTGTCTCTCAATCTGCCCATCTGGTTCCTTTTCTTGCCTCTATTTTTCTTAACAGAACAGTTTTCTTTTTTGTTTCCATCAATGAATCTTCAACCAAATGTTTACTCCAGTCCTGAATCTACACAACTTTTCAGTTTCAGCCATTGGATTGTAATCTCTGCATCTAGTTAAAATATGGGGGATAGGGAGAGCGAGAGGAAGAGAGAGAGAGAGAGATTCTGCTTAGCCTGGAGGACAAGAGGTTTCACACAGTGTATTAATCAGGAATTTTTTTTCTTTAAAGAAGAGACAGAAGTCCATCTCTAAGTAGCTCAAGAAGAGAAGCAGCAATGGATTAGTTCATGTAACAGACATGAACAGACTGGAAAGGACTTCAGGAACAACGGGATCCAGAAACACCAACAATGTCACTGGGGCTCTACCCCTCTCTGTGTTGGCCTCGTTCCCTCTTATTGGACCTCTATGTGGGATATGGGAAAGACTGACAACTCTAGACTTATATGATTCCAGAGAAAATAAAGGCCTTCTGTCTCCTGTTACCAGTATACAAAATTTCAGTTAAGGAGCTGATGACCCAGTTTGAGTCACACTCCCTCCCTTTGGCTGATCACTGTAACCAGGAGAGCAAGGGTTATGTGATGGCAGCCTCTCAGTGCCCACATGGAAGGGAGGGGGATCCTTTAAAGAACAGAGCTGGTTGGGAGGGTCCACTGTGCATGGTCTGCAGTGTGACCCCTTTCAGGCACCAGGGGTGTGGCAGATAAACCAGCAGGGAAGCTGGGTGAGAAAGAGGGCAGTACTGGCAGAGAAGACAGTCCTCTTTTGTCTTCCTGATCAGCGCTCCCTCAGAGCCCTATCTTTGCAGATCTGAATCATTCTGCCAACAGCCCTTTGGCCTCCTTTATGTTTTCCTGGAAATTCAGCCTCCTGTTGTAACTCATTCTGCCTGGGCTCAGCCTCCTGGCTCTTGGACCCTTGCTTACATTCTGGAAGAGGATTCTGGAAGCTGGGCTCTGAGCAAGAGCCTGTAACTCTCCCTATGGGTTAGTACTGCCGACAGGACTGCAGACCTTGGCTCATAGGGGCCACTGGGGCGAGAGGAGGTCAGTCTATGGAGGAAACGTTCGTACCTGGTGCGGAATCACTGGCCCAGGCATTAGGCCTGGAGAATCCCAGGTTGAGCTGACTTCCGTCCCATGGAGGGCCTTAAGAGTGAATACCCCTTCTAGCAGCAATTATAAGTGCCTCTCTGTGTTGATTTCTGTCATCCCCAAGTCTTAAGCAAAGTTTTGTTAAATGCTAACAATAATAGAAAGACATTAAAGGTCAGAGGCCTGCAGGCAAACCCTGCCTTCAAAACTGAGACATGGGGAGACATCTGGATTACTTCACAACTCCAGTTGTCTCTCAAACAAGTCTGTTCAGACATCTTTAAATATGCATTTTATCACTTCTCCCTGCCAGAGTGTTGACACTCAGGCTGGCTTTCCCAGGGCTGACTGATGCCTCAGCCGGTGTGTGTAACACCTTCCTGGTACTCGGGGGCGCAGGCATCACCAAGAGGCAGGAGGGTGAGCCAGAGGGGCATTCCTGCTTCTCAATCAGTGCCTTTTCTGTTTGCAAATCGCTCAACACCAACCACTTAATACATGCGGACAAATCTGTCCAGACTCTCAAAAGGTACAATTCTTAGGGGTGAGGAAAGAGGAAGGACTGTCTTCCCCATACCCTTCAGCCATCTCCTCCTATTCCCACTTCTCAGCTCTGGCCAGGAAGATTCTGAGAGTGGATACAAAAGTGGAAGCTTTGGGATTTCAGTGAAGACAGATAATGGGGGAGGACCTCGGGTTTCACTGAGAGCCAGGGGTTATGCTGTCTTTGGGACCCACTGTCCCGCAAAGGTATGAACTAGCATCCAACAAGGTCTAAATCAGCGCCAGGTTGTGTTAATTCAGTAACTCTCTTTTAATTACTTTTTTATTTTGAAAAAGCTTAAGCCTACAGAAAAGTTAAAAAACACTATAATAAACTCCCAAATGACCTTTACCAAGATTCACTGAAAACTAGTATTGCTACATTAGTTTCATTGTCCCTCTCTCTTACACACACACACAGATGTAATTATTTTAGTATTATTTTTTTCTGAAATATTTGAGGATAAGTTTCAAATGTCATATCCCTAAATACTTCAGTGGCACAACTCTCTTAAGAACAAGAATATTTTCTTACATAACCTTAGAATAACTACCAAATTAAGGAAATGTCATTAATACACAGAATTATCTAATATGTCCATATTCAAATTCTGCCCTTTGCCCCATATTGTCTTGTTATAGCATTTTTTTTTTCTGATGCAAGATCCAGTCCAGAGTTACAGGTTGTGGCTAGTTGTCATGCCTCTTTAGTCTTCTTTAATCTATAAGTTTTTCTCATTTGTTTTCTTTTTATAATATTGACTTTTTGGAAGAGTTTGGATGTCTGATAGTTTTCTCATGGTTAGATTCGCTTTGTGCATTTAGATAGGGAATCTAACCATGAGTGACTCTGTGTCCTCCTTGGTTCATCCATCAGGAGGCACAGGGTGTCATTTGGTCCAATTGTTGGTGATGTTAACTTTGATCGCTTGGTTAATCTGGTCTCTGTCAGATCTATCATTTATGAAGGTTACTTTTTTCCCATTGAAATTAATAAATGTGGGGAGATACTATGAGACTATCCTTTTCCCCCATAAATTGCCCAGTAGTTTAAGCGTCCATTGATGATTGATGATTCTTTCCTGCATTAACTATTACTATGACAGTTGCAAAATGGAGTTGACTACTTTTAACATCTAGAACCAGCTGCTGTTTATTACCTCATTTTACAGATTAAACCACTGAGGGTCTGAAGGTCAAGTAACTTGTCCAAGGCCACAAAGCAGTGAGGTTCATACCTAGGCCTGTCTGATTCCAGAGCCTGTGTTTTTGCCCTTCTCCTATCCTCCCGCCATGCTGCCCCGCCAAACCACCAGCTGTGGGCAGGGATGAGATGTTCTCTCAACCCTGTCTGCCCCACTAAACACTCTCTTTCCTTGCTCCTTTCCCTAAATTTGAGGCTGAGGCTCTGGTCACGGTTGGATGGAAAGAAATGGACCACTGGGTCATTTTTGCAACCTCCCCCATGTCCCAGCCTTCCCCTCTTAGTCCCCTCATGATCCTTCCACAACTGGGATATCCAGAGCAGAAATCTCACCAAGAAGTCACCTCAAAGGGGAGAGGGAGGCGGGGAGGGCCAAATTAGGGGTATGGGATTAACAGATACAAACTGTTATACATAAAATAGATAAGCAACAAGGACGCACTGTATAGCACAGGGAATTACACCCATTATCTTGTAATAACCTATAGTGGAGTATAATCTGCAAAAATACTGAATCACTATGCCATACACCTGAAACTAACACAATATTGTAAACCAACTATACTTGAATAATAACAAAAAAGAAGTCATCTCAATTATTCTGCCCCTTTTCCCAACACACAAACATCCCACAGCTAAGAGGCACTCTCCTCCCCTGATCTTGGAGAAGAAGGAGATTATGTATGGTATGAACTGAACTTTGCAAGGTGCGTGAGAAGCGTTCGTGATTGGAGGAGGGGCAGAGGCAGAGCTACAGGGCAAATGCAGTGTCACGTGTGTGAGTGAGTGTGTGTGTGGACAGTTGGGAGTTCTAAAAGGGAGAAAGAGGAGAGAGGGATAGAGTATAGGTGGTGCTTAAAAGCACCAATCTGGTGTCAGAATGCTGGAATTTGAACCTAGGTCCACCATCAACCTGTGTAACTTAGGGTATGTTATTTAACATCTCTAGGCCTTGCTTTTGTCATCTGTAAAAAGGACATAATAGAACCTACCTCATGAGGTTGTGAGGATTCAGTGAACTAATCCATGGAAAGTGCTTTGCGGGTGAGATTTGGTCCGTCAACCATGGGGGTGTGTTGAGGAGGAAGATGATGTAGGTGGCGGTGGGCAGCGGAGGAGCCTTGAAAGGCCCTGGCCCCAGGACAGTGCCCACATGAGGAGAGAACCAGTCGCTGATCACTGGAGAGGCTGAGGGTGAGACTGAGGCAGGAAGGGGCTGGGAGGGCTGGATGACTCACTCACTCACTCACTCACTTGTTTACACTTATCTCACCTGCTTCCAGAAAGGCTTTGAAGTAATTAAAGCCTCAGGTGTCTCAGCCTGCAGAGACCGGAAAGACCGTGTCCCAGCTGGAGCGTGGCTTGGGCAAGGCAGGCACAGTGTGGCAGGTCTGGGGCTCACCCGGAGCTGGAGGAGGGCCGGCTTCTGCAGCGTTAAGGGGAGGATGGCAGGAGGAGAGGCAGAGGGAGGAAAGCCAGACTGAGCCCCACTGACCACCAGCCCAGATGGCCAGAGGGGCTGGAGGCTGGGAGTGTCCATTCTGGACAAAGGGAAGTGGGAGGAGGCCCTGAGGGGGCCACTGAGAAGGGCTTCCAGAGGGGCTCAGAATCTGGCTGTGCGCATTTCTGGGATTTTCTCAGTTGCTGTCTTGGGGCTTAGACCACCCTGTTGGATATTCTTGTTGGCCTGTCCTGGGCCCTCCAGCTGCCCCAAGGTGCAGGCCCTCTCCACCGGGAACCACCAACTTCTCATCTCTGGAGGGAGGGCCTTTCCTCTGGGGTCCAGGTGCCTCTGGCCTCAGGCTGAATCACTTGTTGGAGGAAATCCTGTCCTCCCCCACCTGCCTCCCCCTCCTTCTCCCCTCCCACCCTCCTCTCCACTCCTCCCCTGCCCCATTCCCCACAGCTGAGTTGAGTCCCACCCTCCCCACCCTAATGCAGTGGGATATCCTGAGGGTCTATGGCCTTTGGCAGCTGTGAGGAGAAATTTCCTGCCCCCACCCACTGGGAGCCCTTCTTCCTCAGGCCAGCCCAGGTCTGAGCTTTGTCTGCCCCTCCCCCACACTGTTTTCTTACCTTGAACATCCTGACTTGCCCCAGCCTCCCCTCAGCTCAGGTTTCCTTAGGGGGCACATGGATGGCGTCCCCACATTACACCAAGTTTTGGCAAGTCCAGCCCAACTCTGACAGACTTTCTGTCACACTTCCCTACAGCCACTTAATCCACACGTTACCATGTAATGGAATACCTTCCATTTAGGAAGGTGGAGGAGGTCTCCCCTAGGCGAGATTACACATGATGACAGTTCCTAAAGGTAGGGGCTGGAATTCAGGCTAAAAGGGTAAGGCCACAAGACTGGGATGGAGGGGCTGGGGGGTGACAATCAGAAGTTACACAGCCAGGGTCTGCCAGCCTAGGTTGTGGGCTGCCCCAGCAGCAGTGGAAAGGAGGAAAGCGAGAGGCTCTGCTCCCACAAGGATTCCCACCTTCTCTCTGTTCAGCAGAAGGAAACCTGCCCCTGAATCAAGCTGGGGGGCCAGGCAAACAAGGCGAGAGGGAGCTCGTCTCCTTTGCCCTCTTTGGCTTCTCTTTGCACTCTTTTGTCATTTGGGGGCTACTCAACATCTGTATCCCCTTCCTAATAGCATCCTATTTCCTTTGGAGGACTGTTTTAAAACGTATCCTGGATTTTGTCTTTATTCAGATGTGATGAGGCCAGCTGATCAAGAGATGACTGCCAGTGCAAAGATAATTTATTACTCATAGTTCCCAAGAGGAGGGGGCATGCCTGCCCCACAGGGCCTCTTGGGGAAGCAGCAGGGTCAGCCAGGAGGTGGGGGCATGGGCACAAGCCTTATCGTGGTTTCTGTGAAACAGTCAAGGCAAGGGAGGGCAAGCAGATTTAGAATTTGCAAATTTGAATAATTTCAGCAGGCTCTGGGCTATAGGGAGGTCTGTAGTTGTCTGGTATCTGGTCCTGGGATGATTAGGTCAGAGGGATATTGTCTCCATCTCCTGGAGTGTAAGAGCCAAGAGAAGATGGTTTGGAGTAGGGGCTCTGGATTGGTTGGTTTATATAAGAAAGACATGCTTCCCGTTTTGCGATCTCTAAGAACGGGTTAACCCTAAGATAAGCAGTCTTTCCCAGTCAATAAGGCCCCAGCTACCAGAGTATCAAGAATGTAGAAAGTAAAAAATTATAATACAGGGACTTAGTCCAGTGATATCAGATAGTATATTGGTGGGATGGTAAATGCAGGCATTCTTCCTCCATTGACAAAACCAGAGAGATAAGAGTGAAGCCAGAATGGTGGGCGCAGTTTCTGTGTCTCATAGTCACTCTTAAGGAACTGAGAACTTAACCTTTCACAATGTCAAAAAGACCATCTTATGCCCCAGCTCCTGCAACACAAATGCGCAGCACGCCATAGAGTTATCTTGCCCACTAGAGGCTAGGGGAACCCTGGGCACTAACAGCCAGGTCATGGTGTCCTCTGGTATTATGATTCAAAACCCCAAAGATAAAGCACTGGTGCCACCCACGAGGGCTGGCAGAAAAGTCTAGGACCAAGTGAAGGCTTCTTACCCTGACCTAACACTGTGGGAAGCTGGCAAGATTGTTGGTGGCATATGGCAAGATCTCACTGACGAAGAGAAATAAGGATATTTAAACAACTATAAAGCAGAAAATATAGAGTAGAGTGAATTTATGAAGGCCTGTCATAATTCCCCTAAATCCGTCCTTACACACGTGAAAAAAATCACACAGGAGCTGCTTTAGAGGAAGAAACAATCTCACATAGAGAAAAAAGAATCTTACAAGAGCATTCAGCCTGCTAAAGATCCAGAGGATTATGACGATGGCTTTTTAATTAATTAGACTTTTTTAGAGCAGTTTTAGGTTCACAGTGAAATTGAACATGAAGCACAGAGAGTTCCTGTATACCCCTTACCCCTACCTCACTTCCACAGTCTCCCCCTCACTATCAGCGTCCCCTACTTTTTTACAATTGGTGAGCCTGCACTGACACATCATCATGGCCCAAAGATCATAGCTTACAGTAGGGTACACTCTTTTGGTGTGAACCCCATTCCATGGGTTTTGACAATTGTATAATGTCATGTATCTACAATTATTGTATCATATAGAATGGTTTTTCAACTCAAAAAATTCCCTGTGCTCTGCCCATTTATCTCTCCCTCCTCTCTAACCCCAGGCAACCACTGATCTTTTTACTGTCTCCAAAGATTTGCTTTTTCCATAATGTTATATAATTGGAATCACCTAGTATGTAGACTTTTCAGATTGGCTTCTTTCAGTTAGTAATATGTATTTAAGTTTCCTCCATGTCTTTTCACAGCTTGGTAGCTCATTTCTTTTTGGTGCTAATGATATTCCATTAACTGAAGGTACCACAGTTTACTTACCCATTCACCTCATGAAGAACATCTTGGTTGCTTCCAAGTTTTGACAATTATGAATAAAGCTGCTACAGACATCTGTGTGCAGGTTTTTACATGGACATACATTTTCAATTCCTTTGGAGAAACACCAAGGACCATAATCGCTGGACCATATGGTAAGAGTATGTTTAGTTTTAGAAGAAGCTGACAAACTGTCTCCAAAGTGGCTGTACTATTTGGCATTCCCATCAGCGATAAATGAGAGGTCCTGTTGCTCCACATCCTTGCCGACATTTGGTGCTGTCAGTGTTTTGGGTTTGGCCACTCTAATAGGTGTGCATTAGTATCTTGTTTGAATTTGCAATTTTCTAATGACATACAATATTAAGCATATTTTCATATTGCTTATTTTCCATCTGCATATCTTCTTTGGTGACCTTCTTTTCAGATCTTTTGTGTTTTAATCAGAATTGTTCACTTTCTTACTGTTGAGTTTGAAGAGTTGTGCATTTTAGATAGCAGCCTTTTATCAGATATGTCTTTTGCAAATATTTTCTCCCAGTCTGTGTCTTGTCTTCTCATTCTTTGGTAATGTCTTTTGCAGAGCAGAAGTTTTTAATTTTAACAAAGCCCAGCTTATCAATTATTTATTTCATGGGTCATAACTTTGGTGTTGTATCTAAAAATTCATTGTCAAGTTCACCTAGATTTTCTCCTATCTTATCTTTTGTTGATGGCTTTTCAATGAAGCATACAGAATTATCTCTTTCCAGAGAAACCACCACCTCATCAGTACGATGCTTAGTGAGAGTGTGGTGCCGGACTTACAGTCAGTTATCACAACAGCTAGAAGACAGGTCCTCAAACTACAGGTCTGGGTCTTAATAGTTCATTAGCAAAAACTAGAAGCTGAACTTTTTCAAATAGAGGAGCAACACCAGGACAAGAAAAGGAAATTCCTGGAAAGGACAGATTCATTCAACCGTGAACTCCAAAGGTCGTATCATTTGAAGGTAAAAGTGGATCTGGAGAAAATCACAGCTGAAATGGCACAGGCAGAGGAATAGGCCTAAAAAGGCAGAGAAGGGGAGAAAAAGGCAGCAGAGCAAGCTGACCTCGGTCCCAGCAGTATCGTTCCTGCAGAAGAGCAAGGAGCTAATAAAACCATTTTAGCAGATGTCACTAAAGTGTGTTGAGAAATGGCCCCTTCTACCCCCTAGTTCCTATATGTGTTCAGTGGACTAGTGGCGATCCCAGGCCAGGCCCACTCCTCAGCTAGGAGGGTTTTGGTAGGCAGTTAGCCAATGATCATTCAACACATCACACATAGGCCTTGATGTCTGGAGCACACATATCATCCCCTCTTATGCACAGTAATAACTGCTGGTGAAGCACCAAATGTTTAGAAAGTAGTTTAAGGTTTTGGAAAGAGAGAGGATGATGGGGAGAATGTCTGGGCTGCAAACTCTGACGAGCCAATTACCACGTAAGGAATTCAGAGCTGCTACACACTCCCAGGAAAACCCACTGAAGAGTTTGTCTCTGTAGCCACCTTAGAGAAGGTTCATTCATTCAGTCAATGGCTCCATGTTAGTTCTGTGTTACGGGTTGGGGCACAACTGGAATAAGAGATTCAAGGTCTAATCTAGTCCAAAACAAATGATGTCTTGGTTCTGAAGTCAGACCAAAATAACAGTGGCTTGAACAAGAGAGAAAGGTACCTCTTAGTCACGTAAAGGTTCAGAGTTAGAGAAACCAGGGTTGGTGCAGAAATTCTGCTCCATGAAGTCTGCAGGGACTGTATCTACTAGGGTTCAATCAGAGAAGAAGAACCACTATATCATGGGATCAATAATTTATTATAGAAATTAGACTTTATTCAATCATTGGAGGTGCTAGAGAAGTAAAGATCACAAAAGGGAGTTGGAGGATCATGGGAAAGTCACTACTTAGCCATTGAGAAGAACAGATTGTGTGTATGCTGGGGGACAAGCCAGAGCTCCCAGGGAAATAAGGAAGCAACGTATGTCAGTTTCCTGGATGGGGACAGAGAAGGGTCTGCTGTAGAAGTCTGTGAAAAGATGTTGTCTCTTCACAGATAGTACTTCTGCAAGTTCTTGCCCAGTGTCTAGGGGTGGGCCTCAGGTCTCTGCTGTTTATCAGGGCTGGCAATGAGGAAGAAGAGCTGGGCACTCAGGAATTTGAGTAAGGACAAGTAGGAACACTCTGGCACATTTGTGTCTATCTCTTCCTGCTTCTAGCCATGACAACTTCAGAAGCATAAATCCTTCAGAGCTATTTTACTTCCAGCTTCCAAATCTTGAGCAAATTTCTCCTTAGCTCAATTCTAGCCAAGAATCATACAGGGAAGGGTGTTTTAAAATGTACTTCCAGTTTAACCAAGGTGACAGTACAAAACCACCACAGGGACCTAGGTTCCTTGTAGCTTACTGCTCGGCATTCTTACCTCCTGTTAACCACTCCATGTTGAATCTCCAGAGGAAAGGTAAGTCCACCTCGGAGAGTGGCATTTCAGGAGTAGCAGAACCCACATTGAAACCCAGTGGGCTCCTCCAAAGTCACGTCCTCTCCAGCCTAAGCAAATGGGGTGGGGGGGTCATTGGAGGTGGTGGCAAAATAAAGAATTCAGATAGTAGCAGTTCCCTCCCTAGGTACACTCCACCAGTCAAGGGAATGATGCCCCAGGGGAACATGAGCTCATAAAGAAAAACAAGAAGACATTGAGTAGTGCAATCTCTATAAAAGAAAATCAAAAAAAAAAAAAAGAACATCCTATATGAAATGAAGCAGAATTAGTGGACCAGCAAGAACAAAATGTTAAAATAATCATAATAAAAGCCCTCTAAGAGATTATGGATAATAATATAAATTTGAAATAGGGAATGAGAATGTATAAAGGAGCTATCAATACAAAAAATATAACAGCTGAAATGAAGAATTCAATATGTAATTTGAATGGCAGAATAGATTCAGACTGAGAATTAATTCATAAATGGGATGACAAGGTTGATGAACTTTCCCAAAAGGTATCAGGAAGGAATAAAGAGATGAAAAAATACAAGGGTAAAGTTAATAGATATGGAAGATAGACATGCCTTTAAAATGAAAGTTTCAGAAGAAGAGGAAAAAAAGCTGGAAGGAAGGACATTTTTCTTAAAATAATGAGTTAAAGAATTCCAAGAATTTCCTAGAATTAGAGAAAAGTGTAAGATTTCAGGCTGAGTACCAACAAGATAGATTTAAAAAAAAAAACCTGAACATTACAGTAAAATTTAATAAAGTATGAGACAAAAATTCTAAAAGCTTCTAGAGAATCATAACAAACAAGCAAACAAACATGAAAAACAACACACATACAAACTACCCACTGGGAACAAGTATCACACCGACATTGGTTTTTCTCAGCAGCAATACAGAATGCAAGAGAAAGAGCTTTAGGACTAAACTTTTCATGTAAAAGTGAAATAAAGATATTCTCAAACTCTCAAAGTCTTAGAAGATTTACTTACCCAAAGGCCCTCTTTGAAAACACTTTTGGAGGAAGTACACTAGCAAAGAAAATCCCAGAAAATCCCAGAGAACACTATAAGATATGAGAATGAAGGTTGACTAAAGAATTTAGTGAGGTATGTATTTGTCTAGATAAGTAAGCCTAAAAATGAAAAGACAAAAAGCTATATCCATCACTGAGCACTAAAATTCTAGATCATACAACATGACAGGGGTATGTGTCTGGAAGGGTGTGGAGTGAAGTCCATTGCGAGGTGAGCACACACTTTTGTGGAGGGAAATATATAGTTATTGATAAGCTAAAAATTGATAAAGGAAAACAAAGACAAGTAAGGGTTATCATAAGCTAGGGGTAACACCAGAAGAATGAAAACAGAATGTATAACTTTCAAATCAACAAAAGAAAATTCAATCTATCCAATGAAAGTTATGGAAGGAGAAAAAAGAGAAGAAATTCAATATGGTAAATAGGAGATAAAAATAAGATGTCTGACATAGGTCTGAATATAACAGCAAATAAAATAAATAAATGGGCTATCCTGACAAATCAAAAGACAAAGAACCTCAGATTAAAAGTAAGTAATACATTGAAATAAAATGTTATCAATTTAAAAGGGGATGCAGAAAGGCTGAAAATAAAGAGAAAAAAGATAAACTAAAACATCAACCAAAATAAAGTCACTGTATCAGTTTTCATAACAGACCAAAAAGATTTTAAGGTGAAAAACATCATAAAGGACAAAGAAGGACAGTATATATTCGTAAAAGACTAAATTAAAAAGGTCTAATGGCTATGACTACAAATGCACCTAGTGATATAGATGAAAATATATAAATAGCAACTGACAAAACCTGGGTTTGGGGTGGGACTAGATAAATCAACCATGGCAGTTAGAGATTTTTAATAGCTCTTTCCTAGAACTGATAGTTGAGGTAGACAAAAATTAAACAAAGACATTAAAATTAACATATTAAACAATATGTTAATAAGCTCAAATTAACAGGTATATATAGAGAAATTTACTCCTCAAAATTGGGACTATTTATGAAACATTAGCAAAATTTGACCAAGTAGTAGATCATAAAGGAAGCTTCAATTAATTTCAAAGAATCAACATAAAAAAAAGTTCTCAGACCACAGTATAATAAAATTAGAAATTTACAACAAAATGGTAACTTTAAAAATCCTCTATGTCTGTAAACTAAGGTAATACTTTCAAATTATTTTTGGTTTAAAAAGGAAATGATAAGGAAAACTTAAAAGTATTTGAAAATAATCAATGAATGCACTGCATGTCATAATTTGTGGGACAAAATTAAAATAGTACTTAGAGGAATATTTATAGCTTCAAATATGTTTATCAGAAAATAATAAAGAGTTAGAAAGAAATGAGCTAAGCATTTAACTCAGGAAGATAAAAAAGCAGCAGAATGGGGGGAAGGTATAGGTCCATAGTAAAGTGCGTGCCTAGCCTGCACAAGGTCCTGGGTTCAATCTCCAGGACCTCCAATAATAAATAAATAAATAAACCTAATTACAAACCACGCTAAAAAAAAAAAAAAAAAAAGCAGCAGAACACACACAAACATACAAATGTGAAGAACAAAAATCAAAGACAAGGAAAAAATCAGTCACATTGAAAATTACAACAAAAAAAGAACAGATTAACAAAACTAAAGCCCTGTTCTTTGAATCGATTGACAAGATAGGGATATCTCTGAAAGATTGATCAAGGAAAAAGGAAGAAGATGCAAATAAACAAAATAAAGAATAAAATAAGGGGAAATAATTACAGACACAACAAAGATTATAAAAATAGTCAAAGCAATTAATACTATGTGCTGTAAATAGACATGTAAATAATCTAGTGGAACAAAATAATGAGCCCTGAAAAAGACTCATTTGTCTGCAAATACATGCGATATAACAGAAGTGGTTCTGCATGTTGTGAATTAGTTGGCTCTCCAAATAGGAAAACATCAGATTCTTATTTCATATCATATATACAACAAAACTTAGACGTATTAAAGACTTAAATGTGAGAAGCAGAACTAAATTTTTTTATGAAAAAATATGGATTTTTTTTTAGAATCTTGGGGATAGGGCAAGATTTCTTAAACAAGGAATGAAAGCTCAGATCATTAATGGAAATACTGATGTATTTGCCTATATTCAAATTTTTAAATTGCATATGAAAATGACACAGGCAATGTTGAAACACAAGGCATAGACTGGGAGAATAGACTTACTCGCACATAACTGACAGAGGGTCGGGACACAGACTACTATAAAAGGAATTCCAACAAGTCAATAACACACAGCCCAATAGAAAGGACAAACTCAACAGCCAACGTGCATGTGAAAGAATGTCCAACCTTACTAGAAGCCAGGGAAATGTAAATTTTTAAACATGAGACCAATTCAGAAGAATTAGATTGGAAGACTGTTTAACATCTGACCAGAGCAAGTGTTGTCAAGGAAGTAGGGAACGAGGGACTCACATGTTGATGGGAGTATAAGTTCATGTATGAGTTTAAGTGGAAGATGTGCATGCCCACAGCCCTGTGTTTCACTTCCAGGTGTACATCCGGAGAAACTCTCACCTCTGTTCACAAGAAGACATGGACTAGAATATTCACCACTGATTGATTGCAACAAGTTTATAATAACCTAAATGGCCATCAGCAGCAGACTGGAGGTACAGCCACATGGCGGAGTTCTATACAGCAGTTAAAATGAGCTGGAGCTACACCCGTTTACATGGATAATCTCCAGAACGTAATATGGGAAGCCAGAGAGAAGTTACAGAATCATAAGTGCCTTATATCCTATTTATATTGAGTTTAACTTTTTGAAGACAAAATCATGAGATAGTTAAGGAAACAAAAATGGGGTGAAAGTGTAAAAGTGTACATGGGAATGATAAACACTAAATGAATGACAGTGGTTTCCTCTGGTAAAGGAGGGAGTGGGGTGGGACAGAGGAGAGGTACCTGGCAGCCTCAGTTGTATCTATAATTTTTTCAGTAAAACTTCTGTAGCCGATATTTTCTAGTATTAAAATTTGCCAAAGTTAGTGGATACACAGATGTTCTTACATTGTTCTCTTTTCTTGTTTGTGTGTTGGGAAATTTCATAAGTAAACAACAAAATTACAAGTAAACAAAAATTAGAAGTGGCTTTATGCCAATAAAATTTTAAATCCAGAAGAAATGGATGTTTATTGAAGTATATAAAATGCCAAACTTTGAACAAAAAGAAATAGAAAATAAGCCAACAATCAGTAAAATGATTGAAATGATAATCAAAATTAACTCCTTTAAACATTTTTTCTCAGCTCAGGTTGCATCGCAGCTAGGTTCTACCAAGCCCGCAGTACTAAGCATGTCTTTTTATTCTGATGCTTTGATATCTGGGGCCTTGCTAACCCTGGAAGAGACTGACCTCTGGGGGGCCAGTCACGTCCTAGAGCTAGTAAAGGACTCACCTGGGAGCACACCTTTCATATGCAAACTAACTAATCCAGAGCTCTCCCACCCCACGCCCTCCGTTCTGGGCTCTTTCACTCCAGGCCTCTATTCCCTTGCCCTAATCACCCAGCACCCGGTACTAGGCTGCTAGACACAGCCCCTACACCCAAAAGCCCGCTGAAATGATTTAAACTAGCCAATTCTAAACCTGCTTACCTTGCCTTGCCTTATCTCCTCCTGGTCTTACGCTTCAGAGCAACCCAAATTCAGGTCCATGAGGGACCATGTATGAGTGCTGTTTGCAGCAGCAGAGAGCTGGAGGCACCCTAAGCACCCATCATTAGGAGAATGAATAAGTAAACCACGACAGATAGATGCATTCTGTGGAGTAAATAGGTAGCAGTTGAAAGCAATGGGTTCGAGGTATGTAGAATAACAGGGATTAGTCTTAAAAGTGGTGAAAAAAAGTATGGAATAAAAAGAGATCTGAAATGCACACACATTCAAAACACAATATAGTTTTCAAAGACACATCTATACCCAAGGACATGGGCCAAATATAATACAGTAAGTGTCTCTGGGGGAAAGCAGAAATACGGGCACTGACGGAGATGAAGGGAAGAAAAATAAGTGCATGTATATATATATAAAGAGAAGGCCTTGTATGGCTCTGGTTCATCGGGACCCATTACAGTCAACTGATGATTTAGCCCCTTTAGAAGATGACAGTGAAACAAAAGGTGGACCAGTCTGAAGGTTCTGAAACTATGTTCCTCAGAACCCCTCAGAGACAAGGAGGCTGGGAGAGGGAGATGACAAGGCAGGCAACGAATGCTCAAAGCCCCCTGTCTCTACTTCATGAGAGAAGCACAAAGAGATTATGTTTGACAATGAGGAAAAAAAAAAGAACGATAAAGGAAAATCCATACAACTTATTTGTATAGTTTAACAATTAGTTATAAAACCAATACCCCATCATGCAGAGCAAGAAGTAAAATAGAGCCCAGGGGATGGAGGCCCCAGTTGCTCTGGACCCCAGGAGGCTGCCCTCTCTGTGCCAGGCACTGAACGGGGCACAGGTGGTTGCGATCTTATTCCTGGAGAGGACAGTCCCCAGTAACTGACCCACAAAGTCCATCAGTGGCTGTGCTTCCTCCACCTGGAAATCCTTCCGCTGTCCCTTTTCTGACCTTATCAGGCCCTGTGCCTGTCAGCCCTCCACCTCAGCCAGACTCCTCCCAGGAGAGAGTTAAATAGAGTGCTGACTTCCTGCCAGCCCCCACCTGAACCCAGGTTTATCTCTGGCTCAAAGCCATCTGTCAGGAAATGGCCCCTCTCCCTTTGGGAGGTACCTGTCTGTCTGCCTGTCTCAGCGCTGGTTTATAGATCTTCATGGGGGAGAAAAGGAATAAGGTTGCCTGTGAATATTCCTTTTTCCAGGGACACCTATAAGTAGCATCCCACAAGTAAGACGTTAGATCTTTTAATCTCTGTTTCACGGATGATGACCATGGAGTGGATGTGACTTGCACAAGGTCACCTGCAGAGTGAGGACCAGACAACAGATCCGTCTCACTCCAGAGCATGTAGCCATCAAATCCTCTCCAGAAGTCATCAGGACAGAGACTGTGGGGTTCTCAACAAAGAGTACATTCCTAACTCAGGAAGGAGATTTGTGGGAGAATACCTTCTCTTCATCCCTGGAGAGGGACTGGGGGCCTGGCTGGCAGTGGACAGGTGCAGAGAAATGAAGCTCTGCTGGCCTAGATGGCCCCGAGACATCGTTGGCCAGTACCTCGTCCCCATGGGAGCTGCTCTTGGAAACAGGCCCTGTGGATGCCTGGTGTGGGTGAGAAGAACCAGGAAGGGTGTAAAGAACATAACTGGTGGCTATTTTGGGAAACTGGAGTTATTTTGAGGTGGTAAGAATTCAGAGGAACAAATCCTGAGTTTTAAGAGAAAACACCAGAACAAGGCTGTCAGGAGTCACTTAGGCTCCGACACACACTAGCCTTGGCAGGGGCTGCGGATGTCTGGGCGCACTTTGCAATAGCTTTGTAATGGCCCTTAAAGGGCAGGGCTCTACTTTGCAGCTCCAGAGACAGGAAAACACAGTAACAGGGGACGAGCTCCCCCTTGTGGCCTTTTGGGGTGATGGCAGCTCTGAACTCAGGCCCAGGGGTCTGGGGAAATTCACATGCCATCCAGAACTGATGAAGCATTTACAGTGCATTGGGCCTTGCACGAGCCACTTACCCCTACCGTCTCCCCTTCACAACAGCTGGTGGAAAACTGCTTCTTTTCACCTGGGCTCGTCCTCCACCTTCTGCCCTCAGGTGTGAGATGAAGCCTCACTTCCTCCCAGGGAAGCCTCACTTCCTCCCAGGGGAGCCTGCTGACCCTGCCCCTGGATCCTGTACCTCTGCTGGTGCTTCTGGAGAGCCTGGCTGTCTCTCTGCCTCTTGTTGCACTTCCCCATGATTCGTTTATCTGATTGTTTAGCTGATTTGTTGAATCAATGACTGTAACTTCCAGCTTACTTCCCATTACATCCCTGCCAGAGAGAAGGGGCTGAATTCATTTTTGTCAGATGAAAAACTGATGAATGAGAGACTATCCCTGGCCTGTAGCTTGTACACAGGGTCCACACCACAGCAGTGGCGTTATGCACTGCTTCAAACTGCCGCTCACTTTAGGGAGAATGTCTCTGAAGACCATTAACCTCGAAATCACTTCTCCTTGCAGAACCCCAAATGACTACATATATTCATCTGTATTTACGCCATTCTCTCATTAGTAAGACACAGGGAGAAAGGAAACAAGAGAAGAATTTTACGACATAACCATCTAGTGTTGGGACCGAGTCCCTGAGAGTTGGTCTTGGGCATGGTCACTGAAGTAGGGGGAGAGGGTCTGTCAGAGAATGTCACCCAGAGATGAAACCCAAGAGGCCATTTAAGCTGGCTCTTCAAACTGGGGTCCAAGTTTGGTGGGGTCAGGGATCACACTGTTGATCTCTCACTGTATTTCCTTTTGTGAGGTTTTAATAAGTGACTTTGGCCTCTCCCAGCCAGAGGTTTCTCCTCGTTGATCATCTGCATGTAGTGGTGGAAATGGCAGCAGTGCCCCGAAACCCTGGGCTCCCCAAACGTGCCATACTCTTTGGCACACTCCAAAGCACTGGGAAGACTTCTAACAGTCCGTTTTCACAGATGAAGAAATTGAGACTCAGTAGTATAACTTGCTCACCATCACACAGCTGGTATGTGGCAGAATGGGGACAGCCATCCAAATCTGTGGTTCCAAATGTGTGCTCTTGACATTTTTTTTGAGTAAATAATATACTCACACAACACAAAATTCAAACAGTTCAAAGCAGTGACAAGCCAGCCTTCCTCCCACCTTCCCTCTCTGTCACTCTGTTGCTCTCCCTGGAGAACCAGAGCTATAAATTTCCTGGGTGTCCTTCCTGAGCTTTTCTATTCATATTCAGACCCACCTGTTCTCCCTCCCCACACGCACAAGTGCAGGGCAACCTAGCACACGTCCTATTCTGCATCTTGTTCTTTACACCTAACAATATACCTTAGAGTTTGTTCCACATCACTGTAATTAGAGCTCTCTCATTCTTTTCATGGCTGCACGTATTACACTGATGAATATACCTTAATTTATTGTCTGAGTTCTCTATTGATGGTCTTTTGTTTCCAATCTTTTGAGATTCCAAATAATGTTCCAATGAATGTTTGTTATATATGTCTTTTCATACATGTGCATGTATACCTGCACATCTTAAGCATTATACTTTGTTTGCTCGTTTGTATGTTGAGCCATTCATTCATCCAAGCCCTAAGGACACGAGATGAACTGTACCCAGTGTCCTCCCTGGAGGAGTGCTGCTCCTTGGCAGAGATGCTGAATGGGGCACAGAAGGAGTGCTGGCCACTCTCTCTCTTTGGAAGCCTGAGGCTGACGATTGGTCTGAGGATCGACCTTCTCCCGGCTCCTGAATGAATGCTGGGATTCAGGTAGACTACACTCTTCTTCATACTGCACTGAGCCCTTCCCAAGTCTTTCTGTGTGTGGTGGTTTTCCACCCTATTCCTCAATCTTTGAGAAGCATTCTCGGAGGCCAGTTAGAGACTCTTTGAAACAGTTGCAGCATGGGCGAGCACCCCCTTGCGGATCCCTGTGGCCACAGTGTGGGGAGACCCAGGATTGCTCTCCTCTCACCACCTTCTGGTACTGGGGAGCGCAGTCTCAAGACTCTTCCTTTGCCTTGGGTGCTAAAGGCAGAGGGAGAGTCCTCCCCAATCCTGCCCCCCATTAGAGAGTAGAGGCCAAATTTTAGGGGTATCCTGTGCCCAGGGCTTTAGGGTATAAAATCAAGAGAAGAGATATGGAATCAGAGAAATGGGAACATGGAAACCAAAAAACAAGAGAGAATCAAAGATGGAAAAATAGGTGCACCAAAATGGGCTAAGATCGCCACTAGAGAAAATTATAAAGACTATACTTTCTTCATTCTTTGGCTTAACAGACCTCTGTGAGTTCCCAGACTCACAGAGTTCCCCACCCACCGACCTCTGCAACCAAGACAGTGATGCTGAAACCAGCATCCAGCCAAGCAGGGACTAAGCCCAGCCAACTTGGGCAGGGCCAGCCCCACATTGGGAAGACACCCCAAGTTGGACCGATGGCCTGGTGTGGCATTTGCACCTGTGGAGAAGAAAGGGAAAGCCAGGAAATTCCCAACTACAAGGGTGTGTGTGTGTGTGTGTGTGTGTGTGTGTGTGTGTGTGTTTGGCTCTCTCCAATTTGGGAGGAACCCCCTTTGTATGTGTCTTGGAGGGAGGCAGGATCTCATCTGCCATTAGAGAAGCTAAAGGGCCAGAGCTTTCCCTCTCTACCTGCTCTTGGCTAGCCTGTGGGCAGATGCCCAAGTTGAGCCAGTTAATGCTCCTTTCAGGATGACTCAAAGGTGTAGGGACAGCTGAAAAATTATTCAAAGTGAGGGCAGTGGGGCTGGGAGCACGGCACCAGCCACATTAAGTGAGCAGTGGCAGGGATACCAGTGGGGACTCCCAACCAGACCACTCTTGTTGTTTGAACTTGGCTGCATTTGCTTCCTTCCTGGTTCCTGCACACTGATTCTTTTGGCATTTATGTGGATTCTATGAGCTACCCAAAATCTTTCCAAAAACTCTCTTTATGCTTTTATCTTTAGGGTAGCCAAAGTTAATTTATGTGCTTGCTGTCAAGAACCCTAACTGGTACATAAATTGGTACAAGAAAAAAGATGGCTGGCAAAAGATTAGCAGGGGAATAGAGGGCATGGGGGTTGGTTATTTACCTTAGCTAGCGCTATTGGTATTCAGGAATGGGAATTATTAGCCTATGCTCTGTAATGCAAACCAGCTAATTAAATTATTGCCTGTGGTCACCTAAAATGAAATTTCCACAGAGGACAGGCTTAGGAGACCATTTGGGATGAGGAACCAGCTTCTAAAACCACAGCACAGCTTATGGAAATTGGATAACAAGCTTGAACCCTAAATTATCAGCTCAAAGTAATGACTTAAACCCATGGACTTTCTATCATTGCTTAAAAATGTATCTTATCTTTTGTAGTAACATAAATGAAAACCAATCTTGGAATTTGATCTAATGGTTCTTGAATTATAATGTTAGACAAATAGCAGTCTTATAAATTTAAGACATTGATGAGGAAAAGTGGGACCCCAGGAACCGGAACAGGCTATATAAGAGACACTCAGAGGGAACCCCAACTGCCACTGAGCCTCCTTACCAGCTGAAGCAGCTCCTCCCCATTGTCTGGCAATGCCCCTCCCCTGACTGACGATGCCCTGACTTCTCCTGGAGTTACCTTGCAAGAGGACACCATTTATCCTCATGGCCCACCCTTTCTGCTCAACATTTTATTCAGATATGTCAAATTTTGGCATGCCAATTTGGGGCTGCGGGTGATTTTGTTTGAAGGAGCAGGTAGGTCACAGAAACCAGGCTCCCAGCTACTCAAGCTAGAACACCAACTTCAGAATCTTTTATAAGTGTCATACATCGTTAAATTCAGCCTGATCTAAAGTTACAATATCAGAAACAGTATCACCTCAAAGGAATCTGAAGACTCATAAAGATAGACACATTGGAGAAGATTCATTGGGTGCAGCTTGACCATCCCCCCAATTATGTCCCTGGAAAAAGCTCCATATGTTTTCTTCTCAAATAACTTAAAAAAAAATACATTGGTGAAGGAAATACAGAAGCACCAAAAGCATTTTAGTAAGCTATGTTCTACAGGTCAGGGTGCCATTGTGAGGTGGTATGTGGCTCTTTGTTTCAAAGAAAACGAAGAACTCTGTGTACTTTAGACTAAGTAGTGACAGTTAATAGCAGAAGCAAATGAACATAAATAACACATTTGTCAACAGAGCTGACAGTTATCTCATGGACAAACTTCCCTGACCGTTATAATCATTTTGGCTTCTTCAAATTAATTGCCTGGAACCAAAATAGTCCACTAAGATGCCGCCCTGATAAGTATTTTTTTTTTAATTGTAAAAACTGGTGAGGAGAGGCTTGGTTGAGTTACTGTGGCAAAGTCTACTAATTGTTTTCCAATATCTAGTTTCCCCTTATCTCTCACAGAAGCAGAACCTCTGATTTTTAGCAGAACACGTGGTTACCAAGAATAAAGACTACATTTCCCAGCCTCCCTTGCAGGCATGGCCATATGACTAAGCTCTAACCAACAGAATATGAGTGGAAGTAACATGTTGTGTGTCGGAGGTTTTTAAAAAGTAGGGGTTGTATCTTTCTACTTCCTCTTTCTCCAACCTGCTGCTCAGAATATAAAAGTGGTTATGAGGCATTTTGGAATGTGGACAAGGGCAATACTCTAGTCATGGTGAGAAAACAAGATAAAGAGGAATGTAGGTCCTTGAGTGGCTTTGTGGAATAGAGAAATCATCCAGCCTTGGACAGCCTACATTAGGACAGTCACGTGAGAAAGAAATGAACTTTTACCTTACTTAAGACACTGTTATTCCAGGTCTCTGTTACTTGCAGGTAAGTAAGTAACAATGACAGATTAGTAAGCCTCAATGATAGAGAATGAGGTGCCTCCCTCAATTTCTGGACCTGAGTCATTTCAGAAACCCAAAGACCCTTAAGTAAAAGGAAGACAGAATGTCCTTAGTGAGGAACTCTGTAATAGCAGAAAAAGAATATTCTTTAATAATTATAGCCATCATTTATTGAATTTCATCATGTGCCAAGCACTGTTCTAAATTCTTTATATGTATTGATTTATTTCTTTGGTATCATACATATACCAAAGAAGTTGATCAATACCTTGCAGCAGATACAAAAATTAACTCAAAATGGATTATAAATCTAAGTGTAAAACTTAAAACTATAGAACATCTAGAAGAACACATGGGAGAAAATCAAAGACCATGGATTAGGTATAGATTTCATAGCTATGACACCAAAAGCACTATCCACAAAAGAAAAAAACTGATAAATTAAACTTCATAAAAAACGGTAAAATTTCTGCTCTTCAATAAACACCACTTAGAAAATTAAACGACAAGCCATAGACCAAGGGAAATATTTGCAAAACATGTACCTGATCAAGGATTTATACCCAGGATATATAAAGAGCCCTTAAAACTCAGTAAAAAAGAACATAAGCAACCCAATGTTTTAAATGGGCAGATAAAAAAAAAATAGGCAGATGATTTGAACAGACACTTTACCAAATAGGCATATGGAAAGATGCTTAATGCCATTCATCATTAGGGTAATGCAAATTAAAACCACAATAAGATACCACTACCTTAAAATGGTTAAAAATTTAAAAACTGAACATACTAAGCATTGACCAGGATAACTATAAACTCTTATATATTGCTGGTGGAATAACAAATGGTATAGCCATTTTGGAAAACAGTTTGATGGTTTCTTATAACACTATACACAGGTAATTACCAAACAACCTAGCAATCCCTCTCCTGTGTATTTAACGAGAGAAAAATAAAACATGTACACACAAAACCCTGAACACAAATGTTTATACTGGCTTTATTCATAATTGCCCCAAACTGGCAACAACCTTAATGTCCTTCAACTGTGAATGGTTACACAAACTGTAGTAATCCATATAATGGAATATTACTCAGCAATGAAAAGCAGTGAATTACTTCCACAAACAATAAATGCTGGAGAAGGTGTAGAGAAAAGGGAACCCTTCTATACAGTTGGTGGGAATGTAATTTGGTACAGCCACTATGGAAAACAGAATGGAAATTCCTTAAAAAACCTAAAAATAGAGTTAACATATGATCCAGCAACCCCACCCCTGGGCATATATCCAGAGAAAACTAATCTGAAAAGATGCATGCACCCCAGTGTTCATAGTAGCACTATTTACAATAGCCAAGACATGGAAGCAACCTAAATGTCCATCAACAGATGACTGGATAAAGAAGATGTGGCATATGAACACGATGGAATACTACTCAGCCATAAAAAAGAATTAAATAATGCCATTTGGAGCAACATGGATGAGCCTGGAGATTGTA
Source organism: Camelus dromedarius (assembly GCF_036321535.1). Taxonomy (NCBI): domain Eukaryota; kingdom Metazoa; phylum Chordata; class Mammalia; order Artiodactyla; family Camelidae; genus Camelus; species Camelus dromedarius. Next base: position 58,774,589 of record NC_087443.1, on the reverse strand, counting down.
ATACTAAGTGAAGTGGATCAGATAGAGAAAGACAAATAACATGATATCACTTATATGTAAAATCTTAAAAATGAGACAAATGAACTTATTTATAAAACAGAAACAGACTCACAGACATAGAAGACAAACTTGTGGTTGCCAAAGGGGGTGGGGAGGGATAAGTTAGGAGTTTGGGATTTGCAGATACAAACGGCTATATATAAAATAGATAAACAGGGTCCTACTATATAGTGCAGGTAACTATATTTAGTGTCTTGCAATAACCTATAATGAAAAAGAATATATATGTATAACTGAATCACTATGCTGTACACCAGAAACTAACACAACATTATAAATCAACTGTACTTCAATTAAAAAAAAGTAATCAACCACGGACACACAACAACATGGATGAATCTTAACTGCATCACACCAAGTGAAAAAAACCAGACTCAAAAGTCTACATACAGTATGATTCCACTGACATGACATTCTAGAAGAGGCAGACTATAGGGAAAGAAGATAGAGCAGATGTTGCCAGGAGCTGGGGATGAGGGAGGGGTTGACTACAAAAGGGTATGAGAGAATTTGGGGGGAGGGGGTATTAAAAATGTTCTATACCTTGATTGTGCAAATTCCTCCTCACCCTTCAGCGCAGCTTAGAGATCATGTCCTCCAGCCAGTCTTCCCTGATTGCTCCTCCCAGGCCAGTCTGGGAGCACCTCTTGCCAGCTACACTAAGAGTGGTATTCACCACACACTACTGCTGTAATTTGTGAGTTTCCACAGTGATAATACAAGTGGATGCATTTGTCAGGACACATAGTTCACTGAAAAGGGCGAACTTTGCTGTATGCAAATTGTATCTCAAACATGACTACAGGGGGAAAGCACTCTATGAAATAAGCACTTTACCCCCATTCTACAGTTTAAGAAACTAAGACACAGAGAGAATTCAAACACACAGTCCAGCTCCAGACCTGTGCTCTTGACCACAGAACTGTATTGATTTTTCCTCTTGGCCTTCCTTCAAGGAATCCTCAACCACTCCTACTCCCAGGGTAATTAAGCCTTAGAGAAAGAGAAACACTCACCTTTTTGAGAGATTATTAGTCACTGTCTTTCAGCTAACATGAAGGTCCCCGTGGTCCATCAGAGTGGAGGCTCATGGAACTTATCTGCCTTACAGCGGGCCCAGTGTAAAACCATTCCATGGTTATCATTCTTTCTATGCTCAGAAACTAGCAAAACAAAACAAAACAAAACAAAACAACACACTGGTAATCCAGTAGTTGGAAAGGCAAAATGGAAGCCCCTGGAGCTCTCATTGTGTACCAAAATAGTAAATCAAAAGCTACATCCTGGAGGAACTGTAAAAATTTTACCATAAAAGACTATAAAAGTGAAGGGTGATGATTCCTATCACATCTCCATTTAATTATCAAGAGATAACAGACCATACTAACACAACATTGTAAATCAACTATACTTCAATTTTTATAAAAAGAGAGAGAGTAGAACATGGATAAGGCTCAGAGAAAGTCCAGAGTTTCCGTGGCACATCAGGGTTCTATGTGGAGCCTGTGGCCTGTGATGATAGAATAACCACAGTGGAGGCACATCTCATGGTCCAGAAAAGAACCAAGAGTGTTTTGTTTTGTTTTTTTTCCCCTAAAGAAAACAGCCACTCACAGAAATCACTAGGTGTATATGAGACAGCAAGATGAACTGTGCTGACTGCTATCTGATCTACCTAGCCATGTGCTGGCTGTACCCTTTAGAGTCCAACCTCAAGTGTAAGTGGAATATATGGAATCAGGTCCAAGTAGGTCTTGAGAGCATAAGTAAGTGTTCTGTACAGGCCACTCTCCAGGGCCTGGACTGGGGGTGGTAGGCGAGATGCCTAAGGTATAACATTTATAGAGGCACTCACTCAGGTGCTGACCCAGTACTTACACGACCCTGAGAGTGTATTTTTCACAACAGGCAGCCAACTTGCCTCATCCTCACACACACCGCAATATGCCACCCCTCACTCCATATCTATGATCTCATGTGGATCATCTAACACCAGATGACTGAGGAAGAAAAGTTTCCAGTCTAGTTTATAGTGCAATACACCAACTCTGGCCAGAAACAGACCATTGCTGTACAGTCGCATTCAGGGGTGGCTCTGAAAAACAACAGAGAGGAGAGACCTTCCCAAAGGGCAGAATGTTAAACAGTGTATTTTGTGGCTCACTCTGTCTGTAGACAGGAGATGGCCTGAGGTAAAGATTTGCAGTGAATGTGTGGGAAGTGGCTAATGGTTTAGACAGATGATCAAGGACTTAAAAGGAATGAGATTAAAGACCTGGGGCAAGGAAGTGGAAAGAAAAAGTATAAAGAAGAATTTTGGGGATGGAAATAGAGTGTGAAAATATTTGTGTTTTATGAAACTGAGCACCAAAAGCCTCCCACTATAGAACGGGTTCTCAATCATCAGACGGACAAGATCGCACTCTGGATCTGAGTCCCCTTCCCCAGAGAACTCAGGGCCTGCTCAACCTCCCCTGGAACAGATGGCGCCATGATTGAAATGAAAGCCATACATGAACTCCACATCTCACACCAAAGTTAACCTGGTTACCATCACGGCAAAGTGGACAATTTTCCAGCAGCAGCAATCACCCCCAAGTCCCCTAAACTATTCTATAACTGCAGGTGAACCAGGGAGGGACCTAGTAGGAATTTTGGATATACCTTCCCTGATCATCAAGCTTCTACCAATATTATTCAGCATGAACTTACTCTATGCTTTATAGTTGTCTTATTTCTCACACAACATTGCTTCTTAACAAGAATTCACATTTGCAGCTTGAAAACGAGGCCAATGTCCATGAGATTCATCAATCTTCTGTATTCCACCATCCAGAGGCAGCTGACTCTACAGATCAATGGAATGGTATAGTGGAAACTACGGCTTGTTCCCAAAACCCATCCTCCCTTTCTCCTGAGCATATGGTTGTCCACATAGGGACTACATTTCCCTGACTTTCCTGCAGCTAGTTCTTCTCAATGGAGTGTGAGTAGAATTGAAAGGTACAGCTTTCAAGTCATCTTAAAGAGCCTGCCTCGGAGTTGCGGCAGCTTTGCTGCCAGCTGGCCAGGACCAAAAACTTTGGAAGGCATCTGCTGATGATGGCAGAGCTTCCTTATTAGCTTTGGTCTCGAGATATGTTCACAGAGCAGAGCTATCTGCCTTCCCTGGTTGTAAGAGAAAAAAAAACACTTATCTTGTTTGAGCCATTGTTTTTGGTCTCTTTGTTGGAACAACTTAGCTTTTTCTGGCGGTATGCTACAGTACTTCAAGGATGAGGCATATGCTATGGGCTAGTGATTAATATAGAATTCTATTTCTCCCATAGCCCAATTATATGGGTCCAGAAAGAGGGAGTAACACTTCCTACAAGTACCCAATGACCATCTCACTTCTTGCGACCCTTGTTTCTGCTAGATTAGTGTTAGGGAGTCCTCAAGGGAAGAAAGATCCCCCCAGGAGAAACAATATTTTTACCGAATTGTAAGCAGAAATTGCCACCTGTTCACTTCTGATTGTTCATGCCAATGGATGAACAGGTTAAAGGTGATTATGGGATTGGCCAGAGTGATTAATTCTGAGTATGAAAGTCAAGCAGAATTTCTTTCTCTACACAACAGGCAAAAGGAAGTATTCATGGAACCAAGGGGCTCCCCTGAGGAGCCTCCTAGTGCTGTTATGTCCAGTGATACCAGTTAATGGAAACTAAAATTTTAAAAGTTAATCGAAGTAAAAGTTAAAGTTAACTGTAGCTCTTCATAGGCAGGGCCATCATGGGCTCAGATCCCTCATAAATAAAGGCTTACTTCTCTGCTGGGTAAAGAATGCGAACTAGCTCATGTGATGGCTGAAGGCAAAAGAAATGCCGAATGGAAAAAGGAGGAGGGAGGTCATAAATACAAAATAGAATCTCATATTGCAGAAAGAAAGAGGCTTTTATCTCCTGACCTGTCATGTTAGACATTTATACATTTGAACTTATTTGCATTTTCTTCCAGTTCTTCTTCCTTTGCTATTGTATTATGTGTGACGGTGATCAACTTTACAATTTGGTTTAGTTCATAGGTTGCAAAATACTGAGATAGAATCCCAACAGAATTAAAAGTGGAATAGAATGAAGATCTTGAACTTAGAGCTATGAGGGCTTAGACTGTCTCCCTTGGGGGCAAGTTGAATACATTCTGTACAAATGATAGTAACATGATGTGAGCATTTTGAGGGGGAAAGGACTGCAAATTTAGAAAGAAATGCATGTGTGGATGTTGGGCAGCCAAAGGATTGGACTATATTGGCATTTACCATTTTCCTCTTTTTTTAAACCTAGCTTCTGAACACTCTTCCTGATTGGGAAGACTTCCCCCAAACAAGGTAAATGGTGGGGGCAGTTTTAGCTTTTCATATAGAAACCTAAAGGACTGTTTTCTCCCCATCTCTGACAGCTGGCACCTACATGTTTCCTAGGTTTAGCCAATCAAATGATTCCATACAAGCTTTGAATCTGAAGGATTAAAGTTAGTAAGGATGGAAGGAGACTTGAAAGATTACACATAGTGATACTCATGTCATGAATTTCATGACAGAGGTACCCATAGCAGTGCACTAACCAGGCTTTCCTGTAGTGTGATCTGGTGGTGTTTCCTGAAACAATCTTCCTTAATTCTTCAGCCTTCCTGTTGATCCTGTAAACTAGTATTCCTGCAATAAGTTAAAATTTCTCTTGAGTTAGCTGAACCGAGACTTACACACTGATGGACATGGAGAAAATCAGGGATTCAAGGAAGAAGATTATTGTCCGCAGTCTGGAGTTGAAAAGTATTCTCTGAACCTTACGTAGGTGAGAAGGGCTTCTGTCCTATATTGGCTGGAGAGGGATGCTGTTTCCTACGGGTCCCTTTTGTGGACTCTGGTCACTAAGAAGACTCATTTGTCAGGACAACTGGGGTGGCGATTGACAGTTGCCAGAGCTGTGGCCCAGAGATCCACAAGACTCAGCACTCCTCCCCTCCTCCCCCTATATTCAAGGACCATAAAGACAGAGATGCAGGGAAGACGCAGCAGTATGGGGAGGAGCAGTCAGGGCTGGGTTAACTCTTCTTTTTTCCTGGGATTCCTGGCTGTTCCAAGGAATGTGAAGAGGAGGCAGCAGCGCTCACTACAATGAACCCCATAGCACAACTGCAGGGGTGCTTCCCAGCAACAAGGAGCTCAAGGTGCTTTCTCCTCAATGAAAAATAACAGCAACTGAACTCTTATATCAACTCTGCCTTTGCCCTGATCCTTCATGGATGCCGCAAGCTGGGCCAAGTCATGGGAGAACTTACTGGGGGCAGTAATGCTGGCTGATTCCATCGGGGCCCTTTGGGGCTGTCATCTCTCTGTAGTAGAGTAATGTCCTCCCTAGTCCTCCTGGAGCCCCACAGGGCCCAAGACGCAGGTAGGACTAGAGAGGAGGTTCAGGGTGGTGTTTATTTGTACCCCAGAGCCATGGGGCAGGTGCACCTTTCACCTTCCGGGTTCTCACCCTGCAACCCTCCTTCTGGCCCGTGCCTCTCCCACAGGTTTTCAAGCGCTTACCTTTCTGCGGCTGGAAGGATCCCAGGGGCTGAGATCCGCTACTCCGAGTCTGCCCCGTCAGCCCGGAAACCCACAGGAGCGAATCCGCAGTCAGGGCGGTGCCCGGGTTGGTCAGGGCACGGCCCGGCGCCTTTACGGCCCCTGCACGCTCGTGCGTTTCTCACAATTTCTCAGGCGGGGGTGGGGAGGTGGGGTGGAAAGTCCGGCAGGAAAAGAGAGGTCGCCGCCTCGCATTTTACTGCCCGAGCCCGGGTCTTGGGTCCCAGGAAGAGGTGAAGCCCACAGGAGAACCTGGTGGCAGATTTCGCTGAGGCCCCGAGCCGCGTCGGACATGTGTCCCTGAAGCGTAGGAATAAAAGGCAAGCCCTTCTCTGTCGCGGCCAAGGGCGCAGCCTCTCAGGCCACCCTCCACAGCCCAGGTCAGCGCTCAGCGGCTGGAGTCCGTGGGCCCTCGGCGCGCTCAGGTCCACGGCCGAGCGGAGTGACTCGCTGCTGAAGAACGAGCCAGATTTGCCGGACTCCCCAGCCCTATGGCTACAGGACCCCAGGCCAGCGGAGTCCGGGTCAGAGCTGGTTGGAGGCTCGACTTTGCGGACTGATCGGATTCAAGCCAGTGGACGAAGGCTGCGTTTTCTTCCCGGCCTCCGGCCCCTCAACACCTCAGAGGACCAGTTTTGGGGGACGGCGGTACAAGATGTTCCTCTTCTCCCGGAATCTGTTTATATTCCTCATCCGGGATCTCCGGAGGGCCGACTTCAAAACGAGAGTCCGTTTCTCACCCTTTTTTCATTTCTTGCAAATTCCAACCTCCGAGTGTCCCCTGCTGTCTGGCCCGCATAATCCCTGTGGTTGAGGGACGGTGCTTCTAAGTCACTCACTAATCGTCCCTACAGAGCTCTCCGCTGAGTTTTTGGCCTGGACGGTTTATGCTTGAGGCCGTCCGCGCTCGGAAAGCGGAGCTTTCCCCACGCCCTGGGCTGTCTTCCGTGCAGCGCTGGCGTTTCCCGGCAAATCAGCGCGGCAGCTCACTGGAGTCCTGTAAACTGACCCTGACACCCCATGACAAGCTGTGAGGTGGGGACAGTGGAACCCACCCCAGGGCAGAAGGCTCGGGGATTGCAGAGGGGTGGCGTCATTTGAACTGAGTATCCTGTTCAGTTTGTGCAACCAAAGGCCACAGGCCTTCCAGTGATGTGCTGCTTCGGCCCCTCTCTCCCGCCGCCTCCCCTCCCCCACCTCCTCCCCTTCCACCACACCCTCCCCATTGAGAAAGATCCAGTCTCTCTAACACCACTGCCCCCTAAGTTTCTCTGTTCTAGAATCCTCTCCCACCAGGTCCAGGCTGGTATGCATCAGCACTATAAGTGAGATTTGAGTAGACTTCTGTCCCAGCAACCCCTGCACAAAGGCAGACCAGCACCTCACTCTCCCCTAGGACAGAACTTGAGGACGCAGAGTTGACTTAGAGCTTCTGTGGGCTTAATAAACCGTCCTCTCCCTCTCCTCCTGCCCACTGACCTGCAGAATCTGCCCCAGTGCAGCAACCATGCCACCTCGGTGCTGACCAGAAAGCACCCAATTTCTGGCCTGAGATGGGAAAAGGAGAGAAGTTGAAGCCTGTGGACAGAAATGGGTTAAAGGGTATGACTGTGTGTCTGTGAGCTCTCAGGCTGGGCTCCTTAACAAGTGTGCCAGTGTGCAAGAGCTGATTTCCCCCTGACAGCAAGTGAACGTGAGAGGACTCTGCAAAGGCCCATTAGTATTTTTCTACTAACCAGTGGGACCCGCCTTCGTATCTGTAAGCAGTCAGATGTAGCCTCGTAGCCACCTGGGAACAGGTGGGTGAATGCCTACAATCGTGCATTTCCCTGGACTGGAGGCAATCATGAGGGTGAGGTTTGGGGACAGTAACTGTTGTGTAACCAAGGATCTCATGGGAATGAGTGGATAGATGTATAGACATGCAGCAGGACCCACTGGTCAGCCTGATACCCAGCCTGAGAGTTTGAAACAGGCAGAGGGTAGCGTGTGCCTGTGAGCACAGGGGGTGTGGGGGGCATGTGTGGTGGCAGACAGTGGAAGACACCGCTCTGCAGTGGCCCCACCTTGTCACGGGCACCAGCCCTCTAGGGCTGGGCCAGTCCTCACCTAGGTTCCCTTCCTCGGATCTCCACCCATCCCTACCTGGTCTGTACCAGCTCTCATTACCCTGCCAGTCTGCCCCATGGACAGTTGGGCACCTGTGAAGGTGGGGATTTGCTAATCTGCTCCTTGTTCCAAGGAGGGGCGGAAGCGTGGCACCTAAATACACAATAAGCCTCCCTTTGAAGCACTGAGGAGGGAAAAAGCTCCCTTCGAGGAGAGCAGTCACTTTCCCCAGAAATCAAGGGTCTGGGATGAGATGGGGAGGGCAGGGCCCTTGCAGCTTGTAGGATCCGCTGCCTACCACCCTGCCCTGCCTGGGGGCAGAAAAAATGAGGTCAAACCACCCTGGGTGCCATTCCTGGAGCACTTGAGAAGAGCCAGATGCTTTTATTTGTATTATCTCCTTAATCCCTCCTATAATCCGGGAAGGGTTGGCCCTATAATTTGGGCAAGGAAACTGCAGGCTCCTAAAATTTAATTAACTTGCCCAAGGTTAGAAAGTAGAGAAACAGAGCTCAAAACCTAGGCTGATGTCCAAAGTCACCTCAGCAGCCACCTGGGAGTGAAAGAGGTTTTTGGAAAGAGGGACAGGTGCAGAAGGAAGAGGGAATGGGGGATGAGAAGGGCCATGCAGGTAACAGGGAAGGAGCAGCACATAAGATAACAGGGAGTGGTGAGGCCTGTGATATGCTGGAGAGTGGACTTGGGGGTATCATTTGTATCTATATTCTTTATTTCTTTAAATAAAGTGGAAAAATATTCTTGGGCAAATGAAAATAAGACTGCAGGCCATATCTGAAAGCCAAGCTTGAGAATCCAAGATTAGGTCTCATACTTAGGGTGGTAGTTGAAGACCTTGATCCTTAAAGTAGCATCAGTATCACAGGAAGCACATTCTAAATCTGGGATCTCATCCTAGACATAATAAATGAGAATCTACATTTTTAACAAGGTTCCCAAGTGTTTCTTATACACGTTAAAGTTTAAGACTGTCAGGTGAAATTTAAATTTTATATGTAGGTACACCTTATATTGTATATAAAAAAGCCTCCTCAAGGACACCTCCCCCACCACTGCTTCCTCTAACACTCTGGGGGAGGAGGCAGGGGAGAAGAGAAGGCCATGCTCTCCTTTCTTTTCAGTATTCTGACTGAATCTTGCTGTTTAAAATATTGCTAACTCTCAGACCTTGAGGCTTCATCCTCCTACCCACCCCACCACTCTCCCCCATCCTCCAGCCCAGAGCAGCCTCCCCCAGCTACAGGCTTTGCACAGAGCAGATGGAAAAGGAGAGAAAAGTTTTTCCTTCCTGGTCACCATTCCTTTGTCTAATAAAGTGTGATTCATTCACTTCTATTTTTAACTTTTGCTGGTTTGAGTCCCCCATCCTGCTGACCCAGAAGAGGGAGGGCTGGAAGTGTATAGAATCCCCTTCCAATCCCAAAGGGCTCCTGGAAGGTTGCAAGCCCAGGCTGGGAAGGCCCAAAGTGTGGGCACCGGGATAGGTGCAGAGAAAGAGGAGGGCGAGGTCTCAGGGCCCTATAGTGCTGCACAGTCAGTCCTGGAAAGAGGGGGGCAGTCAGAGCTGGAGGGAACACAGTGGACTGGAGCGGCAAGGAAACATTTTTTTCAAAACCTTTGGGGGGCAAAATCCCAGTGGACCTCTGAGCTAAGTGCTCCCTCCACAAAAATGAGACACTTCTTGAGGAGTCCTCCCCAAATACACCACAACCCTGGACATGCCATCCTTCCCAAAGATCCTGGCTCTAGGATTAGACTCTGGGTTGGAATACTGGCCTCACCTTTTATCAGCCTCGTGCTCTTGGGCAGGTTGCTTGATATCTCTGAACTTCAATTTTCCTTGTCTATAAAGTGGAATGAAAAAACCACCTACGTCATAGGGTGGTTGTTAGGAATGTATTAATACTTTTAAAACCTAGTGCAGTGCCTGGAACACAGCAAGCCCTCAATAACGTTGCTTATTAATACCAGGCGCCTCTCCCACCGTGGCCCCTAGAGGGCGCCCGGAACTCACTTGTCCTGCGTTTCTGAGGCGAAGCCCCAGGTCTGGCTCCTGTTTCTGGGCCTTCAGCTTTTGGGACTCGGTGACACCTCTCGCAGGAACTGAAGATACGTGGCTTCTGCTGTGGCTACAGGGCGGAAAACGTGAGGTGGCAGGAGTTACTCCCACCAAACCTCCCCTTAGGGCGGTATAAAGCAGTGGGGGCCTCGCGCCCCACGTCTCCTCCTGGATCTTCTGGGCCTTGCAAGGGTCCTCGGCCGGAATCCGGGGCAGCTCGCCGCCCCCAAGGCCAGCCTCAGGCGCGTGGAGTCCCGCTGCCCGCCGGAGCTGCAGGGCTGGAAACCAAAGCGCTAGCCTAGGAAATCCCCACCCCCACGCTGACCAGCAATCGAGTTAGACCCTCCTACCTCCCGGCTGAGGGAGGAGAGATGGAGTAAGGAAAGGAGGAGATCCCTCAGCCGGGTGGCCGCTTGTTAACCACCCATAGGAGCTTGATTGGGTCCCGCTTGGCGTGAACTTGTGAGGGTAACTGCGAACCCAATAGTGGAGAGTGTATGGGTCCGTGTGTATGCCTAGAAACGCACACCTGTGGCTCGCCTGGTGTAACATTGCACACCATCGTCGTTGTATAGTTGGAGGAGGTTTGTAAGATTGTTCACAAAAATGCAGGCTGTGAGTGAAAGGATGTGAGTATGTACCCATCCCTTAACACAACATGGTTACCCTTCACTCCCTCTGCTCACCACCCCCTCCCGCCCCTACTCCCGCCCCCATAGCACACATCGGCTTCCAAGTCTGCTCTGAGTTCCTTGGAAAATCCGAACTGGCTCCAGTCCTTGCTCTCCTTTAGCTTATTCCTATTGGACTCCCCAGAACAAGGAATCCAGGCGTGGGTGCAAGTGGGCGGTGCCACGGGCCTTCCTGGGCCGACATTTGGTAGCAGATTCGAGCCATGCGGGAAAAGCGCAGGCAGCTCCTCTAAGCTGCCCAGGCAGCGGCCTGGCGGAGGAACTCTGAGATGATTAGGTAGGCCTAGGAGAGTGAGAAGCTGCTCCGGAGCAGGCTCTGCCAGGGCGACTGAGAAATGTGTAAGGGTGGGTGTGAGCAGAGCAGAAGGGGGTTTCCTCCCGCCTCTGGCCTGAGGAGCCCTCAGGGCAGCCCCCCCACGGGGCCACAGCTCCCCAACCACCACCACCCTCCAGCATGGCCTCTGAGTCCCAGCTGCTCCAGTTCTGCAGTCTGGAGGTGCCTACTTAATTGTCTCATACACTGGACCCGATCTGCCCACTTGCAAGTCATTCTCACCACATCTGAGTCCTGGGTCCAGGGCAAACCCCACACTTGCACCACAGTGAGGACTTCACAAGGCAGTGCTCAGGCCATGCCCACACAGCCCCAAGCACAGATCCGGCCGCACAAAGCCGCTATTATAGTTAACAGGTTGAGCCAGATTCTCTGTGTGCCACCCAGCGGCACAGTACGGGGCCTCTAGGACCCCAGCCCTGCATGGGTTTCTGAGCCCCCGAAAGCCACCACCCATTCAGCCACCGCGCTGGGCTGCGCCAGGTCTCAGCGGGCTCACTCACCGTGCGATTTGGTCGGTGCAGTCGGCTCACTCAAGCCAAGGAAGGAAGCCTTTCTTCCCAGGCAGGTTCGTTAATTCCTCTTCTCTCTCCGCACCTCTACACACAATCATTCGGATAATTTGTTCCTTTTCTATTTATGAACAGACAGCGACCATTTCGTGCAGGGGCGGTGGCAGGCCGGGAGTTGTGAGCTTTCTGCAGCGGGTAATTGGCCCTGCCTGTGACCCTGGCAGCCCCTCCATTCCAGCCTGAGGCCCTCTAGGGACACCTCGCGCCATCCCGGCCTTTCCCCGCCGTGGCCCTCGGCCGATGCGGGATTAGGCGAGATTCGGTCCCAACGAATTCCCGGCGGAGAAAGGGGAGTCCTGAGCGGTTCCTCAGCGCCGAGAGCCCCGGTGCCCAGGGGACTTTGTCCCCCCGTGGGACGTCTCGCCTTGGGGCCCGGGCAATTGGGAGCGATCCTGGGAGAGCGCGCGACCCGGGCCTCCAGCGAACGCCGCGAGCAGGCAGGCGCGCGGGAGCCGGGAGTCGGAATACGGAGTCCGCTGATCTCCCTTGAGGGCCGCCGGGGCCCCAACGCTCAGGGTCCTGGCATTCGGATTCCCTCTTCCCCACGAGTCCCTGCAAGCCGGGCAGGGTCTGAGAGCCACGGGGCTGAGGGGCCTCGTCTGCGCGATTGTGAGTGTGACCCCGGCTGTTTGTGAAGATAGGGGAAGTAGGAGGTATTTGGGGGAGGAGGTGTGTTATGCCTAATTTTGCTTGCGTTTGTCTTGCAAGAGGGGGCGAGGAGGTGGTGGTGAAGAGCCGGACTTCGGAGCCGCTCTGGAGGGTTTTTTTTGGGGGGGCCGGGCAGCCGCACCCAACTCCAGCCTCAGCTCCTTAGCTAGACGGTGTGCGGCCAGAAAATATCCAGGAGCCTCCCGGAGTGTCGCCTCTTGAGGGGGTCCCAGGGATTATGGAGGAAGGCCCCAGTCTCCCCTGGGGTCGGTCACTCTGGAATCGTGCAACTGGCAGGCACTAAAGTTGTGTCTTAAAGACGCAAATGGAATAGAGAGACGGCAAGGAACAAGATGGAGCGGACTGAGCAGCTCCAGTCCTACCAGGAGGGGAGGGACAGCCAGATCTGCCGAGGTAGAAGGAGCCGAATTCTGCGGTTCCAGAAGGCCATTTCCGGATTTCGCTGGGCCCGGTACTGGATGCTGCAGCCGGTGCAGGCGCGAGACCCTCGCAGATGTGACATTGAGGCTAGAACTTTCTGCCCACAAGTCTGTCAGGGCCTGGCCTGGTCACCAGGTGGGCCTGGGGGAGGGGAGAGCAGGGTAGGCAGAGGCCCCAAAAAGTCCTTTGGACCCAGAATCTTCCTCTTCTGACCAGATCCAGCTTCAAGGGGGTCACAGATGAGGGACGGATGAACACTGCCCATTTCCTTCCTAGTCAAATTTCCCCTTGGGCCTCCATGGGTGGGAGGTTGCTATGCTTTGTCCCCACATTGTATGGCAGATCCAGGATGGCAGCCTGGGCCAGAATGAGGGACAGTGGCTCTGATGATTTCCATAGCTCTCCTCCCCAGCCCCAGTCTGGGTGCACACAGCTCTGCAGACACAAGCTCCACATCCCGCTCTTTTCTAGTTTCTAGCCACAAAGTTCTCTCTCCCCCATTCCAAAGAAGGCGCCTCCTATCCCCCAACTCCACTACCTCAGGATGGCATGGTCCCCAGAGCCTAGCTTCTTCCAGAAAAGCAGGCCCAAGTCAGTTTTGTGCATCCTGAGATTAGTCTTATTTACTAGATCAATCTAGGTTGGGGACTAGATGTTACAGGGAGTGTTGTTTACTGTGGCTTCTTTCTTGGGTGGAGTGGTCTGGGGCCTCCCTGAAGGTCCCTGGGAAGTCACTTACTCAGATCCCTCCCAGGCCAGGCTAGTCTTGGAGCTGGGAAGTCCCGCTTAGAGCATACAGAGGATCCTGGCTTGATTCCTGACTCAGTGTGCCCTGGTTTCTGCAGCTTGCTGGGTAAGGGCCTAGCAGATTCCTAGCAGATGTTCATACTCTACAATGTATCTGCACACCCCACCTTAGACCCCCACCACCACCCTGTACACCACCAGTGCATAATTAGACCCACTTAAACACCACCTCATACACTCACTTGCAGGGACAGTCACCCACAATGATGTACACTTCCCATTATTTCACTCCCCTAATTGTATACTGTCCCACACAAATATGTACAGTAAAATACACATCTCATACATAATTACACTCATGCAATTATAGATGATACACAATCACAAATATTCACACATTTAACACAAAATAGATTCACAATAAGAAACTAATATGTACTCTCACAAACTTTACCACATGATTCAGACACAATCACAAACATGGGTGAGTGATTACATAACTACCCCAAAAGACAGTCACATTCACACATGTTTATACACACACACTACAAGTTTGTATATACAATGGTAGTTTCGGTTTGCAACTTAAGCAGAACAAGCATACATAATTGCAAACCAAATTACAGACAAATATTCATTATTAATAACATCTTGATTGCCTACACCACCACAAACACACAATGCACACACACACAACTCTTACACCCAAAGACATATCCTTTCTACTAGCTGTCTCAGGAGAGTCTAGATCTCCCATCCTTCCTCAGTGTTGCCTTCTCTCCATTTCTCCCCCTCCTACTTTCCTCTCTCCAGATGGTGTAAGTCCTGGCCCTGAGATGTCCCTCAAACTTAGGTTACCAGTATCTGCTCTGGCTGCATTAGCTCACACCAAACCCAAGGAGCTGTAAGATGCTGGGCCCAGCAAGGAGCAGGCAGCCTTGACTCTGGATCCGGAGGGTTTTATTATTTTTTCACATAAATTACACACAACACTTTATAAAATGGTTACACAGAAAAACACCTTTGTAAGTGCATAACTTAACCCCTCCCCCCACCCACGAACAGGATCTGGAGAAATAGGCTGAGTTTGCGTGGGAACCTGCCTGTGCGTACCTGGGTGTGGCTAGGATGTGTGATGGGGGCCTGGCAGGCCAAGTGACGCTGTTGTGGCTGTTGTGTGTGCGATGGTATGTCACAGTGTGGCTGTGGCCTTGTGTTTATGAGAAGTGCCATGCTGTTCAGAATGCATCTGGGTCACCCCTGGACTATGCCTGCTAGTAAGGATCAAGTGTATGAAGGCTGTGGTCCCGTGTGTGTGACTGCCATAGGTCCCCTGTGTGTGACTGTGGGGTGACACCAGCAGGGACAGTGAAATTGCCTCTGTGTGGGCCTGTGGGTGTCAGTGGATGATGAGGAGTGGGAAACAGAGATGGGTTTCCCCCCAGGGCAAGTTCAAATGACAGCCCATGCTGTCCTCTAGGGACCCCAGAAGCTCTTATACCACCTCTCCTGCCTTTGTCAGTCCCACATTAAAAATCAGAATAAAATAAAATGGACACAGAGGACTCCTAACAGTTCCAGAGGGCGCAGGACCACATAGGCATCTGGGAGGCGGCCATGTATTCCTGCCCTGCCCACTCTTTTCTTTTCTAACAAAAAGGAGAACAGCGTTGGCATGAGTGCGCGGGCGGGTGCGGGAGGGGCACGGGGTTCCCCTGCTGCCCGCAGTCTGAGGCGGGAGAGCTGGCGAGAGTCTTGGCTCTCCGGCCTCGGCCACCCCTTGGCTGTGCCCTGGGTCTTGAGGGTCTGAGCAGGCAGGCTCACTCGCAGGCCGACGCCACGGACGTGACGCTGGTGATCTTGGTCGAGTCGTCAGACCACGGCTGCAGGTTCTGCAGGGCGAAGAGTGACGAGTTGTGCACGCATAGCGGGTCGGCGGGCAGCGGCTGCGCCAGGCTCTTTTGGAAGGCCTCTTGCTGCAGCTGCAGGAGTATGCGGTTCGCCTGCTGCCTTTCGGCCTCACGCTCCTCCGCAGTCTGCCGCCTGCACCAGGGACAAGCCGTTACCGAGGCTTCGGAAGCGCTCCCTAGAGACCGTCTGAGAGAGAACTGCTCCCTTTCGTGGCCCCCAACTCCAGCTTGGGCCCTTTAATGCAGTTCCTTATCTTGAGGGTCCTGACTCAAAGACTGGAAACCCCAAAAGTAGATGGAGCGGGGGTATCCTGGGGGAGCTGTGGGAAAATCCACTAGGCACAGGCATCTGAGGCTTCCCATCTCCACACAGGGCCCACACCTGCACTAGCCTTGGAAGGCACAGACAGGGATAGGATCGCATCTCCCCTCTCCCCAGCCCCAAGGAAGACCAGGTGCCTTCCCAAGCCTGAGGGGCCTCAACCTCCCCACCAGTCCAGGGCAGAGACAAAGGCCAGTGGATACGAGCTGCCCTGGCAGACCTCTCTTCGACATCTTCTCTCTGTGAAACTCTCCCAGGCTTCCAACCTCCTGCACCGAGCCCTGTGCCCTGCCGGGACTCTCTCTGGACAAGACAGTTTCCTCCAAGGCGGTCTAGGGAGGCGATGACTCATTTATTCCATTTAATGCCTCCCCTCCACCCTGTCAACTGAGATCAAACGTCTGTCTCTAAGGTGGACAGATCTAATGGGAGTCCCCGGGGCCTCCAGAAGCAATTTGTAGGCGATCGATGAAGCCTCGAGAAGCCAGGAGACCTCTCCCAGTGGCAGACGCCAGCCTCCTTCCCACCTCCCCTTTCTTGCCTTTTCGTTCTGTGTTTCTTTCTGTCTCTCGTCTTCTCCTTCCTCCCTGCATTTCAAATTGTCTACTTCTCTTCCTTTAGGCTTTGTGTCTTTAACTCTTGTTTTCTCTCACCCCACCCCCTTCCTTCTCTCAGAATTTAATTTGTTTGAAACGAAAATGAAGGATTTAGTCGTTCATTGGTTCATTGGTTTATACAAGACTTCTTCAGGCTGCCTGGTTTTTCCTTTTCTTTCTGGGTAGGGAGTCTATCTCTGTCCCTCCCCTTGTGATTCAGTTTCCCTCTGCCTGCTACTCTCTGTTTTTCTCTCTGCCGCCACCCCAAAAGCTTGCCTGGCTCCCTCCCCTAGGCTGCAGCCCAGGGTGAGACTTGGGTACCCAAGTGCACCCCCCCACCCCCAGCCCTTGGACCCTCTTTAGCTTTCCGGAGGCCTGGAGTTTCGTCCCACACCCCTTCCCTAGCGGCAACAATGTTGTTGGGGCGGGGTCAAGCAGCAGACCCGAGGGCCAGTAGCTTCCTTTGTGGCCACGGTGGCGGAATCCCAGGCAGATTCCTCGCCTTCGTTCAGAAAAAGAGGAAACTCCAATTCCTTCCTCCGGCCCTAGGCCCGCCCGTCCCGGCGCCGGGGACTTCACCCAGACTCTCTTGCTCTACCCCTTGAGGCCTGAACTAGCAAGAAACTCCTGATGCATGTGGAACGGAGCATGCAGCCAGATGTGCGGGAGGGTGCAAACAGCGAAAGTGCCTGCGTGTGTGTGTGTGTGTGTGTGTGTGTGTGTGTGTGTGTGTGTGTGTGTGTGTGTGTGTGTGTGTGTGTGTGTGTGGTGGGGGGATGAGTTTAGTTTTGAGTGTGTGACCTAGAGAAGAGAAAATGTCTCACTCACACACACACATCCATCTGCTCCTGATTGATCCCCTTTTCGAAAACCCCGCTGCAGCCGGCGCAGATTGATTTTCCCCTTCCTGAGTGGGAGACCCGCTGCGCCGAGGCCAGACGTCTGGGGAAGAGGGTGTCAGCAGGGCCCAGGCCGGTGGTTTGAGGCCCCAGACGCTCTAACGGGAGCCCCGGCTGGGGCGCAGAAACAAGGCGCGTCCCATCCTGCCTCCAGTCTCCGGGATAGAGAAGGAATCTCTGTACACATGAGTTTGTGCAAAGTCCCTCAAGACTCACTCATCTCGGAAGCCCGGGATGTGTAGACTGCGCTCAAACCCAGGCGTTTCCCCCAAGCAGCGGCGGAGACCAGTCGCGTCTACAGCGGCAAAGAAAGCCGGAAAGCAAAACAGCCGGGGCCCTCCAGCCCCATTCTGTCATCGGCCACGGTAGCTTCCCGCTCCCTACGAGCCTAGCAGAGCGGCCCCAGAGCCATCAGAAAGCGGCGAGCGAGGGAGTGTGAACACCCCAAGAGAGGACCCCCGAGCTGGAGACTGCGCCGACCGCGCCCGCGCCCGCCCCGCGCGCTCACCTCCACTTCGTCCGCCGGTTCTGGAACCAGGTTTTGACCTGCGCGTCGGTCATTTTGAGCGCCTTGGCCAGGGCGGCGCGCTCGGCTGAGGCAAGGTACTTCTGGCGGTGGAAGCGCTTCTCCAACTCGCAAATCTGCAGGCGCGTGAAGGACGTGCGCGGCTTCTTCTTCTTGGGGGGCGTCCGATTCTGATAGGGGTGACCTATACGGCGTGTTACAGTGAAGGGTGAGAGGGCCACTGGAGCGGGAGACAGACAGACGGCAGAGGCAAGCGGCAGAGCGTCAGGAGGCGTCCCAGGCCCGACACCCCGCGAGGCAGCGAGCGCAGCGACTAGACCCCAAGAGCAGGGCTGTGATCCTCCCGTCAGCCTCGGCTCCAAGCCCGTGTCCTGAAATGGCCCCTACCCTCACTCCAGGCCGTCGCAGCTGCCACCACGGAGGCCTCCCAAGCCCCGGGCTCCCACGAGCCCACCAGACACAGCCGCAATCTCCTGGAGGGCATGTCTGAGGCCAGTTAAAGGTCACAGCACCCCACAGCCCCAGGCCTCCAGCCTCAGAGAAGCTACTCAACAGTAAGAGGCCGTGCATGGTCAAGACCTTGGATCGCAGGGCCTGCCCTGAGGCTCCATCACACAGCAACACACACAGACACATCACATACAACAGGGGCAACTTATAGGGCTATACACCCAAACAAGCTGACACAATCACAGACACACAAGGCAGATGCACAAGTCGACTGACACAAGGGGACAGCCATATACTCCCTCAGAACCTTCAGGCCTGGAGCAAGATTAAGGCAGGCTGTGGCTACCCTAGGTGGGCTCTGTGGAGTACCTTTCTGCCAGAGACACAGGACCACTGGGCTTCAGACTGGGGGCTTCCATCAAAGCCCTTTAAAAGTAGCCTGGCCTGGGTGGGGGTAGGGGAATGGGGCACTAGGCTCTGCCCCCTCAGGCCTGAGAGGACTTGGGTTGGGGCACTGGGGTCCCCTGAGTACAGGGCCCTTTCTGGATGCCCAGAGTGGAATGGCAGTTCTGTCTCCCTCCACTCCCACTTCTGCCACAGACCCAGAGTCCAGGCCAAGCTTCCAAGGCTGGAACAGGTGCTCAGCCCAGGGTCTAGCTCTAAGCTGCCTATTCCCCTTCCATCATTGGGCCCTGGAGCCTGAGACCCCTGGGAGCCCCAGCTCCCTGGGAGCCCCACGTTGAGGTCGGTGGGAAGCGGCCTGTGCCTCCTGTTTCCTCTCTAAGGCCCCACCGGGAACCCAGGCTCAACTCGTGGCTGCTTCCCAGCGGGCTTGGGCGCTAACCCGGTGGGAGGATCGTACTCTCCGATCCAGGGAACTTTAAGGGCGGCGGGAAGTGAGGCCAGGGAAAGAGGCCCGCGCAAAAGCGACAGCTGAATGCCTTGAGCGGAAGCGGGAGCAGAGGGAGCCGAGGCGAGCGGAGGAGGCGCGGAGCAGGCAGAGGAGAGGGCGGCAGACGGCCGCCGCGGAGTGCGTAATCGTCCCAGGAGTTGTCTTTTCGGCTGCCGATCGATCACAGGCTTGCCCGGTGCATTATTCACGCCGGAGGGAACAAGGCTGGGCCCAGGGGGGAGGATGCCAAGCCGGGACAGAACGAAAATGAAGCGGACGGCTCAGTCTCAAGCTGCCACTGATCCGGACGGAGCCCGCAGTCTGAGAAGAAGGGCCCGCCAGCTCTGCTGCTTTACTTCGGGCTCCGGGCCTCCCGGCAGCGCGACGGGCACAGTACCTCGGAGCGCGGGTGTGTGTGTGTTTAGGGGACGGGAGGTGGGGAACCTGTTTTCCTTGCGTCTGATTCTAGGGTTCGTTCCCTCGGCCAGAGAACGTTTGCCGGGACGGAAGAAACAGTTTGCTCACATTGCGCCCCTTTCTCCGAGATTCCCGAGCCCCAAATGCCGGCGGAAGGTAGTCTCGAAGCTATATCCCCCTTCCCTCCGCCTAACTGGGCCCAGGGAGCGCGAGAGGGGATCAGAGAGAGCTTCTCAGATCAGGGGTTCTGCGGGAGAGACGGAGAGGGGCCCAGGCTGGGAGAACTCTTCCTCCAAGTCGATTCCGCGAGCTTAGGAAGGTGGCGGGCGGCTGAACTTGGGGGAAGCACCAAGAGAAACTGGGTGACCTGGCGCGCAGAGAGGGCTGCGGGGAGCCATGGAGCATGGGAGGGGAAGTGCAGAGCCCGGGCCGCGGCCAGGCGGTGCGCGCGCGGGCCGGACTCACCTGTGAACCTGTCCTTTGTGTATCTGCGGTTACTCTCCATCCAGGGGAAGGTGAGTCCGGTGAGGTTGTTGACGCCCGGCACGGCAGGCACGGAGGGCACGGTGGGCAAGCCGGTAGTCAGAGGTTGGGGGTGAGCCACCGCTCCAGCTAGCGGCCTATGCGCGGGCACCCGGATCACCCCAGCAGCGCTCAGAGCGCCTCCGCCGCCGCCACCCCCGCCGCAGCCGCCGCCGGGACTGGGGCCGCCCGCCAAGGCCATGTTCACGTTGTAGGAGCCGGCCAGCGGGCCCATGCTGCAGGCTCCGCCGCCACCGCCGCCGCCGCCGCCCGCCGGGCCACCGGGGCCGTTCGGGCCTCCAGCGCTATAGGCCCCCGCGCCCCCGGCCCCCGCACCAGCTGCGGGGCCCGCTCCTCCGTAAGGGTAGGCGCCTCCAACCAAACAGCCAAGGCCGTATTCTCCGTCCTGGAGGCGCGAGGCGGGCCCCATGCAGCCGCCCTGGTCTGGGCTGTTGAGGATCTGGTCGATGCCGAAGCTGATGGGCTCCGCGTGGCCCGGGTGGAGATGGTGTGGACCCAGGTGCTCCATGCTGGCCCCCGACCCCGGCCCCGCGAAGGGGGGGGGCCTGGGCGGTGGCGCTTGCTGTGCTTGGCTTGGGGGCAGCGCTCAGGGGCGCGGAGGCGGCAGCGGCTCCTGGCTGCGCAGACTTGGAGGCGAAGTGCGCAGAAAGGCTAAAGTAGGGGGGAGGGGAAGGAGAGAAGGGGCGCCGTATTCTTCCCCTCTCCGACTACTCCTTCCCCTCTCCGGCTGCTCTCGCTCGCTGTTGACTCTGGGACATCAATCACCGGGCGAAAAAGCCCGGTGCGAGCGAGCCTCGCCGTTTCGGCCGGGTCTCTCCATTGGCTGTGCGCGGAAAGGAGCGGGGTGAATGACAGCGCGGGGGAGGGGCGGAAAAGAGGAGACGGAGGCCGGGAGCCGAGACAGATGTAGGAGCCAGAGTCAGAGGGACTGACGACCGAGGCTCAGAGAAGTAGTTAGGAAGAGAGAGAAGAGGCAAACCAGAGACTTAAAAGGAGAAAGAAAACGAATAGGACGCCGCCATTCCCAAGACCAATAGACAGATGGACCCAAGAGGCTGGAGGTCAGAGTCTTCTTCCCAGCCTGGCAGGAGCCCCTCACTTAGAATTGGGCCAAACGGCCAGCCCATCAGGCCTCTGAGAAAGGGGTATCCCTGTGCTACTGGAAAATCTCCCCAAGGGCTCAGCTGGGAAGCATCTGTCTGTCAACCAGAGGATTTACTCTAAACTTCAAGTCCGGCTTATTAGAAAGTAGAAGACTATTCCCTGGGTATGGAGCCCAGGCCTCTCAGGCAGGAAGGTGAGTTCAGGCTTGTCCTTTAAAACACAGGCTTATGAACAGCTGGCTATATGTTGTTGAAAAAGGCAGCAACCACCCCACCTCAGCCTGTTTAGAGAAACTGAGGGAGGGAAGACTTCCTAAAAGGCAGGGACAAGTCATGGGAATTGGCTTAGGGCCTGCTGCCAGGGGGTGCCCATGCCTCAAGATACCCCCTTTTCTTATAAATAAACAGAAGCCTCAAGAAGCAGTTCCCACAGAATATGAATGAATTCAACCAGATTGCTTTCACCTAGCAAGTAGCCCAGGACTGGCTATTCCAAGCAAGAAAACTTTGGACTGTAGTGAGGGGAAGGGGTTATTTTCTTACTTTGGAATCTTGGGAGGGAGGCCTAGGGGCTTAAGTTGGTGGGGGCCAAGATCGAGGAAATGCATCTAGGACAAATCTAGGCCCTTTCAAAGTTTTGCCTGTGGCTCCCTGGCTTAGAGCCCAGGAGAGAAGAAGGAAACTCCCTTTTTCTGCTTCCTCTCTTTTCCCTCTCTAGTGGAGAAAGGTCCGCTCCCTCCCAGGAGCCAAGCCCTGGGAAGGGCCCAGGTTGGATCACTTGGAATCTATTTCAGATTCAACAGGCCTTCAGGGAGGGGCTGTCTCCATCAGGTAAGATGCTAGAATATGAAGGCTCACATTCTTCTTAACAAGTCTCATTGCAATCTATTTGCTTTGCGTCTGTTACTTCCACCTGAAGAGATCTCCTCGGAGGCAGGGAATGGCTTACTCATCTATATTCCCCACTGTGGAGTACAGCCCCAACCCACAAAAGATATTCATCTTGGGTAAATAATGAATGAAAGAACCTCCTTATTCAACAGATATTTTATTGAGTACCTACTATGTGTCAGTCACTGTTCTTGGCATTGGGAAAACAGCAGTGAACAAAACAAAGTTCCTGTCCTCATGGAGCTTAGATTCAATAGAGAGGGTCTGACAATAAACAAAGAAGTAAATATAATAAGCCAGATGGTAGTAAGTGTTATGGAAAACACTATAAACTCTACACCAACCCTTCAAGATGAGTATTATCCCTATTTTATGGATGCAAGGAAACCAAATTTCAGAGAGACTAAGTGACTTGATCAAGATGGAGGAGTTGGATTCAACCTACTTTTATGGGTTGGCCTGGAAGCCTGGCTGCTGGTTGGAAGCACATCTCTGTGGGGAAAACCTTGCCTGGGCTCCAGGCAGGTAGAAAAAGGCCCACTCAGAACAAAGCCAGATGTGGAGTTGGTGGTTGTTTGTAAACACTAAGCAGACACATGAGCAAGAGCTCTACTCCCTTGTCAGTTCTCTCCTCTCTACCTACCCAGTTGGGGGGCACTATACCTCTACCCAGGAGGTTCCAGAACTTTCTTTGGAAGTTGTTTGAGCCTGAATGAGTCTCTTTCCTGCCTTTTAACTTGAGGGAACTATAGCAGAGATAAATATAAATGTTTTACTGAGAAATTATTGTGTACCAGGCACTACACCACATTGATCTCATTTAAGATGCACAGTAACCCTGTGAAGTTAACAGAAACATCCCCATTTTTAAATAATTAAGAAGACAGAATGAATGTTTATAGCAGTATTATTCGTAATGGACAAAAAGTGAAAACAACTCAGATGTCCATCATTGGATGAATGGATAAATAAAATGTGGTGTATTCATACAATGGAATATTATTCAGCCATAAAAAGGAATCAAAAGGAAGTCCTAGTCATGCTACAACATGGAAGAACCTAGAAAACATGTTAAGTGAAAGAAGCCAGGCACAAAAGGCCACATGCCATATGATTCCATTTATGCGAACCATCCAGAAGAGGCAAATGCATAGAGACAAAAAGTAGATAAGTGGTTGCTAGGAGCTGGAGGTAGTGAGGAGTATGAAATAGCTACAAATGCACACAAAGTTTCTATTTGGAGTGATGAAAATATTCAGGAATTAGTGGTGATGTTTGCACAACTTTATGAATATACTAAAAAAAAAAAACCCCACTGGATTGTTGAGTTAAAAGGCTGAAAATATGGTACATGAATTATATCTCATTTTTTAAAAAGAGAAAACAAAAACTGAGACTTGGTGAGATGAACAAACCTGCCCAAAGTCCCACATACAGAAGAGGATTGTTCAGGGACCCCCTAGATCTGAACTATTTTCTCTGTATAAGGCTGAAAACTAGGGGGAGGGGCGCTTCAGTTCCCTTTGAGGCTTGGCCCCTGTTGCCGTCCCTCCTTTTAGTCAAGAAGTCACATTTCAAGTCTAACCCCAGTTCTGCCTGCTGCAATTAAAACCCTATCTATCTAGTTACCCTCAACTACCCTTTGCCACTCTCTGGCCCATGCAGGAAGCCCATTGAGGGCTCCTAACACTCTTCTTCCCCCTTTCTTCTCCCTCCAGGTGCACCTTCTCAGCCCCTATGGCTTTCCAACCAAGCCTATTCCAACCCTTTGTGCACCTGCCTCACTCATCTCCTCAGGTCTACACCAGTTGTCCAGGGTATGTGGGAGGAGACCTCACCCTTGCTGGCCCAGCCTAAGGGTGGCAAATGCTGCCTAGTGGCCCCATAAGACTTTCAGGATGCTCATCTTATCAAAACCCAACAACCCAGGGATATCCTAACTTGCCCCTGCCCTCACAGCGGCCTGCCTGCCTGCTTAATCTCTTCCGTGCTTCCCACCCACCTCTCCTGCTTATCTGAGTCAACTTTTATCCCAATCTAGTTCTGAGGTGCTGCCTTCCCCGCAGCTGGAGTTCTCTGAGTCCATTTTAACCTTTATCTTTCACTAGGATAGTTGCTGAGGGGCCAGGGTTACCCTCTCAGTCCCTTCTCTGCCAAGGAAGATGAGACAAAAGGGTGAGGATTCATCAGGCTCTGGCCCCCGCCCCTCCCGGAAGTAGTGACACCTGAGCACAGCGCTGCAGTTTGGAAAGCTTTCTGAAGTGGGGGAGGAGACTCACAAAAAGCTTATATTCTGTGCAGCTTCTGTTTCCACAGCACTTTTCCATGCTTTGCCAAGTAGCTGTTAGAAGGGAGGGGGGTGTTGGGAAGCAGGGCCCACAAAGCACCAGTGATGTCCTAGGCACCTTCAGTCACAGCAGTTATCTCATCTCATCTTCCAATAATCCTGTGGTGTGGCTTTTGTTATCTCCATTCTACAGATGAGGAAACTGAGGCACTGAAAGCTGGGAACAGGACAGAGACAGGGCTCAAATGCTGCTTTTCTGACTCCATTCATTTCAAGCTGCCTCCTCAACACCAGACTTGGCAGATGTGGTCCTTGCCCTGCAGGGGTATCTTGCACATGTCTAGGTGAGTTTGAGCCCTGAGGCCACCTGGTAACACCACCCCCAACCCCAGCGCCATCCCAGCCCCCCTCCCCTTGCCTGCAGAATAAAGAAGTACCTCCAATTAAAGAGGAGCAGCTGGGGCTGAGGCTGGGGCAGGGGGAGGAGTAAAGGGAGGGCTCAGCCACAGGGGGAGGCCCTTTGGATCCCACCCGGCTCCCTCCCCGCTCTGGGAGAGACCCCTGGGCCAGGGGTTGTCCTTTAGCTTAGGAGTGTGTGTGATAACTTAATTACTCTGTGTTTGTGGGACTGTGCATCCACGAGGGGAAAGCCAGATGTGAAAGTGCATGACAGTGAGAGAAGCTGTGCAGATAGACTGGGTATGTCTTTGAGGACTAATTTTGCTAATTTATCCAACAAATATATATTGTCTATTATGTATCAGTATTAGACTGTTGGGATATAACTGCAAGCAAAACACATGTCAGTAAGGGTGTTAGAAAAGAGGAAGGAAGTCTGGGTCATTTTTACAACTGGATTTGTCAGTGTAAAGATGTAGGTCAGTGAGAATGTGAGAGTATGTGTGTTTATCGGGAGAAGAGTGTGTGTTTCTGTAACGGTTCCTCTATAATGGGCACATATGATAGCGTGAGAGTTTCCTTCAGCTACTCTGTGACAGTGTGAGTGTAATAATGATGTATGCTGTTGATGGTTTGTGTGCATCTGTAGGAGGGGTTTCTTATTTTCCAGTGTAATTGTCAGGGAAATAGCCGTGTGTGAGCCTGTGGGTGAGGGTATGGGAAGGGGGAGACAGGGTATGCCCAAGAGTTACTTCAAAGGGAAAGGATGGAACAGGCTGAGAAATACATAAGGGAACATGTTACACAAAGCAGTCCATGGTGAGACCTTTGGGGTCTGGATCCCCAGTACCAAAGGAGTCCCTCCTGCCTTGCTCATTTCCCTCAGGAAAGGAGCAGAAAATGTTGCCTTCCATAGGAAGAGACAGGTGAAGCTGGTGACTCAGGGACTTAGAGACCTGGCAAAGAGTACTCCACTTCTGAGGAACCTGGGGTTGAGGGGGTAGTGCAGGCGGTGTTTGTCTCTAGGAACCTAGAATGGGGAAGGAGGGAGTGAGCAGGTCAGGCTGGTTCCAGACACACAAATCAATGATTCTTCAGGGTCACAGTGGGGTTGTCCAGGGCTATCCCCGGGTGCCCCCACCCAATCCTCACAGAACAGGACCTGAGGACCTCTCCAACATGGAAGGACAGGCACACATTTCTCCATCAGTGGAGGGACCCTAAATGGGTTGAAGACAGAGGGATAGGGGAAAGACCTTCCTTGATGTAAGTAAGACACATCTCAGCTGTCACCTGGTTTAGGGGCCAGCATCTTTCTCCTCCTCCCACCCCTCCAACCCAAAGCCTGCATGAACAATGGGGTCCTTATGTTCAGAGCCTCCCCTCTCAGCTTCTGAAAGGAAGCAGTTGGCCCCATCAACTCTGGACTTTGAGCTAGGGTCTCAGCTCTCTCCCTTCCCATAGGAGGCCCAGAGACCCCCAGGTCCCAACATCCAGCACTGGCTCCCTGCACTGGATGTGTCTTCTAAGCCAGGTCTCTTCTCAGGATGCCAGAACAGAGGAAAGGTTGGGGCAGGGGGTAGACTAAGAGAAAGTTCAGGGCAGGACAGATCTTTATGTTCCTGCCATCCCCTGACAGGAGGGCTCCATAGGCACAGCCAGGAGGGCTTTTCACCAGTGGGCCTCAGTAGAGCACCTGGGCCTAGAACCCAGGCCACAGGCACACCCCAGCCTCCCCCACCCTTAGCCTCTACCCTTGGCCCTAGTCAGGGGCCAGGTGGGTCCGTGCTGGGTCTGAGGAATTTCTTGAGGCAGAGGGCACCCCTGAAGCCAGGCCCTCAGCCGAGGTGCGGTGGAGGGAGAGGGAGCAGAGAGAGCACTAGTCCTCTGCAGACCAGGCCTCCGAGGACCACCGCCGCTTTCTAAGACCCTACTCCCTGAAGTCCGGGGCTGGCAAGCTCCCTTGGTGAACGGCGCAGGTGTGCGGGCTCTCCCACTCCACGCCCCACCCCCAACCCCAGCAGGAAAGCCGAGAATGAGGCCAGTTTTCCTTCTGGGCCAGGAACCTGCAGTGGCCAGATCTACCCAGACTTCTCGCCTCAATTCGTCGCCCCTCCCGAGAGCAGAGATTTGGCCTCAGAGGAAGGGCGGATGGAGACCTTCAAGGCACGGAAATGCTGACTGCCAGGGGTCTAATCCTGGGCTTCGGCGGGGGAGGCCGGCCGAGTCAAAGGTCTCGCCATCGCCTCTAGGGCTGCCTTGGCACGGACAGGTCTGGTCATTTTGGGGACGCTTAGGGAACGTCGGAAGCTGCGGGCGTCCGCCGAGGCGCGACTGCGCTGTTCTGGCAAAGGAAAACCTGGCCGGCTGGGACCCCGCCGCCAATGAGAGGGTCTGGCCGCCGCAGCCTCAACCTCCGCGCCAGCCTGGTGGGTTCGGGAAGTGTCCTTCGAACAAATCAGTTGAGCTGGAGTTCGGGTTTGGAATTAACTTGCCAAGCTCCTCCTCCATCAGAAAAACACGGGGTGGGGTGAGGGGGAGCATGAATTCGGTGAGACCCAGCTGCTGCCTGGTCGGAGGAGGGGGTTAATGTGTTCCACACTGTCCTGACTGCACACAGATCCCCGCATGTATACCAATGGTCAGTACAGACACCGAGCACCTGAGGCTTTCAGGATAAAGCCTTGGCGCAGATACAACACCCTCTGGCATCCAGGCTCACACCCTTGCATACAAAAACGCAGACACTCTTGTGTGCAGTCCCCACAGATGATCACAAAACCTCCTTCCCGCATCCATACACAGGTGCCCACAGACACACTCAACCACACCCACACACACTCTGCACAGATTTAAAACAAAACCAAACCTCTCCTTTCACACACACACAACCCTACAGGTTACACGGACTCAGGTATGCCCAGAGGCCACAAACCTACAGGTACACTCGCTTCCACGCAGACCCTCCTGCTCAGATAAAATCCACCTTCCTCCCTTCACGCACACCCTCTGAGGGCCACATTGGGCCCGCAAGCAGCAACACTGTTTCCCCAACTTTTTCGGGGAGGCCAAGGTCGCCTTGTCTCAGAGAGGGGCGGGTTCAGAGCCGCAGGTGCCAGAAGTGGGGGGCGGGGTCGAAGGGGGAGGGACTGTATCCATATGCATGGACTCCGCGCACGAAGAGCAGCTGCCCGAAGCTGAGCCCCAGCGGGCCCAGAGTTGAGGGAAGGCGGCGGGCGACCCAGCTAATTGAATTAGGCGGGCCAGACCCTGCCACCCGCGCGCCACCCGTGTCCGCTCTGCACCCGCCCCGGCCGCCGCAGGCGCTCGTTGGGTGCCGAGGGACGGATTGCGGAAAGGAGACACCGCCGCCTGAGCCTCTGCCGGAGGCGGCCTCTCCCCCCGGAAATAATCCCTTTGTCCCGCGGGCTACGTGTGGCACTGGGCGCCGGGGATCCCCAAATGGAGTGCGACGCTGTGATTAATGGGATAGCGGCGAGGGGGCTGACAAAGGGAGGGGCCGCGGCCCTCCTCCGCCCAGCCTTCTCCCCGGTTCTCAGCTGCCTTCCGTTCTGGTGCCCCTTCCCGCCCAAAGTGAGGGCAGGAGGGGGAGGGAAGACAACCTGCCGCTGGAAATGAGACCAGTTGGATGCCTTAGTAAGGGAGGTGTGCGCAGGCACCGTGTTTATAGTCTGTGTGAGCGTGAGGTGAGTGGGTGGAGGACTGCAGCCCACTGCCCGCGTGTGCAAGGAGGGCGGTAAGCTGCTCTGCAGTGACTGGGATGCTGGCGATGCTTGTGTGAATGTGGTTTAAGTGCTGAATGTGGGGCTGTGTGTGAGTGATGTGTTAATGGGGTGTGTAAGTACACCCAGCTCCTGCTTTTGGGGGCCACACCAACCCCAAGGCCAGGCAGCTGGAAGTGCCTGCCTGGGTACCTGCCTTCCTCTCATCCTAGATTTGTACAGCGGCCTCACTGAATATGAGATGCCACCTGAATCCCCACCACCAGCAATTGATAGTGTGGTTCCTGAACCCACACCTTTCTCCCCTCCCCATGCCCTGTCTTTCTGGCACAGGCATCTTTTTGTTCAGCTCTTCTACCCTGACATCCTCTGCATCTCGCCTGATCCTGTGCTCACATGCAGACTTCTGAGGTCCGATTCACAGTGCCCTCACTGTAGGAAGCTCCTACACATGTAGCTGGGAAATAACTCCTCTGTCCTAGATGGCAGGGGACTCCTGGGGCAGCCCAGGTCATAAGCATGTCTGTGTGTCTGTCCTGTCCCTAAACTGCAAATGCCTGAGGGCAGACCAGAGTTCCAGCTCACCCCTCAGCACCGACTCACACCCACAGGTGCTCCAACACCAAGGAGACTTCCTTGTCTAGTGAGCTCCACCCAAGAGCTGTGAAGACCGGGTGGGTATTGAGGGGTGGGGCAGATGGCCATGCTTCCGAATCCCTTAGGGCAAATTTGCACCCTTGACTCCTCCACCCAGACAAGAGAGCTGGGACTGGCCCCAAATGTGTGTGGGAGTGTCCTAGGGACTGAGCCATGGGGATCCTAGGAGAGCAAAAGAAAGCCACCACCCTGGGAACCCAAGGCTGCTACTGAGACTCTGCCCCAACCAGGAACCCTGACCCCCAGCCTCCCACCTGCAACTGCCCTCCACTGCCTGCTGAGCTTCCACAAACCACCCAGGTTACGCAGTGAAGATAAGGTCCCCAGATATCCAACTAGGGGTGGGAGTGAGCCAAATCTGGGAGCCTTGTGCCCACCAGAAGGACTCAGTGCATCTGACAGGGCCCAGGACCTTCTGGAGGATCACCAAGTGGAGCAGTGGCTGCTGCTTCTGCTCACATCCCCAACAGCCCCCTGCCCTGCTGTCTGAGGCTACGGAGAGATGGTGGGGGTGGAGGATCTGGGGGCAGGACTGGTGGGCCATCTTGAGGAACCTAGGCATGAATGCTGCCCACTCTCAGGCCTGGGGCCAGGCCTCCATGGCCTGCACCATATTTTCCGGGACTTTTACTGCAGCACCAAGATGAGCAGTGACATCCCCCTCTCCCCTTTCATAAATACTGCATCTTCCCAATGCAATTACAGGAGACTGAGCGGCATGAGCATTTACTAAATAAGATTATGGAGTAATGCTAATGCAGTTTATGTCTGCGCTCTGACACCAGACAAACTCCCTATTAATAACCTCTCAATGAGGCTCGAGGCTCGGAATGCAGCGGCTGTGGGCTGCACTCAGTAAGGATGGCCACAGCACAGCCACCCTATGTTCTGGGCCTCCTCTAGCCTGTGCTCTGCCCCCAGGCTACCAGGGCCACCCTCCTCTCCAGACCTCTTGGCTTGGAGCTCTCCTCTGGAGGCAGCCTCGCATCCACCTCCAAGCCAGGAGCCTCATCTGATACCATTTCTTCCACTTCTTTTTCAGCAACAGCTTGGTTCAAATGGTGTCCCATTCCTCTCTTTTGAATCAACACCGTTGGAGGGGCCCAAATCTCATCCCCTAAGAGTGTCCAGGGCATGTTCTTCCCTGGCTTAGAAACCTCTTACAATTGTCTTTGGAAAAATCAAAACCCCTCATCCTGCCATTCAAGGCCCTTAACTTACTTTCTGCTTCATCTGTAGTACCCTCCCCCAGTTGCTGGCTACCATTAGCAACTTTAATAAATATTAAGATATTTTATAAATACTCTCACATCTTCCCATTTGCACTCAACCCTTGGGTACAGTGCTCTGACAACACCTATCTCCCCACTGCAAGTAAATAAATAAATAAATAAATAAATAAATAAATAAATAAGTAAGTAAGTAAGTAAGTAAGTAAGTAAGTAAGTAAGTAAGTAAATGGAAAGGAAACTCCTACTCCTTCAAAACCCAGCTCAAAGTCCTGCCTCCCCTTACATTCTCCAGGCATAATTCACGAGGCCCTCAAGGGGCCAATAGCACACACATTTTAAAAATTACCTTTTTTGTTGTTGTTGTCAATTTGCAGTCACAGAGATATGGATTGGAGTCCTGTCCACACTGCTGTCCTGTCATTTACAAATGTGAATTCGAACAGATCCATTAACTTCAATGGCACATGCTTTTTTTATTTATAAAGCAGGCACAGTGGACATTGCCTTCTAGTTCATCAAGCCATTGTCAGAATCAATATAAAGATGAAACAATCTAAGTTTCCTAATTCATCGAGTGTGTCTCTGCTTTATCATCTTTCTTATTGCATTGACATTTATGTAAAATGTTTGTCATCCCTACGGGTCTGGGAGTCAGTGAAACTGAATGTTGTTCAGGCCTCCTCAGTTTCCCAGACCCAGTAAGTGAGATCCTCAGAAATACTAGATGCCTTTTCCTTGCCTCCCTAACTTCGCACTTCTTGAGGCCTCTTCAGGGTCTAACTGAGAGGTCAGGACTAAGGCAGTAGAGACAAGTGCTAGAAAATTAGGACGTTGGCACAGCAGAAAAGTGCCAACAGGATTTCAAAGTCAAGAGAGGCAGCTACCTGTCTCAGGCCTTGCCTTGGTGCAGGCTGGTCATCAACACAGTCTTGGGTTCTCCTTGGCTTTCAAATAAAAAGACATTTTCATGCCCAAGGACCTCAGTAATGAGGAACCTGGGACGGGCTGCGTAGCCTGAAGGCTCAGCAAAAGCTTCCCCACCTCGGAGGCCTCCCCTCTTTTCTCCCTCCTCCTTGATCCCTCTGAAGTCAGCGAAACCTTTGAGCAGCTTCTGGAAAAAGGAGGTTCCTTTGCCTTTGGAGTAGGCTGAGGGATGAGGGGCACTGGCAAGGACTCTTTAAAGCCTCCTGGAGCCTCTCTTCTCTGCCCCCCACCTCTCTACCAACGCCAAATTGTCTTTACCCCAGAGAGGCCACAGGGTCTGTTGGCCCAGGGCCTGAAGGGAGGAGGCCAAGATTTACCATATTCTCCAGTCCCTTGTCCTGGTCAGTCCAGCACACAGTTACCACCATCTCTGAACGGCCACTCCTGCCCTGGGCTAGCCACAGGTGACTGCTGAATTCTGCAAACCTGTCTGAATGTGTCTGGGGCACTCTGGACTTCCCACAGCCTCCCTTCACTTATTTACGAAGCATTAGACTCAACTCTCCTTTCTCTTTTCCCTTTCTCTCCACTCTACCTCTTCTGTCCAGACTCCCTGCTGAGTCTTTTCTTACTGTTGTTGGTATGGGAAACCTCTCTCACCAGCCCTTTTACCCAACTTGTATGTGTGTGCACAGGAACACACACAAACTCAGGGGTACATGTAGACCCTTCACTGTCAAAAACACAAGTACAAACTCCTAAGTGTAACACATCAGGCCGTCATTGAAGCTCTGGGTTCACCCATGCAGGTATGCATCTCTGCTATGTCCCACTGAAAAGCAATGAACGCAGAGAAGTATACAGCCACACACATTGGCCAGTTCACACCAAAGGACACACAAACACATACGCAACCAACCCACATGCCAAGTACAATTATTGCAGTTGACGCTGCCATAGGATCTTCCAGAGTTTGCCACAGATCAGAGAAGTGCCTTCTTTTATCCTTGGTGGAAATTCCATATATATGGTATAACGTGTGCTCAGGGTATTTGGGGCTTGTACAATTGTATGACAGGATGGGGGGGAAAACCACTCCCCGGAAGGTACTTGAGCTCTGAGTCATTCCAGAGGACCTGGAGAAGTAGGAGGAGCAAAAATCTGAGTGGAGGGGTGTGGTCTGCTCATTGGGATCAGAACCTGCCCATCATCTGCAGTCTGTAAACCAGCGGAATATCCTGAGGCAGGAAGTAGGAGCTTGGTGGGTAGGCTCCAAAGGGGTGTGGACTTTGAAACAGGAACAGAAGAAGCTATTTGGGCCTCTCAGTTTCAAAAAGCACAAGGTAAAAGTGGCACTTTGCCTGAGGGTAGCTATTTGGGTCCTGGCGAAGCCAGGCCTGACTGCGGCCAGGAAGAGCAGCACTGCTACACCAAAAGGGTAGGTTTCCACCTCAATGTATTTCAAGAACACCAATCAAGGCAAAAAGAAATGGACTAGGGTAAAGGGTAGGGCTTCAGAGGCGAGAGAGAAGCCAAGTATAATGGAAAGACAAAAGGCATTGATTCAAATTCTCCCTCTGCCACTCTAGTGTCTTAGGCAACAGACTTAACCTCTCTGATCCCTAGTTTCCTCCTCCGTTAAAGATATGCTACCTTCCTTATTTGATTGTAGTGAGGATTAAAGGAGATGAACAGACATAAATGTGCTTAGCCCAATGGCTGGCACATGGCAGGATCCAACAGATGGTGGCTGTATCTGAGAAGGAGGTAATTAGAAGGTCAGTGTAAGAAGTCCTGAAACCCAGGACAGGAAGATTTAGGGCCTTCCTTTCCTGCGGGACCCAGAAAAAGAAAGGCAGCTACAAGCTAAAGTGTCTGTTCCCAGTCAAGGGAGCCATGCACAGTGGTTAAAAATGAAATGCCAGATTGCCTGAGTTCAAATCCTACTATGTGACCAGCAGCAAATTTCTCTATGACTCAGTTTCCTCCTCTGTAAGATGGACATGATAATAATAATAGGATCTATCTCATAAGCTTATTCTGAGAAGTAAATGAGTTAATATTTGTAAAGTGCTTAGAATAATACCTGACACATAGGAAAGGCTGTACAAACATATGCTAAGTAAATAAAAATAAACCAGGCTCACATGCTGATGGAGGATCTGGGTCTGAGAAGGATTCAGAGGCAGCAGGGAAGCCACAGGCCAGGGGCAGCCTGCCTCTTTGGCCGCAGGATCAGCTGTCTCCAGAACCCTGTGCTCTCAAACTCCCTCTTTTGTCCTCCAGTAGCTGTGGTTTGTTTACCTTAGGAACAAGTTATCCTTTTAAGCATTCAAGCTGCTGAATGTTTTGTTAAGGGAAAAGTGGATATTTCTTTGTACGTTGCTGGTGGTGCTGTAAATTGGTCCCATCCTCCCTGGGTTATGTAACAAAAACCATGATACTGTTCATATGCTTTGATCAGATAATCCCCCGTTTGGGATATATGCCAAGGAAATAAAAAAGCAATTTGTATAAAGATGTTTACAGTAGCACTATTCATAGTAGCTCAACCTTGGAAGCAACCCAAATACCCAACACTAGGGCAATGGTTAAACCAGCTAGGGAACATCAATCAGCACAAAGGAATAGTACACAGCCATTCAAACTGCTAACTGTGACCCAGACAAGCAGTGGGACATGTCACATTCCTAGGTTAAGATGCTAAGCAGTGTAAAGATATCAATATCCCTAAGGAAATTTAGACTTGCTGCCCTACTAATCAAAATCACACTAGAAATTTTCTTGGAACTCAGAAAAAAATGATTCCAAGTTTCACATGAAAGAGTAAGTAGATGAATATATCAAATAATTTTCTAAAGCAGAGTAAGTTTGACCACATATGAAAGCATTTTGTCATAGGGCAACTAAATGGAAATAATGTGATGTAGGCATTAGAATAGACATTTAAATCAGTGGGACAGAAAAGCCCAGGAAAAGGACCCAATCACACCTAAGAATTTAATAGGGATGTTAGGAAACAAAGGAGAAGGGAACATAACTCAATAAATGGGGCTGGGAAAAGGTTTGTCACTTGAAAAATAAGTTATTTTATATCACATAAAATTAAACACATGGTGGATTAAATAATTTAAATGATGACTAAGAGGATGCAGGGAATAGAGGTACAATGCAATGTTAAATTTTAAAAATTCACAAAAGATTGCATGTTCTTACTATAGCTCAAAAGATCTTAACCTTGATAAGGATCAAGGGATGAAACATTATGATTGATGTAAGTAGTTGGTGTTTCACACTGGTGGAATTTTTTTGTTGTTGAGAAGGTAGGAGTTCAATAAAATGGGAAAAGGAAGGGGTATAAGTCGTCCCACCTTTCCATCAACACAGACAAGAAGCTGGCACTGCTGGTAGAAGGCCTAGAACTACATCTGCTCTAGGTCAGATGGAGGGACCCTGGGAGTAGAGACCCCGGACAGCTAACTAGGGAGACTGAGCCTGGCCCTGAATCTGGGCTTCCCTATCCCCAGATCAGTCCTACCAACTGGTTATATTTACCAACTCCCCAGAGGCCAGACTGCCTGGGTTCCAACTTCAGTTGTTTCACTTAAAAACTGGGTGAACTTAACCTCTCTGGATCTCAATTTTCTTATCTGTAAAATGGGGTAATTATAGCATCTATTCTTAGAATTATTGTAAGGATTAAATCAGTCAATTCATGTACATCCACATAGTGTGTGTGTGGCCCAGAGTAACTTCTCAGTAAAAGTGGATCATGATTTAGGTAGGGGTTGAGGGAATTCTAAAGGACGAAGAGGCAGAAAACAGTGTTTGATTTCTATGGTACCTACAGCTTCTAGGTCTCTGGCTGGTTTTAAAGCTGAGCCCACCTGGCCCTCTCCCTCATGTCGCCAGATGAGGCAAGAGAGACTTGGCCAAGAGGGGCCCTCTGGTGCAGCAAGAATCCAGTGCTGACACACAGGGCTCAGCTGCCTCAGATTCCTCCTACCCCAGGGGGTTTCAGCCTCCCCTCCCCCCAGGGACAAAGACCAAGCCAAGTCTCCATCAGGGATTTGGGGAAAATGGGCTTTGTGCCTAGGGGATAAAGAGGAGCAAGGTTCTGGGTACTGGGCTGCAGGCCATGTCTCACTAGACAGAGGCAGCTCCCCCAGCCAAGGACTGGCCCCCAGCCTCTGTTCTACTCAGAGTTTCTTGCCTGCCTCCCTCTTTCCAATTCAGGACTGCAGCTCTGGCCACAAGTCTCCAGGCTTACAGGAAAAAGGAGATGCTTTTCTTATATTGTCTTCTCCTATTCCTCTTGCTAAGTCGGCAAGATGGCAGGGGTGGGAGCTAGTCTGTTTCCTGTCATTTTCTCCTATATGTCCCTCACATACAAACCTGGAAGTGTCCTTATCTATTGGTGAAAACTTTTGTGTTCACTGCTATATTTCATTGTTATTATTACCCGCATT
Organism: Camelus dromedarius; assembly: GCF_036321535.1. Classification (NCBI taxonomy): domain Eukaryota; kingdom Metazoa; phylum Chordata; class Mammalia; order Artiodactyla; family Camelidae; genus Camelus; species Camelus dromedarius. The sequence continues at coordinate 58,739,035 of NC_087443.1, read as the reverse complement.
ATAATTACACAAGGTAGGACTTCCCAGGACCTATGTAGTGGCCCCCAGGATGAGCAAAAGGAGTGACTACTGGGTCCAAACAGGATGGAGAAACATGCAGGGCAGGGCTCTTTGGGAACCAGATTGCAAAGCGTTTTCTTATCCTGGGGACTGGATCAGGGGAACCTCTAGGAACCAAGGTGGCTACAGAATGAAGTGAATGTCTGCCCTGGGGAGAGGCGGGCCCAGGGGGTCGGCTGCCGAGAGAGGAGAAGGAGGAGGCTTGGAAAGGGTTGAGGGTCCTTCCTGACTCCACAACGAGGCCAACCCCACATATGTGTTAGAAAAATTTTGAACCCAGACCCGAGAGGTTAACTACCAAGAAACCTTCTTTTATTCATCCACCCATTCATTTATTCACTTATTTATCCATACAGACAACTCTGTTGAGCTTTTCTCCAAGACAGGGACTGTGCCTGCCCAATCCAGAGCTGGACAGGCCTCCTGGGAGGGGGTTCAGGAGGCCCACGGGGTGGGGCAGGCCCAGCAACACTCTCATTTCTATCAAAGCCAGAATCCCCCGCTTCTCAACCGTTCTGGAATTCCTGGTGACTTTGTAGTTTACCTCTGTTTGTTATTTTTACTAACCCCTGTTGCCTATAGTTCCTGGTGATTAGAAAAACAAGCAAAGCAAGCCTTAAACAGGAGAAGGGGAAACACATGCTTGTTTCAGAGCCCAGCAACAGAAGAGACCTAGAGAGGTGCTGGGAGATAGGGAGAAAGAGAGAGAGAGAGCCAGAAGTCAGAGCCCTTCTCCCTGTCTCCACCCCTCCCCATGAATGTCCCCAGCCTCTCTCTCTTATCCTCTACTCTTTTCTCTTCCCCCTTCTCCCTCTTCATGTCCCCTAACATCCTACAGTTTCTCAGGTCCCCTCCCCCTCCCCCATGGGAGTCTGGCCTTGAGCCTGGGGTGCCAGAGAACTTGGGCTGGTCCTGAGCAGCCCCCTCCCTAATAAGCATTTGTTCTGGGATGAGCCCTGGCCTCCAAGGGTCAAAGGTGGCAGCTTTATTTACTCATAGCCATGCTCTCACTGCTCCGGTCCTTTCATCATTTTTTATAATGGAAACAGTCCAATGGCCACAGGCGCCCTGGGAGACCACCCCACCACCTCCCTTCTCTCTACAGCCTCCAGACACACAGACACTTGTATCCCCCCCAATAAGGGCTCAGATTTCTCAACAAAGTACAGCTTTGCTCTCAGGACAGTTTTCAGCTGTCGATTTGATCGCATTCCTCTGTCTGTTTAGAGCCTGAGCCAAAGAGGCCAGGGGTTGGCCTCAACATGTGAGAGTGATCACGTGTGTCTGAGGGATAGGTGCTGCGCATGAGCCTGAGGGTGCGTGGTGTGAGAGTGCGCATGTGTGTGTGAAAACCAAGGTATGTACAACGCATCTGTCTTGAGAACGTGTTTGTGTGTATGAGAACCCGTGTGTGTACAAGCATGAGGATCTGGGTGTGAGTACTGATACGTACATATAAACGTGTGCCTGATAGTCACATATGTGAGTTAATTGAGAATACGCAGATATGCATGAGAACTTGGGTGTGTGTTTATGCTTGTGTGCGAGTTTAAGTGTACATACTTGTGGCAGAATCATATACACATGAGCCTGCCTGTGTGTGAGCTCTTGTGTGTGTGCATCTCCATGTACGAATAGTATTTAAGGCTGTGTCAGCACAACAGCGTGGCTAGATCTCACAACTGTAACGTTAAGTGACAGAAAGGAGCCAGACACAGAAGTTAGCATACTCTGTGATTCCATTTATATGAAGTATATAAAGATAGGTAAAACCAATCTATGGTATGAGAGGTCAGAATAGGGTACTGTGCCTGGGAAGGGGGCAGGAGGGAGTTTTTGGGGTACTGACAATATTCCACTTCTTGATCAGGATACTGCTTACGTGAGTGTGTCTACTTTCTGGAAATTCATTGAGCTCTATACTCATATAAAATAATAAACCATAAAGTACATATATAATTTATGTATTGTCTGGATATGTTATAATTCAATAAAATATATACCTACCAAAAAATGAACATGAAGACTCCCCCACACCCTCACACATGCCCACTTGCCACCTCCTCCAACTTGCCCATCTGCATTCTCTCCCTCCCTTCCACTCCTTAGCCTGCTGAAGGTGAGATTGGGTGTGTAGGGGGCACATGCATCAGGGTCACTGAATCTGAGAGTGACGTGCCTGCTGGCCTCCAAGGTTCTCCTCAGCCCCACAGCCCTCCTCCCCACCTCCATCTCCCCTTTCTTTGCCTCCCCTTGAAACTAGGTGACCTCATCTAAAGCAGTGCCCCTAGGGGCAGAGCTCAGATGAGGAAAGATTTGGCCCCACCTCCAGGAGCTGAAGTTCTGGAGAGGGTCAGACAGGTGTGCACCCGATGGGGCAGTACTAGAACACCAGCCACTCTACAGAGGGACATGGGAGGGAGTGGGTGCTGCAGGGCATTAAGGGTGGCTTTTTAGGAGAGAAAAACCTCAAGAGGGTCTCTCTTTGGAAACCCCCAAAGGTGGACCTTAGCCACACTATTGAAGCTCCCAGGATGTGGTTTCTTCATCTTAAAGTGGGAGTAGGCATTCTGGATTCCCACGCTGTCCCTCTGATGATCTGGGTAACTGTGCACGTGACTCTGTGTGTGGCTGTGCATATGCTGTGCTCGTGTGATCAGATATGCACATGAGCCCTGGTGTGTGATTTCAGGGTCACAATTGCTCATGCCCCCTGGAGGAGGCAGAGTAAGTATATCTCATTCCAAATACTTTGCCCTGTGATCCCTACAAACATTTGCCTATCACACACGTCCCAGACTGGGGGTTAGAACCTCAGATTTTTGCAGGTCTCCAGGACATAGGGTCTACACTGGGAAGGGGACTGTGCCTCCAAGGGGGAGGGTCAGCCTGGCTCAGCTCTTCCATCTTTCTCTAGGCAGGCTCATTCATTCCCCTCCGCAGGCTGGCGCCGCCCTGGCACCCTGAAAAACCCGGCTTTATCCGCTCCATCCTAGGCCCAGGTCCCTCCCCCAAGTCAGGGCCCCTCCCACCCTCTTCCAAACCTGCTCAACTCGCCTGGCCACCTGGCCACCCAGCATCTCCTCGAGGTGCCTCCTCTGCCCCTCTTCAGGGGAACAGCCATTGCACCAGAATCAGGAGTGACAGGTAAAGCTGGGAGTGGTATAGGTGGGAGGGCGGTGGGCTGACACTTTCAGAAGGTTGGGTCTGCTGCTGCCAGAAGCTGCTTTGACACTTCTCTCTGACTTCAGCTTGCAGCGCCCCCTCCCCCATTACTCCTGCCTCTCTTCCCTGCCAGCCTGATCTCTGAACTCTGGGGTGATCTCCTTCTCCCCACCCCCACCCTCAATGGCTCAGTCCACCGTACGGGTTCAGCTGACATTTTATCTGAGTGACCCAGAGGAGCAACTGGAGCTTTTCACCTCCAGAAGTGAAAACGTGGAAGGAATGGGAGCTAGATGTGAGTCACTCCTCCGCTCCCCAGGGCTCCCCTTGAGCATGGGGCCTTGGCTCTGGAGTCTCAGAAAAAGAGGGACCCCAGTCTCCTCAAGCACCCTAGACCCCCTCGGTAGGTGTCTACAAACAGACCAAAAGGGGAGATAGACTCATCCAGCCATCTCCCCCTCCTTGGTGGAAGGCAGGCCACCATGGTGTTCCTCCTTTTAAGGGGATGAGAAACACTAACATGTGTACACGGCTACACAAAATAAAGAACATTTGTTGAATGCTTACTAGGTACCAGGGGCTGTTCTAAGAGCTTTATATAACTTAGCTCATTTTAATGTCACAGCAATCCTCTGGCGAAGGTACATTCATTATCCCCATTTTAAAAATAGGAAGACTGAGGTACAGAGAGCTTAAGTGACTTGGACAAGGTCATCCCTCCAGTAAATAGTGGGTTTAGGCTTCAAACCCAGGCCACCTGGCCACTGAGGCTGTGCTCTTCAAGACCACTGCCCTGCAGCATTTACATAATTACCCTTGAGCATACATACCTCCTCCTGCTTAGGACAAGCCACCTCACATACATAGTACAGAAATACATCATCACCCAGATATTAATCATACTTAACATTCATACAGCAATTTATTTACAATTCACTTTCACGTCTAGACACAATGCCCACTGAAGGAGGGCCTGTTAGTTAACAGACAGCAATCAAGGCTGCCATTTACTGACTCAAATGAGGCTCAACTATTTGCTGGAAGTGATTCATCTTCTCTTTCCTTCCTTTCTTTAAATAAAAGTAAAATATGCTTAGTAGTAAAATTAAAACAGCACAAATGAGAATAAAGTGAAAAATAAAGTCCCTCTCCTTCCTCCTGCTGTCCTTGTTTCCAGAGGTAACTGCTGTTAACAGTTTCTTTGTACACCCTTCCAGAAATAGTCAACACACATGGAAGCAGACAGTATTAGAGATTACACATGGCTTCTACTCCTTGTTGCAAAATCCTTGCAAAGAAGCTCTGGTTCTCTTTTACAGATGAAAAAATATCTTAAAATTGGGCAGCTCTCCAGGTTCACTCAGGTATTAATTGGGGGAAGTTAAGTTGTTAATCCAAGTCTGATCTGGAGCCTCTGTTTTCCACACCTTCTGCCGGCCCCCACCCCCGGGCCATTGCCTCCTCCACTGTAGACTGTCACCTCTACGGCCCAAAAGGACATCCTCTCTGGCAACTCAATCTGGGAGAAATTCCTGGGCTGAGCCTTGCTGAGGGGAGGGTAGGAAGCAGGCCTGGGAACTTGAGACTACAGCAGGGTCCACATCACCCAAGGGGTATGTCCCACGATGCCCCTCTCGAGTCCACATCAGGCTTCACTGAGGCCTTGAGGGTTAGGAAGAGCAGCAGGCAGATGGACCTCAGTCTTTGCAGTACCTCCCAGACAGGGACACAGGAGTGGAGAGTGGGTGGGTCTGGGGCTCCCAGGAAGACGAGGGGCCTTTACATAAGATTTCCAGCCCTCCACCCACCCTCCGGGAGGGGCTGACCTGGGGCAAGGAGAGTACTATTCCTAGCTCCTGGGTGCAAGGGGAGGCTCGGGAAGCCCCCTGCCCTCCGGGTAAGCTTTCTATGACCACTCCTGGTTAGCTTTCAGAAGGACCCCCAACCAGACCTCCTCAACTTCTCCTTCATACAGAGCCTGCAGGGATGGGAATTTGAAAGATGTGAACTGCTGAGGTTCAGCCACACCGCAGCTGCTGAAGCTTCAGAAACTTATTCCCAAATGGTTGGGCATTCAGACCCAGGTGGCCTGGACTGTGCCTCAGGCCTGCAAACCAGTCCCCACATTTCCTATTCTTATATAGCATCTGGAGAATGGGCCAGGGCCAGGCTGGGACCTACCCTTCCCCAGTCCTCAGGGGACACTCTTTGGAACAGAATCCTCAGCAAGGTGCCTCCTTCCTCTCTGACCAAGAGTGACCTTCCATCAGGGATCCCTGAGGTCAGTACTCACTGGTGGGAGAGAAAGCCAAGGCAAGGCTTGTGAGGAGGAACTGAGGCTGGACTCATTTCTTAACAACTTCTGGGCCAAGCTGACCCAATGGGACAAGGCAGACTGCCCCGAGAGCTTACCCTCTTCCTCCTCTGCACATGGCAGAGCCTCCCCAGGATCGAGTCTCCACAACTAAATGTGGACTTACTGCTTTTGAAGGCCCACAGCTCTGTCGGGTACAGGGCAGCCATTTGCGGGAGACCCACTTCTATCAGTTGATAGCAATAGCAGTAGACTGGGAGTCCAAGGACACGGGTCTCTTCCCAGCTTGGCTTCTAACCACCTGAAAGATCTTGGACAAGTCACTTCTCCACTCTGAGCCTCAGCTTGCCGATTGGTAAAATATCAGAGTTGGACTGAATTTGGAATCATGGCAATCTGGGAATGGGCTGGGGTGAGTAGGGTGGGCAGTGGGTGTTCTGCTTGTTGAATTGAGCAGGATCTCTCTCTAGGGGGCTGGGGAATACTGTGCAAGGTAGAGAAAAGGATATTGTTAGTCAAGAAGAAAGGATGCATGTGTGTTAGTGAGTGTATATGCAATGTGTACATACGTACATGAGGACATGGATATATGTATAGGGGTGTGTGTGTATGTGTGCATGTGTATGTGTGTGTATAGCAGCTAATTGATCCCTCCCTCCCAGTTGGGGTGGGGGAAGGGGCTGAGAAGGCAGTCACTCATTAGGAGGCAGCTAATGGGCCCAAATGGACATGTCAGCAAAGGCTGAGCTCAGATGAGCTTCCTCCTGGAGGGGGGAGAGGGAGAATGTGAACTAGGAAGAGGGGGCAAAAAAGAACAGGAGGAGGAGGGGGAAAGAACGCTATAAGATTTGCCATGCTCTGACTTTGCTTCCATTAATAAACCCTCCCACCCTTGAAGAGAAAAAAGTCTGTGACCAGAGAAGTTGGGGTGGAGAAATCGGTGGGGGAGGGAAGGGAGGCACCCGCGTGCTCCTGAGTCACAGACACGGGTAGACCAGCCTGCACTCACAGGCCATGCGGTCTGAGGTGCAAGGACACACACTGGGTATAGCGTGCTCTCCACGTGTGTCCATGCATGTGGGGGGCCACGTGCTCACCCAGGGACACGCCCCCCAGGGCACGAACCTGAGCACACAGAAATGCGGGCACCTGTGCCCATGAGAACAGTAATTTGTGCATTCACCCAAGGATGCCGGCTCTGTGTTGATGATAAAAATGAAAAGTCCCTTATAGAAAACAAACTATGGTTACCAAAGTGGAAAGAGGTGGGGAGGAAGGGATCAATTAGGAGTTTGAGATTAACTTATACACACTTCTATATATAAAATACATAAACAAGGACCTACTGTATAGCACAGCAGACTATATTCAATGTCTTGTAATAACCTATAATGAAAAAGAATCTGAAAAAGAAAAAAAATGTATATATAACCGAATCACTTTGCTGTACACCTGAAACAAACACAACATTGTAAATCAACTATACTTCAATTTAAAAAATTATTTTTAATGGAGATTCCCTGCCTCCAGGGGATGACATTTTAGTGGGGGCGGTGCTAAGGAAACAGACCATTCATGTGGTGCGACACGTCCTGTACACATAGATGTGCAGGTCAGGATCATCTGGGGATCGCCTGCCTGGAGTCATTTTCATACTGAGGGGGTAAGAGAGAGAGCCAAGGCCAGCATCCTCCACTTATCTTCACCCTCAGTCTCTCCCACCTCTACTCTTCCTTCCCCACACCAGATACCTGCTATTATAGCTTACAAAGTCTCTCACTTCCAAACTGTGAAAACACTATTGGGCAAGCCTTAATGTTAGCAAATCAGATTCATAGTCCAGGAACCCCGTGATGGTGGAGGAGGTCTCCAGACTTGACAAAAGAATTCCGTATTTCTATCACACCACTGACAAAGTGGAGTCCAGAGGAAATAAATGACTCTGACAATGTTAGAAGAGAAGGCTATTTAAAATAAAACACAAAATGTAAAAGTCATAAAGAAAACATTGATAAATATACTACATCTAAATTCAAAACTCCTGTGTGATAAAAGGGTCAAAAAATGCCATAGAAAGACAAGCAACAAAGCATAACAAATATTAGCATCCAGAATAAATAACTCTAACACACCAGGAAGGATATTTTTTAAAATGCAGTAGAAAAATGGGCAAAGTATAGGAACAGGCAATTTACAGAAACAGAAATACAAAATGCCCAATAAACTTAGGAATACATGCTCAACATTAGAGAAATGCAATCTTAATTATAGAAATGCAAATTAAAACAGATACAAAATTCATTTTTGCTTGATCCAATAGATTAGCAAAAATTCAGAAGACTGACAGTATCCAACATTGGGGAGTGTACCCAAGTGGGTTATCTCATCAGTAATTGGCAGCACCATGAATTGATCCAGGCTTCTTGGAGGATATATTGGCAGTTTCTACTAAAATTAACAACACCCATCTTTGTCTTAGGAACTCTATTTCTAGATATTCATTATCCCAACGAATAGTCATGTCTGCCTACAGAACCACATATGAGAGAGTTCACTGAGTATTGTTTACAGCAGTGAAAAATCAGAAGCAATCTAACAGTCCATTGGTGGGAGGTGTCTAAATAAAGTGACCCCCCCACCATGTTATGGAATATTTAATATGTCACAGTTAAAAATAATGAGGTAGATCTACATGTATTGATTCAGGAAAATTTCCAAGCCATATTTTTAACTAGAAAAGCAAATTGCAGGAAAATAAGAAATACTTGTCTACAAAGATTAAAAACACTCCCCCCCAAATGGTATATTTCTTTATGTATAATATACACATGTAGATAAATGCCTAGGAAATGATCTGGAAGGATGTTCAGTAAACCTACCACAGCTGTGACCCTCTGGGGAAGGTTCTGGAATTGAAGAGAGTACTTCATCTATATTACTTACAGCAAGAATTCACGGCTTACTTTTGAAATTTAAAATAAATTTTAATAAGGTGCACTGAATGAATTAATAACAGGAACAGCAACACAGTTAAAAAATAAATTAAAAAAAAAAAAACAGGAACAGCAGTGAGACTTGATGTACACATACGAGGCACCAAGAGTTTTAGCCATTGAATGAAGAAGGGGGCCCCTCTTTGACAGCTGTTCTGCTTTGACAAATGTCACAAAGATTTGCCTTCTATTCTACCCCTGGAAAGTTAAAACTGGGGAGCTGTCCAGACTGACTGGCTAGGGTCCCTCACTTTACAGAGGTAAGGAGAGATGGCCATGGCTCAAGACATAGCTGCAGAAAGATCACAAAAGGTTAATGGAAGTTGGAGAGTGGCAAGCTGACCAAACTCATTTGACTTGTAATTTGTCATCTTAGAGACAAGTCCAGCCCAGACTTCCACCAGGCAGCTCTCTGCAGTTCATAGGATCCTGCTTGTACATTTCCTCATTTGTTCCTCTGAGAGGTAGCCTCTGTTGCTACCCTTGTGTAACAGATGAGGAAACTGAGGCTCAGAGAGGTTGAAGACTTGACAGGTCCACTCTGATATCAAGAGGTAGAACAAGACAACCTCAGTGCTTTTGAATCCTGATCCCCAACTCCTTCTGTTGCAGCAGAATCTCTTCTGGGGTTACCATCTGTTCTCTGCCTCAGTTTTTCTGGGCATGAGCCTTAGCCCTGGCCTGACCTTTGCTCTGGGAAGAATCTGGTTCTAAGGTGGATCCCAGGCAGAAGACTTAACTGAGACCTTGAGATGGTGATGAAGACCACAAGAGGCAGTATCTCACAGTGGTTAAGAGTAGGCACCTGGCTTTGTAAACGATGTGACTGACAAGGGCTTAATTTCCAGAATATGCAAACAGCTCATCCAACTCAATAACAAAAAAGCTACCCAATCAAAAAATGGGCAGAAGACCTAAACAGACATTTCTCCAATGAAAACATACAAATGGCCAGCAGGCACATGAAAAAATGCTCAATATTGTTAATTATCGGAGAAATGCAAAGCAAAACTACAGTGAGGTATCACTTCACACCAGTCAGAATGACCATCATTAAAAAGTCCATAAATAATAAATGCTGGAGAGGGTGTGGAGAAAAGGGAACCCTCCTACACTGTTGGTGGGAATATAGTTTGGGGCAGCCATTATGGAAAGTAGTATGAAGGTTCCTTAAAAAATTAAAAATAAAGTCAACATATGATCCAGCAATCCCACTTCTGGGCATGTATCCAGAGGAAACTCTAATTTGAAAAGATACATGCACCCCAATGTTCATAGAGGCAGTATTTACAATAGCCAAGACATGGAAGCAACCTAAATGTCCATCGACAGATGACTGGATAAAGAAGTTGTGGTATGTATATAAGATGGAATATTACTCAGCTATAAAAAAGAATAAACTAATGCCATTTGCAGCAACATGGATGGGCCTGGAGATTGTCATACTAAGTGAAGTAAGCCAGAAAGAGAAATAAAAATACCATATGATATCATTTATATGTGGAGTCCAAAAAAAAGACACAATTGAACTTATTTATAAAACAGAGACAGACTCACAGACATAGAAAACAAACTTATGGTTACCTGGGGGACCTGGGGGCTGGGAGGATAAATTGGGAGTTACAGGATTGGCAGATACTAACTACTATACATAAAATAGATAAACAACAAGGTCTTACTATATAATATAGAGAACTATATTCAATACCTTGTAATAACATATAATGAAAAAAATATGAAAAGGAATATATATAAGGAAAACTGAGTCATTATGCCGTACATCAGAAATTAACACAACATTGCAAGCCAACTATACTTCAATAAAACAAAAAAGAGTAGGCACTTGGCATCACATGCAATAGGACTCCTAGTCCCACAGGAGCCTAAGGCCAGACCAGATCATGGGGGCAGCAGGTGTGGAAGGAAGCTTCCTAACCCAGCCAAGGTGTGGGGTGCTCTCTTCACCAGTTGCCAAGACAGCAGCCGACCTAGAGGCCACTCTTAAGCCTCCTTTACCCTCCACTCCACTCCATACTCAACTGATCACTAAGCCTTCCCCAGAATTACTAAATTCTCTCTCCCTGCTCCCCATCTCCTTAATCCAGGCCAACGTCTTTCTCTTGGACCATGGCTGGAGACCAATTCTCTGACCCATCCCCCACGTGGCCACAAAAATAATCTTTCTAAAATATGTATCTGAACAAACTAACCCTCTATTAGAAACCCTTGGTAGTTCTTATTGCCTTGGAGATCAGATTCAAGTTCAAGGTCTTTGTCAGGGTTTGCAAGGTCCCTGCTTTCCTCTATGGTCTCATCTCTTATCATTCAGCATCTCATAATTTATGCTCTGCCTGGACAGATCTATTTAGAATGCCTTAGTTTCTCACCTCAGAACCACTGAACCAGAATTTGCATTTTAACAATATCCTTAGGTGAGTCTTATGCACATTGAAGTTTGAGATGCACAACCCCAGGTGATTTGCCAACATTCCCTGAGAATTAGAATCACCTGAGATATTTATTAAAAATGCTAATTCTTGGGCCCCATCCTAGCTCCACCAAATCAGAATTTCCTGGGAAGCTGTGTATTTACCAAGCATCTCAAGTGATTCTTTTTGCCAGGGAAGTGTGGGAATCATTATCAGTGGTTCAAAATTTTGATTGCCCATTAGAATCACCTGGGGGAGCTTTAAAACAATTTTAATGATTACCGATGTTGGTCTGGGGTACAGTCTGGCATCAGGATTTTTCAAATCATCCCCAGGTGATTCCTGTGTGATATGCAGTTAGGGCTGAGAACCACTGCACTAAGTAAATGGCTTCCAAATGCAGGTGTGTGGACTAGTGGCCCCAGAATCACCGAGAAGCTCAGGGAAGGCTGGGACCAGGACGGCCACAGGCCTAGAACCCTGGGATCTTAGTGGGGAACAGTCCACAGATGGTCAGAAGGGGGACCTAGAGAGAGAGCTTCTACCCGGGGGCCATCATCTCCATAGACGGAGGCAGCAGAAATTTCCAGAGTGTGATGGACTAGGGTGAGATGGAAGGGATTCCCCTGGAGCTGAAGCAGAGCAGTGGGGTACAGATGGGAGCCTGAGTCCAGCATGCGGAGCCAAGGTGGAGAGATGGGGCAGCTCTGCTGCTCACTCTCAGAAGTACCCATACCCCACATGATTACACTAGCACACATGCCTGGTCACACTCACTCTTTCAAAGACCTGCACATTCACACTCACATGGTAAACAAATACCTCACAGACACACACGTACATGCAGTCACAGACATCTACACCCTCGGTGTTCAGCATATGGGCTCATTCACACAGGCACAAGTGCACCCACACTCACCCGCATAAGCCCCTGGTGGTTCTCCCTCCTTCCCAGAGACCAAGTCTACAACCTTAACATTGACCCCACTGTAAGTGTGTGTTGGGGGCTGGTGTGAGCCTAGGCCTCTGAGGAATGGCTGGGAAGCAGACGTCTGGCCCCAACGTCTGCATCTCATCCCTATACCTGCCACATTGTGGCTCCAGCCGGGGCGCAGAGTCTGCCTGTGTTTGGGCAGAAGCCAGGGTTGAATGAGCAAGAGAGGCCAAAACAGAGACCAGAAATAGAAACCCACTGATATTCAGACATTCCTCAGGCCATCCTGAGCCTGAGGCAAAAACCTTGGAGCTCAGAAATCAGACCTAACTGGGTCTGAATGCAGTTCTTCCACTTCCTAGTTGTGTGGCTTTGGACAATTTACTTAACCTCTCTCAGTCTCTGCTTCCTCATCTGTAGAGCGGGGCTGCTATATCTGCCTGCCTAGCAGGACTGATGGGAAGATCAGATTGCAAAAGCATCTTGCACAACACATGGAAAGTGTTCAATAAACGAGGACTGGTTTTTGTTACCCTTACTATTATCATTATGATTAAAAATGTTCCCAGGTGTGGCCCATTGCAGAGATCAGCCAATGGGCTGAGGTGGCCTTTCCAGGACAGAGCAGAAGGGCAAAGGTGAGGGTAAAAGCAGGCATTGGGGTGAAAAGCCAGAGAGGGCAGCAGTGAGTGAGGGGTTCCTCCTCACTGGGGACAGACAGGCACAACTGGGGGCAGGCACAGCTGGAGGCTCTGCTGCATCCCCTGGTTTGGAGGGCAGTTTTTGCCCTGTCAAAGATGCAGTGGGGAGCTGGGAGCCCTTCCCTAGTCTTAGCTGCCTGGCATCCCATCCCTCTGAAGCTCTAAGATAGAAATCAGGGCCCACGCAATAGCAGCGCCCCACCCCCATTGTCTGCTTTAACTGTCCCCAGTAGGCACCACATCCTTCTTACCATTGCTCCCCAAGAGGCTTCACTGCATTCTCCAGGCACACCAGGGAGGCTTGGAGGTTCAGGGCTTTTCTCTCTCAGAGTCGAGACTGGGAGGCATTTGCTGCTAATTGACCCTGAGATGGGAAAATGAGGCACAGGACCCCAATCCAAGTCAGAGAATGAGTAGAGCAGAGCTGGGGCTGGATCCCCAACTGCCACTTCCACCCCCAGACACTGAGCACCAAGTCTGTGAGGGGCCAGCCTAGGCTGAGGAGTCAAGAGATGCATATTCTGGAGGTGAGGCCAGATTTAGCCAGTGGCGAGGGAGAGACAAGACTTTTCCCAGGTGCTCTCAGGCCTCCGTTAGATGAGCATTAAGGAATGTCGGAGATGGGAGGGAGGGGCAAAGACCAAGACTGCCCTCTCTGTGGCCTGGGCCTAGCTGAAGAGACCAATTACCCACGAGCCCCTGCTCCCCAGGGCCCCATCACTAGGAGCAGCTCTCATCACCTCCAAGCCCAAGCGGATCCCCCTTTATCAGCCCCCCTGGCACCAGCCTGTCTGAGCCTCCCCCATCTCTGTCGCCCAGGACGTTTGTTTTGGTATCTGTGGTAACTGTGGTCAGAGCATAATTGGGCTTCAAACACCCACTTGGACCCCCTGAAGGATAAACAAGCAGGGCTGGGGTAGCCCTGGAACCAACGTGAAGACAGACATGAAGACAGCGGGTCCGGGGAAGCTGGGCAAGCTGGGTGTGGAGGGCTGCTGGGAAGGAAGGGGACAGTGAGCAGGCTGACAGTGCGCCTGCTTCAAGAGCAGCTGTTGCAGGGAAGTCAGCACTCTGACGACAACTGGGAAAACCTCCCTACCCACCTCCCCTGGTGTGTGGCTGCCTTCAGGGAGCTTCAGGTCTAATAGAGTTTGCCCCTGGCTCCAGGGAAGTCTTCTGTGCAGATTTAGGAAGCTTGGTGGCAGTTCCATCCCCTGGACCCCATCCCCACAGCCTGTTTGTTCACTAGGTCTTCAGGCCCAGGAGTCACATTTGCAGAAACATGTCTTCATTGATGGGGACATCTTGACCTTGCCTTCAAGGAGTCTAAGAGCAGGAGATGGGCCCTGTCTGGGGCTGGGAGTCTGCATCAGGACACGAAGGCCCCGTGGGAGCCAGGAGGGGCACTCCAGAATCCCAGCTAACATCTGCAGAGAGCTGGGGGGAGGGGTTTACAGCGAGGGCACCTAGACAAGAACTGCCAAGGAGACGGATGTTCCAGGTGTTTTCCTAGGACTCCAGTTGAGGCCTGGCTGTCCTTCAGAGCCTGGTTCTGCCAGCTCCACCCTCAGCTCAGGACATTTAAAGGGCCAGAGCCCAGCATTCCCAGTGGAGGCAACTCACTGGCTAGGTGGCCACGCAATGCCACGCATGCTGTGCACACCGTAAAGGTGCAGTTTCTGCCCAGCCTCAGTAGATGGTGCTGTATCCTCAAGGCAGGTGTAGGGGCTAAGGGGCTTGGAGAAGGGTCAGACTCGGGGTCTCTGGAAAGCCCAGTGTTGAAGCCACAAGTCTCCTGAATATTAGGAATATTTGTGTCTCTGGGTGGCTCACTCTACTTGGAGGAGGGAGGAAGGAGTGGATCTGTCGGGAGGATGGGATTCTTGAGTGGAAACGACACAAACAACTCACAGGCCTGTGTGTTTGAACGATCAGTTGCAGGATCAGTGGGTGCTCCAGATGCTGAGAGCCGGGCTTTTCTGGACCCCCATTGACCATATTATGCCAGTAGCCCCTGTCTTCCCAGGGTCTCCCAGTCAAGAGGGAGGGAGCTGGAAAAGATGGACTCAAGCCTGGGAAGGAGAGACTTGACAGGCTGGCTACATTTCAGAGGAGGTGGCCCAGGGCCAGTGAAGTCAGGACTGGCTGCATCCTCCCCCATGAGGGTCCTACTGCCCACACACGCCTCCTGGGCCTCCAACTCTTCTCCTGAGATGATCTCATTTGAGGACAGCACTATGTGTGGTTTTGATGTGTGAGATGGGTCCTGTCTTTTGGTCCCACTGAGGCTAAGGGCTCTTTCCCTCAGCAAGACTCCCCCATCTCTGCCTACTCCCCATCACTCTCCTCCGGTAGAACCCACCTTTCCAAAGGCACTCCCTCACTCAAGTGCTGTTTCCCACCTCCTGGAGCTGCCGTCCTGGGTTTTAGGTCTGCCATCTGGTGGACATTGCCATAACTACTGCCACCACCTTCTGTGACCTTCTCAGAGGCGTGGCCAGAGAGAGCAGCACAGATCCCAGGGTAGGACAGCGCTGGGGGAGGCAGGTCTCTAAGCCCGGTGGACACGCCCACATCCTGCTTCCTGGGACCAGGAACTTCCAAGAGCCGGGCTTGATTGGCAGTGGAGACTTAAGGTGTTGAGCAGGAGCCTCCAGGTAAAGTCTCACTCTGCTCCACCCAGCCCAGTTGGAGCCCAGGGGCCACCAACAGGCCCCATTCTACCCTGTTTCTCCTATTAAGAACTGCAGCGGTGCCTGAGGTCATAGCTCTGTTTCCTGGAGCTGAAAAGTTCCTGTGTGTGCTCTTGGGTGGGATGGATACTCGTGAATGGGGGCCTCTCTCCCTGCCTGCCTGGGGCTCCATGCCTCAGCCAGATCAGTGAATACCCAGAGCCCAGCAGGGCTGCTATGTGGACCCAGAAGTCTGAGGATCCACCTCAGAGAAGGAAGGATGAAAACCCTCATTACAGGATTCCTCCACGCGGCTGGCAATGGTGAATAATTTATGTACAAGGCGGAGAAGACAATAAATCAGCTGCAATGATTAACATGAGCTATTTTACGTGTGAGAAAGATCTATGGCAGGAGGCTGCCAGGTTGCTGGTGATTAATGCTGCTGCTGTTTGCACTGGCTTCTGGGCCTTTATATTCAATTATGGGCCTGGAGTATGTTAGGAGGGGTGGTCCTGGGGATGGCATGGGGCAGACAGGAAGCCCGGGGAGGGAATTGTTAATGTCCAGGACCAAGGTGAGGTGACAACAGGTGGTAGCCTAGCCCAGTGGGCACCTTTACTGATGAGAAGGTTAAGTTAGTGGGATGGAGTAGTGACTCTTTCTGTAATGGGAGTCACTTTGCTTCTGGGGTCACCTCTAAACACTAGTCAAAGGGGTACCCTGGGAAGAGGGCACACGATGGAATGAGACATCCTTGGGAAAATCTGACTCTTCCAGTGTCAAATGTTCAGTGTATGAGCCCCCTACCTGCCCCTCCATCCCCACCCCATGGTAGGATGGAGTAGCATCAGCCAGCCAGCCTGGGATGGAGGACAGTGGTTAATGCTGTAAAAAGTTCCCTGTCAGCAACAGAGCCAGGGAGCCAGTTCCTGTCTCCACATCCTGTACAAGGATGGTAGCAGCAGGGCAGGCTGGGGAAGAAGGCTCTGGTGCCCTCCTCCCAGCTGACCCGGGAAGTCCTGGAAGGCCCCCTTTCTGGATTCCCACACTTGGGCCTCTCATCCTCAGCCAGCTCCAGCTGGCCCCCATCAGGGCCAGGGGTTCCAAAGACCAGTGGCGGCTGTGGGGTTAAGTGATTTCCCCCTGCCCTGCCCCTCCCAGCCCTGGATCCTATCAGCTCCTTCCTCCTCTACCTCCTCCTCCTCCTCCTCTTCCGTGACCTCTGTGCAGTGAGGACATGCCTCCCCTCAGAACCCAAGGGTTGTCATGAGGCACAGGGTGGGTGTGGGGATTCTTCTGAGGGCTGAGCTGACAGCTGGGTGCAGGGACCCTCTAGGGGACTGGGGGCTGTAGAGGAAGAACTCCCCTCCCTCCCCCAGCCTGACTGGGAGCCTGCTCTAAGTCATTCTACCCACAGGCCAATGCATCAGAATTCCAGTCCTGGGGTGGGAGGAGGTGCTGAAAGAAAAGGAGATGGGAAGATCATCACCCTGGTAGGGGTGGGATGGGGCATCAGAGGAGGCTGGCAGGGGCAGGCCAGGGTTTCTGGCTGGAAAGCGCACCTCTGGTTCATCCCCCCAAGTCCCCACCCTTGCTTGCCTGCAGCTTCATGGGAAGCAGTTCTGAGCCACAATGGCGCGTCTCTGTTTGTGAGGCCGTGAGGGTATGTAATCCGTGTGTCTACTTCCACGAGTCTCTAGTGATATCTGGGTCCAAGGCTGCATGCGTCTGTATGTCCAAGCACCTATTCTGTCTCTCAGCGCCTGCGTGGTGAGTGTGCACACACACACTTGAAGCTGACCCCCACCTCAGGCCCCACTACAGTGCTGTCTACCCTATTGTTCCCCAACAACAATCTTCCTAGGCCCCTAATCCCCTGTTTTCCTGGATCATCCCCCGGACTCCTTGGGACTCCATTACTGAGCCCTGAACGCCCCAGGACAAGCCCCAAATTAACCCCACTGCTGACCCCGACATGGACACCCGTAATTAGGCTGGGAGTGGCTGAGGCAGAGAAGGCCCTGGGGCTCAGTGGGGTGAGGGCAAGGCTGGGCTGGGACAGGGAGCCTAATGCCCAGGAATGCTGTAAAAGCTGTGCCTGGCTCCAGGGCCCGCCGCCTGGCTCACCTCTAATACCTCACAAAGCCTCCCAGACGGGGCTCCAGGGGGATTACCCCGTGGAGGGCCCTGATGTCAGGTAGGGCTGCTCAGCGGGCCCACCCTGCCAGCTCTGGGCTGGGGAGGCCTTATGGAAGGGCAGAGCTGTCCTGTGACCTCAGAGCCTAGAAGCTAGCCACAAGGTCCTTCCAGCCCAGAACCCGTGCCCATGACAGCAGCTGCCCAGGGAAGAGCTGAGTCCAGGCTGGCTGGTGCCTCCCTCCCTCCTCCCCTCTCCCACCCACCAAACCAATGGCCAGCCCCTCCCTCGCCCCAGCTTGTTTTGTTTGCTCTGCGCAGCATGTCCGGTAGCTCCATCTGCATTAACCCTTGACCCCAACTGTAACTCTTCCTCCCCTCTGACAACTGTGTTTACCCAGTGACTTTCTTGGGTACAGAGGGGAGGATTTGCTCCTTTCCTCTCCTGCCCACCTCTCCCGGGGAAAGCTGCACTCTCCTTGGGACTCCCTGATCCCAGGAGCTGCCAGAAGAACCCACTGCCTGTGAGTGTGCCTGAGAGCAACTGATGTGGCTGTGGCTAAAGGCCTGGGAGGCAGTGCCACACCAGTTTGGGGGTGGGGCTAGACTGGTACAATCATTTCAATGTGCAATCTGGCAATATCTATAAAAAAAACTTTCACTGGATATCTCATTTGATCCAGCAATTCTGATTCTAGGAATTTGTCTATATATGTCCTCACCTGTGCTCAGAGGAATATATCAAGAGAATTTATCATAGTATTATCAGAGCTAAAGACTAGGAACATTCTAGGTGTCCACCTAGCGGACTAGCTGAATAACGAAGCCACAGCCATACAATGAAACACTATGCAGCCTTTCAAAGGAACAATCTGCATGTTTCCATCGAGAATGATCTTTAAGGTAAAAGGATAGCAAGGTACAGAACAGAATATGGGATATGCCACCATTTGGGGTGGGGAGCAAGAAAGAAGGGAAATACACAAATGAGCATTCACATATCTTTTAAAATACTAAAAAAAATCTTTAAGAAGTAATAGTGTTGGCTGTGGGAAGAGGAACTGAGGGCAGGAATGGGAAGGAGACAAAATTTTTACTGTTATACTTTTTGTACTTTATGATTTCCTTGAACTTTGTACATATTTATCTTTCAAAAATAAAATTTGTATACATACAAATAGAAATAAAATGTATATATCCTAGAGTCCAACTATTCAATTTCCAGAGATCTAGCCTATACAAATACAGAAGTACACAAAGCCTATACAAGGATGGTCCATTCTATGAATGTCATATACTGGAAACAACTTAAATGCCCATCAATAGGTAATTAAATAAATGATGATAAATCTAAAAACTATAGAATATTGAATGGCCATAAAAAAATGAAGTAGATCTACATATACTGGCATGGAAACACTACAAAGACAGATGTAAGAGAAAAAAGCAAATTGTACAACAAAACAAAAATGGCCATTCCATTTATATAAAAAATGAAAGAAAGAAAAGAAAAGAAAACTATGTTTCTCTAGGTACATATATATTATATAAATGTGTCCCCAAAACTTGATTCCCCAAAATAAACACCAGTTGATGACAGGGGGAAGATGAGACGGGGAGGTTCACTCTGTGTGCTTCTGTATATACAGCAAGACTTCAAGCATTTCTTGTTTAATTACAAAATAAAACGAATTAAACAATGAATATATGTATGTTTATATATAACTGAAAAATTGTGCTCTACATCGGAATTTAACACAACATTGTAAAATGACTATAACTCAATTAAAAAAAATGTTAAAAAAAAAAAACTTGTAAAAAGAAAAACAGCACCACAGTCACTCTTCTAGTTTCCTCCCACCACATCAGTTTCTGGAACCCTCATGATGCTGTCATGTTACAGAAGGGGAAACTGAGGCTAAAGAAGTGACGTAACTTCCCCAAAGTCACACAGCAGACACAAGCGAGTCAGGCCCCAAAGTTCATAGCTCGTCCATACCATCACTCAGTGGTTTTTTTCCCATGTTCTAAGCCTCTTCAAGGGTGTGGATATCAAGCCTGAGTTAATAATGGCTCCTGGACTCCTACATACTGCACATAGTGAACACCCTTTCCTGTCCACCTCACCCTCTCCAGCCCCCAGAGGACCTGCTGGTGAGCTCAGCCACAGATGGGCTCCAGAAGCTGGTGCAGCTCCCTGCTTTGGCATGGCTGCCAGCTTCCCAGTCACCTGCTCCTGTTCTGGCTTCTTCTACCAAGGAGAGCTCAGTACCCGTTCCCCGCCAACAACACCCCCCTACAGATCACCCCCTTAATTACACTTAATGGCAAAGACCATAAGAGCTTTATTAACTTTATTACGGACCCAATTAGCAGCTTATGCCCCATGACTACTGTCCCCCCCAATAATCCCATTAAACATAATGA
Source organism: Camelus dromedarius (assembly GCF_036321535.1). Lineage (NCBI taxonomy): Eukaryota > Metazoa > Chordata > Mammalia > Artiodactyla > Camelidae > Camelus > Camelus dromedarius. The sequence continues at coordinate 58,719,201 of NC_087443.1, read as the reverse complement.
AGCAGCCACTCCCCCTCCTCTGCTGGGTGGGGGCCGAGGGGACAAGGAAATCCATCTTTCTGGGCCTGATTCTGCCCCCTCAGGCCCATTAGACATCAGCTCAGTCCCGGAGCTTCCCAGAAACCAGGGCTGGGTGTGGGAAGACAGAGATTAATCAGCAAGTATTTTGATGCCAGTCACTGAGTCTACATAAACACACACACAAGTGCACAGACACACACAGTCACATATACATACAGCCTGGCTGATGTCCAAACAGCTCCTTTCTCAAACAGGAATGTGGAGACACATGCAGCCCTCAAGCACAACCCTGTCCAGCACACAGATGTTCTCTGAGCCTTGTCCAAGAGCTCTTCAGAGTGGGATGTCCAAGTCGAGGGCCTCTGCCTGGGCTCGTCACCGAGTGAGGGATGGGAGAGTTGGGAAGCAAGGAAGACTGAGGGCGAGGACAGAGAGTCTCCCCCCTGGAGCTGCACCTTCACCACATCCCGGGCCCTCCCCCTGCTTTGGCTGATGATTTCAAATATCTACACAGTACTCACAGTGTGCCAGACAGTGTGAGGCCCTCTCTGCCATCTCACTTGAGCATCACCATAAACCAACGAAGTAGGCATTATTCCTCCCATTTTACAGATGAAAAAACTGAGACTCAGAATCTGGCCCAGTTTTTGAAATAAGTGTTCTACATGATTTGCCTGAAAAGATCTTTCCTCTCCCCTTCCCCAGCAATCCATCTTTCCTCATCCTAAGGCAGAAGAAGCAGAGATGGTGGAGATAAATTTGTTACCTTCAGATGGAGAACTGAGGCATAGAAAAGGTTGGAGGGACCACTGTGGTGATCACGAGACAGCCCTTGGGGATCTGATTTCATGTCACCCTTGATGGGGGTGAGAGAATCAGAAACCAGAGACCATCCCCATCCCTACTGCCATAAGAGGCCTCTGAATTACTAGATCCCACACCCCTCTGATCCAGGATCTGGCATAAATGTGAAGGCTGGTGGGGGTGGGGAGATTAAGGGCTATTTGAGAGCAACTACCTCAGGGTAAATCCCTAGCCACTTCAGTGATCAAAACCTAAAGACTTACAGATTCCAGTCCCTAAGGGTCCCTACTAGGGGTCTCCATCCACTCCCACCCACACATAAGAACTGCCTCAAGATGGGGTGGGGCTGGCACATGAAGTCTCTGGGGCCTTAGGTCCTTCCACCGGGCCTTGGTCCCAGAAAAGGAGTAAGGAGTAAACGCCGCCAAGACTGACAGGATGGAATCAATGGCTGCCCTGAGCAAGGGGGCAGGGGCTCAGGAAGGGAGATCCTTGAACCTTTGCTTGGAAACAGGCTCCCTGTCCCTGTTCCCCCTCCCCCGGGCTGGCCTAGCCTGGAAGAAGCCACTTGAAATGGGTCCCAGGGAGCCTGGGAGAGGGGCTGGCCTGACTCCCGCCTCCAACTCCTGATGCCTCAGCCAGGCCCCCTTCCCCAGCCCCCACCTCAGGCCCAGCCCCAGCTGGGGTCAGGGGGTGAGAGGGAGAGCTTTCTCTCTAGACCCATCCAAGTCAGGATCCACACCCACCCCCTCCACCACCACTTACCCAACATGGCATCCCTCCAATTGTTCCATCCCTGGGGAGGGCGGGTGATGCAGGCAAGTCAGCACCCTCTCCTTTCCCAAGAGGCCATGGGGCCTGGGAAGGGGGAAAATCCTCCTTCCTGGGGTTTCTCCAGGGCAGGGCACTAGGGAGCCTCCCCAGGTGGTGCCCCTATTCTTCCCTTTGCCCTGGATGAGTGTTCTCTGACACCAAGCCCCCACCCCACCCTCTGAACAAAGAGTAGCATCACCCTCCCCACCTTCCTCATACCCAGCAGGATCTGGTGCCCAAGGAGCCTCAGCTGGAGACACTCAGAATCAGCCAACAGGGACACTAGTGAACCTTGGAGGCCAAGTAAAATTTCAGGGCCTTAGAGAAAAGTTAGCCTGTGCTGAGGCTTTGGGTAGAGTGCAGTCATTGGCTTTACAGTTTCCTGGCTGTGCAAGCTTCAGCAAGTCTCCCAGTCTCTCTGAACCTCAATTTTTCATCTGTAAAATGGGGCTGAAGATAGACCTTACTTTATAGAGCTTTTTTGTGAGCATTAAAGTTGTAACATATAAAATGCTTAGATACTGCGAATATGATGAATGTTGTATGATTCTCTGCAGGGATGATGTGGCACCTAGATTGGTAATAAAAATGATAATAATAGATATTGTTAGAGTGTTTAGGGACCATGGCCCCCTCAGCTAACCCTGTGCCTGATTATTACTCTAAAAGGAGTGGGTTCCTGTCTCCTCACCTTGGCCCTCCAAGGCCTCCACTACCTATAACCCACACTGACATGACAACTTCAGAATGCTGACTTGGTCCTGGCTCACTTCCAGTAAGCCCTAAAGGTACCCCCATCACATCTTCTTACACACACACACACACACACACACACACACACACACACACACACAAAATATTCCTTCCTTTCCCTGGAGCAAGGAGGAAGAAAGAGATATGAGGGTTTGAAGGATGAAAATTAGCTGGAGCTGAGAGAGGTGTCAACTTCAAGGCAATGCCCCCACCCCCACCCCTTCTCTGCCCAAGGGATAGTGTCTCCACAAGTCTCTGCAGGGAGACCCCAACCCCACCCCCAGGTGCAGACTGACACTGTCAGGCGAGGAGGAGAGGGATCAGCAGAGGAGGTGGCTTGCCAGGAGGAGCAGCTGCCCAGCTCAGGGGCCTGTGCTGGGGCGGGGCCTCCATGCAACCCACCCAGGATGCAGACTTGTGGCCAGGGCTGGAAAAGGCCAGAGGATGGGTCAGTCTGACTTTCTGCAGCCCAGCTTCCTTGGCCAGAGCTGAAAGTACCAGAGGCTGAGCCAGCTGGTTGAGGGGGCAGCTCTTTTCCCCACAGGCAAGAGGGATCTAGGACATTGTCCTTCATCTCAACAGACCTTCCCAACCCCACCTCTGGCCTGTCTAAAGGTCTTGTTGGAGTCTCTGCCTCCATTTCCATGAGGGCCAAGAGCTGTTCCTTGCTTTGTTTTCGGAGTGGTCAAACCAAGCAAGGGGTGGGAGATCAGGGAGAGAAGGCCCTGGCAGAGGGGCCAGTCCTCTCACCCTGTCCCTGTCATCGTTAACAGCCACAATTATTATTATTTGGAGAGACGGGCCAAGGTGGTCAGGGAGGTTGTTGGGGTGAATGAAATGAAAAAGTCCTCGGTATGTGCCGTCTAGCCAGGTTAATACTCCTGCCTGTCGGCCTGACAGCTGTAAGATTGATTACCCAGGCCTCCCGCTCTTTATAACTCGATCAGTTGAATTAATCTCTGGCTGTCGGCCCATCTGATGCCTGAATCACAAATTTAATTTGGAGGTGTACAGCTCCTCCCCCATCCCATCTCCTCCTTCTTCCAGCCTCCCTTTCTCCTCTTTCTCCCCACTCCTCTTGCTCCCCTGTTTCCTGTTCTCCTGCTTCTGCTTCCCACTCTGCCTCTCAGGCCCCTTCAGGGGGCAGTGGTGGAGGAGGGAGAGGGGAGTGGGTGGCCCTGAGTCAGCAGCCCCTCTACCCAGGCCAGAGGAGGGGTCGTGTTCCCTCACCCACTGGGCAAGGCGCCCACCCCACCATGCTCCACCCCAAATGGAGACAGGCTTAGCTGACACTAAGTAAGACATATTAATGTACTAAAGACTTAATGAAGTTGGGGGGGAGGTGAGGGGTGGAAAGTGCTTGCTTTATTAGTTTATGGCCGATTAATGGGGACGCCATTACTGTGATGGAGATGGATTGCTGCTGTCAGCAGCCTGGGCTGAGGGCCGGCCGCTCCTTCCTTGGATGGTGGGTACCCTGAACGGAGTCAGAGAGAACTTCATTAGAAGTGCCTATGGGATCCCACCTGGGGAGGCCCTGAGGCTGGGCGAGAGGGGCGGGGACAGGGGCTCAGCTCTAGGCTTTGGGAGGGAATTCCAAGGGGTCTGGAGCTAGGATCTCATATCAGCTGGGAACCCCAAAGGCGACAAGGCAGGGAGGTGGCCTGGCTCTGAATCTGCACACATCCTCCATAATGTCACCTGGAGGAAAGGGAGGGAGGAAGCTAACAGGACAGAATAACCAGGACTCACTAGATCTGCCTGAGGTCCTTTCCAGAATAAAGAGAGTGAAGTGCAAGGAAAGTGAGCCCTATTCCTTCTATCCACCCTCAGAGGGGGCCAGTGCCCAAAGACTCCAGGTCCACCAGCCCAGAGGACTGGGCCACCCACACCAGGCTGCGGTCTGCCCTAACACTAGAATCCCCAGCACCAGAGCCAGACAGATCGCTCTACACTCTGCAGACAGAGTGGAGGAGAAAGCCACACTGCCTCAACTACCTGGCAGCTGCTGACCTCATAGGCAGTGAGTGGGAAGCAATGAGGTGGAGAACAGGGCAAGGGGGACTTAGTTGAGAGCAGTGGGGGATGGGAGGCTGCCACTATCCAACCTCTAGGTTTCTCAGGCCTCAGAGACAGAGGGTCTCAGTCACTGGACAAGTGACCAAACACACCCTAGGTGGCTTCTCCCTCCCCTCAGCAACTTCTCAGCCCCATGACCCCAGCCCACCTTGCTTTCCTTGAAGAGGAAGAAATAAAAGTTGGATCTAACACAGCTGGGCTCCAAGAGGCTACTTTCTATTGAAGTATTCCTCAGGAGTATATGATATTTTGACATGACCATTTTGAAGCAGGAACATTAAACTTTCACAGTTATTTTTAATTATTATCAAGTGATGTTTGAAACAGGCAATCCCAGCCCCTCTCTAACCCCTACTCTGTCCTGAGCCTCTCCTAACCCCAACTCCATCCCTGAGAAGAACCAGGGATAAGAGATTCCAGGATGGGCTCAGAATCACAGCCTGTTGACCAAAATACATAGTACTAAAAATTATTTTTACATTTTAACACAAGTTAGGCCAAACAACTATAAAATAAGCTGAAAATACCTTATTTGGTCTCTGCCCTTCTCTTCATCATGTGTGTGGTTCTGTGAGGCGAGCATGCCCAACTCCATGGGTTACTGCATGTCAGAGAACCAGCCCTGACACGGTCTGTGCGGGCCATGTGTCCAAGTGTTTCGTGAGGGTCTGCATCTGTGCGTGTTGGGTATCTGTCTGCCTTGCAGTGTGGACATTCCCTCCTGGGGCACTGAGCTTGCCACTCATGTCTACTCAGGCCGAGGGCTGACCATTAGTTCAAGGGTCACCACCCAGTCATACTCCCCAAGGTAGAATCTACCTGCTCAGCCTAACTGGGAAATAAATACCCTGTTTCTGAGAGTAATTTAATTATTGGCTCCGGCGGATTAGTGGGTAATTAAATTCTGTAGCTCCCAAAGTAATTAATTGCTATGCAAATAGCAATGCCCTCTGCTTTGGCGAGGAGGATCTCGGCCTGGGTTTGCCCTGCAATTAGAAGCTAATAATTACCCTGTCAGTTCCTTGCTTCTGCCTGGTAATTACCTGATGAAGCCCCACCGGTCACTGAGGATGTTCCCATCACCTGCTGCTGTGGCTCTGACTCTGGTGGCCCCAACAGCCAGAGCAGGGCAACTCCAGAGTGCTGATTGATCTTAAGGTCCACCAGCACCTCATCCACAAGCCCCAGGAGCCCCATACAGATGCCCTTCTTTCTGACCAAGGACAACTAAGGATAGAACCTCTTTAGCCTTCCTTTGCTAAGGGAAGAGGAGCCCCAGATCCCCAGTGTGTAAATTCCTGTTAGGTGGGTTCAACTAACCTGAGAGATTCCTACCCATTGGGAACTTTCCCAAAGAGTATCTAACAGTTAATCTTCATAAAAAGCATTTTCTCCATGAGATGGTTTTTTGACATGTCAACTAGGCAAAGCTATGAGAATGAAAGACAGGGTAGCAGCCACTTTGCAGCAAATATACACCTTCCCCCAGTTATTCAATCAAACACTAATCTGGGTCCTGCTGAAAAGGGATTTTGAAGATGTAATTAAAGTCCCTAATCAGTTGACTTTGTAAACCAGAGAGGTTATCCTTTGTGGGCCTGACCTAATCAGGTGAGACCTTAAAGGGACTTCTTGATGGAGACTGCAGATAGCAGCTGGGTCTACAACTGCTCTCTGTACAATTGCTGGATCCTCCCTCCCTTACCATCTGTGACAACAGCTTTGTCAGTGCCCAGGGGGTCCATCTTGTTCCTGATCTCACTTTCCTGATTGTCTGGCCTACAGACATATGGGCTTGCCCCTCTCAGGCCCACCTCTTTAGGAAGGAGTTAGAGCATCAATAACCCAGAATGCCAATCCCTACAATCACATCAGCCAATATATTGTAATAAATCTCTGTCCTCGGTCCATGGCTTGACTGACATACTTCTTTTTAGAGGCTGGGAAACTGGAATCAGATACAAAACAGTAGCTGACCAAAGATTCAATAGCTGGTAGGTGTGGAGCCAGACCCCCAATTATGTTATCACTTCCCATATGCAACTGGACCTGGATCCAAGTCCCAAGTCTCAGGGAGGTTACGCCTGTGCCCAAGTGAAAAGGTATTTGTGGATCCCCACATTTCATAACTCTCAAGTATCAAGTGGTTCAGCTGATTTTTCATTTCTTATCTGGACCTTGTCCTCTCCGTCAGCTCCAGGCACTCTGTCCTTGGTTCTTGATGTTCTCTGATTCTTTCCTGAGCACATGGACCTGAGAGTGGCAGTGCTATGTGTCTTCCTTTTGAGGAATATCCAGATTCCACCCCTCTAGGCCCTCCTCCTCCAAGTCCGAAGTCTTTCAACTGAATCCCTGGGGGTTAGTGTCCTGGCATAATCCCAGAGTTGGGAGACCCCTGGGGAAACTGGATGCTTGGTAGAGTGTGGTTAGAGAAGAATGACTTTGGGAAACTGGACTGAAGAGCACTGAGCCAAGAATGGGTCCCAGGAGCCTGGAAAAGAAGAGGTGTAAGGAGCAGAAGTGGGCAACAAGGGTGACAATCCTTGCCCTCCCGACACCTGGGTGCCTCCCTCTTCCTTTTAGGTCTTGGCTTTAGTGTACTTCCTTCAGGAAACTCTTCCTTATCCCTAGAGGAGGGTAGGCCTCATGTCCCATGTTCTCTCTCTTCCATACTTCTGTTCTGGGCCAGGTGAGTAGAAGGGCAGAGGATCCAGGCAGAGGAGACAGGCTTTGCAGGGGACCAGCTCACCTCAGCCCACAGGATCATGCCTAGGGCTGAAGGTGCTAAGAAGCACAACAAGCTTTGAAACAAAAGTCTAGCCCTGTGAATGCTTTGCCTTTGGGTCAGACACATCCTAGGATGAGTATTTGCCACCTAAGGCAAGACTCCCGCCACCACTACCAGGAAGACAAAAGGCAAATGGCAGGCAGAGGGTGACATCAGGAAAGCCAGAGGTGATGAACAAATATGTTTCCCAAACCTCACATAGGGATGTGGGGAGGAACTACAGGAAAATGTTCAAGATTCTCAATACCACGAGGTGAAGGTCCCTTCATATCAGTGAGGGTCTCATCTATTTGGGAGAAGCCAACCTTGGGGAGGTTACTTATACCCTCTCCCTGACTTTACCTGGCCCAGCCCTCCATGGCAGAAGGAAACTAATGGTGTCCCTTGGTCTGGAGTCGGTACCCTGCCTTCTATTCCCAACTTCTATTTCTGATTTGCTGTAGGAACTAGTAGGAATCGTGCTCCTACCTGTGCCTTCATGAAGAGGCCACTTCTTGCCTCTTACTAGAGATTCTAGGACAAAGATATGTGATCACTTACAAGTCAGCACTCTTCAGAGAGCTCAGAGAGCAGTCCAGAGGGTGGAAGCCATGTCACTTCCATCAGACTGGAGCTTCTCTAAAATCAGGGTGCCATATATCTTCCCTCTAAACAGGGACTCTCAAGTGTAGTTGACATTCCTCTTCTATCTTCCCCCTCAGTGCCTGGCCCCAGAGTCAATAAACAGTGATTCTTTAAACAAACAAACAAAAAAGTACATTTGAAGTAGCCTGGTAGGACCATGGGTCTCAGAACATGGCCAGGGGCTGCCAGGTACCCTCCGCACAGTCTGGCCTCCTGTCTTGGATGGTGCAGTTACTGCTCCACTGACAGCTCTTTAGAATCCATTCAGAGTTTTGGCTCTGCTGTAATCTCTGTGTGATGAATATTCCCCCTAATGAATGGATGGGAATTGGATTAGGCTGGAATGCTTGTGTGCTTAGACTCTAGCTGATTAAACCCCCATCTGTGCAAGGCCTGCCTGTGAACAGCTCATTACATACAACTTTTTGAAGGAGGGGGAAAAATGATGTTGGTATTTGAGTTCTGCAGAGGAGTAGGAAAGAAAATGGGAAGCAAAATGTCTGTCCAGACTTTTGGCAGGGTCTAACTGCTTTTGATCTGACCAGGCCAGCATTTCCTCTCCCCAGACCATCACACCTTTCCTCACTTAGGCCAAAGGTCCCCCAGGGCTCAGGTGCCTGTACCAGTACCCAGGAGCCCTGCCCAGGGTTCTCTGAGCCCACATCTATCTGTCCCCTGCAAGAAGCATTGACTGCACAGGGAGTTGCTTCGGAGAAAGGCAGGAGAGGGAGAAGGGGAGAAGTCAGACCTGCGGGTTCAGTTCTCACCAGATGAGGCTCAAGCTCATTGTTATTATTCAAAATTATCCAGTCACCTTCGAAAGAAAGTGCAGGGAGTTTGGAGCCCCATCCAGGACAGGGACTCTGGGCAATTCCCGGACCCTGTATTGGTCAGGACCAAGGATAGCACCTCTGCCATTTCCAGGATCTCCAAACTTTCAGGCCCCTTCACTCACCCTTCTTTCTTCCCTGTCAAACACGTTTCTCCATTCTTTAACATTCTCTTTCCTCTTTCCTTCTCTTCCCCTTCCTCTTATCCTTCCGTCCCTTCTTCCTTCTCCTCTTCTTACTCTTTTTCCTTATTAATCCCAGGGACAGAGCCTGGCTTCTGGTTCTCTACCACCAGGTATTTCAGCCCGGAAAACCCTCAAGAAGCCTATCCTATCTAAACTCTGTTAAAGACCTTATCCCCATGATTGATTCTCACCCACACCAACAAAGAACAACACACAAACACTGAAATCTGGTGTCTGGCAGGAAGGAAGATCAGATTGATTGTGTTTGAAAAGACTGGCCAACTCTCCCCCTCTCCAGTGGGCCAGAGATCAGCTCACCTGATTTAAGTAGTCCTAGCATGACCATGGCTCTAACTCCACACCCTCCCCTCTCCTGTCTTCTTCTTCTATCTTTTCCTTCCCCTTCACTCCTCTCCTCTGTATCTCTATGACAAGTAGTAGCAGCTGCAGGAGAAGGCATACCCTTCAATGAACATCAGTAATTGTCATGACTGAGTGTCCCAGACTTCTTCCCAGTTAATCTAACTTGGGAAGAGTTGAGGTGTGCTCTGGCTCTGCTTTCCAAAGGCAGAGAATAAATAACAAGCCAGAGGCATAAACAGATGTGCAGATATAGGCAGCTTGTGCTTTCCTGCCAAATTATCATGAACAGAATGCTGGCAGGGAGCCAGGTTGTCTCCCCCTCTACTTGGAGTTTGGCCACCAGGACCCATTCAAGCTCACCATCCATTTGGCAACATGTGAGTGAAGGAAGGGGATGCCAGGGAAGAGAGTGTGGAGGCTGCAGGTGCCCTTAAGCTTGAAGCTCTCCAGAGGTTTATCCCAAAGACTCAGGTAGGTGGGGTTAACAAGGTGGGGGAGACATAGGAGGAAGTCCTAACCAGGCCCACCTCAAAGGTTCCCTAGAGTCGTCCCCCCAGGGTGGGGCTTAAAGTGGCTTGAGGGTTGACTCTAACAATACCACATATACACATCACGAGCTCCATGTTGCCATCCTCTCTCACACTCAAGGACTGAAAGTTCCTGTGATCTTTGATCATATATGACACTGCTCAGAGCTGACATGGAGTACAGTGGGCAGGCAGCAGCTGGGTAAGAGTCCATCAGAAACTGCCAAACATGAAAAGATATCCCTGAAGACTCCAGCCCTGGAACAGGAAATGGAGCAAAAACTAGTTGGAATTTTTTATGGCACCAGGGGATAAAGAGGGTGAGTAGGGAAAGAAAGCGTGAGCAAGACGGAGTGTTGCCAAAGGGGGCCTCTCTCTTTGGACACCACAAGATCTGAATTCAGAGAGACACCAAGCCACCTTCTAGGCTTCATTCAGGTAACAGGGAGTCTTTTCTCTTCATCAGTTTTGCAGGGCATGGAACAGTTTTCCAGTGGCTGATTCCTGCCCCTTCTCCAGTTAAGGTGATATAGATTCCTGACCTATGGGGATGGGAGATATGTGCTCTGGGGAACTATGGCATTATGATGGCTCTTGAGGGAACTCAATCTTGTAGGCAATGGAAACCAAGAGAGTTCTATGATCAAAGAAGTGGCCTAAAAAGACAAGATGGGCAGCAGAGTGGAAGGATGGGTTGAAGGGAGGAGAGATGGAGGGTGGAGATGCGAGTTAGAAGCTGTTTTTATCCAAGCCTGATGATGGGATCCAGAGCCACAGGATGGGAAAGGAACAGAGGGAAGAATGAAGGGAGTGTTGGTGGGACTTGGTGATGGATTGAACAGGAATCAGAGATGTAGAGGAATAGTACAGCCATATAATTTGTTATCCAATTCAGAACAGTTTTGAGTACAAAAGAAGTACTAGTAATCATTTCACCAGGACAGTGGACACACACTGAACAATCCTGGGCAAATCTGGACACACAGATACCTTGGTAACAATGACTCAAGGTGTGGGGCCTTGGGCAACAGCATGTATAGGGTGATGCTGACCAAAGCAAGGAGGCTGGGAGGCAGAGTAGCAGGATGAAAAGGAAGAGATAAGGAGCTTGATATTGGATTTTTTGCATTTGGAGTGTTTGGAGACATTGACCTGGAAATAACCAGTAGGCCATCCTGTTCCAAGCATCTATGGGCTCTTGCTTGAAAATGTGGGTTCAAGCTTGAAAGAGAAGTCAGAGTTAGATATACACTACATATCTTTTGACCCAGTAATGCCACTTTTAGAAATCTGAATCTCAGAAATACTCATTCTTGTGCAAAATGACATATACTTAAGGAGGTTCACTGTGGCAACATAAAGGCCCACCACTAAGGAACTGGTTAAGTCTATCAGGGAGTACCATGTGAAATATATCTATACGTACTGAGGTACAGCCTTATGTGCTGGCCTGGCAAATATCCCTGATATTTTTAAAGTGAAAAGAGTAGATAGTCAAATAGTAGTACGACGTGATAAATCTATACAATAATTGTTTTAAAACCTAATTTGTGTGTGTGTGTGGTGAACAAGTAGAAGACCTAGAAAAATACATACCACATTGTTAACCACAATAACTTATAGCAAAGAGAGTAGGATTAAAGGGAAGGAGGAGAGAAGGGCTTTTACTTCTTGTTCCACACATTTCTGGATTATTTGAAACTGTGAAATTTTTATAAGCATTTATTCATGTATTATATTTTTAAAGTAAAGAACAATAGAAGGATTTTTAAAAGACGGACTAAGAAGTTATCTAATGAAGGTGATGGGTGGAGCTCTGGCAGTGAGTGCAAGTGGGGACTGGGGCTGGAACATGACACCTGTTCCCACAGAAGGGGAGCAGGGCCCGGGAAGAAACCCCAGAATATGCCCAAAGAGACTGAAACTAATTTCTGACCTCCAGGGCTAAGAGATAGACTCTCCATTCCACAAATAAGACTGCCTGAGCCATTCGCTCAGAACTCCAAGCCTCCCCTTCAGCAGGGCTGAGCCTATACAAGATCCCAGCTTTGTTCCGGGGCTCCTGCTGCTCCAGACTCCATGCTGCTAGAGAAAACCCCACTTGTTTCTTAAGCGCCACACTTGCGGAGAAGACCAGCTCAGTCCTAGGGACCACACTGCTCTGGGGGACAAAGTGCCATCCTAGATGGCCCCAGCCCAGGCAGTCTTGACTTCCTGCTTCTCTCCTCTCCCCTGATGCTGCCAAAATGCACAGCACTTCTCCAGGTGAAGAAAATAATAGCCAGAAATGAATCCTCTCTCCTGGAGCAGGGCTGTGTGTTTAGTGGGGAGGGGAGTGGAATCAAGGGGACAGACAGCAGCATGACTCACAGGGGCTCCTCCCCTGGGGAGATGGAATCTGACAGACCAGGGTGTGGGGTGCTTGGAGGTGATTTCCTGACAAGGCTGTCAGCGTTTCACTCCTCACTCTCAGCGTCAGTTCCCTGCAGCTGAGCTGAGGCTTCTCCTTCTCTCTCTCTCCTCACTTCTCCAGGGTTCTCTTCCCTCTCCTCCTGCCTCCTCTCCCCTTCTGCAAGCCCTTTCCAGTGCAAAATTTCTGCCTTCGTGCTCCACTCTCCAGCTGTGCTGGGCATTTTTCTTTGTCTTTTGACAGAAATACATAGAGTCAGCTGTTCTGTTGGGGTGCCCTGGCTCCGGGCTCCTTCCCAACCACAGCAAATTTCATAGATGATTGGGAGTCCAGGGATGCACAGTACATGGGGCAAGGAGGCTGTGTGTGCGTGCGTGCGTGCGTGCGTGTGTGTGTGCGTGCGTGCGTGTATTTCTCAGAGAGAGAGAGACCTTTCAGGCTGTGTATGAGCTGCTCAGGGGTGGGGGGGTGTTCAGTGCATGTTACGGGAGGTGAGGGGCACAGCTGATTACAGGGCATGGGTATTGACAGTGTCTACAGAGTTTGTCTTATCAGTCCTCCCACCCCTCTCCTACCACTTTATAAAAGAGAAAGCTGAGGTCTAGAGAGGTTAAATGACTTATCTTCCGTCCCACAGCTAGCAAGTGGCAGAACCAGAGTGAGAACCAGGGATCCTGACTCATGGACAATGTTGAGTCCACAACTCAATCAGGAGCCTTAGAGAAAAGGTCCTATTTCTCAGACACTGCAGATGACAGATTTGACTAATAACTTCTCAAAGAGATGGAAGAAGATAGAATCTCTTGGCCTCTGGGCTGCCCAGGGGAAAGGCAGGGCCCTTTCCCTCTGCGCCCCCCGGCAGCCCCAGCAGTGACATCAACACCTCTTTTTCTGTCCTGGCTGCTTCCCTCCTCCTTCCTGGGCACACAGATGCCTGGCTGGGGATACTCTATATTCAAGTTCCTCTCCTTGGCTGCAGGTGATTCTTGCCTGACCCTGAGTCCCACCTGCCTCATCCAAGGACCTAGCCCAAGACAAATTCATCTTCTTATCAGAGCTCTGAGTCCAGCCATCTCCAGGGCCTAACTTTACTTTTTAGAAGCACCCTCTGTCTCCCACCCCAAATCTGGAGTCCTTTTAATCCCCAGTCCCTTGGCATTGGCGTCCCTTGCCTTCTCTGGAAATAAGATGAGACCCTTCCCCCTTCACTGACTAGAAGAACAATTAATCCTTAACACAAGCTTTAGTCATCTGCCATAAATGTGAAACACAGCATGGTTTCCCTAACCACCTCTACACCATACAACACACTCTTAGGCTATGTCCCTGTGCAAAGCTAGTATATGAAGGAAGCTCCCCTACACCACTGTTCTCCCAGATTCGCCTCCAGGTCTTCAAAGAGGGGCCTGAACTCCTGAGATAGGAGGGGGAGGTGGTGAGTCTGAGAGTGTGCCTGGCTTTCTCCCATCCCTCTAATCACCTCTCCCAACTCCCCTTGTTTCTCCAGGAAGAGAGTGGAAGGAAGGGTACAGAAAAGAGGTTGGCAGGGCAATAAAAACGTCAGGGCCTTTTCTCCCTTCCTCGCTGCTCCGTTCTCTAGTTTCTCCCGCTTTCTCCCTTCGCATCTCCCCCACCTCCTTCCCTCTTTCTTCTCTCCCACAGACCCTGCTGCAACCAAGGCCGGCCGGCTGCCTAGGCAGCCGCATTTGGGGTATGAGGCGGGAGAGGTTAATTATTGCTCCCCCGCCCCCTACGCCCCACCCCAAGATGTATCTGACTGTCAGAAGCGGTGACAGATGAAGACAAAGTACAGGTACGGCTCCCGCGAACCCGGCCCTTGATGTACCAGCCAGGGGTGGGAGCGGAGGGGGGCGCACAATGGAAGGTTTAACCCCTCTGACGCTGGTCCGCACAGCAAGGGGAGGGCCGTGGGGAGGGGGGAAGCCCGAGTTAGAATCCAGGTCCGGACCAGGGCAGCTTAGCCCAGGAGATCTGTTGGCCTTCTCCCACCCTGCCTCAGGTGGGGAACAGCTGGGAGTCAGGGAGGATCCTGTCCCAGAGCTGCTGAATCAAAGTCACAAGCGGTGGTTCCAAGAACGTTACAGGTACGGCGAAAGCAGCTTATGGAGTAGCCTAGGGAATAGTAGATTTGGGGGCCCAGGGACCCCAGTGAGAGGGAGAGTTATACTCCTCCTCCTTCTCCATGACCACATCCCACCTCACGCCCAGATTTGTCCCCAGGCTTTCTTGTCAGGGTGCGCTTGTGTGTTTAAGAATGAGAAATGTGTGTCTGAACCTGTGTGTACTGGTGATAAGTCAATAGACTTGAAAGGGCCTAAATATGTCAGGTGTGTGTTTGTGTGTGTGTGTTGGGGGTGGGGTACTGTGGGGATACCTGTACCATAAGCACAATGTGTTGTGTTCGTGGAGGAGAGGGAGCTTTGGTCTGTAGGTACGGCTGTGGTAAAGGAGTGTATCTTCAGGAGGGTATGGATGCTCTGAGTTTGGGAGGGTGTGGACAAGGTGGGTCTTTCTGTGGGTACACATAGCAGAAAGGGACAATGTGTGGCAAATGATGCTGGTGTGAGTGTGAACGTAACTGCGTGTGCCTGTCTGTATGGGCATGTGTATGTGCACACACGCATATGCAGGCTCGAAGCTGCCAGCCTCATCCTCTCACTGGCATCCCTCCCTTTCCTGATTCTCCACTCACTATAAACAAATGAGGTGAAATAATTACTTTTTCATTTAAATACCCCATGTTCAAGCCAGAATGAAAACAAAGTGATTTAATAAAATTGTCTTTAAAAGGGAAAAGAGGAAAATAAACGTCTGCTCTGCTTCTCTCCCTGGTGTTCAGGGAGGCCCCAAGCCCTTCAAAGTTAATTAAAACAGTAACTAAAATCACAGAATTGCTTACTAACCTTTTCCCCATCTTCCCCTTAAAAGTAAGGCAGCCCCCAGAAGCCCTGCCTCTGGCCTGGACCTTGAGGTCTGCCTGTTCTTAGGCTCAACTTGTCCCTGAGACCAACCCTCATCACTGGCAGGCACCCTGCTCTTCCTGTGGCCACATCTGGGGGAGGAAGCTCTGCCCCTTCCCTCCTCCCAAAGAGTCATTAAAGGCCTCCTCTAACCATTTGAAGTCCTTGATGGACACTGGTCCCCATCAGAAGCTTCCGGCCCTCGCCTCCTCCCAGGACACAGCCTGCCTTCATTCAGCCCCTGCTGCCCCTCCCCACAGTCTCCTGAGTCTCCAGCTGCTCTGAGCTTTATCTGTCTTCACTGACCCCCTGGCCTGGTCCTCAGCTCCAGTTCAGCACAGTTCCGGCTGCTTCCGCCTGGTCTGTATCTGTTCCCCATCAGAGGCCCCATTGGAGCTCCAGCCCTTCAGCAGCCCAGATAAAAGAGATGGATGGAGGTGAGTTTGGAGGACGCCCCCTCCCTCCAAGCCCGGAGCTAGAGCCCTGGGTTCTGACAGGGGCTCCCTGAGGAGGACAGGGGTGAGGGTGAAGACTGCCAAGCTCTCTGGAAGCTCAGTCCCTACCCAACCCCACCGTGCCTTAGCCCTTCCGCTCCTCTTAAGACCTAGTTCTTCAGGCCTCCTTCAGGCAAGCACCAAGACTGTAATACCCCATCCTCCAACACACACACTTCAGCAAGAAGCCCTCTGTGAGGTACCCTGCCCCATTTCCATGCAGCTCATCCACCCAGAAATAGTGAGAGTAAAACTGACCATTTGTTGAATACTTACTGTATTTCAGACACATCTCATAAGATCTCTAATCTCATAACAACCCTTAAAGAGGAAGTTTCATCACTATTTTGGAGAGGAGGACACAGCAGAAGTGAAGCTTAGAAACTCTCCCAAGGTATCTACTTAGAAAGCAGTGCCACAAAACTTCATGTCTCCTCGCCAGCCTAGTCTTGATCTCAGAGCCCCAGTTCTGCTCCCAAAGACCTTCATCTTCAGAGACCACTTCCTCTAGAGATACCCACTACTGCCTCCAGAATTTAACCCCTTCTGACCAGTTCACACAGTGGGCATGGGAAGCCAGAGTTAGAACCTGGGTCCCTGTGAGGGCCAGATAAGTCCAGAAGGCCTGTAGGACCTTCTCTGGCCCTGCTCCAGTGATCTGGGGTAGGGGTGGGAGGCTGGCGGGAGGCAGAAGGCAATTGTCCCTGGAGTGCTCAACTCTCATCCTGGGAGGCCTCATCACTTCTCATAGAGACTCTGTCTTTTCTCCCAGGGGACACTAGACCCCATTTCAGTACCCTCAAGTCCATCCTGCCTCCCATCGTGCACTGCCTACCAAGGAGTAAGGGTGAAACTTGATTTGGGGGTAACATTTGTCACCAAAACTGATTTTCATAACTGTTCACTGTGTTCAGAAAGCTTTCAGTTGCCAACATGGCAGAGAAAATATTGAAAATAAAGCCAGGCCAGGAATTTACCTGTGTCTGCAACCACTCCCCCACACCCCCAACCAGTGAGGTCACAGCCCAGGGACCTAAGATCTCAATCCTGGGAAGAAAAGAGGGACTGAAGGAGGGGAGGAGAGGCAATGAAGGGACTGAAACCCTGACTTTAGGATCAAGCAGTCCAGCACAGGAGGTTGAGAAGGAAGGGGACAGACCAAGAGTGAGGTGTCACCTGAAGCCTTCTGGCCTTGACTGTGTAGGGAAAACATCTAGCAAAAGGAGGGAAGGAAGGGATGATTTAGAAGCACCTTTCCCAAGTCAGTCCCAGGAATGTGTGTGTGGTGAGGGGAGAGGATGTTCTGTGACCTTTTCCAGGTCACCGTTGTTTGAACCCCCTGGGCTGAGCCTGAACTAGAAGCTGGTGATGGCAGCTGGGCAGGCAGTGACCCAGTAGCTGGGACGAGGCTTCATGGGACAGTGGTGCTATAAGCTCTGCCTCACCTCCCCCACCAGTGCGTCACCTAAGCCAGGCCAAGCCCTGGAGCCTAACCTCTTCTCCTCTGCCCCCAGCATACTTGGGACCCAGCTTGAGGAGAGAGGACTACAGAAGAACACTAGGGGCCCAGCACCGGGAAGGGAGGGGTGGGAGAAAGGGAGGGATGACTCCATCCGAGCTGGCCTCCAAATTCTGTGCCAAGATCTGTCACCCTGCCACCAGAGCCTCTATATCTGCACCCCCGACTCCATCCCTGATCCTGACCTCATTACTTCCCTCAGGCCCCTTCTCTATTCACCAGCTCATCCCTACCCCATGAGTTCTCAAACCACCCCCATTATCTGCAACTGAGTCCCACAGCTTCCATCACAGCCTCCCTGACTGGATCTCTTACAGTGTCTAAATGTCCCCATCGCTGCCCTCCAAGAACCTATTCCTACTCCTAGCCCCCTAGACTCTATTTCAACCCATCCCCAGCCCATCATCCTCCCTCCTAAGGTGCTTTGCTTTGAGCAGAGAGATGAGACTTGATCTTCTTTAACATTCCATCATTCTAAGTGGATTTACATAGCTGTTCCCTATTTAGAAAGACCTAGTCATTCAGAGGGCTGGGGAAATAACCAAAACATATCCTAGGAGGTAACTGGCCTATGTCTCCAGCCTCTTTCCCTCTGTCTGCAGCTGCCTACACACTTACAGTCCTAGGTGACAGGACCTGAGCTTTTAAGCAAAAAAACAGGGAATCCCCAAGTCTGCCAGAATATTTAAGCCTGTCTACACCTCACACATACATACATAAACAGAGTTACACATCTATACACACATAATCCTGTAAATATACATGAATATAATTAATTCACATGCACATCTTAGAATAGAGTGTAAGCACCATGAGGGCAAGGACAGTGTGTTTTTCTGTGATGTATTTCCAGCCCCTACAACAGTGTTGGCACATAAGAAATATTTGTTGAAAGAACGGCACATAATGAAATAGGTACTTGCAAATAAATGTACACACACAGCTATGTACACATATAACAACACATCCATATATACAGTGCTTATGTACACAAAAATATGCACCTACATGGTTATCTACATACGTATATATACATTTAGATAATCCACACACATTACATATATTGTGATGTACACACATACAGGTATACATCATGTCATTTACAGTGCATGTAGACACACACATTACTATGAGCATATAGATATTACATATAGATATCACAAACAGATATCACATACCTACAACATATACATGTGCACCTTCACATACATAAATGAATACAAATCCAAGCACATTTTTACTCAGTTTTCCAGTCACTTTAACTGTCTCAAGGTCCCTAACCCAGGTCTGGCGGCCACAACCAGAAATATCCACCAGATGGCACTCTTTCACTATCCTCCGCTCCCAAGTGTTGCCAGATGTGTTGCCAGAGATGTTGTCTCCAAGGTATAAAACTCGGGGAGCCGATGTACCCCAGGCTCTTACCCTCCTGCTGCTATCCATGAGCACGGTGGACTAGTCCTTGGTCCCCAAAGTCTGCAGTCTCGGCCCTGTCTGAAATCAGGTTCATCCTCTTGGGCCTCCAGACTTCTGTTAGGGAAGCAGACTCTCCTTGGGATTCCAGTTCTGCTCAGCCCTTCAATCCACTCTGGTTCACCATCCAGCCAGGGTATGGGCTTCACCTGGACTCCCTCAGTTCAGACCAGCATGGCTCAAGGACCTTTGGAGCCTTCATAGTAACGAACAACCAGATTCGGTGGCCCTATTCCCCCAGACAGCCTGAGGAGGGAGTTGGAGTCAGAATCATTTGAACACATGTGGCATCTATGCACCTGTACACACAGCCCCCTTCGGTGTACTCCCCACATCCTGCCCTGGGCCCAGCCTAGGTGAGCCAAAAGCGAGGAGGAGAATGACCAGGCCCTGGCTAGGATTTAGTACTCTCGGCCTGGGAAGGGCTGGTCGCAGTTAATTCTTCTTGCCCCATTCGGTCTTGCTCCGGACCACTGGTTCAGAGCCGGAAGGAAGCACATTGGCTCATCTTAAAACCCCGAGATGGAAGAAGTAGGATGAGACAGAGCCTCATCTGCCTCCAGACCTGGACCACTTTCAGGAGAGCTTTCTCCTGAAAGCTCTCCTGTCGGGTGTAAGCAACCCAGGACGAAAAACCCGAGGAAGACTTGGAAACCTATGGAGAGGCGAAGTCGGGAGTTCTGGCAGAGGCTTGGCTTCCCCCTCCCTCTCCCCTCTCCTCCCCCGGGAGCGGTAGGAAATTATTTATTAAAACGCCGCCCGCGTTCTCATTTATTTGCGGTGAATAATCCTCGGCATCGCAGCGCGTTTATTAAACCTTTCTAGTCCCCGCATTACTTTAATAATAAATCGCGTGTCACTTTCCAGAGATGTTATTAAAGTCCGTCTGCTAGAGCAGAGGAGGGATGTGAGGCGGGGTGGGGGATGGCACAGCAGGGGTTCCTCCTATTCCAGGCTGTGGGGCCTGAACCAGAGGGGCTGCAGAGGGGGAAACTGGGGCTATGAGGAGGCTGCACCTGAACATCCTACAAAGTTGGAAAAGCGATTGAAGAGTACGGGTTCTGAGAGACGCGTGTGACCCTCTAGGATCGAGTGGAGCCTGCACTCGATAAGCCCGCCAGGGGGCGCCTTTGGAGCCCAGCTGGGCGGTAGTCGCCGGCGAAGAATAAACCAGGGACGACAGTCTTGCTGCCCACGGTA
This sequence comes from Camelus dromedarius, assembly GCF_036321535.1. Taxonomy (NCBI): domain Eukaryota; kingdom Metazoa; phylum Chordata; class Mammalia; order Artiodactyla; family Camelidae; genus Camelus; species Camelus dromedarius. The sequence continues at coordinate 58,699,337 of NC_087443.1, read as the reverse complement.
CCCACAGCCTCGTCCCCTCTTTCGGCGCGGAGCAGACCTCTTTCTGGTCCAGACGCTGAACAGCACAACCTCCCTACCCATGCCACACCGCTCACATCCCTATTTCTACTTTCTCAGTCGACTTAGGATTCATCCCAAGTATCCAACCCGCTCAAGCTGTTGAACCCAGCTCCTGGAGACGCCAGACTCCAGCCAGGACTTGGCACTGAAAGTTGTCTTTTACCTTATCCCAGGGGGAGCCCTAAGGTTCCGCAGGAGAGACGTCCAAGCCCTTGTGTTGGGGCTCCGGACCACGCCCCTCCCAAGAGGCTGAGCTCCCTGCTTTGGGCCCCAGAAGACAAGCTCAGACACTGAGCCAAATGTGACTTCTCCTGTTGTGGCGCCAGGCTCTGGGCGGAGCCCAGGCGCATAGGAGGCCAATGACATTCACATACAGGGTCTTGACTTCACGAACTTAAGCTTTCATTTTCTCTTTCAGTCAATAAACACTGTGTCTCATCAGTGTTCCTGGGCTAGGTAAGGAGAGTGTGGAGAGAGATTTCCGGAGTGAAAGGCACGTCTCCATGAGGGACCTCCAGCCAGGTAGGGCATGGCACAGTTGGGACAGATAAGGAAACAAGCTTACTATGACTTTTTCTGGGTTCAGCGGGAAAATGGGTGTGTTGGTAGGGGAATCTAGGGTGCAGCCCATACATGTGACTGAACTTCTCCCTCATTCCAGTTTATGCTTTCAATCTGGGTCCTACCCACATAGACCTGGTTCCTCACTCTGCCTGGGGAGGGGACAGAGGGGCAGGCGATCTATCTTTAGACCCGCCCCAGTGGAGTGCAGACCAGGAGGTTACCCTCCCTCCAACCAGATGGCTCCAGCCTTCCACCCTAGAGGGTGGGCCAGGCCCCAGTGTAAGCTTCCTCTACATCTGGCAGGCATGTGCTTAGAGACACGCTTCTGGAAGCCAGAGTCCTACTACCCTGGGAGGCCTCCCAGAAAAACGCAGTCTTCATGTGCAAATCTGCATGAACCATCTGCATCTCAGCTTGTTCATAAATCTTTATTGTGTGCCTACTGTGCCTAGTCCTGTGCTAGGCATTGTCCAATACAGAGTGGTATAAGATATGGCGCTGCCCTCATGGAGTTTCCAAAAGGACAGGAGAAATTAGGCATGACCAAATGTCCATCTTACTGCACTGAACTAAATCATGCTCCATCGTGCTCTCCTGGACAGCAGATGGCAAACAGTAAAGAGGACCTTAGTAAGTACAATTTGGACTTAGGAAAGAGAAAATCTCAAGAAGGTGAGTTTGAGGAAGGGTAAGTTGAGGTTAGACAAAGATTGGCAACTAGGAAAATAACAGCAGGATCTGTGAAGAAGAGCACTTTAAAGACTGGCTGAGCAGGGCTGGAGCAAATGCTGCCAGAAAGAAGTGGAGGATCCTGGTGTCTGCACCCCTTTGTGTCTGCTCTGCTCCCCCCAACCCCCACCTGGCTAAAGACCAGCAGGCAGCTGTTGCCTTCCTCCTGGCTGATCTACTCAGGAGACTGTCCTGGCCAGAGCATCTCCTGCATGGGCTCCTCTGCATCCCACCTCCCCTAGTCTCAGCTTCTCTCATTACCCTCCTCCAACTTTGGTCCCTCCCACCCACTGCCACATCTTCCCTACTTCAGGGCATTAAAGTAATCAGTGAAGGGGCTCTGCTCCCCTATTCCAGTTTTTTTTCAAGAGCAGGGATGAAAACTATCCCCAGTCACCCACCCCCATGGGCCAGGGTTCCGGACCTAGTAGTAATCTTCGCCCTCTTCACTCTCAGCCGCCTCCTCAGGAACCAGGTACAGGGATGACAGCTGGGGGATGCCTGTGGAGTTCAGCTGTTCTGCAAACACACGTGGACAAAGGAGAGAGAACAGGAAAGCAAGGCTGTGAGTGCCTACGTATCCCAGTCTGTGGGAAAGCCATGCTTGTGTGTGCACCCACATGTACATACACACATGGATGCACATTCAAGGCCCCAAATCCACTAGCATTCCCCCAGCCCCCAGAGCTCAGGGCTCCCACTTACCTGGTGTGAGCACTGTCAGGCTAGCTGAGGCCTCCACCTGGCCTAGGGCATTGTGGGCCAGGCAGCGGTAGGTGCCCTCATCGCTGGGACGCACAGCCTGAATCTGCAGCCAGCCCGTCACCTCAAATCTCTGGGGTCCACCCCTAAACTGGAGCCAGAGGAGGAGTCAGCAGCATGCTTCTAGGGGGGGTCTTGGGCTGCCCTGGGGAGGCCTCTGCTCCCTGCCCCTACCTGCACAGAGATGTGGGGGTCATCCCCCGGCAGCTGAATGTCCAAGCCATCCTTTCTCCACTCGATGGAGGCCATGGGATAGGCAAACACCTCACAGCCAAAGATCACATCCTGCCCCGTCACATTCCAAATGTCATATGGGTGCAACACTATCTGGGGCTCTGGGGATGGAGGTGGGAGGCCTGAGAACAGGATGACATATCCAGCCCAGCAAGGCCCCATAGACAAACCATTGTGAACATGTTTGTGAAGGAACATAATATATATGGAGGTAAATAAACATCCATAAACAGGACAAGGCACATATACACAGATATATACAAAGATGCAGGTACACACAAGGGTAGGAATGCAGAGATGGAAATGTACAGGTAGATAAGATGCACAAACAAGCATTGAGACCCACACTTCAGCTTGACAGCCACACTCTGTCCCTGATTGCTCCCCTGTCCTCATTCCACCCTCTGGGCCCCTATCCTGCTGTACTTGTAATCAACACCTCCCTCTCCCACCCCATCCTCCCCCTTCTGCAACCAAGTACAGTTGCCAAAGGCCTGAAGAGCAGCACTTTCCCCACCCCATCCTCAGTGGGGATCATGTGGCCAAGGCAGAGACCCTGAAACTGATCTGGGCAGTGGGCAGAAAGCCTAGCTGTGGGGGAAAGTTTTGGGACCCCTGCAGGGTGTTTGTTTTCCTCGCAACTTCAGCAAGCCAGACCCCTCAAAGGGGCTCCGGAAGTGAAAGCTACTAAAGCTGCCAAAGAAAAGTTGAGACTTCAGTGGCCCTCAACCCCCTGGGATGAGGGAGGGAGGGGAGTTAGAAGAGCCCCTTCCTTCATTAATCCCTAAACGCAGAAGAAGGTGGGGGACACGGAGAGAGGGGGGGAGACTGGATTAACTAGGCTCTTGCTCTACTTGCCCTATGAAGCCGCTGCCCAAACGAAACCTGATTGCATCTCACAGGAACCCGTCTCCCTGTCTGGATTCCAGCGGTCTGGGCAAAGTCTGAGAATCTCTTCACTCGATCAGTTTTGAAGCCAAGCGTCAGCTATGCGCCTGCTCCCTCAGAGAGTTGGTCTCTGCCAACCAGGTCTAGAGCTTTCACGCGCCTCAGAGCACGAAGTTTATCGACAAGGCTTAGGACTCGCACCTTCAGGCTGTGGCCCTTGCATACCAACCCTGACAGCAGATTTCCTGGCCTGATCTTTTCCCGCTCCGCTGGCCAAAGACCAGTGCAGCTGGGGGTCGGGGAGCAATGCCTTGGGGAACCCCAAGTGCCGGCGGTCAGGGCCCCGGGCCACGCGTACCCGATTCGCAGGGCCCTGGGTGCGCCACGGTGAGGTTGGCGTCCGGTCGAGCGCGGGCCGCCTCCTGCAGGCGGCAGATCTGCGCGTAGGTGCGGCCGTCTGAACCGCAGAGCGGGCGCTGCGAGCGGCAGGCGCACAGAGGCTCCGGCACCTCTCCGCGGCTCAGGTCGCCGCCTGCGTCCAACCGGCACTCAAGCTGCTCGCCGCAGCGCCCGTAGAAGTGGGCGCTGGGGTCCAGGTCGCAGAGCTGGCCCTCGAGGTTGGCGCATTCCCAACAGCAGCCGCACGCATCGCGCACCCGGCCGGCCAGGCAGCCCCGCGGCGCGGCACACTCTTCTGGCCGGCAGGGAGCGCAGCCCTCGCCCTCCGCCAGCAGCCGCAGCCAGCCGCGTCGCAGGTAATCAGGACCCGAGGACGCCCGCGCGCCAGCCAGGGGCGGCGTCTGCACTACCATCAGTAGCAGCAGCAGGGGCAGCACCAAGGCAGCTGCGGGCGGCTGTGGCATGATTAGCTGGAAGCCCTGCGAGCACTCGGGGCATCAGCGCGTGCGTGGCACCCTGCCGGAGAGGGAAGCCAGATCAGGAGGTCAGAAGCAACATCACTGTTCCTCGTACCCCCTCCCCTGCTACCTGGGAGTCAAATAGACCCTCAACAGAGAGGCAAAGTGACCTCTAGGGGTCATCCAGTTATACTGGGTGGTAACTGATTGGGCTGGTCTTGGAGTTTGGAGAGAGGTGAGAGGAGGGGGTGATAAAGTTCAGACACACACACACACCCCCCACCACCAACCACCATCACCATCCAACTCTGAAGCTTCCTGGCCTAGAGGCAGATGGGGATGGTGGCCTCAGGAGAAGTAAGGAGTTGTTAATAAGGGTAGAAAGGGAATAAGGTGTTTGTGTGGGGGGTGGGGGTGGGGGGTGATGGCTTGGGGCCCAGAGAGCTCACCTAGTGGCCGGGATTAAGCCCTTCAGAACAGCTGTGACTCCGGTCCGAAAAAACTGGCAGTGGAAAGAAATCTTGTGGGCCTGCTGGCCACCTCTGCTCCGACCTGAGGATCTCTGAGAGTCCACGGACTTGCACTCAGAGAGCAGCTCCTCCGCCTCCTCTCCCCGCCCCTCGAAGTCTCACACCCCACCTCCTCCCTGTTTCTGAAGCTGCCAATTTTATGCAGCCGCACGGGACCCTCCTGAGCCATTTCCCCCTAGCCTGGGCCAAAGTCACAGTAAGAACAGAAGAGCAGTAACCGGACACCCAAGTTGGAAAGGACTAGAGACAGGGTGGAGTGAGGGTTAGGAGTAGGGATGAGGATTCGGGGTGGCTGGGAAGCTTCAAGAGTTGACTGAAAGGCTAGGCCCAGTCCCATCTGACTCTACAGTCCCATCCGCTAGAGCAGCTGCATAACGGGCGGCAGGTAGGTGCTCGGGTGCCAAGTTGAGTGCTCCTGGAGGGCAAGGCCAACCATCATCGTCTCCCCGCATCCCAGGGCCGGCTTCCCAGGGGCGATTGCAGGTTTGTCCATTCCGCTTCCCCACCAAGGCGCCGACCTTGTCTCGGCACTTACATCTGCCTCCTCACATGTGGCCTCCTCCTCCTCCCTCCCCACATCCGGCAGGTGCTTCAACCCGTTTAGGAGCGGGGTGATTAGAGGTCTGAGCCAACTAGCAGCCACAGGGAGAGGTGGGCGGGGCGCCTCCCCAGCCGGCCTCGCTCCGAGTCAGAATTACAGTTTGTGGTTGTGAAGCTGGCAGGGCCGGAGACATTCGGTCTCGCGACGGCCACCAGCGCCACCGTGGCACTTTGGGCTGGGGGCGGGGAGGAGAACATTCCTGGAGGTCCGCCTGCGTTACCGGTGGTCTGCCAGGCCCCGCCCCGGCCTGCTCCAAGCGGCTTACGGAAGCCACGCTGCAATCCAATTTGTAGGGGGCAAAAACTGAGCTTTGCAGCCAAGGAGGGGACAACATTTGGTCACGCTCGGTCTATGAGAACCTGGCCCCGGGAGGCACAGCTTGAGTATGGTTCTCTGAAGCAACCTCGAAGTTTGGGGCCGGGCCTCAGCCTCGGGCCCGCCCTGGGGGATCGGCTCCGCATGCGCACTAGGGGCCCGGGAATCCAGCTCTCGGAAGCGGTCAGTGACTCTCCCTCCGGACCCGAACTCGGCCAAGCCCTTTTACTTAGGGGTTCCCTAGCCGCCTACACGTCACTCCTGAACAGACGAGCTCTAAGATGGGCACTGGCATGCACACAGTCACCTGGTCTCTAAAACGCGAAAGAGGGAAGAGAAGCAAACTTCACGCGAGGTCTCGCAACTGTCGCGAGAATCAAACAGGAAGTGTAGGAATTCAGAACAGGAAAAGCCCGCGGGTTTTAAACCGGAAAAAGAATGGGTGGAGCCAGGTGTGGCTGACAGTTGTGGGTAATGCCCCTAACTAGGTCCCGGGGGCAACTGAAGTGTCGACCCGGGGCAGAAGGGAACAGTAAGATAACGGCAGAAAGTCCTGGGGAAAAAAAAATAGGTTTGGGTGGGAGGTGGGGGTGGTACTTGAAGTTGCGGAGCTGACTAATGGAGCAACACAAGGAGAAGTGTGGCTCTTTCTTAAAAAATACCTTGAGGGAGGAGATCGAAGTCCGGGATACAGAGCGGAAGCAAGCCGGAATCTCTTAATGAATTGTTACCGGCTTCTAAAACCAAGAGCCAATATTTAAATAACAAACTCCACAGATCTATAAACTCTTCATTTACCCCACTTTACTGTAGCCGATTGTTTACTTTCAGTCTTTGCTATGCTCTTAGTGTCTGGTATTAGGAATTGTGCCTAACTCACCACTGTATCTTGTGAACTTAGCCCCACTCCTAGAGGCACAGTAAATTCTTGGTAAATATTTGTGGATTAAATGTGAAAGACTTTTCCTAAGTGTGAAAGTCAAGTTTACCTGGATTATCGGAGTCGCTGACAAAGGCTGGATAGACAGGGAACCGGCGCCCTCTGGTGGTCAGGCGGTTGGAGACGCAAACATGACCGAGTATACAATGGGCACCAAAGATGTTGACTATACAAGAGTTATTTAAGTAGAGATTTGTTCCAGGAAAACTCTACATGTTGTAAAAATACTGTTAGAAGGGAATTTTTGGCATAATATAATTTTAAAGTCTCAATACTTCCCAAGATACTCGTCATCTGACACTTTATCCATTAAGGCTCCAAAACACATTCAGTAATAATCTAGTCACATAAATAGTAAAGAAGTAGCCAAAATTTTTGCATATTTATAGTTTGAAAATGTTGACTCGATTTGATCAGATCGTGCAAAACTGGTGGACTATGGGAAAAGGAACCTCTTAATTCAGATGATGTGAGTACTGCAAGGAGACAAGCCAGGTGGCAGCATCCTTTGCATCAACATGAGGGAGACTCAATTCAGAGGAGGAGGGTGAAGTTAAAATTTCTTGAAGATCAGATAATCCTGCCTCTTTCCCCTTCTCACTCTTTCCTGTAGATGCCTGTACTGAAGAAGGAATGAGGTATAGAATGTAGTTTGCTTTCCACTGTGAATCATACATAGCCTGGAGTAAACAGGTTACCATAACTTCACTTTCTTTCAGCCACTAACCCATGAGATAATTGTTAAATATAATGATAGAATGAAATGGGTCCTAGACAAATGAACAACATAAGATGAAACAAGTCATAAAGGATCATTAACTTGGTAAGAAACATCTTGGGAGGACCCATCCATTCTAACCTGTCACTTCTTGAACCCTGGTTTGACACATCTGGTGAAAGTAATATGGTTGCAACTTTAAGGAAGAAGCAGAAGTGAAACAAATGATCCGGACTGACCCATTAGAGATGGGTATAGAGGAATTGTGCTTCCTGTGAGCATTAGAATCAGTTAAGTCAAAAAAGGGCTCATCATAGGTAATTAAGAGGAATACCTTGCAGCTACCTACTATGACAAATAGATGAACTCAGTCAAAATGAAAAATATGTGTAGGAAAATAAGGTTAAGTGAAAAGGAGAAGTATTTGGATACTGATCACAGCTGTGTAAATATTTATCATATATATCATCAGTAAACACCGTAAGAGAATCTGGAATGAGGCAAATGGTTGAGCGTAATGTTCACTATTCCTCTTTTTGTAAAATTGTTTTTCATAATAAAAAAGTAGAAGCTATTTTTATAAGTAAATTAAGATGTTGAGATAAATGTAGAAAGTTGGGACAGCCAGGAGGGGGGATAAGCATTATAATTTAGCTACAAAAAATGTTACCAGATGAAATTTGGAATATCCGGAAGACGAGTTCTCTGTAATATCAAGGCATTAAGGCAAGCTGAATGAGCTTTAATATATGTAGAAAGAAATCAGGTGAAAATTTTCTTGTTTACTTTTCTTATATCACAGTAGGCAATTCCCCCCTAAACCCCCAGTTTCTCATCTACCTTTGAGATGGAAACCATAACTCCATCTGACCTGACGACCACATTTTATATTGATAAGCTTAGAAAAGATGTTTAAATCATTAAGACTCTTTCTACATTTCTGTTCTCTTTGTTTTTAACTTCCTTTTTCCATTTTGAAGTATAAGGAAGACACGGAGAAAAATGCACGAAATAGATGTGGAGTTTGATTAATTATTACAAAATGAACACTCATGTGATCATCATCCAGGCCAAGAAATACAGCATTGTTAACACCTCCAGAAGCCCCTATCATGCCCCCTCCCAATCATTAATCCCTCCATTTCCCCCTAGATAACCACTTCTAACCCTGTATGCCAATTTTACTTGGTTTTGAAATTTATATAAATTAGGATACACCCAGGAAAGGAATTGCTGCTTCATGTGATATGCATATATTCAACAATAGTTACTGCCAAACCATTTTTCCAATGTGACTGTATCAATTTACATAGTCACCAGCACTTTATGAGAGTTCCCATTGTGCCACATCCTTGCCAACACTTGGTAATGTTGGTCTTTTTAGTTTTAGCCATTACATAAATATTTTAGAGCCTTAGATTCTGTGATGACCAGGATTTCTTCCCTTAGATTTTTAAAAAACCTTATTTTGAAATAATTTTAGACATGAATAGAAGTTGCAAGATAGTACAGAAAGTTCCCCAAGTACTCTTCACTCACCCTACCCCAATGATACTATTTTATATAATCATAGTATAATTATCGGAACCAAGACATTGACATTGCCACAATACTATTAACTAAACTATGGAGCTTAATTCAGATTTCACTAGTTTTTATATGTGTGTGTGTGTGTGTGTGTGTGTGTGTGTGTGTGTGTATCATTGAAAATTTATCCCATGTATAGAGTTCTATAACCATAAGGTGAGTAAGTGGGTCTTCTGGAACATGAGAGGCTAAAACTTATGACAAAGGAAAAGCTAGTAGAATCTATAATACTAGATAATACTAGATATTTAGTATATAAGTTGCTTTTTCAATCATTATCCAGAGTCATTAAAGGGAAGGGGGGCTAGTTGTTAGGAAAGATAAATACTTTCACACATTTTCATACTCTGCATCTACCTGATAAGGGCATGGGGAGAGTCCCAGATTCACCAGTTGAAGTCCACTTTTTATTATGGCACACTTAGAAGGGAAGATTTGATTATTATAGGTGATGTTCTCCAAAGCAGCAGGCTTGTCAGTCCCATCTGACTTTTTACTTGAAGACAATTTTCTGTGAGGCGAATGAGATAACTTCCCATTGATATCCCTACAGTGATTCCTTATTCCACCCACCATTATTTTACATAATGTCCAAATGATTCCCAAACTTCTATCTCTGACTCTGACCTAATTACCTACGCCCCCCCCCAAAAAACACTACAGAAAATAATGGTTCCAGGGTGCCAGGCACTGTGGCAAGCAATTTACTTACATTAGCTTGTTTCAGATTCACAAAGGTAGGGTTATTAACCTTACTCTTTAAATGACTGAGGTTCAGACCTGGAGGTAAATTTGCCCACTGTCACACTGACCAGTAAGCAACAGAGCCGAGACTTGAACCTGGAGCTGCTTATGTTCAAGGCCTGATTCTAACCATCACATTATCCTAACAATATCACTGTATCTTTATCAGCCTAACTCCAGTGCAGCTGGAGTTAGAACTGCAGCTGGTGTCTTATAAATTTAAATACCCCATATTCGGAGCCAAGTTGTAGAAATGCAGGCGAGTGTGTGCCCAGACAGCAGAAGATCAGGAAGTAGGGAGGTGATGGGGTACCTCGTTGGTCACAGCATCTGGGCACCTGAGGCCAAAGTGCTTCTCTGTTGGGGTCACTGTGTGCCACTGAACTGTGGGTCCCACCCCAGCCTTCCACATCTTGCCCCTCCTTGCTTGAATGGTCTGTGGTGACCAGCGAGGTTCCCTTGCAGGAAGCAGCCCAGCTGCCTCACAGGGAAAAATATGATCGGAGCCCTCTTTAGGTGCAGAAACAGCGCTTTACCTAAGGCCTCATGACCACTGTCCCTGCAGTGCATGGAAGTGAGAGGGAAAGAGGAAAGGGCTTGTCCAGAAGCGCTGCAGCTCGGCCTGGGGAGCTCGGACACGACGTGCCTGGCCCGGCAGGTAGCAGGGAGAAGGAGGCGCCCTCAGGGAGCGAGGGCACCACGCGGTTCCGCGGCCTAATCAGGTGGGTGACCTGGAGCCCTGAACCCGGCGGCTTGGCTAGGGTCCGGCATCCAAGGCTTGGATCGCCCCCTGCGGGGGCCGAGAACGCCGCAGGCAGGTGGCAGCGCCCGGCGAGGAGACCAGCGGAGGGAGCTCCAGCTCCGCGGGGGGAGCATGATGCGACCCCATCCCACCTGCGCGAGGGCACCCCGCCCGGGGGAGGAGGGGCGGGAGTCCGAGGCGGGTCGGATTCCCAGCCAGCTCTCTCCTCACAGGAGGCGGCCCATTATCCGGCGTCGTTAAAGAGCAATTAGATGGAAATTAAGCCGAGAACAAGTATTGATTATCTCATTAAGGCCGGGGGAGTCCTCTCTGTCGGTGAGAATTTACCGCCGTTCACCCCATTATCTGCAAGGTGAAAGCTTGCGGTCATCAAAACCTAGTCAAGTATAGATTTTGCCCCCATCCTCAAACCCAGTCCCTCACCCCCCCCAAAGTAGGTGGGTTCCAGAGAGGTGATATCAGGTGTGCGATGAGGTGGAAGAACTCAGGTCCCAGTCTCTCCGTCTAAGCACTTCCTCTGTAGTTCCCTTCATTTTCTGCGCCCAAATCATTTTTTCACCTGGTCTTGTGGAGCAGGGGGTGGGGATGGGAGAGGGAGGTCAGAGTAAGTTCACGTCCCTCCAGGCCTGGAGAGATGGGGCTCCCCTAGTTTTACATACAAAGAAGAGAAATTAGAATTGAGACTTAATGGACAGAGTTTGCCCCTGTTGACACAGAGTATAGGGCACCTCTGAGCTCCAAATCCCTGGAGGGAGAGGGAGAGGCTTAGTTCTGTGTGACTACTATCGCCAAAGGAAGAGATTCCTGGGACCACCCCACAGATTCTCCAAGGCTTAGAAACCTCAGCGTTCAGAAGAGGCTTGCTTCCCCAGGGTCCCAGATGCTGTGAGCTTTGGAGAGTAATCACAATGTGTTGGAAAGAGTAGTTGTTTTCACCCAGATTTTGCTTCTAGCTCATTGTATGACCTCGGGCAAGTCACTTTGCCTCTCCAGGCCACGGAATCCCCAAAAGAAGGGTTGGAAGAGCTCCAAGTCTTTTGAGTCCTCAGACACCATAATGTAATTGCTGCGCTTTCAGCTGGCAGGCATTTGGAGGCAGCTGTGGGCCCAGGCCCTGCCTGCCCTCCAGGAGCTTATGGCCTCAAGGGGGAGAAGACATTGAACTGATAATCACTGAAATAATAAGCTACCATTATAATATGAATTAGAAAAAAGAGTGCAGGTGCTAGGAGGGTTTTTAAGAAGGGGTGGGAAGAGTTTACACAGGAAGTAGATGTTGCAATAAAAACACAGGGAATGAGCCTGTTGCTCACTCATTCATTCAACACACAATTACTGAAGGAGCTCCAGAGCCTACGGTGAGTACAGCGACGGGTCCCTTCCCCGTGGAACCCACAGTTCAGTGAAGGAGACAATGATATAACCACACAAATAAAGGTAAAAGCATGCATGTGGTACATACACCGAAAAATATGTTGGGGCAATGAGCAAGAATAATAATTGACTTGGAGGAGAGGGGGTCAAGGAAGCCTCTCCGAGAAAGCGAAGTTGGGGCCATCATTTAAGAATACAAGTCCTTCAGTCAAGCCCTTGGGAAGTGTGTGGGAGACCTGTGGAGAGGGTGCACCTTCCTGCCCTACTTGCCTTGCCTCGGAGCACGCCCAGGTGAGACCTAGCAGGGAATAGGATTTCCGACCCCATCGTGGGGCTCACCTGATAGCCTCAGGGGCGCCTAGGGGACAGAAAAGGAGACGGAGGGAGGGATGGCGACGGCGGATGATGAGTCGGCCCGCACCAGGTTGGCCGGCGCGAAGCGAGCGGCGCTGGAGCGGTATCTGGGCTCATCTCCCTGCCCCGGAGCCGGGCAACTATTAATCTTGGTTGACGGTTTCTAATGTCCTAATTGGGAGGTGGGGAGAGCTGCCCAGTCCGCCCTAAAGGTAGAAGCGGCTAATGGGCCTCTTCATCACCGCCAGGAGCGGGTCCCTGGCGGAGCGCGAGGGGCGCTGCAGCAGGTGAGACGATGAGCTGGCGGCGGCCCTTAATGAAGCTGCCCGGGCTTCGGCGGACGGAGAGTCTTCGGAGAGGCCAGCTCGGGGAGGGAGGTGGTTCCGCGGTGAGAAGACTGTTCGCCCAACCTGCCCGGACAGCTCAGCTCCGGGGCTCACCTGGGCGCCCTTTATCAGAAGAGGCCTCCTGGAGTACAGTGCCAGGTTAAGTCTGTGTAGATGTAGATCTTTTCAGAGATGACAGCAGCTGAGCGGGATACTGGGGGAGGCGGAGTGTTTGAAAGCCTGGGTTGTCCTGCAGTAGACAAGGGCCTGGCACAAAGTGGGCGCTCCGATGTTCGCCTCTGCCCGACATGTGCAGCGGGGGAGATGTTAGGAGCAAGAGTGAATTTGGGAGCCTCAGGGACCCCATGACTCCAGAGCGCCTTATCTTTTCATAGCCTCTGCCATTCCCCTTCTGTTACTCAGTTTCCCGTCCAGGGCGGGTTTCTGAGCTCCCAGCCCTCCAACTCTCAAGCTTGTCCCCTCCTCCAGCATTTGCTTGCGGGACCTGCCGCTAACCTAGTCCTTCCGAAGCAGTTTCCCACAAACCACCCCCCTCCCCGCCCCATCCTGACCCAAACTGCTGGGGGAAGAGGGGAGAGAGAGGCTCGGCCCACCCAGCCCGGTTGGAGCGCTCCTCTGCCCTCCCCTGGGACCTGCTGCATCCTGGAGCCCCGGCTTCTCTGCGGGATTCGCGGTCTCTCGCTCGCTGTCAGCCTCTTTCCCGCCCCCTCCCCGCGCATCAGAAATATATTGTATTCTCACCTAATCCTGTTCAATTACAGCATAATAAAACACATAATAAAAACGTAATTCATTTTTCTCCCGCGACCCCCATCTCCGAGCATCTTCTTGCTCGGGATTAAAAATTTGTCATCATGTTTGTGGCACCGCAGTCCCGGCGCCTCCGCATCTTTAATGTATGAGCCAGGGAGCTAGGGACCCGCCAGTTCTGCAGTCTTCGCGCCGGGAAGGCGCCCGCCTGTCACCTGAGGATGCGGATAGGGAAGGAGAGTGAAGCGTAGACCTGCATGGGGCCCCAGCAGCATCCACCCAGTCCCTCGACCAGGATAAGGGGGTGAGAATCAAAGGAACCCAGAGATTGCATGTCTGTTCCGTCCAACAGACCCAGTGTGGTTTCCAGGGGCGCGGTGTAGATCAGGTCTCTGGGGATTGAGAGTTGGGCTTTTACCAAGGAGACTGGGTTACCTAGTGCAACCCAGGTGGAGATGCAGAGCAGAGCCAGTTAAGGAGGGGCCCTACTGTCCTCAGCCTCCATTCTCTCCTTTGCTTCTGATCTTCTGAGCTGGCCTGGCCAATGCAGCTCTGGCTTCCAAGTTACCGCCACCATCCACAGTCGCTAGGGACACTCTACCACCCTCTGATCACTTTGTGAACAACCTGGATCCCCAAACAAGGTTAGAACTCCCCAGAAGGAATTATCAGGAATTCAATAAGAGACAATTTCCTACAAAGGCACAGTACCTAGTGAGTTTACAGAGGGGAGGGAGGTCTTAGACCCAAATGCAACCTAGTGATAGGTTCCTTCCTTCATTTCTTCCATCATTCATTTATGGCAGGAGGTTCTCAAACTTTCTACATTCATGGACTCCTTAGTTTTTCAGAAATTTTTTTCACAGTACCCTAGGCCAAAATAAATATCTAACAATTCCCTTTACTTAGGTCCAAACAACTTAGTATGTATTTACATCCTAACTCCTTTGTAGCTATTTGGAAAACTAACACACATAAATTGGGAGAAAAAAGATAATATTTTTACATCATTCTTAATCTCCGTTACTTACTAATGGAATGTGTGTGCCTGTTGGGCTCTACGTAACTTCTCAAAACTTGGAACCAGCTTGGATACTGCCACCAGTTCCAATTCCACACTAACTTTTGTGTAGTTCTTCCTTTTTGTCACAGCAAGCATTAAAAACCCAGTTTTGCAAATACATCATTGAAAGTGATGTAACACTCTCTTTGAAACTGAACTACCTCAAGCTAGTAGTTTGTGCAGTGTCCAACAAATCTTGAGTACTCCTGGGTTTCCCTTAATATGTCCTGCGATAGTCCTAGGAGCTCACTGTGGCATTCTTGGGTGCCTCAGGATATAGTTTGGAAACTGCAGATTTAGGGAGCCTACCTGTTTTCTTTAAGCAACAAGCCTTCTTAGTGGTCTTGGAAAGTTTGGGACAACTAAACAGAGGTCACCTGATTTGGCCAAAGGAAAAGAACTCAAAACTTATCCACATCTCAGGGGTCAGATATAAGCAGGAGAGACTGACAGCCTGGAGGTTCAGGTGTTGGAAGCCAGCTTACAGAAATGGGGCCCTGCAAGAAAGTCACCAGCAGTGACGAGCAAGTCTAGCAGGATGAACCAAACTTGAGTATCTTGAGCAATCCTTCTAGGTAGGATTGTTGTGGAGGGGGAATGCTTAATACCACCACTACCCAACACCACCACCCCACTGTGCCTTAGTACCCTGGAAAGGAGGTCTTGACAATGAAACTGTATCACCAGAGGCTCAAGAAACTCTGCTGTGGGGCCACTCAATAGTAATGGGACAAGACTTACATGACAGTGACTCCCTTCCAGCGTGCCTTAAATGATGGCAGCTCTGTGCCAGCCCCCAAAAGCGGCAGAGGTGGAGGGTAGGTCAACACCACAGAATTGGAAACAGTGGCTCCAATGACATGTTAGACACTCTTTCCCTGGGTTGTCCTGAATAAATGAATGTGGAATCCCTGAACCCCACCTGTATATTGGTCCTACCATGTTAGCTTACTAACGCAGTTTTAGGTATTTACTAAAACGTGTTATTATTGGTCCTGTACAAATTATTCTCTCCCATTTAAATGAACCCCCAACCCCAGGGCAGGCAGCATTAGGGATGCTGGAGAGGACTCCTGGAGAGACAGGGAAGAGGGAAAGCTGAGCTCCTTCTCTTGCCAGCTATCACATGTAGGGACGCATCCAGGGACCAGCTTCACTTTGCCTAGGGGACTTTTCAAGCCACACTACCCCTATGATTCTGAAATGCCTCCCTGGGAGAAATGCTTCCCATCCTCCAGGCTGAAAATCACTAAAGTTGTGAGCCATTGTTTCTTTTGTGGATATATCATGTCTTTCAGGTTGGCTGAAGAGTAAAACAGATTGAAAACTGTGTTAGTAAGCTAACTGAAGTTGGTTTTAGCTGTTACCTTAATGGCGGTGTCCATATACTCCAGTTGCTGAGGCCTCAGAGCTGCCCAGCTTCCTGCCTTTTCCGAGGCCTGATTGGTTAGCTCCATCTCTGGCTCTGAGAGCTACTGCAGAATCCTTTCAATACATCCCTCTATTTATGAAGCTAGCCACAGTCATTCTCTGTTGCTTTCCATAAATAACTTCAATTATAACCCAAACCAGTAGTGCTCCTTCTGGGAAATAAAAGTTGTCACTTGAGGATTTGCTGGTGGGGAAGGTCTTCAGTCAGAAAATAATGTAGGTTAATCTATAACATAGCAAACTCTTGTTCCATAAGCAAACACTTTACCCTGAAGGAGTTGTGTGTTGCTTGTCACAGGCACTGATGTTGTTCTCCTGCTGGATGTATGGAGGCCGCGTATGTGTGTGTGTGCGCGCGCGCGCGCGCGCGCATAGCCTAATTATACAGAGTTCCTCCCCCATTCTCCTGGTCTTTATTCAGTTGCAAAATGTTGCTGGTCTGAGAAGACTGGAAGGAGGATGCTGGAGAAGGCTGTGGCCTGAAGGTGAGGCTGCCAGTGAAGAAAAAGATGTGTGTATAAGAGAAGAGAGCAGCTCCAGAAGCTCTTTGGGGGGATGGTCTAACTGGGTCAAGATTCCTCCACAATTCCTAGCAAAAGGTTGCTTGGTATCAGGACCTGAGATCACTGCGACGTGCGAGGAGACTGGCGGAGGGGACCGAGAGAGGTGCCTTGATGCCTGCCGAGCAGAGGCTGTATGCCTGCAGATGGGAATGCACTCTGTTCGCCCAACAGCCCATTTCTACCCAGTGCCGGGCACTGAGCCACACTTAAGCAGAGTTCACTGAATTGTGGGAGGCAAGGGCGGAAGGACGGGGAGACCGCGGAAGGCGCATGAGGTAGGGCCACCAGTCTCGGAAGCCGCTGAGAAAAATCCGGCCTTGGGACCCAGGAGGGGCCTCGCGTGATTCCTGGAAAACCTCGCATATTTCTGGATAGAGAATCAAAGGGAGGGCACTGGAGCGCCCTTGGGTTTAGAAACTGAAAAGTAAGGAGGGGATTTGGCGGATTTAACGGTCAAGGACTGAGGTCACTAGGGAAGCGGATCTGTGACATATGTTCCAGGCTCAGGTAGGGGATATGAACTGCATTCTCTAAAGCCGTTACCCGGGAAACGGGAAGGAGGCGGAGCCAGCCGAACTGACAGACAGAGGCCACTTCAGGGGCGGGACTCTGCCTCTCATTGGCTCTCTCTCCGGCGAGGGGCGTGGCTTACCCATGACTGACAGGCCCTGGATTGGGGCTGACTTGAAAGGGACAAACTTGACTGGGAGAAAATGGGGCTTGGCTCCAACTCCTAGGACACCGGCCTAGGCTGGACTAGGCTAGTCTGATGGGTATGAGTCCACAGGACCGGAGCTAAAGCTGGCCCAAACTACCTGTCTGTAAGATGCCAGCCTCATTAGCCCTAGTAAGAGGGAAGGTCGCCTCCCTACGGCCAGGCTAAGTCAGGGCTCCAGACCCAAGACATTTTCTTCCTTAGAACGTGGGCCAGGAGAGGAGGATTGTAGTTTTTCTTATAATGAACAGGGTGGGGCCCTGGAGCAGATGAGGCCAGGGAAGGCGAGGAAGGCCAAGTATGCAGATACAGGTTCCCAGAGAAGGTTTCTGGAGTCTGAGCACTGGGAGGAAGAGAAGAGGCCCAAGAGTGGGGCAAATTACTTTCCAGTGAGAAAAGTGCTACATCTGCCCAAATGCTGACTTCCAAGGAAAATGCCAAGCATGTGGAAGCAGTTTGGAAAATGTATCTGGCTAGGATTTATCCCTAGATAATTTGTGAAGTTGGCCTAAAGCTAATTTTTTTTTTTTTTGCTTTGAGAAGCTGGTGTGGAATTAGGAAGGAAAGATGGCTAGAAACAGCATTCCTTCTACCCACTGGTGCCCTGGCCAATCTTATTTCTGATATAGTTTGTGTTATCTGCAGAGATTTTGTTATAAAATGATCCTAATGATTTTGTTTTACAGATTCCTGTACCTCATTCCCCAAGTGGGTTTATTTTACGTAGATTTTCCAGTAAAAGTGCAAGGCCTCTTTCTAAGGAGATTGCCAAAGGCCAAAGATGTAACTGCAGAAAAGAGGCTTCAAGAATTGACCCGGGGCTCAAGTGGGCTTGGTGCTTCTCCTAAGGCACTGGTCCTACTGACAGAACAGGATGGAATTGAAACTGGTTATCTAAATGTCATCTCATATTTAATTGAGAATAGGAATGTTTGCTTATGTGCCTTCAGCTATAAAACCCTCAAACTTGGAAACTCCTCAGTGGCTTCAGTAAAAGGTCTGTGTATACTTGTATGTTGTCAGCTTTGCTGGCCTGTAAACAAACTGGGCCCAGGGAGGAGATACCTTGGAGTGTTAAAGGGACTACGAAAATGACCTCAAGTCTGGCAGGCAGCTGGCAGGTGAGGAAGAAGCCTAACACAGTGGCTTCAGAGTCACACAATTTGGCTTCAATACTGGCTCCACCACCTTGTAGTTGTGCAGCTGTTGGCAACTTTCTTAACATCTTTAAGCCTGTGTGCTTACTAAGAATGGACCAAACATGTTTGGCTTCACAAGGGTGGTTGTGGAGATCAAAAGAAATAATGGACTTAAAGCACTTGGCTTCACTTAGCCTGACTCCACACAGAAGGGCTCAGTGAGCAGTAGCTGTGTCACCCCCACTAGCAGTGGCCCATACAGGTGAACTTCTACTTCCCAAGAGGAGCAAGTGAGCCCAGGCCAAGATAGCAAGTTCACTCAGGCTGCTGTAGGACCATTCAGCCCTAAAGATTTCTCTCCCAGTGTGAGACCTTTGGGCTGAAAAAAGGGAGATGAGGGCTATTTCCTACAGGGAGTAGGGAATGGATTTTATTATAGATTCATCCATGTTTATTTTTTTGAACCTTCCAAAGCCAAGACTTAGGGTGAGAGAGGCAACCTTACACTGTTTAATAGTAGCTCTCACCAGCTATACACAGGCGTGAACTTTTTTTTTTTTACATGAATATACATATATTCATTTTCATATTCTTTTTCACCATAAGCTACTACAACATATTGAATACATTTCCCTGTGCAGTCCATTTATAGTTAAAGGAATTACTCATAGGTATGTACTTTTTGCCACTTTGTTAATTGTTTTAAGATTGTTTTTGTAGTTTTCTATCCTGTACATCCTGAGAAGTATCTTTTTTTGGTACTTTTTTTTAAACATTTTTTATTGATTTATAATCATTTTACAATGTTGTGTCAAATTCCAGTGTTCAGCACAATTTTTCAGTTATTCATGGACATATACACTCATTGTCACATTTTTTTCTCTGTGAGTTATCATAACATTTTGTGTATATTTCCCTGTGCTATACAGTGTAGTCTATTCTACAATTTTGAAATCCCAGTCTATCCCTTCCCACCCTCCACCCCCCTGGTAACCACAAGTCTGTATTCTCTGTCTGTGAGTCTATTTCTGTCCTTTATTTACGCTTTGTTTTTGTTTGTTTGTTTGTTTTTGTTTTTGTTTTTTAGATTCCACATATGAGCGATCTCATATGGTATTTTTCTTTCTCTTTCTGGCTTACTTCACTTAGAATGACATTCTCCAGGAGCATCCATGTTGCTGCAAATGGCATTATGTTGTCGGTTTTTATGGCTGAGTAGTATTCCATTGTATAAATATACCACATCTTCTTTAACCAGTCACCTGTTGATGGACATTTAGGCTGTTTCCATGTTTTGGCTATTGTAAATAGTGCTGCTATGAACATTGGGGTGCAGGTGTCATCCTGAAGTAGATTTCCTTCTGGATACAAGCCCAGGAGTGGGATCCCTGGGTCATATGGTAAGTCTATTCCTAGTCTTTTGAGGAATCTCCAAACTGTTTTCCATAGTGGCTGCACCAAACTGCATTCCCACCAGCAGTGTAGGAGGGTTCCCCTTTCTCCACAGCCTCTCCAGCATTTGTCATTTGTGGATTTTTGAATGACGGCCATTCTGACTGGTTACACAGGCATGAACTTTGGACCTCTTTTTTCCCAGAAAAAAGGGGGTTCCTAAGCAGGGAGGGGGTGGAGGGCCCTGGGATGGGGGAAGAGGTGTTAACTAGCAATGGTCCCCACCAGGCTTGTTCCAGTATTGCATCATCAGTGAGGGTGTGGAGGGGTGCAGAGGTGTGCTGGCACCCTAACAACTTCTCTGATAAGAGCTGGGCAGTGCTTAGCCCTCTCGCCTTCCTTTCCCAGAGGCTACCACCCCATGCCAGATGCGTGAGGGAACCAAGAAGCTCAAAGCCTGAGTTGGTTTGTAGGCATGTGATCAGCCCCCCTAACGAAGATGTAAACGAAGTCAGGGCTCCAGCTGCTGAGAGAATATAAGATGCAGGCATCCCCTCTACTTTAATACTGGGGTGCTGATTTTCTAATCTCAGCGCGCCCTCTGCTGGGTAATGAGGCTCCCTACAGAAGGGGAGGGAAGAGACTAAGCCCTGGATTTCACTGGGGAGAGAAGGGAAGGCCGCAGGCAGGAGGCTCTTCTGGGCACCCAAGTGCAGTGGAATCAAGCGAAGATCAAGAAGTAGACAGGTTTTTATTTTATTGAGTAACAATGGCACCATAGCGTTTATTACTGGTGGCGGTTGGTTGAGGGGCAAGAAAGTGCTCTTAGGGGATCCCACTAGGGCCTTCACCCCACTACTTCGGCCAGAAGTCACAGGAGTTAGAGTCAAGGTCCAACTCCACACTCTGTAAGTTGACCAGCACATATTCATCATCAAGCCCACCTCCCCTTTGGACCAGCCGCTGATGCCTGGGCCCTTCCTCCTCTTGGAGATGGGGGTAGGGGGAGGAACAGGGTCAAGCCTCAAGAAACAGAAGTAGCCAAGGTCAGGATTCTGCTGAATGTCTAACAAGGTCAATGGAACAAAAAAATCCCCTGCTTAAGACTACACTCAGAGCTTAGTTGCCCTTGAGGGTGTCCTAGTTACACCCACTCAGATACCTGTGGAGTTTAAGCACCATTCCCACAGCTGTGTCCCTCTGTAAGAGGGTGCAGTGGGGCTTTTAAAGGGGAATGCTTACTCTGCCTTCATGGCTGTTTGATTGGGGGAGGGGGTTGGGATTGTAGGCTTCGATCTGAGATTATGACATCAGAGTGGACCAAGAACTCCCAGGATTGTGCTTAAAGATGCCCACACTGCAGTGTTGGGGAGTCAGGAAGATGTCAAGAGCAGTACAGGATACTGACACTCCTTTGTTCTAGTAGAGAAGAGGGGAGGAAATGGCCTATTCCAGGAAGAGATAAGCCCCCTGCCTTCCTTATCCTGACGTGTCCTCCTCTGCCAGCCCAGTTCCTGCGTCAGCTTCAGAACCCAGGAAGCAGACAGCTGAAGGATTCAGCCCAGTTTGGCCTACTAGTATCCCTGTCTCTGTCCTGAAATCCTGAGGCTCCTCCTGTATCCAGAAGGGGCAAGAACTCATCAGAAATGAGTTGGCTGGTGGAACTGTTTGGGCAAGAAAGTCCTGTAGCCTAGCTGGCTGGCAGGTGGCAAGAGGCCAAGAAGGGAAGCCAGACATGAGGACATCCCAGGACATCATGTACACACTCATACTGCATATGTACATCCATAGACACACTAGTGTGGGAGAAAAGGGATTATGTGGATTATGTGACCCTGCTCTTTGAAATCAGAGGAGAGAAAAGGCTTATGGGGTCACCTCTCCTAGCCTAACAGGTTGCTGATCTCAACGGCTACTCCCCCACCAAGCCCCCTGCCCAGTATCACTCAGATAGGCAAGTGGCAGGGACGGCAAGGCTCCACTGAAGCAGCAGCCCAAGGAGGTTAGGGAGGGGGCCAGGGGCTAGCCCTCCCTCAAAGCCCCTTGTTGTAATAAACCACTTCGATGCTGGGGTTCTGCTCACGGATCTGAGCTCTCAGCTCTGGCTCCAGCCTGCTCACACGTATGGAGCTGCAACAGAACAGCGCAGGCAGGCTGAGTGTCCCCCTGAGCCACCTCCACCTCAGGCTAAGGGATCACCACCACTCCTCCCAGGCCACAGAGTCTTCTTCTTTGACTGCCAGAAGTCCTGGATCACTGTCATTCCCCCACCACCAGATTAAGTTAAGCGTCTGCCAGGCCTCCTCTGGGAACTCACTGGAGGAACCTAAGATTAGCTGCTTCCTGAGATGGGGAAACCTGTCTGGAGCCCCCAGCCAAGCCAGGGGGCAGCACTTACCTTTTCTGGGGGAAGAGGGCACAGCACAGGGGGGTGGCAAATACCAGGCTGGGGGAGAGAAGAGTGTTGGAAAGGTTTGTGAAGCTCTGATCTAAGGGTGTTCCCTCCCTGCACCCCACCCCACCTCTGGAGACAGCCCCTAGGGGTGGAGACTGATTAAAGCCAACGCTGACATTAGGTTCTGACTGAGGAAAGAGCCTCCAGAACAGTGACCCAGAGCTCCACAGCCAGTGACATAATCAGTAATTAAATGTGCAGGCAACTCCAGCATAGTCCCAAAAGGTATATTTCCATGGTTTCCATGGAGAAGGAAGACTAGAATCCCTTCGACTAAATTCTTGATCTTCAAGGACCAAGATCACCCCAACATATACAGTATGCCCAACACGTGTCCATAACCCCTACCAGCTGCAAGTATGAATGAATGGTGTATATAAACAACTTAAAAGCAATATTACCCACCCACAACCACCGTGGAAAGGACACTCCCACACACCCTAGCTAACCAACTCCCTGTGTACTTACCAGAAGCCCACCAGTCCCACTTGCAGGGGAGCCCCCAACCAGGGGCGGCGCTGTGGGGAGACAGAGACATTGGAATAGTGTGTGTCCCGTGCCCCCCTCACCTCTACACATTCACCTACCAGGGCTCTATCCCAACAGCCTTGCCTTTGAGCCTCATACATGGCCCTATTCTTTCTCCCAATCCCACAACAGGGTTGGGACCTCAAAATCACCACCCTCCACTCCAGTCAGGCCTGTTTACAGACACCCTCCTGAGTGTCCCACCACCCATTCTCACCTCAGAATTGCTTCCCACACTTCCTCCAGAAGCTGCTTTCTTCCAGAAGCCCCCTCTAGCCCTCTACTTCCTCCCTCCCATCACAGTGCATGAATCTGGCCCTTTCCAAACACATCTCCTGCTCTGCACCCCCTTCTCAATTAACTTTAGCCACAGAGACCACCATTCTGTTCCTCTAAGGTTCACGGTTGGTACTCAACAAACATTTGCAAATAAATGATTCAATGAATGAGCCAAAGCCTGGATTCCTATGCCTTACTATCTGTCCTGTCATGCATGTGTGAGCCTGTGTGTGTGTGTGAATGTTGTTTGCAGGCAAGGCATGAGCATGATACCAAGCATGACTGTAACAGTCCATCCCTATCAGCCTGGTCAGAGGCTTCTGGAGTGACACCAACTTCCTTCAGGACAGAAACCTTTTCTTTCCTTCCCTCATCTTCTGCACCCTCAGTGTTCCTTCATTTCAGCCCAATTCATTCTTGCTGAATGAATGAAGGTGGAGGGGGTGGGGCAAACATGTAGGAAGCCTTAGACTTAGGTCAGGCTGGAGAGGGAGTTAGGGACTGGTCACTTCTGCCCTCAGTCACCACCACTTCCAGGACATGAGAGGTGAGAGACCTACCTTCAGGAAGTCTTTCTTCTCCAGGGTGTCCATGATCACGGGGGGAATGGCTGAGGGGAGAGCAGAGCAGGGAGGGAGGGAGTCACTGGAGAGAAAGTCAGGACCCTAAAGAAGAGGGGATCCCTTTTCCCAGCTCTTCCCACTCTCCCCCAGAGTCTTCTAGCTCCCAGAGTTCTCAAAACCCCCAGACAATGACACTCCCTTCTCTTAGAGCCTCCTGTGCCCCACCAAGCCACCCCTGCCTCACCCATGGCAGGAATCGCCATGCAGATCCTTGATATCACCACCTGGAAGATTCCTTGCTTGGCTGCAGACACCGAGTGGCCAAGCCTCTGACCCTCTTCATTGGTCACCGGGATGCCCACCTGCAGCTCCCTGAGAAGGGTGGTTGTCAGATCACACCTGCAATGCCTTCACAGGCAGCTAGTCCCTGGGGTCCCCTCAGACAGCCTAGATTCAAAGGCTGGTTCTCCCACCCCAGGATCCCAGCATCAGTCTGAGACATGGCCTAGCAGCTCACGTGGCTGGCTGGGAGGCCTACATGCTCACTGAGTGTGCACACGCCAGGAGCCGGGGCAACTCACCTCTGCCTCATCAGGGGGATGTTAATGCAGTTGGCAGCTGCCACAGCTGCAAAGGGTACAAATCTGCCAACCAGTGGGGGCAGGTGCTGGGGGAGGAGAGATGTCATTTAGTGGCCCTAAGGGCCATGGGGTGGTGAGGAACTCTGAGGAGATATATGGAGAGCCTGTAGGTTGCGATGGAGGAGCAACAGGGAAGAAGGAAGCAGATAAAGGGTGAGTTGGGGGCAGTGGAATGGGAAGGCATTTACCTTGGTGAGGGATTTGAGTCCCAGGGCCGTGGCCACAGCCCCGGTGGTGGCACTCACATAAGCTGTTCCCAGCTGCCTGTGGGAGGAAGAGCCAGGACACAAGGGGAAAGGTGAATAGTCCAGCATGTGGTTCTTTCCTTCAGGGACATGCCAACTCTTCAATGTATGAGGCATGGGAGGATGGCCTCATGGCAGGGGAACGTCTCCTCTGCTCCAGTGCAGTCTTGTCTGGAAGCCCCAGTCCCTCCCCTGGAAGAGAAGTGGGTCCCCCCAAAGCACACATACAAAGACCCCATGCCCTCAGCCAGGCCAGGAAAGTGAGGGGGACGGGCTGAGAGGAGAGCACTGAGCCATGGGCTGCCTGGCCCTCGGGGAACAGGAGCTAATAGGGGAGAGCAAAGGAGGGAAGGGAGAGAAGTTCCTGGGAATGAGCTCTCACCCAACAGTGATGGGAGCATCACCACTGCGATTGGAGTAGTTAACGATGGCATTGAAGGACTGATTCACCCACTGCCAGAACACCACGGTTGGGGTCTTCCTGAGGGAACAAAGACACTTCTATCGTGTCCCTCCCCAGTAATAAAGCCCCAAAGATTATCCCCAAACCCTCAGGACGGGCCCTGTTGATGATCTTAGAACTTGCTCTGGTGACCCCTGCATGACCTTCCCTACACAAACACATCCATTGTCTCTGGAGCTGAGTCCTGAAGAATGGAAGGGATTCTAACACAAGCTCTCACCCACCCACTGGCCCAAAGAGGAAGTGCCCAGTCATCAAGTTACGCTCTAGCTTGGACAGAGCACCCAGGGAGGAGATACACAGGATAGGACCTGCCTGTAGAAGGTGAGCATGCAGCCAGTGATGGTCATGTTCATGGGCACCTGGGCTGACATGCGGCCAATCAGGACCACCTTCTCCCCTGTGTCCGGATGGAAGGCAGAGTCGTACACATACTTGGCCCTCCACAGCTGGTCCTCGGTGAGCCCTGGCGTCACCACGCCGGCCCTGCAGAGGTTGGCAAGGAGCAGACAGGCAATTCTAGGAGGCAGATCCGCCCCTCCCACGCCCTGCCCACCCAGCTCAGGGTAAGTCTGGGCAGAGGACCAAGCACGTTGGCCTCCAATCTCAGGATAAAAGAGCTCCTTGTCTCTGGGGAAGAAGCAAATCTTCCCAGAAAGTTGGGAGGCGAGTTTGTTTCCCTTCAAGCCACAGGGAGAGAGATGCCCTTCTATTTCTGCCAAAACACTAAGTCATGGGTAGTGGTTGTTTCCAATCGATCAAAAATGGCTAGAGGTGTTGCAAGGGTTTTTCCTCCTGGAGACAAGGGGGCTGCCCTCCCACCTCCTTGGGACCCAACTTTGAGCCTCTCTGTCCTTGCAGAGGGTGGCCCAGCAGTGGGACAGATTCCTATAGAGTGTTTGTGAAGCACAGAACAGCCCCCTACCCATAAATATCAACACCAACTCCTCAACCCAAACAGCCTGAAATCCCCTGGGATACAGTTCTGTGCCCCAGTTGTCTGTGGTTCCAACAGACAGGGCCAGACAGTTAGGGGGTGGAGGAGTGGAACAGGGTCACACTCAAGTGAGGGGAAACAGGTGCAAAAGTACTGTATTAATGGTAAGGAATGAGACCCTGGGGCAGATGGGGTCCGCAGTCACCTGTAGTTCTGCACGATGTTCCGGGAAGCTTCCAGCTGTGCCCCAGAAAGCAGAAGATTTCGGGGATCAGTCACAGTGAAGAAGTGCCGGGCTCTGCCCAGGAAAGTGCTTTGGTCCCACCGAGGTTCCTGGATATTGATATCTAAGGGCAACTCACCCATTTCCTGCAGGGCAGGGACCAGAGTAAGAGGACTCCAAGTAGGGGATCCAAAGGCTCCACATGGGGGAGACTTTAGTGGCCCTACCCTGGTCCCTGGGCCTATTATTGCCAATCCCTTCTAGAGCTCAAGGTGACTCCAGATAGGTAAGCAAGGGGTGGGGGGAGAGGAGGAGCTGTTTTCTAGGTAATGTCCCCGCCCAGGGACCTGCAGCCACTGGAGGAGGGGACAGGGGAAAACAGAGCCAGGGAAATAGACATCCTTGCCCTCTGGCCTGATGCAGCTTTTCACGAATGAGCATTTACACGTGTGTGGTTGATGCATGAGAAGCAACTAATCCCATACAGCTACTCGTGTGCTCTGATGCATAAAAACACTGATTATATGCATTACACATCTATGTTCATGCCAGCTTTAGGCCCCAGCTGCCCTAAGACCTACATACAAACCCTCAAGGCTGTTTGGGAAGATGGCATAGGCCATCCTACACTCCAGGCCCTGATTGGAGGAGACCAAAGGCTCGTTGACCACTCCAGGGCTTATTTATTCCAGATTTATTCAAACAGGGGATGCTGATGCCAGCCAGCCAGGTGTGCTTGTGGGCACAAGTCCCCTCTCCAGACCCATATTCCTCAACCCACACTGAATGGTCCAAGGCTCTCCTTGTTCTCCAGCTGGGAAGGGCTGGCAAAGACACCCATCCACCTATTCCTGAGCCACTTGCCTCTCAAGGAGCAGGCTTCAGTAAATGACCCCTCCACTCAGCACAGAGAGAAAGCCTGAAGCAGCCATCTGGCCATGTTGGGCAAAATCCTACAGAATGACTAATCCTCTCCAACCACACTTCCTCCCTCACAGGCAGACACACCCTCCTCTCTCTCCACACACTCACATTCACATACCCACACACAAAGACATCATTATACATGCCCTACACATACATACAAACGGGGTGGACACACCCTGCATACACTGGCACACAAAGACAGTTACTTGCACGCACACACACACACACACACACACATTAGCTGTAGACACTTGAAGTTGTGACCACACAGAGCCCCACCCTGGCCTTCCCTCCCCAACCAACCTTCCCTCGTGCCCCATGGACCTCCCTAAAGCAGCGGATACTGAATCCCACAGGACAGGGAGCACACTTCAAAGGCAGCATCCTTCTCCGACTCGCAGCCCTCAACCCCCTACTCCCCAGACTCCCAACCCCGCCTGGCACAACGAGCACTCACGCTTTCCTGGGCTACCGGGCTCCCAGCCTCTGCAGCTCTCAGACCCGCCTTCCTCTCCGCGAGTCGCCCCCGCCCTCACACCCATCACGCGTAACGTCACGCTTGACGCTCACCAGCTTTAGGGGCGGGGGCTCCCTCCGTGCATCCGCCTGACGTGGCCAGGGATTGGCAGAACCTAGGGGCGATGGGTGTTATTAGGGGCGACGCCCCTAGCCCGGGCCACGGAGACCTGGCCCTACTCTGCCTCAGAGCCAATCCAGGCTTAGGATCAGTTCAAGCCGCGTCTGCAGAGGGAGTGAGGAGGGGAGGGGCCGCGGGTGCTGCCCCATTTGCTTGCAGTCCCTTGGCTGGCCTCGGGAGGCACAGGGCATCTGCCGCAAGGAATCTAGGTACCCAAGGCGAAGGCTTGCAGCGATCTGGGCTAAGACAGGCGGCGTGGAGGGGCCATCCTCTGATGGTGCGCACTGAGGGACTCGGGTTACTTGTTTACTTGATGGCTGCCTTGGCAGTGGCTTCTGCCTACTTGGTCCCCTGGGTTCCTTACCCCGGTTCCCCCAAGCTTCTCTCGCGGCACCTCGGCATTTGCACCCCTTCACAATCTGATTTTGCCCTTCTGTGTCCCCAGCCCATTCCTCCCCACCCCCAGTCCCTTCCTTACCCCTCTCTGTAACCTCTAGCTCCACTGAGTCCCCAGTTCCCTTACGCCCCCAATCCCTACTCCTGCATCACAGACTCTAGCCCCAGTCCCTGCCCTGAATGTGAAGGGGCAGAAGGCTCAAGGTATCTCTGTCTGCATCAAATAAGTGGATCAAAAAGACTCTTCCTCCTCCTAGTGTCCTGAGACCAGCTGCCTACCTTGTGTCGGTCCCAGAACTGATTGGCCAGAGAGACACTTTCTGACATGAGAGGATGCATGTGAAGAAAGCCCCGCTTAGCCTCCTCCCCGCCCCGCCCCAACTCACTCAGTCACCATACAGAGCATGCGTGCCGCACACCCAGGCGCCAGCCCACGCTCCTGCACACCGTGGGCGCTCTTCCTGCTCTGCCCAGGTGGCATTCCCTCACTGAGGCCTCAGAGGTGACCGTAGAGGACTGGCGATTCCATGAGCCCTGGAGGCCTGGAGAAGACGCTTTTTCGGGATCCCCTGCACTGAACCGGTAACGGGAGAGGGGCGAGCTGAGACCCAAGCCCTAAGTTCGCGGGGCGGGTTGGGACATCGGAACTCGAATTGGATCTGGTAGAGCTCAGCGGCCCCAGCCCAGGTTACGAACGCCTGTCCCAGGCACCCAAAGGAGGTGGTAGGGGAGTAACTGGCAGCCCTCCCAGCCAATGGGAGCCCGGGCTGCGCAGGCCAGCCCCATTCCTGCAGCCTCCGTGGGGGCGTGGGCGGGGATCCCCTTGCTGCGACTGTTGCTCGCGCCCGCGCGCTGGCGATACCGGCGGCGGCCGGACACGCGAGCAGGTGAGGGGACCCAGGAGGACAGAGCCGGGGGTAGGGTGCTGCGTTCTGGGTCCTGGAGCTGCTCTTGGGGTCTTGGTCCAGGTTTTTCGTCGGATGTTGTGGAGCTCTCGCCGGCAGGTCCTTCCCCCAAGGCTGGAAGAGGTTCACACACCTCTTTAGACGGAAGGGGAGAGGGAACGAAGAGGAGGGCAGCCTGGGACCTGGGGATCTCTGGGGGCCAGGGAATCTTTGAGGCCCTTGGCCGCAGCTGTCTCAGGTTCTGAGTCCCCTCGAGGCCTGAACCCCTGGGGCTGGCCTTCTACCCACAGACACAGGAGAGGTGGTACAGTGAACTGTCCTGGCCCAAATTTGTGTCACACTGCTTGAAGCCCTAGGACATGAAATAATCCCATCTCCACTCTGTCAACCTCTACTGAAGACTGGGGACCTACCGGAGTAGATGACTCAGCTGACAGCAGAAACTAACTAGGGATGAAAGAGAGGTTCCCACCTGCCTGCTTGTATAAATGGCTCCAAAAGTCCATGATGGTGCCTGAACTGGGCAGTTCTCTGGCCTGGGGTAGGAGTGGAGAGGGGCCAAGGCATGGGAGGCAGACTGCTCAAACCAGAGGGAAGGGTGGAAGTTCTGGGGGGCAGCAGGGGCAGCATTCACACCCGTTCCCCAATGCCTGCTCTCCCTGCGCAGGTCTGGAGCACACACCCCTGAGAAGCAGCGGAGGTGGGGGGCTCCCGGTCCCTGAGAACCCTGTCTGCACAGAATGCTGATGGAGCTGGGGGCATGCGGGGCCCTCCTCTCAAGGGATAGCAGGTTCCTTCTGGACCTATAGGGCGCCGCCCCAGTCTAGCCACCATGGCGCATGGTTTCGCAGTAGGCTTCGACCCACTGGGACTCGGAGACCTGAGCTCCGGCTCTCTGAGCTCCCTCTCCTCCCGAGGCCACCTGGGCAGCGAGTCGGGCTCGGCAACGCGATACCTGCTGAGGAAGCAACAGCGGCTGCTGAATGGGCCCCGCCACGGAATTCGAGCCTCATCGCCCATGGGCCGCGTCATCCTCATCAACTCCCCCATCGAAGGTGAGGGCGGGGCCCCGCCACTGGGCTGGGGACTGCGGATGGGGGTAGGGGACAGCCAGCACTAAGGAGGAGGAGGCAGAGCCAATATGGGTGAGGGAGCTCAAGAGATGCGAGTCTTCGGGATGTGGGAGGAGATGGCCTCTGGTAATCCCTAGACTCTCCCTCATCTTCTCTTCTCTCATCTTCAGGCCAGTCCTTTAGGGTCCAGGATTGTGGAGAGGTCAGAGGTGGGATATCCTGGCCTGGAGGCAGGGAAGGGGTGTGTGGTATGCTGGCCCTCAAGTGAGCAAGAGGAGGCATTGAAATGGGCCCTCCCTCCGACGGACTCTTCCTTTCTCCAAACCCATTTGTGTGTGACTTTGGGGGGTTTGGGGGTTAGGGCAGAATGGAGAAGGACATTCTTCATCAACCAGCCCATTGTGTACCCAGCTCTGTGCTGGGCTGTGAGGAGTCAGTGCCCAGCTGGGTAGAGAGAATTAGACTTCAGGAGCAGAGGATGGAAAGAGAAGTAGAGTGGAAGATGTTCCAAAGAGAAGGAGAAGAGGGTCGAGGGTCGGGAGGAAGCCTCAGGTCTGGGCTCTGGAGTAGGGAGACACCTAATCTTATATAGTTGCTTAATGACCTTTCATTTCACACCTATTCTATACCAGCCCTCGTTAGGTCCTGTGGGGGGACCTACAGAGAAATAAGGCTCAATTTTCACCTTCCAGAAATTTACAGTGTAGCAGGGCTTAGAGACAGAGCAATAAAAGCAGCTGGTGGTGGGGTGGATAGATCACAGACAAAGGTTTAAAGTGGAAAGCGTGGAGCATGGTGACAACCTGGCTGCAGTGACAGATGTGAGGCGACAAAAAGCTGGTGATCAAGGCAGGACCTTGAATGCCAGCAGGGAGTGGGGGCCGCCTCAGCCTGGGCTTTCTGCAGGCAGGCCAGATAAATATCTCCAGCTCCCCTCCTCTGTCTCAGCCAGCAGAGCTCCCCTGGCTGGATCCCAGATTGAACTTTTCACACCCTGCTCCTCCCCTCTGACCCAGCTGGGTACCTCTGTTCCCCTACCCAGGCCCCAGGGCAGGGGTGGAGCCTGTTGGTCAGGGAGCAGGCTTTCCTGCCCCAGTGGCCCAGCACGCTCACCCCCATCTTCCACCACATTTGGCCTCACCCTCAGGTGAGCAACAGGGTGCTTCTGACAGTCACCATTGCCATTCTGGTCATGGAGCAGAAATTCCCAGACTAAAAGCTAGGAGACAGGGAGGGCTGGGGCACTGCAGCACTGCCCTTGTAAATCCCATTGTATTAAAAGAACTAGGCCATACCTCCCCCTCACGCACCCACTTACACCACGCCCAGCTACAGTTATGATGCAGGGGCTCTGTACTGTCCCTCTAAAGATCCTCTTCCAGAAGTTCCTGAGTGCTCTCTCCCCCTGCCTCCCTCAGTGCCCCAGAGCAGCCAGGGAGTAGCATTCCCTAGCAATGGAAGGACTGGGGCGTTGCTCTGATCAGCTGGCCCCTAGCCTGTCTGGGCTGGGAGCCTCTGAGCTTAGAACTGTCCCCTCTGCCTGAGCACAAACATCTCCCAACTCACCACAGCCTGGAGCCCCTTCCCCATGTTGTTGTTTAGACCATTCCAGAGGCCTAAAGTAACTGATAACGGAGACACAGTGGGAAGCGGGACACTGCTCATCGCCCACAAAAATTCCCACCAGCTCCTCAGACTCAGTGGATCCCAGAGAAGCGGCATTATCTTTAATCCCAACCAGCCATCTCTCCTCACTCTCCCAGCTCACTCATTTATTCATTATTCTGCTTATTATTTCATTTATTGTAAAAAGACTTAGCAAATATCAAGCACCGTGCAACACACTGGGGATACATCTGTGGAAAAGAATGACTAACTCCCTACCGTGATTGAGCTTACAGTCTGGTGAAAGGAGAGAGAGAATAAATAATACACAAATAAACAACTAATGAGAAAGGATGGCAAGAATCTTGAGGGTACTAATTTGGATGATATGATAGAGTAGTGGTCCTCAGACTTCAGAATACATCAGAATTGCCTGTCAAAAGACAGATTGCTGGGCCCTACACCCAGAGTGTCTGATTTAATGGGTCTGCAGTAAAACCCCCAAATTCACATTTTTAATAAGTTTCTAGGTGCTCCCGATGCTGCTGGTCTGGAGAGCTCGCTTTGAGAACTGTCTAACAGAGACGATCTGGAAGGAGGGGGAAGAGACTCTTATGTAGGGTTGTCTAGGAAGGCTTCTCTGAGAAGCGGTGTCTGAGCCAGGAGGAACTGGGAACAGGCGCGGTCTGGGCAAGAGCATCGCAAGCAGAGGGAACACTGTAAGGGCTGACCTGTGAGAGGAACAGGAGGGAGGTCATGAGGCCGGGGAGGCCGACCAGAGGTGACTGTAGAGAGGCGGGCAGAGGGAAGCCCAGGGAGGGCCCTTACTGGGCATGGTAGGAATGTGGAGTTCCTTCTAGAAGCAGGGACAGGCACTGAAGTTTTTAACCGTAGGAAAGGCATGATCTAGTATGAAAGCTGACTCTGTGTAGAGAGTGGATTAAAGGAGGCAGGAGTGGAAGATAGTGAAGAGGCTGCTGAGTGCCTAAAGGGATGTCTGGTGGCCGGGCTACAGCAGTGGAGGTAGAGACGGTTCCATCCTCAGAGACCCCAAGCTCCTAGGCTCAAAACCCCAGATTTGACATCTCTCTGGCCCAGGGCCCTAGGGAGGCCCCAGGGAGGGACTGAGGAGAAAGAAGGCTGGAGGGCGGGAGAGCAAAAGATTCCTTGGCTGGGCTGAGAAGGTCCTGAGACCTGTGCGGATAGAATCAGCTGGCTATGGGCTCAAAATCACTCAGAAAGGACTCAGAAGCTACCTGCCTCCCCACTCATTTAGGGTCCTGGGTGCCCGTGCTCAGCAACCCAGCCTTTGCAGGCCCCAGATTGAGGAGCCCGGGGGTCCTCTGAGCCCAGAATGGGCAGGGGAGTTATGCCTATGTCCCCACCCCGACAGCCAACAGTGACGAAAGCGACATCATCCACGCAGTCCGAGTGGAGAAGAGTCCAGCCGGGAGGCTGGGGTTCAGTGTGCGGGGAGGCTCTGAGCACGGCCTGGGCATCTTCGTCAGCAAAGTGGAGGAGGGGAGCAGTGCAGGTGAGCAGGGCCCCCAGGGGTGAGGTTCTGGCTCAGGATGTGACCCCTAGCTCGGTGGAGTGCAGAGATGCTGTTGTCAGGGGTGGGAGGAAAGGACCCTCAGCTTTGGACGGCCTGATCTAATGGGGTGATAGAAGGTCCCTAGTCTGATGGAGAATATTCAGACCCTACCTGAGAATCCCAATCTCATGGAAGAAGTTTCACCTCAGGGAGCCCCGTCTGATGGGGGAGGCTCAGCCTCAAACTGGGGGACTTCTCCCACGTCAGACACCTCCCTCCTCTGATGCAGAGCGGGCTGGCCTGTGTGTAGGGGACAAGATCACAGAGGTGAACGGACTGAGCCTGGAGAGCACCACGATGGGCAGTGCCGTGAAGGTGCTGACGGGCAGCAGCCGCCTGCATATGATGGTGAGGCGCATGGGCCGTGTGCCGGGCATCAAATTCTCCAAGGAGAAGACCACGTGGTAAGCAGGCCTAGGCTCCCCCTCACCCTGCTCCCCACCCCCTGCTCCCCACCCCAGCACCACCACCCCGAGCCGTGGAGGGAGAGGCCAAGGGCACAGGTCTCAGCCCAGGGCCTGGCTATTATGGCTTCCGTTTCCCCAGCCCCTGGCACTGGAAACACAGGAGTCCCAAGGTCTGACCCTGAAATGAGAAAGGGCCGTGTCTTTCCCCTAGCCCTCCTCCCAACACCCTGCTATCCTAGACCCCAGTGGCCCTTCCCCTGTGCTGCTGCTGCAGCGATGAACCTGGGGATCGTACAGTGCCTGCCTCTCCCCAGGGGCTCGGGGAGGATTCCAAATGGGGCCTGGCAGTTGGAGCTGCTCAATAAAAGGAGATCTGCATGGTTTCCCTAATTTGATGAAATCTATGTCCCACTGAAGATCTCAGGCCTAAGTGTCCCCAAAGGCAGCCCCACCTGTTGTCTTGGCTCCTGGGAGGAGACGGGTGGGTGGCAGTGGATGGTGGCCCAGGCTGAGAGCCCTGTGCTGTTGTCCAGGGTGGATGTGGTCAATCGACGGCTGGTCGTGGAAAAGTGCAGCTCAACACTGTCCAACAGCAGCTCAGAGGATGGTGTGCAGCGCATCATCCACCTCTACACGACCTCTGACGACTTCTGCCTGGGCTTCAACATCCGTGGGGGCAAGGAGTTTGGCCTGGGCATCTATGTGTCCAAGTGAGGACTGGGGCAGAGTATGAAAATGGGTCGGGCTGGGCTGGGACCTGGGGATGGGTCAGCAAGTGAGTTCTGGCCAAAGACATGTCCGCATGACCTAGGTCAGCAGTGGGATGTGGACAGAGAGGCTGGGGTCACCAGGAGGAGAGTCAAGGAGTTTGACTGGGCATCCCCATATCCAGGTGAAGAGTCTGGAATGGGGTGAGGGAGGGCAGGCCAGGTGACCTATCAGACTGCCTCTTGTCTGACCCCAGGGTGGATCACGGTGGACTGGCCGAGGAGAACGGCATCAAGGTGGGGGACCAGGTCCTGGCGGCCAATGGTGTCAGGTTTGACGACATCAGCCACAGCCAGGCCGTAGAGGTGCTGAAGGGCCAAACACACATCATGTTGACCATCAAGGTGGGCAGGACTGTGGGAGACAGGGGGAAGGCAGACTATAGGAAGGACTTCCCAGACCACCCTAGAACTTAATGTTGCCCATGGCTCTGCAACTTACGACTTTCTACAGCCATGTGAGAGGTAGGGCAGGCATTGTCCTCATCCCTATTTCACAGAAGAAGAAACTGAGGCTCAGAGACGCAACGTAACTCAGTAATCACAATCAATTACTCAGCTGGTCAGTAGTAAGACCTGGTTCCAGCCCTGCCCCCCAGATGCTCGGGCCATTGCCTCTTCATATGAGTGGTGGAGGTCTAGGGTTGAAAGAATGTCCCACTCAGAAGGGTGGGTTGAAAGCTGTGGCTTTGGACAGGACCTGGGTGGTGGGCATCCTCAGGGCACAGGGCAGGGAGAGCTGGGCTGGAGCCAGAGATTGGATTTCAGTGGAGGCGCCTGGATTCATTATTCATGTGGGTCTCACACTTGCCTAAGGATTGGGTCCTTCTCACCCTGGCTCCCAGAGTTGGTGATGTCTCACTCTTCCCTAGGGCCCAAATCTGGCCTCTGGCCCACTCTTCTCCCTCCTAAGTCTTCATCCA
Organism: Camelus dromedarius; assembly: GCF_036321535.1. NCBI lineage: Eukaryota > Metazoa > Chordata > Mammalia > Artiodactyla > Camelidae > Camelus > Camelus dromedarius. Next base: position 58,664,349 of record NC_087443.1, on the reverse strand, counting down.
TCTCACCCTTCAGTGCCTCCTCGCCATATCCCCAGCCTCTCCCACATCCCATTTCTCCCTTTCCTTTCTCTCAAATTATCCCAAGCACTCCTTCTCTCTCCCACTCTGCTCCCATTCATTCATTCAATATTTTTGAGTACCTACTACATAACGGCCACTATGCCAGGTACTGGAGCTATGACAGTGAACAAGACAGACAAGGTCTCTGCTACTGGAGGGAAAAAGACCAACTAGATGCATGCAGATTGTGACAACTGCTATAAGGAAATTAATAGAGGGGGAGGTGGGGTAATTTGGGAAGGCCCTTTTAGCTCAGGTTTCAGGACCTTTTAGCTCTGAGGAAGTTCTACCTTAAGAGGGAGAAGGGGCTGGTCATGAGATGAAGGAAGAGAATCCAAGCAGAAGGAACAAGTGCAAAGGCCCTGAAGTGTAGAGGAACTTGGTACGTTCAGAAAGGAAGCAGCCCATGTGGCTAGACCCTGATGAACTCAGAGGAGAGTCATGGGGTTGAAAAGTTGACTCCTGTCCCATCATGCCACCGTTCTTACCCTCCCTTCTCACCCACTCCCCTGTGCCCTCCCGTGCCCATCCTCCTCAGGAGACTGGCCGGTATCCTGCCTACAAGGAGATGGTTTCTGAGTACTGTTGGCTGGATCGACGTAAGTAGCTGGGCCCTAAGTTTGGAGGGAAAGAGCTGAAGCCTCAGGGTGGGGCTGGGAGAGTAAGTGGGCAGGGCCACCAAGATCTCTTTGGGACTTTCACATGCCCAGAGCCACTTCTGAGCTCCCCTCTTGAGAAGTTGCAGGTTCCATTCCAGGCTCTCCTGGGGTCTGGAGTCCCAGGGCTGAATGGATGAGAACTGACTTGCTTAAAGTCTCTCAACAAGTCAGTGGCAGGACTGCTGAGCAACTGGTTCCCTAGACCTTGTGATTCCAACATTGCTGCTGCCCAATGCTCCCCTCCTTCCAAGCCCATGGGTAGTCTGCAACCCTGGCAGGGCTCCAAAGCAACCCAGCCATACTCCTGAGATGCCCCTGCCTTCCCCACTGCCTGCAGTGAACAACGGGGTGCTGCAGCAGCTGTCCCCCGCCTCTGAGAGCAGCTCCAGCGTCTCCTCATTCGCCTCCAGTGCCCCCTACAGCTCTGCCGAGGGCTCAGGCTCCCTGCCCTTGGACCGCATGGATGTCTGCCTGGGGCCTGAGGGGCCAGGCAGCCAGGGTCCAGGCTGGGGGCGGGCAGACACAGCCATGCAGACCGAGCCCGACGTGGGGGGCCGTGTGGAGACCTGGTGCAGCGTGCGGCCCACAGTCATCCTCAGGGACACAGCCATCCGCTCTGACGGCCCCCTGCCTACCCGCCGCCTGAACTCTGCACACTCTGAGTCCCCCAAAACTGCTCTGCTACTGGCCCTCAGCCGACCCCGGCCCCCCATCACACGCTCACAGAGCCACCTGACCTTGTGGGGTACGTGGGGGACGGGTGGCTGCTGCTATCTCCAAAGCTCCAGGTCCAAAACCTGTCTTGCACCCTGTCCTGGGCCCAAACCTTCCTTTGCTCCAGGCTTTGCTCCAGCCCCAACCCCAGAATACAGTCAGACCCTGCACTGGGTTCCATTTTAAACTAGTCCTGAGACCCAAACCTACCCTCCATCCCAGTCCCAGCTCCAGTCAGCTCTGGGCCCCAAATCAGCCCCTAACGCAGACCCTCCATCCTGGAGTTCCCAGGCCTGTCTACACACATACTCCTTGCAGAGCTTGTAGCTGGGGCAGGAAGGGGTGGAAAGTTGGAAGAGGAACGTGGCCCCCCATCCTCATCCCTAACTCCCCACTCGGCTGCAGATCCTGGGTGCCCCCTATGCTCCCTTCTCTCTGCTTTCTCTCTGCCTGTCCCCACACCCCTGCCCCTCGTCCTTCCCTTTTGCCCACCCCTCCAGCCCCCCCGGGTGCTCCCTTGTGTCTGCAGAGGAGAAGAAGCAACGGAGGAAGGAGAAGTCGGGGTCCCCTGGGGATAAGGGGGCCCTGCAGCGCTCCAAGACCCTGATGAACCTCTTCTTCAAAGGAGGGTGGCAGGGGCACCTGTCAGGGGATGGGCGCAGAGAGGCCTGGACGCTGGACAGCGGGAGCCCCACTAAGCCCCGCCCCCGCCTGGACCTGGAGAAAGGTAAGCCCTGGACCAGTCAGACCCGGAGGACAGAGGGAAAATCCACTTTGCATCCAGCAGCTCTGAGCTTAAATCCCACACTGCCTTTTACTAGCTGTGAGCCATCACTTCAGCCTGCAAGCCTCATGAGTAAAATGGGAGTAGTAATACCTACTTCTTTAGGAATAATGAAGAATAAGTGAGCTAATGTATGTTAATCACTTAGTACATTATTTGACACAAAGAAGGTGCTCAGAAAATGTAGTGGTCCTTGTTATACTACCTTATCTTCCCATTTTACAGAGGGGAAAACTGATGAGTCACAGCACAGATGAAAATAACCTTGGGTCAGATCCCTGTGCTCTTGGTGCTGAGGGGAGGCAGGGCACTCCTTTCCTAGAGCATTTGGCTTCACCCTCCCTGGCCAGAGCTCCCCACAGGCCCCACCCAGTTCTAGAACCATCTTGAGCAAAGCCATTTCTAGATTAGGACTCAGGCAGAAGGGCCTAGGCAGGCTTCACTCATGTTGAGGCCTTCCTAAGGACCCTTACAGAGAGCCTCTCATCAGTCTGGTGAGGTTCAGAGACTGGACCAAAAGTGGGATGAGATGAGACTCCTGGGGTTACCTGGGACAGAAATTCAACTCAAACTAGCTTTAAAAGGCACTTCTTGGCTCAGGTACTGATTTAAGCTGGGTCTAAAGATTTAAATAATCTCATCAGACATCTGCCCCCTTCATCTTTTGGTTCCTCTTTTCCCTGGATTGTCTTCATTATTACTGGCTTTGCCACTTAGAGATAAGAAGACCACTGTTGCTTAGCAACCCAGGGGAAGGTGTGTCTCTTTTAATAGTTTCAGCTAAAGTCTCAAGCTCTCATTGGCCCAGCTGGGATCATGTGCACAACACATCACTTGTGATGTGGGAAAGAGAGTTCTTTTATCAGCCAGCTTAGATCACATATCCACCCTAGAGTACAGGGACTGAGAATTGGGGCGGGGGTGTCCCCAGGTGAAATCAGGGTGCTGTTTCCAGAAGGGTGAGTGAATGCTGGGTAGACAAAAACAACCAGAGGATGAGCTGGGCCTTGCCCCTCCCAGAGGTCTCAAGGTGACAGTCCCATCAGAGAAAATCCCTTCAAATCAGGACCGGCCAGCCCCCTCCCTAAACTCATCTCTCTTTCCACAGACCCCAGGGCCCTGCTCTCTTCTGGTTCTCCTCCCACCTCTCTGGCTACTCCTCTCTCTCCTTCAAAGGTTCCTCTTTTTCCCTTTGTCCCCGGAAGGTATGTGCTCCCCCAAGATTTGCCCTTGGGGTTCTTCCCTCTTTTATTTGCTCCTAAATGAACCTCCATAAGCAGAGCAAGACTGCACCCTCTCTTTATCCAAAACTTTCACTGACCCCCCATTGCCTATGAGCCAAGTCTCTGGCCTGAGCTTGGCCTTCAAGACCCTCCTCAATATCCTCGCCTTGTGCTTCCCAGTCTCATCACCTTCATTCCAGCCAGTGATCCAGCCAGTCCTGAGCCCCCTAACCCCTATTTTCAGACTGGGGACCAGGGCCTGCAGCTGAACCTCTTTCTTCTTCATAGCAGGGGGAGTGGGACCTGTGCAGAAGTTTGTCACCTGGAGACTGAGACGCGGTAAGTCCCTCTACCAAGGCCTGTAGAGGGCCTACAGTAGAGCTGCAGATGGGCTCCACATTGGGGGTAGTAGCTAAGGGGCTTTGAGCTAAATTCAGCTGGGGCCAAGCATGAGGAATCAGACAGATGGGGAGGTACATAATGGGGGCACCTGAAAGATTGGACTAAGCTTACTAGGAAAGATAGGGTAAGCAGGCAGATATTGGGGTTCATTTTTGAGGACTGGGAGCTTGAGTTGGGACTCCTAAAGACAGATTTTGGGGTGATGAGGGTGATGAGGGACAGAGCCTTACTAGAACTCCAGTGGGGAAGAGACTAGTATGACAGGTGCATGCTCAGAGCCTGCCAAGGGGGCGATGGGCGAGGACTCCATTAAGGAACAGACTGGGATAGGGGTCTGTGTTTGGGGGCTGGGGGACCTGGATTGGCACTCCAATCATGGGCAGATTGCGGTGGGATGCCATGGTGGGGAGCATCTGGACTAGGCTGGGGTTCCATCAGGGGCACCTGGGGGTCTGGCTCCACTGAGAGGAGCCACAGCCTCCTCTCTTGATGGCTCCTGGCTCCTTCATCATACCTCTTTGCTCCTGCCCTGCAGACCGGGAGAGGGGCCAGGCCCTGCTTTCTGCCAGGTCTGGGAGCCCCTCTAGCCAGCTTCCCAGTGTGGATGAGCGGGTACAAGCCTGGGAGAGCCGCCGGCCTCTGATTCAGGACCTGGCCCGAAGGCTGCTTACTGACGACGAGGTGCTGGCGGTCACCCGCCACTGTTCCCGGGTGAGCCTCCAGCCTACCCCCAGCCCGGGCACATGGTCACTCAGTCACCCAGTCCCTCATTCATTCAGGCCACTATCTGCTGACCAGTATCTGGGCTCAACGCTGTGAGGCCAGTTGTCAGTAAAAGCAGAAGTCACCCTGGTCACATCCACACTTGCTCATGCGAGCACGTGCGCACATGCGCGCACACACACACACACTGAGCTCACAGCCAGGAAGGAGAGAGAGACAGCAACTAGAACCTAAACACCCATAGTGACAAGTCATGTGAAGTGCTGTGGAGAAAAGGAACATGAGAAGATAACCCAAGAGACACAAATTAGTTGGTGTGGTCTGGGAGGACCTCCCTGAGGAGGTGATATTTAAACTGAGGAGAGAAAGAGCCAGACAAGTAATGAGTCTGGGATGTGAGTCCCTGCAGTCACCTGCCCTGGTCTCTTCTAAACCCCAGCCTTCCCTAAGTCCATGCCAGGATTGGTATGTGCCCTCTAAAACCCAAAGAGCACATAACAATCCTGGGTCAGCCAACAGGCCCGGCCTCATGCCAGGCCCCCTCTTCCATTCCCCAAGTAAGTAATCTTTTGTCACCCCACACACTCCAGGCCTCCCCTAACACCTTCACTGTTATTTGCTGTTCCCTTCCACTTCAGACAGAAGCAGAGGGCCTCAGTGTTGGGTAGAGGATAGATCTGAAGGCATTTTTTGCAGCCTGAATTTTCAGGAGGCTTCAGGAGGCATAGGTCACCCCCTCCAGGAGGACTGGAAGGCCCTCTCCTATCCCTCTGTTTCAAGAATCCCCTGGAAGGTATCCTAAGATGAATTCCCTGTGATGCATGTGCGTCAGTGCACAAGTGAGCCTGTGTATAAGGACAAGAGGAAAAGTTTCAGGAAATCGTTTGTGGTTCCCCCACTCCCTCACCTTGGACAGGGTGCAGTTGTGTTTGTGTGACATGTTCATTTGTATATCCATGGGGTACTTGGGTTTGTGTTGCTTTAACTGTATGGTTGTATCTGTGTGTGTGTAACCTGGAGACTGAGGCGTAGTAATTCTTGCATCCTTTTACCAAGACCTGGTTCACAGCAAAGCTGCATATGGGGGTGCATGCTGAGGGGCCGCTAAAGGCCTTTAGGCTAAACTCAGTTAAGTGTCATGCCCAGCTCTGAGTGCTAAGTGGGGCAGTGTGTACCAGCCTCCATGAACCTGCGACTCTGGGATCTAGCCACTAGGTGGGGCTCTGCATCTGTTCCTCTGGCCAGCTCCTTTTCTCTCATCCTTCTGCTCCTCCCACCCTGCCCAAGCCATGCCCCACAGCATACCACCCAAACCTGACCCAAGCCCCACCCACACCAAGAGATCAGATCCTAAGGGTGGACCCTGGCTGGAAAGATTAGTAAAGCTCCCCTAGTGACTTGGATGTGTGGCCCTGAACCCCAGGCCTCCCCTCTCTTTCTGAGCCATCTCCCCACAGCTGCCAGACCAGGCATTATAAACCACTCTTCTGGTCACTCTCCAAGCCCCCTTTGCTGCCTCTTATGCTTATCCTCGTGTTCAAGGCCCTCCCTGCTTTGACTCCCCAACCAACTAACCTCTGCTTTTCCATGGTCACCACATCACATCATCATCTTCCCCTGGTGTAACATATAGCCTAGGTTTATAGAGATTACGAATCACACAACTGTAGGGGCACTACGCACGTTGTAGCCACAGCCCGCACAGCCTACATGGAGGCCTTTCATGTACCCCATAGTCAAGTTAAACTTCTAATGACCTGATATTCCACATCACCCTTGGAGCACTTTCCTTTCAGCTTTCATGCTGTTCCCTGCATTTATCCTCAAGAGTTAGTGTAAATGCCACCAACGCCATGAAGCCTACTGTGATCTTCTCACCCTTCTCTGAGACTCCCTTTGCCCTGTCACCAGTGGTTTGTAGTTTATTGGGCCATGTGGCTTTTTGTTGTTTTGCCCCCTCTGCCCAGAACAAGACCTGGCACTTAATAAATGCTGAACACAGGTTTATGGACACGAAGTGTGTACACATATGTGACTGGTTCTGTACAATTATGTGTATCTCTCTCTAGACAAAAGGGGGTGTGTTGTCCATATGTGTTTGTGTGAGTTCCTGTAACTTTGTGTGTGGTTTTGGGCCACACACAGTTTATATTATATTTATTTATAGATATTTATGAATGTCTCAGTCTGGCCACCAGGGTGGGCTGTTTCTCCATGTCCATGCCCACCCACCCGGGATGCTTGGTGTGTGTCCCAGAATCAGTACTGTCTCCTTCACGGCACCAGGGGGCAGTGTGCTGTCCAAGTAGGGTGGTTCCCAGTGTTCAGTTTGCCAGTTTGTCGGTGGGGTGTGGCTGGTGGCATCCTGGCAGTGCCAGGCAGAAAGGCCTCCACCACCCTGGGAACGGACCGGAGAGGCTTTCTATAGGGCCACCCCTTCCCCAAGGTCCCCATTGCAGACTTGAACAATGCCTAATTTGTGGGTCTGTGTGCAGACACAAGCTGGGACAGCCAGGCGCACGGCCTAGCATTTGGCTCAAATTCCTTCCTTCTGCCTGGGAGGTGGGGGCGGGGAGGAGAGTCCACTCCCTGCATATCCTTTTCCGGTACCAGAGCAGGCAAGGGCCAGATTTCTCAGGTTCCAATCCCTCTTCACACTTCCTTATCTGTGTGGCCTTGGGCAAAGTCCTTCTCTCTGAGCCTCAGTTCCCTCATCTGTAAAATGGGGGTAATTGCTGTCATCTTTCAGGGTGTTAAATGAGAGACCACAGGTAAAAGGCCTAGAAAAAGGCCCACAGCTGTTGCTGTTGTTGCTGTTACAGCTCTGTTATTATTATTGAAAGCTTCTACCCAGTCACCAAGATAAGACCATCCTGAGGACAGCCTGGGTTGGGGAGAACCTTTCCTAAGCATGGGGGCCCCTCTGCACCCAGGCACTCCCCCTCACCCAGCTCTGGCAGTCCCCGCTCCTATCTGACCGGTGGTGCCTCTCTCCGCAGTACGTGCATGAGGGCGGTGTGGAGGACCTGGTGAGGCCCCTGCTGGCCATTCTGGACAGGCCTGCAAAGCTGCTGCTGCTGAGGGACATCAGGTGAGGAGGTCTTAGGGGTAGGAAGAAGACCCCTGATACCTCCCCCAACCTCCCCAGGGCTGAAGCCCCTCCAGGCAACTCCAGAAACCTCCAGAATCGAGCCCTGCCACCCTCTATCTCTTGCCCTCCCCCAGGAGTGTGGTGGCCCCCACGGACCTGGGCCGCTTCGACAGCATGGTGATGCCTGTGGAGCTGGAGGCTTTTGAGGCCCTCAAGAGCCGCACAGGTCAGCAGCCAGGCGGGGCTGTGGATCCTGAGCCCCAGGTGGGGAGGGGGTGGGGCCTGCCAGTGGGGAGGGGCAGAGATTGCCTGAGCCCCTTCAGCTGTGTCCATCAGGGAGCCTTGTCCCTGACCCGTTCTCTTCTCCAAGCAGTACGGCCTCCTGCCTTGCGACCAGCCCGCCAGGACACACCGCCTAAGCGTCACCTCATCACCCCTGTGCCTGGTCAGTCAGAGTCCCAGAGCCCTGGGAGGGGGCATGCCGCAGGGGGATTGGGGAAGGGAGGATGGGCCTTCCATCCCTGTCCCCACGTTGGGTGTCATGGCTTCAGAGGTACATGTGGTTCCCTGAAGGAAAGCCCTCGTCTACCAGCACCATTTTTATCATGTCCACTCACCATCTGTACTATTATTTACTTAATAATTGGTTTTAAACCCACTCGCTTTTTAAATCTAGTCTCAGTAATCTCTGAGAAATTACCAGTTTGGTGTGGGAGTTATATTTTTTTCTTAGCCATGCTAAAATAAAACTGTAAATTTTACAATAGAGAGTATTAAAACACCACAGCGATAGAGCTGGGCAGCATCCCTCACGCCCTGAGCAGGCCCAGGCCCGGCCGCCCCACACCAGCTCCTGCCAGCCTGGGCCTGAGGGTGGCCTGACCTTGGCCCTCTTCCCCAGACAGTCGTGGAGGCTTCTACCTGCTTCCTGCAAACGGCTTCTTGGAGGAGGAAGATGATGGGGAGCTGAGGGAGCGGCTGGGAGTCCTCCAGATCTCCCTGGGTGCCTCTGCCCCCCACCACCCTCATAAAGGCGTCCCCCCTCTCCAAGATGTGCCAGTAAATGCTTTTGCCCCACACCGAAGCACCTGCACACCCCCTCCCCAGCCACCCCCCATTGCTCCCCAGCCCCCGAGGCCTAACTGGCTGCTGACAGAACCCTTGACCCTCGAGGACCCTCAGCAGAACTGGAGCCAGGGCCCAAGCCAGAGCCGGAGCCGCAGCTGCAGCCGCAGCCGCAGCCGCAGCCGCAGCCAGGGCAGAGGCAAGTCCCCTGGACGCGGGCGTTCCCCATCCCCGGCGCCTGCCTCCACTCCCAGCATGGCCAATGGGCGCTGCCACAAGCCTCGGAAAACCAGGCCCCCTCTGCCACGACCTGTGGATGGGCATGTGGCCAAGGCAGGGGGCAGGCAAGGGCCCTCTGAGAATGGAACTGCGGGGACAGCCGAGAAGGCAGCCACGAAGGCCCCTAGTGGGGAGCTGAGGACCGTCACACTGTCCAAGATGAAACAGTCCTTGGGTGAGTCTGGGTGGAACTGGGCCTGGCAGAGGGCTCTTGGGTGTGGTGAGGTTGGTGGGCCTGATTTGGGGGTATAACTAGGGGACCTGGGACTAGGAAAAGAATCTGGGTGTTGAGGTATAGTGGGAAGGGTCTAGATTTGGGAAGTTTGGGATCTTGAGTAAGTTGAGGATTGGAGTAGTAATAGAATCTGGGGCTTTGGGAGAAATCAGGGGCCCTCTATTTGGGACTCTTGAGAGCTTTGGGTTTTAGAGGTGTGAACACTGCACTCTATCCCAGTGTTTCTCCCTCTTATTAGGCATCAGCATTTCTGGGGGCATTGAGTCCAAGGTGCAGCCCATGGTGAAGATAGAAAAGATCTTTCCTGGGGGCGCCGCCTTCCTCAGTGGGGCCCTTCAGGTGGGTAAAGGGCACCCGGGCCCACTTCCTAGGCCCAGAGCTGAATTCTGGCTGGGGGCAGGGCTGGAACATGCTCATCTTCCAGCCAAACATGTTTAGACCAGGTGGTGGGAGGAGGGTTGGGAGCAGGGGGTCAGGCCTGCAGGAGCAGCAAGCCTAGGGGAAAAATCTGTCCCCTCATGCCAGCCTGGGCCTGAGGGCAGTCTGTCCTGTTCCACCCCTAGCCCCAAGGGACAAAGGGCCATTGTCTGGGCCCCACCCTGCCCCCAACAGCTCCAGGCACAAAAGTCCCATTGTCCATTCCTTCCACCCAGATAGGGAGGAGTGTCCTAGCTGGTGGAGGTGAGAGGTTGGCTGATGGGGTGGGGGTGACCTGAGGAGGGAGGACTGTGATTCTCCCACCCCCACCATCCCAGGCTGGCTTCGAGCTTGTGGCCGTGGATGGAGAGAGCCTGGAGCAGGTGACCCACCAGCGGGCAGTAGACACTATCCGCCGGGCTTACCGCAACAAGGCTCAGGAGCCCATGGAGCTTGTGGTCAGGGTCCCCAGGCCTGAGCCACTACCCTTACCCCCTGCCTCAAACCTCACTGATCAGCAGCTTCCTGCTGACCATTCCCCAGCACGCTGACCCCTTGATGGTACTCCAGTTGCCTCCCACTGGCTCCCAGAACCTCCCATTAATGCCCTTCCCATCCATACCCAGAGCCCTCCCACCGCCAGACTTCTCCAGCTGACCCCTAGCCCAGTCCTCTCCAGTCCTCCTGATTCTAATCCCAGACTCTTCCCAGCTATTCCTTAACTCTTCCCACTCACCCCAGAGAATCCTCCTGCCATCCTTTACTAACCTCCTCAGGACTCAGGAACCTCCCACTCCTGCTTGCCTTGCCTACTCCCCAAGCTCCACACTGGTGGCTCAGATCCCCTGCCCCCACCTTCCTCCCTCCCCAGTTGTCACTAAGGCTCTGCCCATTCCAGATAAACTTGGTGTCAAGGACAAGGTGCTACTGGGCAGCCTGTGACACCCACCCACTGCCCCTAACCTCCCAAGAAAGGAACAGGGTGGAGACACCCAAGGTCTGGAGCTTGAGATTGGTGTGCAATTTCTCCTGATTCCCCCAAGCAGTGAGGGACAGGGACTCTCAGATGGGGCCCTCAAGGGGTCACTGCACCCAACCCCAAGCCCCAAGCCCCAAGCAGCACAAGGGACAGTATGGGAGGCTTATCTAGTTTCTCAAACTCCAAGAGACCATTATGTTGTGGTCCACTAGGACCTCAGACTTTCTACTGGGTTTATCCTTCCCCCAACACCTTTTCTCCCCTTAAGATCTCTACGAGGGTTAGGGATATAGCCAGCAAATAAAGAGGGTGTGAAGGGTCACACAAGTTCCCATAATCTTGATCCAGCACATTCATCTTTTTTTAAAAACAAGATTTTTTAATTTTGTCTTTGGGTTTGTACAAGAAATTTACAATGTGAAAAATATACAAGTGAAAACGAGGCCATAAACCTGGGTGTGGGAAGGGGCCACTTGGTCACAAACACAAATAAACGAGACATTTCTGAGTTCTTCCTTTGGTCTGACTACAGCCTCCTCACCCCAGGAGAGAGGCTGCAGAGCTGGAACCTGGGGGTCATACCCCAGTCCCAGCCCCTTCCCCAACATGGACAGGGTGGGGACAGGCACATCTGGAACAGCTGGCGCTGTCTGGCTCTCTCTGGCTTTGGGGTAGGGAGGAGTGTGGAGATGAGGGAGCCCCTTTTTTTCCCCAGCCCCCTGGCTGGGTAGGCTGGCCAGCGCCTGGGGTGAATGGGGTTGGCAGAGTGGCAACAGCAGCAGCTGGGAGTGAAATAGGTCGAGTGAGTAGGAGCCTCTCCGTGACAGTGAACATGGGGACCTTCAGGGAGTCTGATCTTGCTCATCTAAGTCATAGGGCAGCCCTGAGTCCTTGGCAGAGGCCCAGAGGCCTGGATCCCAAGGGACGAGCAGCTCTGGAGCCCTCAGTGGACCTGAGGCCACTGCCCCCATTCAGTAGAACACAGAGCTGGATGCCAAGGCCCTAGATTTCGGTGGCAGTGATCTCCTCCAGGCAGATGCAGGGAGACGGCTCCGCCAGACCCAGGTCAGCGAGTTCCCGGGCCTCCAGCTCCAGGCTGAGCTGTTGAAGCTCCTGCTCCAGCTGCCGGTTGCGACGGTACATCTGGATGTAGTTGTGCTGCAGCTGCTTCTGGTAGCGGATCACCTGCTCCTTCTCCGCCTGCCAGGCCAGCCGCTCCCCTTCAAAGCTGTCCCGCTGCTCCTCGCCCCTCCGTCGCTCCCGCTGTAGCTCTGCCCGGAGCCGCTCCACCTGGGCCCGCAGGCTGCCCCCCACCCCAGCTGCTGCCCGCTGTGCCTTGGCCTCATCACTCTCTGCCAGGAGGAATGGGTCAGCAGTGGCAGGTGGCACAGGAGGTTCCCGGAGACCGGCCGCCTCAGTGTCCAACTGCCCAGCTTTCTCCCGCAGCCGCTCGGCCTCCTGGCGGTGCCGCTGCAGCTCCTGAGAACAGGCCTCCAGCTCCAGCTCCCGAGTTCGGGCAGCCTCCTGGAGGCCCCGTGCCCGGCCCTCACTGACTCGCAGCGCCGCCCGAGCCTCCCGAAGTGCCACTCGCAGCGCCACCAGCTCACTGCCCTTCTGCACCAGCTCTGCTTGAGACTCCTTCAGTTGCTGCTTCAGTAGAGAAATCTCGCCTGACTTCTGGCACACCTGGGGATGGGAGAGAATTGGGAAGGATGGTGAGAAGGGTTCTCCCAGGGTCAGGCCCTGACATCATGCTGGGCATTTGGGGAGAGGTTTGATCATTACATCCATTTTACAGAAGGAGATACTGAGACAAGCCTAGTGACACATCCAAGGTCATACAGCTATTAAGTGGCTAAAGTGGAATATAAACCCAGATCTTTTTCCTTCAAAGCTGGTGTCTTTAAATCACCATGAAGCACCAGAGCCCTGTGGACTGGTTGGTGGCCGGTTTTGCAGGCTGTGCCTCAATTTCCAGTTAAGAGGCACTACAGTATCTTGGTGAAAAGTAGAGACATTGGAGCCATACTGCCTTGGTTCAGATCTCAGTTTGGTGTGTCCCGCTGCTCCTCACCCCTCCATTGCTCCTGCTATAGCCCCACCTAGAGCCGCTCCACCTAGGCCCTCAGGCTGCCCCTGACCCCGGCTGCCGCCTGCTGTGCCTTGGCCTCATCACTCTCTGCCAGCAGGAATGGGTCAGCCGTGGGTCAGTCACTGACTAGGTGTGATTTTTGGCTCCACCTTTTTTGGGTCGCACCTTCCTCATCTCTAAAATGAGGATGTTAACAGTACCCACTCCCCAGAGTTATTATGAGGACCAGATGATACACTCTGTGTAACATGCTTAGAATAGAGTAGCAAGCACTACATTCTCAGTCTTATCGACGGGAAGGCAGTAGATGGGGACGCCACTGGCTACGTGAGCATTTAGAAGACCAATGAGGAGACCCCAGCACCCAGAAAGGGAGGTCAGAGGGGGTGACACAAAGGTGAGGAAGGGGGGCCCTCTAAGGGTGGCAGGCCGAGGGGGTGTGGCTGGGCCCCTCTTTCCAGGGCTTGCCCCCCAACAACCCCTGCTCCCGCCCATCCTGGTCTGGCCCACCTCCCACTTGGTCTCCTCGAGTCGAGGCCCGAGCTCCCGCTGCTCCCGCTCAAAGGTGGCGCAGCGCCGCTCCAGCTGCTCACGTTCCTGCAGCAGCTGCGCAAAGTCGTCCTGCAGCTGCCGCTTCTCCTGCTGAAGCTGGAACACCTGAAGCTGCAGCAGCTGTTGGGCCCGCTGTGCCCGCTGCGCCTGGGCCACACCGTCCTCTCGCAGGGCCTCGCGCTCGCGCTGCCAGTGCCGCTGCCGTTCCTCATACGCCTGCAGGGGAGAGGGCAGGCCTGGGTCCCCGCGGCTCCCCCAAACCTTGAGCCCTGGCCGCCCCCAGCTCCCCAGTCACCGACTGCCCTGGCGGCCCTGTCCTGGGCTCAGGGAGGGTGGATTCCATTCAACAGTGATAATGATTATGACAGCAATAGTAACAGCTGCTTTTATGAAAGGAGAAACAACAGCAGTAAGAAGAGCAAGCACTTACGTGGCACTTCCTAGGTGCCTGGCATTATGTCAGTCTAAGCACTTTACACCCTTTGCCTTACTTAATCCGCATGATAACCCTGAGGCCAGAGATACAGATGAGGAAAACTGAGGCTCAGTACAATTAAGTAACTTGCTCAAGTCTGAAAGACAGTAAGTGGCGGTGCTGGGTTAACAACTCTACAGGTTAAGCCAGACAGCTAGGGTGGGGATAGGGTCACAGTGCAACTGCCCAACACCTGCCTCTCAGCACAGACACTATGCTCCCTGTATTCCCAGCACCTGTGGATGTCCTGCCATGCCACCCCCATCACTGTCGCTGACCACACCTGGCACATGGTCACCTCATTCTCGTCCAGACCGTCCCGCAGATGCTGCAGCTCTGCCTCCCGGTCTCGGAGCTTTCCTTCGAGGACACAGTGCAGCAGGGCCTCATCCGAAGGGGGTGGAGGGGGTGGGGGAGGGGGTGGGGAGCGTTCCCCACAGGAACTGCTGTCAGGGGAGGCCCGGGGACCGCTGCCCAAGAGCCCCCCAGCCACGCGGCCCCCCAGGGAGCCTGTGCTCTTGCTGGAGGACGATCGACCGCTGTCAGAGTAGGAGGGCCCAGCAGGGGCCCCTCGGGCTGGCCCAGGCAGTGCCCCCCTCCCAGGGCCGTGGGAGGGCAGGTGCCCGCCTGGGGAGCTAGTGGCTGGCTCTGCACCCCCGGTGCTGTAAGTAGGCAAGCTGGACAGTGAGTTTCGGCCGGAGTCGGATAGCGTCCCCGACGGGCAGCCGCTGGCCCAGCCACTCAGCGTCAGAGGTTTGTCGGCTGCCGAGGAGGAGGAGGAAGAGGAGGAGGAGGCAGGGCCCCCAAACAGCTGTGTTAGGCTGCCTTGGCTCCCCGACAGTCCAGCAGCCCGAGGACCCAGGAAGCTAGGTAGGGATGGTGCCCCTCGAGGTTTGGGCAGCACTGGCTTGAAGGCTGTTGGGCGGATCAGGATTTTCTCCATGTTCTGAAATGAGGTGCCATGTGACATGGGGGATGAGCTGCCCAATCTTTCAAAGCCTTTATCACACTCCCTGCCCTCCCATCTGGGGCCCCCAAACCTATAGATTAATAACAATCGCTACCACTGGCTGAGGGCCTTCTGAGGGTCAGCTTTGTCAAGCAGTTTAAGAAGTTCCTCTCTAATCATTACAACAGTCCAACAAGCAAAATATCACTATCCCCATGTTACAGATGAGGAAATGAAGGCTCAGCAGAGTTACGGGCCTTGCTCAAAGTTAAATACATAGTTGCTGTATAATAACAGTATTTCCAGGCAGCTAACATTTATTGAATACACATTACATGTCAGGTACTAGGCTAAACACTTTACACACATTATTCAATTTAATTCTCAAAACAATCCTATGAGAGTTGAACTATTACCTCCATTTTATAGATATAGAAACTGAGGCTGAGAAAGGTTAAATTACTTCCCTGGGATCATACAACCAGAATGAGGTAGGGGTGGGATGAAAACCCAGGTCTTGTGAATCTGGAGCCCACACTCTTTCCTCTAAATAGGCCTCCAAATTTCAGCTTCTCCAGGGGATCCCTGATTCCACCCAGGCTCCAAAGGAGTGGTCCTCACCTTCTCCAGCTTTCCAGAGACGGGGATGAGCTTGGGTGGGGGGCCTCGGAGATGGGCATTGCGTGCCCGCTGCTCTCGGGCATCTTCAATGTCACTGCTTGGGCTGGGGGGTGACTCTGTCCGGAAGTCCTCGTTGACGTAGGTAAAGCTGGTGCCAGGGACAGCCTTCCTGGGAGGCACAGCTGGGCAGAGCGGCTCCTGTGCCTCATAGCCACTTCGCAGCAGCCCATCCTGCTGGCGGAAGAAGGTAGGCCCCGGGGGGCCGTGGTGGCGGGGAGGAGCCGGCCCCCCGGGGCAGGGCCGGCCCGAGATGAGGCTGCTCACGCTGCCCATGACTGGAGCTTGTGGGGCAGTGGCGGCCTCAGGAGCGGGCTCGAGTGGCACCGGCAGTGTCTGCACAATGGCCATGGCAGCAGAGGCTCAGGCCTGGCCGAGGGCCTCCAGGGAAACCTGTGAGCAGGGCAGTGGTGTCAGAGTCTCTTCACTTTGACCTCCCTCCCTAAATAAGGCCGTGAGTCCCTTTCCTGGCCCTTCGTCCCTGGTCAGACAGCCCCCTGACATCAGTTACATGCCCTGGACCGTCCCAAGGCTCTCCCTCCGAGCACTGGCAAGAACTTCAATTCTCCCTGGGCCCCAGACTGCTGTCTAAGTCTGGTCTGAACAGAACTGAGGACAGAGTCGACTGAGCATGGATTACGAGGGGATGGGAGGCCTAGTGGTTACACAGGGCCCTTGGCAGCAGGGGCCCAGGCCCCAGTCCAAACCTGTATCCCCCACAGAGGCTGGGACTCAAGTTAAGAAGGGAGCCCTCTCTACCAGCTCCCAGCATGGTTCCCTCGTCCCCTGAGACAGGTGGCCTCATTAGAGGCAGTTTGGGCAACCTTGGGGGTGCAGTCAGCAACTCAGATGGTAATTAGGGAACAAAGAGCCAAGGCCGGGTAGTGCCCAGTTTCCCCCAGCCAGGCCTCAGTTTCTCCCAGACAGAGAGGCGGCAAGGGTGGAGCTGGCCAAACAAGAAACCCAGAGCTCTTAGGGAGCTCACAGGTGCCCTCTGGGGTCTCCTGCCTCCCAGAGGTGGATGCAGGCTCATGCTTGTTTCCATGACAACTCCTAGCCTCACCACACCCAATCAATCAGATCTAAAGAAGCCTGCGCAGGCCCTGCCAACCTCTAGGAAAACTTCCAGCTTTAGACATTCCCCAGAGTAACCCCAAGGGGTTACTGGCAGCTCACCTCTGGCAGCTGCTCCAAGACCTCACTTCCCTGGAGCCCAGGGAGGAGGGCTCCACCTCCCCAGGCCCTGCTCCTTCCTGGAAGAGGACAGCAAGTCTCCACCCGGAACTCCCTCCCTAGTCCTGAGGCTGAAGACCAGGGCTCAGGCATCTGCTGAAGTCATCATGCAGAGCGGGGGCCAAGAAGTGGACAGAGAATTGCGTAGGAGTAGGAGTGTGTGCATGTACTTATTTGTGTGTGTGTGACTGTGTGCACAAGAGCATGAAGAGGAACTGTGTATGTGAAAATGTGTGTGAAAACATCATGAATGAGTGTCTGTGTATGTTTGGACAGATGTATGAGTATATTCATATTCACATGTATATATATGTGACCTCATATGCGCGTATCTTACAATAGTGTGTGTGTAAACAGGGTGTGTCTTTTAGTATGTGAAGTTACAAATGCATACAAAATAAACGAATTTGTGGTGTGAGTGACTATATGAGAGAATGTTTGGATAGATGTCCACTCATAGACACATGAGTTTATGTATCTTATACAAGTGTGTGAGCAGGAAATGAGTGTGCACAAGTGTGTACAGAGGAGTGTATGTACACAGGAGCATGTGTGAGAGGGTGAGAGACTAGGCGGCATGCAGGGCCAACTAGGTGAGTGGGAGCCTGGTTTCTATCACTCACTGGAGTGTGGGGAGAGGAGAGACACACATTATCTGACTCCTTTGCTTGATCTGCTCCCCCTCTTTCTTGCCTGTGTTCCCTTAAGTCCACCCCCCACCTCACTACACGAGTCAAAAGACCTGAAGAACCAGGGAGGTGTCCAGACTGAGGGAGGAGGAGCTGGGAGATGGCGATGGGGGGTGACTGGTGTCCACCGAGCAAGGGCAGGGCCTGAGTCCCCCTCAACAAGGCAAATGGACACCCCCATCTTCTCCCAGACCACTCCAGGCCATGGAGAAAACAGTGGGAAGGGGCTTCTTAGGGGGCCGCTGAGGCTGGCATCTCTCTCTGTCTGCATTTCCCCAGTTCAGGGAGCACAGAGAAAGTGGACACTGAGGGGAGGAGACAGAGAGACAGAGGCCCCAAAAGACAAGAGACAAAGACTTGGAGAGGCCCCAGGGTCAGGGGACCCAGTGAGCCCGGGTCCCTGCACTCCATGGAACCAGGGGCCCCTCAACCCAGAAAACACATCAAGCTGGGCCTTGAGAGCCAGACACCGAGGGAGCCAGCGCCAGGCGTCTGGAAAGCCAGGCCCAGCCAGCCCGGCTCCCGCTCTTGGAGCCCGAGAGAGAAGGAGGGGCAAGTGGAGGCTCCATTTTGAGAAATGCGTTTGTGGCTATGGGAAGGGGACCCCTCGTTCTCCCCAACAGCCTTTAGAAGCCGGTCGGGCACAGCACATAGTACCCAGCTCAGTGGGCTGAGGGCAGCTGCAGGCTGGGTCCAGCCAGGGCCCAAGGAAAGTCTGGCCAAGGTCTGAGCTCCCACAGACCTGTTTGTGAGCAGAAGAGTTGGGGAAAGTCTCCCCCTCACTAAACTCCAAGGACCATCCCACGGGATCAAGTCTGGGATCACGAGTTCCCATTCCGAGACAGGAAGCCGGGAGCCCCCAACCCGCCCTTCGGAGCCCCCCTCCCCCCGACCCCGCCGCTCCCATAAGGTGGGGGCAGCTTTGGAATGCCGCCTTCCCACGGGACCTCCGCCGCGCAGAAGTTGGGGGCGCCCCCAGGTCGCCTCCCAGAGCCGGCCCCCCCCCCCTCACCTCCGCCGCGCTGCTCCATGCTCAGCCCCGGGCCGCCCCCAGCGCTCCACAGGCGCGCCGCCCGGCTCCAGCCCGCGCGCGGCCACTCGGAGCGGCCCGGCCAGGCCCGGCCCGGCCCCGCCTCCGCGGCGCCCCCAGCCCGGCCAGGCCCGGCCCCCGCCCGGCCAGAGTGGGCGGTGCAGCGCGGGGGAGGGTCCGAAGGGCGACCCCGCCCCCGGGGCGCCGACACGCGCAGGCACCCCGCGTCACGCGTGTCCGGCGGGGTATACGCAAGGGCTGCGCTGTGCGACTCGGGATCCTTCCTTCCGAGGAGTAGTGGCTGTGTGTCTGGGGGCTCGGTCGGCTCAGGACTAGGCGGCAGCGGCAGGTCACCCTCTACCCTTACCCGGGCCCCGGGGCCAGCGGCAGCTGGTCATTGTTCGAGCACAAAGAGCCCGGCGCCGCAGCGGCCGCCCTTCCCCCTTCGCTCCTCTAGTCGATGCCTGCCCCCCTCCTCCCAGACAAACTCCCCGACTCCCCGGCTTCGGAGTCCAGAGGTGGAGGCCGAGGGTCGGCTGCCCCCTCCTCACTCTGGGCCTCGCGCCCCAGCACAAGTCGGGGGCCGAGATTTGGTGAGTGCCTGCCCCACCCGCAACGGGTTGGAGGCACGGTTGGATTTGCGGAAGTGGCGCCACCTGGCGGCCCATTCGAAGAACACACCCAGCCACCCTCAACCTTGGAGGCCCCTACCCAATTCCCCAGCACTATACCTTTCCCCAGAGAGCCCAGGCCTTCCCCGAGCGCGGCTTTATGCTCCCCAGTCTTCCCTTCGAGTCATTTGCTAAGAGAGGTCATTGCTTGGAGAGAAGTACTCCCTGGGCCCCCCAAAAATCACTGGAGTGAGCTGTTCCAAACCTACAGGCCTAACCTACAGTTTGGCTTACAGCCGGCAACATTCCACCGTCTTCTCAAGGTCACAGATATTCTCACCTTCTTGCAAACAACACAGTCTTAACACCCACATGACTTTTCCCACATTCAGTCTCACACAGCCACGATCACAGTCTCGTCCATCATAAGGTTTCACGTCCGTTCTTTCCAAAATCTCTCAGGCCAACTCACGCACAGAGACATGCTCGGTGTCACACGCCTGGTTGTGCACAGGCTTCCACAGCTCACAGTTCTTCGTACCCAGTCACAATAGTCTCCTAAGCATCTTTCACACACTGACAATCTTACTCAGTCACAGAGACAACTTACACATACACCTCGTATTTCACAAACATCTATCACACAGACTTCCCTGTAGGGGTCTCTGTGACCCAGTCAGGTCAGCTGATGCCTGCACCCCTGGGCAAGGACAGCCTCCTGCCCCCTAACCCCGCCCCCCAGGGCCAAGGCCTGCCAGAACTCCTCTGCCCCAGGAAGGAGCATCCCCCCCTTCCAGGCCACAGCCCTGGCTGGCTCTCAGCTCTATTTTTAGCTCTATGGAAAGGGTTGTTTTTCTTTCTTTTTCCCTGGAAGGGGAAACATAGCCCAGCCACCCTCAGGGTCACCCTAGATCCTCTGCCTCACAAGAACAGACTGAGCCCCTCCCCTTGTAGAGACCCCCTCTTCTGTCCTTGCCCGGATCCCAGCCTCCTGGGGCACCAGGAGCCTCCTCCCCTTTCTGGCAGCCTGCCCAGAAGCTCAGGCAGCAGCTGGACTCAGCGTGTGTGTAGGGGTAGGGGGTTGGGGCAGGGAGGGAGGCCGAGGGCCACTGCCCACTCCTTCGTTCCCTGGGGGGAGGGGGGCCGTCCTCCCTTCTACCAGAGGGAGATAGGCCCACTCTGGGATTGAGGGGATATGTACTCTCATGCGTTCTCTGGGGAAGGGGGCATGAGTGGGCTTTCTGCTACACTGGGGGGAGGAGCAAGGAGGGATGGTAGTAGGAAGGGGACTAACCCGCTCTCCCGCAGCTGCTCCCTAGGCTGGAGGTACTGGTCAGGGGCTGCTGTACACTACCATCCAGAATAGCGCCCCACTCGGATAGCTTCAGGGATGGGGGCACCATATTCGGAAGAAGGAAGGCGAGAAGCCCAGGTAACCCCACCCCAGCCCACGTCTCTCGTCCTCCTGCGCTACCCCGACTCCAGGGGGCGTTGTGTTCTCATTCCTGGGAGAGGGCTGATCACCTCGAGGCGGAGAATGGAATACAGCCCGGCGAGATACCTTGCAAACTCGCCTGGTACCGGGGAGGGAGGTTCCCATCCTGAGGCCGGGGTGGGGGCAGCACACCCTGCTAGCCTGCGTAGCGATCACGTGCTCGGCGCCTGTTTACGTCTTAGTCTTCACCTGCTGGAGGCCAGGAAGCAGGAACCTCCGGAGGTGTCCCACCCGGCCCGCCCCCGTCAGCGGTCACTGGGCGGCCCTATTCGGCCACCCCCATCAAGTACGCGACAGCAGCGAGCCCTGCCCGCTGGGGGTCGCGCGGGCCAGTGGCGCTGCTCCACGGACTGCAGGCGTAACTCACTCCTCTCCTGAGTGCACGTGTGTTCATGTGTCTCAAGTGCGCGCGTGGGTCTGCGTGCACGCGTAGGTGGGCCCGTCAGTGTGAGTTTCCGTGTAGGTTGCCGGGTCAGACTCCTCGCCTGCGCCCCCCAGACTGGGGACCCCTCCTCCTCACCCCAATCCCCAGCTTCTCCAACTGGTAAAGTTCGCTCGGGAGAAGATTCTGAGGGAGGCGAGAGTTCCTACTCTGCGGCCCCACCACTCACTCACCCAGCGCCACCTGCGCCGCTGCTCCAGCTCCCGCCTGGCTCCTGCTCCAGCGCGGGCACTTCCTCGCCGCAGAACCGCCGGCTCCCAAGCCCGCTCGGGGCTGCGGTCTCCCAGCGCCCGCCTGGCCGGCCTTGGCGGAGCGGGGCGGGGCGGGGCGGCTGAGGCCGCGCCCCCGACCCAGTCAGGGGAGTGGTCTGCTCAGCACCCCTTCACCAGCCGACCCAGTACCCAGCCCAGATGTGGCTCGACGGTGGCCCAAGACTGACCCTCTGGCCTCTGACTTCACAGCTTACTGGATTTGGCTTTCGACCTGGGGACAGGGCCAGCGGCACTTGATCGACAGCTGAGCTACCTGGCTGCCCTAACCAAGTAGGCTAGAGGGCTTTACTGCCACCCTCCTCTGCTCTGTAGGGACCCCAACCTGGTCCACTCTCAGCCCACTCCCCAGACACAGGGAAAACCCCTGGGAAGCAGACAAAGAAGGCTCGGGTTTCACCAAAACAGACTCCGCCCTTCCTCACATACACACCTCGAGGTTGGGCTGCCCAAGCAGAACTGGCACCACCCCCACCCAGGAGTAGGTGTCTGCCCAGGTGAGCAGGTCTGCTAGTTTTGGCCCCCCACAGAGTACGGCCAGGCTTCTCTTACACTCATAAAGTTCCACCCACAGGCACAAACAGGAAGTTGGCCTGTATTGCAGGGAGGCACCAAGGGCTCCCTCCCTCCATGGCACCCAAGGCAGCCTGTGGGAGGGCCGACTGTGATGTCTGCAGGTATCTGGGCCATATTTGCAGCCTGAGTACTTGGGCAGCAGGAGTCTAGTGAATTTAGTCCTTTTTCAAATCCATCCCCAGTAAAGGGATGAAGGACCAAAGCTGCCCCCTCACAGCCAAGTGTGACACTGAATCTGAGGACAGGGCTGCAAATCCAGCAGGACCCTGCTAGTCCAGGCTCTTCCTGAGCTCTGGGGGAGATTCTTATCATCCAGCTGGGCACAGGCAGAGTACTGCTCCCAGACCAGGTAATTTGCCTCAATCCACTTTGGCTGGGTACAGAGACAGTGGCTCCCAAGGACCTTACACAGGACCCAGGGATTACTGATTGCTTTTTAGGCTCCAGGAACTTCTGAACATCTTTGGGCTAATTTTGATGTGACTTTAAGACAGGTGTGGAATGGAATGTGTTTGGGTAGGGAGCGGAGCTGGGGGAGCTTTAGTTTCCCTCCCCCCCCATCACCTGGTTTGTGCTCTGTGGGGATGTCTGCCAGGAGGGTAGGGCAAGATAGGCAAGTGTATATCTACCCTTCTATCCCCAAATTACAGAGCCCTCACAAACCCCCCCTAATGGAAATCACTAAAGGATTTCTTGAGAACACACCAGGCATTCTAGGGAGACCAGAATGTGGAACCTATATCCTTTATAGGTAGGATAGACTTGGTGGTGTACATCTGGAAGGCATGGCTGACATTCAGTGTTACAGACCATGGAAGAGGCCTAGACCAGCCAGCGGCTGGGAATGATTACTGCAGGATTAGGAGGCCTGGCTCCAGCCAGTCTGGGAGAGACCCCCAAGAAGGGAGGCCCTGGAGGAGCTCTCCCCTCCCTTCCCCTAGAGAACAGCTTTGCTCCAGAGTCTGTTTCAGGAGACAATTGTAGCCACAGTTCTCACACACAACAGACCAGAGACCCTTCCACAGAGTTCTGGAAGCTCCCTCTTAGATTGACAGGGAGACCTTGGTAAGGTATACCTGCTTCCAGGAAGCAGGAACCACCCCCACCCCCTTACAAAAGGCTTCTCCCAGCCCCCTTAGAGCATCTTGCATTCTCATCACTCTTGCAGGCAAATCTAAAGGGAAACTAGGATTTTAGGATATCAGAGGAAGTGAGATGGGAAAGTATTATTTAGAAATATTCCTTACAGGGTCTCTGGGTAGGTTATTTTACAGTCTACTTCAGGGCTTCTTAAAAATGAACCTCCAGAAATAGCGCACCAGGACTGAGGGGAGAGCAGGGCCTAGGTTGTGCATTTCTAAACAAGAGCCCCAGTTCTGACACACACTAACATAAGAGAAATGCTGAGAGGGTACAAGAGGAGGGAAATGGACAGGGAGGCCAGATAAGAATATGCTGAGCTTGAGTCCACAATGAGAAGCCAGTGAGTGGCTTGTGTCACAGAGGGACAGCTGGTCAGGCAAGGCCTTGGCATGTGGCCCAGTGACCCACACCTCTGCCAGGGATCACATGGATATCCTCAGGGAAGATAGGGATAAAGAGGCACCATCCTGTCTTCCCTAGGCCATGAAGAAGTGTAAGGGGGTGTGTACATGAAGACCCTTTAATGCTCCTGCTTTCTGGGAGCACACAGCTCCGACTACAGGGAAGGGGGGGCATCCAACCCCAATTCAAAGTAAGAAAGTCCAGTAAAGACTGGGGAGACACCTGGTGGACAAACAAGAAAAAGCACAGAAACAAAGGCAATGGAAAAAAAAAATTTTTTTTTTTCAGTAAAACTAGAAAAGGCTCTACAAAAAAGTCATGATTGCATCCACTCCAGCAGTCTAAGGCAGCATACCATGGGACCAGTGTCCAGGTGGCAGGCACTCTGGGCTCCCAGCTTCCTTCCATGACTCTCGCCAAGCTTCCACCTTTGAGGCCCTGGTATCACAAAGGCCAAGCACCCAGACCTAATGGTAGTAAGCACCACCGCAGGCTCAAGAGTGGGGAGTAGAGGAACTTGGTACCTACCATGTCACCCTTGGCTTTGAAAGCCTGGGCTAAAGTTTTGGCAGGAAGTCAGGGGGCCTGACCCCACTGTTTTGAACTCAACCTGCTCATTCAGGGGGTCTGACCCCACTGCTTTGAACTCAACCTGCTTGTTCCTACCTCAGGGCCTCTGTATTTACTTTTCCCTCTGCCTGGATCCCTCTTTCTCCAGATGTTCAAATGGCTCAATCCTAGTTCTTGTGGCCCCAGCTCAAATGTCCTCTGATCAGAGACACCTTTTCAGACCTTAATTTAAACTAGTCTGTAAGCACTATCACATTACTGTCTTTTTCTTTAGAGCATTTTTCACTATCTAAAATTATGTTTCATGTATATATGTTCACTGCTTGTTTTGTCTCCTCTACCAGATTACAGGTTCTGTGGAAGCAGGGACCTCATCTGTCTTGTCAGTGATCTAGAACAAAGTCTGGCACCCAGTGGTTCTCAAATATCTGCTAAATTGAATTCTCTTGCAATGGAACCCTGCTCTAGGCGTGGCCCCTCAGACTGAGAATGGCCCATAGCTCAGGACCACAAGACAGTGGCAGCCCTAGCAGAGGAGTAAGAAAGAGTCTCCACCCCAGCCTGTCCTGCTAGGCTCGTTTTAGTGTCCAGCTCTGCAATGCCTTCACCTTGAAGGCTTGGAGAGGTCTGGCTGGCAGGGGTTGGGGGCCTGGCCTGAGCAGGTCTCAGAGATCTGGGACATAGCCCCCTTTTTGCCAGAAGAGGGCTTTTTGGCCACCAGCCCATTGTCATCCTTGATCTTCTTGAGCCGCGCCTTGCTCTTTGGTGGTATGCAGAAGGTGAGAGAGTTCTTGTTGAATTCAAGTGGGAAGACACCTACGTCTCCATCAAAACGGTTCTTGGACACCTGCAGATACCGTTTGCCTGGCCCGGTTACCAGCTTCCTATCTTGCAGGATCAGAACATTGTCAGCTTCCTGGCTTGCCTGGTGGATAAAGGGCCAAAGGAGGAAGGAGCAATGAGAAGACATATGAGAGCAACACAAAGGAAGGCTGAGGGTGCAGGGAGGAGTAGCAAGAATGCAGGAAGGAAAAAGTACTTCCTTTATCACCAAAGCTCTTTGAACTACTGACCACAAAGCTGAGGCCACTTGAGTCTTTCAGCTGCTTGAAAACCTTGTTGCTGTCCCAGATTTTGTACATGCTCTTCCCTCTGCTGCTAACACTTCTGCTCCACAGCTTATCACCTCACTCAGTCCCAGTACCTTATCATACGGGTCCCAGTCTAAGTGTCACACTTCATCAGAGAGATCATTCTTGATTCCCGTAAGTAAAGAAGGCACCACCTTCCCACTTCTGTGGAACTTCCCCAGTTCCATGTCTGTTCCATCATGGCACATAGTCTGTGATCCTTGCTCTGTATTCTCTATGCCAGGCCTGGCATGTAACAGGCACTCAGTGTATCACTGGAAGCTCCAGGATCAGGCTGGTCCAGCTGCTCAGAAGGCACTCCCATTTATTTGCTTATTTTGACACCTATTGTCTGCCAAAACCCAACCCAACCTTTATTGACACCTCCTCTAGGAAGTCTCCCCAGATGTCCCTGGCTGACTCAAATGTCTTTTGTCTTTGTTCCCCCAAACACTTATGCCACCTATCATAGCTCTTATCATGCTCAGTTGTAATCACTCTTATTCTTTTCACCAATAGAGGATGTAAGTTCCTGGAGGGCAAGGAGGGCAAAGGACCAATAATTATCAGCCTTTGTATTCCTCATGTCATGGCTCCAGAGGCAGCAGCCTCCTATCTCTTCCAGATGGACACTCAAGAAGATTTAAGGCTCAGTGAGGGCTGTCCATGCTCACAACTGCCTCTTCTACTCTCCATAGTTTGAACTCTTCTAAAGACCACTTACTTTGGCTGAACCAAAAATGGATGCTGTCTGTAGTTCCTTATCATCATCCTCTTTCCGGGGGTGAATGACCAGTGTCACATGGCAGCTACTGTCTGTTGCAAACTTCCGAAAGGCCCCAACGATATAGTCTTGGGCTGCAATCCTGCCCCAACCCCAACAAAGCAAACAGGTTACTAGACACTGAAGGACAAGAACATAGACATACTCTTCATTCGTTCACATCTCCCAACAAACACAACCTTGCTCTACTTCCCTCTACCCAAGGACTCACACTTAGGTCCCTGTCCATACTTCTTACTGCCACATCCCAAACCTCCACAGAGATAGAAATACACAAAGGATGGTATGTGCCTGTCAGGAAATAAGAGTACAGGGTGCATGTCTAGAAGCCAGCTGCCTGAGAAGACATGTATGTTCAAGTGGGTTACAGCTAGACAAGAGGAGGATGTTACCTGTCTGTGGATAGCTGCTCATGACCCATCATAAATTGCAGATTGTCGATGACCACATGACAAATGTCATAAACGTAGACTGCATGTTGCATCGTGTCTATTACAGTCCTGGGAAGAGAAAGGGGCAATGAATTCAAAGTCAATTACAAGTAGTCTCCAGACCATCCCAGTCAGAAAACTGTTGCAGGTCTGTTCTCCTGCCCTCCCATTCTTTAAAAACCCCAGGCCTGGGAAGCTCACCTGATGCTCTGTTGCCCATGGAAAGTCATGAAATAGAGGGGCAGGTCCTCAAAGCGGTCAGCCCACTCATCATATTTGTCCAGTTGCTCTTCCAGCCGCCCCACAGCAAATTGTGTCAGCATGACCCGGGCTAGTCTCACATTGCTGATCTCAAAGCTACCCCACAGCGTGTTCACCCCCTGCGTACACAAATCCAGGGCATACTCGCTGATGAATGTCGTCTTTCCACTGCCTGTTGGCCCTGCATGGGGGGTTGGACACAGACCTGGGTGAGGGAGGAAAGCCCTACCCTTGAAACCAAGACATGTGCAGAGTTTCAAAGTTAGGAGGGGAAGGCTCTTCTTCCGCTTTTACTGTGGCCCAAACCCACATGCTTTAGTCATCTGGTCCTCTGCCCCACCTCTAAGCAGTGATTTCCCAAAGGGTCACCTGTAAAGACTGTCAGTTCGCCCTTCCGATGTCCCTTCAAGAGACGATTGAGGTCTGGGAAGCGGCTCCAGCGAACGCCGGCTGCCTGCTCCACATTTGACAGTTCTCCAAGCACCTCCTCCCGAAGCTGCCGGAAAGACACAATAGACTTGTGCCAGGCGGGCAGGGCAGTACGTAGAATACGGGAAAGGTTTAAACCTTGGTTCACAGCCTCCAGGGGAGAGGGCTGCTGGTCTCCAGGCCGCACCAAGGAGCATCTCTTGGGGTTCAGTTTTCGGGCAAACAACTTGGCAGCTTCCCAGGACCGAAGGTCATCCCCCAGCCAGAGCACGATGCGCCGGAACTGTTCAAGGTAAGGAAGCAAGGCAGGGGGTAAGCAGGCTGTTCCTCGGGGTAGGGCAAGGGTTGGCAGCCCTGTGGACTGGTTCAAGGCCAGGCTGTCCAGCTCACGACTTGTTAGTACCACCTCAACATCTCGACGATTGATCAGTGGTAATCCGAACAGGTTGTGGTAGGAACCAGGCCGGGGAATGGTGGTCTCCACATAGTGCACTCTACCCCCCTGGTCTTCAGCCCCTAGTAGCTTCAGGCCTCGTAATCCCAAACCTCCAGGGGAGAACCAAGGGAAGACAAGGCTGCGAGCAGGCCGCAGATAGCGCACGCTGAAACGCTTGAGTGTGTCGTCTGTCACTTTGGTAAGGCCAAACATCACACGAGCCAGTTGAGCCTCCTCTGGTTCAGGCAGCTCCCAGAGAGGTATTGCTCGGTCCCAGATCCTCCGGACCTCCTCACTGTTCTCAGCTTCTGGGGCCTCACTAAGCAGGACCCCCTCCCTGGCCCCATCACCTCGCCCCTCCACGCTGGCCTGGAAGTCTTCCCAGCTCCCCTCTGCTAGGCTCGTCATGCAGAGGAAGCGGCCTGTGGTCTTGTCAATAAAGAGACTGAAGGAAGTGGTAGCACCAGTCTGGTCCTTGAGTTTCGAAGCCCCTACAAAGGGGCTTGGTGCCCGAAGGCAGCTGTGCCCATCCTGGAAGGGAATCCCATGTGCTCGCAAATATTGGCGTATTTCAGTTGCAGTTACAGGCAACACTGGTACCTCCAAGGCGGGGAGAGCCTCTTTCCTATACCGTCTGCGAGGAGGGCCGGGGGCCAAGTTTCGTGGCAGGCCCCTCCGACTCATCCACGACCCACGCAGGGGCAGCAGGATGCGGAGGGGGCACCCACTTCGGAGAAGGACCCACATTTCTAGTCAAATGGAGGAAGTCACTGCCTGAAATGTCTTATGTGCCCGGTTCGGGTGCCTTCACTAGGTCAGACCCTGGGGATCCTCCAAAAAGCATTCCTCTTCCTCTGAATCCGCTTCAGCCCCTCTACATTGCCGCTTCACATCTATGGCCCAGGACACGACCCTTTCACATCCGCGACCCTGTGGCCGGTTCCCTACCTCTTAGGTCCTCCACAGCTTTTCCCCCGCCGCTCCCCTCCGCCACCCTCTGCGGCGCCCCTCGTGCCTCGCAGATATAGTTTCTTTAGATCATCTCCTTGCCACTACTGCCCCTCCACGTTGTCATCTTTGCGGCCGCTAGCGTCCTTCTCGTAGTGTCTCTGCTGAGCCCCCTGCTAGAGGCCTGATCCGCTGCTCCTTCCTTCAAGGGAACTCCAAGCGACCGGAGCGCCACTCCGCCGCTCCCGCCGAGCTCCGTGCCCAGAGAGATGCCTGTCGCGCCTCAGCCGCGTGGCCTCTTCAGCCCCGCGTCATCACTCTCAGCCCACCCCTGTCACTGGCAACGTGGGTCACTTGTGCGCGCCACTCGCCGTGACCTCGGAAGCAAAACTGCCGCGGCGCGAGTGTTCCCGGAACCGGAAGCCCCGGGTTAGTCCCTCCCCCATTTCTCCAGGATCGGCTCGGCTCGGCTCGGCTCGGTTCGGCTGGGGTATCTTGGATCTGTGGCCATGACGGCGCGCGGGACCGCTAGCCGCTTCCTGACCAGTGTCCTGCACAATGGGCTGGGTCGCTACGTACAGCAGCTGCAGCGCCTCAGCTTTAGCCTCAGCCGGGACGCGCCCTCTTCCCGCGGCGCCAGGTGAGCCGGGGAAGGGCGCGGGGGTGCGATTCCGGGCCGAGGTCACCCCGGGTCAAGGGTCACCTTGCTCACCCTTCTCGGGTCCTTCAGGGAGTTCGTGGAACATGAGGTGACTGACTTCGCCCGACGGAATCCCGGGGTCGTAATATACGTGAACCCGCGGCCGTGCTGTGTGCCGAGGATTGTGGCCGAATACCGTGAGTGGGGCCGGACGAGGGCTGGAGGGCGGCATCGGGGGGTGCTTGGCCTGCTCGTCCGCCGCTCATCTGACATCTGATCAGCTTCCTCTTACCCCTGCCTCCTTGCGGCCAGTTAACGGGGCTGTGCGCGAGGAGAGCATCCACTGCAAGTCGGTCGAGGAGATCGCTACGTTGGTGCAGAAGCTGGCGGACCAGTCGGGCTTGGATGTGATCCGCATCCGCAAGCCCTTCCACACGGACAGCCCTAGCATCCAGGGCCAGTGGCATCCCTTCACCAACAAATCGACAACGTTGGGCGGGCTGCGCCCCAGAGAGGTCCAGGATCCTGCCCCAGGCCAGGTGCAAGTACAGTGAAGAGTTGCCCCACCAACTCCAATCCCAGGCTTTGGACTCGGCCCAGTAGAGGTGATTCTTCCCCAACTGGTTCACGGGATTCCAAGCCCAGGTAGACAGATGGAGCCCACCAAAGGCAAAGTTGATGCCAAAGCTAGTGCTTGGGATAAAGAAGAGCTGCCTGTTTCTTTTTGGTGCCCACTGAGAGGGGCAGTGACTTTGTGAGTCTCCTAATTGTTACCCAGTTGACATCCGTGAAACCTGAGAGTCTTCAAGGATCTTGCTGTGTCTTCTTCTCTGGAATCAGAGTTCTCAGATCACAGTGAGGGTTTTCAGGTTTGACTTCTGAAGAATCTCCTGTGTCCTGTTTCTACAACCATTGACCTAGAGAGAGCTAGCACCTTATACTCTGCTGTGAGCCTGGAACTGGGCTAGGCCATGTGTATCTTTGTGAATGTGTGTCTGCAGATTAGAAAACTGAAGTTAATAAACTTGCCAAGGTCACACTTGAAGTCTTATTTCCAAATACGTGCATATTTTAACTATAACCCCATTTTTTTTTTATTATACTAAAACCAGAAGCAGAATGAGTAATAAATCTTCAGGATGGTGTATTATCAATGGCTATGTGATTAATCTAGGCCTGACCCTTGGAGAGAATGTTCTCAGGCCAGCTGATAAATAGGCAGCATTTTCTAGGCTTAACTAAAAAAGGAGGGGGGCAGGGCCAGCGTGAGGAAAAGATTGAGAAGGTAAAAACCTAAAATCCTCTGTATGAATCTTGGACTGTTGTAATTTTGCTTGTCATGCCCTTAGCACCATCAGTAAACAGCGAGAGCCTTTAAGTACTTGCCCAGTGCAGTCAGAATGGAAGCAGAGGATCCTAATTTCCTCTGCAAATGGTTTTGTGGGAAGCAAAGCCAACCCTGCTGCACCTTCACCCTAGGCTCAGAAGCCGGTCCCCTGGGGGAAGGCCAGACTAGACCAAGCAGACCACTCATAGGTGTGGGGAAAGAAGGTATTTATTAACCAACAGTGGGGGGAGGAGCTGAGTCCAGGCTCCCCATTCTGTCACATGCCAGTCCCGCCTTCCTGGGTGGTGAGCGGGGGGCATTCCTAAAGAAGTGTGGCCATCTCACAATAAATACATTCATTGTGGGGTGGAGGTGGGAGAGGTTGGGTGAAGGGCAGTAAAAATCCGTGGGAGTCCACGTTCTCAACTACAAAAATAACAGTCATCCTCACCCAAGGGGAATGTTGGAGCTCAGTCAGGTTTTGATTGTCCCTTATGGGCCTGGAGACTTCAGAGGCCCCTGGACCCTGAAAGTGCCCCGGTGAGGTAGGACAGGGGTGGGAGCCAAGCATCCAAACTCCCAGCCTCTGCCCTTTGCATAGTTCCAAGAACGGGCTTCATGTGCCAGGTGAGACATCAGATCTCTCCTCCCCTTACTCTGGTCTAGGGATAGCAAATGCTTGGTCCCCAGAGGGAGGCTGGCTCATTGAGTGCAGTGTTGGTCACCCGTCCAGAGGAAGTGTCTGTGAGGACAGCTAAACAGGAGAGACTCTCCCTCTGAAATGTTCATGGACCAAACCCAACAGACACAGGTCCGAGGCAGCAAGGGGAGGCTCAGAAGGTGCATGTGAGTGGAAATGTAAGCACATGTGCATGAGGAAGGGACATGCCTGGAACTCTGTCACTCTTGAGAGTGACCAAGGGGGTGGGAAGGCTGACTCACAAGGGCTGCACATTAAGGGAGAGGAGGGAATGATGCAGTCTTACCTCCCCAGGCTGGCCTGTTCCCAAGCTCTTGCCAAAGAGGTCATCACATGGGGCGGGGACTACGAGAGAGGACTAGATAAGATGGGATGTGGCAATTGGGAGGACACCCAAAGTCCAGAAGAAGGGATGAAACACCAAAATGCACCAGGAGGTGGGGGTGGGAGCCCTGCAGCCCAGCTAATAGACATTCTTCCACGTGTGCATGTGAATGTACGTGTGGCTCTGGTGGCTGGCAAAGGTCTTGTCTGTTTTCAGGACCATTCAGCACATGGGGCCATGCAGAGAGTGGTGACATTGAGGCCATCTGGATCTGCAGAGCCCTGCCTGGGAGAAAGAGGAAGGGTTTGAGCTGATGGACGGGGCAGGAAGATGGCATCCTTTCTTCCCAAGTGCTTAGGTTAAAAGGGATTAGGAGCTGGGTCTGAGTGTGCAGAGCCTGAGGGAGCACCTACCTCTGAGGAGCACCGGTTGGCCTGGGCTGCTCACAGATGGGTCTGTGGAGACTGAGAAGGGGACTTTGGCTGGGCCTGACTCTGGCCAGCCCTACGGGGACATCAAAACGTTGGGAGAAGGGCCTGGAGTTAGGGGGTGAAGGTAGGGTGGCTGCACTGGGGAGGCAGCAGCCCAGCCTGGGGCAGCCAGGCTAGTTTAGAAGAGCATTTGTCCTAGGGGCTGGGCTCAGACAGAGCTCTCATCCAGGTGCTCTACGAGCTGCGTGTGCTTCCTCTTCTCCAGGATGCGGCTGAGCTCCTCTGCGAAGGAGCAAGGCCCTGCCGGCACGCCATTGTTGCTCTGCCTCAGGAGCACGTAGCTGTTGCCATTCATCCTACGTAGCCGGCTGGGCAGTGCTGCCAGCCCATTGGTCAGCTCAGCCGGTGGGGGTGGGGGGGGGTGGGGGCGGTGGGGCTGGGGCTCCCTCCCCAGGTATGATCTGGAGGCAGCCACCCTGCAGGCCCCCAGGTGCCTCCCCATCATCGCCCTCATATTCCTCTCCAGGACACTGGCCTGAGACTGTCTGCAGCTGCACAGCAGAGCCCCCTGCCCGGCAGGCTCGACCCAGTGAGTATTTCCGTCGGTGTCCTCTTCTACCTCCCCGAAGACAGGCCACATAGAAGAGGGAGGAAGCGAGGATGAGGCAGAGGCCACCAAGTGCAGCAATGGCTAACACATAGAGCAGCCTCACATCAGGTGCCAGTTGTGCCCCAGGCATTGCAGGGGCTTGTGGAGCTGGGGCAGGAGTGGCTGGCCGCACCGTGAGGCTGTAGGAGGCCAGCAGGGTGCGGAGGCCGTTCTCTTCAGCATAGCAGCCATAGTTGCCACTGTGCCCAGGCTGTGTGTCTGTTACCAGCAGCCCATCCACACCCACACGGTAGCCATCCTGCCCATCGCTCAGGCCCATGCTTCCGTTGAGCAGCCACAAGGCCCGGGCCAGGTTGGATGGCTGGTCACAAGGCAGTAGGACATCATCACCCCGGAGCACAGAACGGGTCTTCAGTGGTGGTGGTGGCCCTAGAGGGAGCGGGAGACAGTAAGAGTGGTCAGTGACTGCCTATCCTGAGAGGGTACTAGAGATGGCAAGCCAGATGGTTCACTGTTACATCCCCAGCACCAAGCACAGAATCTGGAATCACGGTGCTCATGCTCCCACATAAGGTTCACATTGGCCCTTCCCAGCGGTTTCAGTTCCTGCCATCTGCCAGTGATTCCTCATCTCTATCTCCTGCATGGAGCTCTCTTCTGAGCATCAGACTTGAATATCTTCCACATGCTAGGCATCTCCATGTGAGGTCTCTTGGACATGTCACAAGAAGTAAGGCCAAAGCCTCCCTCCCAAACTACACCAGGTCTTTTTCCTGAATTGTCATCACCATGAATGGCACCACCAGCCATTTCCCAGAGACCTTAGAGTTCCCTTTTTCTCTCTCTCCCTCACCTTTGTCTCTAACCCTCACTAAGATTCTGCTTCTAGAATCTATCTCAGACCTGTTCATATCTCTCCTTCCCAACTGCTGGCCCACTCTGGCCCCCATCTAATCTATTCTCCAGGCAGCAGTGGGGTGACCTTTTAAAAACATTAAGGAAATCATGCCACTCCCCTGCCTCAGCACCGTCCCTGCCCATTTCTCCAGTCTCTTCTCTTGTTGCTCAAACACCAAGCTTGCTGTGCCTGCTATTCCCTCTGCTTTGGTATCATCTCCTCCCCATGCCCTCTGCTTGCCCAGTTAAATTGCGGGAGAGAGCACAGCCATGATCCAAAGCACAAACTCCAGTCAGCCTGCTTGGGGTCAGGTTCAAATTCTGACCCTGCTGCTTAATAACTGATTAACTTTGGGCAGTTTACTTATTCTCCCTGTGCCTCAGCGAGGTTGCCCCTCATGGAGATGGTAATAATGGTACCTTTCCAATAGGAATGCTGTGAGAACAAGTGAGATTGTGCATGTAAGTGTTTGGTCAGTGCTTGGCACATGGTAGGTACTCAGTATATATTAACTATAATTATTAACTTTTGCTTTTGCTTCAGATATCAGCTTAGCCATCTGATTTTCCTTGGGAAGTACCTATTATCCTTCAAACCCTTGGCATAGTTGTAATTACTTCTTTTGTAACCAAAACCAGTGAAAATAATAATTTTTTTGTGTGATCATTTGATTGCCTGCTCACACATTTGGCTGTAAGCTCCAGGAATGACATAAAACTTCGTATCTTGAGCCTATTTCCTCCTTTATAATTTTTTGGGGCAACAAATGTTTGTTAAGCATTTACTCTGTGCTAGGTCATCCTCACTGAAAGCACAGACACAGCCATTCAGATACATACATGCACATACAAATGACAAATAATGGTAAAGAGAAAAGGCTATGTGCCGCCAGACCCACACACATCCATGATGTCACTTACCTGTGTCCCTGTCCCTGCCCTCACATCCTCGGTTTCCTCTCTCTATGTCTTGTATCAATGTTGTCCTGGAGACAGAAGATCAGGATTCATGAACAAGGGAACTGGGCTTCAGTTCCCCCAGTGGAAGGGTCAATAAATGGCCTGTTACCAACAACTGGCCCCCATTCTCCATAGCTGGGGTGGCAGGTCTTCCTCCTCCCCTCAGGCCTTGATCCCATGGGTGCATAGGACCCTCACAGCCCCCTATAACCTCCCACCTGCTACCCTGGGACCTGTTTGCTATAGTGGTGATCGCTGTGCAGGTGTGGGTGCTGGGGTCCCAGCCACAGTAGGGATCCCGGGCCAGAATGCAGTCGTAGCAGGAACGGTAGCGGAAGCAGCTGGACAGTGGTAGCTGGATGACTCCACTAGGGGCCCCCACGTAGAGGCTATGCTAGGAGCCAGAGAGGACAGCTGGTTGGCAACACCCTCCTCCCACTTACAGACACACATACATCCAATGCCAGCCTCCCCACTCCTTCCACCTATTCTGGGAAGTCCAGAATATTGAGGGTTAGGAGTCAGGGGCTACCTGCATCCGAGAGATGACCAGATTCTCCACAGACTGGGGCTCCTTGAACACTTGTGTCTCTTCAGTAATGTGCATCCCAGAGCCCAGGACCACAGCTTTGTGGATCCAGCCATCAGCTGGTAGGGGAAGGACAGAAGGTCAGACTCCGACAGTGGAATCTACTCTCAGCTCCCTGCAATAGCCTGAAGGGAGCAGCTTGGAGTCATGTGGTCAGAGACAAGGATTCAGCCAAAAGCTGTGGGCCCTCAGGACACTGGGAACTCCCACCTGGTCATGGCAAGAATGATTGGATTCAGAAGCATTAGTGACCAGGGTCAGACGTCATTGTGGTTGGTGACAGGAATCAGTAGTCACCAAGAGCTAGTGGTCACTGGGGGCCAGTAGTGAGTGTTCATTGAAGAACTGACATCAGTGATTACCAGGGTTTTGTGATCAAGGGTCATCCAGGGGGCTAGAGGTCAATAGGGATCAAGGACTCAGGTCAGCAGTCACCAGAGGGCTCAGGCCAGGGATCAGAAGCACCTGTGCCCAGAAAGAGCAGATCATAGGTGGGTCCAGCAGGCGTGGTGACAGGTGTCCCTGTGAGGTGCGTGTAGCGCACGCTGCGCTTGAGCAGCAAGGGCCGTCCACGTGTGGGCACCACGGGCCGAGCCATCAGTGGGTGCAACTTCACGAAGTCCAGGACCAGGGATGGCAAGTCTTGGGATGAGTTGTAGCCTCGACTGCGCAATGAATCTGTAATGCACTGTGGTGGGAGATGGGGTTGGTGAATCTCAGGACTCTACCACCTGCCCATCCTCCCCACAAGGTTAGACCCTTCTGCCTCTCTCAGGGGTCCTGCTACTCAGCAGTGACTCCAGGCCTGGGAACTCACCGAGCCAGGCCGGGGCTCTGGCACGCCTCCCTCGTAGCGGCCCCAGCGCCGGACACCATCCTGGTACTCCATGTAGGGGCCTGCAAAGACAGCCTGCATCTCGGCCAGGTCGTAGCGGCAGATGGCTGAGGCCTCCAGGGTCTTCCTAGGGATGGGATGTAGAGGAGGGGCTGAGCCACACTAAGTGGAGCCTTCCCCCTGCCTGGCCTGGAGCCCACTGTTACCCTGACCAACCCCAGCTCCAGGCCCATAGGGCCTCTCCTGAGGGTCAGCAGGCCACTGGATGTGCCTGAAATTCTGTCTGCAGCCAGGCTCCCCATGATGGGTCCTATCTCATCCTCATTGACCTCTGCTCCAGCCCTTATGTTGTCCCCGTTCCTTGCCTCCCCACTGTCCCTGCACTGACCACTGTGTGGTCAACGTGAAGGCCGCATAGAAGTGCGTGCGGGCTGAGGTGTCCGCTTCCAGGCTGCAGACACCACGTAGTGTCTCATACTGTGGAATGTGGCAGATGAGACGCGCCTTTAAGAAGGAGGTCCACTTCTTCTGTAGGATCTTCTTCCCTCCCAGGTCTCCCTGGGAAGGTAGGGGCATGGCATCAAGGGCCAGGGTCAGAGGTTCAGCCTCTACACCCTTGCCCTGACCTCAGTCCTGCTCACCTTGCACACACGGGCCACGCGGGCAACGCGGTGGCTGCCGCGGCTCTGAGCAAAGCTGCCGGAACCCTCCTCAGCAGCACGCTCCGTGAAGAAGTAGTAAACCTTGTCATCATCACCCACTGCACTGGCCTTGCTCTCCCGCACCAGGACAGAGAACACAAACTCAGCATCTGTGGGTCAGGCAGTACAGGTGGTTTCTGAGATAGGCTGGGCGTCTCCACCCACCGCTCTCACTCAACAACGCACAGGAATAAACAGGCTCTCCTGGGGGTTTGGGGATGGCAGTAGAGATGAAGAAGTAGTCCCCTGTCCCCCTGATCATCCTTTGCATTGTCCTGCTAACCATTGAGCCAGTGCATCGGTGCCTCCTCAGTCCTCAGGGAATGTGGGTGGCGGCTCCGTCGGATGTCAGGAATGCTACGGAATTCGTACCGCGTGGCTGTGTAGAGGCCTCCATCTGAGGCAGGGACATACCAGGCATGAGAGACATGTCACGTACAACCAGACACATAACACACGTGGGTGGCAAGTCCTAGCAATGAGATCCATGTCCCACAAACAGCATGCTTATGGATGAGGGGCCTGGATGGGGGAGGAGGGCATGCTCACCAATGATGAGACCTGTGAAGCCACGAGCTGGGTCATAAGGACACTTCTCCTTCCCTTCCTCGAAGCTGGTTGGCAAGGTGAAGGTCTCAGCATCCTGGGGGAAGGAAGGGCCAGAAGTCAGTGATCCTGAGGACAGGCAGGGGTTGTTGCCCAAGGTCAGACCAGTCTGCAGTCAGGGACCAGCAAGCAGGGCAGGGGCAGGCAGACTCACAATGACTGCACATAGAGGCTGGAAGGCATGAGTCCCGCACGCGTAGAGGTGGGTGGCATTGAGCCACTGCAGGAATCGCACGTGGTTGAAGCACTCCGTCTGTGGCATAGGTAGGGGAGGGCTGTGAGCCCTGGGTCTCCTTAGAGACCTCTTCCATTAGATCAGCTTTGTAGTCTGGCTCTTGCCCCTACCCACAGGACAAATAGTTCTTCCCAAGATCTTTGTGGGCATTTTCACTGCCTAGAACACAGACTGTTCCCTGGAACTCACTGTCCTTTGGCCTCCCAATGGCATGACCCCTCTTCTCTCCACTATCTCCTGGATTATCTGACACGCTTGGCTGGATTCTCCTGCATCTTCTGTTGTCCCCTGCACCAGCAGTTCCGGCGGCTCCAAGGGCTCTCACTGCTCTAAGATGCTTCTCTCTCACATCTCCTTCTCAGCAATGTCCCCTAGTCATGGAGCTCCCATACCTGCTTTGGGCTGGCATTACCAAACCCACCCCCAGCTTCCAGCTATCTTTCTACCTGATATCCCACAGACATGTCAAACTCATGTTGTCAGAAACCAAGCTCATCCCCTCCTTCCTAACCTGCGTCTTCCCTCTTAAACCTGTTCGTCCAGTCTTTCCCACCTAACTTCATCTGTCCATCCTGTACTCAGTCCAGAAACCAGGCGTCATCTTTGCTGCTTCCCATTCCCTCACCCCTACATTCAGTCTCTGTCATGATTAAGCCTTTGTCCTACATGTCTTATGACTTGGTCCACTCCCCCTCCATTACTGCCACCCTAGCCCAAATTACCACCATCATCTCTTCCCTGGACAACTACAGCGACCACCTGACAGCTCTTCCAGCCCTCCGCCAGTCTTTACAAAAACTACTTATTTATTCAGTGAGTGAGGAATACAGGCACACAGTGTAAAATTCAAAAGGAACAAAGGGATATGTTGTAAATAGTCTCCCTTTTATCCTTGTTGCCTTCAAAGGAGACTGCTGTTACCATTGTCTGGAGTTTCCTTTCAGAGAGATTCTACCAGTCAGCACCCTCTTGCAACCTACTTTCCAAGGCATATTTTAAAAATATAAACCAGACCATGTCACCGCTGTATTTAAAAACCCTTCAGTGGCTCACCAGAGTCCTGAACATAGGGTTCCATATGCTCCAGGCCTGCATGATAGGGCCCTGCCCCTTCCTCTGGCCTCATTCACCCTATTCCAGCCACACTGGTCTCTGCCCATCAAATGCCCTAAGCTGCCGCCCTCTTGACTTCTTTGCCTTGTTAATGAGTCCTCCTCCTGCCTGTTACCCAGGGTTTGAGTCCATGCTGGCCTGTTTTTCTCATCCCATTTCCTCACCAGGTGTAGAACTTTGGCATCCATCTCTCTTCTCCACCAGCCTGCTCAGGTCTCCCTCCTCTGACTTACATGATGCCCCCAACCTCCCCACTGCCTTCCTCGCCTCCATACTCATTCTATTTTAACCCATCCAGTGCCTGAGACCATGAAAATATTCTTGTAGTAATGTTTCCCCAAGATGTTTACATTTAAAAAAGGGGGAGCTGGGGTGGGGGTGAATTCTGTGGTCAAATAAGTAGGAAACCATGGGTGAAACCTACCTTTACTCCTCAAAGCTTGAAGGGTGTTGCTGTGCACTGGAGCACTGAGCATGTAGAATTTCCCAAACTTATCTAACCATTAAGTACCTCTTTTGAAAATTAATGCTCTTCAGAACATGCTTTGGGAAATGTTCTCCTAAAGCCTTGCTACCCAAGTGTGGTCCAGGACCAGCAGTGTCAGACTCATCTGGGAGCTTGTTAGAACTGCAGAATCTCAGGCCCTTCCCCAGACCTACTGCATTAACATCTGCACTTAGAATATACCCAGGTGATTCACATGCACATTAAGGTTTGAGGGTCTCTAAAGTATCAAATGGTGAGGGTGCCCACTGTCACAGAATAAAATCCAACCACCCAGCTGTTTACAGCCCTCCACAAACTGGGCTCCATCTGCCTTACCAGCCCCATTTTCTACCCATGTTGTACCAAGAGGCAGCCTTTGATGGAATCTCCTGGAGATGCTTCTTTAAATGCAGCTGCCCCAGCACCACCACAAACCCACTGAATTGGAATTCCCAGGCTGGTAGACCTTGGGAATATGTTTTTCAAAAGCTCTCCGGATGGATCTGTTACATAGCCAGACATAGGACCCCTGTAGACACCCTGTTCTTTAGTCAGAAAGGGCTGACACTTTGCTAACATCCCTCCACTGAATACTGGGTCCATGAGCTGTTTCCTTGACCAGAGCTTCATTTTTCTCAACAGTAAAATGGAGGATTATACTATTTCATAGGGTTATTTTAGAATTAGGTGAGCTAATAGCTAAGTCAGCACTTTCTAGAGATTACTTATTGTTATCGTGATTATTTGGGAGCTCAGAGGAGATGAAAATGCTATCGCAGACCAAGCTAATAGATCACCAGATGTTTGGATTAGAAGTCCTGCTCCCAGGGCCTGCCACTCCAGTGGCACTTACACTTACAGTGGTTACTGTGGTTGCTGCAAATGACTGGCAGATCTGTGCCTCTCCAACTGTGTCTCCACTAACCCTGATATCCCCAACTGAGGAGGAAGAGGAAAGGAGCAGGGGACAGGGTAGACCACATACCTGGTTGTTTTTCCCTTTTTGATGACATTTGCTTTGCATCTCTGGAGAGGCCTCCCAGCGGATCTGGAGGAGGGGGAAGGGAATGGGCTGATGCATTGAGAATACCTTTGCCTTTCCCCATTATCTGTGGGACTAGGTGATCGGACCCCAGGGAACGGGGGAAATTGGGTAGGGGTAGATTTCAGGAGGAGCATTGGATGTATGGGAGACCTGGGTCAGGAAGGGCAGTGCTGTCTGACCAGGGGGCTATGGAAGGCTGACAGGGTTTCCAGGAAGTTGAGGTCCCAGGGAGCTGGATGAAGCTGGAGACCCTCTGGGTAGTCCAGGTTCCAGAGGCTGACCTCTTTGTGAGTCCCATCTCCTATGTTGTGGGCATTGAGAGAGAACAGGGCACCTCGGGCTCCCACCAGCAGCCTTGCTGAGGCCTCCTCCAGCAACAGCGTTGAGTAGTTCTGGGCTTGGCCCTTGAAGTGCCGGGTCCCGGAGAGCTCTGGGGAGAGTAGGAGATTTGACCCCAGCTCTGAGGTTGTCTCCCCACCTGCAGCCCTGGCTGCTGATGCTTCTTGAGGTTGGGGGTGTCTAACCTTCGTAGGGGATGGTCATCCGCGGGGTGGCATCTAGTTCTCTAGACGGTCTCCGCAGCGAGGGTCCAGGGACTGCAGTTGCGGTCAGGAAGCTCAGGAGGAGGGGCCAGAGCCTCCCCCACATCTTCCTTGGGAGGCCCAGACCAACAAGACCCCCAAAGGGAGCCAGGGCCAGAGTAAAGGGGATGATGGGAAGAATAGTCACAGGGGTCAAAGTCCAGGGAAGTCACATGGAAGGTCAGGAGTCATGGGGCCAGGGAGGGTCCTGGAATAGGGGAGACATGGAATCACAGGGTTGTGTGGCCATGGAATCCCAGGTAAGTGGTCAAGGGGAGGAATGGATTATACACTGCCTATTGGCATCTAATACAAACTCCACTGGGAGAGGGAGTTGTGGGATCACAGAGGGGTTGTAGGTCACTGATGGGGTCACCCTCCTCTGACAGCAGAGTTAGTCCTGGCTCTCTGAGGTCCGTTTTCTGAAGAAAGAAACAGGAGAAAAACCCTTTGATTTGTGTGTGGGTGGAAGGTAGACAGCATTACCCCAGACTTCAGGTGGTACCAAAGGGAGGAGGTCCAGCATCTACAAAACTCCCACAAGAGAATTGCCTCAGTCATTCTGTTGACTCGCTGCTCTGATGCAGGAAGTTGAGTGGAATTTGCCCACTTTACAATACCTTAGACTCCCTTCAACCCAAAACCGAGGTAACAGCCCTCCTCTGACCGAGTCAGAAGCTTAGCTAGGCCTCCACCTCAGTGGAGCCTTGGTTCTCAGGGAGAATGCTTTCTCCCAGCAATGAGACCCAACTAGGGCAGCAGCTGCCCCTGCTGCCTGCGGGGGTGCCTTGTGCAGGAAAGCCTGGGCAGAGACACTTAATGGGCCTTTGTTTATTTTGTCCAGTTTTCCCTTTGTTCTTTCTTTTTCCTGGCCTGAGAGCTCCCTCTGGAATTTCTCTTTAATTAGATACTCCTCCTCAGCATTCTTCTCCAAGGGGGTGCACATCTCTGCCCTGCCCCTGCGAGTCTGTACTGCACTCTCTGGCTAGGTATCTACACATGCCCCTACCTGCCAACAGGCACTCACAGGCACAGGTGGGGGTATCTGGGCACCCCCTGGCTGCACAGGTATAATGTCTGTGCAGGAGGCTCTAGTGTTCAAGGCCACTTAATTGAGACATAAGCCACATGGAAAAGGTGAACAGTGGGATCCCTGAGTTCTTGGCCACCTCCCTGGCATATCTTGGAGACTACTGCCACACCTAGACCCTCCCTCAAGCCAGCAAGCTGGGGATGGGGTTGGGGTATGTGGCAGGCAGGCCTCCTCTGACCCCTGTAACAGGTTTGATCTCTGAAGCTTCGAAGCTTGGCCGGGCTAGGTGTGGAGGAAGCCTGACTCACCCAATCTCATCAGAGGCCCACAAACAAGGCCAGAGGGGCCACTGGCCTCTTCTCTCCCTTCCAGGTCAAATATTAACTATGTGGCCTTGAGGAGAGGGGAGGGACCAGGAGTTGGCCAGAGGGAGAACAGAAATTTGGAGCATTTTTGCAAGAGGTAAAGGTCACCCCTGTAGTGGGCAGAGCCCAGAGGGGGAGAATGAGGGTATGAGTAGACAGAAGAGGGTCTCTGAACCACAAAAGAAGCATCAGCTTCTGATTTGGGGGCGAAGACAGCAGGATGCCTCAGGTAAACTGCCTGTGCCCCACCTCTTACTGTAGAGGCACACCTGTTTACCTTTGGGGCCTCCTATTTACCCAATGCACAAGTGGAGAGGGGAGCCCTATGGCTAGGAGGGATCAGTCCCTAGGATTGGGCAAGATGAACACACCCCAGGTCAGAGGAACCACTCAGAGTGTGGTGCATGGCACACTTACATAGGTTTGCACAAGAGTCACATATGTCCAAAGTGATGTGCATGCTGATGGTACACGCATACATACATATTCATAGGAGGGCTGTGAACACATGTATTTACAGGAGAGTCATGCACACACTCATTCACAGGGAGGTTTGTGCACACATATATTCACCTAAAGGGCCTGCCACATGTGTTCATACATATTCACATGTAAGGTTGTATTCACATGCCCATTCATTTAGTAGGTCACCCAGCCTCAAGGGTTAACATGGAGGGTAATAAACCGACACATGTGTATATGAAGGATTGTACACCTATTCACAGGAGGGTCTTGCACATACACACATACGTGTAGGGACATGCACACAAACCCACTGATACACTGGGTCAGGCACTGTCATGTTCACAGAAGGATCAAGTACATGTGTATGCGCACAGTTCTCAAATACACAATAACATCTACACAGAGACAAGCATATGTACATAAGGGGTCTAGTTTTCACTGCAGGCTTGGAGGCTGCCAGTGTCCACTGAGGGTAAGATGCAGAGCAGAACCCTGCCTCCTTTTCCAAAGTCCCAATTCTAAGGCCAGAATCCAAGTATGTGTTTGTGAGTGTGTGTTTGTGTGTGTGTGTGTGTGTAGTGATAGGGGAGGCTTCTGACCTCGGATGCTCAGATTGAATGGATGTATGGGTCAAGGCCGCTCTGCTAGGGAAGGAGGGGCTACTTAACCCAGGTAGGAGGAGGCCCCTAGTTTTAGCAAAGGAAAGATGGAATGGAACATGTAACTTGGCCCTCCTCTACTTCCATGAATACTGCAATTCTAGACATGGGAGTTGGGATGTATCTCTCAGCCCCCACTTAACCTGTTGGGAGGGAGTGCGGGGCTAAATGGGGGGGTAGTGATGCCACCCCTCTCCCCCATTGGCAAAGAGGTTTCAAGGTCTCTAGTCCACATCTCACACTCCACCCTCAGTTCCACAGCTTGGGTTCCTCCCCAGGGCCAGCCCCCTGAACTCTAACCACCTGCCCATTATTAGATGTTAGGGCAGAGGGAACTGAGGAGGGGAGACAGCCCTCAAACAGGATCCGTGTAGGATCAGCAGATTCTCGACCTTCATTCCAGATGTCCACCTGCCTAGTGTGGGCGGTTTCTCCCTCCACCCAGTAGGGTGGCGATCCCCCCTGGCCTGAGAACCCCTCCCCCACTATCCTCTCCCTCCACCATCCTGGACAGTCCGCGGTTCTCTTCCTCGCCTCAGGTCTAACCTCAGCCTCTACTGCTGCAGACCGAGGACAAGCTCTCCTTCGATCTTGCCGGACGCTGGGAGACGTGACCCAGATC
Source organism: Camelus dromedarius (assembly GCF_036321535.1). NCBI lineage: Eukaryota > Metazoa > Chordata > Mammalia > Artiodactyla > Camelidae > Camelus > Camelus dromedarius. The sequence continues at coordinate 58,620,867 of NC_087443.1, read as the reverse complement.
CTAGGGAACACTGTTCGCCACGCGGGCCCCCGCCCCATGCCAGTTCCTGACTCTGCGGCGGCAGTTCTGCGCCCAGCGCGGCCCGAGGCCTGGCCCGCGCCCCTCTAGAGCCTTTATGCGGGGCCAGGGGACTTGGTGGTGAGAAAGGCCTGACCCAGCTTGGAGGGTATAATAGACGTGGAGAAGGCCTGGCGTGGCCCCCGCCCCCCGGCCCAGGCCCTGCCACTGCCCGCACTCCACGCCTTTCTCACCTTTGCGCTCAGATCCCCGGCCATAGAGACAGCGATGCGCGAATCCGCGGCCCCACAGCACCACAGCACCAGCTGCGGGAAGAAGGGGCCGCGGCCGGAGGCGGGGCGGGGGTGGAGGCGGAGTTGGGGGTGGGGCGGGGGCCTGGGGGCGGAGCCGGAGAGAGAGGACAGGGTGTGGGGCGGGGGAAGGATGCTCTCTGCTTTCGCGCCCCCACCCTACACAGTAGGTTAAGGCTCACACAGCCCTGAAGCGTTTGGCGTGCCCCGCCCCCAAGGGCCATGGCCAGGGTATCGCCCCCTAGTGGTGGCCTCACCACCCTGTGCGCCCTTGAAGGGCTTATCTCACTTTCCCTTCTCTCAACCCTAGGACCCCCTTGGATCTGCCTACTCTTGGGGATGTGCATACCTGTCCTCTGGGGGCTTAACTCTCCAAGGGCCCTTTGGCCCGTCCTCTAACCTGGACCTCACTTCTTGCACTCCTGCCACCTCTTTCTGCCCTCTGCCTAGGGTAGAGGGCCAGAGTAGATGGACACCAAGCATTGAGGCAGCACTCAACACAGAACTGCGTCTTGATTCCTAGCTCAAGGGTTCCCAGCCACCTGGTCATTCAGCTTGAGGTCTGAAGGGTTGAAGGGGGTCAGGCTTGGAAGGATGGAGTAACAACTTGACGAGAAGTGCACGCAGAAGATGCTGTTTTTCTGGATAAATAAGCCACAACTATTTATAGCTGTCCACTCAACAAATCTCAGACATAACTGGGGTTCACCTCTTCAGGGACTGGGTCACTCAGACATCTGCCCTCCCTTCCAGCTCACCTTGAACATGATTCTTACTCTGATCTTCCAGTGGCTCCTCCTAGGCAAATATCCTGTCCTTCCTAGACTTAATCACCTTACCCAGCAGCAATCTAGGAAGCCTCCTCAGAATGAACTCAACACCTTTAACTCAACTAGGGTAGTCCTCCCATGTGATTTGACCCTGCAATTTCCCCTCAACTCAGGTCATAATTTCCACTGCGTGTTAAATCCTCCTCTAGGGTTTGAATCAAACCCAATCTCCAGCAGTGACCTGGCCTCATCCTCCCTGTCTCATCCATGACAGTATTGATATGGGCCCAAGAAAATGATGAGGGCCAGAGGGTCATAGGTAACTGAGTCTCACATGTGCCGAGTAGTCTGAGCTCTGGAGGAGCAGGGAGTGGGGGAACAGGCAGATGAGCACTGGCTCGAGAGAGGGTGAACATGATTAAAGTAGCTATTAGTATTTAACTGAAGAGACCCGGGGAACCACATGTCACCCTCTTTTCAGAATTCCCCAAAGCTCAATTTGGCACTTCATCATATACAATCCCGTAGTTTGGGCTGCTGTGTGTGACTGCAGATCGCTAGACAGCAGGGCCCACGCACACTTCCACCGCCCCCAGCACTCTGTAGACAGGATGTGTGTGTATGGAGGGGGAGGTAGCTGGGGAGAAATGCTATTAAAGTGTAGACACACTTTTACCAAGAGTGCCCAGCTTCATATTTTTCATTGGACCCTCATTCCATCCTGAGGGAGTAATAGCCCTATTTTATAGGTGGGAAAAGAGGCTCTAAAAGGTTAAGTGACTCTCTTGAAATTTATTCTTGTGTTTACACAAAAGATAATCAGGACTGGAAAAGCCCAAGAAGAGGGAAGCAAGGTAAGCCTGAAGGGGAATTGTCAGAGCAAAGGCAGAAATGTGCAAGTTTGTGCACAGAGGGTGTTGGGGGAGTAGGTAGAAGGGAAATTCCGGGCATGAAAGAGGAAAGTGAGTTTGATTTGATGAGATGAGGAGGTTCTTAGTAGGAAATAGAAGGGAAAAGTCAGCAAGTAGTTTGGAAAAGACCACAGAGGAAAATCCTGAAAGAGGTGATAGACTGAGTAAGAAAGTCTAAGCTGGAAAGATGGAGAGACATGGCTATGAAAAATAAATCTGCATTCCTTGTGGGAAAGTGGGTTGGGGGTGACCATGGAGGGACAGCAGGAAGACTGCTAGCCGCACAGTTTTAGAAAGGAGAGAAACTGAACTGCAGGGAGGCGCCTAGTGGGCTAAGGGACACAGCTCCTCATGTTCTCACAGAACTCAGTGTAAACTTTAGATACCTTGGGAGGTGGCAAGCAGGCCAAAGTGACTTGGTGGTTGGTTCAGCACCCCACTCACCTACACTCTAGGAGGCAAGCCTTTTTCCTCTAAGGTGATCTGATGGCAGACTCAGAAACTCACACATTTTCAAATGAACAGTATGTGTAAATACAACGCTGAGCTCCAGCATGGTACTTGCTAAACTGTAGTTGGGCAGTTACTCCACTACCTCTGATAATATATTTAGCCCACAATCCATTTCTACCATCCCCCCACTTCAATCTCTGAAGTTAATGAAATGATCAGATGTGACGGCAATTAATGGAACTTTCTATAGGAAACCCCTTTGATTGACAATACTCCTCTCTGCAGATCAAGTATGAATAAGGGGAATAGTGACAGTGGAAGAGACTCAAAGTCAAACCAAGAAATTAATCCTAACTTAGCCATGAATTTATATCCTGGGACATAGGGCAGTCATTCTTCATGCAGGTTGTTACTTATCCTTCAAGTCACTACCCTGGCTGTTTTATAGGGTGGCTGAGAGGATCCCATTTGAAAACCTTCTGGTGTACTTCACAAACACAGAACACAAATATGAGTTTTGTTTTTGCTAGGCTATTCTCCCCAACTCTGCTGTAAGAAAGTGGCAGAGGGCAGAGCTGGTTGTCCTCAGCTACCTACATACATTTGGCTCCAGGCTTTGCAAAGAGGATTTACTCACTGTAGCAGGGATCCTAGGTGAAGGGGGTAGGTATGAAATCCTGAAACTTGAGCAGAGGTTCCCTGAGGCAAGAGAACTCTGGCCTAGTCAAGTTGACCTGCTTCCTGTTTGCTGAGGCCGGCAGCATTTCTGTTCCTGCTTTGCCATCTCACCTCATCTGCCCAGCACTCTCCCTTTGGGTGACGTGATCTTTATTTTGGCCACATATATAGCTGAGGTGCTCCTTCAGTAGGGACTGTCACAAGTGCAGCAATGCTGTAGTCTCACTGTTTCACTATGCCTCAAAAGCCTGTTTTGCCTGTTAAGTTTTCCTCCCAGTCAGTCGTCTTGGAGTCAGACCCAAAGCTGGGCCTTCTGGTTTGCCCTCTCTTGACTCCAGCCTGGGGAATGGTTAGCAAGGAGAAGGGAGTGTCAGAACATGCCTGCAAATGATGGAAAATCACCACCCACCACCCCTTTCTCAGCTTTAGCATGCTGGATTTTTTAAAAAGTTACAATTTTTTTTTTTCCAGCAGAGATGGAGCTGGACTGAGAAGCCACTGGAGCTTCCTGTATCAGAATGCATAGACACAATTTTTTTTTTAAAGACACTACAATTTTAAGAAATATGGTTTGCTTGGATGTCAGTGAACCCCAAAATGCCAAGATCAATTTTAACTGTCATCTGAGAAGAGCTAAATAAGTTAGCATTTATTGCATTCTTGCTATGTGTCAAGCACTTTGCTAAGCACTTTTCATGCATTAGCTCACTAACCCTGAGGTAGACACCATTAGTATTCCTTTTAAGAAATGAAGAAGCTAAGGCTCAGAGAAGTCAACTTGCCAAAGATCAAACAGTGAACCTGGGATCTGAGATCAGGACTAAGGGTAAGGTCAAGGTCCTTAACTTGTACAAGGCTGCACCGCACACCTCCCAGTAAGTACTTAAGGCATTGTCTCTGCTTTTGCCTAGGCTATCACTCCCCATCCCTCCACCCCACAGTTGGAGAAAAGTGCTCACAGGAGGTCAGCCTCTTTCTAATCAGCCTGTCAGAAGGGAGAAGGAAATACTGGCATGGTTCTAGAATCCGAGGCCTCTGGCAACCATGCCTAGTCCATCTATGAGTTCATAAGAACAGTTTCTCCTGTGAGGAGGTATCAACCTATGTCTCCCCTCAAGGGTCATATCAAGAGCTGTATCTGCCAGGCAGGTTGGAGGTAGTTCTAAGCTCTGCCTCTGCACTGTATGGCTTCCCCTTTCTTTGCCCTGATTTGTAGAACAAGGAAGCCAGGCCAAGGGTATTCTTTTCCAGTTTCTTTTGCCTTATAACAGAAACTCTTTTCACCTGGATTTCAGAAGGTAAGATTCATGAGCTGTGTGTGTGGTTCACTACTGAATCCTAAAAAGGGTGTTTGCCATGTAGTAGGTACTCAATAGTTATTGAATGGACACACTGAATAAGGTAATGTGAGAATGAGATTACTGAATTCCTAACTGCAAAGTATACAGCAAATTATTAATTGGGTTATATAAAAGTCAGCTGTGGACCAGTATGGCTTAATGTATTCCAAAAACAGGAGACATCAAGCAAAAAAACTGACCGGAGAAATCAAGCTAAAAAACTGACTGGAGAATCCAACTCAAGAAGAAGAAAGGAAGAAATCAGTGTAAAAACTAGGGGATGGGGCAAGGGAAGAAACAGGACGTTCCAGATACTCAATCACCCCCACTCCCAAATATTACCAAACACATGTTCAAACTGAGAAAAAGCCATTTTAATAACAGACACATACATTCATAGGACTTTAAACAAGATGTAGTATAAAATCTTAAAAAAAAAAAAAAAAGGAAAGAAAAAAGAAATCTGCATTTACTTTACCTGTAAACTGCCTAAGAGCTGGTGGATTAACTGGCTGACAGGACCGCCCAGGGAAAACAAACACACAAATAATGAGGTGCACCAACACCGTTAACAAGTAAGAAATAACAACTGCAGATCGTGCTCCACACGCCCAGCCACTGTACCCTAATCTTGCCTCCCTAGAGACAAACCAGGATAGTCCTTCCCTAATTCTCTAACTCAGTCACTTGTTAATGGGTCACCTCTTAAATTTCTTTTTTTTTTAATTTCAAAATTACTCTTGGTTTAAAGACTCCACACATTCTTACTGGCCAGTCCCCAACAACTATATTTGTTTTGACAGAAATAAAAATGCAAATACTCCAACTGAGCCTGGATGACTACACACCATTTTCTATCTTTTACATCTGGGGGAGATTTTGTGAAGTCAAAAGCAAGCTATTACTTCTATTTCAAAACAAAAACAAAATGCCAACCTTCCAAAAGGTGACAAAGGCACCACTGCCATCAGGAGATATAGACAGAAAATGTAGTAATGCTGTTTACTGCTACATAGATGCATTTTGTGCATGGAGAGCCTCTTCACTTGACATGATACAACCAACAGAATTATATTTTAGGATAACAACGAAAGCAGTTTAGAAAAGGCAAACAGTTACACACAAAAGCATAAACACAAGTACCTTGATTTTCAGCTTGCAATAAGGGTAATAAGTTTGACATACATATCCAGAAAATTAGACAAGGTGATTTTTGGCACAGTTAATACTGCCAAACACACCACCACTCAGTGCAAGCTTTGTTTGCCAAGTCCCAAAAGTGGCCTGACATTCTCTGTGCAATGAACATACTCTCCCCCACTACTATCCCATTCACTGGGCAACAGCAGCATGAGGGGGACAAAGCATGGGGACTCAAGAGGGAGAAGGATAATACTTGATTTGGGAGAAAAACCATGGGCTGCTTGTGCTCAAGAGAATCACAAACATTTTTCATGAGAACCTCAATGCAAATACTGGCTGGAATATGACCTGGAGACTACAGACATCTACCAAAGTCATAAATACAAGGGTCCAAACTGATGTTTGGCCATTTATATTAAAGGGACAGATGAAGTAATTTTTCTCTAATGGAGAAAGACAATTAAAAATAGACTTTTCTTATTGGAACTGCTAAATAAAAGTGTAACAAAGTGGTTTTAAATTTGATGGGCAGTTATCTGTTGAAATTGCAATACAAAAGGGTCACTTAAAAAAAAAAAACCTGAATATCCCACTTGTCCCCCCATCAATGTACACGATTAGAAAATATTTACACACTATAATTACAAGCAATATAAGCAGTATTTTATACTTTGAGATTTTGTACACTTTACACAATGCAAAATGAAAAAAATATGAACACTTATAAAATTACACACAAATAATGTATCTACAAAGTATTAAATTACAGAGAGTGAAAGCCCCCATTGTTGGGCAGATAGATGCCAGAGTTTCAAGCTTCTGTCAAATATAACTCTTTGTATCTATCTCATTAACCGTAAGTGGCATTTTCTAACAATACCCTTGAGAGGTAGTATCAAGATAATAATATTCTTTACCAGTAAACTCAACACAGAATATAACTTTTGTTGGTCTGACTCTTGAAGCCTCATTCAGCTCGGGTTCTTGGGAACTGGATTAACTTAGTCTTCCCTATAAAATCTCTAACTGCTCAATGCTTGACATGGGCTCAAAAGTTACTGATACTATTTAAAATGATAAGTTTAAGATAAAATGCTTTTTTACTCCTAAGCCTCTATTTAGAGGTAGAAAGCTATTTTTCAAAATTTGTTTTCTTCCCTCTCAAATCATAAACATCAAGTCCAATTCCCTCCCCCTCCATTATCCTTCTCCCCACAACTAGAGGCAGTAGAGCGCTCAGGAGAGCAGTGTCACCTAAGTCAATATTGAAAGAAAGAAAGAAAAACAAAGCTGGCATTATCTTTCAAGAAACAAACCCTCCTAAAAGAGACGCTCAGTCAACAAAAGAATTTTTCAGTTAGCTAGTAAGAGGCTATTACTACCAAAGGTTTCAAAAGGCCCCTGGGCTAAGACCAGCATGTGCACTTCTAACCCTCCACCATTTAAACCAAAGGATGGCTTTCCAGTGTTTAAGAATTTAGAGCAGCTGTGGTTTTCAAGTGCAACAACTTTAAAATACAAGCATACACGCGCGCGTGCGCACACACACACACACACACACACACGCGTGCGTAGTGTACCAAAGAATAAACACCATTCAGGTCTCTGCCAAGGTTATATACTCATGAAAGTAAGGTTTTTGGGAACTTGTTCAGATCTTTAAGTTTTTACAATATAGATTTCTGTAATATGGCTACCAAGGGGCAGAATTCTAAGATTTAGCCAAGATTCTAAAATTTAACCAGTATTAAAAAAAAATATATATGCACTTAAAAGAAATCCAAAACAAACTGCAAATGTATGTTTTGGAATAAAAACAGAACCACTGTTTTTTAGCTTAAACTCTTCCCCTTAAAGGGATCTGACAATATACCAAACTTCTGTTTCTCAAATGTTTGTTTAAATGTATTTTAAAAACCTAACAGATTTATAATCTTGAATAGTGAAGAAAACTGCATGGATTGAAACCTCCCAGTGGTTTACAGAAGTTACAGAAGAGATCTATCTTTTATGTCAGTAAACTCAGTTCTAAGCTTTCCCTTTGACTCCTAAAATAACCAAGAGGGAAAATTAAACCAAACTGCAACTTGATCTTTGTTTCCATGTCCAACTCCTCAAAGTTGGTCCAAACCCTTTCTTACATACTTCCTTTGATTATCCAAGTGCCGCAAAAACAAAAACAAAACAAAAGACAACTGGCTTACATTTAACAAGAGGAGTTAATAGGGGCAAGTCAGACATGCAACTGTTAGCTGCTTCTACCTCTCCCCTCTTGTTATAGGATTCTGCTCTTCTAAAAGGCCAGTTGCCTTAATTAAGCAGATCACACTTCATATCTGCTTCAGAAATGGCAATTTCTTCATTATCAGCTTCATACAAGATATTCAAGTAGCACATTTACTGCACATTTTCTTAGCATTCCACTGGATTCTGCAGTAATCTTTTCTACTTCTTTAGGAAAGGCTCTTATTGAATTTCTCTTGGTTCATAATTTTGCTGCTGCACCTCCTGTTAAGAATCTGGTACCCAGAAGTCATGAAGCTGCCCCTAGAAAAGGGGTGGGGGGAAAACAGGATAAAGGAACATGAGATTATTTATTAATCCTTATAAAACTACTAATCATCACACAATGGGCTTTGATAATGAAAGTAATAAAATCTTGATATTATATATTTCTCTGAAAATTTATGGTAATCAGATTTAAGTTTCACATATTATGGTCTAACAATTAAAAGAACTATAAGTAAGTACAAGATATTTTCTTCACCAACACACACATATGGAAGGACATATTTAAGAAGATTAAGTAAAATGCTAAGCAGATTAATACAAAGTTTTGATATTAAATTCTTTTGTTTTAATGTTACATCAGCAAAGATGGCTGGCCTAAAAAAAGTCTATTGAGGTTAGAAACTAAAACAGCAAGAACAACGAAGTATTAAAATTTCGCAAAGACTTCTTTAAAAGGGCATGAATATCTTTTGAATATCAATAGCAAAAGAGTCAAAATGTCATAAAACAGTGAGATTGCTCTTCCTAACTAATCTTCAGTGTTCCTGTTACTCTGATATAAAATACAAGCAACTTCTTGGCCATATCTACAGAAAGTATGGTCCCTGGATGCCATTGATCAATGGCATCAATCTGAGAATCTGTTAGAAATGCATAATATCTCAGGTTCCACTCCAGACCCACTGAATCAAAAGCTGCATTTCAACAAGTTCCCAGTTGATGCTTATGTACATTAAAATTTGAGAAGCATTTTGCACAATCCCACATTAGCTAGTTTGTAAACAAGCAGGATGGCAAACTTAACAGCAAGTGTTTAAACAATGCCCCTCTTAAGCAAAGTCTCCTTAGATATAGCACCAAAAGTGTAAGTGACAAAAGGAAAAAAAAAAGATAAAACTGGACTTTACCATAATAAAAAGCTCCTGTTCTACGAATAATACCATCAAAACAATGAAAAGACAACATACAGAGTGGGGAAAAAATATATGTAAATTATATACCTAATGAGGGACTTGTATTTAGAACATATGAAGAATTCTTACAATTCATAATAAAAAGGTAAGAAACCCAATTAAAAAATGGGCGAAGGATCTGAATAGACATTTCTTCAAAGAAGCTATAGGAATGGCCAATAAGCACATAAAAAGATGCTCAACATCATTTAGTCATCAGGGAAATGCAAATTAAAACCACAATGACGTTCCACTTTGACACCCTACTATGGCTAGAGTGAAAAAGACAGATAATAACAAGTGTTGGCAAGAAATGTGGAAAAATTAGAAATATCATACATTCTGGTGGAAATGTAAAACATTGCAGCTACTTTGGAAAACAGTCTGGCAGTTCCTCAAAACATTTAACACAGAGTTATCACAGGACCAAACAATCCCTCTTCCAGGTATATGCCCAAGATGTTCTCATTTGAAAACATGTTCACATCAAAACCTGTACACAATGTTCATGGAAGCATATTATAACAGCCAGGAAGTGGAAAGAACTCAAATGTCCATTTAATAAGTGGACACACAAAATGTGATATATCCATACTATAGATTATTATTAGGCAACAGAATGGACGTATAATGCTACAACATGAATTTACTTAACATATTACACAAAAAAAGCCAGTCATGAAAGACCACATGGTAAATCATTCCGTTTATATAAAATGTGAAGAATAGGCAAATCTATACAGGCAGAAAATAATCAGTGCTTGCCTAGGATTGCCTCAGGCTTGTGGGGAGTGGGGATGGGTGTGCAGGTGGTTGGGAAATGAGGGGTGATTGCTAATAGGTATGGGATTTCTTTTTGGAATGACAAAAATATTCTAATGTTAGACTGTGGTGATGGTGTACAACACTGTGCATATGCTAAAAACCACTGTACACTTTAACTGGATGAAATGTATGATATGTGAACTTTATCTCAATATTAAGAAACCTGCTCCATATGAAATAACCTCCATTTGATGCAATGTAACATTTTAAAATGAGGGCAACCACTTCTGGAAATAAATTAATGAATATAAAGCAAACAAAAATTTAAAAATATACACAAAGTACACTGAGTTTTTAGTTTATCTTAAGATACCTAGAAGCAAGTGCTCTGTCATACTTTTTTGAACAATATGAAGAAATATCATTTAGTAAAACCATTAAGAATAAATAAAGTCATTTAATAAAATAACACCTGAGTAGGCCGACAGTTCTGGATTATTTCCTGCCATTTTCCATGTATCCTGGCAACCAAGTCTTTTACCTTAAAAATATCAAGAAAGGGAAAAGGGATCAGATCAAAACATCCTCACCTAAATCAATTTAATGTTTGATATAAAAGACCTGACAGCTGTGACAGACCCACACCCAACAACTCAATTTAATTTTTTGTCAAGAAAGAGAAAATAAACTACTCATCTTCTGGGTGAGTAATCAAGTCATAGTGATTACTAAGAACTTCCTTCATCATAATATCCAAAATACTGAATGCTTAGGACTCCATTTTCCCATTAGTTTCTAAAGATATTCCAGAAAAACATATTTTCTGCTTTCAAGATACATATTTTCAACTTGCTAACTTTTGAACACCCAGATAGAGAAACTGAAGAGTGGGCTTTATCACAGGACACAAGACTTTGGCTGTTCTCTGCCTCCCAAGTTTCATTTGAAAAACTCAAGGCCACAAAAAATGGTTGTCATTTGTTCCTTTCCACATTATCAGGAGGTCCAAAATTCACTGTTAAGCCTCTCTAGATTTATTCAAAGTACAGTTCACTTTTGAACAACGTGGGAGCTAGGGTTGCCAACCCCCTGCACAGTAGAAAAATCCTCATACTGCTCTCTCTGCCTCAAAAACAAAGGAACTGATAAATGACTAACCCAAGGGCAGGAAGTTGAAACAGTCTGGACAGAATTAGAACTCAAACCCGTGTTGTTCAAAGATGGACCGCACTATGACTCCTCTTTAAATACTCAGTCTATTCCTACATTCGGAGGTTTTGCAAGTCTGTGTGTGAAACTCAAACTTTCCTACCACACTAGAGATTCTCAATTAGTTCTTGAACATAATTGCTTGACAAAATAATTTAAACAAGTCATGAATTTTACAGTTGCTTTAAATTTATAAAGTAAGTTCCAAGGTCTGCTTTTTTTCCCACGTAAGAGTTCAGTTTTTCCAAAACAATCACCACCTTTTCTACTAGAGGCTTGTGGAGAGGGATGTAATTCATTTATTTCAGCAGGACCATCTCCTGAAGCAATTTCCATAGACCTCTGTGTCATTCTCCGCTCTAAGTAAGAGGAACCTTTGCACCAATCTACGCCCAGCTCTTGGCTTTAAGAAACAAAAACCTTGGGTGGTCTCCTTTTTAGCATGTCTGTCAGCAGTAGCTACTACCACCAAGGTCTATGGGCCAGTAACTCTAGCCAATGTTCAAAAGAATGTGCTTCTGAAACTATGCTTTACACTCTAAGGCAAAGAGCCATCCTCTACATGTATTTGAAAATGTGCAATCTGATACAACTTCATTAGTTGCTCATTTTTGTAATTAACTTAAATCTATTAAAAATAAATACTGATACTAAATCTGAATGGGCACTGTTGAAATGGCTACTCTTTACAGCTAATTAATGTAAAATATAAAGTTACAATGCTGAAACTTCACATTCAATGACTATTCAGACACCAATGGCAAGAAAGAACCAGCTTTACATTGCAAAAGCTAAAAGATGATTTGGAATAAAAAAAATCCTCAGAAGAAAAAAATTTTTTTAAAGTGTTTAAGTTTATTGTTTCAGGAAAACATGTCAAAAAATTTTTTTAATACTTAAGTTTCTTTCCTAACTCCATACTCATATATTCAGCTTTTCTATCTAGCTTGTCTTTGAATATACTAAACCTTTAAGAAAAAAGCTTATTAGCAAGCTTACTGCTGAATTATTTCCATCCTAGAGCTCAGACTAGGTGATGAAGGACTGAGATTTGAAGAGTCCTTCCTTTAACACATTCTCTAATGGAATATTCAAAGAGTAACAGTTAACCTATTTCTTCTCTATGAATAAAACAAATTTCAACCATCACAAAATTTTATAACCACTGTTTTAAAACTTATATATTTAAACAATGTTTTAATCCTTAAAGCTAGCTCAAGCATAAAAGTCTTAATATGTACAATGGGAAAAAAGACTGAGAAGTTTCATAAATACTAGAAGAATTTTTCTCTTTAGGTGTCAGGAGTTTTAGAACAGAAAGTATAGTAAAGTGAAAAATATATTTGCCTTGAGATTTTTTCCCCTTACACTTTCAATCTAGCCAGAAGTACTTAGTAGAAGCTGATTACTGTTGTTAAAGGAGAAAGTCATATTTCTAATCTTTTATGTTCTTTTTCAGAGGCTTATATGCTTCTCTTACTCAAATATTAATGAAACCAAGGTTAAAAAAAAAAAAACAAACCCAGTAAGAAAAATACATACCTTAGTTCTATAAAATAGTCTTGCATCTTCCCTAATATCACACTTAACATGCTTTTCCAAAGCCCCACAGAGGTGTACAAAGTGTTTCTGTATAAAAAAAAATGCAAGGGGTGAAAAAAACTCTGGAGCATTACAAATTAACAAAGAGATTATGTATCAAGAACAATTAACAATCATTTAAATATCTACCTTAGTAATTTCTGATGTTAACTATCCAACATAATAGCAGTCATAGCGATAAAAAGTAGTAACTGCCAGAACAATAAGACTATGGATGGTTTACTGCTAGTTAATGCAAAAAAAATACACACAAAAAATAAAGGTTGTTTTGCTATGTATTAAGGCACATTAATGAAAATCAACCCTAGAGTTTAGATCGTGATGTAGTGCTCAGAAATTTAGAGTCCTTTCATTAACACATTCTCTAATGAAATAGTCAAAGTCAAGTAACAGCTAACCAATTTTCTTCTCTAAGAACAAAACAAGCTTTAATAGTAGTTCCTTGAAAAATTAAGTGCCTTAAAGTTTTAGAAGTGCACAGTCTAAAACAGTCACTCTCATATGTATATTAAGGTTGAATATACTAAGGTAAGAATGTAAATGGACACTTTTTGGGAGGGAAATATGGTAACAGCTATTTAAAAATAATAAAAATTTGAAAAATTTATAATCTTTGATCTAGCATTTCTACTTCTAGGAGATTTACCCTATAGAAATACTTGCATAGGTTCATGATAGCACTATGTATAACTGCAAAAAAAATGTAATGCTCATCAATAGAGGTCAATAAAGGTTTTGAGATACTATAGTTATTAGACAGAAGTGCTTAATTTAAAGTAGGAAAACAGACAAGCTGCAAGTAATATGAATAGCATGACTCCATTTTTGTTAAAATAATTATGTTAGTATATGTATAAATTATGGAGAAATTTACAGGATGGCAATGGGTTATAGTCTCTCACTTTCTACCTTACATGGTTTTTTCCCCCCAAGAATGCTCATTTTTAGTTTTATTTATTCATTTTTAATATATTTTTACTGAAGTATAGTCAGTTTACAATGTTGTGATATATGGTTTTATAATAATCAAATTTTAAAGCAATAATTGTTTTCTAATCAGAAAAAAAATTAAAAAGTATAAAGAGTAAAGTATAACAACATTATAGATATACTATTATCAGGTTCCAATCGGGAGAGTAAACATAGTTCTATGCACAAGAGGATTTATAAAAACACATGAACCAGTCTTTTGTTCTTTTGATAATGCCTGTGGAGATACAAAGTTTTAAACAGGGGTTGGATTACTTAAGGTGTGAAATATGAAAAATTAAATCAGAATTTTCCGCAGGAGTTACATGATAGTATAGGAAGAATAAAATCACTCAAAATGAAAATCTTAACATAGGGAGATTAATTCAGAAATGCGTATCTGAAGTAGCATGACTTACCATCAGTTTAACTTTGAAGGCAAACATTATTTCTAATGAAAAAAGTGGAGTGGGAGACAAGATGGGAAGAAACCAGCTAAGAGTTATTATCCCATTTGGTTTTGGTGATCTTGATATCTTATTAATGTCTTATACTGTTGCCAAGTAATGATGCTAAGTTCAACTCCAATAAGCAGAACTAACATTTGTAGACAAATAATTCTTGTCAATGATATAAGTGCAAGGTTATTATTACTTCTCTTTCCAGTGTATGCTGAGATTTCTGGAGCGAATCCAAAGTTAACTTGATTAAAGTTACTATATTAAGTTTTCTTCTGTACAAAGAATGTTAATTCATTCCAACAATAGTGACACTTATTAAAGACAAAAAAACACTGAACAGTACCTACCCGCTGTCCAGAAGAAAAAGAATGAGAACAACTAACTTCACCAACTAAATGAAGTAGAATGTAGGTCAAATAATACGCCTGTTAGAGAAATGAATAAAATGAACACCCATGAATTAACCAGCACAGATGTCATCCCAGTTTGTACATTAGGAGAACTTCCCAGAAAGATTAGGGATTTGCTAAAGTTAACTGAGCTGGTAAGTAAGGAAAAGTCAAGCATTTAACCCAGGCTTTCTGATTTCTAACTCAAGTGCATTCCTTTTACCACTTCATGAATGCACAAGAAAAGGGCTACAAAAAATATTCCCAGTATTAAATTACCAACAACCATCCTTTTATCTCAGTTCTCTAGTTAATTGAAGAATTTCATGACAGTAATAAATAAAAATATCATTCACTATATAATTTTGTTTGCTATAATATATCTAGTCTAAACCCAGAAATGCCTATGCTATCTGTCTATGGTTAGGAAGCTGTCATTGGTTATGTTCATAAGTACTCTTTTGAGATGATCTAGCCCTGGATACCTGCTTTTCAAGTTCCAAATGAAGATTATCATCGATAGTGCCATTTGGCTGTTCAGCCCTTTTCTTTGAGACCATTTTCTTCAATAAATCAGAAGGCTTCATTTGTACAAGATAGCGATGTAAGACTGATACCTATCAAAAGAAAGAGGAGACCTTGAACAATATTAGGCAATACAGTTGCTTTTTCTTAGGCTATTTTTTTTTTTCAGTGTGTCCTCTGTTCATTTTGCCTTCTCTGATTTTGCCCCTTTAGCTTCTTATAGTTCAACGATATCTATTTCTTCTTTACTTAAAAGTCCTCAATTGCTTAAAAGGGATTTTAAATTAAAGATTTAGTACTTGTAATTGAGGATAAGAGCTTAAGGAGGAGACCAAATGGCATTACAATAGAGGTCAAAGGGAGTACTTTCTCTGAGATATTATTTGAAAGTCAGCAAAGTTGAATCTCCTTCCCTTGAGAAGTCACTGAATTCTGAAAAGAATTTTCTTTTGATAACAGTAGTTATTACTGAAAGGACTGAGAGCTATTTGCTAATTACACTGGTGGCTCTGGTGTGTTCCCCCAAAAATCTAGAATCTAATCTACCTCAACTCTACTAATGTAGAAATCAGCTGTCTCTTTCAATCTCTGTCCCACAGAACCTTGCGCATACTTCCATTACTGTTCTTGCTACACTGTACCACAATGGTTGGTTAATTCTGTTTCAACTACTAGATTATGTTTTCAAGGGCTGAGTCCCTCTACCTTATTCATTTTTTTTTAACCCTAGGACTTAGCAGAGTGTCTTGTACTGAGTTGCAATTCAAACAAGAGTACCGCATCTAGATCAGGTTCTATGTTGAGTTTTCAAATTCAACTATGAAAAGCCCCAATAGTGCTATTAATGTTTGTAAAAAGCTTATAAGACTTCTCAGAGTGGAGTTTCCATAGGACATGTTTATACACAGTCATAAATATGTGATATATTTACTACCGAACAAATACTGAAGGGAAACCACATTTAAGCTCTATAACTTAGACTATTTAATATTAAAATAGGTACAAGACGCAATTAATGTGTAATAGTTCTGCAATTTTCAATCGTGTGATAAAATCATTAATGTTGACAAGGTGAACTAATAAATAATGTCATATTTATGTAACACACTATGATTTTTCCAGTCCTTTTTATATATTCTTCTAATTGTCCACAACCACCCTATGAGGTAGAGGGTGTGATACCATCTCCATTTTACATATGAAGAAACTGGGTCTCATTCTAAAGGCTACACGAATAGTGGGGAGTGAAGTATAGCTCAGTAGCAGAGTGCATGCTTAGCATGCACGAGGTCCTGGGTTCAATCCCCAGTACCTCCATTGAAAAAAAAAAAAAAATAATAAAGTATGTTTAAAAAAAAAAAGATTACATGAATAGTACTATGCCTGAGAGTTAAGCATTAACCCCAGGCCTTCTGACATAGGATCCATCAATTTTCTCTACACTTTTCCCATTTATTAAAAGAAAACAAAAATGTTGTTTATACCTGCAGATTATTTGCATTAGGGATATCTTCATGTTTCTCATCCAAAAGCTTTGAAATAATCACTAGGCTGAGGCACTGCCTCAGTTGCCTGAAATTAGAATTTTAAAGTATTTAGAATGTATTTAATCAATACTGCTTAAGAAGCAAATGAATGAGTCAAAAGAAGTTCTTCTAATTGGAAACATAGCTAATGTTTCAAGAGAAGGCTATATAAGAACATATAAGTCTTACTAGAACAGTAAAATTTTCATGTAAAATATTGGTACACAAAGTTAGAGCTGTCTGAAGCTCAGACACATCATTAAAGGCCTTTATCTTTGACTCTGCTGATTTACTGTTAAAAAATCTATTTTGTTGCTGGAATTTTCTTTTTTTTACCAAAGTAAAAATATTCTAACTGAATTCATTTTCATACTATATGTCATCTATATTGTTATCAGATAAGCTAAAATTAAAAATCAAGAGTATCACAAAGTGATCTGAGTTAATCAGAATCAGGCTATCAATGTCTTTTCCCATAGCTGAATATGAAATAAAAGACTGATCTAGCATTCAAGGAATGATGAAAGGAAATAAAGGACCTAAAAGTATTTCATTAATGTAAACATACATTTTTCTTAGTGTTTAGTTCTCACTTTTCAATACCTTCCACGTGATGTCCAGTTAGGGACCAGCTGTACCAACCACAGAAGGTTGTGGGGATGATTGGACAGTTCATTTATGGCCAGACAGAGTTCAGGCACCTGAAAACAAAGGATGATCAAGATTTTTCAAACAGGTCAGTGGAATCAAACATCTAACAAATCATCTATGTCCCTTCTTGACCTAACAGAAGCATTATTACAAAAAAAACCCACTCATTTTTAGAAATAGCATGCACTCCAGAACTTGCTAAAATGAACACAGTAAAGATTCAGTTTTATCTTAAACCCGAGAATAGACTGAATAGATGCAGTTATCAGAATTTCATTTGGCTTTAATGTTTTTTGCTACATTATATCTATATCTGTATTGAAACAGTTTTTCTTGAAGAATAAAGTAATCTAAATAAAAATCCCAGTTTCTAAAGGTACATGATGAGAGTTGCACAAGATAATACATGTTTCTGACCTGGGATTTCTTGAATTTAAGGGATCCTCAACCATTCCAGTATCTAAAGTCTAACAGAATTGCTTCAAGATAATTTCTGAGTAGGGAAAGAAAGTATAGGATGAGGGTAACAGATGAGACAAGACTGATTGTGTCTTGGTAACTGCTGAAGCTGGGTGGTAAGTACTTAGGGGTTCATTACACTCTTCTACTTTTGCAGCTTTGACATTTTCCACCAAAAAAGGTTGAAAAATATAATTTAAAAAAAAAACCTAACAAAAATTATACATGTTTACCTTCAATGGCTGCAGAAGTTCAACTCAAATTCTTGTTGTATGTGTGACTCACTCTATCATTTCATTTAGGTCTCTGTTCAAAGGCCACTTCAGAAAGGACTTCCCTAATTGCCTCATGTGAAATAGCAGAGCATCCCTGCCTTGTCCTGCTTTATTTTAATTGGCAGCATTTCTTACAACTTGACACAATATTATAGACTACATTTACATTGTTTTAACCGAACCCTGTGACTAGAATAAAAGTGCTGGGAGGGGAAGGGCTGTTATCTTTTTCACAGCTGTATCTCTAGCACCTGGATCAATGCTTGGCTCACAGTAAATCCCCAATAAATGTAACACATTTTTTGTTGAATAAATAGCTGCAGTTTTAGAAAAAATTCAGTTATCATGAATTTAAATATAGTTTTAGCAAAGACAGTCCCTTCTTTGTTTTATTTTTCATCTGTTGAAGATCTTAACTGAGCTTAGAAACTATCAATCTGCATGTACTATGAAGTCAGATTGTGATGCTATACAAAAAAACAATACCAAAGTTTTTTTTTTTTGGGGGGGGGAGGTAATTATGTTTATTAGTTTGTTATTTAAATGGAGGTACTGGGGATTGAACCCATGACCTCGTGCATGCTTAGCATGCAAGCTACCACTTGAGTTAGACCCTCCCCCCTAAAATACCAAAGTTTGAAGTAACATTACCTTTGTGTTCCAATCTCTGATGTTTTTCATCAGGTTTATCAGGAGGCTTTGAAAGTCCACTAGAGGAATCTGTTTCAGTTGTTTCTCCAAACTCATTTTAAACAACATTAAAATCAGTAACATTATTTCACGATCCTGGTAACCTTCTGGATGTATAGATGTACACAAGCCTAGAAACTTTGATGCACATCAGAGACAAAATAACTTAAGGAAACATATTTTGCTTTAAGAGTCTATATTATAAATTTTTTTTGACAAAAAAATGCAAGAGAACTATATAGAAATCGAAACATCATTATAGGAAAAAAGGCAAGAAACACTCATGTTAATGGTTGAACTGATAGGATAAGTATTTCCTTCTCCATTTTTCATTCTCAAGATTTTCTTAATAGTTCAAAATCATTGATTTGATTCAGCCACTAAAACTGTTTTAACACTTTTATTAACTCTTGGTCACTAAGTTACATTGTAAGTAATAATTCTTTTCTTCATGTATTCTAATTCTAAAAAATTACTGGTTTCAAAAAATAAGTTTCAAAAAGCTTCTTGGTAAGGTTATTCCTAGAATCATTTTAATTGTAAATTCTGATTTAAAGTTCTATTTTGACCCTAGTATTAAAACAAAAATAAAAACAGAAAAAACCTTTAATACAAAGATGATAGCTACGAAATTTCAGAGACAAGAAACCTCATGGCAAAACATTAGTGGTTTTGTTTTAAAACCATTAAGCAGAAGACTAAATGGTTTCAGACTCACAGACATAGAAAACAAACTTATGATTTATCAGAGGGGAAAGGAGGTGGGAAGGGATAAATTGGGAGATCGAGACTTGCAGATACTAACTACTATATATAAAATAGATAAACAAGTTTATACTGTATAGCACAGGGAACTATATTCAATATATTGTAGGAACTTATAATGAAAAAGAGTATGAAATGGAATATATGGATGTATATGTATGATTGAAACATTATACTGTATACCAGAAATTAACACATTGTAAACTGACTATATTTCAATAAAAAAATTAAATTAAATTAAAATAAAACCGAAATAGTTTTAGCCCATGCTAAAGACATATAAAAGAGTTCTCCTACCTTAACCACATTTAAAATGTTGGTTTCAGGAAGAGCTGAAAAAATCGGCTTACAAGATGAATCCTCACTTCCTTTCCCTCCCAATGTCATCTGTGTTTCAGAACTATGGAAAAGTGAACAAAGCAATGTGAAATTAAGCACAGAATATTTTGAGAAGCACTAAACAATAAAAAAGTAAGTTTTATTGAGGTATAATTCACATACAAAAAAAGGAATATACCCATTTTAAGTTTTGATGAATGTATATACTAGTGTAATCACCATCCAAATCAAGGAATAACATTTCTATTACTCCTAAAAGTCCCTTCATGTGAGATCTGAGTCAATCCACTATCTTTCACTCCAGGTATACCTGATTTCTATCTCTATGCATTCGTCTTCCCTTGAACAGCTACTTTTTATAAGGCACTCTCCTTGTTGCTCTTGGTATCAGAGAGCTATGTAGAAGGTGGCTCTGACTACAAGGAACTCATAATATTTAAAGGCCTCATGAGTGGCCTAAAGAAACTGTTACAGCAACATAAACAATTTAAAGTACCCCAATTTTGATTGAGGAAATCAGTGAAAGTTCATGGAAGAGACACATAAATTTGGCCTTCAAAAGACAGATAATATATTCTTGTTTAATTTTTTGAATAAATAACACTTTTATATGGTTAAACAAAAAGTGAGAAGATAGTAAGGCACATTGTGCTGTAAAGAATTGTCCTTCCAGTCTAGGCCTTCAGCCTCCCATTTCCCCTCCCCACAATCAATAATAGTTTTAGTCTTTCCTCCTACAGGCATTTTACATATATACGAATAAATATGAACATACCTCTTCCCCCTTGCTTTAATACAAATAGTAGCATACTATATACTCTGTTGTGCACTTCTCTTTTTTTGTTTAATATAGCTTGGAGATACTCCCATAATGAGATGTGAAGAACTTTCCTATTTTTTAAAATATCTGCTCAGGAGTCCTATGTCCCTTCCTAGCTACCACCTCAGGCAAGTTACTTAATCTTTCTGTGCCTCACTAACCTGTAAATGGGAATGAAAATACTATCTAATAGTTGTAGTGACTATTAAATGAAGTACTATATATTAAGCCCTTAGAACCATGTCTGGCACATAGTAAATAATATGTAAGTGTTGGTAGTTTTGATGAATATTACTAATGTACCATGATTTACTTAACCCTTCCCCTACAGATTAACTGTCTTCTGCTCTTATAAACAGTGCTTCATCAAGTGAGAAAGATAACATCTTGGTGAGTAGACTAGTCTGAGGAAGATCCAATGCAACAATGGCTAATGTGGAGGAAGAACAAGCAGATCAATTTGGTTAGAACAAAACGGTGAACAAAACAGAAAATTGGTCAGAGTCAAACTGTAGAGTCTTCAATATAGGTGTAAAGGGTTTAATAGTGGAGAAAGAAGCTTTCATAAAAGGAATCTTCTAACAGTGAAAAGAATGCATATCTTGGAGGTGGAAAGCCCCCAGAGGGAAAGAGGTTTTACCCATGCTAGACATGAAAAGAATATCTGAATTAGACTGACATTGGAAAGGAAAAGGAAAGAATAGCTGTAAGACAGGTAGAGGAAAAGGAACACAGGGGTGTGACAACTGATGGGATATAGAATAAAAAGAGGTTAGGACTCAAATTTTAAGTCTGTATTACTTGCAGAATAATGGTCAAGACAAGAACTGTACTAATATTCTTTAATGTCTTACTCTTGCTACCTGAATATTTACTCTGACAATCTTTAAACATTTTTCACTCCAAATCTACTATTTGGATAGAAATTTGCTATTATAAATATGCATACACATGCTAGCAAAAATGGATAAGTTGCATGTGACTTGTGGTCATATCTCAACAGGATTCAGTCTCATCTTCATGTTGTTTAGACAGGTGTTTATTATGTTTCACTCATTCCTTTACCAGCTCACTCTTCCTTACCTGTGTTCATCTTTGCCTACAACTATACAGCAACAGTGACTTATAGCCACCACCTATCTGCTCCAGTCACCAAACCTAACTGAGGCAACTCTTCAGTTGGCAAGTAGTCAACCAAAAAAACTATTTTGCTAAATATTATTTGCATTTATTGTGTCTCAATGCGATCATTATGTATCTTTATTTCACTATTTCCACTACAGTACCCGCTCACTACAGTGAAGAAAAATTCAAACCTGCTATATACGATATACAAAATCACCACACACTACTGAGTTCATTAAATGTTAACTAATAAAACAGTATTTTAATTTTCTAAATATAAGAGTTTGAGTACTTCGGCAATGTTTGGGGGAAAAGGTCAGGGTTTTCGGATGGTCTGGAAAAGCATTATTTTTCCTATTTAAAGTGATTTTATACAGTCTTTATGTGAAAATTTACTATCCAACAAATTTTCAGATAAAGATTACACCTGAGCAACAAGGAGGGATCCTACATGAGGTGGAAAGAGAACTGGAGTGATGAAGAGTTTGGTTCTGGCAGTACCAACTAACAAAAATTTGCATTTTTCTCAAAAGTGAAGATTAGTATATTCTCATAAAGTCTAAAAACTATTTAGTTTTTCTGTGATCAGTCTATTCATTTCCTTTGTCCATTTTACTAATTAGGTTATTGATCTTTTTCTTATTAATTTAAGCCTTTGTCTGTGATCAGAATGTCATTCATATATAGTTGACCCTTGAACAACATGGGTGTTGGGGGGGGCCACCTGCCACAAAGTCTAAAATTCTCATATAAGGTACAGCCAGCCTTCTATACACTTCCATGACATACATGTGGTTTCTCCGTATCTGTGGATTCAATCAACGGAGGAGGATCATGTAGTACTGTGGTATGGTTGACCCTTGAACAACCTGGTTTTGAACTGCACAGGTCCATTTATATGCGGATTTTTTTCAATACTAAATACTACAGCACTATGCAGTATGATGTATATATTCTTCTCACCACCCACCCCTCCCCCCCATTTTGAGGTTTTTCTTTTTTTTTTTTTGAGGTTTTTCCTTTGACTTTGTTTATGGTGATTACTGTCATGGAAATTTTCTTTTTTAAGTAGTCACATATGTTAATCTTTCCTTTTAGGACTTTTGAGTGTTAGTTCATACATACAATTATTTTCCCCTCTTCTAGGATTATTAAAAAAAAAAGTCTGTCAGTTTCTCCTATTACTTTTGTGCGCTCAATGTATACATTTAAATCTTTGTTCTATCAGTTTGAAGTATGGATGCAAAATTTTTTTCCAGATAACTATCCAGTTTTTCAAATATTGGATAATACAAGATACTGAACAGCCCACTCTTTCCTCATTTTTTGAAATACTACTTTTAGCATTTACTAAGTATTTGTTTCTATTTTGGACTTATTTTGTTCCACTGATGGAGCTTTGAATCCTTGCACTTGTCCCATGCTACTATCTGCTAAGGTCGGTCCCACCTCATAACTCTTCTTTCTCAAAACTTTCCTGGGTATTATTTTTTCCATATGACTTTAGAATCACCTGTAGAGTCCTAAGTCCCCTTTTCCCACAAAAATCTGACTGGCATTTCTTATTAGGATCTCATTAAGTTCATAGTTTACCTTAGGGGGAGCTTTAACGTATTTATGAATTTGAATTTTCCTATCTGAAAGCATGATATGCTCTTCCACTTATCAAGGTCTTTCTTGTCCCTTAGTAATGTTTTTACACACACAGATTCTATTTAAGTTTATTTCTAGGTATTTCATATATTTCTCTTATTACTGTAAATGAAGTATTATCTTCTAACTAGCTACAGTTCATATACTTGGAGGTTACTAATTTCTCTTTATTAACACTGTACCTTAGTGGGGGAGGGTATAGCTCAAGTGGTAGAGGGCATGCTTAGAATGCACAAGATCCTGGGTTCAATCCCCAGTACCTCCTCTATGAATAAATAAATAAACCTAATTCCCCCCCCCAAAAAAACCCCCAAAACACTGTACCCTGGCACCCATACCAAATTCTCTTACTTGCTTGTCACAGCTTTTGAGTTGATTCTTAGGCTTCTATGTATAGATTAAATCGCTTTTTCTGCAAATAATGAATCTTGCACCAACTCATTTCTAATCTTTATATCTATAATTTTTTTCTCTTGTCTAATTGCTTTGGCCAATAGCTGCAAAACAATGTTAAACAACAATGGGCAGTCCTAATTAAAAAATTTTTTTTACATTTTAAAAATATTTCCATTTTTCCCTGTTAAATATGATGATGGCATTTAGATTAAGACAGATGTTAAGAATGTACCTAATTTGGGATAGCACAGCTCAAATAGTAGAGTGCATGCTTAGCATGCACTAGGTCCTGGGTTCAATTCCTGGTACCTCCACTAAAAATAAATGAATAAGTAAATAAATTACCTCTCCACCAAGAATGTACCTAATTTAAGACCCATTTCAACTTTGAGAAATTAAAAAAAAAAATCAAGAACAGATACTGAACTTATTAAATGAATATTAACTGCTGTTATATATACAAATTATTTAAAAGAATGTTTTAGGACCTAATTATGCAAAGAACACTTACATTAGATTGTCTTCATTAAAGTCTGGCTGAAGATTCTCCAGAGGAAACAAAGATTTAAAATCAATTCCCATGTTGAAAAACACAGCAGCTATATCAGATAGTGATGGGATCCAGGGCCAAACTGGTGAATCACTGAAAGTATCTAGTTAACAGAAGAAAATATTTTATTCCCAAATCCCAGGTTCACAAACCCACAGCTGCAAGGTAATAGTCTAGATGTGAAACATGATTACCATAATTTTATAGAAATGGCAGCTTGGAAATGATATGTTAATAATATAGTAATTTGAATGATCATATAGGAAGTAAAGATTTTCAAATAAACGTGAAGGAAATGACATTTATGAACAAAGTATCTGCGAGTGATGGATAAAAAGGTGTAACTCAGGAGGAAGTAACACATTTTGAAAAGACTGGAAATAATATTGGTAAAAAATCAACTACTGTTAATGCAGAAAGATTTTACCATGTTCAGTGCCTATATAGTCTGAATCCTTAAGACAAGTGAAAAAGGTAAATCACAATGCTTGTTTCATTATAAGGGATCTCAAAGGTGAGAAAGCAGCTGTCATATTTTTGCAGTGGATACTTTCAATCTCCTCAGTACAATATTGTTGCCCATTAAAAAGCCATCAAAGTTAATTGTCTAAATAAATAAACTTGCAACTGTTTCCACTTAACCAGCACAGTAAGCCATGACTTGGTAAAAATTAGGTAAGGGATGCCACTTGTAAGATCTTATACCCCATTTTCTCAATGCAACTGGAAAAATGCACCCACTTTTTAATTGGAGTTTCATTTCATTATTAAAAATTTTACATTAAAAAAAATTTTTATTCCAAATTTCCAAATATCTTAATGTTTAGCAATGTGAAAGAGACCATGTACAAAGCAATAATTCACACTGTTAATCACAGTAAATTTATACTCACCATTTCTTATTGTTATTTCCATTAATGTACTTAAAATCTGCACAGACACAATACAGTCTGTATGAACTGACATCATCTGTCAAAAGTAGATAAGTAATAGAGTTTAAGAAAGAAGAAAGAGCAAAGAGACTCAGAGATTAAAATATTCCACCCAATGAAATACGAGTTGGAATTTAAATCCACATCTTTTCTGTAAGTCAGAACCCTTTCCATTCTAACATGCTGCTTGATTTTTTCTTTTTTTAACAAGTTTCATTTATAACTAGATAAATATAGCATTTGAAACTACCAGAAATGCCTTTCTAGTTCATATCATGCCATGAAACCCAAAGACCATAAAGGAAAAGGTTACTAAGTTGATCACATCAAGGCTAAAATCAAACCACAGACTAGTTAAAATATTTGAAAAGATATAAATATACAAATTAATATACCAATATACTTTTAAAAAGCTATTCAACATCACTAGTAATCAAAGAAATGCAAAGAAAAATGATACAATATCATTAGTTGACTTCAAGATTGGTAAAGATCAAAAGCTTTGGTAATACCTAGTATTCACAAGAGTACTAGGAAAGAGGTAGTATGAGTGTTATTTGGTAAAAATTGTAAAGTTATTTGGTAATACTTATGCAACATCATTGTCCTTATACGGCGATTTAGTCAGCTTTTTTATGTACAGGAATTTACATGCAGAAGCATATAATTAATGTAATTTTATAAGATAACTTTTTGGGGAGAAAATCTCAAGTTTAAAGGACATTAAACATCATGTAATACATTAAAAGTAATTTTAAAGTGATTTTGTTTGTAGAGGAAAATATACTGTATTTCCATCTCTTTCTTTTTTGCTTTGGAACGATGAATTATGATTATAATAAATTTAAACCTAAAATGTAAGGGGGAATAATCCAAATTCTGGTTTCAATCAGGCATATGGCTTGTGTCATTTCAAAATCAACCTATGTAAAAAAATGTTGTTGCTATGATGTTTGCATTGTTACCCCCTGCCTCTAGGGGCAGCACCATTCACAATCATGTTAGACACAGGACAAGTTCTGATAACAATCTTTTTGTGGGGGGTGATGAATCCTAAGGGGGGGGCAACACAGTACACTGAGATAAATACATACATAAAGATGTGTATATAACAATCTAATATCTACCAATTGATATTGGGTTAAACAAATAAATCATGGTACAGCACCACAAAGGAATACTATAAAGCCATTAAAAAGGATAACATATCTATGCTGAGATGAAAATACTAAAAAATTTATTGTTATTTGAAATAAGCAAGTTATAAAATAGCACAAATTCTGTTTGCACTGTCCTTCTGGTGTACTATGTTTAGCTGTGATAAAATCATGAAGATGCAAACATTTAAATTACATTTTAACAATTAAATTTATAAACCATTAGTGAGGACTACAGCATTAAAAGAATTCTGACATGCTTTCTAAAAAAATACTTATAAATTGGAAAGTCTCTCCATCATGAAAAATGGACCTGGAATTGAAAAGGAAAAATAAGACAGTGTCTTACATAGAAAAGCACTTAACAAGTGATTATTAGTTTGATTTTCAAAGAATAAATATGAGTATTAAAAAACTCCTTACATGAAGAAATGCTTTTATGTTATCATTAGGGTTTTAAAGGCTATAATGATGGGCCCAGATCAACAAGATGAAAACACAGATAAATGCAAAGTTGTTTTAAAAAATTACACAATTAGAGAATAATGAAGTTTTGGTGTGACAGCAAACGAAGTTTTGAATTGTAATAAACAAAAAAATATGTGGGTAGGGTAGATGAGTAAGAGTCTTGCCGGAATCTGCTGGTAAGAAAGCCCTTATCTGGAGCGTATGTTCATTTACTGGTGGTAGAGGGGACACTATAGGAGTAACACTGACAAGCTAAAGGTCATTCAAAAAGGTCATCAGTAAAGAGACTGAATATTTAGTGACTGGAGAATATTTAGTATGGGGAGTTGGTGAGGGTCATCATAGGTGTTCAACTAAAAGACTGTTAGATAAGTGAGGCCTATTTTGGGAAGCTATAGATAAAGATAATTAGTACTAGTAGATTAAAAAGAACACTGGGAGGCAAATTTTGATTTAATTAGGACAAAAACAAAAACTAGGGTCTAAATGCTCCTGCCAGACAGTCTGTACCACCTGTTACTCTCTCTGCCTAAAATGCTCTTCTCTCAATTACCATCTGACATAATACAGCTATAAATGTACATATACATGTTTATTCTGTCTCTTCTATACTAGGATGTGGACTTCATGAGATCAGACACACATTTTTTTTATTCCTGTTCTCTCCAGGACCTGGCACAGTCGGCACTCAAACATGCCATCTATATAAAAAATGAATGAAAAAGTATACTGAAATATCTAGTTCTTGCCAAATGTGATTAGAAAAATATGTTTCTGAATTTATTTTTGGGGGGAGGAGGTAATCAGGTTTTTATTTATTTTAGAGGAGGTACTGGGGATTAAATCCAGGACCTCATGCATGGTAAACATGCCCTCTACCACTGAGCTATCTATACCCTCCCCCCAAATGTGAGATTTAAAAAAAAAATGCTATTTAAAGCCCAGAGTAGAAACTCTGTGTTCTTCCCACTTTTCACTTCACATATAATACTTACAGTTCTTTGATACCACTGATACCTATAAAGTTACCATGTAGATATTACAAAATTAAGGTAACTATTCAAGCAGATTTAAAAGTTAAATAGGAATGGGGTAGAGAAATATTCAGTTGGATTTGCACCATATGTGTGTATGTGTGTGTGTGTGTATGCATGTATATGAATGGGGAAATATTAATATACAAGTCAAATCCTAAAAATACACTTAGGCACCTTCATAAAAAGAAGAAAACAAGGTTAAAAAAACCCCAAAAACAAAAAACCCCAAGCATGTAAGCATTAGAAGGCCTCTTCCAAAGAGAACTATTAACAGTGATTTACCAGTGTGATGAAATGTCTTACGCATAACTAGCATTACTGACCATCCTGCACACTACCTGCATTACCATTTCTTTTGTAACCTCTTTATACTGATTTTTTGCCTCCTTCTAACTCACTGAAATCATGGGTTTGATGTGCAATATTAATTTTCCTGTAGTAATGTGTAAGTAAGATTATATTTTAAGTTTATCTTTGACCAGAAAATACAAAAAAAGAGGCAACTATGTCTCCCAAACATTTCTCTTACCCGAAATAGCCATTTTAACACAGGTACAGGACACTGGACATAGTGATAAGCAGAAGTAAGAAAGCCTTGTGTTGTCAAAAAAATTTGATCTGTTTTTCCTGATCTGAAAACATAAAGTAAAATCAGTATGACTGTTATCCACATGCTAAGAAACTTCTACCACCACCACCACAGCTGACATAATCGGGGAAATAAGCAAGCAAACCATCTCAGTCCATGGAGGTGGACTCTACCCTACACATGGGATGGGTTACCTCATAAAATTTAACTGACGGCCTAAAGCTGATCCAATCTGTTGGCTTGGCTCTAGATTTATCTGGCGGATAAATCTATGTTAGCTGGCAGTGCTAAAGAGCCTATCAAGTCTCAGAACATTGTACTTGGCCTTGTACTTCCATAAAACTCAGCAACAGAATTAATGCAATCTCTCTGGATCTGAGATATTATACAGAGAGAAATTAGACCAGTTTGGGCATTGTGATAGAGACTGTTAGTCGTCTATCCCAACATCTATTCTTGTCTTTTCTCTTGGTAACAGAATCCTGGGGATTAGCTGGGCACACTGGCTGTCTGAAGTAAAAATCACTTTCCGGCCTTCCTGGTAGCTAGGTGTAGCCATGTTGACTAAGTTCTACCCAATTAACCATAGTAGAAATGTTGTGTGGGATTTCCGGGATTTAAATATAAAGATGAGTTCAAGTAGCACCCGAAACAACCAGGTACTAAGGATGGTGGCTAAAAAAGATTATATGGTGAAATACAACCCCTGACTTCCTACCCCTAAACTTCCACATCAAAAAGAAATAGACTTCTTGTTTAAGCCCCTGTTATTCTGACAGCCACTGTTGTTACATACTGATCTTAATAAAGGCATGTGATGTGTCAAACTATTTTACAGTGCTTCCTATAATTAAATAATAAAACACAAAGAACAATAGTAATTAGTTAGAGGATTAGGGAACTGGATAGGTCATAATAGAATTTAATGTTTTAGATAATTACATCAGTCAGAAGAAATCTTTTAATTTTTACACAGGAAAAAATAAAATGTCTATTTTTCTACTTACTTAAGAATAAGTTTTTCTACAGCACTCTGTCCAATAAAACCAGAGTCTCTTAAATCCAAGGTATACTGATTGAAAATTTTTCCAGAATTGAGGAAATTAAAAATTTCTTCCCCTGGATGATGATCAGGAATAGCATCAATTGTAACTGAAAATTTCTTTAGAAATTCCCTGAAAAAAAAAAAGTTATTGAATGCCAGTTACACTGCATAGTTTTGTATTTAAAGGTTGAGTGCAAAAAACCCTTTTCTTAGAACCACTGTTAATCCCAGATTAGAAGACTAACAATGAGAACACATGTTTTACTCCTTCCACTTTCAGTTAGTAGTTATAGTCCAGAGCCACTAAACTGTCTGTATGAAAAGAATAACTAGGAGAAAGGACAAAAAATGTAATTTGGCCTTAACATTTGCCTTTCAAATCCATCACAGATGGATTAGAAACCCATCATAGATTATTCACAAAGTAAATAACCATCAGTGGCCCATTTATTTTATAAAGACAAAAATTTTAAATGTATCTTTAATAGTGTATACATTATGAAAAGTGCTGTACCTGTGCTCTTTTTTCCTCTGAATGATTTTATTTATTCAGTTTTATTGAGACATAACATACTGTACTCTATAAGTTTAAAATATACAGCATAATGATTTGATTTACAGACACATGAAATTATAGCAAGTTTAGTGAACAACCATCATCTCATAGATACAAAATTAAAAGAAATCAGAAAAAAAATCTTTTCCTTCAGATGAGAATTCTTAGGGTTACTCTCAACTTTAATATACAACATACAACAGTGTTAATTATATTTATCATGTTGTACATTACACTCCTAGTACTTATTCGTCTTATAACTGAAAGTTTGTACCTTCTGACCATCTTCATCCAATCCCTCCCTACCCCCAATCCTCTGCCTCTGGTAACCACAAAGATGATCTTTTTCTATGAGTTTGTTTTTGGAGTATAACTGACCTACAACATTGTTAGTTCCTGTTACACAACATAGTGATTTGGTATTTCTATACATTTCAAAATGGTAAGTCCAGGTATGATATGTCACCATACATAGATGTTACATACTTATTTACTATATTTCTCACATACCTGTGCTCTTCTAAGAGGCCATCTTCATCATCTGTACTGTCTTGATCGCCAATTCTGATTGGGGATTTAATGCCTCGGCCCTGCCTTATGTCTTCCTGTAGTTGCTTCTGCAGTTCATCTAGCCTGAGAATTGAAAGAATGTTATTAAAAATGGCTTATCCTAAAAGTAATCTTTAGGTCTAAAAGCAGCACCAAAGAAAACTCTTATTAAAAGTCTTGAATATTTTTTTAGAGCTAGGACTTCAAGAAGGATGTCCAAATCATTTAGAGAAAGGGGAAGGAAAAATGGCAAAGAATAAATGGCACTAATTTGATTATCCCCTCTAATCTTTAATGCTCATTTGACTTCAGACCAACAGTCTAATACTGTTAACTAGGCTTTCTAGAAGCAGTAGTCATTATCATTGTCACTGTCATTATTATCACAATACCCAACAACTGCTGAGCAGTTACTATGACACTGTACTAAGGACTTTATGTATGAACTCTTTTAACCCTCACAACAACCCCATGAGGTAGTTTATTATTATCCATTTCATACACAAGGAACATCAGAAAAGCTGACTTGCTCAAGCTCACAATGCAAGGAGCTGGAATGCAAAGCCAGAGAGTCTGGCTCTTAGAGCCCTTGCTTATAATGCGCACCCAAATAAAGTTATTTAAACCAAGGACCTTATTCCCAGTTCCAGCTCCACAGTAGATGAGTATAACACAACAGTAAATGACCAGTAAATGCACTGCTCTATCACTACAAGAGTCAATCATCAGATCAAATTAGAACCTGTGCCTTTGGTCTGTGCAATGTTCAATTTTAAATAAGCAACTTCAGATCTGACATCACAAGTCACATGAATTCATGAAATTTTTAAAATAGACAATTTCTCTAGTTAAATTCAAAAAGGGGGATACTTTTCACTAACTAATCGTCTACAATTCCTATGCTTATCTACTTGGTTATCAACTTTGAGACACATATATATCAACTTCAAGCCAGTGAGGTTTCAGTGAAGTTTTCTGGGTCAGTTTCAAGGATAGTCTTTGAATTATTAAGGAGTATTATTTTTCCCCTCTCATTGGTAAAAGCAGTTTGCAACCAGTCACAGAAATTTTATTATGGTAATTATAATTCCCAAACTTCCTCAAAAGAGTAACTGGATGTAGAAATACCATGTCTGGTTATACTGGTTTCAAAACCTGGACTAAGTGGGCATACAAATGTTTAAAAAAATTCTACCTAAGCAAACAACAACAACAACAACAACAACAAAATAGGTAAAGGATCTGAAAAAACACTTCTCCAAAGAAGCTATACAAATGGCCAATAAGGACATGAAAAGACACTCAACATCAATAGTCACGAGGGAAATGTAAATCAAAACCATAATGAGATGCTACTTCACACTCGTAAAGATGGCCATCAATAAAAAAACAGAAAAATCAAGTGTTGGTGAGGATGTGGAGAAACCAGAACCCTTGTGCATTATTGGTAGGAATATAAAATCGTACAGCCACAATGGAAAACAGTATGGCAATTTCTCAAAATATTACACATAAAATTAGCATGTGATGCAGCAATTCCACTTCTGGGTATATACCCAAAAGAACTGAAAGTGGGGACTAGAAGAAATAATTTGTACACCCATGTTCACAGCAGCAAAATTTACAATAGTCAAAAAATAGAAGCAACCCAAGTGTCTGCCAACAGATGAATGGATAAACACAATGTGGTATATACGCACAATGGAGTATTATTCAGCCTTAAAAAGGAAGGAAAGTCTGACACATGCTACAACATGGGTGAACCTTGAAGACATGCTAAGTGAAATAAGTCAGTCATAAAAGGACAAATACTGTATAATCCCATTATATGAGGAACCTAGGATAGTCAATTTCATAGTGACAAAAAGAGTGGTAGTTGCCAGTGAGTAGGGGAAAAGAGAGAATAGGGAGTTACTGTTTGAGTATAAAATTTCAGTTGGGGAAGATGGAAAAAAAAATTCTGAAGATGGATGGTGATGATGGCTGCACAACAATGTGAATGTACAGTAATGCCACTGAAACTTTACATTTAAAGATGACTGAAATGGTAAATTTTATGTTATAAATATTTTGTCACCTGCATAAAAAATACAAAAAAAATTCTACCCATGTTTTTGATCAAGAATTTCAGCTATCAGTTAGATACTAGTTGCAGTAAACAAAAAGGAATTCATATTATTTTTTTTAACATTTTTTATTGATTTATAATCATTTTACAATGTTGTGTCAAAGGAATTCATATTATTAATTAATGCAGTATACCATGAAAACCTGGATCTTTTGATTCAGCCTGTGAACAAGAACACCTTATTTCTAACACAGCTGACAACAAAACTGTTATAACAGTACTAGCACAAAACCCATGCTAATTTCTCATTTTTTTAAGGTAAATTAAAAGCCAGCCATACAAACAGTATGTTAAATTTAGCAAGGCAGTCATGATGCTAACCTACCTTTGTGTATCTTCCATCTCCTTCACTAGACGCTCTAAAGTATTTGTGTAAGTTCCACTATGAACATGTTCCTAAAACAAGAAGAAAATTTAGAAATACTTTATAACATATCTTAGTAGAAGAATTGGGATGTTTTAAGTTACTCCAAGTACTAAAAAATATTTTCTATTTCAATAACCTGGGCCAGGAGGATACCTTTCTTAAAAAAGAATTTTCACCATCATGCTTTAAATCTAGAATTTTGTACTGCAGGCAATTTGATTTTACCATCTATTAGGAAAGGCACTACTTATAAAAACCCTGCTAGCCTTAGGAACTGACTGCCAACACCCAAGGGCTCCATGGCTACCCTATCTTTATTTTTAAATTCTATTTTAGTGGAATTAAACAACTAATTTTTAGGTGTTACCACGAAACATTAACACCTTCCCCACCAAATTTTACAGACATATGAGAATTTAATTCAGCTTACTCCCAAGATAGAATGAAGCACTTTATGAATAAAATTGCACACCACAATTAACAACATTTCTACACTCTACCTTCATTTACAGCAGTGGTCTCCAAAGCAGGGGGTGTGCAAGGTGATCCATTGGGGTGCAGGAAGAAAATAATAGAACTTCTATTTATATGGAACGTCTATAGAAACTCCAGTAGAACTTAGTCTATAGTAACTTCTATATAACTTCTATAGGAAAATACTTCTTTCTTCTTCCTTTCAAATTCTGTTTTTTTCATATGCTTTAGAAAGTACATAGTAGTATAGTGGTACACGTATATAATCTATAAGTATACAAATATATTGGGGTACATGCTCAAAATTCCTTTTTACTAATTAAAGTGTATGCAATCAAAAAAGCTTGGAGACCACTGACTTACAGTTATAAAGCTAAAGATATGGGAAACCCATTAACCAAACAAGAACTGTATCACTTTCAGTCCAATTATAAGTTGTAACAAATACTGAATTTTCAAGTTAGTTCTAACAACCTATTCCTCTTTCACTAGTCAATCCTCCATCTTTCTCTCTTTGAGTAAAGATAAATGTCACAGAACTACTTACTGTATAGTCTGATGACTGAGATCTAAGCCCCTGAGAAACAGCAGGAGGCTTTCCTGGAGCTGCAGGAGTCTGATTGAAGTTCAAAGCCATTATTTCTTCCAGTGATTTTAATGTTTCCTCTTCCTCATCACTGTCTAGGTTGTAACCTAAACTTTCTTCATCACTATCAAAATCACCCCTTAGTTTTCTTTTCAGTGCACTGCTACCTGCATTGGAATTTCCTGAACTCTCTTTATCTGAAGGGGCTTTATCTGAAGGTGCTGTTGGGCTTGGAATACATGGCACAACTTCCAAAGCAGCTGGGGGAGACTTTGTAGGAGTGCCATATTCTGAATGCAAGGATCCCCCAGAAATTTTCCCTGAAGATACATTAGAATCAGCCTTATTAGTCTTTGCTTTGTGTTCCTTGTGTTTGGAGGACTCTGTAGAATGCCCAGAACATTCTTTAGATGAGGAACGCTCTTTATCTTTTTTAGGAACTGGAAGAGTGCAATTTTTAGCATTTAATGGAACCCGAGAAGAACCAGCACTTGGAACATGGGAAAGTAAAGGGAGAAGTTTAGTCTCCTCTGATGACACAGAGCTAGAAGTTTTATTTTTCTGAAGGTTGCTAGCTTTTTTAACTGCAGACTTTTCCTGAGGTAAAGATAAGTGGGGTTTGTGCATCTTAGTCTCTTTGGTACTTGCCACACGGATTTGGTCACTATTCCTGGAAGAATGGTGGCCAGAATTTGAAGTTGCCAAGCCTGCAGAGGAGCAATCAGCTTCTTCACTTGGTTCCTTGGATATATCTTCCAAGCGCAATACACCACCAGGTGTCTTCAGTGCAATATGTTTTATAAATTTTTCTCTCTGATGTGGTCCGTCAGGACGCTTCTCAAAGAAGGACTCTTTTGCTTTTGGCATTATAGATTCTCTTGTGCTTTTCAGATCTGAGTCCACAGAGTTCCTTTTTCTTTTGTCAGGGAATTTATTCTGCTTAGAGCCTGCTAAAATTTAATTTTTGCCAGATTAGTGAAAAGTATATTTTCCTTATTAAAGTTTATTCAAATGAGTGTCTAGAACACTCTGACAAAATGCTTAAAATCGGAAAGTTTAGGCTGAGATTATTTACCACATATGGAATGAAGAAAAAGACTTAATACTATATTTATTAACTGATCAATACTGGAGTCCAAGAAATTCAAAGCTAATGACAAATGCTCACCTTCATTCAAAAGCTATTTAAAAGCTTACTACCAAATAGAATTAAAGGTGTTACTCTCCAACATTTGTATCAAGTAAAGAATTCCAAAGGCACTTTCCCTCCAAGTGCATACACTTTCTTAGACTAAAGCCTACCCTAGTTCTAGAAATTAACACTTTTATATCTAAATTTATAGTACCTTAAAACAAGTATACAATAGCTAGTTGAAGGCAGACAAATTGTAATTTCTCAATTTTAAAAAACTCACCTAAGTCTTCTTCCTTACTATTTGTTTATTTTTTCCCATGTTATCCTTCTAATCTTCAGCTGTATTATGGGTTGAATTGTAGCTCTCAAAATGATATGTTGAAGTCTTAACTCTCAGAACCTCAGAATGTGATCTTAATTAGAAATAGGGTCTTTATAGGGGTAATAAATTCAAACAAGGTCATTAGGGTGGGTCCTAATTCAATACGACTGGTGTCCTTATGAAAAGGGGAAATTTGGACATGGAGAAAAACATGCAGGGGGAGATAATGTGAAGACACCTAGGGACAAGATGTCATGTGACTGGAGTGATGCTCTACAAGTCAAGGAATGCCAAAGATTGCAGACAAACACCAGAAGCTAAAAGAGGCAAGGATGGATTCTCCCCCTAGAGCTGTTACAGCATAGCCCTGCTGATAAACTTAGTTTGGGAATTCTAGCTTTCAGAATCATGAGACAAAATAAATTTCTGCTGTTTTAAGGCACGTAGGCTTAGGTACTTTGTTTTGGCAGCCTTAGGAAACTAATACAACCTATCTCTGTTAAGAGCTTCATCCAGAAGCACTTTAATAACCACATGTATTTGAATTAACCAGTTTCTTAAAATTTCAAAAATTTCTTCTTGGTTTAAAAATGTGATGTTTCATTAAATCACTCTTAAAATTCATTATTCATTAAAAATTCACTATTTATATAATCAGTATTCTCAAAATCAAATTTCCCTAAATCAAGTTTCTTTCTGCACATTGAGAGATGTCTCCAAATCCTCAACAGTTTGTGTTAAAAAAAACAACAAACCAAAAAAACCCTCGAGTTAAGCAATTATTTGGATAACTTGATCAACATATAGTCTGGAAAATTCAATTTATAAATTAAAAAACCAATTTATAAACAAATGCTTCTATCTTCATTCTTCTACAGATATCTCCTATTACCCGAAGAAATCATTCCATGCTCACTCAGTTTTCTGGGGTTAAATGTCTTGTTAAAAAAAGGACAGGAGTCCCTTATAGTGCAGGATAAGAAATAAAATAAGAAAAAGAGAAGACTCGGGGGAAGACTTATCTGTCTGACTATCTTAAGTTTGAGAGTTACAAAAAAGGTAGCTACAGAGCTGCCAGTTTTGAGTTTTGTTCCATTCCCTGGAGAAGTCAGGTGAATTTATACACAACTAGTAATGAGAAATTCCTGCTTTATTCAAGAATTAAAGACTTATCTAGGAGGAAAGAGAAAATGTGGGCAAAGTTTAGGAAAAATCAGCTCATAAGAGCTTTTAAGCATCTAGCATTAAGAGGGTGGTGAACTGGTACTGCAGTCCCCCTTTTGCAAACTCTCTAGGGCAGTGGTGTAACTGTAAAACTTTCATGATTCTTTTTGTACCCCTTGTACAACCTGTAGGCTGAATATCTATTTTACAAAACTTCAAGTATCTATTAATATATAAAATACTCAGGTAAGACAGGGATTGAGTTTGTAAAAAGAAAAAATCCAAATGCTTAATAGGGGATTGGTTATTAATAAATTTTGGAGGGGGAGGGTATAGCTCAGTGGTAGACTGCATGCTTAGCATGGATGAGGTCCTGGGTTCAAGCCCCAGTACCACCATTAAAATAAACAAGTAAATAAATAAAGCTAATTATCTCCTCCCACAAAAAACCCAAACAAAAATATTACGGAATAAACTAGGGATGGATTAAGTTGGTCCTCAGAATTCTCCCAAAGACAGGGCTCTGGAAGACCAAAGAGCTAAATGCCTACCCTTCCAACATTTCTGAAATCCCAGAACTTGTGTGTGATTAATGAATGTGTGATTATGCACATCACCACCTCAACTGTTAAGTCTAACAGCAGTAGTATGAATATAACATAACATTTGGGTTCTTATGTCTATTTACTATTTATCTATTGATCAGATAAACATTCTTCATGTTATCTAGAGTGAAAAATCCCCTTTTGTCCTTTTATATTCTATTGGTAGTCAACCAAAGTATAAATGTATATTTACTAAGAGTACAATACCATAATTATTAATGAAGATTATGAAACACACGCAAAAACTATTAGAAATCAAAATATAAGTGAAGGCAATTATCTTAAGCCTGCCTCTGAAAATATGTAGAAAACATCTTTTTCAAGCAGTGTTCAAGAACTTCAGTATGTGGGATTATATAAATGAAACTACTTCAGTCACCACTGATGAAATCTGTAAGCACATGAATTGAAGAGAATATTTATCTCAGTCATTAGCAGAGGAAAAAAGTGCGGAACAGCTTAGTGGTAACATCACTACCAGTGGCCCCTTATACGGGCAGAGTTAGCCTAAAAATATTTTGTTTTTCTAATCACCTTGCTGCAGAAGTGATAATTTAGTCAGTGTTACAAATATGTAATACAGTGAGTTTAAGAGCAATCTCATGCCTGAGAAATTACTGTTCTTGTACTATAATGTCAAAATCCACTGAAATTTGATC
Organism: Camelus dromedarius; assembly: GCF_036321535.1. Lineage (NCBI taxonomy): Eukaryota > Metazoa > Chordata > Mammalia > Artiodactyla > Camelidae > Camelus > Camelus dromedarius. Next base: position 58,582,858 of record NC_087443.1, on the reverse strand, counting down.
ACTAAAACCAGCAATATTGTAAAAAATTAGAAATAATACATAAACTTCAAAATTATTCCTGTTATCCTAGAAGCTCCTTCTGTGATAGCAAGATATGATTTCAGCCTTGGCTGAAGACTGATTTTAATACTCCAGATCATTTGCTCAAAATGCAATAAATACACCTCTAAAAACCTGAAGAACGAGTCAGAATTGTCTCTCTGTACTTCTGTTTTTTCATCTCTAAAAGTAATCACTGGGGGTCGGGGGTGGGGGGGGTAGAGGGTAGGGTATAGCTCAGTGTGTGCACAGCATGCACAAGGTCCTGGGTTCAATCCTGACTACCTCCATTAAAAATAAATAAATAAAAGCCTAATTACCTCCCTCTACCCTCAAAACAAAACAAGCAACCACTTTGTAAGAATGTGAATCAAAATGATTAAAAGCACATAGAACAGGGCATGACACACAGTAAGTGTTCAAAAAATGTTGGCTGTTATTATCAGTATGTCCAATGTTTCTTACTGATTGTGAAAATCTGTAAAGTCCATTTTTCAAAGTATGCAGTCATAGCAGGAAAAAACAAAGATACACCAGACTATTGTTAACAGTGGTATTTCTGGGGGCCTTTCATTTTCTGTGTTACACATTTCTATGGTATTTGAAATTTACACTGTTCTATTTTCTAGTTTTTTAACTATTCTTTTTAGAATACTTTAAGAATTACTCAATTAACAGTAGCTGTTTGTTATTATGTATTTTTTCCAACCAATAGATACTGAAAGTACAAATTAATATCATGTAGATGTCCTTGAAATTTGCTATTAAAAAGGGATCTTTGTATTTCAAATATTAAGAAACATTGTTTTGAGCCATGGTAACAGTTTCAAACTTAATACAAAGCATCTACAATATCAACACCTCAGAGAGTTCACAATTCTAAGAATATAAGATTATGCTTCCTAATGTAGCCAAGGATTCAAAAGTAGAACAATGAATACCAATATGAGAAACACATTGTTAGGAACTCCTGAAGAAGGCAGAGAAGAATCAAGACAATCCACAGTTACATATACTAAATTCAAGAACTATTCTTTTTGAATGTAACTTTATGAGAAATTATTAGTTAATCTGAGACACAATTTACCTCTAAGAAGGAAACTGTACATTTAAACAAATTTAAATAAAAAACAGTGCTATTAAAATGCAAATTCATTTAAAATTCTTAAATTTAATTTTAAGTCTACCTGAAGCAGGTTCCCATGAATCAGAGGAGGATCTTTTTCTTGATAAGTGTCCATTTTCCTATTAGCAAAATGAGATAAAATTAATTAGGAGTTGGGAGCAGTCAAGAATGTAAGCTTTTCTTCATAGTTCTTAAACACAGATTTCTATACTATTAAAGCAAGCTCCAAATCTGGAGGTAAGTCCAAACTTCCATAATAAAATATTCTGAATTCTCTTTTCACGTGTAGATTTTTTAGTAACTCAAGGTTAATATTAACACACTTTATTATTATTTTAATAAAGAAATAGTAAGTCTAATATTTGCCAATCAAATGGTTACAACTCACTCTTCAATACTTCTGTTTAGGTACTGACATACCACCAAACACTGAAATCTTATAAAAATGGACCAAATGTTACTAACTTCTATTGATCATTAGTAAACCTCACTGGTAAAGGCACCAAATTCCTTGCAAATGAGCCCGAGTTTATAAATATATCTTTCAGCAATATAAAATGCAACCACCTCCATTTACTCTTAGAATGTCAGAGTTTGGTTTATTTTTGGTCCATTTGGTTTTAAAATCCCACAGCATCAACATAGCACTTTCCTGATATCTTGTCTTCCTTTAGTTGCTTTTTGTAGAGAAGCTCTCTGAAACACATGTACTTAACAACCTGACCTTCCAGGGGAGAGGGCCAGCTTTTATGCTAATTTAAGCTTGGTCTATTCTCAAGAGAGAAGTTTGATGAGCCAAAGATGTATTTGGGTAGTTTTCTAAGATACTCAATTATTTAAGACATATATAACCTAAACCAGTGGTTCTCAAACTTTAAAGTGCACCAGAATAACCCAGAAATCTTGTTAATTGCAGATGGTTGGACTTTACCGCCACAATTTCTGGGTCAGTGAGTTTGGCTTGGGGTCTGAGAATCTGCATTTCTAACAAGTTCTCAGGTGATGCTGATGTTTCTAGTCCAGGGACTACATTTTGAAAACCTCTGTTCTAAACCATTTCCTGCTGCTTCAGATGTTCCACTCCTCAAGAATCTCTTTTCAGTGCAGCTTAATTTAAAAATGACTATACTTAACCAAAAAAAAAAAAAAAAAGCTTACTTTCTTGATTAAAAAAGATCTTTGTTCCTGGTCGGAAAAAATTTAGGGCAAGACACACTGCTTTACTGAGGTTCAATGGACAGTTTGAGGAAAGTTAATGAAACTAGCTTCTACACAAATTGTGTATCAGTATTTCCTTAACAAAAGGTACCAGGATATTAACAATTATCAAGTATTTTTAGATTTAGTATTCTAAATATGATAAAACAGTAGTAGTCAAGCTAATTTAGCAATTATTGCACATACCAGGTTTGAAAGATTACTGTTTCCAGATGTGACATCATTCTGTTTACTCTGTTCCTGACTTGGTTTACATTTTCGTCCTATACTAGAGGATTTTAAGGAAAGATTGCTTGCTTCTGAGAAAGAATTTTCTGAGTTGATTCTCTGCTCCATTTGCTCCCTTCTCAACTTCTTTAGTTCTCTTTCTCTGCAGTAAGAAGCTAGTGACAACTGGAACTTAGCTCCCAGTGGGCTTTCTCCTGGGTGGTGCCTGGATAGGCTGCTCCTGCTGCTAAGACTCCTGGAGCTGCTCTTGAAGATGTCAGCTTCTGTAACTGTGGCCTGCTTTTTAGAATCTGCACTGGTCTTGCCTCGATCTCCATCATTTTTCTCCCTGCTGTTTTCATGAATGAAATGTGACTTCCTTCCCTCTGGAGTCTGATGTTTTTTCTTCGTCTCTTTTGACAAGAGGTATGAAGGAGGAACATATTTTGTAACTGCCTTTGGACATTTGGTGGCCAGTGACACACAAGGCCGATGTGACTCATGTACACCACCATGATCTCTATGGTGCTCTTTAACACCTTTCATGAAAGCTTCTAAGATAGGGCTCTTTTCTGACGGCACACTTTTGGGTTTAGATCTTTTTGGTGAAGATAGTTTCCTTTCAAACTGCTCTGTCCCAGTGATGGACAATCCACTTCCTCCATATTTGATGCTCGATTTTTGTGGAGAATCCAACATATGTCTGTCTAAACAGCCAATTAAAACATATACACATTGTATATTATTAAAAATAACACAAACTATTACATTTAAATATGTATTTATTATAAATTACTAATACTTAAAATATTAAGCTACTACAAGTTTTCAAATTGTTATTTAGATGATACACATTTTATTGTGGGGGAATTAAGAATTTAAGACTTACTTTCATAAAGCTCCCTTTTGCTACATGTCAGCTCCCTATGGCTCTACTTAACAAAGTAAGTTACTTCATTAGAGAATCAAAATAGTACACATTATGAACATTACTGCCTGGAATATTTTGAATGTAAGAAAGCATAACAGCAAAGAGTTTCTTCACGATGTTTAGAACTTGTTTATCTTTGTAAACAGAACTGCATCTTCACTGTATTTTCAAGTTTGAATACCAGGTTTAGTAAAACTAATGAGTTTAGAGTAGATTTAAAAATTGAATTTGTCTCCCTTCCCAAAAGATCCCACAAAAAATGCAGTATACATACCTTGTTTTGAAGCTGGTTTGAAGAAATCTATAATTGACTGCTTCCTGAAAATAAAAGCATAACTAATATGGGATCACATTAGCAAATATTAAAAACCTTAATAAACCAGATTAAGTGGAGAATACTAGATTTATAGACTATAGGCTGAATTTCACTATCTGGTTTAATCAAGTTCTGACAATGACAATAATGCTTTGCTAGCTGATTATAAAAAATTAAAAATATAATTCACTACTTCCTATAGGAAGAAATTTATAAAAGCAAAACTGAGGTTTACATAATCCATACTACTGATATAATTCTGGAGTGTGGATCCAAGGAATTGGTAGAGTGCTTCCTAAGACTGAAGTGCTTGCTGCTATATGTTAGAATAAAAGATCTTGAAGGGATCTGATCCTATTCCTTGATATATCCAGTGACAGATACAAAATAATGGTTAATAGATGTTTGCTGAATGAATAATGGAGATTACAAAAACTGAGTAAAACCCGAACAGACTCAACAAAAGTAGGTGGTAGAATGGCAAATATGGGTGATTTAGCTTGTCTGGAGAGGCAGCTGAAGAGTGTGCTGGGCAAAAGGCACAATGGATCAAGTAACCTTACACTACACCCTTTATATACTACAGTTAGATGCTAATCTAAGTAACAGGAAAAACTGGAATGAGTCTTCACAACTAAGTAAGTAATGTTTCAAAATCTTAACTTTTTACTAAGAATTCTTAAGATATTTATAAAAATAATGCCTTGCCTGGGAAAAACAAAGAGAAAAGGAAGAAAGCTAAAGAATAACAAAAACCGAACTGTTTCAATTTTTAAGGCTTTCTGTACCCTACAACGGACACAAAGTGAACTAGGACCGCATTACCAGAATATGTATTCTGGTTTGTTCATGTATTTAGAATTGTCAACGGCATAAAGAGGGATGTTATTATACATAGAGCAAAAAATTAGTTTTCTGGTAAATTTTGCTAAATATGTATTCATTTTACTGAAAAAGAATAAGCGGTAAATGAGTTTCTCTAAACATTTATCCACTATGAAGTTGGAATGCTCAGAGAAAACTTGAACAATCCAAGTCCCTTGAAGGTTAAGCTGCTTCTACATCTGTACACTTACTGGTCAGATTAGAATAGCAATGCCCATCTTTAATGATTTACTGAGAGTCCACAATGTTTGTTTGAGATGTGGTAGAAAAGCTAAGTAGCTATGAAATGAACGAGTGACAGGCTAAGTAAGAATCTATGTATTTGTTTTCATAAAGTAAATTATAGCAGGCAAATTAACTTCACGGAAGAGCAAAAGAAGAAATACTAGAGGTTCTGCAAAGGGAAGAAAAAAATGCCTTCAGTTATTGGTTGAGAAAAGAGAGATGAAAATGGACTAAAAAGCAGGTAATTAACTCAAAACAAGATAATATTAAAAGTTTTTACATTAATTACTAACTGTAACACTGTATCTCTTCCTTAAAATATTGTATCTTTTCGATTAATACACCTGAGAGAAAAATGGTTTTAGATAAAACATACAAAAAATTTGTAAAATAACCATGAATGTAACTTTCAAGGAGGAACAATTCCCTAAGTTCATATGCACAGAAAGGTCCATTACTTACTTATAATTTATAGCTAGGTTAAAAAATTGTAACAGCTCACAAACCCTTATCTGCAACTTTTGGGGCCAAATGTGCTTTAGAATTCTGAATTTACTGGACTTTATAAAGGGGGTAACGTGGATGCATTATGTAAAGCCCCCAGTGGGGTCCATAAGCAAACATTAATATTTCTCCAGCAAAACTTAAGAATACCAACACTTAACGGGATAGAGACCATCTATAGCCTTCTATTAGTTCTGGTCAGGTTTGGCTGCCAAGCAAGCAAGATGTGGTGCCAAACTTAACGGAAAACTTCCGGTTTTCAAAGCTTATTCTGGCTTTCAGAATTAAGATAAGGGGTTGTGGACCTGAACCACAATATTAGAAAATAAATTCACTGTTAAACTTATGTTACAAGCTTTTAAACTTAAAATAAAAAAGACAGTACCAAGTGCACAGAGAATTTAAACATATTTTATTGTCAGAGGATGTCATTTGACGAAACTCCCCATCTCATTACACAGCGCCCACAAAATCTTTACAAAAAACCGACCTCCTGGAGAGGTGTAAAGTTACTGAAGTTGAAAACACATCACATTTCAAATCCGTATGTTCTTTTAATTATGACTTATCGTGTGTACTGGACTATAAAGCAATTTTTGGAACGGTTTTCCCTCATCACACCTTACATAATTTTACCCACAATATAAAAAAGGCTTATACTATTCAACCACTAAGATAAATAGAACAGGCAACGTACAGAAAACCACTTAAATATGCATTTAGCAGTTAGGGCCCCGGGTCCAGCTAAAGTAAAGGACAAAAATCAAGTTCTACCTAAGGCAGGTTGTCCGTAGCCCTCCAGGCTGTGGTCACTAGACCGAGAACAGCGTCCCAACTACGGAAAAGGAGACTCGAACTCCCAGCAGCCCCCGCGCGGAGGCGGGGCGGGGGTTTGCCAGGCCCCGGAACGCGGAGGCCCGAGCTCGCGGAGGATGGCGGGAACTGGAAGAGCGGCCGTCCGCAGTCCTCCCTCATACCCTTGCCCCCGCGACCCGGCCCCTTCTCAAGCCCTCTGCACGGTACCTGTCCCCAGGACTCTCTGTTCTCTTTCCCGCTGCAGCAGGGGTGGTACTACCGGGTCTCAGATGACAGCGCGGGGGCGACGACCCCGGGGCTGGGGATGAGGGGAAACCTGGCCTAGCGGGCATGCAGCGCCTTGTCATGTCGGCGCCGCTGGCGACGGCGGCATGAGCTGTGGCTGGAGAAGTTGGGTGCGTGGTTGCCGTCTTGCTGCTGGGACTCAGGGAGGCTGTCGGAGCAGAGGTGGGCGGCACCCCCTTCTCTCTTCATGGCGGTTCTCTCTCTTCGGAAGTGACTCCGGTGTGAGCGGGAAGGAACCTGAGGACCAAGGGGGCGGGGCTTACTTGAAGCCTCGCATTCTGATTGGCTGGCACGGTGGTCATTCTGGTAATGGCGCAATAAAATGCCGCAGCCTCTCGGGGGAAGGCGGGGTTTCAGGAAGGGGGAGGGGAGAAGGAAAACTGCCCCTCGTCACGTGCACGGGGGTGGGGGGGCGCCGCGGCGTCCCGGCCGCGTCGGCCTAGGCGGGTTCGCGGGGGCGGGAAGTCGCGGGCAGTCGAGGGCGCTGCGGCAGCTGGTGGCATCCGTCTTGAGGGAGAAGGGCTAGGTTTGCAGAAGCAAACCCTAGCTGGCAGCTGCCCTCAGTGAGAATGGCCAACAGTTGGGCTTCCTGTGTGACACACTTGTGCTTCAGAAATCCCCAGCTGTTCATTGCATCGTCTCTAAATCTTAGGCCAAAGTACCCTGATGCCGTCACCATTTCCTTGGTAGTCTGCACAGCCCAGTCTGAAGACGTGTTCCTTCTGTGAGGTTCTTGTTAAGTACTGGGGGGGGGGGGGGTCCTTTTTCTCTTTTTAAGAAGGAAAGAGAAAAAAACAATTTAAATAAAGGCTGTTTTTATTTCACAGACGCATTTTGTTTCTCAGTTGCTGAAATGAGTTATCCATAACCAGATTCCTTGGGGATTTTTGAAAGGAACATAGAGTCAGCTTTCAACTACCCATGTTAAGTGTGGACAGCATAGATAAGTGAAAACTGCCGACAATCTCCAATCGTACTTTTTAAAGGGCTTGTGCTTTGGAGGCTGTTAGCCAGGGTTTTTGCTACAAATTGAGAGGCTGGTCAGAGTATCTCTGACCCTCAGTTTCCACATCTGTAAAATGGGCATTCTACTTTTCTGGGTAATTATAAACCACAAAATTATAAGCAATGTAAATTGCACAGGTCAGAGTCTCTCATGTAATAAGTACTGGGCAAATTAGTGTTCCCTTTCATTTATTCTTTGGACAGACTCTTAACACTTTACTACAGAATCGTCTAGAGACAGTCAAATATTGTTACAATAGCTATTACCAAAATATCAATCTCAAATATGTTCAAGCTTTAACTGGCAGGCCTGTTCAATCAACTGGATGGAACAAAATCTTAAATGACACAAAAGAATTTAGACAAGTCTTTAAAGTTTATTGTACTGAGATTTAACTGCTTTGGTAGCTAAGCATGCCTGACTGACCTGAAGTTTACCTCCTTCCCTTCCCTGTTAGCCCTCAGGAGGAAAAATGAGGAACAAAGTGGCTAACAAAGTGGCAAAATGGAGGGTAGGTGCACAGTGAACGTACAAGATCGCTCATTCATCCCCAAAGCATACATATATAGCTATACTAGATAGTAGGGATGCAAGAAAGGAAATACTGAAGTAAGGGGCATTTTTCTGTTCCTAATAACTGAGAAGTTACTATACCTAGCATTGTTCCTCATGTAAAAAAGAATATAATAGGTGCTCCAAATGTGTTGAATGAATAGTGACTTATATATTTGTTTATTAAGGGTTTTTTACATGTGTTACTTCCAATCTCTTGTATTATTGCTTTCTGTTGGATGTTACTGCACTAGCAAGTTCCTGCTTCTATAACAGCACATCTACAAAACATTTAATCTGATTCATTTCATTGCATGCTCAGTCCATGAAATAGAGTAATGTGTAAAAACATGTTCTGCATGATCAGTTAGTTGCTTTTCTTGGATTATAGTATTTGAATCATTCAGCCTCCAAGGTATCACTTTAAAATCTGTACTTATGCTACCAAACAATAGTTTTCAAATTTTCTTAATCTGAGCAACAGATTATGGAGTTAAGTGAGGCAAGAAATCCCTTGATCAATAAATGGAGATGGAGTCATAATGAAAACACCATTTAAAAAAAACTCTTCTTAACAGGGAGTAGTTATCTAAATCCTCAATAAGCATCAAGGCTTTTCTTTGTTTAAACTGTGTTTGAAAGTGATACAGATTTGGATTGCAGAGTGAAATATGCTGAACATACTAACCAGAACTGCTGGGAGCTTCCCTCCAGGTAGCATTGGGCAGTCCGTTATGTGTTTAAATCCTCTTTCCTACTTTGAATTTCTCTCTCTCTCTCTCCCTACACTTACATATGTACCACGTGGATGCGCACAGTTAATGTAATGGCTTTTTACATATTAATTTATAGTGGGCGGGAAATAGATGGCCTGGAAGCTATATGAGGTGAAAGGTGTTAAAGAGCTCAGGTATTTGCATACGAGGAGAATAGGGGAGAGAAAACCTGGGGTGGGGCTGAGGGGAAAGGATGATGAATAAAGTATACAAAACTGAGTTAGAGACTTAAGATAAAACTTCAGCTAGGGTTGGAAAAGTAATTTGGAGGAAAAGTAATTTGGCTGGATGATCATAAAAAGCCAGTTTGAGAAGATTTCTGGGTGTGGGGATGAAGAGGCAAAGATGACAGGAATGGAGTGAATTCCAGGCATGAAGCTACTATGGGGTAACCCCTCAGCTTAGTTTAGCACCCTGAATTGCTGAAGACAACAGGAGGAGAACAGACTGGCCTTGAGGGGAAGGGATGAGGCAGCTGCAGAAACAATGTTACATGAACAACTGATCAAGTTTGCTAAAAGCATCAAGATAATGTGGGAGTCCTGAAAGGAGTGACAGTACAGCTGATGCCAGAGATCCAGTCACAAAGAGAGAAAACAATCTGGGGAGACTGGCTCACACAGTCCCTTAGCAGGCAGGGACGAAAGAACAAAAGGTCAGTGAAGTATGCAGAATGTTACTAACAAGCGGGGAATATAACTTTTGATTCTACAGTAATGACATACTTTTGCTCTGAGATTGTTACACTCTGGAATAAACTCCAAGGCTCTTGTTGGAGGGTGCTCTAGGGTAGGCCTAGAGACAAAGATGGGTTTGCTGTAGAGCTGCCTGCTGGTGGCCAAGAATGTGTGGGGAGGGGAGAGTGGAGGGTGACCTGGGAAGGGGGATGAGGAACAGATTCAGAAAAACAGGAAATAATTAACTTGAAAGCCTGACAGAGAAAGAAAGACCACGTGATGATCCGAAGATGGAGGGCGAGCTCCAATGTCTCTAGAACTGCACAAATCACTTTGCAAATAGATGCTGAACTCAAAACTGCCCAACAAGTGCTTGGAAATAGCCCTGGCTTAGTTTTAAGGGGCTGCTGCAGAGAAGCCAAATGTAACATCATATAATGCCATGTCGTGAAACTTAAACTTCCTGGGAGCAATTAGTAAGACTCTGCAGAAGCAGATCTAATGTTAAGGAAAGTAGTAAGTTTCTTATGATTTCATTATGGAATGGTGCAAAATAATGTTTTCCACACTTTAGGATACAAGTAACGTATTTGTAATTTTTGACATACCTGAATATTTCCTATACTAATGTTTACTTAACATTTTTCTGTAAATCACTTTTTAAACTTAAATACATTAATTTTAGAAGGAAACTTAAAATCACTTCCACTCGTGGAAAATCAGCATCACTTGGAAAGGGATAACTTTCCAAATGGAAGTTAACCGTAAAAGCTAATAACTAACTAACTAGAAAAAAATCTCCACATTTCTTCTAGAGACATCTTGTTTACTAATCGTGGTAGGCATATATAGTATTTGTACATCCGAAATATAAGAGACTGCTTGGGAAATAATGGTTTTGGGGACTCCAGCTTGGAATCAGTTTTTCACACTTGGTTAGTAACTCATTAGAGGGTTTGAAACTGACGTAATGAGTCACAGACCACACTGGAAAAAAGAGAGAGAGAGACAATGTAATAGAGAGGATTGTTACACTGAGCATAGTATATGAGTACGTGTTGTTTTGGGAGACTTTTACTTATTTAATCGTGCATACGTATCTTATAGGGCTGTGATGTAAAAGGTGTTTCTGACCCTATTGTGGGTGGGAGTGTTTGAAAGTTGCTGCTATAATCTGTGTTCATACTTCACACTTCTGTGTATCGGTGGCACTGAACAGCAGAAAAGATGTGGGGGAATGATGGGCTTCCTTGGTCACTCCTGCAGGTGGGGAGGATGGGAAGACATAGCTTGAGCTCTTCTTATGCTCTTTTAAGATCATACCCTTCAGGAGTAGGGGAGACTTTCTCCAAAGAAGCTTGCCTTTACCTTTCCCAGGCTGTAATAACTTCAAGATGGGGAGGAGGGGCTGAGGTGGCCCTATCAGATTGCTCCTTGTCCTCAGTAATCTAGGGACTACGAGGGAGAGAAGGGAGAATGGTGCAAGAGAGACAGAAAGATCTTATATCCCTTGCCCAATCTGCCCCTCACGTAAAACCCTACCACCCTGGAAAGGAGAGAATCTGTTGAGGATAGTACATTTGATCTCACACTCTTGCAATGCTTTTTTCAGAATTCAACATACCTATCATGACCCATAAGGCCTTTCTTTACAGGGTTCTGACCTGTCTGTTCCACTACCACTGTCCTTACACTATAAACTTCCACAGCGCGAGGCTACTGAGCTCTCTATGCCAGGCCTGATAAGATGGCCTCCTGAAGGAGCCATCCTCATCTCCTTTTAGCTCCCAAAGAGTTTTTTTTTTTTTTCCCAAAGATGGGGGCAGCGTTTAAAAATCAAGAGATTTTACACAAAATTCTAGATTTCTGGCTTCAAGAAGTACAAAGAAGGGTCTCACATTTATGTGTACAGGGGCCAGGTAGGTAATATAAGTACATGAATCAGGTCAGTTCAAGGCCCCCGCAGGCTGCATGGCGATACAACATGAATGCCGAGGCAGCAATATTATGGAGTAGTTTAGCTGAACTCTCAACACTTGTAAAAATATAAATGGGCATAGAATAATCTCTAAGATATATTAAATGAAAAATTAAGTTGCAGAACAGTGTATGCTACAGTGTATACATATTACTGCTTATATCAATGGAAGGGGTTATTGGCAGTATACGCCAAGCCTACCTCTGCAAGGATGCTGTGCTTTCCAAAAGACTTCCTAACTGCAGAATAATATTCCACTGTATGGATGTGCCACTGTTTACTTAGCTGGTCCCCCATTGCTGGACTAGTTAGTTCCGTTTCAGCCTTACGCTACGGGCAATGATGCAACAAATACTTTTATACATCTACCTTTGTGAACATAGAAGAATATCTGTAAGATACATTGGGAAGGGAATTGCTGGGTCAAAGGATATGTACATTTTATATACACATATATATTTATTTTGGGGAAGGTAATTAGATTTATTTATTTATTTATTTTAATGGAGGTACTGGGGATTGAACCCAGGACCTTATGCATGCTAAACATGTGCTCTACCACTGAGCTATTCCCTTCCCCCTACATTTTATATTTTTGATAGATGTCAGCCATTGGTTCTTTTAAATATCTAACTGGGACATAGGTAAAGAAGCTAATACCAGCAGTTGCCTCTGGAGAGAGGTTTTTTCCTATTTATGAAATTTGTTTTTTAACAGGTGCACATGTTACTTTTCCAAAGAAACTTCTATCATTTATCTATCTATCTACCTACCTACCTACCTACCACCCAATAAAAGGATCAATGGTTTTAGAGGAAAAGTTACTGTGTTACACTAATTGTTTTCCATGAAGACCTCCACTATTTCTGTGAACCTTTGCTCATTTCTCCTTCATCTCCCTTCTGTAAGACCTTGCCACTGACACCCCTGTCCTTACTGGCCCCTTGTGGGCAGTGTGGAGGCCATTAAGTTATGTTGCCTGATCAGGGATTTGGTAGTACAAATGTTTGTTGCTGGGTTCTCAAACTCAACGTGTCTTTTTTTTTTTTCTTTTTTCTTTTTTTTTGGTCACGCATTTGCCTTTATTGTGAGTAGCAGGTGGGATACTTCCAGCAATAGTAAAAAAAAAAAAAAAAAAATTAACTTACAAAAGCAAGGATTCAGTGAAGCTGCCTGGTTGGAACCCTTGGGAGGTCATACGTAGATGCTGACCTACAGCAGCAGAAAGAGGAGCCAAAGCCCATGAAGAGTGAAGCCACCAAAGAGATGAGCTCTTTGCAGATATCCTGAGTATACTTGGTGGAGGTGACCTCATATATGAAGAACCAGGCAGTGAAGAACATGCCAATGGCCAACAGCACCACGGTCAGATGGGGAAAGACAGCCGGGTTCACTGGACTAGTGTATCTGCTCATAGCCTCAAGCTCCATTTTGCTGGGCACAGGGTAATCTGCCACTCTGCCTCAATGTGTCTTAAATATAACTCAATATCTTCCTTCCCGGACTTCCAAATTTGATGTTCTATCCTCCTGTATTTCTTATCTTGGTGAATGGTGTCAGCATCTCCTCTCACCTCTCAGCATCTCATCACCTCTCAAGCCAGAAACCTGGGAGACCTACTAATCTCTCCCTTCTGTCACCCTTAGCCCCCACTTGTTATGTCACCAAATCTTAGTGATTTTGCACTCTAAATATCATTTGTATCATTTCTTCTCTCTTAAAAATACATGTACACACACACACACATACCTGTATCTGATTCATTTTAGAAATGTAAAAGATATAGACAAATACAAAGAATAATATTACAAACACATATTCACCACTCTGAACTCACAACTGTTACAGTTTTAACCAGTTACTCCTCTTTTCTGGTTTTCTTTATTTTTTATAGTAAAACATTACAAGAGTAGCTAAGTCTCTTCATTGACCCAGTTTAATTCCCTTCTCCCAACTACTGTGGTCTTCAAGTCTACAAGTTCTCCAAGCCTCAGATTCCTCATTTTTTACATATATGTATATTTAGTCATAAAGAATATATAGGATTATTTTGTATATGTTTTTTAAAGATATGCACACATGTACATTTTATTTATGTATGCAGTTCATATGCATACATTTTATTTGTTCATTACAGACAATGCTGTCACAGAAATCTCTGTATATGTGTCTTTGTGCCCATGTGCAGGATTTCTGTGGGTTATATATTCAAAGGGAAATTGCTGGGTCATAGGGCATTTGCATTATCAAGTTTATTGTATGCTGCCAAATTGCTTTCTATAAATGGCTGAATTAATTTACAGTCCCACTAGCAATATATGAGAGCACTGTTTTCCTCATGTCTGCTCAAATATTTGATATTGTCATCCTTTTTTACTTTTGCTAATTTAAAAGGTGAAAGTGGTTTTTTACTGTTTTATTTTGCATTCCCTTAACTATTAGGTTGGGTATCTCTTCATACCTTGTCGGGTTGGGACATTTGGATTCTTCTTTTGTTAATTGCCTATTTCTATATTTCACCCATTTTATAAGCTCTTGTATTTTTCTTTGGTTTGTAGAATTTTGAAAAATGCATATTTTGAATACTCAAAAATCCTTTCCATCTTTCCTCTGCACCCTGATATAGGTCCTAATCGTCCCTTGCAAAGTCTCTTGCAACAGCTTCCAAATTGGTCTCTCTGACTTCAGTTTGCCCTTCTTCATTCCAACTTCCACACTGCAGCCTGAACAATCTTTCTAACCAGCAAATCTGAGAATGCCACTCCCAAGTTCATTACTTACAGGGAAACAAAGCAGCACAAAAATATCGTCAACAAAAACAGAATCACCAAATAAACCAATTTTAAAGCCCTAAATCTACAACTTAACTCTCTGGCATGCCATACCAGGTACTCCACGATCCACGATGGCTTTTGTGAGGCCATCACGCTGTTCCTCTCCATGCATCTTACCCACGTATTAGAACAATGGTATTGGCCATTCTTCGAACACATCAGCCTCACTCATGCTTCTGGGGTTTTGTGCACTCCATTTGTACTGCTATGTTGTCCTCCTAGAAAAATTTCCTTGACATCCCTAAGGAGACCTGGTTGCTCCTTGTTCAACACTTTTTTGCATTATAATATTTATGTCTCTGGATTGAAATGATTTATTGTCTATATGTCTTCTCTCTAGATTGGAAGCTTCAATAGGACAGGGTTCTGTCTATTGGCCTCAAGAAGCAGTATAGCAGAGTGGTCAGGCATGCGGGCTCTGAAGCCAGATTGCCTGGGTTTGAATCTTAGCTCTGTTACTGTTTGGGGAGTTGCTTAGTTTCTCCATGCTTCAGATTCCTCATTTGTAATGGGGAAATAATGGTACATATCTCACTGGCTTGTATTAAATCAGTTAATAAACATAAAGTGCTTATAATAGTGTCCAGTATATAGAAGGTGCTCAATAAAGATTAATTCTGATTACCCCTATTCATTAACAATCCATTACTAATAACCAGCATTTATTCATTGTAGGCACCTGGTTATCTTTGCATGGATGGCTTGCCCACCTGCTCTGGATGTCTTAATGCTATTTTCAGAATTAGGACTGAGAATGTTGAAACACCTATCCACTGTCTTTGGGGTGTTATATTCTCCATGTGGCTTGCTCTGACAGCTGGTCATTTCCCCCAGTCTGTTCCCTGCCTAGTCCTAACTTCCTCCAATTTCCTGATACAGGGTCAATTCCTCAGAAGGAGATTCCTAGGGCAAGAGAATATACTTGGTGTACGAGCAGTGCTGGCCTAGGTGACACATGGGTGTCCCCCTAACTTAAATTTCAGGGGTAACTCCCACTGTTCACTTAATTCTGGCTTGAGTCTTGGTCAGTAGTGACCCCCTCTTCCCCTCTTCTTTCTCCAGCTCATCCATCCCAGGCACATAGCTACCATACCAGGAATAACTGGAGGCATTAGAAAAATACATTACATTAAACGAGTCTGAGAATATTCTTTGCATTTTAAAAACTAGTGCTATTTCCACTCTAGTCCTCTCCAAGCCACTCACCAAATCTGCACTTTCCCTCTTCTCTTCACCCTTGAAGCAGGCTTCAGTCTGTGGTGTCAACATGTGGTAAACCCAAACCATCCGTTCCAAGATTCCTCCAGAATCTAGTTGTCCATGTTGGGGCCTCAGATGGTCTTTATCGTAATGTTCTTTTTCTGAACTCTTTCAAGCACAAAATTCTCACTTTGTGTTCTTACGACCAGAACAGAAACAAATGTTTCCTGGGTAGACGGGAGCAGGAAAATATGCTTTGTTTTTGTTTTGTAGAGCACAGCCTAGAAATGCCATGCCTGATTTTCTAGAGGCCCTTAGTTGTTGCTGACTTAAATCACAAATGAAAAATTCAGATTTGGACAGGTGTGAAAGTCAAGGGCCCACCCTGGGGGATTCTGGGTGTCTCCAATTCAGCAGAACAAATGGCAAAACAACAGGTGTCCACAGATGTACTGACCCATGAGACACTCATACTCAAAGCTTATTTTGGGATTGAATTCTCTCATTGAAATCTGCCCCCTCTTTGTGCGGCCCCCATCACCCACACTGCAGGGCTCAGGAAATTATGCATTCTGCTGGCCTTATGTTATAGGTACCAGGAGGATATGTGTGACTCACTCAGGATCAGCTGGCTTTAGGACTCAAAGTTCTGACATTTTCAAGCTGTTTATTAGTCATAGAATGTTGCAGCCTACCTACAGACATTGCATAATAATGAAAAACTATGGTTGGAGCAAACACTCAGGGTGACCATAAATGACAGGACAAAGACCTGTTGAATCAGGAACAAGGTCATGTGTCCTCAGTGCCACAAAGTGTCGTCTTGCAAGAAGACATTTGCAGACTGGGAAAGAAGGAATACTATGGAAAAAAGTCATATGGATGACTTCCCTAATTTGGGAATCAGAAATGCGGTTGGCAAACTTTGGAAATTAGGCTTTTCATTTACTGTTTCTTAAGGTAGACAGAAACTAAAGCCAGGAACTACTAAAGTAAAAACATCGTAAGCTTTGTACCACTCCACAGCTTTTCTTGATGTTTTTCTATGTTTGTTTCTTGGAGTGATGGCACAAAACAAGTAAAACCCAACAGGCCTGTGTGCTAGTCATCAAACACCAGCAAAACAGGGAGCTTAGGGACCTACATGCTACTCCTTAGCCAGGCTTAGGATGGGTGGTGGAATGGCAGCCTCTGAAGGAGAGGGAAGCAGGTTGAATACCTGGGTCTGCAGCAAAGGAAAAAGAGGAGAGCTTTGGGTGAGGTACACAGTGGCGGGGAGCAGTTGGCCTGAGATAAGACTGAGCAGAGCAGCAGCAATTTCATGTATGAGCAAAGATTGCTCATAGCAATGTTGTCTGTAATAGAAAATTAGTAACAACCCAAGTGACCATCAATAGGGGATTGCTAAATGAATTATGGACCAGCTTTACTGTGGAATACCATTCAGCCATTAAAAAGAATGAAGAGGATATAAGTGTGCTGAAATAAAAAGATGCCTGAGATATGTTTAGTAAAAAAACAAAGTGCATAACAGTATATATATATATAAAATCCTATTTCTATATGTTATTTCTTTTTTTCTTGAGAGCAGATAATTGAGCTTATTTATTTTAATTATTATTTTTTAATGGAGGTACTGGGGATTGAACACAGAACCTCATGCATGCTAAGCATGTGCTCTACCACTTGAGCTATACCCTCCCCTCTACTATTTCCTTTAAAGGTTAAGCATGTAATATGTATTTGCATTTTTTGTATGTATAGACAATGTCTGGAAGAAAATACGTAAAAAAAATTAGCAGTGCCCCTGCTTCCCCTCTCTGGGATTGAGACTTAAAGGGATTGTCAGGGAATTGTTACTTTCAACTTGATCATTTAAATTCTATTGGAAGGTTTTAGAAAACATTCATAATTAAAAAAAAACCTGTTTTTTGTAAAGCTTTTGAGGGTTTCAGCCAAGCAAGTTTCAGGATTTACAATTTTGGAGAAACTGTCTCTCAATTCGAATTTCAAATAGGAATATGGACTGTAGTTTCCTGATTTCTTCCTTTACCCAGGATGTTGGATAAAAATTGCAGTTTTAGGGTATGTTCTTTTCATTGACATGTGGAATATTTACAATGACCATGTTCTAAGTCACAGCAGGATTCAACAAGATGCCAAAGAACTGATAGAAAATAAATAACAGTCTCAGTCCACAATGTACTGCAATTAGAAATCAGTAACAAAAGTACCATATTTAAGTAATAGTTTAATAACCAGATTAAGGTGTAATCCAATTCTAAATTCTCTAACAGTGATAATGTATAGCAAAAACCTCTGTTAATGAATTTTCTCAGATTTTTACCTTCACCCTTAATTATGATGAGGATATTCTCTGCTCCTAAGTTGAACTCCACTGTGACTAAATGAACAAGTCAGTTTATTTGTTTATATCTCATCTCTTTCCATGAAGGTTTAAAGGCAGTTCAGTTGCTTGTGAACTCAGTTCTGAATCTGGAGGAACTGTCTGTCAATGGTTATAACGCTAGTGTATTAAAGCTGTGAAATTCCGCCAAGATTCTAACACTTGGCTATAGGCACCAGTGGCTGAAGGATCATGTTTTTCTCTGGAGAAGAGCCCACACCTGCCAGTCACAATAATGTTTAGACACTGACATGAACAGATGCCCAAGATATATCTTACGTGAAAAAGAAAAACAAGTTGCAAGACAATGTGTATTATATGTAGTATTAGAGGACCTAATGTACAAACCAGGTGGATGGTTGGGGTGCTAGGGAAGCAAAAAAAACCAATTTTGAAAGAATATATAGATACACGTTTTTTAAAGTACTGAAATAATAATTAAAGAAAAAATAAAAATGTTAACCTCCATATGTTGTTTTACTGTTCAGTACTTTTTATTTTGAATGAACCTTGGACAGAGTAGGGGACACCATAACCATTTTCAGGCTTAGGGTTGACTAAGTTCTAAGTCTGGCCATGATTTTATGATACTGATTTTGTAAAACTTTACATATATGTGCATATATAGTAAATGTTCATATATGCAGAGAAAGCAATCTGAGTAAATATACCTCTAATTAAAAGTGGTTATTTCTGAAGGATAGAATTTTAATTTCTCTATTATACATTTCTGTAACTTTTGACATTTTTATAGTGAGTATGCATTCTTTTGTAATCAGGAAAACAATGAAGATTAAAAACAAAATAAAACGAATTTATTTTAGGCAGCAGGCAGGCCTTGTCTGGGAATATCACTCATCAGTTGTTGTGGTTGTGTGGTCTTACTACTCCTTTTTAACTCCTGAGATACTGCTGCCAAACTCAGGTATGAAATCTTTCCCACAAGCCCAGCTCTAAGGCTCGTCCTTATTCACTGCAATTTCCCATGACTTCTTTGTGACCTTCTGCTGCCACCTCTGATCTCTGGCCACACTCTACCTGTCCCCTTGTCCAGCTGGTCTCGGTGAGCATTCATCTATTAAGATTCCCAACTCTGTTTTTTTCTTTTCCCGCTTGGCTTGATCCCCCAGGGTTCACATCACTGCAGATTTTCTAATAAAACCCTATTTCTTTTTCCTATGTAAACAGGCCTTGTGTGTGATTCATAACTTTACGTAAATGCTCTGGCAAGCTGGAGGCATGTAATATGTGATCCATTCAAGATATGAAGCACAGTAAGTTCTTAAAGCTGTGCTTGAATGGGAGATGGCTGACACCAGGTGAAGGATGGGCACCAGTTTCCTGACAGTCTAGGGATGAAGGCTAAACCACTGCAAGAGAGCGCAAGACGAGAGATGGCTAGTTGGGCTGTGAGGGGGATAGTGTTTGCGGAGAAGAAGGTATGGGGTCGTGTTGAGGGGTTTTGACAGATGAAAGACTTCTTTGGGTGGAGAATTCATCAGGGTCTGAAGCTTCCTGAAGATAAAGTCTAGTGGGGGCAAGTGGGATTTACTGAGCTTTAGCTAATCCTTGGCTTAGAGACACTCAGATTACCTGTCTAGCTTATTTGGTGTGTTATACATAAACAAAACCCAGCAAAAGAGAGGTGAGAGAGCAGAACTCCTCTGAGGTGGAAGGACCCTTCCCCAAGGTAAAGCTGATTGCAAGTCAGAGTAGGTCTTGCTTGGTGAATAGTTGGCCACCCAAAGAGAGAGGCTCTGGGAGAGAAAGACTGGGAGCGGGAATGAAAGGGGATGGAGGTATCCCTGTGAGTACTTCCAGTTACTATATGAGAAAAGAGTCAAGGGCCAGGCCCAGGCACCAAACCTGGTGACTCCTGTGTGATTCTTAACTGTTTGTGGCTTCCCCAATTGTGGTGTTTATGTCTTCCCATATCTGTTTCCATGGTGATTAGCAGTAAACCAGTAGCAGTAAAGCAGCAAAAGTTTTAAAATGAAACGGGTTTGTCTTTGGGGGCAGCAAGGCTGGGGGAGCTGGGAAGGCTGGCAATGGCATCTCTCCAAGGAGACAAAAGCCCACTGGTCCCCAGGGCCCACTGTGAGAAGGTGGAGGAGACCCTGACCCGGCAGCAAGCTTGTGCCAAGAGGGCCTTAGTGAAAAAAAACCTCTCCCCTAGGGGATTTTCTTGCCCCTCCCCTCACTGTACTTATCCATCTATTGTTGCACTATTGTTTAACACTTAATAGGAGAAAATAAATTGTCCTGTGACTATTTCTTTTTATACTTCCGGCTAGAATGAACTCATGACTCATATAGTCCTATATTCTTAAAAGCCTATTACAGAACTGGGCATGTATCAGAGGCTCAATATGTCTTTATTTTTTTAAATTAAAAGTAATTTTACTTTTATATAGATACATAATGCACAAGTGTGCCCTTTTTGTTTACTCTTTTTTCCTAGCGCTGCCCTCCTCCTCTTATGTTCTTATGACCATACATAAATAGAATACACACACACACACACATATCTTTTTTTGTCAATAGATATTTTACAAAAGTATTATTATGTCATCTTAAACACTCTTCTGCCTCTTGCTTTTCTTACCCAATAATACCTCTTGGAAATCTACCAAGTAAACTTCTATGGGACAATCATTCTTTTTAATGGCTGTATAATACTCCAAGGTGTGGCTGTGCTATAATTCATTCAAGGTAGGGTTGTGCTAGAGCCCCCAGCTTTCTTTCTAGAGCTGATGGTTCATATATCTTCTGATCCTGGCATTCATGATGACAGGCTGGTAGCTTGAAACTAGGTATGGTGGAAATATTTACGTGATAGGAATCTGCCAAAGCTACAAATTAGGGCTTTTTCCTGGTTTTAACTAGCAAACCACTGATCTCTATTAGTGGGTTTTAGTTTGTTTCTAGTTTTTTTTTTCCCTGGGGTGGAGGTATGGGTGGAGAATGGCCAGTAAAAACAAATAATGCTGACACACACACACACACACACGTATATACCTATATCTATCTCATTATGTACTGGTGTTTTCATATCTATGGGATATAAGAGGAGGATTGATGGATCAAAGAGAATACGTATTTCCAGTTTCAAAAGATGTTGCCTGATTATAAAGGATTGTAGAAATGTACATTTCTACAAAGCAATGTAAAAACTTTTTTCTGTGCATCCTTGCCAGCAATGGAAATTAGCCTCATTTTAATTTTTACTAGTTTGAAAGGTATAAAATAATATCTCATTGTACTTTAATTTGCGTCTCTTTGAATGCTAATCATTTTGAGCTTTTTTCCTAAGCATATTGACCATTTAAATATGCTTTTTTTGTGGAGTGCTTTCTAACAGCTTTTGCTCATTTTTCTATTGGGTCTCCTTCTTGTCCACTTATAAAACCTTTTTGTTTATTGTTGTTTTTAATTATTCATCTGTCCTGTATATTAGGAATATTTCCCCCCAAATGTATTGTTTGTCTTTTGATTTTATTGCCATACAAAGCTTTTTTTTTTTTTTATAGTTACAAGGTAAAATATGTCTATATTTCTTTTATAGCCTCTGGATTCCAGTTTTGGTTTACCAAGTTCCCCCCTCCCTGCCCCAATGCCTCTGTATCGAACATGTAGCCTCCTAAATTTTCAAGATTGTTATTGTCTTATTTTTTACATTTGTCTTTAATCTATATGAAATTTATATTTGTATGTGGTATAAAATAGGAGTCTGGTTTTATTTTCTTGCAGATGGAAGTTGTCTTGGCACCATTTATTAAATAATCCATCCTTTTTCATGGAATTGAAACTGTGTCATATAGTAAATTCTCATATATACACACTTGGTCTATTTCTGGGTTCTCTATTTTATTCTGAATATACATTTATCTATTCCCATGCCAATAATGAATTGATTTAATTACAGTGGTTTTATAGTACATTCTGATCTCTGGTAAGACAAATCTCACCCTTTTTCTTTTTCATGTTTTTATTTGCCATTCTAATGCATTTATTCTTCTGTATAAATTTAAGATCATTTTATTCATTTTACCCCCAATCAAAACTTTCTTGTTATCTAATTACAATTGCATCAAATGTGTACATTAATTTTGGAAAAAAATGACATTTCTATCAATATTCTTTCCAAAGATATTTACTGAGTACCTGCTTTGTGACAAGCTCTGGGGATAGAACAGCGAAGACAGACATGGTCTCAGCCTTTTTGAGTTCAGGTTATTTTTTAAATAAATAAACAGCCCAGCAATTCCACTTTTGGGTATATAGCCAACAGAAATGAGTGCTAACATCCGCCAAAAGACATGCAGAAGAATACTCATGGCAGCTTAATACACAATAAAAAAAAAATGCTGCAAGTAACACAAATGTCCCTACTGTAGAATGGATAAATAGACAAGAACAGAGATGACTCTCACAGATGTTATGTTGTGCATAACAAGATGGACACAAAAGAGTACCTACTCTATGATCCCATTTATGTGAAGTTCAAAAACAGGCAGATCTTATCCAGAGATGGGGTAGAACAGTGGCTACTTTCAGGGGATGGATGCATGCTGATGATGTGGGGACACAGGGAAACTTCTGGGGTGGTGGTAATGCTTTACATTGGATCTGACCAGTGATTACACGACTACATATATACTTTCTTCAAGCCATATGTTATGCATTATCCACTTCACTATTTATAAGAATACTTCAATTAAAACAAAAAAGAATAAAAGGGAACTTCATCCTCACAGAACTGCCCTCCTGCCCTGCAGGTGCCTAGGGTGAGCAGCCATCTGCCCACTTCTGTCTTCTGCTTTCTCCATTGCTGAAAAACTGAATTTTCCAGTGCTTTCCAGGCTGGGCTCTTGCAGTCTTGAAGTGCCTACAGCTGCTGTTCACTTCGTGAGTTTCCAGCTCCCTCCCCCCCTTTCCAAAAAATACATCAAAAAAAAAAACCTCTTGATGGAATACAGTACAGTATTGTGGAAAAGCAGCAGACCTGGACCAGCCAGCTCAAATGCCCTCTCCCCCACTGGTCAATAAGAAACTCTGAATTTTTGTGCCTTACCCCCAAAAGAGTTATAAAGTTCAGTAAGTGCCTGGAAAGCAGGCAAGACTCTGCAATGCAATCTGGATCACCCATTACCAATTTGCTTTGCTCACCCACCGTAGTGGCTGGGCCTTATGCTTCCTAGGGGAAAATGAGCAGTTTGAATGCCTGCCCCCTCCTCCCCTCTCCCATCTAACCCACTCTCCTCCCTTTGTTCTCCATGAATAGTTCCCCGGTGTGGGGGTGCCAGTATTTGCAGCTCTTTGGGGAGAAAACTTTGAGCCCAACTTGGGGTTTTGCATGTTACCCCAAGATTGTAAGCATCGGATGCAGCCTGCAGCAGTTACAAAAAGCAGATTACCACGCAGTGCTTCTGAGTTGCAGTTCGTGCCATTTTGTATTTCCGCCTTCTAGGGTAGTGACTCACTGCTTTCCAGTTCAATGTGGGGACATGTCCCACGGTGTTGACTGCCTGATGCTCCTGGAGGACATTCCTAACTCACCACTCACCAAGTTATTAGAAATCTAACTCTGAAATCACTAATCCCCAAATAGCCTCTATTCTCTCAACCGCTGGCTTCCTTGCTTTGATTTTATGCACAGTAGTTCTAAACTCAAGGCCAAAAATTCTACCCCATGCCGAGCCACTTTCAAAGGAGAACCAATATGCTAAGACTAGAGGGGAATTTGAATAGTGGCTAATTGTCAGTTTGTCTAGTGTAAAAAGCTTCCTCTCTCCCCTGAGCGGGCTGGTTATTTGTTAAAGTTTGCTGGGGTTTTGGAGCACCTCGCTGTTAGGGGCAGCTCAGACTCAGCACTTTTAATTATTAATCAGGTCAAAGGCTGATGACAATTTTTCTTCTCTTTAGGGGAAGGTCTTGCAAGTTCACAGGAGGGGATGACCAAGCCCTCGTCCTGTGATGGGTGGAAAGGAGGGATGAGGGGAACGATTCATGCCAGACCAGTCCCGAGTTCTTAATGGTTCCTTGCCCTAGACAGACTGTGTTGGAAAGTTGCTTAATCTGTCTCTGGATTGATTTTAAGTGAATATAGGTCTTTATTCTTTCTGGGGGCAGGGGGCGGTTGTGGCTTTCTGAGCTGAACAAATTCCAGACTTGACAGCATGCAAGAAAGCATATCCTGCTGCACCCTTGCAAACTGGAGGGTGAGAAAGGTGCTGTCTTCTTCCAGTATGTCCATTTGGGGGCATCAGCTCACTCTGCGTTGGGGTCGGGTGGGCACCTCTTTGCTTTAGCGAACTTTGGGAAAGGCACAAGGCTTTACCAGTTTGGGTTTGTAACGTTTCCAGATGGGCTGCCTCTCTTCCTGCCCTGCCTCCCACACATCTCTCCTGGTCTCTCTGGGTCTGCTTTCTCTTTTTTGGCCTGAGACCTAGGCTGACAAGATTCAGAAAGTTCTCCCTTCTGTCTGCCTTTCAGTCAGCCATTCTACACTATTCCAACAGGCTCCGCCTCCCACCCCTGTTGCTAGGCCACTAGTGCTTTTCCCCTGCCTCAAAAAGAGGCACAAATTCCCATTGACCCACTCAACCATCCACCCACCCAGCCACACGCTGACAAAACAAGTCGGTCCTAAACACCTACTATGTGTGAACCCCCTTGCCCAATGTAGAACAGTTCCAAAAGGAAGAAGAGGCAGCAAACCCAGGGATGTCAGAGATAGGGGTGACCAGTTGTCCCAAGGATGGTGATCAGTCTGTCTTCTGGGAGGTTTCTCAGGGAATAGCCATTAACCTGAAGACTTTTCTCTGGTCCAGGGTCTAAGCCTCAGCCTTACAGGTTCAGAAAACTCACTTCATGTGCAACTAGAAACAGATCCTTGTCCTGGTAGCAAAAGCATATTAATCAGGCTTGAAAGACTGATGCCTAAAACCAGAATGTGAATTCATTAATTTATAATAAATCTGTCACATGCAGCTAGGACGCTCCTATAGGTATCACTGTCTCTCTGAGGTGGCAGACTTCTCTGGAAATGATGGCATCACTGAAGGATACTAGAGAGTTGACATGGAGCACCATTTTGCATAAGAAAGGGAGTGTATTTATATATCTATATCTACATTTTTATCTATTTTTAACATTCTTACTATATGCCAGGCAAAATGCTACATGTTTTACAGATATAATTCTATTAATTCCTCACATCAGCCATGAGAGGGAGCTACAAACACTCATCCCTATTTCACAGAAAGAAAGCAGTTCAGGGTTAAATTGTTTAACTGAGGTCATCCAGCTAATAGGTGACAAAACCAGGGTTGGAACCCAAAGCCCGTGGTTGGACTAATAAAGCTCAACTACCTGGCAATGTTGGGATGACAAATTAGCTTGGGGGAGAGTTGGATAATGGATACTGAGGTGCTGATGAATCAGCCAGACAAAAATTTCTTTTAAGTGATGGGACCTTTGGAAATGGATCTCTGCTGAGCCTAGATCTTGAGATGGAAATGAGAGGCACCATCCAATATATGCTTCCTCTTCTGGGAGAGCTTCTCAATTTTTCTTGCTAGAGGATAAATATTTGTGCTTTTTAACTCCACTGAAGTGACAGAATGCAGGAAGCTCACCTGGGCTGGGTAGGCATCTGAACGGGCTAGGACAGGGCACCCTAGGGAGCTGCCAGGGTTAGAAGCACAGAAAGAAAGGCTCCTGCGTTAGTGGCTTCACCACCATCTTGCCAGATGGCCATTAACCCAATAGGCCCAGCACCTAAGCAGACCAAGAGACCAAGATCTTAACTTTGAGGACAGGTAGAAGCAGCCTTGGGGAGAAGGTGGTATTCATTGAGCTCCCTGGAAGGTGCAGCCTGGAGCCTGTGTAAGGAGGAGGAGACATGGAAGTGCTTTCCTTGTCCAGGGGCCTGGTTAGGGGTCCCTACAAAGAGCAGACACGCAGATAGCCCACGTCTGGGGGCCGGATCAAGACAGGGGCCTGGGTGGCAGTTTCTGAAAACAACTAAGAGCTCCATCAGGCAGGGCTATCACTTCTGTCTCTGTTAACCTCTACCTATGGCTTAAGTGTGAGCATCTTTGTTCTGGATCCAAGCCTTAAAAGAACTGAGGAGGAATGAGGGGCGAGGAGGTGTGAGTCTCCAACCAGCTGTAGATTTTCTTCTCTCCCTTCTCCCCCATCTTTCTTATTCACATATTCTTCCAGCAAACTTTCCTGGGTTTAGACTTGAGTCGTTCTGGGAGAAGGAATCTGTGTTCTATAAGCTGTCTGTTTCTCTGCTTTTGTAATTTACTTTTTTGGCTTTCCCCCCAGTTTCCTAGTGAAGTACTTTTTGAACTATCTCAGCCTTGTCTGGACGCCTGAGATTTGCCCACATTTGGGCCAAGAGAGTCAAGGGGTTCCAGGGCCCCTGGAAATTTAGCATGGTGGGCCAGCAGCTGTCTCAGCTGGATTTGCAGGAAACAGCTGGTGGAGCCAGGGCAGAGAGAGGTGAAACCTCGAGAGAGGAAGAGATTGAGCAAGGGAGAGAGATGGGAGCAGCTGCAGTCGCTAAGCCTTCCCGCCTGGTCTCCTCCATCACAGCGGCCAGCCCGGCTCTAATGCTCCCCACCCTGGCTTTACTCAAACAGAAACAAACAAGTTAAAGTGATGCCTCAGGGACTATAAACAGCGGGCAAGGCCAGTATCTGACAGGGAATCAGACTAGGGCTCTTACCTTAGAGCATGGGTTGTGTTCACCTGCAAAGCTTAGCGGCACCTGGGGTGTGATTCAGCTGGAGGGGGATTATGCCCCAGACAGTAAACCATGACTGTTTGGAGATGAGATCCAATCAGGGTATACAGCATTCAATGGAAATAGCAGAGAATTGGAGGAATTTGGGCCTCTTCTGTTAGTTTAGTAAACTGAGAGTCTCTTAGAGATTTGTGCACAGAGCTAGCCTGTGCCTGATTGGAGGCCCTTCCCAACCCCCCTCTTCCTTACTCAGGTGAGCGTTGACTTTTGTTCCTTAAAGACTCAGAACTAGGTAATAACTGGGAAAAGGCAATAATTTCCCTGACTTATTGCTGGCTGGCCTTTGGGAAGGAATGGCTGGAGTTGGGAAGATGTCAGGGTCATTCTGAAGTTTTTGGGGAGAACCTTCTCCTAACCCACTAATATAGTGCAGACTCAGACTTGGTTCCCGGGAAACAGTGGTTAAATTGAAATCTTGATTCTCTTGGAAACTTGATGGCTTAGTTTAGGCCTCAGGTTGCTGTTCCATGAACTGCCTTGAAATTTAATCACCCAAATTTATTTCCTAGAGTGTTTTTCAGAGTCTCCTCCTCTAGGCCCATTAGTCACCATCCTGTGACCTGACAGAGTGATTATTAAAGACCCTGTGGTTCCCTTTCACTAGATTTAGGGGTGTTGGTAACTCTGGAGCAAGTTCTAACTTGAGTCACGGTTGGGTGGATTTTCCCTCAATTGGTTGTGAATCTTCCCTGAGGGTGTCCCCCCGAGGTCTGGGAGAATAACACTGTGGACCTTCTGTTCTTTCTTCAAAATCAGGGAGATGGTTTCTGGGTTCTTCTAGGGCTGGTGTTCTCTGGCTGAGGGTTATATTATCCTTTGCCCCTGGGCACATCAAGGACGTCTCTCAGCTTTGACTTCCCTTTTGGTGAAAAGGGGATAAAGCGTGTAGGATAAAGGAGTGTTGAGCCCGGCACATAGGCCTGTAGCATGTGTTAGTGCCCTTCCCATCCAGCTGGGATCTTGGAAGAGAAATTTTATCAGTCTGATTGGGAAGCATTCTTAGAAAATTTTATTTCAAGAGTAGGCCATAAATGAAATGTTTAGCTCTCTCCCCCTCCAACTTGGTCCTCTAAATTAGAAGTTGCAAACTTCCATGATTACAGGTGTTGGGCAGGTAAAGTAAATACACAGGGACCTAGCTGAGCACTGTGGGCGACAGGAAGGCATGAGCCCTGTGAAGATAAGACGTGGTCTCTCTGCTGGAAACAGTGAGAATAAGGACAATATGATCTTCCCATTTTTAAAGAGAAGCCAGATATCAGCCTATTTTGGTGAAAAGTCTCAACTTTTAAATGCTTTAAACCAGTTAAAACATTTTAAATGTGGAGTGAACGAAACATTGTACAGCTCTTCACTGGTTAGGGTTTCACCCTCTGCTCTTGGCAGGTTCTGGAAGGGCTGTTCTCCCCTCCCCCCCCAGGACGGGGTGTTCCTACTCGCTGCTTGGTTGAGCTCTGGAGGCATCTACCCGGGCCTGCTCCTCTCCTGCAGACATGTTGGGCCAGTTAAAGGTTATTCTGTAGAAACTTCCACCAACAAGTCAAAAGATGAGTTTCCTGCTCTTAATAGATAATTTTTATTGGTTTTGCAATAAACGTATGAAATAGAAACAATAGCAATAAACCAGCTCAACAAGAAATCGAAAGCCACAGGCCCCCAAAGCCCTTCCCTCTTCTTCTTAATGAGTCTCTAATTTATAGGCCGACTGGCAGGCGTACTTTTCTTTTTCCAAGCTTTGCAAACTTTTCCATCTCGGAGGCTGGTGTGCTCTGGGGGCTTGCGTGCTTGTTTCTGCGGAGCTGCTGTAATGGAAGCCAGGACATCGCGGAGCCAGACAGGAGGGGGTGGCACAGCTTCGGGGCTTGGGGATCTGGACCCAGCCCTGTCTCCTCTGTCTTTGAGGCTCTGCCCCTTTTAAATTTCGTATTTATCAATGGAAGGCAGAAAAGGAGAGTAACCAGGATAAAAACTCATGCCAAAATGACCCAAGTCCACAATTTAACTTTTGGAGAGCCACGTGATGAGGGAGCATCCAGAGGCTGGGGAAGGAGTTTTTCACCCTTTAAACCCCTGACCTTTATCTTTTGGAATGTGCTGAATATTTTTAGTCCGTGGTGCTGGGCGTTTTCTGGAGACCCACATCTACGTGCCCCCTGTCTGCTATACAGCACCAAGGGGTGAGTGGGGTGAACTTGGCGTCTTTGTGACACTGATGAGACCTCCTGGCTGTTCTCAGTGGCAACTCAAGCGAGCTGGAGGCCCTGGGTCCCTGCCAGCGGGTATTTACTTGCGGGGTTACTGGCAGTGTCAGATGAGTGATTAGCTGGAGTCAGAAGGGCTCCGTGCACCATCGGAACATTTCCCCTGGGGCTTGCAGCCCAGAGAACAGGTTATCTGTGTTCCCGATCATGCCTCAAAGAAAGTGCAGGCCTCCTCAGGGCTCACGCCTCAACAGTGAGAGTGAAAAAACAAGACCAGATGGGTTTTCCCATACCTACCCCTTCAGGGATTGGATGACCCCAGGTCCTGCATGGCAGAGACCCTAGCAGCCCGTGGCGGGAGGGCACAGAGGACTTTCACTTGGGATGACGCTCTCATACCTGCTGCCAGCTTGGCACTGCAACACTGTCCCGTTCCCTGCTTCCTGTGAGGCAGGAGCTGTGGGTGACTCTCTCCTAGGAAGTCACAACCAGGAAAGGGCTGCCCATTTCTCCAGTGTCTCATCTCTGCCACTCTCCTCCTGCTCACCCCATGTCCCCCTCCTCAGTGGGCTTGGGGGACAAGACCGCTGACTTTGCAACCCACCGCCCCTGTGAATCCCTATCTATAGCATGCTGTTATGCTTCGAGGACACAGGACTGTGAACTCGAAATTGTCTCGCCTTTGTCACCTTCTGGCAGGTCTTTAGAGCTCGGGAAAACAGCCGAGCGGTACAAATCGCCGCGGCATGGTAAGGCCCCCCTCGCTCCTGATGGGCTGCCTGACTCATATCCGTTTCCCTGGCAAAAAAATAAGTTTTTGTTATTGCTGGCTTGGCAGAAGCACGGAAGAGTGCGCGAGGATCTACTGCCCCATGCATCACTGGCCAAATTGCCTGAGAAATCTCAGCTCTAGAACTTTTCATCGTTGGCTGTGATGTACCGAGCAGAACAGCAGCTCCATTTCCCCTGCGTGGGGCTCAGTGACGCTGGCGCTTAGCAGACTTGCTCTGCTTGCAACTCCCAGCAAATGTGGCCTCTCCTTTCCCTTCCCCTCCTCTTGGCCCCCTACCACCCCCACCCTTTATCTTTCCCATCCCCCAGTCTGCTCATCAACCCCCTCCCTGCCTCTACCCAGCAGAGCCGTAGCTGGAGAATCAGGAGGAGGCCCACAATGTCATTTCCCCATCACTCTGCAGACGATTCCACACTAATGTTCTTTTAATGCTGTGATGCTGCACTAATTAATAAGCATCCTGCACAGAGGCCTCGCCTCGCCTCTCCTCCCCTCTCCTCCTCTTCCCTCCCCGCCCCTCCCCACCAGGCCTCAAAAAGGCCTCGTGACATCCTGGCATCTGGCAGCCGAGAAAGGATTTCACCCCTCTACCTGGGCTGCCTGATATTGCTATGAGAGATAACTGTATACGAACCAATAATCTAGCCTGACAATCCAATTTACTGACCAATAGCGCACAATCCACCATGTCATCGGCTGTGGGGAGGCCCATAAATTAGTTCCTAGTAATTTATTCTGATCAATAGAATGGGCAAAGTCACTTGTCTCTTTAATCAAAGGCCCTCTCAGAGATGTCAGGACAGGCGGCTTCGTGGGAGGGAGCAGGGCTCTGTGAGCAACTGGGCGGTGGGGGCTCGGCTCTACACCCGGAGCCCTGGCTTCCGGAGCCCAGCGGAAAGCTCCCCGAAACGAGGCTGGTGTGGGAGGGGCCCACGGTCCAGGCTGCTTACAGTTCCCTTACCCTCCCCAACCATAAAACACCTGCCGTCAAATAAGCTAAGGGCAGAGGTGGCCAGGCTGGTGATTAACAAGAAATAGGCTTGAGGAGACACTGCACAGGGCCCCAAGGATGTCTTAAACCTTCTGAATGTTCAGAGTCTTTCTTCCTCCCCAGGTCACAGGAGCCCCACCAGCCCTCGTGCTGGGGCTTCTGTAGAGAAGGCATGCATCGCGGTGGCCATGAGCAAGATTGCCTGCCTTCAAATGCTAATGCTGCCCTTCCTAGGCGTGAGGCCTTGGGTAAGCTTCTTGCCTCTCCTTGACTTGGTTTCCTCTTCTGTAAAGTAGGACTAATGACAGTACTTGCCTCATAGAGCTTTTAAGAGGATTTAACACATACATAATATATATTAAGTAAATATAGAATTAACTCAATAAATTAATACAGAAGCACTTAGAACAGTGCCTGACACACAGTAAGTGCTGTACTGAGTGGTGTTGAAGGTTAACAAGTACAGAGAGAGCAAGGGAAAATGCTGCTGTGCTTCCCTCTGAAGATGTGCCAAGTCCTGAGATGCTCTGCTTCGTGAATACTTTTGCTCTTTCCTACCCACCTTTGCCTCTTGTCCTCCTGTCCAGGATAAACAAAGGAAGTGTCCATCGATGATATCTCTTTGAAATGTCAGAGAAACTCAAAAGGCCTCTGTGCAAGATTCTTCCCCTCCTCTGAACCCTTGGGCAGAGCCGGTGCACCGGCCTTGAGGAAAGACATGATTTTGCTTTAAAGAAAATGAGCCCGTTGTGAGGCAGTGAGAAAGGAAAGGGAGCCCTGGTAGCTGTGTTGGCTGTGGGGACTGACGCAGGAGCAGCACTCTCTCTGACATGAGCAAGATAATCAAGGGAAGACACACAGCAAAGATGCAAGGATCTGTCCCTTTGGGTTCCAGGCCCAGCTCTGGCACTTACTAGCTGTGGAGCTTTGGTGAAGTCAGTTCATGTCTCTGACCCTAATTCTGTATCCGAGACATGAAGGGGTTGGACGGAGTGATCTCAGAAGTCCCTCCTGGTTCTGACACTCTGAAATTCTGCATGGTCAGTGAAAGAGTCTGTTGGCTTCTCTCTGACTCCCCTCAAGCCCGCATTCCCCATAATAATCAACCAAAAGTCTCTGGAACCATAAGCCAGCAGCATAAGAAAATCCATGATGTCTCAGGAATATTATAGTCACTAAATGGACGATGGAACAGGAATGGGAACAAGAGCCAATTCACTGAGGAGAACAGTTTCTGGGCCCCTGACCCCAATTGGGTCTAGGTTCCTGGATGTGCAAGAGGCCACAGGCCTCTCTTCTGTCATCAAGGTCAAAGCCAGGACTTCTGATTCTAGAGAACCTCTGAGGCCTCCTGCTCTACCACCAGCGCTCAGGACTACTTCAGGGTAGGGAAGCCTATGCTTAAAGCACAGCCTCACTGAGGCACAAAAAAGGTTATGGAGGCAAAATCCATCTGAAATTCCAGACTTCAGTCTCCCTGGATCCCCATACTGGCCTCCTGTTTCCCCATAACTGAGCCCTGACATGTGCTCGGCTCAGACCTAGTGTGTCCATCAGAGGTGAGCTGGAGGGCTGGGGTCCAGTGGTCACTGGGGTGATGGGGCCAGGTTGGAGGCCTGAGGCCAGCCCGGGGTGGCTTCATGGCAGGTGCACATAGTTACTGGTGAACAGGAGTCTGGCACCCTCTGCTGACCCCGCGGCAGGAGACAGCTGGTCAGCCAGGCTGGGGCTGCAGTCACCCAGAGGGGGTGGGGTGGGGTCCAGGACCAAGCGGCAGCTTACCAGTCAAAAGAGCAGCTCCTCTCTCAGAATAGATCATTTTTATTGGTTTTGCAATAAGCTTATGAGACAGGAACAATCGCAATAAACAAACGGAACAAGAAATCGAAAAGATGGGCCCCGAAAGCTGTTACTGAGCCCTCCTCACCTTCTCTTAATGAGTCTCTAATTTATACCAATGCAGAGCCTAGCACCTCCAGGGTTCCCTGGCTCCAGGCTGGGAACTCATGGCCTCTGCCTTATGTATGTGTGATCTGTTATCTCCTGGTGACTGAGAACTGGCTCCAGAAGTGGCAGGAGGATTCAGAAGGAAGACTTGATCTAGGGAAGTCCTAGGACAGGCCTGGGACATCAGTCATGATGACCTCTGGAAGGATCTGGGAGGTGTGGTCCTCCCCTACCACTCACCAGACCTCTTCAGAATGGGTGAGACTGGCTCTGGAGGGCCCATCTCCCCCAGACTTCTTCCCCAGCCTTCATCCCAGCCCAGAGCTGTGGATTCAGACATAGGTATCATGTTTCTTTCAGAGTTCCAGACTAGTGCTTGGTATGGGAGGCTAGGCTAGCTCGGGGCTTCTGAACCCACAAGTTGCATGCTTCTCAGGTAGGATTGGGGTCCCTGATGAGCGCTGGTTTTTCCCCCCCTCAAAATGAGAGAATAACTTGGGGCAGAGGTATGTTTTACCCCTCTCCCTACATGTGGGCTCTTTGTGAAGGGACCAAATACTCCCCTTCAGACTGTGTTTCTGTGAGGCCAGGGCTGAGTCTCTTCAGGAGGGTACCCCTGGGGAAAGGTTGCATCTCCTCCCTCAGACAAGTCCCATGGGTCAGGGTCATGTTTCCCTACCTCATTCTGGGGCTGTGGGAGAACAAGGTTACATCTCCACCGCAGACTGGAGCTCCCTTAACATTTATTTTTCTCCAGTCCCTTTTGTCACCAAGTGACCCTGAAGCCTTTTCCCAACGCAGCCTCCTGTTCTTCCATCTGACCCTCGTTGAGGTACATGTTAGCCCCCTGGGCACTTCCTGGCTGCTGAGCATGGAACAGGGCACTCAGGGTCAGATTTATTTTCTTGCTCAGGGTGGTCCCGGTTAGATAAGGCCATGCTTCTCTACAGGGGACCAAGTGCTGCCTGACGGGGCCCGCAATCCTAGGGGTGGCCACAAGATGTCAGCGTGAGGCCGTGGAAATTGCTCTTGTCCTGAGGCTTAGCTCAAAAAAGGAAGGCAGATAGCCGAAAGGGGTGTGTGCATGGGGGTGGGGGATTTATGTGTGCGTGGGGGGAATGGGATGGGGGAGTGGTCTTGACAGTCACCACTGGGCTTCTCTCTCTGTCCTCTCTGCAGGTCCCAACTCCTGCCCTACCACTCTACCTACTCCCTCAAACTCATAGCTATGCTCCATCTCTCTGCTTCTAATTCTTCCCTCCCAGAAGAGTGAGTTCTGAAGCTCCCCAACCTCTAGCTCTGGGGAGCTGCTGTCCTTGCTGTAGGCACCCCTGTTGGGAAGAGCAGTCTGTGCCTGTGTGATCGTGCATGTCAATGTGGGTGTGGCTTCAGGCCACCAGGCTCTCAAAAGCTGGGATGTGCTTGCTTGGGGCTACCTGTGTATGTGTGTTTGTATGTGTGCAACTCTGCAAGGATTTGTATCATCTACAAGTGGAAATTCAGAACTGGAAGGGGACCTTAGAAATCTCCCACTCCAATCTCTTATTTTATAGTTGAGGAAATAGAGGCCCAGAGAGAGCAAGCTCTTAACCACAGCCACACGATGAGTGTGGCTAGGCTCTGCCTGGAACCCATGTCTCCTGCCTTCCAGCCCAGTGTGTGTGTGGGGTTCCTGTCTGGGTATGTCTCCAGGGCTGTGTGTCTGATCTACTTCTGTCTTAGTGATTTACTTCCAACAGGTTCTAAGAAACTCCCTGACTAATTGTCAGCCAGCAAGGTTCTGAACAGACTCAGAAGACAACAGGAAGAAGGGATGAAATGGAAAGGAAGAGAGGCCAGGCAGGGATGTGTGTATGTGTGGGTGCAGGCATCTTTGTGCTCCGCTGTGGCAGTACGTGGATGCCAGAGGCTGAGTATGTCTGCATCTCAGTATGCCAATGTCACAGAGCGTCTGTTTCACAGACCCTGATTCTGGTGTGTAGGTTTGAGTTCGTGTGCATGTGCTTGCACGTGCCTGCTAGGACCTGTGTAAATGTCCACCCAGAGCCAAGGCCTACTGGGGAGGAGTTGGTGCTGCGGGCTGAATAGTGTATGAGTGATGGTGTGTGCCAGCCATTGGCGTGTGTCAGGGACTCTGGAGTGTGCATCTGTCAGTGGCTATGTGAGAGACTGTGAAAGAGTGTGAGTGTCAGTGAGGACAAGAGTGTGTGTGTGAGAGAGAGGCTTCTCCCTCTTCCCCATCTCCTTGCTTCCCACCTGCCTGTCTCCCATGGCCCCTAGGATTTCTGTGTCCCCGACCCAGCAGCAGCAAAATCTTTTATCGGTGGAGGCACCAGCCCCCGTGTCGGGATTTCAAGGTTCCTGTCGGTTCCATCCATCTTCCGGGGCCTCCTGGTATTAGCATTGATCTACAGGGGAAATGGAGAGCGCGGCTGGGTTATTACGCACCCACCCGCCTTCCCAGGGCCGTGATTGAGTGCACACAGAGAATTTTTGAAACATGGCCACCCTAACTTATTCTGTCTTCCTGCCAATAGCATGGCGTGGGTCCAAATTACGGGTCGATACCAGCTGATCTTTTTATGTTAAACTGTGATGAAGTCACTTCTGTGTGAAGATGGGATTAGGCCCTGGGCCCTCTTTTAACGGAGAACTTTTGGGGTGGAAAAGGAGGAATCGCACAGTGGGCAGGGGGAGTGGTGAGCAGGCATAATGGGGGTGGGGAGGCAGGGCAGTCAGTGTGTGCAGGGCGTGCTTGCAGGGCAGTCAGAGCTGACTGCACTAGCCCCTGGCCTCCCATTCCTGCCTGGTTTCTCCCCTTGTGACCCTCATCGCACTGGGGATCTTGAGGCCCCCCATCAGACAGTCCATGGTCAGCCAGTCTGGCCCTGGTAAGGCTCCTCCCTGCTCCCCTCCAAGGATAGAATTCCATTTCCCTCCAGCCCCTCCACTGGGCTCCCCCCCCCCCCTCCACACACCTGCACCATCAAACGGGTTTGTCTTTAACCTCAAAACAGGGAACTTTAATTAAAGAGACAGTGACCCCTTTTATGAGTTTGGTCGAGTTGGGTTTCAAGGCCCTTGTCACTAGCGGCTCACATAACACTAACAAAAGCTTGCAGGCCCCAAGAGGAGCCGGTCTCCCTCATAGACATTACAGCAGGGGCACAGGGTGGGGGTGGGGGGGCACCCCAGTGATAGCCTCCATGAAGTGGTCACTGGGTTGGAGGTTGGAGGAGGGGCCAGGCCTGGGGCCTGGGCTGGAGGCACAGACTCTCTGTAGTATCTTTGGGGCATGACCTCCATCCCCCAAACCATCTGGACCCAGCATTGCGGGTGGGTCGGTGGCAGCTCCCTGTGTGAAACGGTTAAGCTCCCAAGGGGTGCATGCAAATATCCCAGGGCTCCCATCCTGTTTGCCTGTTGGCTTGTGTTTTAAAACCGGAAGTAATTTCCAAGAGGAATGGATTGGATAGAACTTACTCTAAGAAGAGTCAGATTTTTT
Organism: Camelus dromedarius; assembly: GCF_036321535.1. Lineage (NCBI taxonomy): Eukaryota > Metazoa > Chordata > Mammalia > Artiodactyla > Camelidae > Camelus > Camelus dromedarius. The sequence continues at coordinate 58,546,621 of NC_087443.1, read as the reverse complement.
ACTCACATATTCAAAGGAAAAGTGATTTTGTCATAAAACATAATTGCTAATAACTGTAATAACGCCACTCAACATATGGTATGAAACACGAATTCTGTCCTGAATCTGGAGGTGCAAACACTGCACAACACACACTGCTTGGAAAGGAGCAGTTCTTCTAGGTGCAAGAGCTAAATCCAGGCCCCCTTGTGCCTCCTGCTCTCCTTGCCCCAACTCTACCTCCCTTAAAGACCCCAAACGTGGACAACTATTGGGTTAGTGTTAGGAGTTTAAAGGGCCCTTATCTTACATCTAATCACCTCTTAACTGTTGATTTTTAACTAAGGGCTTCTCTAGGTCCTATAAGAGATGTTTGCTTGCCCTTTGATCTAGTTCTTTGATATCCTTTGTGAATTCTTTAAGCTGGAGAGGACTTCCCAATCTGCCACACTTATTCATTCAACAAACATCAGAGGCTGTTAAAAGGGACCTGTGATTAATTGATTATTTCCGAAAGAGTGGGTTTTCCCGAAGTGGGGTACACTCCCATTAACCAGGGGCTGATAAGTTGTCAATGATCTGCATGGGGACTTAGCCACCTAAATGGTAATCCAGGGTTGCTTCTACTGGAAACTAGGGTTGAGCCCAAACCAATAAATTTGTGGAAGTGGCATTTAAGGCCAAAATTGAATGAAGAGGCTCCTCAGCATCCCCTTCACTTCTGTCGCCACCCACAGGCCCCTGACTCTTCCTGGTAGCACTTGTGCTTGCCCTGTGGGGACACTTAGGTGGGATGTGATTAGACCTACACCCAAGGGGGATAGCACACAGACCAGACGAGAAACATGATCACATCCTGGGTCCACTCAATCTCACACATGGGCTTTGCCCTGTGCACACACCTACCCTCGTGAACCGCCTGTCTGTGTGTGTGCCCGGAGTGCATGCACCCACAGAGAGAGGTCACAGCCCCTTCCCTCCTCCCTGGGGGAGGGATCTGGAGGCTGGAGGGGTTGGGGAGTAATTGGTTTTGGCATTTCCTACCTCTGCTGCCCGGGAAGCTTTCTCTGTTTCATCTTCAGCCTGATCAATCCCCAGTCATGTGCCTTTCCACATGGGCGCCCCTGACCCCCCAACTCACCACGCTCTTGAAAACTTCGTTAGTGCCATTAATCTGCTGACCAAGGCAAATCACCACCTCTTCCTGAAGCTCAGCCTCTCAACCCATCCCTGTGAGACCACCCCCCAGGATCTGCTAGACTCCCCCCAGGGCCAGCTCCCTCTCCCTTCCTCCTCTTGTTCCCACTTACCCCTTTCAGTTTCACGGCTTCCCCAAACCCATCACCCCAGTCCAAGCTCCTCCTTCCTCCTCCTTCCTGTCTGCACGTTCTCTGGTTTCCAAGTATTTCCCCAGGTGTGAATACCAGCACTTTGTGTGTAAGGAGGTTAACCTATGTCTGCCACCAGCATCCCCAAAGCAAAAGGGTCAGATGTGCCTGCAACCTACTGGTAGAGCTTGTGGGTCAGGATCTGGCTGTGAGAACCCCACAGGGAACCGTACTGAGGGCTTCCTGTGGTGTAGGCACAGTGCTAGACACTACATAGTGAAGTCACTTCATCCTCACAACCCAAGGGGCAGGCAATGTTTCCCCCATTTTAAAGATGAGGGAAAGGAAGGCTTGAGAGATTAATCACTTGTTGACGGGCAGCGGAACCAAGAGTGGGACCCAGATCTATCTGCCTCTAAGACCATGTTGGTTTAGCTAGCTAGGAAGGAAGAGGACCCCTATCCTTGAGCTAGGTTCCAGGTATTCCCCCTAAAATCTTCCTATGATAAGGAGATCCTGAGGCTGGTCCCTCTGTTTCCCTCTGCTAGAATTAGGTCTTGAGGGTGGGATGAGTGTGAGTATGTGTGTCTTTCTTCTTCCCCTCAGCCCAGAAAGGGCCCAGGGTGCCCAGGCCCTTGTCTGAGGCCCAAGGCTGCACCCCATGCCAGGGTGAGCCCCTCTCAGCCGGCTCCAGGCTTATAGAAGAAGGCCCGGCTCCTTCTGTGGCCTCGGTGGCTGATGTGCTGGGCCCATTGTCCAGGCAGGAACAAAGACTGCGGATTTAAGCTGAGTGACCAGGCGGCTCTGCCAAGCAGAAAAGACCGCCCCCCTCGAAGCTGGGCCCAGCCGGGGGCAGGAGGAGGACCTGAGAGAAAGGGGACAGGGAACCTTTGAAAGTAACTAATTAAAGGGCCTTTGCTTGCCCCCTCCCCCTGGGCGCCTAATCTCTCTGGGGCAGCAGCCAGACAATGTGCCCCTCCACCCTGCCCCCCTCACCCGAGTTTTAAAACAAGAGACAACTTGAAGTTAATGAGCGCCACCTGACGGGGGTCCCCTAATGAGAGGGGGCCGCTGGGCGGCTCACACATTCTCTGGTTCCATGAATAGCTCCCCCCACCCCCTGAGTTTTATTCATCTCAGGCCAGGGGCAGGGGGGCAGAAAGGAAGGGGGCTGCTGGGCCTGGAGCACGCGGATGGTGGAGCAGTGTGGGAGAGGTCCCCTGCTCCCCACCCCCACAGCCATGCCAGCTCTGAGACTGAGCCCCACCAGTCTTTGGCCTGAGACCTGGGAGGCCCAAAGCCTGACCGGGTGGCTCACAGCCTGCTCTGTGGGCCCCTGGTCGCTGATGTTGCCTGCTGGCTTCTCCCAACAGGGCACGGAGGCAGAGGAGGGCTGCTTGTGGTGGTGGGGATGGGGGTCGGGGGCATTTGTAAGTGGGACTGAAAGGCTCTCTGGCATATGGGGCAGTCTCCACCATCTCCATCTCATCTGTATCGCTCCCTAATCCTGGCCTGAGCTCTGATTCCTTCATCTCTGATTTCTGTCTGGCTGCCATCCCTGAAGCTCATCTCTGATGCCCCGTCTCCAGCTTCCCCAGATCTGACCCCAATCTCCGACCTTCCCTTGTCACTGACAGTGGCTCCACTCTCGGACTCAGCTTCTCTGTTCCCAGACTGGGTGGGCAACTTGTCAGCCTTGGGAGACAGGCTCAGCCCCCTGCAGTATGCACCTGGGTTGTGTTTCTGTGAGTGTGTAACAGCACATGGGTGTGTAACAGCCTTGGGAACAGGGCAAGTGTGGAAACCCTTTTGGGAGACTGGAGGGGAAATGGCCAGTAACCCCAGCTCACTACACCACACCACTTCCCTGCCCCGAATAACTCCCTAAACCCACTGCCCATTCTGGAACGCTACCCCTCCCTGCACTGGAGCCCACAGTGGGATTTAGAGTGAAAGACCCTGACTCAGATGAGGAGTCTGGGAAACAGGGAATCAGGGCAGCCTGGTCTTTGCTCTCAGAGATGACCAGCATGGGCTCCTCAGAGCAAAGCCATAGAATTCTCCTTATACCCCAAAAAGGTGGGAGCTGAGGGGGTATCATTTGAAGGGCCCAGGATGGTCTGAGGTGGAGGAGAGGGAGGGAGCAGACAGAATGGGGGTCTCCAGCCAGCAGAGAGCCATGGACAGAGGTGACTAATTTCCCGACTACTCATGGTGAAAATATCACATTTCATGCTTTGTTGCCAATTCATAGAAAAATCCCATTAAAACCGGTGGATTATTTATTCAGTTTAAACAAATGATGATCAAAGATTTTACACATTTTGAAAAGAACCCAGAGTTATGCAGCCCGGCTGGGGGCTTATTTAGAGTGTGGTGGACAAGTGCGAGGTCTGGGGTGTCTTGGTAGGGGCTGGGTGGGGTTGGGGTAAGGGTAGGGGCAGGCTTGGCTATAGCTGGGCCTCGCAGGTAGTTACAGCTGTTCTGTCCAGCAGGGGGCGCCCTCCCTCCAGAGTTGCTACCCCTCCCTTCACCTAGTCAAAGCCCCACAGATGGGTGATGATTTCATGCCTATTTTTGTCTGTTCAAGGGGCCTGTCTCAAACTCCTCTGAAAGTGTAGTCGTGAGGCATGTGCCCTTGTGGGACTGTGATTGTGTGAGACTGGGTTTTGCACCTAGATGTGCACAACCAAGCACTGTGTGTGACCTTGCGTGCCAGGCCTGGATCTGCGCATGGGTCAGCGTGGGCATGTGTACACGTGGTAGATACGCTGTGTGTGTCTGTTGGTTTCCTCTATGACTTACCTTCCTCTTAGTCCCATGTCGAAGGGCTCACCGTCCTACAACAAGCCTGGCTTGCTCCTCTTGCACACACATTGGCCTTTGTATACGTACACACGTCACACCTGTGAGAGGGCCCCATTTTGAAAGGCAGTTCTCAGTGGCTTATCCTGGGGTGGTGGGCAGTGGTAGGCAGCTGGAAGAGGTGCAGGCCCCCCTTTCTGGCAGACTTTGGGGGAAACCAGTCTGGAAAGAAGTTATACCTTATCTCAAGCTGTGACTTCCCCACCTCAACTTTAAAGGACTCACAGGAATGCTCTGAATCTGTCGGGTCCCAGCTCCCTTAGGGGTGTAACTTTCCTGCCAAAGCTCCCCCTACTCCCCTGCTTGAGGAAGGGCGTGCTAAGTGCTTGAGATCCCGGGTTGGAGGTCAGTCTAAAATGTTGTAGTGAGAACTTGGAGCCCAGCTCAGCCCGAGGAGTTGGGGGAGGGGGTAGAAGGAGGGGTGGATGGTGCCTGAGGCAGGGACAGAACAGCCCTGCATCCCATGCCCCTTGCGGCCTGTCCCTGCCCACCAGGCCGTCCTGCCTCAGCAGTTTTATTACCCACTGGGAGATAATGCCCTGGGGGAGGCAGCCTGTTCTGAAGGGGAGTGTATCCCCCCAACCCTGCTGCCCTATCCCAACCAGCCTCAGGGGCTGGCCAGAGCCTAGCTGAATTTCAGGTCTGATGGCCCCTGAGGGGGCTCTATTAGGGTTCCCCTGGGCAGGCCATGGACAGTCCTGGAGTCCCTGCATAGGAAGCAACGGAGGGAGAAGAATCAGGGTCAAGGCAGAAAGGGGGGCTTTCCCTTGACAGGAGGAGGTTTTGGCCGGGGAGAGTTGGAAACAGCAGGAAATAGGGGGCATCTGCTTCCTTGGGGATCCCCCAACTGGGGCTGGGCAGAGTGGGAATGGCTGACTACATGTGGCCTGGAGTGAGGGCTCAGTGCTGCTGACAGGTCCGGAGGACACATTTCTTTGTCGCTTGGTTTGCTTATGTATTTATTTCTCCTCTCAAAGTTGGTTCCAGCAGTGACATGTGTGGCCAGGGCCTGTGCAGCTGGCTAAGGAGCAAGACCTGGCCTAGGGGTGTTTAATCATCTCATCGTGGAGATCCCAGCTTATTTGTTTTCCTCCTCAACTCTCTCTTTCTTTCCCTTTCCTTTTTTTTTCAAAAGAAGGAAAACAGGCCACACTGGGGAGCCTGCACAAGCAGCAAGAACAATCGCTTGTGACTGGAGCATCCATCACGGGCCGAGGTCCTACAGCAGTCCGGCCCAGAGGAGCCGCCACCGTCACCACTGACTTCACCACGGCCTGCACTTTATTAGAATTTATACGTTGCCCCGATTGAAGGGGAAAATAATTAACACCCCTACAAATATATCGTAAACAAAATATTTATTAGGAATAAATAACTCATTTATTTTACATATTTCATTTCAACAATAACATTACCCAATTTATCATTTAACATTTTTGCAAGACAACTTAACGACTACTTATTAGCATTTCCATTTTTCACCCGCGCACCATAAAGCACGGGCGCTCCCCAAATGGCCTGGCACAGGCCGAGCCAGGAGCTCAGAAGACCCCGGGGAGGGCTGTGAACCCCCTGAATCTCCCTTTCTCTTACACACTCGAACATATGCAGGACAAACATCCCATAACAAGTACCTGTGGTTACTTTCAAACACAGACACTTTCTTCTCACGTGAACCCACTGAGCTGCCCATCCCTGAGTAGACACCCCCAGAAAACACATACACACACATCGATACCCTGCCTGATTGCAAATAATGGACCCCACATTCATGCACACACATGTCCATGCAGACTCCTATAACCCATAACACCCAGTTGTGCCCTGACACGGTCCCTGGCTATGCACTTCTGCCAACCTCAGATCTCACATCCTGCATAATGGAGAGAAATCACCACCTTTTCACTCTTCCTCCAGGAGGGGTTGGGTGGGGCACTGGACAGAAGCCTGTGTGAGATCTGAGGCCCCTCTCGCCCCTGTCTTGGCCCTCTGGCCTCCCTCTCTGCTTCTCTTCTGTTTCTCCCTGCTCAGCAAGGATTTCATGGGATCAAGTACCCATTTTCACTCCGGACTTCTGCCTTCAGGAAGGGTCATCCTGAAGAGCTTAGCCTGGGTCTCTCCATCCGCCAACCCCAAATGTGTTCTTGGGGGAGGAAGTGTGTGAACAACAGGACACGGCTGCTTGGGTTCTGGGCTGTGAGTTCAAGGCTAGGGCTCTGGGCAATGAAGGAAGAGTTTGGACCTGGGTGAAGTGAGGTTAAACTCCATGCTGATGTTCAGTGCATTTGAGAGTCTCCTCCCCACTAGCTCCATCTGCCCCCATCCTTCCACTGACAAACATTCTCCCCTGCTTACAGGAGGAGAAGGAGGAGGGAGCGAATACCCAGGTGACAGTCTGGGCTGAGAGACACTTCCCGATCCTCCCAAGCCCTAGTGAGACTGGGTACCAGGTGGAGGCGGCAGCAGTCCCTAACTGCTTATGGACTCAAACTGTAACCCTCTCAACCCCTAAATAGTACACATTCCTGGAGTGTCTGTATGTGTCTGTGTGCAGAGACGAGCTGAGGGAATGAGGGAACAGATGGGCGCACACCCCTCAAGGACACACATGGGTGCACATAGATGTGCCCACGTGTGTGCCACTCTATGAATTCTGCCCAGGCTGACTCACAGCCCCACTTCCTGGCACCAGTCACAACATCTGGGAGATTAGGGTCTGTTTGGGTGCTGAGGACCAAGGCTGAGACATTCCTCCTTGAGTGCATAGCTTCTCTGTCCTCTCTCTGGGAGGTGGAGGTGGGAGGCTGGTGGCTGGGCGCCCTGGGGCCCAGGAGACAGGGCAAAGGGGCCCTTCAGAGTCAACCTAGCCAGGGGCTGGGGGCAGGGCCCTGGGGGAACACACACAATGGCTGGAGGTTGGAGGGTCTGAAACTGGAGACTTTAATAAAAGCCACTGACAGCAAATAAAGCTGCCAGGGGAGTCCCATTACCCACAACAAGGACCCTTTGTGAGCTAAGCAGGGCTGAACTGACCCTTCTCCACCAGCCTGGCCCCAGACCCACCCACCCGGGGCCCCATTGCCCTGCTTGCAGACTCCATAGCCCCCTTCCCCAGCCCGGCATGATGCAGCTCAGGGTCTCTCGGAGGCTGAGGGAACCCAGCTTAATGTTCTGCAGGCTGAAAGTCCTTCTCTCTGCCTAACCCTAATTTCTCTAGTTTCTGATGCTACTAGCCTTCTGTTGTTTTGTCCTTTTAACAAATGTCCAGTAACTCCACTGCCAGAGCACCTCCTGTTAAATGAATGGGGAAACTGAGCCATGGCTTGGGCACCACCCACCCTGGTCCACTGGTGAGGCAGGGGACAGAGATTCATGGCTGTCCTAATCCTGATACAGACCCTGCTATGGTCCTTAACCCTGGGACTGCCCTGACCCTCTCTGGACCCCAGTGCTGATCCTAGCACTGTGGTCGATCAGAAAGGCCGCAGCACTAGGGGTCAGGAAGATCCGTGTTGAGTCCTGGAGCTGACATCTACCAGCTGTTTGGCTTTGGGCAAGTCATTTCTCCTCCTGAGCCTCAGTTTCCTTATCTTAAAATAAGGCTGCTTTAAAAGGGTTCCTCTCAGGACTAATGACCTGATGGGTATAATACATAAAAAGCTTTAAAGCACCCCATGAATGAGGGTCATTATAACCACTTGCTCCACCCCCAGTTTGAAACCAAATTATGACTTTCACATCGATCTTCACACAGATTCTGGGTCCTGCTCTGATTCCCGTCCTGGCAACAGTAACCTTAAGGATATAGGAAGCTTGATGATTAGCCGTTAAATGAAAAATTGAAGAAAGTGATGGCACATAGTCTAACCCCTGATCTCAGCTAAGAAGCCAGACTGATTAGTGGAGGGTTTGGGGGAGCCATGTGGGAAATAGAGAAAGTTGGGGTCAGAGCACTGGCCTGGAGTTTGGGGAGACTTTGGGGGAATGGGAAAACTTGGGTTCAGGGCAGCAGGGCGGCTGTGAAGCAGAGTTGGGGGTGTGCAGAGGAAAAGTTTGAGGTTGGGTGCTGAGGCAAAAGATGGGAAAGGGGCAACCCTGGGATTTGGGGTTGTTGCTTTAAGGGCGAGGTGGGGCCTGAGCTGCGGGTTGGAAGATGGGGGACCAGCCATCACAAGTCCCTCTCTGTCCGGCAGGAGGGGATTCTGGTGCAGGGCGGGGAGGGAGATTAGGAGGCACTCTCAATTGCCTTAATGGGCTCTAAGAGGCGGGATCCTATTACAGCTCGGGGTGCCCCGGGGTGCCTTGCTGGGAAGACAAGCTAATCTGCCATGCAAATTAAATCCTGCCTCAAGACGCAAGGCCTGCTTAATGTGATCCATTACACAGTTTACTTGTTTATATCTAATATTGGAACAGGCAGCCCGGGCGGGCGGCAGCGGCAGGCGGAGCGGCCCAAAAGCAGGAGAGTAAATTACCAGCAAAATGAGCTTTTCCATCCTCAGCCGCCGTCGCCCGCGCCTTCGCGGCTCTTGGCGTCCTGGGCGCCCCCTCCCACCCGCCCGCCTGCAGCGTCCCCTCGCTCTCCGGGCTGTCCCCCTCTCCCCTGGTCAGTCGGTCTTCAAGGCTCTTTCTTCTCCTTTGTCTTTCTCTTTTCATCCTTTGACGGGGGTCTGTGCCGCTCTCAGTGCCCTCATCTCTCTCTCTGTCTCAGCCTCAGTCTTCTCTTCTGTCTTTCTGGCTGTTTCCTTCTCCCCAGTGTGGGTTTCTGTTGCTCACCTTGGCTCTTCTCTGTGTGGTTCCATCTCCTCCTGGGGCAGCAGGGTTGGAGACCTGGAGCACTGCCAGGTAGCTGCAGGATACTGTGTGGGGCAGGGATGGGGAAGCCAGGCCGGGGGTACCTCTTGTGCACACACTTCCTGAAAGAGGCCGCGTGTTGGAACACCTGGCTTGGGGCTCAGTGGGCTGCAGAGTTACTGTTTTGCTAGTGGCACTATTTCAGATTGTGAGGGTATTAGGGAGAGTGACCTTAAGGTGTTTATATGGGAAGTGTCACCATGACCCTGTTTGTGTGTGTGTAGCCACTTATGTCTGAGAGCAGGTGTGGGTGTGACCTGTCTGTGTGTGTGTGTGAGTGTTGATTTGGGGAAGTGTTTTAATAATCCCTGGGAGAGGTTCCCCATCCTTGGCCCAATGCACCCTTTAATGAGACCCTCCTCCTTTCACCTCCAGGTCAGCCTTGTAGGGGGCATGAGGCTTCCCTCCCCTTCCTCACATTTCGTGACCCTCAGGTCCCTCTCCTTCCAGCTCCCTGAGCTGCCACGAGGCTTTCAATGCCCTGGAATCACCCAACTGTATGCCATCGGAGTTCCTGGGGTCTAATATTTTGTCCTGCTCTGTCTCTGTCCAGTCTTTCCCCCGACTCTGTCCTGCACTCTTCTGTAGAGTCACCATTCTTCTGGTTGGACATCCCTGAGGCCCAAATCTACCCCTCCAGGAGAGTCAGAGGCCAAAACAGAGCCAGAGGAAAACAAAAGAGACTAAAAGATAAGAGAGACAAAAATTAACTCATGAGTGAGAGAGACACACAGAGGCCCATGGCAGAGATGAGCAGAGGTGGTAGACAAGGAAGGGCTATAGACTGACACAGAGCGGGTGCCAGGCAGCAGAGAGGCAGAAGGGTGTGGGAGGCCTGAATGTCTGTGACTGGGAGCTCATACTTTAGCCCACAGAGGCCACAGGCCTAGTGTTCAGAGGCCATTCCAGACTTGGAAGCTGTTTGAGGCTGGAGGGGTATGAGGAGGGGGACTTTCCAGTCTTTTGGCTTGATGAGGGGCCTGCCCTGTGGCCTCAGGCTAAGGAGGAGACATAAGTAACTCCAGCCTAAGCTTCTGGACCCCTGGTCTGTCCCTGTGGTCCCCAGAAGAGTCCTCCCCCAAAGGCTCTGAGAGCCTCAGGCCCCGGGGCAGATGGGTGGGGGGCAGAGGGAGAGAAAGCTCCCACAGCCGCTGATGTGCACAGCTGCCGCTTTCGGGCCTGCCCCTGCACACACGCTTTCCCATGTGCCACGTGCCAGGCTGGAGGTTTGCCAATGAGGCTCCCCTGGCCCTGGTCCATGGCTCCTGTACTGGGGCCCCAGCCACACTCTTTATGTTCAGGAGTCCTGACTCCCTAACCTCCTGCTCCCCAAGGGCCTTGCCCCTTCCCAGGCCAGTGGGTGACCCTGGACCCTGTTCTCCCATCCCTCAGCCCTCTGGGCTCCCTGGCCCCTAACTCCTCCCATCCCCAAGAACCCTGGAGTCCCCAGCTCTCTAACTTCCAGGCACATGTCTTCTTGTCCCTGACCCGTGGCTCTGGCTGGGGGATGGGGGGGTGGGGATCCTGATGGGTGGGGGGGTGGGTAGGAGGGAAGGTGTGAGTCTGTATGTCTGTGTGGAATGGGGGCTGTTTAGATAAACAGATGGCAACAAATGGCATAAAATTATATACCCATAATGTCAGTTCATAACATTTTGTTCGACATACTTGATTTAATCGCTTAGCTGACGATTTGGCTTTTGGGCCCATATGGTGGGGAATGAAGCTGCGTGGCACCCGCTCCAATCTGGCTCTTTTATCACCAAGGCTGGGGGGGGGGGCAGGGATAGGGGGGTGAGAAGCAGGGAGGAGAAGAGATGCAGATGGGAAGAGAATGAGCTGACAGGAGGGGGGCCTGGGAGGGGGGCCACTGTAGGGACTGACGAGGGCTGGACCCTGGTTGGGTGGAGGAGGCTATCTGGAGATGGTGTGGGCTGGGCCTGAGTCAGCTCAGATGGACAGGACTGCGAGTGATCCGGAGCCCACGGCTGACCTCACTGGACCCTCTAGAGCTGTGGCCACAGATCTGCCTCCATGAGTCCAGGAATGGGACTGTCTTTTCTTCTCTTTGAAACCAAGACCCAGAAACCTAGCTCCCAATCTCTGGGGATATTCTCATCGCTTGTGCCAATCTGAGTAATCTGTGTGTGTGCACGTGTCCCTGCTCATGTGTCTGTGGGAGGGGTCTGGGAGACGGTGTGATCCCTTGTGTGATGAATTATGTCTGTACGGCTGGGAGAGGGGTGAATGAGTATTGGTGGCTGTTTGTGATGGAGTAAGAGTCGGACAGTGAATGGGGTGTATTATGTTTCCAGTCAGCCTGGGACTTGTGACTTGTGGAAGTGTGAGTGACTGAGCACAAGTCTGTGTGATGACACGGGTTTGTGAAGGGATGGTGGTGACTGGACGGGGATGGCTGTGTGTGTGGGATGATCTGATCTCTGTGGGGCTGTGTGTGTGGGATGATCTGCAGAGTTGTCTGCAGTGTGAATGGTTCAGAGGGGCTGCGGCACGTGGTAGATGCATAGTGTTGCTGAGTTTGTCCATCCAGCCACGTCATGGTGGCCTGAGTGTCAGTGCTGGGCGGGGGGATAGGATATGTTTGTGTGTGTACAGGTGCATGCCCTCAGCATTTCCAGGGGGCTACCAACACACACTTCTATTGTGACTACCCATTCAGGGGACCCACCATGCACTCTCCACACAGAGGAGTCAGGCCCTGCACAGAGTGCCTCGCCAGGTCCTTGGTCACCTGGACTCCAGCTGGGCACTCAGAGAAGACAGCCCGGCACTTCCCCAGACTGATTGTCGGTCAGACCCACATATGCCCAGTACCCACCCCTCCTGGTCTCGGAGCTGCGCCAGGCCCCCCAAGCGCCACGAATCTGGGCCCAAATCAGGCCCATCACTCACATCACAGCCTCATCTGCCCCCTGCTGGGTGCTGCCCGATGGGTGGAGAATTGGGGCGGGGAGCCCACTTAGGTTGGGGGTGGCACCTGCGGGGCAGTGGTGGGAACTCGCTGTCCTCTCCCCCTCCCCTGGGACCCTGTCCCACCACTACTGACTTGGCTTTGTGTGCCCAGAGCCTCCTGGGCTGTGCTTGGCATCTTGTGGCCCAACTGCCCTTCCTGTGAGTCTGCTGCCATCTCCCTGTTTCCCTCCCCCTAAGTCTTCATAAGGACCACCTTCCCTCTGCCACTTTCCCTGTCTCTGCCTGTCTTCTGCATTCCTGCTCTTCTCTGCCCACCTCTTTTCTCTCCTTGTGCCTCCAGCCACTGCCTCAGGGGGCCTCTGAAGGTGGAGATCAGGCTGGGCTGGCACTGGGATCTAGGCCCCCAGGATGGTCCTCTCCATTAAGGAAGTTCTATTACCAGCTTTCCCCTTTGTGGCAAGGAGACAGGGACCCTGGCTGCTAGGGTTGCTGGGTGCCCTGGTCTGTGACACGGCCCTAAGGCTGGTGAGGGGAAGCTGGCTGCTCTTCACATCTCTGAGATCAGGTGCCAACACCTTTACTCCCCACAGGATGCTGTGGTTGGACCAAGCCCTCAGCTCCTTCTCAGGCCATTTGGTTCATCATCCATTCAACAATCAGAGGGCACATTTGATCTGCCAAGCATTATGCTGGCCAACACGAGCAAGATGCTCATAGACCCTTGAGGGAGGGAAGCCCTGGGGGAGACAGGTGTGCAAACAGAGTAGGATGCTGGTGTCCAGAGGGTGGGAGAGAGGGCCCAGTGAGGCCCAAAGAAGGCTGAACATTCTATGGGTAGGTGTGGAAGCCTGGGGAGAACCATTATAGAGAAGGGGGTTCTTAGCTGCTTTCCAAACATTTTCTACTTACAAAAATAATACTGGCGTAGTGCAGAATGCTGAGAAAGCACAGAAAAGCTCAAAGGAAAACAAAAACAAAATAGAGCCTCTAAAGAGAATTGTGGGTAGTCTTGAGCAATGAGTGGAGTTTTGCCAAGTGAATGATGGGTGATGATGGGGAAACTGGGGGTGGTGTTGGGGAAGGTCATTCCAGTCAGGGTTGGGGCATGAGTCAAAGCACCCTGGCATGAGTTTGTGAAGTTGGTAACTGTAAAAGGTAGGGTTCTGTGGGCTGGCTGTGGGGTCTGGCCCTTGTTTGATAGACAATGAGGAGCCACTTCGGAGAGTAGGGAGCAGTGACTGGTGTGATCCTATTTTCCATGTTAGAACAATTATTCTGGAGGTTGGACTGAAGGTGGTCTAGGCTTGAAGCAGGGAGATCAGTTAGGAAATCAGTGCAGTAGCCCAAGAGAGATAATGAAAAGTCATGAATGGGGTATGACAGTGGGAGAGGAAAGAGGGTAAACCGTGGGGAAGGGAGAATGAATAGGATTGGAGACTGTTTTGATGTGGGAGTAGGGGTGGGAGACAGGGAGAAGCCCTGGCCTTTGACTTGGTCACTAGTGTGGCTGGTGGCGCCATTCACTAAGATGGGAAACTCAGAAGAGAAGCAGGACTGAGGTCGGGGTGGGGGAAGGGCTGGGTGAGAGATGGAAACATCCAAGTGGAGAAGTTCAGTTGACAGCGGAAGACAAAGGTCTGGAGCGTGCAGGTATAAATTTGGAAGTCATGGTTCATTTCTATGTGTTAGTCAACAAATATTTATTGAGTGTCTGTGATAGATTGGGCTGGAGATGTAGTGGAGAGTGAGATAAGCTGTTCCTTTCCCTCATGGGGCTCACAACATCAACGGAGAGGTGGTATCTGCAGCCAGGAGAGTGGGTGAACTTCCCAGAGGGAGAAGAGAGGAAGGAGCTAGCCTGCTGGCATTTCAGGGCAGGAAGAGTGGCAGCCATGGAACCAGGGTCTATTGTCTCCCTCAAATCCTGGGAGGCCACCCAGGATTTCCTTCCATGGTTCCCATACTCCAGGCCTGCTCCCTGCTAGCGTGCCTGGGGACATGTGTGTGTGAGGCAGCCAGGATCCCTGCATCTGCCCTGCATGGTGGGTAGTGAAGTCATGTCCAACAGACTCCAGTTCTATCTGACATGTAAATCCTCCTTCACCTCCTGACATTGTTTGAAAGCCAATGAGACTCCTTGCTATGGTCTCCAAGGCCCTTCACGATCTGACCTCTGCCCAGTTACCCAGCCTCATCTTTAGCCCCATCTCCCAGATGCACAGTGGCTATCTTCCCAAACTAACTCCAGTCCCTGGTCGGCCCTTGCTTTCCTCTGTCCCCCTGAGCCTTGAACATGCATGTAATCCTGACACCATCTCCCTCTTTCATCCAGCCAGCCCAGCTAACTCTTAGTGACCTCACTCAGATGTCTTCCAGCTGGGAGCCTTCTCTCTGCCAGAGCCCCTTAGGGCCCCTGCCATGGGCTTCTCTTTAGGAAGGTCTTATTAGCTCACACAGTGATTGTCCATTTGCTTGTCTGCCTCCACCTCTACGTAAGGAGGTACTTTAAGGTAGGGCTAGTTTTTTGTTCATCTTTATAGCCCCAGTGCCTAATATAGGTGCTCAAAATGATAGGTTGTGCATTGGAGGTAGGCTGGTTTGAAATAGGGCTGGAGATGGAGGTGGGGCTGGGTGTTGGGTAGGGCTGGTATTAGAGACAGAGTGGGTTTTGGGGAGGGCTGATGTACGGGTGGGACTAGGAGCTGAGGTAGGGCTGGGTGTTGGAGGTGGAATGGGTAGGTGCTAGAGATGGAATGGCCGCTGAGGTAGGGCTGGTGTTGGAGGTGGGGCTAGGTGCTGGAGGTTGGGGTGGTGTTGGTGTAGTGCTGAGTGTTTGGGGGCAGGATGGACGTTAGAAACGCAATGTTGAGAGGTAAACAGGCAACTGGGTGTTGGAGAAAGGGGGCTGGGTGTTGAGGGAGCTGGATTTGGTAGCCCAGGAAAGAGCCCCCTGAGACCTCTCCAGAGTTCTGACTTTTAATGCTGCTGATCCAGCTCTTTCTCAGTAACCAGCTTCTCCCCAGAAGGAGAGAAGAAGAGAGGAGACCCGGGGAGAAGAGCCTAAAAGGGTGAAGAAGGATTTTCATTATGAAGTTAATTAGCTTCAGAGCTGCTGCACCTTTCAGGACGAGGAATTAGAGGGATTTAATTGCTTTATCAGCCTTCCCTTTGATTTTCAGCAATCAGGCCGATTCCATTTAATTTAACTGCCACAGACGAGGAGAAAATTGATGCGCTCACCTGCCTCCGAGCAGAAAGAGAGAGAGTGGGAAAGAGGGAGAGGGGGAGCCAGAGAGACTGGCAAACACAGAGTCTGCCGATTAATGAAAACCAACAGCATTTGCTCACAATTGGAGATGAAGTGTGCCCTCGAGGTGTTTGGAGCTATGTGTGTGGCTGTGTATGTGTGGCTCTGTGTGATTTTGTGTGTACGACCGTGTGGGAGTGTTTGTGACTATGAGTGACTTGGTTGATGTGGAGGTGGGAATGTGGGCGAATGTTGCTATTTGGCTGTAGGTAAGTGATGGCAGAGGTGTATGATGGACTGTTAAAGATTCCTCATACATGAAAACAACAGTGTGAATGAAGATGACTGCATCTGCCGTGTAACCATGAGTGCAGTGTCTACGTGTGTGTCATTCTGTAAGGTGAGAATTTCGCTGTGTGTAAACTGCACACCTATTAGTTCATTTCATCAGTAAGTGCTGAATGAACTCTGGTTAATAGCCAGATGCAATGCTATGGGGCAAAGATGACTGAGATAGTCCCTGCCCACAAGGATTCATAATCTAACAGAGGAGACAGATGAGTAAATAAATGTCATAGTACTGTGCTGCATGGGTTGCTCTGGGAGCACCGTTCTGGAAGGCTTCCTAGAAGAGGTGGCTTAAAAGATAAGACAGTTTCCAAATAGAGAAGGCATCGATGGGGTTGTGGTAGAAGAAGGGCATTATAACCAGAGGGAACAGTATGTGGTGCATAAATAGAAGGCGGGCTTCCCAGGAGGGTAGACCTCAGAGCAAGAAGGATTTTGGGTCAAGCTAAGAAATGTGGACTTTTCCTGTAGGCTTTGAGTGGGAAGAAACCCTGCCAGATTTGTGTGTCAGAAAGGCTTCTCTGACTGCTGTGTGGAAGGTGGATTGGAGAAGGCAAGGGGTAGAGGCCAGGAAACCCATCATAACCATTGCAAAATCCAGGGGACAGATTGTGAGGGTCTGAGGGAAAAGGAAAGAGAGAACAGGTGTTGCAGAATGGGCAGAATTTGGGGAGGGAGATAGAGCAGAAAGTATTGAAGGTTTATGAATATCTAGGTAGTAGAGGTGATTCCGTAAAGGGAGATTTTGAAGGAAGAGCAAATTGGGAGACAGGGTCTTGAACGTGTGGAGTTTAAGATGAAACTGGATATCCAGGCTGAGGTATTCAGCAGGCAGCTGGATATGAGCCCAAAAGCTCAGCAGCGAGGTCCAGCCTGGGGATAAAAAGAAAAGAGCCATCAGCATGTGTAGGTGGCAAATAATGCCATAGGAATGAATGAGACTGGCCAGGGGAAGTGTGGAGATCAAGAAAAGAAGAGGGTCAAGGGCAAACGCCTGGAGATCACTCATGTATATGAGACCAGAGGAAGAAAAAGAATTGGGGAAAGATGATGAAGAATCAGACAAAATAGAGGAAAATGGAGGGACAGTTACAAAAGATGGGAATGTGGATGAGAAGTTGAGTACAGTTTTGGCAATGTTGAGTTTGAGCTTTGCTATGAGACATCCACGTGAAGGTGTCTGGGGGCAGGATTCAGGACTCAGAGCTCTCAGTGTGAGTGAAAGCTTGGGGATGTGAAAGTTTGTAGTGGAGTCTGGTATGGCTGGTAAGTAGAATGAGTGGATGGATGTAGAAGAGGATGAGATTGGAGAAGTGAGTCAGAGTATATAGGGTATTGAATACCAACTTACGAGTTAGTACTTTACTCTGAGGTCAAGAGTTTCTGACTGTCTTTAATAAGGAAGATGACTTGATCCGATTTTAATTTTAGTGATATCACTCTTATCTGGAGACTTCCCCCCAAATCAGAGCTTGAGACAATGACTTGGGTGAAGGTAGTTTATTTGGGAGATGATCCTAGGGAGCAGTAGTGAGGGAGGGGTGAAGCAGAAGAAAGCCAGTGGCCACTGCGTGCAACTGGTGCTCAAACCTTGGTGACCTTCTCAGGAATCATGTAGATTGTACCTCAGAATTGTCCCTCTAAAGGATGGGAAGCTGGGCATTTATCTCCTGACTGATTGGTTGGAGGTTGTCCCCTGGGCTATTACATTTCCTTTCTTCAGCAAGCTGCATTGAAATCAGAGGTGGGCTGAGGGGAGAAGATGCTAGGAGCAATCAAAGCATCTGTTATATTCTGACGGTCACTTGGGAGATGGATGGAAGAGGGAGATGGTTGGGGGTAGAGATACCATTGAGGTGATTGCAATGTCCAGACAATCCAAGATGAAGAATACAGGAAATGATAGAAGGAAGGATTGTCTTGGAGGCAAAAATTAATAGGGTTTGAAAATCAACAGGGCATTAGGGGTTTGTGGTAGGCAGAATAACGGCCCCTCAGTGTCCATATCCTAATCCCAGGAACCTGTGAATATGTTGTTACGTGGCAAGGGGGAATTAAGGTTGCAGATGGAATTAAGGTTGTTAATCAGGTCCAGGAGATTATCCTGGATTATCTGGGTGGCCCCATGTACTCACAAGGGCCTTTGTAAATGAAAAGGCAGGCAAGAAGTTCAAAGTCAGAGAGAGACGTGAAGATGCTATGCTACTGGTTTTGAAGATGGAGAAGGGGGCCATGAGCCAGGGAGTGCAGGCAGCCTCCAGAAGCTGGAAAAGGCAAGGAAGCAGATTCTCCCCTACAACCTCCAAGAAGGAATGTGGCCCTGCCAACACCTTGATTTGAACACAGTGAGACCCATTTTGGACTTCTGACCTCTGTAACTAAAAGATAATAAATCTGTGTTGTTTTAAGCTGAGTTTGTAGCAATCTGTTACAGCAGCAATACAAAGCTAATAAAGACTACAAGAAAGAGGACTCTCAAATGATTCCTAAGATTTTTAGCTTGGGCCAGATAGGGAGGAATTCACCGAGAAAGGGAAGAGAAGTAAATCTGGGAGAGAAGCTTCTGAGCTACATTAACCATGTTTTTTGTGTGCCTGGAGGGACTTCCATGTAAAGCTACCCATATGGAATATGAATCCAGGGTGGGAAAGATTGGGGGTAGGCAGTCTTCATCAGTGTAGTGATATTTGAAGCTGTGGAAGCAGATGGGGTTACCTGGCAGAGGATGAGGACAGAAGCTTGGGAACATGCCACTGAGTTGGGGTGGATGGAATTGTTGCTGGTGGTGGATGTCTGTTGATCTCTGTTTGCTCTTAACAAGCTCTTTGAGTTCCAGTGTTGGCTTTGTGGCCTCTACTCTTCCTCCTCCACTGTCCTCACCTTCCCTAGTCCCTTGTTTTCTCCGGAGGTGGCCTGCAGGGTCGCTCTGTACTGTTGCACAGGTTGTCCATTGCACAACCCTAAGGGCATCATTCACGTAGACTTCAATATGAATATGGTGCCCTCCTAGAGTTGTCAGTGTTCAACCCTGCCAACAGTCCATGAAGGCATGGTTGGCTAGTTTAGACAGACAAGGAAAGACTATTTCTAGCCTCTAAATATATTTCCAGAGCCTCAGCCCTGGCTTAAATCCAGGATGCAAAAGAGGCTTCAGGAGCAAGGCCCAGACACAGGGTGGGAGCAGCCCCTGGAAGGGATGGAGCCCTGGAGGCCAGGCTGTCAGGTGTCCAGGCCAGGGCCTCCTGTCAACCTCCATTCCTTGAGAGGACAGCTCTTCCCTCTCCCCCTGGCACCCCACCCCTGTTGACTGCCTTTTGATTAGAATGTGGGCTCTACCTTGGAATTAACCTGATTAATGTAATGAAGGTAGGGCCGGCTCAGCACCGCCTGGTGATGAGGGGAGATGGATTGGGAGTGAAGGTGCTTGGATGGAGGCGCGGCCGTAATTGCTGCGTTTACTGCTACCTGCCTCGCTGACCCTGCTGTTTAGCCCATTAATGATGATGCACAAGCCTCACTTTCCAGAGATAATGACAGAGGATCTCGGGGGAGGGTCCAGGAGGAAGGAAAGGGAACTGGGGGTCTGGGGTCTGAAGGAGGCATCAGTCTGAGGATGGGAGCCCTGGCGAGAGTGAGGGGGTGAGAGGCCAGAGACACGGCAGTATATGAGGAGACAGAGGGTGCAAAGGTACATGATGGGGGCTTTCTGCTCCTTTAGGATAATTTAGGTAACTGCCTTGAGCAGGGGCTGCTACAACTGACAGGGCTCTCTGACTGCATGGGAGGCCAGTACCACTGCCTCCCCAATTCAAGAGGGCTTCCTGAAGGAGGGGTCTCGGAAAGAGGAAGGAAAACCCAAGGAGTTGGACAAAGACTGAGCAGTGCCTTTCCCTTGGCCTCTAGCACAGCCTAGAGCAAGGAAGAAAGCACTGTGGGAGGTCAAGGCAGAGTCTTTGGGGGCACGGTGTGGACACATATACCTGCGTCTATATATTCAGCACGAAGAATCTGTGCCTAAGTCAGTGGGAGGACCTATCACTTTAGCTTCTCATTGATGCCTCAGAGAAGATGAAATGGATGTTCCTGATCTCATCTGCTGCCCCTCCGTGTACTTTATCCTCATTTGTGTACATCATTCATTCATTCATTCATTCATTCATTCAAGATGGTCAAGAGTTGTCCTAGCTCCGCTGAAAATCTGCTGACCCCCCTGGGCCCCTTCCGCTCTGGGCCTCAGTTGGCTACTTTGTAAATGAGGGGGATGGAGCAGGGGGTCAGCCCTGAAATGTGACGAAGCAGGGATGCGGTCTGTCTTTATCAACACCTGCAGTTCCTGGAGCCTAGGTAGGTGGAAGGCCCGCAGAACAGCCCTGAGGACAGTGGGAGTGTCTTTCCAGCCTCTGCTGGACTCCTTTGGGGCTGCCCACACCTATGTTCTAGCTTTTAGCAGTTGGTTGGCTTTGAAGACCCACATTAATCTCAGGGCAACAAAAACTCCTTGCTTTTTCTCACAGAAGCTACTGACAAACCCAGACTGTCTCAGCGCACTGGGGTGATGGATTCGTAACACAAATCCAGGACTTCCCATTTAGCCCTTAAATTACATTATGTTAATTTTGACCCATTATTCCAAACTGTCTGTGAGGCCCTAATATTTTTCTCTGGCATTTAGTAAGTTTTCTATCTTCTGATAATCTGATGAGCTTGGAGGTTATTATTAACAAAAACAGGCACTAGGAGGGCCAAGAATGGGACCAAACTCTAGAAATTTCTTTTCAGTCTTACACCCATCTACTTTGTCCTTTCCTTTCTCCATTTTGACTACTGGTTCTCAGGCAATTTACCCTGATCATTACTGTGCATGAGTGTTCTCTTTTCAGTGCCCATGCACTGTCAATGATGTATTTTCCAAAGATGAGACTGACAAGAGCTGAATCTCTAGAATTTATAAACAGCTCATACAACTTAATAAGAAAAAACAAACAACCCAATCCGAAAATGGGCAGAAGACCTAAACAAGCAATTCTCCAATGAAGACATACAAATGGCCAATAGGCACATGAAAAAATTCTCAATATTGCTAATTATCAGAGAAATGCAAATCAAAACTACAATGAGATATCACCTCACACTGGTTAGAATGGCCATCATTCAAAAGTCCACAAATGATAAATGCTGGAGAGGCTGTGGAGAAAAGGGAACCCTCCTACACTGTTGTTGGGAATGTAGTTTGGTGTAGCTGCTATGGAAAACACTATGGAGAGTCCTCAAAAAACTAAAAATAGACTTAATCATATAATCCAGCAATCCCACTCCTGGGCATATATTCAGAGGGAACTTTAATTCAAAAAGATACATGCACCCCAATGTTCATAGCAGCACTATTTACGATAGCCAAGACATGGAAACAATCTAAATGTCCACTGACAGATGACTGGATAAGGAAGCTGTGGTATATTTATACAATGGAATACTATTCAGTCATAAAAAATAAAATAATGATATTTGCAGCAACATGGATGGACCTGGAGGTTGTATTAAGTGAAGAAAGCCAGAAAGAGAAAGAAAAGTACCATATGATATCACTTATGTATGGAATCTTAAAAAAAAACAAACAGACAAACGAACTTATTTACAACACAGAAACAGACTCACAGACATAGAAAACAAACTTTTGGTTACCAGGGAGGGAAGAGGGTGGGAAGGAATATATTGGGAGTTTGAGATTTGCAGATACTAACTACTATATATAAACTAGATAAACAACAAATTCATACTGTGTAGCACAGGGAACTATATTCAGTATCTTGTAGTAACTTATGGTGAAAAAGAATGTGAAAATGACTCTATGTAAGTTCATGTATGACTGAAGCATTGTGTTGTACACCAGAAATTGACACAACATTGTGAACTGACTATACGTCAATAAAATATATATATATATAGTAATAATAAAGTGTAGGAAAAAAGCCAAAAAAATGCATTTTCCAGCCAAAATGTAAACCCTATGAAGGCAAGAGCCACATTTGCCCTATTCTTCACAGACTCTCCAGTGCCCCGCTCTCTGTCTGAGACAAAGAAGGTGCTCAGCAGAGAGTCACTGAGAGAATAGATGACTTCTCTGTCAGAAATGAGGGGGTAGTTTTGTTAGGGTAGGACAATTATGGTGCAGTTGTGCAAGATGTTAGGAACACTTGTGTGTATTACTGCCCCCGGGCGCCCACCTTCTGGACTCTTGCACCAGGCCTTTGATGTGAAGGGGTGGAGAGGAGAGGGAGATTTGGTGGAAAATTTTAAGCGGGAATTCTGGGGTACTTCTAAAGAGAGAGAATGCAGGCATAGGGGGAGAGGGGAAGAGAGAGAGCATGCTTTGGGGTCAGGCAGATTTGGCTTTGAATTGGCTTTAGTTATTTATTAGCTGTGTAATTGAAGGCAATTGCTTATCATTTCAGAGCCTCCATTTTTCATCTGTAAAATGGGCCTAATAATACCCCCCCCCCCCCATCATTTGTTGTGAGGATTAAAGGCAGTGAAGGAGACAAAGCCCTGGCTGAGGCTTGGCCCTGGGCTGTGAATGGGAGCCCAACTTCCTCTCCCCTCCCCTCCCCTCCCTTCCCTCTTCCTTATAATGGAGACTGAAACTCTCAGGGAGAAAGAGAGGCAAGTGTGAAGAATGTTATTTGTGCTCCAAAATATCTCTGTACAATTAACAGAATCTGGGAAGTCATCCTTGACTTTTTTTTTTAAAGCTATTTTCCCTCATTATATGGGTTATGCATGTAAACTGAAGACAAGCTGGAAAATTCAGATGTGTAAAATAAAATATCACATTTAATCCTACCACCCATAAATGTGTGTGTGTGTGTGTGTGTTTATGGGGACATGTTGTACCATTTAGTTTTAAACACATTGACTTGGGGTTTCCAGGGGAAATTCCAGGTGGATGGACTTATGAACCTAAACTGGGAGACAGTGATCTGAGCTGAAAAGAGCATTTTAGGAGATGTCAGTGTGTCTCTGTGGCCTTTGCAGCTGTGGGAAAGCCCATGGTGCCTGAGGAGGGATCCAGGCTGAGGGCTCAGGGTGGAACCCTGGAAAGCACCAGCATGTGAGGGTCAGGTGGAGTCAGAGGAGACAGTGATTAAGGCTGAAATCACCGTCAGAAAGGCTGGAAGAAAATCAGGAGAGTGTCGTTAGCAAACTGAGGGAGAGGAAGGTTCCAAGCAGGTGGGGGCATGCAGCAGTGTGACACGCTGCAGGGATGTCTGACAGGAAGAGGCCTCAGAGAGCTCTGTGGGATTTGCAACAGGAGAGCATAAAGACCTTGGCTGGAAAAGTTGTCCTGGGGTACCGGGGACAGAAGCCAGGTGACAGTGGGGATAGGGCTGGAGGTGGGCAAGAAAGTAGCAAGTGTGGAGTGGCAGTGATGGAAAGGAGACTATGGGGTTCTGGCCTGGGGGAGGCAGAGTCAAGCGAAGGTAAGCATGTGTGCAGGCTTGGAGGGGAGGTGTGGGGGAAGGGGACAGTGGGGAGAGAGAAAAGAGAATAGTTGAGGCAAAGTCATTAAAAACATCACTTATGGTTTGTAAAACATCTCTGCATCTTCCCAAGCATGTTGAGGATGTTGTCTGTTCTGTAGTCCTGTGTCCCTTCACAGGGGACCATGGAAAGGCAGTAGGGTGTAGCTGTGAGGGGCACAAGCTCTGCGCTTTGCACACCTGAGTCTGAGCCAACGCTCAGCCACTTACTGGTCATGGGCACTTGGGCAACCTCTCTGATCCTCAGTTTCTTCACACGCAAATTGGGAAATAATATCTGATTCACACAGTTGATATGTAAATTAGGTGAGAGACAAGACATGGCATCAGGCCCATAGAACCCATAGGGGGAAATTATTACTATTACTTATGTATTATAAAGAGTTTAGTTGCAGGAAACAGAAACTCTGTAGTAATTAGAAGGAGATTTAATACTGGGAAAGAGGGGGCTCTAGGCTGATTCTCAGGAATGACTGACCCCTAGGACCAAGAAGCTGAAGTGGCCGGCAGACAAAGGAGGTGGGAGGGACAAGATCTTGTGCTTCCCTAGCAGTAGTATTCCTTGTATATATCTACCACATCTTCTTTATCCGTTCATCTGTGGATGGACATCTAGGTTGCTAGGGAAACACAAGCTTATACAAAGAAAGACAAGTATCATATGATATCACTTATATGTGGAATCTAAAAAAGTGACACAATGAACTTATTTACAAAATAGTAAGAGATTCACAGATACAGAAAACAAATTTAGGGTTACCAAAAGGGAAATGGGTAGGCAGAGGGATAAATTAGGAGTTTGGGATTAACAGATACAAACAATTATATACAAAACAGATAAACAACAAAATTCTACTGTACAGCACAGGGAACTATATTCAAGAGCTTGTAATAACCTATAATGAAAAAGAATATGTGTATATATATAAAAGAGAAAATAGTTCTTCCTTATTTCTCTCTCCCATTTCCTGTGCTTCTTTCTGGGTTAAATATGTAGAAAAGCCAAAAAAAAAAAAAAAAAAAGAGAACTTGTGCTTCTTTGGCTGAGGCTGTCATAAGCTCTGGGTGCTGGAAAGGCAAACTGGTGTCTCCATCAAAGGAGAAGGCAAAACGGTTAAAGGGCCACCTCACTGCACCCCATCTTCCTAAGAACAAGGAAGGAAGGAAAAACCTAGTAATGAAAAGATTCTGAAGGGGAGGCAGGGAGGCAAAGCCAGAGTGAGACCGCCAGCAATAGCAGAGATAGCCCATTTCACCGTCACCGTACAGGTGCTAAGGGAGGAAGTGCCAGGTCATCTCATGCAGGGAAGCTAAGAAACAAAGTGGTGAGAATTTTGGAAATTTCCCTTAGAGTAGGTGGTGAGTGATGTACTGGAAGGTCCCTGACAGAGATCCCAGAGGACCTTCTGTGGTTTGCATCTGAGGTCTGGCAAAACCCTGCCCAGATGTGTTCAGACTCCCAGATACTCTCTGTAGAACTTTGTGGTCTTAGTTAAAGACACTAAAGAAGTCTGGGTACACTGGGCTGTGTGGGGAATACATTTTCATTTCTGTGGCATTCAGAGTTCACGTTTCTGGATGGAAGGGTGGAGAAGGGATGTAAACGGTGAGCTTACAGATGGTGTTAAAGTCTAAAGACTAGGATCTCCTTCTGGAGTACTGTGCAGAGGTGGTCAAGGAAATTTTGGGAAGAGACTTGCTCTTTGATTAAATGAGTTATAAACTATAAGCTGACAGTAAGCTGTCAGGAAAAGCAAAGTCCAGATCAATCTGCCAAAATGTGTGCTACGGGGACTCCTCAAAGCAGGAAGGCTCTGGCGTCAGGCAGACCTGGCTTTGAATTTTGCCTTAGTTATTTATTAGCTGCATGGTTGAAGGTGGTTATTATTTCAGAGCCTCAGGTTTTCATCTGTACAGTGGGGCTAATAATATCTACCCCCCTCGATTGTTGAGTGGATTAAATGCACCGATGGAGACAAAGCCCCACTGAGGCTCAGGCCCTGTGCCTGTGAATGGGAGCCCCACTGCTTCTCCCCTCCTTCCCCTGCCTCTTCTTTATAGTGGAGACTGGGGCGCTCAGGGAGAAAGAGAGGTGAGTGTGAGAAATGTTATTTGTTCTCTAAGATCACTCTGTACAGTTACCAGAGTCTGGGACATCAATCCTGACTTAAATAAGAAAAAACCCTTTTTACCCTCATTATATAAGTTATGAGTGTTGATCAAAGAAAAACTAGAAAATTCAGTTATGCAAAATAAAACATCATCTGTCATCCTATCACTCAGATGACCACTGTTAATATTTTGCTGTATAGCCTTCCAGACTTTATTTTTATACAAATAATCAATTTTTTAAACAAAATGGTATTATATAAGACATACTGTTTTGGAAGCTTTTTTTCCACTTAACAATATATATTCATGCTAATAAATATAGTAGAACTATAAACTGTACCAACATCATTAATCGTTGCATAGTAGTCTACTGTAAGGATAACTTTATGGAATAATCTGTTATTAATAGACACTTGCATGCTTTCTGCTTTTGTAAACAATAATGCAGAGAACATTCCTGAGCATGTATGTCTAATTCAAAAGAGGCGTGAGAGAATACTAGTGTGACTGCCTGGGAAGGTCTCTAATGAGGCCAGATTGATTAGGCCAGATTGGTAAGTCCACTTGCATAGAGCATGGAAGGAAGAGTGACCGGGGAAAGGGACATTTGATTGGCAACACACTGTGAGAAGCACCTGAGAGGCTAGAGTTCGAAAAAAGTGGAGGTTGGTAAAAACTGCCTGGCAGGGTATTGATCAAGTAACTCCCCTGTACAGCTATCCTACAATCACAGAGGGAGGCGCTGCCAGGTACTGACACAGGGGGCTCCCCAACTGACACTGTTGAATGAGAAAAGCAAGTTACAGAACAAAACATCTGTCATTTGTCTATATAAAGGCATTGTACTTCTTTTTTTCCAAGAGGAATAAAAAGTTTAGTAAAGTAAGAACAAGATTCTCCCTGAATTTCTCCACATGTTGTAAGACTCAATGTAAATAAGAATCTTAGTGCTAAAAAGTTTTTAAAATACAGAGTGCCAAGGGAAGGATGTAGCTCAAGTGGTAGAGCACATGCTTAGCATGCACAAGGTCCTGGGTTCAATCCCCAGTGCCTACTCTAAAAGTAGATAAATAAACCTAATTCCTGCCCCCCTAAAATATTATTAAAAAAATAAAAGAAGAGAAACATTAAAAAAAAAGATAATCATCTTACTGCCCCATGGTGCCTTTCCTTTTTTTATCGTGGTAAAAATATATATAGCATAAAATTCATCATTTTAACCATTTTAAATTATAGAATTCAGCGGCATTAATTATATTCACAATGTTGTGCAGCCATGATCACTATCTATTTCTAAGATTTTCTTATCATCCCAAACAGAAACTCTGTACCCATCAACCAGTACCTCCCCATTCCCACCTCTTGAAGCTCCTAGTAAACTCTAATCTACTTTCTGTCTCTATACATTTGCCTATAAGATATATCTCCTATAATAGAATCATACAATATTTGTCTTGCTGTGTCTGGGGTCTTTCATTTAGCATAATGCTTTCAAGTTTCATCCATGTTGTAGCATGAACCAGAACTTCATTCCTTTTTATGACCAGGTAATATTCCATTGTATGGATGTAACACATTTTGTTTATCCCTTTGTCTGTTTATGGACAGGCAGTTTCTCTCTTAATGTCAGAAATCCTTTCATTCAAATCACACATTCTTTGTTAATATACTAACTGGGAGTCTGTTTTCCATTATTTTAAATGGGAAAAATGGTAACAGGTTATGTGTCAACTTGAATCTCTCAACAGATTTCCTAAAATGTAACTAAATCTCAGTAAAATGCCTATATAGAATTAACAAATTATTATGATAGGATGTAAAATGCTCAGAATATTGCTTCCTGGTTACCAAACAATGAATATGGTCGTAATGAATGGCTACTTTGTTGGCAACAATAAGGCCTCTCAGTATCAGCCACACTCCAGACTCACCTCCTCTTTGTTCACACTTTTCAAAATGTCTACGCATGATTCTGACACCTTACCAATTCTACCTGAAAAATAACTTGGCATTTTCCCTGTATATCATTATGCTTAGAATGCCATATCGAGCTTTGGGGGTACATATACTGTATATGTTTTCCCTAAATGAACAGCAACCGAGAAACATTGTTGTGAGATACATGTGTTCTATAAAGTTTGAGTGCTAAAAACCTGGAGATGTTCTGCCAGCAAAATGTTAATGTGGTAATATGTTCTATAGGATATGTCAACATAGTTAAAAAAAAGCCCAAATATATGTTTTTATGCACATAAATGTGTGTAAATGCATAGAAGAATATACACCAAGCTAATAACAGCAAAGAATGGACTAGAATTAGAAGGACTGATCAATGAGAGTTTAACCTTATCTGTAATATTTATATTTTAGTAAGTATTACTTGTGTGGTTAAACATGAACAAACAGATGAATGGATGGATGGATGAATTAATGAATGAATAATTAAGTAAATAAATAAATAAAATATGTTTAATATCCAGAACAATTTTTAGGGTAGAAAGTCATGGTATGATGCTAGCCAAAGACATAGAGAAAAGCTGCTACCTTTCCTCTTTTCTTCTTTCCAGAGTGTTGAGGAGAGTGGCTTCAAATCAGAAATAGTAGGAAAAGATAATGATAAAAAGTTCCAGGTCCAGATAGGTATTAAGGTCATTTGTGATCAGGAATTTGCTTTCAGTGACCTTTGGAGAATCTTGGAGGGTTGGAGGGGTGCTATGCGATGGAAATTCACGACTACTACCATTATGCTCAGCAAGGAGTAGACAATGCATTTGGATATTAAAGGATGTCAAGATTGATGTTGGTTCCTGACAAAATTCTGGAAATGATGATTATATATGAGGTCTGGCAATGCCTAACAAGGAGAACGTGTCTACCTTTTGGCAGAAGCCAGAACAAGTTCTCTAAGAACACATGCCAAAGAGCAGAATATCACACTTCTTTTGTTAATAAGGACACCTGAATGAGGAGATTAGGGAAATGCAGAGGATACTGTTTTTTGCTTTCAACAGGATATGAAGCAGTTTTTCATATTATTCTCGTGGATACAGTGAAGAAATGTGGGCTGTATGATGGCCCTGCTTGGAGGATTCATAACTGGTGACTCACTGCACCCAAAGAGGTGTGATGATGGTAGGGCTTATGTCTTTCCAGTAGGAGGCCTTTGAACCTGTGACTCAGCCCTGGTCATGTAATATTTCTATCAATGGCTCAGATGAAAATGTAGGTGTCTAGCTCGTCAGACTTCCAGACAACACAAAGAGGAACAGAATCACTAATATGCTGGATGACAGAATTGCGATTAGAAATGATCTTGACAGGCTGGAACAATGATCCTACGTGAACAAATGACATTTGGAGGAGGGTGGATATGGAGTTCTGCAGTCAAGTTAAAAAGATCAAAGGCACAAATATAGGGTTGGGAGCCCTGGTTTAAGAATGAATCACTTGAAAAAGACCAAGTTTATGTGACAGATAACTCATTGTGAATCAGTTGCGTGGTGCTGTCAGGAGTAAGATGATGCCAGGTTCTCAATGTGCCTTAATAGATGCAGAAAGCTTGGAATAAGAAAGGTCAATGGTCCCACTAAGGTTCCAAATTTTGCCAGGTTCAAGGCTGAGGACCATTCTTAAGAGTCATGTCCAGGGAGGGCAACACCCGTTGTAAAGGATCTAAACACAGAGTCCTATGAGTAGAGTGACCATAAAATATTAGCTAAACTGGGATACATTTGAGAGTGAAAAAAAGTGTTATTAATAACTGCAATGTATAATTTTACCTTTGAGGTATCATTGGAAGAACAGGGACTTTTTATACTGGAGAATGAAAGAATTATAATAGCCAAGTGGTTGTCATTTGAGAAGGGAAATAGATTTATATGGCCCATTATTTTTAAAATTATTATTTAAAAAGGAACTCCTTCTTATTGAAAAAACTTGAAATGATAGCCAACTCTTTTCTGTCAAATGGGGATGATACTAGTACCCACCTCAAACTGTTATGAGGATTAAATAAACAGTGCATGGCATAAGAATTTGTAAGATAAAAATAAAAATATAACCGTTTAAAAGAAGAAAGGGTTCTCCCTTTCCCTACTACCTCCCATCCCCTATTTCAGTCATAACTCAAAAATTAAACTGATAGAAGTTTATAGCTATCCCTTACTAGCTCCCCATAGACTACTATTTTAAAATTATTTAGCTACATATTCTGATATTTGCTTATTTATTTCTATTGAAATATGTTTATCTTGCTTTTTTGACTTTTCATTTTTTAGGTATTATTTATTGACTATCTGTTATTGACTATTTGAGTCATGTGACTTTCATCACATTTTATTTCTTGCATAACTGTTTGTTTTTCCAGTTAATAATTGCCTCAGTTCCCCCCAACAAGCTGCTAAATTTTCTAGCTACTTATTCCTAATTCATGTCCAGATTCCAAAAAAGAAATATGAAACATACTTTTTGTCAAGCATATTTTGTAATCTATTGTTACCATGTTTTTATTTGTGACATCATTTTTGGACCTATGATTTTTCCATTCAGGGCCATCACTAACACAAATGTCCCTTTAGAGTAAATTTTTTAAAGGCACCCCCTCTGGACAGATGAATTGTAAAAAGGAGATTCCTGGGATGACAAATTACAGAATAGTGCTCTGTTTGGGAAGATCAATTAGTAAGGATGTATTCTTCATCTAGGTTTGATGCATCAAGAATATGACTTGGCAAGCATAGTGCAAGATGAATTTTGGTTCTCATTTATGGCCCCCAAACCAGACACCTGTGGTCAGTGAACAATTTACACAGCTATATGTGGTGTACCTGTTCTAATGCCTGTCTGTACTGGTTACTCCATGGATATGTTGCACAACTATCATTATGAAATTTCCCTTCTCCATCATTTTGGGAATTCTCCTCATCCCTCTCCTGTGTTAAATCTTTTGCTAGACCTAAGTGTTCCTCTTTTTTGGTTTACTCATTCATTTTTTGATGAAGAACATTATCCAGTAATTTTTAAAGAAAGAATGCATGGGAATTTTGGGGAAATTTGGAAGTGTGAAAAATATTTTAGTCTCATATTCGATTGATATTTTAGTTGGGTATAGAATTCTAAACTTGAAAGTATTTTTCCCTAAGAATTTTGAAGATATTGTTCCTTTATCTAATAGTTTATTGTTGCTGTTGGGAAGTTTGCTGCCACTGTTATTTTTAAATTACTGTATTTCCCCTCTTTCTCTCATTCTGGAAGTGTCTCTTTATCCTTTGGTGTTCTAAAACTTTATGATTATGTGTTTTGGTGTGGAAATTTTTTAATCCATTGTGCTGGGTATCTAATAGTCCCTTTCAGTCTAGAAATTCATGCTTTTCATTTTGAGAAAACTTATGGAATATTTTTTAAAATAGTTTTCTCACTTCCATTTTCTTTGTCCTCTTTTTCTGAGACTCCCATTAATCAGATGTTTATACTTTCTGTATTTATCCTCTATTTTTCTTATTTTTTCTTTCCTAATTTTATCTCTGTGGCTATTCATTCTAGTTGCTGGATGTTTTCTCATCAGCCTCATCCCAACCCACCCAGGACAGCTGATTTGGGTCAGTCTGATGGGCTCACAGGTTGATTGAGTGTTCCCTGGGGGTTTCTCATCTTCCCAGCCACCCCAGCGTGTCTTGGGCTGCTAGAAGAGGTCTGACTGCAGAGCTTGGCCCCAGAATTAGGCCAGGGATAGAGCCAAGACAAGATCAGGGCTTTATTCATTCATTTATTTATTCAACAAATATCTTCTAGTATCCATTAAGTGCCAGGCTCCAGGGATAAAGACATGAACTCCATTCTCATGAAACAACATTTTGGTGGAGAGAGAGGACGTGGACAAGTAGGGTGACATGTTGATGAATGGGGAAGGTTGGGGGCTATAAAAGTACCTCATGAGGTAAGTAAGGAAAGGCTTCCTGGAGGGAGTGGCATTCTGAGATCTCAAGGATGAATAGGATTTGGTCAAGTGAAGGTGGGTGTCACAGGGTAGGAAGAGTTTTTCAGGCTTTGAGAAGATCAGTGTGGGCAAAGGCGGGAAGGGAAGGCCAGTGGGGCTGGAGCAGAGACAGCAGGGGAAGCGTGCTGGAGGTGAGGCTGGGCTTGTGGCAGAGGTTAGGGCTTTGTGGTTTGTGAGTCAAGAGTTTGGACTTGACCTCCTGCAAGCCCATGGTGGTCTACCAAAGAGTCTTAAACTGGAAGTTATTGTGTATGTGTGAGTATGGTGGGGAGCACAGCAGGGTATTATTTGCATTTTAAAAGATAACATCAGCTACAAGCAAGAGCCTTAATCAGGAGAACAGGCAGAATTACTGATGGTGGTAGGGGGTAGCTAGAAGCAGGTGGCCTAGATTTGCTGTGTTACCAGGAGGTCGAATAGAAAGTTGAACTGATGGCAACTGGATCTGATTGGCTGAGTGGGATGAAGAAGAGGGAAGATTCAATGATGACTGGTGGGATTCTCACTTGAGCAGTTGAGTGGAAGATGGTGCCATTCCCTCAGATTAGGACCAACAGTTGGGACAATCATGCCTTGGACTCTGCACAAACTATCACCCAAGATGGTTGAGGATAATCATAGGGGAGCACAGGGAGTTATGGAGCCTTACCCAGTCAACGGGCCAAAGAAGCCTTTCTGATTAAGATAGCTGATGGCAAGGCCTTGACTAAATGCGGCTGAGGGTCTAAGAGATGAAGTTGGGCCTAGGATTGGGATCCGGGGGGACCTGGAAGCTGAGGGAACAGGAGGCCTGGAGACTTGGAAATGGACTCAGGGTGGCCAAGTCCTGGGTAACTCTAGCCTTTGTTGGTGACAGACGGCTGGGCTGGGCTGGGCTGCCCTCTCCTCCTCTGATAATTAATCCCGCACAGGGGCCGCGGGCGATGACAGGGCTGTCTAGCGTGCACTTAAGCATTAAATGACCAATTTCTGTCAGACTAACTTCCCCAGCCTCCTCATCCCCTCCTCTGCCGCCCACCCCCCTGCCTGCACCCCCTCCCTCCACTCCCCACACTCTGAGTTTTTCAGCAACTGATGGCTCCTGGTTCATTTCTGTGGAATTAATTGGTCCCTGAATGAATTCTGTTGACAGGGCAATTTATCATGTGTTTGGGCTGACAGTGCGGGTGTCAGGGGGTAGGGGGATGGGGAAATGAGTGGGGGGCTGAGATGAAGGGGGGAGGGGGTTTGGGTGGGGTGAGTAGTGACCATAGGTAGAGACCTGAGAGGTGCCAGCCTAAGGGCTTGGGGTGCCTTAGAGCACCCCAATCATGGCTGCATCCTTTGCTATCCATCCTTGATCCCACAAGTTTGAGAGAAAACCCTAAGTTGGAGAGGACCCTCCAAACTTTGCCTGGCTTCTTCCCAACCCTTCAATCATCTGAAGTGGGGTGTCTTCATTGGGGAAATTCAGCACTACCCTATGTTAACCCTCTGAAGACTGGAATGGGGACTGGGGCTCTGGGAGAGAATAAGGGGGAGAGAGAGAGAGAGAGAGAAAGAGTGTGTGTGTGTGTGCATGCTCATGCACTCAAGGAGCAAAGGGATTGATTAGTCTTGGGGGTAAGGGGCTGGTCCCCAGGGAGTTGGGCGCTCAGCCGGCCTGGCTAACAGGGGCCTAAGGGACTGGTTAATTAGGGTACTGCGATGGTTTGGGCAGGCGGGGGTGTTGGGGGAGGTAGGAAATATAGTTGGCCCCAAATAGCTGCTTCCTTTGTCTCCCTCCCTTAGTCCCCTACCCTGCACCTTCAGTGGTCCCCAGCATTCTTCTAGAGATCTCTGGACAGACACTGGAAAGAGACATGGGAAAATGCAGTACTGACTCCCAGATGGGAAAGATGGCAACAAATAAATAAATCTATGCCTCATTTTCTACCTTAAAAAGTCCCCCATCTCCTTCCCCAACAGAATGAACCCACTCCACTTCCACAGAGCTTTCGTGAACTTCTCCTGGCCGCAGAAATTGCCTCGCCACCTACCACATACAACTGCAGAAGCTTAGAATGTCAAAGTGGGAAGGAGTCCTAGAGGTCATCTGGTTTTACACATGAGGAAACTGAGGCATAGGCAGAGGGAAGGGCTTGTTGATCTTGGGAGCCAACTTCTGGGTCCCTTCTGCTCTTAGCTTGGAGAGGTCTTTTCGTTCTGCCTCTAGGTTGCATCTGGGTGGCTCTTCTACCAGGAAGTTGAGGCCGAACCTGGGCACCTGAGGATGGACAGTCCCAAAGATCAGATCATGGGAATGGCCCGAGGAGCTGCTGGGGTTCAATCAAGTAGTGAGGCCACATGGAGGAAGGGGATGTGGATCAGGTGGGGGAGGGGAGAGTGATGCAATCTGGGGGCCCTGAAACTTGTGTCCAGAGACATGGAGCCCTCCAGGGCAAGCAGAGCCCTGGATCAAGGCAAGGATTTGCCACCCCAGGTGCTCTCCCTACTGCTGCCTGGCAGCATGCTCCTTCTGCTCTCATAGACTACCTTCTAAATCTCTGAAAAGGATTCTTCTGAAACTCTTTACCCTCATCAAGGCTGGACCCAGTCCTTCTCTCCCAACTCTCAGCAGACAGCAATTGTGTCTCCTGTAATCTCTCTGAGCAACTATACAGCCCCCACACCCTCATGATCTGCCTTCCCTCAGCAAAATTCTCTAATTCTCCTCCACCACTCACCCCTATGCCTCCATGCCATTCTTTCAGGCCTCCTTCCATAAGCCCCTCAGTCCATCTCCAAACAGCCTCTCTTCTCCCGCCCTGCCTCCCACCCTCTGCCTCAGCCCGCAAACTTGTCCATATCATCCGTAGTCTGAAAGGACCCTCCCTTGAGCTCACTGACCCCAGCATCTCCTGGCCCTCCTTGCGTTCCCCTCTCTTCTAAACTTTTCAAAAGAATTGTTGACACTCTGCCTCCATCTACTTCCTCTGGTCTTAGCCACCCCTCCCCTAGAAGCCCTCCCTCTACCTTCAGAAAAGCACTAGCTTTCTGATTACCAGGTGACCCCTATTCACCAAATCCAATGGCCCTTCCCTCAGTCACACAAGAAAAAAAGCAAACTCTGGTTTATTCATTAAACAATTACGCTTATATGTGTTGAGGACCTGGTTGTCTGTTTCTTTACTTTTTTAATCTAAATTTTAATAAACTCAAAATTACCTTAAAAAACATATTCACAGTTATCTAACCCTTACCCAGTCCCCACCCACAGTTTCCTGCTCAGAGATAACCATTTTCTAAATTAGATTATTATTTATCTTTCCAGCATTTTTGTGTATGAGTGAATGTGATAAAATTCTTCTTTCCCCTTTTTCCTGCACAATGTGTTCACCATTCCGCATTTTTTTAAATGGAGGTACTGGGTATTAAATCCAGGACCTCGTGCATACTGCATACTAAACGTGCACTCTACCACTGAGCTATAACCACCCGCCCTGCACTTTTCTTCTTTTACTTGAAAGTCTAACTTTGTCATGTCTCCATGTCAAGGGCCTTCCTGAGCTAATCCTTAGTGTGACCCCACCACCTCTTGCCTGGACCAGTGTAGTGAGCTCGTCCCGGTCTCTGTGTACCCACTGTCTCTCCTTGTATCCCACTCCTCACATTACAGATGGAGAGCTTCTCCAAAAACTCAGGTCTATCACACCATTCTCTCTTGTCCAAAAACTGTCCATGGCTCTCATTGCCTATAGAAAAAAATCCAACGTGCATAACAGGGCATTCATGCCCTCCAGAACTAAGTCAGAACTTCTGGGTTACAACTGGCAGGTAC
Organism: Camelus dromedarius; assembly: GCF_036321535.1. Lineage (NCBI taxonomy): Eukaryota > Metazoa > Chordata > Mammalia > Artiodactyla > Camelidae > Camelus > Camelus dromedarius. Next base: position 58,511,622 of record NC_087443.1, on the reverse strand, counting down.
CCAACACGTTTTGCTGAAGTGAAAAAGAGGAGAACATACTGGCTTATGACCCTTGCAAGTGGCCTTGCTTTGGGCCTAGCTGGCTCCAGGGGCTTGAATGATACCACCAGAGCTCTTTTTCTGTCTGCCTCTCAGCTATGTGTGTCCTTGCCTGACTCTGAGTGTGACCACTGCACTCTCGGGCAGGCACTCTCCGTGTGCTGGGGAGCTGTCCCTAGGGTCCAAAGCCCTCATCACTGCAGCTCACAGTCCAAAAGAAGAAGAGACCCCCTCTCTTCCAGTCCCCTATAACAAGCCTTCTGAGAGAACTCTTCCTAACTTGGCTCTATGTGCTTTGAACAGGGACATGACGTTCCCATCAGCGAGACATAGGTCTCAGGCCCACATCTATGGTCAGGAGCTGACAGGGCATTCTCATTGACAGTCCCATGAGAACTACAGAGAATGATGGAGGGACAATTTCAAATGGAAGGGGGTGTGCAGAGATCTTAAGGAAGTGAGGGAGCCAGTCATGGGGCTGCCTGGAGGAAATGGCACGTCAAGAGCAAACGTCTTGATGTCTTGAGAAGGCTTGTGCTTGGTGTGACTGAAGCACAGAGGTCAGCAGGCTCAGAGCACAGTCAGCTGGGGGTGGGTGGTAGAGGTGGAGGTGAGGGGACAGGGTGGAGGATAGCCAGAATATGTAGGGCCTGATAGATCAGTTTTAGGATCCTGACTTTGACATTGAGGGAGATGGGGAGCCACTGGGGAGCTCTGAGCAGAGAGGAGCATGCTCTGATTTTCACTTTGGAGGATCACTCTGCTGCTGGGGGTAGAATAGACTAGGGTGGGTGGGGCAAAGATGAAAATAAGAAGACTAATTAGAACTATTTTTGCAAATCAAGGTGAAGGATTATAGAGGCTTGGACCAGGATGGTACAGTGCAGATCATCGGAAGTGGTCAAATTCTGGATCTGTTTTAAAGGTAGAGTTGTCTGATTTTCGCTAGTAGATCAGATTTGGAGTGGGAAAGACAGGAGGAGTCAGGGAAGATTTGGGGTTTTGGCTTGTGCTACTGGTCCTTGACTGAGATGAAGAAGACTAGGGAATCCTCTCAAGGTCTCCACTGGGCTTTGCCTCTCATGGTCAATGGCCTCATTCTCTCCATACTTCCTATTTCTCTGTCCTAAGAGAGGGAGACTGATTGGCTGAGCTTGGATTTGTGCATGAATCCAATTGCAGTAACAATCATTGGTGGCTACATGGGCAGGAGGGGCTGTGAATGGGGCAGCTTCTTTAAAGAAGCCATTAAGTGATGGATACCATTTTGACTTTTCCAATGTACTGGCTCATAACTACTTTTAGCTTCACCTCCTGCCATTTCCCCCAACCCTCTCTGTCTCTCCCCAGGTAGCTGATACTCTAGCCACATTTTATCTGGTATATTTCTGTGTCTTTGCTTCTGCTGCTCCCTCAACCTGGGACAGTTTCTAACTGTCATACTTGGTGCACCTCAGCTGGGAGCTCTGTGGGAGTGGGGTAGGGACAGGGCTAGTAGAGTCAGAATTAGGTGAGTTCTGGGGAAAAATGAAGCTAGAGAGCAGGCCCTATTTGCAGTCAGGATGGGTAAATGGGACTACAGTTAGAACAGGCAACTGGTCAAGGACTAGAGAACATGTTTTGGGGCCCTCAGGCTAATTCCAAGCAGAAATCAGCACCTCAGGAGGGGCACAGCAAGAAAGCTTCTGGCCAGAGGTGGTCACTGTTGACAGCAGACTGTCACTGTCCAATTTGGTATGTAGGAGACCAGAAATAGAACAGAAGGTAAGAAGTTCTGATGGGACCAAGGTAAGAGGCCCTGGCTCCCAATCTGATGAGTTGAGCAGGACAGGGCTCCCATTGTGGGGGCACCAGGAAGCAAAGCCAGGTGATGGGGGCCAGGCAGCCTGCTCCATATGACCACAGCACTGACTGGGCCAATCCAGTACTCTGACAACATCCAGGAATTCACTTGCTGGGCATCAGGCAATGATCAGGAGTTCTGCCATGCTGGGTTTTCATGGGTTCTGAGCAGGATGTCTGAAGTGGGGTGCACATCTTCCAGGGGGTGCAAGATAATCCATTGAGGTATGAGAAGACAGCATTAGAACTTCTATTTCTATGTATTCCAGTTTCATTCTTTTTCTGTTTTATGTCTTATATGATTCATAATATGCTAGTCTAGTAGTACATTTATGGAATTTGGAAATAAGTAAATGTACTTACATTGGGAGTACACATTCAGAATGCTTTTTACAACTAGGGTGTATGATCAAAGAAATTTGAAGACCACTCTTCTAAGAGACTGGTGATCAAGAGGAGCAGCACTGGGCAGGATGGAAGGTGGGACTATCATTTGCTAAAATGGGGAGGAGGGAGGAGACACAGGTGGGCAGGGAGAAGGAAGGGGGTGGACCTGATTAGAGGCTTGCTGATTTGTTGGGGGTACCTGCAGTGTCCTGATGTGGGCAGGCTGGGCAAATAGGCTTCGGGAAAGGTAGGCCTGTTGGAATCATGAGGGGAAGGAAGTGTCTAGGAGACACTGCCCTGAGCCAGTGGGAAAAGTCACTCCTTAGTCTGCCTCTAGGCTCTGCTTGCAGCTGCCCAGCCATTCCTGGCAGCTCAGAGCTTCAAGAGCCTTTCAAGTGGGAGGAGGCAGAGATGGAAGCTGAACTGGCAAGGTTTCCCAGGGGCAAAGCAGGAAAGCATCCAAGGGCAGAGACTAGGTGGACTCTGTGGCCTTTGTTGGAGAGCTGGAACTGGGAGGCCACTAAAGGTAAGAAGAGAAGACCCCTTACAGGTATCTCAGAAGCAGCCAGGACAATCACTCCATCCCTCCCCCAAACAGGAACAGAAAGACACAGACACACTGATCCTTCATTCGACACCCAGGCACAAGAACAATAAGGGTGTCTGAAAAAATAAACAGTTCTCCCACTTCCCCACCCCTAGACCCACCCAGGGACATGCAGACCCACGCAGACCAACAGAAATGGGAGCGACCCACCAACCACCCACCGACCTAGGCATATGCGCGCCCTCTCCGGGATAGACCAGACCGCACCAATCCAAGCTGCTGCTCGCCCAGGCCCGGACACCGAAAGGCACAAGGGGCGCGCGAGGTGGCTTGAGCCCGCAGGTTCTCCGCGGGTCTCTGCAGTGCTGGGCGCTGTCCGGGCAGGGAAGTAAAAGCGCAGCGAAGAAACCTGTGGCAAGCGTCCGCGGTCTCAGCGGTTTGGATACAGATCCGGGGGATAAAAATTGCAGCTGCGCGGAGGAGCGGAAGAAGGAGACAGGACAGCAACCCTCCACCCACGCAGAGAGGGCCTCCATCGTCGCGTTCTGAGAGCCTGCACCCTAAGTTTGGGTGTGGTTAGAGAGGCAGGGCGACCAAATTGGCTCACTCGAAGTTATTCTGAAGTTTTGCAAATCGAAAACTCAGCCCCAAGGGCGAGGTCGGGCTGGGGAGGGGAGAGTTACTACTGGCGGGCAGGCTTGTCTGGGCCACTGCCTGCTTTCAGCCAACAACGAGAGTGTCTCGGCAAAGGGGTGGGAAGGGCGTCGCAATGGGAGTGTAGCTAGGAGGATTATGAAGTATTTTTTGGGGATCGACCAGTTTGAGGGAAGGCCTGTTGGCAGGTAGAGACAAACCTGGAGCCATGGGGAGTGACATACAAAATTTTATTATTATTATTATTTATTATTATTATTATTATTAATTATTTATTTCTCATGTGCACACACCAAAAAAAAAAAAAGAAAGAAAAAAAAAGAAAAAAGAAAAAAGAAAAGAAAAGAAAAGAAAAAAAGAAAAGAAAAGAAAAAGAATTAAAACGAACCGATGCGCTGTAAGTGGCCAAGGAGACCAGAGCCATCGGGTTTTGAGGGTTTGGCTGGGTCCTGGGTCTGGGGCCCCTGTCTGGCCAGCCCCACAGGGACTGGAATGGGTCGGGCCTCGGAGTTTAAACCTTGACTCGCTCGCTGCCCCGCTCGGGCCACTGGAGCCTGGCTGGGCAACGGCAGTTCCTTTAAACTAATCTCTTTTCTCGTTTTTCCTTTTCAAATAAAAAGGCTCGAAGGGGAGAGAGAGATCTGGGCGAGGACTCCAAGCCTTTTAGGATTTGTTCAAGGATTTTTATTTATTTATTTATTTATCACTTTTATTGACTTTGTTTCTGTTATTTCGAGTCGTCACGATCCACGGGTGAGGAGACATGCAGGGCGCATCGCTGCTACGGAGAGAGCAACTCCAGGGCGGGGCGGCCCGGCCGCCGGCGGCCCAGGGCGCGCGGGGCACAGCCGCGAGGGGCAAGCCCTGGGGCTAGAGCTGCCACCTCTGATCTAGCCTCAGAGGGCAAGGCGGCCGGGGCAGGGCTGGGGAGAAAGGCCGAGGGAGGGACAGAGAGAGACAAGAGACGGAGACGGAGAGAGACAGAGACAGAGGGGGAGAGAAGCAGAGGGGAGAGATGCAGAGGAAAAGGATGAGGAGAGAGCGAAAACACGGAATTACAGAGAAATAGCCAACAAAACAGAGGCGAGAGGAGTCCACAGGACCATGTTCATCATTTTGCATAGAGATTTTTCTTTCGTAATTTTTTTGTAACATAAAAAAATGCCCCCCTCCCCCAGGACGTGCTGTGCTTTAGTGGGCATGTAGCTGTGTCCCCCCCCTCCCCCCCAGCGAGCGGCGACTCTCACAGCACAGACAGCGGAGCGTATCTACAGGCAGGGCGGGCGGGCCAAGGGGACTCTACTGGGCGGGGCGGGGTGGATAGGGCGGGGTTATATACACAGGGGTTCGCCTTCACACGACACACACCGTCTTTCTACAAAGCAGCAGCCTGTTGGGGTTTTGTTTTGTTTTCCTTTTTGCAAAGATCATCATATTAAATAAATGTAGACTTTTTGCGGTTCTGTTCAGTTACTGCCAGAGGGGGAGGCTGGGGGTGGGCAGTCCCCCACTTCCACCCCGCGCAGCTCAGACGGCAGCCCAGAACCTGCTCCTACCACCAGCAGATTGAGAGTCTGTATCGGGGGAGGGGGACATCAAGTAACTGCTTGGGAAAGACCAGTGCCCTTGGCCTGCGGAAACTGGTCCTGAGGCAGGCACGGGAGAGCCTCCGTTGGGGCTGCGAGTTAGGGAGGAGAGATGCAAAGCGTCGTGGGATGGGGAAATAACGGGCAGGAGGGGGAACTGCGAGGTCAGCAGATGGAAGAGATGCTGAGGTAGGGGCAAGGCGAAGCTGAGAGTCTGGTCACTAGTAGGAAGTGCCTGGGCCCTGGGGAACTGGGCTGTTGAGGTGGAGTAGGGAAGAGCCAAGAGTCGGCTCTGTGAGTGCGGGCTGCTGGAGCCTGCGTGCCTTGGGTCTCAACCTTAGAAATACCTGGCGACCCCAACCCGTGTCCCTAGAGCCTGGCCCCCTGTACACCACCATTCCATTCCACCTTTGGGGCAGGGCACACTGGGAGGATGGTGTCAGTCCGGCTGGTGCGGGGGTAAGGACTTTTCCCCGAGGGCTCGGCAGGAGGCTCTTCCTCCTACAACAGAAAGTAGTTTTGTTCTTAATTTCCTTTGCCCAGTCCCTCCAGCGAGGCTTCCTGGCGCGGAAGCGTCCGAGGCGGGCTGCTCCAGGGCTGAGCCGCGCTGCAGTCCGCGCTGATTGTGTGTCACAGAAACGTGTCCCCCGCGCGCAGCGGCGGGCGGGGCCAGAGTCCGGCCGTGTGGCTGATAGGCTCCGGGGCCAGCTTGGGCGAGGCGGGGACAAGCTGGGTCGGGCCCTCCTCGCGACGCCGCGCAGTCCAGGCAGGCGGGGAGCGGAGGCGGGCGGGGTTGGGGGCGGCGGGCCCGGGCCTGAGGGTCCCGCCCGCGATTCCGCCCGCAATTCCACCCGTCCTGTCCGGCCTTCGACGGGGTGAAGTGAAGGGCTGCAGGGGTCCTGGGATGGGGCTGGGTCTGGGGCGGTGGCCGGGAGGCTTCGTGTCGCGTCGGTCCTCCCTCCCTCCGGGGTGGGCGGTCAGACGGGGACGATGTGGAGGCCGAAGCTGTCGGCCTGAAGCTTGATGTGGTCCCCGCGGTAACTAGTGGCGGTCATAGGCAGCGGCAGCAGCGGCAGGGGCGGAGCCCCGGGGGGCGGCACTATAATAATAAGGGGAACCTGGAAGTTAACACAGGAGAAGAATGGGCTGGGTGAGAGGACAAACAGGAGAACAAAAAAGGAAAGAAAAACAAAGAAAAAGACCTCCCCGGGCTGGGGTCTGGCTGGATCCTGGCAGGGAGACCTTGGCTGGGCTGTGGGGCCGGTTGTCCCCAGGAGAGCTGCATTCACTGGGTGGGAGTGGGTCCTGATCGGAGACCGAGGGTAGGGGCGGCGCAGAGCCTCCCTGCGACCCAGGAGGGAGAAGAGGGGAGGAAAGGGGCGGGAGGCGCGGGCGTCCTCTAGGGATCCCGGGGCCTCAGCGCTGCGCTAACGAGCCTGCACGGTTGGGCATCCAAAGGTTGGGTCGCGGGGAGTCGGACCCGCGTCCGGAAGCAGCACGGCCGAGCTGGCCGGCGGGCGGACGGACGCGGTGAGCCGCCGGCCAGCCAGGTGGCGTACTCACTTAGTAAGGCGGGGTTGCTGAATCTCCAAGCCTCGTTGTAGGCCGTGTACTGGGGGTGGCTGTACGGATTGCCGGAGAACTCGCTCCCTGCGGGAGGGCGGGGGAGTGGGGATCAGACACGAGCAATGCTAGGGCGGACCCGACGTGCCCGGCCAGAGGCCTCCCCCGGGTCCGAGGTGCAGGGGCGGCGGGCAGGGCAATGCCCGCTGCGGGCTGGCGGCCGGGTGGAGGCGGAGCAACCCACCGGGTCGGCGTGGGGAGACCCTGCGGTGGGGGGATGGTGCAGAAGCACCGACGCACCTCCTACACTGGCGTGGAGGTGGCTGCGGGGCACTGCCCGCCCGGGGCTCCCCAGCGGAGGCGCTCCGGGCCACCCAGGAAGGGTTTGTTCCGGGTCCAAGCCCGCCTACGCCGCTGCGTAGGGGGCTAGGGCCTTTTTAGTGGAGACTCTGGTTCTAAGAGCCACAGCTCCATAGGGTGGAAGAGGGGGAGGGTGGCCAAGACAGGCCCTCGGGACACTTTGTCCCAGAAAGTCCTGAGAATGGCGTCTCAGCACGGTGCCAGTGCAAGGGGTGGGGGTTCTGCTGGGAAACACCCCTCTCCCTCTTTTCCCTCTAGAGACTCGATACGTGGGCCAGCAGGGGAAGGAGGCGGCGGGATGCAGGTGGACTGCCCGCCGGTCCGCGAGCGGTGAGCGAAGGGCCCCGTGGGCTGGGAGCCGGAAGCTGCTTCCCTCCCTCCGCGGGAGAAAGGCCAGGCCTCCGGGTTTCCCCCTCGCCCTTTCTCCTGTGTGATGACCCCAGACTGTTTACAGTGATCCCTAACCGCGGGTTAAGTAGAGGAGAAGGGGCCCCTCTCGGAGAGGGAGCTGGGGTGGGGGTGGGGGATGCAGCCACTGGAAAGCCTGTTTATTGACGAGGAGGGAAAGCATGCGTGCAGCAGGATAATGAGCTTCTGAGCTCAACTGTGACCAAGAGGAACTGAGCTATCTCCTTCCCCATCGCTAATGAAACAAGTGTAATTTCCTCATCAGCACTAGATTCTGTTTAACGACTCCCCCCTTGCCACCATGAGCTCTCTGCGGCTCCCCTCATCCCCACCTCCTTGCAGACTACCCCCTCCCTCACCCCCACCTCTCTAAGACCTTCTCCAGCCTCCACCTGCTCGCTGCTGGGACCTTCTGGGAAGAATCTCCCTGCCCCCAACATTTCCACCCCCCCCCCACGCAAAATCTGGGAGGGATTTCCTCCTACCCACACCCAACTCTCCTTACCCAGTTCCTCCAACTCCCTTCAGCCCCTGTTCTACACCACCTGACAGCAATCTTCCTCTCTGCCATCCCCTCCCCAAGCTCTGCTTACCCAAGGCTGTCCAGGAATGGGGCCACCCACCCTATTCTATACTCCTCCTTGAGAGATTCTTGAGAACTGAGCTTCAGGGAAGGGGCACACAGAAGGCAGCCAGCAGGAGTGGGTTGCAGGCCCAGTGAGTCTCAGCCTCTTTAAGACAAGAGGGTTTTTTTTTTTTTTTTTGGTGTTTATATGAATAGGAGCTTCAACTCTTTGGCTTCAAGCCCAGCTCCCAATCTGGGGTGAGGGGTTGGGAAGAGCACAACCTCCAGCTACAGTCACCAGACCCCAAATATAGCCTGTCTCTCTGATCCACACAGCCCAGACCCAGCTCCTGTCAGGCAGGGATGGACCAGGGCCCTGGAAGAGCAATGAGGGCCCGGGGATCTTCTGAGGAGATGTGGGGGTGCTCTAGATTATTTCTCTGAAGCTAGTCTCTCTGATTCCTGCCACAGCCTGTCTTCTGTTTGTCTTTCCTTAGGGACTAACTCCCTCTTCTCCCTGGGGTGCGGCCGGCTCTCAACACTGGTCTTCCCTGTGGGTTGGTGTTGACCAGGGTGGCTTTGTCTGAATGACTGACATGCCCCTGGAAATGGTTCTTGGCTCCAAGTTTCCATGGAAACCAGGGCAGGCTCTTCCAAGCAGTGTCAGCTGGCTGGAGGTGGGCTAGGGCACTGGGAGCAGATCTGAGGCTGAGTGCTCCCTGGGCACAGGCTGGGGTGGGTGGGCACTGCAGAGGGGACAGGACATCCAGTAGGGTGCACAAAGGGGGCACTTTTTCAAGTTCCCTCCCTAGGATGTTCATGAGGGAGAATGAAGGACTGGCTGCAGCCTCTAGGGAGAGAGAGGGATAGAACAGCAGTGGTTTGGGGCGAGGGGATGTTGAGTCACCCCCCACCCCCAGCCTCAGACTACAGACCACTCAGTAGCTCACCCACAATTTAGTTACCCCAACTAAATTAGGCAGCTACAGCATTGTCACCTACCAGGCACCATTCCTGCCAGGGTGGAGGTGGGGTAGCTTCCCTGGCCAGTGGGGGGCACGTGAGGGGGGTAACCAGGCAGAGTGGTGCTCGCCATGTCACGACCTGGAAAAACACAAAGGGGAAGGGGTGAGGCCTGGAAGAGAGGGGCCTGCCTCTGCTCCCACCAGGGTGCCCTATGGAAAGGAAACTTAAAGCCCTGAGTACAGTCACATAGGGGCACATCTGAATGAGAAGGTCCAGGTATGCCCTCGCATGTGTCGAAGCTTGTGACCTAAATGTCCTATGATCAGCTGGGTGGGTGCACTTCTCCTCTGTGTAGCTTTGTGGGTCTCTCTGTGCATTTGTGTGTGTGTGTGTGTGTGTGTGTGTGTGTGTGTGTATGTATGTGTGTCTTGTCTGTCTTTGCTTGTGTCTCTGTAGTCTAAACCCAGATGGAGAAGGGAGGGAGATGGCTTGGATTTACTGCTTCCCAGTGAGATATTCAACTGTAGTCTCTCCAGTAGCCAAATGGACCTCTATCATCTTGCTCACTTCTCCCCTCTCTAACACCCCATCTTTCCTCAGGCTTAGAGGATGCCCCACCACCACCCGTACAGGAGCTGATGGGTATTCCTTGTCCTCTCCAAGTAGGGCTGCAGGGGTTGGTCCTGGCAGGTATGAAGAGCAGGGAGGCCAGCCCATGGGCTATTTTGCTGTTAGTGTTTACGGCAGTTAAATGATAGAAAACCATCCCTGCAGTAAATCGGGAGCTTTGAGCTAACAGTGCAAGTGGATCAGATCAAGTTCCAATGAGCAACATCTCTCCCCCTCTAGCTGGTGGACTTCTGTCCCTGGAGATGTCTATTAGCTAGAGTGTGAAGGGTGGGAGGAAGGGCTTTCCTTAGTGTCCTGGAGGTAAGGCAAAGCAAGTCAATATTAGGGAGACACCCATGGTCCAAAGACATCTCCTCTGGAACACAGCTGCACCTGAATGGCCTCCCTTCCTTGCCTGCCCCTTCCAGCACCATGAAGGGGTCACCACCGTCTTTGCAATTTGGCACACTCCAATCTCTAATGACAACAATTCGCCCTCTCCCATGCTTCTGTGCCTCAGAGGCTACTCCATCCTCTTCCGGGTCCTGGGTCCCCTTTATCCTCTCCACATTCTTATACCCCTCTTCAGCCAGTGCCACTCTCCCAGTCTAGTGCCTCTGTCCAACCCTGGGAAGACAAGGTGTGGCTGGTGGCTGGAGGAAGTCATAGAACTATGCATATCTGGCCTACTTTCTTTTCCTCAATTGCCCTAGTCCTTATCCTCCTGATGGCTATTCCAAAGCATCTCTCTGTCTCTCTCCTTTCCCCTCTGCCTTTTAAGTTGACCTCCCCTTTAATTTTCCTGAAGAGTCTGTTTTCTCACCGCTATGTTAACATATCTGAGTGATTCATCCTTCTCTAAGTGGACAGAGATACAGGTCAGGTTTTTGCATTCCCAGCTCCCTGTGAACATTTTCATTAGCTGTCCCACTGTCACCTCAAACCTAAGAGGAATAAAAGCAGATCATCTTCCCCACAGTCAGTTCTACTGACCCACATGAAGACCATCAGACCAAAAACTTTGGAATCCTTCTTACATAGGCTTCCCCCACCCGTGTATGAAGCACTGTCAATTCTCCTTAGCCATGTCTATTACATCTGTCTTATCTCCATTTCCTCCACCACCTCCATAGCTCAGTTCCTAAGCACCTGCCCTTGGTTTGCCACAACAGTTTTTTATTTGTATTCCCTCCCTCTACATTCTCCTCCTTCAATTTCAAATGTCGCTGCTTGGCTAGTCCTCATGAAACATTGATGTGCTTTCATCACATCACTTCCCTTGAAAAAACCATCATTGATTCTCCTTAGTCTACAGTTTGAGTGTCTCTTTGGCAGTCTAGTCTGCCAGGCTTTCCAAAGCCTCCAGGTACTCTTCTCCACCCACTGTTTTCAGCTCTGATCCTTTGATAAACCCCTCCTGGTTTAGTTTGACTGTTTTCCCTGGCTGGATGCTGTGAAACCTCTGCTTTTGCTGTGTCATTTTCTTCTTCTTACTATAGTTTCCCTCCCCTTCCAGCTCAAGCCTTAAAATCCCTACTGTTCTGCCCATTGGAGAAGTTTCTTTCTTTTAAACTGCTATAGTGCCTGTGCTCCCTGGTTTACCATGTCAGTATATTTCATGAAGCATTAGCCCTGTTGTTTCATATCATGCCTTGCTTCCTCAAACAGATTATAATCAAACTGAGGGCAGTGTCCTGTCTTCCGCTCTAGTTTGCAGTTGAGAACATGGTAGATGCTCAATAAAAACATTGATTAATTCTCTATCAATCAATCTGTTACACTTAATAGCCAATAGCCAATTCTAGGTAAGTTATATTGTTTTCTAGCTGTTTCATATATGTTGGTGTCCTTTGAAGAGATAAAGGGTGGGCAAAATGTAAATGTTTGAATCTGCTTTTTCTCTGCAAACAGTTTGAACAATGGATCATGAATCTTTATAGGATGATGAAAGTGCAGGACTCAGTTTTGTCATGCAACAGAATGATTTTCCTCTCTACCTATCTACTATAGCCAATATCTGACATTTTAAAGCTCAAGAACGAACAACAGAATCGAACTGTCAAATAAGAGATCACTTTGGACTCCCAGAGAGATAGAAGAAAGAATCTGTGTTTGCCGTGTTGTGGATTTTTGTTTTTGGTTTTGGTTTTTATTGACTTCTATTGTCAATTAAAGGTACATTCCTCCTGACCATCTCTCAGCAGAGAGGACGTGAAGTGGACAAGCCAGGAATATCAATCCCTAGAGAGATGAATAAAATGGCATTTTGTGGTTAAAAAAGGCCCAAGACAGAGGAGAGTTAGGGAGGATGTAGAGGTTTTGAATTAGAAGAATACAGCAACCCAGTTCTTGGTCTTGTGAGCCTAATGTCCACAGAGCAGCCAGGAAAAGAAGGATGCTTCTTTCTCAGTAAACTGGAATTTAAATGCATCTGAATTCTGATTTTCAGCTGCATGGTTTCCACAATATGTCACACACAAATTCCTTGTACTCTAAGGTTGTGTCATACAACCCCTTACATAGCTTCAGGAGAGAAGAGGAAAGGTGGGATACCAGAAAGGTGTTTCCAGCTAACCTGGAGGTACCCCTATGGCAGTGTTTATTTCCATTGGATTCTTCTCTTGCAAATGGTCCAACTTCCAGCATATAGAAACTTTTGCCTGCTGAAAATCAGCACAGAACTATTGATTGAGAGACACATTTCCAAATTCTGTTGAAAAAAATGAATCTGGGAAGTGCTTTCAGACATTTTTTAAGTGTGCGAGAAGAGACCCAGGATGAGAAAAAGAGCATAGAAGCTTCCCGATGCTCTGCATCCAGCTGTGCTTCTGCCGCTGCAGATTCTGTAAAATCAGAATCATCACCAAGAGGTGCCTGCTCAGGACCCCTGAGCCAACACAGGTATAAGCCACTGCATACAAAGCACTCTCAATGGCTTCATTAGCACACAGGTGATACCTGAAGAGCAGGAACAAATTGACCAAACTCTTGCCAGAGCCATATATTCTTCTAGAACACCATTGTCAATAATGGAAAACACCTACTGCAGGAAGTTTTCAAATTACTAACACCATCATACCATTTGCCCAGCAGCATTCTTTGAGCAAGCCTCTGCTAGTGAGAGAATATGAACGGAGAATGGGGTCTGTGCAAGGAAGAATCGACAGAGAACTGGGCCTTGCATTACTACAGATGGGTGGACAACGGGGAGCAGAGACGGACTCTACAACTGTGAGATGGCACAGCCACCACCTTTGAACAAACAAAAGTACAGAAAGAGAGGAGGATATAGCTCAAGTGGTAGAGCGCATGCCTAGCATGCACAAGGTCCTGGGTTCAATCCCCAGTACTGCCTCTAAAATATATAAATAAAATGAAACTGTTTACCACCCTGCCAAAAAAAAGCACAGAAAGAGGACAAAAGAGCTTCACAGCAGAATACATCAGTTATAAAGTGTGTATCATCTGACAGATGATAGAAGGCAGTAATGCATTAGTTTTGCTCACTGACAATGCTGGGAACATGAAAGTGGCACCAAGAATCATACCTGGATAAGACCCCATGTATTACAAGAGGATGGATATTTCATTTTGAATAATTGCTTCCTAAGATTACCAAATTTTAAAGATGGAAGAGACTTGGAGGTCATCAGTCTAGCTTCTTTGTTTTAAAATTGAGAAAACGGGGGCACAGAGAGGCGGCATGACTTTCCTATGGCAGCAGAGAAAGTAAATGACAGAGCCCAAGTCTGAAACTATGTCCATACCACACTGCCTTTTAATGATAACACAAAGCCAGATACTCCCCAAAAGAGCCAAAGAAAGAACAAAGAAGTCATCCGACTAGCAAAATCTCATATTGTCCCTGCTGTTGTTAAGATGTGGCAAGAAAAACAGGACACAAAGAATAAAATACTGACACCGAAAGTCTGTAGTAAAACTCCATGGGGCGGAGTATTAATCTCCTTTGAGAGTTTTCTGAAAAACAAAGAGGCTCTTCAAGAAACAGGAGTCGCTGGGAATCTAAAGTACCCAGAAGTGTTAGCAGCACTGTACTTGATGAGGATGTCTTCTCAGTTCAACTGCAGAAGTCCCTGAAGATTCTAAAGCCAATTTCTACAGCAATCACTACATCTGAATCAGACAGTGCACTTTTGTCAGACATTCCTTACCAAATGGGCCAGATCAAATCAACTGTTTTGGAGAATCTAAGTGCAGTTCCTTTTACGAGTACAGAGAAAAGCAAAGTGAAAGACTTTATTAAGAAAATTTCAGTCACTGGGTTATTTGTGCTATTTTGTCAGGTCAAAGATCCAAGGGCAGAGTTGCGGTTCTACCGGCACCTAGGCTAGCTAGCATTCACTGAGCACCTACTATTATGCTAGGCACTGTCCTAAATATTTTCTATGTATTATCTCATTTAATCCTCATATCAGCCTACTATGTTCATCTGTTTTTAATCCCCATTTTATAGATGAGAAATGGAAGCTCAGAGGGGGTAAGTATTATGTCCAAGATTTCACAGCTAGAGGGTGGCAGAACCTGGACTAGAGAACGAGCAGTATACTTGGGAACTGATTCTAGAATGACCTTCTCAAATACTGTAGACCCGGAAAACAGATAGCTATTTGGTCCAGGAAAGTAACCTGGGATGATGCTAAGCGAATCCTTCTTATAACAAAACATCTTGCTGGTTCTTGTTTCTTGCATGTTTCAGGTTCTCCCATTTTCTACAGCAAGGGTTTGAAATTGGGGTTCACTGATCCTGTGGGACATCACAGATGTGCTTCAGGGAGTCTATATAAAGCTATATGTAAAAGGTTATAGATACACACATGTAATGGCATTTATCATATTCTCATGAGTCAAAGATTAATAAGCCCTGTTTGTAAAAGGCCCAAAGAACCTCTGTTCTTTGGTGTAAAAAAGACACTGATTTCTTTGAAACTATTTGAATTATACCAACAAACCAGATCATATAAAGAGTGGTCAAATAAGGAAGTAGCAGGGTGGCTTATCTCAAGTAAGGCAAATGTCAGCAACCAGAAGACCAAGGAAATAAAAGGAAGCTGCCAAAGCAGAAGAGATGCTGCTTGGTGATGGCAAGACAACAAGACTTATTAGACACAGATTTATACAGCAAAAGTTATATCCAGTGAGTTTAGAGATGCTTTCCCTTAGCATCTTTCTCTGAAAATGAGCACTTTTGCTATCCACTTGACACTGTGGAGGACCCTAAGGCCAGAAAACATAACTCTTGTTTTACTCTCCTAACCTCAAGTTTTGTGTGCTTCTCATAAGAGAGTGAAAATGAAGACATTAGATTGCTTCAAGGTTGGCAGTCTGTGCCTGCCTTTGACACAAACATAATACTTCCAAAAACACACAGTTATTAAATTTTTAATTACTGCCTAAATATACTGTACAATTACATTTACTATACCAATTATGACCACTTTAGGACCAATCCAGGTTATACAGAATACACTAAAGTAACAAACTTTAAATCTGTAAAAGATGCTTTAAAAGGAGAAGGAAAGAGTTTTCTACATATTTAATTTTGTTCCTTATTTCCCAAATTTCCAAATCTTCCCAAAGGTTTCTCCTGGGGGTAGAGATGCCCATGTGAGGGGCCCCAGCCCCAGCCCCAGGCTTGGCCCTACAGCTCCTCCTCCTGATGCTCGCCTGCTCCGGGTTCCAGTAGAGGGGGCTGTGCCGGCAGCTCAGGGCAGCTGCTCTTCTAGCTGAACTCACTTTCCACTGACAGCTGGACCTTTAGTCCCCGGTGTGTCCTAGGCAGGGATGCTGCCCTGATCTTTGTGGGCTAAGTGAGGTCTGCACCTCGACAGCCAACCAGCCAGACACAACCAGTCATGCTGTTCCCACCCCTTCTCCTCCCAGCACGCTGCCCTTGGCTCGGCTGTGGTAGCCTGCTGGCTAAGGGCCCCACAAGAGGTGGTTTCCTTCTAAGCCGGCTGGATCAAGGATGGAGCTGCAGCCTCGGGATCCTGGGATAAGGACAGGGAGTGTTGGGGAGAATCACATTTTCAAAGAGCTGAAACAGAACTTGACTATCATCTAGTCCAAGTCCCTCATTTTACAGAGGAAGAAACTGAGGCTCAGAGAGAGGGTAGACATCCCAGCCCTCTCCTCTTTTCATTTGCCCGGGCTAGGGCTACCGTTTCTGGCTCCATTAGCAAATCAAGTGAAGATTGGAGCTGGGCAGGTGCTGGCACCCTGGAGGCTGGGCCCAGGCTTGCTGATGGGCTCAGAGCAAGAGAGACCCTCGTGCTGGGTGGGCAGAGGTTAAGCCTGTTTGCACAGTCTCCCGATACTCCAGGTCTCCCAGTTCCTCTCTGGCTTTATTTTGTTCTCTGAGAGCACTGAATTGTCAGCTCTAATCCTTCCGAAAGTGCAGCGTTTTTCAGGCGCTCTGTGTAAGTGAAACCCTAATCCCAAGGAAAACGGCCACTTAAGCTGCTGGAGCATTAGGCTGCTCTCCGAGCCTGCCACAGGATTTCCTCCCTCCCTGCCCACCAGCTGGGCTGCCACCGAGGAGGAGAGGAGAGGATTCCAGACTGAAGGTGTACAAAGCCCTCTACGAAGTAACAATAGTGGCCGGGCTTGCCTCCCAAAGCTCAGGGTTGAAAAAGTGCTGGCTTGTTTGTCCTGAGGCTACAGCTAATAGTAGGGAAGGAAGGATTCTGATCACCTTGGCAGGGAGGGTGGGGGTGGGATCATTCTGTCACCTTTCACGGTGGCTGGCTCTCTGGGGGAAACAGGCTTTCAGGTCTTACCTAGGTGACCCTGAGACCACCAGGACATTTCTGGGCCCTTGGTCCCAATACATACCTGTAACAGTCACTGGGACACCACTATTTAGGATTTCTGGTCATTTAGAAAGGCTGGGTTGACTGATTTCACTTTTACTTAGCCAAACTTTTCTTGTTAGAAAGTGCCAAATAATAAAGTAAACAGGCTTAGTGCTGGGGGATCCCCCTTTGGAGACCTCTCCTTTGGGACACATCAAGCATCTCAAACATCTGCAGCAGCTGAAAGGGTCCCTATAACCCGGCTAGCCAAGAAAACAGTGCCAGTGTTTTCTATTAGGCAACACTTTGTTGGCCTGAAGTTGGCTACTGCTTGCACTTGAAATAAAGACCACTGATTTCTTGAAGATATTTTGATTCAAATTCAAACTGTCCTCCCTCCTTGATCTCTAAATGAATTAGTGAGACCATGCTGTGGAGGACCCAGCACAGTTCATTTGGCATGTGCCACCTTTGGGTCTCATGGACAGAGGGAAGAGATAAAGGGAGGAGTCAAGAGGAAAGGCCCTTGATGGTGATGGGCCAAATCTGAGCTCTGTTTAGAAGGCCATAGAAACTACATCTTTGTTAAGATGCCTGGGAACCCTTCATACCTTCTTCCTCCTCCCCATGCGTCTCCTCCCCACTGTAGCTCCATTAGCAGCCCCATGTGCTTCTGTCCAAAGCACCCTCCTGGGGAGGGCAGCCCATCACCCACTGGGATGGCTGATGGGTACAGACATGGATGTGGAATTGGGGCTGGAGATTGGGGTGGTACAGCTTTTATTCTGTTCAAATTTATTCTGTTCAAATCCTAGAGTAGATTAATGCCTTTTCTTTGCAATGTCTTCCCTCCAGAGGTAGACTGGATAAAGGAGGAAGGGAAAGAGCCCTGATCCGATGACTCCCTTGGCTGCAGACCCAAGGCACCCACATTATCTGTCAATGTCTCATTGCTATGGAAATGCCCCCGTAATTAAATCAAAGCTGAGGTCTGGGGGCTGGAGGTCCTTGGGGATGTGGTTGGAGGCTAGCTTCTTTCCAATGGGCCTTCTCAGCTGAAGAGAAGCCCTTTGGCTTGGTTCAGCCTCCACAGCAAAAGGCTCTCCGACTGGCCGTGTGTCTGAAGTAGCCACAGCCCTCTCCTTTCAAGGTTGGAGAGGAACTCTGATGTCTGTGCCCTAAATTCCTCTAGCTAATCAGGGGCTTTGAGCAGACAGACAAGACTAGGAGACTCCCAGCCTCCTTCAGAAACATTTCTCAGCCTTTATTGCCCTCTCCTCCCCCAAGGGGCTGGCCAAGGGCTAAGCTGTTTGTTTTATGGAGGGAAATGCAGTCCCATTGGAAGGGGGTTGTTAACTACAGGAAAGAGGCACTTCCCAGAGGTCCTCAGGACTCCCTGAGCAGGAGGAGGAGGATTTTCCAGGGTCCACACCTCTATCTGCTAAAAGGCCACTTTGCTAACCATCCCAGATGCGGGCAAAGAGTCTGAACTTCTAAGAGTTTGCAACTCTTTCTCCGAAGCTGAGCCCACACTACTCTCCCCTGTCTCTAGGCTCCGGCGACCAGCCCCTGCTTTCCTTTGAAATTTGCCTTACTGGCCTCCTCCACCACTGCTCAAATTTGTCAGCTTCCAGGAGACAGCATCTTCTGCTCCCTCTCCCTGCCTTGGGTACTTCTCTCTTAGGCAGCATCCACATCTCCTCGTAGATCTTAGCTACAGATTTCTTCAGAGCTGCAGTCTCTGGGCATCAAGAGAAGTTTCTCCCAAGCTCTTGAAACAAACCACTTTCTCCCCACCCAGGGTGGGGAAGCTAACAAGGCTTTTTTTTTCTTTTTTCTACGAGGGAGGAATGGACTGTCCCTGTTATGGTTCTCCAACGTTCAGCCATGTTTCCAAAGAAAAGGGAATATTCTCTGCTGAGACTTAGCAGTCTGGGAGCTTGGATCAGCCGGGGACAGGCTCTACTTTCAGGGCTGCCTGTGACTCATCTCTTTCCATGCCTCCTGAGCCCCCAAGCAATACACTAGAGGTGTATTCTTTGCCCTTTAAGATCTCTATTATCTGACAATTTGCTGAGCGGTTGTGGGGAAGGGGATGTGGGATCAAGATCTGTGATGAACACAAATCATACTTCTCTTTTATCTTTCTTAGAAATTAAACATACTTACTTTATAGTTGCTTTTGGATTGTTCTATCATCCTTAGTTCTTGGGGTTGTAATTGTCCTATTTATTACTTCGGCAAACTCTCCCTCATGATAGTTTGTGTTCATATGTGTGTGTAATTTTTTATAGCAAGGTCATCTTTTGTGGTGGATTTTTTTTTCTGTAGGAGTCCCATGTGCCCTGGATTGTAGAATGTCTCTGCAAGGAAAGTTTACTCTTGTTCCTGCTGGGATTTCTGAGCAGGTTACTATCCTGGACAAATTTTTATGTAAGTTCTTGGCTGGGGGTTCCTGTCACATCCTCATGGTATAAATTTGGACTCTGAACCAAAGGTCAGGCTTGGGAAATGGAGAAATGGAGACATTATTTTCTCTCACTTGCTTCCCTGGGCCACTGGGATGAGTTTGTGTGTTTCCCTTTCATGGATAGTGCTGTCCTGCTTGGTTCCTAGCTTTATGCAGGGGAACACTCAGTTCTAGCTTCCTGCTTCTCTTGGGCCCAAGGTCATGTCTTCTGTCTGATGTGTTACAACCTTAGCCTCCCTGCAGTCAGGGTCTACCTCCAGTGTGATACCAGGAGGCTCTCATACAGGGCTTTGAGTCTCCCTCTATTGCTGGCACCAGAGAGTGAGGTTTGGTTATGAATTAACAATTCTTGTTTTTATATTTATCCAGCTGTGTTCTGGTGAGTTTAGCCTGCCCTGTTTCTGGACATCAATCTCATTCCTCCATTACCCATCCTGGACTAAAATGAGGGTGGTGAGGACTATGCTTGCACAAAGTTCTCCCAGTGCTCTGCAGTGAGGCCCACTAGAGGCCCGTGAAGCCCACTGGTGCAGCAGCTCTGGGGCCCGGCGCATCCCTCGGCTTCTAGAGTGAGAATGGAGAACTGCTGTACAACCCCGACATCCTCCAGCACCATCTTGCTCCATTTGGGCTCCAGGGTAGGGAACCTGCTCTCAGCTTCAGGGCAGACTCTCACCAGCTCCAGGGACTCTCTAAATGCTCAGAAGCATCTCCAAGTGACTTTGGGAATCTGAAGCTACTATTTATCTTCTCCTTCCACATCAACTTAAGGACATCACAGCCAAGGTCCTCTCAAGCTCCCCTGTGGCTGCAGACCTGGCCAGGCACCAGACGGGAGGGGTTGAGGTGAGGAGGTCATGGGGAAGGGGGCTCTTTTCTAGCAGTGTTGGGGACTTGAAGGCACCAGCACACAGTTGGAGCCAGAGTCCTCACAGAAGAGGCCCTGACCCAGAGGCCCCTGGGACTACTGAGGTGTTGATGGCAGCTGGCTGTGGGGTCCTCTGGAAGGGTAAGAAGGTGGCAGCCACAGCCAGCCAACCTGAGGAAGCCCCCACTCTCTCATCTAGTTGGTCCCTTTTTCCTTATCACTTAGGAGAGACTCGGCTCTGTTCCAGACCAGCAGCCTAGAGCAGTGGGCTGGAGAGAAGAGATGCCGCTGAGCTAGAGCAGCCCAGCGGCGGAGGGGAAAGTGGGTGATAAATTTAAATAACCAGCTTGACTTGGCAGCTTGCTGAGTTGTGATGCAGTGAAATTAAAATCTCGGCAGAACTTGCAAACACTACCCAGAAAAATCAGTCTCTCTCCCTGGTTTCCTGATGGAAGGTGGGGAGGGGAGGCTTGCAGGACGAGCCCCAGCCTCTGGCAGCCACCCTTGCTTGCAATGTGATTAGCTGTGTCCTGGCCCACTGGGCCCCACTCTCCCCTCCACACAATAGTCCCGGCTCCTCTCTCCTCTCAGTCCTGACCTTGTGGAACAGCTGCATCAAGTGGCTGGTGAGGTTTGAAATCAGCCTCCAGTGCCAGGAGGTGGCAGGAATATCAATAAGGTTGGCTCCTCAGGTTGGGCTAGAGCTTCCTGGGCCCGTTTCCTTGGGACTCAGTCTCAAAGGTTTGCAGCCTTAGCTGCATGTCCCCAGGGAAGGAGATGAGCTGGATGTTAAAGACGAGGGGGATGAAGACAGCTCCTTGAACTCCTTGTCACACTCAGGCCAGGCTGCGAGGACAGGCTGCCCTCCCTGCTCTCTCACCTTTAGCCCACACCTGGCCAGGATCACCTACTGGAAAGGGCTTCCCCTTTTCCTTCTCCACCAAAGCCCTTCGTATTCTCCAACCAAATAAGCTTTTAAAGAATCTTTGAGGGGAATTTTTATCAATGCACCAGAAGCCACTCCCATATCCCAGCTGTGCTTGGAGCCTGGTTCTCACAGATGCCAACATCTTTCTAGAAGAACTCACCCAAGTCCACCTCTCTGGCATCTGCTCCCCTTACAGCACTGCTCACCGCTACCCACAAACTCCTGGCCCGCAGGCCAACTTGCTGGACCGGCTCCTGAGACGGCACTGCCAAACTCTCCAGGCACTGCCCTGTTTCTCACCTTGACAGTACGGCCAGCAAATTCTGTTCATCCCCATAATAAACACATCATGAATCATTCATCTTTAATAGATTATGCAAATTAGGGGGACATAAAATCAACAAAGATCAATACCTGCAGCCGTTTAATTGCCAGCAAAAACATTTTAAGAATGAGCAGAATCTGTAGCCCTTTCTCAGATAATGGCACCATTAATCCGAACATTGGATCTTGGCCTAAGTGTAGAAAAATCATTCCCTGCCCCCTACGCCTTTCCTCCTCCCCTCCCCCACCTCTCCACACACTTCACTCTTTTTGGTAATTTCCAGTTTCTGAGCGAGTTTCCCCGTCATTACCACTGGTGAACAGCTCCGAATGTTAATGGTTCTGCTTTTGTTACTCCTCGCTTGATTGAAATGTCGCATACAGATTGAGATGTTAGTGCTAACTTGCCACCTGGGAATGTCAAGCTGGGTCTGAAATGAACTTTTCTCACACTTGGATCCAGATGGATCAGCCGGAGATGTTCCCAGGCTGAGCTGGGACCATTCCAGGGCCATGGGGGGGAGGCGGGCAGGGGATGCTCAAGGTGGAGGCACTTTTCTGCACAGCCCAAGTTCTCCTGCAGCAGGAACCCTGTCCCAAAGATCCATCTCTCCACCCCAGAAAGCCCCTGCCTTCTGAACTGTGGCCTTGGGCTCAGGGAAGCCCAGCTGGGGTTAGAGAAAAGTCTCCTGGGCTGTTTTGCCAGCTGCTTGGGGTGGCCACCTTTGGGAAGTGACCACTGTAACTCTCAGCAGATCATGAGAAAATGTGGCCTGCCTAGGCCATCGCTCTTCCTTGGAGCAGAATACCCATAGCTCGGAGAGTTTCCAAGCTGGGCGCAGGAGGGCTCCTGCTGAGGGCCAGTTGATGATAGGCTATGTCCTGATCCAGCTAGGCTGTCACTCCCAAAAGCATGCCCAGTCCTCCAACACTTCCAGAATGCAAACTCTGATTGTCTAGCTAAAGAGCTCAACTCTGTCTGGGCCAGAAACAGTTGTACCAGACACTCCTTAGGGAGAAACTGGGAAAGCTAACAACGAGGCTCTCCCAAGCCCTCCAGGCAGAGGCTGGGTGGCCACTCAGCCCGTCTCAGGCCTGAGCCATTCTCAGAACAGCTCCAGATCAGAAAGAAGCAGGGCCCTGTCCTCCAGTGGGGTCATGCATGCTCCCTGTCTTTGCCACTGGCCGTGACCCTGGATGTCTGGTTCCCAGGCTCCCCATGCTCCGCAGGTAATGCCTCAGTGTCTCCCAATCCCCACCAAGACCCTTCTCAATCATTCTGTCTCCCAAGGAACCAACGGCACATTGGCTTTGTGTCTCCAGAATAATTAGGTGAATTTTAATAACACCTCAACACGTGTCTCTCCCACTCGGGTTCCTTCCTGGCCCGGAAACCCTTCTGCAGTGCCAGGTGCCTTCCCTAGTCCGCAGCTCTGCGGCCTGGAGCTTGGTTGGCCGAACTGTCACTTGCGCTGCACCTTGGTCTGCTTCCCCTCTAGCTGCCTCTGCTGCTCCTCACTCATGAGGGCCCTTGGATTAGGTGCCTCCTCCTCCTGCATTTGACTGTGGGACAGGCAGGACCCTGTCTGGCCTTGAAATCAAGCCTCAGTCTCAGTGATTTCTCTGGGAAGCTGGAGAAGAGCTGAAATAATTGAGCTTATCTATAACCACAGAGCTGGATGCCATGCCCTGATGCCCAGAGCCACAGCTTTGACACACTCAGGCTGCCGGAGGAGAGGAAAGCTGGTCCCCCAGGAGCCTGGGGGATACAGACTGTGGAGGCTCGATACTGGGCACTCATGCTCCACCGTTTGTCCCCTGCAGTCTTCTGCGCACATTCTAACAAGAGGCTCATAATTCTGGCCACCTTGGTGGAGGCAAGAAAAAGGGCAAAGATAGGCAAGAGGATGGACAGAAAGAACCAGCGATCCCCTCTTCTGGCTTGGATCTTTCCAGGCTGAAGCTCACAGAGACCCTGACCACGATTTTTTCTCCCACTTCTGAGCACATCTGTTCAGAAAGCACCCTGGTTTTTGGAGGCTCCCTCTCCTCAGAGATCATGGCAGGGAGCCCACTTGTCACCCTGGGCCCCAGATGGCACGGGCTGAGGCGCTGCCACTGAAAGCAGCTTCCCCACCCTCCTGGAAGCCCCCTTACCGGTCACAACAGGGTATGTCTGTGTGCCTGACACGTTGCTGCCCAGCTCAGGGTTGGTGGATGCAGATAGACTCGACTTGACTTCATCAAGCCCAGGGGTCAGGGCTGGGAGGGAGTACTCGTTCCCCTGGGAGGAGAAAGAAAAGAGACGGCTCGCTATTGATGCACACAGGCGGAGAGAGGGCTCAGTGTGCAGATGGGGAGGAGGAACGGGGAGCCCTCCCAGATGGGGTGGAAGGAGATGGCCAGGCAGAGGGCGGGGAGGGTGGGAGGGGTGGGTTTGATGAATGATGGGGAGTTGTGTGTGGGTGGGGGCAGACCTGACTTTGGGAAGCTGAGGTGCAGCTTGTACATTCTCGGTGGTTATCCCAGCACCCTTTACGTTTCTGTAGCATCTCCTGCCTCAGAAGCCCCAAGGGTGGAGTGTAGCAGTGGGAATCCCCCTGCTGAGAGGCAAGGGGTGTTTTAAGGTCCCCCTGGAGTGGCGAGTCTTGGGGAGGAGGGGTGAACCCTGACTCGATGGCAGAAGCAGTAGTTGGGGGAAGGGCCTAGGGGGGCCTCCAGCCTGGCACTGCTGGGCTGGCTGATCGGGTGCTGGCGCCCCTTTTTAAAAAACAAACAAAGACAGCCCCACAGGCCCCTCGCTCTCTGCCTGTGCAGTGGGGTATGAAATTGGGGAGGGGGAGAGTCCACATGGCTAACAGAAGGGTGGGAGGGGGCCAGTCATTGACTCTGAAAGGGTGTCCTGCCCGAAACACTCGGGTAATTGCCTTTTTATTGCAGCCACCGCCAAGCCAGACCCCAGAGCTGGGCCGACCAGGAGCCCGCACAAAGCAGGAAAAGTTGCTCTGATTAATATTACGTTAAATTAAAACTGATTTTCTGCTCTTTCGGGTCCGTTTTTTTCCCTTCCGCTTCCTGGCCCCCCCAGAGGGCCCCCTCCCCTCCCTGGGTGGACAGGATTGCCTCGTCATTTCCAATTCCTTCTCGTATTGATCTTCCTGTAGAAATCAGTTTTGTAATTAGCTGCAAATTAGGCCTTCTACTGGGGGTGAAGCTGCCCCCTGATTTATCACCAGAGTAATTCGCTGTGATCGGAGAGAAATTAAAATGAACTCAATTAGGCTTCGGATTTGCTTTATGGGCCCTGCTCCGAGTTTCAGGGGGAAAAATGACTGTGCTGGTGTTTAATAGTCTAATGAAAGTAAATAAAGGTTATTCATTGTAATACAGCCGGGGACTCAGGGAGGGTGCACAGAGCTGCCCGCCTCGGCCGGCTCCTCCTTTGTTGGTTTATGGCTCAGGGCACCTTAAAAAGACTTTTGATTTTTGTTTTATGAAGACAAACAGCTTATGGGATAAAAGGACGGGCGGGGAGAAAGGCGAATGGCTGGGAACTGCTGGAGTCCTAGAGTGGAACTCTGCTGCACAGAGCCCGTGGGGCTGTGCTGGTGCGCGCACGCGTGTGTGTAAGCACTGTAGGCTGTGCTGCGCTGCAGTTGTGGGCCTGGCCTGAGCCGGAGTGTGGGGGGAAGGGGTGTGTGCTCCCGTGTTGCGGCGTGTGCACTAGGGGTGATCCTGATGTGTGGGTGGACTTGGGCGTGGAGGTGTGTGGAGCTGATAGTCTGGGGGGACCACACACCTGGCTGACAGGGCTGTGCTGTGAGTCCTGTGGGTTGAGGGGGGATGGATGGTGGGTGGTGGTGGTGTGTGAACACATGCACACGGGTAGATGTGGGGAGTTAGGAGAGGTGTTTTTACGCTATGTATTGTGCCAGTGTGTCCTGGGCTGCGTCCCATGCTGTGTCTGTGGGAAGTATGGACTCTGAGGCGTAGGCTGTAAGCCTATCTGGGGTCACACTGGACAGTTGGATTAGGGAGCAGGAGGCAGGCACAGTGGGCTCACCTCCCACCAACGGGCAAGAGGAGCAACCCAGGCTTACGTGGACTTTCTATAGGGTCCTGGAGACATTTAGGCAAGTGACATTCCTGAATATTCTATACCAGAAGCACGGAATGGCAGGGCTGGAAGGGACCTGTCAGATCATACATCCAAGCCTTTCATTCTATAGACAGGAAAACTGAAGATAGGACTTAAACTGGAAAGGGATAAGATTTACCTAAGGCCACAATCATACCCAGACCTTATGATTTCTAACTATCACATACCATGATGATTTTTCTTAGCTCTGCTATAATGGCCTCATGTGAGCGTGTTCACACAGTGTACACACAGTACACCTATATTGCATGTGCAATGCTGGGTGTGCACGTGGCAGGCCTGTATGCACATCCCCCAGAGGCCTTGGTCTGCCCAGTCCCTTTCCATCTATGCAAGCAGAAAGCTCCTTCCTCACCTGTTCTGATTTGATGTGCTCTGATGCCTGGAAGACGTCAGGGTAGGAAGGACGCTCAAAGACACGGTCCAAAGCTTCCAGCTGCTGCTGGGTGAAGGTGTCAGCTCGCAAGTGCTTCCGCAAACTATCCACGCCACTCTGGGAGTCTCCATTGGGGACTGAGCCCTCGGACACATCTGGAGGACACATGGACACTTGGGACATGAGCACAGGCCAGCAGAGGCAAAGAGCAGTGCAGTGGGCAAAGGGGGTGGGCACCTGGCTCGGCACCCAGGGCTTTGCATCCCTGCTTGGAACCCTTACTCCCAGCTTTGAGACTGGAAGTGCTGGCCCAGGGGCTGGCCATGCCTCAGAGACCTGGCTGAGGGAGCCAGAGCCTCTGAATGACCTGGGAAGAGAAGAAGTTGTCACAGCTTGGAGGGTAGGGGGATAGGGTAGGGTGGGAAGGACTAGGCAGAGGTGGAGCCAGAGGGGCTCCTAGAGGCTGTCTCCCCAGGGCATGGCTACCTCCTGAACCCCTTCTCTCCCCAGCCTGGGTCATCCTGAGGGAGGAGCTGGGTGTCTTGGGCTGGCATTACCAAGCCTGTGGAGAATTGAACTGGGCTCTGAGATGAATTTCAGTTCCACTGACTCTAAGGGTGGAAAATCATCAAATCTCCGAGGCTGAGTGTTACATGGAGACTTGGTGAAGTAATTAACTTCACCACTGAGGAAGGAGGGACTCTGAGGGCTAAGCAGAGGCATTCTGCTCGCGTTGGGCCAGGCCTGAGATTGCAGCAAAAGGACAGCTGGTGGCACGTGAGTGTAAAACGCCAACTTGGGCAGAGACTGAAGACCACTGCTGTGCCAGGGCCACACTTCTCAGCCTCTGTCCCTGACCTGGACCCCGGCTAGGCTTCCACCAGACACCCAGTTCCTCCTGTGGGTCTCCACTGGGAGCTAAGACTTGCCCCCGTGTAGGAAAAGCCACGACGGTGCCACAAAGTGCTGTCTCCCTGGGGCTGCAGGCCAGTCCCATCTGCAGACTGCTCTCCTCAGGCTTCCTCCCCACTCTGCTACCCCTGCCTCCCTGGCCCTACCTTCCACATCCGGTCCGTTGGGGTTTCCAGAGTACCTGCTTTGCCTCCGCTCCCTGAACCCCGACCTCGCAACTCCCCTGGCCCAAAGCTGGGTCCTCCCAGCCACAGATTGGCCACTTCTTGGCTTCCATCAGCCCAAGACCAGCCAGGGAGCCTTGGACCTGGGGCCAGCCCATGCTGTAGGCCCCAGGGTGTTCCTCTGGGACTGTTATATATATCAGTTTATATGTGATTATACGATATGATATAATCAATATTGCATTATATACAGTAACACCATACAGTATCATTCAGGAGACCATAGAAAATATTACATATTGATTAACCTCAACCTGCAGCCATCCTTTCTTGCTGGCCTCCCAGATGGAGCAAGGGGGTCTGCTTTCCTAATGGGACTTCCTGTCTTCACTCCATCCTGGAAGGGGTGGGAAGGCAAAGACAGTGTGTGTGTGTTTGTGTGTTGTGTGCATGTGTGTGTGAGAGAGAGAGAGAAAGAGAAAGAGAGAAATGAAGACCAGGAGCACGTCCGAGGTGGACAGACACAGGGACAGCCTTGAAGATATTTCCATGTTCCCTAGGTTCCTCTGGCCACAAAACTTGGTTGTCGTGTTTTTGTCTGTGTAAGCCTCTAGAATGATTTTCTGTCGTAGGAGTGTATGCATCTCTCTCTATGAGTTAGGGTGTGACACATTTATTTTTCCCTTTTGTGTATTTTCTGTGTAATGCATTTGTACACGTATAAACATCCAGATGAATAAGTGTCCAGGTATGGGTAAGTGACAGAGCAAGAATCTTTTCGAAAAGATGTGTGTGTCCGTGTGTGACTGCATGGGGAGCCTGAGCCCCCATCCCCCAGGTTTCTCCTGTGCCTGCTTCTCTTTCAAGGATGTGCCATCCTCCTCATTCCACCCCTTGGAGCTATTGGTATGTTTCATTGTGTCTAATTCTTTCCCACTGGAGTCCTCCTACCTTTTGGGGAAGCCCTGCTGTCGGGGCTGAGGAAGACAGCAAGCGTCTTTGTGTGTGGTTACTACAGTGTCACCAGTGGGTCCTGGGGAAAAAAGAGCATTTGTCTGTGAGCCTGTGCTCACACATTATGTGCATGGGTGTGTGCATATGTGTGGTGAGACTCCTACTATACTTCTGTGTCGATTTGTGTATATGTCTGTGTATGGCTTGGTTCAGCCCGTGTGTGTGTGTATGTGTGTGTGTGTGTGTGTGTATGTGTACGTAGGGGCTGAACTGAAGCTTTGTCCTCAGGTCACTGGCTGGAGGAGTCTCTTTTCCTTCATTTATTCAGGGGCCCTTCAGATCTTGACAAATCTGTCACTCTAAATTTGCGGGAGATTATGGTGCTCTCTCCCCAGCCCGCAGAGAGGTGATATATGATATCTGCTGCCCCTATTGATTGCCTGATCTGGTGGCAGAGGCCGGCGAAATGAACTTGAAATGAACATCATGCCTCAACTCATTGTGCGTATAATACACTACTTAATCCCACATTTTTCAGCCGCTATGGAATTCAATTGATCAATCATGTTCCACTGATAGTACTGTTTTAGGGGTTATTGCTGCTCCCTCCACTCACTGACCTTTTTATTTATTTATTTTTTTTGTATACTCAGGCCCCGGTGATAAGGCAGGTTACAGAGGCCTCGATGGAAAGGGGGAGGGAGGAAGGAAAGGCAAAAGGAAGCCTGCAGCTACTGGAAGAGGTGGCCAGGGAAGGCAGGGAAAGGAAAGAAGAGGAGAAGGAAGGGGGGTGGGGTGAAGAAGAGCTAGAAGGTGCCAGAGGAGCAGAAAAGCCAACGGGGTGATGAAAGCAGGAGCAGGAGAGGCTGCAGGAGGCATGAGGAAACCCCCCAAAGTAGAAGCAAGGTGATGCGGAGATGGGAAAGGCAGCAGTCATGACAAAGAAAGTTCTGGGGAACAGGGAGGAGAGCTGCAGGGGCAGGGAGAGGGCAGTGGCATTACTGAAGGGGACAGGGAGGCAGTGCCCCCCACATCAGCCAAAGGGCCCAGAGGCTC
The DNA here is from genome assembly GCF_036321535.1 of Camelus dromedarius. Lineage (NCBI taxonomy): Eukaryota > Metazoa > Chordata > Mammalia > Artiodactyla > Camelidae > Camelus > Camelus dromedarius. The sequence continues at coordinate 58,483,073 of NC_087443.1, read as the reverse complement.
TCACAGGCTCTCTCCAGAGGCTAGGGTGGCACCCTTCCCTCAGCTAGAGAAGGAAAGGCGAAGTGAAGGCAAGAGGAAGGGCGGCAAGGGGGTGAGGGAAGGAGGCTGGGAGAAGCCTGCGCTCAGAGGTCCAGGGAGGAGAAGCTCAGGGAAGGAGCAAGCCCAGAGGCAGAGGCAGGGCAGAAGGGGGGCGGGGGGAGAAAGGGAATAAGCATCCCACCCCAGATGCCTCGGGAATCACAGGCTGGGCTGAGGGCACTTGCCACAGGAACAAAACCACTGGCTCTGCCTTCCTGGAAGCCTGGGTATCCATATAAGGAGAGCAGTCCAGGGCGTGGGTCAGGGTGGGGTAGGAGGGTCGGGGTGGAGGAGGGAAAGGAGACGAGAGTAGAGGAAGAGCAGAAAAGAAAAGAGAACATAGAGGAAGAGAATTGAAGAGAGATCGATTTTTTAAAAATTTTTTAAAGAATAGAGAGAAAATGAAGCTGTTGCCAATGCCAACCACTTGTAGGGACCTCCTCAAGTTGAAGGAGCGGGAGGGCTCAGGGTGGGGCTTCCCAAGGACAGTCTCAGAGGTGGCGCAAGGGAGAGGGACTGGAGCTGGGCTATGAGAGCCCTCTAGGCCCAGACACTGGAGGGCTCTCTGGCAGAGCTGGGCTAAAATGGAGGAGGAGGCAGAAACAAGTGTTGATCTAGGCTTCAAAGTGAGCAGGAAGGAAAGTGTGTGAGTGATTAGCATCCACCCCCTTGTGCCAAGGAGCCTGACTGGGAGCTCCCTGTGGTCAAGAACCATGACCGGTGCTTCTCTGTAGCACCAGTGCTGGGCATGGAGCAGGGCGTAGGGCTGATACCCAATGAATGATGAACGAACAAATGAATGAGGCTTTTCTGGGTGGCATTCAAAGCCAGACCCTTGGCAGAAGGTCTCCAGACCAGCCACTTGACTGGCTTGGCACCCCAGGGCACCCAGTCACTTGTCAGGCAAATCCCCTACATCCCTAGCTGTCAGAGGATGTGAGGAGACCCACAGCAGACCCCTGGGTAGACTCACACCCCTTCTTCACCTGCCCTACTGCTTGTTAGCTTCCAGCAGCATCGACTCTGGTCCACAGGAGGCCCTTGCCACACTCACCAACAGCCTCCTGCCTGCCTATGGTACTTTGACCCAAGGGACAGAGCAAACTGTATTCCCAGTTTAAGAATGAAACTTAACCTTCGAGCTGCAGATCTGCCATCTAAGGCAGCTGGCAGAGGTTGCTTGAGAACGGGGCCCAGAGATAGCCCCTACATTGGATTCCCCTCACCAAGGCCCTGGTCACAGCAGGGTTCAAACAAAATGGGTCTATCTGCCCATGGTGGGAGTTGGTTCCAGGGAAGGCCTTTCCTAAATGACAGAGGAGGCCCTTGGCCTTCACCTTAATGGACAACGATTCTACCCCTCGTCAGGGCTCCAAGAAGAGGGCTGGAGTATTGTGCCACATGTCCTGGGTTTTCGGGAACAATTCTGATTTCCACTATCCTTTCCTACTTTCAGGCCACTGTTTTAGACTGAGGTTGGAAAATGTTACTGTAGGTTTAGTAGGACCCTCCCCCGCCAGAGCAAGCAAGGGACCATGTGCTAGTCAGTCTCCATACATAGAGGATTCAGTCCTGTTCTGCTGTCCCCTGCCCTGCCACCAGCGCTGGCAACTCACAATACTGAGAGCTTATTACATGCCATTTAGTCCTCCCAACAACCCTGTGAGGTAGCTGCTGTGATACTTATTTTAAAGATAAGGAAACTGAGGCAAAGAGAGGTTAAGTAGCTTATCCAAGACGATGCAGCCGGTAAATGACAGTCAGGATTTGAATTCAGGTCTGTTTGACTCCAGAGCCTACCCTCCACATCATTTCACTCTGTTGCCTGGGTGCCAAACCCAGGGGACCCAGCTGAGGGCCATGTGGCCTCACCCGGGACCCTCCCAGCATCCCCCCTTTTCTGCTTTGCATCCTCCCTGCACTGAGCTGGCTACGATCCCTGAGCTGGCTGAGCCCAGACTATGTCCAGAATGATGAGGGGACACTTGGTCCAAACTCCTCATTTTACAGTAATGAAAACTAGCAGGGTGGGCAGTAAGGTGGGGGAGGGGAGGTGACCAGTCCAAGGTCACACAACTGGGTAGGAGGATTCTTGGGACTGGAGCCCATTCCAGGTGCTTTGTCCATGACGGCATGAGCACTCTCAAGGAGAGCAAGCTGCCCCAAGTCCTTTTCAGAATGAGGCAGGATATAAATAAATTAATTAAATTAAACAAACTGCTGAGTTAAAACTTTGACGTAGATTATTCTTTCAAGGGGAACAAAGGCTCATATTGTCTTCTCCCCTGACTACTTCATATTTGCTTAGCAGTTAACAAAAAGCTTTCACAGCCCTTACGTTATTTGGACTTCCTAATCACTCTCCAAGGTAGCTGGGGATTATAAACCCCTCTTAACTGGTGAGGAAACTGAGGCTCAGAATAAATAAAGTGCAGAGTAAAGGAGGGTAGGTCAGGGGCATATCCACCAGCGAGCCTGGTGCAGGGAAGGTGCCCGTGGAGAGTTGTAGCCTGCGCAGCAGTAATCTGCAGCTGCCCGCCTGCCCTGCCCACATGCAGAGCCTGGGCTCCAGCAGTGGGGCCATGCTCTCCATGCAAAAGAAGAGAATTGTAAAACCAAAGATCACCTTGACTGGAAGGAGAGCCAGCTACAGGATAACAGCGGTTACTTCCTGATCATGAGCGAATTATTTCCTGCTCATCTAAGTTTTGTCTTATGGTTGAGGCTTTATACCATAAGCACATACCACTTCTAGCATCATGAATAAAAATGGCTTTTACTCCTCAACAAAAAGACATAATTTCCTCATTCACAAGTGGCCTTGTCACTCCCCATCTATTCCTGGGCTGCCCTGGAGCAGAGCCCTACCTCCTACCTCTCTGATCCCAGGCTAGAATCTCTCTCTGGCCAATCATGAATAGGGCTGTCCAGGGAGGTCTCAGTGGCTTGGGGAGGGTGGTGGGCACTGAGCACCACATATTTGGGATGAAAGCTACAGACAAGAGGCAAAACAGAAATGTTCTGTCTTCCTTGCGTGTTGACATTGTACCTGAATTTCCAAAGCAGTCACTGCAAGGGACAAGAGAAATTCTTGTGCACTGACTAAGAGGGATGTTGGTAATACACAGAAGGAAATAATGCCACTTCCTCGGTCAGAAGGCACCACGGCTATTAAAGTCTATAAAATCAAGGTGGAATGAACGGGGGCTGCCCACAAAATCCCAAGAAGTAGGAATTAAGCATTTGAGAGGAATTCTCTTAAAGTATAGAAAAGAACTAAACTAACTTCAGTTTTCTAAGCCCCAATACATATATGTACCTGTCTATGGGGAAACTGACAATATTAGGCCTTCCACATACACTCATTAAATCCATTCAACTTTATGAGGTGTTAATTATTATTCTCATTTTTCAGATGAGAAGGAAAATTATTTGTTTAACATTATCCAACTAGTAAGTAGCCAAAGGCTGGATTTGAACACAGCAATGTCTGACTCTAAGCCTCTCCAGTCTATCAAATTTGCCTTCTCTGTCAAAGATCATCATCACTGTCATTTACTGAGCACTAACTATGTACTAGGCAGGCTCCAGGCGCTTTATACACATTACCTCTAATCCCCACAGAACACTGACAGAAGGGATATCATTAGTTCAATGTTACCAATGCAGAAATAAACTGAGGGAGAGTAAAAAGCAAGTGCATGACCACACAGCTAAGGAGAAGCAATCTTGCGGAAGGATACGGGAAGAAAAGAGAAAAGTGTGGAGAAAGTGGGGATAGTGGGTGATGGGCCTCAGCCTCTAGGGGGGCTTCGGGGAACACAAGGGTTCAGGGGGCAGGGTGGAGGCTCTTTGCTCCATCCCGTTCTGACTGGTGGCCTCTGCTCCCATTTCTCTCTGCCTTAGCTCCCATAACACCACCTTTCCCCTCTGAGGGGTTCACCTCCAGGCCGGCCCCTAGTCTCCCCAGCTGCCAGTAGTTGCAGTTTCAAACTCAATTGTTCTCCTCGGTACTGAGGCAAATGGAGTCATTAATTACCTTCTATCGGCTGGGCTGAGTTCAGAACGCGATCAATATCCCCGCTTGTCATTCAGGGCAGCCTGCCTGTGCAGCCCCGGCCCCACCCCCACGGCGGCGCAGGACCGTGAGGTCTGGGCTGCCACCCCTGCCTCGCATCTGACTGAGAACAGGGAGAGAGTTTGGGGATGCTGAAGAATAGGGCTGCTCTCTGGACTGGGAGAAGAGCAAGGATCAATGGCATGGGGAAGGGCAGGGGCAGAGGGGAGAGGGAAGGAGAAAGAAAAGGGAAGGAGCATGAGAGAATGAGGGAAGGGCAGAAGACAGGAAAAGAAGGAGGGAGGAAAGCAGGGTCGCCATGTGCTGAGAAGGGGCTGCAAGGGCAGGGCTGGTGAACGAGCTGGTGCAAACACTGTCCAGGAAGATGGGATGACATTCCCCGTTGCCTCTCCTCCTTCCACTGGATAGTCGTGAGACTGCCCTGGCCAGGCACCCTGAGCCAAGCTCAAGAGGAGAGTTTGAAGAAGCCCTTGGAAACCTGGCCCAAAGCTTTGGCTCTGAGCAAGACCAGGTTCTACCCAACCCTCTGGCTCTGGCAAACCTGCAGTCCTTGGCTGAGCCCAGCTTCTAAATGCTCCATGAGTACATGATAGGGTGGAAGGCAGTGGGGTTGTGGGAGGACGGTAGGGAAGACGGTGGCTACCTGCCTGCCTGACCTCAGTCTTACTGGGCCCATTTACACTCATGGCCTCTGGAGACACTAACTACATTAGTGGCCCTAACATAACACTGGACTGGGAGTAACAGCTTATGGGTTGAAATCCTAGTCTTGTCCGTCACTTGCTCTATGACCTTGGCCAAGTCCCTTGAGCCTTTCTCGATTGAGTTTCCTCAGATGAACACCAGAGGGTTGCTAGCTCCCATCTCAGCAGTATTCATTTCTCTGTGTTCCAGTAGCCATCTATCCAAACTTCTATTGTAGAAATAATAACAACTAAAATTGATCCAGCTCCTATTATGGTATCAGACGCTATGCCTAACATAATCCACTGATTCAATCCTTAAAATAACAGCAGCTAACATTAAGTGCTTACTATATACTGGACGCTCACCTGAGAATTTTACATATATTAATTCATTGAATTTTCACTGGAACTTCAGCACGAAGCTTCTATTATTATCCCCATTTTGCAGGTGAGGAAATGGAAGTGCAGAGGTTCAGAAACTTTCTTAAGGTTACACTGCTAACAAATGATCGAGGAGGCAGAAGCAAACCCAGGCCATGTGCCTCTGGCAGTTGAGCTCATAACCTGGAGAAACCAAGCGATAGAGAGGCTGGGACACTTGCCTCGAATTATTCACTCCAGCCAGTAAGTGGCAGAGCCAGGTTTGGAATCTATATGTGTTATAGTTATTTTTTAATGTTTGTTTTCTCCATGAAACTGTGACTATTTTAAAGGCAGGGACCCGTCTTTTTCCTTTTTTGTAAACCTAGCCCAGGGCCTGACACATAGTAGGTGATAAAAAATGTTGCCTAATTTGTCAAATAGAATTCCAAAAGCAAAGATTGACATATTCTTTACTTGCCTTGCAGTTTACCTTTTAGAAGGAAAAAGAAGCAGCATAGGAAACTGCTTCTTTGGATTCAGTGTTATCACACTTGATAGCTGGAAACTATCTGGAGATAATTTAATCCAATTCCTTCTTGGAGATTTTTTTTAAAAAGGTCAGAAAGGTTGAGTCATTTTCCCATGTCACACAGCTAGTCATCGGTAGGATAGGGACTGAGGTTCTCAGCTCCCATACCCTTTCCACTAGTCCAGGATGCTTAATTCTGACCAAGAAAGAAAAATTGATAAAAGGGAAGTGTTGGGGATATGAGGAGAAAGCAACCACATCAAGGGCTGACAGCGGTGAAGGAAGGATTCTGTTGGGCAGAATCTGACTTGAGGAAAGCAAACTGCTATGTGTTGAGGGAAAGAAAGGCAGTATGATCCCATGGCAAGAGACTCTAGAAGGGACTATAATTCCATGAGGACAGGATGCTCTAAAAATGAAATTCTGCCTCACAAGCTCAAATAATCAACCTGACAAAGTAAAGGGAGTGGGAGTAGGGAGGGGTGGAAAGAGAGGGCACTTAAGGGAAGTCATTGTTGTTGCACACGAATAAGCTTTAAAATATGATGAGTCTAGATTTTAAAAGGACATGTACACTGAACAGTGGAAGATTATGCAGCCATTAAAAAATCATGTTTTCAAAGAATATTTAATGATATGTGAAAATGGTCTTATATAACGTTGAATGAAACTAGCGAGACACAAGCTGCATATGTAGTATCATTGTAATTTTGATAAAAATTATATATTATATATATAATTATACATACATGGGGAGAAACGACTGTAAAGTATATGCCAAAATTCTAACGGTGGTTCTCAGTGATGAGGTTATGGGTGACTTTTTAAGAAATTTACTGTATCTTCCAAATATTTTACAATGAGCATGTATTACACTTACTATCAAACTAAAGTTATTTCTTTCCTCTTATAAAGGACGCACAACAGATGGAAGGAGGGGACCATAGCCAGGGATGGATATAAGAGTGGCAGGAGTCCATCAGGAAGACAAAAGCTCAGAACAAGCTGAAACAACAACAAAAAAGGCCTGGGTAGCTACGTTTGGAGAAAGAACAAAAAGGAAGGCAGTTTTAGGCTTGTGCTCGGGAGACAAGGTAATACAGAGAGAAACTAGAGAAAAGGCAGAACTTCTCAATCGCTGGCTTGCCTCTGTCTTCTCCATTAAAGGAAAGAATCTTCAAAATAGGACCAGCAGGAGTTGCCCAGGTCAGGAAGAAGTTAGGCAGGTAACTTTTAACCATTTCAATTGAGTTCACTCTCCTCCCAGTCCCAGATAATTCATATATCAGAACCTCAGGTGTGTGTGGGGCAGGTAGATATGACCCTAAATTTTTTGTTGATAATCTTTGAGAAGTTGCAATGAGAGGGCAAGGCAGTGAAAAACCAATGCCTTCTTGCCTAGCAAAAGAAGTGGAAAGGCAAGCTTATGCAAACAACACTCTAATACATTTAATATCAGGGTCTGGAAATCTTTTAGAAGAAATTATTGCACAGTTAATATGTGGGCACTGGAAAAGAAAGTGGTGATACTGTGGAGTCTGCATGCATGCACCAAGAATAAGCTGTAGCACATTAACTAGTTATCAATGCTTAGAGCCAATGCCATCCCCACCAAGGCTTCCTCAGTTGCCCTGGTGGGAAGCTACTGCCCTCCGTCTTTTATGTTTATCATAGCACTTTATACCTGGATCATAGCATCTATCACATATGCCTGTACAATGGTGTGCACCTCTATCTCCCCACTAGATTAGAAGCTTCTCGAGGTCAAGGACTGTGTCCTGTTTACCTGTGTAAATCAGTCCTGCTATGCTTTGTACATAGCAGGCATTCAACCTGCTCATCAACTTATATTGGATTTTAAAAAATTGATTGATTAAGGAAATGCTGTGGGTACAGAGAATGTGAACATTTCATGGAGAATCTTCCTAACTTTATGGACAAGATGAAGAACAATGAAATGGTTGACAGCTGTTGGGATCAATAGTACCCAAAGCAACCAGGAAGGAGGTCTCCACTGGTGGGCCATGTGGCTTTCCTTTATTTTAAGGGAAAATAACTCTTTAAAAAAAAAAATACTTGGATGGTGACATAGAAGACATCCATATGATCTTAATTGGGTGGAATTAAGAGCCCAAACCAACAAGATGAAATTCAACAGGGATAAATGGAATGCCCTATGTTTAGGTTTTAAAAAAATCAATTACGCAAGTGCAGAATGGGGTAGACCTGACTTGATAGCAATTGATGTGAAAAAGTCTCGAGGTTTTAGTTGACCAGGAACTCAATATGAGCTTGAGTCTGACACGGCTGCTAAAAAATCGAATGTAATCTTAGGCTACATTATGGCTGTAGACTCTCCAGATAGAGAATGGCAATGGTTCTACTGTACTTGGCTTTGGCTAAACTGTCTCTCGAGTTTAGTGTTCACTTAAGAGGGACTTTAACTGTCAAGAATGAAGTCAGAGATGGTAACCAGGTTAGTGAGGGACCTCCCTTCAGTACAGGGATCACACTATGTGAGAAACTGAAATCCACCCGGTGTCTTTCCAGGTGCTCAGTAAATCAGGTGGAATGAATGGAAGGGAGGGAGGGAGGGAGAAGAGAGGGGGCGTCAAATGAAGATCTTTACCACCACTCTATGTAGTAAATGTCATTATCTGTATTTTCAAGATGAGGAAACTGAGATTCAGAGAGATTAGGCAATCAGTCAAACATCCCAGAGCAAGTAAGGAGTGGAGATGGAGCTCACATCCAGACATTTGGATTCCAGGTCCCATGCTCTTCCCTCAGCACCACAACTGACTCAGTATAAAGGCAGTGCTGCTAACAGTGACTAACTGTCCATCTGTGTCCTATGTCCAGGCAAGGGCTGTGACTTCTTAGGCAGAATTGCTGGAGGGGAGAGTCTTATGTGAGTGTCAGATAAGACCAGGTGATCTTTAAGAATCTGACTCTGCCTTGTCACCACTCTCGGCCCAGCCACTGGCCTCCCTCCACGTGGGAGGTGTCCCTGGAGACAGCCTCTCCAAATCTCAGACATTCCCAGCTTCAAGTCCCATTTCCTGCTTGCTCTTATGGCCACTTCCCCGGATTCCTACTGAACGCTCAGCCACATGGTTCAGCATTTAATTAATAGCTTATTGTTTAATCTGTGATAGCCTTGCCTCTCCATAGAAGGTAATTTCCTTGAGATCCACGTCCTGCATTATTTGCTTCTCTCAGGTATCCCAACACAGTGGGAACTTGGGCCCAGAGATCCCCAGAGGGGTCAGTCGGTGTAAGTTTGCTTAATATCCCACCCATTTACACACGGAAGCAAAACTACAGACTCTCAGCTCTCTGAAATGGTTTATGGGAAATCTGCTCAGACAGAGGACAGAGGGATGGCCTGAATGGTCATTTAGGGCCCTCATATTCCTAACCAACCAGTGGAGAAGAGGAAACCCCAGAGAATTATGCCAGTACAGTTATGTTCCCCGTTTGAGTAAGTCAGCCCCAGTCACCTGTAGAAAAGAAGGGCATGGACACTCACTGCCCACACACAGCCGGCCACGTGCATGCGATTCACGTGTGAAGAACCAGGAGGGTAAGCAGGCATGGATGGGGGTGGGGAGCAAACAGGTAGTGGGAGAGAGAGGACAGCTGCACAGAGGAAGGGGACTCGTGAGTGCTGGGTGGGTTTGGGTGAATTCCCCAGAGTGATCAACTTTCCGGGTTGAGAGCATGCACTGCACCTTCCTGCTGGCCTGTGGGCAGAGGCTGGGGCCCCGGGCTCACTGGCTGCTGGCAGGGAAGGAGGGCTGGCTGAGGGTCTGTCTGTATGGACCCTGAGTCCTCCTTCAGCCCTCTCTGGGCTCTTGGGAGGGGCTGGGGCCTTCTGCCTGGTGCTGGGCTCTAGCGGGTACCAGAACCAGTTGGAAGCCTCTCTGGAGCCAGAAGGGAAGGGGGCTTTGTTAGCTCAAAGGACACAAGCAAGGCAAAAAATTACATACCAGGCCGCTCTAAGTATGCTTGTTTAGAGAAACTGCTTGCATTTATGAAGTCTTTGGTGCGGAAAGCAGGGTTGCAAATGACTGCATCAGAGCGACAGTAAAGGCCATTAATTTCCTGTTATGTTTTCCTGTGTTGGGGGCTTTATTAATTTAATTTTACCCTGTCGAACAACAGCGAGAGCTGACACTGCCACACCACCACGGCTGGGGTTTTCTTTTTGTGTGTGTAGCAAGGCTTTGCCTGACATGCAAATCAACGCTATTACCGGAACCAATAAAGATGTGTGGAGGGAAGAGGGGAGGGGTGAGGAGGGGGAGGCAAGGAAGGAGGGAGGGGAAAGGAGAGAAAAGGGGGAGAGAAAGGGCAAAAGCCATTCTTGGCCAGTTGCTGCCTCCCTCTATGCCTCACATCTCCTGGCTTCCCAGAGCATCTTCCATGATCAGCAATTTCTAGCCATCCTTTCCCTTCCCTTGTACTCTCTCCTCCCTTAACTCTCTGCCTCCAGATGATTGTATCTCTGTTGTCCTCCTCTGTCCCAGCTCCTGGAGGAACTTGAATAGGGACACAGAGTTCCCAGGAAGAGGTGGGAAGTAGATTTCTCCCCACTGCCCATCCCCAGCCCAGGTGTGTCTTGGAGGCAAGAGGCTGGGTGTTGCCAACACCCCCTGATCCCCACCCCAGCCAGAGTGCAGGTTACAGATTATTAATGAACATGCACATGAACCCATGTGTTTGTGCACATGAAGAAGAGTCTAGAAAGGCAGTTACTCCACCTTGCTTATAAGTCCCTCTGAGAGTTACCGTATCCTAACCTTGTAAGCCATTTATTTCCTCCATATTCCCAGAAAAAAAAATACTGTATCTGATGGTTTTTCCTTAAGACACTCCAGCAGCTGTCTCCAGGAGCTGCAAGGTACCTGGATGGTCTAGACCAAAGTGCCAGAGTAAAATGGACGCCCAGCATCAGAAAACAGACAGGTTCCTGGGAGACCACATTCCAGTCCCTTTTACTACCTAGACCTCAAGACCACCTGCACCGCCCTTCACCCAGAGCAGCTTCCACCAGCTGTTTGTGGTCCGCACTGCAAAGGAGATGGAGGTGGGGGTCGGGAGGTAAGAGGGAAGGGAAGCTCCTAGGGTCACTCCTACCAAACACACTCTCCTGTGTTCCTCCATCCCAGGCTTTGCAGGCGGCTGGGACCTAGGGAGATCTGTGACAGCCAGTGAGATAGAGAGAGAGAGAGAGAGATTGTGTGTGTGTGTGTGTGTGTGTCCGTGTCCATGCATCTCTCCCTCTGTCACTGGCTTGCTTTCACTCCTGCCCACACTTTCTGCTCCAGGAGCTGTCTGGCAGGCTCAGAGAGGCTGTTGGATGGACTCCAGCTCTCCCCAGGAGGAGAGCATAAACTTCATAAACTGCATTTACTTTAATGCAGGTTCTTGGGGCTGCTTTCCTCTGGCTTTTCTTCCCTCCCCTTGTCTGCTCTGTCTCGATCACATTTTATCCCTGCCCCTGTGTGCACCCAGACCTCTCTCTCTCTCTCTCTCTCTCTCTCTCTCTCTCTCTCTCTCTCTCACACACACACACACACACACACACACACACACTATAGCTAATGCTCCTGAAAAAGATGACGCCAGGCAGGAGGAGAATGGGCAAGGTGTAAAAGCTCTGTCTAAAGAAGAAAGCCTCAGAAAGACCCCCATGAGATGCCCACAAGCTTGTCTTCAGTGGAGATGAGCACAAAGGGTGCTTTGAGGCAGGTGGGCAGGCACCTCAGGGAGGGAGGGATGCTGACATTTCCCAGGGACCTGACGGCCAAGTGAGGAGCCACCTGGAGTCTGGGCTGCGGGCTCCAAGGAAGGGAGGGAGAGGAGGTGAGGCCTCCATGCAGGTTGAGGTCTGTGAGGCCTCCCTTGTCTGGTGCTGTCAAGGTCAGCAGGTTTGGGTTCACCGAAGGGTCAGGATGGTTTGAATTACTGGCTCTGCTGCAACTCAGCTCTGAGGCTCGTGATCGGTCTCCCAGCCCTCCCCCAACCCTCCCTGCCTTCCCACCCTCACAGGGTAGAATGGGGTGGGTCCCTACTGGCCACCAGGGCCCTGAGGAAGGCAGCAAGGAGGGGCCCTTCTGGTGTAGCCACCGATGGTCGGGAGGCTGCTGGGACCCATTCCTCTGGAAGGCAGCAGTCCTGCATCGCCCCAGCCTACCTTCTCCCCCATCCCTTTTTCTGAGGGGTCCTCTGGCCCCTGCCCTTCTCAGCTGCCTGCAGGCCTGCAGAAGAGATGGTGCCCAGGGAGTGGCAGGGACCCTGGGGCAGCCTCGGTGCCCAGCTCCTCCTTCCTGAGTCCATAGCCCCCGCCTGGGGGAGACGGGCAGAGCTGAGGCAGCGGATTTCTCGCTTGGCACCCTTGCCCACGGTGGGAGGAGGACGATGCCTATTTGCAGGGCTGGAAGGTAGTTGCCAAGCAGAAGATGAGGGGGTGAAGACATTTCCTGACAAGATGGGTGTGCATACACATGCACGGGGCGCCCAGCCTCAGGGGTGGGGAGGACCCGAGGCGTCTGCTGAGACAGTTGAAACACTGCGCTACATTCACCCTGACTGCCAGCGGTGCAGGGTCACACACAGGCCCCTGCCCTGCAAATCTGTACGTTCTCTCCTGGGGAGTGGGGTCGACCTAGCTGCTCTGACTTTTTGGCACTTTAGGGAAAAAAAAAAGTACTCTTTTGTGCTAAATCACAACACACTTCCTCCAACAATCAAATAAAACTTCATCCACAGCTGCATGATCAGGTAGGGAAACTAAGGTGGTTAATAACTTGGCCACAATCTCTGGTATAAATGCAGGGATTTATGTACAAATTCATGCACCTATGTCAGCTACACACAGCCATGGCTAAGCCCTGGAACCTCCCCACAGAAAAAAGTAAGTCCATGTGTGCACGGGGCCCAAGGTGAAGGTCGTAAACCTACCTCTGTATAATGACCTGGTTGGGGTTCAACAGGCTCGTAGCCAACATTTCCCTGAGAGTTTGGCTAAAATATGTGATCCAACTAAGATAGAAAAACTCCCCCTTCAGGTATGAACGGTCTCATTTCCCAGGTTACTAGGAAGATATAATCAAAACAATGAATGTGTGTTCATAAGTGGATTTTGGGGGGCTGTGTGTCTTAGTGAATGCTGACCTGTGAACTTTAGCTCTCTCTTGGACTAGAGTGGACATTAGCCAGGTTTTGAATATTTGTTGGAAAATGAACATAGGTCAAGCCTTGCTAATGCATGTAAAGTTGGGCACTTGTCCAGACAGATGATTACCTCCGTGCAGACTTGGTTTCTGGACTCTCAAAGGACCTGCCTCCTGAGGGTCAGTGTCTGTGACCTGTGCTAGGTAGTACAGTATGTGTGAAATCATCTAATTCTAGCAATAATCCACAGAGGCACTTTCCTTAGAGAAAGTCAGACTTTGCTTGGCTTCCCTCTGCCAATATACTGTCTCCTCTCAGTGCCTGGCTAGATCTTGGAGGAGAGTGAAAGCAGAAAAAGGCTCTGCGACGCCCTGCCCATGATGGAAGCTCACTTCAGAGGTCTGAGGGCACAGCACCCCAGGTCCACACTCCTGGGTGGGTGGGTATTCTCTAAGAAGGGAATCGGATGGCTGGGAATGTGTGTGTGTGTGTGTGCATGTGTTTAAGGACTGAGTGGCAAACAGACATAACTGTGCCCAAGTGCTGGGTTTAGGTTAAGGAATCAGTGCAACCTTGTTTTGTTTATCCAACATAGTGCAACCTCCCCTCGTCTTCTGGGCCCTCCTCGGCACCCTTCCCAGCTCCTTCAGGCTGTATCCTCTCCCACTAAAATGGTGCAGACTCGGTGAAACTTCTCTCTTCTTTTCCCATGCAGGGAACGCTCACATCCCTCTTGGCTTCTGCCAAGCCCCCGCATCAGGACCAAAAGGCCACAGAGAACAGGTACTGTGGGCCCAAGAGAGTCAGGCTCTGGCTCCAGCCTCTGCCCCTACATGTTCGCCCCCTATAAATCTACCAAGGAGCCCTCACCTGTATACTCCCCCCAGCAGCCTCTTCCAGGACCACAGGCCCAGGCCACAGGCATCCAAAGTCCCCAAAGTCCCCAAATTCCCCAGGCCTGGCAGCTGGCCAGTGGCAACGCCTCTTCTTCCCTGGGGTCTTCCTGGCCTGCCTTTTCAGACACCAGCCCTCCTCTGCTGCCCCTCCAGAAAGACAGCAGGGAAGAGATACTGGTGGCCAGGGCATGCCTGGTTTACATTAATGAGATACAGCGAGTGTAATCCAGCCATGGAGGCAGCCTACAAAAGGAGGTGATCGCGGGCGGCCAGGAGCAGAGCCGCTCAGGTAATTGGTTTATCTATCTGGAAGCAGGGGGAGCAATCTCAGCACAGACAGACTAGCAGTAAAGTCTCTTCCTTAAGGCTATTTCCTTTGTCTTTTCAATTGCTTGCACATCCATGTGAGAGAGGGAGAGAGTGTTAAAGAGAGAGGGAGAGGGAGAAATGTTAATTTGTGAATTAATGGCTTTTCTCAGCGGAATTGTAAATTCAAATGTCACCTCACACGGTGACACCACGGCTGGTCTGCTGAAGAAGCAATGATAAGATCCCCCACCTCCCTCGGTGCCCCTCCCTCCCCAAAGATAGCTGCGGAGTGGAACATGCTACTTTTAATTTGCAATAACAACACAACAGAGGTATGCAGTAATGACTGCCTTCTACCCTCCTCCTGGCTTCCTTCCCCTGAGTCCGGTTGGCTCCCCACTTCCTCCCTCCCACCCCTCTGCTCTTCTGCAACAACACCTCACCTCACCCCGGCTGCCCCCCACCCCACCCCAACCAGGGCCTGATCACATGGGGGGGTGTGCCTTTGGAATCGACGATGCTGCAACCCTCTCTTCTCCTTCAATAATCAGGGAATTAATGACCCTGAAGTTAAAGTGAGGCTGATACCGAGGCCCTGCCCAGCGTTGGGAAAAAGCCTTCATTGTTTTCAAGCAGGAGGCGGGCAGCAGTGAGGGAGATTCATGGATGGAGATTGAATATGCAATTTTCTTTCACCTTGCCAAGAGCTGCCCCTGGGCTGTGCCTGGCCTAAATTTTTCCTTTTACCATCTCTGCCTTATCCGGCCCTCCCACCTCCCTTCCATTCTTTCCAGAAAATTACCTTCAAAATTGATTTCCACTTTTACAAACAAATATAATGGGAACACAGGAAAAAACTTGGGCCGTGATGAATTAGGGCTGTCAGGTGCTTCCAGGTCTCCTTTGCTTTTGTTTTACTACCCGATCTGCTCTTTGTTTTTCCAAGGGCTGGAAAAAGTGCCCCCCAACCACTGAGTGTCTGACCCTCCAGGCCACGGGGCCTTAGCCCCCAAACCCGGCAGTGGCCCATGGCAGAGTGAGCCAAGCCCTGAGACTCCATTAGTCTCTTGGTTTCCCAGTGGAAGCCTGAGCCACCTTCTCCTATTCTGCTTTCTGGTCCTTGAGAACCCATTCTAACCACCCCCTCCCAGCTGTTACCCCTGGCCCCCGCACCGTGTTCCCTCTGGCCCCCATACCTCTTAAAGTCCAGACCAGATGCAAACCTCCACCTCCTCTAATGTGGGCAGGATCAGTGTATACCTCGACTAGAGCAAATAAGAGACAGACAGACACTGAGAGATCGCGAAAGACAGGAGAGTCAAAGACTGGGGGGGCAAGCCCTGAGATTGGGAGATCAGGCTCCTCTTCGAAGGGCAGCAAAAGTTCCAGTCAGCAACTCTCACACAGCCTGAGGGTGTAAAGGTTCCCAGCCTCAGTCTCCCTTGCCTCAGGCCCCAGGCCACCCCTGGAGGCAGGTTCAGGACAGCCTATCCGTTTGCGAACAGAATGCAGAGTGATGACAAAGGGCCCTTTGGGCCAAACTCTTTATATATACCTGTGCCTCAGGACCATGGAAACTTAGCACACCCAGGCCTGGCTTCTAGCTCTCCCTGCTCCCTGGAGCTGGTGACAGGGATGTGGACATGCACCTCCTCACATTTGACCATTGAGCGTATACACTACCCAGAAAACTGTGTGCCTGCCCAATACACAGCCTTCCCCATTCCCTTTCCCCCAAGATCTCAGAAAGGTAGAAACACGCAATACCCATATTTGCATAAACCAAGTAAAAAAGCCCATGTATGTCCATAAAACAAACATACATTTCCCAAGTAAATAAATACATTTGTATGTGGGAGCGGAAATACACAGCAAGGCTAGAGGAAGGAACGCCTCCACGTTAGAAAAGAAGGGGTCCTATATTTATCTGCACACATCTAAAATGCCTGTGGAGACCCTAGTGGGTAACTGCAGAGTAAATGTTCCAGCACAGATGGACAAAGGTCCTCCCAATCACATAGGGGAGGCTGATGTCTTTCCCCTGGTGCCCTGGTCCCATTCAGGTTGGCTTGTCCCAGCATCAGCTTCCCTAGGCTGCCCTGCTTAAAAGGGGCTGCAACAAGATGAAGGAGTCTGGACCCCCAAAACTTTCTTTCTGACACAACTTCACTTCCCCTTGAAACATAAACCTGCTGATTACGCCCTCCTTCCGAGACACACAGCGAGCCATCTTCCAGGATGGAGTTGGCTCAGCACTTCATATCTGTGATCTCAGGTGGTCCTCTCCACAGTCCCCATGAAGTCAGTGCCATCACCATCTCCAGTTTACAGATGAGAAGACTAAGCTGATGAAGGTTAAGTGAGTTGCCCAAGGCACTAGGATTCCAACCGGGCTGTGCCTCCCTACAGAGCCCTTCCGCAAGGATGTATGCTGCCCATCCCCACTGCACCCTGGGGACTGCCTGCTGGCCTCCACCCTGAATCCTTCTTCCTTGTGGGAAGCCAGGGCTCCTAGACGGGCCAGATGCCACTCTTTTCCACAGCCCAATCCCCTCATTTGCTCCAAGTCAAACCTGAGCAACACACTAGGGGACGTCTAGGAGGAAAACTAACTAAGGAAATAAACCGCTTCTTGCAATTATGGCTTCATCCAAAGCAGAAGGGAGCGATTAAAGGCAGTGACAGGGCTTGGCCGTTTGCAGCCCTGCAGCCCGCCCTGCCTGCAAACGCACAACTGCACTGGTTTGGCACCTCTCAACTGCACAATTCATTGTGCACCTAATTAATGGAATGCAAAATCACAGCTCCCTGCAATCCCACACATCAAAGGATGATATCAACACACCTCCCCTCACACAGATCAAAAGACTCAGACCATATGACTTCATTTGGATTTTTGGACAAGTTATGTAATTGCTCTGGGCTTCAACACCTCTGATGGACAGCAATGCTTTGGGCCACGGCTGAAAGCAACTGGGTGAAGGTAAAGGACTTTGGTCTTTCAGCCTGAAAAATTACAGAAGTCCCTCTTGCAGCCACATAAGGAAAGCATGCAACATTCAGGGAAGCAGTGTTCCCTCAAAGGCCCCTAATATACCCACCCATACTTGTAGCTAAGAAGAGGTGATAGCAAAGATTTTAGCGGGGAACTGAATGGGGAGCTACCTTCTCAGACTGCTGGACAGCCTGTCTGCTGGGTGCTTCGTGACATAACTTCCTTCTCTACCCCCGGTCTGTCTACCTGTCTCACTCTGGGACCTCCTGGACTCTTAGGGGGAGAGAGGAGTCAAAGCTTCTTGACTAGTACTTTTCATAAAGGAAAGTCTGGGGATTTTTCCCATTCTTCCAAAGGCCAAGGCATGAGGGGGCATCTCAAGCAAGCTCATAGTCACCGTCAGTTTCATTTTTCCCCAGAGTCACAGCTGATCGGCCCTTTAGTAATGTCTCCCCAGATCTGATTTCTGCAGATACTAATAACGCTGTCCATATTCTGAGTGCCAATGCCAATAATGCTCTGGGTATTATCACTGTGAACACCAGTAACTACTGCTGAGATTCGTCTCCGATAATGCCAGCACACACTGCAGTGATTGTCCTCGCTAATGCCCACCACCGTGACATTGTTAGAGCTGAAGAATAGGCCGAACTGTACCCAGAGGCAGAAGCCGAAGCGGCTTCCTTGAGGACAGAGAGGCTCACGGCTTGCCCCCGGGGCATGACACTTCTAGGGAGATGCCCCAGTGCGTGGCGCCAAAATAGGGCCAGGCTGGCAGGGGCACAGGGTCCTCCTGGGGGAAGACGTGCCTCTCCACTCCCTTGGGGCCTACTCCCTCTATATGCATCCCAGTTCCCATGCTGGCGCTCCTTGGGCCCCCAGTCAGTGTTCTGCTTCGCCGGCAGTGCTGGCCTGGGAGCTGAAGGACACACCTGGGTGTCTGTGCAGCCCGTGCCCGCGGCCGCCGCCCGCGACCGGCCTGCCAGCTGCCGAGCTACCTTGGCCCGGCTGCCTGCCGAGCTGGGCTACATCATCTTGACACATAATTATCTCCCCTATTCTTAATCATCGGAGCTGCTTCCTAATGCAAACTGGGCCTGGATGCTTGGAGGCACCCAGAGTTGGGGGAGGGGGGACAGGCTGCGAAAGGTCTGCCTTTGCTCTGCCTTTCCTTTCCTTCCCTCTCCCTTCCCACCTTTGTCCGACTGATCAAGTGTGTGTGAGTGTGTGCGTGTGCGTGTGCGTGTGTGTGTGTGTGTGTGTGTGTGTGGTGGAGCAGTGTTTCGAGGGGGGTCAGGGAGAACTGAAATTCCTCATAGGCTCCCACCAAAGGAAGGACTGTTCCTTCTGGTCTGCGGTTGGTCAAGAGGAGAGAGAACTCCCCCCACAAAAGAAGTAGGGTCTCTGATCCTTCTTGCCACCTGGTCAGGCCCAGGGCTAAGTGTTTAAGCAGGAAGGGTAAACTCAGAGGCCGCCATTATCTCTCACTCAGAATTCACTGCTACCTGAGCTGTCTCCCCGCTCACCAGGGTCCTGCTGGAGGAGTGTCTTCCCAAACTCAGCCTTGCTCTTCTCCCTTCCTGCTCAGACACCTTCAATGGCTCCTCATGCCCCCTAGAAAAAGTCTTTATATGGTCCTGTCTTGGCCTGCTTGCCTGTGACCCTAACCCTCTACTCAGCCTTCCCTCCATGAGGTCCCCTATGCCCTTTCATCTCAGCCAAAGCGCCCTGGGTTTTTTCACCACAATACCTTATGGTCACAAGGCTGAGTCTATGGGATAGAATTTCACACTACCATTGTCTTTGCATCATGCCCCTGGTCCATCCCTCAGGCTCCTCCTCAAAGAGCAGCTGTGCCTGGAGGTTCACTCCCTCCCTGCTCTGCATTCCCATGGCCTGCAGCCCAGACCTCCAACACGACATAGATATCTAGATATCTGATGGGCCTTCCTGCTCTCTGGGCTCACGGGTTTTACGCGCCCCACTAGACTGTAAGCTCCTTAAGGACAAGAATCATATCTTGTTCTGCTTTGGGATCCTATAGCACCAAGCCTTTCTTGCAATGGTTGCCCAGAAAGGGTTCAGTGAATTGAATTGACTTGAAACAATGGGTGTGATCAATTGCTCAGAGAGGAGAATGCTCTGTTCTGGGCCAGCAGGGCCCGACTCGGGGTGGCCAAGGCCTCCTGCTGGTGCCTCTCTACCCCAGCCTCCTGTCACAGACCGTAGGAGCCCAGAAAGCAGAGGACATGCTTTGCCCCAGCCGCAGACCAATGAGGGAGAGTACAAAGGGGGTCCCTCGACCTCCCCCGGCCCCTGGTCATCTCACAGGTGCTGGTGGTCAAAGAAGAAATTCTCAGGGTCTGAGGCAGAATCTTCCAGGCCACTCAGGGTGCCAGGGGACTTGGTGAAGGCCTGAGTGTGGGAAACCCCCAGGGAGAACTGAGACCCAGGCCCTTTCACAGCCGCCCCCTGCCCATCAGTGGTTGCCGCCAAAACAACCACAATGAAATTTAGTGAGTGGCAAAGGCCGTGGCAGCCAAATGGGTTTGGATATTTTGGAAGAAGGAGAAATAGAGCCAGACAAGCTGTTTTCCTGTGAAACGAGGCCATTAGGGCTTCTGGAAGGAGGCCAGGCCCAGGTCATCACTGTCTTGCCAGACCCAGGCCTCTCCTACTCGCTGTCCCTTCTGCTAGAGGCCAGGGCTCTCACACTCTCTTTTCCCTCTGCCGGGGCCCAGGAAATCTCAGCTTTGTCCCTTTTCTCTCTTTTTTTACCCTCCAAAGCTGCCCCAATCAAGGGCTTGTCTATGCTTGGGATGACCACATGATTTGTTGTCCAAACAGGACATTTTTGAGAGAAAAAGGAGATGCTGACTGGCCAAGATGCAGAGACAAAGGCATAAATTGGGACTGTCTGGACCCATGGGATATATGTTCATCCCCTCTATGTTCATTTTAGAGGGTTCTGTCTATTTCATGGGAAATACCCTTAAAATCAGACACCCTCTCTAGACTGGGAGGCTACTGCCACCCCAGCAAGGACCATAAGATCAGGGAAGGAAGCAGGCTTTAGACACTCTTGTCTCTGGGCCTGCCAGCACGGTGCCCTGGCCTCATGCATCAGAAGAGAACCAGATGGTCACCAAGGGATCCTTAATGTTATTTGAAAAATTCTTTCTCCCAAGTCATTACCACCACTCTCTCCTCTGATTCCCTTCCCTGCTCCTCCTTCTCTTCATCCCCCTCAACCCTGAACTTCCTGCCTAACAGCTGGCTGTACCTGAGGGATTACAGGGAATGAGAGGAAGGGCCAGAGAGGAGCCTGGATGATGTCTCTCCCAATGGAGAAGAGCAGAGAGGGCCCACACTCAGCTCCCTGAGTGGGTTTTAATGGGCACAAGGTCCACGTGTTACAGGGAAAGGACACCAGGGTCAGCTGTGCATGACATCACTCCAGCATCTCCTGATGGGTTGGGATCAAGAGAGGACAAGGCAGGTTGGCCTTTCATCCTCAGGTCAGAAACCAGCTGTCCCCCAACCTCCAAAACCTTCCCACAGTACATGGTTCATGCTCTTCCTCCTGGCAACCCACAGGGATATTGGGGGTGAATCCTAGCGGAAGGTGAGGCGGTTGGGGCTGTTGAGCAGATGGTGAAGCTGATGGCCCCACCAGCAGCCCGCCTCCCTCTCTCCAGGAGCCAGCAGGGCAGTGGGGGGACCTGGGCTTTGCTACTAAAACTGATCTCACAGCAGAGCAGCTGTGAGGCCGGTCCGAAACCGGAGCTCTGAGTCCAAGGACAAAGCATGCACAGAAGAAGCCAAGCCTCTTCCCTCCTCCCTACCTTCATCACGTTTCCTCTTCTCGCCATTGGAGCGAGGGATCCCCAGGATCCCGTTGATGGAGTAGGATCCCACTGGATCATTGGAGGCGCTGGAAACAGGAGGGGAGGCCGTACTGGGAACTGGATGAGAGTAAGGAGGAAATGCCATCAGGATAGTGGTTGTGATCACAAGCCAAAGCCCCAGGACTGGGGGCAGAGAGAAGCAGAGAAAATGAGGAGGGATGGGGAGTCCACAGTCTCCTTCTTCGTCTGAGGTTTGAAGGGGAATGTGTTGCTACAGACATTTCAGGCTATTCACTGCTGTCTACCCCGGGCTGAATGGTGACCAGTCAATTCCAGCCTCCTCTGCAGACCTAGAGATTTCACTCACTGAACTTGTTCCCTGAAGACGGATGGAAACAGCAAAGCTAACTCAATCTAGAAAGTGACTCAGTGGACCTGCAGAGAGTATAGCTCCTAGGATGCCTCCCCCCTTGCACAGCTCATCCCATCCCCGGGGGGCCAGGCAAATCCTTCCAAACAAACCCCAGCCCATTGTTTCTAGTCTCCTAGGAGGAGTTGTTACCCGTGCTGATTTGGAGTTTCTGGCTTTCTAAACTCTGTCTCTGATTCTCTCAGAGACACAGGACTGGTCCTGATATTCCGCAGGAGCATGAAGCTCCTCTCCCCCAGTTGCTTCTGGTCTTGAAATCACTTAAGTTCCTAATTCCCTCTCCAGGCACAGTGTAGTGAACACATTCACTCCCCCGTGATCAGCTCAGGTAGAGCCCGGCCCAGCCCTGCCTCCCAGCACACGCTGTAACCCGGGCTAGTAAACAATGCTCCTGCCAAGTCCAGGAGGGCTGGGACCAGCCGTTTCTACTTCTTGCTGGTCAAGAGAGAGAGGATAGCTGCCAAGAGAGGTGGCAGGAGGAGTTTAACCACATCCCAGCCCCTCAAGCCCCAGGCCTCATATATAGCTTCAGCCGCACCAAGTGCCCTTGGGCCAAAGGGAAGACAGTAGGTGTGGGGTGTGAGCAGATGTCTTGGTGGGCCTGGGTTATATCTCTGAGAGGCCATGAGAGAGGGTCAATTGATGAGGAGGCTGGAGAGGGATGGAGAGTCACCGAGTGGATAAGAGAGAGACCAAGAGATCCAGAGAGATGGGCCAAGAGGGAGGGGGCCATGAGGAGAAGGGGAGAGAGACAGATCCTCACCTACAGAGAGGAGAGGAGAGAAAGGGAAAGGCAGACAGGAAGGAAGAGGGGAGAAGAAAGGAGAATAATCTTAAAAATGTTAAACAGAAATGGAACAAGCAAGTAGATAAGAAAGAGAGAGGGGCAGAGAGGGAGAAAGAGAACGAAAGATGGAGAAGGGGGAGGAGGAAGGGAAGGAGAAGGAAAGCTAGAGGGGAAAGAGAGAGACAGACAGACACACAGACTGATAAAGGCAAGGCAGCTGGGAGGAGATGCAGGTGGGAGGCAGAGAGGGGTCCTGGGGAGCTAGTTTATCAGGCAGATCCCAAGCCTCTAGGAGCCCAGGGAGAGCACAGGCTTGGACCTCAGACAGCTGTGCATTTCCCAGGGATGAGGCTGTGCTTCCCAGCTCTCAGGGTGCCCAGCTTCCTCACTTTCCCCCAGCCCTCTTACCAATGGTGTGGCCAGGGGCAGTCACTCCGGTCCCGGCTCCATCCGGCGTTGGGTGGAAAGGTTGCTGAACTTTGGTCCGGATGATCCTGCAACAGCATCACAACAGCATCACACATCACATGCCCTCTCCTGCCCTGGCCAACTCCAGCCCAGCCCTGCAGAGGCGCTCCCCCAAGCTCCTCAGCTTCCTCCTCACCCATATGCTCCCTGAACCTCTGCCCTCTCTGACTGCTACAAGGCATGAGCTTGCCCTCACGTTGGCTCTGTGGATCCAGCCTAGCGCAGCCCTGGGCAGAGGCAGTCTGCATTCTGTTCTGCAGCCCTGCGCAGAGGCGGTCTGCATTCTGTCCTGTCGTGTGCATCGTCTGAACTGCAGCTTGATGTTTGGTAGCAAGGATCAGGGTAGCAGAGTGAGTGGAGCACAGCATCCTTCCCCTTCCTGGGCATGGGGATTGCCCTGATGACTTGCTGTCCACCCTTCCCTCCTCAACCACACACATCTCCTCCTGAGAGGAGTCTGGAGATCATTTTGGAACTGACTTTCCTATTGGGACTGTATCACAGTCCTCCAGAGTCGGGGGACGGGATGAGATTTCCCCATTTTGTGAGCTAAAGGGAAGTACCCAGGGAACCGCTGGGTCACAGGTAACCAACCCTTTTGTCTCCAGGATCCTGACCCAGCACATGGTACCTTTGCCAGATGTCAGGCCCTAAGCAACTTCCTGAGCCCACTTAGTGCTCTCAAACTCATCAAAACTCTGCCCCTGCCCAGCTCGCTGGCCCACTGCCCTCCTCCTCAGAGACCTTACTTGGATCACAGCTTCTCTGCTAGGCTGGGCGAAAAGCCTGGTGCCCTCCCTATGCACTCCCAGGGGTGGGGGTCCAGATCGAACATCCCAGGGATGGGAACTGTCAGTGACCCAAGGCCCCAGGGCTCAGCGATGCAAGAGACCCACCCTAGGGGCAGGATGGAGGAACACTCCCCTCCAGCCACTGGTCAAATCGGGTGCCCCTGGAAGCCACTTTTCTGAAGGCATTGCTTCTCTCCACAGAGAGATGGGTGAGCCAAGTTCATCTTTACCAGCCAGGTGAGTCACAAGCCATGCATGGAATGAAGCTGGGGGGAGGACACACACCCAGAGAAAGCCAAGGAACCCTTAGGGGGCCAGGCAGTAAGTGCCTAGAGGATGCAGGGGAGGAATCATCCCCCTTGCAAGTGGGAGAAATGGGAAAGGAGTCTTTGGAGGCGGAACTTGATGTAGATCTTCAAAGCAGAGTAAGGCTGAATACACACACACACACACACACACACACACACACACACACACACACACACACACACAGGAACCAGAGGCACAGTGGATAGTGGAAAAAACACCAGGCTGCATGGCTTTGACCTCATCGTTATCTTTTTCCGGGCCTCAGTTTCTTCAGCTATAAAGAGGTTAGACAACAGGATCTTTAAGTCTCTTTCCCCCGTAAATAATAACATGATTCTAAGATGAACATAGAAGCAGAGAGGAGGGGGTTACACGCAGGCACTGGAGGAGGGTGGAAGCAAAGCCTGGAAGCCAAGCGCACATGCCAGGTTAGCGGTTAATGCCCAGACCAGGAGCTGTGGCAGTATATGTAAGAGAGTAAGAGGAAATAAGGCTGAAAACTTGGAGGTAATGATGATAATAGGTATTTTCCACTTATTGAGCATCCATTATGTGCCAATATTCTACGCAATTTCTATTCCTGTATATACACTACTGTAAACTCTCAGACAACAACCTCCAAAGTAAACACTATTATCCTCATTTTGCAGATTGAAAACTGAAGCCGACAGTGGTTAGGAGCTTACTCAGAATCACACTGCCAGCTCAGGCAGCGTTCGAATTCTGTCTCTAAAATGTGTGCTTTTTGTTGCTTTGTCACACTTCCCCCAGCACACAGGAACCAGGTTTAGAGAGTCTCAAGCCATGAGCAATTTCTAAACTGAAGGGGACGTGCACAAACCAATCCAGGCAGAGTTATCTACAGGCAAGAGGCCATAAGGGGCTGGTCTCAGAATAGAGAGGGAAGAATTCACAAGACATTGTGAAGGCAGAATGGTCAGGATCTGGCAACTCACTGGAGACAACCAATGGCTCCAGCATGCCGGATGACTACACCTGGCAGGCTGGTGGTGTGTCCCGCTGTCAGAAAGAGGGATGCGGGAAGATGACTGGTTTGGTTCTTGACATGCAGCATTTGAGGCGGTAGGCAAGTGTCAAGGGTTGGTGGGGAGGGCATGGCCCAGCAGGTATGGACTGGGGAGATTGTCAGGGAAAGGAGTGTTGGTTGAGACGAGAGGCCTAAGAAGCAGACGCTGGAGGACACCAACTATCAGAAACTGAGGAAAACAACCTGACCTTGCACAGGGGTCAGAGTTGGTCTTATAGGAAACAGCAGAACCAGGATCAGGCAGTTTTAGCTAAGTCAACAAAGAACATTTCCAGAAGGGAAACATAATCCACAGCATCAATGGTGACATATAGACTGGAGGGACTTGGGAATAAGAAGAGGCACCAGATCTGGGAATCTGGTGACCACTAGTGACCTTGGGAGGGCAGCCCCAACAAAGCAACTGAGGCAGAAGCCAGACACAAAGAGCG
Source organism: Camelus dromedarius (assembly GCF_036321535.1). Lineage (NCBI taxonomy): Eukaryota > Metazoa > Chordata > Mammalia > Artiodactyla > Camelidae > Camelus > Camelus dromedarius. The sequence goes on along the minus strand of NC_087443.1, from coordinate 58,457,845 downwards.
GAGGAAGTGGACAGGCAGAGGGAGGCAGTGGACGGAGACTCTTGCTTCAGAAGTTTGTAGAAAAGGAAAGGAGAGGAAAGTGTGGAAGCTGAGGATGGAACCGGCAGCTGAGTGGACAGAAGGCTGTTTAGAGGAGGAAGGACTTGAGTAAGCTGAGGAGGAAGAACCCGTGAAGAAGGAGACACTGAAGCTGCCTGAAAGTGGATGACGGCGAGAGAAGGCAGAGCAAGGAGAGAACGGAATGGTGGGCTCAGGGAGGAGGTGGCAGGAGACCGTATGTTGTGAAGATGTCAAAAATTCTGGGTTTGGAGCGTGATCACAATGGGGAAGACCTGACAGTGGTGAAAGGCAGTGTAGACTGGTCTCTGGGAAGAGTCTAGAAGGAGGCTGAGCAGCTCAGAGCGCCTGCTCCTCATTCATTGCAGCAAAAACTTCTGGGATTTCAGTGGGTCTGTGGGTGGCTCTGGCTTGAGGGCTGACGGGTTCTGGACTGAGGGAGCCACAGGACAGAGGCTAGGGGAGACAGACAACTGGATGGCCTTGTGGAGTTGCTGTCTTTGTTACCCAGAGCCTCTGACCCCTGGGGCACTGGTGCAGAATTTAGCTGAGGCAGCAAGTGATGGAAAATCACTACTCCTTGACAGCGGCGTGGTGGTGCAGGGGAGAGGAGCTAGGCAGGGTGCCTGTTGTGAGTTGCTAATGCTCTTGGTGTCCGTTCCCGTGTCCCAGGCGGTGGGCATGAGCTGATCTCAGGGTACAATCAGGAACCTTGGAGGGCACGTCTCTACTGGGGGCTGGGAGGTGCCATTTCTTATTTCTACAGAAAGACTGCCCTCCCGGGATACCTGCTCCCTACTCTTCCTTCCAGCAAACTCCTTCACAGGGATGCGCTCTCTCCCCCACCTTTCCGGGGAACATCCTGGGCTTTGCCTTGGTCCAGCACAGGGACTTCAGGCACTTAGCATCTCACCCTCACGAGGGTGTGAGCGGAGCAAAGGGAAGAAGGGGACAGGCTCTGGGCTCAGTCTCCTGAATCTGAGTCCCAGCTCTGTTACTTGTTGCCTGTGAAATGCCCAGCAGTTTCTTATTCCCTCATCTGTAAAATAAGATAATAATACTCTCCACTTCATAGGATTGTCATGAGGATTAAATAGGATAATTCACATAAAATGATTAGTATGATGCTTGGCTCAATAAATGCTAGCTATAGTAATAGCTACTGGCAGTAGTATTCCTCTGAGTGACCCCAGGCCTGGCTGCTTTCTATGGAGGGGCTGAGCTAGGTGCAGGCAAGAAGGTCTCTCAGGCCAATATGCCCAGCCTGGTCAGAGCAGCTGCTGCGGGGACCCTGGGAAGAGCACTTGAGAAGACAGGAAACAGCAGCAGGTGTCAGAGCCTGACCCCAAAAGAGATGCATCAGAGAGACTCTCCGGAAGACAGACTGGGGCCCTTTGCTTGGGGGCGCTGGGAAGGATTCAGAGACAGGATGAGCAGCAGCTCCCTCAGGACCCAAGAGAGGCCAGGGGGCTACGGCAGAGCTTTAGAGTAAGGGATGACAAGGCAGGTGAAGTCATTCCCTCTTTGGTTAAATTTCTGGGAGGTCGCCACCCTCCCTGCCACGCTGGAGATCAAAACAGTCACTTGGCTCTGTGAGTTAGCATGAAAGCATGTAATGCGTCTCCTATTTACAGTTTGTTAAACTCATGAAGCAACAGAGACACTCTCAGTTCTAAGAAAGCACCAGGGAGATTCCCAGCTCTTCTGGTTCTACTCTCTCTCCCTCTTCCTCCTCCATCTTTTCCACTCATCCTTCCTCCGTGCTTCACTTTCTCTCTCCCCTTCTGTCTGTCTCTGCCCTCTCTGTGTCTCCCCTCCCTCTGTCTGTCTGTCTGTCTGTCTCCTTGCACCCTGAAGTCCCACTGTGGCTATGTGAGCTTATTGATTCCTGGGAGCTGGGGGAAAGTGGGAGGCAGGGCTGGGGTGCAGGCTCGGGGATGGAAATAGAAGGCTATAAATTATTTGTGACAGGAAAGCAATAGTGGCAGAGTGCTGAGCACAAGTCCTGTGTCACTATTAGATTCCTTTTAGCCTGATGACACTGTAAAAAAGGTTAAGTGTCTGCTGGAATCGTACACCTGGGGGGCCGGGGCAGCCTGGGAGCAGAACAAGCCACTGAGAGCAGGTATATCAATTCTCCAGGCCAATAATATTCCTCTCATTGATCGCCACGCAAAGTTCAAAAATCTCATTACAGCCAGGCAGACCGGGAACTTTTTACAAATCAATAGAATGATATAATGTATGTATACTTAGTACAAATGTATCTATTCATCTATCCATCCATCCACGGTCCGCCTCAGGGTTTCCAAGTTAACCTACCCATCATATTATGTTATGTTATGTATGATACTATATTGCATTGCATTATATGATAATAAATGGTGTGCAAAAATGTCCCCTGAGGTGGAGACAAGAAGAGGTCCTGTTAGCATTAAGGTGACCTCAGACAGCTCACCTTGGAGGGAGTTAGGTGGCAGCATTACTAGGACTAGGCTGGGCAGGATTTCTAGGAGCAATGCTTCCTCATCGGAGGTGCCAGTAATAAAATACTATTGTCCACTGAGTATTTACTTTGAGCGAGGCAATGTCCTAAGTGCTTCAAACAAATAGTCCATTAAATCCTCACCAGGACCCATTCTGCAGGTAAGGCATATTATAACTTGCCCAAAGTCACCCATTTAAGAAATGGAAAACCTGGGCTTTGAATTCAGGTAGACCAATCCCAGGACCTATACCCTTAGCCGTGAAGCCATACTGCCTCCAGGAGAGAAATATTCAAAAGCCCAAACTCCTGGATCTGTTGTTCTAGTCTCCTGTTCTATGGTGTTCTGAGAAACAAAGGCGAAGAGGCTTCTTGAGCTTCAGCACAGCCCTCTATAAAATGGGAGTATTCCACCCACTGGAACCAGCTGCTGACAGCATGATGCACACGTGGAATCTTCAAGCATGTCCCTGTGAAATCCTGTCCCAGTGCCCAGGACAGACTGCCTTCTCCACTTTGGAGTTACTTCCTAGTAGAATGGCTGGCTGGCCCCAGGCCTGGTCATATCACTGGTTTGCTCAAAGAGTCTTTGGGGCAAGAAGTCAAGTATCTACACACATGTGTTATATACCTGTATAAATCAGTTTAAATTGCCTAGTTTAGTCCTTGCAGAAAATATTTAATCTCTGGTATGGGGAAATCTTTTCTGATTGGGTAAATCAGAGGAACTCCAGGGTAGAAATGTGCCAGGCTAGCTAGCCCCACTGCCCATCAAGCCAGATGATGGTGGGAGGGGCCTCTACCAGTGACTTCAGGCTGCCTAGGGACTACAGGCTGATCATCCAAGAGGGCAAAACGATATTTGCTTCAGCGAAGGATATTTTGCCCAATGAATGCAGGTAATTGCTTTAACTCAGGTCTTTTAGAGCTGCCTACATCAGACACGTGTCCCTAGCTCTGCCCTGAGGCAAATCACAGCAATGAAAACAGCTGGAGACTTTTCATGGCAGAATCGCAAGTGAGATCTCATAGATCATTCAGGAAAATTTCACCTCTCCCCAGTATGGTTCTTACCTTTCCCTACTTCTGAGAACTCTAAGGGCGTGGAATCTCCCCTCTGTGTGCCCCAGGAACTGAAGAACTGAAATGTACTACCTCCTCCCCGCAGGAACCAAAAGGAAACAGCAGCCACCCTGCCCTCCCTGCTGGCAGCCTGGAAGTGCTTCACATGAATTCTGTTTTCTTAGGCTCAGGCTCCAGTTTGGACAATTGACCATACATCAGGCAGGGTTCTGTGCGTGTGCTGGTGACAGGAAGCTATGGGCAGGACCTTCCATTCTGGCTGTAGCAGGAAAAAGCTGGAATACACAGGTTCCAAGGTGACCAGGGTTCCCCCCAAACATGTCAAAAGTTTCTGCCTCTTTTGTTGCTTCTAAAAAGTCACAACTGAGCTCTGAGAGATGACAGTCCTATCTAAAAGCTTGCACAAAGTTGTCCTCAAACTACTGTCTTTGAACCGCTTGCATTAGAATCCCCTGGGGCACACGCTAACATGCAAATCCCTGGAGCCTCCTTCAGACCTTTGACATTAGAATTTCTGATGGTGGTGGGGCCCAGGAATCAGTATTTAAGCAAATTCTCTAGATTATTCTTAAACTCTCTTATATTTGAGAAGACTAGCTTAAGCCAGGAGGTAAAGAAACTACTCCTGAGAGAGTTGGGAGAATGTCCTAGTGAGTTAAAGAAGGTTCTTTACTGATACTCGATCAATCCACATTTCCCTCCATCTGCTAATCCTGACCCCATCAGACGCAGGAACCAAAATTCAAGAAGCTATTGGTTCCTCTGTGGAAACTAAACTATAAGCTACAAATTAAAAATAACTTCAAAATAGTTTTTGGTACCTTTTAGGCTGATAGATTCCCAGTGGTTTCCTTAGGTACCAGGCTTATTTTCTGCATCAATTTAGCCTTCTAAGACTGGCACTGAGGGCGATAATCCTTCTACCATGTGTCCCCGGGAGCCCAGGCCAGATATAATTTACCAGGCTAGATGGGCCATGGGCCTGGCCCAAGGGGGCAATAGTGATGGTTTATATGATGAACGGTAAGCATATGGATTGATTTAACTTCAAGATATGCATAGGATTAAAAATTAAGGGGCAATGTGTTTAACTAACCATTTGGAAACCAGTCTGCGGTGCATGCCAAGCCCAGAGCGTGACCAGACTAGCTCCTCTCACCACTGGCCCTACCTTCATCTGTCAGGGCTTCTGGGCTAGAGCTGGGGTCTACCAGCTGTCCACCCAGTGGTGAAAGGGGTGCTGTGTGGACTTACTGCTGGGACAAGTCCTCCCTGTCCATCCTTCCCTTCCCTCCACAGGCACGCCACCTCCCTCTGCAAGCAGAAGGGAGCCTGGAGGGAAGGGGCCCTTAGCAGCAGCAGGTGGGGCCTGCTATCGACCACCTGGCCTCCCTGCCTCTAGCCCCTCCCACTTCTCACCTCATTAAGCCAGTTTTCAAAAACAATCCACCCAGTCTCCTGAAAGAATGTGATGTGGCTAAACCCTACAATTGCTTCCTATTACCTACAGGATAAATTCAGAATTCCTCAGCCTGGCCTTCAGAATCTTTCCCAATCTGGCTCCGCCCTGGTTTTCCAGTCTATTTCTCTCTGTTCCCCTCTTCCACGTAGGGTCCAGCCCAGAGGTGAAACCTGTTTTCTTGCTTACTCAACTCACAGTGAGTCCTCCCCTGGACTCTGAGCCCTGCAAAGAAGGGCACATGTCATGCCCATTTTTCTCACCATTGTATTTTTGGCACCTAGCAACAGTGCCTGGCATAAGTACTTAAAAACCATTTGTTGAATAGCAAGTGAATGTTACTAAACGCTATTACTAATAATAACAATAACATAATTTTAAGGGACATAGTGACCAAATATATGTTCACCGTGTGCCAAGGCACTGGGCTAAGTACTTTACATGGATTGTTTAATTTGTATTTCACAATTTCTTATGAAGATCATTATCCCTGTTCTATAGAAGTGGAAGCTGAGGCTCAGAGAGGTTAAGTAACTTGCCTAAGGTCACACAGTTGTTAAGTAGCAGAGCCAAGGTTTAAACCTGGGCGCCTGACTCTAGAACCCACACTGCTAACCACTGGGTAGCATAAGTCAGCTGTACCAGAAACAGACCAGGGAGGGGAGGGTATAGCTCAGTAGTAGAGTGCATGCTTAGCATGCACGAGAGGTCCTGGCTTCAATCCCCAGTACCTCCATTAAAATAAATAAATAAAACTAATTACCCCAAAAAAGATTTTTAAAAAATTAAGAACAGATGGTAGAATCTATGAGAAACTGGGCCTGAATAGAAGAACTATATGTAATAATAGTAAAAGTACAACTCATTTATTTCATATTCACTCTATGTATTGTAGAGTAATGCTATGATAATGTAATGCATTGTAATGTGAATTTTCTCATCCAAATCCTAACTACAATTCAATGAAATAGGTGTGTTCTTTGTTTTACCAAGGAGACAACAGAGAGGCTAAGCAACTTGCCCAAAGTCACATGCTTCATAGAAATGGAGCCAGACTTTGGGTCTGTGACTCCAATCTCTGTAGGCTGAACCATGTGACCTCTTCTGAAAATTTATATATTAATAGTTTCTTTGTGTTTATTAACTTTTTGGGCATAAGCAAATTTTTTCCTTCCGTCTTTTCACATCCATGATCTGGACAACTGTGCAAATGTGTATGCAGACAATGAACAGAGATTGCATGTAGCTGTGATTCTAAACATGCTTACTCTCTCCTGTGCATGTACCATAGATGTATTTGATAAGCATCATGTCTGTGTTATAAACAAACCTCAATTTTAGGTTAAGTGGCTACAATTTCAGTATATTTTATATTCATTTGTAGTTTTGAGGATAGATTTTCTAAATTCTCTCTCTATATGTTTCCATCTCTATCTCTCTCTCCATTTCCCTGTCTCTCTATCTACTTTCCAAATCATGTACAAGATCATGTGGTGATACTGAATACAGGTGCGTTTCTCAGTTTCTGTTTCTAGAAACTATTTCTATGATTAGTGTATCTTTATATTCATGTCTGCTCTAATGCATTGATCCAAGATCTATAATACTGGATATATTTATCCAAACTCTCCTCATGAATTTCTGCCCAGTTATGCCTTCCTGTCAAATCTGTAAGCCACCGTCATACACGACTCCACACTCATCACTGTTCACTTCCAAGGTGTTTCAGATGCTCACATCACAATTGCATTTTTATATTGGTCTGGGCACCAGTATTGATGTGCATAAATGTGCATTTGTATACCTGTGTATCTTTCTGTCTATGGCCAGGATGGGATGGGGTGGGGGCATGTGGAAATGAGAGAATTATTAAATGCCAAGTAGATGTGCAATAAATTCCATTGATTTTATAAACTCCAACTTGTCTTCAGTCTCCTTCCTTTCTTTATCCTGGGGGCATTGCAACAAAAACCTATTTTAAATACCTTTACTCCCCTCTCCCCCTCCCCAAAAAAGTGTCAATATTTTTATTTGGATTTTTAACTTCGCTCCATAACAGTTGTTTGACCTCCTGACTCGTGTGAGTCACATAAATTCTGGGACTTTATTCAGGAGCCATGTTCCTGCTATTGAATAAGCAATTTGGGAGGGTGAATTAATGACTTGTGCTGTAGCTGGAAAGTCCCTGAAGAAATATTAAAATTGCTTGCAGACTGAATCGATACTCAGTGAACACCCAGCAAGAGGGCTCCAGCTCTGGAATGGCCACTGAAGGCAGGGCTTGGTGGAGGAAGGGGGATTCCTGCACCTAGCTTGGCGAGCCCCCTCCCACCCCACCTGCACCTTGCCCTCCACCCCTGGAGCTCTGTCATTTTCAGTAACAGTGAAGTCTTATTAAACCCCAACCAGGAGAGAGCTGATTTGTTCTGTCTCGGGAAGCAGGCTCAGGGGACAGTCTACTCTCTTACTAGCAACGAGAGCCCAGAGGCCTTATTGGAGGTGATGGTCTAGACACATACACCTGCTGGAGAAATGGGACGGCACTACTGCTTTCTGGCAGCCTGCACTGTGCTGGGGATCAGGAGATCACTGGTTTGGGGAGGCTGCGGAGGTGACCATGTCCTGCTGGGGATGCCGGAGGGTTGGGAGTTGCACTGCTGGCTCCATCTGTGTGTGTGTCTGCCCAGTGTTTATGATCGCTCAGGTGGCCACATGATTTCAGCCTTTGTGTATGGGTGTGCCTGTGGGATGGAGAGTTTGAATTGTGTTGTGTGTTACCATGTATTGCACCTTGCTGACACATTCCGGCAGCTGGCTTAAGGTTTGTTACTTGATGTTTTGTGGTATTGTACCAAGGTGACTGCACTTTGTGTAACACTGAGTTGGAGGAATTTGAGTATTGTTTGGTGGCAATGTCTGTGTTTCTGCTTTGAATTGCTGTGTTCGTTGATCATATCAGCATCTTTCTTTTTCGTAATGTATGTCTCAGAGATTAGGTTAATGGGTGTCTCCTCAGTGATGTGGGTTGAGTAATGATGTTGGATCAGGGTGGCAGTGTATGATTTAGTAACTACTTTCTTGGTGTGGCTGTGGGTGAGAAGACCCATTCTTTAGCTTTTTTAGCTTACTCTGACTTGGTCACTTGCACTGCTCATTTCCAGAAGGAGGATTCTACAGGTGCAGGACAAATCTCTTATCGATGACCAAATGCACAGTTTCATTCTTCCGGGGAACAAGTTTCCCTTGCTTCAGGGAACAGTTCTGACCTTACCACAGTGACACAGGTCCTGGTGTCACCCTCCCTGTATCTGCCTAATTTGGAGTGTTAAGCCCCAGGGCCAAACCCTAAGCCTGTCGAGAGTCTAGATTCCTAGGGGACTAGAGGAGGATGGATGGGAATGGGAACTCTAGCTCCGAACATGCACTCTGGTTCTGAGAATCCCCAGTTCACTCTGCTCTGTGACTCTAGCCATCATTGTCTTCCTTTCCAGCATCCCCAGATGATGTGGCTCAGCTGTGGCTTGCACCCGCAGGGCACATGCACACACACACACAAACACCACGGAAACGCAGAGAAACTCATACTAGGCATGACTTTCTACTAGGGTGGATGGTCTTTGTTCTGAGGTTGTACATGCATGACTATATCCTACTGCCCAAGAGATTACACTTGCCTGCACTCCCTTTGATCCAAAGCTGATACAACGTATGGAGTAGTGGAAAAGCACATGAGTTTTAGAGCCAGTACTGCATGAGTTCAAATCCTAGTTGTGTTACTTAGCCTGTGACCTGAGCGAGTTGGTCAACTTCTCTGTACTCTAGTTACCTTACCTATAAACATCCTATAAATCCCTGTGGGGTTGTTTATGGGACTTAAATCAGTTAATACATGCAACATGCAGTAAACATTTGTTAGCTATTATTATTGTGTGTATAAGGACTTACCGAGTAAAGCAGCTGTAAGATTGGCCTGTGCGTGTATATATAACCACATGTGTGTTAATGTGAATAAAATCTAACATAAATCAAGGTATGTGTGTGTGATTTAAGCAGAGAAGTGCAAAAATTAGTCAGGTAGCGTGAAGGCAGGGGGTAGTTTTCTCCTTGGCCGTCTGTCCATGTGGACGGGGCAGGGGTTGGGGGCTGATAAGAGTCTACCACCACCCACCTCCATGCAGAGGGCTGCACTCAGCACTGTGGGAATGAACAGGCAGAAAGGAAGAGGTGGCCCTTACACATTTTGCCATTATTAAAAAAAATTTGTTGATAATTGAGCTCTCAACATTCAAACTTGGCTCATTAAAATTATTTACTTTCTAATTTTAAAGATCAGGACCTTTGGGGGAGGGTATAGCTTAGTGGTAGAGTGCGTGCTTAGCATACACAAGGTCTGGGGTTCAATTCCCAGTACCTCCGTTAAAAACAAACAAACAAACCTAATTACCACACATCCCCAAATTTTTTTAAAAAGGAGAAGGCAAAAATCAGGACCTTTACCAGCTAATAGGTGTAAATGAGGAAGAGTGGAATCTAGGCATTAAACTGGGAATTAAGGAAGAAATAAGAAAGGAATCAGATGAGTGAATGTTAAGGCATTTGGGTGTGGATCTTACAGAAGCCCACTGAGCTGGACTTGGTTACCTAACTAGGCCAAAGCAGCAGGGAGAACCTGGGGCCTCGGCCTTATTCCATAGGCTTTCCCATGAAGATGGCGAGCCAGAACACATCATTGTGAGTTTAGAAAACGTCGGTTTTCATCTTTGTTCATATTGGGCACAGGGTAAATAGGAGAATTCATCATGTCCAGTTACTTTGAGAAATTACACTGAAGACTTTAAGCCCAAAGTGAATTTTTTTCTCCTGAATTTTTTTTCTTAAAATCCATTCCATTCCCTTAGCTATAGAAATAACTGCAACTATGATCAACTTCCCATGCTTCCCTGGAATAGCTAGATATGCGGGATCATAGCAGATAAATTTGGTTTGAATCTGTCAAATATTTGCTCACTTCTTCCTCTTCTCTTTCTTCATCCTTTACCTTATTTCCATTTTCTCTCCTCTCTTCCCCTCCTCTTCCTGTTTACCTCCCTGTCCTTCCCCCTCTAAGACATTTATGAATCAGAGGAACCCTTCAAACACATCAAATAAGGATTTTTTTCCCATTACCATTTCATTTCCTCTTAAAAAAAAAAAGCTACAGAATGCAAAGCACCACAACCCATGAAAATGCCATGAAGCCCAGAAAATGCCAACCTTCAACTCTTCAAGCAGTAGTAGGCTCATCCCAGAGGAGGAGTGTGCAGTCATAAGGAGTATATATACACACACACACACACACACACAAACACACACACAGGCTGGGCTCTCAAACAAAGTGGACAAAGGGGACAATTATCTGACTAATTCTGTTCCATGGTCAGAAACTGAGTCATCAAGGTGGTTGTTTTTTTTTTTTCTGGAAGTACACAGAGCAGGCCCCCTTCCTAAATCCAGCTGGGCTCATGGACCATAATTCTCACTGGCATTCAGGATACACAATTCTGTTCACAGAACATCCTTTTGGCTCCTCAAGCATTTTTAAAAGATTTCAGTGTTTCTGCACACACAAGCCAGCATTGACACACACTGACACAGACACACGACTTGATGATTCCTACTGTCCTAATAATAACCAGCATCTATTGAGCACTTGATATCTGCCAGACACAGTTCTAAGCAGGTTTATGGCGAACAGCTCATTTAACCCAGACGAGACCTATGACAGAGCTATAGCTATGTGAGTCTCCCCAGATCAGATGAGTGAGGAAACTGAGGTCCTGAAAGGATCTGAGATTTACCCACAACCACTAGCCAGTGAGTACGGAACCTAGACTCAAACTCTGACAATCACTTCCCACAGCCCACTTTCTTACACTTTCTATGCCAGGTAGGCTTATGTCTGGCACATAGTAGGTGCTTAGCAAAGGTTTTCTGAATGGATGAGTGAAAGAATAAATAAAGGATAAACCATATATGTTGAGAACTCTGATATTCCCTTAAGAAGGCAAAGTGGATTATTCCCTTACGAAGCCAGGCCTACCAGGTAGCTTAAGCTTTACTTGGACAAAGTGAGCTACTCTCCCACCCCACTTTCCAGGGAAAGTGTCCATCAGCTGTGCTTGTTCAGATACTAAATACTCCTAACCTAACCACCAGCTCTCCACTTGACTTTCAGGCCAAGACCAGAAAAGCAGAAATGAGACCCAAATACATCAAAGATGTTTTCTAACCCCGACACTTTCTTTCCCAGAATATTTCCCTCTGAAAATGGGTGTTTCCCAATGAAATGAAACACCAATGAAATGAAAACAGTGTTGGTACTGAGCCTGGATAAAAACTAAGAAATTCAATTAATCATGTGGATATCTCTAAACCCCCAGATATTTGGCATCATATTGACAACGTGTACAGATGACTGACTAAAGATTTGGGTTTTCATCCAGGTGTTTGGGAGCTGTCACAGTCATTAACCTGTTTGTAAGCAAGTGCACGTGCATTTCCAAGAGACATAAGTGAACACTAAAGAGGAAAAGAGTAACTCAGGATAAAATAGAATAAAGAGGACAGGGGTAGCGGCTATTCGACAAAACTAGTCAAGCAGACTCCATTCTGGGAATGGGTTGCTGCCTTCGAGAGCCATTAGAACGTGGATCCAGCTCACAAGAGACTCATGTGTTCAAAGCCCTTTAAAAACCTCAGAAGGCTGTATCCTTGACTGCCTATAGAACACTACCCATTTGATCATTGCGTGACCAAGCTGATGGACCAGTTCCAGCATCCGGTGCGGAGAGCCCATGTTGTGGTCAATCCGCCTTTATACTGACACGTCCTCATCTGCTCTCTGGATGCCTGGTGCCTGAGTGTGTAGTCTGTCCACGTGTTGCCAGTTCCAGCTGTAGATTTTGCACAGCTTGGCGTAAATCTGGTTTGTGACTTTGTACATGTACCCCTATTTGTGGTTTAGCGCTCTGCCTTTTATCATCTCTCCTACTTCCATTCTCTTTCCCTCTCTACTTTTTAATGCTATTTACTATTTCCTTATCCATAGAGCAGCACAGCAATCTTTCAGTGTCTCTACTAATAAACCCCAATGATTTTTCCTAGCCAGGTTTTCTCTCCACTCGACTTAATTTATGTTTTGGTAAAAGGAACTTTAGATCGTTCCATTCAATAGCATTTAGAGTTACCACCTTTATCGGAGGGATCACAGCACTAAAGGACTCCCTGCAAGGGACATTTGTTTATTCTTATGAGTGATCAGCTCTCCCCACGTTCGAGAAGGCTGCGTGCGTGCGTGCGGGCGTGCATGCACAGCGTCCTCGGTTTGAGCCTCTATGCTCCACTGCCCTGTGTCAATGCCGCTTGGCACTGGCAGGAAGAGCCCGGTGAAACCATTATGTGGACAGCAGCCGCCCCTCAAACTGCTGTGGGTAAATCCAGGGCCCCGGCCCTCCCTGCTGATGACCACTCGGTTCTTTGAGGAGAAAGCCCAAATACATCTGGCAGGGCTACCTCCTCCAAATTCTCTCTTCCACATCCACCCTTCATCCTGGAACTGCAAGGAAGGCTTGTGATGACACAGTTCACAAGCAAGGTCTGGATCTCTTCTCCCAGAGAGGTGAGTTGGAGGAGGAGGCTGGGAAATCAGGACAATGTCTCTCTCTCTCTTTCTAAACTGTTTATTGGCTTTTTCTCCTCTTCCATTCTTTCCACATCTTCTCCTTTATTTCTAACTCAATTTGGCCTTGAACTCTGGCCTTTCCCTTCACACCAAAATGTGTCCCAAGGGGAACAGAACCTCCCCAAAAGCAGTTACCTGGCTCGACTGGCCTGGAGGCCAGTAGCTAGAGGGGCCAGCCCATTGCTCCACTCCTAGAAATAAATCCCATTGTATTTGCATTTTAATTTTCCACATAAACAAATGCCCAGAGTGCTCGCTTGGGCAGCATCACTGGAGGAATTTAATTAGAAATGAAAAGTTTATAGGGCCCTCTTTAATGCGATTAATGCTCAGTTAACATTTATCACATTTGTATGCTGGAATCGCCTTTTTTAAGCAGCCACGGGCCATGAAATGAATTTCTCTCAACTTTTTTGGTACCCAACCTGGGAGGTCATCTCTTAAGAAGTCTGCACTGCCTTCTAGGCTGTGTCCCTGGAACCAGGAATTACCTGGTCTTCAAAGCCAAGTTAAAGGGAAGTGAGGGTTGGGGAAGAGGCAACTGTGTGCTGGGTTGGGAGGGCAGAAGGTGGGAGAGTGAGGGTGAATATTATTTCTAGAAGAAGCTGAACCAGAACCAACGCTGTGTCCTCTGCAGAGAACTGAGTGCTTAGCCCAGCAGACAGGATAAAGACTTCAGAGCCTCTTCCCTAAAGAAATAACCAAAACCAAAACCAAAACCCCTTCCCGACACACCCAGCCTATTTCTGTGTCCAGAAAGCTGACTTTAGCTGGAGCTGGTCATGTCCATCACCTCTGCTCTCCCTTCTGTCCTCCCATCTTTGGCCGCCTCTCTTCTACTTTCTTTCTCCTTCATCCGGGGCCCTCAGACTTTCCTTCCCAGGCCCTTGGTGACTGGGGAAAGGAGCCCAAGTCTCCAGCCTGGGGATACCTCCTTTATTCTGGCTCTCCCAGTCACAGTCTGTGGGAATGCTGCCTGCCCTGGTGTCTGCTCCTTAGGGAAGCAGAGTGAAATGGAGGAACATGAAACCTCTTTTGGTCCCTAGAATAAGGATGGCCTTCCTTAGCTTATCAAATTCTCTTCACTCTTCTTTTAGGGCCAACTGAGATTGGCCTCCTAACCCAAACCAGCTCACCTGAGTAATGATGAGGAAGAGGAAAGAGAGAAAGGAAAGGATACATGATTGGGCAGCGGGGAGGGGAAGGGAGGTGTTCACTCTGCAGATGATGGAAGGAGATTAATAGCTTGACCTTTATCCCCCGCTAAACGCACATTCCCTATGAGGACCTCAGCAGACATAAGCCAAGTGGCTGCTGCCAGTTTTCCCAGGAGTGTGTTACACACTCCTCCCTGACATTGCATGAAGCAAGTGCACACGTGCCTGCATACAGACTAAACATGTTGGGACACTCTGCATCTGACAAGACCCGCCCACTGATCCACCCACTGGGACACTGACCATCAGTTCAACCCTAAGCTTTCCAAATAACAGTTGCTAGCACCCCAAACAGGAGGGCCATCCCAGTGATGGCAGAGACCTCTGTTCTGGGACCAAAAATGCCTTCAGCCAGAAACCCTCCGAACAGCAAACCATCAGCTCCCTGTTCGATAAGATGGACACCTTTTAAGAGCTACAGCTTCCTGGGGCATGAATGCCAGGCTCAGCCAATGCCACGAACCCACATGCTCTTTCCAAACCAGAACCACACAGAGGCCCCCAGCACAGAGTCACCAAACTCTCCTGGTACCATACCCAAGGCAGGCACCATTTTGTCCTTGAGAATTAGAACAAAAGGTCCTGGGATAAATGGTAGGATGAGGGCCTCCTTCCTGAGCATCTCTGTGGCAGGTCGGGTTGGATGCTGCCTATAAGGCTCCTGGTTTCCTTCAGTTTCCTTCACCAGCCCAGCAAAGACCCCGGGGCCAAGAGGGAGCCTGAGGACCGGGCAGAGCAGCCCCGGTGCCCGTTCCTGTCTATTCAAGCTCCAAGGCCACTGCTGCTCTCCCTTCTCACCCTCCTGTCCTCTACCCGTCCTCTGAGTCCCTCTCTCTAATTCTTGACCTTACTATGCCTACAAAGTGGGTACAGCTCCCCTTCCAGCCAGCTGCCCTGTCTCACAGACCTTTCTCCTCCTCCTGCCAGGAGCTGCCAGCATGACCTCTGGTTTCCTCTGTTCCTGGATGGCTGCAGGGGGAGCTCACTGCAGAGAAGCTCTGGCGGAGCTGAAGGCAGGCAGAGGAGGTAGTCCAGAGCAAAGCAGCCAGAGGCCTCTAGGGGTAGAGGGGTCTAATCTGGAACACCCAGAAAGCAGGGACCTCCCTCCTTTCCTCTTGGCCTCTCTCCCACCCTCCCTTCTGCCAGGGACCAGGCTGGGTGCTGCACTGCGGCAGCCCCACAGCCACTGACCGCGTGCCTTGCGGCATGCTGCCCAAGCAGCCAGGGGCTCCAGGTGCTGTGACTTGACCTCCCACGCCACTTCCTTTGCTCTGCCACATTTCTCCTCCCTGGCTGGCCTTCCTTTTTCTCCTTAACAACCTTCTGAGCCCCTCCTGGGGGTGGTCCCACTAGCCACCCAGAGCTCTGATTCCCCCATCCTTTTCATATGCTCCATTCCCAGGCAAGCCTGTCCAGGTTCAGGCAGAGCCAGCTCCCTATTACCTCTTGGCTTCATCACCTCCTTCCTCACTCTTCCAGTCCTCATTCTTACTTCTTTCCTGCCCTTTCCCTCTGAATTTCCCCCACCCTTCCCCTAGCCATGGGGAGATACACCTCTCCACTTCCCTTCCTTGGGGGCTTCTAGCCTCAGGGGCTCAGGAAATGTCACATTCCCCTGTATCTGCACCGATGTTGCTGCTCTGGTCTGAAGCAGAAAGATAAGTTATGTCCAGTTACACAGACCAAGGGCTGCAGACCGCTGGTCCATGAACTGAATCAGGCTCAAAGATGTGTTTTATTTGACTAGCACAGAGTTTTTAAAAATGAAATCTTACTGCCTCTAGGCTGGGCCTGCGTACTCCAGCTCCTGTTGGTTCGGCTCTCACTAGCTCTGTCTCAGGCCCTCCCACTGCCCTTCCCAGCCGTGGTCCTGGAGGCGCTGGTCCTTGTGACCCCTGCAGCCACATGGCATCTCTACTAACACATTTCTCCCCAGGCTGGACTTCACTACATTCCCCACACCACAGTCCTGCAATAAACCTGAACCTCTCCAGAATGCCACGACTCTGCCTCTCTGTGTCACAGAATATCTTCTTATCATATTATCTCTCAAAAACCCAAAGAAAGATTCCAGTTATTTTTGTGGTTGTTGAGGATGCATTACAAGAGGAGCCTGGCTCTCTGGCCTCTCCTGTCTCCCTCCTGCAGGCCTTCCTCTCCTACCTGAGAGCTCC
This sequence comes from Camelus dromedarius, assembly GCF_036321535.1. Taxonomy (NCBI): domain Eukaryota; kingdom Metazoa; phylum Chordata; class Mammalia; order Artiodactyla; family Camelidae; genus Camelus; species Camelus dromedarius. Next base: position 58,441,650 of record NC_087443.1, on the reverse strand, counting down.
CAGGTCGACACGGGGCCCTGATTCTTCTTCTTCTCCAATCCCAGGTCATCCTCCTCTTGTTTCCCACACTTCCAGCAGCTCCCCTATGCCCAGTGCTTCCCAGGAGAGCCCAGACATCTGCCTCTGCCATCATGCCCTGCATAGTGCCCAAACCTTCTCCAGTTCCCAGCTGTGGCTTTCTTGCACCCAGCTTCTTCCTTATTTCCTAGGCATCTGGATTACTGGGGAAGGATTTAGAGGCTGGGCCTGGGGCCTGACCTTTGGGAGAACTCTGCAAATGACTGTGTCCCAGGGCTGCTGCCATGCCTCCTGCTGAGGGGACCTGCAGGTCCCTTGGCAGGCCACTGCACTGTAACTCTGCAGAAAGGGGATGCAATGGGAAGAGCATCTTCTTGGCTGCTTATGCAGTTGGCCCCTAACTAGTTCTGACGACTGGATTGGGACTCAAGTGTGAAAATGAAGACAGAGAGTGGATCATATAGCTCTGCATCACAAAGGTGGCATCACTGCCACAAAGCCCCTCTTATTGGGGGCTAATTGGACTATGGAGTGTTATGGTGCAAATAAAAATTGAAGGAAAATTTGGCCATAGTTTTCTCAAATTAGGAAATGAGGAATCTTCAGCCCAGCCCCGTGACTGCTGCCCAGTGGACCAATGACTACCTCACTGACTGACCTGATGGTCCCCAGGACAAAGTGACCAGCCTTTGTGACTACAGGTCACATCCTATGGGTCTTCCTGCCTTTCCTCCTCTTGGCCTTAGAGCCCATTTACCTACAAGCAGGCACAGGTGGGCCCAAACACACACAAATCCATACACCATGAGGATATCAACCTCTGTGTCCATACACCATCATGAATATATTCAAGCTGCACCTTCAGAGCACCAAAACAACCTGCTTAACAGGAGAGAAACATTTCAACCTAGTAGTTTAATGGTAGACAGATAAACCCACGGTGATTTAAATTTTCCACATGTGTAATATTTTACTTGTTATTTGGGCATTGGTTATGAGACACTGTTTCCCATCCCTGGGATCTATCAGGAACCCATCTCTCATTTCTAGGCTCATGCACGTGGCTGGGTGAGCTGCCCTGGACACAGCCGCACCAGTACCTGCTTTCCCCACATGAATCTGAACTCCAAAGGCAGGAAACTTGTCCTGCAAGACTCTGAACTGGGAGGGTGGTACGGAGTGGGGGTGGGGAGTGGATAAAACAGCAGGGATTCAGAGAAGTGGCAGGCCAGGTTCACACTATTTAGTGCATTCTTTTAAAGAACAGGAAGTGAGAAAGGAATTCTTTCCAGCATACACAGTTTCCTCTTAATACAGGAATTCCAACTCCAGGTAACAAGAAAGGGCTAAGGAGAGACCTGAGATCGAAGAGGCAAAGTTGCAGAGTAGCTGGAGCTTACAGCCAAACAGACCTAGGAAGCTGGGAGCCCCTGGTTTCAGGTTTAAGATGTTCCTTTGTGGGCTCAGAAAGAGCCCCCTCTTCAGGGTGAGGCTCTAGGGGGTGGTTGCTTCATCTTCTGCACCAGTAACTACTGTTGCTGCTCTGTCTCTAGAGGCATAATATTCTTGTCCACAATACACACCATCACATATACAACCACATTATCCCATGTGCACCAGAATAAGCCCATTCCCAACTGTTCCCTATCACCCTAACTTCCAGTGGCACCTCTCGTCCCCTGGATCTATTTTGCACAATAATTCCCCCCTTGTGCCAATATGCACACAAAACCATTGCACTCCTCTGCCCCATCGCACTCCCCTGCCCCATCCCACTCCCTTTCCAACAGTCCCCCTTGTCCAGGCACCCCAGTTCCCTCTCTAGGGGCTGCTCCTGCCTGGCCCCATCTCCACTTGGCTCATTCCCCCTGTGGCCCCTGTGGCCCCTGTACTGAACTGTTGTGTTGTCCATTTCCCTGTGACAAGGGCTCTGGTTACAGAGTTATTGATTGGTTTTCATGCAGACAGATGGGCCCTTCCCGAGCTCCCATCGAAATCCCTGGCTGTATGGGCTGATTGTTGCCTCTCGGGGTGTAGGATTGCACTGGAGACCACCCTCCATGCAACCTCCTTTGCCCAGGCAGTGGACGGTAATAAATGGAGGCAGCCTGAGCGATAATAAAAGCAATTGAGTAGGTTACCTGTGCAGACACAAGATTTATGCCTCTTCATATTTGATGTGATTGTTTTATTGAGTTCTCAGAATAGTTGGGGCACACTTTATTTATTTATTTAGGATTTTCCCTCTCTTTTCCTCTTTGCATCACCCTCCAAAACCCACCTGGAGCTTTCGTTAGGGACCACACCTCCTGTCTTCCTCTTTCCTAGAGTCGCCCGCTGAGGTAAGAACTCAGGGCAACCAGCCGTTGCTCTTGCCTGAAAGCCGTTTTGTGGCCTGCCGGCCCATTCGGTGCCCACCAGTGGGGAGACACTCAGACCAATACAACTGCTGGCCAAGAAGTCTAAAACAACTAAGGGAACAAAAACGGCTTTTCAAGGGGACAGCTCATTTTAAGGAATAAGAAGACCAACAGTCAGGACTATTTCTCATGTTATTCTAATGACCAGCTGCAGGAGGTGCTCTCTGGGGATGGACAGGTGAGCAAGAAACTGGCATGACTGTCTGTGGCCCGATTTGTAGCCCGATCTGGTAGGACTAGGGCCACGGAAAACAAGTTCTCTGTCCTTAACTTTCCCATTCCTCTGTGGGGAGAAGTCTTCTCCTTTACCTACCAACCTGCCTTGGCTCTTTGCCACAAGACTGACAGCCCTGAACACCACACAGCTGCAAGGGTCTGGAGAAGAGGTGGCAAGGCTGCCTCTCCAGCCCAGCTTCATGACATGCCAGGTCCAAGAGTCAAATGTGCAACACTCTAGAACCTGAGTTTCAGAGAGGGAGACCCAGGCCCCAGCCCCGCATGTGTCTTCAGAATTCCCTTGGCTAGGATGAGTGGCTCTCAGTTTATTTGGAAAGGTCTTTGAATGAACAGCTAGACCACTGTCACCCCAATGCCAGACCTCTGATGAAGACCTGCAGATGATATGGGATGGAATTCTTTAACAGCCCTGGGGCTGTATCCTTCCTGAAGCCAGTGTTGCCACTGCAAGAAGAATAAATGTGCTCACCTAGAGCCAAACAGCCTAAGAGAGGGTGTGGGTAGCAGGTGATCAGTGAGAAAATGACTCTGGAAGGGTCCACTTGACAGATCTGGGAGCAGGGCACTCCAAAGAGTATAGGGCGGGCTGGACAAGTTAAGAGAGCGATGGCCTTCTCAGCTCATTCCAAGACAGTGCTCTCAGGGGATGGTCAGTAAGCCTAGACTCTATTTGCACCTGTGCTATCAAAGGAGCTGTATTCCCTGCCCAGAGCAAGAGCCAAACCTGAAAACTTTGGCATATAATCAGGAAACTCTTTTCTGCCTAGCCAATTGCTCAGCAGTGTAACTAGGTGACTTCCCCTCTTTCAGAATCATGGATCTCCTCCATCTCCTCCTTCCTCTGGGCCATCTCCCACACCAGGTTTCAATCTTAAGTCACCTGTTTATAAACACTCGCTCTCCACAGCGGCGGTATACAAGCTGAAGAGCCGGCAACTCCACATTCAGCGATCAGTAACCCAATATTGAGAATCATTCAGATAAATTCCACACAATTCTAAGCAATCCAGTCAACTCTTGAAATTTTTGACAGTGGTTTTTGGGGGTGGAGGTGGGGTTGGGAGGCCTCCCTGACTTACTCCATTGGTTCAGATAGGTATTTCTATGAGGATGTGCCAATGGAGAATGGGGGTTTGATGCCCAAGCGTTTATCACGACAGGATCAGAGAAAGCCAAAACCATTTTTAAAGCATGAAAAGCAATTTAGTTTATAACCATAATAGCGTATTTCAAGTGCAGCAACAGCATCTGTTTAGGGGAGGAGAAGAGGAAAAACCTTACCATTTGGCCCAGGTGGGTAAGCATGTGTGGACTTCCTTTCTTGCCAACAGCCAGCACAGGCACACCCTTACTGGTGATGGTTATAAAGTCCCCAGCACAAGTGGGCACCTCACCAACAGTAAAGCTCTAAACTCAAGAACCACCCAGTCCCCAATGCACCACACTTTCTGCACAGAGGAAAATGCCCTGGCTCTTCCTACAGCAAGTGAGAATCCACAAAGTTCCTGGCATCACCAGCGCCAGCAGAAATTCCACTCTTATCAGGCTTTAGGTTGAAGCAACACATCTCAGATACACCTTCCCCCTTCAGAGCAAAGCACCGAGAGGGACGAAGCTGAGGGTATGGGGCCCAGATGCATCCTTGACTCAGCAGCACACTGGGAAGCTCCCAGAATTCTTTCTAAAATATGAGCCATGGTAGGATTCTGCCTCAAAGTGAAATAGAGAATATTCTGACTGTGCCTTGTTGACAAAGCAAGCTGGGGAGCCAACCCACAGACCCAGGGCTGGCTGCCCATGCTGCCGGTGGCTTCCCCGTTCCTCTCCTCCTACTCTCTTGCTGTCGCCAGCGACACCTGCCCATGTATGGCTATTTTTCCACAACCAAAGGAAGCCTCCGTGCCCCTTGGGTGATAGGGCTCCAAGCTGAGCAGATTCTGCTGCTGTCAGAGCTGTCCAGCTGAGGTGGTTCTTTCTCCCCCTCTCATCCCACCCATGGCTCACCCCTCCACTTTCTCCGAATTCTGGTGAGTGCACCCCAAGGCCTCTGCAGCTTGACCCTGGGGTCACCTGTCCTCTGCTCCCAGAGACTTTTCAGGATGAGAGTATTCCCCAACTTTTGCATAAGCCAGCTTCCTAAAACATCTCTGCCAGTGAGGGGTATATGTTGGGGAGGAGGGGACAAGGGGTGCTAAACATGGCGCTAGGCAAGGGGTGCTGCCACCACACCTGCCTTGATTGCTCCAGTCCTCCATGCATCAAGAGAAGCAAATGGCCTTAACCATACACGTCTTAAGTTCCTCCAAAGGCTTGCAAATCCTATCACTGACAATCAGCATTTCTCTCAAATGTTCTCCAGAACACCGGTGCCTAGTCGCAGCAGCACTGCTCCTCAGCAGGCTGCTCCCCTTCCAAGGCCTCAGTACCAACTCACTCCCAGGACCAGCAGCCAGCCAAGAGACCTAGAGGAGCTGACACTTTATTTCCTTCCCTTCCCTAACCATCACCCCATCCCAGCCACAAAGCTTCCCCAGCTTCCTCCTCTGGCTTTTAAATGCAAAATACTCATTCTTCTCCCCAAAACCACCCGAAGTCTTTCTCCAGCTCCTTCCTATGGTGTCTGAAAGTCACACTGCTACGATTTCAATACCTAGCTGAGCCAGGCCCAGGGAGCTGGAGGGTTTTCGGAAGGTGTATAATTAGCTGATCAGTATTATGTTACCCTGTTCATAACTGAATAACCATTTTAATACAGATGGCACACACTGGGATAATTTCTGGGGTCGCCTCGCAGTACGTTACAGCAGGAGTGTGGCAGAGGGAATCTTCTTTAGCCAAGGTACATTCTACCAGCTAATTTTACCTGCTGTTTTCAGGATGATTTGGGATAATTCCATATCATTTGCAAAATATTTTTAAAAATCTTAATACATGATGCCAGTTTCAGAAAAAGGCACCATCTGAATTATTAGTTGTCCTGATAATGAGCCTGTGAAGAGTGTAAAGAAAAACAAGGGTATGAAACCCTCAGCTTCCTTCTCATTTGGGGATTTATCTTAAAATGGGGTGAGAGGGGTGTGGACAGGGGTAGAAAATCTGTCCAAGGCTGTCGGGAACTTGCACAGCATCTCTGCTGATGTCAGGTTGTACGGTTCTGTGATGTGGAAGCTGTCCTGGGCTCTTGAGCCCAAGTTTTTTGTGCTGTACTGGCCACATGTGCACACTTGCCGGGGGTAATCATGGAGTGTGCACATGTTCTCCCAGAGAGCACAGTGGACTAGCTTGGGGATGGGGAGACTGACTATCTTATGCTACTGTATGGCGAGCTGACTCTAGCCTGATTTATCCCCATGTGCCTAAGCCTGTCGTTAGCAGAGACTTAGGTCTGGACATAGGCACCCTAGATGATTGGAGGCATCTCCTAAGGTTCAGCCTCAGGGTCCGGAGTTCTTCCTCCCTATCTGGTGTCCCACTCCTTGCCCAGCTCCTCTCTTTCCTGCCAACTGCTGGCTGGTGGCTGGCATTTGCTCTGCAGGCCTGGATACTGGTGCTAGTAGGCCAGAAATTTGTGCAGAGCTGGCTAGCAAGGCCTGGGCTCCCGGTAGGCCAGCTTTGTGGGAGTTGGCAGGGAGGGCAGGGGAGGCCGGACAGGTGACTGGCCCTGGGAAAGGGAGCATGCCTTTAGAAAGGGAAGTCTGTTTGGAGGTGATGAATAGACACTGGTCATTTTAAAGGCTTCGGCTGTGGGCTGTGATTGTCTCTAGATACCGAGGCGCGTAATCTTGGAGTCTTAATTACCACAAACACTTGGGTTCATTTCCAGGAGGCCGGCGGGAGAAGCCTGGCAGGGAATACCCAATCCCGAGCTGGAGACAGCCCTGTCTGTGTGTCTACCTCTCTGTCTCCGAGGTCCCCTCTTCCTGCCCAAAGGACTTTGGGGCTGGGAGCGGGGAGGAAAGCTGGAGGCTGGAGAAAGAATGGAGACTCGGTGCCGGGAGAAGCGCTGGTGGGCAGGAGCTGGGAGCTGGAGCCCCATTCCCCCATGCCATGCCTGGCATGCTCACCTGTTGATGGAAGAGACGCTGGGCACTGTGTCGTTGTCACAGATGCCTTCTGCCAGGAGCCGGTCCCGGATCTCCCAGGCGAACATAGTTGGGTTCTGTCGCTTGTATTCGGCAATCTTGTCCACCACTTTGGGCGTTGCCACTTTGGGCTTGGAGCCACCAATCACTCCGGGTTTGATGCTGCCTGTCTCATAGTACCTGCCCCGGGAAGGCCGGCAGGGTCAGCGAGAAGCGAGTGGTGGCAGGGACAGAGGGGCTGCTGACTCCGGAGCTGCTGAGCCACGCTCACACCCAAAGCAGCGTGTCTGCGGCTCAGCGTGTCTGCGGCTCAGCGTGTCTGAGTCCACTTGGCGGAGGATGAAGGGGAGGACAACTGGGATGCTCCTTCTCTCGGGAGGTGGTCATACCAGGGGCTGTGCTCACACCAGGAATAGGCACCCCTGATAGTGGAAGCCTGGTCTTTCATTTGCGAAGTGCAGGAGGAAGAGTACTTGGAGGCTTCCATGCTGACCAGGACCGAGGGACCACCTCCAGCCCTTTCCCACTGAGCACAGAGCTTCTTTTGGAATAGAACAATCCTTCTACCACCCGAGGCTGGTTTTTCTCCTCTCAGGGATCCGTTTTTACTTTCCACCCTATTCCTCCAACCCTTCCTCCCAAAGAGAGGAACCTCCTTTCCCTTTCTGAAGATGGGAATTGGGCTACCTCCTGGTAAGGACCCTGGAGCTGGGCAGGAGCTGGATGGCCCTGCTCCACTCTGGTTCCTGGGGCCCCGGTCACCACCTGAGTGCCCGCTCCAAAAGGAGTAGCTCTCCAGATACCCCGAGTCAGGAATCTCCCTCTCCCGCTGGCGACCCAGACTTATAGCCAAGCCCTCAGCTGGAGACCCAGGGCTATCCAGCTGGGGAATGAGACAGGGCATCTCCCAGGGGCAGCTCTGAGGCCCTCACCTGCCCAGGATTTTGCTGACACAGCCGTGGCTGACCCGCAGCTGCCGGGAGATGTCGCAGGGCCGCACACCCTGGTGGGCCAGCTCCACGATGCGCTGCCTCACCACGTCGGGCAGGGGCCTGCCGTTCACAAACACCCCCCCGAGCTGGTTCACACCCCCGTGCCCTGCTGGGGAGAGACAAGAAAAAAACACAACACCCCACACACAGCAGGGACCGGCTATTAGTCAGGGTCCGCGGCCCAGGACGTGTGAAGGGAGCAGGCAGGGCGGAAGGGCATGTTCCCGGAAACGCGGGAGAACGGTGGCCGGTGGCCTGCCGACCACAGTGCGGAGGATTGGGGACTGGAATCCTCTGGGCCGTAGAGACGCGGAAGCGCAGACGCTGGACAGAGGACTGGGAAAGAACGCGGCTCTAAGACCCATGCGACGCCAGGGAGAAAGTGAGGGAAGGAATGGAAAAGCAGGGCGAGAGAAAAAAAGGGAAGGGGAGAGAAAAACAGCAAAGTGGAAATTAATGCCAGCAGGAAAGAGAGAAGAGGAAGGGCCGGGCAGAGGACAGAACCAGCGCGGGGCGGGATCCCGCCTGAGCCGGGCAAGACGGAGATCCCAGAGCGTGCTTGGAGGCGGATGATGTTGGCGTGTTTGGGTCCCGTTGACTGTACATAAGGGCTCCAAACACAGAGAAGGGCAAAGTCCCTAACATCCCCCTTTTTGCTTCCTATCTCTTTCCTTGTATTTATTTTAATTCGAAGTTAGAGTTTTCCTACCCTCTTCCCTGTGTTTTTGTTTTTTGATCAGTTTTTCTTTCCTTTATGTTTTCTACCTTTAGATATTTGGGGAGCCATATTTCCCCTTCGCCTCCCTAGTGTCTAAAGTTCAAAGAAAGGCAAGTGGAGGAGGGAAGACTGAAGAGGCAGGGGCCCAGAGTCTGCTGCGCTCAGAGACAGAGAATCAGTGGAGAGCCTCGCGGTTCAGGTAGCAGCCACAGAACGCAGACTGCTTGGGTTCGCCGGCCTGCCGCGCTGCACCAAGCTTGGGGCCCACGGACTTGCCCAGGATGCATGGTACAGGTCGCCCAAGCTGACTGAGGGCTCACGGGGCACCCTGTGCAGGTAGCCCGAGCCAGCTCTCCCTCTAACCTCTTAGACCTCGGTAGCAACCCAGGAAACCGGGCGGCGAGGGCGTCTACTCTCTTGGGCAAGATGAAGGTGCTGGGTCACCAACCTCGGAGCCAAGGTGGTCATCGGATACCAGGCCTGAGGGTGCTGCCTGGCGCCCCATTCTCCCTGACTTACAGCAATCTAGAAATCCTGCACCCAGAGCCATCAACCTGCAGCTGCAGTTACTGAGCAATCCAAGAGCAGAGTTCTAACGGCAGAGTCTGACCGGACCGGGCCAGCAACCTGCAGCCCCTGTTCTGCTGGCCTCAGGTGACTTTCGGAGAAAGCGGGGAGATCTGTACCTCGCTCGTTCCTCTCCCATCCCCTCCTAGGGGTACCGAGAATAGAGGCCTGTGGAACGCCTGAGGAGAGGCCTCTGATCTAGAGGCTGGGGGTGGGGGAACCGGAGCCTCTTATTCTACCCCTCATCCATGCTAGTCTCCCTGCCTCTAACCCCACTCCTCACCCCTCCCCTCCCTCCAAACCCGACCATCAATAATTTAGGCCCCGGGAGAACTCGCGTTACCGGTATGAAAAGGCGGCAGCTGCGGGCAGATTAAAGATGAATAATTCAGCCTTCCCGGGCTCGGGGCCTGGCCCCTCGACCCCAGTCTAAGGGGTGGGCATGGGAAGGGGGCTCGGCGGGAGTCCAGGGCTCGGACCGAGAGCCGGCGCTGAGTTCCGGCCTGGAATACGCCACTGCCGCCGGCGCCGACTCCGGCTGCGGCTGCTTGCCGGCCAGCCCGCCCTCCTGCCCGCACCTTGGTCTCTCCCTTCCTCCAACCGCCTTCAGCTCGCCTGGCTCCCCTTTGGGTTTCAAAGTGGCACCCAGTGGGCGGCCAGAACTCGGCAGATCCCCCGAGGAATCGGCAAGATAAGAGAGAGGGAGCAGAGGCAGCAGGACCAGGAGGTCGGCGGGCTGGGCGAAGACGGCTTGGGACCGGGTTCCACTCTCTCCGAAAAGGAGCCAGGATTTTAGGCTTGGCTCGCGGAAAGCAGCGGCAGCCGGAGGCCCCTGGTTCGGATTTCCTGTGCTTGGAAATTATTTAGGGAAATATATTTTACCCCAGGAGTATGTTTTAAAGCTCCCCTAGATACATGCTAAATATATGCTTAGGGAAAAACACAGCTCTCCCTCCTGGGCTCTCTTGTCCGCAGCACAGATCCAAGTCAGGTCTAAAAAGTTTCCCTGTGAAAAGTTACAAATCATGCTTAATTATTAATCCACAGAGGAGGAGAAGTTTTCTATTTAGAATCTATTTGTCTAAAAAGAAAGCCTTCAAAAAACTCTGGATTGTTTTCCAAGCTAAAGACATATGACAAGAATTAGATAAATTCAAATTTCATCAAAATAATTCTCTTTTCGTATTTTTTCATTTATTTTCTCCCCTTCTCTTTTTTCCTGTAACATCCTTTCTCTTTTCTGGCTTTTCTTTCCTTCGCCTTGATTGATTTCTCTCTTTTCCCCCTAGCTTTGGCATTTGCCTTCCTTTTGTTCTTCCGCCCTCCTTTTCTCTCTCTTTTCCTACCCCCCTGGCCAGGTTACTGGCTGGACTATCCTTACCAGGGAGTGGGAGGCAGGCAAGGATCCTCCAGAACTAGAAGCAGAGCTTTGCTCTGCTCAGGGACCGCCTGGAAGGCTCCTCTACACGATCTATCGCTGACTTCGACTTCTCCTTGGAACCCCTCTTTGTTTTTAGAGCATCTCCCAGGGAGAGGCAGAGAGATGACCACCATGTACTGCCAATCTCAGACTTCCAACTCCAGAAATGGGCAAGGAGAAGGAAGGGAAGTAGGAAAGAAAAGAAGAGGAATGATTTCAAACCAACCCACAAGAAGCTTCGGCTGGGCTGGCAGGGCCGGGAGATGCTGGGAGTTGAGGGTCAGAAGGGGACACACCACCCCCACACTCTTCTGCCTGATTGTCCTGACACTGAGGCTGTCCCTGCTAGGAGTTTCCTCCTGGACAACCACATTCTGAGTTTGAGAAAGGTAGAGATGGGGGGGGGGGGAGGCAAACAGAAAGAGAGAGAAAACACAACACAAAACACTGAAAGCTGCCTGCCCATTAGCCCCCCAGCCCTAGGCAAGAGGGTTGCCAGGGAGTAGGGTGGCTGGAGCCAGGGTCAGGGGCTGTGGAACCACAAACTAAGAAGAAGCAGGTGGAAGGAAGAAAGGTGATGGGCACCAGGGAAGGTAGGAAGGCAGTAGAAAAAGTATGGGTGACAGAAGGCAGAAGAAAGAGGAACTGGGGGCTTTAGAAAAACTAGGAAATGAAGGAAAGAGGAAGAACGAAAGGGGGGACCAGGATAAGCGAGGGTGGCCTCCAAGATGGGACATGAGTGCTAGGGGCCAGGACCAGGCTGGGAAAGGACAGGTGGGACAGGGAGCCCCGAGCCGGGACAGGAGCCGGGCGCCGGTACTCACGGTGCATCGCGGAGAAGGGGTCTGCTTTGCAGTGCATATCCATGGGGAGGCAGAGGAGCGGGAGCAGCGCGGCCGCCGCCGCCGTGTCGCCTCTCAAACTCAACTTCAGGACTTGAGGAGAAAAGGGAGGGACGGTGGGGGGGGGGTGAGTGGGCGCCCGTCTGCGGCGGGGTGCTCTGGGGCGGGGGGCGCCGCGCTGCACTCCCCGCGGGGACTCCTCCCGGGCCGGCCGGAGCTTGCAACCGCAGCGGCCGCAACTTCCCACCGTCGGGGCGCGGGGCTGGGCGGTCAGCAGAACGGCCCCGGGGCGGCAGGCCGGGCCGGGGGGACCTGGGGGCGCATGGCTCGCGCGGCAGCTGCGGCCAGAGCTGAGGCTGGGCGGGGGAGGCGGCTCGCTCAGTTCCCCTGGAACCCGGTCATCCAGAGGCGGCGGCCGGAGAAGCCGAGGAGCAGGGCGGCCCGAGGGCGCCGGGCAGGGGGCCGGGCCGCTCCAAGTGCCAGTGAGTTGTCGAAGTTGGCCAAGAAGTAGCAATCCTCGGGATGTCCGAGCGGGCGCCTTCAGGAGGGGAGAGCGCGAGCTGGGCCCCCGCCCCAGGAAAAGGCAAGCGCGCGCCGCCGCGGCCGAAGGGCCGGGATGGAGGGAGGGAGCCGAGCGACGCTGGTAGCACTGGACTGGCCCCAGGTGGGTTGCGTTTGCGAGAAGACTCGGCCGGAGACTGGAGCTTTGGCTCCCGGTGTGTGTCTCTCTAAAAGCTGCAAAGCCCCCCTCCAGACCCCCTCCCCCTCCCCTCGCTGGGAGATGGATGACTTGTCAGACAAAGGCAATAGATTCCACCACTCTGTGATTCGCCAGCGCCGGAGCCCCGAGCTTCGGCGAGGAGGGCCCCGCGCCTGTCACTCCGGTGCCGGCGAGGGGAGGGCAAGGGAGGGGGAAACGGGAGGGAGGGAGCAGCCTGCGAAGGAAGAGGGAGGGAGGGGAGCGGGCCAGGGGGAGGGGGAAGGGGAGCCCGGGATTAAAACTACACTGAGAAACGAAACTCGCTGATAAGATAAACGTTAGATAAGGATAAAGAGCGGCCAGTCTAATGAATATTCAGGCAACGACAGAGGGCCGCGGAGCGCGCCACGCTCGGAAGACGGCTCGCAGACGCAACTCACCCAGCCCTGCCATCCACCGGCCAGTGCCCGCAAGAGCCATGGGGTCCTGAGCTCCGTCCGCATCCCTAGTCCTATTCACCTCCCCCCCCCCCCAGCTCTGAGTTCCCTTCCGTTCCTCCTGGTTCTTCCTTCCTCTCTCTGGTCCTTCTCTTTCGCCTTTCCCTCTTGAGGTACCTCCCCAACCACGCACCCCCAATTCTCATTCCGGGGCAAAGTGCCCGGCAGTTTGTCCTCTCCCGTCCCACGCGCGGCTGCGCGCAGGGCTTCCCTTGTCCCCTTGCCTTACGGGGTCTAGACAGCCCAGAGCGCTCGGATTAGTAGCGAGCTGGAGACCTCCAGCGGGGACCCACCTGCCTCAGTGGGACCCAGGCGACCGTGGGAGAGCCCTGGGACTTGGCTTCTGGACCCTTGGGTGGCCAGAGAGGGGAGCTTGGGGAGACAGTGCAGAACGACTGGTCGCTGGAGACTGAGGCTTGGTTCCCTCTCCCCGGCTGGGGAGAAGAAGCTGCGAACGAGGCTGAGCGCCGCCCGCTGCCAGCTCGGCGGATCCGGAGCTAGTGCAGAAGGCGCAGCGCGCTCGGCCCGGCCTCGCTCCTGCCGGAGCCGCTGGCACAGCCTCCGCAGCCCTCATCCGCACTCGCTCCCTTGCTCGCTCAGGTCCGTTCGCACGCACCAGGCAGGAGAAGCCCTTTGTCTCCTAACTGGTTAAGTACAGAATATCCGGGAGATCTTTATGAAATATTTTCCCTTGTCTCATAAATCATCTTGGCACTTCAGCTGATGTTTTAACTCTCTCTCCCTCCTTTGCTCCCTCCCCCGCTTTCTGGGTCTGCGAAAGGGCGTCGCAGGGAAGCCCGCGCTGCACTCTTGCCGCCTGGACTCGAGGCGACTCTGTCCTCTGCCTGCCCACCCTGGCGCCCGCAGAAGCGCCGCGGACTCGCGCCACTGTTCTGGCCGGAGCCCAGGCGGCAGCTAGGTAGGGGGCCGAACCGGCCTGACTCAGCCAGGAGGAAAGTCCTACTGGGCCTCTTGCACCCAGGTTTTCAGAGCGCCCTTCATCTTCGGGCGGGGCTCAGGGCTGGCTCAGCCTGACGGGGTTCTGAGCCTCCCACTCCTTAGGGAGCCGGGTATGCTGGGATCCTAGCATTTGCCCTTCTTCATGGAGCTTCCAGAGCCTGACCCATTTAATCCACCTGCAGAGTAACTTCTGGGAGTAAAAATTCGCTCCCAGCCTGTCCCCTCCCTCCCTCCCAACCTCCACCCCTACTTCCCTTGGACGTTAAAGCTGGCTCCCTTGGGCTGGAGGTGGAAGGTGCAGGGTCCAGCCCCAAAGGTCAGTCTCTTCATTTTGAGACCTGCAGATGGCGCTCCTGGGTTTGCTTTGGCCTCACAACCCCACGAACACGCATTAACTTGGTGTGGGGGGTGAAAAAAGGAAACTGAGTTCAGGCAGCCTGAAGCGAAAGGCTCCTGGGCTTGAGAGCAAGGGCCTCTCATGTGGTATTAGCTGGTACAGCCTTGGGCTCCTTTCAGGGAGGTAAATTAACCCAGAACTGGGGAGAGAGGGTGGCATATAGGAAGGGTCCTTACTGAGAAGAGTTCAGAACTAAAGGAGTTCTTTGCCCCAGGTCTCCCAGTGTAACTCTAGGAAGTTGTCTTAGGGAGTCTGAACTCTTGGATACATCCACACAAAGACTCAGATTTTTCTAGAACCAGCTAGACATATTCTTAGGTTACACACACTATGAGGAAGTGTGAGTGCAGACAACAGGCATTTTTTCACATCAGGCAAGAGGGGTTTCATGTTTTGTAAAGAAGGGGACTTAATGCACAAAGTGTGCTGGAAGTGCACTCACACACCTACACGTCACACGGACCTCCTGAGGAGTGAAGACCCTTCCATGATAGTCCACTTCCCAGGCAGCCCCTGAGACTCCAGCACCCTACACCCCCTGCTCCTAACACACTCTTTCCAGCACTGCACTAGCTGGACATTCACCCTCCACCAAGCCAGCTCCTGGCAGCTTCCTCCTTGGCACCAGCCTATTGGTGGATCTAGAAGGTCAAAAGGCAATGCTCCCTGATGATTAGAAATCCCTTTAGCCTTCTCCCAGGGCTCCATAGTGAAGGTCTGGAGTACAGATTTCTCTCCAGAGGCGCTGGCCTCTCCCTCTGATGCTCCCTTTCCTGTTCTTCCCTTTCTTCTATAGTCTTCGTAGAGGAGAAAAAAAGCCAGAAGGGAAAAAAGGGAAGAAGAAAGAAGAGGAAAGAGGAAGAGAAAGAGAAAGAAAGAAAACAACCCAACCCCAAACACAACCCGGGCTCCGACCTGTCAGGGTTCGTTGCTTTTCCCGTCTGCCTCTAAATGAACCTTTTCTCTCTGGTGTTTTCAAAGCGGCCCTTCCACCCCCCCCCCAACCTAGGGGCATTTACACTTCAAACAAGGCGCCTGCCTCCCTGCGGAAATTTAAAGGCAAATAAACTTTTGGGGAGTTGCTCTGATACCCATCTCGGGATTTGCTTCATTAGCCGCCTCTGTGCATCTGATCTGCCCAATAAATCTTCCTTGTGGATCTCCGTTCCTTCGCCGTCTCCTCTCCCTTCCCTGCCAGGCTCGCCTAGCGCTCAGCACCCCCGCCCTTGCCTCCTTCCTTGGTGCTGAGCTCCCGCGCCGCCTGGCTCTCTGGAGGTCCCAGGCCAGTTCTGCTCAGTGTAGTTGTCTGAGAGGTGGTGGTCCCAGTTGAACAGCACTCTCCTCCCCCACAGTATACATACGCTAAGGTGCCCCAAACCAAGCCAAGCATGACAAGCACCCTGAAATCCCAGATACATTTATGGGCAGATTGTGCATGAAGTGATGTGCTCGGTAACCCCTGTCCACCGCCCCTAATTGCACCTTCTCCCTGCATGACCCTTCTGCTCCTTTTCTGGTTTCCCATTCCCTGGCCCAGCTCTTTCTGCTTGGACAAGGAAAGGCAGAGGCTTGGCTGCCTCGCCTTTGCATGCAGGGCTCTGACCTGGGGCCCAGGAGCCTGACCTCAAGCAGTTTGGGAAGGAGGCTGGGCCTGTGGGGGGACTGCTGGCAGGGGCCCCGGGGACCATCCCACTCTTGCCCCTCCCCCATGGCCTGGACCAACCTTCCTCCTTCCACCTCCTGGGGAGCAGTGAGGGGAGCCAGGGAGGAGGCTCTGAGGGAAGGGATTAGAAATTCCGAAATTAAATGTATCTCCCTAGGAAATACTCCCCACAGGGCGGACCAAATTAAACGCATTAAAGTTCGGGGGGTGGGGAGCTGTTTAGAACCAAGGGTGGGGGGGAACTAGTCCAAAGGGAAGAAAAGCTGAAATGGAGACGGGAAGATAGGAGGGTAGAGCAGAGCAGCAGCTCCGCAGCCAAGCTCCTCTTCTGAACTATTCCCAGTTTTGGAAGTCATCACTACCACAAAAAAAGAGAAAGAAAAGAAAACAGAAGTTTGCCTGACAATTCAAGTCTGGGACAGCCATGGCCCACTTGCCCCCAGGGTCCCCATGCACACCCCGGGGCGCATCCTCTCCAAGATCAGATCCTAAGCAGCTGGCGCCCGCACTCCGGCCCCCTCTCCAGCTCGGCCTGACCGGCTCCGGCCGGGCCCTTTCCCCTCCTCCTCCCCATTCTCTCCCCGCCCCTCCCCCTTCCTAGCCCTCTGGTCACGTTGGAGGATGGTTTTTTTTTTTTTTTTTTTTGGAAGAGCTTCTGGTACAATATGGAGCACCATGGGCTGCAATTTCACACTCCACGGCACATTCCCCCTAAAGCTACTTTCTTTTTTTTTTTTTATGTAAGACCCCCTAATTTCTGCTTCCTCGCTCCCTCCCTTGCTCCCTCGCTCCCTCCCTCCCTCCTGCTCTCACTCTTCTTTTCCTGCTTTTGTTCCCAATATTTGGGCTCCCCGCGTGAAGCCCGGGGGGCCTGACTCCCAGCTGGCCCCGCCCGCTCTGTCTGTTGGTCCTGTGGAGGCCGGCGCACGTGCTGCGCCTTTATCCTCCCTGGCCCCACCCCCCTTTAACCCAGCTTCTCCTCACAAGAGGTCCTAGCAACCCGCCGGCCCTTCGCAGCCCCTTTGAGGGGAAACGACAATGCAAGCCACTTGGCCACCAAAGCGGCCTCTTAGTGACACGGGCCTGCCAGGTGGCTGTCACCGGTAGGCCGCCCAACTGGGGAGCTGAAAAAAATTGTCAAGCCAGGAAAAATTGGGCCAGCAAATCTATAGGGTAGCGGTGGAGGGCTCTGTCCAACAGAGAACAAGCTAGAGGGAGGTGGGGGGACAAGAGACCCAGTGAGGTCCTGGAACTCCTGGCTCAGACCTGAACACACAGCCTGCCCCCCGACATTTTATGGACTTCTGTACAGCTAAAGGGGCCACTCACCCCAAAGCCCAGGGAAGGAGCAATAACTATCACATGCTCAGTCCCTTTGCCTCTTTGAGCCTCAGTTTTCTTACCTGTAAAATAGGGATAATTACATTTGTCTTGCCTCTCCACGGAGCTAGCCAATAGGAAAGCATTTTAAAAAAAACCAACATTTCTATAGCAGATTAAGGAATAAGTGCCTAGCTTTTTGAACCCTTAACCTTCCACAAAGAAGGAAGGGAGGGTTTGGGGTGCTTGGGAAGGACAGGGGTTGGTGTTTTCCATCCAACTTGTAGGGAAGTTACCTTCCCTGTAAAGGTGACGAGGATTCTTAACCGCCTTCCTTCCTATATTCCTCCCTTTCAAACTTTTTTCTTTCTATTGACTATACCACACCCTGTCCATGTTCATCACTCTGCTTTCTGTCTCTCTTGCCTGCCACTCTTCCATTCCCACTCCTTCCTGTGCCCCTTGCCCACTGCACCTCCCCAACTGTCAGGGTATCAGTTAAATACTACCCCTGCCCCCACCCCACCAACAGCCGGGTTAATTGTGGCCTCCAGCATGGTCCCCTTCCGGCAAGCTGGCCAAAGCCGTTGGGAGGAGCTGGCCCATTGGCAGAGACTTCGGGAAGGAAATCCTGTCCAGCCGGGTTCCAAACAAAGAAAGCTGGTCCTCCCAGAACCTGCAGTCAACCTGTCAAAGTCAGAACAGAGATGAGATGCTGGGGAGAGGCCTGAACAAGGGGAGGTGAGGAAGAGAGGAGAGAGTAGGAAAAGAAAGGGATGTGAAAGGGGTGCTGAGGGACCAGAGAAGGCACCTGTTTCTGAAAAGCCTGAAGAGGCTGGTTTGGGCGAAGCTGACTCCCCTACCTAGCCAACGGTCCCTTCCCTTCTTCCCCAAGGGTGAGAGTCCCAATGAGACTGAGGGTCTGTGGCGAGTAATGATTAACCCTCTTCTCAGCCAGGCCCTGAGCCCTCAGCCTGACCTGGCTGGTGGGGGGAAAGAGTGCCAGCGGGCCTCGGACGTCCCCACCGCTACTCTCCACCAACAGGGCGACGAAGGGGGCTGCGGAGAAAAGGGACAGGCGGTAGCAAGGGGCAGCCGAAAGGGAACGGAGTGCAGGGCAGGGGGAGAGCAACTTCAGATACCGGGCAGACAAGGCGAAATAAAATAGCCACCGCCAATGTACAGGGAAAGGAAGGGGCCAACCGTGGGCGAGGGCGCGCGGCTCCGCGGAGCTGAGGAATAGTTGGAGGGGGGCGGGAGAGCCCCGGTAGGCTGAGTTTTCCCGGAGTTGCGAGCAAGCATCAAATCTACTCTCTCGGATCCGTCCGCGGCGCGCCCGCCCTCCCTGCCTCCTCTCCCAGCTGCTGCGCGGATGTGAGGAGCAGGCTGAGAACGCGCCAGAGCCGGGAGCGGGTAAGGCAGGGGAAGCCCCGCCAGCCAAACAGGGAAGCTAGGGGCAGGGCCGCCCAGGCAGGGGATATAGGCTGCTCGGCGCGGAGAAGTGGCTGGAGACAAAGGACCGGAGTGGAGGGGAGAGGGGATCACGGGGGAGAGGCCTGGTGAGATAGGAAGAGAACCACGGAAAGGGGGTCTCTCTGGGACCGGCCGAGGTTCGTCTACTCCTGCCGCCTCCACCCACCCCAGCCTGGAGCCGGGACGTCCCGGGGGCTCACTCTCGATTGGGTTCCAGGCCAAAGGGCCTGCGGCCTGCGATCGGGGCAGGGGAATGTTGCTGTGGCTATGGGGGTCGTGTGTATGTTTGTGTGTGCGGTGGGGGGATGCGCGCGTGTGGGGCGCGACAAGGTTCAGGCAGGCGGGGGAGGAGCGGGGAGGGGAGGGCCTTCGTTGCTGGGTTAGACCCCTGCCCTAGGCGGCTGCAAGCCTCCGCCCTCCACCCTCCGCGGTCCAGAGCTGTCCATCCCTCGAACTTGAAAGAAAAGGGCTGAACCAAATCCCTTAAGGAGTCAGGGCATGGGCTCTTTATGGAAAAAGTGCTTTGGTTTGAAACTTAAAGGGTTACCGCATCCAGGATTATTTCTTAATTTTCTGCAACTGTTCCTGAGGGGAGGGGGGAGATGCAAAGTAAATCTCGGACACAAAAAAAGCCCGCGTCCCAGTGGTTCGTTCACCTATGTCTGGACGGGCTGACCGTCACGTCTAGACCCGCGGATAACGAATATAGTGAAGAAACTTACTAATGAAGGGAGGAAGCCTCTTTCAATTTCTAAATCAATTAAAGAGAATTTCTGATGTGTCTCCTTGGGGGCTGAATGCCTCTTGGTGAAGGGATCATGTGAGTGTGAGTGTTGTGAAGGCGTGTTAAGGTGTGTGTGAGTAGAGTGGAGTGGGTGTCTAGGCAAACAGCTGTGTCCCAGGCAGGGCTGAGACAGGAGCTCAGGACCCATATCCAGCACCTCCCCCTCCTCCCTCTGCCTTCGGCTGAGGCTGCACCGAGGCCAAGGCCTCGGCAGCCTCTTCCAGTGGGGCGGCCAATCAATCCTGCAGGTCAACACAGCAATTAATAACGGGGTGAGGAGGCCTGGCAAGAGAGGGCGGGGAGGCATCCGGCTGTGTCTCCCCCAGGCCCTGAGGGCCCGGTGGCAGGACCAGGGAGTGGGAGGGGTCTCTGAGGGCAGAAAGATCCCTGGGAACTCAGTGTGGGCCCAAGGCCCCAGGAGGGAGAGGCAGGGGACCAGCGACAGGGAGCTAGAGAACCAACTGGGGCAGGGCAGCCCCAGTAAAAGGAAAGGTATCAAATAAAAGGCTTATTTTTACGGTTCTGGAAGTAGAGGTGTCGATGGCCAAAGACCACAATTGACCTGGCAGCCGATTTTCTCCCCTTACCTCTCCCTTGGTTTTTTCCTGATGGTATTCGCTGTTCCCGAGCAGGCTCAGCGAGACTAAATAAACCCGCATCCTTCGCAAACCCGGCTCCCGCAGTTGCGCCAGGGCGTCGGCCAGGCACGCTCCATCGAGCGCGTGTCATTGTCATTTTGAACTAGCCAGATGGGGCTACAAGGGGCGTAGGGGCCCTCTGGGGGACAAGGGGTCCCGAGGGAGCTGAGCCCTTGCCAGAAGTGTATAAGAGGTGAGGGCCGAGGAACCGGAGTGACCAGTGGAAAGAGAGAGAGAAGGCGATTCGGAAGGGAACAGAGGTTTCCTTCTCTCAGACCCAGCCCTGCCTCCTGCCCAGTTCGGCAGCTCCTCCCCACCCTTCCCCATGCCAGTCCTGGCGGGAATGTGAGTCCCGCTCCGGCAAAAGCGGGAAAAGGAAAGAAAGGAGGGCGGTGCGAAGCTGGTGCTCCCGGCCGCTCGGCCACGCGCGTGGGAGAGAGGCTCCCTGGGCAGACGCAGGTAGGCGCAGGCGCCCCTGGGTAAGCTCCCTCGTCCCTCGTGGAGTATCCCGGACGCCAAGAAACTTGGGAAGACGGCCCTGGGAGGTGCTCAATGATGCCCCCCACCGCTCTGTCTTGTCCTTCCTGAGGCGCTGGGGAGAGGGCCTGGCTGCTTCTTCCCAGAGATTTGCGGGGACTGGGAACTAGGTCCACACACCTCAGGCCTGAAAGGCAATGAGAGCCGCCTTCCAAGAGAGAAAATGGAAAAGTGGGAGTGTCGGGGGCCTGAACAGACAGGACTGGGAAGGAAGGAGGGGTGAGGGTAGCAGGCGGCTGGAGGCAAAATAAAAAGATTCAGACAGGGTGAAGGAGAGAGAAGCCCTGTGCTGGAGAGGAAGAAAGGGGGAGAGAGTTTCCCAGGAAGGCCCAGCCATTAGGTCTGTCCTTGGGCTGCATATTTATACGGTCGAGGGGGTGCACAGATGGGCTCTCAATTGAATTCCATCTTCAACACCATCAGAGATTGATTTTGTACTCGCTTTTAATTTTGCCATAATTAATTAGATCATTACAACTGTTTGCTATTGATCTCCCTACTTAAACCTCTGGTGCGGAGGGGTGGCCCAGAGCCCTAAAAGCCCAGGAGGCCACAGTAGACACTCCTGGGGGCCCAGGTTCCCCATTAAGGACTAGGCCCCCCAAAGGGGAATGGAGATAGCCCAGGGACTAGGCAAAGAAACTATGGGAAGGGCAATGGTGATGGTGGAAACTGGATTATCAGCTGAAAGAACTAGAACCTGAGCTGCTATGGGATGGAGGTGGGGAAGGAAGGTGATTTGGGGAAAGAGAAGAGTGAGGTGAAAAGGGCCTGGAGTTAGTCCCTGACCTGCGGAATTATTTGAAAAAACTTAGAAACCTGATCCAAACCTCTCCTTCCTCAACAATCCAAAACTAAACTTGGGTCCCTGGTTTCCCACCCCAGCACTACACCGGGACACCTAGTGGGCAGATAGCGGAGTTGTTAGGCCTGGAGTCTGGGGGTGGTGGAGAAAAGAGAGAGCAGCTTTCCACTTCCTTAGCCCTTTGGATAAGGAGCTTCAGATTGTCCTCCTCACCGGGGTCCCCTGGGGCCAGCCACCGCTCCCCTTGCCCCAGGCCTCCCTTGAGTTGTTTATTTTGGGAGCAGCCTTCTCTCCACACACATTAGGCACATCTACACCAGTGCTTTCCCTTTGGTTCACACTCAAATACGGAAGACCCTCACACATGTGCACACAGACATGTGCACACACTATGTCCCCACCCACTAGCACACACGCACAGGCACCCACACTCCATTCCCGCTAGAAACTAAGGCCTTCTCAGTGCTCCCAACTTAAAGGAAGTTGTGCAAAATATTTCTTCACTGAGGGAAAGTGGAAAGATACAGTCCTAAACGCACAGCAGAAAGGAAACACCAGGTTCGGCAAAGAGACCAGGGGAAGTTGTAAAACTCTCGTTTTCAGGGTGGAAAGTTTTTAGTAGATTTAGAGGACACTAGGAGGGAAGGACTGGAGGCTCCAGCGGTGAGAAGAGGCCACAGAGCCCCAGTCCCTAGCCATTAGAGTGGCCCCACCCGGGCAGGCACAGAAAGAAAGGAGTGGAGTCCCTTGGCTTGGCCATCTCCATCCATCTCGGTCACCCCCCACTCTGGTCCTCCCCGCTCTTACCTGCCTGGCCGGCGCGCTGTTCCATGCTCTGCTCCTCGCCGCTGCAGTTTGGGCCTGGGTCTCGCTTCTCCGCTCCTCCGCGGCCCGACAGCGCGTCTCGCCTTGGCTGCCGCCGCCCGGAGATCTGGACGCAGCCACCCAAGACCGAGAGGCTCAGATAACCCGGGCTGCCCGCCGCCTCGGCTGTGCGCTCGGCTCGCGCCCGCGCTCACCCCGCCACCCGCGCCGAGTCTCAGCCACGCGCCCGGGAGCCCCGGGCTCTCCGCCCCGCGCACACGCGCGCACACGCACCCCGCCGGCCCCTAGCCCGCCGCAGGCAAGCAGCCGCCGCGCTGCCGCAGGCACCCGAAGACCGAATCCCCAGCCTCGACGCCGGCACACCCTCTCACCCCACCCCCTCTTCTTCGCTGTCACTCGTTCCCCGTCAGTCGACAGCCTTGCACGCAGGGGCGCCTTCACTGTCATGCACTCCCCAACTTTGTGCGGCTCCCCTTCCCCACTGCTGTCAGTGCTCGCCCCATCCTACTTTCTCCACCAGCAGGCTCCACAGCCTACCACACACCCCTCAGGTCTCCACCCCAGTTTCCAAGATTCCTACAGTCGCACCCCAACTTCCTCTGGACATATAGTCACTCCCTATCACCAATACATTATGAAAATGCTCACTAAATCCCTCACAAGCCTCCCCTGCTCTGAATGAATTCTCTTTTCTTTTCTTTTCTTTTTTTCTTTTCTTTCCTTCCCTTTTCTTTCCTTCCTTCCTTCCTCCCCCCCCCCTTTTTTTTTTAAACACTCAGAATGAAAGGAAAAAGTCTTGGCTTCCTTGCCTTAAGGAGTTGGCAGAGCCCAGAGGAAAGGGAGAATGACCAGACCCCTCCCCAGCTGCAGCTAAACTCACATGCCTACTCATCTGAACCAGATCATTCCACAATATTCTGGTCCTCTCACTCCAAGTCTCTTGCACCCTGAGATTCACACCCTCCCCAAGCACACTCATGCTTTCATCTCTGATCAAAGGCTCACTTGAGCTTTGTCCTACATTGTGCTCTTCCAATCTGGAATTTACACCTCTCACATCTTTGTCACAAGTTCTCCCTATAGTCTCTCCTACACCACTTTGCTCATATGCACACTCTTGTACTCCTACTTCTTACACGCTTGGACACCTCTCAAGCAGTACTGCTCCCACTCCTGTGCCCCATGCACCCCTTTCTCATTTGCCCCGCTTTATACCCGCACTTACTTGCTCTGGACCTCCCAATCTCCCACAGCCTTGCTGACACATGCTGAGTAACACTAAGTGGCCAGCATGGGAAGTGCTGGGTAAGCCTCAGTGTGCATGCAGGGGTCTGTAGTGGGCCCATTTCCAGGCCTCGGGCAGAAAGGCACCAAGGCAAGGGCCCCAGGACCTACTGAGCCCACTTAAGTTAGGAACAGAAGCTCTTCACTGGGAGTCCTGCGGACTGGGAGTTCAGCTAAAGTTCCTCCAGAAAATTGTGCTCCTGGGGGTAGCAAGGCTGGAGGGGCACAGGAGCACGGAGGCAAAACCTATATCATGGTTTCCCAACTTACATTTTTAAAATATTCCTACAAGAACATGAATTTATACTCTTTGAGGCAAATTATGGCCAAATTGCCATCTTACCAATATTTGTGACTTAAAACATCAGATTTTGCTGGTGTTTCTTTTCTCTTTTTTTCCTTAAAAAAATCAAACAGTGATTTTCCAGTCTAAGAGCATGGAAATTTAAAAGCAAAAAGAAATTTTTGTTTTGCTTTCTGTTATACACAGAACACCATTCCCAAGGACAAGGATGGGAGAGCAAACTGCATAAATGAAACCCTAGTCACACACACACACACACACACACACACACACACACTACATTCTCATATGGTTACTCCATCACACACACGTGCAATGTTCACACATATAGCCTGTCACCTACTCAGAAGTGAGCCCAGTCACACACATGGGCCATGACATGCTGAGTCACACCTTCCCTGAACAAGACTTCGTGCTTTTGTTACCTCTTCTCTAAAATAGTGGTTATCATCCTTGCCCTTCTCTTGAAGGTTTCTCTTGAGAAACTTGGGGGGATGTGATTGATAAATTGTGAAGTATGACCAGAGATAACATCCATTGCACTTCCCCATGGGTTTGCAGAGACAGCAACTGAGACCCAGCCTTACACACACACACACACACACACACACACACACACACACACACACACACAGCAGGGAGAAACCCACTGGGGAACCAGGTGTTTGGAACTGGGGACACTCACACACTCAGCCCAGTGTCCCTGCCTGCTCCTGAGCCAGCTCGGTCACAGTTACCTGAACATAGGGCCCAGGGTTGGGGCAGTGCCAGGGCTGGGGCCTAAACCCAGGAGAAGGCAGCTGAGGCCATTGTGCTAAGCAGCCTGTCGCATACCAGAGGGACCAAGAGGAGGAAGGAGCTTTCTGAGCTCTTGGCTCTGATGCTCTTGGAGTCTTGGGGACTCCAGAAGCCTGCAAAGTGATTCCAGTCAAAGGGCAGGCTCTATACCTCAGCATCCCTCCAGCCTCCTCCCTCAGGCTCTGCTTCTCTTTGTCTCCCAGCCTTCACCCTTGTCGCACACTGTCCCTCAGGGTCCTCTGCTCATTGCCCGTCCCATTGATTGAAAGTCTCTCTCAGGTCCTCCAAGGAGTCCCAGGAAAAATGATCCTCCAGTCTATTGATTCTTCATTAGAATTACATTTTCACGTGTGCTAAATTGGTTTTAAAAGCTTCTTCTGTTGTTATTGTCTTGTCAGACCCTGTGGTCCAGGGCAAACCAAGTTAAAACGTTGTGGCTTCTTAGGGGAAAAAAAATCACCAGAGTCAGGTCTGTGATTACTTGCTTTCTTGTCTTATTGTTGTCATGATGGCAATTGGGTATGGTTTAAGTATCTTTAGGAAAGGGGTCCTGCAGGAGGCTGCTTAGGTCAGCTGGGGCTGGCTGGGGACGTGGGTGTTTGTGGAGAGGGCTTGGAAGCTCCTGGAGGAAGGACACCAGAGCAGTTTTTCTTCCCTTGAAAATGAAATTTAGCACTTAAACCTGTATTAATTGCTTCTGGGACAAGAGAAAAGGTGAAAGTTCTAAAAATTACTTTTATTTCCCCCCCCCTTCTAGATGGAATAGCTCCCTCCCCTTTCCCCTAAATAGCTGGGGAGGGGGTGTCAGTCTTTCACAAGGTGCTGAGGGAGAGGTTGCAGCCTCCCGGTTTGTAGCAGGGTGGAAGCCCAGTCACAAGGATGCTTTTAATCATTACATGAAGAATAAATCCAAATGAGGGTGGAGAAGTGGGAAGAGAGAAGCAGATACTCTCATAGAGAAAGGGGGGCTTGGGGCCCAGACTATCAGAGAGAGATAGACAGACAGACAGACAGTCTGATGGACTTTTCTTTGCAGAGAAGTCGAGGGCAGAGAAGAATGAAAGGTAGGAAGGAAGAAGAAAAAAGGAAAGAAGGGGAAAGAGGAGAGACAGAAAAGGAAATGTACAGAGGAAAGGAAAGAGAGAGAGAGAGAGAGCAAGGTAGGCAGAGGAGCAAGCCCTGGGGAGCTGGCAACCTCTCCAGCCCCCACCCTCCTCCTGGCCTGGCAGCCGGCAGGCCCTGCTGGGGAGTGGGCACCGGGCGGCTGCGGAGCCCAGGCAGGAGAGCCGAATGTCTCCATGATGTGTTTATCCCCTAATCAGTTCATTAGTTATAAACAACATGACATTAGAAGTTAGGAGGCAGTTGATATTAATTTTTATTTAACTAGTTGATGTTTAATCCGTCACGCCAGGCTGGGTAGCAGCGAGAAAGATCTTCCTGACACAAAACCAGTTAGAACTTCATAAGGCGCAATCAGTGTCCGCGCGTTGAAACAAACAAGAGAGACAGAGACAGAGACAGAGAGAGACAGAGAGACAGAGGCAGCCTCCAGAGAAGGAGCTGGCGAGGCGGTCGGGGAGAGAGCTAACCCCGGGCGAGGGTCAGAAGGAAATAAGCTAGAAAGGCTGAGTGCAGAGAGGTCGGCTCCACGGGTGGCTGGTAGCCCTAAACTCGGGCCCCGAGCCCAGAGCGGCCCGACGCAATAGAGGGACCAGGGCCCAGTGCCCGGGGAAGGCCCGGCCCAGGCAGCGGCGGGGCTATCCGCCAGGGCCCTACCAAGCCTCGCCAAGCCCGGCCGCTGCAACCACCTGCCTTAGCCAGGGAACCGTTGGGTGTCCGGCGGGCAGTCAGAGGCTAAAGTCCCAGCGAGGCGAGGCCCGGACTTTCTCGAACTGTCCTCTCCCAAGTCCAGAAGCCAAGAACTCCCTCCGTCCGGCTCCAGGAAGAGCGGGCCCGGGCAAGAGAGGAAAGGAGGAAAAGGCGGAGTTTGTGCCCAGCGGCTCAAGTTTAACAAAGTTTGCAGCGGTCACAAGCCCGAGC
The DNA here is from genome assembly GCF_036321535.1 of Camelus dromedarius. Classification (NCBI taxonomy): domain Eukaryota; kingdom Metazoa; phylum Chordata; class Mammalia; order Artiodactyla; family Camelidae; genus Camelus; species Camelus dromedarius. Next base: position 58,415,326 of record NC_087443.1, on the reverse strand, counting down.
AGGGTGTGTGTGCATTTGTGTTGGGGGTGCTCGGCAGTGGCAAAGGGGGAGGAGGTGATGGACAGTTTAGGGGTTCTGCAGGTGGGAAAGGGCTTTCCCCCGAGTTTGCCAAACCCTCCACGGCTGTCCGCGGGTGCTAGATTGTGTAGAGACCCGGCTGTGTTGGTCGCGGGCTCCTCGGGTGCCCGTGAGAGGTTAAGCTCCCCCCTCAACCCCGCCCCCAAGCACCAGCCGCTCGGCTTTTTCCACCTTCACTCCGGGCACTGGCCGGGCACTGGCTTAGTCACGGATTCGTGAGCAGGCACGGGCGGGGGAGGGGGTCGCCTGGGCTGTAGTTTTCCGCCGTCGCGAAGGACACTGTTTGGAGGGGCAGAGGCATCCTCACCCGCGCGCAGACTCAAGCCGAGCATCTCACCATTTGCATGTTAATCTGCCTCCACCGCGGAAAGGAAATCGCTGAAATTCCGAAGAAAATTGCCTCTTGCCAGCGGTTAATAGTTAACTCAGACGGGAAAGTTCCCAGGGAAAGGCGAAAGCCAGGGCGAGAGGCGCTGGGGAGGCGGCCTGGGAGGGCAGCGGCCCGAACCGCCTCTCCCCCTCGCCCGGCGTGCTGGGCCTGGCGCGCCTCCCCTTCTCCAGCGGCGCGTCCCCCACCCCGTAATTAGCATCGTTTAGTTCACAAAACCCTTCCTGGGAGAAATCTGTTCCCTCGTTCCGGGGCTCAGTTCAGCACCTGACTCCGCCGGGTGAGGCGAATAAATCACTGCGGCTGCGGCGGGGGAGCCGGACCCGAGCCCGCCAGACTGGGGCCGCCGGGAGAACGAAAAAGTGAGAAAGAGGCGGCCGAGTCAGGAAAAATAATGCAGGGAGATGGCGCAGCCCTAGCGCAGGGACAGCCAAGGGTCTGGGAAAGGAGACCCCAAAGAAAGACAAGACCCCAGAGGCAAAAAAGTGAACCAAAATAGGAGATACAGAAAAGGACGGAGAGAAGAGAAACAGAGAGAGTGAGAAAGAAAAGCGAACGAAAAAAGGGAAAAGGGGGAGGGGAAAGGAAAGTTAGAGAAGAATAAAGAAGAGCGAGGAGAGAGATTAGGAAGGAGAGGACAAAAGAATAAAGAAAATAAAAGACACCCAAAAGAGCAAACGCTTTTGTTGATCTACGAAAATACCCCTCGGCAGTGAAAGCGCGCCTCGTGGCGGTCAGGACTCAAGTCAGGGGCCAAAGACCCAGGAGGCCCGGGTGGGGAGCGCAGGTTGCGCCCTCGGCGCTCTAGGCCGGGTCCGGTGCAGAACCAAACTCTTAAGTTGAAGTTTCAGGGCTCTGGGCGCACATGAGTATCTGCCCCTGGAAGCAATGGAGTTTGTGTGTGGGGTGTCATCCCGGATCCATGGCGAAGAGGGGATGACTAAATAAAAGGCTCAAGGCTCTTTCTTGGGCGCAAATTGAGCGCCTGAGACTTCCTTCCCCAGCGCGAAGGGAGGCGAGGACTCGGGGAGGACAGGCTTCGGCCGCTTAGCGCAGACCCCCCAGCTTTTCCGTTGCTAGGACCATCCCCCTACCCCGCCCCACAAACACTCCTCAGAAGAGCCTCGGAGAACATCTTCCCCTTGCAGATCCCCAGCGCCCAGGCGGGCGCGCCGAGGCACAGCTGTGAGAAAAAAGTAACGCAGCGAGAACCGCGACCCGGCGCCAGCTGAGGGCGCATTTCCTGAACCGCCTCCCCGAGGCGACTGAGAGGCGCGGCTCAGGTTCGGCTCACTCTAGGGGCCAGGCGCGGCACTGGGCTGCGCAGGCCAGAGGGTGGGGAGGACGAAAGGAAAGAAGAGAAAGAAGAGGGGAGGAGGGGGCGGGGGCCTTGCAGAAGAGATGTAGAGGGAAATGAAGAGTGGGAATGCGGACTGGAAGGAAAGGTAGAGCAAGGATATTGGCAAGTGTCTTCCCTCTGGTCTCTGCGTTGGCAAAAGTGGGAGCGCTTCCTCCTCGGGCTCACTCATTTCGAGCCCCTGTGCTCTGGCGCCCCCAGGACGCCGGGCTGAAGACGGAGACCCCAAAAAGCCTCTGTGTACGTGGGACCGAGGATGAGAAGAGGAAGTCTTCCCTGCTCTCCAGGCAGACCCTAGGATGACAAGGGCCCGGAAATTTTCCGACCTTTGAGACTTCCGGGTCCATGTGGTCCAATTCACTTTGTTCCTCCTCCCCGCTTCTCCCCCTCCTCCTGCCTTCTTCATCTGGCGGTGTCAGCCACAGAGCTGGACTAGAGGAGTCGGGGGAAATACCTCCAGGAAGAAGATGGTAGCTCAGTCAATTCCTACTTTTGCATGGAAATAGGAGAAACTAATACCTAGACCAGAATCCGTTGGGCTGGGATAAGTGGGAAGGCCTTGACCAAGCTGGACCAGCTCGGAGGGCACCACTCAGTCAGTCCACCTGGGCCTGCTCTGTGATGGACACTGGGGTTATAGTGGTAAATCGGACACTGGTCCTGCTTTTAAGGATGGTCTTATCTGGTGGTTAAAAGAGAGCTTTGCCAGGAAACTCTGGGAAGTGTCAAGATATGGACTGGAAGGGTGATTGAAACACAGAGGGTGTCAGAGAACTTCATACAGGGGATGAGGCCTTGCAAGATCATGAAATGTACACTAAGTGCATGGGATAGCTGGGTGAAATATTCCCAGGCAGAAGGTGATCAGGAGCAAAGGCATGGGGAGGGGACGGCAACCCACCTGCAAAGGAGTTGGTGAGGCCAGTATGAATGTGAGAGTTGAGGCAAGGGGAGTAAGGCTGGGAGGTGGGCAGGGTCTAGATCAAGGAACACTTTTGTGAAGGAGTTTTATTTTCTCCTTTAGGCTATGAGATGTCATTGAGGATTTTAAGCAGGAAAGAGAAAAGATCTGATTTGGAGGGAAAAGACCACTCTGCAAGTATGGACAGTGGGCTGGAGGTAGAGAGAACAGCAGAAACTAGGAAAACAGTCTCAGCAAGAGAAGATGGGAAGTCTTGACACAAAAATGTCTGAGGAAGACAGGATGGTCAGGACTCAGGCACAGATTGGATGTGTGCCTGTGTGTGTGTGTTGTGGAGTGAGGTGATAAATTAAGGTCTGTCTAAGTCTGTGGGTAATTTTAGTCTCAATTCTGACTGCTCCTCTCCCCCTTGCAAACCCTTCCCCATTAGTGGTTACAGAAGTAGAAACCCCCAAGTATCAGGTCTGGAGGCAACTCTTTTCTCCCCATCTCATGCACCCTTACCCAGCAGCCTCATGCGCACTACAGAAGAGAATAACTTCTCACTGACCCCAAGACAGGGAAAGCAGCACCCAAGAGTGAAAAGTGGAGCCAAGTAGTCCTGAGGTAGACCCCACCCATCTCTCTTAATTCTAAAACACACCAGTTTTGCGACCTTGGACATTTCTCTTGAACTCACTGGGCCTAAGTGTCCACATCTATAAAACAAGGACAAGAATATTTGCCTTATGGAATTGTTGGGTGATATTAAATAAGGGGTATATTAATCCCTGGCATATAGATGTTTGACCACATGAGTTCATCCCCATGCCCACCCCAGGTCCACACCTCTCTGTGCGTACCAAGTGAGCATTGTCTCCTGCCCAGGCACAGGGTGTCAGGCTTCAAAGAGCAGTAATATAAAGATACTCCGAGGAAGTTGTCAATCCAGAGAGAAGGCCAGGTGCCCCACTAGAGCAAGGTTAATAATAACAACAAAAACAACTAACACGTCTGAGGGCTTACTGCACATCAGGCATTGTTTTACATCATGCTTTACGTATACTCATTCCATGAATTCTTGCCTACTCTTTATTATTAACCCCATTTTAAAGACAGGGAAACTGAGGCACAGAGAGTTTTAGTAACTTGTCCACAATCACACAGCAAGTAGGTGGCAAAGGATCTGTACCCATAGACTGCGTCCATAACCTGCACTCCTAAGCACATGCTGTACTAAATATTCCTAGTGCCCAGAGGGGAGTCAGAGGGAGAAGAGACACTGGCTGTGACTTAGAGGTAGAATGGGTCTAGGAGGATTCCAGGGCATGCAGTTGGTGAAACCTAGGAGCCCTCCCCACCTTTCTCTTCCAGATCTTCACACCAGTCTCCTTTCACCATCTCCATGTTCTTTCTTCTCTGCCTGGGGCCTCTGAATCTGGAAACTCAGAGCTGGTTCCTATGACTAGGCCAGCCAATTCTTTCAGGCTGCAGGGCTGCCAGCCTTTACCCAGCCTTGCAGGAAGCTGGGAGCCCCACCCTAGGAGTTTTCCAGCCAGGTCTTGTCCCTTTCCATGGGCTCTCAGACTTTTCCAGCTTCTAGGCCTGCAGCCGCAACATGGGATGGGAGGCTCACCTGCGTGTGTCACCCCAGCAGGGCTCAGCCTCTGGCCAGGCCTTGGTGGACCCTGATCCTCCACACCAGTCACAGACTAGAATGCCCTGGACAGAACTTGATGCCCTCCCCCCCAGCCCCCTCCTTAGGCCTGACCTGGGTTGTCCCATAGGGATCCCATGAATTTGGCTGAGTTGCCCTAGGAACTGTAGGGGAGTACAGAGGTCCCTACTCATGAGCCCATCCTCTCTCCTGGCACCTCTGGGACCACACAACAGGCACTGTGTCTGGCACCTCAGAATTGACTTCAATGGGCAGAGAGCTGCCTTCCCCTATATGCCCAACCCAATAGCCCCTCCTTTCCCTAGGTCCACAGAGGCCTGTCTTTTTCCCCTTAGGGTAGGAGTTATCTTTGTCAAAACACAGAAGTTGAAGAAGTTCTGGAATGATCCAGGTCTGTGGAAACTGTCTTTAAGCCATCCAAGAAGAATGAGGCAGGAATGAAGTATGTCTATGGGGAGGAAGGGTCTGGGCCTATGTTTGGAGGGGTCTCATTTTTTACTGGAATTTAACTTATTCCCCACCTAACACCAAATAGCCTCTTCTAAATAACTTGTAAGTTCTTTAAAATAGTCACTGTGGCCAGGAAGGTATTATTCCCAAAGTGCCAGCATCATGGAGCAAAACCACTTATGGATCTTTTAGGTGTCTATCTTCCCAGGATACAGCCTCGTATTTTGAACATCTTCCTCCAAGATGGACAGTGTGTTAGGCAATGCGCCAAATCACTCAGAGCAGACACTAAGGATGAAGGTGACTGGGTGGATGTAAATTAGAGTAGCTTTCTCTCTTGCTGCCCCCTTCCTCTCCCGCCCCTCAGCGCTCGGTCTAGGGAAGTTGTTGGATGGAGGGGGGCGGGAAGAGGGGACTGCCTGCATCATCCCTAAAGTAAATATATCCCCTCCCAAGGACAAGTTACTAAGTCTTAGTTTCCTCATCTGAGAAGTGGGGAGGCTCATCCCTTCCACACAGGGAAATGAAAGCATTAAAGCACCCAGCACAGCTCCTGGAACACGTAGGGGCCGCCAGAAATACCATTGTTATTATCCTATGTCTTTTAAAAGAGCCCGCACTGCGACAGTCACAGGCTTGGGGTTCACGGTCCTACTCAACACCTGTGGGAGCTGGGAGTTGGATGCCAGGAGGGTGAGCTTCCTGCGGCTGAGCTGCGCCTCCTGGCCTGGTCAGCGGACCCACTTGTCCCCCAGGCGCAGAGCCGAATGCTCGGCTGCAAAGGCGCGCGGGCCATGGCAAGAGGTTGGAAGGAGGGTCGGATTGGGAGTAGGGGTGAGGGGTATGGACTGCTTGTATAGGCCTCTGCCGCCCCAGACGATGTGCGAAGCGGGCCTGGCCGCCACTGCCGCGGAGCCCTCCGGGCTTGGAACTGCCCAGGGCCCCGCGCGTCCTCCGCGCTCCTAGCGCGCTCGCCCGCCTCCGGGCCCGCCCCGCCCGCCGAGCGCAGGCGCTCGATTAATAATCATAAACCCCCTGTTCACCCTCCTCTTAAAATTAATAACTCTGTAATTAGAGTCATTTCAGAAGCCTCCTGAGCCGCCGAGGCCGTCCGGGCCGCTGGCCGCCCCGCGCCTGGGCAGGAGGGAGGAGGAGGCCGAGCGCGGCGGCCGCGGCATCTGCAGGTAGAGAATGAGAATTAAAATCGCTCTCAACAATCCAATACACTTTTTATCAGCCATCTATCTGAGAGCTGGGCCCATTCATCATCCGAGGCATTCTCCCTGAAAACAAGACCCATTCAGATTTTATACAAATTATCATATTTATCATCGTCTCCAACTCCAGAGTAACATCTCCGCAAAGTGTCTGCCGTCTCCCCAGGGAGCCGCTCGGCTCTGAGCGCCCGAGCGCCCGCCTGGCAATTCCCCCGCCAAGCCCCCTCCCCTCGCCCCTTCTTCCTCCTCCCCCCCGACATTGAGGGCCCTGTCTCTGGCCTTTGATCCACTATCTCTGCTTTCCCCCAAAGCTCTTTTCTCCCCACTCCCCATCAATTCTCTCTTTTTCTCAACCCTTCCTCGATCTCTTCTCCCTCCCATTTCTCCCTCTGGCCTCTATCCACTGTCTCTCTGCTTTTTCCTCCCCCCCCCCCCAGCACACTTACACTCCCCGCTACCCCACCCCTGCAGTGTCTCTCACCTGGTCTCCAGGACCTGATCATGTCTTCCTTCCCTCCCTGTCTTTCCCCCTGACTTCACTTCTGTCTGTCTCTCTGGGTCTTTGCTTGATCCCCACTCAGCATTCCCATTTCTCTGTCAGAACCAAGAAGCAGGAAGTGTGGTTAGTGACAGAAGAGCTGAGGCCTCAGGGGTGGAGGAGGTGTTCCACAGTGGGGATCCCTAGGTTGATTCCAGGGGTTGCCTTGGGCCCACATCCAGGAGTGTGAGGAAATGAAGCAGGGCTACAGGAGAGACAAGCCCGTGCCCATCACACACTACAAACACACACAATCTACAGCACATACACAGCCACACATACACTACACATACCACACACGTGCACACACACAGCCTTCCCAAGACACACAGCCTGCTCACACCACACAACACAGCCCCCACTACACATCCCCCCAACCACATTTACACTACATACATAGCCCCTAATACACCCCTGGCCTCTACCATACACTGCACATAACCCCCAACACACAGCCCTCAATACACAAGCCCGACAGCCTTTGCAGATCTCTACACATGTAAAGCCCCGTCATACCACACACAGCCCCCAGTACAGGCCTAGATCCCTATCACACCCATGGCCCCCAGTACATACAGGCACACATAAGTGCAGGAAGTCACACACATCCTAACACACAGCTGTACACCCTGTCCTTTCATGTTGTCTTACCCAGATTCTCAGCCTTTCCTCTTCCTCTCTCTCTCTCAGCACATACATACACTGGAGGTCCAGGCAGGAACAGGTCAGGCACCACAGCCTTGGAAACAATTTCTGGCTTGGGTGGGGCAGTTTCCCTGTAACCAGCAAGAATTCAGCTGCCCCATTTAGCTCCTGGAAGTGCTCTGTGCTGACTCCCAGGGTTAAAGAGGTCTCCCCAGTTCAGGCCCACAGACACTGGGGCATTTCAGAGGGGATTTTATTCAGATTCTAAGGAGGGAGCCCTCACAAAAGTGACAGCAGGAATGTTCAGAACACAGGTTTCTGACTCAAATAACCATCTGTGGGTGACTGCTTCCTTTCTAGGCCTCAGTCCTGGGGGTGATCCTGCTGGCCTCCCTGGGGACAGCCAGACTTCTGTATTATATTGAGGTCCCCTCTGACCTCGCTCATCCTCAGCTTCCCCTCAAAAACCCGCCTCAATGGGATGCTGTGGAGGAGCCTGTGGCTGTCTCCTGTGGGCTGTTGGTGGGGTGATTTATTCGTTCCCCAATCATTCAGTCAATAACCATTACTGAGGGCCTTCTCTGTGTCAGCTCTGTGCTTGGCATGGGATTACAGTGGTGGACAAGAGATCCTGAGTCCCTGCCTTCGTGGAGACTACAGCCTGGAGCACTGCTATCCAACAGAACTTTCTGTGATGGAGCAAATGTTCTGTGTCTGCACTTCAGTGTGGTGGCCACTAGCCACATATGGCAACTGAACACTTGAAGTGGGGCAAATGTGACCGAGGAATTGATTCCATTTTATTTATTAAAATTTTATTAAATTAAATTAAATTAAATCCATTTTATTAAAATTTTTAATTTAAAAATCTTTTCCCCTTAACCGAGGCACTGGGGATCGAACACTGGGCCACATGCATGCCACCAAGCACTACCACCAAGCTATTCCTCCCACCCCCTCAAACAAATTCCTTTCTTTAAAAAAATTTTTTTTGATGGAGGTAGGGGGTATTGAACCCAAGACCTTGGGCTTGCTAAGCATGTGCTCTACCACTGAGCTGTATCCACCCTCCTCTGATTTAAATTTCATTTATTTAACTTAACTTTCATTTGATTCAATTATTTAATTGTGGCAGATGGCTACTATATTGGCCAGCATAGGTGTCGCAGGCAGGTTAGTTTTCATTTTATTAAATGAAGCAAGATATAAGCAAAGGGATTGCCTCCCTCCTTCCAGAGCTGTGGAAGGCCTGTGAGTGTGAACCAGGGTCCTCTGAGCATGGCTCCTCTTCCTGTTTAGACCACAAGTTCTCCACATGCAACAAGAAGGCAACCCACCCACACATGTATGAACATAAGAACCTGTGCCCCTAAGACAGGCCCATTCAGAAAGCTGTGGATGGGTAATTCCCCATGAAAGAGTAACGGGAGCATTTCTTGAGTATTTTGAGTATTTCTGGGCTACCAGACACTATTTACATATGCTACATCGTAAGTCTTACCAGGGGTTCATAAACACTGATGCCTGTGGGGACAGAAATGGTTGAGCAGACAGCAGCCAGGGGGGTTCTGGGGCAACTGGAGAAGGCAAAGTTCTCTCTAAAGGATGAGACTGTTGTGCAGAAGTAGGGATCAGTGATGCCAAGTTGTCTGATTTAAGAGCAACCTAGAATCTTGATTTTTATTTGAAAATCGTTGGAAACTATCTAAATTTTTTTTTAAATGACCAAGCAGATGACCAAATGAAGGATATGCAAGGATGTACAGCTGTGTTTGCAGATTAGAAGTAATCTAAATGTCCACTATTAGGAGCCTGGTTAAATGACTCATGCCATAACTATTCAATGGAATACTAGGCAGCCTTAACCAAGAATGAAGTGAATCTTCATATATAGGTAAGGAAAGATCTCCAAGGTGAACTAAGTTTAAAACGTAAGGCATGGAACAGTGTGTAAGGTACCATTTATTGAAAGAAAAAGAAACACGCATACACATACATGCACACGTTGGTACCTGTACAGACTAGCTCTGAAAGATGTACAAGAAACCGGGAACAGTAGTTGGCTCAAGGAAGGGGGCAGGGGGTAGAAGGAAGACTTATTTTTCTCTGTATATGCTTGGGCATTTTTAAAATGGAGGTTCGGGGGATTGCACCCAGGACCCCAGGACCTCGTGCATGCTAAGCATACACTTGACCACTGAGCTATACCCCCTGCCACCATATTTTGACTTTTGCACTAACTGTATGATCTACATATGTACAGTGTAGGCTGAGCAAGCTTAGCTAAAGGCCAGCTACGGCTCTGGGGCCACATATTTATTTACTTATTTTATTTGTTTATTTTTAATTAAGCCAAAATCTTTATTAAAAGATGAGAACAGAGACCCTCCTTCCCCGCAGTCCTGGTGGCATTAGGCTCAGGTTCTGAGCATCCAGGCATCTCGCATACCCTACATATAAACTACATGTTTATAAACTATGATCCTCATAGGTAGATGTTACTGACATTATACAGATGAGGAAGATGAGGCTCATTTGGATTAAAGTTGCACAGCTATTCAAGTTCATATAACTGATCAGTGGTGGAGAGTTGATTCTAACCAGGTCCCTCTGGCTCACAGACCACAGCACCACACTGCCCCTTCCCAGGAGAGGGGAGGGATAATGATGCCAATAATATCAACATTGTCAACAACAGTGTTTATTGGGGACTTGTTATATGTCAGGGACTGTGATAAATAGTTCATGTCTCGTTTAATCCTCACTACAACCTTATCAATTAGACACCATTACTATTCCATTTTACAGATGAGGAAGTTGAAGTAGAGAGGTTAACTAAGATCCCACAGTTACACTGTCCAGAAGTGGTGGAGCTGAGCTCCCTACCTGAGCATTCTAATTCCAGAATTCAGTGCTTAAACATCTCAATGCACAAAGAGAACTCCACATCCTATTTTTGTATCCCAGGTGGGCTCATCTCAAGAACACTCTATTACACCTCCCTGAAGCCTGCCAGGAGTGTACAGTGACCTCTATAGTGTGGACCCATTTATTTGCTCAAACACATCTGCACAGCCCTGAAGCAGATGCTCTCAGGGGACAGACTTCCTGCGGTATCTTCCGTGGTGAGAAGAAATAGACATCTAACTGCTAGCAATGGTCCTTCAGATTTCTTGTGACTTGCCCTCCTACTTGTGTCTTTGCACTGCCCTGTGCCCAGGAGAGACCAGACTTCTTTTTTTCTCCAAGTGAATGTGCATCTGGCTCAGGGGCCCAGGCATTAACAATACCAAGTGATTGTAGACATGTTCTCTTTCAAGTCTCTTAGCATCCAGTAAGGAAGAGAGGAAAGGATTACTATTCCCTTTGTGTGGATGAGGAAACTGAGGCTCACACATCTCACGCATTCACACACACACACACTTGTAAGAATTAAAAATATATTGTGGTGCAAATTAATCCATTTATTCCATTATCTCATGGTAATGTTTCCAAAGTCCCTCTCCCCATGGGAGGATCATTACACAGGGGCCCCAAGCTGGAGATGGAGGAAGAAAGCAAAAGAAGCAGAGAGCTAAGGGGAGAGCCATGGCCATTGAGCAAGAACTCCCCCGATTGGTGGCTTGCATTCTATGGCTAAAATTGTGGCTGAGTGTGACCAACGATCTGTTGTAGCTTTCTGTGCATCAAGCCAGGTGTATACTCCACTGGCTCTTAAGATACCATCTTCCCACACAAGTTTCCCTTCCTCTACAATAACCCTGACTTCCTGCCAAGACTGTCAAAGAGCAAGTGAGCTGGAAGGTTCGAAGATTCTCAGCCTGTCCCCACAACCCTCTCAGCCACAGGCCTAAAAGCATGTGCTAACATTCCCCAGTGCATGATCAACAAGGAAGAAGAAGCAAGCAGATATTGAGGGAGCATCCCCTCCACCTCTCCCACCCCTACAACTGTGTCCATGCACATGATGGCAAAACACAGGCTCTGGCAGGATCCAGAATGTTGGAGGGTCCAGGATAGCAAGAGGCAACCTTATATGTGGATGGTAAATCTGGCAACTGACAAACTAGGCCTCGCCTAGGGCCTGAAGCATCACCTCCAAGGAATTTATTTAACAAACACTTACAGTATACATGCTGTGTACTTGGCACTGTTGGATGTCCTTTACAAGTGTATTTGTTTCCAATTGCTACTGTAACAAATTACCACAAATTTAGTAGCTTAAAACAACACATTTATTATCTTACATTTCTTAAGTTCAAAGTCTGAAATGGGTCAGCAAGGCTGTGGTCCTTCTGGAGGCTCTACGGAAGAATTAGTTTCCTTACCTTCTCCAGTTTCTAGAAGTCATCCACATTCCTTGGCTCATGGCCACATCACTCTGTTCTCTGCTTCTGTCCTTACATCTTCTTTGATACTCCTGCTTCCCTTTTCTAAGGACCCTTGTGATGATGTTGGGTATGCTCCAATAATCCAGGATAATCTTCTCATGTCAAGATCCTTAAGGGTTTGAGGGGGCAGCTGTTATTCTGCCTACCACAGCAAGTATTAACTCATCTGATCCCAATAACAACTCTGTGAAGTAGGTGCTATTACTATCACCATTTTGCAGATGGGGAAGCCAAGGAAAACAGAGGCCAAATTTGGTCAGGGTCATACCCTTAGTACATGACAAAGCCATACTTCAATTCAATCCCAAACAGACTGTCTCCAAAGCCTGTGCCATTAACCACCACACTACAAGTATTTGGGGGCTGATAGAAATAGACACTCTGTGACATCCACAGACACTCCACATACTCAAACATCTCACATAATGTCTGTGTGTTTTACACACACATATAACACACATGCACATGCTCTTCACATATGTATTCTGCTCATCTAATATGCTCTATAGATACTTGAATATACACAAAATACCTGGACATACACATTCACATTCTCTGCTCACATGCACTCATACTGCACACATATACACATGCCCTGAACACATATGTACACATTTATGCATACTATCCTATACAGAGGTTATGCATAAATACATATTCTGCACACACAGCAAACATATTATACTTTCTATGCTATTTGCACACACAAACCTCCTGTGCCCACAAATAAATAATGCCCTGTGATATATACACCTTGCACATGCATGCACACAGAACCAAGCAAACATATATCCTCTTTATAAACACATCTTGCAAAAAGACATGTTGTATGCCTGCAGTAGCGTACATATCCCATACAAGACTACCAGGTACACACATGGACTCAGGAAATACCTAGCCTGTCTAGACAGGTATCTTACCTACACATAGATGCTATGCATATGTACCCTACAAAGAGATTCATACTTGGCATATATACTTGTTATGAACACACACATCCTGAACCCCAAAGCTCTGTGCTCTGCATAACCTACCTACATACACATTTACATACTGTGCATATATTCTCAAGAACCATACACATGCATACAGAGGCCCTGGATACACACATCCTGCACATGCACACATAGCCCACCCTGAATGCATACAGTCATGCACACATACACTCTTTTCTTAATACATTTTACATACACATCCTGCCGTTACAGAAATGTATATCCTATTCAGCAGGAATAAATCCACGGTGAATTGTCTGCTTTAATTAGCACTTCACACACACAAATAACCTCACAAGTATACAGCTCCACCAGAGGTTTTGAGGTGCTTCCTTAGGCATTCCCCAATACTTGATGGGGGTTGTTATCCCCATTTTCCTGGGGAGGAGGCTGAGGCTGAGGCTGGGAATGGGCGGGGCTAGCCCAGGGCCGCCCCGCCCCCTCCCGCAGTCGCTGAGGTGTTATCAGCCCCCCCGGCTCGTATCCCTCAGCTTCAACAGAAAAGTAGTTCCAATACCATGTTTGTTAACTAGGTTATCTAGGCTGTGGAAGATTTTAATGTTGAATTTTATAGCTTTACCACGCTCTGCCGTCCTTGTGAATATTGTAATATTGCGTTTTTTACAAGTTACTCTTCTGTTAATGTTCCAGCTAGTAACTTTTATAATCCTCCTCAATGAAATTTTTTTGTATTCTTCCGCACCGTTAACCCCAATGGCGGCGCCTCGGCCCCTGGCAGGAGGCAGATACGAGATGAATTCCTCTTTAATCAGAAATAATAATAATAAAAACACACACACGGCTCGGCTGCCTCTCACTCCGGCTTCCCTCGCCGCTGCCTCCGCCTCTCAGGGCCGCCTGTGGGCCCCACGGCCTAGGCCCGGGGCGGCTCCGAGCCCGGTGCCTGGCTGGAGCAGGACCAGGTTACTGGCAGTCTCGCCGCATCTCAGCCGCTCGCCCCTTGGCGTCTCCCTCGCCGATGGTGCTGCTTCTGCTCCCGCTCCCGCTCCCGGAATCCGAGTCTCCGCTCTTCAGCTCCCAGCGCAGCCTCCCATCCCTCTTTTCCATCCCTGTTTCTGCCTGTCTGTCTAGGCCTCTGGCTGCCTCTGCCAATTACTCTTCTCCCTCTTCTGTCTTTAGGTCTGCCTCTGTGGTGAATCTCTTCTTCCCCTGTCTAGGTTTCCTCTCCGGCTTTCCTTTTTTCCACCTCTTTATCGTCTGCATTTCCAGTCTCCACATCCTTCCCCGTTTTCTTCTCAGAAGACCAGAAGCCATTTGGGATGGAGAATGCGGAGTCTTGGTGATGAGATGGACCCTGCTTAGTGAAATGGAGCTTTGGACTAGGTTGAGGCTGGACTGGGATTGGGGGTACATTTGGGGCCACTAGGGAATGGGAGTGTCAGAGAGAGTTATGGTGTCTGTGGCCACGCAGATGGAAGGGGTGAGCTGGGGGCAGGGGGAGGATATCCAAGACTCAGGGAAGGCTAAGTCAGAGGTGCCTAGCTCCTGGGCCTGGGGAGAGAAGGCAGCTGGCCAAAGGAGTCCTGGCTTAATGTCAGACATATTCTTGCCTTGGGGTCCCCTTCTATCTAATGGGAAAGACCCACCATGAAGGTGGGTGGGGTGGGTGGTGGGGAATGGTCTGTTTCCTAGAGAGATGGTGGGGGGTGGTGAGTGTGTGCATGCTTAGGTACATGGCCTAAAGGGCCTGTCTTCGATGATTATGGCACAAAAAAATGTGATCCAAGACTATAGCAGATCACACAAATTCCTCCACCCAGGCAACAAATATTTATTGAGCATCTGCTTTGGGCACCTGAGGCTCAGTGCTAGACCCAGGCAACACAATGGAACACAATGATGAGTGAAAACACAGTCCCTGGCCTCGTGGAACTTATGGGCTAGTGACAGTGACAGGCATTAATCAAATAATCACACAAATACATCTTTGCAAACTGGAATCACTGCTAAGGATTTCTCAGCTGGAGACAGGGTACATCCCTCTGGCTTTCAGGGATCCTATGGAGGCTTGAGGAAGCAAATTGGCCTCAAGGCTTGATAAGGGCTCCAGAGCTTCTCATCTTCCTCCTGCTCAAGCTCCCAAGAAGCAGGAGGGACTCCTGGCCCCCATTTTATGGAGGGCATGACTCCCTCACCTGAAGTGAGATTTTTATCAGCTGGTCTTCAACATGCCACCCCACCATCCCCTCAGATTTCCCTAGGGATTCCCAGATTTGACCACTGAGGTGCTCTTCTCCCTTATAAAGCAGAGGGGAGTGTGGTCTCACACGTGACAAGAGAGATGCCCAACATCTGGAAATCACAGCCACAGCGCAGCCGAACATCTGGAGCACTAATCGCAGGAGCCTTGAGCAGCCCCTGAGGTGGGGTCGGGGGAATGGGATGGGCGAGTGGAGCAGCTCAGCTAGCAGGGGACTCCCTGCCCGGCTTCTCGCACCCTCCGCCCCCAATTTGGACCTGGCCAGGAATTCGCCTCAACGCACTACTGTGGGCCGCCCCTTCTGAGCCAGTGCCCCTGAGTGTACCCCGTCCAGCGGAGCCCCAGGTCTGCTAGGAAGGGTTAATGGCCCTGCGCCCCACTCCCAGCTCCACCAAGGACCAGGAGAGTGCAGGTGAGGGAATATTGTTATAAACAAAGACCAGGGGGTGGGGGGAAAGTAAGAGGTACCGGAGGGGGAAGGGTGGGGGCCGGTGGGAAGAGGCGAGGCGGTGGCGCCCGGCGCGCCTATGCGGAGCGTGGAAGCTGCGAGCGCCCGCGACAGTAAAACATCTGTAATGTGCCATTCGCCGCTGCTCGCTGTTTGCTCATGGATTAAAGATTAAAATCTCGGCTTTGGCAGATGGGGAGAGAGAGGAAACTCTTACGAGCACGTTTTGCATCTGCATTTCATTCTGCTCGGTTCCCTGCGCCACGCCTGGTGGCGCCCGCCCTACCCCGCCCACTCCGCTCCCGGCTCCCCGTGCGCCAAGCTGGGCCAGACCTCTCGGGCCACCGGTCCTCTTCTCACCCTTACTGTCGCTCTGAGCCCTAAGCAGCTGGCCCCCCTCGTCTCAGTCCCATTTGGGGTTCTCCCCTCTGATCCAGTGTTGTTTCCCCACCTGCTACCCAGACTCCAAGCAGGGCAGGATGAACCTCCCCAGAAAAGAGGTATGCCCCTTTCCACCGGCTGAGGGTGCGCCCACACTCCCACTGTCTTGGCTGCCTACCCCTGTAGAGTATGGAGGCTGGGGAGGGTGGGACGCGAAGGTGGATCCAATGGTGGTACTCCTGGTCCTTGGAGATGGTGAAAAGTAACTGAGACGTGGCCAGGTGGGCTCACTTGGGTGGATGTGTCCCCTCTGTGTCTTTCACACTGAGCTGTTGGTGGAGGCTGGGAGTGAGACAGGAGAAAGGAGTAGAACAGGAGGGCTCTTAGGGGCCCTTAGGGCTGGGAGGGCTACTCCTGGAATAGGGTCGGTTTTGGCTTTTGGATAATCTCTGTAAATTAGCCTAGTCCTGGACCACGGAGGAGTTGAAACGTGTGCTCATGTGTTCAGGCACCTGGGGTAGATCCACTGGCTTTCTCATTTTCCTCTCCCTTCCAGGATGTGTCCCTGGCATCAAACTTTGTTGTGGAGGAAAATCCAGGTAGAGAGAACTAGAGACAAAGGACTGTCAGAAAGACAGACAGGTATTAGAGAAATGGGAAAAGGAACAAAAAGCAAAGCTGCAGAGAAGCACGGCAGATGTGAGCACCTGCATCTGGGGGGGGGGCGGGTAGAAGGCTGGGGAAATGTTGGGAGGGGGCCCTGCCTGGGTTCTCAGGCCCCAACTAGGAGGAGGAGGTTGGTTCAGGGTGAGCAGAAGAAAAGCTGAAGAAGGATGAACGAGAGGAGGGTCGGTGTGGCAGATATAATTAATTACTGCATATTAAAATGTTTGTTTACAGAGATGAACAGCGGACGGAGGTCTGATGGTAATTAATTCACAGCATTTCCCAGCCCTCTTTGAGCCCAAACCCCTTTGGGGGCCTGGGGTTGTGAGGTGCTGGCTTGTTCTTGCCCTCCTCCCCCTGGAGACTAGAGTCCAGATTGCTGACACTGGAGGGAGCCTGAGACAGCACCTAGGCAAGCCCCACCCAACTCTACACTTGGGGAAACCCAGACCAGAGCCAATCTGCGACTCGTGATTTGTTCAAGCCACCAGCTAATCAGTGATGGAGCCAAGACTGTAGTCCCTGTTTTCTTGCTACTGGAAATATGTTCAAGGCCAAACGAACACTGAGGAGATGGTGATCTTGGGCTGAGATGATGCAACACAGAGGGCCGAAAGGGGAATTAGGAGAGAAGAAAGGGCTTGGGAAGAAGGAGATAGACTTAGGGCCCATGGTGGAGAGGGCACCAGAGGCCTCTCACTCTGGAGAGGTTGGGTTGGGCAGCTCGGTTATCAGAAAGCAACTCCAACCCTCTTCTTCTCCCCCTCTGCCCCCCACTCCAACTACACCATCCTGGGCCATGAGGAGGGAGGCAGAAGCAGTTAGTATCCTTGGCCTTTGGCTTTAGAGTCTGCCACTCCCAGCCTTGTGACCTTAGGGAAATAATGTAACCTCTCTGAGCCTCCGATTTTTTCTAAAACAGACACCTCCACATAGGGTGGTTGGGAGGAGTGCTCTGGTGGTTAATACTTTCACAGAGGGATCTGGCGTGGCACTTACCCCATGTAGCTGCCTCTGCTCCCACCTCCTCTTCACTCACACACAGTCACACTCAACACCTAGACAAGCCACGTTCATGAACATCCTGCAGCTCATTCATCGTTCATCAAGGAATCAGCTGAGGGACTTCCAGAAAGATGTGGGAGGAGGGCCAGCAAGATGAAGCCAAGATCTGTCCCTGTTTGTGGGCACTCACAGGATACACAACCATGAAGAGAGAATCAAAGGTGAAAGCATGAAAGGAAAGTCACCTGAGTGAGGGGTAAAGTCAGGAAATAGGAGTCCCAGGGACAGCCAGGCCTCGAGTTGGTGGCTTCAGGGCAGGAGGCTTCCTGGAGAATCTGGGCCCCAGGCTAGTCCACAAAGGATGGGCAGGAGTGAGGTAGGAGTAGTTGGATGGAGGGAGAGGAAGGCTCTGTGGTGGATGTGGAGCTGGGCAGGTCATTAGTTCATAGGTAGAAGGCAGGAGGGGCCTCTCCCACCAACGTGACTGGCTCTCCTGGGAGCCCACAGGGACCCCACACAGGCCTCTCATTTGGGGAGGCATACTGGGGGGATCCCTCATTTTCTCCCTCAGGCTTTGCTTCTTTCATACCAAATAAGGGGCTGAGGTCAGGTGTAGAGCAGGCAAAATTTCCCTCATATCTCAAGACCAACAAGTGGAGTAAGAGCTTAGGGGAGAGTCTGAGGGCGAGGAGAAGGTTGGGTTGAGGTAAGAGGCAAAACAGCTGCAGAAGGAGGACTGAGGGCATGTGAAGTGAATGGGGCCTTAACTCGCTGCAGGGTCTGAGCTGGAGGCAGGGTGAGAGCAGGAGGCCATGACTGTGCGGTGTTTGGCTGGGGCTGTGAGGGGCAGGCTGAGTGTGTGAGTACAGCAGGGCCTCAAGGACTCCTGTCAGCACGTGCCTGGGAATAAGGGCATTCTTGGGTGGGTGGTCATGACCAAAATGATCTGCTTATAGTGTGTGAATGCAGGTGTGAGTGTGGATGTGTGCCAGCATGTCAGCGTGCCCCTAAGTGTCTGAATGTCCGTGTGTGAGGAAATGCTGAAAGGCTACTTTTGTACATCTGGGCCTTTCTCCCACAGCCAGCGCACCTCCCCGCATACCTTCAGCCTCTGCAGGTGAAGTGGGGAGAGGGTCAGGGTCCCACAATGAGGGGGTCATTCCCCAGTGGCTCTGACACCCATGGCCCTTCCAGAATGCATGAGCCTCCCTGTGGTTGAATCAGTGCCAGAGCCTGAGATCTGGGCAGAAGCTTCCCTCCAACAGCCCCTCTGCCCTGGTGTGGCTTTTATGCATCTGGGGGGAAGTCACACATGGTATGTTTATTGCAAACACACACACAGACACAAACACACAAAAGAAACCCAGGAGATACAGATAAGCAAAAAGAAGAATGAAAAAGAAAAACCCACCTGTCAATTTACACCCAGGGACACCCCTGTACAAGTTGATATATTTCTTTCCAGTCTTTTTTCTATGTGAACACGATGAAAGCAGAGGAGGGGTCGTGCAATGCAAACTGTTAGGCTGCCTGCTTGCTCCCTGCCACCGTGGACGGCTGCCACGTGCTTCTCCGCCCCTCTTGTCCCCACTCACCTCACCTCGGCTCCGAGGCCTCCCCTCTACCCACGGAGGGCTGGGGAACGACTTGTTGGGCTGGGCCTGCAGCAGGCAGGACAGCGAGGCGCAGGGGAGGAGCCGCGGGAGGGAAGGGAGCGGAGGGAGGCGGAGCGGGGCTGTCGCTTCCCATCAGGAGGAGGATTGTTCCCGACACGCGCAGGCCCCGCGGCGTTTCTGTGTCAGGGAGTTTTGCCGGCGCCGTGACCCATGCGAGGAGGGTCGGGCTGCGCGCGGGGAGCGGCCAAGAGTGACCAGCGCGGCCGGCCGCATCATCACCACCTGGCCGGGTCACTGCTTCCCTCTCCTGCCGAGAGCGCGCGGAGCAGGGGCGGGGCTGCGGGATGGGGAGGAGGAGGAGGAGGGTTTCTCCCTGTATCACTGTCCCTCCCTCCCCCTTGGGGAAGGTCGAGTGGGAGAAGCGTCTCCCACGTGGAGGGAGAATCGGAGAAGTCACCACCCAGGGCCTCAATTTCTTCCCTGGTCCTGATTTGAGAATGTCCTTTTCCGTGAGAAGTGGATAAGGCCACTGGCCAGATAATGCAGTGCGTGAGGTTGGGAAGTTCCACAAAGAGGTGAGGAGAAGTCTAGTCAGGCCCGAGTTGGCCCCAGAACCAGAGCTGCTCAGTAGGACTGGAACCTGAACTCTCAGTGGAGTGAGACCAGGGACCTGAAAGGCTGGGGTGGGTGTGTCCATGCAAATAAGATGATAATGTAGGTGTGGGTGGCCGAGTTTCCAAAGCTGGGATGGAGGGTGGAGGAGGGGCTGCAGGGAGGGAGGGGCAGGCTCCTGACCTCTTCCCCCCACCCACTGGTCCCATCTGAAGTCTGCGGCTCCCATCTTCAGCACTTAATGATTTTAACGGGCCCCACCCGAGCACCATCGGGGCCTTTGTGTCTGCCAGACCAATGGCCCCTCTCCTGGGCCCACCCATCAGTCACCCAGAGCTCCAGCTGTTCCCAGCCTTTGGAGCAACCTCGGCCGTCACCACTACAAATTGGCTCTCAACAGCCGTTTGGAGACCCCTTCTCTGCCATTGTCTCAGGACAAATGGCCCTTCCCCTGCACACCGCCCCCCAGGCCCAGCCTGGGCTGCCTGCCACTTCTGGGAAGGGGAGGGGGAGCCCACCAAGCTCTTCCCGGAAGCCCTCCTCCTTCTCTAACCCCAATAATCTAGCCAGGCTGGCCAGCAGACGGTCCCCTCTGCCCAGTTTTGGCCTAGATGCCCTATATCCTTTCCTCATTCAGGTCTGGGATTCCTGAGGCCTGGGACTGAAACTCCTCTTTCTGTTTCTCTCACAGCCCTGAGAGCGGAAGAAGTCTCCTTCCACACTTGTTGACTGAGGCTGAAGTTAGGGGTAAAAGAGGAGGGAGGGAAGGATTGGTGGAGGAGGGCCTGGGAACGGGGAACCAGGGTTCCCAGGAGCCACCACGGCCAAGCGCAGAGCCAAGACAATTACATGCCTAGTTTTGCTGATTGCATTAAAACCATTAGAATGAAGGATCTGAAAGTCGTGCATTAAGGGGTAGAATTAGAAAGGGCTTTAGAGACTGGCTCAGGCATCCCCAAAGCGAATCTGGTACAATTAGCTCAAATTGTGTTACACAAACACTTCCACATACCATCTCAGTGACCTTCTCACTACGGCGCTCCATCCTCCCTCTCTTTCCTTTCTCTCCCACCTGCAAGATCTCTGCTCAGACTCCTCTTCACTCCTCCTCCTCTTTTACTGTCTTCCTCTCCCACACTCCACCTTCTCCTCCAGTTATCTAGGTTGTATTAACAAGTAGGCTGAGAGGATACAGTGGGTGGAGTCTTGGCTTTGGGGGTGGGAGACAGATAGACCAAGACATCCCCCAAGGAGCTTGCCCTTAGTCAAAATGCCCATCCTAGCATCTGTCTCAGTGTCTGTGCCAGGGCAGCAGGAGAGTTAAAATGGCCTGGTTTGGGGGGGGGGGGGGTGTCTGCTAGTGCCTGCGTGCCAGGTGGCCGAAGTGTCAGAGTCTGGATGAGATTGACTCTATGACTGCCTTTGTGAGGATATCAGTGTGTGTGTGTGTGTGTGTGTGTGTGTTTGTGTGTGTGTGAGATTCCCGGCTGTGCCTAATCCTGTTGGTAGCTAGTCTTCCTCCAATGGACATTGCTCAGAGTTCTAGGGAAGGAAGCCAGAGTGCCTCTCTTCTCATCTCAAGGAGCAGCAGGCTAGAGGCTGGGCTGCCACTGGGTGGACTTGGGCCTGGCTAGACTGGGCTGCCACGGGGAGAGGCTGTGGCAGCACTGGTGAATGGGCCTATCTGGCTAGGGGAATGGTGGAGAAAGGATGGGGCGTGAGTGGGGGTGGAAAATGGAATTGCCAGCCTGGAATGAATGGATGGTGGAGTTTCTCTTTTGTAACCGGGAATAATTAAGATAGATGTGTGGATGGATTAGCTGTCCTGCAAGGTCAGGAGCGCATTGCCGGATCACTCTATTATTTCGCTGCGCCACAGCTACCCAGCTAACGCCTTTTTCATGATATTTTGAACATCCGTGCAGAAAAAAACCAAGTGAGTGCACGAGAGATACAAATGGATCGTTTGGTGGAGAAATCCGTCTTCGTCACCGCCGCCAGGCTGGGATTAATGCGATTGAAGGCTCCTCCAGGCTCCGCCAGGAAGACGGGCTCAGGAAAGCAAGAGAAATTGGTTTGTACCCCTGGGAGCACGATTGATGGGCCGGGCCCGCCAGTCTGGGCTGGGCAACCACGTTCTCAGGCTAGGCTGGGGGTGGGGAGTGGGTCTGGGTCCTGGCCTTGGCCTGGGTGGGGCCCTGCCCTGGAGGAGAGGCCTAGACCCCTTTGGAGGCAGTGGGTGTGCTAGTGGGGAAAAGTTCAGGTTCTGATGCCCCAGGTGGGCTGAGAGACTTTAGGGGAAGAATGAGAATGGAGGGGCCTGATTCCCAGTGACACCCTTCTTTAATTAGTGGCCAGAAAGGCTCCTAAAATCTTACCAGAACACAGCTTCTTGGGGGAGGGTCTGGACAAGGGCAACGTGGCCCCTTTACTCTCAGAGCAAGTATTTTCTGACCCAGAAGCATGTGGCAGACACTGCATTAGGGGTGATAAATGCAGTATGGTTCCTGTCCTCATGGAGCTTGTAGTCTGACCGGGAAGAGAAACACCAAACCAGTTATACCAACAGAGAGTGAGAGGGCTTGTGACAGTGTTCAGTCTCCTTGACTAATAGATTAGGGGGGTTTTCTTCAGGAGTGACCTGAAGGCTGAGTCTTGAAGGATGGGTAGGAGTTACCAAGACAGGGGAGGGAGAAGACTGGTACTTTATAGGCAGAGCGGACAGACTATTGGAAGATCTGGAAGTTAAAGGCTGATGGAGAACTCTTCACCTGCCTGATGGAGGAGACAGAACTTACCCTCGGAGAGAGAGGTCCAATGACTTGTCCAAGGTTACACAGCTAGTGAACGGCAGATCCAGACCTAAAACGAAAGTTCTTAGCCTTCAAGTGACTGTAGATTCCTGCTATTCTGGTGCAAGAGCCCAGGTCTTCTGTCTCTGAAAATGGTCCAGTGTGTGAGCCTCATTTGGAAGGTCCCTATCAGAAGAGGGGAGCAGGACACACCTGTGTACCCCCTAGGTTTACTCGCACATTCATGTAATAAAGTGAAGGTGGGCTTGGGGGATGATCAGAGAAAGTCTGAAGATTTTGTTTTTGTTTTTGTTTTTTACTTATTAAAGGCATGAATCTGGTAAAAATTTAAACATTATATGTGGATATTCAGTGAAAATTATGTCCCTTCTTACTTTCATTTTCAGTCCCTATAGTCTCCTTCCCAGAAGCAATTACTGGTGTCTTTTTTGCATGTGGAAGAAGTGTACACACATACTGTAGAAATATTCTCTATAATCACAAATGATAGCAAACTATACACAAGGCTCCATGCCTTTTTTTTTTAACTTTAACAAATTATTTTAGAGATTATTCTGAAGTAATACTTGAAGATCTCCCTTGTTCTTTAGAACAACAGCATAGTATCCCATTCTGAAGATGTACTGTTACTTGTGAAACCAGCATTGATGTACATTTAGGTTGTTGCTGGTCTTCTGCACAAAGTGACTATCCTTGTAGTAGAATTGCTGAATGAAAGGGACTGTGTCAGAGGGAGTTTCAGCTTTGGGTTTGAAGGGAGAAAGCAATGAGGATGTGAGAAGAGTAAGAGGAGATGGACAGGGAGGAGGGCCGGGGGGGATGGTGGGGGCAAGGGGCTCTGAGTTAGCAAGGCTGCGGCCTTGTCTCCCCATCTTGGTTCTGCTTTTACCAGTTCTGTCTGATCTTGAGCAAGTTGTTGAACTTAGCTGAACTTTTTTTTTAAAAGAGAACAATATGAACTTCATTGATCAGCATGAGATTTAAAAATTTTCCATGATTATGTGTAGGGAAAAGAGTGGGCATACTCTATAATAAAAGCAGCAATTATCACTGGGGAGTGGTATTTGAAATGTTTTTATTTTTGTCTTTTATGCTTTCTGCATTACCTATATTATATAAAATGTCTAGAATGTGGAGATGTTGTCAGGCCAGGCAGTCCAGGCCTTGCTGGTTGTGGGAAGAAGTTTGGACTTTATGTTGAGAGCAGTGGGGCATCATGGAAGGATTTAAACCCACACATGACATGATGAGGCTTGTGTTTTCAGCAGTCTCTGCTGACTGCAGAGGAGTTTTGTGAATATGAGGAGACTCTGGGAATAGAAGGTGATAAGGTGGTGGAGGGGAGTAGTGATGGAAATGGAGGGAAAAGGATGGGACTAACAGAAGAGGAGAGGGAGAAAAGTTTGGAGAGGTGTGTGTATGCATGTGCGTATGTAGCCTGTGGCATGTGAATGTAAGGCCAGGATGACAGGTGTAATTAGATGGCCACCTGGAGTCTTTGCTAGTGATGTCCCAGCAACCACCATTCATAGAGTGGAGTGCCTACCTTTGCTGGGCCAGGCATAACTATTTTCGCACACATATCTCATTTAATCCTTATAACCACCCTAAGAGGATGGTACTCTTACTCCCAAGTGATAGATGAAGTTAAGCAACTTGGTCTGAGTTACGTGCTACTTAGAGGTAGAGCTGGGTTTTATACCCTGTATTCTGGTTTCAAAGTGTAACCAACAAGCTACACTGTCACGGAAGCTTTTTGAGCAAAAGAAAGATGTGATCAGGGTTGTGACTTTGGAAAACTAATCTGATGGCAGTGAGTCAGACATATAGGTGGGGGAGAGAAGTCCAGAGACTAATATTTCCGTTGGGTAGAAGTGAAGTCAGGGGGTCTGAGCCATGATGGGACCAAAGTAATGGGAAGGAAGGGATGGAAACCCAGGCCACTGTGAATAGATGGAATTTATGATAGGTATTTTCTCTATCGCTGATGTAACAATTTACCACAGATTTAGTGGTTTAAAACAACATCCATTAAAAAATTTCTTAGTTCTATATGTCAGAAGTCTGAGCGGGTTGGATTGGTTTCTTTTTGAGAGTCTCACAAGGTGTCAGCTAGTCTGGGTTCTTATATGGATGCTCTAGGGAAGGACCTGCTTCCATGCTCATTCATGTTGGCAGAATTCGGTTCTTTGTGGTTGTAGGACTTAGGTTCTTGTTTTCTTACTGGCTTTTAGCTGCGACTCACTCTTAGTTCCAAAAACACTCACCTGTCCTTGCATGTATCCCCTCCATCTTCAAAGCCAGCAACAGTGCATTGTTCTTGTGCTTTGAATGTCTCTGACTTCTGCTGCCAGCAGCTAGAGAAAGCTCTTTGTTTTTAAAGAGCTCTGTGATTAGATTAACACCCTTCCCCACTTAATCTCCCTTTTGCCATAGAACATAAACAAAGGAGTAACATCAGTGGGTGAAAAAGTCATGGGACCATCTTAAAATTCTGTATAATCACAGGACCATTTGTGTTTATGTGTCTTGGAAAGCTAGGTGAGGCAGGATAGAAGAAGGGGTGGTGTGGGGACAAGATGGCTCTGAAGTTTGGAAACTAAATAATTGTGAGAATAATGGTGACAACACTGGGAATAGGAATCAGAAGAAAAGTTGGTCTGGGAGGCCGGGAGAAATCCTAAGGTGGACATCTAGGTGGACACACAAAGCAGTTAGAAATTAGCAATTCCCTCTCAGGAGAGTGATGGTATTGCAATTTAAAAAAAACTTATTGTGCCATACCACACGTACAATAAAGAACATCAATCCTAAGTTTACAGCTCAGTGAACTTTTACGTATGCAGACACATGTGCTCCCACCACTCAGGTCAAGATTTCTAGCCCCCTAGGAGTTCCCTTGTGCTCCTTCCCAGGCACTACCTCCCCACAGGCAACCACTGTTTTGACGTTGACCGCCATAGATTCATTTTGCCTGCTCTTGAACTTCATATTAACAGAATCATACAGTGTATGTCCCATCAAATAATTTATTGGGTACCTCCTGGGTGCCAGACACTGTGCCAAGTGTTAGGGATGTAACAGTGACAAGACAAAGTCCCAGCCCTCATGGAACTTGAATTCAGCTCAGAAGGAAGAGATCAATACTTCTGGAGGCAACAGGATGGCCAAGGGGGAAAGGGTGGACCAAAAAGAAAGAGGATGAAGATGAGGCAATGAGAAATGCTTAAAATGGGGGTGGTAGGGGGTGGTAGGGGTGGAGAGGTCAGAGGATGGAGAGAAGCTGGAGCATTAGCAGCGCAGAAGCCTGAGAACAACGCTTCAAGAGGGAGGGAATGATCCACAGCGTCACATGCTGCTGAGAGGTTAATCAACACATATTTATGGAGCACCTGCTCCGTACAAGGCTAGGCACGGAGTGGAATAGAGAGTGGCATAAAACTCCCTGTAATAATGATCTCTAACGTGTCTATAGAGATAAGAGAAGGCCCTGGCAGGGGAAAACACCATAAAATTCAAATATGATCATGTCATTGCCCTGCTTAAAGCCTTCCTATGGCTTCCCACCGCCAGAGGAATTAAGATCAAAACCTCACCATGCCCTCCTGGGCCCTTGTGGTCTGACGCCTGTGGATTCCTGTAGCCTCAGCTCTCTCTCCCTGTCACTCGGACTCTCCAGGCATTCTCGCCTTCTTTTTTCCCTTGTTCTACTCCCGCCTGCTCCAGGGCCTTTGCATGCATTGTTTCTTCAGCAATTTCTCCTTCTCTTACCCCTAGAAAGATCTAGTTAAAGCTACTCACCATTCTTCACATCTCTGCTCAATGGCTGCCTCTTCAGAGAAGCCTTCCCTGATTTTCCAACTTAAAATAATACCCTATGTTTTGCACTTCCACAGCTCACTTTATGGAACTTTCTTTCCTAACACTTATCATGAGTAATTTTATATCTGTGATTATTGCATGAATGTTTATTTCTCTCACAAATGGGAGACCCCTATGAGAGCAGAGACTCTATCTGCTTATGAATGTCAGTGATTCCCAGCACCTAGCTCAGGGCTTGCTAAGTACTTGCTAAATGAATGAGCTTATGAATTTGAAGTCATAAGACCTGTCTTTAAGCCCTGGCTATGTGACTTTGGATAAGTGACTTTCTTCCCTTCCCCGGGACTCAGTTTCATCATCCATAAAATGAAGGGATAGACTCTCTAAGGGCCTCTCCAGCCTTATGTCCTCGGATTTGATGACTCACACTCATAAAAATGTCACTGGGCTGCCCGCCAACGCATTAGCACTGATATTAGTTAGTGCTGAGTTAAGAAGGTGCAAAGCATCAAATGCTGTAGAGATAGGACAGAGCAGTGTGATCCAGGATGGTCAGAGAAGACTTCCTGGAAGAGGTGGGTAGAAATGAATTAAACAGATGGGGAGAAAAGAGACTTTTAAGAACCAGAGAAACACAGAGGCATGAAACATGACAGGAGATCACAAGGAGACTGGTCTAGCTGGTGCCTGTGGGAAGGATTGCTCCCTTAAAATAGGAGAGGCCCCTTGTGCTAGTTTCCTATTGCTGCTTAGTGGCTTAAAACAGCAAATTTTATTATCTTACAGTTTTACTGGAGGTCAAAAGTCCAGAATTGGTCTCACTAGTCTAAAGTAAAAGTGTTGACAGAGCTGGTTCCTCCTGGAAGCTGTAGGGGAGAATCTCTTTCTTTGCCTTTTCCAGCTTCTGAAGGCTGTCCTCATTCCTTGATTAACAGCCCTGCCTCCCATCACCTTTTTATCTGACTTTGACCCTGTTGCCTCCCTCTTATGAGGGCCCTGGTGATTACATTGGGCCGACTCAGATCATCCTGGAGAATCTCTTGATCTCAAGACCGTGGACATAATCACATCTGCAAAGTCCCATTTACCCTGTAAGGTAGCATAGTCACAGGTTCCAGGGGTTAGGATGAGGACTCCTTTGGGGGGCCCTTTTCCAGCTTATCACACCCTAGAGGTTATTCATGTGGTCTCCAGAGCCAGATTTCCTCAGCTCAAGCCTTGGCTTTGTCACTCATTAGTGTCTTAGTCCTAGGTGATTTGTTTAACCCTTCTCTGCCTCAGTTTTCTCATTTGTAAAAATAGTAGTACACACCTTATTTGTTCAGTTATCTCTTACTATATGACAAACCACCCTAGATCTTAGTGGCTATAAACAACAATGATTTTTTAGATGTCTTTTTTTTTCAATATGGAGATTCCTTTAAAAACTAAAAATAGAGTTACCAAATGATCCAGCAATCCCACTCTTGGGCATATATCTGGAGAAAACTCTAATTCAAAAAGATACATTCCTCTAATGTTCATAGCAGCACTATTTATAATAGCCAAGACATGGAAGCAAGCTAAATGTCCACCAACAGATGACGGATAAAGAAGATGTGGTATATATACATAATGGAATATTACTCAGCCATAAAAAGTATGAAATAATGCCAATTGCAGCAACATGGATGGATCTAGAGATTATCATACTAAGTGAAGTCAGACAGAGAAAGACAAGTATCATATGATACCACTTATATGTGGAATCTAAAAATGAGACAAATGAACTTATTTACAAAACAGAAACAAGCTCACAGACATAGAAAACAAACTCGTGGTTGCCAAAGAGGAAAGGGGGTGGGGAGGAATAAATTAGGAGTTTGGGATTTGCAGATACTAACTGCTATATATACAATAGGTAAACAACAAGATCCTACTGAGTAGCACAGGGAGCTATACTCAATATCTTGTAATAACCTATAGTGAAAAAGAATATATATATAACTGAATATATATATTATAAAAATATAAACTATATATAAACTATATATATTATATATATATATGTGTGTGTGTATATATATATAAACTGAATTACTATGTTGTACACCAGAAACTAACACAAAATTGTAAATCAACTATACTTGCAATTTAAAAAAAAATGTTTATTTCCATGATGGGAGGGTCTTCTGCTTTCCATGGTGCTGGCTGCATTCACTCCCACAGCTACATTCATCTGGAAGCTCAGCTGGGATCACAATATCCAAGTTGGCCTCACTGACATGTCTGATGGTTGGTGCTAGATATTGGCTGAAAAACCTTAGTTCTCCTCCAAATGTCCTCTTATCCTTCAGGGCCTCCCTTCCTCCGCTGGCCTCTCCTGCAGGATAGTTCAGACTTCTTCACATGGTTGCTGACTTCCAAAGAGGTGATTATAGAAGCTGCAAGAATTCTTATGGCTTAAGCCCAGAAGTCACAAGGTGTCACTTCTGTCAAAGTCTATTGGTCAAACAGATTACACGGCCAGCCCAGATTCAAAGGGAGGGGAAATAGACTCCACCTCTTGTGAAAGTCACATTGTACAAATCTTGTGAGATGTACAATTTGCCATGGTTAGTGTGAGGATTCTATGAATTAAAACACGTAAAAGGACTTAGAGCAGTGGCTGGTACCTCATAAGTGCTCAATACGTTTTTTTAAAAGGGCAGAATCTAGTGTTCAGCTGCCTAGATTCAAAACCCAACTCCACAGCTTATGGTGCTGTGCTCTTTGGCAAATTACTTAACCACTCCAAGCCTCGTGGTCCTCATCTGTAAATAAGATTAATGGTAAAACTTACTTTGCCCAACCTGTGCAAGGATGAAATGCAATAATAAGTGCAAACTCAACTCTGGGCATAGAGTATAGTTAGTAGTGAATAAGCGTCTGCTTTTGATATTACCAAAGTTCTGTGAAATACAGTGCCAGGCATTTTCTCATATATCCTCTTATTTAAGCCTATTGTCAACCCCATGTGGTCCATGTATATACACATATATGAAGAAATGGAGGCCCAAAGTACTTCAGAAACTTGAGGAAGGAAGGATCATACTTAGGACTGGGACCTAGGTCTTTGTGACTCTTTCTACTTTACTAATGATTTCAAACATTTCTTAGTAGAGTACCTCCCGTCCTTCTTTTCAAACAAACCTAACGAATAAAACTGAGAAAGATAGTATTTTACTAGCACATACTGTGAAGGCTCACATTTGAACTTTTTAGTCAGTAGGGGAATTTTATGTCAATTAGCACACACGTTTATCATGAAGGAAACCTCTAATGTGTTAAAATTCAGTTCATAACGTTTCTGTGAACATGTGACCTTTTATTGGGGTTTCGAAGATTGTATCTTTATAGAAAATAAATCAGAACTCTGTGGACTCTCTAAATACCTCAAAGGAATTTTAGGGTTCCATGGATCCCAGATTGGAAACCCCTGCAACAGACCACATCCTTCCACGTGAGGGAGAAGTAGATGGAGCATCTGGGCTCTGAGTAATGGGGGTCTCAGGAACCTGGCAAAAGAGCTTTGAGTTGTTTTGTAAGCAATGACATTTTATTTAATGTCTTGTAATCCATTGTTTATTGGATTTTTGAGGATTTGTGATCAAGAAGAATAAAGGCAGAGAAAAATAATCACAGCCAATATTTATTAAATGCTTACTGTTGTACCATGTACTACACCCTTTCCTTGTTTTATCTCATTGAGTTATCTCAGTGTTACAAGGTATGTACTGTTATCATTTCTATTTGACAGATGATGAAACTGAAGCCCAGAGTGAGTAAGTAATTTATCAAGCTAGCAAATGATGAAGCTGATGGCAATCCTATAGGAAATCATTGGAACTTTTAAAATCAGGAGGTCATTGATGACCTGGTGAGTGAGAGCTGAGGGGTCAGGGAAAGAAGAAGCCTTGGAAGACAGAGGCAAGTGTGTATCAGGAATTGGGGAAGTTTGACAGGAAGGGGAAGGGGAAAATACAGTACCAAATTGTGGGGTGTGGAAGGAAGGCTCTCAAGACTGAGAGGAAGGAGCTACGGGAGAGGGCAAGATTGGGAGTGCTGAAAGGAAGAGAGGGGCATTGAAGGAACATGTACTTGGAGGACTGCCTCTCCCCATGTCCCTGTTTCTTCTGACTTTCCAAGGGCATTGGCAGCAAGGGAACTCAAGGCTGAGATTCTTCTTGAGACAGGCCTCCTGTAGGAATGGCCTTGGCAGTCCCAGAGATGGGGCAGCACTCTTGCACGCAGTGACCATTGTGGGCAGTTTCTACTTCTCCTTCACACACATTCAACACTCCAGACAAACTAGGCTCCTCCCCTTTTCCTGACACACCTTGCACCACAGTGCAGAGACAAGAGCATGGATTTCAGGGGCAATCAGTTCTGGGTTCAAGGCAAGGCTCTGCCACTTACTAGCTATGTGACCTTGGGCAAATTATTTAACTCTCTGAGCTTCAGTTTTCTCAACTATATGCACGGAGATAATGATAACTCTCTCTGAAAATGATAGGAGGGGTTAATGAGACGATATAGGTGAAAGCTTCCAGCTTATGCTTAGTACAGACTAGGTACTCCTTGAATAACTCACCTCTCTCCCCTGACCACACCGTTCCACCTTCCATCTGTTGAAGCTGTGCCCAACACCTGCCCAGCTCCAGTGGCACTTCTTCCATCCTTTCTTTTCCTAACACTACCAGCTTGTGGAGATCTGTCTCTCACTGGTACACCAGAGTATCTGTATTGCTCACAGGGAACTTATGGTTCTCTCACTGCTTTGTAGTACAGATATTTGTGTTCGGCTTTAGCAGGCATGTAATAAATATTTACAGAAAGAAGCAAAGGATGTGCTAGCTTGAGCTTTAGGAGAAAGCACAGAACCGGTTTCATATTCCTTGTTCTTTTGTAACATCTGGAAGGCCTCCAGCAGGAGCTGGGGGAATTGGCAATGACATTTAGTTGACTTTTGGCAGGGGTAGGCAGACCAAATTTGTCCTTGATCAGTTCTTCAGTGGAAGTTGGTGTTGGTATCAGTGAAATATTAGTCTGGAGCAATCAATGATGGCTTTGGCTGAATTGAGAGTTCAGGAAGACTTGATTAATTGGGATGAGGTGCCATGGAGGAGTCTGTGTCCTTAGAGATTAACCAGAGAGTTTGATGTTGAATTGAGTCAGAGTTGAAAGCAGACTGGAGACTAGTTGGAACTGGGGATCAGAGATGATACCACTTACCTTCCTATGGGAACATCTCAGCTAGCACTGAAGGTTGTGCCCATTGGCCTCTCTGGGATGAGGGTAGAGGGTGATGTATCTGGGGACAATGGAGAAAGAAGATGGTCAATTTGGCTGATCTTGGAGAGGTGGCATCCGATTTCCCCACTCTTCCCCCTCTCTCCTTCCACAGTCTCCTGGGCCACTCAGACCATCACCCACTGCAGCCCAACACCTCCCCTCCGCCCACCTCTCTCCTCTTAGGAAGGCATCCTTGTTCACTCGTAGCACCTTCAGGTCTTCCCACTGCCACCTCTGCCGCCTCTGCCACACACCCTGCACCACAACATTTTAAGACTAACAGCTGAGATTTAACTGGTCCATTTCTGTTTCTCAGTCCCTTTTCCAGGGAGAAGTTTGTTTTTCAATCTATGATGCTGGTTTCCTCAATGGAGATAAACAGCAGGAGAATGTTTTTCTCTGCCCTATTAATGGGTCAGATTAAAGAGTCAATCATATAATCAGCACATCATTTCTTAACTGGCCCTTGAATAAGCTCAGAGTCCCATCTGGGAGATGAAACTCTCCCTGACAGTAAGCAAGCTCTAAGACATCCCAAGGCAGCATATGGGTGGGGAGCAAATGTGGGGGAATCATAGGGATGATAATGTTTCCCTAAGGTTTTCTACTTTAGAGAACAATTTCAAATTCATTATCTCAGGTGACTCTCATAACACTCCTATGATGTAGGCCTAATTGTCTTCATTTGACAGATGGGAAACTGAGGCTCAGAGAGGCAGTCACTTGCCAAGATCAGATAGCCAGTAAGTGACAAAACCAGGATGGAAGGAGCAGCTTATTTGGGAATCTTCTGCTGGCTGAGTCCTGTCTGTGAACTGTGAACTCTGTAGTCTGGAGGTGTCCCCCACCACCTCCACCGGAGAATCCTTCTACCCTTACTGCCAAGATTCTAGGCTGGGAGGACAGGGAAGGCTCTCAGGCTCGGGCCTCTTCCCATGCCCACCGCTGTTTCCCTAGGTTGAGCCTTGTGGCAATTTGAGCCAAATGTGCCCTCAGAATCCCGGTGCCTCCCTCCTGGCCCCAGGGGTCAGTCTGTACCCCTGGCCCATATCCTGAGACCCTGAGAAAAATCCTTAGCCATTTGTCTGGGTCCCCTCCCCATAGGTCAGTGCTCCCCCCGCCATGGACAGGCTCCTGTGATGATGGATCGCTGGCCCCAACGCACATATTATTATGAAATGGGTTTATTACACTCTAAATCTCTCACTAATGTGCTGCTGTTTAATCCCTTTATCCAATTCTCAGTCTCTCAGGCTCGGCCACAGCTCTCTCCACTCAGGACTAGGTCTGAGTGGTTTATTGGATGATTTCTGACTTGGGGGACTAGGGTGGGGCTGTTTAGAGGAGAGGGGAGGAGAGGGAGCTGAGCAGCCCTTGAGAGAAGAAGTCCAAGGGCTCGTCCTGGGGCTTCTAACCTGAAGCCTTCCTGGGCCAAGTTCCCGAGGGGCCCCTGCGGTCCATCAGTCTTGTCCACCTCCATTTCTCTGATTTGGAGCCTAAGTCCCTCTCCACTTCCGCTCTTATCACTTTCTCACTTCCTCTCTCTCTGCCTCTTTCTGTCTCTTCTTGTGAAGCCAGACCATGATCAGGATGATGGTGTCTATTTCCCCCTGGGATGAGGAGGGCTATGAACCCTGACCTTTCCCACCCTACCACCCCTTTTCTGGAAGTTCCTCTAATTCTGCTGGGTTTCTGTCATCTCCAGTCCTTCTATATCCCAGCGCCACTGACCAGCCACCTTCCTCTTTTGGCATCTGCTACCGATGTCCCCCTCTGGCTTTCCTCTTGTAGAGCCTCCATCTGCCCTGCTCTTGGGCCCAGGCCGAAGTCCCTGCTGACACCAGCAGCCTCCACCTCCTCATCCTCCGCCCTCAGCCTCCTCTGCTTCCCCATGACACCTCGGCTCCCTTCCCTCCTCAGTCTCATCCTGGCCACTTCCCCGGCTGGCCTTCTCTCCCTCCCTCCGTCTCTGTCTCTGTCTCTTTCTCTCCCGTGTCTCTCCCCAGCAGTCCCTCCCCACTCTGACACACCAGCCGGTATAGCAGCCAAGGCTTCCTGCTGTCAGCTGGGGAATAGATAAAGATAAATGATATTATGTTAAATTCCACTTAATGACAAATTTTTAATTTTCTGAACATGGTCATTTTCTGGCTAGTGAATCAAGTGGAGGGAGCTAATTACATGAAGATCTGAACAAAAATAACTCCTAATTTTCAAGGATAATGGAAGAGAAATGTTGGAGATTAATGGCACTATTTATCTTTTTTAAATTTCTATCTTTCTCTGTGATAGCCGTGCTCCCCAAGGAAAATATTCATAAAATGAAATTGAAGTCGTAACTTAATAGGTTATTAAAATTTTTGAGTGCATATCACTTTCCTTCCGCAGCACTGTAAATTTAAATTGAAGTTTGCGGCTCCCCGAGTCACCAGCGGAGTTTTTTTTATGATGGCACAATAGAGAGAAACATGCATCTTTGTCAGGAGGTATTTGCTAGTCTAATTTTATGGCAGGCCGGATTATCAGACGGGAATGGCAGCGCCGGGGGAAGCTGACAAGCCCGCAGCCGGCAGCCATGTGTTTCCATTAGCGCCCCGAGCCGTCCGGGGTTTCTCTGGACTCTCATTTTCCACTTCAGTCTTTTATCTTGATTTAAAGTGAGGGCGCCCAATATTCAGGGCCTGTCATTTTTCTCTCTCACACACTCTCCCGGCTCTTCCTCACTTCTCCCCTCCCACTTCCTCTGCTTCAGAGCCTTTCATCTCTGGGGCTCCAACGTGGGCCCTGGGCCCCCCTCACCCAGCCTCACCCAACCCTCTGGGCTCCACCCCAGGAGGAAGAAGAGAGAGGAGGCAGGAGAGGCCAGCGGGGCAGCTACTGGAGTTAGTTATAAATTTGAGTGAAAACTTCTCCCTATGGGCCCATCAGAGGAACCCTCAAATGGGGACAGTGCAGATGAGGTGGAGAGGGAACTCTCTGGCTTGAGCCCATCAGGCCCTCTAATTGAGTGTTAATGGAGTTGTGAGGGGGAGGGGGCGCAGCTGTTGGCTCTAGGGACCCGAGGGCAGGGAGAATTATGGCCGGTCTCTCTTCTAGAGAGATGCTGTCTCTGTTCCTATGCAGGTCTCCACCCTGGCTTTGTCTCTGAGTCTCAAAACCACCAACATAGAGGGGAACTTAAAAAGGACCTCAGAGCAAGTCGCACAGTTTAGAGATGGACAAACTGAGGCCTTGACATGGGGAGTGTCTTGTCCAAGATCTCATGGTTAATTAGTGGGAGACAGAACAGAACGTTGGTTGTCACAGATGCGCAGATGAACGCAGTCTCCACTGAACCGCACTGCCTCGCCTTGGCCTCTTTCTGCTCTGTTGGATGGAAGCCAACGTTTTTGTGTTTCTCTCAGCTCCCACCCAACTTTGCCCACCTTATTATTGGCACCAACGTTTTCCCAAGAGCTAGCCTTACCATCCCCAAGTCATCATTCACACCTGTTGTATCCTCACACCATGTCAGTTACCAAGTCCTGCCATCTCTTTCCTATCTGTCCCCTTCTGTCCTCTTCACTGGGCTTCACCTGCCCTATTACATCAGCCCCTCTGTCTGCTCACTTATTTCCATGTTCTCCTCTCCTGTCCCATAGTGACACTCTCCTGCCCTTACTCAGAAACCCACCATGTGCCTTCCACCCTGTGCCTACAGGATTGAGTTCCAACTTCTCACTCAGACTTTAGAGCCCTGAGTGACCACAGCCCACCATTTCCCCTCTGTTCTCCCTCCCCCTTGCCCTCCATATACCCATATAGGGTTGACTCCAGCCAGAGTGGCATCTCTGCACCTTTGTTCCTAGTGTCCCCACCAGGAGCATCCTCCACCCTCCAGCTCTGTCCACCATCCATGACCCACCTCAAGCCACATCCTTGCTGGGCCTCCCCAGGCCACAGTAAGCTTCCCTCTTCTCTGGCCTCCTTGAGCCCTCGCCATCCAGGCTGGCCAGTTTGGCACTCATCAGTCTGCTCGCCTTGCTCGCCCTAAATTCAGCTCAAATAGCTTATGGTCACAAATGCCCCTGGATCACACACCATTATCCCATATGTCCCAAACATGGCACCAGAGACCCCTGGATAAAAACCTCAGACAGGAGGTCTGCTCACATAGCATCATAGCAAATTGGAACTGGAAGGGATATGACTTAAACTCTCTCATTTTATTGATCGGGAAACTGAGGCCCAGCCAGAGGGGTGATGCACAGGGACCTGTCTTTAGGAAGGTCTCTGGACTCAGGTTTCAGTGCTCTCTCCACCTCACCATTCTGCTTCTAGGTTTCCTGTCATCATTGTTACTCAGGTGTAAATTGGCCATAGTTCTTTTAATCTCAGAGCCTCGGTTTCTCCACAGTGGAGAAAAAGCAGTCCTAGACCACGTGCCTTCCTCAAAGTGGATCAGGGATCATGGGAGAACCCCATGGCAACAGCAGGACTTTTCGATGCGGTATCTGCTTGCACCTCCTGCCCTCCTCTGCATCCCAGGCTGCTCAGCCCTGCCCCACGCTCCGTGGCCCGGCCACTTCCAAGGACTGTGACCCTCTTCTCTACCGGCCCTCCACTGGGCTACCCACCATTATGCCCCATGTTGCAGGTACGTTGCAGGCATGTTGCAAACATGTTTGGGCATGTTTCAGGCATGGCCATTTCCACTTGGCTGCCTGTGCCACACAGGTCAGGTGGCGAGTGGCCTGGGCCACCCCCACGCCGTGTTGAGCAGTGGAGCTGAGTGGAGGCGGTGCCTGGTTCCCCAGCCACAGTCTCTCGTTAGAAAGAAATTAAAAGCCACTCAATTTTGGCTAATATCCCTCTGAAGGCCTTTAACTCCACCTGTGACTAACCCATTCATAATCGCTCCGTTTTAGTGGCTCAGGCTGATGTAGCCTCAATTAATTTGGGAGGAGAGATAAACGGCCATTCCTCTTTGTCTCCCATCCCTTCCTCCCTCCCTGCCCTCTCTGTCGTCTCCCCCACAGTCTCTCTGTCTCTCTCTGCCTATGGCTCAGTGTTTTTCTCCTTTTCTCCATCTCACCTGCTTCTCATCCTGATCATGTGGGTCTGTTTCTCTCTTCTGCAGTGTCTGTCTCCCCAACTCTTTCTATGTCGCTTTATTTCTAAGTCCGTCTTAGCTTTTGTTCTCTCTCGACTTTCTTCTCTTTCACTCTTCCTGCCTCTTTCTCTTTCTTCCTGCATTTATCTCTCTGTCTGGGCCTCTGCTGTTCCGTCTCTGCCCTCCTGTTTCTTTTGGGCCCCTGCTGTGGGTCACTTTGCTTTTACTCAGTCATCTTTGGAGTTACTTCCTTGCCCACTTGTGTTCATATTTCTGATGCAGTTTTTCTAGCTCCCTCTTCCCATCTCTGTCTCTGTTTTTTTCTGTCTCTTTGTCTCAACCATTCTGTCTCCGAATCTCCTGTCAATCGTTTCCTTTCATCCCCCGCCCCAGCCCCTCCTATTGGATCCCTTCTGCAGCTTCTGTTCCTTCTCCCTTTCCCCCTTGCTTCCTCTCCTTCCCTTTTTTTAAAATTTGCCCCGTCTCTCCATTTGTCTGTTTCTATTGTATCTCCCTGAGTTTTTCTCTCTTCTCTTCTCTTTTCTGTCACAGAGATGACTCTGCTCTCACCCCTCCCCCTGGCTCAGGCACCTTTTCTCCTGGTGCCTCAAACCACCCCTCCAAGCCCTCGAGTCGTTTTGTCTTCTTCTCCCCTCTCGATTATTATTAATGATAAAAGCTCAAACATCACATCAGTAATTTCTGAGTGAGTTTTGCAATGAAACTGGGGCCTTCTCAGCCCCTCCCGAGTCCCACAAATTTTACTTTTGTAATTTCACGCCTCTGGTTATCACCACGCTGCTCTGTCCCTCTCTGCCTCTCAGCTCCCCTCCCCTCCCCCCACCCCACCCCCCGGAGAGAGCACTTAAACTTGTTTTCATTCCCTTATTCTTTATTTTTTTAATGTCCACTCTCTCCGGAGTCAGTAATGTTCTTCCTCTCTTTCCTCTCCCATTTTCTGTTAATTCTGTGCCATCTGCCTTAGCATCTGTTAAAAATAAAATTTCCCTCACACAATGAGAAGCCTCCCTGCTCCTCCCCCCACCCGCAGCCCCCCAGGTTTGGTGCTGGGGCTGTCAGATGCCACTTCCTCTCCTGGGATCTTTTCCCCCTCCCCCCAGTCCCTAGTCTGATTTTCAGAGAAGAGACACAGCACTGGGCAAGTATGCGGCTGGGAGGGAGGGGGCTGCCCAAGGGGCCTGGAGCTGGAGGGGGCAGCTGAAGAGGGAGCTAGAGCTGGGGGGTGCAGAAGATGGAACTAGACTCCACCCACTTGCCTCCGGGACCTTGCCCAGGCTGGAGCTCTTAGCTGCTGAGACAGAGCACCTGCACAGGTAGGTGACAACAGGTGGGGAAGAGGTGTGAGAAGAGTCCTTTTCCCCTGGGAAAGGAGGTTGCTGATCAATCCATTTGCCCTCTCCCAAAAGCTAATGCTGGGGCATGAGGCTGGGACAGTTTGGGAGTGAATTTAGATGAGAGAACTGTCCCTAAATCCCAATGGTTGGCCACAGCTTGGAGTGGACCTGGTGCAAGACAAGGTGTCCTCAAGACTGGCTGTCCAGGTACCCCTCCCCTTGTCTCCTGGAAGACTCTGTCCTTGCTGCCCTGAGCTCAGCTGGGAGAAGTGTGGGGAAGGGAGTTAACTGACCCCCATGCCCTAAAGACTTTGGGAGGGAGGAAACTCTTGAGTTGAAACCAGCTTCCCAGAGGGTCTGGGAAAAGACTCAGTGTGTGTATGTTTGTGAGCATGTGTGTGTGTGCCTGTGAGAGTATGGTTCCCTGTCACTGCTCTGTATAGGTATGTTTGACGAGTATGTGTGTGTGAATTGGGTTTTGACTGATTTTCTTTCTGTGTCATACTGTTCCTGGCAACATTGCTCAAGTATGGGTATACTGTGTATGTTATAGTAGGTGTGTAGCTATACCTCTCCATAGATGATGTATGACAGTGTGTAGTAGTAAGTGTGCTGTAACCACGTAGCTCTGTGTGTATTTGTGTAAATGGTATCTTGCAAAAAATTGTCTTCCTGTGTATGTGATGATGGTTGTAATTGTTCAGGTCTTGGTTTATTTGTATGTGAAAGTGTTACATATTTTGTCTATTTGTGTATTTGTATATTACTTTGTCTCTCCTGTGATGCTGGGTGTAACCATTTCCATATACTATAATCCCTTTTCTCTTGTGATGGGAGGCTCTGTATGTGACCAATGCCACGGTTGTTTTACTTCTGACTGATGTGAGTGTGAAAGCATCTTTCTGTGGGAGGGTAATCATGTATGACTGTCTGTGGTGACATATGCACATGTGTGAGTGTGAATTTGTGTGTATGCGTATGTGTGCTGTATGCTTCCTTTTACTCATTGACACACAAATGTGTGGGTACCTTGGTTGTGCCAGGCAGGATAGGGCAAGGCATGGACAGTTATGTTGGTGGGTCCAGTGAGGTCAACTGAGATAAGAGGTCACAGGTGGATGACTTACGCAGCTTAGCAGCAGGATGGTGAAAAGGTACAGGCTTTAGTACCAAAAGAGTCCTGAGTTCAATTCCTAGATCTGCACCGATCAGGTCAATCACATAGCAAGTTACTTAAACTCTGAGTCTGAGTTTCCACATCTGTAAAATGGGGATAATCACATCTATGGCATACAGTTGTTGTGAGGATTAGGGATAAAGGATGTCAAACAACTAGCCTGGCGCTTAACAGTAATAGTAGTAGAAAACTATTCAGTGCTTACTATTACATATTTACTTCCTTTATTCCTCCCATCAATTCTAGAAGGGTTCTTACTGTTTTAGAGATGAGGCACAGAGTAAAAATAACTAAGATCAGACAGCTAGTAAAGGTAGAGTACCAGCTCAACAAATGATAGCTTTATTTGGAAAGTAGATGCCTCCTGCAACTACTGCTAATATTATTCATGTGAATATTGGGGGTGGGGGTGGTGCATTAGACCAACAGCACTTCATTCTCTCTTATAAGGGCCTCCTTACTAAATCATCCCTCCCCCGCCCCTATTTCCCCACAACCTAGGAGCTATTGGCTCCTGGGGCTGTCTTGTAGGGCTGGACAAAAGAGAGAGGCTGAGGAGGAGGAAATGCCCCATGCTCCTGGCCGCTTCTTGCCAGCCTTGATCGACACCAAAGACTCCGTAATCTCTCTCTGCCCCGAGGGGAGCAGCAGCGTTTGTGAAACAGATTTTTACAAAATGTTTTGACCCTGCTCTCCCCTCCCCCCGCATCCCTGCCTGGCACTGTGTCACCTAATTAAATCAGCCTTCGCAGGCGTCTCCGCTCCCTGCTAATTGTGCCCTGGGCCGGCTTCCGGAGGTCGCTCTCCCCACCCAGCACTGCTCCCCCCAACTCCTGAGGACTGCATGGGGCTAGGGTGGGCTCCTGCTGGGGGCTGGGGGCGGGGGAGGGGAGCGCAGAGATCCCCTAGAGGCCTCCCTTAGCAATTTCCGTGGTCCTCCCCACTAGCTCTTCTGCAACCCAGGAGACTGAGTCACTCACTGTTCTAGCCCCCACCCAGCCCTGCTTCCTGCTCAAGGACGGGGCCCCGGTCTGAAATGACCCGGAGGCCTCGGGGAGGCCACCTGAGCGTATCCGGGTAATTGTCTCCGCCAGACGCTTTGCTGAAGCAGGCGGCTCGGAAAATCCCGGATTTCTTTCCCCTTCACCGGCTGCGCTGTGCCGGCCGGAAGCCGGGCGGCTTTATTTACAGATCCTCCTGCAAGAGCCGGCAGACGCTGGGCGGAGAGGCGGCCGCCGCCACCTCTGTCCAGGGTGCTGATCGCGTGCAGGGCTGGGCGGCTCTTCTGCTTTTGCCGGGATAACAATGACTAAAAATCATTATAGGCGACTATTATTGGACCATCACCGTGAGCCAGGCACTGAGCTAAGCTCTTCTAAGCTGTCTATAATTTAATACTCACAGAAACCTTAAAAAGAGAGGTTTCCCCCATTTTAAAGATGAGAAAACTAAGATTTCCACAGGTTAAAGAACTGGAGTTGGAGGTGGTTTAGGGAGAATTTTGCTTTATCTGTCATGTCTGATTTCTTCTATTTTCTTTTTCTTCTTTGATAACCAAGAATATGTTCATGTACTATTTGTGCATTAATAAGTTTTAAAAACTTGAATTTTTTTTTTCTTAACGTGTATGTTCTTCTGGACAAATGACTGAGGTTTTTCAAAAAGGAGGGAGAGAGAGATAACAAATATGTTGTGGGTGGACCTTGCTTGGATCCTTGTCTGAACAAGTTAAATGTGAAAAAAAAAAGATGAAAAATCTTAATATAGACTGGGTAGTTTATGATTTAGGGGATTATTGCCAGTTTTCTTAGATGTGATAATGATATTGTTGGTTATGTTTTTTATTTTGTTTTTGTGTGTGTGTGTGGTTATTTTTTCTTTGTGGTTATGTTTTATTTTTTAAACTCTTTAACTGTTAATTTTTTTTAAGGAGCTGTTAAGTGACCTTCCCAAAGTTACTTAAGAGCTCCTTCTTCTCAACCACTCTGACAGCTGACCACCAGCAGATCTGAACATATCTACAGCTTGGTGTGTTATATGGGCCTGTCTGCAGATTTGTGTGGCTGTGTCTACTTCAACTGATGTAAGTGCTGGTATTGTATCTTTGTGTCTGAGATCTCTGTGTGGCAAATTTTGGGTGCCAACTGTTTGCCAGATTTTCTATAATGATATCTTGCAGCATTTTAAACTCAGAACATCCCTCAGAGGGAGGAATTGCTATTCCAGTATTGCAGATTCAAGGAACTAAGGCGGAGAAAGTAATTTGCCAGTGGTCTTACAGTTAGCAAGGGATGGAACTGGAACCCAGGTATTTTCACTTCACTCCCTAGTGTTTTTGGTAATTGCTTAAACCACAGTGGCTTTATTAGTGTAAGACTTGTGCCTGAGTATGACTTCATCTAGTGGGTGGAAGTAAGGAACTGAGTATGTAGTCACAGCATACTCTTCCTGTGATGCCCTAGGGTGGGAGATGCAGGGAACTAGCAGTGAGGAAAGAAGGTTGATTTGAAATGAAGTAATCAGTGGGAATGATCAGGTCCACTAAAGATGTACATGATCTGAAGAATTTACCTGGTGATAAAATAGATCTCAATTTGATTTGGAAGTTAGAATCTTTCTCTCAATTGTGATAAAACCATCCATTGAGCACCTGCCAAGCCCCAGTCTCCTTATCTGTAAAGATACATAGAAACTATGTATACATAGCACAGTGTCCGGGACAGAATAAGAATTTAATAAAGAATGGCCTTTGTTGTGGGGAGGGTATAGCTAGCTCAGTGGTAGAATGCATGCTTAGCATATATGAGTCCTGGGCTCAATCCTAGTACTTCCATTAAATAAATAAACAAACAAACAAACAAACAAACAAACAAACAAACAAACAAACAACAAACCTAATTACCTCCCCCCTAAAAAAATTTTTTTAAAGAAGAATGATCTTTGTTCTCAAGGGAAGAAGCACAATATGATTTGTGAAGACTAGATTTGGAGTCAGAGCAGGATATAATCTTGCTCTCAAAACCCACTAGCTGAGTCACCTCGGGCCAGCAACTTAACCTCTCCAGGACTTACTTCCTTTTTCTGTGATAGGGAGATAATCATACTTCAAGAGATTGTAAAGATTAAATGAGATAATGTATAAAGTGCTTGGCATAGTGTCTAGCACATAGTAAGTGCCCAATAAATGTTAGCAGGTATTACTTTGTGCCAGGTGCTTTACATATATTCTCTCTGAACCCTGTCACCACCCTATAAGGTATTTGATATTCCAATTCAGGCTTTTTTGTATTCCAGATTCATACTTATTCCATTCACCTGGCTGCCTGCTTCTTCAAGAGCTGTCTGTTTTATGTGAATGTTTCTGAGAGTCAGTATGGGGAACTAGCATAGGGAATGAAAGGGAGGCTAAGAGGGAGGGGCTTTGGCATAGGAAAAAGAGCACTAGGGTGGGAGTCATGAGATTGGAGTTGACACCCTAGATTTACCATTAACTAATTGTGTGACCTTAGTCAAGCTTCTCTTCTCAGAGTCTCAGTTAACCTACCAGTAAAATAAGGAGAGTAGACTGGTTGAGTTATGACATTATAAGACTCTCTGGGTAACTGTATGTGTTCAAGAGACTTGAGTAAGATGTGGAAGTATGACTGTGAATTCTGTGGGACTCTGAGAGTGTTTGAAAGGAGAGTGTTGGGTGGGGCTGTAGGGTATGCAGTTGTGGTTGGAATAACACAATGACAATGACGAGGAGGGACTTGTGACTACACTTCCTTAAGACAAAGTACGACAATGTGAGACTATGTAGAGTGAATACTGGCGACTGGGTGTGTCTGTGTAAGTGGGTGTGTGTAAGCATCAAATTCTCTGCATGTATTGTATGCAAGGATGTTAGTATAATGGTATGAAAATTATTATAGTCGAATTTTATGAGAATGTGAGCATGATTGTAAGGGAAGGATATGGGTTGTGGATTACATGTGAATGTGTGAATGCAGAGGTGATATATGTGGAGGAGACTGATTATGGGCTAATAAGCAGAGAGGAGTGGTAGAGATCTGTAAAGTAGGCACCACATGCGGGAAGAGGCTGAGCCACATCACCCTCCCACCTTTCCTATCCTACGGGACCCTCTAGAGTGATCTACAGCCTTCTCAGACTTACTGATTTGGGATGACCTGCTCGCTGTTTCTGCTACACAGAGGTGTAGACACACAGTCTTATGCTCTTCAGCTATGGTGTCAGGGACACCTCCTGAGAAGAGTCTGGATTAACACTTGAAGGTCCACCGTGGACAAATCCAGTCTAGCCTCCCTTCTACCGTCTCCCTAACAACCTTGGCCAGGAGGCTTCAGCGGCAGGTAGTGGCAAGACTGACAATGGGTGAATATCTTAGGTTCAGGAGGCTGAAACAGACCTTATTCCTGCAGTGAGGTGACAGGGGAGGATTTAGTAGGATAATGCTTTTTTGAGAATTTTCATGTAGGACATCAGGTTATGAGTAGAGATTATACACAGAACACATTATATACAGAATCACACTTGTATACAAGGTTTACCTAGACCTTCATAATCACACACACACACACACACACACACACACACAGAGAGAGAGAGAGAGAGAGAGAGAGAGAGAGAGAGAGAGAGAGAGAGAGAAACTGGTCTGAAGAATTAGGGATTTTGTCTTTGAAGAAAGAGCCCATTCATTTAAGCAAAGGGTAAAGGACAAATGACACCCTCTTTGGGTAAGAATATAAAGTGGTACAACCTTTTGAGAAGGTGGTGTGACAATGTGTCCCCAAATGTAAAATTTGTATTTTTTTTTGACCCAATGCTTCCATTTTTACAAACTTATCCTGAGGAGATAAACTGTACAAGTGTGAAAAGATCTGTCCACAAATATATTCATCTCAGGGTATTTCAAGTAGTGCAAAACTGGAAATAATCTAAACGCTTATCAACCGAAGACTGGCTCATTACATCATGCAGTACAATATAATGCAACTAGTACAACGATCACGTAGCTCTATATTCGTTGCAACGATGTAGTCTATGATTTTTTAATGGAAATGGCAGATTACAGAATAGAATATAGAGTTTGATCTTGTTTACGTCATATGATACACCTGTGTTCATGCTTATTTAGAGGCAGAAAGAGTTGTCTGGTAGGATGGTCACTAAGATAGTGACAGTGGTTTTCTGACTTATGTGGGCATTATTTTTATCTTTCTTCTCTATATTTTCTGTGTAGTTTACAATTTTTGCAGTGAACATGTATCTTTTCTTGGAGGGAAGGAAAAAAGAAAGATGCTTCTCATGCGCTTTCTCTTTACCAGTCTTTACAATTAGCACAGAGGGCACAGCAATGAGTGAGGCACTAATTCCCTTAGGGACTGTCCAGGATTAAACCTCCACATCAAAGGTGTTGGGGCTGACAGTGTACTTTATGATGACATCCCAAATGCCCTACATCTACAAACCATGTCATCTTCCTCCCTCTGCCTGCTCCTTGCTGGATCTGTGTTCAGTTTTTAGAAGCACAGTGAGAAGATGTGGGTCCCCTGGAGAGCCTGTGGGCTTGGCAGCAGGGGAAGGGAGATCACTGGGGGAGGCTGGAACAGCTGTGGAGAAGCCCTTTGTTGGGGGGAACCTAGGGCAGCTTCTGTCCTTGGTGTCCCTCCCCATGATAAGAGATCCCTATGTCCACCCTGAATTTTCTTTTCTTTTCTTTT
Source organism: Camelus dromedarius (assembly GCF_036321535.1). Taxonomy (NCBI): domain Eukaryota; kingdom Metazoa; phylum Chordata; class Mammalia; order Artiodactyla; family Camelidae; genus Camelus; species Camelus dromedarius. Next base: position 58,370,441 of record NC_087443.1, on the reverse strand, counting down.
TTCTTTTCTTTTCCTTTCTTTTCTTCTTTTTTTTTCTTTTCTTTCTTCCTTCCTCCCTCCCTTCCTCCTTTCTTTCTTTCTTTTTTTCCTTTCTTTCTTTCTTTCTTTTTCTTTTCTTTCTTTTTTTTTTTTTTTTACTTTCTTGGTCAAAATAACCCCCTTGAGAGTGCCTGAAATCATTCTCTTCTGGGGATGAACTTCTTAGGGCCTTAGGCTTGCAAATGATTGCACAGGCCAAGGATTTCACCGCTCCCCACAATTGTCCCATTTTGGGGATCCTGTTTGAACACCTGCAGGGCAGGAGACTCACTCCCTCCTAAGATAGGCTTTTTGGGTTCAGGCAGCTCTAATGATTAGAAAATTCTTTCTTAAAGAAGTAGCCCAAATCTACCTCCTGGAAGTGTCTGTCCTCCATCCCCACGAAGATGTTCTTCAAGGATGAGATAAAGTAGTGTCTGTTGAGAGTCCTGAAATCAAAGGGAGGTGTGAGCCAGGACAGTGCAAGGAAACAAGTGGGAAGTAACCCAGCCACTGCTATTGTGCCCCCAGCTGCCACCATGCCAACATGTGGACCAACGTGTGGGTTCAGGGATTCCCACTGTGTGGAATGAGCTAAACAAATCCTAGCAATGTTGGGGGAGACAGACATTGTAACAGGGGGAGCAAATAGTGTCAAATTCCAGTGAAATCACTTGTGAGTTAAGTGACATTGGGCTGCTGGCCTCTTGGGCTGATGACTCATACAAACAACAACAACAACAACACAAAAGAACTTCCTAATTTTTATAAGGCATTGGAAAATCCCTTTAAATTTGAGATCCTATAGGAAGGAAGGAGGAATCCCTTATTTGACCTGATTTTACTTCATGAAAATAATACACCAAGTGTCAAGTTCAAGCCTCTTTCCTGGGCATGTCCAACGGACATGATGCAACCTGACTCCTGGCAACCTGCAGGGCTTCCTTCCTTCTCCACCTCCTCACTTTCCTCAGACACCACATACCAGAGGGTCACGCTTTCCCTTATCTCTGCTCTTCTGAAGTTGCTGTGCCTTCTGCCTGGAACTCCATGCCCCACCCCCTTGCCTGGTAAACTCCTCCTTTTGCCTAGACTCAGTTCTTGCTGAGCCGGGCAATATCTGAGCTTGACCCCTTCCTGTTGGCCCAGGGTATCTTGGGCTGCCCAGACCTGCATCTTGCACATTGCTTTGTGGTTGATTAACTTATAGGTCTTCCTGCCTCACTAGAAACTGTGAGCTCCCCAAGGGCAGGGTCTACCTCTTATTTTTAGTACCCCTGATGCCAGCCCAATGCCTGATACCTAGTAGATGGGCAGAAAACAGTTGAATGAATGAGGAGACGTTGAAAAGGGGGTTCGTGATCTTTGTCAAAGGCAAATTAGCCTCTTTTCAAAGTCAGTCTTGGAATGATGGGGTGAAGGGGAGAGGCATTCTACCTCATCTAGTGTCAATAGGATGGTTGTGTGGCCTGGACAAGCTATTGGATCTCTTTGAGCCGAAGAAGTGGAGTACATAATACCCAGGGTTATTATGACAGAGCAAAGGTAGCAGTTTAATGTGAAGGGCCGGTTACAACACCTACCACAGATTAAGTACTATCATTGTCATTTTTGTTGTTTGGGGTGGTCACAGGGATTCTTATCATTATTATGTAGTAGCCTATTTCTCCCACCTGGAAAACTCTGCCCCATCCTTCAAGGCCCCAGATCAAATGCCACCTCTTTAAGAAACCTTCCCAGATACCTTCAGGAATTTGGTCACCTGCTCCTCACCTTGAACATGCAGCACGTTGTGTGCGCATCCATGTGGCACTCACTAGGCACTGTGACATTTGTAGATATCTGTCCCCCTGCTTGATGGTGAACTTCAGGAAGACGAAGGAGGTCTCTGTCCTCCTTTGCCCCCAGCAGTTCTAAGGGGTGGGAGAAGTTCAAAATGTTGAGTGAGTTGGAGGAACTTGAGAACGTCTGAAAACCTCAACATGTGTTGGAAATGAGTGCATATGTGGTATTAGTGGTGACTGAAGGCACTGAGTTGCCACTGCACCAAGGATTGGGTTCCAAGGTTTAAAATAAAATGCAGGTGATGCTACAACTTCTATATATTTACAGAATTTTCTTTTTTAAAGGACAGGGGAGCAGAAGTTCTGTCTGGAGATACGATTATCACAAAGGAGGAAGGTGGTCTCCTCTGCCTTCTCCCCACTGCCCCACATGGTCCCCCTCCCCAGGAAAGGGCTCTCAGTTTTGCTCTGCTCTGGTCCAGGCATGCTGTAAATTAAGTATGCTTTTGCATGAGTTAGCCTGAAGCACTACTTCAATACCAGACTAGCCCATGGATGTTTATTTACCCCATGTGTAGCTTAATAGCAGCAAAATTAGGAGGGTTGGGAGAGATGTGTCCCAAACTCAGAGAGAACTGTGATTGGGGCCTTATTTTCCATGCACTGGTGCATCCATTTGTGGCCTTATGCACAGGTATTTCCTGCGGCCACAGCAGGATGTTAATAATAACGAATGCACAAATAATAACAATACTCTTCACCTGGATTGCATTTAATGGCTTCTCAGATCACATTTACATGGTCTCATTGTTTCCACTGATCTTCAGAGAATGAGGTATGTGGGGCAGATATTATTCCCATTTTACAAATGGGGCAACTGAGGCCAAGAGGACTTACAGAGGCCACCTGATTACTTAGAGGCAGATCTGAGGGGTGAACTAGGGCAGGGCCCTGCATAAACCGCGGTAGTACTTGGGTTCCCGCACCTGTAGGCATGTTGTCTGTGCACACCTCGGGGAGCTCTTTAGGACCGGGCAACAGCCCTAAAAGAGTGGAGGCCGAACTGTCTCAAGCCTTACAATTAGTCCCTTTCTCGCGGCCCTCGCGGCCTGGGCTGGTTCGGCTGCCGGGCGGATGCGCGAGGGCAGGGCCAAGGAGGAGGGCCGCGCCCACCGGGCGGGAGCCAGCGAGTGGGAGGAAGGCGAGTGGGGCCATGCACCCACCTTCCGGGGCGGGAAGACTGAGGATCTGGCAGCGGGCGCCCCCTGGTGGCGGCGGGGCCGGCGGGCGCGGCGCGGGCAGCGGGGCCCGCCCCGGCCGCGGAGCATCCCGGCTCCCGGGCCGGCGGAGGCGCGTCAGCTCTCACGGCGCCCGCTCCCCCCGCCGCCTCCCCCTCTTCCTCCACTTTGGGGATAATTTAACATGTTTCACACTAACTTTCCCGTAATGGCCGCGGAGCCTTTAGAAATGCAGGCTCCCCGCTTTATCGGCGGCCGCGCTAATGGTTATCTCGCAGCCGTGCCCCCGGCGATCCTGTCAGGAGTAAATAGAAGCTGACACAGTCATTTGCTTAAATCTTCTCCACACTTTTGCCGCATTTCCCTCCAGAGGATACCCCTGAAACAACAATTATTTGAAATGTCACGCGTTTCTGCCCCTGGGCTACCAACAAATGAACATTAAATCTATTAACAGCAAAAAAAATTAAATGTTTACTTTTCCGCGAAGGTGTGAGGGGCCGGAGTCAGGGAGGGGCCGAGGGAGAGGCAGAAACAGGACAGAAACGCGGAGACAGAGACCGAGAAACCCAGGCCGGCGGAGGTAGGAGCCCGGCCAGGCCGACGCAGAGGCAGAGCGGGACAGGCTGAAGGTCAGATAGACAGACTTGGGGCAGGCAAGGGGGAACCCACGGAAGGGGGTTGTGGGGGGGAAAGGGTCAAAGACCCATACAGCAAGACAAAAATAGAGACCAAAAAAGACAGGTGTGGAAAGACAAGACTCCAGGAGAGAAGGAAGGAGGACCAGGCAGACACTCACAAAATGAGAACTAAGAAAAAGCAGAAAGAAGCATCTCTGCCCATAATGCCACCACCAGCCCCGTTTAAAAAGCAAAATTAAAAACAACCCACGGGCCTTTCCCCAGGCTGGGGTGAGCAGGATGTGCTCTGGTAACAGCACGTACTCTCTCAGGCCTTACCCTGCAGCCTGGTTTCCTTTGGACCTCTGGGAGCTTACCTGGGCTTGCCGCCCTGGTAGGGCTCTGCCGTCCATGTCCCTCACCGTTTGTCCAGCAGCAGGATAGGTAAAAGGTCAGGAGTGCCTGTAGGTGCGGGGTGAAGCAGATAGGCGTCTGGGTCCACTGCTGAGGGCCCATGGCCAACTGGGCTCATGCTGTGACTCAGTTTCCCTATCTGTATAATGGGAAGCAGATCTCTGGGCCTCCACTCTATGGGTCACCTGAGTGCCAGATTGTCCTAAAGAGTGCAGTGACTCAGTTGACCTCCCTGTGTGACATTGAATAGATGTCATACCTGGTCATGTGGGAGGATCCAGGGTGTGTATAATCTTGTCCTTTGGCTCCCCAAGGTCAGTGCCTCCCCACTGGTGATGTGACCACAGAGCACTTGCTGTGGAGAACAGTCCAAGGGAGGGCCAGGAAGGTGCCTTGTCACTGAGGGCCACTCTTGCCTCCTCACCTCCAACGGGAACCAGGGCTCAGTGAGGGACCCCTGAGATAGAGGGTCAGGGGCTACCAGTGGGGAGGTCAGTGAGGAGGTCCTCAGACGGTTGAAGGCATCAGCGGGGTTGAGGAGGATGAGGGCGGTGGGGGTGGGTGAGGGGCCAGTTTGAACACCTCCTACTGCCCCCCCTACCCTTGCACCTCCTGGTCCTCCATGGACTGTGTTCCTTTGACATTTTCAGTTAAAACAAATGGGTCAGGTTTCATTTCAGTGTGAGGTGAGGGCTGTCTGTCCTGGGCCAACTCAGCATGGCCAGGCACCTCTGGATTCCAGTTTCACCGCTCTCCTGGGGACACGTGTCCAAGCTGGAGCGGCTCACCAGGGCTCTTCGTTAGTGTGTAACTGGGTGTGAATGCTAGCTCCATGCACATCTGCCTGCACCAGTAACTCATATGCAAACACACAAGTGAGGCTATGAATCTGCTCTCACGCTACTGCTTTAAATTTGCACATTTTTAGCCTCCTGTGAAGCCAGCTTTGAAATATACATTCAGAGCACACTCATGCGGGCACACAGATGCTCACCTTCTATAATCAAACAGTACCTTGCACACTGAGACATACATTCAAGGTGACTCCTTCCCCATGTCCTCCACCCTGACAATGCCCACCTCCAATCCTCTTACTCCAAAGGAGAATAACTAAAGGGTCTATGTGTCCAGGTCACAGAGGCTGTGTCCCTTGTCTGGATGTAGTCGTATATGAGTGCTTGTGTGTGAGTGACAAAGAAAATGCATTTTTGTGCTTTGAATGTGGACATGTTGCCACATACAAGGAGATTGTGTGTGTTTGTCTCTTGGAGTGTTGTGTGCCCGGTGTGGTTGTGTGTGACTGAGAGTGTGTGGTGGGGGGTTGTGTGTGGGGGGGTGAGTGCTATTTAAATAAAAAAGAAAGGAAGTGAATCAGGGTCGTTTCCATTTTAATTGTAAAACAGATAAGCACTAAACACTTTGAAAAAGTAAATGACTTGAGAATAATTACTCTCTATTACCCAGCGTCCCAGGGGGGCAGTTGGAGGAGCCCAGATGGCTACAAAAATGGGATTTAGCAGAAAATTGAAGACATTATTCACCGTAACACATTATCAATTACCTTCATATCAATTACAATAACCTTACATTAGCGAGGGGCCCCGAGACCCCCAAGCCCTGAGACTGTGGAATCACTGCAGCCCCGTGGGGGAGGGGTTGGGAGGAGGGGTAAGAGGATGGGAGGGGACTAGGAGGGTCTTGCTTCCTTCTCTCTCCTGGAGATGCTGCTGGCTCAGGCCCTCACACCCCATTCCAGGTCCCCACTCCCCAAATTCTGCCCAGTCCCAGCACCCTGGGCTGGTGCTCGAGTGGAAGATGATGAGTGGGAGCAGGTAGTGAGCTGAGGGGGTGAAGGACTGAGAAGCTGACAGACAGACAGATACAGAGGCCAAGAGGTAGAGGTGATAAGAGGCTGAGGGGTGAGGGGACTAAAGGGATGGGGTGAAAATAGGGGGTGGCCTAGATGGATCCAAAAAATCTGAGAGGCTGAGGAGACTGAAAATCTGAAAGGATAAGGGGGCCAACGTGCTGAAAAGTCACTTTCTAGAAATTCTACTTTTATTCTGTGGTCACTTCCTAGTCCATCCACCTCCTCCATCTCCTTCCAACGCCTGCCTCCTAAGGACTTAGGGCTTTTCAAGGCTTTCCCTTCTCCTATCTCCTGTTTCCTATCCACTTCAGTTTCTGCTGGTTCTTTCCTCCCACCCCAAAGTCTCTTAGATGGAGCAGGATGGGAGATGGGGGGTGGGGCCCTCATGAGAATGAGTTGCATAAGGGATTCAAAACTGAAGGTAGAGGAGGAGAGTGTAGCTCAGTGGTAAAGTGCATGCCTACCAAGCACAAGGTCCTGGGTTCAATTCCCAGTACCTCCATTAAAAACAAACAAACAAACAAACCTAATTGCCTTCCCCTCCACCCTCCCCAGAAAAAACAAAAACTGAAGGTAATGAGCCTTAGTCCCCTGCAGCCTGCAGTAGGAATCACAGAAGTGAGACTAAAGGAAGAACTTCCTGGAGTAAGACTCAGAGAGAATCCATGCATCTCTGCTGTGACCTGGGAACCAGTCAGTAGGGGAAGGAGCCTGAAGACCCTGAAAGGGCAAAGTCTGAGACAGAGTTAGAATGAAGAGTGCACTGATTCCAACCCTGACTTCTCCCTGCTCCCCGCACCCGCACACATACCACCCTTCACTGACGTGTGGGGACAGCCAACCCAGTCCTGCCCAATATGGCAGCCGCTAGCCACATGTGGCCATTGAGCACTTGAAGTGTGGCTAATCTCAATGGAGATATGCTGGAAATGAAAAAATGCACACTGATTTTTGAAGAGTTAGTATTGAAAAAGAATGTAAAATGTCTCAATACTTTCAAAATATTGGTTACATGTTAAGATGGTATTATTTTGGGCTATATTTTAAATCCTTATTTACATTATGACTACTTAAATATTAATTCAAAATTTAATGAAATAAAATTAATTTCATCTGTTTCTTTCTACATTATAAAAATGCAGCCACTAGAAAATTTTAAATTACATATATGGCCCATATTATATTTCTATTGGATGGTGTTGGGCCAAAGCGCCTTGGAAGGAATGGGATTTGGGGTTTGGGGAGGAGCAAATTCTGGGTGTCACTCCCTGGGATTCCCCAGAATAGGGTTCGATTTTTCCCAGAGGAAGGTGCCCTCTAAGGAACAGACCTTCTGGCATGGAGCTGGGCAAGAACTTTTTCCTTTCCTTTCTTTCTTTTTCCTTTGCGTTTTCCTTTTCCTCTCCTGAAACGCAGCCCCCAAATCAGTTGTTTGGGCCAGGATTCCCAAGGAAACAGAAGTCCATGTAGTCGTGGGTTCCCACGTCCAGTTCATCCCCTCTCAATGCCTGTCCTCCACATGCGCACGTGTAAGTTCTGTCCTCATGTGCTCATTTGCCCGTTCACATGTGCTCCCACAGAGCACACATAGATCTCTCTCACAAGTGCACATGTGTTCCCTGCTGACCTGCTTGATCTCACATTCACACGGGCTGTACATGTGCCCTCACCCTTTCTGCCATGTGGCCACACATGCATTCACACACCTTCTCCATGCAGACACACACAGAGCAGGGCCAGGAGGGCAGGCCTGGGCAAAGTTGTCAGCTTGATTCATAGTATGTGTGTGTGTCCAGGGGGGTGAGAGCTAATAGTGCCCCCCTCCCTCAGGCTGGGCCCAGAGGACTAATTGCCAGTAATGAGCTAAAAGAAGCTCAGAGCTGGCCTCAGGCACCGGATGAAGATGTTTCCAGAGACCAGCCAGAATCTGTCCTGCTGTTTTGTTGATAGAAAATCCTTCTCCCCCAGCGTCCCTTCTCTGTCTCTGTCTCCCCTCTTGTGGCTCCCTCTGGTTCCTACAGCCTCTGAGGGGTCCAGCCATACCCCATCCATGATTCTCCCATCAGCCTTTCTGCCTCCTCCAGAACGTCCTACCCCATCACGACATTTGCCCTCTGTCCTGCCCTCTTATCTACTTCCTGATGGGGGCTTCCCAGGGTATCTGCTGAGCAAGAGACAGATTTCCAGAGGCTCCAGAGGCCAGATCTAGGGCTAATAGGAAAGGTTGCAAGGAGGCTGACTGTAACTGGTTCTAAGGAAAACCTTTCTGGTTATGAGATCTGCCCAATAAAGGAACCGGATGGTGCTGTGCTTCCCACCACTAAAGTATTCAATAGCACCCACTGAGGATGCCATAGAGAAGATGGCCCCCTAGAAGGGAAGTTGCACGGAATGACCCATGGGGCCTCTTCCTGGGATTATTATTATAATTACTCATAAATATTTAATACAATTATTCACTAGCATTAATTATTATAGCTACCATAGGTCAAGTGCCTATAAAATCCCAGGTACTTTACATTTTTAGCTATTTCCATTCATCCTCGCAAATCTCTATCTGCAAAGTAGACATTGTCATCCTCATTTTTCAAGTGAGTAAACTGAGGCTTACAAAGGTCAAAGCAGGTGCCAAGGTCACATGGCTGTCAGAGAGCTGGGATTTGAATCACGTCTGTCTTTCATGCTCAATTTCTACTAAAAACTCATTCATTCATTCTCTCAATAAACATTTATTCGTCAAATAAAGATCCTCTGATTTTGCAAGTAAAGACGGAAAGAACCGGAGTCTTTAAACTTACAGGAATTTTGGGGTGGTGGTGGTGGCGGGAAGCAATGTCTCAGTTTAGAAATAGAAAAAGAAAAATCATCACAAGAGACTCCCTCTGTCATCTCCTAAGGGGTCATATGTGTCTGGGGTGGGCAGGCATATCTGTGTGTATATGAATCCACCCAAGAACACACAAAGAACTAGCAGCCAGGGGGGTCTCAGGGAGAACTGGAGGGCATGACAGCCCGGTGCCACCCTTTACCAGTCAGTGTGAGGGCTCTGTGTCCAGGAAGCCTACCTCCCCATGTCAGCATTAGTGTTGTTCACTGAGGGCCAGGCAGGATTTGAGGACCTCTGAGCACACTTCATTCCCCTTTCTCCACCCTCACTCTGAAATTTGGAGCAGGGGGTGGGCAGAAGGGAGGAAAGGAAGGAAAGAAAAGGAGGGACAGGCTCTAGAGTGGGACAGGGCAGGGGTGGCACGCAGAGATTTGGAAGCTGTTTATGATGCAAATATGTGTAAAAGCTTTGCATTGCCTCCCCTGAGAAAGGAGCCTAAAATTGAAGTCTAATTATAACGAATGATTGTTAATGAGTTGTCTAAACATAATAGATGGAAAGAATTAAATGCCCAGAAGAAGCAGGGTTTCATTAATGCACAATAAAGAAACCACAAGTGGGGTTAACAGAGCCCCTCCACACCCCGTTGTGGGAGACAACCCCTCCTTCCCCCATGGATGGGCCCGGCAGGTGGAAGCAAGGCCAAAATCCTACAACTGGGGAGTTTGGGACCCTCATATGACCCTGAATGTTGAGGGTACATGTCTACAAGGGTGGGCACTGTCTGGGCCCACCTCTTCTTGGGTACGCATGGGTGCCTGCCTTGGACAGGCATGTCTGCAGCCCTGTAGGAGTTTAATCAAAGCAAGTGAATGTGTCTGTTTATATGAGTGGCCTCTGGTGGATGGTAGAAATCTCAGAAAGGGTCACCCAGCTCGGGAGCAGCCTCTTGGCTTTGATGGTCCTGCTGCAGCCAGCCTCCTCCCCACCCCACACCTCTTGGCTCCCAGGAGGGAAAACAGCTAGGAAAGGACACATGCACCCATGTACACATGGGTATAGTTCTGCAGGTTGAGAAGCAGCCACACTCATCCGAACTCAGAAGGCCAGACAGAGAAAGAACATCAGAGATCATCTAGTCCAAGCCAGATGTTCTAATACAGATGAGTCCCCTGAGGTCCAGAAAGGGAAGGTGACAATTCCAAGGTCACACAGGGTGCAGCTAGAGCTCCTCATACTCGTCCAGGGTGCTCTAGTTTTTAGAGCAGCCATCTCTCATGAATGCCTGGCTTGGAACAAGGCCACTCATACAATAAGATAATGTTCTACATGCACACATATCACATACAGGCAACATTGGGCTCCAGACTCTTCTGGGTAAGGCAGGAATATTTAGGGGTTCCAAGGGAGGCAACAAGGGCCATGTTTGTGTAGGGAGAAACTGGTCAATGCCAAGTGGCCCCAGGACAGCACAATGTGCAGGAGCACACATACATATGGGCTAGTGGAGGGCAGAGGAGAGCTGGAGAGCGGGCTTTGATTGACAGGTTAATGAAGCGCTTTATACTGGTGGTGTAACTGCAGAGGCAGGCTTTGAGCAGGCGGACACGCATGCACACACACACACACACACACCTACATGCAAACATACACACCATGACACACAAGGAACACCCAGCAGGGCAGAAGCCAGGCTGGCCAACCTCCAGAGTGGTTCCTGCTTCCCACCCCCACCCCCAGAGCCCCCCACCCTTGCATCCAGAAAGATGCTCTCTCAGCACCTCTACCCCCGACTTCACAGGGTTCTTATGGGTTTGGTGCAATCCTGCAGTCACATTGATTTAGTCCAGGTCATACGTGGATAGGGAGGTGGGGGAACCAACAGGGCCTGGGACCCCTCGTTCTCTGTGCTCAGTGTTGCGGTGACCTCACTTACAGAGGGAATAAGGCCAAGGCTCAGACTCCCTCCAAGAATGAGCCCAAATAACCCCTAGGTGGGGATGGGAGTGGGGTGGGCCTAAGGGTTAAATTCTGCTGGGACATGCAGGTCCTCTACCTATGGTGCCTAGACCCTCTGCAGATCAGACAGCCTGCCCTCCCCATAACTTCGCCCTTCCTTTGACCCCGCCCCCCTTGGAGCCAACACTGATTGGCTGCCATGTAGGCCGTGCCGGCCAACCAGCCCCCACAGCGCCAAGAAAAGTTAATTTGGAGTTCTGGTCTCTTCCCAGGATGCATTTGGGCGGCCGCCCATAATGAGATGCATAATTGCGTAGGCCTGCCAACAAAAGCAGGCTGGATTTAATTGAGTCAACGCATAGCCATTAATAATCTGACGGCAGTCTTCCCCCACCCCACCCCCCATCCGCCATCATCCAGTGCTCCGCAGCCCCCACCGGGTTCACTGGGCTCCCATCCCGTGCTGGTCTCCTGTTCAGGGGAAAGCAGGTCTGACCATTCCCCAGCCTGCCCCAGTGCTGGAGAGGCTGAAGGGAGAACCCACCCTCCCCTAAAGTATCTCATAATAAACCTGCCCACCCTTCCTCCCTATCTTGATTGGCACCTGTCTTCCACCAATCCCTTTCCCCAATTCAGTCATTAAGAACATAAATCTTGAATTCCCACCATTTGCCTGGCACTGGGCTTGGATCTAGGAACACAGCAGCTAATGCAGACATAGTCTCTTGGAGCTTAGTGTCACCATTCACCTGTCCTCTCATCCCCTTTACATGTTCCTGACCCTCATACCTGTCCCCACAGCCCCGCACCCGTGCTTGACAGGCACCAGGCACCAGCCCTCACAATCCAGCCCCACTTGCCTGCCCCTCACACCGGTCCTCATGCCCTTTTCCCATTCCTGTCCCATTTTTGGCTTACTCAGACACCTATACTCAGACACAATATACCATTTCCCATAGTCCTGTCCCAGCCTCTCCTCCCCCATACGTGTCCTCAAATCTCCTGCCTATCCTTGTACACAATTCCTTTAGAGAACCCTGTCCACACACACCCCTCTCTCCCACACATCTGCTCCTCTCCTCTCACACCAGTAACCCTGTCCTGACTGCTTCACTTGTACCCTCTCCCTGCCATATATCTCTCATCACTCCTTCATCAGTCCACCCACCCTCCCAGGCCCACAAACCTCATCCAAACTCTCCAAGTGTGTCCATCTCCTAGAGCCATTCCTGCAGCTGTGAAATGGGGATAATAGTAAACACCTCATGGGGTTGTTGAACTGACTATTTCATGAGATAATCCAGGCAAAGGGCACCCGGAAGCACTCCCTAGAGGTGGCTGTTGAATTTTGCTGGGCAGAAATGATCTGATAAACTCCCCCACAGTGAGCTGTGGACTGCCCAAGCTCCAGAATGACCTCTCAGGAGAATCTACTTTTTATAAGATTAGCCTGGAGTGTGCCTGGCATGACCCCAATGGCTGAAGCTCAACTGGTGGAAATCAAGACAGTGACCAGCTTTTCCTGCCTCCCCAGGAAGGTGTGCCCGTTGGCATCCTCACCTGTTCCACATATACCTGTTTATCTCCAGGGGAAGTGGATGGAGAGACCCAGCATCCTCAAAGTGGGTATGGAGCTACACACTCTTCCCCTTTCAGTAAATTTCTTGTAGGGTGGAAGAGGTCAGTCCAAAGATGTGGATGGCATCTTGGGGGCACCAAGAAGCAAAGTTCCTTATGAAAAGAGAAGAGGGCTGTCCTTCCCATTTACTCCTCAGTTTCCTCTGTAAGGCAAAAGGAGGCAAAAGAAGAAAGGAAAAGAGCCCCTACTTGGGGGAGAGGAGGTGGCACAGGGAGAGGTGGATCTGGAGTCCCCTTTTCCCACCCCTAACCACCAACTTCCCTGGTGGGGGTCTGCGTCTAGCTGTGGGTGCTTAGCAAAGGCAAATACCCTCCGGGCCACTCCCCTCTTCCCCCTTTCTGGGCCCTCTCCTCTCAAACCCGAGTCCGCCAGCTGGCTTCCGGGAGGAGGTGTCGGGGCCGCGCTCTGCTGGAGCCGACAGGCGGGCGCGCGCGCGGGCACTCGACTCCTCGGAGAATCCCCGTCACCGCCGAAATCGCCGAAATTGGCTGCAACTAGTAAAGATGCCAGGAATTTGCACCTTGCTCTGTGACCTAAAGCAAAAATGACATGAACATTGACAAATTTGACAAGGAAATTTGTGCAAAAAACAACTTCTATTTGGCTAGCCAAGCAGCAAATATGCCGGATGATACGCTTTATTAAGCAATCCATTTCTCAGCAATAGCGGCGCCATCTGCAAAGGTTACCGCGCATCAGGCTCGGCACAGAATTTCATCTGCGTCTGCAGTCGGGGCCGCACGCGGACACATTTTTCATGTACATGCGATTCCGGATGCAAATAGAATCTGTGATGAAGGAGGTGACCTTCTGGGCCAAGCCGCGCGCGCGAAAGTCACGCGCGGGCCCGCGGGGAATGGGAGGGGCAGGAGAGCCAGAGGTTTCGCGGGGTTGGGGCTGGGGGCCGAATGCAGAGGAGGGGGTAGGGGGGCGGTCATGGAGCAGGGGTCCTTGGGGAAGGAATCATAGATTGCAGCGCTTTGGGTCTGGAAGGGGTTTAGGAGAGCATCGGCCCAATCCTCTCACTTTACAGATGTGGAAACTGAGGCCCAGAACCAGGTAGGGTCTTGATCAAGGTCATGCAGCACGGTGCTGGTTACCAGGACTGAAGCTGGGCCCCCGTGCCTTGACTCCCAGTCCAATGTTGGCACTGAGGGCTCTGAGTGTTGTGAGTGAGATCATGCTTGGGTTCCAGCTAACCACCGCTTAAGTGTGACCTTGAGCAAATTAATAAAGCTCTCTGTACCTCAGTTTCCTGTTCTGTAAAATGGAGATATGCTATTATCCTTCTCAGAGCCTTGTTCTGGAGGACTGAATAAATATGCATACAGTGCTTGAAACAGGGCCTTTCTGAGAGTAAGCTCTATTAAAATGTTTGTTGATTAAGTAAATGCATGTTTCTATCCTTCCCAGGTTGATGGGATTTGCAGGACAGGCACAGAGGGAATGCTCCTATGGAGACAGAATGGGTGTAGATGGGGAGCAAGCACGCTTCTCACAATGGGGCTGGGGCAGATGCTTCATCCCTCTCAGAGAGAAGTTCCCTGCTCCCTTCTCCCATCCCTTTATCCCCTCTTTCTGTCGCCCTGTTATCCTGGTCTTCCTTCTTCCCCCATGCAAAGAAATAAAAGTGCTTCATTTCTCACTCTCAGTCCTGTTCAGTTATCCATTTCTGCTTGTTGTCCACTGGGACCCCAGGGTCTCTCTGTCTTGTAGGATCTCCTTTCATACTTATGCCTTCAGTTATGCTCATTCCTCTGGGCTTTCTGTTGGGTAAGGGGCCATTTAGGATAGAGCTGTGCATCTCACTGATGAAGCTGCTTTAATAAAGCAGCTCCCTCCACAAGTGACCTTACCCCCACACCCTTGGTAATGTAATGCCTAGTCTCTGATTTGATATAAAGCTCTACTTCCTTCTCTGGTCTACATTTTCCACCCCCCTTTCTCCTTTTCCTGAAGTCTCCTCCTCTTTCCCAAGCCAGGATCAATGCACTGATGGCACCTATAGAAATGATTGTGGTAAGTTTATTTATCTCGTGCACCCCCAAAGAACACACACCCTGGACCTCTGGGGAGGATTCAAGCACCAGCCCCCGTCCTTTGGACTAGACAAGGTTTACTGCTTACCAGGTTCCACTGTGCTCCCCACAGTTTCCTCACCGCCACTATGGAATTTCTGAACCCACTTCAGTCTCTCCCCAAGGCCCATGACTATGGGAGAGGTTTGTAGTATGACAGATGCAGCCTCAAAGCTAGGCTTCCCAACCTAACTACACTGGGACCTTGGGTTAATCACTTAACCTCTGGAACCTCAATCTTCTCATCTGTAAAACGGGGGATATTAATAGTAATAACAGATTTTTGGATAGATTACCCGAGGGAAAACATTAAATCAATCACTAAAGAAATACTTTCTTTTCTCCCTTATTTCCCTTTGGGTCCCCCACTCTCAGGGGCTACTCAATCTCTCCATGCTTTTGCCACCGCATCCCCCATTTTGGCATATGTTCTTCCCAAGGGCCAGGTTTTCAACTAAAAGAAAATCCAGTCCTGCCCCGAGTCCTCACTAGGGCCCTGAGCCCGGATTATGGGGCAGAAGTCAGAAGCTGTAATGTCTGTTGGTTTGTTTAACCTTTACTGAGGATCTACGAAGTCCAAGTAGAGTTCAGCTTCCTGAGGGCTGTCTGAATGGCTCTCATTTACCCCTGCCTCCGAAGTAACTGCGGGTACAGATTAGCCTGGCAGCAAGTGGTTTTGGAGTGCCCTGCGTTCCTCCATGTAACTTGGTAAGAGATGATGGGGCAGGGAACCACCCTAAAACATTCTCTAGGCCAGAGAGGCCCTATCCAAGGCCTGGACTCTTACCTCCTTAACTCCTCTCCCCTTCCTCCAATCCCTTACCCCTCAACTCCCCATCCTAGGGGTCCATCCAGCTCCAGAGAGACCTAGACTGCCCGATGCAGGGGTTCCAAGAGTCGGACGGATGTCGGTGGGCCCACCTTAGGAGGCTAATGCAGAAGGAGGTGCCGGGTGATGCAAAACGACCCCCTCAACCCCCGGAAGTTTCTGGCCCAGCCTGGAGGCCAAAGGGGCGGGGCCTGGGGCGATGGGCGGAGCCATTGTCGGCTCTGCCCGCCCCTCCCTCCACAGCTCCGCTCCACCCTTCAAGGCCCTCGCGGGCGGGCCCGCCCTTTCCCCGGCCCTGGCACGCTACAGTAATCCAGAATGTGTATTTCTGCAGATGATTAAATCAATACAATCCTGACAGGACTTGTTGGAACATGCTTCTTTATTTTGCGCAATTCCTTCCCCGCGTTGCCAGCATTTATCACCCGCTCGGCTGTCAGCGCCGAGATTGTGTGGGGCGAGGGCGGAGTGGGGTGGGGGAGGGTCGCGCTGGTCCGGGGGCGGCCCTTAGGTCTACGGAGCGGACCCGCAGCCACCCCACACTAACACAGACAAATAAACTTAGGGGTCGGACTACTTCCCCCCAACACACACACTATCTACGGTCAGTCCCTGTGGTCGGGTTGGTAGGGGCCAAGAGTAGGGAGATTTGAGATGGGGCCAGGAGGCAGGAGAGGCCGCCGAATCCCGGGCGGAGGGCCACAGGCCGAACACACATTCCCCTTTATACGCTGAGCCCCTCCTCGAGGTCATGGCCCCGACGGTCAATGCTCCCGCAAATCCTCTCACCCTCCTCTGACCTTGGTCCTGGCAGCTGGGGACCCTCGGTGTGGGATGGGGTAGGGTGGGAATCAGGGCCCGTGGCCCTACCACAGGCCTGGGAAGGAGGGGAGAGAAGGCTGGGGAGGAGGAGGGAGAGGAGGAGGAAGACAAGGAGGAGGAGGAAAAGGAGAAGTGTAGGGTGAAGAAGAGCAGGAAGAAGAGGAGGAGGGGATGAAAGAGGGAGGTTGGAGGATGATGAAGAGGAGCAGGGGAGGAGGGTGAAAGGAGGAAGGGGAGGAGGGTGAAAGGAGTAAGGCGAGGAGGAGGAAGGAGAGGAAGGCTCGGAGGCAGCCGCGTCTGGTGACAGGTGTCTCGGCGGTGGCGGCCCTCGGCAGACGTGATTGCCGCCGTGGCTGCGCGCCGGAGCGTGACTTTACAACTAATCCTGTTTGTAAGTTATTATTTATCTTCAGGAAAGTTTGTCAAACTTGGGCTTTGATTTTTCGCCCTGATTTCCCTCTTGTGGCGCGCTCTCGCACGCGCTCCCATATAATTTATGGCTGCCTCTGGTCCTGATGACAGATTATTAAAAGTAGAATTAGTTTTTCGCGCAGAATTTTTCCACTGGGAATTGGGAAGGCAGCGCTCTCCGCGGAAGGTCTCCGGCGAGGTCTCCATTACTAATAGAAGTTTTTTGATGGGGTGAGGAGACTAATGATTTGAATTTACTGTGGCAGCAGTCACGTGGGTGGGAAGGCATCAGCCGAAGAGACAAGAGGTTAACTTTCTCCCTGTGGAGAGGTTTATTGGATTGTTTAGCAGCAGAAGGATAATGTTTTTGTCATAGACTGCTGGTGCCGCGCTGCAGTGCGGTGGCCGCCAGCGCCAGGAGAGGGGAGAGGGTGGGGGAAAGGGGGAGCCGGGGAGACCGCGAGAGGCAGACCGACCGACGGACAGGCCTGGGAGAGCAAGGGAGTTAGAGGGGTCATCCAGAGACACGGCGAGGCAGGGGAGAGCGGGCGAGGCAGAGAAGGACTCGAGAGAGACGGAGACGCAGAGTGACAGACAGAAAGACGAAAGCCCCAAGAAATACGACAGAGGGAAGGAGAGGCGGGGTGCAGAGAGAGATCAGGGAAAGAAACCCAGGGAGACAGGAAGAAAAGAGAGGCGGAAGGGCGCTGCCAGCTCCCGGGGCTGAGAGGGGAGACCCCGGAGGAGGACAGTCCTGGGGGATGTGCGATCCAGGCCCCCAGCGGGGAAGAGCGGGGTGGAGGCGATGGTGACCCGAGGCCTGACTACCCTCTCAGGGCGGATCTGTTTGGGTATCTGGAGGCAAAGGCCGCGCGGGCGCCCCCAGCCGGGCGGGGCTGGGCCTGGCAGGCCCCGGGGGAGGGGAAGTGGGAGGGGGGTGGGGGCGCGAGGCGGCGGCGGCGGCGGCGGCGCGTTCACCTGGCCGTGCGCTCGGAACTTGTACTCCCAGCATGCCTCGACAACATGGGAACCGGAGGGGAGTCGCTGCGCAGCTGAGAGCCTCGGCTTAATCTTATGCACCATTAAGCACTCAGCAGCAAGCCCGTCCTGTTCATATACATCATCCACGCTTAATAAACATAATGATGACATAAGATGTAATTCTAGATGAATTTTCATTTTATAGGGAAATGGAGAATTCCTGTAGAAGGGAAAAAAAGTAAATTATCTGGGAAGTGCAAAATAAATGATGTTGCTCCCAGAGATGAATAGAGGTGTTAGAGGGAGAGAGGGAGAGAAGGAGGAAGGAGGGAGGGGAGGGAGGGAGAGAAAGAGAGAGCGAGCACGCAGAGACAGAGAGATAGAGCCACACACAGAGAGACAGGCTGAGACCTGGACCGAGAAAGCCACGCGGGTATGGGGGTGGGGCAGGCTGCTGGATGTGGGGGAGTAACCTGAAGGGACGGAGGCGGCGGGGGTTCGGGTGGGAGCTGTGGGGGGTCGGCGTTGGATAGAGGGGCCGAGGCTGGGGGCGGCAGCGGCCCGGGCCGAGGCGAGGGTGACGGTGACGGACGGGGCCTGGCCGGGCGGCTCATTCATCAAGGGAAGGATCAGGGGCCCGCGGAGTCACTTACGGGCGGAAATTGAATTCTGATGAAAGCGCGGAGAGGCGAAGGAGGGGGAGCCAGGACCAAGCTCGGGCCGAATTCCCAGACTTGCTAAGGGGAGGGGGAAGGGCCCACAGAGACCTTCCAGATTGAGATCCACGCCTCCTTCCTGTCTGGAAACCACCGGAACCCCAGACCCTGCCCCAGACACCTAGCAGCGATGTCGGCTCTGCTTGGGAAGATGTGAGGCCTGAGGGTACATCTAGAAATGTAGTTGGAGCCCTCTTCCTGAGGATTTTGACTGCAAGCTGCCACAAGCTAGCCAGGGGATGGCTGTGGGGATGGGGGAAGAAGTGAGAGAATTAGAGGGGAAGGGCGGAAGCGGGGTTAGCGGATATTTGGTGGTGGCTCTTCAGTGAGAGTCAGGGGAGGGAAAGATGGGTTAAATGGTGGTGGTGGGGCACGGATTACAGAAGGATCAGGTGTCGTTAATGGGGGAAATCAGTGAGAGTGTCTTGGGGGCCAAGGGGATATAGAGGAGGGTCTGGGGATGGGCTTGGGGAATCTGGTGAGAAGAATGGTGTAGCTAAAACAGAAGGCAGGCCCAGGAGAGAAGAGGGACTGTCAGCACATTAACTGCAGAGTCTTCCCCTATTAAGAGGGAAGGACCTCACTAATGAAAGTAGCAGCCTGGATAACACTGACAGGGGTCCCAGGAGGCAGGAGAAGAACCCCCCCCCCCACACACACACCCAGGGCAGCATGGAGGAGAGTCAGTTCCACCTGGAGTATTTCCAGTGGGGATGGGGACCTCTCAGCTGGCAGAAAGCCTCTAGCCTCTCCTGCCAAGGGCATTGAGTGGATATTTCCTGCTGCCACAAAGAAACAGGATAAAGATGGGGGTCATGGAGAACTGGGGCTGGGGTTTAAATCTGCTGGATTAGACTAGAGAGAAGAGCTCCAGACATGAATTCTATCCCCTGAAACATGCACTGAAACCCACCGTAACTCTCCACACCTGCTCTGTAGTCAACCATCAGCTCATCCACAAAGCCTTTGTGAACTGCTCCCTACCCTCATTCAGAGGTGGTCAAAGCCTGGTTTCCAAAGAGATGAGCCCAGCAGGTCTGGTCCTCAGCAGGCAAAGAAAAGCGACAAGAAACTCACATCTCAGAGGCAGAGAAACCATGCTCCAGGTACCACTGGTGCTGTGGGTGGTAGGCATGGTGAGGGCCAGCATGAAGTCTTCTTGGAGAAAGTGGCATCAAACCTGTCCTTGATGATCCTTAGGACCTCACCAGGCAGAAACTGGGATGGGGATGAGGCTAATCATGGCATTTGAGGCAGAAGGAAAGACATAGACAAAAGTGGGGAAGGGGGAAACTGGAAGAGGTTGGGGAAATGTCTAGTTTCCCTATTTACTTGGCTGGGGCTTAGGAGGTATATTGAGGGGATAGAGGGGCATCACTGAGAGGCAAGTCTAGAAAAGCAGGTTGAAGGGGATGGGATTGTCCTATTGTGAAGGGCTTTTTTGCCTGATAACAGAAGGAGTATGGTCTTTTTCTTTGGGCAGTGCAGAGCCATTGATGGTTTCTTAGCTGTAGAAGCAGAAGTCAGAGCTGTGCTTTGGGCTGATTACATTGATAGCAGAATGGATAAGGGGAAAAGAGAAAGTGGGGACATCACGACCAGGGTGACACTTTGCCCTTGTTCCTGGATGTCTCACCTCCCCAAGGACATCAAAGAGGCATGAGAAAAGAAGCCCTCACCAAGGAGAGACCCTCACTCTTAATTAACTGACTCCTCTCTCACCCCTCCTGAATTCTTTTCCTTCAGGATTTCACCTCTGAATGATCTTCTCTACCAGACCTTCAGCAAACAACCCAAGTTTCTTCCAGCTATTCCATCAGTGTCCTGCAGTGATGTGTTGAGGAGAGGGTGGTGGTCTTAATGTCTGTGGATAAGAGCTTGGTGGTCTTGTAGTAGTTTTGGGACTGACTGGTTCTGCCCAATCTAGGCTGAGAGGTGAGCTGGGAGCAGGAGGGTAGCAGGTGATTAGACTGTGAAGGTGTTATATCCACAAAGACCAAAGACACAACCTCACACCACAGCATGATACCACCCAGTCTTTTGCCTCCAGAGCCTGGGCTTTCAGAATTCTAAAGCTTCAAGAGCTCTTACTGGAGACTCCTGGGGTCACTGGGAGGACTGGCTGGATAGGACCATCACTTCCTGCCCCACTTCAACCCCACTTCTCCCCATCCCCAGCTAATCCAGATGGGGGTAATCTGCAATTCTGTTTTAGGCTCCACACTAAAGTGACCCTCACAAAGGTGCCATTTGGCACTGGGTGGGGTGAAGTTTTGAGGGAGCAGAGCCTGGAGGGGTCTCCTTCCAGCCCATTCAGGAGTACTTTTCACATGGCCATCTAGGGAGCTGGAGCTGGAAGGTCAGTCACATCCCCGGTCCTCCCAGGACCAGAGGGTGCTGTTGGGTATAGAAAGGAAGGAGTGGATTCCTCTGATCCTGAGGTCCCAGTGCAATCACCTGGTGGGTGGCTGAGGGGTTAACCACACACCTCTCCTAGCAATAGAGCTAAGTACACCACTCTGGGTAATGGAGGACTACACAAATACCCACAGTCTACCCTTTCCCCCCACCTCTCTCTTTATCCAGATTGTCTATGTAACCATCCATCTTAGACACACACGATGCACTCAACACACAAAGCTGGACACATACACAAATCCATGTGCATACGTAGGCAGGGACATGCACCTAAACGCACACACATCCACTTGTGTGTATGTTGCTGTGTGATTCACACTGTGTGTTTGCATGAATCGTGGGGTTTCAGTTGTCACAGTATATGACTGTATGTCACAATTTCACAACACACATGTGGCCATGTATATAAGTGCATATACGGGTGCATTTAAATATGCATGAACAAATACATCATGCCCAGTTTTCATACCCCAGGGATTCATTTAAAGAAGGGGGAGGCAGAGGGGAGCAAGAACATGATGGGGGCCAATGGGGGTGGGGAACATGGTGGGGGCAGCACTTGAAATTGCAAGAACTACAGGGAAGCAATGAGCTGAAAAACCCAGGCTCGGCTCCTCCCTCCCCCCACCTCTCCATAGGCCCTCCCAGAAGGGCCCAATGCTGCCGTCCCCTCACCTCCCTTGGAGCTCGAGTTTTAATTTGGGCGGTGTAATTTTGGTGCGAACGGTTGGGCGCCTTTCGTTGGGAAATTGGGAGGAATGCAAACAAGATTTCACTTCATTAAACAGGGGCAAACAGTAGAGAAATTGCACTTACTTATGGAAATGACTTTTAAACATGCACAGCATTTACTGGCACTGCCCGCGCTGAAATTCTGCAAGGATTATACATGTGAATAATTCACTGCAGGCCAATTAGAGTTCACTCTGGCCCTAACCCCCACCGGCCCCCGTCCCACCCTGTCTAGAGTCTAGATTACGTTTCAGCCTCCTCCCTCCTCCAGTTCCCCCTTTATCCCTCTCATTCCTAGTGTTCCACTTTGGAACCCTTGCTGAGGCAAGCGGTTGTCACACACATTTTAAAAGTCACCTCAAACATGGTGAAACACAGGTATTGAAATAGCTGGAGTACATTCAGATGCACATAGACACAAATGTGTAAACCCACAGGGTGAAACACTGATTCCTCAACATGGCAACACACATAAGTTTTGACAACACAAACATGTTAATACACTTGACGATTGTGACAAATGGGCTTTGTCACACCTTAAACATGGCAAGACACATTGTGACAACTTAAACGTGATATCCAGATGTGTATTGTAACACTGTAACGTAAATACAAATGCATAATTTATATATGGTGACATACAGCCATACACGGTGACAACCGAAACACAATGATTCACATGGACACACATTGTAACAACATCAACATTTGATAACACGATGCTCAAACATGATGGCATACACACTGTGCCAACCCAAACAGAGGGCTACACACCGTGTTGTTAAAATGCAAATACATTGTCACATAAAGATGACCCATGCCAACTGAAACTTGGAGTCATACACAGAGACATGTTGTGAACATTCAATCCTTGTGAGACAATTTGGGGACAATTAAAAGAAAGGTAACGCAGTTACACACATTGTATCAACTCAAAACTGATTGCACTCAATGATACAGGGGATACAGTGTTATCCTCGATGACTTAAACCTGGCAACACATACAATGCAAATACAAGGGTCTAGTCATGGTGACAATTTAAACACAACTACTCACACAGCTTGCTGAGATGTGCTTGTTCACAAGAACACATGATGATAACTCAAGCATGGGAACACACACTGGTCTGTTCAAAGATGGTGAGACAGATTTAGGTACAGATTATATCTAACTCAGGCATCACCATGGCTCACACCTTTTGACAATTCAAACATGGTAACACACAGAATACATTGTAAAAATCCTAACTGATGGTATTCACATTGTGACAAAGCAAGTATTCATTCATTCACATATTGTATGATACAGTGCATAGCGACACACAGAATGTCACATTCACAGACTATGATGCACATGAAGGCAGTGTTGAAATAAAATAACTGGCACGTGGATACAGAAAGAATAAACTGAAACAGTAAACACAAATAGACTCTAACCCATGGACACACAAATGAGCCAATGACACATGAGTGACAAGGAGAAACACTTTGAGACATAATGACACTCATAAATACATAGAAGCATTTGTGCACAATCACACTGCACCTGCCACACCCTCAATGACAGACACATCCTAACTCCTGACCCCTCCCACCCCCACTAAACCCCTGTTCACCATCCAGTTACCATACCAGTGCAGAGGAACAGGCCTCTGGACTCCCAGCATGAGGGTAGAGCTGAAAGAGAGAGAAGGAAGACACCATCTGTAAACCCAAGACAGAACTTACACTCAAAAAAAAAAAAAAAAAAAAAAAAGGAGTGTGCATGTCCCATACTGTTCACAAGCACCATTGAGGATTCATGTTGACATCCCTGGAAAGGGACAGATCTCTTCTCTGCCCCCACCACTCTGGGAAGAGGGGCCCACCATGGCTCTGTCCCACTCACACAGAGGGCCCTGGGTCAGCCTGTGGTGGCCTTTGTGGTACATGGGGACCGTGGAGGAGGTGAGGGTCTGGGGGAGCTGGTCCACACCTGGTCATGTAACCCCCTGAGATGTCTCTTCATGGCACTAACCGGCATCCAGAGTTTGGAGAACTGTTTCCTGGCCTGAGTGGTCTCTCCCCCTCACACTGGCCCATCTTTCCACACTACAGGATCACTTCTGTTCAGAGTGTCACGATCTTTGTCCTGCTCCAGACAAGGGCAGGGCCAAATAAACATTGGCCAGAGTCTGAATAGTAGAGAGGCGCCCTGTTCCTGAGAGGAGCTTCCTGGATCACTGAGTTTGCTTTAAGAAGAGTCAGTGAGGGTGTGTCAACTTCAGGGAATGTAACTTGTGTGCTCACAAGTCAGTGTTAGTGTGTGTTTGGCCTTGAGCATAGCGTGTGTTGGGGTGTGTATACCACAAGGAATCAATGTCCCCTGGGCCCCGGTGTGTCTGGGTGACATTTTAAATTTTCGCGTATTATAGTGCACACCTGAGTGTTTGTGTCTATGTAGCCTTTATGAGGGAGTGACTGGGTCTATGTTTAACTGTCACTGGCTATGTTCATACTGTTTTAACAGTATGCACCTGACTGTGTTATCTCTGATATAAGCGCATGAGTGTATCATCATCACGTTAGTGTTGTCACAATATGTGTCTGGGATCGGGTCAGCAGGTTTTTATTGTCACATGGTGGGTGATAAAATTTCTTCTGCCAAGACCTCAAAACCACTAAGAACAAGAAAGACCATCTTATTGCCTAGTGTCACAATGGGTGACCTTACCACAGGGGCTGCTGACTGAGAAGCTGACCTCTCAGAGGACCACGCTGTACCAGGAATCTTGGTCCTAAAAGTGGTCAGCACTTTTGGGTCACTCCCATTTCACAGAAGGAGACATTGAGGACATGTGACCAGCAAGGTCATGCTGAGTGTGGGCAGGGGAGAGGGAGTAAACATCTGGAGCCAGAGAGAGGAACAGGGAGAAGGTGGGGGGACCGGACTTGACCACCCCTTCTCACCCATGATGGAGAGCACCTGGGCTGTGGCTGCTCTGCTGGCTCCCTCTCCGCCAGTCCCAAGTCCCAGCCCACCCCCATCCTCCTCCCACCCCAGGCCCAGTCCTAGCCTCCCTCTCCCTGCCCCTCCCCACTTTCTCCCTTGCTCTCTCTCTCTCCAACGGGCACATGTCAGAGAACATTATGTGCACCGCAGATTTGCATAATTCAAGAAGCATCAAATTAAATTTGCATAATTCCTTTGATTACACTTGTTATTAAATGTAAGTGACATTGATTTACAAAATGGCCCAATATAAGGTTAATAGCAAATGTCACCTTCCAACAGGGTAAGGGTGGGTGAGTGTGTGTGTGAGTGTGTGTGTGGTAGGGGCAGGGGGATTGCGGGAGGATGGACCTGAGTCCTAGCATTTCTTTTCTGCCAGGCTTAGACCCTCTCTGCCGGCTCCTTCCTGTCCCTCCCCTCAGCTGCCCTAGGTCCCCAATCTTCCCTCCCCGGGTTCTGAGTCCCAACATTAGGGAAACAACTGACCACATAGCCCACCCAGGGCTAGATCCAGTGAAGTCAGGTTGAGGGGCAGATGCTGTAAGTTAAAGGAGACAGTGTCCAAAGTTGTGAGCTTAATGGTTAGGGTGCTTAGGGATCAGATGCTATGAAGTGTGGAGAGCTTTGGAATGTGCCCCCAGAAACATGGATGTCATGAAGTCACTAAATGGATGGGAGTGGCTTCTGGTCTGAGTGGGATGGGGGAGACTCAGCAGAGGTAGCAGAACATGAATGGACCATTCCCAAAGCTCAAGCCACAGGGCAGTGAAGACCCACACCCCACTAGGCAATGAGGAATCCAGGTTCAAGACCAAGAGGACCTAGGAACTCAGCAGGGAGGGGCCTAGTGAGCAAAGTCTGGAGATGGGGTCAGGGATCCATGACGTGGTGCCTGAGTCACTATGACCTGCTTTTGAGGTCAGAGAGAAGGGGAGGGATGGTAGCTTCATTCAGCTCCTCCTCAGCAAGAGACGACCAACCAGCTCCTTCCTAGAACATCAGGAAGTTGGTTTAGGAACTGGAACAAGATGGGAAGAGAGCCTCCCTCAACAACTGTGCAGAGCAAGGACACAGAAGTACACAGAGCAGGATTCAGACACCCCGCATCCGTACACACAGCTGTATGTGCACACCCACACATACAGACAGAGATGCTCCCCCAGGGATACATATGTGGGGACACAGGGTCGTGGGCACATGCAGCCACATATGAATGTGGAGGGACAGGAGGCCTGAGTGTGGTTCTGGATGGTGTTACACATTCAGATATATGGATGGCTGGCCACCAAAGCACAGGAAAACAGAAACACACAAAGACAATATACAGACATATGCACATTCAAACCCGTGACAATGAGCACTGGGACAGGCATGCTCTTCCACCACAAGAAGGGCCTCCCCTCATCAGGGTATCTTCCCACAGTCTCCCAGAACCTGGAGAAGCTGGAAAGGAGAGGGCTCGGGGGATGTGTGGGAGGAGGGGCCATTCTGCCTGCAGGCCACCACCTTTGTGGGAGCAACTGGAGAGTGGCAGGAGAAGGCCCTCCCAAGGTCCGTGCAGAGCTTCTCTGGAGCTGCCCTCTCCCAGACCCCCTTGGTGAAGGGTCCCTTCCCTCATCCTTAATCTGCCACAGAATTTGTGTGTGTGTTAGGGGTGGGGGCAGCGCCTCGCCATTCATCCTCTCCCTGGGTGACAATATTGACAAGGCGGTAACTAATCATTAAACCCACTGGCCCCTTTAAACAAGGAAGGAGAATTATGGGCAGAACCATAGACCCCCACCATGGGCCCTCTGAAGGGGAGGTGGGCTCAGGCCTGAGCTCTGAACACACCTGAGAGCCAAACTCAACCATCACTGCCTGAGGCAGAAACAAACTGGGCGCTCAAACCTGGGGGCAGGGTGTGGAATTGCATCTGTGCTCAAACTCACAAGATCACACAATTGAACACAGGTGCATCCTTCACACAGGCGCGCATGCACACACACGTACACACACACAAGGAACTACAAATGCATGTGCCCGTGGACACCCACAGAAGCATGCAGAATAGCACGAACATGCAGAACACAGATGCAGTTCCCCTCTACCCCCGACTCATAATTTCTTGATGAATAATAATCGTAACGGTCGGGGTGAGAATTCCAGGGGCACATGGATCTAGGTTCAAATTCTACCTCTACCATCTCCTAGCAGAGTGGCCTTTGGAAACTTACTAAATCATTCGGAGCTCCTACTTCTTCATCTGTTAAGTGGGGATAATAATACTGTCTACCTGTGGAGCTGTAGCAAGTATTAAATGAGATAGTAAACATAAAGAGCCTGGCATACTGCAGGGGCTCAGCTGAGCTTACCTGGCGGTGGTGATGTTGTTATTGTTACTTCCAATCCTAAGCACTGACCGAGCACCTCCAATGTGCCAGACACTGATTTGGGCCTTGGGGACAGAGTGATAAACAAGGCTGACCGCAGTGGGGACTCTGTGTGGACTAAAGGTCTGGGGACAAGGTCCCAGTCCCCTTCTCCCACCAAGGGGCAGGCACAGCAGAAACCTCCACTGACAAGGAGCCTCTGGGATCTGAGGGCCCTCGTCTGCCTGGGGCATCACTGCCCACAACCCTCCACCCTCAGTCCATCTGACACTAAGAATTACTCTCCCTTTTCTGGAGCTGTCTCTCTTCTACCCCCATGTCTACTCATTTCCCCACTTGCAAACCCTGAGTCCTGACCCTCATGAACCCCCATCTCATTTTTTGTTTTTGTTTTGTTTTTGCTGTCTCTCATAGACTCACCAGGTCCACACAGACGTGAAGAGGGCATGAGTGTGTTCACATGCCCACACAGGTACGTACATATAGTCCTTCTCTCCTTAAATTCTTTGCCTCGAGTGGGCTCCTGTCGCCTCCTCTTGCCCTAACAGGGGGGGACACTGCCGCTGGTCTCCTAATTAGCAAATCCACAGGCCTCTCAGTATTTCTTCTCTTTGACCTCTGCAGCATTTGGCAGCAGCTCCACCCCTCCTCCTTGAAACGGTCTCCTTTCTTGATTTCCATGACATTGCACCTTCCTCCTTCCCCTCCTCCATCCCTGAAGTCCATTGTCTGGCCTCCTACCAGCAACTCTGCCATCCCTCATCCCCTAAATGTAATGCAACTGTGCCCCGTGATTCTGTGCCCTCAAACCTCTTCTCTCCCCTCTCTGTATTTTCTTCAGCTCTGTCAGTTCCAGCTTGACCTGTAATCGCTCCAGAAATGAACACCCAACTGAGATTTCTAACCGCAAATTCTTTCTACCAAATGACAGGTTTGAGTTTCCACAGGGTCTTTCCTTCTTTTTTGACTGGTATGTCAAATTTACCACGTGCAAAACTGAACGCATTCATTTCCTTGGCAAACATTTCTCAGGGACTTATGATGTCCAGATGCTGTGCCAGGCACTGAGAGAGGGTACCTAGTGAAGCACACAGTCCTTGCCCTCCAAGAGCTTAGTCTCCTACACTCTTCTCCTCCTGCTCCCCCTCCTCATTCCTTCATCCTTCCACTTACAAAGCCTCTGACTCATCTGGACACTCCCTTCTCCCCACTTCCTCTTCCCTCCTCCTCCTAACAACTGTCAGGTTCTATAAAATCTTCATCCTCATTGCCACTGGTCCAGATCAGATCCTCTCATTTCTTGCATCCTGAGCAGTCTCCTTGCCACCCATCTCTCTAGGATGCAGTTTGTCTTACTCACCTCTACTAAATTAACCTATCAAGGCACAGCTCTGATCATGTCTGTTATGGGCTGAATTGTGCCCCCCTCCAAAAAATTTGTCCAAATAAGTCCTAACCCCTGGCACCTGTGAATGTGACCTTATTTAGAAGTAGGGTCTTTGCAGATGTAATTAAGATAAGGTCACATCAGAGTAGAGCAGGCCCTTAATCCAATAGGACTGATATCCTTATCAGAAGAGGAAACTGTAAAGTGAAGATGCAGACAAAGAGGGAAGATGGCCATGCGAAGATGGAGGCAGAGATCTGAGTGATGCTGCCACAAGCCAGGAAACGCCGGGGGTACCAGAACTGGAAGAGGCAAGGAAGGACCCTCCCCTAGAGGCTTTGGAGAACATACGGTCCGGCTGACACCTTGATTTTGGTCCTGAAGCCTCCAGATCTATGAAAGAATAAATTTCTCTTGTTTTAAGCCACTTGGTTTGTGGCACTTTGTTACAACAGCCCAGGAAAACTAGTACAATGTCACAGCACTGCTTAGAAATCTTCCATGGCTCCTAATGTGTGTTAAAATTTAACTCACCTTTATGATAATGGTTATCACTTCAAAGCATTATTTTCATATATTATTTCATTCAGTTTTCACTACAATCCTAAGAAGTAGCAATTTTTGTGCTACCCTATTTTACAAATGAGGAGCCTGAGATACAGAGAGCCTAAATAAGTTGCCAGGATCATATACCTTGGGCTGAGGTCCCAACGTTGGTATGTTAACCTGCAGGCAATTTTATCTCTGGTCAAGACTGACCACAAATCTATCATTCTAGCTTCATTCGCACTCCCTTTCCTGTTTATATCCTAAGCTTTGGCCAAACTGATCTACTTGCTGTTCTCCAAATACATCTCACACTTTGGTCTGTCTCTTTGCTCACACAGGTCCCCTTGGCTGGAATTACCTCCTTGAACCCAAATATCTCCACCTACTGAAATATCACTCACCCTTCAAGGACCAGGTGAAAGGATCCACCTCCCTTGCCGACCATCTAATGAGAAGTGACTCCTTTCTCACTCCCTGTCTGCTTACCTCTGAGGGCCCCACACAGCTTGGGATAGGGCCTGGCACACAACTGGCCCACCAGAGAGACATTTCACATCTCTCACAGAAATCAGTGTTACACACATCAAAGGCGTGGGTTTTAGAGTCAAACGGACCCGGCTTGGGATCCAGGTTTTAAGCTAACTAGTCTACATCCTGAGTTTCAGTTTGCTCACCTATAAAGTGAGGATGATAAAAACTCTTACCTCACAGACTTTATGAAGATCAGAACTGACATATGGTAGTAGACATCTGGTATCGCTGGCCAGGCCCCACTGGGAGTGGTGGTCTCTTCTTTTAGAAACCAACACGAGGTCTCAGAGAGTCTCCCGACTCTATCCCACCTCTGGCCAGAGTCACCTGGTCCTAGACTGAACACCTGACCCAGATTGGTCCCCTCTTTGGGATCCTTCACACTGGAACTGAGAGGAGAGTTGGTCCTTCCCTTGTGGTGGGAGCTGCAGGTGAAACTCCAGAGACAGAGCATCCTGTGTCTGTCCAGGTCCTGTTCTGAATGTTCCTGAAGCTCTATACCAACTCTGCCCTTCCTGCTCTTGGATTATTTGAACCTTGCTTTGATTACCTAGATGTCCACATCTCTTCCAGTAGATTCCCCTCTTTGCCTAAACTGGGTACTTATCACTTGCAAACAAGTGAGTCCTGATTGTCACAACATATGAGGGTCTGACACATAGTAGAGGCCCAATAACCACTAGTTCCCTCCCCCAGGAAGAGACTGGTATAATTCTGAGTCCCAGAGAGAGTGTCCCTTGGGGCTGTCCCAGAGGGGAGCAGAATCTCCACTTAATTTTCAGGTGTTTGTGTCTTCCAAGGGGATAGCGTGGCTGGGGCTGAATGCTCAGAACGTCCCAGGCCTCAAGTCACTGTGAAATTCTAAAAAGTTCATTCATACTTTCTAATTACTAGCAAAAATAATTCATGAGCAAAACCAGATAAGCTGAACTAAATTTTAAAGACAAGGAGAAACTTCTAACACTAAAAATGGGGCTTAGCATTAACAGATAAAGAGAGAAGAGTCTTTTTAATTCTTGAAAGATGGTAAGGTGAGTAGAAACAGATGATTTACAACCTGGGACTATGGGCAGAGAAGAACTGTGTGTGAGTCTTACCCCAGCCACCCTCTGCAGGGCTCAGCTCCAGGGAAAGCCCGGCTTGACAAGTCTGTGACTGGCAGAAGATCCACCTTGGACTTACAATAGAAAGTGACCTTTGCTTGAAGGCAAGTATTAAACAGAATTGCCTCTGGAAAAGGAAGTTGGTGGGGAGGTGGGTGCGGGGTGGCTATGGGGAAATTTTCATATTTCACTCTGCATACTTCTGTATTGTTTTCTCCTTTACTTGTGACATGTGTTATGGTGAAGTTGAAAAAGATTTAGAAAACGCAGAAAGTGACTTGACTGTATGTCTGTACACGTGAAGGCTGTGGGTGTGCTTCCGATTCCCTGGCCCCCGTGGAGTCCTCCGTGGGACACTTGCTGGACTGAGAGCTCCCCTCCTTCTGCTCCTTTTCCGCTCTGAGACCTCAGGCTCCGACACTGAGCTGAACCACCGCAGAGGCCCCGGGACCGAGGGGGGCGGGGCAGCTCCGTCTGCTTCCCATATGGGGACATTGTCTGTCCCTGCCTGAGGGCCACCCCCCTCCTGCCTCGCATTGTCCCCTTGCTGTCTCCTGCTGGCCCAAGCCCTGGCCTGCCTCTTCCCTTTTCATTAGCCTCCTAGTGGCAGCCCCAGGCAGGACACAGGGGGCTGGGGATGGGGCTGGGATCCGGCCTGTGCTTCTCCAGACTTGGAGCCCCTGGCCTGCTCACCCTGGACTCTGCCCAGCCCAGTGTCTCAGCCTCACGTGCATACACGGGGTGGACGTGGAGGGAGCGCCATGCTGGGCAGGGCCGCCGGCTGCACAGGGGCTCTGCTGGCCCTGGTTCAGGCCCCAGAGGCGAAGTTGGCGGGGGGGGGGGGGGGGGGGGGAGGGGTGGGGGAGAGGAGAAGGCCACAGCTGCCCAACCCCCGCTTCCCCTCACAAAATGCTCTCCCCTCCACTTTGTGAATCTGAGCCTGATGGGAATGAGGCTGGGGTCCCCACAGTCAGTTGGGGCTGGGGCTGGGGCTGCCACTCTGGGGGCAGATCTAAGGATTAGGGTGGTAAGAGGGTATCCCCGGCTCTGGCAATGTTCTGACCCTGAAGGAGGGGCCCGCCGGGGCTAATCTGTAGAAGACAAATCCCCACAAAGCCTCTCTCCAGATATTGAAGGACAGCTCACTTAGCAGGATATGGTGTCCAGGAGAAACCAAAAGACATACACCAAATGGCTTCAGCCTCACCTCCCAGCACACTCTCAACCTGAAACCCTCACTTCAGCAGGCCAGGCTCCCTGCCTGCCCTCTCATCAGATAGCATTCATCCTGACCTCTTCATAGCTCTCTCTTCTACCTATTGTTCAAGGCCCAGCCTCTCCCCTTCCAGAAGCTTCCCCCAGCTCACCCTGTTCTGAACTTCCACAGCACTTAGCGCTGAGACCATGCCCACAGTTTCTGATTCAGCAGTTGAAAGGGGCCTGAGAATCTGCATTTCTAACAATTTCTTGGCAGCTGCTGCTGCTGCTGCAGGTCCAGAACCACACTTGGAGAACTACTGCTTTGACCAGTCCCTAGAGGTGGGGAGCCTTAAGGGGAAATGGGGTTGAGGGATGAAGGAGGGCTGGGGAGTCTGATACAAAGGCAGAGAAAGCCTCCTTAGTTCACACCCCCACACACACACTCGGAGCGTATGTTGCTCAGTGAAAAGAACATGGAATTTGCAGGAGGGAGAGACTTGACTTATCTACCACGCACTCGCTCACTTGCTGCCAGGCTTTGTACAAATCATTGACCTCCTTCAACCTAAGTTCCCTCATCTGTAAATGGGATGATAGCAATCCTGCTTTAGAGTTTATTGAGAAGATCTAATAAGATTATACATGTGAAAATGCTTTGCAAACTCTAGGAGCTAGACAAGATTGTGGATTTATTTCCGTTTATCAAACACACAGTGTTTTACGAATATTAACTAATTTAACCTTCACAATAATCCTAGAAAGGAGGAACTATCATTATTATTCCCATCTTATAGATGAGGAAACCAAGGTTAAGTTACTTGCTCCAAATCACACAGCTAATAAATGGCCAAGCTTGGATTTGAACTCTCTGGCTCCTAGCCACCATTCTATGCCACCTCTACATGTTGGCCTACACTTCTGTCAGCATGTGCATGTCTGCACATGTGTGTGCATTATCCAAATTTAGAAGAGGTTTTGAGTTGTATAAGTGCTTACAAGTGTGTGCATAGTGTATAGAATGTGATGGTATCAGTAGAAGTAATTAGTTACTGAACACTTACTCTATACCAAGCAGTAAGTACACTGTGGCTATCATTGAATCCTCATAGTCCCACAAGATAGATCTATTATTATTCTCATTTTCCTTTTGAAAAATGCTGAGTGAGGTTCACTACCTTATCCAAGATCACACATCTAGAGATGTGTGGAGCAAATAGGTTTAAATGGATGCCTAAAGCTTTTACTCTTAACTCCTATGCTGTGTCTGAATGATAACCGTGGGGGTATGTATGTTGGGGTGTGTTCAAATCTATCTATCTATCTATCTATCTATCTATCTATCTATCTATCTATCTATCTATCTATCTATCTGTCTGTCTGTCTATCTGTCTACCCATTCATCCATCCCTCCATCCCTCCCTCCATCCATCCATCCATCCAGTAAGTCCTGCCTATCTATCATTGGCAGCTGAGTCATTGCCCTGGGTCAAATTTTGTGGAAACTAAGCCATGGGGGACTTGAAGAGAGGTAAGAGAGGAAGCCATGGTCTCCTTCAGTGGGCTCAAAAAAGATCCAAGTTCCTGTCATGTGTTCCATTTAGTCCAGAGTGCCTGTAAAGGACAAAGCATGTCCAGATTTGCAATCTCTTCCTCATTCCCACCAACCCAGACCAGTAAGAAGGGACCAGATGTACATAGAGGGGCCTCATCACACTCTTCAGAAGACAACTCAGGAGCTGACCACACATCCATCAGTGTCAGTGCTTGTTCAGAGGACTCTTATCTGTACCTTGGAATCCAAAATAGTTCATATCTTCAAGAGTGATTTCCTTCATGTTTCTCCTTAGCACTTTTTAGCTTTTGGGACAAGGTGCTAAATCTGATTTTAAACAGAAAGAAAGCTGATGGGCAGAAGTGAGTTAATGCTTCAAGGAAAGTGGGACTGGTGGGCAAAAGAATAAAAAGATAGGGGAGACAAGAAGAGAACTGACCAGTATGACTAATAAGTTACTTCTGGGGCTGGGGGCCAAATCACCTGGATGTGATGGGGCAAGTATTATTTTCTATCTTGAAGAAAAATGTGTGATGTTTATACTGTCTCAGAACAAATAGGCCTGTGACTGATGGATAGTTTACCATTCATGTTGCTGGTTTCATGTACTTTTGACAGCTCAATCAGGATTCTAACAGTTATAAAAAATGATTTTCCTCTTGGAAGTTGCAGGAGGGGAGCAGGTATCCTCACCCTCGCCCTGTGCCCACTCGGCACTGTACTTCTGGGTGAGGAAAACCTAATGTTCAGAGCAGCAGAGCTGGGGAGTGGGAAGAGGCCCCTGGGTGCCCCCAGAGTCTTCCTGTGTTGGACACAGGTGTCTCACTTCTCAAGGGCCACCTTGGGACTCTGGCTGAACTGGCCCTCTGGGCCATTCAGGAATGTCCATGAGCCCTCACTGTCCCTAGGACTGGGGTGGGGAGACGACACAAGAAAGAGGAGATAAGCCCATGAGAAACCCAGGAGAGTCAGACCCAGATGAAGCCCAGCCTGGAGGCTTTGGGTTGCATGTGGCTCCTCCACCTGAATCCAACCTATGACCAAGTCACTGTCTCAGCTGACTCGCTTCCCAGCAAGAAGGGGACCATGAGGATGGGGAGAAGGGCTGTGGTCTCCTGGTCTCCAAGTGGTGGCAGCAAAAACGATAGCAGCCAAAGCAGGAAGGTGGGAGGCAGGAGGTAGGACTTTGCCATCTGCATGTGCCCAGGGGCATTTTGGGTTTGGGTTCATCCCCTTTAAACCTATTTCAAAATAGAGATGTCTAGTTGGCACCAAAGATCAGTCAGAGGCTGATGAGGTGGTGAAGCTGGAAACATAGAAGTCTCAGCCAAGTTTGTAGGTTTTGCCCACAGCAGGGTGAGTGACAGGTCTGAGAGCCCCCTAGAGCTAGCACTGCCCATGCACCTGGCACAGACCTGCCACCAGAGACATCTTCGAACCCCAAGCCTATGACGTTGATAAGATTAGTGGGACCTTCAAAGAGACTTTCAAGGTGTAAGTCTCAAGGTGTAAGTGGCTCTGGCCCAAGGGGACCTGGTCCTCCTGAAGATCAGGGCTGTTTTCGCGTTTATTTAGCATTGCCCACAACTGAGCAGGCTCTGGAGTCAGACCACCTGGGTTTAGTCCCTTCCCTTCCACTTACCAGCTGTGTGACCTTGGACAAGCCACTTGCCCTCTCTGTGCCCACTTCCTTCATTTGTAAAATGAGTACGTATTAGCACACTCTCAGAGGCTTGCTGAGAGGAGTCCATGAAACAAGCTTCTGTATGTTTTTAGCACAGTGCTTGGCACGTTGCAAACAGTCACTAATTGATCCTTATTTCTCCGCCTCCCTCTTTTTCTAATTACTCTTCTATTAATATCGACTATGTGCTAGGCATAATTTAACATAAATTTAGTTTAAAATGTATATTGAGCCCTATAGTAGGTGTTGAAGATAAAGTAGTAGATGCCTATTACAATATCATGCAGCATTTATTAAGCACCTACTCTATGCTGAAGCTCTACAAATTACTCAACACCCATGATCTCATCCATGAAACTCCTTGCCTTCATGATGCCAAGAATTTAAAAGGTTTTTTTGTATAATATCTAATGTAGTCCTCACAGGAAAGCCATGAAGCATCTGTGGCTCCAATTCTACAGAGGAGGAAACTGAGACTGAGCAAGGTCAAGTAGATCGCAGATAATGGGACTTAGATTCAAATCCAGCTCTGGAGCCCAAAGCCCATGCTATTCGCACCATGCCACACCACAACCCCTACAGTGCCAAATATTGACAAAGTAATTGTCACATCTATAGCAATGTGGATCTCACATCCAAGGTGTGTGCTCCTGTGTGTCTGGACACCTGAGCCTGGATGTATCTTTCTGATTGGATGCCTTATATTAATAAGTATAGAAGATTTGTAACTATATTTCTGCATCTTATGCCTGAAGGGAGACTGTTTCTGTGACTTTGCAGGATTGTGTGGCCAAGTGCAACTGTGGTCTGGAGAAGGGTCAGTGTAACTGTGTGTGTAGCGGGGTGTGGTGTGTCTGAGCAGATGCTGGTCCGTGTGGCTGTGGTTGGCTCAGATTGCTGGTGGGTTGCATTGGGATGAAGGGCTCTTCTGACCCTCCCCTTAAAGGAAGGGAGAGGGGTGCTGGGAGCCCGGGAGGGGTGGCCTGCTAGAGTGACCCTTCTAGGTGGGGAAATCTGCTGTGCCTGGACCTGGGCCTGGCTGGCTGGCCCCAGTGCCTGGTGCTGGGCTTCAGGCCGAGAGATGGAGAAGCTCATTTCCTCTTAAACACCGCAGATGAAGGGCCCGCCGTGGGCACGGGCGGGAGGGCGCCGTGTCGCTCACGTTACAAATCAATTCATTACCGGCACTCGCAGTCGCCTCCGATCTTCAAGGATCGGGGGTTTGATGAAGAGGATTCATTTCAAGAAATAAACCTTTTAAATTAACCAAGAGATGAGGGAAATTTCTTTATTTAAAAAATGCTCAGGCCCGGCTGGCTTTGTTTTCTCTCTCTTCTTAGCATTGTTATTAATAATCCCACCCTCTCCCTCCAGGGGATGGTTCACCTCGACCCGGGAAGCAGAGGGAGCCACTCAGACTTGGGGGCAAACCTCCCGGCCCCAGGCACCTCTGGTGAGGCCTGTCTGCTCCACCAGGTCTCCAAGGCCCAACAGCAGGGCCCCACGCAGGCTCCTATTCCCTCAAAGAGACTCTCAAGCTGGTGGCCATGAATCTGCTGTGTGACCTTGGGCAAGTCACTTGACTTCTCTTTCCTCAACAGCAAAATGAACACAAGATCACCAGTTTCTACAACTGGACCTTAAAGATAGGAGTTTTGCCCTTGCACATTATCAATGAAAAACCAGGCCCAGGCAGGGGAAATGACTTATCTAAGTTCACACAGAGTCTTCATAGCAGAGATAGTTTTGACATCCACCTGATTTCTCATCTAGTTTCTCCCCGGAAACTAGCCTTTGGATTTCTGATTTATAAATTACAAAGCACCTTGAGATGCAGGATCTCACTGGACGTGTACTAATAACTTGTCAGCTGTATAGTCTTATCCCTATTCTACAATGAGGGAATTGAGGCGCCCTGGGAATGCGCAGCCAGAATTTTGACAGGAAACAGATGACATATGCTATTGGGTCATCTGGGAAGAGTTTAATAAGACAACAGTTTACAAAGGGATGGGCAGGGATTAGGAAAAGCACAAGTGATGGTGCAGTACTGGGGCTGGTAATGGTGGGAAGCCACTCAGATCGAAAAAGGGACAAAGATAGAGATGGAGAAATGTGACCAGAACCAAGACAGAGCTGAGTGAAGAGGTGCAGCCTCTGGGAGGCAGAAGCAGCCACACTGCAGCAACCTGGACGTGAGGGAGCCAAGGAAGGAAATACCCCGACTCCCCTCCCCTCTCCTTTTACACAAACCCAAGGGGCCAGTTGATGCAGACGGTGTAGGCCAGGCTCCTGGGCACAGAGCAGGGTGGAGGGTGGAAAAGGGTCTAGAGCGCAGACACCTGGGGGATAGCGACTTCGCCAGTAAATGGCAGAGATATGTGACCTCAGGACACCTAGCGTCTCCTAAAGCAATTGTCTTTTCTGCCACCCTGCTCTGTCCCAGTGACACCTGACCTTGCCTCTTGGAGTTGTGAACAACTCAAACGCAACGCTGGGCCTGGAGGTGTAAGAAGTGTGAGAAACGGCTGTCCCTCCTGCTGGCCACTCCAGGAGGGACCAAATGTCATCGAGTGATGACAGATGACGGTATCTTGCTTCCCAGGGAGCAGGTATTCATCAGAGCAGGGCTCTTCCGGGAACCCAAGGCCTTCACCCAGCTGAGTAGCCACACACACAGAAAAGTGGAGC
Source organism: Camelus dromedarius (assembly GCF_036321535.1). NCBI lineage: Eukaryota > Metazoa > Chordata > Mammalia > Artiodactyla > Camelidae > Camelus > Camelus dromedarius. The sequence continues at coordinate 58,333,024 of NC_087443.1, read as the reverse complement.
CCTTAGAGGACACCACCCACAACTTCCTCTGGGATTCACTTCCCACTTGATGTGGGATGGGTTGGGGATCCCAGGGAAACCCAGATTTGAACCCCCCTTGCTTTGCCATCCCCCAAAAGGAACACTAGCCTTCCAGGTTAAGGTCATAAGGAACACTGAGAGACAATGGTGCCCAGAAGGGTGCAGAGCTCAGAGCTCTGGCAGATCCAGGGCCTGGGGCACACAGGGAATCTGGATTCTACAACCAGGGAGAAGGAGGGGATTGAAGTGGTTAAAGGGGGGCACAACCAGGCTGTTTATTCCCTATTTTCCAGGTCCCATCCTAAATGGTATTTACAGAGTCATTTCTAGGGTGTGTGTGTGTGGAGGGTCTGTCTTCCTCCTTAAAAAGGGGCTGCCAAGGCCAGGACTGTGTTTTCATCATCAGACCAGGGGTCTCAGGGAGTGGCGTTTATCTCCTCTTCTGTGTGACTTCCTCAACTCAGCCTAGGGCTCCAATCTCAGGTGGGAGCTTCAGCAAAGTAGACCTCCCCATTAAAGAAATATGAACCCCAAGACTCCCTCTCCCTTCCCAGATGCCCTCCCAGCCTGCCCCGCTGCCAACTGAGGGAAGGAAGACAGGGAGGAGAAAAAGGCCTTCCCAGTCTAGGCGTAGACCTGCCCAGGTGTGTGGGGGGGACCAGCTCACCATCTCATTAACGTGGAATTGTTTTTAGGTTAATAATCTTGCGTTAATTTCCCCTTAAAATATTGTCTTTGACCGTTAAATGCTCACACTGTTATAAAAAGAACGTAATAAATGATCTTGAAGCAAATTCTCCTGCCAAATGTCATAATTTATTTGCATAATTAGCTCTTAATTTTAATTCAATATGCAAATCCACGCTTCCTTTCCATTGCAGCCGCCTGTTTCCCAGCCGGGCGGCCATGAATTTACTGTGACGCGCTCTCCACGGCTGTCAGAGGCGGGGGTGGGGAGGCAGGCGCCTTCTGGGGCTGGTGCCTGGAGGAGGGGTTCAGACACACAGACTCAGATGGACAGGCCCATAGGCCCCTGCTACATGGATTCAAGCTCCCAGAGATGGACCTGTGTGGACACCAGAACACCAGAACACCAACATACAGACCGACATGTGCAGAGACCTACCAACACGTATCCCCAGTAGAGACCCAGAGGTGAAGATGCATGAACCCAGATCTATAAGCTGGCACATGAAGAAGCCCATGGGCCCCCACTGAGGCACACTACACAGGCAGAAACATAGGAATGCTGACTCCCATGACATTCCACGGCCTCCTGGACCCAGGCATATGCACTGACACTCAGAGACATGGGCATCCCCAGATGTACCTACTGATGCAGACGAGCACAGAGAGACCTAGCCCACGAGCAGAGATGCCTGGGCACAGGCAGCACTCACGAGGGAGAGATCCACGGCCTAGACACGGACGTGCAAAGCCACGCCTGCCGAGACCCACAGAGCTGGGAGACCACACCTTACACGTGCACACATGTAACGAGATACGCCATCATAGACAGAGAAGCCAAGATGCTATGTGGACACCCCCACGCACGTAGGACTTGGCCTTCAAGTCCCCGCAGCAAGATTTCTGAGGCACTGTAGGGCTTGTGGGAGGAGCGCTGAGCTTAGAGTCAAGGGACCAGTTTTGATACCAGCGCCACCTCTCACTTGCTAGAAGATCTTAAGCAAGATACATCATCTTTTTTTTTTTAAATAAAAGCTTTATAGAGCTATAATTCACATACCATACAATTCTATTTAAAGTGTACAAGTCATAGTTTTTAGTATATTCACAGGGTTGTGAAACTATCACCATAAGATGTTTTAGAACATTTGAATTATCCCCCACAAACCGTATACCCATTAATTGTTAGTCACTTCCTCTTTTCCCCCATCCCCCTCCCTCCCCACCCCAGCCCCTAAACCACCCCTAAGCTATTTTCTTTCTCTGTATATTTGCTCATTCTGGATATCTCATGGAAAGAGAACCATAGAAGGCATGGCTTTTTGTGATTGGCTTCTGGCAGTTAATGTTTTCAATATTCATTCATGTCGTAGCACGAATCAGGGCTTCATCCCTTTTCATCAACAAATAATATTCCATTGTATGCAAATAGTACCACATTTATTTATGCATTTGTCAGTTGATGAATATTTGGGTTGTTTCTACTTTTTGGCTATTAATAATAATACTATGAACATTCTTGTACAAGTCTTTGTGTGGACCTGTGTTTTCATCTGTCTTGAGGGTATTCCTAGGAGTGGAACTGCATCACCTTAGAGTTTGGTTTTCACATCTATGAAATGAGAGTGCTCATTCTAATAGAATCTTGCAGGCTTATGTAGCTGTATTTGCTTGTGATTAATACGGCATCCCCCAGCTGAGATTCTGGTTCTTCTCACAAAGCCAGACACACACAGCCACTCAGATACACACACTCACACACACACACACACACACACATGCACACAATCACCCACACAGTCACTCAGACACATACCATAGCCACAAAGGCACAGGTGCACCCAAGGTGACCCAGACTCCTACAGATACCTGTCCCTGAGTTCAGGCCCAGGGAATAAGATAGAAATGCAGCTGGAGAGACTGTGATAGCCACAGGGAAGATCTTTCATGGTGAAAGATGGTGGGGGAGTAAAGTCTGAAATTTGGGAGGAAGGAGGTCAGTCAACAAGATGGAGAAAACAGGCAGGGTGGGTGAGGTGTTAGAGATGGGGGGTTGGGTCAGCATCTGGTCTGAACACCAGGACACTTGGGTCCCATTTCCCCAGCTGTTTCTGCCTTACCCCACAGACCAGGTTACCCTTTGTCTCCCGGCTCCCTCACCCTGGAGGAAACATGACCCCTCCCACCCTTCAGCCACTATCCCCAACCAACAAGCTAAGGAGACAAAAGGGATCCTTTTCCAGGATAATTAAGCCTCAAAGACAGCAGCTCCTCCCAGGAAACTGATCAGGTTTGCCCTGAGAAAGCCCTTTAGCGTGGGAGGGGAGGGGAGAGGAGACAGGGAGAGACAGAGAGATGGCCGGGAGACAAGAAAGTGAACTCTGAGACCACCGGGCTGACACTGATTCCTGTGGCCGTATATCGCCTGTCACAAAGTTTGGTCTTTGATTCTCCCTCTTAGGAGAGAGGTCTATGAAGCTGGGGTCTGATTAGCTCCAGACCCTAATACACTGTCTCCCCATGATGACAGAAGTCCTGCATGTGTAGGAGTGGAGTGAGCACGTGTGTATGCATGTGTGTATGCATGTGTGTGTGTGCCCACCACTATTATGGATGCATGTTGATGTTGTTGCTGCATACCAGTGTGTAAGTGTGTGGTACGTGTCTGTCCCCAACCCTCTCGGGCCCCAAACCCCCACCCACGCCCCCTGCAGAAGACTCACTGTGCGGCCTCAGCGGAGTTTCTAACCTGGAGTGATCGCTTTCCTGATTTGCCACTTTAGTACTCTTGTTAATGAATTTTTAATCTTCTTAATGACATTAAACACGGAAAGTAATTAAGGAAAACAAGTTTGAAACTGCTGACTTCAACCCTTTATTCACAACTATTTAATGTAGAATTAATTTGATTTTGTCCATTATTCAAATGAACGCGCTACCTTCTCCTCGGCCCCAGGCCTGTCCTCCTACCCGCTCCTCGCATGCCCAGAGAACCCCTGTCGCGATCACCCAGTTATCACTGACCCAAGCGGGCGATGGTTTCTGCGTGACTCTGTGCCGGGAGTCTGGGTGTGAGGACCAAGCCAAACTCCGGAGGGTGAGGAGAGAAGAGTGGCCTCTCTAGGTCTGGAGAAGTGAAGACACTCAGGAGAGAGCAAGGAAGACAGAGGAGGGCTCGAAGAGCTGCTGCTGGACCGGGGCGGACTCCCTTCCATCTCAGATTTCCAACCCCTAGGTGATCGGTGACCTGTGCACTCAAATGCTTAGATGTTTGGGGACCTTCACAGTCACGGGTATTTGGTATTAGAACATTTAAATCTGTCGACTTCAAGAGAGTCATGTGTTTGGAAACTCAGATGCTATGATCCCATGAGTTCCAATTTCAGGCCATTTTTCAGAATTTCATTTCCAAAATTTTACAGCAAGAGGCTCCTCCCTCAAACCCTGGGCCTCAGGCCACTATTTGGATGACGCCAAAATGGGCAATCATAGCTGTTTGAAACTGGGTGTGAAACCCATTCCAGTCCTGGGAGCAGAAATCAAGCCTCAGGGCAGAGCCAGCCTGTCCCTGAGCTGGAATGAGCTTGGTCTTTACCTTCCAGAAGGGGTTTTTAGCCCTAGGTGAGAAGGAAGAGGAGGCCAAAGGAGCCCTGGGGGTGCCCAGGCCCCGGGTCTCAGAGACCTCAGAGTGAGGGGTAGCTGGGAGAACGGCTGCAGTGAGTCACCCCCAGCCTCTTGACTCCTGCCCCCATAGGCCTCCCCACTTGCGCCTTGGGTCCCAGATGTTGTTTTGTGTGTGTACTGTACCTGTGTGGCGGTGAGGACAGGAGGGGTGGGGTGGACACAACCCTAGAAGGCAACAGAGGGCAGTGGGGCAATCTCAGCACGTGGCCTCAGGCAGATGTGACCTAAATCCTGGCTCTGCCCTTTCATGTGACTTTGGGCGAGCCCTGACCTCTCCCTCCATTCTGAAGTGGGGACACCCGTCCCCACCACAAGGGGTTGTTAGGAAGCATAAGTGGGAGTCACTGGTGCAGTCCCAGCACAGTGCCTGGCCTCGCCATCGATTGCTGGCCCGTTCTCCCCAGGGCCCACCAGCAGGGAGAGGGGAGACTCCAAGGATGTGCCAGAGAAGGAAAACTGAGGGGTCCTGGAGTCAGGGACCAAAAGAGGGTCTCAAGAGGCCGAGGATTTGCCCAGATGTGCTGCGAATGGGGAGGGAAGCTAGCACAGGAGCGCGCCCACCTTCTAATCCCTTGCACATGCCCAGAAATATTCCTGGAGCCATTCCCCTGAGGTCTATCCCCTGAGGGGTTTTCTCTCTTCCTCCCTCCCCCGACCCCTTCCTCTTATCCCTTCTCTCCAAACAAGCCTCCCCCAAGTGACTTCACTCATCTCAGCTCCTGGAAGAAAATCAGCCCTAACCCTTTGCGCACTCCCTTCGTCCGAACTCCCAGCCCTGCTCTGAGCCATGACTGGGCCCGAGCTGAGATGCTGCAGTCCCTCTCGCCCCTTCCTCCCATTCCAGGGACTTTATGGGCTGAGACGCTGCTGGTTTGCTCACTTCTGCCTCTCCTGTCCTCTTGCCATCATCCTCCATGTCTCTTTCCCTTCTTTCTTTCCTCCCCTGCTGCGGCCTGCCTTGCTCTTCTGTCTCCCCCCCCCCCCCAGGCCTCTCTCTTTCTTGAGAGACCATGGATTCTAGAACATTACAGCTACCACTGTCCAGTGCACACTCTCAGGAAAGGAGAACTGGTGGGGAGAATGGAAGGACCCCACCCTGAGGATGCCCCGGATGGGGGGAGTCCTTGAGCTCAGCTGCTCAGCTCCAGGAAGCTCTGAGCTGGTGTGACCCAGGGCTCCTGTCTCCCAACTACCCCCCTCCTTGTTGACATCCTGGGAAGAGCTAGGAGGGCTCTGAGGAAGAGGATCTGGACAACTTAGGACACTCGCGCCACCCCCGCCGTGAACTCACCCACCCCAACTCGCTCACACTTAAAGCACCCCCTTAGAAAGACCACACTATCTCATACACACATATACTCACACTGGACAAACTTGCACCTCACTTACACACAGACACAAGTATGCATGTGCACAGATACACACAGGCGCAGACGCACACTCACTGATACACGCACCCCCCCACACACACACAGATGCGTACGCGCACACACATACACACGCAGAGATCCCACAGGCGCCCAAAAGCACAGGGCAATGATTAATGTCCCCTCAGAAAAAGAAATTATATCGAATAAATTAAACTACTGTGGCAGCAAATTGAAAAATAAGGATGTAAATGAGGTTTGAATACTTAATATCGAAGACAAGGGGGGAACGAGAAGGGACGGCTGGGCCCCCTGAGAGGGGAGAGGAGGGTTCCTTCTTCCCCCCAGTTCAACTTGGCTCCTGTCCAGAGACCTCAATGCTGGGGGCTGGGGTAGTGTGGGGGCTCCAATCAGCACAGGGGACCCTCTCCCTAGCGGCGACTGTAGAGAAGGTCCCGGAGCCTGTAGAAAGACTCCGGGAGTGGGGATGGGGAGGAGGTGGCGTGACAGACTGGTAGCACCTCAAAACTCATCCTTGACAGGCCTCAGCCGATAAATGGACACTTGCTTTCAGATCCAACACATACTCTTTTGAAGGCCCATCCTGGCTTCCCTGAGCCCATTACTCTTCTCCCCCAGACCCCACCCACCCCCAAGATATCCAAACTCATCTGATCACAAATGCCTCACTCAGTCCTCCACAACTCAAGCCCAGCGCTGCACGCATTCTCAGAATTCACCTGCCTCCTCACCCCACGATGTATCCTACCCACCCCCCACACACCCTGACCACACCACAGACATTCCGCCCACATGCCCACCAAGACCTCAGTACTCACCCGGCACTGTCCTACTTGCACCACATGCCCCAAACACACATGTGCACACACACAGATTCTTTCTTTGGAGCGAGTTGTACATACCCCATTACACACACCCTACACAGAAATAATCGTGCGCGTGCGCGTACACACACACACACACACACACACACACACACACACACACACACACAACAGGGGTAGTCCCTCCCTGGGTCCCAGTCCCCTCAGAAATTATGGAGAGGAGAGGAGATAGGGTTGGAAGAGGCATCACTTTCTCCCCAAGCTTTAAGCGAGTCCTCCCTACACACACACACACACACACACACACACACACACACACACCCCAGGAGACAGGTTCCATCCAGCCCCCATCTCTGTTTCTCTCTGCCCCCATCTCTGCTGCTGTCTCAGTTTCCCTCACTCTTCCTGTCAACTGCTTTTTCCTCGTCGCCTTTGTCTCGGACACCCCAGTATGTCCCTGCCCCCTCCTCCCCATCGGCGGCCGGCCCTGGGCTGCTACCCTCACCTCCGCCCTGAGGCACCCCCACCCTTCCTCCTCCTCCGCTTCTCTCGCTGTCGTCTCTGTTCATATATATTTAGTATTTATTTACAAGGCTGGGTTTTTTCCCTGGGCGGGAAGCCAGCCGTGCACAGAAATCCTTAAGATGCTATAAAGCTGGTGAGGTATAAAATGGAAAGTGGTTAGTGCGCTGTTTGGAGATATCTCACCGGCGGCCGGGGGCCCGCGCCGCCCAGCCGCCCGCTGTAAATCTCCCGGAGTTTAGCGCGCTTGTTTGTATCTGGCCGGGAGGGGAGGGATGCGCGCGGGGAGAGGCGGGGGCGGGCTGGATAGGCGCCCCCCAGCGCACGAACCTTTCTGGTCTGGCTGTCACTCCCTTTTTAAACAGAGGAGGGTTGAAGGGAGGACTGGGAAGACCCCCTGCGGGGAAACAGGCTCCTCATCTGTGCCTCTTCTTAACTTCGCCTTGTCTCCAAGGGGGACCGAAAGAAAACCCAGAGCCCAGAAGTCCCCCATCAGTGCCTGTGGGAGGACAGGGACCTTATAATACTCCCCACTCATCTGTGAACCGCCTGCCCAAGAGTCAGCTTAATCTACCCCCACCTCCCAAAGGGCTGGTGGGATGGACAGGGATTCTGTGAGGTAACTAAGGGGCAGTGAAGAGTTCAAGGCAGGGAACCAAAGTTCTGTCACTGATAAAATAGGTGATCTCACACAAGTTATTTCAAGCCTTGAGCCCCAGTTTCCTCTTCCTCAGTGGGATCATAATATTTCCTACTCCCAGGGCCCAAAGGAAGATGGAATGAGTCAGTGCAGGTGAAGGATTTAGCACAGTGCCTGGTACTTAGTAGGTGCTCAGTAAATGCTAAGAGTGTGATTTGGCCCATCTGCCCAGCACTTTGTTCCCCCATGTGTTTAGTTAAGTTGCTCATTTTCTCATTTATTTTGTCAGCTACTTTTTTTTTGTCAGCTACTTTTTAAAAATATATTTTTATTGAAGTATAGTCAGTTTACAATGTTGTATCAATTTCTGGTGTTATTTCATCAGCTATTGATGACATCCATTCACCCATCCATTCAGCTTTAATCTGTGTGGTTCTGGGCCTCATAGTGGAGAATTCTGCACAAGGCAGCAGACCTCCCTGGGGAGCTCCAGTCTGGATGGGTAAGATGTAAACAGAAAGGGTAAAAGAGCCATTTCTGGATTTAGTAGCATTTCAGGGCTGCTTGGAGTAAAGGGCTTATCACCCATTACTATGCCCATCCCTGTTCCCTGCCACTGATGGAGTCCTTTGAGTTCCTGTGGTCTGAGAGTCACAGGAGGAGTGAAACAGCAAGTCGACAGTGAACCCCCAGAGGGCAGCCCTCACCTCCACGCATTCCCCCCAACCCAGCAGAGCCCAGAGCCAGCTCTCAGGAGCTGTCAGTAAGTGCCCTTTGATTGATGAGCTGGGAAGGCTGAACTCTGCCACACTCCCCTTTCGCTCTGGAGCGATGACACACCTGTCATACAGTCTGCACACGCATGTCCCAGCTCACCTGGACACATGTCAGGAGGGCTGGGAGTAATGACAGGGAACTCTTAGGTGGTCATTGTCCAGAACAGGAGGCTCAGAAGAGCCAAGTCTGTGTCACACAGCCTCGTCCTAGCTAGTTTTGCTGTATTGGTTCATTTGTTCATTCATTCATTCATTCAACAAATGTTTACTGAGTCCCCTGGGCTAGAGGTGAGAAGGACACAAATGAATGTTACTTAGTCCTGACTCTCGAGAAGTTTATAGTCCAGGAGAGCTGCAAGGCAAATGTATTAGTAATAGCAGTGTCAGGAAAGATATGATTGGAGCCAGGAAAGCTGTAGAGAGGACTAGAAGGCTCATAGGGAAGGAAAAACACTCCTGGTCATCATAGGGAATAATAATAATAATAAATAATAATAACAATAATAAAAGCTAACAGGCACCTTGTTGAGCATTTGACAGGAAATATTCAAAATAGCTTTACTTGAATTTGATCAGACTATTGATGGGTGGAGATGAGTTGGGGTGCTGGACGGTGATGCCATTCCCGAAGGAGCGCGTCACAGACAAAGGAAGAGCATGAACCAGTGCACAGAGATGGGAAATTGCCAGGTGGGGAGTGTGCAGGGGAACCGCTCAGGGTCCAGTCCAACTGGCAAATGTGAGCGTGAAGGAAAGTAATTGGAAGGATTGGAGAGGGAGTAGGTAGGGGCCAGACCACAAAGGGCTGTGAACATCAGAGTAAGGAGTTTGTACTTTATTTAGTAGGCAATGGGGAGCCATTGAGGGTTTTTGAGCAGGGGAGTTACATGATCATAGCCGTGCTTTAGGAAAGTTGATCTGGCAGCAGTGTACAGGACAACTGGAGACACAGAACTTAAAAGCAGAGGGAATATGCCTCACCTGGTGACTGGTGCAGGGTAGGTGCTCAATACCCGTTTGTTGGTTGAACTGAAGAGACCAGGAGAGCTGTGGTAAGGGCTTTCCTGGGGCCAGTGGTGATGGTGAGGCAAAGGTGGGTGCAAAAGACATCAAGAAGTATCTCAGAATTTATAAGCTGATTGAAGGTAGAGATGAGGATGGGGGTTTCTGTGAGCGTGAATCGGGGTGTGTGTGTGTGACAGTGTGTGATGGGGCTAGTAACAAGTAGGGAGTTACAAGATGCTGCTGACTTTAGGAGGGACATAGAAGTTTTAGGAGAGACATATGCTTTTCAACATATTAGCCTCTCACTGCCTGGATTGTGGACTTAGATCTCAAGAAAAGCTTGGAATTAGAGGTCAGTGTTTCCATCACCTGCAGGGAGTGGCTGAGATCTCCTGAGAGGCCATAGGAGAGAGTAACGGAGGGCCAGAGTTTGAGTTTGCACTGTAGCCATATTTGGTGGGGCGTATAGAAAATGAAAGAGATGGAGAAGGTGAGTTAGAGACATGGGCAAAGCGGGAGAATGCAATGGGCAAGGGGGCCAAGAGACAAGTGAATTTTCTGGAGTGAGAGGTATTCCAGGGGTTCCCATAGGGTGGAGCCTGGGAATCAAAAGTGGGGTCTGTGGGTCAGGATGTTGGACAGGAAGCCACGGGCAACCTTGTGGGGAGAAGTGTTGGTGGAGTGGCGGCTGGAGGGTGTTCCTGGGAGCAGGGGCTATTCTAGGGCATGGCACTCAGAGATGTTTCATCACCTACCACTGGGCAGACCAAGCTCCCGGACTCAAGGTTTCCTCAGAGCCCATCTTTTGTCTTGGGTGGATCGACTACCAACCTGGCCTGGAGAGGAAAGTGGGTATCAATGAGACCATCTGCTTCTGGATTCGGGATCCCTGAGACCCTCAGGTCTCAGCACCCTTGGGGATTATTGGGTTCATGCTATTTATTTGGCTGTGAACCACACCACCATGCTCTTCTCTCTGATGCAGGTGACCCCCTTGTCCAGTCATCCCCTGGACAGGCTTGGCCATCCTCTTCCTTGGCATTGGGGATCACCCTGGTCTACAGCCTGCTACTTCTGTCCTGGGCCATCCCCCAAGCACTGGAGCTGGTGATGCCCAGGTCCCCTAGGATCCCCAGACCGTGGGGTACGGAAAGTGGCTGGGGCTTGGAAGAGTAGAGGGGGCAGGACCCAGAACCTTGCTTTCCATTTAGGGAGAGCAAGGCACAGGAGGTGGTGTGGGCCCCCACCCTCCCGGAGGGGACCCGCAGTCCTAAATGCCCCTGCGCCTTCTCCATATTGTGGGAAAAGCTGCTGCATCCATCACTGTCAGGCGCCGAGTTTGAATAAATTTGAATGCACTGAGCCGTGGGCTGCAGTTTCTATAATATCACTTTCCAGTTTGAATATTTCACTTACTTTTTTTTTTTTTTTGAATTTCTTTTTATCCAACAGTTTCTCCTCCTTTTCATCTGCCCCCGCTGCAGCCCAGCTCTGGATACAGAGAGAAAGGACAGTGCCTCGAGGGTGTCTGAGATGGGAAGAGGACAGGCCTTTACCAGCTTTGGCATCTCCGTCCTCCCACCCCCCACCGCCACCCAGCACATGTGCTCCCTGGGCTGGGAGCCCCATCTCCCCCTGCATGTAGCTGGGGAAACGACAGCCTGAGAAGAAGCCACCCTCACACTTCCACCTTTCTGCATGGGCAGAGCAAGTGTGCCAGGGTCCTCCTTCTTCCCTGTGGGGGCCCCAATCCCTCATCTATGGACCCTCCATCATACACACACACACACACACACACACACACACACAATCTGATCTATTAATATATACCTACGTGTAATGGCATATTGCAATTTCCCAGCAGGAAGCTTGCTCCTAAGTCCCTCCAGCCACTGGCCTGCCTTTCCCTAGAAAGAAAAACCTCCTAATTCTGGATCTCTCCCCACCCCAATCTCCCTGGCTCTCTTCACTCTACATTTATCAGTGTGGTATCAATATAGCCATGCCTTCTGTATGAGGGCTCTTGGGAAGGAGGAAGGACTAGAGCCCTGACGATACCCTCCAGAGAACCACCCTTAGTTCCTGGCCACAGGCCCCATGATTTGCTAGACTGTGTTTAGTGCCATCTCCACTCCCCACCAAGAGCTCCAGAACCAGGGAGAATCAAGGTGCAAGCAGGGGGAGACCATCCAGGAATAAAATGAGTCAGGGTTGCAAAGTCAGGTCCAGGTGGGGATGGGAGTGAGCAGGTTGAGAAGGGCATTTGGGGGACACTCTGAGTCTGTGTGTCTCCACAGGGGTCTGGCCACACTGCCCCTTGGACCATCCATAAGACACCCCTACTACATGGACAGTCTTTAGAGGGCAATGACCACCTAGAAGGCTCATGGTGATGCTGTCCATCAGTGAGGATGCTCTGCCATTTGGGGCACACTAACTGGCCAGAGCGGCCTTGAGTACCCCAACGGCCTAAAAGGGACCCACAATGAACATATGTGGATCCTGGACCCTCCAAGGAGTCACCAGCCATCTAGGCCATCTTCTACGGAAACATCGTTCATAGGGTGGCTTCTCCTCCCTGCCAGAAGTAGTACTTTGATATTAATGGTCCTCCAGCAATGCCCACGTCTACCACAGGGCAGGTATGTATCGGGGGAGGGGGCAGGCAAGGGGAAGCAGGAGGCAGAAAGTCTCAGTGAATCTGTAACTTTTGGGGGTGATGTACAGCTCCCCGCTCTGTGCCTGGAGACAGGGAGGAAATGGTCAGAGTTCAGGGAGCTCATGGTGTGATTGGGGAGATGAAATTGTCATTAACAGTAATATCTATTTCTACTTTACATTTTGCCATTTTCAAAGGGGTTTGAGTGGATTTAGGATACACACACAAATACAAAAACAGTTAAAGAAAAAGAGAGAGGAAGCCATTTAAAGGCAGGAGAAAGACAAATGGACTGGAGATGGTCTGCAGTTCACATGGCTATTGCAGGGTGGGGGTCTATGCTGTAATCATCCACCTCTCAGGGAGCTCACTCACTATGGGTCAAGTAGTCAGGGAAGGCTTTCTGGAGGAGGTGAAACTAGTTGGAGGACTTGACAGGTGGCAGAAGTTCTAAACAGGAAGAACAGGAATAGCATTCTAGGTGTGGGACTGGAATGAGGAAAATCAGAAGAATGGAGTTGAGTGTGTGGGTTGGGGAGGGGTTGGCAGTAGGAGTGGTGAATCTGAGGTACCGGTAGCAGGTGGGAGAGATACAGGATGCCCAGGGCACAGTGAAGCGATGAGAATTCCCTTGGACCACTGATGGAGAGATGGTGGGCTGGTCAGTGTGCTGGGAGCACTTAGCAGTTGCCTCAGACTAGCTTGGCCTCTCCTTAATTCTGATCCAGGCCCTTCAGCATCCTCTTCCTGGAGCCCCCCTGCCCCCTCAGCATCCCAGCAAAAACAGAGCTCATCAAGGGAGGGCAAGCCATACAAAACAGCACCCCTCTACCACCAGGGAGGAGGCACACATCCCTGTGAGAGTGGGGGCCCTGAGCCTCCCCTCCCTGCAGTGTGCCCCGGCCTGGCCTGCAGTGGGAGGGAGTGTGGTGTGAAGGGAGAGGCTCTCCTGCCGCACCATGACAGATGATTGACTCGAAACAATATCTAAGGCGATCAGGATAAAGTGCTGGCCATTTCAAGGCTCAGCAGAATTCAGATTCTAATTAGACTTCTCACCACATTCCAAATAAAAATGGTTCCCCTGGTATCCTCTTTGCCTATCAGGTGTCTCTCCCTGATCGCTGGAACAAAACGCATAAAGAAAGTGATTAAAGCCATAACAAAGGCATAAAATTGGAATTATCGCTGCCACCACATCTGGGAGCACGAAGTGTCACCACGCCGCCCGCTCCTCCCCAAATCAGCTCACACACAGAAGTGCTGTCCCACCCCACTCCTGGCTGGGCACCCTGTGGTGACAGCCATCAGATGGGTGAGGAGGTGGGGTGGTAGAACTGGGGAGGGGGGGTCGAAGGAGCCAGAGACTGGGGATCAGGAGTGGGTGAAAGGGGGCTCAAGGCCTGGGGAACTAGGGGGTGAGTGGACCAAGGAGTGAGGAGCGTTGGCCCAGACAATGGTCATTGTTTCTAGTGTCTAGAGATATACTAGTGGGAGGGGCCCTGGGGCTCTTGCCTTGATGACCTCACCACCCCCAGGACATACAGGCTCATGTGCAAATACCTGCACTCTTCACGTGTCTATCCCTGTTGACCACAAGTACTCCAGCTGATCAGACACTTGGGCCACTGGACCAGGTGTTGGCTTTCAGTCCCCTTTCCCAGCCTAATTCCAACAGGGGACACCCATCTACAGAGACTAGGTCCCCATTGGTCCCGTGTGTGTGGGTGTGCATAGTCAGCATGCAATCCAGAGATCTCAGTGCCCACATCTGCACACATGCACACCCGCCGCGCACACCTTGCCTATAACAATACCCTGGCACAGTGCACTGCACTCTGGGAATACAGCAAAGGCCTCCCAGCTCAGTGGGGCACCCTGGCCGTGGGAGGTGTCTCTGGCCCTTCCAGCTCTTCCGCCTCCCCCACCGCAGCCTCCTGTCTGCCCCTCACAGCTAGCCTGGTACCTGGGACCGGGCAGGCTTGCTCCCTGCGCGGGGTGGGTAGGCGGGCGGGAGGTCCGGAGGAGGGTGAAGGAGTGGGAGCGGGGCTCTGAGCGGGGACGATATAAAATTAAAAGGTAAAAAGCAGGAACGCAAATGGAGGGTGCTTTCAGCTTTCACATTATTAATGACTCTTCAAAAAATCGGCGAGTTTTCCAATCTTCTCTGAGAAGCGCTTGAAGGAGCTCACAGATGAAACTGACCTTCAAAATGTTCTTTGGTCTTTAGTTAAGAAATTCGCTCGCCATTATGGCATCATTAGGGAAACAAGGATAAAATTACTCCATGGTTAATGACCTATAGTATCTCCCCACCAAAATTTGTTTCAGATCTAATAAAACTGTGCTTAACACACTCGGATGAGTTATGAGGACTGTTCTGCAGGGTATTAAAATGTGGAAAATAGATTTTCCGAAGCTGGGGGGACTGGACTTTTTGAATCAGATAGCAGAATGGAATTTTCTGGGCAATAAATTCTTCCATGTCTCAATTTCATCTCGCGCTCTCTCTCTCCTGCCTGCCTCTGCCCCTCTCTCTCCCTCACTCTCTCTCTCCCTCACTCTCCCCCCACCCCGACTCTCTCTCTCTGTCTCCCTCTCTCTGTCTCTCATCTTTTCCTAAAATACTGAAGCAACACGGAAACCTTTAGAATTTGAAGCCTACATAAACTTTGAAAAAAGCAGAGTGACAAAGGCCATCTGTATGCGACAGTGGGGGACTATGTGTGTGTGCACATATGTTTGTGGGTCCTGGCTGCCTCACGAGAGTGGAGGCAACACCAGCCATCACCTCACGCAAGTGCTTCTGTACACACCCAAGGTGGGAGTGACACCCCCCATCTCTCTATTGGCGACCAAGCTGGCAGATCTCACCTTCTACCCCCAAATCACAGGATGCACCCACGCTAATGACCCTTCCTAGGATCCCCACCCCCACTCCCCCCAAGGGCCTCGACACAAACCAATGGCGGGTGTCATCCTGTAAGAGAACACACCTGAACCCAGTCCACTCCAAACTTCATGGTGATGGGGGGGTGCTACACTGGCCTTGGGAAGGGTCAGAGCCACCCTGTTTTGCACAGGTGTGCACATCAGCACGTGCCAGCACTCTTCATGGGGCACACCCAGATGCGCCGGCCAGCCGGGCTGCAGGCAGAGACCCGAGCTCCGGCCGAAGGTTTTCGGGGGCTGGATACTGCCGCGGAGAGAGGTGGCTGGCGAGGTAATGGCATTTTGCTCTCTTTAAACTTTAATCTTTCCTATTAATTCCCTGCAACTGGAGAATGTGTGAGAGTTAATGTTCCGTGAACGTGTTTCGCACTCGGCAGTCTCTTCGAGCTAATTACCTTCAGGTGCTAAATGGAGGGAAATTGCAATCCATTTGGATGTGAAAAAATTTCGCCTTCCCGTCCCCTGTGAGACATCCTTTTTCCTGAGTGCTGCAGAAAGAATGCTCTCTGGGTGGGAGTTTTTTTCCTAATGTTTTTTTTCTTCGGCCCTCTCCCCCGCCCCCTTTCTCCAAGAGCCTGAGTTCTACAGGACGATGGTGGTTGGAGACAGGAGGAGGCCTGGGCCTCAGCACAAGTTCCAAGTCTGGGGTGGAGGCCAGGTAGGAAGGGACTCATATGCAGGAGAGACACCCGGGCTGAGAATCCAGCCCCCACCCCGTGAAGGCCCTGGAGTGGAAGTGTATTTACACGCTTAATAACACGCTTATTACCAGTGTTTCTCAGCTGCTAGGTTTTGAATACAGATATAATAGAATTTTACAAGCCACATAAAAGCTGTCCTTCTCCTGGACCCTGAACTGGGGTGTCTGGTAGAGCAGAGTACAGGGAATGGAGAATGGAGATGAGGAGGGGCCTCAGAGAGGGAGGAAATGAAAATGGACCAGAGAATTAGAGGAGGAGGAAAGAAGAATGCAGTGGGAAAGAGATGGGCCTGGGGCTGGGCCTGCACGAGGGTGAGAGTTGGGAGAGCTGGGTCAGGACCTCTGGCTCCATCCCAGAGGGTAACTAGAGTGCAGAGGATGAAGGCATGAAGGCTAGGAGAGTCTGTTCTCGAAGCCTGTTAGGTCTCAGCAGAGCACACCCACTTTACTGAAGCACCCATCCCTCCAGCCCCATCCTTGATCTTTGACCTTGAACCTCAAATCAACAAGCCTCACAAAAAGAGACATCTAATTCCACCTCTTTACTCTGCAAACCCAGTTCCTTTAACCCAGGTCGAATCGGGGAGCTGCCCAGATAATACTGTTTTCTTCTCTCACCCAAGAGAGAACAGTCTAATTTAAAAACACAAGACAGAGGCTCCCACGGTAAGCCAAACTCCACTTGAAGGAGAATGAGGAGACCCATGATGGCCCAGGGTTTTGCCCTCCCCGTGGAATTCTCTCTCTGACCTCCCCTGTGCCCTACTTGCAAGGGGACGTGCACTCTTCCCAATACTGAGGAGCTTTCTTCGGGAGAATATATTGGTAACATATTAGAGTGGCTTGGGTTTAGTTATTTGTTAAAACTTTATTCTGGAGAATTTCAAATATATTTTTAAAAAATCCATGTGCCTACCACCTAGTTCCAACAACTGTCAGCACATAGCTGGCCTTATTTCTTCCAGGTCCCCTACCCCTTCCTCCAGGATTATTTGGAAGCAAATCACAGACATCAAATCAGTTCACCCATAAATATTTCAATATGCATTTCTAAAGGTTCAGGACCCTTTTAACATAACTACAATACCATTATCTCACCTAAATAAAAATTAACTATAATCCTTTACTCTCATTAAATATTCATTCTGTGTTCAAATTTCCTGGAATCAGATTTTAATCAAGGTCCATGCACTGTTAGGTGTGGTTGATGTGGCTCTTAAATTTCTTTTATTCCATAAGTTACACTTTCTTTCCTTTTTTTTTTCTTGAAATTTATTAATTAAAGAAACTGTGGTCCATTTATCCTATGGAGTTTCCTTCATTCTGGATTTTGCTGATAGCACCCCTGTGGTATCATTTAACATGTTTCTCTGTCCCTTAAATTCTAGATTCTAGAGTTGCTTGGCTTCAGGTTTGATTTTTTGGCAAGAATATTTTACAGGTGGTGTGGACTTCCTACTGCATCATATCAGGACCACATATTTTCTCATCATTCTTCTTTTTATGATGTTAAGATTAATCAGTGCAGAAGAAAAGATTAATCAGTGGGTTCAGTAGCTGTCAGCCAGCTCTATCCATTATAAAGTTCCCCTTCAGCTTTTTTTCCCTTTATCAGCTTTTCACTTAATGGTTTTAACAGCCATTCACTATCATTGGCTAGATCCATGATTTCATTAGGGGTTGTCATATTTGTTCTAAAATTGTTTCTTTTCTTCAGCTTTTTATTTTGAAAAATTTCAAACCTTCAGAGAAGTTCACTGTTGCAGTGAACATTCACATACCCTGACATAGATTAATAATTTGTAACCAATTCCCACATTTGATTTATCTCTCCCTTTCTCTTTCTGAAACACTTGTGTGTTCCTTGCTGACATAAATGACATTTCACCACTAAATACTTCAACACTTATCTCTTAAGAACAAGAAGATTCATCTGTACTGCACAGTGCAGTGATCACTTTGAGGAAATTAAATATTTGCCTAAAATATGAGTCCATATTCAAAACTCCTTGATTGTCCCGATAATGTCCCTTATAACTGCCCTCTTCCCCATCCCAATCCAAGATCCCCCACTGCATTTAGTTATTTTGTCTTTTTAATCTCCTTTATTCTGGAATAATTCTCCGATTATTTTTGCCCTTCATGAATTTGGTAGTTTTAGAAAGTCCAGGAAACAGAATGTATCTCAATTTGGATTTGTCTGATTGTTTCCTTACTATTAAATTCAGGCTAAACGTTTTGGGGCAGGAATACCAAATGATGAGTCTTTCTCAGTGTATCATATTGGGAGGTACATGATACCAGTTCTCCTATTACTGGTGATGATAAGTTCAATCATTCTAAAGGTTGCATTATCCAAGTTTCTCCATTGTAAAAGTACCCTTTGCCCTTTATGAGTAGTACATTATGGTGGGGGCAGGATTTGAGATTGTGTGAATATTCTATTCTCTAAACATCTTGTATCCAGTGGCTTTAGCATTCACTGATGATCTTGTCTGAATCAGTTATGACTACTGTGGTTACAAAATGGTGGATTTTCTATTCTATAATTCCTTCTTCTTTTATTAGTTGGCACTTTTCTGTAGTGGCATTTATTTTTCACAAGGGAGGCTATGGGAAGTCTTGGTAAGACTAGGGATGCTGTGTTGGACAGGACCAGGCATTTGTATGGTCCCTGGAGATACCATGCCCACAGAAGCAGTGCCACTAACCAAGCAGCTTGGGTTTACCTGTGGCCCCAGGGACACCTTCCCATAGCACCAGGTAGCCCTTGGTCTATAAGGGACCTCACCCCAGGCAATTAGATACAGCTATGGTTTCCTGGAAAATTGCCTTCAAGATCAGACATATCTCTGATCTTTGAGACTATCACCCACAAGGTAAACCCATGGTTCAGGGAGAATGCAGGTAGAATTCAGGATCATGCACACCAAACGTCTGCAAGGAACACCACTCCACAGGATAAAGTGTAGCCAGTGTCTTCAGAGACTCCTACCCGCTGGCTGAATCTCCAGAAGCTTCGTCTTTTCCCTCTCTGACGCCTCCTATAGCATGGATAAAGTTTTCTTCATCCTGTTTTTCCTTTTCTTCTCTACTGATTTGGAAGTTAAACATTCTATTTCTAAAGAAATAGAGTTACTCTTATTTTTTAAAACATTTTAACATTTTTTTACTTAATAAAGACTAAAGTTAATCTATACTTTTGTTCTCTTAAACAATAGAAGGATCTTAGAAGGCAGCCTCTTCCATTTTCCGTGTTATTTATTGATTCGTATTTTAGTTCCATCATATTTTTAAAATATATTTCAAAATAGTTATTATTCTTATTATGATTTAGATGTACCTACATATTTACCAATTTCCTTGCTCACTATTGTGGCTATTAGCCAATTTCTTCCTCCTGAGTTCAATTTCCCTCTCATTGAAGTCTTAAAAATTTCTTCAGAAAGGAGATCTGTGAATAGTAAACTCTTTCATTTGTATCTGAAACTTTATTTCACCCTTTTTGTGTTGAATGACAGTCTGAGTTATTTTCCTTCAGCTTTGACGCTATAATTATTTATCTTCTGGTTTCTGTTGCTTCTAATTAGAAGCCTGCAACCTGTCTAATTGTCATTGTGCTGTTAGCTTTTAAGACTTTTGTCTTTCATATTCTGCATTATCATGACAATGTGTTTAGGTGTAAAGTTGTTTTTATTTATTCTGCTCAGAAACTCAATTGTATTCCTTCTTACTGAGAATTTTTGCATTCAGTACTCCACCATTGTACCTTCAAATGTTGTTTCTCTCTGTTCTCTTCTAAATTTCTAATATCTCTATTGGACCTTCTCATTTTATTCCTCATGTCTCTTAACTTATCCTTCATATTTTCCACATCCTTAACTCTGTGAGCTGCATTTTGGATACTTTCCAATTTGTCTTCCAGTTCACTAACTCTCTCTTGAGCAGTGTTATCAACTGTTTAACCCTTCCATTGAATTGTTTTTATTTAATTATTTTATTTCTATAAATTCTATTTGGCTCTTTTTCAACTCTACTTTTCTTTTCCGTTATGTCTTATTCTTGTCTTTTGCATTTTGTTCTTTCTTTTTATGAGAGAACATTTTAAAATATTTTCCATATTGTTTTGTTACCTATACAGTTATTTTAATTCTCCAATGTATTGTGTTTGCTGATTCTCTTTCTTGCAGTTGTTCATTTCTTCTGTGGTTTGTAGTTTTTGATTGTGAACTCATCTCCAGCAGGACTTAGTTTCTGTGGGAGGCTTACATGCCCTTGGCTATGGAATGAGTAGTACAAAATTTGCACTGCACATCTGTATTTGGCAGTCTTGGGCTTCTAATTTCTCACAGATGATCCTTACTTTACCCTCAGCCCCAGAAAAATGACAAGCTTCTCTACTGAATCCTTATCAGTGAGTGGAGTTTTCTGGTTCCTGTTGATTAATAAATAACTCTTCATGGCTCCTGACTTTATGAAGGGAGCTCAGTTTCAGCTCCCCAAAATACAAAGGCTGGGGGCTTACTCTTTTATCCTCATCACTGTTAAATTCTAGCTTTTACAACATATTACTGGTTCTAAGGACTCTGTGAAATCCCCCTGGCCACTTTGGCTCTGAGTTTTCTTTTCATTCCTGGCACTTAGGCACTTACATTTATTGCTTTAAAATGTGGCTATATACTTTTCAATTGTTATATTATTATATATTTTTAAATTTGTCATATATATGATTATAAAGTTTGTATTTCTATTAGGGGACATCTTCCTGTATCAGTTTCGTCTGCCACATTGACCTGAAATCCCCTCATCATCTTGTGTTTATGATCCAGTCCATCTCTTCCACTAGGTTATAAACTCTTTTAAGGACAGAGAGTATTTACTATTTCTATTTTTATACCACTCAAGTACATAGCCCAATTCTCTGCACTGAATAGGTCCTCAGTAAATGTTGTTGTTATTTTTCTTATTGTCATTATTTTTACTATCTCCAACCTCACTGTTCAGAGGTGACAGAAAACCAGATACTGGATCTGCTATGTGCATTTAAAGTATACAGTCAGTCTGCTCAGCCTTTGGCATTGCTCATCTGAATTTCATTATTCATGAACATCTTCCTCAATCACCTTCAAGGACAATTCATCATCTATGAGAACGAATGTTTCTCAAAGTACAGGTAGGTTGCAATCCATTAGCAGGTTATGAAATCAATTTAATGAAATATAATAAAATAGAAAATAAAACACCAAGGTGTATCACATATGTAAGCATAGGTACTGCTCACTGAAACTTTATTTCAGATGTGTATGTGTGTGTGTGTGCATGCACGCACGCGTGCCCATGTGCGCACGTGCTGCGTCACCATGCAAAATGTATTTCAGGCTATAAGTCAAGGTAAATGTTTTTGAGAGTTACTGATTAGACTTTCCTGAGTCTCCACTCAATCTACCACCCATTTCAAGCAGGCCCATCTTCAAGAGTAAATGTTTGTTTCAAAGCCAGAAAAACTCAAGGCCTATCTTTTCCATATGAATTTCTTAGAGTATGATATCACGCCCCAGGGAGAAGGGAAGATCCCACAAAGGTCCATACTGCTCTGGATTGGAAGCCCCACAAGTGGTCAAGAATGCCCAGTGAATCTTGTGAATCACAGATAGTCTCTATGCTCCCCATACTTCACATTAATATGCCTATCAACTCTCTGGACAGGCCTTTCAGCTGATGTTTAGCAGGACTTTGAGACCCTTAAATGCAGCTTCTCTAGGGTCTTGACCCCTAGACAGCTCCTTGAATGTAGCTCTCAAGGCTACCATATAATATCTACCTGGGAGGACAACTGGGCAATTACTCCCCTACACTCAGCTCCCAAGGAAATTATCATTGGCAGAACTCTCCTACACAGTCTAGAAGGTAGACGTGTCAGCTCTAAAGACTGTAATTTGAGCATCAGCATTATTGAGAAGGACCCCGGAACTTGTTCCTCCTCTGTACCATCTTAAATGTCTGCAAATCTCACGAGGATTCAACCCATTTCATATACAATGATCCCTGGCATGAAGGGATTTGAGCCCCATTTAACTTCCATAGTCATAATATCCCAAGGTTCCAAAATAAAAGAAAGAGCCACTTATCTCTCTGTAAAAATCAGACCAATATTTGTTGAGTTCCTATTATATGTCAGACACTTTAACATACATTATCTCATTTAATCTTTACAACAACCCTATGAAGTTAGTATGATTATCCCCATTTTATAAATGAATGTAAGGATTAGAGAGGTTAAGTAACTTGCTAGAGGTCACCTAGCCAGTAAGTGGTTGCTGAGCTGGATCAGAACTTCAGTTTGGCAGACTCTTGGGCTGAGCACTTAACCACCATTCCACAGAGTCCTCCAATAAAGGGACCTCTCTGCCAGTAAAGACCTAGACTCCAGGACTGACTCATGCAGAGCCAGTGCTTTCTCTGCATGACTGGCCTAAGAAGTGAAATGATCAGAATGTAGATGCTTGCTCCCTGGCTAAGTCACTTGTCCTTAGGCAAGCCACTTAGCTCTCTGAACCTCAGATTCCCCATCTGTACTAATACTTGGACTATCTCCTTCAGAGGACTGCTGCAAGGAAGACATAAGATAATGACATGAAAGTATTTTGTGAAGCATAAAGCGCTATGCCAATGAAATATCTTATTATAAAAAGCCATATAATTAGCTGAATGTGTCTGCATTTTTCCTGTTGGATTGGGAACCCCTTCATTGGCTCCAACTGCTCTTCAAGTAAAACTCAAAATGCCAACTTGACCTGTGAAGCCTGCATGATACAACCCTTTGTTTATTGCTCCTTTTTCAATGTGTTCCAACGTAACTTGCCCCTCTGTTCCTACCTCAGAGCCTTTGTACATGCTGTTTTCTCTGCCTAGTACATTTCCCACCTCTACCCACAACCTCTACTCTCCACTCCTACTTTGTCTGACTAACTGCTCATCTTGTATATATCAGATTAATTTCCTTGGGACAGTCTTACATGACTATGTAAGGTCACCCTATTACAAACTCTCATAGCGTACCCTATTCCTTTCTTCCATAGCACTTTGGAATATATTTACTTTGTATGTATAGTGAGGGTGGCTGTTTGTGGTTTAATATGTGTCTTTTCCATTGGAAGGGATGCTTGATGAGAGCAAGGACCATATATATTTCAGCAAGTCCTGTATCCCCAGCACCTGGCAAAGAACTTGGCACAAAGTAAGGGCTTCACAGACATTTGTTGACACATTTTAAAAATCAATAAATGTGAGCAGAGACTGCCTTATTCATATTTTATCACCTATTACATGTACCACAAAGATTTGTCGTGCCACAACCCATTTAGACTGGCATTTCTGAGCATGAGGCCCATAGGGTGTAAATAGTGGTTGCATAAGAAAAAGGGGTCTGTGGTCAAATAATTTGGTAAACAGAAGGTTAAATAAATGTAAATAGGATTTTAACTGTTTTGGTTTTTTTTTAACCACAGGACTTCTTAGAGCCAAGCTTGGATCTGTGAGAGATGGCAATGCAAAGCAGAGCCCCTAGCCCAACCATGATGCACACATGGTATGAGTAAGAAATACTTTTCTTGCCTTAAACCAATGAGACTGCATATTGTTACAGCCACATACCCCAGTCTACTCTTACTAATACATCGTCTATATACAGTAATTTTTATACTGGAAAATCTTTAGAAATAGGAAGCCAGGTGGTTTCTGAGAACCCATGAAGAATGAGTCATTGAGGAGGTGAGTGGCTGGGTGACCTGCACTAGCTTATTCACTAGGGTCGGGGTTAAGAGTCATTCTGCCCCACAGATGATCAGGGAGGCAGAACCATCTTTATGTAGCAGATGAAAGTTGATGGACAGTAGGTTCAAACCAAAAACTTTCAAACTATACGTTAAGTAAACAAAATTCATTGAGTGCCTACTACATGACAAACACTGTTAGGTGCTGGGACACATCAGTGAACAAGACATAGGTTCTCAGGACTCAGAGGCCAGAGCAGGAGACATATAAATAATAAGCCAATTTCAGTATGGTGTTTTAAGAGCTAAAAGCCACCCAACACAGATTGGGGGCTGGAGAAGCTTCTTGGAAAAGGTGACATTCAGACTATGATCCAGAGAATAATTGAAAGTTACCCAAGTAAGAAAGCAGGAAGGGCATTCCAGGCAGAAGGAACAACTTGCAGGAGGTGAATAATCTGCTCCAGACAACGGGAGGAATCCAGCAGGAGACAGTGAGGAACCAAGGAGCCCATTAACTTCTCCAGGGTTACCAGGCAAAGGAGACACCAGACCCAAATATCAGCCAGGAACTTGAGTGAGGCAGAAAACTAGCTTAAAGCTCAGCCAGCAGGTGTGCTTAGGCAACAGGATTGAAGAGGGCAGGGCGAAATGCACCTGAGGGTGAGATCAGGGCCTCTTCTAAGGATAGGTCACCCAGGAAGCAGAAGAAATGGGAATGGTTGGAGAGAAGGAGGGTGGAAGGGACTGAAATCTAACCTAGGAAGAGCCAAACCTTGACTGTTCTTCCTCACTAGGAGACTAGAACCCCTGGGGCTCAGTGGCTTTGAGGTACAGAGGTATGCAGCTGGCCAGAGGACAGATGCTCAGAGAGAGCAGCTAAGAAGGAGGTCTGGGCAAGAATGAAGCCCCTACCCCTGCCCAGGTTTGGCCATGGTGCCAGCCTGAATCCATCATGCTCCATCCACCCAGGGCTGAGGTGAGAAATTGAAATGAGAAGGTGTTTGGCCCATAAGCCTGAGCACCCTCAGCTTCTAGTATGTTGGGACCTTAAGTCCAGGCATTGAAAGTGTATCTTTACAGTTTTCTCTTTGTTTTGTAATTAAGATTTTAAAATTCTAACCAGATTCACTTGAAATAAAAGAAGGCAAGACTGAACTAATGGGAGGCCAATAGTGATGGTGGTCAGAAGTCTAGAATAGATAAAAGAGATGGGACCGACATGTCCCAGCACCAGGTGTAGGCTTCCTCTGTCACTCTCAGTGGGCCTACCCCAACTCCTAACCCCTCTAAGAACATCCAACCTTAGGAACCCCTCTCACCTCAGAAGAGTGCCAAAAATGAGCCAGTTGGTCTTTAAGAGACACTTTCTCAAGATAGGAAAATATCTCCTAACTTCCAGCCCTTCCCTGTCCTCTGCATACTTGCCTGCATTCATTCATCCCTCCATAAGACAAATACTAGAAATAATACAGTGTACTGCATAAAAGCATGGATTTTGGAATTGAACAGAAACTTAGTTCTACCACCTAATATCTGTGAGAATTGGGAGAATTACTAGACTTGACTGAGCTTCAGTTTCCCTGTCTATACAATGGGGTTAATACTTTCTTCAGGTAGTGATTAATTGAAATATGAATTGAAGCATTTAGCATGATGCCTGGCACAAAGTAAACACTTGGTAAGTGTTATTATTACTGATATTATTAAACTAGAACTTTAAACAACCTGCACTTACCTGGCTCACTGGCTTAAGTGACACCATCAATTCTTTTGTAAAACATACTGACTTACACTCATGGCTCATCAAACCTTCATGGCGAGGACGCCGTATACTTGTGTTCCCCCATTTGGTTGAATTGCATGCTTACCAAGAGTCATTTGTTTTTAACTCAGCCTGTTTATGCCAGTTGTGCATGTTATTCTTATTATATAATTTAACTAAATGTTACATAAACGAATAAAATATGAATGCAAAACTAACGTTGCTGTTTGGAAAGATTCCATAACAGCAAGTTGCTAAAAAAATTTTATCAAATTATGTATTGATGACACAACTAAAAAAGAAGAGGAAAAATCATTTAAAATCTAAACCTCTGATTCTAGATTGTTTCTCAAATACTTTTTAAGTTTCCAACCCATGTTAAAGAAATCAAAACTGAAAACGGCAGTCAAAGCATTCTGGAGATAGCTCATGCAAGAAAGATGATGGTGGAATGCCAACTGGCACACCCTACACAAAGAAAGGTCTTGGCCTTACATCTAAAACCAGAGAGTAAATAGTCTTTTATTTGTTTTAACCTAAACATAAAACATTTAAGGTATGCAGAGGCAAACTGAGAGGTGATCTCAGCCCTCAAGAAATGGACAGTCTAGAGGGGGAGACAGAAAAGTTAAGTTATTAATCATAGTAGACTGTAATGTGGATTAATGCAGCAGATGGGAGGGGATACCTAACTTGGGAAACTGTGCTTAGGGTTCCTGGAGGAGGTGGCTCCTGAGCTGGCTCTGTCCTCCCTCACATCTGTCCCTCAACTCCTTTCATATCTTCCTCCAATATAAAAACCCAAGACTTGCCCTCCAGCTTTGCCCCATGGCTCCTTTAATTTCAGGCCCCAGTATTGACAAAATTCCATGGAATGTTACAGGGGACATGGCTGTCCCACCTGGTATGAAGGAAGATCATAGAATGCCTTAGGGACCTACCATACATGCATTTATTTAAACTGTCTTTGATTTTCTATATATTTTCAGCCCTGCTCTTTCTCCCAGGATGAGGTTTATGAAGGGTTTGTGCAAAGCAGTTTCTGATTTTCTTTAATCATTTTTTATTAAACTTTTTATTTTGAGATAATTTACATGCAGTTGTAAGAAATAATATAATACTCTTTACCTAGTTTTACTCAATGGTAATATCTTATAAGACTATAGCACAATAGCACGATCAGGATATTGACATTGATGAAGGCAGGGTACAGAATATTTTCATCACCACAAAGATCTCTCATGTTGCCTTTTTATAGCCACACCCTCTTCCCTCCAGCCCTCATTCCCTCCTTAATCCCTGGCAACCACTTATCTGTTCTCCTATTTTGTAATTTTGTTATTTCAGGAATATTAATAAATGAAATCATACACTATATAACCTTTGGAGATTGGCTTTTATTTTTTTAATTCAGCATAATTCTCTGGAGAGTCATCCAGATTGTGTTATGTATCAGTAGTTCATTTCTTTTTACATTGCTAAGAAGTATTCCGTGGTGTGAATATACCATGATTTATTTCCCCATTGAAGAACATTCACCTATTGAAGGATATTTCGGTTGTTTCCAGTTTTGGGTTATTATGAATAAAGCTGCTATGAACAATTGTGTGTAGGTGTTGTGTAGACATAAATTATCATTTCTCTAGGATAAATGCCTAGGATTATAATTGTTGGGTCATACGATAAATAGATAGGTAGACAGATATTATAAGAAACGGTCAAACTATTTTCCAGAGTGACTGTACCCTTTTACCCTTTTACGTTCCCACCAGCAATGTATGAGTGATCATTTCTCTGCATCCTTCCCAGCTTTTGGTAGTGTCACTTTTTTTTTTTTTTAATTTAAGCCATTTCGACAGGTATATAATCTTGCACTGTTTTATTTTGTTTTTGTTTTTGCATTATTCTGAATATCTTTCCATGTAATTATTTGCCATATGTATATCCTCTGCAGTGAAATGCCTCTCTTTATGTCTTAAGCCTATTTCTATTGGATTGCTTGGTTATTTTTTTTTTAACTGTTGAGTTTTAAGAATTTCTTATGTGTTCTATATATTAATCATTTGTTGACTCTATGGTTTGCAAATATTGTATCCAAGTCTGTAATTTGTCTTTTTATCCTCTGTTTAATAGAGTCTTTCACAGAGAGCGAAAGTTCTAAATTTTTATGAAGTCCAATTTCTCAGTTTTTCTAATTTATCAACTTTTAGACTTGGTGAGCAGTCTAAAAAC
This sequence comes from Camelus dromedarius, assembly GCF_036321535.1. Lineage (NCBI taxonomy): Eukaryota > Metazoa > Chordata > Mammalia > Artiodactyla > Camelidae > Camelus > Camelus dromedarius. The sequence continues at coordinate 58,305,397 of NC_087443.1, read as the reverse complement.
TCTTTGCCTAGTTCCAGATCCTGACAATTTTCTCGTATGTTCTTCTCTAGATATTTTTAGTTTTTTAATTTTACATTAAAATCTGTGATTAATTTCGAGTTCACCTTTGCATAAGGTGTGAGACTTAGGTCGAGGTCCCTTTTTTTTTTTTTAACCTATGGATATCCACTTGCTCTAATAAAAATACTACCTTTCCTCCATTGGATTGCTTTTACATCTTTGTTAAAAATCATCTGGGCATATTTGTGTGGTTTATTTCTGGATTTTTTTTTACTCAGTTCCATTGATCTAAGTGTCTACACTTCTACAAATACCACACGACCTTTCTTACTGTAGCTATATAATAGGACTTGAAATTGTGTAGACAGATTCCTCCCACTTTATTCTTCTTTTTTCAAAATGCTTTAGCTATTCTAGCTCCCCTGCCTTTAATACAAATTTTAAAATAATTTTGTTAATATTTTCAAAAAAAGTCTTGCTAGGATTTTCATAAGAATTTTGTTATACCTGTATATCAATTTCAGAAGAATTGCCATCTTTACTATACTAAGTCTTCCAATTTGTGAATATAGTATGTCTCTCCATTTAAAAAAAAAAGATCTTCTTTGATTTCTTTCATCAGCATTTTGTAGTTTTCAGCATACAAGTCCTGACCATGTTTCGTTAGATTTACACTCGAGTATTTCATTTTATTTTTGAGCAATTATTAATGATATTTTATTTTTAATTTCAGTGTCCATATGTTCATTGCCAGTATATAAAAATACAATTGATTTTTGTATATTTATCTTGTATCCTGCAAATTTGTTAAACTCACTCATAATTCTAAGAGGTTTTAAAAAATTTTTTGTAGATTCCTTGGGCTTTCCTAAGTAGACATAATGTCTTCGTTTCTCATCTACACAGCTTTTATTTTCTTTTCTTGCCTTGTCCTGGATAGAATTTCAAGCACTATGTTGAACTGGAGTGCCTTATTCTTGGTCTTAGGGGGGAAGTATTTAGTCTTTCATCATTAAGTATAATGTTAGCTCTAGGATTTTTGTGGATACTCTTTATCAAATTGAGGAAGTTCCCCTCTACTCCTATTTTTCAGAGGGTTTTTATCATAAATGGGTATTGAATTTTGTCAAATGATTTTTCTGCATCAACTAATACGTTCATGTGATTGTTTTTCTTTAGCCTGTAAATAGGGTAGAATACGTCGATTGATTTTTAAATATTGAACCAGACTTTCATGCCTGGAGTAAACTCCAGTGGCTCACGGCATATAATTCTTTTTATACATTGCTGGATTTGCTTTGCTAGTATTTTGTTGAGGATTTTTTCATATATTCCTGTGGGATGTTGGTTTATAGTTTTCTCTCTTTTGGAGCCTGTCTTTGGTGATATCCAGATGATATTAGCTTCATAAAATTAATTGGGAAGTGTTCCCTCCTCTTCTATTTTCTAGAAGAGATTGTGTGGCATTGCTCTTCATTCTTCTTTAAACATTTGGTAGAATTCTACAGTAAAACTGTCTAGGCCTGGAGATTTCCTTTGTAGGAGTTTTTAAATTATTCATTCAATTTCCTTAATAGTTAGAATGCTATTAAAACGATCTGTTTTATATTGGGTGAGTTGTGGTAGTTTGCATCTTTCAATGTGTGTAGAGTTGTTCATACAACTATTCCCTTATCCATTTGATGTCTTCAGGGTCTGTAGTGGTATCTCCTGTTCATTCCTGATACCGGTAATTTGTGTCTTCTCTCTTTTTTCTTTGTTGGTCTCACTAAAGGCTTGTTAATTTTATTGATCTTTTCAAAGAACCAGATCTTTGTTTCACTGATTTTTCTCGATTTCACTGTTTTCAGTTTCACTGATGTCTGCTCTTGTTTTCATTATTTCCTTCTCCTGCTTGTCTTATGTGTATATTGCTCTCCTTTCTCTAGATTCTTGAAGTAGAAGCTTGTAATATAGAGTTGAGACTTTTCCTCTTTTCTAATGCATGACTGTAGTGTATACATTTTCCTGTCAGCACTGCTTTAGGTTTGGCCCACAAATTTTGATATATTTTCATGTTCATTCAGTTCAATATACTTTTAAAATTTCCCTTGAGATTACTTCTTTGACCCATGGATTATATACAAGTGTGTTGTTTTGTTTCTGTTTGAAGAGTTTCTTGTTGTCTTTATGTTACCAGTTCCATTTTTTAAAAATTCCATTTGTGGTCAGTAAACACATCATTTATGATTTCAATTTTTTTTTAATTTGTTGAGTTTTATTTTATGGCCCAGGATATGGTCTATCTTGGTGTATGTCCCACATACACTTGAAAATAATGTGTATTCTGCTGTTGTTGGATATAGTGTTCTATAAATGTCTATTAGATTCTCTTGGTTGATGTTGATGTTGAGTTCTGATTTTCTTTCTAGTTGTTTTATCAGTTATTGAGAGGGGATGTTGAAGGCTTCAACTGTAATTTTGTATTTATCTGTTTCTCCTTTCAGTTTTATCAGTTTTTGCTTTCACTTCTCTTGCAGTTCTGTTGCTTGGTGCATACACACTTAGGATTGTATATCTTCTTGATGGATTGTCCCTTTTATCATTATATTACATCCCTGTATCTGGTAATTTTATTTGCTCTGAAGTCTGCTTTTTTTGATATTAATATGGCATACGGACTGATATACAGATAAATTCCTGCTTTTTTAAAAAATTGTTTTCATGATATATCTTTCTTCCATCCTTTTGCCTTCAATCTGCCTGTATATGTAGTAGACAAATTTGAAGTGACTTCCTTGAAGAGAGTGTATAGTTAGGTCATGATTGATTGATTGATTGATTTTAATGGCGATATTGGGGATTGAGCCCAGGACCTCATGCATGCTAAGCATGCGGTCTACTACTGAGCTATTTCCCTGCCCTAGGTCATGATTGTTAATCATTCTGCCAGTCTGTCTTTTAATTTGTATATTTATACCATTTACATCTAATATAATTATTGATATATTAGTGCCTAAGTCTGCCTTTACTTTCTGCGTTTTTTTTGTTGTTGTTGCTCTTTCTTTTTTTTTTTTTTTTCTTTTCTTTTCTTTTTTCAATTCCCTGCCTTTCTGTGGGTTACTAGAACATTTTTTAGAATTCTGCTTTTATTTTCTATGGTGTTTTTGAGGTTTTTTTTTTAAGTGGTTTCTTTAGGTATTACATTATATGTGCATAACTTATCACAGTCTACTGGTATCATTTTACCAGTTCAAATGAACTGTAGAAATTTTACCTCATCCCTTTATCCTTCCCCATTTATAATATCATTGGCTTAAATATTTCCTTTACATACATCGGACAGTGTCATAATGTTATAATTTTTGCTTCAACAAACAATTTTAAAAAGGAGAAGGAAGGTCTAACATATTTACCCATATTTTTGCTTAGCATGTTCTTTATTCCTTCTTGATGTTCCAAGATTCCTTCTTTTTCAATTCCTTTCTATTTTGAGATTTTCCTTTAGCCATTCTTTTAGGATAGGTCTACTAGTGACACATTCTCTTAGTTTCCCTTCATCTGAAAATATCTTGATCTGCCCTTCATTTCTTTCTTATAAAACATTTTTTATTGAAGTATAGTTGATTTACAACGTTGTATTAGCTTCTGGTGTACAGCATAGTGATTCAGTTATATGTGAAGAATATATATGTATATATGTATATTCTTTTCATTACAGGTTACTACAAGCCATTTAATATAGTTCCCTGTGCTATACAGTAGGACTTTGTTGTTTATCTATTCTGTACATAGTAGTTTGTATCTGCCAATCTCAAACTTCCAATTTATCCCTCCTTCCTTTCTTTCTCCCCTGGTAGCCATAAGTTTGTTTTCTATGTCTGTGAGTCTCTTTCTGTTTTGTAAATATGTTCATTTGTGTCATTTTTTTATATTCCACATATAAGTGATATCATATGATATTTGTCTTTCTCTGTCTGACTGACTTCACTTAGTATGATAATCTCTAGTCCATCCATGTTGCTGCAAATGGCATTATTCCATTCTTTTTTATGGCTTAGTGGTGTTCCATTGTGTGTATATGGGTGTGTGTGTGTGTGTGTGTACACCACATTTTCTTTATCCAGTCATCTGTCAATGGACATTTAGGTTGCTTCTACGTCTTGGGTATTGTAAATAGTGCTGCTATCCTTCATTTCTAAAGGATATTTTCACTGGATATTCTAGGTTGACAATTATTTTTCTTTCAGCACTAGAAAAATATTGTGCTACTTCTTTCGAATCACTTGTATGGTTTCTGATGAGAAATCCACTGCATTTGATTGGTTTTCCTCTATAGGTAAAATGTTATTTCTCTCTAACTACTTATAAGAGTTTTCTTTGTCTTCAGTGTTTAGAAGTTTGACTATGATGTGTCTTGGTGTGGATTTCTTTGGGTTTATCCTGTTTGGAATTTATCCAATTTTTTGAATCTTTAGGTTTATATATTTTGCCAAATTTGGGGGAGTTTCTGACATTTTTGAGTACTTTTTCAGCCCTGCTCTCTTTCTTTTCTACTTCTAGGACTCCAATGACAAAAACATTAGATCTTTTGTTATAGTTCTATGGTGTTTTTTTCTCCTTTTGGTTGTTCAGATAATTTCTTCTGTTCTATCTTCCAGTTCACTGATTCTTTCCTCTCTTCTCTCCACTCTGCTTTTGAACCCATCTATTGAGGTCTTTAGTTCTGCTATTGTATTTTTGAATTCTCAAATTTCCATTTTAGATTCTATTTTTTCATTTGTTTCAAGTGTGTTCATAATTGTTCATTGAGAAATTTTCGTGATGGTTGGTTTAAAATTTTTGTCAGATAATTCTAACAATTTTGTCATCTCAGTGTTGGCATCTATTTAGTTTTTTAATTCAGTTTGGGACCTTCCTTGTTCTTACTATTATGAAAGATTTTTTAATTGAAACTTGAATGTTTGGGTATTATGTTATAAGACTCTTGATTTTATTTAAATCTGTTTTAGCTGGCTTCCTCGGATACTCCTCTAGCTGAAGAAGGGGAAGAGCACTGTTTTGTAACTTCAAGGTGGAGTAGAAAATCAAGTTCCCAACTTGGCTTCTTTCCTTGTTACTGGTAGATGAAGGAAAAAGTTCCAACTCTCCACTAGGCCTCCTCTGACACCTCCCTGGCTGCAAGTGGGTAGGAGTACTTTGTTACTGCTATCCACATAGCTTCCATTGACACTATGAAGGCATGAAAGTCCTTACTTGCTGATATCACCCCAAAGTGGAGGAGAAGAGTTTCTTCATTGCTACTGGGTACAGATGGAAGTCCAGGCTCCCCATGTGGTCTCCACTGACACTGTGCAATGTGGGTGGGGAGCTAGTTACCATTGGCAGGTATGAGCATCCAGGCTCCCTTCTTGGCCTTCTCTGACACCATCCTGCAGGTGGGCAGGATGCCTCCATACAGACTGGTGAGGGTAGAAGTCTAGGCTCGGCACTCACCCTTGCTGGCAGGGGTGGGAGTGGGGTCACCAGTTTGTGTGTGTGTGTGTGTGTGTGTGTGTGTGTGTGTGGCATTTGGCTGGAGTTGAGCAATTATTGTTTAAAAGCTGTCTTGCTAGGCTGTCCTTTGCTCAGTCCTTTGACTTGAAAGAGCAATCTTTCAATGGACTTTTTAAAATCTGTACTTACTGGTGTTTTTGGGTTGCTGGCCTCTTCAGCTCCAGGTCTGAGATATATGAAGTGAGAATAAAAACAAAACTCAGGTAACTCATCACCGTGTTCTTCCTTGGGTTTCAAGTTCCCTCACTGCCACCTTCTCTCTACTTTTCAGAGTTTTCTGATGTTTGCTTTATATATTATGTCCAGGGTTTTTAGTTGTAATTAACAGAAGGAATAGGGAAAAATATATCTATTCTACCTCTCTAGGATAGAAACCTCTTTCTGATCATTTTGATACAATCAATTTGCTGAGCCTTCAGGACATAGCAGGCACTATGCTGGCACTGCAGAGCGGCAGAAATATATAAATTATGATTCTTGTATGCCAGGACCTCACCACTTAGTGGGATAGACAGCCAAGTCTTGTTTAGTCTGGCACATGGTTAAGAGCATGGTTTGGAATCAGATAGGACTGAGTCCCAATTCCAGCTCTGTCACTTCCAAATTCTGCGACCCTGGATAAGTGAGTTAACCTCTCTGAACCTTAGTCTCCCCACTTGTAAAATATGGGATAGATCAGTACCAATTTTATCAGCTGTTGGTGGATTAAGTTAAATGAAATAGTACACGTAAATCATTTTGCATGGTGTCAGCACATAGCAAGTACTTAGTAAATGTTAGTTGGTGGTGTTGTCATTATTACAAGGCAGACAGGGCCAAGTGTAATAATTCTCTCTTAGCTGTGTCCTCTTCAGACAGAGATCTTTTGGCTTACTTTGTGCCCACTGCCTCTGTCCTCCTTGATCAGTTGTGGGAACCTCTTCAACCCCGTGAAGGGATTGAGATGGATGTTGTACAGGATGAGGAGGGAACATAATGTTTACTATTTGTTTTCACTCATTCATTCCTTTATTTATTCATGAATTCCTTCAGCAAACTTTGTTGAACAATAACCCTGTGCTTGGCACCATGTGGGCAGCTTATAATCTAGCAGGATAGGCATCTAAGTAATGATAATTTGGGGCAAACTCTAAGTGCCAAGAAGGATACAATTAGAATACTCTGAGAGTTCAGAAGAGAGAAATCTTTTGGATAGAAGAATCAGGGCAGGATTCATGGAGGAGGGCACATCAGAGCTTGACTTCAATGGGTAGATATGGAGGAAAAGCATGAGATGAGCAAAGACATAGAGAAAGGAAGGCACAAATTGTCCTTAAAAAAAGAAAATAGTATGGTTTGGCTATAACATGTTGTATTTGTAGGCAGGTAGAATGACAGGTGACTGGAAAGTATGTTGGGGCTAATATTTGAAGAGCTTTAAACATTAAGCTTATCAGTCAGGGTCAGGGTTGACTGCAAACAGCCAAATTACAGTGGTTTAAACACATGAAGGGTTATTTTTCTCTAAGTTAAATAATTTCAGAGTTTGGTGATCTGAGATTGGTATGGAAGTTCTACTGCCACCAGGGACCCAAGCTCTTTATATCCTTAGCAAGTGCTTCCATCTTTAAAGTTGTCTCATGGTCCAAGATGGCAGCTGGAGCTCCAGCATTCCAGACATGAAGGAAAAAGTAAAGGAAGACAAGCAATCTATTCAGCTATCTGCCCTCTTTATGGAATCTTGCAAGAAGTGGCACTCAACAATTTGCATTCACATCTTATTGGTCAGAACTTAGTCACATGACCATTTATTTGTAAGGACACCAAGAAATACAATTTTAAAAACTCTGGGCATATTGCTTCCCTGAATAAGATATGATTTCTATTGCTAAAGGTGAAAGGACAATGAATACCAAATAAGCAACTGAAAGTCTCTGCAACATCAGAGTAAGGAGTTTAGAATTAATTAAACTGTTAGTGGGAGTCCTGTGGGTGACTGTTTATCAGGAAACTGGTACAATTCAAGTTGCTGACTACAAAGATTAGTCTGGGAGTGTGGAGAACAGATTGTAGTAGGAAGAGACTAGAGGCAGAGAGATCAGTTAAGAGGCAATTTCACCAAAGAGGGAAGTGATGAAGATATGAAGTGGAAATTGAAGGGGATAGAGGGGAGACATATTTCAGGAGTATATCATTAGGGTGGCAGTTGATTGGATGTGAGGGTTAAAATTAACCACAGACTGATTTTGCAACTGGAAACTCAGACTAATTGACCAATGGATGTGGAATTGGATGTGGGGCCATTTCTGGAAAGAGGGAGAACAGAAGAACTTAACTGGAGCCAGGTGATGAGCTTGGTTTGGAACAAGAGGTTCAGGCAGAACAATTATGTCAATTGTTCTCAAAGTGTGTCCCCAGACAAACAGCATCAGCATCATCTGGGAACTTGTTAGAAATGCAAATCCTGGGACCATATGCCAGACCTACTGAGTCAGAAACTGTGGGGTTGAGGCCTAACAATCTGTTTTAACAAACACATATTGTATTTCTGTAAACTAGCAATAAACAATAGAAATAGACAATTTAAAAAATATACCATTTATAATAATATCAAAAATATTACTTAGGTATTAAGTTGACCAAAGATATGCAAGACCTATACTCTGAAAACTACAAAACATTGCTCAGAGAAATTAAAGAAAACTCAAATAAACTGAGTAATATTATGTCCATGTATTTGAAGACTCAATATTGTTAAGATGCCAATACTCACCAAATTGATCTATAGACATATTACAGTCTCAAAATCTCAGCAAGCTTTTTATTTACAGACATTGACAAATGGATTCTAAAATGCATATGAAAATACAATGGTCCTAGAATAGCTAAAACAACTTTGAAAAAGAACAAAGTTGGAAGGCTTATATAACTTGATTTCAAGACTTATAAAGATATAGCAATACAGTGTGGTACTGGTATAAAGATAGACAAACACAAACAGATCAGTGGAGTAGAACAGAGTCCAGAAATAAACCCACACATAAATGCTCAATTGATTTTTTGACCAAAGTACCAAGGCAATTCAGTGGAGAAAGGAGAATCTTTTCAACAAATGATGTTGGAATAATTGGATAGCCATATGCAAAAAAAAAAAAAAAAAAAAAAAAAGTAATAACCTTGATCCTTACCTCACACCACATACAAAAATTATCCTGAAAAGGATCATATACCTAATAAAAGAGCTAAAACCATTAAATGTCTATAAGGAAATTTAGAAGAAAATCTTAGTGACCTTGGGTTTGGCAAAGATTTCTTAAATATGATGATCAAAAAAAGTGCAAGCAATAAAAAAATCAACAAACTGGACCTCATCAAATTAAAAATGTTTGCTCTTCAAGAGATTTTGTTTAAAGAATGAAAAAGTAAGACATACACTGAGAGAAATTATTTGCAAAATATGTATCTAACAAAGCACGTGTGTTCTAAAATATATAAAGAACATTTACAGCTCAATAGTAAGAAAACAACAATTTTTTAAATAAGCAAAAGATTTGAACAGATTTTAACTCAAGAAGAGAACTAGATAGAAAATAAGCACCTGAAAAACTGCTTGACATCACTAGTTTTTAAGGAAATTCAAATTAAAACCACAATAAGATACCACTACACACCCAATGGAATGAGTACGATTAAAAAGACTGATCACACCAGATATTGGCAAAGATGTGGAGCAACTGGAATTCTCATACACTGCTGGTGGCTGTGTAAAATGGTGCAACCAATTTGAAACACAGTCTAGTAGTTCCTTAAAAAGTTAAACACACACTTACCATATGACCCAGACATGTTACTTCCAAGAAAAATAAAACACAAAGATTTCTCCACAAATACTCTTGGCAGCTTTATTTGTAATAGCCCCAAACTGGAAAACCAAATTCCACCAATTAGTGAATGGCAAAACAAACTGCTGTATATTCATACAATGGGCTACTACTCAGTAATAAAAATGATGGAGCTTTTGATATGTGCAACCAAATAATTACGCTGAGTGAAATAAGCTAGAAACAAGAAAGAGTACATATTTTATGATTCCATTTACACAAAACCCTAGAAAATGCAAACTAATCTATAGTAAAACAAACAGGTTAATGGTTGCCTGGGGATGGGAGTAGAGGTTGAGGAGAGAAAAGAAAAAAAGGATTATAAAGTGTAACAAGGAGCCTTTTGGGGATACCGATATGTTCATTATTGTGATTGTGGTACTGGTTTTATGAGTGTATTCCTATGTCAAAACTTATCAAATTGTTCACTTCAGATATGTGCAATTTATCGTATGTCAAGTATACCTTGTATAATGTTGTAAAAAATATTTTCAGGCTCCACCACAGGCCTACTGAGTCAGGAACTGTGGAGTAGGCCCAGCAATCTTGTGTTTTAACAAATACTCCAGGCAATTCTGATGCACAGCAAAGTCTGAGACTGGTGATTTAGGTGATAAACTCCCAGCAGGTGGTTGAAATAAGGCTCTGGATGAAGTATAGATTTGAGAGTCACCTGCTTGGAGGTCATAGCTGAAGGGATGATGGAATTTAGAGAGTAAAGAGCAGAAACAAGAGGTGGGGGCTAAAGAAAACCCACCCTCAGAAAACAGGAGGAAAAGGAGGAGCAGGTGACAGAAGCAAGGAAGAAGCCACCTGAGGTTAGGGAAAGAACATGCAAGGGAAGCGATTTTAAGATACAGGGTAATCAGTAATGAGGAAACCAGTGTGCTGTTTTGTATTTGCATAAGTGCTGTCCAGTTTCCAAATCATTTCTATGGATGTTTGAGCATTAATCATGCCAGGGGTGGGCAGACAGGCATCAATATTTTTAAACCGGATAGGCAGCACAGTTTACAGGGAAGAGCCCAGGATTTGGAATTGGACAGATCTAGGTAGAATCTAGCTCCTTCAGTTACTCATGTGTACATTTGTTCAATTTTCTTGAACTCAGTCACCATTTTCCTATTTTTAAAATGGAAATAATTCTACCCACTAACTGGGTGGAATATGTTGATACGTAAAATACCTGCACCAGATGACTTGCAAAGTTGTTAGTTTCTTTATGCTCTCTACCTCCACCTAATGATTCCTCATTTTACAGATAATGAAATTGAGGTCCAGAGTGGGTGAGTGATGTAGCATATTCTTGACTCGAAACACATGGACCGCTGGACAGGTTCATAGATGGGCCTCCAGGGGTGGGAAATTACTGAAATTATATGCAGATTGCATATGAGTATGTGATGCATGCTTTTCCTGGAGCAAGTGTTCATTATTTACATTGGAATCTCCAAGGGATCCAGGATCTGAAAAGGTTAAGAACTTTTACTCAAAGGCCAGTTGTATTTATTTTTCCTTAAGTGCCTTGATTTACACCTTTCCATATTCTTAGCCATCCCTCTTTCCATCACACATCTTCCTCCAGAACATAGTTTCACTACTTCTCCGCTGACTGACCAGTCTGCAAACCGGGAAACTTGCTTCATGGTCTCACTTTGGATCATCCATTCACTCCATAAGCAGCTGGTGATCACCTGCAGGTCCAGTCAGCACCATATATGTGGCACAGGGAAGGACCCAAACATGGATAAGGATCCCAGCTTGAAGGAGCTTACTGTCTGATAGAGGAAGAGGGCAGGGACAGAGATAATTACGATAGATACAGGCAATCTATGAAGGGAAACATCAGAGAAGGGGCATGAGCAAAGGTCATCTGGAAAGACTGCATTTGGACTGCTCCAGCATGGACCCTGGTGAATCTCTCTACCCATATGTCTGTCCATTCAGAGATGTACTATCCTTGGCCTCATCTTTATTCTTGAAACCATCACAACTTGCCTTCCACCTACCACTTTGATGAAATGCTCACTTCAAGGTCAACCATCAGGAACCCCTTGCCCTCTTCAACAGACTCTGCCACTTTTACCTTTGATGCTCTCTCAGTGACGCTGAGCTCTGTTGGCTGGTACTTTTTGGGTCCCCTTCCTCCCTTGGCTTTCATGACAGAAGCATCTCCTTTCTCCCACTTCTCTGGATCTCTTCTCTTATTTCCAGGCTCCCTTTAGTGATGTTGTTTGCTACAGTTCTATCCACAGCCCACAACTCTTACCTTTCCACACGCTCACCCTGATGACTTCATTGGGCCCATGGCTGCCTTGAGCACATTCACACAATCCCCATACTTTTTCTCCCCATCCAGCCTTTCTCAGAGCTCAGCTCTGACAACTGATCAGCACCTCCAGCTAGATTCCTCAAGAATCTCAATTTCAACTCATCCACAACGAACTTACCACGTCCCTCTGAATCCATGTGTGTTCCCAGAATCAGTCACCCAACCACAATGACCTAGGAGTCATTGTGAATGTCATCTTTTCATCACCTCCTTCATCTAAGCAATCACTAAGTCCTGTGAATTTTTTACATCTCAGAAGCTTTTAAACTGGTTTCTCCTTTTTCACCCCTGCTGCCTCTGTCCTGGTTGTGCCCTTACCACATCTTTCCTGAATACCTGTGGAAGCATCTCACTGCTCCTTCCTCTGGTCTCCGACATCCCGACCCAGCCTATAATAGCTAATAACAACAGCTAATCTTCACCGAGGGTTACCACATGCCAGCTCTACCCATACTATCTCACTTCATTCTTACAACTCCAAGAGGCAGGCACTATCATTACTTCTATTTTACAGATGAGAGAATTGAGGCACAGAGAGGCTAAGTGACTTCTCAGTAACACAACTAGTAAGTAGCATGCCAAGATTATTTTAAAATGCAAATTTTAATTATGTCACACACTTTCCTAAAATACTTAGAGGCTCCCCACCCTCTTAATACAAAATTCAAATTCTTGAGCACAGCAGTGCAGACCTTCAGATCTGAGCCATGCCTACCTCTCCTGTGTCAACTTTGCCTCTGGGTTTTAGTACATGCTGCTCTTTCTACCAGAAACTCCCTTTTCCCTACATGTTCCCCCTCCTGACTTTTTTTTTCTTTTTTGCCTTGTAACTGCTACTCATTCTTCTAAAAGCCCAGGCATTGTCTCATACCTGGAAGCCTTCCTTCATTGTCTGAGTGCCCTGCCCTGCCCAGCTCAGGTGGCTGCCTGTGGTTGTCGCTATAACGTCTGCCGGGTCCCCTTCAATGAAGGACTTACCCCTTGTTGCTGGGAGTGCTTGCAAACAGTCCTCAGCCATTAGCTCCCCTGGGGGAATGGCCTCAGTTGAAGAGCACTGCCCAGCCCAAGGTCACAGCACTTCCAGGGCTACTTGAATTCCATGCCCAGCAGCATGAGGGTATAAAAGCCAAGCCCTCTGGCCTCAGCTTGGGGGAAAGTTGAAGGGCCATTCCAGCCCCACAGTGACCCAAAGGTTCGGCCTCTGCCAGTCCTGATTCCTTCTTCTCCTTCCATAGGCTTCAGTCCCAAGAGCTTCCTGACAACACCCTGCACATTCATCTCTATCTCAGAATCTGCCTCCTGGGGAAGCCCTCAGTGCCTATGTCTCCCCAGCTCAGCCCCCTGAAGACTCAGTGATCCAGGGCTGGAGAAAGGCTGCAGGCCCCAGAAGCCCCAGCCCCGGGGGTGCAGCTCTTTAAATGCAGGGCAGTAAGTGACAAAACCCTCTGTCTCTATTGATCCACCTGGTCATGGCTTCTTAACCAGATAATTCATCTCCAGGTGGCCCTGGACTTCCTGACCCCAGGCGGGTCATTAATTTGGTGACTCTTGCTGTCCTCCAGTATTCACCTGATCCCCACCCCTCAGAAACCCCCAAACCATAGTGAGGCCAGAGCATTGATTTCAGAAGGCAAAGAGTGGGGACATATGGCAATGAGGTTGCCGTCTCCTGTCACACACTGTGACCTCTCTGAAAACAAGTCACTCATACTCCAACCGCTCTCAGCCAAGGTAGCGGGGACTCCCAAAGTACCAGCATCCTCAGACCTCACATCCTTGAATTGCTAACTCCTAATCCTAAACTCCTGATCCTCAAATTAAATAAACAGTGCAGTATCTTGGAAAAGGCATAGCTGTGGAATCAACTAAATCTGAGTTCAACTCCTGAAGCTTCCCTGTATTGGTTGTAAGGCCAAGCACGAGTCACTTCAGCCACCTAAGGCCTCATGTCCTTGTTCGTGGAACAGATGTGGTGACGATCCCATCTCATAAGGTGGTTGTTTTTGTTTTTGTTTTTAATTAACAGGTAAGACACTCAGCACACAGGGGCAGCTCAGTAGCTGATAGTTTCTCTAAACTTGAGAATTCTGATCCATAGAGACAGAAGCAAAATAAAGTGAGAAGCAGAACTCTCACTATTACAGTACTGATTATGTGTCAGGGACTGTTCTAAGCACCCTACCAAATCAATCTTTTCAACAGTCCTGTAAGGTAGGTACCATTATTAATCTCATCTTGAAATGTGGCACAGAGAAGTTAAGTAATTTGCCTGAGGTCACACAGCTAGGAAGAGGTGGAGCCAGAATTAGAACCCAGACAGTCTGGCCACAGATCTATGCCCCGAGGGTGGAAGGAGCACACTTTGTAAACAATAGGCTCTCAAGGAAGCTTGTTGATGTTGAGAAGAAAGAGGAGGAAGGAAGTGTCACTGGGTAGATAATGAGGAAGGTTAAGGGAACAGGTCAAGGGCCATAACCCCAAAAATGTAGCAGGGGCTGCTTGGCAAGTGTGGAACCAAGGTCTGGGGATGGGCCATCCATGAGCCTGTAAGAGCCTGGGCTCTGACCAGAGGAGGGTAGGAACAACAAGACATGGCAGTGGAACTTCTTGGTAGTGTTGTCAGTGTTTGTAGTTGGAGGTCAGCACACATGTACAAAAGGGTATATTTGGTGCCTGTGGTCTAAGCTGAAGCCTCTTGCAGGGGGCAATCAGGGAAGGCTTCCTAGAACAGGTGACATCTGAGTGTTATTTGAAAAGATGTAGAACGTGATTGGTGGAGAAGCAGGAAACTGAAGGCCTGTCAAGGAAGGTGGCCAGTCCTGAAAGCTTGTAGGGGACTGGGAGTGAGGAAGGGGTAATTTGGGGGCCATTGTGGAGAGCTCTGAATGCCACGCTGAATCATGTTCATCAATGGAGCATTTGCTCAGGGTAATGCTTCCGAAAGAATAATTAGGCAGCAGGAGAGGAAGGGAAAACATGAGAAGGAGAGGCTCTGACAGGATGCTCTGACCCCAGAGGCCACCCACCCCCTGCATCCATGTGAAGTCATCTCCCCGATCCCCTGGCCCTCTAACAGGCTGGTTATCGTGGGGGAAAGGAGAAGCGGGCTGCCACGGGTTCATCAATCCCCTGGGCCTTCTGTTCTTGGAAAGGGCCTGCTATGCTCGCTGCAGCCTCAGTGGTACCTGGAGCCTGAGAGGGCAGGGGGGAGTGGTGTGGAAAGGTCAGGGAATATTTTCTGGAGAAAGGGTCAGTGACTTGTTTGTCTGCATGTCTCCATCTGCCAGTCCTTCCATTTATCCCCTCTTGCTCCAGTCCATATTCTCATTGTCTGATCCACCTCTGTCTGTCTGCTTACCTAGCGTCCATCCACAAACCTGCCTATCTCTGTCAATTGAAGAATCTGTTTATTGTCTAACTGCTGGTCTACTGGCCGTCTACTGGCCATCTACTTGTGTCTTTCTGTCTATTGGTTGGTCTCTCCATTAATGTATCTCTCCAGTTCTTCATTATTTTGTCTGCCAATTTGTTGGTTGATTTGTGTAGCAATTAGGATGATTTTAGCTGCAAGTGACAGCTGATCCTACCAAAAGGGGTTTAGACGATAAGAAAAATATTACTTCACACAAGAAGTTTGGGGGCAGAGAGATTCCAAAAATTGGTTAATGCGGCCCAGGGGCATCATTTGACAGCCAGATTCTTTTCACATCTATCCTTTGCCATCCCTGGCATGTCAGCTTTTGACTCAGGAGGAGTCAAAACCTAAGGGTTTTAAAAAGGCTGCAGCAACTCAGCACACATAGCAAAGTCCAAAATCTACAAGGAGAGAAGGGGGCATATCTAGTCCATGGGTCCTTTTATAAGTTTATAAGGTAAAATTTCCCCAAAGTCTCCTTAACAGACTTCCTTCCACATTTCAATGGTCAGAATTGTATTCTATATCTATTCCTAAATCTATCTCCCGCAAGAGGAATGGAATTGCCATGATTTTCCTGGACCAACTGGGGCAAGAGAGAGGTTCCACCCTCCCCAAAGCACTTGGTCTCCAAACACCAAACAGAATAGTGGCTTCCGCTAGCAAGGAATGTGGGGCATGGCTATTGGGTAGACCACTTCTATATGCTGAGCTACACATCCATCTTTTCTGTGCAGTCAGCTGTCCATCTAGCTGTCTATCAATTGGTCTGCCCGTCTATTGGTATCAGTCACTCCTGGAATCTGTCTGCCTGCCTGACTGCCCATGTCAGTCTGCGTGTTTATCTGTACGTCTATTTATCTGTGTCTCTATTTGTCTTTCAGTCTCTCTATAAATAAATCTATTAATGAATTTGTATGTTTAGTCAGTATGTCTATCAGTCTCTGTCCATCCATCCATCTTGAATTTCTGTCCACTACTGCCCTTCTCTCTCTCACTTGTCCCATATTTTAAAAATGGATAGCTCATTTCCTTTTTTCACCACAGCATAGTATGAAATAACTCTTGAAACTCATCAGTCTGGACAAAGCACAGACCACAGGGCCCACATCTCCTAGCAAAAGAGATGGAAGCAAGGGAAGATCGCCAGAGTTCCCACCCCACCACCCCATGGTGCACCATCTCCCCTCTTCCCAGGCCCTTCCCAGAGGCAGGCTGCTCATGGTCTCTACCTACGATGATCAGGCCCCTCCTGAGCTATCTGAGCTCCCAGAGTGGCTTTGTTCATTCATTCATTCATTCTGGAATGAACTTTTATTGAGTGCCTACTCTGTGCCAGGCCCTTTCTTAGGTGATGGGGATATAGAGGAGATACATGGTTCCTGTCCCTGTGGGGCTTACAGTCTATGAATAGACATGTCCCTCATAGCCATGCTTACACAGGCTTATACAGCATGACAGATGCTCCCATGTGCGTGGACACACAAGTTCTCAAATGTACATTTAAAGACACACACAGCCACACTCAGGCCCTCCCAGCCCCTGCAAACATTTGCTGAGCCTAATATGTATGTGGCACTTAAGCTAGTGCTGTTCAAAAGCACATCTTACATACACACACACACACACACACACACACACACACACACACACATAGTTACACAGTTTCCTGCCCTCAGACCCCCATAGTGGGGCACAGGGAAGGGCACAGGATTCTTATTTCTATCCTCACATCTAGCCTTGACTCCCTTCCCAACCTTGAGTGATCACTTCGTGACTGTACTTGTGGGGCAAATCGTGGCCCCTCTCACCCCCTTGAACCACTCTACTCACATTCCTTTTTGGCATAAAAGTTGCTTCTAATCCGTCACTGGGAACACATCTCTCCCCTTCCTCCCCTCTCTGCCTGTCTGGTCCCTTCATGTCTCCAGAGGGTCTCCCCCGACAGTGCTCCTGCTTTTGCGTTTTCCCTTCAGAGTGTGACTGTGTCTGGGTCTCTGTCTTTGTGTGGTATTTGAGTATTAGGATAGAGGGTTTGAGTTTATGTCTGAGTATACATTTGAGCTCCTGTTGTATTCCTATGTGTGTCTGCTGTGGGTCTCTGTGTGTTTTTATCTGTGTGTACACACACACACACACACACATACACAGGCGCGCGCTTGGCTCCCCTAATATGCTGAACGGGCCATTACGCCTCTTGCATGTGGGGCTGGGGGTGGGTGGGGAGTGGGGACAGAGGGAGGCAGCAGGATTCTGTAAGAACATTAAATCCCAAATAAAGTAGAAAATATTTTTTTAAATTACCGACTTCCCGTTTTCTCCGAAATGGAGTGAAACGAGGCTGGTCCCGAGGCAGGGGCTCCGCGGGGCCAGCCACTGGAAAGGGGCAGCGCTTTATTTTTTATTTTTGTAATAAGAGGAACTGAATTAGAAAAAACGGGGAAGGAAGAGCAGAGTCAGATTGTTAAAGGATTCAATGAGCTGTGGCCAATGTATTCGAAAGGTGCTTAAGGCAGCAGAGCTGCTCACCAAACACACTCGCACGCGCATGTACACACACACACACACACACACTGTCACACAAAGCCACACCAAGGCACCACATACCGCCATCACACTCACATGACCGAGACAAAGGCACATTCAACCACACCCGCATTGGGACACACACCCAGAGACACATAAACCCATCCCACACATCCCCCATGCGGCCAGTGTACACTCCAAGATGCACCCATCCACCTCAGGTGCCAGGGAGCTCAGATATACCCCGAGACACAAAATCATCTATTGCAAACAGATATGTACAATGATGCAGGCGCCCAAAGACAAACACACATATTCATGGTCACACAAAGACACTCATACTCCCCACTCTTGGAATCCACATGGATATTTTTATGTATTTTATTACAACTACCAAATACACTTGTAACACCTGTATACTCACTCCCACAACAAACTCATTGCAAATAAAATTCACACTTACCAACACACTTGTTCTCTCACCCAGACACCCACTATGACATAGACAAAGACACTCAGGCCTCCAGATACACCCACACCTTCACACAGTCACTCAACGCATCCCATGTGCAATTATTAACAATGATACCAAACCTTTACAGAGAGATTTACAGTTGAACATTATTTCGGTCGACTTTAGCCCCACAATCGCCCCACAATCATCCTGTAAAGCAGATACCCTTATCCCTACTTTAGAGATGAAGCAACAGAGCTGAGGGAGGTTAAATGACCTGCCCAAAGCCACACACCAGCAACAGGTCAAGCCAGGATGAGAGCCACACCCTTTTTGTTTGTTTGCTTGTTTGTTTTTGAAGAGGGAGGTAATTAGGTTTATTTATTTACTGGAGTGGAGGTACTGGGGATTGAACCCAGGACCTTGTGCATGCTAGGCATGCACTCTACCACTGAGCTATGTAGGCCCTCTACCCAAGCCACCCCACTTTTTAAAATTTAAATTGCCCCTCGTAGAGAGCTGAACAAACACAAACACAGAGTCTTGGTCTTGTTCACATGTTCTCATGACCTCAGCCTCACGCTCACTTACGTGAGGCTCAGTTTCATACCCTCCACCCCGACCTCCATGAGCCCAGCCTCACCCCCAGTCACCCCTCCTACCTCCCTTTCTGGTTTTCTGTTTCTCCAGCTGCTTCCTAATCCTGCCTCCTCTGGGTAGCCTGAGCTAAGGTAAGTTTTTAGGAGACAGAGATGGGGCAGGAGCCAGGCTCTCCTTCTGTTACAGCTAGGACCGCATTCCTCCCGCCCCACCGCCCCACCGCCCCACCGCAAGCAGCCCCACCTCGTGGCTGCCCCAGCCCCTCCTCCAGGGCCTGGGAAAGGTGAGCTCCAGCTTCCCTTGCCCCACTCCTCCCACACATTCTAACCAAGGGGACATTAAAAAGTGCTGACAGGGCAGGAGAGCAGCCGCCTGCCCGCTCGCCAGTTGGGCCACTTTCATCTCAGCCGCCTCCTGCCTCAGCGGCCGCCCTGGCCTTCCCTCCCCCGGGTCCCTCTTTATTAATCTGGCCCTGTCTGGCCACCCAGTCGCCCCATCACCCCTCTCCCCTCCAGCGCCAGCGGGGGAGGCCCCAGTTCCCCAACATCGCAGGGCCCGCCAGGCAGAGGCTCCGTTCCCTGCATCAATCATCCTAGGGGTCTCAGAGAGTGCCTCCAACAATCCAGGGAAGCTCATTCTCCTCCAGATTTACAGCAGGAGATGGGGGTCTCCCATGCCCACACAGACATATCACACACCGAGCCTCCCCTGGTCAGAGCACGCACACCACACACTGACAGTCCTACATTCACACTGCACGTCAACACAGCCACACCCTCAACACCTGTTGTTACACTGCCTTACACGCAACACCAACAATGACAGTCACACCCAAGGACACCTAGAGGAGACGTACACCAACAGCCACATGATAACACAGCCACCCGCAGTGGCCATCATTTAGAGCACACAGTCAACACATTCACGCACAAGCACCCACACACAGTAACACAACACACCAACATCACACACTAGGACAACCTACCACCCAGCCTGTTGGTTGCCCATAATGATAAACACATGGTACCTGGCTCATTGTGGCACTTAATAACTCAGTATTTATTGGATGATTAAATGATACCGTAGCAGCACATTCACACACAGCACAATGTACACATAGACCTTAGAGCCAAAGCATGCCATAAAAAGTGGAAACAAGCCCTGCTGAAAACACCCCAAGCAGCATGTGACTCATGTTAGAAAAGCAGACAGAAGGAGATGGAATGAAAGGAATCCATGTGGGACAGGGTTGGGGACAGGGCATTCAGTTACCTTTTGCAACTGGAGACATCTTTTAAAAATAATAATCTAATCCTAGAACAAAGCCCAGTACTCCTTAACAGCCTGCACGGTCCCGTCTGATACACAGTCCGTCTGTCCAGTGATGGCTCCAGCCCTGCATCCCACACTCCAGCCACACAGACATCCTCTCACTCCTCACCCCACTTCACTCCCTTCTGCTGCAAGGCTTTGCATATACCACTCCTGCCACCTGCAACACTCTTCTCTTCTCTGTTCTCCTAGTTTACCTTTAGCTCTTGGCTCCAAGTCACTTCCTAACTAGGTTAAATCCCCCATGCCATAGACTGAATATTTGTATCCCCCCCAAATCCAAACGTTGTAACCTAATCTCCAACATGGCGATATTTGGAGGTGGGGCCTTTGGGAGGCAATTAGTGCCCTTATAAGAGGGACTCCGGTGAGCTCCCTTGCCCCTTCTGCCATGTGAGGACCCACTGAGAAGATGGTTATCTGTGAACGAGGAAGCAGGCAGTCACTAGACACCAAACCTGCCAGGGCCTCAATCTGGGACTTCCCAGCTTCTGGAACTCTAAGAAATAAATTTCAGTTGTTTAAAAGCCACTTGGTCTATATTTTCTTGTTCTAAGAGCCCGAGAGGACTGACACTCCACTTATAAGCCCACCTTATCACACTGCCGATCTCTTCTTTATTCCACTTTTCACAGGTGTAGTTTTTCTGCCTCCACCATCAGACTGAAATCCCTATGGGGGCAGGCAGTGTCTGTTTTTGCTTCCACTGACGCCTGGAACTGGTACCTAATTGCCCTAAGGGCCTACTCTATACCCAATGCATAGTAGGTGCTCAATAAACTTCAAAATGAATGAATGACAAACACAAAGTATATAAAAGGACTCTAGAGAGACAGCTTGGCTAGAAGTTAATGAGCCCTAAAAGCTAGAACTGGGAGGAATATGGGGAAATCCTGAGTTTTTACTCTTGCTCTGTGACTCTGGGCAAATCTCTTCAGCTCTCTGGGCCTCAGTTTTCTCACCTATAAATGACAGCATCAGACTTTCAGAATGTGCTCTTGGAGCTTTGGGGGTTTAGGAGCACCCAAGCTGCTATGGGCAAGGGTGGTAACGAAGGGGAGCAAGCTTCAGCCACAGCACTTCTGCTTTTATCTGTGTGTGGGGTGTGTGTGTGTGTGTGTGTGTGTGTGTGTGTGTGTGTTTAGAATGGAATAGAAGGTTCTAAAGTTTAAAATATTCTTTGAAATCCCTGAACTAGGTGATCTCTAGTTGCTTTCCAGAGTATTACAATGTAACAGCAGCAGAATGGTTCCCAAACAGTAAGATGCCAGGGCACATGCTGCTTTTTATCTGCAAAGTTATCTAAGTGGACCACCATCTGCAGAATCGACAGAGGAAAGGAGCAATAAGAATTGAATGAGCCCAATTGGAGGAAGACTCCTAGAGGAGAGGAGTTTTCAACATCCTCTACTGATTCCTAACTCTGGTGACAGACTCAAAGAGAGCAGGGAGCCGGTGGGGGAGGGATCAGGGCACCACTTCCCAGAAAAGACTGCAATCAAAGTAACAGACAAAAAAAAAAAAAAAAAGTCCTGTCTGAATAGGAGTAGCAGAAGACAATGGGGAGAGGGGGAGAAGGGCACAGGGTGGTCCACAAGCTTTCTGAAAAGCCCACATGCACTGAGGATGGCAAACAGGGAAAAAATTCTACAGTCAAGTCATCTTACAGGGACTGAACTTTATGCTGGGGAAGGGAAGTCTCAGGGCACAGGAGCTGGGAATCACTCAGTCTGGAAGGCAGGGTAGGAAAGCCAGATAAATCAGGAGCGTTACAGGACAGAGGCTGTCTGTTTTTCCCTGTGTTCCTTGAGGCAGAGGCAGAGGCAGAGGAAATAGCCTAAAGTGGGGGTTAAGAAGGGGTGGGGCAGAGAAAGGCCACAGGATGGAGCCTGGAGAATTCTACTACTTTGTACCTAAGGTAGGGGTGGCTCCTTGGGAACCCGCTTAGCTCACAGAAGAGCCTCCTCTCCTATTCTATCCCCTCCATCAGCCTCAATGTTTTCTCCCATATACACCCTCTTCAGCCTGCCTCAGGAACCTCAGTGCTCTCCCCTCTCCTTGAACTCCCAAATTTCTTCAGCTCACCAGCCATTTTCACCCACTGCTTCCTTCCTTCAGCGGCTCCACTGCCTGTCTCTGGCCTCTACCCTGCTGCGGCACTGGAGTCACTTGCCCTGGAAGCAGCCAGCCCCCGGCCTCTTCTCTGGGGTACCCGGTGCTGGTGATGCCCTCCGGGAAGCTCTCTGCCCTTTCCAAATTCTCCAACCTCTGAATCTCTGCCAGCAACCCTTCTCCCTTATCTGCAGAAGGGGCCCAGGCTCTGGCAGAAGGTTTCAGTGCTTCCCGCACCCCCCACACCACCCCACACTCTCTCCCCATGACCAACTTACCTACAAGTAGGACTTCAAATTCAAGTAGCAACCTGATGGGAATGACCCTCAAAGGGGCCCTATTTTATACATATTTTGAGCATCGTGGGTACTCAATAGACATGGATTAATGACTTCCAAATCAGTACTTCAGTTCTGACTTCCAACGGACATTTCCAGTTCCTCACCAGGTATCTCCCAAATTTCCCATCATCATCTTAAACTCACTGTGATCACCTTGAGTACCAAACCAGCCCACTTCTCCCAGAATTCCCTCTCAGGTCCTATGCCTGCCAGATCAGGCCCCACCCACTCTCCATTCATGCATCTTCACACTGGGAGTTTCCCTTCAAATGTTCTTTAGTGTTGCCACTTATCTGCATACTCCAACCCCAAACCCAGTACAACTCATGTGCCTTTCCTGCTAGGGTTTGGCCCAGA
Organism: Camelus dromedarius; assembly: GCF_036321535.1. Classification (NCBI taxonomy): domain Eukaryota; kingdom Metazoa; phylum Chordata; class Mammalia; order Artiodactyla; family Camelidae; genus Camelus; species Camelus dromedarius. The sequence goes on along the minus strand of NC_087443.1, from coordinate 58,282,533 downwards.
TTCTCCCCCTCTCATCCAGTGTCTTTCCTGGCTGCATGAGTGATCTTCCTAAATATGCCATGCCCTTGTCCAAAACCCCACAGATCTCCGTTTCTCTGCTCAGTATCCAGAACTCTCTGGCCTTCTGGGGTGTGCTCCCAGCCTATCTTTGCAGCCTTAACCCTGCCCTCCCATCCAGAAACACTTGCCTCCAACAGGGTCTAATTCTTCCCAGCCCTTGACAGATCTTCAAGCTCATTTCATAGGCCCAACATTTGTTCAAGCTGCTCCAATCTCTGAAATTGCTACTATTCTGAGGAGTTAAAATCCAAGCATCCTTTCCAGCTGAGTTTCTCCTGCACATTCTCAACTGGGACATGACTCACTACTGTTTACAATCCTGGCTCCTGACCACCAAAAACCAGTAGCTAGCTCCTCCAGGTTATATCAACAAAAATGTACCTGGTTGAGAACCACTGGTTGGATACTGTTTTCTCACTTTCCCCACAATTCCTGACCCTCTCAAAATTATCAGTATGCTCCAGGACCTTCTTTCATCTTCCTCAGAGTCCTTAGTTTCTGGCTGGAGGCTAGGAGGAGTAATGACAATTAATAATAAATAATAATAATAATAATAATAATAATAATAATAATAATAATAATAACAACAACAACATTCCTTAAGTAGCACTTTCTATGTACTAGACACTGTTTTAAGTCCTTTACATATATTTATTTAATCCACACAAAAATCTATGAGATAGCATTTTCACTTTTCAGATGAGGAAAGTAAGCTTGTTCAAGGTCACTTACCTAGTAAGTAGCTGATAAAAAGGCAGAGCAGGAAGCACACACTTTGGAATCAGAAAAACCATTCAAATACCAACTCTGACACCAACTGGCTGTGTGAACTCAGCCAAGTTACTTCCCCTCTCTGAACCTCACTTTCCTCATTTGTGAAATGGTAATAATAATAGCACCTATCTAATTCATGAACAGTCTTGTGAGGATTAAATTAGTTAATCTAGAAGAGCGTTTGGCACAAAGCAATGCTCCCTTTCCACATCTCCTTATGTTCTTCTCTCCACTCAGATCCCACCTCGGATATTTAAAAATAGTTCACATTTGAACTCAGGCTCTCGATTCCCACATCGCACGGCCACCCACACTGGGCCATCAGGCCCTCCCACGCCTGCTCTGATGGCTGTCCGTCCCCTCCCCAGCAAGGCCCCTCCCTGCCCTCATGGTGTCCTGGCCTCTAGGCTCCTGGGACTGCTGTAATCTGCTCACGCCGTGGCTTGCTTTCTCCATCCTGCTCCCAGAAGCAGTGTCAGACCTGACCCAAGGCAAACTCTAGCCTGAGTCCTCTGCCTCCCAGGCCTACTGGACAATTTTTCAGACGTCCAGACAGCTCCTTTGATTCCACTCCTTCCTCCACATCCCTCTAGCCCAGCCCCACCCTGGCCACCCTTTGGTGAAGGAACCTACTTTTAGGAGGTCTGAGTCCAATCAGAGCTCCACAACTTCACTCCTCTTCCCTTCTGTGGCGTTGACCTCTTCTAGGCCCTGAATCCTTGTCCTTCCTCTCCCTTCTACAACTTGGCTCTTTCCAGTGGCTGCTCAATCTCTTCCTTCTCCCCTGTCCACTGTCCACAAATTTGCTACTCTTCCCCCTCTGGCTAGCAAAGCTTTGCTGCTGCTTCTTTTTCAAAATACAGCCCATCTCCAGCCCTCTGTGTATTTCTCAAAGGATAACCTATAGTGGTCTACACTGGCTGCCCCCATTTCTTCTCCACCAACTCACTCTTTAACCTCTACCACTCTGCTGACCTCTTAATCACCAACTCCAATGACCTTCACTGGGTTCTCACCCCCAACTCCTACACCAAACTACTCTTTGGAGTTTGAGCCTGGGACCACCCCTCCTGTGTCCCCTCATCTCAATGACCTCCACTCTCTGGGTTCTACTCCTGCTTCCTTGGGAAGAGCTTCTCTGCCCCGAAACCCTCTTCTCTCTCTGTCTCCTTGGGTGCTCACATCTGTTCCTCTAGCCTCAGTCCTCACTGTCCCCACTCTGAGCCCGACCCTGAGTTTCTTTCTTCTGGCTCCAGCCTTGCACCTCTTGCCGCAGTCAGACCTCTCTGTCCTTCTCGCTTACTCTGCCTCAGCAGTGGTCCCAGCACTCTAACCAAGCTGGTCTCTCTATAGTCGTCCAAACCTCACATGAGTTCAGGCCTCTGCAGCTTTGCTCCCCTGCAGACAAAGAAAGATGTCTCACCCTCCTCTCAATTCCAGTATTTTTTGTTTCCTTCATTTTTCATAAAATCACAGTCAGAAAAAAAAGTAACTAAATAAAAAAATCCACCGATTTTCAGGTGCAGCTCCAGCTGCCCTGCTTTAGGGAGCCTTCTGTAGGTGCTCACCCACCTCTGACCTCCTACATGCTTACGGGCAGAACACACAAACCCCTGCCTGACTCTACTGAGTCCCCTTTTTCTCTAGCTAATGTTTGAATCTTGTTTCCCACACCAGGCTCTGTGATCCCCCAAGACTTAGAAAGCAGGGTGTCTACACAAGGTGTCCGTTCCTCAGTATCAAGCTGAGGGAGACTGCATCAGATAGCATCTAAGTTCTCTTCCAATTTCAGTGTTCAAAGATTTGGAATTTGAAGATTCTTTCTAGAATGTTCCTCTGGGAAGGTCTTCAGAATTTCTGGAAAGTGTTTTTAGTTAGCATACATCCACATGTTCATGAGCTGCCGACAAGAGTGCCCCCTTTTGGAAAGTTGAGACTCAAGAGAAACCGGGCAGGTCAAACGTTATTTTGTATGTGAAGGTAGGGGAGAGGAGAGTGTCCTGGAGGCTGACTTGCCCTCCTCAAGCCAGTCAGGAGGTCCAGAAAGGGACTTTTTTGGGGGGGAGGGTAATTAAGTTTATTTATTTATTTAACGGAGGTACTAGGGTTTGAACCTGGCTTCTTGTACATGCTAACCATGCACTCTGCCGCTGAGCATAAGTTCACCTTTCCCTCCCCATTCACTCACACACACAAACACTTTCCCCAGGGGCAAAGTTCCCCCAGAAGATTAAGGAGCACCCTCTCCCTTCTTATGCTAAAAAAGAGAATAGTCAGAAGGCGTGGGCTCAGTGTCTCACCATAAATCACAAAGCGTGGCTGCCCCCGTGGGGCTTCATTGAGCATCGCAGTCTCCATCGCTTGGTTTCTTGGCCCCATCCAGTTGTAACAAAACCTCACCACTCGCCCGCGAAGGAAACGGCACTGGTCTCCATCCCATCCCCTCAGCTCCTTCCCCTCCCGGTAGACTCTGACCCCATTCCCTTCAACAACACATAACACTCAGCACTCCAGTACGCTGACACACCCTCATCACCCCACCACTGTGCCCCTATCCCTGGTGCCAGGACCCCAAATCCTCTATGGCTCTCAGTACATCCAGCCTCCCCAAGTCTCAAACATCCATTTTGGGCTTAAATATTGTGTCCCAATCCCCAGACCCATCCTTCTCCCACCATCTTGGCCACAGTCACCTGGAGAGCAAGCCTGTGTACCCTTGATCTCCACACTGTCCTTCCAGTGGGCTCTGAGAAGGAGAACTAATGCATACCAGGTGACCTTGTAAGTCCTCAAGGTCAAGTTTCTCAAAATGTGGCCAGAGGGCCACGGACATGAGAATCACCTGGGGAACTGGTTAAAAACATATTCCTGAGCTCCGTCCCAGAACCACTAGATGACTGGTGGTAGAGCCACAAATCTGCACTTTCAACAAGCTCTTCAGGTGATTCCTATAATGTTCAGAATCCATGCCCTAGATGCCTGACTCATTCAATCCTAACAACTCTGTGAACTTGGCAGTGTTATTCTACTTTAGTTAAGGAAACCAAGACAAACAGAACTTAGTTTAGGTAAATTGGCGACAGCCATTCAGCCAGCCAGTGGCAGGGGATCCTCACTGGTCCATGACCCCACAGAGATGGAACTCTCCGTGCCAGAGATCCTCCTGCTATAGGAGCAGCCCTCAGCACTGGGGGCTCTATGCCAGGGCAGACAAGAAACCGTGTGTAGAGTAAGTAGCTCAGGCCGAGATGCGTGGCCCTAACAGGAGCCACATCTCGATCCCACGTGCGTTTGTGCCGCTAGCAAGCTCTTCCACACCACGCACCGTCTTCTTGCCAGGCGAGTCCTGGACCAGCCGCGCCTAAGCAGAGCAGCCCCGCGGGCTCCCCACAGTGGGCAGTGCGGGAAGCTCAGCGGTGGCCTTGCCGCCCACTCGGCTCCCGCCTTTGACTCAGGATCCCCACATGGAGCGAGGGCGCCACGCTGTGACCGAAGCGTGGACTGCACGTCCCGGGGAGAGCGCTGGAAAGGTGGTGCTTGCGGTCCAAATTTTCAGGTTCCTTCCTACCATACTGTCCCGTTTTCTACCCACTCCCACAGAGGTTTCCACCCTAGACCCCTTCTAAGTAACCCCTAGTCAACCGACTTCAGGAAAGCCTGGGATGAAAATTACAGGCCAATGCCTCTGGGTACCCCCAGGAAGTGAGGAAAAGCAGGCCCCCATATTTTCTCCCAAATACCAGAAAAGCACTCCGGATACACTTCCACCCTTAATCCCACACCCTCAGCATCACAGAATTTCTGGCAAGTTTCTGGCAGTATTCAGGTCCAATGCCATGCTGGCTGTTTGTCCAAAATATTCTTTTATTTGTCATGAATCTCCTTTAAAAAAAAAGGACGTTGGAATTGGACCCAGTATTCCAGAGGTGGCCTGACAATCTCAGAAAGCAGTGGGGTAAGCGCCTCCTTTGATCTGGCTGCTCCTTTTCGGTTAATGCAGTTGTGACTGTATTAGAGGTTTTAGCAGTCACATCACACAGTTGACTCATATTGAGCTTGCAGTCAACTAAACCCCCCAGGTCTTTTCTTCATGAACTGCTGTCAAGCTGGGCCCACCCCCCACTCGGTACTTATGTCATTGATTTTGTTTTAACCTAAGTGCAGGACTCTACATTTATCCCTGTTAAATTTAATCTTGTTGGTTCCAGCCCAGTGTTCCAGCCTGTTGAAATCGTTTTGAATCCAGACTCTTTCATGCAAAGTATTAGCTGCCCCTCCTAGCTCTATCACCTGCAAACTTGATGAGCCTGCTGCCTCGGTCAGTTGTCAATAAAAATGTCAGACAGGACACGGACCCAGACTGAGCCCTAAGGCATACTGCTGGAGACTTCCCTCTAGTCTAGGCTGACGTGGACCCATTAATCAGCCCTCACTGGGTCTGGCTCTTCACCAAGCTTCATGACCATTTGGTTCAGAAGTTTCTACTACATCTACAGATACTGTGAGAGGCTGTCAGCTGCATTTGTGGAAATTTCTCCTGCCCCAGGCCATGGCCCCAACATCATGGCCATGCCCTCTTTCTACTCTCCAAACCTCTGGGATCATTTATTTAGCCCTTAACTCTAGGGGATTACAGACTTTCAACAGTGCCCGCTCCTGCATCTCTTGAGGTGTTAAGATTCTTATTTCTGAACTTCAGCATCTCCCTGAGTGTCACCAACTATTGCTATTTCCTATCCCATCACCCTGTGCCTCCTCTAAGGCCTTATTCTCACCCTTGAATTCTCTCTTCTGCTCCCTTCTTTTCTGCCCACAAATATGCACAGTGGCCTCTCTCACCTAAAAAGCCTTTTACTGGTTGCCTCCTTAAACTGTGGTTGGCTTCTGCCTCCATCCTTCTCTTGAAAATGCACACTTCCAACATCACCTCTCATGTCTCCTGAAACTTCAACAATCTTCGATCCCTCGCGGAGTAACCACACTGCCCAGAGAGTGAGCAGTGATGGTGGAGATGGGATTGGGGTCTGGGAGTCTGAGTCAGAAGATTCACAACCAAGCCTGACAGACTAGGTGTAATCAGGTATGGGAGCTTCCTAAAGCAGAGCTTGGGAGCCCTCACATACCAAAGAGATGCTGCGGTGAAATTAAGAAAGTGAACACAGGTTCACAGGAACTGACACACGAGGTGAGAGCCCAGGCAAGAGAAGATCTGGAACCAGTCTGGTTACAGACAGGAGCAGCAAACATGGAGAAGGCTGAGCCCAGGAGCTTCTTGTGTGTTTCCTCTAGGGGCTGAAACCAGCCCTGGGGCCAGGTGGATGGGAAAAGACAGCGCAGCTGGAGTGGGGAGGATGAGAACAGAGGAGGGCAGGGCCTGCACTTTTCCTCCGCCCTTTCCCAGGCTATAAATCAGCTGTTAGGAACCTCAGAAAACCTCTAGTTCTGGGGTCAGATATAAACATCTGTGTGGGCCAGACAGGTCACATAAGTGAAACAAACCAGGTATTAGGTACCAAAATGAGGAGCAGTGATTATGGCAAACTGGAAGGAACATGCCCAAAGGAGTGGTAGCTACTCAGCTCCAGCCAACTGCTATCATATAGGAAATGTGATTTTATTGTTGCCAGATCTTCTAATTTTCCAGAGAAGCTAAAAGCTCTTTTATTTTTTTAAATGAAAGTTTATCCTAAATGTTGCCAACCAATTAAAAACTTTCAAAAACATGTCTGTAGCTAGGATTTGACCCATGGCCATCTTAACTGCTGCCAGTTGCCTGGGGAGCAGCTGGTACCTGGAGAGGCCAAGTGACTTGGGTTTGTGGTGATACTACATGTAACGTTTCCCTGTGAGGTTACTGATATCCATGAGAGATACTTTTGTGTATAGAAATAATTATCCAGAAATTACTTTGGTTTTAAGAATTATATTCAATTTTCAAAGTTACATATTCAAAATCCTAGTTCTTATCTATGCTTTTAAATTCAGCTTACAAACCTTATTATTTTGTTTCTAAAACAAAGGAGTTTGACTTAATGTAAGGTTAATATATTCGGTTTCCTTAAGTACTTCATTTATCTGACTAAAACACACCTTCCCAAACACTTATTATATCTCCAATAAATTAAGTTAATAAATACAGCAAATCTCAAATCACTTTACATGTTTCAAAGCAATATAGAAACTTAACAAGATCTCAACTTAAAATTCAAGTCTAAATCAACTATTCAACACTCCTTAGTGGGCAAATCTAAGAGGCAAATTCTCCTTTGTGTGTCAAGGATTTAAAAACAAACTGCATAGATTCCTTAGAACAAACATAATAATGCTGCTGGTTCCACGTTTTTAAACATGCTTATCCTTCATTCTAAGTTCTCCAGAGTTAAAAGATGCTTGCCTATCAAGGAAACAACTGATGCTGCCCCATATATTGTGGAGGTTGCCTTCTCAGATGGCTGAGGGGCTAAAACAACCAGAAACATTGATTGGGCTACTGACTGGATTCTAAGAAGGGACCCGGAGATTTCCTATTTCCTCTCAAAGCCCTATCATAGAGCCTCCCTTACCTGAGGAGGTGGTCACCCAGCTCACATCCCTGAGTTGATGCTCTTCAGTATCTAACTGCACTTTCTCAGACATCTTGAACCCCACCTAGGCTGCTGTATACCTTGACTGGGTGGTGCATTTCCTTGGCTCTGAAAACACTTAAAAGTCTTTCCATCTTGAAGATTTCTGCTTTTTTATATTCTTCCTTTCTGGGAGGACCACAACTCTTACAAGTATTAAGATGACAGCTGGCTGAATGCAGGACTTCTCTCATAACTTTGACTTGTAATCACAATTCCTAAGGCTGTCCTGGTAGAACTTTGGTCTCACCCGTAGCTCACTGTTCTGTCCTCCACTCCACACTGCCCTCCTTGACTGGCTTTTCGGTCAAGCACTCAGCACCCACCTTCTTTCTTGAAACTCTCACCTCTCAACATCACGCTTTACCCACTCTCTTGCCAACTAGAAGACCAGAGGATCCCTACTCCACCTCTAGCATAGTAGAGTCCTGCCCCCTTCTTCCATGATTCTTCCCCACTCACACTCCCACTCATACTCCTTTTGGGCAACTGATCTCACCCTAGAGAAGAACGGAAATCTGATATTACTTGCTTACACTAAGGCATGGACAACTGAGTCCCTTTTGTACTGGGTAAACTAGAAGCTTCCTAAGGGAAAAAGAAATGAAAGAAAGGGAACTAATCTTTATTGGGCACTTACTAGGGAGTCACGAGGCACTGAGTTGTTTCACTGGAGATGTCTCATTCATTCCCAACAGGCACATGAGTGGGCCTGTTAAACAAGCAAAGCTCAGAGACGGTAAGTAATCTGACTACCTCAGTGTTGGGAATGGTGAAACCAAGATTCAAACGTAGTCCACGAAACCCCAAAACTTATGTCCTTTCTCAGCACACTGCTTTTCCTTCTTAAACCAAAACAAAATCCTTACCAATCAAATGCTGGCAGAATGAAAGGACAGCGTTTTGGTGAGAAATGCTGCTTTTGTTTGTTTCCTGCTGGAAATGTGCAAGGCTCTTATCTGTGAACTCTTACAATTCTAAAGCCCACCAACTCTGGAAAAGCTTTCCTAAACCCCCACCCCAACCAATACCCAACAACTAACATATAGTACTCAATTTAGACAGCATTTTCACATATTGTCCCGCCAACCCTGTAAGGAAGGTAGTAGTAGTATTACCCACGTTTAAAGATGAGGGGAATGAAGCATGGAGACAAATGTGCCAAAGTCACCCAGACTATAAAAAATCATTTCCTGGGTGCCCTCCTGAATTGGGTGTTTTTAAAACATCATCACAAACTCTCATAACAATGTTGCAAGCCATGTGTTATTTCCCACCCCTCATGGGTGAAGTGGCAGAAACCTAGAGACTTGGCTTAGGTTAAGAGGTTATAGTTAGGAAGCACCAGTAGGGATTCAAACCCAGGAGTCACATCTAACGCCTCCGTTCTTGTCAAAGACATCACATGAACCCTTGTGAGAACAATGGCCACGCTGACTGTGAGATGGGTGGGCTTTTGCTCAAACATGGTCAAAAGCTCAAAAACTTGGAGGGAAACTCTGCAAGCCCATGGCCTTGCTGCCTCTAGACTAGCACGGCAGCCCCCGTGCCAACCCCCTTGTCTCCCTTGTCCCCGCCTGCTGTGCCACCAGACCACACACACCTCCAGTACCTCTTATACCCTTGGTGGCAGCAGGTCTAATGTCTTCTATTTTCAGTGACAGTGTGTTTCAGGTATTTTTAATATTATAGAAAAGAAATTTTGTAAGATCATTCCCCAGTGATGGCGGTATAATAGGGTCCTTGTGAGTCAGAGGTCACTGAGAAGGGGCAGGGACTGGTAACATGAACAGGAAATTTATGCTTATACCTCTGCTCTGGTCATGACCTGACAACTAGACTTGCTCTGGGAGTAAGAGCAGGGCTTTTGTCAAAAAGCTAGATGGGGAAGAGAAGTAAAGGCTTTAGAAGACACAAGTGCTGGGGCCACAAGAAGCCAATGACAACCAAGCCCTTGCTATGAAATGTCACTCTACTAAGCCTTTCTTTACATACTTTATTTTACATAACCCTGACAAGGTAGGTGATATTATCCCCTTACATATGAAGCTGAGTTTCAGGCAGTCTGTCATTTGCCCGATGTCACATAGGGTGTCAAATCTAGTATTCAAAGCCAAATATGCAAAGCCCTCATTTTCAACCACTACCTTATACTGCACCACACTATACATTCAAGAGGTAATAAAAACCTAGCCCAGAAGTAGCTTGGATTTGGAGTTAAGCAGCAGAGCTTCCCTGAAGGCCAGGACTGACCTCAATGACCAAGTTTTAAGCAAACTAAATAAAACACAGCAACATTTTCTGGGGCCAAAGAAAAGGCTTCCAAGACTCAGAGCCAAAGAAATCTAGAAGCAAAGGGGTGACTGCAAGGTGACTACAGAATGGCCTGCAGTCCAGAGATGGCTTGGCACCAGCTAGAGAGGGGTCTTCTTCACCCATGGGGCTGGAGACCAGGGTCAGAGGCAAGATGATGTGAGTGGCCAGAAGGGAGCTGCAGAGAGGTGTGACTCATAGTGGGAAGGAGGCAAGTGGCTAGGGGTGGGGGCAGAACCTAAGAGATCAGTGGGATCTTGGTGTGGAAGAGGCTGAGAATCCCAGGTGCCAGAGTACATCACAGGCTAATGTCTGAGTAACTGAATCCAGCATCTCTCCAAGCAGGGTAGCAGGGTGAAACTCCAGAGGCCAGACTGCAGCCAGTCTAACGAGGAGGCAGACAGTGAAGTGCTTAAAATGAGCAAGTCCAATCCATCTGCATTCCAGGACAAAAATGGGCTGACAACCAAAATGATTTTCAAAGGCTTCTATGGCTAACCAAAGGGTTTTCTTCTTTTGGGGTCTACTGTCTGGCTCCTTCCTAGGAGTGATTCATAATACCCTTAAACTTGGAGGAACGGAGTTTTTGCTTTGGGACTGGGAGAGAGAGGAGCCAGAGGAGAAACCTATGCCTTTTACTACTTACTCCCAACCCCTGGTTATCTTCCAGATACTTAAGACTACGTTACTTCTTGCAGGAAGCCTACTGTGGACACCCGAGCTTGTCAGGTGCTTCTCTGTGGCCCTGTAACACTTATTGCCTCCTAGCCGCCACCAGTGAACTGAGAATACGTGGGTAGAGACTAGTTCTGAATCTGGAACAGAAATGCTCCAGGGTGCTTCACAAATGGTAGCTATTAAGATCCCAATCTTATACTTTTCTGAATGCCCCCTCTGTCCTAGAATAATCTTAACACACATTTAACTTAAATATATGGAAGGGCATGGAATGAAACTGAACCAAGGGGGCCTAATCTGACTGCCACAGTGTTTCACGATATGAGGTTGGCAACAGCTTCTCCAAGTGTAAGGGGAACTCATTCAGCTGCCTTCACCCCTCACAGTGTAAGGCCAGCTTGCACCTGATGGCCAGCCCTGGGCTGGTGTGAAGAACAGTAAAGTCTGGCTGACCAAGCAGAAAGCATCAGACTCTTCTGCTTCCCTCCCTCTAGAACAGGTTTAGATACGAAAGCTCTTCTGTTTGCTCCCAACTCAGTAAGAGTTTCTCCAGTATAATTTCCTTGTTCTTTCCTATGCTTTTCTTTAGAGGGAAGGAATCACTCGAAATCTGCTGTGAAATCATTTCTGAATAAATCACATAATAAATATCATCATCACCACCACCACCACCACCACCACCACCACAGCCATTTATTAAGTGCTTGCCAGGCACTGTGCTAAAGCTTTACAAACATTGCTTCAATCCATCAGCCCTGAGGTAGATATTTTCAACTCCCCACTTCCCCTACACAACTATCATAGTTGGGGAAACCTGAGGCTCAGAGAGGTCAAGTTAATCAAGGCCAAACCCAGCTGCAAAGTAGCAAAACTAGAAATCCAAACCAAATACATCTGACTCCCAAACCCATGCTTTTAAACACTAGATTGTTAAGACTGTTTCTCATTAGGACACATGCTCCTTCCTGAAGTATTACCCGAAGACCAGATTTTAGGTGGAGAAGGCAAGGCACAGTGTTTTTAACTTCTTTAATCAGCTACTGTATTAAACACCTATGGGAGAGGAGACAGTCTGGGTGTACAAGCTGAACTTTGGTCCCTTTCTCCTGCTACCCCAGCTTCCAGGGCCTTCCTCATCTAAGACGTCCACTCCTGACACGTGACTACTCAATATACTGTTTCCCTTTCAACAAACACTGAAATGCGTAAGTCAGCCAAATTTGGTGGCTTCCAGCATCACCAAAGACACCTGAGAGAAATGAGGAGTCATTCACAAAACACCCACCATCCCAGAACTGCTGGACCCTAACGCACACAGATGCATTTAGATGGAAACATAAACTTCAGTTCTTCCCCTCTGGCTGGCCAGCCCCAGCCCCACCCCCATTCCTGGGGAGTCTCTTGCTCAATACCCCCCTCACTGGTTCTCCACTGTCCAAGACCCTCTAGGTTCCATCCTCTCACACATCTCTGGAGGCCTCACTAACCACGGACCCCTTGGCCTCAAGCCTGCCAGTGTCTGAAATGCACCAAAAGTACTCAGCCAGGCTCTGCTGAGGTGGCTAAGACTAGCAGAAAGGGCCCCCAAAGTGAGAAAAGCTATACCAGGATGCACAGAAGGGACCAAAATAATGGCAAGAAAACAGACCGGAAACAGAACAAATGGACTAAAACCCTGGGTAAATACGCAGAATTTTTTGCAAATCAGAAGAGATGAAGGGATCCTGGAGAGTCTAGCCACACACTTGCAGCCACAGAGCTTCTGAGGCGGCAGCCACTGTTTAGGAAAAAAGATGTGAAGGGGCTGCTGGAGAGACTGGGCAGGCGGAGGCTAAGTAGGAAAAACTGGGAGGCTCTGGAAAAGGAAGATGGAACATCTCTTTAGAGGAGGCAGTTTGAGAGAATACCAGAGAAGTGGGCAGGGACTGGGGTGCAAGCACTGGAGTTCCCAGAAAAAGGGAAGACATGGGCAGAAAGGCCAGAGCCTGGGAACCCCATGAACAACTCTAGGTGAATCCCAGCATCCACCCTGTTTGGATTAAACTGGTCACCGAGGGCCATTCGCTGCAGCCCTACTAAACGCTGCATTAGAGTTTGAAAGGTAGAAGACCCAGTAGTTAATTTACCCAGGAGAGACTCAGCCCTGTCCGAGGGAAGTTCACATTCTAAGAGGAGACAAAAAATCACCACTGCTGCTACCTCTGCCTCCAATCCTTGAGGGAGCGTCTGATCTAAGGAACCCACTACGTAAGCCACAAATTGAGAAACAAGTAACTGGTGCAAACACTGTCCTTGATGTTTGAAGAGACAAAGATAAGGAAGGTAGCACGGAGACCTGGGAAGATCCAAGTTGGGACTCTCCATACCTTATCACGTGTGCACACATCTGGGCAGTGCCTCCCATGTAACTATGGCTGCATTGATGGGGAGGAGGGGAGGCAGCCGGGACAGAATCAATGTCACTGGGAGGCCTAGGACGAACATTCCTCCCTGGGGAGCCCAGGAACTTGGAAAAGCCTGGAAGTTGAGCTTTGCTCTTTACTGATCCTCCTCTCTCAACTGCCTCTAATCCTGAGTCCTTACAGGGTGCACAATACATGGCTTCACAACCTGTGGGTGTCTTGTGTAGTTTCCTCTCCAACTCCTGGAGGATAAAGAGCAGGTTTTCTCCACACCCTGCCGTGTTGGAATGTAACACGTACTTGTCACAGGTCGGGATATCTGGAGCGTTGATTAGAAAAATTTTCCACAAACAGCAAACACGTCAAAACCATTCTATTGCTATTTTTTGTGCTATCACTTGCATTTGACACCCATCTTTTTGTTGGCTCATGCCTGTCTGTCTGTCCCTGTATCCACTTCAGGCTGGGGACTGGGCCCACCACGCCTTTGTTATGACATACCAGTTCAGCCTGCTTGTGGGAATGACAAGATATGTGGCCCCACAGTCTCTGGGGGACAGAGGGAGGGTCTCCCCACACTAGGCTGGCCCATTGATAAGGATCCTTCCCCTTTCTGTCTCCTAACAGATTCAGATTAATGATTGCTCATTCCTAATTGTCAAATTTCTTTTCTTTCATCCTGTGTCTAATCACCAGTGACAGAAACCATTACGCAAATGAGAGCAGACGACGTCCCCCAACTGTTCACGTTGGTAAAAACCTTGTAATTTAGAGCTCTGATTTGTAGGGGAAGCTGGTCTCCCCCAGGCATCCTGGGCATCTGCTCAACTGATGCCCAGAACAGCCCCTCCTCCATCCCCCAAACTCCAACCCCCCAACAAATATTTGACTTCGCCAAAGAGTAGTTTCCTCCATACCTGCTGGTGTAAAAATAGGAGCTTGCAATATGGCTGGCCCTCATACAGGCCCAAACCCCCATCTTCCCTTGGTGTGTCTACCTGCATGCTGCCCGCTAGGATAATAAGCAAGAGCAGAAATGTTTTCTCTGCTACAAGCAGAATATGAACCTGAACAGCCCTAACCTAGGCATGTGTAGGGAAAAGCCTCAGTCTCTTCACTGGGGGAAAAGGAGGCCACAGAACATGAATCAAACTTCTCAGTGAACTTCTAGGTCTGAATCTTCAATTCTACACATGCAGAGCACACTGGGAGGAGTTATCAGACCTACTCAAGGACAAAAGTAATGCAGTGGGACCTAGAACTCAGTTCTAGAGTTCTGGAACTCCCTCCAGAACTCTTCTTGTAATATGGCTTCATGGCAGTTTTCCCAAGAAGTCTTCAGCTGGAGCCCAGAAGAGCTCTTGCCCTTAGCTGTATCTCCTATATCCTTTTGGGCTAAGCCTGTCTGCAGTAGACACTGTCCAGTGGGTGAGACCTGAGGATCGACTGTTGTCCAAATGAGGTAAGGCAGGAGAATCAACATGGTCTGGTGGCAAGGAATAGCAAGGGGTTTGCAGCCAAACTAGGTTTGAATCCTGACTGCCTCTAATCACTTACTCTTGAGCTGTAAAATGAGAATACCTACCTTGCAGGATAGTGAGGAACAAAGGTAAAAGCACTAAGCACGTATCAGGTGTCTATTAATCAGGGGTCACTATTATATTTCCCAAGGATTAGGACCCATCCTGTGAAGATCCCTCTCCCTCAGTCAGACCTGTGTCAGCACAGCAACCAGAGAGGACTAGCTGAGTGGCACATGCCTCCCTACCACACATCACCCACATCTTTGAGGAATGAGCCAGGAGTGCAGCAGACCTCCTGGGGAGAACAAAAATTATCTGCCTTTCACAAATGACTGTGGCTGTGGTCAATTTTATCCTGTCTGCCTTGTCTTTGCTGCGCTCCTCTTTCCCAAAAGAGATGGAGGGATGGAGATCACCACAATCACATTTTCCAGCATTGGCTATATTTGAAAGAACTACACTTGAGAAGGTACCATGTTTGCACACCCACACGGCATCTGAGAGCCCCAGAATGGGGCACTAAAAATAAACACCCCTCCCCAAAATACACACAGGTGCGTACATGCACACACACATCCTCTCAGTCCATTAGTGCACTGTAACTGTAAACTGAGCTCTGGGGGTAAGACCCACAGCTCAGACACTGGAAGTAAACCTTTGGCAAAAAAAAAAAAAAAAGGAAAAAAAGAAACCCACAGACTTCCACATCCTCTTTTCCTCCAGAGAGAGGGGGCATGGAGATGGGAGTGGAGGTGAGAAGGCGCAGGGTCACCACACTGCCCAATTCCAGAGGCCCACTTCCACTGAACAGATGTGAATGATGGCCCTTGAGTTGTGCAGTGCACAGCTGCACAGCTGTAAGCTGCAGCCCTGAGAGGGGTTCCCATGAGTAGCTATGAACAGAAAAAGAAATTCCACTTTTGTGCTCCACGAGTTGCCCTGACTTTTGAGGGTGTCTGTGAAGCACTACAGTGGGGTCTGGCAGAGGCGCTGGCTTTAGGAGGCAAGGCTGTATTTTTTGCCCTTGCCGTGAGGTGGATGACAGGTGGTGAGTTAGTGCCTAAGCTTGACCCCATTTTGTCTACTCAGCCAGGAAGCTCCGCAGACGTAGAGGATGTGGCCTGGGCAGGGAAGGTCACAGGACTTGGAGACTCCAGGTGGTCAGCCTCAGGCAGGTTGCAGTGAGACCTGACCAATATCCAATGGCTAAAAATGACTTTAAAAGCTTTAGTCTAGGTCAGGTAGGACTGCCTTGAGGCTCCTGTTGTGTATTCCACTGGACAAGGTTAAACAGTTGGGAAACTTGGTGAGCAGAGAGGCAGGCCAATGTGGACACACATGCACACACACAGCACATCCACACACATATCCACACAGAGGCTTGCACACCTCGAACCTAGAGAAGCCACTGCTAAGAGGACTCCCCTGGCACCCAGGACAGAGAGCAGGAGCTGGTGTTGAAAGAGAGAAGGTGGATGTGTCTGTAATTTCAAAGTTACGCACAATCCTTGGTTCCTGTGTCCCAAGGTTCTTTTCTGTGTATGGCTTGAGCTTGAAGGTCTAAGCTGGAATCCTAATTCACTGTCCTGGGATGCTATCTAGGCTGTCAAAGGCAAGCCTCCCTCCCCTCTCCCCATTACAGTCCCAGCAGCCTTTCCCACCAGCCTAGAGGCTGACTCTTGTGAAAACTGGGATGAGGCAAACTGACCTCACGGTTAGGACAGCTGTGGCCCTGCAGCCCAGATGTAGTGGGCGTCCAAGAGCATCTCCTCTCTCTCAGGCTGAGGCACTGAAGTTGCAGGAGACAGAGCTGAGAGCCCGAAGTGGCATCGTGACTCAGAATGAGGGAGCAAGGAACAAATACATACACGCGTGTGCAACCATACACATGCACACACATCCCAAGGTTGACAGACTGACACACAGACGTGATGACAACCAGAAACTGGGGACTCCACACACTGAATGCAGGACTTTAGGGGGCAGAGAGGGAAGGTGCTGGGGCACAGAGGCAAGGGTATGAAGTCCCTCCGAATGGGAGCGGAAATGCCAACCACCCTGCCTTGCCCAGAACACCTGTCTCTAGGGCCATGGCAAGAGTCCAGTCCATTAAGTGCAGCGTGCAATACTAGCGCTCGGAGTCTCCTGTCCTCATCAATGAAGCGGTGTGGACGGGCTAGCAGTCACCTGGCAAGAGGCCTCGACTCCTGGCAGGCTAGTTGTATCGGCCCTTGATCATTGTGTTCAACAAGGGCCCCACCTGTGAAAAGACATGAGGAGCCAGTCAGAACTGCCTGTCCCCTGGCCCTGGAGCTGGACAGGGTGTGTCTGGAGACACTGATGTCCAGCCAAGGACAAGGACAAGGCTTTCATTCAATTTTGTAAACCCTCTAACCAACTCTCTTCCTGGAGGTCTACCCAGTATTCTGGGGCATGGCCCTCTCCTCTGGGTCCGTCTTATACTACCTTCCCTTTCACAATACCTTACATTTATCTGTAAGCAGCACCAAACTGACAGGTCAGAGGAGCTAATAATCCTCAAACACCCGAGAGTATTTGTCTGCGCCTTATGAATGTTAAATGCCTCCATATTCTGGAAAGGTCACTGGCAGTTGGGGCTGGTGCTATCTCCCAACCTCACAGGTTCTCTGGATGCTGAGGCTATCCACAGGATGGAGGCAAGAGCACTACAAATACAAACATCCCCCATTTACCTGATGGGCCACTGGCACACCTGCGTGGGAAGGTCTCAATATTACCTACAGCAGCCTTGACACAGCTGGGAGACTACAAGGAGATGCTTTACTGCTTGCTTCCCGTTCCAGAAGAATCCCCTCAGGGGTCCCCAGCTGGCACACAAGCCCCACGGGGAACATTACTACTAGCATGGAACAGATTATAATTGGCCCAGCTCTCACCAGAAAACAAGAATTTTTTGAACATATCCGTAACCTCTATGGAGAGAGAGGACATCAGATACTGAAACAGAAGAGCTATAGAGAATGTGACATTAATCCTGACTTTCCTTGGTCATTCTGCCCACTGAGCCACAGGAGTGCCACCTTGGGGCAACCACATACCTCTTGTGGGTTCCCCAAGGCCTCTCCAAGCATCTTCTCAATGTTTCTCATTATGGCTACTTTCTGATGGGCTTTGAGAGGATATTCAATTCTCTTAGGGGTGGGAGCCCCCTGCAAAAGAAGCAGTAGCTCAGGAAACGTCTTTAGCAGGCATTGGTGTCACCCACTGATTCTAGCACCATCCTCCCTTATGAAACCCGGTTCATTCCCATCCCTCTACGTCATCCTAAAGACCTGAGAATCACTTCCAGAGATAGCCAACCTCCCCACCCTGCCCCCTAAATAATTACACCTACCTCACCCCAGTCCCACCTAGGAAAAAAAACCCATATTCACCTTATACCAGAAGTTCACAGTGATGGTAATCCCCCCATTTAGTAAGGACTCTATGTGATGCCACCTGCAAGAAAATAAACAGGCTCCTGTTTGCCAACAGTATTTTTCAGATGGAAAACTAGGTAGAGTCCAGCCAAGGGAATTAAGACAGTATCTTCACACTCATCCTATCAAGCACACCCTGGGGCTAGAGGCAGTGGTGTTTGGTCTCCAACAAGTGAAGCATCAAAAACAGTTTCTCCAGTCTCACACCTCTGGGATCTCTTTGACCTTGAGGAACTCTTATCTTATCTAGAGACAAGGTTGTCATTTCTCCCATGTTCAGAATGCTCACCATCTGGATATGCCAACTTTCCTGCAGATCACACAAGACCAATCTTGCCACAACTCAAAAGAAGGGACACAGATAAGGTTTCCCAGGGAATGGGAAAGAAAGCTCCCCAGAAGTCCCCAGTTCTGGTCCCGTCCTCACCAATACATTGGGATGTAAAGAACATCACCAGGGCCAACCACTGTTTCGTAACCAACCACGTTCTGGAAATTGGGAAACCTCTCGTAGTCAGGATTGTCAAAGTCCACCTGAGAGGTTCAAAAAAAAAAAAAAAAAATCAGTCAATCACCAAATTTTTATCAGTAACTACTATATGCTAGTAACTTTGACAGTCAAAACAGATGGCTTTAAAAAAGTCTTTAGCAGTGCTCCTGAGGTCAGATGCCAATCATCACAGCTTGCAGATCAGAAAACCTACTCAAGGTCTGCATATCTGAAGAATTAGGATTCAACCTTCACAAACTTTCTCCCAAACACAGATTCTAACCAGCAAAGACTCCTACACAGGTAGTGAAGTAGCTTTCTCCTCAAGAAAAGAGAGGACCTCTCTGGTTGGCCACAAAGTCAACCATATACCTCACTTAGATTCAGAAAAGACATTACATGACATCTCAATTCTATTCATCATTCTCCTTATCAGAAAGTAGTAGCGTCCATGACAAAAGAAAACAATTATTAAACCCAATGGAAACATACACATTTTGTCCCATGAATGTACATATAATCCAATCAAACAGAGCAATCAGAGTCCATCGGCATCAATGATGGGGTCTGCTCTCCAGAATTAGCTCTATGGGGCTGTTGATGCTTATAAATATCTGGGGACCACCACAGGGGTCTGGAATACATAAGTTACACTGTGAAATTATCCTCTGAGTTTGTCCAAACCTGGCATAGCACCATTGGGAAGGGGAAAGGCATGCTGGCCTTGGATCCCAAAGGAGTTCTATACCCTCCTCACACCACACAGGCTCACCTGGCTCTGTCTGTCACATGGGTGATGAACAGGATATGGGTAGAGGCACTCAAACTGATCCGGAGGGAACAAAATGCATCGCTTGTAGCCTTTTATCTGAGCAAAGAAGTTCTGTTGCTCATCATAGTGAGCAGGTGTCACATTTCCTGTAGGAAGAACGACATTTTCTTATTCAGAGCAGTAGCTCTACTGCACAGGCTGGAATACAGGCCCCAGTGCTGGAGAAAAACCCAGCCTGTCCTGTCAGCAAAGGGTTCCAAATCAAAATTTCAGGCAAAATCAGGGAGAATGTAATTACAACCCTCGGCAAACTAGGTGTTACACTTTTAATGGGCAATACACCTAGTAGTAACCATCACTGGCTAAGAGTTTACCATCAATTAGCAAAGCAGACTTTCTTAAATGACGGCTGCTGCCCTTATTGGAAGCAACTGCACATCAAAATGATGTAAGTCTGGGCAAAGTAATATACTTATACAAATATGCCCCACTTTTCAAAAGTTTGCTTTACACCACTCAGCTTTTATGAAAGACCTACATTAGTATCTGTTTTTGCTAACTGAAAGAAATCCAAAGAGGACTTCTGTTTTTATGAAAAAAGGCAAAAAGCAAAAACATCATTCAGTTTGTTTTGCAGCAAGCCATTATAGAGGTAGTGTTCCCAAGCAGTGAAAGTGGCACGGTCAAGCTCCTTCCCCAAGAACTATACTCGGCATCTTAGCATCAAACCACTGTAGCTATGAAATGTGTCTGTGAGCATCTGTGCTTTACCTTGATTTATTTTGTGTATCCTTTAGCAAGAGATGTGTCCTAAGGTAACTGCTTCTTCATTTTACACCATCTTGGCTTACAGATTTCATTGGGGGGAAGCATATCAGATTCCCAAAGAGTGCCGCATACTCTGAATAAGGCAAATTATTTAAAATGTCATCTTGAATTAGTTCTGCCCTAGTGCAGGTATGCTCCATCTACTCCATAACACTGGGGCTGTATCCTCTGTACAATCCTTGAGAGCTGAAGGGCCCTCTGCAGGGCACGGAGCTTAGAAAACATTCCCCAGGTCTGTCTGTCTGGGTGGGTCAAGACAGCTGCCTTCTTAAGTGCAGAGAGTCCACGTGCACCCTCAAAGCAAACTTGCTCTCTCATCTCTGAGGGATTTGCTTCCCTGCCCTCTACTACAGGATAGGAAGGCAACATAAAAACTCAGTCAAGTAAACAAAAACTGGCTGCTGGCAGGTTAACCAAGAGTTGGTTTCAAAGGGACAGGTGAAGGATCAATTCATAGGCTGCACCTCTGGAAAACTCTATTGATCCTGGGAACAAAGGATCCAAATCTGAAGAAAGGATAATTAAAGTGGGAGAAGAGACTTCAGAGCCTATGGGTGAATGACAATGAATAATTACTCTGCTTCCTTGTTCAACCCAATTTATTCACCATTTACTAAGTACCTACTATGGGCCTGGCAGTGACAGCAGCTAGTGACAGAAATAAAAATAAGAATGAGACAATGACCCTGGCTGGTAAGTAGCTCTCCTTCTTCTGATTGGAGTTTAATGGCTTCTCTTTTTATTCAAAAGGAAAAAAAAGGATTCACATATTTGCTTACGAAGGAAAAAATCCTCTAGCAGGATAACACAAGCAACTAATAACAGGAGGTATCTCCAAGGAGGGAAACTGGGAGGCTAGGAAACAGGAGGAAGAGACTTATCTCTACATACCTATTTATACCTTTTGAATTTAACCCCCTGAATGTATTATCTGTTCGAAAGATAAGGTTCAATTTATGTTGAAAAGTAAGTTTCCCTCTTCTACTGGGATAAAAATCTGAATACATAGATAGATCCAATAGAGAATAGCAGTATTTTAAAGAAATACCTAATATCTAAGTATATGCACTCAGAAGTTCTGTGTATACTTTTTACACAGAAGCTGAAAAAGGGAAAGAGGAATTTTCTTTCTAGAGTGCCTGAAACTAGCTTAGAAACGTGACATATGTTATTTCATTTAATCTTCATAGCTATTTATAAGGTATTAATGTGTTCCTTTTACAAACGAGGAGGTGAAGCTTAAGAAAGGCACATGATTTGTTCAAAGTGGTGGAGAGAGTGTAAGAAATCAGTTCATATGACTCCAAACCATGCTGCTTTCTCAAAGATTTCTTACCTTCCATGCCGATGAGCAGCAGGTTGGAGGTCAGCTGCCCCCAGCCACGCTTTCCCTGTTGCTTATTAATCCAGTTCCAGTTAAAACCCAGGAAGTCCATGACAATCTTCCTGCCCACAGTGTCATTGAGTGTTTGCTGTAGATACAACCTATGTTCCCCAAGAGGAAAATCCCATTAGTGCACGTACACACTGCCCCTGGCTTGGCTTCCCTACACCTGGAAATCCAAACCCAAACCCACACCAGCATCTCCTACAGAGAACAGCTGCAGTCCTGGGGCTCTCACAGAACTGAATCCTTACCTATCCTTCTTTGAACTCTGTTCAACATCAAACTTTGTATTTTGAGGAAGTGATTCTTAACTTTTTCTGGGTCACAGCATGAATTCTAAGAATTCAAGGAAGAAAAAAAAAAAGAATCCAAGGAAGCTTCCCCATAAAAATGCACATACGCACTGAACTTTCATATAATTTCATAGATTCCTTAAAGCCTATCCACAGACCCTAGAATGATGAATCAACCTTGTTCCAGAGACTCTCAGGGCCCAAGACATCCCCATTGGTCCTTGATGGCCACTGTGGCAGACTGTATTACTGTTCGAGTGTTCCCTCCCTATGGGAGAGTTATTCTGTACCTCCTTGAAGCCAAGTTTGCTTATTTAACTTGCTTTGGCCAATGAAATGTCCACAGACGTGACCTGTGCTGTTTCCAAACTATAATTTTAAGAACCAGTACACCCTACCACCACATTTCTTTCCTTCTGCCACAGTAACTGCAAAGTTTCAGACAGTAACTGCTGGGGCAATCTGGGTCCCAAAGTGAAAAAGATGTTGTAAGAGAAGAGTCTCCAGGTGACCTGCGATGGACCTGTAGCACGAGTGAGAAATAAACCATTGTTGCTTCAAGTCCCGGAGCTCTGGCCTGAAGCCTAGTTTATCTTAACTGATTCAGCCACCCACCTAAAGAAGCCGAAGGAGAAGATATCTCACTAGGCCCAGGGCTCCTAATACACCTGAGGAAGGTCAGAAGTTACTTTAAGAGATATGAAAACCCAGACACACTTGATCAAGCTCCACCAGAAACATTAATCAGGGGGCAAACATGAAGAAGAGAGACAGAAATAGCCCTGTCAAGGTCCTGAGGACATTACTTCAAAAGGCTCAAAGCGATCTCACTGCCTGGAATCATGATCTCTACCCCAATGTTAATGAAAGATCTTGGTAAGCTGGAAATAGCTAGCTTTTTGGGGACACGGAACCCTCAAGACTCGAATGCATCCTTGGAACTCTCCTCAGATATTATAATGTACATATGTTCATACAACTATTTTTCAACATTCATATTTTCCAAACATGAATCTCGACAATTCCTGTTAAACCTTAACAGTAAATGCTCAAAATAGCTCAAATAGGATCTTAAAACCCTTTACCTCAGAATCATAATAACCTGTACAATTATACAATGGAGTTGGCTGGTGCAAAAGTCAGTTGGTAGGGCAAAACTTGCATAGTAAAAATTTTCCTTAAACCACCCATAAAGCACAGACTACACTCATAGTTCAAACTTAGTAAGGCAAAATGCTCTTGCTATGGGAAGCAA
This sequence comes from Camelus dromedarius, assembly GCF_036321535.1. Lineage (NCBI taxonomy): Eukaryota > Metazoa > Chordata > Mammalia > Artiodactyla > Camelidae > Camelus > Camelus dromedarius. Next base: position 58,259,674 of record NC_087443.1, on the reverse strand, counting down.
GAAACTTAAAGTGACTGAGGAACCAGGGAATTCATGTGTCTTATCTCATGCTCATTCTAGTGCATACGTTCATTCAACAGATTTACACTTCACTGGCACCATTTAAATCAATCTCTCTTCTCAATGTTGTGTGTGTGTGTGCACGCGCACGCGCACTGTGTTAAATTTGAGGACATTATTGCATGAGATAATTCAACTGAACCAGTCTCTCTAACACACAAAGAACAAATCCATCACAGTTCAGATCCTGGAAACTTTTTTGATCTAAGTCCTATCATTATGACATCTGCTGAGAGTCACAAAACTGGGAAAAAAGGGTATTTCAAATCCCTTCACTATGCCACATACTGCTAACAGAATCAGGAAGAGAACTGAGGCAGGAGAATGAAGAAAAGCCCAGGGATGGGCACCAAATGTGACACGGAGATGGTCATTCACCATGAAGTACTCAGTGACAGCAATTCCCCAGAGGCAATGTTTCAGTACTAAACTGAATGCTGCCTGGGATCTACATAAAAAGCAGCCCTCACAAATAGAGATAAAGGTAGAAAGAATCACTCCCTTGTGTGTGTGTTGTCTTTGGTATCGTAAATACAATGCGGAACATCAATATTTTCCACACCCTCTTCTATGCAACTTTTCAGCCTGTACTGCCCCCAGTCAAATATTTTAGAACAAAGGCTGCAAACCTGCCATCTCAGGAAATCCAATGACAGACATTTTTAAATGGCTCCTTGCAGCATTTAAAAAAATTTCAATTAGTTGCCCACATTTAGAAGTTTAAAAGATTTTAAATAAAAACCCTGGTTTCTGGCTTCTCTTGAAAAATGAGACTACCTGGCTACACATTACTGTATATAATAGATAAACAACAAGAGTCTACTGTATTGCACAGGGAACTATATTCAATTTCTTGTAATGAGCCGTAATGGAAATGAAACTGTATGTATGTGTGTATGTGTGTGTGTATATGTATGTATGCATATATATGTACATATAACTGAATCACTTTGCTGTACACCTGAAACTAACATTGTCAATTGACCACACTTAAATAAAAAAATAAAAAATAAGAACTAAAAAAAATCAGACTATCTAGCAACCCATCATGGTTTACATCCAAACAACTTAACTCATTTCATTCACTCACCTGAGTCTGGTTTGCAACTGTGGCTCTCACTTTATGAAGACAACAAACTTAGCCACAGTTTAAGTCTAGTCATTCTATCATCTCTCAAACTAGAGAACACATCGCCAAGTAAGTACAAGAAAGAAAAATGGATGCCCTTGATTCAATGCAAAACCATGATCTAGGAACTTACCTCTCTTCACCTCCTCGCTGCTGTATATCCTGCAGTTTCTCAACAAACTCATGAAATTTCATTTCTTCCCTGTTGGACCTCGGCTTAAAGTTCTGGAAATTAGCCATCTTCTTCTCATCATAGTACAAGAACTTGTGGGTGCTGGCACTGTACACAGAGAAGTCTCCGTTGCCAATATTCTCTTGTAGATAGTCAAGGTCCCACTTCAGGGCAGGATACACAAGATTTGTGTCCGTCAGCACCACAGGCTCCTAAGTGAAAAGAGCAAGTGAAAAAAACAAATGAAATCGTCCCAAGGAGCTGGTGGGGTCTGGTCCCAAGATTTCAACTACTTCCCAACTTTAAAGTAATTTCTCCTGCTAACCAGAACCCCACAAGTCCCATTTCTCCTCGCTTCTTTCTCCATCTCCCCTTAGGCCCTAGCTCACAGCCCGGCCAGCCCCTCACTTCTATCACCACTAGCCTTTGACCTCTCCTCTCAACCTGGTCCCTTCCCCCGTCTCCCTTCGGACACGGCCCCGCCCCCTACCTCATTCTCGATAAGCTCCTCCGCCCGCGGGTCGCTCTGACTCAGACGCGGGATGGGCCGAGTCGGGAAGCTATAACTACGCAGCTGGGACTCGTCCCAGGCGGGGCCGGGAGCTTCAGCCTCCTCCCGGGGTTCCCCGGAGCCCGAGGCCGCGGCCTCCGCCGCCGTCGCCGCCATCTCCGCCGCTAGGGACGGCCCCACCGGAAGCGGAAGCTCCGCCTATTCCGGAGAAAACACAACGGAAACCATAGACATAGGCTGCAAGAGAGAGCGGTCGAGAGACGCTAAGAACGCGCGGCCGAACTCTGGAGGAGCGCCTCCCAATGGTGACCTGCAGCTCGACGCCGTACGCTCCGGCCCAGAAGACCGGAGACTGACTAGTCGTTAGTCCCACTGAACTGGGGTGATCATCTGGTTAAACAATTCACAAAATACTATTGCTGCCTCAGTATGCCCAAGCCTACACAACAAGCAAAGAACGAGGCAAGTTTAGTGGGGAGAGACGCAAACTTGACCTAAAGAAGTCAGAAGGAAAACCAATTGTCAGATGTTGGGCAAAGTTTGTACTGAAGGCCTCGGCAAAGAATATACAGCAAGTTGAATTCTTTAGACGTCAAAGACAGTTTTCTTTTGCTTAGCACCACTTGATTTTTCTGTCCATGTCACCATCCTATTTAAAGGCATTTTTGCCATGACTAATTTTATATTATTCTTTAAGAGAATCAAGCCTTTATTTCCTTGTTTCACAAATAAAGCTGGCTGTCTCGGACTAATTTTATTATTAGTGGCCAACCATGAGCATCCCACATCTTCAAATAATATGTGTTGGTTATAAAAGGCCCTATCAATTACCTCTATTGCTTACTTAGACAGTTCTTATGGCTGGCTGTGGGCAGCCAAATTCTAAGATGGATCCAATGATTTCCATCCCATGATGTACATGAGCTATGTGTCTTTCCCCTCGAATAAAAGCAGCACTTATAAATATGACATTATGTGGCAAAATTAAGGTCCCCAATCAGTTCACTTTGAGTTCATCAAAATGGAGATTTATCCTGTGTAGGCCTGACCTAATCACTCCACCTCTTTAAATCTGGGTCTAGAAGTCAAAGACAGAAGTCATAAAGATTAGAAGATGCAGAAGATCTCCTGTTGATCTTAAAGGAGCAAACGGTTATGTGGCAGAGAATGATGGGTAGACTTCAGGAGCTGAGAGAGGCTCTTGGTTGTCAGCCAGCAAGAAAGCAGGGACCTTAGTTCTACAACTGCAAGGAACTGAATTCAGCCAACAACCACTGAGCTTGGAAAAGGACACAGCGCCTCAGATGAGAGAGCAGCCCCAACCAATGCCTTGATTTTGGTCTGGTGAGACCCAAGCTGAGATCCAGCTAATCCAAGCCTGGATTTCTGATTCTTGGAACATAATAGATAATTATTGTAGTTTTGAGTTGCTGAGTTTATGGTAATTTGTTATGTAGAAGTAGAAAATTAATACACTTGCCTAATTATGTAATTCAGCTACATATTAACTATGATGCTCCAATGCTCCACCAAACTAATAATGGTGTTACCTGTGTGGAGGGTTTGGGCCTAGGGGTGGCATTCAAGGCTTTAGTTTTATGTGCAATGTTTGAAGTTTTACAAGAATATATTAATATGTAACTTTGGGAATTAGAAATAAATTAGACCGAGAAATTCAAATTACTAAAATCAAGAATGAAAGAAGGGACATTATTACTGACTTTACAAAAATAAAAAGGAATACAAGGGAATATATATATATATATATATGCCAAAAAAGTAGATAACCTAGATTAAACCAACAAATTCCTAGAAAGGAACAAAGTATCATAACTGATTTAAGAATAGAAAATTTTGATAGGCTTATAACAAAAATAAAGAGATTTTATTAGTAGTCATTAATGTTCCATGAAGAAAAGCTTAGGGCCAGATGGATTCACTGATGAATCCTACCAAACATTAAAAAAAATATTAACACCAATCCTTCACAACTCTTCTGAAAAACAGAAGAAGGAGGAACATTTCCCAATTCATTCTAGGGGGCCTGCATTACCCTGATACCAATATGAGACAAAGACATCACAAGAAAAGGAAACTACAGACCAACATTCCTCATGAATACAGATGGAAAAATCCTCAACAAAATACTAACAAACCAAATCTAGCACCATATAAAAAGGATTATAAACCATGACCAAGTGGGATTTATTCCAGAAATGCAAGGTTTAATCAACCTCTGAAAATTAATGATATTAATAGAAGGCAGGAAAAAACTCCTACATGATGAGCTCAATAGACACAGAGAAAGCTTTTGACAAACTCCAACACCTTTCACGATAAAAATGGGGTCCCAAAGGACACCATCAAAAAGCGAAAGGACAATCCACAGAATGGGAGAAAGTATATATCTAATAAGGGACTTGTATCTAGAATATATAAAGAACTCTTACAACTCCACAGTAAAGAAAACCCGGTTAAGAAATGGACAAAGGATTTATATAGACATTTCCCCAAAGAAGAAATACTATGGCCAAAAAGTTCATGAAAAGATGCACAATATTTTTAGTCTTCAGGGTAATACAAATCAAAACCACAATGAGATACCATTCATACCCACTAGGATGGCTATAATAACAAAGACAGACAATAAATGTTGGTGAGAATGTGAGAAATTGGAATTCTCATACCATGCTATTGGAAACGTAAAATGGTGCAGCTTCTTTGAAAACAGTTTTGGAGTTCTGCAGAAAGCTAAACACAGAGTTACTCTATGATCCAGTAATTTTACTACTAGATATATACCCAAGAGAATTAAAAACATACATCCACACAAAAACTTGTGCAAGAATGTTCACAGCAGCATTATTCATATTAGTCAAAAAGTCGAAATAAACCAAATGTCCATCAACTGATGAATCTATAAACAAAACGTTTTGTATCCATATAATAAACTATTATTTGGCTATAAAAAGGAATGAAGAACTGGCACATGCTAACACATGGACAAACCCTGAAAACATTATGCTAAATGAAATAAGTCAAATACAAAAGGCCACATATTATACGATTCCATTTATATAAAATATCCAGAATAGGCAAATCCACAGAGACAGAAAGCAAATTAGTGGTTGCCAAGGGGTGAGGATAAGGAGAATATTCTAATGTGTATGGGGTTTTTGGGGGGAGTAATGAAAGTGTTTTAGAATTAGATAGTAGTGATACTTGCACAACTTTGTAAATGTATTAAAAATTACTTTGTTGTTCACTTTAAAGGGGTGAAATTTATGGTAGGTGAATTACATCTTAATAAAGATAAATAATTTAGACCAACTCTGTTTCTTTACTGAATTAGATCAGGGCTTGCTATTAATTGAGTGCAGATGTCCTCCAGTCATTCTGAACATCAATTACATGCTCATTTACAAGAGGGCAAGTTGCTGTGAAATAGTTCTCACCCAAATTCATATGCTGTATAGTATATATCAGTTTTTATTGCTCTCATACATATTTGAGAATGTGTATAATAATGGATTCTGCTCCAAAACAGAGATCACCTTAAAAGTTCCTGTAAATATATTTCTACTGCTTAAGTTATGCAAATTCCACTTGTGTAAATAAAGTGAAAACATATTCATACGCAAACAGTAATGCCTCATCCCCCTTTTGTTAATTGTGGTCCAGCTTGAAATGCATTTATCCAAGTCCAAGCAAATCTGAGGAGGGCTCAGATGATAGGATTGGTTTTACATTAGTTAGGTTGAGGTGACTGGGGCATTCGGATGTAAACACGGAATTAAACTCAGGAACCAACTCAGGGCCAATTTGTGCGTTGCACCTTGCATCTAACTGAAGGAGACAACTAACTCGGAAAACGGTACAAGAACAAACGAGACCAACGGCTGAATTTGATAAATGATCACGTTTGGGGATGGAAGGAGAAAGTGTCAGTGAAGGAGAGGAAAAAGGCAAGCAGTCAGAGGAGAGATTAAGACAAGCTCATTTTACTTGTACTCCTCCTGGAGTGGTGGGTCAGCTGTCCGCCTGAGATGCTCAGGTTCTGAGACCCCATTATCCCTGGATGCGTCTAAATCAGCTGAGGGAGGAAAGGGACATAATAATCCGAAATATCAAAGCAGTGACCTGCTTGTTTTTCTCTCCTTTCCGCTTTCCCTCTCTCCCTCTAACCAACTTGTCATCTTCGCGCTGGCTTCCCAGCACCTTTAAAGCCAGCCGTTACTGAATCCTTACGACTTTTCCCCGTCGCGTTTGGCCCAGTTCAGCCACCGTGACAAGGCATTTGCGCATGCGCGGGGTGAAACGCGGAGAAGGTGAAGATGGCGGCGGCCAGGGCTGGGGTCCTGGGAGTCCAATGGCTGCAAAGGGCATCCCGGAACGTGGTGCCGTTGGGTGCACGGACAGGTCCGCGAGAACGGGCGAGGCCTCAGTGTGGGAAGGGGATACCTGAAGTTTGGTGTGTCGGGGGGGATAGTGGGTATCGTGGAGACCGCGGCAGCCGGGTCCGGGCAGGGGCGGAGGTGGACTTGGTATATCCAGAAAAATGGGTGGAGGGTCTGCTGGTCCCTCGAAGTCTCGGGCTCCAGCCTGTGAAGCCTTCAGAACTGCAGGAAGAATGGGGTCGCTTCTGACCTGCCTTCGTCTGCCCTCCAGCTTCCCATATTACCAAGGACATGCTCCCAGGGCCCTACCCCAGGACCCCAGAAGAACGGGCTGCCGCCGCCAAGAAGTATAATATGCGGGTGGAAGACTACGAGCCGTACCAAGATGATGGCATGGGGTGAGATAGGGTCTGCCCGCACCTAGAGGTGACGGGAGAAAGTCGGCTGGGTTGGGTGGCTCTACTCTGACCCTTTTCCCCGAACCTTTTCCTTACCCCTCAGAATCAGTGATGTGGGTGCATTTCTCGGTGGAGAGAGGTGGGAGGGGATGGGTGAGCAGCTGCAGCCGAGAGGACTTCAATTTTCTCCTTGGCTCAGGCTGTTTCCTCAAATGAGGAAGCCGAGGTTTTAATAGCTCCCGTGAGGACCTCTGAATAGCAGGAACCTTCCTAGGCTCTATCCAGAGCGCAAGGTTTCATTTAGATTGAGCATCTGCTGGGCTCAGGTGCTGTCATATAAGCACGTGATCAGGCCTGAGCTGGACTCCTGTCATGAGAACCTTATTTGTAGATGGACTACTCTGTATTTATGTGTACATCTCTCTTTTTAAAAAAAATTATCTTTGCTGTCAGGGCTGTGGAAATCATAGCAACTGTAAAGCAGATTAAATAGCCAACTCCCTTACTCCAGTTGATGTTATTCCCCCGCACCCCATAACATCCCTATGGTTAACTATCTGAGGTGATTACCGTCACCCTCATTTTCTGTTAGCATCACTCTTTCAAGCGTGGTTTCAGCAGCTCCTATTTGTCTTGTTGTTTTCCAATCAGTTTCTGTGACACATGTATAGTTGTCATCATTTCCTATGTCTTTTATTGTGTCGTGGACATGAGCAGCCTCGGTAGCAGTCGGTATAAATTGAAACTGGATTTGTTGAAGAAAAATCCAGCTTAGCAAAAAGTCCCTGAGGTGTTTGAGACCTGGAGATGTATGCCAACTTGGTTGAGGAACACAGTTGCTATGAAAAGAGTGCTTTTCTAATCTGTACACTTTTTGCTTTTATTCCAATTAGCTGAGTAACCTTAGGTTCAGACTCTAAACTTCAGTTTCATTTTCTGTCTCTAATGAGGGAAACAGAGTGATTGATAAATTCCCTTCCAGCTCTATAACATCATAACAGGCTTACATACATTAAAATGTTTCAGAGTTTGACATGAATTTTTAATAAGAATTTGGACTGCGCGGTTAGTTCTGTGTTTAGTGAGAACAAGTTGAGGTCTTGATTTAAAGGTCAGTTCCTCTGTCCTTAGGTGAAGCAGTTGTCTCTGTCACTTGGTTTCTCATCTCTGAGATGGGGAGACTGAATTTTCTGACTGAGGCTGCTCAGAGCCCTGTCCAGAAGTTCTTGCTGTCTCTCAGGTATGGCGACTACCCGAAGCTCCCCGACCGCTCACAGCAGGAGAGGGATCCGTGGTATGACTGGGACCACCCAGATCTGCGGTTGAACTGGGGTGAACCGGTGAGAGAACCATATGCCATTTGACTTTTCTTCCTTTTCCCTAATGTCTTCCTGGGGATTCTTCCTGGAGTTCAAATGGCATTTCTCTGCCCAAGGGACACTAAGGTTTTTCTGCCTAAGGAAGCAAGCTCCAGTGATCTGAGAGTCCATGTGTGGCACGTGGAATGGGACTTCTGGGAATAATGAGAGCTCTATATTGTGAGAGTTGCGAACTTCCATGATTGGGCTATCTCTGGTCAGCCGAACCTAGCTGTAAACTAGCATCCAGTCCTGTGGGCCAGAGTATCTCAGGTGTGGCTCGCAGAATATTGCCCAGGGCAGTAGAATGCCTTTCAAGCCTTCTGTAAGACTCTTAATCACTCTGGACTGCTTGCCTTTTGCAGGAAGAGCAGTATGTGACAGTTTTCTGCCTTTCTGCCTCAGATACACTGGGACCTAGACATGTATATCAGGAACCGTGTGGACACGTCCCCCACTCCTCTTTCTTGGAATCTCATGTGTAAGCAGCTCTTCGGCTTTGTGGCCTTCATGATGTTCATGTTTTGGATGGGGGAGACTTACCCCACCTACCAGCCTGTGGTGAGTATCTGAGAGGTGCTTCCTTAGCCACATTTACTTAGCCCTGTTTCCTGCGGGAATAAAATCTCTGGAGTAGGGATCCAGCCAATACCAAGCTTGGCTTCCTGGTAAGGCCTATAGGGGGCCTTACCCATTGGCCTGGTACAAGTACCAGAGCACTGCTCCTGCCTTCATCTCAGATCAGTCTGAGTGATAAGAAACAGTTTAGGACTAGGTGAAGAATGAGGATGGGAAAGCTAGCTCATCTTTAAAGTTGCCCTTTAGAGACTGTGCTTACCAATTACATTTCAGCAAGTGATCTTTCAAGGTAGAATCAAGGAATCTAGAGTTGAACCCTTACCCTGTGTTGGTGTGGAGGGCACTTCTGATAGGACACTGGAAGCAATTAAGTGTTTACTGCAAGCATAGACCCACTGATATTTTAGAGACTGTAAAGGACATGGAAAATATACTATCTTTAAGGAAGTTTAATTTGGATAAGAAGAAAATTGAGATAAATGACATGAGCAACATTTGAACATACATATAGGAATTTGGAACAGTTTTTGTCTTTCTATGTGTGTAGTGGATGTATGTGCTGGGAGTATCAGTTATTGTTAAGGAGAAGGATTATATTAGATGCTAAAATATATAGATACATTTTAGATGGTGGGGAGAAATTGAAGAGAACATTTAGGGCAAGAGAAAACAGAATGAAGAAAAGGAGAGTGAGTTAGCTGGAGTGGAATAGGCTTAAAAATAGTTCCTAGACAACCAGATGGATTAGTTACCTGGAGAGCTGCTAAAAATTCAGATTCCTGGGCTCCATTATCTGGAGAGCCTAATTCAGTAGCTCCACAATGGGGTTCTAGAAGTGATATTTAACAAGCTCCCAGGTAATTCTGATGTCCTGGGAAATCAGATGTGGAAATTGCTGTGTTAAAAAATATTGTGAAGTGAGTTGATAGGTGAGGTTGGGCATCTTTTATTGCATGACTAAGAGATCTGGACTTGATGGTATAGTAACACATTAATTCAGTAAATATTTATGAAGCCCCTATCATGTACCAAGTACAGAAGGTCCAAGGGGTTGGGGATACAGTGATGACTAGGTCTGCCTCTAGGCAGCAGGGAGCCACATTGGGTTTGACGGGAAGAATGACATAATGAAGGCTAGGTTTTTAGGAAGATTAATCTGGGAGTAGTCTGTGGGATAGATTGTAAGACAAGGAACTGAAAGGAGGAGGCTGGCGTGTTTGCAGTTGGCTGCACAGTGCTACCTCTGCAGAGATAATCAATGTCCTAATGTTAGCGGGTCTGTCTGTGTGCACTGACACAAGCCTTCCCACCGAGCCCCAGGGGCCCCAGCCTGGAGAGTGCACATAGGGCTGGTGTGAGCACTAACTTCACTTCAGGAGAGCAAGAAACGCAGTGTGGCTCTTCCATTTTTCAGTTCTGTAAGCACATCACCCTTTTCTCCTCCCCTTGAGCTGTGTTCTCTGACAGCTGTTTGTTGGTTAAGCCAGCAGCCCCTAAAACACATCCGAACCGTGTCTCCTCTGTGCTTTCCCCCACTGCTGCTCTGCACGCCTCATTTCCTAGGCCACTTTAGTGGTGGAACCATTAGAGGCTGAGTGACTTAAAGGAGATTGAGTTTGTCTCGACCCCGAGAGAGAGTGGGATGGATGGATGCATCGTCTCACTTAGAAAGCTCTCCCTCACACTCTCCCTCTCCTCTCCACTCTCCTCCCCCGCCCCCTCTCTCTCTCACACACACATACACACTCACATACTCACATGTGTGCTCACGCGCGCGTGCGCGCACACACACACACACACACACACAGTGTGGGCACCACTTATAATCTAGGCTTTCTCCTGCCTTGGGCTGAGCAGGGAAGAGGAGTGATGTCCCTGCTGTTCTAGCCCAGCTTGGTCCGACCAGAGACTACTGTGTACCCATTTACTGTGTGTGATTCTTCACTCAGAGTGGGGTATAGCCAGGTATTGGCTGGATGTATGTTCTTGGCTGACCTGTGTTTTTTCCTTAGGGGCCAAAGCAGTATCCTTATAATAATCTCTACCTGGAACAAGGCGGCGATCCCAGCAAAGAACCTGAGCCAGTGGTTCACTATGAGATCTGAGGAGGCTTCATGGGCTTTGTGCCCCTTAAATGACTCTCTCAATCCTAGAGATTTAACCTTAATGAAACCCCTAATAAAACTCAGTTCTGTTGTCTCTGTGCCTCATTTTCTGGCCGGAATAGCCACTGCTGTGAGGAACCTCATTATTTTCCTTTTTTTCTGCCCACTGTCTCCCAAGCTTAGAAGGATTGGAGGGTGGGGGGATTTAAGCACAAGAAGATGTTAATTTGTTAATTTCACTGGGAAAGGTAGTTGAGGGTTCCAGTTGTGCAGCAGGTGGTCAGGGTAGCTCCTTTCCCCATTTACAGGGTTGAGGAAGAAGGAAGATAAGGTTCCTGATTTCTCAAGTTGGAACAAGGTTTATTTCCTATAAACGTTTTTAATAATTGTGGTTAAAAAAATGTACTCTAACATGTTTCAAGTATATTGAAAGATGAATAGATGTTTTGGGACTGGCCTAGAGCTGTGACTGCCTCTAATCTTATATATCTTATAAGAATATTTATTCCAAAGCAACTTCTGAATCCAAGACTCTTATAAGTTGACATTACCTGTATTTATGAATTAGAGGACAGTCATTGAGTTATTACTGAACCTATGCATGACTTTCATTACCTTAATGATTTATCCAAGCTCCTACAGTAGCCTTAGAAGGAGGAAAACCACGATCTTGAGGGTCTGTCTCTTTAATACATCTGTTTTAAAGAGAACCAACTTATGTTTTCTTCCCTTTGGGGACATTTTCTTAAATTAAATCCTATTGCCTGAAAACCTGTCCCGTAAAAAAGCACACATTCAACATGACCTGTAGAAGCAAGTCTATTCAAATTATATAAGGGATCCTTCAATGGTTGGGCAGTGGAAGACCTTTATGAGGTCAGGGGCTGGGTGTTTCTATTGAAATGTCTTTGAAGGTCTCCACTGTTTTCTGTATGTTTTCATTCTCTGTCCTTTAGAGCATTTGATGTCATTTAACAAACGTCTGTCTGCCTAATACATATCAGATACTGATAAGCCCTAGGGATATAAAGTTTAACAAGACAAAATGCCTTCAAGTAGATACCCAGAAGAGGAGACTGGCAGTTATAAAACAAGGTGAAAAGAATTTCTAAGATGTTTGAGTTGAGGGAAGAGTACTTTTTTTCCCCTTTTTTTACTTTTTTTTTTTTAAATCATGTCCTACTTGAAACTGTGACCTTATGCCTTTGGCTCAGATTTCTTTTAGAGCACTTCATCAGTGACACCTCTGCTTCATTCCTTACTTGGAGGTGTTGCCTAAGGTTCAGTTTTCAACCCTGTTTCTCATCCACTGTTGTACTAAGGAATTAAAGAAATACTTAGTAGATAGACTGGGTAGGCACTGCCAATGCCCTAAATTGTTTTCTGTCCTGACTTCAAAACTACCAAGTCCACTTGAAAAGGAAATCTAGAGTTGTGTTACAATGACTTGGGACCCATCATAAGATAACCAGCTCAAAAGGATTTCATCTCTCCAAGGGGATCCATATTGCTAGTCTAATATAATCTTTATCTTATCTCTACCCATAATTTTCAGCAATTCCCAATTACCTACAGAGCTGAATTAGTAGTCCATAATCTGTATCCAGCCCTCTCCTCCAGCTGTAGCCTCTTTCATTCAAGTATGGGAAACGCCAGGGCGCCTATTAGCTAGCTGGGCCTTTTTCTCCTTGCTAGGACTTCACTTATCTTCTTGCAGCTCCAACGTATAACGACCCTCTCATTCCTGGAACCTTTCAGGAAGCCCCCGGTCTACAGTATCTCCTCCTCCACACATCTTTAACCCTTAATTAGTTCAACCAATGGTTTGCGGGGTGCAGTTGTTGCTGGGCTGCAGAGCATCACTCACTGCTGTTTATGGGCTAGATTGCTTTTTATCTTTTCGACTAAGTGGGTTCCACTAACAGCTCCTGGAGCAAGGGCCGGGTCTTCTCTTCAATAAGTAAATATTGAAAAATTATTTTCCCCTTTCTGAGGCTGCCCCAGGAGCCTGGCTCAAATTGAATAGACCAGAACTTACTGGTCGCAGGATCTAATTCACTGCGCAGTCATGGAACAGGTAAGGGAGGCGGGATTAGAAGCTATATTAAAGGGAACGTTCTCCGTGGGTCAACGAGGCTGTGGGCCTGGCTTCTGGCGCCGCTTATGGGCGACGGTGCCCGCTGGCCGGGATTACTTTTGGCCCTCGGCAGCCGCCGTCCACAGCGTCCAGCTGAGCTCCCAAAACGTGAGAGAGAACTGGCCCCGGCTCCGGCCCCGGCGCACCTGACCCCTGACCTGGCTCTCCGCGCAGGTTGGTTTTCCCGGCCAGTCTGGGGCCCCTGAGAGCAGGGTCCGTGCGGGGGACCCCGAGCGCCGCTCCTCCCTCAGCAGAGCGCCAGGGGCCGCTCGCCCTTCTCTGAGATCCCGGCCTCCGGGGGTCCGGCCGGTGTGCCTCTCTGGGGCCCCCGCGATGCCGGCTCTCTCTCCTGTCGCGCCCGAGTGCCCCAGCCCGACGAGAGTCTCTCTCCAGCGCGGCCTTAGCGCCTCCCAATCCGCCCTGAACCCTGACCTGGCCTGGGAGTTGACAACGGGTCTCTGCGTCCTTCCCCGGGCTGGAAGGCCTGTGTTTGCCGACCCCGGCGCGCTGCGCTTCGGGGAAGGCTGGCCGCCCTCCGAGGGTCTGGACCGCCAAGGGTAGCTGGCGTCCTCCTTCCCTGCACGATTGTGTTCAGCTCTTGGGTGAATGGTCATACCTTCTCCGCTTTCAACGTCCCGGCCCCAGCCTTTCTAACCCCAGAACATATGTTTCTGAATAAAGTAGATTAAAAAACCCATCTTCCCATTTTTTCAGGCTGTCTGGGGCTTAAATACTTTATGGAGTTGAATTTAGACTGGCATAATGGTAAAAAAACACTGGGCTCTGGAGGCTGGTTAGGCTTCACATTTTGGCCTAGCCAGTCGTCTTCTCTGTAAAATGGAGATAGTAATAGTATTGACTGCACAGAACCATTGTGAGAATTAAATGACATATGCACTCAAGTACACAGTGATAATCGAAGCTCCTACTTTACATCTTTCTCTAGAAATGTGAAAATGGTTATGACCAGCAGGTGTCTCTGGTGACTGTATGGTATGATGTGCAAGCTTGTCGGAATATTCCTGATGTAGCCTCAACTGTTTATAGACGCCCTCAGGAAATCTTGGCTGAATTGACAACCTTAAACTTTTTTCAAGCTGGGAAAGAACATTTGAGGTTAAGTAATATTACTCTTATTTTTGCAGTTGAGACTTGTCTGCCTGTGGCTTGCTCAAGCAGGTCACAGTGGGTTCCAAGTTTACTCCCTCAAGTTCAGCGTTACTTTTTTTTTTTTTTTTTAACTTTCCTGCTGCTTTGCTAGCCTTTTGGAACAGCACCTTAAGTGTGTGTTAGAATTGGACTGAAAACCACAGGGGTAAAGTAGATGTCTGCATTCATTCATCAAATATTATGGAACACTTACCACGTGCCAGACATTATTCTGGCACTAGTTATAACCTGGTAAACAAAGCAGACACAGTGCTAGCTCTCATGGAGTTCACTTATTGGTGGACAACACCAACAATGTAAATGTACTAAATATATAATTATAAATTGCTAAGAAGAAAAAAAATGGAGTCTGTTTTGGATTGAGTGGTTCTCCTCATTGAGGAGGTGAGAAGCTGAGCCCAGAAAGATGTGATAAAGAGCCATTCATGCAGAGAATGTAACGAAAAGCCTTCAACTTATAGGAAAAAGGATTTACAAAGCTCTAAAGTGGGAAACAGCCAGGAAATGAAAAGCTGGAACACAAGGAATAAGGGGGAAAGTAGCAAGAGATGAAGTTGAAGTGGTAGGCTGGAGCCTTTGAGCAGGGCTCAAAGGGGTTTGAATTTTATTTTGAGTGTGATGGAAGCCATTGAAAAATTTAAGCATAGAATGCCAAAATCCTATTTTTGATTTTAAAAGTTTACTCCTGTTTCTATGTAGAGAATGAATTGGGTGTTGGGATGAGTAGCAGGGAGATGACCAGTTGGACAATTAGTGCAGTAATTTAGGTGAGAGATGATGGTATGTTCAACTAAAGAGGTGGTGCTGGAGATGGAGAAAAATAGATTAAGATATATTTTGGAGGTAAAAATTGGAAGATTTAATGATGGATTAAAGGGAATAAGGGAGAATAGGAATCTAGGGTGATTTTCAGATTTTGGAGTTGAGCAATTGAGTAGATAGTGGTACCATCTGCTGAAATGAAGAAAACGGGAGGAAGAACAGATTTGAGGTATGTGGTCAAGGAGATGGTGCAATAGAGAATTCCATTTTAGACAGACTAACTTTTAAGTATCTTTGCTATATCCAAGTGGAAATATTAGATTAGTAGTTGTATATAAGAACTTAGAGCTCAGAGGAGAGATTTGTGTTGTTGATACAAATTTGGGAGTCATCATCATATGGATGATGTTTAAAACCCAGGGAATGGATAGGGTCACTGAGAGATTATCTGGTTTGATGGTTATTATCACCATTGAGCCTGTGGCAACCAGTGTGTTTGGATATCATTTGGGGTTTAAAGCATTAGTTTCAGTAATTGGGTAAATGAACTGTCATTGTAGACCTGCAGTTAGTCATGTATTTTGTCACCCTGTGTTGCCCCAAAATGCCCCCATCCTATGGTAGAAAGAGAGAAACAAGATCTGGTGTCCACAGATGCTCCCTTGATCTGGCCCTTAAGCTTGCTGGTTTCTACTTTCAGCAGGCTGAGGGCCAGGTCACTTTTTTGCCACCTACAGGACAGACCATGAAGCTGAAAGAACTTGAGCGGCCAGCTGTCCAAGTGTGGAGCCCAGCCAGCCAGTACCCTGTGTATCTGGCCACAGGTATGGCAATACTGTAGATGAGGAGCCATAGGAGTACATAGGTTGAGAGGAAACTTAATATCCAGAATTCTTTATTGAGCTTCAGAGAAAACTTTAGAGTCACAGGAAGATGGGGTTGGCTAGCAGCATAAGCAAGGGGATATTAGGTGTTCTGGGGGCCTGGGGGTGGTCTTAGACTAT
Source organism: Camelus dromedarius (assembly GCF_036321535.1). NCBI lineage: Eukaryota > Metazoa > Chordata > Mammalia > Artiodactyla > Camelidae > Camelus > Camelus dromedarius. The sequence goes on along the minus strand of NC_087443.1, from coordinate 58,243,892 downwards.
AAGTCAAGTCTAGGCACCTCATACTTTCATGTTTTCTTTGGAGTTACTGTTTGATAAAGGATGTATCCAGTCCTCTCCTGTTCTTCCTCTCCTCTGCTACCTAACCATTTATACCCCAAGTCCATGCATTTATTGTTCCTCATACGCTGCCTCTTGACTTTTCTTATGCCTAGGAACATCTGCCCAGCAACTAGACGCCTCCTTTAGCACAAATGGCACGTTGGAAATCTTTGAGGTTGATTTCAGGGACCCCTCTCTTGACTTGAAACGCAAGGGAGTCCTTTCCGCCTCCAGCAGGTACTATGTCTGAACTATTGATGGGTATGCAGGGCACATTCTGATGCAGACCCTGATGGGGGATTATGGAAGTAGTGTGTGCTTCTCAGGGCTTATGAGGAGGCAAGGGAGGAGAGAAGGATCTTCAAGTTGGAGAGAAGTTAACTCTGGATTTGTTTTGCCAAAAAATATTAAAAACAGCCACTCCCACCTTTCTGGGCAGCAGCAGCAGCAGTGTCAGACAGAGTCATGTGATAGAGATGCCTCACGCAAGCCTGGACTCACGAGTACCTGATCTCTTTCTGAACCCAGAGATGTTGGCTCCTTCCTCCCTTGGCTCTTGTGAAGATAACAGCCTTACTCAGTATCTCCCTTTTCTGCCAATGGGAGACGAATGAATGATCCTTTCCTCATTGCTGTTGGGCGCTGACTGGGTACTCATGGGTTTCATGGCTCTGGCAGGTTTATGGGGCTGGGTACTAGCATTCACTGAGTGCATGTATACACACCAGGCACTATGCTAGGGGCTCCATGTAGCTTACTCATTCCTCAGAATGAGCCTAAGCAATAAATATCATTATTCCCATTTTACATAGGCGGGAACCAAAGCTCTGAGAAGCAAGGATTTCAGTCTAGGCCTGTCTGACTCCAAAACCTACCTCCTGTCCATTATTCAATTGCTTTTTATATGTTTTATAAAGATGAGGCTTATAGTCTGAATCAATGGTCTCCAAATTTTTGTACCATCAGGAAAAATGTGAATAGTCACTATACTCAATTATATATTCAATATAAATAATATGTATGTATTACTATACTATTTTTAATATTAAAAATATAACATGTAAAATCTTTTTCTTACAGCCCAGAGAATTATCTTGCCCATTCCACTTGAGAGATTGCTGGTCTTTAGGGAAGCTGGATGCAGCTTCCCGTCCTCTTGTGCATTCTTTGGCCCACTTAAGTGATTAGATTAAGATATTTAGACAGACCTACCCTCTTCTTTTTTTCATGGTTTGAGCTAATGATGAAAGTTAGTTATTGTTCTCCCTTTCTTGAGCTCCTATATCACTTTATGACAGAGTCCCTTACTTCGCAGTTTTTTACATTTCTTTGCATTTCCGGTATGTGTACCTTTTGAAGAGCAGGCCTTGGAGGGTTTACCAATAATGATGAGATATTCTTAGCCTCTGAGCAAGCATTTAGGAAAGGGCTGCTGAAAGGGGTGAGCTAATTTAATAATGTTTATACTCGTGGAGATAAGGGAGAGGGGGCTTTTTTCTTTGATCAGCCAAGCAGCAGCTTTAGCACAGTAGTGGCTCCTTAGGGCTAAGAGTTCTTAAGAAAGAGGCAATACAATTGCTTAAGAAACCTTGAAACTGAACCCTAAGATCCATGTAGGCAGAGATTTTTGCCTGTTTTATTCACTGCTGTATCTCTAGTACCTAGAACATTAGGTGGTTAATAAATATCTGTTGAATAAATGAGTGATACTAGAAACTTCTGGATTACCAAACTAAGCATCCATAGCCACCACTTCAGGTAGTTATAGTCAGTCTTCAGTTAGTCTTAGTGCCTTAAGATCTTTTCAGGGGTAAGGATCTGTTTGTTTTGCAGCCAATTAGGTTGAAGAAACCCTTTTTGAAATGTTGCTACTATATTCGGTAATCACAAAGCATCACCTCACCCCCTGCTCTACCCTGCAGGAATTTGGGGGCTATAACCAAAACAAATAGTACAGTTAACCCTCTCGATAATATTTCTTCTCTACTTTCTTTTTCCACCTGTATAATTGTATCCAAAGATTGATTCTGATTCTCAAAGACAGAAGGAATTACCTCTAATACAGTTCTGTTGGGGCCTTTCTGAAGAAACCATCTTAAACACTTCAGGGTCTAAGACATTCACTTCTTTCTGCTCCAGCCTGAGTTAGGTCACTTACTCAAAAGTCAGCATCACGAACTAGTGACCCAGATGATCAGGGTAGATAAAGGGCAACCCACTCTTTGCTTAATGCTCCCGTCTTCCTTTTCTGTGTCATCTTCTGCATAGTTTGATGGACAGCACAGTTATGTTGGGTTCTGCCTTGGCTAAAACTATGTGACTTTGGGCAAATTGAGTTCCGTCAGTGATCTTAGGTTTCCTCACTTATATATAGAGAGAGAAGAGGTTGTACAGGATAACTTCTAAGACCCTACTGAGCTCCAAATTTAGGTCTTATGTTCAGTCTCTCCTCTTTTTCTAGCTTAGTCTCCTTTTTTCCTTTTTTAAAAACTCCTCTGTGTATCTCTTCATTATTAACTAAACATACTTTTCAGTCTTCCTCCTTCCATTACCTGCCCTTTTTTCCAGACCTATGCCAACCACATTTGAATCCTAAAGATCCCCTTATCATCAGCCTGTGATGTACCAGAGAAATATTATCTACTTAGCAATATCTGGCTGAAAGAGAAGTGTTCTGAAGCACTCATATGGGTGTAAATAAGAGACAGCCTTCAGCTATAAACAGACTGAAGAGAGTGCATGGATAAGTGCCACCTGACACAGTCAGAATCAATATGGATTAGCATGTGCACTGAGGCAAGTGATGTTTGGTTTGTTAGATGAATCTCACTCAAGAAGAAAGCTTTCTGGGAGAATACTACATTGTTTGTGTATTGACTTTTGAACTAAGGATATAGCTGCTGTGGCTGAATAGTTCAGGGGCCAATGGGTGATTCGCTATACTCTACCCTCTCTCTACACTGAGGTTCTCGATCTCTGAGTGGCCTCTGTAACCTATGTCTGATCCATCCTCTAGTAACATGGAGAAAGTAGGTCATCTGTCTTCCATTACCTTTATCTCAGCTCTAGCTATTTGGGAGCACTGTGACCCCTCTTTAGGTGCCTGTGTAAGGGACATCACTAAGTGGTAAAAGATCATTTAGGTACTACTCTTAGTTTTCTTGTTTCCAAGACTTGCCTTCTGTCTAGAGATGTCAAGATCACGGAATAGACAGAGGGCGGGCTTTGTTGTTGAACAGACTTGGGTTCGCATTCCAGCTTTGCTGTCTACTGTCCTCTCGGACGCATCATTTAACTTCTTTGACTCTGTTTTCTCTACTGTAAATTTGGGATACATAGTAGGCATATGGCAGCCTAGTGCATAGTAAGCCTTCAGAAAAGTAGTTTTCCTCTCGAGCAGCTGTTACTCAATGCCTTCATTCTCCAGCTTGGAGTACCGCTCTGTTTGACTTCTAAGGAAATTTGCATTTTCTCAGCTATTTTGGCCAGGATATGGACAAACTCATTCTCACTTTAGTCTACTAACATGAAGTTGGGATTTTCCAAAAGGAATCTAAGCAAATACAATCAAAATCCCAAACAATGAAGTCTGGAAGTCATAGGACCAAGAATTTATATAGCACATGTTCCTAATCATAAGTTAGCTGAGGCTTGGCCTCAGATGAAAGCTTAGCTGGCTCAACCTTCTAATCTCACAGTTCTGTTTATTCTCTCCAGCCTTGTCTTTTTCATTTTGCCAGAAGCATAGCCATGAGATGGTTGTTGGGGCTGGTTCTGTCTTTACGAAATTCAACTTCTTCCCTTGTTCTAGCTTGGTATGCAGTCTGATGTATTTAGTACAGTGGTTCTCAACTCTGCAGGTTGTTAGAGTCACCTGGAGGCTTTTGTTAAAAAGGTAGGTTCTGAGGGCCTGTCTCTGCAAATTCTGCTTCACGAGGTCTGGGTAGGAATCAAAGAGCCTATATTTTCTTGTGCCACCCCTCATTCTGTGATGCCATATGGTCAGTCTCCAGCATTGCCATCATCATCCTGGGAATCTCTTTAGCAGAGAATTCCACCTGTGTTCCCATGTTTTCGAAGTTCCCACCTTCTTGTGCAAACTCTTCTCCCTATACCTTCTCCTTAAATCTCTTAGTTCCTATTTTCAGGCCAAATACCATCTTTTTTGTCTTAAACTTTTTATTTTTTTAAATATGCAAACCTAGAAGAGTTGCAGAATAGTATAATAAACAGTCTTATACCTTCACTTGGACCCATCAGTTTTTAACATTTTGTCACATTTACTCACATGCTCTCTCTTTGCACACACACACACGTGCACACATGCACTTTTGTTCCCTGTCCACTTGCAGGGCAGAGATAATTGACACTCCTTGAGCCCACTGAATGATCAAATCCCCTTCCTTGCCTTACTCTTTGCAGGTGTTCCCCTCTCCCGGGTGTTCTCTGTCACGTCTGTTCAAGCTCCAGTTTCACAGTCACTAGTGAAGTGTTAGCAGTAGAAATATACTGTCTACATGCAGACAGAAGGAAAATCATTTTGTCACACCCTGTATTCCACATTTCAGCCACTGTAAAGTAACTGAGCTCTCTTCTCCAACCCTTTGGTGACTAACTGTTGAGGTCTCAGGTGCCTTTTACTCTGGTTTGTATGTCATGTGCTCTGACCATACTGAGGTCATTGCATTCCCACATGAGTTTTCCTGGCAGTACCTTCCTCTGGTTCCTGTTTGGCTCACTACAGGCTTCTCTAGCTACTCTGTTGATTTGCACCCTACCGATGTTGAGCTCTAGCCTTTGGGTGACATGGCAGCCTCTGGAGCCAGCATGGAACTCCTTCTTCTGCCCTGTTAAAATCAGCACAACCTTAGAAAACATAGTCTTTCTGGCAGTAGCTGTAGACCCACCGTTTTTTCATCTCCGCTGTTTTCTTCAGATGCTGACGTAGTCTGAATTGTGCTCAGCTCTTCACTTTTGGCAGGTTAGCTCTACTCTAATGACTGGCCAAACAGGTTGCTGCCTGGTCACCCCACTCAGTTTCTTTGCTGACTGTTCCCAGGGTGTGGGAACATTTCATTTCAGTTATGGATCTTATGACCTCATTCAAGGTGAAATCTGGCTTCTCGAAAGGGCTGTGGAAATGTCCTTGGCTAGTGACTGAAATGGAGGACAGACCACCTGTGAGGATTTGGGGATTTCATAGGCCTTCCCTAGCAGCTTTGCAAGGAACCCATACTTGTTTGCAGGAGGCCCAGCGTCCACCTCATTCTTTTGTGCAAGATTTGGCAGTGTGAGACACTCAGAAAGCCAGAAAAGTGCTTCCCAAGTGGTGCCTTTGTGTTTCTAGGGCTGGCCAACTGGATCCACGTAGTTCCAGTGGGCCAGCCACATGGGAGAGGCACTGGGTGGAGAGGTCTTTAGATCTTTTCTCACTTCCAGTTTAAGAGGGAAGAGGGGACAGCTAGAGAACCTGCTTCTATTCAACTATGGAAGAGTTTGGATCTTCCCTTAAATAGAAGACAGTATTTTATGATGGTTAAGAGTTCGGACTTTGGAATAAGATGGGCCTGACTTTGAACCTTGACTCTGTCACTTCCCTAACTGTCAAATGGGAGTAAAATTACTAACTGTATATACAGAAGTATATAACTTCTCTGTGCCTCAGTTTCCTCAGTTGAAAATGGAGTTAATACCTCATGGGGTTGTTAATCAGCTAAGACATGTAAAGCACTTAGAAAACAGTGCCTGGTACACAGGAAGTACTCAGTAAGTGTTAGTTGTGATTGGAGTTGGAGGTATTAAGTGAAATAATCTATTTGAAGTATTTATCACTGGGCCTATGTAACCTTAATAACATTAATAGCAAGAAAAAATCCCCCCCAACCCTAGCTCCAAGGCAGTAGCCTCCTGGCTTCTAATGTAACATAGATGGAATATTTTTTTCAGCCAAAGGGCAGGACCAGGCAGAGGAGACCTCCATTCTGTGTCTGATAGGCAGGCTACAACTAAGGATGGGGATGCCTGTGTTGTGGCAGAGGCTGATGCAGATGCCTGCTCTCTACTTACTGACGTGGACCTGAGTGGGTGTTGATGCCAGTTCTCCTCTTTGTAGGTTTCACAAGCTGATCTGGGGGAGCTTTGGCAATGGGCTTCTGGAAGGCTCCGGGGTTATTGCAGGCGGCGGGGACAATGGCATGCTTACTCTATACAATGTGACTCACATCCTGTCTTCGGGAAAGGAACCTGTGATTGCCCAGAAACAGAAGCACACGGGGGCTGTCAGAGCTCTTGACTTTAATCCTTTCCAGGTACTACATTTTAGTTGATCAGACATGGCTGAGCCATGGAGCAACAGATCTGAAGGGAATCATTTACTTGTGACCTCTGGTCTGTAACTCTGAGCCCTTCCCAAGGTGTTATGGGGGAGGCTTTGGAAGCTCAAATTGTGGGTCTCTTTCCCCCTTTTCTGCTCTCATCTCTTCCTAGGGTGATGTGTCTCCAAAGACTTATTCTCCATACAGGGCAACCTCCTGGCCTCAGGGGCCAATGATTCTGAAATCTTCATTTGGGATTTGAATAACCTGAGTGTGCCAATGACCCCAGGATCCAAGTCACAGGTGAGGAGGCTCCTGGTGCTGCTACTGAAGAGTGTACAGCTGATTTTCCCAGGGAGCGTCTTGAATTCTGGAGGCAGTCAGAGCACGGGAGATTACAGTCTTTACCACTGGAGGGCAATAAAACTCCACAGACCAACGTGCTACCTACCAGCCAGATACTAGAGGGATAAAGTGGGAAGGGGGTGTGTGGGTGGTGGAGGTGGTTTGTGGTCGTTAACTGTCTAGTGGGTTCTGGAAGAATGAAGATGGGAGTAAAAGACATTGAGAGAAGGAGTGAGAGTACTGCTCATCATAGAGTAGCTTAGGCAGCATTGGTCCCTGGGCTCAGCAGACCAGGGACAAAAGTAGGATACCCAGATATACTCTTGTCCTTTTTGTGGGAGAATCAGCCTTGTCTTTATGTCTGGTTCTCCCATGTAGTTGGGGGTCTTGTGTATATCTGTCTCTGAGTGTACCTATCTTGTCAGTCTATAACTGGGCCCATATTTTTCTTCCTGGCTTTTCTGTCTTAACGCTTACAGTATCGTGAGGTAAGTTGAGTATGAATTTGATAGCATCTTGTGCCCTAAAAGTAGCGGTGGCTTTTCTCTCTGCCTTGTTCTCTCTGGGGGTCTTGCACGTCTGTGTTTCCCTCCCCCTCTCTCCTTCTTCCTCTCCTTCTCTCTTTGTCATAGACAAGAGGGCATTTTTAAATCTTGACTCTATCCTCTCAGGATCACCTTGGGATAGAAGTAGAACCCAAGTGTATCTGTCCTCTCAGCTTCTACACCAGTTCCCTAAAGGATCCTCTCTGGAAAACTCAACACCCAGATCCCTGAGACTGGCTTGGTTTGGGTAGCCCCATGTCTACTCTTGGCCCTTCTATGGGTGGTTGGGAGCAGTTGAGCTGCATCTGTCTTTTGGTCCAAGGGTGACAGGTTGTCCTCAACCCCTCCCCCCATCCTGCTTCAGCAGCCCACAGAAGACGTCAAGGCACTCTCTTGGAACCGTCAAGTTCAACACATTCTGTCTTCTGCTCACCCCAGCGGCAAGGCAGTCGTATGGGATCTCAGGAAGAATGAACCTATCATCAAAGTCAGTGATCACAGCAACAGGGTAAGTCGAATACAGGCAGAATATAGGCTCAGGCTCTGCCATCTCTCAGGCCTAACACTTGGGCTGCTCTCCCCTAGGCTAGGGCTCTGCTTTCAACTGTTACCCAGGTGGATTCAGCCCCTTAGCAGATTTCCTATTGAGAGTGAGAGCTTAGGGAAGCTGAACTGAGCTCATCTGGAGGCTTCTAGTGCTCCTTACTTGTGGTCATCATTTACTCCAGTGGTTGTGCTGTTCCCAGCCACATAGGAGAGACATAAAACCTGCCCTCAGAGAGGTCCTGTTCCAACTGGACAAAAAAAGTTCATAACCAGAAGAATCAGGTTACATCGCCCATTGGGGTCTGCTTTGTTCACAGATGCACTGCTCAGGCCTGGCCTGGCACCCAGTCATAGCCACGCAGTTGGTTCTGTGTTCAGAAGATGATCGTCTTCCAGTGATTCAGCTGTGGGACTTGCGCTTTGCCTCCTCGCCCCTGAAGTTGCTGGAGAGTCACAGCAGGTAGCATCTCAAACCCTGTCCACATCCTTGGTGAATGGAAGGGCCATAACTAACCTGGGTAGAAGGCAGTGAATGTCTCACGTTGGCTACCAGACATTCTCCTTGGCTTCAAAGCCGTCCCAGTGAGCACACAGTTACCCAGTTCTAGCTCTTGCCCCAACCAAGAGGAGTTCCGTTAGCCCCAGAGGTTATGGAAAAGAGCCTGAGATTCCATCTAACTTCCAGAGATGGGAGTAGGGATGGGGTCATGAGAAACAGTGGAGCCAGTGTTTAGTCCCGCTGTGAGAGTCCCCAGGCTCTGATATGAGGATAATGCTCATTTCTTTAGGTGATGAGACTGCCTCCTCCAAGACGTCTCCTTAATAAAAGAACCTTGGTTCCTGCCTTTCCTGTGAATAGGTCTGCCTCCGAGGCTATAGCTCTTGGGCCCACAGCAGAGAAAGCAGCCCCAGAGTCTGGTCTTTCTAACTCAGGGGCCATGCCTTTATACCTCTATGGGGACTTTTGGGAGTTAGGTCCTTACTACCCTTCTGCACTAAAAGCACCCACAGGGTGGGTGCTTACCTGATTCATGCTGATTTGTAATCCCTACTGTACCATCAGGGAAGAGAAGCAGGCCATCCTGCAGTGACCTGTGGAAGGCAGAGTGGTATAGTGCATAGTGCACTGGCTCTGGGACTTGACTTGGGTTCTGGCTGCATGACTGCTGAAAGTTCCTTTATTTCCTCCAAAGCCTCATTTTCTTCATTTGTAAAATGAAATTATATTGCTCATTTTGGGAGGATGAGATTTATCCAAGATATATAAGGCACCCAACTCATAGTAGGCATTCAACAAATGTTAGTTCCTCTTTCCTTTCCTTTTTAGGGGAATCTTGTCAGTGTCCTGGAGCCAGGCTGATGCTGAGCTGTTGCTCAGTAGTGCCAAGGACAACCAGATCTTGTGCTGGAACCTGGGGAGCACTGAGGTAGTCTGGCCCTTCTGTGGGCATGCTGGGATGGGAGGGGAATCTCAGCTGCACCTATGTATTCTGGGTTGCCTTGCCTAAGTCAGGATTTCCCTAATGGTTGTGTTCCCTCATATTAGGTGGTATATAAGCTACCTACACAGAGCAGCTGGTGCTTTGATGTGCAGTGGTGCCCTCGGGATCCTCCAGTGTTCTCTGCTGCCTCCTTCGACGGCTGGATCAGTTTGTACTCTGTGATGGGTAGGAGCTGGGAAGTCCAGCAGATGAGACAGGCTGACAAGGTTTGAAGAATGCTAGGGAAAGGGGCTGTCTCTGTTTGAGGGGGAGAGAGGACATATGGCCTGAGAAGAATTGGAGACTTGGGAAACCAGAGCCCTGGGTTTGGGGAGGGATGAACCTTTGCTCCAGCACCCATCTTCCCAGGAGGATATCAGTTTCTACCCAATACAAAGGAGGCCTTTACCTTGGATGTTCCCTGTGGTATTTTAGGGAAATTGGACCTCCACGCCTGAATCCTTTGTTATTTTTGGAAGTATGAACTGTCTTACCTCCCTGTCTCCTATAGATCCATTTGGTGTTACACTCCACTGTAAACATTGGATGCAGTAGTCTTCCAAAAGAGCCTACTGCATGGGAGTTCTCACTACCAGTCCCCTGGAGTATGAGAGTCCTGCCTTTGTGGGCCAGACTGGGTACCTCAAGGATCCTTTCCAAAATGTAGTTTGTAGGAGTTCCTGGCTAAGCCACCACTTCACCCTGATGATGCAGGTGTCCTTTTGCCCTCAGATCTCTTCTTCCTTCAGCAAAGGCCAGCCTCTCCCACCGTTGCAGGTGCCAGAGCAAGTGGCCCAAGCATCATTGATACCTCCCCTGAAAAAACCCCCCAAATGGATGAGAAGACCAGCAGGCGTTTCATTTGCTGTAAGTGTAGTGTGTGTTGTGTTGTGGTGTGTGTGTGTGTGTGTGTGTGTGTGTGTACGTGTATGTGTTAAGCCTGCTGTGTGCCCATCATGGAGCTGCATTCTGGAAGAGATTTATTCCCATTGCCTGTGTCTCAGATCAGGTCCCACTTTACTGCTCAGAGAGTTGCTGTAGCTTCCCTCTCTACCCCTTCACACTGCCTGCTGTTCCAGTCCTATCTGAAAGGAATTGATTGCCTTAGACCTCTGTTATGGAGAACTGTCTGAGATTCCATCTGATTTTTCTCTAACCTCTGCATATCTAGAATGGTAGTGAGTCCAGGCATGGAATTCAAAGCAGGAAAAGGGTGAATGCAAAGCATGAAAGAAAAAATTGTTGATTTCATCCTCTCCTCTACTCAAAACCTTTGATCTTCATTACCTTATAGACTCAAAGCCAGATATACACAGAGCCCCATTTACCTCCAGTTTTTATTCCCACCTTATTGCTATGTGTTCGCTCTTCTCCAGTTACATAGGACTACCTTCTGTTCTACAGATAACTGCAGCCTCCCCCTGTACCTTACCCTTCAGCTTCTCTTCTGAGCACTGAATCCTCCTGCAGCCTTTCAAGTTCCCTCACTTAAATACCACCCCCTCCATGACGCCTGTCTAACCCTAATCAAACTTGACCTTGCTTCTGTAATCTCACAGATTTGTACTCCTGGAGTGATACCTGTACTAACTGTACTAAAGCTACTTATATGCATAAATAGGATCTGGAGACCCTAGTAAGTACTAGACTCCTTGAGGTTAGGACCATGTTTTATCCATTTTTATCCCTAAAACAGTGCTTCCCAAACTTTAATGTGCATACAGATCACCTAGAGATCATGTTAAAATTCAGATTCTGGTTCATTTGGTCTGAGGTAGGGACCAAGATTCTGATTTTCCAACAAGTTCCCAGATGATACCCTTGCTGCTGGTCTAGGGAGCAGTAGCAAGGCCCTAAAGCACCTAGCACAATGCTTTAATTATTAAGTTTGAATTAGAAACAGATGTAGTAGAGCTGCTTGTTTTCAGAATGGACAGTTTTACTAGGGAGGTAAGGCAAACACACTCAAGAGGCAGGGGGGTGAAAACTCTGAAGTCAAGAGACCTGAGTTCATATCATAGGTCTGTCACTTATCAGCTGGGTAACCTTGGGCAAGCCTCTTAACTCAGGACTTCAGTGTTCTTATCTGTAAAAGAGGAATAATAATACCTGCCAAGCTTACATTAGTGAACTGACATGAACCTCAAGTAAGAATATATGCAAACACTCTGTAAAATTATCAAGTATTATACAAATCACAAGTTAAGATGGTTCTATTTAGTGCACTCTGTGGTGTAGATTTTTGTGCTTGGGAGTCAAAAGAAGAATTCTGACTGGGGAAGCTCATTAAGTAGAGGGTCTTAGGAAGGGAAGTAGTAAATGGTTGAACAGTAGTTGTAGAGCATGGCTGAAATTGGAATAGCCTGAAGGAACTTAAAAAAAAAAAAGAAAAACAATGCCCAGTACCACCTCCAGAGCTTCTGATTTTTTTGTTTGGGGTACAGCCTGGCGACTCTGGATCACTTCCCAGATAGTTTTAAAGTGCAGCCAAGGTGAAGAACTGCTGGAGTAAAGGAATTTTCCTGAGCTCTGCTTTTGTGCCAGGTGCTTTATATAAAGTACCTAATTTGGTGAGAAGGATGCTCAGATCAGAGTGTTGTGGTGGGTGAAGGCACAGAAGCAGGAGTGAACAGGGCACTTTGGGGATGTGGAGTAATCACATAAGTGAGCAGGGAGAGATACTGGCCCTGATTTTGAAAGATTTTGTGGATTATAGGCAGAGGAACTTAAGCTCTCTCCCATGGCCTTGTGAAACCAGTACAAGCTCCTGAGTAGCACCAGGTATAGGGTGGTGGTCTAAGGCTTGGGACGGAGGAGGAAAAACCCAGAGGCTAGCAACCTATTCCAATAATCTAGGTGTGCTAGCACTAGGCATGGGACAGAGGGGGCCTGCATGAGGAACACTGAACAAGAAGAGGTAAGATTTTGTTGTTGCTTGGCTATGCTGGGTACAAAGACTGTGATAATGCCAAGGAGTTTAGTTCAGGTATCTGGGAGAATGGTGGTACCAGGACAGGTGAGGGAAAGATGAGTATCATGTATTGAAGTTTTAAGCTGATGGTGCTGAACTTGCAGAGGTGGTTTTGGGATGGGGGCACATTTGCTACTCAGTTCCAGATCCTATTCCATCCCAGGAGTTCTCATATTATTGTTTTCCTATCCTAGGGTCAACCAATAGATAGTCTTCCCTGTGATCCTGATTTGGTGTTAATTTTTGGCTTGACCTTTCTCTTTCTTGTTTTTCCTCACCAGTTTGGGGGGAAGCTGGTTACTTTTGGCCTCCCCAGCACTCCTGCACATCAAGTGCCACAGCCTTGCCTCCGCCTAGTCTTCATCAGTCAGGTCACCACAGAATCCGAATTCCTGCTGCGGTCAGCTGAGCTGCAGGAGGCCCTGGGTTCAGGAAATCTCCTGAATTATTGTCAGAACAAGATCCAGGAAGCATCACTACAAAGCGAAAAGATGCTCTGGCAGTTCCTGAAGGTAGGAAGTCTGAAGGCTGGCTGCTCAGAAGTATTTCCCCCAAATTCTCCAGCCTATGTCAACCCCACCCTCTGGCAGCAACCACACTGTGATCCAGATTACAGAGGTCCTAACCCTCACTGAGTTTTTCTACATAGCATCCACCCCTGGGCACAGAACCTCCACTCTTTACCAGAGACTCAGAGACCATTTATGGCTAGGGAAGCTGATGAGTACAAGTGACATTTGCCTTTTTTCTGCTGTTGCTGATGTCCTGGATACTTTACCAGAGCCAAGGTGAGGGCTTTCACAGTGCCATGCCACAGGGCAGTTAAGGTGATGAGAAGGGAGAAGAAAGGATGAGAAAGGAAAGGAAGATCAGCTGGAAAGGGTACATTGTCATCAGAAGGCTTTGAGTCGTTTCATGTAACACAAGGCATGTCATTGTGCTGGGACTCAGGGCTCAAGTCCCACTCAATGCTGAAGGCATGGCTTCAGTTCCAGTGCCAATTTAATCTCAAGTTGCTTATGATGCCAGGATGAATGCTCTACCTGTCAAAAGAAATGAGCAAAAGAGAGGAGAGAGCTGAAGGAAGAAAGAGAAATAACTGGACAGGCAGTGAGAGGATTAGTAAAGTCTTTGGGATTAAAGAGAAGAATGCAAATAGAAGGACAGGGTCTGTCCTGGGGGTCTGAGAAGAACTTGGAGTCAGTGCTTCAGACATAGTAGAACTTTATGAAAGTAAACACCAGGGATCTGAGAAGGAGAAAAGAATTTGAGAAAGATCATCAACTGCAGAGTGAAGCTGGAAAAAGATGTGGGAAGGAAAGAGTAAGAAATAATTCCTTTGTTATAAGTAGGTTACAGGCTGTAGCTCCAGGAATGGTGGGGTGGGAAAGAGTAGAAAGATTGATCAGCCTTTACTCTGCTGAACAAAGGAGGCTGTGGTGCCCATAAGACAGAGGGGAGTGTGGTTTAAAAGCTACCCAAGAGCTGTCCATCATGATGGTCCTAAAGCTAAGTATGGATGAACATTTCCAAGGGAAGAGCATGGAAGAAGGAGGGGGCCCTGAAAAACCATGAGAAAGACTGTAGTCAGAATTCATGATTCAGTGTGAGATAAATGAAGGCTCCAAGCCATCTAACCCATTGCATTGAGTGGATAAGCTTTGCTTGCTGTATCTGTGCAACTTCCACTAGGAGTCTTCTCACCTAGCCATTTAGACTCACAAGACTACTGAAGACTCACTTGGCATCAGTCGCCTCAGAAGGATAGGGGACAGGAACCACAGCTTGTCAACAGAGCAGCATCAGGTAGTTCTCTTCTGTGGGAGGCCTTGCAACAGCCCACGCAGCAGTTTAGCATTCTCTTTTTCAGCTCACCAGAAGGCAGCTCAGTTGCAAGAAGATGAGATATACATCAGACTGGTGTGCAAACTGCCCTGGTATAGAAGCCTCAGGCCCACAAGAGCCAATATCTCTTGTATAAACTCCATAAGCATAGCTTCTAGGTCCCTGCAGGGGATCTGTTTAGTTACAAGAGTCCTTGCAATCAGGGAAACCCAGAGCATGGTGTCCACATCAATTATCAATGGTTTACATAGTCCTAGTCCAGATACAATTTACTAGTCACAAGCAGTGTTGCCTAGAAGCATAGTTGATATTATACTTTTATCAGGTTACCAGGGTAACAGGAAGTCAACTGAACGTCCAATTCTTATGCAGAAGAGGGAAAGGGTTTTGTTAACACAACTGCATGCAGCCCAATAGGAATCAGATCTGGGGAGAAATAGAGAGAGATGGTCTTGGCTTCGGGGGCACTTCTGTTAGTACAAAGAACTTTATTTGAGGGTACACTGGCACAGGTGTCCAGCTGGTGCAGGAGAGGGTCATTCACATTCGTTTAATGGAGACTTCAGTGTTCTGTCATTCCTTAGGTGACCTTAGAACAAGACTCCAGAATGAAATTCCTAAAGCTACTAGGATACAGTAAAGATGAGCTTCAGAAGAAGGTAAGGTGCTTTCAAGTCAGAAGCATGTGCTTGATGCAGAGAAGAGAATCCTGTCAGTGGAAACCATCTTAGAACACCTCTTCCTGAGCTTCACTAATGCATATATGAGCATTTTATCTCCTGGAGATTAGGCTTTTTCCCAGGAAAATAGCTCAAGGATTTTAGAGGGTCCAGTTGGTGGGGTATGCAGATGGTAAGAAAGCATAATGCTTATTTGACTAAATGCTGGGAAGAGTGGTACTCATAGGTCTCTCCTTGCAGGTGGCCACATGGTTAAAGAGTGACTCTGGGCTGGGTGAGAGCCCTCAGCCCAAGGGAGATGACCTCAAATGTATCAGACAACAGGCCTTCTGCAGCCAGGTATGGTAGGAGCCCCACCAGCCTGACCTAGGGTAGCACAGAAGACTTGCCTTTAGGGTATCTTCCCCTTTCTGGCCCTTTGCTTTGGTCTTAGTAAGTGCTCAGCTTCTGTGGAGGTCTTCAAACTCCTCACTCTCTTGGAACCAGAATGTGACACAGAGCCCATAAGCTTTTGGACTGGGAATGGAGCTGTGTTTTAACCGTGAAGT
Source organism: Camelus dromedarius (assembly GCF_036321535.1). NCBI lineage: Eukaryota > Metazoa > Chordata > Mammalia > Artiodactyla > Camelidae > Camelus > Camelus dromedarius. Next base: position 58,228,557 of record NC_087443.1, on the reverse strand, counting down.
AGAGCCCTTCCCAAACCTTACCTGGTTATTCTTTTAGCTTTATCTGTTAAGGGCCAACTCGTAATTGCACTCTCAGAGAGAGTTACTAAGCCAGATCTCTGTCTTCTGGGTTCATTTCCCAAGGACCCACCTCTGTCCTTTCTTGTACAGACCTCCAAACATACTGTGGAGGAAGCCTCTGCCTCATCAACCTTCTTTGATGAGCTGGTCCCTCAGAACATGACTCCATGGGAGATCCCCACCACAGAAGGTATCCTGACCCTGAGGGAGAGGAACCCTCTGTGTGGGAGTAGGTGGGCTCAGAGTTCTTGGACTTGAGGACATTCCCTTCTTGTCCCGGCCTCCTACTTTCCCCGGTAATCACAAATGTTGGGTGGTTCTATACCAGTTAGAGCTCTCTCTGGCTGCAGATTTTCATGAACGGGTCTTCCTATGGAAGGCCTTCTACCAAGGTGTTTTTTTCTGTCCTGTCTTCTTGCTTAAATGACTGTGACCCTTTTTTGTGGAGCAAGCACTTGTCACACTTGTGATACTGCCCCATGATTCCCTGTCTTCTGTTGGGTCCTGTCCATAGAGAGTTACCATGAACCTGGGCACCCCAGGACACCCCAGTATGTTTTGTTGTGAAGGAATGAAACTTGGGAGTTTGTCTGGGGCAAAGGAGACTGAGGGATACAGAGTATAGGAGGTGGGCTGTGGGCCCTGCAGGGGCCAGAAAGCTGGGATCTGAGGGCAGGCTGATGCAGAGGGGTGCCTCTGCCTGCAGATGTGGATGGACTCCTGAGCCAAGCTCTCCTGCTTGGGGAACTGGGCCCTGCTGTGGAGCTGTGCCTGAAGGAAGAGCGCTTTGCTGATGCCATCATCCTGGCCCAGGCTGGGGGCACAGATCTACTGAAGCAAACACAGGAACGCTACTTGGCCAAGAAGAAAACCAGAATCACCCCGGTAACTGCCCACCAGGCAGGAGAGGAGGGGAGGGGATTACCTGGAATCAATCAAGTGGATGCCCACACTTTGGGACTGATATTTAGAGGATATGTCACCCCCACCCCCATTCTAACCACCCCTACCTCACCCCTAGCCCCTAGTCAACAGGAAGGCTATTTATGAGGGGCTTTTCTTAGCATATCACTGTGACTCCTGCTGCCTATGCTGGTTGGTGACTGATGGCCTCCTTCCCTCTCTGCCCACTTCAGCTGCTAGCCTGTGTTATACAGAAGAATTGGAAGGATATGTTGTGTGCCTGTAGCATGAAGAACTGGAGAGAGGCTCTGGCCTTGCTACTGACTTACTCAGGGCCAGAGAAATTCCCTGAGCTCTGTGGTAGGTGGTCTTCGGCTCCAGGACAGAGTAGTGTGACTCTAGCATGGAGTCAATGGATGCCCTGAGGGAGGAGGCTGAGGAACAGCCTGAGCTCTGGGAGGCCAGGCCATGTTCTCAGGAACTACAGAGCATGCCCCTACTTTTAGGAGGGGTCATTTATTGTCCTCTTTTACTTTTTCTTGTCACATCTTGGTGCAAGAGCTTTGCCCTTCACTGCAGAGCAGGATTAGCCTCTGTGTTGTCTTGAAGCCACTGTGGCTCCTTTTCCAAAAGCTCATGGTTCCCCAGCTATTTTCAAACAGGAGAAGGAGGAGAAGCACAGGGACTCTGTGGCATTAAAGAAGTTTCCATCTCTCTGCAGACATACTGGGAACTCGCATGGAGCAGGAAGGCAGCAGGGCATTAACTTCTGAAGCGAGACTCTGTTATGTGTGCTCAGGGAGTGTGGAGCGGCTGGTGGAGTGCTGGGCAAAATACCATCAGACTTCATCCCCCATGGCTCTCCAGGTACCCCTTCTCTTCAGGGCCCTGGTCTCTCCATACCAGGCCTGCAGGAGAGGCAAGTGGTAGACATGTGCAGGGACATCGGAGGCAAGTCTTCTGGGTACCCAGGCTGGAATCAAGGTTTCAGTGGCGAGGCTTCTGGGTACCCAGGCTGGAATTATGGTACCTAGGCCCTCAAAGTCTGGGACTTTCTCCCATGGGTAGGCTATCATATTCTTCCCTCCTTCTCAGTCAGGGGAGACTGAGCAGCAGCTAAGTATTAATTTTCATAATTTTTTCCACTTCAGGTTTGGGTATATAAGTTTACTCTATATTTGAGTAATTTGGGCCTTCTATTAGCTTTTCTAGGAAAAGTCCTGTGGATCTGAATTATACTAAACACACTGCGGGGGCCCAGAGAAGGTGGGGGTTACAGACTCATGGGAAGACAAAGTCACATGTGAAACAAGAGTATAACAGAATCTGAAATTGATGATGTATTAGCATAAAGGATAAAGAAACCAAACAGAAGCAGAGGTGTACAAAAAATGTAAGACCCAGACAGCCTAGAAGGTGAAGGCAAGTGGCCCTTCTCTAACTGTCATGTTTCTCGTATATCATCATGGGCTATGGCCCTAGCTATGGCCAGATACCCTCATACCCATAGTGAGAAGTCCTTGGGTGAGCTACCTGGGCTTGGAGAGCAGAATGTGCTTTGAAGAGGGCTGACTGCCTTTATCTTTGTCCCTATAGGACCTGATGGAGAAGGTGATGGTCCTTAATAGGAGCTTGGAGCTACTGCAGGGACCTGATGGGGTGACCCCAGGCCCTGCCACCACCTATAGGGTCACTCAGTATGCCAACCTCCTGGCAGCCCAGGGCAGCCTGGTCACTGCCATGAGCTACCTACCCAGTGACTGTGCTCAGGTAAGTGGCACCATGTGGAAAGAGCAAACCATTTCATTCAATCATCTAATACTGGCTGAGCACTTCCCTGTTCCAGGCACTATGCTAAATGGTGAAGCTCCCAGGATAAATAAGATCTTGTCCCTCAGGAAGTTCACAGTCTCTTGAGGGGAAATCAGACGTCAATAATTTCTCATGCCCATAACAGAAGCTTATACTAAGTGCTGTGGGACTCCACAGGCAAGGGGCTGGCTTTGTCTGGAGAAGTCAAAGTCTCCCAGTGGTTAAAACAGTTGAGCTGGACCTTCAAAGAGAAATAGCTTGCTCCCAGATATAGGGCATTCTAGGCATGAAGAACAACAAGGAGGAAGGTTTGGCAGGGATTAGAGACCTTTGAGTCCTCTAAGGTGGCTGAAGTGTAGAGGGTCAGCTGAAGGTTGAATGCTATATGGGGCCAGGTTTTTAAGAGAGGATGTTTACTTGTTTTAATTCTACTTAACACATTTCTTCATTATTACAACTTTTATAGCCACCAATTCAGCAACTGAGAGATCGGCTTTTTCATGCCCAAGGTTCTGGTGTCTTGGGCCAGCAGTCTCCTCCTTTCCCCTTTCCCCGGGTTGTTGTGGGAGCTACCCCCTACTCTCAAGAGACATCTCACAGACTGGGATTCCAGCCTTCTCACCAGGTAAGACCTTACTTGTTAATTCATTTGTTCATTCATTCAGAAATACTTGTTAAATGTCTGCCAAGTGCCAGGCATGGTTTTAGGCACTTGGAATATATTAGTCGAAAAAAAGGTGAAAATCCCTGTCTTCATAAAGCAGAGATTCACTTATTTTTCCAATAACTGTTTAGTGAACAATTGCTAGGCACTTAGAATGGAAAGGTGCACAAACCACGATCTTTGCCCTTAATTAGCTCATAGTCTAGTGGAAAGATCGATATATGAAAAATAACTGCAGTAAAATTAATGAATCCCATGATTGGGGTATGAGAAAGTGCTATGAGATCACACACAAGAAAGCAATTTACTGAGAGTGGGGGATGTTTAGGGAATATTTCAGAATGAATATGATGTTTGATCTAAGTCTTGAAGATTAAAAGTTATTTAGGCAAGGGAAGAGGTAAGGAAGGCTATCTCAGGCAGTGGGAATGGCATGTACCAAAGGCAGTGAAGGGAAAGTAAGCAAAACCCATTTGAGGAATGACTAATACTTTAATGGGGCTACAGAACAGGTGTTTGTGGCAGTGAAATGAGTTAGTTGAAGCTGAGGTAACAAATAGGAGTTAGATCAGGAGAGACCTGGCATTCTGTATTCAGCAGTTTAGATTGACCCCGAAGGCAGTCAGGAGCTATTGAATGGTCTTATGCAGGGGAAGGGCTAACTATGTGTCTAGGAAGGGCAAGACTAGAGGCAGTTGGGAGGCTATTAGCAAGAGATGATGAGGGCATGAAATGACCTAAAGCTAGAGAGTGAGGTTGGATCTGAGATATTTAGTAGGTAGAACTGACAAAAATTGGTGATGGTTTAGAGTAATGTGTGAAGTAGGGGAACTGACCACAGTGCCCAGATGGATAGGATGCTGTTAATTTATGAGACCCGGAGCTTACCAGAGGGAACCAAAACCCAAGGAGATTGTAGATAAAGTATAAGGCAGAAGTTCTGATGGTCATCCTGTCCCACCTTTCATTCCCACCATAATTTTCTTCCCTCCTTCACTTTCCCCCTCCCTCCTCTTCCTTCTCTTTCCCTACTTGCTCATTGTCTTTTTCGCTCCCTCCTTCCCTCTTACCCTCTCTTTTCTATTTTGAAATAATTATAGATTCACAGGAAGATGCAATAAAATGTACTGGGAAGTCTCATGCATCCTAAGCCCACCACACCCCATGCCAGTGTCCCACACAAGCATAGTACAATACCAAGACTAAGAAACTGACATTTAGTATAATCCATAGATTCAGATTTCACTGGTTTTATATGTACTCATTTGTGTGTGTGTGTGTGTGTGTGTATGTAACTGCGTAAGAATTTGTCTTTTTATATTTTTAACAGAGTCCTTCACAGAAAAAAAGTTTTAATTTTATAAGATTCAGTTTATAAAGTTTTCCTTCTATGGATCATGCTTTTCATGTCAAATCTAAGAACTCTTAGCCTAGTCCAATGTCCCCCAAATTTCCTACTGTGTTCTTTCTAGAAGTTTCATATTTTTACAGTTTATATTTAAGTCCATGTTCCACTTTGAGTTAGTTTTTATATAAGGTGCAAAGTTTGGGTCAGGTTCATTTTTTTGCCAATGGATGTCCAGAATCATTTACTGAAAAGGCTATCTCTCTTCTGTTGAATTGATTTTGCTCCCTTGTCAAAAACTAGTCGGGCATATTTGTATAGACTTATTTCTCAGTTTCTTATTCTGTTCCATTGATTTATGTTTCTATTCCTCTGTCAGTACCACTCTGTCTTGATTACTACCTCTAAATAGTAAGCCTTGACATGGGGAAGAGTAATTCCTCCTACTTTATTTTTCTGTTTCAGAATTGCTTTGGGTATTCTAGTGCCTTGTCCTTTTCACATAAATTTTAGAATAAGCTTTTCTGTCCAAAAAGAAACTTGCTGAAATTGATGAGAATTGCATTAAAACTATAGATTAAAGTAGGGAGAAATGATATCTTTACTATGTTGAATCTTCCCATCCATGAACATGGTAGGTCTTTCCAATTCTGTCTCCATCAGCGCTTTATAATTCTCATCATACAGATTTTGACATGTTTTGTTCAATTCAAACATAAATATTTAATTTTGAGCAATTTAAAATCAAATGGTATTGTATTTTAAATTTTGGTTTCCAGTTGCTTGTTGTCAGTATATAGAAATATAATTGGTCTTTATGTGTTTATCTTGTATCCTGTGACTTTTCAGTGCTCAGAAATGAGATTCCTAAACTCATTTATTAGTTCTAGGAGTGTTTTGTGGATTCCTTGGAATTTTCTGTGTAAACAATCATGTTATCTGTGAATAGAGACAGTTTTATTTCTTTTTTCATGAAACTATATGCCTTTATTTTTCTGGCTTTGTTGTAGTACTAAAATAAGAGTAGTGTAAACACCCTAGTCTTAAAATCTTAGAGGGAAGACATTCAGTCTTTCACCACTAAGTATGATGGTAGCTCTAGGTTTTTGGTAGATGCTCTTTATGAGGCTAACCAGGTTTTCCCCTCTGTTCCTGGTGTACTAAATCATGAATCAGTGTTGAATTTTGTCAAAATTTTTTTGCATCATTTTGTATGATCAAATGATTTTTCTTCTTTAACCTGTTGATATGGTAGATTATGTTGATTGATTTTTAAATATAGCATGATATATATTTCATGACCTGGAATAAATCCCACTTGGTTGTGGTATATTATTTGTATATACATTGTTGGACTTGATTATTGCTAAAATTTTACTGAGGATTTTTGTGTCTAAGTTCATGGTCTGTAGTTTTATTTTGTAGTATTGGTACCAGGGTAGTATTGACCTCATAAAGTGAGTTAGGAAATGTTCCATCTTTATTCTGGAAGAGATTATATGAACTTTGTGTTAATTCTTTGAATATTTGGTAGAATTCTCCAGTGAAACTGCCTAAGCCTAGAGATTTCTTTGTTGGGAAGTTTTTAATTACAAATTTAATTCCTTTAATAGTTACAGAACTATTCAGATTTTCTGTTGAATTTTGGCTGTTTTGGTGGTTTGTGTTTCTTGAGGAATTGGTCCATTTCTTCTAAGTTGTCAAATTTATGAATGTAAGGTTACTTGTATTATTCCTTTATTATCTTTTTGATGGCTGCAGGGTCTGTTGTAAGGTTCCCTGCTTCAGCCTTGATCTTGATGACTTGTGTCTTCTCTTTTTATCTTTGTCAGTCTTTATAAAGATTTATCAATTTTTTAAATTTTTTTTTAAGAATTAGCTATTTGTTTCATTTTCTCTGTTGTTTTTCTATTTTCAATTACTTACCTTTCTTTTCCTTTCCAAGTGCTGACCATTTTTTCTCTTCACAGGTTTCAACTCCATCTCCAAGGCCAAGAATTTTTACACCTCAGTCTTCACTGGTGATGCCCTCGACACCTTCCCATCCCAGCCCTTGTCCTGGGCCTAGAATGCAGAACACAAGTGACTGTAGGCCACCTGGGTTCCAGGCAGTGCAGCCTTCGGCCCTGGGCCCTGGGCTGAGGCCTGGTGAGTGGCTGAGTGGAGAGCTCTGTAGGCAGAGCACGGAGGAAGATAGCTGGCATGGCCAGCATGGATTTGGGAGGCAGTATGTTGATCTTGTGAGAGGAGGTTGGAATTTGAAGTCGAATTCTCAGTACTATCACTTACTGTGGGCAAAACACCTGGTCACTTTGTTTCTTTCAAAAAATGAGAGTGTTGTTATGTTGGTCCTTTCAACCCTACAAGATTGTTTTGAGGGGCAAATAGGGATGTATTTAAAAGTACTTTGTAAAGGTAGATCTCCATACACATGTGTTAATCATTTATTATTATTATTATTATTACTATTATTATTATTATGGATTTTTTGTTGCTGCCTTGTTCTCCCTTGATGTGCTCTCAGTCTCTCCCAAATTGAAGTTTAGTGGCAAATGACCTGTTTCTGTTCCATTTCAGCTTTATCTCAGCCGCAGCTGTTAGGAGGGCAAAGGGTGCAGGCTCCTAACCCTGTGTACTTCCCTGGAACATGGCCTCTTCCTGGTCCCCCTCCACCCACGGCACCCCCAGACATCAGGCAGCCTGGCTCTGCCTCCCTGCCTGAGACTCCTCGCCTGCTCCCTCTGCTTTCTGTGAGACCACCGGGCCTCAGCCCTGGGAGCTCACAGCCGCCAGCCCTTCCTGTTAGCTTCTCTGCGGCACATCCTCCAGGAGGGCCAGGTGCTCCATGCACTGGTGTCCTCCCAGCCGCTGGCACCTTGATGCCTCACCAAGGTCAGTCTTCTTCAGTAGCTTCCCTCTCCTGGATCATGGCCTCCGTCTCCTCCCTTTCCCTCACCACCTCAAGAGTCTCTTTCCTCAAGCCAGTGAACTGGGGTTAGAGAATGTCTGCTGGTCTGCAGAGGGAGAAGTGGTGGACTCCAGCTAAAATAATTTTGCTGGCCTTCAGACCAAAAATTGCAGTGTTCCTGATCATGCCCCTAAATATCTCTGTATTTATACTGTACAGGACCTCAAGACTCCTTGAAAAATTCTCCAGTGCCCAGGGGAAACCTCCAGAGGAAAAAGGTCAGTGCATCTCTCCCCAACCACCTTCTTATACATTCACCCGTGACCCAAATTCTAGTTCCTTACAGAATGCAACCCAGACCTTCCCATTCTCAGGCACACATTCCATACTCTCTCTTTCCCCACCCCCTCTTCTCCCCTCAGCCCCCTCCTCTTTCCTTCTTATATCCATTCACCAGTCTTCTCACTTCCTAGTTCCCCACTCACTATTCTGTCCCCTTGTTCACTCATAATTTCTGCCACTCCCTCAAACGAGGGCAAAAGGAGTCTCTCAGCTTAGACTCATGTACCTTTCTTTCTCTCTCTCTAGTTTCCAGAGACATTTATGCCCCCAGCACCAATTACTACTCCAGTTATGTGCCTCACCCCTGAGCCACGAGGGGTCCTTTCCTCACAGCCTGCTGTCTCCCTTGTGAGCCATGCTCCCCCTGGAGCCCCAGGAGAACTCAGCCTGCAGGTGACAGGAATAATGTGTTCCCTTCCTCTTGCAAATCTTCTTGGGTGTAGAAGAGCAGGGAGCGTGGTAGATGAGCCTCATTCTTGGAGGCAGGCTCTGGGCTGAAGGAGACAGGGTTGGGGGCAGATACCAAGTGTCCCTACTGCAGAGGAGGGAGGGTGCCCCCTCCCCAGCTCTACTCCACTCTAGTGGGACCAGTGTGACGCTGAGTCACACTGAGGACTAGCCCTGAGCGGAGCCATGGGAAGGACAGCTTGCCTCTCTCTTGTCTTTGTGCTCCCCCTTCAGCAATTTCAGTGGCCACCTGAGAAGATGGAAAAGAAAGAGCTGCCCCCCGAACACCAGTCCTTGAAGATCAGCTTTGAAGCGCTTTTGCAACGCTGCTCTCTGTCTGCCACTGACTTAGTGAGTCTGAACCTTCCCTATGATGCCCCCTCACCTACCAGCTGGTTCCAGGACCCCTTAGCTGTAGACCAGTTCCTTGTGTGACTCTCTTCTCACTGCCCCTAGACATGCGGTCTGTATCTTATACTTATTTGATGTCCCTGTGGAGTGGGGAGGACTTGTCTGGTTTGAAGTTTAGCTCCTTGGTAGCAGAACCAACAGCATTGAGACTTAGCTCTTGGAAAGGCCTCAGGGAGGGAGGGTGAGACCAGGACTAAGGAAACCTGCCATTCATTCACTGACTGTGTCAGCTTGAGCCACTCACTTACCCTCTTTGGGTCTCTAGTTCGTCATCTGTGAAATGAAAGAAGGAGCGGTAAACCATCCTAGCTCTAATGTCCCGTGATTCTTTGTGGTCCTACGTAGTGTTAAACTTAGGGGCTAGAATCAGAATCCATTTCCCTCCCTGCAGAAAACAAAACGGAAGTTAGACGAGGCAGCTCTACGTCTCGAACATCTATACGAGAAGCTCTGCGAGGGGACGGTAAGTACACTCAGTGGTGCTCCTCTGCCTCCTGGCCCTCCACTGCCACCCAGGGTCAGAGGGAGCCAGGGTCCCTTCCCATAGGCCTCACAACCCTGGGTTCCCCACAGAATATAGACATCTCATCCAGACAGGACTCCAGAACTTGTCTCCCTTCTCCCTCTGTGCCTCCAGGGTAGGGGAGAGGTTGGGCTCACTAACCTATTAGCCAATCCCTCCACAGCTCTCGCCTCACATCCTGGTGGGGCTCCACGAGGTTGCTCGATGCGTGGACACAGGAAGCTTTGAGCAGGGCCTCGCGGTGCATGCCCAGGTGGTGGGCTGCAGCAGCTTCAGCGAGGTCTCCAGCTTCATGCCTGTCCTGAAGTCTGTCCTCACCATTGCTCATAAGCTGCGTATCTAAACCAGGCAGCTGCTCTTGCCAGGAAGCTGCTTCTACTGTGACTTAACTTTTTCCCACAGGAAAGGGGAATTTCCAAACAAATTCTGTTTGTTTTTCTCAGCCCTCTTCTCTTGCTACCAGGTATATGATGCTGCAGGCTTGGTGCCTGCAAATCAGCAGAGTGCCTGCTCTCTACCCCTTTATGCCTGGCCTTCTGGGGCTCTCGCAGCCTGTTTTAAAACTACTCCCACAGGGCCTGATGCATGGTGTCTTCTCCCCCAGGGATATTCTAAGTGGCTTCTGAGAGGGTGAGCAGGATTGTTACTTCCAAGTCTACCTCTGCTGTATCCATCATGTGGGACTTTTGTTTTCCCTTTCTGTGGGTTACAAGCCTGACCTTACCTCCTCCTCGCCTCTGACTTCATATTTCCAGGTCTGTATTTCTCTGAGCACTAGAGGCTGGGGTAGAGTTGACTGTTGTTCACCCTTTGAACAAGTCATAGACATGAGGGCTGGGTGCTGAGCAGAACCAAGAGAAGGAACGTAGGCCCTTTTGAAAAGGGACTTCTCATCTGCCAGCATTATGAAGGGTGGAAGGGGTGCACTGCCTTTTGCTGAGAGCTTTCTTAGGGTATAGGATAGGAGCAGAGGGACCACTGCCCATGGGGAACGGCCTCTGACTCAGCCTGACTGAGCCCCAGCCCAAGGCTTAGACCATTCATTCTGTGACCAGAATAGGTTCTGGAATAGGAGCCATATTAACGAAAGACTTAAAACACTGCTCCTCAAGGCTTGGAGGCCGTTCTCCAGTCCCCACACGTCTCAGGACTGCCTACTCTGGCTGCACTTTCGTGGTTGGGCTCTGCATTTGAAACACTGATGTACTTAATGTGCAATAAAGCTGCTTTAATTTGGTTTCCTCGGTCATCTCCAATCATTATCTCCTCTGGGTCGTATTTTGCCCTTACCTGTCTTTCCAGCCCCCTTTGTTCTTGCTCCCTGTACCCTAATAAGGCAGAAGAGAGGTTAGGGGACAGATGGGAAGTCAAGACAGTTGAAGGAAGGAGGTGACACTGAATTAGGCTCTCTCCTCACAGCATTTATGCTCACCCTGCTATGTGTGTGTGTGTATGTGCATATGCGTGTGTCTCCATCCGTGCCTGACGTTCAGCTCCAGGGTTTTCCCCACACCACTTCAGGGCTGAGCTCAGCTGCACAAAGGAGCTGGGTGTGAAGCCAGGGGTACTATCTCTAATCCTGTTGTAGATCCCATCATGTCTGCGGGCTAGATGTGTGTGTTTGGGAGGAAGGGATTGTTAGGCAGTATTTGTTTGTAAAGCCACTTGCTCTTCAGATAATACTTGCACTAACTTCTATTGATGAAGCAGTGTGAGCCCCAGCAAAGTCCTTTCCCAAAGTGTCTTTGAAGCCAAGAGCCCATTGAAAGGAAGAAAGGCCGGGAGAGGGGATTAGTTTGTTCAGCAGCTGTGAATTTCAGTGGGAGGTTGATGAACTCCGAAGTCTTTGTTTAAATTAAAGGGGGGGAGAAAAAAGCCGCTGCTGGAGCGAGAGCCCCACTTGGGGCCCTGAACTAACACAAGGAGAAGTCTGAGCTGCGGGGAGCTGTGTACTGACTGCGAAGACTTTTCCCAAACACTTTCGGGAAAGGTGTTGTGAGAAGAGAAGGGGGCGGGGTGGGGGATTAGCATGTGAAATGAAGTTTTCATTGACTCCAATGGGGGTAGAAGGCTATTTTAATGGCATTTTGTTCTCTTATTTTCCCTTCTTGAGCTCTTTAGAGATATTGTTTTGCTAAGGCAGGCTTTCTTCCCCTTCTTTCCAGTCTGCGGATTGCCTCTATGGGAGCCAACATAAATATTTCTCCTCCAGGAACGCGGGTTAATTAAAAGGAAATGAATGAGTGGAAGCATCCAATCCAGACCCACAATAGGCGAGTGCCCTGGCCTGCCCTTCCCTCCCACCACCACCAGCACTGCCAGCGCTGAGCACGACCCTGTCTCTGTCTTTGCCCTAACCTGCTGCTAAGGCCAGTTGAGGCTGGGATTCTTTTCAGGAAAAGAAAGCCCTGCCTGTGTGTAGGCTCACAGGCCAGGAACAGGAAGGAGACAGTGTTTTGCGCCCCCCTCAACCAGCATCCTTGTCACTTCTCAGGACCTCCCTCTGCTTCTGTCCCCTGGCTGAGACAGATGGACTCCTAAAGAGCACACAAGAGAAGGGAAGGGGCCTGGGTGCCAGGACTCACCCCACGGTAACTTACTAGTTGGTGGGACAAGCCAGACATTCTTTTCAGCATCGGGCTAAATCTATAAAACAAAATGTTTGACTAGCTGACCTCTAGTGTGTCTTCCCAAGCAGCCAGTCTGGTTGTCCACATTTGTAACGGGGAACACAGCCCTAGCAGTTGAGTATAAGAGAGAACCTAAATTCCATGAGTGCAGGAGGTTGGTGTATTGTTCACCACTGTATTTCCACTTGTGTTTGTTAAATGAAAAAATGAATGAATGGATAATTTAAGAGGGGGAAAAAGCAATCCAGATCTAAGGTAGCTAAGTAATGTTTTCTTCATAGACTCAAATGAAGCTGGTATCACATCCATTTGGGAATACAAAACAGTAACCTATAAAAGAATTTTCTGGCAGCATGTTTCAAGTACCGACATGGAATTGTCAAATATGAAGCACAATAGTTCCCCTACTTGTATGCTGAGAGACCTCCTGGAGAATGCAGTTTTCCCTTATAACGTTGTTCTTGTGTATTTTCTAGGTGCCTTGTCAGATTTTCTTACTGTACAGTATCAAGTAATTCTGGGACAGCCAAGTTAGTACATGCTGCTGCCTGATTAGGGACGAAGGGCATTTGGGGAGATTCAAGAGACCCAGATCAAAGCTGAGGGAAGGAGCAAAAGGCCTTTTGCTGATAGAACTGGAAATGAAGCACTAGGAGACCCTGAAGGGAAGTGTGTCCCCTGTAAGGAGGGAAAGGGAACCTCTTCCCTCAGTAAGTGTTAGTGGGAACAGAAGATGTGTAGGGATGAGGCCACGGACTTTGTGTCCGACCTGGCCACTGTCTCAGTGTGGAATATGGGAACTCTTCCACTCTCACAGGTTGGCCCCTAGAGCCTCCACCGTTTTACCTACTTGAGCCACATCGCCTCTGTGCTCTCTCCTCCTCTGCAAGAGGTGAGATGAGGTTGTTCAGCATTTGACCGGTTCTGCTCTGGAAGGTCTGCCTGGCGCCCAGACCCAGGACTGGCCTAGGGGGAGATGACTGGGAACTTCCTCAGGCTGTGGAGGGTCTGTCAGGGATTAGTTCTTCCCTTCCCAGAGCCCTATTTCATGAGCAAGTCCCTGCTGTACTCTTTATTTCTGAGAAAAGAACCAGAAGACTCAAGCACCTCAGGCAGCAAGGTTTTAGCTATTGAGTGAATGTATTAGTGGAAGATTTATGGGAATGATTTACTAATCCTTGGCAGGTTAGCCTCACTTGGGCCAGGATAGCTACTTAGGCCATCAAAGAAGTGAAGCTCATGGGAAGATGGTATCCTGGCTAGGTGGGAGAGAGGAGAGAACCTAGAGGTTATATCTTCCATATACCCTTCCCCATATCCCCAAGAATAAGTTCAACACCTAGGAGAAAAAAGATACATATCATATTGATTGCAATAAATTAAAATTCAAGGTGCTGAACTTCCTATTAGCAAAGTCTCATTGCAGGAAGCTTTCTTATTGAAGGAAAGTATCCAGTGCCCTGAATCCTGCCTGTTTGAGAACCAGGTTTGTAAAAAGGAAGGGTCCCAGCTTCTCCTTGTGACCTGTCTTTAGAGGTGCAAGCCAGGGTCTGAATGGGAAATTGGCTTTATTTAGCTGAGTCTTCAGGAAAGAGAAGAGGTAAACTTGTTCTAGGAAGATGTAGGTTAGGAGCAGGGAGACAGATACTTTAAAGGGTAGGAAATGACTGGCAATCTGCCCTTACTCATTCCCAGACATTGTATGTGTCTGGAGCACCTTGGGTGGGTGATTGTCTAGGAAGGTCATTGCCCCACTGGCAAAGTTCATTAGAGACGTGGTATGAGAAGGAAGAGTGGCACTCTTGGTTTTCATCAGTTCAGCACTCTAGGGTTCCCACTTCCTCCATCTTCAATCTCTGCCTCTAGGAACCAACCCCCAAAGAAGTGCTTTTTCCTGGGTGGGTTTTGTCAGTATCCCTTCAGGGAAAAGAGGGAAGGAGAAGGGGAGAGAAAGCAGAGATTCCTGGGGAGATTAAAAATACAGGAGGGGCTCTGCAGAAGGAAGATGTGACTATTTCAGACATCTGACAACAGGAAAGGAGTGGGGGGTGGAGAAAATGGGTAAAAGGGAAAAGCCATGCTTTCCCAGGCCCTGCGTATCTTAAAAGGATTCTTCCATTCCTAAGTTCCACAGGGTAGGCCAGGCATTAGGGCAGCTAGATGGGGAGGAGGAATGCCTGTTATCATCCTAGTCCGAGGACGCTCAATAGCTCAGAATCTCAGAACAGATAGTTCTCAGACCTCAGTGTGGTGAGCAGACGGTGCGGACAGCTCGAGGAGAGCTCAGAGGAATTGTGGAAACAGGTTGGAAAAGTGGCAAGCACTGGAGAGATTGCAGCGTCTCTCCCTCTCGGGATCCCTGGGCTTGGTAATGTGGGGTCCCTATTCCCTAGATTCCTCTATTCCTGGGGTCTCTAAAAGAAGTCGAGAACAAATGGGGAAAGGAGTGGGTGAGAGGAGACCCTTAGGGTTTTCTCCCGGGTGTGTGCACCGCGCCCCCCCGCGGCCGCTCCGCGCGGCTGCAGAAATACTTGGTGACCCGCCGACGGCACTGCTCGCAGCGGACCGCGCAGCACCAGTGGAACTTGCAGTTGCAACTGGACACCGTCTCGGCGCGGCGCTCCTCCACCGCCAGCCCGCAGTCCCCGCACAGCCGACGGCAACTGCGGCGTTCCCAGCGTCCGAGGGCCCGGCCGCGCCGCAAGCACTCTCTGCCTTCGGTGCCCAGCAGTCCAAGCGTTTTGTTCTCCAGGCAGTAGTCTGGGGAGTCCTCCAGGTGCACCAGTTCCCGCGTGGAGATGGAGCGAAAGGTGTCGGCGATGGCGCCGCGGCCGGCCGCGCTATTACCAGCACCCTGCAACAGGTCCACCTTGAGAGCTGCGTGGTACTTCTCTTTCAGGTGTGCGCCCACCTCGCGGAACTCGGGCAGCTGCAGCCAGCAGGTCTGCGTGGTGCAGCTACCTGACACGCCATGACACTTACACGTGCGTTTCATGGTGCCCTTCACCGCCTGGGGAGAGAGCTAGGAGTGAGCTGGCCAGGGATTAAATGCGTGGGGAGTCTCTACCTCTGAGGGTTGCGAGGCGTCCAGCTAGCCTACGTGGCCAGCCAGCCTGATACCTCGTTTCTCCAACCTGGTAAATGAACTAAAGAGCTGTCTGCACCTAGGGCTGGTAGTGGATGGAGCCAGCTGCCTGACTCCAGGGACTGCAGGACTCACCTTGCGGCCAGCCTCGTTGTTGTGTAGGTTCATGGCTGCCCGGGCATCCTGTCCTGTCTCCAGGGCATCGACGAACTGCTTGGATATTGCCTCTCCAAAGCCCACGTTGTCGCTGCAGCCTCCCCACAGCCAGCCTTGGCCCCCTGGAAAAGTGCAGTGGGAAGAAAGGCAGTTGAGCAGGCAGGCGTGGAGCCTCCTGGGCTGCTGGGTCTAGGTGGGTTTGGGGAACCTGAGGTAGGGAAGGCTTAAGGTTGAGTGAGTGCCCTGTGTTTCAGCCTAGCTTTGTTTTTGCCACCTTGCGCGCCTACTTCCAGCCGTAGCCAATCCCCTGCTCAGGACTTCATGACGTAAGTAGCTGACGCAAGTAGCTGACGCAAGAAGCTGAAGTAAGTAGCTTGTCTCAGCAAGTTAGCCGCGCGTCCGTCTACTGCAGTGTTTCTGGCCTTTGGGCAGAGTGTGCACGTGCTTCCCCAGCGATTGACGTCCGGAAGGGACAAAATGGCGCGGATAAGGTGAGGAAAGCGCGAGCATTAAGGGAGAGAGAGGCGCAATTGAAATAATATGGAACAGCAGTTGGAAGTTGTGCTAGAGGGCAGAGAGGATTGGAGAGGACAGCAGAGAATGGAAAGAGGACAGGGATAGGCAGCATGGAAGGGCGTCCCCCTGTGTTTGAGACAGTAATAGGACTGAAATCTCAGGGAGTGTTCTTCCTTTATCATTGTGTTTAAATTAAGGAAACCATTCACTCAGAGAAGGGCCCCCAGCTACATTTACCCTGGTTTGTCACTGTAGGCTTTGGGCTCAAACTGGTTCGCCCTGATTTTCCTCAGACCGAGAATACAACTCTTCTCCACACCACCAAGTATCCACCAAGCTTTTTTCCCCCCAGTCTTGGGTTGGTAACTGTATTTTTTTTTTAAGCAGTCATCTTTTTTCCCCCTTTGGGGAGGGGGTAGGTTTATTTTATTTATTTTGTTTATTTTAACAGAGGTACCTGGGATTGAACCCAAGGCCTTGTGCATGCTAAGCACACCCTCTATCACTGAGCTATTACCCTCCCCACTACCAAGCTTTTTATTCTTTAAGTGAACTTTACTGGGCTGCCCTACCCACCCCCATATCACTACTCACCCAGTTGCCCATTGCGGGAGTCATCACAGCCACAGTTGTCAAAATCCCCAAGGCTGCAGTTTCTAGTCAGAGTGTACATGACCCCAGCAGAACTGATGGCATGTACAAATGCTGTCTCCCGATTAGCTGGCAGGAACCGAAAATCGAGTGAGTTAGAGGGAGGAGTTTCAGCCCAAAGACATACCTTTAATATCATCAGTATACCCTCCTTTCCCAACTCCGTCCTATTCCCCATGTTTATAATGTACTTTACTCTCTTCCAAGGTCTGCTCCAGCCCTGGTCTCAGGCCTGCTCCTCTCCCTTCCCATCTTTTCAGGCCACACATTTTGTGCCTAGGTGGCTAGATTATTGTTAACATAGGTGGGAAAAGCTCAAGAAAGAAATGGGGGAAGAGATGAATCTGAAGGCCAGTTTGTAAAGAACCCATCCCCACTTCCTCCTGGAGCACTGAAGTCAGAGACATGCACTAGCTAGTCCTGAGAGGAACCTCTGCTTGGCAGCTCTTCCATTTACTTGCATGGCCACTTTTTATCTTCTCCCTGGAAATCTGGTCTCCAAGTCAGTTCCCACTTGCCCTGTGCCTTTCTGCTGAGCCTCCTGAAGGAAGGGGCTAAGAGATCTGAAGATTTCTAACCCCTGCCTCCTGATGTTACTTGTATTTTTAGGAAGCCTTTAGCCAACTGGGAGGCCAAGGATGGTATAGGATTGGGGGTGAGGCAAGGTCCCTTTGTTCAGTAGTGAAGATGTTGGGGAAGAAAGAAAAAAGCTCTAAGATAGGAAAGAGGAGCTGGAGAAGGAGCAGAGAAGATCCCAAAGAGGACCTGAGAGCAGAGACCAGATGAGGAATAAAGGTGAAGAAGAGTCAGGGGGCCATCCCTGGAGAGTGGGGCTCTAATCTGTGGCCAGGGGGTCCAGGGAGCTGTGGCCAAGGCTTTCCTCACCACTGCGAAGGCCGCCATGGCTGGACAGCTGCAGGGCTCTCTCAGGGCAGTTCCAGCGGTCCCAGGCAAACTGGTATTTGCATTCTTCAATACCACTCTGAGCACCTGCTGCCACGCTGCTGGAGTAGATCAGGTAAGCCTACGGAGACACGGGTCAAATTAAGACTCGCAGCCGCTGAACTTGGGAGGCATTTGCCCTAAAGTGGCCAAGGACTGCCCATTCTGCTGACCCTCCCATCTCTCCAAAATAATGACACAGTGAGCACTTCAAATATGCTGTCTTATTTACCATCACAAATAACCTTGTGAAATAGGTACCATTTTATAGATTAAAAACCTGAGGCTCAGAGAGGTGATGTAAAGCAATTTGCCCAAGGTCCCACCACGAGCAAAGGGTAGCAGTAAGAATGAAAATCAGTTTTCTTAGACTCTAGGCCTCACTACGTTCATTCACTATACTATCCTGTCACTCCAAAATGATTCCCAATTTCATAACTCATGAATTTTCAGCAGTCGGTCCTCATCCTATTACTAGCTTAGGAAAGAACATTTTGTAGTTGCAAGTGTCCTTAGAGATCACGCAGCACACTGCCAGGATTTTGAAGATGGAAGACTGCATCCCACCCTGCACTGGGAAGGATGGATGACTGCAGACTGACACTGTGAAAGAAAACTTTTCTGACTCTGGAAATTCTGGCCATAAATTCAGAATCAGTATCCTGGTGCTGACACTAGTTTGCAGTGTGGTTTGGGGTGTGTCCCTAACCCTTTCTGTGCTGCAGTTTTTCCGTCTATTATATATATATAGAATAATGAAAGATGTGGACATAAGGAAATCGACGTGTATAGTCTTCAGTCAAGAAACTGAGTGAAATCCAAACAAATCAAAAGAATTTTTTTCTTACCTTTGGACCAGTCATCAGGAAATTGTTCACTGACCTAGAAGAGAGAAAAACCACAGAGCATAGTAGAGATACACCAACTCATTTCTGCTGCCGAGAGTTATAAAGATTACTTCAGCAAATATTCAGGCATACCTTAGAGATACTACCAGTGTGGTTCCAGACCACCGCAAGAAAGTGAACGTCACAACCAAGCCAGCCACGTGAATTTTTTGGTCTCCCAGAGTATATAAAAGTTATATTTACACTATACTGTAGTCTGTTATGTGTGCAATAGCATTATGTTCAAAGAAATGTACATGCCTTAATTTAAAAACACTTTATTGTGAAAAAGTGCTGCCCATCAGCTGAGCCTTCAGTGGGTTGTAATCTTTTTGCTGTTGCAGGGTCTTGCCTCGATGCTGATGACTGCTGACTGATCAGGGTGGTGGTTGCTGAAGGCTGGCATAGCTGTGGCAACTTCTTAAAATAAGACAAATTTTGCCACATCGATTGACTCTTCCTTCATGAATGCTGTTTTTGAAAAACAACAAACTGATAGGCTACATTATGGGAGAAGATGCAAAAGATTCAGAAAGAAATGTAACAGAATTTTAGAAAATCATAAAAACTACAGAGTCTAGCAAAACCAATGCCTACTTTTCAAAGCTTGGGAGGCAAAATTAAGTCAAGTAAAAAGAAGCACTACTCTCTTGGGGACAGTAGTACCAGCAAAGCACAAAAATAAATTCAAAATGAGTTGAATGAATTCAAAACTGCCAAAGCCATTATGAGTTTGGAGATAAATTTCTGATCCTTAAAGACTGGTGTTAGAGGTCAACCAGGTCCTTTGCCTCAGAGAAAGGAGCTGAGCTTGCTGTGGCTCAGAAGGGCAGTCTTTATGTGAGGGATAACTTTTAAAGATTTTTGGATGTTACCAGGCCAGACAGAGACTAGTTCCCGTTCCACAAGACAGACAGTATCAAGAAGGAAAACAAAGCAACAAAACAAAAACTGAGTGGCAGCCAAAGGAGAAAGCTTTGCTGTGAGCCTGGGTCAAGACTTCCTGTGAAAGGATACTGAGTTGGGCAGAGATGCTAGAGGATTCTGCTTTCCTTGAAGATCCTATAGTATGTAAAGATTTGGATGATGTGCTTGTCCAGCCCAATTGATGAATCAATCAGATCTAATTGAGCACCTGCCATGGGACATGACTCTAGGCCTTATCTGGACAATATTCCCATAGGTTGACTCGGGTTGTTAACCCCCTTGATATTTGCAGACATATTTGGACCATATAACATGGGTTACTTATGTCTAGAATATCCAGTATGAAGAAAAGACTGTATGCCCTTGTGCTGAGTACCAAAGGAAGAGGAGCTCGTTCTTGATTCATGAGACAATGGCAAGATGTCCTTTGGGGGAGTAAAATAGAATATGGATTACAGGAAGCAGAGTGGGTGTGTAAGGTGAGAGGGTAGGAGGAGAGCCAAAGAGGAAGGAATTTAAGTGTTTGTATGAGTGCCACCTGGGGACAGTTATATGGTTCAAGGAAAGATGCTAACAAACAGTGGGAGATGGAGGCAGCTCTATAGAACATCGTGCAAGCAGCATAGTACTGGACAGAGGGACAAGCTTCCCACTCCCCATGCATACAGTTGCTGATGATGCTACCCAGGTTGGGTGTCAGGCAAAGGGTTTACGTCTTTCTAGACCCTCCCAACTATTCCCAGACCTTTTGTTAAACACCAGACTTGCATACTCAGCTATATTCTTGACATCTCCACTTCTGTCTTTAATAGGCAGCTCAAACTTAACACATCCAAAACTGAACTCCTGATCTTCGCTACCACCATTTCAAACTTGCCCATTCCGTGATCTGCCCCACCTAAGGAAAGGGCAGTTCCTTCTTCCAGTTGCCAGGCAAAAATCTTGGAGTCATCTTTGACTCCTTTCTTTCTCTCACATCCTATATTCAGTCTGTCATCGACTCCTGCCAGCTCTGGCTCAGAATATATCCAGACTCTAACTAGCTCTCAGCACCTTCACTGCTGTCACACTGGTCCAAGCTGTCATTATCTCCTGCCTGGCTTATTGTTAAGGCTTACTAACTGAACTCCTTGCTTCCACTCTTATTCTCCCATGTGCTATGCTCAAAATGATTGGTCCCTTTGAAGACTGATCCATTTAAAGTATAAATCAAATTTTGCCACTCTCTGCTCAAAATCCTCCAGTTTTTTTTTTTAATCTCACATAGAGTGGAAGCCACATTCTTATGGTTTATAAGACCCTACACAACGTGGCCCCCTGCTATGTCTCTGGCCTAATCTCCTACCACTCTCCCCTCACTTACTCTGCTCCGGCCACACTCCCCTTGTTCCTCCAACACCCTAGTCACTCTCCAGCCTCTGAGCCATTGATTGCACTTGCTGTCTTTTCTACCAGGAATGCTTTTTACTCAAATATCCACATAGCTTGTTCCTTCACCAGCATTAGCTTTTTAATCAAATGTGTCATTCTCCCTGAGGCTTTCCTGGATCATCTATTTAAAATTACAACTCCCCCCACCTCCTTTCTCTGCTTCATTTTTTTTTAACACGGCACTTTTCATCATCTGAACACTAGATTTTACAACTATATTTGTATATTCTTTGTCTCCTTCCACTAGACTGTAAGCTGCATTAAGGTAGTTTTTGGTGCGGAAGTCTGTTCTGTTCACCAAGTGTTATCAGTGCCTTGAACAGTGCCTGAGGATAGTAAGCATTTAATATTTGTTGAATGAAAGAACAGAGGAACTCACTTTTAGGGGTGGGAGCAGGAAGAAGTATCATCTGAGGAAACTCAGAAGGAACAGCAATCTAGAGAGATGGGGGAAAGGAGAGAATCCTTCATTCATGCCCAGGGTCTTACCACTGTGATTATGCAGTGTCTCCCAAATCTTTACCTCCAGCCCTGACTTCCATCTTGAGATCCAGAGCTGCTTTTACAAAAGAATGCTAGACTTCTCTACTGGGAATGTTTCAAATTGTAAAGACAGTATGTTTAAAAGGTAACTCATCTTCCCTGCCGAACTTACTATTCCCCCCTCAATCTCTCTCAATCCATTCTCAGCATCCAATCAGTTATTAAGACCTGTGTGTATTTTACCTCTATAATATTTTTTACATACCAGTTCCCTCTTTTTTTCTCACTGTCTCAGTGCTTTCACTATCACAGCCTTAGTTGTGGACTCCAACCTGGACCACTGTAGAAGCTCCACTAACTGACCTCTCTACTTACAGTTTTTATCCCATTCCAATTCAGTGTATAGTCTGCAGCTAGATTAATCCTCTGAAAGCCTGATTCTGTTGTCATCCTACTCAAGAATCTTTTGTAGTTCTCCAACGCTGGGCACTCAAAGCCCCCCATAATCTGAACCTACATACCTTTCTCCATTTCCCATTAAATACCCCTATTTGTCCAATCCTTGACTCAAGCTGAACCATTCCTGGAAATCTATGCGTTAATGCCTCTATGCTTTTGCTCATGCTATTCTATTAAATCTTACTTATTCTTAGTGTTTTCGACCAGTGGTGCTGGGACAACTGGATATTCACATGCAAAAGAATGAAGTTGGACCCCTACCTCAGACCATATAAAAATTAACTAAAAATGGATCATAGACCTAAATGTAAGAGCTAAAACTATAAAACTCTTTAAAGAAAATACAGGTTTAATTTTTCATGACCTGGAGTCAAGCAGTGGTTTTTTAGATATACCATAAGCACATGTAACCAAAGAAAATATAGGTAAATCAGACTTCGGAAAAATTGAAAACTTCTGTGCTTTGAAAGACACTATCAAGAAAGTAAAAAGACAACCCACAGAATGGAGAAAATGTTTGCCAATCATATATTTGGTTAGACACATATAAAAAGCACTTACAACTAAAAAGTAAGAAGGCAAATAATCCAGTTGGAAAATGGACGAAGTGTCTGAATAGACATTTCTCCAAACAAGATATATAAATGGCTGCAAAGTACATAATAAGGTGCTCAACATCATTAGTCATTGGGGAAATAAAAATAAAAAACACAACAAGAATTTACACCCACTAAACTAAAATTAAAAAGACAGACTATGACAAGTGTTGTCAAGGATGTGGAGAAATCAGAACATACTTGCTGGTGGGATTACAAAATGATGTAGCTACTTTGGAGAACAGTCTGGCAATTCCTCAAAAGGTTAAACATAAAGTTACCATATGACCCAGAATTCTACTCCTAGGTATTTACTGAAGAGAATTAAAACCACGTGTCCAACAAAACTTATACATGAGTATTCATAGCTTCATTATTCATGGTAGCCAAACAGTGTAAACAACCAAATGTCTATCAACTGATGAATGAATGAATAAACTGAGGTCTTTTCATAGAATGGAATATTCAGCCATAAAAAGGGATGAAGTACTGATAAATGCTACAACATGGATGAACTTTGATAATATCATTCTAAGTGAAAGAAGCCAGACAGAAAACTTTTTTCTGCCTCATATAAAGGTTTTCCTTTATTCCCTTGTATTCAACTATAAATAGAGGCTGCCTTAATTATCATTGTATCCCCTCCACCTCCTTATCTGAACATAGGAAGTACTCCATAAAAGCAAATTAAAGGGTTTTGAAACAATAATGGAAGGATCATCAGATCCAACAGAAAATTCTAGGATAATAAGAACTGAAAAGAAATTTTGGGGGGAGTATGAGAATGAAATTTGTGGCAAGCTAGTGCTCCCACTAATGTTCAACCATTGTGAGCAGATGACTGCTACGTCAGCGGAAGATCATAGCATATGAGCAACAGACAATAAACACTGACCATATGTACACAGAGGTTGATGTTATAATCAAAACCTCTAGAGAGGGCTATAGCTCAAATGGTAGAGCACATGCTTAGTATGCAGAAGGTCCCGGTTTCAATCCTCCATACTACCTCCAAAAATAAATAAACAAATAAACCTAATTACCCCCTCCGAAAAACCATAAATAAATAAATAGATACATAGATAAATAAATAAATAAATAAATCACCTAGAAAATGTAAAAAACATATATTAAAAAAACTTAGCAAAATCAGTCTGCCCCACTTAATGTGATATGTAATTGTTATTGTGCTTCATAGTAATCAGGCATAAGTAGGAAGCAATTTACATAAATAATTGTAGTTAGTTTTGCTTTTGTATGGTCAAATAAAAATTTTATAATTGTTTCTTCTCCTTTTGTCAGTCTTCCAGTATATATACTGATACCATATAAAATGTAATTTAAAAGATATTTTTATTGAAGTATAGTCAGTTTACAATGTTGTGTCAGTTTCTAGTGTTAAAATGTAATTTCTGTCACACAATAATAGCTAACATTTATTTGGTGTGTAAGGAACTCTTCTGTAAATGTATCATCATTTAAAATTTTTATAACATCCCCATGGGGTAGGTACTGTACTATTGATTGTTTATTCTGTGCACACCAAATACTGGTTTTAGTGCTTTACATGTTTGAAGCTCACATAATTATTACAGTTATATGAGGAAGAAACTGTTATGTCTTCCATCTTAACAGACACAGGAACTGAAGTATAGAGTGGTTAACCAGCATCACACAGCTAGTTACATGGTAAAGCCAGGGTAGGGACCTAGTCAGTCTGACTCTGGAGCAGGTACTCCCTCCCTGCTACACTTTTCTGCACATATTTTTCTTGCCCTTTTTCCCACATGCCAAGGCTCCTGATCCCAGAAAGTTCTTGATGAGTATTTCTTGGCAGTCTCAGGGATGTTTTGCACACAGTCATAAAAAGCTCAGTTAACTATCACATTGTCTCCCATGCTTTTCTGTTATTCCATTGCTCCAGCTCTTCCTTCTGCTTCCAAGCCTCCGGGCACTCCTACCCACCAGGCACTGGCTCTGCTTTATCTACCACCACATCCCCTGGGCACATTTTGAGGAGTCTGTTGCTGCTCACATTGGATTCAATGCATGAAAAAGAAGGGACAAACAAATGTACCACGCGAATGCAAGATGTTAATAGCGGGGGAAGTGCAGGGGATGAGAGGAGGGGAGATACGGAACTCTACTTTCATCTTTAGTTTTTCTGCAAACCTAAAACTTCTCTTTTAGAAAGTCTATTGTTTTAATGTAGGGACAAATGTCTTTTAACCCCTTTTAGAGTTTTACTTTTCCACTTGGGTATCAAAACTGCCATTTGTGTACAAGGTTTTATAGGGTTTTAGTAAAATAGCTCTTTCGTTTTTGCTTAGAACACCCCCTCGTAGTCACCCTCCAACCTCCTTCACTGAACTGAAACTGAGGGGCTTGCTAATAAATTCCAGTGACAAGCTTTATAGCTGAATCTTCTCAGTTCCCTTCCTTTGGAGAGAATGCTCTCCTGGGAAGACTCTACAGTCACTTGTTTAGATAAACTTCTTGGGCCTTAGTCCTACCAACTTTCCTGACCTGCCTATAAATGCTGAATTTAGGTGGTGGGCCCAAACTGGAGCCCTTTCAAAAGGTGGTCCTTTCAAAAGGTGCTATCCTTGCAAAGAACTGGGCAATTTAAAAAAGTATTAACTAGGGCCTCTCTAGTGTTCTGTCGATAATCTTCACTGGTCTCAGCCTTCAGGGGCCTCACAAACAAAGTGCCCTTGCCCACCCAGGGGCAGTATCCTTAGCCCTAGCGTGGGTCATTATTGATTCACCCACCCTGGACCTCTTCCACCCATAATGACTCTGAAGAATAAGCACACGCGTACTTCCTGGTTTTAGGGAAGACTGTTACCTTGGAAGCTGGCAGTTTCCATTGGCTCAAAAGCGAAACATGGAGACTGGGGTCTGGCCAGATAAGCAGGATAATTCCTCAGTAAGACTCTTATTGAAGTTCTATCCCTGCGCCTGTCCCCAGATGCCTGAAAAGGGTGACTTTGGTGACAGCATCTCTCCAGATCTGCCTATGGCTTTACTGTGAGTCCCAGCGGTGGAGGCTATTGGCAACAGCCACACTCCACCAGTCCCCTTTAACTCAGGTGGCCTGGACAGGACAGTATTCTTTCCCTACCTCTTGTCTCCTGATATCTGTCTTGTTTTCGTGCTCTTTTAGAGGTGTTCCGTTAGTCTAGGACTGTGAAGTACAATCCGTAGAGTATGTAAAACTGGTGAAGTCTGAATAAGCTTTATGGGCATTGTACTGTAGTCATAAGATATTAACACTGGAGGAGGCTGGGGAGAGGGTGCATGGGAGTTTCCTGTGCATTTCTTTCCAACCTTCTGCAAATTTATAGTTACATAAAAATAAAAATGTAACATACATATATATACATAATCTAGAGTGCCAGAGAATGGACTTCGTTACAGGCATTTGAAAATCAATCCATATGTATTATCTGTAGAGAATCTTCTGGGGAGTTTATTAAACATGAAGGACCCCAGCTCAAGAGAGTCTCGTTGGGCAGTGGTGATTGGGGAACGGATTGTAGGAATCTGCATGTTCCTGAGACGGTGGTGTTGTAGATGATCCTGAGAGTCCACTGTGAGAAACACTAGGAGAACCGGGAGGTGCCTACAAGTATCAGATACTGAGGTATAATTTGAGGGCCTGGGAGATGCAAATTATTGCCTCAATATTCTGGAAAAATGGCTGCTCCAACTGCAACAGTAACAAATAGGTGGACATTCTCTTCTTTTGTGTCTGGACGGAGCACCTTCTGGTTTCAAAGCTCTAACTGGTTACTGCTTTAAGGGACTGAGTCTCTGACTGCACTAAGCATTAAAACCATGGACCTCTGTCCTTCCCTGCAGCTTTTTTCTTGGTATTGTAGTGTTTTCCTGGCAATTACAGCTGCCCTGTTTATGTCCACCTTCCCCATACCAAGACTAAAATATCTGGAGGGGAGGGGTGGAATATGCCCACAAGGATTCTGAATCTTTGTCTAGGGGCCCTCTGTCCTTTAGGAAACATGCTAACTACTTCCACTTATGGAAGTCTTTAATGCCATAGCTATTATTTTGTATTCTTAGACCACCTCCACACTCTTGTCATCAACCCTGAAGTGAATCTTTACCTCATTTTTTGGATCTATACTTTTTTCTACAAGCTTCTAATGCTACTTTATTCTTCTCCCAAGTTAATTTACCAATGGGAAGAATTTGAACAAGCAGTCAGATCTCTCTCTCTCCTCTCTCCATCATTCACTCTAAGCTCTCACAATAATGTTTCACTGTAAGTAGCTTCTGCTGTCACTTGCTCCCATCTGGGCTGGGTAGCCAAATTGTTTCCTTTTGTCCTGTCTTCACTATCTCTTGCCATGATTCCTCTAATATCAACATTAACAAATTCTTCCCCCTTCTTTTTAATGTGTGTCTAAGTCCAGGCTGTTCTCTTCATTAATAATATCTTTTCAGCTTTTGTTAAGCAACCATCCACAGATAAAGATGCATTCGTAGTTTGGAGGCTGTGGGTAACTGCCGGAGCAAAGCCTTGTGGACTTTCTATCATTTCCTATTTCTCTCTGCTCTAGGGACCTTCTAAACTTGCAGCACCTCAGTGGCTGTTATCCGGCCACAATCTGACCACAATTCAAAATTCTTTGATCTAGGGTACAAACACCCACAGCTTTCAATATCACACAGCTTTTCTCGTGGGCTGTATTGCCTCCTGAATTGCCTATTCCATAATCAGCCTGATCAGCAGCAAAACTTTTTCCCAGGGAGCTGGGACAGGAGGGGAGGGACTTTGGATCAACCCAAATACAAATGCCACAGCTTCTCTTTTAGTTCTTGGAAAGTCTCCAAGTTGCTTTTGTTTGTTTGTTTGGTTGTCTTTTCTTACCTAACATTTACTATCCATAGATCCATACACTCAAATTTTCAAAGCCCTTCTTCACCTGATACCATTTGAAGAAATTAATTTTACCCGCTTAGGAAGTTCATAGAAAATTTCAAGTTCCC
This sequence comes from Camelus dromedarius, assembly GCF_036321535.1. Taxonomy (NCBI): domain Eukaryota; kingdom Metazoa; phylum Chordata; class Mammalia; order Artiodactyla; family Camelidae; genus Camelus; species Camelus dromedarius. Next base: position 58,201,366 of record NC_087443.1, on the reverse strand, counting down.
ATTCTCTGTTACTTATGCTTCATTGTGGATGAGTGGTTGAAGCCACTATCCAATTAGTTTTACCCACTTCTCCCTATTTGGGGATTTTCTCCAAACTAGCATAGGCAGTCTGCAGCACATCACCTTATGAAGTGAGCGATTTAGCAGCCATGGTGAGGATACATGCCTGATTCTATATGGTCCATGGCACAGATGGGCACAGGAGCACCAGGCACCATGCTATCTGCAGGCTGACTTCTCCCTTTGCATGACTGGGACTTTGTGACTGGGCCAAGTGTGCACGACTCCTCTCAGTAAGAGAGTTCCTTCCCGGTAAAGAACTGTCTCATGGAGCCAGCCTCTTGCAGGCCAGCCTCACTAGTTTGTCAAGTATGCCCAGACACAATTGAATCCCAGTGGTTGATGCAGCTTTGATTTAAGTTAGGATTCTCTTTTCCCCTTCTCCATGCATTTTTTTCAGGGTAGGGGGGTTGGGGGAGGTAATTAAGTTTGTTTGTTTGTTTGTTCAAATAGAGGTACTGGGGCTTGAACCCAGGACCTCGTGCATGCTAGGCATGCACTCTACCACTGAGCTATACCCACCTCACTCCCGCATGTATTTTTAAAAAGCAAAGGTTCTGAATATATTTCTCCAGAATTTGGTGGTTTCCTCTCAACTACCAGGACTTTCATCTCAATGCCTTCTGAGCCCCTCCTTTGTTCTGCCTCCTTCATTTTCCCCCCAAGTCCTTCATTAACAGATTTGGCTTCTTCCTGCCCTTTCAGGACTGTTAAGAAGTCTCTGGGTCATGAAGCTCTAGTTGGTCTACTTCGGGAGAGACCATCTGACTATTATAACTTTGGGTGGTGGCCCAGGGAAAAGGAGAAGTGGTTGTGAATACATGTAGATACAGATCTCCATCTGGTGATGTGGCACAGAGAGAGCACAGGGGGAAAGGGGTGAAAAGGTTAAGGGGAGGGTCCAGCGGAGGGGAACTGCCTGGAGCTGCAGCTAGAATGTGGCCCTGGGGAAATAACTCTCTCTTAGGATTTATGTCTGACAGCCAGATTCTTCACCTAATAGAACCCACAAGATGCCTTGGCCTGGGAAAAGCCCAAAGACAGTTCTTTCTGAGCAAGTTTCATTGCGACTCTAGCCTCTACAACATCTGACCCACAGAGCACACATGTACACACACACACAGATATGTATATACACACAATTATGTACATAGAAGGCCATCCTTACTAGTGACTGTGAAATAATATCCCATTGGTCCAAAAATGTTCACTGCCTTCTCTGACAATAACTGAGGTTATTTAAGCTAGGAACAATTCACTGTAGAATTAGAGAGAGTTAAGTTTAAAATGCAACATTTTCTAAGAGTGGCCAGCATGACTCATTCTTATCCATTGTGAAGTATAAATAATTGAAATCAGGCTCTTTCCTATTTAGTTATGGGAAGGGATGAGGAGGTAGAAGGCACAAGACTGCTGCAGTCTTGAAGGGAAGAGAAGTATTCAGCCTTTCAAAGACAAGTTTCCTCCTACTTAAAAATTTGTCTAGGGGGAACAAAGGTGCTATCAGTGGAGACATCTATTTCAGTTAGAAATAGAACAAAGTCCAGATTACAGCAAGGAAACAGTTATGAAATGAAAGCAACTAATATAGATTCATGGAAAGAGTATGCAAGAAAAAGGGAAGAGAGAAAGAAATGATTGCAGTGAAAGATGGAGCTGAGTGAAGGTTTTTCCAGGATTAAGTGTAAAAGGAAAAATTAATGACTGTGTCGTTTTGGCTATATCCTCATATCTGTTTCACTGATTTAAACTCCCTCTCTTTCATCAAAGGGAATTCAGCCCTATAAATAATTCTCAAATTGTTTTATATATGTAAACATATACATATACATATGTAATTCTCTTTTGAGGAAAAATATGTGTCTTATGTGAATCTTCTGTATTATATAATACAGTGCCCTAAAATATTAAGGAAAAAAGTCTTGTAAACCACTTGGCTTTAAAAAAAAAAAAGGTGAAACAGATGCTTCAGTTTTAGCAGTTATTCTTATATTTATATTAAAATCCCACGTTATCTCAAAGCTAGCCCTTCTCAATTAACTTTTGGCAAGGACCATAGAATAGGCCACAGACAACTGTGTATCCTGAGTCTCTGCAAAACAATCTCAGGCAGATCCCTTCCCAGGCAAGTCACATATTTGCAAAGGGTAATCTTTTCCCTTGAAAGTGAAATGTCATTTGTATTCCAGGATATTTTATGGAACAGTCAGCCATCTTCCCTTGTCCTCATTTCCTCCCTTCTTTATGCATTGTAGCAAACTCCGCTGAGAAACCCTGAGCTACAAAAAAGCATTTAAGCACTTAGCATTTAAATGAGGACTCTGACTGGGAGGGAGTAAGCTGTACTCATTCTCCGTTCAGTGGTCTCTAAGTGAAAGGTGCTAAGGAACAGCTCAAACCATGGTTCCCAGACAGCCTGGGATTGCAGGAACCTCTTCCAGGATCCTTATGAAGGCAGAGAATTTTTTTTTTTTTTTGATCTTGTAATGTTGATCCCTGCAGTGTAGACTTTTGAAAATATTTGTGTTCTCAGTTGCACTGATGGACACAATACCAGTTTATATCAGGATCAAGAAGGTAGGTATGCTTGGTAATTCTAAGAATTATCCTGCCAAACAACTAGGTGAACAGTTCAAGGTAGGCAAATTGACAAACGTTGGCACTTTGATACCATTTTCGCTACTTAATGGAACTAAATCCAAATGGATGGTAAAAATTTTCTTTCCTCATTCCAACTCAACTGTCAGTTTCTGTTGCCTATGCTGACCAGCCACAGCTCAAACAGAAATAAACTCAAATGTGTATTTGAATAGTTTCTCTTTTTCTTTAATTTGTATTCTTGGTTTTTCCCCCAAGGGCGGTCAGATTTATATGATGCTCCCCAAGATTCATTCTAATTACATACTGGATCAAGATCTCTCAGACACAAGATTCCTTCTCCTATCCTTATTTTTCCTATTTTGAACCATGGTAGTATTTGGGAGATTTAGACAAAGAGAAACATATGCAGTTAAAAATGCTACAGAAAGTATAGATGAAGCAAGATTAGCCAGTGGTTGATAACTGTTGAAGCTGAGCTATGGGGGTTCATTGTATACACCGTTCTCTCTAGCTTTGTAAGAAAATCAAAATGTTCATAATATAAAATTAAACAACAGAATGAATAATCTGAACAGAAGCAGTAATGTATGTGATCTAGGCTCCATTGGACACCCTGTATTAACATGAAGAAATGCCAGACAAGATTGAATGGTTTACTATTTATTATTTTGGATATTAGTATGGAATAGAACCTTCAAAATCTGATATGGTGAACCTGGAGACCCTGAGTAAAGCAGAAGGACTGTAATTTATGGTAGCAAAAGAGAATTACAGTTTTGAATGAAAGAAAATTTCTCCTTATGCAGGATGGTGTAAGCTTGGTCTGGTAAATATAAGCATGGCATCTATGGAGTTGCACAGAAAGACCGCACTGTCAGCCCACTTACAGGGCCTTATTGAGACCGCTGGCACATAGCCTTCTGGTGTGCTGGAACCAGAGGATGCTGAAGTTGGGAAAACAGCCTATTAAGAAAAGTGATTTTGGGCTGGTCAGATTATGGTGAATTTAAATGATCCCCTTATGGTCTGATTTCTTTTGGCCTAGAGAAAACTCTGACCTTAGAAGCATACACCGAAATGATATGATCAATAACAAGAGCCTGCAATAAAGATTGAGAAAAACAAGCCATAAAAGTTCGGCTTATAATGAGATTAGAGAGTCTGTCCAAAGTGGATGGTAGTTTCTTTCGAGAGGCCCTCAGAGTGTAGGTATATTTCAAAAGGGAAGCAGTGGGGAATGTTATTTATGTGAACCAAGCTCAGAGTTCCCCCAACTGTTAACCCAGCCTGATCTTTTACCTAGGAAGAAAAATCTGCTTTTCTGAAAAATGAGGATTTATTCTAAGAAAAATTGTATTGACCTCTTTCTCTAAGCCCTGTGAATTCTCCTCTGCCTTTCTGATAGAAATAGGAGAGAGGTTCGTTTGTTTGTTTTGAAGACCAACTCTGTATTTATCCTACACGTCTCTCATCGTGTGCTTGAATTAGGGATCTTGGCGAATTTGTTTTTACCATTGGCTAGTTACTTCAATAATCAAAAGTGCTAATGATTCCAAGTGTCTGTTTAAAAGCTGTTAAATGAAAAACAGTGAAATGAAGGATGCCCACAATAATTCTTGCACTCCTGGAAATTCTAAAATATGCTACAAAAATTGATCTTTATTCTTAGGAAAATATAGACAGAGCTAGCTTCCTTATCCTATAAGTAAACTCTTTTTTTTTTTTTAGAACAATTTTTTATGGAGGTACTGGGGATTGAACTGTCATGCATGCTAAGCACATGCTCTGCCACTAAGCTATACTCCTACCCCTGTATGTAAACTCTTAACATCAGAGGCAGTACAGATAGAAAAAATAGCTTTTGAACTGATCTCCAAACAAGCATGAAACCACTACATTGAAAAGAACAGGTAATTTGAGATTTTGGGCAAAAGCCAGTTCTTCACACATCTAATCCAAATCAAAGAGCCTACTGACAGTTTTCAGTGAGTTGAAAGTTATGAAATCAATATAAATTCTATGGATAAATAAATGTAAGAGACAATTTGAATCACTAACAGAACAAATACTTTTATAAGTAAAAATATTAGTCAGGTACAAGCTTCTGTTTCTCAGTGCCAGACTTCTGCATGTTTATCAGACTAAATGGTTAATATCATTAAAAATTCCCAGAGGAATTGGAGTGCCAGACAGAGAAAGAAATATGACCACAAGATGAAGGAGCATGGTCCAGTGTTCCAGTTACTGGGCAATAAATTGTGGGCAGAGGAAACAAAGCAAGGTTCTGTCTGACATGGGATGGTTTAGTGGCTCAGAGTAGTGAGTGTTGTAGAGGCAAATCCCTGTCTCACCACGGACAAGCTGTGTGTCTTTAGCCAAGTTACAGAGTGAATGCTTACTAAATGTTGGTTCACATTATTATTATTCCTGAGTATAGATTGTGTCCCAGGATATGGAGCAGAGCTAATCATAAGTTACCCTTTCTCAGGAGTCAGTAGCAATACAGAAGTAAGGACTTCAGTAAACCATGGGATCTTCTACTTTTAAACTAGAAAATATGAAAAGCAGAAGCAGAGAAGAAAGGTAGCTAATTTAACCTGGGAAGACTTTCTGGAGGAGGGAATACCTGAACTAAGTCTTTAAGAATGACTAGATGGCCACGTTCTGGTGGAATCTTTGAAATCTTTTAGCCAAAAAATCACTTCACCCAAATGTGAGCAAATAAAATCCTTTCCAAATGTCCTGATGTATAACAATAATATTAGTATAAAATTATGATGATGATGATGATCAGCCAGCAGATTAAAGGAATTTGATCATATCAGTTGGAAAAGAAAATAAATGGAGCCCAAGGGAAAAAAGGATTTTATTAATAGTCCCAAGAAAGAAGAGCATTACCAAACATAGAGCAGCATTAAACCAATTGTGCCAGCTGGGAAAAAGTGAAGAAAAAAAAAACTCTCCATGGAAGAGAGAGAGTTTGGACTGAAATTCCTTTTCTTCTGACTCTTTAAAAAAAAAAATACCCTCATTTATCTCTATATAATACCACAAAAAGAAGATTCTTCTTTGTATCACATTATCATCCACACATAAAACAATGAAGAGGTACCGCGGAGCATCCTCCTCATTGCTTATACAAAGTGGTTTTGTGAGAAAAAATCTAATGAAGTGTCTCCTCCCAGGACTTCACAGCCTTTGTAAATAACAATAATTATTACTATTATTAGTATTACTATCCAAGGCAGGAGATATAGAGACTCTGACAGGAGAAATCGCAGGGCTCCATTGTTGAGAAATCAGTGACAAAATGGGAATTAAATTTCAGTGATCGTGTCTCAAGCCCTTAGAAGGACTTCCTACAGTGCAGCTGGCAACCTAATCCTCCTCTGAGTTTACACCACGAATCCCAAGCCTTTTTTTATGGACTATAAACTTTTTTTTTATTGAGCAGGGAAGCTATTAGGTATATGAATCTTTTATATTGGCATACTATTTTCCAGATTCCAAAGCAATTTCACACACCTTACATTTTATTTCCCCAACTTTGAAGATTCCCAGCCCCTGTGAGGAGGAGAATCCCTTTTTAATCTGACAGAGATTCTCACTCAGTTGCACCTGTTCTTTCTGTATCTGTCAGTGGGCAGAACTCAGCAAGATCTTAACATGATGACAAATTACCATGGATTCAACCATTTTTAAAGGCGTGGTGTATTTTATTGTTCATAATATACATTTGAAAAACCATTTCACATATACACGAGAATAATAAACTATATAGATGATGCTTGGTGAGAATATGGGTTCAACCCCCCCCCCCAACCACCACACAACACACACACACACACACACTAACTGAAGTGCTTGCTAATCAGAGGTTCTGCATGTCATTATAAGATAAATTTCAGGAGCCACAGAAAAGTTACCCTGAAGATGTACCTGTAGAGAGCCAAGAAATTATGTATTTCAAAAGCTGCCTTAAAACCCAAAGATTTAGATAAATTCTTGCTCTATGGCAGAAAAGAAACTGACCCTGTTTAACTCCTTTGGAAAGAAGTAGAGGTAGTGATCTCTTAAAGAATGAGGGCAGAGCCAGAGTTAACCTCTATATCCCAGTGCCTCTTTCTGATTTGGTGGCTGAGTGGAGCAGAGAAAGAGAGAGAATGAGAAATGGACAGAACTGAGCAAGACCGGTATCATTATGATACATCATTTGGAGTAAAATGAAGACAAGTTAAGGAAAACCATGTTCTAGGCCTGTTCGTTCCAGATGCCTAAATGTATTGGGAGTGAAAAGTCAAATTGGTTCTTCTCTGACCACCATTATAACCATCGCCATCTGCTTGGCTTTATCATGAGTTCCCATTCTCTTTTTTTTTTTTTTTTTTTTTTTGCAGCCTTTAGGATTAAGAAAAGCAAATCTAAATAGATTTTTCTCAAGTTACTAAAGGAGAATTCTCTTCAGAAGTGTCCCAACAAGAAGAAACTGTGGAAAATGCTTTTTCCCCCCAATTATCTTGTGCTGAGGTACCTAGTAAAACTGCATTGTAGGTGAATTTCATCTTTATTCTTTCCTTTTCAAGCCCAGGAATTTCTGTTGATGGACTCTTTTAGACAGTAATTTCAGGAAAGCCTACAATTGAACAGCCAAGCAGAAATTGTTGTTCTCTATTTGTTAAATGCTTTTGAGGTCCTTACATAAAAGGTTGATAATGAAGTATTAAGAGAAACTCTGAAAGGCTGCGGTTGGTCAAATTTCTCTGCATGGCTCAAAGGGGAGGATGACCTTATGCAAAACCCTGATAGTTCCACTCTAAGAATAATCAAGATTTAAAGTTAAGTTTAAAAATCTCTTTGAAATGCTACCCAAACAAGACTTTGGCAAAGTATAAATGTTTCATTCAAACTGGGGCTTATAGGGGAAAAGCAATTTAAATCTAATTGCATTATACAGGAGATTTGTACATTTTCTCCTCAAAGTCAGGCCAGGCGAGAAGGGGTTCTTAAACCCTGTTTTTAAATTAGAACTTTCTTTCACATCTCTTTTTTTCTTGTCTCTTTTTGAATCCAGACACTTGAATTTGGACAGACAAGCAACCCAGCCACCTTTCAGTGTGGCTGTGTCAGTATCAGAATGAAATGAACATGACCCCTCCAGCAGGGAAGGAACACACAGTAAAGGTATTTTTTATAGAACAATTCTTTACACTGCCCTGGTGACTGGGGAGAGGAATCTCGTGTTTCTCTTTTGCTGATACTGAATCAGCTGAAGAATACCATGAACGTCAGAAGAAATGCTCTGAAATAGTCTCCTCTCCCTTTTGTCTTTTTGTTCTCATGAAGGGGAGAGAAGAGAGGTTTTTTTTTTAAACATGGAATATTTAATTAAAATGCCAGTTAAAATTTGACCAGTTCTTTGCTGGTTCAGTTTATATTCAGAAATGTTGCAAATGATCACATTAAGTTACAAATCATCGTATTTTGGCATAGTTCTTATTAACTCTAATAAAGATGGCTATACTCATTTATGATAAGAATGTATTCTCAACTAGCACAGGCAGCTGATTTCAGCAAAAAAATTCCTATTGTTGCTATCTCGACAGTTTATGTAGTAATTGGATTCATATCTTGGTTACATAGATGGTCAAAATTAGAACTGATAACGAGAGGAACTGAGTTTCTATCTTAATTGGGGAGAAATTCCAAACACCCTAGCAACATGCATCTCCCCGGTCCTACTTCTGCATGTCTTTGCCTACTAGCTTATTAACATTTCCATATATAGATACTCTATGTGGTTTCCAAGAGCTAAATGAAAATGATGATAATATCATCTATCCTTTGCACAATGGTTTATGGTTTACAAAGCACTTTCACACACATTTTCTTACTTTCTGAGCAATTTAGGAATGTGTGTAAGTGGAGGAAATTAAATAAAATTGTAGAGAAGTTTAGATTTCTAACCTAGTTTATTTCAAATATGTTTGTTAACTCAGTATCAACTCAGTAGCTCAAGTAAATTTTTAGTCTCTAGGAAGTGTCAATATGAGCAGTTACTTAGAATACTCTGAAAAAAAAATAAAGTCAGAAAGAGCAAAATAAGATCCCAATAAATTTTGTCTCCAGGCTTCACCTCAAAGATCAGATTCAACACACTGTAGAACTTGCTTTGAACCACCTTCCTCTTCTTCACAATGCTGATGTCAGGACTTGGTAAAAAGGCTACTGTCCATTTCCCCAAAACCACTTAGAATATTTGTGGTCCAGCAATTTATAAAAGTAAGAACCCCTCATCTTTTAATCCATTCCTTTATTGCAAAAGGAGTCCTAAAGATTTACTAAAACCAGCCATAAAATTTCGGAAGAGCCCTACCCCATAGAGCAATTCTATTTTTTCCCTAGGAGAGATCCCAAGGCTTCCCACAATTCTGGAAGTGAAAATAAGCTCTTTCCAACATATTACATACATTTACCTATTCCCAGGTTACTTACCAGGTGTGGGTGAGTTGGAGGACACAGGTGAGAAGGAAGATGCACACAGAAGGCTTCGTAAGCAACATAATCCTCTGGAGTAACAAGGATAGAAAATTCTAAAAACTTGGGAGGTGAAAGTAAAATGGGAAAGTGTTCTCAGTGGTAGTGGGATGGAATTCTCCTCGAACCCCAACTTCCTTGGTGTGTAAGCGATCCCAAACAGAGTTAAGGGGAGGTGAAATGGAGCTGCCAAACTTCCAAAGAAGAGATTATCTACTTAATTAAAGTTTTTTTTTCTCCCCTCTAAGTCCTTCAGCCAATCAGAATTCAAGTGCCAGAGAAAGATTGAGTCGATCAAAAGAACACTCCAGGATCCTCCCAGACAAATGCAGAAGAAGGGGACGAGGAAAAGGGGACAAAGAGAGGAACACGGAGAAAGAGGACAAAGAAAGAAAGGGGGGAGGAAAAGGGACATAGCAAATCCCCTCCACATAATCAGGGCAAGGAGTCTCTCTCCTCCCTCTCGCCTGCGCCCTCCCACCCCACCCCAGCCTCCCCCACCCACGCACACTCACCGCAGACACAGACACAGACACACAGAGAGGGGAGCCTGGTCCCCAAGGGGATTTAGAAGGGACTGTGCTTTCCCGGCTGTCCTTTGTAGGGCTCTGAGACTTAATTTGCATTCAGGGTAACTTTCTTCAGAGGAAAATATATCATGTACTAGGTGAACCTCAGCCCCCTGTTTTGAGAAGGCAGGGATATGGCCCAACCATCTCTGGTATTCTCTAAGCTAGAAGCTTAGGAAACTTTAGGGAGCCCGATGGTTTCTTCCTTTCAACTTTTCCTTGGAACGCTGACTTGTTGAACACCTATTACATTCTCAACCCAACGCTAGGCATTGTGGACGTTTTCTAACACCAAAACATGATTTCTGCCCTACAGACATTTACAACCTAGTGAGGTGATAATACAAGAATGCAATTGAATAAGGTATTAAATTTCTGGAAACTGACTACATATTATATCAGCTTATTTTGGGAAGGTTTTGTGAAGAAGGTAGAATTTGAGCTTCAAAGAAGGGATGAGATTTCAATAAGCAGCCAAGTCCCTACCCTCTTAAATTCAATGGTGAAGCCAGGAAGGCACCCAAGCTTCTTGCTCTCACATCTCTGAGTTGCCATCCCTTCTGTCCCACTAGGAAGGGTCACCTCAGTCACAGTGCAGGGGTCCTCAAAGGGCCCCCAACGTACTTCCTCATGTCATGTCTGCTTTAGCATCTGCATCACCTTTCCTCAGGGCTCCCCAGAGACAATGGTCTGTCTACTTTCTTCCCTTTTTCCTTGTTTCTCTTGCTTCTGAACCTTTTCTGGCCAGATCTACACTGATAATCAGAATTGGGAAATAAAGAATTATTAGATTAATTCATTATCAGATTGTTCAGGACAGATGATTTAGGGCTCTTGACTTGAATATTTTGACCAGGTAACTGTTATCCATTTGGAGTCTTCCAGACCTTTATTTGGGATTCCTTATTGTGAGATGAGCTCAGTCAGTTTTGACCCCCACACAAACAACTTTAGGTCCTTCACTCTCTTTTTTTCTCCTCAGCTTTATTGAGGTATAATTAACAAATTATACAATTGTATATATTTAAATGCATCCAAAGTGATCATTTGATATATGTCTATATTGTGAAATGATTACCACAATCAAGTTCATTCACACATCCATCACATGGTTATGGTGTGTGGGTGGTGAGAACACTTAAGATCTCTTCTCTTAGCAAGTTTCAAGAATACAATACAACATTGTTAACTACAATCACCATGCTACACATTAGATCCCCAGAACTTGTTCATCTTACCACTGAACGTTTGTACCCTTTGGAGGTCCTTCTCTGTTTTGTCATTCAGAAAGGGAGTTGTAGAGTATATTTAAGACCCAGAGTCAAGTCCTAGGGAATTGAGGAGTGATGACTCCTGAATTTCCATCTTGACTTCTTCCCTTATGTGGGGATGGGGTTCTCCCCATTTACTTGACAAAAGAATTCCCAGGAGATGAAAAACTTGTAGAGGCAGAACAGACGGGTGATTTTTATGTGAAAAGGGTGAGCTAATTTAAAACAAGTTTCTTGACATGCTCCCCAACCCCTCAGAATTTTTTCCCACAAAGGAAAAATTTAGTGTTCTTATTGTTTTGTACAAAGTTAATGTATATTCATTGTGAAAGCTTAACCATGACAGAAATATATGAAGTAGTCTCCTTGGTGACACGCCTCCTCCCCACTCCAGGAGAACAACTAGGTTTTGGATAGTCTCTCAGGTTTTTAAATATACATATTTGAATGCAAATATGTACCTTGACATTTTTCACAAAAATGAGATTATATAGATTATATTTTGCAAGTTGCTTTTCTCATTTAATAATATATTAGACAGCTTTCTATGTTAGGGCCTAAAGATCTCTGTCTTTTAAGAGTGAGATATAAATCGTCAGGTATATAAATCGTCAGCACTCTTATTTTGCTGACAATTTGGGTTGTTTTCAGTCTAGTAAAGGAATTGGCAAGTTTTAAATTTATTTCAGTTTGGACTTAAGTATTGCTGTTTTAATCATTTTGATACTGGAAAATAGAGTTATCTCAATGTCTGAGGTCCAATGGATTATTCATAAAGTTATGAGCACCATAATATTTTTGTGTTTGTTTTCAACTTTATAATCTTTTTTTAAACATTTTTTATTGAGTTATAGTCTTTTTACAATGTTGTGTCAAATTCCAGTGTAGAGCACAAATTTTCAGTTATACACGAACATGCATATATTCATTGTCACATTTTTTTATCACCGTGAGCTACCACAAGATCTATGATCTTTTTTTAAGTGGAAATATAATTGCCATAAAACATTGTGTAAGTTTGAGGTGTACAAGGTGCTAATTTGATATGTTGCAGTATGATCACCATCGTTGTGTTAGCTAACTCCTTTATCATGTCACATAATCATCATTTCTTTTTTATTGTAAGAACTATTTAGATCTGGTCTCTTAGCAGTCTGAAGTTTATATAACCTTCTTAATCTCCTCCTATCTTCTCTAAATCCTAGGTCTGGAGTTCCCTCTCAATGTCCTCAAATCAATGGTCCCAGGTAAAAATGAACTACATTTGCATTATTCCTCTAAAAATGAACTATACTGCATTATTTAGTGACTTTCAATATTATAGATATTTGACAATAAGATATTCTTAGGTCTCTTGGAATTTTGTACCAGCGTTTGATATATCGAAGCATTTTATAATCAAATTTCTTAATTTTCATCTATCCTAGTTTATCTTCTGAAGATATTTGCTTGATAATATTCTTTTAGACCTTAAAATGTAGAAATTAAGGCACAGGGCAGAAAAGCAATATACCAAATACTCTAAATGATACCACCTTTAAAAATGATTGTTATTAATGTCCTGACACTCTGCTGTATTGTTTAATCCCTATTTAAAACTTTGATGGGAGCACACTTGCTTTGCTGTACTTTTTCCTGAGAAAACATGAAAATGTTCATTTGTCTATATATCTAAGTGGCAAAAGCTTAATGGCCGATGATGTGTCCCGTCCTGTGGATGATCCTGAGTTATAGAGAGAGAGGAGGCTGTCATTACATTTACAGTCTGGAAGAAATAGACTAGCAAACTCTCAAAAGTGCTAAGGAAGAGAGAGGCATGGAGCACTGTGGAAGGGCAGAGACCGGCTACCTAAAGGAAGGGGAGGCAGAAAGGCTTCCTAGAAATGCAAAGACTTGGCTGAGTCTTAAAAAAAATGAGTGAGTTCATCAATAGTGACAGAGAGGAAGGAGATTCTTTATCAAAGGGCTAACAGAAGGTATCACAGCCCTGTGAAGCAACAGGGTCCTTTTGGAGAACTGTAATTAGTCCGTTATTGCTGGAGTCTGTGTGACGTGAAGATAGAAGGAAGGCAGGAGAAATTCGGTAGCACGCAGGTGGGGAAGGGCCTTGGGCTAAGGGTTTGGACTTTATCAGGAAGGCAGTTGGAACCCATCAAAGAGGGTTATGCATATATGTGACCTCAAATGTGTGTATCAGAAGGATTATTGGGGGGCAGTGATGAAAGATGGCTTAGGTGACACTAGAGGCAGAGGCAGTTTAGGGCTAGCTGCAGAAATCCAAGTGAGAAGAGACAAAGGTTAAACTATGATAGCAAATAAAAGGATGGGATGAGATAGCTATTAATATAACAGAGGCTGCTATGATTGCATATTTGCTTGGCATTTCATACTCATTAAGTATTCAAGATTCATTTGTTAGTATTTAATCTATTGCTCTCCATAGTATTTTTAAAAATCTATTATTAAAGTTGATCTGAGGACAATTCATATCTAGGGAAAAGCATCTTTTTAGATTTAACTAGGCATCCAAAAAAAAAGAAAAAACCTGCTCTATAAACAAAATAAAAATACTAATAGAAAGAAATATTTTCATCATAGATCTTAAAAAGTAAATTTATTTAATATATAAAGAGTTATTATGAGCTATTAGGATGAAAAAAATAGCCCTACTTAAAAATGGCTAATTCACGCTTTGCCTAACACCTGAAACTAACACTGTAAATCAACTACACTTCAATAAAAAAAATAAGAATTTTTAAAAATGGCTAATTCATATGATTAGACTCTTAAAAAAAATGCATAAGTAAAAATATCCAAAAGGCAGATTAAAAGATTCAGCTTTCTTGATTATAAGAGAAAAGACAGATAAAAACAATGAGATATCACCTTCATTTATCAAATTTTTAAAGGTTAAAAAAAATGAGACCCAATATTGACAAAGGAGTTGTATTTTATCAAATGGTCGTTTTATATACTGCTGGTGGGAGTGTGAATCAGATAATGTTTATCAGGATATATCTACAAGGATATTTATTGAATTATTATAAATAATAGTTTTAGTAGAAAACTATCAGAGTGTCTACCTAGCTCATAAGGACTACTTTTATGGACTGTCTTACTTCTAAAGGGGGTCCTCCAGTAGTGATTTTGTACCACGTGACAGCTTTCCCCCACCCCCACCTCAGTGGTCATAACTAAATTGGTACTCACTCCAGCTGAGCCGATCAGGTTTCCTTTCCTGGAACTTTAGATGACAGAGAATGACAGAGAGTAAGTAGTACCTCTGTCAAGTTAAACTTCCCAGTGTCTCCTGATTAGTCCATGTATTTTTTTTTTCAAAAGAAGAATGCTGAGAGTAGAAAGGAGAAATACGGGATAGGAAAATGCTTTCTAAAGTAGATGACAGAGAATCCAAAAGCCCTATAACAGTTTGTAGCTGCATCACTCCAGTCTCTGCCTCTGTCTTCCCATGGTGCTCTCCCTGTGTGTCTGCGTTTCTGTGTTTCTTTTCTTCTTATGAGGACACAGTCATTGGATTAAGAGCCCACTCTGCTCCAGTGTGACCTCATCTTAACTAACTGTATTGACATGACTTTATTCCAGATAAGATCACATTCTAAAGTACTGGGGGTTCTGACTTCAAAATATCTTTTAGGGTCACAGTTGAACCTATAGCACAATTGAACCTATAGAACCTATAAATAACTTTAAACATTTAACTCTGACAAACCTTGAACTCTTGTTCAGATGTTGTATAATCTCATATTTTAACATTTTGGACCCTTTCACTTGAGTGGTCAAATCCCACATATCAGATGTTGGAAGGGTCTGTGATTCCAGGAGCCTATATTTTTCATACTAAACCCGTTCTCATTGAGCCATTTGATTTATTTTGAAGAGAACCTTCATTTATTTGCCAGAGGGGTAGATACTTCGCTGATGGAGAGAGAGTGGAGTTGATGACTTGGCTGTTGTGTATACAGACTTTTTTTTTCATTAGATATGCTTATTCATTCAGTCTTATTCAAGATTGCTGAGATGTCTTGTAGCCTAGAAGCCATCTCCTCTTTTCCAGTTGTTAAGACCCATTATGTATTGATTTTAGGGCCTAAATCTCAGGATTTAATCTTTCTTTTTTTTATTGAGTTATAGTCAGTTTACAATGTTGTGTCAATTTCTGGTGTACAGCACAATTTTTCAGTCATACATGAATATACATATATTTGTTTTATATTCTTTTTCACCGTGAGCTACTACAAGATCTTGAATGTATTTCCCTGTGCTATACAGTATAAACTTGTTTATCTATTCTATATATACCTGTCAGTATCTATAGATCTCTACAGACTTTTAATTAATAGGTACCATGTCTCACTTGTTCCCTCTGTTGTACATGGCTTTTACCAGTTAAGAGCTTCTCCAGGATTTTGAGGAACTGATTAGTGCCCTTAGCTGTATCACTTTCCACATACTTTGGGCAGTAGCTTCCCCTTTCTGGCTTCATTAATTACCCTTTCTTTATCCATTGTCTAACTTCCAGATATTGGCTGAAATCTTTCATTTGCTTACAGACTTCTTCATTATTTTCACCATTGAAATTTAATTTAAGTGTATGTTATTTCTGTATCATCATTTTAATGGAGTGTGATCCTAATAGGAAATGGGGAAAACTGTGTCCATAGCAATCTAAAACTTGTGTATATATGTACTTAGTTTTTTGATAGATATCACCAAAGTGCTTTTCCTTTTTAATATTTGTATTTCTTGATCACTTTTCTTATTTTATTGCATTGGCTAAACTTAAATATAATGTTGGTGATGATCATCCTTATCCTATTTAGGTGAAAATATTTCATCATTAAGCATGATTTTTGTTGTAGATTCATATCCTTCATGAAACTGAAATATTTTCTTAATATTTCTGCTGAGTTTTTAAAAATTCATAATGGGTTTTGATCTTACTAAATTATCTTGGTAGTATCTATTGAGATAATAGGTCTTTCTCCTTTAATATGTTTATATAATGAATTATATTAATATAGTTCCCAATTCAAAATCATTCATGGATTCCTGATTATGATGTACTATTATTTTACTGCATTGACAGATTAATTTGCTAACCTGTCGTTTCAAATATGTCATCTATTAGCATAAGTAAATTTGGCCTCCCCATTTTAAAAATGCCATCCTAGTTTGGTGTTGGTAGCAACATTATGCTAGATTTTTGGAACAAATTGGAAGACTTTCGTCCTTTTCTAAACCTTGATACAAATCATATAACATAAAAGTGATCATTTTTTAAAGATTTTTTAGGACTGACATACAAATATCTCAGTCAGATGCTATTGTTTTGATGAGTAGGACTTTTCCATTTCTTTTGTAAATATCAGTCTTTTCAGGTTTTCTACATATTCTTAAGTCATTTAAAAGTCTTTAAAATATTGTAAAATATATTATTCAGAACTAAAACATAACAAATCTCTGTATCCATCCTACCTCCATCAAATCCAAACATTTTGTTTCACTTGCTTAATTTTTTAAAAAAGAAATAAGAAATTACAGATATACTTGAAGTCCCTGGCATTTCTCCTCCCAATTCTATTCCCTTCATTCTCTCCCCAGACATATCACTATTCTGAATTTGGTGCTTATCATTACCTTGCATGTTTTATACTTTAACTACATACATATGTATTCCTAAATAACATTGTTTTGCATGTTTTAAAATTTTATACAAATGCAGTCACATGCCATGTAGAGTTCTATATTTTCCTTGGTTTTTTCTTCTTTAGATATTTATTCATGTAGATACATGTAACCTACTTTCTTCATTTAAACTTCTGTGTAGCACACCTTTCACGAATGTACTAAATTTTATTTATCCATTCTTTCTTGGTGGATATTTAGAAGTTTTGTACACATATATTCATGTCTCCTGGAACTCATGTATCAGAGTTTCTATGGAATATATAACTATAAATGTAATTGTTGGTCCAAAGAAACGTGCTCTTTAGCTTTGCCAGATTCTGCCAAAATTTTTTCCAGAGTATTCATACCAATTTATATTCCACAAGCAGTATGAAAGTTCTTGTTTCTTCACGTCTTCATCCACATTTGGTATTTTCGTTTTTAATTTTTTCAGTCTAATGAGTGTGAAATGGTATATCATTTTAATTTGCATTTTATTGATTACCAGTGACAGTTATTCAGATTGCTATTCTGCTAGTTGCTTCTCCCCATCATTTGTTTTCTATTTTGTTTTGGCTTTTATCTTTACTAAATTCATCTATTTTCACTGGATTTATTTTCTTAGAGCTTCTTACATTATCTACTTTATTTTCAATCACTGTTAATTTCTAATATATACATTTAAACTTTTTTTACTGAGAACTATTTTAGCCACATCCCACATTTTAAAGTTTCTATTTTGATTTCATCTCTAATCTGAGTAATTTAATCAAGCTTTTAAAATTTTCTAAATGGATAGATTTTTAAAAAATTATTGTTAATCTTTAATTGTATTGCATTGTAATCAGGAAATGTGGCCATATGATCATTAGTTTTTGAAATTCATTGGGAGTTTTTTCAAATTATGTGAATGTTTCATTTGTGTTTGAAAAGTGGGTATAAAGTTTTACATGCACTATTACACCTGGTGTTTTAAAATTGTTTTTGGTGTTTAGTGTTTTAATTAAATAAAAAATAAAATTTATAAATACATATTAAAAATTAAGAAATAAGATACAGTGAACACCTTTGTAGCTTAATATAACAGAATAATTCTATTATGTTTGAAATACACTTTATACCTCATCCCAGTCTTGTCTTCTTTACTCCCCCTTCAGAGATAAACAGTATCTTGAATTTTTTTCTTTAGCATGCCTTTGCTATTCCCATGTTTTATTCCTAAACAATGTTTGGTTTTTGGTATTTATATTAATAAAATCATATTATATGTATTCTTTTGTAATTTGCTTTTTTTAAGTTTAACATTGCATTCTTGAGATTATCCCTGCTGTTATGTGTAGCTGTAATGAAGTACCATTTATTTAAAGAAAAAGCTATTTATCCATTTTTCACTGCTCTTTTTTTGGGGGGGTAGATAATTAGGTTTATTTATTTATTATTATTTTTTAATTTAATGGAGATACTAGAGATTGAACCCACAACCTCCTGTATGCTAAGCATGTGCTCTACCATTGAACTATACCCTCCCCATTCTTTATTACCAGCTTTATTTAAGTCAAGTTTTCATTTATTCATAAGTCTATTTCTAGGTTATTTTATTTCGTTAGCTACATTTTTATCACTACATCAGTAAGATATATTTTAATTACTAGGGATTTATAATAATTCTTTATATTTTGTATGGCAAGTCCTCCCATCTAGTTCTTCAGAATCATCTTGTCAATTCTTCCCTCCTCCCAGAACACTTTTAGGATTTTCATTGGAATTTATCAGATCTACAGATCAATTTGGGGAGACTTAGCATCTTCATAGCACCCGGCCTTCCTGTCTACAACTATGATGCAGCCCTTTATTTATTCAGGTCTTCTATAATGTTATTCAATGAAGTTTTATAATATTCTCCACCAAGGTCTTAGATGTATTTTGTTAGGTTTATTCCTACGAACTTCATAGTTCATGCTATTTTAAGTGCAATCATTTTTTAAAATTGTATTTTCTAACTGATTGTTGCTGATGTGTGAAAATGCAATTGATTTTTGTATACTGACTTTGTATCCAGAAATTTATTGACCTTAATTCTGATATTTTGTGGTTTATTCTTTTGCCTTTTCTATGTTGACACATCATATGATCTGAAAATAGTGACTGTTTCTTCCTTCTGTTTCTTTTTCTTGTTTTTCTGTGTCAGCTAAGAACCATAGTTCCACATTTAATAGAAATGATGATAGTGGCAACTGTTGTCTTGTTCCTGAAATTAAAAGGAATAATTTGAATGTTTCATCATAAAATATTTGACATGGTGTTTTTATAACCAGTCCCCAGGATGGCCTCAAATGATCTTTGCCTGGTGACATTTATACCCCAATGCTGAATAGGGCAGACCTATGTAATAGGATATTGTAGAAATGTTGGTGTGTGACTTCTGAGGCTAGGTTACAAAAGATATTGCTGTTTCCACTTTGCTCTTTCTTGGAAACCAGCTGCTGTGTTGGGAGTTTACTCAAACAGCCCTAGGGCAGGATCAGTGTGGCCAAGAGGCCTCCTGCTAGCAGCCAGCATAGATTTGCTAGCCCTGTGAGTGAGCCACCTTGGCAAAGGGTCCTCCAGCCCCAGTCAAGTCTTCGAATGACTGCAGGACTGGCCAACATTCTTGACTGAAACTTTATGAGAAACCCTAAGCTAGGACCACCCAGCTTAGTTGCCCTGAATTTCTGACACCCCCCCCCCGAAATTACATGAAAACATAAATATTTATTATTGTATTTAAGCTTTAAGTTAATTTGTCACATAATAATGGATAACTAATACTGGGAGTTTTTGTAAAGGCTTTAGCAGATTAAGGAAGTTTCCATCCATTTCTAGTTTCATAAGAGATTCTTTAAAATTATGAATTGACATTGAATTTTATTATATGCATTTTATCTATCTAGTGAATGAACATATTACCTTTCTTTAATATGCAAATATGATTAATTGTCTTGGTTGATTTTCTAATGTTAAACTAAGCTTGCATTTCTAGGATAAACCCAAGTTGGTCATAATGTTTTGTCATTTTTGTATGTTATTAAATTTAGTTTTGTAACACATTGTTGGATTTTTGCATATATTATTGAGTAAGTCTGACCTACAATCTTCCTTTCTCATACAGTCCTTGCCAAGTTTTGGTGTCAGCATTTTGCTAGCTTCATAAAATTAATTGGGGTGTGACTCATCCTCTTCTGTACTCCGGATTGGTTTATGTAAGGGGGGATTGTTTGGTCCTTTGGTGTATGTTAGAACTCACTAGTAAAACAATCTGGACCTGATTTTTTTGTGGGAAGATTTTAAACTATTGTTTCAGTGACTTAATGGTTGTAGGATTATTCAGGGTTTTTGTTTATCCTTGAGTCAGTCTTAGTAAGTTATATTTTTATTTTTCTGGAAACTGGTTCATTTCATGAAAGTTTTCAAATGTGTTGGTATATATTTTTTCATAATATAATCTTATCTATTTAATCTCTGTCATATTTAGAGTGTTCTTATTTTTATACCCATTACTATTTGGATCTTTCCTTTTTCCTTGATTAATCTTGCCAGAGGTTTTTAAATTTTAATAGATCTTTGTTTATAAAAATGAAACTTTGGTTTTGTTAAACCCCTCTGTTGTATGATTTTCTTAGTAACTGCCAAGAATTTCAAACAGTGTGCCCAGCACAGAGGAAGTGCTATGCAAAGTCTTATTTTCTGACGTTATCTTTATTATTTACTTCCTTTTACTTACCTTCTTTGAATTTACTATGTTTTCCTTTCTTCACTTCTTAAGTTGCATGACATTTTGTTCCCATTCTTGGATCACTGGCTCTGGACGAGCCAACTGGCATGTTGGGGGAACATTCAACAACCCTTTCGTGATCATCTTTTTTTCAGAAGCATTTAATGTTATAAAATTCCTTTCAGATACTGTTTTAGCTAGATCACATATGTGGTATATTTATGCCACTCAGTTCTCAGTGTTTTTGAATTCTAAGAAAATACACACTTAGTAATATTGGGTATCTTCTAGATATGTCCATTAGATAAAATAGTGAATTACGTTGTCCAGAATTGTTAAACCATCCTGATGAATTGATCTTCTTTATCTCAAGTAATGCTTTTTGCTTTAAAGTTTATTTTGTCTGTTATTAATATAGTTAGCCAAATTGTTGTTGTTGTTAGTGTTTGCCTGGTATATTTTTTTCCATCCTTTTACTTGAAAACTTTCTGTGTCCTTATGCTTTGTCTCTCTTGTAAAACCTCATACAGATAGATTTACTTTTAATCAATCTGACA
Organism: Camelus dromedarius; assembly: GCF_036321535.1. NCBI lineage: Eukaryota > Metazoa > Chordata > Mammalia > Artiodactyla > Camelidae > Camelus > Camelus dromedarius. Next base: position 58,180,335 of record NC_087443.1, on the reverse strand, counting down.
ATTCTTGCTTTAAATGGGACCATTTAATCCATTTACACTTTTTGTGATTCCTGACATATTTGAATTTCCTACTTTGTGATTTTTCCCACCTTCTCCACATATATCTTTTTCTATCTTTTCTTGCCTCTCAAAGCAACTGAAGATTTTTTCATTCCTTATTTCCCTATAGTAACTTAGAAGTTTACACTTTCTCTGTTCTTTTAGTGTTTACTCTTGAAATTTTATTATCCGTACTCAACTTCTCCAAGTCCAAAGGCAATCAGTGTCTTTACCACATCTGACAATAAAAAGACTGTAGAAAACCTTGGTTCTGATGATCTCCCTTCCAATTTATGTGCTATCATTTTCATGCACTTCAATCCTGTCTTGTTTTATTTAAACCCCATAAGACTTGATCATTATTGTTTCATCTAGTTATTGCTTTTTTTTAGATTTACCCACATATTTACCACTTTCTTTGCTAATTATTTTATCTGTGGCTCCAAGATATACATAATTTTCCTTCTACCTGAGTTAACAACCTTAAGAACTCTTGCAGTGTGGTGGCAAACTCTTATCAGTTTTTATTTGAAGTGTTTTTTATTTCATTCTTGTTTTTGAAAGATAGTTTTGTCAAATGTACATTTCTAGGTTTACAGTTATTTGAGTATATTAAATATATTATTGTTTTCTGGGTTCCATTGTTCCTACTGAAATGTCAGCTGTAGATATGATAATTTTTCCTTTGAAAGTAGTGATTTTCTTTCTGTCTGCTTTTAAGACAGTCTTTTTGTCTTGGGTGTTCTGTTTCATTTTGTTGATGGTTTTCTTTGCTGTGCAAAATCTTTTAAGTTTGATTAAGTCCCGTTTGTTTATTTTTGCTTTTATTTCTGAAGAGGGGATATGTGAAGTGAGACCTGAAAGACAAGGAGCCATCTGACAAGGGTCCAAGGAGGAGCATCCAATGAATGGAGAGGTTCAGAGGCAGGAACAACTGAGGCGGGTTTATGAAACAAAAGAAGACCTGTACAGCTGAAGCAGAGTAAGCAAGAGGAGAGAATAGTTGGAGATAAGGTCAAACAGGTAGAATGAACAGGGTCAGGAAGAGCCTTCAAGATATTTGGATTTGATTCTAAAAGCAATGGAAGCCATAGGAGGGTTTTAAGCAGAGGAGTATCATGATATGGTTTATATTATTGAAAAATGTATTCTGGCTGCTGTGAAGAATACATTAGAAGAATAATAGAACAGAAGCAGGGAGAACCACTTAGCAGACTGCTGTGGTAGTCCAGGTGAGAGATGATGGTGGTTTGGTCCAGGGTGGTAGCAGCAGATGTAAAGAGAAGTGAACAGATTTTTTCCCCCAGGACTTTCATTCTATGATTTTCCAAAGAAATTATATTTCTTTTATTTCCAAAAGAAAATAATATAGACATGCAAGAAGCATGAATATTTAACTTTTAGTATCTGTGATTTCACAATGGCTGGTAAACATCCATTGTTTGGGGATGGGAAAGGCATACTTTGAAATGAGAGCACTGATGGAATCAGTGTTCTACTCGTGTTATGAAATGGTCTCATGGAGGTACGTTCTCTGCTTGGAACGTTGACAGTGGCTCTTTCCTTCTTGCCAATCCTCTGAAATCATACCATGCTTGTGAGTGATAAGCCCAGAAAGATAATTTATGGCACATCATGCAGAACCTTCTGTGATTGTCCAAGAACACCATATGTTATTTTGTAGGGAGAGTCATCAAAGATTTTTCTGAATAGAGGAATACTCCAATTAAAATTTTTTTATTAAAAATGTTAATTTTGTTAAAGAATGGCTCAAAGGGGAGAGATCCTGGAGATAAGAGAATCACTTATAAAACTCTTGGAATTATCCAGGCAAGAAGTTATAAGGCTTTGGACTAAGATAGAGGGAAAGAGTTTAGAAAGAAAGGGACTAATGACATGAGAAAGATTTTTGAGGCTGATTCAATAAGCCCAAGTTACAGATAGAACTGACTGAAATTAGCAAGTAGAATAGAAGTAGTAAAAGGTTGTTTCTGAGATTTTGAATCCGGATGACTAGGATGTTGTTAAGTGGAGTACACAAAAGGAGATGGTTTGGGGCAAGAGGAAATAGGACAGATCTGTTTCACAACAATGAGAATTATACTTAACATTTCTAAACTGTACACTTAAAACTGGTTGAGATGGTGAATTTTATGTTATGTATTTTTTACCACAATTTTTATTTTAAAAAAATAAGAGGAAACAGAGTAAATGAAAGAGTAATAAAGGCAAGCTATTTTGTGTCAACAATAGCAATCCTCCAAAGGACAGGCTGGAGAGAGAGAAGAATGACTTAGTTTGGTGAATTGTAGGGCAAATCAAGGAGACAGATGGCAGCCATTCAGCTTAAGTCCTGCAAGAGTGAAACATGATGTCTAATGACCATGTGAGCCTGTCCAAAAGCCAGTTCCCCAGGAAACCCAATGAGATTTTATTTTACTCTGGACTCCTGAGGAAATATGTTCCTTTTCTTTTTTTAAAAAATGAGCACCAAGCAATAGACAAAGCTGTCCCCACGGAACTGCGCATACCTCTGCTAATGTCCTCAGGGAGGAGTGATGAAACCACATCTCATCTATGGCTTTAAATGGCTTCTTCCCTGACCATTGTTTCTACTGTTGAGCTACCAGGTTTCCTGAGCACCAGCTTGGACGGCTCCCTAGGAGGGTGTTTTATTGGTGTGTTTCCCAATAGTCATGGTTATATCTTTCTCACTAGTCATATCTGTCTCTCCCTTTTTTAAAATTCAGCTATATTGAGGTATAATTGGCAAATGAAATTCTAAGATATTTAAAAGATACATCTTAATGATCTGATAGACATATACATGTGAAAGGCTTCCTTCCAGCTAGTTCATTAACACATCCATCACCTCACATATTTATCTTTCTGTGTGTGTGAGTAGTTCTACTCTCTTACCAAATTTCAATTGTGCAATACTGTGTTATCAACTTCTACGCCTCCCCAGCTTCCTGTCAAGCAACCACTGATCTTTCTGTCACTATAGATTAGTTTGCATTTTCTAGAATTTTATATAAATAGAATCATATAGAATATACTCTGTTGGTCTTGTATCACTCAGTATGTTTTTGAAGTTCTTCCAGGTTCATTTATCAACAGTTCATTTCTCTTTTCTTTCTTTTTCATCTTTCTTCTTTTTTTTCCCATTGTATGAATATACCCCATTTTGTTTACGCAGTCACCTGTTGATGGTCATAAGGATTGTTTTCTGTTCTTAGCCTTTACAAAGAAAGCTATTAACATTTAGTACAAGTCTTTATATGTATATATACTTTCATTTATTTGGGGTAAATACTTAGAAATGGAATGACTAGTTCATGTGGTAGGTACAGGTGAACATTTTAAGAAACTGAAAAACTTTTCCAAAGCAATTATATCATCCTATGTTTCTCCCAGCAGTGACCATTTTATATTTCTCCCAGCTGTTGGGGACGCTGGCAACACCAAATGCCGTGAATATGTGGAGCAACAGGAACTCGAATTCATTGCTAGTCGGTATGCAAAATGGTACAGTCACTTTGGAAGACAATTTGGCAGTTTCTTATAAAACTAAACATACTCTTACCATATGATCCAGCAACCCAAAGGAACTGAAAACTTATGTCCATATGAAAACCCACATACGGATGTTTTTAGTAGCTTTATTTATAATTGCCAGAATTGGGAAGCAACCAAGATGTCCTTCAGTAGGTAAATGGATAAATAAACTGTGGTATATCCAAACAACGCAATATTATTCAGCATTAAAAAGAAATGGGCTATCAAGCCATGAAAAGTCTTGGAGGAACCTAAATGCATGTTACTAAGTAAAAGAAGCCAATCTGAAAAGGTTACATGCTGTATGCTTTCAACTATATGACATTCTGGAGAAGGCAAAACTATGGAGACTAAAATCAGTGGCTGCCAGGGACTGGGGAGGGAGGGATGAACAGGTGGAACACAGAGGATTTTTAGGGTAGTAAAATTACGCTGTATAATACCATAGTGATGGATACATGTCATTACACATTTGTCCAATAGAAACCCACAGAAACCCTGGCATGAACCTTAATGTAAATTGTTGACTTTGGACGATTATGATGTGTCAATGCAGATTCATCAGTGTAGATTCAAGCTCTGATGGGAGATAATGGGAGAGACTACGCATGTGTCGGGGCAGGGGGCATATGGGAGATCTCTGTATTTTCCTTGTAATTTTCTGGTGAACACAAAAAAAACTTTTAAAAATTTATTAAAAAAATCTAGACAACAGCCTACTGTGGTATTAGAAGTCGATACAGGCAGAGGGCCCATAAGACTAAATTAAGGCCCCTTGAACTGCCGTATGTTTTTGTGAAATTTATAAAAGTAAGACATTTTTGTATTCTTTTCCTTAAAGAGGGCGCCCCAAATTATATAAACTGTATGACCCATAAAATCTAGATCAGTCCTAGTTATAGGGGAGGTGGTCCTGACCCATGTTATTTTCTTCATCCTGAGGGTTCATTTTTGAAACTAGCTAAACCATACCTTTCCTAGGAAAGGGGGATTTGGGTTCTAATCAGTGAAGAACGTGAAGATCATTGAATGAACTTTTAATCCTTTTTAGTTTAGGATAAACTATAAAGTTAAACACTTTTAAAACATGTATGTTCCCAGTTTAGTTGGGGTCTCCCCCAGCTCTGAGTATAGAGCTAGAGCCGTCACCTCGCCTGCATGTTGTTGGCTGTTCTTAATTCATCTTTAATATTTGTCATTCTCTCTCTCTCTCTCTCTATATATATATATATATACATATATATATCTTTATAGTTTACATTTCTTTTTGATTTTTGAAATTTCCCTCTTTTCCACCTTCTATTTCCCTTAAGGAGTTATCTGTTGTGCCTGTTCATTCTGGTGTTCCTAATTGTTTAGTCTTATTTCTGAATTTTTTCTTTTCTTTCTAATTCTTTTATGAATTCTGTCACAATTTCTGAGTATTTCTGTTTCTGTTTTCTCGTATTCTTTTATGTCTGGCATCATTTAAAAATGTTTTTCGGTTTGGTGTGAAGCAGAGTGTAATATTTTTCACCTGTCTCTGGTGTGCTTTCATTTTTATTGTCTGTAAAAATGTTATCTGCTCCTCATTCTCCCTTTCCTTATAATAAGTTTTACCAGATTGAACCTTGGTACTTTTCTGCTGCATATTTTTATGGGATGTTGGTTTTCCTGAACTTTTACAAGATGGTTTTGTAGTTAGTGCTTAAAAAGACGGTATCTTGCTTTTTGTGACTTCCTGGAGTTGTTGCCCTCCCCCGTGTGAGCCTACCTTCTCTCTCCTTGGCTCTGTTATCCGGGTCTTGCTCACTTTTGATTTGACACCCAGAAGCTTCTCCTCAGTGTGTGGCCGTGTCCTGGAATGGATCCCTGCCTAGTCAAGTTCCAGAGTTTATAGGGGCCAGACTGTTCAAGTCACTTCAGATTTTACTGTGGGCCCTGTGCCCTCATCTACTAATAGGATTAGGCCAAATCCTTCCAGTTTAATCTCTTGTTCTCAGATGGACTCACCTCACTTTCCTCTTGAGATTTTCCAGCTTGGGGGGGCTGTCAGATGTCCTGTTGCTCCTCTGCTTTCTCCCACACAGATGCCAAAATGATGCAGACGTTGTGGCTGTTGGTAATTTTCCCTCATCTGCTTGTATACAGAATTCATGGAGAAAACTTGTCACCTAGCTTTGCAAAATGCAGTCCATGGCTTTTGGCTTTGCTATCTGTTCTCTCTCGGTTTTTATGTGAGGATTTGCAGGGACTCAGTAGCTATGCCATCATCACTGCTATCTATCTAATACAAAAATCACACATTCTACTTGGGTTTTTTGTGTTGTGTTTTATTGAGATATTATGACATAAAATTGTATAAATTTAAGCTGTACAACATGATTTGATATATGTACATATTGCAAAATCATTACCTTGATAAGTTTAGTTAATATCCATCACCTGGGACTAGGTAGTTTTTAAGGCCATGTTTCTCCCAGTGTGACCAAGGGCTTTGTTAGGGTGAAGATGCCTGGGCTCCTCCCCAGGTTTACTTAGTCAGAATCCCAAGAAGTAGCCTAAGACCCTGCACTTTGCATATGTGCTGCTGACAAATAGATTGCTCACCAAACCTGAAAACTCCTGCTAAGGTAATTTCCACCTATATTATTCTAACATTATAGATGGGGGGGGGGGTGTTAAGGATTGATAAGTATATTTATTTTCTCAATTTGCTATGATTCAGAGGCAGGAAGGACATTTTCCTTACTTTAATTTCTGTACAGGTTATTGAAGGCAAGGCCAAGCAGCTTTCCTCAAAACAGGGCATTAGGAGGCAAAAGGGTACATAGAAGGTTATTAGATTACACAGGTGCTGGAGAGAAGTTCTAGAGACCAAGGCAGCAGGCTACTACTACTACTATCAATAAATAATGCTTATCAAACACCATGTGCTGGGCAGCATACTAAGGACTTTAAATTGCCTTATGCGAGTCTTCTAACAAACAGCCTACAGAGGCAGGTATGACTCTCTCTTATTATAAGCAAATGTTCAGAAAGGTTAGGTAACATTTTTTTTTAATGTCCCACAGTTGATGAGTTGTTGAGGTAGGATTCAAACTCAGTTCTGAATGATGCCAAAGATAGCCCAATCACCCTGTTCCCTAACTGGGATGATCGGATGACCAGTACACAGAAGGGAGACAGTGTGGTCTGATACCAGGGAATTATGAATCTCTTGGGTCACAAAGTCTTTGCCCAAAATGAGTGGGAGGAAACACCGAACAGAGGTCTGTTTACTAAGCTCCTAAAAGAGATAGATGGGCTTAGTCAATAAACTGTGCACTTATTTCCTAGAGAACTCTCTGCCACAGCCTAGATTCTTGCTACATTTGTTGTTATTGAATTGAGAAATGCAAGCCATGTTTGCTGCAAGAACTGATTCCTTTTAAAATACTGTTTTAATTTCTAAATGTTGTATAAATGAAACACGAATGATTTTCGGGAGAGCTTTTTAAAAAGACTGGTGACTGCGTCCGAGTTTCTTGGGGTGGAATCTGGGGATCTGTATCTTTAAAGACGTCTCCCTGGTGATTCTGTTGGTCAGCAAGGTTTGGGAAATATTGGGTTAATTGATCCAAAATGAATTACCTGGGCTAGGGGTATAACTTTCCTAATGGCAGTGGGTCTGATTTGAGTTGCCAGGCAAGCCCTTTCTGGCAGAAAGAGCCAACTTTCTTCCTTAACTTCTCTCTCCTAATTGCCTTGGTTTCCCACCCTATACCTTCTCGGTGTCACCCGTCTTTCCCTGGCTGGCTGAAAAATGACGTTTGGAACAGCAGCGCCACCTTCTGGAGAGAAACTATAGCGCTACAAAAAGCTCGGGACGCTGTCACGGATCACTGGGGCTGCAATTACCACTTTTTCCTGCAGGGTGCAGCACTTGCTTATGTTTTTAGGTGAGGAAGTGTCTTCTAGTTACCTACGTGGATGATGTCAGTAAACATCCCCTATGACAAGGCATGGGGTGGAACATCGCGCCAGATCAGAAACCACAAACCTCCCCGTTGTGAAAGTAGAATAGTCTGGGAAGACTAAGTGCAAAGGCATGCACAAGCCTTCTGCTGACATTAAAAGCCAATCTCTGTGACAGTCTCGGTCAGGGAAGACCATGGTGGTCCCCATGCCCCAGTCAATATGTCTCTATCCTGGGTAGTACCTGCTGTAAGATATGTCGTGGAAAGATTTATTTTTTTATATGGTACACGTCCTAAGTCAGGCATTAATGAATAGATCAGGTCTCTTATCTGGTGGTATTTCTCCCTAACCATACATTGGTTTATTTTGGTGGAGCGGGTTGGGGTACCATAGTGTGGTTCTGACTATGCATCTTTTGATTGATTCCTACCTGGCCAAGTCTCTGTCTGTCTCTCTGACACTCTCTCTCACACACACACACATTTTTCTGATATTTATAATCGCACACCTTTTTCAGTGGCCTAATCATCTTTAGTGATCCAGCTAAATTAATACAGCTGGAAAGAAGATGTATGAAAGTTTCATAGTCCATTAGTCTCCCTGCTTTTTCTTATCTAATAGCTGCATGTAGGCTCCAGAGGTAGGAGGTAGCACTGGGAAGGATGCCCATCTCTGCAGATTTGCATGAGATTTCCTGGTAGATGATGGCATGGCTTCGTTTCTCTACCTTGAGACTTCTAGCTGCTTGGTTTTCTTAGCTTGAGGGTTACACTGGCAGCCTGGACCACAGGGTTCAGGGTCACAGTTTCCTCATGGTCTTGTTTGCCCTAATGGATTTGCTGTCTCCTTATCTAGACTGGAAGCCTTTGACTGCAGGCTTCAAGCCTAGATCCCATTGCCCTCAAACACTCACATTGTTGGACATGCTCTGCTTGCTCAATACCAATGTTTGGGTTGATGCAATAATGAGGAAGTTGTTTTAAAACAGTGAGAAGTAAGGGAGAGCCCAGAGATAGGAAGGAATTGAAAAAAAAAAAAAGTTTCTAAAAGACTGATTTAACTGACCCATGAAAGGAAGTAGTTAAGAAAAGGAAAATGGACTAATCAAAGGCCACATGAAGGGAGGAAATTTGAATCTCATTTTTTCAAAAAGTGGAAATGCTACTGTGGACAGTAATAACTTTTGAGGAGATATTCATGGTGCACACAGGAAGAAATAAGATTTCTTCACCAACGGAGATAAAAATGAATGAAAAAAAGGCATTCTGTGAAAGGAAGTTATACTTTTGAAATAAGTTCCAACTGGTGAAGGAGTCTACAGATTTAAAACAATAGGCCAAGCTTCGAATTCTTCCTGAATGTTACAGTCAAATATTGAACACCAAAACTGTTTTTAAACCTTACTTTATCATTCTGTAAAGTTGAACCAGTTTAAGTGTCCAGTAAGATTGCAAAGAGTTTTGTTTTTTCTTTAGCTCCTTAGTGAAGGGAGGAGAGCCCAGCCTTTCTGACACAGTGTCATCAGTGAGGTACCCTGACATACATAGGATAGTTAATGCTTATAGAAATTCAGAATTTAGAAAGAATTAAGATTTATGAAATAAAAACAGACTTGGAAAATAAATGTTTTATTTCTTATTTTTTACTTGCTTTTGAATTGCACGTATACCTGAAAGAATGCATCTGAAGTGTTATAAAGCAAAACTCAGCTTTATCATTTCATTCATGTCTCTTTCTTCCTTTCTTTTTCTTTACAATGGAGGAGAGCAGGAGTGCATGTTCTTTTCTCCTACCCCGGCCACCAGGACAGGAGATCATCCCTGCCTCTGTAACAAATGTGTTCTCAAACCCCAGCCCCTGCCTCTTTAAATGTCTTCCAAGCTTGCCCTGAGGCTCTTTAAAATGTCCTGCTCTCTGGAGCACCTACCACTTTAAATGTCCTCTGTCCCTGAGCTGTCTCCCCAAATGTCTGCTCTGTCTTGGGTACCTGTCCCTGTAAGTGTCTACTCTATCCTGGACCTTGGCCCCTTAATTAAAAAGAAAAAGAAAAAACCCTCAGAATTGTATCACTTCCCTCACATCAGTTTCTTATTTAAATAATTATTTTTTCTGTCTCGGAAGTGATTGTTTTGGTGGTAGCATCTCATATTGTTTGAGGGGGAAATAACCCATTGATTTGAGCAGTATGAATGTGAAATGGCTGGGATCTAGATCAGTGATCTGTTCATGGCTGCAAAGAAGAATAAATAAGTCTAAAAACAGTAATCTCTTGGAATATAGCATACTGGTTAATTCGGTTTCTGATTAACTATGGGTTAAGGGAAGACACTTGTGTTTGAAATCTCTCTAAATTTGCCTCCATGCATTTTGTTGCTTTAATAAGTAGTCAGATGAGCATAATTAAATCTTCTCTTACTGAGTCAGCATCCTGCAATGCCTCAGATCATTACTCTGAACCTAATAAAAAATTCTATACGTACTGTAGCTACAGAAGGTAGAGGAGTTTAAAATAGCTCCTGAACATTTCTATACTTAATGTATTTCTATACTTTTGAAAAAGAAATCTCAGTGATCTGTGTATTTCACTGTATGTAAATTGACCTTAATTAAGTAAATGCCTGTTACATATCATAGAATAACAGACTATTTGATCCAGAAGAGACTCTTGAGATTAAGAAATTTAATGCCACTGTTTAACAGAGAACACAAAGACTCAGAGAATAACAAGGGAGGTTAGTACAGCTAGACCAACAATCAGTGTCTCCTGACTGCAAACCCAGCCGCCCTTTGACTCTCTCATGCTGCAACTTTCAAATGATTTGGGATTCTTGTCATTTGTCTCCTTCCCCCATAAAAAGTGGAGTTCTTTTTCAACACTGGTCATTTGGGGGTTTTGGTTCAATGAATGTAAGTGGCACTATAACATAAGGTCCCTAGGGGAGCCTGTTTTGTTCCCCGATGTCTTCTCAGCACCTAGAACAGTGCCTGCCCCTTGGAAGGCCCTCAGTGAATGTTTGTTGAATGAAAGAATGAAATGAAATTGTGGGACATTTTCTCTATACAGGATAACCTGATTTCAGGCTCATGGGCTCCCTCTAAGCTCTATGTTAATTTACTCAGTATTTATTAAGGCTGACAGTATACGGATTACAGGTTAGAATCATTATAGTCAAAACTTTGAGTTCCTAATTAGAAAATGAAAGGAAAAGGATAAATGTTAAAGAATTATAGTGAAACATCATAAACTTTTGTCTCACTTTGACCGTGTATCTCAGGTCCAGACACCACGTGTTTGAAATGAGGTGCCCAGATGTTAAATTGTAAAAACACCCTTGAGATGGTCAAATGAATTAACAAAAGAGAATATGTCACAACTCAGCTTTGCAAAGCTGTTTGACAAATATAAATTCTACACAATATTTAAACACATCTCTTCAAATGAGGCAAACAAAGCCATCAAAACTAGGCAGAACAGAAAATTCTCAGACACTGTACACTGGGCTTATTATCAGATATGCTCTTTGACACTCACAATTTGTGGGTATGTTTAAATCATCTGATAAGTGCTTCAGTATTAAGAAATACCTCAGAAACAAACTTAAGAATGAATGAATTGCAAAACCTCTCTATTTAAGGACCAGTTTAAAATTTAACAGTGTAAACATCTAAGGTTACATGCATTCACAGGTGGATTGAGACTTGGAGTCGTGGTTTCAACAACAGACAATCAGAAGACAGTACTTATCTACAAAACTAGACCCAGATGTTATCACCTTTATAGTCCATAAAATGCTTTTAGGTTGCCGGAATTCGTTGAATTTCTCTTTTATTTATTAAACTGTAAGTTCCTCAATAAAGTTGAAGATCATATCTAATTCCCACTTGTATCTACAATGCTTATTGCAATGGTGGAAAATAAGAGGAACTTAATAAGTATTTGTTGAATGAATGAATAAATTTTCGGGCCAGACTTAAGGGCCTTCTTGTAAAGTATAATGATATGTGGAAACGTCAATAGAAAGATGCTGATGGCATCCAGGGAAACTTAACTGGAGTACAAGAGGTGGATAAGGATGAAAGGAAGTGTACGCTTGTCTTTTCAGACTCCAGTTGTAGATGTGTGTGACCTCACTTCTAAACCCCTCAATCCTCATTATCTCGAATGTCCATTGCGAGAGCCTTGGGAGAAATGCATACACACGAAGACATCTTGGCTGGTACCAAAGTACATTGAAAGGACAGCTTTCCTCTAACTTCTTTATTTCTAATTTTGCCTTATTTCTGAACTACCATGCCTATTCATAAAGAATTTTGTGTGTGCCATGGAGATACTGCTTTCCGGGTGGAAATCTGACTTTTCTGCCTTCTCTAAACTCAGACTTCTTTTCAAGTCAACTTTAATCTCTCCTGGACAAGAAGTTATACAGTAGGAGAGATTACAAGGTAGTGAAAATGATTGGGCATGGAGAATGCCAGGAAGCTTTCCAGCCCCTTAAACAGTTATACACAGCCTTTAGGAGGCAAAAGAACTGAGAAGCCACTACCCAGGCAGAGTTGGGTTGGGCTTCCCAGTAGGTTTCCTATTCACTCAAGTGCTTTAGGATCCAATGTCCCTTGGAGGTCAGTTTGAGACCTCAGGGGTCAGGGCTGTTGTGAAGGCCTGGTTTTCTGTCCTTAAGGCTTGGAAAGTCAATATTCATGCCAACTTTTCCTGATCTTACAATTCTAGAAATTTCAAGATCAGGGACAGAATTTGTATTTTATCCCACCATTTTTCTAGTTAGTAATTGGGGCTGAATGTATAAACCTCCAGTAATAAAAAATGGTACTTTAGGTTAATGTTTAATTTACTAACCCTTAGGAAAGGAACTGTCCACTTGTATTTTTTAAACATTGACTTTAAAGTTTTAAGCATTTTGCACAAATGCTTTTATTCTTCCCAACATCCCTCTAACTAAATAAAGGGCAAGAATAATGATACACATCAGATCCCTGAACCACAAAGAGAAATTAGCTGTTAATCCTATTTTCTCAGCAAAAGGAACTTGAACATTCTTTGCTCTCTCCAGCACTCTTTGCTCTCTCCAATGGTTAGCTTCTTTGCAGGGGAGAGGTTGAGAAGCTTAGAGAAGTGTCCTAAAATTTCTCAATAGAGCTTTGCTACTTGAGCTACTTGAGCAAGGACCTTAACAAAACTTGAGCGAGGACCTTAACAAAACTCTTCTGCCAGAGGTGGAGTTCCACAGGTGAAATCCTGACAGTAAATTCTTCAAACTTCTTTGAAGTTGAGAATTAGGGCTGACCTAAGGCAAAGTGATGAAATAATCAAAGTTATCTACCCTCCTCTCCTCCCACTTATAGAGACCTCCTCCTTAGCCCCAACCTCCATGTTATCTCCTCATAAAGGGCTTGGTTACAGTCATCCTTTCTTGCCTCTCTCTCTTTTTTAATTCAGGTTTTTCATTTTGTCCTCTACGAAGTTGAAATTGTTTTCAAAGACAACAGTGAATGAATCTGATAAATTAATGAATGAGCTGCTGACATTTGCTAAATCCATTTTCTCTTTCCACTTTCACCTTAACTCACTCTGGCTTTTTTGTCCACCGCTAAAGTGAAACTGGTTATCAATTACTTTCATTGTTTGAGTTCTTAGATGCACTGGACATGTTGACCCTTCCTTCTTCCTTAAAATTCATCCCTTAACCCTCAGGTCCTATTTCTCCTGGTTTTCCTCCTCCCTAGAACACTCTGGCCATTTCTCAATCTCCTTTGTCCACTGCTACTCCTGTGCACGGTCCTTAAATATTACTTCCTCAGACTGCTCTCTGAGCATCTCTTTTCTTATTCTAAACCTTCTAATTTGGCTATCTCATACTCTCCATGGCTCTGACTGCCTTTTCTGTGCTTATGACTCGCATATCTGTCCAGCCCATCTCTCTCTTCTGGGCTTTAGATGTGATATTTCCAATTGCTTTCAAGATGTTTTCCCTTGCATGTTTCACAGGCACCTGCAACTCAGCATGGTCAAAACTCACCCTCCACATTTCTTCTTCCTCCTCTGTGTCCCTAACTCAGTGAGTGGATATCACCATAAACCCATTTCCTTATAACCAAAAACATAATCAAACCAGCATACAGTTTTTAAACACTGTTACGTGCCTCATACCATGCTAGAGCATATACACAAGGAGTAAGGTGTCGGATAAGATTGATCCCTGTCCTCAGGTTGCTTCTAATCCAGTAGGGAAGGGAGACATGAAATAAATAATTGCACAAATAACTGTTTCATCATAATTGTTATAAACACTATCAAGGAAAAGATAAGTCATCCATGACTAACTGCACAACTAACTGTTTTGTCATAATTGTTATAAGCACTATCAAGGGAAAGATGAGTCATCTGTGACTCTTCCTCCATCCTATGTTGCATCACTTATCAATTCCATCTGTCTTATCAGTCCTAACTCCCGAATATCCCTTCAGTTTGTCCTCTTGCTGCCACCAGTAGCTCTCCCTCTGATGCAGGAAAACAGATGTGGGGCATGATGAGGGCCGAGTCCCAGGTCTTGGTTGAGCCTCTGGGATGTGCCCTGTCAAGTGTGGGTCCTTGGCTTCGCGCAGGAAAGAATTCAAGTGCGAGCCAACGTTGAGTAAAGGTAGATTTATTCGGAGAGATACATACTGCATAGAGTGTAAGGCAAGAGAAAGGCAAGGAAAGAGGTGTGGGAATTGGGTGCTCAGGTTAAAGTAAAAGTAGGTACACACTCCATAGACAGGGTGCGGGCTGTCTCCAAAGGGGAGAGAGTGCAAAGGGCCACTAGGCGTGGTGTTGTCACTTTTTGTGGTCTCAATAGCTTCACACGCCTACAGGTGGGATCAATCCAACTGCCCTGGGGAACGGGCTAGGATTACCAGGGATTGGGCCACCACGCATTCTTCGGCCTTTTGCGGTTAGCCTTGGGGCTGTCATGGCGCTTGCGGGCATGTTACTTGATCACGCTGTTAAAATGAGCATATAATGAAGCTCAAGGTCTACTAGAAGGTAAACCTCTTAATCCTTAAAGCCAACTAGGAGGTGCATGTTCCACCATTTTGGTGAATCTTCCACTATTTTGGTGTTAAATTGTTGTCATTACTTGAGTGGTTGTGCCCTGCCCTGTTCCATCCTGTCTCACCTTGACCCACTGAAGTAGCTTTCTAGCAGGTTTCCTATGCTGCTTGCTTCTTAAGTCAGTTCACCTCACTAGAACCTCAGTGATCTTCTACAAATGCACATCTGCACATCGCTTCCCTGTTTTTAAAACCCTTCAGGGGGAATCTCCGTACTGTTTTCCATAGTCGCTGCACCAAACTACATTCCTAACTGTGTATAAGGGTTGCTTTTACTCCACAGCCTCTCCAGCATTTATCGTTTGTAGACTTTTGAATGATGGACATTCTGACTGGTGTGAGGTGATACCTCAATTTAGTTTTGATTTGCATTTCTCTGATAATTAGCGATATTGAGCATTTTTTCGTGTACCTATTGGCCATTTGTATGTCTTCATTGGAGTACTGCTTGTTTAGGACTTCTGCCCATGGTTGAATTGGGATTTTTTTTTTCTTATTAAGTTGTATGAGCTGTTTTTATATTCTGGAGATTAAGCCCTCATCAGTCTCATCTTTTGCAAATATTTTCTCGCATTCCGTATGTTGTCTTTTTGTTTTTCCTATGGTTTCCTTTGCTGTGCAAAAGCTTATAAGTTTAATTAGGTCCCATTTGTTTATTTTTGCTTTTATTTCTGTTGCCTGGGTAGACTGCCCTCGGAGAACATTGCTGAGCTGTATTTCAGATACTGTTTTCCCTATGTTTTCTTCTAAGAGGTTTATAGTGTCTTGTCTTATGTTTAAGTCTTTAAGCTACTTTGAGTTTATTTTTGTGTATGGTGCGAGAGAGTATTCTAACTTCATTGATTTACATGCAGCTGCCCAGTTTTCCCAACACCATTTGCTGAAGAGACTGTCTTTACTCCATTATATGTTCTCGCTTCCTTTGTCAAAGATTAATTGATCAAAAGTTTTTGGGCTTATTTCTGGGCTCTCTATTCTGTTCCATTAATCTATATGTCTGTTTTTGTACCAATACCATGCTGTTTTGATTACTATAGCTCTGTAGTATTGTCTGAAGTCTGGAAGGGTTAGTCCTCCAGCTTCATTCTTTTTCTTCAGTAATGCTTTGGCCATTCTGGGTCTTTTGTGATTCCATATAAATTTTAGGATTATCTGTTCTAATTTTGTGAAAAATGTCTTGGATAATTTGATAGGGCTCACATTAAATCTGTTGCATGAGCCACAAATAGGAGATGTTTAAAGGACTGTCTCTTAAAAGCTTACTGTCTTTCAGGCAGTAAATGTGCATTTAAATAAAGACTTTCTGGAAGCTATATCCCAGGGGTTTTGATTTACTTGTTTTTGTTTACTTCCTTGAATGTGTGGGCTTCAGGATACCTAGAAAAGTAGAGTGGAGACACCGATAAATCAGTGGGAAATATTTTTCCCAGCAGATATTTGGGATCTCACAGTAGCCTTCAAGTCACACTGTACAGGCACCACTTCTACCTATATTTTCTAAGCAAAAGGCAAGAGCTGGCCAGGTGACAGCAAGAGAGACAAAGTGGCCATAGACTTGATCCTCCAAAGTTTTGATCCTAGCTCAGCAAATCATTTGCCATGTGGCCTAGAGAAATCTTTCTAGTTTTTCCATGTTAAATGACTATCACAGTATGAGCTTATCTTGCTAATAAGGAGAAAGACTCATAATAAAAGTTAGTGTAAGAAATGAACATTTATCATTTTCAGATGCAAAAGAAGTGTTTTCTAACGTTGAATTGACATTAATTCAGATTATTTGCGTATTCTCCATAATGACAGTAAATCAGAATTGTTCTTTCTCTTCTCCTTCCTCTACCTTTTCCCCTCACCTCTCCTTCCCCCACCCCTTCCCTTCTTCCCCTTCATGAACAATTTCAATCCGAAAACCACCAGGTCAGCACGGAAAGTGTCTTCTGATGGGAGTGTTTAGGGGGCAGTGGCACTTCAAGTGGGGTGTGGGAGTCTAAGGAGGTGAGGCAGCATCCATGCAGGGGGCTGTATGACACTAAATGTTAGGGGAGAACCTATTGAAAATCCTTCTGATAGCCTTGGTTTCTCCCTTACCATTAAAAAAAAAGAAAGAAAGAAATTAGGAAAAGTGTGGTTTTAAAGCCCTCTTGCTGTCTGTGCCTTTCATCATAATATTTAAAATTGCTTCTAAACATTTCATAAGCCAAGTCGGCACAGGCGTAACTCAGCTATGGCCAAACCAGCATGTGCCAAGAGGCACTTTGGTTCAGGCACTCAGGTCAGTGACCGCAGATGACAGGCCCCCGGTCAGGTGGGCCGCAGCTCCCTCCAGCGTTTCAGGAGGCTCACCTCTCTGTCTTAACTCTCTTCTGCCGGAACCTAACTGTTCTTGTGTTGTATGTGACCTTCCAAATGATTTACCTCATTCTCCCATAACAGAGATCTCCTGTTCACTTTACTGAGCATTCATATTTTCAAACAGGCCTAAGTGTGTGAAAAGTTTGAATTTGAAAACTACTCTGATTCTCTCTCTCCTTTCCTTCCTTCCTTCCTTCCTTCTTGAAGACAGGGATATATGTAGACATTTGTTCCCAGAAAAAGCAAGTTATTGAGAATTTCTTTTGTCTTGAAAGTAAACAAGCTTTTCATAGGGAAGAACGCAAAACAGCTTGTGGACCCAGAGTCCAGGACTCTAACTTTTCATCCCATTTCTAACAGGGTCCCATCATGTGCTTGTAAGCAAATTCTGTAGCTTCTTCATACCTCTTCTTCTTAATCTCTAGCTACAAGGAGCAGAAGCTTCTGTCCTCCTGCCCAAAGGAAGTGGCTATCTGCATCAACTGAATAAGGAAAGAAAAGTACAGAATGTCCTGTGAATATGTTTTATTCATGAGAAACAGTATGAAACAAGCGTATGGTGATGAAAGAACTATTGGGCACAGAGGGTATTTTTTTTTCCAGCCACACCCACATACTGACAAGCATCTCAGCCAGTTGTGTTTTCTTGGATTACAAAGAGATAACAGACAAAAAGCATTCTGGCTGCACCAGAGTCTCACTTCACATAAAAGGGACATTTTTGGAGGCAAGACTCATGGGTAGCAAAACTGAGGGTAGTCACAAGGACAAAGGTCTCTTCCAGTTCTAAGATTCAAGAATTTTAATTTTTTTTTTTTTGAAAGTTTGAAAGTAGGAATGCTCAGCTGAACAGGAGAATGACCACTTTTCTCTGTTAGTGTCAAAATTCTGACATAGCCTGGTCTGTCCGAGGTTGAAGTTAACACTTTATTTTAATGTGGGCTAAAGTCAGTTGACCTCATAGGATTATAAATGTAGGGGTTTTTTTTTTTGTTTTTTTGTTTTTTTTTACGTTATTAGCTTTGTTGGATGAATAGGGAAGATAGGAAGGTATTTTACTGGCCTCCAAAAAGCTCCACCAGTACCTTTCCCTTTTATTGAATTACTCATGTAATTACCAGACTGAGGAGATAGTATAGCTTTCCAAAGCCAAGGATAATTGCAGGTAAGCCCTTCAGCGGTACACCAAGAATTGGGCTATGGAGAGGTCGGGGTCTGTCTCTTCTCCCACAGAGGGTGGAGTGGGATGACTGCTGAGCGCTGACAGAGAAGCTTATGTCTCATAAAATGGGAAGGAAGAACTCCCGACAGAAGAAGCAGAGGCAGCCCTTATTCATTCCTGCCCTAAGCACTCCCTCTGCCCTCCGGCTGGCACCACTGAATTTTAGAGCCTACTCCTGGCTACTTTAGAGCCTCGCCATCCTCTTTCTCCGGGGCCACATCCTTATCCAATCCCTTGTCGAATAACATGTTGTGAAGAGGTTCCCTTTCTCCATACAAGTCTGTAACTGATAGAAGTATTATACTCACCTTGAAGTTTGGAAACATAGTGTAAGTCTTGTGCACTGGTCCTCTGCCACCAGAGTGAGCTGAGTGAATTCCTGTGTGTTTCCTCCTGATTCTGGTGGTAACTAAATCACATTTCTGTGAAATGTTTAAAGAAGATAAAAAGTATTGCAGTTGATGCTGCAGGTGTCTTCCTGAAAAGAACCTTTTTTGCTTAGAATCTCCCATCTTTGTCCTAAAGATGGATGCAGATTGGAATTTCTGTCATGAAGGAAATCTAAAGATTCTTATCATGATATGCAAGTAATTACCTCTTATCATCCTTAATGAAAAATCATCTTTTACCATAGCAGTTCTTTGTAAGGGCTCCTAAGATAGACCTGTAAGTAGATTTTGAATCCAAAGCCCACTTCCATTGATATGTCCAAGTGACTAGTGTAGCTCAGGTGGCAGCAAAGAGTCTATAGGGTATGTTTGTTGTCTGCTCTATCTCTCTGCCAACCTAAAGTCTGGGAAGGCTGCAGGTTAGTTTTTAACACGGAGGATTTAAGAGCCAATATTTAAATATTCTTACCCAAGTATTTACATAACTCTCTCTCTATAAAAGATAGTATCATTAAAAAGTTAGATATAAAAAGCTATGGGGAAAAAGTGTTCATACAGGTCTGTTAGTTAGTAGTTATATGTGTTTCTCATGAAATTCTGGAACAGAATCAAACTCCCAATTTCATTGTGGGGTGAGAGCTCAGTTTAGAAAAGAAGGAAGACTCATTACATAGAAAGTATAAAAGCCACTAACTTCCAAGCTCTGGATTGCTTCCGATTTCATTTCCCCATTGCTATACCAAAGAAATACGCAAATAGTTTTCATTCTGCTGATGGGCACAGTGATAATGAACTAATGTTGGCAAGATCTTTTGAAATGAGAATGCAGAGTTTATTTAAAAAGCAAGAAACAAGACTAGAGAAAGCCCTTTTGATTGGCCAGATTTTATAATGTTACATAACATGTTTTTTGCACCAAAGGAATAGGACAGCTGACTTTAAGAAGAAGTTTGTGTTTTGGGTTTTTTTTTTAAGTCTTCCTGTTACTTTGATAATAGCAAAAAGCAGTCTGATGTAGCAATTACTTCAAATGTTTGAAGAGTCAAGTGTCTGGGAGAATGGGAGCCAAACAATGTATCCTCTACTCCTTTGTTTTAATCTTTCATTCAGCAACATTTACTGAATCCACAGTGTGTGTCAGCAATCTTCTTGGCCGTATGGGAGGTATAAAGATGTCTGAGGGGAATACCTTCCACAAATGAGTATATAACTTAGTAGAGGAGGTAAAGTATACATATACAGTTATATACAACACAAGACAGTGTCATGCAGGCTATAAGAACGTGCAAAGTATTTTCCTGGGGTGATTGGGACAGTATGTGGAGAGCTGGCCTTGGAGCTGGCCATGAATAGGACAAGATCTTCCCAGGTGAAAACATGGACAAACTGAGACAGGAAGGGAGCAGGGCACAGCCATTCAAATAATGCCACAGCAGTTAACATCAAAATGGTGAAAGATTCAACCCCCAGTAGGCCTTGAGTCTCAGGATGATGAGAGATTTAACTTCTAGCAGAACTTGAGCTTCATTATACGCCCATTGTAATATATTAACATGGTGAATAACATGACCACAGGCACCATGGCAGTCCCAAGGCTAGCCACAAAAGGTCAAAGAGTGGGAAATGGCCAACTTCCTGGGAATCCCAGCCCCTTCCCCAGACTATTTAGAATGGTCCTTCCACTTATTAGCATATGAACCCAGCAAGCCCATAAAAACCAGCAACAGGGGGCCTTGTGGCTGCCCCTCTCTCTCCCTCTTCAGAGACCGCCCACATTCTGTCTATGGAGCATATACCTACTTTTAATCTGAGCACCCAACCCCCACACCTCATGGCCTTTCTCTTGCCTTTCATTGTATCTCTCTGAATAAATCTACCTTCACTCAACTGTGGCTCGCTCTTGAATTCTTTCCTGTGCGAAGCCAAGGACCCACACTTGGCGGGGCACATCCCAGGGGCTCAACCAAAGCCTGGGACATTGCCCTCCTCATGCCCTACATCTGTTTTCCTGCATCAACTACCTCTGTGAAGGGTTTTCTGACCCTCTCCCCACTCCTCTTCTCTTCCCTGCCCCAAATGGAGGTAGATTTGTGTTCTCCTGCTGCCTTACTACATATTGCAATTTATACAGACTCTCATCATAACAATTACAGTCTAATTGTTG
Organism: Camelus dromedarius; assembly: GCF_036321535.1. Lineage (NCBI taxonomy): Eukaryota > Metazoa > Chordata > Mammalia > Artiodactyla > Camelidae > Camelus > Camelus dromedarius. Next base: position 58,159,565 of record NC_087443.1, on the reverse strand, counting down.
TTTGCAAGTCTTGTCACTCCAGGGAACTCTAAAGTCCTTTAGGACAGGAACCCCACCATTTCATGTTTCCTTTCCTAACATTTAGCAGGGTTTCTGACATAGTGTACCTACTCAGTAAATACTTGAGGGAGAAAGGAATTAAATTACAGAATACATTCAGGGATCAGCGAGTACTACAGTTTGGCTAGAATCAAAGATTCATGAAGGAGAGCAGTAGGAATTAAAGCTACAAGAAGAGGTTGGAAAGTAGGTCTGAAACTATTAAGTGTTGGTGAGTAAATGGAACAGTGGAAACTCTTCTATGCTGCTGGTGCAACCATTCAGGGGAACAACTTATTAACATCTGATAAAGTGAAAGATGCTCATATCTTGGACCCAGAAATTCCCATTCTAGAGAAACTCTTGCTCATGTTTACAAGAAGACAGATATAAAATATTCATAGCAAAAAGTTGGGAACAAACTCACGGTCCATCAGCAGGAGAATGGATGAATAACTATAGATACACCAATAATAAATAACTATAACATTAATTCTATCTATGTTATATATATCATATTAATATGAGTTATATAAAATAATAATAAATAATTACAGATATATCAACGTGGGTGAATAGTATAGATTATAGATATAAGTCAGGGGAGAAAAAAACCCAAGACTGCAGAAAAATTCCTATGTTACCTTTTATATAAAGATTAAAATACTGTAAAACAGTATTATGTATTCCTTAGGGATATATATATACATATACATATATATATATATACACACACACACACACAAATGCCTAGACAGGATGGATATCAAATTCAAGACAGTAGGAAAGGAGATGTGATTGGGGAAGTTTATAGAAGGCCCTCAATTCTATTGACCATGTTTCATTTCTTAAATTTGATGCAGGGCGTATGGGTGTTTTGTTGTGTTCTTTTTTAAAATAGTCTGTATATCTTAAATGTTGCATAAACATCTTATTTTAAAGTTAGTTGGATCCATATTGTGGCAGGGCTAGAATACCACACTAAGGAGTTTAGATACTGTTTGGCAGTTAACAGAGAACTCTCACAGGCTCTTGAGTAGGTAAGAGATATCCTCACAGGTGTGCTTCGAGTCAGCTTAGACTAATGCTGTGTAAGATACTGGGCAAACTCACAAAGGTGTTAATGCTGTGTTGGTAGATATAATTGAGATGGATTCCTTGTCTGTCCTCTAGTTCTCTGACCTACACTATTTCTTTAAATCCTGAGTAGCCTTTCTCCATTCTTAAAAGTATGTCTTTTTTTTTTTTAAATCAGTTGATTCCAGATGCTTCTGTCAACTCTTGATATTCCTTTCTCATTTTATTTGTTTTTATAAAGTCCTCTCAATACTCACTCTGTCCAATTTTCCTGTTCTGGCCTCCTGACCATTTACTATGTTATTCTTTATTTGGGAATATCTCATTTCCAGCCTTTTTACATTTTTCCTAAATTTACCTCTGCTACAAAGTTTTCTTGGACTAACTCAAAACCTTCAATTAAAAATTTCTAAGATGTAAAGAAGATGTGACACACACACACACACACACACACACACACACACACTGGAATATTACTTAGCCATAAAAAAGGATGAAATAATGCCATTTGCAGCAATATGGATGGACTTAGAGATTATTGTATTAAGTGAAGTAAATCAGAGAGAGAAAGACAAATATCATATGATGTCATTTATATGTGGAATTTAAAAAAAATACAAGGTTAATTTATAAACCAGAAATAGACTCCCAGACATAGAAAACAAACTGTGGTTAGCAGGGGGGAAATGTGATGGTTGGGGAGAAGGATAGGAGTTTGGGATTAACAGATATACATTACTATACATAAAATAGATAAACAACAAGGACCTACTATATGGCACAGAGAACTATATTCAATTCCTTACAATGAGCCTTAATGGAAAAAAAACTGATAAAATATATATGTACGTATGTATACGTATAACTGAATTATTTTGCTGTACACCTGAAACTAACATTGTAACTTGACTATACTTCAATAAAAAATAAGAATAAAAAAATTCCAAGATAAGTATGTTTGCAACACAGTCTATCCTACATATAGGACATTTATCCTACAATAATAGCTGACTAAATGGCTGAGTATGTGCCAGGCATTGTTCTAAACACTTTATATGTATCATCTCATTTAATCCTCATAACAAATCTGTATGTGCTGTTATGATCTTCATTTCACAGATAAAGAAACTGACCCAAAGAGAAGTTAAATAACTTGCTCAATAATTCTCTGCTGGAAGTCAGTGCTGGAGCTTGGAGTCAAACCCAGGGAGCCTGGCTCCAGAGCCCACATGCTGAATTCCACCTCATTGAGCTGCTTCCCCATGTCAATAAAGATACCCCCAAGTGGGAAGCAAATGTAGGCTGTCCTGTGGGGTCTAGGTTCAGTTAAAGGCAGAGTTATTCTATCAGTCTGGGTCCATTTAGGAGACAGACAGAAATTACACAGGAGTATACAAAAAATTGGAGCTAAGTAGAATATTTACATACCGAAGGTTAGACTCCACAGTCCCTTCTCCTCTTTCAGCTTGTAAAATGCTGGCAGTCAGGCTGAACTATTCAGGCAGGAAATTGAAGGATGCTTCTTTGCAGACTCTAACAGCCTTAAAGGAAAACTCTGTGATATTGAGAATGACTCAAAGAAACAATCCAGTATGGAAGACAGAGATCTGCTTGCACTGAATGTGCTGTCACATGCTCAGAGCTGCTGCTTGGCTTTTTAGTGCCCTGCTATTATACATGAACAGACAGCTAAGGATCTTCGGTTACTGGTGGAAACACATCTGCCAAAAGAAAAAACAGGAGAAAGAAAAAACCTGGAGGATAAGAAACTATGCAAAGAGAAGGAAAATATTCCCTCAAATTATGATTAATATTCTTAAAGGAATAAGAGAAAATATTGCATCCATGGAACAAGACAAGATGCAATAAAAAGGAAAATTCCTAAAGAACTTTCAGAAATTAAAGTATGATAGCAGATCTTAAAAACTCAATAGAAGGTTGTAGGGTGAAGTTGAGGAAACCACCTAGAAAAATCAAACAAGAGTAAAAGATGTGGAAAATAAAAGAGAAAGTTTTTTTTTTTAATTGAGGATCAATTCTGGAGATTCTAGAGTGAGAAGAAAGAAAATGGAAGGGGGAGGAAATAATTAATAAAAAAAAATTTATCAGAACTGAATGACAAACATTTCTAGACTGAAAGAGTGCACCAAATGTCCTTTATGCTGGACAAAATGGTTTCATTCCAAGGCACAGAATCATGAAATTTTGGAAAACTGAGGACAAAGAGACTATCTTAAGAACACTTTTTTTTCATGAGACTAACAGAGGATGAGTTTCTTCAGAATAAGGAGAAACCAAGAAAGAGGGACACAAAGGATCCAGGAGCAGGGAATCCAACCCAGGAGAAAAGAAAAGGGAATCTCTGGAAGAATGCTGAAGAGAATTCCTGGGACAAGAGCTCTGCAGCAGCTTAGAGACCAACCAGGCAGGGTTGGAGCAGGTGAGAGGGCTCCAGGGCTGAGTTCTTCAAGAAGATGAAACTGATAGAATATCCAGTGGGACCAAATGTATTGAGAAGAGACATAGACAATTGGTGGATAGGTTGGGTTGAGTTAATGATTAAGTACATAGAAAGCTAAAAGAAAATAAATGGTAATCATTAGGTCCAGAGAAAACAAAATGTTGTGCAAGAAAGAAATCGTGGATATATGACATGGCTCACGCGTGCAGTATTTACACAGTCATAGTAATATAAACACTGAATTACACAAAAATTACAACACAACTGTTTTGTGAGGACAGGGAAAGGGAACCCTACACATGTGTATGCAAATAAGTGAGAACGTGATGGTGGTGATGAGGGTGAAGAAGGTGAAATTTTCATCTTCTATGGTGGGAAGTCCATAAATAATGTATTTTAAAAATCTAAAAATCAACAAGTAGCCATATAAGCATGTCATTTAGAGATACAGAGGTAAATGCCAAAAGAGTCAGCTAAAAAGAATTGAAAATGGTTACCTCTGAGGAGTAGAAAATGGTGAGGAGAGGTGGATGATGTACTGCTATTTTCAAAACAAGTCTTATAAAACTATTTGACTCTTTATGTACAAGTATAATTTACGTATAAATTAAAAACAAAATTCAAAGAAACTATAAGAGACTTTTCAAGTGAACAGAGCCCATTGGGAGATTTCCCCAATACTGCTCCCCCACCAATCTTTTATTACAACATTGTCTGATCTCATATCTCACCAACCTCCCCCTAATATCACCGCCACCTCAACAAACCAGGTACTAAGAGAGGAAAGGGAGATGCTGGTTGAGTCTGGGATCTGCTCTGCCAGGAGCTTGTTAGAAGCCCTGGGTCATCTTTAGTCCATTATCAGTAGATAACTTCTCCCTAAACCGTTTAAAGGTTTTCTACTGAAATTACAAATGTCAAAATTCAGATGGTTTCTCCTAATGTATTTCCTCTTCGTTACATTTCTCTAACTAACTTGACTCCAACATCCTTGATTCTAAATGCACCTTCTATTCCTTTCTTTAGGTTGTCTTTCTTTAGAGGCAGGGATGGCCTGCTTTTGGCAAATATTCACACTTGCCAAGGGTAACAGACTCTTTCTGCTACCCTTTCACCTCATTCTATTGCCTTCACCATGGATGAAAGACAGAGGTACTATTAGCTATGGTTACTTTTTGTATAGGACATTACCTGTAACCTACCAGATTCTAGAATATTTTTTCTTTTCACTGGCTAGTCTGCTGGCTCTGATTCTAAAGTTGGTCTATGACATAAATTAGGGAACTTTTTGGAGGACACAGTTAAGTGACCCTGGTAGATCAGGTGAGCTCATCCATTCACTGAACAGTACTCAGGGGAGAAGACTACCTTATTTTAGATCAGTTCAAAAGCAAATAAAACATTTCACACTGTCCTTGGCTCTGACCTAGACAACCCTCTCATCTGTGACAGACAAGGTATACTTACTCTGTTTTCAATTAAACAAAATTAGAAGAGGGATTTAATATCTTGGAGGAATGAATTGAGGATTCAAAAAGCTCTCAACTGGTTGCAAAGTTAGGATTAACAAATTAATGAAATTTACCAGGGATACTTTTAAAGTCCCATATTTATGTTTAAAATATTACTTTTCATAAACATAGCATGTGGAAGATTTAGCTTAACAGTTCAAGTGAAAAAGGCTATGAGCATTGACTAATTGCAAGCTTAGCTAGTTGACAGTAGGAAGTGGCTGCAGAGTGACTACCAAAAAAATAAATGTTTCTCTTTCTACCTCCCTGAGAACATGGGCAAGTTGTTTTATGCTCTATTAATCAACTCACCAGTAAATATTTATTGAGGATCTGCTAGGTGTTTAGTATGAGGAAAGCCCCAAGGCAGAGAATAAGAGGAAGAACTTGATCTTTCAACAGGTTGACAGTCAATATACATGTAGGAAATGAGAACAGTGATGATAATTTATATTTGAATAGTGCTTGAATTTCTCATGTCCAATCATTTATATCATCTCTTTTGACTTTTATCTGCCCTATGAGGTGGTAAGTCAAATACAGTCACCATTTTCAAGATAAGAAACTGAGGCTCGATTAAGTAAATCCCTGATTCTCAAGTATTTTGCTCTCTGGACCACTTTACACTTTAAAAATTATTGAAGTACCTCACACCGTACACAAAGATTACACCAAAATGGATCAAAGATCTAACTGTAAGAGCTAAGCTATAAAACTCTTAAAATAAGACATAGTGTAAATCTTTGGGATCTTGAATCAAGCAGTCATTTCTTAGATATTGACATCAAAAGCATAAGCAACAAAAGAAAAAAATTAATTGAACTTCATCAAAATTTTAAAATTTATACCATCAAGATACTACCAAGAAAGTGGAACAACCCACATAATGAGAGAAATATAGTTGACCCTTGAACAATATGGATTTGAACTGCATGGGTCCACTTTTATACTTTTTTTTTTTTTTCAATACATTTGGCCAACCATAATCAGCTGATTGATTCCACAGATGCAGAACCCAGAGATATGGAACCTGCAGTTACCGAGGGATGACTGTATTTGCAAATTGTATATCTGATAAAAGACTGGTATCCAGAGTATATAAAGAACTGTTATAATTCAATAATCAAAAATAATAATAATCCACTTTTTAAATAGTCACAAAGGATTGCATATTGTATGATTATTTATATTCATACAATATGTGAAATGTCCCAAATAGAAACATCTATAGAGACAGAAAGTGAAATAGTGAGTGGTTGCCTAGGACTAAAATAGTGAGTGGGGGAAGGGGGTAACGGGAAGGATATGAGTAATGAGTACTAGTGAGTAGCGCGTTCTTTTTTTTGGAAAAATATGTATTTTTTCAGTATAGTTGATTTTCAGTATTATATTACTCTCAGGTGTACAGTATAGTGATTCAAAATTTTTGTAGATTTTAGTCCATTTATAGTTATTTAAAATATCAGCTATATTCCCCATACTGTACAATATATCATTGTAGCTTATTTATTTGCTACATAGTAGTTTGTACCTCTTAATGGGTAGGGAGCTCTTTTGGGGGCATTGAAAATGTTTTAAAATTGATTGTGATGATGGTTGCACAACCCTGAATACATTAAAAACCATTGAACTACACAGTTTAAATAGGTGAATTTTATGATATGTGAATTATATCTCAATAAAGCTATTATTAAAATTATTATAAATAATGCTGCTATTAATAACAGGATATATGTATCTTTTTGAATTAATGTTTTTGTTTTTCTCAGATATATACCCAGGAGTGGAATTGCTGGGTCATACGGTAGTTCTTTTTTTGGGGTTTTGAGAAACCTCAATATTGTTTTCCATAGTGGCTGCACCAGTTTACATTCCCACCAACAGTGTACAAGGGATCCCTTTTCTCCAAAAACAAGTACTATGCATAAAATAGATAGGCAAAAAGGATATATTGTAAAGCACAAGGAATTACAGCCATTATCTTGCAATAACTTTTAATGGAGTATAACCTATAAAAATACTAAATGACTATGCTGTACACCTGAAACTAATACAATATTGTAAGCCAACTTTACTTCAATAACTAATAATAATTAAACTTCTACCAGAGGCCTAGCTGGAAATGCATTTAGTAGTTATCAGCCCAATATGATCATTTTAAGCTCATTTAGTCCAGGTCATAAAGATAGCTTAAATAGATGTGCCTAAAACCATGAAGAGACAGGATATAGCTAGAAAATCAAAAGAGGCAAGGCTGACATCCATTCCATGGACTGAAAATAACAAAACATAACTCCTATAACCTTTGGAAAGGGCTTTCATGTACTTGAAATCATAGTCTTAAATCTAGGTAGAGCCTGAGAGGTAATTTCATCCATTATCACATCCCACATAGGAACCTCCTCACAGAATCTCTAGAGGTTGAACAGATCTGGTAAGGAGTGGCTTACTCTTCCCAAGATCTTGTAACAGCTGTCCTTGGGTTTCATTTTAATTAGGGGACCCCTGTATGTATGCAATTAAATTTGATTTTCTCCTGTTAATCTGTCTTAATGTTGATTTAATTTTTAGGCCAGCAGAAGAACTTAGAAAGGGAAGAGGAAAATTTTTTTCCTTCCTCAACATTTCCTTCTCCACTGATTAAGCCCTTTTTGTGTTCCAGGCTCTGTACCATTTAATTCCCAGAATAACCCTAGAAAGTAGACATCACCAACAGCCCCCAGCTCCCTGCCTTTTTTAAGGCATGGTTTGAGGACTTTTGGTAATTGTATACAGCTGTGTAACTACCGCTCCAATCATGATATAGAAAATTCCCCTTCACCCTAAAATTTCTCTCATGCCTTTTTGCAGTCACACGTATAATTTTTAATAAAATAATTTTGTACATAGTATTTTTAACCTAAATGTTTCTTTTAACAAGATGTATCAAACATCTTTTGATGGCAATTAATACTTTTACAAGATAATCTTAATGTCTGCATAGTGGTTCATTAAATGAATGTTTCATAATATATTTAACCAATCTCCTTTTGTCAAATATCTTTTTTTTTTTTTTTTTACAATGTCTTGCTCCCTCTTCCTGGAATTAATTTTTTATTTCTCTATTTCTAGTTTGCTTGGTTTGTTTTTTTGTTTGTTTGTTTGTTTCGTATCTCATACTTCCTTAGTCTAGGTTTTGCTGTGTCCTCTTTCTATCTGTTAAGTATTGGTACTTCCCAAGATACTGTCGTTGAATCTTCTTACTCTGTAACCCCTTCCCAGGTGATCAGTCCTAGATTCACTGTAAACTCTTTGGACCTAATTTTTATTTCTCTTCTAAACACCCCTGTCTACTGAGTCTTTTTTCTATGTGGATATTCTTGTAACTCAAACCCTACACGTCAAAAATTGAACTCCTGCTCCCTTTCCAAACTCTGCTTCTTTCTCTTTTGTTAAAAGACCTGTTTCACTCAGTGCAGGTGCTACCTTTCCAGTCACCACAGAAGAGAAACCTCAAAGTCATCTCTGACTCCTCACCCCACTCATCTCACATATCCAATCATTTGAGTGCTATTGATTTGACTCCAAAATACCTTTCAACCTATGTCCTTCCTTTCCCTTTCCACCATCACTATCCTAGTTTTTAGGTCCTGTGACCTCCTCCTAACTGATCTTCCAGCTTGAATCTGGTCCTTCTTTGATCTGTTCTTTACGTTGCCCTCAGTGTCAACTTTCTGAAACACGGAGATATTTTCCTTTCCCTTTTGAAAATAACCAGTGGTTCACTGTAGTTTACAGAAGCAAGTCTAAGCTCTCCAGGCTGGCTTTCAAGCCTCCTCTCCACGTTCCCTCCCACTTGCTCACTCCTCCGGTTACATCAGCCCTCACTGTTCCCAAACAAGCTCCTGCTTCTGCTCGGCCCTGTGACTATCCAGTCTTGAGCCTGTTTTGCTGATTCTTTGCGCTCTTACATGACAGGTGTTTGCACCATTGCAGATGAGAATACAGATTAGCTGTGCCTTCTGGGCTGTCATGGTTAGTAAGGTCTCACACCACCTCAAAGGCAGCTGTGGATTAAAAGTCCACGTAGATAATTCTGCCTTAGGGAGGGGCAAGCAGTGAGGGGGGAGAAACTTTCTTTACATTTCTTCAAAGCGGAGAAGCTCTGGATCTGTGCTGGGAAGGAACAGCGTTCTCCATTTCTATGTAAAGCTCTCCCAGAATTCCCCAGTGCACGTATCTCCCAAGCCGAACGGTCTTTCAGTATTTTTCCCATTCCAGAGAATGGCAAACTGAGGTCTTGGGGAGCCGAGCTCTGAGTCAGGTTCCCCTCCCCAAAAGAGGCCGTGGCCGACCTCTGATTCAAAGAGAGAGAGGCTGTAAGGATAGCACCTCCTGATTGGAGCAGCCGGAGTCAGACAAGCTCCGGCGCTGCTGATTGGCTCCGGCTAGATCAGGCGCTGTTGGGCTGTTGTAAATGTAAATAGCTCTGTGACCGGCAGTAACCCCGGTGAGAGGGGTGGAGAGGGAGGCTCTTCCCCTCCATTCATGTCTGCTACCAGCCAGGCCCAGACAGGCCCAGACAGGCAGGCCCTTTAGCGGGGAAGCTTGGGCAGGACAAGGCTGGAAGTTGTGTCTTCGGAGATTTTAAGCTTGAGCTGAGAGTTAAAATACTTGCTTGCAGGTCTGAGCCAGGCTGGCAGCTTCCGGACAGAGCTTCCTTTCCTGCTCTCAGCTTTGACTGCTCAAGATGGTTTAATGGAATGTTCAGTGTAAGGATGGAGGTGTTGGAGCGCGCTCAGGGGTGGGGGTAGTTTTGTGGGGTGACACAAATGGCTGTGGTGGGTGTGCCGCAGGGAGATGGGAGCCTGTCCTTTCTTGTTCCTGGTCACAGAGTCCTATTTGTGGAAAAGGCAAGAGCAAAAAGGCAGAGCATGACAGAGGGGTTCCCACTGCCCAGCTTTGTGCCATGATCATCTTTCTACTAGAGGTGCAGCTTCTCCCACCCTCCACTCCAGGGTAAAGGGAAGTCTGTGGGGACTGGCTTTCTTGGAAGTAAGAAGGAGGAAAGGAAAAAATGGACACATATTAAGAATAAAAGGTGACCTCACCCGTTGCTGGTGGGAATGTACAATGCTGCAGCCACTGTGGAAAACAGTTTGGTGTTTTCACAAAGAGTTAAACATAGACTTGCTGTATAACCCAGCAACTCCACTCCTAGGTAGAAACTCAGATGCATTGAAAACAGGTACTCAGTGACTTATACACGAGTGTTCATAGCAAAACTATTCACAGCTGTCAAAAGGTGGAAACAGCTTAAATAGTCATGAGCAGATGAATAGAGAAACCAAGTCTGGTATATTTATACAATGGAATATTATTTGGCCATAAAAAGAAAATGAAGTACTGGTACAGGCTACAGTGTGGTAACCCTTGAAAGCATTATGCTAAGAGGAGGAAGCAAGACATAGATGGTCATATATTATAGGATTCCATTTATAGGAAACATCCTGAATAGGTAAAGCGATCGCAACAGAAAGCAGACTCGGGGTTGCCAGGGCCTGGCAGGAGGAGAGGAGATGGAAAGGGGCTGTTGAAGAAGTACAGCCTTCTTTTGATCTGATGAAAAGCTTTTGGAACTGGATAGAGGTGGTGCTTGTACAACGTTGTGAATGAATGAAATGCCACCAAACTGTTCACTTTAAAATGGTTACTTTTATGGTATGTGAATTTTACGTAAAACATATATATAGGAAACCAACAAACAAAAAGACCCAAGGGTGAATCCTGACTGCTGTTCAGAATTGTCTAAGGATTCCAACCACCATGCTAAGCCATTCTGTGCCCTTTCAGTTTCACTTTCCTCTCATCGCTCATCCCTCTGGTCTGTCACAAAGTTCTAAAGTCTGGCATGGCCCCAGCTACTCACTGCTCCTATGGGAGCTGGCCCCTGGGCCCCTCTGAGCTGGCCTTAGCCTGGATGCAGAAGTGCCAGGAGTCAGTACAGCAGACACTTGGGCTCTGTGAGCTCTCTGTGGCCTGAGTACAGCAGGCTGGGCTGGCCCGGGTAGGGGAGGGGCAGAACTGGGTCCCCAAAAGGGACTTTCTTTGCCTCCAGCAATCCCAGTATAGAATCTCAACTTCTCAGAACCTACAATTAAGGCCTGTGGCATTTGCTCCAAAGTCAGCCTACAAGAATCATCGCTTTGCCAGAGGCATTATAAGTTAACTACAGGTCACAGAATACAGCTACCACTCCCTGTGACTTTTCACACAATTTGTTGCAGAGAGAGAATTTTAAAACAAGACATGAGCTCTTTCAATAATTTTAGCAAGCACTGATTGTTTAGGTGCAGGAGACATTTGTAAAAGAAGAAATGCCCGTAAGGATCTCAAAACATGACAGGAGGGTGCAGTATGGTTTGCAGAAGTTTAGAGGAAATGTCAAAGTCAGGTGTGGCTGAATGTTAAAACAGGGCATGGGGTGGAGTGAGTTGGGTTCTTCTGGGACAGAGGACACACCTGCAATTTGACTTTGCAACCAAGCTTTGCCTCTGAGTAGAACTGAAGAGCATGGGGCATCTACTTGTATATGTGAGATTTACGGATTCCAGGCTTATCTAGTTTGTCATCTACCTCACACCCACATGGCGAGCAGTTAAAGAGCAAAGTCCTGGAGCTGGATCACAGCAGCATAGCTCACTCTCTCAAAGCATATTTTCTCTCTCAGTGAATTCAGTTACCTTGTCAGTAAAACTGGGGTGAGAATAGCACCTGCTTCTGATATGATGCGATAATGCACTGTCGAGCCCTCAGTACCATGCCTGGTTATGTCATCATGGCGTCTAGGGGTCTGGTGGACTCAGAACTTGGGTTTCCTTCATCAAAAGTTTGCAAGGTTTGTGTCAATGCATGGCCTCAGCCCCTTTATCTAATAGAAAAAATGGTGCATATATGGATTTTCCCAAGGCACCTGGTATCACAAAAGTATCATCCTAGACTCGCTAGAGTTTATAGCAGCCGTCCTTTTCTCCTGTGTCTGGTGTCTTTGTCTCCAAAGGCAAAGCAGAGACTTGGAAGGAACAGTACAATTATAGAATAACAGAAAAAATGGTCCAACCTGAACATTTCAAACAAAACAGAGGGAAAGAGGTGGGAAACCAGATATTAAGGAAGTGTCACTGTCAAGTTAAGTTATTGAGGTCTGGTAAGGCCTCAATGAATATGGACTTGATTTTAGATGCTTAGAATCACTGAGGGAGCCTTGCTCCTTGTCCAAGGTGAGGACAGCCTTAAATTAGAAAATGAGGGGGATTGGTTCTGGGGAATGTTTAAAAAGCCTAGTTATTGTCCAGGTGGCTCCTGTTAGAGGATGGTGCTTCTTCAAACTGTAAAAAGTCTTTTTCTTTCCCACGCAAAGTTTCTCAGATAAAGTAGGTAAAGCTAAAGCCTTTCCTACCTAATGATCCTGAAGCCCTCTCTGTTTCAGGAATTTACAAGCCTTCCCTCAGATTGTTTTTCCTTTCTGCCTGCTGTTGTTAATCAGCAATTTCAGGAAGCTACTCCCCTCCTCGCCCCCCACCCGACCCCACCCTCCCAACCCCCAGGAGGAAATACATTTTAGAAGAACGACCTGGACGGGCCCAGCCTGGGTTGCAAGGTAAAGCACTGCTCTCCAGAGTGTGGCTCCTGCTGCTCTCTTCCTCGCTCAGTATCTTTATTTTGGGGCCATATGACTATGGGACACACACAGAGACCTGGGGAAACCTAGGTCCAAAGTGCCAGCTGGCAGTTAATGTGTTTGCTCTAATGGCAGCAGACTCCTGGTTTCCTGCGCCAAGGCTGAGTTTAACCTAGAGTTACCCCTAGGAAAGGCAGGGAGGGCAGGGCCGGTTACTGGGGCATGAGTCAACCATTGCAGCTTCTGCTTCTTTTTCACTCTTAAAGGTACAGGAGCAGGACATAAATAGGGTGGTAGGTTAAGTCCCAAGAGACTTTGAATTGCAGCCCAAAAAACTCCCAGACACAGGCAGGGCAATCAGATTCACTTCACTTTTATTATGAACAAACACAATCTCAGATCAGTACTACTAGCTTCAGAGTTGATATTAATAGAAATTATTCCGAAATTATTCCAAAATTATTCTTAGATCACAGATAACTACTATCCCACATAAAAAGGGAAAAATCCCACCCAATCAAGGAAAAGATATCCTGTGTATGTTTCCATGGCAATGAGTTTGCAGTCTCAACTTTTGTCTGGCTAGTTATCCACCACTTATCTAACGGGTTTATATTCCATCACTCAGAGAGAACCATATGGATTGAGGATAGCATCCAGGACACATGGTTCATGGTGGACATGGTTCATGGTGGATACTGCTACTATAAAAATACTCAGGACATAAGAGAATTCCTCTGCTGAAGGATCCCAAAATGCTTTATAAAAAGCATTAGTCACGCCTCAAAACTGCCCTTTGAGGTAGGTCAGTATTATTATTCCATTTTAACAGAAGGAAAACTGAGGCACATTATAGTTAAATGACTTGCCCAGAGTCACACAGCAAGTCAGTGGCACAGTGGTAGGAGAGGCCCTGGCCATAACCAACTGCATTAACATTGACATGGTGCTTTCTTTAACTTTTCACGCTGACCCATTTGAGCTACACTTACAGAGAATACACTCAGGATACTAGCTAACCAGGAGAAAAAAGTTTCCATTTTAAATGCTATAACCATCTTTTAATCTAAAAAAAAGAAATTATAAACCAAATACATTCAGATTCCTTCCACCCTCCATCAAATGCGGGCACTTTTAATAAAAACAGCCCTACAGAAGTTTCCAGAAGGGAATCCTGCAAATAGCTATACTGATCATTCTCCAGTCAGGCCCCCCTTTCTCCCAGCCACTTCTGCAGGCTCTCAGGTGCAAAGGACCTCCACAGAGGGAGAAAGGAGGGGGCAAGAGCAGGCTCTGACGCAACACTGATAAGAAAAGATGTAAGGCACCCTGATAAGTTGTCAGCATGCCTACAAAGCAAGGACTGTTAGAAATTCACACTCCATCAGATCTGAGTTTCTGGGTCATTAATGCGTCATTTGAATTCAGCTTTAGAATCTTGAAAAAAGGATTCCTTACTCAGCAGACACCCCCTCGCCCCACCTACATGTCCACATACACACTGGGGCCTTCGGCCTGATGAGCCCATCCAGCCTTGCGTAGAGTTGTGGTATGGATCAGATCCATCAACACAATCAGAAGAGAAGGGTAAAGTTGTCTTTGATCATCAATTAGAAATCTATTCAATTGATATAGGAAGAAATGCCCTCCTCCCTTCCATCACTGGGGCTCAACCATGGACAGAATGTTTGGTACTGTACATTTCCAATCTTAAGAGAGTAAAGCCAGGCTGCTGCATTGACAACTAAGGTTACAGGGACAGGAGTGGTCCAAGGTACTCGAAACACTGATCTTGTTTTTCTCAGACCTCTTCTATACTATTGTCTGCCCTAGGCTATGTTGTGGGGAGGGCTGGTTAGTTTGTCAAACAGAGAGTTCAGTAAAGTTCATGGCCTCTCAGATCTCAATTCTCAGCCAAAGCTTTGCCGTATACCCTGGCTCCGGGGCACGGGGCCTCCTCTGGAGTGAGGCACTTTGGAACTTTACCTTTGCTTTTTGTGCTTCCCAGTGAAGACTAGGCTCCTCCTAACTCTGCAAGCATCGCACCCATCAGCTGGGAGCATTGACTCAGGTTGGGCAGGCCTACCGAGTGAGCAGAGGCACCCAGCATGCTCTCTGGTTTGACCCAGACAGAGGAGACTGAAAACAAACCCTCTTTTGCTCCGTGGCTGGCTCACTGACACAACACGAGCATTTGGCTTGGCTGTGCCTCATGAGAGAGAATGCCTGTGCTCGGGATGTTTCTAGCAGGATCTGCCAGCCTTGTCTTGAGTTATTAGTGTGGCCGAGGAGCACAAGGGTGTAGGTGGAGACTCTGGAGGCCAAGTGAAAGTGGCAGCTAGCTCAACTTTATAAAGAGAAACAGTGGTTCAGTGACCCTGAGCATTCTGTCTGTAGGAGAGGGAGCTGCCTCTGAAAACACACAAAGGAGGCGTGCCTGTCCAGAGAAAGAAGAAAACATCAGGGAGGAGATAGAACTGGCAGGAGAAAATGGACAGATAGGGCAGGAATCAATAGTCGGGGTAGTTAAGAGATTCCCACCTCACCCCCCAGGCAGTCCTATACTTTAGGCTAGGAGTTAACAGAAGGAAAGGGTGAAAGGGTTTGACACCGTAGGGAGAAGCCTTCTAGTTTTCACTCATTCCGAGGGAAACTGGAATGAATGAATGGGCCCAACATCTAACTTGTTTGTATAACCAGCCAGCTTCCGTATTAGGGCACCCAACACCTTACTCAGTAACCTTCTGAATCCCCCAGCAACATGTGTTCTCAGAGCCCTTCTCTTGTAATGTTGTCTCTTAGAAACTGCCTACAGACCCTGCCCCTCAACCTCTCCATCTCCTGTCCAGCAGTGAGAGGAAAGCAGACAGATCACCTAATTCTTCTTCATCTTCAAAGCCTCCCTCTCCTTTAGAGGAAAATACTCCAAGTGAATGATTTTAATATTCCAAGCAAAGTACGTGTGTGTGTGTGTGTGTGTGTATGTGTGTGTGTGTGTGTATATATCGTTATGTTTGACCCAATTCCACTGCCTAAAATCCTCTTTTTTGGAAGGCATATGTGTTCACCACTGTCCCACCAAAGCATCCCTTCTTTGGCTATCTCAAAATGCTGCAGCCACCTTATTACTATGAGGGGAGTTGACCAACAGCCCCAAGATGGCAAAGCAGAAAGATGAAAGAATTGTGACGATTCCATAAGCTGCCGCATTCATCAATTCTGGAAACAGCCAAGCTGAAGATTTCTTGTTATATGGAATAAGAAATCTTCCTACCATTTAAGAAGAAGAAGAAAAAGATTCTTCCCCAGCAGAGACCACTTTTACCAAAAACTAAATACTTCTTTATCTGCAGCCTAAAGTATACTGGGACGTTGAGATTTGCTTTTGAGTTTGAGCATTGCTGAGCTCTACGGCCGTTCCCTGGGCAGAGTCAGGGGAGAAAGGCGGCGTGCTGTGTGGTGGGGCTTGAAGCTCTCACTGGGCAGGCAGCTGGGTGTCTGGTCATAACAGGAGCTTCATGCCTTGTTTCCTACCTCACCTCATCCTCACGTATCCATCATACCATGAATGCTAACTCTCTCCCCTGAAAATTTACCTGCTTTCAAAGCTGTGCCAAAATACAGTTATTTTTCCATTTCATCTAGAAAAAGCCTAGGCTGAAGATAATTAACAGGGGCCTTCCCAGAAGATGTCATATCTCTAGCTTGAGCCACCCACCTTAAAGCTCAGGACAGCTCCAGGAAAGAGTTATCCTTTGGACTCAAGGAAGACTGTCTAGGCTTTGGAAGCTGGAAACCCACCAATGACTGACCAGCTGCTTGCCTGGGAGGCAATGGGGGTGGGGGGGAGAGACAGAAAGAAGGTGATAGGAACAAAGCAAAGAGAAGGAAAATAGGACTAGAAGAGAGAGAAGAGAAGAGAAGAAATAAGAATATTAGCTTAGCATCATGAAGGCAGACTTGTTGGCTCTCAATTTTAAAAGAAATTTTAAAAGAATACTGTACTGGAATGGGTTAACATCATCATCTTTAGCATCCTGGTAGCATTATTCAGTAGTTAATAAACAGAACATTAAACCTCTGCCCAGCTGGCTTTTGGAAGAGGAGCCCGAGGGACCCCAAACTCAGCCACTCTTGTAGCTTCCGTCTCCAGTTCTTTTAACCCTGGCCAAGATGGCAGCCTTGGATACTTTCTTCCGGTCATAAGCCAGACCAAGGGCAGCCATGCAATCGATGAAGAACGTGGTTGGGTTGATGTGCCAGCGGTACTCACTGGCAGAGTAGTCATAGGGAAAGGAGTGGTGGTAGTTGTGGAAGCCCTCACCTGGAACAAAAGTGGAGAAAATTAAGGAGCTACACTGTAGATTGCTGATTTCCTGATCTTGGCAGACTGATTACCTAGCAGAGTACCTCAGACTTAGTAGAAATTGGCTGTTGTGGAATGAATGAATGAATGAACATAGTTTTTCCTAACTTTTTTTGGGGGGGTGGTACCTTTATTTATTTATCTTTGGAGGAGGCACTGGGGACTGAACCCAGGACCTCATGCATGCTAAGCATGTGCTCCACCACTTGAGCTATATCCTCCCCCCTAGTCTTTTCAACTCTGAACCAAACAGATCCCCTCAGAAGCATCTTAAGAAATGACAGGGGAGATGCTGGTTGCCATAGCTCTCTGGGAGCCTCTGTGGGAGGAGGACTGCCCATTTCCCTGAGGAGAGATGACTGGAGAGAGGACTAGAAAGAAACTGCTGTTGCTGAGAATGGATTTTAGATGGGACAGTTTCAGAGCTTCACTAAATATCGGTCTGACACCCTCAAGGCTCTCCATTGTATGTGCAAGTGTTAGGGTGGGGAGAGGAGAGAGCCCAGAATGAAGAACTTTTGCTATGTTTTTTACAAAGGTGAAAAAGGAGTACACCTTTCCCCACTGCACTGGTACTATCTCTAGGCATGGAAGGTACCAACAGAATTAGGCAGCAACAATCAAAAGTCAGAAGAAAGTAGGCCCAGCCCAGGGGCCTGATTCAGAGTGGATTGTTCTGGCTTCTAATTCTTTTAACTTTAACCCTGGTGCAGAGGTGATGTCGATAAAACAGAAGATCTCAGAGGGAACAAGAATCAAAAGGCTTAGGTATTCCCTCCAACCTCGAACAACCTGAAATGAGCAGTTCACTTGGATGGACAGAGGAAAATCAAAGAAATTCTCGATTCAGGATAATTTTTGTAAAGGGTAGAATCGTGGAAACTCCACAGACAGAGAGTTCTCCAACATTTGGCAGGATCTTCTTTCTGAACCCCCTTCAACAATAACAATACCAGCCCTTATAAGGTTGGGGTAAAGTCGGGTGGAGAATAGCTAGTAAAGGAGCAAGTCCAGCCCTTTGAAGATGAAAGGGCCCCAGGAGAGCAGTGAACTCAGTAGGAGGGTGAGAGGACCCTAAGGCTAAAGGTACCGAAGGAGGATTGCTCATTTTCATAACTGACTTTGCAGCTAGGCTCTCTTTAGGCACTAGCCAGGCCGGTACTCATCAAGCTTAAAACAGAATCAGACACACACTTGTTGCCAAAGGAGAAAAAAAGAGAAGGGAGGTAGAGATAAAAAAGAGAGTGGGTGGAAGGATAAGACTTTGCAACTGGGGCAGTGAGATACAGCCCAAGAGAGGATCAAGGGGGGAGGTCAGCTTTGGCAGAGAGAAGATGTGCGTGTGACTTGGGGGAGGTAATTCAAGAAGAAAAAGATTCGAATGGCAGAGAAGCCAGCTACCAGAGAACAGAGGGTGAGGCGATAAGGGGGAGAACCACAGGTATGGGGGAACGATTGATAACTGAGACAAAGGAAGATACTGGCAGTCACTTTGAATGGACGGTCATAAAGAGGTCGGGATTGGGGAAGATCCATTTGCAGTTAAAGACCAATCTCATTCCAGAAACTTCTAGAGTGTTTATAAATTTTCTGTGAAAATAGACTCTATGATTGATTTCTAACATGGTTCAGAATAAGAACATGCACAAAGGTGGAAGGTCCCTGAAAGGAAGGGAAGATGCATAAAGGTTAAAAGGAGATGGGGGGAAAAAATGCCTTTAGTACAGAGAGTAAAAAAAAGATGGTCCGAGTTGAGAATATAAAGGAAGATTTTAGAGAAAAAAGTGAATGCCAGGCCATGGTGCACATAAATGTGTGGTGCGGGGAGGTTGCCTAGATATGCTGGATGACCAACAGCACTGATCACTAGTGTGGAAGAGGCTGTGGGGTTTGCATAAGGAAAACTGACTCCAGGCCTTAGTCAAGATCTATATTTAGTTCAAAAGAGAAGCAGAAAAAAAGTGCAGACAGATGGTAGAACCCTGTTGTCTTCAGCTCTGGCCACTGGAACTGGAATGATAGAAATAAATTCTTGAATAGTCGGCATTAGATCAGTGAACTTGAGTTGTGATCAAATGAATGGCTTTATCAGGAGTTTCCTAAGCCATGCTGAGGGGAAAGAGTTCCCAGAACAAAATAGCAGCAGAAGACAGAAAAATAAAGGATAAGAGATGAGAGTGGTAGGTGGTGATAAAGGGCCACAAGCAGTTGGTTTGATGACCCTCAGACTGGCATCACCAAGCAATAAGGCATAAATAGAGCAAGGTGATGAAAGAGAAGCTTATTGGATTAAATGACAAGTGTTTGTTCTACATGTTGTCCAGCATGTCGAAATATAAAACACTAGGCTTACCAGCCACCCAGATGATCCTCCTGGTCTACTTATATGTATTCCCTACCCCAAGCAAGACCACCACCCAGCCCAGAGATGACTGGAAAAAGGACAACTCAAAGGAGCTCATCACACACAACATCTGGGGGTTATTTGGGAACCTGGAATCAAAGGCATTGCTATTTTTTTACCCTTTTCTCTTTACATAGGACTTATCTCACCCTCAAGGATTTTCTAATATGCCCCTTAGTTTTATGGTGGAAATACAGCTAGAGAGGGGTCATAAAACAGGCTAAACTGGTTTTTCTCACTCCTAGCCTAATATCCCACCCAACAGACCACTTGATGTGTTCTTGCTGTGGACTGCAGACTTACCCACAGCTCCCAGTGAAACCAGGATATTCTCTCGGGGGTTAATAGTCTTGTCGTAAGGGCGATATCCGTACAGGTGAGCAGCACTGTTCACCAGCCAGGTGACATTGAGCACAACGGCGTAACGAAGGAAAGTGGCAAGGTACAGGCTGTGTTGAAAAGTTTCACCCCAGAAATACCAGGGCACGAGTGTGGGCATGATGAAGCACATCAGCAGGATGCCGGGTTTATAGTACCTACATGGAGAGATCACACGCCTGGTCAGCAGAGACAGGACTCTGAAAACCTACCTGATTTTCCACTCTCACAGGGTTGGGCTGTCTCCTTCCTTCTACACTGGTGAGTACAATGTGGCAGGAAACAGAGCAAGAGGGAATGGGGTGGGAAATCTTTTGAGAATTATCATACTTTTCAGATGAGGTCATGAGGGTCAATGACTTTTCTAGGGTCATGCCACCAGGAACCGGTGGAGCAAGGATTGGAATGCTTTGTCTCCTGACTCTAAATCTATCGCTCTTTTTTTTTAACTGCAGCATAATACCCTATTGGTTAAAGAGGTGAGGTCCAAATTATAGACTAATGTACTGAGTTCTCCTTCCCAGGTTTTCCCATTCTGCCTTTGGGCTCCTTCCTGTCTGTCAGTGCTCTGTGCAGAATCTATGTGTAGTATCTTGCCTCCATTTCCTGCTAGCCACCCTCTAAGCTGTCCTCTTCTTTTCCCTCAGCAAGGCACACTGAGTGTCCTGGACGTCTGCAGGCCTGTCCCTCTGGAGGCCCTGTCCCATTCCCCCAAATGGAGAGCAGGCCACTGACTCCCAAGGGACTGATTGCCTGCATCTCTTCAGCAGTCAAGTCTGATCCGCTCATATCATTAGCATTCCCTGCCTCCAACTCCTCTCCATTCTTCCTTCCACTTCCCCGGCACCAATCCCCATTTTCCTGACTTGTCACCCCGCTTCTCACCTCAGTGGCTCAATGGCTTCTCTCACCTATTCCGAGAGTCACCTTTCTAAAGCACACCTCTGACCATGCGACATTCTGGCTCAAAAACCTTTCCATGGTTTCCTACTGCCTGGGTTCAGTTAAGCCCTGCCTGCTTTGAAAACTCCGCAAGAATGGTATTGGTCTCTCTAGTCTTATTTCCTACCACACCCTGTACTTCAAGCAAAAGGACTCTGTTGCTGGAACATGCTTCCCACTTCAGCTCATTCTTTGTTTGCTCTGTCCCTCCCCCCCGCCCCCACACACCTGTGAAAATCTCTCCCCATCAGTGGATTCCAAAGCTACTTTCTTCACAAACCCTTCCCTGATGTTCCCCACTCCACGATCTCCCTCCCCTTGGTGACTCTCATGGGTATAGAAAATATTTTGCCACCTATCAAAGGTATTTGGACCCTTGGCTTGTCTCTCCTCTCCCCCATGGGCTGCAAACTCCTCAAATGTAAAGACTATGACAACATTCAGCTTTGTATCCATCATTGTCCTAGGTCAACAAACATTTGTTGAATTTAATTGGTTTAATTAAGAAAGCTCAGAGAGAAAGAAACAACAACAGTCTAAGGCTGTGGGCCCTTGGGCTGTTAAAAATTAGGGTTTTAAACTCAGTTTCTCAGCTTATTGTTGTTGTAGGAGTAAAAAGGGGTCCCCCGAATGCCAGGTGCCCATCTCCATCATGGCGCCACTCACCTCCTCTGGAACATCACCAGCTTCTCGGCTTTTAGGTCAGACAAGTCTAGCAAACCACCTTTCTCTTTGACAGCGGGGTGTTTGCGCACAAGCAGCCAACCCACGTGCGAGAAGAAAAAGCCTCGTCGGGAATTGTGGGGATCAGCATCTGTTTCCGAAAACTTGTGGTGGGCGCGGTGGTCTCGGGCCCATTCAAAAACGTCATTCTGGAGGGACAGAGAAGAGGAATGAGGCTTGAGGAGAGACACCCTCTCAGGGGATGCCCACGTGAGGTGTCTTCAAGAGCCCAGGGCTCAGCCCAGCCTCACAGAACACCCAGGAATCGAGGCTCCAAAGGAGGAGTTATAGAGTTGCCTCCTCTCTTCCCCCAACTTGCCGCTGAAGCTTAGGTGGAAAAGCAACTTAAAGCCTCAGGGGCATTTGAATAGGGCTGCTGCTTGAGGGTTACATGGTGGGCAGAATGGAGGTAGATCAGACAGAGCTCAGAGAGTTTCATCAGGAGAGAACACTGCAATTCTTCAAGCAAGAAATCGTGGCAGAGGTCTTCGTGGGCTGCCTAATTCCCTGGGCGTGGAGAATAAGAGGCAGGCAGCCTTGTGACCAAGCGTCCCAGTCAGTGGCTGAAGCTATGGCCAGCTCCATTCTGATGCCTTGGCAAGAGACAGCTCATACAACTTAACAAGGCCAGACACATAAATCATGATTTGACATTTCCGAAGGAGCTCTGGGCTCCTCTGGGGCCCTTTGTATCCCTTAGAGAGGGTTCCAATATCTTCCTCCTTGTTGCCCTACAGGGACAACATCAAAAAGTGTAAAGCCCTATGGCCGAGGTGATCATGTGACTGTGGGATATTGCCATGACGAAGGGGACCAATTTCCTTCTTTTTTCCTCTTGCTTCAAGCTAAGCCCCACACTACACGTCATCCTTTGCTCATTGCTGCTGCTGAATAACTGTGAGTTCTCACCCTCCAAATCCCTTCATTCTATCTGTTACAAACTTTCTGCTTCAACAAACCTCAATGCTTGACTTAGGCAGCCTGGCAGCCCAACATAGGACTATAATGTTGGTCTACCTAAATGCTCAGTGACACTATTTCCCCATCTGTGAAATGGGAATAATAATAGTATCTACCTCCTAAGATGGCTGTGAGGATTTAATGGAGTAATCTACGTCAGGGGCTTAGAATAGTGCCAGGCACATACGCAGCACTATGAGTGTATGTTCTTCTTACCTGAAAACAACAGAGTTCATGAATGTGTGAAACATTAACTTCAACCCCACTGTGGTGAAATAAGACATTCACCTAAAAGAGTGAACTTATTGTCCAATGTATGCCCAGGAAACCAGGGTCAGTCCCTACCTCAAGCACTTCCACAACAGCCAAACTGCGCGGTAACAGGGCATCAAAAACGATCCAATACACTGCGAGTACTTCCTCTTTATCTCCTATTTCCCTTTT
This sequence comes from Camelus dromedarius, assembly GCF_036321535.1. Classification (NCBI taxonomy): domain Eukaryota; kingdom Metazoa; phylum Chordata; class Mammalia; order Artiodactyla; family Camelidae; genus Camelus; species Camelus dromedarius. Next base: position 58,136,600 of record NC_087443.1, on the reverse strand, counting down.
CCAGCGACTCAGAAATATGCTCATGTTTTATGGCTGTGAGGACTGAGCCTGGACTTGAGGTGACCGTAAGGAGAGAGGAAAGTGAAGTGGCTCTCCAGGTGCTGCTCCTCTCTAGGCACCGATCGCCACCATTCTGCCCTCGTCGACAGAGTGAGGAAAGAAGAGCTGAGCACAGCTGGCTTCTTACCTGGAATGCCATGGTGTTGGCAATGATCAGGAAGACCCGCAACGGCAGCCGAGCTTTATAAGATCGGTGACTCCACAGGCGATGAGCTCCTGCTGTTATGCCCAGGGCACTTATTATATAGTAGAAAAGCACTGCCGGGAGAAGACAGAGTGGGAGTCACTAATTTGGGAAAGCATTTTCATGATGTTCTCCCCAGGTCAGAGTCTGTGTGTTCTAATCTCAGGCTTCTGGTAAGACCCTGCTTTACCCTGAACTTGATGGATACCCTGATCTCTTGGGCCTCTTTGATTTTACCACTTGAAAAATACCATCACCTCCCATCCTCCCAACCTAGGAGCTGGAATAAGCTTAGGAGTTCCAGGAACTTCAGAAAGGCAGGATGGAGAAGAGAGCTCTCACCCCTCCCCGCCGCCACCAGCCACTTGTCCTTCTCAGTCATGAGGGATGTTATCCCAGGTCTCATCTCCTCTGACCTTCAGCTCACCTTCTCCAACATTTTTTGGACCACAGACCACTCCTACAGAGCTTAAGACCCATAAGCAAGGGTAGTATTAAAATATTTAGCAGACAGTATGGTTTGGGCACCAACAATTTGGGGGACCCTAGATTCTAGGGGACTTTAAGGGGGCTTAGGACTAGGGCTACTGACCCACTGGTACAAAAGCATTTCAATCTTTTAGCAGGCATAGAAGGGGAAAATTCACCCTGCACTTAAGTCATATCTGCACAGTGTCTTAAGCCTCACCAAAGATTTTATATTCCCAGATTCACTGGATACCCTGAATGGGGTTTAAGAGCCTTACCTTGCAGTTGAAGAAATACATGCTCAGAGAGGTTAAGTGTTTATCCATGGTCACACAGCTAGTAAGAATTGGAGCCATGGTGTGAAACAAGGTTTTCTGTTAACAAGCAGTTCGTGTTCCTGAACTCTGGCATGAGTATGTATACCATCCACCTCCCCAAGATATGCACACAGTTCCCGCATCTCTCTTTTGCCAGGTCCTTCCTTCACCCATACACCCTCCGTCAAGGCTAATTCTAGACAATGGGACAGGCTCAAAGCTGTGGGTGGAGCACCCCAAGGCTGTCTTGCCTCACCTTCCCGGAGGCCTGCAGCCCCGGGGGCGCCAGATAGTCTCTAACTGGGAAGTGAATAGCTGGGTGTACCCACCTTCCCCTGTTCAGTAGCTCCAGCAGGCAGAGGCTGGGGCCTTGGTAGAGCAGTGACTGTTGACAATGTTTCATTCCTAGGGAAGCAGCTAGAAACAATGGATCCTCAGTGGCCACTGAACTTAGTTGCTGTTGGAGACACCACACATTGCAACAAACTGTCCTGTGTTCTTCACCAGCCACAGATACCAGTTTCCTAAACAAGCCCCCACCCTGCCCATCTTCCTCTACCCCATCCTGTTCCCCCTACAGGATCGGGAAGATAGCCATGGAGCCAGAGTCCGTCTCAATGAAAGTTCTACCTGTAGCCCCTCTGGACTGGATTAGGGCCCCAGGTGGTTTGCTGGCCTCCGATGCAGCCTTTGCCTGCATTTGTACCTGGATAAATGACAGCTGAGCCAAAGCCTGCCAATAACCAAGGGCGAAGAAAAATGTCTTTGGCACAAAAGAAGAAGCACTCAGCTCAGAACCAAGGAAGCTACTGGGGTTGTTCCATGCTGCAGAAGACCCTGGCAAGTTGACTCAGAAAGTACAGAAGATCCTAGCATGAACAGAGGAATTGGGAAAAGCACGCAAGACCTCTGGTGCCTTCTTCTATCAGCCCCTCTAAGCCTATCTAATAGAAGGCCTTGTGTCAGTTGGAAATTCATTCTCTATTAAAGTCCAGATTGATAGTTAAGCAAAACCTCATAGCTATAGCCATAAGAGACTGGAGAAGTTTTGCCCCATGGCCCCTCAGGGGCCAGAGATAACTCTGCTGCTCTTCCCTCAGGGCTCTTCCAAGACACACTCAAAATTGCTCAGTCATGAGAAATACTGGAATCACAACCATTTGCTGATTTAACACTGTCCTTAGGGATAAAACAAGAAAAGGTGAAGTCAAGCTCCTGAACTCTGAAGGTGAGACCTCTGACCCTCCCCCCAACCCCTCTTGTTCCTTAAGGCAGAGAAGTTCTCATATCCCTTACCAAATTGCTCATTCCGTCAGCTAAGCCATCCACTGCAGGGCCCAGGGACAGGAGTAAAAAAGTCACCAGTCTCTGCATGACATGTTTCTCTGTCCAAAGGCACAGCACACACCCATGGGCAGGGCCCCGAAAAGGTAGCAGGCACAGCCCTGGTTTTGGGTTCACATTCTGCCTCCTGCACTAGCAGCCGATGGGGAAGAGCGAAGCAGCCAGTCTGGCCAAACTCTGGACTTAAAGAGGCTACTGGGACTCCTGAGGCTGGAAAGGGCTTGGAAGTGACTAAACACTTTGTGAAGACTCCTCTATTGGTCAGAAGGGGTAGAGAGAGGAGTCCACAGTCTCCCTGGGGAATCCTTGCCCCTGCTCTTGATTCCTTATGCTGCAACTGAAGTTCTGCTGGGTTCTCAGAAGGGCTGGAGAACAAATGTCCCCTCCGCTCACAAATATAAGAGCCTGTCCTGGTCTATAGATGAACTGATTTCCTGCACCTGGCCGGCCCCACCAAATGACCCATGTGTAACTTAAGGAGCACCCTTTCTAATCTTAAAAAAATAAAAAGTACTGTTGTCCCCAGTTTGTACCTGGAAAAATTGAGAGAACGGATCTACCCAGATGCATTTCTCTGCCTGTGGCATCAAGAGGATTTCCTAAGACAAAGCTCCACGGACCAGATCTACCATCTTTAGACCAAAGAGGTCCTGGAAGACTCAGGTGAAAGTAGGCCTACCAGCTCTTCTACTACTAACCACCCTCCAAGAGCGCAGCCAATTTCAAGCAGCCCATGCCTGAGACTGCTCTAGAAACCCTCAAGTTGTTTTCTGGAGAGGGAGTTCTGGCCCACCCCGCCTTAAGGAGTGGCAGTATGGGGCCCCTGGGTCTTTAGAGTTCCCTGCTCTCCCTTCCCAAGTCAGACTTACGGTGACAGAGGTGGAAATGCCTGCAGAGCGCATGTGTGTGTGCAGGGGGCAGGGCCCTGCTGTCAGCCAAAGCCCACGGATTCCTGAAAGAGCTGAGCTAAGGCAGATCAGGGACACATTGGAGACTGTCTCCCTACTGCAGCAGCCTCAAGGCCAGGGCTGCTCAGGGCTTTCTTTTCTGGTCTGGCCTGGCCTTCCCGGGCAAGGAGGCACTTCATGGCATCAGGAGAGAGGGGCTAATGGGACCCGAAACACTTCTTCAATCTTATTTCATGCCAAGAACATTTTGTTGAGTGGCATGTACAGTTCCCTGGAGAGCTACGTGGAGTCCTAGAGCAACCCATCTTGGTAATCTGGGTTATGCAGGAGCCTTCTTCATCTTTCTGGATAACTAAGCAGCCTGATTGGGCCACAGATCAGGGCAAAATCATTTCATGAATGACCACCTCTCTCTTTCTCCCTCTTCTACTAACTCTCTTCTTGAGTAGTTTCTCTTGCTATCCCATGACTGTGTTCAGCATATACCCCCTAAAGCCACTGGTCTAGTCCCATGGTCCCATGCCTTCTAGGCAGGGTCCCTGATTCTTTCGTGGCTGGCAGGGCTGGAATAAGCAGTCAAGCAAATGACCTGAAACAGAAAAGCTCTTTCAGGGAAAGCAGACTCTCTGGCACAGGTCTACTCACTTTAAAGCCTGCAGCACATGGTCTCAGTGTTCCCTCCCCAACACCTAAATTAAAGGACCCCCAGAACTGACACTCCTGCATCCCAAACCCCCTAGGCTCTGTTCCCAGCCCACCCAGCCTCTCATGACACCAAAGTGAAGTGGCTGGGAAAGCCTGTCCTGGAGGCGCTGGTGTTTTTATGTAAGATCCTACTTTATTAAAAGAGTGGAGAGAACCTGGGGTACTGGGTCAGGAGGACAAGGGAACCTCTTACCCCAGCAGAAGGTGTAGAACTTGCAGGTAGGGATCAATGTGATCCCATACAGGGCTCCCAAATGCAGCAGACCCATGAGGATGATGTTTCTCCAGACATACACAACCTTGGGCTTTGGGCCCTCCTTATCCTGGTAGCTTGGGTCATATATGTCATCTTTCATTTCAGGGCGGATGTCTTCTTCCAAGTATAGGGGAGTCTTCTCCAACTTGTCGCCTCCATTCTGCAGGACCCTGGAGGGAGGCGCTGTGATGGTGGTGGTGGTTGTGTAGGAGCTAGAGATCTGGAAGGGAGAGGAAGTGGCGAGTCAGGAGAGAGGAGAGGACACGTGGAGATAGTAGGAGCCACTTCACTCCCACAGCAAGCTGGGGAAGGGTGGAGTATAGGCACAGATCTTGCACCAATACCCAGATTAACGGAGGGCAAGGTCTATGCTAAATGGAAGTGAGGTTAAGTCTCCAGGAACTGTGTAGAGAGATTGGGGAGGAGGTTGAAACCTCAAGGTGAAGGGGCAATAGGAAGGAGTAAAACACTCGCATCCCTACGGACGCACAAAGGAAAACCCGCAAGTCTACATCCATAAAGATACCGGCACAACCGGATTTTTCTTTAAAGCTTAAAAGACAGCAGTTGGGGAACTACGTTCCCAACTTGCAATTCACATTCCCAACAAATTGACGGTAGGACAACTCGCAAAAGATGGCTATGTCCTCCGCGGGAATCTAAGCTCTCTCCTCACCGAGTCACCTAGAAGCCCAACCAGCGCCGGCGAACCCGCGGTCTGGGAGCCATTACTTGGAAGCTCACCTCCTCCTGCAGCAAGTGGGCCGGCATCTGGGCTCTCGGACACCGGGATCACTTTCCCAGGGCTGAGACTGCGGAGCTGAGTTCGGGGCAGCCCGGACTGAGCGTAGACTAGTTCCCGAGCCCTCTTGTGCTCGGCGATCCTCGGCGCCACTCTCGGAACCCTTTGCTGCACCGTGCGCGCTGGATTGGTGTCCGGACTGGACCCGCTGTGCGTGGATCTCCCCAGGTTGGGGATTTAAAGGCTACAGCTGGCAGTGGGTGACCGTGTCCCGTATTTCCTCAGACCCCTTTTATTCTCTGCCAACAAGAGGCAAAGTGCGCAGAGTTGGCTCACAGTGGGAGAGTCGCATGGGCGGGAGAGGGGAGGAGACAGAGAGCCGAGGCGTGCTGAGGGCTGGAGGCGCAAAAACTGGATGCTGCAGACACACCGCGTCTCAGCCGCCGCAGCCCTAGCCTCTGCCCCTGCCCCTGGGGAAATGCTAATAGGCTTCTGTAGACTCTGGCGCGTCATTGGCCGAAGGGAATTTGGTGCCACCTCGTCCTGCCGTTGCCATTGGCTCGGCGCAATCTGCTGTTCCCCCTGCCGCGAGCTCCTCACTCCCCCTCCCTTTCTCCTTCTCGGCTTCTCTTCCACCGGCCGCTGGGCCTCTGCCCGGCATCCTGCCGACTCGGGGGCGCTCGGGAGCGTTCTCTCTGGGAGAGAGAGAGAGACGACCCGGTCCCGGAATGGGGGGGGCTGGGTGCCAGCCCAGGACTGGCCCCAGGCACTTCGGGAATGGATGGTCACTGGGGAAGTTTCCCGGGAAAGAGTGGGGAAGCCAGGCGGGCGACCACTAAGCACAACTCCACCCCCGCCTTCCCGCTTGCCGAGACGCGTGGGAGGGGAGACGGCATGCAAGCCCCGGGTCGGGGGCCGCCGGGCAGGGTGGAGCCCCGCCTCCCTCCGTGGCGAACGCGCCGGGAGGGGGTGGGGGGAGTCTGTCCGCGGCTGAACAATGGCTCTGCCCTGCCCCCCGGCGGCGCGGAGCAACCCCGGGACTGCTGAACTCGCGGGTCTACGGGCGGGAGGTCGCGCACACACACGTAGATGCACAGATGTGTGGACCTGCACGCGCGCACGATGTTCAGCCACTGGGCACGCCCAGCAGGGGACGTTCACCGCCAGGCAAAAGTAAACGATCTCATCCCTGTGCCAACGCCTCCGGAAAGTGTGCGGGATGTTTCGGAGATTCTTCAGATTGTCGTGTTTGTAATTTTGGAATCGCCTTCATAAGAAAAGGCAGGAAGCACAGGCATGTACTTTCTCCCAAAAGCAGGAGAAAGGACTTGTATGTGGAACAAGAATATCTAACAGGTATTGAATTATTACTGTAAGCCAATTAATTCACATTTAATACTTACTCGTGACCTGTGACCCTGTGAGGTGGGGAGTCCATTATTCCTCTTAAAGATGAGAAAAGTGAGCTATGGAGAGATTAAATAACTCGCCTATGGTCACAGCAGACAGTAAGTGGTGGAGCTCGGAGTTGAACCAAGAAATGTGATGACAGAACCCAGGGTCTTAATTCCTGCTCAGAATTCTTGGTCCCTGAGATTTTCTGACTCCACTGATCTGTACCTCATGCCCCTGCCTTTTCTGGGGCTGTGGGAGCCTTACCATGAGAGTAAGCTGGGAACCAGGCAGGCTGTGCATCCTCCCAGCCTCCTGCCACACCCGTTCGTCCCCAAATACTGTCCCAGGACCCTTCCTCTGGGAAGAGGAGAAAGTGAGGAGTTCTGTGCCCACGACAGGCTCCTCAGGAAGAGGGCATCTGGGGATGCCTGGAAGGAGAACTAAGGAGCTCCTTAGCTGGCCACCAGTCTTGGGTTCAGGGCAACTCCCTGGCCAGTCACCAGCCACCTCCATTCCAGTCCTGGCTCCCTGTCCAGTGCAAAAATTTTGAATGAGACTAGATGTTTTCAGATGTGGAGAGCTGGTCTCATCATGGCTCAGAAACGCTCGACGTGTGGAAGAGACGTCTATGGACAGCTGTTCCTCTCCAGGCTCTGCCTGCAATGTCTGGTTTGCCTAATTCCTTTGCCAACTAGAGGGTTATTCTTCAAGGGAGAAGATTCAGTTTCTTTTGGGGTGTACCTCTGATTGTGGCCAAAGGTGGCTTTATGACTGAGACCAGCTTTCTTTCTCTTTAACTGTCCAGGTATATTTGAGCTTGTTTCCTCCAGATCCTGGACTTCATCAGGGAATACGCTGAAAAATCAGAGTTCCTGGAAACTGCCCTCCTCGCTTAGGTTCTGGTAGGTATCATTGCTGGTATAACTTAGTGCTGGCATTATTATTTAAGTCAGCTGCTAGGTCATTCATTTTCTGCCAGAGAAAGAAAAGGGAGGCCTGCCAAGACAAAAATGGAGAACAAGAGTATTTTATTCCTCTCTGAAGACAAGATGCTATCTTGTAGGGGAACCTTTGGGAGTTTAGGGAAGGTCTGGATTAGGGAGTTTCAGAGAGAAATGGTCAGAGCCCATCTCACTGTTGATGACTATGGTAGAAAGATGAATGGTTCCCTAGCTTGGGCTTCCTCCCTGAAGTTCATCTGAGGCATAACACATGGCTATGAATGTGTCTCCCACTACTTTAAAACCCTAAATAGCTTGCCACTGCCCACAAAACAGTAATATCATGGGGAAAGCATGAGCTTTGATATCAAGAAATATCAATCAGTGGCAATTTAAAAGTTATAAATAAGTATGTGATCAATATTTATATCCAATAGTGTTTATACATTGACTAAGATGATAGATATTTTAGCATATAATAGGAAGATATAAAGTATGCTTGGGAGATGGAGATTGGAGCTATAAATCTTGCTGTATGAAATGGGGCACAGGGAACCACAGCAGTTTCTGAACTTTGTGTTGATTCTTCAACTCAGGAGATGAAAAAACAGACCCTGTTTAGTCATCTTAAGTAAATAAGATGTCATTAGCTAGTAGTCACAGGTAATGGTCTCCCTGTTCTTCAGCCCTTCTCAAGTATTCCTGGATCTGGTTTTATAGGCCAAGAACATCTACAAAAAGCCTGTAGCTATTATTCTACTTAATGGTGAAATATTAAATTTTTTCCCTTAAGATAGGGAAACAAGCAAGCATGTAATCTCTTACCGCTTCTATTCAATGTTGTGCTAGAAAACCTAGCTAGCATAATGGGCAAGAAAAAGAAATGAAAGGCATAAGGATAGGAGAAGAAGAAATAAAACAGTCATTATTTGCAGAAGACATAACTGTGTATATAGGAAACTTATGGATTCCACCTACCCCCCACCAGAAAAAGTCAAAATTGGTAAATGAATTTTAAAAGATCAAGGATATAAAGTCAATATGAAAAATTATTCCATCCTATATACTATTAAAATATCAATACCTCTAGTTATCAGAGAAATGCAAATCAAAACTGCAATGAGGTATCAGTGCACACCAGCCAAAATGGCCATCATTCAAAAGTCCACAAATGTTGAATGCTGGAGAGGGTGTGGAGAAAAGGAAACCCTCCTACACTGTTGGTGGGAATGCAGTTTGGTGAAGCCATTATGGAAAACAGTATGGAGATTCCTCAAAAGACTAAAAATAGACTTATCATATGATCCAGCAATCCCTTTCCTGGGCATATATTCAGAGGGAGCCTTAATTCAAAAAGATACATGCACCCCAATGTTCATAGCAGCACTATTTACAAAAGCCAAGATACGGAAACAATCTAAATATCCATCAACAGATGACTGGGTAAAGAAGTCGTGGTGTATTTATACAGTGGAATACTACTCAACCATAAAAAATAATAAATGCCATTTGCAGCAACCTGGATGGACCTGGAGATTGTCATTCTAAGTGAAATAAGCCAGAAAGAGAAGGAAAAATACCATATATCACTTATATGTGGAATCTAAAAAAAAAGACGAAGTTATTTACAAAACAGAAACAGGCTCATAGACATAGAAAACAAACTTATGGTTATGGTGGGGGGGGTGGAAAGGGTTAAATTGGGAGTTCTAGATTTGCAGATACTAACTAACATATATAAAATAGATAAACAACAAGTTCATACTGTGTAGCACAGGGGACTAGATTCAATATCTTATAGTAACTTACAGTTAAAAATTTATGAAAATGAATATATGTATGTTCATGTATGACTGCAGCATTATGCTGTACACCAGAAATTGACACAGCATTGTAAACTGACTATACTTCGATAAAAAATAATATACAAAAATTGGAGAATGAAATGGCATCAAAAATATCACATACAAAGAATAAATTAACTAAATATTCACAGGATAGCTGATAGCTAGACTGAAAATAACAACGTTGCTGAGAGAAACTTTAAAATACTTAAAGAATTGGGGGGGAGAAATTGAGATATACTATGTTCATAGACGGACAGACAATGTTGATCTGTAGAATAATTTAATCCCTGTAAAAATCCAACAGGTTTCTTTGAAGAAATAGACAAGCTGATTCTAAAATTTAAGTGGAAATGCAAAGGGTCTAGAATAGCCAAAAACAACCTTAAAAAAAAATAAAGAACAAAGTTGGAGGAATTAAATTATTTTAATTAGAGCTTACTGTAAAACTAGAGTAGTCACAAGAGTGTGGTGTTGGAAAAAGTAGGAGACAAATAGATCAACAAAACAAATTAGAAGTTTTAGAAATCCACCAACATATATAAGGTTAACTGACTTTTTACAAAGTTCCTAGGTTTATACAACATGGAGGGAAAAGTCTCTTTAATAGATATTGCTGGGACAACTGGATATCTGTATAGAATACATGAAACTCAACCTCTAACTCACTCCACACACAAAAATTAATTTGAAAGGAGTCATAGAGCTAAATGTAAAACCGACATCCAAAAAGTATCTATACAAAGCAGAGGAAAAGATCTTTGTGACTTTGAGGTAGGCAAAGGTTGTTTGGACAAGAGAGAAAAGGCAATAATTTTAGGGGGAAAAATTGATAAACTAGACTTCATGAAAGTTAATATTTTCTGATACCAGCAGGAACAATTAAGAAAACAAACAGGACAGAGAATGGGAACATATATCACAGCACATAAAGAGGTAAACACTCAATAAAAAGTGGAAAAATATTTAAACATACATTTCACAAAAGAAGGTATAAAAATGGCCAATAAATGCATGAAAAATTGCTGAACAGCACTAGCCTTAGATGTGACACACAAAGCATGGGCAACAAAAGAAAAAAAAATAGATAAATTGGAAACTTCATCAAAATTAAATTTGTACTTTAGAGGATATTATCAAGAAAGTGAAAAGACGACCCACAGAACTGGAGAAAATGTTTGCATATATTTGATAAGGAACACATATCTAGAACATGCAGCATACAAATAACTCTTACAACTCAGTAATCAAAAAACAACTAACCCATTTACAAATTGAATAGACATTTCTTCAAAGAAGATTCACAAATGGTCTATAAGCACATGAAAAGATGCTCAACATTGTTAACCATCAGGGAAATGCAAGTCAAAACCAAAATGAGATACTTCATACACATTATGATGGCTGTATTCAGCAAGACAGATAATAACTATTGGTAAGGATATGGAGAAATTGGAACCCTGCTGCTGGGAATGTAAAATGGTGCAGCCACTTGTTTTGAAAACATTTTGGCAGCTGTTCCAAAAGTTAAACATGGGGTTACCATCTGATCCAGCAATTTCACTCTCAGGTATATTCCCAAGAGAAATAAAAACGTTTGCCCACACACAAACTTATACACAAATATTCATAGCAGCTTTATTCATAACAGCCAAAAAGTGGAAACAACCCAAATGTCTGTCAACTGACTAATGGATAAATATGATGTAGAGTATTTTTACAGAGGAATGTTATTCAGCAGTTAAAAAAAAAAAAGTGCTGGTGCACCCCACGACGTAAATGAACCTTGAAAATATAATGCTAAGTGAAAGAAACCACTAAAAGAACCACATATTGTGTGAACCCATTTATGTGAACTGTCCAGAATAGCAAAATCTATAGAAACAGAAAGTAGATTAGAGGTTACCTAAGGCTTGGAGGGGGCAATAGGGAGTTTGGGGGTGAGGGTAGGTGGTGGGTGATGGCTAAGGAGTGTGAGGTTTCTTTTTGGGGTACTGAAAATGTTCTAAAATTAATTGTGATATTGGAGGTACAACTTTGTGAATATACTGGAAACCGCTGAATCATACAGTGTAAATTGATAAATTGTGTAGTATGTAAACTATATCTCAATAAAGCTATTTTTTAGAAACAACGAGATACCTCTGATACTAGAATGGCTAAGTTGTAAGGACTGAGAACACTCAATGTTGGTGAACATGTGGAATCACTGAAACCCTTGTACACGGCTGGTGGAAGCATGAAACCGTTCAACTACTTTCAAAACCCTTTGGCAGTTTCTTCAGATATTAAGCATGCATTCATCCTAAGATCCAGTAATTCCACTCCTAGGAATATCCTCAAGTGAAATGAAAACATACGTCCACAAAAAGACTTGTTTAAGAACATTCATTGTAACTTCTTTCGTTATAGCCTCAAATGGGCAGCATCCCCAAAGTTTGCCAAGAGGAGAACAGATAAGCAATTTATGGAAAGAATGAACTACAAACATATGCAACAACGTGGATGATTCGAGAAAACATGCTCGCCAAAAGCTAGACGCCACAAGTACATACTGACTGATTCCCTTTTTACGAAATCCAGCAACAGGAAAATCTAATGTACAGTGTGAGAAATTAAGAGTGTGGTTCCCTGGAATAGGGGGATTTGACTTGGAAAGGGGCCCAATGGAAGATTTTGGCAATTGAAATGTTCTCTATCTTGTCTGAGGTGCTGGTTACCTGACCATATACAATTGTCAAGATTCATCAAGCATGATCTGGACATTTTATTGCATGACAGTTTTACTTTTGCTGAACTAGGAAGAGTCAGTGACCAGAGCAGAGCCCAGAAATGGAAGTCCTAAAATTTGCTTCATTCATTCATTTCAAATGCAACAGATAGTCATTGGGCCCCGACTCTAGAGCAGGCGCTGTTCTGGGAGGTGGGGACACTGGCAAAAAAGCTCCATGTCCTTACCTTCATGGAGCTTACATTCTGAAGGGAAAAGCAGTCAACAGAGTAAACAGTTACCTAATGTCAAGTGTAGAAGGAAAAAGAATAGGGAAATTTAGAGTAAGTTGTTCTATGGAATGCAGGACCTTGGGAAATTCTGGGCATGATCTGTGCTCAAAGCTCACATCTTTTTTTTTTTTTTTTTTTTAATTGCTGTCCAATGGCCTGAGTAGTCTCTTGCTTCAATATTTGGGCCTATTTCTGAGCTGAGTTCCCACTTGCCTATGACTTTTCTCTTTGGGACACAAACATTGTACTCAGGACTTACTGTCCTGGGTATTCCTGGGGCTGGACCCAGAGTGGGTGGGATCTCTGCCGGGTGAGGCTGATTGCTAGAGTGCAGGTGGTTGCAGGAGGCAGCCTGTGGGCAGAGCTCTCCAGAGGGGCTGAGTCTCTTCACCTGGCCTCTCATCCCTTTCTGACCTCTGCAGGCGTTGAGGATGTTACTGAGGCCTTCTGTGCCCCAGCTCTCATTTCATTTTGTCTCCCATCAGAGTCTGGCAGCTGAACTGTCTGACTTGGGCTGTTTGTTGCATATACCTGACTTCTGACTCACAAGGACACCTGACATAAAGGAGGACAGTTCAGAGGACTTTTCTGCCTCTTCCCACTGCTGAGAGGGCAAAGATGTTGATTGTCTTGTCAAAATTTCCTTCTACCCACAAAGAAAGGCCATGACCCCAAGCAGGTCACTGTCAGGAGAGATGAGAGAGAGACAGAGGGAGAGAGAAACAGAGAGAGAGGCAGAGAGAGAGTTAGTTATGCCTCTGGGATATAGAGGCGCTTCTCGCTTCTCAGTGAGGCATCAGCCGCTCCCCTCGTGTGAGGCCTCTCTTTAATGACCTCACCTTCCCGAGCATGGCTTTGGGGGTCCCACTCTAAGCAGCCCAGCGAGAGTGCAGTAGACTTCCCTGGAAAGCCAGGATCTCTCTGGAAAGGGAGTCCTCCAGGTGTTGGGGGTGGGGAAGGTGGCCCCCTGCCAGAGCACTCCCAGACTTTCAGGAAGAAGCCGATTTATGAGGTAAGGTTGTTTCACCCTTTCTCTCCTCCTGTGGTTGTGAGTCACTCTTGGCTGCATAATCAGTTGCCACATCTGTCAAGGCAGTCTTCCTTTGGACTCTTGACATGGCGTGGGCAGGGGTTTTGAAATGTAGGGGCAAACTCTGCATGCTGGTCCTTCTGACCGTATGTTAGTGTCTCTGTGCTTCCTGGATTCAGGTTGAAGCCTCCAGAGTCCTTATTAGAAAGACCCCGGAGTCCTGGGCGTTAAGACAGTAGCTCCGCATTGCTCCGTGGCAGACCAGAGCACACCCTTGTAGGTTTCAGTTTCTCTCCCTGTGCGCAGTGGGCGCAGGGGTGACACAGTAGCCGCCCCTGCTGACACCTGGGAGTATGGAAAATAACAAGATTCCAGAGCCTGCTCTTTTTTCTTCCAACTCTAATCCCGGTTTCATCTCTGACTTGCTCTTTCAATGCTTTGTCCTTCAGTTTCTCTTCTCTGAAAGGGAGCAAGCAGACTTAAATTGCCATGTACTTCCCTGGCAAGTGAGAAGTTGATAAATATCTAGCTCTGACCTCCCAGGGGCTTGGGGAGAGGATGAGTGCCCCTATGATAGGCTTTCTGCACATGCATGACCTTTATTCTAAGAAATCATGTGATTCTCATGAATACCTACTTATCACATGGACAGGCTTGAACTGGGCACAGTTTGGGCCTCCCTTTTCCTTTTTCTTGACACATTTAGGGAGAGGGAGCTTCCCCAAGCCACATGCCTGGGATTATGGCACATTAGTCTACAGAAGAAAAGAGGGAAATGGAGTTGCAGCTTAGTGGTGGTGACTGGTCCTTGGGTAACGCTTCCCTTGAGGGTCTGTGACTGTCCCCAGTCAGATGTCAAAGGGGGGATGGGGGAGGACGTTCACAGATCTTCATGCAGCCTGGAAAGCCCACTTGACATTCCCTTCCTTTTGCCCAGCAATATCCACAAGTTGTGAGCCTGGGAAGGTAAGGCTTACAGACAGACTAGCTGTGAGCCTCATAGGTGCTCAGGGACCTCAGGACTGTCTTCTGGCCCAGCTGCCTCCAGCCTGTCCTTCCTTATCTCCTTCCTCACTCTTTTACACAGATCTAAGCCAAACTTTAGATGTACATAAGTAAAGATAACATATCCCCTTGACCTAACGTCCTACCCAGTGGGGACAGAAACTATGCCCATCTCCTCACCTATGACTGACAGGTACCCAAGACTTCTCCCAGCCACGATTGCTTCAGCCCCTCAGATTCTGAGATTAAAGTGCCAGTTTACTCAAACAAACAAGCATGCCAAGACAAGCTGTGATCCAACCAGCACCACATATCTGTCCATTCACACTGCCCATGACATTGTGATATCAGGGCAAGAGGCCAGAACTGTACAAACTGTCCTCACAACCCTGACTTCAGGATTTCCTGTGGGGCCAGGCATCATGGACAAAGCATAGATGCCAGCACCCTGGCTGAGGTTTGCCCCAGCCTGTCCTCTGTGCCAAGAGAAGGGCAGGACCCTCCTAGGCTGTGGCATCTTCCTTGTCTCATGGTCCAAGCTGAGTCACAGGGAACAGACAGCCAGGAGAGCTAGAGTGGACTCCCTTCCTCTTGCCCAGAGGAGAGGAGACCAGACTGGTCTGCCCTTCTGGAGCCCCTCTGGATACCCACTGGCTTCCAGGGGAGATTGAGTGAAAGAAGGAATGGGGCCCCCACACCTCCATAAATGTATTGGTTCACTCATTCAGCAAATGTTTGTGGAATGCCACATGGTCCCAGGCACAGTGGTAAGTGCTGAGGGCTCAAGGAAGTCTTGGCCATTCACCACTGTGGAGGAGATCCTTATAACTCCAGATGATGGAGCTTAGCACAGGGTGCTGTGGACTTCAGAGGAGAGGCATACACCAGACCAGCTTGGGAGAACCAGGGAAGACATCTTGGGAGGCAGTGGCAGTACTAAATCCCAAGGGGCCATTGTATGGATGGAGAGAAAGGCAGTTGACAAGTTTAGAGGCCCAGAAGAGGGAGAGAGACTCACAACTGACACTCTACTGACTAGGACCTGGAACATGCTCCTTCTGGGCCCCAGTCAGAAAGGTGGTGCGAGGTCTTGTGCTGTGTGACCCTGGTTGAGAAGAGGCCAGTATGTTTATCCAACCAGCTCCTCCATGTTACCAGATGGCTACGTATCCACACCATCTGTAGGGCCATCTCTACCGCTCTGCACCTCTTCTCCCCCAGATTCTCACCTGTCAGGCACAGAACAACAGGGTGTGTGTGTGTACATGTACATGTGTACACATATACTTGCCTGTACAGCTGTGTGTGCTGGGAGGGGCCTCTACTAAGTAATTACTCCCTATCTCTGGGAACTGAGGCTAAGTCTGCAGATCAGAGTGAGTGCCCCTGGGAACAGTTAGTGCTGTGGGCAGAGTGTGTGACCCAGGGACTGACAATCTGGGCAGGTGAGACATGGGAAGAAAGGTCTTAGGACCAGGCCAGAGCCAGCAATTTCACTGACACCCCAGGTAGATGAGATCTGGGAACAAAGATCACAGGACCCGGGCCACACCGGTGATTTCAATGGTGGCCAGAATTTGCACAGGGGATCCTTCCCCAGGCTGAGAGGGTATTGCATGCCTCGGACTTTCATCTAAGATGGGCAGCGGAGAGGACAGGCACCTACAGGCCCCAGCCCTCCAGCAACAAATGTGCCAAGAGAAAAGTCTTTCTTGCCCTGACTCTTTTCTGAGCTGAATGGAGAGGACAGGGGCTTGCCTCTGTTGCCTTTGTGAGAGAGAGACGTGCCTGCATTTGCTTCCTGTAGGGGCTAAGAGCGCCCTAAGGGAGTCATACTGTCTTCTAGAATTCCAACCGGTGCTTCCTCTCTCCTGTAGGTGAAAGGTACCAGAACTTAGCCATTCCTTGCCCTTCACCCCCTCACTCTGGCTTCTCTCCTCCTTTTCCCACCCTCTCTGCTGCTCCCTGCAGGCCCCTCACCCCCAACAAGGCACCCTCTCCCCAGTCAACCCAGCCTCTAGCCTGATGCACCAAGGGCACAATCAGCCTGCTCAACCCTGACTTACTCTTTGCCTGACAGTAACCTCCTCCACAGCTGATGTCACCCTGCTTTGCACTGACACAGCAGCTGAGCTGGCCACAGCAGGGCTCTGAGGTCCAGAGGGCAGCTAGCAGTGTCCTAAGCCAAGCTTCCCTCTGTGTCCCCCCAACCCCCCAGCCTTTCCCAGCCAAGAGTCTGCTGCTTTCCCTCTGGGCCAATTCCATCCTCTGAGCCAATGTATCCACCTGGGGATTGAGTGTTGACTGAGCCTTCCCTGTGTCCAGTGGAAAGTCAATTCTCTGTTCTGATAAGCCGGGCAGGGGTGTGCAAAGAATGGAGCCAGAGTTCTGGTCCCGCCCCTGGGGAGCTCGCCGATTTCCAAGAGAAACAGGACAAAGCACAATAGCCAACTGGGCATGATAGTATCTGATGACGGCAGAGTGTAAACATACCATATTAAGTAGGGTAAAGGTTCAGGAAAGGGAGAGGGGCCTTCCTAATAGAAGTGCCCCTAGAATTGGTTATAGAAGAAGAGGATGGGCTTGAGACAAACTCATTTAGCACTTTCCAAAGTGTCTACTCATATGCACTAGGCAGGTGTTTTAACAATCTACTAATATTTATTCACATATTTAATCTCATTTTGCACAGCTCAGAAAAGTTGTGCCAGCCAGGGGTTATTGGGATGGGGGATGATGTGGTGGGAATATATCAGCTGCATCTGCTAAGTGTGTGGTAGGTACTTCATAGATTGTGTCTAGCAAGTAGTTCTTTCCAAGCACTGAACAAATGTGCTAAGGGGAGTGTGGGAAGGCATCCTACGGGGTCCTGCTTCTCCACCACCCACCATTGCCCCCATCCTGGTTCCAGAATCCCAGAACGTAGGGTCCTGGCTTCTGGACAAATTATAGTCTGAAAGTCCCCCTGGGTCACCTAGAGGTGTCTTCCTTCTCCTCCTGTCCCCAACTCCACCTTTCTTCTCTGCCCAAGAGGAAAAAGGGGAAATCCCACATTTGCCCTCAGCTTTGCCTTTGGCATCTAAGGTGTACATAATATAATCAGGGTGGGATTTCCAAGCTATTTATGTGCTATTCCCACACCAGGAATTGGCTGGATCCCCTTTTAAAGCCCAGAGTTATTTTCATCTACCTCCCTAGGGGATTCTGGGTTTGCAATGTCTTCTGGCCCAGAGAAGCTCTTGCAGAATTCTTGGTGTCCCCATGTGCTCCTTTCAGGCAGCAGCCCAGGGAGCCAACTGTCTTCATCTCACCCCTCCCATGCCTGTCTTTCAGCTGAGGACTGGTCAGGGCGAGAGAGGTGCCAAACACAGAGCTCTACACACAGTGGGACCCTCAGCTCTGAGAGCACTCAGGGAGGCCCTCAGAGGCTACTTACTCAGTCAGTCCCTGCCATGCCAGGTACCCAGCAGTCTTCTCCCCTAAAACCCTTCTTACCAAACCTCTGCTCTCCCTGGAGAAATGCCAGCTTCTTCCTGGTTCCCAAGAGCTACCTGGCCCTCTGGACCATCTGGCAAAGTTATGGCTGCCCTGTTATGTGCATGGCCTTGGGTGAGGCCAGAACTACACTGCCAACTCTGGTGCCAGGGGAGGGTCACCTGAGACAGGAAGACCCCAGGAAAGGGCTGGGGCCTGGTGCTGGCCAACCAGCTTCAGACTGGCGCCCGGGCCCATGGGTCAGGGCTGAAGCCAACACCCAGCTAATCCCATTACCACCTTTCAGGGCTTATAAACAAGAAGATGCCAAAGGCAGAGGCCAGGAAAAGGTAGGGCTTTCTTGGTAGGGTGCGTGTACCTGGATTCCTCCAGGAGAGAGGAAGAGAGTCTAATGCATGGGACAGGAGGAGCCTATTCTCTGGTCGCTGGGGGAGGGGTGGGCAGTGTGGAGTGAAATCAGCACCTGAGGTGAGAAGTGGGGACTGAATTATGCCCCTCAGAGGCAGGGAACACAGATGGCACTTGGCGGAGATTCCTGATGGCTGGGACTATTCCCTCTCCAAAGGAAAGCGTGGAGGCCACGAGAATAGGCCTCCCAGACCTCCAACTACTGGTGGAATAATTGACCAAGATCTTTCACCTGGGCCACGTCTAGGTGAGCAGCCTGGGAACTTCCACTTCCTAGGAGCAGCCCAGCCAATAATTGAGCTTAGCAGGGATGCTAAGGCAGGCCCCTTCCTGGGAGACACAGAATTCCCCTGGTGGTTTGTTTTGGCTCCCTGCAGGTCTTGGCTAACCTTTCTTATACTAACTATACTGCAGAAATCCACTCAACTTTCCTACCCTCTCTCCTTCACTCAGGGTCGGACTTAACGTTATGGTCTGACAGCTCTCCCGGTCTTCCTAGGCTCCCTCTCTGCTGTCTCTCACAGGTGTTGCCCCCACTAAAACCCTTGCACCTTTATCCAGTCTTGGCTTCTGCATCTCAGAGGACCCAGATTAACACTGAAGGCTACTGTGCCTCCAGAATGATAAATCCCTGTGGGTTAGGACCTGGTAGCAGGGCTAGATATGAACCTTTAGAGTTGCCCAGAAGAAAAGAATAAGTAACAGGAGAGAGCTGGGGAGAGAAACAGTCCCTAGGTTGGAGACCCTTTAAGTAAATAGCCTTCCAAATTGGTTGCCTGCTCTTTTACTACCAAGATAGGGCCAGGGTCCTTCTGCCACCTGGTGGACATTTTAGGCAAAGCACTTTTGCAGCTTAACAACTCTTGTTCTATGATTCTGCTCAAAGAGGGTGGGAGTAGAGATTTTATTCTGGTGTTTGGGGTCCTCTCTTCCTCATTTACAGCATAAATGATAGGAATTGGAATCCAAACTTTGTACTCAAACATTTATCCTTTAAAATTAGCACCAAGTTGCACATGTCTGTGAAGATATGAAAAGTCACTGGATTGTATGTTTTAAAGATTTGAACTGTATGGTATGTGAATTATATCTCAATAAAGCTGTTTTAAAAATTCGGCACCAGAAGAGGAGTTGGAAAGAACCGAAGCTTTTAGAACATGAGGATAGTTAGTTTCAATTTCTCGGGACATCCTCAAACAGGTGTGCAAAAAGGTCAGACAGGAGGTGTTCAATAAATACTTAATAAATTATGTGTGCAGTTAAATGGGGCTAATTCTTCCATTTCCTTACCACCCACCCTTTAACCTCTGCATCCTCATTCCTCCAAGTCAGGCATCTAATAGCCTTCTCTCTTTCCAAGGTCTCCTGAGAGATTCTAGTCTAAACATCCAAAGGCTTTTATCAGAATCCTTGACCTTTTAGCACCATTTGATACTGTCGATCAGCACCCCTTTCTTCAA
Organism: Camelus dromedarius; assembly: GCF_036321535.1. NCBI lineage: Eukaryota > Metazoa > Chordata > Mammalia > Artiodactyla > Camelidae > Camelus > Camelus dromedarius. The sequence goes on along the minus strand of NC_087443.1, from coordinate 58,117,035 downwards.
ACACTCCTCCTCTGACTTTTGTGTCTTGAAAGTCCTTGGTTCTCCTCCTATCGCTAATGACCATCTCTCTCTTTCTGGCTCCTCTTCCTTCCTCAAACTCCTTAAACTCTTTCCTCAATCCAGTCCTTTGGCAATCTTTTTTTTTTTTTAATTGAAATATAGTTGAATTACAATAGTTACAGTTTCTGGTGTATATAGCATAGTGATTCAGTAATACATATATACATATTCTTTTTCATTATAGGTTATAACAAGATATTAAATATAGTTCCCCATGCTATACAGTAGGACCTTGTTGTTTGTCTATTCTGTATACTGTAGTTTGTATCTGCTAATCCTAAACTTCTAATATATCCCTCCCCTACCCTGCCTTTCCACTTTGGTAACCATGAGTTTGTTTTCTATGTCTGTGAGTCTCTTTCTGTTTTGTAAATAAGTTCATTGTATCATTTTTAAAGATTCCACATGTAAGTGATGTCACAAGATATTTGTCTTTGTCTGGCCCACTTCACTTAGTATGATAAACTCTAAGTCCATCCATGTTGCTGCAAATGGCATTATTTCATTCTTTTTATGGCTGAGTATTATGCCACTGTGTGTATATGTATACACACACACGTGTGTGTGTGTGTGTGTGTGTATACACACATACTACATATTATTTATCCAGTCATCCACTGATGGACATTTAGGTTGCTTCCATGTCTTGGCTATTATTGTAAATAGTGCTCCTATAAAAATTGGGGTGCATGTATCTTTTTGAACTAGAGTTTCCTCTGGCTATATGCCCAGGAGCGGGATTGCTGGATCATATAGCAAGTCTATATTTAGTTTTTAAAAGAATCTTCATGCTTTTCCATAGTGGCTACACCAAATTACATTCCCATCAACAGTGTAGGAAGGTTCCTTTATCTACACACTCTGTCCAGCATTTATTGCTTGTCGACTTTTAAATGATGGCCATTCTGACTGGTGTGAGGTCAGACCTCATTGTAGTTTTGATTTGCATTCCTCTGATAATTAGCAATATTGAGCATCTTTTCATGTACTTATTGGCCATCTGTATGTCTTCTTTGGAAAAATGTCTGTTTAGGTCTTCTGTCCATTTCTTGATTGGGTTGTTGGTTTTTTGTTGTTGTTGTTGTTATTGAGTTGTATGAGCTGTTTGTATATTCTAGAAATTAAACCCTTGTCATTCACATCATTTGCAAATATTTTCTCCCGGTCTGTAGGTTGTCTTTTCATTTTGTTAATGGTTTCTTTTGCTGTGCAAAAACTTAAATGTTTGTTTAGACCCCATTTGTTTATTTTTGGGTTTTGGGAGACTGACTTAGGAAAACGTTGCTGTGATTTATGTCAGAGAATCTCTTGCCTATGTTCTCTCCTAGGAGATTTATGGTCCTGTCATTTGTTTAAGTCTTTAAGCCATTTTGAGTTTATTTTTTTTATGGAGTGAGGGAGTGTTCCAACTTCGTTGATTTACATGCAACTGTCCAGCTTTCCCAACACCACTTGCCAGTCCTTTGGCAATCTTTACTGTTCCTACGACTCCAGTAAATACTTCTAGTCCCATGATCCCCACATACTCTCCCCAGTCTTTATTACCCTCTCAAACTCTAGCCCAAATTATTCAATAGCCTCTCAGATTTCATCATCTGAATGTCTCATTAACGCTTTAGACTCAGATGTACTTAAAGCTGAATTCACCACTTTCCTACTGAAACCTACTCCTTTTGGACCTTCTCCCCACCCTCCTTTTAATAGTATCACCATCCTTCCAGTTCTCCAGGTTTGAGACCTTAGATCTACCTTTTTAAAAAAAAATTTAGATATAGTCAGTTTACCATGTTGTGTCAGTTTCTGGTGTACAGCATAAAGTTTCAGTCATACATATATGTATATTTTATATTCCTTTTCGTATTCTTTTTCCTTAGAGGTTACTACAAGATATTGAATATAGTTCCCTGTGCTATACAATAGAAACTTGTTGTTTATCTATTTTATATATAGTGGTTAGTATCTGCAAATCTCTATCTCCCAATTTATTCCTTCCCACCCCCTTCCCCCTTTGATAACCATAAGTTTGTTTTGTATGTCTATGAGTCTGTTTCTGTTTTATAAATAAGTTCATTTGTGTTTTTTTTTTAGATTCCACATATAAGTGATATCATATGGTATTTTGCTTTCTATTTCTGGCTTACTTCACTTAGAATGATGCTTAGATCTGCCTTTGATTTCTCTCCTCCCATCCAATCAAGCGCATTATAATCCCAGCAGGTTCTGCCTGTGGGATGTCTCAAATATCTTTCCATTCCTTTCTATTCTTTCACCACCATAATTCAGGCTCTCGTTATTTGTTCCCCAACTAGCACAGCAACCTTCCAACTGATTTCCTTGCTTCCAATTTCCCCCCAAACCAACCCATTCTATTGTCAGACTATTTTTCATAAAATACAGCTTTGATTTTGTTACTGTGTTCAGCTACTTCCTTTGTCTTTCTGTTGCCTAACGAACTAAATGTCTGGCAATTGAGGTCTTCCATATTCGCTCTCAACCCTCTTTACAGGCTTGCTTCCTGTTCTCCAGCCAAGTGGGATTATTCTTTCAAAAGAGCATGCCCAGTTCCCACCGGCCTGCCTTTGCACATGCTGCTGTCCCTGCATGGATGATACCCAGGAAGTCATTATCACCGTAGCCAGACAGGCCTGATTTGGAAGCCTGAAGCCACTGTAAGTTCTCTCTCTGATCCTCGATGTAAAACAGAGATAATGAAAAGCTATCCCATAGGCTTGTGTGAGAATTAACTGAGATAATGTGCTGTAAAGTGTCTGGCATGTGGGTGGTTAATAAATGGTAGCTATACTTCATTACTGTCTCTTAAAATATTGTCTGTCCTTCAGAATCCATCTCAGTGCCATCCCCTTCAAAATTCCCTTCTTGACCTTCCCACTTTCGAACCTAGTCACCTTCCTTCCTCTGTGAGATGCTGTGTCTCTCATTACGTTGCTTATCATTGTCGCTGTTTTCATACCTGTCACACATTGCACCCATATTCTTCTCCAACTGTAATCTCCAAAGAAGTAGCAATTAGTCTTAGAGCAAAAGCAGGTGGTAAGCAAATCTATTGCATGATGACTCACATGTCAAGAAATGAACTACATGGATTACTTGCTGCCATGGAGAGCTGTTGTGGAGAAGGCAGCCAGCCAAGCGGTTCTCTGAGTCTGAAATGAAAATGAACCTCAACACTTTATAAACATAACTACTGATGGCTGGCTTTTTAAAAATAATTGTTTTTTTCTGAATATGAAAGTACTCATGATCATTGTAGAAAACTTAACAAAATAAAAAGCATCTGTAATCACACCATCCAGAGATACCACTACTAAATTTTTTTATTCTTTAATATTGGTTCCTATTTCCTATGCATCTAAGTAAAAATATATACAGAAAACTTGGCTTCTGTAGATGTGTATGCCAGAATTTTTCGTATAGCATATCATGAGCGTTTTCTTAGGACATTAACTATTATTCAAACATGTTAATTTCCACACAATAACCCATTATGTGAATGTGTCCTAATTTATTTAATCTTATTAATCAAAATTATTGTTGGACATTCGGGCTTCCGCTCAGCTTTTTTAAAAAACTGTTATCAGTCATACTGATAAAAGTATTTGGATAGATTTGGAATTACAAGGCCAATGGAATAAAAGAAAATTAAGTTCTTGGTTCTGAATTCCTGTTCAGGAAGTTAAAAAAAAATTTTTTTTGAAGTATGATTGACCTCTATGGAGGTATGACCAACATACAAAAAACTGTACACATGTAATGTATAGCAATTGGTGCATTTGGAGATGAGTACACCTGTAATACCATCACCTCAGGACATTTTTAACCAATTTGTAGTTTCACCAGCTACTCTAGGTCTTTTATTAATCTGTCTCTTTGTCAGGTTTTGAAGAGAGAACCAGTTTCAGGAATGAAACAGTAGCTGGATTCCATGTCTTTGGGAAGAAGCTGATGCAAGAGTAATACACTCTTAGCTCACATTCCAGTGACCACGAGGGGTAAAGAGCACTGTAAGTGTTAACATTTCTTGTGGTGGTGTAACTTCCTCCTCATTCGGTCTTTTAACTCGGCTCATTTCCTTGTGCATACTAGCAGTAAAAGATTTTTGGATCTCAAAAAATGTCTCTTCAGGGACAAGAAAGGGGAAGAGAGATAGAAATCATCATTCCATTCCTCACTGGCCTCCGAAAGCTGGGCATCCTACCGTAAATCCTCATAGCACCTTGTGCTTCTCCCGTGCAGCACTTCTTATGATTATAAGTCATCCGTTATTTGTGTATTTGTTTAATGTCTATCTTCTTTACCAAAGTATAAGTTTCACGAGGCAGGGGCCCTGATGGTCTTTTTTGCTGCTTCATCCCTAGAGTGAAGCATAGATCCTACTGTATAGTAGGCAGTCGGTTAACATCTATAGAATGAATTACAACTGGAATGAGGACTCAGGATGGAAAAATATGTGTCTTCTGTACCTCAGAGACTGAGACAAGGAGTTGTCTTGGGTGCTTGCTCTGAGACCCTGAGATGATGCTGGCAGAGTGAGCCCCAGGGACATCTGCCCTGGTGCTCCAGTCTCCCCTCTTCAAGGCCTGGGACATTCAGCCAGCTGGGGAAGAAGAATTGCATTCTTCCCTGAGCCTCTCTGTCCTCCATCCTTTTTCTCTCTCATGCCTTCCTTTCTCCTCCCCATCCCTTTCTTTCTCAAACTCACGTGGAGCTCTTTCCTTCCTCACTCCACCCTCTCCAGCAGATGGCCCAACTAACACTCAATACCAGCAACAGAACCCTGCCTGCCACCGTAGGAGCTCTGCCCAGAAACGATCATGTTGATGGATTACTTCAGGACACTTGAGCCCTCAGTGTCTGGACTACACTCAGCAAGAGGATATGATTATGGCCTCAGATCTGAGTTTCCAGGTGCTTAGTCAACTGACAACTGATTTCTTTTTATTTATTTATTTATTTATTTATTTTTGAGTTATCATAACATTTTGTGTATATTTCCCTGTGCTATACAGTGTAATCTTGTTTATCTATTCTACAATTTTGAAATCCCAGTCTAGACAACTGATTTCTTTATTTTTGTTGGTGATGTCATCTGTCTTCTACCACTTAGGTGTGATTGCTTCCCTCCCTCTGTCCAATTTTCTGTAGAAAGGGAGGTACAAATGGACATGGATGTCCAGGAGGGTCCTCTGGAAATGGGAGGAAAGCTGAGGGTCTCATTCAAAAGGGTTCTCTTTGGAGACATGGAAGATGCAAAATGTATTCCAGAAGGACTTTTAAATCAGTGAGGTGATAGGAAGGGAGAAAAAGGCTAAAGTGGGCCATTTTGATGGGAGGTGGTTCACCTACAGCCTCTCTGTGAGGTCCCTTATTAAACAGAACCAAAGCCATTCCCTTTGCTTTCCTGGGCTGGGACAGCTGCAGCAGGGCTTCATACACCTGACCATTCCAGGAGATCTGGTTTGTTCTTCCTGATGTATGGAGAAGCTGGGGCTTGTGAAGGCCCCTGGTGTAGTGTTGCGGTGTTTGTTACACGAGAACAGGCAGGGAAGGAGTGCCTTTGGCTTAGCCTACTTCAGGTCTTGCTTGGTCCATTATGTTTGTTGTTGAAAACTCGGGCTACTCAAATTTCAGTATTTTTGTCAGGAAAATGACTCTGGTGGTATATTGGTGAAGGTTAAGTTCTTATACTCTTTTACTTAAGAGTTCTTTCTTACAGATAAGTGATTTCCAATGTCTTCTTATGAACTGTTTCCTACTGTTTATGTCTATGGGGGTGAAAAAGGTTGAGTCACCATGTAGAACACAGAAAGTGGTCTACAGCTTGCCTCTCCCTGTAGAACCTGGACTGTGAATCACCCCAGGGTTTCTTTCTCTAAAATACAGAAAGTGTCTTATCCTAGGGGAACTTCTATGGAGAACTTATAAGGAGATGGACCCAGCTTTCCATTCTCTAGGCTTTGATGTCTCTGGAGTCTTTGTCAAGGCCTAGTAGATCTGGGTAGCACTGAAGAAGCTGGCTGGGATGGGGATGTTGTAAAAAGGAAACGGACGGGTGGTGGGAATGGGGTAATCAATCCTCTTGCTGGTGTCTGCATGAGGATGGCATGTGACCAAAAAATTAATCCCAGTGAAGCAATGAGACCAATTCACCAAGGGGATAAGAGGCTTCATGATGAAGAGGTACTTTTGCTTTGGATAAGCCACAAGGCTTGACATGTAGTTTTGAAACTCTTCTAAGATGTGCTTTCATTCAAAGACCACTTGTGTAATACTCTTCAGCTGAAATGCTGTCATTCCATTCTGTCAGTGTCAGCTGAAATAAAATGGGTGGGGACACAGAGAGTCCTGGGACTGTTGTCCCTCAGAGACAATGACAACAGAGTCCTGGCTGAAGGTGGCTGTGTTAACCATGAACTGTTGTATATGAGTGGAATGCACAAGGATGAACGCTATGGTATGATCATTACATTTGTTGTGTGCTTCACAGTGCACAGTTTATAAAGACTTCTATTTTAATTCTAAAATTGTCCTTAAAGTCAGCAGGGCAGGCCTTGTTATCAACACTGTGTAGGTTGATACCCCAAGTCTCAAAAGAGACTTGCCCCAGAGCATACAGTTAGTGTGTTGCTGAGCCAAGAGTTAGACCGAGGAGTTTTGTTTTCAAGTTCAAGCCTCTTGAGTTTTGCTGAACTGGTTAGAGGCAGCCTGAGCCACAGGACTCCCGTGAAATGGGTTGCCCTTTTTAACAGAGCAAAGTCAAGTGCCAGTAGAAACTTGAGGGTGTGGAGAACTGCTGGCCATAAGATCATCAGCAGATCCCATTTTATTACCGCATTTCCAACTTCTTGAGTAAGACTAAACATCCTCAGAATGCAGAACACCTCTTGAGAAAATTTCTCAAGTTCTGTTGCATAACGCGTGCTTCCCAGGGTCACTGTAGGTTGATCAACACGTGGGGAGTGCTCAAGACTGAGGAGGGAAAAGAATGCTGGCTAGGTAGGTGACCACGACAAGTTCCACACCCCTGGCCTTAAGCTCCCGGGGGTCTGGGACCTGTCTTGTGATGAACCTCCTGAAGTCCATCCAAACCCCTGCTGATCCTTTAGAATACAAGCCTCCTTCAGAATGCAAAATTACCCCCTAAAGCAATCAGAAGCCAGCTCCTGTTCCTCTTCCCACTTCTCTGGACTATACTGCTAGCTTCTTGTTTCTCACCTCTGTCACAAAGTTCAATTTTACAAGCCACGAGTCCTTTTGCAATTGTTTGAAAAGTGTGTGGGTGAGAGGGGAGCAGCTCCTGTTTTTTCACTATGAGAGGATTTCAGACAAAATGTTCAGCACAGGCCCAATCCCTTACCTTTTATCTTCCCAAAGAAAATAAACACCTGGGAGTGTGTCTCACTAGCCAATAAAATGAAGAGATGGAAACTCCTACATCTAGGAAAGCTCACAGAGTGGCCTTAGCTCCAGCCCAGACAGAGAGTTAATTCCCTTAATAGTATCTGAGCCTGAGGCAGGAGATCCATGCAGCAGACCCAGGTGTAGGACAGCCACTCATTTTTCAATCTTGTCTCAGATATTGAGGTACACTTATTTATCAAGGAGCTGAGCCCAAGCCTGGGTCGTCTGGGATCAGGACCTCTTTAAGGGGACACTTCAGACTGGTGACTTCCACCAGGCTGATGTTTTACTGAGCGTGAAGGTGAGCTTCAGGCCAGTGCAGCAATAAAGGAGCCCATATGGGGAACCAGGAGTTGGAGAGAGGGCAGGCCCCACTCCAGCCATCAAGGAGGAAGTAACCACCTGCACTTGTGGGGCCAACCCCATTCTGGGCCACCACACATGCCTGTAGGTGAGCCAGGGCAGGTGATCAGAGGCCAGAGCTGGGCATAGTCAGGGATGTGCTTAGGAGGTCCTTGCCAGGGTTTTAATTCAGAAACCAGAGACTGGAAAAAAAAAAGCAGATCAGATGAGCATTTTGTGCTCCCATTTACAGTTCTAGGTCCAGTACTAAGCAGAGCCATAAGGTAAGATTGTCAGCTGAGCAGGGTCCAGTTATACACTCCCCTTAAGGAGTTCCAAGCCACAGGGTCCTTGCCCTTTGCTCTCTGATCCATTTTCCAATCAGGGCTTAGCCTTCAAGGCTTAACCTCTTCCCTAGGCTGATCCCCACACCCTGAAAGAAGACCTTTCTATCAGTGTAGCTCACCCATAAGCTGCAAGAGGGCAGATCTCAGAAAAAAGGATACAGATAATCTAGAATTCTGCAGGCTTTTCCCTTCTTCAATGGTCAGAGACCCTGTTCCTCAAGTATCTGAAACAGGGGGTCCTCCTGCCACAATCCTTTTCACCCAGCTGTGGGGGTGGAGTGAGGGATGAGAGCCCCCCTTCTCCACCCGACCAGGGGACAACTCAAGGTAAGAAGGTAAAAGATCTCCGGACACCATTGGCCGAGCCTAGGAGGGAGGCAGTGCGTTTCAGTCTCCCTGCCCGGCCTTGGTCCCCACCCCGATCCATGGCAGCCCTTTCAGAAAATTTAGTGGAAATTAATTCAGACCTGCAGTGGAGTCCGCCAGCCTCCCTCTTCTCCCAGCTCCTCCCATGGCGCCTTCATCACCTTTTCTGTCAGACTCAGACCATCCCTCCTGGGCTTCATCTGCAAGCAGCCCTCATCTCCCTGCCAGCACTCACCTCTTTCACCCCTTCTTCCTTCCAACCCCAGTCTCCACATCCTCCTGTTCCCCCTTCTCCCCCCTCAAGCCCCTGCCTCCCAGTTGCCTCGCACCCTCTTTCTTCTTGTCCCTGGCACTTGCAGCAAGAGGGAGAGAGAAAGTCCCTGACAGGATTGACTGTCACTCCCCATCCTCCCCCTCCTCTGCTCCCTCCCCCTAGCAGGTCCAGATTTCTCCCTACAAAAGGCTGGAGGCAGAGGCTGTGTGAGACCAGCTGCCTGCACCTTCCCTTTCCTTTGCCTTCTGCTGGCTCGGTTGGGCTGTGTCTTTGTTTTCTCTTTCTCCAGGTGAGAGTGGGTACCTGAGGTACCAGGTCCCCCTCCTCATTCTCCATGAATGCTGTGGAAAGCCCCGAGGGACAGGAGCTGCAAAAGCTGGGGAGCGGAGCCTGGGACAACCCTGCCTACAGTGGTCCCCCCACCCCGCCTGGGACACTGAAGATCTGCACCATTTCCAGTATGGTGCCCCCCCCACCCCAACTCGAGAAGCCTGAAGATGGACCCCAGGAAAAGACACATAAGACCCTGGTGTCCAGCTGCTGCCTCCAAATCTGTCATGGCATCAGAGGTACTTGGTAGAGGGGGCATTCTCCTGTGATCCCAGAGTCAGGAGAAGGGGTCACCAGAAGCTTTTGGAGGGGGATGTGATCTGAAGAAGAGGTGGAATCTCAGTCTCTCTCTGGTATTAGAGAATTATCTGTGTTAGAGCTGAATGCTGCAGAATACAGAAGTCAGGTGCTCTCCCAAAGAGAGAGCCTGGTACAGTCATCTCTTGGGGCCCAGAAGGTTATGTGGGGGCTAGTTTGAGAGAAGACATGGATGTGCTGATCCCCTGGACAGCCCTACCTGGAACAAAGACTCCTTTCCGTGCCTTCATTCTCTGTAACCCAGTGCCTTCACTCCTGTCTACCTCAGGGTGTTTGATGGGGAAGGACAGTCATAGGTGTGGTTAGAGTAGCCAGATTCAGTGAAAGGATAAGATGATGGGGAAAAGGGCTGGGGTGGAAATGGGAATTAAGTCCAGGGACACATGTGTGGGGTAACTGGGGGGAACCCTGCTGTTGGGAATCTTAGGCATCTTTCCAATGTCCCTTAGGACTTTGGGGAACAACATTGACTGAGAACACAACTGAGAACCGGGAACTTTATGTCAAGACGACCCTGCGGGAGCTTTTGGTGTACATCGTGTTCCTGGTAGACATCTGTCTCTGTGAGTAACACCTATCTCTGAGCACATCTGTCTGTGAGAAGCATCTATATGCACAACTGTGTACATACCTCTGTGGGCAGCATCTGTGGGGACAGCATCCGTCTGTGTGAGCAGGCTGTATCCGAGATCTTTAGATCAATAATAACATTCTATTGTGTACCTTTTCAGCTTAAGATATTTTGATTAAAAAGGGTTTGTCACTGAGTTCAGAGGAAAAAGGCATATTGTTGGAAAACTTTTAATAAAAGTTGCTATGTCAAGAGTTACAAGGGGAATCCACTTTTTAAGTTCAGGTTCCTGATACCTACTTAGCAGCCACTGTTTTCAATCAGCAGGTGGAAGTTTTCACCCTTCCATAAAAAGTGGAAGCCACTCCTTTCTGTTTGGAAAAATATGGTTTGGTGGGTTTCATGTAGTTATTATACAATGTCTGATCCGCATTTCTTTAGAGGCAGGAAGAAAAATATTCAGCTCAGATCCTTGATAAAAGGGTTAAAGATGCAAATGGTGTGGTGGTCAATACAGCTATGGTTCTCCCATGTGAGAGGCCACCATGCCACAGGCACTGAGGGAAGCTTATCTGAAGCTGTAGCTATAGGTGCACACTGGGAAGGTTTGGTCTCCAAGCTGAGAGATCAAGTGAAAAGATAGATCGGTGAACTATGGAAGGATAGAGTCAAAGAACTGTAGATAATAATAAAGATGGAGCAAACATGCCATGAGGCCAATAGGTAAGCATGCTTTATACTTAGTTAATTGTTTCTTTAAAATGTTGCACAAGTGAATTTCAACTAGTCTCCTAGAATTGTATGTGTAGGTGTGTGTTGAGTGAAGTGGCAACTTGAACCATACAACTAAGGTGTCTCCATTTCTAGGTGGCTCTGTACCCCAGCTAGTTCTTTTTAGGATGCATGGGTCTTTTGCAAGTAGAATCTGAAAGTCTGATAACATAAGTTTTGGTCACAAATTTCACTGCCTTTATGAGCCATACACTTTTATTTGAGCCCTCTAGGAAAGCTGAGCAGAAAGCACTTGCTTTTGGCTGTCCTCTGTTGAGACTCACTTCATGGGGATGGAGGGGACAGTGCTGAGTGTTTACCACAGGCCTTCAGCATGGAAAGAAAGGAGACAGTACACGTGGGGAATAGGAGTCGACCCAGTGTACATTCTTTGGAGCCCATTTCAGCAAAAGACTGACAGAAATTCATTTGTTGACATACTGATTTTTCGTCTTAACCATCTGCTGGGAAGGACTATGACAGACTATGACAGGCAGAGCCTGTCTGTATAAATGACTCAAGTGTTTCTATTTTCAGATTAGCCTTTAGAGAAAGATTAGGAAGTTTCTAGCTGTCCAAAGTTAGGGTGAAGTATGCTTGCTCTTTTGTATGGGGCTGGAGAGAGTGAAAGCTTGGGTTCTGGAAACCCAGAAGTACAACCCACTCGTGTTCTCCACTTTTTGAGATCTCAATGTACTGACCATTGCTAGAGGGACTGTGACTTGCCAAAGTCTGAGTCATAAACTCAGTCTGATAATTATAGAATCCTTGAGTGGCCAGAAGCTTTAGAGGTCATCTAGTTCAAGGATGCAGAAATCTTTTCTCCATGATCCCTCCTGTGGTGCTCTGTCAGGTGACCAAGCAGCCGCATCCTGGGGAGCCTTCATGGGGGCTTCACTGCTTCATGGGGCAGCCCTTTTACTGTTGGGCAGGTGTATTTCCTTCCATCCATGGAGCTCCCTTTTCTGTGCCAGACATTGGACTGAGATAGGCAAAGATAACTGATCCTTAGACCTTTCAAGGGCTCACCTTCCCCTCTTAAGAACTTTCTTCTATTGAGCCATCTACTTCCCTGTTGCTCTCCGAAGCAACAACCCTTCAACTGTGTGAATGAATGTGTTTATTATGTTTCTCCTAGGTCGTCTGTTCTCTGGATTAAATATCTTCTAATCTCTCACCAAATCAGTAATTATAATATGGTTTCTAGAGGTGGTATTATGCAAAGATTGAAGGCAAGGGTTCTGAATATACACAGTCTTGGGTTCAAATCCCAGGCTCTACCATTTACCAGTTGAGGGACCTTGACTAAGTTGCTTAACTTCTCTGAGTTTCAGCTTTCTCATCTGTACCTATCCAATCCATAGGATTATGTGAGGTTTACATGACGTAATACCTATGCAGTCATTACCTCAATGTCTGGCATATAGTAAAAAATATTCCATAATGCTCACCATCTTGGTTGCCTGTCTCCAGTCCTGATCTAAATGTGCCCAGTACTGGACAAAGTCCTCCATGGGTGATCTGACCGGTGTAGAGTTCTGTGATGCTGTTACTTCAGTTGTGTGCATATTTGGGGAATCTGTGATGACATCCAGAGGAAGTGATGTCTGAACTAAAATCTGAAAGATGAGGAGGATTTAGCTCCCCAAAAATGAAGTGAAGGCAAGGGAAGTTTCTGGGAAGAGAGAACAGCATGTGCCAAGCCCCAGAAGTGACAGAGGGCACCGTTTAGTGAGAGTGCATCAGTGTGGCTGGAGCAAAGAGTTTGAAGAGCAAAGAGGTAAAAGATGACAAGGCTGGCCATTTAAGCATGAGTGGGTCATGAAAGGCCTTATAAGTTATGATAAGGAATTGGGATGTTATCCTGTGGACCCTGGAGGGGAAGCATTGAAGATCTATAAACATAGGAGTGACATGATAAATCTTGAGTTCTTCTAATTCTGGGAAGAGGACAAAATCCTGGATTTGGGGTCAGAGAATATCTCTGGGGAAGTTGAGTGAAAAAGATAGTCCTGTGCTAAGTATAGGAATGGATATTTTATTTAACCCTCACAACAACCTTATCAAGGCCACTGAGTCAATTTAGTGGAAGTAAAGCACGCTGGTTAAGCACTAGAACTTTGAAGCCCCAGAGGGTTCAAGGCCTGGCACTTCCAGTTATCAGCTGTGTGGTCCAGAGCAAGTTTGCTAACCTTGGATAACTTGGGTAATGATCATATCCACCTGATAAGATTGTTGTGAAGTTTAAATAAAATGGCCCACGAATATGCCCAGCACAGTGCCTAACATGTGATAAATAATACATACTATTATTTTCAGTTCACAACAGACACTACAGTACTGAAGTGGCATGAACCCAACCAGTGATGGAGGTTGAGGGAGAATTAACCTGATACCTTCAAACTTCTGAAAACCTCCAACTCCTATGAAATTGGGCTCTCAGTAAAGACCTTGAAATCATTAAGCTACCCGAAGATATACCATTAACTGCCTTTGACTTTGAGAATTGAAGTCCCTGTCCACAAAGTGCCAGCCCCCTCAAGAACTATCTTATAAAAGAGGATTTGGAGGCCTTCACATTCTGATCACTCCTACAACATGTAACAAAATGATACTAATACCAGGTTCCTAGACACCATCCTGTTCCAGTCCCTTCCTTCCTTCAGGCAGATCTTCAGGCAATGTTGAGCTGATATTGTCTCAGTAGGGCTTTTTTGATGCTCTCCAAGGTCCTCACCTTTGTGGCCTCCTCACCTTTCTGGCCTCTCAGCTTTTTGTCCGTCTCCATGAGTTCTGGCCACCTGCAGCTAGACTATGTATTCTCAGTCGGAATGCTATAGCCCCCAAAGGGGTGGAAGTAGTTTCTTGGATGGCAAGAAATACCCCACTTAGATATTTCAATAGCTTTTGGCTCTCCAATGGGCCACAGTACATAAGCAAAGGTAGAGTATTAAAATGTAATTAGAATTGTGGGTGATTAGGATAAAGTGTCTAAAGAGGCTCCTGGGTTGGAGTACAGTACAAAAAATTGTTAAGAAACACTAAACTAGACCCATCTAATTTTGCTAGTCAGTGTGCTAAGCTCTCCTGCCAAAGGACTGGGATACAAGCCCTGGCCTTAGAATCTGGCATAAAGTAGGGCGGCTGTTGTGTTGTTCAATCAGGATGCTGTCTTTTTTTTTTTTTTTTTTAATATATCTTTATTGAAGTATAGTCATTTTACACTGTTGTGAGGATGCTGCCTTCTAAGAGCTGCCATGACGTGTGATTGGATATGCACTTTACTGGTTTGCTTTTCTCTGTCAGTTCCTACGACTGGGTTCAGGTGCTCCAGGACCCATATTTGGCCTTAAGATAAACCCTGTGGCATAATGGAAAGACAGGAACATTGGAGTCAGACAAACTGGATTCAGATACCAGCTCTTTCACTTACTGGTTTTGTGACTTTAGGCACTTCCTTGCTGGTAGAACAAGGTTGACAGTATTTATCTTATGGAGATAGCATGTATAAAGAATCTAACACCATTATTGATAGTAATTATCTTTGTGTTACCTAGTGGAATTTCAGAATACTTGGTCTTTTAGATTGGTTGTTAAAAATACCTTTCAATAAAAAAGCAAATCTAAAAAGGCTATGTACTCTGTGATTCTAACTGTATGACATTCTGGAAAAGGTAAAACTATGATGATAGTGAAAGGACCAGTGGTTGCCAGGGTCCAGGGGGAGGAGGAGATGAACAGGTGGAGCACAGAGAATTTTAGGGCAGTGAAACTACTCTGTGTGACACTATTATGGTAGATACATATCATTATATATGTGTCCAAACCCATAGACCGTATAACACCAAGAATGAAGCCTGAAGTACGGACTTTGGATGATAATGATGTGTCAACATAGGTTCATCAATTATAACATGAACCACTCTGGCTGTGTGTGTGTGGATGTGAAGGGTATATGGGAAATCTCTACCTTCCATTCAATTTCTCTTTGAACCTAAAAATGCTCCAAAAATTAAAGTCTAGTTTTTTAAAAACATCTATTTGAAAAATACCTCTCAAATTTGTACTTGGCTTTACATTTAGGGATAGTATCATTTGAGCAGCATCCACTTCTGACATTAAACCTTTAAGGCATTTTCTCCAAAAGACCTCAGTTTATCACAACCACTACCACCATCATCATTATCATCAATAGCACTTACAGCAAACCTTTATTAAATAATTTTTCAATGTGCCTAGCTCTACACCATGTACATTATCTCACTGACCACTCCCAATAAGTCTACGAAATTGGTTCTGTTATCACTATTTTACAAATCAGGAAAGGTTTAGATATCGCAAATAGCTTGCCCAAGGCCACGCAGCAGGTAAGTGGCAGAAGCAGGAATCCAATTAGGCGACTGTTAGCCTGACTCAAATTCCGAGCAGACTCTTTGCATGCAAATATGCTACACATTAATTATTGTCACCTATCAACATCTTAGCAAGAGTAACTGCCTGCCTTACCCTAAAAGAAGCAGACTCTCGAGAGAATTCTACTAGCTGATTACTTTTCTTTTTATCACTGTATTTAAAAGGTGATATCAAAACATTAAGGAACATTTTAAAATATAATTCACCCTCAATCGACCACCACAACATCAAAGATATTCTCCCATTACCAATCTTATCCATATATTTATATATTTGGCCTAGTTGTGTCATATTGTACAGTTTCACTTACAATTATATCATAGTTCCTCATGTTTGTAAGTAATTTTTATATTTTCATTTTAATGACTACATTCACACCACAGTTAACTAAAATATATACTATACATGCTGCTTTTTCCCCCCACTTTTGTTGAATTATTGCCTTGGAATTTCCAGGGAGAGAGATTACTACGCCAAAGACAAAAGTATCTTCTTAGTGCTTGCTATGTGTTGTCATTTTGCCTCTGTAAGCAATCATACTAATTTATGACGCGGCTATTACTGTAAGATCACACCAATTTTGTCACAACTTCATCAACGTTGGATATTCTCATTTATAATTTTTATTATTCAATAGGCCTAACATAGTACAATTTGCCTTAATTTGTTTGTCTTTGATTACTACTGAGGCTAGACAGTTTTCTCGTGTTTTAATATTTATGTATTTATTTTTGTGTAAATTGCATAAGAAATATGTCTTAAGTGGGGCAAGGAATAGGATTGGAGGTAAAGTTTGGCACATTAGACCCTAGGTGAGGGGCCAGCCATCATGGGGCTCATTTCTCAGATGTGGGTTCCTGGGGCTGGAAAGAAAAGTCAGCTAAGCCAGGCAGCACCTGCACAGCAATTCGGCCTGGGATGGGCTCTAGTAAACCGTAATGGTCAATCGTATTGACCATATTTCTTCTCCTTTATGTTTTATTCTAGGAACTAGGTAGGGTTAGACACTAGGGATATCTGGAGTCTCATCCAGCTAAAATAGATCTATCTTTTTAACACAGGCATTGTGGGCAAAGCTATCAATCTTTTCATAATAACCATATCAGGTGTGCAGCCCTTTAAACCTTACAAAGAGCTTTCACATCTATTATCTCAGTTGATTCTGACTGCAATCCTGTAAGGGATAGATACTATTATTTCCGTCCCACAGATTAGGAAGCTATTGTTATTGTCCTTATGTAGTCCAGGAATGATCAGTAATTCAGAACGGTCCCTGGTGGGTAGAGTCCATCCTATTCCTGAGCAGAGAAGCTGCTAGGGGGGCGATCTTCCTGCTTCTGCCCCTTCCCTCCCACTATCGTGATAATTCTGAAAGGACTTCCAGCCCTTTGTCTTCTTGGCAGGATGGCTGTAGCCTTTTGTTGATGGAGGAAACATTGAAGGTCTTTGTGTGGAAACAATGGCTGTTTGTTTTAGGAGACAGTATTGTTATCTCAAAGGTGCACCTGGGACTGGCTCCCATAAAGGAGCGGCTCTGAGCCAGGACAAGGCTGGGTCTGGTCACCATGGAACTGGGGGGGGAGAGCAGAGACCCTTGGCCTTTGGTGACTTGCATCTATGCAGCCATTAATGTCAATTGGATGTTCTTTATCCATCACTGGTTGTAAGGAAATGGCTGCCTCTGTTCACTCTGCTTTTTTTTTTTTTTTTTTTTTTGGTGGATTTTTAAGGTTCTGTTCATAGACTGGTGAATCTTGCATTAACAGGAAAGTCTAAAGTAATCTTGGAGATCAAGAATAATAAGTCTTTTTTTTAATTGTGATATAATTGACATATAACATTGTATTAGTTTTAGGTGTAAAACATGATGATTTGATATACATATATATTGTGAAATGATTACCACAATAAGTTCAGTCAGCATCCATCCATACATAGGTACAAAATTTTTTTTTTCTAGTAATAAGAATTTTTAAGATCTACTCTCTTAGTAACTTTCAGATATACAATACAGTATTAATTATTATAGTCACCATTTTGTACATTACATCCCCAAGACTTATTTATCTTATAACTGGAAATGTGTACTTTTGACCACCTTCACCCATTTTGCTCACCTCCTGGCTCTGGTAACCACCAATCTGTTTTCTGTATCTATGAGTTCAGGAGTTTTTTTGGTGTTTTGTTTGTTTGCTTTTTAAGATTCCACAATTAAGTGAGATCATGCAGTGTTTCTCTCTTTCTTGCTCTCTGTGTACATATGTACACACATTACCTTTTCATTATCCATTCATCCATCAGTGGACACACAGGTTGTTTCTATATCTTGGCTATAATAAATAATACTGCAATAAGCATAGGGGTGCAGATATCTTTTTGAGATAGTGATTTTTGTTGACTGTGATTAGGTTCTTGTCTCGTGGCAGAAAGAATTCAGAGACGAGATGTGGAGGTTAAGAAAGTAAAGTGAGGATTTATTAAGGAATAGATAGTACGCTCTCAAGAGGAGAGCGGGCAGGCTCAGGTGAGCAGCTGCCCTGAGTTTCTTTGGCAAGTTGGTTACACAGAGTGCAAAAATGAGTGGGTGCAATATTCATTGGGGAGGGAAGGGTTTGGAGTCAAATTCCTTGATTTTTATCCCAACTCCACCTTCCTGAGGGCAGGAGGGGTTTTGTCCTTATTCAGTCTGGATCATCATGTGTTGGTTCATGGTGTCAGCACCCTGTTGTTTACATGATGTATGGTTTCCTGCATTTTGCACCTTGCCCCTCTCTTTTTTTGCCCAATTCCTGCCATTAGGCCTGTGTCCCCCTTTCCTGGCTCATATCTACCTATCTGTGTGCTCTAACAATTTCATTTCCTTTGAACAAATACCTAGAAGTGGAATTACTGGATCATATGGTAATTTTATTTTCAATTTTTTGAGGAACCTTCATAGAAGATGTCTTTTTTTGACAGAGCATACTTAGAATTAACAAAGAAAGGAACAGAAAGCTATTGGAGGTTCAGGAAATGTCTGTGGGTGAGCCCCCATCCCCCATGTGGTTGTAATGATGGCAGAAGATAACTGATCACATAGAATCATTACATTAGAGAAGGCACAATGGTGATGGAGAGAGCATGGGGCCTGGAATAAGATGACTTGCTTCAAATGATAGTGCAAGCAGTTATTAGACATGTGCCTTTCACAAGATATAGGTCAAGATACTTAAATCTCTGGAAGCCTTGATTTCCTTGTACATAAAGTAAGGATAATGTCTGCCTTTGTGAGACTGGTAGAAAACAAATAAGGTATTTAACACAGTGCCTGGCATATAGAGGGCTTTCAATAAATATCAGTTGTCATTCTGTTAGCGGGTAGAGGGACCCCTAAATTAGGAAGCTCACCAAAGTGTGGGTCCTTGCCGATGGCTGTGAAAGAATTCACACAGCAAACGCAGAGGGACAAAGTGAACAGCCGCTTTGTTACTCAGAAGGGGAAATGGAAGGAAAGAGTACAAGCAGAGAGAAGAAAAGAAGGGAGAATCGAGCAGGGAAAGGAAGCGCTGGAGCGGGGAGCCATCAGCCAAGATGGCCAGTGGAGACAGCTCCGGCCCTGGACGGGCTGCGGGGCCTTTTGTTAGAAGGCTCTGCCATCATTGTCTTCATTCAGGTGCTGGTGTTAATAATTTTCTGCTACAAGCCCCTTCCTCCCTCAGATCTCAGCCCTGAAACAAAAAGCAATTAGCAGAAACTTTGGCAGCGACAAAGGAAGAGATACTGGGGTATGTCCTTGGATTTTTAAGGAACCAGCTGTGGAATAAGAGAAATGTCCTACCTTTTCATCAGCTGGGAACTTCCTTTCCCTTGTTAATCAGCCAGGTCAGTAAGCCTGCCTAACCACCTCTCTCACCTACCCCCGAGAGACTTCATACTCAAGAATCTTGGGAAAATGGACAGAGGGCTCTATCTTCTGTAGTTGCTTCCAGCTGTACAGGGGTGTAGGTCTGCCTACCAGGGTAGAAGTCTCTCTATCTTCTGAATCCAGATAACCTGACCCTGGGATAGGCTTCCATCCATACAGCAGCAGAATCTTATTTTGAAACTGCTGGAGATGATTTGAAATGAAGCAGGAAATTACTTGAATTAAAAATGGCCCAATAAGCCGGGCTAACAGGATAATAATGGCAGAGCCTAAGAAGGGCAATAGCCAAGGCAAGACATTGGGCATTTGCCCACCAAGTTCTTCATCCCATTTTCTGATGCTTTCTTTCTGCTCTAATAGACTTCTGATCTCTTCTTATACCTGCTCTGATTGATTATAATCCCCTGTGTGGCCAGGTTTAGGGCAGGCAAGGGAGAAAGAAATGGATTTAAATGTTGTGTGGCCTTAAGAGCTCGATTTTCCATGTAGAGAGTGCTGCCTCTTGGTTTCCACCACAGCGTACGATTGGGAGGGGCTGGGATTCCTGACAGGTAACACTTGTTGGAATTTCCATATTTACTTAGGAACCAGGAGGCCATGGTATGATTTTTTTTTGGTCATCCAGAGCAGAAAAGGGGTACTCTGTTGATTCTAAACAGTTTTTATTTCTTCTCTGCAGCTGCCTCCTGAGACTTAGTTGAGGGAGGGGCAAAGGTATAATCTTGAAGACAACAGCCTTGGTAACAAAAAGGAAAGTTGCTTTAACCTTCCCAAAAAAACCATCTCCAAAGATTCTGTTCAGCCATGACAGTTTTAAAGGGAAATGGGGGAGTAATCTCAGTTAATCGTTGAGATAGGTGGTCAGAGTTGTTGCCATCCCCCAATGCCTGCAGGCTTGGCCTAATCAACTGCTTGAGCCTGCTCTTCTAAGACTTGGGGAGGCCTGGGAGACTTCAGTTTTTCTATAAACAAGAGGCAGAAGCTGGGGGGATGGCCCACAAGGTCCTGTTCCCTTTCAATTCCCCCTTTTCTTTGATATTCCTTAATCTTGAGGAGAACAGGTGTTGACAAGAAGGGAATAACATTTTGGATAGACAGAGAAATCATAAATTTAGCAGAGTAACTCAGTTTTAGGGGGACTTGGCTTCAACCCCCCTTTTTCTTTCAACCTTCCCAAATCTTTCAGGGAATGGGGCAACAGCCATTCTGGCTACTTCCTACTGAAACAGGGAGTAATCAATTTGGGGAATAGACACTGAGTTGGAAATATTCCAGAGTTTCAAGTCCTGGATCCGAGTCTAATATGATTAAGAATCAACCCCTTGGCCCACCATTTTGGTGTAACATCCAGTTAAAAGTAGAAATGACAACCCGAACTTTAACAGACAAAATAGATCTCATTCCCTGAGGAATTCAGGATAATAAGCCTGAAACCCAGTCTGGACCTGGCACTTTGGGGAGATTTGTAGCCAGGTAGCCAGTTGTCTAATTTTAACTTCTGATGTGGTATTTACATGTATATAATAGGAAGTGTTGACCACTATATGTCTCCCTTTTTTGTTAATATCTGATCTAAAGCAATTTTGTTGTCTAAAAACTTAGTAATTACAAGAAGAGACCTTGAAACCATAAGGTTGCAGCTATCAGTTTCAAGCAGACACTGTTTTGAAAATGGCTGGTGATGTTCCAAGTCTGACACAGCTCTGAAAACTCAGCAATAGGTAAACTTGTCTGAAATCACGTCTAAGATGGTTACTTAGTTTTACCTTGGATGTCTGAAGTACAGTTACTCCATTTTGACTTTCAAATGCATTTCTCTCCTTAACGGCCAAAGCAGATGTCACCTTGAATGATTTTAGTGCTTTTCTAGATATGAGGAGATGCAAGAATTTGGGCCCATAAAATCTTCTCCTGAACATATCTAACTATCTGAACGCCTGTTTCACCAGTTTTCCCAGAGCACAGAGGGCCTCATTTCTGATCTCCACCCTGAACTCCTTTCAGGGTGTGATGAAGGTCAGCAACTGCAGTGGCTTGTGACCTAATCCTTGCAGAGGCAGATGGCAAGTGCCAACTTTAATTGGCAGGGACCCCCATGATCATCAATTCGACCATGGCTTGGGAGGCATTTCATGACCATTTTGTCTAAAGGTGGTAGGAATGCTCATTCCTAAGTCAGGTGAGGATTTCACTCATAGGCCACTCAATGTGCTATTACTGGACTAGGCCCCTTATTAATAGCAACCAAAAGTCTTTGGACATCCTGTCTTACTAGTCTGTTATGGTCCAGGAAAATATTCCCTCTTGTTCCCTCTTCTTTTCATATCTAGAGTTACACTGTTATAACTACAAATCTCCTATAGAACTTCTGGTTAACTGCTTCAAATTGCCTAGTCGTCATTTTATAAGAGGCTTAGCCACACATTTAGTAATGTAAGAAACAACAATTTTGTAAAACAGGCAATATGCAAATAATATAACTACCAGTATGTTAAGTTAGGAATCTCCATTAGGTGCAGCCCAGTATATTCCCAGGTCATCTGACTTAGTCTGTTCTCTACCAATCCTTATCTTTAAGGGAAATGATATATTGGCATTGTCCATAAGACACCCAGCCCAATTTCCTAGTGTTATTAGGCTGGTTATCCTCAGGATGATTTTATCTTCCCCAACGTAAGGGAGCCTTTAAACTTAAATGACCATAGCCTGGTGTTAATCATGTAAGTCCATCCCATAATTGTGGGAGGTTATATTTTTGGCTGAAGTTCTGCTTGTTGCTCTGATTGAGCTTGAGTGACCTCATGAGAAAATTTGTATTTATGGCCAGGGTCAGAGCAGGTATCATTAATTGGCCAGGTGAGGGGATCCCACCTAGTAATATTACTAGTGGCCTGAACAGAACTATAATTTATTTCTTTTAGGATAAAATTCCTAAGGGCTAACCAATTGTAGCCTTGGAGTGGAGAAATCCACCAAGGTAACCTAGAAGTACTGGATATAGGTGGTTGACCATAAACCTAACAATTGGATTAACTTCAGCTCTGTGTAAGATTGTGAAATACATTTCATTCATAAGCAAAGGTGTGAGTGGTTATCAAAGTAATTGGTATACAGACTTGGTCCAGTGTCTAGGGTCAGCTGTCTACCTCAAATGTCATCTTCTTCTCATCCTGGTCTGGTAGCTTCTCTTTTGTTTGAGCATTGTTTTAAGGTGATTTTTGAAGTCAGCGGCTTTCTCTATAGGCCAGTCCAGTGCAGAGGCCTTTTCTGAGTGGAAATATGAATCCAAGAGTCAATTTCCTTCAGTTTCATTGTGCATGGGCTAGTCAAGAATACCTGATAAAGGGACTTTTCATCTAGGTTGGAGGTAGTCCTTTAAATCTTGTCTGTTTCAGTATGTATAATCTCCTGGTTGCAGGTCATTGGGCATCCGATCTTCATCCAAGGATAGATTATTGAGCTTTAGAAACAAAACTTAGAGTGTCCCTTTAATAATTTAATTAAACTTTGCAACAATATAACATAACAGCAAGGAAATGAGTCTTAGTAAATACAGACCTCAATTAACAAAACTAAAATATCCACTGAAACATAATCTTTTTCTCTCTATAATTACGCTCATTTTTATCAAATATTGCCAAGTCAAGATTAATTTGTCTGTAAATTAAGTCTGATTAATTGATCATATAGGCTCTTTTAAATTGGCTGTGCTGGAATTTCTCAGAAAGGAGTCTCAAACTGAATTCCCAAAAGGCCTCTCAAGGCCAGGAAAGCCACGTCAAGAACCTGTCACAGATTTTGCCTTACAGATTTAGGTGAATTTCTCCCTTTTTGAAGTCCCTAAAATACTTTGAGATTTTTGCACCTGTTAAGAGGTGGCCTTTCTAATTTACCTGGTAAAGCTTCTGGGAACCTAAGAGTTTACCAGTTTCTGGAGAGAGAATAGGTAGAAAGAAAAAGATAAAAGTTTCAATTCTGCTTACAAAGGTATGGTTTACCAAATTGCTGTAAGTCATTAACTAGCTTGAGGAGAACGGTTTCTTTATATCTGGAAAACACAAATTAAAAGCTAGTAATATTTCAGATAAAACCAAAAATTATAACCATATTCATCAGTTTGCTCAGTCCCATGTAACTAATCCTTTTTGTTAACAGTTTTCTGAAATCAGAGTTTCCATTAGACTTTTAAAAAAATATCTTACCCAGTTCAGCAGTATGATTTAAAAGTTATCAGAAACCTGTACTTGTCAGTAAAGAAGTCTTTTCTATAAACCGTTTTGAAGACAAGGTACTTTGCAAAGGCATCAGTGTAAACCCATAACTGTCCTTAAATGGTAAAAGACTTAAGGCACAGTTTAAAACCTGATTACAATGCAGTTGACAAGAAACTTGGTTACTGCTGTGACAGAAAACATTTTAGGATAATAACTAGAATTACAACTAATAACATTTTACCAAGACATAGCAGATCGTTAGGATTCTTTATAATTTCTAGAATCTCTGTATTAACAACATTTTCCCATACAATATAATCTAAGAAAATTTATTATTCATTTGACAATACTTCCCATGTAATTTAACATTCCAAATGAATCCTAATTAGTTTAAAGTTTCTCTTTGGGACGTTTCAGGGGCTCTCCGAAGCATCCCAAAGTTAGGATGAGTTAAAGGACCTTTACTACAATTTGATATTTGGGAAGTTTGTCAAAAAGTTTTAAAACATTTGGTTAGATAAGATCATAGGTCACTGTGAAACAATACTTATTCATTAAACCAAAATAACAATAAAAGATTTTAAAGGCAAACATAGAACAGATCACCCAAGAGGCAAAGAAGCTTTACAATCTGTTTCCAAAAGCAGATTAACATTTCAAGAAAACTTTGTCCTCTTAACAGAGAGAATGAAAATCAAATTCCAGTTTTGTACTAGCTTACTTTTAACAACCAAATCTATTTAGTCATTTAAGTCAACCTAAATTTAACCAATCCTGATCAAACACAAGAGTTCTTTTCTCGGGGTTCCTTTTCCAGAAACCTTCCATCACTTTTTGTATCCATTAGTCTGTCCCTTATTTTTTCCCCCATCTAGAAACAACCAGCTACAGGACAAACCTACTTTTTTTTTTTTTTTTTAACAAAATGTAATTCCATTTCTCATACCTTCTTTTCCTGAAAACACACATCTTACTTTCCTAGCATGTTGAAACACTTCCCTCATTATAGTAGCTTTAATTATATATAATTTTAACCCTTGAAAACCATAAATTTTTAGTGAAAACTAAGCAATTATGAACTGTCTTTTACATCAGCATTCTGTAGATTAGTAAACATAAATACCAACAAAAATTTCTAAAAACACCTGCTTTCGTATAGAGAATATCTCAGGGTGGCACCAAGCATACTCATTAATATTCCTAAATACCTTTAGTTTCTCTGCAAAGGGAAGCCAATGTTCAGTAATTAATGTTTCAGTATCTTATTTTATTTGAGAATGACCTAATCATTTAACAAACCTTCATCATTTGACTTAATTTAGCACAATTCTAAAATCTTAAGTTACCAAATATTTAGAGAGATTATTTTTCAGTAGACATTCCTAAAATATAGTTATTTCTAAAGAGTTCACCTAAAACCTCTTATCTTATTGCATTTAATTTACTTGTAAGAATTTCATCTTACCTAGTTATTTTTCTCGCTGACAAATTTACAACAAATATAAAATCTTATTTGATCTCTAGTAAACGTAGGTACAACAGAGATATTATGCTTAACGTTGATGACTCTTAAGACATGTCTATATTAATCAAATCAGCAAACTGTAATACTGTTAGAGCAGGCAGATAGCTAGATACGAGCAGAGAAATGAGGACGCAGGCCAAATGGTAGGAATTAGGCAGAAAGGAGGGGCACAAGCCAAAAACAGGAAACCATACATCATGTAAGCACCAGGAGTCCCTGGGCAGAGAAAGAAAAGTAGAAACCTCTGGGCTGACAAGTGGTCACAAATTTGGGGGTGACGAGTGGCCTAGAGGCTGATAAGGAAAGGTGGGAAAAGACAGGAATCTCCAGCATCTGAATGCAACCTTTTGCTCATTATGCCCTCATTTCAATAAAATTAGCCTTGCAGGTTAGAAGTACCCATCATTCACTGAGGCCATGACACTTCCGATCCAGGCAAAATAAGGATAAAAATCCCTCCTCCCTTCAAGAAGGTGGAGTTGAGATGAAAATCAGGGAATACAACCCCAAACTCTTCTCTCCGCAATGAATATTCCACCCATGCATTTTTATACTCTATGTAACCAACTCGCCAAAGAAACTCAGGGCAGCTGCTCACCTGAGCCTGCCCGCTCTCCCCTTGAGAGTGTACTATCCATCCCTTAACAAATCCTCACTTCACTTTCTTAACCTCTTTGTGTTGTCTCTGAATTCTTTTTGAGACAGGACAAGAACCTGAACATCGATTACATCTACTGGCAACAATACCAGGTATTAATTTAATACTGAATATTTCCCAGTTCATGTGAACCCGAAATTCATTCTGGCCAGTTTCCTTTTATATTTCTGAGAATTTATATAAGCACTTAATTTCCTCTAAGCCAATTAAATAGAGCTCTCATACAAATTTAATTTTGATAACTTTTTTTAGAGATAGAGACATCTTATATGTATAATGCGTATATAGACATATATACATCCAGACACAGACAGAGATCTCATAGGTTTTCTGCTTGAGTTTTTAAAAGGTCTTTTACCACTTTTTTCTTCTTTGGTTTGAAGTTCTGCTAATTAACCCAAGGCCGAAGTCTCAGGCACAGCAGGCTGTGTTTGTATTTCAACAACATGATAACAGTTAACTTCAAGTTTTCTCCTAGGAATATTTTTATTCTCTCAGGATCAGAATTCTGAAAAGACATTTCTATCAAGCCAGCTGTATTTAATCGTGCACGCAAAAAGTCAGTTTTGGAATGTCAAAAAAAGTCTCATCTTGGTCATTTTAGGGTTAGACAAGTGCTTGCAAGTATTGGCTCCATGCAAATTGTGGAAGCCAGCCAGAGTTCCAGGGGTAGCTGCCAGTCTGGGAGCAGGAAGTCTTTAGAAGCACGATTTCCTGCTTTTTTTAAGTTTTATTTTGTTATAAAGTGCAAATCTAAAATTAAAATTAAACTTTCAGTTTTAAGCCACATTAAAAAAAATATCAGCCAACCCAGTTTATTTCGAAATTCCCTCCAGGCCATTTTGCCTAAGAATTCTCTCCAGGTCCTTTGCCTAGAAATTCTCCCTAGGTTCTCTGCCTAGGAATTCCCTCTCCTGTGCAGGTGCAGAGCTAAGGCAGCACTCATAAAAAAGCCTGATAGCAAGGAGAGTAAGGATGGCAATAAGTACCCAAATCCACCAGAGTGTATTATTTAGCTGGAGGGTGGAAGAGAGGGAGGGAGAGGGGGCGGTGGTGGTGGGGAGAGAGAGAGAGAGAGGGAGGGAGGGTAGAGTGCGCCAGCTTAAGAGGGAGAGAAAGGAACAGAGATTAGTGGCCTTACAGACATCTCATGCCACAATCTGTAGGCTTCTTTTTGGGACTTGAACCCACAGGTGGGACATGAACCCATACCCTAATGAGTTCCCTGCCCACTGGGTGTGATCAGGCCCCTGCTCCTTTGTTCCAGGATGGGACTCCAAACGCACAATCATACCAAGGACTTTCACTTCTGTCCTGCTTCCAGGACTTTGAATTTCTGTGGGATTCAAACCCACAAGTAAAAAGAGAGGGAAATAAGGGCCTTTGGAAAGACTTCCTCTGGACAACTTCCAGCCAAGGGTGGAGATTGTTGACAACCCAGGTTTTGAGGACCGACTGAAGGGTAGCCTCAGCCACGGCCTTGCAATCCCTGAGAAATCAAACTGATCTGCAACTGTCCCAGTGAGGTCCTCCCTTCAAGAAGAAAAGAGGGAAGAAACAGGGAGGGATAGTGAAAGAGGGGGAGAGAGAGGAAGGGGAGCAAGGGGAACAGATGTAGGTGCTGGCAAGAAATATGGAAAACTAAGAAATGAGCAAGAAAGCAGTCAAATGCTTACCTGGTCCGGTGTCCCCTGTGGGCGAGTTGCTTCCGGAGGGAATGAAGAGGACAGAGAAGTCCTAGAGGCAGCCTCCTGGTTCAGTCCCATTTGTGAGGTCCGATGGGGAACCCCGAGCAAGCAGCACCCACAAATGTCCTGTCTGGAGTCCCACCTGGGGTACCATTTGTTAGCAGATAGAGGGACCCCCAAAGTGTGGGTCCTTGCCAACGGCTGTGAAAGAATTCACACAGCAAACGCAGAGGGACAAAGTGAACAGCCGCTTTGTTACTCAGAAGGGGAAATGGAAGGAAAGAGTACAAGCAGAGAGAAGAAAAGAAGGGAGAATCGAGCAGGGAAAGGAAGCGCTGGAGCGGGGAGCCATCAGCCAAGATGGCCAGTGGAGACAGCTCCGGCCCTGGACGGGCTGCGGGGCCTTTTGTTAGAAGGCTCTGCCATCATTGTCTTCATTCAGGTGCTGGTGTTAATAATTTTCTGCTACAGGCTCCTTCTTCCCTCAGAGCTCAGCCCTGAAACAAAAAGCAATTAGCAGAAACTTTGGCAGCGACAAAGGAAGAGATACTGGGATATGTCCTTGGATTTTAAGGAACCAGCTGTGGGATAAGAGAAATGTCCTGCTTTTTCATCATCTGGGCACTTCCTTTCCCTTGCTGTTAATCAGCCAGGTCACCTGCCTAACCACCTCTCTCAGCTCCGTATCATTTCCATATATTAAGAAAATATTGAAGTGTAAAGTTTAAACCACCAGAAACCTGAGATCTGTTTGAAAACACCAGGATAATGCTTAGCAAGGATCAGAAAGTGGTTGCCAGGGATTAAGAATGGCCATGGGATAACGATGTCATGCCCCTTCTAGCACACTCAGTTACCCGTGGCCCGTCTAGACAGAGAAGAAATGTTACGGAAACGACAGGCCAGCCAAGAAACAAGCACCACTCGGAGGGTTGGAGTACTCAGATGTATTACGCCAGCGGGCTTAGAGGGGCTTCTGCTCCGAAGCTCTGAGCACCTCCAAGACGTGCACATGAGGTTTTATAGGGTTAATTACAAGTATGGGGCTATTAGCCAATAAGGTTCAAACAACAAAAAGCAAGGAATCAGTACACTGGAGCTTATCAATTTGGAACAGAACACGTTACTGACACTTGTTGAGCTTGGATTTATGAGTTAGCTTGTTAGCCCAGTAAACTGACACTAAACTTCAGATTTATGAGTTAGCCCGGCAGAACTTATATCAGTAAACCGACACTTATCACACTTAGATTTGTGACTTAGCTCGTTAGCCCATCTGGGCTTTTCCTTCACGTTACGAAGTCCTTCTAGTACTAGGGTGAGGTGATCTGAGCCAGTTTAACCTAAATAATAGGGATTTAGGCACCACCAGCAGGCCTGTATTTGCTGTAACAGAATTTCCTGGTGTCCCAGAATTTCCAGGGCCTAGATTACTGTTACAAGACTGGTGGGCCTGAACTTATCCTTTTGTCCAATGCTGAGTGATAGCTTATCATTTAGTTTTTCCCCATGTGGGGCTGTCATTGATCTCTAGAGATACAGTAGTACATTTAAGTGCTAGATCTTAGGATTGGGAAGGGGTTTTGACAAAGAACTATGCATCGCAAGCAGAGAAGTGCAGATAGCATCAGCTGATGAAATCTGGGGCACCACTGATGTAAGCCAGAGGAAGAACGTGAAGCTTGTCTCATAAAGGCATAAGTCTGAGTGCTGACTCTGCTTCTTGCCAGCTGAATGACCCTGAGCAAATTGAATAAACTCTGAACTTCATAATTCATAGGAAACTGCTCATAGGTCAGGAGGAATGATCAGACCATGTCTGACAGGCTATAGGGAGACATTGCCTGGGAAAGCTCTCATTGCCACGCTATGGAGTGGTGGCAATAGGAAGTCTAGGGGTTTAAGTTCAGGAAATTCTCAGGTCTGGGTGGAGGTGCTAGTCAGAAATAAAGCATAGGGCAGTGGTTCTCAAAGGTGTGTTCTAAGGACCCCTGGACATATCCTGAGACCCTTTTGGGGTTTCATGAGGTCCTTTCTTACCCAAATACATATTTGTGACAGGTCATATTTTCTTCCATATTCTTCAACTAAAGCAACATATTGCAATAGGTTGAATGCTGAAGCACATATGAGAATCCAGCTGTCTTCTCTTAAGGCAGACATTAAAGAGACCTGCGAACATGTGAAACAGTGCCACTTTTCTCACTTAGTTATTTTGTTTTAGAAAACGTAGTTTTTCATAAAAATGTTATTTATCTTCATGTATATCGGGTTTATCTGTGTTTTTAAATGAATGAATTCATAAATATTTAAATTTCTCCTCAGTTTTAATTTCTATAAGGTAATTATTGATAGGTAATTGATAGATAACCCAAATAAACAAAAACCTTCTGGAGTTCTCAGTAATTTTTAAGAGTTCCTAGGGATCCTGAGAACAAAACATTTGAGAAACACACTGGCTTAGAGAATGAGTCTGAGCTGGTCAAATCAGATTATTTCACAGAATGGAGGAAAGGACAGATGAGACAAGGAGAGCCGCTGGCAAAAGTTCAAACTATGGACAAGAGCCTGCGTATTCACGCATTTATTCATTTATTTACCCAAATATTTCTGAAGTCCTACTATGTGTCAACTTTTAAAGGATTTGAAATACAGAGACTCATCCTCTGCCTTCAAGGAGCAAAGAGGTGGACACGTGAACCAACAGTGACATAAGGAATGCAGTGGTGGAGGGCTGCTCCAGGACCATGGCAAGATGTGGGGGACAAAAAGGTCAGAGAGACCTGGTAACTGTTGCAGGTCCCAGAGGCAGGCAGCCACTGACATCTGAGGAGGCCCAAAGGCAGTGCCAGGGAGGTCTAAAGTCTCTGCAGTTTGTTTGCTTGTTTGTTTTAACGTCTTTGGCTCTCAGCCTGGAGTGGGCAAGGGTTGGCAGAGTTAACAGGAGCCAATGAGGCCTCAGGCTATGGATATGCAAGAGCTTTGCTGTACTCAGAGTCTGAAAGGGTAAGTATGAGAGGAAATGTAAAATGGGATTTCTCCTCATTCCATTACAAAAAAATTCCTCCCCCTGCAAAACAAAACAAAACAAAACAAAACAAAACAAACCCCAGGGAATATCTTTACTGAAATTTTAACTACTACATAACCCTTGTTTTAAAAAGTCCAATAATTTAGAGAATGTTAAAGCCCACTGTTACTAGCCACTGTTAATAGTTGGGGTATATCATTTCAGCCATTTTCTAGGCACATCAGAATATATATGAATTTTATTTTATTTTTTAATTTCTTTCAGGCTCACTAATTTTTTTTATTGAAGTATAGTCAGTTTACAATGTGTCAATTTCTGGTGTACAGCACATTGCTTCAGTCATACATGAATATACATATATTCATTTTCACAAAAATATATATAAATTTTAGGTAAGAGGCTTCGGTTTGTTTACACTAGAAGGCTGTCTGTGAGATGAAATGTCCGCTGAAGGTGATAAAAACAGTATAGGAGGCTTTTGTAAGGTTTGGTGGCTGACGACAATAAAGTCAGCATAGGAGGATCTCTTGACACACTTGGCAGAAAATAAATCACACTTCAAAATACCTGCCAGGAACTGCTAGCTTGCAGCGAAGGTGAGAGGTAAGAACAGTGCTTCTTGCTGGGTGTTTCTTCATCCTGGACTGCCTCTTCCACACCTTCTTTCTTCTCTCTCATCTCTGGTCCCCTTTTCAGTCTTTGATTCTTCTTTCCCTTTTGACTTTCTTCTCTGGTCCACTGTCCATAGCCTTTTCCCTGTCCTCTTCCTGTCCCTGACACAGCTTCCTGAGAGTTCTTTGAAAGGCTCTCTCTGCTGGGAACTTCAGGGAAACATTTTTCACTTTTGATTCTTGAACCCCGGGGAAAGTTTGATCATGTATTATTTCAAGGAGTTCATGTCCTTCAAAGTGGTAATGACATGGTCTCCATTTAAATTATTTAAAAATCAGTCAACATGTTAATTACTGAAATATGGCTTCCCTTTATATGGAACCATCTGAGAGCCTCCTGTTGTGTATTGAATGAGCATGCCCTATAGTAAAGGAGGTAATGCATTTATCTGCGGTGTCTGAAACTGTCTTCATATATATTTTTTTCTGGACTGCCTTTATTTTGCAATGTCTCATGAGCTAATCAATGATGAGACTACCCTTAACAGACTGTGTCACTCCAGAGAGAATCAGTTCTTGGCATTGGATAAACATGGTTTGGTCATGGTATTGATTATCCTATAATCTTCACAGAATCATTGATGCATGCAGCTTGGACTGCAAAATTACAGGTGAAGTCTAGGGCTTTTATATACTGAAATCACTCATCACCAACTCTACTATCTCAGTCACCTTTATCTGGTATTTTGTTAGGACAGTGCATGAAATGGTGGCATCATAATTGGGGTGACCCTTATATATGTGAGTTAGGTCTGTCTTGCCTGGTTTCCCATCTTTCCTGGGTCCACATTTTCAAGGATTCTAGCAATGGCACCCTTTAACATCAAGGGTTCCTCTCTTAGTGCTTCCTCAGTGTTAGTATTAAATATCTCTTTGGTGTAGTTAGATACAGGCAGCAAAAGTCTTTAAACCTCAGCTCTGTATGACTCTCCAAGGCCTTGGTTTTTCAAAGATGATCTGGGAAATCTCAGGCAAAATCATTCAAGGAAACACAGATAAGAGCAAGCATAGTCTTCCTGTGTAAAATTCTAGGGAAATATGTATAGAACCACTTCTGACTCATCAGCCAGAAAAGTACTGAGTCAGCTCTCTTATGCTATACTCCAGTTGGCATCTTCAGCTCTCTTGAGACAGTGTGCCCTTCTTCTTAAAGACCAAAGCTATATGTGTCTTATATATCTCTCATGGCATTGCTGAAGTTCATTCTATGTCTTGAGGTCTCTGAACATCATAAGAACTATGCTATTTGAGGGGCAATATTTTTCTTTACAGGATGGCTCTGAAGAAGACAATCCATCTTCCTCAGGACCTCTGACCTCCTGGTTTAACTGCTGTCTTAAAAAACTTTTCAAGTCATTCTGAAACCATGTAATAGTTTACAGTCCATCAGCTAAGGTTATACAATCTATAAGATTTTAAAGGTTATAAAATCTATAAGAATCAATTGCTTTTGTTCTCCCTTTCATCTGCACTAAGAAATTGAATAGAACAGAGAAGTTCCAGCAGCCAATCACAAGTGTATCCTTGTGGCCAGTTCAAGTCCCATCTTCAATCATCTAGGTATCTTATATTTCAGTATTTCATCCCCTGAGATAATCTGTTACATTGATTCAGCATGGACAAGTATTTACAGATCTTTCTTACCGTTGTCCTAAGATACCAGAGCTACTAGAAACTTCAGGGGGAAGAGGGGAGGGTATAGCTCAGTGGTAGAGTGTGTGCTTAGCATGCATGAGGTCCTGGGTTCAATCCCCAGTACCTCCATTAAATAAATAAATAAACCTAATTACCTCCCCCCAAACATTTTTTTTAAAGAAGAAACTTTAGGGGGTCACTAATTAATTCTTGGGTTCATTTTCTGCTTCTCTGAGTGATTACCTTCAGCCTGATTGAATTCTTTCAAAAGCAACTCAAAATTCTTTGGCCCTGAATCTGATTTCCTAAGAAGAACCTGGCCATGTGTAGTCATAGGTTCTCTAGAACTTTAGTCTTCTCAGCCTAAGTCCCAGAAGGCTTAACAATGCTCGTATACGTCGTTACCAGACTTAGTAAGGCAGACGTGAGTGATCTGGTTCTCTCAGCTGTACTGTCTCTAGGTACACTGGTGTGAAATCCTCCAGTGAACACTCTGCAGATTTAATCCTTCTCTCATTTCTGGGTCCCAACTTCTGCCTACTGTCTATCTTAAGAAACATGAGGTATTTGGAATCCAACTTTGAATGATCTGATGGCATTAATCAGAATGTGTGGGTGGTATAGCAAGCAAAAAGAGTGAAGGAAGGAACTGCCCAAGAAGAAGAAGAACAGAAGAACTTCTTAATAGGGGATGTCCTACTAAGAGAAGGTAAAATGTTCTGTGTGTTCTGTAAATGGTTTCAACCAAGAAGTCTGTGATTAGACTTCACTTTTCTTCGGATAGGAATTTTGTGCTATTAGCTTGTTGACTTCAACTCTTTTTCCCTCTGTGCTTCTCCTAATTTTCTTAGAAAAGTTCCTTTTGCAAAGTATCATCTAACATGGATGTATTCATATGGAATGCTTCTGTTTGGAGATTGATTTAGCTGCCGTAACAGTGGCTTAATTAGATAAAAGTTGGGGTTTTTTTCTTACATAATAATCTGAGGTATAAGAAGCCCTGGACTAATGTGGGGCTTTGCAACCATGTGGGGCCCAGGATCCTTATTGCTTTGCCATTCTCAACTTCTATCTTGTGCTCCGGCTCCTGCTTTTATGTCTGTGCTCCGCTCACAGGAAGTAGAAAAGTTGAAAGGAAAAGCACTTCCCTTCCTTTTAAGAACATGAGTCAGAGTTATAAGTGGAAACAGATCACTCCACTCATATTCCATTGAACAAAACTTAATCAAATGGTCACCATATCCTGCTGCAAGGGAAGCTAGGTAATGTGGTAGTTGGTTGGGCAGCCATGTTCTCCTTGATAAAATCACATCATTATGCAAGGAGGGGAGGAAAGGTATTGGAGGAGTAATTAGCAGTCTGTGCCAGATGGGAGAAGAAATCTTGTCCATTGTTTGGTATGGGAGCAGCAACAGCTAATGGAACCCAGGGAAATCAAGGAATTTATACCTCCCTGACAAAATCATCATGAAGGCTAGTGAGACCTGATTCTTTTCCATCAAGAGTAGGTATTAAAGTGTTTTGCTAAGCTGTTGTAAAACTATCATCAGAGGCTGTTGGAAAGGCATTAAGAAGAGTCAGTTTCAGGGCATTGTATTTTATTTCACAAGAAAGTAGAATCACCCTATAAGGGTAACCAGAGAACTTTTCCCTCCAAATTTTTTATATAACCAAAGCCAAACTGGATCCAGTGTTCTAAGAAATTGTTAGAGGTATTTCAGAGAGCTTCTTAGCAAGCCGGGCTCAGGAAGAAGCCATCAGAGGAGCTGTAAGGTAAATTTATAGAACTGGTAAAGCTCAAGGAACTCCCAACTCTTCAACAGTTGGAGGATTGATGGAACAGTGTGGAAGTTCTATCCACATAATGACTGTCAGGGCTGGGATTAGGGGAGAAAGAGACCCCAGCTTTCTAGAGAAGCATCCTCAATGATTTTCTTCCAGCTTAGGGAAGAGCAGTTGGCTTCTGAGTGTCAAAAACTTGAAAGCGCAGAGTTTCCAACAGAGAAGTAGTATAGACAAATAACGAAATTATACACTTGCTGGCAGAAGCACCCCAGCTCTTCAAGGTTCTTTGTCAATTAGTTGAGAAAAGGGATCTCATTTCTGCCCAAGGAGAGTGCTGTTAGAAAAGGATGGCTATGTTCCTTTAAACAGTAAATGGGGACAGGGAAGAAGCTCAGTAGCAAATGATGATGGCCTATATAGCAATCACCTGGGAAAGGAGAAGCACAAAGCAATTGCTGACTTCTTGTTATTGCCCTGAGCTGTAATAATTCAAAAGAGAGGACAAGAATATTCAATCTCTGCTATAAACACTGGAATAGATAAAATCAAGTTCTTATCCAAGCTCATGATGATGACTAAAAATAATTACTAGTCATATTTCTTTAATAGCAATATATTTATGCCCCACCTGTGTCCAAAAGGGATCTGAGCCAGGTTACATTAAAAAGCACAGATGCAATAAAATATAAACCATTAGAACTATAATACGAAGACTTAGCAGCTCACAGAGAAAAAAATGTGACAATGAATATGTATGTTCATGTATAACTGAAAAATTGAGCTCTACACTGGAATTTGACACAACATTGTAAAATAATTATAACTCAATAAAAAAATGTTAAAAAAAAAGACTTAGCAAATGAAGTGGGAAGAGATAGGTGAGGAAGATAACGCAAGATAATTTAAGATCAGAAAATTTAAGGTAAACCAAAGTACTGCAAATGAGAACAAAGCCTCAGGTTCCTGGCAGCCAAAGTGAAAAAGAAAACACAAATAGATCGCATAGTTCTCATTGTTGAGTAAGAAAAAGCACACCAGTAAGTAAGAAGATGCTAACTTGGGAAGAATTGGCTTTGTTGGATTTTATATAAGGGACATGGAATATCATAATGGATAAAAGCAATGTTAAAAATTGGAGCTACTTTTTTTTTTTTGACTGTTTCTTGTATCTGCCTTCCTTAAAAATCCACATTATATCCTTATTATGTAAGGGCAATTTTTAGGAGTAGGAATGTGTGTGTATATATATATTTTTACATACATATATACATAGGTATATATATGTATTATATGCATATATACATATATAAATATTTATAAACACACATGTACATGTGTCTGTGTCTATATAAATTGTCATGATATTCTAAAAATCTGGCTTTACCTAGAAATAAATTTCAGAAAGCTTTGAGAAATTAATGGAAGGCATGTTCCTAGAATATCATCATCAGTTGGCTTGGTCAGCAAGCCGCCTTTAATATAGGGTAATAATGTATTTAAATTAATGTAGACTTTGGCACAGATATGCTCAAGTCATCCACTGCCCTTTAGAGATGTTTAGACAGTAGCAGAAGTTTTTCTAGTTCCATTTTCCTCAGAAATGATGCAATCCTTTTGAAAATGTCATGGTTTCCATATAAATAAGGACTGTGTTACAATAAAATAAAACCCAATGAAAACAAGTTTAAACCTGAATGGGATTTTTTGTCTAAGTAAGTAAAATCCGAAGGACAGCAGGGTTCAGGGCTGATCAATCCAGTGGTTTAATGACATCATCAAAGACTCACCTGTTTCTGTTACTCAATTCTGCCAGCTGTGCTATCAGTTTCATTCTAAGCCTGGATCACCTGGGCTTTCTTATTCATATCTAGTATGAGAGAGTAGGTCCCAAAAGGTTCCAGGAATCTCTCTTCATGACTCCTTGGT
Organism: Camelus dromedarius; assembly: GCF_036321535.1. Taxonomy (NCBI): domain Eukaryota; kingdom Metazoa; phylum Chordata; class Mammalia; order Artiodactyla; family Camelidae; genus Camelus; species Camelus dromedarius. The sequence goes on along the minus strand of NC_087443.1, from coordinate 58,080,787 downwards.
CTGAAATGGATTACATGTTCATCCCTGAACCGATAATGGTACCGAGGGAGGGGGATTTGTAGATTAGCTTAGGCCTGAGCTCCCTGTCCAAGTCCTAAAGCCAGGGTTGGATTTAGCATCTGGCAACATATATGAGATGATCAGGAGAGGTGTGATACCTCAAACAAATCATGGTATGAACCAAGAAAGGATCTTAGGGAAGAGTCACAAAGCCCAGCACAGCATCCAGCAGCTGGAAATTTCAACCAGTGACTTATTTCAACCAGTGAAATTTCAACCAGTGAAAATATTTTTTAATGATTTTATTATTTTTATATTCTATTATGATCATAGCATTAATTGAATTCCATGGGAAAGAGAAGAGAAATAAAATCCTATTATACTACTCTTTCACTAAAAGTCCATTTTTCCTTTAAGTTTTTATATACTTAGTATCTTTTAAAATATTTAAATGATAGCAGGAAAACAATTTTGCATTCTGTTTTTATTATCATTTCAATGGCTGTATTGTACTCCGTTAAGTGGTTCAGTGATATAATTTACTTAACCATTGCGTCTCTGTAGGACATTTAGGTTGTTTGTAATTTTTTGATATTATACATCACCCAGGTGACATATTTGTACATGTGATTTTTTTCCTTCTTTGGGACTCACCTATGTCAGAGTATGATTCTTGATACAGATTTATGTACATTTATCCATTTATACCAGAATGAAGAAATTTGAAGCTTCTTTTAAGATGTTTAAGATCTTTTGAGTTTGCCAAGTGCTTTTGTAATTTGCCTCCTAATTCAGATATTGAACTCTTCAAATAGTTTTCTTATAAGGACACCTTATAAACTTGCACAGTCCTAACCATTTGTTTTTTTTTTTAACTTTTTTTTATTGATTTATAATCATTTTACAGTGTTGTGTCAAATTCCAGTGTTCATCACAATTTTTCAGTCATACATGGACATATACATACTCATTGTCACATTTTTTTCTCTGTGAACTACCAAAACATTTTGTGTATATTTCCCTGTGCTATACAGTATAATCTTGTTTATCTATTCTACAATTTTGAAATCCCAGTTTATCCCTTCCCACCCTCCGCCCCCCTGGCAACCACAAGTCTGTATTCTCTGTCTATGAGTCTATTTCTGTCCTGTATTTACACTTTGTTTTTGTTTGTTTGTTTGTTTTTGTTTTTGTTTGTTTAGATTCCACATATGAGCGATCTCATATGGTATTTTTCTTTCTCTTCCTGGCTTACTTCACTTATAATGACATTCTCCAGGAGCATCCATGTTGCTGCAAATGGCATTATGTTGTCGGTTTTTATGGCTGAGTAGTATTCCATTGTATAAATATACCACATCTTCTTTATCCAGTCACCTAACCATTTGGATTGACTTTAGGAAAGAGAGTCAGAGTTCTTAAACAAAAGGATTTTGAGTAGTAGAGTGATGTATTAGTATAATGTAGAGCAGTGGCTAAATCCATGGTCCTTGGAGTAAATCAGACCTGAGTTTGAATCCAAGTTCTACTTGCTTGCTATATTATCTTTGGACAAGTTATTTAATACATTCTGGATCTCAGTTATCTACATAAAAACAGAGTTCCTACTTTTTGAGGCTTTTCAGGATTATGGGAGACAAGGTCTGGAGAGCGCTATGAATAATAAATGTCAGTAATGGTGACTACTCTTATTATTCAGCAAATGTGAATTTGACCTGAAGCCAATGTTGAAAGGCATAGAGTGTGTGGGAGAACTTTGTTTCTGTCCAAGAGAGAAAAAAATCAGATACTCTATGTTGGATGGCCACCTGATCTCTGAAGCATTCTCAAGCAGTCATTGTCCAATTTCTGAAAATTTCCTGGAATGAGGCCCTCACTGTACCAAGAAGATAGTAAAGTACTGGCATGCTGACATTTGATACACTGACGCAACTTCTGACTGCTCCCTGTTCCCTCCTATTCTCTGGCTAGTGTCACCTTTTGAAACACACAGAGCACTTCCCGTCCTTCACTGGATCTTAAAGGAAGGAACCAGGAAGGCCTGCAGCTGCCCGTTGCAGGAACCCCTTCCATGTGACCCTCAGTAGGCAGTTCTTTACTGGCACTCTCTGGGTGAAATGGAGTCTGGGTGAAATGGATGTTTGTGAAGTGGTCCATTTCATAATAGAAAGCACTAATGGTTAAGAAGTTCTGCCTTTTATGGAACTTATGTTTTTCCTCCTGTAACTTCTACCCCTTGGGTATAGTTCTGTCCTGAAAGCAGAACAGAATTCATTTACTATGGAGGCAACCAGATTTGCATTTGAGTCCTGGCTCCATGAGTTGTTTACCTCAGGCCAGTTACTCAGCTCTCTCAGACTGGAAAATAGGGGAAGCAATAGCACTTAATACATAGGGTTGTTGTAGGATTAAATAAATTAGGCATGTCAAGGACTTAATATAGGGCATGTGATAGACATTCTGAGTATCAGTGGGCATTTGACTAGGTGGAGCCATTTTTCTCGGAATATGTGGTCTTTACAGTCTTGGATAATAATCAGAGATGTTATGCCTCCATAAAGGATTGACAACCATTTCAGAGCAGTTCTCATTCTGAGCCGTAACAGAATTGGAGAATTGGAGAAGAGAAAAAGATACAGCTATGACTACCACCTAGTGGCCATACAGAAGGTATAACAATGTAATCAGCAAATGTCTTTAGGAAAAGTTTAGCTCACTGACCACCAGTTCTAACTGTGGTGGCTTTCTGAAGACAGAAGTTTGATTTTCAACCCATTTTCCAGATCCAGAAGAGCTGCATCTGAGTCCTCCAGATACGAAGATCGGGTAATCACAGATTTGAGTTAGAGAGAATTAGTCTTTTCTTGGAATTAATGGAGTGGAGCAGGGAAATGTGAAATAATAATGCTTTCTTTCTGCTAATCTCCCACCTGGAAAAGTTTAATGTTGCTTGTGCTTAATCTGGGACCACTCTTTGGCCTTTCCTCCAAGACTGTGGATGAACTTCAGTCCACCCTAAGGCATTCCCTTTCCAGATGGAGTAGTACAAGAAAATATGGCCCAAGATT